>NC_045428.1:132988140-138195640 GCF_902635505.1 Sarcophilus harrisii
TGCTTCTTCTAGCTTCTTTTAGTTGCATGCCCAATTCATTCATCTCCTCTCTCTCTATTTTATGCAAGTAAGCATCTAGAGATATAAAACTTCCCCTAGGAGCTGCTTTGAATGCATCCCATAAATTTCAGTATGTTGCCTCATTATTGTCATTCTCTTGGGTGAAATTATTGATTGTGGCTATGATTTGTTGTTTTATCCATTCATCCATTAGGATTAGATTATTAGTTTCCAATTAATTTTTGGTCAATTTTCTCCTGGCCCTTTACTATATATAATTTTGTTACATCATGGTCTGAAAAGATGCATTTACTATTTCTGCTTTTTGCATTTGATTTTGAAGTTTTTATGCCCTAATGGCGAGAAAAAAAATTATATTATTTTCTGTCACCATTCAGTTTTCTCCAAAGGTCTATCATATCTAATTTTTCTGAAATTCTATTTACCTCGTCTTCTTTCTTATTTATTGGGTTCAGTTTATTTAGTTAATGACAGAGCAAGGTTGACATTGCCCCACTAGTTCAGTTTTGCCATCTAATTCCTCTTGCAGCTCTCTTAACTTCTCCTCTAGGAATTTGGATGCTATACCACTTGGTGCATATATGTTTAGTACTGACATTACTTCATTATTTATGCTTTTTTAAAACAAAGGGTTTTTTTTTTCTTTCCTTTTTACCATTTACACTTCTCTTGAGTTCTTTCTTTGACTATCAAATTTTCTGTTCAGTTCTAGTCTTTTCATCAAAAATAAATCAAATTCACCTGTTTCATTGAATGTCCATCATTTTCCCTGAGACATAATGCTTAATTTTGCTGGACAGTTGATTCTTGTTGGCAAAGTTCTTTTGCCCCTCAAAATATTAAATCCCAAGGCCTTCTATCTTTTTAAATAAAAACTTCTAGGTCCTGAGTAATCCTGATTGTGACTCCTTGATATATGAATTGCTTCTTCCTGGTTGCTTACAATATTTTCTCCTTGATCTGATAATTCTGAAATTTACTTATAATATTCCTTGGAGTTTTCATTTTGGAGTCTCTTTCCGAAGGTGATTGGTATAGTCTATCAATGGCTATTTTACTCTCTGCTTCTAGAACATCAGGGCAGTTTTCCATGATGATATCCTGAATGATGTTTTCTAGATTCTTTTATTCATCATGATTTTCAAGAAGTCTCATAATTTTTAGATTATGTCTCTTGAATCTTTTTTCTAAATCAGTTATTTTTCCAATGAGATATTTTACAATTATTTATATATTTTTTTTTCTTTTTTTACTGTTTTATTTGACTGATTCTTGCTGTCTCATTGAGTCATTCACTTCCATTTGTTCAATTCTAATTTTTAGTACATCATTTTCTTTAATTAGCTTTTTAACTTCTTTTGCCTGTGACCAATTGAACTTTTAAATGAGTATTGTTTCCAATGGACAAATTCTGTTTTTGAACAAATTGGTTTCTTTTTCTATTTTATCACATCTATTTTGTATGGAGTTATATGCTTTTTCATTTTCATACAATCTATTTTTAAGGATTTTTCAGATAATTCCTGTGCTTCTTTTTTAAACTCTTCTGCAGTTTTCATTTCCTTTCCACATTTTTCTTTTAATTCTCTAAGATCCTTTTTTAATTCTTCCCTGAGATTATTATGAGATAGAGACCAACTCATATCACTCTTTGGGGCTTCATCTGGAGATAATTTGCCTTTAGTGTCCTCAGGGTTTGAGGTTTGTTATTTTCTGTCTTAATAAAAGCTATCTCTGGTCAGAGTTCTTGGTCTTTTGCTCATTTTTAAAGGTTGAGGTCTGCTCTTAGAGCAAAGGGGAGATTTTCCCAAGCTTCCTGTACAGCCACATTAACTTCATGCTGCCCTGGGACTGGTGTTACTGACTTCCTTTTAGTGCTGGGTGGATGTGGTCAATTATTACATTATTCTGGTGTTAAGGGCTCACTATTTTCCTTTGTAGTTTTGTTGGATGTCTCACAGCTAGTCTGTTGATCCAGTGGCTTCTTAATCAGGACAGAGTAGCCATTACTGCTACATTTTATCTAAGAACTTCTTGGTAGATTTCCCCTGGTGGGTGGTTGCCACACTGCCCTGGATCTTTTCACTGTGCTTATGCTCAGCTGCCTTCCTCTGTGATTGATTGAAACAGACCTTTTCTGAAGTTCTTCCAAAATATCTTCTGCTAGCAATTGTTTACAGTCCAAATATTTGGGGGTTGTGTTACCACAAAACTAGTTTGGAGGTGTGATCTGGGGTTGATCTCAGAGAAGCCAGGAAGAGTTCAGGCAAAGATCTATCTACTCTCTGCCATCTTTGATCCACCCAAAAATAAGTACAAAATGGAAATGATAGAATGGATAATTTGATGAAGGAAATGGGATTAGATGGGATTTCTTGAGGGAAAAAACAAATATGTAATCAATTAATATCAAAGGGTATTATTAAAGTTATCATTAAATAGAAATAGTATTTAGCTATTTAATGGGAAAATAGCTGGTCTCAGAGTTAGGAAATAATTGGTTCCAAGCAGAGTCTCTTGTAAAACTGGTTGGGCTATATTGTAGATCACCACCTTTTATAATCCCCAACAACTATATAAGACAATGAGATACATTGGTAGTATTGAATATCTCACTAAGAGTATCCAACCTAAATGAAATCGTAATTCTAATTTTACATATATTTCTATATAACTATGAAATAAATTATAGATTAGAAAAGAAAATCAGGTTTTGACTATATATTAATAAGATTTTAACTGCATGACTCAGAGAGAACAAAAATTTAAAGAAGAGTTAAAAAAAACAGAAGGAATATTAACCTGAACAATTGTTAATTTATTTAATCAAAAAACCTGAGTAAAAAAAAAAAAAAGTTTTCTAGTTATGAGGTACAATCACAACTTCAGAACAGGGTACAGGCTTATTAAGCATAACAATGGTGTACAAATTATAATGTGGTCATGAAATGAGTACCTTATCTAAAGACTATAGTTGAGTCACAGTGGGAAGTCAAAGAAATAAGATGAAAAAGATTGTTAGAGAGCTCTCCCCCTTATTTGTGCATAAGAATCTTATAAAAAGGCCTACCTATTTATTAATCAATGATGGAGACTACTAAAAAGTTATAGCTATCTCTTATAAAATACTGTTTCCTTAAGGAATACTTCAATCATCAAGAGAAGTTTTAGTCCTTATGGGGATGGTAAAACAAATAAACAAAAATATTTTACCTAAAAAAAATTACATTAATTAATATTAACTTTTTTATGCTGTAAAGGAAGAGGAAAATATTTTTGGCTTAATCTAGGAAAACATGGTTAAAATGTTTATAAAGAAATTCAGTGTTCAGAGATTTTTGGATATTATTAACAGTCAATACAAAACTTAGAAATGAGAAATAATATATAATGCATGAAGAACAATGTGAAAGACCAGACTGACTGAACTATACAATATTATATACTATCTCCTCTCATGATAGAATATTTGAACTAATCACTGAAACTTTACCAATAATTCATCTTTTAGTGTTGAACATTATTGTTTCTAGGCACCATCTTTTGAAATATAAAAATAAGTAAAATAAGTATTAAATCATGAGTGAGTTTGTAAAATTATTTTTGCTCCTCATGATAAGAAAAAAAACTTAATATCTTAGAGGGTAAGGAGTGTTGAAATGTAGGAGAAAGATTTTTTTTAATTATTTTAAAATTAAAGTATTTATAACTAGTAGAGTATTTAGAGATATCTAGAACAGACCCCACATTTTCCAGGAAAAACAAAACAAAACTACATCTATCTCACGGTTTACACAAGTCTTACAAGGTACTATTTAGGTATTATGATTTCCTTCTGAATATTTTATCTATAAAGTCCAAAAAGTTTTTTATTTGAAGTGTATTATACTTCTATTATTAATAGAAGGAGTACTCCCCCACATACTTGGGCTAATTAAATATGTTCATTAAATCTAAAATAGCTCCTAAAAGAAAAATGTAGAAACACAGGTTTATAAAATTAAGGAAGATTCTTTTAAAATTAGAAAAAAGTAGATTTTGTTTTCAAGTATAGTGGTTTATGAAATTATGCCAGAATTAAATCATAGAATTTAGAGTTGGAATGAATTTTAGAGATTATCTAGGCCAAATTTTTCCTCATTAAATTGTAAAATCTTTAAGGTCAAGAAGAACATTTCTTTTTATAACATTAATGATTAGTACAGAGCCTGGTACTTTGTAGGTACTTAATTAAATTAAATCAATTAATTAAAGTCTGTTGATCAATTGATTGGTATATATAAAACAATTCTCTGTATACATATATTATGCTTCAGCTTTCTGTATACTAATATTATGGGTCAGCTAGCCGGCATAGTGGATAGAGTGCCAGGTCTGACACACAGTGGACACTTAATAAATATTTATCAATTGATTGATTGATCCCCCTAAAGTTCAATTTGCCAAGTCTTGATCATGTTATTCTGATTTCAGTGGTCTTTTCACTTTATTATGTTATAAAAGTAAGTCTAAAGCTTCCTTTTTCATTCTCTAAAATCTCTCTAATTTGTTAATATTTTAATAGGTCATCTTCTGAGAACATTGATAAATGAATATGAATGTGAATATAGGTCATTTCTTTGTTATTCAACAATAAAATGATATATCGAGAACATTTTGTTTCCTACTCCACAGGGATATTATAAGAAAAGTATTTTTAAGTTGTAAAATGATAAGAGTGAAAGTAAGATCTATATTTTTGTTTCTTCAGTCACCATATTTTCTCTTATTGATTCACATGTTTTTATTTGTGTTCATATGCATTATATTCACATATATATGCATGAATGTATAATATAAATTACTCAAAGAACTAAAATACTAAGTATTTTATTTAGGGATATTAAGAGACAGACAGACAGAGACAGAGACAGAGAGAAAGAGAGATGTCTCCCTAATTATATTTAGGCACTTTGATGTCAAGGATCAAGTGTTATTCATTTTTATAGCTCCTACATTAACTATAGTATTGATATATATATATATATATATATATATATATATATATATATATATATGATAGACACTTGATAAATGCATAGTCGAGTGATATGAATGAAGGCATTTTGGAAGCATTTTTCTTAGATGTAGTAGAAAACTTTATTTTGCCTTGGTGCCAATATTTACCTATACATTGTGACTTTTTAATTATATGTTTTGAAAATGCAGAGATTTTGTCTCTATTGAGTTTGGAGTCTTCTTCTGGAATTACATAATTATTCTCTTTTATTATTATTATTTTGCTGAGGCAATTGGGGTTAAGGTCACATTGTTATTATGTGTTAAGTGTCTGAGGCCAGATTTGAATTCAGGTTCTCCTGAATTTAGGGATGGTGCTCTATCCACTGTGCCACTTAACTGCCCCTATTCTCTCTTTTAAAAATGTCTTTTTTTATGTGTCGCATCTAGCTTAGTGTTCTCAGGCATACCATGTCGGATTATCCCATACCCTGTATAGTTTCCAAAGAAATTGAAATGGAGAATGAATTTCTACCCCCTTTTCCCCTTTACATTATCTGGTCCTCAATTTAATTTCCAATAATTATTCTGCAGAATACTTTAACTCCAGGAGCAACTAACAAAAAAGGAACAAAATAAGACCTGCTAACAATATACCTGTACATTGCTACTTAATATATTTTTAACTTTCCATTAACTTATTTATAATTTTCAGAGTAGTTACCAGTAAGTTAAATAGAAGTGGGAGTTCTTGATTCTAGTATTAGGCTTATATTATCTGGTTTAATCACTTAGAAGCTTTGTGAGGGCAAAATTAACTGAAGCTGTTTATTGTTTCTAATAGTATTTAGATGGCAAATTCTACTTTAATTTGAACAGAATCTGCAAAAACAGCTTAGACTTCCACTTTCTTGGGAGTTTCATGAAAATTAAAGGAATATGCTATAGAAGAATGGTGTAATTATTGATCAATTGAGGCCAATTTTTCTGTTTGTTATGTGACTGCTCTAATCATTGTGTATAACAGCACCTACAGCATCATTAGTTGAATAGTACAGCCAATTGAAATGAATTTATTCATGAATCTCACTATACTCTAGTGAAAATTTTAAAATTGTATTATTATCATTTACAACCTAAATAACAGGGATAATTATAAATTGAACAGGGAGGGAGAATATTTGGAATGTTATATTGTGAAACTAAACTTTGTTTTTAGCTATATTATCATAAATGATTTTGTTTAATTGAATTTCCATGTTAATATAGAAATATATATTAGAACAGTAAGGTGAAGCTGACATTATTGTACACATAGTAGACATTTAATAATTATTCAATCATTGGCTGTCAATACACATAAAAATAGTAATTTTTTCTTCCTACTGACAATTTTAATCTGTGTCTATATATTTATGCTTAGGAGAAAGAAAAAATAAAAGTAACAAGATGCTTAATTCTTCCCCAGACATAATCATATCCCAATTAAATATGTGATAAGATGGCCAATTAATCATACTCATTGACCTTAGAATAAGTGTAGGAAAGTCCTTTTAACAGGGACATTTCATAAGAACTAAATTTGAGTAGGATGAGGAAAACTTAGCCACGTCAGGAATCATTTACAAATTATCAAGAAAAATGAGAGGGAGTCTATATGAAAGGCTGGATGTATATGACACTTTAACACATCTCTGAGGAGTCAAGGTGAAATTGAAGTATGGCAGAGAAAGTACATGTTGAGGAGGATCTTTTGCTCAAGTCATCTCAGAATAGGAGACCTGAAAACCCCAAAAAAAAAAAAGCTACACATGCTCTTTTGTTACTAATACGTTTCCTTTAAAATGATTCTTTTTTTAAGGATATTACATTATCTCTTTTGTTTAAATATTTTCCTGACAATCTTTTGTGAGGGAAACTCTCCACCAGATATATACTGTATCCTCCTATAATATAAATGCTTTGAAAACAGAGACCATTAATTCCATTATTTGTGCATCCAGAATATGGTAAACATTTAATATATGCATTTTCAGCAGTAAGACAAAAGTCAGAATGACTCTCAATTTTCCATGATAAATAGATGATCTTAGCATCTTGGATGTCTGCTTTAGTTTTAAGTTATAACTGTGCCACGATGTCTGCCTCAACTGCCTTCATGCTCAAAGAAATTGTTGTCATCCCCCAAGTCTTTACATACTTGGAGTAGACAACCCCTGACTCACCAATGGATTTGGGGTCCATCAGTAAACCTCGTTTAGCCCATCAGCTGAGACAGTTTTCCTGATGTGGAGCCATTTAGCATGTCACAGTTTCTGGGAGCCATTACTGAGAGTTGAATGGAGGTGGAAATAAAAGATTTTAGCAGGCTTAAAAAGGGGGCTTTTTTCAAACTCTCACAACTGAGTCTTTTCTGAATACCACATAGATCCCATGAAGATTTTTAAAATGAAGAAAGAAGATAAATGAATTAATGCTAGTCATTATCCTTTTTCTTTCTTTCTTCCTTCATTTCTTTGTACCTTTCTTTTCCATCCATTCTTCTTTCTTTTTTCCTCAAGTGAATCTCTGATGGAATTTGAGTCAGTAGACAATAAAGGTGGTAAGTTGTGCCCCCGCACCCCTAGCCTCAGCCATGGCTACTCCCAGAATGGGACTTCCATTAAATCTATGATAGGTTAGAAGAAACTCAGATTTCAGGCTCTATTCAAATTCTACCTCAGACACTTATACCTTTGTGACCCTAGACAAGTTACTAAGCTGCCTTGGGTGTCAGTTTCCTCAAGAAAATGAGGGGAATAGAACTAGAAAACTTCTGGTATATCTTCAAGCTTTAAATCTATAATCCCATGATACAATGACCTACTGCCACATGCATTTCATCCATTCTTGATTAATAGTTTGTACAAATACTTTAAGCCTACTAAACATTGGAATTTTACCAGATTATTAAAAAAAATTATGACATTATTCATTACTTTAAACATTTCAGTTATTTCTGAATGTGGTACTTTAATAACATTTGCTATAGAAGACTACTGAGTTTCTGAATGACCTTTAAGAGATTACTGTAATATATAGTCATTAACATTTTCTACTGGCTGCTGATTGGGAAAATATGAAAAGCCTTTTTTTCCAGTAGGAAAATTTTCCAGAAATACATCAGATCTTGAGGTTCCATTTTCAATTGGCAGTAAGAATAGCAGAATAAAATACTGAGATCTATGAAAACATGAATTTTTTTAAATATCAAGTATTTCCTTCATTTTTATAACTTTGACCTTGTGTACTTCCCAGTATTAATTAATGAAGACCTTCTAGTATTGATATAATAAATTACTTTTCTTAGGCTTGAAAGAAGTCTCTATAACCTTCAAGAGATTACAACAATTTTGAATAAGTCAATGAGTCAGTCAATAAACATTTATTAATTATCTACTAGTAATCACATACTGTGCTAAGTATTTTGGGGTTAAAAATGGAAAAAAGAAAGGCAGTCTCTCCCTTCAAACACCTTACAATCTAATAAAGTTATCAAATGGGGAAGATAGTATGCAAAAACAATTTGAAAAGAGAGTATGGTAGTGGAAAGGAACTTCTTCACACACAAGGCCATGGAAAAGTCAGAGATGATCCAAAGTACAGCAATCAGGTAAGAATTGAAGAAATATGATAATATCCTGGTTCTAGTGCAATTTATTGCTTTGATTCTCCAGGGTATTTTAGGTCTATATTTCTGAAGAGAAAATTTGTTATCAATTTTTTTATGAAATGTAATGAGATTATGACCTTTAATTATGATGTTTAGTTTTTTTTTCCTTTGTCCACATTTTGATAAATGTGCAGGACTTGCTCAATTTTTGCAAAAAAAAAAGTGATAATTTTAATTTTACTGGTTTTTTTGCCTTATCTGAATCAAATAATAAACGTGTTATTTGAAAATGAGTTTTCTGTCAGTTTTTGTTGGCAATGACCAGGCCTTAAATTACTATCATGGAACTACATTTCTGTAACAAATACAAGTATTTTTTTCATAATTGCTAATATGTAGTTAGTTGAGTTCTTGTGAATGTCATCCATAATACTGCTGAGTTAACTCTTGGCTTTTAACCATTTCATATGCTCCAAATTTAGTTACATTACAAAAATCTAAGTCACACCTATTATCAGTGTTTACTATTGTTTTGCAAAATAATATTTTTTTTCAAGAAAGGTCTCTGAGTTAAATTATTATGTTCTTTGATTTTATATATAATGCATTTTATGATTTTCTATATACACATGTGGATGCACACACAGACATAGACACAGACACAGACACACACAGACACACACAGACACACACACACACACACACACACACATATATATATATATATATATATATATATATATATATATATGAATTCTCAACTTCCTCTTTGTTGAAAAAACATTTTCCCCTTAAATTATGTAAGGATGATCTTTACTCCTTTTATAGTTAGTGACAGTCATAGGCATTTATTGTTTGTTGAGTTTTGTTTTTTCAAAGGATAATCAGAAGTTTAGAGCAGAAAGACACCACAGCAGAGGTGATTTAATCAAAACCACTAATTTTATTTATTATTTATTTTTTTTTTGGGGGGGGGGGACAAAAGATGATTATTTTATTTTATTTTTAATGATTTTTTCATTGTTCAAATCTCATTTCTTCCACAAAATCTTTATTAACTGCCCCCTTGTAATCTATCTGTCCTTCAAAATCCTTACTTCTTTTTTTTAATAATTATAACTTTTTATTGACAGAACCCATGCCTGGGTAATTTTTTACAACATTATCCCTTACACTCACTTCTCTTCGACTTTTCCCCTCCCTCCCTCCACCTCCTCCCCAGAGGGCAAGCAGTTCTATACATGTTAAATATATCCTAGATACAATATATGTGTGCCGAACCAAACAGTTCTCTTGTTGCACAGGGAGAATTGGATTCAGAAGGTAAAAATAACCCTGGAAGAAAAACAAAAATGCAAACAGTGTATATTCATTTCCCAGTGTTCTTTCTTTGGGTGTAGCTGCTTCTGTCCATCATTGATCAACTGAAACTGAGTTAGATCTTTTTCTTTTTACTGTTTTTGTTTGTCCTTTATTTTCAAAGAGGATCAGTGACAGAACGTGGTAATGTGTTGACTTATAAGTAAGTTGATTTTAAGTGAGACAGAGTGACATTAAGTCATCAGCCTCACTCTTTCTACCAAAATCGTCTAAGTTCAATGGCAATAAAAAAGTCAGGAAGATGGCAATGGCCCAAGATGCAATGGACGACATTGCATTTTTAATCCAACTGGATGCGCTATTGTTAATATCTGACTGAATGCATCGTAGTTCCATCATGGAACAAATTTTTACTATTCATTATATTAGGAAATGTCTTCAAATCCTTTAGGGAGTAGTTACCCTCAACTCACAAATGGGTTTGAAGCCTGTAAGTTCTATTCAACTTAAATTAGACTGTCTGCTGTGATAGTTTACTGGGGTGTGGCTGCTGCTCATGTTACAGTTTCTTAGAGCTATAGATGATAATTGAGTGACAAGTAGATACCAAAGATAGCTGAAAACTGAGTGGCCAAAAGATGAGTAGCCTAAAAAGGCTCATTAATCTTCATACCAGAGGTGCTAGTTATCTGAGATTGGCTTTCCTTTCCTATTTCTTCCCTGTTCTGTATTGGTAAATGAATTTCAATGAACCTGAAAGCCTCCAAAATAACTTGCTTTATAAGAACCTAAGGAAAGGTACCAAGATATCAGGGACAGAAGGTCTGCTTTGAATTGAGGAAAACTTGTGTCTAGGAAGCCTAGGCAGAGCTGTTCATCATTATACATACACACACACACATATATATACACACACACACACATATATATATATATATATATGAAGAGGACTTTTGGCAAGTGGATTGTTAGATTGCTATGACTCAATTCAGTTTACATGGTGGCTGCAAATCACACACACACACACACACACACATATATAAATATACACAAAAAATGTATATGTGTATATATTATATATTTGTATATTTGTGTGTGTGTGTATATATATATACAAAAATGTATATGTATATATATTATATATTTGTGTATTTGTGTGTGTGCATATATATATATATATATAATATCCATAATATTATATATATATATATCCATATATATATTAGACCACAGTGGTTATATAGATCATAATAGTTTTGAAGGAGATCTTAGTAGCCACTAAATTCATCCAATACTTGGGAGGTGGTAGGGTATATGTACTGTAGCATGCACAATAATTAGTTATATGCCCTCTACTTAGTAATCCTTAATAAAGAAAAAAAAAAGCACTATTTCTCTGAGGGAACTCATTTTGCTTTTGGATAGTATAAACTATTTGAATTTTTTTTCCTTTATTTTTCCCTTTACTTCCCAAACATAACTAAATTTGTTTCTATTATAGATAAATAGAACAAACTGAATATCTCTTCCACTTGAAAGAATACTTTGACACAGTCACCTGTGCCCCTAAGTCTTATGTTTTAAGGGTAAAAAAACCCCATTCCTATCCATTTAAACAATTTCCTGAACACCATTTACTATTTCAGTTGTCCTTCTCAGAATGTGCTCCAGTATCTCACCATCCTAATTAAATAGTAACTGGCAAGACTAAATAAAGTGGTGCAGATGTTCTTCTTCCCTGAGAAAATACTTTGGAAATACCTTTTCCTAATCAAATTAGCTTTTAAATAACTACATGAAAAGCAAAGTTTTTCCTTCTCTAATCCAGACCAGCTTTCTTGTTTTTGGTTATTGTGACACATTTCTCACTGATACTAAGACTAATGTCCACCAAAATTCCTTATTTCTTTTCATGCAACTATCTAGCTATATATTATATCTTTGTTGATTTTACTGATAGATTATTCATGCAATTTTTCTTCCGTGGCCCTAATTCATAACAGAGTTGCATGAATATAATTCAACATGTATTATGGGCCAGAATTCTGAACTTGAAACAAAGGATTCTTACAAGGTACTAAGTCAGTGGAATTGATAGAGACAATAATTATCTAATTTACCATGGTTCAGTATGATTGATTTAATCCTACAAGGAGATGTTATGGGCCAGAGCTTGAAACAAGGTACTAAGTGGAATTGAGGAGACAATGGTTAAATCTTGATTTAATCCTAGAACAAATAATGGTTTCCTAGTGATATGATGATTGGCTTATACTCATATAAACTAGCATATAAACTAGAAGCTCTCAGGGCCAGAAAAGACAAGTGCACTAGAAGCTCTCAGAGGCTGAGATCATCCACCTTGGTGGTGGCTTCAGGCTGAAGCACAAACCTTTGTATTCGGAGAGATTCAGAGACAAGTGGACAGAAGGCTGGTGGCTGATGGCTGTAGCACAAGCCCTTGGATTCAGACAGATTCATCCCATCTCATGCCACCTTGGTGGCAAGCTCTCCTCCTTCACTTCTTCATTGAAGTGGAGATTCTGGAAGGCCTCCAGAAAATTAGTGGAGCCCCAAGTGAAGGAGACAAGACTTTGAAAGAGATAATAAAGGATTTGAACTTTAACCCCTGGCTACTTGTGTGGTGATTACTGACTGAAATGAAGGCTGCCCTCCAGAGACCCCAAGAAAATCTCAACAGAGAGCATTATATTTTAGAGAGAATATTACAAACACGGCTAACCAACCATTTGTGAATAGAGGTTAGTCCTGACCTCAGAAGTGACCAGATGTAAGTAGAAAAAATAATTTGACTGATTTAAGATGTGATAACTACCAAATAACATAAAGGACACTAGTTCATTGATAGTGAAAGATTAGCCTTAAGTAAGGCAGTATATGTAGTTAGAGAAAAGTGAATTCCCTCTAAAATCTGAGTACTTAGGTTTATATGGCATTCCAGATTTTATCATCTATGCAACTTTGAGAAATTCACTTCATCTCCTTGGCCTCAGTTTTCTTCTTGGTAAAATTAGGAGGGTAAAATACATTGACTCTAGGGTCATTTCCAAGTCTATATCAATAATACTATTACTTACTTTATGTCTTCTCAGACCAAAAATTCTTATCAACCTTAACTCATTCTCAAGTTCAGCACACTAAAGCCTATTCTTTTAGTCCTTTGCCATTATTTCTCAATTCTATTTTTACTTGTGCTTGATTAAATTCCATCTATATATTTTATATCTAATTATCAAATGAACCATCTATAATCCATATCCTTCTCTTCTCTATTTTTTTCTTTCTTCTCTCCAAAATTATTTCCTTCTGTGTTGCTAATTTTATTTATTAAAAATTGATCTTTAGTCCTGAACTGACTTCCTATGGAAAATTTTAGGTCATTGGAACCTGCCTTTCTTTTCTCTGAATTTTTAAGACTATTTTCCAAAGTTGTATAGTATTTATTAAACAAAGAACTTTCTTCTTTATCACAAAACCAGATGGGAGAGATAAATTTCCCTATACTTTCCATCCAGTGACCAGTCCCTTTTTCCTAGGTAGTGAGACTCAGATCAAGAATAAGCATATTCAATTTCATCACAAAATGACACATCCAATGGCTGTTTTTTTCCAATCATATTATTTCCATTGTCTTACAATTAGCGTTTTACTTACATTAAAGTCATATCACTTAATTAATGAAATACCTATTTAATGTCATATACCACATTAAGTAACATGAAATATAATTTATACATTACAGCTTTGAATGTATGATTATTTTTCATACAATCAGAATACAGCAAAGAAAGATCAACTGAGTTGGGATATCAAGCCAAGCTTGAAGAACTTTATTTTGGAATTTATACTGTCCATGGTTACTAAAAATAATCATTCTTTGACATATTGACTGATTTGTTTGAAACCTTGCTTTTTTATCATATTCAAAATTGATTTTGGATCAGAATATGAGAATATGGATGAATGGAAAATAACAATAAAATTCATATATTGTTTCTATGTGTCAGAAATTATTAAACATTAAGCACACAAATACAAAAATTCCTATCCCTAGTGAGCTTATATTTTGCTGGGAGAGATAATGGTTACAGTTACCTGACAAGGTACTGTCTGAAACTAAATAAGCAATAGTAGCTGTCAAAAATAAGAAGATGCAAAGAGCTAAATTGAGTTGAAGAATAATAGCAAGAAGATGGCAGGCTGCTTGAGGTTGATAACTCATCTTATCAACCTAATTGAAAATTGTCCTTTTCAATAGGAACATCATAGGATATAAAACATTGTATAGTCTGGTGCTTTAGAGCATGACTAGCATTTGTGGACTACATGAACTTGCTTCACCAATCAAGAAGGAAAAATAAAGCCACAATAAATTCTTTATAGAAAATTATCTAATTAATATTTTATTACTTTGAAAATGAGATCCTTTATATTTATATTTGAAGATAATTAAAAATTAAATAATGTCCATAAAACAACCATAAATTGATCCAACTTTTTAGACTCCAAAAAACATGTGATGACAATTACTGAAACCAAGATATGAGACACACACAAACACGTATATGTATATACATATATACAAATACATATATATCTTTATATATTATGCATTCAAAATATGAATAATTCAAATATTTTAGATGATGGGATTTCCTTTGACAGAAATTCAAATCACTGAGGTTTTGTTTTTTTTTTTTATTTGTTTAGTTTTGAAAATAAGTATATTCTTATTGATTTTAATGAATAAGGAATTTCAGCACTGATGTTGAGATTGAAGAAAAGAGAGATATAACAGTTTTGAACCTTTCCATTGCTTTGTATAAGCTGCTGCTACTTTGAGAATCATCAATATTGTTTATAACAAACGCTGATGCACAGAATTCAATGCAATATTATCTTTTACACAAATGATATAGCTCTCTAAATGGAGAATAAAAAAAATAAACAAACAAAAGCTAATTCCTTCTTCACACCATGTTTGCTACTGAAATGACTGAACAGCATAAAAAAATGACAAACAGTATGGCAAACTATAATGTTCAAGTTAGCTTTCTGGAGGTCCTTTGGACAGGCCTTGGTCTCAACAAGATAGACACCAGGAGAATGGTCAGGAATAGAGTCTAGAGTCTTTATTCTGGCTCAGTTTTGATCTTAGTGGAGGAGTGCATTAAGCAGAAGAGCTATCAAGAGGATAGTAAACAAGAGAATGTCTCTCTTCTAGTCTTTCTCAGCCCTTAAATACCCTATTACAATTATATCATTACAACATACTGATTATGTGTGAACTAGAGAACCATTATGCATCACCATGCTAAGTACTAAATATATGTATACTAGAGAACCATAACTCAACAATTCCACTGAGTTAACACCTTGTTGTAAGTATCCTTGTTTCAAGTATGCTTCTCTAGAGTTCAGGCCCTCTACAGCAAAAGATGCTAATCATCTGCCCAAAATGTTTCTATTTGAACATTTATTCTTTTTTTTCCCTTTCATTCCACACCCCCCATCTCACCCAAGCAGGTACAGACAAAAGTATAGTGTATGTTTAACCTATATCAGATTGCTTACTTTATAAGAGAGGGAGGAGGGAGGCAGAGAGGGAGAAAACATTGGAACACAAGGTTTTGCAAAAGTGAATTTTGAAAACCATCTTTGCATGTATATAATTACACACACATGTATATACACATGCTATATGTGAATATATTTTAACATACATATACATATACAAGCACACTTACTCAAAAACCCTCACATATATATCTACATACATATCTACAAAAAGCAGATACATATAATATAAATGCATACATACATACAAACATTTATTTATATATAAACATGCATATAAAACAATATTAATATGGCTGACATATATGGCTTGATTGAATCTTTAAATTTGACATTGTCTAAGATCAATGATTACTAGGCCTATTTTTTCTAATAAATTTTCTAATGAATTCTGCCAAGAAAACATCCAAAAAAAGGGTCCCAAAGAGGCAGACATAACTGAAACAATTAGATAACTACCAAAAAAAATTCTTTAAGGAAAAACTCATCAATTTCAAGGAGCTTCAGTTTCCTTGTCTCTAAAATGAATGGCTTCAAGTGTGTTAATTCCGGATCCAAAATCTATAATTCTGGATAACTAAATTATCTATTAAAACGTATTTTCCTAGATTTTAAAAATATATTAATGTTCCAAAGATCTCTTGAATATCTTATCTAAAAGTAGACAAAAGTATAGTGTATGTTTAACCTATATCAGATTGCTTACTATGTAAGGGAGGGGGGAGGGAAGCAGAGAGGGAGAAAAAATTGGAATACAAAGTTTTGCAAAAGTGAATGTTGAAAACCATCTTTGCATGTATTTGGAAAAAATAAAATCCCATTTAAAAAAGTATATGTGTAATATTAAAAATATTAACTAATAACAATTATGCAATTATTGCTTAGATTATTATCTGGATCTTTAAGATTTGTGAAGCTCTTTACAAATGTGATTTTCTTTGATGCTTACAACAACCCATGTGATAGATATTACATTTATTTTCTTTTCTCATTTTGCAGATGGGGAAATTGAAATTAAGTAAATTACTCCTGACACACAAATGTTACAGGAGGTATATGAATGCATGTCTCTACTGACTTCAGTTCTTGCACTCTTTCCATTAAGCTATATTGCCTCTCATTGTGGATGTTATAAACCTTACAGCTGTCCCAAGGCACATATTTATTTTCCTTTTCTTCTACTTAAATGTAATAGAATTAACTTCACTGCACTTCACTAACCACTTATTATGCAATCACATATTTTAAATGCAGTTAAACAAGTGCCAATGTGATAACTCCAGATGGAAATTAAGAGGAAGAAAGCTAGTTGGGGTCAAAATCAGTGAACTTTTGGAGGAGCCATTTCCATAATAGAACAATTCACTTAAATATCAACATGATGGCAGCTTGATCAGAAAAAAAAAAAAAAAAGTGAAGATAAAAATTATTTCACTGGCCAATGCATGCATGGACCTGTACATGTTCATGTAAATCTGTGCATGCACAAACACACACACACACACACACACACACCCCTCAAATTCTGCAGTTTTCACCTGGAGAAATTGGATCTATGAGTTGTGTAATGCATTCACATAATGTAAATCTCTAATTGTACCTGTAGGACAGAAAAATGGAAATTGCCAGAAAATTCTTCCTACAAGGGAGGTACATTCTTAGCTTTCATCACAGTTAATAGCAATCATGCAAGCAAGTCTCTGATTCCTGGAATGTGAAATCAGAGCTCAGGTTTTAAATTAGACCTTTGCATGATGAATACATCATTTATTAACAACAGTAGATTAAGCAATCTTTTATTTTAGGAAGGAAAATAACATTGACGTGTATTAGCAAGTAATAGAGTGAGAATGACCTGAAATGTAATTACCTATAAAATTAGATAAAAACAATGTTTGGTTTGAAAATTTAAAATTTTTATTTCTATTTTTTCTTAGCAAACCCCTCCACAAATTGATGTTTAAACATCAAATTTTCATGTGAAAGCCTTCTGTCTTCTCTTACATCTAGTAAATATAAAATTTAAGTTAGTCCATAGAGTAAATAAATTTTAAAATATATTTATAAACAAATGTGTTTATTTTTTAAATAATATAATGGTTGCAATCAATTTATATTGCTGTGAACTAAACTTTTTTAATATTATAAGGAGCATATCCAAGAAGACTACATTTTAAAATTCATTCATATAATCAGGAGATTACAAATCTATCTTTAGAAAATCTGTGTAGCACATGATCTAGGGCTGGCTCTCTCACTTCAAATTAGAGTTGAAGATTGGGTCAGATTTGGTGGCCATTGATTTTTCCTTTTAAGCATTAGAAAAGATTCTGAAAGGCTCAAACTAAATCCCTCTCTCCATCCTAATGATTATTCTCTGATATTAATTAGTCAATTAGATAATTAGGTTTTATTGAAGGATGTTTTTCTAATGTGTATAGTAAGTAGAGTTGTGATAAAATAATTCTTCTGCTCTAAAGCCTGTATCACACTCTCCCACCAACAAATTAAGAATCCAAATGATGATGATTCAAATTTTGAGTACATGTGGCAAAGGGAATAACTCATAGATTTCTAATAGGATTCCTTAAGATTTTCCACTTAGGTACTGTATGACTATAGGCTAAGCACTTCTAGTCTTCAAGCTAAAATTTCTCAGTATGTCTAGTTTGTCCTCATTTAAATGAAAATATTCCACTTTTTACTATTTTCCTGGGGTGCTTCTAGGTTACCAGTAAGACATTAAAATACACCACACCTCTGAAGTTTGCAAGGTCATTCTCCACTTAAGGGCAGTTGGAAGAGAGAAGAAAACTGGGCCTTTCTCCTCAAATGATCTCTTCTTCAGGGTTTGATTGGAACTGTTCTCTTCTTTAAGTTGGCTATAACAGGAAGGTTCTGTTCCAAAGTGGATTAATTTTTTTAGAGTAAGCCTATATTGTTCATACATTTCAATTGTGTACAGCTCTTTGTGACCTTATTTGGGTTTTCAAAGCAAAGATACTGGAATGTTTTGCCATTTTCTTCCTCAGCTTATTTTACACATGAAGAAACTGAGACAAAGTGAGGTTGACTGACTTTCCCAGAGTAGTAAAAGGTTTTTTTGTTTGTTTGTTTGTTTTCTGAGGCAATTGAGATTAATTGACTTGCCTAGGGTCACACAGCTAGGAAGAGTTAAGTGTCTGAGATCAGATTTGAAGTCAGGTCCTCCTGATTTCAGGGCGCTCTATCCACTGTGCCACATAGCTGCCCCTGAGACCAGATTTCAACCTATGTCTTCCTAACTCCAGACCTGATACTATATACATTATGCTATTTAGCTTCTTGTAGCATGTAGCAAAATATGCTTCAATTTCTTGTCTTTGAAGAACTGATTGATTCAATAGAAGAAGTTATACTTGATAAAATTTAACTATGCTTTTAAATATGTTTAGCTATTTTAAATGGGGTGATTGAAGGATTACATACATAAACACACACAAACACATAAATATATGTGTATGTGTGTGAATATCTCTATCTCTATCAATCAATTTATACACATATGTGTGTGTTTGTGTGAAATTAGCCAAGGAAATAGAACACACATGGACCCACACTTAACACCGTATACCAAGATAAGATCAAAATGGGTCCATGATTTAGATATAAAGAATTAGATTATAAATAAATTGGAGGAACATAGGATAGTTTATCTCTCAGACTTGTGCAGGAGGAAGAAATTTGTGACCAAAGACGAACTAGAGACCATTATTGATCACAAAATATAAAATTTTGATTACATCAAATTAAAAAGCTTCTGTACAAACAAAACTAATGCAAACAAGATTAGAAGGGAAGCAGCAAACTTGTATAGCTAGCGTTTCTAATACAATATTAAATAGTAACGGTGATAGTGGGCAACCTTGTTTCACTCCAGATCTTATTGGGAATGGTTGCAGTTTGTCTCCATTACATATGATGCTTACTGATGGTTTTAAATAGATGCTGCTGATTATTTTAAGGAAAAGTCCATTTATTCCTATACTCTCAAGTGTTTTTAATAGGAATGGATGTTGGATTTTATCAAATGCTTTTTCTGCATCTATTGAGATGATCATATGGTTTTTGTTAATTTGGTTATTGACATGGCCAATTATATTGATAGTTTTCCTAATATTGAACCAGCCCTGCATTCCTGGTATAAATCCTACTTGATCATAGTGTATTATCTTGGAGATGATTTTCTGTAGTCTTTTGCTAATATCTTATTTAAGATTTTAGCATCAATATTCATTAGGGAGATTGGTCTATAATTTTCTTTCTCTGTTTTCAGCCTACCTGGTTTAGGTATCAGTACCATGTCTGTGTCATAGAAGGAATTTGGTAGGACTCCTTCATTCCCTATTTTATCAAATAATTTATATAGCATTGGGGCCAATTGTTCTTTAAATGTTTGGTAAAATTCACATGTAAATCCATCTGGTCCTGGGGATTTTTCTTAGGGAGTTGTTTAATTGCCTGTTCTATTTCTTTTTCTGAAATGGGACTATTCAAGCAATTACTTCTTCCTCTGTTAGTCTGGGAAGTCTGTATTTTTGGAGGTAGTCATCCATTTCACTTAGGTTATCAAATTTATTGGCATAAAGTTGAGCAAAATAACTCCTTATTATTTCTCTAATTTCCTCTTCATTGGTGGAAAGTTCTCCCTTTTCATTTTAAGACTACTAATTTCATTTTCCTCCCTCCTTTTTCTAATCAGATTTACTAAAGGCTTATCTATTTTATTGGCTTTTCATAGAACCAACTCTTAGTTTTATTAATTAGTTCAATAGTTTTTTACTTTCAATATTTTTAATTTCTCCTTTTAATTTTAGATTTTCCAATTTAGTATTTGATTGGGGTTTTAATTTGGTCTTTTTTTAGTTTTTTAGTTGCAAGCCCAATTCATTAATCTTTTCTTTCTCTGTTTTATTCAAGTAAGCCTCTGAGGATATAAAATTCCCTCTTATTACCGCTTTGGCTGCATCCACAAATTTTGGTATGATGTCTCATCATTGTCATTATCTTGAGTGAAATTATTAATTGTATCTATAATTTGCTGCTTCACCCAATCATTCTTTAAGATGAGATTGTTTAGTTTCCAATTACTTTTTGGTCTATTTCCCCCTAACTTTTTGTTGAATGTAGTTTTATTGCATCATGATCTGAAAAGAAAGCATTTACTATTTCTGCTTTCTTGCATTTAATTTGAGGTCTTTATGTCCTAATATATGGTCAATTTTGAATAGGTTCCATGAACTGCTGAGAAGAAAGTATATTCTCTTCTATCTCCATTCAATTTTCTCCAAAGATCCAACATACCTAATTTTTCTAATATTATATTTACTTCTTTAATTTCTTTCTTATTTGTTTTGTGGTTTGATTTGTCTAATTCTGAGAGTGCAAGGTTGAGATCTCCTACTATTACAGTTTTGTTGTCTATTTCTTCTTGCAACTCTCTTAACTTCTCCTTTAGGAAGCTGAGTGCCATACCACTTGGTGCATATATGTTTAATATTGATATTGCTTCGTTGTTTATGCTACCCTTTAGCAGGATGTAGTTTCCTTCCTTATCTCTTTTAATTAGATCAATTTTTACTTTTGCTTGATCTGAGATAAGGATGGCTACCCTGCTTTTTGACTTCACCTGAAGCATAATAGATTTTGCTCCAGCCTTTTACCTTTACTCTATATGTATCCCCTGCTTTAAATGTGTTTCTTGTAAACAACATATTGTAGGGTTCTGACTTTTGATCCAGTCTGCTATCTGCCTCCTCTTTATGGGGGAGTTCATCCCATTCACATTTACAGTTAGAATTACTAAATCTGTATTTCCTGCCATCCTAATAACCCCAGATTGTGCTTTACTTATTTGCCTCCCCAACCCTCTTTCCCCTTTTAAACTTATGTATCCCTCTTGTATCACGATCTTATCCTCTTTATAATCCCTCCCTCCCCCCCCTTGAGTCTTTCCCCTTCCTTCCCTTATTACTCTTTTTCTTTTCCCTTTTCCTCTCCCCGTTTTTAATGAGGCAGAGAGAATTTTCTCTAAAACAAATGTCAATTATTTTTCCTTTGAGCCAACTCTGATGAGAGTAAGATTCACACAATGTTCCTCCCCCTCTCTAAATTCCCTCAGATATGATAAGTTTCCTTAGCCTCTTTGTGGGATGTGGTTTCCCTCTTTTTATCCCTCCTTCCCACCTTATTCTGCCATCATCCCTTTTCCATATCTACTTCCCTTTTTTTATGTTATATCAGTACTATCAAATTTTACATGTATTTTTTTGTATATCCACAACAGAAATACAATTCTCAAGAGTTATTTTACCTTTTTCTGCATCTCTTGAGTTCTATTCTTGGAGATCAAATTTTTTGTTTAGTTCTGGTTTTTTCTTCAGAAACAAATGGAATTCATTTGTTTCATTAAACGTCCATCTTCTTCCCTGGAAGAAAATGCTCAGCTTAGCTGGGTAGTTTATTCTTGGCTGCATCCAAGTTCTTGTGCCTTTCAGATATCATATTCAGGCCTTCTTTCCTTTAATGTAGAGGCAGCCAGATCTTGGGTGATCCTTATTGTGGCACCTCGGTATTTAAATGGTTTTTTGGCTGCTTGTAAAATTTTTTCCTTAATCTGATAGTTCTGAAATTTTGCCACAATATTCCTTGGGGTTTTTATTTTAGGGTTTCTTTCAGAAGGTGTTCGATGAATTCTTTCAATGCCTATTTTACCTTCTGATTCTATTACATCTGGGCAGTTCTCTTTGATGATTTCTTGTAAAATAGTATCTAGGCTCTTTTTTTCATCATAGTTTTCGGAAAGTCCAATAATCCTCAGATTATCTCTCCTAGATCTATTTTCCAAGTCTGTCATTTTAGCAAGTAGATAATTCATGGTTTTTTAGTTTATCATTTTTTGGTTTTGCTTGACTGATTCTTGCTGTCTCAATGCATCATTAGTTTCAATTTGTTCAGTTCTAATTTTTAAAGAATTATTTTCTTCATTAGCTTTTTACTTCTTTCTGTATATGTCCAATTGAGTTTTTGAATGTATTGTTTTGATCTGTGGAATTTTTTCCATTTCACTAATTTTTTTTTTAGTGAATTATTTTCTTTTCCAATTCACAGATCCTACTTTCTTGTGTTCTTTGTCTTTTCAATTCACGGATCCTACTTTCTTGCAGATTCTTTGTCTTTTCAATTCACAAATCCTACTTTCTAGTGAATTCTTTATTTTTCAATTCACAATTCTTACTTTCCTGAGATTTTTTATTTTTCCAATTCACCAATTTGTTTCCTGCACTTCCTGGGAATTTTTAACTTTTCAATTCGTATTTCAGGAAGTTGTTGCTCTCTTGTAAGGCTTCTCTTTCCTTTCCCCATTTATCTTCTAACTCTCTTTTGAGACTTTTAATGGTCTCTTCTATGAGAGCATTATGTAAAGGAGGACAGTCTGATGCATTTTTGCTGTTTGAGGTCTCTTCAGGTTTGCTGACCTGCTCTTTTCTGCATAGAAGCTGTCGATTGTTCTTTTCATCTTTTTATTCATGTTTTAAAGCCTTTAGGGTAGGTCTCCTAGGCAAGGGGGTTACCAGCTTCCTCTGCAGAGCAGGGAAAGATGTAAACCGATTTCCGGCTCCGAGGTATGGGAGTGCTCTGGGTGAGAGTTTTCCCTTCCCCCAACAGGAAGTGGATTCAGCACTGGCCGAGCTATCAAACTGCTTAGTAGGGCTGAGTGGATTATCGATTGCCCTCGGCTAGAGACTAAGTGGTGAAAGTGTCACCGCCCAGGCCGGAGCCTCTTGTGGGACTGTGAGTATTAGCAGCTGAGCGCAGACTGCAGAACGCAGACAGCCACAAACTCTGCCCAGTGTCTCTGCCTGATGCAAATCGGCCCTGGAAAAGCTCTATGGCCCCAAGCCGAGCCCCCCACTGCGCAGATTGGAGGCTAACCCGGCTGCGTCCTCCTGCCGTGCAGGATCACAACTGCCCCAAGGAAAAGCCCCGTACTGTGGGTTGGGGCTGCGCGCTTGTGCTGAGATCTGTGCCTTCACCCTGGGTTTGAGACTCTCCTCGGAACCTAATTTCTCTCCCAGTCTGCGCCGATCTCCCCCCTGGCCCCGGAACCAACCTTTTTTGGCGAGACTGCAGATTTTCTTCGAGCGGTGAGTTGTTTCTTCTTATCTTTACGAATTGTAGCAGTCAAGACTATTTTTGAGGCTCGATATAATATTGATAAAGAGGGTAAGAGAAGAGCTTAGAAAGACGCGTGTGTCTTCTCCGCCATCTTGGCTCCGCCCCCCAAATTTCCTATTTTTAATAAATAATTTTTCTTCCTTAAATCAACAAATTGTTAATATATAATCTTATGTGAGTTGATTTGTTTATATTTGCTCTGTGTTTCATTTTCTGCCCCATACTGCTCAGATATCAAAAACTATGTAACTTTACATAATATACATATCTTTTAGCAGTTTAGAGCTTTCCTCTCTTTTGATGCATCAAAATATCAATCCATGATATAGTCACTACTATAATATTTTTTGTTGTTTTTGTTTCTTCATAAATATCCCCCACCCCTTTCTGTTGTTTTAAAAACTGAACTCTTTCATATGAAAGTATAATACCTTAAAAAAGATGGCACCCTGTAAGAACTTACTATACTACACAGTAAAGGATGTTGGTCTGTATCTAATCATATATATTCAAACTTTTCAAGATTGTATTATTGTCTAAAGAGTTATTGCTTTAATATTGTGTACCCTTCAGTTTATAACAGTGGATTCTTAAGTCTGATTATTGCTGTTTAGATATTAATTCTTCTTTGCTTTGATAATCTCAACTTAATAATGAATTTTGAAAACTAGAAATACTATTTCTCTCTTCCTTTTGACTTGTTATTATTTCCCAGGAGACTTATGGACTTTTAGTCATTCAAATGCAAACTTTATTCACTTGTCTTTTTCAATAAGGTAAAGTTTCTGTATTTTAATTGCCATGGCATTATATATTTAAATTGATTTGCGTAGTAGTATAATCATTTTGTTATGATATCAGCATATGCCAAAAATAAACTAAGAAAGTGTCTCCAATTGTCTCTTCTTATTTCTATAAAGAATGTGTTGTGATTGTATTCATAATAATACTTTGTCATCTTAGGGATACTTATAAATCTTTTATCTATGTTATAGATATTTCACAATAACTTTTTTTTTCTATTTTCCACCTTTTAAACTAAAATATATATTTGTCAGAGAAGATGTTTAGTACCATATTTTCATTTCTATTTTCACAAATTAAGTAATTTGGGGCTGAAATCAATAGGTCTTCTCAACACCATTTGCCCCTAGGGTAGAATAAAGATCCTCTATAAGGTGGGAGCTCAAGCCTAGTCATCTCTTCATTTTCTACCTACATGTTCTCCCTTGGAGTTTTCTTTCATGTCTCCAGGTACTTCATAATTAAGAAGTCCATTCTCTTTCTGGATCACAAACTTCTTTTCTTCTTTCTTTCTTTCCTTCCTTCCTTCCTTCCTTCCTTCCTCCCTCCCTTCCTTCGCTTTTTCCTTCTTTTCTTTCTTTTATGGACATTATTATTTTGTACCTCTATACAAGACTCATCTGTAAGAGTAAAAAAATGAAGAAGGGCTAAAAATAAGCTTCTAGATTTAGGGTGAGCAAACTGAAAGCTAACGTGATAATCAAAATTAATATTTAAATTATTTGCCATGTCTCAAAGATGTCATTATTAGTGACAAAATTATTGTTGAAATTCCACATTTCTGACTCAATAGAGACAATCATCTGTCCATTGTAGATCTTTTTTTTTTTTTAATTTATATATTCAGTACAGTTTTTTTTTGTTTTTCTTTTGTCTTCTATTTATTTTGGTTAATTCATTATTTTCTTTTTAGTATTAATTGTAATTATCACTGATTTATTATCTTTTTTTGAATCTTTATACTGATTTTTATACTTTAATTCATCATGATCCCTTTTTATATCAGTCTGAGTTATTATGTTCTTTGATTTCTTCAATTTTTCCTCTGGGGATGGTAGGTTAAAACCCTCTATCTTGCTGCCCCACTTCCTTTACCTCAATGCTTCTTCTCTCTTTTGATTCAGAAATTTAAATTTATTCTAATCTTGATTCTTCAGCACAGATCAAGAATTATGGACTGGTAGAAGACAGAAATTTATCTCAATTCTCATCTGGCAAATCTGACTCATAGAGTAATTGGACATTCACACATTGCACAGTCTCAAATAGAGCAAATACTGAGTTAGATGATCATAGCTCCTTAATGGAAGAGTCAGATTTGTCAGGCTGTAGGCTTGTTTAGAGTAGACCTGTAAATGATTTGTGCTTAGTTGGAAATTTCCACATTGCCATCTCTAGCAAAATTTCCTAGGTTTCTATTTTTAAAACTCTGCAAGTTTACTAGCAGTGAATAAGTTATTGGCTTCTCCAAAACACCATCAGCATCAGCATTATATACACACACATACATATATATATATATATATATATATACCCACATAAATTTTAATAAACACATATATATGCATTCAACTTAATGAGGATAAGGTTATGAAAATAAAAACAGATTTGTTGTCATTGGCAATTCCTTTATTATTAGTAAATGAGGCATTTTTCAAGTGTTTTTAATAATTTATGTCTCATTATTTAAAAGCTGTTATTTTATTCAAACATTGTGGACTAGAATTTAAAAATATTAAGAGTACCATATGTATTATATGAAGAAGTATATAATTTTATCTCATATATATTTTGTTTTCACAAATTTTTATTTTGCTTTCTAATTTTATTTTTGTTTTATTTTCTCAAGCTCATCCTATCATTCCCAATATATATAATAAACATCAGCTCTCCTCCATTGTTTAGATAACTATTAACATGTTCTTCTATAAGGTTTAGAGTGATTAATATTTTTGTTTATGAGTCATCCAATTGAAAATATATGGCATGAGATGGAAGTTTAAAGTTATTTAAATCAAACCATGAAAAATAATAACAAAACAAAATTAAGTGTTTAATAAAAAAAATAATTGAGTTCAGGTAGAGGAATATGAAGAGGAGCAATAGAGGGAGCAAATTGTTTTGTTGTTGTGGCTTTCAAGTTTAGACACATCCTTATTGCAGTTAACCTGTGGTAGTTCCAATGGATCTTTGAGATCTAATTATAATATTCTAATCTAATGCTTTGTAAAGATTTAATTTGAATTTTATTTTTAATTTTGGAATGCACACCTGAATCATTTATATCCTGTTCATGTGTTATATTTGTCTGCTGCTACTATTTTGTAAAATAAATAAATAAAAATGATGATACTGTTTAAATACACGCTGTTTTTTTAAACAAATACTTTACATAGTATCTAAAATGAGCCTTCCCTTTCAACTTATTATTTTTAACAGTGTTAAACATGCATAAATTCATTATATCATTCTTATATTTCACTTTTAAATATGTTAACAGAATCTTTGTTGATAAATATGATTAAATTAAGTTTAAATAAAACATACTTAGATTCCAATTACTTATAGCACTCTGGCAGGTAGGTCAGACCACCTGTTCTGTAACTGTATTTATATGCGTATCTAAAATTGTGCATGTAATTTTGAGCTCTTTATGATATGCCATGCTTAAGATTTTTATCTCTGGATGTGAGATTTGAAAGTTATAAATCTGTTCATGCTACATTTTGAAATGTTTAAATTAATAACTTGACATTTAACAGCTGTTTTGAAGGCTGTGTTGTAAAGGACAGAATATCAATCACAAATATACATCTACACAGAAATGTCAAATCCTACCAGAATGCATAGCTTATTCATTAGAAGAAGGACAGATTTTTTTTTTTTTCAACTTACTCATGCTTTCTGATCTTTATTTCCAGGTAAAGAAGTATGATGATAATGTTTATATGAACTATCTTTTCACATATAGAAAGAAATATTTCCATTCTATTATGTTATTATACAAACTGTTATATAAATATTATATTTATTATTATTTTATTTGTTTTATCATATTTTTTGTTTTCAACATCGTTTTATATATGTATTTTTAATTTTTCCCTTCTTCCTTCTTTGTCCCCTCATCCAGACAAGTGATTTTATATGTTATAAATGTACAATCATATTAAACCTATTTCCACATTAGTCATGTTATGAAATAAGAATCAGATCAAATGAGAAATTCAATGATAAAGAAAAAACAACAAAAAAGTGAAAATAATATGCCTCAATCTCCATTCAGACTACATATTTCTTTTATGGATAGCATTTTCACCATGAGTCTTTTGGAATTGTCATAGATCACAGTATTGCTGGGAAGAGTTAAGTCTATAAAAGTTGATTGTTCCATAATGTTGCTGTTACAATGTACAATGTTCTCCTGGTTCTGCTCACTTCACTTAGCATTACTTGTATGTTTCCAGGTTTTTCTAAAATCAACCTGTTCATCATTTCTTATAGACCAAGATATTTCATTATATTCATATACCCCAATTTGTTCATCTATTCCCCCAAATGATTAGAACCCCCTTGATTTCCAATTCCAATACTCAAAAGCTGCTATAAACATTTTTGTACATGTAGGTCCTTTTACCTTTTTATGATCTCTTTAGAATGTAAATTATAGTCATGATTTGCTAGATCAAAGGCACAGTTTGTTACCCTTTGGGCATAGTTCCAAATTGCTCTCCAAAATAGTTGGATCAGTTCACAATTCCATCAACAATGAGTTAGTGTTGCAATTTTCCCACATCTTCTCTAACTTTTATCATTTTCATTTTCTGTCATTAACCAATCTTAGAGGTATGAGGTGGTATCTCAGAGTTGTTCTAATTTACATTTCTCTAATCAACATTGATTTATAAAATTTTTTCATATGACTTTAGATAGCTTTAATTTTCTTATCTGGAAACTATCTATCCTTTGGGGTATCAATTGGGGAAAGACTTTTATTCTAATAAATTTGACTCAGTTTTCTATATATTTTGGAAATAAGATATTTAACAGAGACACTGAATGTAAAAATTGTTTTCTAGCTTTCTACTTCCCTTCTTGTATTGCTTTCATTTACTTTGTGCAAAAAGTATTATTTACATAATAAAAATTATCCATTTTGAGTTTTCATCATGTTCTCTATCTCCTGTTTGTTCATAAATCCTTTCCTTCTCCGTAGATGCGACAGGGAAACTCATTCCTAACTATAATAATTTGCTAATATTATTTTGCATTGTGCCATTTTGACCTTATCTTGATATATGATGTGAGATTTGATAAGTGTCTAGTTTTTGCCACACAATCTTCCAGTTTTTCCAGCAGTTTTTGTCAAAAAGATTTGTTAATGATGAATTCAAACATTTATCTTATAGATAAGTTTTTATGTCAGAGACTAAACTGTATAGAACATATACTTCTGTGAGGGTGTAAACCATTCCATATAAAGTATACATCCTTGACCTTCCCCAGCCTCTTCCCCCTTTCCACAAAATGGGGCAAAACTAATCATTCTCTATTAGTGATCTTGAAACTTTTTATCAAAGATATTTGGGTGCATCATATTACCAGCATCTGGACTATAAACCCTAATAACTAGGTGGTCTTATTTGTATCTCTCCTCCAATGAAGAAGTATTTACCATATAACAGATGCTCAATAAATGTTTGTTAAATTGAAATTTAAATGTTTATTTGATTTTATCTTTAATATATTTTTTCTACTTATTTCAAGGATATAGTCAAAAACTTGAATAAATTAAGAAGTTCTCAGGATTGATAATTCATATGATATTTTCTCTAGAACAGAGTATTTAAATGATTCTATTCCCATGAAACCTCAAGAAATCAATCATATTTTACAATGAAATTATTGATTTTCATTTAAAACTCTAGAAACAAATGAACACTAGGCAATTTTAAACACTACCATCTTATCACAGCTTGTACCTGTCAGCAGGTTGACTCTCCACTTTGGACAGTAGCTACTGAATAATTTTTGACTTTGGTGAAATTACACAGAGATGACATAGACATAGATGGATTACAATCTTCATCAAAGAAAGCAGACATCTGTACACCAAAAACATCCCTCTTCAAAACTTGTTTATTTCTTTCAAGGTTGACTCTGATCCTTCTAGTTATCCATTAAACACAATATTGTTGTTGTTTCTATTATTATTTATCCTTCATTCTCAAACAAGACTAAAAACATCATGAAGGTGATGAGTTAGAGTGGATTTAACTGAGGTAGAACTATGCAAACTCATCAGAGAAACTCTCTACTCCACAACTGCCAAAACAGGGTGGCACAATCTCTATGTCATAAATGACTACAAAAAAAAATTCTATGTGATTCTACATATCTAACTGATTTTAAAGTTGTGTTCTTTTTACATATGCAATAACTGCTGCATTCATCCTATTTTGTCTTTCTATCTGTGTTTCTCTGTCTCTGCCTCTACCTCTCCCTGTTTCTGTTTTTCTGTCTTTCAATCTCTCTGTCTCTCTAAAACACATGAAATATTCAGGTGCTTATTACATCTAAGTTTTATTACCATATGAGCATTTTGATTCTCCTGAATCTCTACAATCATAATATTCCCCAGTTCATCATCTATATGTGATTTTCTTCTCTAAAAAGTTATTTTCACTAGGTAACATCCTCCATAAGTTTCACTAGATACCTATTGACACTAGGATCAAATAGCCTTTGGTGAGTTACTTATCATAATTCTCATGGGGGCCAAAAAGACTAGTAGGATATTTATGGTCATTTTTTTTTTTGGATTATGGGGGATATGAAGAACAGAGTACATTGGAGAACTTTGTACTTGACAATCCAATAGCCAGGTGATTTTACATGTGAATTCTACCAAATATTTAAAGAAAAATTTATTATAGTACTATGCAAACTATTTGAAAAAATGGGGAAAGAAGGAGTTTTACCAAATTCCTTGTATGACACAGATATGATGCTGATAATTAAACTGGGTAGGATGAAAAAAGAGAAAGAATATTATAGACCAATTTCCCTAATGAATATTGATGCAAAAATATTAAAAAATATATAGCAAAGAAATTATAGAAAGCCATCCCCAAATTAATACATCACCAAGTAGGATTTACACCAGGAAGGTAAGGCTGGTTCAATATTGGCAAAACTATTAGCACATTTGGATATATCAAAAACCAAACTAACAAAATGATATGATTATCTTGATTGATACAGAAAAAGTATTTGATAAAATCCAACATCTATTCCTATTAAAAACACTAGTAAATATAGGAATAAATGGAGTTTTCCTTAAAATGATCAGTAGCATCTATTTAAAATCATTATCAAGCATCATATATAATGGGAATAAACTAAAACCATTCTCAATAAGGTCAGGGGTGAAAGAGAGTTGCCCACTATCACCATTACTGTTCATCTTGTATTAGAATTGTTAGCTTTAGCAATAAAATAAGAAAAAGAAATTAAAGGAATTAGAATAGGTAAAGAGAAAACCAAATTGCCACTCTTTGCAGATGACATGATGTTATACTTGGAGAATGCTAGAGAACCAACTAAAATTATTAGGAACAATTCACTACTTTAGAAAAGTGACAGTATACAAAGTAAATCAACATATATCATGAGCATTTGTATATATAATCAGCAAAGTCCAGCAGTAAGAAATACAAAACAAAGTTAAATTTAAAATATTTGTAAAAATATAAAATATTTGGTAATTTACCTGCCAGGAAAAACTAGGAACTATGTAAACACATTTACAAAACACTCTTCACACACAGTCATATATAAACAAGTGGAAGAATATCAAGCATCCATATGTGGGCTGAGTTAATAAAATAAAAATGACAATTCCACTTATTCAGCATCATATCAATAAAACTGCCAAGAAATTATTTTATAGAGTTAGAAAAAATAATAACAAAGTTCATCTGGAAGATCAAAATGTTAAGAATTTCAAGGGCATTAATGAAAAAATGCAAATGACGATGGTCTGGCTGTACCAGACCTAAAACTGTATTATAAATCAGCACTGATCAAAACCATTTGATGCTGTCTAACAAACAGAGTACTTCAGTTGGATAGGTTAGACTCACAAAACACAATTATCAACAAATCATACCCCCTTCTTCTTTTCTCATTCTCTTCTCAAGTTTCTAATATTTGGCTTCTGGCATCATTTTTATAATGATAATGGCCAGATAGAATGACTTTTTCATCATTTTTTTATCATTCTTGAACCTTCTATGACTACCATCTTCTAGATAACCTCCCTTCCTTGAGTTTTTATGATACATCTCTCCTGGTTCTCCTACCAGTCTACATTAATGATTCATCATCCATCTCATGGCCACTAAATGTTGGTGTTCCCTAAAGCTGGGCACTCTTCTCCTTCCCCTCTATATACTCTCACTTAGTCATCTCATCAGTTCCCATAAGTCCAAAGGTCTCTGTACAATCAAATTCTAGATGTATATATCCAACTTCGTATTTGATAAATGTAAAGATCCCACCCAGCTTCTGGTATAAGAACTCTTTGATAAAAATTGCTTGGAAAATTAGAAAATAGAATGGCAGAATCTAGACACTTAGCAAATATCAAGAGAATGTCAAAATGGGTTTATGTCTTAGACATAAAGAGTGATACTATAAGCTAATTTGCAGAACAAAGGATAGTCTATATCTTAGATCTGTGCAGAAGGAAGGGATTTATGGCCAAGGACAAACCAAAGTACATTATGGAATGCAAAATGGATAATTTTAATTATATTATGCTAAAATAATTTGTATAAACAAAAATAATGCAGACAAGATTAGAAGGGAAGCAAGAAACTGAGGAAAATGTTTTCATCTAAGGGTTTAATAAAGGCCTTATTTCTAAAACATAAAGAGAATTGATTCAAATTTATAAGAATTCAAGCCATTCTCCAATTGATAAATGGTTAAAAGATATGAACAGAGAATTTTCAGTTGAAGAAATAAAAACTTTTTTATAGTCATATGAGGAAATGCTCTAATTCACTATTGATTAGAGAATTGCAAATTAAGACAACTACACATGTCTCAGATTGGCTAAGATGACAGGAAAATATAACAATAAATATTGGCGGGGAAGTGAGAAAACTGACAAAACTGTGATACATTGTGGGTGGAGTTGTGAACTGATCTAACCACTCTGGAGAACAATTTGGAACTATGCTCAAAGGGCTATCAAACTGTGTATACCTTTCATCCAACAGCATCTCTAGTGGGCCTATATCCCAAAGTGATCATACAAATGGCAAAGGGATCCACATATACAAAAATGTTTGTAGCCACCCTTCTTGTAGTGGTAAGGAATTATAGAATGCATTAAATGGAGACCAGATCATTAATTTATAGTATATGAATGTTATAAAATATTATTATTCTATTATCAGCAGCAGGATTTCAGAAAGATCTGGAGAGACTTGTATGAACTTGTGCTAAGTGAAATGAGTAGAACCAAGAGACACAACAATAATATGATTATGTGATGATCAATTCTAATGGATGTGGCTCTTTTCAACAGTGAGATTATTCAGACTAATTACCATAGATTTGTGAAGGAAAGAGCTATTTGCATCCAGGGAAAGAGGACTATGGGGACTGAATGTGGATCACAACATAGTATTTTCACCTTTTTTGTTGCTCTTTGTTTGCTTTTTTGTTTTCTTTCTTTTTTTTTTCTTTTTTGATATGATTTTTCTTATGCAGCATGATAATTATAGAAATATGTATAGAAGAACTACACATGTTTATCATATATTAGATTACTTGCTGTCTAGGAAAGGGGGGGGAAGAGAGGGTAAAAGTTTGGAATGCAAAGTTTTGTGAAGGTATCTTTGCTTGTAAAATAAAAGCCTATTATTATTTTTTAAAAGAAGGAACAAGCAAAAATTCAATCCCAATAAAAATGGAGTTCCCTTTAGCACTTTCAAAGAAGAAAACAGATTTCTTTGTGATGCTATTATTCAGGAAAAGATATTGAAGTTTTGGAGTATCATCTCTGCTACTGTATTGACTAAATATTTCTGGAAAATATTACTTAGAACAGTAGCAATAACAAAGTCCAGGAAATTATGTGGATTTGCTTTCTTGGTTGAATCATCCAAGTGATAAAAAATAATGAAAAAGAAAAGGGGGAGATGGAGCTAAGGTGATGAATAAAAATAGGGACTCATCCAAGCTCTTTTCTACTTGTCCCCTTTAAGAATGACTCTAAACAAATTCTTGAGCAGAAGAACCCATAAAAAGATAGAGAAAAATGGCATGTAAAAATGGGAAGATCAACAGGACAGGACTGTTGCACCAGGATAAGAATGGAACCCTTTCAATTAGGACTCATCAGCATAGACCTAACCTCAGCAAACCAGGAACAGGCATTGAGGTGACTTAATCAGTACAGGGATGGCAGTTTCCAGAGCTCTTGAGACCACATATGTTAAAAACAATTTAGAAGGTGAGGAAGAAAGATTTATCTCATTAGAGTGAGAGTGGGCCATGCCAGCATGGTCCCAACAAACCAAGGAGTAGGTAAAGAAACAGTGAATCAATAGCATTGACAGTTTTTGGATCTCTCAGACTGCAGATGGTAAGGGTCCAAAAAACTGGTCTGAAAGAGATTAAAGGGGTTTCTTTGTTAGCACTGAGGCAGGACTCTGTTGCTTTGCCCATACTCAGATCTCTGTCACAGTCTTTAGTGGCAGTGCCAGGGTGAAGAGGAGCACTAGCACCCCACAGCTTGCAGCCACAATGGAACAGGGACTTTATTCACAATTCCAGGACAAAAAAAAAAGAGTGTTCTTGAGGTCACTCACAGACGAAAGAATAGGCCAGGAGAGTAGTAAAAACTTCTCTTTAAACAATACCACGTTTGAAGAACTGAAAACTTGTGGGTCCTTAGAAGTATCTCTAGAGACAGCTAAACAAAACCGATGAAGCTTGAGATGATGCACCTTCTAATCTGCAAACAGAGGCCTACTTTAACCAAGTTAAAAGTCCATTAATAGTCTGGGAAAATAAGTAAATAACATAAAAATTTTGACCACCAAAAATTGCTTTTTGACAATAAAGATAAAAAGAGATGTTATCAGAAGATAACAAAATTAAAGCTCCTATATCCAAAGGCTTCACAAAAATACAAATTAGTCTTAGGCCATAGAAAGAAGGAATTTGACAATCAAGTCTAAGAGGTACAAGGAAACATTGGGAAAAGAACTGAAAGTGATGCAAGAAAATCATAAAAAGCAAGTCAACCTCTTGTTACAAGACACACACATATACATGTACATACACATTCATGCACACATGTGCAGATACTGAAGAAAATAACTCATGAAAAAGGACCAAATTATAAAGGATGTATAAAAAATAAGTGAAGAGAATATTTATAAAGCAATTCTGCCCAAATGTAAAGAGAGGCACAAAAATTCATTGAAAAATAAAAGTTTTTAAAAGGTAGAATTGGTGAAATGAAAAAAAAAAGTCCATTGAAGAAAATAACTCCTTTAAAAGTAGAATTGGACAAAAGAAAAAAAGAGGTATAATAGCTTTTGGGAGAAAATCATTTCTTATAAATTGGAGCAAAGAAATTAGAGCAAAATAAATACTAATGATTTTTTGAGAATTCAAGTAACAATAAAACAAAACCAAAAGAATGGGGGGGGGGCCAGGTGGGAGGCAATGTGAAATAAGTCACTAAAAAAACTAATCTGGAAAATAGATCCAGGAGAGATAATTTAAAATTTCTTGGAGTAATGAAAATTGTGATAAAAAAAAAAGGTCCTAAAAAATCATCTTTCAAAAAATTGTAAAGAAAAATTGCTCTGATACCCTGGAATCAGAGGATAAAAGAGAAATTGAAAGAATCTACCAATCATCTCCTGAAAGATGTCCACAGATAAAAATTCCCAAGATTATAGCAAAATTCCAGAGCAACCAGATCAAGGAGAAAATATTTCAAGCAACCAGAAAAAAAAAAAAAACAAAAAAAAACAAAAAAAAAAACACAATTCAAGTATCATGAAGTCATAGGATAACACAAGATTTAGCAGCCTTTACATTATAGATCTTGGAATATGTTTTTCTAGAGAACAAAGAATCTAAAATTGTAACTAAGAATCACCTCCCCAACAAAACTAAGTATAAACCTTCAGGGGAAAATGGCTATTCAAAATAACAGAGGATTTTCAAACATTTTTGATGAACAGACCAGAGCGAAATAGAAAATTGCCTTTCAAATACAAACCTCAAAAGAAGAATGAAAAGGTCAACAGAAAAGGAGAATCATAAAGGACTTGATAAGGCTGAATTGTTTACATTCCTCCATGGCTAAATGATACTTATAACTACTAAGAGCTTTCTCATCATATAGATTTATATTTTTTATTTATATATATTTGTATAAATATAAAATTATTTAAAACACATACAGGAAGGAACAACATACACACTTAATTAGGTATAGAAATCTCTTATCCTACATGATAGTACAGGAAAAATATGGAGAGAGATGGATGATAAAAGGGAGGGCAGATTGGAGGATGATGTAACAAGCAAAACACTTTTGAGAAGAGACAGGATGGAAGGAGAAAGAGAAAATAAACATAAGGAAATATAATTGTGAGTGGGGAGGAATTCAAGCAAATTTATCTGATAAAGACTCCCTACTCAAACATACAGAGAACTGAGTCAAATTTATAAAATAAGAGCCATTATCCATAATGATCAAAAGGTATGAACAGTTTTCAGATGAAGTAATCAAAGCCAGCTATAGATATATGAAAAATAATGATCTAACTCAATTGGTTAAAGAAATGTGAATTAAAACAATTCTGAATTACTGTCACCTACCTATTAGATTGGCTAATAGTGCAGAAAAGGAAAATGACAAAAGTTGCAGGAGATATGGGGGAAAATGGATGTTAATGTACTACTGGTGGAGTTATGAACTAATTTAACAATTCTGTAGAGCAATTTGGAACTATGCCCAAATGATTATAAAACCATGCAAAACTTTTGACCTAGCAATACCACTACTAGGTTTGTCTCCCGAAAGAGACACAGATGATCTATATGTACAAATATATATATATATATATATATTAAATCTTTTCTCAGGGCAAAAAAATTGGAAAATGAGGGGATTCCCATCGATTGGAGGAATAACAATGAATTATGACATATGATTATGATGGAATACTATTGTATAAGAAATGAAGAACAGGATGCCCTTAGAAAAAACCCAAAAAGACTTAGATGAGCTGATATAAAGTGAAATATACTATGTACAAATAACGGCAATATTGAAAGATGATGAACTCTGATTCCATAACTATTCTCAGCAATACAATGACTCAAGACATCTTTGAATGGGGTTATGAGGAAAAATGTTATCAATACCCAGAAAATGAACTGATGGTGTCTTAAGGCATACTTAAGGCAGCTTAAGGCATACTTTTTAAATTTTGTTTATCCTTTGAGAGGGAAACATACTAAAATGGCTCTCTCCTACCTCACGGAGTCATTTGCGCTTTTCCTCAAAACACACACACACACACACACACACACACACACACACACACAAACAAACAAAAAAAAAACCTTCTTTCCAGATCCGTGCATAATCTCTATCTTGTAGCATTGTGGTGATCTTTGATAGTCTACTATCGCATGAAAGAGATACATAGGTGATTTTCCTAAGTTAGGTTTTTCTCTTCTGCCTAAATATGACATTTTCTTTAGAATAATTTCTTTTCTGTTTTGCCTGGAAAAATAGTATTTGTAAGGAGTCATGAATTAGTTCTTTTGAGATTGCTTATGAAAAATATACTTTGGAACTTGAACAAATTCAGAGGGACCAAAATTGATAGCCAGATGTCCACCTACCTATAGATTCCATTAGTTAATATAGTAAAAAATAATAACTTTTAACTTATTTTTAAAATATTATTTTATTTATTTCATTCAATATTTTACAATTATAAAAATATTTACAATCACTTTTTAAATGTTTGAGTTTCAAATTTTCTCTCCTCATCCCTCTTTTATCCTCAAGAATACAAGTAATTTGGTATTGATTTTATATGTGAAGTCTCAAAAAATACTTTCATATTAGTCATATAGTATAAGAAAATAGAAACAAAAATAAAGCAACATAAGTAAAGAACATTTTAAAGGTACACTTAAATCTACAATCAAATTTCATTAATACTTCCTCTGGATGTGGTTAGCAATTTGTGTCATGGATATTTTGAATTGTCTTGGATCACTGTCTTGGTCAGAATAGCTAAGTCTTTCACAGGTATTCATTCCTATAATATTGGTGTATAGTGTTCTCGTTCTGCTCACTTCACTATGTGATAGTTCATATAAGTCTTTCCTGATCTTTTGAAGCTATCCTACTTATGATTCCATACAGCACAGTAGTATTTCATCATAATTATATAATACAACTCCTTTAAAATTTTCTCATCTGGTAAGCCTTTCCTCAATTTCCAATTCTATGCCACCTCAAAAAGCAGGACTAAAAAATCCTTTCATTCAAAAAGTTCTTTTTAATTTTCCTTGATTGGATAATACAAAATATTTGGGAGTCTACCTGGCAAGACAAAGCCATGAACTATCTAAACACTATTACAAAACACTTTTAACACAAATAAAATTAGATCTAAACAACTGGAAAAACATCAAGTGTTCATGGGTAGACTGAGCTAATATAGTAAAAATGACAATTTTACCTAAATTAATTTACTTAGTGTCATATACCAATCAAACTGCCAAAAATTAACTTTATAGAGTTAGAATAAATAATAAAATTCATCTGGAAGAACAAAAAGGTTAAGAAGTCTAAGGGAATTAATAAGTTATTTCCCTTAATCTTGAATAGAGATATAAAAGGGAATGCACAATTTTTGACCTTAAGTTCATATTGTTCTCCAGAATAGTTGTACCAGTTCACAAATCCACCCATAGTGCATTAGTGTCTCAATTTTTCTACAACCCCTGCAGCATTCATCACTTTTCTTTTCTGTTATATTTTGAGATGGCATTTTAGTTATTTTAATTTACATTTCTCTAATTAATAGTGACTGAGCATTTCTTCTTGTGACTATGGATAGTTTTGATTTTTTTTCTTTTGAAAAGTAATTTTTCATATCCTCTGTTTATCAACAGGAAAATAACTCTTGTTTTCAAAATTTTATACAATTCTTTATTGTTTATGAAATAAGTTTTTTATCACAGAGACTTTCTTTAGGTTTTTCCTCTTTCCTGTTTTCCTTCTAATTTTGGATGCATTTGTTTTGTTTGTTCATAGATCTTTAAATTTTATTTAAATAACTATTGATCTCTGTAAGGTAAAATTTACATAAGATTAATTTTGGTCATGGAAGAAAGAGGCTGCTAGACTGCTGCTTGATGATAATTATCCAATGAACTATGTCCTTCCTTATGGAACTACTGAAAACTTCTCAAATCTTCAGTTTGTACATTGCCAGTTTACTTTAAATAATACTAAAACAGAATTCTTATTATTTTTCAAAACTAACATGTACTTTTCTCCATGCACATTTTGATTCTTAAACTGATCTATTTTTTGAGTTTTTCAATGAAAGAAATTTTGAGTGATCTTAAGCATAAAAAATTAGTCCCAAAAGTTATTCTGTACCACCTCCATGTGTCTTTTCACACACATTACAAAGATATCAAATATATGGGATTCTACTACCAAGAACGATAAGATGCTGTGTGTAATTATACCGGTTATTATTATGAAGCGTATGATTTTTATGCCATAATTAGAAAGTAGATTTTTTTAAATTTGCAATATCTCTGTATTTTGCAAGGACTGCAATGATTTTAATTTTATTATCTATGTTCTAACAAATATTTCTTTTGATCTTGCAAAAGAATGTTATAAATAGATCAAAATGGGATTCCAGTTTTTGTTGCAGACATGTGGAAAATTATTCTCTGTTACCCATAAAAAGTAATTTGTTGCACTCTGGAGTAACAAATCATATATCATTAAAAAAGATGTCTTGCATTAAAATTCACAACAGAAACACATATGCAGTAATTATGATGGCCCCTTAAGGATGCTTTCTTCCATATTTCACCAAGTTTTGCATAAACAATATCACATAGGCCTCTAGGCTATGAAAATCATTGTGATCTTTGTGATACCATCTACTGTGCATGAATTAATCTGTCAATGCAGATAAAATTAGGAGTACTTAATATACATTTTCTTTGCTTCAATATTTTATAATTTCTATATTTGTTTCATAAAAATAAAAATGAAAATGAATAATGATGAGTGATTGGCATTGAGGAATTTCCTGATAAAGTTTTCCATAAAAGATTCAACAATCTATGATTATTACTACATTTTGAAAGCTCGTACATTGAGTACATTTCTGGTTGTAGCTAAAAGTGGAGACTATTTAGTGCCTTCAAAATCATTTAATACTCAACAATTAAGAAGGTACTTCATAGACAAATATATATATATATATATATATATATATATATGAACATATATATGTGTGTGTATCATATAAATCATCATATACACACTTCTTCTGAATGTTGAATTTCATCTTGTAATAATTTAAAAACCTGATTACATTCCCTGTGCATATAAATAGATAGATTACATACATATATGTCTAACTATTCTTAATTGTAATTTAGAGTTGTATTTTATATCTATACAATTACAAAAATATAATTTTCATCATATATGACTACCTTTCAGTTAATTCTAGATTTAAAATGTTTAAATTCCCTTTTTATTATAAAACAGACCAAAATCTAAAATTGTAAATCAGTTAAAAGGATTATAATAATTTGAAATATCAGCAATGTGGTAAAGTACAGAGATATTAAGCATTCACCCTCAGACGCAAAAAGTACAATAGAACAAAATTTCCATGTTTAGTGGACAATGTTTCTTTTTGACTTTAAGACAACTAGTAAGAAAGAGCATTGATCTTGTAACAATGGAGATAAGGTTAAAATCATCTCTTATATGAACAGATAATTTTCAGATGAAGAAATTAGAACAATTTCTGGTCATATGAAAAAAATGTTCTAAATTACTATTGATTAGAGAAATACAAATTTAAACAAATCTGAGGTAAAACTATGCACCACTCAAATTGGCTAAGATGACAGAAAAAGATAATGATAAATGCTGGAGGGGATGTAGCAAAATTGGGATTTTAATATATTGCTGTTGGAGTTGTAAACCAACCATTCCAGAAAGCAATTTGGAACTATGCCCAAACAGTTATCAAACTGTGAATATCCTTTGATCCAGCAGTGTCTCTACTGGATCTGTATCCCAAAGAGATTATAAAAAATGGGAAAGGACCCAAATGTGCAAAAATGTTTGGAGCAGCCCTTTTTGTAGTGTCAAGGAACTGGAAATTGAGTGGCTGCCCATCAGTTGGAGCATAGCTAAATAATTTATGGTATATGAACTTTGTGGAATATTAATTTTCTATAAGAAAAAATCAGAAGGATGATTTCAGAAATGTTTGGAGAGATATATAAGAACTAATTGTAAGTGAAATAAGTAGAACCAAAAGAACACTATACAACAAGGAACAAGAAGATTATGTGATGATCAATTCTGGTGGATGTGGCTCTTTTCAACAATGAGATGATTCAGGGCCAATTCCAATATACTTGTGATGGAGAGAGCAACCAGAAATAGGATTGTGGAAACTAAATGTCGATCTCAATATAGTGTTTTCACCTTTTTGTTGTGGTTTGCTTGCTTTTTGTTTTCTTTCTTATTATTTTTCTTTTTAATCTGATTTTTCTTGGGCAGCATGATAAATGTGGAAAGACATATGGAAGAACTGCACATCTTTAATATATATTGGATTACTTGTTGAGGGGAGGGAGTGAGAGAAAGGGAAGGAACAATTGGAACATAAAGTTTTGCAAGGATGAATGTTGACAAGTATCTTTGCATATATTTTGAAAATAAAATGCTATTGTTTTTAAAAAGAATTCTAATCCCAAAACAAAGAATTAAGGATAGGTGTGATCTTATGAATTTATGTATGATTTTTAATAGGACTAGAAACTAGTACTCCAGGAACTCATGCTTTTTATTATTCTAAGCAACTTGTCAGGCATAATTGATTCTCCAAGACATGTGTTATTCAAAACATAAAGCAAAAAACAAACAGATTATAGGATAATGGAAATCAGAGAAGTCCTCAGAATTTTCTTTCCAAATTCAGTTTATTCACAAGTAACCTCATTATAAAGTATTAGATCTAAAGGGTGATGATATATAGATGTAATGAAAGTTAGATTATAAGAAGGATTAATGAAATTAAATCATCAATCTACATTTCCCCCCAGAGCATTGTAAAGAAAATATAAGAAAATTTCTATATTAATTTCCTTTCTTTGGAATTTAGTGGTTGTTAAGGACCATGCCTAGGTGAAGGAGCAGGTCAATTCTCCTAGAGCCTCCACAGCTGTGAATCACAGACTTGAAGGAGCTGCAAAGCAGTCTTTGAAGATGTTTCCTGTGGATTGGGAATGAAATAAATTGGAGGCAAGAGGGAAGAGGAGAGAAGTCTGAGAACAGCAACTGCCTCTCAGTCTCCTTGTACCATCATCATCATCCTCTCACATGAAGAAGATCCATTTTACAGGTCTGAGTTAGACCTCCAGCTGCCACTGGCTGGTGGCTCCCGTATCACAACAAGTGGCTCCCAGTTTTTACAAAGATTGAATTAGAAAAGCAGAGCAAAGATCAGGGAGTAGAGGCCAGAATTTCCTTGCTTTCCTGTAAACCATTCCAAATGCTTTAAAAAAAATGATTCTAAACAAATTTGTGAGCACCAGAATACACAAAAAGATAGAATAGAACAATTTTCCAGGCAAAAAGAACTAGAAAGTCAGCAGGAAATGTCTGTAGGGTGCAAGTCCAATTTACAGTCTTGGTATAGACCACACCAGTACAGCCCCTGCCCTATTCCCAGCCCAGCCCCAACACTAGCAAAATAGGAATGAATCTATGGAGCACTTAATCAGAAGCATCACTGGCAGTTTCTAGAGCTTTCAGCCCAGAGACACTGAAGTCTACTTGGAAAATTGGCAGAAAAGGTTTATCAGTAGGGTGAGAGGGCCTTAGGAAACCAGCAAACCAAAGGAGGACATGGGCCGTTGTGGCATTGGTAGATTTTGGAGGCTTCAGTTCACAAGAGATCTCTTTACCAGCACAAAAGAAGGTCTCTATTAATTTGGCACACTAGATCTTACAGCTACAATGGAATGGGGACGGCTCAAGGGCAGAAAAGAATGTTTGTGGTCAGTTTTCTACAAAGATATCTAAAAACAGCTACACAAAACTCCTGAAGTTTAGGAAGTGCATTCTCCACCTTGGAAAGAGAGCCCTACTTTAACAGAGATAAACTGAGTAATAGGCTAGGAAAAAGAGAAAACAACAGAAAAAGATTTTGACTATAGAAAATTACCATTTTGACAAGGAAGATCAAAAGATACACTCAGACAAAGATAACAAAGTCAAAGCTCCTACATACAAAGCCTCCAAGAAATGTAAGAATTACTCTCAGGCTATAGAAATGGGTAGAGAGCCACAGATAATGGGGAATCCTGGGTGAGGTATAAGTCTAGAGGAACTCTGCTGACAGTGTCTGGTTTGGCTCCCCATTTTCCTCTAAGGGCTTCTTGGTCTTCCTGAGAAGTTAGAGGGTGTGACAACCTGTGTTATACTTGAAGCAGAGTTATGCTAATGTGTCAAGGAAACATCTGCATATAATAGAAAGTTGTTTATGTGGTCCAACATGTGTAGTATCCTATAGTTAGCTCATGCACAGTATCCTATAGTTATATATGTGTATATTATATAAGTATAGGTTATATAAGTCTGAGGATTTTTTTACCCATCTTTGTGAGTTCCACCTCATCACTCTTCACCCATGATCAGGATTTGGGCTGGTACAGAAATCTTCCTATGAGCAGGTCTAGGTAATTAGAGTTCATTGTGGAGCTCTGGAAAGTAGGGTGCACAGCAGCTTGAGTGATGCAAACAGTACAAGTTTGGTGAAGAATAGCTGGGTACCCAGGAACAAGGTAAGTTTTAATAGGCAACAAGAAGATTCGACAAGGGCAAACCTAGTCACTCAATTTTCCAATGGAAATGGGGCAAGCACTAACAAAAGAGTCTCCCTCTTTAGGAAAGAATGAGAAATGCTTGGTTAGGTAAAAATAAAAGAGCAAGATTTGTTAGTAACTTAGGAACAGATTACTGAGTTCTTAGATATTGTGGAATGCACATCTCCATAACTCCCTAAGGAGGAGATACATTCCTTATGTACATTGTAAGAAAATTGGCTTTGAGACATCCCACATATTATCAAAAAAGAGGGCTTTTAGCGTAGGGTACTAAACAAAGGAGGATGAGAAAAATAAACAAAAAGAAGGTGCTGACCACTCTAGAGGGTGCTACACATTAAACAAAGACAAAGATGGCCCTGGGAGGTGTGAAGGACATGGCATTTCTTCGTTTCTCAGCTTGTCTCCACTTCCCACTGTGCTTGTGTCCCTGGTGTATCCTCCACTTCCTGACTCACTATTTTTTTATCCTTCTCCCTCAACTCCATCTTTGTGTTCTGCAGATGGATGAATGGTGGGGCAGTAGTGGCATCAGCCCTGCCAATGCAGTACTCTTGACCTATTCCAATGTCTCAATTACAAGAGGCACTGAATAAGGTAAAGGAGGAGGGACAGGACATGTTTGGAATGAGAATGGAAGCATCCCTGTCATGGAAGAATCAGACCCCAATGGGCCTCCAGGTCAAATCAGGAGAAAACTACTCATTTTAATCTGGAAATTATCAAAGGTCTGTAAAAGACTTGCACCCTCTATGGGCCTACATCATATTATATTATTATGCTATTAGGCAATTGAACTCATAAAATTCTAAACCCTAATGGTTGAAAATTCATAGCAAAAACAGCACAATCAGACCAAATGTTTACCCAATGCTTGTGGCTAGAATCTTGTTAAAGGCCATTAAGTGAGTAGTACAATTATCTGGGATAGGACCTAACCAGATATACACCTTTTATACCAATGAACAAATTAATGTATGCTATGAAACTATCCCAGAGTAACAAATTTTATTGATCACAGCTCCAAATTTCACTCCCTGGTCCCCCTTAAAGATAGCTTAGCTGTTACATAATTGGCCATGGGGTTTTGAAGAAAGTACCAACTATCTATGCAGATGCATCCAAACATAATATTTGTGCTATATATTCTCCTGACTTAGCTATAAAAAGAGTAGTCAGACTTCCTTTCAGTCCACTCATCAGAATGAATTGTATGCAAACTAGCTTTGCTTTATTAACCAGGATACATAAATATTAGATATCTGATTGAGCTAATTCAGTAGGTATAACACAAAGAATTGCCACAGCCCAAATAAAATCTATAGCTACTAACTTATTCTAATTTTTTAAGGACCTTCAGGAGCAAATGTGAAACTGACCAGGTAAGTATTACCTCTTTCATGCCGCTTCTCATAATGGTCCTCCAGGATCTATTTTTTTAACAAAAACTTGAAGGCATATCACCTTCTCACCATGTTAGCCAAAACTCCACTATTTTAGGCTATCCAAAAATCTCATTCTAAATATAACCAGACTGCACAAGATTTATGTCTACAGTTTGGAATAACAAAAGAAGAAGCTATAAGCATAGTAAAAGCCTGTATTTGCCTTCCTTTCCTTGCTCCTATACTCCCTCTAGGGAAGAACCCTCATGGTTTGAGGCCCATTGAAATTTGGCAGATGAATGTGACCCATTATAAATCTTTTGGCTGTCTGTTTTTTATCCACATTGCTGTGGACACTTTCTCAGGATTTGCTTTTACAGTACTGGTGGCAAAAGAGACAATCCAACTGGTCACTGAATTCCTTACACAGGGCATGTTTGCAGTTATGGGCATGCCCCAAGCAATAAAAACAGATAATGGACCTGCATATATTTCCAAACATTTGACACACTTTTGTTTGCAGTATCAGATTTCACACACCACTGGCATACCTTTTAATTCTCAAGAATAGGCAGTAGTAAAGAGGAGGAACAGAGATATCAAGATGCTCCTCCAAAAACAAGAGAGGGGGAGCCACATTTAACACTTTATACTATTTTTTTTTGTTTTTGTTGAAGATGCTGGCTTCAGCAGACATAACCTGCCAGAAGAGCAGTGTCCAGTGCGAGCAGCTCCAGTTTCTTTAGATAGCCGCCAAGTGATATGGAGCAATCTGAAGACTGGTGAATGGAAATGATGAGATAGATTCCCTTGAAATGAAGAATACCCAAGAAACATCTGGTGATTTCCTCTCTAACTCTGACTGCCACTGAAAGTGTATGGCTTTTAGCCCTATGTGTATGACAATTGACTAGCAAATATTACCATGACCATAAAAGTAATTGCTAATGAGATTGATGAAGGATTTAAAAACCTGCAAGAATCACTGGATTCCCTACCACATGAAGTGATGGACAATAGATTGGCTTTGGACTATCTCTTGGCTGCTGAAGGAGGTGTATATGTGGTTGTGAATTCTTCTTGTTGTATGTATATCAATAACTCACAGCAGGTCACCACAAATGTACCCTATCTACATGAGATAGCTCAATGGATGAGAAACTCAAGACAATAGTTATTTTCTATATCTTCCTTCTGGGACTCATGAAAGTCTTTTAAAGTATCTTATTTATTCATTTTGCTTGGTATGTTATTACTTGCTTGTGTGATTCCTCCCATGCTGAAATTTGGTATCTGCCATTGTATGGATTTAGAGACTGATGTATACCTACTTCAATTAAAACAAAAAGAAAGGGAAAGATATAGAGGGCCACAGATAGTGGAAAACCCTAGACGAGGTATAACACCCTTTACTCCAGTAAAAGGAACCCTTCTGACAGTTTCTGGTTTGATTCCCCATCCCCAAGGGCATCTCAGACTTCCTGATAAGTCAGGGAACATGACAACTTGTGTCACACTTGAAGCAGAATTATGCTAATGTAGTAAGGAAACATCACCACACAGTAGCAAGTTGTTTATGTGGCCCCACATGCACAGTATCCTGTTAAGGACAATTCTCCAAGAGCCTCCATGGATCATAACATCTGAAGGAGTTGCAAATCAGCCTTTATTGACACAGGTGTTGGTTATGAACTGGGAATGAAATAAATTGGGGCAGAGGGAAGAGGAGAGAGGTCAGAGAATGCAACTACCTCTCAATCTCCTTGTATTATCATCCTAATCCTCATCCTCATCCTCATCATCATCATCTGCTCACATGAAGAGATTCATTCTACAGATCTGAGTTAGACTTCCAGAAGCCACTGGAAGATGGCTCCTGCATCACAACAGTATCTTATAGTTAGCACATGCACAGTACCTTATAGTTATGTAAGTGTACTACATAAGCATCGGTTATGTAAGGTTGTGGATTTTTTGAATAATTGAATTCCTGTTTGACCATCCTCATGAGTTATACATTATGTGTGTTACACACATAATCAGGATTCAGACTAATACTGAAATCCTCTCATGAGCAGGTCTGGACAGAAGAGCACAAAAAGGATTTTGAAAATTAAGTAAGAGAGATAAAGGAAAAAATGGGGAAAGAAATGAGAATAGTGCAAAGGAAAATTCAAAAAGCTAATGAGGAGAATGTCTTAAAAAGAAAAATTGGCCAATTGGGAAAGGAGGTACAAAACCTTAGTGAGGAAAATAATTCCTTAAAAGTAGAATTGAGGAAATAGAAGCTAATGACTTTATAAGAAATGAAGATATGATAAAACAAAAGCAAAATAGTGAAAAAATATTAAACAGTATGATATATCTTATTGGAAAAACAACTGACCTGGAAAATAGATCGAGAAGAGATAATTTAAACATTATTGAAACTTATGATCAAAACAAAGGCAGATCATCATCTTTCAAGAAATTATCAAAGAAAGAACTAGAGGTCATTATTGATCACAAAATAGAAAATTTCAATTATATTAAATTAAAAAGCTTTTGTATAAATAAAACTAATGCAAACAGGATCAGAAGGGAAGCAATAAACTGGGAAAACATTTTACAGCTAAAGGTTCTGTTAAAGGCCTTGTCTCCAAAATATATAGAAAATTGACTAATTTATAAGAAATCAAGCCATTCTTCAATTGATAAATGGTCAAAGGATATGAACAGACAATTTTCAGATGAGGAAATTAAAACTATTTCTAGTCATATGAAAATGTGTTCCAAATCATTATTGATCACAGAATGCAAATTAAGACAAATCTGAGATACTACTACACACCTGTCAGATTGGCTTAGATAACAGGAAAAGATAATGACAAATGTTGCAGGGGATGTGGGAAAACTGGGACAATGATGCATTGTTGGTAGAGTTGTGAATGGATTCAATCATTCTGGAGAACAATTTAGAACTATGCTCAAAAAGTTATCAAACTGTGCATACTCTTTGATCCAGCAGTGTTATTACTGAGCTTATATCCCAAAGAGATATTAAAAAAGGGAAAGGGACTCATATATGCAAAAAATGTTTGTAGCAACCCTTTTTGTAGTGGCTAGAAACTGGAAATTTAATGGATGCCCACCAATTGGAGAATGGCTGAATAAATTGTGGTAAATGACTGTTATGGAATATTATTGTTCTATAAAAAAATGACCAGAAGGATGAATATAGAGAGGTTTGGAGAGACATACATGAATTGATGCTCAATGAAATGACCAGAACCAGGAGATCATTATACACTTCAACAACAGTACTACATGATGATCAATTCTGATGGGCATGGTTCTCTTCGATAATAAGAGGATCCAAATAAGTTCCAATTGATCTGTAATGAACAGAGCCAGCTACACTCAGAGAAAGAACACTGGGAAATGAGTATGGACCACAACATAACATTTCTACTCTTTCTGTTAATGTTTGTTAGCATTTTTGTTTTTTTTTCTTCTCAGGCTATTTTTACCTTCTTTCTAAATCTGATCTTTCCTATGCAACAAGATAACTGTATAAATATGTATACATATATTGTATTTAACATATACGTTAACAAAATTAACATGTATGGGACTACCTGCCATCTAGGGGAGGGAGTGGGGGGAAGGAGGGGAAAAGTTCGAACAGAAGGTTTTGCAAGGGTCAATATTGAAAAATTACCCATGCATATGTTTTGTATATAAAAAACTATAATAAAAAATAAAATTAAAAAAGAAGGAAATTATATCTGGTCCTGGTAACCTAGAACCAGAGGGCAAAATAAGAAATTGAATTAAGCCTATGATGATCTCTGAAAGAAATCCTGAAGTGAAAACTCCTGGAAATATTATATCCAAATTTGCAAATTCCCAGATCAAGGAGAAAATGTTGCAAGCATCCAGAAAGAAACAATTCAAGTAAGGTGGAGCCACGGTCAGGATAATAGAAGATTTAGTAGCTTCTATGTTAAAGAACTGCAGGGCTTGGAAAATGATATTCCAGAGAGCAATAGAGCTAGAATTACAATCAAGAATCATATACACAGAAAACTAAATATAACCCTTCAAAAGGGTGGAAATTCAATGAAATTGAGGACTTTCAAACATTTGTGATGAAACAAGCAGAGTTGAATAGAAAATATGATTTTTAAATACAGGAGTCAGGAGAAACAAAAGGAGGTAATCAGGAAAGAGATATCATAACGACTGAATAAAATTTATCTTTTTACATTCTTATAAGGGAGAATGATACTTATTATTCATTCAAACTTTCTCACTATTTTGACAGCTTAAAGAAGTACATGTAGACAGAGAGCACAGCATAACATATATATGAGTTGTATATAAAGGGATAATATCTAAAAAATAAAATTGAAAGTTGAGAGAGAAACATCCAAGAAAAGGGGAAAATGGGATGGTGTTAAAGCTTTTAAAATAGAGAGAAAGAGGAGGAGGAAAGGGCCAATTCTCTTCAGAATTGGCTCAAAGAAAAAGCAACATGCACACTCATTATGGATATAGAAATCTATCTTATTCTATAGGAAAGTAGCTGGAGAAGGTATATAGAAAGAAGGTAGGGTGATAGACGAGAGGGCATATTGGAAAAGGCAATAGTCAGTAGCAAAACATTTTTTGAAAAAGGACAGGGCAAAAGGATATAGAGAATAAAATAAATGGCAGGAAAATAGCTATCAATAGTAACTATAAAAAGAATTTTGAAGCAAGTTTCTTTGATAAGATCATTTCTCAAACATATACAGAATTCAGTAGAATTTCTATATATAAAAAATTAAGAGCCATGCCTCAATTGATAAATGATCAAAGCTATGTGCTATGTCCAAAGGACTATAAAATCATACACATCCTTTGATCTAATAATATCACTGCCAGGCATGATTCCCAAAAGTGATTTTTTAAAAGAAAAAGGAAAAGGACTTACATGCACAAAAATAGTTATAGCAGCTCTTTTCTCAGGGCAAGAAATTGAACAGTGAGGGTTTGTCCATTAATTTGGAAAAGGCTGAATAAATTGTTATATTTCATTATGATGTTACATAATTGTTCATAGGAAATGATAAGCAGGATGCTCTTAGAAAACTTGGAAAATCCTTTATGAACTTAACCAAAGTAAAATGTACTGTATAAAAAATAATTGCAATGTTCTTGGATGATTAGCTGTGAATGATTTTGCTATTTTCAGAAATACAATAGTCCATTACTACTCTGAATGCCTTGTAATGAAGAATCTTTTCCATATCCATTGAAAGAACTGATTGTGTCAATACATATTGAGGCATTCTCTCTCTCTCTCTCTCTCTCTCTCTCTCTCTCTCCTTTATTTTTCAGGGTTTTTTGGAGATCGGGGAAGGATTCAACAAAAAAGAAATAATGATCCAAGAAAAAGCTTAACCATTATATTTCAAGACATTCTCATAGAAAACTGCCACAATATCCTAAAACAAAAGGATAAATCAGAAATTAAAAGAATCTACTGATCATCACCTGAAAGAGATCTCAGAATGGAAACACCCATGAATATTACAATCAAATTCAAAAGTTTAGAAAAGTAGTAGCCAGAAAGAAACTTCCAATACTCTAGAATTACAGTCAATATTATAGAAGATTTATCAGCTACCATGTTAAAGAACTGAAGATCTGAAAATATGACAATAAAGAAGGCAAATGAACTGGGATTACAAATATGAATAGCCTACCCAGAAAAACTGAGTATAATACTTCAAAAGAAAAAAAAAAAACAATGAATGTTTAGTGAAATAAAGAACTTTCAAGCATTCCTGATTAAAAACAAAAACAAAGCAGAATAGAAATTTTGATTTTCAAAATCACAATTTAGGAGAAGCATAGAGGTAACCATGAAATAAAAAAGTATAAGAGATTCAATGAAATGTTATTGTTAACTTTTTTATTTGGGAAGATGATAAATATAACCTTTAAGAACTTTATCATTATTAGGGCAGTTAGAAGTAACAGAAAAAAGTATGAGTGAATCAATTAGGTTGAAATGATGTAAGAAATATTAAAAAAGCAAGACTCAGTCTTTTCTTTTAAATGTTATAGGACCTCACTTTTTTTTTCCTATCACTATTCAAAAAAATAAAATCTAATAATTTCTATTTCCTCAGTTTATTCTCACAATATCTCTTGCAATCTTTAAGAAGTGCGATGTAGAACCTGAACTTGTTTATTTTTTCCCTCTTTGGCAAAAGGTAGATTTATTTAGGAAACAGGTTACATATAAAATGAAGTGATAATAGTAAACATGAAACATATAAAAGACAAATTTCTCAAGGGAACTCACAATTACCAAGGAGAAAGGGAGCACCTTATGAAGTTAGGGCATGCCATAGCTAGCAGTCCTGAAAGGGACTCAGCACCCTACAAGAGTTAGTTACCTGTAAGAAGGAGAAATGGGGTTGGGAGCATAGTGGAGTTAGGAGATATATACTTGGAATGAAGGAAGGGAGAGGGAAAAGAAAATATGAAACAGAAAATCCTGGGCAGATTGACCCAAAGGAGGGCAATAGCTATGGGATAGCCCAAAAGTACATTTTATTTTTATTAGGGAGTGTTATCTTTTGAATATTTTTATTTTCAAAACATATGCACGAATAATTTTTCAACATTTACCCTTGCATAATCTTGTGTTTCAGACATTCCCCTATTTCCCCCCACCCTAGATGGCAAGCAATTCAATATATGTTATACATTTTAAAATATATGTTAAATCCAATATGTGTAAACATATTTATACAATTCTCTTGTTGCACAAGAAAAATCAAATCAAAAAGGAAAGAAAATGATTAAGAAAACAAAATGCAATAGAACAATAACAAAAAGAGTGAGAATGATATTTTGTGATCCACATTCAGTTCCCACAGTCCTGTCTTTGGATGTAGATAGCTCTCTTCATCACAAGTTAATTAGATCTGGCCTCAATCATCTCATTGTTGGAAAGAGTCACATTCATCAGAATTGATAATATAATCTTGCTGTTGCTGTGTGCAATGATCTCCTGGTTCTGTTCATTTTCACTTAGCATCAGTTAAATCTCTTCAGACCTCTCTAAAATCATCCTCCTGATAATTTCTTATAGAGCAGTAATATTCCATAATATTCATAAACCATAAGTTATTAAGCCATTTTACAAATGATGGGCATCCACTCAATTTCCAGTTTCCTGCCACTACAGAAAGGGCTGCTAGAAACATTTTTGCACATGTGGGTCCCTTTCCCTCCTTTAAGATCCCTTTGGGATACAAGCCCAGTAGAAACACTACTGGGTCAGAGGGTATGCACAATTTGGTAACGTTTTTAACATAGTTCCAAATTGCTCTCCAGAATGACTGGATCTGTTCACAGTTCCAACAACAATGTATCACTGTCCCAGTTTTCCCACATCCCCTCCAACATTCGTCACTATCTTTTTCTGTCATCTTGGCCAATTTGAGAGTTTGTAGTGGGGTCTTAGAGTTGTCTTCATTTGTATTTCTCTTATCAACAGTGATTTAGAGCATCATTTCATGATTAGAAATGGTTTTAATTTCTTCATCTGAAAATTGTCTATTCATATCCTTTAACTATTTATCATTTAGAGAAGAGCTTAAATTATTATAAATTTGAGTCAATTCTCTATATATTTTATAAATGAGGCCTTTATCAGAACACTTAAATGTAAAAATGTTTTCCCAATGTATTGCTTCCCTTCCAATCTTGTCTACATTATGAACTTGTTTTTATAAAACAAAACAGCTAATCTTGCATTTAAATAGTAAATGTCTTTATTAAATAAAACAAATAATAATATGGGTGTAGTTTAAGTATATTTTACCATAAAAAGTAGTGAAGAGGTTGTTTTTTTATGTATAATATGACAAAAATGGGCGAATGGGACAAGTATTCATGTATTGTATCTGTAATTGGAATAGATGCACAGCAGCAGCAGCAGCAGCATCCCTTGAAATTTTAGAGCCTGAACACTATCATGTACATAATCTTCTATGATCCTTACAGTGGTCCTGGATCATCAGCCATTATTTCTGTAAATATGAAAAAAGAAAATCATTTACAAGGTAGTTTATTTATGTTGTCAAAAATACTCCACCAATTAATACTAAACAGAAAATTCACACCAAAGTCTCTAATTTTCAAAATCTCAGTGTTCTTTCTACAACACTACATAAACTGTCATCAGTCAATACATTTATTGAGAATATACTATGTATCAGGTACTGTGTTATAAATGTGGGGGTCACAAAAAGGTTGTATTTGCTCTCAGGGTTGTGCTTCAAAGGGTCATCCAAATCCTAAGATCTGATGAAAACCCACTCATATTGTCTTTGTCTATGTCTTATCTCCTTATAAACTATTCACATGACTTTTTTATAAATTCCAGAATTTTTAAATTTCTAATTATGTCCATTTCCTGATCACAATCCATGCTAATGTAACTCCCAAAATTACTTTGTATTCATTTTACATATTCCTTTCTGTGGATGTAAGCCCTGATAAAATGAATACTTCTTAAGACAAAACCCTTAAAAAAATTAAACCAAGGCATTATTAGCCCATTGCATAATACCCAGTACATACCAGTGCTTAATAAATGATTTTTGATCTATTGCGTTAATGTAATAGAATTAAATGTGAGAAGGTGATTAAAGAGGGAAAAATAATAGGGTTAAAATCACTTTCAGAATAAATGCCTCTAAATAGAGAACAATGTATGATATTATGCACAGTCATCTTTTTTTTTTCATAAATACCTCCAGTGAAGTAATTTTCATAAACACACTTGTGAATGTGGCCTGGAGGCTATCAGTTTTAATAGCTACATAATTCTTCCATCCATTTAACCTAAATTTCTCTAACTTAAATTTAGCACTGTATTCTTGTCCTATCCACAAAGGAGTTGGAAAATTGTTGATTATAACAATCTCTTATGAACTTGCTACAGCTTTTCTTTTGTTTGAAGACTGTGATCAAACATCATTATTTTCCTCTTCAATAAGCTTTTATAATTTTCTTGGCAGACATCCTGGTGTTGGCTGGAAGATCTACAGATCAAAAGGCACAATAGTCAATTTCCAGTGCAAAGGGGTCAATTGCTACTGCCACACCTCTTTCCCCATCTTTTAAGAGAACCACAAATGGCTTGCCTTTTGTGAAATCTGGCAGACAGAATATATTCCCCATAATCCTTTACAAAAGTCTATAACTGGCATGCCCTCTTTCTCTTCTTTTCTAAAGTCAACATGCACTCATGACATGGTGATGGACTTCACAAAAGTCAGTCTGTCATTATGTGTTTAGTACCCCACACCTGGCACACCAGACAGAAAGAAATAAAGACCTCAGCAAAAAGCTTTACAAAGTCTGCCAATCTTTGACTCAGTGCTCTTTGCAAACTTCTTTTCTACTGCAGAGTGATTTGGGAACTGAAGAAAATATAATTCATTGAACATCCTTTTTATCACAGCAAGAGAGAGTTTGGAGGAGAAGAGACAAAAAATGAAAAGGGAATCCAGGGAACTCCCATAGTGGGAGAAAGCTTTGCAGCAAGGAATGGGGAAAGTAGTTTGGCAAGCCATATACAGAACTGATTTCCAGTGAACAGAAAAGTTTTTAAAAGGAAATTAGGATGGAAATTTGCCATTTTAAGATATTATTGATTCTGGTAAGAGGGGATGAAATACCTACTGAGGTAAGAATCATAAAATTAAAGAGTCTTGATGTTCTAAAATAGACAAAAGATTATCATCTTTAAATGAACAAAAAGCCCACCCATAGCATGCAGCCTTTACTCAAAGACTTGTAGTAATGAAAACCTCTGTATGTTCATAAGGAGCTCCATCAATTTGGGGATATTTCTAATTATTTCTAATTTTTGTCACAAAGTCAAAATCTTATGCTCTGCAGTTTTTACCTACTGATTCTACTTTTGTGCTCTAGATGAAAATAAAATAAATTAGTTTCTCCTTTACAAGGCAAATTCAGATATTTGAAAATTTCTCTAATATGTACCCCACCATAAGTTGTTGTTGTTGTTTTTTTATTTTTTTGCCTTTTTTGAGTAAAGCATTTTTAATCTTTAGAATCCCCAACTTATCCTCATTTCACAGGATTTTGGTTCTCTCTCTCTCTCTCTCTCTCTCTCTCTCTCTGTGTGTGTGTGTGTGTGTGTGTGTGTGTATGTGTGTGTGTGTGTGTGTGTCCACACACATACATTGATTTGCCTTTTCTGTAAACAAAAAAGTAAAATTATTGAAGGCAAAGAAAATCATCTCTGAGAGCTTCTCAGCAGTTTGGACAATAGATGTGGTAATTATTAAGAAGGTGAAAAGTCTATTTAGCCGTGTTCATCCTATCTCAAATTATTTTGTAAATGTAAATTAAGGACTTAGGTATGTTTCATTGCTGCTAGAAAATACATAGAAAAACTACAACAAAAACTATTTGGTTATTCTCAGGGAAAAAAAAAATTGTTAACTAAGTTATTTGGAGCCATTGTCATCATGTTAAATTTAAATCTGGTAATTACTGTATTCAGCATAGCCCATCAAAAGAAGATGAAGGGTGGGATTGGGCAACAAACAGCTCAGCTATTTCCCTGGGACCACTGTCCAATCTTTTAATTCTAAAGTTGTCAGCTTTCTTAAACTTTCAGGATAGATAAGGTTATCAGAATGTTTAATAAAGAAATGATATATAAAAATTTTATAAGTTCATTTAATTATCTGTTCTTTACACCAGGATGAGTTTAACATATGAAACAAGTTAAACAATCTTTTATGTGTTTAATTTTGGTAAACTTTTGGTGAACTTTGGCAAAAGAGATAATTTATCTAGCCTTAAATTGAAGTTAGTAGAATTTCATATGGGAGATGAATCCTCTTGGGACAACAACTGATATATTATATCTGAGTTTTGAATTTGATTGCCTGATTATTAAGACAAAAACCTATCACTTTTTTTTTTTAATAGCCTTTTATTTACAGGATATATGCATGGGTAACTTTACAGCATTAACAATTGCCAAACCTCTTGTTCCAATTTTTCACCTCTTAACCACCCACCCCCTCCCCTAGATGGCAGGATGATCAGTAGATGTTAAATATGTTAAAATATAAATTAGATACACAATAAGTATACCTGACCAAAACGTTATTTTGCTGTACAAAAAGAATCAGACTCTGAAATATTGTACAATTAGCTTGTGAAGGAAATCAAAAATGCAGGTGTGCATAAATATAGGGATAGGGAATTCAATGTAATGGTTTTTAGTCATCTCCCAGAGTTCTTTTTCTGGGCATAGCTGGTTCAGTTCATTACTGCTCCTTTGGAAATGATTTGGTTGATCTCGTTGCTGAGGATGGCCTGGTCCATCAGAGCTGGTCATCATATAGTATTGTTGTTGAAGTATATAATGATCTCCTAGTCCTGCTCATTTCACTCAGCATCAGTTCGTGTAAGTCTCTCCAGGCCTTTCTGAAATCATCCTGTTGGTCATTTCTTACAGAACAGTAATATTCCATAATTTTCATATACCACAATTTATTCAGCCATTCTCCAACTGATGGACATCCATTCAGTTTCCAGTTTCTAGCCACTACAAAAAGGGCTGCCACAAACATTCGTGCACATACAGGTCCCTTTCCCTTCTTTATAATCTCTTTGGGATATAATCCCAGTAGTAACACTGCTGGATCAAAGGGTATGCACAGTTTGATAACTTTTTGAGCATAGTTCCAAACTACTCTCCAAAATGGTTGGATTCGTTCACAACTCCACCAACAATGCATCAATGTCCCAGTTTTCCCGCATCCCCTCCAACAATCATCATTATTTTTTCCTGTCATCTTAGCCAATCTGACAGGTGTGTAGTGGTATCTTAGAGTTGTCTTAATTTGCATTTCTCTGATTAATAATGATTTGGAGCATCTTTTCATATGACTAGAAATAGTTTCCATTTCTTCATCTGAGAATTGTCTGTTCATATCCTTTGACCATTTTTCAGTTGGAGAATGGCTTGATTTTTTATAAATTAGAGTTAATTCTCTATATATTTTGGAAATGAGGCCTTTATCAGAACCTTTGACTGTAAAAATATTTTCCCAGTTTATTGCTTCCCTTCTAATCTTGTCTGCATTAGTTTTGTTTGTACAAAAACTTTTCAGTTTGGTATAATCGCAATTTTCTATTTTGTGATCAGTAATGATCTCTAGTTCTGCTTTGGTCATAAAGACCTTCCCCTTCCACACGTCTGAGAGGTAAACTATCCTGTGTTCCTCTAATTTTTAATAATTTCATTCTTTATGCCTAGGTCATGAACCCATTTTGACCTTATCTTAGTGTACGGCGTTAAGTATGGATCAATGCCTAGTTTCTGCCATATTAGTTTCCAATTTTCCCAGCAATTTTTATCAAACAGTAAATTCTTATCCCAAAAGCTGGGATCTTTGGGTTTGTCAAAGACTAGGTTGCTATATTTGTTGACTGTTTTATCCCTTGAACTTAATCTATTCCACTGATCAACTAATCTATTCCTTAGCCAATACCAAATAGTTTTGGTAACTGCTGCTCTATAATATAATTTTAGATCTGGTACAGCTAAGCCACCATCATTTGATTTTTTTTTCATTAATTCCATTGAAATTCTTGACCTTTGTTTTCCATATGAACTTTGTTGTTATTTTTCTAGGTCATTAAAATAATTTTTGGGAGTCTGATTGGTATAGCGCTAAATAAATAGATTAGTTTAGTAATATTGTCATCTTTATTATATTTGCTCACCCTATCCAAGAGCATTTAATATTTTTCCAATTGGTTAGAACAGACTTAATTTGTGTAAAAAGTGGTCTGTAATTTTGCTCATAAAGTTTCTGATTTTCCCTTGGCAGATAGATTCCTAAATATTTTATATTATCAGTAGTTACTTTAAATGGAATTTCTCTTTGTAACTCTGACTGTTGGATTTGTTAGTGATATATAAGAATGCTGATGACTTATGTGGGTTTATTTTATAACCAGCAACTTTGCTAAAGTTGTGGATTATTTCTAATAACTTTTAGCAGAATCTCTGAGGTTCTCTAAGTATACCATCATGTCATCGGCAAAGAGTGATAATTTGGCTTCCTCATTGCCTATTCTTATTCCTTTAATCTCTTTCTCAGCTCTTATTGCTATAGCTAGCGTTTCTAATACAATATTAAATAGTAACAGTGATAGTGGGCAACCTTGTTTCACTCCAGATCTTATTGGGAATGGTTGCAGTTTGTCTCCATTACATATGATGCTTACTGATGGTTTTAAATAGATGCTGCTGATTATTTTAAGGAAAATACCATTTATTCCTATACTCTCAAGTGTTTTTAATAGGAATGGATGTTGGATTTTATCAAATGCTTTTTCTGCATCTATTGAGATGATCATATGGTTTTTGTTAATTTGGTTATTAACATGGCCAATTATATTGATAGTTTTCCTAAAATTGAACCAGCCCTGCATTCCTGGTATAAATCCTACTTGATCATAGTGTATTATCTTGGAGATGATTTTCTGTAGTCTTTGTGCTAATATCTTATTTAAGATTTTAGCATCAATATTCATTAGGGAGATTGGTCTATAATTTTCTTTCTCTGTTTTCAGCCTACCTGGTTAAGGTATCAGTACCATGTCTGTGTCATAGAAGGGATTTGGTAGGACTCCTTCATTCCCTATTTTATCAACTAATTTATATAGCATTGGGGCCAATTGTTCTTTAAATGTTTGGTAAAATTCACATGTAAATCCATCTGGTCCTGAGGATTTTTTCTTAGGGAGTTGTTTAATTGCCTGTTCTATTTCTTTTTCTGAAATGGGACTATTCAAGCAGTTTACTTCCTCCTCTGTTAGTCTGGGAAGTCTGTATTTATGGAGGTAGTCATCCATTTCACTTAGGTTATCAAATTTATTGGCATAAAGTTGAGCAAAATAACTCCTTATTATTTCTCTAATTTCCTCTTCATTGGTGGAAAGTTTTCCCTTTTCATTTTTAAGACTACTAATTTCATTTTCCTCCCTCCTTTTTCTAATCAGATTTACCAAAGGCTTATCTATTTTATTGGCTTTTTCATAGAACCAACTCTTAGTTTTATTAATTAGTTCAATAGTTTTTTTACTTTCAATATTTTTAATTTCTCCTTTTAATTTTAGAATTTCCAATTTAGTATTTGATTGGGGTTTTTAATTTGGTCTTTTTAGTTTTTTTAGTTGCAAGCCCAATTCATTAATCTTTTCTTTCTCTGTTTTATTCAAGTAAGCCTCTAAGGATATAAAATTCCCTCTTATTACCGCTTTGGCTGCATCCCCTAAATTTTGGTATGATGTCTCATCATTGTCATTATCTTGAGTGAAATTATTAATTGTATCTATAATTTGCTGCTTCACCCAATCATTCTTTAAGATGAGATTGTTTAGTTTCCAATTACTTTTGGTCTATTTCCCCCTTACTTTTTGTTGAATGTAGTTTTTATTGCATCATGATCTGAAAAGAAAGCATTTACTATTTCTGGTTTCTTGCATTTAATTTTGAGGTCTTTATGTCCTAATATATGATCAATTTTTGAATAGGTTCCATGAACTGCTGAGAAGAAAGTATATTCCCTTCTATCTCCATTCAATTTTCTCCAAAGATCCAACATACATAATTTTTCTAATATTCTATTTACTTCTTTAATTTCTTTCTTATTTGTTTTGTGGTTTGATTTGTCTAATTCTGAGAGTACAAGGTTGAGATCTCCTACTATTACAGTTTTGTTGTATATTTCTTCTTGCAACTCTCTTAACTTCTCCTTTAGGAAGTTGAGTGCCATACCACTTTGTGCATATATGTTTAATATTGATATTGCTTCATTATTTATGCTACCCTTTAGCAGGATGTAGTTTCCTTCCTTATCTCTTTTAATTAGATCAATTTTTACTTTTGCTTGATCTGAGATAAGGATGGCTACCCCTGCTTTTTTGACTTCACCTGAAGCATAATAGATTTTGCTCCACCTTTTTACCTTTACTCTATATGTATCCCCCTGCTTTAAATGTGTTTCTTGTAAACAACATATTGTAGGGTTCTGACTTTTGATCCAGTCTGCTATCTGCCTCCTCTTTATGGGGGAATTCATCCCATTCACATTTACGGTTAGAATTACTAATTCTGTTTTTCCAGCCATCCTAATAATCCCAGATTGTGCTTTACTTATTCTTGCCTCCCCCAACCCTCTTTCCCCCTTTTAAACTTATGTACCCCACTCGTATCACAATGCTTACTCTCTTTAGAATCCTTCTCTTCCCCCCTTTGAGTCTTTCCCCCTTCCTTCCCTTATTACTCTTTTTCTTTTCCCTTTTCCTCTCCCCCGTTTTTAATGAGGCGAGAGAAATTTTCTCTAAAACAAATGTCAATTATTTTTTCTTTGAGCCAACTCTGATGAGAGTAAGATTCACACAATGTTCCTCCCCCTCTCTAAATTCCCTCAGATATGATAAGTTTCCTTAGCATCTTTGTGGGATGTGGTTTCCCTCTTTTTATCCCTCCTTCCCACCTTATTCTGCCATCATCCCTTTTCCATATCTACTTCCCTTTTTTATGTTATATCAGTACAATCAGATTATACATATATTCTTTTTGTATATCCACAACAGAAATACAATTCTCAAGAGTTATTTTTACCTTTTCTGCATCCCGTGAGTTCTATGCTTGGAGATCAAACTTTTTGTTTAGTTCTGGTTTTTTCTTCAGAAACAAATGTAATTCATTTGTTTCATTAAATTTCCATCTTCCTCCCTGGAAGAAAATGCTCAGCTTAGCTGGGTAGTTTATTCTTGGCTGCATCTCAAGTTCTTGTGCGTTTCGGAATATCATATTCCAGGCCCTTCTTTCCTTTAAGGTAGAGGCAGCCAGATCCTGTGTGATCCTTATTGTGGCACCTCGGTATTTAAATGGTTTTTTTTTGGCTGCTTGTAAAATTTTTTTCCTTAATCTGATAGTTCTGAAATTTGGCCACAATATTCCTTGGGGTTTTTATTTTAGGGTTTCTTTCAGATGGTGTTCGATGAATTCTTTCAATGCCTATTTTACCTTCTGATTCTATTATATCTGGGCAGTTCTCTTTGATGATTTCTTGTAAAATAGTATCTAGGCTGTTTTGTTCATCATAGTTTTCAGAAAGTCCAATAATCCTCAGATTATCTCTCCTAGATCTATTTTCCAAGGCTGTCGTTTTTGCAAGTAGATAATTCATGGTTTTTTCCAGTTTGTCATTTTTTTTGTTTTTGCTTGACTGATTCTTGCTGTCTCAATGAATCATTAGTTTCTATTTGTTCAGTTCTAATTTTTAAAGAATTATTTTCTTCATTAGCTTTTTTTACTTCTGTCTATATATGTCCAATTGAGTTTTTGAATGTATTGTTTTGCTCTGTGGAATTTTTTTTCCATTTCACTATTTTTTTTTTTTTAGTGAATTATTTTCTTTTTACAATTCACGGATCCTACTTTCTTGCGAGTTCTTTGTCTTTTCCAATTCACAAATCCTACTTTCTAGTGAATTCGTTATTTTTTCCAATTCACAAGTCTTACTTTCCTGAGATTTTTTTACTTTTTCCAATTCGTATTTCAGGAAGTTGTTGCTCTCTTGTAAGGCTTCTCTTTCCTTTCCCCATTTATCTTCTAACTCTCTTTTGAGACTTTTAATGGTCTCTTTTCTGTAGAGCATCATGTAAGGAGGACAGTCTGATGCATTTTTGCTGTTTGAGGTCTCTTCAGGTTTGCTGACCTGCTCTTTTTCTGCATAGAAGCTGTCAATCGTTCTTTTCATCTTTTTATTCATGTTTTAAAGCCTTTAGGGTAGGTCTCCTAGGCAAGGGGGTTACCAGCTTCCTCTGCACAGCAGGGAAAGATGTAAACCGATTTCTGGCTCCGAGGTATGGGAGTGCTCTGAGTGAGAGTTTTCCCTTCCCCCAACAGGAAGTGGATTCAGCACTGGCCGAGCTATCAAACTGCTTAGTAGGGCTGAGTGGGTTAGCGATTGCCCTGGGCTAGAGACTAAGGGGTGAAAGTGTCACTGCCCCAGGCCGGAGCCTCTTGTGGGACTGTGAGTATTAGCAGCTGACTGCAGACCGCAGACCACAGACCGCAGACTGCAGACCGCCCCGAACTCTGCCCCAGTGTCTCTGCCCAATTCAAATTGGCCCTAGAAAACCTCTATGGCCCCAAGCCGAGCTCCCCACTGCGCAGATTGGAGGCTAACCCGGGTTGCATCCTCCTGCCGTGCAGGATCACAACTGCCCCAAGGAAAAGCCCGTACTGCGGGTTGGGGCTGTGTGCTTGTGCTGAGATCTGTGCCTTCAACCTCGGTTTAAGACTCTCCTCGGAACCTAATTTCTCTCCCCGTCTGTGCCGATCTCCCCCCTGGCCCCGGAACCAACCTTTTTTGGCAAGACTGCAGATTTTCTTTGGCCGGTGAGTTGTTCTACTTCTTATCTTTACGAATTGTAGCAGTCAAGACTATTTTTGAGGCTCGATATAATATTGATAAAGAGGGTAAGAGAAGAGCTTAGAAAGTCACGTGTGTCTTCTCTGCCATCTTGGCTCCACCCCCTGCATATATGTTTAATATTGACATTGCTTCGTTGTTTATGCTACTCTTTAGCAGGATGTAGTTTCCTTCCTTATCTCTTTTAATTAGATCAATTTTTACTTTTGCTTGATCTGAGATAAGGATGGCTACCCCTGCTTTTTTGACTTCACCTGAAGCATAATAGATTTTGCTCCAGCCTTTTACCTTTACTCTATATGTATCTCCTTGCTTTAAATGTGTTTCTTGTAAACAACATATTGTAGGGTTCTGACTTTTGATCCAGTCTGCTATCTGCCTCCTCTTTATGGGGGAGTTCATCCCATTCACATTTATGGTTAGAATTACTAAATCTGTATTTCCTGCCATCCTAATAACCCCAGATTATGCTTTACTTTTTCTTGCCTCCCCCAACCCTCTTTCCCCTTTTTGAACTTATGTACCCCACTTGTATCACGATGCTTACCCTCTTTATAATCCCTCCCTCCTCCCTTTGAATCTTTCCCCTTTCTTCCCTTATTACTCTTTTCCTTTTCCCTTTTCCTCTCCCCCATTTTTAATGAGGCGAGAGAGAATTTTCTCTAAAACAAATGTCAAATATTTTTTCTTTGAGCCAACTCTGATGAGAGTAAGATTCACAGAATGTTCCTCCCCCTCTCTAAGTTCCCTCAGATATGATAAGTTTCCTTAGCCTCTTTGTGGGATGTGGTTTCCCTCTTTTTATCCCTCCTTCCCACCTTATTCTGCCATCATCCCTTTTCCATATCTACTTCCCTTTTTTATGTTATATCAGTACAATCAAATTATACATGTATTCTTTTTGTATATCCACAACAGAAATACAATTCTCAAGAGTTATTTTTACCTTTTCTGCATCTCTTGAGTTCTATGGTTGGAGATCAAATTTTTTGTTTAGTTCTGGTTTTTTCTTAAGAAACAAATGGAATTCATTTGTTTCATTAAATGTCCATCTTCTTCCCAGGAAGAAAATGCTCAGCTTAGCTGGGTAGTTTATTCTTGGCTGCATCCCAAGTTCTTGTGCCTTTCATATCATATTCCAGGCCCTTCTTTCCTTTAATGTAGAGGCAGCAAGATCTTGGGTGATCCTTATTGTGACACCTCGGTATTTAAATGGTTTTTTTTGGCTGCTTGTAAAATTTTTTCCTTAATCTGATAGTTCTGAAATTTGGCCACAATATTCCTTGGGGTTTTTATTTTAGGGTTTCTTTCAGAAGGTGTTTGATGAATTCTTTCAATGCCTATTTTACCTTCTGATTCTATTACATCTGGGCAGTTCTCTTTGATGATTTCTTGTAAAATAGTATCTAGGCTCTTTTTTTCATCATAGTTTCAGAAAGTCCAATAATCCTCAGATTATCTCTCCCAGATCTATTTTCCAAGTCTGTCGTTTTTGCAAGTAGATAATTCATGGTTTTTTCCAGTTTGTCATTTTTTGTTTTTGCTTGACTGATTCTTGCTGTCTCAATGAATCATTAGTTTCTATTTGTTCAGTTCTAATTTTTAAAGAATTATTTTCTTCATTAGCTTTTTTTACTTCTTTCTGTATATGTCCAATTGAGTTTTTAAATGTATTGTTTTGCTCTGTGGAATTTTTTTCCATTTCACTAATTTTTTTTTTTAGTGAATTATTTTCTTTTTCCAATTCACAGATCCTACTTTCTTGAGAGTTCTTTGTCTTTTCCAATTCACAAATCCTACTTTCTAATGAATTCTTTATTTTTTCCAATTCACAATTCTTACTTTCCTGAGATTTTTTTATTTTTTCCAATTCACCAATTTTGTTGCCCTGAACTTCCTGGGAATTTTTTAACTTTTCCAATTCATATTTCAGGAAGTTGTTGCTCTCTTGTAAGGCTTCTCTTTCCTTTCCCCATTTATCTTCTAACTCTCTTTTGAGACTTTTAATGGTCTCTTCTATGAGAGCATCATGTAAAGGAGGACAGTCTGATACATTTTTGCTGTGTGAGGTCTCTTCAGGTTTGCTGACCTGCTCTTTTTCTGCATAGAAGCTGTCAATCGTTCTTTTTATCTTTTTATTCATGTTTTAAAGCCTTTAGGGTATGTCTTCTAGGCAAGGGGGTTACCAGCTTCCTCTGCAGAGCAGGGAGAGATGTAAACCGATTTCTGGCTCTGAGGTTTGGGAGTGCTTTGAGTGAGAGTCTTCCCTTCCCCCAACAGGAAGTGGATTCAGCACTGGCCGAGCTATCGAAGTGCCCAGTTGGGCTGTGTGGGTTAGCGATTGCCCTCAGCTAGAGACTAAGGGGTGAAAGTGTCACTGCCCCAGGCCCGAGCCTCTTGTGGGACTGTGAGTATTAGCAGCTGACTGCAGACTGCAGACTTCTGCAAACTCTGCCCAGTGTCTCTGCCTGATGCAAATCGGACCCTGAAAAGCTCTATGGCCCTAAGCCGAGCTCCCCACTGCCCAGATTGGAGGCTAACCCGGGCTGAGTCCTCCTGCCATGCAGGATCCCAACTGCCCCAAGGAAAAGTCCCGGACCGCGTGTTGGGGCTGCGCGCTTGTGCTGAGATCTGTGCTTTCACTTTCGGTTTGAGGCTCTCCTCAGAACCTAATTTCTCTCCCAGTCTGCGCTGATCTCCCCCCTGGCCCCGGAACCAACCTTTTTTTGGCGAGACTGCAGATTTTCTTTGGCCAATGAGTTGTTCTACTTCTTATCTTTACGAATTGTAGCAGTCAAGACTATTTTTGAGGCTTGATATAATATTGATAAAGAGGGTAAGAGAAGAGCTTAGAAAGTCATGTGTGCCTTCTCCACCATCTTGGCTCCGCCCAAAAAAACCTATCACTTGAAAGAAATTTCACAAGCTACTCAGAGAAATGTGACCTTGAACAAAAATGAGTCTAATTGGATAAGAATTGGGAGCTTTTGCTCAAAGTGAGATCTTTCTTACTCAGTTTAGCAATTGTTTCTTCATTTCATACTTGATCATTCCTGAGTCTGATAAAGTAATAATATTAGAATTTGATATCAATCTAAACTAAGGAAGTTTTATTTTGTCATGTGTGTGCTCTCAGGCTGAAGCCTGAAGAATCAGTTTTGATGGTATTATCTATCTCCATATTTTCCTTTTATAATAAATTCCTATGATAAGAGCAAATGGTTAACAAAAATTCAAGTATATAATATCTTGTTGTTTTCGATATGAAGATATGTAGTCGATATAGCCTAAATAATTTGATGAATGAGTTTTTGTCCTAGTCATCCATTTGTTATAGATACATATAAATGTTTGGTGAAATAAATTCTTTATAGATTTCCAAAATAATGTAAGAACAATTAACATGATTGTCCATAAGAATAAACTGTTATTTTATTGTTCATTTGAAATGAAAACTGAGCCATCTTTAAGATTGGTATATACTGTATGTCCTGTGATACAAATATATATTCATTACTTGAACATTGCTGATCAATCTACATTGGTCTTTGTACATCTTATAGAAGTCTTTGTGGACTTGTGTTTTTATCTCAGATCAATCTAACCTGTATTTGTTAGAATTGTTTTGTATTCTAGATTTTTGTCAGTTCAAGAAATTAAATCAACCTTTGGACACTAGTAGCTCCAACTTGCCACCCCCTCCATAAAAAGTTGGCAACCTGCATGTGACTCAAATCTACACCCATTTTCAGCAGGAAGCAGTTTCAGAAAATGAGATCATACCCCTGGAATCCAGAGGACTTTGAGTCTCATTTGTTTAAAAGGGGGGAATTGGAACTGATTGGTGAATAGAACCCAAATTATCCAGTCTCTGGATAGGTATCCTGTTACAATATATTTGGGACTTAGAATGGCATAAATTTTCACATTTCAGATATGAATTTTATGATGTTTTTCAACCCTTCAGATATATATGGTACAACATATTTAAAAATAACCACCGGTATTCCTAACTGCATATACTGTTTTAAGGAATGACACTAGAATCCAGATCATGAATGTGTTAGAAGGACATATTGTAAAATGTTACAATTGTATTTTATTCCAATGTCTTACTCCTATTCAAATGTTTGTCAAATTCCATACCTATAGCTGTTATTATGAAACATCCATTCTATGTGATAATGTCTAATAAGATTCATCACAATTGGTATAAATCAGCAGGTGAACAGGTCTGAGACAGCATCAAAGAAAATTAGAAAATAGTAGTTGTAGAAGAGATTTGTGGGATTACTCACTGATAGAATTCTAGCAGATATATCAACTACTATAACACTTGTTTCAGCTACAGATCTTACAAAAACTGTTTAGACTGCTCAATTCACAGATGAATCAACAAAAAGTATATCATAAGCTTTTTAGAACAAATTAATATAGATTATGAGTTAAAGCAAGAACTAAATTTAGTAGAACAATCATTAGTTAGGGAATCATATGAACAATTTGAAATCTTGATTAGAGGTAACTTTTTAGCAAAAAACATGGCAAGAAGCAACGTCTATAGAATTGATCCTGATAGTATAACTAACCAAATATTTAAGTGGTTAATAAAGATAAATCCTGTACATAATCTGACTTCCATGCTTTTGCAGTTTGTTCATCTTGCATGTTTTATTTTGTTCCTGATTGGCTAAGCCCCTTGTCAAGTATGTTCTGCAATCATTCTCAGCTGTGAGAACTGAAGTCCATAGACTTCATTTTTAATTTAAAAAGGGAAGAAATTGTAGAGCATAGAGGCAAGACTCCATTCCGGGTTTTGAGTCTTACAATAACTTAGCTCACCAAAACTCTCTTATTGAAACAGCAGAGACTGCTTGTCAATATAATAAATTAATGATCTAGTGACTGAAGCAAAATGCAAACACTATTCTTTGGATTAAAAGCTAAACCTTTAAATTTCATACAGGAAAGAATATCCACGAGGTGACTAAAGATATTTGGGAGAAAGATATCTGAGATAATGGTATAATAAACTATACTTTGATGCATATCTCAACTATTTACATCTTTGTCTAAGTAACCAAGATCTGGGGCTTAAGGGGTTTAATCATTTACATCATAGCAGAATTTTGTTAGGCTATATGAATTTTAAAAGAGTGTACTTTGTATCAAACCTATTATCATTTGAGGTATATATATTTTTGTATCTGATCAATAAACTTCGAAGAGTCCATAAACAGGAATTCTCCGCCTACTCCCTGTATGTCACATTCTTCATCACTACAGGAGCTGGACTCCAACACCCCTCCTGTCTATATTTCTTTCCCTTTGCTGGGCATATTCAAAGCTAACATAATTTCTTTCTCAACTGTATGTAAACAAATTAATATTTATTTATTTTATTTTTAATTTTTCCATTTCAAATTCTTTCTCCTTTCCTTTCATCCCTCCTTTAGGAGGCAAGTGATTGATATATGTAATGGGCTGAGGTTTGAGTTGATGCACTGAGGTTCCAAGTACATGAGGCTAAATAGTAATTGGGCTATACTCTATTAATATACATGATTGGATAAAGAATGGTTCCTGCCCACTCTCCGTGCAAGTCCTGATGTGTTGTAGAGGAAATGACGATTTTGGTGGGTGGAGGCAGAGAGAAACAGGAAGAGAAGCTGGGAGAGATTGGGCCTCGGTTCCATTCTCCTAGCTGCTGGTCATGTGGCTGCTGATCTAGCTATCTTCTTGACTCAGGTGCATACATTGCTATCGCCGATTATCTTCCACCTCTGATCCTTCTTCACTGAGAATAAAGACTGACCATTTTCCCCTAACCTGAATTCCTGACTCCTGCTGATTTAAAATATGCGATCTTCACAGATATAGATTATACATATTCAGTCATAAAGCATTTTCACTTTGTGTTGCAAAACATAGACAAGAAAGAAAAAAAAAAAGAAAGTTTAAAAATTATTCTTCAATTTGTGTTCAGAGTTCATCAGATCTCTCTCTGAAGACAGCATTTTTCATCATAAGTCCTTTGGAAGTTATCTTGGATGACTGTATTCCTGCTTTCAGGTTAACAACTTTTTTGACTGTGGGTGAATTACTTAATACTTCTATGCCTACATTTTTTTTTTAATCTGCAGGATGAGGGGATTGAACTAGATAGCCACTAAGGCTCCACTTCCAGCTCTAGATCTAAGGTCTTAAAATTCTTTATAATGGCAGATATCAAAGTTTGGAACACACTAAAGAATAATTGAAAGTGCTAGTATGCCCAAATTGTTCCTTATAAGATATATGTATGCATGTAACTTCATACATACATATGCATATCTATAATGCATATACAGGTACACATATATACCAAGACATGCATAATATACAAATATATGTGTATATTTTTATATATATGCAATATATGCATATGCAATATGCAACATATAATAGATATATATGCAATACATACCTTGTATTTGTATGCATACATATATGTATGTACATGTGTGCAATTCATACATATACAGGTATATACATATGTGTACATATATATGCATATGTATATGTATATATACAGTTTGATATACATAAAATTATTCTTCCAAGATCACAGCAAAACTAAGTATATACAATTAGAAAGACATGAGTTTAAATCCAGTTTCAGACACTCACTAGTTTATATGACTCTGAGCAAGCCCTTGTCAACATTTGTCAATCATTTTCTAAAAAAAAATCTTTTAAAGGAGGTTTTATTAGCACTTACCTCCCATGGCTATGGTGAGGATAAAATGAGATAATTCTTGTAAACTGTTTTGTGAAAATATAAAGTGCAATAAGATGAGATTGTTACAAAAAAGTGAACTAAAGATATAATGTATAAAATGCTTGGAATCTACCTCTTAACACACATTCACATAGATACACACATATATTCACACACACCACTACATAAATGACTATGAATACAATTACAAAAGTTTCTATGGACAAAAATGAAACTAAAAAAGAACTACTATTTGATTAAGGAAGCCTATGCCAGTATAACATGAATTACAATACTTTATAAATTAACACATGAAGTTGCCATATGGTTCTTTTATGAAGACAGAAAAATAATAATAAAATTCATCTTTAGGGAAAAAGTCCAAGAGTATCAGTGGGGGGAAATGTAGTAATTAAGGGAGGTAGTCATGACCAGGTCTCAACCTTATATTTTGAAATCATCAAAATAATTTTGTACTATTTAAGAAATAGATACTTTGATTAATGGATAAGGTTAGATATTAAAAATACAAAAGTAAATTAAATCAGTAGCATAGTGTTTTATAAACAAAAAAGATCCTGCAACTAGATGAAGATCTCACCATTTAACAAAAACAGTTGGGAAAGGGGGAAATCAATCACAATAACTATTAATAGAATCACATCCTAAATTGTCTATGTCAAGGTAAGTTTAAAATAAGCAAATGACTTAGAAATAAAGGTTGACAACTTTTTTCTGATTTGTAGATGGGGAAGAGTTTGTGACTATACACTGGATATAGGGGATTATAGGACATAAATAGATCATTCTGATTATGTATAGTTTATGATATTTGCACTTGCAAAAGCAATACAACTAAAATCCAAAGAGAAACATTTCAATTGAAAAATATCTTATTTTGAAAATATTAAAATAACTGGTTCAAATTTATTCGAGTAAGACCCACTCCGTATTTGAATAATAGCCAAAGATATGAGCAAAGCAGTTTTCAAAGGAAGACATCCAAGCTATCAATAGTCATAAGAAAAACAAAACAAAACAAAACATGCTAAATCACTAATAATTTGAGAAAAGCAAAAAACAACAATAGTAACAACAACAACTTTCTGGATCTGAAAAGACATCAACTGATGCTAAGTGAAGTAAATGAGGTGATTCAGGCCAATTCCAAGAGACCTGTCATGGAGAGAGCCATCTACATCCAGAAAAAAAGGACTATGGAGATTGAATATAAACCACAGCATAGTTTTTTCATCTTTTTTGTTGCTGTTCACTTGCTTTTTTTCCCTCATTTTTTTTCTTATTGATCTGATTTTTCTGGTGCAGCATGATAAACATAGAAAGATGTCCAGAAGAAATGTATATATTTAATATATATTGGTTTACTTTCTGTTTAAGGGAGCAGGTAGAGGAAGGGAAGGGAGAAAAATTTGGAACACAAGTGTTTGCAAGGGTGAATGAAAAAATCCTTGTTTGTATTTTGAAAATGAAAAGCTATTATTTAAAAAGAAACTTTCTGGTTAGACCTTATAGCCCACACATTTAATATATTCACAAACACACACACACACACACACACACACACACATAGAGAGAAAAAGGGGGGGGGGGGGAAATGTGATAGTGGCTAATGGCAAACAACCATGTTAATGCACAATTGATTGGTGGAATTGTGCATTGCACTAGCCATTCTATAATGCAATTTAGAATTCTGTTTTCAGTCATTAAACAGAAAATACAATTTGACTGAACCATTTCACTACTATGATTAAACCTTAAGAAGATGAAATAAACAACAGTATCCATATGTGGATAGATGAATAGATATGTAAATATATATATATATATATATATATATATATATATATATATATATATATATATGTATGTATAAAAATAGACATCAGCTTTTTGTAGCAAAGAACCAGAAATTTAAGTATGATTGTCAATTGTGTAAGGACAAAATAATTCAAAGCATTTGAATCAAAGAGAATACTATCAGAGTATAAAAAAGAAGAAAGGAATGATTTTGGAGAAACCTGGAAAGATTTCTATTAACTGATGTAGCATGAAGTAAGCAGATTCATTGGGGGAAAACATTACACACACACACACACACAAACACAAATATGCATACACCCCACAAACACACAATCTATTTTCATGAAGTCATCCCACTCATTTAAAGAGAGAGTGGATAAAGAAATTAATTCCTTGAAAAACAGAATTAGTGAATGGGAAACAGAAAATAGCTCTCTAAAAAATAAAATTGGCAAAAAGGAAAAAAATTCCATAGAATAAAACTCACTTAAAAATTCAATTGGATAATTAGAAAAAGATATTAAAAAGTGAGTGAAGAAAATCAGAATCGAATATTGAAAATCAGAATCGAACAAATGGAATTGAATGACTAGAGGAGATACCAAGAATCAGTCAAGCAAAACCAAAAAAATGAAACAATGGAAAAACATGTCAAATACCTTTTTCGGAAAACAACAGGCCTGCAAAATAAATCTAGGAGAGACAATCTGAAAATTGTTGGACTCCTTGAAAAATATGATGAAAAAAGAGCTTGTACACTATTTTCCAGGAAATTATCAAAGAGAACTGCCCAGAAGTTATAGAAACAGAGGGTAAAATAGAAATTGAAATCATTCATTGATCACCTACTAAAAGTGACCCCAAAATCAAAATACCAAGAAATATAGTGGCCAAAGTCCAGAAGATGAAGGAAAAAATACTGCAAGCTGCTAGAAAAAAATCAATTCAAATATAGAGGAGCCACAATAAGGATTACCCAGGCTCTAGCAGCATCCACATTAAAGGACCAAAGGGCCTGGAATATGATATTCCAAAAGGCTAAGGAACTTGGTAGGAAACTACCGAGCCAAAATGAGCATCTTTTTCTAGGGAAGATGAACATTCAACAAAATAAGCAAATTTCACCTAATTTTTGATGAAAAAAACAGAATTAAAAATAGTTTGATCTACAAATATAGAACTCAAGAGAAACCTAAAAAGGTAAAAAGAAATCTTGGGAACTATATTTCTGCTATAAAGATGTATAAAGAATGCATGTATACCTTATCCTAGAAACTAAAGGTGGAAAGTAAAATGTACCCGGAAAAGGGTAAAATGGGGGTATTACATTTCACAAAGAGGCAAAGAAAACTTATTATATCTGAGAGAAAGAATGGAGAGGGATGAACATAGTGTGTATCTTACTGCCATCAGAATTGGCTTAAAGAGAAAAGTTTTAGACATATTTGATTTATGGTGAAACTTCTCCTACCTCATTGAAAAGTGGGAGGGGAAAAGTGAAAAGGGAAGGAATAAGCTAAGTGGAAGGGAATACAGAAATTGTGAGGAAATTGTTTAAGATAGGGGGAGGAACTCTAAGGTGGGGCAAGGGATACTAAAAAGGGAAGGCTGTGAGAAGCAAGTGGTGCTCACAAGTTTAATACTGGGGAGGGAGTTAAAGGGGAAGGAAGAAAAAAAGTATAAACAGGGGTTAGCAAGATGGCAAGTAATACAGAATTGGCAATTTTAACCATAAATGTGAATGGAGTAAACTCCCCCATAAAGAGAAAGCCTTTAGCAGAATGGATAAAAGCCAGAATCCTACAATATGCTGTTTACAGGAAATATACCTGAAGCAGGGAGATACTTACAGAGTAAAGGTAAAAGGTTGGAGCAGATTTACTATGCTTCAGGTGAAGTCAAAAAAGCAGGGGTAGTCATCCTGATCTCAGATCAAGCAAAAGCAAAAATTGATCTAATTAAAAGAGATAAGGAAGGGCACTATATCTTACTAAAAGGTAGCATAGATAATAAAGAAATATCGATATTAAACATATATGCACCAATGGTGTAGTATTTAAATACTTAAAAGAGAAATTAAGAGAGCTGCAAGAAGAAATAGACAGCAAAACTATAATAGTGGGAGATCTCAACCTTGCACTCTCAGAATTAGACAAATCAAACCACAAAATAAATAAGAAAGAAGTCAAAGAGGTAAATAAAATGCTAGAAAAGTTAGATATGATAGATCTTTGGAGAAAACTAAATGGAGACAGAAAGGAGTACACTTTCTTCTCAGCAGTTCATGGAACCTATACAAAAATTGACCATATGTTAGGACATAAAAACCTCAAACTCAAATGCAGTAAGGCAGATATAGTAAATGTATCATTTTCAGACCACAATGTAATGAAAATTACATTTTAAAAAAACAGGGGAAAATAGAACAAAAATAATTGGAAACTAAATAATCTCATACTAAAGAATGATTGGGTGAAACAGCAAATCATAGGCATAATTAATAACTTCACCCAAGAAAATTACAATAATGAGACATCATACCAAAATGTGTGGGATATAGCAAAAGTGGTAATAAGGAGAAAATTCATATCTCTAGGGGCCTACTTGCATAAAATAGAGAAAGAGAAGGTCAGTGAATTGGGCTTGCAACTAAAAACACTAGAAAAGGAACAAATTAAAAATCCCCCATCTAACACTAAACTTGAAATCCTAAAAATAAAAGGAGAGATCAATAAAATTGAAAGTAAAAAAAAAACTATTGAATTAATTACTAAAACTAAGAGTTGGTTTTATGAAAAGCCAACAAAATAGAAAAACCCTTAGTAAATCTGATTTTAAACAAGGAGAGGAAAATCAAATTATTAGCCTCATTTCCAAAATGTATAGAGAATTAACTCTAATTTATAAGAAATCAAGCCGTTCTCCAATTGATAAATGGTCAAAGGATATGAACAGAAAATTTTCAGATGACGAAATTGGAATTATTTCCTCTCATATGAAAGTGTTCCAAATCACTATTGATCAGATAAATGCAAATTAAGACAACTCTGAGATACACCTACACACCTGTCAGATTGGCTAAGAAGATAGGAAAAAAATAATGATGAATGTTGGAGAGGATGTGGGAAAACTGGGACACGGATGCATTGTTGGTGGAGTTGTGAACGAATCCAACCATTCTGGAGAGCAATCTGGAATTGCCCAAAAATTTATCAAACTGTGCATACCCTTTGGTCCAGCAGTGCAAAGAGATACTAAAGAAGAAAAAGGGACCTGTATGTGTCAAAATGTTTGTGGCAGCCCTGTTTGTAGTGGCTAGAAACTGGAAAATGAATGGATGCCCATCAATTGGAGAATGGTCGGGCAAATTGTGACATATGAATGTTATGTAATATTATTGTTCTGAAAGAAATGACCAGCAGGATGAATGCAGAGAGGCTTGGAGAGATTTACATGAATTGATGCTAAGTGAAATGAGCAGAACCAGCAGATCATTATATACTTTAACAATGATACTGTATGAGAATGTACTCTGATGGAAGTGGATTTCTTTGACAAAGAGAAGATCTAACTCAGTTTCAATTGATTAATGATGGACAGAAGCAGCTACACCCAAAGAAAGAACACTGGGAAATGAATGTAAACTGTTTGCATTTTTGTTTTTCTTCCTTGGTTATTTTTACCTTCTGAATCCAACTCTTCCTGTACAATAAGAGAATTTTTTTTTTTTGTTCATCATTTTTTTTTATTTAATAGCCTTCTATTCACAGGATATATACATGGGTAACTTTACAGCATCAACAATTGCCAAACCTCTTGTTCCAATTCTTCACCTCTTACCCCCCCCCTTCCCTAGATGGCAGGATGACCAGTAGATGTTAAATATATTAAAATATAACTTAGATACACAATAAGTATACATGACCAAAACGTTATTTTGCTGTACAAAAAGAATCAGACTCTGAAATATTGTACAATTAGCTTGTGAAGGAAATCAAAAATGGAGGTGGGCATAAATATAGGGACGGGGAATTCAATGTAATGGTTTTTAGTCATCTCCCAGAGTTCTTTTTCTGGGCATAGCTAGTTCAGTTCATTACTGCTCCATTAGAAATGATTTGGTTGATCTCGTTGCTGAGGATGGCCTGGTCCATCAGAACTGGTCATCATATAATATTGTTGTTGAAGTATATAATGATCTCCTGGTCCTGCTCATATTCACTCAGCATCAGTTCGTAAGTCTCTCCAGGCCTTTCTGAAATCATCCTGTTGGTCATTTCTTACAGAACAGTAATATTCCATAATATTCATATACCACAATTTATTCAGCCATTCTCCAACTGATGGACATCCATTCAGTTTCCAGTTTTTAGCCACTCACTGAAAGGGCTGCCACAAACATTCGTGCACATACAGGTCCCTTTCCTTCTTTATAATCTCTTTGGGATATAATCCAGAGTAAACTGTTGGATCAAGGGTAGGCACAGTTTGATAACTTTTTGAGCATAGTTCCAAAATACTTTCCAAAATGGTTGATCTGTTCACAACTCCACCAACAATGCCAATGTCCCAGTTTTCCCGCATCCCTCCAACAATCATCATTATTTTTTTCCTGTCATCTTAGCCAATCTGACAGGTGTGTAGTGGTATCTTAGAGTAGTCTTAATTTACATTTCTCTGATTAATAATGATTTGGAGCATCTTTTCATATGACTAGAAATAGTTTCAATTTCTTCATCTGAGAATTGTCTGTTCATATCCTTTGACCATTTTTCAATTGAGAATGGCTTGATTTTTATAAATTAGAGTTAATTTCATATATTTTGGAAATGAGGCCTTTATCAGAACCTTTGACAGTAAAATATTTCCAATTTATTGCTTCCTTCTAATCTTGTCTGCATTAGTTTTGTTTGTACAAAATCTTTCAGTTTGTATAATCGAAATTTTCTATTTTGTGATCAGTAATGATCTCTAGTTCTGCTTTGGTCATAAAGACCTCTCCCTTCCACAGGTCTGAGAGGTAAACTATCCTGTGTTCTCTAATTTATTAATAATTTATTCTTTTATGCCTAGGTCATGAACCCATTTTGACCTTATCTTGTGTATAGGCGTTAAGTATGGATCAATGCCTAGTTTCTGCCATATTAGTTTCCAATTTTCCCAGCAATTTTATCAAACAGTAAGTTCTTATCCCAAAAGCTGGGGTCTTTGGGTTTGTCAAAGACTAGGTTGCTATATTTGTTGACTGTTTTATCCCTTTGAACCTAATCTATTCCACTGATCAACTAATCTATTCCTTAGCCAATACCAAATAGTTTTGGTAACTGCTGCTCTATAATATAATTTTAGATCTGGTACAGTTAAGCTACCTTCATTTGATTTTTTTTTCATTAATCCTTTGAAATTTTGACCTTTTGTTTTCCATATGAACTTTGTTGTTATTTTTTCTAGGTCATTAAATAGTTTTTTGGGAGTCTGATTGGTATAGAGTAAATAAATAGATTAGTTTAGGTAATATTGTCATCTTTATTATATTTGCTCACCCTATCCAAGAGCATTTAATATTTTTCCAATTGGTTAGATCAGACTTAATTTGTGTGAAAAGTGGTCTGTAATTTTGCTCATAAAGTTTCTGATTTACTCTTGGCAGATAGATTCCTAAATATTTTATACTATCAGTAGTTACTTTAAATGGAATTTCTCTTTGTAACTCTTACTGTTGGATTTTGTTAGTGATATATAAAGAATGCTGATGACTTATGTGGGTTTATTTTATAACCAGCAACTTTGCTAAAGTTGTGGATTATTTGTATAACTTTTGGCAGAATTCTGGGGTTCTCTAAGTATACCATCATGTCATCAGCAAAGAGTGATAATTTGGTTTCCTCATTGCCTATTCTTATTCCTTTAATCTTTTTCTCAGCTCTTATTGCTAAAGCTAGCATTTCTAATACAATATTAAACAGTAACGGTGAGAGTGGGCAACCTTGTTTCACTCCAGATCTTATTGGGAATGGTTGCAGTTTGTCTCCATTACATATGATGCTTACTGATGGTTTTAAATAGATGCTGCTGATTATTTTAGAAAAGTCCATTTATTCCTATACTCAAGTGTTTTTATAGGAATGGATGTTGGATTTTATCAAATGCTTTTTCTGCATCTATTGAGATGATCATATGATTTTTGTTAATTTGGTATTAACATGGCCAATTATATTGATAGTTTTCCTAATATTGAACCAGCCTTGCATTCCTGGTATAAATCCTACTTGATCATAGTGTATTATCTTGGAGATGATTTTCTGTAGTCTTTGTGCTAATATCTTATTTAAGATTTTAGCATCAATATTCATTAGGGAGATTGGTCTATAATTTTCTTCTCTGTTTTCAGCCTACCTGGTTTAGGTATCAGTACCATGTCTGTGTCATAGAAGGAATTTGGTAGGACTCCTTCATTCCTATTTTATCAAATAATTTATATAGCACTGGGGCCAATTGTTCTTTAAATGTTTGGTAAAATTCACATGTAAATCCATCTGGTCCTGGGGATTTTTCTAGGGAGTTGTTTAATTGCCTGTTCTATTTCTTTTCTGAAATGGAACTATTCCAATTACTTCCTCTCTGTTAGTCTGGGAAGTCTATATTTTTGGAGGTATCATCCATTTCACTTAGGTTATCAAATTTATTGGCATAAAGTTGAGCAAATAACTCCTTATTATTTCTAATTTCCTCTTCATTGGTGGAAAGTTCTCCTTTTCATTTTAAGACTACTAATTTCATTTTCCTCTCTCCTTTTTCTAAGCAGATTTACTAAAGGCTTATCTATTTTATTGGCTTTTTCATAGAACTAACTTTAGTTTTATTAATTAGTTCAATAGTTTTTACTTTCAATATTTTAATTTCTCCTTTTAATTTTAGAATTTCCAATTTAGTATTTGATTGGGGTTTTAATTTGGTCTTTTTAGTTTTTTAGTTGCAAGCCCAATTCATTAATCTTTTCTTTCTCTGTTTTATTCAAGTAAGCCTCTAAGATTTAAAATTCTCTTATTACTGCTTTGGCTGCATCCACAAATTTTGGTATGATGTCTCATCATTGTCATTATCTTGAGTGAAATTATTAATTGTATCTATAATTTGCTGCTTCACCCAATCATTCTTTAAGATGAGATTGTTTAGTTTCCAATTACTTTTTGGTCTATTTCCCCCTAACTTTATGTTTACAATAAGAGAATTGTTTGGTTCTGCACACATATATTTTATCTAGGTTATACTATAACATATTTAACATGCATAGGACTGCTTGCCATCTGGTGGAGGGGGTGGCCAGAGGGAGGGGAAAGGTCAGAACAGAAGTGAGTGCAAGGGATAATGTAAAAAATTACCCAGGCATGGATTCTGTCAATAAAAAATTCTAATTATTAAATAAATAAATAATAAAATAAAATAGAACCAACAAATCAAGTATTTGTTATTACTTACAATATTTAAAATGTGTTTAATACTGTTTTCAAATAAATGCTTACTATATAATATCAATGATGTATATGAAATCAGAGCTGAAAAAGAATGCAAATGGAACTCTTTGTCCTCTGGGTTTGAATAATGCCTCAGTCACTCCTGTGACCTTTAGTCAAGTCACTTATCAGTCTCAAACTCAGGCTCCTTACATTCAATAAAAAGTAGGATGCACCAAATAATTTTTAAAATCCCTTCTATCCCTGAATCTATGATCCTACTTAAATTACCTACAGGAAAATAAAGTGATAGGATTTAGATCTTAAAGAAAATTTAGACATTATTTATTTCAGTGACCTCATTTTATGGATGAGAAAACTGAGTTAAATACAGATCACTATACAGGAATATAATTTGCGTATAATAGCTGAATATCATTATCAAATACAAATATTTTTTCATCAGCCTTCCTGAATAAAGCAGAGCAATACCTACAAAGTAGAGTGAAAATTGGAAGGCAAAAATATAATATTTTAATTATTATTTATATATATAACATGTGTTAAAATATATAACATTATATAATGAATAATTAAAAGTAATAAAGAGATTATTAAATTGAAATCTAAAAAGATACTCAGATTTTGTCTAATTTGCATATTTAGTGTATGACTTCAGATAATTATGCATGTAAACTTTCTAAGTCACAATGTCATTATCAGTAAAGTGAAGAAGGAAGAGAAAAAGGAGAGAATGAAAGAGAGAAAGTGTAAGAGAGAAAGTGAAGAGGAAAGGGAAAGAGAAAAAGAGAGAGAGGTACAAACAAATTATGTATGCCTACATAAAATATATACAGATACAATATACATATATGAGTGTGAGTGTGTATGTATATATATATATATATATATATATATATATATATATATATATGATTGAATCAAGGCTATAAAGGTACTGAAATGACTAACTGAGAGGGTTTAAATTTCATCCTAGATATATAAGAAAGTTTATTGAACAGTAGTATAAAAGATCAGGAGTGTCTTTTAGGAAGACAACTCTAGAATTTATGTGGAGGATATAATGGTGAGAGTATAGGCATGGCACCCATTTAGGAAGTTACTGCAATATTCTAGAAGCAGAGCTGTACTAGCTATACTAGAGAAGGAAGCAGATGTGAGAGTTGTAATAGAAGTAAAATTAGTAAGCTAATAATTGATTGAATATGTGGAATAAGCAAAATTGACTGATATTATATTTTAGACACTTTTGATACAAGCACAAAAAAGAATATTTGTCCTCAAGGAACTTACATTGACAGAGAAAAGAAATCACATATTTGTTCACAAGATTGTGAACCATATGATTAGAAAGATGTAAAGGAAATAAGGAAATTCAGAAAGCAGATAGATTTCAGAAAAGGGATGAATTTAAATGATATTCATGATATAATTAATTATTTAAAAACATCTTAATAAAAGAAAAATATTTGATCTGAAATAAAGTATTTTATTGATATGGTGGCATAGATAATAATAAAATATATTTCATTATCATCTGTGGAATCAGGCTCACTAGAAACTTAAAATAAAACTATTAATTGAACATAAACTTAATATTTTAAAATAATTGCACATTTTCTTTATATGAATGATATGAATTAATTTGTAGCTAACATTAAATTTATGCATATTAATCTCTATTTTGTTTTAACAGAAATATTCTTGAATCTGTCTGCATTTTCATTTAAACAAAATTATATATCCATTGTGTTTCTTGGTTATTTATTTCATAATTCTACTTTTGAAGTTCTATATATTTTCTTTAGTCTTGGACAATATACTCTTTATAATGTATATTCTATATTGGATTACATTATAAAGAGTTATTGTCTAAGACTAAAGAAAACAATTCTTTTCTCCTTAATACTGTATCACAGTCTGCTGGCAGATTGCATGAAGCCAATACTTTGAATGTGACTAGAATCAGAATAAAATATAATTAGGAAATATTAAGCAACATAACAAATAAAAAAAAACATATATTAAGTTATGGTTTTCCACATAAGCTCATAGGGATCCTTATCTGTGACTTATTGGCCCTTTTCTATTTGAGTTTAAAACGACTTATCTACACCAGATCTCAGCTGAAATAGGAAAACCATTAAAAATAACAGAATTTAGAAGATATTATCCAAAATTCTAAATTCTGAAACTATGTGAAAGAACTAAGAATGTTTAATATGAGGATAAATAAAGAGAGATATGGGCAAGATGCCTGTATTTATATATTTAATCAATGAAAAGGTATTAGATTTATTCTATTTTTTTCTTCAGAGAGCAGAAATGCTAGGAGTGAATGATAGTTGTAGAAAGACAGATTTAATTTGAAACAAGTAGTATACCTGTTGCCTCACTTAACAAATGTCCCTCTAGAAAATTCAGCTTATATTTGAAATACTTGATGCTGATATCTGGTTAAAGTGAATTCCCCTGGTAAATAGGTATGAAGTAGTGAGAGAATTGAACTCCCTAAAACTGGGAATAATGAGAAAAAGTCCTGAACCCAAATTGATGCTTTCTCGTTTGTACATGAAAAAAGTGATGCACATGGAAGAGAGGAATTGGTAAGCATGAGTTTTTAACTGACATTACGTTAACTGACAGAAAGCTTAAGGGGATGTTAGTACCAATGTAGGATTAGCACAGTGTAACCATCCTGTTGATTCCCATTGAGCAAACTGTTAAGGTTTGGAAAAGGAAAACTTCACAATCCTGGCCAGGCTAGAAGCTGCAGAGATAAAGAATGACAAGAAAAGAAAGGAAATCTTTTTCCAGGTTTGTAGAAATTTGACAATCTAAACTGTCATCTAAAATATGTAATTAAAATGTAATAAGTTTACTGAAAATTTCCAAAATACAATTTAAAGATGTTTATAACAGTTAAATAAAATAAATAAATAAATAATTTAATAGATTTTTGGAGACCTGTGACTAAGCTTAAGATTAAATATAAACACCTTCTTCTTCCTTCCTGGAGGGAGAGATACTTTTTTATTGAAAAGTAATTGATTTCAACTGCTCAAGAATAAACAGAATTGAAACCAGTTTGAAATAATTTAATTATTTAGGTAAAATAGTAGCTGCATTCCTAAATTTAAATGTAGTATGAAACTTCAAAAGTAAAATTCAGATTAAAATTAAAATTTTTCATGGAAAAATTCAGTGAAATGTTAAGACTAGAATGTAAATGAGCAGTTTTATGAGATGAACTTAAGAAAATAGGGAAGGTAAGATGAAGTGAGGAATCAGAGTATAAAGTGAAAGGTTAGTTTTAAACTGAGAGGTTTTAAGTGAAATCAACTGAAGATATAAAAAAGAAAAAGAAGAGAACATTTAATAAAATGGGAATGAGAATAAAATGTATAGAAAGCTAAAGAAAGTCGGAATCTGCACCGACTATAATTGGAGAGTTTAAGAGTTAAAATTCTGGAGTTTTAGAAAGGGGTTTGAGAAGGGTTTGATTCCATTAAGATAAGAAGGATTTGAAAAACCTTAAAAAAATGTGTGTTAGCAATATCACACAGACAGTATTTTATCAGGTCATAATGTTGACCAAATAAGAAATCTTAGAAGTAAATTTCCTGCATGAAAATGATTTCATGTAATAATAACATGATGTAATAAAGTCATATCTGAATTCTTATAGCTTTATGAACTCTAAAGGGAAGGGTTGGAATGCGAGACTGACATATTGGTCCCCCTCCTACTACCTTAGCAGTTAAAACTTCTTTAAAAAATAGAAATATGAGGAAAAGATGATGTGTTTTATTCACCATTTTAAATCCAAAGGGGTTAATTAAGAACATAAATGAATAAATATATCTCATGGGCAAATTAAAAAAAGAGTAATAGGGAAGCAACAGTGTCACTACAAAATTTTTGAACATGAGCTAACTTAAAATAGTGAGCCTTGAAATTTGATTTGTTGGAACATAATGTCATTGTAAAAAATTAGATTTTTGATGTTTTCATTAGTGATTACAAAGTTAAATTTGAAGTGCATGATATCTGTCCTGAAACTAAATTATAATGTGGTTTCATTTACAAACAGACATATTCTATTAGAACATTTGTAGTAAATAAGAACTTAATACAAAATTCATTTTCTATTTGGAATTAAAGCAATGTGGTAGAAAAATACATAGATTAGGAAAACTTGTTAAATCAGGTCTCAGAAATTTATTTTCTGTTTGACTTAAAGCAAATTATTTTTTTCATTTTTTTCTATCAAAGTTTCTTAATCTGTTAAGAGTATATAATAGAACCTGTCTACTAATGTTGTTGTGAAGATCAAATAACATGATATTTGCAATGTGCTTAGTACAGTGCCTGGTGCCTGGCTGTACTTAGTAAAAGTAAATATTCTAAATTGGTCAGGAATGAAATTAGTATAAAATGTCCCAAATGACAAAATGAATGATGCTTTAGATAAGAAATTGTGGAAATTAACCGAAGGAGAATTAATGTCATCTGACTGGTAATAAATTTGGTGTTTAAATACATTATATAGCAAATACCATGACTGTGTTTTAAAATAGCTATTATATTGCCAAATTTGGAAAATCATTATGTCAGAAAAATAACTTTAAAATAAATATGGGGGAGGTGTGGAGCCAAGATGGCAAAGAATAGACAGGTCTTTCTATGAGATTTACCTGGCATTCCTCAGAGCAACACTAGATCAAGTTTCTGAACTATAGTTTTGAAGTGATAGAACCCACAAACATTTGGAGTACAACATATTTCCAGAAGATACTATGGAAGAATCTCAGAAAAGATCTATTTCAATCAGGCACTGGGAGGGGAGTAGAGAGGGGGACAGAGGGAGGCAGCCTAGCACAGGCACAGTGCAGGGACCCAGAGTGGTATGGCTTTGGCCCAAGGGGAATCTACAGCAGCATTGGCTATTCTATTCTAATTCAGAAGCTAGTGAATCAATGGATTAGCTGTGAGACATTCAACACACATAAAAAAGGCAAATAGTGAGCTCTGAACACCAGAAAAACATGAAACTTGACCACACCCACCCAGCCCCAAAAGGAAATCATCAACATCAGTCCAGGGTAAAGTCACTGTCACCTGTAGAGGAAGCTTGGGACAATCTCCCCTTTGCCCTAAGAACAGACCTACATATGCATAAATACATATGTACATTCTTAACAAAGGAGCTAAAACAAATATGTGTAAATTCTTTTAATTTGACATTTATTATTTAAAAAGTTCTCAAAATTCAATTAATATTTTAACGTATAAAATGCATTAACAATTTTATTTTATTTTTTTTCTTTTTTTAGAGACCAATTCAATAATTTATTAAATGGAGAGAAATACTGGGACCAATGGATCCCAGGGCTAGACAAGACTATCATCTCAAAGAGTCTAGCCCCAAGTATCAGGACAGCAAGCCTTTTATGGAATAACAAGAATGATGACATAATGCAGAGACCTAGGTGGGGATAGAGGGAGGTTACTGATATTCTAATGACATTAAGGAATGTCTATAACATCTTTATCTCAACCATTAAGAGGGGCGGTCATAACCTTAAGGCAGAATACCAAATAGGACAAATGGTTGACTTTCCCACTCCCCCCCCATCAGTCCAAATTACATCAGGAAAGTGGGCACGGGCGATGGCTGTCATTTGCTTCTTCAAGCTGGATAGGGACGATGCTAGGGATGATGCTCAGTCCGCGAGGGGGATGGGTCTGTAGTGTGGCGAGCTGACAAACAAAGGTTTGATCTAGGTCCCAGAAGCAAGTGAATATGTCTGCAATTTGACCAAATCTAGAAATAAAAACAAATCTAACAAAGTAAAGTTAGAACAGTCTGAGATAGAAAGACCAGTCCACAAGGACTGCTACAAGATGTGGCCTCTCATTAGTTAAAAACCTTAAAAAAACTTGAATATCCAGACACAATATCTGGTAACCAATAGATGACCAGACTAAATACTTACTTACTCAAGTATTTAGGATATAGTGATTACACATAACCAAATTGGAAACAGCAAGGTATGACATAATTGAATTAACAATTTCTTATTGACCATTATAGAAATCAGTTACAGGAGGGAAAAAATGCAGTGCATATTAACTACAAACCCAAGATATTTTACCTCTAGTAACAAATCCTAAACAGATATATAAATATCTCTCTCTCTATATATATAATATATATATACATTGATATTTATATATAATATATCTATAAATCCTAAACAGATATAACTTGTCAGTTTGCTGCTTTTAAAATGTCTGGAACAGTTTAGAGGAAGGGGGGAGAATAGAATTCCATGTGACTGCCCTTCCCCCAACTCTACAAGGGTGGGGAGCGAAATCACTCCAGGCTAACTAAATGGCTCCTATAGATGAAATAGCAGCAGTTGGGGGGGGAAGGGGGGAGGAAGCGAGTTTAAATCTTTACAAAAGATCCCTACTCCACCCAACATTTAAAGTAGCAGAAATCAGTGGGTAGATGGGGGAATCCCATAAAACCTACATGTCCAGCAGAGCTGGATTTAAAGCATATAATCCATTTCTATCTCATTTCAAATAATAAAACATAGTTTCTTTCTCTCCTTCTGGCCCCATGTGGCCATTATTCCCAATGGACTTCTCCTAAGCCCAGCTTGGCCAGGGATGAAGCTTTCAGAAAAGTCCTTGTTACATACTTAAGGTAAAATTAGAGGTACATGACCTCCTTCAGGCCGGTTAACAGAACTTCTTTAACAAGCTATTGTTCCTTTAAGATCTTATACTTAAGGAAAACCAATTCATTTCCCAAATTTAGAATCATCTTTTAAATTCCTAATCAAATGTTTTTACCAGCTGGAGTTCAGTATTGAAATAACCAATTCCCAAATTTGATCATTGTTCTTAAATTTAACAGAGCTCTTAAGTTACCAAAACAGACAAACATATTACAAACAATTTCACAAAAATCACATAGAACACAGAGCACAACTAGACTGTCCAATAACATACAAGACATACAGAACACTGGTCACACTTAGACTGCACAATTACAACATTCAGTAGGACACTAACATTAAAGCCAAACCAAATGGCGTTTTTAAAACCCCCACTCTTTGTAGATAGCCCCTTGGCCATGCAAAAGCCAGAGGGGCCAGCATTACTCTAGCACAGGATGACTCAAACAGGGAAACTGAGTCCCATTTTCAAATGTATATACTTCCCACTCGATGGAAAAAGTGGGAGGAGCTCTCTTAGAAATGCAAAGGACGGGCCTTTGTCTCTGGAAAAGAGTTGGACAGAAAAAGTTTTCTCAAGCAAAGCATCTGCTCCAGGAAAAAGAGTTTTGAGGTGGCGGAGTGTCTAGATTGCAGACAAGTAAAAACTTAGTTTTCCTAACCTTTGAAGCCTTTTTTTAGAGATAGAGCCGCAGCAATTCCTAAAGAATTGTGCCAGAGCTCCCAAGAGCTCCAAACAATGACTGCAGTCTTGACTGCAGTGTCCACCACAAGATAAGAAAAGAAAAAGTCTTTTACCTTGTCCAAAATTCCATCACACTCCAGTAGCGACCCCCTGCGTCCAGTAGGCCACTCATCAACCAAGCAAATGGCACTGCCAAAAAGGGCACCCCAAGTGACCCCACATCTGGTTATTCACTAATCAACCAAACCAACTGGTACCCCAAGAAAAGGGCACCCCAAAAGTGACAACCATACAACCATGCAAGCCGGTGAATGCGGTTATTCATCAACCAAACCAAAGAAACAAAACCACATGGTACCCCAAAAGGTACCCAGACAAACTTACTCTCCTGTGGCCGAAATGGGGTTGTCTACTATCAGGCTATTGTGGCTGGAAACTGCTCTCTTTCCCGGAGGCTTTGGAAAGAAATACAGGAGGGCCCAACCTCTCCAGGCCAAGAGTTCAGATTCGCAGTCACCCCACCAAAGGCAGAGACCCCAAAGTCTCATCTCTTATCCTGCTCATTTTCTAATTATCTTACTGGGGGGCCTCCAAATGTAATGACAAAAGAAATTGAGCAAGACAGAGATTAGAGACCAATTCAATAATTTATTAAATGGAGAGAAATACTGGGGCCAATGGATCCCAGGGCTAGACGAGACTATCATCTCAAAGAGTCTAGCCTGCATTAACAATTTTAAAGAATTTTAAATCATGTCCTTTATTCCTATTTTGAAGTGCCTGTGTAATTATATTAAGAGGAAGGAGAGCTTATTTTTCAAATGGGGTTCACTTCTTTCACTTTGTGGACAGCATAGGCCATATTAGACACAGGGTTTGGACAAAGATAAAAATAAGTATTATATAAAAACTAAATTTCTCTGAAGTTTCAGATAAATTATGACTACCTATTTTTTTAATTATAGTTCTGCTGTTATTAGCGTTAAATTTGCAAGGTTTGAGTTAGTCCCCCACCATATGAGGTAGTTACTGGAAAAGCAAATTTAGTAAATCATAATAAATTTTATTTGGTCTTATTACTGGAAAGATTTTTCCGTGTGACTTCAAGTGACGTGAAACTACAAAAGTAAATTCCTTAGGAGGACCTTCCTTCAGAGTTATCTTGAGGATAAAGTCTATTATGCAATGTCAAAGGGAAGGTGCTTCTAGGGTCCAGACAGCCCCATCTTGTACTCAAGATGAAAAGTGCTGATTAAATGAACATTGTGGTTACCAGGTTTACAACAAGATGATAGACTTGGTGTTATTCAATACTGATGTTTGTTATTATACTACTTAAAGGATTTTTGTTTTTCTTTGTTTCACTTTTTATTTAGGAGTATTTTTGTGCATGTAACATTAATTTTGTTGACTTTGCATCTTCTCTCTCCATTTACCTTCTGAATGGTGTAATCTGTAACCTGACTTTATTTATAGAACCTATTTAACAAGTTTTTTTTTTTTTCTCCTTAAGGGATAGATGGAGTTATGATTGCTTAATTTTACTTAATTTTATACCATTGAAGGAAACATGGAATTTTAATTTTTTGTAATGTCCATAGCCACACCATGCTTGTTTCCTATTGTAAGTTTAAGTCTACTTGCCCATAACCACTAATGCTTACTCAAATTGATTTCACCCAAGCAGATTTTAGAATGAGCTGGTGATAGAGGAATGCTATAAATCTGATTGTTGAGTTATGAGTATGGTTAATACCAAAAGGAGAATACTATATAAAATCAGTAACTAATGCAGAGTTATTCTTTTATTTTTACATTGTTTTTTTAAGATTATTGTGTTCTAGGTTATCTCTCTTATCTCCACCCAGAATTAAGAAACATATGAAATTATGCAAAACATTTTCATAAAAATTAAGTTGTGAAAGAAAACATAGATCTCCCTCCCTACTGAAAATAGAAATCCTGAAGAAAAGTTAAGTGAGAAATAAAGAGAGAGAGTAATAGAAAATGTTTTGACTACATTCAGAATTGATCAATTCCTTCTCTGATTATGGGTTGGATTTTTCACCATATGTTCCTCAAGAAGGTGTGGATGTTTGTATTACTGAGAACAACAAAGTCATTCATATCTAGTCATCCTAGAACATTGCTATTACTGTTCTTTGAGGACTTTCCAGGATTTTTTTTTCCCTGAGAGCAACATGCTCATCATTTCCCAGAGAATAATAATTTTCCATTAGAGAAATTTGCTTCTTTTTTTTTTTTTTTTTTTTTTTTTTTTTTTTTTTGCAATTACTATTGCTAATTGCATTTCCCCTCATTTATTCTCTCTTTCTCCTTTCACCCTCTCTCTCCTCAAAAGTGTTTTGTTACTGGTCACTCCCTCCCTTAGTATGCCCTCTTTTCACACATCCTTCCCCTACCCCACTCTTCCCACATCCCATTCCCCTCCTATGTTCCTGCAGGGCAAGGTAAACTTCTATACCTCTATTGAATATGTACATTATTTTCTATTTGAGCCATTTTGATAAGAGTAAGTTTCACTCACTCACTTTCTTTTTCCCCCTTTCCCTCCACTATACAAGTGTTTTCTTGCCTCTTTTTTTTTTTTTATGGCAGCTAATTTGCACCATTCCACTTCTCTCTTTCTCTCTCCAGTACATTCCCTTAATTTCATCTTTAAAAAAAGATATTATCCCTTCACATTCAACTCACACCCAGTACCCTCACAACCATATTACTCTCATAATAATGAAAATGTTCTAATGAGTTTCAAGTATTATCTTCCCTTGTAAGAATATAAACAGATAAACTTTATTAAATCCCTTATGCTATCACTTTCCTGATTATTTCCTCATATTTCTCCGGAGTTCAGTATTTGAAATGTGGATTTCCCATTCAGCTCTGTTTTTTTTTCATGATGAATGCTTGAAAATTGTTTCAGTGAATGACTACACTTTCCTCTGAAGGATTATATTTAGTTTTTCTAGGTAGGTAATTCTTGGTTGCAATTCTAGCTCCATTACTCTCCAGAATATCATATTCCAAGCCCTCTGGTCCTTTAATGTAGAAGCTACTAAATCTTCTGTTATCCTGATTATAGTTTCACTACACTTGAATTGTTTCATTCTGCATGCTTGCAATATTTTCTTCTAAACCAGGGAATTCCAGAATTTGGCTGTAATATTCTTAAGAGTTTTTTTGGGGAGGGATCACTTTCAGGAGGTGATTGGTGGATTCTTTCACTTTCTATTTTGATAGAGACTTTCCTTCTGAGAATTGCCATGTATACCATGTCAGGTAGTAGAGTGGATCCAGGAGGTTAAAAAAGAGGCGTGGCTTCTGAGGCAGGAGGTTGTATCTTACAGATGTTTCCTTGAGAAGGTGAGGGGTGTGTCCTCTTGCTAAATGTTTTCTTAGGATACAGCTTTAACTCCAGGTGTCTCCCTTCTGCGTATCTATCTATGAAGTGCTGAGTGGGCTAGGCACAGGGTAATCCCAGATGAGAGTAAATATTAATGGCCAGTTTTGCCATAAGCAAAAAAGAAAGCTGCAGACAGAAGTAGAGAGAGGCAGAGATTCAGGGATGTAGAGAGAGAGACACAGAGACATACATACATTTGTTCTTGCTTCCTGCTAACTCCTGCTGAGAACACCAAAAAAGAAAGGCTGTTTGGCACTTCATCAGTCTTGTCTCCATGTCTATTCAGGGAAGATTGGTATGTATGGTCCTGGAAATCAGTAACCTCTCGGAGTGGGAAGTTACACTAGAATATCAGGACAGTTTTCCTTGAAAATTTCTTGAAAGATTATGTTCATGCTTTTTTTTTTTAATCATAACTTTCAGATATACCCAAAATTTCTAAATGATCTCCTCTGGATCTATTTTCCAGGTCATTTGTTTTTCCAATGAGATATTTCACATTGTTTTCTATATTTTCATTTTTTTGATTTTGCTTTTTTGTTTCTTGATTCCTTATAAATTTATTAGCTTCCATTTGCTCAATTGTATTTTTAAGGAGATATTTTCCTTAGTAAGCTTTTGTACTCTTTTCCCCAATTGGCTAATTTTGCTTTTAAGGCATTTTTGTCCTCATTAGTTTTTTTTTTTTTTTTAATAAATACTTTTGTACCTCTCTCAATTCTTTCCCTAATTTTTCTTCTATCTCTTTTACTTGACTTTCAAAGTTCCTTTTGAGCTCTTCCATGGCCCGAGCCCAATTCTTATTTTTCTTGGAGGCTTTGGATATAGGAGCTTCAAATTTGTTATCATCTTTTGAGTGTATGTTTGATCCTTGTCACCATAATAATTTTCAATGGTCAGAAATATTCTTTTTTTTTGCTTTCTGCTTATTTTCCTACCCTATTATTCTGTTTTTAACTCTTTGTTAAAGTAGGGCTGTTTCCAGAATGGAGGGTACATTGCCCTGAGTTTCAGGGGTTTTGTGCAGCTATTTTCAGAAATTCTTCTAGGAATCTAATCACAAGCACTCTTTTCTGCCCTGGAGCTATTAGGTATGTCCTTGACCCACTATAGCTGTAAGATCTAATGTGCTGGCTGGCTGCAGCTGAAACTCTGCTAACCTGTACTGCACTGGGACTTAAACACTACACTCTCACCCTATTGCCATAGATCCTCTCCACTGATCTGAGTCCTCCGAGATGTCCTGTAACTGAGAGTTCCACAAGCCTCCAGCACTGCTGCTGATTCAGAGGTCCCGTCTCACTGATGCTGGGATTTTATTCGGAACTAAGGCTGAGACTGAGCTTGCTCTGAGATTGCACCCTGGATTCCCACTCTAGCTCCACAGATCTTTTCTGTTGCTCTTTCAGGTCCTCTTTGATGTCTCTGGGCTGAGAGTTTTGGAAGCCACCAGCACCAGGGCTAGATTCAGAAGTGAGCACTGGATTCTCATGCTGGTGTCAAAGACTTTTCCTGCTGAACTTCAAAGTTGCCTTCAGCTGAAAAATGTTCTACTCCATCTTTTTGGGTGTTCTGATGTTCCAGAATTTGTTTATAGCCATGGTTTAAGGACTTTGGAGCATTTGGGGGAAGAGGTTGGGCAAGTTCCTACTTTTACCCAGCCTTGGTTCGCTATTATCCAGTCATTCTTAATTGACTCCATGTTTGAACCTTGCTTGACTTTGGCTATGGATAACCAACCTGCAGTTCCAGATGATGATAATTCCTTCTCCTCATAAATGCTTGGCAGCAATTGCCATGAATATTGACTTATCCCATGTTCTTATTAGAAATGTGAAACATTCAAATTACTTAGACAGGAGCTAAAATTAGACAGATAGCACTAATCCCATTTCTTCATGTTTTCATGATCCAATCTGTATACCTTTGTCCTCCTATGTAACATATTCACATCTATAACAACAGTACTAGTTTTGAATCCTAGTAAACCCAGCAGCTTACTCACTATATTAATAAATTTATTTTTGATGTTTTCTTCCTTCATCTTGCCTCTTTTATAAGGGTAAAGAACAAAACATAGAATTTACCTTTTAACAAAATATCTATATCAATGAAATTATAAATCTTTTAATGCATTGAAGTATATTATTAAATTATTAATTTAGAGCTGGAAGTGATTTCCAAGTTTATTTGATTCAACTGAGTATCCTTTTAGAGAAGAAAGAGGGACTCAGGGAAAAACATTACTTGCCATGGCCAACCAGGATAATGTAACAAAAGTAAGTTTGAATCCAAGACCTCTGGGGCTCTTTTAATTTCACTCAGCTACTTTTCTCAAATTCATTAATTTCTTTGAACAGATATTCAAAATTTTTCATCAATGTCTAAACATTAGTTGATGGTAGAATTAACCTGATTCTTAGACTGAAAACTAAAATTTTTAATTATCAGAAAACTTTAGTGAAAGCCTGTCACCCCATTTTATAGGATAGAATGGAGAACTCAACCCCTGTATCCTTCCACAAGTACAAAAGGAAGTGGAATATTTCCCATGAATAGTACAAGAATGGGTATTCAAACATATTTTATCAGATGATTGCAGGTGACCCAGAATGCATGATTTCTAAGAATTTTTCCTAAAACATAATAATTCCTTATCCTGCTAATCCTTTTCTACATGAATGATATTATTTTCAGGAATTTAATATTTTATATCAAAAATGCATTTCATTTTCCTGCATCAATGCATACTAATAATATATAAACATACACACATGCACACTAGATAAAATTACAAATAAGTGTATTTTTCCCTGTTTCCAACAAATAAGTTTCAATATCTAAAAACACAGCAATTCTCATACACTGCATTATTTCTGAGATGCTTGTAGTGGAAGGCATCCAAAATGGAGCAATGATTAATGAGCCTTTGAAAATAACTACAAAACATTTACATAAAACACACTTCCCAGCCTGTCCTCTCCCAGAACTACACAAGTAGAGAAGTAAATAAAATCAGCATTCTTTACTACTCCTACTTATCTGGCATAAATGCATCTTTACATTTGCAGTGGAAAAATGGTTAAGTGGCTATTTTTAAGATTTAAGTCCCAAACAATTTATGTTTTAGATATAACCTGTTCTCATTTATGAATGCATTCTTTTCCCCTTCCAAATTAAATAAAATACATGTAGCCAAATGGAAAATAGAATTTTTGCCAATATAGAGTGTCTAGTTAAAGGTAATAGTTTGACTATATCTTATCAATTGATAATTAATACATTTGAAAATTAAAAGAAAAATGATAATCCCAATTAATTCATGTGGGCAAAGTATTCCTCATTTACTCTCATGTATTCATATACTGCACATCTACCTTTTGATAGTAGTTACTAAGCATAGATATACAAAAGATTTGCTTCTCCTATACTAACCTGAATTGAAAGTCATTTTCATGACTTACTGTGTTAAAAGTCATTGTCTAAAAATAGGCACACTGGGGCAGCTAGGTGGCACAGTGGATAGAGCACCAGCCCCTGAAATCAGGAGGACCTGAGTTCAAATCTGATCTCAGACATTTAATACTTACTAGCTGTGTAACCCTGGGCGAATCACTTAATCCCAATTGCCTCAGCAAAATAAATAAATGACTAAATAAAAAAAAAAGTAGGCATATTGGAATCAGACTGAAGAGAGAATAGAGGTATAAGAAGAAGTGATCTTAATTTTTGTGTTCATGATATTTCCAAATACGTTAATTTACTAAATTTAATTTACTAAAATATTTGATTTACTAATAATAAAAATTTAATTTAGTAAAATTTACTAAATTTAATTTACTAAAATTCTTTAAAGCTTCACAATTGAATCTGAAAAAAATAACATTACTTTCTGAGTTTTCAGGATAATCTGAGAGATACAACAAGATGAAAAAGATAATACTAAGGAAAAATAAATTATTAAATGTCACTGAAACTTTGACATTTCCTTTCAAATAGTCTAGGTTAAAGGAAACACATACCTAAGGTTTTTTTTTTTTATTATTATCATAACATTTCTGTCATTGAAAAGCATTGTAGTATAGTATTTCAAGGGCTGGCCTCAGAACCAGGATCAAGTGGTGCTCTGCCTCTGGTGAATACAGTATGTGTAACTAGAAAATTATTTTAACATCTCAATGTTCTAGGAAACTCTCTAAGACTCTCATTGAAAGATTCACACAATAACAGAATGGCTGCATGCTGGAATATAAAGGCATCTAGTAACTGAAAGACTTAGAAAAATATTATTTAAAAAAAATAAGAAAATTTGAGTCCCCTCATCCAAGTCCTGGATTTCACAGAAGAATCTTCAATATTTCACAGAGACCATGAATATTAGGTAGATGAAAAACAAAGAAGAGAGCAGCACTGGGGCCTCAAATTCTACAAAGGAATTGTCCTAGAAAAAGACCACATCAAGTATCCCTAAAGTCACTTGTGCTCAGGGGGAGTCAAAGGCCCTGAAAGAACTTCAAGCTGGCTCTGTCAGCACTAGTATCCCAAGAGCAGAGGCAGGAAAAACTCCCAAAACAAAGACCTATCAACAGCTTCTTTGAAAACCTTGATGGATGTCTATGACAGGAAATATCTGAACCCAGAAGGGAAGAAGGAGGAAAAAGGAATTACAATTAAACCCTAATTTCTGGGAAGAATCTGGCATTTTAGGACAAGAGAATAATTATAGACAGACCTTAAGCACAAGAGAAGTCTCTGAATGCAGCAATATAGTGGAAGGTCCCCACATGGAACCTAACTAACATCTGGAAAGGAGCTGGTGCTTAGGTGACAGAGAGATATTCCAAGCAGAACTGGGGGAAAAATAGTCATCAAAGATCCTTTTTTTTATTATTTAATATCCTTTTATTTACAGGTTATATGCATGGATAACTTTACAGCATTAACAATTGCCAAACCTCTTGTTCCAATTTTTCCCCTATTACCCCCCACCCCCTCCCCTAGATGGCAGGATGACCAGTAGATGTTAAATACATTAAAATATAAATTAGATACACAATAAGTATACATGACCAAAACATTATTTTGCTGTATAAAAAGAATCAGACTCTGAAATATTGTACAATTAGTTGTGAAGGAAATCAAAAATGCAGGTGGTCATAAATTAGGGATTGGGAATTCAATGTAATGGTTTTTAGTCATCTCCCAGAGTTCTTTTCTCGATGCTAGTTCAGTTCATTACTGCTCCATTGGGAATGATTTGGTTGATCTCGTTGCTGAGGATGGCCTGATCCATCAGAACTGGTCATCATATAATATTGTTGTTGAAGTATATAATGATCTCCTGGTCCTGCTCATTTCACTCAGCATCACTTCGTGTAAGTCTCTCCAGGCCTTTCTGAAATCATCCTGTTGCTCATTTCTTACAGAACAGTAATATTCCATAATATTCATATACCACAATTTATTCAGCCATTCTCCAACTGATGGAAATCCATTCAGTTTCAGTTTTACCACTACAAAAGGGCGCCACAAACATTCTGTGCAATACAGGTCCCTTTCCCTTCTTTATAATCTCTTTGGGATATAATCCAGTATTCAACACTACTGGATCAAAGGGTATGAACAGCTTGATAACTTTTTGAGCATAGTTCCAAACTACTCTCCAAAATGGTTGGATTCGTTCACAACTCCACCAACAATGCATCAATGTCCCAGTTTTCCCACATCCCCGCCAACAATCATCATTATTTTTTCCTGTCATCTTAGCCAATCTGACAGGTGTGTAGAGGTATCTTAGAGTTGTCTTAATTTGCATTTCTCTGATTAATAATGACTTGGAGCATCTTTTCATATGACTAGAAATACTTTCAATTTCTTCATCTGAGAATTGTCTGTTCATATCCTTTGACCATTTTTCAATTGGAGAATGGCTTGATTTTTTATAGATTAGAGTTAATTCTCTATATATTTTGGAAATGAGGCCTTTATCAGAACCTTTGACTGTAAAAATATTTTCCCAGTTTATTGCTTCCCTTCTAATCTTGTCTGCATTAGTTTTATTTGTACAAAATCTTTTCAGTTTGGTATAATCGAAATTTTCTATTTTGGGATCAGTAATGATCTCTAGTTCTGCTTTGGTCATAAAGTCTTTCCCCTTCCACAGGTCTGAGAGGTAAACTATTCTGTGTTCCTCTAATTTATTAATAATTTCATTCTTTATGCCTAGGTCATGAACCCATTTTCACCTTATCTTGATGTACGGTGTTAAGTGTGGATCAATACCTAGTTTCTGCCATATTAGTTTCCAATTTTCCCAGCAATTTTTATCAAACAGTAAGTTCTTATCCCAAAAGCTGGGGTCTTTGGGTTTGTCAAAGACTAGGTTGCTATATTTGTTGACTGTTTTATCCCTTGAACCTAACCTATTCCACTAATCAACTAATCCATTCCTTAGCCAATACCAAATGGTTTTGGTAACTGCTGCTCTATAACATAGTTTTAGATCTGGTACAGCTAAACCACCTTCATTTGATTTTTTTTTTCATTAATTCCCTTGAAATTCTTGACCTTTTGTTTTTCCATATGAATTTTGTTGTTATTTTTTCTAGTTTATTAAAATAGTTTTTTGGGAGTCTGATTGGTATAGCGCTAAATAAATAGATTAGTTTAGGTAATATTGTCATCTTTATTATATTTGCTCGCCCTATCCAAGAGCATTTAATATTTTTCAAATTGGTTAGATCAGACTTAATTGTGTGAAAAGTGGTCTGTAATTTTGCTCATAAAGTTTCTGATTTTCCCTTGGCAGATAGATTCCTAAATATTTTATATTATCAGTAGTTACTTTAAATGGAATTTCTCTTTGTAACTCTGACTGTTGGATTTTGTTAGTGATATATAAGAATGCTGATGACTTATGTGGGTTTATTTTATAACCAGCAACTTTGCTAAAGTTGTGGATTATTTCTAATAACGTTTTAGTAGAATCTCTGGGGTTCTCTAAATATACCGTCATGTCATCAGCAAAGAGTGATAATTTGGTTTCCTCATTGCCTATTCTTATTCCTTTAATCTCTTTCTCAGCTCTTATTGCCAAAGCTAGCATTTCTAATACAATATTAAACAGTAACGGGTGAGGTGGGCAACCTTGTTTCACTCCAGATCTTATTGGGAATAGTTGCAGTTTGTCTCCATTACATATGATGCTTACTGATGGTTTTAAATAGATGCTGCTGATTATTTTAAGGAAAAGTCCAGTTATTCCTATACTCTCAAGTGTTTTTAAGAGGAATGGATGTTGAATTTTGTCAAATTCTTTTTCTGCATCTATTGAGATGATCATATGGTTTTTGTTAATTTGGTTGTTAACATGGCCAATTATATTGATAGTTTTCCTAATATTGAACCAGCCTTGCATTCCTGGTATAAATCCTACTTGATCATAGTGTATTATCCTGGAGATGATTTTCTGTAGTCTTTTGCTAATATCTTATTTAAGATTTTAGCATCATTATTCATTAGGGAGATTGGTCTATAATTTTCTTTCTCTGTTTTCAACCTACCTGGTTTAGGTATCAATACCATGTCTGTGTAGTAAAAGGAATTTGGTAGGACTCCTTCATTCCCTATTTTATCAAATAATTTATATAGCATTGGGGCCAATTGTTCTTTAAATGTTTGGTAAAACTGACATGTAAATCCATCTGGTCCTGGGGATTTTTTCTTAGGGAGTTGTTTAATTGCCTGTTCTATTTCTTTTTCTGAAATGGGACTATTCAAGCAATTTACTTCCTCCTTTGTTAGTCTGGAAGTCTATATTTTTTGGAGTAGTCATCCATTTCACTTAGGTTATCAAATTTATTGGCATAAAGTTGAGCAAAATAACTCCTTATTATTTCTCTAATTTCCTCTTCATTGGTGGAAAGTTCTCCCTTTTCATTTTTAAGACTACTAATTTCATTTTCCTCCCTCCTTTTGCTAATCAGATTTACCAAAGGCTTATCGATTTTATTGGCTTTTTCATAGAACCAACGCTTAATTTTATTAATTAGTTCAATAGTTTTTTTACTTTCAATATTTTTAATTTCTCCTTTTAATTTTAGAATTTCAAATTTAGTATTTGATTGGGGGTTTTAATTTGGTCTTTTTATTTTTTTAGTTGCAAAGCCAATTCGATTAATCTTTTCTTTCTCTGTTTTATTTAAGTAAGCTTCAAGGATATAAAATTCCTCTTATTACCGCTTTGGCTGCATCCCATAAATTTTGGTATGACGTCTCGTCATTGTCATTTTCTTCGGTGAAATTATTAATTGTATCTATAATTTGTTGAATCACCTAATCATTCTTTAATATGAGATTGTTTAGTTTCAATTACTTTTTGGTCTATTTCCCTAACTTTTGTTGAATGTAGTTTTATTGCATCATGATCTGAAAAGAAAGCATTTACTATTTCTGCTTTCTTGCATTTTAATTTTGAGGTCTTTATGTCCTAATATGTGGTCAATTTTTGAATAGGTTCCATGAGCTGCTGAGAAGAAAGTATATTCCTTTCTATCTCCATTCAATTTTCTCCAAAGATCTAACATACCTAATTTTTCTAATATTCTATTTACTTCTTTAATTTCTTTCTTATTTGTTTTGTGGTTTGATTTGTCTAATTCTGAGAGTGCAAGGTTGAGATCTCCCACTATTACAGTATTGTTGTCTATTTCTTCTTGCAACTCTCTTAACTTCTCCTTTAGGAAGTTGGATGCCATACCACTTGGTGCATATATGTTTAATATCGATATTGCTTTGTTGTTTATGCTGCCCTTTAGCAGGATGTAGTTACCTTCCTTATCTCTTTTAATTCAATCAATTTTTGCTTTTGCTTGATCTGAGATAAGGATGGCTACCCCTCCTTTTTTGACTTCACCTGAAACATAATAGATTTTGCTCCAGCCTTTTACCTTTACCCTATATGTATCTCCCTGCTTTAAATGTGTTTCTTGTAAACAACATATTGTAGGATTCTGACTTTTGATTCAAGCTTGTAATCGGCCTCCTCTTTATGGGGGAGTTCATCCCATTCACATTTACGGTTAGAATTACTAAATCTGTATTTCCTGCCATGCTAATAACCCCAGATTATGCTTTACTTTTTCTTGCCTCCCCCAACCCTCTTTCCCCTTTTTGAACTTATGTACCCCACTTGTATCATGATGCTTACCCTCTTTATAATCCCTCCCTCCTCCCCTTTGAATCTTTCCCCCTTCCTTCCCTTATTACTCTTTTCCTTTTCCCTTTTCCTCTCCCCTGTTTTTAATGAGGCGAGAGAGAATTTTCTCTAAAACAAATGTCAATTATTTTTTCTTTGAGCCAACTCTGATGAGAGTAAGATTCACAAATGTTCTCCCCTCTCTAAATTCCCTCAGATATGATAAGTTTCCTTTGCCTCTTTGTGGGATGTGGTTTCCCTCTTTTTATCCCTCCTTTCCACCTTATTCTGCCATCATCCCTTTTCCATATCTGCTTCCCTTTTTTATGTTGTATCAGTACAAACAAATTATATATATATATTCTTTTTGTATATCCACAACAGAAATACAGTTCTCAAGAGTTATTTTTACCTTTTCTGCATCTCTTGAGTTCTATGGTTGGAGATCAAATTTTTTGTTTAGTTCTGGTTTTTTCTTCAGAACCAAATGGAATTCATTTGTTTCATTAAATGTCCATCTTTTTCCCTGGAAGAAAATGCTCAGCTTAGCTGGGTAGTTTATTCTTGGCTGCATCCCAAGTTCTTGTGCCTTTTGGAATATCATATTCCAGCCCCTTCGTTCCTTTAATGTGGAGGCAGCCAGATCTTGGGTGATCCTTATTGTGGCACCTCGGTATTTAATTTTTTTTTTTTGTCTGCTTGTAAAATTTTTTCCTTAATCTGGTAGTTCTGAAATTTGGACACAATATTCCTTGGGGTTTTTATTTTAGGGTTTCTTTCAGAAGGTGTTCGATGAATTCTTTCAATGCCTATTTTACCTTCTGATTCTATTACATCTGGGCAGTTCTCTTTGATGATTTCTTGTAAAATAGTATCTAGTTATCTAGTTATCATTAGTTTCTATTTGTTCAGTTCTAATTTTTAAAGAATTATTTTCTTCATTAGCTTTTTTTACTTCTTTCTGTATATGGCCAATTGAGTTTATAAATGTATTGTTTTGGTCTGTGAAATTTTTTTCCATTTCACTAATTTTTTTTTTTTTAGTGAATTATTTTCTTTTTCCAATTCACAGATCCTACTTTCTTGTGAGTTCTTTGTCTTTTCCAATTCACAAATCCTACTTTCTAGTGAATTCTTTATTTTTTCCAATTCACAATTCTTACTTTCCTGAGATTTTTTTATTTTTTCCAGTTCACAAATTTTGTTTCCCTGCACTTCCTGTGAATTTTTTATCTTTTCCAATTCGTATTTCAGGAAGTTGTTGCTCTCTTGTAAGGCTTCTCTTTCCTTTCCCCATTTATCTTCTAACTCTCTTTTGAGACTTTTAATGGTCTCTTCTATGAGAGCATCATGTAAAGGAGGACAGTCTGATGCATTTTTGCTGTTTGAGGTCTCTTCAGGTTTGCTGACCTGCTCTTTTTCTGCATAGAAGCTGTAGATCTTCTTTTCATCTTTTTATTCATGTTTTAAAGCCTTTAGGGTATGTCTCCTAGGCAAGGGGGTTACCAGCTTCCTCTGCAGAACAGGGAGAGATGTAAACTGATTTCCGGCTCCAAGGTATGGGAGTGCTCTGAGTGAGAGTTTTCCCTTCCCCCAACAGGAAGTGGATTCAGCACTGGCCAAGCTATCAAAGTGCCCAGTAAGGCTGTGTGGGTTAGCGATTGCCCTGGGCTAGAAACTAAGGGGCGAAAGTGTCACTGCCTCAGGCCGGAGCCTCTTGTGGGACTGTGAGCATTAGCAGCTAACCGCAGACCATGGATTGTACCGAACTCTGCCCCAGTGTCTCTGCCCCAGGGTCTCTGCCCGACAAATCAACCCTGAGAAAGCTCTATGGCCCCAAGCTGAGCCCCACACTGCACACATTGGAGGCTATCCCGGGCTGTGTCCTCCTGTGGTGCAGGATCGCAACTGCCCCAAGGAAAAGCCCAGTACTGCCGGTTGGGGCTGTGAGCTTGTGCTGAGATCTGTGCTTTTACTTTCGGTTTGAGACTCTCCTTGGAACCTAATTTCTCTTCCAGTCTATGCTGATCTCCCCCCTGGCCCCGGAACAAACCTTTTTTTGGCGAGACTGCAGATTTTCTTCGGCTGGTGAGTTGTTCTACTTCTTATCTTTTCGAATTGTAGCAGTCAAGACTATTTTTGAGGCTCGATATAATATTGATAGAGAGGATCAGAGAAGAGCTTAGAAAGTCGTGTGTGCCTTCTCCGCCATCTTGGCTCCGCCCCCCAAAGATCCTTAAAAGATTGGGACTGACCTGATAATCATTCACAGGACTGTTCAGACACATCTCATTTTATTCTTTGTGTTTCATGGCTGAAAAATCAAACCTTTACTCTAGATACTTAAGATGCTGAGATGAGGAAATTTAGGAAAATTCTGAATTCTATGAAGTTATACTGTGATTTGAGATACCTAGGGTTAAACTCCAAGGCGAATAGTGCCTCCAAAAAAAAGCTCATGTAAAATTTCAGAGGTGGAAAAAACAGGACAAAACAAATAACAATATTCTTGCCACAAGGACTATAGAAGTACATGGAGAAAAAAATGAAACAAGAAATACAAAAAGGAATAACAATAGAGGTAATAATGGCAAGAGGAAATAATGATAAATTAGAACAGATGGCGGAACCAAATATTAGAACAAGACAGAAAACAATAACTCAATAATATAGGAAATATTGAAACAAATCTGAGCAGGTAAAAAAAAATCTGGAATATATATATATATATATATATATATATATATATATATATATATAACTTATTAAATACTGATCCCAAAAAGTAGGTTGAGATAAAATCAAAGCATTATCAGATAATCTGAAAGTCATGATGAAAATTATTAAAAATTGTATGCTATGTTGCATGTAAAATTATATATGCAATAGGTATAACCATAAAAACCTCATATGTGGAAAATACCAAAACTCTTAGAACAAGAAGAAAAGTAAAAATACAAAAAATCTACCAGTCACCTCCAGAAATAAATCCTAAATAGAAACTTCCAGGAATATCTAAGCCAAAATACAAAATTTCATGATTAAAACAATACTGTGAGAGATAACAAAGAAAGAATGAAACTATAACTCTAAAGTTATTTTCCTAAAGTGCAGGAAGTCCAAACATTTCACACACACATAGGCACATGCGCATGCGCGCACACACACACACACACACATACACACACACACACACACACACACACACCCACACACCACTGCCACCACTGCTGCTACTAGAATTACAATGACCACAACTATTACTACTATTTCACTTAGTGATAAATAGATAAAACAAGGTAATCTGGAGGCAAATTGTAAAGTACTTCAAAAATTAAGCAGAAGAGTTTGTATTTTATCTTACAAGCAAGGAGAATGCATAAAACTTTTATTTTAAATAAAGAATCAACATGGTCATACTGGGATTTAAGAATATAAATATGACTGCTATGTGAAGCAAGATTATAAAGATTAGAAATTGGATCCTAGGAGATCAATTAAGTAGAAATTTCTAGGATATGGCCTGATTTAGATTGGTGGCCATATATGTAGACAGGTGATTCACTGAGTAAAAAGTATAGAAAGGTTAATAAACAAAAAAAGTTCTAGAAAAAGCAGGTTTTGAGCAAACAAATCATTTAATGAAAAAAAATAAAAAAAGAAAATAATTTACCTGAAATATGAAATCATTTTTGGAGGAGAGTTTTATGCTAATTGATGTAATTTTTTCTGGAATAAAAAAAAATGTATTCTTATATGCCTTAATTAAATTTAATTTTCTTCAACATAAAAGGGATGATGTAACAAATAATTCCTCTTATTTTGAGTCATCCGAGTTCACAGAAAAATACTTTAAACACATAATCAACATGCCATTGAAAAATGTAATTGATTAATAATTCTGAATAATTATATAATTAACATAAAGAAATATATAAGTTCTGTTACTTTTATATATGAGTCTTTTTATAATAACTTTTAAATAGTTTTTGGTACGATAAAATGCATGAGATACTTTATAGGTTGAAAAGAGCAGTGATTTGCTAACAAGAACTCAGCAACAGTTAAATTTCCTCTAAAAATGCACACAATCTACAAACTATCTTCCCAGGCATGAAATTGTTAATGACAATAAAATGTGGTTTGCCTCTTCTTGAGCCAAATTTCCCATTCCTCTGCTCTGACATAATGGCATATCTTAGCCTTGTCCTGTTCATGGTGATAATCAGAGACTGTTAAGAGGAAATGCCCTGCTTTAACCTGAAGTAGACTCACAGTAACACCTAGTGCTGTGGTTGCACTTTAAAGTGATATCTTGTCACTTCAAATTACTTTGCATTGGCAGCTGTGGTTATTTAGAATTACAAGTTAATTTGGCTGGCTTCCAGAATAAATAAAGCAGTACAAAAATGTCTGAATTTATTTATTGTGCTTGAATGATTGATTTTTTTTCTTTTGCTTTAATGCTTAAGAATAATTTCATCTAACAGCAGGAGGTGGTTAGACTTCTTACCAAACTGTTCTTCTATTGCAAATTATAAGAAATTTACATAAAAGTGATAATTAATTTTAATTAAAACACTAATAATAAAATGACTCAAGTGACTTAGAAAATATAACATGGTTAAGATAATAACAATAATAATGGTAACAAAACAATAGAAATACCAACTCTACTATAAATAATTTTTAAAAATGAAAAAACAATAAAATTTTAAATGTTATTAGAGAGGAATTATAGATGAATATATAGAGATGTCCCTTTTATTCCTTTTCTTTAAAAATCTGTTTTCTCATTGGTATGGATCTTCTTTTTGTCAATGAAGATAGCAAATCTTTTTTTTTTTTTTTTTGGTTTTTATTTAATAGTCTTTTATTTACAGGATATATGCATGGGTAACTTTACAGCATTAACAATTGACAAACCTCTTGTTCCAATTTTTTGCCTCTTACCCCCCCATCGCCACCCCTAGATGGCAGGATGACCAGTAGATGTTAAATATATTAAAATATAAATTAGATACACAATAAGTATACATGACCAAAACGTTATTTTGCTGTACAAAAAGAATCAGACTCTGAAAATATTGTACAATTAGCTTGTGAAGGAAATCAAAAATGCAGGTGTGCATAAATATAGGGATTGGGAATTCAATGTAATGGTTTTTAGTCATCTCCCAGAGTTCTTTTTCTGGGCGTAGCTGATTCAGTTCATTACTGCTCCATTGGAAATGATTTAGTTGATCTCGTTGCTGAGGATGGCCTGGTCCATCAGAACTGGTCATCATATAGTATTGTTGTTGAAGTATATAATGATCTCCTGGTCCTGCTCATTTCATTCAGCATCAGTTCGTGTAAGTCTCTCCAGGCCTTTCTGAAATCATCCTGTTGGTCATTTCTTACAGAACAATAATATTCCATAATATTCATATACCACAATTTAGTGAGCCATTCTCCAACTGATGGACATCCATTCAGTTTCCAGTTTTTAGCCACTACAAAAAGGGCTGCCACAAACATTCGTGCACATACAGGTCCCTTCCCTTCTTTATCATCTCTTTGGGATATAATCCCAGTAGTAACACTGCTGGATCAAAGGGTATGCACAGTTTGATAACTTTTTGAGCATAGTTCCAAACTACTCTCCAAAATGGTTGGATTCGTTCACAACTCCACCAACAATGCATCAATGTCCCAGTTTTCCCGCATCCCCTCCAACAATCATCATTAATTTTTCCTGTCATCTTAGCCAATCTGACAGGTGTGTAGTGGTATCTTAGAGTTGTGATAGCAAATCTTACATGTTTTTTCTTGCCATGCATATATAGCCAATGTTTTATCAAAAGATCTTTGATGATACTGTCAATACACTGATGGATTTTTCTTTTTGGTTCTTTTAGTATGATGGAAGTATTTAATTAAAATTTACATCTCTAGTATATTTCTTCATATGTGACAAGCCACATTTTTATTTCTTAAGTATATTCAAAGAGTATTTTAGTTTCTTCTATCATGTCAAGACAATTTTTAGCATTCATTATACAAAATTTTGAATTCCAAATTTTTCTCCCTCTCTCCCTTCCCTCCTATCTTCCAAAAATGGTAGGTAATTTGATAAAGATTATACATGTGATATCAAGTAAAACATATCTCCATGTAAGTCACACTTGTGAAAGATAAAACATAACAAAAGTAAAAAGCCAAAGCAAGAAAATAAAAATAAGTTAGGTGAAAAAAATATGCTTTTTTTTTTTCTAAATGCGAACCTTCATGGGTTAGGAGAGCAGTAATCACACCTCTCAGAAAATAATGTCTTGGGAGGGAGGAGCCAAGCTGACTGAGAGGATACACATTTCTTTCTGACCTTCTACAATCGTCAGACTAATTAGCAAATCCAATCTCTGAATTAGCTCTGGACCAGAAGAATCCACAAATATTGAGAGTGCAACAGATTGCTGGCAGAAGATAATTTTAAAGATTACTGGAAAATGTCTCTTTCAATTGGAAACAGGAGGGAAGCAGCCAAGCACAAACAGGCTGAGCCAGTAGATTAGCAGAAAAGTTAAAAAACATTCAACAAAAACAAAAAAGGTCAATAGTAAACCCTGAAATGCCAGAATCTCATGGGACCTGGCCACACCCACCCAGTATCCAGAGTGAGTCAGCATTGACTCATATATGGCCTCTTATAGAGGAAGCCACTGCGTGTAGAGAAAGCTTGGAAAACCTCCCCTGCCCTAGAAACAGATCTTATTTTTTTTAATGAGTAAAAAAGTGAAGAGAACTCTGATCATAGACAGCTTTTATGGTGAAAGAGAACAGATTTCAGACCCTGAGGAGATAAAAGCAGATTGTCTCCAGATGAAGCCACAAAAGGTGATATAATCTGATCTCCATCATACAAGGTGCTCCTAGAAGAAATTAAAAATTATCTTAAAAGAGAGCTAGAAGAAAAATGAGGAAAGGAAATTAAAACCTTGTAACAGGGTTTGGAAAAGACATATAACTCATTAAAAGATAGATTTGATTAAATGGAAAAAGAAAGCAACTCCCAGAAAAACAGAATTTATGAAACAGAAAAAGAAAGTAACTCCTTAAAAAACAGAATTTGTGAAATAGAAAAAAATTCCATATAACAAATCAACTCATTTAAAAATGAAATTGGATAAATACAAAAAGAAGTAAAAAAGCAAATAAAAAAAATAATTCACTAAAATTAAGAACTGAACAAATGGAAATGAATGACTCAATGAGACAACAAGAATCAGTCAAGTAAAACCAAAAAAGTGAAAAAAATAGAAAAAAATGTAAAATACCTAATTAGGAAAACAGCTGCCCTGGAAAATAGATCTAGGAGAGACAATCCAAGGATTATTGGACTTCCTGAAATACACGATGGAAAAAAAAAGAGCTTAGACACTATTTTTCAGGAAATCATCAAAGGGAACTGGCTAGATGTCATAGATCAGAAGGTAAAATAACCAGTGAAAGAATTCATGAACACCTCCTGAAAGAGACACCAAAATTAAAACTCCAAGGAATATCATGGCTAAATTTCTGAACTATTGGACCAAGGAAAAAATATTACAAGCAGCCAGAAAGAAACGATTCAAATACTGAGGAGACTCAATAAGGATTATTCAGGACCTAGCAGCTTCTACTTTAAAGGATAACATGGCTTGGTATCTGATATTCTAAATGTGAGGGAATGCAGGCAAGAATAAATTACCCTGCTAAACTGAACATTTTCTTTCAGGGAAGAAGATTTTAATTCAATGAAACTGGTGAATTCCATTTATTTTTTATGAAATTATCAGAGATAAACAAAAAATTTGACCTCCAAATATAGAACTCAAGAGAAACATAAAAAAGTAAAAAGAAAAAAAAAACTCTTGAGAATTGGATTTCTCTTATGAGTATAAATATATATTGCATGTATAATCTGATTTTAATGTCATAATATAAAAAAGAAACTAGAAATGGAAAGGGGCTTTTATCAGCAAAAAAAAGGGGAAAGTGGAGGTAAAATGAGGGAAACTATATTTCAGGAAGAGGCAAAGAAAACCTATTATAATTGAGGGGAAAAAGGGAAGGTGATGAATAATGTGTGAATCTTACTTATCAGATTTGGCTCAAAAAAAGAATATTAAATATATTTGGTTACACTGAGAAACTTCTCTCATCTTCCTCTTCATTACTAATCACAGAAATGTAAATTAAGACAATTCTGAGATACCACTACACACCTGTCAATTTAAGATGACAGGAAACGATAATTACCAATGTTGGAAGGGATGTGGGAAAAATGGGACACTGATACAGGTTGGTGGAAGTGTGAAGGGATCCAACCGTTCTGAGAGCAATTTAGAACTATGCTTAAAAAGTTATCAAACTGTAAATAGTCTTTGATCCAGCAATATTTCTACTGGGATTGTATCCCAAAGAGATCTTAAAGGAGGGAAAGTGATCCACATGTGGAAAAATGTTTTTGGCAGCCCTGTTTGTAGTGGCTAGAAACTGGAAACAGTGGATGCCCAACATTTGCATAATGACTAAATAAATTATGGTATTTGAATGTTATGGAATATTATTGTTCTGTAAGAAATGACAAGCAGGATGATTTCAGAAAGGTTTGGAGAGATTTACATGAACTGATGGTAAGTGAAATGAGCAGAACCAGAAGATCATTATCACAGCAATAACAAGACTATATGATGATCAATTCTGATGGACATGGCTCTCTTCAACAATGAGATGGTTCAAACTAGGTCCACTTGTACAGTGATGAAGAGAGTCATCTACACCCAGAGAGAGAACTGTGGGAACAGAGTGTGAACCACAACATAGCATTCTCACTCTCTCTGTTGTTGCTTGCATTTTGTGTTCTTTTCCTGTTTTTCTTTTTCTTTCTTCTTGATCTGATTTTCCTTTTGCAGCAAAATAAACGTATGAATATATATACTTTACTTATATTGGATTTAACATGTATTTTAACATATTTAACATATATTGGACTACCTACTAGCTAGGGAATGGGGTGGGGGAAGAAGGAGAAAATTTGGAACAAAAGGTTTTGCAAGGGTCAATGTTGAAAAAATTACCCATGCATATGTTTTGTAAATAAAACATTTTAATAATAAAAAAGAAAATAAGAAAATAATATCATGACCTAACTGTACTAGACATGAAATATATATATAAAGTGGAATCATCAAAACTATTTGATTCTGATTAAAATATGGAGTGGCACATCAGTGGAATGTCATTGTAATAAATGACTACAGTAATCTAATGTTTGATAAACCTAAAGACTCCAGATTCTGGGTTAAAAACTCACTATTTGATAAAAACTGCTGGAGAAACTGGAAAAAAAAGAAACTATGGTAGAAACTAGGCATGTCAACATCTCACACCCTATAGGAAGATAACGTCAAACCTGATTTAGTATAAAGGGTGCTAATGAAAACAAATTAGGAGAACAAGGAATAATTTACTTATAGGATTTTTGGAGGGGGGGATTTATGACCAACAAAAGAGTGATAAATGCAAAATGATAATTGTGATTATATTAAATTTAAAAGCTTTTGTACAAAGAAAAAACAATTCAACCAAGATTAGAAGAAAAGCAAACAAAAAATTTGGAACAATCTTTACATCAAGTGTCTCTGAAAAAGACCTTATTTTTAAAATTGTATAAGAATATAGGTCAGTTCCCAATTAATAGTTAACTATTGATTATAGAAATATGAATAAAAATGGTTATAAGGTACCATCAAATATCTATCAGATTGGCTAATATGACTGAAAAGGAAAGTGATAAAAATGAGAAAGCATGTGGGAAAAGTGGGACAGTAATGCATCATTGATGGAGTTATGAACTAATCCAAACATTCTGGAGAGTAATTTTCAACTATGCCCTAAGGTCAACCAAACTGTGCATACCTTTTGATCAAACAATAACATTAGTAAGTTTATATCCTGAAGAGGATAAAAAGAGGGAAAAAAAAAAAACTTACATAAACAAAAATATTAATAGCAGCTCTATTTATGATGACAAAGAATTGGAAATTGGAGGATGTTCATCTATTGGAGAATGGCTCAACAAGTTGTGATATATTAATGCAATGGAATATTATTGTTCTATAAGAGATGACGAAGAGGCAGATTTCAGGAAAACCTGTAAAGACTTACATGAACTAATGGTGAGTGAAGTTAACAGGATTCAGAAGGCATCATGCACAATAACACTGACATTATAAAATGATAAACTTTGAATGACTTAACTCTTCTTAGCTATTAGATAATTCCAAGAGTTGTGATGGGAATTGTCATCAGCATTCAGAGAAAGAACCTTTGAGTTTGAATGCAGATCAAAGCATACAATTTTCACCTTTTAATTTTTTGTTTTTCTTTTTTTTCTTGAGTTTTCCTTTTTGTTCCAATTCTTCTTTCACAACATGACTAATATGGAAATATCTTTAACATGATTGCACACATTTAGCCTATATTGGATTGATGCTGTCAAGGGGAAAAAGGAGTAAAAGGAGTAAGAAAGAAAGATTTGGAACTCAAAATCTTACAAAATAAATGAATGTTGAAAACAAACTATCCACAAAATTAGAAAAAAAAAATCCTTTTAATTTAATGTATCCATTATCCAATTTGCATTTCACAATGTTCTGTAGTTCTTTTGCCATAAAATTCCTTCCTTCCTTACAGCTCTGAATTGTAAACTATCCTTGCTTCTCTTATAGTATTATACTTTATGTCTAAATCATTAACCCATTTTGAATATATCTTGTTATAGGGAATTAGATGTTGGTGCCCAGGTTTTGTCATACTATTTCCCAGTTTCCCCAGCAATTTTTGTCAAATAATAAGTTCTCCAGAAGTTGGAGTCTTTGGGTTTTTCAAACACTAGATTACTATAATCGTTGACTATTTTTTCTTGTGAACATAACTTATTCCACTGCTCTGCCACTCTATTTCTTCCTCAGTGCCAAATGGTTTTGATGATCACTATTTTATAATATAGTTTTAGATCTGGTACAGGTAGAACATCTTTCCTCATATTTTTTTCACTAATTTCCTTGAAATTATTGATTTATTGTTCTTCTATTTCAATTTTGTCATCATTTTTTTCTGACTCAGTAAAATAATTTCTTGGAATTTGATTGGTATAGCATGAGTAAGTAGATAAATTTAGGTAGAATTGTTATTTTTATCACATTAGGAAGGAAGGAAGGAAGGAAGGAAGGAAAGAAGGAAGGAAGGAAGAAAGGGAGGAAGGAAGGAAAAAAATATCTTATTGGAAGAACTGAAAACTTGCAGACTTCAAGAACTAGTTCTGAAAACAGCAGCACAAAACCCCTGAAGTTTAGAACAGTGACCCTTGCAACCCAGGAGCAGAGCCTAACTTGAAAATAAAGTTAAAATCAAGAAATACGTCAAAAAGATGAGGAGGGATAATCAATAGAAGAAATTCATTATGGAAAGTTGTTATGGTGAAAAGGAAAATAACAACACAAACTCAGAAAAAGATAGCAAAATCAGAATTGCTAGATCTTAAATAAGAAAGGAAAATGTATATTGTTCTCAAGCCCCAAAAGAATTTCTAAAAGAGCTCAAAAAATTTTAAAAATCAAATAAAAGAGATAGAATAAGAATTGGGAAGAAATGGAGAAAGATGCATGACAATCATTTTAAAAAGCTATCAAGTTGGTAAAGGAAGAGAAAAAAAAACTAAAGAAAATAATACTTTACAAGTAGAAAAGACAAACTGGCAAAAAAAAAAAAAAAAGGAAAAAAAATTCACTAGAGAGAAGAAATCTTTAACAAGCAGAATTGGCCAAGAGTAAAATAAGGTGCAAATATTCATTGAAGAAAAGAACTTAAAAATTAGAAGGCCCAAATGGAAAAGCAACTTCAAAAGTTCACTGAAAGAAATAATTCCTTAAAATTTAAATTGGGAAATTGGACCTTAATGGCTCCATAAGATAATACATAAATAAATGATAAAATCAAAAGAATGAAAAAAAGACAAAGGAAAATCTGAATATCTCACTGAAGAAAAAAATTACTTGGAAAATAGATCCAGCCTAGATAATTTAAAAATTATTGGATTAGCAGAAAGCTATGATAAAAAAAATGCTCAGAAATCACATTTCAAGAAATTATCAAGGAAAATTGTCTTCATATCCTACAACAAAAGAATAAAATAAAAATTAAAAGAATACACTAATGACATCCAAAAGAAATGTTAAAATGACATTTCTCAGGGATATGATAGGCAAATTTAAGAGTTTCCAAGTCAAAAAAGAAAATATTGCTAGTGGTAAAGAAACAATTCAAATGCAGTTTCTACATTAAAAGACTGGTGTTCTTGGAATATAATATTGTGCAGGACAAAGCAGCTAAGATTATAGGCAAAAATAATCTACTCAGCAAAACTGTGTATCATTCTTCGTGGCGGAGGGAGTGGTAATGAAATAAAGGACTTTTAAGCACATCCATTTAAAAGACAAAACTGAATAGAAAATTTTACCTTCAAATACAATGCTAAAGCGAAGTATTTAAAGATGAACAACAAAGATATATAAAGGATTTAATAAAGGTAAATTGTTATCATTCCAACTTAGGAAGAAACACTTGTAACTCCTAGGAACTATCATTTTTAGAGCCTTTAGAAGGAGTATGCAGACAGAGGACATAGGTGAGGATTGACTATGATGAAATTATATTTTATATATGTACATATAATATATGTATATGCATATATGCATAAAAAGCATGAGAATGAAGGGTACACTGAAAGAAACGAGAGAAAATGATAAATAGTGGGAATATAGAATGTAAGGAAATCACATAACTGGAAAATGTTTACAGAAAATATGTTTAATAAAGGCCTTATTTCTCAAATATATAAAGAATGGACATAATTATAATATTCTTCAATTGATAAATGGTCAAATAATATGAAAAGGCAGTTTCCAGTCAAAGAAATCAATAGACATATAAAAATGCTCTAACTTATTATTTATTAAAGATATGCAAATTAAATCAACCCTGTGTTACCATCTCACACCTATCAGTTTGATTAATATGACTGAAAAGTAAAATGAAAAATATTGGTGGGGTATTTTGGAAAATTGGGACGCTAAAGTACTACTGTTTAAATCTTGTACTTATCTAACCATCCTGGAGAGCAATTTGGAACTATGAACAAAGGACTATAAAATCATGCCTGTCTTTTTACTCACAATACCACTATTAGGTATGTATCCCACAGAAAAATTTTTTTAAAGGAAAAGGACCTATTTCTATGAAAATATTTATATCACTTCTTTTTATGGTGGTATTAAAAGGACACTGATCAATTAAGAGATAATTGAACAAGTTGTGGCATATGATTTGAAACAATAGTATTGTGCTACAAGAAATGATGAGCAGAGTGCTTTCATTAAAACCTGGAAAGACTTATAAGAACTACTGCACAGTAAAGTGAGCAGAACCAGGAGAATGACGTACACAGTAATAGCAATATTATACAATGATGAACTGTGAATGATTAGCTATACTCAGCAGTACAATGATACAAAACAATTCCAAAACACTTGTAAAGAAAAATGCTATCATTTTCCAGAAAAAAAAAGAACTGATAGAGTTTGGATGCAGGTTAAAACTTGCTTTTTGGGGGGTTGGAAGCTCTCTCTCTCTCTCTCTCTTTCTCTCTCTCTCTCTTTCTCTCTCTCTCTCTCTCTCTCTCTCTCTCTCTCTCTCTCTCTCTCTCTCTCTTTCTGTGTGTGTGTTTCACAATACAACTAATAGTGAAATTTTTTCATGATTTTTTATATCAAACCCATATAAAATTGTCTTATAAATGGAAAAAAAATATTAAAGAGAGGGAAGAAGGCAGGGTGGATTTTATAACTCATTTTTTAAAAAAGGAAAGCTAAAATTATTTTTACATGTAATTGAGAGAATTTTTTCAAAAAAAGAAAATCTTTTCTACCCTATTTAGACAATATATGATATATGCCTCATAAGAATAAGTGGAGAGATCTGAACAAATGATTCCATGATTTAGTAAAGTGTAAATTGCAAATTTGAGCAAACATAAGAGAATACTGATAATTTTAAAATAGAAAATGTCATATAACTTGAGATCAAGTGGAATGTCACTTCTTTGAGTTAAGGAAGTCTCTTCTTTTTTCTTTTTTTTTTTTTTTTATTTAATAGCCTTTTATTTACAGGATATATACATGGGTAACTTTACAGCATTAACAATTGCCAAACCTCTTGTTCCAATTTTTCACCTCTTACCTCCCCCCACCCTCTCCCCTAGATGGCAGGATGACCATTAGATGTTAAATATATTAAAATATAAATTAGATACACAATAAGTATACCTGACCAAAATGTTATTTTGCTGTAGAAAAAGAATCAGACTCTGAAATATTGTACAATTAGCTTGTGAAGGAAATCAAAAATGCAGGTGTGCATAAATATAGGGATTGGGAATTCAATGTAATGGTTTTTAGTCATCTCCCAGAGTTCTTTTTCTGGGGTATAGCTAGTTCAGTTCATTACTGCTCCATTAGAAATGATTTGGTTGATCTCGTTGCTGAGGATGGCCTGATCCATCAGAACTGGTCATCATCTAGTATTGTTGTTGAAGTATATAATGATCTCCTGGTCCTGCTCATTTCACTCAGCATCAGTTCGTGTAAGTCTCTCCAGGCCTTTCTGAAATCATCCTGTTGGTCATTTCTTACAGAACAGTAATATTCCATAATTTTCATATACCACAATTTATTCAGCCATTCTCCAACTGATGGACATCCATTCAGTTTCCAGTTTCTAGCCACTACAAAAAGGGCTGCCACAAACATTCGTGCACATACAGGTCCCTTTCCCTTCTTTATAATCTCTTTGGGATATAATCCCAGTAGTAACACTGCTGGATCAAAGGGTATGCACAGTTTGATAACTTTTTGAGCAGTCTCTTCTTTTTTCAATTTTATTTTTACTCCCAATACCTCACAGATTTCCTTGCACATAAGAATCTAATTAATGATTTTGCCTTTACTAGAAAATAATACTCTATTAAATGAATATCTCATAAGGTTTTCAGCTCTTTGCCAATTGATATACAACTCTTACTTTACATTTCTTGACCAAATAAAAATAATTATTATAAAGATATTTATTTATATTCCTGAGTCCTGGGCCCTATTAATGCTATTGGTGGGTCAAAAGATATTCACAGTATAAGGTTTTTAGAGGAATAATTCCATTTTTTCCCTAGAATGCCACTGACCAAATCATAATGGCATCAGCATTTCATTAGCACTTTTTTTTTTAAGATTCTGCAACAATGGTCATTATGTTTTGCTTTCAACCTTGCCACTTTGATTGGCATGAATTTAAGCTCCAGGGTTATTTTAAATAGACTCACCTCAATCAGTTTCTTTGAAAGATTTCTTAGCTTTATCTTTGTCCATAAATAAGAAGACACCTTGGGGAGGGGAAAATGAGAGTGAGGCCAGAGGAAGTTATAGCCTTCACTTATCCCTAACCATCAGAAATGCGACAGATTTTAAACTAATGTAGTTGCAAACAAAAGTGTTTTACTTTAATAAATGAAAGGAAAAAAAATTCTGATTTTGTTTTGAACATATTTATTGAGTCACACCTGCTCTCTTCTTATCATTCTGCCAAAAGAAAAATAAAGTTTATTCCCTAGAAAGAGGTTGGGGAGGGTGGAAGTGGAGAGGGAGGGAAAGATTAGCCTTCTGCTGGGACCTAGTTCACAGAAATGACTCCAGATTTGACCATTAATGACCCAACTTTGTTCCAGGAAATTTCTGTGCACCCAATACTGCCAGAGTCTGCTTCATTTATGCAATAAACTTAAGCCTCTCCTTATTCTAATCACATTAGCAAAATTTATCTAAATCATTTTTACAAGATGAAAAAAAAACTTTTTAAATCATAATTTTTTTATCAATATGTGAGAGAAGGAAGTCACAATTTAGATAAACTGCTACTTAACTTTTTTTCTTGTCTTTCTCCCAGTTGATTCCAACTAATTTCTCTAGCAATAACAATTAAATTTAAGAATAGATATCCAGAGCTCTGTGCTCAAGACAGGAGTATATAATCCATCATATGCAGATTGCATTATCATGTTTAAATTCATCACATTGAAGGGCTAGACAGTAACATGATTGAAGGTCCATGATTAATTAGATGTCTAACTTGCAATTCTTTGTCTTTGTGTTCCTTCTAAATATCTAACCAATGATATCCTCACAAACATTTGATAACCATGAACATTATGAAATGACTTTATGGAAAGCTTTTCTGGACTATTTCAATGATATCACAGTAAGTTAAATATATTTATGTAAAAAATAAATTTCAATTAATTGGAAAAATAAGATGTGTTTTCCTACCCTTCGAGTAAAGAAGATGAGAGTTATTGTGAGTAGAAAGTCTTGGCTTCAAATACCAACTTAACTTTGTAATCTCTTAATCTTTATATGTCTATAATTTATCATTTACAAAATGGAAATAAATGATATCATTAGTACCTTCCACATACTAATGATTTTTATTTTTAAAAGAGAAAATATATACATTATATTGATTCCATCTTAGTGTCTTGCATTGCTATCTACTCTTATAGGTAATTTTGTCTACTTTTTTTTTCTTAAATATTATTTAGGACTGAAAGCCTTTCTTCTTGCAACTTTTGTTGAACTAAAAACCTCTCTTTTGTTTATATTAATCTCATTTGACTAAAACCAGCCACACGGAATGATGCAGTTGAAGGAAGCTCAAGAACATTTCTTCTATTTGGGAAATTTTTGAATTGGCTGAAAAACTCTCCCATGGTATGTAGAAATTTACATGGTGCCTTGATCATTCTTTAGACAGGAAGCTAGCAGAAGATTTTTAGCTGTTTTCAACTCTTTCACAACATGTAAATAAATTCTTACTCTTTTAGTCTGTTTGTGAACCCTCTAAATGTGGTTTAATTTATAACCTGACTTAGTTTACAAACTATTTAAAAAGATTTATTTTCTTAAGGGATAAATGAGGTATTATTAAGTTGAGCTTTTATGATGCTAAAAGAAGTGCCGAATTATTATTTTTTAATATTTATTATCTAAGAGGAATATAGCACATTGTAATATGTAAAGCACTTATTTCTCTGTCATTCTCTGTTGTAATTTTCTATTTGAGATGTTAGAATCTTGATCTTTATTCACATTTTTGTCTGAGATCTAAATAAGCAAAATAAAATATAGCTTTTTCTTCCTTATAATTTTTTTTCTACTATGGTAGACTTACTTTAAAATCAATTAGCTATAACACAATTTGAAAGAGATGTTTCTTCCTAAACTCTACTTCCGAACAAAGAAAAAGGAGTCAAAAGAAATTAATTTTATAATTGATTAAATTTTTGTATTTGTGAAGTTGCCTGAAGGACAGTTTTGTTTTTTGTTTGGTGGCTACTGCTTCATTATTTCTCCATAGCCAATGTAGAAAACGGTATTCTCCATCTGGTTATCAGAAACCACACTTAAATTTTTAAAATTCCTATTTGATCTAAGTAATTCATCTTTCATTTTAATAGTCCATTTTGCACATGGGAAGATTTTTATAAGCAATAAACAGACACCTATTTACTTAGTGTTTGTTATGTGCCAGACTCTGTGCTAAATGCTGAGGATATAAAGGCCAGATGAAAGATTATATTCAATTGGAGAAAACAGAAGGAATTGGAAGCAGAGGGAGATGACAAGGTATCCAAACCTGTGTATGGGTAGTCAGAAGCACAGCTAGAAGAGGAATGATGGGGAAATATAATCATTTATTAAGTACCTATTATATTCCAGATACTGTGCTAAGTACTTTATATGTATCATCTCGTTTTAATGAAATACCAGAAGATTCTGCCTTCCATTAATGGGAAAATGGGTATATTCCAGGGTGAGAAATCCCCAAGTACTGGGTGTAGTTCTAGTGGGACAATATAGCTGAGTCTTAATAACAGAGTCTGCGTAGTTAAGAACACAAAATGATACCTAAGAAAGATCTAGGTCTGCATTTTCAAGTATCTAGAGTATTTTCTAAATAGCAAAAATTCACAAAAATTTATTCAATTCTCCAGTTCACGTTGCTCTGGGACACCCAACTGAAAAAAAAAAAAAGTTTTAAAAAAGCACATTTTTTTAAAAAATGTAGCTAAAACTATATTGTCTAATTTTTCCTTAGTTTACCAAAAAAAAGGTGTTTAAATCAGTTGTATGATTGCTTGCCTAAATTAAGTCATTTTTGTTGTAATTGGTTCATTTGTTTTTTAATAGTACAGTGCTCTAAGACAGTCTGTGGCAATCTATTTTATATAGGCCAATTAGCACACTCTGGGTGTTTAATCAATGAAGCATAATAATGTTAAAAACTGCTTCCATATGTACATAACTTTTTTAGTCAATAAAGAATATGTAAAAGTAGGGGAAATGTCTTTTTTGGAGGTTGATCAGCTCTTGAGGAGGAAGTCAGAAGTTTTGTGGCAATTTGTATGAGAAATCTATCAATCCACCATTTCAAATTGACACTAAATAAAATCTGTGATTTTGTCTGAAAATACCCATTAACCTCTAGCTGGGGAGTTTTCCTGATGTTTACTGATGTGCCTTTGATAGTAGATCATTATCTTAAATAAACAATATCCCTGCTTCCCAAATGACCAGCATGCATGTGATTCTAACTTTTCAATATTATCAGCTTTTGATGTAAGACATGGAGCTTTACAATTCCATGAAAGAAAGCCAGCTGTGATTCTTTAATGTCTCAAATTCATTCAATTTCAAGAAACTAGATTTATTCTCACTTTGACTCTCTTGACAAGAGAATGTCATCATGCACTTCACTATTAAGAAGAAACTCCTGATAGAACATTTAAAACCACAAGATGTCCCTACAGACTTTGGAAAAATAGTAAATAAACACATTTCGATTCAATGAGTACTTCCCAAAGACAAACACATTAATCATAGCTTTCATAGGACAAAATTTTAGTGAAAACTTGGCTGAAAAACTGCCTTTAGTTGGCAGGCTTTTGCTTTAATTAAAAAAGGAATTTTTTTTCAACCATCTCATTCAGGACAATGACCTTGAATCTTATGGTTTAAGTTTTTAAAGATGACCAGGGCAAATTAACTTAACATTCCTTATTTAAATTCTGGACACCACTAAGAAAAAAAAAAACATTAAGTTAACTCTTATTATAAATAATTCTTATTTTTTCATGATCAAATTGGAGCCAAGTCAGGAATAATAACAAATATATTTTTTATAACAGCTTTTAAAAAATGGTAGGGCAAACATCACACTTCCTGTGAAGATGAAAAACCTTAGGTTGAGGTACGTTGTCCATAGTTAGACAACTACTAAGGGCCAAAAATCAGAATCTTCTGGCTCAAAAATCTCAAGTTATTGAATCATAACTACATTGATATATCTGGAAGAGATCTTATAAATCATAAATTTGACCTTTATATTTGAGAAAAACAAACAAACAAAACAAAAACAGGCACAAAGAAGTTAAATGGCTTGCCCAGATTCTCTCTATATAAATGCCTATGATGTGATTTGAACTCATTTTTCCATCATTCCACTTCCAACATTCCCTCCAGCACACTAACCCATTCATTTTTTCATGTTCTATGAAACATGTTCATGTTTCATATAAAATAATTCATTAATTTTTTTCTTTTTCAGGTAAATGTCTTCAATAATCTTTTAGGATTACTAATGATTTTGAGATAACTGTCATTTTCTTTGAGCCATATCCCTAACAGACATTAACATGTCTGTTAATAAGCCAGGTGGATCATTAAAAGCAGCATAACAGGTATTCAAGTGTTATTTTTTTCCTCTTTAGATTTTATTTATAAAGAGAACTCCCAGAGAGAAAATTCCTTTCACTTGTCCAGTTTATCAATACTATGTAATCTGAATGTTAATCTGGATCATAAAGATTAACCAGTTATAAAACTATGTGATATGGCTTTATGGACATTTTTGTCTTATTTGTGAGCAAGAGATGATACAACAGGTTATCACTGTACTAGTAACTTAATCTGTAGGGCTTTGAGATAAACAGCTCATCTTTAAATTGTGGGAATAACACAGGGTGAGGTGATTTGACTCTGATCATAATCTAGTCATGTAGTTAGTATAAATGAGAGGCAAGACTTGAGAACATTTCTTATTGATAGCATAGCTGGTTGTGTATTCATTAGTTCATGCAATTTCTCAAAAGGGAAATTGATATAATTTGACAAGAAGATCCTTTAACCAAAAACAAAACAAAACAAAAATCTGGGCTGAATTATTTTTTTTGTTTTCTTTTTCTTTTTCCACTAGAAGGCTTTCTTTTAAAATTCAAATACTATTTAGAGGATTTTTGGAGGATTAACATATTAATAAACACAAGCAATTATTCAAACCATCTTGCCTTTTCCTTCTAAAATTTTATATGCTACTATAGAATATTGTCTGTGTTGTAAAGGACTCAGGGCTCTGAAAAAATAGCAAGAGAACATGAGGTCGCTAGAAGGGGGAGGCAAGTGTATGCTAAGAAGTATAGCAATAATAGGTCAAATTAAAGAACCTTAAAGATAAAGTCTTCATTAATCTTTTTTTTCCCCCTAAGACAGCTCCCTGTTACAAAAAAAAAAAAAAAAAAAAAGGAAACATTATTTTTCTCAGAGACATACAATAAACAGCAGTCAACAACAGGATACCTTAGTAGCTGGTGTGCAATGTACTAAGTTAACATCAAGCTATAAAAGCAACATGTTAAACTAATGTCAAGTAAAGGAAATTATATGCTGGTCAAATGTCAAGGCAAAGAAATACTGAAAAAAAAAGACTGAAATATAGCCTTAAGTGGCAATTTAGCTTGTTGGCACAGCAAAAACCATGAGAAATATATCAATGTCGATACTAGCACTAGCAATGTAGCTGCTCTTTTTTAGGTCAAGGCAATCACAAAGATGATGAGACTAGGATACATAGTTAAAATAAATTTAATTAGCAGCTGCAGCTCCTAATCTAAGGATAGACTTTACAGAAGGCTATCGATTGTGCTTCCACCTTTCCAACTACATCTTTAAATAGATATTGTAATTTCATCAACATAATTTCAAATCTGTACTTTGTATATATTATAATAGGAAAATCTTAATAAATTATAAACTTCTACAAGGCAGGATTAAATAAAAATTAGCTTCTACTAAATCTATATTTGCAGTTATGGTATTTTTATATATTATACTTATTTTTTTTAAATAATTGACTTTCTTAGCTGGCCAATACAGTTTTATCATAAAAATTAAAAGCCATATAATAGCCAAAAAAATTAAGAGAGATGAGACAAGATATAAATCAATAATTACTTATGGAAAATGTTGGATGCAAAAAATTTAAAGAAAGAATATATTTTTTTTTTCTTTTTCATGTAAATGTCTTCAATGATCTTTTAGGATTACTAATGATTTTGAGGTAACTGTCATTTTCTTTGAGTCATATCCCTAATGATTATATAATTGGTGGCACTTGAATGTACAGAAGTATTGAACAATATTATGGGGAAGGACATCTATCCCCGAGGCATCTAAACATTCTGAACTACTTCCTAAGGACAGGAATCAGAAATCTGTATGACTCATACAATTCTTAGCATGATAAAACTTTGAAATATAACAGGCCATAGATAGCACTTAATTATCTCACACATAAGAGGATAATCATAGTGTTGTATACAATAAGCATAAAGCTGTACAATTAGGAAAAGAAAAAAAATCCCATGAGGATGAGATGCTAACTGGACTGAGCTTTATAATTCCTTCCAGATGATCTATGAGTATCACAGGAGTTGTCAATGAGGAGATAAGAGGAGGGAAGTTAAAAGTTGAGCCATGTGGTGGACACAGCAGCAAGTCTTGTGTCTTACAGACAGTCAGGAATGGAATCCCAGATGGGCAAAATGATCAGACAGTGGGTATAGAAATAAGGAGGATATGAGTCAGTAGAGTTGTGATAACTGCCAATGGAATTCTGTGGCATGAAGAGCCTGCAGGGCTGGAGTGATGACCTAGTACTATGAACATCTGGTGGCTGAGAATAAATGGCAGAAAATAATCATCTAGAAACTGATGCCTGAGATATATAGCCGAGCACCATACAGGAGTCCCCTAGGCTGCTGAAGATTTTCCCTATTTTTTCCTGTTAAAGTGAAATTCAGGAAAGGTGGATATTTTCTTCAACCATTTAATCAACCATCCAATTAACATTTATTATGTGTACACTACATACAAGGCCCCCTGTTAATTCTAGAGTTAAAAATACAAAGATGAAAGATATCTAATCCCTGAAAGAACTTAATTGATTTTTAGGGGGAACAAATAGACAAATAGAAAGACATTCTGCAGACTGTATATTGACTTAGAAAACCACAAAATAAAATTATCTATGCTTCAGTATATTTTTATTTATTGTGTTAAATATTCCCAATTACAGTTTAATAAAATTCACTTTGGAGTTCAGGCCAAATGTGGCCTGAATGCTGACACTGATATCGCTGTTGTAAAGGATTCACTTGAGGGATGGATAATGAAAAAATTTCTGGTTTTTAATATCCATTTTGTTTTCATTAAATTTTGCACTGATGGCATTTTTTAAAATCTTTATCGCTATTTCTAAATCCAAATCATTAATGATCATAGATTTAGATTGAAGTTGATATTAGAAATACTCGGATTCTTCCTGAATAGATATTTAGCAAGACGAGATAGGTGATTTTTAAAAAGAATTTCTCCTGATATGAACAGAACACTTTGACAAATAGCAAAAAACAGAGAAAATACTTGAATATCAGAGACTTATTATTGGTTACATAGTAAATGTCATAGCCATAAATTATATCAATTTCATTCACCTCTAAATTCCAGGATTATTCCAGTTAAACTGGTTGGATTAAACTGGTCAGAATAGTATTAAATAGGTTTAAAGTTATCAAAACCAAATTAAGCTAGTTTAAGCTAGTCAGAAAAAGGATTAAACAGGTTTAAACTGATCTGAGCTTTTGTTTTAAAATTTTAAACTGTCCTGACCTAATTTAAAATATCTAAACTTCTCTGAAAAAATGAAGAAAGAAAAAAAAAAGAATTGTCAAACTTGAATTAAATCAGCTGCTTAAACTTGTCAGAACTGGGCAAAACCACTCTAATGTTTCAGCTATTCAGAATTAGACTAAACTGTTCAGAATCAGATTAAACCAGTTTAAACTGGTCAGAATAGACTTAAAACAGTTTAAACAGAGTCATGTCTTCTACTAGGAAACTATTTTGGCAATAGAGTGTAGCCAAGACTGGATTGAGAAGAGATTTGAGAAAGGAAAACCAATTAGCAGGTTGTACAAATTATACAGACTAGACAATATCAACAGTATTTGTGGGCAAATGATGGAGGAAAAAAATGATAATATGCAAGATATCTTTTGGGAATAGAAACAATACAATCTGGTGACTGGATAAACTGGGTGAGGAACTGAAGATAACATAACTATTATGGCCTTGTAGCTGAAAGATTGCTAATTCTTTCTAAAGTAGTAAGGAAGTTTAAAAGAGCTTTGAGGAAAATAGATTATATTATGGAGTTATAGTATTATAGATTATGGGAATGGAGGTAAAAGATTTTTATTCTTATTTTTTTATGCGGGATGACAGACATTAATTCAATAGAGAGTGACAAGATGTATTAAAGGAGCCTACTTGCCCAGATAAGCAGAAGTTGAAAATTCCAGATATACAGAGGATGGTTAAAGTTTAAAGACTTATATGTGAACACTAAAGTTTGTCTTTATGATATATAATTTTTTTTGTTGGCATCATGGATATGGAGAGTGTTTTCTACTTGTAAGGTTAGATATTATTTCTTTCATTCAATTTTATCCAAGAAAAGAAGATATGGAATTACAGGTTGGCAAATAATGTAAAGAAATATTTCTCTAATACTATGCTACTGTCCAGTCTACTTTCCTTCATTGATTACATTTATTACAACTTGCTTGAAACACAAAGCATTCTAGTCTGGAGAGCAAAATACCCTAATGAGATGATATAAACCAAAACTTCATAATTTGGGGAGGGAAAATTCAATTGGATACATGAGATAGAGGTTATAGAACATATAAATATGGGAGATTGTCAAATCTATGAAATTACTCATAAAGTTATTAAGGTTAATATTTAAAGACAAACTACTGGGTCCTACTTATTTCTGTAGAATCCTCCAACAATTTCAAAGAAAGGGAAATTATAAGTATATATTGTAAGAGAGCATCAACAATTCGATGGAGTGTCACATTTAGAGCTGGGAATATGTAAATTAAAATTGTTTCTCAGACACTTGTTAGCTACGAGGACTGAACAAATTACTCAATAATTGCCTGCCTCAGTCTACTCATGTTAAAAATGAGTAAAAGTACTACTTATCTCTAAGGATTGTTGTGAAAATAAATGTGAAATTTTATACACACCATAAACACACACACACATGTATGTATGTATATATATATATATATATACATATATATATATATATATATATACACACAAACACACACACACACACTTTTTTTTTTATTTAGACAGAGAGAGAGAGAAGGAGAGGGAGAAAGAGATGAGGGCCTTGATAAACCTTAAATCAATAAATATCATCATTATATCTGAATATAATATTTAAATTAATTTCTTCATAGTAACATCTTATTCTAACTCCAGGCACTTGCAGTAATGTCAGCCACTGTAGAAGCACAACATAATGAGACAAAAGTACTAATTATAGAATAGAATAAAAATATCAACTGACATATGCTCATAAAAAATGGATCTCTTTATATGCATTATTTAATTTGTACCTTATTATAACCCTGTGAGTTAAGTTCTATATCTATCAACACAAGTTTATAGATAAGCAAATTAAGCTTAAAGAAGAGAAATAATTGCCCAAAATCACGTATCAAGGACCTAAAGCAAAATTCTCTTCCTGGTCTTCCTTATTTTAAGTCCAATGCTCTATCTTTTGCGTGGTCCACATTCTTGATTGAAGAAAAAAATGAAGATAAATTATAAGTCTGTATTGCTTATGAAACATGACTCTTTCAGCTGATAAAATGAATAGACTAATGAAATATCTTCTAGAAGCTATGACCACTATTTTAAGAAAGAAAAACAAGTAGCTATGTATTTTTGTGACATATGTAGTGAATAAGCTTTTCTTAAGAACTGAGAAGAGCCAGGTTCATATCTTATCTCAAATACATCCTTCGCTTCATGACTCCAGTATTTAACCTCTCAGTGTCCCTGGCTAAACCTATGAGATTATAACCACAGAAAAATTTCCAGTCAACATACCAATGTATTTTCATTTTTTTTTTTATTTTTAAGGGATTTCCTCACAGGGAGTTCCTCCATCAGTCAAATTACAGGTCAAAACAAAAATTCTATAAGCCTAATAATTAGCTATTAAATATTAATATTAATTTAATTGATATTAAAATACTAATATTAGTTTTAAAAATAAAAATTGAGCTTAGATTATGATAACCTCATTCATATATGGGAGTCACAAAAGTGAATTAGTAATAACACACACAGAGAAGTATACATTCTCATGAGGAAGATGACATGAAAATGTACATTCAAGATTTATATAGATGTATATAAGTATAGATATATACTAGCATGGTGGAAGGAGGTGATATTTTTCATGGAGGGCAATGATCAAGAAAGACTTTATGTAGAAAATAAGATATGGGATTTAATGTGAGTCTTAAAGAGATTAGGCAAACCATAATATAGATTTTAAAAAGGGCTGGATTCCAGACTCAGGAGACAGATGATGAAAAAGCAGAATTGGTAATTGGAGTCTCCTGTATGAGGAACAGCAAGAAGACTGGTTCCACTAAATCACAGCATATAGAGGTCTATAAAGTATAAGTGGAATAGAATGGGCCAGGATATGAAAGATTCTAAATGTCAACAGATGATTTTTATTTGATTTTGGAAACAACAGAAAGCCAACAGAATTCTTTGATTAGTTGATGGGAATGAAAATTGACTTAGCCAGAACTTCTCTTTAAGAAAATTACTAGGACATTTGAATAAAAAATTGATTGAGGCTGGGGGGAAAGTACCCTTGAGCTATGGAGACCAGTTAGAAAGCTATTATAATGGTTGAAGTAGAACATGAAGAGGGCCTATAATAAGATGGCAATTAAATAAATGGAGGGAAGAGAATATATTCAGCAGATGTTTTGAAGGTAGATTTGAGAAGGTTTGATATAACAACATTTGATATTTTTAGAGAATGCTAGTGAGGACCATGCCATTGAAGCACTCAATAAAAATAGGTAATTATGATAGATAGGAGAGTTTGGGGAGAAACAATGCTTTCTGTTTTGGACGAGATGGATCTGTGGCAGATATTTCCAAAAGACAATTAAATGGTGATGCAGTAATAAACTGAGTAAAACAGATTAGGCCTGGATATAAAGATGAGAAATTCACCTATATAAATATGAAAATCAGGACCTACTGAGATTATCAAATGAGATTCAATAAAGGAGGAAAAATAAGAAGAGGTTCAAGATAGAGCCTTGGAAGAACCCCATGGTTAAAAAATTAAGTTAAGAAATATCAAGAAAGAGTGAGAAAGAGTAGTCAGCTAAGTAGGAGAACAAGAAAGAGTAGTGTTATAAAAATTGAGGAAAGATAATGAATAGTAGTTAATAGTATCAAAGTCTTCTGAGAGGGCAAATAACAGCTCATTTTTAGCTTTAGAGATAGCAGTTTATCTGAATATTAAGATTATAGTTTATAAAGAATTGATATCCAGAAACTAAATGGTATCAAAGAAACCGCTAGGAAGACAATTGCTTGGAAAGAAAAAAGGAATCCAAGCCAACTTAAGCTTTAGTGTCATTGACATCTCTTGGATTATAAAAAGTCAAATATAGTGGGTCCTTTCTTTGGGCTTAGATATGAAATGATGCAAATCTTTCTATATTTATTTTCAGAATTCTTTCTTCAAATAGAGAATAATTAACTGACATCTCTTGTACTTTTAAAGGTCTGACTGCCATAGTGACTGAAGACAAGATTCTGGCCCAAACAGATCAGGTCACTACTCAGAAATCAAACTGCTTAAAATTCATGCAAAAAAATAAATAAACCACCATGCTGCACAATATTTCTACATGAGCACATAGCCATATTTGCTCAACAAATGCTCATTAAATGCTTTCTCTGTATTTAGTACTAGAATAGGAAATGGAAAAATATTGAGAAATAAAAGATATGGATATCACCTGTGCCTATAAGGAACAGAGATTTATTTTGCTTTGTTTTTGTTTGTTTGTTTGTTTGTTTATGCCTTAGAAATGATTCCTCTTGAAAATTTACTGTTCTGGAGTGGAAATAATAGTTGATTTGAAATCAAGAGGATCTGAGTTCAAGTCCCAGGTATATACTTTAGTGGAAGGAAATTTATCCTCAGAGTGTGGAATGCCTAAGTTTGAATCCAATTCAAACACTTCCTAACTCTGTGAACATAGTCAAAGACACATACTTTTCCTGCTTTAGTTTCTTCTGCTGTAAAACTAAATGTTCAACTTTATAGACTCCAAGGGTTCTTACAGCTTTAAAGCAGTATCACTCAAGTTATGACTTAAGTATATTTAAGACCTTGGGCAAGTATAACATTTCTTGTCCTAAGTGTCCTTACCTATATAATAAAAGAATATGATGACTTCTAAGGTCCTTCCAGCCCTTAAATCTAGTATACTTTGAATCTATGAACTTTAGTCATATCTTAAAACTCTATCAAGATCTGTTCTGTTGTGGTACTTCAGATGTAGTTTAATTTTAAATAGAATCTAAGATAAATAAAAGGCTAATATATTTTTAAGGCATTATGCCAGTATTTTATCTCAACTGATGTGTACATGATTTTTTTCTCTGTTAAATTTCTAGGTAAGACTTGTTTGACTTACTCTTGCTATAATTATTTTGACAGGATTGCCCACAACCATATCCACTTACTTATTGCAGGAAAAAAAATAATTCTTGGCAAAAGGCAAAGTTAGTTTGACATTCCAGGAACACATTCAGGACTAACTCTAAAATACTGTGATGCCCCAATTATGATGAATATGTTGACAGGATTAATTTTGTCCTTGGAAAAATAGGATATAATGCTTTTCACTGAAGATAAATTCTTGCTATATTTCCTAAAATTGGAATGGATTTAAGCTATGAACAGATTAGTGATTTACCTTCTCTGAGTTTTGAAAGATTTTTGCCAACTACCAGGTGTTACTCTACATGGTTTTTCTTCCATTTTGAATTTTAATTGCTACTTCTGATGTAATATAGTAGAAAACTACACATCATTGCAGTGGACCATGGAGCTACAAAAAAAAGTAATATTTCTTGCTTTTTGGGTTAAGTATGCATACCACTGAGTGGAAATTGCATTCATTAACACTGAGAGGTTGGAAAGCTAGTCAATGGGAAAGAAAAGACTGAACTAAAACTTAACTGGATTCAGGCAAGAATTATAATTAATTAAGTTGGATTGCTTTTAGACAAAGATAGCTAGAATGATGTCAAAGGTGATTTGAAAAAAACTGATGACTGCAGGCAACTCAACAAACTGATATACAAATAGCAGAGTTTGAACTGAAATCATAAAAGGTGGTTAATATTGAAAAAAATGAAAAGGTACATATTATGTAGCTTTAAATTAAGAGATTATACTACAAAATGGACTTCCTGTGGGAGAATTATTTTAATAAAGTGAACATTAAATTCTCCATGGATGAATACATTTAAAGTTTTCTTATAGCAGGTACTTTCATGAAGGGGCTAAGAATAAAGAAATCTAATTTCCTTTGAGGGTTCTACTCGTATTTCACATATATCTAATTTTATGAAGTTTTTAAGGCTATAGCTAGCTTTAGGTCTTTTGTATAATTTTGAAATGGTAGACTTAGATAATAAAACTTTAAGGGAGGATAGACAGTTATTGGCTATATAACCTTATTGTTCTCTTAGAAAACATACTAATTTTTAAAAATGTTATTGCATTGCAAAGGAACCATTAAAGATTTCAGTTTAAAAATACACTTAAGAAAAGATGATGAATGATGGTCAAGCTAGCTTCTCTTTCTTTTTTTCCCTGGGAAACCATGTCAAGTACTATATAGTTCAAATTAACTTCACCCCACCAAAAAAAAAAAAAATCAATTTCAGCATCTTGATATTACATCCCAGGTAAAGTTAATACTTTAAACCATTCATTTCATATCACTTCTAATTTGGGCAATTCTATCCCCAATTTCCAGGGAGAAAAAACAAAATGCAAAACCAAAATGTCCACATGACTTAGACAATATTTATAAATATTCAGTGGTAATGTAGTTTAATTAATATATTGCAGGCCTTGGAAACAATTACGGTTCATTTCAAGTCCTGTCTCTGATACAGAATTACTATGTGAACATGGAAGGAGATTTCATTTCAGGATTTCTAACATTTAAATTATAGATCTGTACTCAGATACACACACACACATGAGACACAAACACCCCCCAAACACCCCCACTCACATATTCATAAATATATATTCACAGACAAGACATTCACTATAAGAGAACCCCACTCTAACACATTATACAAACAGATCACATGCTATTTCCTGTGCCATAAATATATAAAAGGTCAGTTTAACATAGTCTAATTTAGAAACAAGATATTTTCATCCTGTCCCTTCATACTAGAACGACAAAGTAGGTTCACTTTTATTTGGAAGGTATATCTGTGAATGTGTTTGTACATATATATGTAAGAGTGTGATGAATGTGTTGTATATATATATATATATATATATATACACATATGGACATATAAAAATAAATGTTTAAGGGAAAAATATTATCTAGGTTTACATATATATAGACTTAAATATATGCATACCTAGATAATCTTTATCCCCTTAAAACATTTGTCCTAATTGTTTTAATATATGCAAATTAGAAAACTACATTCTACACATCATGTTACCAGATCATATGTGAGTCATATATTTAGGATTTGCAGAAACATTAAAATACATCTAATATAAACTCCGATAATAGATGAGGAAATTGAAGTTCAGTTAAGTGACTTGCCAACATCACACAGGTAGTAAGAATTTGTACTCAAGTCCCATGTTTAGCAATTATTGCATTCATTTTCTCATTTCAATACTCTACTATTTTAACTTTTGATCCCTAGCTACAGAAATAGGTTGTGATTTGGGCTTAAATAATACATATTCATTGTTCCATGTTAACTATCCTTAGTGCTATAAACATTTTAGTAGATGGTATGGTGTAAATGTTCCAGAAAAAGCCTGTGGAACAGAACATTTCTCAAAATACTTTGACAGGCACAATAATAAAATCAATTTTAATAATGGTCCATAATAAATGATTATTAAGTAAATTTAGTTAGGATTGATAGACAACCAATATGGAGAAAACAAAAAAAGTACAAATAAAATGATTAAACTAGAATAGGCAATGAAGAAATAAAACTATCACTCTTGGCAGATAATATGATGATAAACATAGAGAATCCTAGAAAATCATCCAAAAACCTACTAAAAACATTCACAGCTTTAGCAAAGTTGCAGGATATAAAATAAAACCACACAAATAATCAGCATTTCTATATATTGCTGACAAAACCCATTAACAAAAAATAGAAAGAGAAATTCCATTTTATATTATTGTAGATAAAATAAAATGATTAGGGATCTACCTGCCAAGAACTATAGGAAATACAAGAACTATAGGAACACAATTACAAAATACTTCTCACACAAATAAAATCAGATCTAAACAACTAGAAAAATATTACTTGTCCATGGCTAGGTCAAGCTAATATAAGAAAAATGAAAATTCTGCCTAAATTTGTCTACTTGTTCAGTGCCATACCAATCAAACTGCCAAGATATTATTTTATGGAACTGGAAAAAATAATAATAAAACTCATCTGGAAGAATAAAAGGTCAAGAATATCAAGGAAATTAATGAAAAAGAAATACAAAAGATGAAGGTTTTGATAAAATTATTTTATAAAACAGCAATAAGCAAAATCATTTGGTACTGGCTAAAATAAGAGTATGGATCAGTGGAATAGATTAGATATACATGACATAATAATTAAGGTCCATAGCAATCTAGTATTTGATAAACTGCCAAACTCCAACTTCTGGAATAAGAACTCACTATTTGGCAAAAATTGCTGGGAAACTGGAAAATAATATAGTAGAAACTCAGCATAGATCTGCATTTCACATTCTATGCCAGAATAAATTCAAAATGGATACATGATTGGAGCATAAAGGGTGATACCATAAACAAATTAGGAGAGGAAGGAATAAGTTACCTATCAGATCTTTGGAGAAGGGAGGAATTTATGACCAAAGAAGAACTAGAGAATATTATAAAAGGCAAAATGGACAACTTTGATTACACTAAATTGAAAAGATTTTGAACAAACAAAACTAATAGAAACAAGCTTAAAAGGGAAGCATAAATCTGGGAAAAAATCTTTACAGCCAGTGTTTTTGATAAAGGCCTCATTTATAAAATATATAAAGAACTGTATCAAATTTATAAGAATACAAGTCATTCCCCAATTGATAAATGGTCAAAGGATATGAACAGAGAATTTTCAGATGACAAAATTAAAGTCATCTATAGTCATATGAAAAGATGTTCTAAATCACTCTTGATTAGAGAAATGCAAATTAAAACAACTCTGAGATACTACTTCACAGCTCTCAAATTGGCTAAAATGACAGGAAAAGATGTTAAGAGTTGGAGGGGTACACCAAGATAAGGTCAAAATGGGTTCATTACCTAGGCATAAAGAATGAAATTATTAATAAATTAGAGGAACATAGGATAGTTTACCTCTCAGACCTGTGGAAGGGGAAGGTCTTTATGACCAAAGCAGAACTAGAGATCATTACTGATCACAAAATAGAAAATTTCGATTATACCAAACTGAAAAGTTTTTGTACAAACAAAACTAATGCAGACAAGATTAGAAGGGAAGCAATAAACTGGGAAAATATTTTTACAGTCAAAGGTTCTGATAAAGGCCTCATTTCCAAAATATATAGAGAATTAACTCTAATTTATAAAAAATCAAGCCATTCTCCAATTGAAAAATGGTCAAAGGATATGAACAGACAATTCTCAGATGAAGAAATTGAAACTATTTCTAGTCATATGAAAAGATGCTCCAAGTCATTATTAATCAGAGAAATGCAAATTAAGACAACTCTAAGATACCACTACACACCTGTCAGATTGGCTAAGATGACAGGAAAAAATAATGATGATTGTTGGAGGGGATGCGGGAAAACTGGGACATTGATGCATTGTTGGTGGAGTTGTGAACGAATCCAACCATTTTGGAGAGTAGTTTGGAACTATGCTCAAAAAGTTATCAAACTGTGCATACCCTTTGATCCAGCAGTGTTACTACTGGGATTATATCCCAAAGAGATTATAAAGAAGGGAAAGGGACCTGTATGTGCACGAATGTTTGTGGCAGCCCTTTTTGTAGTGGCTAGAAACTGGAAACTGAATGGATGTCCATCAGTTGGAGAATGGCTGAATAAATTGTGGTATATGAAAATTATGGAATATTACTGTTCTGTAAGAAATGACCAACAGGATAATTTCAGAAAGGCCTGGAGAGACTTGCACGAACTGATGCTGAGTGAAATGAGCAGGACCAGGAGATCATTATATACTTCAACAACAATACTATATGATGACCAGTTCTGATGGACCAGGCCATCCTCAGCAACGAGATCAACCAAATCATTTCTAATGGAGCAGTAATGAACTGAACTAGCTATGCCCAGAAAAAGAACTCTGGGAGATGACTAAAAACCATTACATTGAATTCCCAATCCCTATATTTATGCACACCTGCATTTTTGATTTCCTTCACAAGCTAATTGTACAATATTTCAGAGTCTGATTCTTTTTGTACAGCAAAATAACATTTTGGTCAGGTATACTTATTGTGTATCTAATTTATATTTTAATATATTTAACATCTACTGGTCATCCTGCCATCTAGGGGAGGGGGTGGGGGGGTAAGAGGTGAAAAATTGGAACAAGAGGTATGGCAATTGTTAATGCTGTAAAGTTACCCATGTATATATCCTGTAAATAAAAGGTTATTAAATAAAAAAAATAAAATAAAATAAAATAAAATAAAATAAAAGTTGGAGGGGATGTGAGAAAACTGGAACACTAGTGAATTGTTGGTGGACTTGCGAACTGATCCAACTATTCTGGAGAGCAATCTGGAACTATGTCCAAAGTGTTTTACATCTGTGCAGACGCTTTGACCCAGCCATGCCATTACTGGGTCTGTATCCCAAGAAAACATAATGAAGGGAAAAGGACCTACATGTGCAAAAACATTTGTAGCAATTCTTTTTAGGGTAGCAAAGAACTGGAAAAGGACTGAATGCCCATAAATTGGGGAATGGCTGAACAAGTTGTAGTAAATTAAGATAATGGAATATTACTATTCTTTAAAAAATGATGAATAAGCTGATTATAGAAAGACCTGGAAAGATTTACATGAACTGACACTGAATGAAACAAGTAGAACCATGAATACATTGTTCACAACAACAGCAAGAATGTGCAATGATCAACTCTGCAAGACTTGGTTCTTTTCAGTAGTTCAGTGATCCAAAGTGATCTCAATAGACTTTGGACAGGAAATGTCATCTGCATCCAAAAAAAAAAGAACTAAGGAGATTGAATGTAAATCAACACATGTTATGCTTACTCTCCAGTAACTTCTCTTATTTCATCTTCCATACCTACAAAACTCATTTCTTGGCACAACACACAAGACAAAATAGAAGTAAATAATTTTCAAAATATTAGAACAATAATTTGGGCTACATATTTCCCCTTTATTGTCCTAATCATGTTCATGTCATGTAACTAGTAATTAACATAGTTTTGTCTCATATTAAAAACTATATTTTAAGTAGTACCTCTTCTAAGATTTATGTTTTATAATGGAGTACTTTATTTGCTGGAATATATAAAAGGATGGTAAAGTTAGATTGTATATCAAGAAGCTGTGCTTATGTAAAAAATATGTGTGGAAATAATTTTAATGAAGATCAATGGCAATTAAGGTGCTATTGTGACAGAGGACTACAGAAAACTACATCACAAGGAGAAAATGAATGACAAGTTTGGCAAATAGACTAAAATTTGCTGCAGAAGCATGATAGATAGTTATATGAGTTTTCATCTCTATGGGCATTCTGTAAAGTTCCCTTTGGGTTAAAAGTTCACTTCAATTACAATTTCATTGTTTAAAAGGAGGATAAAATATTGATGAAAATTACTGTTTTAAATCTGCTAAAGTAGAAATTTTGACAAGAGACCTTTCATTTCATCATAGAGCTCATGAGGGGAAAAAAATTGTCATACATCCATTCAGGATTTTTGAAGAACGGATTTCATATAGTTCATAGCAATGACAGATTGGGTCATATTACCTAAAATCTATAGAAGCTGCATTAAAAAGGATAAAAAGTTTCCATGACCCAAGAGATGAGCAATTCAAGAAATTTGGGAAGAAGTAACTATTTCTATTATCAGAGATGTTGCACTTAACTCTCAAGCTTGTCCTTCCCATTATGGTCTTGTGAAGTGGGAAAAATGGCAAGAACTAATGAGATGCAAAGAAAGGAACTGTTGCCATGAACAACAGATGGGTGGTTGTCAACAGCTGCAAAGATTTCTGAACTAGATATGATATAGTGAGCACAAACCATACATTGTGTCTTGCCTTCATTGCTAAAATCTTTTTGACCTGGATACCAAAGACAATAAACCTTTATTCTCCTTTCCCACAGTCTCCTGACTTGTTATGAGAAATCCTTTTGAAAAAGATACTTTTCTTGCAGCTTGAAAGGTGTTTTTATCTTTCTGTATTTAAAAGTTTGCTATATTTCTTAAGCTGGAAAAATGTTAAATCTGTTGACTAATCAAATTTCTCAGCTGCTTGCTATTGTTTGAATAGAGTACTGAAAGGAATGACTAGATATACTCTAAAAGGAAGAGAAACTCACTGTATTTGTGAAAAAGCAATTTTTGACTGTAGTCTTTTACTCAGAGAGTTATTGATTTATTTAGCAACTTCCTAGATCAGAAAAAAGACATTCAACAGGGATTCCCTGGGGATTAAAATGAGCCAGTAATATTGAAAAGCTAATAGACTGCCACTGTCAGGTATCCATACTTACCTGTGGCTTTATTTAACAGGAAACTACTCCCAAATATAAAAGAATACTGAGAGAGTTTCTATGAAAAAAGGAACACCTCAATGGGGAGGGAGGGAAAAAGGGAGGACTGAAGACAGGATGTGATTCAACCTACACAATAAAAGTAAAAATGACTGACTGTTCTGTCTGTTTTCTTCCTAGCCTAGAAAGAATAACTACTGTTAACACTATGGAGTGGAATTCACACAATATAAGCATAGAAAAAAATGGGAAACTTATAAAGATATATCATGAACTTATCAAGGAGAGATAGAAAACAAGTTATTGTTAATTGAAAAGATACAAGTTTATTTTTAGAATACAGAATTTATAGGAATATATATGCAAACACCAAATTAGGTTAAAAGATATGGATTAATATAGTAAAGGAAATACATTAATGAATTTAAATTGATTTAAGAATATAAATATGCATTCATAAATGCATAACTAGGTATTTTATTTACTTATAGCACATTATTTTATACATATATTGTACATATATGCATATTATATGTACATACAAGTCAGAAATAGATTATGTATACACACATGTGAATAGATGTATATGTGTGTGAATTCTTTCTAGAAGTGTAACACTAAAGATAAAAATAAATATAAAAGCATAGCTTCAGGAATGACAGGTATCAAGTTTTTTTTTTTCTTTTCAAATAGATGTTATTAAAATTAAACTACTGAAAAGTTCATGAATAATTCAATGGATAGTCACAATAGCTGATAAGTTACTATAGTGCTATCAAACAGCAAGATTCTAGAAGAGTAAATTAAGAAACTCACATGAGAAAACATGGTGCATTTTAAATATATATATATATATAAATTTTCTTTTCGAACTAGAAGAGAAATACAATTTGTTTTCAAGTATTCACCTGGGCACACAGGACTCCAAGCTGATTTATGATGTTGGTATGTCTCAAGTCATAGTGAGGAATTAATTCAAATATACTATGTCTGTTGCTCTTGACAATTTCCCTCAAATAAAAGAAAGATGAACAAAGAAAAAAGTTATCTCAAAGTAAAAGCTTTATTAAGTAAGACACCAATAGCATGAGATATTGAATAATTTGTCTAACTGGAATTTACCCTCAAAACTGTTAATGGGTTTCAGATGTTTGTTTCTTTATTATTATTTTTTTGGAAATGGGAAAAATCTTTGTACAGTGAGTTTATCTATCTGCTCCCTGTATTTTCTTTCATAATTCAGCATCTTGAAGTGCTAGTGTCATCATTCTGAATAAGTGGTTCTGTATTCTAAGAACCAGGAGTGACACTGGTGGGTCAAAGTGTATGCACAATTTTAAAATCCTTTGGACATAGTTCCAGATTGCTTTCCAGAATGGTTGGATCAGTTCACAAGTCCACTAACAATGCTGTTGTGTGCCAATTTTTCCACATCCCCTCCAACATTTATCGTTATCTTTCCCTGTCATCTTAGCCAATCTGAGAACTGTGAAGTGGTACCACAGAGTTGTTTTAATTTGCATTTCTCTAATCAATAGTGATTTAGACTATTTTTTTCATATAACTATGGATGGCTTTAATTTTGAAATCTGAAAATTGTCTATCCATATCCTCTGACCTCTTATAATTTGGGGAATGATTTGTATTCTTATAAATTTGATATAGTTCATATATTTTAGAAATGAGACCTTTATCAGAAACACTAGCTGAAAAATTTTTTGCTAACTTTGTATTTCCCTTTTAATCTTGTTTCTGTTGGTTTTGTTTGTTCATAAAATTTTTAATTTGATGTAATCAAAGTTGTACATTTTGCCTTTCATAATGTTCTCAAGTTTTTCTTTGGTCATAAATTCCTTCCTTCTCCAAAGATCTGATAGGTAAATTATCCCTTGCTCTCCTAATTTACTTATGGCATCAGCTTTTTTGCCCAAATTATGTGCCCATTTTGACCTTATTTTGGTGTGGGGTGTAAGATATAGATCTGTGCTGAGTTTCTGGCATATTATTTTCTAGTTTTTTCTGGAAATTTTTGTGAAACTGAGTTCTTAATCCCAGAAGATGGACTTTGGAGGTTTATCACATATTAGATTACAATAGTGATGGATTATTGGTGTTGTGTATCTAACCTATTCCACTGGTACACCATTCTATTTCTTAGCCAGTACCAAATGGTGGTCACTGCTGCTTTACAATATAGCTAGTCCACCATTGGTTGTATTTTTTTGTTATTCCAGATGCATTTTGTTATTTTTTTCTAGCTCTATAAAATAATTTTTAGGCAGTTTCATTGTTATGGCACTGAATATGTAAGACCAATTTAAGGAGAATTATTATTTTTATTATATTAGCTCAGCCTGCCCAATGGGAAATTGATATTTTTCCAAATGTTTAGACCTGACATTATTTCTATGAGAAGTGCTCTGTAATTGTGTTCATATAATTCTTGGGTTTATCTTGGCAAATAAATGCCCAAATATTTTATTTTGTCTAGTTATTTTAAATGAAATTTCTCTTTCTATCTCTTGTTGCTGGGCTTTGTCAGTAACAAATAGAAATGCTGATGATTTGTTTGAGTTTATTTTATATCCTGCAATTTTGCTAAAGCTGTTAATTGTTTCCAGTAGGTTTTTGGATGATTTTCTAGGATACTCTAAGTATATCATCATATCATCTGCAAAGAGTGATAGTTTTATCTCCCCATTGCCTAGTCTAATTCCTTTATTTTTTTACTTTTTTTTTGCTAAAGCTAACAATTCTAATACAATATTGAATAATGGTGTTGAGAATAGGCATTCTTGTTTCATGTCTGGTCTTACTGAAATGCATCCAGCTTTTCTCCATTATAAATGATGCTTACTGTTAGTTTTAGATAGATATTGCTTATTGTTTTAAAAAATGCTCTCTTTACCCTTATGTTCTATAGTGTTTTAACAAAAATTGTTGCTTTATTTTGTCAAAAGTTTTTTCTGCACCTATTGAGATTATTATATGATTTATTTTGGTTTTATTATTGATATAGTCCATCACGTTAATAGTTTTCTTGATATTGAACCATCCCTGTATTCCCAGTATAAATCTCACTTGGTCATAGTGTATTACCGACCATTAAGTATTAAGATCAGTATTAGCACAAAATGTAGGAGAGACATCTAAACATTAGGCCCAAAATGTTGAGCATCAGTAATTTCCCAAAAGAATGAACTAAAACAACTATGCTTTCCTATTAGTTATTTTTCAAGGCTTTGCACAGGGCTCTCTGTATCTACATTCTAGCCTCTTATCAATAGTAAAATAAAATGTAACTGTTTTATAATTATTTCTTATCTCTCTGGAATGCTTTTAGATACAATTATTGTCATGTCATTCAAAATACATAAAATGTGTTTTGAAATGAACCTGTTCTTTTTAAACCATAATAATTTAATTTAAAAACTCAAAATTTAGAAAAAAAACATTAAAATGAATAAATAATATACCTCTAAAATTTAAAAAAGACTGTTCTACAAGTTTTGTTTATTAGTTCTTTTTTAAAAAAATTTCTGTGAATAGTAGAAAATTTGTGATTGGTAATTTTTAAATCTCTCATTCTGGTCACACCAGAAACCTGTTTTTTCTAGCATGTTCATAGATTGAGCTGAACAAGTTTTTGCCATTTACTGATTAAAAAGTATTTGAATCTCTGGAGCAAAATGCCACCTTAATGTCTAAATTTACTCTAACATGCAGCTTAATTTATTCATTGATTCTCTGATGAAGGAAAACAGAAAATGAGAGAAATTGCTAACCAAGAGCATTTGCTTAGCTTGTGTAGTATGACCTCCACATTAGGTTTACTATTAAAGATGATGCCCTCTAGATGCTCCTGCTTACTGATAATTTTGTGTAGATAGTACTATTCTGTAATTCTCTTCAGCAATCAAGGACTTTATCACTAACTAGAGATCAAATTGAACAAGAATTGATTAAAGCCAAAGATGGGATCACGGATTAGAGTATAAGAATTATAATATGTATATATTATATGTGTGTGTAGTAAATGGATATCTTTAGGTATTAACTCTCCCTCCATTCTCATATCTTTAATTCAAAATTTATATCATTTAAATATTAATATTCCTTAAGCATCTATCTTGTAGCTCACCTACACAAAAAAATTTCAGTGATAGTAAAACAGATATACAAACCCTTGGAGATGTTTTGCATTTTAGCTTTCTCTGTAATTTGTGCCAAAACAATAAAAGAATCTTAGATTTGGATGAGATCTCAGAGTTTTCTCTTCAAATTCATATCTGAAGTACAATAGCTCAATGGAATCAAACTCACATTGAAACTGAATCATGGAAAACAAATATTGACTTAAGAGACCCACAAATTATACTATCTACTGGGGTATTGTATTCAATCAAAATTTTTAAACTTTTTCCAATGACATTTTAATCTGGTTAAACCCTACTTGCCTTGTGCTTATGGTTTACCACCAATGAGTCTAAAACCTGTACTTTAGATCATTCTTGACAAATATGGCTGTCAAACATTTACTTAAAGATTTTCAGGGAGAGTAAACATACAACCACCAAAGGCAGCACATTTTTAACCAGTTTTGTTTCATGGTAGAACTGATGTGAATACTTTACTTTAACTAATTTGATTTCCTCATTATCCTGAATGAAAAAATTATCATAGAAAGTCATCATGATATTTTCAAGGAATAGTGAGCTTTAAATCAGTCCTCTGGCTTTGACTCCCAGATCTGGCTACTATTTGTTGCTTAATCACAGACAAATTAATTTCCTGAAGTTCAGTTTTATCAGCTGTGAAGTAGTTATACTAACATTGTCAAGAATGTGTTCTGAGCTTTAAAGTAGTGATACTAACATTGTCAGGAATGTTATTAACAAGAATTTCTTTAATTCTTTGAGGTTTGAAAACTGTTTTTTCAAATAGCATCATTACATCCATGTGACAATCCTGAGAAGTAGCTGTTATTCTTATCTCCCATTTTTATATAAGGAAATGGAGGCAAAGGAATAGTGATTTGTCCATGGTCATCGTCATTGTCTGAATCCAAATTTTAACCCATGTTTTTCTGCAAGGGTTCATGGTCTTTTCATTGCACTACTTAACTTCCATTTTTAAGGCATTTATATTGAATTTAATTGCATTTCAAATATAGTTTTTATGGTTTTTAGGACTATTTCCCTTAACTATAGTTATTTTATTTCTTTCAATTATTTCCATTTTCCCCAAAAATCTTACCTCAAATTTTTCAAGTATAATCAAAATCTATATAATCTTCCTAGTATATTTCATTAATGGTTTTTTATTCTCTGAATTTCTTTATCACTTTTGACATTTTGACATTCCTCATGCACTAAATTTTATATCATCTTTACATAGGTTTTATTAATTCCACTTCTACATCTATGTTTTCATGATCAGTTTATACTTTTCATATAGCAATAACCAACTGCCATGAAATTGAAATCTAAAGGGAATTAAATTGTTCTCATCGTATTGAGATATTAAGAATCATCACAATGCAAAATATAATCTTATTGTTCCAGTTACAAGTGATACTAACATAAAATCTACTTGGATTTATAAAGTACAGATAATACAATAAGTATAAAATTTCTCAGTTTATAAAGATGTTTTGCAATTTTTGTAAATATCAAATAAATGTGTTCCTACTTTTACATCTATTTAATTGATGGTAATCTGTGTAAAGTAGCAGTGCATCTGCATACATCTACAAATTCAATATAGTTGAAAAATTGTGTTCATTAAAAGTCATCTTGGGAAATGTATGAATGAAGAAGTAAGAGCCACATTGAAGAAATCATAGTTCCCCTAATGATATCCTTTCAGGTAAAATAAATAAATGAAATTTGTTAGATTCAGACCCTAGACCCCCAGGTCTCATACCTCAATAATAGAGAATTGCCCTATTTACTGAGACAAATATTAGGGACAATTTCTCTCCAGTTATGTAGGAATCATATGATTTTGCCAATAAACAATAAATGATGTTTCCAAAGGGTGGATACTAAACTAGAAGAAGAAAAGATACTAATTAGATTCACATTAATCTTTCAAAAAACAATATTGTATAGCATGAATATCCATTTTACTGGGCTCTATAAGCATGACCTTTTCCTACCAAATTTCTCAACTCCTTGTCCCAGATTATTACTCAATACTGGAACAGTTACAAAAGATAGCCAGGACCTCACTGTGTTGGATTCGGAAAAAAAAAAAAAAAAAAAAAAAAAAAGAGAGAGAGAGAGAGAGAGAGAATAACAAAAGGAAAGGTGAATTACACATGTATATATATGAAAGAGAGTTTCAAAATATCAGTTCATTAGGACTAGTATTTAATTATTCATATCAATTCCAAGCAGCCTCTTTGGCAATAGACTAATAAAAAAACAAAGCTATGTACCTACAGTGTGTAGAAAGGTACACAGGGGCATCATATCTATTCAGTTCTCCTCTATTCTATTAAGTTCTATCCGATAAAGTTCAATTTGATTTGACTCAATTCAATTTATGTGTTGCTTGTGTGTTCACTGTGCTGAGTCCTTTTAGCCACTTTTGAGGGCAAGGGAGTATATGACTCAATTCTCGCTATAAAAGAGTTTATAATCTGGTTAGAGGACAAGAATATCTCACATGAAAAAAAATAAGAAAAGAAAACAAAATAATATATAATTCAGTCAAGTGACAAAACTTATTGTGAAAGAAATAAATCATGAAAAGTAAAGAGCCCCTGAGCATGTCCTAACCCAGAATAAATAGAAATACCCTTTTATATCTCAGTTGAGTCTTCATTTTTATAAAGTACTGAGTGATTTTACATTGTTGTGATTAATTTAGGTAAATGGAGAAACAGCCACTATGTTGACCCCAAAAATCAGTTTATAAGTGTAATCATATTTTCAATTTAGTGGGGTTTATGTCATGGAAGAAACATTTCAGCTCAACAATAAAAATAATAATAGTTGATAATAAAAGAAGAATCCTGTTGATCTTGATAAAAAATTTTTCTTTTTCAAGGATGTTGACAGTTAATTTTAACAATAATGTAAAAAGCTCTATGAAATATATTTTGTTTAAAATTTTATATTAAATGTATTTATTATAGATAATACACATTTCTGTCAGGAAACTGAAATATAAAGGAATAAAATTCATAGTTAGAATAAATGAGATTAAATAATAGATTTAGTATCAGGAAGATCTGAATAAATCTAGCCTCAGATATCTACTATATGATCCTGTGTAAGTCACTTATTCTATACATGATTTTATTTTCTAATTAATTAAAATAGCATGAATAAAACATAAATTAAGTTTTATTTGAAATAGGTTATAATCTTTAATTTTATATATATTCTGGAGATTCATAATATCTTAGATTAATGAAGAATTTATCAAATATTTTCTACATACAAGATATTTTGATAGTATTTATAGGTGATAGAAAAAAGTATTAGAATTAGTTCCTTTGCTCAATAGAACTTAAAATTTAATGAAGAAAACACATAATAAACATACACAAAATAATATAAAGAAATTGTAGTTCAACATAATAACAGAAAATATATCAGATTATAATTCATAGTTAATTTCCAAGTGAATTCATAGAAAATAAGTGTTATAACACCAAAAATTGAGAGAAATCACTGAGAGCTGAAAGAATCAAAAAATGTTTCACAGAGGTGTAAGCTTAATTCAAGATATATCTTGAAGGATAGGTAAAATTTTGTATAGTCACGGAAAAGGGAGAAGAGTATTGTGAATAATACTCTTAATTAAAAACCTGTAGGCAAGAAAGATTAAGATGAATTCAGAATTGAATTACTGAATAAATAAACAATTAAGAAATGAATTGGCCCAAAATAAATTATTTCTTTTGTTTTTTTTTAATGTGATTTTCAATTATGATGATTTGACATAAATCCATTAATGTATTTCTAGCACTTTAAGGCTGTGACTTTTTAAAAAATATAACTAATAAGTTAAATGGCATTTAAACAGTGCTTGTCACTTATCAAATTCTTTGCTCATTATAGGTACAAAGAGAAAAGTGAACTTGTCCTCCAATGATGATGGAGGGGAATGGAAGAGAGATAGAGACAGAGACATAAATAGACAGAGAGAGAGACAGAGAAAAAGTGAGAGAAGAAGAGAGACAGATACAGAGAGAAACAGAGAGAGGAGAGACAGAGAGACAAAGAGAAAGAAAAACATGGTAGGGCAGGAGGGAGAGAGTATTTAAAAATATCTACCAAAGAAAAATTTTCAGTCCAGGCTTCTTGTATAAATATTGTCATAATTCATCAGTCAACTAAAATATTTTTTATCATCACATCATATTATAGGAAACAAAAACTATCTTCTGTACATGATGTGTGTGTGCATGTATGTGTAGGTCCTTCATTATTATGTATTGAAACATGTTCACCAAACATTTATGAGTTGTTATCATATAGGGCTTATTATGCATGCTTTACCAACTATACTCTAACTTATTGCATATACTCTCAAATCACACGTTGTATATGGCTATAATTACTGTCTCTATGCCAAAGTAATCTAAGAATCTCAGCATAACCTCTATTCAAATATGTTTAAGAATATTTTCTTTACCCACAAAATACTTTCAAAATAATATCTAAAATTTAAAATTACTGGCTTCATTTATCAATTAGGACACTGTAGTGACTAAATGGAAAATGTAGTCACCCTCAGAATTTCCTTGTTATCTCAACAAATTTAAATTCATAGACATTTATTGAGCAACACTATGTGCAAATTAATATTCTAGGTATTAGGAATAATTCTGAAGATAAATAATTATGGTCTTTAAGTTCAAGAAACCAAAATTCACAGACTAACTGTGACAATGAATCTGTTTACCACCGCTACAATTCCTAACGTAAGCCTCACAAACTCTAGCCTCTTAACTTAAACACTTTCTCTATCCTATGTTTCCTTGAAACAAAGTAATGTGTTCACCAAATTAAAACTACCCAAATCAGAAGAGCCAATGAAGGATTCTCATTTTCTATTCCCTCTTAATCTTGTCTCCTCACTCATTATCCATGCCAGATTTGGGTAATATCACTTTCCCAAATGAAATAGCATAAAGCCACCTGGAGGTTTTCCTATTAGCTAAACTCAGATATGATGATAGTACTTCAAATGTCCTTCCTTGCCAATTCCTTCTGAGTTAGAAGCTATGTTTAGAATGAGTCAAACCAGATGGTGATAATATTTTTACTATTGTACTAAGTTATGCAAATGGAGGAAGTGATACAAAGGAGCCAAAAGCATCATTTGAGGCAGATGGTCTACAAGGTGCATAATTTGTTAGTGTCTAATTGAGCATTGTTTAAAGAAGATTTAAATTGAGGTATTATTTCTTTTTTGTTTTTGTTTTTGACAAGATTTGTGATTTCATCAGATCATAAAATCACTTGCTTATTCATTATCCTTATCCTATAGGGAGATTTCCCATCCAGTGTCCTATTATCAGGGACTTTTCTCACACGAATAGTCCTACAACTCAGAGAGAATCCATAATTATCACCTTCTGTTGCCTATGTACATAGCTTAAAATAATTTCCATGATATATGTACAAGCTGGTCATAAGTCTAACATGTTGCTTATATGTAGTCTTAATATACATGTAATGATCAACAAATAAAAATAAAATTAGTAATGATAAGTATTATACAATGGAGTGTTGAGATTTAAAGAACCAGTCTAGGGTAGAGAATTACTAATACTAGCAACAGCCACAGAGGTCAACACAAGACCATATAGCACCAGTAAGTCATTAGCATCAGTAATCATGGTTATTGTGTCGGTCATTTGGTGGAAGACAAGAAGTCTGTTCTCTTAGATCAAGTATCTGGTGAAAATGAAGTAAACAAATTATCCATTGACTTAATCAAGAAGAGAGTCAGGAATGGAAAATATGGGAGTTCTACAGAGACAAATTAACTTTAAAAAGAATTTCAACTACTTCAATTTAGAACCAGGAAATGAAAATTGTCCAAAATTAATCTAAAAAAAGCAAGAAATACATTGTTATAACTAGAAAATATGTTTAATGACAATGTGTATGTGTGTATGTGTGTGTGGTGTTTCCTTAATCTTTCTCATAGAGTAAAATAATATGGTGGTCATTTACTCTAAAACACACTAAAATCACTTATTTCTTTTCCATACTATGGCCTGAAATATTTATATGTGACAGGTATCAGTTTCAAGCTTTTTTTCACAATGACCCAAATCCATCTATCTATATAAGTCTAGGGAATTATGGATATTATGTGAGCCTTTTCTCTTAAACTGTTCCTGTCTTCATTATTCCCAGAAAATACTTGAGGAGAATGAACTTCTTTCCAACTGTTGTTCTAATAAGATTACTGACTAAAGAGACCAGTTGCTATTTCAATGTAATTTTAAGAAGACTCTAACAAATGATCTTGTGTGTATATGTGTTTATGTGTTTTATCATTGTTTTCTTTATAATTGTAATACATATATATATATGTATACATATATATATATGCACACACATACACACACAGATTTATATATATATATATATATATATACTCCTCTCTTCCTTATATCTATCTTGTAGTGAACCAATTCAACTCTACAATTACAATTCTTGCATCCTTAACCTTTTGTTATATTGTCTATAATGCTTTGTGAAACCCTCACTTACTTATTCCCCTCATATAATTCTCTACCATGGTACCTGCTTTGGAGAGAAGGGAGATTCCTAGCCTCCAACAACATGTATTCTACCTTGTCATAGACATTCTCTCCAGACTTCTTTTAAGACTTCACAGCCTTTCCATTCTCCATTTTGCCTTCTTGGCCCCATGTTTTCCAGCTATACACAATTAACTGCATGACACTTTTGAATTGCTCCATCCTGAGACTGAATTCTAATGGATAATGATAAATGATCTTAACTCATTCCTCAAGTATTTACATACTTCTATCCCCATCATAGTATCTCTATCCCAGGGATTCTGCAATCCTTCCTGCTACTGTTCAAACTCCATTTTCTATCTCCCACTATATTTCCATCCTTCTCAAACCAATCACACCTTTAATGTCCAACACTAAAGCTAGCCAACCCTTTAACTGAACTCTTTAGAATGTCTGTTTCACAGATAGTTTTATTTTAAATCTTTCCTCCCCTCACTCTCTCCACCTCCTTTTAGTCAGTGATAGAATAGATACGTTCCCTTTTCCTCTGCCTTTCCTGCACTTTTTGTACTTTCACTCATATCTACTGAATTATTGGTTGTGATGGATATGTTGCAATACTTCCCAGGCTTCTAGTCTACCCCCATCATTGGTGTAAAATTATCATGTAGCTAATATTCTAATAGCTGTTATTTACCACCTTCCAATGCAGTCTCCTTTCTCTTCCCTTCCTCAACCACTTCAGTGCTTAGATTAGACTTTCTTTTCTCTTTAATTTCTGTATTCATATTAACAGACTTAAAATATATATGTGGGTGTGGGTGTATTAATACTTCTCCAAATATTCTAATCTACCATTTCTTAAATTCACTGATTTCCTATAACCTATTTAAATACTCCAGCTCAGTTACATACAAAAGCTGTAATATCCTTCATCTTGTCATCACCCTTAAGTATTTCATGTTTATGAATCCTGAATTTATTTTATCTAATCATAATCAGTTGACTTTTTGTTTTTTTCCTCTTTTTTGAATCTCTTAATTATATTTTCTGTTCTATCTATGACCTCCAATCACTAAAACTTTTAATTCTATCCCAGGCTACCACTCTTACACTACCTATATTCTTTTCTATTCCCAATCTTGACTCCTTGGGTGAATCAGTTAACTTCTATCCTGCCCTTTTCTCTAATTTCTCTTTCTTGTTTATCCTAACAAAGATACTGCACTGCCAGGTGCAGTTTAAGATTATTTTCACAGTATGTCACTGATGGGAGTAATGCAAAAATCTGTCGAAGAAATATTGATAATAGGTTTGGGAGTCTTTTTTTCCTTTTCTTTATTTCCAGGGCCTAGCACACTGCTTGGTACTTATTTAGTGCATAATACATTTGTTATTGTTGTTGTCCTGACTTGGCATGCTGGTAAAGATGGAAAAAAGTCACTTAATTATGCCAATTGAATCCACTAAAATTTTGTTACATGACCTTAAATATATTTATTCCCAAACTGTCCCTTCTTCCAAATTTACCATTACTTTTGAAGACATCATCATTCTTGGGATACTTCAATTTTCACTTAAGCTTCATCCTTGACTACTCATTTGCAAGCATATTTCACATATGTAATCAGTGATTAAATCTCAGTTTGTACCTTCACAACATCTTTTGTATGTATAATCTTCTCTTCTTCCACACAATTACTGTAATATAATCCTTCATCACCTTGGCAGAATGGTGATGCAGTGATTAGAGTGCTAGGCTTAGAGTTAGAAAGGCTTGAATTCAAATCTGCCTTTAAATGTCTCCTAGCTGCCTAGAGAAATTATTACTTCCTTATTTTCCTCAACTACAAAATAGGAATAATCATTGTTCCTATCTCTCAAGGTTGTTCTGAAGATCAAAAGAGAAAATATTTGTAAAGCACTTAGCAAAGTACATAGCACAGAGTAGGAACTTCATAAGTGTTTTTTTTTTTTTCCTTTCCTTCCCTTCATCAGGCCACAATAATAACATTATATTTAATCTCTCTGTCACAACTCCAATTCTATCCCAATTTATTTTTTAGTTAACTGTTAAAATGAGGGGTAGATACGAACATGCCTCACTCACATTTAATAAAGTAAAGTAGTTAATTATTGATCTTATTATCTTCCCAAAGTTCTTTGACACAATATGCCTTTCCAAAACCTGTAAAATTTTGTAGTCTACTAAGACTTATCTTTTCAACACATTCTGTGATCTATTAGCATTCTGTGATTTGCTTGCTTCCATATTATTTCTTTCAATTCACCTCCCAAAATTGTTCCTCACTCTCTTTTTGTGTCTCTTATGTATATGTATACATATATATACACACACATACAGAGTTATTTATGTGCCATTTATGTGTCATTCCCATCTCGTTTCTTGAAAGGAGGGACTACATTTTTGTCTTTTTTTTTTATGTGTGTATCCAGCACTTCAATAAATTCTTGATACATGATTCAGAAAATATTCCATTAGGGGTATAGTCTTGTCTGAAGATTATGATTTGAATAATATAACCAGGAAGAAGCAAAGAGACTTAAACATTATACATAAATAGGGGTAACATTATGCACCTACTTCTACTATCTAGACAATTAATAAATGGACAAAGGGACATTTTCTTATGAAATTTAGAAAAATCTTCTTATCCATGTAAACAGGATAGTGAAAGCTATTTTTCAAATCAATGAAAAAGATTTATGCTATTTTATTTTTTTCTGTCAAAATAATAAAGTAAAATTTACATTTTATTTTCCACATCAAATCTAACTTGGCAATGTATTTATTTTTTAAGTATTCAAATCAGTGCCACATAGATGAAAACAAACATGTGGGCCCTGTTGAATTGGAAAGTATCATTGAATGTCCAAATACCTATCACCACAAATCTCTTCCAAAAATATTAATATGCTTTAGCCAATGTTGCATATTAACTCTGTTTTATTTTCCTCCAGTGACCAAATAAAATTTGAAAATATATTGAATCCTTTTCAACTTGATTTGGTGAATATTTTAAAGCCAGTTAGCAATCTTTCTGGACTCATTTTCTGATGAATTATTCTCAATGGCTTGCTTTGTGTTTTGGTTTGCATAGAACTCCTAAAGGGCATACTGTGTTGCTGAATATTTCTTTTATACATAATTACTCATGTTGTTTACTTTCATTTTGTAATACATATTCTGTAGACAAATGCTTTTTCTTTTTATTTTTTCAGCCAACTTTTTACTTCCCTGCCAATGCAGATATATAGAAATCAGTGAAGTTCCTACAAATACAATTAAGTTCCACATAGGTATGAATGGTCTTTGTAATTCAACTTAGTTTTGTGCTTTTCTAACTTTAATGTTGTTCCTTTAATATTAAGGTGATTTTTCTGCTGCATCACTATAATTCATAGAAGATATTTACATTATTTACCCACTAATAGGAACAGATTATCCTTGAGCCTATGTGTACTCTTACTTTATCTTGTTTGGACCTATTGGCTAATCTCTAATAGACAGCTCTCCAGTGATTGTTCAGAATTACATGTATAGAGTGTTCAGGGAAGACTAAAAGCTCTTCTGCAAGGGTTTTTGATGAGCTCTTTTCAGGGCTTCTCATCTACTTTTGGTGTCTACCAGTCAACTTTAGGGTTCCAAAAAGTTATAATATGCCCAATAACCATACACTGCTAAAATTGTCTTACCAGACATACAAAACCAAGTTGAAAGGAACTCAAAGCCATAGATGAATTAGAGATGTCTACTCCAATAATGATAAGACTTCCCCCAGTAGAATGGGTGGATGTGAGCAATTTGTTGTATGAGCCTGATAGGTGGTGGAAATATGTTCTGTGGAACACTTAGAGTTTAATGAGACAACAAAGTCATCAATATCATCCATTGCATTTCAGATATCACCTGGTCATGCTGACTTCTGTCGTGACACAGGACTTCAATGACACTAGAAGGAAGAATAAGGATAAGGACATTGCAAAACTCTGCCACCCTCAAATCTAATTTATATGAAAGTTAAGATAACATCCATAATTCATTATTTAACTACTTTGTTATTTTACTGTCTTAATAGTTTATTATTTTACCTGTCTTTAAGTCCTGGCCTGATTGGTGAATAATGAAAGAGCCAATTGGGATACATTGGGAATGATAGTAACAACCCTGTTGACAGACAGTCCAGTCCTTCTCCAGATGTCTTTTCACCGGATTAATGCAGCACTGGGATTTGGCAGTCCCAAGGATAGCTGGGAAATTGTTCTTTTTTCTTTTTTAAATCTATTTATTTAAAACTTAAATTAAAAAGAGGAAAAGAAAAAATACTGGCATGTGTTGTGCAGAACATGAGAGCATTCAAAATTGAATGCAATAAATTTCCATATTAAGAAAATGTATATCATAAATAATACACATTGTCTTCATAGCTGGCCATCTTTGCTTCCATATAGGTTTTCTTTTATTCTCTTCTGTGAACTTTAAAACTTTTTCCCTCTTCCTCCTTATTGCCCCTAAGAAAGCTACAATTAAAGGTGGAGATTTATCTATCTATCTGTCTATGTGTGTGTGTGTGTGTGTGTCTCTTCTCTCCTCTCTCTCTCTCTCTCTCTCTCTCTCTCGATATACATATATATATATATATGTGTGTGTGTGTGTGTGTGTGTGTGTGTATACAGATATAAAAATGTAGAAATATATAAATATATAGCTATATCTATGTATGTATCTATCTACACACACACACATGCACACACGCACACATACACACACACACACACACACACACACACACACACACGAACAAACAAACAAACCTGGAAAATGAAGGCCAGCTTAATGGAAGTTGAAAAAGCATTGTTTTTGTTTCATTTTTTTCCTGGAGTATTTCAACCTCATCATCTATATGGACATCCCTGGAAAGTATACTTGTTCACAGGATTCAAAATTTCTCCATTTATTGTAAGCAATATTCCACGTATAGATGGTATGATGCTGGCTGGTGGAGAACTTTGGTTTTCTTGGTGTTGATTGTCAGTTCAAAATTAGCAGAATCAGCAAAGAATCAATACAACTTAGACTCAAAAACTGCAATGAATGTATAGTCATCTGTGAACAAAAAATCATGCACCAACTTTTTTTTTTTAGTTTAGTCTTGACTTGTAGCATTTTCACATTAAAATAGTTTACCATCAGCATGATAGATAACCTTTAACTCTTTTGATCACTGTTGAAGGAATCAGGCAACATCATGGAAAACATCATACTAAAAAGCACGGGAGGAAGCACACAGTTCTGCTTCACTCCATTGGTGAAAGGAAAAATATGTCATTCTTTATTCAGAACTCCAACAAACATATTATCATAAAGGTAGCATTCAATATTGATTCTCCAGGTAACCTAATTTTGCTGTGATCTTCTACAAGCCCTCATGACTAACAGTATTAGAGGCTATAGTCAGGTCAATAAACCTTGTATATAGGCCTCTATTCTGCTCCTGACATTTGTTTTGGAATTGGACAACAAATAACATGCTAATCACTCTTCATCCCTTTTTGAAGCCATACTAACTCTCATGGAAATGAGTATTTTCCAGGTAAAGGATCAGCCTATTAAGGAGACTGTGACAAGAATTTTGCTACCAGCAATGGATCACTTTTCCATGATTGTTATAGGATAAATATCTCTAATTTTGCATTGGCAAGGAGGTAGAAAGGTATCTGAATGAGAGAGACAGACAGACAGAGACAAAGACAGAGACAGAGAGAGACAAGGAGACAGAGACAGAAAGAGACAGAGACAGAGAAAGAAGAGGCAGACAGAGAGTATTTGTCTATAGACCACATATTACAAAGCAAAAGTAAACAACATGAGTAATTATGTATAGACATTCAGTATCATAGTATGCCCTTTAGTTCTGTGCAAACCAAAACAGTCACATTTAAGACATAATTACTTAATTTTATATTTTGCTTTAATTTTATAAGAATGCATTATTTTGGATGTTGTCACAACAAAACTTATAATTTAATCAGAATTCCTTTCTTTAAATAGTCATAGAATATCTTTATCAGAAAGAAAAAAAGGTTGGAGGGGTAAGCACAGGAGGAATATGAATTGAGGCTTAGGACACATTTTGAAATAATCTGAGGCAACATTTTAAAGTATCTATGTGACTTCAAATAATTATGCTTTATACTTCCACTGTGATTAATTATCTCCAGAGAGGATATTTATTTTTTAGAATCATCTGCTGAAGGGAAATATAGAGGGAAAACAACTTTCTTAAACCCACTTCTTATCAAAATCTTGTTGACAGATTCAGGCTACCTACAAACTCAATTCACCTGGAAGGCAAGGTTTTTTGCCATCTAAGGTATTTATGCCATCTAAAATACAAATGATCAATCAGCAATGATGCCTCCAAGAAGCTTTAGAGAAATGTAATTGCATATAATTAACTATTTTGTATTGATATGATGAAACTAAACCAAAATAATTAATACTTGTTTCATTTTTTAGAAATAGTTTCTACTCTATAGGCAGGTATCTTTAGGAATATAATGACATTAAAAATTATGGTATTATTTACTTTTTTCCCCCCTTATCTATAATAACATTAAAATGGTTATAGAGAAGTGCAAATTATTTTTTCTCATTTTTTAAAAATAGTCAGTATTTAGTTTAAATCATATGTATTCATTAACAAATGTCATGGTGATATAAATGTAATGTAACACATTACATTAAAAGAAATTTGGAACCTATATTTTACTCGCTATTACAGCTTTACCTCCAAATAAACATGAAATACCATTTTTAAGAGCTAAATTTTATTTAAATGACTATGAAAATGATTTAGCAATAATACTATAAAAGATCTTCATTGTATATAGCCAGATATAATGTTCAAGATTCAAGGAAAACTCATGTATTTAACAGTCAAATCAAGGCAGAGATAAGATATATGGGTATATCTTCCATATATAGAAGAAAATTAAAGTGATATCCCAGACTACAGGACTTTGGATCAATGAATATGTCATGGAAGACATGGAAGACATAAATTATGTGAAACATTTCAAGAAATTGTGAAAGAACAGAGAGAATGGTGTATGCTAAGGAACTAGAGGTGAGAAAGTTCACTGAACAATCAAGAAATGCAAAATAAACCAGAATAGTGAGAGTACAGAGTAGATCAAAATAATTTTAGATAAGATTATAATAGGAGGGAAACCAAAGCATCAGATATGGTATGCATGTTGTAGATACACATATGGATATATACACACACATGCACATACACATCTAATATATATACATATAGAGATAGAAATATATATTTTCCATTCCAATATTTTGGCATAATTTTTATGTGCATGAAATGAATTTGTTTTCTTGTATTCTAAAAAAAATTATTAGCTAGATTAAATCAACAAATGAATAATTTTTAAAGGATCACTATGTCAGGCATTGTACTAAAAGCTAGGGATACAAAAAGAAGCAAAAGGCAGTACCTCTCCAATAGGCTTATAATCTAATTAGAGGAACAACATGCAAATAAATACAAATCAAGCTATATGTATGATAAATTGGAAATAACTGAAAAATAGAAATCACTGTAGTGATTGCATATTGGTTCTCTAATTAGATTATAAGTCTGTTGAGGATAAAAAATATAATAACTAGCACATGTACAAAATTTAAAAGATTATGTCATGAATTTCCATGTGAATGTAGTTAAAATTCAATTAATTCTCTCCTTCAATAATATTATATTCAAATGTGAATCTAATTTATAGTAGGTTTAGGGCAGAATTTTGTAAAAGAAAACAGTAAGACTAGCATAGCCCATTAGTTTAATGAACTCCCTAAACAGATGCATTGCCTATTCCTACTTTTCTTATGTAAATGTTGTCCTTGAAAGACATTTGCACCTAGTAAGATCATTTTAAAAAAGCTATTTACATAAAACACTTTTTCAATCATCTATAAGTGGTGCATCAACCTATTCTTCTAAATGAATAAAGTTTCACAACACTATTTTTAGATTATCATAATAACAGAATCAGGTATGAAAAACATAATGGCCCAAATGATAATTCTCTCTTTCTCTCTCTCTCTCTCTCTCTTCTCTCTCTCTCTCTCTCTCTCTCTCTCTCTCTCTTCATTCAGTTATATAAAAGTAATATAAGTTTTGTTTTGTTTTTGTCATAGTAACAGAAAAGTCAGAGTTCCAAAGGGTCAAAGAGAGAGTCTGCTTCAAAGGAGAGAGGGAACAAGATTAGTATTTGGCCAAGATATTAATCAATTATGTTAGTGAAACATCTCTCAGGCAGTCACAAATTTAATGGTGAGTTCTCTTTAAAGCAAAGGAAAGAAGAGATTGCTTTAAAAAAATACAGAAAAGAAAGATATAGAAAAGAAATAATAATGTACCAAATGAAGAGATCTTGTGAATATCCTAAAGTAGTAGACAAAAAGAAAGGTAAAAAGATAAATATGACTTTTTTATATACTTCATCAAATCACACTATTTTCAAGTCATAATTATTGAAATTAGAATGGAAATAGATGTTAACCCTATAAATATTTCTAAAATGAAATTGTTTTCTTCACATCTATTATAAATATTGGCCAATTGGATGATATTTAGCATGAGTTGGAAATCCTAGTTTCAAATTGCTGATATTTCAAATCCATTTTGTGAAGCACCTCTAATTTTGAATATCACTCTACCTCTCAGCCTGTTTCTTCATATATAAAATAAAAGTGTTAGACAAAATGTATCTCCAAGTTTCCTTGTATTGTAAGTTTAGATAATTTGATATAATAGCACTATACTATATTTTCACTACCAAAAACAATGAATGACATTCAAGCATATAGTCTGTCTTGTTAATCTTTTGTTTTTCTTATTTATACCACACATCTATCCCCTAAAAATATCATTCTCTTCATGTAATTTTTATCTAGAGAATGTTATGGAGTTAGTATATCTGCATTTGAGTCTATTAATTCCTCATGGGGTTCAACTAAATCTTCAAAAGACTAAATTTTTTTCTTAAAAATCCAGTATGAGTCGATATGGAACAAAGAAAATCTTTTGTTTATTTATTGCTATTTTAATAAAGTTATAACTCTGCATTGTTGTTCATAATTTCATTCTAAATAGATAGGGTTTATGTTATATGGCATAGCATTTAATGTATTTTCATAAGAGGAGGAAAGAGAACAATTTTACAATCATTAACCAAAGCAATTTACAGGAACTTTCTAGAAATTAGTGGTTCTGATTTTCATACTCCTGACTTTGTTTACTTCATGATTCTTTCTTTCCCTTCTAAATACAATGTTCCTTTGTTTCAAGTTACCTTCAGCTCCACACTGTTCCTAAGAGGGGAAAAATGCATTTTCCAACAAATATGCTCTTACAAATAAGGATGTGACATAGGTCTTTCCTTTCTCTAAATTTTTCACAAGTGAATGAGGCAAATTTTTAATATGAAATGAGATTAGTCTTTTTTGATTCTATATGATGATCTCCAGTGAACAATTTGGACTGGATTTGTTAGTGGCTTTCTGTTATCATAAAAGGTTAACATTTTCTTCATTCCAGACTAAGGCACTGACAAAGCTTCTAACCATAGGTTACATAACCCTAGGGAATGAAGCTGAGATACTTTGGAGTTACAATAAGAGATCGCATGCTTTTCATGAGACCAGAGTCAATTAAAAATAAGATATGGAAAAGGAGAACCTCTGTCGTCTAGTGACCTTTTTTCTTCCTCTGTTTCCTTCTTCCCTTCTACCCTAGAAAGGGGTATTTTCTACAACTGTAATATACCCACTATATGAGCATCACAGAACAGTTTAAGGATCTAAAAGTGAGAATTGTATATTTTACTGACATGCTTTATTGTATTTCCCCCTTAATAACTTGTCTCTTTATTAGTTCAACTTACTAGATCAGTACATTTATCATAGTTTTAGTTTTCCTTCATGATCCATTTGCTTGGTAATTGCCATTAACTCTCTTTCACAACCAAAATTACATAAATGTTGTGTTTTTCAGCTTCTCAGAATTTCATGGTTCAAATCTAAATTTCTAAAAAGAAAAAAAAAAAAACTCCTAGCTTCAACTAAACTGTGGGACACAGAACACACAATATGTTTTGCTGTTGTTTATGAAAGGACTCAGCCATTCACTGTTTATATAATGACCTATTAGATATATGTTAATGTTAATAGCTGCTTATTTCTACTGAAATGCACAATAAATTGTTTGACTGAGCTTTTCATAACCAAAGCAAAACAAGAAATGAGTTAATACATTTAAGTTGATTTTCCAATAAATCCAAATTAGTATAGTCTAATGTTTGATGATTTATTCATTCCTCATGTGTGGGAGGGGCATTCATTTATAAGAGATTAGAATGTCAGAGAAAACATTCTTATGTGCTTTCTAATCATACCTTCAAATTGGGTGCACAATAATTCATTGAGAAAGAGAAAAGAGTTATTGTAAACACGTATTTTCTATCTTAAATCTAGAAGATAATGGTTGGTGACATGCTTCTAGCATCCATTCTTATTCAGATGCTACTGTTCCTTGAAGTCTCTGAACCTTTTACATAGAAGAAATGTTTGGTCACTGCTGGATGATGGCATCTTGCCCTTAGGCATTTGTGAAGTGGAAAAGCACAACAATTCCTTTTCCCTGATATGAAGAAACCTAAGGATATGTAAGATTATTTTTATAGCTATTTAAAACAGTGTGACTAGGGAGAGAAGAACTGGGCTCATTAAGCATTCTAAGTAAGCAACCAAATACTGCTTAATATACAGGAAAAGAAAAGATCCTTGACCTTGGGGTGATTTTATTTTCTTCTTACAAATGGCATGACAGCTTAAGACTGACACAACCAGGCAAAAATGGACCTGTAGCAAATAACGTATTTCTGCTCTTATTCCAACAAAACAAAGCAAAACAACTAAAAAATTAAACAAACAACTTTTGGAACTCTAACCATTTAGTTCTGCCTTATTTTTTCCTTTTCTTTTCCCACAGTTGTGTCCACAAGACATATGTAAATCTGTTACTTTATGGTAACTGGGGATTTGGAGATTTCTTAATAATTTACGACTCCCTCAGTCCCTTGATCAAGGAATTAATGGATATATACCTAGTCCATATCTACATAGTCTAAGAAAATTTTTCTAATCTGTTTTAACATTTGATCCATTTGATACTATTCAATTCAAAACATAAAATGGCATGGTCAAAAGTATGATAAACATAAAATGTATGTTAATTCAAAGCAGAGTATGAAATTATAGAAATAAAACAAGGCATAGAGATGATTATCATGAGTCCAGAAAATCAAATAGTCCAAAAGTTGGAGAAATCTGCAAATTCAACAGATGGAAGGAAGAACAAGTCAAAAAAAAGGAAAACATTAGCCATTAAAATTGTTACTTCTATTGACTTCTTTTCCAAAGATATGAGGTCTTCCCTACTTTAATGCTCTATGTTGTAAATCTGTGATCCATCTACTGTACATATTTGTAGCTAGTAGGACAAAGGCAATACATCACCCATATTTGGTATTTAGTTTTGTTTGAGCTAGGCAGGAGACTAACTCTACTGGGGCATTCTTGAATAAGCAGTTTCAAGAAGAATTTTTAGGATGGGAATAGTAATATATGCTTCAATGTTCACCATATTTATTGTAATAAAAATCAAAGAATTCATATTTGCATTTGTAAAGGATTCCATCTCATTACAATTATCCAGTTTCTAACAAACAAGCATGCCTTATAAGCTAATGAGGCTATTTTAATTTCTATTCTTATCACTCTAAACATGATCTCATGAATTATAAAACAAATTCAGATTAGCCCTAATTGCCTTGATTTTCTCATGATTTGAATATCTAATGGTGTGTCTGTTCAATTACTTTATTTTGCATAAATATGAAATAATGAAACTTTATTGCACATAATTTACACCTTGATCAATCACAGTAGAAAGGTCATACTTGCATCTTCATGGAGTTTTGAAGTGGTATATGTTCTAAACTGTAAATATATATATATATATATATTTTTAAATTACATTGGAAAATGTATTGTTCTTATTTCAAAATGTCTCACGTCGTGTTATTTTCAGTGAATGACATTTCAACAGTTACTTATTCTAATGAGTGAACCATTTTCTCACTTGAATGCCTCAGATTTAGAAAGGTAACTAGTATTCACTAAATAAGAATTTACACTTAATATCCCATTGTATCATTAAAAGAATGAAACATTTTGAAGGGCTTAAGTATACAACACATATAATTCTTTCTCTCTTAATACTTTATATGTCCATGCAATCTTTAAGTAGCAATTAAGTTCAGTTCCAGATATATATATATATATATATATATATATATATATATATATATATCATGTAGAATTCAGGTGAGATTGTGATGATTTTTTTTATTTCTGCAATTTAATAATTTTCAAATTTTGTATTTAAATCCTGAAAAATAAATGCTATTATACTGAGAATATCTTCTGTTAAAAGCTGAAAGAATCATGAAATTGCCAATAATTTCTCAAAGGGTTGATTTTTGGGCAATTACATAGTGCTCTGCGATATAAAGAATTTTTATGATTAAATTAAATCTAGGATATTCTTTGCCCATTTGAAAATACTATATGTTTAAATAACCATTAATTTATTCTGTATAAAAACAACTATTAAAACAGAGATCTAGGTAAAAAATTATTCACTGTCTTCTCTATGCTCTCCAAAGTTTCATAGAACAAAGGGAGAGTTTGCCACATCTTTCTTGTTCCTGATTTTTAAACCTAGCATAATATGTTTTTTTTCTTAATTTGTTCAAATAATTATTAATCTCTTTGTTTTTCTATCATGAACATTTTCTTCTTGTTTTTATTTTGTTCTACATGTACATCAGTAGATTAGCTTTTTTATCTGATTGTCTTTATTTTCTATTTCAGTTGTAAATTCCATAAAACAACTTAGAATTTTCTTACTTTGGGGGTAAAATAAGGAAATTTATAAAGGCATTTATAAAATACCTATTATATGTCAGTCACTGTACTAAATGCATTACAAATGTTGAGTCATATATGATTTTCACAACTCTATGGTAGATACTATTAGGTATCTCCATTTTACAGTTGAAGAAACTGAGCCAAATAGAAATTAAGTTATTTTTCTTACATCATATAGCTTGTAAGTATCTGAATCCAGATTTGAACAATACTTTTCCTATCCCAGGCCAGTGCTCTGTCCACTGCATCACAAGCTGCCTGAGTGATTAACAACAACAACAATGACAACAATGGTGACAACAATATCAATGACAATGACAACAGCAACAACTAACATTTATATAGTATTTTGTGATGTGCAAAGAACTTTACAAGTATTATCTCTCTTGCCCCTCACAATATTCCTGTGAGGTAAGTGGCAATATTACACCTAATAACAATGCCTTGAATGTAGTATTAACCCAATATGGTTTGGAATGAAAATGATAAATTATTTAACATATTTTTTAAATTAAACTTTTCATATGCATCTAGGATATATTTTTCTCCCTCTTACATTTGAATTATTATTATTTTCTTGTTGGGCCTAGAAAAATATATTTATGGCTTAAAGATAGAAAATAGTGACTTGGATGCTAAGTAATGGCACTTCCCTCTCTGAGAGTCAGTCTCATTTTCTTTCTACTAGCTCTGGCAAATTCTTCACAAATGTAACATGATTTGGGGAAATGGTGAGAATTCTCTGACTTCTGATATTCAACAGAAAACCAAGAGGGCAAAGCTCAATAAATGGAAGGACTGAGCCATGACAAACTCAGAGACTTTGTATTAGAAAGAATCCAAGAGGAGAAGAGAGATAGGAGGGAGATATGTCCAAGATTAAATGTTGGTTGTTCTTGCTGTGGTGCCCTAGATCAACATTATCATTTATATTTTATAGCTTTTGTAATGAGATAAAAATAACTGGTAAAATTAAAACTTAACTAATGGTTGAATTTTATTCTTTCACCAGTCCAGAGGCAATGTAACCCATGAGTACCTTCATATGTTTGACTTTGATGAACCTACTACTTTATTTATCATTCTAGAATTCCTTTATTCTCTATTACTTTGATTACTCTCGTTATTTTCCTTTCCTCTTCTATTTTCAATCTCATTCCTTCTTTATCATAAAAGGCAGCATTCTCATACAATAAAGAATATATTATATTTCTCTCTTTCTTAAATTTTACTTTTCTACAAGTTGTGTGGTTGTAAAATTTTAAGCTCCTTGATCCTTGTCATCCTGTCTTGTTCACCATTCTTTCTCCTTTCATACTTGACATAATATCATGTCCTTAAGACAGTGGAATTTAGAATGGATCAGATTCCATTTATTTTCACTAATCATATAGAACATTTGTAAATATGCTATCCTACCCACGGCATCTACTCAGTTTTCCAGAATTTCTCATTTTCTTTTGACATTCATCAATCTTCATAAAGTTCCAGTGAACTATTATGGTTGATTCTTCGTTATCCTCATTTTATTTTTAAAACTTGCATCATATTTTCCTTCATTATCCAATCATTAAAATCTTCTATCTTCCCCCATTGATAATTAACACAGTAGTCCATTTCCCAAAGGCCTTCTCTTGCTAGATTTCACCAGTGACACAATAGGAAGAAGTGATGTTCATTCCCTAAGAATATTATTTCTCATATCTATAAAGAGAATTTAGTTCTACCTCCACATTTTAAAGAAATTGGTCATCAAGCCACGAAGTGTCAAAGACAGAATTGGAAATTATTCCCTATGCCTCCAAGTTGTAGTATTCTTGCCAATGCATTATTCTTCCTCTCCATTCTTGGTGTTTTTCTAATACTAATGCTAAAAATAATATTTAAATTTTTAATTTTGCTTAGCTTCTTTTCATGTGATAAATATACTAAGTAATATATATTCTTTAGAAGTCAATATGTACTTGCATTATTCTGAATTACTTACCTATCTCTTCACTTATTTTGCTTTATTTCATATTTATCTCAATAATGCTATTTGGTCCACTTTAGTAAATCTCTTTGTGAAAGCACATTTCACCAATGTTTTCAGTAATGTGTTCCTATTCCCTTCATTTTCTCATAATTTATTCTAAAGTACTGAACAATGTCATTTATATAGAAAGATTAAGTTATGTTTTATGTATGAATAAGACAGAAATATATTTGACACTCTAGTTTGGTTCTGTGTATTGATCTATTTATGACAACTATGGTTATTTGTCACAATGTTAGCTTAATGTGATCATGGGCAAATGGGGCTGTTTATCCCACCTTATGACGTTCATGACCTTCAAATTGTCCAAAGTTTCCCATAATAGTGGAGAACATCTCTCTAATGTAACATTGATGTAAGTCTGTGTACACATATTTTTTTCATCATTATTATTAACAAAGTTTGGTCTTTCTCATGTCTTGCCTGTCTTAATTGCAATCTCCTCCTTGCTAAAAATCTTATCACCAATATTTGACAATGAGCTCCTTGAAAACAGGGATTCTTTTTTTTAAACTTTTAACATTTTAAATAGTATGTGACCCATAGATGATCATGATCATGATATGATCTTGGTGGTGGTAATTGTGATGACAAAAATAATGTTGATCTTGTTTTTTATGAGAAAATTAAACAAATTTAAACATCAATTTGTTTAAAATCCTCTCGAGCTTTTTCTTGCTTATAATGTACTTTGGGAAAATCTGAGGATTATTAATATTTTTTTTAAGTAATCCTAGTATGTCTTTCAAATAGTGATTTTGTTTTTAACTTACCTTAAGGTTACTATTTTGACATTAAGATTGTCAGCAATTTTAGAGTTGTTAAGTTTTTCAAAATATGTTGTAACTTAAATTCGTATAACATATAGACTAACAAGTCTTGCTAGTCTTGCCTTTCCTTTTTTGACAGGGCTATTATTGAACTCCTAGGTTGCAGAAGGTTAGAGATCACCCTTAACCACTCTGGTTTTGGCAGTACTGATTGGTGGTACGAATAGAGTAAAATAAGGATTTCAATTCTACCTGGTCCTCCTAATCAAGTTGTGTTATTGTTGTTCTGCAAATTATGATCTAGTTTCCCATTATCTTCAAGGCTCCGCATTTAGTAATCAGTGTCAGTGAAATAAAAAGAAGTAGCTTATCAATACTGATCACATATATTTAATCTGACATGAAGAGACTGGTCTTGTCAAGAAATCAAAAAGCCCTTTCTATTTTGAAATTTGTCCTGTTATAACAGCTTTATTGTTATTATCAAATGCTCATTTTGTTCCTTCATTTAAAAATACTGTAAAAAAGTCATTGAAAATTTACTAGTCTAAATTTTATGTATATTATTTTTCTTTGATTAATAAACTTGCTGTACTTTACATCTTGGCATGAAAAGGCTTTTCCCAACAAGTAATTTTTTTTTTAATTATGAAGACAATGAACACCATAATCTTGTCTATATGAGGAAAACATGGTATTATCAGTCTCTAGGTATCTTAAAGTCTGAGTAAACCTGTTTTAATAGGCATTTCCTGGTTGTTTTATACCCATATCATATAAAAATGCATTTGATGTTGATCACACAATGGGTTCATATTCCATTTGCAAATAGAAACAAACTAATACAAAGTTATCCTTTTTATAAACATAAAAGTCATTTTTCCCTTTGGAAATTGTCTACTGTCAAAGAGAAGGATGATTTTTTGAATTTGTCTAACTAAATATCTTTGAAAACAAAATCAGGTTAGCCCTTAAGAATAGACTCTTATTAAGTGGATCTACTTCTCTTTTGCTTATTCTTTTGATATTGTTGGGGAAAAAAATAAACTAAGTTATCCTTCTCTGATTTTAAAGTGCTTATCTAAAATCATTTTTCTTATCTGCATCAAATTACTTCCATGGAAAGATATGGAAAGTCTGCTCTGCTTATGTTCCAAAATATACATTTTTACTTGATAATAACAGTTACTAGAAAATTTGCATCTGAAACTCTGTAACATCTGAAAGTCTGTAGTTTAAGCATAGAAACAAAGAAAAAAAATACTATCATTATTCCTCCAATAGTTCTAGAAATTTTTGCTACACATAATAATTTATATCTATATTGAAAAACATTACCAAACAAGTGGGCTTTTTTTGAATTGAATCACAGGTTGATAAGTCAAAAATATAAAGGACAAAAGAGATTTATTTATACTGATATGTGTGTGTGTGTGTGTGTGTGTGTGTGTGTGTGTGTGGTTCCTCTCCATTCTCTATCTGGAGGTAAGTAAATACATAAAACTACAATCATTCAACTTAGATCCAAAAACTACCCTTAATCAATTTAATTTGATTTCTTGATTTTTCCTAGAAGTTGACTGACTTGCCTAAGGTTATATAGACATAACCTCAGGCTGATCTAGGCCCACCCTATTTGCTTGACATGGAGTCCAATAAGTACTCTACTACAAGAGGGCAGGTAAAGCCTCTTCTGATTGACTACCTGAAGCTTTAAAATTGGAAAGATTATTTGAGTCACTCAACTTTCAACAATTTTCCTCTGTACTCTTTTTGACAAATCCTGTCAATTGAGCCCAGTGTATTCACCATGAACTGAATTGGAGAGAGCGTAGTAACTTGCTTTTTTCCTACTATCCTCTTTTTATTCTGATGCTCTCTTTGCCTCTGTTTGTTTCCCTATAATCTGTCTGTCTCTGTTTGTCTCTGTCTTTCTTTTTCTCTCTCTCTTCCTTCCTCTCTCTCTCTCCTTTCCTCCCTCCTCTCTTTCTCCCTCTCTTTCTTTCTCTCTTTATGTGTCTAAGTTTATCAAGCAAAAAATTTCTAGGATACATGAAAAAAATTAAGACATCTCCAATGGAAAATGCATGTTTCTTTTCTCTTTTTTAGTTAAAACAACAATATTAAAAACATACTCAATAAGAGAATATATTATGGGGCAACAGACCATGCAAAGCTAGTGGCAAAGATCAGTGGTAAAAGTTATTCAATGTGACTAAATATTTTCTTAAAAGCATTTATAGTTACATAGTGAATCATCCTATTAAACATGTCATTTTTGACGAAACTTTTTTTATTTTTAAGAGATATTTAGTGTTCAGAGTAAAAACAATCTTTTCTCGGATACTTATTATTAACTTTATAATGTTTCACTGAACCTTTTCAAAATAGAAGCACAGAAGAAACTTTTTTTAAAATTATATTATTTCTCCAGAAACAGGTATTACATATTACCTTAACTCTCCTCCCTGTTGAGGCATGTCACACTGATTTTTAACAGTCTGGTGCAGGAATCTGTCCATAACTAGCAATTTTTATTCTATGAGTATTCACATGGATAAAAAATTATATTTTTGTACGTACTCATAGATTTAACTCTGAATGAAATTGCCATTTCCTACAGGTACCACATAATTTCATGGTAAAAATGAAACAATTTCACCCACTGCAAAAAAGAAAAATCATGCATTTATGTGAATCTTCTTCAGGTGGAAATCCATCATTTTTATATAGAACTTGTTACCTTTTACAGGCTGAAGAAAAGCAACTTTTCATGTTACAATGATAGCTTTACATCAGATAAGACTCGTTAACAATTTTTGCAAAAAATACTCCCCCAAGAAAAGAGAGAAAAAATCATGCTCTTGATTATTTTAATATTCATGAATTATTGTTATCACTACTATTATTATGGAGCCTTAATTCTCTGTCTATCTAAATATTATAGAAAATTATCATTATTATTACTTATATTAAGTTTTTAAATTAAATATACCTCAGGTTTCTAATGCAGTATATAAATATCAAGTTAGTAAGCAAGAAGCTGTAAATTTTCAGCCTGACAGCTCCAAGTGACTTTTCTAGGGACATTGTGATTATACTTTCCTCTTTTTTTGTGTTCTACAAATTATACAGTATATATTTTCTGCCTTACTTGGGAACTGAATACTAAGTTTATTTATCCTATACAATTAAGACATATAGACCATGTTGAAGCAGAAAATATGATTATTTGGGGTGGGTATAGATGGGAGGAGGATAGGTTATGATGTGGCAATTGCTAAGAATTGATATTTAATTTAAGAAGAGTATATACTAAGACTAATAATAAGTAGAAGCATCTCACACAATCTGACATTTTAAAGCTAAGAGTGTGCTTTGGTATACTGGAAAGAGCATGGAATTTGGAATTGTGTAGTCAAATTCTAATTCTGGTTCAAAATCTATGAACCTATGATTCTACTCCTATCCTATGGCAATTCTATTATTGTTCCTGTAGTCCCCATTCCTGAAATCTATTTTATAACTTCGCTTCCCTATTGATTATAGGTTTTTGTCTCTCTCCACTTCATTTTGTTGTAATAGTCAATATCATAGCTTTTTCTCTGATCATATAGAAGGCTTTTTAACATTTATTAAAAAGACTTTGCATTAGTCACCAAAATGATGGTAAATAGTCAAGTAGCAATATTAAAAATAAGGAGAAGAATATTAGATAAGAGTTCTGAGACTGAGGTTTTTATAAAGATAGATGAATAGATAGATAGTTGTTTATTAGCATGTAGCAACATGGCACCCAAAATACATGCCTTCTTTTTTCAATTGATTTTTTATCCTATATAGCTGAAAAATGGAATTCTTACTGAAGAAGATATATATTAGTGCAATGACTATACTAAAGCTAGATTAATCTTACTAATAAGTTAATACTATGCTTATAAGAAAAACAACATCAACCATTAATATAGTGTTTTAATATTGGAAAAATGCTCATTATCTTATTTTTATTCTTACAACAATCTTGAGAAATTGGGACTATTATCCCTTTTCTACAGTTGAGAAAACTGAGGCAAATAGTGGCTAAATTTCTTGTTCTAAGCCACAGTCATTAAATTTCTGACTCTAGAAGCAGCACTCTGTCCATTATACTATTTTGTTGTTTCTGTAGTTAATAAAATGGGAAAAAAAAAACATAGGCACCCTTCCAAAATAATACCTTTGAAAGATAAAATATTATAAATATTTGAAATAATCCTAACACTGAATATTTTAAAAGATTTTTCACAGAAGTTATAAATGTTTTGAAACCTGAAGATTAGAATTAGTGATTTAAAGTTAAAATCTAAAACATTCAATTTTTTTACCCATCATTTTAAGCCTTTTTCATAGCAGAGACAACAAGCTATTACTGCAATTATGTTATGCTTAACTTTTTTTCTCCTCAGGTATTTACTTGATATTTTTGTAAAAGAAACGTTATTTTACATATAAAATAAGGAATAAATCCAATGATTAGCTTAATAGGAAGCATTAAACTATTAATTTTAATGCTTTTCATGTTAAAATTCATGAATTATAATTTCAGGACAACATACTATAATTTCTTCTTATAATGTTTCTAATATACATTTTAAAGTAATTTTTCAGCAAAAAATTAAATGTACAAAATAAAAAAAGAATCAAATTTCTGGGAGGCATGATCGAGGATTACACAAGACTTGGCAGCTGTCATGGAAGATGATATTCCAAAGGCAAAAGAGCTAGGACTACAACCAAGAATCACATCTTTGTAAAAGTAAGAATAATCATCAAGAGGATTCTTGGTCATTCAAGGATAAAAGGATTTCAAGCTGACGAAAACTAAAATTTAATCTCCAATGTCAAGACCTAAAAGAAATATAAATAGGAAAAATGGGGGGAAAAAACATAAATGATTCAATAGAAGGAAACTATTTGCATTTCTACATTAAAAGCCAGGACTTTTCTTAATTCTAATTCTAATTCTTAATATAGTACAATAATACAGCTGAAATTAATATACATATAGAGAGGATATGAGTATAAGGTGAATTTGAGGGAATCACATAAAAATATTAAGAGATGAGAAAGAGAAGAACACTGGATGCAGCAAAAAGGGAAAGATAGAATGAGTTAAATTATTTTAGATTGAGCAGTGCTAAAGACCTAATACAGTGGAAGGGATAATGGGAGGGTGAGCCATAGGCATTGCTTGAACCTTATTCTCATCAGTATTTATTTAAAGAGAGGATAATACACACAATCAGATCATTATAGAAATCTATTTTATCCTGCAGAGAAGTAAAAAGGGAAGATGTTGAGTAAGGGATGTGAGTGGAGACTGATAGAAGGGAGAGCAGAATAGAGGAGGGAGGTGATAGAATCAAAACACTGGTGAGGAAGGAAAATATGAAAGGAAAGATAATAATAACAGAAGGAAGAAAAGTTAACAGAAATATAGAGGTAGTAATCATAACTGAATGTGAATGGGATGAACACTCCCACAAAAAAAAAAAAAGCGGAGTGGATCAAAAAACATAAATCTACATTATGCTGTTACAAGAAGCACACATGAAGTAGAGACAAATCTGGAGTAAAGGTAAGGAGATAGAGCAGAATCTATTGTGCTGCTGATTCAGACAGTGTCCCCATCCCTTCACAAAGACAAAAGTGGGAATTTGGAGGAAAATTCTTTGGTATTTATTCTAAAAAATCCTGTTTGGATGAGAGGCAATCTCATCTTCTCCCCCAGTCTTCCTTTGGGTATGATTCCTGGCTATTGTTTCTACTAACCCCTATAATAACTCCACTTTTAATTATTCTTTTTTTCATGGGAAAACTATCACACTAATGGAACACATGCATTGTTGCTGGAGTTGGGCAATGATCCAACCATTCTGGAGAGCAATTTGGAATTATGCCCAAAGGACTATCAAACTGTGCATATATACCCTTTGATCCAGCACTGCCATTACTGGGGCTATATCCAAAAAAAAAAAATCATAAAAGAGGGAAAAGAACGCATATGTGCAAAAATGCTCGTAGCATGTTTATTTGTTGTAGCAAAGAACTTGACAAGGAGTGAGATGATCATCAATTGGATAATGGCTGAACAAGTATGTGAAAATAGTGGAATAATATTGTTCAATTAAAAAATTGATTAACACATTGATTATAGAAAGGCCAGGAAAGATTTACATCAACTCCTCCCGAGTTAAACAAGCAGAAGAAGGAATACATTGTACACAATAACAGAAAGAATATTTGATGATTAAATATGAAAGGCTTGGTTCTTCTCAGTGGTTCAGTGATCCAAAATAATCATAATAGACTCAGGACAGAAACTGTCATCTGCATCCAGAAAACAAACTAAGGAGACTGAATTTAAATCAACATACGCTATGTTTGCTTCTTTTTTTCTGTTTTTTTTTTATCCGTCCTATGGTTTTTCCCTTGTGTTCTGATTTTTCTCTCCCAACATGATTCATAAAGCAATGTATAGTAAAAATAAATAAACTTATTCTAACAAAAAAAATTGAAACAAGAGAATGAATTTATTCTAATGACATACAAAGAATTTTGGGAAATAGGCAGAGAAGGAGTCCTACCAAATTCCTTTTATGACACAAATGTATTCTTGATGCCTAAACTGGGAAGAGCTAAAACAAATGATGAAAGTTATAAATGAATATCCTCAATGAATATAGATGAAAATTTTTGAACAAAATAATATCAGGGTGATGACAACAATATATTACAAAGATTAAATACTATGAACATGTGGGGTTTGTGCTGGAAATTCAGGGTTGGTTCAATATTAGGAAAACAATCAATTGAACATCACATATCAATAATAAAACAAATAGAAATCAAGTGATTTTGTCAATAGAGGTAGAATAAGCTTTTGACAAAACACCAGATGCATTCCTATGGGGGGGGGGGGGAAATTAGAAAGTATAGGAAAGGGCAAGAATTAAGAGAACATTCCTTAAAATGTATCTATTCCTTAAACAGTATCTATCTAAAACCCTCAGCAACATTATCTGTAATGGAGATAAGCTAAAACTCTTCTGAAGAAGAACAGGGGTAAAGCAAGTATGCCCATAATATTTTTCAATATAAAACTAGAAAATATTAACTATAGTGATAAGAGAATACAAAGAAACTGAAGGAATTAAAATGGGTTATGAGGAAATAAAACTCACTTTTTAAAGATATTATGATGACATATTTAGAGAACTCTAGAAAATCAACTAAAAAAACTACTTGATATAATTAGGAACTTTAGCAAAGTTGCAAGATATAGATGAAACCAAATAGATCATCAACATTTCTTCATACAATCAAAACAGCCCAGTATCAAGAGAAAGAAAGATGAACTCCATTTAGATTGTAAGCAACTTAAACAAGCAGTTTGTAAGCAATATAAAATACTTAGGATTCTACCTGCCAAGACAAACCCAGGGATTTTATGAATATAATTACAAATTAATTTTTTACAAAAATAAAGTTTTATCGGGACACCTGGTTGGTGTAGTGGATAGAGCAGCAGCCCTGAAGTTAGGAGAACACGAGTTTAAATCTGGCCTTAGACACTTAACACTTCCTGGCTGTGTGACCCTTGGCAAGTCACTTAACCCCAATTGCCTCAGCAAAAATAATAATAATTAATTAATTAATTAAAGATTTTAAAAAATAAAGTTAGGTCTAAATAATCAGAAAAAAATATTCATTGCTCCTGGGTAAGTTAAGTCAATATGATAAAAATGACAGTTCTGTCTAAAGCAATTTACCTTTTCAGTACCATACAAATCAATCTACCAAAAAATTACTTGAAAGAGATAGAGAAAATAAAATCCATTTGGAAGAACAAAAGGTCAATTATATCAAAAGAATTAATGGAAGAAAAAAACAAAAAGGAATGTGGCCAAGGAATATCAGATCACAAAATATATTATAAAGCAATAATCATCAGAATTATCTAGTGTTGATTAAGAAATATCATTGTGGGTCAGTGGAATAGATTAGGTACACAAGACACAATAGTTAAGACTATAGTAACCTAGTATTTGACAAACCCAGAAAACCCTAACTCTGGAAATAAGAACTCAATGTTTGACCAAAAACTGCCAGTAAAACTGAAAAACAATAGGACACAACTCAAATATATACCAACAACTTACATTGTATACTAAAATAAGTTCAAAATGGGTACATTATTTAGACATAAATGATCACACAAAAAGCAAATTAGAAAAGCACAGGATAATGTACCTATTAGATCTGTTGAGAAATACAGAATTCATAACCAAATAAAAGAGAGCATTACAAATGTGATTCTATTAAATTAAAAAAAAAACTTTTGGAGCAACAAAACCAATAAAATCAAGATTAGAAGGAAAGCAGCAATTTTTATAGTAAGTTCTCTGATAAGGCCTTATTTCTCAAATCTATATAGAACTGCGTCAAACTTAAATGAATATACATTATTCCTTAATTGATAAATGATCAAATAATTAAATGAAAAGTTTTCAGATAAAGAAAACACAACTATCAATTGTCATATGAATAAGTGTCCTAAACCACTTTTGATTAGTAAAATTTGAGAAATGAAATTTAAAACAACTCTGAAGTGCCTCCTCACACCTATCAGATTGGCTAATATAAGTAGAAAAGGAAAATGGTAAATGAGAGAAGATGTGAGAAAATTGTACCCCTGCTCTGGTACAGTTGTGAACTGATCCAAACATTTGGAACCAGGGCGACCAAAATGCATACCCTTTGATCCAACAACACTATTCCTAGGATGTATCCTAAAGAGATCATAAAACAGGGGAAGGAGTTGCCTGTACCAAAAATATTTGTAGCAGCAAAATACTGGAAAAAAAAAAAAACAGGATGCCCAACAATTGGGATGTCTGTGATATATGAATATAATAAAATACTATTGTGCAATAAGATATCATAAACAGGTTGACTTCAAAAAGCCTGGAAAAACTTATATGCAATAATGAAAATGAACAGAACCAGAAAAAACTTTACACATAGTGAGCAACACTGTGTGCTGATCAGCTGTGAATGACTCAGATATTCTCATTGACACAAGAATCTAAGATAAATACAAATGATTTAGGAAGGAAAATGCTAGTTATTACCAGATAAAGAACTAATAAACTCTGAATACAAACTTTTTGAATTCTGAAATTGTAATATAAGGTTTTTCACTTCCTTTTTTTCACCTTCTTACATGTTTCTTGTTCATCTTTTCTCCCTTGATCTGTTTCTTCTTCCAAACTGTTACCAATATGGAATATCTTTTACATGATAACACATATATAACCTATATCAAATTGCCTATCATTTTTGGAAGAAGGTAGGGAAGTGGAAGGAGCAGAAAAAATTGTATCTCAAAATCTTGTAGACCTGAATGTTAAAAATGGTCTTGGCATGCAAGTGGGGATCTGATATTGTTTAAATATGTGCAATTTGTTTAAACATATTTCCATATTTGTCATGTTGCGCAAGAAAAATCAGATCAAAAAGTAAAAAAAAAATGAGAAAGAAAAAATATATATATAAGCAAACAAACAACAACAAAAGGATGAAAATAAGTATGCTTTGATCCATATTCAGTCTCCACAATTCTTTTTTGAATGAAGATAGCATTTTCTATGCCAAGTCTATTGGAATTGCCTTAAATCATTATACTGTTGAAAAAGAGCCAAGTCCATCACAGTTGATCATCACATAATCTTTTTGTTTCTGTGTAGAATGTTCTCTTGATTCTGCTCACTTCACTCACTTCATATTAGCCTTTCCAGGCTTTTCTGAAATCAATCCATTCATCAGTTCTTATAGAACAAAAATATTCCATTAAATTCATATACCATCACTTATTCAGGTATTCCCCAACTAATGAGCATCTACTCACAATGTGTGTGAAAAAGATAATATATTTCTTTAAAGATACCTTTATTTTTTTTTCTTTGATGCCATGATATACAACTAAAAAGAAAAGTCATTCACTAGGCAAATTAAGCAAGTTAAGCAAAGAGCTTCAATCTATTCTCAAAGGAATAGTTTCCCTGGAGACGATTGGGCATTTAATTTGTTTAATTTAATCATTCTGATATTTAGACAAGTGTAATATTGGTTAACAGTATCTTTATCTTTAACCATATTTGAATTTTTCCCATTCTATTTTTCTATTTCCTATAATTCTTTAATATTTTTGCATCAAATTCTTCGCATATATTTTAGACAAACATTGAAAATCTATGGTGCACACCAAGATGGTTAACTTAGATGGTGAGAGTATAAAAACTCATATTCCCACACAGACAGCTTGAGAGATGAAGTTGAATTCCTCTACCAAAAAAAAACCAGATAATTTCAAATAAAAAAGTTAAGGTAAATCACAATGGACATAGATTGACACAGGTCACATCCACTGTAGTTTTGGTCAAATGTGTCTATTGGAATAATATTCTACATTTAAAGCTAAAAATTATTATTTTCAAATAAAGAAAATGAGTCATAGGTTGAAATTTGCCCAGTGTCAGAGTCAGTATTTGTCTCAAGGATTTGACCTCAAATTTTCCTGACTCTAATTCAATGCTTTTCTCTATACCAATAAGCTGCTTCTATACATTTAGCATTTTTAAAAATCAATGATGACATGAATAAAATTACAGATGTCATTTTTATAAAATCTGTAGATGACACCAAACTAACAAAGATAACTTGTACCTTATATTACAATTTCAGAATTCAAAAAGATCTTCACAAGCTATAACACTTGGTTAAATCTAATAACATGGAATTTAAGAAATATAAATGTAAGATATTAATCTTCATTTAAAAAAATCAAATCCAATAGTACAAGATGGAAGAGGAATGACTAGGTAGCACTTAGTATAAAGATTTGGAGTCAAAAGTGGAATATACATTCAATAGGAGTGAATGGAATAATGTCAGAAAAGAAAACTAATGTAATGTCAGGTAATGAATAATGGCAAGTACTATTCAAAGGTCAACAAGGACAGATTTTAAAATACTATTGAATTTGGAGGTTAGAAAATTTGAAGACATGAACAAGGAACTGAAGGATTTAGTGGCAGAGCAAAAGTATTCACAAGTGACACTGATTGAAAGTAGGATTTTAGAGAATCAATCAATAAAGACCTCATATTTGCTATTTAACAGGCACAGTGATAAGCACTGAGGATAAGAAAAGTTAAACACAAAAATCTCTTCCCACAAGGAGCTTATTCATTACATAAAGAAAACAAGATATTATCAGGAAGGTAAACAATAGAGTAAGAAGATTATTTCAGAGAATGTGATCTGGCTTTCTGGCTTTCAGAGACAGAGACTGAGAGAGACAGAGAGACAGAGACAGAGTCAGAAAGAGAGAGGAGAGAGAAAGAAAGAAAGAAAGAAAGAAAGAAAGAAAGAAAGAAAGAAAGAAAGAAAGAGAGGGAGGGAGCGAGAGAGGGAGGAACAAAGGAAGGAAGGGAGGAAGGGAAAGAAAGAAAGGAAGGGAAGAAGGGAGGGTTGCATGAAGGGAGGGATGAAGGGAGAGAGAGAGGGATGAAGGAAGGAAGGAAGGAAGGAAGGAAGGAAGGAAGGAAGGAAGGAAGGAAAGAAGAAAGGAAGGAAGGAAGGGAGGGAGGGAGGGAAGGAGGAAAGGAAGAAGGGAGGGAAGGAGAGAAGGAAGGAAGAAGGGGGAAGGGAGGAAAGGAGAGATGGAGGGAGGAAATATATGAAAAAGGAACAAAGACAGATAGAGACATTAATAGATTGTTGGCTCTAAATAATACACATACCAGTTGGACTCTAGGCCCACCAAGGATACAGAAGTGTGAATTTCTTTAAGACCAGGATAATCAAAATATTGGTGCTTTGACTGGTGCTTTAATAAAATGAGAACGAAGAGTAATACATACATATAGTCATGCAGTAATATAGATTTAACCATTAAAATATAATCTTAATAGAATCAATCAATAATTCCAAATGCTAATTGGTTAAAAGAGTCAGATTATGGGAATGAACTGCAATTGCTTTCTACCAATGTTCAGAATGTGAGTAATAAATAAATCAAATGAGTTGAAGACCTTATACCTCTCTTGCTGTTTTTCAGGAATTTTTTGATCCACTGTACCATATAGCTGCCCTATAGATACTCTTAATGTGACCAGAAAAAGTGCACATTTGTATTTTTTTCTATAAAGAGCAAGACTTATTACTATTGAGTTTGTAGTATAATAAAATCCTTATATCTCTTTCAAAAGAATATGAAACTTTGCTTGCTTATCTTGCATTGGGGAAATTGATTTTTTAAAATATGCTTGGCTCAAGCACTTTCATGGATTTTTATCCATTCAAAAATTACATATCATGAAATCCCAATGTTGTGATTTTTTTCTACTCAGAGGAACTATGCAATTTAAAGCAAAGGTATTTAATGGAATAGCAGTAAACAAAAGCAGCGAATATTATTTCTATAAACCTGGGATATACTCTAACCCATTATCAATTAAATGTGTGATTAGAACCTTTGTGTTGAGATGCACACATAGAAAGAATATTAATAATTTGCTTGAACACATGATTTTTGCTAATGTCATCATAGTTCTACTGGCTTTCTCCTCACTGGGTATGACAGCAAAACTCTATTAGGTGTTATCTTTTTCGTTTGCTATTTGGTCATTTTTTTTCACTTTTGTCCAAATCTTTAGAACCCCTGTTAACAAGGAACAATGTCCTGAGATGTACCATGACAATTTAAATATGTTAAAATTTTCTAATTTATAGCACAAATTTAAGACACCATCATTTTACCAGTACATAGAATAAATGTATCTTCATCAGAAGTGTAGTGGATTGGCTATTGTTTTTGCATTATTCTCTTATCTGAAAATTCACTTTTCCTTTCCCTGGAAGAAGAAATTTGGGAACAAATAAATCTAAGAATCCAAAAGATCCAGAAAGAGAGATAGGGTTGATGTTAACAAATATAATAGAACAAGTATATAGGTATATAGATAAAAGTCCCAAAGTGGAGTCAAGATGGAAAGAAAAAGCAGGAAGTTTCCTGAATGCTTTTGTATTTGTATCACAACTTGAAATCACATTTCAAAATGAATCCTGTAGCTTCAGAACCTACAAAAGGATGAGTTGAAAAAAAAAATTTTCAGCCCTTGATAACTTAGAAGAACTGCAGGAAATATTTCTCTGGCTTAAGTAAAAGGGTAGTGCCACACAGCTCAGACCATGTCCAGCAAGCAGTGAGAGACTGTTCAGCATGGAACAGATCAGGATCAGAGGCCCTGAAGTCCCAGACCAACAAGCCAGCAGCATAGCAGACCAGTTTTAAGACCTCCAAACCCCCAGCAGTGTTACTACTGGGCTTATATCCCAAAGAGATCTTAAAGAAGGGAAAAGAACCTGTATGTGCACGAATGTTTGTGGCAGCCTTCTTTGTAATGGCCAGAAACTGGAACCTGAGTAGATGCCCATTAATTGGAGAATGGCTGAATAAATTGTGGTATATGAATATTATGGAATATTATTGTTTGGTAAGAAATGACCAACAGGATGATTTCAGAAAGGCCTGGAGAGACTTACACAAACTGATGCTGAGTGAAACAAGCAGGGCCAAGAGATCGTTATATACTTCAACAATATTATATGATGATCAATTCTGATGGACCTGGACATCTTCAGCAATGAGATGAATGAAATCAGTTCCAATGGAGCAGTAACGAACTGAACCAGCTACACCCAGCAAAAGAACTCTGGGAGATGACTAAGAACCATTACATTGAATTCCCAATACCTATATTTTTGCCTGCCTGCATTTTGGATTTCTTTCACAGGCTAATTGTACAATATTTCAGAGTCTGATTCTTTTTGTACAGCAAAATAAAGGTTTGGACATGTATAATTATTTGTGTTTAATTTATACTTTAACATATTTAAAACATATATTAATCATCCTGCCATCTAGGGGAGGGGGTAGAGGGGAAGGAGGGGAAAAATTGGAACAAGAGGTTTGGCAATTGTCTATGCTGTAAAGTTACCCATACATGTAACTTATAAATAAAAAAGCTATTAAAAATTTTTTAAAAAGCTGTCCAACCCTAGTCAGCTAACCCAGGCTAAGTAAATCCAGTACAACTATGAATCAACTTTGGAGACCTTGAATAAAAAATTAGTGACCAAACACCTGGCTTCAGGCTCAAGAAGCTTGGGCAGCCCCCTTTAATTCTCAAGCAGAGCTCAGTTTAAAAAGAAACAAGATGGGTTGGAAAATGAGCAACAGCATCTACCACAAAAATAGCAGAATTAGAAACCAGAATCATACAACATGTTGTTTGCAATAAAGACATTTGATGCAGAGGGAAGCATACAATATAAAGGTAAGGAGCTGTAACAGATTATATTATGCTTCAACTAAGAAAGAAAGAAAAACCATCAATTCTGATAGTAAACAAAGTAACAGATAAAATAGATCTTATTAACAGAGACAAGGAAGGAAACTATATCTTGATAAAAGGTCCCACAGACAATGAGGTAATATCAATACTAAACATGTGTATATCAAATAGCATATTATTTAAATTTCTAATGAAATTAAATGAATTGCAGGAAGAAATAGTAAAAATATATGAGTGGGAGATCTCAGTTTCCTCTCTCATAATAATATAGAGCTAATGACAAAATGAACAATACAGAAGTTAAAAAGCTGAAAAGACTTTTGGAAAAGTTAAATATGATAGACCCCCCTGAAAAAAATTTAACTGGGGTAGAAAGGAATATATATATATATATATATATATATATATATATATATATATATATATATATATATATTTCTCAGCAATACATAGTACCTACCCAAAATACTAACCATGTATTACAGGGCATAAAAACTTCTTAATCAAATTCAAAAGGACAAGAATATCAAATGCATTTTTTTCAGATCATAATACAATAAAAATTACCTGGGAAAGTAAAATGTAAAAGTAATTAAAAATTAAATAAATTATAAAAAATGAGTCAAAAAACAAATCCTCAAAACAATGAGTAATTTCATCAAAGAGCATGCAACAGTGAGACAACATAAAACTTTTTAGAACATAGCCAAAGCAGTATTTAGAGGATAATGCATATCTTTACATACTTATATAAATAAAATAGAGAAAGGAGAGCAATGAATTCAGAATGCAATTTAAAAAGCTAGAAAATGAGCAAAGTAAAATCCCCAATGAAATATCAAATAGGAAATCCTGAAAATCAAAGAGATTAATAAAACTGAAAATCAAAGAAAAGATTAATAAAATTGAAAAACCATTAAACTAATAAATAAAACTAAGAGTTGGTTTTATTTTTTTAAAAAAATGTAACCACATCATTCTGACTATTATAAATATCCAAATTAACCTCAAAGATCCTATAAAGGATAATACTGTATGAATACAGAAAAGAATGTTATTATGGTGAAGGGAATACTAAGTTAGTTGATTCAAAGCTTTCTTTGGTAGGGATGGGGAAAATAAAGTAAAAATAATACAACAAAGAACAAAAGAAAGCCAACAAGGAAGCCTACAAATGGGGCAACTTTGAAACATTATAGAGTACTGATTGCATAATATTTTTTGAAAGGAAAATTTATTGTTTTATATAGAATCCTTGCTAATTGTCTGCTATGAACATGGCAATGTTGCTGTTGTTGCTACAGTTTTTAATTTTCTCATTTTATATATAAATGTAAAATTTTAAAATTTTACCAAAAATAAATATTCATTAAAAAATAAAAAGATAATTTAAAATTAAAAAAGAAGAAAGCCCAATGACCAGTATCAAAAATAAGAAAGGGTGAATTCATCAAAAATGAAAAATAAATGAAATAAAAAATTAGGAGCTATTTTGCCCAATTTTATGACAATAAATCTGACAATCTAGGTGAAATGAATTAATATTAACAAAAACTACAAATTAACCATTTTAATAGAAGAGGAAATAAAATATTTAAATAAAACCATTTTAGAAAAAAAATTGAACAAACCACCAATGAAAACCCTACACAAAAATATCCAAGGCCAGATGAACTCACAAGATTTTAATTCTACAAGATTTAAATGATTATTAACTCCAATACTCTATAACCTCTTTAGAAAAATAGGTAGAGTTCTACTAAATTACTTTTATGAAACAAATATCAGGATTTTGATACCTACATCAAGAAGAGGAAAACCAGCAAAAAAAAAAACAAAACAAAAACAAACAAATAAATCAGATATAATTGTTCTATATAATAGACCAATTTCCCTACTAAAAAATAATGAAAAAAATTTAAATAAAACCCCAACAAGAAATAACAGCAATATATTATCAGGGTAATGCAGTATGACCAAGTAGAATTCATACTAAGAAAGCAAGGCTGGTTCAATACTAGGAATACTCTTAGTGTAATTGGTCATATCATTAAAAAAAAAAATGCAACAATAAAACAGCATAATAAAATTTATGGGATGCAGTATTTAGGAGATAATTTATATCTTTACACACTTAGACTAGAAAGCATATCATTACATCAATAAGTGCAGAAAAAGTTTGGATTTTTTTTTTAATAATACACACTATCCATTTTTATTTAAAATACCAGAGAGCTTACAAATAAATGGAGTTTTCCTTAAAATGATAAGTAGTATCTACCTAAAACCATCAGCAAGAATTTTCTGTAATGTATATATAATCTAAAAAGCTTTCCCAACAAGATCAGGATGTCCATTATTACCACTCTTAGTCCATATTTTATTAAAAATGTTAGTTATATAAATGAAATGAGAGAAGCAATTGGAATAGAAAATAAGGAAACAAATTATCACTCTTTGTAGATGATATAATGAAATTCTTAGAGAATCAACTAAAATATTATAGGTAATAAATGAATAAATACATTTTTCAAAGATGAAGACTATAAAATAATATCATACAAATATCAGCATTTCTTTATATTATCAACAGTCAGAAGCAAAAGAAAGAAAAATTTTATTTAAAATGTCTATAGAAAATCCAAAATCTTTGGGAGTCTTCCTACTAAGGAACTATATGAACACAATTACAAAATACTTTTCACATAAAATCAGACCTAAGCAATCAGAAAAAATATGTTGCCTCTAGGTTGAATATGCCAACCCAATATTATAAAAATGACAATTAATTCTAATTTAATCTGTTTGTTCAATGCCACACCAATAAAATTATCAAAAATATTTTTAGAGGTAGAAAAATAAGTATAAAATTCATCTGGAAAAATAAAAGGTCAAGAATATCAAGGAAATTTGATCTAGCAGTGTTTCTACTAGGATTATATCCCCAAGAGATCATAAAAGAAGAAAAAGTGATCCACATATTCATAATTTTATAGCAACCCTTTAAAAAAGTTTTTATTTTTCCGCATATATGCAAAAATAGTTTTCAATATTTACCTTTGCAAAACCTTGTGTTCAACTTTCCTCTCTGCTTCCCCTGACCCCTTTCCATAGACAGTAAGCAATTCAATATAGGTTAAGATTTAATTCTTCTAAATATATTTCCTTATTCATCATGCTGTGCAAGAACAATTAGATGAAAAGAGCAAAAAGCATGAGAAAGGAAAAAAATAAAAACAAACAATAAAAAGATGAAAATACTATGCATTGATCTGCATTGTCTCCACAATTCTTTTTCTGTATGCAGATGACAGTTTCCATCCCTGGTCTATTGGAATTGCTTTGAATCACCATACCATTAAAAAAGAGCCAAGCCCATCACAGTTGATCATCACATCATCTTGTTGTTGCTGTGTACAATGTTTTCTTAGTTCTATCTACTTTATTCAGCATGGCTTCATGTAAGTATTTTCAGACTGTCCTGAAATCAGCCTGCTTGTCATTTCTTATAGAAAAATAATATTCATTCACTATAATTTATTCAGATATTCCCCAATTGATGTGTATCCATTCATTTTCCAGTTCCTTGCAACTACAAAAAGGGCTTCTACACATATGTTTGCACATGTAGATCCTATTCCCATTTTTATGATCTCAGACCCAGTAGAGACACTGCTAGATCAAAGGGCATCAAAAACACACTCTGATAGCCCTTTGGGTTTGGTTTCAAAATGCTTTCCAGAGTGGTTGGATCAATTCACAATTCCACCACAAATGCATTAGTGTTCCAGTTTTTCCACATCCCTCCAATTTTTATCATTATCTTTTCCTATTATCTTTGCAATCTGAAAGGTGTAATGTGGTCCTCAGAATTGTTTTGATTTGTCTTTCTCTAATCAATACTAGATAATTTTTTTCATATGACTAAAAATGACTTTAATGTCATTGTTTGAAAATTCTCTGTTCATACACTTTGACCATTTATCAATTAAGGAATGGCTTGGATTCTTCTCTATATAATTTAGAAATGAGGCCTTTATTGGAAACATTGAATTTAAAAAATATATATTTCCCAGGTTTCTGCTTTCTTTCTAATCTTGCTACATTGGTTTTGTTTGTATAAAAACTTTTTTGTTTTATATAATCAAAATTATCTATTTTTCATTTCATAATATTCTTAGTTCTTAATTGACCATAAATTCCTTCCTTTTTCCAAAGATCTAAGAGATAGACTATTCCTTTTTTCTCTTAATTTGCTTATAACATCACCATGTCTAAATGGTGAACTAATTTTGATCTTATCTTGGTATAGGGTGTTAGGTGTTGGGCAATGTCTAGTTTCTGCAATGTTACTTTTCATTTTTCTCAGAAAATTTTGTCAAATGATGAATTCTTATCCCAGAAGTTTCAGTCTTTGGATTTATCACACACTGGATTACTATAGTCACTCACTATTGTGTCTTTTAAATCTTACCTATTCCACTGATCTACTACTCTATTTTTTTAGGTAGTTACAAATGGTTTTGATGACCACCACTTTATAATATAGTTTAAGGTCTGGTACAGCTAAGCAACTATCCTTCACATTTTTTCCCACTAATTCCTTTGAAATTCTTGGCCTTTTCTTCTTCCAGATGAATTTTGTTATTATTTTTTCCTAGCTCTATAAAGTATTTTCTTGCCACTTTGATTGGTATGGCATTGAATGACAGATTAATTTATGCAGAATTGTCATTTTTATTATACTAACTTGGACTACTCATCAGGACTTGGTATTTTTTTTCAGTTGTTTAGTTCTAACTTTATTTGTGTAAAAAGTATTTTGTGATTGTGTTCATATAGTTCCTAGATTTCTCTCAGCATGATTTTCTCAAATATTTTATATTATTTATTTTATATATTCTGTATTATGCATGTATTCTGTATGTACTTAGGTATTATTATATATTCTGTATCCCAAAGATATCATAAAAAAGGAATAAGTCTCACATGTGCAAAAATGTTTGTAGCTACCATTTTTATAGGGCAAGGAACTGGAAATTGAATGAGTACCCATCAGTTGGAGAATATTTGAATAAATTATGGTAATGAATGTAATGTAATATTATTGTTCTATAAGAAATGATGAGCAAGCTGATTTCAAATATTTTATATAATCTACAGCCATTTTAAATAGGATTTCTTTTTCTATCTCTTGCTGCTGAGATTTGTTGGTAACCAATAGTAATGATGATTTATGTGGTTTTATATCATATCCTCATTGATTGTTTCTAGTAGTTTTTTAGCTGATTCTCTAGGATTACCATCATATCATCTGCAAAGAGTGCTTATTTTGTTTCCTCATTACCTGTCCTAATTCCTTCAATTTCTTTTTCTTTTATTGCTAAAGCTAACATTTGTTGTACAATATTGAATAGTAGTGTTGATAATGGGCAACCTTGTTTCACTCCTAATCTTATTAGGAATGCTTCTAGTTTATCCTCATTAAATATAATGCTTGCTGATAGTTTCAGATAGATGTGTAACAGCCCTTTTTGTAGTAAGGAACTGGAAATTGAAATTGCCCATTAGTTGGAGAATGGATGAATAAGTTATAGTATTTGAATGTATATTTTCTATTGTTGTCCTATTATTATTTTAATGTTCTATTAAGAAATGATGAGCAGGCTGATTTTAGAAAAGCCTGGAAAGACTTAAGTGAACTGATGCTAAGTGAAGTGAGGAGAATCAACAAAACATTGTAGATAGGAACAATAAAATTATATGGTGATCAACTGCATGGACTTGGCTTTATTCAACAATGAAGTGATTCAAGGAAGTTCCAATAGACTAAGGATGGAAAGTGCCATCCACATTTAGAGAGAGTACTATGGAGACTGAATATGGATCAAAATATAATATGTTCAAATTTTGTTGTTTGCTTGTTTTTTTTTTTTCTTTCATTTTATTTTCCTTTTTGATCTGATTTTTTTTTTTGCATTGCATAAAGAATATGGAAATTTGTTTAGAAAAATTATTAACCAATATTGAATTGTTTGCTGTCTCAGAGAAGATGTGGGGGCAGAGATAAAAAGTTTAACACAAGATTTTGCAAAGGTAAATGTTGAAAATGTAATGAAAACATTAAAATGTTGAAAATGCATGTTCATGCATTTATAAAAATAAAATAGTATTTAAAAAAAACTAAAACTATCAAGAGGGTTAATGAAAAAAAAATTAAAGAAAAGTGGCCTATCCATACCAGAGCTTTATTATAAAGTAATAATTTTCAAATATGTCTAGTATTGGCTAAGAAATAAGTTGAAAATCAGTGGGATATACATAAAAATATTAGTAAAAGAACATAGTAATCTAGTGTTTAATAAACTCAAAGACCTCAGCTTCTGGGATGAGAACTCATTATTTGACAAAAACTGCTAGGAAAACTGGAAAACACCATACCAAAAATTAGGCAGAGACAAACATTTCACATTGTATAATAAGATAAGGTCAATATGAGTACAATATTTTGCCATAGAGGTTTATATCATGAACAAATTAGGAGATCCAGGAATAATTTATATCAGATCTATGAAAATGGGAAGATTTTTGACTAAGCAAAAGATAGAGCACATTAGGAGATATAAAAATGGATAATTTTTATTACATTAAATTGAAAAGTTTTTTATAAAAACAAAACCAATGAAATCATGATTAGAATGAAAGTAAAAAACTGAAAAACAATTTTACAGCAAGCATTTCTGATAAAGGCTTATTTTCTTAAATACATAGATAAGTAGAGGCAAGTAGGTGGCTCTGTGGATAGAGCACCACCCCTGAAGTCAAGAAGAACTGAATTCACATCTGACCTCTGACAATTAATACCTCCTAGATGTGTGACCCTGGGCAAGTCACTTAACCCCAAATGCTTCAGAAAAAAAAGAAAAAGAAAAAGAAAAAATACATAGATAACTGAGTCAAAAATAAACATATTCTTCAATTGATAAATGGTCAAAGGATAAAAAATCAGTTCTTAAATGAAGAAATCAAAGCTATAACCATATGGAAAAAATGATCTAAATATCTTTTGAATAAAAAAAAAAATAAATTAAAAATAAAACAGATACACCACCCCTAAGCCAAAAAGAAAACTGATAAATGTTGGAGAAGATGTGAGGAATCTGGGACACTAATACATTGTTAGTGGAATTATGGATTGATTCAAGAATGCTAGAGAGCATTTTAGAACTCCATCCAAGGGGCAACCAAACTGTACATACCCTCTGATGTAGAAATACATTATTAGATCTGTATCTCAAAAAGATCATAAAAAGGGAAAATGACCCACATGGACAAAAATATTTGTATCAACTTTTTGTGGTGGCAAAAAAGTGGAAAGTGAGAGCACACCCCCCCGCCCCTTTAACTGGGAGATGGCTAAAGAAGTTGTGTATGTAATGGAACACTATTGTTATAAGAAATATAACTGACAAATTTCAGGGGGGGAAATGGATTTACATAAACTGCTACAAAGTGAATTAAAAATAATAAAGAAATCATTGTATGCAATGATAAAAAAAATCATACAAATGATCAGCCATCAATCACTTAACTCTTTTTAGTAGCACAATGATCTAAGACAATTCCAGAAGATTCATGATAGAAAGTGTTATTCACATCCAGAGAAACAATTTATGGAGTCCAAATACAACTTGAAACATACTGATTTTCACGTTATTTCTTGTGTTGTTGTTGTTGTTGTTGTTTTCCTTTTGGTCTCCTTTCACCACATGATTTATGTGGAAATAAAGATTTTTTTTTTAAGAAAAAGAAATATATCTATTGCATCTAGAATATACTGCAACATATTTAACATATATAGGACTGCTTGACATCTAGGGAAGGGGGTAGAGGGAGAGAGGGGAAAAATTGGAACAGAAGTGAGTGCAAGGGATAATGTTGTAAAAAAGTTACACTGGCAAGGGTTCTGTCAATAAAAAGTTATTATAATAAAAATAAGAAAAAGAAAAAATATATATCAAATCACTCTATAAGGTTTTCAATAGGAAAGGCATATACAGTAGCAATTTATATTTTATAATGTTTTATATTTTACAAGGCACTTCACATACAATATATCACATAAGTCCAACTGTAACTATGAATAGTAACATAAGTACTTATTTTCACAAATAAGGAAACTAAGCTAAGAAATGTAAGATTATCATGCAAAATCAAACTGTTAATACATCTAATTGGACCTAAAACCTAAATATTCTGATTATAAAACAAGTGTCTTTTTTTTTAACTATACCATATGACTTCACTTATATGAAGTTTTACCAGAGTAAATATAATATACCAATGAATTTTTATAGCTGGGTGAGCTTTCTGATGGCATTGGATGACCCTATTTACCTAACCCCTTATTTTCCTGAAAATAGTAGTGAGATGCCACTACAACTCTGACACCTTGTACTTTTTACATCTTTACACTCACCTTCCTATATAGGCTGCCCATTTGACTGGTGCTAACTTAAAATAGGTAGACTTGTCATTTGTCAAAGCTAAGTCTTTTGCTCAGAGCAGTTTGATTTTATTCTAACCTTAGAAACAAAAGTTGTCAGACAGCAAATGCTGTGTTTTCATATCTTCACTGTTGAATAGTACTGGGAAAGGGGTCAAAAAGAACAAGTCACAATTTTATGGTCTAGAACATCATAAATACATTCAGTTTACTATGACAAATAAGACAGTGGTAACATAAAAAGCTTCAAGCGATGTTTTGGAAAGTCTGTTTTGTTAGATAGCTCTGGAGAAACCACTGCAAACAAACTATTAGATTGTATTTTTTTTTCTTTACAAAACTTCCAGTTACCTTGTTTTATGAGCCTAACTTGTTTTTTATGACTATAATAAAAAGAGACCAGTGGCCATGTGTATCTCCAATAGTTCTTAATGCAGACATCCTTGAACTGTGACTATAATGAGATCTGTGGGAGTTCCTTTCATTCAGCTAAATTGCCATGTTCTCTCATCACTTTGTATTCTTCTAGCCCTCCAAATAGCTAAATTTTCATGAGACGAGTAAATGTCATTATATATAGTCTATGTAAGGGAATAGTTTATTATAAAAATATTGATACACATTTATATTTCAATTTATTCTGATCAAACACCGCTAAAAATTTTAGTATTAAGTGCATGCAAAGTTGTGATTTTTTGTCTGCATTAAAAAAATTAATTTACAGGTGAGGAAATTGTTCCTCAAAAGATTTTTTAAAACATATTAACTATATGATTATATCTTTTAGGTCATTGAGTGGTTTCACACCTCCAACTCCAATTAAAATAATGAGATACACCACTGTATCTTAATCAAGCAAAAATTCCTTTTTGATTGAAATGTAGAATCAATCAAATGTGTAAATTAAATATGAATGTTTCCCATGAAACTCTGTTGAAAAAAAATCAATCAAAGTCATAGACTACATTTGAATAATCTAGTTTGATCAAGTAGAAAAGCAATCAAGTATTTTGAGTCATGGTTTAAAATGATGTGAGAAACTTATTAAAATTGGTTTAAAAAGGGCAGCTAGGTGGAGCAGTTGATAGAATACCAGCCCTAAAGTCAGGAGGACCTGAGTTCAAATTTGGTCTCAGACACCTAATACTTCCTAGCTGTGTGACCCTGGGCAAGTCATTTAATCCTAATTGCCTCAGCAAAAAAAAAAGAAAAGAAAAAAGAAAAAAGAAAAAAAATAAAAAGAAAAGAAAATTAGCTTAAAAATTAAATAAAACTTGTTTCTCTGTATATATGAGATAGAGATATCATCAAGAGATTCCAACAATTACTTGCAATATTAAACTGAAAAACTGGAATGAAGACAGAGTCCATTCAATATTTCTACCAGAGGAAAATAAGCAGTTAATATAGGGATGAGAATAGAAAGAGTGATGCTCTCTCCTCTCTACCTACAACTCTTGGCCAGAAGATAATTTCCTGAATTTTGATTCGAAGATTTGGCCTTTGGATTTTGGATTTGATAGCAATATCCCAGCAGTAGCAGTATATAACGATAAAACCTGCACAGGGAGTAGCAAACTAAACTTATCCAGAAAGACAGCTTTAGAATTCAGGATTCAGAACCTCAAATTTTATATCTTAGTACTTAGCTATATTTATCTCTAAAAGAAGAGAAAAGGGAATTTCTGAAATAAGGAGATATGAATTTTTCTTTTGTAAAATGTACACTCAAAGTTATAGCCTACTTTACTATTTATCATGAACTTTGTATGTAGGTGTAGGAAAATTTGTCTCAAACTTTTGGGGAGATGATTTTTGTTTTAGTTCTTCTTGTAATAATTTCTTATTTAACATTCTTAACTAAGAGCTATTTAAGTGTGGCTATTTAATATTAACTGACAAGTAAATATAGTGGAGACCTGTCAATGATAATATTAGAAATTCCTAACCCATCAAAGTTGTCCCTAGAATCATGAGGGAGAAGTAGTCAGGCAATCTTTGACCATCTTGATGGTGAGTATGAGGTGGAATTGGAAAAGTGATTGCAGAAGGGGTTATGATATACTACTATCATTTTACACATGATAAAACTAAGGCCAACTGAGTTTACATAATTTAATTCGATTCACTCAGTTATTAAGGGCAAAAGGAAAATATGAGCTCATCTCTTATGACTAGATCTTCTATTGTGACATTAGCTTGTTTGTTATTTTCAGTGCAAAGGAAAGAAAACATCCACATTGCTCTACTTCCTCTAAAAATCAAATTGGAATTCCCCAAGTAGCAACAACACTATTATTTTCTCAGACTCTTTTTATTTCCTACTCTCCCTTGCTCACATCCATTATTCCAAAGTCCTGACTATGCCTCTTTCATATCAATCTCAAAACTTTCCTTTATTTTTTTCTAATATCATCAACAGTTTAAAAAAATCTAAGTTTTCTAACTATTCCACATATCTGAAAGAATTCCCCCATGCAACACAGTGTACACAGCTAACATGAGTTTATTCACATATTTATTCTCCAAGGGTTATGTGTCCCAAGTGCTTTCAAGAAAAAAAAAATTAATATCCTTAGAGTAACATTTCTTTTTTTTTTATTTTAGTATTTTACTTTCCCCCAATTACATGGAAAAACTACTTTAACAGTTAACTAGTTTAATGTAACAGAATTTGTGCTCCAAATTCTTTTTCCTCTTCTTTCACCTCCCCCCCCCAACATTGAGAAGACAAGAAATTTGATTTAAGTGACACCTTTGAAATTAGACCCAAAAAAGTCTTCAAGAAAAATAAAGTTTAAAAGATTTTTCAAAATATATTCAGAGACCATCAGTTCTCTCTTTGGGTATGGATGACAAGTTTTGTTTTTGTTGCTTTTAATCATAACATTCAGAATTGTCTTGGATCATTGTATTGCTCAGAATAGCTAAGTCATTGACAGCTGATCATTTTATAATATTGCTGTTACTTTTTTACATAAAAATATTTCACTTTTCATCAGATCATGTTTCTCTAGGTTTTTCTGAAAGCATACTGCCTATCATTTCTTATAACACAATAGTTTTCCATCATAATCACATAACAGTTTGTTCAGTTATTCCCCAACCAATGAACACCCTCTCAATTTTCAATTCTTATAAGTAATTTTCCTTTTTTATTTGTTTATTTCTTTTGGGATACAGACCTAGCAGTGATACTACTAGATGAAAGGGAATGCATGGTTTCATAGCCTTTGGGTATAGTAGCAAGTTGTTCTCCAGAATAGTTGATTCAGTTCACAACTCTGCCAACAATTTATTGTCTCATTTTCCTACATCCCCTGCAACATCTGTAATTTTCTTTTTCTGTCCTATTAGTCAACCTAATAGGTATGTGATAGATTTAAGAATTATTTTGATTTGCATTTCTCTAATCAAAAGTGAGCTATAGCTTATTTTTATATGACTATAGATAGTTTTGATTATTTTATCTGAAAACTTCATATTTTTTAATCATTCATCAGCATTTCTGGCATCCCTCCAATTCAAGGTAAATTTATTCACTTATTTCCAGTAACCCCAGCAGCAGATTGGATAGACTAAAGGGAAGTTTAGGGCCTCCACATCTCCTGATTGTCTCCTCACCCTAATAAACAAGTTCTAATTAGAAGGGAATTATGTCTTTGAGAATTTTGTGTTTCCTTTCCTTCTCAGAGGACTCCATATGTAGAGACAGGTGTCCCTTAAGGGAGATCCAGGCACCTTATCACTCAGCAGGTTCTGTTCAATCAAGAAAAGATGAACACAGCCCAAATATGTAAAATCTTGCTGTTTTCAATTTAAAAATATATAGTCATTATATTTTGAACAATCAGATAAATGGGTATTTGATCTAGTCATCTGCTTGATACTAATTATATCAGTGTGGTTTGGAGAATTATACTTAAGTTTAATTGGAGTAAAATCAACCTTTAACTCATGCTTTCATGCCAAATGGAAACCCCCTCAGGTCATCATCCTCTCCACCTAATGTCTAAACACTTTGGAACATGTACTCTTGGCCATCTGAGCACCCTTTTATTGTTTATAATGCTACTGTCACTACCCTTCCTTCTCCTTAGATTTCTTCTAGGCACCTTCAAATTATGGTCAACACTGAATACTGTTCTATTTCTCATCTTTAGAGTCATCATCCACTGGATACTGTATTGACCAGTTCCTAGTCTCTTGATCTTGCCACCCCTTTGAATGAAGCCCATAAGTCAGGAACAACTCTATACCCAATGTCAGCAGGAAACAGTTTCAGGAGGGGAGGCCTCCATCCAACACTCCCATTTGTTTGAAGTGGGAAATGATGAGGTTCTTGATCCTTGATAAGTACCACCTACAGAGAGAGCCTGAATTACTATAAATAGTCTAAAAGTCAATCTACTCCCTGAAGCAAGCTGGGTGGAGCAATGATACAATTATCTCTTTAAGCAGACCTTTTAATTTTGATGATGTCATTTCTTATTCTAAATGTTGAATTCCTTGTTCAATTCCTATATCTAATCAGATATAGGCCAAATTATGATGTCAATCCCTCCTTTTTCTTTCCTATAAAAGAAACTACCTGTACCTCAATTCCCAGTAACCTGTTAGCCCACAAGTCAATGGTATATCACTCAATTTTTTTGTAGGTTCATTAGAAACTATTCCAATTATGTCAGTAAGTTCTTTATGGACTTTGTCTGCCTTATGGAGTCTTCTGTCTGGTTAATTGGAAATTCCACTAGGGAATTTAACTCTTATCTTTCCCCTTGTTAATCACTAAAACTGCCCTTTGGAAATTAGTACACTAGTACGTATCATAATAAAATCTTTTTCTCTTGATTTGGAAAAGGTTTAAGTCTACAAATTCTTTTGAGATACCTCATGACACTGGTCACGACACTGGTGTGATACCTCTATATACTTTTGTTGTTCTCCCTAACATTTGGTGAACCATATAAGGGGTATCCTGAAACCCCAATAAGTATTTTTGGGATTCAGCACTTCTGTACCCCCATAGCCCATCACTAGCCCAGTTCTAGGTCAGGAGAGTAGTAATCATACCTCTCTTTAGGTCATACCTCTTTGGAAGAACTGGAAACTTACAGGTTCCTAGAAATATCTCTGAAAACAACTGCATAGAACTCCTGAAGTCTGGGGTGGTATGCCTTCCACCCTCGGTATAGAGCCCTGATTTAACAAACTCAAAATCAAAAAATAGTCTGAGATAATGAGCAAAAAAAGAAAAAAAAATTGTTTCTATAAAAAGTTATTATGTGACAAGGAAGATCAAAATACACACTGATATCATAAAAAGGGGAAAAGTACCTATATGTTCAAAAATTTTTATAGCAGCTCTTTTTGTGGTAGCTAAGAATTATAAATGAAGGAAATGCTCATCAATGGGAAATTGCCGAAAGAGCTCTGACAAATGAATGTAATGGAATATTTTTGTGCTATAAGAAATGATGAGTAGATGGATTTCAGAAAACAAATAAACAAAAAACTTGGAAAGAGTTACTTGAACTGATTCAGCTCAGTGAAGTGAACAGAATCAGCAGAACATTGTACAAGGCAAAAACAACATTGTATAATGATTGTAATTGACAAGTTCTTCTCAGCAATCTAAGGATCCAAGACAATTTCAGAAGGTTCAGGATGCCAGAAATGCTGAGGGCATGCCAAAGATGTTGGGGTGACTTGGGCAGGGGTTTAGTATCCTGTCTGAAAAAAATTCAAGCTCAAGTTATCAAACTGTGCATACCCTTTGATCCAGCAGTGTTTCTACTGGGATTATATCCCAAAGAGATAGTAAAGAAGGAAAGGGACGTGTATGTGCCAAAATGTTTGTGGCAGCCCTGTTTGTAGTGGTTAGAAACTGGAAAATGAATGGATGCCCATCAATTGGAGAATGATTGGGTAAATTGTGATATATGAATGTTATGGAATATTATTATTCTGTAAGAAATTACCAGCAGGATGAATATAGAGAGTCTTGGAGAGACTTACATGAACTGATGCTAAGTGAAATGAGCAGAACCAGGAGATCATTATATACTTCAACAACGATACTGTATGAGGATGCATTCTGATGGAAGTGGATTTTTTCGATAAAGAGATCTAACTCAGTTTCAATTGATCAAGGATGGACAGAAGCAGCTACACCCAAACAAAGAACACTAGGAAATGAATGTAAACTGCTTGCATTTTTGTTTTTCCTCCTGGGTTATTTATACTTTCTGAATCCAATTCTCCCTGAGCAACAAGAGAACTGTTTGGTTCTGCACACATATATTATATCTAAGATATTCTGTAACCTCTTTAACATGTATAGGACTGCTTGCCATCTGGGGGAGGGGATGGAGTGAAGGAGGGAGGAGAAAAATCAGAACAGAAGTGAGTGCAAGGGATAATGTTGTAAAAAATTATGCTGGCATGGGTTCTGGTAATAAAAAGTTATTAAAAAAAAGAAAGAAAGAAAAAATTCAAGCTCAAACCATCTCCAAACTAAGCAAGGGGATTTATATGGGTACTTATTTGGGATAAGAAGTGACACAAGTGACACATCCTTCTGGACTCCTCAAGGGGAGGTGCTTAAAAGAGAATGCTGTCTGTTTTATTTTTCCTTAAAATAAATTCTAAAGAGTCATACTTCAAAGCTTACTAAGATTTTCAGAAGTGGGTAAATTCCTAGAATTATCCCATATTCTCAGGAATTCTTTCCTGCAATCTTAAAATGACTAATTGGTAATCTCCTTAATGATTGAATCTCAAAACATAGAATCTGCTAAGATGTTTTTATTAGTTCTACAACTTTGATTATCTAACTTTATTTCTGTTGTTTCAACTTAGTCATAAGTCTTAGGACTACAGAAGGTTTTTTTTTCCTTTTTTTCCCCTATGGTGTTAAGCCAATAAAGTTTCCCAGTGTTTTAAGTGCAGTTCTTAGAAATTTCTTTACATCTTTACATCTAGCTGTAATGTAAGTCTTTCAAGGTAACAGAATCTAACACATGCAACGTAAAGATTCTGCAAACCCAGAGACACAGACACAAGCAGAAAAACAAAGCATTGAGATGTCTTAGACCAAATTTGTTTCTGCTGTTTGTTTGTCTGTAGGGATAAAAGAGAAATGGAATTCTATCTTTGCCGTAATTCATAAAAAAGATTAAAAGTTTCTGTTCCTATATTCCTATAGCAGTTAATCTCTTCTTGTTACCCAGGGGAGATGAAAAGTGCCAAGTTTTCCCAAAGGAAAGTATACCAAAACTGCAAGTGTTCCCAAGACCAGGTGTTGCTAATCAAGATAAGGTAAGAATACTGAGCTTGAAGCTCACTGCGTCCTGGGGGCTTGTTGGTATCCCAGCTATAGGAGAACAACAAAGATAGGGGCCTTACCTTGAAAGCCAGACTCTCCCCCTACAAGGCCAAAAAATGATGTGGTATAAGGTGACTCTCCACTTACAGGACAAACTTGAATGAGAACAGAGAGAAAGCTGAATTGCCTTAAACAGTCTGGAAGCCAATCTACTCCCTCAGTCAAGCTGGGAGAAACAGTGATATAATTTTCTCTTTAAATGATTTTGATGATGTCTTCTGTTATTCTAAATATCCTAAATAGGCCTTTATTGCAGTAAAAAAGGTTTAATTGCTTGTTCAATTCCTTGCATTAACGAACACTATAGTTACTGTATCCAATCAGAACACCAAGTTAAAATGTCAATCTCCACAAGTATTTCTCTCCCATAAAAGAAACTGCCTGTACCTCAATCTCCACTAATTTGTTAACTCACAAGACACTTAATGTCTTAATCATCCAGTTCTTTGTAGGTACATTAGGAACCATCCACCTTATGGCAGCAAGTTCTCTATGAAGTTAGCTTTTTGACATCTTCCTCCTAGCTAATTGTGAATTGCACTGGAGAAGTGAACTTCCATTTTTTCCCCTTGTAAATCACTAAAACCTCCCTTTGGAACTTAGCAAACCAGTTCATTATATCATAAAATCTTTTCCTCTTGATTTGAAAAGTGTAATCCTGCAAATTCTTTTCAGATACTTCATGACCCCAGTATAGTTTTGTGGTCTAAACCCCTTCTATACAAACATATGGACCCTGCCCCTCATAAATAAATAAATAAAGGGAGTTTTGAAACCCATATATATATATGTATTTGGAGTTCAACTCACAAATCCAGTCACTGGCATGGCCTGTGCTTAACTATGATACACTCTTATCTAGAGGTGATAGCTTTTTCTTGCTAACCTTCTAAATTTTCTTTGGCAGGAAATTTAATTTCCCACCCCCGTCCTCTTCTGAGTTCTGCTGTTTGTGTTTTTGTTTGTTTAATTGTAGTAACTTTATCTTTAATACACACGGAATCATATTGGGAAAGAAAAATTAGAAAAAAAGAAAAAAGCCATAGGAGAGATTAAAAAAAAAAAAAAACAGAAAAAAGAAGTAAACATTGTATGTGTTGATTTACATTCAGTGTCCTTAGATATTTTTCTAGATGCAGATGGAATTTTCTGTCCAAAGTCTATTGGGATTGCTTCAGAGAATCATATTTCCTTCCCTTTCCCTTACCACCTCCCTTAGAAGTCAAGTAATCCAATATATGTTAAACCTGATCAATTCTTCTAAACATATTTCCACAATTATCATGCTATACAAGAAAAATTAGATCAAAAGGGGAAAAAATTGAGAAAGCAAAACAAATGCAAACAATAACAAAAAGAGTGAAAATACTATGTTTTGATCTACACTCAGTAACCGCAGTCCTCTCTAGGTGTAGATGGCTCCTTCCATCACAAGATTCTTAGAACTGATCTGAATCACCTCTCTGTTGAAAGTTGCTGTGCACAATGATCTCCTGGTTCTGTTCACTTCACGTAGCATCAGTTCATGTAACTCTCTCTAGGTCTTTCTGAAATTATTACAGAAATTGTTTTATGGCATTATTTAAAAGTATTTGGAGGGATTTTGGGAGAAGTCAGATGAGCCTTTGCCTTTTTTCCATTATCTTGGCTGAGCTCCTTTGGATATATCTATCTTCATCTTATCTCATAAGTTTCTTCCTGAGCCAATCTAATCTATTTATTATTCTATGTGTATACCAAAGGCAATCCTATTGTATAATTTTTCTCAGGCTCTTCTTCTTTCCTTGAATGCCCTCTCACATTCTCTCTGCTTGTCTGTATTATATCCCTCTTTCAAGCCCCCACATCTTCCTTCTCCAAAACCTCCCACTAATATCATTAGTTTGCAGTAATAATTGTATCTTCTAGACTCCTGTATATTATTCTATAATTGTATTTTATCAACATTTGTATTGATAATTTTTGAAGAGATTAATAAAACTGATTTAGGGAAGCTGGGATTAAGTAATATGATATAGCACCTTAAGTATAACAAATGAAACAATACATTTAGACAAAATTTTAAAAATAACTTTATATGACATTTTGCTGCATGACTTAAGAGTTTCAAGAATTCATCAATATGGTAAACTATTTCCACTAACCCAGACTGAAATCTGTAATATTCTCTCTAAAATGTAATATTCTCTTGTTGGGGTTTTCTTGGGGTCTCTGGAGGCAGCCTTCATTTCAGTTTGGTGGAATCATCAAAAGCACAAATAGGGATTAAGGTCCAAATCCTTTATTGTCTCTTTCCAAGTCTTGTCTCCTGTCCTGCGGCCTGATTAGCTTTCATAAGAAAAAATCCAGATCCTTTATTATCTCCTTCCTGGGGCTGGGCAGCTTTCTGGAGAGCCTTTCAGTCTAGTCTTGGTTCTGAGAGCTTGAGCTCCCACTTGCTTTCTCTAGCTTCTGAATCTCCCCAACTGAATCCTGACAGAGGCTTCAAGAGCTTCTAAAGCACTTGTCTTTTTGGCCCTGAGAGCTTCTTGCTTATATGCCCCACACCGAGTATACACCAATCATTATATCACTAGGAAACCATTATTTGTGCTAGAATTAAATCAGTGCTAAACTAGATTTAACCATTGTCTCCTTAGATTCTACTTAGTACCTTGTTTCAAGCTCTGGCCCATACCATCTCCTTGTAGGATTAAATCAATCATACTGAACCATGCTAAATTAGATAACTATTGTTTCTATTAATTCCACTGACTTAGTACCTTGTAAGAATCCTTTGTTTCAAGTTCAGAGTTCTGGTCCATAACAGAAATCCATGTATAACTTTTTTAAGTCTAAGGAGTTTGCTAAGATTTAGAAGTTAATGAATTTCTCAAGGTATAGTAGGGGTCAGAAAATAGTTTTCAACTTAGATTCTTATCACTTCAAATCCAGTGTTCTAAATACTATGCTATGTTCCCTCTCATAATTTCTTAACCATGGGTTTTTTGAAATTAAAAAAATGATAATAATTATATTGGTATCTTCATTGTTAGTTGATTCAGTAGGGTGCCAGGACTAGAGTTAGGAGTCCTCATTTTCCTGAGTTCAAAGCTAGCCTCAAACATTTTCTAGCTATGGGAACATGGACTCAGTTTCATGTTGTTTCACACCTTTTGTCTTCTCATCACTACCCATTTTACTCATGACTTTCATACTTCCACACTTCATCTCTTTGGGCCAATTGTGCTGATTTATTTTCTGAATTGTTCTAACAATTAATATTCTGATGCTATTGATCCAAACTATCTTTCAAAATTTCCATTCTACTTTCCTTTTTTAAAAAATCCATTATTTTGGGAGTTGATATTTTCCTTCTTCTTATCATTCTACCTTTTACTGATTACATATGGCCTTTACAAAAATGTATGAATTGAGGATTTTTTTTTATTCATAAACAGAAAACTAGCGAGTTCTTACTAAAGATCAAAAATCCTTAGGACACTTTTATGAGATTCTGAAATTTTCAGGTAATAAATGCTTTAATTTTCTATGCCTGTTATTTCGAAAAATTGATTGTTGCACATGTATGCTTTATATTGCACATCTTTTCTCTAGTTTTTCACTTCTTTATACCTTACAAATCTATGAAGTTTGGTATTTATAAAGGTTTCTTCTCAAAACCAAATTGTAACAAACAATGTTCAAATATCATTCTATCCATTTTGCAGAAGTGAAAATTAAGATTCAAAGAAGTTATTCTCTACCATGAAAATCTATCCTATCTTCCCAGAATTACAAGTCAGTTCTTATTACTTTAGATCCAAAGAGTTCTCCACTAAAGTAGACACATCTGTCTATTGTCCATAGACTTTTCAATTTATTAAGCAAAAACTCACTATGCTAAATGAGCCATAGTTCTATATAAACATGTGTATATGCATAGGTGTGTATGTGTGTGTAATATGTGTTTATGCTTAGCAGATAAAAAGAATTAATATCTAGCTGCAACCAAAATGTTTAGATTATCAGTAAATTTTGCTTCAAGCTTAATCTCAGGTTTATACAATTGAAACTCACATTCAATTTCAATTCTAATATGATAGAAAGAGGTATTTTGAAAAGACATTAACTTTTACTTTCCAACATGAACTATGAACATATAGAATGAAAAATCTCGACCTCTGATATATCACCATTCCAAGAAGTCAAACTCTGAAGGTTGTCAATCATTTCCTTTCTTGATGTCTTTAACCTGACATTATTGACTTTGGACCTATGTAAATTAAGTAGGGTCCCCCAGAAAATGTCTGATGTTATACAAAAATCTCTGGAGAGAATTTTTTTAAACTAATATTTTCTTTTGCAAGTAAATATTAATAGCATTTTACTAAATTAAGGATTCCATACAAGGTAACTGAGTAGAATGTGGGGTCTATTTAAATAAATTAAAATTTACATTTGTAAATTAGAGTTCTACTTGTAGATTTCAAGTAGTGTTATTTCTGACTGATCATCTCCAAAATAATTCACATTCTTCAGTATCTACTATATAGCTATGAAAGTCAATGGGAAATCATTTAAGTATATGTGGTTTACACATCTGCCAGTTAAATCAAAGCATCAAATGCAAAATCTCACACTCAGGGACATTATGTGGATTTGTGACTCTCCCTGATGGACCTTGGTTCTATAAAACAATAAATGGATTCCAATGAAAAATAAATGTAATATTTTCATATATAAAATAATATATTTCTTTTCCACCAGTACTTAGGCTACAGAATACTTCAGAAATTTGAAACAGGAGTTCCTATAAGCATGAATAAACTGAAAATCAAAACTGCCAAGTAATTTGGCATCCTTTTTGGAAGGAAAAAAAAATCAGTCTCCAAAAGGCATCTAGCATTTAGATAGGTGTCATTTTCTATAGAGGTTTTACAAATATACAGAGAGAAAAGACAAATTGAAATTAACTTTTCTAAGTATTAAGTTGGACCAAGGATTCTGTGACTAATGGTTTACTTCAGTGAAGAAAAAGGCATGTACATATACTGTGACAGCACCGAATTTAGTTGTGACATTATGAAACTAAATTTGTAGCACAGTTTAAACTGGTTGCAATTTCAATGTTAAATAAAAAAATAAATAAAAAAAGATTTCACAAAACATAAGTAGTAATAGAAGCTTCCCCAGTGAAGAGAAAGATTAGGGGTTCAATTTATCTCTTTATCCATGCATATTTTCTATCATCTTTCTTCTATTAAGCAACTAATAAACATTTATTAAGTGCCTACTATTTGTCAATCACTATACTAAGTGCTGGGAATACAAAAAAAAAAAAAAAAAAAAAAGAGGCAAAAGGCAGCTTGTCCTCAAAAAGTTAATAATTTAATGGAGAAGATTGCATGCAAAAAATAGCTATAGGAAGTGATAAAAAGAAGGAATGCATAATTAATATGGGTGGGAGAAGACTCTATTAAAGAAGGAATTTTAGTTGGGACTTAAAGTAAACGAGGGAGATCAAAAGTCAAGGAACAGAGAGCATTCTAGGCATGAGAAATAACCAGAGAAAATTCTAAAATGTAGAGTCATATTCTTGGAACAGCCAGAAAGCCAGTGTCATTAGATAAAATAATATATCAGGTATTAAAATTATAAAAAAGATTAGAAAAGCAGGAGAGGGATCAATTATGAAGATTTTTGAATGCCTAACAGACTATATCTTACATGATTTTACAGGTAATGGATTTGAGAATCATTAGTATAAAAATATATTGATTTGCTATCTAGAAAATAGAGGGAAGAGAAAAAGACAATCATTTGAAGATCAATCTATGGTTAGAGGTGTTAGAATCTTTACAAACTGTCAAGTCATTAGAGTTGATAGAGACAATAATTATCTAATTTGACATGGTTCAATATGATTGATTTGATCTTAGAAGGAGATATTTTGGGCCAGAACTTGAAACAAGGTACTAAGTACAACTGATAGAAACGATGCTTGTGAACACACCTTTAGAGAGCTCATAAGTATCTAAGTACTCAGTGGAGTTCACATGTTTGGTAGATTGCAGGCTTAGTATGAGATTTCTGAATTCACACCTCCCTTAGGGTCAGAGAGCACTCTGGGGATAACCCAGAATCTCTCTCTCTTTCCAGGCAGAGGAGTTAACCTTTGGGAGATCATATATATATATACAGGAAGCTCTTAGAGCTAGAGAGAATTTTTCTTGGGAACATTGACTGGGGTCGGAGAGGAGCACTCTGGGAGGAAGTCCACAAGCCCTATCTTTGAGGCAAAAGAGAGATTCCTTGTATCTTCTACCTTGGTGCTAGCTGAAGTCAGAAGGACAAACCTTTGGATTAGATTCCGGTGGAGCTCTTAGACACAAGTGGAGAGATAGGCCAGAGCTAACCGGGCTATATTGAAGGACACAATAAAAGTTCAGATCTTTTATCGGCTAGCTGAGATTTTGGAGTAATTATTTATTTCAACTGAGACTAAGGCTGCCTCCAGAAAACCTCTCTGAGAAACCTGCTTTCTCTCAGAGAGAATTCTTACATTTTAAAGAAGAAGATCACCACATAGAGGATATGATTTGGATATGACATAGAGAAGAATTTGTTAGAGAGGTAGGAAAATAACCAGGAGAGGGTATTATCCTGAAAACCTAGAGAGAAGAGAATTATCAAGAGAAAATGATCAAGTATGCCAAAAGCTACAGAAAAGCCAAGATAAGTAAAAATAGAAAAGAGCCATTGGATTTGAAAAATTAAAGATTATTAGTGATTTTGGGATGGGCAATTTTGGTAGAAACCAGATTATAAGGAGTTAAGAAGAGAATAGAAGAGAATGAACAGGAACCTATTGTAAATGAATTATTTAAGAAGATTATCATAAAGAGCAGGAGAAATGTGAGAGGGTGGTTAGTAAAAATGTAAAAATCAAGTGAATTGGGTTTTTTTGTTTGTTTTTTCAGAATGGGAGAGATATGGACATGCTTCTAGGCAGAAGGTAATGAGTCATTAGATTAAGAGAGACTGAAAATTAATGAGAGCATGGAGATGGCAAAGAAAGCAATCTGTTGGAGGAGATGTGATCACTTGAACATGAGAAGGGGTGAGTCTTGGTAACCTAGGAGCAAGGTCACTTCATTATACCACAAAAGTGTAAAGGCAGATATAACAGAAAATATTTTTGTAATATGAGTTGAGGAAGAGGGAGTTCACAATGGATGTCCTCATTTTTTTTTTTGTTTTTATTTTTTTTCCCTGTAAAATATTAGACAACATTCCCTAAGAGTAGGGAAGAGAAAGCCATGGAAGGTTTGAGTGGGTTTGGAAAGGTTTGGAAATGTCATTGTGGAGAGTGATAAGGGAGATATAATAAAATTGTCTGGCAGCAGTGAGGGATTATTTGAGGTAGTGTTACATAAATGTTGAATGATTTTCTCTTCATTCAGCAGTACACATGTAGTGGTAGAGTGATAAATAGTGACAGTGATCCAAAGATGAGGCTTTCCTGGAAGAAACTGACAAATGTCAAGGGGGCTAGGGATTAAAAAATAAAGATAATGTAAAGTTGATTTTTTTCATTAAGTGGTCAAAAATATTTTTAGGGGGAGATCTATGTTTTTGATTTTTCTATTATCTATATTTTATGTGTCTTCTCTCTACATCATTTATCTTCTATATTCTCTATCATGCTTTCTCTCTATCATCTATGTAGACATTTTTGGAAGAAAAGTATATGCTTTGTCATTGTAGTATTGCACTACCATGCAACTACCATCCACTTTTACCATAGCTGAGGACAAATGAAGGGAAAAGAGAAGAAAGTACAGACTCAATAAGCCTTTATTTTTAAGCTTTTATTGTGTCCCAGAAACTAAGCTAATCACTGGGGATATAAAAGAAAAAAATCCCTGCCCTGAAGGAGTTCACATTCTCATTAGGATACAGCAAACAAACAACTATGTACCTATAAGATTTTTACAGAATAAATTAGAGGAAATCTTAGATGATAATTTTTTTTAAAGTATTAAAAATTTTAATTGTCTATACATCAGTAGCATAGCTATTAATTACTTTAAATGTAAGAATCTTATTCAATGGTCAATAAGTTATTTGGGAAATTTGATCATATCAATTTTGTTAATTTTGCTCTACATGAAAAGAGAAAACAAAAGTGACAGCTAAAAGGAAGACTGTGAAGACTCTCACATTCTTCTTAGAAAATCAAATAAAAGAGTTGCTAGAAATATTTTTTCATAAGAAGTCCCAAGGCAGTAAGGAAAATCATGCCATGGGACACTTGGCCATAGAGTATTCTGGTGCTAATGACAAGTAATTGCAAAAATATTATAACAAAAATATAGTTTATGTAACATCTGTTATAGAGAATGAAGTAGACAAATTCTAGGAAAAACTTGATAAGACTATCTAAACTAAATTATCATTTATTTGATACTTTGTTATTTTGATGCAAATTTGGGCATAGATGAGAATGATGAAAATAAGTTGGAAAATATGGTTTAGGCTTATGGAATGACAGTATAAAGGTTTGGTTTATAGAATGTAAAAATGCCTCATATTTTAAAAGCATGAATATTTTCTTTGAGAAAAATAATCAGAAGAGACTGAATAAAGATACTCAAAAATACAAAAATCAAAATGATTATATTTTAAAATATATGAACTCTTTGCTGATATGAAAGTTATTTCTGAATCAGATGAATGTGCCTTTGTTAAAGCAAAGATAAAATTAATAGAAAGTTTAAATAAAGAAGAAAAATGAGGAAATATATGATATGTGGTTTGAACCTGATCTATTTCATCCAGTCATTGGTACTGAAAATTAGAAAATATTTTAATATGCCCTCTTAAGAATCAAGGATAGTGGAAGCATCACATTTAAACATCACAAGCCCAGGTGTGCTTCTTAAGGGAATTAAAATAAGTGAAGAAAATAAAGATTGGCAAAGCAGCTGAAAGAAACTAAGGATAAGGGGATCCATAGAATAGTAATATGATTAGGGCATTGAGAGATCAAATGAAGGGAAAATGGAAAGGTATAATTAATTAAAGACATCACAGAAATGATCAAAAGCTACTAAACTACATACCTATTTTCTACATTCATTTTTGTAAAAATAATCTATACGTAAATTGTCAAAAATGTGAACCTAGACCACAACATTACTGAGAAATAGTGTATTTTTTTTTAACTTGAAACATCTTACTATGATATGTTTGGCCCCACAAACTTCCATCACAATTTATTTTAAGATAGAAGAACATTTTTTGGCATAAGAATCCCAAGAGATAGGACTGACTGGGATCAAATTGTTCACTATAAATGCAGATTGATGTGTTAAGCATATTGTCTCAAATTCTAGATTAGGAATAGCATATGATTAGTAATTTGAATTACTTGAGAATGAAAGAACTGCTACCTATTTTTTTTCCACAGTGAATTTTTTAAAAAACAACGATGACCACTTCTTTGCTATGATATCTTCCCTTTTGCTATAAAATTACTCTAGAAAGACCTTCACTATAAAAGTATAGCAAATATGATTTTCAATGGGAGTAATAATAATAAATAATAATTTTAAATGGCTTTTCTATAAAATCTAAAGTTCTGCAAAAGTGTTTCATACACATTTTGTCATTCAAATCTCAAATTTATCCAGTGAGCTAGAAACTACAGGTATTATTAAAATCCACATTTTAGTAATAAGGTTTTAGTGCTGAAAAATGAAAAAAATATTAAAAATACAAGAAAATATGGAAAGATATAATAAATAAAATCATATAAAGTAAGATTAAGAAGGAAGGAAAAATTCACACCTTTCAGATTGGATCAGATGATAGGAAAAGATAATGATAACTCTTGGATGGGATGTGAGAAAACTGGGACACTAATGAATTTTTTGTGGAATTATGAATTGATCCAGCCATTCTAGAGAACAATTTGGAACTATGGCCAAAAGAGCTCATGCCTTTTGATCCAATAATGCCATTACTGTATCTATATCACAAAGAAATCATTAAGGAGGGAAAAGAATCCACATGTGCAAAAATATTGGTAGCAGTTCTTTTTGTAGTGGAAAAGAATTTGAAAATTAATAGATGCCTATCAATTAAAGAATTTCTGAATAAGTTATATGAAAGTAATTCAAAATAATAGCAAATATGCATTAATGTCTCATTTTTCCCACATCCCCTCTAATAATTATCTTTTTTTCTTGTGCTATTAGTATTATTATTTATGATTATTATTTTCATTGAAAATCACATTTGCTATAATTTTGCAAAGGTGAATGTTGTAAACTATCTTTGTATTATTTGGAAATGTAAAAAACTATATAAAAAAGAATGAAGGAGACAAGCTTTTATTAAACACATTATTACTATATGCTAAATGTTTTACAAACAATATTTCATTTAATCCATACCACAATTCTGAAAAGTAGGTATTATTATTATTCCCATTTTAGAGTTGAAGAAACTGAGTCTGACAGAAGTAAAGTGAATTTTCTGGAATCACAAACATAGTAAATGTTTGAGTTCAGGTTTCAACTCAGATCTTCCTGACTCCAAAACTAGTGCTCCAAACCCACTACTCCAAATTCACTAATGTATCCAACACCTCAGAATCAAAACAAAACACATGTTGTGAAAAAAATTTATATTTAAAATAAAATAATATGTTGCAAAAATTATAGAGCTTCATATAGACTTGGAAGGATAAAGAAGGAGAAAAAGCTTGTGTTTACTTCCTTAAAAACTCTTATATTAAATATTTCATTGTTTAATGTTTTAGTTAATCTCATTATTTGCTTTTAAAATACAAACAAATCTTTGTTGATAAACTGAATGATTTTCTGTAATACACTTCATTCTCTGAAGCACTACATAAATAAGGCCTGAGCACCTCTATTGTACTAATTAGACTACTTAATTAATTTAGATATCTTTGTAAGTCATTAAACTGATGCTCCCTATGAAATCTATTCAGACCAGAAAATGGCTCAGTAGGTAGAATGCTGATCCTGCAGTCAGGAAAACAATTTCAGATCCATCCTTTCACATTTACTAGATTAGTGACCCTGGGCAAGTCACTTGCTCAAGTCTTCTTTAGTTTCCTCAACTCTAAAATAATAGCATCCATTTCCTAGGGTTATTATGAAGATTAAATGAGATAAGATATATAAAGATCTTATCACTGGGCCTAGTACATAAATGGTGCTTAATAAAACCGAAAAGACAATTAAAATAAAAGATTTAAGCATTTAAACTACAAAGAAGGAAATGATGGCCAGAGGAAAATAGCTATTCCTCCTCCTTCCTCAACTTGAACAGAGGTAAACCTTGTGAACTTAGGAGGTATATGGACTTTTCTTTGATGTAGGAATCCTAGCAGCATTGCTTAGGAGAGTAGCATTCATTGATAGTGTTTGAAGTAAGAGCTAACTATAGACTAGATACAATGAGGAAAGCAAATTGAAAATTTCTCAAGAATCCCACAGCATAACTAATTGGAAAACCTTTAGGGCTCCAGAAAAAGGGCTTTCAGGAACTGTGAGGTGCCCCTTCATATGATGTGCTCTTTAAGCTAAAGCCATTTCTGCTCTGGCTGTATATGGAGTTTGGGGGTTGTGCCCTATTTTTGAGGGGGTTGGATATTTTGTGGTGTGTTGTTTTGGATACTTTTTCTAGAGTATCTTAGAAAACCTTATGTGAATGTTAATTAAGTATGACTGATTAATGCTCATATCAAATGATAATAATACCTGGGAACCACACTAGTGAAAACTCATTAGTTATGCCATTAGAAAAACAGTTTCCCAAACCCTCAGGGCTCAGATTCAACTTGTTTATGGAAGTGGGGTTGGAACAGTATACCTATAGTGTACATGAGCTATCCCACTGGCAATGGAGTTGAATGACTGTTAGGCAGGTCTCTTTCTATTTGTCCAATATCTTCAATTCTTCAGTCATTGTGACTCTTCAAGACTCTGAGACCTATAGTATCAAAGGAACAATATTTTTATTAAGAAGCTAATTCTGTTTCAGAGAGAAACTTGAAATATTTGTCACTATTATGTAGTTTGCCCACATAAAAACAAAGTAGAGGAGAGATTTTTCCAAAGATAGTGAGTTCTTGGAAAAATTGTTCAATTGTGAATTTGATATTGTGCTTATCAAGTTCTAGAATGCCATCAAATTAAATTCATAATAATTCAAATTCAGCACAAATATTAACATAGCAAAAAGTATATGAAGGCTGTCTGCTATATAGAGTATGATATTCAACTGAATGAATAACTTATCAGTACATATATCCTAAACAGATATCGCAGATGGCTCATAACTGAGCAATGAGCTTTGTCCAGAATTGAGCATAAGGAGATTAGACTGAATCCCAATGGGAACTTGAAGTCTTTTTCATGACCTCAGCAAAATAGTTAGACTTCCTAGGTCTATTCACATTCAAAGAGTCCAATTCAGCCTTGTAGAAGAATTTCTTGTCTTCTAATATATAATTAGAAAACGGCTTATCTTGCTGGTCATCTTCTCCACTGCAGCTAGCTGATGAGGCCAGTGGATCCCCAAAGGACAATTAGAGAGCTTTCCTCTAAATCAGAAAAAGGCATTGGCCAGGATTAAGATATCAGTACTTTTATAGTTTTTCTTCTTATCCGTAGCTGCTTCTAAAGTTCAATGATAATAATACCAATAATAAAACTTCTTCCCTAAAAGTCAATTTTATTTAAATGATACACATTGCAAAGTATTTTGTTTATCAGGCATGCAATATAATTACTCACTTGTAATGGGCTGAGGTTTGAGTTGATGCACTGAGGTCCCAAGTATGTGAGGCTAAATAGTAATTCGGCTATACTCGATTAATATACATGATTGGATAAAGAATGGTCCCTGCCCACTCTCCGTGCATGTCCTGATGTGTTGTACAGGAAATGACGATTTTGGTGGGTGGAGGCAGAGAGAGATAGGAAGAGAAGCTGGGAGAGATTGGGCCTGGGTTTTTTCTCCTAGCTGCTGGTTGTGTGGCTGAGGGTCTAGCTAACTTCTTGACTCAGCTGCACACATTGATAATCGCCAATTCTCTTCCACCTCCGATCCTTCTTCACTGAGAATAAAGACTGACGATTTTCCCCTAACCTGAACTCCGGACTCCTGCTGATTTTAAAAATACACGGTCTTCACACTCACTCACATGGTTAAATCTCCTACCTGCAATTTTCCTCCTGAAAATATCTAAAATTAATGATTTTAGAATTCTTCATTGTATAGGAGCATGTTTCCTTCATATATTTACTTATAGATATTGATATACAAAGTAAGATAAATAGGCTGTACATTCCATAAAAAAAAAAAAAAATGTTTACCTTGTTCAAGTAATTTAGCAATGTATCATTGCATATTGAAAAAAAAAAATTAGGACTTCCACTTGAAGTTCATGGACTTGAGTTCAGATTTTTACTGTTAATTTCTCTTTGTGAAATTATGAAAGGAAATGGAGTAGGAGTAGTGAATAGAGTGAATAAAAGTTTTATCATTACTGCAATTAATTTGTGGTCTCTTCTTAAGTTGTGACAAATAGCTTTCACTAATATTTTGAACAAATTTATAATGCTTCTACACCATTCCTTCTTAAATATTGCAATTTCAGTTGAACCCTCAAAATGAATTGAACCTTTGAAGTGCTATATTGATAAAATATTGCATAGATTGATGATGAAACAAGAAAATATTCTTGTCAAAGCAAGCATTCTAATTAGTTGATGCCAATTAACAGGCATTTCCATACAATAGTTCATGACAGTATTCTGTTTCAACTCTTTCTGATCCCATTAGATAAAATGGGTCAGTGTTTTTTGAGCGGTGACATGATGGTTAAATGTATCCCAAAAACATAATCATTGATATGTCATTGAACTATTAAGACAAGTGGAAATTGTCTTTTTTATATGCTGCTAGACTCATCTAACCCTAGTTTGTCTATATCTCATAGAGACATAACCTATGAAGTGATTTGAAACAGTGAACCAAGTTCTTCACGTTTCAATCCTACACTATTAGTGAAGAAAAGTATGTGGGTGTCTCAGTTATTCAGATTGTTTATGCAATATTCAGATTATGTAGATGATTACTCAATTTCACTTTTCCTTCACATATTTACTTGTAGATACTATAGACAAAAATTTGCAAATAAAATCTTGAGATTTTTATTTAATACCACAACATAAACATGCATCAATACTTGGAAAAATAAATCTACAATTTTAAGATTTGTATTATAAATATTTAATATATGATGGATTGAATTGTCAAATTATCATAATAATTATCATCTTTAAGACAACATGATCATCTAAAATATGACAGTAGAAATTATTTTAATCTAAGTCTTCCTCTCATGTTTATGAGAAAATTTGCCTTCTTTAGGCTTGAATGGAGTGGGATATTTCTTTGCTCAATCACATAGTCATCTATAATACAAGTCTTCTTCATGGGTAAAGAAAAAAACTGATCCTTTTCACTGATACTGGACAATTATCCCACTCATCTTTGTCCATACTATGAGTGGCAAGAAACTATGTCTACCTTTCCTTTAAAATGTAAAATGGGGGAAGATAGGTGGTGCAGTGAATAGAGCACCAGCCCTGAAGTCAGGAGGAACTGAGTTCAAATCTAGCTTCACACACTTAATACTTCCTAGCTGTGTGACTCTGGGTAAGTTGCACAATCACAATTGCCTCAGAAAAAAAAAAAAAAAAAAAAAAAAAAGTAAATAGGATTTTTGTTTCTTTCTTTCCCTCTTTCTTCCCTTCCTTTCTTCCCTCTTTCCTTTTGTCTCCCTTCCTTCTTCCTCCCTTCCTTCTGTTCTCTCTTCTTTGCTTTCTTCCTTCCTTCCCTCCTCCATTACTTTCTTCTCATCTTTCCTCCTTTCCCCCTTCTTCCTTTTCTCCTCTGCTTCCCTCCTCTCTTCCCTCTTTCATATTTTCTTTACCTCCTTCTCCCTTTCTTTTCCTCCTCCCTTTCTATCTTCCTACCTTCCTTCATTTCTCTCTTCTTTCCATCTTTTCTTTTTCCCTTCATCCTTTCCTTCCCTCTCTTCATTATATTTTTCCTGTTCTCTTTCCTTTCATTTTCTTTATTATCCACCTAAGGGGAGGTGGAAGGCAGGTAATTTAGTCAGAGAAGGGTGAAGCAAAGTCATTTGTCATTTTCCACCAGGTGTGATTTCTGCTCACTCTGCGGAAAAATCTTGTCAGGAATAGTATCAGCATCATACCAGGCCCTCCTCTTGTTTTGTTTGGGAAGTTATTATATAATATCTGGCATATTACCCCATTTCTGGGAAATCCCACCTCCCCCCCTGCAATGAAACATTTGTTTCCCTCATTATTTTGTTTTTAAGCAGAGCCATATTGGGTTTTTTTCAAAACCCTATCCTTAAAGTAAGATAAATTGGCTGTACATTCAAAAAAAAAAAAAAATGTTTACCTTGGACAAGTAATGTAGCAATGTATCATTGAATATTGGAAAAAAATATTGGGACTTCCATTTGAAGTTCATGGGCCTGAGTTTAGATTTTTACTAGTAATTTCTCTTTGTGTAATCATGATAGGAAATGGAGTAGGAGTAGTGGAATAGAGACTTTTGTTCTAAGTCTATGACCTGCTTCTGAAATCATTTTATGATCTGGAACAAGTTACATAGCCCTAATGTTTCTCTCTCTCTCTCTTTCTCTTTCTCTCTCTCTCTCTTTCTCTCTCCCGTGTGTGTGTGTGTGTGTATGTGTGTGTGTGTGTGTGTATATATACACACACACACATATGTATACATATATCTATGTATATATGTATATATAAATATATATATAAAGACTCCAAAGTCATTTATTTATGCAAAAATATTATCTTACATTTTATAATGCTCCTCAAATTTGTTAACAAAACAAAATCATAAATTTACAAGGCACATGTTGTAACTAGATTTATTACAGAGAAAGGCATATATATGTGGGAACTTCTTATTGCAGAAAGTACAGAAGTACAGATAAAACTTTGGCCATTTACATTACAAGGAGAATGGAAAGTCATAGGGGAGAGTAAAAGGATTAATACCCTTTCAAAGGAGAAGAGAAAAGCAATGGCAAGAACACCATTCATTCTTTTTCCAATAGGAACTACTAGGCCATGAAGACAGGATGCTTTGCTTATCTACAAGGCTTCCAGCTACACAAACCAGTCTGTCACTCTGGTGCAAACTCACTAGAGCCTAACTTGTTTCCCAAGAACACACTGGGAGTTCACCTTAGGTTGCAAATAGCAAATTATGTCAGCTTGGGAGGGAGAGGTACTATATTCTTGACATGTCCAGGATCTCCTATATACTCTGAGTCCAACATGTTTGTACAACACGTCAGCTCAAGAAAACAAATTCAGGAGGCCCCTCAAGAAGTTCTTCACAACTTCTTAAAGTATACTGTATAAACATTATTCTCTTTTATAAAATTGTGGGGGGAGAGATTTAAGTTGCTTGTTCATAGTTACATAGTAAATTTCTGAGTAGGTTTTATGATTTCAATATCTATTCTATTCAAAGCCACAAAGATGTCCATCCTAAGATGTAGACATCATATTTTTTTTCTCTGAGTCAAATAGCATAAATAGGCAAACAAACATCAAATAGCCTTTTCAGATTTGGTGAAACTAAAACTAAAACAACCCACCAAATTTGGCTATATATATACTTCAAATTGAAATGCAATTCCTTGTCTTCACCTCTCCACATATTAGAAATTTCAATTTCCTTTAAAGTTTAGCTCAACTGTGACTTCCTATGGCAAGACTTTTATGAACGTCCACCTCCCTTCTCTTCCTCCCCCCATTGTTAGTATATTTTCCCATAGCAATCATCTTGAATTTATTTGCCTCAGGACATATTATATCCTCATAACAATGTGTAAACTCCTTGATGGAATAAAGTTACTTAATTTTTGCTTTTGTATCTCCAGTGTCTAGTAGCATAATGCTCTGTGCATAGTAAGTATCTAATTGTGTTTGAGTTACTTTATACAATGCAATAAGTCTGAATTTATAGTCAAGAATACCTGCATTTGAGTTCTGATTCTGCAATGTACTACCTGTGCCAGATTGAAAGTAATTTATCATCTCTGAGCCTCAGTTTGTTTATCTGTAAAATGAGGGGACTGGACTAGATGTCATCTGAGCTACCATCCAGATCTAAAACTAATATGTATGATGCTATGTATAAATCTTGCCAACAGAGATAGATAGATATGCATACAAGAACATTTTTATAGTTTTCTTTCTAAGAAGATAAATTATATATTGACAAGAAAGCTTTAATATATTGTACAAATAAAACATTTTGTAGATTTCCTATACATAACATAGTATATTCATCATGTGCATTGATTTGTATTATTCTGTTATCTATTCCTTTCTAGAAAATAAGTTATAATTTCTTAAACATATGAAGCATAAGTAGATGTTACACAACATTATTAAAATGACAAGTTCTCAGGCCAACTTGAATCAATGATTTTATTATTATTATAAGATTCTTTTAATAATAAATGATTTCAGTCTTAGGAGACAATGTCCATCTTTATAAAAAATCATAGAGTAAGTGGTCTAGTTTATGTATCATTTTTAAAAGGCTTCAAATTGGTTGGCTTCTAATTGAAGAAAAAGGGTTATTTGAAAAGAGTACATAGTCACTTTGGCAGAATTTCAATTTCCCTTGCACTGAACTACCTGAAGTAGCATAACAATGTCAGAACATAAAAATAAAACTGAGGATGCATATGTTTGCATCTCTTCCACCAGATTTAACTTCTCCCCTAATAAGCTTAGAACTTTGTAAGGCTGTTAGGTACAGGCTCTGTTTATTTCTGATAGATTTTGTGTTTAATCACTTAGTTGAGAAAGTTTTTTTGTGTGTTTTTTATTTCAGTTCTCCCCTACCCCCCTTCCTTTGCTCAGAATGAATAGATTTAAGATATGACACTGTGAGTGTAAACAACAAAGTCATTACATTCTTTGTGCTGCTGTGTTTTACATATGGGATCACTCAGGTATGTACAGGCTGATTAAATTCATAATCAAAGTCTAAAAACACACAAGATATGCTTCATCCTTAGCCATGAAAATAATACATGTTTAATCTCATAAAGAACACTGTGATGATTTTTATCCTTCACAGTATTTTTCCAATATTTGACTCTGAAAATCCATGACCAAGTTCTGTTCCTTATGCTGGATTATGTGATGGCACCTGACAACAATAAGTGAATATGTTCTTGATACAATTGTAACTTCTAGGCTCTATACCTTTTTCCCTGATGCTTTTTGTGTTACTGTGCTATGCCTTAGACATTATGTATCCCCTCATCAGTCGGTTTTTTTATTTGTTTCTTTTTAAACCAGGGCCATTATTTCATTGACATAGAAAACTCCCAGGGAGGAAAGACCCTACACTGATGTAAATCTGCTGTCATTCAATACCTTAATAATGAGCTCTCTGGGGCCAATGAGAAATTAGTGACTTAGCCAATATCTTTCAGAAATTGGACTCAAGTCTAGATTTTTTTAGCTTAAGTTTTATTTTTTGCACTGCAGCATGATGCCTCTCATAAATCAATCATTAAGTGTCACTCACATATTGGTAAACTATCGTTAAACAAATATCAGTCAAAGAGTTACTTCTTTTTGGTCTATATTTCTTTTTACAAATTTTAATCTCTAGTTATATTATAATTTGAATTTTTTTTCTCCCACACTAATAATGCTTTTCTAGGTTTCATAAAAACTCACTGTAGGAAAAAGCTTAATTCTTTTAGTCATTATATAATCACTAAAGTGTAGAGGGACACAGATATAGAGAACTTTGGGTGAGGTATAAGACCCTACAGCCCAGAAGCAACCTGCTAGCAATGTCTGGTTCAGGTCCCCATCTCCTCTAAGGGCTCTCAGCCTTCCTGAGAAGTCAGGACAACCTGTGACAACCTGTGCTGCAATTGAAGCAGAGTGATACCAAGTGGCAAAGAGTCATCTACATACAATCGTAAGTTTTTTATATCATCCCTCATGTGCAGTATATATTTAGCTCATGCCCAGTATTGCTTTGGTTACATAAGGGTATTAGGCTATACAAGGCTGAGAGAATTTGGACTAAATTAACTCCATATTTTGTCAATCCACATGAATCTCACCTCATCACTCCTCTTCTAAGATCAAGGACTTGGGCTGGTACTGAGATCCTCCAGAGAGCTAGTCTGAACACAACATAATGTAGGCAAGTATCAATAATCTATACTAGATCAATGAGGACACTAATCTTTGCACAGAGGGCATGCTAATCTCTGCATTGTTCCAATTTTAGTATATGTGTTGCCCAAGCAAGCACAATGAGGAGACTAATCATTGAGAGTTCTGGGCATTTTGCTAAGGGACAATGATGGTCGTTGAGCTGAGTTGTTCAGAGATTATAAATATATGAGGTTGGTGTGGAATAAGCTTTTCTCTTCAGAAGACTACTGAACCTCAGAGATGGACATTGGCCATTATCATGGAGGTCAGTGGCAGTTTCGATTGATTTCAAAAGACAACTCAGTCTTAAGTGGAGTTAGGAAGGCTGTGACTACATCACTACATCACCCTAGATACCTTTCTGACATGATCATATAAGAATGATGATTTCTAGGAAAGTAGCTAGGTATATTATGTGTTTTCCTTCCTCAAGGTACCATAAATGCTTTGGCTATTCTGGATACTTCTCCATTGTCTGGAGTTGGGGTTTTTTTAAAACTTTTTAAAAGTTTATTTAGTCAAAGCAAATCTGATATTCCTAATAAACAATCAAAATATTGGATTTGGTAAAGAAATAGGGACACTAGTAAGTCCCACATTTGCTTATGGGGATAAAAAAATTAATTAATTTTCTTCAAAAATCAAATGAAAAGATTTAACCTAGAAAACCTTTTTTTTTATATTTCAGAGTTTAAAAACTTTCAAAATAAATTGCTTCTGTATATAAAAGCAAGAATTTTCATTCTGCTTAGTAGTTAATTCATTTAATAAAATTGTTAATAGGTTCTACATACCCTGAATGAGCAGAGGTAGCAGCAGGTTATCCTATACAAAATGGAGCCATATTAGGCCCATGGAGGGATGCAGACTGTCTGTTACATATGGTAGACTGTTTCAGAGATGTTATCCTCCCTGTTAAAGAATCTCTTTATTGCATATAATCTAACTTGGGGTAATTTGCTGCGCAGTTCAGAAGATTTAATCAATTTTGGATCTTCACTAGGAGCTATATTGCTGTATACCAGCATTATTGCTGGTATAACTTTCAGTTCATTGTTAATTCTTTGAAAGAAAGGCATTAATACTGGTAATCACTTTGGTCTCTTCTTTAAATTGCTATGTCATTAACAATCACCCAGATTACATTAGAGGCTTTATTTTTTAAAAAATCAAAACAAAATCTCATTGAATAGACACTCCAAATAAATAATTTACAATATTCTCCTTAGGACTAATAGATCTCAAACAGCTTTATAATATTATAACTAATTTAGAGATTGATTCTTCAAGTATTTATACACTCTATGTTAATAATATTATCCTATGTCTCTGATTTAACATGTGTCTGACAACTTTCTCTATCAATATTGGATTGGGATTGGTTGAAATCATAAAATTTATGAGATGCACAAAATCTTTCCATGTTAATCACTGGCTGAATAGCTGTCCTATTTGTGTTGTTGTTGCTAATATCAGTATATATAAAACTGCTTTGGAAAACTGAATCAATTTTGGTGTCAAAACTCTTGGGACATAGTCAATTATAACATGGTTCATATTTATTTAATTTATCCCCTCTTGTCAGCCTTTTCAAATTCACTTTTTTCTTCTTAATTTAGTGAAAATCCTTCTCTCTCTGGATTCCCAGCCTCTAAGTGAATATAGGAAGCATCTGTAGTCTTAAGGAGGAGAATGTTTCCTGAGAAGCATTACCAGGAAGGAGAAAGACAACATCATGACAGAAAACTAACAGTCATTATAAATGGGGGCATTTAGCCTATAAAAGACCTGACTTAGGGAATATGATAACTATTTTAAGTTTTTAAAGTTTTATCATATGTTAAAGCATTAGAACATTCCTAATTGGCCTCAAAGTGACCCATTGTTGTTGTTTATCCTTTATTCTCAAAGAAGATTAATGACATCATAAGTGTGATGTTTTGACATGTGAATGAACTGGATAAATTTTGAACAATAGGTGGAAGTGATGGAATGACAAGAGTTAGATTTACTTCAATAACTTCAATGTATCTGTGGCCTCCTTTCTATAAGGACTCCCTTTAATAGTCTGGATCAAAATCAATTCATGCTTTTTATATGGAATTATTTGCCTTGCCCTTCTTTAAATCACCCATGTGTTAGGGAGCTCTCCTAGAATTTGAAAACAAAAAATGAGCAATTCATTGGCTCTCCAGCAATATTGCTACATGACTAAGACCGTACCTTTCTTTTTTTTCCCTTACTTTGCTTTCTTTTATTTCAGTCTTTGGCTCCACATCTCATTGTTGATATCATTATTTCTAATTATCCTATAATTATAATGACAGTAGTGTGCTGGCAGATATTTGACAACTGGTTCTCAAGGGAAAATAAAAGTAGTCATGGCACATGTAAGTTATTCTTCCCTATTATCATTTTCTCTATCATTTTCTTCATTTGGTGCAATCAGCACAATAATTCAAGTTCTTATTTCTAGCCTTTGCTGATTTCCAAGGCATAAATTCTTATACTATAAATTAATCATCTCTTGGTTTAGCATATCCCTATAATTGTACCATACTAGAGCTTATATATAACCGCCATGTGTATCTCCAGTTTTTCTTGTTTTGCATTAAAATTTTGATTTATTGCAAGGAAAAAAAAAACTTTTTTTTTTTAATCAATGAAAAACAGATTACCTTATATCAATTTATTTCCTCTTACTGCAACTTTTGAAACAAAGGCTGGATGATCACATCTCATATACCACATATAGGGAATATTTATGCAGATCTGGGTTCAACTTGATGTTTTATTAGATCCCTTATAAATTTGATATTCTGTCAGTGACTAAATCTTGAACCTTCATGCTTGATAGTTTATTTTTAGCCAAGATCCAAGGTAAATCCAAAGAACCCATCATAAAAAAAAAAAAATGACTATGCATCTCCAGAGAGAATTGATGAACTCTGAATACACATACTTTTTTTTTGTCTTGCTTTATTTATTATTGCTGTGTTTTTTTTTTTTGTAATGTGACTTATGTGGAATTAAAGTTTTGCATAATTTCACATATACAATAAACATAAAATTGACTTATGAAGGAGAAAGGAGCAGAAGGAAAGGAAAGAATTTGAAGCTTGAACTTAAAATTATGTATAATGTTATTTTTTTGCATAAAGTTTATCTTTGTGTTTCATGAAAGAAAACCTTTTTATTTAGTAAAAGAAAAGGACAAATGCTCTAATATTTTTCAAAAATTAAGTTTTTATAAGTGTTTTAAGCATTAAATAACTGCAGCATTAAGCTCTACCATGTGTAATCAAGATACATAGTTCAGTAACTGGATATTATGGCTATCTAATTACACAATTTGAAATCTAGAGGAAATATTGACTAAATGCATTTCACTGGAAAGGATAACACCACACCAGGATCTTCCAGTTTAATCGGTTCTAAAGATTATGAAACTGAGGCCCATAGGGATCTAGTGACTTTATAAGTCACAGAGATAGTAAATCATAAATGTTTCATAAACACAACTTTTTGATTTCAAATTCGATATTCTTTACACTACATCATGTTCCAGAATGATCTTGTACTTTTTACAAAAAGCATGTCAATATTCAATCCATGGATAGCTTTGGACATAAAGAATAATTTTGCAGTAACAATTCACCACATATTTTTATAAACTGGGAAATCTACATTTTAGTAAAAAAAATTTAGAAAGGTAAATAGAAAATTAACTGTTACCAGCTTTTGGCTTGAAGTTTATCTAGTTGGGTGGTACTTACCAAATCTTGTACTTATTAAGAATCCAGGATTGCCCCCAACTCCTTCCTGAAACATTACATGAGATTGGTCTGTAGTGAAGAGAAGGCCCCATAAAGGAGAAAACTGGAGGTAAAGGCAGAAGAAGTGAATTTTAATTCTTCCTCTGACTCTTATTTCTTGGATTGGGCAAACAATTTCCCCCTCTAAGCATTAATCTCCTTCTCTTTGAAAATGAAGCTTTTGGAATAGACCAGAAGTTCTTAAATTTCTTTGGTGTTTCAAGGAGCCTTTTGGAAGTCAGGTGAAACGCTTTCTCAATGTAGTGTTTTAAGTGTTTAGATGCAGAGATGAGACAGAAGATTAGAGGCAGCAACCTAGATGAACTCTCTCAACATTTTCTTTCAAAATAACACCCCAAATCAAATTTTAGAATAGCAGAACCAACAAGAGATCAATGTTAGACTTTTTAAGTCTGATAAAACTTAGGAAATGAGCAGTAGAGGTTGGTAATATCTTGTGGGTGCCAGTCTAGAACACATATGTAGAGAGTGTTTCAGGGATGGTGATGGCAGCAGCAGCAGCACCAGCAGCAGCAGCTTTTGGAGCTTTCAGTTCAGACATGATAAGTGTATCATGCAACTGATTTAAAAGAGATAACATAGCCTTGCTGGCTATGGGTGGTGCTGACTGGCATTTCTATTGTCCATGAAGTTCTGGAGTGCAATTCGAAGAGGAAGAGGAGTACTGGGGATCAATCACTGGTTCTGGGTCAAGTCAGAGAAGACCTCTAAAGGTTGTGACTGCAGAAGAGCAAGGTTCAGATCATAGTATCAAGGAGGGGAGGGAGGGGAGAGGAGGATAAAAGTACTTTTTCCTGTGGGGAAGTAAGAGTTCTTCCTAGGTAAAGAATAAAGTGCCAATCAGGAGAATTGAGACCATGACATTGTCAGGGTCATACTGCATTGGAAGCACCAAAAATTTGAAGATGCCCACAGCTAACTCTGAAGACAACAGCATTAGTAGCGTACACACACACACACACACACACACACATACACACACACACACTGCCTTCCCAGTCCAGGTGAACAGAGTCCAACTTTAGCATAAAAAAAATCAATAAATAGATGGAAAAAATAGGAACAAAAAAGAATTTGATCACAAAAAGCTACAAACTGGCAAAGAAAACCAACACATAAACTCAGAAGAAAATAATGTGGAAATAGCTACAAACAAAGATGCAAAGAAAAAAATTACTTGGAAGCAAGCCCAATAAGAATTCTTAGAAATGTTAAAGAAAAAGATAAGAATGGTAAAAGGGAAAATTAAGAAAATCAATAAGAGTGATACAAAAAATACAAAAAAGAATTAACATTTTGGCCAAAAAAAGCACAAAAATACATAAGCAATATCTTAACAAACAATTGGCTTAATGGTAATAGAGGCACACTATTTTTCATTGAAGAAAATAACTAGAATTAAATTTTTGCAACTGGAAGTTGAAGACTCCAGGAAACACCAAGAAACAATAAAACAAATTCAAAAGAAAGAAAAATTGAATAAAATATGAAATACACCACCAGAAAAACAATTTGATATATATGTAAAAATTCCCTCCTATTGTCATTCTACCTCAGAAACAATATTCATTTATTCATATGACAGATTACCATTTTTTTTTGGTAGGACAGAAAATAAGAGGTTGTTAAATGTTTTGAACACTTGCTCTCCATTTTGTTTGTGTTGACAATATCTCAGAATAATATTCTAAAGAGAGAAATATTTCATAACTAACAATATTCAACTTTTTATTTTGTGAATTTTGCGAAACATTGGTCAGAGTTTTGGCTTCTGACTATGTCATCCTTATCAGAGGCTATAACTTGAGTATGCTATTATCAGTCTTTACTTATAAGCCTTCTTTATCTCAGTGCAATACTAGCTGCTCGTAACTCAATTAAAATGATGCATAACATTAAAGTTAATGTATAGGCCATTTTGTTGAAAGAACCCTTTTTTCCTTTCCTTTCTATGAATGTCAGAGTTTATGATTTGTGTCATAAAGTGATGGTAGGCTAAATATCAATCAATAAGTATAAGTGAAGAAGCTCTATTAATTCCTTTTAAGTTCCCTAAATTGTAAAAAAAGTGATTTCTAAAGACAAACTATACTTTTGATCTCTCCTACAAACAGAGAACATAAGAAAGAAAATAGGTATGTATAGGGAATTCCAGAGTAATGAAAATTAATTTATTCATGCATATCAGCATTTTCTATTCAACATAAAGTCTTAGAAAGTTTCTGAAAGCACTAATAAGTTTAGTTACTTGACCAGGGTTATGCAATTAATAAGTATCACAGTAAGAACATAAAGCTAAATCTTCCTAATACTAAGGACAGCTTTCTATTCAGAAAGCTATGTTCTTCTATAAGAGTACATATAAAGTAATGATTCCATTATTCCAAATAAAATAATTTAGAAAAATATTGCTGTTTCCCAGAAGCAATTCTGAAGAGCAAAAATCCACGTTTGTTGTTCATCTTCATCTTCAGTAGTCTAATGGTGAGTGAAGTGCAAATGAATCACTTGACTTTTTTCATTTGTAAATGGAAATAATAATGCCTGACTTCCCTACTCTTGTGAAACTCAAAGGGGATTATCTACAATATTTCTAAGTACTTTGTAAATTGTGAAGTACCATACAAATGTAAGGTGTTATTTTTGTTTGATGTAACTAGCCAATGCTCCAATTAAAAAAAAGAAAATTACCCTTAGTACATCATCATGGTTGGAGGTGATCCTAGATTCTCCAGTCTTCTCTAGTTCTCAGTGGCACAATTCATATATTTTATTATGTTCTATTATACTGAAAACACTGAATAAAATTTGATAGCAGACTGGCCTAATATGTGATGATGAACTTATCTAAAAATAGTCAGATGGTTTGGAAAGAGGAAATTAATTATTTCAATGTAGTAACTTACAGAAATAAAGTTGAACATAATGCACCATTTAATGTGTCTTGGGTTTCTTTTCTGACATTAACAAGCTATGGAATACTCAAAACAGTTTTTAGGTCACTCTTTGAAAGCATCAATTTCACTATTGGCACTCAACATGCAATTTTTTTTTTTGGTAAAATAACCAATGGAAAGATAATTTCAGGAGTTAAAACATATTTGCAATGACATTTTTGTTATGTGCAAAAACACATTATTTCATTGGACTCTTGGAATTGTGTCATAAAATGCTCAGAAAAGGAACTAACATGACAATAATTGCATACTATGTGTCAACCACTATCACAGATAATGCACAAGTAGGTACTATTTCAAAAACCTAAAGAAAACAAACAAACCAGATACTTTAATATTTGATAACATAGATTTGAAGTTGGGCAGAGGCAATGAACAAAATATAATAAAATGAAGACACATAAACTTGAAAATAAGACTAAGGATGAAGAAAAAAAAAGTGAGTGATTTTATGTTACTCAGGAGATACACAGCTTAATATCATGAATCCTTCCTTCAAGAGTAATTTTGAAAGGTATTGATTATAGAAAGTTCTCCCAAAAAATCACAAAAATGAAGTAGTCTAATAAAAAAGAAATTGATGACAGATAATTAATGTGCAACTCATCAAATCTGTGAAGTTAGATTACTCATTATTAAAAGCCAAGATCAAAATGGACAAAAAGGGATGGAGATGAGATAATTCTACATGCAATTGCAATTATATTTTAAAATGTATTGACTAAAAACTATGAAATTAGTAAAAATAAGTGTATTAGTACCATTATTATTTCTCAAAGAAATAAACAGTGAGAAATGGAGGTAGTTTGGTCATACAAAAAGAGTGAATGATAATGTATACAATTCATATGGTATTGGTATCCAAACAATATGAAAAGTCATTGAGCAAACTAGAATTTTGTAGGTTTTTTTATGGAAGATTATGATAAAACAAGTACAAAGCACTCATATTTTAAATGACATTAATGCTCTGTTTAGTACCAGTACAAAGAGAATCTATACTGATAAGATCACAGACCAATAAAAAATTTGTCAAAAAAAGCTTGTCAGTTTGAAACATAGTGCTGCATGAGCAGTTACCAAAACTATTTGGTATTGGCTAAGGAATAGATTAGTTGATCAGTGGAATAGATTAGGTTCAAGGGACAAAACAGTCAACAAATATAGCAACCTAGTCTTTGACAAACCCAAAGATCCCAGCTTTTGGGATAAGAACTTACTGTTTGATAAAAATTGCTGGGAAAATTGGAAACTAATATGGCAGAAACTAGGCATTGATCCATACTTAATGCCGTACACCAAGATAAGGTCAAAATGGGTTCATGACCTAGGCATAAAGAATGAAATTATTAATAAATTAGAAGAACATAGGATAGTTTACCTCTCAGACCTGTGGAAGGGGAAGGTCTTTATGACCAAAGCAGAACTAGAGATCATTACTGATCACAAAATAGAAAATTTCGATTATACCAAACTGAAAAGTTTTTGTACAAACAAAACTAATGCAGACAAGATTAGAAGGGAAGCAATAAACTGGGAAAAATATTTTTACAGTCAAAGGTTCTGATAAAGGCCTCATTTCCAAAATATATAGAGAATTAACTCTAATTTATAAAAAATCAAGCCATTCTCCAATTGAAAAATGGTCAAAGGATATGAACAGACAATTCTCAGATGAAGAAATTGAAACTATTTCTAGTCATATGAAAAGATGCTCCAAGTCATTATTAATCAGAGAAATGCAAATTAAGACAACTCTAAGATACCACTACACACCTGTCAGATTGGCTAAGATGACAGGAAAAAATAATGATGATTGTTGGAGGGGATGCGGGAAAACTGGGACATTGATGCATTGTTGGTGGAGTTGTGAACGAATCCAACCATTTTGGAGAGTAGTTTGGAACTATGCTCAAAAAGTTATCAAACTGTGCATACCCTTTGATCCAGCAGTGTTACTACTGGGATTATATCCCAAAGAGATTATAAAGAAGGGAAAGGGACCTGTATGTGCACGAATGTTTGTGGCAGCCCTTTTTGTAGTGGCTAGAAACTGGAAACTGAATGGATGTCCATCAGTTGGAGAATGGCTGAATAAATTGTGGTATATGAATATTATGGAATATTACTGTTCTGTAAGAAATGACCAACAGGATGATTTCAGAAAGGCCTGGAGAGACTTACACGAACTGATGCTGAGTGAAATGAGCAGGACCAGGAGATCATTATATACTTCAACAACAATACTATATGATGACCAGTTCTGATGGACCAGGCCATCCTCAGCAACGAGATCAACCAAATCATTTCTAATGGAGCAGTAATGAACTGAACTAGCTATGCCCAGAAAAAGAACTCTGGGAGATGACTAAAAACCATTACATTGAATTCCCAATCCCTATATTTATGCACACCTGCATTTTTGATTTCCTTCACAAGCTAATTGTACAATAATTCAGAGTCTGATTCTTTTTGTACAGCAAAATAATGTTTTGGTCATGTATACTTATTGTGTATCTAAGTTATATTTTAATATATTTAACATCTACTGGTCATCCTGCCATCTAGGGGAGGGGGTGGGGGGGGTAAGAGGTGAAAAATTGGAACAAGAGGTTTGGCAATTGTTAATGCTGTAAAGTTACCCATGTATATATCCTGTAAATAAAAGGCTATTAAATAAAAAAAAAAAGAAACATAGTGCTGCATGAAAACTTTTTATACTGTCTGATTAGTCTTATTTCTCTACAATCAGATATATAATTCCATATATTATATATGTGTTATATATACATCCAATTGTGGGCATACATGTACATATATGTATGTGGATATTATAGCATTTATGTATATCTTATATGCCTTATAAGTCTTTTATTTAGGTCAACTATAGTCTAGTGCAAATAGTAATAATTACTAAATCTTTTAGCTGTATCAGAAAAAGAAAAAAAAATCTTTTATTGGTTTTAGATAAATTTAGTTTTATTTTCTACCATGCCATCTAAGTGAAAAGATTTAGCAAACAACTGAAAAATGTGAAATCCCAAAAACATTCATTTAAAAATGATTTAGTCAAATACATTTTTGCGTGTGTTTTACATTGTAGATACTCATTATATTAACAATGGGTCAACCCAAAATATTAAAGCACTTCCCTTGAGCTCCTAAAATGTGAATAAAATGCAGTTTGAAAGTAATACATCTGTGAGCCCTTTCTTCACTATAAGACCATTTCCAGTCATATGCTTCTACACTTATAATATTTTTATGTTATTTATGTTTTTCTACATTGCAATAAATATTAAAGAGAAAATATTTTGTAATTATTGATATCTAAGCACTACACCATGGATCTTCATTTGTTTTTTGGATAACCCATAATTTTGAATTCTTTGGAAGTTGTGATATCTTATACTGTGCAGTCATAGAACAGAATTGGAAGAAAAATGATTTAGAGGATTTTTTATGGTATTATGAAAAGTGTTACATAATTTCCCAAATGAAATTTACTCTGATTTCTGGGTTTCATTAAGAACTTATATGAAATCATGATAATTTAAATTTACAAATCCAGAAAATATATTAAAAAGATGAATTTGTATAAATAACTTTTTTTACTATTTCTTTGGAGAAGGAAGAGAAAGAAGTTTAAATGACTTGTAACAATAAGGATGGGTTGGAGGACAGGGAGAGTCAAATATATGTTTTAAGAAAGGAATGCATAGATGCAAGATGGAAGGATGTTTTTTTTTTTCATCTCAAGTAGAAGGAAAGTAATAAAATGAAAAGAGAAATAATGAAATTGGAAATGTAGAAGATGAAGAAATTTACATCTTGATAGCCTTTACTTTTTCAGTTAAGGAAGAAAGTTCATATGCTAGAAGATGTCAGGAACAAAAATAGATAAAAGCATAAAGGAAAAGAATACATTTTTTTTCAAGATTACACTGGGAAATAAACAAGAAATTAATAAGAAGCTGTAGAGTGGCGCCAAAAACTGAGTTAAATACAATTGGAATGCAAAAATAAAAACAAACAAACAAACAAACAAAAAAAAAAAACATCATTCTTTTTTGTGACCACAAAGAAGAAATAGAGAAAACACATGGGTAATCCAACCTTTTTGATTGAGAGAGCTGGCACAGAAGCATGCTAAGGAGTAGATGTTTCTTTGAATAGTAGTAAAATAATTTACATGCTTATCCATGCAATCCAGACTTGGAGAACTGAGAGTTCCTAGAAAGGAATTTGAAGACCATGTAAATGAGAATATATAGTGAGTGAGGGAAAAGATTATATATTGAAAACATATTAGCTATAGAAATGAAGATGTTTGGAGTCATTTTACTATTAATTATCAGTTTTTGACTTTGCAGTCTCCATCATTCTTCTCTCTGAAAGAGAGAAGATCCCTCTATTATTGTTTTTATTCTTCTTTTTGTTGAATGAATTTCAAAATCAGAACAATTGTCTTTCCTCTGTATCCAACAGAAAGTGCTACTCAACCTTCCACTACCCAATACTATGATTGTATCTTTTGTGATACAACTACCTTGTATTCCTTATCTTCTCTTCCTTAAAATCCATTATGTGAATGAATCTAAATATTCCTTATTGCCTTTCATATCAAGCTGAAATCCCATGGTTTATATTTTAAGTCCTCAAATTAAATCTCTTTAAGTCTTTTTATTATTATTTTAGTTGACATATATTTTAACATATTATGTACATTGCAATGAATAACATGATATTATTTCATTTTTAATTGTAAAACAATCACAATGTAGTTTTTGTAACAGAGTGCATATAAATTTCATTGGGTGCAATAATTTAATGTATTTAATAGTTTGGGGGCTTTAAATTTAATATTTTATAACTGACAGTGATGATTCTTTTGGTCCTGAATTTGATTGCCTTTCAATGTAGTCTTCATTTATATGATTATAGACATTTTTTTTCATAATTATACATGTTTCTTTGTTTGCATAGATCTTTATTGAACAGCAATCTGTATAAGTATTTACATGTTACTATGAATGAATTCTTCATATTTATTGGTCCTTATAGAATAAACAATTTCATCTACCACAATTTGTTCAGTCATTTCTAAACGACAGGAAACATAATTAGTTTTTACTTTCTTTCAACTACCATTAGTGCTGTTGTAAATATATTGGTATGTATGTCTTTATGGCATTGACTTCTTTAAGAGAATAAATATAGCAGTGGGTTCATAGATAAAAATATTAGTAAATCAGTAACTTTTCTAATTCCAAACTCTTTTTAAAAATGGATGATCCAATTAACAGTTCAACCAGCAATGAATTATTATGACTACCTTCCTCCAGAGGCTTGAACAATGACAGGGACCATGTTTTCTCCACCATCCCCTTTCCTGCACTGTAATTTTAATAGGTAGGAAGACATACTACAGGGCAGTTTTATTTGGTATCTTTCTTCTTCCTAGTGAATTTGAATAATTATTCATATTGTTATGGGTAGTTTGTTTTTCTTACTTTGAAAACTTAATCAGGGGTCCTCAAACTTTTTAAATAGGGGGCCAGTTCACTGTCCCTCAGACTGTTGGAGGGCCGGACTATGGTAAAAACAAAAACTTTGTTTTGTGGACCTTTAAATAAAAAAAAAAAAAAAAAAACTTCATAGCCCTGGGTGAGGGGAATAATCGTCCTCAGCTGTTGCATCTGGCCCACTGGCCATAGTTTGAGGACCCCTGCATGCATTATTGGTCAGTTGTCTATTGGGAAATATCTCTTTATTTTACAGATTTGGGGCAATTCCTTATTGATTTTTTGGATGCCAGACTTTTATCAGATATTTAAGAAAAATATTTTTGTCTATACATATTTTAATTATAAATATTTATGTTTGTTTACTTATAAATAGGTATTGTTTTATAACACATTATTATGATTTATTGTTGACTGTTATAGTGTTTTAAGAATTTCATATATTTCATTTTATACTTAAAACAACACTACAAGCTTAGCAAAATTGAATATTTATACATTTTGTCTTATATGATTTATTATTGTACTCTATCTGGTTCTGAATTTTCCCCTAACCATAACTGTGATATGATCTTCCATTTTATTTTTTATGAGGACTTTTTTTTTCAAGCAAATTATTATCTATCTGATACTTTTGTGATATATGGTTGAGAACTGTAATCTAAAAACTGTTTTTTACTCTGATAGATTATTCTTTAGTTTATCACATACTATACGTCTTTACTTCTACAATTTCATTATATAATGTTTTCTGCTGATCTATTTTTCAATTTATAAAAATGAACATGTTAGTTTCAAGAACTGCTCTGCTACATAGCATGAAATTTAGTAGAAACAAACCTCCATCCTTTGTATCTTTTAAACTACGTTTGACCTTTTATCCTAATAAATGAATTTGCTTATTTTATTGAATTCTATTTGAGATATCAATTGAAATTTTATTGGAATAGTAGTAAATGTGAGGTACAATCTGAGAAGGAACAGTGCAGATTCATAAAGATTTTCTATGAAGTCAGGAAACATAAATTAAAGAACTCTTTTTTACATATTTCCTGTCTCCTCACTATAGCAAAGTCACAGAACCTCATAATTCTAATTGTCTAAAAATATGTTACAAATACGTTGTAGCTCTGTATTGGTTGAAGAGAGTTCCTTATTAAAAAATCAACAAAATCACTTAACTAAATCCCCTCCCCAAAAAAAGTGCATGTGGACAATATCTCTATTTTACTTTATAGACACAGTCCAATTATAAAGATTGTCGCTGGGTTTTTATTATTATTTTTGTAAGGAAATTTATGGTTACATTTATGTAAGTTCTATGTATTTTGGCAATCTAATTCCTGATCATTCATTTTGTCTTATTCTAAATTAAATTCATTTATCTCTTCCTTTTTTGCTTTTTTTTTCTTGGTAATTATAGAAAATCTGATGTTTGTATCTATGAATTAACAATCTAGCTTTTCATGGTAACTGAACTTACTGAGAAATAGCATACTATCCTGTAAATAGTGCTGGATCTAGAATTAGAAACACCTATGTTCAAATTAAAAATGAAGACATTTATTACCATTGGATCATAGGGACCAGTTTACCTTAAAGCTTTCTTCTTGCTTGAAACTCATTGCTAACTCATGCTTAATAAGGTATGGTTAAATCTTATGAAGTTGCTTTTGTCTGCTAAGTTTTCAGTACAATGACTCAACCCAAATGTGTTTTCTTCCTAAGGAATGCTTAAAATTTATTTATTTTGCTCAAAATAGCTTATAGACCAAATGAAAATTTTGTTCAGCTTGATAAATCGGTGCAGGTTTTTCACACATTGCAATATTTTCTCATTAGTCCAATTCATTCCTTTTAAATTCTTACTGGAATTCCTTGCTTTGTAGTTTCATTCTTTCTAATATTTTTCTGCATTGACATGGGATTTCTGTAATTTGCAAACAACACTGATAGATTAATTAATCATTGGGTTCATTTCTAATAGCATCAATATTATTTCAATGATATACACTTTATTACTCTCTGGTTCCAATGCTTCTGGGAAATTATCTTTTCTGATTTTCTAAAATGTGGCATTCAGAAGTCTTGTTGCATCAAGTTTTGTGTGTGTTTGTGTGCGTGTGTATGTGTAGTTTAATGCCCTTAGATTCAAGTCCTGTCTTCTAGTTAACAGTATGTTCCTCAAATATGTTGATTCTACTTTAACAATTATTGATGTTTCATTAAATATTGTTGCTTTTTTTCTTCTTCCTTTTAGTGTATTTATTAATTTGTCAAAAATAGTTCTATTTATCACAGGATCAAAGATTTGTAGCTATATTAAAGATTTGGGTAGCTTGAACTGAATTTGAACATTTTCCTCATAGGTGAAGAAATAAAAGGTTATAGAGGTTGTACAAGTTGCACAAGGATGTAATAATAATAGTCATTAGCAATAATATTGTACAATCATCAAGCATCACTTGCTTTGCTTTTTGCACATCATTCTTGTTCTAAATCATTGTTTTCTCCCAAATTTTCATAGAGATTTTTGTATATCTTCCTTCATTTTTTAAAACTAAATTTACTAACTACTAACAAAAACTGTCTTGTATATAGAACTTTAATATTTCCTAAATATTTTGCAGATGTTGTATTATTTGATCCTAAAGGATCAAGATAGGTGCTATTATCTCCTTCTTGTAGATGAAGAAACTTAGCCTGAAAGAGGATAAATGACTGGCCTAGGGGCACACAGCTAGCAAGTGTCTCAGGTGGAATTCGACTCAATTGCCCTTCTCCAAGTCCATCACTATCACCTATTGCATGATCTAGTAGTTACCTAATAACAACACTTGACATTCTTATGGACATGTTTTCTCTTTTCTGGACTTACAGTTTAATTATTTCAGAATAGTTCTCATCTTTAGAGATTTTCTCCTGAAAATTGCTTATGCCATGCTATTTTTAAGACGTTTAGACATTTTTCTGTGTTCATTTATTTCCTCAGTTTCTGAAGGTATTTTCCTTCATTTGATTATATCTTTGTAGAATATATTTTTTCCTTCCTTCTTACTGACCTTTGAATATTTTTTGGTGTTTATCCCTGTTTTGAACTGATTGGTGAATCCTATTTTATATTTAGCATCTATGTAACAGTTTTGCAAGAAGCTACAGTTCTTGATAAAAGTATTCATCATGTAATATCACTGTGAAACTTATGAGTATTCAACAAATTTTGCTTTCATTTCTTGATTTGAAATCATATTTTCTGCCATTTCATTCCCATTCACCTGTGGGCTCACTCTCCTTCACATTAAAGTTACTAAATTTCAAATTATGTGTTGAACTGGGTGGGAAGTCAAGGAAAAGAAATTATCCAACTCTGGAGGGTGAGGGTAGAGTGAAACAACAATATACCTATCCCTGAACAAGTTATATATGTAGCAGCCTCCTATCTCTCCTTTCCTCCCACTGAATGAAATCTCTTTGAAGCTAAGGACTGCCTCATTTTTGTATTCTGTCCCCAGTATCTGGGGGGAAAAAAAGTAAAGTATGTGTCTGCTACAACCATTTCCATTCTTCTTTTTCATTTATTCATTTTCTTGTCTTTTCCAAGGGCATAAATCCTAAACTGCGATTAAAAATTTTGTGTAGTAGGTTCACCATAAGTCTACTCATTCACACACAATAATCCACTATATTAAGCAGGTTACTAAATTTAATGAAATGGTCACTAAAACTGGAAAAGGAAAAAAAAAGCCTACTTTGAAGTTCTGTAGAGAGCCAGAAGTTTGGAGAAGTGTACTTGAAAGAAGTATATATGAAACAAGGTGTTAACTCAGAGGTCCTTCTGGAGGACCCCCAGAAAGCTAGTCTGAACATTACATTTTTACATACAGCTAACCCAAACATTACAAAGTTCTTCAAATAATACCCCACCATCCCTCTACAAATGGTTGATCTGTCATATCTGAAATTTGAAAGATTTTTCAGTTTAGGATTTGAAAAAGGAAAGTTTGACATGTTAGATTTCAAACATATATCTCATTAGATCCTTACAAATGTCAAAGTTATTTACATATTTGCAGATTTAATGAATGTCTTCTCTATTTGCATATATGTAACTTTTAAATCTAATTTTAGATTATTAAAATGTAATTTTGTGAATTATTTTTTAAAAAGTTAACCTCTGAGCCAGTTTAAGCAAAAACACATTCCAAATGTAGATAGACTGTGAAATGAGGGTGTACATATTGATGTCTATGTTAGATACATATATTTCAAAGGTCATCAAAATAATATTTTGTCATTTGTTTATGTAAATGGAACATATTTTTATTTGGAGGCATTCTGTGCTCCAGAATTTATGTAAGTAAGATATTTCTCTAAATCAGCATACAAATAAATTCTGGTTTTGGATGACAAGTTCATTGTTGACTTCAGGGAGATGAAAAGCAATATAAAAATGCCTTGTTTGAATACAGAAAAATCACATAGCAATAATATACAGAAACATTCTTTAATTTGTCTAGATAATCAATGTCTACTCAAATATTTGGTGAGTCTCTTAGTCATTAAGCTGGTATGTAAGCACTTCCATGTGCCAGGCACTGTTCTGGTTATATTTATAAAAAAAAAAAAAAAAAAAAAAGGCAAATCATAGTCCCTGCCTTTATGGGAGTATGAAAAATTGATTCAAAAACTTAAGACATTTGGTAATGTTCAACAGTTTCTCCTCATGTTTTGCAAAGCCTGAAAGATACTGAAGCAGTATCAAGAGGATTGCTTGTTTTCCTGTTTCATTATTTAATAGCAAAGAAATGACTTTGGGATGAGAAACTCTTGAGTTTCTGGCTTTTCCTTTTAGTGAGAATTTTTTTTCACATTAAATAAACCATCTTGTAAGCAATATTTAGAAACTTTCTAATGGCTCTTGTTTTTCTCTGTAGTAAATTAGTCACTTAATATATAAAAATATAAAATTCAGAGATCCAGAGATATTATTCTCCATTGTCTTTGAAGAAAATAAAACATCAATTGATAAATTTATTTTAAAAATTCATATCGATTGGGATTATACATAATGTGCTAATAAGATAATAAACTTGAAGGTTAAATACAATAATTCATGTGAATGTAAGTTAAATTCTGACTCTTTCAGATAAATGATTAGTCAGTCTTCTTAACAAGTTAGTGATAAAGGAATATGTTTATGAAAAGAATAACATCCTTAGTTCAATGAGCATATTAAGTATTCTGTTTCTTTTTTACTACCAAAAATAGGATATAAGTATTTAGAAATGTGAGCAATATAGATATAACCTAACAATAAATTGATATCTAAGAAAATCATATTTTATTGCTTATATACTTATTACTAATAAGACAATGCATATAATGCTTAAATAAAAAATTTAACTTAATATTATATATACAGAAAAAAAGAGGAACAAAGAAAGATGGAAGTTGGGATGTTTGCCACTTCTTTTAGGATGAGACATTTATTTATTTAATTGTTTCCCTTATTTATCTTGTTATACATTTTAAAAGCTATTTCTTCATAAATTATGTTGGAAGAGAAAAGCCAGAACAAAAGGGGAAAATCATAAGAAAAAAAATATAGGAAAAAGAAAACAAAAGGGAACTGAATATGTGTTGATTTACTTTCATTCTCCATAGTTTTGTCTTTCAAAGCAGATGGCATTTTCCCCCCAAAGTTTATTAAGATTTGTGAAGACCGCCTATTTTAAAATCAGCCGGAGTCAGGAATTCAGGTTAGGGGAAAATCATCAGTCTTTATTCTCAGTGAAGAAAGATTGGAGGTGGAAGAGCATGGGAAATAGCAATGTGTGTAGCTGAGTCAAGAAGCTAGCTAGACCAGCAGCCTCACGACCAGCATCTAGGAGTATGGAACCCAGGCCAATCTCTCCCAGCTTTTCTTCCTGTCTCTCTCTCTCTGCCTCCACCCACCATAATCATCATTTCCTATACAACACATCAGGAATTGCACAGAGAGTGGGCAGGGACCATTCTTTACCCAATCATGTATATTAATAGAGTATAGCCCAATTACTATTTAGCCTCACGTGCTTGGGACCTTGTGATTAACCGCTCAGCCCATTAATCTCCGCTTCTTTTTTTTTAGAACACAGGTGGTCATGCCATCCTGACTCCTTAGGGAGGTCAGAGCCCTAAGGAGGTGATCACACCCTCCTAACTTCTCAGGGAAGGAGGTGAAAGACCAAAAGAAGATGATAGCCCTACCTGAATCTCAGGAAGGAGATAAAATACCAAAGGGGTGGGGTTAAATGGTTTTTGGGCTGAAGGGTTTTATTATGCACAAACCCATCAGCATGGGAGATATTGCAACAATAGAAAAAAAGAGGTTAAGGGATGACTCTGCCCAAGTCAGTGCAGGTCGATATGGTTAACAAAACATGAATTGTAATGCAAGTAGCGGAATAGCAAACAATATAAATCAACATCGTTGGAAAACATCACCAGAAGTCCTAGAAGGAGGGGGTAAAACAACAGTCACAATACACCTTCTTCAGCAGCCAAGAGTAGTCCAAAACCAACTTATTGTCCATTGATCCATGTCAGGGAATCCAATGATCCCTGAGTTTTGAAGTCCTGCAAAAGTCTTTTATGTGTTAGGGAATCCAATAATTCCAAGGATTTTAAGTCCTGTAACAGTCTTATCATTTTTCGAGAATCCAATATTCCTGAGAGTTTTTGTCCTATGTCTCAGAGAACCAATGATTCCTGAGGGTTTTCAAGTCCTATGTCTCAGAGAATCCAATGATTCCTGAGGGTTTTGAAGTCCAATAATCTTTGATGTCCATGAGTCAAACTCCATAACAGCCACGCTCTTTCAATGGTGAACACAATCAGCAATAGAACCATCCAATATTTCTTGGGTCTTTTCCTTTGTTTGGGTCTGTTTGTTTCTGGATGGAAAGGAAATGGTTTGTTCACCATCTGATTCCTTCTCCACCTGTAGAGATACAAGCAAACCTCTCCCAAAGCAGTTAGCCTATCTTCCTTTCCATTCACCACTTTCTGGGTCTCTCCCATCACCTGGGGATTATCTAAAGATAGTGGAGTGTTCGCCTGGACACGACCTTCCGGTGGTTATAAAACCTTTTGGAGCCAGTATCTTTTCAAAACGAGTTAATAGTATAAAGAGCTAGATTTAAAGTTTCTAGGGTTACCTGTGGCTCCCCTTTCTTTTTGTTTTGGAGGATGTCTTAAATTCTGTTTCTCCCTCCACTATTGCCTGTCCTTGAGGATTAAAAGGTAGGTTGTGTAAAATTTATACTGTGACAAAAGTGTGCAAAATGTTTTGAGGTATAAGAGGACCATTGTCTGTTTTTTGCTTGTGGCAAACCCATAATGGCAATGCTTGTAGAGGAATTCAGTGACCACTGGGTCTCTTTTGCTGCTGGATTGCAAAAGGGGATCCTTAAAGGGTGTCTACCACAACATGGACGAAAGACAGACGACCAAAAAGATTTATAATGGGTCCATCCATTTTGCCAGATTTCATTGGGTCTCAAACCATGAGGGGTTCTTCCCTTGTAGACAGTGTAGGAATGTGGAAAGGGTTTGGCAAGCCATACAGGGTTTTTACTATGCTCCTAGCTTCCTCTTTGTTATTCCAATTTGTAAAACCTAAAGCCTGAGCAGCCTGATGATATTTAGAAATGAGATGCCTGGGCTTCCTGGGAATAAAGGAGTATTGACTAAAATAGTTAGAAGGTTCTGCCTTTTGAATTGCCATCAAAATGGGGATTCCTGGAAGTCCACTATGAGAGGGAATGTAAATATAGATCTTACTTGGAAAGTTTTCCACTTGCTCTTGAAGTTTTTAAAGAAGGATATATATTAGAGGTTGAAATTTTAGTTGGGCTGTGGCAATTCTTTTGTACCACACCTACCGAATAGGCCCAAATTAGATATTATATTTATGTCTCCTGGATAATAAGAAGAGCTAGAAATGATCGTACACCATTTCTGAGTGGGGATTGAAAAGGAGTTCTGACTACTTCCCTTTATTAGTTAGATCATGAGAGTACACAGCACAAATATTAGGTTTGATGATCCGTGAAGATAACTGGGTCCTTTAAGGAACTTTAGAAATTTTTCTTCAAGAATCCACCCAGTTATGTAATAGTCCGGTTATCATTAATGGAGACCCATGTATAAATTTGGACCATGGCTAATAAAATTTGCCACTCTGGGATGGTCTCACAAAACACATTAATTTGTATTGGTATAAAAGGTGTATCTTGTCAGGTTTTGTCCCAGATAATTGTACTGCTCACTTAGTGGCCTTTAATAAAATTCTAGCCACAAGAACTGGGTAGGGTGTAAGGCTTTGTTCTGGTTGTGCCAGGAGGTTCAACCACTCTATCACACCGTCTCCTTGATGAAGGACTGCTGTGGGTGCCTCTTGTATGGCAAAAACTGATATTTCCAAGGGTTTTTGAGTGACTCTTTCAATCACATTGGATAAAGCCAGTTCAACTTCTTTCAAAGCCTCCTTGGAGCTTTTTGTAATTATGTGGTGGAATTTAAAGCACTGTTTCCCCTTAAAATGTCATATAACGGTTGTAACTGATAGGTAGTCAAACCTAACACTGGTCGCATCCATTGGATATCTCCTATGAATTTCTGAAAATCATTCAATGTGTTTAGCTTTTCTGTTCTTAAGGACAGTTTTTTAACTATAAGCACCTTAGGGTATACTTTATATCCTAAATATTGAAAAGGAGCATGTCTTTGAATTTTTTCTGGTGCTATGTATAATTTCTAATTCCTTAGTGTTTCTATGGTCTTTTGTAGACATGCTTCTAACATTTGTTCCTCAGGTGCACATCCCATCCATATGATGTAATAGCATAACTTTTGGAAATGCTTTTCTTACTGGAGCAAGAGCAGCAGCAACATACATTTGACACATACTAGGGCTGTTTTTCATTCCCTGTGGCAAAACTCTCCATTCATATCTTTTATAAGGTTCAGCTAAGTTAACGCTGGGCACTGAAAAGGCAAATCTTTTCATATCCTCCTTATCCAGAGGGATAGAATAGAAACAATCCTTAATATCTATGACCCAAAGAGGCCATTCTCTGGGCAATTGAGTAGGAGATGGAAGTCCAGGCTGAAGAGTTCCCATAGTTTCCATCTGTTCATTCACTTTTCTTAAATCCGTTAACATCCTCCATTTTCCAGATTTCTTTTTCACAACAAACACTGGGGAATTCCAAGGACTTAGAGAAGGGTTTAAGTGTCCTTGGTCAAGCTGTTCCTGTACTATATCTAATAAGCCCTGAATTTTATCTTTACTTAAAGGCCACTGTTCTATTCACACTGGTGTATCAGTTTTCCATTGGATAGGAACAGGTAAAAGTTTTGGCAGGCCTTCAACAGCAGCCCTGCTTAAAAAAACCGAAGTACTCATTTTTAACCATAATTTCTGTAAAACGTCTCTTCCCCACAGGTTGATGGGGATTTTTTCAACTATAAAAGGAGTAAAAACTCCTGTTTTGCCTTCAAAAGTCCATCTCATAGGGGCAGCACTAACTTCAGCTGCTATTGATCCTCCTACACCAGACATGTAGGTGTCTGCTTTAATCTTTGGCCAGCGACTGGGTCAATTGGCACCTCTAATGACTGTCTGATCTGCACCAGTGTCTACCAATCTTTCCAATGGAAGGCTATTTATATAGATCGTGAGCATAGGTCAGTCAATTGTTACACCTGCTGTCCAGTATATTGCTGGATTTTGTGATCTGGAATCAAAATCTGGATGACTATCACCAGGCTACTTATTAGGATTCTGTATGAGTAAACCTGATGCTACTACTTCTCCTGGGTGATAAGTCACACATTGTCTGCCTGTATTGGTGACTGGGATATTATCTACACATTCCCCAGTTTCCCACATCAGTGTGTGGATGGACACTGTTTTGTATGTACTCTCAGGAGGTAAAATGGTCAAGCCTACTGTGCCTGGAGGCAAGGGATCCATAGGCTGGAGAGGAACAGATTTCACCTCTCCAGGGGGTATCTCAGTTGTCTCAGCTGCATACAACTCTATTCTCCCTAATTGTAATCCCTTTCTCCCATCAGGTTGCTTCCTGGCTGGTTGATTGTGTAATCCCTTTCTCCCATCATATGGCTTCCTGGCTGATTGATCATATTGGGGTATTGGACGTCTAGGCACTCTCTGGGTGCACCATTGGCTGCCATCATGCCCCAAGTGTTTTTTGCCTGGGGCCCTGGGGCTGGGCCCCTCATCCCGTTTCCCTGAACCTGTCTACATTCTGAGGCTCAATGGAAGCCTCTGTTGCGTTTTGGACATGGGGTTCTGGGCCTTGTTCTCCCACCCTGTTTTCTCACTCTGCCTCTATACCAACATTGAGCTTTCAGATGCCCTACTTTACCACACTGAAAACATTGATGTGTCTCTCTAGAAGTCCCTTGCCGGAAGGGACCCTGTCTACCCATGTTGGGATCTTGGGAAGTCTGCATCACAGTGTGGCTATAAAAGGCATTTGTGCCCACTGTGGCACAGCGTCTTATGAACTCCTCTAAAGGAGCATCCTTGTGCAGTCCTAATACATTTCTTCTGCACACCTCATTAGCATTTTCCTTAGCACGTTGCCTTATTAAAACATCTCTTGATGCATTTTCCCCATTAGTTCTTGTGATAGCAGTCTGCAAATGTCCCACAAAGTCAGCAAAGGGTTCATCTGGCCCTTGTGTTATTTTTGTGAAAGTCTCACTTTTGTCATTTTTATTGTGAATTGAAGCCCATGCTTTGATAGCATTAGCAGCAATTTGCTCATATGCTGCTACTGAATAATTAATTTGTATTGTGACATCTGCTTAGGGACCTATTCCTATTAGTAGGTCTAGGTGATTGCAGCATGAACTGCATTTTGACTATTTTATTGGGCTTGTATCCTACAGAGCTCGCTATATTCAGAAAGCCACATGTAATTTTGTCCAGGTTCTAGACATACCCTTGCTATAGATTTCCAATCATTAGGAGTCAAGATTTCAAAAGCCAAATTCTGTAATAGCATCTTAACATAAGCTGATGTAGCCCCATAGAGAGTACAAGCCTTTTTCAGGTTTTTGAGGATTTCAGTGTTAAAAGGAGTATATCTTCGACTTTCTTGACCTGAGGAATTAAACTGGGAAATTACAGGGAAAATATGCATTTGGAGCTCTGTAACATCTACACCCTTTTCTTTGGCCTTCATTAATCCCTGTTGTAATCTAGACATAGGACTGGTTGGATTCTGAGGGGGAGGTGCTGGTGCTGTCATTCCCCCCTGCCCCCCCACTGCCTTTCCTCCCTCCATCCTGGAGGGTGGAGTTGATGGAGGAGAGTCAATCACTTGCTCCTGAGGTGGAGCTGAAGCTGCCTCCTGAGGTGGAAAGTCACCACACCCTTGCTCACTTAAGTCTTCATGCCCTGTGGGGATATGGTCATTAATCTCTTCATTGTCTTCCTCCTTAATATCAGGCTTCCCTATTTGTCTACTTGGAGAAGCAACTTTTTTCTTTCTTCTAGGGATAGGGTTTCTTAGTGCTACCTGAATTATATTGTATAAATAGAATGCCTTGATGGAAATTGAATGAGGACTGTTTTCATTGTAATATGCAGACACTGTTGTCCAACCAGGGACCAGTTATCTCGAGAGATCTGCTCCTGCTCTACAAACCAAGGGGAGATGCAGTTTAATGTACCCAGAAGTCTAGCTACCTGTTCCCAAGTTATAAGTAGCCCTTGTCCTTCTATCAGCTTAAGCATGCTTTCTATAGCACCACTTGAGGCTGGGGTTGAAGGGGTTGAAGGGGTTGGGGGCAGGGATGGAGTGTGAGATGTAGGACTTAGTTGAGTATCTGATCTATTATGTTCTGATTTTCCCAGAAATTTTTGTGAAACAGTGAGTTTTTATCTCAGAAGCTGAAGTTTGAATGGTTAACAAATACTAGATTTGTTATAGTCATTGGTTATTGTGTCATTTGTATCTAATCTATTCCACTAATCCACCACACTATTTTTTTAACTAGTATCAAAAGCTTTTATAATAGAGTTTTAGGTCTGGTACTGCTAGAACACTATCCAGTGTACTTTTTTACATTAATTCCCTTAATTATTCTTGACTTTTTGTTCTTCCAGATGAATCTTGTTGTTATTTTTTCTAGCTCTATAAAAAATTTTTGGGTCCTTTGATTGGTATAGCACTGAATAAGTAGACCAATTCAGGTAGAATTGTCATTTTTATTATATTAGCTTGGCCTACTCAAGAGCAATTGATATTTTCCCATTTGTTTAGATTTGATTTTATTTGTTTGAGAAGAGTTTTGTAATTGTGTTTATATATTTCCTAGGTGTGTCTTGGCAGGTAGACACCCAAATATTTTATTTTGTGTACAGTTATTTTAAATGTAATTTCTCTTTCTATCTCTTGTTACTGAGTTTTTGTAGAAATGCCAATGACTTGTATGGGTTTGTTTTATATATTGCAACTTAGCTAAAGCTATTATTTTTTTTCAAGTAGGTGTTTGGATGATTGTCTAAGATTTTCTAAATATATCTTCTCATTGCCTATTTTAATTTCTTTAATTTCTTGTTCTTTTCTTACTGTTAAAGTGAACATTTCTAGTACAATATTGAATAATAGTGGTGATAATGGACATCCTTGCTTTACCCTTGATCTTATTGGGAATGCATCTAGCTTTTCTCCATTACACATAATGCTTGCTGATGGTTTTAGATAGATACTAATTATCATTTTAAGGAAAACTCCCTTTATTCCTATGCTCTTTAGTGTTAATAGCAATGGGTACTATATTTTGTCAAAACCTTTTATTGCATCTATTGAGATTATCACAAGATTTCAATTAGTTTTGTTATTGATAGGGTCAATTATGGCAATAGTTTTCCTGATATTGAACCAGTCCTGCATTTCTGCTATAAATCCTATTTGATCCTAACTTGTTGTAAATCTTTGCTAATATTTTATTTAAATATTTTGCATAAATATTCCTTAGGGAGATTATTTTTGTACTTTTCTTTCTCTGTTTTGGCTTTTCCTGATTTAAGTATCAGTACTATATTTATATCAAAAAAGGAATTTGGCCGGACCCCTTTTTATTTTTTTATTTTGTTGTTGTTGTTGCTGAGCCAATTGAGGTTAAGTGATATGCACAGCATCATGCAACTAGGATGTGTTTAGTGTTTGAGGCCAGAATTGAACTGAGGTCCTCCTGACTTCAGGACTGGTCCTCTATCCACTGCACCAACTTGGTGCAGTCCCTTGGCAGGACTCCTTCTTTGCCTATTTTTCCAAATAATTTGTGTAATATTTAAATTAATTGTTCTTTTGACGTTTGGTAGAATTCACTTGTAAATTTATCTGGCCCTGGAGACTTTTTCTAAGGGAGTTCATTGATGGTTTGTTCAATTTTTTTTTTCTAAAATGGGGCTGTTTAAGTAATTTTTCCTCTTCTGTTAATCTGAACAATTTATATTTTTGTAAATATTCATCTATTTCAATTTGGTTGTCAGATTTACTAGCAATAAATTGGGGAAAATGGCTCCTAATTATTGCTTTAATTTCTTTTTCATTGCTGGTAAATTCACCCTTTTTATTTTTGATATTATTAATTTGTTATTTTCCTATCTTTTTTGCTAATCAAATTAACATTTTTTTCCTTTTTTTTTGTTTTTTTATAAAACCAACACTTATTTTAATTAATTAATTCAATAGTTTTCTTAGTTTCAATTGTATTAATCTTTCATTTGAGTTTCAGTATTTCTTATTTAGTTTTTCATTGGGGATTAATTCGTTCATTTTCTACATTTTTTTTTTAGTTTCATGCCCAATGCATTGATCTCTTCTTTCTCTGTTTTATTCATATGGCTATTTAGAGATATAAAATTCCCCCTAACAGCTATTTATGGAATGCTAACAGATTTATTAGTTAGATTTATTTAATTTCCAATTGGTTTTTAGTCTGTCTGTTCCTTGCCCTTTTTTGAATATAATTTTTATTGCATTGTGGTCTGAAAAGGAAGCATTTAGTATTTTTCTATTTCCTCATTTGATTGTGAGATTTTTGTACTCTAACCCATGGTCAATTTTTATGTAGGTGCCACATATTGTTGAGAAAAAGATATATATTTTTTCTGTCCCTATTCAATTTTCTCCACAAGTTTATCATATCTAAGCTTTCTAGGATTCTAATAACCTCTCTATTTCTTTCTTGTTTATTTTGTAGTTAGATTTGTCTAATTCTGAAAAAGTAAGATTGAGGTCACCCACTAAGATGGTTTTACTATCTATTTCTTCCTATAACTATCTTAATATCTTCTCGAAGAATGTGTATTCTCTAACACTTGGTGCATATACATTTAATAACATTTCTTTTCTCATTTTTTCTTCTACCTCTCCTTTTGTCTATTAAAATCTTTTATGAACACTTCCAAGAAGCTTCTTTGGGCTTGAGACCAATTCATATGCTTCTTTGAGATTTTCTATGTGGACATTTTGTCATCTGAGTTAGTGTTTTAGTTTTCCTTGTCACCAGAGTAATTTTCTATGATTAAAGTTATTTTCTGTTTCTTGTTCATTTTCTTTCCCTCTCTTTTTTTTTTTTCCTCTTTTGTGTTTTTTATGGTGAAGTTTTGCTCTTGGGGTAAAGGGCATGCTATCCCAAGCTTACCATGCAGCTCTGAGTCTTGGCTTTGATCACAAGATCCCTTATGTTTGCTGTTTTTATCACATTAGGGGATTGCCCTTCTTGCTCTTTCTGGAAAACAACCTGGTTTCTCAGAATTTGTCTTCTGAGTTAGGAGGGGAGGCTACCTCACAAGTTTGCCCTGCTACTGAACTAGGACTGAGGGTTTCAGTTACTGATCTACTGTAACTAAGATCCTCTCACTGACTTTGTCAGACACTATCTGAGTTAGGCTAGACACCCCAGTCAGCCTAGAAAGAGTGAACTTTCTTGATGTTCTTCCAATCTATCTTGAGCTACAGTGTGGTTTCATTCCATCAGCCTCTGTTCAGGGGCTTAGTTTCGTGTGATTTTTCAATAAAAACTAGGAGAGCTTGATTGGCTTACTGGCTTCACTCAACCACTTGGCTTAACCCCCAGAATTCAATGTTTATCCATTTTGAGTATTTGAATAAATGTATGTTATGTGGAAGGGATGATGGGATTTTTTTTTGTTTACCCTCCCCCCAAGCAAAAAAAAAGTATGGAAGTTACAAAAGGAAAAAGTTCATAATTAATGTTATGAAATCTTTCCAAAAACTAAAATTAGTCATGAGTGGATTAGAATACTTCAGTGATAATAGGTTACTTTCATCAGAAAATGAATGTTAGGTATGCTATAATGGGCATAATTTTTAGTAGAGAATAAACTAAATGACGATCAAGGTTCCTCCAACTCTAATATAATTTTATAGCTCCATATATCTGTTGTAATTTTTTCCAAATATTTAAAATAGACATAATTAGGTATTTAATTTTTAAATCCATATAAAATAAATTAGAATTAATATTTATTGGCATTTAAGGTAAACTCATTTGTCTTCTTGATCACATTGATAAAATATTCAACTAAGTAATGGGTATAGTAAAGAAAGAAAACAAATGAAGTAATTTATTACATTCTGTATCCAAACTAAAATGCAATATTTCATTTATTTTATTCATTTTTAATTTTTTGATAAAATTAAGCAAAGATTTATCTTATTTTTCCATAAAAATCTAGTTTTATATATTAATTTTTAGCTTTCGTTTTTATTAAACTCTAATTTTCAGTTTTTTAGTGTGGTATTTAATTGGAAATTTTTAATTTATTCATTTTTTGATCTCTTTTTAGTTCCATGACTTAATAATTTGTCTGTTTTTTTTTTCTTTCACTTATGTCTATATGATTTTGAATGATTTTTCTTCAATTTTTTTACATCATCTTAAAGTTATCAACTAACTCCTGTACCATCTATGTAAAATCTTTCTGTCTCCTTCTCCCAAAGGATAATTCTCTTAAAAATTCCTTGCCTCATCTCCCCGTATAGGGAAATAAACATTTATGGGCTCTCATGATTTCTCTTTCATGTTTACCATTTTTTTCCTTCTCTTCACTTTTGTGTTTGAATGTCACATTTTCTTTTCAGCTCTAATCTCTTCATCAGATAATTTTGAAATTCCTTTATTTCATTAAATTGATATTTAATTTTTTCCCTTAATAGATTACATTTCATTTTTCTACCCAAGCTAAGTAGTTTTTAGTTGTAATTCTAGCTCTTTGGCTTTCTAGAACATCTTGTTATATGTTTTCCATTCCATTAATATAACAATTGGTAAATCTTGTTTGATTCAGACTATGGCTCAGCAATTATTTTAATGTGTGTTTTCTTAATGCTTGATGTATTTTCTCCAGGTAACACTGGAATTCGTATATTTTTTCTGGGAATTTTCATTTTGGGATTTTTCAGATGGTGATCAAAGCATTTTGTCAATTTCAATTTTATCCTCTAGTTCTAATAATTTCTTGAAATATGACATCTAAACTCTTTCTCAGGTCATAATTTTTGAGTAGTTTAGTAATTCATAAATAATTTCTCCTCCATCTATTTTCCAGATCAGTTATTTTTCCAATGAGATATTTCACATTTTATTCTTTTTTAATTGTTTCTTGATTTCTCATGATGTCATTAGTTTCCATTCACCCAATTCCAAATTTTAAGGGATTATTTTATATAGTAAGTTTTTGTATTTCTTTTTTTCCATTTAGGCAATTTGTTTTTTAAGGTGGTATTTTCTTTAGTATTTAGGGCCTCTTTCACAAAACTGTTAAATTGGCTTTTCATAATTGTCTTTCCTTCTCATTTTTTATCTATTTTTTCCTATGCCACTTTGATTTTGAAAATCATTTTAGCTCTTATGAGAATTTTTTTTTTTGCTTTTTACACAATTTACATTTTTCTTTGAGCATTTTGTTGTAGCTGTTTTGACTTTATTGTCTTAAGTTTGTGCTAATCTTCTCTGTAACTATAGGAGCTATTATACTCAGGTTCCTTTTTGTTATTACTTGCTTATTTTCCATCCTATTTATGAGTATTGAATTTTTGTTAAATTTGTCTCTATTTCTGGCATAGGAAGAGGGAGGGAGGAAGGCAGGATACTAAGCTTCAGGGTTTTTCTTTCTTTTTTTTTAATAATGACTTGGAGCATATTTTCATATGGCTAGAAATAATTTCAATTTCTTTGTCTGAGAATTGTCTGTTCGTATTCTTTGACCATTTATCAATTGGAAAATGACTTGTTTTCTTATTAAATTAGAGTCAATTCTCTATATATTTTGGAAATGAGGCCTTTATCAGAATCTTTGATTGTACAAATGTTTTCCCAATTTTTCCTTCCCTCCTAATCTTGTCTTCATTAGTTTTGTTTGTACAAAAACTTTTCAATTTGATATAATCAAATTTTTCTATTTTGTAATCAATAACAATCTCTAGTTTTTCTTTGGTCATGAATTCCTTTCTTTTCCACAAGTCTGAGAGGTAAACTATCCTATGCTCTTCCAATTTATTTATGATCTTGTTATTTTTGCCTAAGTCATGAAACCATTTTGACCTTATCTTGGTGTATGGTGTTAAATATGGGTCAATGCCTAGTTTCTGCCATACTGATTTCCAATTTTCTCAGCAATTTTTGCCAAACAGTGAGTTCTTATCCACAAAACTGGGGTCTTTGGGTTTGTCAAAGACTAGATTTTTAAAGTTATTGGCTGTTTTTTCCTTTGAACCTAACCTATTCCACTGATCAACTATTCTATTTCTTAGCCAATACCAAATGGTTTTGGTAATAGCTGCTTTATAATATAATTTTAGATCTGGTAAACCTGGGTCATCTTCATTTGATTCTTTTTTTCATTAACTCCCTTGAAATTCTTGACCTTTTGTATTTCCATATGAACTTTGTTGTTATTTTTTCTAGGTCACTAAAATAGTTTTTTGGGAGTCTGATTGGTATAGCACTAAATAAATAGATTAATTTGGGTAGTAATGTCATCTTTATTATATTTGCTCGCCCAATCCAAGAACATTTAATATTTTTCCAATTGGTTAGATCTGACTTTATTTGTGTGGAAAGAGTTTTGTAGTTTTGCTCATATAGTTTCTGATTTTCCCTTAGCAGATAGATTCCTAAATATTTTATACTGTCAGTTGTTAACTTCAAATGAAATTGTGCTTTGTAACTCTAAGTGTTGGAATTTGTTAGTAATATTTAAGAATGCTGATGACTTATGTGGCATTATTTTGTTTCCTGCAACTTTGCTAAAGGTGTTGATTATTTCTAATAGCTTTTTAGTAGAATCTCTGGGGTTCTCTAAGTATACCATCATATCATCAGGAAAGCGTAATAATTTGGTTTTCTCACTACCTACTTTAATTCCTTTAATTTCTTTCTCAATTCTTATTGCCGAAGTTAGCATGTCTAATACAATATTGAATAGTAATGGTGATAGAGGGAAACCTTGTTTCACTCCTGATCTTATTGAGAATGGTTCCAGTTTATCCTCAGTATGTATGATGCTTACTGATGGTTTTAAATAGATGCTACTGATTATTTTAAGGAAAAGATCATTTATTCCTATACTCTCAAGTGTTTTTAATAGGAATGGATGTTGGATTTTATCAAATGCTTATTCTGAATCTATTGAGATGATCATATGGTTTTTGTTAATTTGGTCATTAATATGGTCAATTATACTAATATTTTCCTAATATTGAACCAGCACTGCATTCCTGGTATAAATCCTACTTGATCATGGCGTATTATCCTGGAGATGATTTTCTGTAGTCTTTTTGCTAATATCTTGTTTAAGATTTCAGCATCAATATTCATAGAGAGATTGGTCTACAATTTTCTTTTTCTGTTTTCAACCTACCCGTTTTAAGTACTAATACCATGTCTGTGTCATAAAAGGAATTTGGTAGGATCCTTCATTCCCTATTTTTTTCAAATAGTTTATATAACATTGGGGCTAATTGTTCTTTAAATGTTTCATAAAATTCACATGTAAATCCATCTGGTCCTGGGGATTTTTTCTTTGGGAGTTGATTAATAGCTTGTTATATTTCTTTTTCTGTGATGGAACAATTTAAGCATTTTACTTTCTCCTCTGTTAATCTGGGAAGCCTATATTTTTGGAGGTAGTCATCCATTTCACTTAGGTTATCAAATTTATTGGCATAAAGTTGAGCAAAGTAACTCCTTATTATTGTCCTAATTTCTTCTTCATTGGTGGAAACTTCCTCCTTTTCATTTTTTTATAAAACCAACTCTTAGTTTTATTTATTAATTCAATAGTGTTTTTTTTTTACTTTTGAAATTATTAATTTCTCCTTTTAATTTTAGAATTTCAAGTTTAGTATTTGATTGGGATGTTTTAATTTGTTTTTTTTCTAGCTTTTTAAGTTGTAAGCCCAATTCATTGATCTTTTCTTTCTCTATTTTATTCAAATAAGACTGTAAAGATATAAAATTTCCCCTGTGTGTCTGTGTGTGTGTGTGTGTGTGTGTGTGTGTGTGTGTGTTAATACCTTTAGTGATATTGAATTCTTTTAGCTATCTTGAAATTCAATTCTTACAAAAAGTAGAAGACCCTCAATTGATCAGAATCTGGGGCATAAATCTGCTTTTGAGAAAAATAATTCTGAAGTTTGGTTTGTCTTAACAACTCATTTGTCTGGGATAGAGAACTGCCTTGGAATTTTAAGAAAATTAGTTATTGGATTATCTAATTTAGAGTTCTGTACTAAGATAGTGGTTACTCATTTGCATATAACAAGCCATAGCACTTTGGAATGAATGCACTTTGGAATGGAATGAAGCAAACATGGTTTGCTTCAGTGATTTGCATATGAAGAATTGGAGAACTTTTAGTTTGATAAGTGGGGAAATGTGGACATTAGAAAAATTTAATTATAGAACAAATGTAATTTTTCTATTTATAGACAGAAAATGAGAATTTGGGCAGTAATAATAAACTAAGGTGGGATTATTGACAGAGGGAAACCAGATGCTGAATCATGAAAAGTTAAGAAAAGAGAATAAAAGGGAGGTGAGAAAACACATTTATGAACTCTGTCAAAGACCATTACTCATTCTGAGCTGTCACTTGTTTTTAGGCATATTATTTAGTCCAATGACAGTCTGGAGAGTTCTTTACTGTCACCACCTGCTGACAAGAATACAGAGGCATGTAAAGAAACATTTTATTTGCTTATGAAAAGAATGAGAAGTGACAAGAAGAAAGAAAGAAAGAAAATCCCTCCAATGTCATCTGCTGGGACTGCAAAGTAAAAAAAAAAAAAAAAAAAAAACCAAAAAAGAAGAAGAAGACAGAAGAAAGAAGAAAGAAGAAAGAAGGAAGAAGAAGAAGAAAGAAGAAAGAAGGAAGAAGGAAGAAGAAGAAGAAGAAGAAGAAGAAGAAGAAGAAGAAGAAGAAGAAGAAGAAGAAGAAACCCTACAAATGAACTAAATTGAAAAGGGTTTTGCGAACATTAGGATAATTTTTCAATAAAAACATAACACTACTTTAACTAAAGGCATAAGTTAAACCTGAAGTCTGAAGTGGAAGATACTAAAGTTGCTATGTAGTATATCCAAATTAGCAAAGAAATTTGGTAGCAAAGAAACAGATCAGAAGCAGAGCATTAAATTAATCAACATGTCTAGCATATCCAGGTAGTATTAGCCAAGAAAATCATGGATCATCTCATCTTATCAGTGGAATTAAACAAAGATCTATTTATCAAGGAAGTTTTCTTGACAGTTCCCAATACAGAAAGAAAATGTGAGAATTTTAAAGTCTATAGCTCGAGTTACTGTGGCAACACATTCCCTACATCTTTGCTTTCCTTGATTGGGACTTCACAATTTGCCTACTCTCCCATTCAGTATTGTGTGCATTTCTGGGAAAATGTTATCAAGGATTTAGAATGGGAAATTATGTAAATATTATTTGGTTGTTTTGTATTTTCAACAAATGTTTAAGTTAAGATTGAGTATTTGCAGCTTATTTGTTATTGAGAAATAAAGTGATAGAGCTTCCTGAGATATAGCAAGGTTTAAAAAAAATCACATAAAAAGATCAACAGTAGAAATTTGAAAAAATATTGACCTTTGGGGATCACTTAATCTTATGAAGTGGGTGTAAGTATAGTGAATGAACTTCAGACCAAGGCTAGAGAGGAAGAGAAGAGAAAATTATATATATATATATAACACCATAATTTGCATTGACTAAAACTTTGAACATTGTGTAACTCCAAAATGAATTTATTCTGTGTAGCTTGCCTGATTAAGCTATTTTCTGACTCCATTTTAATTAGTTTGCACTTTCTCATGTAGTAAACTGAGATGTTCTAGTCCAAATGCTATTGTTCCACTATAACTAATGATGAGATGAGATTGTCATAGAAATTCTAGGAAATTCATTTCGTTTTTTTTTTTTTTTTTTCTGTGTTGTCCTAATTCCAGTTTAATCTAAAAAGGTTCTTCAGATGATCTACCTTTGTTGGTTCTTCTGCCAAGCTTTCTGCAGACATTTTCTCCTCCAGTGTTTTTCACTGATTTGTAAGAACATATTACCTCTAATGTTTTGCTGTCCCTCTCCATAACATTTAGAAATGAATTTGTATTAAAAACTGGTGATGGAGGTTTAGACATATATTATTTAACTTCAGAAAGAATAAATTCTGTTCCAGTTAAAAACATAAATGTATATGTCTGTAATGGGCTGAGGTTTGAGTTGATGCACTGAGGTCCCAAGTACATGAGGCTAAATAGTAATTGGGCTATATTAATATACATGATTGGATAAAGAATGGTCCCTGCCCACTCTCCATAGAAGTCCTGATGTGTTGTAGAGAAAATGACGATTTTGGTGGGTGGAGGCAGAGAGAGAGACAGGAAGAGAAGCTGGGAGAGATTGGGCCTGGGTTTGAGAATCCGAGCTGCTGGTTGTGTGGCTGCTGGTCGAGCTAGCTTCTTGACTCAGCTGCACACATTGCTATCGCCGATTCTCTTCCACCTCCGAGCCTTCTTCACTAAGAATAAAGACTGACGGTTTTCCCCTAACCTGAATTCCTGACTTCTGCTGATTGAAAAATATACAATCTTCACATTTGGCGCCCAACAGTGGGAACCAAGGACTGAAGAAGTCTCCGGTGACCAGAAACTTGGGCGAGTATTGTTAATAGACAAATAAGGAACTTATTTTCTTAAAAACTAAACCAGTAATCTTTTTTTTTGGCTAAAATGGGACAAATGCTAGCTAAAGACTCTCCATCCCCGCCCCCAACCCCACCCAAGAGTGGTGCTATAGAAAGCATGCTTAAGCTGATAGAAATACATGGGTTACTTAAACTTGGGAACAGATAGGGAGATTTGTGGGCATATTAAACTGCATCTCCCCTTGGTTCGTAGAGGAGGAGCAGATCTCTCGAGATAACTGGTCCTGGGTTGGACAAGAGATGTCCATGCATTTCAGAGAATGTGGTCCTCATTCAATTTCCATCAAGGCATTTTATTTATACAATATATTTCAGTTAGCACTAAGAAACCCTATCCCTAGAAGAAAGAAAAAACCTGTGGCTCCTTCTACTCCTCAAATTAGCCATGATATTAAGGAGGAAGACAATGAAGAGATTAATGACCATATCCCCACAGGGCATGGAGACTTAAGTGAGCAAGGGTGTGGTGACCTTCCCCCTCAGGAGGCAGCTTCAGCCCCACCCCAGGAGCAAGTGATTGACTCTCCTCCACCAATTCCACCCTCTGGGATGGAGGGAGGAGGGGCAGTGGGGGGGCAGTAACAGCACCAGCACCTCCACCCCAGCATCCCCGGGATCCAATCATGAGCAGACTGCAAGAGAGCTTAATGAAGGCCAAAGAAAAGGGTGTGGACATCCGGGAGCTTCAGCCACTTATGTTTCCTGTAATTTCCCAGTCTAATGCCTCCAGTCAACAAAGTCAGAGATACACCCCTTTTAACGTGGAAATTATTAAAGATCTTAAAAAGGCTTGCACTCTCTATGGGGCTACATCAGCTTATGTTAAGATGCTGTTACAGAATTTGGCTTTTGAAATCTTGACTCCTGATGACTGGAAATCTATAGCAAGGGTAGCCGAACCTGGACAAAAATTTGTGGCTTTCTGAATAAGTGATTCCCAGGATAAAGCCCAACAAAATAGTCAATGTGTTCATGCTTGATCACCATGACCTACTACAAGGTATAGGTCCATGCAGACGTAAGAACAGATTAATTATTCAGTAGCAGTATGAGCAAATTGTTGCTAATGCTATCAAAGGTGGGCTTACACAAAAAAAATGACAAAGGTGAGGCATTAAAAATAATGCAAGGGGCCAGATGAGCCCTTTGCTGACTTTTTGGGGACGTTTGCAGACTGCTATCACAAGAACTAATGGGGAAAATCCATCAACAGATGTTTTAAAAGGCAACTTGAAGGAAAATGCTAAATGAGGTTAGAAGGATTATACTAGGATGCACAAGGATGCTCCTTTAGAGGAGTTCATAAACACTGGCCACAGTGGGTAAAAATGCCTTTTATAGCCAGACTAGGAGACTTCCCAAGATCCCAACATGGTAGAAGGGCCCTTCCGGGCAAGGGACTTCTAGAGAGACACGCAATGTTTCAAGGTGTAGGGCACTAAAGCAATGTTTATAGAGGCAGAGTGGAGAAAACAGGGTGGGAGAACAAGACCCAGTATCCCATGTCCAAAATGCAACAGAGGCTTCCATTGGGCCTCAGAATGTAGACAGGTTCAGGGAATGGGATGAGGGCCCACCCCAGGGCCCCAGGCAAAAAACACTTGGGGATGATGGCAGCCAAGGTCCCCAGACAGTGCCTGAGGCCAAACCCCAATATGACCAATCAGCCAGGAAGCCAAAATGGCAGAAAGAGATTACAAATCAATCAGCCAGGAAGCAACCTGATGGAAGAAAGGGATTAAAATTAGAGAATAGAGGGGCAGCTGAAAACTGAGATACCCCCGAGGGTGAAAGTTCCTTCCAGCCATGGATCCCTTGCCCCAGGCACAGTAGGTTGAGCATTTTAACCCTGAGAGTACATCAAAACAGTGTCCATCCACAACTGATGTGGGAAACTGGGGAATGTGTAATTTCCCAGTCACCAATAGAGGCAGACAATGTGTGACTTATCACCCAGGAGAAATAGTAGCATCAGGTTTACCTAACAGAACCTAATAAGCAGCCTGGTGATATCACCGATTCTGATTCCAGATCCAAAATCCAGCAATTTACTGGACAGCAGGTGTAACAACCGACTGACCTATGCTCCAATCTATATAAATGGCCTTCCATTGGAAGGATTGGAGACACTGGTGCAGATCGGACGGTCATTAGAGGGCCAGCTGGCCCAGTCACTCCAAAGATTAAAGCAGAATACATGTCTGGGTAGGAGGAATGGCAGCTAAGTTAGTTGCCCCATGGATGGACTTTAAGGAAAACAGGAGTTTTTACCCTTTATAATTGAAAAAACCTCACAATCTGTGGGGAAAAGACGTTTTACAGCAATTGGTTAAAAAATGAGTACTTCTGGTTTTAAGCAGGGCTCGTGAAGGCCTCCAAATTTTTCACCTGTTCCTATCCAATGGCAATAAGTGTGGATAGAGCAGTGGCCCTTAATAAAAATAAAATTCGACCTTATTAGATATAATAGAGAGCAGCTTGACCAAGGACATTAAAACCTTTCTAAGTCCTTGGAATTCCCCAGTGTTTGTTGTGAAAAAGAAACTGGAAAATGGAGGATGTTAACGGATTTAAGAAAAGTGAATGAACAGATGGAAACTATAGGAACTCTTCAGCCTGACTTCCATCTCCACCAGTTGCCAGAGAATGGCCTCTTTATAGATATTAAGGATTTTTTTATTCTATCCCTCTGGATAAGAAGGATATGAAAAGATTTGTTTTTTCAGTGCCCAGCCTTAGCTGAGCCATTAAAGATATGAATGGACAGTTTTGCCGCAAGGAATGAAAACAGCCCTAGTATGTTCAAATGTTTTGTGCGCTCTTGTCATAAGAAAAGCATTCCCAAAAGTTATGCTATTACATTACATATGACATTTGGGATGTGCATGAGGAACAAAATGTTAGAGGATTCCAAAGACCATAGAAAACTAAGGAATTCAAATTATACATAGCACCAGAAAAAATTAAAGACATGCCCTTTTCAATATTTAGGATATGGTATACCCTTAAGGTGCTTTATAGTTCAAAACTGTCCTTAAGAACAGAAAAAGTAAACACATTGAATGATTTTCAGAAATTGATAGGGGATATCCAAGGATGCAACCAGTGTTAGGTTTTGACTACCTATCAGTTACAAACGTTTATGACATTTTGGAGAATGCTTTTAAATTCACCACGCCAGCTTACAAAAAAAGCTCAAGAGGCTTTGAGAGAAGTTGAACTTTTATCCAATGTGGTTGAAAAACCAAAACCCGTGGAATTGTTTTGCCACACGGGGACCCACAGCAGTCCATCATCAAGGCACAGGTGATAGAGGGGGAACCTCCGCAAACCAGAACAAAGCCTACATTACCCAGTGCTTGTTAGAATTTTATTAAAGGCCACTAAGCGAGAGTACAATTATTGGGACAAGACCTGAAAGTTATACCTTTTTATACCAAACACAAATTAATGTGTGGTTGTGAGCCCATCCCAAGAGGAAATTTTATTAGCCTTTTGGCCCACATTTTTACATGGTTCTCCATTAAAGATAACTAGACTATTAATAATTGGGATGGACTCTTTGAAGAAAAAAGTTTCAAAGTTCCCTTAAAGGACCAACTATCTTCACGGATGCATCCAAACATAATATTTGTGCTGTGTATTTCAATCTAACCATAAAGAGAGTAGTCAGAACCCTTTTGTCCATTTGGCAGAATGAATTGTACGCAATCATTCTAGCCCTTACGTATTATCCAGGAGACATAAATATAATATCTGATTCCCATTCAGTAGGTTTGGGGAGAAGAAGCCAAGCCCAAATAAAATTTGAGCCTCTAATATATATCAGCCTTAAGAAACCCAAGTGAGAAAGCATCCAGGTGATCTAAATTAATGTCCACTCCATAGTGGACTTCCAAGTCCCATATTTGATGGCAACAAAGGCAGATAGCCTTCTAACTATGTTGGTCAATACCCCTTTTTGTTCCAAGAAGCTCAGGCATCTATTCTAAATATCATGGCTGCTGGAGCTTTAGGTTTACAATTTGGAATAAAAAAGAGAGGAAGCTAGGAGCATAAAAGCCTGTAGACTTGCCTTCCTTTCCACGTTCCTACACTGCCCAGGGAAGAACCTCATGGTTTGAGACCCAATGAAATCTGGAAATGGATGGACCCATTATAAATCTTTTTGGTCGTCTGTCTTTCATCCATTTGTAGACACCAGGATCCCCTTTGCAATGCCAGCAGCAAAAAGAGACAGCCCGAGGGTCACAACCTCAACATTCCATTATGGGTGCCCAAACAATAAAACAGACAATGGTCCTGCTTATACCAAAACATTTTACACTTTTTGCACAGAAAGAAACACCACGGGCATACCTTTAACCTCAAGGACAGGCAATAATGGAGAGGGGAAACAGAGATATTAAGAACCTCCAAAACAAAAAGAAAGGGGAGCCACAGGTAACCCTAGAGAACTTCTAAATCTAGCTCTTTATACTATTAACTTTTGATTTTTGACAAAGATGCACGGCTCCGGCAGACAGGTTTTATAACCCACCGGAAGGTCAGTGTCCAGTGGAGAGCCCACTATCTTTGATAATGCCAGGTGATGGGAGACCCAGAAAGTGGTGAATGGAAAGGACCAGATAGGTAACGCTTTGGGGAGGGGTTTGCTTGTATCTCAAGGGGAGAAGGAATCAGATGGGCCAACAAGTTCCCACCTTGGTTATCACAGAGAAAGCAGACCCTTGAAACAAAGGAGAAGACCCAAGAAATATAGGTGGTTCTGTTGCTGATTGTGCCACCATTGAAAGAGCGTTGTTTGGGTTTGACCATGGACATCAAAATTGTAGATTGAAAACCTCAGGAACATTGGGATTTAGAATAGGACATGAAAACCCTAGGAATCATTGACCTTGACCTAGGATTTGAAAACCCCTTAGAACTTGGATTCTCTGAGACATGGGATTTGAAACCTGGAATCATTGGACTTGACATGGATTTGAAAACCTAGAATCATTGACTCTTAAAAATGATATGACTGTTACAGAATTAAAATTCTGGAATCATTGGATTCCAACACATAAAAAGATTTTTAGACTTAAAAACTAGGGGGATCTTTATTCTGAATGTGATGCAATGGGACAATAGATTGGTTTTGGACTATTCTTTTTGCAAGAAGGTGATGTGTGACTGTTGTTTACATACCCACCTTTAGGACTTCTGGGATCTTTTCCAACACCATGTTGATTTATATTGTTTGTTATTCCGCTACTTGTGTGTAAAATTCATGTTTGTTACACCATGAGCCCACGACTGAGAGGAGGGTTCCCAAAGCTTATTATTTTGGTGCTTGTAATACCTCCCATGCTGATGGGTTTGCTATTAAGACCCCAGCCCGGAAACCCGCCCAGCAACTCCCACTTTTTGGGCCATCCCTTCCTGAGATGTCAGGTAGGGCGACACCTCCTTTCGGTGCTTTCACCTCCTTTCTGAGAAGAGGAAGGCTTGTCACCTCCCCCTGGGGCTCTGACCTCCCTGAGGAGTCAGGGATGGCAAATGTGTTCTAAAAAAAAGAAAAGCAGGAGATGTAATGGGCTGAGGTTTGTTGATGCACGAGGTCCCAATATGAGGTAAATAGTAATTGGGCTATACTTATTAATATACATGATTAGAAAAGAATGGTCCCCGCCCACCTCTGTGCAAGTCCGATGTTGTTAGAAAGACAAGGGGTGGAGGAGAGGAGACAGGAAGAGAAGCTGGGAGAGATTGGGCCGGGAGGACCTGAGTGCTTTGTGTTTAAGAGCTTCTGACTAAGCCCCACATTGCTATCGTCGATTCTCTTCCACCTCCGATCCTTCTTCACTAAGAATAAAGACTGACGGTTTTCCCCTAACCTGAATTCCTGACTTCTGCTGATTGAAAAATACACGATCTTCACATATGTCTATGCATTTGGTTAATATTGTTATTGTTATTAATATTGTTAATGAAATAATTATTAGTCATTTCAAAAGTGAAATGACAGGATAAAAAAGAGTTTGATTCCAAAGCAATCTTCTTTTGTAACAAAAATAACAACAATAACAAAATATTTGTCACCAGGTTAAAAAAAAAAAATTCAGTACCAGGAAACAAAAAACTAAAGCCATGTATAACTTTAATTCAATATCAGTCTTAGTGTGACTGCAAAGTATAAAGTAAAAATTGTACTGAACTGTACAAAGGAAGCAGTACATAATCAAGCCCCAGGATTAATTTTTTTAAAGTATTAGAAAAAGATAGAAGCAGTTTTTTTTCTTTTTAAATTTTATTTATTTTAGTTAATATTTCCCCAGTTAAATTCAAAACAATTTTTTTATTTAATTTATTTTTTTTTTAATTTCTAGGTTCTTTCCCTTATCTTCCACCCACAATTAAGAAACCTCATATGAAGTTCTGGAAAACATTTCCATAAAAATCAAGTTGTGAAAGAAAGCATAGATCTCCCACACTAATGAAAATAAAAACCTCAAGAAAAGCTGAGAAAGAGAGAGAGAGAGAGAGAGAGAGAGAGACAGAGACAGAGACAGAGAAAGAGAAAGAGACACAGAGAGAGAGAGAGCAGTTTAGTGGACTGTGATGTGATTCTAATAAAAATGAAAGAAGAACCATTGTATTAAATTGAGATGATGAATGATTTATTTAAATAGCTGCCTGGAACATAATAGAGAGGAAAATATTTATAAGTTAAAAATAGTTATTTAACAATACTGAAAATAGACTCACTATATAAAATATCAAAATATATACTGAAAGGATACAAATAGCAATACTTTACTTCTTTTGATTATTTTTTATCACATAAATAGTTTGATTTGTAGGTATGTATATATATAAATACATATCTGAATACATATATATATATATATTAAACATGTTATAATTCCATATAATGTGGGGAAATGGCAAATTTTTATTTTTGTGTTTTTTCAATAACCAAAGGTTTTGAAATAAAAGAAATAATTAATTTTGAAAAAAATAACCAAGATATGAAATAAAAAATAAAAGAGTTTAAAAAAGAAAATTTTACAATTTTAAAAGATAAGAAACTTTTAAAGGACAGTTAAAAATTTTAGACCAAAATTTTACTAGTGTTTTAAAAATGCATTTCAAGATTGAGAAAGTATAAAAATTATGGCAAATTGTTAACCGTGGTTTAATAAATGGAATTTTAATTTTTTAAATAAAGATAAATTTAATCCCTTTGAAAAATTTTTAGACACAAAAGATGCCTATTAATTAATGGTAACCTTTATTCTCTATACCAGGACTTCTTAAACTTTTTCCGCATGCAGCCCCTTTTTGCCCAAGAAATTTTTGCATGACTTCAGGTACAGAAAATAGGTATTCAAATCAAATATTTATTGATAATAAGTCATAATTTCATGATAATTACATACATTTACAAGACCCATATATGGGATTGCAAGCCTCAATTTAAGAAGCTGGCTATCTAGACTAAATTAGACTGTTAGGTGTGTTGTGGATAAAATATTGGATCTGAATTTGGACAGACCTAAATTCAAATGTGGCCTCAGTTATTTACTATTATTATTTCCCAGAAAATAGTTAAAAACACTAACATGTCACTCTAATGACAATGTCAGCCTTTCCCCTAGAGAAATTCTATTATGACTCAAAATCAATTATCAATGGTCAACATATTATAGTGGAAAGAGTATTTGACATATAGTCAGAAAAGATCTAGATTCTAATTATGATTCTGACACTTGTTGGTTATGTAATAAGGGGAAATTCATTTCACTCATCTGTAACATAGGCATATTAGATGTGTGATCCTGACCAGGTTACCTAATCTCATTGCTTCTGTTTCCTCATCTATAAAATTGTGATAAAAATAGTACCTACATCCCAGGGTTGTTGTAAGGATGAAATGAGATTATAATTATAAAGCACAATGTCTGAAATATAATAAACATTAGGTAAATGTTAACTATTATTATTTCAGGAATTTGTTATGAAGATCAAATGATACAAGGTAGATAAAGTTCTTTGTAAAATTCAAAGAACATCATGATGGGTTTTCATCATTCTCATACAAAGAATTATGTAGTACTTTAAGTTTTGCAAATTTCTTTACAGATATTACCTCATTTTATCAGCACAACAACCAAGGGTGATGAGTGCCATCATTATCTACAGTTTATAGAAATAAATGAGGCACAGATAAATGACTTGCCCAAGTTCACACAGCCAGCATCTGATGTCAGATGTGTACCCAAGGTTTCTGACTCCAAGCCTTTGCACTGTGCTAACACATGCCAATTATCATTATTATCACTAATTAAATTCCTAACTCTTATCCTATCATTAAAATTTATCAACAGCTTGCCTCCAGCTTTTTTTCATTCCATTCCACATTGGGTACTTTACAGAACTGGACTTCTTGCCAGCCCCACCCCATCTCACCCCTAGCATATTCCAAATCCCTTATTTTCTCTGAACTTTTCTTCATAAGCTTTCTTTCTGAAAAATCTTCCTTTAACTGCCTCCATCTGGAGAAAATGTTACTATCCTTCAAAGTTTAAATCAAGTATCACTTCTTTCAAGAAGCCTTCCCTGATCCTCCAAGGAAGAACTGATGTCTCCCTCCTATCTAAATTATTTTATTTACTTTCAGTTTTTTTTTTAATTTGCATTAATTTTAAATTAAATTAATTCTAAAATTAAGAAAATTTGGTTTTCTTAACAGATAGCAAACTTGCTGAAAGTAACACTATCATTACACACACACTATCTGTGTGTGCATATATGTATATATGTATATATGAATGTGTATGTGTTTCTATATATATGGATGAATGTATTTGTATATATATATATATATATATATATACATATATATAAACATTTATATAAACATAAATAAAATGCATGTCTGTGAATTGTATATGGCCCAATATCTTTATATATAAATGTTTTCTGATTAAAGGAATGAGAGCCACACAATGTTCTGAGGTTGTTACTTTTTCAGACTCTCTCATTAGCCTTTGAATTCAAAGCATTGCACTTGAAAATCCTATGAACTTGCATGTTTCCTTTCTCAAAGTTCATATATGAATCAGTATAATGTACTAGGGTAAGCAATTATGAAAACACCTTTGAAGTAATAAATGAGTTATATTTTGATCATAATAGTAGGGAATATAATTCAGATTAATAGATGCATAGAGGCTGGTCATGCTGGTGTATACTTATAACCCCACTGAGGTTGACAAATCTTTTGAAGTTGGGAGTTCTGAACTATAGTGTCTGTGCCAATTGAATGTTCATGCTGTTTGGCATTAATACAATGAATCTTTGGGAATTAGGCTGGGAAGGAATTTATATTGTCCCAGATCATAAACAAACAGAACAGGCTGAAGGACCCATGTCTATCAGAAATGAATTGGGGAATGAATGGTCCTTATATTTCCAGGTTGGACAGGATAGGAAGACCCAGTCTTGACAACAATAGCTACAAACTTACTTCATCCAATATATAGTACTTTATGTGATCCAAATTATACTCAACATTTCTATACATTTCTATAGCCATAAGAGAAATTAATTCTGAAATAAAAATTTAATATCCTTTCATTGCATGTCTGCTTCTCTGAAAACCAAAAGTATTAGAGAACAGAGAACAGACACAGAACTATCTTCTGCTAAAATTAAGTGTGAGGTTACTTCTAAGTATATCCAAATAACTATTTGCCTACTTAATCTCAAAGTTTTGTTCAATCTTTTCAGCATCTTCATGATCTCTTTTGGAAGTTTTATTGGCAAAAATACTGCAGTGGTTTGCCATTTTTCTTCTCCAGCTCATTATACAGATGAGAAAATAGGAATAGTCAGGAAAATAGGATTAAGTGACTTGTCCAAGGTTACCCAGCTAATAAGGGTCTAAAGACAGATTTGAACTCAGGATTGTTTAACTCCAGGCCTGTCATTCTATATCTCATACAACCAGCTGCTCTAATCCAAATATTTACCTAATGCTTTATCAGAAGTTATTATTTTATATTTGCTCACACATAAAAGGGACAAAATAAACTGCATCTTTTTTTCTCTGATTAATAACCATGTTTGAAGAATGTCATTCAGGAATCCTGGATTTGTTCCCAAAAGAAAAGAAACAATGAATAGTGATGAAAAAAATGTCTGAACCTTAAAACTGAAATAAGATTTGAGAAAGAAAGATTAATCTGAAGAAGGGATTTCCTATCATATTACTCTCCTCTTCTTCCTCCAAGGGTGGGCATTTTTGACTATGATACATAAATCAAGCAAAATAAAGATAAAAAGAATGAAAGAAAGTAAATCTATCTATTACACATTTTTTTATATTCACAGGAACGAAATGTGCTGATTTGAAATACCCACCACCCACTCTCACATGTCACTAGTAAGAAAACGTCTGCTACACTCCAGAGAAATTTCTACTATTCAGTAATCATGTTTTTCGAAACTCCAGATAAAGAATTAAAGAACCTGAACTCATCCTTTTATCACATGTAGTATTTTATATCCAATCAAAAAATTTGTTACTACAAATATTTTAATCATAAGATTTTAATCATTCCCAGAAATTTTCATTTTTATTTCCTAATAGATTATTGGATCATGCTAGATTTATATCTCACTTTAAATAGAGTACATAAGGCTCAGGGTACAATCCTGTCTACCTATTACTCCCAAGACACACATTTGCAAACACATCTCACATACGCACACACAATCTTCATAGAGGCAAGAGAGTAGTCATTTTTGACATGTAAAAAAAAATAACCTGTTTGCTTATATGCACTTAGTTATTCCTGAAGGTTAAATTTGGCAATTTGGGAAGCTTCTTTCCTTTTCCTAAGGCATAATTTTGTGAGTTAAACTATTTGTTTATTAAATAGTATTCTTGTGGTCCACTTCCATGGCTTCACATACATGCTGGATCTGACTACCTATAATTAATGTGAGGGATATATACATCCCCATTAGGCCTCTAACATATCATATAGAAAATTTGAACAGTTAGATACTAATAAAGGACTTAGTATTCATACTTCCTAAAGGAAGACTTATTTATGGGAAGAAAATATATCTATAGGAGGGAGAGGAAGAGACAAGGTTTCTCTTTTGTTTTTCCCCAAGTGGGTTGAATTATTCAGGGAAAATCAAACTCAATATGTTCAGAACAACAAAAGAATGGCTGTTATGCTTGATAAAGCTGATCTTGGCAACAGTTGGGCAATAAGATGATTTTGAGGTTTGCATTAAGAAGTAGGGAGCTTCGAAAAGTACAAAATAAAAAGGACTTTGGAAGCTTTGACAGTTTATGAGATAGGAGGCCAGAGAATAGTTGGCTGGTTCTCCATGGAAGTTTATGATTGGAATTTCTTACAGTATTCTACCTGATGGCAAACTGTAAAGCTAAACATTTTTGGTTCAGTATATCTCTAATAAGCTCTATACTCCTGGGCAGAGGAAACAAAGGTATCACAAAGCACCCTCATCAATAACTTTTCCTTACTAAGGCCTTGAAAATCAAACAAAACTAATTTTATGTCTGCATAATACACCACTATGTTAATTGTGGGTAGTAGCACACTGAGATTCAAAATATCAATTAACAATTCAACATTTATTAAGCACCTACTGAAAGAAATATTATTGGATTCAAAATAACAATTGGATGTTTTGCAAAGAATTAGGAGATTTTAATCACACAGCTAATTATTAAATCTTTACCAAACTATTTTATAAGCATTTCCACCTCCAAACAAACAAACAAAAAAACCCTAAGCAATAACAGTAACAAGAAACTTTATTTAATCCTGTTATGTTTCAAAATTTCTCTGTATGTTCCAGACTGTTCACAGGTTATGCCTACTTAAAAAGATACAAAGTAATATAGTCTATTTTGGGTATCTCAAGTTCTTAATCTTGAGAGTATAATTATAGCTTTTCAAACATGAACATAAGTGATCAGGGCATACAATTACAAGTGAAATTGAAACTATCGCAATAAACATTTGACCTTTCTAAAGCACAGAACTAGAGATTCCTGAATTGAAGGAAAATCAGAGATCTTGTTTTTTGTACTACTCCCTTTGAAAACATTTATCCCATCCCTCACAAGTGTTCATCTAATTGTTGTTTGAAATCCCCCAGATAACAAACCAAACCAAAACAGCTAGAGGGAGACATTTGCAATTTCAGATAATCTTCTCTCTCTCTCTCTCTCTCTCTCTCTCTCTCTCTCTCTCTCTCTCTCTCTCTTTTCTCTCTCTCTCTCCCTCTCTCTCTCTCTCTCTTTATCTCTCTCTCTCTCTTTCTCTCTCTCTCTCTCTCTCTCTCTTTCTTTTCTTATTGTTTCCTTTTTTTTTTTTCTGGATACTGAGTCAAAAAAAGCTTCCCTGTAATTTCTGTCCATTGTTCCTCATCCAGATCTCTGGGATAAAAAAAAAAAAAAAAAAAAAAAAAAACAGGACTGATTCCTTTTCCAGATGAAAGTCCTTCAAATGTTTAAAGGAAGCTATCACAATTCACCTAAATCTTTTTCCAGCAAAACATATCCTAATACAAATCCCCTCATCACTCAAGTTTTACTTTAGATTGTCAACATCCTCATTTTCATTTTTGGAACATGTTCTTTTGGAATCTCAGCTCACCAAAAAGGTCCCTCATTAGCTCTCCACACATTTGGAAAGGAAAAGTCTGATTATTTCATCAGAATATTTTTCTTGAAAGCCTCTCATCTTTCTTAAGTCAATTTCTGTTTTAGAACTAAGGCAAGAGGATACTGGTACATCCTAATTCTAAACTTTTTTAAACAAGTTTAAAGTTAGGGAATACTTCTGCCTTCTTTAAGCATAAAACAGTGTTTTCCAACAGAACATATACAACAAATATATGTTAGAGAATTAAATGCAATATGAGGGAAGCCAAACTACAAGAATAGAGAAATACAATAGTGTCAGAGGATATCCACAAAATTAAAAAAGAAGAATGAGGATTTATAAAACCATTTTTGGATCTGTCAACTATGTATGATACAGGTCACTTTCAAAAGTGCAATATTGGTAGAGTGGAGAGTGCAGAAAGTCAAATTTCAGGAAGTAAAAGAGAAATAAATGGAGAAATTTAGCAGGCAAAGGAAGATCACTTATTTGAAAAGGCTAACCAAACTAAAAGAAATGGGAGAGAAATGACATAGAAGCAGAGCTCTAAAGAAATATTTAGGGATAAAGAAGACTAGTATGTTTAAGAGAAAATGCAAAAAATAGCAAGATCTGGGAAAAAATAAACAGCCTAGTTATAGGTATCTGGTGTTTTTTTCTTTTCTATTGCTTCCCCAGTTGTAAAGCCTTTTCTTTCCCTAAATTATAGAAATAATTGATAATTATGTCAAAATAATTGTGATAATCATGAAAAAAAGTAAGGAGAAAGGAAGAGTTATAACAAAAGATTATACCATAAACCATCACCTCAAAGAGGGGAAAAGTCAAAGAAAAGATTCAGTTCTTCCCCTTTGCAGCCAAGAAACAGCAGAAAATTGTGAGTTTGCTATCCATACTCTCCATTGGTATTACATATGCAATAAAAAGATGAGATCAATCAATACTATTAAAACAATTTTTTCTTGATTGTTCTAAATTTAAAAATGTTTTAGCAAATATTTAGTTATATTTGCCATCCAAGCCCCTTGTGCCATCTCCAGAGCCAGATGAGCTAACTTTCTTCTTTACTTCTGTATATACCATGGCAACAGAAATAGGTATCAAATGCAGGCCATGGTAAACATGGAGCAGGAGTTCCATATTTGTTCTCTCCATCACTGGTAGAGGGATAACCCATGGAGAACCCATGAAGTTCTCCACATGTACATGGAGATAATCTTTTGTTTTGCTATTTGAGATGAATCTATCTCCCTCCCCCTCTCTTTTTGCCTCCTCTTTTTTCCCCTCTCTCTTTTTCTTTCTCTCTGCCCTTCCTTCTTAACCCTCTCTTTTTTCTTTCTTTCCTTCCTTCCTTCCTTTCTTCCTCCCTCCATCCCTTCCTCCTTCTTTTCTCTTTCCCTATCCCTCTCTCTCTCTTCCCTTCCTTTCTTTCTTTTCCATCCCTGACTGGCTACTAAAAATAATGATACTTGATTAGGATTGGTACAGTATAGTTTTTAATGAGTGCAAAACTGAAATACCTTTAATCTTGGGATGCTTTTACCAGGAGGGGATGCTGACTGAAAGTTCCAATGATAGTCTGGTGAAGCAGATGTCAAATGAATAGATGTTTATAAATGAATTTACTTATTGTTGTGTTTAAGGAAGTTCCATATACCCCAGGATAAGTTAGTTATTTTTTTTTTGTTGCTTACCAGGGGTATGTGTCTGTGGTTTTTGGTACTTGAAAGCATAGGACAAGCTTTTAGGTTAGAAAAAGTTTCATGCTGGTGCTTCTGCTGATAGTGCTGCTGCCCATACATAGAAACTTATTATAATGGTTATTGTCTCATTCAACACCAGGAAAGAAAATTCTCTTTGAGTCTTTCCTAAGCTCTCTCTCAATTTCAGGTTATCTATCAATTAACCAGCTTTTTGACTGAACTTGGGAAGGGAAGAGTTCTTTCATGGTATATTTCCAGAAATAGGCTCACATAACTATGTCTTTGGGTACAAAAGAATGTGACTCTAGGCTCTTGAGAATTATGCCAATGGGATATGGATCTGAAAGGTTTTTACAAGATTGATAAACATTGTTTATAGGCCTAGAAATGGGCATCAGATAGGGGAGTCATCATGCAGTCAAAACTTGAAATTTGATATAAAATATTATTGTTCTTTTCTGTCTTGAAGTAGTTTGTTTAGAAATCGAGTTATCATCTTTATTCTTAAAAACTTTGCTTGAAATTGAGCTTTGTTACTTTCTACATAATATTAAAGTTTTAAGTAATGGGCATTGAAGAGAGAAATAGGACAATAAAACCAAGAGAAAAAAAAAAACATAAATTTTTGTCTTCTGCAAATCCAGATAGAAGTTTGGTGAGTTTGCTTCCTCCCCTCCCCCCCAAAAAAAGATTCAAACAGAGAAAATCTTTCTCTCCTAATGTTAAGTGAGACAATTTTTGCTGTTAAGTTTCTGGGTGTGAAAAAGGTAAGAGTTGTAGAAATAGTGGTATCAAATTTTTATTAACCTGAAAGTTTGCTATGCTCTTCCAGGTGCACACAGAGTCAGATAAACTTGTTAGCAACAAAAATCACAACTAGCCTACCCAAGATATTTCAGAAGAATTAAGCATCGACAACTTTTTCTGTCAGATCTATGCATGAGGGAAGATTGGATAGAAAATAAAATGAAAAATTTAGATTTCATGAAACTATTTTACACACACAAAAAGTAATATAGGCAAAATTAGAAGGAAAACAGGAAGTTATGGAAAATGTTATTGCAAATTTCTCTGATAAAAGCCTCATTTCTCAAAAATATACGGAGCTAAGCCAAATTTATGCAAATAATGGCCATTCATCATTTCATAAATGGTCAAAGGATATGAACAAACAGTTTTCAGAAGACAAAATTATCAATAGTCATAAAAATTTATCCAAATTATTGCTGATTAGAGAAATTCAAATTAAAACAACTTCACGCTTATCAGACTGGCTAACATGACAGAAAAGAAAAATGACAAATTCTGGAAATGTTATGGAAAAATCAGTACACTAATTCACTCTTGGAAGAAATGTGAACTGGTCTAACCATTCAAGAAAACAATTACTTTGTTTTTAGCATTTGGGTAACATTAAATATGTAGTCAATCAAAATCTTCAGAATATTTTTACATGAACTTCTGTTAAGTTGTGTTTTTCTTTTGTCTATGTAACTGATTTTTTTTAAAACCAAAAATAATAATGGTTACACTTTTTAGATTTCTTCTTGTTGATTTCCTTTCTTCCAGGCTTCTAGAATAGAAGTAGCTCTCACTTTTCATTTAACACAACTGTTCAAATAGAGTTTGAGGATTCAAATAACCAGTCTCTTTAATTAAAAACATAATGCACTAGGCATGAAGGTACATGACCATAATTTTTACTACTAAAGGAAACTAAGATTAGTGAATTGCTTGAGATCAGATATTTTGAGCCCCAGTAAAATGAAAACTGATTAAAGTCCATGTTGTTTTGCACTCTAGTGATTTACCAGGGCATAGTACCATCAGAATATTTGAAAAAAGTACACATTAACTATTTCAAGTTGGAAAAATGAAGAAAGCTAACAGTAAACTTGGAGAACAGATTGTTAATGGTTGCTGAACTTTTAGTCCAGATAAATTAAGGCAGAAGAAAATATAAATATATACAGGCTAAACATTATTTAAAAATTCCTAAGGAAGTTAAAAGCAGTTCACACAAAATAAATCAAATAAATCCTCCAGGAAGAAATTTAAAAGTAGTCCACAAGGAAAAACACTGATATCTCTGAATCACTCCACCAATATCCTATACATTTCTCATGTCCTAAAGAGCCTATAGGTGGATACTAGATCTATCCATTTGAGGAGTAAAACATCATGGATTATGCCTGAAAGCATTTTCAGGCACATTAATACTGCCCAAATGATATTGTGGGATTATGGTACTGTATACCAATGTCTGCTTAAATCCACTAGTATCTGGTTTATAACACAGTTTTTCCAGATACTATTGAATCTTGATTACATATTTAACCATATTGCTCAAAAAAATTTGCTTTGTCATTTCACATTTGATATCCATCTCTTCCTCAAAATCATTGGTCAAAATTTTGCACAAACACAGAAAAATGGAAAAGCAAAAACTGGTACTACTCCAGATTGTCAACAATCTAATGAACATGACTTAACAAATGCAAATCCTTTGTGATATCATCCAAGCTATATTCTTCACAAAAATAGGGGGGAATGAATTTATTTTCCCTCAGCATTTTAATCTAGTCTGTTTAGCATTTTTTTAAAAAAGTTTCAATAAAACTTCATACCAAAGCAAGGCTTTGGTTTCCTATGGAAACAGGATGAGATTATGTTTAAAGTGTACATACTTATACTTTGAAAGAAACAGACAAATCACAAAGACAATTGCTGTTTGTAACTCTTTGACGAAGGTGGAAACTAAGAGGGGACATGATGACTTACTGTTTTCATCCAGTACAGAAATAAAAGTCAATCCTGCTGCTTCTTTTTTTCTCTTCTTTTTACAATGTGGTAATCACAGAATGCTCAAGAAAGCCTAAGGTAGAAAATATATTGAACTAGATAGAAATTTGCAATTTAAAGAAAACTGCTGTTCTTGTCCTATAAAAATGTAAGAGATGATTGAAACTTAACACATTAAGAGATAAAAGAAATTGAATTCTCAAGATTAATTTTTGTAAAGAACTTGGGGATTTTTTTTCTTTTAAAGGAAAGTTCAAATTGTAACTAACTCAAAAGGATAATTCCAATTCCCATTTCTTATACATGCTCCAAACTCTGACCTGAGAATTTAAAGGTGAGCAGTGGAGTTTCCTAATAAGAAAGATTAAAGAAACATTAGTTAGAATCTGGGTTTTGCTAAAGAAAAAAATAGTTTGAAATAAATAAGGTGCCATGTTTAGTCTATAATGAATGTTATTGAAAAAATTATTTTGTAATGAAGTAAAGACTTTAATATTTGTTGAAGTCAATTAAAATAGATAAAAAAATAAAATAAGTTAATGTCTGAAATCTATAATATAATCTCCAAAAATATATATGTATAGTATGTATGTATGTATGTATGTATGTGTATATATATATTTCTAAATGAAAATTCACTGCCAGGTCATAATCAAACATTTTTCTAAAAAGAAAAATAGTATTTTAAAATGCAAGAAGACTAGAATTGTTTCTATACAATTCCAATAGATCAAAGATGAAGCTTGCTACAAAACCCCTCAAAGATGTGGATGGACTTATGGACTCAAGATTAAGAGACAGACATAAAATTTTGAATATGGACATTATAGGAATTTGCTTTTCTTGACAACATATATGTGTTATTTCTCTTTAAATTTAAACTAAAGATTTCCTTCCAAGAAGGAAAGTTGATTTTCTTTTCCTTTTTACATTGGATAAAGACTTAATCAGATTCAGTTTGTGTGTATGAGCAGAGTAGTACAAGGTCCTCTTAATGAGAAAGGGAGAGAGCAGGTATCCCAATCACTTTTGGACTTAATGCCAGTGTTATGATAGCTTTTGGTAACAACGTTTTCCCAAAAACAATGTTCTTAATCAGAAGAAGGAACAAAGGGCTTTAGCTCTCCTGGAGCCAATAAACCAGTTTTATTACATAAACTCTAAGCCAAATTTCAAGAAAGAAATTTTCAACTTCCACCAATTCTTTTAATTTCAAAAGCCTTTTATTTAATTTTACAAGACAATTTGGGAATACATTTTGACCAGAATTTGTTATGAATATTTAATCCTTGGTCAGAAGTTTACTATCCTAATACTTAAAACTGTGATAATACTTCCACATGCTATTTTCAGATGTCACATTCTCAGCTAACTGTTTAACCAAAAAATAAAAATTTCACTTCTATACCCCTTGTGTTTTGTGGGAAACAATTAAGAAAACAAATCCTGTACTTCAGTATTTCTAAAATTTTGTAATATTAGGCCATTTTTTTTTTTACTTAGTTGTGGTAAAATGAGTTTCTTCATGAATCATTAGGAATCAATACCAGTAATCTACTTTACTTTACTTGTCTTTCTTTGACTATCTATTTCCTTTTAATACAATTTCCTTAATATGAACATTTTCTTGCATATGTATCTTTGCTCAATTTCTAATGTGTCCCTCCCATCTGTTAATTTTTTTATAGCCTTTAATGTGGAACTGAAATACTTCCCCATTTGTTTCCAAATCCACTTAGCTGATAATTACTTTCTCCACCCAATCTCACTTAGAACTTTACTTTGTACCTTCAATTCAATTTATGAAGTAAAGAAAAATTATTTTGAACATAAACATATTAATTTAATTCCTTTGATTTCTTTTATATCTATAAATACAAAAAAGTTTCCCCTTAAATTAATATATCAATAAACATTTCTAAAGTGCCTACCACATTCCAGAAACTGTACTAAATGCACATATCACTGTAATCTCCTCGCTATCACTTTATTTAAAATTTTTGCATTGATACTTATTGAGAATGTTGGTCCATACTTTTCCTTTTCTATTTTTGCTCTCTCTGGTTTAGGTATCACAACTGTATTTGTGTCATAAAAGGAATGGGATAGGATTTCTTCTTTATGAATTTTTTTCAAATATTATTGAGATTAATTGTTCCTTGAATGTGATCAAATTTCCTTGTAAATCCATTTAATTCCAGGCTATTTTCTTAGGAAACTCATTTATGTGTTGTTCAATTTGTTTTTTCTAAGACAGAATTATTTAAGTATTCAAGTTCTTTTTTTTTTTTTATTAATCTGAAGAGATTATAATTTTGTAAATATTCATCCATTTCCTTTAGAATTTTAATTTAATTGGTGTGTATTGTTAGGTTTAAAAAAAAAAAAAAACTCTTACTAATTGCATTTATTTTATTGCCATTCATGGTTCATTCACTCTTTTCATTTTGATACTGGTATTTTTCTTTTCTTTTCTTTTTAAAAACTCAAATTAACCAATGATTTATCATTGTATTTTTTCACAAAAGCAGATACTAGTTTTATTTATTAGTTTAATTACTTAACTTTCATTATTAATAAGTCCTTTAACTTTCTGCACTTTTGTATTTAATGGTGGATATTTAATATGTTCCTTATCCAGTATTTTGGGAGGTTGCATGTTCAATTCATCATCTGATCATTCTTTCTTTTATTTATCTATGCATTTAGAGACAGAAAATTTTCCTAATACCTTCTTTGGCTGAATCCCACAAATTTTGCTGTTATCTCATTGTTGACATTCTCTTCAACTAAATTATTGTTTCTATGATTTGTTCTTTGACACATGCATTCTTTGGGATTATATTATTCAGTTTCCATTTAATTTTAATCTATCCTTTCATAGTCTTTTGTTAAATGGAATTTTAATTGGATTATTGTCTGAAAAAGAGGAATTTAATACTTCTATTTTTCTGCATTTGATTATGAGCTTTTTATGTCCTAGTATATGGTCTTTTTTTTTTTTTTTTTTTGGTGAAGATTCCAAATACAACTGTGAAAAAGTCAGTTTCTTCTATATTTCTTTATCCCCCACCTCCCTTGCTCTAAAAGTCTATCATATCTAACTTTTCCAAGATTCTATTTATCTTCTTAACTTCTTTCTTATTTATTTTATGGTTAGTTTATAAAATTTTGAGAAATGAAAGTTGAGGTTCCCTGCTAAGACTTGAAGTTTCTGGTCTCTTGGGATTGCAATCAAAACTGTTTCTTAAATTCTTGCACCTTTTGTGATCTGAAATGATCCTACTTCTTATGTTCCCTTGAAACTGGAAATAATGCTGTTCTTATAGGTCCTTCCTCTTTCTTGATCAAGTGGTCCTCTCCAACTTTGTAAATTGATGCAGAATGATAGACAATGGAGTTGCCAAACAGTTTCTAGTCCTATGTCCAATGCTAGCATTACCATTTGGTATTCAGGATTCTTTGAATTTAAACTCCACTCATTTCTTTCTTTAAACCAAAATGAACTTGCCTTTGATAAAGCACTAGCCTTCACATACAAATAATTTGAGTTTCCAAATCCTTTTCCATCTCATATTTCTTTCATTTTGTAGTAGCATCCTTGACTCAGTCAAAACTTTCTTATACCATTAAGCACAAGACCAGGAAGGCAAATCACTATGAGATCTCATGTAAAAATGATGATAAGAGTATTGCAGATGCAATTTTAAACTACTTAATAATAATGTAGCTTCCACATTATAAGAAGTTGTTTGTCTTGCTATATTCTTTCCTATTGCAATAAAAATTAAAGTATTGTATTTGATTCTAGGCTTCACAGATAAAGAACATTGACAACCTATGGAGTATTGAGATAATGACCCATTTGTTGAGATCCTTTTCACATAAGAATTAAAGGAACAAACTAGGTATGTTTGGTCTGGAGAAGACCGGTAGGACTTTCAAGAACTCAAGTTTGTGTCCCCCCAGAAAAGAATGACACTTAAGAATGGAATTTTGGTAAAGAAATATCTTACTTGAGATATATATATATATATATATATATATATATATATATAACTTTTTTATTAATAGAACCCATGCCACGGTAATTTTTTACAACATTATCCCTTGCACTCACTTCTGTTCTGATTTTTACCCTCCTTCCCTCCACCCCCTCCCCCAGATGGCAAGCAGTCCTATACATGTTAAATAGGTTACAGTATTGGATACAATATATGTGTGCAGAACAGAACAGTTCTCTTGTTGCTCAGGGAGAATTGGATTTAGAAGGTATAAAAATCCCGGGAAGAAGAACAAAAATGCAAGCAGTTTACATTCATTTTCTAGTGTTCTTTCTTTTGGGGTAGCTGCTTCTGTCCATCCTTGACCAATTGAAACTAAGTTAGATCTTCTCTTTGTTGAAGAAATCCACTTCCATCAGAATATATCCTCATACAGTATCATTGTTGAGATATATAATGATTGAGATGTATTTTTAAATGTTTAAATAATATTCTTTGAAATAAAATAAACCCCAGATGTTAGGTTGCCCTTTATGTCAGATTTGTAAGAGGATATATATAACATTCACAAAGGCAGATCAATTCTGATCAGTTTTCAATCTGCATTATTGGAGAAAACATTCATATAGGATCATAGAATTATCAAAATAATTAAGTATTTTTAATTGCAAATTCAAATGAAATCCTAATTTTCATTTGTTACCTGACATCTTTTGTCTTCTCAACTTTCTTTCAAATACAAGCACAATATCATTACACTATAAATCTGAAGAAGACATGAAGGGCAATATGGTCATATCTGTATGAGGCAAGCCACAGTGTTCAATGAAATAGAATAGGTTCTTCTGTTTAATTTTTCAATTTACAGATGATGAATTTTTTTAGTTTATCTTTATTCTTTGTTTTCTGATCTCACAATCCGACATTGCCTTTAGCTTAAAATGAGCTATTCCTATTCTGTTTTTTACACCATTTCTGGACCTTCTGCTACTGTATTCCAAAATGCCATTGCTACTCATATATACTGTCCTTTTCTCTTGTACTCAGTGTCTTTGTCTTAATCAGATTAAGAGCTCTTGCCAAGATATATACATGGATTTTGTGAGTGAGTAATGTGCATGCAAATGTACATGTGCAGGTGTGTGTGTGTGTGTGTGTGTGTGTGTATGTGAGTTTTTCAAGAATTATAACTTTATTACTCACCAACAATTCTGTGAGAGTGTTCAAAAATACCATTAGAAGGCAAAAATTTACATAGGATCCACAGTAAGTAGATAGGTGAATCTTTTCTTTTTATCAGTGGAATTTGGATATGTTTGAGGTGGAAAAGGAGTTTTAAAATCAATATATAAGCAGAAGAAAATTCGCAAAGAACCTTAAAAGTACCAAAAAAATTCAAATTAACTTGAAAACCAAGAATTTCCAACTGAAGAATTATGTGCAATTTTAGCAGTGGAATGAATTTTGAATATACTCTTTGGGAGAAAAAGGAAAAACAGGTTGCTACAGTTAGAATAAAATGATGAGTTTTTTTGGCTTCAGGGACACAGAGGAAGTGTCAGCTTTTTGAGACAGGAACAGGAAGAAATAACATTATTTTGGAATGCTTTAGAATGAACAGCCTGGATGTGGGAGAAAGGAAAAGAGGACAATTTGAAAATTATGCCAAAGTAATGTGATTGAGAGATGTGGATATCATAAAATGAAAAAAGAGAGTAAATAAAAGAAAGAAAAATGCAAAGTCAAAAACAAAGGGCAAATGAAGAGAGGTTTAATAAGAAAAGTTTTGTATCAAGCTTGGATAAATCAGGCCCCTATTTACTAGTATTATATTTCATATATAAGACATACATATACATAGATATAGATGCATTTATTAGTACAAATATATTGTATACCTTTGTGTGTGAAGAGATATGTATATAGGTAATAAATGCAATTTTATATTTGCATTATAAAGTAAATGTATACATATGAGTGTATATGTATATTAAAAAATCTTTGAAATTAAAGTTCTGTGTTAGTGGTCTATTTCCTAGAAAACTATTTCTTATCACATTATTACTTCAGCCATATGGTCAGGAAAACAAAATTTATCTTCAAACATATTAATTCTTCAATAGCACTTGAATAAGCTTAGAACTTGAAAAAAAACTAGCAGGTTTTTAATATCAAGTTATGGAAAAGATAAAATTATAGTAATCATGGAATCTTTTATTTAGAAAGAATCTTAGCAATCATTTATTTTAATCCTTTCCTTTTCCCGATGAAAAAACTGAGGTTCATAGAGAGAGAGAGGTTATTAAATATATATATAGAAATACAAATACATAAATAGATATATGTAGTTGTATATGTATATATATATATATGTTATTAAAGTAATTATGCATAGTTTCTAAATTATACATTTTACATGAGTTATTCAAACCTTATCTATATATCTATATAGATATGAATATATATTTAGATATTTGATTACTTTAGGCTAGATTTTATTGCTTTAACAAATATCTTACTATAAACTTGTAATCTTTCTGCAAACACAAAGAAAAGAGATTCTTATTTTAAATGATACTTCCTTGGAATTTTCAGTTTGAATCGGTAGTTTCATATTTTTCTGTAATTTTGGACTTTAAAGCTTGATAATTTGACTATAAAAACACATTCTATCTATCATATACAATTGTGTACTTTTCACAATATGCTAAGATCATATTCAACTTTAAATACATACATAAACTTACGTATATATCCATATGTGTATGCATGAGGATACATATATATACACACACAAACATGCATATGTACACAAGCATTATCAGTATACATACATACACAAGTGTATATACATATTCATGTGTATATATTATATTGTGTGTGTATTCTTGTTATAAAAATGAAGTCATATAACTAAAATTATAGATGACAATAATGGAGAATCTTCAAATGGTAGTGGATTCTAGGAGGCGTTAATCTTCTAGTCTAAGTAACCTATTAGTTTCCTGCCAAAGACTCTTCTTGCCTCTTTATAGGTTTATTCTTTAGAGCATATTTCTTTAGTTTATTCTTGAGAATTAATTTTTATGCTTTTCTTAATCTACTATCTATGGAATCAGGAGTAATTTGAAAAACAGGAAAGGGAAGTACTCTCTTAGTGATCTTTATTCTTAAAGTAATCCAAAAAAGACAGTAAGAATGTCCTCTTCTTTCTAGGTTTCCATGACACTACTCTCTCCTGGTTTTCATCTTACCTATGTGACTACTTCTTTTCTATCTCCTTACTTGATTCATCCTGCAGATCATGGCCCCTGTCAGTGTCCCTCAGGATTCTGCCCTGAGTTTTGTCTTTTCTCTTAATTCTACATTGCTTGGTTATCTCTTAAACATCTATATGCTGTTCATTTTCAAAATCTAACTTTCCTGTCTGAAACTCTCTACTGAATTTCTTTCTCACATTTCCAGCTACCTTTCAGACACCTCAAACTGGATATTTATATCTGAAACTCAATATATACACAGACTTCATTATCTTTCTCTCTAATGACAGTCCTACCAATTTTCTTTATTATTATAGACAGTAGCATAATAATAATTGAGTTTAAGATGTTTACTGGAAATCCAGTTTCTCATAGACCATCAGGCTCACAACTTAGAAGTGATCCTGGATTCCTCATTATCTCACTTTCTATATATAATCTGTTGTCAAGGCCTACTAATTTCACTTTTTCAACATCTCTTCAATAAACTCCTTTATATCCTCTGAAACTGTGATCACTCTTGTGCAAATCCTCATCATCCCATGCCTGAATCATTGCAATACCATGCTGATAGGTTTTCCGGACTCTTATCTTCCCACTCCAATTCATCTTTCATTCAGTCACTAAAATGATTTTCTTAAAGTATATGTCACCTCCCTATTCAATCAACTGTAGTGGCTTCTTACTGTCTTCAGAAACAAATAAAAAAAGCTTTATTTTGCACTCAAAGTCCTTCATAACCTATCCCCCTTCTGTCTTTTCAGTCTTTTTATATGTCACCCCGCCCCAGTACAATACTTTCAACAAGACCCTGTCTCATCTCTGGACATTTTCTCTACCTGTCTTCCATGCCTGGAATGCTCTCTATACCAACTACTGACCTTTTTGACTTTCTTTAAGACCCAACAAAAATCTGACCTTCTTTAAGATATCTTTCCTAACCCTTCTTTATTCCAGTGACTTTCCTTTGTTAATTACTTCATATATATATATATATCATATATAGATAGACATAGATATCTCACACACATACACACACATATGTATATATATATATATACATATGTGTGTATATAAACTTGTTTCATATATTGTATTTTCTTCTGAATTAATCAATTCTGTTTTGCTCACAGAACTTTGCATCTTTTCTGATGAGGACACCCTATGCTGGTCTTGGACCAGTATTTCCCAGTCACACAGTCAATTCTAAAGTTCTTAAGAGAGACCTTGAGAATGTCCTTGTATTGTTTTTTCTGGCCACCTTGTGAGCACTCTCCCTGTGTGAATTCTCCATAAAATAGTCTTTTTGGCAAACATACATTTTCCATTTGAACAATGTGGACAGTTTTAACAGAGTTGCCGTCCTTACTGCAGAGATTGAAAGCTTGACAATTTAGTTTGGAAAAGGATCTCAGTGTCTGGTATCTTATCTCACCTGGTGATCTTCAGAATCTTCCTAAAACAATTCAAATGAAAGTGATTATGTTTTTTGTCATGGAACTGATATCCAGGTTTCATATAACAATGAGGTCAGCATAATGGTTCTGTTGACCTACAATTTGGTAGTCAGTTTAATATCTCTTCTCTCTCATACTTTGCTCAGAGCCTCCCAAACATTGAGCTAGCTCTGATAGTGCATGTATCAACTAATTATGAATGTATATGTCCCTGGAAAGTATATTGACAAGGTAAGTAAACTTATCCAGAGAATTCAAAATTTCACCATTTTTTTGTAACTGATGACGCCACATATGGATGGTGTGATGCTGCCTAATGGAGAAAGTACCTGTTTTTTCTCTTGATATCAATTATTAGACCAAAATTGGTAAAAACAGCAAAGAACCTATCTATACTTAGTTGTATCTCAGTTTCAGAGGCTGCATTGGATGCTCAATCATCTCCAAATAAAAAATAAAAATAAAATCATGCATCAATAATCCTATCACTATAGTTTTGGTTCATAGGCTTTTCAAGTTGAAGAATTTGCCATCAGGGTGGTAGCTGACTTTGATGCTGGTACACGCTGTGGAGTTTCTGAATTTCCCCATCATTTTCATCAAACCAGTCTTGATGTTTGTGAGTGTTCTGACCCAAATGGGCAAAATGCAATGCTGTACACCAAATCTCTGAAAACTGACCACTTCTTCTTTTTGGTCCACTGTTCCCAACTGTGTATTGGTTCACCTTACCTTACAAGTTCAGAAAAGTGCTCTAATCTGTTGACAGAAATTATTCTGGTAGTCTTTTTGCTTTGAAGCTGTTACTTTTGTTGAATGTAAATATTTACCTTAAAGAAAATAAGTCCATGATCAGTCTAGCACTCTGCACAACATTGTCTTGGTCACTATCAGATCCTGTCCATCTTTTCTCCTTATAGTCACCTAATCTATTAAATGTCAATGCTTGCTTCAAAGGTCCATCCACAAAGCTTTATTGTATTTAGATCAACAGAATACAGTGTAAGTGATGAGAAGGTCATGATATGTACCAGTTTTTAAAAGTAAATGACCAATGTTGTTGCTGTTTCCAACTCCATTCCTCCCAAGGACTCCATGTCACATCTGCTCGTCTGAGCCTACTCTAGCATTAATGTCACCCAGATAAGCTTGTCCTCTTTTTTGCACAATGATATTAAGGATCTCTAGATCTTCATAAAAGTTTTCTTTGACCTCAACAGTGTTTGGCATGGTGGGAGCATAGGCACTGATGATGGTTGCTAGGCATTTTCATGAAAGTGTCAATCTTACTGTCTTGAGGCTCTTGGAGTTACAGTGGCAGGATTTGCCCACTGAGGGGATCTGGGAAATAGTGTCTGAAAAGTTCCCTTTCTAAGAAGGGAGTAAGTATTGTGTGTATCAGAAAGTGAGCCCAAGGGTGAGGCAGGTGAAGGTGAGAATAATACCAGAAGATGTGTTTCAGTGAGCCCATGTTTCTTCCCCCTCTCTTCTCATTTATTATCCTTTCCTCTCCTCTCCTCTCTGCTTCTCACTCTTGTTCCCTCTCCTCAAACAGTCCAATATTTTAAGTATCTTTGTGATTCTAATACTTACCTCGAAGTGAATCCACATATCAAAAATATAATAAACATTTACTGATAATCAAAATACAGTGGAAAGTAATAAGGTTTTTGTGTGCTGGTTTTTATGTTTTTTTATGGAAGGGAGATTATTTAGATGGTGAAGGGATGTATATAAATTTAGGGCTCTTTCCCCATTTATTCTGGGGGCAGTAGGACAGGAGATGAATGAAAATCACATGGAAATTCTGCATGAAAACCACTGCAAAACCTAGGTATTAAATACACTGGAAAAAAATCATGAGATAAACTAAAGATTAGTTAATGAGAAATTAAGGGAGAAGAGAAGAAGTAGAGATAATAGAGTAAGAGAAATCTGAGAAATAATTCAATGGAAGAGATATCACATGTAGCAAAATGAGTGTGACATCAAGTGGCCTGTGGTACAGACAAAGAAGAGATGCAAAATGGTATAAGAAAATTTGAAGGGTAAATCATTTTCATCTGTGGGAAATTAGGATATATCTCACTGAAAAGATTGTACTGATCTTAAACTTTGAACTTGAAGGAAGACAATTATATGATTAAGAAGAAAGGTGAAATTAATGAATTTACACATACACATGCATATATATACAGATGTATTATATACATTTATGTGTATATATTTGTATTACTATCTACAGAGATCAAGAGACACAGAGAGAGGAAAGTATTTTAGAAATTAATGAAATTTATAAAAATAGAAATTGAATGGATTTTGGTGATAATAGAGCAAGAATATCCTTTTCTTTACAAAGATATTTAAGCTACCCGGCTTAGAGTAAAGACCTGGTTCTGCAACAAAATTTTTACCTAAGCTGATCTCTGGATTCCTTCCTGGATTATTGACTTGTTATGGCAGGAGGGCTTGTGTAGTTCATTGAAACTATCAGCTATTCCCTGGAAAGTCACCTAAGACAGGCAAGTCATAGTAGAGAGTTCTGATCAATAGAATGAGAAAGACAGGGACAACTTCAAGAAAATTAAAAATATTTAACTTTGATTTTCATGAAAAAACAAAAATGGTAGAGGCCCAACAGAGTTGGAAAAGTTTTATAAGATAAGGAAAAGGAGTATTCTAGGAAGATGGCAGAATAGATTGGTAAATTTCAAGCACTATTTTCCCCACACATAGGACAAATTTGTACCTCAGGGTGAACATAGACTGGTGAAAAATCAAGATTTGGGGCAGAAAAGAGGTTCTTCTAATACAAAACAAGAATATCTGAAGAAAGACTCCAGGTCAGGATTAATCCCTATGAACTGCAAACACCTTCTAGCTAGCTCTGAAGAAACATCAAGTGGGGCCCTATATCTAGCCTCAGCAGGAACCACAGAGACTTTCACCTCCCTGGATTGTTTGTGGAGTTGGGGTTTGTCTGGGAAGACCAAATGAGCATCAGCTGATTGAGAACAGCAGGCTCAGCTGTGCTGCTGAGACTTGGCAATAGGCAAGAAGGAATCAGCACCCAGTGAATGCAGAAGCAGCAGGGCAGGAAAACTCCAAGCTGTGGGCTCTTGCAGGAGGGTGGAGTTCTTGGTTTGGGGTTCCTGGTGAGAGTGGAGAGTTAAAGGGAAGTTTGAGGTATCATCCCCCAACCCCAGAATTAAAGTTACTTACACTAATACATCTTATTTAAAAAAAATGAACTAGCACAGAAGAAAGAACTCTACTACTGAAATATATTATGGGAACAAGGAAGACTAGAGTCCATCTTCAGAGGAGCACACTGAAGTTAAAAAAAAAAAAAAAAAAAAAAAAAAAAAACCTTCTACCCCAGAGAGTAATGAAATGGCTCCCCACCCAGAGAGAATTTATAAAAGAACTTAAAAAAAGAATTTGAAAATCAAATGAGACACATAGAGGAAAAACTAAAAAAAAAAAAAATTAAAACAAAAACTATCCAAGAAAATCAAGAAGATTATAAAAAGAATTAGCCAACCAGAAAAGGAAATACAGAGTATCAAAGATAAAAATAATTCTTTGAAAATGAAAATTGGGCAAGGAAAACAGGTGAAGATATGAGAGACCAAGAAATAACTAAACAGGTTAACAGAAAGTGAAACATCTTATAAGAAAAATGACAGAAAAGAGATCAAGAAGAGAAAATATAAGAATAATTGGATAACATGAAAGTTGTGACCAAAGAAAGAACTTTAAGGGTCAAAGAAAGATTAGGCTTGTAAGGTCAGGATGTCACAGGACTAAGTGACCCTGAGATTCCTTGACGTGATTGGCTATGAGTTAACAGGGACTACCTTTGTGTGTGGGAACTCTGAACACTCTGAAATTGTGTCAGGAATGGGAAGTATCTCTGTCTCTGATTGGCTGTGCATGTGAACTCATGGACCCAATATAAGCTCTGTGGGGGAGGAGCTCGACACTTTTTCACCTGGAGTTCTGCTAAGAGAAGGAACTGAGAGAGTGCAGGAGATCTTAGAGTGGGATATAAACCATGTGAATAAAGTTCCTGAGCCTTCCTGCAACCCTCTCAAGTGCTCTGTTGTGTTCTAAGTCCCTACGAGATAGCAGCCAGAAGGCCTTTGATCACTTCAGAAAGAGTTAAGCTTGATATAAATATTTTCCAGAGATTTCTCTGAAGCCCTGGGAATTAGGAGAGATTGGCAATAGCAAATGCAAAGATAGTACATTTGCAGAGAACCTTGACATAATAATGCAGGAAATAATCCAAGAAAATTGTTCTGGAGTTATAAAACATGAAGGGAAAGTAGAAATAGAAAAAAAAATCTACTAATCACTACCTTAAGGATATCCTTTGTGGAAAACTCACAGGAATATTATTGCCAAATTTCAAAACCCTCAGATCAAAGAGAAAATTTTGCAAGAAACAAGAAAAAAAAAATTCAAATACACTGGAGCTACAATTAGAATTGTATAGGACTTGGCTATAATAAAAGACCACAGATCCTGGAATCATATCTACTGAAAATCAAAAGAACAAGTCCTGCAGCCAAAAATATCATATCCAGCAAAATTATCTATAATATTGAATAAGAAAAAATGGACATCCAATGAAGTTGCAGATTTTCGAGGCTTTCTAACAACCTACCCAATATAGCATGTTATAAGAGTCAATATCAATGATAAACTTCAGGGAATTCAACATGGACAAATTATTTATGTTTTTTTCCCTGGAAATGGATAATATATATTTAGGTTTCACATCAACAATAGGATAGTTTGAAAGAAAGGTTGGCAGAGTTAAGATAAAAATAGTAATTTTTTATACAAATGAGGTATAGAGGAAGAATAGACACAGAAGAATTAGAGGGGGAGGAAGACTTGTAGTTCTGAAAATAAATAAGGATGCAACAGAGAACAAAAGAAAATTTTACAAGGAAGTAAGGAAAAATAGACATTCCTGAATATAATTTTTTCTCCTAACATATATAATTTCTTGATCTGATAATATGTTGTTATATATGGAATCCTCCCTCCTGTTTTGCTGCACACATGACAATGTTCTTTTTTTCTGAGAGCAATATCAATACTCTCCAATCTGCAGATGACATCATTCTGTCAGAAAATGAAAAGAAATTAAGAAAGATCTTGATGAAGGTAAAAGAGTATTAAAAACTAGCTTGAAGCTTCACATTAAAAAATAAGATCATAGCAACTGGTTCCATCTTATCCCAGCAAATAAAGGGAAAAGAAATGGGAAAAGTGTCAGATTTTATATCTTTGGGCTCAAAGATCACTGCAGACAGTGATTGCAGCCATTAAATTAAAATATATATATATATATATATATATATATATATATATATATATATTTGTTTTTTGGAAGGAAAACTATGGTAAATCTATAAAGTATACCAAAAGGCAGAGAAAACAAAAATTCATATTGATGAAGGTATGGTTTTTCCAGTAACATTGTATAACTATAGAATGTGGATTATAAGTAAAACTGAGAGCCACAGAAATGACACCTTTAAATTATGATGCTGGAGAAAGCTTTTGAGAGTCCCTTGGACAGCAAAGAGACCAAATCAATCAACCCTTGGAGACTGGGAAAGTTTGAAGGCAACAAGAAAAGGGGTTGACAGAGGTTAAGATGGATTGATGGAAGCAAGGGACATGAGCTTGAAAAGACTTCTGGAAATGGTGGAAAAAGAGAAGAGTCTAGTATGTTATGGTTCATGAGATGACAGGGAGTTAGACACATCTGGACTAGTGAAAAACAACCTCTGAATTCATTCAAATTCGAAAAAAAATAACTAATGTTTAATATGGCATTTATATCAAAGTAATATAAAATAGATTTCTGATTCTATTGCTATAGAGAACTCCCAAGTAAAGAACATCCCTCTATCAACACAGATTGATAATTAAAATTGTCGACAAAAGTGGTTTCAAACGCAAATAGAATAGATCCCTGAAGGCTACATGTTGATTTAGAAAACAACAAAGTAACATTTATTGTATTATATTGTATTTTTATTTACTTAGCTTAACATTTCCCAAATGCATTCTAATCTGGTTTAGGTCACTATAAGGGATTTTACTAAAAAAGTTTGACATCTCTATCATGGAAAAGATGTTAAATAATTTCTCATGCTCATGCTACTTGTGTTTGGTAGAGGCAATACTTGAACCTTCCTGGTTTCATGCCTGGCTCTCTATCCATTACAACACTATATCATTCTTAGCATGACAGATAGAGAGACAGATAAATAAATTATGTAGATTTTTAATATAAGGGATTTCTAAAAATAAATAAAAATTTGTTACTCATTGACATACACACATAAATATAAATATACATACATGCATACATAGAGATATTAATTTAACTGCAAAGATATTCATTTCCTGTATTTAAATGACAGCAACAAGTTGATAAAACATATTATCCTGATGCTTTTCAGGGACATTTTTTAATTTAACATGTATAATTACAGTTGGACTTACTGCAGAGCTTGAGTGGAAAAACATTAATTTCTCTTTTGTGTTCTGAAAGCTGAATTATCTCCACAGCACTGTTACTTTGAGTCAGAATATTCATTTGGAATATACTTTGTAAGGAACAGAGAAATGTAAAAAAAGATTTCACTTTCTCTAATTTAAAAGTTTTTTTATCCTACACTTTTATCCTACACTAATTTATCCTACACTTTTTGGTTACAGCCAGGAAACAAGATCCATAGTGTGAGCAGATCAGTCGTATAAGCCGATTTATGTGGACATATAATGCATACTTCGTCGGAAATTATGATTTATGTAGCAATGGTACATAATGATTGATAACCTCTTGCCAATTTAAAAATAATTACAAACTTTGAATTTCCCTTTAGGGTTTGTATGCTTCCTGACAATATCAAAAACCTCTGTTAGACTTTAACCCATGTGTTTTTCTAGGGTGGTTAACATTTCTTAATATTCTTTTATTATATTCTAATGTAATAAAACTAGGTGTCCCAAGGTTTCCCAAAGAAAACATCTTTAATCAATGGAATTGGAAACAAAAGATATACACATCAGAAAAAGAAAGAAAAACTTATCAGAAATAAATTAAATTGCAAAATTGCAAAACTCCTTTCTCGAACAAAGGTAGGTAATAGAGAAATTCTACTTTGATAAATATAATATTGTATTGCCAAAATTAGAAGTTGTTGAAATACAATTCTACATAGAGATCTATCTATATCTATTCATATCTACTTGTTACTTTTATTTTAACAATTTAACAAATTAGAATTTACAATTGCAATTAATGTAATTTTAACAAAAATGTCTAATATTTCTCCTTTAGAGAGAAAAATAATTTTAATTTTAATAAAATGTAGGATATTAAAAAGATTCCTGAATTACAATGCTCTAATGATTTCACTGAAAGGTTGAATTGAATTGACATAGCATGCATACATTATTTTGCATATGAAAATATATAGATATTTTGCTTATGAAATATATAGATATATCTTGTATATGAATGTATAAATATGTGGATGTATATTTTGTATTCTTTTTGTTTACCTCCCTATAATAGTTAATATGAATTCAATAACCATAAAAAGTAAATAAACAAACAAAATTTAAATGATACCATATAAGATATGTATGTTGGAGAGGCAGAACAAAAAAGAGGACTAAATCTTGGATCTAATTTACCACATATTTTAACTTAGACAAATTACTTAACTTATCTAACTTAACTAACTGATCTAAGAATTATTTTCTTCATTTACAATGGAAGAAAATAAGCAGCTAATGATCATAACTGTAAATATGAATAAGATCAACTCATTCTTAACATAAAAGTAGATAATAGAGTAGATTAAAAGCCAGAGTCCAACAACATGTAGTTTACAAGAAACATACCTGAAACCGAGACACACCCACAGGGTCTGGAGAAGAATCAATTTTTCTTCAGCTTAGAGGAAAAAAAATTTAAAAAGGCTCACAATCATAGTCTCAGACAAAATTAAAGTAAAAATCAGTCTAATTAAAAAAAGAGAAAATATACTTATTAAAAGATATTATAGACAGTGAAGTAATATCAATGCTAAACCTATATTTACCAAATGGAATAACAGAAATTCATAACAATTGAGTTACAGAAGGAAATAATGATAAACATATATTAGTGAGGGACCTTAATTCTCCTCTTTCAGAACTTGATAAATGTAACCATAAAGTTAATAAGAAAGAAATTAAAGAAATGAATAGAATTTGCAAAAATTTAGATATGATATCATCCTGAAATAATTAACAGTGAATATAATGGAATATTTTTTTCTTCAGTTATACATGGGACCCACACAAAAAACTGACCTTGTAATGGAGCCTAACAGTCTCACAATCAAATGCAAAAAATCAAAAATAATCAATGAATTTTCAGATGATGACACCAAAAATATGTCTAATAAATGTCTAGGAAAATATAGATTAAAAATAAATTGAAAACCAAATAATGAAACCTAAAGAATGACAAAGTCAAAGAAGAAATTTAAAAAGCAATTAACAATTTCACTAAAGAAAATGAAAGCATTGCGACAACAAGCCAAAAGAGCACCTCTCCTAATGAGAAGTAAAAGGAGCAATATCAGGAGAATATTGTACACAGTAATAGCAATACTGCATGATGAAAAATTGTGAATGACTTAGTTACTCTCAGCAATACAATGATGCAAGACAGTTAGATTCATGATGAAGCCTTCTATCTGCCACCTAACAAAGGATTCATATTGTCAGAATACGAATGGAAGCAAAGAATTTTTCTGTTCCTCTCTCTCTCCTTCTCTTTCCCTCCCTCCTTCTCTCTGTTCTTCCTTCTCTTTCCCTCCTTCCCTCTCTCCCTTCCTTCCTTCTTCCCTTTCTTCTTTCTTCTTTCCTTCCTTCTTTTTTTTCCTTTCTTCCTTCCTTCCTTCCTTCTTTCCTTCCTTCCTTCCTTCTTTTCTCCTTTTCTTTTCCAATCTTCTTGTACAAAATGACTACTATGGAAAAAGTTTTACACAATTGTATATGTGTAATAACATATATTATACTGCTTATTAGGGAATGGGGAGGGGAGGGAGGCAGGAAGAATAAAATTTGAAACTCAAATTTTTTAATTAAAAAAATTAACATGTAATTTTAGCATGTAATTCGGGGAAATATATATAAATAAAATTTTCCCCAATTTTTATTTGCTCTTAATATTGTATTTGTTAATGTAGCTGTAGCCAATGGGCATATGTTCTGAATCTATTTTCTGCATTTTACATAATTACACATTACTATGCATCTTTCCTTTGTAGTCTTCATATTTGTCCTTCTATATGAGAAAAGTATTGGATTATATTAATATAATATTTTCTGATGCATAGGTGGATTCTAGAGGAGTTTCTATTATTAAAGTAAAGCTCACAATATTTTTTGAATATGGATACTATATGATGATATATGCTATTGATATTCCATTTCTATAATAATATATTTATTTTGATACAGATGGTGTTATTTATTCAGCTTTATAGTTTGTATAATATGGTTATATTGCTTTCAAGAAAAATTTCATCAATTTTTAACTCTACCCTCAGTGTAATAATTCATTTATTCTCCACAGCCCACATGTCTACAAGCCTTGATTTTTGTCCTTTCAACTATGTACTGATTTAATGACTACAGATTAGGTTGTTGTTGATGTTGTTGTTGTTTGTCCTTTGTTCTTCAAAAGGATCATGACAGCTGGGAAGCAATGCCATGACATGCAAATGAATTGGATTTAAGCTAGGGAAAGCTGTGCAAAGTCACCAGCCTCACTTTCTCCTCCAGAGCCATCTTTTGTCCCCTGGGAAGATATAGATAGATCTGAACAACTAGAAATGACCCTGGATGCAGTGGGAGGCCTTCACCTTTTTAAGCTGAGGTCTTTAACAAGTCTCCGTTTGACTGCATTAATAAAATCAACAAGACCACTCCTGGAGAATTGACCTTAAGAGTCAGAAGAACTTCATGAAACTTCATTCAAGTTTCATTTCTAACTTTCCAGACATGATTCCAGTCGTCATTTAATAGCTTAAAAAAAAATCTAGTTAACATATTAAGTGGGTTAAACATACTGATAACATGGATAATCTATTTGCTCCCACTCTTTCAAAGGACATATTAATTAACAAACTCAAACTAATTTAGACTTACAAAAAGAAGTCAGAAACAAAGAAATGACTGCCTGGTAAAACTGTCCTTTTACATTAGTTTTCAATTTTTTTTTTTATTTCATACTAATATTTTATTATTTTTTATCTCTTACTATTTTTTCTTTAGTTTTCAATGATAACACTACTTTCCTAAATTATCAAGAAATATTTTTTTTCATAAAGGCTCTGCTTTTCTCCTTAGCTAATATTCTAGTTTATTTTTTTTAATTTGTTTAAATATTTACCTTGAATGTAGACTTCAAAACCTTTAATTGATTCCTGATTTGCTTCACATCCTGAAATTCTAAGGTGCTATTTCCTGTTAGGCAACTTTTGCAGTTACTAATAATATAGTTGAAAAGACCATTATATTGAAAATAATCTTTTCCATCCTTGGTATTTTGAAAAATACAAAGTCTAATATTGCATATTCTTAATATCGTTGAAGACATCTTCATCTGTGACTAAGTACTTGTGAAAAATTTGAAAACTATGAATAAGATAATATCGGAGAATTAGTACCTATCTTCATTTTGGAAATTATTGCTTCATAATAGATAATTTAAGCCCTAATTAAGTCACAGAATAAAATTTGATTTTATGGCAGTTCAACAATGAAACTCAATAAATTTCATACTTCACATAAAATATGCAAGATAATTGGGTAGGATCTAGGAGATGCTACAAAATATGATCTTGGAGGCTACTCTTGAAAGCTCAATTTTATTCTACATCAATAACAGAGAAGCCACAAATTTTGAACTATGAAATCACCACCTATGCTGTACTTTAGGTAATATAGAGATGACACTAAAGAAAACAAAGGGGAAGAACAGAGGTACTAAATCAAGGTTACTTAGAGCAGATATGCTTTGAAAGAAGTGTAATCACTAAATCAGTGAGAGACTGGTTATCAACAAGTCAGAAAAAAGTGAGGGTTCCAAATATTTAGGATGAAGAGGTGAACTTTAATGTATAAAAACATAATTACTGACACATACGTCTACTTCTACAAAAACTATTTTTTTGTTTATAATTACATATCAATGTCAATTGCTTTTACAGAGGATTAGAACACAGAGAATTTACATAAAAGACTTTTTTTCTTAAAAATCTTTATCAGATAAATTCCATAACACCAAAGGCATCCATGATGAAAATGGGAAAAACATTTCCACAAAAGACATTCTCTAATGATCACTTCCTCAGTTATAACATCAGGTTAATGACCTGTTCAGAGTCCATCATCTGTAGCAGCAATAGTGGCCACAGAAGTAGTATCAGTAGCTTTAGGACCTCTCAGCCCAGAGATGGTAAAAGGGTCAGAAAGATTTTTAAAAAGCACTGAATACAGCTGTCATGGATTGGCAACTCTATTGCCCATATTCAGTTCTGGCTCCTGGGCAGAAAGGAATATTAGAGATTGGTCACAAAGGAACCCAAGGTCTTTGCCTTGTGACTATAGAAGAGCTAGGACCTTACTCTGACTCAGATCCAAATACAAATCAGGAGAATAGAGACCACTTCTGTCCCCATATCATGCCTGATGGAAAACATCAAAACTTTGCAGTTACCTAGAACTGCTGCTGAAAACAGCAACCCAAAGAAATCTGAAGTCTTGGAAAGTACCTCATCACCCTATGGTACACAGAGGCAAATTTTAACATAAGGTTCAAAGTCAATAAATAGAATTTTAAAATGAGAAAATAACAACAAAAATAAATTTGACTATAAAAAAGTAACTTGAGATAGAAACTCATAAGAGAACAACGTGAAAATAGTGATATAGCCTCAAATAAAAATGCTAATTGATCCCAAGCCCAACAAGAATTGCAAAAATTGAAAAAAAAAATTAGAAATGTAGAGGGAAAATTGAGGGAAAGAAATGGATATGATACAAGAAAATTATGGGAAAATAATTAACACTTTAGCATGAGAGACACAAAAATCTGAAGGAAAACAATATCTTAACATCTTAAAAAACCAGAAATTTCCTAATAGTAAAAGAGGTGCAAAAATCCAGGAAAAAAGCTTAAAAAAAAGAATTGGCAAATAGATTTTAGTACAAAATCTGATGGAAGAAAATAGATTTTATTTTTAAAAATTAGGAATGAAATACTGGAAGTTAATGATTCCAAGAGACACCAAGAAATAATAGAACAGTCAAACAAAAAAAAATTAGAAATGTAAAATATCTCATTGATCAAACAACTGACCTGGAAAATAGATCAAGAAGAGATAATTTAAAAATTATTGTTAAGATTATTCTTCATCATTTATGTCATATCTAACTTTTCATGACCCCATTGCACATCAGGCTTTTTTTAATCCTCCTTCTATCCTCCACTATCTCTCAAAGTCTATCAAACTTTATGATCATTGTTTCCATAATACTATCTTTCCATTTCATTCTTTGCCATCTCCTTCTCCTTTTTTTGCCTTTAAACTTCTCCAACAAAGGGGTCTTTTCCAATGTAAGCCAAAAAAATTAAGCTTCATCTTCTTTATTTGACTTTCCAATGAAGGTTCTGAATTAATTTCTATAAGCATTGACTGATTTGATCTTCAAGGATTTTTGAAAATTCTTCTCTAGCACAATAATTTCAAAGTGTCAATTCGGTGGTGCTCAACTTTCCTTCTAGTTTTGGAGCTCTAATGCCATACATACCAAGTGAAAAAGAAAACATATCTTTGAATATAAGGATCTTTTTTGGCAAGATGATGCTTCTGCTTTTTAGTGGGCTATAAACATTTGCCATAGCTTTCCTTCCAAGGTTCAAGCATCTTTTACTTTCATGGTTGCAGTCACCATCTGCAGTGATCTTTGAGCCCAAGAAAATAAAATCTGACACTGCTTCCATTTCTTCTTTCTCTGTTTGCCATGAAGTATTGAGATCAGATATTATAATCTTTGTTTCTTTATTATTTTATTCTTCAAACCAGTTTTTTTTTAACTTTTCTTTTTAGTCTTGATTAAAAGGCTTCTTAATTGTGCTTCATTTTCTGCCATCATCTACATATCTGAGATGACATTTCTTCTAGAAATCTTAATTCTAGCTTTTGATTTTTCCAGCCTGGCATTTTTCATAATGTGTTTTTGCATGTAAATTAGATAAACAAAATTATAATATACATCCTTATTGTACTACTTTTCATATCTTAAATCAATCAGTTTTTGCATGTTCAGTTCCAACTGTTGTTTCTTGATCTGCATACAAATTCTTCAGCAGATAAGTAAGATGACTGGTCTCCTGCCTTTTTGAGGACTTGTCACATTTTGTTATGATCCACATAGAAAAAAGCTTTAGTGTAGTCAATGAAGCAGAAATATCTATCCATCTACACACATATGTCCATATTTTATAGATATTTGTATATCATTTGTACATATGTGTGTACATATTTACACACTTATATCTATATATTTGTATATATATTTGAGTATGTATATTTATGGAACACTTTTATTTATCTCCATAATCCAGTGAATATTAACAATTTGATCTCTAGTTCCTCTACCACTTTGAAAACCAGGCTATTCTAATAGGTCAAGAATTTCAAGGGAACTAATGAAAAAAAAAAATCAAATGAATGTGGACTAGATATACCAGATCTAAAACTATATAATAAAGCAGCGATCATCAAAACCATTTGGTACTGGCTAAGAAATAGACAACTTGATCAGTGGAATAGGTTAGGTTCAAAGGACAAAATAGTCAATAACTATAGCAATGTAGTGTTTCACAAACCCAAAGACTCCAGCTTTTGGGATAAAAATTAACTATTTGATAAAAACTCCTGGGAAAATTGGAAACTAGTATGGCAGAAACTAGGCAATAACCCACACTTAACATTGTATACCAAGGTAGGGTCAAAATGGATTCATGACCTAGACATAAAGAATGATATTATAAATAAATTAGAAGAACATACAATAGTTTACCTATCAGACCTGTGGAGGAGGAAGGAATTTGTGACCAAAGAAGAACTAGACATCATTATTGATCACAAAATAGAAAATTTTGATTATATCAAATTGAAAAGTTTTTGCACAAACAAAACTGATGCAGACAAGATTAGAAGGGAAACAAATAAAGGGTTGATATACATGGGTACAGATCGTGCAGTCATTAGATGTGCCAATTAGACCAGTCATTGGCCAACGATTAAGGCTGACACCTATATGTCTGGTATAGGAGAATCAATAGCAGCTAAAATTAATACTAACCCTTTGAAATGGATATTTGAAGGTGAAGCAGAAGTTTTTACTTCTTTTGTAGTAGAAAAAATCCCCATGAATTTATGGGGAAGAGACATCTTATAATAGTTAGGATTACAATTGAGTACTTCAGGTTTTTAGGCAGGGCTGCTGTTGTAGGCCTGCCAACAATCCCACCTGTTCCCATTCAATGGAAAACTGATACCCCAGTGTGGTTACCACAGTGGCCCTTAACAAGTGAAAAAATTCAGGCCTTATTAGATATAGTATAAGAGTAACTTGACCAAGGACACTTACAGCCTTCTTTAAGTTCTTGGAATTCCCCTGTCTTTGTTGTAAATGGAGGATGTTGACCGATTTGAGAAAAGTAAATGAACAGATGGAAGCTATGGGAACTCTTCAGCCTGGATTTCCATCTATCTCCTATGGCCTCTTTGGATTATAGACATTAAGGATTGTTTTTATTCTATCCCTCGGTGTAAGAGGATATGAAAAGATTTGCCTTTTTCCCTCAAGCTTTACATTTGCGTTTGGGATAACAAAAGAGGAAGCTAGGACCATAGTAAAAGTCTGTACAGCTTGCCTCCCTTTCCATGCTCCTATGCTCCCTCCAGGGAAGAACCCTCATGGATTGAGACCCAATGAAATTTGGCAGATGGATGTTACCCATTATAAATCTTTTGGTCGTCTGTCTTTGATCCATGTTGTAGTAGACACCTTTTCAGGATTTACTTTTGCAATACCAGCAGCAAAATAGATCGTCCAAGTAGTCACTGAATTCCTTATACAAGCATTTGTAATTATGGGTGTGCCACAAGCAATAAAAACAGATAATGGACCTGCATATACTTCTAAACATTTTTCACTGTGTCAGATTTCACACACCACTGGCAAACCCTTCAATCCTCAAGGACAGGCAGTAGAGAGGAGAAACAGAGACATCAAGACTCTCCTCCAAAAACAAAAGAAAGGGGGAGCCACAGGTATCCCTAGAGAACTTCTAAATTTAGCTCCTAATAATATTATTTTTTTTTATAAAGATGCACTGGTCAGGCAAATGAGTTTTATAACCCACCAGAAGGGCAGTGTCCAGTGTGAGCAGCTGTGGAGAGATCCAAAAGTGGTGAATGGAAGGGACCAGGTAGGTTAACTGCTTGGGGGAGAGGGTTTGCTTGTATCTCTAAAGATGGAAAAGGAATCAGATGGGTGCCAACAAGTCATATTCACCTTGTCCATTGGAGAGAGATGGAGAAGACCCTTGAAACAAAGGAAAAGACCCAAGAAACATCAGATGGTTCCATCTCTGACTACACTGGGCACTTAAAAAGCATGACTGTTAACCCTATGAATATGGCAATAGACTCATGAACATCAAAAATTGTTAATAAGACTGACAGAGGAGTTCAAAATCTGCAGGAATCATTGGATTCCCTGATACATGAATTAATGGACAATAGATTGGTTTTGGACTATCTCATGGCTGCTGAACAACATGTATGTATGAATGTTATTTATATACTCTCCTTCTAAGACTTATGAACATGTATAATTCCTCATGTTGATTCATGTTGTTTGTGACATCACTCCTAGCCTGTGTTACTATGTGCTTGTGTAATACCTCCCACATTGATGGATTTATGTATACTTGTTTCAAGTAAGACCCTTCAGCCCAGAGGAAACCTGCTAACAATATCTGCTTTGACTCCCCATTTCCTATTGGTGTTTTCATCTCCCTTCCTGAGAAGTCAGGGAGGGCATGATCACCTCCTTTTTAGTGTTCTCACCTCCCTTCCTGAGAAGTGTGGAAAGGCATGAACATTTGTGTTCTAAAACAAAAATGGGAGATGTAGAAGGCCAGAACTCTGGAAAAGTAACTTAAAACAATGATACTTAGAACAGGGTATTTACTCACTGTAATTGATGAGATAATGGTTCTCTAGTTCACATATACTTAGTACTTAGTATGATTATATAATGGTTCTTTAGTTCACACATACTTAGTGTGCTGTAATGATGTAATAACACTGAGGTATTTAAGGGCTGAGAGAACTGGAAATGAGACAATCCATCTTTGACCATCCTCCTGGTGGCTCTTCTGCCTCTTGCACTTCTCCACCAAGATCAAGGTTGGTCCCAAGATCCTCCAGAGAGCTAGTCCGGAAACTAACCCAACCTGCCCAATAGGCACCTCCAGAAAGACACTATAGGAGGGGATGTGGGAAAACTGGGACACTGATACATTGTTGGTGGAATTGTGAACCAATCCAACTATTCCGGAGAGCAATTTGGAACTATGCTCAAAACATTATCAAACTGTGAATACCTTTTGATCTAACAGTGTTTATTCTGGACTTATATCCCAAAAACATTTTAAGGGAAAGGGACCCATATGTGCAAAAATATTTGTGGCAACCCTTTTTGTAGTGGCTAGAAACTGAAAATTGAATGGATTCCCATCAATTGGAGAATGATTGAATAAATTGTGGTGAATGAATGCTATGAAATATTATTGTTCTGTAAGAAATGACTTAACATGAACTGATGCTAAGTGAAATGAGCAGAACCAGGAGATCATTATATACGGCAACAATAAGATTATATGATGATCAACTCTCATGGATTTGGCTCTTTTCAACAGTGAAGTAATTCAAACCAGTTACAATTATTCAGTAAAGAAGAGAATCGGCTACGCCCAGAAAGAGAACTATGGGAAATGAGTATGGACCACAACATAGCATTTCTATTCTTTCTGTTGTTGTTTGCTTCTAAATCTTCTCAAGTTTTTTTCTTTCTTTCTAGATCCGACTTTTCTTGTGCAGCAAGATAACTGTATAAATATGTATACATATATTGGACTTAACATATACTTTAACTTAGTTAACAGGTATTGGACTATCTGCCATCTAGGGGAGAGGGCTGGGAGGAAGGAAGGGAAAATTTGGAATCAAAGATTTTGCAAGGGTCAATGTTGAAAAATGACTCATGCATGTTTTGTAAATAAAAAGCTATAATAATAAAATAAAAATGAATTAATTAATTAATTTTTAAAAAAAGAAAAAAAAAACCAGGCTGTTCAGTTAAATCTTGTTTCAAATATTTCCAGACTTTAGCTTATAGAATCTTAAGCATAATCTTAATGGCATATGAAATTTGCAAAATTGTTTGGTAATTTGAATACTCTTTGAAATTTCTCTTATTTAGGATTGGGATGTAAAACCAATATTTTCCAATTCAGTTGTCACTGTTGAGTTGTCCAAATTTGTTGTCATATTGAGTTCAGTACTTTAACAGACTCATATTTTATGGTTTTAAATAGTTCAGCTATAATTCCCTCACATGCCCTAGCCTTATTGTTATAGGTTCATTTTCTAAGGTTCACTTAACTTTATTCTCCAAGATGCATGGCTCTAGATCAGTAACCATAACATCAGGGTCATCAGTGATATTAAGATCCTTCTTGTATAAGTTTTCCTGTATAATTCTTACCATTTATTCTTAGTCTCTTCTACTTCTATTGTTTCTATCATTTTTATTTTTTATCACCAATTTTATAAAACATTTCCTTATTGTTTTCTTGAAGAAATCTCTTGTCATTCTCATTCTACTATTTTCTTCTTTTTCTCTGCATTAGTCTTTTGAGAAAACTTTCTAAATCTCCTTGATATTCTCAAGACTTCTGCATTCAGTTTGGTATATTTTTCACTTTGTCATTTACCTTTCAGTTTCTTTCTTTCTTTCCTAAGATTTTTGTAAAGCCTCATCAGACAGACAGTTTGCTTTTTTGCTCTTCTTTTTCTTTGGGATGTTGCCTATTGCTGCCTCCTGCATAATATTGCAGACTTCTGTCCATAATTCTTCAGGTATCCCATATACAATATCTAGAAACTTACATATATATTCAAGAATTATTATCACAAAGAGATTATAAAAGGGGAAAGGACCCACACATGCAAAAATGATTGTAGCAGCATTTTCTGTAGTGGCAAGGAACTGGAATCTGAGTGGATCAGTTAGGGAATGACTGAATAAGTTATGGTATATGAATGTAATGAAATATTATTGGACTTTAAGAAGCAATCAGCAGGATAATTTTAGAAAGGCTTGGAGAGACTTGTATGAACTGATGTTAAGTGAAATGAGTAGAACCAAGAGACCATTGTACACAGCTACAAAAGAAGATGTTCACCAATTCTGATGAACATGACTCTTTTAACAATGAGGTGATTCAAGACAACTTCAGTAGATGTGATGGAGAGGCCATCTCCATCCAGAAAGAGGATTATTGGGACTGAATGTGGATCACAATATAGTTTTTTTTTTTTTCACTTTTTTATTGTTTGCTTCATTTGGGGTTTTTTCCCTCATTTTTCCCCTTTGATCTGACTTTTCTTGTATAGGGCCACAAATAGAGGGGGAACTATGGATGAGGTATAAGATCCTTCAGTCCAGAGGGAATCTGCTATCACTGTCTGGTTCAACTCTCCATCTCCCCTAAGGGCTCTTGGCCTTGCTGAGAAGTTAGGGGGAGGTGACAACCTGTGATGTAATTAAAGCAGAGTGTTGCTAAGTGGCAAAGAGTCATCTACATATAATAGCATGTTATTTATTTGGTCCTGCATGCACAGTATATAGTTAGCAACATGCAGTATTAGGGTATATAAGGCAGAGAGAATTTGGAATAAATGAACTCCATGTTTTGACCACCCAGGTGAGTCTTGCCTCATTATACCTCCACTAAGGTCAAGGACTTGGGCTGATCCCAAATCCTCCAGAAAGCTAGTCTGGATGGTATATTTTGCCATCCCAGGGTGGGGACTCTAGAAAACATAGTAAATTTTGGGACCCCAATTTGGAGGCTCTAGAAAGCACACAACATTTCTTGTGCAACCAATAAATTTAGAAATATGTTTAGAAGAATTGCACTTGTTTAACCTATATTGGATTACTTGCTGTCTAGGAAAGGGGGAGGTGGGAAGGGCAGGAGAAAAAATTGGAACACAAGGTTTTGCAAGAGTGAATGTAGAAAATCATCTTTGCAGGTATTTTGAAAAATAAAAAGCTATTATTATAAAATAAATTAGTCTTCCTAAAAGGTATGATCAAAGAAAAATCCTAGATATTATATTTTAAGAAATCAAGGAAAATTATCCCAATGACTTAGATACAGGCAATAGATTTTTGAGTAGGGATATGATAAGAAAGAGAGAAGTAAAAGAAGAAGGATAAGAAGAAGGAGGAAGAGGAGGACAAAAGGAAGGAAGAGGGTGAGAAGGAGGGAAGAAGTTTTCATAGACAATGAATATGAAAAACTTCATATCAGATTTCTCTGATAAAGATGTCATTTGGTAAATAAATATTGAGTATAATAGAACTGAATTAATTCTATAAAAATAAGATCCATTTCTCATTTGATAAATGGTGAAAGGATAGACAGACAGTTTCAAAAGAAAAAAATTCAAAGCTATTTTACAGCCATATTAAAAAATACTTCAAACCAATATTGATTAGAGAAAGGCATATTAAAAACAATTCTGAAATACCAGCTCACTCTTATCAGAAACAATAAATGCTAGAGGGGATGAAGGAAAAATATGTACATTAATGAACTGCTGGTGGAGTAGTGAACTGTCCAACTATTCTGCAGAATAATCTGGAATTATGCCCATAGAGCTACAAAACTGTGCAAATACCTCTTTTTAAACTTTTTTTGTTGTTTTACTTTTTTTTATGATTACATATGTACATTATTTTTTAAATACACATTTATTTATGAATTATGTTAGAGAAAAATCAGAACAAAAGGGAAAAGCCACAAGAGAAAAAAAAAACAGAAGAAAAATAAAAAAGTAAACATAGCATATGTTGATTTACATTCATTTTCCATAGTTCTCTCTCTGGGCACAGATAGCTTTTTCTATCCAAAGTTTATTGAGATTGCCTTCATCACTGAACCACTGAGAAGAACCATTCTTTGTTGATCATTGCACAGTCTTGTTTTTACTGTCTACACTGTATTTCTGGTTCTACTTTTTTGCTCAGTATCTTTCTAAATCAGCTTGTTAATCATTTTTTATAGAACAAAATATGCCATTACTTTCATATACCATAACTTATTCAGCCATTCCCCAATTGATGAGCATCTCCTCATTTTCCAATTCTTTGCCACCACAAAAAGAGCTGCTACAAACATTTTTGCATAGGTGGGTCCTTTTCCTTCCTTTATGATTTCCTTGGATTACAGACCCAGTATTAGCAATGCTGGATCAAAAGGTATACTACACATAGAATTTTGACTCAGCAAGACCACTGCTAAGTCTGTATCCCAAAGATATCAATGATAAAGGATTGGTATGTACAAATATATATGTAAAGAGACAGAGAGAGAGAGTTGTTTTTTTTTTTTGTGTGTGTGATGGCAAAGAATTGAATATTGAGCAGATGCTTATCAATTGGAAAATGTCAAAACAAGGTTTTGTATATGATTGTGATGGAGTACTATTATTAATCTGTTGTACATGTGAATATATGAACATGCTATTTTCTTCTAGTACATCATGACCTATTGGAAACAGAGTTGTTTTGGTTTGCTTTTGTCTTTATTCATTAGCTAACATATTAAATACTTAAAATGTATTGTTGTTGTCATCAAATTAACAAGTGATATATGTTATACACATCTATATTTTAATAATAATATAAGTATTCAATTATTTAAATTTTCTATTTGGGGTAACAGTCAAATTCATTACCTACTAAATATTCAATTCTGTGTTGGAGGGGATGTGAGAAAACTGGGACACTAATACACTGTTGGTGGAACTGTGAACAGATCCAATCACTCTGGAAATCAATTTGGAGCTATGCTCAAAAAGTTATCAAACTGTGGATAGCCTTTGACCCAGCAGTGTTATTACTGGGCTTACAACCCAAAGAGATCTTAAAGGAGGGAAAGAGACCCACATGTGCAAAAATATTTGTGGCAGCCCTTTTTTGTAGTGGCTAAAAGCTGGAAACTGAATGATTAATTCTGATGGAAGTGGCTCTCTTCAAGATTGAGATGATTAAAACCAGTTTCAATTGCTCAGTAACAAAGAGAGAACGATGAGAAATGAGTGTGGACCACAACATAGCATTTTCACTCTTTCTGTTATTGTTTGCTTGCATTTTTTTGTTTTTTTTCCCAGGTGTTTTTTTCTTCCTAGATCTGATTTTTCTTGTGCAGCAAGATAACTGTATAAATATGTACACATATATCGGATTTAACATATATTTTAATATATTTGATATGTATTGGGCTACCTGCCAACTAGGGAAGAGAGTGGGGGTAAGGAGGGGAAAATTTGGAACAGAAGGTTTTGCAAGGGTCAGTGTTGAAAAATTACCCATCCATATGTTTTGTTAATAAAAAGCCGAAATAAAAAAAAAAAAAAGTAATCAATTTTGTTATTAGTCCAAGAAAACATAAATATGGTCTAGTGTCTTTTTCTTTTTTTCTTCCTCATTCTTTGCTTCCATATGTCCATGATAGGACATATGAACAATAAATGCAGAATGAGAAAAAAGTCACTTTTTGTCCCTCCAGATAGGGCATTAGGTTAAAAGGATGGAAAAGGATATAGTATAAGTCTATGTATGAATCTATTTTGAAATACAAAAGAATAGAATTATTTTACAAGATATTTTCTTAGAAATTTAATAAAAATATGAAAATAAGCATTATTCCACATCATATTTCCTTAAAACAGTGAGTGGTTTTGACAAAATCAGGAAGTAGAACAAAAGATAGGTTTAATATGATCCTCTACTTTTTTTAAAAATTTCATTTAGTTTGGACATTATGGAATTTCTATCTTTATAGAAAATACTCAATACAAGATGGGTTAGTTTTAGCCAGATGTTTATGTTTTCTCACTCTGTTGATATGGAAAACACTAAACAAAATAGAGATATAATGAGGCTCAACATTAGGATCTTTGGAAATGAAGTTGATATTATTGATATTTCAAGAAGGCATGCAAATACCTGTTTTATGATGACTTTTAAATTATATATTTTCAAGGTTCTAAAGATGTTTCTAGTACTGGGTTGAAATTCTCAAAATGCTGCAAAAAGTTTTCTTAATTTGATTCGTCTTCTCTCACCCATTAGCAGTAACTTGCTGTTCTTATGCTTGTATATCTTATTTGTTTATGCCTCTTAAGATTAAACCTTAAAGTTCATAAACCCACAATCTCTGACATTGTAAAAGAAGATTTAAATTGATTCTTCTGTCTGGATTAGAAAAATTCAAATCCTGCTACTACGAATGGGGCACAGTGCTAATTTGTCAGCATTGGTGAGAAATGGCACAGTAGCATATGACAGTCTTTCCATCAAACTCACAACTTTCCTCATAAAAGTGCCTTCCTCATCTTTGCTCTTATCTTTTGCTTCTTCTTCCCCCAAATCCATTTGCAAACCTGCAATATGTAACTCTGAGTCCTTGCTCCACATTAGCCCTTGAATCCCTCCTCTCCTTGCAAATAGTTGTAAGCATGATCTCACCAGTCCTACATCTACCTTTTCCTACTATAAGGCTGGCATAGTCACTTACCAATTGCATGAGGAGTTAATTACCAGTGATCAGGTAAAACAGATGACTATTTGGACTTAATCATTTGCCCTGTATCCTATATATCACTTTCTTTTCTGTTCCTATGCCTTAATCATAGATGCTTCACAATTTTAAAATGAGTTCCTTTAAACAGTGAGAAGGCCAATTTATTGCTTGTATTCTCAGCATCTAGCACAGGTCTAGATGTACAAAGTACTTAATCAGTGCTTTATTTATTTACATTTACATTTATTCATTTAAGGGGCAATATAGTATAATGGAAACAATATTGAAATGGGACACTAGAGTTCTGATCCCAATTCTACTTTGATCCATGTGACATTGAGGAAGCACTTAGCCTCTCTAAATATGTTTCCCTTCAACATTTAGGATAAAATATAAAATCTATGTGCCATTAAAAGCCCTTTACATTCCAGGCCCATTTTATCATTCCAGAGTTAATACAGATACTAGCTTCTATGCAGTTTACAATCCAGTAAGTACTGTTTTTCATAAAAGATATTCCACATCTCATTTTCATGCCTTTTCAAGGATCATCCTGAAAGCCTGAAATGCATTCCTTTCTTACCCCAACCTCTTCTTTCATTACTTATCTAATCACCACTTCTTTCATGAAACAGGAAATGTCCTGATTCTCCCAAAAACCAGTGCCACAGATTCAACCCTGTGATTTTATTTTAATTTATTTGCAGTTATTTAATGTTTAATTAAGTACATGATGTTTCCCTTAATCAAACATAAATTTCTTGGCAGCATGGTCTGTTTTCATGATTTTTTTTTTTGGTATCTTCATTACAGATAGCAGTACTTGACCCACAAAAGTAACATAATAAATGCTCATTGACTGAATGATTGAATCTAATGCGGGATCAAATGTATAAATATAAATATACGAAAAAGTTAATTTTATAGCACCTCACAATGTAGCCTGGAGCATGTATTATTTAAAGCTTTCCATAAAGGTAGGAAAACTACTTTTTTTTTTTCTAGTCAGTTAAATCTCAAGATACCAAAAAATCTACAGAAGGTAGAATCAAAATTGTATAATCCATTTGAACAAAACTTGAGTCAGCATGTCCACAGAGTAGAAGAATGAGGTACACAAAAGAACTTAATACAGTTGAAGATTCACATGAGAAAAGAAACAGATAGAAACCATATAGGTAAAGCAGGTGCAAAATGAGCTTTGATGAAAAGAGTGAATTTATATTACACTAGATAATCCATATCAGATGGATTCTGAATCAAGATACTTAATATGAGAGACTCTCTGTAACAAAAATTAAATCTTTCAAATCACAAGAGAATCTTTACATGCACACAAAAGATAAAGATATTTTAGCTCAAAGTACACACAGTACAAAATGGTACTTTATGAAAGGATTGAGCCAGAAACTTACCTGATAAAATAGATTATTTTTTCTTTTTATGGATACATATTTTTAAAGCTGCAACACATTACCAAAGATGACATGCTTTTAGGAAAGTAATATAAGAGATGAACAACATGCATGATTAGCAAAGGAAGTAGACTGAAGGAGCAAAGCAATACAGATGAATAACTTGAATGTTCTCTGATAGCCACAAAATATTAAGACTTAAATAAAGATTTTCATTTGGGTGTCAAAGTGATGGGGAACGGACCCCACCTGTCAAACAGACAGACCAACAGACATGAGACACAGAAACAGAGATAGATTTAAATTAAAAGTCTTCAAATAATGTGTCTTAAAGCCTTACTACTTTCAAATTATATTTTCTCAATCTATATATAGTTCATGGAATGTTGGAAAGATATATAACTAAGAAAGGTCCATAGAAATTTTCCAATATACCCTTTTCATTTTACAGATGAAAAATTGTTGTACAGAGAGGTTAAGTGAATTTTCCAAAGTCTCACAAATAGTATGTGTCAAGGCTTAGATTTAATCCCAGTTATTCTCACTCCAAATCCAGTGTTATTTCCACTGAAATTATCTCCTTCCAACCATATGTCTTATTACTAGGACAATTCAACACTCTGCTATTGAAACTTGTACTTTCCAAATTCTAACAAATCTAAAAGCCAGTGAAGGTATCTCTTTCTATGTTTTAAACAGTTTAAAAACAAAGGTGGTACTTCTCTGTTGATAAACAAAAAGTTGCCACTTCCTTTCAGTTTACAGATTTTAGTAGAATTTAATATAGTAAAGTAAAAATGCTAAAAAAGTGAGGGTCAATTTTTGTGCCCTCATAGTCCTCAGTAACTAAAAGATGTTTTTAGGACAATTATAATTACAATATTGCCAAAGGAAACCAAAGAGAAAGCCCCTCAACACTATCACACAGAAAACAAAACCTCTGGAATTGTTTTTAATACTTTAGGTGATAAGGATATCTGGCTAATTTCTGGAATATATGTATATATTGAAATATATATAGACATATTAAGTACAAGGTAATTTTTTGACAATACACATACCAAAAAACAAAGATATTTGAGCATGTGACAGTATATTAAAGAAATAGCAAATGTACATAAAAGCAAATGTAAAATATAGTTTAAAAAGGTATTTTTTTTCATGATGAAGATATCATTTGTATTTTTGTTTTACATGTGATTTTTCCCCTCCCCCAGGTTCCTAATGGCTACTATTGAAATTAAGAAGTGATTCTATTCATTAACTTCTAGATCAAAAATCTCAGTAAAGAGTTTTAGCTCTTCATTAAAAAGGAAACAACAAAAAGACAAATATAGAAATATGTTTAAACAGATTGCACATATATAATTTATATCAGATTGCTTGCTGTCTTAGGAAGGGAGAGGTAATAGAAGGAGACAGAAAAATTCAAAATACAAAGTCTTACAAAAATGAATGTTGAAAACTTTGTTTATATGTATTTGGAAAAATAAAATATTATTGGAGTCTAAAAAATCAAAAGTAAGCAAGAATGTTGTGTCTATCCATTATAAATTGTATGGAGATGCTTATTCACATAGCATTCATCACTAAATGTGGCATGGTATACACCAAGGGAATAAATCACCTCTTTTGACTAATAGATTAGCTACTGATCAAGTATTAGGATGTTTTATTAAATTGACTAATAAATTTGCTTAAACAACTTACTAGGAACCAGCTAGTGAAATTCTGATATGTTCAAAGCATTTGAAAACACAAACAGGAAATGAAATATTAAAATTACTATTAGAAGGTAAATGCTAATACTGTTTTTCTAAATTACTCTAAAGTTGGTAGCAATAGTCAAAATATTCATAATTCCATAAAGATAAGGGACCTAATTTCAATTTTTGTAATAATTACAATAATGACAAAATCCTTTTTAGATATATTTTAACTACATGAATAATTAATCATATGTACAAATTGCAAGAGGATGTTTTAAAGCTTCCCATTGTGGACATTTAACAGATGTCTAATTTAACACTGATAATGAGCCCAACATAGATCATATTTGGCAATTCCCCAGTGTTTTTTTTTTTTTCTGTTACAAAAAATTAGGAAAGAAAAGGATTTTTCATAAAGTATATTAGCTTTATAATCCTGATAAACAAAAAGACAGCTGTAATTTTTGCTCTATTTCTTTATTTGTACTGAATGCATATGTGTGCTAACATACACACATTTTAATTTATATATGTATAAATCTACATATTAGATGCATTTGAGTATTTACATATATTTGCGAATATTTGTGCAAATCTATACTCTATGTACACTGCAATTATTTTCAATAGTTATATTCATTTCACAATTTGTCATTTTTGAAATGCATAAAAAATACTCAACAGCATTATCTTGAATAGGAGCAAGTAAGTGATTTTTCTGGCTAGCAGACCATAAATTCTGTCACAATACTTTAACCAGTTTTTGAGTACAAACATAAGCTAAAATGATCTACTTTGCATTTGGGAAGAGAACAAGGCAGCTTATACTTCATCACTCTTTAGAAAACAACATAACTGAATTGTGGCACAGCATATGGAAATATTCATTGATTTGACGCTCCAATTTTGTTAATGATACAGAAAAAAAAAAAGTCTTGTAAAATGGACAATTTATGCCACTTTCTTTGAACTGAGAGGTAGAGAGGACTCTAGAAAATACATCTAGAAATATGTAGCAGGATGAGTAGGGGTAAGACCAAATAATTATGAGAGCTGCATTGCAGTAGCAGAATTCTTTTCCACAGAAGTATCAAATAATTTCTGAATTCAGAGAAGCTTTCAGTGCTTCATCTATTTCAATTCTCCTCATTTAAACAAGAGGAAATTAGTTTCCAGAGAAAAGAAGTGATTTGCTCAATAATACAGAGTTATCAAGTGGCAAAGTTCTGTGGTTCTAACTTCTAGTTCAATATTCTTTCAAACAGAACAGGCTCTCTTTAGCTAGGAATGGAGAGACAGCATAACATTCCTTCATAAAGAAATTATTTAAATGAAAAAGAATACCACTGGGATATGGTTGGGCACACTAGTTTGTTGTTGAAAGCTTACTGTTTTCTTGGTGCCACATAAACATAGCCAATGTCTTAGGAAGAATTTCATGTAGGTGATAGCCAATGTTTGTGAAACAAACTTGTAGTTAACAGAGCACGTACTTGTTCTGCATTTGTGTTACAAGAGTATAGATCCCTAAACTTAACAGAGCATCACACCAGATGGAAGTCCCGGTACAACTATTTTTGGAAATGGCTTACACTGTTCATTTCTGGAAATATTAAACACTGTTTTGAGGGCCATCTGCAAAAATAAATAAATAAAATGTTTCTTTTTTTTCAGCTAATAGCAATTGCTTCCTTTATACAATGTGTCTGTTGTCTTTGGGGAAAAATTGATTTATTTCATGTATGATATTCTTTAACAGTTCAGTCATTTCTATCTTCTTTAGATTTTTATTTTGGGTACAATTCATAGCTAGTAAGCCAAATAAGTTATCAAAGTGAATGAGATTTTATTTTCCTAGAGTTTTAATAGAAACTTGTTTCAAACGAATCTAAATGTTCCAAATTACATAACTTTCTAGTTCTCTCCTTCTATTTTCGTTCCTCATTGAAGAACAGGAAGAAGAAGAAGAAGAAAAAGAAGAAGAAGGAGAAGGAGCAAGAGGAGGAGGAGGAGGAGGAGAGGGAAGAGAGAGGATGAAAAAGAGGAGGGGGAGGAGGAGGAGAAAGGGGAGAAGGAGGAGGAGAAAGGGGAGAAGGAAGAGAAAGAGTGAGTTATCATGTGGCCAGAAGAGATCATATCTTTACCTTCAAACCTCATGTCATGACTATCATTTTTCCCCTAGCACAATTTCAAATAAATTATGTTAATAAACTGATGGTTTCCTTAAAAATGCAGGGATTTTCTATCCATGTTTTGTTAAAATAATCTCTTATTAGGGCATCTAGGTGGCACAATGGATAAAGCATCAGCCCTGAAGTCAGGAGGACCTGAGTTTAAATCTGGCCTCAGATACTTAACAATTCCTAGTTGTGTGACTCTGGGCAAGTCACTTAACCCCAATTGCCTCAGCAAAAAATAAAATAAAATAAAATAAAAATAATCTTCTCTTTCACTTTCCTGATCAAATAACACTATCACTGATATAGACCACTATTGATACAGAAACAAATATTCCCTCAAAAATATAGGATTCCAGTTTTAAAAAGAATCTTAAATCACATGATAATGCATTTGCTATTCTCACACAAAGACTCATGAAGTGAAAGAGAGATAGGGACTTACTGATTTTGAAATTCATAATTTTTGAAAATTCCTAAATTTTGAAGTTCCTAATCTGGTTCTTAAGATTCATGCAAATAAAAAATAAAACAAAGCTTCTTTAAAAAAAACAATTATGTTGATAAATATAACAATATGATAAAAGAAATATTAAATACCTATTTATGCTAGGTGTTAGAAATATCTAGAGGATAGATATGCTGTCATCCCAACAATTTACATTTTAGTAGGCACGTAGAATACTAATACTGAGAGTACAAGGTGTTATAAGAATATGTTACCAAAAAAAAAAAAAAGTGCTAGGTGAAATCTGTGGAGAATGTTGGTCATTTAATGTATTAGGGATGAAGGATACTAAAAGAAGATCTATAAAAGAAGCAGCATTTGTGATTTATTGTAATTAGTTTTCTTCATCCTTCATTCTTGAAGAGGACCAATGACATCAGAAAGGTGATGTCTTGACTTCCAAGTAAATTGAACTTATGTAAGCCAGGACTGTGCAAAGTTATCAGCTTCATTTTTTCCTCCAGGGTCATCAGAATTCAGTGATCACAACAACTGAACTCTCGGTGAAATATAAGACCCTTCAGCCCAAAAGGGAACCTGCTGACAATGTCTGGTTCAGCTTTCATCTCCCCTTGGGGCATCTCTGCCTTCTTTATAAGTCAGGGTGAGGTATGACAATTTGTGTTCTACTTGAAGTAGAGCTACTTACAGCAAGAGAGGCATTTATATATTAATAGCAGGGTGCTTTTAATTAGCCCCTGTGCAGTGTGCTATAGTGATGTAATGGTACTATAGTTAGCACATGCTCAGTATGCTATAGTGATGTAATTGTTCTAAAGTATTCAGTGGCTGAGAGGACTTGAAATAAATTGATTCCATCTTTGACCATCTTCATGGGCCCCTGTTTCATCCCTCTTCCACTAAGATCAAGGACTTGGGTTGGTCTAGACATCCTCCAGAGAGCTAGTCTAGACGGTATATTTTGGTGCCAGCATGGGGACTCTCAAAAGCTTAATACTTTTTGGCACCCCATTTGGAGGATTCTAGAAAGCATAGTACTTATCAAGTAGCATATATTCTATTGGTGGAGGTAGAAAGGAACCGCACATAAACAAATTAAAATATAAGCACAGAACAATTTGAGGGAGGAGAAGAGAGAATTCACCAGCTAGATGAATGTATTGTATTGAAAATAAACAGATTAGGCAAAGATGGCATAATAGTTACATAGCATTGTATTTTGAAGACAAAATAATGTGAAAACAAACTTAAGAATCAAAGGTGTAAAGTATGACAGATAGAAATCTGAAAAGATCAATATAGAGAGAACAAAAATGATTTTGTCATTGAAATACAATAAAAATCATGAAAGCTAGGGCAGTTATTTGATGCAGTGGATAGAGCACCAGCTCTGAAGTCAGGAGGACCTGAGTTCAAATCTGGTCTCAGACACTTAACACTTCCTAGCTGTGTGACCCTGAGCAAGTCACTAAGGCCAATTGCCTTAGAAGGAAAAAAAAATCACCAAAGCCTAAATAGGAAATACATGATTCAGGAAAAAAAATTATGAGGCTGGAAGAGAGACAATATAATAGTAATGGAAAATTTCAATTATACATACATCTTTTACAAATCTCTTTCTTCCAGAAATAAACAAGGTAACAATTTCATGAATTGACTTAAAGATAATTATTTGAACATCAAAACATCAATAAGAAGCATTCTGTATCTGATTCTTAGTAAAACAAAGGAACTATTAACTGGAATAAAATTAATAGATGCCTTACAGGGATTTTCCTCTTGACTAGAATTTGTAATATAGAAAGGAGAACTTTGAACATAGACTGACATGCAACCTAGATTTTTGGAAAATAAATTTTAAATGTTTTGGAAGATTGGGTTTGATTCTGTCACTTAAAATTTTACAGGGAAATTCAGCCCAAATGGGATAACAAAAATTCAAAAATAAAATGAATGAGATATAAAGAGAACAAATTCTAATGAGGAGACAAAATTGGAGATATATCAAGTAACCAATGATATTACACAGAGAATTCACCAACCAACTTCAAGATTTTGCAAAGATATCTATAGATATAGATAGATTAGATATCTGCATACATATATATATATTTGTATCTCTCTATAAACACAAAAGATAGAAGCAAGAATAAATCAGAAGATAAGAATAATAATATGAAACAGTTCTATAAAAATGTCAGAAGTCATATGCAGGAATAGCTTGCCCTGACATATATAAGCCAAAAAAACAACAAAAATGTGTGTGTGTGTGTGTGTGTGTGTGTGTGTGTGTGTGTGTGTGTGTTTCCTTTAACTGTATTGGAGAAAAGGTTAATCAAAAATTGGATAGCACCACTTTTTAGATTACATGTGATATTTAACTGATAACAAATTAAAGCAAAGTTTCTCCATTTTTAATCTGTTTTCTCTGAGGAAAGTTTTTTTTTTTTTTCTATAGAAATAACAGAGCAAAAAAATAGGTAATAGGAACTTGATACACAAGAAAAATATGGGAATAGTAAGAAAAAAACTGGCTGTCCTTGATAAATGTAAATCACCTGAACCAGTAACTACAAATTCAGAGATCTAAAGAATTGTCAAATGTTACTATATATAAAATCATAGAATAAGGAAGAAATGCTACAAGACTAGAGGAAAACAATGTTCCAATTTTTTAAAAAATAGGGAGTGAGGAAGAAAGAAAAAAAAACCAGTAAGCTGTATTTCAATTTCTTCAAAAATTCTATATGGGTTGTTAAAAATCAATTTTTTTGTTATTATAAAGGGAGTAAAGAAATCAATGGACTTATTTGAAAGTATAAACTATCTCTTTTAAACCCCTTTTCTTCAGGAGCACATTATGGTACAAAGGTAGAAATGTTGTTTTTCTATAAAGGAAAATATGTGTTTCAACTGCCAAATGATATGATATTACTGCCATTGCAGACGAACATTGTGATACCTATAAAGATGAGGAAATGAAATGTGTTGAGATAAAAACTACTCATATATGTCAATGAAGAGCTTTAGAGTGGGATTTGAACATATTTGGATAGAAAATGAAATGTGATCTAAATACAAAAATTCAAATTTTTTTGTGAATAATGAAGTTATCTGATTTGTGTGGGAAAATATGTTGATATAAAGAAGCAGAAGATGAACTTTCATTTACTGAAAATTGCAGAAATATGAATATAAAGAATCATAAATTCAAGGAAATCAGAGGTGTTAGTCCATGTTGAAGCATTCAGAGCTGCTAAACATTATGATATTATATTTTATTTGCCAATTTATGATGTCAAATTCCCAAGGTTAAATTTCCTTATAATTCTGCCCACAGCCTATGCTACCTCTGTAGAAGCCCTTTTGGGTTAGCCCACCACAGCATTCGGCTTCCTGGTATCTTTCCTCTTATCCCTCCCTCCATGCCTCATGATGTCCTTTTCCTTGTTATAATTAACTTTTTTAGGGTGCTAAACTTCTCTATGAATTTAGCCTGCCAGTCAATGATGTATCCTCACCTCATGAAGTATTCCCTTTCTCCTGGTGAGTTTCAGTAGGGAACTTGTTAATTCTATTATTAATTGTTAAAACCCTTTTCCTTGCTAATTATATGCTCTCCCAAATCTATTTCATATTTACCCTTCTTGATGCCTATTTAACTTCATTTTGGCTGTAATCTCATAAATAAAGATATCTTTTTTCAATGAGAAAGCAATTGAGAATTTTTCACATGTAAATTGCTCCTGAACCCATCATTTGGTACTAAATCTTAATATCATCATATATGCATATGCATATACACATATATATATATGTGTGTGTATGTATGATCATTTAGTGTGAGATGAAAGAGAGAAAATTAATATGTATTAAGTTGAAACAAATAAAAAACTGTTAACTGTCATGTACTGTGACACTAGAGAAACAAATAAAATGAAGGAAGCAATCCTTTCTCATAAAGAGTTTAAATTTAATAGTGGCAACAAGTATATAAATATATTTTCATGTAGGCATGCCATATAAGTATGAAGTGAATAAGTATAATGGCACACAAAATACTTAAATATATTCCAATCTAGGAGGAAAGTCATTAACAGTTGGGGAAATAAATAAGATAAATCTTAAACAGGTTTAAAAATTCAGCTTCACATAGTAGAAGATAAATGGTTTATAGCAATTTGTGCTGAAAAGAAATATAGAAGTTTAAGTTCACGCAATGAGTCAGTAGTTTAATGTGGCTATTTAAAAGAATTAATTCACTTGAAACTACATATACAGAGGCATTGTTTAAGGAATAAAAAGTTGATAGGCCCATCATCCTCTGTCCTGGTCAAACCTTATTTGGTTAATTGGGTTTATTTCTTGGTACAATACTAAAAGGATATTAATCAACTGAAATACATTCAGGAGAAGCAACCAGAATAAAAAAGGAGCTGATTTGGGTATTTGAGGATCATTTGAATTATTTTTAACCTGAAAACCATCCCTTCCCTTTCTCCCTTCTTCCCTTCATATGGAGAAATATACACTTACATATTAATGTTCTTCCCAAAGGAATAAAATTTTCTTGAAATAGAGATCTGAGATACCAGATAATGATAAAGCCCATTCAGACTGAAATGGAGCTACTTGAGTATACCTTAAGCCCAAATCGCTCTGGCTCTCATTGACTGGCCAATAATAAGTCCCAGTTCAAGCCTTTGTAGGGTGAATGTAAATAGCAATTGTTTCTGTTCTGGAAGAAACTCTGACGATCTTACCCTTCCAAATTGATTTTTTTTTCCTTTTTCACTTATTTTTTTCTTTTCTATCTTTTTTTTTTTTTTTTTTGAATAGGCAAGTGACACTATCTTTGCTTTATTTCCTTAAATCACTGAATAGATATTGCTTCAGACAAACCAAAACCTTGGAAAGACCTTATAAGGAATATAAATTTCTTGAAGTTGAGCTCTAAAAAGTCAAGCATTGGTAAAACCATTGGGATTCAAATGGACCTACTTGATTATACATTAAATCAAAAATACTGTGACTCTCATTGCCTGAGCAATAATAGGTCCCAAACCAAGTCTCAGTTGATCATTGTTTGGATTTTGTTGGCTCAGAATGAGTATAAATAATAATTTTTTCTGATATGGTCAAGAAACCTTGAGGACCTTTCCTTCCCAGATTGAATTTTTTTTTTTTTTTGAGTAGGCAAAAGAGGCTACTTTTTGCTTCATTTCTGACTTAAATTAAATCATTGAATGGATATTGCCTTAAATAAATTGAGACCTGATAAATACTTGAGCTTAAAAAGGCCTGTGTCTCCTACTGTATCCCAGGCCATCTCCACTCATATTTTTACCACTGAACCTATCTGCTCTGAATGAGACAGCAAGGCTTACTGATTTTGCACAACTCTGACTTGCATAAATCTAATTCACTTGCAAGTCAAGACATCATCTTCCTAATATATCATTGGTCTTCTTCAAGAACAACAACAACAACAAAAAACACAAACAACAACAATCTGAAAAAAGAAGACTCGGGAAAAGACTATTATGTGGGAGAAAAATTCAATATGTTTTATTTTGCCCCACAGAGCAGAACTGATGAGGTCCAACAAGTCATGCTGAGGAACAAGTCACAAAGGTGGAAAGTCATCTCTAATGAATTCACAGGCTCAAATTATCTTCAGCTCAAGGGACAAAACTTTATTGTGATATTTAGCAAGTGTGTAAAGTTCATAATGAATTTGGAATTAAGAAAGAGAAAGGTGCTAATTGTGTACATAAGTAGATCATCTGGTGGCAGTGGCTGTCCTATTAATATAAGACAGCCCTGGAAGTTGACATCTATAGTTTAATCTCCAGATTATATAAGGTGACAGTGGGCAACAATACAGAATAGCTCTCTCTGTACAAAATAATTGTCAGTACAAGATAATTCTAAAGGGTCAGCTTACTCCTCACTGGGGCCCACTTAGATAGTAGGTTGCTACCAGGGACATGGTCTTTTGCTAGAGTCCATTCACCTCAAACTGCAAGAGCAAACTCAAGTTTAAGGTTTAGATTAGGAGTATAATCTGTCAAATATTGATAAATTGGAATAAGCTACTTCAAGGGGGTGATCTGGAAGCATTCAAAACTTGATGACAAGTTATCATATGAAGGTTTTTTTTTCCCTTTTTTTTATTTTTATTTTATTTTATTTTATTTTTTCCAAGCATGTATGTGGCTAAATGGCAACTCTGGTTCCTTTCATCTGTAGACTTCCAAGATTCTTTATGAAATAGTATATGAATCAAGACTTTTAAGAAATCAGTGTTTCTAACCTGATTCTAACCTGATAAAAGAACACATTCCAAGCATAAATGAAAGATCAGGCAAATGCATGCAATTAATAGGTAAAATACCAAATTCAAGAAATAATGAGAAAAAAAGGAAATAGAATATAGAATGTATTAAGAGGAATAATAAGAAATATACCTACATATCTAACCAGGGAATTTATTAATTTAAAAAAAAGCCCCAACACACCCTGAAATATTTGTATACGGACTTTTTGTGGTAATAAAGAACTGATAATAAATAAACTGGTAATAAATGAGATGCCCATCAATAACTAAATTGCTAACCAAATTATGGAATATTAATGTGCTACAAGAAATAGATTAAATGATGTATACAAGGAAGTCTAAAATGACTTACATGAAGTTATGTAGATTGGTGTAAACAGAGTTAAGAAAAGAATATACAATAACTGCAATGTAAGTGAAAAGACGAAACACCAGAAAATGATTGAAATTTAATTTCTAAAACTACTAATAATAAACATAGGCCCCCAAAAGAAATATGTAAAGATTTTTACCCCAATTCCTTTGCAAAAATGAGATTTCATATTACATTTGTTTTAAGAAGTGTGGTTGATTGATTTTGCTAATTTTTCCTTTTCTTAAAACTTTTTCTTTTAAAAAACTAGCCTATTATATTTTAAGGTCTATCTAAAAAGGAAAAGATTTAGGGTATATTTTGGAAAATGTGAAAATAAAAGATATTTTAAAAATATGCTTAGAAACTAGGCTAGACCCAATCCCTTAAGATGTTCAGATGACCATATGAGTAGTTTGTGTTTTATCCTAAAGGCAGTAGGGAGTCACTGATTCTTTTTAAGCAGGAGGATTATATGCTTCGTATTATATCTTAGAAATCATATTTTTTTTATCTGTGAGGGAGAAATATTAAACATGGCAATTCCTCAATTCCTGAAAATTCACATAAGAAGTTCTTGAAATAGTGATAAAAGAGGAGATTAAAGAAATTAATTATGGTGGTAGTTGTATGGATATAGAATGGAGGCTACAGGGAAAAAGACAAAAAACTATTTTGGATATGCTGAGTTTGAAATATTTATGAGAAACTCATAGAAATGTTCAAATCATAGTCAATAATGTGAAACCAAAGTTTAGAAGAATGCCAAAGACTTTATATGTAGAAATGGAAAGGTTTTTTTATTCAATAGAGGTGATAACTTATTATACAAGAGCAGATGAGAAAGCAGAGTCTAAAACAGGTGTTTTTAATTTTTTTGTGTGTCATGATCCTATGAGAAATCTAGCAAAAATAATAATAATAATAATATGCTTAAGTGTATAAAATAAAATGCATAAGATTACAAAGATAAGTAATCATGTTGAAATAATCATATTTAAAACACCTGCATACAGACACAAGTACCAAATGCAGATTAATGAATCTGTTATAAAAGAAAGGAGTACCTAATAAAGAGCCATAATTTTGGGAAGAGGAGTAGATCCAGTTAAAGAGGCTGAGAAAGATTGATCAGAGACATAAAAGGTGAAACAGGAAACATCACTGACTTAACTCAGAAAAAATGTATCCAGGAATATCGGGTCAGTTGCCTTAAGTGATAGGGAGTGTATCTCAAATAAAATGTCAAGTCGTATGAGGAATGAATAAGTGTTCATAAGTAAATTGAGTCAATTATATCTGTGTAACTTTGTAGAGGGAAGTTTAACTTGAATAGTAAAATCTTAGAAACCAGATATGAAGGAGTAGAAAAATTAGGGGAAAGCAAATAAGTGGAGGCAATGAGATCATATGACTTTTTCCCCATCTAGGATTTTGACCAGGAAACATAGAATTCATGTAGTTATATCCCATATTCATTTAAGCTTTCTATATATCCTATTCTTAAGGTAAGATTATTCTTAAGGTAAGATCAAGCAAATTTTTAATTATTATTTTATTTAGAATGAGAGAGATCTAGCATATTGTTAACTTCCACAGAAAGAGCAAGTAGATAGGAAAAAATGAAGGGGACTGAATCAAGGCCACAAATATAATTGGTAGAATTATGACAGAAGGTCACTTCTTCATTAAAAGAGAAAAGTAGAAAATTAGATGATGCAAAGGAGTCATATAATAGTACAGGAAAAAATAAAGAATGAGGTCGAGAAAGATGGTATCTATTTTCTCACAAAGCTAAGGAAACAAGGTCCACTACAAAGAAGGAAAAAAAAAAAAAGGATTGATGAAGGAAATTTGAAAGATCCACTGTAACAATCAATTAGAAGAGAATAAAAGAATTAGAGTGCACAGTGAGGGCCTATGTGAAATTAGATAAGATAAATTTGCAGTGGTTGCAGGTAACCCAGGAGTGTGAATGGAAATGGTAGTTACAGACAAGAGATTGAACTACTGAGAAATCTCATAGAGAGTATTAAAAAACGGAGACAGAGAAAGACAAAGAGAGACAGAAACAAAAAAAGACATTTGGGTTATAAAATATTCAAATATTCAGTGTTTGGGAAGAAAACAAATCAGCCAAGAAAAGCTTAACAATCCTTATGGTAAGGATTGGACTAGCTGCCTTGCAAGCCAAAATCACTAAAAAGACTGATACCTGTGGCTAAAGTCACTGAACTTAGGAGTCAAAACACCTGATTTGAAATCTCTCCTTACTTAACTAGTTGTGTGAAACTGAATAAATTATGCTTTTTGAGATTCAACAAATCTGGATGTTTTCTTCATCTGTTAAATGGGAATAATAATAATAGCCTCTATATTTCAGGATTATTGTGAAGATAAATGATATCTACACTTTGCAAAATATAGTGTTATGTAAATACTAAATGCTTATTGTAAAGAACCTGGAAGTTGTATTTCTTCCCTGATTGGGAAAAAGGAAGCTTACCTATGATGAGAAATGGAAAGTTGCTTTCTTTACAGTGAGAATTTTAAGAATCTTTCAAGAGGAGGGAGAAGAACATATGGAAAATAGGGAGATGAAGGATTTTCTAGTCATGGAACAATTCATCTACAGAAATAACAGCTGCAGCAATGACATTGTCACTTCCCCTATTCAAACCTAGATGGAAATTGCAAGCCAAAGGCATTTATTCAGGTGATTGGATTACTTACATTCTTCCCACACTTCCTACTTCACTTATTAAAAGGGGTAAGACTAGAAGCTATTTCTGCATTTCTTTTTATTTTGTTAAAGATGTCATAGTATTGACTACTTAAAAATAAACTAATATCTCAAGTATCCCAAGCATGCTAGACACATTTGTCAAGGAACATGTTATATATATTAAAAGCCTTGCCAGAATTTCAGAATTTTAGCCTTCATTTCTGAATATCTGTACCATTAGCAATCCCTGCTTAACTTGAACTATAGTCTCAATTTCATTTTATCCATTCAAGACTCAGTAGAACATAAACATTTATGAAAATACAAGATGATAATGAGAGAGATTATAAAGATTATGATGATTACTTTTTTAATGAAGAAAAAGAGATTACTTCCATGATAGTTAATACATTATTTTTCACATTGTCAGGGATATCAAGTAAAGAGCATTAAGCCTGTTTTCAATATGAAACAACAAACATATCCCTATGGAAACATTTAAGCTGTCAAGCAGTTGCTATTATTCTACTGCATATAAAAGTGATCTTTGGTATAAGTTTTCAACATTCTAATTTTTTACCAAAAAAAAAAAAATTCATAAAAGAATTTTGTCAAACTATCAAATACTCCCAGGCATTTTTAAAATATTTCATTTCAGATTTTTGTGCTACTGAAAGCAATCTGTTCTCGCCAAAGCATCCTGTAAATATGTAGTTAAACCATATTGAAATTTATATTTGTTCAATAATGGGCATGGGTTTTCAACTTGAATACTGATTTTTAAAAACTTTTTAATACAAGTTCAAGTCTTGGTTCTGACAGTAAAGGACTAGCTATACAAACAGACATATGGGAGAAATAGAGTTACAGCTAATAAAAATGTACCGATATAAACATAAAGACATAAATACAGATATATCATTAAACCTGTTTGAGTTTAGTGTATTTCACTTGTAAACAATTAGACAATCTCTTAGACTAATCTAATATTCTTTGAATATAACATACATTTAACAACCAATATTTAAAATTTAGTTATATTCTTAAAAATAAGAAATGACTACATTCTGGAGAGAAAGCACTAGATAGATTGTTTTTAAATTTAAGCTTATTATTATACAAAACGCTTCCAAAGGGACCTTTATTGTATCCTTAATTTCTTTTCTGGTTCTTTTTTTTTCTTCAATTAAAAGTAACTAACATTCTAAAGTTCATATGCCAAATTAGGTAAAGTTCTGTGAAGAAATATATACTTTTTAACATTTATCTTTGCAATATTCTGTACATTTCAAATACACATTTTGTTTTTGGAAGGAAACTATAAAAAAGAAAAAATAGCAATAAGAAAATTCTAAAACATATAAATTCCCTTTAAGGAAGATATTTTTTCATTGGTTAAATCATACATTCATCTAAAAACTGTGGAAGATCCAGAGTATATTTTGGCCCATCAATAAAAGAAAAGAAGCAAAAAAGAATATTCTGTTCCCTGGCCAAATGGTTACAAAGAGAGGTGGGGCTCAGAAAGCTGACCAAACTGTTTCTGTTATCTTACTCAAAGAGGGGGAAAAAAGTCTGATTGGTGTCAATATGCTTCTTCTAATAAAGCCAAATGAAAAAGAGATCAAAGTCAAGAAAAAGGTGTCAGAAGGGGGTTTCAAAATCCCACATCTTATTTCTAGTCAAGTCAAATCACATCAATAGAGTTTTATAACATTTTGTAATACAAGGGTGGTGGTGATGATGATGATGATGATGATGATATTCACGATTATGATCATTATACATCAGCATTTAATCATTAGATCATTCCCAAGGCTTCTTTGCCTTACTAAGCTAAAAACTTTCTTCTCTTTCTGTTTTTGATACCACAGTTAAGCAGTTTATCTCTATATTATCCATTTCTCTCAAGTTCCTTGCTTCCTTACCTTATCACTGATTTTGCCCTGCTAAGGTTCAGGCTTTGATTATTTCCACTAAGCACTATCTTCACTCCTACTCATATGATGCTGAATAAATATGGAGAAAACCATGAATTACTGACTAGATCCATTACAAAAATAATGCTACATATTCTCAACTGAGCTACCATAATGCAAGCCAATCCTTTCCCTAATGCAAACACTTCCCTAATTGCTCTTTACAATAATGGGTATGTGTTTTTTGAACCTGAATAATGATTTTTTAACATCTTTTAATACAAGTTCAAGTCCTGACTCTGCCAGTAAAGAACTGGTTATATATACATACATATGAGAGAAGCCCAAAGACATATTCATGCCTTGGCTTCTTATTACTCTCTCTTCTGCAACCCTCTCAGCTAAGAACCTTATCTCACATTTATGTGAAAAAATTAAGGCCTTTTGCCTAGAATTTTTTTTTCACCTCCTCTCTTTCTCTCACATCAATCAGATGACTTCTGCTGCTATATCTGCCTTCACCCCTTGTCTCACAAGAAATAATGGACCTTCTTATTGTTGAGACAAATTTTACCATAAGCCCAATTATTAACAATTCATCACAAGTTCTCTACCAAATTATCCTCTATATCATTCCTTCTGTCTTACTCATCTTTACCCTTCAATCTCCTGAGTGTTTCCTTACTATCTATAAGACTGCCTAAAATTGCCAGTCCTCCAAAAAATGTCATTTGATCTCTCCTTCCCTGCTAGCTATTGATGCTGTAATGATTAAATTTTGCAAGAATGCTAGCTAAATAGATAGCTAGATATAAAAGAAGTAACACTGGCTTGGACTCAGGAAGACCTGAGTTCAAATATGACTTCAGACACTTAACACTAGCTGTATTAACAAATCACTTCACTCCAATTGCCTCAAAAAGAAAAACAATGCTTAAAAAAAGTGATATGTTTAATCAGAGAAATGCAAATTTAAACAACTCTGAGATACCACTACACACCTGTCAGATTGGCTAGAATGACAGGGAAAGATAATGCAGAATGTTGGAGGGGATGTGGGAAAACAGGGACACTGATAAATTGTTGGTGGAACTGTGAATACATCCAACCATTCTGGAGAGCAATTTGGAACTATGCTCAAAAAGTTATCAAACTGCATAAAAAAGTTATCAAACTGATCCAGCGGTGTTACTACTGAGATTATATCTCAAAGATGTGTGCAAGAATATTTGTGGCAGCCCTCTTTGTAGTGGCCAGAAACTGGAAACTGAGTGGATGCCCATTAATTGGAGAATGGCTGAATAAATTATGGTATATGAATATTATGGAATATTATTGTTCTGTAAGAAATGGCCAGCAGGATGATTTCAGAAAGGCCTGGAGAGACTTACATGAACTGATGCTGAGTGAAATGAGCAGGACCAGAAGATCATTATATACTCCAACAACAATACTATATAATGATCAATTCTGATGGACCTGGCCATCTTCAGCAATGAGATGAACCAAATCAGTTCAATAGAGCAGTAATGAACTGAACCAGGAACATCCAGAGAGAGACCTCTGGGAGATGACTATGAACCACTACATAGAATTCCCAATTCCTTTATTTTTTGTCCACCTGCATTTTTGATTTCCTTCACAGGCTAATTATACACTATTTCAAAGTCTGATTCTTTTTGTACAGCAAAATAACTGTTTGGACATGTATGCATATATTGTATTTAACTAATACTTCAACATATTTAACAGGTATTGGTCAACCTGCCATCTGGGGGAGGGGGTGGGGAGAAGGAGGGGAAAAGTTGGAACAAAAGGTTTTGCATTTGTCAATGCTGAAAAATACCCATGCATATATCTTGTAAATAAAAAGCTATAATATAAAAAAGAAAGAAAGAAAGAAAAAAAAAGAAAAAAAATTGATATGTCCAATTCCTATACTCTCATTCTCTCCTTTACACTGCAGGCTGACTTCCAACCTCCTCTTTCAACTGAAAATAAACTCTCCAAAGCTAGTAATAATCTCTAAATTGCCAAATCTAATAGCCTTTTCTTAATTCCCATTCTTCTTGATCTCTTTGCTGCCTTTAATACTATCAATTTCCCTCTTCTGAGTATTCTCTTTTAAGTTTTTAAGACACTATCTCCTGGTTCTTCTTTCCCCTGCATTATCATTCCTTCTCAGTTTCTTTGCTAAATCTTTGTCCATATCACTACCATAGGCTACTTGTGTGCATGCACATATATACATGCACACTGATCTCTTTGCCCCCCTTATCTCCTCTGGTACTGCAACAACTTGGTATGAGTCTTTATCATCTAATACCTACACAATTACAAAGTTGTTCTTCCTGTCTCAAGTTTCAGACTAATTCAGTTGGTCCTTCACTCAGCTGTCAAATTCATCTTCCAAAAAACACAGTCCTCACTCTGTCATCCTTCTGTTCAATCAACAACAATGGTCATCACTTTCTGGACCAAATAAGAAATTCTGTATTTGGCCTTTTAATGCCCTTTATATCCAGGCCCCTTCCTCATCTTCTTATACTTTATTGCTCACTCTCCAATGCATACCAGGTCACCCAGTGATATTGGTTTCCATTTTATACCTCACCCATGACACTCCATCTCATGGACCCATGCATTTTCTTTCTGGCTAACTCCCATGTCTGGAACTCTCTTTTCCTCTACATCATCACCTCCCTGCTTTCTTCAAGTCTCAGTTAAAAAGTCTCACATTCTAGGAGAAATCTTTCCCAGACTTCCCTCTTTAATCTTCATGCCTTCCCTTTTAAATTATCTGCAGTTTACTTTGTATATATCTTTGAAGTGCACAGGTATTTAAGTATTGTTTCCTCTATTAGATTATGAGTTTCATGAGTCTGTTTTTTCCTTTTGTTGAATTACTAGATTTTAGCACTATTCAGGGCATATAATAGACACTGAAATGTCTGTTTACTTAGTTTGATCTGACTAATTTGAATTGATAAATTGATTTAAACTACCATGGATTTTTAAGGATATGTCTTACTCAGACTAGCACTTAATTAGTTCAGGTTCAATGTCAGAATAAAATCAGGCACTCATCTTCATTCAATGGTTTAAAAAAAAAGTTTATTTTACTATAAAATAGAAAGGATATTAAATAAGGTTATCCCACCACTTACTTTGGGTGGTTCTGAAATCCCTCAGCATTCCTTTCCTTCACACCTTAAATTACTAATAACAGTTACTATGGCTACTATTACTTATTATCACTATTTGTTGATGTTGATATATTAAAGTGTCATGGGAATATCTTTAGGATCTTACAACAAAAATACCTTCAAGATGACAAAATTGCTTCATATCATTTATTTTAAGTTTCTTCTTATCAGTAATGGAAAGATTTACCCTTTTCATTTTATTATTTTATTTCAAATATTATAATTATATAGTGAGATATATATGAGATAAATATCATATACATATATATAAAATATATGTAACATAGGAATGTTTCTTTTTAAAAAACAAAAAGCAGTTTCAATGATTAACTTTCTGGATTTGTTTTAATGTCTCCGAATTTTTATAATGAGTACTTTGATAAATCCCTGAATTAGGATTTATATCCCTATAGACAGCATTAAATTGACTATTGCTGAGTCATTTAGTGCTCAATCTGAATTGTGGAGTAGGTATTAAGAAAACATTAAAAAACTGTTTTTAAACTATTTTATTCCATCCTAATTTGAAAACCAGTTATTTAAATTTTATAAAGAAATATCATCATTTAAAAAGATAACTTATAAAGGAGCTGGAACTTAAGTTCAACAACTTTATATCATGATATTTAGATTATTTTATTATAATGTATTGTAATTTAAGTGAAAAATCTTATATAATAAATTAGAAAATAAAATCAAGTATGGTTTAACATGAATAACTTATAGAAAATCTTCATCTTACAAATAAGCAAATGTTAATATTTTCTTTAAAATTTCACTTTTTGAAACAGATTTTTCTTACTTGGGTATACACACATACACACACACACATTCTGATGTCATAATTAACAAACACCAATATTTTAAGATATACATTAAAAAAATTCAATTCTTTGCAAAGAAGACCATGCCAAATAATCTTCCTAAAATGTAGGTCTGACCACATAATCTTCTGTTTAATAAATTCTAACTAGCTATTCTCTGGGATGAAATATAAAATCCTGTTTGATTTTTATAGTCCTTTACAATTTGGTTTCTTACTACATTTCCGTGCCTCTTACACTTTGCTGCTTTCCTTATATTGTATATAATCCAGCAGCTCTGGACTTCCTCCTCTTTCTTATAAAAGTCCCTTCCTCTCCTGACTATATTCCCTTTCATTGGCTGTTCTCCATGCTCCATGAAACTGTGACAGTACTGCATTCTCCCTGATTGTCTGATCTCACACTCAACAGAGAAGTCATTTCTGAAAACACAAAGACCTTCCAAAATTCTGAATGTAAACTTCTAATTTCTGTCAGAAATTATAAATGGAGAGAGGCCTATAGAGATTATGGCTATGGTAAAATTTAAGTTGAAGACCTACAAGCTTATTGGAAGAGGCTTCATACCAATCCTGGTTGTTCATAACTTGATGGATCATATCCATCAATTAATCTTCTGTACCCACAATGACAAAAGGAAGGTACAAGTATGAATTCAATATGTACAAGTGGTATTAAGCTCAAATAGAAAAAGCAACCACCTAACTATTAATTAAAATCCTAAAAGGGCATACTGATGTAGAAAAATACATGTTAATATTGATTACGGGCTATTGTAGTTTACTTATTTTTAAAAAAAAGTATTTCCCAATTACATTTTAATCTCCTTTCATAGCACTATGGACTAGTGGGTATTTGACACCCATGAATCATGAACAAAAGATCTTCCATAATGTATTGGGACAGACATGGGAATAGAAGTAGAAATATGGGTCCAGTATCTAAGGAATTATTTTTTTTTAATAAAATGAGATAGGAAGTAACTTTGAAACTTCTGTTCTAATAAGCAGAAATTTAAAAAAAAAAGATATAACTTTTATGTGAATAATTTCTTCTATAAATCTCAAGGAGGAGAATTCTAGATTAAAATTTGTTTTCATTTTTGTTTTTGTTTTTGTCTTGTTTGGTTTGATTTTTATATTACAATCAAATTATCTCCTAAAAGATGTAATGCAAAACATTTAAAAATTTAGAAATTAATTTAAGGATAGTACTTGAGGTGAAACAGCCTTAAATTTGTCCTGTTTGAAGTAGAATCCATTGTTCTTATTCATTAGATCCCCCAACTGTGTTGAAGCTGAGCTTAGTGGATGTTCTACATCTGTCAACCTCAACTCCTAATATAATACTCTTTTTAAAAGTCGTTCATTTATTTATTACATAGTTATTCAAAGGAATTAGAGAAAAGTCTTTTTTCTTTCAATAGCATTTTACTAATTATATTCAGAAAGCCTAGTCACTATATTTCAGTAATTCCTTTCAAGCCTGTATGAGAATTCAGAACTTTGAAATCCTTCTAACTTAAATGTGTAAATATGTTTTGGTCATTGTTCTTGTTGTTGACATTGTTTTCCAATCTAAATATTGATCTTGGCAGAATATGCTAGATAATCATGAGATACATACATTTCTTAAAGTCCCAGTTGTAGATAGTATATTGTTAATATCTTCATACATGCACTTTTCTTTTCTTTTACATGTAATAGAAAGTAGGACCGAGGAGCCCTAAACAAAAGCTAAAACTGTTAGGAAAATTTTCTTCCTAGAGTATATGTCTTTTATAAGATACACTTTTTCTTCTCAGTTTAAGACAAGAATCACTTCAACAAAATTATTAAAATTAAGAGTATTGCTGAAAATTCTCATGAATGGAACAGGTAGCTGGCCCAAAAATATTTCATTATTACTGGGTAAAAATGCCATCAGATTGTGAAGGTATACATTTTTTATTTTGTGTAAGGTAGCAAAACTTGAACATTTCTGTCCTATTCTTATTACTGCTTTCTTATTATAGCATCTCCTCCTCCTCTATCTCTACCCTGACCAAAAAATTACCTGCAATTAAAAACCCACAATTTATGCTTATTTCAGCAGATAATTAATAGAGGCTTTTATTTAATTCTTTGGCCTTGTTTTATAATTTAAAATGTTCATCTTTATAAGGCAGTGATAATCTTTTTTGAAATTTGAAAGGGTAATGTTATTAGGTAAAAATTTTAAAACTGTATTTCATCTTAAGAGAGAGAAAGTATGGATTGCGTTTTGATTTTTAAGGTATATTGAACTGAAGAAACACTCTAATATTACCTTCTGCAAAACTCGTACATAAAATAATATCTACTGTGACTCTATTATTCTTCAAAGAAGATTCTCATTTAAGTCTATTTTACTAGCACCATGCTTAATTAAGAATATTGTTTAGAAGCTGTCATCCACAGAGTAGCTGTTGATCCCTTGCTTGTTTGTTTTTGTTTGTTTTTTGGCTTATCTATCTATATATAATACATAGTAAATTAAATTTGGAAAAAAATTAAATATCAAATATGTGCAAAACACTGTAACTGGTCCTTGAGGTAGAAAATGTAGAAATGTAGAGCAGAGCAGGAGGGGAAATAGCAATTCCCACTTTCCTACAATCCCTACAGAAATTCCATTCCACTAGGGAAAATATAACATAAACATAAATAATTCTACTAAAAGGTAAAATGCAACAAAAACAGACATATATAGAATAAACTAATGTACAGAATTTTAAGGATTGAAAAATTACTTTTGTAGGAAAAAATCAGAGAAAGTTTAATGAAAAAATTAGCTTCTGGGATCTTAAAAAAATTTTTTTTTGACAGGCAATAATGTGGAGAGAGTGAAATCTGGGTGGACCATGATAAATAAGAATTCACAGAAGAAAGAGAAGGTATGTGAAATTCTGGGAATAGCGTAGTCTTGCTAAAGGATAGGACACATGAATGAGAATAGCATAAAATAAGACTAGAAAGGTATGGTAGAGTCAAGTTTTTGAGAACATCAAAAATTAAATTAATCCATTAGTATTCTATTTAGGTAATAATGAGACCTAACATTTTTTGAATAGGAAAATAATTTGGTTAATTCTATTCATTATGAATATTATTTCATTACTTATGTAAAGAGGGTTTAGAAAGGAAATTGTTTTTCTCAAAGATGGAATAATTAAGTGTATATTATGGAAATTCACATGAGAGGTAATAGATTCCTGAATGAGATTGGTTGTAGAGTGGAAAGAAGAGAACAAATGAAAGAATTGAAGGTGCATTTATCAAGACTTGCCAATGGAGTGAATTATTTTGTTGTTCAGTTGTTTTGTTTTGTTTTGTTTTGTTTTTCAATCATAAATTCTATTACAATTTTTGTGACCCTATATGGGTTTTTCTTAGCAGAGATACTAGAGTAGTTTGACATTTCTTTTTCCAGTTCATTCTACAGATGGAGAAACTGAGATCAACGGGGTTTGCTTTGTTCAGGGTCATAAAGCTAATAAATATCTGGGGCCTGATTTTAACTCAGAAAGATGAGTCTTCTTGATTCTAAGCCCAGTGCACTATCCAGCATGCCAAATATTTGCCCTAGATAATAATAGCTAACATCTATCTATTGCTTTCAGATTTTAAAAGTTCTTTAAATATATTATCTTATTTGATCCTCACAACAACCTTATGAGATAGATGGTATTATCTCTGTTTCACAAATGAGAAACCTTCAGCAGAAAGTTCAGTAATTTTTTCATGGTCAGATAGATATTGTGTGTCTGTGAAAGGATTTGACCCTTGACCTTTTTGAACAATCCAAGATGAATACACACAAGTCTTCGAATCTGAAACGTTGGGATGATGGTGATTTCATCAATAGAAAAAGGGAACCAAGAAAAGGCTACAGATTAAAAAATGGTAATAGACTTGGTTTTTAATATGTATTGTTTAAGATAACTGAAAAGACATTTAGGAAGAGATATCTAGATTGCAACTTGGGGAGGAGATTATGGCTAAACACCTGTATAGATTATATTAGAATGGATGCATACAAACGCATATATGTCTGTGTATATATACATGTGTGTGTGTGTTATCCAACTGCAAAAATTGAAACCAAGAGATAAGATCACCAAAAAAGAAAAAAATAGAAAAGAGGAGAGTTAATGAAAGCTGTGGGAGACAAACATATTTGGAAGGTGGGAGAAGGTAGTCCATCAGGAGTTTAGTGATAAATGACAAAGAAATAGAACTATTTAAAAAGCTATTAAAATTTTAAAAAAAAGATTAAGAATGAAAAAAAAGAAATAGAACTATTAAACACAGATTTTTATAAAAAACAATTTTAGTAGTAAAGAAGAAAAAAACATAGGGTGACAATAGTTAGGAGAGGAGTCAAGGGAAGGTTTTGATATCATACACACATTTATGTGTATGTGTGTATATATATGTATGTATATAGATATATGTGTATATGTATGTAACTAGGGCATTTAAAAAATAACTAGAACATTTGAAAAAGCACGTAGGGTAAGAAGAATAAGAAGCATCAGGGTAGGAAGAAGAATCGATAGGGAAAGGAGAAACAGAGAGAAAAAAATAGTTACTGGGAAAGCTAACAAAAGAGGCAGAAATATATGGAATAAAAGGTATAAGATCATTTGTAAAGGAAGAAGTATCTCTAAAGTCAGAGCAAAAGAGAAAAGAGCTGATCAAGACATAGAAAGAGTTTAATATTTGAAGAAGGAAGATGATAAGGTATGTTAATTGAATGAATTAATGAAGGAGTAAATAAAGGGAATGAATGAAGGTTTCTTGTAAATGAATTGACTAGTATTGTGATGAATTATTGTCTAGTTCTAGGATTTTTAATTCAATTATTTTTTTAAATTTAAAACAAACAGAAAATAAAAAAACTTTAAAGAAAAAAGTTGTCATGTGCACAGCAGAACATGAGAGAATTCACAATACGTAACAATAAATTATTTCAAGAAAGCATATATAATAATAAAACATTGTATTCAGAACTCTCCATCTTTTCTATCTTGGAAGGTTTCTTTTGTTCTCTGCTTTGCATTTTTTTGTTTATTCTTTTTTCCCCTTTATTCCTCCTCTCTCACTACCATCAACAGGCTACAGTTAAGAACCAATGTATTTATGTTTACATATATACACAGATATTTATATGTATACATACATGCAGATATGTACATATACATATACACACATATACATAATATATCATTATCTCATTTCCTAAGATTGTTAACTCTTCTAATTTTTCTCTCTGATAACTAGCCTTCTATTATTTAACCTCATCCCCTACCATTCCACGAATTCCTCCTGTTAGTTCTGTCTTTCCATCCTGTTCCTTCCCTTTCCCATTAATCCACACTCAATACCCCACTCCCATTAACCTACATACTCTTTTGTAGATTATCCTTTTCCCTTTCCCTCTTATTTATAGATTTTGGAGGGTGTTGTGTCATTCTTGATGTGTATGGGTCTCTGTGTGTGTAATAAAATATACATTATATATACATAATATATACATATATTTTCATAAACTATATACATAAAATATATGTATCTCAAAAACTTCACTTGACATTTCACTTCATATACTTATATCTAGTCCTATACTTTTGTTTCATTCAGAGATACTCCAAACTTTCTTTTAAAATACTCAATTTTATTTGACAACTTTAGCGATGTGGTTTATATTTCTACATATAAAATATAAAAAGCTTGTCTTTATTAAGTCCCTTGAAATCAGTCTTTGATTTTGATTTTTATGCATTAAATTTTCTATTAAGTTCAAGTTTTCTTTCACTAAAATCCATAGACTCTAGCAATTCATTAAATGTTTGTTTTTTTTTCATTCAATATTGTGCTTAATTTTGCTAGATATAATATTTTCAGCCACAAACCCTGGTTCTTTTAATTACTGATATATAATATTCCAGGGCCTGAGGTTTTATTGTAGTTGCTGATAAGTCTTGTGTGAGTTTACTTGTAACTTCAACATATTTGAATTGTTTTGTAGTTGTTATTTGTAGAATTTTCTCTGTGATCTGAAGGTTCAAAATTTGACAATCGTGTTCATATATGTTTTTCTTATAAGGTCTCTTTCAGGTGATGATTAGTGGATTTTTTCTATTTCTGCTTTCCCCTTTTGGTCTGTCACTTAAGGACAATTGTCTTTAGTGATTTCTAGTATTATTGTATCTAGCTTCCTTTTTTGGTCATAGATTTAAGGTAGCTCAATTATTTTTCTGTTTTCTCTTCTTGATCTGTTTTCTAGATGTGTAATTTTTCTTATGAGGTATCTCATATTCTATTCTATATCTTCATTCTTTTTATTTTCTTTGGTCTCTTAAAATTTTATAGGATTCTCCTTACATAATTCTAATTTCCAAAGAGTCATTTTCTTCTTTAAAATTCTGGATTTCAACAGAATTTCAGAAAGGCCTGGAGAGACTTACATGAATTGTTACTAAATGAAGTCAGTAGAACCAAGAGACCATTGTACACACCACCAGCAAGATGACATGATAATCAGTTCTGATGGACATGGCTCTTTTCAATAATGAGGTAATACAAGCCAATTCCAATAGTCTTGTTAAGGAGAGAGCCATATGCATTTGGAAAGAGGACTGTCGGGGATAAATATGGATCATAACATTTTTTTTTGCCTTTTTATTGTCGTTTGCTTTTTTCTCATTTTTTTTCTTTTTGATCTGATTTTTCTTGTATAGCATGATAAATGTGGAAATATATTCTTCTAGATATTTAGTTTATATTGGATTACTTGCTATCTAGGGAAGCAGAAAAGGAGGGAGAAAAATTTAGAACACAAGGTTTTGCAAGGGTGAATGTTGAAAACTATATTTTGCATGTATTTTGAAAATAAAAAAAAAACTATTATTTAAAAAAAAACTTTATCTCTTTTTCTAGTTAGCTGACTTTCTTTTCATAATCTTATTTTTCATGGATTGTTCTATCTTTCTTTTTTTTTTTTTTTTTTTGACTTTTTCCTCAATCTCTATCATTTGATTTTTTAAATGCTTTTTGATTTCTTCTATAAATTCTTTTTGAATAGGTAACTATAGAACATTATTCTTGTGGTAGGAGAGACCTTATCATTATTATTTTTTTCTTTATTTTATTTTATGTCCTCCTTGGCAGATGGACCTCAGTCTTCTCTATTCACATAGTAACTTTCTATGTTTGAGATTTTTTTTTTTTCCTTTGCCTGTTGTCTCCCTTTCTGTATGCCTTTCTTTCTGTCTCTGTCTCTGTGTCTCCCTCACTTTCTCTTTTATTATTAAAGATTTTTATTTTCAAAACATATTCATAAATAATTTTGAACATTCACACTTGCAAAACTTTGCATTCCAAAATTTCTTTCCCTCTCTTTCCCTCATCCCCTTCACTAGATGGCTAGTAATCCAATATGTTTTAAACATGAGCAATTACTTGATATATATTTCCACATTTATCATGTTGCATAAGAAAAATCAAAACAAAAAGGAAAAAATAAAGAAAAAAACAAAACAAAATACTATTTGTGATCCCCACAGTCCCCACAGTTCTCTCTCTGTTTATAGATGACTCTCTCTATCACAAGACCATTGGAACTGGCCTAAATCATTTCATTGTTGAAAAGAGCCATGTCCATCAGAATTGATCATTGTATAATCTTGCTGTTGCCATGTATCATGGTCTTCTGATTCAGCTCAATTTACTTAGCATAAGGTCATGTAAGTCTCTCTAGGCCTCTCTGAAATCATCCTGCAGATCACTTCTTATACAATATTCATATACATAACTTATTCAGCCATTCTTTAATTGATGAGTATCTCAGAGTTATCTTAATTTGCATTTCTCTGATCAATAGTGATTTAGGACACCTTTTCATATGACTAGAAATGGTTTCAATTTCTCATATGAAAATTGTTCATATCCTTCGACCATTTATCAATTCAAGAACGACTTGAATTCTTATAAATTTGAGTCAATTCACTTTGTATTTTGGTAATGAGCCCTTTATAAGAACCTTTGGATGTAAGTTTTTTCTCAGTTTATTGTTTCCCTTCTAATCTTGTATACACTGGTTTTGTTTGTGTACAAATCTTTTTAACTAAATATAATCCAAATTATCCATTTTGTATCCAATAATGTACTCCAGCTCTTCTTTGGCCATAAAATCCTTCCTCCTCCACAAATTTGAGAGGTAAACTACCCTTTGTTGTTCTAATTTCCTCATAATATCACTCTTTATAACTAAATTATGAACTCATTTTGACATTATCTTGGTATAAGGTGTTAGGTGTGGATCAGTGCTTAGTTTCTGTCATACTAATTTCCAATTTTCTATAAAACTCTTGTCATATATTGAGTTCTTATCCCAAAAGTAAGGGTCTTTGGGGTTTGTCAAACATTAGATTACTACAGTCATTGACTACTGTGTCTTGTGAACCTAACCTATTTCACTGATCTACTATTCTACTTCTTAATCAGTACCAAATGATTTTAATAACCTGTGCTTTATAATATATTTTGGGCCCCTTTTTTGGTATTTTTTTCATTAATTCCCTTGATCTTTTCTTCTTCCAGATTAACTTTGTTATTATTTTTCCTACCTCTGTAAAATGACTTCTTGGGAGTTTGATCGGTATGACACTGAATAAGTAGATTAATTTAGGTAATATTATCATGTGTATTATATTAGCTTGGCCTATGCATGAGCACTTGCTATTTTTACAATTGATTAGATAAGACTTTATTTGTATGGAAAATGTTTTATAATTGTGTTCATCTAATTCCTGATTTTGCCTTGGCATATTCTATATTATCTAGTTATTTTAAGTAGAATTTCTCTTTGTATCCCTTGCTGCTGGACTTTTTGTTAATATTTAAAAATGCTGTCAATTTATGTAGATTTATTTTGTCTTCTGCAACTTTGCTAAAATTTTGAATTGTTTCTAGTACATTTTTAATTGATTCTTTAGGATTCTCTAAGTATACCATCATATCATCTGCAAAGAGTTTCCTCATTATCTACTCTAATTCCTTTAATTTATTTTTCTTCTCTTATTGCCAAAGCTAACATTTCTAATATAATATTGAATACTAATGGTAATAGTGGACAACTTCACCCCTGCTCTTATTGGGAATGGTTCTAGTTTATCCCAATGATGCTTGATGTTGGTTTTAAATAAATGCTACTGATCATTTTAAGGAAAAGTCCATTTATTCCTCTACTCTACTGTTTTTAATAGGAATGGGATTTTGATTTTCTCAAAATTTTTTTTCTGTATCTATTAAGATAATTGGTTACTTATACAGTCAATTATGATAATAGTTTTCCTAATATTGGACTAGCCCTACATTCCTGGTATAAATTCTCCTTGGTCATGGTTATTATCCTGGGGATGGCCTGCTGTAATATCTTTGCAAATAATTTATTTAACATTTTTCCATCAATATTCATTAGGAAATTGGTCTATAATTTTCTTTCTTTATTTTGACCCTACAAAACAAGTATCAGCATCATGGTCTAGGTATCAGCATCATTGTCTAGGTATCAGCACCATGACTGTGTCATAAAAAGAATGGGTAGGATTCCTTCTTTTCCTATTTTAACAAATAGTTAGTATTTGAAATTAATTGTTCTTTAAAAGTTTAATAAAATTCACATATAAATCCATCTGGCCCTGGAATTATTTTTTTTTCCTTAGGAAACTTATTAATAGTTTGTTCAATTCTTATTTTTTCCATAGTTCCCCCTTTTCATTTTTGATACTAATAATTTGATTTTCTTCTTTCCTTCTAATTAAAATTAACTAATTAATTTAACTAAATTAATTTTAATTAATTGTAATTAAATTAACTAAAGGTTTATCTATTTTGTTGGGTTTTTTTCATAAAACCAACTCTTAATTTTGTTTATTAGTTCAATAGTTTTTTTTTTTACATTTCAATTTTATTAATCTTTTTATTTTCACAATTTCAAATCTGATTTTTATTTGGGGGATTTTAATTTGTTTTTTTTTTTTCCCAGCTTTTTTAGTTGTATGCACAATTCATTGATCTTCTCTTTCGCTATTTTATGTAAGTAAGCATCTAGAGATATAAAATTTCCCCTAAGAAATATTTTAGCTGCATTCCATAAATTTTGGTATGTTGTCTCATTATTGTCATTCTCTTCAATGACTATCAATTGTGCCTATGATTTGGCGTTTCATCCAATCTTTCTTTAGAATCAGATTATTTCATTTCCAATTAATTTTTGATCTATTTCCCCCTGACCTTTTATCGCATATAATCATGATTGAAAAAATCACTTTTATTATTTCTGCCTTTCTGCATTTGATTTTGAGGATTTTACGTCCTAATACATGGTCAGTTTTTCTTTAGGTTCCATGTATTGCTGAGAACAAAGCATATTCCTTTCTGTCTCTAATAAATTTTCTCCAAAGGTCTATCATATCTAAATTTTCTAGGATTCTATTTACCTCATTAACTTCTTTCTTATTTATTTTGTGGTTTGATTTATCTAATGCTGAGAGAGCAAGGTTGTGATTCTCCACTAGTATAGTTTTGCTTTCTAATTCTTCTTGCAGCTCTCTTAACTTTTCCTGTAGGCATTTGGATGCTATGCCACTTGATACATATATGTTTAGTATTGATATTACTTCATTATCTTGGAACTCTTCAGCAAGATGTAGATTCCTTCCTTATATTTTTTAATTAGATCTATTTTTGCTTTTGCTTGACATGAGATCCGGATCACTACTCTTGATTTTTTTTTTTTTTATTTCATTTAAATCATAATAGATTCAGCTCCAGCCTTTTGCTTTTATTCAGTATGTATCACTCTGTTTTAAATGTGCTTCTTGTAAAAAATATATATATATATATATCTTATTCTGGCTTTTAATCCAGTCTGCTATCTACTTCTGTTTTATGGGAGAGTTCATCCCATTCACATTCACAATTAAAATGACTAATTCTTCATTTCCTACCATCTTATTTCCCCCAAGTTATACTTTTTGCTTTCTTTTCTCCCTTTCCCTTCTCTTCAATATTTTGCTTCTGACTCCACCCACACAAAGAGCTCTCCCCTTTCTTATCCCTTTCCCCTACTACTTCTGTTCTCCCTTCTATTACCCTTCCCCTTTTCTTTCCCCTTTCCCATCCTACTTCCCTATACAAGTTTCTCTGTGAAGCTAAATATGTCTGATAATGTTTCTTTGAGCCATATCTGATAAGAGTAAGATTAACACAATGTTCATGCCCCTCCCTTCTTTCCTTAAATTGTAATAGGATTTTTTTGCCTTTTTATGAGATGTAATTTACCATTTTGTCTCCATTTTCTTCTTCTTCCACTTCAATCCCCTTTCTACCTCTAATTTCTTTTTATATTATCACAATAAAATTAAATTATATTTGCAATCTCTATAGACATAACAGAGATACAGATCTCAAAATTCAAACATATCATCTTCCCATATTGGAATGTAAACTTTTTAACTTTTAAAAGAACCAGCTTTTTTTTTCATTCCTTTTTAACTTTTTATGCTTCTTGAGTTCTGTATTTGAAATCAAATTTTCTGTTCAGCTATGGTCTTTTCATTAGAAATATTTGAAATTCATTTGTTTCATTGAATGTCCATCTTTTTCCCTGAAAGATAATGGTTAATTTTGCTGGACAGGTGATTCTTGACTGCAGTCCAAGTTCCTTTGCCTTTTCGAATATCAGATTCCAGGCCCCTCCATCCTTTAAAGTGGAAACTACTGGGTCCTGGGTAATCCTGATTGTGACTCCTCAATATTTGAGTTGTTTCTTTATGGTTGCTTGCAATATTTTCTCCTTGATCTGATAATTTTGAATTTTTTTTTTTCATTTGGGGGTCTTTTTCAGGAGGTGATTGGTGAATTCTTTCAATGGCTGTTTTACCTTCTGGTTCTAGGACATCAAGGCAGTTTTTCTTAATGATTTCTTGACATATGATGTCTAGGCTCTTTTTTTCATCATGGTTTTCAGGAAGTTCAATAAATTTTAGATTGATTCTCCTGGATATATATTTTCTAGGTCAATTGTTTTTTCCAGTGAGGTATTTTACATTATCTTCTTTTTTTTTTTTTTTTCTTTTGGTTATGTTTGATTCTTGAAGTCTCATTAATCATTCACTTCCTTGTTCAATTCTAATTTTTAGTGAATTATTTTCTTCAGTTAGCTTTTTTAAGTCCTTTTGAATTTGGCTTATTGAACTTTTAAATGAGATGTTTTGTTCATTGGATTTATCTTTCCATTTCACAAATTCTGGTGTTTTTTTTTTTTTTTTTTTTCTTTTCTTTCTTTTTTTTCCCCTAAGACAATTGGGGTTGTGATTTGCCCAGGGTCATACAGCTAGGAAATGTTAAGCAGCTGAGATCAAATTTGAACTCAGGTCCTCCTGACTTTAGGGTTGGTTCTCTATCCACTGAGCCACCTAGCTGCCCCATAAATTCTGTTTTTCAACAAGTAGATTTCTTTTTCAAATCTATTTGTAAGGAATTATATACTTTTTTCATGTCATCAAATCTATTTTGTAACGAGTTATATGCTTTTTTGCCATTTTCCCAGATTAATTTTGTAAGGAGTTAAAGCTAAACCTATTTTCCATTTCACTATATCTATTTTTTAAGCAGTTTTCTTCTGATAATTTCTGCGTTTCCTTTTCCAAACTGTCCTGCCAAGTTTTCATTTCATTTCCCGATTTTGCTTCTAACTCTCGTTTAAAGTCCTTTTAAAATTTTTCCAAGAAAGCTTTGTGAGATGGAAACCAAATCATATCACCTGCTAAGGGTTTCATCTGGAGGATATTTGCTTTTTATGTCCTCAGGATTTGAGGTCTGTTCTCTGTCTTCATAATAGCTATCTATGATTAGAATTCTTTTTCCTTCTATGCTCATGTTTTAAAAGTTAAAAGCTGCTCTTAGGGTAAAGGAGAGATTGTCTCAAGCTTCCTCTACAGGCTTTATGCTGTCCTGGGCCAAGGCTGCAGACTTCCTTCTGGTGCTGGGTAGATGTGGACAAGTCCTGTGTTAATCTTTTGTTCAGAGCCTATGATTTGTCTTTTTTATTTGTGTTGGATGTCTCACAGCTATCCACTGGCTTCTGAACCAGGACAGAGTAGTTGAAACTGCTGCATTTTGGCTAAGAGCCTTCCAGTAGATTCCCTTTCCCACAACCCTGAATCCCTGTGCTGCTCCTGTGCTCAGCTGCCTTCCTTGCGCCTGATTGAAATAGACTTTTTCTGAAGTTCTTTCAAAATTTGTTACCCCCCAAATATTTGTGGGTTCTGTCGTACCAAACCCAGTTCAGAGACTTGATCTGGTGTTAATCTGACACCAAAAAGAGCTCAAATAAATCCTATTTGCTGCCATATTGGCTCAACTCCTATATTCTCTCTTTATTATAATATCTTCTCAGTATAATCCCCTTTAATCCTGGGGAATGGGCACCCGAGGTTGCCTCTGGTTTTATTTTAGTTTTTCTCCCTGGCCTGAAACCCCAAAACAAGAATTTTAGCCTTCTGTGAATGCCTACATCCAGAAGCCACCCTGCTGACTGCCTCTGTACTCATCAGGTGTGCTGCTTCCTTCTCTCCCAGGACCACATATCAGTAGCACAGAGAAGCTGGCATTCCTTATTAGCAGATGTTCTTTCAGTGTTCTCAGAGTCAAATCCTAACTCCCCACAATGCTGGGGAGGTGAAAGTTCCAGTGGTATGGGCTGAGACTCTGAACCCATCTAGCCCTAGGGCTTTATGATTGCTATTTCAGTATAGTAGCCTGGAAATGTTTACATCAACCAGTCCTCCATCCTGGGGTCTTTCTTCTCTGTATGTCCCAAGAAGACCCTTTTTCTCCCCTCAGTCTACATTTTCACCAGTCTACATTTTCCTTGAGGTGCAATTTTGTTTTGTTGTGGGGAAATCTGGAGAGCTTGGAATTGTCTGACTACTTAGCCATCTTCCAAGAATCCTTCTTAAATTTCAATTCTAAACTCACCATAATTGTAAACTTTTAGGCCTAAATATACAGGAGCATACTTATCTGCAGTTAGTGATCATAATGTTTGGAAAATATTTTTACAAGAAAGAATAATTATATTTAGTACTAAGTATGAAAGATATAGGGTTTATCAGTTCACTGGTTCTTTCCCATTACAGTCCAAAGCACAATCATAATCAGAGACAATCTCAGAAGTATGACTATGACCTTGAATATCAATTTTCCTTTTTTTAAAAAATGGTCATGATTATTTAGAATATAAACTGGTTTTTATCTAATACATCCCTACCACTATTTTTCAAAGTGGGAGAGTGGGTTTTATATATTTTTAAAAATCTGTAAATAAAACTCCTTAGTGATAAGCAGAGTTACATTATTTTATAAATCTCTACATGAAGAGGTTTCTCCTCTCAGTATTTGTATCAAATGAATAATTCAGTTTTCTAAAACTGTTTAGATTAGGAGCAATAGGACAACATTTTGTGAATAGTAGTTCATTGCTCAAGTATCATCAGAGCTGTACCAGTACAGTATTTCCTCAGAATTTTAGGGGGTACTTTTTAGGTCCTAATAAACAGGAAAATCTTTGAATAATATTATAATGCCTAAGCTTGACTCTTGGTCTTTGTTTATTTCCTTCCTTCCTTCCTTCCTTCCTTCCTTCTTTCCTTCTTTTTTTTTTACTTCTTTCCTTGCATCTTTGCTTTGCTTTTCCTGCCTAATAAAAAGATCATAAGAATCAGAGAAATAAGTGAAAGGAAAAATAATTACTCTATGAGATGGTATAGGTAGATTCAACAGAAATTATATATTCAAATATATTTAAAACTTCCATCAGTAATCTATGAACATGAAGAGGTTCCTGTATGGATAAAGGCAAGAGAAAAGAGGCCAAAAAATAGAAACAAAATAATGGATCTTACTTATATCTGAATCTACATCTCTAAAGAAGCAGTATTTTGTAATAGATAAATCATAGATCAATCAATAAATATTTATTAAACATCTGCAAGGTACCAGGTCTACAATCAAACCATAAAATATCTATAGCTATGTAATCCTGAACAAGTAACTTAAACTGCCTGGGCTTCAGTTTCTTTGCTTAATTTGATGACCTCCAAGTTTTCCATTCCATTTCTAATCTAATCTAAGATTTTATATCCTTTCTCTCTCTCTCTCTCTCTCTCTCTCTCTCTCTCTCTCTCTCATTTTCTCTCTCTCTCTCTCTCTGTCTCTCTCATAGACATTGATATTCCTGTTTTGAGTCAGTATCTGCAACACATTTTATAGCATATACATATATTGTAAAATAGACACAGTAATATAGCAACTAACATCTATATAGAATTTAAAATTTTTCAGTTTTTCATTATATATCTTCTCATTTGATCCTCAAAATAATTCTATGGCATAGGTGCCATTATTTGTCTGACTTTAGTTAAGGAAACTGAGGCTTACAAAAGTCAAGGGATTTGCCCAGAGAAAACTAGTGTCTGAATTAGCATTTGAACGTAGTTCTTCCTGACTCTAGGTCCCGTGCTCAGTGTTGCTTTACTATCTAATAGTCACTAAAAACATTCCAGTATATAATTATTTATATATTATATATTCAAAGATTGACTCAAGAGATTGTCATTGGAAAAGCACTGAATTTAAAGTCAGGAAAAAATTTCTACCTGACTTCTCTCCACATTCCAGTTCCATCACCTACCATATGGGCTTGGTTAATTCTCTCTCTCTCTGAATATATGAATCAGATATGATGATGTTTTTGATTTAATAATCTAGATGTATTTAAGTGAATTTTATGATTCTAAGAATTCAAACATTCAGTTTTGTAAATTTACCAGAATATATGACCCTCCAGAATATATACTGCAAAAGTATCTGGGTGGATGTTTTCAGGAGAAAACAATGGAGATAATTTAAAAGAAATTATGTCAACAATAGAGTATTTGTTCATATACAAATGCTCATATACAAATATCTTCTCAGTATAATTCCCTTTAATCCTGGGGAATGGGCACCCGAGGTTGCCTCTGGCTTTATTTTAGTTTTTCTTCCTGGCCTGAAACCCCAAAACAAGAATTTTAGCCTTCGGTGAATGCTTACATCCAGAAGCCACCCTACTGACTGCCTCTGTACTCATTAGGTGTGCTGCTTCCTTCTCTCCCAGGACCACATATCAGTGGTCATGATATGCCATGAATATTTCCATTTCTTTGCCAAAAGTTTTAAGCAAATAACATGTCTGAGAACAAAAGAAAAACCAAAATTATGTAGTACTATTAAAGACAGCCTTAAGATAAAATTGTGTAAAGAGCAAAGTTGGACATTAATGTTTTCCTACTTTCAGCTTTGCCCTTCCTCTTTTGTATTATGCCATTGGCACAGCGAATCAAGATAATAAAAAGATGTTCTGGTTTTGTTCAGCAGAGCCCAACCCAAATCTTACTTTGGGTCTTTCTCACAATTCATTTATTCTCTATAAAAATTCATCTACCCTGTGGAGTTGTGAAATGATACAACTATTCTGGAGAACAATTTGGAACTATGTCCAAAAAGTTATAAAATTGTGCATACCCTTTTATGCAGCAAGGCCATAACAGTGTCTATATCCCAAGGAAATCATAAAAGAGGGTTAGGATTCACATGTGCAAAAATGTAGCAGCTCTTTTTGTGATAAGAAAGAATTGGAAAAATGAGTGAACGCCCATCAATTGGGAAATGGCTGAATAAGCTTTGGTATATGAAGGTAATGGAATATCATTGTTCTATAAAAAATAATGAACAAGATGATTTTAGAAAGACTTGGAAAGATTTATATGAACAGATGCTTAGCAAAACAAGCAGAATCAGGAATATATTGTACACAAATGGGTAATCATCAACCATGAAAGATTTGGGTCTTCTCAGTGGTTCAGTGATCCAAAACAATCCCTAAGACTTTGGACAGAAAATTCTATCTGCATCCAGAAAAAAAAAAAAAATACAGGAATTGAATGTAAATCAACACATGTTATATACATTTATTTTTTGTTTTTTTCTCTCCCATGGTTGTTTTTCTTTTGTTCTGATTTTTCTCTCCCAACATAATTCATAAAGCAATATGAATTAAAATAAATAAATTAAAAAGAAAAAAAAAACTCATCTACCCTGTTTCAAATTTTCAGTAAGAACCTGCTTTTTGCTCAGTAAAAGTGATTATACAAGTTTTTCTACTTTTCCTATTTCTGATCCTTCACCAAAGTTAGCATTTAGGTTAAGCCCCAGAGAACTGATATCTACCATTCAATAACTCTCACTTCCTATGGAGGCCGATGGTAATGACCCTAGCATTAAAACGGTTTGAAAGAAGAAAGCAATGCCACATATCCATGCTTATTATAATACATATGTTTGAAACAATATGCGCCAGTTGGTTATTTCAGTATGTTCCCCTACAACTTACAAAGAGGATAACTTGATATGTTCAAAGTTCTGTAACTTTAGGAAATTAAAGATACAAATATTAGATCTAGAGGAACAGATATCAAAACCAGCTAAAGGGAATTGAGTGAAGCTAAGTAGAATAGTGAATAAAGTGCTGTGTCTGGAGTCAGGAAAACCTAAGTTCAAATCTGGCTTCAAACACTTATTAAGTGTTTGACCCTGCACAAGGTCCTTAACTCTGTTTGTCTTAGTTTCTCATCTATGAAATGATCTGGAGATGAAATAGCAAATTCTTGTAGTATCTTTACCAACAAAGCTCCAAATAAGGCTGCAAAGAATCAAATATGACTGAGACAACTTGACATTTTGCATGAAACTAAATGTTATTGTGCAACTATGATTCTCTGATATGTCTGTGAACTAAGAAGTATAGTGAGGGGGAAAAAAAACCACTTTTCTTCCATTTTTGTTTTTGTTTTTTCCCTTAATTAAAAAAGTTCTGAAGCAAGAAAGTTACAATAGAACTATTTGCAACAGTGCTCATAAAATGGAGTGACTTAAAAAAGATATCAGTATGTGCAGGTTAAGATGACAGCTATCAGTCTTTTGGATGGTCTGAACTTAGAGCCAAGAGTCCTTACAGAAACCTTTGTGAATTATGGAAATATCATCATCATCATCATCATCATCATCTCATTAATTCTGTATAGTTTCCTGTTTGAATTATTAGAGTACATCATGTAAACTCTTCTCAGTATATAGCTGAACAGAAGTGCAGCATTCAGCAAAATTATTATTATTGTTCATGGAACAATCAATAAATTTAAAAATGTATTTTGAACAAAAAATTGTTATGACTAATATCAATAAGCCATACTTTAAGAAAATATACATGATCTGAGGATGTGTATGTGAACTTTATATTAGAATTGTTACAAAAACAATTTCCCTTTACATGTCAAATCTAACTAGAAGTTACTAGATTCTGAAATTGAGTTTATAATAGTTAGGGTATTGGTCTCCTGCCCAGTAGTAGTATTATAATTATGGAATATGATTTAATATCCACATACAGCATGTTTTGACTAGAATACTTTAAATAACTGCTGAAAATAGAATCAGTAGAAAGAACTGTGGTTAGCTAGATAGTACACTAAAAAGAATAATGGCCCTGGCATCAGGACCAAAGATTGAGTTCAACTATGCCACAGATACTTTCTAGCTATGTGAACCTGAACAAGTCACTTTACCCTGTTTGAATCAATTCCACATCTGTAAAATGAGATGAAAAAGGAAATCCAGTATCTATGCTAAGAAAATTCTAAACAGGGTTATGGATGTTATATTGTTATATGTTATGTTATATGTTTTATATATATTATATGGTATATGTTATATGTTACATGTTAGGTATATGTTATGTAGTTAGACATGGCAGAAAAATTACTGCACAATAAGAAACAAATGAGCAAAAAGACATGCTGAAGTGTTAATGGCTGGTAACATTAAAATCTTACCTTGTTTTAAGAGGAAGGGGGCTTTGAAGACCATTTTTGATTCTGAAGACCAGGAATAGATTAAGATGAATAACTGGGCTTTGTGACTTATTCAAGAACACCTGCTTTGTGTACTTGTACAGAGAAGTAAATTCTATCAACTTCTATTAATGACTTTTCACAGAAAAGATTATCTCACAGGCCTATAGTAACAAACTTTGAGTTTAATAGTTTAAAATCTATTTTCCATCTTAACAAACAAATCTAAAGTTCAATATGATAATTAGTATAAAGATCTGTGTTTATGCAAATGAGCTTTGCTCTAATCCTCTTTTGAAAACCTCTTTTTAAAAATAGGTGAGCCTCATAAATGATGAACCTAGCTTCAAACAGCTTTTGTGCCTGAACTTGATTGACTTATTGAATAAATTTCAAAACTTTTCTTAGAAAGTAATGCAAATGACATTTCTATTACTAACTAGTCTATGTGTATTACTTTCTAATTGCTTAGGATAGATATTCCTAAGAGATTGTAAATAAACTTTGCTTTCTTAAAGTTAGTTCTGTTCATCTCTACCTTTTGTAGGGATTATCAACATTATGAGTTTTAAATTGTAGTGGGAAGTGCATCACTCAATGCTAATATCACACAATGGCAGGGGGAGTGGGAGAGGGAGGGGGGAAACAACAACAAAAAATGTCTTTTAGGTGACTTCATAGAAAGAAAATCAGATGTCTGAAAATTAAGAATTGTGTGTGGTACATATATATTTATTTAATTCCTGGTGATAAATAGGAATCATATTTCCCTACTAAAATTATGGGGGGGGGAGGGGGAGGTGATTCCATTCCATGAAAATAAGGATCATATCTAATCTAAACTTTGTTTCTCCTTTAGTTCTAGTCCTTCATGTTGTAAACACTTCAATTAAATTTAAAAGCATAATGTGAGGCACATTGATAATAAACTTGGTTCTCTAACATTTCTACTCATTTCCTTAGTCCTGCCTTCCATAGGCAAGAAGAATGAATGTAATCCTTCTTCTTCATAGTAGCACTCATGCTATCTCTTGTCTCACTTTGACTAGAGTGAATCTTTTCACCTCCATTAACTCATCTTCATATGGATGATTTCTAAACCCTTCCTCTTCCCATTTACTCTCTTCTATGAATGTTTTCCAGCTTGTGAAGATCTTATCTGAAATGTGGCACCCAAAACTGAATATAGTCATTCATATATGGTCTGGCCAAAATGAATGTAACAATAGGACTATCTTCTTCCATATTTTATGGCACTATGCCTTCACTAATGAAATTTAAGATTGTATTCACTTATTTTTTGTCTGCCAGTCACCTTACATTTTGGTTGAAGCACCAAAACTCTTCACACTTTTCACATGCTCTTCCTCCATCTTTTACTTTTCAAGTTAATTTTTTAAAGCCAAGTTTATATCTCCAAAATTGTAGCTATCCAAAATTCACACAAAGCTTTGCAAATTCTTAGACTGCAATGTTAAAGTCATCTGCAGAACTTAAGTTTTGAGTAAACCTCTGCTTCTCAGAATCGTTATTCTCCTTAGAGGCTCAGCTCAGGAATCAACTCTTCTAGGAAATTGTACTTCACAATTTGGAAAAAAGCTCTTTAAAAATCTTTTCTTGTGTGTTAATTTTTGAAGAAAATCAATGCACGCAAAAAAGAAGCTTTTCTTTCAAAAAAGTTTTTATTCTTTAGTCTTCCTATCTCTTGTTTCAAATTTTTCTCTGTTAATGACTCCCCAACTTATACACATAAAATCTGGAATTGTCTATACCTTAGAGCTTCTAAGTTATATAATTTTAGTTTCTTAGATTACTGGTTGTCTAAAATTTGGAGATATTAATTTCCACCCCAACTCAGGATTGTATGCTTCCCTAGTGTCTTGTTGCCTCAGCTTAAAATCTCTCCTCCCTTGCTCTTTTGCCCTCTCTGAGCTCCTTCAAATTAAGTTACCTAACAGTACCAAATAAATGGTACTAGTGACATGACAATAGACTGGCTGTCTAATTTGTCTATGATATTGCCTTTATATCCTAGCACTGCAATCTAACATTATCAGGGTCAATTTACATTGATTTATATTTAGCTATTTTTTATGCATTGTTGTTGTTGTTTGTTCTTCATTCTTGAAAAGGACTATGACATCAGGGAGATGATGCCATGACATACAAATGAATTGGATTTAAGTGAGGGAGGGCTGTGCAAGATCACCTGTTTCACTTTCTCCTCCAGAGCCATCTAGGTCCCATAGCAAGATACAGATCAAGATGACGGGATGTGGCTCAGGGTGAAATGGGAGACCTGGACCTTTTTAAACTTAGGTCTTCAATAAATCTCTGACTGAAGCTACACCCATTCAGTGATAAAGGCTAGGTAGCAATTGAGATAAAGAATCTCCTCTTTCAAAAAAAAATAAACAAACCAAAAAGAAAGAAAGAAAGGAATAGGTAAATAAATAAATAAATAGATAGGTAAATAAATAAATAATCTAGGAGGGGAAGACCTTCAGGGTTTCTGGCCAAAGCAGAATTGCTTTGGCTTGATCTAAGACCTGTTGATTGTACCACTCCAATCAAATGTCAGAGACTGTCTTACATTTTTATCTTCATATCACCTCTATTTGGATTTGAGGTATTCAATAAATGTTTTTTTGATGAAATTAATTTGAAATTATTTTCTATGTACCTACATGTACATGTATAATGCATCATTTCTGCAACTGCTCAAAATAGCCTATACTTTTTTATTTTATATTATAAATTCTTTACCTTTCCTGGAATTTGTGAATTTTTTCCAGCTTTGAACATATTGCAGATTTTATGTGTTGCTTAGCTCTGTTGTCAGATTACTAATAAAAATGTTATCAGATGATATTTCTGAGTTATGTTGGGCCTTAGTGCAGGCTAAAAAACAAAATCCCTACTTTTAGTTTACAAATAGCTACCTATACAATTGTCATAGTCAATATTTAATTTTCTCTGAGTCAACATTTAATTTTATTATGGCCTCTATTAAAAATGGCTAGTGCTTAACTATTTATTACAGACTTTTTAGTCTGTACTAGTTAGAAAAAGAAAAATGTCTTTGTTGATTTTAGTCATAATGCTTTTAAGAAGATGTTAAAATTCATTTGCTCTATACTTTAAAAATCCCTTTCTTTACTGTTAGAGTAAATATAAGAGTAAATTGAACTCATCCTAATGTTTTCAAAGCAAGGCAATCTTGGCACTTACTATTTTCATTAAATTTAATTTTTTTCATGCATCACTCTGTTTGTTAGTATATCAGCCTCTGCCCCTCTGTACAACCTCTCCTCCTTATTTATAGAGTTTTCTATTTGCATGCCCTGGTAATAATGAAATAACATCTTTCCCTTCCTCTCTGACCTCACCCCAGTGTATTTCTCTTCCACACCTTTCTAATATTCTAAGATTATTAAAACATTATAAAACTACTCCTGGGACTTGTCCAATTGGACTCCCTCTATGACCGCTGATGATGAAAAGGTTTATGCCCCTGTACTTAAATGTAAGCAGTTCGTCCCAATTACTGTTTTTATATTTCTCTTCATTTCATGAGATGTTTGAACTTGAAAGTATTCATGAAACTATCTTTTTTATTCAAAATACTTGGAAGTCCTCTATTTCATTAAAAATCTATTTCCCTTAAGTAAGATTGTTCCCACTTATACAAATTATTATGTTTGGTTATAAGCCTATATTTTTTGCCTTCTAGAATACTATATTCTATGCTTTTCATTCCTTTTTTATTTTTGACTGCTAAGTCAAGTGGCTTTTGATACTTGAATTCTTTCTTTATGGCTACCTCCAGTATTTTCTCTCAACCTGCAAACTCCATATTGTGACTATAATATTCGTGGGTATTTTCAAGTAGATGTTTCCTTAAGATGTAACAGGTGAAAGCTTTCTATTTCTACTTTGCCCTCGGGTTCTAAAAAGTTGGGGAGATTTTGAAGCAGCTAGGTTTTACAATGGATAGAGCACTGACTCTGGAATAAGGAGAATGTAGGTTAAAATTGGGCTTTAGACACTTATTAACAATGACTTTTAGCATGTTATTTTCAATTGTGGGGAGAAGTGGGATGGTTGTAAAAGAGAGCTGAGCAATTTTCTTTAAGTTTTTTTTTTCTTTTAAATATGATGTCCAGACTTGTTTTGTTTTGTTTTTTAATTATTATTATTATTATTATTTAATTTTTTTTTTTTTTGGTGTTCAAGTAATCCAGTGATTCTTAGTTTTTGTTCTTCCTTTTTCATCAATTTTCAAAATCAAAGGTCAGTTATGTTTCAATGACAGAAAGTGGAGGTTACTCTGTAGTCTGAAACTCCTGGTTAATCTATTAAAGACTTCAGAGAACCTACTATGCTCCAGGGTAGGAAGGGAGAACTAATGAATAGGAGAGTTTCTTGATGAAAAGACCAGAGCTGAATAGAAATTTGACTTTCACTTAAAAGACTCAAGATAAACATAAAAAGGTAATCAGGAAAGAAAAATAATATGATTCAATAAGGTTAAATTGGTAAAGATTAAACTATAGAGATTAGGTAAAGACAGAAAACTAATACAATAATGTTCTGTCTTGGAAAGCAATTTTTATAACAAGTTTTATTGATAAAGGCCTCATTTCTCAATTATATAAATAACTGTCATTTATAAGAATATGTCATCCCCCTATTGATAAAATGATCAAAGAAAGTGAACAGTTTTCAGACAAAAAAGTTAAAGACATATATATATATATATATATATATATATATATATATATATGCTTTATATAACTATTGATTAGAGGAATACAATAAAACAAATCTCACACCTATCAGACTGGCTAATATGACAGAAAAGAAAAATGACACATTGGAGGAGCTATAGGAAAATTGGAACACTAAAACACTGTAAAGGGCTGAAACTCTTGAGTTCATGCACTGAGGTCAGATAACTGAGCACTTAAGGCTAACTACAGATTGGACAATACTCTATTAGCATATGCTTGGAAAATGGCCCACCCCACTATTCTGTGCTGGCTTGATCTATTGGTATAAGAGAGATTTGGAGGAGGGATTAGAGGGTGAAGTAAGACAAGTACCTTTCCTGTCCTGGAGAGGAAGAAGAGAGGTGTGGAGATTTCTGTGTCCATTCATCTCATTTCGACCAAGAATAAAGACCAAGGATTTTTGCTTATCCTGACTCCGGCTGATTCTAAAGTATCCAGGGTGTTAACTCGGTCCTTCCAAAACACTATGGGTAGAGCTACATTCAACCATTCTAGAGAACAATTTGGAACTATGCCCAAAGAGCTATCAGAGCTTTGATTCAGCAATACCACTACTAGGTTTATATCACAAGTTTAAAAATAAAGAAGAAAATAACCTATATGTGCAAAATATATTAAAGCAGCTCCTCTTATGATATTAAAGAACTGGAAATTGAGTGGTGCTTATCATTTGGAGGATGACTGAAAATTTCTGGTGTATGCTTGTGATAGAATAGAATTGTGTTATAAGAAATGATGAGCAGGATATTTTCACAAAAAAATGGAAAAATTACACAGATTGATATAAAGTGAAATGAATAGAACCAGGAGAATAATTGTGAACAGTAGCAGCAATTTTGTATTCTGATCAACTGTGAATGGCTTACTTATTTTCAACAATATAATGACCTAAGAAAATTCCAAGACTTATGAGAAAAAATGTTTTCCACTCCCAGAGAAAAAAATTGATGAAATCTTATTGCAGATTGAAGTGCAGAAAAACACCTTTCTTTATTTCTCTTGTTATGTATATAACAACATGACCAATATGAAAAGATGTTTCATTTCACTCCATATGTGTAACCAATTTCAAATTCTTTGCTTTCTCAATGAAGGGGGGAGGGAAAAAACTTGGAACAGATCTTTTACCTTTAAAACCCTTATTGTAACCCAAGAACACTTATGACTCATTAAAAATAATGTTAAAAATGTTTATACTTGCAATTGAGAAAAATAAAATATATATTTTAAAATAAGTAAATTCATAAAGCAGGGGTCTTGGGAGGCAAGATTAAGAAATCAAAGGAATTTGAGATTTGCCAAGAGTTAAGCCTGAGGTAAATAGGAATGATAGTATGGAAAAGATAAGACATAAAAAAAGATTTTATTGGTTTAACCAATGAAAAACTTGACTTTGAACAAGAAGAATAAATGGAAACAGGACCCACAAACTTTCCCACATATCACTGAAAAAGAAATATTTAATTGGAATCTCTACCATCCAGAGTCAAGTAAAGATGGAGTCAATTTAGGACAATGGTATCAATTTCCCCTCTGATCTTTCCAAACACAGAAGGACTTATAGAGTAGTCAACAAGGAATTGTGTCTGTGCAATTGAATTGGGAAATGACTGGCATTCAGTTTGGTAATTCATTGGTAATGAGGCTGAATTACATTTTGCTGCTATTCCTTTAGTCTTATCTATGGATAACAGAGAATGATGCATATCCAAAGGTTATTATGAATGGATATTTAACACCCAGTTCCCAATCTGAATCCCTACAATGATAGGATATTTTGATGCCCTAAGGTTGAGGTCTTTGAATATCTGTCCATTCAGGCCTTCTACTGCACTTGATATTAATCTGAAATTTGGCATCTGTAATGACTGTAAAGTTCCTTCCATTCTCTTTCTGTTATAAATCTAGTACTCCTGGGCTGAAATCTTTAATAGATGTGGGCCTGTTTAAAACAGACTAATTATTGACTGGCATCCTCTGAAAAAAGATTAATTATAGTTCTGGAAGTCTGAAAAAGTAAATGACTAATATACTCAGCAGATGACAACACACTCAGAGCTCAATCATAGCCTCATCCTAAGATTCTGGAAAGCAAAAAGTACAGCGTTTTGATGATCCCTTTCCAACTAAGGATACACTAGTGTCTACCCATACACATAGTATTTTTGATGTCTTAAGGCTTAGGATTGGATGTATTTTAATTCTTTATTTTGAGAGTATTATTGTCCTTGACTTAGAAACTAACATTCTTTTTTTAGGTTTTTGTTTCAAGAATGCCAGAGCAACACTCTTATCTGTTGGATAGATCTATCTGTTATACTCTACATGAGCACCACCTACTTGATAAAGCCACCTGTTTTTCTGGAAATAAATATACTTGATGTTGTTCTTTATGAACCTTTTGAACAAAAAATTTATTGCCAAAACGCTGCTGTCTGCAGATCCCAATAAGCATTTTTTTTATTATCCTTTAAGAACTTGCAATTTAGTACCTATAGATCCTAATTCTTTTAAGAACATTTTGATAGCTAATTCACAAATATAAATCTGAGATATTACTAAGATCATCATCCTTATTATTATCATTAAAATTTTTGTGATAGGAAGCATATTAGGATCAGTAAAAGTAATGGATTATGTTTTTCCCAAGAAAAACACAATTCCTCCTCCTATTCCTCCTATTCAATTATGGATCAAAGTTATTTTCAATTTGAATAATATGTACTCTTTGGTCATATTATTTGGTCATACTATTCAGTCATTTTAATCATCTAACTGTTTGCAACTACATTTGGGGCATCTGTGGCAAAGGTACTAGAATGGTTTGCCATTTCCTTCTTTAGCCCATTTTATAGATAAGGAAACTGAGACAGGGTTGTGTCTTGCCCAGGCAAATAGTAAATATGTAAGAACAGATTTGAACTCATGAAGATGAATCTTCTTGACTCTTGGCCTAGTACTTTGTACACTATGCCACCTTCCTGATGAACAGCTAATTCAATGGGATTTTTAATCAACTGTATGTGGAAGACCAGCTATTATGGGTTCTACATCAACTTCCCACACACATCCAACCCAAAAGGAGTGAATTTATAGGCTGAGATCTTTTGGTAGGAATAGATCAGGTCTTTATTTTAGGGAAAGGACAGAAGATGGTCATATAATCAGCATCCTGTTGTACTAAAATCTAGAATACTTCACTAAGTATATAAACATACATATATATGAGTATCTGTATATGTGTATATAAATTATTTAATTACACATTTACTTTTTATTTTATTACATATGGCAAATCCTCATACCATTTGAACACTCTGCACTACAGTAACCTACATTATAACCAAAAATAGATGTTAAGTATACAACTCTTGTTATGGCTTTTTTGATACTGATTATCAGAAAATTATAAATGACAATTATTTCAGTGATTGTAGCTTTCAAATAATCCTTTTATAATTTAAATTTGACAATACTGATAAATTCTTATTGGTGAATAACCTTTAAGGATATCTTTTACTCTGAGATAAATGCTTTTAGCAATTAAAAAAAAAAAAACTAGCCAAATTTGTATTCTTGGAATGTCTGTCAATGGCATGAATGTGAATGTTTTCTGCTCTAGATCATATGTTTCATTATCAAATTTTCATCAAGAATACTTTTCATATTTAAAAATAAATTTTAAAGATTTTTACAGAAATGGGAAAGTATGCTTGTGGACTAGAATGTTTAGATAACCTTTTACTTCCTCTTTTGGTCAAGATACTTTATTTTTTTTTCTAATTTGTATCTATTTCTTTTTTATATTTTGGCTATAAGTCTCTTAATTCTTTAAAAGTTGTGTTTCTTCCAACATGGATCTTCTGTATTTTTATATGGCTACTCTTCTCAAGTTATATCTTAAAATTCTACTTTCACTTTTTCATTGACCTTCAAGATGTTGAGTACAAAAGCAATTCCATTTTTCTGAGGACAAAAAATTGATTACTTTCAAAATGATAGGAAATCAGTTTCATTTTTACAAGTATCCATTCTCCCAGTTTCATCTGTAAAAATTTTGATAGGTTCTATCCAGATAGGTTCTAGCCAGAAAATTTTCTTCCTAAAGGCTACTTTTCCCTTCCACTACTTTTTTCTTTTTTTCCAAAGTAATACTGTTCATTTTCTGTCACCATTTTCTGCCATAATGCCATTGGTTGGGCATGCTAAATCATAATTGCCTTAGTCACTATGCCTCTTTGCTAAGAAACATAAATAAAATAATGTTTTTCTGACTAAAATGGTTTTTGGTTATTTTAGCCCTTTTGTTATGGTGAATGTTTTGTATTCATCAAAATCCTTTAGGAAATTATGATTGTCAGAGTTGACTTCTTTACATTTGTAGTTCAGACTCCCTTCAAATATGGGCCTCAAAACTATATTAAGTTCAATATCAGTTCAAATATTAATGTCAACATCAATTCAAAATTCACACCTCACAAGCATCATCTGGTATTATTGTCTTTCCCTAAATACTGTTAGAGGCCACCTAAATCAAAGCAAAGACATAAAGCTAAACAGATTAGCAAAGGAAGTAACAAGTAAAAATAACTTCCCCCTTCATAAACACAGCAGATAACTCTTGCACATCAGTGGTCAGAAAATTTAATCATATAGGCCAAATAACTCATTCTCCTAAACTATCCTCCCAGATTTCTTTCTGTGAATAACATCCCAGTTAAAATATTCTTGAAGAGATGCTAAGGCACCTACCATAATGGTTTGTCTGCTACAAATAGCATCTTCTGATTCTCAGCTGAATTGCAAGAATAACTGTTCTATTCATTGTTGATTTGCAGCTTCTATGAACCCCTTTGAAAAAAAATATAATTAGGTCCATATTAGCCTAAATGAATAACCATCTAGGGCCACATGAATTTTCATTCATATTATTTGAAGTTATAATCATGCAAAATATGGTCATTGATTCTACCTCATTATAAATACATTATAATTTGAACAATGTATCTACACTAAGATAATCATTATTCATACTAATTTTACTCTTTAGCAGTTAGCTCATAACCTCAAGATTATTTTCATTCTTGTTAGTGAGATAATTATACCTAGTAATAGAAAAAAGGTAGTTCTTCAAGTTAAATCTATCTTTTGAACTACTTTCGCTTTAACCTCCTAGCTATCCTGAAATTTAGTTGGGTAGGTATGAATTAGTGCATTTGAACTCTCACATTGCCTTAGTAGCAAGAGTCCTTGAAAATGGGAAGGTAGGAAGAGAATAAGTATTTATATAGTATCTACTATATGCCAGGCACAATGCAAGTACTTTCCCAATATTATATTTGATCTTCATAACAACTCTGTGAGGTAAGTGCTTATATTACAAGCATTTTACAAGTGAAGAATCTAAGATAAACATATTAAGTAATTTGACCAGAGTTTCATAGCTACAAAATGTGTGATATTAGATTTGAACTCAAGCCTAGCACTCCATCCTTTGTACCACCTAGCTGTCTGAACTAACTACCTGAACCTTAAAATTTCTCTTAGAAGTATCGGAGGGAACTGAAGCTGGAAACTGTTGTCCTACATTTCTATACCTATAGTCACATTCTTCTCCATCTTTTTTATTAATTTCCTTTTTTTCCTTGTCAACTAGTTTAAGTAAGTCAAGTTAGAAATTGTCTTTGCCAGGAATATCTTATCTTTACCTGATCTTCTTACAATAATATAATATGTCTATAATTACCACTACCAGAAACCTGTGTAAAAGTTAGCATGCCCAGTTTAAAAGGTTACAAAAATTTTGCAGAGATTTGTGATAATAAGAAAATGGGGTTAGAAAGCCAGGGAAAGATATGGAGGAAAAAAATATATATATATATATATATATATATATATATATATATATCTACCTGAACAGATCTTGATATCCTGCCTCTACTTGTTTAAAAAGGATTCATTATTTCACCTATAATGTTAAGAAAATTTTCCCTTGTATTTGTTATAACTGACTTCTGAATTCATCTTTCTCATATTTTGCTCTTTTAAAATTTTTATTTCTCTTTTAAACCATTTAGGATTTTTTGCTGTTTTCCTAAGGTCTTTAATATATCCACAAAATCCTCCTTTTCCACTATTTTTAATTCATTTTCTCTCACAGTATAATAATTATACAATGTGTTATAGACTTTATTTGACTTTTACTCATTTTCTCTTTTTATGAAGGTTAAAGAATTTTAGATTTTTCCCTGAACTATTCTAGTGGAAATTATAGAGTATATATTTTGAATCATCACAAAGAAAAGTAGTTTTAACAATTGGACTTGTTCAGAGATGGAAAGGACTAAATTGTGAATTTCTTATTACAAGAAATGATTAATCAGAGGCAGGCTGAAGCCCTAGTGACTAAAGCATAGTGGAGATTTAAAATTTGAAGCTATCTGCATATGGTGATTTTGGACTCCTTGCTGACAATAATACAGAAACAATAAATAATTAAGTTGTATACTTTAAAGCATAATCATAATTAGGGAATACTAGGAAGAAGAAAAACACTCAGTAGAGGAAAGGACTGAAAAGGGAGGAGAGGAGAGGGAAGGTTACAGGAACAGAATGCAGGAGAAAAAAAGGACAATAATAATTTAATAAAGAAAAAAAATGTTGTTAGTGGTATTCAAGAGATTCATTAACAGATGTTTAGGAAGGAGTGATTAGAGAAGAAATAGGAAGAACCAATATAGATGCTTTATTTAAGAAGTCTGGCAATCATAGGAAGCAGAAAAATAATAAAGTCAAATAAATATTTTTTTTCAAAATAGATGTTTTTCATATCTGAAAGACTTTAGGAAATAAAACAATATTTAAAGAATCAAATATTAAAATGCAAAGATTCTAGGGGCAGCTATGTGGTAAAGTAGGTAGAGTACCAGTCCTGAAGTCAGGAGGACCTGAGTTCATATCTGGTTTCAGACACTTAATACTTCCTAGCTCTGTGTGACCCAGGGCAAGTCACTCAATTGCCTCAGCAAAAATAAATAAATAAATTAATTAAATTTAAAAAAAATACAAAGATGCTTCAAAAATCTTATTTTATGTGATCTTTCTAATTGATATTTGTAAAGGACATAAGTTTCTAAAAAAGTAAGAGATATTTCAATCTTGTTTTTGTATACTCAATGACCAGCAGAACAAATAAAACAAACAAAAATATTGATTGATTGATTGTTGGTCAAGTGGCATTAGTTATTTTTGTCAACACCAAAATATAATCTTCACTTCCAGCATCAGAAGGGATATATTTGTCAGCTATTGCTCTTCTTTAAATGTGTGTGTATGTACTTTAAATATAATATGTTTCTGGGTTTACTTTTTTTTTTGGGGGGGGGGGGGTTGTTGTTGGTTTTTAGACTAAGCAACAATTAAGTTTCATATTTTATCTTTTTCTTCAACTTAAAGGACTTGATGGTCTATAACTTTGAAGAAGTCCTTGGCAATCCATATTATTAATTGTTACAATCATCCAGGGTTTCATAGTTCACTGAATGGCTCTTACCATTAATACAGCCTAAGTAAAATGTGAGTTAATTATCTCTAGAAAGAGTTGAGAGAAAAATAGTAGGGTGAAGAAAGGAGATGGTGGAAGATATAAAGAATTATGAAAAATTATGATAAATATTACCCTGCCCTATAATGCATGACTGACTTTATCAGTTTAAATTTAATCCTTTATATCAACCTAGAATTTGTTGTTGTTTGCTTAGGGAAAAACAACTTAAACAGAGTTGATTTAATAGAAGTAATAAAGTATCCACAAGGACTCAGGATTCATCAGTCAGTGAGCTACTACTTAAGTGTGCCTTAATATTAGGGCAACTGAGTTAAATATTAGGATCTAGTAGCCTACTTCAAACTTTCTTGACTATCTCTCAAGTGTAACCATAGGAGAAAAGAGTTCACAAAGTTAGCATCAACTTATCCAACTATCCAGTTTACCATCATGTCACAATGATGACTAGCCAATCTCCAAGAGGATCCTAATCTCCTTGTATATGTATATGTGTCTAGATATACATATACATACATGTATATAAACCAATAGATCATAGGAATGCTGTAAAAACAGAATATTTACATATAAAAAGAATGGAACATAAATACTAATTACCCACAGAGCATCTTGCTATAAATAAGAAATTGGAATATAGAAATTAACTGAAGGAGAGACAAGGCATATACATCAGGGGACTAAGAAAACAGTAATCTATTTTTTGGTTGGTTGTTTTGCTATGAAATAACATATAAAAGAAAAAAATATTTCAATTAATGAATTAGCATGAATTGAGCAAATGTCTTCCATATATCAGAACCTATGCTAAGTACTAAGAATATAAAGATAAAAATGGAACAATCTCTTTTCTTGAGAAATTTACAATCAAGATAGGAGAGATAGCTAGATATATCAGTATATACAAAATATTGTCATCATCAACATTGTCATCTTCCTTGTTATTGTAGTTCAGTCTTTCCATTTGTATCTGACTGTGACCCCATTTGGGATTTTCTTCACAAAGATACTGCAATAGTTTGCCATTTCCTTCTCCAGATCATTTTACAGATGAGAAAACTGAGACAAACAGGATTAAATGATTTGCCCAGACTCACATAGCTAGTTAAGTGTCTAAGCAAGGTTTTTATACAGGAAGATGAATCTTCCTGACTTTAAATTCAACACTTTATTCTCTATGCCACAAAATAAATACTGTGAAACAAAATCTATTAACCATTTAACCTAAGTTAATTTTCCCTTTTAAAAGTAAAGGAAATTGTCTCGGAATATATTGATCCAAAAAGCTAAGATTTGAGTTATTTATGAGATCAACTAGGTCACCACCTAGGTGACCAGGAAGCCTAGTCCTGGTCATCTAGATATTACAAGGCAAGCCCAAAAGAAGTCAGAACACTTTGGACTTGAAAGATTACCCGCTCTTCCATTGCCAAGTAAAGCAACACACCTTCTGCCTAAGCCCATCACTGGATTGGTTGAATGAGAAGTAGAGTTCAGTCATTTGAACCAGTGCTTTGTCCTTTGTTGAGTATCTTTTCCTTAATCTTATTAAATAAATAACATTTTTTCAAGTGTGTTAGAGGGTCTATAAGTGTGTCCTATCTTGTTCCATTTCTGAACTTAACTGGTTTAAGTCTACATTAGCCCACAACATACATAATCAATTCTGATACCCTCATTTTTTTTAATTTGAGGAAAATAGTAAAAACAATATTATTTTCCTCAGATTAAAAAATGAGAGTAACAGACTAGAGGACCTTTGATATGCTTTGATTTTATCATTTTATTTATTCCTGAAAATAATCCTGTGCTGTCTTATTTACTGGAATATGTACTTAACTCCTCATTTATCCATTTTTTATAGTTACAAATTCTGATTTGAAATTTCCTAAATTGCTTGAAAAACTTTTCATAGAAAGTCATAATGCATCCTGAGTCTACTTCCTTATTTATCTCAGATAGTCTTTTTGCTAGCAATTAATTTCAAGATCCAATTTAAAATGCTCATCTTTCTGAAATAAAGTGAGAGACCTGAAATCTCATTTAATTTTCACTCCCTACGCCTTTGGCCCTTTGCACAATCTTGCAACTATTAGCTGTGAGAGAACATCTACAGTTTCTCCTACCATATCCTTTCAAAATCTTTCTGTTACCCTAGTGGTCAAAAATACTTAATATTTCAGTTAAAAGTATTTATTGCACTTTGCTTCATAATTTGTTTTCTGTTATCATGTATCTCTTACTATTTGGAATTTAAGCATTACAAACTATTAACATGCAATAGTGCATAAAAAGGTTTAATTATATACTGATTTCTATTTGATTTGACAAATTTTTCTTGCAAATTTAAATTCACTGTCATATTTCTCCTTATCATCCACAGAAAAGGCACTGGTATAAAAACAATTGTCAGTATGTTTTATCTTGAATATTTGAATTGTATCAATTCAAGAACAACTTAGCATAGACCAAAATTTTTATAACTTCAATCCATATCTTCCTAAAATGTATATTTCATTTTTATATAGTTGTAACAATAAAAATACTTAGACAACTTAGACTACATTGAAAGGAAGTATGAGGTAGAAAAGTAGGGACAATTAAAGAACTTGAAGGTTAAAAATTCTGACAAACTTAATCTACAAACCTGATATATTCTATCCCCAGTAAATAAGATTAACATTAGCAATCACCTACCCAATTTTTATTTAAATTTATAATCTAGGATGTTAAAGACATATTTTGCATACCAGTGGATTTCTATAGGAATGATAACAGTATCTTCTATACTTTTGCCTCTATTTCTGTCTCTTTCTCCCATTTTATTTATTGTAGCCCCTCCAAAAATTAAAAAGAAAAGAATTTTAAAATCTTTCTGATTACTATGTTTACTTGCATAATTTCTACCCTGTAGGTTTTCCCTTCTCTCAAATTTGAGGAGTAAATAAATGTTTGCTTTTCCTCTAAGTACCAACAAGAAGAGGCAAGGGGAGCACTTAAGTAGCCAGGTGTAACTGCAACCCAAAAAGAGACACAGGAAGGGAAAACATTCTTGTATTTTCTCTTTCTATGTCCTTGATATCTATGGCCTTCTATGCTTTGCAAAGCCTACCCCAGGAAGGCACCCCACTGCTTCACACTCACAATGCCCCCGTTTATATAAACACTTCCCACTGTTTACATATAAAGTAACACGCCCCTTGTAATTCCTAAAGGCCCTCCAGCCTAACCAAGTGGCTGATACTGCAAGAGACAAAGCCTCTCTCACTTCCTGGTTTCTCAGCAACCAGAGTGAAGAGCATCACTCCCAGTCTGGGAGGTTTCAATTTCACTGCTGCTTTTATTGAACACATGAGCCACTGTGGGAGAGTGTCAACTCCCCACCAGCTTCAGTGTAAACCCACTTTCCACTTTTAGGGATAAGATACATGCATGGTAAACACATTTTAGAAGCAATTGCTTCTAAACTTATTTCAATATAAAGTTAAAAGGAATCTATGTAACTATCCCTCTTTGTTTTAGGTTTAAAATAACTGGATCCTATCTAGAGCCAGAAGGGATCTCATAGGTGAGCCTATTTATTTTATAGTTGAAGAATTTGAATATAAATGTAAGCCTTAAGAAAAAGAGTCCACAGAATTGGTCAATCTATATAAGGGAAGGACATTATGGTCCTGAAAGAAAACAGTCACATTTTTGTTCAGTACAAGCCTTTCATATGGAGTTGGCAGTTAGTTCCCTGGAAGATGTAATTTAGGGAACAAAATGAAGTGAGTTCCCCCCATACCTGCCAGAAGGACCTGTAACAGTGCCTGAAATTCCCTGACATAAATATTGCTTTGTTTTAAAGCAGCATCTTCAAAAATATGAATCACAAAATAAAATTCCAGTTTGCTATCTGAGAGAAGCAACACATCAAGTCATTAGCATATATTAGTAGTGCCTCTGCCACAGACCCATGACAATGACCCAAGTCTGTAAAAATCATACCGCTGAGAGTGAATTATAGAGGAAATTTATCCTGGCAAAGAAAGGGGGAATGAGTTCCTAGGCATATGCATTTAGCTCTAGTTTCTGATTACATTTTCTCAGCCTGCCAAGGAGGGATATGTCTTTATTCTTCCAAATAACTAAACCACTTCTCCCTTTTCGTAGTCATGTCTTTCTTTTCAGGTTCAACATAGGACAGTGCCACAGTGTTTTCTGGGTCATGGGGAAATTTCCCATTCGTTTGCTTATATATTTCTGGGATTCTTTTGTGCTGATTTGAATCTCAGAAAAATCTTTATCCCCTAAAATTGTTATCTCTCTCTCCCTTCCTCTGTCTCTCTTTCTGTTTCCCTCTCTCTCTCTCTGTCTCTCTCTTTTTTTTTATCTTTTTTTCTCTTTTATCTCATAGTCTGTCTCAGTTTCTGTGTGTGTGTGTTTGTGTGTGTGTGTGTGTATGTGTTTGTGTGTGTGTGTGTGTGTGTATGTGTCCCTGTCTGTCTCTGTTTTTCTGTTGCTTTCTTTGTCCTTCTGTCTCTATGTCTCTCTTTCTCTGTCCTTGTATCTCTGAGAGAGAAATACACAGAGACACAGAGAGTCTTATGACTTCTCATTTCAGTTAAGCATGTTCCTCTGGTACTAAATTAGATTTAGAAATCCTCAGTAATTTAAATCTTCCCCCTTTTGAGGTTACTCTTTTGCTTACTAATTTTCTTCCTTGATTCAAATAAAATTTTAAAAAATTGAATAACTATATGAATTCTTTTACATTATCACATGAATTATGATAAAAATCTAAAAAATATATAAATAAAATTCCATTCAGCTTCAAGAAACTATTTTTAAAGTAACTACCTTCCCCTTAAAGCAATTAATAGTAAAGAGAAAAGAATGTGTATACTTTCCCATTCATCCTGCCTTTTCAGTGGGAGAGACTAGTGAAGGTACAGTTGATGAAGTCAGATATCAAGCCATGGGTCACCAATGGTACTGAAGTTATGAATACACGGACTATGAAGATTTGTCATTCAACTCATACATAGTACCAACCCAAGACTTGACTCCCAGACAATTATGACTTCTAGAGGTAGACAGTCGAGTAGTTTTGTTGGAAACTTCTCTCCCAGAGAAGCACAACCGGGTGGAGTGTTCAGATCTTCAAATCTTTTTTTTTTTTTTTTTTTTTTTTTTTTTTTTTTTTTTTTTTTTTTTTTTTTTGTCCTTCAAATCTACATCCTGTGCTCCAGATGAGTGTTGGCAGCTGCTGGATTCTGTTGTTTGCATTGCAATGTCTCTACTTCTTAACTGATTTTTCATTGGTGTCCTTATATGTAGCTGTGAAATGTAAGCTATTTGGTTCAGAGCTCATCCCACTTTGGAAAAGTTAAGGATAAGGACCTTGATTAGAAAAATATTCTGGCTAAAGTCATCACCATTCCCCACCACACTTAAGGTCAAAATGTTTCATCCTCATTCATTGGAAGAAAAGAAGGCAGACTTCTTGTCAAATTCCCCAAAACACAGTATAAATACAGGAGCTCAAATAAACTTGTCAAACTTTCAGATCTCAGATATTCTCAATTTCTAGTCTAAAACAAAAGGACAAATATAGAGGGAAAACTTTGGAATTTTCATAATAAAATTGGGAATAAATCTGTGCTGCCTAGTACTAAGCATCTGAGATGGAATTTTAATTCAGATCTGAATCAAGAGCCAGGATTCTGCTATACCATGGGACCAGCTTCTGATAGAATGATGAACTGTTTAGTGGTTTATAGGGGAAAAAAAATTCAAAAATTATTAAATTATTCATATTCTTTGAAATTAGGAGTCCACATTTAGGAGTATATTACAGAGTATTGATCAAAAGAAAAGAATGGTGCGTATAAGAATGTTCATTCAGCAGCAGTATTGTTTATGAAAATAAAAATGCTAGAAATTACATAGGGGCCATAGCCTTATTATATAAATGTATTGAAATATACCTACATGGTAAAAAAAAAAATGACCAACATCAAGAATTCTGAAAACACTGGAAGACTATAATAACTCCCTTTTACTTCTAAATGTAAATAAAGTAAGAGGTCCACTTTAGTTCTATAATGTTCAAAATTCACATAATATTTCTAGTTTAACAATCCATTTTGATAAGTTCCTAGGTCACTATGTGAAGTTGGCAGAGAAAACCTGAAGTATTGATAAAATTACTATCTGAGGCAAGCAGTCAGGGACACTGATTTGGATCGGCTCAACTGGAGGTCTTGGGTAACACTACTTTACTGTACCTAATAGGAAACCAAGTTATAGTGTCAAACCCTGAGGTTAAATTTCCCTTATAAATGTGTCTATGGACCATCCATGCCATCTTTGCTGAATCCCTTTTGGGTTAGTGTGCCATGGCCTCATGCTGTCTCTTCTCACCCTTTACTCCATACCCTGCTTTTCTTCTTTTTCTGATAGCTAACAAAATCATTTAGAGCGCTAAATTCCTCCATGGATTTAGCCTGCTAGTCAGTGGTGTGTGGAAAAGGTGAAGAACTTATAGATCAAACACATATTGACCAGTAACTGTTAGCTAAATTAGTTGAAGCCTTGAGGCCTCAGTTTTGGCTTCTCCAGAGTCATGTGATTTTAGATAAGGCCTGGACTACATTCCATTGTCCAAAGAAGGAATTAAAAATATATTTGGCCAGAGAAGCTATACCATCACATTATCTACTGCATTCTACTACCCAAATAGGGGGAAAAAAGACTTATGTAACCAATCACAACATATAGAGGATAGGATTTGGGGTGCTCTTTCTCTGAAATGTATAAAAATTGTGAGCACTCTCAAGGTCTTGTGCCACAGTTCCCTTTTGATGTCCTGACCTAGTTTCCCTAATTGTCCTATTTAGTTACTCTGCCTCAGGTTATAACCTTTCCTTCTTAATGTTTGATGAGATAAAGGTCTACCTCAGTTGCTCTGCCCCAAAACCCCAGGCTATAATCATTCCCTCTTAAATGGTTGATGAGATAAAGGTTTTATATCTTTAGGTTATAATCATTGCTTCTTAATGTTGGACAGGATAAAGGTTTATCCATTTCAGATGTCATTAGATTGTCAGTAACCTCTCCAGTACCTCCCTCCATTGTGTTATCCTAGGTGCCTCCCCCCATTAGATTATCCCCATGCAGGTACCTCTCCCATAATGTCATTGTTCTTGTTATCCTATAAAAGTCTTGCTGTCTAATGCTCAAGGCTGGATTCTTTGAGATGATAGTCTCCTCCAGTCCTGGGACCAACATCCATTTGGTCCCAGTATATCTCTCCACTTAATAAACTATTAAATTGGTCTCTAAATTCTGTCTTGCTCAGCTTCTTTGGCATTACAAAGGGAGTAGCCCTCCTACTGTGAACATTTTTACTGTCCTTTCTGCTCACAGAAAGGACTTCCCTCTTCTCAGGATTCTAATAAAATTTTTGCACGTTCTGTGGAGCAACTCCTGAGCAGTCAGTTTGGGTAGGTGTCTTCGTCCTGAACAGTGGTGTACTCCTACCTCCTGGAGTATTCCCTTTCTCCTGAATGTGAGTTCCACTAAGGAACTTTTTATTCCCTTATTAATTGTTAAAATCTGTTTCCTTGCTAACTATATGATCTTTTCAATGTTATTTCTTATTGACCACTCCTAGTGTCTATTTTACCTCTTCATTTTGTCTATAACCTTGTCTCATAAATAAATATACCTTTTGCCAAAGACAAAGTCCATTGTGAATTCTTAACACGTGAATTCCTATCAAACCCCCAACATTTGGTGTCAATTGTTCACATCAACTCATCATTTAGGTGCTGAACCTAAAACTCATCACATATCCATTTGGAGGAATATATATATATATATATATATATATATATATATATATACACATGATGGTGGCTAGATAGCATAGGGGATAATGTAGTGACCTTGACATCAGGAATACTTATCTTACTGAGTTTAAATTTGACCTCAGGCATTTACTATGTATCTTTAGGCAAATTACTTAATCCTGTTTGCCTCAGTTTCTTCATATGCAAAATGAGTTAGAGAAGGAAATGGAAAAACTACTGAAGTATTTTGGCTAAGAAAATCCCAAATGAGATCACAAAGAGTAGGACAAAACTGAAACAACTGAACAATAACATATATATGGAAGTGTTTCATTATTTTTTTATTTTTACACTGCTGTCCCTTTCTAGTGACTTTCTCCAACTAGTGCCTTAAGGAACCTTCCTTTCAAACAGGTAAATAAATTGTCCATCTCTGAAAACATATAAATTATTTCACCCTTGTCATAAACCACCTCTTGTCAGTCTACTGTCATCAAAACTGGTGTCTGTGTTAAGCAATATTTTCTGATTTCCTGTGGTTTTTTTTCCTTTACCTCATTATTTTCATTATGTAATAATTCTCATTCTGTCTACTTGGCTCTTCATCAGTTCATACAAAATATGAATATACATTTAAATGTGTTAATTTTGAATGTTTTTATATGACATATCTGCTATCAAGAAGAAAAATATTTATAACTGAAAAAAAAAAGCTGCAGGAGAGTGTTTCTGAAATATTTATTTATGATAGAGGTAGTTACATAGTGCAATGGATAGAACACTGGAACTAGACTCAGAAAGTTTTGAGGCCAATTCAGCCCCAGAAACTATGTGACTGGTCAAGTCAGGTAACCTCTATTTACCTCACTTCCTGAGGTAAAATAGGGAGAATAATAATACCCACTCTATAGGATTGTTATAAGGATCAAGGAAGTTATCTATAAAGCTTAGAACATAGGTGGTATAAAAATGTTTATTCCCTTCTTTTCTGCCTCTTCCTTATAATAACTGTTAAAAAAGACAATGAAAAAGTAATGCTGGTTTCCATTTAGCCAGGGTTGTAATGTAGAATTATTCTGATTATCAAAAATTAGGCAACAAACCAGTAAATTTCCTTTCCCTCTTACTTTATAACCCTATTTCTTTTTCACTTTTCAAGTCAGTCATTTCAACTTTCCCTCTTAAATTTAACCTTCTCTTGTGATAAACAATTAAACAAACAAAACATCTGATACAGCAACCATGCTTTACAAATGACTGCTTTGTTTTGTAAAGTCCTCTAGCCTCTTTTCCAGGAGGAAGTTTGCTTTGGTTACTTCTTCTGAATCTTTAGTGTTTTTCTCCCTTTTAATTCAGAGTTCTTCCTTTAAACAGTCTTTATATTTAAATCAAAATAATTATCTTATGTTGTTCTCTGGATTTTACTTATTTTGAACTTCATAAATTCTGGCAATTTTCTCCATACTTCTCTTATTGCTTATCTTTGCCTACTCTATTCTATCACATTTATATGCCATTTTTTTGTGCAGACATTCCCCAATCAATAGGTAGCTACTTTCTTTCTATGCCCTTTATACCACAAAGTGTGGCTATGAATATTTCAGTATCTTTTAGAAACTTGTTTCTATCTTTGGCTTCTTTAGCTCAGCACTAAAATTTCTTGGTCATAGAAGTATGGATAGTTTATGGATAGAAGTATGGATAGTTCTTGCACATTTCTAAATTTAAGTCTAAAAAAAAATTAGATGACTTCACAGTTCCATCAGCATTCCTGTGCCTGTCTTCCCCCAGAAACTCCAACTTGACTGTTTCCATTTTCTGTTATCTTTCCCAATAATATGAGGTTAAACAGCAGAGTTGTTTTATCATATATTTCTCTATTAGTGACTTGAAGCATATTTTCATATGGGCATTTTTAATTTGTAATACTTTTGAAGATGTCACTGTGGCACAGTGAACAGAACTCTGTTTCTGGAGTTAAAAGACTGTAGAATGCTAGTTCAAATTTCACCCCTAACTTTTTAAACATATATTACCTTGAAAAGTTATTTTATGACCTTGAGATTTAGTTTTATCACCTATAAAATGAGGGGTTTGTAATAAATAGACTTTGAGGTCTCTTGCAACTCTAAATCTTTTATAACTTTTGACAATTTATTCCAGACATGTAAACAGGAGAAGAGTGTGTACAACATATGTGCAAGAGTATATGTTTTTGTGACGTTATTGGTCATGTTGTTTGATAAAAAAAATTCTGTTTGTATTAATATGACTGGCAAAAATACATACATCACTAAGAATTCTTTAGCTACTTTTTTGAGTAATTACTGAGCATTATAATACATCTGGGAGAGCTTTTCTAGGGGTCCATATGTAAGACAAGATGTCCCAGGTTATACTTTTATACAACAAACTCTGTATTTGTTTACTATTTTAAAACATATTGAAAAAGTGTTTAGAGGTGGCAGTTGTTCAGTCATTCAGTGCTGTCTGATTTTTTGTGGCTCCATGGACCATAATACACCAAGGTCTTTCTAGCTCCCACTCTCAAAGTCTAAGTTCATGTTCACTGTCTCCATGATGATCTATCCATCTCATCCTTTACTATCCCCTTCTCCTTTTATCATCAATCTTTCCCAACATCAAGATTTTTTTTCAGTGAGTCCCATCTTCTGCTTAAGAAGCTTCAGCTTCAATATTTGATCTTCCAGTGAGTAGCCTAAATGAATTTATTTATGTATTGACTTATTTGATCTCTTCATTGTCCAAGGGATTCTCAACATTCTTCTCTAGTTCTCCAGTTAAAAAGTGGCAATTCCACAATGGTAAACTTTTCTTACACTCCAACTCTCATAACCATACATTCTTACTTGGGAAAAAAACACATAGTTTTGACTATGTCTTTGGGGGCAAAATGATATCTCTGCCTTTTAATATACTGTCCAGATTTCTCATAAATGCCAAGGAGCACATGTCTTTTAATTTCATGGCTGTAGTCACCATCTATACTGATCTCTGAGTCTAACAATATAAAATATGACATTGTTACATTTCCTTTCCATTATTTTCCAGGAAATTATGGAACCAGTTGTGAAGATCTTAATTTTTTTTTTTTTTTAATGGTAAGTTTCAAGCCAACTTTCAGACACTCTCTTGCTTGATTCTCATCAAGAGAATTCTTAATTCTTCTTCACTTTCTGCCATATAACAGTATCTTCTGCATATATGAGATTGGTGTTTTGAGGATCAATAAAAGAGTGCTTAATATACATTGACCATTTATAGGTATTATAGCAAAATGCATTTCTTGTCAAGGAACTTTAATATACACACGTATGTGTTTATTTCTAATGGGTATATATATATGTGTGTGTGACTTCTCTCCTTGCTGTTGTTGTTCAGTTGATTTTGTCCTGTTCAAATCTTTGTGATCTTATTTAGGGTTTTCTTGGCAGAGATACTAGAGAGATGCTGAATGTTCCTCACCTCTGCAGTAACTTCTCTATCTACCATACTGTATAATGTTTTAGAATTAGTATTTATAGTTGTAATGAATTGCATGCCAGGTCTGAAATCAGTAAGTTTCAATTTCCTAAGTTCAAATCTGTGCTTACATACTTACCAGCTGTGCTACTCTGGCTAATCACAACCCTGTATGTCTCAATTTCCTTATCTGTAAAATGAGCTGGATGTGGAAATGACAAACCACTGCAGAATCTTTGCCAATATCTTTGCTCATAAATAATCACATCTGACTGAAACAAAAATAAAATGGAACCTCCTTGACATCAAATAACAGGACTATGAATAATATAGAGTATAATCAGTATGATATAGAGGAAAATAGCATTTATATTTAGAATAAGATGAAATGATCTGATCCAATTCTGACATTTAATCTCTGTGTCATACCTAGAAAATAAATTCTGTTCTGTGAACCTCAGTTTCTTAATCTGTAAAATGAAAGTGATAATGAATATTTGCAAAAACAAACAAATTAAGAAGCACTATGTTATAAAGAATAGAGTGCTAACATTGAATTCTATAAATACTGTGTCTAAAGCTTGCCTTCTCAGTTACTAGTTGTGTGACAAATGGACAAATAACCTAGAATTAAACTTAGATTATATTCATGTTTGGGAAGGTAGTTCTCATGCCAATGAAATCACAAAATTTTATATATGGGTCAAAAGATACACTAAGTTTCAAGGAATATGATTTGGCTATATCAGAGGCTATAGTCTCAGCAGTTTAAAAACAGCAACAATAGCCATCAGAGACTATGTGACCCTAAGCAAGTTGCTTTTCCAGTGAAATCCTTAAACAACTTTCTAATGCAGATTAGTATTTGTAGATAGAGTTCCATCAGTAGGAATTATTGATAGAAATGATTGTTTTAAAAAAGTCATCATTATTATCATCAGCATCAGGCAGCTATGTGGTACAGTGGATAGTGTGCAGGCCTTGGTAAATAATTTCCTAGCTGTATGTGATCTTGGGAAATTTGTTACTTTTTCAGCCTCAATCTTTTCATTTGTAAAATGGGCATAATAGCACTTACCTCATAGAGTTGTTGGTGTAAGAACCTAACAAGATAGCTGTAAAGGGCTAAAACTCTGAATATGTGCACTGGAATCAGACATAAGGCTAATTACTGATTGGACAATACTCTATTAGCATATTAGAAAATGGCCCTTACCACTATGCTGAGCTGGCTCCATCTTTTGTAGGTGGGATTAGGGGGTGGAGTAAAACAAGCCAGAGTCACTTTTGTGGTGGATGAAGAGAAGGGAGGCAGTGGAGAGCTTGTGTCTATTCCCTTCACTTCTAACCCTAAAGATCAAGAATAATGACCAAGGACTTTTGCTTTTCCTAATTCCAGCTGATTCTAATGCATCCAAAATGCTAACCTGGACCTCACAGATAACATATAAAGTAATTCATGTAACTTAAAGCACTATGTAAATAATAACTATTATTATAAATTAACTATTTAAAAAAAATAAAGCAAGCACTTTCAATCCGGAGACAATGGGAACAGATGGGGCAAGAGGTTCCCTATTTCTCAGCCAATCAAATCTCATCATGTACTCCAAGGCTCTGTGCTGCTCTTCTGTCTGGGGTATCTTGCATGATTGGATATAAAGCACATGAAAGTCTTTTAGAAATATTCCCACTCAACATTTTATACGTTAAACTGTATAGGAATTTCAAATTTCAACTACATTTTTCATCCTTGTCTGGTATTTAAAAGATCCAGGACATTAGACAAATGAGAATCTAAATTGTTTCAAATAATGGTTATTTATAATTATTTGTTTTCTCTAAATTATATAATATCTTTAATAAATTTTTAAAATTGTGTTTTAAACTCCACAGTTTTATCTCATTTCTATTACTGAAGTTATTTATTTCTGAATCTGTATTTATTTACAAAAACCCTAGTTTTTTCTTTTGCCAGCATTATGTCTTTTATTATTTAATAGATTTTTATACCTTTTGTTTTGACATCTCATATACACATTTCATGCTTAGATAGACAGATAAAGAGAAAAAAGAGATGTACACACACACACATATTTCCTTAGAAACATAACAGCTATTCATTATAACAAAGAGGAAAAAATTCAATAAATTCACTAACACATTGAAAGAAGTCTGACACTTTTGCAAAGCAGTGAAATGGATGCCTTATGATATCTCTTCTTTGGGATCAACTTTGGTCATTTTGCTTTTTTAATTTCATAGCATCCAATTATTGTTCTTAATATATTTTTTTCTTTCCATTATCATGGTTGTAGTCATTGGATATATGTATGATCCTGGTTCTGATTAATTCTCTCTGTCAATTTATATGTTTTTCCTATTCTTTCTACATGACTCTTTTTTGGGGGAGGGATGATTTACTTTTTTTTTTTTTTATTTTAGCCCTCAAAGCAGATTTAGGCATTTGTTAACCTCAGGCAGCATTTTGAAAATTAGACCTATAGTATGCTGCTGACCACTGAGATCTCTGGACTTTTTCTATAACACATAGATCTTGATTTATTAAACAATGCAAACTTTCATACCATGTAAAATGGTATCTTGTGGCATTAAACAGTTACACATTTATAAAAGTAGTATTATAATTGTTCCCTAGAATCATGCTCCTAAATGTGTATTATGTCCTATGTGGTTCATTCTAAGTGCTTTTACCTATCCAGAATGGCATCTGTGGTTTTGACTTTTATTTTTAATTTTTTAAAAAACAAATAGAAATGACATTTTAATGTACTTTTATGGAAGCCTTCTTAAAATAATTTAATAAGTTATTTGTCCACATAAAAATATTAATGTTTTATAAATTATAGTACTATCTGGGAAAATATTAAAGGAGAGAATATAAGAATGCTTATTCATGTATTTGAATAACTATAACAGGAAAGGCAAACTTGATCTTTTTTTTTCCCTTAGCCCTCACAGATAGAATTAGTAGATCAAGGGGAGGAGGTTGAAAAGAAGAAAAAATGAGCTTGATATAAAGAAAAATTCCATAAATATTAGAGCTATCCCAAAATGGAGTGGACCATTTCAGGAAGAAATACAAAAGTAAAGTGGAATGACCATTTTTCCAGCATGTTATAGAGGTTTTGATTTACTTTGTCTTTTTGTTTCATTTGTTTTTTCTGGTAAAGATATAATGGCCACTGTGGCTATCTCTATGACTGAAACTTTCATTCAGTTATAGTGGACTCTTTTACATTAATTCAGTTATTTAAGGAAAGGTAATCATTTTATTGCACATGCAGAATGAGGTTTAAAAGAGAGAATTTAAGATTGTTGTCAAAACATTTAGAGATGATGCTTCAAACTAAAGCAACAGTATATTCCAATATTTTTGTTTGTTTGTTTGTTTAAGATTTTGATTCAATTACTAAAATAAAACTTACTATGTTTGGAACTGGAAGACACAAAGATGAATAAATATGCTCCTAACCCTAGACAGGTTATGGGTATAGTCAATACCATAACAACAACAAAAAATTAATGCAACAAGATTTACCAACAAAATTTTTTGGCTTTTTTTTGTTGTTGTTGTTGAGAGTCTCACAGCTAGGAAATGTTAAATGTCTGAAATCAGATTTGAACTCAGGTCCTCCTGACTTTAGGGCTGGTGCTCTAGCCACTGTACCACCTAGCTGCACCAAACAACAAAGTTCTATGAGTACTCCAAAGATTGCTTGGAGTGATGCTTCTGTTTTGACATAGTTCTCCCCTCTTTTTATAACTGAACTCATCTTTAGGATCTACTAATACCATCATATACTTATATAACTTTACTGAGTATACAAGAGAGCTTTTCTCTTGCATGGTTGTTGTTGTTGTTATTATTTTACAGTATCACTTGACATTTCCCCTAGACCTACATAATTGTAAACATATGTACTGAAAAATAAAAATTGAGCATATGCACAAATGTACCATGTAAACTAGGTAACACTATTTCAAAGAAGGTACACAATTCTCTGGAACTATTCATTTTTATGAATATATAAAATTAAATTATTTTCAAATTTATATATTTCTCTTTATTTTGATATTTATTTACTGTTTTTTCAAATTTTCTCAAACTAAAACCTTAGTGGTTTTATATTTCTCTTATCTTTAGTTAAAATGGATGGACAATTATTGTTTGTTATAGCTTTCTAATGTCACCATATAGAAATCAAGTAAACTTTACTCCAACTATTTGAAATTTTATAACATAATCCAGTGCTATTAATTATTTGGCTTACCTCATATACCTGATTTTTCCTTTGTATTTATTATTGTCATTGGGATATTGATTACATGCTTTGATATTAGGATTTCATTTTCATTTCTCCTTTGCTGTCTGTTATCTATTACCATACATTACCATCCCCTGTATGCCTATATGGACAAAAATAGGCAAATTATCAGAGAACTGAGACTAAAATTTCATTGGTATAAGAAACTCTCAAATGAGGAAACTCTTACTCAATCAATGAAGTTCAGTACCTTCAGCTACACTTAAAATTTTAGAAATCACTTAGAGGACACTATTGGCTGGGCAAATCAGTGTCAAGGAATGAATTCAGTTCATCTTAGCTTTCAGGTTTGCTTTCTTTTCATTATGCCAGGCTTCCTTTCAACCATACTGGGAATGAATGAAATATTCTATTATATACTAATTGAAATAGATGTAAACTCGTGTTTCTAAATTATGGATGATTCAAATAACATTTTATCTTTAAATTATAGAGAGTCTAACATTTTAAAAAATCACTGTAATTTCTACAATTTAATAAGCACTCTTCTAAAGTACACCATGTTCTGCTCTCCCCTCTGCTCAAGAACAGTGGGTTACTAGCTGAGTGTGAACAGAGGCTCATCATCAGAAGGTTAGACACCAGGTGATGAATTGTTTTTGGCAGCAACCACTCATGATATCATCTGCAGAGGCTGCAAACTGCTTTGATGGAGAAAGTCATCATACCAACAAAATCTTAGCTTCTTGAAGCACTGACATAGCTTCTAATCCAGTGACTTTGATTAAAAACCTTAATGTATGAAGAAAGAATTTCATTCTTAAATACTAGTAATATGGTCTGTCTAAATTAAATTTCTTGCTACCCTTTCTATAAACTTATATTTTTTCCCTCCACTATTTTTGTTTTTGTTCTTAGATATAATGTTTAATATTCTTTCACCATCTTCCTCCTTGAATTTTTATAAGTAAGTTTTGATTCTAAACTAGCATTGCTGTTAGTATCCATTTCTCTCAGCTTGGTAAAGGGATTGTGTTTCTTGAATAAAACAAGTAATTTTTAGGTTCTTTTGGCTTCCATATCATACAGATTGATTTATATTGAATAAACTTCTTTAGGAAATGATGTATTATTTTATACATTTATTGTTTATAACATGAACATATTATTTAAAAGGGCAAATTGAAGCTGTTTTAATTGCATGCCATGTCTTCTCATTTGTGATCATTTTTTCCTTTCAATTTGGCACTGATTATGATATTTGCTCTAACAATTAAATGGTCTGATTGTCTACGGACAGTTAATTTCAAATTGATTTTCACATGGGTAACCATTTCTGTCTGGTAAATCAAGATATTCTTAATCACATGAAATTATATTTATTAAAAAAAAAGTTTAGCATAGTGTTTGGAATCTAAAACATTGTAGGCACCATATAATGTTGTTTTTTCACCTTAAATTCATTTTTTGTTTAATTTTTCTTTTTTTCTTAAATTTAAGTAATTTTTTTTTGCTGTTCTCCCTCCTCCAACAAGTTACATATTTGTCTTATTATATTATATGTTGATTTACTTTAGAGGGTTTTAAATTGTCCTTCTTCAACAGATATACATACATACATACATACAGTGGTCTTGATCTATATCTTGCCACTAATCTCAGATGACTCTGGAGGGGAAAATGGGACAGGTAACCTTACACAGCCCTCCCTCACTTAAATTCACTTCAATTGCATATCATGGCATCACCTCCCTGATGTCATGGTCTTTTTCAAGAACAAAGGAAACAACAACAATAACAACAATAGAAATTTGGAACATTTTACAAGCACAATCTTTCCACAAACATATTAGCATTTATCATCAAACCACAGACTTAAAGCATTCATTGTCTTGAGACCTAAGTATTCAAATGACCTCAGGACATCTTGAAGTGTGAAAGAAACATAATCAAGATCAACCATGTAAGTTGTTTCTGATGTCCACTATTCTACACAGTTTGCTATTTAGTATTTAGTGAATATGATAATATATCATAAAATTTTTCATAGAAATAATGTCTAAGATGGTACAGAGATTGTGATATAGTTTTGTTTTATTTTGTTTTTAAAATAAAATCCCCATGTCTATTTTTTTAATACCAAAGAGGCCATGGAGGACCCATCTTAGCTATGGACATTAAATGAACCAGAGTACTTATTATTCAATATGTTAGACACATTGGTATGTTATAAAATATTTTGTTACATACCAATATTCGAAATGATATAGTTTTGGTTAAATTGGGTTTATTTGGTTTATTAATATAACAATAGTCTGTGTGTCAACCCTAATGAAGAGGCTTTGTACATATACCACAAACCTCAGTGCCCTGGATCAATTAAGTTTTAAGGAGAGTTTCCCTATTTATTTGGGTAGAAGGGAAGGAGCTATACTAGCCATCATTGCAAAGATCCTTTTTTAGATCACTTAAGTTATGAAGAGTTTTAAATGCCAGTGGATATTATAGTATAGCCTATTGGAAATGGGGAGCTATTAGAATTAATTGAATAGTGAGCTACATGGGCAGATCTTTCCTTGGGAATATCACTTTAGAAGCTTTGTGGAGGGTGGATTAGAATAAGAATAGATTTGAGGCAGATGAATTAACTAATTGTCTATTGCAGCAGACCATGTTAGAGATGATGAACGTCTGAATAAGAGCTATTGTGTATATGCACTGAATAAGAGCATAGAGAAAAGTGTATATAAGATCAATATTGTAGGTGTAGAAATCATAAATTTTGATAGTTGATTAGACATGGGGAGAGGGGAAGAAAGGAAGGAAAGAAAGAAATAAGGAACAGAGAAGGGAAGGAAGAGTGAAGAGGGAGTGAGGGAAGAATAGAGGCAAGAAAGTGAGGGAAGGAAAGAAGGAAGGGAAGGAAGGAAGTAGGAAACAAGCATTTATTAAATACCTATTATGCACCAGACATTATAATAAGTACTTTACCATTATTATCTCATTTAGTCCTTACATTAACCACGGGAGGTAGATATCATTATCCCCATTTTACAATTGAGGAAACCTACCCAACACTGGTTGTGTCTTAGATTTTAGATTAGACCTATCATTCTCTCCACCATACTAACCTAACCACTACACTGAAGTGGAGAACAATCCAACTAGGGATAAGGATAGTGAATACAAGTTTGTGCATCTGTAAATCAATAGGTGTGTTATTATCTTAAAAAAAAAAAACAGTTGTGCCTGAAAAATTGAAAATTGAGGGTATGCCCATCAATTGGGCAAAGACTAGATAAATTGTGGTATATGATTATGATGGAATAGTATTGTTCTATAAAAAATGATGAGCAGGATGCTTTCAGAAAAACCTGGAAAATGAGCTCATGCAAAATGAAATGTACTGTGTACAAAGTAATAGCAATATTGTAGGATGATCAGCTGGGAGTGACTTTGCTATTATTAGCAATAAAATGATACAAGACTACCCTATAGCTATGATTAAAAAAAAAAATTGTTGTCTATACCCAGAAACAGAACTGATTGTGTTTGAATACAGATTGAAGCATACTTTTTTTTCCCTTTATTTTTCTTGAGGGAATTTTTTTGGTGGGGGAGGAGAATCTATGTTTTCCTTTACAAAAGGACTTTTCCAGAAATCTTTTGCATAACTTCACACATACCTCTCCAGTGAGGGTTGGTGATAGGGAGGGAAGAAGGGAGACAATCTGGAACTTAAAGTTTTGTTTTTTTTTTTAATATAAAAACTGTAGATGTTAATTGGGGGAAAATATATATATGTGTGTGTGTGTGTGTGTGTGTATGAAATCACCCAAAAAAAATTGTGCCTTGATCATATGGAAACAATATTTTAATTTGAATAAATATAATAATAATAATATATACAGAGTATAATAGGGTCATTTCATCTTTTATACCCTTCAGACTGCTCCCTAAAACTTAACTCTCTGATGAGTTCTGTTTTAGTGCCAGGGTTCACATTAGGGAATTATCATTCCAGAGACAAAATTATAGATCTTTCACATATTTATTTGTATTAGTGACTTACTAATTAATGGGAAAGTGGGAGATGAGTGAATAGATAACACTGATTTTTACACTATTGCAGTTATAACTTTTTGGGTAGCATACCAAAAAATTTTGAAAGAAAATGAGTCAGCATCAACAGAGGACTTTGAATTTTTAAAAATTCATTTTAAGGCCGCATCCTGCTTTGTTCTTGTTTCCATTAGCAACCCGGAAATTACTAGAGTTTTAATTAAAAGGAAATTAAATTCATAGATAACAGTGTAAAATTGTCCCAGTACTTGAGTTCTGTCTACTGATGACAAATGATCATTTATTTTCCAATAGTTTGTGAGAGAATGTATGTGGTAGTGATGAGAATTGGGAAGAGAACATGTGAGTATGAATTTGTGTTTTGAATGTTTTATATGCCATCACTGGTGACTTTATATGAGTCTCTTATAAAAACATTGTCTTTTAGGGGGTATTTTTTAATCTTAAAAATGTGAAGTGGTAATATCCAGAAATTGTAATTCATGCTTTAATTTAGAAGATATGTACTTAAGATATAATTTGAGCAAATTCTATGTAATAATCACATTAAAAGATTACAAAATATATAGGACAGCTAAAATCTGAAAATCAATTTAACTTACATTTCAATAACTGGATTTAAAGTAAATTTATATGACTCATTTTTTGGTATCTTCTAATAAAAAACACCTTCATGAATATGTTTTAATAACTTCTCTTGACAGATAGCTGCAACAGTAAAATCTCAGTAGCTATAAGAAATAATTATAGTATATAGTGGATATCATCAAGTATACCTGCCAGTTTACAATACTGATGATGTCCAGGTTTTAATTTACTTGAATATTCAAGGAATCCTAGCAAACTCTGATTCAAAGTGGTACAGAATCATAGTTAAAAAAAAAATTAACAAGAACAAGAACTTGGAAAGATTATCTAAGACATTTCTCTGCTTTTAAGTGGGGTCAAAACAAATGGTCCTAAACAAATGAGTTTCTATCCTATTTTAAAGAAAGCTCATTAGAATTTTCAAGAAATCTTTCTGCAACCTAATTATTCCAGGATATATATCTTTTGAAACATTCTTCATTATTTCCCTTACTTCCCTAACTTCCCTAGCATTATGATCTCATTATCTTCTCCTAATGTCTTTTTAGTTTGTTTTTTTTTCCCCAAAAACTTCAAGATGTACCTTTTTTCATCTTAAGTTTCACTTCCATATTGATGACTTGAAATTCAAACTCCTAAGGAACAAAAAAATAGAATACTTTCCCACAGGAAAGTGAAAAAAAGAAAACTGCTCCTCAAATCCCCAGAAGATTTAGTTTTTTTCCATAGTAATAAGAATTACTTTATAGTTTAAAGATTTTCCCTAGAAGAATTCCCCACAGAATTAGTTTTTTAAATATAACTATACAAATAAAGGACAAACACCAATACCCAAAGATCATTATCCAACTAAGAAAGTTCAATAAATGTACTTTTGACAGCAGTATTTTGCATAAATGTGAATAAAGTTGAATGAATTCATTTATTGTAGGGAGTTGTTTTCAAAAAATACAAAATGAAACTTTAATCAATCAACAATAAATTATTACATTACTACTACAGCCTACATAAATGAGTGACTGATTGAATAAGTGAATCCATGAATGAAAGTGTGTATTAAATATTCACTAAGTGCCTGCCATTGGATTAGGCACTGGAGATACAAAGACAAAAAAATGAAACAATACCTTTCTTCAAGAAACTCTCACCTTCTATTACATGGACCAAATCTACATACATAAGTATTAAATCAACAAGCATTTATTAACCACCCAATGTGTACCAGGCATTATATTCAAAATTAAGGAACCAACAAAAGGGAGAAAAAAAACACTTTCTGCTCTTAAGATGACAAGTGTATGTGAATCTAATATGTATCAAAATTTTTTTTATTTTATATATATATATATATATATATATATATATAAAATAGAATAACTTCTTTCAGAAAGAGGAAAGAGGCACTAGAAACTGAAGTGATACATAAACACTTCTTGTAAAAATTGTACTTTAGCTTAGTTTAGAAGGAAATAGCTTTTAAGAGGAAGAAATGAAGAGGTATTACATTGCAAACATGAGATCCAGCCAATGCAAAGACACAAAAATGGGAGACAGAGCCTTATAATACAGACTGACTAGAATTTACCAAATAAAATAGTCATGATCAGACCTAAAATTTTGGAAAATTAGTCTGTGGCTATAAGGAGGGCAGGGTTGATTGGGGAGGTATGACAGTAGATACTTTAATTGAAATGGGGCCAGGAGGAAAATCTGAAAATTGAATGAATGTGTGTGTTGATTAAAAGGGAATATTCAAAATGTTGGTTGTAAGAAGAAAAAAAAACAGATTTGAAAAGTTTTGTGTTGATAGAAACACAAAATTTGAAATCTGATGGGATATATGGGGAAGATGATATAGAAAACCAAGAAGACATGATATAAATAACTCAAATAATGAAAAAATATGAATATTTAAGATCTAATAGAAAACACTTAAAGAATAAGTCGGGAGGCTAGATTAGAGGGGATTAGTTATATGCGTATGTACATGCATACGTATAAAATATTATTTTATGAGCCTATCAAAATTTATAAATTTTATCCCTATATTCCTGGCCAGGAAACATAGACACAGGTTTATACTTTTTAAAAGGCATAAATATATCAGCATGACAAAAATTATATTTACGTATAACCATAATTACATGTTTAAAGTGATCACAATAAAGTTTTTCTGTTTTAATGGCATTAAAATCATGAATTCCATTGTGCCAAAAGGGCTATAAAACCTATGCATATCCTTTAATCTAGCAGTGTCTCTACTAGTACTACTTTGGGATAGTTTGTATCCTCAAGAGATCCTAAAAAAAGAGGGGAAAGACCTCCATGTACAAAAATGTTTAGAGTAGCTCTTTTTATGGTGGCAAAAAAAATGAAAAATGAGGGGATATCCATCAATTGGGAAATGGTTGAACAAACTGTGGTATATGAATGTACTGGGATACTATTGAGCTATAAGAAATGATGAGCAGGTGGATTTGGGAAAGCCTGAACTTACCTGAACTGATACTGAGTGAAGTGAGCTGAATCAGTAGAACATTGTAAATAATAACAGCTATATTATTTGATCAACTTTGAAAGACTTAGCTCTTTCCAGCAATACAATTATCTAAAACAATAGCAAAAGACTAGTGCTGGAAAATGCTATCCACATCCAGAGAGAGTGAGGGGGGAACTATGAAGTCTAAATTTATATTGAAGAATTCTATTTTCACTTTTTAATTTTTTTTCTTTCTTGTGGCTTTTCCTTTTTGCTCTTAATTCTACTTTTACAATATGTGATGTGGAAATATATTTAATATGATTGTACATGTATGATCTGTTTCAGATTGTTTGCTGTCTTAGGGAGGGTAGAAGAGGGGGATAATGGAATTCAAAATCACAAAAAGTAAATATTGAGAAGTATCTTTTTTAAAAAAGTGAGGAAGGGAGGAAGGAAGGGATGGAGGAAGGGATGGAGGGAGGAAGGAAGAGAGAGAGGAAGGAACAGAGGGATGAAGGGAGGAAGGGAGGAAGGAAGGAAGAAATGAGGAGGGAAGAATGGAGGGAGGGAGGGAGAAAGAAAGGAGAGAGCAAGGGACAAAAGAAGGGAGGGAGGAAAGACATTTAAGTTCTCACTATATGATAGGCATTATGCTCAGCAATGGGGATACAAATATAAAAATGAGACTGTCCCAACTCTCAAGGAGCTTACATTTTAATAAGGAAAACAATATTATGGGAGGAAGAGGATTGTCCAGAAGAGGAATTTTGGTTTCAAAAGCTGCCAAAAAAAAAAAAAATGATGACATAGTCAGAAGAGATTAGATCACCACATCATTTCCAGTAGCAAATAACCATATGAATTTGATTATAGCACTAAAACTGGAAGGAGAATGGAAGAAATTGAAAGATATGCTCATGAATTTGGAACTATGTCTCCAAAACTTTAAAATTGTGCAGATACTTTGACATTGCTAGGTCTATATTCCAAAGAGATCAAAAAGGAGGGAAAAGAACTCACATGTGCAAAAAATGTTTGTAGCAGGTCTTTTTGTGGTGGCAAGGAATTAGACATTGAGGGGATATCTATCAATTGGGGAATGGCTGAATAAGTGATGATAAGAATGTAATGGAATACTATTATTCTATAAAAAATGATGAACAGACTGATTTCAAAAAAGCCTGAAAAGATTTACATGAATTGATGCTGAGTGAGAAGAACCAGGAAAACATTGTACATAGCAACAGCAAAATTATGTGATGATCAACTTTGACAGACTTAGCTCTTCTAAACAATACAGTGATCCAAGACAATTCCAAGGGACTTGTGATGAGAAATGATATCTGCATCCAGAGAAATAACTATGGAGCCTGAACGTGGATTGAAACAAACAATTTTCAACTTTTTTTTGTTGTTTTTTTTTTCTTTCTCATGATTTTCCTCTTTTATTCTATTTTTTCCCAATATGACTCTTATAGAAATATGTTAAAAATTGATTGTACATGTATAACCTATATGAGTTTGCTAGTTGTCTTGGGGAGGAAAGAGGTAAGGGAAAGAGGGAGAAAAAAAATGGAACTCAAAATCTTACAAAAGTGAATGTAAAAAAATTTTTTTTTTTTTTACTTGTAACTGGAAAAATGATATAGCATTAAAATAAAAAAATTCAAAGAAATTTTTAAAAAGAAAGATATGCTCATGGAAATGAGGCTCCTGTCAAAAAGATAAAGGATTTTTGTGAAACATGTCTAAAGTTTACCTAGATGAATAAATAACCTGAAATATTATAATGAAAATAGTGGAGCTTCGCATAGCCTCTAGTCTGAGTAGAAAGGCTGCACTAGACTTGGAATATCATGCTGACAGCATTGACACATTTATTGCTATTCACTTTCTAGAAAAATTGATATCCATAAGGTTCATTAAGAAACATATCTTCATTTATAAACCCTGCTTAGAAAATTGTGATAATTAATTTACTAAGGACAATTTTAATATTTTGGTATTTGAGAGCATAACTGCTCCCATATTTGATATTCTTAATCAAAATTCCAGAAAGCCAGAATTCTCTAGGAAACATAGGGACAATATACTATTTTGTGCCTAGAGATAGACTTTTTAATTATGTATTAGTTAACCATAAGTGGCCAGGGTGAAAAAATCAGTCTTGAAGATGACTAATTAATGATCATTCATCTGATCTTGAGAAGCATAACATAGTAGATAAAGCCTACCTAAGAAAACCCAGGTTTAAACCTCATTTCTTATGCATACTGACTGGTTGACCTTTGACAAGTCATTTAACCACTCAGTGTGCCAAGCAGCACTTTAAATTACAGAATTTAAATTAAATTAGATTAATTAAATATAACAAATTTAAATTAAATTAAAATGTACTTGCGGATTATACTGGTGGAGTATGCTTTCTTACCAGAAAGTATTCTTACTTTATCAATGAAATCACAGGTTCACTCTCTCTTCTCTAAAAAACAAAACAAAAGAGCTGGTTTTAGAGAGTATAATCAACATAAGCAAAATCTCTTAAATTTCCTACAGACTCACATATGAACTATGTGTTCTAATTCATTGATAATTCTTTCTTTCTTATAGATATAATCCTAGATTTTTTTTTTTTGGTCACCTCTGTTGACCCGCATACCTGGTATAAATCCTACCTGGTAATAGAATATTACCCTTTTGAGATTCTGTTATAGTCTCCTTGCTATTAAAATTTTTAAGGAAGAAAGGAACAACAATTAATTTTTTAATTTTTATTTAAAACTAAATAAAAAACAAGAAAAAAAACACATCAAAAATGAAAAAATGAAACAAAGCAAAACATTGTTGCCCAACAGAACATCAGGGAGGATTCAAAATATGTAACAGTAAATTTCCATTTCAATACAGCATATATTATAATAAAAAGGCATATTCATGGCTATACATCTTTGCTTCCTTGTAGATTATTTTTTTGTTGTTCTCTACTGTGTTGTTGATACTTTATTCTTTCTTTCCCCTTTCATTCCCTACCTTCCTGAAGCAAGCTACAGTTAAGCAAGGATATAGTTATGTATATACAACACACATATATGTCTATATGTATACACATATATACACTTACATATTTACCTACATGCATATATCTACATATGCATTTATATATAGAAAGATATACATGCAAAACAATATTAATATAGCTAACATATAATGTAGATTTCTCTCTTGACTGAATAATTACATTTGACTTTATCTGAGAGCAATATAGCAAAAAAAACCTACTTTTTTTCCTACTCCTGATCCTTGTTATTATGTTTATATATGTCTTTTATTTCCTGTCCCTGCTCAGGTATCTACTTTAGTTCTATTCCTTAATTTGCCTTGCTATTACTTAACCTCCACCCACCACCATGAATTGTTTCTTTATCTTCTCCCCCCACTCTTTTCCTCCTTTATTTATCTTTTTCTCCTTAATCTATATACCTTGTCCCACAGCCAAAAATTTCCACATCCTTCTGTACTCTACCTTATCCTATTCTTTCCTCCTTTATTTCATTATAGATTTTGGCAGATGCTATATCATTCATGGTATATATGAACACATGTGTGTGTAAATATATATATATATATATATATATATATATATACCACACTTAGCTATTTAACACATTCCTTAAGTGACTAGGTTTTATAACTACCAGCTCACCTTCCTCTGTGTTGGTTCTTTCTCTGCACCTCATTCATATAATATAGTTACTACATTTAACCTTTCCCTAAATGGTTTTGCTTTTTTAGAGTCAGATCATATTCAGCTTGCCTCAAATTTTTTTCTTTTTGAACTTCTCAATTACAAATGTCAGTCTTCTCTCTGGGTGCAGATGGTTCTCTTCATCACAAGACTACTGGAATTAGCCTAAATCATCTCACTGAAGAGAGCCACCTCCATCAGAATTGATCATTTTTTTTTTTATTATAGTAACTTTTTATTGACAGAATCCATGCCAGGGTAATTTTTTTTTTTTTATAACATTATCCCTTGCACTCACTTCTTTTCCGATTTTTCCCTCCCACCCTCCACCCCCTCCCCTAGATGGCAAGCAGTCCTATATATGTTGAATATATCCTAGTATATCCTATATACAATGTATGTGTGCAGATCCAAACAGTTTTCTTGTTGCACAGAGAGAATTGGATTCAGAAGGTAGAAATAACACGGGAAGAAAAACAAAAATGCAAACAGTTTACATTCATTTCCCAGTGTTTTTTCTTTGGGTGTAGCTGCTTCTGTCCATCATTGATCAATTGAAACTGAATTAGGTCTTTTGTCAAAGAAATCCACTCATCAGATTACATCTTCATACAGTATCGTTGTTGAGTATATAATGATCTCTTGGTTCTGCCTATTTCACTTAGCATCAATTCATGTAATTCTTCCAAGCTTCTCTGTATTCATCTTGCTGGTCATTTCTTACAGAACAATGATATTCCATAACATTCATATACCACAATTTACCCAACCATTCTCCAATTGGTGGACATCCACTCAGTTTCCAGCTTCTAGCCACTACAAACAGGGCTGCCACAAACATTTTGGCACATACTGGTCCCTTTCCCTTCTTTATACTCCTTGGGTATAAGCCCAGTAGAAACACTGCTGGATCAAAGGGTATGCACAGTTTGATAACATTTTGGGTATAATTCCAGATTGTCCAGAATGGTTGATTGTTCACAGCTCCACCAACAATGTATCAGTGTCCCAGTTTTTCCACATCCCTCCAACAATCATCATTATTTTTCCTGTCATCTTAGCCAATCTGACAGGTATGTGTGTGTATCTCAGAGTTGTCTTAATTTTGCATTTCTCTGATTAATAATGATTTGGAACACTCTTTCATATGAGTGGTAATGATTTCAATTTCATCATCTGAAAATTGTCTGTTCATATCCTTTGACCATTTATCAATTGGAGAATGAGAATTGATCATTGTTTAATCTTGTATATGTATAATGGCCATGTATAATGACTTCCTGGTTCTACTCATTTCACTTAGCATCAGTTCATATATGTCATTCCAGGCCTTTCTGAAAGCATTCTGATGATCATTTTTTTATAGAACAATAATACACAAACATACATACACACACACACATTTATATAAATATTACATATATATATGTGTATATATATATGTATATGTATATATATATATATATATATTTTTTTTTTGCTGAGGCAATTGGGGTTAGATGATTTGCCCAGGGTCACACAGCTAAGAATTGTTAAATTTCTGAGGCCAGATTTGAACTCAGATCTTCCTTATTTCAGGACTGATACTCTATCCACTGTACAACCTAGCTGCCCCTGAACACTAATATTTTATAACATTCATATATCATAACTTATTCAGCCATTCTTCAACTGATGGGCATCCACTCGGTTTCCAGTTTTTTGCTACTACAAAAAAGGCTGCCACAAACATTTTTGCATGTGAGTCCCTTTCCCTTCTTTATGATCTTTTTGTGATATTAGATCAAAGGGTATGCAGAGTTTGATAGCCCTTGGGACATAGTTCCAAATTGCTCTCCAGAATGGTAGAATCAGTACACAACTCCTCCAACAATTTATTAATGTCCCAGTTTTTCCTCATCCCCTCTAACATTCCTCATTATCTTTTCCTGTCATCTTAGCCAATCTGAGAAATGTATACTGGTACATCAGAGGTATCTTAATTTGCATTTCTCTGATTAATAAACACTGCCTTTTTACAGAATGATGAAATGTTTTACTAGTAAACTCTATAAAGTTCTCATTTTTACTTAATAGCTTCATTTTGATTAAATCAAGTCCTGATATTTACACCTGTTCTGGCCCAGAAGAGTAAATATGGTGCTATATGGCAAATGTTTCAAAGCTGCTCACTCCCTTTCTGCTTCATTGTTGCTGTTACCACTCAGTTTTCGCCAATCCAAAGCATTTTCCAGAACAATTATGAATATACTGAAAAAGATATAAAACTACGCATTTCTTTTGGTTTAGAAATACCTGCTCTAGCCTTATAACGCAAGTAGATCAAATAAAAAGGAAAATAACTCATGTATAAAAATATTTATGTTTCTTTTATTGTATATGCACAAAATGTAATTTTCAAAGCATTAAAAATTAAGCAGCTGTCTATCAACTGGGAAATCATATGTAGTATATGATTGTGGTGGAATACTAATGTGCCATAAGAAATGAAGGAAATGACTTCAGAAAAACTTGGGATGATGTATATGAATTAATGCGAAGTGAAATGAACAGAACTAGCCTACTGTACATAATGATAGATAATTGGCTATGAAAAACTTAGCTATTCTGATTGATGTAGTGATGCATGATTCATTATGAAAAAACTCATGAAGAAAAACTATTCATCTCCAGAAACATAATTGATAAACTCTGACTTCTGATTGAAGCATAATTTTTCTTCATTCATTTTTTCTTTTTTTTCTTTTTCTCTTTCATTCTCATTCTCTCTCTCTCTCTCTTTGCAATAAGGCTAATGTGAAACTATGTTTTGCAGACATGATATGTATAATGTATATTATATCTTATGCTTTTTCAATGGGTAAAGCATCAATATAGGAAAAAGGAGAATTTGAAACTGAAAACAGTTATAAAGCTAATTGTTGTTAATTGTTTAAAGTGATAACTAGTGATTAAAAATGGGGAAAATACACTAGATGGGGGCTTGATCCTAAGTGGCCAACTGATTTTTAAGAATCAAATTTAGTAATAGTGATGAAGTTCGAATCCCCTTGATTCCTGAGTTAGGAACCAAATGATAAGGTTCCGCACAGGATAGAGTTGTGGGAACCCCTCCTGGTCAGCCCAAGTCCTTCATAAAAGAATTTAAGAACCTGAAAAGTTAGAGTGGCAAAAAAGAAGTTTATTGTTGGCCCTGAGAAGTCAGCCTTTGCTAGGAAGACTGATTTCCTCAATGACAAGTTCCCGACAAAGAGACAAAGAGGGAGAGAAAGTTCCTAGCAGAGAAATCTTGGCAGAAAGATAAAGAGGGGTGTTAACACTGAGAAGAGGGAGTTTCTTCACAGCAGGCAGGGGATTTTTGCAGGCAGCTGTGCCTAGGAGAGAGAGAGGTTCCTTGACAAAGCATTGTCCTGCTTTGACCCTCTGCAAGGAGTGAGTTTAAGGAAACCTGGGTAGCTCTAGGTGGGAGACTGGGACAGCCTAAACTGATCAAACCAGGATTTTTCAATTGAATGAGAATTTAGAATTTCAAAAAGATCAAAGGAAGTTAATTTGGAGGATGGGCCCTCTCTTTAGACTCCTTGGAGCCTGGGAGATCCTGATCTCTCAGATCAAAAAGGGGACACAATTTAATTTTAAAGAGAACAGTTTTCCTCCCCCATTCAGTTGAGATGGAAATACTGAAAAAAAAAAAAAAATGAGTTCAGAAAATCCCTACAAAAAGACAAATTAAAAACTACTCATTAAAATTTACTATGTCCAAAGCAATGCTAAATGCTAGTTCAAAAAAAAAAAAAAAAAAAGATCCCTTCCTTCAAAGAGCTCATATTCTGAATAGAGGAAAAATATACATATATACTTAGAAGAATGATAGCAATGGAGAAGAAAGTTATAATTGGAAAGTTATAGGGATGTTGAGTTGGGCTTTAGTGAAAGAGAAAAACTTCACTTCATCCAAGAATAATGACAGATTTGATATGAATCTTGGTCCTTGGTTCCAGCACACCTAGAGTTCTAAAGAGGATGTCTAAAAAGGTACAAAAGAAGTGGCCAGAGAGGTGGCAGACAAGTAGTGAAGAATGTTTCATGCTTTGTTTGATCCTGTAATGTTATCAATTGGTCTTATTTAATTTTTCTTTATCATAAGATAAGGGAACATAAGAGAGATATATCCATAATTCAATTCACTTGATTAAACAAAGGGCAACAATGTAATTTGTTCAAAAGGGGGGAGGGATAAGATATTTTAAAATGTTGTTATTATGGAAACACAGTTTTGTTTAAGTGACTATTTAATGGACTTGTTTACCCATTAGAAAGTAATGAATTATTTATATGAAAAGTCCTGCTATTCCTGAGGGCAACAAAATGAATTTGCCTTTTAAACAATAGTTAGGTTTGCTATCATAGTGATAACATTGTATTTTTGATCAAAACTCCCAGAAGCAATGTTGACAGTTAATATCAAACTTTTTGAAGCAAGTGTTCAGAAATTTTAGAAAGTTTTTTGCTGCTGTTGTTGTTTGTTAATGCATCATTAAAGGATATCTGTACCTTGAATCATCTGTAGAACAGCAATAAAAGTTCCTAACCCAAATATGTCGAGTATATTATTTGTTTGGCTATATATTAAACTCCCTCAAGTAAAGATGCTAACTTAAGTAGGCATTTGTTAATCTGTGAAGAAAACACTGGGAATTTTTATCTCTAACCCTGTTTTCTTTACATTGTGGTTATTTGTTGTTATTCATGTTTCCCCAAAAGCCTTTAAGACGCCTGAGGGCTAAAAAAAAAAAAAAAAGGCATGGTCTTTGAAAGAGAGAGTTTCTGTTCACTGAGGTTGAAGTTTAAAATAATAATTTGTATTAATTTTAGGAATGACAGCATGGGCCATTTAGTCAGGAAACCTCTGATTTTCATACTTCTGGGCTATAGGACCATCCGTTAGTCATTTAAAATGACTTTCTGAGCATTAGTTTACTTATGTGTAAAATGAAGATTAAAATGATTGTACCTTATTTGGACCATTGTAATAAAAACTGTGTAGATATTAAATTAAGAGGTTTGGAAATCAGGAGAAATATTGTGCAGATTTAAAGGCATTATACGCTCCATTTTGTAAGTTCAGGGTTTTTCTTCTGTTTTTATATACTAGCCAAAAACTAAGGATAACACTTAGGTCCAGCGCTTAAAAAGCAGACTAAGTGTAATGCTGGAGAAAGTGAGGCAAGATAGAGATTAGAGAATATTTAATAATTTATTTAAAAGGGAGAGATAATTGGGACCAAATGGATCCATGGTTTGGTCCCAGGGAAGAATGAGACTATCATTTCCAAGAATCCAGCAAACAATGTGAGTTCTCAATGACCTATATACAAGTGGCTCAGATTCAGAGGGTAGACTGAGGCAGGGGAAGAGTCAGGGTGCTGAGAGTAGGGGGACTCTGCCAGGGTGGAGTGAGCCAATGGAGATGGGATGACATAATGGGGGGAGGAACCCCGGATATGGGGAGAGGTGTCTTGATAAGACAGTATCTGATGTTCTGATAGCTTGGGTTGGGAAGAGACATTCTGATATTCTAAAATATAAGATCTTTTATTCTGATCAAATATATTGATTATGAGGTAGGGGTGGTTTTGCAGGACTGAGCAGAACAATTATAAACTGAAGCAGAACAATTAGGGAAACTGAGGCAGGACTGAGTCAGGATGATTAGGGAAACTGAGTCAAGACAATAAAAGAGAACTGTGGCATAACATAAGTACAGCATTTGCTAAGTTATGCGTTTGAAAAAACTGGACATGTTTTACTTGGAGAAGATGATCTTTAAAGTAATAGGATAATGATTTTAGTGTCTTTAATTATCTACTCCAAAACAAATAAAACTAATTGCTAGGTATAATTGTGGTGTTCTCTTCTTTTTTATAATATATGATGATTCTCTGTGGGAGCAGGTTTCTTGGGGAGGTTTTCTGGAGGCAGCTTTAGTTTCAGTTCAGAGTAATAATCACTCCAAATGCAGCCAGGAGTTAAAATCCAATCTTTTATTGTCTCTTCCAAAATAGCCAGGTTAGTTTTCTTAGAGGTCTATCTCTCTGCTTGGTTCCAAGAGCTCTTGCAGCTTGTCTTTTTGCTCTTCCAGCTTCTGCCTCTAGCTCAACTTCGAGTCCTGGTAATCTTCTGAACTGACTCTCTGACTGACTGACTGAAGCTCTTTTTATGCTCTTTTAGAGGTGTAAACTCAAAGATTGACTCCTCCTCTGAGAGTGGCTGTAATGGGCTGAGGCTTGAGTTGATGCACTGAGGTCCCAAGTACATGAGGGTAAATAGTAATTGGACTATACTCTATTAATATACATGATTGGATAAAGAATGGTCCCTGCCCACTCTCTGTGCAAGTCCTGATGTGTTGTACAGGAAATGACGATTTTGGTGGGTGGAGGCAGAGAGAGGAACAGGAAGAGAAGCTGGGAGAGATTGGGCCTGGGTCCATTCTCCTGGCTGCTGGTCGTGTGGCTGCGGATCTAGCTAGCTTCTTGACTCAGCTGCACACATTGCTATCGCCGATTCTCTTCCACCTCCGATCCTTCTTCACTGAGAATAAAGACTGACGATTTTCCCCTAACCTGAACTCCGGACTCCTGCTGATTTTAAAATACATGATCTTCACAAGTGGCATTATGGGAGGTGTGAATTTGGATATCTCATATTGAACCCTGAAATCTTCCAAATGTGTGAACTAATGTGTGAGTTAATGTGTCAACTTGTTAACTTAAGTATTGTTTCTATCAATTCCATTGAGTTATTACCTTGTTTCAAGTTCTGGCTCTTAACATATTATAATAATATAACATAATAAACAAGTATTGCTATTCATCAAATGATATTTGTATAACATCAGGGTGATGATGATGAAAATGATGATAATGCTTGTATTTTAAATATTGCTTTAAATTTTACAAAGCAATGTAAACATATTACCTCATCTGATCCCTTGCAATGCAATATAAAATAAGTACAGTTTAAACAATTTATCCACTATTACACAGCTTGTATGTGAGTCAGAGTTGAAATTCAAGTTTTCCTGACTCCAAATCTAATACACTATGTACTATGCTACCTAAATCATTATATCTTTTCCAGTAAAAATAAATAAATACTTAGTAATTACTTACCAATCAAATGCAAGGCCAAATATTCAGCCTGTAAAAGAAACAAAGAAAGTTAATATATCATATCATTCCTCTTACCAAGGAGCTGAAATTGTAGTTGGTAAGAAAAAGCCAAAAAGAAAAAAAATACATAGAAAGTTACCATATACAAATATTAGAATGGAATAAATGATACATTTTGAAGTAAGTGCTCCTCTTAATCAGTGTAATGAGTTTAGAAAATGAAGAGAAGATATAATGTGCTATTATATGTTATAAATATCAATAATTATGATAAAATAGAATAAAGGTCAATTAGGAGGTTTGGGTTTCAGAAGAAATATTATTCAGACTTAAGAACATTGTACTCTGCATTTTGTAAGTTCAGGGTTTTTCTTCTTCTTTTTTAAAATATATTTTAGCCAAAAATCTAAGAATAATACCTAAGTCAGAGACTTAGAAAACAGACTAAGTACAGCATTTGCTATGATTTTGGTTTGAAGAAATTGGAGATGTTTCAGTGTGGGAAAATTTCATGCAAACACTGCATCTGGAAGAGTGCATAGGAAAAAAAAAAGAATGAAACATCCTTTTCTAAGGGAGACATATAAAGCATTTGCTTTGAGACTTTCAAAACTTTTTAAAATTATATAAAAGATTACAGTATACTTCCCAAACTTTTAGTACACTATTTTTAGATTCTTAATTTCAATTTTTTCAATTCATTTTTGTATTTAAATATGAAAAAATATTTTAACATATGGTCTGGTTTAAAATATGGAAATTATCCAAATGCATATTTATGTCTTTAATTTTCTTATATTGTGCTCCTTGATTTGAGTTGACATTTTACTCTAAATGAAAAATATACATATTGAAAGAAAGCCTTTCACATATTTTATTCATATTGATTTATTTGTTATCTATTGAAAAATCTTTAGTCACAATAGAATTTCCATGGAACAATAAAAAAAAAACCTAAATGATATTTTCACTGTCATACTGATTAATATATATATTTTTTATTTTGACATGCCACCCATAAATATATATATATATGTATATATATATATACATATATATATATATATATTTTATGTAATGTTAATCCCTTAAATGTTGCTACTTTTAGGAGATATATATCATTTCTTTTCAGTGATTACATCATTAAGCCTAAAGATGTTCTTTTAACTGGTGATTGATTTAACATGAATACCATAGAAAATCCACATTTATGGTAATGTATTCAGAAAATTATGTCTGGACATACATTTTAAATGTATTGAAAATGTATTCTTATAGCTTTAATAACAGGAAGATAAGAATACATATACTTCCAAACAACAATTAGATATTAGAAGAATTTTAGAAAATGAATTATTGTTAAAAGAAGATTATTTGACCAACCTTATAAATGCCTGCATAAATGATGTGATCTGAAGTGGTAAATCTAATACCTTGAGTTAACATATGACAATATGTTATCATAAAAATCTGTTCATTAGATATTTCCTTATGTTAAATATCCATAATTTCTGAGAGGACAATACATGATATTTACTTTTCATTTACTTTTGTTTCATGAGTTGTAAAAGATGTTATCAGGAAAGTGATGGAAATGATAGGAAGACAAGATAGACTGGTCACATGTAGTGGGAGGTAAATGAGAGTTGACATCCTAAAAGTTCCAATGCTTTCCTCCCAGTATCAAGGGAAAGAGTGGGCTTTCAGACACCTTACAGATATTTCACATTCAACAAGTTCAGAATATCTTTTCCTCTACATCCTCCCATCTTCAACATCCCATATTTCTCTCTAGGATACAAACATCCTTCAAGTCTTCTAGGTTTGCAAGATTAGTATTAACCTCAACTCAATATTCATTCTTCCTCATCCCATATATTCAGTCCTTGAAATGTAATTGCTGTAAATTGAACTCATTATATTTCCCCTCAAATCCTTCCCTCTTCCATATATCCTTATTTCTTTTAAACACCCCAACAACCGATCTCAGCCGTCTCTGCAGGGAGAGCTTCACTACAGGATTGGATACTTTGCTCTGGCAGCAAGTCAGTAGCCCAGCAGAGAAGCTAAAAACACCGGGGTGAAGAATACAACCCCAAACAGCTGGAGTTCCTTGAGACCGGCCACCCCTCCCCCACAGCGTCTTAGCACACTCTCAGAGTCTCAGAGCGTAGGCGCAACACAGTCCTGCTAGTGCCTCGCAGCTGCCCCCTCAGTCTGTAGAGGAAGCTCGGTAACGCCACCCAGCCCCTCCCCCAAAAAAGCAGACTCCATTTGTGTTTTTTTTTCCTTTTTTTTCTTTGCTAGTTTGTCTCTGATTCTTCTCTGACAAAATGAGCAAAAAGTTAAAAAGGACTTTAACGATTGACAGCTTTTATACAGACAGAGAACAGGCTCTAAACCCTGAGGAGACTAAAAACAGATTATTTTTCAGGTGAATCCCCACAGGAGGAGATCATCTGTTCCTCAGCACAGATGAATCTCCTAGAAGAAATTAAAAAGGCTCTCACAAGAGAGCTACAAGAAAAATGGGAAAAGGAGAGGGAGGCTTGGCAAGAGAGTCTGGAGAAGTCATCCCACTCACTTAAAGACAGAATGGATAAAGAAATAAAATCCTTGAAAAATAGGATTAGTGAACTGGAAACAGAAAATAGCTCACTAAAGAATAAAATGGGTGAAATGGAAAACCATTCCATAGAACAAATTGGACAATTAGAAAAAGATATAAAAAAAGTGAGTGAAGAAAACACTTCATTGAAAATAAAAATGGAACAAATGGAATTGAATGACTCAAGTAGACAAGAATAATCAGTCAAGCAAGACCAAAAAAACTAAACAATGGAGAAAAATGTGAAATACCTTCTGGGGAAAACAACAGACCTGGAAAACAGGTCTAGGAGAGACAATCTGAGAATGATTGGACTCCCAGAAAAATACGATGAAAAAAAGAGCCTGGACACTATTTTCCAGGAAATTATCAAAGAGAACTGCCCAGAAGTCATAGAAATAGAGGGTAAAATAGACATTGAAAGGATTCACCGATCACCCACTGAAAGGGATGCTAAAATCAAAACACCAAGAAATATAGTGGCCAAATGCCAGAACCCTGAAACAAAGGAAAAAATACTCCAAGCGGCTAGAAAAACCCAATTCAAATATAGAGGAGCCACAATAAGGATCACCCAAGATCTAGCAGCATCCACATTATAAGATCGAAGGGCCTGGAATATGATATTCCAAAAGGCTAAGGAACTCAGTAAACACCCCAACAGCCTTCCAGCAGTGCTAATTCATAATCTTGACATTCATAATCTTGACATTATTTTGGATTGATACTGTCTCTCAACCCACACAATCAGGGTTCTGTCAATTCTACTCTAACACTCTCTTTCTTATCCACTTTACTTCACTCACACAGCCACCACCTTAATTCAGACTCTTGCCTAGAATATTGCAATAGCCTTCTAATTGGTTTCCCATTCAGTCCATCCTTCCTATTGCTGAGAAAGTAATTTTTCTTAAGCATACACATGACTATGTTGTCCCCCCTACTCAATGAAGTTCATTTACTTCTTTTGGTTCTGGTATCAAACTTCTGTTTGGCTTTTAAAGAACTTTACCACTTTTAGCAAATTTGTCTTTTTTAGCATTCTAATGCTTTGCTCCCATTCTATCACTCTTTAAGCAGCTAAACCGACCTTATTTTTTCCACTCACAGAAAACACTCCATTTCTCAGCTCAAGACCTTATAATCCCTTGTCATTTTCACCTTAAAGAATCCCTCTCTCCTTTCAAGACACAGTACAGGCAACACTTCTGCATGAAGTCTTTCTTGATTTCTTCAATTACTAGTGCCCTCCCTTTCAGTATACATCATATTTAATAATTTTATTTATATTTATTAGTATATGCTTTATGTATGTTCTCTTTTTCTCTTGCATTACAATGTCAATTCCTTGACAGCAGGTATTGTTTCATTTATATTGCTTATGTATATAGAACCTAGTACACCGTAGATCTTAATACTTTTCAACTGATTAATTTAGTTTACTGTGTGAAACCTCTGTGGCTAACTCATAGAACAACATGAAAAACAATCATGCAGTATAGGCAGGTATGCATGAATTATGTTTTACCTAATTTGAACAACCAGGTGGATGAAATCACAGCTCTATTTGATTATGTAACACTGAATTTTATGTGCTGAATAATATTTTACCACTTTGCAAATCTTGCTATATCAATGTGAGAGTTCATCATTATTGTTATTATCACTTTTCTCATTCTTTCCATTTCTGTGAGAGAGTTCATATAGTAAGGACAAATTGTTATTCTTACATTGTTCTTTTATACTTAATATTCTTTGGTCTGTTATGCAAGAGGATAAAATATTTGATTCATGTAATTACATAGGAGTTTTGAGATATGCTAATTTTCTACAGACAAACTGAAGGAATCTTCCTGACAGTTCCAGGAGCGGCTTGTATAACAGGGCTAATATCTATATAATTTTATAATTATGTTGTCATATAATTATGCAGTTATATTTTCAGGTGGTTTTAACTTCTGCTTGGTCTCTATTTTGATTAATTCATGTAGTCTAGAAACTGAATACTTGCTTTGGTGACAGCTATTAAAATAATTGATTTTAATTTTAATGCACCAATAATATTCTCAGACAGATGTGGGGAACATTAATGTAATGATACTCTGGTTGTAGTTTTGTAGAATTCTCATAATACTTTAGAGTTCATGTTTGTAATATGGAGATTTATAATCTCTTATTTGGTAAAGAATAATGAGCATCAAATGTATAATTCTAGTCATGTGTCCATATCTTACTAGGTACCTGCAAATTTTTGTAGTCTGAGGGGAGATGCTACAAAGTTTTTACCTTTTTAGTATAAAATTTATACGATCTTAGTGCATATTCAGAGTTGATCAATGACTCTGGGTTGCTTTAGAATAGCCTTCCTCTAATTTTTAATGTCAACAGCCTTATGTTTGCTGTCATAGATTGCTCCATTAATAGGAACAAATCTGCATGATTTAGCCATTTATTCGATACTACTTTGTCAAAATATTCTGACACAGATTATATGAATGTCACTCATGTGAGCCTTTTGATTCCATTTCTGAATCACAGTCATTATAAAGGCTCTGGAGAAAAAATATTTCAACACATTCAATATATCTATCATTACATATTCTTTCTCATTCTTCTTTACAACTTTATGATGCATTTTTGTTGCAAATAAATTTCTATAATTTTTAACAATTTCATCACATGCTCTGAGAACAAATATACATTTATACATTTTGCTGAGAAGATATTAATCTTTCTGCATTCAGGTAATGAGCCTTGTACTTCACTAACATTGTGCAGGCTTCTGTTTGGTTATTTTCTACATTGTTGATTTTTTAAAAATCATACCAAAAGTATATATTCATATTGCTGTTATATTGCTGTATATATATTCATTCTTCTATTTTTTCCAACTAGTCTCTTGACTTTGCTTAGTCATATACATAATACAACTATGTACAAATATATGTATGTGTATGTTCTATGTACCTTGTATAAGTATGATCAAAATGACTGAAAGTATTGCTTTGTATCAATTGTACAAATATTAAACCTATGTGTACCAAATACTACAGCATTTAATTTTTTAAAAAAGTTAAATAAATTATAGAAAGTAATAGATAGTTGAATTATAATAATGAGGGACTTTAATATTTCCTCCTCAAAACTAGATAAATCTAAACAAAAAATAAATAAGAAGTCAAGTAAGTGAGTAGAATTTTAGACAAGCCAAATATGATAAGATATTTGGAAAGTGTAATGTTGTCTGGGTTCAGTTTTCTTGAGTTTCTGGGGCAGCCTTCCTTTCAGTTCAGTAATCACCACAAGTGTAGCTAGGGGTTAAAATTCAAATATGTTATTATCTCTTCCAAAGTCTTGTCCCCTTTCCTGAGGCTGGGCAGCTTTCTTAGAACCCTTCTGGAGTCTTGGTTTCAGTGGAGAAATTGCAGGAGGAGAACTTGCCATCAGGAGCCTGACCAAAGATCAAATGAATCTCTCTCCTTGGTTCTGAGAGTTCGAGCTCCTGACCCCAGGCTTTTGTTTTCTCTGCTTCTGAATGAACCTAGCTTAGGTTCCTAGCTTATATGCTCTACACTGAGTATAAACTGAGTCTAAATCATTATATCACTAGGAAACCATTATTTGTTATAAGATTAAATCAATCATACTGAACTTAGAGAACTATTAAACATCATGCTAAACTAGAAAAACATTGTCTCATCAATTCCCCTTACTTAGTACCTTGTAAGAATCCTTGTTTCAAGTTCAGAATTCTGGCCCATAATAGGAAAGAACTGATGTGACTAAAAAGAAATAGACTTTTTCCTTAGTATTTCATGATAAATTCACAAAGATTTACCATATTTTAGGACATAAAATTTCATAGTTATAAACAAAAATATTAAAAGCATCACTTTTAGATAATAATGCAATAAAATTATTTTTAAAAGGGATCAGAGAAACCTAGATTTAAAGTGAGTTGGAGACTAAACAGTCTAATCTTGAAGATTGAACAAATTATAGAAGCAATCAATAATTTCATTGAAGAGAATGACAATAAGAAAACAAAATATGGAAACCTATGGAATAAAATAAAAACAGTGATCAAAGGAAAATTTCTATCTTTAAATGTCTTCATCAATAAAATAAAAAGCAAACCAATGGATTGGGTATGTAATTTTTAAAAATAGAAAAAAAAACAACAAAATAAAAATTTTCAATTAAATTTAAAATTATAAGAATTAAGGATGAAATTAATAAAATTAAAGTGTGAGAAAACATTGAATTTAGAAATAAAACTAATAAGTGGTTTTATGAAAAAAATCAATAAAACAGATAAACCATTGTTTAATATGGTATTCAGAGAGAAAAAGAGAAGAAAATCACCAGCACCAAAAAAAAAAAAAAAAAAAAAAAAAAAAAAATAAATGAAAAGGATGAATATGCAGCTAATTAAGTTAAAATTAAAGCAATTGCAAGGAATTATTTTGACCAATTTCATGCAAATAAGTTTAACAATTTCACGAAATGGAAGAATATTCAGAAAAAAAAATGAACTATCTAGATTAGCAGAAGAGGGAATACAATATCTAAATAGACTTATTTTAGAAAAAGAAATTGAGCAAGTCATAAATGAGCATTCTAAGAAAAAAGCACCAGGTTCAGATGGATTTACAAATGAATCCTATTAAACATTTATAGACCAACTAATTTTAGAAAAGGAAATTGAACATGTCATAAAAGAACATTCTAAGAAAAAAGCACCAGGATCAGATAGATTTACAAGTGAATTATATTAAACATTTAAAGACCAACTAATTTCAATATTAAATAAATTATTACAAAAGATAGGCAAATTGGGTCTTAATAAACTCTTTTTAAAAAATGAAATAATTGTAATACCTAAAAGGAAGAGTAAAAATAATAAAAAAATACAGATCAATTTCTCATTATCGAATAATAAAAGAGGACACAATATATTTTGAAAAATTGTACACTAGAACATGTGGTATTTATACCAATAATGCAGGAATGGTTTAACAAAAGGAAAACTATTAATATAATTGATGATATCAATAAAAATTGTAATGCCGGAGAAACTGAGCAAGACAGAGATTAGAGACCAATTCAATAGTTTATTAAATGGAAAAAGATACTGGGACCAATTGATCCATGTTTAGTCCCAGGGCTGGACGACACTATCATCTTAAAGAGTCCAGTCCTAAGTATCACAAAGCAACCTTTTTATAGGATAACAAGAACAATGACATAATAGGGAGGGTATCTGGGATGATACAATGGAGGGAGGTATTGGAGAGGCTACTGATATTCTAATGACATCTAAAATGGATAAACCTTTATTTTGTCAAACATTAAGAAGAAATGATATTCTAATGACATCTGAATTTTCGGAATATTCTTTCATTTTGTGAAATTGTTAAACTTATTGCCACGTAATTGGTCAAAATTAATTCCAATTAAATTTAAAATTATAAGAATTAAAGATGAAATTAATAAAATTTAAGTGTGAGAAAACATTGAATTTAGAAATAAAACTAATAAGTGGTTTTATGAAAAAATCAATAAAACAGAAAAACTGTTGTTTAATATGATATTCAGAGAGAAAAAGAGAAGAAAATCAAATCACTAAAACAAAAAAAATTAAAAAAATAAAGTTGTGGTGATCTGAGTAGAGAGAAGGTGTAATGCCAGAGAAACTGAGGCAGGATAGAGATTAGAGAGTTATAATAATTTATTTGAAAGGGAAAGATTTACTGGAACCAAATGGATCCATGGTTTGGTCCCAGAGCTGAATGAGACTTATCTCCAAGAATCCAGCAAACAATGTGAATTCTCAATGACATATATACACGTGGCTCAGATACAGGGGGTAGACTGAAGCAGGGGAGAAATCAGGATGCTAAGAGCAGAATGGGACTCTGACAGGGTGGGGGGAAGCCCCTGGAGATGGAAAGAAGCATCTTGATAAGATGGTGTCTGATATTCTGATAGATTGGGGTGGTGAAAGGCATTCTGATATTCTAAAATATAAAATCTTTTATCCTTATCAAATATTCTGATGATTAAGAGGGAAGGGTGGTTGCAGGATTGACCAGAACAATTAGGTCTTTAGAATGTAAGCTTATTGAGGTTGTAGGGTATTTTTTAAAAAATAACTTCCTCCCCCTCAAATAAATAGGCACTTTTATCTCTCCCCAATCATTAGAAAAGAAAAAGAAAGCCTTTATAATAAATATATGTAGCCAAACAAAATAAATCCCTACTTTGGTCATGACCCAAAAAAGATATTTCAAATTGTATATTGAGTCCATCTTGTGAACTGATTCATCCGTTCTGTAAAACAATTTAGAGCTTTTCCTCAAAAAACACCAGTACAGTATTGCTGACCTACAAATAACATGACTAAGCTACTACCCCAAATAATCAAAGACAGAAGAAAAATGACTTATATGTACAAAAATATTTATATCAGCTCTTTTTGAGACTGATAACTAATAAAGAAAAATCATTAATTAGGAACTGATTGAATAAATTATGGTATATATGATTCCCACTGTCCCCACCTTTTTTCCTACCTCATAACATGGAGTATTGTTTGAGCTTTGAATTAGTGATAATTGTTGTTGTTATCATTGTTATTATTAGCAGAACACAAATGACATTATATCTACATGAAAATCAAGCATGAAGTATTGAGACAGAAGAGGGATAAAATTTAATAAGTGATAAATAAAACCAGGACACTGAATGCTGTTCAAGGAGAGATTTAGTTAGTTAATAATTATGGACTGCTCCATTAGATTTAATTATGCATTCTTTGCCTGGCAACTTAATGTCACAATGGTTAATACAGAGATGGTTCCACAGCCAAAAAAATGAATTTAATTCTAGCTTCATACACTTAGTAGCTTTGTAGATCCTATCTACTCTGTTTCTTTAATTCAGAAAATGGATATAATACTAGCACTTACCTTCTAGGGTTGTTGTGAGGATCAAATAATATTTGTAGAGTATTTAGCATATCTCTAAAGAAATAATTGAGTGAAAAAAGGTCAGATAGGAAAATTTTAATAATTTTGACAATGAGAATATAGATACAAAGCTAATAATATTCATTAATTCTGTGTTTTAAATAATGGAATACTAAAAAAATCCAAATCTTTTTGGGAAATGTTTATTTTTTTAAGCCTAAAAATTTAATGTTTATTAAAATTCAATTAGCCAAGTAGAAGAAAATATGCACATACATACAGATACACACACAGAGAAAATAAACTGGCTAGCCATCTCTATACTAAATTAACTTGATATTAAACATAATTATCCTTTTCTTTTTTATACTGAAGATTTGGTTAAAAAGATTCAGACTTCTTACTTTTAATAATATGCTTTGCAGACATGACTACAAATTGAGCAAGATGATTGTTTTTTTTTTCATTTTTTCAGCTTTCAGTGAAGATAAAAAGTTTTCTTAATGTGTTAAAATTTGAACCAGTTAATACTCATATAATAATTTTTAAATCATAAATTCCCTTCTTACTTCCAGTTAACATTACTGATATCAAAAATATATATATTTGTAATATCAAGGTATTGATTTAAAGAAAATGGATGAACTGAGGGGAGGTTAATATATATATATATATATATATATATATATATATACATACTGTATTAATTTGACAGATCAATTCAAACATATGAACATTTGACATGACATAATGATAATTATAATAATGATGATGATAATGATAATAAAAGAAAAGATTAGGTATAAATTATTGGTAGGTAAATTCAGACTCTGGTACAGTAAGATAATCTAGTTAAGTTAAACTTAATTAATCTAAATTGAAAAACTTTTTCAACATCTTTTCATTTTTACTTCTGATTCCTCTACTCTCCTTATTCATTCAGTTATTGGTAAATTTACATACTTATTTGTAAATATATAGAAAGCACATACTATACTGAAGATGCTTTCCTGAAGATTGTGGGAGATATAGAAAAGAAAATAATCTACATAAATCTTAAATCTTAAAAAATTTATTAGGAAAATGATAATTCCTACATACTTCCCAAATTTCCTGTATTGCTCGATGACTTTCTTGGGGTCTAATGTGCTATACTATATTATGATATGATATATATGGTTCCATGAAGGCAAAAATTATATTCCTGTTTTTTTTTCTGGCTTCTGGTTCAGAAATATAAAAAGAATGGTGTGTTGATGCAGAAATCCGGAAATCTTCCTCATCCCCAAAAGCACAATTTGTTCCTTATTCTGTCTTGGATGCTTTACCTATTACTATTTTCCTATATTCTCTCAAATTTTCTCTTTCAGAGTTTTTCTCAATGTCACTATCTCTTCATTTCATATTGTTTGTGTAACTCAGATTAGAATCTGAACTTTAACTTGGCATGTATTGAGACTCTCACCTTACCTTGACTTATGGTTATTCTGGAGGGCCTCCAAGTCCTCAGGGCCTCGTCTCACAATTACTTCATGCTTCATCTACCTGACAGGGTACTTCAGCTGATATACATCTTTATATTATAGAAGGTTGCACTATGGTGACAGACGACTAGAAGGATGGGGGTTTTGCAACATTGCCTAACCTGCCCTCTGAATGAGTAATTTGGCTTGGCCCTGTCTATTACACAGGCTATAGCTAATATTCTTGCAGGCCCATGTCCACCACAAGTTTACTCAAACACAAAATCAAAATCAACCAGAAACTAGTGACCTACAGGAAAAAATTCAAGTCATTTCAATTAACATTTATTAACTATGTACTAGGCACTGTGCTAGGCACAGGTGATACAAACCAGAAAAAGAAAAATCATCCTTATCTTCCAGGAACTTACAATCTAATTAGTGAGACAGCATATAACAAATTACATATGAGATAAACAGAAAACGATTAACAGAGAGAAATGATTGGAATTAGAATTAGGTTGGGAAATTTCTATGGAAGAAAAAATTTTAGTTGGAACTTAAAGGAAGGTCAATAGTTGGGGTAGAAGAGAAAGAATGTTCTGAGCTAGGGAGACAGCCAGATAAAATGCTCAAGATGAGAGATGGGATATGGAATTTCTTGTTTATGAAACAATCAGGATGCTAGTGTCACTAGACTGAAGACTACATATCAGGAAACATGGTGTAAAAATGTTGGAAGGTAGGGCTTTGCCCCAAATTCTAAATACCATTTTGTATTTGATCCTGGATTGCAAATGAAAACCCTTGGAAATTATTGAGTAGGGAAGTGTCATGGGCAGAGACAGACTCAGAAGCATGCTTTTTACAAAACCAAATTTGTGGTAAGAAGGGACTACACTGGAGTCATGGTAATGTCAGAGTTCTGAAGGGGGCATATTTGAGAAACAATACAAATCAATAGACCTTGACAAAGGATTGGATATGGATGGAGAGAAATCATGAGGAGTTTAAGATGGCTTCTAATTTGTGGGCCTGAGGGAATGAGAGATTGGTTCTGCTTTTCATAGTAATAAGGAATGGAGATTGGAGCAAGGGGAACCAAGTTTAGAAGAATGAGTTCAATTTGTGATATTTTGATCTAAAGATTTCTAATAAATATCTAGTTCCAGATTTCTAAAAAGCAGTTGGAAATGCAAAATTGAAGCTTATCAGAGAGTTTGAGATTTGATAGGCAGATTTGAAAATCATCAGCCCAAAGATGGTCATTAAATTCATGGAAGTTGGTGTAAACTTCCCTTGGTCATCAAGGGAAGTAGCAGTGAAAAAGAAATTCCAGGAGAAAGTCCTGAGAACTAAAGTTAGAAGGTATAACCTGAATAAGGATTTAGCAAAGGAGACAGGGGGAGAATGGTCAGATAAATAGCTGGAGAATGAGGAATGATGCTCTAAAAACCTATGGGGGAAAGTGTATTTAAGAGGAAGTGCATGATTGACAGTATCAAGAGGTACAGAAAAGTCAAAGAGAATGAGGATAAAGAAAAGAACACAAGAGAACTAAGAGATCATTAGTAAATTTGGAGAGAGAAGTTTTGGTGGAATAATAATGTCAGAAGACAGATTATTAAGGGTTAGGAAGAGAGTAAGAGGAGAGAAAGTGGAAGCACCTATTGTAGAATTTCTGAAATAGTTTAAAAAGGAGAGAGTTACTGGATGATAATTAACATAGATGGGAAAAATTAACTAGGACTTTTTCAGGATGGGTGAAGACATGGACATATTTTTAAGGCATAAGAAAAACCAGGAGAAAGAGAGAAAATGAAAAAGTGGGTTTGACAAAGGGGATGATCTGGTAGAAGAGAGGGGATATAATAAGATTACTTGAACAAGTGGAGATGTGAGTTGTGGGGAGAAGTATAAGGCCACTTCAATATGTGAGACAAGAATAAAAGGAAATATAGCTGCAAAAAATACCAGAGTGATAGGAGATGGGGAAGAGGATAGAAGGGAGAGTTCATAGAGAATGACCACAATTTTTTCTGTAAAATATGGAAAAGAGCTGTCAGCTGAGAGAATAGGAAAGAGGAGAAGCCATGACGAATTTGAAGAGACATGAAAAGGTTTACAAGACCCTTTGCTAAGAAGAGAACTGTTAGTTGATAAGGGAAATATAGTAAAATTACTTAGCAACATTGAGGGTCCAATTGTCATTTCATAACATAAATTTTTATTGAATCCATTGAGAAAGTTTTCAGTTTTCTTCACCTTCATTTGGCAAAATATATGTATGAACAAAGGCATAAAATGGTAGGACTGATCCAAGGTCCAAGCTTGACTGTATACAATCTCTGATGTGATAATTAGTCTAGGGATTAGAGAGGAAGACAGTGTAGAGGTGAGTTTGTTCACCAAGGGGTCACAATAGGGAAAAGAGGAGAAAATGGTTGGTGTAAGGAAGACAGCCAAAGAGAAAAAGTCAAGAGATTCAAGGTCATAATATAATGTATATAGTCACAATATAATGTGTGTGTGTGTGTGTGTGTGTATCTATCTCAAGGATCAGACTCACAAAACTATAATCTGTGGGTCTGTTGAAAATAGATACCAACATTTTAATTGGGGACAGATATGAGTAGTATAAATCTCAAAGAAAAGGAAATTATTCAATTATGGAAGAAGGGAGGAAATGTAAAGTAGTGATAAGAAGCAAGAGATAGTCTTAACTTCTATCTGACCAGTAAATAAAAAATTAATGAAGATGTAGCTAGCCCTAGAAAGGGTGGCCATGAAGGCTGTGTCATCCAGAAGAAGCCATATTTCATTAAGAACTAATAGATGAGAAGACTGGGATAAGAAAAGATTTAAGATGAAGAAAAATTTATTGCCAGTGCAACAGGAATTGAAGAAAACTCAGTAGAAGGACTGAATGAAATTAAGTTGAACTTCAGAGTACAAGGGTAGAAGGAGATGGGAATAAGGAAACAAATGGTTGAGGTTAGGGAATGGAAAGGAGTAAGGATTAAGTTGATGTGGGATAAACCCCAAACAACTAGTATCACCAACACCTCCCTCCACTGCCCTACTCCAAAGTTCTATAAATAGAGAGCAACACTAATTAATAGGAAAAAAAATTAGGCATTGACCATTTCATAGAGGAGAAGCAGGGTCAGTGGGAAGAGGAACTTCAATGACTTCAGTTATAGACTATAGCATAAATACAGACATTAAAGGCTATTTATTGCTGTCCTTTATTTTTCAGATGAAAAAACTTGGGTCAAGAGAAACTCAGTACAATAATTATTCAAGTAGTTGAAGGAAAGAACTGAGATTTGAACCAGGGTTAGCATTTCCAAAAGGGAAAAAATATATATATATACATTCCTAAGTTGGCCAGATGCTCTTAACATTTTTCTAAATTATTTGAACAAAGGCATAGATAACATATTATTTATATTGGCATAAAATATGGAATAAAATGAGTGAAAACATTATTATAGATAATATTTTAAACATATATATATATATATATTTGTGTATATATATATATATATATATAAACATGTTATATAATCAAAAGACAGGGTTGATGAAATAAGACTAATAAAGAATTTAATTGGTTGAATTTAAAATCTTTAAAAGACTAACTTCTCAATTATAGAATGGGGAGGTATGGCTCTCAAAAAGTTTGTTTTTAAAAAGAAATGTAAATTTCAATAGAATATAAAATCATTAAGAATAGATAGTGTAATATGGCAAAAGTTAATTCAGAAAAGATCATTTTAGCTTATACTTCATCAAGGGTCAAAACATCTAAGTTAGATGGAGGTGATAGTCTATCCTGATCATATCTCTGGAGGATTGTGTTCAGTTCTAAACAGCAGAATTTGGCAAGACCATTAATCAACTGGATAGCATAGAAAGTAGGACAACCAAAATGGTGAATGACTTAAAGTTCCTTCCAAATAAAGATTGATTGAAAGAAATGGGTAAGTTTACCTAGAGAAAATGAAGCTTAAAGGAAATATGAGGGGAGGGAAAAGGAAACAAACATGTATTAAGTTTCTGCTATGTGCTATATTATTCAATTTGATCCTCATAATAACTTTGGGAGGTAGGTCAATATTTTATAGATTCTCATCTGAATCAGATATTGAGGTCAGTTAGAAATTATAAGGTAATTTTTCCAGAGTCACTCAAATAGCTAATAAGTGTTTAAAGCAAGTAAACTCAGGTCTTTCTGACTCCAGGCCCAGTACTCTATTTATTGTATACCTACCTGCTTCAAACGCAAATACTTTCTTTAAACATCTGAACAAATTTTATGAGCAATAGAGGTGAAACTTAATTTGTGATTGGTCCAGAGTGCTAAATTAGAGTCAAAGGGGAAGTTACAGAGACAAAGATATAATAATAACAGAAAGAAAACCCTCTCAAGAATTAGATTTATTTAAAAATGGAATGACCTGCCATGAAAATCTAGATTCTAGGCAAAGATAATGAAAAGTTAATAAGAAAAAATATGAATTAATAATTTTGAGGCAAAGTAGAAAGAATATTCAACCTGGGACATTAAAATATTTGAACATCATGTGAAAAAGGAATCATACATGTCTGGGCCCTAGTGAGCAGACCCAGAAACAATTTGTGAAAGCTGTCAAGTAGCAAATTTAAGTTTGATGTAAAAAAAAATTAAAACAACAACAAACAAACAAAACCTAATAATTAGATCTGGACCACAAAGGGCATTTGGTTGCTTCATATAATAATGGGTCCTTCGTCACTGTTGGTCTTCAAAGTATAGATGACCACTTGTATTTTGTAGGGTAGCTTCTTCCCAGCAATAGGTTAGACTAGGTGACTTCTAAGATCTTGGATCTAGTGTTCTGTGTTTCTGAGTCAGAAGGACTATATATTAATACTGGTTCTTCCACTTCGTCATCATGTGGTCTCAGATAAATGATTTAAATCTATGAACCTCATTTCTCTTAACTGTCAAATAAAGACAATGGATCTCACTACTGTGATAGAAGGATGTGGACCTCTTGTAACCACTGAGGAAAAACCAATATGATTCCAAAGGTTATTCTAAAACATCAAAGAATCTCTGAGCACAATAACAAGACAGAGACAGAATATTCTATTCACCTGCCTTATTTAGTGGAGCTGCTCCCATTTGCTCAGTCCCTTTCTCTATGGTTCATAAACTCATTCCCTCTTATTTTTCTCAGTCTCAGAAACACTTAAGCCCTGGCTGACTGAGGGTAAATACTTCTTGTTTTTAGCCTTCTTTGCTCATTTTTCTAACCCATCCCTTAACCACACCCTCTTCAATGTTCCATTCTTTCCATGGGCCTTCTAGGATTCCTCTGTAATTTCCAAACTTTCCTTGATTTTGGATCTCTTCCTCACTTGTTACTTCTATATTCTGGCATTGGCTTTTCCTAAATGACTCCAGATCTTTGATGCTCCTTCTCCATATTGGTTACACCTTTTCCTGTAACCCTTAACAAGCACCACTCCTAAAGGATGACTTAGAATACTTTTTTACTACTTCTTGCCATTTTCAGATCTTTCTTCTGCTATTATTTCTCAACAAGCTCTGTGGCCTCTAGTCAAATTCATCACCCAGTTCAAATCACAGTGACTATTACTTACCTACTGGCCCATAGGTTATATTTGTCCTTTTTGAGATAACTTAATACCTAGTTTGTGGGCTTCCTCTCCACCACAATTCATGTCTGAATACTGGGGCAGAAGAAGAGAGGAGGGAGTAGGGAGAGACAGGAGGAGAAGAGGGTGGTAGGAATTAGTGTACATATTAGTATTTCCTCTAATACTCTTACCTCTCACTTCTTCCCATCTAAACAAATTCTATGAGCACCCTTTCCATTCCCCTTCAATTACATATAGAAATTGGAACATCCTTCGTCTTGTCATTAGCTAAAATTGCTCCATATCTGACTTCAACTTCCTATGATCATCATTGGCTTGTTTAGTTATCTTTACAATGGAGTAAACTTGATCTAATTGGTCATTTAACAAAGAAAAATGAAGTTGAAAGTAAAGTATTTAGATCTGGAATCCTTTTTAAAGGAATTTTTGCAGAATTGGTTTGGGGTATAGTCCAGATTTATGCATTTATAGATAGAGGGACCTTTTGGGATGGAAACTCCCTTCACTAATCTTACTTGTAACTGTCTGAAACTTACAATTTCACTGTGTCACTGGAAAACTACATGATTCTCTACAATAAGCCCAGGGACAGGGACATTGTCTGAATCCAAGGCTGCCCTTTCAATTTTAGAACATATGGTTATATAAAATTTTGAGTCATAAAGACTCAATAGAAATAAGAATAAATAAATAAAACCCTGATCCTTATTTGAAATGGAATTAATCATACTTAACAAGAGGTATAGTTTTATTTTTAGCTTTTATTTCTAGAATTAGCAGTCATGGCATGGCTACTCTAAGTAAAACTATACAACTAATTTATAACTATATAACCAAAAGAATTTAGTTCTAAGTTTTAATATCATTGTTAGTATATATTTAGCTAAGTTATGCTCATAAATTCCATGAAGACATGAAGCAGATTCCAATAAAATCTAAATAGTGATCAAAATTGCTTAATCTTATTTATATCTTCCCTCTTATTTAATCATCACTATTTTTTCCAGTTTGATGCCCCTTATTTGCAGTCTTAAAAAGGCTCTGTTTCAGTCAAATAGTGATAAATGTTCATCCAATATTTTATATCTTAGCCTAGAAAACTACTCCCCACCAGACCAGTCATTCATTCAAACCATAAATTCTTTTAACTGTATTTGTGAAATGGAGAGTGAGGATGAATAGTAGTCTCATATGCAACATTATTCATATTTTGCAAAAAGCAACTTTTGCCTTTCTCTGGGTAGATTTTATTATGTTGCTGGCAAGAGAGTGAATCAGGTTCTGCAGGTGCATGATTTGTGGAAAGAAGAGTATTCACTTCAGAGGGGAAGGGGGAAAAAAAATACATAAATCTTGTAAGAGTCTGCAAAGAGTAAAATGAATTAAAAAAATTTTAACATCTACTAGCCACAAAACTTCTTCCTTCTAGTCAATTACTTGAGTTAATACTTTAAATACGTGTGAAATAGACTGTTCTTTTCTGTCATTACAAAAGTGACCTTTCGAAATCAATCTTCAGTTTAAGTTAGTCATTCTTTGGAGAAAATATTAGCTCTGTATTCTCTCTGCTCAAGTCAGACTTTGAGAAATTCTTCCAGAACATATTCTACTATGTGAACTAATTATTAAAACTAAGTTTAAATTCATACTTTGTAACAAAAGTGCAAAACAGCAAAATGTCATTTCTAGACATTCACATTAGAAGTGCTGATTACACCTATGTTTAAAGCTCCTTAGCCTGTTTTTTTCTTGGTAATGACAAGATAGTGAGGATCATTTTAGATGCCAAGCCTGTTCTCAAACTGTTATCATCCTTTGCATACCATTCCTTGGTCCCATCTGCCTCTCCATATGTTGTGATTCCATCAGGGCTCAGTTCAAGTCCTTCCTCTTTCAAAAAACTCTATCCAGCTACTACAATCCACATCAAACCCTCCTTTTTCATTAATCCATTAGAAATTTTGTGCAAAATGTGACACCCTAGGAAAGCCCCCAAACAGAGTTCCCCATAAGCTGGTTTCCAATTGCTTCTTGTCACTACTTGAACAATTAGAGTTGGAAAATATTCTACTCCAAAGATAGAACTTTTGGCTTATATAAGACTCAAAAGCAAAGGCACCATTGGTAGCATGTTGCTGAAGATCTAAAAGGGAAGGCAGTTCAAGAAGGGAGGTGCCAATTAAAAAAATACTAAGAATGAAATATTGAAAGGTCCTAAAGAAAAAAGAAAAGATAACTAATGAGATTGACAGATTGTTACATTATCTTATATAATCAACATGGCACTGTGCTAGATTCTGGAATATAAACATGAAAGTAAATAGAAGATCCTACTTTTTATTGAGGAAGAAAACTCTTACTCTAATATGTCATTGAATTTTCAGAGATGACCCTAAGTTCTTAAAGCTTCTACTAATAGAAAGTAAGATCTAGAATGATTTATGTAATTGAAAAGACTTTGGGAATTGACTGATCATATAACTATCATCTAAGGACCAATATGACCAAAATGGAAAGAAGATCACCCCAGTTTGGCTTCAGAGTGATGAATTTTATAATTGCAATTAACTCTTAAGGATAGTCTATTAGGATGTTGACAAGCTATAATACAGGTTGCTGGAGGGGATACCCATTCTTAAACCAATGATATCATGAATAGTTAAATTATTAACATATATACACATTATCAGAGAAAGAGCCAGTAATGAATGATAAATTTAAAAGGAGAAGCATAGTTCTCTAAAAATAGTACTAGGAAGACCAAAGCACAGAATCAGCTAAAACTTGTGGTGAATTATTGAGAAAACAAGAAATGCTTTTAAAGAGTTGTTCAGAGCAAGCAGTACAAAAAAAGAACAGGCATCCTGCTTGGGATAGATAGAACAACACTTGAGGATGACAAAGAGAAAACTTAATTACTCATACTCATATTGCTTCTGTTTTCTCTTTCAGCGGAGAATCATTTCCAGACTAAAAGAGCTAGACCAAAATTATTGAAAATGACACTGCTGGACAAAATTCTTTTTATCAATTCAAATATATGCCTGCTCTGAAACATATAGTTTTGGGGAATTGTCTTGAGGTATTGAAACTTGCTCAAAGTCACACACAGTTAGGAAGTGTCAGAAGTGTTTCTTAAGGGCTACTCTTCCTGATCATAAGACTCTATCTCTCTATAGAGACTATAATGCTGTAATGCTGACTTATGTTAGATAAAAGTAGTTGACTATATCTCTATATTGTAAATATTACAAATGAAATTACTTTTTAATTTGACAGAATTATGTATCTAATTGAATTGTTCTAACTGTATTTCAAACTTTTACAGAACATATCCTTTGAGAATTTTATATATGCTTTCTTCTCCTTTTGCCTTCTCAATTCCTATATCTAGAACCAAAATTAATTAGAAAAACAAGATAAAAATATGAATCAGAAAAATATAATGAATAATTTATATTTGTATTATCTCAGCAAATGTCTCAGTTCTCAATGTTAAGAATTATTTATTAAATATCCAAAATGTACACAGTTTTTTTTAAATTTAGCCCAATTTCTAAAGATTAGATGAGACTAAAAGGAATTGTGTCTTCTTAGATAAAATGAGAAAATTAGCCAATAATGTAATGTTTAATTTTGTTATCTTATTATAAATGATTCAAAGCAAAACTGGATGTGAATATCATAAAAAGAGTTTTTAATGATAAGCTCTAAAATTATAAAGACAACAACAAACTATGAGGATTACTTTGTACATACTCAAGAATGATGACAAGAATAATAATTCTATATTTCCTTATAAATCCAATGAGTCAATAAAAGTTTTGGTTACTAATTTCTCTGAACATCACATTTTCTTTCAAAATGCCAAGATGGATAACAATAACTACCTCATCTCTTTGACAAGAATGGTTATGCATCTATAGCTGGGAAAATATCTCAGAGGACATCTTCTACAACTCCCTTATTTTACAAATGAGAAAACTGAGGCTTTTGGAGATTATTTAAATTACCCAAGGTTACACACACAGATGGTAAGAAATAGAGATAGATCCTCTATCTCAAGAGTCAGCGATCTGTCTAATATACATGCTTCCTCTCTAATATTGAAAATATCATACAAATATAAACTATTTACATTGTTATTTCAATGTGTTTTTCAATTTTAAAATTTCAAAAATCTTCAAGATATAAAATTATGAATTAATGATAATAATGCATAATGAATTACAAACTAAAAACTCCCACTTATTTAAGTATGAAACTAGCTGTAATTGACACATTTTTATAATCATAAAATGTCATAAAATGGGCAGAAATAAACCTAAGAATGCATTCTAGAAGATGAATTTTCTTGATTCTGAGCCATATTAGGAATGTCTCTCTTTGTTCCATTTCTACCTGACTGACATATATCCCCATATTAGCATTACCAGAGTTTTATCTTAGTAACTGAAGTTATGTCAGTTCTAGCACCATGACCATTTGTGGAAAAACGGTCTACCGGGGAGAATTTTTTTTTCTTAGTGGAAATTATTAAATAAATGTACATATATGTGTATACATACATAGACATATGCAAAATATGTGTGTGTTCTTAAAACCTAATATATTGAACTGGGCATTGCATATCATCTACTTCTTCAATGATCAAATCATGTTAACTCCAACAAGGTGAATTGTGATTTTCTTCTTTTGATAATAGCAAATATAAGCATTTTTATATACTATTCAGAGACTGTGAGTCTTTTAAAAATCATTTCTTTACAAAGATGTCATAATTGTACAATGTTTTTTCATTCTGCTCACTTTATTCTGCATCAGTTCATAAATTATTCCCAGATTTCTTCAAAAGTGTCCCCTGCATTACTTTTTAAGGTATGATAATTCCATTAAATTCATAAATAATTCTTTGCTAATGCATTTCTTAACTGATGGACACCATTTCAGTTTCAAGTTGTTAGTTCTGATAAAAGTGCTACTAGTAATATTTGGTCCATATATGCGCCATTTACCTTTTTCATTTATCTCTATTAGTTGCTTACAACTGACTCTGGGTTAAAGGGTATGCCACATTTTATGACTTTTTAGGTATAGTTATTAATTGCTTTCCAGAATGATTCCACTAGTATTCTATTAATCTATTTCTTTTCCCATATACATCCTAGTAACTATAATTTTCTTTTTTGGTTATTTTTTGCTAACGTAATGAATGGGAGATGGAACATAAGAGTCATTTTAATTTTCATTTCTTTATAAGGGATTTGAAGTATTTCAGTGTGGCTATTTGTAGCATCCTTTTTGTATTTTGAGAACTACATGTTTTTATCTTTTGACTATCTAAATTAAAAATATTAATCCAATATAGACCAAGAAACTCACAATTTATACTACAAAAATTCTGTTAGACTATTATTTTATCTTCAGAAAAAAGGCAAAATATTATTTGCATTTTCCAAGAGATGAAATTAAAAAGTGTTGTTAGAAGTACAGTATGAATATTAATTTTAAAAACTATTATCCCTAAATTATTAAAGTGAAGGAAATATCCTACAGAAAATCACATCTATGTTCATTAACACTGGAGAATTTAGAATATAATCCAGCAAAAATCTATAAATGGAAATTTATAGAAAATTTAACTTTGGAACTAGAAAAAATTTCATTGCTAAACAGCTCCACTGATTCAAGAGACATTTATTGAAACATGACTTAGCTAACACAATTTAGCATTTATTTAGCACTTATTATATTCCTGGTTCCAAAATAAAATCGTCTCTGACCTCAAGGAATTTATCATTTAATGGAAAAGACCCTCTAGTTAGTTAGTTATATAATTACACAGATATTGAAGAATAAGAAAATATTGCAAATTGTTACCATTTAAGACTATTGGAATGAGTTTAGAAGCCATACCACAAGATATTTAAGAGACTGAGGAAAAAAAGTAACTGAAAACATTGATCACATATAACCTTTAAAAGAAATTTAGTCACAGAAGGAAAGAGATATAGAAATTAAGCTAATAAGGATGGATAGAATAATGAAGGGTTTTTTTTTTTTTAATTGGGGGAAACATGGGTATCTTTGTAAACAATAAACCCATATCAGTAGACATGGAAAGACTGAAGATTTGTGAGAGATTGAGAATGAAAGAGAAATATGCTAGAAATTATTTAAATTGGGGTTATTTGGATATGTCCAGGGTTTACTTTGGAGATAAGAGTGACCACTTCACAATGTGAGAAAGGGATGAAACAAGAAATAGAAGTCATTTAAGTGATATGAGATAAGGAAGGGAAAAGAAAGAGGTCAACAAATTGCCTTCATTTTTTCATTTAAATATGAAACAAGTTTTTTCATAGATAAAAAGGATGGGAGGAGAGATATATATATAAAAAAAAACTTTAGAAAAGATGCTGTGGTGATTAAAATAATGAATTGATTAGGGAAGTGTATAATGATTATAATTGTCTTAGTGAGAGCCCATTCAGAGTTTCTTTCAAAAGGCCAGATTGCTAACATAATCAGATCATATAAATACTAATAAAAGAAATAGAAAATTAGGGAAATAAACATCATATCAATCAATGGTTACCTTGTTGGTTTTAGGAATTCTTATTTTGGATTTTATGGAATATTATCATAGGAGTTTGGAAAACCACTTTATAATAGCTGGTTCATTACTGAAAAACTTATATGCCAGCAACAACAACAATAACTAATTTTAAAATGGCATTTAAAGTTTCTAAAGTACTTCAAATATATATTTTATTTGATCCCTATATCAATTCACTGAGGTAGATTCTGAAGTTATCCTTTTTTTAAGATGAGGAAATGAAAATTCAGAAAGGTTAAGTGACTAGGCAATTTTCACACAAGTGTCAGGGGCAAAAATTGAATCCAGAACTTTCTGTCACCAAAAATATGTCACACTTTAGTTAAGACTCTTTCCTTTCTTTTAGTGTGATTACTGAATTCCAGTAAGATAACATAAAATTTATCTGAATTATAAAAATAAAATTAAATTATTATATACCTATAATAGAAATGAAATTATTGTAATAGAACTGAACAAGTGATAAGTACTTAGCAAATGAGCTAATCAATCAATAGAAAGAGATCTAATGGTTTCAGCTTTTGTGAATGTAAAAAACCAAGCTTTTCAATGAAATGATAACAATCGTATAATCACTTTACATATATGTGTTGAGGTTTGGGTATATTTAGGGAAGTATGAATGTTCAAGGAGGTCTAGAACCTCTGGTAGGAAAGCTTGGCCAAGGCTTTTTCAGGGCCTTTTGTTTCCACCTACCATCTACTTTTTGTTTCCATGTGGCATTCAACTCTCACCTATGACTCCAAGAATCTGTAGCATGTGCAGTAGTCACATTCCAGTTAACTGTCTCAACAGAGGGACTAAACCAAGTTGAGAGTAACTGATGATCTTAAACCCATTGGTAAATTAGGAGAATTATTGCAACCATATAAAGACTTCCCCCATTGAAATGGGTGAATAAGAACAATTTGTTCCAATGGCTATAAAGGCAGTTTAAAAAAGTGCTGTTGAACCTTTGATCCTCTAGTGCACTCCAGACCATCTCCAGTTGTTTTGACTTTAGTCTTGCCACTGGACTTCAATGACTCTGGAAAAGAAAGTGAAGCTGCAATTTTGTGGAACTCTGTCTCACTTAAATCCAAGTCATGCTTGAGTTAAGACATAGCCCATGATGTAACTGGTCCTCTTCAAAAAGAAAGAACAAACAACAACACTCATTTTAGGTACTATTTATGTATTTAGGTTTGTAAGTACTAAACATTATTGTTATAACTTACAACAGTCCTTTGGAATATGTAATATTATTATCCCCATTTTATCAGAAAAGAAACTTAGGCTTGAAAAGATATCAAATGACTTGCTTGGATATTAGGTTTCCAGGAAGGATTTGAATCTTTATCTACTATACCATCTAGCTATTATATTCCTAAATTCGTTCCAGAGAACAAAAAATCAGTAAATCTGTGTTTATCTAGCTTGAAAACACACACACACACACACACACACACACACATTTGTTCTTAGCAATCCTTTAGCAGTCCTACTTAACAAATATCAAAGATGTATGAGTTTTCAAGTAGTTTACAAATAGTTCTGTGAGATAAGATTACTTGTACTCTGGAGATAAGCATAAAACCGTTAAGTGCTTATCTCCTTGCTATTGCTACTCTGAATAGAAATTCAGAGACAGAAACAGGTAAATGTAGACTAGAATGATTAGAAAAGAAAGACTTAACAGAAGAGGTGACTTTTAGATAGAATTTTAATAGGTAAAAGGCAGGAGATAAAACATACTGTTATATAAGGTATGGAACCCAGCAGAAATGTGCTGATAAATATATAACAACTAGCTACAAGAGACACTTTTAAATTTAATATTCAGGTTTTAAATTTTTCTCAAACATTTTCTTAAATCTAAAATATACAATCAACAAAACAATAAATCAAGCCTCAATTTGTAGAATTTGTTGATTTCTAGGATGAAAATGCTTTCACTGAATTTAATCACTGACTTTCCCAAGGCAGTTAGAGCTGGTTCTAACACACTTCTGGAAAGGCAAAGATGAAAATGGTCACTGCATGTGCAGGAACAATGACCTTAACTTAACTGAAGGAAAGTTTCATTTTGGATAAGGAAGAAAAGCTATAGGAAAACAGGCCAGATGGGAACAAATAGCAGAATGTTAAAAGCCAAATATTGTGTATGATGAGAATGTAAGTGATGCAACAGATAGAACACTAGTTTGGCAGTCAATAGGACCTGAGTCCTCATTTCCCCCTTCCCCCCCAAAAAAGGGGATAGGTAATAAGAATTTAATGGGAGGGGAAATTTTAAACATTATTAAAAATAAAAATAGAAATTTTTTTTTTAAAAAACAAAGGAAACTATAAGATTTTTTTTGGAGTGTGTAGGGTATTTCTTCACAAAGAACTTAGAATTTTCAATGGGCTTGGTGATAAATAGTAAAGTAAAAGTAAGTAAAATGGATGATGAAGTTAGAGTTGGGTGAGAAGGGTGGGCTCCATTATTTCCTTCTTTATAAAAGGAAGACTTTTACTTAGAATTTTTAATTTTATATTGCTTAGATGTCTATATTCCCCCACTGCCTACCCCCTAGAAGCATCCTTAAAACAAAGATTTTTTGAGAGGAGGAAGAAAAAATAATTTGCAAAACCAAACATCTACATTTACCTTTGCACAATGAAAAAAATCTAACATTATAGGCATCTGTATCCAAATCCAATACCAGCAAAGTTGTAAGAGATTTCTTTTATACAATTTTATTGGTAAATTTGATGTTTATAATTTCACAATGAGTTTTTATTGATTAGTAGCTGCTCTTTCTAATTACATCATTGTAATCATTATATTTATTATTTTCTTGCCTAGTCCTAGTTGACTTTTTTTAGTATATATGTTTTCTCATGCTTCTCTGAATTCATCATATTCAACATTTCTTATAGATGATAATAGTTTGTTCCAGTCATACAATACAATTTGCTTAGCCATTCCACAATCCATAGACATTTATTGATTTTCAATTCTTTGTTACCATAAAAGGACTTTGGCATGGGTGCCTAGCAGTAGAATATCTAAGTAAATGGAAATGGAAATATTAGTCATTTGGTTAAAATAATTCCAGATTGAATAATTCCAAATTGTTTTCTTGAATGATTTTTGCAAATTAGTAAATTCATCAATACTGTATGAATGTAACAGTTTGTACATAATCTGTTCAATGTCAACTACTCCAATCTTTTGTTATTTTTTGTCAATTTGCTAGGTATGAAATGAAACCTTAGGATTGTTTTTATTTGTATTTTACACAGTTTTAATGATTTGGAACATTCTTTAATACAGCTATCTCATCATGTTTGGTATCTAATCATGTTTCCAAAACTAAATCCTATGATATCACAAAAGGATGTCTTCATCCTGTTTTTTGAGCTAATATCATATAGGTATTTGGTTTCCATAAAGTGGAGGACTAGTTCTAAAAATGAGGAGGAACCATTTATAATGTGTTAAATTCCCATTGAAAAGGAAAGATAACATTTCACTTTCAGTTGCTTTTTTAAAATTGAAATTATTATCCAAATTCATTCTTCTAAAATATCACTAGATTTTTGAGCTCTGACTTTTATATTTCTGTCTATTTCATGGTCACTGTGGCCAAGCTAATAGTGATAAGCCTGATACTCTTATCTTTCCTTTAATTACTTGGGAAGGTGTTTGTTTGTTTTTTTTTTTTCCCCTTGGAAAAGTATAATCTTTCTCCTTTCTGTTGGAGAATGGTTAATAAGAAGAAAATTCCTCTGCAGCATATAAGTGTTCACTGACACTTCACTTATGCAAAAGGTTTTTTCTTTAACATGTTTATGAAAATATTATTTAAATTTTTGCTATTCCTTCCTGTTTCATTACATGCTGATAGTACATTTAAAGGAAGGTCATAACTATTTCAGCTAACTATGATTAAAATTCAGATATTAATTATATCTTACCACAAGTGACTTTTGCTCTTTCAGAAAAGAGAAGTAATGTGAACTTTTGCCTGAAAGATTATCTATGTAATTTCTGACTTTTCAAGATTTGTGTAACAATAGTCATTCTACAGAGGGGGAAATGTGATAGATTTAATGTGTTAGAGATCTGGGTTCAATTTCCATCTCTGAAATTTACCAGCTGTAAAATCACTGATTTGGGCTTCAATTTCATCACCTAAAATGGAAGAGTTGAATTTTATTGACTTTGAAGATCTAGCTATAAATTTATACTCTTATGATCCTAAACCTCTTTTTAAATAAGTATGCCTCACTCAGAATTGAAAGTGAACTCTGATTCTCTCTCTCCCTCCCTCCTTCCTTCTCTCTCTCTCTCTCTCTCTCTCTCTCTCTTTCTCTCTCTCTCTCACACACACACACATGTGTGTGTGTGTATTTATGTAAAATCTGACCAAAAACAACAATTCCTTTTCCAAAAGATTCAATAAGTTGATGTTCATCTTTTGCTTTCCATTCCTCTTTGAATGGCTAGCATTTTTGCTAGCTAGGAGATATTTCTTGATGCCAAACCTAAATTTGTCTCTTGGCAATCTTTCATCTGCTATTTCTACTTCTGTCCTAAGCATAAGGAAAAGAACTCAGTAAATACTTGAAGACAGTTACAATGATTCCCATCCCATCCATCCCCTGCCATCCAATTCCATGCCTTAAACGCATTTTAAATACCCTGTGTTTTGGTCATCTTATCTGCATATGACATTAATTATTATCAAAGTTGTCCTAATAATCTCTAGATCTGTCATGTTGTACCATACGGCACCCATTATTGAACACAATTCTACAGTTGTGTTCAATCCATAGCAAAGTATAGTAATGCAACCTTCATTATCAGGGCTGTGCTGAAGCTTAGTAATTTATAAAATATATCCCAAAGATTATACATTATGACCAAATGGGATTTATACCAAGAATATAAGGCCAGTTTAATAGTAGGAAAACTATTAACATAATTAATTATGTTGATAACAAAAGTAACCCAAAATCACATGATTATATCATTAGATGTAGAAAAACCTTTTGATGAAATGCACGTCTTATTCCTGTTTTTAAGAAAAATTGAAAGCATAGATACAAATGGATATTTTCTTAAACCAATAAGAAGCATCTGTATTAAACCATCAGCAAGCATAATCTGTAATAAGGATGTTAGAAGCCTTCTCAGTAAAAATCAAAAGTAGATGCCCATTATCACCAATATTATTCAATATTATATTAAAAGTGCTACCAATAGCAATAAAAGAAGAGAAGAATTGAAAAAATCAGAATGATCAATGAAATAATAAAATTATCTCTTTTGCAGATATATTTGTAAAATTCTAGGGATTCAACTAGAAAGCTATTGTTCAAATAGTAAATGTGAATAACTAAGCTATTTTGAGTTATATGAATATCCTAACTAACAACAATGGACCAATGAAGGAAAATGTTATACACCTCCACAAAAAAGAATTGATATGTGGAACTACATATTAAATAGCTTTACATACGTGTCCATGTCAAATGTTGGCCTTCTTAATGCTACACTGGGAAAGAAAGAGGGAAACAGTTTGGAACTCAAATGTAACAAAAAACAATATATATTTTTTTTAAAAGCCTGGCAATCCATTTTCTTCATGTGTTGTTATTTAGTCATTCCTCCAATATCTTGTACTTCCAAAGTTATTTTCAATGCAAATAAAAGGTAAAAAAAAGTGTGCATAATAAATGTAATCTTATTAAATTTAGCAAAATATTCAAGATAGTCAAATTCTTTTAGGATCCTGATTCTGTCATCCAAAGCATTAATATTCATTCAAGCTTTCTGTTATCTAGAAATTTGATTAATATTCCATTATAAAATGATCAAAGTTATGGATAAAAATGTTAATGATCCAAGAACAGATTTCTAGTTTTAAAAGGAAAGGAAAGCTCTGTACAATTTGATATTGAACTACTAATGATAACTTTTTGCAGCTGCTTTGAAGTCTACCTAATTTCACTTTTATCTAGCCCAAGCATCTATACCTTTTCTACAAAAAATAGAATGAAAGACATTTTCAAATGACTTCCTAAAATCTAAATAAATCTCTACCTACTTTATTCTCATGATTTACCAGTTTAGTAAAAGTGTGAAGAAAAAAAAAATTCTGTTAGTCTGCCATAACCTGTTCTTGATGAAAGCATTCTGGCTCTCTAAAATATTTCATTGATAGATTTTGTCTTTTATATCACCCATGTTTCACAATTTATTTTTCTCCATCTCTCAGAGAGTCTTCTCTTCTTGAAAAAAAAAAAAAAAGAGAATGAAAAAGAGAGGTGGAAAAAAAAAAGAATATAAGTAATTAACATGTCAAGAAAATCTATTAGTATGTACAATGTTCCATACCTATAGAAAGTCCACTAACTTTTCAAAAAAAATCCAAAACAAAACAAGGGAGGGTCATTGTCATTTCTAATTTAGACTCAAACTGGGTTATCATTTTTATAGTATTATGTTTTGATTGCTTAATTCTTTTCATTTTAATAGTTGTATTTATTGGTTTCCTAATTCTGCCTCACTTTAGATGAGTTTATATTTCTTCCCTTACTGCTCTGTATTGGTAATACATTTCTTAGAGCTCAGTAATATTCAGTTTTATGACTCTATCATAATTCATTTAGCAATTTTCCCATTGAGAAGCACCCATTTTGTTTTTAGTTCTTTGTTACTACAACAAAAATAAATGCACTGTAATAAATATTTTGATGGTGATAAGATCTCTTTTTCAGAAAACTTGGACCAATTCACAGAAGTTTATGACAATTTCCACATCTCCATCAATATTAGCTATTTATGCCTTTTGTCTTTTCTGCCTGTACAGTGAGTGGACAGAAAAACCTCAAAGATGTTTTGTTTTTTATCTTATTATGAGAATCTCTAATTATATTTTTTCTTATAACTTCCTACCATTTCACCTTTATCTTTGTCATATTCATCCTCAACCCACTCATTATCTTTAACTCTAATCCCATCACCCTTCATTACTTTCCTACACCATTATACCCAATATGACTTCATTTTCCTTACTTCTAAGCTCTACTTTTATTTACTCAGGTGAAATCTGTATTATACTCTACTATCGATTTCCTTGTTCATTTATTTTCTTCCCACTTATGCAGAAAAAACAAATAAACAAAAAATAGTCCTGGGTTATTCCCATCTCTCCTAGTGCAACTTAATGAAGTTCATCATGTTGACTGGGATCACTAATGATTTATCTTATCTCATCTGAACTAGCTCTCTGTAACAATACAATCCTTTTTATTTTCCTTTAATTAATTCTTGACCCAATTCCCCACAGTATCTCTTTTAAACTGTCCCTTCTGCCTTGAAATATCCCCATCACTACTCCTCCATCTCTCAGGGCTGCAGATATTGACTCATATATTATTGACAAAATAGAAAGCATTTATCATGATCTTTTTCTTCTATTTCTTGAACTTACAACTATTCAATATTACTCCCACACACACTATTTTCTCATTTACTCCAGTAATTGGTGAGTTGGAGGTTCTTTTTGCCAAGGTCATGTCCTCTACATGTGCTCTCAATTCTATCAATTCTCTTCAGTGCAGAAGATTGTCCTCCATAATTTTCAGTTTTTCACTATGACCTGATTTGTTCCCTACCTACAAATATGACCTAATTTCCATAACATAACAAAACAAAACCTCATGCCCTCAATCTGTCTGGGATATGCTCCTCCCTTTTGACAGATTTTTAAAAGAAGTCAACTATAATTCTCATTGCTTCCACTTTTCTTCTTTTCACTCTCTTCCAAAACTTCTACAATCTAATGTCTGACCACAGTAGTAAATAAAATTGACTATTTATAAGGTATCAATAATCTCTTAATTTCATCATTCTAATGGGCTTTTCTAAACCTTGATACTTTCTGACTTCTCTACAGCATTAGATACTATTGAAGTTCCTTTCCTGTATATTCTCTTCTCTCTGGATTTCCATGACGTTATTTTGTTTTGACTCTCCCTCCTGCCTTTATGACCATTCATAAAGCTTTTTCAGCTTCACTTTCTGAATCATTATCCACAAATCACACCCTAAGAGTTTCTATAGATCAAGATTTCTTCTTATCTTTTCTCTAAAGTCACACCATGCAACTGCATTCTCAATATTAGTAACTAGATGTTGCACAGTCATCTCCATTGCAACTTGTACCAAACCTACACTCATCTTTGCCAAAAAAGAGCCCCTTTATTCTTCTTAATTTCTCCATTTCTACTTAAGTTACTACAATTCTTTCATTCAAGATGATTCATAACTTTTTCTCCTTCTTTGACTTCTCACTTTCACTCCTACCACATATCTATTTAGTTGCAAAATCTCACCATATCTACCTCCAAAGTATTTTTCTAATGTATACACCTCTTTCCATTAATATGGCTACTACTTCTAGTCCTGATCTTTATTACTCCTCATCTAGATTATTATTAATAGCTTACCAATTGGTCTTCCTTCCTCAAGCCTTTACATGATCATTAAACTGGGGGAAAAAAGTTTGTAAAGTTCAAATCTGATCATCCCCTGTGCAATAAAGTTCAGTGACTCCTACTAATCTCAAAATTTTAATACAAACTTTTGTTTGGCATATAAAATTCTTCACAACCTGTGCACATTTTTTTTAACTTTCCAATTTATCACACAGTACCTCATTTGAGTATACTATAGTCCAATCTAAATGGCCTTTTTTTGCTATTCTTCATATATGGTACTTAAACTCCCACCTTTATTAATTTTTATTCCCATTCCTGAAATGTACTTCCTCATCACTTCTAGTTCTTAGAATCCCTAGTTTCCTTCAAGATTCATCCGATTACACCTTTGTCAATTCTTTAAGGATTGTTGGTAAGTATCCCAATGCTTTTATCTTCTCCCAAAATAACCTAGTAAGTATTTTTTACTTACTATATATTTTATATACACCCTATGTATATGTTGTCATTGGCACCTAAATTCTAAGTATCTTGTGAGCAAGTACGTATGTATGTATGTGCCCACACACATGTGTGTATAATTTTCTATTTCCAATATTTAGCATAGAGTTTGGCATGTGTTTTGACAATTATTATTTGTCAGAAAAGAGCAACATGTCCTATAACTGTTAAGAGTTTGCAGTTTTTTTTTTTTTTAACTCTTTGTTCATTTTTGGACACTAATGTACTGGAGAATGAATTTCTATTTCAAACATCTATATTAGCTCCCAATATATCTTGTATATCAAACCCTTAAATATAATTGATCCAAAGAATTTTTCACCACTTGTTCACTTCCCTTATATAATTCAGTAGCATTGCTTTTGGATTAAAAAAGTTCTTCAATATCATGCAATCAAAATTATTTATTTTCTTTTGAAATTATCTTTATTGTATAATTCCTTTAAAATTTTTTCCAATAATTGAAGCTATGAAGGTTCTCTTGTCTGGTTGTCTTCATTTTTTCTACTTTAATTATTTAAAAATATTTAAAGATGACTGATTTTTAATATTGAGGTTAAATTTAATTTTGCATTTATTTTGGTATACAATGAAACATTTTCTTCAAAACCTAATTTTAACCAAACTACTTTTATATTTTCCCAGGAATTATTTTTAAAGAGGAAATTCTAAGTAATTTTTGATTGGATTGATAAAACACTAGACTAATGTTCAGGTATTTCTGAGTTTTACATAAAGAATCTGTTTTGATGATTTGTCAAATTTTTTTAAATGAGTAACTAACAGTTTTGATGATTATTGTTTTGTAAAATAATTTCAGTCTTTTACTCCCCTGTGATTTTGACTTCTTCTAAAATGTTTCTCTTTAGATTGTATAACTTCTTCCTTTAAAGGAATTTTATTATTTTGTGTTGCTTTATGAAGAATTGTCTTGGTAGTTTAATTCATATAGCATAAAATCCATAAATTAATTTAGGTAAAATTATAATTTATAATATTGGTATAGCCCAGCTATGAATTTTGAATATCCATCTCACAATCTAAATGCCATTTTTAAAGGCACATTAGCTCACACACACACACACACACACACACACACACACACACACTTTGAGTGTGGTTAGCCATACTACCTCTAGGTGGCAGAGTGGATAGAGAACTAGACCAAGAATCAGGAAAATCAGGAAAATCAGTTCAAATGTGGTCTCAAATACTTGCTTGCTACCTGTGTGACTTTGGACAAGTCACTTTATCTGGTTTGCCTCAGTTTTCTCATCTGTAAAATGAGCCGGAGAAAAAAATGGTAAACCATCTAGTATCTTTACCAAGAAAACTGCAAATGGGTCACAAAGAATAGAACACAAATGAAATAACTAACTACCAACAACATAGATATTTTATATATTTTTGTATGTATTTTGAAGAAAATTTTCTATCTTATAATTATCTCTATGGTGTTGTCATTTTGATATTGGGATACTAGTGACTTTTATGGAGAGGCAGGAAGATCCTTGTTAATTTATTGAAGTTATTATGTCTATACATTTTATTAGCTGTTTCTCTAAGATTTTCTAAGTAAACAAGGATATCAGCATTTAAAGAAAAAAGACACTTTTATCTCAACTTTGTCTATTTTTATGCCTTTAATTTCTTTCTCTTCTCATTGGTACTGCTGACTTTGTGAAAAATATATTTCAAATAATAGAAGGGAAAAGTGATTTCCTTTATTATGCCTGTATTTATTGAGAAAGCATCTAGCATTTGTCCACCAATATTTTTAAGCTGGTTTGAGATTTTAGATAAATACTTTTAATGAAACCAAAATGTTAATCTATGTCTTTGCTTTGTAGGCTTTTAACAATGACTATGTGTTTTTTGGCTTAAGCTTTTATCTTCTCAGGAAAATAGTTTCAGTGTTTTCTTTTTTAATATGATTAGTAATATTAAGAGTTTTTCTTAATATTGAGTAATTTTTGAATCCCTCCTAAAATCCAATTTGGTCATATTGAATTTTATTTTTATTCATTGCTATCGATTAACTAAGATTTTATTTTGAAAATTTTAAGTTTATAAAAAAATCATTGGTAATACTGATCTGTAGTTCTTTTTCTTTATTTTACCTTTCCTAGTTTAAGTATGACTACTATATGTCCCTTATAAGATTAAAATGTGGGACTGAGGAAAAACTTATTATTAATTATACCTCTCCCATCCTCTGCCCTCTCCAAAAAGTAGGATTCTTACCATGATTTCAGACAAAGTAAATATTAAAAGTTACAATATTAATAGAGATATAGAAATATAGAAATATTAAACTTAACATTAGGACTGGAATTTAAAAATAACTCAAAGGACAAAACTGTCATTTGTTGCAATGCATTTTTTTTCACCCAAAAAACAAATAGGTTACATCATTGTTATCTTCTAATTAAACCTTGTTGTTTTCTAAATTGCATATTGGGTAAAATTGCATACACTGTGCTTTAACGTTTTGTTAGCCCTACTGGACATGTGGTATAAATTTTGTGAAAGTTATTTAGATATTACCTAAAGTCTGAATCTTAATGTTTGTCTTGCTTCCTCCCTTTAATAAAGAAGTAAAAGCAAGAAAATTTGACATATAGGGATAGGTGTAATTGCAAAACAAATTGTATCTGAAAGGCATGTAATATATCTAAAGATAAATAAGAAGGTATTAAAGTGGTGTCCTTCAGGAAGGAAGGGAGCCTGGCTCCAAAATACTCAAGTTAGGTTTTATTGAAATGACACTGGAGGTGGAGGGGAAACTGAGGTATTTACTGATTAGAGTAAATTACTTGATAGGTTAGGAGGAAATTTTGTCCTGGGCTCCACTGCCTTAAGAGGGATTAACAGAATAACATTGAAACAAATTGTCCCTAAGAATGGTTCTCTAGAGATTAATAATTCTGATAATGGAACATACTTTACTTAATGGGAAGAACTACAAATTGAGTGAAAATTCCATGTTCCTGGGCATCCTCATCAGAAAAAGTGGAAAGAATGAATCAGATTCTTAAAAAATGAATTACTAAATTGATGTTAGAGGCTAAATTACCTTGGACCAAATGTTTGCTCTTTGCTTTGTTAAAGATTTATAACTGCCCCCAGAAGTGATCTGGGCCTTTCCACATATGAAATTGGTTTATTTTATTTGGGAGGAGAAAGGAGAAGACTCTCTTTTGAATCAAAGTATACATTTTTAAGAAATTATATACTGGAGGAGTTTTCATCACTTTCAACCCTTAGGAAGCAAGGATTGCTGGCCCAGACAGCACCTTTGGAGTTTGCAGTTCTAGGAGAGTGGGTGCTTATCAAGTTTCTGGAGGAAGTAGAGTGGGAAGAACATTCCCAGATGGTACAGATGACTGAGACTGAGAACACCAAGATTAAAGGATCTATGGAGGAACCTTGAGAATGGATGGTTAAGGACAATTTATAACCTCTAAAATTAACTTTGCATCAGGGCAATTTGGATTGTTTTGGTGGGAATGGAGATTAATTATGCCTAGAGGTATATTAACATTATTGGTATAACACCTGTTATTTATATTTCCAGATATTTCCAGAAAAGTTTATAGAGACTCCTCAATTGGAGGAAGTTGAATTAATATTTTTTAGGATGAAGAAATTATTAATGTTAATTCTGATAGTGTTCTTTAATGTGAAATTAGAATAGTATATTCTATGTGAGTTTAAATTGGTTATATTGAGTCATTTTAAAGCTATTCCCATTGTTTAGGAGGATTTTGAAAACAGTGGTCTATGTCTTTGCCCCTTTGAATATGGTTAATACCTGAAGATGTTTCGATCTAGATTCAGTCATTCAGAAAGAGTTTTGTGATTTTGAGAAAACCATAAACTTAAATAATTGCCTACCCAGTCAAGTCAGATCATTGACTCAATCACTATTGTACCTACTTAATAGGCTAATTGAATATTAAATAACATACTCTGAGGGTGGAGTTTTCTGCCATTTTTAAACATGGGATGTATGATGAGGGAAGGGAACATGTTTATACATATTTAGGGGAAATGTAGAGTGGGCATATCATAAAGATTATAACCTGGAAAGGAATGGACCAATCCTGTCTCTGAAGGGAGGGACTGCACCAACTAACAACTATAAAGCTTCTCCTGCTTCTGTGCTTATCCTCTTTCTAAAGGGGAACAGAGCCCTACTTCTGGCCAGAAATGTCAAGACGATTCATTAAGATTCTTCTTAATAAATTTTTTCCAATATATAATTTTCAGTGTCAAGAGTATATTTCTTTGAATGGATGTCCATCAATTGGAGAATGGCTGAATAAATTATGGTATATAAATGTTATGAATGTTATAGAATATTATTGTTCTGTAAGAAATGACCAGCAGGATGATTTCAGAAAGGCCTGGAGAGACTTACATGAACTGATGCTGAGTGAAATGAGCAGAACCAGGAGATCATTATATACTTCAACAACAATACTATATGAGAATCAAATCTGATAGAAGTGGCTCTCTTCAACAATGAGATGATCTAAATCAGTTCCAATTGTTAAACAATGAAGAGAAAGAACTATAGGAAATGAGTGTGGACCACAACATAAAATTTATACTCTATCTGTTATTGTTTGCTTGCATTTTTATTTTTCTTCCAAGGTTATTTTTACATTCTTTTTAAATCCAATTTTTCTTGTGTAACAAGATAACTGTAAAAATATGTATATATGTATTGTATTTAACATATACTTTAACATATTTAACATGTATTGGACTGCCTGCCATCTAGGAGAGGAGTAAGGGGAAGGAGGGGAAAAGTTGGAATAAAATGTTTTGCAAGGATCAATGATGAAAAATTATCCATGCACATGTTTTGTAAATAAAAAACTATAATAATAAAAAAGAGCATATTTCTAACAGTTTTAAAAAGTGACAGGATGTGGAGAAGTTATTAAAAATATAAAATAATCAGAAACATTAAACATATCCTTCATAATTATTTTATCCTATAACATAATTTAAAATAGTTATTACTATAGGGAATACAAGCAAATAATAGGAATAATAAAAAGCCTTGTGAATTAGAATAATGAAAATGTATTTTCAAATTTTTGGAACATAGATGAACAATCCAAGGAAAAAAATTAATTCTGATAAATTTGCAATTTAAAATTTTAAAATAAATAAAAATGCAAATAAACCAGAGAATCTTGGTAATTATTAAAAATATAAATAAATTGAAAAACAAAAACTCTAGAACTGATAAAATTTTAAAAGTTGGTTGTTTTTAAAGGCTAACAAATTTAGTAAAGCTTTAGTGAATGTGTTTAAAAAAATGAATAAAATAAAAAAACGAGCAAGGTTAAATTACAACAAATAAATGTAATTATTACTACATTCTATCTATATGCCAGAAAATGTATTTCAAAAGAAATATAGACATTAGCTACTGAAATATAAATTGCCCAAATCAATAAAACACCAAATAGAGCTCTTAATCTATTTTTAAAAGAACTGTATTGCTTAGAATCTAATGATCATATTAGGGATTCAGTGAGAGAACCTGGTACAGATGGAATTATGAGAGAATTTTTTCAAACTTTCAAAGAACAATTGATATCTATTCTATAATTTTATTTTCAAAAAAAATTCAGAAAGGAAACACTCTCTTGTCATGGCCCTATCTGATTTCAGCTTCATTTTCTAGACCTGTTTTTTAGCCATTTATTTAACAGTATGTTTTAACATTTTGCCAGGAAATGAAGTTGTTTGCTAGCCTGGAATTTGAAGGCTTCATTCTTTTTCCCTTTCTGAAAACTGAGACATTTGCTCTTCTCTAATATTGTTGTAATGTCCTATTCTCCAGGATCTTTAATGAACACTGCAATGGTTCTACAATCATTTTGGCACAGCATCTTGAACTTATCAAGAGCAGAAAACTTCTTCCTATTTTATTACTTATCACCTCTCCTTTAGATATTTTTGTTCTGACCTTTCCAGGATTAATACAGTTCTTCTTGATAGAGAAAACAGAAGAAAAATAAGAATTTAGTAGCTTTATTTCCCCTTGGTCATTAGCATTCATTGTCTTTTTTTTTTTTTTTTTGACACCAACATAACTCCAAAAGTTTGTGGTATTTTAGCTGCCCTTAACAGTAGTAGCTCATTATCAGCTTCAGCCTTCCTGAGTTTATTCTTACCAAAAGATAGCTCTTATTTATTCATCCATCACTGACCTATATGTGCTTCTATCTTTTGTACATGTCTTTTAAAGATCTACATTGGTGGTGCAATTCCTTATGCACTGGTCATTTGGAGCAAATCCACCTTCTTCTCATATTTGATTCTTTGCATCTTAAAATTTTTCTTTTGAGAACTCTACATGCTTACTTTCTTCCTATCTAAAGGAGAGATGATAAGTAATAAAATAGTAAGGAAGAAGTAGTTTCTTTATCCTATCCTGTCAGCCTATTTCTTTGTAAATTTGGAAGATTTTATGCTTTTCTGAATGTAACTGTTATTAGTTATGTTGTGAATTAAATTCCAGCATTACCAGTCCTTTACCCCACCCACCTTGCTTCCTTTGAAATAGTTTTTTTCATTTATGTCTCAATTGTATAATCACACAATTTTACCCACTTTTACTTTTTAGAATCACCATACTCAACATACTTAGAACTGAAAGACTTTTATCAATGTATTATCTTTCAAACTGCCCAAATAAGGACAATCTTAAGAGTACAAATAACTTTTTCCCTTATCAGAAGTAGCAGTTTAACCTATTAAGTCCTTTAGAATTGTTCTTTAATATTATATATTATATATACACACTCTACATATAGATAGATAAATAGATAGATAGATAGATAGATAGATAGATGGATGGATAGATAGATAGATGGATAGATAGATAGATAGATAGATAGATAGATAGATATTATATATACCTCCTTGAATGTAGGCTACTCGTTCTTGGTTATGATTTTCCACCACAATATTTAAATTGTTTTATTTTTCTCTTTGATTGTAACATTTTTGTCCTTAACCTGGGAACTTTGAAATTTGGCTATAATATTCCTACAGTTTTTCATATTAGGATCTCTTTTGTGAATTTTAAAATTTCCCAGGTTACAGTAAAAGAAACAGGTAGAGCTCTAAGCTAGTAGCACTTTAGTAAAGTCCAGGATCCTCTCAAATGAAGTAGTCCTCAGATCTTCCTCATATCTGATATTTCCCTGATGCCCAGGACCTTGTTTTTATAGGGTTTGATACTCAAATATTAAGAAGACGCATGATAAAATTACAGAATATCATTGGTTAATAGCTCTTGCTTTTGAGGGATAAAAATGACAAATGAGCAGGAAAGTTCACTCCATTTGAGATGGAATTAGAGTAAAACAATATAGTGTTATCTTTGTCAGAATTCTTGTGGTTACACAAGTAAGTTTCATAGATGGTAAATAAGTAATAAATATTACATTAAATGATGAGACTTATAAAAGGCCTACTATAAGATCCTATTTAATTATCCCAATATGATTTATATAAATTATCAAACAGATTACTACTCTTCGGAATAGAGTAGGGATCAAATGAATCATTTCTCATTGTTTCAGGTGGTGATCAATGTATTTTTTTTCCTATTTCAATTTTACTCTCTCATTCTTGTATTTCAGGGTAATTTTCCTTAATAATTCCTTGTAATATTCTATATAGATTCTTTTTTAATCATAATTTTCTGTAATATTCTCTTCTCTAAAATATAATGTTCTCTGGGAACAGGTTTCCTGGGGGGCTTCTAGGAACAGCCTTTCTTTCAGTTCAGTTTAATCACTCTGAATACAGCCAGGTATTAAAATCCAAATCCTTTATTGTGTCTTTCCATGTCTTGTCTCCTTCCTTGGTCCAGTTAGCTTTCTTAGAGGCCTATCTCTCTCCTTGGTTCTGAGAGCTCAAGCTGCCTTCTCTGGCTTGTGACTCTCCTTGACTGAATCCTGGCTGAGGCTTATAGCTTCTAGTGGGCTTCTGTCTCTGGCCCTGAGAGCTTCTTGCTTATATGCTGTACACTGAATACCCACCAATCACTATATCACTATAAAACCATTATTTGTTGTAGTTTTCAATCAAGGCTAACAAGATTTAATCACTGTCTCCTCAATTCCACTTACTTAGCACCTTGTAAGAATCCTAACAATTTTCAATTAGTCAACAATTCTTATATTATCTCTCCTCTATCTGTTGTCCAGGTCAGTTGTTTTTGTAATACGATATTTGACATTCTTTAATTTTAAATTTAAATTTAATTTTCATTCTTTTAATTTTGCTTTGCTATTCCTTAGTATCTTATAACATATTGACTTCTTGCCCAATTCTAGTTCTTAAATAATCATTGTCTTCCTTAAATTTTTGGTTCTCTTTTTCCAATTGGTTGATTTTCTTTTTATAATTTTCTTGATTTTCTAGGATTACTCTTTCCCCCCAGATATTTCCTCAACCTCCCTCATTTATTTTTTAAAGTCCTTTTTAAGCTCATTCATGAACTTTTTTGGGCTTGTGACAATTTGACATTTTTTCCTTAAAGTGGGAATATTTGCATGTGTTCACTATACTCTTTGCAGAATGAACTCATATCTTCTCAGTCCCCATAATTACTCTCTATGATCAGGTTATTTCTCTTTACTGGTTGTTGTTTACTATTTACTGGTTGTTGTTGATGTTAATGGGACTGCATCTGGTAAACACACCTGTGCCTAGAAATTGAAAAGAGTTCTTCAATTGTCTTTTTCTCAGCTGTCTCATCCCCACAAGGTCCATAAGGAGAAAGTTTTTGCAAGGGAGGTTCCTGCTTGCCCTTTGTTGATTCGGCAGAGTTGCCTGAAGATGTTTGTATTTCAATGAGTCTGGTCTCAGACCCTGAAGAGGGGCTTTTCCTAAGGTCCTCTTAAGACTTAGGAGGACAACTGTTTTATCCCAAATTTAATTATTTCTTCTCCTCAAAATTTCCTTTAAGGCAATATTTTTATTATGTTTGTGGTAGACTTTGGAGAACCTGGTGCTTTATCTTACTTGGTCATTTTCCTAGGATGACTTCTTAATATGCTACCCTCTCCACTCTTTTACCTATCCTATTGATTTGATAATGTTTACTCTTCCAAAGCCTTTTCCCATCAACAATCACTCTTCCAATTCTCAGTGATATTAATGAACTCAATATTGCATCACTGAATTACAATCTCTAGTTAATCTTGCTCCTTATCTATAATTTGTATATACTTCTCAGAGTTCATGGATTTTATTAATTGAATTATCTTTTTCTTGAGTTTGAACTTCAAACTGCTATTTTATTTCCTACTCTATTGGTATTTATCGCTTTTGTTGGGGCAGCTAAGTGGAACAATGGAAAGTGTACTAAACTCGTAATAAAGAAGACTCCTTTCTGTGAATTCAAATTTGGCCTCAAACTTTCACAAGTCACTTCACCCATTTGCCTCTGGTCTTTATCTATAAAATGAGCTGGAGAAGGAAATGACAAAGTGCTCTAATATTTTTGTCAAGAAAATCACAAATAGGCCACAGTCAGATACAGCTGAAAACAACTCAACAACATTCTCCTAGTGTTGACCTATGATCAAAGAACACCTGAAGACAATGTTTGTTAATTTATAATATGCTTGGTGTCCTTTTGCCAGTTTTTTCCTGCTTGTGTTTTAATATCTATTTTGAATCTTGATATACTTTTTTTTTTGCTAAGAACAATTACCCCAGTAATTTTTTTTTTTAAAATTCAATATGTACTTTATAAAGCACTTGAAAAATAAGAATAGGAAAGCAGAGGAAAGAGCAGGGTTTTTTTCATCAACTTTATAGGATTTTCTATTCATATCTTATTTGTAGTTCAATCTTTTATCATTTAAAGATACTATACCAAATTTTCATTCTTTTCAGTATTTGGTCATGTGGAATGGGAACAATATTGGCTTCTATCTCTATTCTCTCAGTTTAGCTATCATTTATAATAAAAGCAAACTTTTCCTGTGGGTATGGTCAGACTTTAAATGTGTAATTGTTTATTTTGAAATTTTTGACTCATTCTTGGAATCAAATAAATTTACATTTATTTAATGTAAGTTCGTAAGTTGTGAAGATTTCAAGTGGTATAAGACAATCTTTGCAATTTATGGAATTACAATCTAGTTAGTATTACAAAATGAAATTTCCTAATAATTTATTATTATCTTTCTGTTATTATATTATTATCTGTTTGAAAACTTTCCAGTATAGAAAGTATAGCAATGAAACTGGTAACTCCTGCACATATGTGGTGAGTGTGTGTGTGTGTGTGTGTGTGTATGTGTGTGTGTGTGAATGTGTACACAAAGAGTCAGGACTAGGACATAAACTTCTATCTTTCTGATTCCAAGGGAGATAATATATTATGCCACATTACTTCTCATTTACAATAAATTCCTTCCTTTCTTTCTTTTTACCTTCTTCCCTCCTTTCCTCCTTCCTCCCTCCCTTTTTTCTTTCCCTTTTTCCCTCCCTCCCTCCCTTCCCTCCTTCTTTTCCCTCCTCTTCCTATTCTTCCTCCTTCTCTTCTTTATTTCTTCTCCTCCTCTTCTTTTTTTTCCTCCTCTTTCTTCACCCTCTCTCTATCTCCTTTCTCTCTCATAATTAGAGACAATGTGATGTAATGAATATAGAGATGTCCTCAAAAATGTAAGCAAGATTCAAAATCCAATGTCTGATAAATTCAGGCTTTGTGAAATTGAGCCTTGAAGAACTCTAGTTAATTCTGAGAAGATAAATTGTAGATAAAGGTTAAATCTCCATTATTAGAGGAAAATCTTTATTAGGAACTCCCTTCATAACTGGAATCTGTCATCTATGGCATGTTTCTTGTGGCTGCCATTTTTTCTTTTTTTCTGAACGAAGTTTTCTTGCTATTAAAGCATGGGACTTCACAAGATGATAAACTTTCTTATTTCTTGGCCTGGCACTCTTATTTTCTAATAATGATATCTAACACATAGTTATCTTCTCCCTCCTAAATGCTTATCATTACACTAAAAGCACTGTGAATTGAAGGGTATGTAAATTAGTTTGTAAGACTTTTTTCATATTCTTAACTTATTTTTTTAATTCTTCATCTTTAGCAAAAGGTAATTATCTATATTATATTCTGCTTGCTTCACTCATTATGAGTACCACAAAGCAAAATAAACATGCTAAATTAGGGTTTCTTCGGTTTATTTGCATCATGTACCACTTTGATGCTCTGGTAAAGTCTATGAACTCTTTCTCCAAATTATGCTTTAAATGAATTAAAAAAAAAAAAAAGAGGATCTCCAAAGAAACCAATTATGTAGAAATGTAGATATTAAAATGTTAAAAAGAAAAATAATAATAAAACAAAAAACAAGTTTATGTACATTAGATTAAGAAATGCTGAGCTGGAGTAAGAAATAACTTTGGTCAATTCACATGCATTTTTGTTATTTTTTATGATGGCAAAAGACTGTGAGTAAAGCAGAAGACACCTTGTGATGAACTTAAAAGAGTATGGATGTCACCAAGGATTTACAAAATTTAGATGGATTCTTGGCTACATTAATGGGAGAAATCACACACATCAATAAGAGAATATAAGTGCATTAATGCATATAATATGAAACTTTATTAGGGGCTGGACTGCAGCTCAATGTCACAAAGAATATGATGACATATTGATATATAACTAGTAAATAAGCATTCATTTTCCCCCTACTGCGTTGAGTGAAATAGTGTTCCATTAAATACTATGTGATTAAAGTCTATTTTTTCTCCATCAGATATATGATTCTCTTCTCAGATAACTAACTACAATAAATTTCTAGCCTGAGACCTTTTTAACAGAGTATACAAGATTAGAGTTAGATATCTGAAAGGATATTACACACAAACATTTTATATATATATATATATATATATAGTATGTGTGTGTGTGTGTGCATATACAGACATATACACACACTTCTAAACCCACTTATATATATGTGTTTGTGTGTATGTGTACCTGATGAAGCAGAAACAGACTAACAGACTTTACCAACATAGTGCAAAAAAGTTTTGATATACCACTATCTCACTAAACCTACAAAGGTAGAAAATATCAGTTTATTTCCTGTTATATATTCATATTTTGATAAATCATTGCCACTGATATAGTAAGCTTTGAAAGTAAAAGACCAACAGGTTATCTGGGTAATAAGGCTCAGGAAAACCTGAGCAGAATGAAGGTACTGTGCTTTAATGTTGTAGTTGAACCCATGAGTAGTTGCCATACTTCAAGTCTAAGTGAATTAAAGTAACCCAGTCTCAAAATAAATAAATAGATAAGTAAATCATTAAATAAACAAATAATAGAGATAGATATGAGGAAAAAATGAATGTTAAATGCAGTGATAACTGTTAGCTAGATAAAAGACATAGATAAATGAAAGAAAGCAAGCATTGGAGAACCACTGGTATATTTTTCTTCTAATCATTTTCTTTCTATTATATTATTTTTGACCCTAGCTTTGACCACTAATAATATAATTGTGCATAAATAGTGATTCTCAAATGACTTTTATCTTTAGTCCATAGGACTACATTTTAGAATGAACTTTGATTAGCTGAAATATATTCAAAAGAGGTTTACAATGATGGTCACACAGACTGAAGAAAATGAGTAACTTTAACTTAAAGTTTATAGAGGGAGAAATGCTTAATATTGTTGTTTCAATTATTCCAAGGATTATTCTGTGGAAGAGGGGTCACATATGTTCCACTTGGTCCCAAACGGCAAAGCAAGAAGCAATTAATTCCATTTAAAAAGAAACCAATATTGCTTTAATATGAAGAGGGGAAAAAAAACCAAAACTCAGATTAGAGTTATCCAAAGTGGAAGGTCAAGCAACAATGTTGGAGATAAGGTACTTCTGCTTTATATACATTTAGATGTACCAAAGAAAAGAACTATTCAGTTTTGCACAGGGAAAAAAACAAACAAACAAACAAACTCTAATTCTATTTTGGAAGGTATTAAATTGTTTTTTAAAAAATTAAGTTTTTTAAAAAATTATTTACTTGTACTACTGTTGAAACTTTTTAACATGATTAAAATATAGTCCATGTTGTTTTTAAAAAGAGAAAGAGAAGATCTTTTAAAGAAAATTCAGTTCTTTTCCAGATTGGTAAATTGAGTAATGAGTAAAACTTCTCAAACCCCAAAACAAATCATTCAAAAATATGTTGTTGTTGTTTTTTATAGAAATCAGCAGTTCTAATTGCTGGTTAATTTTTTTAGGGGAAACTTCCTCCACTTGAATAAATGTTATCTTTCTAATTACTTTTTAATGTTAGATTCAAGATTTTCAATAATTAGATTTTTTTTTCAGGTTAACTTTTTGAATATACCTTGATATATGCAACTGAACAGTACTGAAATGAACAGTTGGTGACATGATTTACCAGTCAGAAGAACAGTAAACTTGTCAAAAAAAAAACATCTTTTTTTCTGCTTCAGTAAACTGAGATTAGATTCTTGCATTTTTATCAAGACACATTAGCTTAAAAAACAAGCATTAAAGGTTTTTTATAATTTGGAATCTGTAGATACAGTTGTTTTTGTTTGTTTGTTTTTGCTTTGTTTTGTTTTGTTTTCCTTGAGGGGGAAAATCAGGATATAAATAAATAAACTCTGTAGAATCATTTCCTGGTCTCAACTCGGCAAATCTCAGGTCAAAGAGATTTCTGACTAATTCTTTCAGTTAAAGAAAAATGCTGTGGAAAATAGAAATCTGTCTGTAGTCAAGTGAAAGAGAAGGACCCTAGCAAACAATGCTCTTGGCAAGAACATTACTTAAAAAGCACATTCTGCTGTGGGATATGTGGTACCCATGAGGTTAAAAAGAGTATGATTCCTTTGAAAATGAAAGTTCAGATATTAGTGATTACAAACCCTGAGCAGGCACATATTTATCCTCAGTGCCATAGCTCCTGGTTCAAGTTTGCATTGAGTTTAATTCAATAAATATTTATTAAGTGATGAGTACATTCTAGGGACTGGAATACAAGACCAAAATTGATATGATCTTTGCCTCACTGAGTTCATATTCTTTATACTGATATAAGTGACACCACATCTCACACCACAGTCTTTGTATTGTTTTCTACCCACCCTCATTTTCTTGGCTTAAAATTGGTCACCATTGAGAACAGAAGAAAGGGTATTTAAAATATCCACTGAATTTTTCAGTGATGCTCTTTTCCACTCTTATATGACTTAAAATCTCTAAAAATCTCTAAACTTGGTTATGTCTGTGATTAGTGACAGAAGCAGAGACCCAGCTTCCTAAAGACTATTATTAAAGTATATAGAGCTATGTTTCCAATAACCTACATGATCTGCCATTTATACATCAATGTAGACACATAATTGTATATGTGTGTATATATATATATATGTTCATTTTGTGCATATGCACAAATTTCTCATTTTTTTATAGCAGTATTTCAAATTGCTGTAACTATCAGATCTACTGTTAGATGGCACAAATTAGTTTTTTTTGTCTATATATTTTGATGTGATGTAATTAGCCAACCATCTAGGTCTATACCAGACTGTCACACACACATGCCAACTAGCAGTGGGTCCAATTAGCATAGCAATTTTAAGTATTGCTGGACAAAAATGATATTTTGAGATGTCTAAACATTGTAATATGATATAAGTATGCTTTTATTTCTATTAATAACAGTCACAGGTACTACTCACATTTCTGTTGGTATATTGTGATATGTTGGTTACATTCATAATTTTATAAAATACTAAATTTTAGTCTAATACTAAATTAGAGGCTAATAAAAATAAAGTTGTGTTTTTTTTCTTATACAAAGTTTATGCATACAACCCATGGTCAATATAAATATGCTGCACATTCCCTATTGCATAATGAACTACACTGTGTAAATGGAGATGGATTTTTTTTTTCTGCCACATAATTAGCATAGACAAAAATAGTCAGCTGGCTCTTACTACCTTCTCTAGTACTCCATTAGCTAACTCCCTGTACTTGACTTAATATGAACTCATAATTTAGTTAGTTAAAAAAAAACACTGCCCTTACAATATTGTGTGTGTGTATGTAAAAATGTATAAATGAGTAAATTAATGGAATTTAGTGTTAATTTTTTTTTTTTTTTACTCAGTGGAATCACTGGATTCAGTCAAGTCAGTTTCTGTTCCATTACCACAAAAAGTGGTCCATGGAAAAACAGAGATTTATGAAAAGGTGAATCTGGGGAGGGAAAGGCAAATCCAATAAATATGGATATGTAAGTCTTAATTGATGGAACATCAGGTAGACTTCCAAAGTGTTAAGAAGTTCATTACAAAAGGTAGCTGGTCCTAGCATAAACCCTAATCCTAGCATAGGGAAGGTGATTCATAAATGTTTGTTGAATTGAATATAATAGAAATTATGACTGAAAAGGACAAGACAGCTTTTGTGTGAACCTGTCTGTAGTCAGCATTGTAGGAAGATCAGTTGAAACAGAGATTTCAAGTTAACTATCACAACCCCTAATAACATTAGTCATCTAATGCTCATCATCAGCTCACTTATAATAAGTAGGCCTGGCAACCATAAGAACGATCTATAAATATGTCTGTTTTATTTAATATTCAATTATTGACTCAGGGGATAAAGTTATAATGGCAAAAATCAAAGGGAAAAATACATTTTTTGAGTGGGTAGTAGGGATTTGTTGTTGTTAAATTAGTCATGTCTATGATCCTATTTGGGTTTTTTTTTCCTTGGCAAATAGTTTGGAATAATTTGACATTTTTTCCTCCAGCACATTTTACAGATGAGGAAGTGAGACAAACAGGATTAAGTGACTTGCTCAGAGTCACAACTAGTATCTGAGACCAGATTTGAATTCAAGAAGATGCTCTATCTACTGTGCCACCTCAATGCTCCCCGGAACTAAATATAATTATGGAGGATAAACTGTTCTATGTATCCTGATGGAAAACCATATCCTCAGTCAATTCATTCTGAAACTGGTCAGACCAAAAGATGTACTTTTATTTATATTGCAAAGGATTATCAAGGAATATAGCATTATCAATATATGTGGTATTCCTTTGTCAAAAAGAGAGTGAGTTAATAAAGCATTGAACTAGTTTACTTTCCAGAGCAAAGGCATACTGTTTCTGTAGCAGTAGGAAATCCAAGGCAGAGGAGTTACCTAGAGATAATTTCAAAGTGTCCAGGTGTCTCTCATATCACTAACTAGAATATTGGGAAGGAAGAAGAAGGAAGTTCAAAGTCTCTGAACCTGGCAAATCATTAAGGATTCCACAGAATAAATTTTTTTCACTTAAGAATATAGCAGATTCAGAAATTATATTATTGGAAATAAAAAAAAATTCATCATACTTGTTTTATCTGCAACCCAACCTGATGTGTTCAAGATTGTACCAGGTGTGCTATATGATAAGTAGATAGAGGTTCCTTCAAGTTGACAACCCTAGATCTTGAAAGAATGCTAAATTGAGCTCTTTCTTCTCCCAGGACATATATTTCCACTTCACTGTAATTCATGTGTGTATGTATATGTATATATGAAAAAATAATTAAGTATGGTGCATTTAAATTCCATGTGGGTAAGATTGATTTCTATTATTATACTTCAGGTATCACCTACACCAAGAAAGTACATTCAAGATCTTTTTTTTTCAGTTTTCTCATAAAACACAGCACTCAGAATGGACCACATTATATTACATATGGACTGATGAGCAGAGAATATAGTAGAACTGTATCCTTCTGTTCAAAGAAAAATCCATTTATATTATTGCAGGCAAAAATTTGGCTTTTTTATTACATCAATTTATTGCTTTACAATCAACTAAAACTTATCTTAAAGTTACCTTTGCATGAGGAATCTTTTGGTGATGATTGAGAAGTGTAACCTTCCCTAGCAAGTGATGAGATGAAAACATGGAAAAATGCCAACTAAAAAAAAAAAACCTAAGAGAAGAATCAACTCCAAATTACAGACACTAAGAATAAATATCCTCAAAGATTTAAGATTCACTACAGTTATGACATTTAAAACAAGAGGTCTAAAGTCTAGATTGCCCTTAGGAAATTGTGAAGTCTTTTCAGTGACTCTAATCCCTCTCTTAAACAAAAGTCATAATTTTATTTGATTTTTTTCCCTCAATAGTATTTTATTTTTCCAAATACATATAACAATAGTTTTCAACATTCATTTTTGTAAGATTCTGTGTTCCAAAATTTTTTCTTCCTCCTTTCCTAAGACTAAGCAATCTTACATAAGTTATGCAATACTCTTAAATTTTATGAACAAGAAAAAAGAAAAAAACAGATCAAAAGGTACAAAGACAAATGAGAAAGAAAAAGGAAACAAACAATAACAAAAAAAAAGTGAAAATGTTGTGCTTCAAAGCACATTCAGTCTCTATAGTTCTCTTTCTGGATGAGAATGGCATTTCCCATTCCAACTCTATTAGAATTGTCTTGAATCACCACATTGCTGAGAAGAGCTAAATCCATCATAAGTGGACACACAATCATATTACTATGTACAGTGTTTTCCTGGTTCTGCTGACTTCACTCAGCATCAGTTTGTCTAAGTCTTTACACTTTTTCTGAAATTAGTCTGCTCATTATTTCTTATAGAACAATAAATCCCATTACATTAACCATACCATAACTTATTCAGCTATTCCCCAGTTGATGGGCATCTACTCAATTTCCAATTCCTTGCCACTAAAAGAGGTGCTACAAACATTTTTTTTGGCACATGTGGGTTCTTTTTTCTCTTTTATGATCCTTTAGAATATATACACTATAGTGACAATATTGGATAAAAGAGTATACACAGTTTTATAGCCCTTTGGACATAGTTCTAAATTATTCTCTAGAATGATTGCATCAGGTCACAATTCCATCAACCATGAAAGCCATAATTTTTACAAAAGTATTGAGAACATCAGGGAAATGTATGCTTCTCAAAAGTACTTACCCCTGAAAAACAGAGAAATCATTCAGTCCATGTTGCACAATTTCCCAATGGATGGTGAGGTCTTCCAGATATTTCTATTTGATTCTGACTCCTGGGATTCTGCACATCACTGAAATAAATACATACAGAAAGATTCAGTAGTGTGATTTGACCATCCACACAAGAAAGTTCGAATGGGCAAATAATTCCTATTACCCAAATTCTAGCATTCATTTGCTTGGATATTATATAGATCATAGGATATATGTATGTATGTATACATGTGCATATGCACATAAACACACATACACATACACACACACACTTCAGATCCTCAGAGGATACAGGAAGAACATGAGTTAAGTTATAGATGAGTTAAGGTTAAGGTTAAGGTTAAAGTCTTCTATTTCATCCAAGGCCATCTCCAGTCAACCTAATCTATATCAGACCACTGGATCCAGATGGTTCTGGAAGGGAAAGTAAGGCAGGTGACTTTGCCCAGCTCTCCCTCACTTAAATCCAATTCACTTGCCTATCATGGCATGACCTCCCTGATGTCATGCTCCTCTTCAATACTAAAGGACAAATAATAAGACATAGAAAAGAAGTTTCACAGGATGGAAAGGCATAGAAGGATTATAATCTGCAAAAGTCACATTGCCATTTTGTCCAGCTCCGGTAGATTCATTTCGTATCTTTGTATATCTAATAAATGTACTTTTTGTTTCCTCAAGTACAATGTAAATTCCTTGTCTTATTTTTGGCTTTGTATCCCCAGGGCAATGACTAGAACATAACAGGTGCTGAATAAATGCTTGATGGTTGTTTGATTAATTGAGTGGTAGCTTGGAGGAGGAGGAGTAAGGAAGTTCCTTGGAATGTTTTCTTGCTAGCCTTAGGCCACTAGCAAGAGTTATTGCAGTTATTTTCAAAACTATTAGAGAATAGCTGATGTAATTTTTTTTCTGGTCCACAGAGTTTACAGAGGTTATCTACCTCAGCATACTGTCTAAAGTACATATTCATGGATTTTTTTTTTTTTTGCACTGGAGTGAATAGAGATATGGCTATCATTTCACCCTCAAAAGTTTAATGAAGATATGGATCTTTTGCTAAGGCTTTATTCTTCACTAGTAACTCAAAGTAATGGAATAGTGGACAACTCTTGTCAGAGTAGCTTATCTCTTTGTTTCCAGTTTGGATCTAGAACAAACCTTTAGAAGTCTTCTAAAATTAGAAGATTATATATAAGAATTTTTTCAGAAAGGGGTGAAGGTAGTGTTCATGTAAATTTCAAACTAAGGTTTGGTAATTAGCTCAATATCTATCAATAAATCAATCATTTAACAATATATTTTCTTTAAATTCTACTGTGTGCCAAGTACTGTGCTTGGTACTGGGAATAGAATTTGTGTAGTATAGCAACCTTTATTCAAATTAAAATCAGAGATTCTCAAGGTAAAAAGCAAAAAAAGGATTCATTACTGTTATGCCAAAGTTCCCTTTGAATGTTGTGACCAAGTTTCTCTAATGGTCCTATTTAGTTATTCTGCCTTAGGTTATAACATTTCCCTCTTAATGTTTGAGATAAAGGTTTTATAGACATTCCTTAATATTTGACAAGATAAAGGTTTATCCATTTTAGATGTCATTAGAATATCAGTAATCTCACTCCATTAGGTTATCCCCACCTAGGCACCTCCATTATGTCATTGTTCTTGTTATTCCATAAAAAGCTCGTTGCCGATAGTTGGGGCTAGACTCTTTGAGATGATAGTCTCGTCTAGCCCTGGGATCAACATAGATCCATTGGTCCCAGTATTTCTCTCCATTTAATAAACTATTGAATTGGTCTCTAATCTCTGTCTTGCTCAGTTTCTTTGGCATTACATTATGATTTCACAAGAAAGGACAAGTCCCAAAAAACAAGGTGTCAGTAGAGGAGTACAAAATGCAAATTGCAAAATACAATATTATATAGATCCTAACCAGAAGTCCCTACCCCTTCCGACTTTTTCTCCCATTGGCTGGGGAGTTTTAATTTATCCAGAGCCCAGGAACAAAGAATAGTAGTCAGTAGCACACTCTTTATTTATTAAGTTCTTAAATGCTAATGGGGAAAGATGGGGTCAGGGGAAGATCAGGAGACAAATGTTTGTTTTCCTAAGATAAAGGAACACCTGCAGCTTTTACATACAGCTCAACAGGTTATTGCAAAGTCTCAAGTCACAATGAGGACATAGATTGAGCTCAAATTCTTATGAGAACTCTTCAGTCAGTTCATTCCATTCAGTCCCTCCTATTTATCAAGTCTGATGATCCATCATTTATACCTGAATTCTAAACTACAAATAGTATTTCAAGAGATTTTATCTCAAATAGCAAGTCTCGTTAATCAAAGTTTCAGGTGAATTTAGCTCTCAAGGATCACATATCCTAAATAAATGTTGACTGTTATCTTGCATTGATAACAATTAGAGATTCATCCTAGAAAGTTCACAGCTTATCTTCATATCTAAGTATATGCATTTTAAATTCAACATTAGAGAAATCATTTTACTTTAAGATGCTCAGAAAACAATCTATATGAAAACATGTTCAGATATTAACCATGTTCAAAGGGACAAAGATATAGACTACTGTTCTCAGAATCTCCCTAAATAATGGGAACAGCTTTAAGATGACTCAATAGATGGCTAAAATGACAGGAAAAGATAATTACAAATGTTGGAGGGGATGTGGGAAAACTGGGACACTGATACAGTGTTGGTGGAACTGTCAACGGATCCAACCATTCTAGAGAACAATTTGGAACTATGCTCAAAAAGTTATCAAATTGTGCATACTCTTTGACCCAGCAGTGTTTCTACTGGGTTTATATTCCAAAGGGATCTTAAAGGTGAGAAAAGGACCCACCTGTACAAAAATGTTATTGGTAACCCTTTTTGTAGTGGCAAGAAAATGGAAACTGAATAGATGTCCAGACTGGAGAATGGCTGAGTCAAAAAAAAAAAAAAAAAAAAAAAAAGCTTTAATTAAAAAAAAAAAGACTCAATATAACCAATTAAAACACATAAAATATAGAATATATTATCCTAATTTCACATTAAATAACACTATCTTCATCTTTTAAAAAAATGTTAATTCAATTTCCTCAGAAGTTTTTCTGAGGACCCTCTAAACTTTTCTGGAAATATAAATAATAGGTGCTACACTAATATTGTTAAAATTCCTCTAAACACAATTAATCTCCACACTCCCACCAAAACATTCCTAATTGCCCTGATCCAAAGTCAGTTTTAGAGATTATAAATTATCCTTAACCATCCATTTTTTAGGTTTTTCCACAGATCCTTTAATCCTGGTGTTCTCAGTCTTCAGACTGATGTCTCAGATATCTGTATTATCTGGGAAGGTTCTTCCCACTCTACTTCCTCCAGGACTTAGTAAGCATGCACTGTCTTTGAACTGCAAACTCCAAAGGTGCTGTCTGGGCCAGCAATCCTTGTATCCTAAGGGCTAAAAGCAATGAGGACACCCCCAGTATGTAATTCCTTTAAAACTTTTCCTTTTTTTCTAAAAGAGGGTATTTTTCTTTCTTCCCCCAAAGAAAATAAGCCAAATGTATCTTATATGGGGAAAGTCCTAGATCACTTCTAGGGACAGTTCTAATTCTCTAACAAAGCAAAGAGAAAACATTTAGTCCAAAGCAATTTAGACTCTAACATCAATTTAGTAATCCATTTTTAAAGAATCTGATTCATTCTTTCCACTTCCCCTGATGAGGGCAGATGCCCAGTCATATGAAATTGCCTCTTGATTTACAATTCCTCCCCATTAGTTCTTATAAAAGCTTAGAAGTAAAGTCTGTTCTATTATCAGAATCATTGGTCTCTACCAATCCATACTTAGGTACAATTTGTTCCAATGTTATTCCACTAACCCCTTTTAAGACAGTAGAGCTCAGGGGAAAGCTTCCACTCAAATGGTTCACTATAATCAGTAAATACCTCTGTTTTCCCTCTGGTGTTATTTCAGTAAAACCTAACTTGAATATGCTGGAACTAGATTCCCTTCCTCTGGAGGGACGCCTCCTCAATACCTTTTTATTTATTTTTAGACATATTACACACTTAGATACAATTTGCATTGCAATTACACATATCTTTATATGCCAAATTTTCTTACTTTTACTTCTTTGTTAAAGGGAAAAAGCAAGACAAATTTTAAGATACAGTATATAGATAATATGTAAATAACTTTGAATCAAATTTTCACAAAATTTCACCACATATCCAGCAGAGCTGGCAAAATGTTAAAACACAGCTCATACAATTTTTACACATTACACAATATACAATTTAGAAAGCAACATGGTCTAATTAGGAGATACAAATATGTTAAATCTTAGGTAAATTACCAGAGAACTTAATACTCAATTTAATACCCAATTTTTAAAAACTTAAAATCCATTCAAATAATAGACTTAAACTTCAAGTAGCAATGTCAATGCACACATATTTCTAAAATCTTAGACCAGAATAAACAAGTTTACAATTTTAGCATGCACTAGTTAATAGTAATTATATCATACGATTTCAGAATCAAAATTCCAATTTAAACACACACAGCAATAAAATTTAAGATGGCAGAAAACTACCCTTTCAAGTCCATCTGTAAGGGAGGGAAACATGCAAGAAGGACTTAAATAAACTGGTGGACTTTAGGCTCCTGGAGGCAAAGATTGGAGAAATTTGGAACCAAATGTCAGGGTGCAGGTCTGTGGATCAGTGACTAGCCCACTCTCCATGCCCAAAATACCAAAGAACCAATTGGAAGATATTGGAGCACTAGGGGAAACCTCAGAAGAGTCTAGGACAGGCAGGGTTGCCAGCCTAGCCAGGACAGATTACATAAGTCTCTCCAAGTGAGAGAAGCATGAAAAATCCCAGAATGGATTTTTTTTTTCCTTTTGCAGTTTTTCTATAAGCCTCAAGTTCAGGCCTTCAGAAGGCTTTTAATCATATAAATAAGACTTAAAAATACAAACTAACTCAAGTTAGCTAATAAACAGTGCTAAGCAACTTAATGATGAGTCTCAAAAATGCCAGAATCTGCTAAAATATTTTAGCAGTTCTATAACTTGTTCTATTTCTACAGAACCAAATTGGCCAGTTCTAGGTCCATAGAAATATGTTAGTTTTTTTTTTTTCTTTTTTAATGTGGCAGTTAAAAACTTTCTGTACCTCAGAACTAGTCCTCCCTCTCTCTAACTAAACACTATTTGCATAAATATGTAGAAAATAAGCTTTTAAATCCCAAATAGCTAATCTTTTCCTTTGTAATTCAGCTGACTGAGAAACATAAAAGACAAAAAAAAAACAAAACAAAAAAAAAACGACCACACACACAAAAACTGCTTTTCTAAATCCATCAAGCTCCTGTTCTTGGCCTCTCCTTGAGGTGGAGGCAAGAAAGGGAGTTCTGGAGCCACAGCCATAACAGCAGGCTGGCCAGATATTGAAGGCTTCTTTGAATTTACACCCAGGCCTCAGGAGATTGACAGTTCCTCTGAGCAGAATATCTGCTCAAACAAAACAGTATTCATTCCCTATACATTTTGGTACTTCATCCCAATTTTCCCTAAAGAGCTATCTTCTGGGTCAGTAGATAAATTTTTAGAGCCAGGTAACTTAGATAGTTCCTTTCTCAAGGTTCATAGTAACTTGTCCTGTTTGGTGGAAAACTCACCCAGATTTTACCCAAAGAAAATGGGAAAACCCTTACAGATTCAAGTCATTTAAAGTTTCTCAATATCAAAGGAAATGGGGCCTTTTACAGACTCCAATCACTTAAAGTCTTCCAATGCCAATCCCAGTCACCCAGGTGGCTCACCAGTTTTTGGAAAAGGGAAAGTACTTTACAGACTCTAACTTCTTAGAGTATCCCCCCCACCCCTTCTCCCTCTTTCTTGTCCTACCTGGGTTGTGCACAATTTACCTGTTTGATTTCAAACTTTTCTCTGCTGGTTCATCTCCTGAACTGAAATAACCCTCTATCTTCAATAGCTCACTTTTCCCTCTCTTTGGGAATTTATTAGATAAGGGCTAGAGTTCCCAAGTGGAGTCCAAAGATCAATGGAGAACTTGCTGGAGGGTGACTGCCCAAAGATTTGATATAGGATAGATCCTGCATGAACAAGAAATATCCCGGACAAGCCCCCATAACTGTGCAGTACAGCAACCCTTACCTGAATTAAAATCAGACTGTCAAGGTAAAAAGCAAAAAAGGATTTATTATAATCTCACAAGAAAAGACAACTCCCAGCAGACAAGGTGTCAGTAGAGAAGTACAAAGTGAAAACTGCAAAACTAAGATTATATAGATCCTGTAATCAACGGAACCAGCTACACCCAGAGAAAGAACATAGGGAAATGAATATGAACTACAACATAACATTTCCACTCTTTCTGTTAATGTTTGCTTGCATTTTTGTTTTTTTCTTCTCAGGTTATTTTTACCTTCTTTCTAAATCTGATCTTTCACGTGAAACAAGATAACTATAAATATGTATACATATATTGTATTTAACATATACTTTAACATATTTAACATGTATGGGAGTACATGCGATCTAGGGGAGAGGGTGAGGGGAAGAAGGGGAAAAGTTGGAACAGAAGGTTTTGCAAGGGTCAATGTTGAAAAATTACCTATGCATACGTTTTGTATATAAAAAGCTATAATGAAAAAAATAAAATGAAAAAAAGAAAGAATGAAAAAAAATTATATAGATCCTAAACAGAAGCTCCCACCTCCCACTTCTAACTTTTTCTCCCTAAGGCTGGGGAGTTATTATTTACCCAGAGCCTAGAAACAAAGAATATTAGCCAATAACAAACTCTTTACTGTATTATGTATTTAAATACTAATGAAAATATGTATATGGAGAAAACAGAAGGGAAATGTTTATCTAAGGTAATGGAACACCTGCAGCTTTTGGCTCTAGCTCAACTTATTGCAAAATCTCAAGTCACAATTACAACTTAGGTCAAGGCCACATTCTTATGAGAGGTCTTCACTTAGTTTATCCCATTCTAATTCAAATTATAATCCTTTAATCAAGTTGAATTTATCTACCCAGAAAACTTTGTAAAGACTTGGTTTGCTGTGGAATCAAATAATGTCTTGCTTTATCTTATTTATGATTTTTTTTTTTGTTTCAAAGTATTTTTTTTTTTAAGGTCTTGTCTAGTTTTCCAGAAATTTTGGTCAGAAAAAGTTTATTTCCTATAGTTTACAGGATTATGGAATTTAGAGTTGGAAGAAGCTTTCTACAAAGTCTAGAGAAGGAACCTGAGGTTGAGGGATGTTAAATGACTTTTTTGTGTCAATATGTAACAGGACAGAGATGGGAATTTAAATCACCTGCCTTTAAATTCATTACTATTTTTATAATACCATGATAAGAAGTTATAATTTTGAGTAACTGCCAGGTTAGTTTTCTACATGGTTTAAGTTGAAGGAAATCAGAAAATTAAAGGATTTAAAATTATGCTTTTGGATTTAATGAAACCCTACTATTATGCATTCATTCACTGATAGAGATTGTTTTGGGGTTTTTTTTTTATGTTTTTAAGAATGCTTGTTAAAGTTCCAATAATCCTGTAATCCTGAAAGGACAACATATTACAACAGTAAATCATTTATATTTCAGAATGATTTAGTGTAATCTTTAGCTAATTGTAATTTTGAAGGATAGAGAATCAATATATGAAAACAGCAGACTAGCTTTAATGGCAAAGGGAGGACAAAAATTGGGTTGTTGGAAATTGCCTAAACAAGGTAAGCTTTAAATAGGCATCATAATATGGTGAAACATTAGGGCAATGGGTCCATGATAGTGCTGAGAGAAATATTGACAAATAAACAATTGACAGTCTTCTGAAATTTAAGATCCACGATATTGAATGCATCTTACTAATAAGAGAACATTTGGATATAGAAGGTATATTACATAAAGTATATCACCAAAAGTGTAAATATCATTCCTCAGTAATGAAAAGAATCAATTTATGCAGACCTACAGTCACATCATTTAATGTTGATATTCATTTATAGTTACTCTGAAACATCAAAATAATTTAACCTTTTATATACATGTCATGTAGACAGGTTATAATGAAAATGTTTTATAATGAAGTCTCTTAATACTTTATTTAGCAATTTTTAAAATAAGATCTTTGAATGACCTATCAAATCAAATTCTATGCAGACCTACAGTCACATCATTTAATGTTGATGTTCATTTATAGTTACCCTGAAACATCAAAGTAACTTAACCTTTTATATACATGCCATGTGGGCAGGGTATAATGAAAATGTTTTAAAATGAAGTCTCTTAATACTTTATTTAGCAATTTTTAAAATAAGATCTTTGAATGACCTATCAAATCAAATTCTGCTCTGGTTGAAGAGTATTATTTTGAGCTTCTAATTTACAAGAAATTAAAAGAAAAACTAAATAAAAACAAATTACTAAACTGTTACCAAATTCAGGCTTTATCACTAATCTAGTTATTAAGAATTAACAAAACTGTGTTCCTAATTAAAAAAAAAACTTAACTAAATTAAATTTAAGAGTAATAGAAGTTTTTTCTTTATACAAAGATATCTAAACCTTTACATTTTGAAATGACACATTCCCTTTTTGATATTCGGCTCTGGCCCAATAAAAACAAATTAAAGACACACTTCCCCAGAACACAGACATCTGTTCCCACTTCACTGATGAAGAATCATCAATAAATTAAGACTTAGATTACAATTTAACTCAGGACAGGCAATAACAAGCTTGATATTTTCCCAGAAATGAAAGTAGGTTTATCTAAACTGTAGGATTTTTTTATTGACAGAGATAAAATCAAGTACCCATCATTCTCTTCACTAAAGGAAGTTCAACACTGTACTGGTAGAGACTTTTCCAGATACCTTATCCTTTTTGGAGATGTATAAAAGTATATATTCATGGATTAGAGATAAGATGGAATAATAATCAGAAACAGAAAATGACAGCAATTATTCATTATCCCAAGCTCTCTTCAGACCATAAGATTTATTTGGCAAATTCTTTTTTTTTCAAAGATAGTAGAGGAATATCACCATTATCATAAAAAAAAAAAAGAAAAAAAGAAAACTGACAGGGAAGATGTAAATGGTGATGCAAGGATGATTAAGGAATCTAATGAAATTAATTTTAAATAATCCAAAATTACTTAAACAAAATAGTTATAGAGAAGATTCTGGGAAGATAGCAGAATATGTCAAAAAATTCCAAGCTCTCCAGATTTCCCTCATAAACAAAACAAAATTTCACCTTAGGGAAAGTATAGATCAGTGAAAAACCAGACAAGGCAGAACTGAAGGCCTCCTGGGACAACTAGAGATGACCTAAATAAAGACCCCAGACCAGTATTTAAACTGTGTGAAGTTTACTTACCTCTAGGCTAGTTCCACAGAAATAGAAAACAGTGATCCATGAGGCAAGCTGGGTTAGGAGATAGCCCTCAATCCAAACCACAGGAACTTTCACCTCCCAAGTCTGAGGCCAGGCAGACTGAGAGAACCTCCTGCTCATTAGGAATGCCAGGCTTAGTTATGGTACTGAGATATAGCCCTGGGCAAGAAGGAATCAGCACCCCATTTAGTGCAGAAGCAGTAAGGCACTTTAGCTGCTGACTGCAGACACTTACAGGAGGATGGAGTTCCAGAGTTTAGGATTCCAGAGTGGAGGGAAGAATTGAAGTGAAACCAGAGGCACCTTCCCCTGCCACCCTATGATTAGAAGTGCTTACAATAATAGTTCTCATTAATTAAACAATAATAATTATTAACAATAATAATAATAATAAAATGAATAGACAAAGAAGAAAAAGCCCTACCATGGAAGGTTACTGTGGGAATAGGGAAGATTGGAAATCATCTTCAGAGGTAGACAATGAAGTAAAAATAGGTTTTTCTATCCCCAAGAGTAATGTTATATAGCACCATGCCCATAAAGATTTATAGAAGAACTCAAAAAAGACTTTAAAAACCAAGTCAGAAAGATTGAGGAAAAACTATCTAAATAATAAAAACCATCCAAGAAAAACAAAAAGATTATGAAAAACTTGTTAACCTTTAAAAGTCTGAAACTCTTGAGTTGATGCACTGAGATTGAATAACTGAGCACTTAAGGCTAATTACCAATTAGACAATGCTCTATTAGCATATGTTGGAAAATGGCCCTTCCCACTATTCTGTGCTAGCTGGATAATTGGTGTATACAGAGAATTGTAGGAGGGACTAGGGGGTGGACTAAGACTAGGCAGAGTCACTTTTGGGCAGGAGATGAAGAGGACAGGTTGTGGAGATTCTGCATCTATCCAATTCACTTCTACCTTAAAGACCAAGAATAAAGACCAAGGACTTTTGCTTATCCTGACTCCGGTTGATTCTAAGGTATCCAAGGTGCTAACTCAGGCTTCCCATTTGGTGCCCAATGGGTGGACCAAGGACCCTGATTTCATTGAAGAAGTCCCCGGTGACCAGGAAATAGGGTGAGTATTTTAATAGACAAACAGGGAACTTACTTTGTTAAGTGATAAACTAGTAACCTTTTCTAGCTGAAATGGGGCAGATATTAGGAAAAGATTCTCCCCCATCCCCACCCCCTGCGCCGAGGGGACACTATAGAAAGCATACTTAACTTGATCAAGGGACAAGGTTTAATTATAACTTGGTTGCAGATTATTAGACTCTTGGGTACATTAGAACGCATGTCCCCTTAGTTCTCAAAGGAAGAAGATATTGGTCCAGTTAATTGGAAACTAGTAGGAGATCAACTATGTGAATACTACAATGATAAAGTTCCTGGTTCAATTCCCAAGGAAACATTCTCTATATACATCACAATGCAATTGGCCTTAAAGAATCCTGTAAGTTATATAAAAAAGAAAACTTTTCAGAACAGCCAGATGAGGAAGTATGAGGAAAAAGAGGAAGATAGAGAACATATTAATAGCAATATCATCAGAAGGCATGAGGAGTTAAGTGAGGATGAAGGGTATGATGAAGGGCATGGTGATTCTCATTCTCACAAGGCAGCTTCAACCCCGCCTAAACCAGAACTGGTTCTTGACACACCCACATCAACTTCACCTTTTGGGATGGAGGGAGGAGAAGTAGTGGGAGGGGCAGTGATATCACCAGCACCTCCCCCCCCCCAGCAATCACCCCCCCATGACTAAATTGCAAAAGTCACTACTTAAAATCACAGAAGAAAGGCAGGATTTTGTTGATTTGAAAACAGGAATGTATCCTGTGATTCAATAGTTTAATTAACTCTTCAGATCAAGAAAATAGAAGATACACTCCTTTTGATATAGAAATCCTCAAAGACCTAAAAAAGGCTTGCTCTCTTTATGGGGCTACATAAACTTATGTTAAGATGTTATTACAGAATTTGGCTTATGAAGTCTTAACCCCTAGGAACTGGAAATCTATAGCAAGGACATGCTTAGAACCTGGACAAAACTTGTTGTGGCTTTCTGAATATAGTGAGCTCTATAGGATACAAGACCAACAAAATAGTCATAGTGGAGGATTCTCCAATCACCTATGATGAACTAACAGGTGTAGGTTCTTTGCAGAAATTTCAGTACAGATTAATTATCCCATAGCAGCATATGAACAAATTGCTGCTGCTGCTATCAAAGCATGGGTTTTTCTCCCAGGTGAAAACAACAAGGGTGAGGCTTTCACAAAAATTGCACAAAGGACAAATGTACCCTTTGCTGATTTTGTGGGACATTTGCAGACAGCCATCATACGAACTAATGGTGAAAATGCAGTAATAGAAATTATGATAAGGCAACTTGCTAAAGAAAATGTTAACGAAGTTTGTAGAAGAATTATACCAGGAATACGCAAGGATGCTCCTTTAGAGGAGATTATAAGACACTGTGCCACAGTGGGCACAAATACCTTTTATAGCCAGGCTATGAAGCAGACTTCCCAAGATCCAAACATAGGAATACAGGGTCCCTTTTGGCAAGGAACTTCCAGAGAGACTTGTCAATGTTTTCAGTGTGGTAAAATAGGGCATCTGAAAGCTCAATGTTGGCATAGAGACAGAGTAAGAAAACAGGATGGGAGAACAAGACCCAATACCCCATGTCCAAAATGCAACAGAGGCTTACATTAGGCGTCAGAATGTAGGCTGATTCAGGGAAACAGGATAAGGGGCCTAGCCCAAGGGCCAAAGGCAAAAAATACTTGGGGCATGATGGCAGGTGATGCTATACCCAGAGAGTGCCTAGAAGTTCAGTACCCAGACATGACCAATCAGCCAGAAAGCAATCTGATGGGAGAAAGGGAGAAAGGATTACAATTGGGGAGAATAGAGTTACATGCAGCTGGAGTAACTGAGATACCTCGTGGAGAGGTGAAATCTGTTCCTCTCCAGCTTATGGATCCCTTGCCTCCAGGCACAGTAGGCTTGACCATTTCACCTCCTGAGAGTGCTTGCAAAACAGTGTCCATCCATACACTGATGTGGAAAAATGGGGAATGTGTAGATAATATCCCAGTCACTAATATAGGCAGATAATGTGTGACTTATCAACCAGGAGAAGTAGTAGCATCAGGTTTACTGATACAGACCCCTAATAAGCAATCTGATGATAGTTGCCCAGATTCTGACTCCAAGCAACAGAATCCAGGAATATAATGGACAGCATCTGTGACAGCTGACCAACCTATGCTCACTATCTATATAAATGGCATACCATTAGAAGGATTGGTAGACACTGGTGCAGATCATACAGTCATTAGAAATGCCAACTGGCCCAGTCACTGGCCAAAAGATTAAGGCAGACATTTACATGTCTGGCATAGGAGGATCAATAGAAGCTGAAGTTAGTGCTATCCCTTTGAGATGGATATTTGGAGGTGAAACAGGAGTTTTTACTCCTTTTATAGTTGAAAAAATCCCCATCAATTTGGGGGATTAAATTAGGATTAAAAATGAGTACTTCGTTTTTTTAGCCAGGGCTACTGTTGAAGGCCTGCCAACACTTTCACTTATCCCTATCCAATAGAAAACTCTTACACCAGTGTGGATAGAACAGTGGCCCTTAGATAGCAGTAGAATTCAGGCCTTATTAGATATAGTACAAGAGCAACTTGACAGACACTTACAACCTTCTCTAAGTCCTTGGAATTCCCCAGTATTTGTTGTAAGAAAGAAATCTGAAAAATGGAGGATGTTGACTGATTTAAGAAAGGGAAATGAACAGATGGGAACTATGGGAACTCTTCAGCCTGGACCTCCATCTCCTACTCAATTGCCTAGACAATGGCCTCTTTGGGTTATAGATATTAAGGATTGTTTCTATTCAATCCCTCTGGATAAGGAGGATATGAAAAGATTTGCCTTTTCAGTGCCCAGTGTTAACTTAGCTGAGCTTTATAAAAAATAAGAATGGACAGTTTTGCCACAGGGAATGAAAAACAGCCCCACTATGTGTCAAATGTATGTTGCTGCTGCTCTTGCTCGAGTAAGAAAAGCATTTCCAAAAGTTATGCTATTACATTATATGGATGATATATTGGGATGTGCACCTGAGGAACAAATTTTAGAAGCATGTCTACAAAAGACCATAGAAACACTAAGGAATTACAAATTATACATAGTACCAGAAAAAATTCAGACATGCTCCTTTTCAATATTTAGGATATGAAGTACGCTATGGTGCAAACACTGTAAAAACTGTCCTTAAGAACAGAGAAGCTAAACACATTGAATAATTTCAGAAATTGATAGGAGATATCCAATGGATGCGACCAGTGTAAGACCTGACTACTTATCAATTGCAACCGTTATATGACATTTTAAGGAGAGACAGTGCTTTAAATTCACCACGCAGCTTACAAAAGAAGCTCAAGAGACTTTGAGAAAAGTTGAACTGGCGTTATCCAATGTGGTTGAAAGAGTCACTCAAAAACCCTTGGAAATATCAGTTTTTGCCACACAAGAGGCACCCACAGCAGTCCTTCATCAAGGAGACAGTGTGATAGAGTGGGTGAACCTCCCGGCACAACTAGAACAAGGCCTTACTCCTTACCCAGTGCTTGTGGCTAGAATTTTATTAAAGGCCATTAAGCAAGCAGTACAATTATCTGGGATAAGACCTGACAAGATATACACCTTTTATACTAATGCACAAATTAATGTATGCTATGAAACCATCCCAGAGTGGCAAATTTTATTAGCCATGTCTCCAAATTTTACACACGGGTCTTCATTAAAGATAACAGACTATTACATAATTGGCAATGGATTCTTGAAGAATTGGTTTCTTAAATTCCTCTTAAAGGACCAATTATCTTTATGGATGCATCCAAACATAATATTGTGCTGCAAACTCTCCTGGCTTAAGTACAAAGAGAGTAGTCAGAATTCCTTTTTCAGTCCAGTCAGCAGAATAAATTGTATGCAGTCATTCTAGCTCTTACTTATTATCCAGAAGATATAAATATAATATCTGATTCGGCCTATTCAGTAGGTATGGTGCAAAGAATTGCCACAGCCCAAATAAAATTTGTAGCCTCTAACATATATCAGCTCTTTAAGGAACTTCAAGAGCAAGTGAGAAAGCATCCAGGTAAGATTTATATTTTGCATGTCCACTCTAATAGTGGACTTCCAGGTTCTGTTTTTGATGATAATTCAAAGGCAGATAGCCTTCTAACCATATTGGCCAATACTCCTTTATTTCAGGAAACCCAAGAATCTCATTTTACATATCATCAGGCTGCTTAAGCTTTATGTTTACAATTTGGAATAGCAAGAGAGGAATCAGAGTATAGTAAAAGGCTGCACAGCTTACATTCCTTTCCACGCTCCTACACTCCCTCTAGGGAAGAAACCTTCATGGTTTGAGACCCAGTGAAATTTGGCAAATGGATGTGAGCCATTATAAATCTTTTGGTTATCTGTCTTTTATCCATGTGGTGGTAGATACCTTTTCAGGATTCACTTTTGCAATACCAGCAGCAAAAGAGACAGCCCAAGTGGTCACTGAATTCCTTGTCCAAGCATTTGCAATTATGGGTGTGCCACAAACCATTAAAAACAGATAATAGACCTGCATATACTTCTAAACATTTTGCACTTTTGTGCACAGCATAAGATTTTACACACTACTGGCATACCCTTTAATCCTCAAAGACAGGCAACAGTAGAAAGGAGAAACAGAGACATTAAGATGCTCCTCCAAAAACAAAAGAAAAGGGAACCCACAGGTAACCCTAGAGAACTTCTAAATTTAACTCTTTATAATTTAAATTCTTGATTTTTGACAAAATGCACTGGCTGCGGCAGATAGGTTTTATAACCCACCGGAAGGGCCATGTACAGTGGGACCAGCTCCACTATCTTTAGATCATCACCAGGTGATGTGGAGACACCCAGAAAGTGGTGAATGGAAGAGATCAGATAGGTTAACTGCTTGGGGAAGAGGGTTTGCCTGTATCTCCACAGATGGAGAAGGAATCAGATGGGTGCCAACGAGCCATATTCACTTGTCCATCAGAGAGAGGAGCAGACCTTTGAAATGAAAGAGAAGACCCAAGAAACATTGGGTGGTTCCATTGCTGACTGTGCCCTCCACAAGAGTCTGGCAGTTATGGCGTTTGACTCATGGACATCAAAAATTGTTGAACTTCAAAACCCTCAGGAAACATTGGAATCCCCGAGACATGAAAAGATTGTTGTGGGACTTCAAAACCTTCAGGAATCATTGGATTGTCTGAGAAATAATAAGACTGTTGCAAGACTTCAAAATCTGCTGGAATCACTGGATTCCCTAACACATAAAAAAGACTTTTGCAGGACTTCAAAAACTTCCAGGGAACATTGGATTTTCTGAAACGTGTAGCAATGGACAATAGATGGGTTTTGGATTATCTCTTGGCTGCTGAAGGAGGCATGTGTGTGATTATTATTTACATACCTTCTTTCTAGGACTTCTGGAAATCTTTTACAATACCATGTTGATTCATTTGTTTGTTACATTACTACTTGCATGTACAATTCGTGTTTGTTACACTACATTGAGCCTGCACTGACTGTAGGGAGAGTCGTTGGGTTTGTTAGATTATTTGATAGATGGTAATATTAAATGTTTGAAAACAAAATGCATGGTAATTTTAAAATATTTTTATTATTTTGACCTACTAACTCAAAGTAGATAACCAAGAAACAAATATACAGGAAAAAAAATTAAAAAGTTGCAATTGTTAATATTTTAATGAATTTTCAAATTAACATTTGAATTTTAATCTGAGTTTGGAGGATATCATGCCTAAATCCAAATGAATGCTTTTAATAAGATTTTCAGAAAGTTGGACTTTCAGAAGTCAAGATGGTAGAATAAATAGTAAACTACCATCACTAGTACATATATTTGCCTCCAAACAACCACAAAATAGCACTCCAAAAGAAATCCTAGAAAAGTGGAACCAGGAAAAAGATAAGGGTGAAACAACCTTTTTTCCCAAGAAACTTGGACTATCAGCAAGAAAGGTTCACTCAGATAAAGGGGAAGCAGATAAAGGAGTTCAGGACAGGAAGCATTGCATCAAGCCAGCAGTAAGCCCCAGCTCATCAAACCAGATGGAGATCATGAGCCCCAGTGTATTGTATAGGCAACTAAAAACATCAGGAGGTCACCATCACAGCTCCCTACATATGCCTTAACCTATGTAGCTTTGAGCAAAAAGACAACCAAAAACCAGATTATCCTTTGCCTCAGCATAGCCCAAGAGAAACTCAGAAATACCCCACAGGTCTCAGCATATTCTAGACATCAGAACTAGGACCCTGACTCAACAATAGGTAAACTGCCAGACCTCTACAGTCTCCAGCAGTGCAGTCACTTCCCACCCTACCCTCTTAGCAGCGCTTCAATGAAACATTAGTGTTGCACTAAGTAAACAGTCATGGCTTACAGCCAAAAAGCCTAAGACAGTGCCCCTCCTAACCTGGTAGAAGAATTCAAATTTAAAAGAAAGGAAAAAAGGCCAAAATAAGATGAGTAAAAAACAAAAACAAGCAAGCAAAAAGAATCTGATCAAAATAAAGTTATTCTGGTGACAAGAAAATTAAGTCAACCCCAAAAGAAAACAAAAATGTCAAAACACCTGTGAACAACACCCCCCCCCCAAAAAAAAAAAAAAAAAAAAAAAAAAAGAAAAACAAGAAGTGCTCTCAAGCCCACAAAGTACTCATGGAAGAGCTTGACATGGAGCTTGAAATCATGTAAGAGACATCAAAGAAAAATTGAAAAAAGTAATGAGTGATGCAAAAGAATTATGAAAAAATAATTAAAAGGTTGGAAAAAACAACTGCTTAAATAGTAGAATTAACAAAGGGAAAAGGAGATACAAAAATACATTGATGAGAACAACTTTTCAATTGATGAAATGGAAAAGGAGATACAGAAATCCATTCATGAAAACACTCACTGACCAATGGAAAAGGAATGCTATAAATTTACATATATATACATATATATATATATATATATATATATAGTCATAAATGCTAACTTGTTTTCCTCAGCATTTATGACTATATATATATATAAATTTATAGCATTCCTTAAAAGTTAGAATTGGACAAGTCAAAGTTAATGATTTTATGAGACATCAAGAATCAATCAAATTTAAAAGAATAAAAATATAGAAGAAAATGTAAAATACCTCATTGGAGAAAAAGTGAGCTGGAAAGTAGGTCCAGAAAAGACAATGTCAGAATCATTTTACTACCTGAAAACCATAATCAAAAGGAGAACCTGGACGGAATCTTTCAAAAAATTATCAAGGAAAATTATCCTGACATCCTGGAATTAGAGGGCAAGATAGGAATTGAAAGTCCACCAATCACCTCAGGAAAAAGCTTCCTGCCCCCTCACTGCCCACCCCTACCTCTCCACCAAAAAGCCAAAAACTTCCAAGAAGCATTATAGATAAATAATAGTTATTACTCAAGGGGGAAAAAGTATTGCAACTGGTCAGAAAGAAATAATTGAAATACCAGGGAGCTACAATCAGAATTATGCAGGATTTAATAGCTACAACATTAAAGGATCAGAGATCATGAACATAATACTTCAGAAGACAAAGGAGCTACCACTATAACCAAGAATCACCTACCCAATAAAATGAAGCAGAATACTTTAAGCAGGAAAAAAAAAAATGACAACAATAACAAATGATCTCCATTGTCAAAAACCAAGAGAATTCTAAAAAGGGGGAAAAACATATAAAGTATTTAATGAAGTTGTACTGTTTAAATTCCTACATGGGAAGATGATACTTGTAATTCTTAAAAATTGGACCACTAATGATATAGCTAAATAAATATACACACAGTAGTGAAATAGTGAATTTAAGGAAATGACAAAAAAATAATAAGTGATGAGAAAGACAAGTGCATTGAGTGCAGAAGGAAGGAAGAGGTAGAATGGGATAAATTATTTCACATAAAGATGCACAAAAATACTATTACAGTTGAGGGAAAGATACAAGATGCACATCACTTCAAACTTACTCTCATCAGTATTGGCTCAAAAAGGAATAATATACACAATCAGTTGAATATGGAAATCAATCTTACCTGACCGAAAAGTAGGAAGAAAGGAGATTAAATAAAAGGGTGGGAAGGGGATGTAGAAAAAATGGTCAGACTGGAGAGATAATATAAAAAAGTGAAAAACTGCTAAGGAGGGAAAGGATGAAAGGAGAGAGAGAAGAACAGGAGGAAAAATAAGATGGAGGGAAATATACAATCTGTTTATGGTTAAAAAATGAGTGGCAAATCAGTGGAATAGACTAGGTACACAAAATATAATAAATAGTAAATGACCATAATAACTTAGTATTTGGTAAACCCCAAAATTCCCATCTTTGAAAGAAGCTTTTATCTGACAAAAAAATCTGAGAAAACAGTAACAATAAAGCATTAATTAGATATAGTCCAATATCTCACATCATATGCCAAGATAATGTCAAAATAGGTACATGATTTAGACATAAAGAAAAGACCTGAGTAAAGTAAAACAGTAAGGAATAGTTTATCTATCAGATATATGAAAAAGGGAAGAATTCATGACTAAATAAAAGATAACATGGAATGTAAATTTAATAATTTATATTATATTAAATTAAAAAGCTCTGAATAAAAGAAAATCAAAACAATTGAAATTAGAAGGAAAGCAGAGAGCAGGGAAATAATCTTTCCAGCAAAGATCTTTCATAAAGATCTCATTTCTGAAATATATGGAGACTAGCCAAATTTCTACTAGCCAAATCACTACTAAGTCTGTAAGCCTAAGATATCATAAGAAAGGGGAAGAACCTACACATCTAAAATTATTTACAGCAGCTTTTTTGTGGTGATAAAATATTGAAAATGAAAGGGATGTCCATCAATTGAGAAATAACTGTACAAGCTGTGGTATATGGATACTATTGCGCAATAAGAAATGATGAACAGTTTGGTTTCAGAAAAAGGGGGAAAGATTTATAAGAACTGATGCAAAGCAAAACCAGGAAAATGTTGTACACAATATTGGCAACATTTTGTGATAGTCATCTATGAAATACTCAGCTCTTCCTAGCAACACAGTGGTCTAAGACAAGCAAAAAGAATTCATGAAGGAAAATGCTATCCATTTCTAGGTAAAGAACTGGACTTTGAATACAAATTCAAGCATATTTTTTCCCACTTATTTCTTTCCTTTTCTCATTTTTTCCCCTTTTGTTCTGTTTCTTCTTTCACAGCTGTGACTAATATGAAAATATGTTTTACACAGTAGCACATGTATATCCTAAATCAATTTGCCCACTGTTTTAGGAAGAGAGGAAGAGAGAGAGAGGGGGAAAAATTTGGAATGCAAAATCATATAAAAATTAATGCTACAAATTGTCTTGACATGTAATTGGGGAAAATATAAAATACTATTTAAAATAGTAATTTCAAGCACTTTGAAAAATTGTTAAGAAGAAAATTAGGGATGAAGTAGACATTAGTTCCTTGAAATCAATCCTCCAAGTGAAATGAAGAGGGAGTCTCTTTCAGGAATAAAGGTGAGATTGGACAAAGGCCCAGAGATGGTAAATGAAATTCTATGTACAAGGAAGTAAAAGGAATAATTTGAACATCACAAAATCCCTTGTAAGTATTACTATGTTTAATTTACAAATGATAAAATTTGTTCCATACCTGGAAGGCTTTTGAGAAAAGTATCTTGACAAATTTCAACTGATTTTTCTTGTTTATTTTTAGGATTGTATATTTTACATTTTACCAAATGCCAAATAAAACAATTATTTCCAGATTGTTGTTGTTCACTTATTTCAGTCATGTCTGATTCTCAGCTAGAATGTCTGAAGATTTTACATGAAACTGTTAATCCTTATTATGTATAATTTTCTCTTCTATTTAAATATATGACAAATCAGACATGCAAATTTCAAAGCTGCTCTGTTTCTCTGTGATTTTTCACCCTCTTTCCTCCTGTGCATTAAAAAAAGGCTCAAATGGCATTCTGTATTCTTTCCTTCTATTTTTCCTTCCCTCCTTCCTTCCTCTTTCTTTCTTTCCTTCCTTCTTTGTTTCCTTCCTTCTCCCCTTTTGCTTTTCTCCTCTGTTTCCATCTTCCCACACTACCTTCTTTCCTTTCACTCTTCTTTTCCTCTTCTTTCTTACTTCTTTCTTTCTTTCTTTCTTTCTTTCTTTCTTTCTCTCATCAATACTCTTATCAATACATCTGACAGGTACACTTTTCCATGCTTCTCTTGTTTACATATAGTATCACTTTTTACATTTAAATCATTTATCTTTTTTTGTCCTTTTTCTTGGTATGCAATATAAAGTGTTGGACTATATCTAGTTTTTGCCAACTTTTTTTCCAGTTTTCCCAGAAATTTTTGTCAAATGGAGTGTTCTTATCCCAAAAGGTTGGATCATTAGGTTTATTAAACACTAGATTGCCATGATTATTTACTGCTTTGTATTGTATACCTAACCTATTCATTTAAAAGCCACTTTATTTCTTAGCCAGTAACAGCATTTTCATGATTATCACTTTTGTAATATTGAAATTTAGTACTGCAAGGCAGCCTTCCTTCATATTTTTCATTGATTCCCTAAACAATTTTGATTTTTTCCCTGATGAATTTTGTTATTAGTTTTTCCTAGTTCTATGAAACAGTTTAATGAATACTTTATAGCAAAAATCAGAGATTTCCATATTCAGTTTAGTAAAGCTAACATCTCTTCTTTTAGCTGAAATATCCAGATAATTCAGCCAAAGTGAAAGTTGCTAACTACATGTATTTAGTTATTGTAGTTAGTATTGAAAAGAAGAGTGAGATCATAGACAAAAGTGAAAAGGAAGTATATTACAAGTATTATGGTGGTGGGTAGGGAAGGTGACCATTGAAAAGACAGTGATAAGAAATGGAATATTGTAAGTAAGGAAAAGATAGGAGAATGGTTCAGATAAATGCAGAATTCAAATGGGGGGGGGGGTAATGTCCAAGAAAGCAAGAAGGTATTTTGAGGCCAGATTATATACAGCTTTAAATATTAAACAGAAAAAGTTTATATGTAATAGGAAGCTGACAAAAATTGGTTTATTGCCTTACTAGTCCTATCTTCATTTAAGGAACATCACTTTGGAAGCAATGCTCAGAGGGAACTGGAGGTTTAAGAGACATAAGGAAGGGAGGTCAGTTAGATTGTTAAAATCACCTAGAGGAATGATGATTGGGCCTGAATTAAGATGGTGAATATATTTGTGAAGAGAAGTGTTCAGATGCAAGATGTATGAAAAATGGAAGGTAAGTAAAAGTTATTAGGAATTTATTGAGCAAAGAAATAACATGATAAGTCTTGTGCTTTAGGAACATTTCTTGGAAAACTATGTGGAGGATCAGTTTGAGAAAAGAGATAAGAAGATCATGTAGGAGGTTATGGAAATTCAGGGAAGAGGTAATGAGAGACTAATCAAGTGTGGTAGTGTGAGAATAGAAAGCAAGGAAAAGATACAAGTTATGTGGAACTAAGATAAAGACTTGGCAACTGTTTGGAGATAATGGTTAAAGAAATATGAAGGATCCAAGATGATTCTGAGGTAGTAAATCTACTTGCCTGGAAAGATAATGATGTTCTCAAGAGAAATTGGGGAATTTAGAGAAGGAATGGGTTTGAGAGAAGGATGAATACAAAGAAGATAATGAATTTCATAGAAATGTAGAAGAAAGAAAAAAGAGAAATGTCATTCCTAGACATTTTTGAAAGCATCCATGTATCAGATTGAATGTTATATAGTAAAGATATGTTGATTTAAAAAAAATCTCTATCTATTTGTATATATAAACAGAAAGATATTTATGTGGATGTGTTTGTCTGTGGGTGTATTGTACATTCATGCAAACTAACAAAACTGGAAGAAGAAGAAAATCATATTGATCCATGTGTTATTTATTTTAAAGTGACTTCTATTTCATTTGGATCTGGGAGGAGAAATAATAACATGTGAAATTCTATCAGATTAAAAGTAAAATGAACTTAGTCCCTAAGGACATGAGTAAAGCAATAAGGTGTAAGGATTTTCATCTGTCTGAAGTTGAAGAAATCACCAGAAATCTAACAAGAGCAATACTATTAACAATTCTGGGCATCATTAAGGCTGATTACATATTTCACTTGCTTAAGAGAAGCATTTTAAAACTTTTTATGTTATAGAAAATTGTTATGGTAAAGATATTTCACATTTATTAAGGATTAATACTGTATCAGGAATTTCATTAAACAGAGTCATAAACTATTCATTCTCCCTGGGTTCACAGGCTGAATTGTCAAAGGCCAAGACGTACACAGGAGAATGTGTAAATATATGGGAAATTGAGCTGATTGTGATGTCATTAAATTAATTCTAATTGATAGAAGTTAGGAATATGGAACCCAATACTGGTAGGATGTTTTGATTTAGAAAGGCCAAGGTCACCCACTACATCCAGGCCAGTGTCTATCATCTTACCTTAAGTCTTGGAACTGAACTTTGACAATATGGAACAAAGAGAGGGGAGGCTGATGACTTTGCACAACTCTGCTTCACTTAAATCCAGTTCACACCCAAGTCAAGATATCACCCTCTTGATGTTTTTGGAGCTTCCCATGGAAAGATTTGATATAAGTAATGCAAAAAAAAAAAAAACATAAATAAAATATTACATAAAATGACAACACCATAGATATACCACTACTTCTTGTGATAATGAATTTTCTGTGTTAAATATATATCCTCAGATTTTAAATAGAGAAGCATCATCTTAACCTCTATCACATTTACATTTGTAGAGTGAAAAAAAAAATTAGTAAAATATAAAATGAAATCTTGGGCCTTATTCTTCACTTTTACCCAATCAAACACTGCTGTGCATACATCATTATCATTATCTAATAGATAACACTGTTAATACTAATCAGACTGATATCTATGTTGAAAAATGTTATTTAGACCCAAACATATTAAATTCTAATAGGGCATGTTTTAATTAAAATATTTAATAGTATGTAGCTTTTTAGTTATATTTTATGATAAAAATGTTTATAATTCATTTAAACTCTATCATGAAAGCAACAATTTTCAATTTATCCTCTAGCAATTGAATTGCTCTTATTCTTATTCTAAAATCATAACCTGAAGTATCCCCGATTGTTCAGGAAGAAGGTATTTATCATGATGTTTTTGTAATGCTGACATAAAACAGTGAGCTATGGGCTTTGCTTGAAATGATTGAAAAGAAGTAGGAGTGACACAAGGAATTATGAAGTCTTAAAATTTTGGCATATAGTAATAGAAGAAATAGCACAAAAATGATTAAATAGTAGTCCAAAGCAGAGGATCCAATTTTGTAAGTATGAAAATGAACCACAGAGAGCTAAGGGAAACAGCATTTTTTGAAGTACCATACAATAAGGAATTTCTGCTCTGTGAAAATGACTGGATATGAGTTATGAGCTTTAGCAAATTCAATCTCCTATCTTCTTGGTCCTTGGGGGTACTTTTGGGACCATTGCTCCAAGGATTCATCATGGTCAGCCAAAAGAGTTTTGAACTTGGAGTCACAGGTAATTTCAGTTCACATACTAATTCTGATCAGTCAATACTTGCATAACCTGGAAAAAACACATTTTAGCATTATTTTGTTTTATCTGTAAAATGAAGGAATTGAACTAGATCTCTTCATTCCCAAGCAGGCACTTAACTATTATCTCCTTCCACAGCATTTGGATTCATTCTGCACTGCAGGAAAATCATATAAGTCTGTATATCAATTGCTATTTAAGTATTCAGGAAAAAAAACCAAAAACTGGTAAATATATATAGTTGTAGCAGATGTTAACAGGGAGTTATTTAGTAACCCTCACTTATCTATATGCTTCTTCTCTGCAACAATATTTTTATCACAATCTAGTGACTGGAGTTAGGAACACTCATCTTCCTCAGTTCAAATTTGACCTTACATACGTATCATGTGACCCCCCAGAAAGTCACTTAACTCTGTTTGCCTCAGTTTCCTCATCTGCAAAATGTTCTGGAAAAGGAAATAGCAAATCGCTACAGTATCTTTGCCAAGAAAACTCCAAATAGGGTCACAAAAAGTTGGACACAACTAAAATGACTGAACAAGAACAACAAGAAGTTTTTCTACCATGAACTAAATATATTTGCTGGCTACCTTTTCTTCCTATCCCTTGTGAGTGCTCTGGTAATGTAAACTATTATTACTATTAGTTTAAATTAGGAAAGCACATTACTACCTTCTTCCAACTCCAAATTAATTAATGTATCAAGTATAAAACTTTTGAGCCTGATCAAAACAAAAGTTCTTTAAAAAAAAAACTGTTATTTGAAGTAAGTGGGTAAAATTTACCAGCCCTTTTACTCTTCTCCACATAGTTCACACTTGTGAGTTACATAAAATCCCAGGGGACATGATGGAGACTTACATATAATCTCCCCACTATAATTTCACTCAGTTACTTTGTAGATCCTTGAGTAATTATTTTCCAAGACCAGAGACATGATAAGAATTAACAGAAATTTTATAATCATAACTACATGGCAGATAGAAAAATGCCTTCATAGTTGATCATCACACAATCTTGCTGCTACTGTTACAATGTTCTGGTTCTGTTCATATCACTCAGCATCACTTCTCATAAGTTTTTCCAGATTTTTCTGAAATCATCATTTCTTATAAAATAGTAGTATTCCATTACAATGCCATTTACCAATTGATAGCCATCCCCTCAATTTCCATTCTTTGCAACCACAAAAAGAGCTGCTACAAATACTTTTGTACATATAGGTCTTTTCCCTTTTTTTGTGATCTCTTTGGGATACAGACTTTGAAATGGTATTGCTGGATCAAAAGGCTATGAACAATTTTATAGTCCTTTGGGCACAGTTCCAAATTGCTTTCCAGAATAATTGGATCAGGAGAACAAACATTCTTAAAATAATTTCTGAAACTAGGCATTGATCAACATCTCATACCCTATACCAAGGTTGAAATGGGTTTTTTGACATAAAGGGTGATAGGATAGGGAAATTAGGAGAGTTAATTACACATTAAAAACAAGAACTAAGCAAATAGAAATCAAGATTCAGTCAAATAAATGAAAAAAAAATGAAAGAATAGATGAAAATTCAAAATACATCATTGGAAAAACAACTGACCTGGCAAATAGATCCAGGAGAAACAAATTAAAAATTATTAATTGACCCAAAGGCCATGACCAAAAAAAAAAAAAAGATCCTGGATTCTTCAAGAGATCACCAAGGAAAACTGCTCTGATATACTATAATCAGAAGGTGAAATAGGCATTGAAAAAATCCATTGATCCCCTTTGGAAAGAGACCACACAAGGAAAATCCCAAGGAACATTGTTGCAAAACTCCAGAACTATAATCACAAGAAAAAATTTTGCAAACTGGATGACAAAATTAATTCAAGTGCTGAGGAGCAACAGTCAGAATTAGGAGGATTTGATAGCTTTCACAATAAAGGTTCAGAAGGCCTGAAATAATAACTTCCAGAGGACAAAGGTCCTGGAGTTAAAAGAATTAACTGATCAGTGAGACTGACAATCATCTTTCAGGGAAGAAGATGGATCTTCAATGAAGTAAGAGACTTTCAATTATTCTAATTGAACTAAACAGAACTAAACAGAAAATTTTATTTTCAAACACAGGACTCAAAAGAACATTGAAAAGTAAATATGGAGGAAAAATATGTACATATATATATGTGTGTATACACACACACACACACACACACACACACATATATATATATTTATATATATATATATATATATATATATATATATATATATATAATATAAAGGTTAAATTGTCTACCTCCCTAAATGGGAAAATGATACTCGTAATTGTTCAAAATTGTATTTTTTATTAAGGCAGATAGAGGAGGCATACATGAATGAAGGGTGTAGATATGGATGTACTCTGATGTGATAATATCAAACAAAAAGACATTAAAGGGTGTGAAAAGGATTGTTCTGGAAGAAGAGGAAAGGAGAGATAAAATAGGATATGTTACCTCATATGAAGAGGCACAAAAGACCTGTTACAAAAGAGGGGGAAAAGGGAGGGGTTAGCATTGTCTGAAGTTTAATCTCATAAATTTTGGCTCAAAGACAGAATATCATTCATTCAGTTGAGTATAGAAATTTATCTTACCCTATAAGGACATAGGAGGAAAAAGGGGAAAGAAAAGGGAGGGGTTGGATAGAAGGGAAGGCAGAAACATTAGAAGAAAGGAGTAAAAGAAGTGAAGAGGGATGGTGATAGAAATAAGGACAGAGAAAGTAAGGGGTAGATTAGAAATAAAATACTACTAAGGAAAGATAGGATGAAGAGAACAAAAGTATATACAGAGGAGAAAATAGGATGAAGTAAATATAGAGATGATGATCATAACAAAATGTGAATGGGATGAATTCTTCCAGGAAAAAGACATAGATAGGAGATTGAATTAAAAGACAGAATCCTACAATTTATTGTTTGTAAGAAACACATTTCAACAGAAAGATATATACAGAGTAAGGGTAAAAGGATGGAACAGAATTTATTATGCTTCAGCAGAAGCAAAAAAATCCCAAAGATATCGATTCTGATCTCAGATGAAGCAAAAATAAAAATAGATCTAATTAAAAAAGATAAAGAATAAAACTACATTTTATTAAAGAGTAGAATAGAAAATGTATTAATATTGATACTATATGTATATGCATCAAGTGATAGAGCATCTAAGAATTTAAGGCAGTTACAGGAAAAAATAGACAGCAAAACTATATTGATGGGTGACCTCTCAGAATTAGACAAATCTAAACACATATACATATAAGAAAGAAAGTAGGGAAGTTAATAGAATCCTTGAAAATGTAGATATAATAGACCTCTGGGGGAAAAAAAAAAGTCAATAGGGATAGAAAGGAATACACCTTTCTCTCAGCAGTACAAAACAAAAATTTATCATGTGTTAGTGCAAAGAAACCTCAATTAAAAATGCAGAAAGGCAGAAATAGCAAATGCTTCCTTTTCAGACCACAATGCAATAAAAATTATAGTCAGTAAAGGGTCAGAGAAAGATAGAGAGAAACAAATTGAAAATTAAATAATCTAATTCTAAAAAATGAGTGGGTCAAACAACAAATCACAGAAACAATTAAAATTTCATCCAAAAGAATGACAATGAGATAACATATCAATACCTATGGGATGCACCCAAAGAAATTGTTTAGGGAAATTTTATATCTCTAAATAGTTATATGAATAAAATAAAATGGAGATCAATGAATTGGGCATGCAACTAAAAAAGGTAGAAAAAGGAACAAATTAAAAAACCCCAATTAAGTACCAAATTAAAATTTTGAAACTCAAAGGAAAGATTAATAAAACTGAAACTAAGAAAACTATTGAACTACTTAATAAAAATAAGTATAGGTTTTATGAAAAAAATTTACAAATTAGATAAACTTTTTGTTAACTTGATTAGAAAAAGCAAAGAAAATAAACAAAATTATTAGTATCAAAAATGAAAAAGGTGAACTGACATCCAATGAAAAAAGAAATTAAAGCAATGATTAAGAGCCATTTTGTCCAATGGTGTGCAAAGAAGTCTAATAATCTAATAAAAATAGGTGAATATTTATAAAAATATAAATTTCCCAGATTAACATAAGAGGAAATAATTTAGTGGGAGTGTGAAATGTAAGTCTGTGCAGAGTTTCTGACATATTATGTCTCCTTTTATAGTCCCATTTTAGAAAAAAGAAATTGATTAAGCCATCAATGAATTCCCTAAGAAAAAATTTCTAGGGCTAGATGGATTGACATATAAATTCTACCAAATATTTAAAAAACAATTAATTCAAAAGTTTTTTGACTAAATACAGCACTCATTTCTATTAAAAAAAATACTAGAAAGCATAGGAATCAAGGGAGTTTTCCTTAAAATGATAAGCAGCATCTATCTAAAACCATCAGCAAACATAGTTTGAATTGAAGAGAAACCAGACACATTCCCAATAACATCAGGAGTTTTAAAATGCCCTTATCACCACTATTATTCAATATTGTACTAGAAATGTTGGCTTTTAAGCCATAAGAAAGAAATAAGAAATAGAAAGAATAAGAATAAACATCAGAAAAAGAATAATAAGAAAAGAAAAAAAATTAAAGGAATTAGAATAGGCAATGAGGAGAGGATAAAACTTTCTTGTTTGCAGATGCTATGATGATATACTTAGAGAATTCCAGATTCATTCAAAAAACTACTTGAAATAATTAACAGGTTTAGCAGAGTTGCAGGATATAAAATAAACCCACACAAATCATCAGCATTTTTATATTTTAGTAACAACTAACAATAAGAGATAGAAAGAGAAATTACATTTAAAATAACTAAAAACAAAATATTTGGGTATTTACCTGCCAAGACAAATCCAGGAACTTTATAAATACAATAACAAAACACTCCTCACACAAATAAAGTCAGATATAAACAACTGGAAAAATATCAATTGCTCATGGATAGGCCAAGCTAATATAATAAAAATGAAAAATTTACCTAAATTGATCTACTTGTTCAATCAAACTGCCAAAAGTTATTTTATAGAACTAGGAAAATAATAACAAAATCATCTAGAAGAAAAAAGTACAAGAATATTAAAGGAATTAATGAAAAAAAATACAAAAGATAGTTGCCTAGCTATAACAGACCTAAAACTATATTATTAAGCAGCAGTCATCAAAACCCTTTGTTATTCACTTAAAAAATAATAAAGGGGTGGATCAGTGGAATACATTGGATGCACATGACACAATAATCAGTAACTAGATTAACCTAGTATTTGATAAAATGAAGAACTCCAGCTGCTCAGGTAACAATTCACTATTTCAAAAGAAAAAAATGCTGGAAAAACTGCAAAATAATATGTCAGAAACTCTGCACAGACTTACATTTCACACTCCCACTAAAAGAAGGTCAAAATGATTTGAGTGTAAAGGGTGATACCATAAGCAAATTAGGAGAGCAAGGAATAGTTTATTAGATCTTTGGGAAAAAGAGGAATTTTTGATCAAAGAATAACTAGAGAACATTATGAAATGCAATATGGACAACTTTGATTACATTAAATTAAAAAAATTTTGCACAAACAAAGCCAACACAAACAAGATCAAAAAATGTTGAGAAAAATTTCAAAGCCAGTGTTTCTAGAAAGGCTTCATTTCTAAAATTTATTAAAGAACTGTGTCATATTTATAAGAAAACAAGTCATTCCCCAATTGATAAATGATCAAAGGATATGAACACACAATTTTTAGATGATGAAATTAAAGTCATCTATAGTCATGTGGAAATACAAATTAAAACAACTCTGAAGTACTACTTCACACCTGGCAGATTGGCTAAGAAGACAGGAAAAGATAACAATAAATGTCAGAGGGGATATGGGACAACTGGGACATTAGTGCTTTTCAGGTGGAGTTACAAAATGATACTACCATTCTAGAGAGCAATTTGGACCCATGCCCAAAGGACTATCACACTGTGCATACCCTTTGATCAAGCAGCACTACTACTGGGACTGTATCTGCCAAAAAAAAAATCATAAAGGAGGAAAAAGGACCCACATGTGCAAAAATGTTTGCAGCAGCTCTTTTTGTGATGGCAAAGAATTAGAAAATGAGTAGATGTCCATCAGTTGGGGAATAGCTGAATAAGTTATACTATATTAAAGAAATAGAATATTAAAATTGATGAACAAGGTGATTTTAGAAAGGCCTGGAAAGATTTACACAATATAATGCTAAATGAAACAAATGGAACCAGTAATGCATTGTACACAGCAACAGCAAGATTGTGTAATGATCAAGTATGAAAGACTAGGCTCTTCTCAGTAGTTCAATGATCCAAGGCAATTCAAATAAACTTTGGATAGAAAATGCCATTTGTATTCAAAGAGAGAATGGTGAAGACAATGTAAATGAACACATACTATGTTCACTTTTTTTCCCTTTTTCTTGTTTTCTTTTTTTCTCATGGTTTTTCCCTTTTGTTCTGATTTTTCTCTCTCAACATGATTCATAAAGAAATGTATATTGAAAAAAATCAATGTAAATGTATAACCAGAAAAAAATGAAAAAAATTAAAGGAAAAAAGTGATGTTATGTTAGGGCAGAGCAAAAATGGTGGAGAAAAGGCAGCAGTTCAGCTGAGCTCTCCTCAAAACCACTCCAAATACCTTTAAATAATGCCAAAGAGCAATTCCTAGAATAGAGGAACAAAAAAAATAAAAATTAAGTCAGGACTCTGTTGTTTTGCTCATACTTGGATCTGGATTGTAGTCCTGGGTGGTAGTCCCACAATGAAAAAGAGCAGTAGCCCAACAGAACTTTTCGCCATAGTGGAGCAGAGACCAAAATCACAGTTTCAAGACAGAAAAGAACTCTCATGGTCACTCATAGACCACAATACAGGACAGGAGAGTAGTAAAAATACCTCTCCTTAGATTGTACCACTAATCAAGGATTAAAATCTTGTAGGTCCTAGAAGTATCGCTGAAAACAACTTGACAAAACTACAGAAATTTGGGACAGTGTACCCTCCAACCTGAAAGCAGGACTCGACTTTAACAAAAAGTTAAAAGTCAAGAAATAGGCTGAGAAAATAAACAACAAATTTCCAAGGATAGAATAGTATTATAGTGACAAGGAAGATCAAAAGACAAACTCAGAAGTAGATAATAAAGCTGAATTTCCTACATCCAAACCCTTCATGAAAAATATGAATGGGTCTCAAGCTATGGAAGAGTTCAAAAAGGAATTGAAAATCAAATAAAAACATAGAGGAAAATTTGGGAAGAGAAATTAGAATGACCTAAGAATATGGGGGAAAAGAGTCAATAACTTGATATAGGAGACACCAAAAATACTGAAGAAAATAATACCTTCAAAGCAGACTAGGCCAAATAGTAAAAAAGATTCAAAAAACCAATGAGAAAAAAAATGCTTTTAAAAACTGAATTGGACAAATGAAAAAAAAAAGGTACAAAATGTACTGAAGAGAATAGATTTCTTAACAATAGAGAATTGACTAAATGGAAAAGGAAGTATAAAAGCCCACTGAAGAAAAAAACTTCTTAAAACTTAGAATTGTGCAAATGGAAACTAATGACTTTATGAAAACAAAACACAATAAAACAAAACCAAAAAAAAAAATGTAAAAAAATGAAGACAATGGGAAATATTTCATTAAAAATGACCTGGAAAATTGATCAGGCAGTGATAATTTAAAAAATTATTGTAATATCTGAAAGCCATGAATCAAAGACAAAAAGAAAAAAAAAAGAACCTAGATATCATTTTTAAAGAAATTATCAAGGAAAACTGTCTTGATATTATAGAACTAGAGGGTAAAATAGAAATTGAAAGAATTCACCAATCAACTCCTGAAAGAAATCCTAAAATGAAAACTCTCAGAAACATCATAGCTAAATTCCAGAGCTCCTGGGACAAGGGAAAAATATTGCAAGCAGACAGAAAGAAACAATTCAAGTATGGTAGAGACACAATCAGGTTAACATAAGATTTAGCAGCTTGTACATTAAAGGATCAGAGGCTTGTAATAAGATATTCCAGGGATGCAAAGGAACTAGAATTACAACCAATAATCTCCTACCCAGAAAAACTGAGTATAATTCTTTGGGGGGTTGGGGATGGCGGTGACGGGGCAAGCGTGGAAGAGATAACAGGCATTTAATAAAAAAAAAAGAATTTTTCAAGCATTCTTGATAAAAAGATCAGAGCTGAATAGAAAATATGGTTTTCAAATACAAGACTCAAAAGGAACATTAAAAGGAATACAGAAAAAGGAACTCATAAGGGGATTAATAAATTCTTTGCATTCCTATATGGAAGATGACATTTGTAGCTAATAAGAACTTTCTCATTATCAGGAATTGCTATAATATATCAGGATTATACATAGACAGAGGGGATAGATGTGATATTATTTTCCTTTTTTTGGCCTGTGTTTTCTTTCATTATGACTAATATGGGAATGTTTTTTAAAACCTATATTAAATTGTTTATTTTCTCAATGATAAAAAGCTATAGAATCTGGAATTCAAAATTTTAAAAATGTATGTTAAAGATTGTTTTTATATGTTACTGGTAGAAAATAAAATAATAAATTCAAAATAAAAAAAGAAGACATCACAGAATGAGTTAGTACATATACTCTTTGATAGCACTGTCAATCTCTCCATTCTTTAAACAAAAAACATTATAAATTCATTACCATCATAGATTGAATATTTATGATGTAAATTAAGCAGAAGTTTGGGGGAAAAAAGTGGCTTGTATTTTTAATTACTGAAAATTTAGATAAAACACGCATACTTTTAATCTGCCAATGAAGAACATATTAAATATTTTTATAAGCAAATATAGGACAACTATAATAATTAGATACACAGAACATAGAAAGTATGACCTTAAAATATTTAAAAATTAATATTCTCAAACTTCAATGTAACATGACAACTCCATATGTAAGAAAGTTTCCATTCTCTTTCAATGGGCCAACATGAGATATTCTGATTAGATTTATTACAAAGAAAAACATTTCCCATAGAAACAAAACTGTCCTTTACCAACTCCTGTGACTCCAAGGCTGGAACATTTCTCATTTCCTTCATTGACACCAATAAACTCAGTATTTCAAGGGATGTTAAAAAGTTCTGAGACCCAATCTGTACCTAAAAATGCAAACTTGCTATTAGCCCAAGCAGGATTCTTTACTGCACTAATAAATTTCTTTCCCATATTCAAACTCTATTCACTTTTTGATCTCTGGTTTTACAGATTTCATGACATGCAAAATTCTCCCTAGGATCCCATGGAACATAAGCTGACAGCTACCTATAACATGCTTATTGATTAGGCATTGATACCACAAAGATAAAGATATAACCTTTGCCTTTATGAAACTTAAAAGTTATGAAGTATGCCAAAAAAAAAAAAAAAAAAAAGACTATGATATGTGTGGTACATGCAAGGTCAAAATACCAAGAACTCAAGAAAAATTCACATGGGAAACCACTTAATTTAGAAGAATCATGGAAAAAGTAACACTTAACCTGAATCTTGAAAGAAAGGAAGGCTTTTGACAGACCTGAGATAAAGAGGGAATGCTTAAAACACTATGCAAAATAGTAGCTAATCTTATCGTTATTTATCCACTCTATTGGGGATGGGAGGGAAAGAGGCATTCAGAACAGGAGCATAACACTGGAGAACCACTTCCACACTTAGAAGGCTTTATCCTTCTGTTTGAAAGAAAATCCACAATTCCATTGACCTGATTATTTTTTTTTACCACCAGGCAAAGAACTTTGAATCCAACAGAAGGATACCTGCATAGTAATCTAACTCTACAGACAAGGCAGATGTCTGATAAGCTGGAGGGCAAGACTTGAAAACTGTGCCAAGACAGAGCCCTGTACCTCAGGTGATGGTACAGCTCCTACTTTGCTCCCTATGACATGCAAAGCAAATAGTCTCTGGGGCAGGATTTTTAAATCCTTTCCAGTAGGGCCCAAATATTCTGGGGCAGTGAAAAGCTGAAAACAGCACAAGAGTATTTTTCAGCTTTAAAAAATATATATATTTTAAATGATTAATTCTATCTTTCAATTGTAATTTACTCAAGTAGATCCTGAGAGAGAAATTTATAAAGAAATAAGGGGTAAAGGAATAAGAAAAAGAATATACATACATATACATGTATATTATTTTTCTTATTTTAGAAGGTGCTATCCCCATGTATATATATATATATATACATATATATATATATGTATATATATATATATATATATATGGGGATAGCACCCTCATATATATATATATATATATATATATATATATATATATATATATATATATATATATATATAAATGAAGGGGATAGCACCCTCTAAAATTTATAAAGAAATAAGGGTAAAGGAATAAGATAAAGTGGGGTACAGAGGGCTATATAGATTTATGGCAGTGTAGACTAATGGGAAAGGGATAAACAGAGCAGGAAAGGGTAACATAGGATAAGGTGGGCTACAAATTAAAGGAAATGGGATGAGGTAAATAGATTAATGGAAATGGCGTGAAGAGTCAAGGAAAGAGTAGGGGAAGAAAATAATGTAGAGATCAATAGTGAGGAGATTAAATAATAGCAAGGTAAATTAAGAAGAAGAATTAAAGAAGAAAAGTTACCAAGGATAAGAAATAAAAAGTATATGTGAACACTACAATAAGGTTGGGAGTATTTTTATTAGGGAATTTATTAGGGAAAAAAATAGGGCCAGTAATCATTGATCTTAGACAAAGTCAAATTTAAAGATTCAATGAAGAGAGAAATCTATCTTAGATGTCAGCCATATTAATATTTATTTAGATGCATGTTTACATATAGGTAAATGCATATGTATATGTAGGTATATATGTAGGTTATGTAGATATATATATATATATATATGTATATATGTGGGCATGTGGATAGTTATGAACATATATATATATATATATATATATATATATGCTTAACTGTAGCTTGCTTGGGGGAAATGAGGGAGATGAAAGGGAAAAAAAAGAATAAAGTAAAAAGTGCACAGCAAAGAACAAAAGAATAAACTACAATTAATCAAAGGAAAGATGGACACATGAATATAATCTCTGCTATTATTATATATGCTTTCTTTGAATAGAAAGTTAATATTATATATTTTGGATCTTCTCTGATGTTCTGCTGGGCACATGATAATGTTTTTGTTTTGTCTTATTTTCCTTTTCTGTCTTTCTTTTTCTATTCCTTTTTTTCTAAAAATAATAAAAAAAAACTTCCTAAACACCAAGTTTTTGAATAATTTTTGTTTGTATATTTATTATTATATCTAATATTATTATACATTTTTCATGAGCTTTATTTTGCTCAACAATATTAGCTAGCTTTTGTGGTGACTAATAATAAAGAGGGCAAAGAACTTCATTAGTTTTACCTTTTTACCTTTTTTTCTATCATATTTTCTGGTAACATTGACATTTTGTTTTTCACATGTAAGTCTGGTTGTGTTTTTGTTTAGTTACATAAAGAAAAACCTAGGTATTTTCACTGGTTACATTAAATATAATGATTTATTTGGAAAGCCATTTTTATTATATTAATTCAATCCTTTATAGACATTACATTTCTATTCAATCTTGTAGATCTTCCTTCATTCATCATTATAATTTAATATTTGTCATATATTGGTGATGTATGATGCTATAAAATTCAGCTAACAAATATAAAATGGGTACTTTTAGTATGAATGAGATTTTATTATGCTGCTTTCTTGATCTTTGTCATAAATAGATATTTTTTATATCATATAAACTTCATTAAATAAACTATTTCTAGATATATGATCATGTCATCTACAAATAATGATGATTTGACCTCCTCATTTATAATGTTTATCCCTCTAATATTTTTATCATTTCATGATAATTCCTGGAATTTATAATTCCATGTGAAATAAAAGCAGTGATATTAGGCAGATTCGTTTTATATCTGCTTTTGGTGAAAATACTTAAGATGTTTTCCATTGCATGTTATGTTATTTACTTTAAGGAAGATAATTTTTGTCATCTTGATGAAAATACTACTTTATTTCTATTTTTATGAGTTTTTCCCGATGAATTTTAATTTTCATTCATTTATTATTTTATTTTCCTGTTATATGTAAAAATATTTCAAAAATTCTTTAAAATTTTTTTAATTCTAGATTCTATCCTTTCGTCTCTCCACACTGAGCTCCCAATGTCAAGCTTTTCAATATGGTCATACATGCGTAGTCATGCAAAACATTTCCATGATAGTCATACTATGAAAGAAAATATAAAACAAAAAAAAGCCTCAAGAAAAATAAAAATCTTTCAAAAATATGTTTTAATCTAGATTCAGACACCATCAATTCTTTCTCTGGGGATAAATAGCATTTTTCATCATTTCTTTCAAGCTGATTCGGATCATTGCTTCTGACTATCCTCTCCCTCAATCTGTTCTCCTTTCCATCAGCCTCACCCTTTCTTGTATCCCCTTCTTTTCCCATTTTCCTATAGGATAAAATATATTTCTATACCCCATTGAATGTGCATGTTATTCCCTCACTGAGCCAATTCTAATGAAAGTAAGATTCATTCACTCTCCTTTATCTTCCTCTTCTTTCCCTCTACTGTAAAAAGCTTTTCCTTGCCTTTTTTATGAGATAATTTACCCCATTCCACCTCTTCCTTTCCTATTCTCCCTTTCTCACCCTTAATTTTATTTTTTTAGATATTTTCCCTTCACATTCAATATACTCCTTCCAATTTCCCTAATGAAAAAGTTCATAAGAGTTAAATTATCACACTTCCTATATAGAAATGTAAAACAGTTTAAGCTTATTAAGTCCCTTATGAGTTCCCTTTTCATGTGTCCCTTTTTATGCTTTTTTTGAGTCTTGACATATTTTCTATTTGGCTCTTTTTTTTTTTTTTTTAATCAAGAATGCTTGAGACTCCTCTTTTTTTCATTGAATATCTGTTTTCCCCCAAAGAATTAAACTTAGTTTTGCTGGGTAAGTGATTCTTGGCTGTAATCCTACTTTCTTTGAATCTCTAGAATATTATATACGATCCTTTAATCGTATATAATTCTTATATATATAAATTTTATATATTTATATATATCAAATATATATATATATATATATATATATAATTTATATATATAAATCTTATATTATTCTGACTGTGGTGCCACCATACTTGAATTGTTACTTTCTGATTACTTGCAGTATTTTGTCCTTGACTTGGGAGCTCTGGATTTTGGCTATAATATTTCTGGGAGTTTTCATTTGGGGATCTCTTTCAGGAATTGATTGGTGGATTCTTTCAATTTCTGTTTTTTTTTCTGGTTCTAGAATAATAGGGCAGTTTTCCCTGATCATTTCTTGAAAGATGATACCTAGGATCTTTTTGTTTGTTTTGATCATGACTTTAAAGTAGTATAATAATTCTTAAATCTCTCGTTATCTATTTTCCATGTCATTTGTTTTTCCAACGAGATATTTCATATTGCCTTCTGTTTTCCCCCCACTGTTTTAATTTCATTTTACTGGGGGAGTTGTGTTTCTCATGAAGTCATTAGCTTCCATTTGCTCAATTCTAATTTTTAAGGAATTATTTTCTTCTGTGATCTTTTTCATTTGGCTAGTTCTATTTATTATGATGTTTTTACTCCTAAAACTCCTTGCAATTCTTTTCATACTTCTAGGGACACGTAAATTTTCAGTTCTTAAAAGATGATACGTCCTAAGGAGAAGTATTTACTGCTTTCCTGAACTGTGTTCTGGTTTGTGAGTGATTACTTGTAATCTGGAACTGTGAGAAGGACTTCTGCTCCTGTTTGACCACAAGTTCTGTTGTTCTAGTACTCTTTCTCATTGGGATTGCTACCCAGAATTGAGATCCACATCTATGTATAGGCAGAACAACAGAGAACCCTGTAATCTCCTGACTAGTTTAACCCTTTTACTATGTATGGGCTGAAAGCTCTACAAGCAGCTGCTACCACTGCTGATTCTATGACTTCCAAAGCCCTAGTTTGCTGGGGCAAAGGTTTGCTGATGCAGCCTGCATTGGACTGCACTCTACTCTTACCTTGGTGCAGCAGATATTTCCTGCTGATTTTGTAAATTGTCTTGGGCTAGAAGATTATTTCACTCCATATTTCCATGAGTTCTAATGCTCTAGATTTTGTTTAAAATCATCATTTAAAGGTGTTTGGAGGGATTTGATGAATTGCTTAGGGGAGTCTCTATCTTTTCCCTGTCTCAGGTTTTTAGAAGCTTTGTCATGATTTAATGTCAGATTTTATCATAGTTTTTTTCTTACATTTTTGACAGATTTATAATTATTTAATTTTTAATATAATTAATATAATAATATTAATATATAATAATATTTAATTTAATATTTTATTTTTATATTGTATCACATTGACATTTTTTTCTGTTGTTGAATGGGCATTTTGTGATTTATACAAATCTTGTTTGCTTACAAATAATCTTTTAAATGTACCACACAGATACTTAGTCTACTCCAAAACCATGTCCCACATAACTGCTAAAATATAGGTGTGACCATGTCTTTCCGTTGTTCTATAATTCTGGTGCCTCCTTATTACTTCTAGCTTCAAACTTAAAGTTAATCTGTTTAGCATTTAAGATCTTCATATCTGGGTAACTTTATAACATGTTCTTCTAATAGTTTACTCTCTTCCAAGGATTCTTTATTTTTTGTTGAATCATTTCAGTGATCTCCCAGTCTTTGAGACTTCATTGGATGCCTTCTTTGCAAAGATACTGGAGTGGTTTGCCATGTCCTTCTTTAGCTGAAGCAAACAGTTAAATGACTTTCCTAGGGTCACAAGTAAGTGTCTGAGGTCAAGTTTTTCTGACTCCAAGGCTGATAATATATATACTCTATTACCTTGAAGTTGGTTACTTCAAGGAACCCTACTATCATTAGATGGTATGACTCATCAATAGATGAGATGACTCTGCCATCCAGCTATACTAACTTACCATTTCTGGAATATGATACTCCATTTAGATCACTATGGTTGAGTACTAGATCCCACTCACATCTGGAATGAACTCCTTTCTAACTTCCATATCTTAAAAATAGCTAACTTCTTCATTACTCAACTCAAGCACTACCATCTACATGATCCTAGTTCTAGTAACACCTCACCTTTCCTCCACTCCCCAGTAAAATATTGTGCTTATTTTGTATAGTTCTTATGTCTATTTACATGTTTTTTTCTCCTGTTTATTTTGTAGATTCTTCAAGGATGAGAACTTTTCCTCCTCCTCTTTCTTTTTCTCTTCTTTCTCTTCCTCCTTTTTCTCTTCCTTCTCCTCTTCCTCCTTATTGTCCTCTTCATTCTCCTCCTCCTCATTTTCTTTCTCTTCTTCCTCCTCTTTCCTACTAGCATACTACTTGGCATATAGAATTCTGGTGCTTATTTAATAGTTGTTGATTACTTGATTGATTGCATGCATATATGCTGATGTTTGTGTGTGTGTGCAATGTACAAACAATTCTTTTACTTAGTATTTTTGCATGTGTTTTCTTTAATTCAATTGCTCCCTAATTTCCCTTTATAATTTCCTTTTTTAGTTTTATCTTTATTAGTATTGAAAATCAATATCATATTTAAACTGAATAGAGTTCCATCTCTTCAAATATTTCTGAATAATGCACATAAAATATTGGGGGTTTTTCTGAAATATTTGAAAAAAATCAGCCTCTGAATAAATTTAGCAGGAACAGGTTTGTCATTGTTGTTTTGAACAGTGAATAAGTAATTCCTTCACAACTTATTTTCTTCTTCTGAAATTGGTCTATTTAAATTTTGCATTTTTCTACATAATATTTTATGTATACCTCAAAACTTGAAGGAGGTACAGTTTCATTAATATGAATAGATTTTTGACAAATGCAGATTGCAGACCTGTTCATGAGCTGTTAGGGCCAATTTTTTTTTTTTTTTTTAAATCTCACCACCTGATGGTCAGCCTTCTGGTGAGGAGCCTCTCCAAACTTAACTAGGCTGGTCCTCAGACAACCGACATACATAGTCTCCTGCTGAGCCCATACTTGAAGTATTTCCAGTTTGATAGGACTTGCCAGAGCTAGCATTATGTTAGCATAGCCTTCAAGAATCCTGGGTCACCATTACCTCAGAATAAGAAATCAGAACAGCATTGTAATGGACGTGCTTTTTTAGGGCATATGCCTTTATTCATATTTATTGTTTTCCCATTATATTTTACTCTATTTTAAGATGAACATCATTCCTTCAATCCTATAATTAACTCTCCTTTTTGCCTATAAGTATTATGTTCTGTAAGTACTTAGTTATTTTTGTTGAATGGCAAATTTAGTGTTTTGAGTCCTTCATATAAAATAACTAAAGAATGAACTTGACATATAAGAATGATAAAGTACCTAACCTCATGAAGAAGATATTTTAAAAGGAAAAAAAATACATAATGAAATTTTGCAAAAACTATAAGGTATTTTTTTCATGAAGTATACAAGAGGCAGAAAAAATAATTTTATCTAAAGTAAAGATTTAAATCAATGTATAAAAGATATATGTTATTGTCTCTAACAGATTACCATTTTGCTGTAGGAAAATAATTTTGGCTTAATATACAACTGCTAAAATATGTGTATAGAGAAACAGTTTCCAATTCATACTTGAATATTTGGAAGCAGAAAATTAACTGTGGAATAAAAATACTTGAATCATCTTATGGCATCTTATTTGTGAAAAATATCTCATGGTTTAAAGTGACTTGAAACAACTTTATTTTGTTAACATTCAGAACTATGTGAATGTGAATAAATACAGTTTTGGAGACATAAAATATTATGGTGGGGATTTTAGGCATATTATACCTTTAGAGAATTGTGGAGCCTCATTTGCATATAGCTATTTTAAAGATTTAAGAAAGTAAAACTTTTAAGGAATGAGAAATTGTTATTTGGATGTAAAAGCTTTGACTTTGTTATTACCTTCTGAGTGTGGGTTTTGATCTTCTAACTAAGAGATGATTCTTAAAGGATTGTTGATTTTAGGAAAGCTGACAAATTGCTTGCTTTTGAGAAAAAGATGAGGAGACAGAGTCAAGATGGCGGAGTAAAGGCAGGAACTTGCCTAACTTCTACCCCAAAATTGAACCAAAGTCCTTTAAATAATGACTCTAAACAAATTTTGGAGCATCAGAACACCAAAAAGACAAAGTAGAACATTTTCCAACCAAAGGCAACTTAGAAGCTCAGCAGAAAAGGTCTGTGACACTGGAGTGGGCATTCAGCATGCAAGTCAGGATCGAATCTCAGCCCAACCTCTGAATCTGTGGCAGTACTGGTGACTTCCAGACTCTCAGCCCAAAGACACCAAACTGGAACTGGAAGGTTTGTGAAACAAGAGTGGGAACCCACCATGCAAATCTGGCTCCAGCAGCCCTGGCCCTAGCTCCAGCCAGGACCCCAGTGTCAGTGAGGTGGGACCCCTGAATCAGCAGCAGTTCTGGAGGCTGCTGGACCTCCCAGTCCCGACACATCAGGGAGGATTTGAAAGATTAGTAGAGAGGGTCTGTGGCAAAGAGGTGGGAGTCTGGTGTGCAGTCCCAGTGCAATCCCAGCACAGCCCCACCAGTGGAGCTTCAGTCCCAGTCAGCACATTAGATCTTACAGCTAGAGTGGGGCAGGGACACACCTTACAATTCCAGGGTAGAAAATAGTATTTGTGGACAGATTCTTAGAAGGATTTCTGAATCCTTAGAAGGATTCTGCACAAAACCCCTGAAATTTAGAACAATGTACATTCTACTCTGGAAAGAGAGCCCTATTTTATCTAAGAGTTAAAAAAAAACAAAAGTAATAGGCTAGAAAAATGAGCAGAAAACAACAACAAAAAAGGCTTTTATCATTGAAAGGTATTGTGGTGACAAGGAGATCAAAACACATTCAGAAGGTAATAACAAAGTCAAAGCTTTTACATCCAAAGCCTCCAAGGAAAATGATAATTGTGCTCAGGCCATCATGGAAGAGCTCAAAAGATACTTTGAAAATCAAGTTAGAGAGAATAGAAGAAAAAATTAGAAAAAGAACTGAGAGAGGTACAAAAGGAAATACAAAAATGAGAAGACTGCCTTAAAAAGCAAAATTGGCCAATTGAGAAATGAAATACAAATGCTCACTAAGAAAAATAATTCCTTAAAAAATAGAATTGAGCAAATTGAAGCCAATGGCATTATGAGAACTCAAGATACAATAAAGCAAAACCAAAGAGATGAAAAAATAGACAAAAATGTGAGATATCTCATTGGAAAAACAATTGACTTGGAAAATAGATCCAGGAGAGATAAAATTATTGGTCTACCTGAAAATCATGATCAAAAAAGAACCTGGACATCATCTTTCAAGAAATTATCAAGCAATACTCTCCTGATATTCTAGAACCAGAGGGGAAAATAGAAGTTGAAAGAACCCACCAATCACCTCCTAAAAGAGATACCAAAATAAAAACTCCCAGGAATATTATAGGCAAATTCCAGATCTCCCAGGTCAAGAAGAAAATATTCCAAGCATCCAGAAAGAACAATAAAGCATAATGGAGAACAGTCAGGATAATACAAGATTTAGCAGCATCTACATTAAAGAACCAGAGGGCTTGGAATATGAATCATCTGCCCAGAAAAACTGAGTATAATTCTTCAGAGAAAAAGGTGGTCATTTAAGGAAACAGAATTTTCAAGCACTTGTGATGAAAAGACCCGAGCTTAATAGAAAATTTGATTTTCAAATATAAGACTCTGGGGAAACATAAGGATGTAATCAGGAAAGTGCTATCATAAGGGACTTAATAAGGTTTATCTTTTTACATTCTAAATGTGAGGTTGGTACTTGTAACGCATTAGAATGTTCTCATTATTATGGCAGTTAGAAGGAGTATATATAGACATAGGGTACAGGTGTGAGTTGAATACGAAGGAATAGTTTTTTTTTTTTTAATGATGAGATTAAGGGGTAAGAGCGGAATGAACTAGGAGAAAGGGGATGAGAGAAGTGGAAATGCTGAAACTTATCTACCATAAAAAAAAAAAGTATTTATAGTGGAGGGGAAAAGGAAGAGGAGAGGGGGAGTAAGTGAACCTTACTCTCATCAGAATTAGCTCAAATAGGAAATAACATACATACTCAATAGGGGTACTGAGATCTGTGTTACCCTGAAGTAAAATAGAAGGGGAATGAGATATGGGAAAGGAGGGTTGAAAAAGAGAGAACATATTGGGGGAGGAATGGTCAGTAGTAAAACACTTTTGATGAAGGATATGGCAAAAGGAAAGAAAATAAATGGGGGAAATACAGTTAGCAATAGTAATTGTAAAAAAAAAAAATGAAGCAAATTTCTCTAATGGAATAATATTGTTTTCTGTGAGATGATGAGCAGGATACTCTCAGGAAGAAAAAAAAAAACCTGGAAAGTCCTCCCTAAACAAAGTGAAATCTACTGTATACAAGGAAATAGCAATGTTCTGGAATAACAGTATAACAGTTATAAATGACTTTGTAATTCTCAGAAGTACAATCATCCTATCCATATCCAGGGAATGAATTGATGGAAACTGAATACAGATCGAAGTATTCTCTATTTCTCTCTTTGTCTCTCTCTTTATTATTAACTTAATTTTTTAAGGATTTTTATTTTCATTAGGGTAAAATATTTATGTTTTCTTTCACAATTTGACTTTGATGAAAATGTTTTGCATAACTTCACAGGTGGTTTCTTAATTGTGGGTGGGGACAAGAGAGAGAACCTAGAACTCAAAAATCTTAAAAACAAATGTTAAAAAAAATTGTTGGGGAAAATATTAAATCAATATTTTTATAAAAAGGAGACTGAGGGGAAAAAAAGAAAAAGATGGGTCATATGAATGCCAAGTGCCTATGATTTAAGCCATTGAAAGATATGAGAAGCAGAGACTAAGGCTCAGGAGTAAAGAACCTCATAAGGAAAGATGAAAAAAGATCAGATCAAAATCATCTCTGTTGGAATTGTTTGTAAAGAAGTTTTACCTAGACATTTTAGTTAACAGAAGACTTGGGCTATTTCATTCCTTACTAACTTTAGAGGCTCAACTGTACTGGACAAGAGCTTCAATTCCAGAAACTACTCCAGACTATGCCCCTTAGAGCTTAAAAGAGGTGAAACCTCTCAGGTCACTGTTTTCCATTTGTGCCCTAGTCTAATTTGAGATAGAAAAGAAAATAGGAAAAAGCCAGATTTTGTAGCTGCTGTATAGAAAAGATTAAAATGAAATCAAACTTTAAAAATTAATTTAATTGGACAACACAGAATCCTAGTGAATTTTTATTTTTGTTTTGTTTATGTTTGTTTTATCTTGCTCACAAAGTAATTTTAGCTGTTTTCCCAAACGTTTCATTTGCTACAATTTGATTAAACTACATAATAATATGTAAGTAAAAAGCTGCCTAGGTTTTGTTTGTATTGAACAGAAATTACCAGCTTGATAAACTTTGTAGTTCCCTGACTTAAAGGGAACTGCCATCCAAATTAAGAGGTAACAGTTTTGGGAGTTTTGTTTTTGTTTTTTTGCTGAGGCAATTGGAATTAAATGACTTGCCCAGGGTCACACAGCTAGGAAGTGTTGAGTACCTCAGACCAGATTTAAACTCAGTTCTTCCTGACTTCAGGGCTGGTGCTTTATTCACTACACCTACTAGCTGCCTTGAGATAACAGTTTCTTTATGTCCTTTCAAGAATGACTATAAGTTTTAAAAGTTTGTAAATGTTATATTAGTCTGACTAGAGAAGAAAATTTATTCAGATGGAGACCTACTAGAACTAAAAGAGAAGCAGCTTTTATATGTGACACAGAGATTCTTAAATGAAATAATGCCTACAAAGACTGCAGTTTGGAGTAGCAAGATACACATGGAATTTCTTCTCTGATATGCTTCTCTGCCAGGTTTTTATAATCATATATCCATTCATCTCACAGATTTAAATATATTTATGAGATAGTGTCATCCCAGATGGGGCAGCCAGGTGACACAATGGATAGTGTGTTGGGCTTTGAGTCAGAAAGACTTATTTTCCTCAGTTCAAATTTGACCTCACATACTGAGTAGCTGTGGGATTTTGAGCAAGTCATTTAACCCTGCTTGCCTCAGTTTTCAATTCTAACCAATTCTCAATTCTAAAATAATCTGGAGAAGAAAACGAAAGCCATTCCAGTATCTCTGCAAGAAAACCCTAAATAGGGTCATAGAGAGTAGGCCACAACTGAAAAACAACTAAACCACAAAAAGTATCCTAGGTATATTTGTGGATTGCAATGCATTATTAATTTATTTATTCTAATGTCTGTGATATTTCTTCTATCTTACTTCAAAATAAATGGAAATGTTTAATTTTAAAATTGTCATAAGTTTAAGTAGTGAGTTTAGATAAATGGAAATGCAACAATCAGGACACAAAAGCTAAAGTGGTAAGTAGGAAGATTTATATTCATCTACATTAGAGTTTACTCTAGTTCATTGACAGAATTTGAGAATAATAATATGGTAGAGGTTCTTATGTGGGAAGTTTATCACTATGGTTTCACCACCACCCTTAATCCAAAATATTGCCTCTTATGTCACTGAAAACAATAAGCTATTTGCTAAGAGTTCTCTTTTTCCCCTCCTCCTTTTCTTATGTCACTCAGATGCCTTCCCCTTATATCCCTTTCTTTACCCATTTCAAAGAAAGAAACAATCCTCCTTTCCTGAATAAACCTTTCTACTTGCACTGGTGATTCTATTCCATCAGATCTTCAAAAGATTACTCATCAATATTCATTCATCATTAATCATCAGTCTCTTCCTTTCTACTCTCTTTTTCTTATTTTCCTATTTTTTAAAAACAAGCCAATGTATCTTTCATCCTATAAAATAAACAAAACAAAATAATTCCACCCATCTCTCTGATTTTTCTTTCCCATGTTGCTATTCCATATTTTTCTTCACTTTGGGGGTTAAATTCCTTTAGAAAATCATGGAAAATCAGTGCTTCTCACTATTTTTTCTCTAATTCTTCTCTAAATTTCTTTAGTCTGACTCCCAACCTACCAACTTCTCCTGGATTCCTTTAAGTCTAACCTAAGATAATTACTTCATTACTTGAATGGGTCTGTGATCTTATTAATATATGTTAACCTTACCACAATGAAGGTTTGATTCATCCATGGCTGCTTAATCTGTGCAAGTCCTGTATTTATTCCTGCATATATTACATATGGTGATTCTAGCCAGTATGCTGCGGTCCTTTGTCTAGATAAGAACATGGATATCATGGAATAAATAAACTATCCATTGCTCATTCTCAGCATATGATCAAACTATTCCCCCCCCCCCCACTCATTTCCCTGATGTATAATTTATCCTGTTTCTGTTGCACATTTCTTCACTGGGCATGAGTTTGCATGATATTCACATTCACAATATACTTCACCTGTTCAAAAGAAGAATTGAAAACAGTCATATGTATAGAGTGTACATATATACATATACATATACATATAGAGAGAGTTTAAAATCACTAAAAAGCAAAAAAATTAAATTAAAATAATTGTTAGATCTTATATTTATCAAATTTCCAAAGATGGCTAAGGATGGAAAAATTCAAGTTGGAAGAGCTGTGGGGGAAATGGTCACATTAATATACTGTTTGTGGCACTGGGAACTGATCCAACTGTCTGGAAAACAAGTTGGTATTATGCTAGAAAAGTTCTTGAATTATTCATACCCTCTGACCCAGTCATCCCACTGTTGGATTTATGCCCCTCCCAAAAGGTTAATGACAGCAAGAAACAGCTTATATATACCAAAAATATTCAAAGTAGCATTATTTGTAATAGCTCAAAGTTGGAAACAAATTTTGAGTGAAATGATTGGTCAGTAGCTGAACAAACTGGTACACGAATGTGATAGAATATCACTGTACTTGTTTGGAAGATAAATATGAAGAATTCAAAGAAATATGGGGAGATTTATATAAGGTAATAGTGAAGAAAATAGAATCAAAAAGCACCATACACATTAACTACACTTAGACACAAGAATATAATTTTTAACAGCAACAAAAATTTAGATCAACTATTAGATCACAATTAGTATTAACAATAAACTGAAAACATATCCTTTTTCCTTTATTTTGATAGTTAAAAAAAAAAAGTACAAGTTTGTATATACTATTTGTAGGTCAATCATTTTATGCTGTTTAATTCTTGAAGAAATGTGAGTTTGGGAGGTGAATATTAAGTGTGGGTTAAAGTTTTTATATTGTATAGAAATAAAATTTATTAAAATGTCTTTATTATGCATGCTCAGCTTGTATGTAGAAGCCATAGATAATCGTGCTGAATAAATTGCAGTTAAAGGACTGTGAGAAATATTATCAAAAATTTTTAAACTTTTAAAAGAAATTCCTGATTTGGGGGAGAAATTAACATAAACATACATTCACCTTGTTTTTCATTTAAACTGCAAGATTCCTTTTATAGGTTATTTGAAAATAGCCCAGGAACTATTTTAATGGCAAACATTTAAAGATTTAAAGAAAATTAAAAAAAAAAAAAAAAGTCGAATGCCATTAAGACCCAAAACACCTTTTAGAAGATAAATTCAATGGGATATCAAAGAAGTCATCCGATAAACCAAACCTGTTGTAGCAGGTAGTTAGCATTCACTTAGATAGCAACCAGTCATTTTTTTTGCTGTCTTTTAAGCTAAAATAACAAGGTTCAGCTACTTGGTGTGATCCTCAATTGCCAGATCCTCTGAGTTTTAAATAGTTCTTATTATATCTCAGATCAGTCTTTCTTACTGCCAATATCCTTTCCCATGAGCATTTGCTCTACATATATAGGGAAACCTAGAGATAATCTGAATGTTCTGGGAGTTTGGTACTTTGTCCTTAGAATTTGGCAGGAATATAATGTTACGGGTTTAACAATTGACTTTCAAAAAAAAATGTACACATATTTAGTTTTTATCTACATTAATAACAAGCCCTGATTTGTGGTATTAGTTGATTTCTGAGGTGTAAAGGCCCATAGTGAAATTTCAACAATTGACTCTCATGAACTCTCTAAACTGGCTCTACCATACCCTAACATGTCTCTCTGGGTTCATGCTTTGTCTGCTATAGACCTTATAATCTTAGCTGTGTATTAGTGGTAGAGATAAAAAGATATATGGTTTTCGTTTTGTTTTTTAAAGAAATATTCATACAGTAAAAGCACAGTCATGGATATATTTGCCTGTGTGACTTCACAAATTTAAGGAACTTCTGGTGAGGAAATGCTCCCTACCAAATTACAGCAGCTAGAGTGCAACTCTTTTGCAGTTTATAGTCTTAAAGAGTTGCCTGGGGCACTGGGTAGTTAATTGACTTGCCTTGACTCACAGGATTAAGTGTCAGAGGCAGTTCTTCAACAGATTTTTTTTTCCTGATTTCAAGATTAGAGACCTACCCTCTGCCTCTCTGCCTTATACCACAATGAGTCTATATCTATATCTATAAGCCTCTCTGTCTATCATCTTATATCTATATGTATTTGTCTGTTAGTCCATGTATGTGAATATAATCTGTGGTCAAAAGAACTTCAAGCCCCAAAATATCACTATTAAAAAAAAAGGATTTCTAATTCCTGTGTGCAATATGGTAATAATAAATATAGAATAAAGTAAAAATATTTTAATTATTTTACAGAAAGCATAAACATATAAAAGAATTATATTAAACAATGTAGACATTTCTCCTTCCTATTTCTGAACATTCCTTCTTCTTCTAGAGATTAATATAAGCCTCCAGATTTTTCAGTTTTAACTTAAAAGTTTGAAATTCTGCCAGGAAGAAAATAATATTGAAATATTGATGATGCTGATCAATTGGCAATTCCCAGCCTTTATTTCTGGAACCCATACTGATATGGGAACATTGCAACACTACAGGCTTAGGCTCTCCTCTCAAGGAAAGCAAACTTGGAGTTTTCATGAGAGGCAATCCCATCAGATATGTGTTGTCCAAATAATTCACCATATAAATTGAAGACTAAGTCTAGGTTGGCATTTTATTCTGTTTTGTTTGTTTTTTTGTTTTTCTGCAGTCTGCATAAGTTTTTTTTGACATTCCATCTCTAAGGCAATGCAGAGAAATCCTCAGTAAAGAAGAGGGAAAAAGAAATTGTAGGGTAATGGTATTTTTTATCAACACCAAAGGACTTAGGAATGTAGGTTCTTCCCTGACAAGGTTCCTGAATACAGGATCCATAGTACTGTCTCATGACTCCTGTAGCCACAATGAATTGCCCACTCCTACTCCTTCTTCCTAGTTCGCTTCTGATACATCATTCAATCAACTATTGATTTCCTGGCTCTTGCTCTCTCTTCTTATTTTTCTTCCTTATAGTCACAAGGCCAAGGAGATCTCCTTAATGATACCTGCAGACAGCATGACTAAGATAGCATTATAGGAGGCAATGATAGAGAGGTTGAACAGATGCAAGATTTCTACCTCCTATAGACCTCTCCACTTTATTCCATTCCTATCAATTTTCTCTCTGTCTCTTAGTAACAGAATTTTCCTCTATTATACCTAAGAGGCGAGGTCTAGGAATTTAAAGTTCCTGGACAACAATAATTATTGTTGCTCTAACACTTACCCAGGCCAGTATCATTTTTTAAATGTAGAACCTCTATTACCACCTCTCTATATTTGACATTATAGGGTCATTGTGAGTTCCTAAAAGGAAAAAGAAGGACAAAGACTCATGCTTAGGTCTCTGATCTATTCTCTGCTTAATTTTCTATGTATATCCCCAAAGAATGTAGTGTTCACTACCTTAACAATGAAACTCCCATTTAAAAATGGTGACTCAGAATTTGGAATTATGCTCAATAAGTTATCAAACTGTGCATACCTTTTAATCTAGCAGTGCTACTACTGACCTTATATCCCAAAGAGATATTAAAGAAGGGAAAGGGACCCACATGTACAAAAATGTTTGTAGCAGCCCTTTATGTAGTGGCTAGAAACTGGAAATTGAATGGATGCCCATCAATTGGAGAATGGTTGGGTAATTTGTGGATATGAATGCTATGGAATATTATTGTTCTGTAGGAAATGACTAACAGGAAGAGTACAGAGAGGCTTGGAGAGACTTACATGAACTAAGTGAAGTGAGCAGAACTAGGATTTCATTATATATTTCAACAACAATACTGTATGAGGATGGATTCTGATGGAAGTGGATATCTTCGACAAAGAGAAGATCCAATTCAGTTCCAATTGATCAATGATGGACAGAATCAGCTACACTCAGAGAAAGAACACTGGGAAATGAATGTGGACTATTTGCATTTTTGTTTTTCTTCCCAGGTTATTTTTACCTTCGGAATCCAATTTTTTTTTTTTTTTTTTTTTTTTGTGCAACAAGAGAATTGTACAGATCCGCACACATATATTGATGATATGTTGTGTATGTATATCTATGTATATCTATGATATACTTTAACATGTTTAACATGTATAAGCCTGCCTGCCATCTAGGGGAGAGGGTGGAGGAAGGGAAGGGAAAAGTTGGAACAAAAGTGAGTACAAGGGACAACGTTGTAAAAATTACCTATGCATATGTTCTATCAATAAAAAGTTAATTAATTAACTAAATTATTAAATTAAATTTTATTAAAATTAATTTAAAAGTTAATTAAATGGTAGCTCAGATTGGTGGCAATCAAACTATCCCTGGATATTTCATCACATTCTTAATTAGTTAAAAAAAGGTTTAATTTGACTAGTAATCAGACCCAGCAGATAATCTCAGTTCTTTCAAAATGTTACTTCAGCATGTCTATATTCTTTTTAAGAGCATGAAGAACCTCAAACAGTAGCTTCATTCTTTTAAACAAATCAAGGTGATCAGAACTACCAAATGCACTCTCCTTCCCAGTTTAAAAAAAAAGGACAATTCATGCAAATCAAATAAGAGTGTCTTTAGTTATGCTGGCCTACCTTCCCAATTTTGAATATCTCCCTGAAGATCTGTAAGGCTCCTTGTTTTGGGCAACTCCTTCAATGCCAGTACATGGTTTTACAATACTTAATGTATTTCATCTTCAATGGCTTACATTTCCCTATGGGATCCAGCAAGATATTTATGATATTCTTTTAAAAAAATCCAAACTTCCCATAGGCCAGTAAACTTGTACATATATTCACCCCCAAGACAAAATAGTACAAAGTTCTTTGGGTTATTACTACATTGCATTGATTTTTCAAAGATCTGTCACAAATGCAAATCCAAAGAGAAAAATATTAATAAAGATAAACATCTAGACCTCCAAGCTGAGAAAGTGGGTACCAGAGAAAAAAGTGAGAGAAGACCAGGCAAAAGGAGGAGGCATGGACAAAAGATGTTGCAGCTGCTGCAGCTGCTGGATTTCTACCTTTACTCTGGGACTGCAGGAACTTGGGCTCTAAAAACAGGTGAAAGAGAAGTTTTAGTGCTAGGTCTGCAGGATACACACTTAAATCGTAGGTAATAAATGTTTCCCTTTGAATTGTCAAAGGCCTGGGACTGATATAATGGACACATGGTCATCTAAGTCAGCATCACTCAGAACCCAGCATCCACCAGTACTGAGGCTCTTGTTGGGCATTGGCAGATGGAATCAATGTCAAGAAGAAGGGAGTCTGACAATCTACACTTCTATCTGTTCAACACATAATTGACTGTGACAATGCTGGTCCTGTGAAGAGGGGAATGATTTCCCTGTGCAAAAGTATGTTCACAAGCATAGCATTCCTGATGAGACCTGCAGCAGCTCCCAGGCCAAAGACTAGGAATGTGACAAGTTTAACCAATGTGGTGTGTGCACTGAATTCCATTAGTGCCATTTCATACAGAGCTATACCTTCTGGAAAGTTCAGAACTATGGTACTGTTTTCTGATGAGAAGATGATAATAGAAATGTATGCAAAGTGTCCTGCCATCTATAGTGTAATAGCAACAGAAAGCTTGGATAAATAATTAAGTCATTCTTAATTCCATCTGTGTTTAAATGATGAAGCCTAGTATACTTAAACAACAACAACAAAAACAAAAACAACAATAACAACAACACAAAAACAGTTACATCTGTAATCAGAAGACCTTTGTTTGAGATTCTGGCTCTGATACTTGATAGACTATATGACCATAAATGATTCACTTTGAATTCTGGAGACTCACTTTCTTTGTCAATGAAAAAAAAAATTTCATTTATCTCCTAGGAGAACTGCTTGGTAAATCTAAAAACAATATAAATGTGAATTATATTATATAATTATTTGTTTCATTATCATTTTAAAAAATTTTTCTCTTAGTGAAAGAGATCCAAAAGGAAAAAAAAAAATACTGTTAGACTGATTTTTTCATGATCATTTGATCCTGAAGAGATAAGGATAATTTCTAATCTAACTACGAAGAAGCAGTATTGAGTAGATATTACCAAATTTGCCTCGTTTCCAATTAATAAGGTAGGAACTTTGGAGGAAATATCTCATGTCCTGGTTAAAAGCAATAAAAATCAATATGACAGCAAGATGATGACTTCAAATAGAAAATGTTATATGCATATTTACTACTTTTAAATTAAGATGTCAATTAAAAAGTCCACATAAAATTCAGTCTGCCCTTTTGATCCTTTTTTTTAGCTTTAAAGTTCATGCTCACTGCTAAAAATCACTCTGATGCCAGATGCTTATTTCAAGGGATATGCAAGTAACATATGGATCATGGAGATATTCATAAGAAAGGTATAATTAAAAAAATTTCCAATGATTAAAAAATGTGTGTTTTATATGTTTCACAACTTACTCCTCACCACCACCACCCCCTTACACCCCCCTTTGGACCTTTCATTATCTGCATATTCATTATAGCAGAGGAGAAAACCAAGGTACAAGAGAGTAATTTCCTCCTCCATTTCTCATGCTCAAGCTGTTTTGGAAGAATGTGCATGAATGGGTTTCAGAAAACTCATTATTTTGAACTGCTCTTCTTGCCAACATTCTCATTTCCCTACTAACACTGGCCAAAATGCCATGTGAAATCTGCAGGACAGCAAATGTTTAGTCTTGTAGATGGCTACTGATGATACAAACCTGTAACAACTCAGGATCAACAGAGGATGAAAATGACTTGGCTTAAACAACTCCACTTTGAAGGGGAGCTCTTCCACCTTCCCATAAAGCAACCCCTTCACTTTGTGCTACATAGCAGATGCCCTGGGATGCTCTGGCAGCTGTGCTACTTTGGTGACACAATTCTAATCAGTAATATCTTAAAAAAATCTTTCACATACAATGTTGATAACAATAAAAGTTCACGTTAGTGGTCAATAAGAAATAAGCTTCCAGTGAACAATATTAGAGAACAATTCATCTTATCTTAAAAGTACAATGTTTAATCATTCTCCCCCACCTCCACACAGGTGTTTTTTTTTTTTAATATGTCTATTTGAGCCTTTTTGTCATTATATAATCATATATTATGATATGGGGATTTGTCCTTTCTCTAGATAAAATAAATAGAACAAAAATAACCAACACAATTAACTGACTACATGTGAACATGTCTACAATATTTTCCTCACCTCTTAGCTATGATGTGGTGTCACATAATAGATGTCTAGAATTGGTTTTTTAGTTACTCAAAATCTGACTTCTTTTTTAGTGCTCTTTTCAATATTTATTGTAATCATTGTTTATAAAATTATTTTGGTTTTTGTTTCACTCTGTATCATTTAATATAAATTTTCTTATATTTCTCCAAATATGTCTTATTTGTCTTATTGCACAATACTATATCATTACATTCATATGCCACATCTTTTTTTTAAAGCCATTCCCACAATTGACAATCACTCACTTTTTTCCCTATTATTTGCTATAACAAGGGGAATGATGTGAATATTTTTGTATAGATTAAACCTTTTTTCTTGACTTTGCCTTCCTTGGTATATATGCCAAGTGAAAGGAACAAGGGGTCAAGAGATAAAAACAGTTAATTGTCTTTCTTGGCATAATTTCAATTTAAAATTCAGAATGAATGAATCATTTCACACTTCTATTAATAATATTATTTGTGTGCCTGTCTTTTCATAGTCTCTCCTACATAAGTTGTTTCTTTTTCTTTTGTTGTTGTAATTAATATTGATTTCCAAGATATGAAATGAAAACTAGAAAATTTCACTTACATGTTTCTTGATATAATTGACTTGGACTATATCTTCAAATGTCCACTTATATTTACAACTCTCTAGAAAACTGATCATATACTTGACAACTTAAATTTTGAAAAAGATTCCTAGTGTTATATATTTTGATTAACTCTATAAAATATAGCTATCAGATTCTATTAGTTTAATCATTTTTCATTCTTTAGAAATTTTCTATTTTTTAGCATATATTATATTTTGCCTAAATGCATTGCTTGTTATTTCCATTTTTTTACCATGCTCATGATAGAAATACATATATGTATGCATATATGCATATTATAAATATATTTCTATCTATCTACTTCATGATTTCTGGATATTATTATCTGACCAAAGAAGAAATGTTAAAATATGTTGTATTATGTATTGATAATACAGCAAATGAATCTATATCTCTACTGAGTCTAAGTGCTTTGATTGAATTGGTCAAATTTGATAGAATCAAATTTAACAAACAAAAATAGACATTAATGAAGTAATTAAAAATAATTGAGCAAAAATAGATTTTTGAATGTTCAGTTTTACAATCCCTTCAAAAGAATTTTTCTTGCAACTTAAAAGAATTTATGTTGTCTATGTGATTCTGCAGTTTTATAACCTGGACACAGAATCACCAGTTTATGTGTCCTTGACATGATATCCGTAATGCCTATAGTAAAGTAAGCTCACTATCTATGTGGTCTAACATCTAAAATGTCTTGGTTATATGGACACTTGCAGGCTTGAATGTTACATAGGTAAGTGACAAGAGGGAATTTTAAAAGATGGTTTAATATATTTAGTGATTTTAAATCTTTCTCATTAAAATACGTCTAAATATTCATGAAAATCATTAATTTGACTTAGAGAAACAATATAGTAAAACTGGAAATGTCACTAGACTGAAAATCCAGAGAAATAGCTTCTGTTCCAAGGTCTACTTCTAACTGTACAACCCTTAATAAATCATTTGATTCTAATAGGTTTCAATTTTCCTTAGGTATAAGTTGAGGGAGTTGGACCAGTTCAATCGTCTCAATCTCAAACTGAAATACGAGTCAATAACCATATATAAGAATCCCTATAGGCTGTATAGTGACTTAGAAAACCATATATTTGCATTCTGTTTTAGTGTATTTTAATTTTTTTTGTTAAATGCTTTTCAGTTACATTTTAATTTTACTTAGGTACACTTGGGAGTGTTGTAAGCTGTATATTCAACACCTCTGGAATAAATTATCTCTAAGGGTATTTTTCTGTCTCTAAAACTCAATGATATTTGGTATTACATTTTGCTACCACATTGTTGGGTAAATACCTTTCTTAGTCATCACACACAACTTATTTCAAACATAGGGCAACCAAGGGTAGTGTAGATTTAAAATATAAACTCATTTATAAAATTTTGTGAGAAGAATGTCTGGCACATAGTAGGTTCTTAAATATTTACTGAAAAAATTAAGGATGGTGGAATATAATATTCTAAATCCCTCCATCAAATAGAAACAGAAAATGAAAGAATGATTGACAAGAGGTCCAACTAAGAAAAGTTATTTCAAGGTCATTTAAACATAAAATTGGAAAGATGAAAACCATCAGAAGAAATTTTGAAAGGATTCACAAAGATTTTATATAAACTTTCTACCAGAAAGTTGAAGGAATCATTACACTTAGATTCTAATGTTATAGTCCCAGATGAACTTATAGAGGTCAAAATGGCACTAAATAAAAATTATAGTTTGCATTTCTATTCGTCAGACTTCAAGCACTTGTTAAGTACTTAATATATGTCAAACACTAAAGCAGGAAATCCAAAAGGAGGGAAAAAATCTTAAGTAGATTACTTTTTAATGCAGTCTTCTGATAATCATAAGACGTACTAATTCAGGCATATAAAATGCATGAAAAGTAGATACAATGTAATTTAGCAGGAAAAGCATTAGCAGCTGGTGGATTATGAAAGGCCCCTATAGAATGTGGCACTTGTACTAATTGTTGAAGGAAGTCAGATGATCAGAAAAGTGGAAGTAATGAAGCCAAGCCTTCCAAGTCTGGGGAGTAGTCAGTACAAAAACACAGAGATAGATCTTTATGTGTAAGCAAACCAAGGTAGGTGTGTATGCATGTACTGAGGAATATTTGAAGGGGAAAGAGTGTATATGTATAAGAAGACTAGAAAGATATATAGGAGCAAATTTGCAAAGAGCTCAGTGAAAAACAGAGTAGTTTATATTTGCTCACAGAGGTAATAAAGAGTCATTGAAGATTATTAAGTAGGCTAGTAACATATCCACATCTCTGATTTAGGAAAATCACTTTGGTAGCTACATGGAAGATAAATGCAAAGAGACTTGAAGCTGGCAGGAGAAGCAATTATCAATCAGTTAATTTATTTATGTGCCAGATATCATGTTACATTGGTAGAGATGGGGATAAGGGGAAAGATATAGATATAGGATATAGGATAGGATATAGAAAAGGAAACAATACCTCCTCAAGGAACTTAATGTCCACATATGAAGCAATGAGGATGTGAACTAAAGAGATAGTTGATAGAAGAAAGAAATGGAATTATGTGAAAAATGTTACAGAAAGAAGAATAGGTTGTCAACTGATTGGCTGTCCAAGATGAGTGAGCCAGGAATTGAGAACAGCACTGAGATTGAAAACCACGTTTACTAGAAGAATTGTAGTACCTTTAAAATAATAGAAAAGATTAAAATGTGCATGAATTTTTTTGGGAAAAAATGAACTCTCTTTTGGATGTATTAAATTTGATTTGCTTATGGAGGTTTGAAATGTCTAGTAGGCAGCTTGTGGTGAAGAATTGAAGCTCAGGAGACTAAGGAGGTCTGGGTATGTACACAGAATGGGTTCTCCACATTAGGATGGCTCTACATTGGGCTTTCAAATTTTCAAAAAATATTATATATATTATCTCATATGTTCTACATAAAACCAACCTGCAAATGAGTGTTGTTTATTATCCTCATTTCTCAGATAAGGTATTTAAAAGTAAGAAACTGAAAGTGATTGTCCAAGAGGTTAGCTTCTAAGTCTGGATATAAATCCAGGTCCTGTACTATTCAATGAAACATGGTACCTTCAAAAGATAACAAAATGAGAAAAGTAGATGGGAAGTTTAAGTAAACATAAAGGTAATTCATTGTAAAAGTGACATAATTATGAGAACATTCAGGTATCATTCCTCAAGGTATCTGATGGTGCAGAAGATACCAATATCCTGGGGAAAGTATCAGATTTCATTGTACTCCCCACAAAGAAAAAACATTGATAACTACCATTCTCTCATATTCTTATTTCAATAGCTATAATCAATTCTATGACAATAATCTATACATGAATCAGAAGTATGTCTGTTGAGAATATTGGTAGGGAAGAGTCAAGCTTTCACAATATTTATTGTTCAGATCTTCCACAATAAACTATATATTTAATGGACTTAAAAATGAAAAAACTATGAAATCCCACCATATTTTTAACACACCTTTGATTTGGCATATAAAGTGCCACCATAAAGGACTTCCTCCAATAAGGTATTTCTTGGGCAGAGTTAAAACTGTGCTAGATTCCTGGGAAAGAAATAATAGAGATAACCTTGTTTGATGATACTCTGATTATTAAAATCAGTCAAGGCTTAAACAAAGAAACATGTGCTCAATAAAGGCATTCATCTCTAAGATAAATTATATCCAATATTCAATCCAAATTGAAGAGATTCTTTATAGGCAGTGAGATGCTTTAGCTGTTCTCCTCTGCTGATGCTATCATGGGTATTGCACTACACTCCAAAACATTGCAAAGTCTCCATAATAAGAACCATAATTAACTGACCTAGCCATCTACCCAAGAAAAGCAAGTATATATAAAAAAATCTATTGCTCAGATTATGAGCTCCAGTTATATATATATATATATATATATATATATATATAGTCAATCTATAAGCCTCAGGCATTAATAAGAATAAGAAAAACAATAATAATGATGATAAAGTAATCATAATAGCTAATATCGATATATCATTCTAAGGTTTGCATAGCACTTTATATATATATATATGTATATTATTATATTTGAGTTTATGTTTCTTGGATAGAAACTGCAAATGGACAATGAGTTGAGGTCACACTTAAAATAGAAAAAAAACAGGCTGAAATAATTTTGAGAAATAACAAATTTTATCTAATAACTTGTCTTTATAATAAAATCCTATCTTCTTTAATATCAGTATTCTTCATCTGGTTTTGTTTTTATCTACAAGTCATAAAAAATTTAATTCTTCAAAACATTTAAAAAATCAGTAAACTTCAAAGAACAATAGCTAAGTATATGGTCAATGTAGTGAAAAACACTACCAAAAAATGCACAAACAAGGAAGTTTGGCAGGGAAGACAGAATAATGAGAAAGCAAGAATGAGTGATCAACAATGAACATGTCCAGTGGACAAGCATGTCCACTGTAACCTAGATGATTTCAAAAGAAAGCAAAGAAAACCAATAATTTTCCATCCTATGCTACCACTACATCTCATATAAATTAAAAAGAAAACATTAAAAAGTATCTCATCAGATTGGGTAGTCATAGGTGGATTGTAATCTACATTATGGAAGCAAATATTCATATCAATGGAATCATTGATGCATAAGGTATGAATATAGTTTCTGGGATTAACTAAACTTTCCTGTAAACTATTTTATAATTGAAGGAAACTAAAGTCTAGGGAAGTTAACTAAGTTGCCCAATACGTTCAACTAAATTTGGTGTAATTTCCACAGTATTGTGGTTGTTCAGTTGTTTCAGCCATTTCTGATTCTTTGTGACTCCATTTGTAATTTTCTTGGCAAAGATATTAGAATGGGTACATCATTTTCTTTTCTAGATCATTGCACAGATGAAGAAACTGAGGATAACACTGCTGCTATTTGTTGAGTACATAAAATAAAAGTAACTAAAAAATAAGAAAGATCTAAATCCAGATATCTCATTGTAATACAGAATACAAAAGACCTCTTTATAAAAATTCAAATAATTTTTGAAATGGCATAAAGAGCCACATTTTTGTGTTCTGTTGATTGACAGGGAATCAATTATACTGGTCCGTTGCTCTTCACAAGAAAATGAATAGTTCAAAATGATTATTGCTTAGGATCAAACAGGTAAAAAATGACTTTCAATGGTTATGTAATCTCCAAGGAGGCCTAATCTAAAACATGCCAAACAGATGCAGCTTCCTCCAGATCTTAGAGTACAAATTTCCTCTCTAAAGGAAAATGCATTAGGCTCATTAGTTTAACACTGAGTTAAACAAGAAAGGCAATGTGGTAGAAAAATCCTGGGAATCACAGTAGAGAAAGTTGTTATACAATTCTACCTCTACCACTTATTACCTGAGTGAACAGAGAGAAGTCCCTTTACCACTCTTGGGCTTCAGTTTCAGCTTTAAAAAGGTGACAATGATTACATTATCTAAGTCCAGTGCTGTGAAAAGAGTCCTTTCTAACACTTGTAAAATGCTAAATATATGAGAGACTATTGAGTTAATCTGAGCTCCTGAATGAATGGATGCTTCCTATTTTAGAAAATGCATTATGTGGTACTTACAGAATATAGATTTAAAAGAAAATAAAATATAACTAATTTTATATCATGTCAATCAACTACTCTGAAATGGCAAATTGGAATTGATCACCCCAAAAAGTAGAAGTCACCATGCTTCCCTTTTAAATAAGTTTATTCAACAATAATAAGTCTTGCTGAAGGTATTTTTTTTTAATCTGCTTATTTTATAATGCATAAATGTCATCATACAAATCCCTTTACATCTGTGCTTGCAATCATGCATGAGTATAGACACTCACTCACAGCACTGCTGTGTACAGTTTGACTTACATGATAAATTCTGTAATCCTGAAGCTTATGTTTGTCTGCCAGCAGGTGTCCACAGGTGTTTGCCTACAAGAAGTTCCTGACAGTTGAGGAGTAACCAGGGGGTATTCCTTGACAGTAGAAAATAACTGCAGAAACTTTACAATTAGAAAAGATCCCAGTGATGTTTTATGTGTTATGAATTTCTGATTCTTAATTATTTATTACCAATCAGTCAAAGATACTAAAGGAGTAAATAAAAATTCTCTCTGCTTATATGTATTATTAATATGAATATGAACATATGTATATGTTCATGAGGCATAAATTTTATCTGTATGCTTATAAATCTAAAATCATATCTATAGCTACATCTCTATATCTGTAATTGTATTTATGCCTATATTTATATATATCAATGTATCTTTATGTATATATTTGTATCTGTGTCTTTATCACCTATATTTTTATCTGTCTATCACAGTGAACCAATTCTTGTTGCCATGGATGTTTACAGTATACTGGAAGTACTGCAGCTGTAAGATGAGTTCCATGAACATTTAACTTCTGACAGCTGTGAATGCTTCTTTGTGAAGACAGACATTGCTCTTTGACTCAGAGTTTTTGGAAGAACTCCAAGATGCCTTCTCTAGTGCTATTGCAGGCTCTTTGAGTGCGTATTAGAAGGAGATGTTCAGAAAAGACATCTTCCTAAAAGTGGACAGATACTGGGATTCTTACTAACTGCATCTGAACTTAAAAGCTAAATAGAATTTAAAAGCAGGTTGATCTTAGGCTCATCAAATCAGTAATGTGGGAAAATGTATAATAATCATAAGTACTTCAACAATCTACAACAGTGGTATGACATTGCCCTGTACTAAAGCAGATACCAGATTCTTCTCATGTTGGTAAATTATTTTCATGAATTAATGTTACCAAATATTGTCATCCTTTTTTGCCCAATCCTTTCATGGTGAGCCTTTCTGGATTTATCTAGGATAATTCAAAGATTTTAGATTATTAAAAACAAAACACAAACCTAGAATGGACAGATCTTTACTCTGCAAATGAAGTAAAAACAGATATTTATTCCATTTATATATTCATTTCATAGGCAGCCTTAAGCGCCTATGAGATTTTCCAAAAGTCTTTGTGCATTTTAAAATTTTAGTTGTGATTAAAGCTATTAAAGCTACTTTTGTCTATGCGTTAAGTTTTGGTTTTGAATAATGTTAATGACATCCAACTCTCTGTGAATCCATTTGGAGTTTTCTTGGCAAAGATACTAGAATGTTTTACATTTCCTTGACCAGGGTCACACAACTAGTAAATGTTCAGGTCAAATTTGAATTCAGGTCCTTTTAATTTCAGGGCTAGCACTCTATCCCAAGTGTTAAGATATTAGGGCAAAATCCCAAAGGTTTTTATTATCTACTAAAGCATCAAAATACACTAAGCTTTTGGGGACATTTTGTATTAGGGATGATTGCTTAAAAGTTTGAAAGTTACAAATAGTCTTTTTAAAAATAATAGCTTTTTATTTTCAAAATATATGCAAAGATAATTTTCAACATTTATTCTTGAGAAACCTTGTGTTCCAAATATTTTAGTCCTCCATTACCCTCACCACCTCCCCTAGACACCAATCAATCCAATATATATTAAACATGTGCAGTTCTTCTATGCATATTTCCACAATTATCATGCTGCACAAGAAAAATCAGATCTAAAACTGGAAAAAAATGAGAAAGAAAACAAAAAGCAAGCAAACAACAAAAAAGGTAAAAAACACAATTCTGTGATCCACACTCAGATCCCACAATCCTCTCTCTGGATGCAGATGGCTCTATTCATCACAAGACCCTTGAAACTGGCCTGAATCACCTCGTTGTTGAAAAGAGCCACATTCATCAGAACTGATCATCACATATTCTTTTTATTGTGTACAATATTTGGTTCTACACACTTCAGTTAGCATCAGTTCATGTAATTCTCTCCAGGTTTTTCTGAACTCATCCTGCTGATTGTTTCTTATAGAATAATAATATTCCATAATGTTCAAATACCAGAAAGTTATAAATATTCTAGAAAACATAGTTAAATGAAATTTTGGAATATATGAAAGTGTTAATTTCTTTATAAAAATATGTACTTAATATCCAGTAAATTCTTACTCTATATATACTTAATATATTCTGTAAATACTTAATGTATTGATGACCTTGGGTTTTCATAGCCTATAAGGAGTTGTTTTAAAAGCCCAAGAACTAATCACAAAAAATAGAAAATAACAAGATGTAAAACTGGCTATAAAAAATTAACTGTATGAATGAAATTAATTGTGTGGATGCCCATAAGATCTGCCCTTCTCTGTTTATATTATCTCAATCGCCTATCTCAATTATCATGTCTATGTAGATGATTTTTAGATATATTTATCTAACTCTAACCTCTATCTGAACCTTCAGTCTTGTTTCTCAAACATCTCAAACTGAATGTCCTCATACTGAATTTGTTCTAAATAGTAATTACTACGATTTCTCCAAAACTCTCTTCCCACTTTACCTAGGATTTATCAAAAGCACAACCAGACTAGTAGTCATCCAAACTCCCAACTTCCTGTTATCCTTGACTTCTCAAGTTCCAACAAATACATACTAGTTAATGAAGATAATGATGATATGGATATATCAGATGATACCTTTTTTGAGGTGAGAATAAGTCCCTGGAAAGAATTAAAATCAAAACAAAAATATAAGAAAAAGAATTTTAGGCCATATTTCAGAGTGACTTTTAAAAATCCTCTCACTGATTCTACTAAAAAGTTATTAGAAATAATCCACAACTTTAGCAAAGTTACTGGTTATAAAATAAACCCACATAAGTTATCAGCATTCTTATATATCACTAACAAAATCCAACAGTCAGAGTTACAAAGAGAAATTCCATTTAAAGTAACTACTGATAATATAAAATATTTAGGAATCTATCTGCCAAGGGAAAATCAGAAACTTTATGAGCAAAATTACAGACCACTTTTCACACAAATTAAGTCTGATCTAACCAATTGGAAAAATATTAAATGCTCTTGGATAGGGTGAGCAAATATAATAAAGATGACAATATTACCTAAACTAATCTATTTATTTGGCGCTATACCAATCAGACTCCCAAAAAACTATTTTAATGGCCTAGAAAAAATAACAACAAAATTCGTATGGAAAAACAAAAGGTCAAAAATTTCAAGGGAATTAATGAAAAAAAAATCAAATGAAGGTGGCTTAGCTGTACCAGATCTAAAATTATATTATAGAGCAGCAGTTACCAAAACCATTTGGTATTGGCTAAGGAATAGATTAGTTGATCAGTGGAATAGGTTAGATTCAAGGGATAAAACAGTCAACAAATATACCAACCTAGTCTTTGACAAACCCAAAGACCCCAGCTTTTGGGATAAGAACTTACTGTTTGATAAAAATTGCTGGGAAAATTGGAAACTAATATGGCAGAAACTAGACATTGATCCACACTTAACACCGTACACCAAGATAAGGTCAAAATGGGTTCATGACCTAGGCATAAAGAATGAAATTATTAATAAATTAGAGGAACACAGGATAGTTTACCTCTCAGACCTGTGGAAGGGGAAGGAATTTATGACCAAAGAAGAACTAGAGATCATTACTGATCACAAAATAGAAAAATTTCGATTATACCAAACTGAAAAGTTTTTGTACAAACAAAACTAATGCAGATAAGATTAGAAAGGAAGAAATAAACTGGGAAAATATTTTTACAGTCAAAGGTTCTGATAAAGGCCTCATTTCCAAAATATATAGAGAATTAACTCTAATTTATAAAAAATCAAGCCATTCTCCAATTGAAAAATGGTCAAAGGATATGAACAGACAATTCTCAGATGAAGAAATTGAAACTATTTCTCGTCATATGAAAAGATGCTCTAAGTCATTATTAATCAGAGAAATGCAAATTAAGACAACTCTAAGATACCACTACACACCTGTCAGATTGGCTAAGATGACAGGAAAAAATAATGATGATTGTTGGAGGGGATGCGGGAAAACTGGGACATTGATGCATTGTTGGTGGAGTTGTGAACGAATCCAACCATTTTGGAGAGTAGTTTGGAACTATGCTCAAAAAGTTATCAAACTGTGCATACTCTTTGATCCAGCAGCATTACTACTGGGCTTATATCCCAAAGAGATTATAAAGAAGGGAAAGGGACCTGTATGTGCACGAATGTTTGTGGCAGCCCTTTTTGTAGTGGCTAGAAACTGGAAACTGAATGGATGCCCATCAGTTGGAGAATGGCTGAATAAATTGTGGTATATGAATATTATGGAATATTATTGTTCTGTAAGAAATGACCAACAGGATGATTTCAGAAAGGCCTAGAGAGACTTACACGAACTGATGCTGAGTGAAATGAGCAGGACCAGGAGATCATTATATACTTCAACAACAATACTATATGATGACCAGTTCTGATGGACCTGGCCATCCTCAGCAACGAGATCAACCAAATCATTTCCAATGGAGCGTAATGAACTGAACCAGCTACGCCCAGAGAAAGAACTCTGGGAGATGACTAAAAACCATTACATTGAATTCCCAATCCCTATATTTATGCCCACCTGCATTTTTTATTTCCTTCACAAGCTAATTGTACAATATTTCAGAGTCTGATTCTTTTTGTACAGCAAAATAACGTTTTGGTCATGTATACTTATTGTGTATCTAATTTATATTTTAATATATTTAACATCTACTGGTCATCCTGCCATCTGGGGGAGCAGGTGGGGGGTAAGAGGTGAAAAATTGGAACAAGAGGTTTGGCAATTGTTAATGCTGTAAAGTTACCCATGCATATAACGTGTAAATGAAAGGCTATTAAATAAATTTTTAAAAAAATCCTCTTATTGAGTCCAGTAAACATATTTAAAAGGGAGCTGGCTCCTGATACAAATCAAAGATAGATGGAGCTAAAAAATGGGTAGGTATAAGAATCTACATGGAATTGGAGTAGGAGCTGAGGCAAAGGTAACCAGTCACTCAGTAAACAAACATAATAATCACTTACCATGTATCATGAATTGTACTAAGTTCTGGGGATACAAGTAAAGTTAATAACAACAATTATAATAATGTCTTCAGTCAAGCTACTGGATAAGACATGTTAAAAACTATATATACATGAAATATGTAAATAGGGTGTAATTTACAAGTGAAAGATAATAGTAACTGTGAGGGAAAAAAAGTATAAGAAGGTGGCATTTGAACTGAATTGTGAAAGAAGCCAGAAAAAAGTTATGAGGCAGAAGTGATGGAATAAAACATTACAAGAATTAGATCAAATAAAAGATGAAAAAAGAGATGAAAGATGGAGTGTTTTGTGAGAGGAACATTAAAGAGTCTGCAGCTGAAGTGCAGAATATATGGAGAGGAGTAAAAGGTAAGAAGAGTATAAAAGAAGGAAAGGGATAGGTTATAGAGATCTTTAAATGACCAATAAAAGTTACTTTATATTTTTTCTAAGGAATAACCAGGAGTCACTGGTATTCCTAGAGCTAGGGGTACCATGTTCAAGTCTCTGTTTTAGAAAAAAAAAAAACATCATCTTGGCAACTAAGGACAGATTAGAGTGGTGAAAAAACTTGAGGTCATAGAAACTAAATTCCTTGAAAAGTCATGCATAATAAGTGTTTCCACTTTTTCTATTGTCACCCTTTTCTTAAACTTTTACAATCCATCTTCTTACCTTATTATTCCACTGAAACTGCTTTCTCCAAAGTTACTAATGATTTCTTGGTTGCTAAAATCTAGTGATATTTTCCTTATTGTCATTGTCTTTGACTTCTCTGCAGCCTTCGGCATTAATGTCACTCTTTCTTCCTTAATTATCTTTTTTCTTTAAGTTTTTAGGACACTAATCTCTTCCTGATTCTCCTCCCATATATCTGACCACTTTTTTTTTTCTTTACTGGATTCCCTTCCATTATGTCTGCTAACCATATCAATTCCTCAGGGTATAGTGCTGAGCTCTCTTTTCTTTTTCCTTTATATTTGGTGATTTGTCATCCTTCTTCACCTGGTGATGCTCCAATGAATTTACCATCTCTGTCTTGATGATTCTCAAGTCTACCTATGCTGCCTCTAACTCTACACCAACTAGCTGCCCTTTATTAATCACTTTTTATAGAACACTAATATTCTATACCTTCATATACCACAACTTATTCAGCCATTCCCCAGTTGATAGGCAGCTACTCATTTTCCTATTCTTTGCTACCACAAAAAGAGCTGCTACAAACATTTTTGCACATGCCCATCTTTTTTCCCCCCTTTATGATTTCCTTGGGATATAGATCCAGTGGTAGCAGCAATGGGTCAAATGGTGTGCACAGTTTTATAGTCCTTTGGGCATAGTTCTAAATTGCTCTACAAAATGGTTGGATCATTTCACAACTTCACCAATAATGCATTAGTGTCCCAGCTTTCCCACATCATTTCAACATTTGTCTTTATCTTTTCCTGTCATCTCAGCCAATCTGAGAGGTGTGAGATTTGTTTTAATTTATGTTTCTCTAATCAATAGTGATTTAGAACATTTTTTCATGTAACTATAGATGGCTTTAATTTCTTCATCTGAAAAATTGTCTGCTGAATCCACTAGCGCCAGTCCTAAAATGAGGAAGACCTGAGTTCAAATCAGGCCTGAGATACTTAACACTTCCTGGCTGTGTGACCCTGAACAAGTCACTTAACCCCAATTGCCTCAGCAAAAAAAATAAAACAAAATAAATTATGAAGCTGATTTTAAAAAAGAACTGGAAAATTTACATGAACTCATGCTGAGGGAAACAAGCAGAACCAGAAATACCTTGTACAAAGAAATAGCAAGATTGTGTGATGATCAACTATGAAAGACTTGGGTCACAATGATCCAAGGCAATCCCAATAAATTTTTAGATAGAAAATGCCATCTACATCCAGAAAAAGAACTACAGACATTGAATTAAGATCAATATATACTATGTTCACTTCCTTTTTTTCTGTTCTATTACTTTTTTTGTTTTGATTTTTCTTTCCCAACATGATTCATAAAGAAATGTGAATTTTAAAAGTGAGTACATATATATGCAGAAAAAAAAAGAAAGAAGGGAAAAAAAAAACTACTATGTGTCAGGCATTATTCTAAATTCTAAGGATGCAAACAGAAGCAAAAAAGATAATCTCTACCCTTAAAGAATTTGCATTCTAATGGGGGAAGACAGTACAAAAAAAAAAAAAAAATGAAAGTTGAAGAGAATGGGAAGAAAAGGAGGATAAAAGTACCCATCACAGCGAGATGGTATTGAAGTCTGGAAAGTCACTAAAGAGACCAGAAATGAAATTAAGGAAAACTAACCTGTATTTTTCCCTAACATGGAGATACCAGTAGGATTTCACTAACACAAAAAAAGGAGATAAGCCTTCCAGAGGGATATTCTAGGATGAAAGGGCCTTAGGGACAATCGGATCTTTAAGAGCAAGGCTGATAATGAGGGAAGATAGAGGATGAGCAAATAGTAAGGGAGTATAAGAGACAAGATTTTCAAATTCAGAAAATTAAGAAAAGAACTGGAAGAATGGAGGCAAGCTCACCTGGCCCTTCCACAAAATAAAGTTGTCAACAGCATTTAGTAAGCTTCTACTACATGCTAGTCATTTTTATTAAAGTCTTAGACTTGACAGTCAAGTGACTTGCTTGGAGTCTAACAGAAAACATGTGTCAAATTAATACTTGAACCTAAGTTTTCCTGGCTCTTTAAGACCAGCTCACTACCTACTGCATAACCTTGCTTCTCAATAGAAAATTATACAAAATAAATTATTAAATCAATTTTAATGTAGAACATAGAGGAATCGGCAAAAATACTACTAGAGAGGAATCGGCAAAAATATCTATGGGAGTTGGCATTTGAGCTGAGCTTTAATGGAAGCTAGGTATTCCAAGAGACATATTGAGATATATATTAAACATTTCCTATATCCCAGCCTACAAAAGGTATAGTATTTTCCCATATAATTTTATATTGTAAGGTCCTTATGTGATCTATGCCATACAAAAGCCATGCTACAATGTCTGTACATCAGTAATAGTGATATTTTCAGTAAGGTTTTTTTTCCTTCCTTGGGAGAAATTTGTTAGAAATAGAGAAGAATCATCACTGACACTATGCAGTAAAGTTGGTTTTCTATATAAGATGAATTTAGAACATAGCTAGATATGAAAAGGTAATGATTTACTCATTTTTAAGGAAGATTGAAAGCATAGCACTGCTCTGGACAATAAGAGGGTTTTATTTATTCATTCATTAAAAAAAATTTTATTAAACATGAGCTATGTTCAAGGCATTGTACTAGATTCTGGGAAACAGACAAAAATAAAATACAAGGAAGTATGACCTAATCTGTGTGCTCTAGGGACTTACATTCTGGTGCAATGCAGATAGTTTAGATGACTTTCCCAGGGTCACACAGCTAGTCTTAGGGTGATTTGAACTTAAATCTTCCTGAATGCTGGTTCATCTCTGTGTCACCTAGCTACCTCTAAGAAAGATTACAATATTTTTAATATCAAGATGTTTAGGATTGTGAGTTTTAATTCAGCTAGGTGGTGCAGTGGATGGGGCACTGAACCTGGAATCAGGACCATTTGAGTTCAAATCCAGCCTCAAATATTTACCAGCTTTATGGCCTTGGGCAAGTCATTTAACCCCAATTTGCCTCAGTTTCCTTAACTGTAAAATGGGGATAAAAATAGTATTTACCTCCCAAAATTGTTTTGAGGATCAAATGGGATAATTTTTGTAAAATACATGCCATATGGTAGGTACTAAATAAATAATATTATTGTTATTATTATTATGAATGTATTATGAAGACAACATATACAAATTATTTATGCAATAAAATGAGCCAGTATATGAGTATATGCTAAATATAAGACTATGGGCAGTAATAAAAGGAGGCAGGCTATAAATTATATGCCCTGAAGAATGGCAGGTAGTGACTAGAAAGGAATGGGGGAGAGAAAGAAATGAATTGAGGAAGACAGAAGCGGTTGATGGAAATAGTATAGGCAAAATAAAGTCTTAACTAGAGGAAAAGCCATAGCACAATTAAAGTCAGTGAGAAAACTGGACTACAGAGTGAAGGATTTCCACTAGGTATTAAAAGATGAGTTTGGATAAGCATGAGGAGAGGGAGCATATCTTGTCTATCTTTTATTTCTCTACTTATCATAATACTTTGCTCTTGATAAGTAATTAATATCTATTTACTGAATGGAACTGAAGTTACTTAAATGTCAGGCTATACAATTTCAAATATGTTTTAAAGACAATGAAGATTTTTTGAAAAAAGTGAAATGGTTAAATAATTATTATAGGAGGATAAATTTCTTAAATTGATTTTAGCACCTACTATATTTGAGATACTCTACCCTTGCTGGGAATACAAAGCAAAAGAATAAAGAAAAACATGCAATCTTTTAACTGAACTAGAAAACATACAAGAGTGGGGGTGGGGGCTACAGATAGATAAATTAAAGATACTTTCTAATGGGGGAAAAAAACTAGTTAGGCAAACATAATAACATGTAAGCTATATCTTGAGAAAATTAAGAATCTGATAAAAATTAAGAGGGAATATACTAAAGGCATTTGTGATGACATGCAAATATAAAGAGGAAAGTGGCATGTTGAATGTAGGGAATAGGGAGCAGACCAGATTGACAAAAATGTAGAGTATATGAAATGAATATTTAATAGTTTTAGAAACCTAGAGAAGAACTTGATTTTGAAGGGCTTTAAGTACCAGATTGAGAAGTTTGTATTTTACCAATAATTTTACCAATAATCACTGAAAGATGGGATACAATCAGATTTCTTTTTTTGAAAGATTAATTATATAGAGAGAATATATTAAAGAGAGAAAAGAGCAAAATCAACCTTGGCCCATCCATAGGAACAGAAAGCAGATAGACATGAAACATGGTGGAGGTTTGAATGTGTATAGACTAAGGAGGAGGGTTGAGGTAAATTAAAGGAAGAAGACAAGAATTTCTCTGAGAAAAGAAAATCTGGATGATGAAGTTGGGGGAGAACAAGTATTTATTAAGAATCTACTTATGCTAAGAACTATGCTAAGCATGTTACATATATTACCTCATTTGATACTTACAACAACCTTGTAAGGAAGTTGCTATTAGTATGTACATTTTACAGTGGAGGAAATTGAAGCAGATAGAGATTAGGTGATTTGCACAGTCACACAGCTAATCTGAGGGTGGATTTGAACTCAGGTTTTTCTGAAGGTAAGTCCATCACTGTGCCACTTAGCTTTCTTTAAGAAGGATTACAATTTTCTCAAAATTACAATTCACTCTGATTAGTAAATTTAAGGGGCATAATAATAAAAGCTTTTTGGGGCATGTTGACTTTGTCAGTAAATAATCTGGTCAGATATGTCTCCAAAGTAGTTGGTTGAACATTTAGCAATTTTATATGCAACAGAACACAGGAAAAAATTAAAATTAAATATTATAATAATCTTAGAATGAAATAATATAGGCAAAGGCAAAAGCGGTAGAAGGGGAAATTAAAAAGAAATGATGAATTCAAGAGTCACTTAGAAAAAAGAAATCTACAATCTTGGTGACTGATTAAATATGAGATAAAGGAAAAGGAAGAATCAAGTAATCCTATGAGGATAAGTGAACAATCTTAGTTAAAACAATGTCTGTCCAATCTACTAGAATTATGCCACAAAAATAATAATAATAATTTCTATCACTCTATATTTATTCTATCACTCTATAATTAAACTGAATTCAATCAAACAAGTATCTATTCTATATAGTACTTCAATGATTTGATTAATACAATTAAGGTTGAAAATTTGTATGTACACCAGAGATTACTTTTGTATTGTTATCATTTCGCATAAAATTGCACTGCTTTCTACTTTTCTATCATGCCTCAGAAACCTCTTCACTATATGCATCACTTACTCTCCAGTACAATTACACTGACCTCCTGGATGTTCCACTGACACTTCTATCTCTCAGATCAGGACTAATTTGTTTATTTATTTTGAATGTCCTTCATTTCTGGAATGCTTTCTGCTCTTTCTAGTGGCTTCCCTAATTTTCCTTAAATCCCGCAAAACAAACAAACAAACAAACAAAAACTACAGTTACATTTTCTACAGGAAGCCTTTATCCATCTTTATTAATTCCAGTGCCTTTCCTCTATTTTTTTTTAATATTTCCTTATTTAGTTATCTCTCTGTATGTATATTGTCTTCCTCATTAGCTTATAAACTTTTTGACAGCAGAAACTGTCTCTTTTTGCCTCTTTTTGTATCCCTAGCACTTAGCACAATAGCAGATATAACAAACCCTTAACAAATATTTATCCATGGATTAAGATTTCATACCTAGAACACACACCTGGGAAGAACTCATTCTTCTGACTTTCCCTCTGATTAGGTGTCAAAGGCTTTTCCTAAAGCCTCTATTTTAGGATACCCAATCCAGCATTTTAATTTTCTACCAGAATACTAAATTGGGTACCTTGCCTCAGTTGTCCTTTTTACCTTCCTTTGTAGTGGTCTATTCTCTATTATAATGTAAACTTATTAAGGGAAGGAGTATATTTCTTTTTTTTTTTTTTTGGTTTGTATTTGTATTTCAATAGTTGCCATTTCTTAAGGCCTTAAAAATTGCTTATTGACTATCTGTAACCTAAAGAACTCAACTAAAGACTTCTTCAAATGACTTATCTATGATAGGTATCTGTCAAAATCCAGGAAGTTATTTGGAAAGGCCTGGCTTACATACTTGGAAATATTAATTCATTCATTCATTCAGCAAAGATTTCTTAAGTGTATATTATGTTCCAGGATTTGGACTAGGCACTAAGGATAAGAGACAAAAAATTTCTACTTTCAAATAATTTACATAATATCAGAGGAAATCAACATATACACAGGTAGCAAAGTGAATTTAGATTGATAAGTAAATAGCAAGTAACATATTGCTGGACAATGATATTGCCTGGGGCCTTTAAGAAACATCTCATTCATATAAGAAGTCCCACTTGAGTTCTACCTTCAGGGAATCCAAGAATTTAAGAAGTATTGGTGAGAAAATAGTAAATTTCAGGCATGGAGGAAGCCTATGCAAAAGCCTGAAGGCAGGAAATTGTCTTGTCCAGAGAATCATCTTGTGTCTAGTTTGACTGGAGTAATGCATAGTAAGCCTGAAAAGTGGACTACATCCAGATTTGAAGAGTTTTGAACCCCAAATAAAAGTATCTTTATTTTATGCTGAGGGCAGTAAGAAGAAACAGAATTTTCTTGAGTGCATCTTCAAACCTGGGTTTATCACAAATCAATTTTGTAACTGTGTGAATGAAGAGAAGATGCAGTGAGTAATGGTAGTGGCTATATGTCTGTTGTCTGAAGGTCAACCTAGCTAACTATGGAGAGTTTCATCATTAATTTGGTCACAGAGTGAAGATTTTTTTTTTTTTTTTTGTTCCAGAGACCCTGAATTTTGTCATCAAATAAAAGCTCTATAGTGATTGTTTGTCTTTCATATGATATTACAGACTGATTTCAAAGAAACTCATCATCAGATAGAGATAAAGATTTTCAGCCACAACAATTCAAAAAAATTGTCCATTAAGGTATAAATTGTCAGAATGAAATAACTAATTCTTGAAAAAAAATGTAAGTCACCTACTGTGTTATTCTTCAAAAAGTAAATTCATAATGAGCAAATATTTTAGAAGACAGAGTAAGTGGTTAGCAAGCAAAAAAGCCAGCTTCCTCACTCTTGTGATTTTTACTTCTACTATCCATACAGATCAAGCATACTATGTCTACACAAACATGAAAAAAAGTCAATTTGTCTCAATACTCATCATTTTAATAGTTAATTTGTATCTCATAATGATTAGTAAAATCTGTGACAACTGCAAGAAGAAAGAATTACAGAGCGAAAAGAGAACCTGCCGAATTGCCTTGGTAAGTCTGGTCATTTTATCAGCCATATAGAGGCACATTCATAGAAAAATGACTCATGTTTTTACTATATTGGAGAAATTTTTGTTTGCTACTGACAGAAAACAGAAAAGCAATTTTCCACTTCATGGAATTTGTCTTTTGTTGTTATTTAATGGTATCATTTGGTTTTCCTATGAAATAAATTAAAATTGCTAAATATCAGATGGTATAAAATCCTAGCAGTTACCATTCTCATAATTCACCTATTAAAAATTAGAACAGTAAAAACCTGATCCTGTTTCAGTAAGTTAATAAAGCTGAAAATTCAGGAATAGATTCAAGCTGTGTTTCAGCATTGGTTTCTAATAATGACCAAATGCCAGCCTGATACATTACCACTCCCATCTCCTTATCAATATAAATATGAGACTACCAACTTTATAAAAAAATCCATTTTCAAGAGTCTTATTGTAAAGGCAAAGAGACAGATCATGAGGAAGATGAAAACTACATAATTAGCAGTATATAAGAGATCATATCACTGATGCATTTCATACAAGGATTCCTCTTCTTAGTCTAAATGCTTAGGGATACCATGACAGTATGTCCACACATCAAAATGAAAACACAATATATTTATATTGTTGTCATCTTAAAGTGTATTATAAATTCTAGATAGTCCATATGTTAGTTGTTGTGTGAATTTGCATTGGAATATTCAAGGGTCAAAGGAAGGCCACATGTTGTGCTAATTCTTGCCAAAAGCTTTTGTACCCATGAGATTTATTTATGTTAACACTAGACAGCTAGCTAACCACAAAATGAATGAAAAATTCTAAATCATAATCATTTGCACAGAAAATTCCACCCTCCAATAACAAATATGCATCACCTTCTACCATAAAATGCCTCTTTATTTATGAATATGACAATATTCTTGGGGGAAGAAGTTGATTATTTTAATCATTTTCTGCTTCCAAAATGTGTGTGAACTTTGTATACTCATCTGTTTATATACCTTTTAATGTGTTTATGATCTATCTGTGCTGCATATTATACTGAAGATTTAAAGAATGATTATTTGAAATCATATTGAAAAATGCCAGACAGACTGCATTGATAACTATTATACAATTCATTTGTTGCTTCTCCTCCTGCTGCCACATCCAAGGGTCAAAGTCAAATAGGACTTTACAGATTATTAATATTTTTTCCCTTATTCCTTTGATGTTATCTCCCTTCCCCCTCCTTCTGTTATAGCCCCCTTTAGTGCTCAGTCAGTTCTTAAATGGCAGATTTTTTTTTGTTTGTTTGTTTTTTGCCAAGGGACATGTAGAGACACCTAGTGGTAAGAAAAAAAGGATAACTTATTTAATACTTCAGAAATAGGCTACTGGCTAGTAAGTTACTAGAATATATTTACACAATATAAAAAAGAAAATGTGAAATTTGACTTTACTGCTATTGCTCACAAAACATTTGTAAATCATATTTAAATTCAATTTTTAGTTATATACATTTCCATTTTATATCACTATTTCATCTGAGTGGTTAGTCTCTCCACCCACACAGATTACAATTTCCTTATATCAGAAAACAATTTTATGAATTACTGTACTACCCCAAAACAATAACAGTGGCAACAACAACAATAACAATAACAACAACAATCATTACCTTGTGGCCAACCTTATGATGATGAGAAATCACATTTTATTGAATCAGATAAAAGTTTCAAAAAAGATATTTTTTAAAATATCAATTTTCAAATGGAGGCAAATATTTGATCATAAGTGCAATTATTCCAGCCTAATAATAACTTTATTTATACCTAAGTGGCATAATTGAATAGGGTACTTTATGAGATCAAGAAATTTGATTGTCCTTAATAGAGACCACATAACATATTTTGACAAAATTTTTAAATTAAATGTTAAAATTATTTGTCATGATAAGTGATAAATGACTGTATAAATGACTCAATAATATTTATCTTATTTTTAAATACTTGATTACTTTTAAACCTGTTGAAAATTTTTGATGATCCAGCATTGATGAGAAAGTACAAAACTCTTTAATTTAAGAGGAATGCTTGCATGTTTAGTTTAAACAGTGACATGTATCTTTAGGCCTAATATTTACAGGGAAAAGGGAAAGTTCTTCGTTAACTTAACTTCGGCTTATATTGATATGGCATGCTTTTCTTAACTGCCATACCTGATGATTACCAATCTGTAGCTAATTTTTTTTCTCCCAGTCTTTTTTATGCAGAGGTTTTATCTCCTATGCTAAATTTCAGTCCAGGTGAAATGCTTATGGAAGAAATGAAAGCCTATGTAGAGAAAATTCTAATCAACATTGTGGCATTCCAGCATAAAGAGATAGAAGTGCCCACCTACCTCCATACATAGTGTGCTCAGATATGATAATATGAGATTAATATAAAACTTGATTTTCCCAGTTAATATTGTAGCAAGCTTGATTCAAAGCTTCCACTAATATTTATAATAAAATAATAATAAATTGTTATTTATAATAAAATAAGTATAAATACATTTTTTCTATTGATTAGATCACTTAACTATTAACTATACAGGAAAATATGTAGCCAGTATCTGCTAAATTAGGATTACCATTTATCAGAATCAATTTATAAACTATACTTGGTAGACACAACCACAGCAGGCACTAAATTGTTAAGCAAGAGCTATATAATACTAATTTTACTTTTATCAGCAAAATATGTTTGGGTAGGGGTGGGGAGGAAGATCTGATTTCATAAAACTTTCATTTATTCAAAACTACTTACCCTGTAGCTGAAAGTAATGGTATTTAGCAGGTAACTCTTCAAGGAAATTTCCTCTCCATACATTCATTTATGGATTTTTCATCATTTCGTTTCGTTTTGTTTTAGTTCACACACACACACACACACACACACATACACACATACATATGTCTATATCTCCACGTGGTAGACACATACATATGTCTGGAAATCACTCAAAATGACACATATATAATATGAAGGGGGGAACCCTACAATTCATTTCCTTTTTTAAAAAGTTTTCTCTAGTCAGCTAGAAAGCACTCTATATATACTCTCCCCTCCCATCTTTTTTTTTTTTTTCCTTTTACATTGTACAGGATGTGAGTGACAATTCTAAATGGAAGGAAAAAAAAAAGAAAAACAATCAACACAGCACTGTATTGCCTGTTCCCGAATGTCGCCAACTCATATTGTCGGCATTATTTCCACTCCTCCCTCCTTTAGGTAATCTGTACAGTCCCACGCTTATGTTGTGCACATTTTCTCCAAGGCTCATCGCCTCCGCACAAGTATGATACCCAAGGAAGCTTTGGCTTCACACTTTGCAGTGCCACCTAAGTAATCTGTCGCCCTATACTCCCATCTATCGGTCACCAAACGCCACAGCCATGCCCCAGCTCCAGCATGTCTGCAGCAGCCTGGTTAGAACTGCTCTCCATTATAAACAAGTGTATTAGACGGGGCCCCAAGCTGGCTCTTGGAGAAAAAGCTTAGAGATATCGGAATCGCTTACACTGCAGCCTCCTCCTCTGAAACGTAGGAAAAGAACAAGACTTTCTCCGACTTTTGCGCAGCGACGGGCACACAACATCGCTTTGCTTGTCCTCGAATCCCCAAAGGACGTCGGATAGAGAAAGAAAGCTCCAACAAAAAAGAAAAAGAAAATGAATCTAATGAGTGAATCTTGAAAGACGCTCCTTTCCCCTTGTTCAACTCCTGCCGGGGATGAAACGAAAAAGCAGCAAACGCTCGAGTCACTCAAATACTGATCGGGAAAAGAGGCTGCTACAACCGGAGCGGCGGCTGCTACAACCTGAACAGCGGCGACGGCGGCAGGGGTAACAGCGGTGGCAGCAGAAGCCGCCACCACCACCGCTGGACCCTGGAGCTTGGAGTCATCAGCTGTGGCATCTGGGGAGGAGAGAGCAGCAGCAGCAGCAGCAGCAGGAGGATCTGCTGCCTCCGCTGCCGCCGCCGCCCCAGCTGCTGCCACCAAAGGGGACTGGTGCCATCCTCTGCCCTTTCTCCTCACTACCATGTACAGTGTGCGCTGCAAAAAGAAGCGGAGAACCATGCAAGGACACCGTTACTTTTCTCTCCCTCTGGCCAGTCCCTTGGCAAGTGTGACTGACCAGGGGGAAATGGTGTGAAGAAGGAAAAAAAAAAGGAAAAAAAAAAAAAAGGAGGAACTGGGAGGGGGAGGGGAGGAAGAAAAAGAAACGAGGTCGGAATCTGTATTTTTCTCCTTTTTTTGCAAAGAAACCAGAGGAGGAGGCTTGAACGTGTGGCTGCTGCGGTTAGGGAGAAAGTTGATGCCTATTTCAATGAAAAGTGTGAGTACCAGCTGGGTATGCGTGTAAGAAACGCGGAGAGGAACTGGAGCTGTCCATTATAAGGAGACTGTTGTGTAGTGGGGTTTATGAGTGTGTGTGTGTGTATGTGTGTGTGTGTGTGTGTGTGTAGTGCTTGGTGAAGCTGACCGTCACGTTGTCAGCGAAAAGCTGTCTGTGCAGCCCTCTCTCCTCCCTTCGCCCCCCTCCCACGCTCTCCCTCCTTGCCTTGCCCCTCCCTCACGGTTTCTCTTCGGCTCGCCCTCCCCCCCCCTTTCCTCTCCAGTCTCTTTCCATCGCCCCTCGCTCTCCCTCTCCTTTCCCTCCCCCCCCCCCCTTCTGCCTGGTTCTGGGGAGAGCGCCGAGAAGAGCAGCTCCTGGAGCCCCTAGGACCTCCTCCTTCGTCTATGTGTGTGTGTGTGGCGGTGGCAGTAGAGGTGGCGGTGGCGGTGGCGGCGGCGGCGGCGGTGGCGGCGGCGGTAGCGGCAGCGGTGGTGGTGGCTGTGGTGGTGGTGGCGGCTGTGGTGGTGGTGGCGGCTGCCGTGGAGGCTCCTTGTGTGTGGTGGTGTTTGTGTGCATTCCTTATCCAACCTCCCCAACTGCATTGCTTGCCGCCTCTGGTCTTTGCTTCAGCTGCACACAGGCAGCACACACCCCAAATAGACATTTTTAAGGGTGACTACGATGATTGGGCCCTGGAGATATAAGAATGAGTAAGTATGAGGTTTACTTTTTTTAAAAAGGCGACTTTCTTTTTTTTTGGGGGGGGGTGACTCCCCCTCCTCTCACATCACCCTTTCCTCCCTCCTTTCTTTTCTTTGGGGCGGGGTGGGGGAGGGGTGGGAGTAGGGGAGGAATCTCTCTCCCTGTAACTCTGGGTGCCGCTGCCCCGGCGGCGGTTACTGCTGCTGCCGCTGTTCACTTTGGTAGCAGTGTCCGGCCAGGGTTTCCGCTGCTGCTGTCGGCGGGACTGAAAGCTCCTTAGTGCAGAATATGCAGTGCGGTAATCCAGGGTCTGAACTCTTTGGGGGGGGTGAACCAAAAACAGTACCTCCCTCCATTTCCACCCCCAATTAAAAAGAACAATGTGAATCTCTCAGATCAGAGAAATAGCTATGCACAGGGGCATTTAAATCCAAGTTGTGTCCCCGGGCCAGAATTTCAGCCTTCAAGATCACATTCAACTTTATGTTCTTATTTTTCTATCTCCTTAGGAGGAAGGAGGTTGTGATGAGGTTGGAAAAGCTCCTAGACCCTTATTAGTCCTTATTGAATTAAAGTTGTAAATGACTGCGAGTTTAATACTGATCCGGTATATTTCGCAATGATCTTGGTTTTTTGGTTTTGGGGGGAGAGGGAGTGGAAAGGGTTGGGGAGGGCAAGGAGCTGGGTAGGGGGAGGGGAGCAAACACCGGCTGAATGGATGAATGGATTTGATGGAGCGGAGAAAAGAAATTTCAAGGTAAATGTTTTGCTTTTATAGAGGGTGTCTGTGCTGCCTTTAGCAGTAAAGCGCTTTGCTTTTTGTGATTCCGAGCTAGTGAATACTTGAAATGTGCAATAATAATGTGTCTTCAAATGTCTGCCTGAATACACGTAAATGTATATGTATGTATCTTTGCACAAGTACATACACACACACACACATATTGAAGAGTTCTTTCTGACGTGTACAAAGTGTGAAGTATACTGCTCTGGATCTGTGTCACAAAAATCTCTTTGCAGTAATGAGATTTAGTTTCGGGGTACTAGTCTGAACATCAGAGTTCAATTATAAGTATTAAGGCTATGGCAAGACTGACCAGAGAAAACACAAGAACATAATGTTTTAGGGTGGGGGGAAAGAGAAAATGGGTTATTTCTCTTCCCTCACTAACCCAACCAATGCAAAAATGCATAGACATTCCTCTCCCTATTTTCTTCCTCTCCCCCCCCCCCCCCTTCGTGTTTTTAACATCCACAAGTAGAAAGTAGGAGGAAGCGTCAAGGAGACGGGGGTGGGGTGGGGGTGGGGGGAGAAGAGTGGAGAGGAGGAAATCGGATTTGTTTCTGGCTAGATGAAATTCGGGTATTAAATCACTGACGTAGGTCACTGGGTAGTTCTCTTCTTTTTCTTCTTTCTAGTTGGGCTTTTAATCTGCCCAGGTGTCTTCTCCCTAGAAGGATGAAGATCACTGACAGCTATCGGTGCTTTATAATAAGCAACTCCAATGCGCGGAATGTTGGTAAGGAGGTATTTCCATGAGATCCCTTTAGAGCTCTCCCCTGCTATCAAGCTAGTTTTTAATAAACATTGAAAGTACATGCAATCAGATACGGCTGAGGCTTTGGTAACAATCCCAGAGATTTTACCGTTTGGACAGATTCTAGACGAGTGATTAGAATGTTCCCTTTAACTGAAGGCAGCTATAGGTATTCAAGAATTGCTGGTCTTCTTAATCTTTTATAGTCATTCCATCGTTTGCAACTATTTCTGCAGCTTTGAGTCTCAATATGGTAACATTGCTACCATGATCAAAGATGGAAAGTCGACAAGTAAGCACTCCCGGGAAGTACTGTTAAGTGGTGCAATTAGAAGGTTGATGTGCTTAATAGCGTTATTGGAAAAGTCTATCATAAAAATGAATGTCTTTATGTGTATGTATGTATATACACATGAATACACACATACATCTCTCCTACGTCGACTTGAAGCTCTCTATAAGATATTAATTAGGTTATTATTTAAGAGTTGATCAGGGATTATTTTACTGCATTAATTTACCTTTTTTTTTTTTTTTTTTTGTCTTTTGAAAAGTATCCTTTGGGTTTCTACACAGACATTTACAACAATTGTCTAAAATAACCAAAATCCTGTATGTAGCGCTTTTACTTGGGGTGGGGGGGAGAAGGGGGGCGGAGAAGACTTGTGGGAAAGACCTCACTCGTGCGCTGTTCACCAAAGTGGTTCTGAAAAAAAAAAGAGGGTTAGGTAATAGGTGAGGTGGGAAACCTCATAAAATGGTGCTCTTTTTCTCTTAAATTAAAGCCGTGAAACTGAACTGACAGCCATTTTATGTATGTTTATGGGTTGATCTTGGGGGATTGGAAGAGGGAAGCAGATAAAATCCTGAAATGGGACAGTATCTAATATGACCTTATCTTTGAAAACATATCTTTCACTCAGAGTTGCAAATCAATCCTTTAATCACTGACAGTTTTACAAAGTCTGGGAATTTAGATGTGTTTCTATATTTTTCTAGTCTTTATCAACAACAAATAAAGACCAAAAAAGAGACCCTATAAAACAACCTTCTTTTTCCAGAGTGTAGACAATATATATATATATATATATATATATATATATATATATATATATATAAAATAAGACCAACACTCCTGTTTTAAAAAAAATGATCATATTCTGTTGTTTTCTTTTGTTCTCCTTACAGGAGGTAAAATGTACCCTTGTTGCTCCACATTAACTTTGGAACAGGATCTCAACAGAAAAATGCATATCTGGATGCTGCAGACTATAGCGTTTGCTGTAACATCTCTCGTCTTTTCGTGTGCAGAAACCATCGATTATTATGGGGAAATTTGTGACAATGCATGTCCTTGTGAGGAGAAGGACGGAATCTTAACAGTGAGCTGTGAAAACAGGGGGATCATCAGCCTCGCAGAAATCAGCCCTCCACGATTTCCAGTCTACCACCTCTTGTTGTCTGGCAACCTTCTGAACCGTCTCTACCCCAATGAGTTTGTCAATTACACTGGGGCTTCAATTTTACATCTAGGGAGCAATGTCATCCAGGACATTGAGACAGGGGCATTTCATGGGCTTCGAGGTTTAAGGCGATTGCATCTGAATAATAATAAACTGGAACTACTAAGGGATGACACTTTCCTTGGATTGGAGAGTCTGGAGTATCTACAAGTCGATTACAATTACATCAGCGCCATTGAACCTAATGCTTTTGGCAAACTGCACTTGCTGCAGGTGCTGATCCTCAACGACAACCTTTTGTCGAGTTTACCCAACAACCTTTTCCGTTTTGTGCCCTTAACGCATCTGGACCTTAGGGGCAACCGGTTGAAACTTCTGCCCTACATAGGGTTGTTGCAGCATATGGATAAAGTTGTAGAATTACAGCTAGAAGAAAACCCCTGGAATTGTTCTTGTGAGTTGATCTCACTCAAAGATTGGTTGGACAGCATTTCCTATTCTGCTTTGGTAGGGGATGTGGTTTGTGAGACTCCTTTCCGGTTACATGGGCGGGACTTGGATGAAGTATCGAAGCAGGAGCTTTGCCCAAGGAAACTCATCTCGGACTATGAAATGAGGCCCCAGACACCTTTGAGCACTACTGGGTATTTACACACCACCCCAGCCTCGGTCAATTCGGTGGCCACCTCTTCCTCTGCTGTTTACAAGCCTCCCCTGAAGCCCCCTAAAGGGACCCGCCAACCCAATAAACCCAGGGTACGCCCCACCTCGCGCCAGCCCTCTAAAGACTTGGCCTACAGCAACTATGGCCCCAGCATCGCCTACCAGACTAAATCGCCGGTGCCTTTGGAGTGTCCTACTGCGTGCTCTTGCAATCTGCAGATTTCTGACTTGGGCCTCAATGTTAACTGCCAGGAGAGGAAGATAGAAAGCATCTCTGAGCTTCAGCCCAAACCCTACAATCCCAAGAAGATGTACTTGACAGAGAACTACATCACAGTCGTTCGTCGGACTGATTTCCTGGAGGCGACAGGGCTAGACCTGCTGCATCTTGGAAACAATCGCATCTCGGTAATCCAGGACCGTGCTTTTGGGGATCTAACCAATCTGCGACGACTCTATCTTAATGGCAACCAGATTGAACGCCTGAACCCAGAGCTGTTTTATGGTCTACAGAGCTTGCAGTATCTTTTCCTCCAGTATAATATTATCCGAGAGATCCAGGCTGGGACCTTTGATACAGTCCCTAACCTACAGCTTTTGTTTTTAAACAACAACCTCTTGCAGGCCCTACCCGGGGGCATTTTTTCCGGCCTCACGCTGCTTAGGCTAAATCTAAGGAGCAATTACTTTTCTTCCTTGCCTGTGAGTGGAGTGTTGGATCAGCTGAAATCTCTTATTCAGATCGACTTGAATGACAACCCTTGGGATTGCACTTGTGACGTGGTGGGCATGAAGTTGTGGGTAGAACAACTCAAAGTAGGGGTACTTGTAGATGAGGTCATCTGCAAGGCCCCCAAGAAGTTCGAGGAGACCGATATGAGGTCTATTAAGTCGGAGCTTTTGTGCCCAGACTATTCTGATGTGGTGGTTTCTACACCTACTCCCTCCTCCATACAGATTCCACCACGAACCACATCCTTGCCCTCCACAGTCAGATTCAACAGCACGGGTGCCACTGCTGGGGGTGGCTCTAGCAACAGCGCTTCTTCAGTCCCCTTGTCTGTGCTGATCCTCAGCTTGCTGCTTGTCTTCATCATGTCAGTTTTCGTGGCTGCTGGGCTCTTTGTTCTGGTGATGAAAAGGAGAAAGAAGAACCAGAGCGATCACACCAGCACCAACAACTCCGACGTGAGTTCCTTCAACATGCAGTACAGTGTGTACAGTAGCAGCGGGAGCAGTAGCCACCACCATTCACATACTCACCACAGGGGCCCAACCCTCCCTAAAGTCAAAACTCCCGCGGGCCACGTGTACGAATATATCCCACATCCACTGGGCCACATGTGCAAAAACCCCATCTACCGTTCCCGGGAGGGCAATTCCGTGGAAGATTACAAAGATCTGCACGAGCTCAAGGTCACCTACAGTAGTAATCACCACCTGCAGCCTCAACAGCAGCAGCAGCAGCCACAACAGCCACAGCCTCAGCAGCAGCAGCAGCAGCCGCAGCAGCAGCTGCAGCTACAGCAGGGAGATGAGGAGAGGCGGGAAAGCCACCACCTGCGGAGCCCCGCCTATAGTGTCAGTACCATTGAGCCGAGGGAGGAGCTGCTGTCACCCATGCAAGACGCTGATCGCTTTTACAGAGGCATTTTAGAACCCGATAAACACTGCTCGGCTACCACGGCTGGCAGTAGCCTCCCAGAATATCCTAAATTCCCTTGCAGCCCTGCTGCCTATACTTTCTCCCCCAACTATGACCTTAGGCGCCCCCATCAGTACTTACACCCAGGGGCTGGGGACAGCAGGCTCCGGGAAACGGTGCTCTATAGTCCCCCGAGTACTGTCTATGTAGAACCCAACAGGAATGAATATCTGGAATTAAAAGCAAAACTAAACGTTGAGCCGGACTACCTCGAAGTGTTGGAAAAACAGACCACATTTAGCCAGTTCTAAAGGCAACAAACTCCCCATAGAGCATTTGTATTTAAAACAAACACACGAACAAGCAAACACATGATGAACCGGTTTGATTGATTGTGTTGTTTCAACGTTTAGGGTGAAGTGCCTTGGCACAGGATTTTCAGCTACGGCGAATGATACTGAAAGGGTGTGCAATTTCATTTTATTTTTACAAGTAGGAAATGTTTGCATAAGCTGGGCACAACTCTTGCTCTTCTTGTGTCAGTGGGGGAAAGAGGAGCTGTATGGAGGGCCATTTCTTCAGGTGACTTAAAGGTCGATGAAGTTTTTTGGTGGTGGGGAATACTTTTGTTTTTCAAAGACTGAAGGGCACAGATTCCCCCTTTCCTCCTCTGATCCTTCATTCCTTCCCCCTTTAAGCCATGGGTGGTTATAAATGGCTTTTTTGGAGAGAGATTAGCACACCCCGGATTTAATACAAGGTTTCTTTTCTTTTCTTTTTTTTTTTTTTAAAGGATGTTTGTATGCTTTCTGGACATTTGAATTAAAAAAAAAAAGAATTATGATCTTGAAAAAGATCAGTATAGATGTGGAAAGAAAACATTAAAGAGTGCAGAGCTATATGATCCATAACTGGTTAGTCAAAATAACTTATTGATGAAATATAAAAATATTTTATTGTAGCACCTATTTTTATATACACATTTCCATTTCTCTTTCCTTCACTATTTTAGTCTATGATTTGTTTGGAGCTTTATTTCCAGTGCTAAAGTGGCATCAGGAAGGCATCTAATCCTAAAATTTCCAGTATAGATGACTAAATTTTAGAAGACAATCCAATCCACACAATTGGGTCTGCATTAAAAAAAAATAATTACTGCTACTTCCTCAATATATTAAAACATTATCTATTTGGAAAATTTGGACTAACTAGTGAGGGATATATGGAAATTGTAGGTTTCAAGTGAGAGAGAAAGAAGGACTCTTTTCATCTAACCAACCAAAATATAATAATTTGACTACTATTGTAGCTAATTTCTGATTGTTTTGGCAAATACAGTTGAATTTGTCCATTTGTGGACTGGCACCTTAAAACACCAAAAGATGGACTGTGCAAATTTATATATGATCTTTACCCCTTTGGGCAGCAGGCAATGATAATGAATTACCATAAATCTGGATCACTGTAAGATGGGGCTACTGGTGTCTCATATATATCTCAGCACATGAAATTTTAATAGTTTATGAATACATACTTGATAACTATTTCAAATATGAGAAAATGAAGTAATAATTACCTGGAGTCCAAAATATCTAAACCAGAGACCAATGAATCTCCAATTTTAATCAAGATGGAGGATATAGGAGCTAATCCACTAGGCATAATTTAAACAATTCCTTGAATACTTATGAGGAGTTAAAACACTATAATCATCAGTTCTGAGCTTGAGGGAGCTAGAAATTTCTAAATGTGTCACTAATTTGCTTATTGGTGAAATTTTAAATTTACATTTTGTTTCCATTCTTAAGTGTTCATTTAATACATGGAACAGGGTAAGTAATGTTGCTTTACACAAGTTTATTGAAATTCTATGTAGGCTCTCATGATTGTTTTTTTTTTTCTTATTCAGTCATCAGTTTGCCATTGTGTCCATATTTCAAATTATATAAATTTATATTCAAAGGTTGTAATGAATCTTGTGACTGAGTTTGAAGTTTACTTTTAAGTGTTCAAAATACAGGTGACTACATATCTGCTATATATTAACCTTGGGACAACATTTAGCCAGTACATTGGTCTTTGTCTTACAGGGCTTAACCTGCTTGTTTGAGGTAATTTGGATTGTAAAGGTTTGTAGATTTCATTCTGTCTTTGGTGTCTCTCTCAACCAATAACCTTAAATGAAATGTGTCAAAAGATCAAGGGTAGTCCATGAACCTGAATGTGCAAGAAGCACTTTACCCACAATGAAGCATCATCCACCAGTGAGTAAATCGACAGTAATTAATTGAATTTAGAATAAATGGGTAGTCATATCTTCCCTGAGGAAAAATAAAACAAACAAACAAACAAATAACCAACTTTCCAATCACTCAGTTCAAAAAAATAAAAAAGCTAAAATCTCATACTACCTCTTCTAATATCAGTATACCCCTATATCTCCTTTTATTTTTAAAGCATTTTTTCCTTTATATACATGTTTAGCAAGGGGGAGGGAGCGGTTTTATGCTAAGATCATGAAAAAAAAATTCCTCCTCATTTGTCTACTCAGTATTTGATTCATTATTAGGAAAGAACAATGAACAATATTATTTGGTATCATAATGGAAATGTGTGTAGTTTTTTTTCCCTTTTAAATAAAAGGTATAAATCAAAATCCCTTACTCTTTCATTATCCTGAAATACTATAAAGTTCTGTGAAAAATTGGATGGAACTGGAAAAGAAGATTCTCAACAAAATTAAGCTTTGTTTAAAAATGAGTATTTGTGTATTTATGTGTGTGTGTGTGTAAACATATATATATATAGATATATATATACACATGCATATATGTGTATACACAGAAAAACAGAGATAAGAATGACAAGGGAGACATAATAATAGTGGGCAAAAAATAAAAGCACTTCCAAAAGATGATATATAAATTTAATCTTCCAATATTTCTAGAATGTTGCATTGATTAGAATCTATTTTGGTCAAATCTCATTATTTAGTACTTCTCTACTGATTTTTTAATTTAAAGTAACAATTTCTACCCCTACCAATACCTAACATTATATTTTCCAAGGTTTCCAAATTTTATCATGGAATTATCCAATATATTAATGATAAAAGAGCACCTTGTCTGCATCTCGTAACTCTCTTTTGCTTTCCATGCATCTGTATATGTATTTTAATGCCAAGAAGGAAAGAAGGGTAAGCTATAGCTATATGGTTGAGGAAAATAGCAGTAGTAAAGAACTAGAAAGTGGCTTTCAATATAATATGTAACATGAGAAAGAATAATCTTTGATTGAATTATTTTCATGTTATAATATAATAAGTTAGCTACAAGACATATGCAGTATTTTATATATATAAGCTTTGGATAAGTCACTTAAAAAACATTTATCATATAAATCTTCCCAGGAAGATTTATATAAATGGGAATTTATATAATGGGAAGATTTAATTTTTATTATTCCACATTAATATTTATTGATACTAATAGATAAAGAATGAATCAAGAAGTCTTGTGATTTATATCCCCAGAGTTTTCAAATATAATAGTATGTTGTAGTGTTGCACATCAATTAAGATGTGGGTGCAAGAGAAAATTTTACTTTCTACTGCTTTAATTTTCTGTTTTCTTCTGAAAGAGACTCAGATATATGATTCAATAAAAGGCCCATTCTCTATTTTATCTTAACATTATTTTAATGCAGATACGTAAATTAACTAAGAGAAAGGAATAATGTTCAGCTTCAACTTTAAGTGGGTTACATGCTAATTTACAGCAGCCCTTTGGAGCTAATAAACTATTGACTAAGGTTATGAATTAAACAGGATTCATTTAAAAATAGTACCCATTTGTCCAAGTCTAAAAATACATTTACATTTATTCTCTTCAGGTTAAGCTCTGATATTAGAATCAGGGCTTTTCATTCAGGCCAGATACATACCAAATGAAAAATTGAGGCAATTAAGCAGGTAACTTAGTTCCTGTAGTTCTTTCTAAAATTTGGCTCTTTCCCACCCTCCACTCCACCCCCCCCAAAAAAAAAAAGGAAAAAAAGGAAAATAATATTAATTATATGATGATGTATAAACAAATATGACTCAGACTAACTTTAATTATACATTTAGTTGCACCACTTCATTTTTGTTTTTCCCCCTTCCTCTTTCTCCTACTATGCAGGCCACAGAACCACATTTTTGTATTAAGTAATTCCTTTCTTCAGGGTGAATGGAAGATGAAGGGCAAGATGACTGTTGTTTCTCTGAAATGTCAAAAACTGGTTTACTTCTTTGTTAAAGCTAAATAGATGGTCCCAAAGAGCCATGCAAATGCAACACTATGAACAATAGAGAGAATAAGTTCTCAATTTACATGGTTTATTTATATTTTTCAAATGACCCTGAATTAATACATTTGACCAACTTGCAAAGATGCTACATGTAAACATTTTAAAGTAATGAAGTATTTTTAAATGTAGAATTAAATATTAACCCTAAATAGGCACAAAACACCAGAAACCAAACATTTCTAATAAACATATTTTCAAAAGGAAAAATACACATATATATATATATATATAATGTTGTAAGCATATCTTTATTAAATTGCATTATTATTTTCTTCTAATACACATATATAGGACCCAAAAAGTATTATATTTGATAAAACATCCATCAGTGTCCCTGCAAATCAGACACCCAGGTCATTAAAAGTTGTCTATATAAGTTGAGACTCCTTTTGCTATTTTTATATCTATAAAACTGTAAGTTAATGATTTTTTCATTATTTCTTGAATTGTAATAAGTATTTATGGCTTTACTTGCATATACATGTATATGTGTACATATATGTGTTAGAAAAATTTATCACACCTCCATTTTCAAAGTTAATTTTTTTCCCTCTTGGCAAATTCTGATAACTATGTGATGTCATTCATTCATGGACCACCCTTCAGTAATGTGAGATGAAGGAAAGGGAAAAGAAGAGATTGATACAGCATATTGTCTGCTTGGGTATGAAATATAATCTAATCATTTTTTTCCACTCTTGTTTTTGTCATTCTTTTTAGCTCATGAAAAACAGGCAAACTATTTTGCATTGGAAATGACAGTATTTTAAGGTGGATTATTTTTGTATTACTTTTTAAGAATGGAGAAAGATTTTGCACCTATTGCCTGTTTCATCTGAATGTCAGAGCACTTAGTACCAATTCATATAAATATTGAATTAAACCATTTGTGGTTGAAACAAATTTTCAAGATTTCATAGCATTATTATTTTGAAATTACAAAGGAATAAGTGATATTTTATGAAGTCTCAATCAAAATAAAACTAGAAAGCTCAATAATGGGTTTATTAGGCATTTTCCTATTGGGTAGTATCTAATCTAATCTCATGAATGATTCCCTGAGTTATGTTGAGTAGGAATTTACTTTTACTTTTTAAATAATATTTCCAGGAATCTTTGTAGATCTACATGGAAAAGTTTACTTCTTTATCCCCCCTCCAAAAAAAGTACAGCTTTTTCTTTAATTAAAAGCTTGTTTAAAAGTTGAAATCATGAAATCATATATATATATATATATATATATATGTGTCTGATTTGCAGGGACACTGATGGATGTTTTATCAAATATAATACTTTTTGGGTCCTATATATATTTATAAAGGCCTTTTAATTTCACAAATTTATCTGAAGATCCATGGATTAATTAATGCACTAAGAAAATATTTGCATGTATTTTAAAGCAAAATATTTGCATTCAAATTCTGTGATTTGTATCGATTTGAAGTGTAATACTTGCATAAACATTTCAGTGAGATGTTCATATTTATTTAAAAAAAATAGCATGCAAAATCATGCTTCTTACATCATATCTAATTTATTATGCACATGTCAGATTTTAAGTAACTCAAATTTTTTGTTAGTAAACATCTTTGTACTATAACTTGAATAGCTTCTTAAATATGGTTGATTATGTTTCTATAATAAATTTCACTTGAATAATCAAAATGAAAAGATATAGATAGATAGATTTAGATATATATAAATATATATATATATATCTAAATCTATCTGTCTATCAGTATATCCAGATTGTCAGTAATTGTACACCTGAGAGGCTACATTTTTTCATAAGAAGGAAGATGATAAGAATTATCTTTTAATCAATGAAAATATTTTTATAAATGTATATATTAGTAAGAAATTTTGTGTCCATATTCTTTATTCTTGGATAGAACATTGGAAATATTGTGGACCATATTATAAAATACCCTATATATAAAAATTTGACACTTCAAATTGTGAAGAAATCACATGTGTGTAGATATATTTTATCTTCATATCCGGATACAAATTTCATGCATAATTCTAAATTTCGAATCTTTAAATTTAAATTAATTAAAATCTAGATTTAATTTGCTATTTATTTTGTAAGTATTTATTAAGCTCATTTTATGTATACATATTAGGTAAATATTTATTTTTAAGACTAATATTAATATAACACCAGCATTTAGCTCAGGCAGTGCCTGTTTATTTTAGTGTTTTTATAAGGCATTTATAATTTCAATGCTTAAATTTTACATTTTCCTGTCCAAATTATTTTTATGTCCATTTTTTTTTTATTTGCGTTTTGAGTTTTTCCTTCTCAATCACTTTTGACTTATAAAGTGGTGTTTGTGTTATTGCAAATTTAGTCTCTATACCACATATATTCAACTAATGTTTTTATAAAGTTCAAGTCAACCTGTTTTACTCAATTAAATTTTTTTCCAAATATCTTCTCAGTATTAGCAGTTTAAAACAGTCAAAATCACCTATGTTATTACCAACTGCTTATTTGGTGCTAAAAATCGTACAGTCCAGTGAGAAAACAAAATCATTGCTTTTCTGGATATATTAAATCTGTGCTAATATATTTCATAATTAATTTGATTATTTTAAAAAATATTTCTAAATTTAAATGATATTTAACAGATCAAACCAGGTGCTGAGTTGAAATTCTAAATTTCCTTTAGAAATGAGTTGTTTATTATGAATTTCTTTCTTAAATCCAGTGTGAGCTAATATCATAACTCAGTGTTTTGAAGTAACTTTTTAACAGTATTGTAGTAAGAGGGAAATTAAACATATATATGTATATACATGATTATATAAATATAAATATACATATAATTATAGAAACCTGTGTAATGTATATATGTGTATATTTACGTACACATGTATTATGTATTACACAGCTTTCTATAATCATATTACCATTAAGGCAACTAATGCTACTTTTTTTCAATTATAGAACAAATTAAATGAAATGTATTTTAAAGATAGCATTATTATATAGTGATCAAATCATAATTTTCTATGCATGTTATCATCTTAACTTTGTATGTACTGCTAATAACCATTGCTTATTCTTGGGAAAAAAAAGATGCATTTATATGTTCTCCAAATGTTTCAATTGCACATTTTATAAACATGTTCTCCTTGAATAAAACTAAAACTAGGTCACATAATCTTAGCAATTATAACGTATATCTGAGTTCAAAATTCCATATGTTGCAATGTGTATATGTATATGTGTAAAATATATATGCACACACACATATATATTTACATATATATAAGTATATGTACACATACATATACTAAAAGAGAAATTTCTTTTAGGGCAGTGGTGTCAATTTATATGAATTATATTCATATGAATTATACCCTGTCATCAGTCTTAAGGATTTCTTATCAAATTGATGTGAAACTGTCTTATATTTGAGGACATATTTTGCCTAGGTTCATCATTAAAAAGCAATTCACCTAACTATAATATTAAAAGGTGTGGATTCATTTTGGCAAATTGAAAGCCCTCTGAACTTTAGTCAGGATACCTGTGTTCTAGGCTAGTTCTTCCTTTTATAGCAATCTTGAGCAAATCTCATAAGGTCTTATACTGTTTTTCCTCATCTGTAACATAAGACTATTACTATTAATGTTTTGGGTGGCAGTATTGGTTTTTTGGGGGGGGGTTGTTTGTTTATTTGGTTTGCCACTCAAGAAGTTATTACAATTTTTTTTATTTCACTGAGAGTAACTTCATATTATTCCAGTTCCTGGTCTGATAAAGTTTCTAGGATTGCCTTTCACCTTTCTTTTCTATATACACTATGTACTATAGGCTGTGGTAAATTTGACCAAATAAGTGTGAATACAAGCCCACTTCAGATATGGTATGTAGACATATCTCGCATTACAAAGTTTGATTTGATCAAACTCTTATAGTCTTTAGGGTCTGTATCACATTTGAAAAATAAAAATATTACTTGCATAACCATGAGCATTCATCAACTTTAAGAAAAGCATCTTGTTAAGATTGAATTGTGTGTAGTGAATAGAAGACATGTTATATTTTTAGCTCTGTTTTTTTTCCTGATGTTTAAATCTTAACTTTTATTTCTTTGTATCAAAAATTACATCTGGAATATGATAAGTGCTATTCCTTCTCAAAGCTTGTTGGTAACATGTTGTAAGTGTAAATAATAAGGAAAAGTATTGACAAAGACTTATCTATTGCATCCAGGTTTAAACAACCTTATTTTCCAATTCAATACTGAGTTTCTTAGTGTTCATTGACTATGCCATAATTTCAGGTTATCATTTTGTACATTAAATTATTTTATTTTTAAAATCTTATTATTATGCATTAAATTGATATATTTTCCTATTGTTGAAAAATATTGAACTTATAATGGATAATCATCCCCAAATCAATTTGAAACCATGTTGTTAAATGTGATGTTTTAATATATACAATTTGATTAAGAGGTCAGATTATATTCGTTAACTCATAAGAGACAATTAAATTATGTAGTTGATGGAGTACTTGGAGTCAGGAAGACTGGAGTAAGGATCCTGACTAAGGTACCTGATCAAGTCACAACTTCAGAATTTTCATATATTAAATGGGGATAATAACAGCACTTACCTCACAGGGTTGTTGTGAGGATCAAATGAAATAATACATATAAAGTGCTTTACAAAACTTAAAATTTTGTATAAATGTTAGCAATAATTATAGTTTTTCAAAAATTGATATTCAATGTTCTAATTTTATATAGAAGATTATTAAGTATTTAAAATGCTATGCCATAATGGCAAATATTTGAATTTCTATAATTTTCATTTTCTTCTATTTTTGAGATGTGAAACATTTTCTTTCTATTATGTTTAAGCAACACATGTATTATATATATACACACATGTGTATATCTGTATACATGTATTTGTATATACAAATATGTCTGTATATGTCTATGTTTGTTTATATATACATATATAATTACTAGGCTAAGTTTAAAGTCTTGTGATGAAAGTAATATGAATATTGAAACTATCAGGGAACATAACATAATTAGCCTATTTTACTTTTTTTTTTTAAACATGTATGTCCTTATGGAAATAGTTTTTCTTTGATGAATATCTATAAAGTTCTTATCAGATTTTAGTCTCCAGAGTTAATTAAGGTAAGTGAGTCAGAACCTCCCAGGACAGAGGCTCTCCTTTCTGGGAGTAAGTTAAGCTTTTTTGGAAACTGCATTAACTCCCTCAGGCCAGTAGGAGAGCATAAAGTGAGCTTCAGTGGTAATTTACTAAATGTAGTTGCACATATGGTCCCACATTTAGTAAATTACTATGTAGCAAAAGCTGCCCTAATGGCCAGAAGAAGCAGTTTGCAAAAATGCCTCAACTTGTATCTACAGCACACTAATACAATCTACTGATCATTTCACTTATTTGGGACAGACATTTGGAAAGGCTAAAGAACAACAGCAGATAATTTAGCTTATTGTTGTGTGGGTGTCATATAGATAGAACATATTTGTTAAGGAAGATTTTCTACTCTAAAAATTTTTGTCCCATTATATTTAGGTGCCAGAAAGAGAAACCTTCCAAGATATGTTCTGTTTATTTGTGCTTTAATTTAGGTTAAATGATGGGGAGAGAAGTTATTTACTAGAGGAATGCTAATAGAATTGCCATCTTCATTTGTAAACATTTAAGCTATTTACATATTAATGGTTCTTGGAGATCCCAGAACTAAATTCCTATGGATTTCCATCTTTGAAGACTGAATTATAATCAGTTGAAAATTGTCTTTTTGTCTCAACATTATTTTTTTCTTTTGAAATACAAAGGCTTTACTTATATGTAGTATATGACTCATTCAGTTCATAAACTATTTTGTTCTTTATGGATTAACTTTTTGAAGGAGTAAAATTGTAAAGATTAAATATTTTTTTCTATTTTTAAAGTGAATATCCATATGATAGAAATAATAACTATAAACTATTTTGTATCATTTCCTATAGAATATTGGAGCAAAAAGCTGAGCCTTAAATGCGTAAGTTCCAGATTTTGTTCTTGGTCTTGTCACTGGCACACAATGTGACCTTTGGCAATTCATGTTACCTCTGTGCCTCAGTTTCCAATTTATAAACATGGGTACAATTATTATTTGTAAAATACTTTAATCTCTTAAGACATATGGTTTTGTATATATGGTGAATTCAAAATGTGATTCTAGTCCAATTGAAATGTGCAAAAATTATTGATACTGATCACATTTGCTTTTTATACTATACACCTATTCTTTTTATTTTATATTCCACGAATATCTTTAACATCTCATTTGACAAAACTATTCCTAGATAAATATATTTTGTGAAGATATTTGTAAAACTGTTAGTTTGAAATGTATTTTTAAAATTTTTGATATCAATAATGCTTAATCAAATTAAATGGTTATTTACAAAAATAACACAAACATTTAAAATTAATAGTTCCTTTAAAGAAGTTATAATCTATTAGAGTATACATTTTACATGACATCACCAACTTTGAAAAGAAAAATTATTTCTGTGATATTTAAGGCTATTAAAATGAATAATTATTTTCCTAAAATATTATTTTTTCAAAATTAGCTACTACTTTCCCTACTTAAATTTGGGGAGTTTTTTTTTAATCTGTTTTTACCAATCAATGTTCAAATGCTGAATTGAAAATTTTTCACTTTTATTATAAATATTCTGAATATGTGTGTTTTTGTTAGTAATGATTCAAAAATCAGCAATCTCATTAGGCAAAACAAGTTCTGCTTATATTGGGCAATAGATAAAGATTTCTGCTCCATTTAAATTAGTTACTAAGAAAAAAAATATAGTAAGTATGCAGTGAGTGTTATACCTCATTTGTCCTTTGAATATTGTAAGATTCTCTCCTTAATCATTAGCAAAAAATGTTAGCATTTCTCATTTATTTTAAGTTGGTCCTACATAACTGAAATGTAATTGAATAATGAAATACTTTTCATTCTCCATGTAGTTTTAAATTAGTTAGCCACTATTATTATTTACCACTTTCAGTTGATAGTCTTAAGACTCTCTCTCAGAACACTTAAGAGAGTCATTAAAATTCCTTAGAACTACATGCATAGAATTTTAAAATAGCAGTAATGAAAATAGTTCATTTCAAAAATAATACTTGGTTCCTAGATGATGAGAATATAATAGAGGATATTGTGACTGAAGTCCTGAAAGTCATTGAAAATTAAAGTTATCATGTCATTCTTAGATTGCTATAGTTGGAAAATAAACATAAGGTGTTTAAAACTAATGTTTTAATTAAAAATGTTCTATATTTAATTGCAGAAAAAGAGGAGTCCTAGAATTACTTTTAATCACAGTCTCTCAGTAATACTGATCCATCACTGTTTACCTCACAATAGGAACAAAGAATGTTTACCAATTTTGCAGAATGCAGATTTCCCATTTCTCTAAATTGTTGAGTACTAAATCAATTTCAATACAAACACACAAATGGACAGAATCTCTCCAGATCTATCAGTAATATTAGATTATCTTTATTCCTATGTAATTATTTGTCATATAATTTCTCATTTCAGTAAAAAAGAAAAATCTAGATTTTTTTTTAAAATGAGTTTTTATAGATATGTATATTTCATAAAGTGTCAGCCTGGTGACCTAGTTTAAAATTTTTTGTTAAGACAAGGGCATCTTTTTTAAATGATAGACTAATTCCCAAATGTAGCTTTTAGATAGTATAATATGATGTAGAATCAAATTTTGCTTCAATTGTCCACATAACAATCTAATTCTTCCATTCCATTTTGCTGCCATAATTAAAGAAAAGATTCAGATAAAATGGAAAAGCAATTATTGCTAAGTCATTTCTTTATGAATCTATTGGCAAATTTAGGAATATATTTAATGTGTTATTTATGAATTTTCTAATGATTTAAAGAGAATTTCTCCTTGTATTTCTATGACTTCAGGAACATTTTTACTATTGAGAATACTTTCTTGAATTGCTTTGTTTTTCCTTTTTTTCATGATATCAAATAAAATCACTTTTTTTTTTAAACCTGAAAAAGTTAGGTCCATGGAGAAGCAATAATAAAATTTTCTGGGTGGATGCCTATACATGGGAACCAATTAATTTTAAGGGCTGATTTCACTGTTTTGAGAGTTAGCTTTATAAAATATAATAATTATAATTTTTCATGAAATATCATCAATATTTGTAGCTTAGCATTGAACATATTTTCTGAATAAATGTTGAATACATTGCTTGAAGCTTTGTTTTATAAATAAATGATTTCTGGAAAATTTAGTTATTGTGAAACCATTTTACAAATATTCACAGTTGAGTTTCAATTAAATAGATAATTTTTTAAATATAACTTGATTTTCTAAATTTTAATTTGAGGTCCAAACAAAAACTTGTATGAAGTAAGGATTACAAATGGTATTTCCAGTCTGAAAAAACATAACACCAGAATTTTTCTGAGTTCTTTTGGTGTTCTGTATCTGAAATATGCATTTAGTTGTAGCAAATAGAGAACAGTAAATATTTAGTCACAGTGCTTCCTTTCTATTACTTGGTATGCCTGGAAATTAAATGACTATGAATTGGATCTTTGATTTCTGCTCTGCTTGCTGTTCTTAAGCATTATATTAGATGTTACATCCAATATACACTACATATACTATTGCAAAGCATCTGTTTCTGAAATCTTGTATACATTGATGTGATTTCTGCAATTTCAGTAAAACCCACAATTTTCTTGGAGTGGGTATGCTTTTAACACCTATGCTGATTAGACTCACTCTAGGCCTTCTAATTTTATATTTTTCATATTATCTCCTTAAAGTGATTACCTGGTATCCAGACTTTCCCCTTGTCCATTTACTATTTCACAGGTACCAATGTTGTTGTTGTTGTACCTCTGGGATCAGTTGATTTCTTCTTTAAAAAGAAAAGATTTAAATATCTTAAATCTTTATATCTACTTCTTTGCAGTAGGTTGAGTTAATGAAAAATCTATCTTATATTTGAACACATTTTCAGTGTTGTTCTGTATTCTGTCTAGGCAAAAAGGGTATGCATTTTTCTGCTCCATCCTGGGGTTATCATAGACAGTTGCAAATCTTCACCCCCTTAAGGGGCAAATATATATACTTATTATAATATAGCTGTATAATACAAATTACTTAATATGTTTAGACATGATCAGATTGTGCCTTTATATCGTATGTATAAAATATAATTATATGACTAGGTTGTTTCATATAGGTTATCCCAAAAGTCTTAGTGCAGTTTTAAGTTTTACTTATGTATGTGTATGCACATACACAGATATATATATATATATATATATATATATATATATATATATATGTATATGTGACATTTTATTATATAGTTATAACTATATTGAAAATTGAAAATATTGTTTTTCTATTTTCATGTTTGTAAATATGTAAAAGTATATTTTATGTCATACAGATATCTCAAAATAACTAATTAGCTCAAGTATATGAAAAAAAAAAAGAGAAACAACTTTTCAACATGATTGCATTGACTATCATCTGATCCAAATGAAGATTGTCCTTTTCCATTTGCTTAAGATTTATTCCTCATTTTTATTTATAGTTGAAATATGTAAATATGTTACATTTATCTTTAAAAATAGTTATGAATAATCCACATATTAATGATTCACAGAATTCACATTTATAATATATTTTACAAATTAATATTTCACTGCTTTCAAATGAAAAATAGTTTAAAATTTTATAATCTAATGTATATATTTAATTCTATGTATATTCAAATATTTGTGCTAAGCTTTATCTTTTACAAAGCTATTGTTGCTGTGTCTAAAAATATTAGAAATATAAGTTCTTTAGTAGATAGTTATAGTAAACATTAGTGCACCAATTTTTGAAAGGAGAGTATTTCTTTCCTCTTTTGAAATTTGTGTATTCATTTTAATACTTTTTATTAGTAAAATTGTGATTATCCAACTTTGTTTATGAGAATTAAGATTCTCATATAGAAGGTTCTAATGTTCTTAACTGTTAGAACTTATGTGACATCTCATGAGATTAAAAAAGGACAATAGATATACAGATTTAGAATGAAGAAACTTTAAACCTTTAATAGATTGAGTATAAATGGAATCTGTACATTATATTATAAATACCTATGCAAAAATGACTTGAGAAAATATATCTACATATTTTTGCAATGAAAATATTTGTATTATACATAATTTGACTTTTAAAATTTTGTATATATTCTTGACATTTCCAGTTGACTAGTTGAGAGTGCTTTAAAATGAAACTTCATAAAAGTTGATCAATAATGGGATGTATGTATAGTAAAAAATAAAAGTGTAGTAATGTGACAGAGAACTAGAACATAGGTATCTATGGCAACATTATTAATTTCAGTATTATTTTACTTAGTGAAAGGAAATGATATGTTTATGTAGGAGGCAGTAGCTAATTGCTGAAAGTTGTTATACAGCAAATAGATTAATGTTTTAAAAGTCTCTTCTTTACTCCTCATCCCAACTCTTCCACACAACAAGGAACAAACAAAAAATTCCTTTCCTAAATAATTGGCCTTTTGTGCTCTAAAATGAAGTTATGGATAATTTGCTTACATTTAAATAAAAATTAGTTCTTTGCACAGGAAAATATTTCCTGATTTAGAATTTTTTAAAAAATGTATGTCATTAATGGAAACTTTTATTCAATTCATTTTGCAAACAATTTTCTTTTTGTAAACCAGGAAATTCACTATGTAAATGGAATGGGGCTGCAAGGAAACAAAGGAAACCAAGATTGTGAAAACCTGATTCAAAGGCCACAAATTTAGAAATTATAAAGCTACAGTGGATTTGATTTTAGTTTTGAGAAGCCCTGATAATTATATTTGTCAGGGAAATTCATCTGACAATCAGGAACATGTAATGACAATTTTCATTAGGGTGTGTGTGTGTGTGTGTGTGTGTGTGTGTATGTAAGATTTTGCTTTTCAGTAGTCTTTTGTTAATTTTTCATGTCCTATAAAAACAGAGCTAAAATCAAGGTTATCACATCTATCATCTAATCTCAATGTCTTAAAACAAATCTAATAACAGGTTTTATTTTTGAAATTTACTGCAAAAGTTAAAATATTATATTGATTTGATTGTCTCACACTACTGCATTGATTTGAAGGGTATTCTTAAGACAAATCACCCTATAAATGAGTAATGTCCAAGCTACCTCTCATATCAAATTGAACTAGTAGCCAATTCATAATTTTGTCAGAAACACCAAATCAACCAATTTCAATTTCATCAGAATAGATTAATATTACATATGCTTAACATTTGATTGTAAAATTATTATTAATAATCTATATGACCTATGTATTTAGTGAAGAGAGGACATAATTTTTAAATAAAATATTCAAATAGAAGTTGACTGACCACTAGATTTCTGGTATTGAACTTAGAAACTGGTATATGACCTTGGAGTCACACATGTAGTGACTAAGTTCACATATAAAGGTATAGTAACTTTACCTGTCTGGACCCCCATTTTCTCACATATAAAATGTGGAGTTTGGATTAAATGATTACTAATATTCCTTCCCAGTGAAATATTTTATAATTCTATGATTATATTTACTAAGGATATAGAAATGATCTATCTGTAAGGTTAGAGCTGGACTAGATGATCCAAAAGGTCCCTTCAAACTCTAGGATTTTTCAGGACTCTATAATCTATAGTTTGTTGTTTAATTTACTTTGATAAATTTACTATCTTAGTAAAAGAAGAAAAATAAAATGGATAATTTGCATTTTGCTATTTTTTTCTTAGTCAACATTTTGTATGAATGTTAATATTTCACAGGTTAATAAATTAGAACAGAAATGCAGATAATATATAATCTGCAAATTGATAACTAAACACATAATGATCATTTGTCATGTATGTAATTTTTTTTCCCTCACTGTTTGATTTTAAAAGGAAGGCTCGTGTAAAAATGTTGATATTTTTCTCCAGCATCCTTTTTTCTATTTATTGCAAATGCCTTCAGTTATCTCCATTAAGGGATTCACAATCTTTTAAATAAATGACAGCCTCTCAGTTTCATAACTTGGCATACTTCATTTTCTAATTTGAAAGACACATTGGACTGATAGCTAAACTTTTGGCAATGGGTCAATGTTCTTTTCCCAAATTAATGTCTGGATCTTTTCTGTAGACCTTCTAGTATGAAAATATAGTCACCTATACTTGCAAATAAAAGGATATTTTGTTTTGGCATTGGGACACAATATATCATCCAAGTAACATTTAACACTAAACTTAATAAAGTAATTTCTAAAAAAAAGAAAAATGTCCTTGACAACATTTCATATTCACTTTGAAATGTATAGGTCTCTGTATATTTATAGGTCTACATGAAGTTTGTAATATTTTTGTTTCTTTTTTTTTTACAGTTTTGCAATTTTACATCTACATTTCATCCTTGCAATGAAAAACTTGTACATAATGATTTATAGCTTTCAAACTGTTATTTTTTCCACTAAAAATCTATATCCTTACTAAATATGGAAAATTTTTCTCTTCACTAAACTGACAATTTTCACATAAAGAACTTGTGCTTCCTGACAATGTAACCTGAATTTCATTTTTCTCTAAAAGAATATTTCAGGAATGATAATATATGTGTTCTAGGTTCTTTGTAAATGGATTTTAAATGTGTCAAAAAATAATTCTATTTATATCCTATATTATAGCTGGATTCTTTTATGCATGCATTGGGCTCTCACATAAGCTGCACTTTGTTGTGACTACAAATAAGTAATTGATTGAATGCATTACTAAACTACATAGTTTGATCAAAAACTTGTTGTCTTTTGGGAAAATAGAAAACACTTTCAGGAGCATATAGGTAGGTGCATTGTATATAGGTGTTATATTTTGCTTTCTGAATTCAATACCATTTTAAGTGTATTTGTTGATAGGGAGTTAGGGCCTGAGGTTGAGGTGGATTATCTATTGTATAAGTTCACATTGTCATATTTTCATTAAAAAATTAAAATTAGACCAAAAGTGACCTCTCAAATGCCTGTTTTCCATATTTGAAAGACCTAACCTAGCAATCAATTGATAGCAGTTAAAGATGTTCCATTTTTGATGGGTAATTGAATTTTTTTAATTGTAAATTTTAGAAAGGGCAGAGAGGAGGGAGAGTCTTTAGGATCCCAAATAATGAAATTTCAGGCACTATGCTAAACAGTGAGAGGCATCATGACATACTGATCAATATCCAGTCTTGCATTTAGGAATATTTGTCCCACTACTAACATGTAATGGCTATGTGACCCTGGACAAATAAGTCACTCAACTGCCCAGTATCTTCAGGCTACTATAGATTTAAAAACAATTGCTTATCTGTTTTGTGAGAGGCAAGGTTATCCATCCATGGTATCTTAAAATACAAAATGTACTTTCATTAGTTTAGCCCTACCAATCAGCAAACAAAAGACATTAGAGAAAAAGGGGAAGTGATTAGAATACTTTAGCTTTCTTAGTAAATTTGAATCTTTTTTTTCCACCGGTTTGGGAGGGGATAATGGTAGGTGGATTCAGTTGAGGCTAAAATGAAAAGTCATTTTGAATCTTCCTTTAAATCATTATTATTATTATTATTTTTTATTGTGATTCCAAACCGTTTGGGTATTATTTCTAATCCAGCCTCAGATACTTATACTCTGTGTGACCCTAGTCATATCACCTAACCTCTTTCAGTCTTGGGTTCCTAATCGGTAAAGTAGGTATAAAAATATTGTTTATATAAAAAAATATTACTGTTAATCATTGTTTAAAGTCGATAGAAATTGAAAATATCTATATAGAAAAAGATTTATCAAGATACCTATCTTAAGTGAATATATTGCAAAGTTAGAAGTAAATATTTATTAGTGAGCTGAAAATACTTTTAAGTTTACAGTGTCTTCATAAATACAGTACTCTTCAATGAAGTTACACTTCAGTGACTGTTTAATACCCAAATTTGCTTTCTTGCTTAAGAAATCCCCATTTGTTCTCTTTATAAATGCCCATAATGCTAAAATGACTTTTTGTTTATAAACAGGGAAGGAATGCTTAGATTTTCTAAGTAAAAAAAATGGCCTATTTGTTCTAGTTCTAGTGTGAGCTCACTTGCATATATACTCCAGGCTTTTGTACTTGTAAGTTAGCAATGTCTTTCAGGGGTCCTCAAACTTTTTAAATAGGGGGGCCAGTTCACTGTCCCTCAGACTGTTGGAGGGCCAGACTATAGTAAGAACAAAAACTTTGTTTTGTGGGCCTTTAAATAAAGAAACTTCATAGCCCTGTATGAGGGGGATAATCGTCCTCAGCTGCCGCATCTGGCCCGTAGGCCATAGTTTGAGGCCCCTGCTTAGAGCAATGTCTCAGGGCACATGCCCTTTCTGCTAGATTAATTGAAACAGGTGCTATACAAAGATTAAGTGTTACTCCTATGTCTAGTATCATTGACATCTTTGTATCAAGTCATTAGTATGGATATATAACAGAAAGAGGAATTCTACATAGTCAGTAATTTCTTTTTTTTTATTATATTTTATTTTATTGTATCATTCAGGCTAGAACTTTTTTTTAATTATAGCTTTTTATTGACTGAACATATGCATGGGTAATTTTTTACAACATTGTCCCTTGCACTAGCTTCTGTTCCAACTTTCCTCTTCTCTCTCTTCATCTTCTCCCCTAGATGGCAGGCAGTCTTATACATGTTAAACATGTTAAAGTATATTCTAGATACAATATATGTGTTCAGATCCATATAGTTCTCTTGTTGCACACACACACAAAAAAAATCAGATTCAGAATGTAAAAAAAAAAAAAAAAAAAAAAAAAACTAGGAAGAAAAACAAAGATGCAAGTAGTCCACATTCATTGCCCAGTGTTCTTTCTCTGGGTGTAGCTGATTCTGTCCATCATTGATCAATTGGAACTGAATTAGATATTCTCTTTGTCAAAGATATCTACTTCCATCAGAATACATACTCATACAGTATTGTTGTTGAAGTACATAATGATCTCCTGGTCCTGCTCATTTCACTCAGCATCAGTTCGTGTAAGTCTCTCCAGGCCTTTCTGAAGTCATCCTGTTGGTCATTTCTTACAGAACAGTAATATTCCATAATATTCATATACCACAATTTATTCAGCCATTCTCCAATTGATGGGCATCCATTCATTTTCCAGTTTCTAGTCACTATAAAAAGGGCTGCCACAAACATTTTGGCACATACAGGTCCCTTTCCCTTCTTTAATATCTCTTTGGGATATAAGCCCTTTAGTAACACTGCTGGATCAAAGGGTATGCACAGTTTGATAACTTTTTGAGCATAGTTCCAAATTGCTCTCCAGAATAGCTGGATCTGTTCACAACCCCACCAACAATGCATCAGTATCCCAGTTTTCCCACACCCCCTTCAACATTCATCATTATCTTTTCCTGTCATCGTAGTCAATCTGACAGGTATGTAGTGGTATCTCAGGGTTGTCTTAATTTGCATTCCTTTGATCAGTGGTAATTTGGAACACCTTTTCATATGAGTAGAAATAGTTTCAATTTCATCATCTGAAAATTGTCTGTTCATATCCTTTGACCATTTGCAAATTGGAGAATGGCTTGATTTCTTATAGATTAGAGTAAATTCTCTATATATTTTGGAAATGAGGCCTTTATCAGAACCTTTAACTATAAAAAAAATGTTTTCCCAGTTTATTGCTTCTCTTCTAATCTTGTTTGCATTAGTTTTGTTTGTACAAAAGCTTTTTAACTTGATGTAATCAAATTTTTTTATTTTGTGATCAATAATGATCTCTAGTTCTCCTTTGGTCACAAATTCCTTCCTCCTCCACAAGTCTGAGAGGTAAACTATCCTATTTTCCTTTAATTTATTTATAATCTCATTCTTTATGTCTAGATCATGAACCCATTTTGATTTTATCTTTGTGTATGGTGTTAATTGTGAGTCCATACCTAGTTTCTGCCATACTAATTTCCAGTTTTCTCAGCAGTTTTTGTCAAATAGTGAATTCTTATCCCCAAAGGTGGGATCTTTGGGTTTGTCAAACACTAGATTGCTATAGATATTGACTATTTTGTCCTGTGAACCTAACCTATTCCACTGATCAACTAGTCTATTTCTTAGCCAATACCAAATAGTTTTGGTGACCACTGCTTTAGAATATAGTTTTAGATCTAGTACAGCAAGGCTGCCTTTATTTGATTTTTTTTTCATCATTTCCCTTGAAATTCTTGACCTTCCATATGAATTTTGTTGTTATTTTTTCTAGGTTATTAAAATAGTTACTTGGGAGTCTGATTTGTATAGCACTGAATAAATAGATTAGTTTAGGTAGTATTGTCATCTTTATTATATTTGCTCGGCCTATCCAAGAGCACCTAATATTTTTCCAATTACTTAAATCTGACTTTATTTGTATGGAAAGTGTTTTGCAATTTTGCTCATATAATTCCTGACTTCCCTTTGGTAGATAGATTCCCAAATATTTTATGCTATTGACAATTATTTTGAATGGAATTTTTCTTTGTATCTCTTGCTGTTGGATTTTGCTGGTGATGTATAAAAATGCTGAGGATTTATGTGGATTTATTTTATATCCTGGAACTTTGCTGAAGTTGTGAATTATTTCTGATAGCTTTTTAGTAGAATCTCTGGGGTTCTCTAAGTATACCATCATATCATCTGCAAAGAGCGATAATTTGATTTCCTCATTACCTACTCCAATTCCTTTAATCTCTTTCTCAACTCTTATTGCTGAAACTAGTGTTTCTAATACAATATTGAATAGTAATGGCAATAATAGGCAATCTTGTTTCACTCCTGATCTTACTGGGAATGGTTCCAGCTTATCCCCATTACATATGATGTTTATTGAGGGTTTTAAATAGATGCTCGTGATTATTTTAAGGAAAAATCCATTTATTCCTATACTCTCAAGTGTTTTTAATAGGGATGGATGCTGTATTTTTTCAAATGCTTTTTCTGCATCTATTGAGATGATCATGTGATTTTTATTAATTTGGTTATTGATATAGTAAATTATGCTAATAGTTTTCCTAATATTGAACCAACCCTGAATTCCTGGTATAAATTCTACTTGGTCATGGTGTATTATCCTGAGGATGATTTTCTGTAATCTTTTTGCTAATATTTTATTCAAGATTTTTGCATCAATATTCGTTAGAGAGATTGGTCTATAATTTTCTTTCTCTGTTTTCAACCTACCTGGTTTAGGTATCAATACCATGTCTGTGTCATAAAAGGAATTTGGTAGGATTCCTTCAATCCCTATTTTTTCAAATAGTATGGTCAGTAATTTCAAAATAATATAGCAGTGGTCTATTTTCTGTCCACAGCTGGAAAAAAAAACTTGCTGAAGTGGACAGCATGATTTCCAAATCTTTATGCATGTTTTTGAGCCATCATGGATATTCAAAATGAAATGAACTAAAAAAAGGAAGGAAGGAAAGAAAAGAAAAAAAAAAGGATGAAAAGAAGGAAGGAATGAAGTAAGGAAGGAAGGGAGAAAGGAAGGAAGATGAACCTGGAATGACAGTCTTCACTACTCATTTTAACCTGTTGCCTGAAGAAAATAATGCGGTTTAATTATAGCCTAAATAATACTATTTATGGAAGGGCAAGTTAAGACCATTGCTACCAACTGCTTATTGCTTGATTTGAAGAATTAAAATAAAAATTATATCTTCCAAACTTCTAGCATTTTCTAAATTTCATAGTGAAATCTACCAAGTCAGTTTTTACTCAAGAATTATTTTCAACACTGAGACTGCAGTTGATAAAAAACCCTTTGATTTCCACTGAAGAATTTGTATGTGCAATTATTATTATGCTTATTATCGACTTGTCTCTGGACTTCTATTCTCTAAAGGGAATATGGGTTCCCTTTCTCATCTTATTTCTTGAAACAGAAAATTTGGAGTTACTGAAATATTTCAGCCTAGTACTGGTTTGGCCTTTCAGGTTATTTATGCTGTTTTAGGGAATGATAACTTTTTTTTTCTTATCTTCTAAGTTCACATGTTTGACTAGATTCTAGATTTCATTGGATTTGCTCTAGTATGCTATTTTTCTTCATTTTTTCTTTGATATTTTTGAGTATTCTTTTAGCATATCATTATTACTACTGGATGCCTTTGGAGATCTGTAAGTACCAAGTGATGAAAACACTAAGGAACATTCTTTTTTCTTGAGCCATGTTTTGTTTCTTTAGCTAATGTTTTGAATTAAAGAATAAATGAATGAAAATACTAACTTTTTCTATATGCCAAATGAAAGGAATATAAATATAAAAGCGAGACCATCCTTGCCTTAAAGGAACTTATTAACTTAATAGGGGGAGATAATACATGGAGGAAAATTAGGGTCAATAAGGGGTATTATGGTTTGTGAAACTAAAGGTACAATGAATGGAGTCACAAGAAAATGATTGGCACATTTTTTCCAGTGTAAATGGGAGTCTTGGTTTGCTTAGAATTCTACAGCTAGAAACTTGGGAGGGTTGGTGGAGTAGTTGGAGAGTATTAAGAAAGACATCTTGGATAGCAAGAAAATAGTAGGGGCTGAATTTAAGGCATATCTGAAGCCTATTAATTAACATTCATGAGTCAGCACAATACCTGCCCACAATAGAAATCCTGGAGAAGAAATCTCCAAGACCATGAGCTCTGGATGTCTTGTTCATAGAAGCTCTAGTGATAGGTAAGGTGAAGTTGGCTGGAAAGAACATAGTCATGTAAGAGAAAATTAAGAAAAGTTTTCCAAAACAAGATAGTGATTTTCTACTTCAACACTTTAAGGATTTGTAATTTTTAATGTAAAAAATTTCCTCAACTGAAAAAAGACCACAATCCCTCTTCCCCCCCTTATTAAAGAACATTAGGGAATTACTTTGGGGGGAAAGTCATAGTGTTGGGGGCCAAATTTTTGATGATGACATTCTGAAGACTTAATTATTCCTCGAATAGATATTGCCATTCCTAGAAGTTTTTCCAGCTTTTTAGGCTTGCTACAGTTTGTTTGTCTCTGCTATAACCTTGGAGGATATAGGATCACTTCTATGGCAGGTTGACAGGTATAAAAACAGAACTTTTGATCTCTGTTATACTCCAATAAATTAGTGTTTAATTCTTACTTAAAGTCATGTGGAAATATAATTTATTTTAATTTTACTTCAGAGCATATCATATGGGTAAAAAAGTTCCATTACTTATTCAATTCAGTTCAATTTCATTTCCCAAATATATATTAAGTAACTACTTTTATGTGGAAACTGCTGTGTAGTTTGTGAATAAGTAACTTTTCTCACTTTTTCTAAATATACTATCTTTTACTTAAATGTAAATACTGATATTTAGCTTTTTAAAATTTTTGTTTCTTTTAAGAAAAATTGATTTATTAGCATATTGTTAAAAGTTTTTCAGATTTAAAATTATGCATAAAAAAGATATTCTGGAATGACAAAATTCATCTAAGTCCCTTATGTAGAAGCATTTTACCCCTTCCTTATTTCTGTCACTAGAATCTTTTCTTGATTTCTTTCCCCTTCAAATGCTATTTCATGAATCATTTCACTATTCAAGATACATACTAAGTAGGTCCAAAAATGAATGTAAGGTGGCATAAGTAGCATGTGAGGGGAAGAACTATATAAGGGGAGTATGTGAAAAGCTGAGATATAGCCTTTCAGTCCCACGGGCTAAGAAAAGAATGAGAGAAAGGATACATGAGAAAAAGGATAGGATCAGATAATCTCTGAAGAGGAAGGGATTTTGAGACCATATATTGCGGCCCCTACCTTGTTGGAACACACGACCACAACTATGGAAAAGGAAGTAAGTAATGAAATCTCTGTGGCTAAAGAGAAATAAGAAACAAAATGATTAGAAAGCCATTTTGGGTCTAAGAAGTATTTTGGGAAAGGTGGGAAGTTTAATCTAAATTGATGAGAAATTCTAGATCCTGTAGCAAATAAAACTTCTACATATTGTCTTTATTTTTCTCATTTCTTCTCATTCAACTATTCTATTCTTTATTTAACTCTCCTCAACAACCCCCCAGGGTTAGCAATAGTTATATATGAAAGGCCATACTTGACTCCTTTGCCCAATACACAAAAAACTGTCTCTAGAGATCAGAGTTGAGTCGATCCCTTTTTAAAATGTTTCCAACCTTAAAATTTAGAATTTAACACTTTTTTCACATCAAAATACTTTTGTATAGGATAATTAAGTCCTATAGTAATTTTAGTAAAAGTTATACTTTATGAACATTAGCTTTTGTAGTCTGGAGAATAAGCCTACTTGAGATTACAAACATTATTTCTTTTTTTTTTTTTTTAATAGCCTTTTATTTACAGGATATATGCATGGGTAACTTTACAGCATTAACAATTGCCAAACCTCTTGTTCCAATTTTTCACCTCTTACCCCCCCACCCCTCCCCCAGATGGCAGGATGACCAGTAGATGTTAAATACATTAAAATATAAATTAGATACACAATAAGTATACATGACCAAAACGTTATTTTGCTGCACAAAAAGAATCAGACTATGAAATATTGTACAATTCGCTTGTGAAGGAAATCAAAAATGCATGTGGGCATAAATATAGGGATTGGGAATTCAATGTAATGGTTTTTAGTCATCTCCCAGAGTTCTTTCTCTGGGCATAGCTGGTTCGGTTTATTACTGCTCCATTGGAAATGATTTGGTTGATCTCGTTGCTGAGGATGGCTAGATCCATCAGAACTGGTCATCATATAGTATTGTTGTTGAAGTATATAATGATCTCCTGGTCCTGCTCATTTCACTCAGCATCAGTTCGTGTAAGTCTCTCCAGGCCTTTCTGAAATCATCCTGTTGGTCATTTCTTACAGAACAGTAATATTCCATAATATTCATATACCACAATTTATTCAGCCATTCTCCAACTGATGGAATCCATTCAGTTTCCAGTTTCTAGCCACTACAAAAAGGACTGCCACAAATATTTTGGCACATACAGGTCCCTTTCCCTTCTTTATAATCTCTTTGGGATATAATCCCAGTAGTAACACTGCTGGATCAAAGGGTATGCACAGTTTGATAACTTTTTGAGCATAGTTCCAAACTACTCTCCAGAATGGTTGGATTCGTTCACAACTTCACTAACAATGCATCAATGTCCCAGATAAACATTATTTCTATAGGAAAATTTATTCAAGGTTTCAAACAACTGACAACTGTCATTGCTGTAGTATTATATTTATTTATTTACTTTTGTTTAATATTTCATTTTTCCTCAACTACATGTAAAAAAAGTGTAACATTTGTTTTTAAAACTTAGTTCCAAATTCTCTCCCATCCTTCTTCCTCTCACCCATAACTGAAAAGGCAAGAAGGTCAAAATAAGTAATACATGTGTAGGCATACAAAAATTACCATATTAGTTATGTTGTAAAAGAAAAATAGGCCAAAAAATCAAGAAAAATTAGGTTAAAGATGCTTTTATCTATATTCAGACATCATCAGTTCTTTTTCTGAATATTGAGAGCATTTTGAAAATAGCTATGTCATTATTCAACATATATAGGACTGCTTGCCATCTAGGGGAGGGGGTGGAGGGTGGGAGGGAAAAATTGGAACAGAAGTGAGTGCAAGGGATAATGTAAAAAAACTTACCCTGGCATGGGTTCTGTCAATAAAAAGCTACTATTAAAAAAAAAAGAGAGAGAGAATAGCTATGTCATGCATAGCTGATTATCTTACAATATTGCTATTACTTTGTACATGGTACATGACACTTTATGTCAGTTATTGTTAAGTTTTTTCAGGTTTTTCTGAGATCATCCTGCTTATAATTTATTATAGCATAACAATATCCACGACAATCATATTCCTCAATTTGTTCAATCCTTTCTGGATTGATGGTTATTCCTTCAGTTTCTATTTCTTTGCCCCCAGAAAAGAACTGTTCTAGATATTTTTGTACATGTAAGTCTTTTCCTTCTTCTTTTTAAATCTCTTTTGGGGGAACAGACCTAGTAGTGATATTACTAAGTCAAAGAGTATGTGAATGGTTTTACAGCCCTTTGGGCTTAGTTATAAATTGCTTTACAGAATAGTTGAATCAGTTTACAACTCCAACAGTACCATTAATGTCTCATATTTGTCATTTTATTTTTCTGTCCTACTAACCAATCTAATAGTATGAGATAGTATCTTAGAATTGTTTTAATTTATATTTCTCTAATCAATACTGAGAATTTTTTCACATGGCTATAGACAGCTCTGATTACTTCATCTAAAATCTATTCATATCTTTTGATTATTTATCAATTGGGAATGACTTATTTTTTATAAATTTGATTCACTTCTCTAAATATTTGAGAAATAAGGCTTCTTTTCTTACTTCCAAAGTAAGAGAAATTTACTTGTAAACTTTTTTTTCAAGTAGCATTTATTTTTATTTTTTTTAAGATTATATCTATACATTCATTTTTTCCTATTTTTATTAACTTTTTTTATTATAGCTTTTTATTTATAAGATATATGCATAGGTAATTTTTCAGCATTGACAGTTGCAAATCCTTTTGTTCCAACTTTTTCCCTCCTTCCCCCCACCCTTTGCCCCAGATGGCAGGTTGACCAATACATGTTAAATATGTTAAAGTGTAAGTTAAATACAATATATGTATACATGTCCAAACAGTTATTTTGCTGTATAAAAAGAGTCAGACTTTGAAATAGTGTACAATTAGCTTGTGAAGGAAATAAAAAATGCAGGCAAACTTGTAAACTTTTTTCACAATTACTATTGGTAACTGTATTTCCCTCCATCCTATTTCCCACTCTGTTTATTCTATTCTCAATATCCTTTCACCCCGCCTCTCTTAAAAAGTTGTTTGTTTCTGACTTCTACTTCTGTCCTTTTATTATACCCCCTTGTCTTATCTCCATCTTTTCCTACTTTCCTGTAGATTAAAATAGATTTCGATACCCAATATAGGTTATATATTATTCCCTCTAAGCCAATTGTGGTGAAAATCAGGTTCACTCACTTTCTCTTGCCTTCCCCATCTTTCCTTCCACTGTAAAAAACATTTTCTTGCCTCTTTTTTCAGTGAGATAATTTATCTCATTCTACACTATTCCTTTCCTTTCTTCTGAGTGCATTCCTTTTTCTCCCCTTAATTTTATTGTTTTAAACATCATCCCTTAATATTCAATTCACAACTGTACCCTCTGTCTACATATACTAGCTGCTTGAATAAAGACAAAATTATTGTGAGTTATATCATCTTTCCAGGTAGAAATGTAAACAGCTTAATTCTATTAAGTTCCATATGATTTCTCTTTTGTGTTTCCCTTTTTATGTTTCTCTTGAGTCTTTTATTTGAAAATCAAAATTTCTATTCAGATCTAGTTTTTCATCAAGAATGCTTGAAAATCTTCTATTTCATTGAATGTTCTTTTTTCCCCTGAAAGAATATGCCCAGTTTTTGCTGAGTGGGTGACTATAATTGATTATAGTCCTGGATCCTTTGCCTTCTGAAGGATTATCACATTCCAAACCCTCTGATCTTTTATGTAGAAGTCCTACCCCCCCAGTGCCAGCAAATCTCCTTCTGATAAATTGTTTGGCTCCTTTCACAACCAGTAGGTTGGGCTGAGACCTACAGAAGCAACCTTTGCCACTGCTGATTCAGTGACTTCCAAGACCTGTTCCTCCTTTACTGGGAACTATTCAGCATTGATACAGCTTCTGCTGGACTTTGGTTTACTATATGATGTTACAGATCTCTCCTTATGGCCTTCTAAGTTGTATTTGGCTAGAAAAATATTTCACCCACTCCTTTTGTGGCACTCCAGGAATTGTTTTATGGCATTATTTAGAAATTTTTAGAGAGGTTTTAGGGAGAGCTTAGGCAAATCACTATCTTTGAATTATAAACTTTAGAAGGCATCTTCTTATTTCTAAGTCAGAAAGTGAAATTTTCATAATAAATATTTTTAATAACTCTAGCCAAAAGTTAATGTGGTAAAAAGGGGGGGGGGAAACATTGAACAACAACAAAAAAAAAAAATGGGAATGCCTGCTTTATTTACCTAGTTTTACATTTATTAGCCCCTAATCTTGATTGTTATTCAAAAATCGCAGGACCCCAGTTTATTCACTAGAAAAATAAATAATAATAATAATGTTTATCTTCTTTAATTCATGTAGAATGAAGGGATTTTTTGTTTCATTTGTGCCAAGCACTGTAATAAAGTTCTAATGATTCTAGTTCAAAAGTGAAATAATTTCTGTCTCCAATAAGGGTAGAAAATACTTAGAAGAGTGCTGGCCTAGGAGAGTGCGGCCTATGTCAACAGTCAAGAATATGTCTGAAGGTGATCAGAGCACCAGCTCTGAAGTCAGGAAGACCTAAGTTCAAATCTGGCCTCAGACACTTAACACTTCTTATCTGTGTGACCCTGGGTAAATCACTTAACCCCAGTTGCCTCAGCAAAAAACCCCAAAACAAACAAACAAAAAACCAAGAATATGCCTGAAGTATAAAGTTCTGCATGTCTGATATTTATATATATATATTATATTAGGTTTATATTGGACCATGTGATGGATTCAGTAATTAGAATAGTCAAAACCTCAGGACAAGACATCATTGAGTTGATGAAATTGGATAGTCTTTGAAAGCACTTTGAGTAGAAAGTTAAGTCAATCAATTAAAAAACATTTATTAGGTGCTGGACTATATATTTCAAGCACTGTAATAAGCATTATGTACTAAGTGGTATAAATATAAAACAAGTCATTATTTTAATCTGAGAAAGTCATGATTATACAAAATTATATTATGTGTATAAAATTTTAGTTTCTTGATTATCTTCTGAAAGTGATTATTGTCTTCATTATCATTATTTAACTAACTTCTTTATAATCAAGTACCAGAGTAGGAAAAATAATATTCCAAAATGATACAAGTACTTTTATAAGTTCATTGATAAATTTAATGTATAGAAAGAGGAAATAACCAAATTGAATGTCACTAATAGAAAAAAAAAGTCACTCACAATTTATTATTTGTATGCATGTTTGGGTACAGGAGGGGAGCTCAAGATGAACATTTTGTGCCATTTTATATAAATATTTTGCTATTCAAGTCAATCATGTTGTTGTTGTTGTTGTTGTTGTTGTTGTTGTTGTTGTTGTTGTTGTTGTTGTTCTTCTTCTTCTTCTTCTTCTTCTTCTTCTTCTTCTTCTTCTTCTTCTTCTTCTTCTTCTTCTTCTTTTCTCTTAACATATGAGACCTGAATTCCCAATTCTGATTCTGCTACTTATCAGTTATGACTCTAGCTATGGATATAAAATATTCTTTGGAACTAAATTAGAGTAGACCTAATAGAATTTTCATTTTTTCATTTTTAAGGCTAATTGTAGTAATGCAATATATAGTCATGTATACATATAAATATAATATATATGCATATTGTTGTTCCAGTTATCTCTGACTCTTTGTGACCCTATTTGGGGTTTTCTTGGCAAAGTTACTGAAGTGATTTACCATTCTCTTCTCCAGCTCATTTTAAAGATGAGGAAATTGAGATAAGCAGGGTTAAGTGACTTGCCCAGGGTCACATAGCTAGTATCTGTGGTTGGATTTGAATGCATAAAGATGAGTCATCCCTACTCAAGGCCTGATACTATATCTACTGTCCCATGTAGATGTCCTATATATGTATATGCATATATAATACACATTTATTTACATATATATGTATATGTATATATATAATATACAATTTAACTATACATTTGTACTATTTATAGTAGATATATTATTTATTATGTGTGTGGAGGCAGAGAACTCATAGTGAGCAATTTATACCATTTTATGTGAATATTTTTTCTATTCAAGTTAATAGTTTACATGCAGAGAGAGGGAATGATTAAGTATTATCCCTTAAAATAGAAATTTCATGAATTTAGAGGATATGTGTTTGTAAATAAATAAATATATATATATATATATATATATATTTAGAGAGAGAGAGAGAAACTGTTGCAGAGACTGTTTCCTCATCTATAAAATGATAGAATTAAATTAGGTAACCTCATATTTATTTTTTCAGTTTAAAAAGCTATAATCCTATGAATTTTTTGCATGGATGAGTAATATCTACTGATCATTCTTGCTATTGGTAACTTAGTCAATCAAATACCTAGAATAATTACCATAGTAACTGAACTCTCTTGGAGAACTATGAATTTTCAAGCGAGGGTAAGCTATGCACAGGCATTTTGGAATTACAGAGAACAAAGAAAATAAAATAATTGTTCTCAGGACATTTGAAGCATAGCTTGAAATAATGTTTCTAGTCCTATGAAATAAAAGCGAGAGATTGATGATACCAACACACAACAATAACTTCATGGTGGATGAGGGAGAGTTGTGTAAAGATGAAGCAAGAATTCAGAACTACAGGGAGTGAAAGATAACTACAGGGAGTGAAAGATCTCTACAGACAAAAAGACACACATTCATATCCATATGAATTCAAGGTATGTTATGGTAAATGTCCTAAAGTGTCATATATTCTTCTCATTTCTGAATACAAATTGCTGTTGGTTCCAACATAAGAAGAAATTTAACAAAAATACAAAGCAATTGTTTTAGTTATTTATGAATTTAGCCTGTATAAATATCTTGGCTAGCAAAAAAAAAATATATTTGCATAGTCAATCAAAATAATTATTTTGACAGTGACTTTTATGACTCCTTTTTATGTTCAGGCTTTAAATATTGAAAACAATGACAAAATATTGATATGAAGTTATTGGCAGTATCACATTCACATATTCAGAGGCACTGTGTAAATAAAAGCTATTAGGTGTATTTGATATCCTATTATGTTTTGAAATTCATTTACCTACTTAAAATGCAAATATATACATTTTTGTTGATTGCTAGAACTTCAATAGCCATGGAGATATATTTACAGCTTAAGTTTACCATTTTCTACTCATCTTTTATTCATATTTGATTTCATCGTCAACCACAAGTTATTGTTGATCCAAGTTTTCTGGTATGCTAGTTTTAACACTCATCTCTGTTTATCTGGTAATACGAACCCCACTATTTATCATATGGAAGTGTTCTTTCAAAGAACTTTTAGCTTGCCTCCTTTCATTCATAAATAATATGATTTGCTAGAAAATGGTATAAGTAGTAAAGAGCATGAGATAAGTTTCCCCAGATGTGATGGCATACCCTTTCCATATAACCCTATGCTTGAAACAGAGTTCATTTTGGTTGCTTAATAAAAGATTACTGAAAAAAGTAACAGGGACATTGATTAATATCCAGTATTTGAATAACTAATTCACCTATGTGAAGTAAATTAGGCGTTTGAAGGCTTTTGAACCAACTTTCTCAGTAACCTTTTTCAATCTAATACATGAAATAGCATCACTTTGCTTTAAAAATGTTTATTAATTTCTAATAGAGTAATAGTTTGTTTCCAGAAAAGACTATTATCATGAAAAGAATAAGCCTAGTAAAAATTAAGGATTAATTTTTAAAATTGCTCTTTACATCTTTTATACTATTTAAGCTAAAGATAACCTAGATATTACTTATGCACACATAAGTTATTTCTTATGGTCATTATTAGAGCAAAATGAATTCTACCTATAAGACTTGCTTGACTCTTTTAATTTTCTGTCTAAAAAATTATTTAGGTTGAACATCAGAACTTCTAATTCCTTTCCATTTGTGAAACCACTTTCAAAAGTTTTATTCTTTTATTTAGGGTCAACTCAGCCTGTATCTACAACAGCTTCCATTTATTAAGAAGATGTAAACATTTTTATCAATCTTCAATATTGTAAACAAGTTTTATGGGCAGAATGGGCAAAACTTCATTTTAAATTGGAATTTTCTAATAAAATATTCATATTTATCTTTAGCAGAGTCTATATAGCCTTTCAGACAAATTCAGAGAAACATGCTCTGAATGTATAATAGCTTATATTTATTTCTATTTCCCCCTACTCAAAAATTATAAACTCTATTAGTAGAAGTGAATAGCAATAAGCTGAAGTATCAAAATAGTCCAATATATTGAATTACTATTATCATTATCTGTTCCCATTCTTAAATATTTATATAATTAAATAATATATATTTCTGTAAATATATATATACACATACGTATACATACAAATACATACAAAATCTCATCAAGTATCTGAAATGAATTTACATATCTAGATAGGATTTTAGTTAGTCTCTCAATTAAAAATATACCTTTTAGTGAATATTGATTTTTAAATAATCTCTAATTATATATTAATTATATTATAAGAAAAATAAATAATTAATGTATTAATTAAATCATCAAATAAATGTAATACAAACATATAAGTACAAATATGTAGCAAATGCTAGAAATGTAAATAACTTTTTAAAGGTGGCATTTAATAAAATGCTAATTCAAAATTAATAATTAGCTCATCATATTATTTAGTAGTATGTGTCTTATTTGAATACACATACATTCACAAATAAACACATAGATTGGTATAATAATGACATGTCTTTGAATGCAAAGAACAAAGGTAATCGAAAAGTTCAGTTAAAATTTAAATATTTTTAAACGTAAAATGCAGGGATATATATGTCTTTATAGTTGCTTAATCACTATATGACATATTATATATATATATATATATATATATATATATATATATATATAATTGTTCAGATGACATTCTTCAAACACATTTTTAAAAACTAAAAATTCATGTCAACCATAAATATAAAATATTCTCTGGATATTAAAAAAAATCAGAGTAGGCTTAATATATTTTTATTGTAAGTTGTTATAAAACATAAGGAATTGTATATCTGTTCATGCATAATACCACATAAAGGTGCATATACTCATATAATACTTATTTTATGTTTATGTTGTTACATTTTATTGATCTGTTGATTTCATTATGTATTATCAGCAAAGAATCATAGATTGTTACATTTAATGAGGAATATTTGTACAAATTTATCTATGTATCTATATTTTTGTCTATCTCTCTCTATATATATATAGATATGTTTTAGGTAAGATTTCATTGTTCTTTACATTATTATCTTTAGCTTTACATCAGGAATTATGTTAGGTCTATTCATTTACATAAATAAGTATTTCCCATTCAAGGATGACTATGAGCTATTGACTAATTTTTTCAAAATGTCAAGCATTAAAGCAAAAGAAGAAAAAAGGGGGAAAATCTACATTATTCTATTTATATGTAGACATATATTAGCAACAATAGTTGTTATTATCAGTATAAATGTACATATACAAATACTCAAGTATAATCTACAAAGGTGCATGTATATATAGTGAATGAGGTAGTTAGGAAAAACTACAACTTTTGGTTTAAGGGCTCACCAATCTCCTCAGGATTCCTCCTCCAACTTTGGTGTTTACCTGGCACTCAACTATTACCTGTGTGTCTAAGCTACACCATGCACAGTGACCAAACCCAAGTAAACTCTCTGTCAGATGGGATACTAAGGTGAGGGTGACTGACAGGCCTCCAACCTGTCACTGAGTCCCTGGGGAATGGTGTCTACCTCAAGCATGTGAAAACTTCCCCTAGAGGAATGAGTAGATGAAAGCAATTTATTCCAGTGGCCATGAAGTTAGCTAAGGCTGGTTCTGTGGAACCCTTGATCTTGATCAGACATCTGAAGTGCCAAGATCATCTATTTCTTCCTGGGCTATTGCCAATCATACTGACTTTTGTTTTGCAACTGGCATCTGATGATTGTGGAAGAGAGAGGCTGATGACTTTGTAATTCTGTCTCACTTAAATTCAATTCATTCAGGAGCCAAGATATCATTGTATGATCTCATTGATCCTCTTTGAAAATGAAGGCTAAACAATAACTATGAGCCTGTAATTTCTGGTCTTAAGGAATTGTCTGGGGCTCTTGGATGTTAACTGACCTGACCATGTACACATATTAAAATACTATGAGAGTCAGAACTTGCAAAGAAATGTTGCTGTTTCCAAAGCAGGTAGGTTTGCCATATTATGCATATATTATCATATTACTTATAGTATGCAATCACTCTGTGAAGGAATGATATTCATAAAAACACATATTTGTATATTTTTTACATTTGGTATATACACATATATACATATATATACACATATTCTCTTCTAAATGCCTTGAGGAAGAATAAATTGACTACTTATAGTAGTTTGATTTGACATATTCTTCGCGTAAATTTTAAAGTTTGTGTTCAGAATACATGTACGCTATCTTTAAATAAGACACAGGGTATTGCTACTCTTAAAAAAAACAAACAGGGGAAATATACAAAATCATCTTGTTTATTTTTTATACATACAGCTTCCAAAAACTTCAGAAATCAGGAACTTGAAAAAGTAAGTATATGTATACAGAAATGTAAATTTACAAATACATTTGAATACATGTATTTTTATATAAATTCATAATATTATATTCAAACTATGTATATTTACAACCAAAAGTAGTATATATGTGTATATATACTTCTTTTTGTTTTAATGATGAATTGTTTTTTAAAACAAATTAGTGATCAATTGTTTGGTTTTTTTTTTTTTTTTATGAAGAGAAACACTAAAAAGTTATGTTATGAAACAGCAAAGAGAGAATCCTAAATGTGAACTTAATCAATGGAAATTTTGCAAGTATTTATTACAAAAAAATTTTGAAAAATCTGGAAGACTGAAAAATATAACAGATGGTTAAAATAATTTTGTATTTTCCCCTATTCTTTTAGAATAGTGATGACCCTGTACATCTCTTAAAAGTAGTATGCATGTTTTTGAACACAAAAAAATTAGTCCTTCTATTCCCTTCCTCTCCATAGCTAAACTGAAACTGTCACAAATAGCTTATATATTTTTAAATTGACTTTCCTCATAAAGACACTAAATAGAGAATGTTACAATCCTCATTCTCTGCTCTTCATTCCCAACTTGAGTGGAAAAAAAAAAAAAGACCTTGAATTATAAACATGTATTTGTCAGAGGCAGGAAGTAGAGAGTGGGAAATGGAAACGTACTTATTTCTCTTTTAAAAAACATTTTATCTGAATTTTGTAGGATATTAACATTTATATCTATTTTGTGGGAGGCTTATTAGTCTTTTGTTTATTAATTAATACATTCTATTGTGATAAGCATGTACAAGGAAAGCTTACTCTTATGTGGCCTTTTTCTTGGGTTGAAGGACACAAAGAAAATAATTACCCTTTGGTACCCATATTTTCTGGTTAAAAGTAAATAATGTGGTCTGACAAAAAAAAAAAAAAAGTGCCTTATGCATAGATTCTTCAACAGGCATCTTCTTTTAATCAGAACTATTTTAGAGAAAGCAGGATAGCCCTGTAAATCCTATTGTGTATCTATTCCCTTTTGAAATAGAAACTAAAACTACTCCCGATTAAAGGAAGAGGCCTTTGTAACCTTAGCTGCTGCTTAGGGACCACAAAGAGGCACTGTTTCACATAAAAAACACACGTATTTTTATGCACAGAGCCTTTGGTAACCTTGATAGTGCTTGTGTCCTCAGTCCTTGCCCAGTAATTTCACATGATCTAATTGAAGCCTCATCTTCAGGCTGATTTCACATTCCTTCATGAGCTCTGAAAGTAGTAAGAAATTAATAAACGTTTGTAAAACTCATACTTGAATTACATTTGTTTGGGATTCTTTCATTCCTTATATTAGTAGGAGAAACTGAATTGCATTAGCATTGAAACAATGTATTTGATGTATTCTCAAGAATTAGCAGGACCTTTTTAGGGTTCTTTTGCCTTTCTGATTTTCTTTAACAATGATGGGGCTAAGTGAAACAATGCTCATATTTTTCTTATATTCTTATAGTCTTTCATAAGATCTCATCTTCTGGACTAAACATTCCAAGCTGACTGAAACAAAGCACCACAAGGAAATGGGTCTTGTCAATAAATTCTTTGCCTCTTCTACTACCCAGGGAACATTCAGCATCATTTTTCCCCCTGCACCAACTTTTCTGCTGAATTAGACAATTGTTTGAAGGAATGATATCACAGAAAATGTGACTGGAGCTACTTGTAAGAATAAACAATAGAAGTAATTACTCTTTTAGTGAGGAAACTCTGCTTATGGTTTCTGAGTCCTGAATTCTGAATCTCATTGACATACTTTATCCAGACCAAAGCCACTGGGTAACATTCTTCCTTAATTGTAGAGATATGTTCCTAGTTATTGATATTAATATATGGAACAATAAAAATGGCATGTAAATTTCTACCAGGAATTTATCTCATTTGAGCCACATACTATCTGATAAAAGGAAAATAAACTATGAAATAAATGATCAGCAACATTTGGAAGGAGGAGCTGTTAATAACATTACTGAAAGGGAGGATTCAGGGTAAAAGAGGCTAGGTACAGTATAGATATGGGCTTCTAAGGATCATTTCCAGGCTAAATTTCAAAGAACTTAAAAAAAAAAAGTAAAGATAAAAGTTGGATACTGAGTAGAAATATCGATAACTCTACCAGTATCACTAGCAAGCACATCAACAATGAATGTAATTCCTTTAATTTAGTTCTTACAAGTGTGATAAAGGTATCATCCGATAGAAACTCCAGTCCTTTAAGATGTTCTGTCTGGTATCAACAAACATAGATGCTTGGGAAGCCTGCTTCTGGGCATGTGTGATGGAGGACCCAAAATTTTCATTTAGATACAATTATATAGCTCTACTACTACTATTACTACTACAGTTGCACATACAAATATACAGATATATGTTCTATATATCACATATATATATAAAAGATATATATATATATATATATATCTTTATATCACAATGAAATTTATGCATCATATATATTCATATACTTGTTTTTTGTTTACATATATTTAGATATGTGTATGTACACGTATGGAAAGAGAGAGAGAGGCAGAGACAGAGAGACAGAGGGAGGGAGAGAGAGAATAATGCAATGTAGCTTTGGAATTGAACCTGTTTTTAAAAGCTATGAGTATAGATTCATTTTTAAACTACTATGACTTTACTTATAGTGAGATTGTTACTAACACTAGATTCAAAGGTAAACTTTGAGATCATTTAGGCTAATCTAATGTCTCAAAGACTATTTAAAACAAATATTTTATGATAATATTTGGATGAACAAAGACAACGCTTTTGACAGGATTTCTTATAACACCACTACTCTGTTGCTATGCAACAATCAAATTATCCATATCAAGATTTCATACTATAGGTTCTCTGTGCCAGTTAGTTACCTGAAGAATTATAGTATAATCTACCTACAGATAGTATAGAGTTAAAGTAAAATAAGAATCTAAGACATATAATTTACATTTCCACATATAAAAACATATAAAAAGTTTGTCCTTATTGAGTCCCATGAAATTAGTCTTTGATGTTGGGTCTTATATGTTATATTTTCTATTGTGGTCAGATTTGTTTGCAACATAATCTGATAATTGGACAATTCATTGAAAGGCTATTTTTTCAATCAATATTATACTTAATTTTGTTGCATTTAATATTTTTGGCTTCAAGGCCAGCTTTTTAAAAAAATTTATTATAGATATATAGTATTCTAGGAACTGTGATCTTTAATTATAACTACTGATAGGCCTTGTGTAGTTCTGATTGTAGTTCTAGCATATTTGAATTGTTGTTACTTGCAAAATTTTCTCTTTGGTCTAGAAATTTTGAAATTTATTTATCTATTTTAATAGCTTTTTATTTACAAGTTATATGCATGGGTAATTTTACAGCATTGACAATTGCCAATCCTTTTGTTCCAATTTTTTCCCCTCTTTCCCCCCACCCCTTCCCCTAGATGGCAGGATGACCAGTAGATGTTAAATATATTAAAGTGTAAATTAAATACAAAATAAATATACGTGACCAAACTGTTATTTTGCTGTACAAAAAGAATCGGACTCTGAAATAATGTACAATTAGCCTATGAAGGAAATACAAAATGCAGGCAGGCAAAAATATAGGGATTGGGAATTCAATGTAATGGTTCTTAGTCATTTCCCAGAGTTCTTTTCCTGGGTGTAGCTGGTTCAGTTCCTTACTGCTCCATTGGAACTGATTTGATTCATCTCATTGCTGAAGATGGCCAGGTCCATCAGAATTGATCATCATATAGTATTGTTGTTGAAGTATATAACGATCTCTTGGTCCTGCTTGTTTCACTCAGCATCCATTTGTGTAAGTCTCTCCAGGCCTTTCTGAAATTATCCTGTTGGTCATTTCTTACTGAACAATAATATTCCATAATATTCATATACCACAATTTATTCAGCCATTCTCCAATTGATGGGCATCTACTCAGTTTCCAATTTCTGGCCACTACAAAGAAGACTGACACAAACATTTGTGCATATACAGGCCCCTTTCCCTTCTTTATAGAAGTTTTGAAATTTAGCAATGATACTCCTGGATGTTATTGTAGGATCTCCTTCAGGTGGTGATCAGTGGATTGCAAGTTATAGTCTTAAAGAGTTATCTGGAACAGTGAACAGTTCAGTGACTTATCCAAGAACACACAACCTTTATGTGTAGAGACAGGCTTTGACACTAGACCTTTCTGGATCTGTGTCCCCACAATAAATATATGATTTATTACAACTCCAAGACAACCAAGGGAAAATGAGCCTTACCTCAAAAAGAAGAGAATTATTAAATGTTATCAGAAAATAAGATAAACAAAAGTGAATTTACAGAAATATTTTTGAGACAAATAGACCTTTCTTTATAAAGCAATGATTAAAATTCACATCAGGTATATCCTACTAAATGTAGTAACTATAACCAAAAATAGCTTATCTCTAGATAGAGTCTATTTCATAGATAAGACTCAAGATTAGAATAAAAAATACTCCAAAAGCAATACCCACAAAAAAGAGTGATGTCATTTTGCTTATGGAACAAGAGAGATGATTTGGAAGTCTTTATGGTAATTATACATAATCAGATCATTAAGACCAGAAATTACAGGTTATTCTTGAGGAGCATGAACTATGGATTTACATGGATTAAGCAACAAAGTGATAGAGACTATAGATTACTACTGCAGGTTTAAAAATTTGACACCTCCCAGATACCTAGAAAAATATCAGTTGACATACTCAGAGTTTTCTCTCTAGTTTAAACTAGAAGATTATAAATCTCTGTATTATGAATCTAAACCTCAAAATAACCTTGAGAATTAAACACTAATGAAAACACTAATTAAAATGGAGTAACATTGAAGACATAACTGTTGCCTACAAGTTACTTGCCTATAACAAGGCCCCATAAAAAATTAAGAGCAATATTCTTAACAGATGCTCTCATACTCATAATCACCAAACCACATGACATATGAAGCTCTCAAAATACAGGGATTTAATTAGGAGTAGTTAAAATGATGTAGGAACAACATATCAACTCTATTTTTTGTGAATTTATTCCAAAAATTATTTCAGTAAATCTGCATGAGCTTGCATCCCAATACTCTCACTTAATTACAAAAGCAGTTATGTTATCCAACTGTGTAATAATCTACAGAAGACTAAATGTAAAAGAATAGTAGTTAGGATCCTAGAACCTTTGTCTAGGTGACATTTATTTGAATTTCATCACTGGAAAAAAAGAGATAAAACAAGATAATAATTACTGACATGTACATATTAATGCTTGCAAAGAATTTTATATGCTATTTTATTTGGTCTTCACAACAGAGTAATATAAATCCTTCATGTATTATATCCTCATTTTGCAGAAGAGGAAATTAAGACTCACAAATCTCTTGTCCATCTAATAAGTGTGCAAGTAGAATTTAAACCCAGATCCTTTTTCACCCAGGTCCAAAATTCTTCCAGTTACAATAAACAATATCCTTTATCATCCTATTCTTAGTTACTTATTTAAAATTATACTAATAGTAGGTAAGATGGGACAACAACAACTCTAATAAGAGTGATAATATTATTCTGGTTATTATTGAAAGTGAGAAATAAGCCAAAATATTTACTCTCTTTTTATTTTTGTTTTCACATAATTACAGAATTAATAAAAATCACTATCAAAATAAATGTCTCATTTAGATGGAAATTGTATTTTTCTGTTACTCTAATACTATATATATATGATAAAATTTGAAATATTTGGCTATAATAAAACCTATATTAATAACAAAAGTCCATTAAGCATATTTATAACTATTAAAATTCTATGTTGTGTCATTCAGAAAGCATACCCCTTGAAATACTGGAATGTAAAATTTGAAATAGTAACCACAAACAATGTTAAATATATGGATTATAAATCACCCATCAAATATTGTGCACCTAATTATAGAGATTTCACTAAGAAATATAAAGCTACAAACAAATATACAACATTCCAAATCATCGTGATATTGGCTGAGATTGACATAGAGCTTTGTTAACAGCAACACTTTTGTGCTGGACTGGATTTGACTCTGGCTAACTGCCAGATCGTTTTTGTTCCATATTAGAATGAAATGAGACACTAGTAGGTCATTCAACAGTTAGCAAAAGGACATTTGGTAGACCATTGCAAAAATTAATTTTCCCAGAAGGACAACCCAGGATCCATCAGACTAAGAGTACCTCAATTATCTATCATTGTCAATCAGCCAAACATCAAACCATGCTTGGAGCTCCTCATGCTTGTTTTGTACTACTCAAGTAACCAGGGAGAGATTCACTAGTCTGTGATACTGATATCTTGAGCCAAGTAAATCTTGAGAGTATTTTAATATTTATAAAGATAAAACTAACCTTGTCTACATGAAATCTGCGGTTAGGATATTACCTTTGAATAGACAATAAAAGTATTATCTTCCCAATTTAGTTTATGAAGAAATTAAACATTACTGGCTAGATTTGAATTCTGATCTTTCTCATTGTGAGCAGTAATTTTTTTCCCACTGTACCATGCTACTTTCCATAGATGTAATCTTTACTCTGATGAGCATTTAAATTTCATATGAACTGAGTGAAAACTAATTTATTTATCTCTATTAATCTTGTTGAATGTGAGAAATATGAACACATTTATTTTGTAGCTTTAAATGTCTAAAAAAATTATTAAGTAGAAATTATGTTCTAGGAATCAAAGTTAGTTTAAAAAATCTTACCTATTAACATGGAGAATTGCCCTTTGAAAAGACCCTATGTTAATATCCTTGTTGTTGACTCTGTTTTAAATGCTGGCATGATTATAGTGAGTGCAAGGGTTGGAGAAAGAAAATTGCCATAGATGATGCCAGAGTAGGTTCTTGACAGCCCGCTCAATCATCTTTAATTTTCCTGGGGGATAATATTAAAAATAAGGTATTGAAAGCTTACCAACCTGACTCATATTAGGCACATGTTTTGTTAATGAAGTTGCAGTCCATTTGATACCTTTGCCAAATAAGATGTCAGGAACATAGAAAGATTATTATGCTGAAGAAAAGCAGCTATTTAAAGTTGAACACCATCCTAAATTAAGAGGAACTTTGAATTCATACAGTAACAGTAGCTAAGCCTTTTTGCAAAAAAATCTCCACTTTAAATTAATTTTATATGCTTTTTTATTTTGTGAAACTTCTATTAATTATACTCAAAATAATTGACAATGGATAAGGAGAGTTACTATATTTTGTTGCTTTGATTAAAAAAAAGATGATAGAAGGTGTGACTATTTCAAAAGTAAAATTCATTCTTCTTTTTCTCTCCCCAAATTACTCTCATTTGAAATGTGAAATATTTAAAATTTGGCTGCTTTAAAATGATAAAAAAGATATTAAATTCTAGCCAAAATAATTATGTTGAATTATAGTTCACATATTAAATCAGCAATGATACTCAAACATTTTTATATTTATATTTAATACATTTAAGTTTATTGATATAAGACTTGCTGAGTGGCATTATTTTAAAAACTTTATATAATTAATGTTTTAAAATACTTCTGATAATAAATAAGCTCATTAAAAATTAAGAGAGTTCCGTTTTCAGCTTTTTATCTTTAATATCTGATATAGTTTAGTTTGCAAAGTAGATATTTAATAAATGCTTATTAATTGATTGAAAAAATATTTAAATCAGTAAATTTGTCTTCCTTATGTGAAATTTTAAAATGTTTTTGTTCAGACATTCTGTTGTGTCTGACTTTTCACGACCTCATGAATTATAACATGCCTAACCCTTCTATTCTCCATTGTCTGGAAGCTTGTAAAGTTCCTGTTCTTTGTTTCTATGACATGATCTATCCATCTCATCCTCTGCTTTCTCTCTTTTGTCTTTTCCTTTCAATCTTTTCCACCATCAAGGTCTTTTTCAATGAGTCTCGTTTCATTATGTGGGTAAAATATTTAAGTATCAATCTCACCATTTGATCTTTCAATTAATAGTCTGAATAAATGTTTTCAAGTATTGACTGATTTGATTTTGCTGTCCAAAGGTACTACCGTGTTTCCCTAATAATAAGATGTATCCCGAAAATAAGCCCTCCCCTTACTGTGTAAGATTCCTCTAAAATAAGCCCTGCCCCGAAAATAAACCCTATTGAGATTGCTACTGTAGTGAAGGTGATCCCCTGTGCTACACGCTACATTATGGTGCCCTCTGTATGCACAGTCGTTCCCCGCCCCCCCCCCCCCTCATGAAATGCACTCCGCACTCCGCGCTGCATCCAATCAGAGCTGCAACAGTGAGCATGTCATCCTGTTCTTCCCCAGTGATTTGCTTGCTGGCGCCATTGAGAGCAGTGCCACAGAGGAGAACTGAGGCAGGACAACATAAAAACCCGGTATGTAAGCGGGAGTGAGGGGGCATGATGGAGGATAAAAGAAGAACTCAGGAGGCATCATGGAGGATAGAAGGAGCACTCAGGGAGCATGATGGGGTTAAAACATTATTGAGGGGCATGATAGAGTGAAAAGAAGGACTGATGGTCATAATTCTGTCTGTTTTGACCCCCAGACATGAGTACAAAAAGGAAGAGCTATACTGCTGAGTACAAGAAAGCAATTGTAGAGGAGTCACATGGTAAGAATTTTGCAGTTTTCTGTAAAGAAAAACTTTTGGATCTTTGAATGGTCAGAAAATGGAGAGCAGATTATAAAAACCTCAATCAACAGGTGGATGAGGGAAAAGCGAAAAAGCACAGGTCTAGATCAGGTTGGCAACCCTTATATCCTGACTTGGAGATCCTCATTGGTGAATGGATTGCTGACAGGAGAGCAAAGGCCTTGGTTGTGCTGTCAATGTTCATTAAAATAAGCCCTCCCCCGAAAATAAGCCCTCTGGTGTTTTTCTGTCCAAAAAAAAAAATAATAATAAGACAGTGTCTTATTATTGAGGAAACCTAATATCAAAAGTTTTCTCTAGCACCACAATTCAAAAGCATCTATTCTGTGATTTTCTTAAACTTCTAGATTTTCTATATACTAGATTTTCTTATACTTCTAACTCTCAAAGCTATATGATGCTATTAGAAAAAAACATATTTTTGATAAAATGGAATTATACAAAAAGGTGATGTCTCTATTTTTTAATATGCTTTTCATATTTGCCATAGTTTCCCTTCCAAGGAGCAAGTGTTCTTTAATTTCATGACTGAAATCACCACTTATATTGATCTTTGAGGTCAAGAATATAAAATGTGATACTGGTTCCATTTCTTGTATTTACCAGGACATTGAGAACATTTGAACAGATTTTTGGTTTTTTGATGTTAAGTTTCAAACCAGCTTTCACCTTCTCTTCTTTTACATTTTTATTAAGAGACTTTTTAATCCTTCTTCATTTTCTGCTATCAAAGTAGAAATCATCTGCACATAAAAGATTGTTATTTCTCCTGAAAACCAAATTCTGAATTTTGATTTAGTCATCCTGACATTTCACATGATATATTCCACATATAAACTAAATAAATAAGGTGGCAATATACACAGCTTTGTCATAATCCTTCTCTAATCTTAAACTAATCAATTGTTCTCTGTTCAGTTCTAACTGTTGCTTTTTGGTTTATTTATGGGTTCCTCAGGAGACAAGTAAGATATTCTGATATTCCCATCTCTTTGAAGACTCACAGTGTTAAGTTGTGATTCATATAGTCAATAGCTTTAGCATAGTCAATAAAGAAGTAGAATTTTTCTGGAACTCTCTTTCTTTATCCATAATAGTGTATGTTGCCATTCTCTAATTCTTCTGTCTCTTTGAAAACTAGGTTTCTATTCTGGCAAGTCTTGGTTCACATGTTGTTAAAGCCTATTTTACAGAATCTTAAGCATAATCTTGCTGGCATGTGAAATGAGCACAATAGTTCATTAATTTAAACATTCACGACCATCATCCTTCTTTAGGATTGAGACATAAACGGATCTTTTCCAATTCAGTGATCACTGCCGAGTTTTCCAACTTTGCAGGCAAATTGAGTGCTATAATTTCATAACATAATCTTTTAGAATTTTAAATAGTTCATCTGGAATTCTATCCCTTTACTAGCCTTATTGTTAACAATGCTTCCTATGGCCTACTTGACTTCATCTTCCAAGATATCTGGCTCAAGACCAGTGACCACACCATCACAGTCATCAGTGTAATTAAGATCTAGCTTATATGATTCTTTTGTGTATTTTTTACATCTTCTTGATTTCTTCTGCTTCTCTTAAGTCTCTGTCATTTAACTTTTCCTTGATATAGCCAATGTTCCTGAAGAGATCTTCCTCATTGTATTGTTTCTTCTATTTCTTTGTTGCTGTTTCTTCTCTTGTTGAGCACATGGACAACTGCAGACCTTTTCCAGCCCTGTTTCGGGAGCTGGGAGACTATACTATGTAGCCACATAGTCCTACAAAAACTGCCCTATGACCTGATCTACAAGATGCATAACCTTAGCATTGTGGGCTCCAACCTGATAGTCCTGTTCACTTATGTGGCAGGGGCCGGGCAGCACGCCAACTACATATCCCTCCTGTTCAACCAAGAGAACAAGCAAGTGCTATGAGCGCAGAGCAAGTATCAATTGTTGATACATTCTTTTCCTGTTGATGTATCAAATACTGAATTAAATGAGTTTCAAAGTAGATTGTGTTCAGGCACCACCAAACATATGAAAATTGTTTTCAACATTCATCTTTTTGTAAGATTTTGAGTTTTAATTTTTTTTTTACTCTTTCCCTTTCTTTACAAGACAGTAAGCAATCTAATATAAATTATACATGTGCAATCATGTAAAACATATTTCTACATAAATCATGTTATAAAAGAAAAAACAGAATAAAATTGTTAAAAAATAAAAAAAAAATAAAGAGTGTAAAAATAGTATACTTTAGTCCACATTCAGAGTTCTTCAGTTCTTCATATTGATATGGATAGAATTTTCCATCATGAATCTTTTGGAATCATCTTGGATCTGAAAAAAGCTAAGTCTATCTTAGTTGATCATCATATAATGTTGCTGTTACTATATACAATGTTCTCTTGGTTCTGCTCACTTCACTCAACATCAGTTTATATATCTTTTCAAGTTTTTCTGAAATCTGCCAGCTCATCATTTCTTATAGCATAATAATAACCCTATTACATTCATACAGTACAATTTATGTAGGCATTCTCCAATTGATGGGACTTCCCACAATTTTCAGTTCTTTGTCACCATACAAAAAGCTGCTATAAATATATTTGTAAACATTTTTGTATAAATATTTTGTATTTTCTTCTTTTTATGATCTCTTTGGGATACAGACCCAATACCAGTATTGCTAGATATGAGTATGCAGAGATCCTAAAGTGATGAAGCAAAAGAGCAGAGAACATCTTCGTCTTGCCTTCTCCTCTCTTTCTTCTTGGCTGGAAGAGCACCATGTGAATTTCAAGGATTTTGGATGATTTTGAATTTCCCATCTTTCCATGAGTGTACTAGCAGCAGCATCTGATGTTTGAAAGCAGTGTCTTTACTGGTTAAGAAAGGCCTACTGGACACTTATTCAAGGCTCTACAAAGAATCTAATTTGCATGAAGTAAGAAAATACATCATAATTACAGGGATCATCTTGAAAGTTCCAGAAATGGATTTCTAGGGGTAGCAAGATGGCAAAGTGGATAGAGTCAGGAGAACTTGAGTTCAAATCTGACCTCAGTCACTTAATATTTACTAGCTGTGTGAGCCTGGATAAGTTCTTAACCCCTATTACCTAGCCCAAACAAACAATTAGAAATGGATTTCTAGAAGTTGGGAATTACCTTCATCACATAGCTTTTCTAAATATGGGCCCTCCTTCTGATGCATTCTGTATTTATTGGTGGGAAAGTATGTAACAGATTTTTGGAAGAATGTTTTGTACCAATTGTATCACCCCAGTAAATACCCCTTCCTAAAAACTAAACCTAAATGATAAGAAATAATGATTGCAAATAAAAAATGTTGGGGGATTGTGAACCTAACATTGGGAATACTCTCTTACCACCATTTCTTAGGGATTCTCTTAGATTCCTTTAGACTGAAGAGAAAAATGATAACTTTCATCTGTATATCTGCTAGATTAAGCAGTGCAAGTTAAGGTTGAGTAAATCCAGAGACTAATTGTACTACTTTGTGAGAATCTTTATCCCTTGACTAGAATAAATATCAGGCCTGTTGTATTTGCACAGATTCAATGGAAAGATTTTTCACTTGAGACTCCTTTATTGGATTCACTAGTTTGGGGACCCACTAGAGAAAAATGAACTTCTTTTCCTCTAAGCTTCAGTGGTACAACAATGTGATTCATTAAAAGCCAAGACTACTTTAAAAACAAATGCTGCATGATTGAATATTTAAGTACTGATGCTTGCTATATTATACATAACTTTATACATGTTAACACTGAAGATGATATGAAAAGTATGGAATTTGCTTCTCCAAAATGTTGTTGCATAAATGCTAAATTGATTTTCTTTTTTTAGTTTACTTTTTTATTCTTAAAAAAAACTGTCTCCCTATCTCACCCATGATGGAAGAACAAAAACTACTAGGCAGTCAGAAAATAATAATCATAAGTAAGTTAACCAGTAGGTCAAAGCTTCTGATTTGGAATTGATCACCAATTCTTAGATGAGCTAGTGCTCCGCTCACCCTCTTAAAGGTTTACCCTATAATACTAAAGTTAGTGAGGATGTCCAGTGACATAGTCCACTGCAGCTCAGAACTCTTGAACTGAAGAAATTTGCCAGTTTTAGCCTTTCAAACAACTGGGATTACAAAGGAGCACCCCTTAGTTTAAAAAGCTTAGGTTTTTTCTGCTTTTAAACCACTTGCCTTATTGTAAAGTACTAGGGATTTCAGGTTTGTAGAATATGTTTGCCTGCTGGCATAAAAAAATGAAAAGTCACCACTCTGTGCTTAATCCCTTTTGTAGAGCCTCACAAACTTTTCTTCTCTCTTTGTATTTGTTCAACTCAATCCTAACTTCAGTTTGTCCTAGTTAGAGATGAGTTAGAAATACAATTTGGATTGCCCTCACAATGTCAGGAATCTATCCCATTGAGTGGCATTTGGTGTGCCTTTGTCTTTTGGTATAGAGTTAGAGAGAAAATTATTTTTTGAAAAGGAAACATCTATTGCATAAGAACCCCTAGGACAATCTTAGTAGAAAAAGTAATCCATTACTTCCATATATTCTGACTTTACATTTCTCTATGCCCCAGGTGGATTCCTTTAAGAACAGATAATCCAATGTTTTTAATCCATTCAGGGAGAACTTTGTGTGGTCAAAGAATTTTGTAGGGAACACATTTTCCCCTCCAGAAGAGAGTCTTGATTTTCTTTTCTTTATTATTTTTGAGTTGAGGAAAGTGAACAATCAAATAGGTATTAGCCTATTAGAACTTTGTAAAATGATGTTTGTAAATTTTATCATCAAATATTTGGCATATGAAAGAATGACAGTTATCACCTTTAATTATGTACTGTGATACAAGAACTTTTTTGCATAAGGCACTGGGGAAACATCAAAAAAAGGAAGAAGGAGGAGGAGGAGGTGGTGGAAGAGGAGGAAGAAGAAGAAAAAGAAGAATAGAGAAGCTGCCCAAAACACTAAAGAGTTATTCCAGAGTTGAGTTTGAGGACATTGTCCAACCTTCTAGTAGATTTGCTGAAGATTGAAAAAATATAACTTGGTGGAAAGGGAATTGTAATGGTAAGGCTGAAATTACCTCCAGTCCATTAAGCCCTTAAACATTAATCAGATGAGAACACAGCTTAATTATTCATTAGATGTGAATTGGCCAGCACAGCTCTCAAAAATATCTCTATGAGCTATCCCATACACCATACACCATAGTGTTTCATCATCAGTTTCTGTTATTTTATTCCCCCCCTCCCTTTAGTCAATGTATATTTGTTAGGGACATGGAAATAGTTTGAAAATCAATTCTTGAGTAGTTTTGAGAAAAGAAAGATTTAGATTGTTATTCTTGTCGTTCTCCTCCTCTATATCCTTCTCCTTTTTCTGCCCTCCCCCACCCCCATTTTGGGTCTTTATCATCATAATTGGATGGCTTGGATCTTTGTTCTAGGCAACTACAGAACAAATGTAGGGTACTCAAAGACAGCTTACTAAGAGTTTAAATGTCTTTTATAGGGTCACACAGCTGGGAAGTGCCTGAGACAGGATTTGAATTTAGATATCCCTTTTGCCAAATTTAGAATTCTTTCCACTCTGTCACCTAGTTTTGCTGACAATCAGTACCTAGCATTTATATTTTGATTTAATGTTCTGTAATGTTCATAAACAACTTATGAAATAGTTGCTATAATTATGCCCATGTCACAGGTAAGGAAACAGGTTGATAATAAGTGATTTGTGCAGGCTCATATAGAAATTGGATACAGAGTTCTATCTACAGCAACACAGAGGTGCCTAATTGAAAGCAGAACAAAAGTAGAAAAAAAATCACTGGTATTAAAGTAAAATACTGTAAAATTTAGTATTTGGTGTTTATTCTGAATAACCATTTTTAATCTCCAGATCCAAAGTAAAATACCAAACAAAACATTTCTGCCCATATCTAAATTTACACTAACATAAATCCATCTATTTATTATTAACATATATTATAATGAGAATATTCATTTATGTTTTCTATGCAATTTGGAGGTTTAGAGATCACTAATAACATATATATGTGTGGTTGTATAATTTGTGTATGTATATGTATATGCATAGAATCCATACATAGATCCATATATGTGCATATACACATAGCTGTATATGTACATACACATGTAGTCATTCACGTATATATGTATGCGTACACACATATGTTCAATGTATTTATATGTGCCTATATGTATGTCTTACATTCAACAAGAAACTGAAAACTAGGTCCCAGTAATTGTTCAACCACTATAATGTTCTGTCCCTGAAAGTGATACCATTTAGTTAGTGCCCTCTCTGGAATTCAAATAATCAGATACGTATCTCAATATCCTATTAATACATATCATTCATAAGTTTATCTAAAGTTTTCAGTAATCTGTATGTATAGAGGGCTCAAGTCCATTTGTGTAAGACTTCTCATTGGTGGAGCTTAATCATTTTATGCTCTATATCTATATGAGAGGTGGAACTTGGGAGAGCTTGGTCTTGGTCTTCTGGCTTTCAGCTTTCAGAAAAAAGACACATGATTCCATTTTTTCCCCCCTGAGATAGCTCCTTGAATGGAAGGAACTACTCTGGAAAAAAAAAAAAAAAAAACAAAAAAAAACCCAGATAAAAGAACCACAACCTTGATAATGTCCCTAATTTGTTACACTAAATACTTCAGAGTTTCTTCTGAGATCTGACACTCTCTCTTCAATGAACTGAGATAGGTTACTTCCAATGAGGAAATTCATTTATTTGAGATATTGTGTTTCCTATTTGCATAACTTTAAATGACTTCTTATTGTTGTTACAATTGTTTTTGAAGCAATGTAAGATTAAATGACTTGCCCAAGTTCACACAGCCAGTAAGTCTGAATGTCGTATTTGAACTTTACTTATGACTCCAGGGCTGGGATTCTATCTACTCTGACACCTAGCTGTCCCTTGGTATCTTTTTGATGCTTTCTCGGACAAGGGAAGATCTTGGGCATATAGTTTGGACTATTCCTTCTCCACTGAGAAATAAAAACTGAGAAACTAAAAACATTTTTCCCTAAACGTCCAATTTTTTTTTTCCTGAAGCAATTGGGGTTAAGTGACTTGCCCAGGGTCACACAACTAGAATGTATTAAGTGTCTAAGGTCGATTTTGAACCGAGGTCTCTCCTGACTTCAGGGCTGGCGCTATGCCACCTCGCTGCCCCTGAGAATTCCAATATTTAAAAAGCAGTTGGATATTTAATCTGGTAGCCTGTGAGGAGAACAGAGTGATCAGCCTTGAGGCCTCAATCTCCTGAATTGAGTCTCCATTGGAAAAAAAGTAAGCAGAAGAGATTTTAGAGATTTCTAGTCATGTCTCCTTGACAATGACATCTAGATAGACACATGTACATATATAACCTACATGAACAACACACACAACATACTTATATGTTCATTTTCTGAAAAATAGTGTGATAGAGTGGATAGAGAGCTAGATAAAGTCAGAATGATGAGACTTCAAATTCTATATTTAACACATAGTGTTTGTGTGATTAAACAAATCATGTAATATCTCAGTGGCCCAATTAATATGAAAACATGTTTTATATGATTGCACATATATAACATATATTAAATTTCTTACCATCTTAGGGAAGGGGGTAAGGAAGGGAGGGAAGGAAACAATTTGGAACTCAAATTTTTATTTTAAAAATGAATGTTAAAAATTGTCTTAACATGTAATTGAAAAAGGGAAAAGAAAAAAAGGAGAAAAAATGTAAATTGTAGAGTAGTTGTGGACTATATTAAGAGAAGAGGAGCTTTTTCACCAAAAAAATCACAAATTCAGATGAAAATTCAGTTTCTACCATTTTTTGGTTGATAACATTTAAACTGATACAAATGTTAACCATGATAATTTGTATTGCTTTTCATTTTTTCCTTAAAATACCTCATTTCAACTTTAAGTCTCCTATCCCATTATAGCGTTGTTAAATTCATCCCTCCTCTTTGCTTCCCTTGTATAATAAAATTTTTAGGCTCCTAGAATTTACTTAAAAGTATTTATATATTCATTCTTGACTTTTCTTTTACTTCCCACACCTGTCAGTTGTCTGATTATTTGAATATATTACTTTGTCATCTCCATTTACCTTAAGCATGTCTTCAAACTCTCCTCAAATAACCCTATGTCCTTGAGTCAGTCTAATCCTGTGTTCTGTAGCATTTTTTGATATCTTTTCCCAAATTTTAATTTATAAATTTTTTTTGCTCTCTTTTCCACCCTTAATTTCTGTAATCTGATGCAAGGTGAGTCAAATAGATCCAATTTTTCTTCAGTAAATTTCACCTAAATCCCATCTTTTTCAAGAAGTAGTTCTTAACCCTTATTAAGTCTAATGCCTTCTCTCTGTTCATTATTTCCACTTATCCTATAAATAACTTGCTTTGTATATATTTGTTTGCATTGTCTCCCTGGCTAGATTGCAAACTCCTTGAAGGAAGGAACTGACTTGCCTCTTTTTGTATCACCAGAGTTTAATGCTGTATTTGGTACACAGTAGGCACTTCATAGATTTTTAATAATTGATTACCTGTCCCTAAAGATGTCCCAGAATAATGAATATAGATTTGAAAACAAAAAAATTAAAAATACTACCATGAAAATCAGCATCATATCATATTTATCAAAGGAGAAAATGAATGTAAAGGAGACATGTAAAATATTTTCTGTGATGATGAAGTACAAAGATATAAAAGAAGATTTAAAAAATAGCAATGTGATAGTTTTAATGGAAAACAGATCCCCAAATAGGAGGCAAAATCTAAAAATTGAGATGATCTGAGATTCAATAAATTAATGGAAAAATCAAATGTCAAAGAAAATGTATGAGAATGAGGTTTGTTCTGCAACTATTATTTATCTTTCAGATGTATACTGAAATATCACAAGGTTATTAAGGTGAAAACGTTTTGTAAAAACTATGTGACATGGCACACTGGATACAATGATGAATCCAGAGTTAGGAAGACCTGAGTTTCAATCTATCTTCAGACTCGTATTTAGCCATGCTGCCTGAGCAAGTGACTTAACCTCTCATTCTCTTTCCTCATCTCTTAAAAGGGGAATAATAGTAGCATTTAGTTCTCAGTAAAGCTACTTGCAAACCTTTATTATATAAATTATATAAATAATTATATCAATATAATTATAAAAATATTAGGCAAAAATAATGATGTTGATGATTGTATTTATGATTTCACCTGTAGGCAAAGCTTCAGAGATGAGGAAGCAACTTCTACCAATGCAAAAAAGCACCTTTTACACAACTTACCATTGTAGGGAATTGCCTGGAACATAGACAGCTTACATAACTTGCCCAATATCATGCAACTAGTACAATCAGTACTTGCTATAAATCGTGTTTCAAAAATGTGAACTTGTTCCAAAGTGACTGATATATTTGAGCAAATATTTTGAGCATAACATAAATTTTGAGTTTGTTTCTGCACTATTCTAAACTCAGAAATTGCACTATTTTATAGAATCTCACAAGCTGCAACTCTTGAGTTATCCATTTTAACAAAGAAACTCTTAGTTTTTCTCGAGATAGTGGCCCAGACTTAAGTCCTGCCTCACTTACACTTTTAGCTTTGGGTGCAGGTCTAGCAGCAGACCAAGACTATGGATGAAGTCACAAATATTATTTAGGCAATATGTAGACATTTAAATACAAAATCAAACTACCTTTTAAAAATAGATTGCAATCATTTAAAAAAAAGTGTCACCCTGACTTATTTGACCTTATCTCTTCACAAGTTCTATGTTTTTGTTGATTTATTCAGTCACTTTAAAGTGTCCCTGATTCTTCATGATCCCATTTGGGGCTTTCTTAGCAAAGATAATAAAGTGGTTTGCCATTTCCTTCTCCAGCTTATTTTAAAGATGAAGAAACTGAGGCAAATGGAAGTAAGTGACTTGATCAAAGTTAATTATTTAATAATTAATTATTTAATAATTAACTAAAGCCAGATTTACACTCAGAAAGACTCCTGACTCCAGATGTTGTTCTCTATCCATCATGCCACCTCAGCTACTCCAGGTTTGAGTTTGACACAGTCCTTTCCAACTTGGGACTTTGATTCTGATCCTAGGTTCATGTTTTGAGACTTTGGGTAAGTTACTGTTTGTTGTAATACTTTAGTTTTCTTATATATAAATAAATGAGATGACTGTATTTTTTGATTCTTTAGAATTGTAAGATCTAAGATGGATACCTTCCAATATAGTCTAATGATTAGTGAAAATATTTTTAAAGTAGTTAACATGCTTTTGTCTTTAGTGCCTAATTGATCATTTTTAAAACTGATTAAATGTTATAATATTTAGTTTATTATTAGTTATTAGTTTTTCTAATGTTTGCTGTTAAAAAGAAAGGCATTGCATAATATAATGTAAACTAATTGTATTCCTTTGGTGCCTTTAGAAATAGTCATAGTATTGTGCCACATAATTAAAATGATAAAATTTGATCTTTTTAAGAAATAATAGTCAATATTAAGGGATTTTCAGGGTCTAATGAATATGGACTTAGATGTTATTAGTTTAATTAGCTAATAAAGTTGAGAGGCATTTTTTAGTTAATTATTATGCACCAGTTCTTTAAAGTTCTGAGGATGCAAAGAAAAACAAAAACGTTATCTACCCTCAAGGATCTCATATTTTATACCTTACTATTTTCTTTAAAATAATCTGAAATAATCAACATTCTTTGTCCACTTGTATTTTTTTTTTTAGAAAAACCTATGTTCCTCTCTAGAATGTATTTTTTACAAGAAAAAATTATGAATTACTCTTTTAAATCCCCTTACTATTCTTTTGTCACTCATACATAAGACTCTCAATAGATCTTTATCCAGATGAGATTGACATTTAACAAAATAAAAAAAATGAAAAACTTTTCATAACTAAATCAGCAAATTTTAATATTCTTAGTTATATGTCAACAAAACTAAGAACACAATAGAAATAAATGAATTTTTAAAATATAAAATACTCAAAACTGTAAATACAGATCTTAACTTTAATCTAGTATAAGAAAGAGAAATGGAAGTAGATGTAGAAGAATAGACAAAGTTAAGAAAAATCAGGGAATAGAATCTCCTAATGTTGTGCCACAGTTCCTTTTTATTGTCCTGACTCACATTTCCCTAAATTGTCCTGCTTTGGTTTCCCTGAACTGTTCTGCCTCAGGTCCTAATTGTTCTGCTCAATCCTGCAATACCACCTCTCCCTCCTAATAACATAATCCAGAAAAGGAGAAAGACCTCCTATTTTAGACATCATGACCCCAGCCCTTGCCTACTTATCAGAATGTCTGGTGCCTCCCCCTATCCTGTCATTGTTCTTCTTGATCCCATCTTATCAGAATGTCCAGTGCCTCCCCCCCACCCTATCAAAACCCAATTGATAGTCTGTTCTCACTCTCAGTGCTCTGATTCTGCCCCTGCCTCAGTCTACCTTCTGGTAGCTTGGAGATAAATGTATATATACTCCATGGGAAGCACACATTAGCTGCTAGATGCTTTGGACTTCAGTCCAAATAAAATGTTATCAGTCAAATCAGTCAAATAAAATGTTAAAAAGTCTCTAATCTCTATCTTGTTTCAGTTTCTCTAGCATTACATTTTTGGAGGCTTCCCAGTGAAATATGAGCAGGATTAGAGATTAGAGAGCTTCAGGTCTCCACCTTGGGCCTTGGGGTGGTTGAGGATCTGGGTTCTTGGCCTGGAGAGCCTGGGTCTCTGGAATTTTTTCCACAGTTTCTGGGAAAGAGAGCAGTTTTCTACCATAACTACGCCCAACCGTGGACACCTCCATTTCAGTCACAGGAAAGTAAGTCTGGATGTCTTAGGACATAATCTGATCTGTTTACCTGTTCTGTCTGTCTCTGTTAGTATCTGGAGTCTCAGAAAAATAAAATGCCGACAGGCATTAAATTCTGAGAATAGTATCATTCCAGGACCTGGGTGATGCCCTCTGTTTGGGTGTCTTACCTGGTTATATGTGTTAAATATTTTGTTTAATGTTGTAACTGAGCAGTCTATGTCTGTGTGCTTTGTGACATTTCTGTCTGTTTTGTTAATTTAAGAGCTCTGTTAAGTTTTAAGAACAATGATTAAGAAATTGGGCAATTGGTTATTTCAATGTTGCAATTGTGCTTAGTATAAAAATTTGCTTGTGATTTAAAACTTTTTAACTTGTACTAATTTGTAAGTAAAAAAAAAAAAAAAAAAAAAAAAACAATAACAACAACAAAGCTTGGCTATTTTAAAAACTGGTAGACAGATTTTTCCTTGAAGCAGGTTTTCAAAACTTGCTAGAGTAGAGTAAAGGGCAATAAAACCATACCTGATTCAAATTCAACCTGGGATAAGCTGGGCTGGGCAGATAAGGCTTCTGGAGGACAAAAGAGTTTATGCTAATTGCTTTGAAACTTGGGGAAAGGTTTTGGAGAACTAGTTTAAATCTAAGTGAAAACAAAACAAAACATATCCTTTTGAGCAATTTTAAAATAATTTTACTGTTGCCTATGCAGGCTAGATTAGGTTATCTTTGAGTATAAGATCTTAAGAACAATGGCTTGTTAAAAAGAAATTCTGTTAACTTGCCTGAAAGGGGTCATGTACCTCTAATTAAGTAAAATATGTTACCTTCTGAAACACATTGGGTAATTTGTTATATTATATTATAACATTATGTTATGCTTTAAACCCAGATCTGCTGGACATGTGTTGGAGTTATTTATTTATTTATGGAGTTATTTAGCTATTTACTTTAATGTGAATCTTAAAAATTTTGAAGGGAAAAGAAAGGAAAATGCAGGTGATTTATGAAGGATTGATTTGTAGGAGCAATTAAAGGTCTGCATGACTTTAGGAAGTAAGAGAAAGGTATTTGAAAGGAGAAAGAAGAGGTGGGGGAGGGATATTCAACTCACCTCCCCACTGCTACTTTAGCAATGGAGTTTCTATTAGAAAGGCTGTTGGATTGGTTAAAGTATGTAGCAAGAGGGAAAGAGAAAGTTGGAGTAGAGAATTGGGAAACATGGTGGAGTTAGGAGAAATGCCACTTGGAATAGGGGAAGGGCAGTCATGGAAAGAGCATTGTCAAGGTGTTATCTAATCCTCTCCTGCCCTCCTGCCCTCTCCCCCCTACCCCCAATAAGTGTGTTCCAGACACTTTCTGCAGATGTTTGGCTTTGTCAAGTGATTTTAAGAGATAGCCATGGCTCTTAAGTCAATTGACTAAATATTTGTTTATTTAGATACATAATGGTTTCCTTTGTTAAGGAATATGGTTATAAATGTGATCTACAATTTGGTAGGGTATTTCTAAAAGTTTAATACTTTTAAGAATCTTTCAAATTTGGATATTCTGTATAGGATATTCTCTATAAATTTTAATTGATTTTATTAGGTCATCCTGAGGTTATTTAAAGGACCTCTGAAAATAATAGTTTTCTTCTTTGTCCCATTAGAAAAGTTTCTGTTATGGACACTATGCAATTGGAATTTTTTCTATGTATTAGGTATTTTAAAGCAAAATGATTTATATAATGTTCAACTTATGAAACATCTATTTGGGTATGAAAGATGTGAACTTAAAAGGGCAAATTTCTTATTGTTATCAATATAAGGTCATGGTAAATATCTGTTTGGGGATTTATCTGAAACTTTGGTTAATGAGATTTGTTATTGGAGGTAAAATTTCTTGGGCTTGTAAGTTAATATTATTTGGGAATTTTAAAGATCCGTTGGGACAATTAACTTGAATAAAGCTGGGTTAAGGCTATTTTATCCTGTATGAGCTTATGTTATAGTCATGTCCCTGCATTTTTTCCTACTGTAACTGATTTCTATGATCAGAACAATGGTCAATAGAAACTATTAATACAACTCAATCATGTCATACCTTGTTGTTTCCAATCTGGTTATATGTAATCATTATATCCTAAATACTTGGGCAAATAAGTATTTAACCTGTTCATCTATCTGTTTCTGGATATTATGTCTATGATATTCAAGTTTTTTTTAAAGTTTTCTAACTAATCAGAGAACAATTAATAGTGGTCTGTGAAACCTAATTGCTGTTTTTTTTTTTTTTTTTTTTTTTTTTTTTTTTAAATTGGGACTATAAATGATGGCCTTTTGTCTGTCCTGTGAGACTATCATTGCTTTACATGGGAAGCTGCTGGTCAATCTATTTTGGCCTCCCCATATCTTGTAGCATTCCTTGTGGACCAGTCTTTCTATCTCAGACTGGTCTAACCTTTATTTGTTAAATTTGTGTTTTTGTTTTGTTTTTTCTAGATTTTGGTCAAATTACAGCTATATCTGGGATCTAGATCAGCTTTGATTGTGAGCACGCCACACCACACCCACCCCTCTCCCTGGACTGAGAATCTCTGTCTATCCTCAACACAAAGCAATTTTTGAATGAGAGACCATTGCTCCTGCTCCTAGGGTACTTTGGACTGACATGGGGGAATATGGGAATGGTTGATGAATGACTGTTAAACCCTGACTGGGTCATTTATTTCTGTGTGTTATAAGACTTGGGATGAAAATTGTTAAAATTGTGTAAATATTATTGTTATATTTGAGGGATTTTTAGGAAACCTTACTGTACTAGTCTGTTATATATAGGGATTTTTATTCACTCTTGGGATTTATATGTGGGATGGTTATTTGATAATTCTTTTCCATGAGAAAAAAAGGGAGGAAGAGATAGGAAATTGGGGAAACTGGTAGATTTTTCTCAATACCTGAAAGAATGGGAACCCCTAGTTCCTATTCATTTTGCCTTAGGTACTTCTGCCCCATCCTCTATCTCACTAGTTCAGATTGAATTGAAAGCCTTCTAGCAGTCTTTTTTTTTTTTTTTTTTTTTCCATTTTTACTATGCTTTTACTTTGAAATCCCTTATTCTGTTGGAATTGCCCTGGCAGACTCAATTTTGGGCCCTATTTTTAGGAAATCTCCAAGATACAGATACCTGTCTTGGGACTGGAAGTCTCTCTGATCCATTTCTTCACTCCTGTAACCCCAGTTCCTTAATTAATATTTCAGCATTCCCAAAGGACATTGCAGTTTTGTATAAGGCCTCTAAAAGTTTGGGGTTTACCTGCTTTGATGGTCTAATTGCATACTTTGATAGCTCTGCTCAGAAGTCTGGATCCTTTCTGTATCCTAGTAGCAACCCTATCTGTTCCTCTGGGCAGGGACAGGTGGAGCTACTCCAAGCCTCATCTATCTGGACTGGATTGGATTGCCCCTCTGAATGAGCAGCACAACTGTCTTGAGCCCTGCTGCTCTATAAGCAGAGGCTGAGTTAAGTGCACAAATAACCACAGACCTAATTCATAGTGAAATGTCCATCTCAAACTGGAGTCTCTGGCTGAGATGCTCCAGAACTGCAGAGAACCTGACATGCTTGCAACAGGGAGCCTTTATATAGTTGATTAACTCTGGGGTTATCAGAGAGAGACTTGTCCTTGCCATAAGAATTACATTATTTCCAAAAGACATTCATTACAACCATGTTGGATTTATATCAAGAGAGAAAAGATGATAGCATTAAAAAAAATTAATTAAAAAATAGTTACAGGGCTATTCCATAATAAAAGCAATGCTCAGCCAACTAATTTACCTACTTCCCTTTTTTATGTTATATCAGTACAATCAAATTATACATGTGTTCTTTTTGTATATCCACAACAGAAATACAATTCTCAAGAGTTATTCTTACCTTTTCTGCATCTCTTGAGTTCTATTCTTAGAGATCAAATTTTTTGTTTAGTTCTGGTTTTTTCTTCAGAAACAAATGGAATTCATTTGTTTCATTCAATGTCCATCTTCTTCCCTGGAAGAAAATGCTCAGCTTAGCTGGGTAGTTTATTCTTGGCTGCATCTCAAGTTCTTGTGCCTTTCGGAATATCATATTCCAGGCCCTTCTTTCCTTTAATGTAGAGGCAGCCAGATCTTGGGTGATCCTTATTGTGGCACCTCGTATTTAAATGGTTTTTTGGCTGCTTGTAAAATTTTTCCTTAATCTTATAGTTCTGAAATTTTGCCACAATATTCCTTGGGGTTTTTATTTTAGGGTTTCTTTCAGAAGGTGTTCGATGAATTCTTTCAATGCCTATTTTACCTTCTGATTCTATTACATCTGGGCAGTTCTCTTTGATGATTTCTTGTAAGATAGTATCTAGGCTCTTTTTTTCATCATAGTTTTCAGAAAGTCCAATAATCCTCAGATTATCTCTCCTAGATCTATTTTCCAAGTCTGTCATTTTTGCAAGTAGATAATTCGTGGTTTTTTCCAGTTTGTCATTTTTTGTTTTTGCTTGACTGATTCTTGCTGTCTCAATGAATCATTAGTTTCAATTTGTTCAGTTCTAATTTTTAAAGAATTATTTTCTTCAATAGCTTTTTTTACTTCTTTCTGTATATGTCCAATTGAGTTTTTGAATGTATTGTTTTGGTCTGTGGAATTTTTTTCCATTTCACTAATTTTTTTTTTAGTGAATTATTTTCTTTTTCCAATTCACAGATCCTACTTTCTTGAGTGTTCTTTGTCTTTTCCAATTCACGGATCCTACTTTCTTGCGAGTTCTTTGTCTTTTCCAATTCACAAATCCTACTTTGTAGTGAATTCTTTATTTTTTCCAATTTGTATTTCAGGAAGTTGTTGCTCTCTTGTAAGGCTTCTCTTTCCTTTCCCCATTTATCTTCTAACTCTCTTTTGAGACTTTTAATGGTCTCTTCTATGAGAGCATTATGTAAAGGAGGACAGTCTGATGCATTTTTGCTGTTTGAGGTCTCTTCAGGTTTGCTGACCTGCTCTTTTTCTGCATAGAAGCTGTCGATCGTTCTTTTCATCTTTTTATTCATGTTTTAAAGCCTTTAGGGTAGGTCTCCTAGGCAAGGGGGTTACCAGCTTCCTCTGCAGAGCAGGGAAAGATGTAAACCGATTTCCGGCTCAGAGGTATGGGAGTGCTCTGGGTGAGAGTTTTCCCTTCCCCCAACAGGAAGTGGATTCAGCACTGGCTGAGCTATCAAACTGCTTAGTAGGGCTGAGTGGATTATCGATTGCCCTTGGCTAGAGACTAAGTGGTGAAAGTGTCACTGCCCCAGGCCGGAGCCTCTTGTGGGACTGTGAGTATTAGCAGCTGACTGCAGACCGCCACAAACTCTGCCCAGTGTCTCTGCCTGATGCAAATCGGCCCTGGAAAAGCTCTATGGCCCCAAGCCGAGCTCCCCACTGCGCAGATTGGAGGCTAACCCGGGCTGCGTCCTCCTGCCGTGCAGGATCACAACTGCCCCAAGGAAAAGCCTGTACTGCGGGTTGGGGCTGCGCGCTTGTGCTGAGATCTGTGCCTTCACCCTCGGTTTGAGACTCTCCTCGGAACCTAATTTCTCTCCCAGTCTGCGCCGATCTCCCCCCTGGCCCCGGAACCAACCTTTTTTGGCGAGACTGCAGATTTTCTTCGGCCGGTGAGTTGTTCTACTTCTTATCTTTACGAATTGTAGCAGTCAAGACTATTTTTGAGGCTCGATATAATATTGATAAAGAGGGTAAGAGAAGAGCTTAGAAAGTCGCGTGTGTCTTCTCCGCCATCTTGGCTCCGCCCCCCAGCCAACTAATTTACATCAACAAACTAATTTGCAGCACAAAGTACTTGTGTTGAGGCTTGTGAACTATAGCATGAGAAAATATACCCCTCAAACCCTCAAGGTTACCCCTAAACCAGTCATTTGGGAAGATTGACTGAGAATAGCAACAGATCATCTGCATTTAAAGGAGTTTTATAAGGTTCAGAGGGCAACAACATCCTCTCACAAAAGGCTCACAAACTAAATGTCATCCTTACATCTTTACTATATCTTAAGTCCATTCAATTTATTCTCTCTTCTGAAGTCTTATACAATCCAGTTCTTCATCACCTATTCTTTAAAACTGCAAAGTATCTCTATTGGCTCCAGGATAAAATACAAAAACCTTTGATTGGCATTGAGAGACTGTTATAATCTAGACCTCTCCTAACTTTATAATCTTCTGTTTCCTTACTTCCCCGTCTAGTCTTTGATCCCAAGACACTGATCTCATTGTTCCATGAACAAGACACTCTATCTCTCAGCTCTGGTTGCTTTCTCTACTATTCTTCATGCTTGGAATACCAAGAATGTGTGCCTTCTGGCTTCCTTGATTTCCTTTAAGTCTCATCCCAACTAAAATCTCATCTTTTAAAATAATTTTTTCCCATCTCTTCTTGTCTAGCACCTCCCTTCTCTTATTTATTTCCTACTTACACACACACAACCACACACACACACACACACACACACACACAATATGTTTGTACTTTTTTTTTTTTTGGCTTGTTTTCTTTTCTTTTAGATTGTGACCTCCTTGAGGGAAGGGACTGTCTTTTGCTTCTTTGTTTCTCTGTAGCACTTTACATTATGCTTGGCATATAAAAGTTTAATAATTTTTGTGATTGACTAATGAAAAATCTATCATTATTCCTATCAGCTCCATACAGAAAGAAATTTGAATGGAATTCTATGCCACAGAGCCTAAAATAGTTTAAGTTGTTTTTATGCTCGGTTAACAAGTTTATTATGTTCAAAAGCAATTCATTATGGGCACAGTCCATTGTTTATTTTTTATTTGCAGTCTCCTGGTCACCTTATAACAAAGTTAGAATAATATTGTAGCAATAGTGGGTACTACTATTGATTTGTATAATCATTCAACCAAGACTAAGTTTACTTTAGGCAGTAAAGTTAAGTGAAAGTGTAAGTTAATGGAATCTAAAACTATATTAAAAGAGTCAGTGTATAGGAAGAGGGAGGCAGCAGTGATACTCAAGACTTTCTTGAACAGATTATATCTGTGTTCTGTTCATGGCATTATATTGTAAGAACAATATTGTCATATTGGAGCAAATATAGGTGAAAGGTGCTCAAGATGTTTGGGTACTAGAAAAGAGGATTGGTAAAAAGAATAGTGGACAATTTTTTCTTGAAGAACAGAAAATGTAAAGTACATATGATAGCTGTCTTCATTTGTAATCAGACAGCAAGATTTTGCTCTAGCCAGAAACAAAAATCAAGATTTTAATGTTATTGTTGTTGCTGTTGTTACTGATATATACACACAAATATAAAACTAGGAATGTAGGCTAGAAGACTAGCATATAATGATCTTGTATTCATAATTTAACTTAATTTTCATTTCAATGAAAGACAATTCCAGAAACAAGCAAACAAAAAAACCTTGTTCACTCTGTCTCAACATAATTTCTATGTAGGTGACCACAAAGGATTAAATTTCTGTTACAAAGATTTATTGCAGACCAAATAAAATATCACAAAATGGACCAGCTTTCCCATTTATACATATATTCAACTATAGTGAGTTCAAACTGTATATATTTCCCAACTATGCTCCAAATATTTTTAAAAAGGCACAAATAGAAACATCAGAAAGCTTTATCATTTAGTCAAGAAATACATAAAAATGACAACTAACGTCCACAAGCATTGAAAAATGTTTTCCATTACAAAAATACTCTCATGAGATCTCATGAGAATGGTGTCATTTATAGGAAGAAGATTTATGTGACTGTATCTTATATCATGTAGCAGTAATTATTAAAATTATCTGATGCCAAATAGATGGAAATAGAACAATGAGTTTGAATTAATACTAAAGGCATAAATTAGATTCATTTTCAATCAACTAAGGTTATAAAATACTAAGGAAAGTAAAAATAATTTAGTAGCTTATTGGAGAAATTTTATAGATGTATATAAAGATAAGATGAAATTCATATCTTATATCACAATAAATTACCAGGCACTGAACTAAATTTTGTGGAAATAAAGAAAGGTAAACATTGTCTCTGCCCTCAAGGAACTTATATTGACATGGAGAAGACCACTGGTAACTAAGTAGGTACATATAAAATACACATAAAGTACATGAATATTTTACACATCAATAAACAATGTATCCAAAATAACAAGTAGTTAACCTAAGATTCTATTATAACATAGGATTAGTCAGTGCAGAGTGATTAATCTATTTTTCATTTGAGAAATGCTCTCATATAAAATTATGAGGTCAATAATTTTTCTAGAGCAAATATATTTGATTTGATTAAATTTCTTAGGATTTTCCAACAGTAGTTTTCAATGAACAGGAAAGGACAAAGAAAATAGCCTGATTGGAGTAAAAAATAATTGAAATAAAAGGTCCCTGTCACTATCTATAGTGACACAGTCAGATAATTATTATAGTAATAACCAGCATGCTGATGATTGGTGCTAATGTGTTTCTCATTTTTCCATGATATTAGAGAAACTTTTTTTTTTTTTAAATTTAAGAAAATGTATTTCCTACAAAAAGGGTTTTATTTTTTGACAAGGGGTGGTTAAAAATAACGCAAAAATTGAAGAGTAAAAATATATGCAAGCCACTTAAGAATCAGATCATATTATTTTTGATGTCATAAATAAAAGTTTGCTTGGTCAGTCAGTCAGTTTTCAATGTAATATCACTAAATTTTAATGCAGCAAACATATTTTTGAGCATATTTATAAAAGGTACATGTGTTCTCTTGAAGAAGATTGCATATTCTCACCAAAAATGTGGTATTTTAAACAAAATATTTTTTAAGCCATACAACATGCCAAACAATGTATGAAATCACAGGTGAAGTAAATAAAAGTATACGTTTGAAGTACACATTTGAATATCTTACATTTCAGGCTAAAATGATTGAAAATTAGTTTCTCTTGAGATGTGTTTTAATTACTTGATCCCTGATTAGAAATGTTAAATTAAAATATGATTATTCTATGGCATAGTATTTTTTTCATTTAGACAAAGTCATATATATTTAAAGAGGATGAATATTTTCTTTTTGACTGAAATCCAATTACACATTAAAAAATTTTTAGGGCATTCTATTTTTTTAATCATCATCACAATTTTTGAATACTGCTGTGTTCTAATACTGCATTTGTGAAAAATAAATTTAACACATTAATATTCCAGGATCAATTAAAAATTCAATCTTCCTCATGCCACTCAATTATAAAATTATGTCACATTATTAATATGTTATTCAGGTATTTCCAATTATATTGTCAGGACAGCTTATTTATTCCAATTTTACCTATTTATGTATGCATAGAAAATATTATTCTCTGGGAATATTTCATATAATACCAAAACATTTGAATGAAAAAGGGAAAATACAGGCCATCATGTGGATGTTTATCCATAAGAAAATGGGTATCACATGATATTATTCTTGGCATATGAATGTGTGACAAGTATATTTTATATACCCTTGCTAAAGTATTTAACCAGTGTGGTTCATGTGAAGCAAAATTGAGTAATTTGAACTTCAAATCCTCAGCTTCTTATGATAATGACTACAATGATGATAGGAAATGAAAAGGAACAGCACAGAAGTTTACATTTACTCCACAAGGCTTTCAAACATTTCCCAGGTAGCCTATAGCCCACCATTTTGGGACTTTTATAAGTTTTAACAATAGAGAGAGATTATAGAAGGAAGTACAAATAGTGACTGGATCTGGAGATTCACCCCTGTTTTTACTATTAAGATTTCTATAAGATGTTGAGACTTCTCAGAAGATTTCTACTTAGAGGCCTGATGAAGTAAAGTGAAATCATCTGAATTGCTAATTAGGAATAGAGCAATAGGATGGCCTAGAACAGTAAGAACTAGATTTAAATCCCATTACCAATACATCCTATCTGTGACAATAGGTAAGTTACTTAACCTCTCCGAATTTCAATTTTTTTCATCTACAAAAGACTAACATGCATCATAGGAATATTGTGAAAGGCAAATGAGGGAATGCAAACTAAGTCCTGTGTTCAGTGTCATACAAATATAAGCTATTCTAACCATGGGAGAAAAAGAATGGAAAGTGCTTTGATATCCACATAGATTGGAAAATCCAATTGGAAAATGCCAAGAAGGCAAGGGTTACTAGTAAATTGACTGTACAGGAAATGTGTTTTATATTTTGGGCACTGGTCAAACTTCACAGTTTAGGTAGAATAAATGGATCCATGGGATAAATGAGTAGCCATATTTTGCAATTATCATTGCATTTGGCTTGACTTTAAAGGAAACTCATTTAGGAAACTATTATAGCAATCAAGCCCAGTTTAGACAAAAGGGTATCTAACCACGAAAAGGTCTGCAACTGAGCAAAATGAATATTAGTTAAATATTACATTTCCGATTTTGTTTGTTACTAACTTGCTATTGTCATCATCTCCCATTATGGAGAAAGCACTGAAAGTAGAACATCTGCTTTTGATTAAGCTGGTGTACCAGAATTTCAGTACAAATCGCAATCATAATTAAAGGTTGCTATTCCTATCTTCTCTAGAGATATTTTGGAAATTGTATCTTCTTTGGAAGAATTACTTTCCTTTTATAAAATGGTTTATTTATTTTTTTTTGTTTCCAAAAAAAAAATAATAATAAAACAACCCATTTTGAAAAGGTTAAATCCATTACTCTGAATGCTCTTTAGCTCATGATAGATTCCTTGTGATAGATGACTTGGTAAGTTTAGCTAATAAATGAGTTTTCAAGACAGTTAACATATGTTCTTCTATTTGAACGTTTATTAAGAGGCCTAAATCATCTATGAATTGATTCTTTAATTTGTATCTGATTAGGCATTAGCAAAGGACTCCCTTTGGTTTGGAGGGGCCATTTTGCTTTTTCTAAAATTCTTCCTTTTAATTCCTTAGTGAATTCAGAATCATGTCCACCTGTGCTCAGAAAGTAAGCTGGCTGCCATTTGAAGACACAGAATATGTAGCAGAATGGCTCACTATTTCCACTTTTTAATGTAGATTGAAAAAGATATTATAGCATTGCCAAGGAACCAGTGAACGCTGTCCAAGTAATTTCCATGGGACCCATTGATTTATTCTTGAAACACCTAGGTTCTTGCCCCACTGCAAGTGAATATTCTTTTTTTCATTATTCCAACAAATTGCTTTTTGTATGGCATTACTGGAATTTGTGGGACACATAGAATCATAAGATACAGTTTCTCCCTTCTGCGGGTTTAAAATCTAGCCCCTATTCATTATCATATTTGAATATAAAAGTTTTTTTTTGTTGTTGTTGTTGTTGCACATTGGGTCAGAAGTGAAAAAATAAAAATGTCTGTCTTTATCTATACAATTTAGAATTGATTTTCAGTGTTTTTATTAGGAATATGCCTTTTTTAAAACATATTGTGATAACTGTATTTCAGTATGATTTATTTTCATTGTAATCTTGTGTTTTTGGCTTTATGTATTTAGAAACATTCTAAGAAAGGTTCTAAACCTCTAGCATGCTAGAGGTATTGATGACCCAAAAATATCAAAAAGCAGTGATATAGGGAAAACTAGGTGGTATAATGGGTAGGACACTGGCCTTGGAGTCAGAAAAACATGAATTCAAATTTAGCCTCAGATAATTACTAGCTAAGAAAGTAACTCTGGGAAAGTCACTTAATCCCAATTGCAAAGGAGGAGGGGAGGGGAAGAAAAGAAGAAGAAGAAAAAGAAGAAGGAGGAGGAGGAGGAGTAGGAAAGGGAGGAAGAGGAGGAGGAGGAGGAGGAGGAGGAAGAGGAGAAGGAGAAGAAGAAAAAGAAGTAGAAGAAGAAGGAAAAGAAGAAGAAGTCACTTAATCTCAATTGCAAAGGAGGAAAAGGAGGAGGAGGGGGAAGAAGAAAAAGAAGGAGGAGGAGGAGGAGAAGAAGCAGCTGATATAACCAGTTATTTAGAGCATTTATATATTCTCTGATTTCAGTATGGCTTTTTAACTTTGACTCATAGTCTTTGGATCTCTCCTGACAGGAAGTATGCCTCTCCTAAGAAGTTCTTTACTTTTGGTTGAAAGAATTCCCTATTATTATCCTTAACCTTTTTTTTAAATCAGTTTTATCTCATTCTGAACTTCAATACTTCTAAAATTATTCTTGTAGGACCACCTCATATTTTTGTATTCATCCTCTGTTAAATGACCTATTTCATCTTTTGAACATATCTTTGTTAATTCTGAGTTATTTTCCCTAAATTATTCCCTGAGTTATCCTTATAAAATTTAAGTTGTAAACATCCTCACATTCCCATACAAGTCTCCTAAACTAATTAACCCCTTTATTCTTTATCGAAATTGTCTCTCTTTGAATTTTCAGAATTTTATTTATTAGAACCTCTCATCCTTATTGAAATGTGATCTCCCTGTGCCAAATGTGATGACCATGTATTTTAAAATCAGCCAGAGTCAGAAATTCAGGTTAAGGGAAAATCTTCAATCTTTATTCTCAGTAGAGGTGAAGAAGGATCGGAGGTGAAGGGGGATCAGAGGTGAAAGGGGGGATTGTGATAGAAATGTGTGCAGCTGAGTCAAGAAGCCAGCCAGACCAGAAGCCAGCCAGCCTTCTCTTTCTGCTCCTCTCTCCGCCCCTCTGCCTTCACCCACCAAAATCGTCATTTTCTATACAACACATCAGGACTTGCACAAAGAGTGGGAGGGGGCCAGTCTTTCTCTAAGCATATATATTAATAGAGTATGGTCCAATTACTATTTAGCCGCGTGTGCATGGGACCTCAGTGCATCAACTCAAGCTTCAGCCCATTACAAAAATGACTCCCCTAAATAACATTAATACTATCTATCCTTTATTTTAAACTTTTAAAATCCATTCTCTTGATGTAACATAGACCAAATGACAGATTACCTCTAGTTTTCTTCTCTTTTATCACAAATTCTAAATGGTCACTTACTCCTATGTTTTCTATTGTTTATACTGCAAAAATGATTATTCCTCACTGGCAAAGATCAGATCTAGATTAGAATTTCCCAATGTTTGTCACAGCTAGATTTCACAGTGAATAAAGTGCCAGACCCAGAGCCAGGGAGGCTCATCTTCCTGAGTTCAAATCTGGCCTTAAACACTTATTATCTGTGTGACCCTTACTTTAGAAATCCTAGTTTACATGCATTGTTATCACACTGTATACTGACATTTGAAGGAATGTTTTATTTTCTCTCTTCTTATTTTGGATTTTGTCTCTTATGAATTTCTAAATATCTACTTTTTTCTATGTTTCATCATCTTTCAATGGTATTAATATTGAAGGATATGCATAGTCAATATTGCCTCCATCCTATCTCCAGTTTAAAACCCTCTAAATTAAATCTACAAGACTCTGAGCCAATAGTTTCTTTGTGATATTTGAGGGATATATTTTACATCTGATCAGGATCCTGTCATGTATTTTAAACCACAGTTGAGAAAACCAAATCCAATCCTCCTCAGATACATCTTCTTAGCCAGCTATATATTTTCAAAATCATACTTTTGAATCATTTGCCATCTATGGATTGCAGTGATGAAACTCTCTGAAATTTTTAGCTTGCTTTCTAATACTTTATATTTATTAACACTGCTTCTCAAGTTCCTTCTGGCAATAATATAAAAAAGTCATTAGTAATAAATAATTATGATTTACTTGCACAAATCATCTGGGATCACAATTTTCTACTTCATAAATTGCTATTTTTCATTCTCATGTCTACTCTCAAACATTTACTTCCTAAAATATAGGGTTACACAACTATATAAACATTTCCTCCCTTACACATAGGATCACACATCTAGATAGTGTATGAAGAAGAATTTGAACTTATTAATTTAGCTCCAAATGCAATATCTTTTATATTCATGGTGTAGCATGATAGCCTCATTGCCATCAAGAATTGAATTGAATTTGCTTGTCACCTCACTGGTAAGCTCTAAATTAAATATCATCAAAATTACTCCCTTCCTTCCTTCTCTCCTTCCTTCCCTCCTTCCTTCCTGCCCTCCTTCCTTCCTTCCCTCCTTCCTTCCTTCCTTCCTTCCTTCTCTCCTTCCTTCCCTCCTTCCTTCCTTCCTTCCTTCCTTCCTTCCTTCCTTCCTTCCTTCCTTCCTTCCTTCCTTCCTTCCTTCCTTCCTTCCTTGTGTTTGCAAGGATAGCTTTGCTTGCTCTTTTCAGGAAATCACCTGGTTAAGTTTGCTTTCTGAGCTGGGACTGGAGACTGCCCCACTGATTTCTAAAGTTACTTTTCTTGATTAAGACCCTTTCACTGACTTTTCCAGATCTGTCTGAGCTGGGCTGTGTTGCAGCCATCTTTAAGAGCTCAAAGGCCTGTGATCTCAAAGGTGAGATGAATGAGGCAGGAGACTCATAGAGTATGCAAAAAGCTCCACTTTATTATGCCTTACAGCCCTGTTGATATACATTTTTGCAAATGTGAACAGTACATGAACAATAGACAATCCCCAATCACCAATCAGAGAAGCAGCTTGTGGGCTTTACATATTCATGGTATCTACCAATGGGATGAGAGCCAATCCAGCAATTCAGCAGCTTGCTCACAGATGAGAGGCCCTGTTTAGGCATCTCTGCTCACTGAACCACTGGCTGTGACTCTCGGACTTTTTCCTTCCCATGATCACAAATCATTGCTCCTTGCTCAACAAAGGCGTTTCTGTAAAGTGGAACAAAACTCACTGTGCACCAAAGGTCGAGGTGGCTTCAGTACTTCTTCTTGATAGAATCCCATTATTTAGCAGGGCCGAACACCTTCTTCTCTCCAGTGAGACTGATCTTTCTTCAAGTTTTTCCAATCTATGTTGAGCTGGAGAGTGGTTTCATTCCATCAGACTCTGTTCAGAGGCTTAGTTTCATGTGGGTTTTCAAGGGAAACTAGGAGAATTGAAGCAGCTTTCTGGTTTGATTCTGCCATCTTAACTTTATCCCCAGAAAATCACTCAATACTTTCAAAAGTTATGAAAAACATTGGTTGCATCTTACAATTGAAAAAAAAAAAAGACCTTCTTTCATTCAATCAACAAACAAGTCATTGGGCTGGGAAGAGAATTTTCAGCATAAATAAAATATACTAATTTGCTGACCATAGTTGCAAACATAGTAATTGCCACAAAACAGGTGTAATGATTTTATCTATTAGCATGTGGATAACTAAATTGTTAATTCTTTGAACTTTTATATTCTCTCAAACAAGTGTCCTATTTTGCAAAATGAGTACTTTTGCTATTGAAGATGTCTTGAAAGAGACTGATAATTTTTAGCAATGGGAAAAGTCTAGAAAATATCAGATATGACAGTTAACAGATTTTTTGTAATTCACTTGAGTTATGAGAAGGTAGACTTCAAAGAGTGGAGATGATTAGTTTCTTAATTTGTAAAATAGAGACAATCATGATATATGTTGCTCAGCCATTTCAGTTTTGTACTACTCTTCATGATCCTATTTGTATTTTCTTGGCAAAGATATTGGAGTGATTTTCCATTTCCTTCTCTAGTTCATTTTACAGATGAGAAAGCTGAGGAAAACAAGTTTAAGTGACTTGCCCAGGATTACATAGCTAGTAACTGTCTGAGGTCACGTTTGAACTCAGATCTTCCTGGTTGCTGGCTGATGTTCTATCACCTATGTCACCTAAGTGTGCTACCTAATACATAATTGTTGTAAGAATCAATTGGGATGATATATGTAAAATGATTTCCAAAACTTTAATGCTAGTTATAATTACCATCATCATCATCATCATCACATGTGCACATCAGTATCTGTGTGTCAACTCATTCTGAAGCTACAAAAGGTTGAGGAGTAAGTGAGAGAAAGTAGAAACTGTAAATATAAAAATAACTTTTTCAGTGAATATCAATGATGAGTGGAGAGATACAGTATGGTAGCTTTACAGTGTAGCTTATATTAAAAGAATTTTTTTTTCTTTTCTAAAGTAGTAAGGAGAAAAGAAGCAAGGGATTCAGTGTAAAGCTGAAGTGGCTCATTTGGAGACTGAGATTGGAAAAGTAGGAAAGAGAAGTCAGAGAATTAGTAATGGCCAGAGAAAACATTGAGGTCACCATGATGGAAAGAAAGAGGCTGAAGAAAAAAAATAAGGAAATATAGAAATGATTATAGGAGTATGGAAATTTCTGATTATACAGAGTTTTATCACAGTTTATACTTGGGGAAATGTAACAGTGGTGAGATTTAATAAATGAGTGTATCTAATGTAGGGCATTTTGGTGGCTCAGTGAAAAGAATGCTGGGCCTAGAGTGGGGAAGAGTCACCTGGCTACGAAACTTAACTAGCTGGGTGATGCTGGGGAAGTCACTTTTAATCCTGTTTGTCTCAGTTTCTTCATCTATGAAATGAGCTGGAGAAGGAAACAGCAAACTTACTCCAGTATCTTTGCAAAAAAAAAAAAAAAATCAACCCTAGTTAGGATCATGAAGAGTTGAATATGACTGAAAAAAGATTTAACAACAAAATTTTTGATATAGTTGAAATGATATGAAGTGTTGGTTATGGGATTTAATACCGAATTTCTAATTTAAAATTGCTGGATAATTTTGACTATGATTTCCACTGAAATATTCTATACCAGATTATAAAACTACATGTCCAAACCTGAATTTATCATATCCCTCTTGCATAACAACAACAAAATGAAAACTCAGTCTCTACTCCTATATAAACCATATCTTATAGAATCGCACTATTTGTCATCCAACCTAGTAATCATACTTGCTTTTGCTCTCTTCCTAATCTGACAGCCAATCAAAAATGCAGTATTGTTGATTTCTTTTCATTTCTGTTCATTTCTTTAGAGTTTACTGGTGAGGTGACAAGCAAATTCAATTCAATTCTTGATAGCAATGAGGCTGTCATGTTACACCATGAATATAAAAGATATTGCATTTGGAGCTAAATTAATAAGTTCAAATTCTGCTTCATACACTATCTAGATGTTTACCATTTTTTTCTTCTCTGATTATGAAGAAAGGAGTTATATAGTAAAAAGATATCTGGATCTATAGGCAAATAATTTAAGTTTGAAACCCAGTGTTCCCACTTTCTACTGTGTAACTCCTAATAACTTTGTCTTTTATTACTTGTTTACAAAGAAAATCTGTAAAATGAGGATGTTGGGTGATATCACCCTAGGGGACTAAGGTCCCTTGTAATTCTAAATCTATGCTTTTAAATTTATTATCTATAATATTTCTCATATTGTCATCACTCTACCTATTTGAAATATTCATCAATATCTCTCATGCACACTGATGTTATTACCTACTAATGTTTCTACCTTAGGTATTTTTACTATAAAATATATCTTTAACATTGATGTTAAAGTAATCTTCCAAATTAAAAAATGCCTAAATGTTCTTCAAAATCATTCTTGCTCCAATCTACTTTTTTTTTTCTTTACCAAAAGAATCACAGTTTCAAATTTGTTAAGAAATTCAGTGGTCACCTAGTCCTATTTATCCCTGACCACATTTCTCATTATGGGGTTATTAGGAAGAACTCATTTTTTTTTTTTTTTTCTGGAGATACACATTCCATTTTGATTCATAGCCAATCTTAAGACATTATCTCTCTCCCCTCCCCCCAATCCAATCAAATCTGTCTCTTTTTAAGCTCCATCCATTATTTTAAATATTGTCAAACAGAATAAATATAACCCCTTTTCTTTATAATAGTCTTTCAAATATTTAAAAATATCTATCATGCTTCTGATATAAGTTCTCTTTTTCAGACTAAACATTCTCAGTTTTATTATATACCACTTCTTTTCATGCACCTTACATTCTAATCAAACCAGAGTACTTAGCATTCCTTAATTCCAGCTAATTCTTTCCTGCCTTATTATACCTACATATATTTTCCCCCATGTATAAAACTGGCAACCCTCTTCGCTTTACCTATAGAAGTTATTATTTTACTTCAAATTCAAGTTCAGGTGAAATCTCTTCAGAATCACTGATCTCATCATTGATATGTATTTCAGAGTTCCAAAACAATAATTCCTTCCTGTTAAATGGTCATTCAACTTTGTCTGAAGATCTCTCATGAAGGTAAAGTTATTATAACTTGTAGCAGCCTATTCTGCTTTTAAATAGCTCTTAATGTTATGAAAGTTGTTGCATAAAGCACAAATTTTCTTTTTTTTTTTTTTTTACTTTCACCTTTTGTACCTACTTCTTTCAAGTACTGAATAGAAAAATTCTACATTTCCTTCACATGGAAGCCCTTCAGATAGGCAACTTGATGCTTCTGTTTCAGACTCCATTAAAACTCCAGTGCTTTCTTTCATAGTTTTTATTCATACTTGAAATGTGAATGCGATTGTTATGACCCTCTTTCTTTCTCTTCTCAAAACTAACCACCTGCAGTTTTTGAATTGATCTTTATGTGGCATGAAGACTTTATTATCTGCTCTTACTTTGGCAAAAAGAACAGTCTTGCCAATATTCACATAATTTCATTACTTTATCAGTATTTTGTCAAAGTTCCATTCCAATCTTGTGATATTTCCCAGTCCCATCATCTAGCTCTTATTTCTATTTTAACTGTCTGAGGACAGTACTGCTTTCCTTTTTGTTTTTGATGTTTAAATGCCCTCTCTCATACTTCTCTTCTTTGGTTCCAGGATTTTTGCACACATACATCCATTGTGATTCTTATTACCATTCACATGTACTTTTTTTTTTTTTTTTTAAAGAAAGAATATAAAGCCTTTCATAGCTCTAGTTTAAATATATAGTTCTCCATAATATCCAAAAATGAGATTTGCTTTCTTGAATAAGATCACTAGGTTTTTGTTTGTTTGACTATTTGTTTTGTTTTTTTACTACTAATTTGTAATTAGTACACAGACTTCTGTGACTATAAATTTAATTTCTGATTTCTTTTATTATTTGTCTCCCATAAAAAATTGGCAAGTCTATTGTTATTATACTCAGAAATCCTTAATTATTTTCCATTATGTGTCAATATAGCAATTTGAAGAAGCCTATAGAGTCCTGGGATATATATATATATATATATATATATATATATATATATATATATTAATAAAGTTGAAAGCATATGTAAATTTCAGCTAGAGGATAATGAAAATGAAGATGCATTTAAAAAAAAATTTAAATGCATGGGCCCTCCAAACACTATTAACAGATATCTTGGAGCTCCATAGATTTCAGATCAAAAAAATCAAACCAAAACAAAACACCACTATCTTCTTTCAGATCTTGATGAAGATAAATCAGGATCTTTCATGCGAAGTACTTTGGGAAAAACAATTCTTGTATCCTAGTTTTCACAGCCAGCATCATAGGAGAGATTACCTCTGGAGATACAGCCTGGCCACATTTCCTACAGGTGCTACATGTGCATCTATTGAACCAGAAAATAAAATTCTTGCCCCTAAAGTTCTTAAATAACATAAAATGATGTCAAATTACCATTGGAATTATCATTTAGGATAAAAAATTACCATCTGTTTTGATATGAGAATGACCATAGCAAATCTTGTTTCTATCTTATTTCAAGCTAAAGTCATATCATTAAGTGGTATCTCCATTAAAATCAATGTGAACTCTTTGATTTCATGAACTGGCTTACTTTTTTGTTTGTACCTCCAATGCTTAGCACAATGCTTTGAAAATAGTAGGTGCTTAGTAAACGTTTTATTAATTCACATTAATAATGAATTTTCCAATTTCCTTTCCTTTTTACTCTAAAATCCTTTTAATTATGTTTATGAAACTTCAGACATACATTTTTATTTGTTCTTATTGAGTATATACCATTCCTAACTCTGCTTGCTATATCTACATGTTAAGCTATAGTCTAAATAAACACATTTTATATTCAAGTACAATATTCTTAACTAGTTGCTCTCTCTCCCAATCCTGCTCTTTACTTACAAAATCCCCTTGGTTCTTTTGATAGTAGTGATGAAAATAGCTGTAAGATGGTTCTGTAAATAAAGAATAGGCTTGGAGTTAGGAAGATCTGAATTTAAATCATATCTTAGATATTTATCAATTATTATACCATAGCAAGTAATTTAATTCCTTTTTGGCTCAGTTTGTTCATCTATAAAATGAAGAGATTATATTCCTATTCCATGGTGTTTAAGACCCATTCTATCTCTAAATACATTATCCTACATAAATATATTTTTAAAATTTAGAATAGATCTCTATAATTTATATAGTTGCCTCATCATCCCTCAATGGAGATCATCAATCATAATTAATTTTTTTTCTCCTTTGACTTTTCCTGGATAAATTCTCATCTGATTGCATTTAAGAATTTACAATGTAAATGCTTGGAAGACAAAACAGCCATTTTCTCTTTATATGTCTAGCTCACTTCCCCTTGGGAAAATGTCTTATATTTGATCACTTAGCTCCAAGTGTTTACTAGTTCTTTCCCCTTTATCCTATTTCCACCCCCCAAATTCCTGACAGAGATTAGAATTATTCCTTACAAAAAATAAATGAATAAATAAAAAAGAAAAGAAAAAGAATTATTTCTTACTTCTTTGGATCCTATACCTTTTTTATTTATACATTGAAGCACTTCTTTTTGTTAAAAGAATATTTTAACTTCATGAAATAGCTTTTTATTCACTGTGATTTACCTTTCAGAATAACAGAATTTTGGAGAATGTTCCCTCCAGTGCCTATGGATAGCTCAGGAAGCCCAATTTGAATTTTCTATATATTTCATATTACCAGAACTGATGCAATTCTGATGTTTCATAGTATCAAGTATTTTTAAGCTTGAAAAAGAATACTACAAAGCTGTGATTAGAATATTAAAAATTCAATCATAACATCTTAAGCCAGCTGAGCATATAAAGAATGACTAAGCAACAGGTTTTAATCAATGCCCTCCACTCAGTTCATTAATTTGGTAGTATTCTCTGAAGAACATCTGGAGTGTAAGAAAATTGTTAGCCTATTCTTGGAAATTCTTTATTTTTCAATAATATGTTATGGACAGTTAACTGTTTATTAAGTATAACATATGCATGCTATTACATTTTTTCCAAAATCTTACATCTCAATTACAACACCAGGGTCACTGGGCTGTTGCACTTGGGAAGGGGGGAAAAAAAAACCAAAAAAACAACAACAAAAGGCTCTGCTTGCTCCCTTGAACCCATAGCTAGATGCTTCTGTAGAACTATTGGAAAGACAAGATTTCCTTGTTCTGTTTTCAGAAAATAGGCACAAATTAAAATGGGCAGTTATAACTGAATTCTAACAGTGGCAAGACAACTCTCATTAGCAATTATGAAAACTGTAATATCACTTCCAACATACCTTTAATACATGCTTTTTGGAAATAGGAAAAATCTGGTCAAGTTATTCACTGAGCTGTCAATCTGCCTTCCACAAAAACAAGACTGTATATTCTTTTCCTCTATCAGATTAAGTAATGAAACTTTGCTAGATAAATTGTAGTTGGATTACTTTCAAATATAGATTGGACTGGATTGCTGTTAAGGTCCGTTCCAACTCTCAAATTCTAAGAACTATGATTCTGTAATAACACAATGCTTGGTGCATAGGGGCTGCATTAAGGATATATATTGGCTGAATGGTTAGTTCCCTTTCAACTCTAATATTCTGTGGTTCTATATCATATCAAAAAATATTTTTCCTATGCGGCTTTCTCTCAGGAGTTCACTTTTCCAGTCCTGGCTAATGTGTTACCTTTTAAAAAGTAATCTAATTCAAAAGTTTTAACTATTATGGCAAGTGTCTATTTTTTTATTATGATATGGCCCTTTATATCATATTATATAGAAGAATGTCTATTGCACTTACGGATAAATGTAGTCATCCATTTTGTTTAGCAATCTGATTCTCACAAGGAGCTGAAAAACAATAAAACTCTGATTATTCCAAGTTATATTTAATTGGGGAATACTTTTTAATTGTTCAGTCATTTAAGTTCTATCTGACTCTTCATGGCCCTGTTTGGGGTTTTCTTGGTAAAAATACTGCAGTGATTTGTCATTTTCTTCTCTAGTTCATTTTACAGATGAGAAAACTGAGTCAAATATGCAGCCAGATAAAAACTTTGTGGATTTAATGGAAATATCCATAATTATTTAGTGATATTTCACGGTATTTTTTTCTTAAAATAAAAGTTATGAATTCTTTCAGATAAATTTCCTCTTTGATAATAACAAATCTGTTGAAGTGACAATTAATTTATGAAATTAAGAAATAGGGGTAGGTTCTTAGCAAGAATTTGCCTGGTTCTTTGGATATAACTCTAGAAAGACCAAGGCAGCAATCACACTTTTAACCACGAGTTTAAAGATGCAAATAAAACAAAGCAAATAAAAAACAAACAAACAAAGAAAAATGGAGTTATGGAGATAAAGACCTGGTGGGGAGGGTATGGTGAAAGGAGATAGGCATTATGTGCAAATGAGGAAAGGAAATGGAAAAGGCATGTCACTTATGTAAACATGGATTACAGATGGGAACATTTGAACAACATAGATCTTTAGGAGATGGAAGAGTGCTCAGGAGACCAATGTTTTAGTTATTTTTAAAGGTTTTTTTTTTTTTTTTTTTTGGTGGTGGGGCATTGTAGAGCAGGTCTGTCTAAGACACTTTGTTTAATTCATTAACATATCCAAATCATTCCAAAGTTAGTCACATCTTTTTTGATGTTCTACGATGCTCTGGAGCTGTGAAGATCTGTACATTTTGTTTAAAATTTATATATTACATGACCAGAACTTTGACAAACAAAGCCTAGATAGACACATCATTTGACTCATCATTAGGATGTGAATTTTCTTCAGTATATGATACAAATGTCAATTTATGCTCCTTTGATCTTTAGGACTATTTATACATAATTCCCAGGTTTCTTTTCGTAATTTCACTTCTTGCTAATGATTGCTTTACTGATTACCCATAAAATTTACTATATTTTTAGGATTGTTAGTCATGGGGGACTAACACAAGATACAACTTTAACACATCTCCTGCCTTTTGTATAGTTATTACTAAAATATAGGATGAAATATTTTAATTATTAACTGGATGAGCCTTCATTTTTTCCATGATAGGAACCATGTACTGTATTGTTAACTTTCATGCTCAATGGAATTTTTCTGTGATTTGTTTTCAAATGACATAGTGTTTAAAGTGATTAAGTTAATACTATGCACCTACAATATTTGTTCATATAATAAAGTATAATAAGACATAAAAACAGTGAATTATGTAGCACCTTTTTTTAAAGAAAGTTGTTAAAGTTTCTTTGTTTCTATAAAATAATAAGTTTGAACTCCTGAAAAAAGATAGATATTTATCAGGCAGTTGGAACAAAGCTATAAAATATCAATATGAAATCCTATTTGTTTTAGCTTCAGTTCAAAATATTTTTCTCAGAAAGCCAAATATATAGACACATGTATGTTTATATAGATATTTTATGTGTATGCATATGTATATATAGGTGTACCACACACACAAACATACAAATATACACATATATACAAATATAATTTCTCAGAAAAAAATACTTAGAATATAGCATATGTGTTTATGCAAGTTATTTAAATATAAATGGCAACAATTTTCAAATCTCTAAAGTAATAACTATAGTTTTATCATCTCAACTCTGATTATTGAATCTATGACAACTTAAGGGAGGGGCTCTGCAGGTAAATAGAATATAGCAACTCCAAAGTTGCATGTTACTTGTAAAGGTTGCCTAACGGGACTGACCTTTCTTTTTTTCCAACTTTCTTTTCAAAGGGATTTTATTGATATCTTTTGTTTTTTCATCACTTGCATTTTCCTTAGTATGTCTCCTATTTCCAGACAGCTATTCTTTAGAACAAATAATTTTTTAAAGTATGCAAAAAGGAAGAAAATTGTCAAAACCTGTCAATATAACTAAAAAATTTGATAAAAGTATTGTGTCTCAAAAAGTGTCTTCTTATATCCCTTCATTGGAACCAAATTTGATCATTATAATTCTACAGCATCCAATTTAAATTGTTTTGTTTTTGTTCTTCTCACTTATCCTGTGTGTGTTCAATTATCATTGTGTCTTTATATATATGTAGATAGATATCTATATCTATTTATACCTATCTATATAGCAATCTGCCCATTTACATTTTTCCTGATTTTGCTTACTTTATTTTGCATGAATTCATATTTCTTACCATGATTTTCTATATTCATCAGGTTTGTAACTTTTAAAGCTAAAAAGCTGAATTTATCTTCAAAAATGTAAATTATATTTTAATATACAGAAATATCAATACCACAAATCATTATCATAAAATTTTAATGTGATTTAATAACTTGTTCCCATCTTCCTTGCAGATGATCTCTCTCTCAAAATATATTTTTATTTATTTCATTAAATATTTTATGATCACATGTAAAAAAATTAGCATTCTTTGTCTTTTTAATTTTGAGTTCTAAATTCTCTCTTCCCTCCTGCCCTTGCCCCTTGCCTTAAGAAGGAATCCAATATGATATTGATAATACATGTGCAGTTATGCAAATCATATTTCCATATTATCCATGTTATGGACATGAATAAACAAGAAAAAAATAAAGTATGCTTCATTTTTTTACTCATTTCATCAGTTCTCACTAAGAAGACAGATGATATTTTTCACCATAGAGCCTTTGGACTTGTCTTGAATCCTAGTATTAATGTAAATCTTTCACAGTTGATAACAGTATTACTGTTACTAGGAACAATATTCTCCTGGTTCTGTTTACTTTATTTTATATGACTTCCCATTTCTCTCCCTGAAACTATGATACTCTTCTTTTCTTATAGCACAGTTGTTTTTCTTCCCAATAAAATGCCACAACTTGTTCGACCCTTCCTTAATTGGTGATCATCCCCTCAATTTCTAATTTCATGAAACTACAAAAAGAGCTGCCAAAAGTATTTTGCACAAATATTTTCTTTTCCCTTTTCTTTGATCTCTTTGGGATACAGACCTCTTATGGTATTTCTGTATCAAAGGGTATGCATAGCTTTATAGTCCTGTGGGCTCCAAATTATTCTTCAGAATAGACTAGTTCCATATTTATAATTTCTTATAGAGAAATGATATCCCACTACATTCAGATGCCACAATTTTTTGAGCCATTCAAGCTTAATATAAATGAATCTGCTACATCCTTTTTACTTACACAAGACTATTATTTCAGTCATCACCACTGCTACTATTTCAATGTCCCTCTGTGTATTAGTTCTTTCCCTACTAATAAGCCGATGTATCCCCCCAGTGTCAAAACCCTCTCACTTGATTTTTGATCTCTCTGGTAACTATATTATTATCTCTTTTCTGCCCTTTGTTGTTAAACTTCTTGAAAAGATTTCTACAAGAGATGCCTTCACTTTCTCTTCTCTCACTTTTTTTTTTTAAACTTTTTACAGTCTGGTTTTTGATCTCATCTTTTCAATGGAACTGCTCTCTCCAAAAATACAAGTAATTTCTTAATTGCTAAATTAAATGGTCTTTTTTCAATCCTCATGCTTCTTGAGTTCTCTGAAATGTTTGATAGTACTGATCATTTTCTTCTTCTTGATACTTTCTTCTCTCTAGGTTTATTGAAATACCAATTTCTCCTGCTTCTCTTCCTCTCCAACCATTCCTCTGTCTTCTTTACTGGATCTTCATCCAGATCATGCCCTCCAACCATAGGTGTACCAGAGGTTCTGTCCTTAGGGTCACAATTCTCTTTTCCTTATATATTTCCTTGTTTGATGATCTCATCAGCTCTTGAGGGTTTAATTATCTTCTCTATGCTGATGATTTTCTAAGCTTTTTGTCTGTATTAACTTCTCTGCTGACCCCAAATTTCCCATCTCCAGTTGCCTTTCAGATATCTCATATTAGAAGTTCAATTCTTGTTTAATCACTTTTATTCTGTGACCTCATTTGGGGTTTTCTTGGCAAAGATACTAAATATGTTTGCCATTTCCTAGTTTATTTTACAGATAAGGAAACTGAGGCAAACAAGGTTTAAATGAATTGCCCAAGGTCACATAATGAGTAAGTGTCTAAGATCATTTTTGAAATAAAAAAGACATTTTCCCATCCAGCACTCTATTCATTGTCAGTTGTAAACACCTGAAATTTAACATATCCAAACTGAACTCATTATCTTTCCACTTAAATCCTCCTTCCCTTCTAATTTCCCTCTTCTTATTAAGGACAATACTATCTTTCCAGTTCCATAGACTTGCAATCTTGAAGTTATATATAACTCTTCTCTATCTCTCAGTCTCCATATCCAGTATGTGGAAATGTTTCTTGAATAGGCAACTCTTTTCTTTTACTATCTCTTACTATCCCCCTGCTGGGAGCTCTCATCAACTTACACTTGAATAATGTCAGTAGCCTGCTTCACTTCAGATCACTTAACTTCCCCATTCAACAAACTCCAATGAAGTCCAGTTTCTTCCATAATCAATTACAAAGTTCTTTAGTTTGATATTCAAAGTTTTTATGTGCTAATTTTACCTTTGTATTGTTCTTTATTCACTTTACTCATTATTATATGCTTTTATATCATAATAATGACCTTCTTACAGCTCTGAGCATTTTCTCTAGCTGCCCTTCATGCCTGGAATGTTATTCATTTAATCCTTTATTGTTTTCCTTCAGATCCCAACTAAAGTCCCTTTTTTTCTACAGGAATATTTTGCCAACTTCTAGAAACTTCACTTTTCTGATTATTTTCTATTTTTCTTATATAGCTTGCTTATTTATGCTGTTTACTTCTTGTCTCTCTCATTAGACTGTGAACTCCTTTAGGAGCTTGAGGTATTATCTTTTGTCTTTTTGTAACCTTAGCTCTTAGCAGAGTATTTGGTACATTTTACTATTGAGTCATTTAAGTCATGTCCAATTTTTCTTCTTTTTCTTCTTATTTTATTATAGCTTTTTATTTACAAGACATATCCATGGGTAATTTTTCAGCATTGACCTTCATGCCTGGAATTTAATTTATCCTCTTCTTTTGATCCTTTATTGGCTTCCTTCAGATCCCAACTAAAGTCCCTTTTTTCTATAGGAATATTTTACCAACTCCTAGAAACTTCACTTTTCTGGTTATTTTCTATTTTTCTTATATACCTTGCTTATTCATGCTGTTTACTTCTTGTCTCTCTCATTAGATTGTGAACTCCTTTAGGAGCTTGAGGCATTATATTATGTCTTTTTGTAACCTTAGCTCTTAGCAGAGTATTTGGTACATTTTACTATTGAGTCATTTAAATCATGTCCAACTCTTCTTCTTCTTCTTCTTCTTCTTCTTCTTCTTCTTCTTCTTCTTCTTCTTCTTCTTCTTCTTCTTCTTCTTCTTCTTCTTCTTCTTCTTCTTCTTCTTCTTCTTTTATTATAGCTTTTTATTTACAAGACATATCCATGGGTAATTTTTCAGCATTGACCCTTGCAAAACTTTTTGGTGCAACTTTTCCCTTTCTTCCCCTCACCTCCTCCCCTAGATGGCAAGTAGACCAATACATGTTAAATATATTAAAGTATATGTTAAATACAATATATGTGGGTACATATTTATACAGTTATCTTGCTGCACAAGAAAAATAAGATTTAGAAATAAGGTAAAAATAATTCCTGAGAAGGAAAACCAAAATGCAAGCAGACAAAAACAGAAGGATTGGAAATGCTATGTTGTGGTCCACACTCATTTCCCATAGTTCTTTCACTGGGTATAGCTGGTTCTCTTCATTATTGAAGAATTGGAACTGATTTGGTTCATCTCATTTTTGAAAACAGTCATGTCCATCAGAATTGATCATCATATAGTATTGTTGTTGAAGTAATAATGATCTCCTGGTTCTGTTCATTTCATCTTGCTGTTCATTTCTTATAGAACAATAATATTTCATAACATTCATATACCACAATTTGTTCAACCATCCTCCAATTGATGGGCATCCATTCAATTTCCGGTTTCTAGCCACTTTACAAAAAGGGCTGCCACAAACATTTTTGCACATACTGGTCCTTTCCCTTCTTTAAGATCTCTTTGGAATATAAGCCCAGTAGTAACACTACTGGATCAAAGGGTATGCACAGTTTGATAACCTTTGAGCATAGTTCCAAATTGCTTTTCAGAATGGTCGGATGCATTCACAACTTCACCAACAATGTAGCAGCATCTCTATTTTTCCACATCCTCTCCGACATTCTTCATGATCTTTTCCTGTCATCCTAGCCAATCTGACAGGTGTGTAGTGGTATCTCAGAGTTGTCTTAATTTGCATTTCTCTGATCAATAATGATTTAAAGCATCTTTTCATATGGCTAGAAATAGTTTCCATTTCTTGACCTGAAAATTGTCTGTTCATATCCTTTGACCATTTATCAATTGGAGAATGGTTTGATTTCTTATAAATTAGAGTCAATTCTCTATATATTTTGGAAATGAGGCCTTTATCAGAACCCTTGACTATAAAAATTTTTTCCCAGTTTATTGCTTCCCTTCTCATCTTGTCTGCATTAGTTTTGTTTGTACAAAAAATTTTTAACTTGATATACTCAAAATTTCCTATTTTGTGATCAATAAAGATCTCTAGTTCTTCTTTGGTCACAAATTCTTTCCTCCTCCATAGGTCTGAGAGGTAAACTATGCTATGTTCTTCTTATTTATTTATAATCTTATTCTTTATGCTTAGATCATGAACCCATTTTGACCTTATCTTGTTATACAACACTTCTATGTTGTTATACAGTGTTATAATTTTAACAGTGCTATAACTGTTATACAGTATTAAGTGTGGGTCAATGGCCTACTTTCTGCCATACTAGTTTCCAATTTTCCTAGCGGTTTTTGTCAAACAGTGACTTCTTATCTTAAAAGCTGGGATCTTTGGGTTTGTCAAAAACTAGATTATTATAGTTATTGACTATTTTATCCTGTGAACCTAACCTATTCCACTGATCAACTAGTTTATTTCTTAGTCAATACCAAATGGTTTTGGTGATCGCTGCTTTATAATATAGTTTTAGATCTAGTACAGCTAGGCCACATTCATTTGATATTTTCCATTAGTTGCCTTGAAATTCTTGACCTTTTGTTCTTCCAGATGAATTTTGTTATTTTTTTCTAGGTCATTAAAATAGTTTTTTGGGAGTCTGATTGGTATAGCACTAAATAAATAGATTAGTTTAGGTAGTATTGTCATCTTTATTTTATTCTTTCAACCTATCCAAGAGCACTTAATATTTATCCAATTGGTTAGATCTGACTATTTGTGTGGAAAGTGTTTTGTAGTTCATATAGTTCCCGACTTTCCCTTGGCAGATAGATTCCCAGATATTTTATCCTATAGACAGTTATTTTAAGTGAAATTTCTCTTTGTATCTCTAGCTGTTAGATGTTGTTAGTGATATATAGGAATGCTGTGGATTTATGTAGATTTATTTTGTATCCTGCAACTTTGCTAAAATTGTGGATTATTTTTAATAGCTTTTTAGTAGAATCTCTGGGCTTCTCTAAGTATACCATTATATCATCTGCAAAGAGCGATAATTTGGTTTCCTCATTACCTCCTCTAATTCCTTCAATCTCTTTCTCATCTCTTATTGCCAAAGCTAGTATTTCTAATACAATATTGAATAGTAATGGTGATAGTGGGCAACCTTGTTTCACTCCTGATCTTATTGGGAATGGTTCCAGTTTATCCCAATTACAAATGATGATTATTGATGGTTTTAAATAGATGCTCCTGACTATTTTAAGAATAAATCCATTTATTCCTATACTCTCAAGTGTTTTTAATAGGAATGAATGTCAAATGCTTTTTCAAATCCTTTTTCTGCATCTATTGAGATGATCATGTGGTTTTTGTTAATTTGGTTATTGATATACTTGATTATGCTAATCGTTTTCCTAATATTAAGCAGCCCTGCATTCCTGGTATAAATCCTAGTTGGTCATGGTGTATTATTCTGGAGATATTTTTCTGTAATCTTTTTGCTGATATTTTATTTAAGATTTTTGCATCAATATTCATTAGGGAGAGAACAGGAATTCGTTCTCTGTTTTCAACCTACCTGGTTTAGGTATCAGCACTATGTCTGTATCATAAAAGGAATTTGGTAGGATTCCTTCAATCTCTATTTTTCAAATAGTTTATATAGCATTGAAGTTAATTCTTCTTTAAATGTTTGGTAGAATTCACATGTAAATCCATCGGGTTCTTGGGATTTTTTCTTGGGGAGTTGATTAATAGCTTGTTCTATTTCTTTTTCCTAAAATGGGACTATTTAAGCAATTTGCTTCCTCCTCTGTTAATCTGGGAAGCCTATATTTTTGAAGGTAGTCATTCATTTCATTAAGTTATCAAATTTATTGGCATAAAGTTGGGCAAAGTAACTCCTAATTATTGCTCTAATTTCCTCTTTATTAGTGGAGAGTTCTCCCTTTTCATTTTTTAACACTAACAATTTGATTTTCCTCTTTCCTTTTTCTAATCAAATTTACCAAAGATTTATCTATTTTGTTGTTTTTTTTCATAAAACCAACTCTTAGTTTTATTTATTAATTCAATATTTTTTTTTAACTTTCAATTTTATTAATTTCTCCTTTTAATTTTAGAATTAAGTTTAGTATTTGATTGGGGATTTTTAATTTGTTTTTTTTTTTTTTTTATAGCTTTTTAAGTTGTAAGCCCAATTCATTGATCTTCTCTTTTTCTATTTTATTCAAGTAAGGCTGTAGAGACATAAAATTTCCCCTTATTACCGCTTTGGCTGCATCCCACAAATTTTGGTATGTTGTCTCATTGTTGTCATTCTCTTGGGTGAAATTATTGTATTGTGAGGCAAGGAGATAATCTAAGGCCTTTCAGTTATCTAAAACCATGTTAGGAAGAAAGTCTAAAGATTCTTGGATTGTAATGCTAGAGAAACTGAGGAAGATAGAGATTAGAGAGTATTTAATAATTTATTAAATGGAAGAGATTTACTGGGACCAAATGGTTCCACGCTTTGGTCCTAGGGCTGAATGAGACTATAGTCTCCAAGAATCCAGCAGTGAATGTCAGATACAAGATTCTTTTATAGAGTAACAAGTATAATGACATAATGGGGGAGATACCTGGATGGGAATGACCTAATGGGAGGAGGCACTCAGGATGACATAATGGGAGCTACTAGAGAGGCTCCTGATATTCTAATGATATTTTAAATGGATGAAGACCTTTATCCCATCAAACATTAAGAAGGAATGATTATAGCTTGAGGTCTAAAATACAAGACCTTTATCCTATCAAACATTAAGAGGGAGTGGTTATAACCTGAGCCAGAGTAACTGAATAGGACAATTAGGGAAACTGGGTCAGGACATTAAGAGAGAACTATGGCACAAAAGGATCTCCCAGAAAGAATGTGAAATTTCATTGGCCAGCTGGTTGATTGTGACATGAATGTTTTCATGTTCTAAGTATCCCACCCAGGGGCCTAGCAAATGTCCCAAATGTTGCCATCTTGACCCTGGATGTCATGCCATTTTTAACCTACTTGTGAGATTTGTTTCCTCTAGGTTCCAAGCTATGAACTTTCAACTGTCTGAAGTTCAGTCTGAAGATCATGGACTCATTGACTTTGACAGTCCCCTAGATGTTGCTGCTGCCATCTTCAAATCTCACATTTCCCCTCTCACAGTTCCCCTCTCAGTCTGACCCCCCACTGAGCATAGGGACAACTCTACCCCCTTGTCAGTTTCCCCAGTTGGACTCATTTTGTAGGATTAAAAATGCTGCTTCTTTTACTTCTCCCTCGGATATTTCTGAATATTCCTGTGAACTCATAGAGGACTTGAAACTATTCTTCCACAGGACCCTAGAAAACACTCTGGAGAAAAAAGAGTGAAATTGTTTGTGTCCTTCTTTCTCTTAACTCTAGTCTTCTGTCTTGTTATTTTCCACTTCGAGAATGAGAACTTTGCTCCTCCAATTCTCTTGGTATTATTCTGTGGGCCCTGCCAGTGGGGAGATAACTCCTTAGTCTTTGGCCAGGCTAGGGAACTCTGGGCAGTGGGGGCCTTCAGTAATTTTGGGTGTGCCATCAGCATCCCCAAAGTGGCCCACATGTGGGACCTGATGTATTATTTGCAAAGGTCCCATTCCCAAATGTCACCATCTCCACCCTGGATGCCACTCCATTTTTAACCTATTTGTGAGATTTGTTTCCTCCAGGCTCCAAGTTAGAAACTTCCAACTACTTATTCAGGCTGAAGATCATGGGCTGACTGACTCAGACACTCAAAATCCCCTTGATGTTGCTGCCATCTTCAAATAATTCACTTCCCTTCCAGCCTAAACCCCCATTTAGCATAAGGACAATTCTACGCCCCTTGTCAGCTTGAAGCAGCTCCAGAAGATGAGAACTCTATCCCTTTGCTCCAAATGAATTTGAGGAAGACTGCTTGAGGGGGGAATGATGTAATAGGATTCTTTGGTCCCCTGATTTTTAGGGGCTTGGGTCAGGAAACCCTAAATCTTCTGGCCTGAAGTCTGTCTCAGGAAACTCTCCTGATTCTGACCACTCCCCCAACACTCTCCACCCTTAATTCATCTGAAGATTACTCCTTAGTGTTGGGTCATAGAAGCAACATGTACTCCTTAGCCTTCTGCTATAGAAGATTAGATAAAACTGTTCTCTGTCTTTCAGTGCTTTGCTATTTCCAATAAGGAATCTAGCCCCATAAGAATTCTCAGTGTCAATAACCCTAACCCTCCCCCCCTTTTTTTTTTGCCAACTTAACTTGGAGACTGAGACTGCAAATTCTTTCGCAATACCTGTGACACCGACCTGGGGATCCCCAAATGTTGCTAGGGTGTCTGATCCCTCAACATTGTATACAGCAACACCAAGATTATATGATGATCAATTCTGATGGACATGGCTCTTTTCAACAATGAGCTGAGTGTGACCAGTTCCAATGATCTTGTGATGATGAGAGCCAACTACATCTAGAGAGAGGACCATGAAAACTGAAGGTGGATAACATTGCATTTTCACTCTTTTTGTTGTTTGCATTTTATTTTCTTTCTTATGTTTTTCCCTTTTTGATCTGATTTTTCTTGGGTAGCAAGATAATTGTATAAATATGTATGCCTATACTGAATTTAACATATTTTACCATGATTAACAAATATTGGAATACTTGCTATCTAGGGGAAGAGTGTGGGTAAGGGGGGAAATTGGAAGACAAAGGTTTTTCAAGGATTAATGTTGAAAAATTACGCTTGTATATGTTTTGGAAATAAAAAAAAAAAAAAAAAGAAAGAAAATACTATGTTGTCATCCATAGTCAGTTTTCACAGTCCTCTCTCTGGTTGTGGATGGCTGTCTTCACAAGATCATTGGAACTGACATCAATCATCTCATTGTTAGAAAGAGCTACATCTATCAGGATTGATCATCACATAATTTTTGCTGTTGCCATGTACAACGATCTCCTGGTTCTGCTCATTTCACTCAGAATCAATTCAAATAAGTCTTTCCAGGCCTCTCTGAAATCATCCTGGTGATCATCTTATAGAACACTAATGTTCCATAACATTCATATACCATAACTTATTTAGCTCTTCTCCAATTGATGAGCATCCATTCAGTTTCCAGTTTCTTGCCATTATAAAAAGGGCTGCCCCAAACATTCTTGTACATACAGGTCCCTTTCCTTTCTTTAAGATCTCTTTGGGATATAAGCCCAATAGTAACACTGCTGGATCAAAGGGGATGCACAGTTTGATAACTTTTTGAGCATAGTTCCAAATTGCTCTCCAGCATGGCTGGATCCATTCACAACCCCATTAACAATGCATCAGTGTCCCATTTTTCCCACATCCCCTTCAACATTCATCATTATCTTTTCCTGTCATCTTAGTCAATCTGACAGGTGTGTAGTGGTACCTCAGAGTAGTCTTAATTTGCATTTCTCTGATCAATAATGATTTAGAGCACCTTTTCCTATCACTAGAAATGGTTTTAATTTCTCATCTGAAAATTGCCTGTTCATATCCTCTGACTATTTATCAATTGGAGAATGGCTTGAATTCTTATAAAGTTGAATCAATTCCCTATATATTTTAAAAATAAGGTTTTTATTAGAATCCTTGAATGCAAAAAAAAAAAATTCCCAATTTATTGCTTCCTTTCTAATCTTGTCTGCATTGGTTTTGTTTGTGCAAAAACTTTTTAAACTTAATATAATCAAAATCATCTATTCTGTATTTAATAATGAATTCCAGTTCTTCTTTGAATGCAAATTCCTTCCTTCTCCACAGATCTATGAAGTAAACTACATGATGTAATGTGCAAGGAAAAGCAAAGATCATATGTGAAAATGAAAAAAGTGAAAAGAGATTGGATAATGAGGAAGGGGCCAAGTTGTGAAAGGTTATGGGTTATATCTGAAACTGGAAGTCATAGGGAGACTCTAGAGTTTATTGAATAGGGGGCTGACATGGTCAGACCTGTGCCTTAGGAAGGCACAATATGCCATAATATGACAACTGAGTGGAGGGTAAACTGGAATGGAGAGAGAGACTCCAAAAGCTAAGCAATGAGGTCTGAACCAGTGTAATAGTAGCTCAGATGAGAGAAGGAAGCATATTCAGAGATGTTATGTAGGTAAAATCAATAGAACTCAGCAACACATTGGATATGGGAAGCTAGGAAGAGTAAGGAATCCAAAATGACAGGAGTTAATTTAGTGAGTGATGTGCTCAAATTGGAAGTAACTTATGATATTTCAGTAGTACGCAGTCTGGAGACTGATCTAATGGTTTTCTTTCACTCTTTCCCCCCCCCACCCCACCCCCTTTTTTTTTTTTTTTTTGCTATCTTCTTACTCTGCATAATTATGAAATCCCATTTAAGCCTATCTTTGCCAGTATTCCATTCTGAAATTGGTCATTCCTTCATCACTCTTTCTCAATCAAAATTCTTGATAATGGAAAATGAGAGTAGAGAGCTGTCAAATAGCACAAAACAAAACAAAAAAATTGACTTTAAGGTATGGGTCATAAGTCAATGGATCTAATCCATCAAACACTTTTTCTTTAAACGAAAGAATCTCAACTTAGAGAAATGTGTGGGAGAGAACAGTTTTAAAACCAGGTCCTTTGACTACTTCAGGAAGCAGATTTTTCATTCCTCCTACAAGCCCCCCCACTAGTCCTAAAGGGAGTAAAATACATGGACTTGGCATTATTAAGTAGCATGCAGCTGCATACTCCTCCTACCCACCCACCCTTCAAAAAATAAAAAAAAATACCCTTTACCAGTAGTTATGCACCCCACTAGGCTGGTAAAAACAGTCATGGATTGGGAAGAGTGTGTGGGTTGTAAGAACAGCAGGAATATTTGAAATTTTGATAAATTAAGCTTATGTCTCATATACTTAAGTAATTGCAACTGTTGATATGCTCTCTCTGTCTCTCTGTTTCTGTCTCTGTCTCTTTCTCTGTTTCTCTATCTCTCTCTCTTAGAAGGTTCCTGCAATTATCAGATTCAAGAAGTTAGAGGAATGCTTCCTTAAAATGGAAAATATTAAGGATTAGGAATTGGAGAACTTTGATTTCAATGAAGGATTCTAAGGAAAGGCATTTGTTATAACAATCACTAGGGAGAGATAATTGTGCATGGAGCAAATTTGTCTGTGACAGAAAGTTGTGTTGGGGGAAAAGATCAAAGTTAAGTAATATGTTTGCAAATGCTAGGAGAAACTCAACATTTAGTGATGTCATATACACATTGCTATAACAACTAATTGAAACATCTAAATTTTGTCTGTCGATATTTATTCAGTAACACAAAATATATTTTTTGAGCTGAAGTTGGTACAAAGGCTGATGGAAATACAAATAGCTGCATAAGCCTATTTCTTTGCTCTCTTCGAATTAAAGGAAGGGGGTATAGCATAAACATAATAATACAAAAATCATAAATAATAAATGCATAGGAAATGGGTAAGTGGAGTTCCTTATGAGTTATGAGGAGGAAAGATCCTTACTTCTTGGAAGTTGGTATGGGTGAAAGGAGAGATTACGGAGAGATTTTTGATTCTTTGTATATAAATTAGTGTTTAAAGTTGTTGAATGCCTATTCAATAGATCTTGTAGGTAGTGAAAAAGCTTATTTTAGACTTAAATAACAATGTTCAGAAAGTATGGGAGCTTTGGAGAAGACTAGGGCATGTTTTCATGATCCTGCTTATTTTCATCACTAAGTATTTAGGAAAGTAATATGAGGTCAAAATATGAAAGCAAGATTGGGACCTGCCAGGCTAAGGAGTTTGAAAGTTATTCAGTGGGACATTGAGAGTTGAAAAATCTTGAACAGAATAATGACATGGCCAGCTCTGTGCACAAGGAAGATTAATCTGGCATCAGTGTGAACAATTGAATAAAGGGGAGAGAGTGGAGACAGAAATACTAATGAAACTGTGGTTTCAGCTCAGGAAGGTGGTTAATGAGGTAGCAGAAGAGTGAAAAAAGTAGAGAAGAATGTAAGAGAGATTATAAGGGTAGAATTGATAGGACTTGTCAAATGAATAGGATTTGGGAAGTAAAGAAGAGGGAAATAAAAGCAATAGTGTTTCAAACCTAGGAGATTCAATGAATGATAGTTATTAATGATAAAAAATGCTTAAAAATTCAAACAAAACAAATAGAATGTATATGTGAGCTCTTTACTGCAGATATTCCCTCTAAACTTGCAGATTATAAACTATTTATGACTGCCCATCCTATACTACTCTTGTTCATGTCTAAATAAAATTGTCATTCTACTCAGCTGTTCACCTGGATCATCTTGCTATATACATCTTGTTTCAGCACTTTTCTCTACCAAAAGTGTACTCTCCAAACTGGACCTCCGGAAACAGAAACTTGAGTCTCTGGGAGAGAGACTCAATTCGTATGTGAATGAGTACTATCTAGTCAAACCTAAGATTTTCAGACCAGCTTCATATACTATGGAGCTTTCCTTTGTGTTTTCTTAACATTTCACCTGAATCATATCTGTATTATCCTTTAACTCCTCCACTTACCACAAGCTTTTAATTTTTTTTCATATTCATTTTGAATTTAAATGCAAAAAAGAGTATATTTCCATGTGCATAACAGAATATAAAAATAGGATTCAATATAAAACCATGAATTTCCATATCAAACGATTTACTTCTTTTTGGGTGTGAGAAAAAAAAAAAAACTAATAAATACTGCACATTGTTTTCAAAGCTACTCTGTTTTTCTATGCTTCCTTTTAAATTTTCATTTGGTCTCTATTGTGTGATTTTTTTCCGCCTTCCCTTAATCTCCTGCCATAGAGAAGGCTAAAACTAAATACAAATGTCTGTATGTGTATATGAATAAATACACATAGACATATGTATCTATATATCTATATCTATCTACAATATACTTGTCTGGAGGTAGATGGCATTTTCCTTCATAAGTCCCTTGTAATTGGCTTGAGTATTTATTATACTCAAGACAAATTAGTTATTCAAAGTTGTTCTTAAGACAAAATTTCTTACTATGTACAATGTTCTCTTGGTTCTACTCATTTCAATTTTTATTATTTCATGCCAGTCTTTCTATGTTTTTCCAAATTAAACCAGCTCATAATTTCTTATATCACAGTAACATTCCATCACAATCATATCACAACTTATTTTAACTATTAGAGGCATGTATCATTTTAGGTAGTCTGATAGGTATGAGATGATATCTTGTGTAAGCTTCCATTTCTCTAATATATAATGATTTAGAGCATTCTTTCATATTACTTAGTAGTTTTGATTTCTTCATTGAAAAACTGTCTGTCATATCCTTTGACCATTTCTCAATTGGGAATGACTTGTATTCTTATAAATTTGAAAAGAATTATACATATAGATCTTTATCTGAGAGACTGGGTTTGAAAAAAAATTCTCCCTAATTTTCTGCTTTCCTTCTCATCTTGGCTACATTAGTTTCATTTGTACAAAACTTTTAAAATTTTATATAATCAAAAATTTTACACTTCAAAATGCTTTTTATTTCTTTGTTTATTCATAAATTTTGTCCTTATCCATAAGTCTGACAGTAAGATTTTCTTGTGATATCTCTTTTATCTAAGTCTTGTATCCATTTTGACCTTGTATTGGTAAATAGTTTAAGATACTGTTCAATGCCTGATTTCTACCAGATTGTTTTCCAACTTTCCCAACAATTTTAACAAAAAAAAAAATAGAATTCTTATCCCCAAATTTAAATCTTTACATTTGTCAAACACAAGGTTACTATAATCCTTTATTACTATGGATTGCCTATTTTCCATTGAATGATGTTTCTATTCTTGGTCAATACCAGATAGTTTTGATATTTACTGACTTATAATAGTTTTAGATCTGATTCTGTTGAAATGCTTTCCTTTTTATTTTTTCATTAGTTTCTTTGAGATTCTTGACTTTTTGTTCTTTTAAGTAAATTTGGTTGTTTTTTTCTAATTCAGTAAAAATGATTTTTTAGGAATTTAGTTGGGATTGAATAAATACCTAAGATCGTTGGCTTTATTATATTGACTTTGCCTACCTATGAAAAATTAATATTTCTCTATTTAAATCTGGATTTATTTTTATAATGACTTTTATAATTATGTTTGTGTTATTCCTGGATCTGTTGTGGCAGGCATATGTTCAAGTATGTTATCCTGTCTATAGTTATTTTAAGTGAGGTATCTCTTACTATCTTTTCTTGTAGGGTTTTGTTGGTGTTATATAAAAATTCTGATGATTTATGTGAGTTTATTTTACATTTTACTACTTCACTAAATTATTAATTTTTCAGCTTTTAGTTAAATATTTAGGTTTTTCTAAATATATCATCATATTGCATGCCAAAAAAGGAGTTTATTATCTCATTTCTCATTCTGATTCCTTCAACTTTTTTACCCCTTATTTGCATTGCTATTTCTAAAATGATATTGAATAATATTGGTGACACATAATGCATTTTCCCTGTTTATCTCATGCTTCATTTGCAGAAAATAATTGCTCCTTTTGACTTCTCCCTACCCATTGTTATATTTTTAGAACAAGCTCATCATACTTAGTTCAGCCCAAATCTTTCTTTTAAACTACGTAATGATGATAGCCTTAAGAATACTGATAACATTTTCACACATAAGAAACAATCAATTTGACCTTATTAAGTTCCTCATAATTGATCATTAATGTTTATCTTATGTATTTCTGAATCTTGTTGAATTTTTCATTGGGTTCTGGTCTTTTTGTCACAAATACCTTCTGATATTATCTCTCCTCAATCTGCTCTACAAATAGTTTTTCTAAGAAATTGTTTCACTTTTTCTTCTTTTTTTTTCATTTTTATGATTTTATTTCTTGCTGTCTTATACCATCATTAACTTTCCTTGCCCAATTCTAATTTTCAAGAGCTTATTTTTTTACTCAAGTTTTTGGATCTCTCTCTCTCTCTCTTTTTTTTTTTTTTTCTGGTTGGTTGACTTTCTTTTCATAAATTTTCTTGTTTTTTTTCTTGTTCTTTTTTTCCTCCCTACTTTTGAATCTCTTTCATTTGCTTTGAAGTCCTTTTTAAAAACTTCTTCCAAAAACTTTTGGGGGGGCTTGTGATCATTTGATGTTTCTCTTCTACATTTTGCAGTTTCCCAAAGGCAATTTAACCAATACTCTGAATAAGTGAATAATTTTTTGGACAATCTTCTGTGTTCATTCACAAGTGTATGTAACAACAAAAAATACATTCCCATATGTATATGTATGTGATTTATTATTTATTTTTAACATATTTTTTAAACTGATGTACAGTCTCTCCCCTATTTGTTGAGAAGGCATGTAATATGAGATTGATTAGTAGATATTTTGGAGATACATTGGAACTAGATAATGAATTTGGCCTAGAATTAAACTGATAGAAATAAGAATATTCAAATAAAGAAAAAGTTTTTAGGTGAAAGATGAACTGTGTTAGACAGTTTGAGATATCAGCAGAACATCTAAGTAGGTATTTCCTGAAGTTATGATCAAAACTCAAGAAAGAAATCTTGGCTGGAAATGTAATTTTGGGAGTTACATGCAAAGAACTGATCATTTAAGTTATAATAATAGATAAGATCTCTATGTGTTAAGGGACAGGTAATTCTCTGAGAGCCTCCACAGCTGTAAATCATAACATCTGAAGGAGTTGCACCTTGCTGACACAGGTGTTGCAGACTGGGAATGAGATAAATTGGAGGCAGAGGGAAGAGGAGAGAGGTCAGACAATGCCAAGGGCCTCTCTAAGTCAGAGAGGTCAGAGAACAGCAACGGACTCCCAGTCTCCTTGTATCATCCTCTCACAAGAGGAGATCCATTCTGGGTTGGATCTCCAGCAGTCACTGTCAGGTGGCTCCCATGTATTCCAACAGCTCCTGTGTATTTCAACATCTGTGAGAGAGAATAAAGGTATAAATACAAGGAAACAAACTTAGGGGAGAAGATTGGGAAGGGGAAAGATAGAAGGAAAATGAGGGTAATGACTTAGAAAGCAATAAAGCTTATAGAACAAGGCTGATAATCTCTGCTTCCTTAGAGTATATTGATATTGGATAATGTATTCAAATGGACAATATAACTAATGAAAGGCAGTGTGTGTAATGGATAGAAAACTGGCCTCAAAATTAGGAAGATCTTGATTTCAATATTATTCTCACACATATTGTCTGGGTGATCTTGAAGAAATCACTAAAGCTTTCCCTGCCCAAGCAATCTTACAGAGTGGGAATTCTCTCTATTATTGAAACATCAGTTCTAGTGTCTTCTCTCCTCTGATTCCTTTTCCCTCTACATAACTAACAGTACAATTTGAAAGTAAAATAAAAGATATAAGTACGCATTGTTGCATATGACATTCAGCATTTTTCTGCTTTTATTTAATTGATTATTTTGGAGATAAACAGACCTATGAAATCAATCAAAGCAGTCAAACTGACTGTGCATCTTAATACAGCCTTAGATTTATTCAAAGGTAAATGGGAATTAGTTTTGAGTTTGGGGAATAGAAAATAATATAACAATAACTCTAGAGTTGAATGGCATTACAATGCATGTCAAGGGTCAAAATCTTTAGAATTTAATAGAAAAGAAGGAAAAAATGGAGGGATATAGAAGTCCCTATATTGTAAGATTAGGGTTTAAAAAGGTGCTGAGACTGCAGTGAAAGATAAGAAGATATATTATTAAGGAAAATCAGCAAAACTTTATGAATGACTAGGAGTAGAGAATGATTCTAAAATTATGATTCAAGGATGTTGGGAAGAGTCATTGATATTTATGAGAAAATAATATAGATTATTATTATTAACCCCAATTGGCTCAACAACAACTAACTAAATAATAATCTATGTAAGGCAGTAAAATTTTCTCCCCTAAGAACATAAGATTATCAACAACAATACTATATGATGACCAGTTCTGATGGACCAGGCCATCCTCAGCAACGAGATCAACCAAATCATTTCCAATGGAGCAGTAATGAACTGAACCAGCTATGCCCAGAAAAAGAACTCTGGGAGATGACTAAAAACCATTACATTGAATTCCCAATCCCTATATTTATGCACACCTGCATTTTTGATTTCCTTCACAAGCTAATTGTACAGTATTTCAGAGTCTGATTCTTTTTGTACACCAAAATAACGTTTTGGTCATGTATACTTATTGTGTATCTAATTTATATTTCAATATATTTAACATCTACTGGTCATCCTGCCATCTAGGGGAGTGGGTGGGGGAGTAAGAGGTGAAAAATTGGAACAAGAGGTTTGGCAATTGTTAATGCTGTAAAGTTACCCATGCATATATCCTGTAAATAAAAGGCTATTAAAAAAAAAAAAAAAGAACATAAGATTACATATAGACAGTTTTTAGACAGTAAATTAAGACAAGTTATCATGAAATGCATAAAACCATTTTAAGTAACTATGTTAAAACAAGCACTGATAAAAATTCCTTTAATTATCTTAATAGAATAAAAGATACTGAAATTAGATTATAAGACCATATACTTATTTTTGAAATAACCATGGATACATATATTTAGATATGTTTGCTTACTACAAAATTTGACTTAAAAAAAACTCCTGTACTTGCTTGCTCTTTTTTGTTGTTTTTGTTATCCTTGAGTCCTTTTTCAATTTTATCCAACTTTTCAAGATCCCTTTTGTTGTTGTTTGTTTGTTTGTTTTGGGCATGTACTAGAGTGGTTGTCCATTTGCTAATAGGATTAAGTGATTTGTCTAGGGTCCCACAGCTAGTCAGTGTCTAAGGACAGATTAGAAATTAATAAAAGGAGGCTTCCTGATTCCAGGTTCAGCACTGGATTATATGCTGTAATACCTAGTTGCCCCTTCTTTGTCCTATTTGGGTAGTGGAATTTAGAAGGTTCGGAATTAAAAAACTGTGCATCACCTATGAACTAATTGTAGTAAGTCAGCCTGCTATATATGATATATAAGATAATAGTATTAAACAGAAATGGACATGTTATTTTAAATGTATTTTTATATTTATAGTGAAAATTATGTAGATAATCAATAAGGCATAATAATTGGAGAAAATAATCACAGAACTTGTTTAATTAAAGTCTTTTATTTACAGGTGTAGAAATTAGAACAAGAGAGGCAAAGTGACTATCAAATACATCATTGTTATCATCATCATCACCATCATCATCATCACCACTAACAGTTTTTAAAAATTTACAAAGTGTTTCATATGTGTTATTTTATAGAATCCTTACAATAATTCTGTGAGGTAGGTGCCATTTTTATTACCATTTACAGATAAGAAAACAAACTGAGAGATTAAGTAACTTTCATAGGATTACCTAATATATGTTTATGACATTATTTGAATTCAGATCCTTCACTCCTTATTATAAATACCTTCCCTTTGAATTTATCCCCAGTTTATCATCTATCTATCTACCTATCTATCTATCTATCTCTATATCTCTATGAAGTTTATACATTGTTTGCATATTATTTCCCCCTTGGACTGTGAGTTCCATGAAAGCAGACACTTAATATAATGACTGGTACATAGTAAGTACTTTAAAAATGTTAATCGACTTACTGATGATCCATTTCCAGGTCCTAATTCTTTTCTATTTTTCTCACCTCTGTCCTCTCCTCTAACATCATAGTCAAAACTAAATATCCCAACTTGCCATGGTTTTGTTGATATGCATTACTTTTTTCAGGAACTGAAGAGCAATTCTGCTACATAGTGAACAATCAATTAGCAGTCAAGGGGACATAGGAACAAAAGAATTCTGATGTTTGAGCCTGTTTTGTTTTTTTGTTTGTTTTTTTGCAAACTAAAGAAAACACAAAACTGAGACAGGCTAGTTATCTACATTAATCAAATGTATCATATAGTTTATCAACACTCAACTTCTTTCTGGTTCTGCAAACAAGGCCCAAGGGCTTAGCCTATTCTTTGGCTATTTTTTTCCCCTTCTGAAATGGACTATGGGTTAAACTGTCCTTTGAAATTGAAGAATGTTGCAAGTCATAGAACTTAGAATTTCAGGTCTCAAAATAGCTTCCCATATCTCATTTTTCATCTTCAATTTTAATAGTCTTCTCCATTTGAACACAGATAAAGTTTTTGAGAAGCTTTCCTTTAAATAAATCTTTATGCTGTCAGTTTTCCTCATCTTTACAAAGCCTATGAGATAAGCTCATATACACTCAGAAAGTATGGATTTTTTGATAGTGAAATTAATATTCTCATATTCATGAATGAGACCAATCTTATTTTGTGAAAGAGGCTGTTTATGGAGGTATGAGAACAAATTATTTATCAATATGGTAAGCAGAGAGATATCTATGAGAAATATCCTTTTCAAACTTGCTTAACCTTTTAAAAAGTTTTAAACTGATTTTTCTTTGATAGGATATCTTACAAAGATCATTTCTGCACATTTCCTATATTCTATTTCTTATGTTTCTTTAAAAATGATGTTTACTAAGTTCAAATATGGTCTCAGACACTTACCACTTCTTAGCTGTGTGAGCCTAAGCAAGTCACTTAACCCCAACTGCTTCAGCAAAAAAAAAAAAAAAAAAAAAAAAAAAGTATTTTATGCTGATTATGAAAGTGACTAATACAAGTAAATTATCCAGAAATAGCATGAAAATATTTTCTCCTTTGCACTAGTATGTATATATGTGCTACTTGGAAATAGCATATTTTAAATATAGGAACTTCTTTTTAGATCATTATATATTGTTTTACAGATTCCTTGACAAATTTATTCCCCTTCCATTTTTAAATCTTTCTTCATCAGCAAATCCAAGAGTATATTTTTCTGAATGCATTTTCTTTCTTCTCTGTCAAAATAATGTTTAAATGACTTTTTGTAGCAACAGTAAATTTGGGGGTTCATTGAAAACATAGTACTATGTGCCAAATATTATCTAGTATAAGCTCTTTATTCAATTGCTATCTATCTGTCTATCTATCTGTCTGTCGGTCTATCTGTCTAATTATGCTATTTGTCTTTTTTCTCTTTCTGCCTAGCTGTCTCTGTCTCTCTCTCTCTTAGCCTGATTAGCTCCCACAAAGGACTTATACATAGGCATAGCATGCAGTAGTTTGGAGAAACTATTTCTGGAAAGGCATGATGAAGTATAATGGAAGAGCCATACTTTCTCATTTGGAGTATGAACAGGTGTTCTGTAAGTGATTTTGGTCTGCCAACCATGTAATAAAGAAATAGACTGTTCATTTACTTTGTAGATAGAATTGGCATGCATTCAAAATGCACTTATATGCTTAACTGCTGTTTGGGTGAGGAAGATGATGATGAGGTCTTGGATCTTCTCCTTCTGAGACTGATGCATGACCCATGAATAAATGTCTTTGCTATTTCTCTCTTTATGATTTATTCTTTATTGTTTGAGTTGAAAGAGATTTGGGATAACTACATCCTTCTGGTTTTGAAAGGTAGATACAGTAAGTTATCAAAAGACTGAGATCTGACATCAATGCTGGCATTTGTAAGAAGGACATTGGTGAAAACTTAGAACTGAGTGATCCATCTGTCCTAGTCCAGCAATAGCAGAGATGCAGATTCTGCACTTCTTTCACCATGCTGCATTTGGCAGTGATTTGGAATAATGAATGACTGTGTTAAGTTTGAACCCACTCTCCATAAGAACTAAAGTGGCACCAGGAAGAGTGTTATTCAGTTGTTGGAAGCATGTTTTTCTTTTCTTTTCTTTATTGTTTCTGTGCTCCTCCTTCTGATGGGGATAGTCTGAATATAGAGATAGTTTTTTTTTTTTCTCTCCAATGATAACATGATGCCAGTCTCAGGCCTCATTTTAATATAGCTCACCTTCTATTGGGTTATACAATCAGAATTGGTTGCCACTATTCAGGAACACCCACTCTTTGAAGTATATAAACTGTGATCCTGTTGCCATGATTGTTTTTGGTCTAAAGGGGTGGCCAAATAACCATCATTTTATTAATAATGTGCTTACCTTATTAATAAAAGGATTAGATTATTTAGATACTATGTCTCCAGAAATTATATTAATTATCACGGGGTCAAAATATAATGTGTCTGATCAGACCAGTGCAAGCTTTAGAAGTTCTGATACAGGTCAGAAAGAAATAGTGCATATGAACATTTGGTGTGGAAATGTCCTTAAATTTGCACATCTCATGTTTGTTTTGAACTATTGCAATTCTGCTTTACTTATAGAGCACAGTGCCTTCTTTGATGTGGGCATGTCATGATGAATTGTGCTTTCATTGTCTCCCAAATCACACAATTGATTTCCAAGGTTCTTCAGAGAAACCATGGGAGTGTCATTGTATTATTTCTTTGGATCACAATGTGATCCATTTACATAAGTTTTCTTTTAAATAGTCTTCTAGTCACTTGTACATTTGGTATTTGAATGTGGCCAGTCCATTAGAGGAACATTCTCTTCAGTAGAGTTTAAATGCTTGGCAGCTTAGCTCAAGAAGAGACCTCAGTGTGTCATACTTTATCTTTTAAGGTAATCTTCAAAATCTTCTTAAGAGATTTCAAATAGAATCTATTCAGTTTCCTGGCATGGCACAAGTATACTATCCAGATTTTATAGTTATAAAACAAATAAGTTAGCACAAGGATTTTGTAGAACTTGTTTGATAGCCAAAGCTATTATCTCCTCTCCCTCACATTTTACTTTTGAGTCCACCAAACACAGAGTTGGCTCTTGCAATATGTGTATCAACCTCATCAACTATTTGGACATCCTTGGAATGTGTACTGCCAAGATAAGTGAACTTATAGTATTCAAAAATTCTTCATTTGCCATATTGGATCCTTTGGTGTATGAATAGTTTGGTGATTATTGGTGAAAAACCATTAACATCAATCAGATCTTGATGTTAATGTTAATTGTTAGGCCAAAATTGGCACAAGCTGCAGAGAATTGATCCATGTTTTGATGCATCTTAGCTTCAAAGGTTTCATTGAGTGTACAGTTGCCTGCAAACAAAAAAGCGTGCACTAACTCTATCTTCATTTTAGTCTTGCCTTGTAACCTTTTCAAGTTGAATAATTTACCAACACTGTGGCATTTGTGATCTTGATGCCATTTTCATCCTAGTTGAAGGTGTCTAATAACATGGCTGAAAACATCATGATAAAAACATGGGGGCAAGAACACAGCCTTGTTTCCCTTCATTGGTAAATGAGAAAGCAGAAGAATATTATCCAATATCAAGAACCCAGGAAAGCATATTATCATGAAACTAATACATAATGCTATTGAACTTCTCCAGGCACTCAAGTTTTTCTATAATTTTCCACAAGCCCAATTGATAATATCAAAGACCTTGATTGAATACACAAACATTGTGTACAGATCTCTGTGGCTCCTGGCAATTCTACAGTTGTCAGACAGTAAATACCATATCAGTCATTCTTTGGCTCTTTCTGAAGCTGAACTGATCCTTATGTAGTTGACCATCATACAGATGAAGGATTAACCTATTAATGAGGACTTTGATAAGACTTTTTCCATCAGTAACTAAGAGAGAAATCCCCTTGTGTTTGCCATAGGCCAGTCTTGGGACTGCATCTTTTGTTGAATTCAAGTATTTAGCTTGGAGAGGATTCCCCTATGATCAATCCAGCACTCTGTTCCACACATCACCTTTGTCACTCTCACATTCTATCTTTCTCTTTACAATGGCAAAGTGTACAAAATGCCAATGTTTGTTGCAAGGATACATCCACAAAGTTTTATTGTATTCAGGGAAACAGAAGATAGTGTTGGTGATGAGAAAGTCATGAGATGCAAAGGTCTTTAGTAATAAGTGACCATTGCTGCTGCTGTTTCTGATTCCATTCCTCTCAAGGACTTCCTGTCATATCTGGCAGTCTGTGCCTACACTGACATTAAAGTTATTCTGAATTTTAAGCTTTTCCTCTTTTGGTACATTGGTGATGATGATCTGCAGGTCTTCATAAAATTTTTATTTGACCTTATCAGGGTTTGTCATGATGGAAATATACACAAATATTTGTGTGGTACTTTCCTGCAAGTAACCATAACATTGTCTCTAGCCATTATTTATTCCTTTTGGCTGGCATCATTTGTTGACTAAATTTGTCTTGATTTCAAAACCTTTGCCAGCTTTACACTGTTCTTCTTCATTGTGGTCACTTAAGAAAAAAGGTATATTCTGCTCAAACTTCAGTAAACTTCATATGCCACCTTTATTTCACTTAGGACTGCTATTTGGATATATTTTTTTCTGAGTTCTCTGAGAGTGCTTTTTTTTTCAGATCTACTAGATTTCATGTTGTCCATATGTGTGTTAGTGTCCATACTATTAGTGAATAGAATAATTTTTGCTTATTTTTGTATAGTTTTTTGTCTTTTGACCACAGAATAGGATCCTTCCCTGCCACAGTAAACAAACCAATAGAGGGTGCAACAGACAATTTTTTAGGCCATCTTTTCTAGGTTTTTACTCACATCAGGAAGTGAGCCATGTAGCCCTTAAAAATGCTGCTTAGACACCTAGAAGAGTGCTAAATCCCACTGATGCTTTCATTGAGAAGACCTATGGCCTGGGGATGTACAGGATTATGACTAAAGTTCCCAATATATTCACACCAACTGCTTCATCACTTGTCTCTTACTATAGAACTTCAAGAGAGATAGAAATGGTAAAATGGTATGGGTGATGTCTTTTTACTTGATTTGTACATAAATTGAATTTGAGTGAAGCAGTATTGTTTGAAGCTCTTGGTCTCACTTTTTCCTCCATAGTCATCAAAGTCCAGTGGCAAAACAAAGCCAAGATGATTAGTCATGATGATCCAAGATATCATGAATGAACTTAGTGTCTTTGATGTCTGATTAAATTCTAAGTACTCCACAGCATCTGCTTCAGCCACTTTCAGAGCTGTTGGAACAAATTTTTCTCATCCACCTATTCCACTAGGAGAAGTCTTTACATACTTAGAGTAGACATTCCATTAACTCACAGAAGAGTATCAGACCCCTCAGTTATCCTCAATCTAGTTTAACCCGTTTCCAATATGATTTACCAGGGCAATGACTACTGTACATAGTATAACTTCTTGGAACCACAGGTGATAGTTGTATGAGTCCAGTGGACAGATGAAGGAGCAGCCCTGAAAAGGGCTCAATAACCCTCACAACAGACTGGTGGTGTCACACTAAACTAACAGACTAGTTTTCCTAGATATATTCTATATCTTATACAAATTGTTTTATTAATTTATTTTGAGAAGAATTGGGACTTACTGAAGAAGCTCTTAGCATTCCCTATCTTGATATATTCATTACAATGTCATTTGAAAAGAGAAGTAGATAGAGAACTTTACCATCTGTAAGGAATCTCTTTATTCCCAATAGTATCCCAGTAATTTCATATGTATTTAGATAATGGAAAAACACAATGTCCAAAGCATGAAATGAGAAAGGATTTTTATTCAAAAGACAATGGAGAAACACAAGGTGGGCATAAGTAGCATACACAGAAATTAAGGTATCCAGGTAGTGAGAGCAAATGGATAGAACTAGTGTTTCTTGGTACTGTTTGATTGCTAAATACATTAGAAAAAATCCTCCATTGTATTAGGCAGAACAGAAATAGATTTATGGCACATTTTGGAATATTATGGAAATATTATAATATTTACCAAATGGAGGGAATGTTATTATTAATTTAACCATGTATTTTGTCAGATATAATCACTCTTCTCAATTACATTAGTTTTATATACATATATACATGTACATGTATATACATATATGTTATTGGAATATTATTATATTATATAATATATGTACATATATATAATACTATTCTTAGAATAATCTGGATTGCTGAATATCCTGCCAAAAATCTAAAGTTTCATGTTCTTATATACTTTTTTGTTTCCTGAAATAATAACAATATTGGTTGGTTGCTTTCTGTAAATTTTCTCCAAAAGAATTTATATATCCTAATTTTCTTTGACTTTTTTGTCTTCCTATGAAGCAAAAAGATTAAATGTTGCCTAAAAGAGATCTCTTTTTATTTCCCTATTTTGCAGTGAGTTTTAAACTGTTCAAATTTCTCTTATTATATAAGCCAATGTCAAGTCTGCTTTCTATTTGGAAGAATTGACAGTTTAAATAGGTCATATTGGAGTTTCTCATTTTAATTCTTTTCCTTTTTTCTAATATGATATTGACATTGATCCTTAGTGCACCATACTCATAACATAACTTCATGCAGACTGCTGACTCTGAAAGGACTCCTATATCAGTAATTTTTTTTCCCCATCTAGCAAAATATAAACCAATTTCTTCTTTTCTTTTTTCTTTTGGTGATGCTTTGTGCATGTCATAGTCCAATGACTTGCAATGTACTTCCTGAAAAGAATATTCAGAAGTACATTATTTCTGAATAATTTAAAAGTTTTGATGTCTTTCCTTTCTTCTACCAAACCATTTATTTAAATATGCATATTTTGTTTTATATACCTCCTTACCTTAAAGTTAGAGCATAAAGGTAAATGTTTATTTGAAAGGCTTCCTAGAGGTTTTTTTTTTTTTTTTTTTTTTTTACTTTTTCATCCACTATAACAGATATTGGCTTATAATCTATACTTATTTTTAAATTGATAATTTTGCTTGTGTGAGATGATCAAGTGTTCCATGCAAGCTATTTTTCTTTTCTTTAATCTTACAATGAAACAGAATTCATAATTCCTTTTGTCTGTCTTTATTAATATTGTACAATGGAACTTTTGTTTTATTCTTCATTTTGGCTCCAAGTTTTTTTTAATGTCTTATGGTTTTTTTATAGCAAGAAAGATTTTATTGGGGTTTCTATTTATAAAAGTAAAATATTTCTTATCAAGTATATTACATTAAAGAATGAAAATATAGATCAAGTAGTCAGCATTAACTTCATCTGATTGAATGTCCTTATAAAGTAATTCTAAAAAAAATTATTAAATTCAAAAGCTCATTTGAAATGATTTCTTATGCTTACTTTTTCTGATTTAATAGATATTAATGCATAAACTAAACTTCTCCTTTATGGACTGATTATATCTTTCCCCTATTTGAAAATCTTCAATGATTCTTTATTATATATCCAATTAAATACAAACTCTTAAGTCTTACACTGATAATCTTCCATAATGTAGCCTGAATCTAGCTTTCAAACATCCTTTTTCCTCTTACATATACTCTAATAGAGGTTATATCTACTTTATACTGTTTTGTGATGATGCACATAACTTTTTCCTTTCTATATTTGCATTTATGCTTTTGCTTCCAGTTGGGATGTCTTCTTTTCCTCCTGTTTCCTCTTTTTGTAATGATCCTATTCATACTTGAATTTTATTTTAAATATCATTTTCTTAATCAATATTTTCTAGTCTCCTCAGTTATATGTGAGCCTCTGCTTAAGTACCATTGGCACATTGTTTTACATTACAATTAATGTTTATAATGATTAACCATTTATTATGATTACATATGTCTTTGTCTTGTCTTATTTCCCTTCCTAAATGATTAGTTCCTTCAAGGGGGAAAAAAAATACCATCCTTAAAAAAAAATTCTCACTGATTTATTAAGTATAATGTTTTCTGTGTCTTTATATACGATTAGCCAATGTCTTGGTCAAAGTTCTAAAATCTTTTAATTGGGTTGTTTCAACAGTGTTTTATATATATGTATATATATACACATCTTCAGGGTAAGAACAATATTATTGAACTTATTCCCCCCCTCATATACATAAAGAGTAAACTGGAATAAATTTATGTAAGTAACAACAATATAGGTTTCTCCTAAATCAAGTCATCCTATTTCATTCAAAATTTGAGAGATTTTCTATTTTTTTGCCTTTTTTTAATTGAAGCTCTAGCATATACTCCCAAAGGGCATCATGAATGAATAAAAGGAAAAGCAGTTTTAACTTGCACTTCTGGTATACATCCCCAAAGAAATGTTTTCTGTGTGAGATCATATTTCATGATTCATAGTTATATAGCACCATTAGACCACCAGGAAAATATTAGTGTAAGTGTATGTGTGTATGTAGGGGAATTATTTGGGTTGTTTTGATTTTGCTTTTGTTTTGTTTTTTATATCAATGAGTAATTTGTCATCAATAAATGTTTATATAATACTTCCCAAATCTTGGTTCTGATATTCATGCTACAGAAATGACCCTTGGTTCTCAAAATATAACCTCTGTACAAAGTGTTGACCTTGTAGTCAGGAAGACCTGAATTTAAATCTGGCCTTAGGCATTTATAACCTGCATGTTCCTGTATCAATCACTTAGTCTCTATTTGCCTAAGTTTCCTCCATTGTGAAATGATTACAGTAATTGTAAGGATCAAACGAGATAATATTTGTAAAGTACTTCAAAAAATACTTGACACCCAATGAGTAAACTTCAGCAGAGATAGAAAGATTCCAAGTAAAGGCTTGCTGACAAATTATAAACTTATTTCAGGGAACAGTTAAATATGCAGATACTATAATTTTCATGTGGATCACAGGTTGATGATTTATTTTTTCCCTTAATTTGCAAGGAAGATCAAAGAATGGTAATGATTCATATTAATGAATAAGGTATTCAGATTGATGGTCTTTTATGTATTAGGTCAGTTTGAGCCCTTTCTTCCTACTTTATTTTATTAAGTTACACTTCAACTTTATAGAATCATAACTTCATAGGTTTATAATTAGAAAGAACCCTATAAGTCATTGATTGAATGTATCTCCTTGTTTTATGGAAGAGGAAGCTGAGATAGAGAAAGATAAACAACCTATCTAAGTGGCATGCCTAATTAAATGAAAAGTAGGATTTGAACTTGGGTCTTCATAATTCTAAATTTTGTGTTCTATCTACTATGAAACTTAACTGAGTATTAAATTGCTCCCAATGTTGCAGTCCAACTTTTGCTCATTATGAGAATAAATCGATATAGAAATATTGTCAAATTTGTTCTAATTCGCATAATTTTGTTGTTTACCATCCAGTTTCATCTATAGTATGACTAAGTTGCAAAATAAGTAGGAAAGCCAAAACAAGGTTTTAAGAAAGAATGACAATGAAAAAAATATTTAAAAATTATATCATCTTAATTTTTTTTATATTAATTACACTTTTTGAAGAGACAATTTACCTGATAGTTGACTAACTTTAGCTCTTGAATTTCCTTTCTAAATAATAATTTTAGCTTCTAAGAAATATCTAAGACCATATCTTTTTTTATCTTTGTCAGTCATTTCATAGAATAACAATCAATAAATACTTATTGAATCGAGTTTTTAAAAAATCCACAACATAAAACATCTTTCCTATTTTTCATTCTTTCCACAACGTTGACAAAGAAGATTAGTTGGAAATAAAATATTTCAGTAAAGGTGAAAGTAACTTTAAGTCATTTGAAACTTTAGGATAACTCATTCCAACAAATTTTAATTCATAGAAATGGCTTTTATAGTTTTTTTAAGGGAGGAAATCATTGAATCATAAAATTAGAGCTGGAATGAAACTTAGAAATCATTGAGACAAATTCCTTCAATGATGAGGAAACAGGCTTAAATTCAATGATTGGTTCAGAGATAAATACCTCAATTGTAAAGCAGGTTTTGAATCAGGTTTTCTTCACTGAAATTCCAGGTTTTTAGCTGAAAATAAATCCTTTGAATTGCTATAGTATTAAGATTAATGTATCTTTTCATTACTTCAATGTAGTTAGCCATGTATTTCACAAAGAATTATGAAATTTTCAAAATTTATTAGCACAATTCCCTAGCATTGGTTTAATTTTAGTGCCCATTTGGGTGAGTTTCTGAGAACCAATTAAAATTAGAATAAACTTGATCTAACATGTTTTCTTTTTTGTTTGTTTGTTTCCAAGTTGTTTTTTTCCCCTATTTTATTTATTTGTTTGTTTACTTGCTCATTTATTTATTTGTTTTTTTGTTTATTTATTTTTGCTGAGACTATTGGGGTTAAGTGACTTTCCAGGGAGTGTTAAGAGTCCGAGGTCAGATTTGAAACTCAGGACCTCCTGACTTCAGGGCTGGTACTTTATCTATTGCATTACTGCACCACCTAGCTGCCCTCCCCCCCCCCCTTTTTTTTTTTTTTTTTAGTTTTTAACCAAATTATTATTTTTTAAATATCAGAGATTGTCTAAAGTTAGGAGATCATATAGTTCATTCTATGTTTTATTTTGACCACAAAGAAATTATTACAACAATATCTTATATTCACTAGATGATGTATTGTTCCTTATCCTATACTTTAAAAGAAACAATTATCATCACTGAAAACACTGCTTTCATCATTAATCACAGGGATTGTAAACTGAAGGTACTTAATCTTATTGCTGAATGAATTAATGTAGCCAAATATGTAAGAATTTTTGTTATTATATGAGTTTAGAGATGAAAGACACTTTAATTGTTATCATACACAACCCTATCATTCTATAGATGAAGAAAGAAGAAATGGCTATCAGTAGATAACTCAAATAGCAAATCCCATTTCAAGGATAGTCTTCTGAATCCAAATCCAGTGTTAAATTCAAAATGCCATTTTGTAAGGCTTTGACTTTATTGAAAACTTCATTATTCTCTGATTCTTAGAAGTAAAGAATCTGAGTTACATCTCTTAATTGACACATATTCATCATTTATTTTTTGAGGTTGAAACTAGTTTTCCAAGAAGGACAAGGAAGGACAATGGGGAAGACCTAGCACCTGATAAAATCATTGTCTTTTAAGTTACCAAGGAAGTAAACTCCTCAGACTATAAATATGAATACCCAGCTTCTCACCTCTCCTCAACCATTTTAAGTATCCATGTAGCTAGCAGTCTATTTGAGAGCCACTCCTTTAACTCTCATTTGTACTCATGCTTTGGGTTCTTTAAAGAGAAGCTAGAACCTCAAGTTCAAGGTTCTTTATGTATATGCAGTTCTATAACTATGGTAAACCTTCCCCCAACAATAAACATATATTTATTAGTCAACAATAAGTCCAATGAATTCAAAGCTAAGTCATTACTAAGATAGCACAGATAAACTTTAGCTACAAAAATCATCCACCATAAAATTGAAGTATATTCTTTCATAAATATGCCAAGATAAGTGAGTGGGAAGAGTTGTCACAAATAGAGTACACTGAATATGAGATGCCAGTGTAAGGAATCCATGTTGTAAAAGAAATCACACTTAGGGTTCTGCACAGATCTGATGTTCTTTCTTTTCTCTTGGAGTTCTCATGTTGATCTTCCCTAGGCATAGCTTCATTGCTGCTCTAGTAAAGGTACAAAGGTAATCTGCAAAATGTACTGCCCACATGGATTAAATACAGAACTGGAAAATTTAGCTTTGTAAAGACCAGGGCCATGGGCATTTTGTCAGATAATAATCAGATGACCTTCTAATTCAATTAGTGGGACCTCTGTACTTCATAAAGAAATAACAGAATGTAGAAACGTTTTCCCCTTGTTAACATCTGAATACTTTATTACCTCTCTTGTTTGACCTTACTTTCTGTTACTATAGTTTTCATCCTAAAGATTTGTGTGGAAGACCAGTTATTCCCCCTTATCTAAAAATATACACAATACACTTATCAATGAATTTAATATTTTTTTCATTTCAGTTCAATGGTCATCCTGTTGTCTTCTTTCACTAAGCTGCTATATATTGTAATTTTAATCATAGTTCAAAACATTTAACCAAATTAAAATCCAAGTAAATGAAAATTATGAATAAGTTTGAAATAAAAGAAACTAGAGGTAACTCAAGGGGTCACAATTTAATTTTTTTCATGCTTATAAACATATTTGGAAGTCAATTCCTCTACTGCTAAGTAGCCTTTTTGAAGCATATGGGAATAAACTAAGTAGTACCAACATTATGTTTGGCAAAAGAGAGAATCAATATGGCATAGTGTACATAGCAACGATTTTAGAACCAAAAGATCTGGGTTCTAGTTAAAGCTTTGCTGCTAACCTATTGTGCAAGTTTCTATGCTTCAATGCCCCTTCTGTAAAGTGAGCAAATTGGACTAGTTAATTTTTATCTTGTCCAAATCAAACAGTTCAATATAAAAATTTGACATGCAATTGATATATATATATATATATATATATATATATATATTTCAGGTAAAAATGATATCTACAATGATTATGTATTTATTATTGCCTAAGAATTTAAGGATTTTTCCTGGCTTATTAATTGGGTTATAAATATAAAGTCTCTGAGTAAGAGGAAAAACAAAACAAAACAAAAAACAACAAGCAACATCAAATTCACTGTTTTGAGTAAAAAATGTATACAAAAGGTAAAACTAATATACTTTAAGAAAAAGAGAGCCAAAAGAATATCAAGTAGAAATCAACAGACAGGCAGACAGAAAGAGAGGCTAAGAAACAAAGACAGAGACAGCACAGAGAAAAAGAGAAAAATATGGAAGCAGAGACAGAGATTTAGGTGAAGATGCAGTGCTAAATTAGGTTGATTCATTTGTTAATTGCATTTATTTTAAGTGATCTTTTATTACAATTTAGTATAGCAGAAATTTCTAAAGCAAATATATCCGTTAGCATTACTTTTATTAACTAATCAAGAAAATGGATTCAATTTTTAAACAAAGTAACTAAGTTTTTAATTTGATACTTTAAAAATAAGAGATAAGTTGCAATATATATAGTGTTAGTCACTCTCAGTTTGACTATGAAAGAGCTTGATAATTAATTGACTATTCATATAGGTCACCTAGGAATGAATTGCCCTATAAACAAAGGCTTAATCTACATTAAGCATAACATTAAATCCCTGTCAACATCATTATAATAAATATAAAAATTGTGGAGGGGGAAATTCATAATTTTTGGAATGGAATCTGTTTAATTATGATTTTAATTAAAATTGTTAACATACTTAAAATGTATTATGTGATTAAATATTTCTATGTTAAGGAACCCTCAAATAAATATTAAAATTTTTAAATGCATGTGAAATGTAAACATGACTCATATTACTCAATTTTAAATTTTAATTAGTACCTAACATTAAGCTCAATGATCATCTTTTCTATTTCATCAAAAATCCATCTGCAAAATGGATACCTATTAATGATGTTAATAATTTAGATTTATATGGAACTCAGTTTGGCAAATAGATTTGAATTCATTATTGCCTTTGTTTTGGCAAGAGCTGTGTGAGATAAGCAGTGCTACATTATCATTCTCATTTCATAGATTAACAAATTAAGTTTTAGGGAGGTTACCCAGCTTACTGAATGTCATAAAGTCAATAAGCTAGTACCAAACTCAGATCTTAAAAATCTATGACCATGTTGTACAAGGAAATATACTTAACAGCTTTATTTTAAAAATCAACAAACATACCCTTACTCAAAACACATTCCATGTAAGATCTTAGAATTTATGAAGATAGTTAAGAAATCATCAAGGACCAGGGGAATCAATCTAAATATGGAGTCCTTCAACTAATTTTTTGAAAATTAATAACTGCATTTTAATATAATACAATAATTTGTAATCCTATGTATTTATTTGTTGGTACTTTTAGTAACATCTTTTATGAAGGTAGGAAGCCATATTTCAGTTATTAAATGAAATCATTAAGTATTAGCACTAATAAACATGTCATATGCTTCAAATCTAGAATCTTTATTCTGGGTTATTTTTAGCCTTCATACCCCATATCTTATTCATCAAATAATTCATCAGTTAATCAATAAGCATTTATTAAGGACTTTGTGCCAGGCACTGTGAATCCAGTACAAGAGTAAAACAATCTCTACTTAGAATAAGCCTATATTTTAAAGCTCAAGACAAGTGTATTAAAAAATACATTCAGCATAAGTATAAAATTAATAAATACAAATAATGAGCTTAAAAATGCATTAAGGCTTTTGAGACATCTTAACAAAATATTTAAATAAATACCAGTTTGGGACCAGTTCTTGTAGTTATGGAGATCTGGAAAGTTTTCATGGAGACCATGTTTTGTATCTTAAAAGAAAAGAGAGATTTTATCAGGCTGAAGTAAATAGGGAGTGAACATTAGGCATGAGTGATGACATTGTAATGGCATTAAAATGGGGAATGGAGCTCTATGTGTGAAGAAGGTAGAAAAGACTCGTTTTTTTAGATAGCCCAATGAGGCTGGAAAAATAAATTGAAACCAGTATATATAGGGCTTTAGAAGTTAAACAACAATTTGTTTTTGATCCTTGAGCAGTAATTCGTAAACATTTTTGTGTCATGGATTTCACTTACAGACATGAAAAACCAATAGATTCCTGAGAATTCATAAATACATACAAAACAATATATAGAACCATAAAACAACACAATTATATTGAAGTAGAAACATTAAAAAAAATCAGAAATAAAATATTCATTAACCCTAGGTAAAGAACTTTTTTTTTTTTTTTTTTTTTCCTAGCTAGGTGACTTATTGGATAGTGTTGGGCCTAGCCTCAGAAAAACCGGAGTTCAATCTAGCCTCAGGCATTTACTAACTGTGACCCTGAGCTAATTATTCTTTTTGCCTCATTTTTCTCAGTTGTAAAATGGGGATAACAACTACTTCCCAGGTTTGTTGTAAGGATCAAATGAGATAATATTCAGAAAGAGCTTAGTGAAATGTCCAGGGCAAAATGGAAAGAATTGAAGAGTGTGTAAGAGAATAGAAAGTTGGGGTTTGAGAAAGAAATGATAATTGGGGATGAAGTCTGCAGCTGAAGACAGGATTGAATGGGAACAAGATAAAAAGGGATGAACTAGCAAAGAGAAAGCAAAATTTATTGTTAGAACATGAGGAATAGAGGAGAATGGGAAATGATGCTGAGCAGGAGGTTTAAATGAAAAGGTTAGGAAGAGATGAAACTTTTGTTGATTTTAAAAAATAAAGCCGAGAGATAATATCCTTAGCAGAGAAGGACAGTTGTGTGTATTGGGGGGGGGGGGGGAACGACAGAATAGTTCTGCAGAGAAGGAGAAATATGATAATTTCTGCAGGAAGTGAAATGGAGAATCATTAAGGCAGGAAAATTCTTAGGTTACAAAATCGAGAGATTGGAATGATGATCATACCTTTGACAGAAAGAGAGAACTTTGGAAGACTGTAAGGTTTTTGTTTTTGTTTTGGAGGGAGAAGAGGGAGCATACTAAGTTTCATATGTCTGGAATATTCTGGTAATTGGATATTCAGGACTGAAATTCAAGGTTGAAACTGGAGCTAGATACATAGATTTGTAAGTTGCTTGCATTGAGATGAAAGTTAAAACCAAGGCAATTAATAAAATTACTAAAAAAAGACTATAGAGAAAGAAGAGAAGCGATTCTAGGTAAGGAATTTGGAGATTCTATAATAGAAATCATGAAACAAGGAAACAAATTTGATTGGTGGATAATATAAGCTCATGTTTGGAGCACTATGTTCATTTCTAGGGATGGTATCCTTAAAGGAATATCATTAAACTGAAGTATATCCAAAGTAGCATGATAAGGATGACAAAGGGACTCAAACCATGTTTAATGAAATAAGGCTATTTAACCTGGACAGGAGTGAATGATGGGTAACAAAGTACCGTGTTTCCCTGATAATAAGATGTATCCCGAAAATAAGCCCTCCCCTTACTGTGTAAGATTCCTCTAAAATAAGCCCTGCCCCGAAAATAAACCCTATTGAGATTGCTACTGTAGTGAAGGTGATTCCCTGTGCTACACGCTACATTATGGTGCCCTCTGTATGCACAGTCGTTCCCCCTCCCACCCCATGAAATGCACTCCACACTCCGAGCTGCATCCAATCAGAGCTGCAACAGTGAGCATGTCATCCTGTCCTTCCCCAGTGATTTGCTTGCTGGCGCCATTGAGAGCAGTGCCACAGAGGAGAACTGAGGCAGGACAACATAAAAACCCGGTATGTAAGTGGGAGTGAGGGGGCATGATGGAGGATAAAAGGGGCATGATGGAGGATAAAAGAAGAACTCAGGAGGCATCATGGAGGATAGAAGGAGCACTCAGGGAGCATGATGGGGTTAAAACATTATTGAGGGGCATGATGGAGTGAAAAGAAGGACTGATGGCCATAATTTTATTATTCTGTCTGTTTTGACCCCCAGATATGAGTACAAAAAGGAAGAGCTATACTGTTGAGTACAAGAAAGCAATTGTAGAGGAGTCACATGGTAAGAACCTTGTAGTTTTCTGTAAAGAAAAACTTTTGGATCTTCGAATGGTCAGAAAATGGAGAGCAGATTATAATAACCTCAATCAGCAGGTGGATGAGGGAAAAGGTAAAAAGAGCAGGTCTGGATCAGGTCGGCAACCCTTATATCCTGACTTGGAGATCCTCATTGGTGAATGGATTGCTGACAGGAGAGCAAAGGGTTGTGCTGTCAATGTTCATTAAAATAAGCCCTCCCCTGAAAATAAGCCCTCTGGTGTTTTTCTGTCCAAAAAAAAAAAAAAAAAAAAAATAAGACAGTGTCTTATTATCGGGGAAACAGGGTAGATGCTTTCAAATATTTTAAAGATTATTATTATAAAGGAAGTTTAGATTTACTTTGCTTGATCTGGGAAAACTGAAATACAGTCTATGAAAAGAAGTTAGAGATAAACAATTTTAAACTCCCCATAAATGAAAACTTACTAAGAAATAAAACTGTCCAAAATTCAGTGGACTGCCTCACAGTTTTCTGAGTTTCTTAGAGATGTTAATATATAGACTAACTCCTAGCTTCTTATATGGGTCATAACCTCATACGGGGTTTTATAATTGAATGTGGGTCTTATGAAATTATGATGTATTATCAGTAAATGTTTGTTCTGTATATCTATTTTACATACCTATATATATTGGATCATGTAAAAATTTCTCAGGGAAAAAGGTTTTGCAGGTGGAAAAAGTTTAAGAAGCCTGGACTAATTGACATATCATAATGATCATACTGTTTATAGATTAAGGACTGAAAGTGAATTCAGAAGCTATTAGACTAAATAGCTATTTTATTCCTAATGAAGAAATGTATTCCCAGACAAGAGAAGTAATTTTTCTTAGCATTGGAACAAGCATTTATTTGTTGTATAGCTACTACATGACAGGGACTATATGGTAGTGTTTTACAAATATTTTATTTGATACAACAATGTAGAGAAATAGGTGCTATTATTATCCCCATTTTACAATTAAAAAAAAAAACAGAGAGGTATTATTATTATCTACATTTATAATCAAGAAAACAAACAAACAAAATTTAAAAGTAAGTCGTTCAGAGTCACATAGATAATCACAGTTATGAAATTTGAACTCAGGTCCTTTAAGTATAAAACTAGTTCTCTTTCTACTATCATGTTCTCACAAATTTTATAGGTAGAATTAAAAATCTAGGTACTGTATGAACAAGACAGGCTTCATGCTTTTTCTAATTATAAGATGAGATGAATCTATGATTATAGTGTCCCCAGGAAGTATACTTATTTTTTGAGTTATGTGAGGGGAAAAAAGAGAAGAACTTTCAATTATTCCTAGAGGGTTTTTTTTTTTTTACTACATATAGAATGGGGTTATCAAAAATATTCTTGAATAATTTCTTTTTCAGAATGTGAATGGATACATCTAGGTTAATTAGGAAGATAGCACACACAGAAGAAAATGAAATAGAAGATAAAATATGAACAAAAATAAATTCTTAAAAGAATGTAAAAAAGAACTTAAATACTTGCCAAGTGTTAGATACTGTTCTAAATGCCCAAATAGAGTCACAAAAGTTAAGAGATAGATTAAAAAGTAGATCTTAAAATATTTAGAGATAATTTATATTTTAAATATATTTAACATCTACTGGTCATCCTGCCATCTGGGAGAGAGGGTGGGGGGTAAGAGGTGAAAAATTGGAACAAGAGGTTTGGCAATTGTTAATGCTGTAAAGTTACCCATACATATAACCTGTAAATAAAAGGCTATTAAATAAAAAAAAAATATTTAGAGATAATGTACTTCTGAATTTGCCACACCACCTCCGGATATCAATTGGGAATCCTACGTATCATTATTAGTACAATGTAAAGCTGGGAAAACAACCAACCAATGAAACAAAACAAAACAAAGAAAAATCAATTACAACCACAATCTGTAAATATGTGCTATTCCAATGAAACTAAAATTCATTTATATGGATCTGTGAAAACCCAGGGGACAAGAAATCAGATCAATAATAATTATGCATGTGGGTAGTCTTGGCCCAGACCACCTGAATCATTTAGTTCATTTTTTTTTAAATTTTATTTTAGTATGCTTGTGCTATAATTAGTGATTTCCAGGAAGTAAAATGGAATAATCTCCAAAATGATGAAGTTGCTAAGAGAAAGTAATTGATTATTTTATCTAACTTTGTAAAATTTTAACTTCCTAGTCAATTTAATTGGCTAACAGGGAATACTTGTCTGCTTTCTCAAATATATACTTTGGAAAGAAAACAAGTGTACCCAGCAGAATTGATTCAATTGTTAAAGAAAAATGAGAAAAGAAACCAAATAAATAATCCACTAAAAAAATGAAAATGCAATCCTAAACTTTCCAGATATCATATTGGGAAAAGTAAAATAAAAGTTTATGTTATAAATCCTGGATAATTTATATTTCATATTTAAAATTCAGAAATACAGTTATATCTTAGAGTTGAATCTAGAAATGATATGTTAATAAGGGTTAAAACAGTTGGAATTGCTATTTTTCTAGTTGTTAATTGAGTATATGGTGCTACTCTAAAACTTGAAGTGATGAAACATGAGAAAACCTTTTTCCACAGGTTCCTCATCTCTACAGTCACTCATAATTGTTTAGAGATAAGTAAATGGGCATAAAAATTCTTGTGCAAATTTTGAGAGGAGAAATGAATTTGTTAAAATGGGCCCTAAATTAATTTTTCTTAGATTTTAAATAATCTCAGGCTAGAATGATTTTTAAGATAAACACTAGACTTTAATTCTGTCAGTCTATTTTTCAAATACATTTAGTTAACAAAATCAGTTGGACCACCAAACTCATTTTATTACTTAGGTTGAAGTTGTTTAGGATAATCTGAAACAAAAATAAATAATAAAGATTTAACTGCATAAAATTAATACAGTGATTTCAAGGAGATCAGGTCCAGGACAGAGTCTTGTTCAATCTAGTTCTCTGATAATTTCAGTTTTACCATGAATAGAAATAGTCCCAGAAAAACTGTGAAGAAATATGTGTTTTGGTGGTTTCCCATCTCTGTAGTTAATATTCTCATTTCTTCAAGGGTCCCTTCCTTCCTTACTTCTCTTGCTCCAATCTCCCATCAGCAGTTTGATATCTTTGTGCTAAGTTCTGGTTACCACAGAACTTCCACCTATGTTTACAACATCAAAACAAGACCTTACACTCTGAATCCATATGTCTCTTTTCATGTTATCCAAAACTGTTATCACTTACCTGCCACCTTACAAAGGATTTAGTAAAGTAATTGGCACATTTTTTGTGGCTGGAATTGTTTAATTGTAATCACTTCTATGTTAACACAGAGGAACCAAGTCTTAACCAAAATATAGGAGATGGAAGTAGTTGATTTCAGGTATCATCAGGGAAATGGGGAATTTTTTTTTTTTTTGGTGCCTAAGTTTTCTTATGCCATTTACATCATACTGTTATATCATATACCCATACTGTAACATCTACTGATATATCTCAATAATTTCTAATCAGTCTTTAAAATCAATTACATATATTTAAAACAATGTTAAGCCACCTATACTCAAATGAAAATATATTCTAAGTCACTATTGATCAGAGAAATGCAAATTAAAACAATTCTGATTTACCATGTCATACTTCTCAGATTGGCTAAGATGACAGGAAAAGATAGATGATAAATGTTGGAGGGGTGTGTAAAAATTGGGACACTGGTGCATTGATGGTAGAGTTGTGAAATGATCCAACCATTCTGGAAAGCAATCTGGAACAATGCCCAAAGGGCTATAAAACTGTGCATACTCTTTGACCCAGCAGTGCCATTACTGGGTCTGTGTCCTAAGGAAATCATAAAGGAGAGGAAAGGACCCACATGTGTAAAAATATTTTTAGCAGTTCTTTTTATGATAGCAAAAATTGGAAAATGAATAGATATTCATCAATTGGAGAATGGCTGAACAAGTTGTGGTATATGAAGATAATGGAATATTATTGTTCTATAAAGAATGATGAACAAGCTGATTTTTAGAAAGGCTTGGAAAGATTTACATGAACTGATATTGAGTAAAACAAGCAGATCCAGGAATGCATAGTACATAAAAGCAGCAAGAATTTGCAATGATTAACTATGAAAGACTTGGTTCTTCTCAGACTTTAGGGCTGGTGCTCTATTCACTGCACCACCTAGCTGCCCCATTCAAAACATGCCATTTGCATCCAGAAAAAGAATTTAGAAGACTGAATGAAAATTAACACATGTTAGGTTCATTTCTTTTTTGGTTAGTGATGACTAAATTCTGCAAAGTTCTGGTCTTACTTTAAACATCCTCAACTGAATTGTACTGATTGTGGCAGCTTTACTATAGTCACAAATATATTATCTATTAGTGATGAGTGGCAAAATCACTTTCTCTACTTATTTAGACAGAATTCATTAAATGAAATGATGCAAATGACCAGAAAGATTTCCTAACACTCATCTAGATATCTAGTTTGCTATCAAAGACTACCTTAGACATAAAGATAAATTTGCATCAGGCTTGTATCTTCTGGTGAAAGAATTAAGATGATAGAGTACCAAAAACACTCATGATGATGAACCAAAAACACTCAAGATGATAGAGTACCTGAGGAGCAGTATTAATTCTAGTGCCAAGGGATCTGAGACTTTGGGAACAGGGATTACTTATAATTCCAAGGAATAGGGGACTCTTCCTGATTATGGATCAGAATGCAGTAATCACACCTTTTTTTCTAGATCATACCCTCATGGAAGCACCAAAAACTTCCAAATCCTCAGAACTAGCTCTATAAACAGCTATGTGAACAAGTCTAAAGTATGGGATTGTTCTCCTATCTCCTAGCATTCTGCCAACACAGCCAAATTTTAACATAAAAATTCAAAATCAAGAAATAGGGTGGGGAAATGAGGAAACAACAGCAGCAACAACACTTTGATCATAAAAACTTATAAAAGTAATAGGGAAAATCAAGGCACAAACTCAAAAAGAACACCTGATAGGAAAACACAAAGAAAAATATGAATTGGACACAATTCCAAGAAGAATTTCTGGAAGCACTATAAAATGATTTTTATAATCATAGTAGTAAAGAAAAATATTAGGGGAAAATAAGAAAAAAAGGAAAGAAATGATGACAAGACAATTAATAATTTCATAAAAACTGAAAGAGAAAGTATTCTGAATACACATAATTGGCCAAATGGGGAAAAAAAAGAGGTATAAAAAGTCACTGATCAGCATAAATCCTTAAAAAGCAGAATTTGGCAAATGAGAAAAAAATACAAACATTCACTGAACAAAATAATACTTAAAACTGGAATTTGACAAGAGAAAACTATATAGCTTTAGAGAGAGAAATGGTGACTGAATGCAGATTGAAGTATACATCTTTTTTGCTTTCATTTTGTTGTTTTGCTTTCTTTTGCAACATGGCTAATAGAGAAATATGTTTTCATAGCTTTGATCAGTCATCAGTCAATATCAGATGTCTTGTCTTGGTGGTGAGAGGGAGAAAGAAAATTTAGAAGTCATTTAAAAAAGCTTTTTTATGAAAAAAATTTTTATGAAGTAATTTTTAAATGAATGTTATTTCTTACATATGATTAAGAAATTTTTAAAAAAATACATAAAATATATATTTTTAAAATTTCCATCAGTTTTACTATTTAAAATGGTATTCTTTCAGATGATTTCTAATGTTTTGCTAAAAAAACAAACAAAAATCATCTGTATAATAATAGGACTGCATTCATTAGTATCTAGCGACTACAGTTTTAAAAAAGTCAAATCAACAAATTCTTTCAAGTACCTAACACTTCCTTTTCATTTATTTTCTTTTATGAGAAGACTTAACTATTACATTATGGTTGGGAAATATGTATATGTACCACAAGGCTTGCGCCCCTATATTGAAGTTTATTTATTGAAGCTTCTGGCATAAAGATCTTACCCTTCACACACTTCAAGGCTGCACACTTAATTTCATCTTATAGTGTGCCCACTGCACTTCATTCTATTTTCCTGTTCAGATAGTCACTCCCTTCCCTACTATTGCCATTGTCCCAAAGATTAGAATTCTATTTTATGTCCAGAGTTTTTTACTACCTCAAAAAAAAAAAAAAAAAAAAAAAGTGGTGATTCTCTGCCTATTGCTTCCACTCTTAGGGCAGAATTCTTTGTTAGACTTTCCCCTATCCTGATCCTTCTCAGAAGGAAATTAAAATATATCAGGGCAACACATCAGAAAGGATAGAACTCAGATTTTCATAGAGATTAAAAGAAGATTATTTTGATTTTGTTATCTTTAATATATAAGAAATTGAAGAGACTGAAAGCTGAGACTCAATAAATAAAAAAGACTATAGTTTAATATGTCACTAATCATTGTCATCCAGTTCAGCTTGTGTAATAACTGAAACAAGTGCCATTGATTTTAAATATACACTTCTTCATTAATAATACACATTTCATATATAAATCACCACTTTATTTTCCTGTCTCCCCCCTTTCCAACATTCCATTTCCCTCAAAGAAAAGAAGGAAATATGTTAAGTCCTGGGAATGATTTGATTTGGAATGGATGCCAAGGATAAATAGGAATTCTATGCTCATAAACACTTTTTGCAGAAGGTGTGTGCTGACATTTCTTTTCCACACACAAACAAATGATCTATCTTAACCATGTGGAGTTTCTGGAATAATTTATCTCTTCTTATTCTAAGAATGGAGCACTATAGAATGGAGTCTAAATAACAGATGACAATCTAATCTCACCAGTAGGTGATATTTTAATTTGTATGTAATTTATTTCCATAATACATTTCCTATGTGGCAGATGTTTTACTTGAACATAGAAGTGAAGTTTACTCATATTGTTAAGCAATTTGATGCTGAACATAAAACCAAAACAGTAAAAGCACTTTTTAAAATACCAATCACTTTCAAACACAAGGCCTTCAGTTTCTAGACTGATGCTGAATTCCATTCACGTGTTTATGTACAATAGCTTTGAGGCTATTTCCAAAAGTGTTTATTAACTAGGATGAAGTGTGGTTGGCATTGGATTGGATTGGTATTGGATTTAGCCTCAAGAATATCTGTGTTCAAATCTTACTTCTATCATTTAATAGTTCTACTATGGGAAACTCTATTAACTTTGCTGAACCTTGGGGTACTTTTCAAAACTTTAAGTTTAAGGTGCGTTATAACCCCATAACAAATGGAGCTCTTAATGGGAAATCAGTTTCTTAGCATATTGACTCTGATCAACCATGTGACAAAGAATTTAAAATGCTGCTTTAATAAGGTAAATGCAACCAAAAAGGCTATGTTTGATTAAAAAAAAAAACCCTGCATATTTAAGATTCCTATGACAAGGTAAATTTTCATTTTTAATTTATTTTCTTTGCCAATAAAGTATACATTACTAAGAATTATTACTATATCTGAATACGCAGGTAGGTCTTCACAATCTGTAAGCTAAATTGCCAATAAATTAAATTGTATTCCTAATGATGTTTTATTATAATCCATAAATAATAGTGATGACTTGAGTATGACAGCATCACAAGGACATATGACCAAGAAAAAGCTGTGAGCTGAACCAGGAGAATCTACATGAAAAGAAGTGACTTCCACTTCAGCTAATAAATAGCTAATACCTGGAAAGGAAGAAAAATCAACTGGCCAGGTTGCAAAGGGCAGGTATCCATGATAGTTTTTCACTCTTGACAGAGATGGCTGACAGTGAATTGTAGGATTCATTATTGTGCTTTCACTATTTGTCTATCTAAAAGTGATTAAGATGATGCTATTTAAAGATAGGTTTTCACACAACTGTCAATGGTCCTGATTTGTGGGACAGACAGCATAAGCACATAAGCTTATATTCAATCCTGTTCATGATGACTTAGTCACAAAAGTGAAAGATGGCACAAGTCCAGGAGCACTGAGAAATGCAAGACTTATCAAACTCACTGTTGTACTTGTCAGATTAGATAGCCAGTCCCAGGACTTGTTAGAGGATGATGATCTGTTACTAGTCAAAAGCATGACTTGTTCAAAGTGAAATTACATGAGACAATCTTCAAAATTTACTATATCATAGCACTTTGTTCACTTTGCTCAACATCTCTAAATCAGAGATGATAAGGAGGACAATAAATTTCAATGGAGCAGCAATAAATAATTCCTATGAATTAGTTCAGGCAATCTTACATATCTCCTGAAAGGGAGTGATCCAGTATTGAGCCTTTTATGTCATTTTAGTCTAATGACAGATGAGACCTCACATCAGAGAGCTTTCATTTGTTGTCTGAAGTCATAGTTCTTTTAATCATTAGGAAATTGCTTGTTGTTGAAATGGGAAAAAGAAGGCATTCCCCTTTTAACGTATGGAAAGGTCTCTGTAATGTAAAGTTCTATTTAAATATAACTATCAAATAAAGTTGAAGAGAGAAAGGGCTCCATTGACTTTTGTACTAGATTTGTTGTTTTAAAATGACATAATTACACTATTTCAGATCTGCTAGAGACAATCTTCTTTCAACAATTCTGGCAAGAAGCTTCATGCCTGTTACTTCTGATTTAGCGATCCCTATAGAAGTCCATTCAGTTTTTGAAGAGCTATAATTCTTAGTAGATTGGGAGATTTTTTTACTTGTTTGATTTGTTTAGGGTAAAACAAAATCTGCTTGTCTGTAACAGCCTCCCAATGCATTTAATTTCAATTTTGTGAAAATTTTGTCTTTCAAAAGAAAGAGAAATCAATATCTACTTTGAATAATAATGAGGGGGAACAGGTTAAGTGGAAATGTTAAAAATTAGGAGAGAGGGGGATTGTGTAAGTGACCACTCCATCTTGAAATTTACAATAGGGGAGAAGAAAATTGGACATAGTCTAACTTTTAAAGGGTATAGACAATAAAATGCCTCAAATTTTTACAATGGAATTCTTCAAAAATGGGATGGGAAGCTCCCAATAATGAAAATTTAAATACATTATTTTGAAGAGGAATGGGGGAATTGATCTGTCTAAAGAGAAATCGGTATGAATGAAGAAGGAATTCTTTGATCAATTAATATATATGTATATATATATATATATATATATATATATAATTATGATTATGCCTAGCAAATGGGGGGATATATAACTGAAAATGAATACAAAACAATGGCATACTTCTTCAAAGTAATCTAAATTTCAAAATGATCTGAGGTTGACAATGAATGTTAAAGATAACAAATTGGTATTTTTAAAAAGTATGGAGTTAAAGAAAAATTAGATAAAAGAGTATCCAAAGATAATGGACAAAGGCAAATAAACTCAACTTATATTATTACTCTGTTTTCTTTGTCAAGGAGAATAATCTTTGGATTCGAGAGAATCAAAATGGATAACAGGTAGTTGAGACACAAGTCAGGGGATGATAAATTTACGTCAAAATAGGAATAACCAAACTAGAAAAAAATAAATTATTCTTTGTTGAAAGAAATGACAGAAATTTGTAACTGTGTAATTGTCAGTGATCATTGAAAAAAATCATAGAAAAAAGGTGGTAAAACATAATTGCATAAAGAAGATTGTCCCCATTAAAAAATATGGACTTAGCTTTTGTTTGTCACTTATTAATTGTATGGCCTTACCAAAAAAGCTTTCTTTGCCTCAGCTGTGCTGTCTTAAAAAATAGAAATAAACAATCCCTTGTCCTTTTCTAGTCGAAGCCTTCTAAATTGAATTGATTATTTCAGGATTGGCATTTTGCCTGTGGCAACTCAAAGAGAGAAGCAGTCTCTGATAGCCAGTATATAGAATAAACAAACAGTATCAAAGTTACAACTTTGACTTGCACCTGCAAATAGATAACAAGTAGGCTATCGAGAGTACAGGTGTTGGTTATATGTTCTATTCAGGCAAGAGTTCTAATCAAAATAGACCATGGCATTCTATACTTGCAGAAGATTTTTAATTAGTCTCCAGAGCAATCCAAAATCACCTTTATTGGATTGGGCCATAAAGAGTAGTTCCCTAATGTCAAGGACATATGTGGTAATAACCACTTTCATTCAGCATGTTTATGTCAAGAAGGAATTTTATTTTTTAATGGAAAATTTGTTGGTCTGATTTAGAGTAGCACTAATAGGTAGAAGTTCTTTTAAACTTGTGATAACTTGGGGAAAGAAGTATATTATTTAGTAATGATTTACTTACAAGCTAAAGAGACCTCCATGAAGGACCTGCTTTTCGTTGTTTGAATACTTTGTGCTTTCATGGAATGTACAGATTTAGAGAACAGGAAATCTAGGTCCCAATTATTTACCTACTTATGTAATTTGGAAAGTATTATCTCCTTTTGCTATGCTTTCAATCTGCTATCTACAAATTGAGATCAATTTCCTTTATACTTTCTCTAAATCACAAAAATAGTATAAATATGAAACTAATATATAGGGTGTGACAAGGAGTGACACAGTCAGCTTTATAGAGTGAACAGTTATTCCTAGAGAGGACTTAACTGGTGATGGATTTAGACTCTAAATTGCAGTAATTTAAGGACTGGGTTCAAGTGGAGGACAGAGTCCTAAACAGTTATCATTTGGCTTATTCCCTTAATGCACCGTTTTTTTCTGTCACCATCAGAATTTGTTTACTATGTCTTTACAGGGAAAAAAAATAAAATATTCATACTCAACCTCCTAGCTCTCATGTGAAAGCACCCAGACTAATGATAGATAGATAGACAGATATATGTTTATATTTAGAATATGTGTTATATTTATGTATAATGTGTGTGTATACATATATCTATCTATACCTATCCATCAACCTATGTTATATGTATATGCCTACCTATTACAGTGAATTTTATTTACTCTCACAGTAATTTCTTCTAATGCTGAGATGAAAGTGCACAGATTACTTCTATTAATTTTTTGCCAATTGTGCTAATTTTGGCCTGACAATAAAAGCAAAGAAAACAAAGGTTTCTCATCAGTCAGTAACATATGATCAATATGTGGAATAACTGGTTATATGTATATATAATAAATTCTGAATTTTGTGTATAAATTCACTTATCTTAGCAGCATACTTTATAGGAATGTCCTCATAGATGATGACCTACACACTACCAGAGCTAGCTCAGAATTTGGAGGTTCCAAAAGAAAATACTACCCCACCATCAACAACAAAAAAATAATGTCACATTTATCACAGGGAAATTGGAATGCTAAAGTAGGAAATCAAAAGATAATTAGTATGACAGGTAAGTTTGACCTTAGAATATAAAATGAGACAAGGCAGAAACTAAAAGACAGTCTCAGATAAAATGTAATTGGGTTGGAATATTGCTGTGGTCTAGGAAATAGTGAGCTGGTTGATTTAGAAAAAACATGAAAAGAATTAGACTTAAAAAAGAAGATGCTATCCACTTTCAGAGAAACAGATGACAAAAAGAAACAAACAAATATATATATATATATATATGTGTGTGTGTGTGTGTGTGTGTGTGTGTGTATTCATGTATGTTTATTGATATCAGTGTATATGAATATATGTGTTTATGTATGTATGTATATACATATAGATCAATAACAAAGATAATGTGATTACTGATCTGCAACTATGTATTCTAGAGAATGAAGTCAAGTGGACCAAAAGGAACATTGCAAACAATAAGGCTAGTGGAGGTTATGGAATTCCAGCTGAGCTATTTAAAACCCTAAAATATGATGCTGTTAAATTGCTGCACTCAAAATGCCAGCAAATTTGGAAAATTTTCAAGAGTGGCCACTGAATTGGAAAAGATCAATTTATATCTCAATCCTAAATGCCAAGGAATGTTCAAATCATTGTACATCTGTGCTCATTTTACATGCCAGCAAGATTGTGCTTAAGATTTTTCAAGCTAGATTTCAGCAATATGTTAACCAAGAGCTACCAGAGGAGCAAGCTGGTTTTCGAAGAGGCAGAGGAACTAAAGACCAAATTGGCAACATTCACTGGATTATGGATAAAGCAAGGGAGTTAATAGGGGGAAAAGCTGTCTAATTCTGTTTCATTGGTTATACTAAAGTCTTTAATTGTACGGATTACAACATGTGACAAGTCCTCAAAGCAATGAGATTGTTGGATTATTTTATTTATATGCAAGCCAAGGGGTAACAGTTTTTTCCCCCTTGATCTCTCTTATTTGATTTTAAAGTCCTTTTAAAGTTATTCTAAGAAATCTTTTTGTGCTTGAGACCATTTAACATTTCTCACTGAAAAAGCAGTGAATTTTTTTAGCTACATTTTCTTCCTCTGAATATGAACATTCTCTCCCTATTTTTAAATTCTTTCTCCTTTGCTTGCATATTTTTATTATTTCCTTTTTGTTTGTTTCATTTTATATTTAGCACCTATTAGTGTGATTAAGTTCTAGTTCTGAGGTATGGAGAATTTTAGTCCAAGTCTCAGGCCCTTTTTATTGTTATTTTTCTTAGGTCTAACCCAGGGTTCAAACTTGGACTCTTTTCTCATTTCTAAGCTTGGACTAGAGCCCGTGGTGAAGTTATCCTTGATATGATGTTACTCCCTCTTTTCTTCTTAAGTTGTGTTAAGAGAACAATTGTTTTGTTTATTTCCAAGATAATCTGCATTCTAAATTGATTATCTCTGAAGCAATGTTCCGTTTTTTAATGTGGAAGAGTTTTAAAAAGTGGAAAGTTTTCTGAACTCTCCATCATATTCCCAGAATCCTCTCCCATTTCTTTTTTTTAAATGTTATTTTTTCAATATTATTTGTGCCTTTTTTGTTGTTGTTGTTTCCTCATTTTCCCAGACCATATTTTTGACCTTGAATTTTATATTAAAATTGTGCTATGCTCATATGGTGGGAGTGGGGTGGGTGAGAGAGCACTGTGCCAAACTGTAGGTTTTTTATGCTATTGTTTTCAGATCTAGTTTTGGGAGTCTTCAAGTTTGGGGTATTTTCAAAGTGATATGATCCAGGGAAAGGCACATTCACTGTTTTCTCTATTCTGTTCTTTGCCTAGAAAGGGTTCCTACTCCCCTAAAGCTGAAAATACTAGTGCTCCTTTATTCCTTGAAACTGCAACCCAGAACTGTTTATGGGCCATAGCATTACCAATCAGTACAAAATGCACCCATTGCAGGGATATTGTCCTGTTATCTCTTTCTCACCAGTTATATAACCCCGTTATCATCTCTGGTCTGAGAATTCCAGAAGCACTGCCATGCTTGTTACTGTCACAGTTCAAGTTCAACCATTGGTGGTCAGGTTATGCTCTGGGCCTGCATCCACTGGGCACAGTAGGAAATAATTAAGAGGACAGTCCTAGGTCTGGGAGAAGTTTCTTATAGAAAGTGGGATTTTAGCTGGATTTAAAGGAAGTCAAATTGATCTGTAGTTGGAGAGTATGAGAGAATGCTTTTCAGGTCTGGAGATCAGCCAGAGAAAATGCTCAGAGCTGAGAGACAGAGTAACTTATTGATTGAAAGCCAAAAGGCCAATGTCATTGTATCAAAAAGTACCATATAACAGTATGACTGAGAGACTGAAAAGATAGGTGGGGAGAGATATGAAGCAGGCAGAGTCATTTGTAAACTATTGCAATTATCCATGTATGAGATGAAGAAAACCTGCATTAGAATGTTGGCAGCTTCAGTAGAGAGGAGGTGTATTTGAGAGATGTTGCATCATCAATATACTATTTTTTAGCTGTAAACATACTGCATCCTGCTCCTATTCCTTTCTCTTAACGCTTTCATCATTTTCCATAGTTCCAACTATATCTCTATAAAGATAACTTCCACATCCATGTATCTAGCCTTAATTTCTCTCAATTTCTACTATGCATGTTCCTTTTCTCATTAGATATTTTCAATTATACTGTAAACACCTAGAAACATATTGTTGTGGCCAGCACAACAAATAGGCTAATGGCAGTTAAAAATAGGGAGATGGGGTTTCTGATAATTCAACATCTATTTAATGAGAGAAATCATGTTGCTTATATTATCTTAAAACAATATGTTACTATGAAAAACATTATTCTGTAATCATTCCTGCTTTCTGTTTTCTATGATCTAACTCTGTGAAGCATGTTAGTTTCTAGGGACTCAATCTTATTTAAAGTTTAAAGTTCACAAAACCCCAGTAATTGTGCTAGGACCTTATGTTTTCTAATTATTTCAAGCTTAAATGCACTCTTGATTAATCTTAGGAGGAGGGGAACATCCCAGTTACTGAAGTTTCTAGCTTCCTGTTCTCTACAATATCTCAAATATTTCCTTATTAAATACTTTCCACCCTCTCCTCACATTGACTAGGAAGTAAATTGCATTGCATGTTTGAAATAAACCAGTCATACTCATGGTACAATCACAAAATAGAGTCTGGTATTAACTTTTAAATGCTTCCAGAAACAATAGCAGTGTTTAGTAAAGGAAAATATTTATAAGTATTCAATTTTATACTTTCCCAATACACTGATAAAATAACAATCAGGCAGAACTAAAGAATAATGCAAGAAGAGCTTAGGCTCAATTTCAAGGGGGAAAAGTATAGCAGGTAGATCTATTAGAATATGCTGGAGTATCCCCTGGGAAGTGTTAAAGTATGATCTTCTGAATAATCTAAAAGTCTGAGAACAATAACAATAAAAAGAAAAACTCAAACTTCAAAAAACATTCAAGAAAATATTGGGAATAGGCTTCTCTGGGAGAGAGATTGATAACATTTTTGCAGACTGACTTAGGGGAGTATCTATAAACAATCAGCATGTACTTTGAAAACGAACTATTTAAGAGAGCTGAACAAGTTAGCACAGTGATCATGGTATATTTAGAGTCATTAAGGGAGTTAATCAAATCACCATGAGAGAAAATAAGGAAAGCATGTTTTCAAGTTGTTTCTTCTGTCATAATTGTCAGCCCTGTCATTTTAAAACAAGTATTGCTAACTTTTTTTGTTCATGGATCACTTAGGCATCTTGTTGAAATCTAAGAATTTTCAGAATAATGTTTTTCTTTCTGAAAAGTTAGAGGAAATTCTATATTTTTGATAGAGAAATTAATTGAAAAATTTCTCAACCCACTTCCCAGATGCCCTGAAATCTATCCACAGACCCCGTAATTATCCAGGGACTCTAGGTTTAGTACTTCTGCTTTAGAGGCTGTGGAACCAGGGTTTACCTTGAATATATTATTTTAGTCATTTACTTAGTCTGATACTCTGTCAAGTAATACTAAATATTATATAGAAAACTGAAAAAATTCAACTTGTACATTTGCAAATATATAATGGTTTGTTGTCATTAATAAAATATCTGAATATGTAAGCATTGTAGTTGTATATATTAGCTTTTGCTCCTGTATTAGTAATTCTAATCATACTAAGAGCTACATTTAATCCTGATGGTAAATTATGTGCGTGTAGCTAGTGGAAGAGAGAAAGAAGAATGGGATGAATTGAATGAGAATAAGGAAAAGATTAAGATTGTTTTCCTCAAACTTCTTAAAAAATTTCAATGAGAGGTACTAAACATCAGGAGAAACATAGAATGGTACAGATTAAAGGAAATAATCATAAGGATCAGAAACCTCTGCTAGAGAAGACTGAGTTAGGAGATCTTTCACATAATGTGGCTTTTTATAGTGTCAGATAAATACCACAGACCTAACTACATTAAGAAATATGTGTTACTCAGAGGCATATTCACCTACTGTTGTATCAATGTCAGTGCTATAATACTATCCAGGGGAAGGAGAACAGATAACACTGATGGAAGAGTGCAATGAAAAAAATGTCCAGTAGAATAGCAGCAATGAATGGAGAGCAAGGAACTCTTGGAGCAAAGTTTAATTTTGATTTATATAAGGAGAGAAAGATACAGTTAAGTATTTACTATGTATCAGGCACTGTGCTAAACACTGAGGATACACAGAAGAGTAAATAAGATAGCTCTTGCCCTCAAGGAAATTATAGTCTAAGGGGTGATGGTATATAATGTGTAAAGGGGAACTGACAAGAGAAGGGAAGGTAGCATGATGTGTAGATGGCTTGGAAATAGTGTGTGTGATTATTTATATATTGAAGATAAAACAAAAATTCACCTATTAGAGCCTGGTATCATAGGAGGTTAAAGGATTGAGTGATTCCAAGGTTCTAGTGGGAGGAGCTGGGTAGCTAGCTAGCAAGTAGCTTTTGAGAGAACAAAAGCAGGCAGCAGCAGTATGCACCAGTTCTTGGTCCAAGCCAAACATTTATCAGTAAACATGGAACTACAGGAAAGATATTATGCTAAGAAGGAATGAGCCCCAATGAAAAAGAGTAAACTCAGATTTTTTTTTTCTTCTGCTACTGTGATCAAGGTGGTATAATGAATAAAACATGGACTTTAGAGTTAGGAAGAACTGAACTCATATGCAGGTCAGACACTATCTGTTACAATCCTGGGTATATCACTTATGTACTCTTGCCTTGGCTTTCTCAATTGTGAAATGGGGATAATAGTAGCATCTACTTACACACTTTTTTTTTGAGAATCAGATGAAATATTTGTAAAATACTAATTGCAATGCTTGCTATGTAGTAGGTGCTATATAAATTTATTTCCTTCCCTTTCTCAGGAAAGGAGGATTGTTTCTTTTGTGATCCTGTAATTTTCCTCATTTGTGGGGTCTTTAATTCTATGGTGGCATGAGAGAACTAGAGTGACTGTAGTGGTCGCTGAATATAGGGAACTATGCTGAGTCAAAAGTAATAAATATTATATTTTTTACTTGAATTTTAAGGATGTATGATCAGTTATAGCTATTTGTAAATGAATAGCACTATCATACTCTTGATAGATTCATATGAGTTTCTTTTCTTTTGTAAAATAATTTTTAAACTGGCACTTAAAATCTGACTATATGCCACCATTAATCAGAAGAACTGTTATTGATACATAAGAAAGAGTAAAATCAATTAAACATAATTATAGTTACAAACCAAGCTGGAATATGAGGACAATAATATTTTATTATCTGTCCATATACATATGTACAATAAAAAGAATAATGAAACATGAACACATATATACAATTTCATTATAGTCACAAATAAAACAGTACACAGTAAGAAATAGACAGAAAGAGAGTTATCAGGCTATTCATTGCCTAGATTCTGAAATTAGTAGAATTCCACCTTACTTCCTAGGAAGTCTTATTTTGCCTTTCCTCCCTCCCTCCTTTCTTCTCTTCCTCCTCTTTTTTCCTCCCTCTCTTCTTCCCTCCCTCAGCTTTTTTTCCTCCCTCTCTTCTTCCCTCCCTCTTTCCTTTCCTCCCTTCCTCTTTCTCTTCCTCTCTCTTTCCTTCCTTCCTTCCTCCTTCCTTCCCTCCCTCCCTCTCTCAGACCCATCTCCAAATCAAGAAGCAAAGTTTATTATAGTTGTAATGCTGATTAAAGCCTGCAAAATTCCAGAAGAAGTTAGCAAAGGAACAGGAGTAGGAAGGTAAATATATAGAGAAAAGTTAGAGACCAGGCGTTTCACATTACAGACATGTTAATTTTATGGTTTAGAGATGGAGCTGAAAAGTGGTCTGCTTTTGATATTGTGCAAAGATGTGGTATCCATACTTCTCTGGGCAGATCTCACCAGGATGGGGCAGAGTGGAATCTTCTGGAAATGTGCTTTTAGACCCAAAATATCACTACAGGAAGTGGCAGACACCCAATTTGGTTGTGTGCTTGTGTCAACTTTAAGTACCTCATTATTGTTGCTCATTAGTTTCAGAAACTGTTATGACTCACCAACAGGCTATTTATCTGACAGCCAGCAATATTTGTAGCCATAGCATCCTCTGCATATGAGTAAACTGGGACAAAATAGCCTAGATGAAGAAATAATATCATTTCTAACTACATCACTCCCACGGTCAGGTACCTTAAGATTTATTGCTATATCTTCCCTAAGAGTTGCACCATATCACCTACTTCCCTTTTTCTTTCCTTCCTTCCTCCCTCTATTTCTCCCTATCTCTCAATCTCTCACTTTATCTTTCTGTCTCTGTATTTCTGTTTTTGTGTCTTTGTCTTTGTCTCTGTCTCTCTTTTCCTATCTCTGTCTCTCTCTTAGAAATTTAACTTTCCTTGGTATAATGAATTCCCAGTAAGGAAATCTTTGAAGAGTAATTGGCTCTCTAAAAACCTAAAATAGATGCTGCATGGCATGATTTAAAATTTAATCTGCATTATTGTTTTCTCTTTTAGATTTAGAAAATTAACAAAATAGTAAATCAAGACATGATTGTTGCATTTGCTGATTTTGAGATTTAAATGTTCTCACTGAAAAAAAAAATAACAATCAGCTTTTAAGATCTGATTTGAATTGCCTTCAGCAAAACCCAACTGATAGCCTCACAGGCTAGCAATTGTTAAAGTCTTAAGAAGTTACGTGGGCATTTATTCTGCCTTACCCAGTATGTGTAAAAAGTAAGACTTGAATTAAAATCTTATAATTATTTCTGCTCTATAGTCTCTCTCCTATGTTGTTTCTCCTTGTTTTCAATAAGTAGATCAAAATTCAAAAGTCCCAATTACAAAACTTGCAATTTCTTTACAATGAATGCAGTTGCCATTTTACGACCACATTTAAAATCTTATTTTGACTTCACCTTTCTCTGTTCTTAGTCATTTAATTTGTACCTTTAATAGCTCTTAATGAAATTTTCCTGCATATTTGAATATGCTTTTTTATGTAGTGTTCAGTGATCAGAGTTCATTGAGGTTAATTATGACACCAGTAATTTATACTTCAGTGAACTGTTTTTGTGAGGGCTGCAGGTGTGTCTGAGTTTTGAATGCATTCCAAGTGTAGCAAAGCCCCCATTATCCAGCTGAGCCCAAGATTCCTACAATACAGGTGCAAAAAGAGGTCATTTTCAGAAGCTGATTTCACTTCACAGTACCAGCCAAGGGTGCTGTGTATCAGTGTATCACAGTAGACTGTGAACACTATGGTAAAAGGGATACTCTCTTCTTTCTATTACTATTTGGAAATCACTTAATTACTATATGGGAGGAGGAATTGTGACTTGGAGTAAGGTGTGAAGAATTTTGGTGGCTTAGAGATTACCTCTTCTTTAAGGGATTGTGTCTATGTATTTATAGAACAAGTAATATTTAAAATGGAATAGGAAAGATTGAAGTAGCTATTAAAACTACATAAATAGAAAGAAGGTAGATAGAAAAACTTAATGAAGTTAGAATTTGAAAGAAAAAAAGAACAGTGCATAACTTAGATTCAAAGCAGATACTCTCTTGAGGCTGAAGCAGCACAATTAGTGACCAGCAAAGTATGGTTCTCATCAAAGGAGTGCAGCATAGTCCCAACAAAAAAGTTGATAGTATCCCGAGAAATAAGCAAAGTCCAGACACATTTTTTATATCAGAGGAAATCTGAACAAAGATGTTTATGGAAGCTGGAGCTGGAGAGCTTGGGACAATGGAAAATTTTATCAGTATCACTTCTATTCTTTATCCTCTCATGCTCTGAAATATTGGAATTTTAAAATACTGGTTTAATATAAGAGTTTTTAAAATATATTTTCCAGAGATGCAATTTTAAAAATAAGCCAAATCCCTTGTGAGAGTGTGCATGTAGGGAAAAAATCTTAAAATGAATCATTACAAGGGACAAACCCATGTAATCAGTAATTCTTTTGAATTATTTTGAAACAGTATGTGTTTTTTTCCTTGTGTTTGGCATACTAGTGATCAGGATTGTAAAGCAAGACAAAATATTGTGATGACACTCATACAGATTCCCATTCCTATCTCTACATAGAGCAAGCTTAAAAAGTTACTTCACAAACAAAGTACTTTACAAACACAAACACAAGTACAAAAAAGTACTTTACTTTAAAAAGTTACTTCACAAATCCATATTGACTTAGATAAGGTAGCTTCTGATAATTAAAATAAAATAAAGCATGTGTTTCTGAAGTTTTAACAAATGTGGTATTATTTATTTAAATGGTATCTTTTGATTCAGTAGCATCCAAATCCTATTAATGATGCTTTATCTAATTATTCTAAGTTCCTCAGAAAACAGGAACCACATATTCATCAAGAATATTTCTTCTTTTTATGTTTTACAGAGCCCAGCAGGTGATCAACAGATATTTCTTGATGAAGTAGTACAATAAAAACCTTTCCCTAGCAGGTACATTACCTGTAAGAAAGCAGTTCCCTTTAACCAGACTTCAGTATATAAAAAGAAATTGGGAAGAGTCTTTTTCTCCTTTGGGTTTTAGGTCATAGTACTAGGACTGTACATGGTTCAAAGAAAAGAGTCAAACTCACAAAATGTGAAAAAAATGAATGTAACTATAAAATGCAAACAGTTAATTTTTCCATCTTTAAAACCATAACTTACAAAGGCTTCCTGAAGTTCTCAGGTGAAAATAGGTCTATAAATTCAAAGATGTAAGAGATCAGAGGCAGGTAGGTTAGAGCACTGGGCGTAGACTCAGAAAAAACTAAGTTCAAACTGAATTCAAATGTGGTCTCAGATACGTACTGGTTCTATGATCTTGGGCAAATCATAACCTGGGTTTGCTTCATTTTTATTATCTGTAAAATGCGATAATAATAGCACTTCCTTTCCAGGATTGTTTTGAGAATTAATTGTAATAATATATTTAAAATATTTATTTAGCCTGGTATCTGACACATAGTAGTAGGTGTTATTCAAATGCTTTTATTATAGTAGATCAAAATCAAGTGGCTACTTGTACCAATAATTCCTTGTTCTCCTATGTTTTTTTTTTTTTTTTTTTTTGCTTTTGTTTTTTTTCCCTGAGACAGTTGGGGTTAAGTGACTTGCCCAAGGTCACATAGCGGGGAAGTGTTAAGTGTCTGAGACCACATTTGAACTTGTCTTCCTGACTTCAGGGCTGGTGCTCTATTTACTGCTACCTAGTTGCCCTCTCCTCTTTTGTTTTAATCTTTTCCTACTGATTAAATACTTTCTCTTTAGAAATCTTTGAGATATAGTTCCATTTTTTTTTACTTTTATAATACTGGTTGGACAAAGCTTTTATGGGTATTTAAGAATGAACAAAAAGTATTCAAACCCACATAAATCATTGGCATTTCAATATATTTCTAACAAAGCCCAACAGTAAGAGATAAAAAGAGAAATCCCATTTAAAATAACTGGAATGTTTAACCTATATTAGATTGCTTGCTGTTTAAGGGAGGGGAGGAGTGAGGGAGAACAATTTGAAGCACAAGATTTTTCAGGGGTGAATGTTGACTATCTTTGCCTGTATTTTGAAAAATAAAAAGCTACTATTATTTTAACAAATGTAACAGTTGACTCTTTTGAACTGGCCCTAACAGACTCCTGACAATCCTCCTATTTCCTAACTTACAGGTAGTAAATGAGAACCTTTTGCTTTATAAAATGTGAGTTGTTATTATTAACTTAGTATCTATGATTTACAATTCCATAATTACCTTTTTATGTTTTAGAATACTGTTTGCATTACATGATTAAACAATTAAAATAGTAAAAAAATAAAATAACTGTAGATTATATAAACTATTTGGGAATCTGCCTGCCAAGAGAACCCCAAGAACTATGTAAACACAGTTATATAATACTTTGCACAAAAATAAAATAAGAGCTAAACAATTTTTAAAAAATCAATTACTCATGAGAAGACTGAAACATAATAAAAATAATAATTTTGTCCAAATCAATTTACCTATTTAGTGCTAAACTAAACAAACTGATAAAAATAATTTGCAGTTAGAAAATTCATCTGAGGGAGCAAAAGGTCAAGAATATCAAAGAAAATAATTTAAAAAAATACTGTGTGAGATCTAAAACTATATTATAAAGTAGCAATCATTAAAACCATTTAGTACTGGTGATAGATCAGTGGAATAGGTTGGGTCCGTAAGATACAATAGTCAATGACTGTAGTAATCTACTATTTGAGAAATACAAAGACTGTAGCTTCTGGAATAGGAATTCACTATTTGAAAAAAAAAAAAGTGGTTGGGAAAACTGGAAAACAGTATAACAGAAACTAGGCCAACCTATTGATCAACATATACTGTATACTAATATAAGTTCAAGATGGATACGTAATTTAGACATAAAGGGTGATATCATAAGCAAATGAGGAGAGCAAGAATAGATAACCTGTCAAATCTGTGGAGAAGAGAAGAATTTATGACTAAACATGGAACAGAGAATATTATGAAATACAAAATGGATAATTTTTATTGGATTAAATTAAAAAGGTTTTGCACAAAGTAAATGTTACTGAAATTAGAACTAAGAAATCTGGGAAACAATTTTTTATAGAAGTGTTTTTGAGAAGGGTCTTATTTCTCAAATATCTGAGTAATTAAGTCAAATTTATAATGGTGAAAATCATTCCTCAGTTGATAAATAGTAAAAGGATATGGCCAGACAATTTTCAAATTAAGAAATTAAAGCTATCTATAATAATATGAAAAAATGCTCTAAATCCCTATTGATTTGCAAATTAAAAGAATTTTGAAGTAGAACCTCCTCCTTATCAGATTGGCTAATATGACCAAAATGGAAAATGATAAATATTGGAGAAGATGTGAGAAAATTGGAACACTAATGCATTGTTGGTGGAGCTATAAATTGATCCAACCACTCTGGAGATCAATTTGGAATTATGCTCAAGAGCTACAAACTGCATATCCTTTGGTCCAGCGAATATATATCCCAAAGAAATAATTGAGAAAAGGCAAAAGGACATACCTACATATACAAAAATATTTATGTCAGCTCTTTTTATAATGGCAAAGAATTGGAAATTGAGGGGAAGACAATCAATTGGGGAATGGCTGAACAAATTGTGCTATACGGATATAATAGAATACTATTGTTGTATAAGAAATTATGTGCAGGCAGATTTCAGAAAAAAAAAACCTGGAAAGACATATAAACTGATGTATAATGAAGTGGGAAAAAGTTGGAGAATATTGTATACACTAACAGTAATATTGTGGGACAATCAATTTGGATAGACTTATTCTCAGCAATACTATGATTCAAGACAATTCCAAAAGACTCATGATGGGAAATACTATTCACATGTTAAGTCTGAAGATGGAGTCTGAATGTAGATCAAAGAATTCTGTTTTAACTTTGTTGTTGTTTCTTCTTTCTCATGGCTTTTCCTTTTTGTTCTGATTCTTCTTTTACAACATGACTAATGTGGAAATATGTTTAATATGATTTTACATATATAAAATATATTAGATTGCCATTTTTGGAGCAGGAGGAGGAGGGAGGGGAAAATTGAAATCAAAATCTTATAAAAGTTCTAAACTCTCTTTACATGTAATTGGGGAAAATGAAATACTTTAAATGATGGGAAAGGAGAAAATAATATTGGAATTTGCCACTCAAAATAAAGAAGAAATATAATAAGTCAGGAAATGTAAACGTGGAGTAAGGAGAAAAATGGAAGATGGGAAAGAAGGACAAATATTGCTAGGATACTTTCACAGGTTAAGAAGTTACTTATAAAACTTTGAGTATAATTTTAATATCATATTTCAGTTAGAGAGTGATATCATGTTGCTTAAAGCAATCATTTTCTATATCATATGACTATTATAAGCTTTAAGAAGTATGTACTAAAAAAAGAAAGGAAAAGGTATTGAAAAATGAATACTGTACATCTTAATTCAAATCTTTAATATTTCAATGTCAAATGAAGCTAAAATTATTTAAGTTACTTGATATTTCATGAAATATGTATAAAATATTGTCATGTATATGCTTTTTCTGGACATACTGACAATGACTTGCAATAAAGCAATGGAAAAAAATAAGTTAATTGTTTCACTCTCTCCACAGTAAATATGATGACTGAGGATGAGTCTGAATAATTAAAGTAGAAATAGTTGAGTTCTATCCGAAAATTCTTATACTGTGGTTGAAGAAAATGATTGAACAATTCAGTGGGCCATGATCTAGTCCCTTCAGATAATAGCTTGGAAAATTCTTAAGGATTAGAAGTAATTTTCTTCTAACCTTTCAGGATAATGTTCTTTGCTGTCATGATGGTATTAAATTTTGAGGTATTTTATTAAAAAGAAACCTTGTCATTCACCAACTGGATATCATCAAACATAGCTTACAAATTATGCTAAGGGCATATTACGCTATGAAAGTTGTAGTGATCATTGTTCTGCTGAGTTCCAATGGAGATAGATGCCTTCTGCCACTATTTTTCCTTTCATTTCTGTCTAACAACATGAGGTGGCCTTACTTTTTGCTAGTATGAATTTACATGCACAAAAGGACCCATTACTTCCTATTTTCACCAAAATATTTTTCCCCATATCATTCTACTTTCTCATTTATAATCGATATCTCCATCTTCTAGCTTCTTCCCTTCTGCTTATAAACTAACATGTCTTTAATCCTCCAAAAATATCACTTGATCCAACCCATTATTTCTAGCTATTATCCCATATCTCTACTCCTTTTTGTAGCTAAACTCCTTGAGGTCATCTATAATATGTTCCTTTATTTTTTTTTCCTTTTACTCTTTTAAAATCCCTGTACTCTGGGTCTTGAAAACATCATTCAACTGAAATTTACCGATGACCTCTTACTGCTAAATCTAATGGCCTTTTATCTATCCTCAACTTTTTTTAGCCTTTCTTTAGTCTTTCTTTAGTCTTTGATTCTATCAACTTCTTTTTCCTTATACCCTCTTCCCTCTAAGTTTTGGGCCCTTAATTCTCCTACCTATTTGAATACAATTTTTCATACTTTTTTGCTGAATCTCGAGCCAAGTCATACTCACCTATTTTAAGTAAAGGAAAAAAAAATATGTTTCAAGAATAAAGAAGAGCCTATACATTTAAAGGTAGGAAATGAAATATTATGTGGTTCAAGAATACAGTTTGGCTAGGCTATAGATAGCATAACACCGGAAAAAGACAATATGAAGGTTAAAACTATCTAAAAGAAGAAATTGTATTTGATCCTACACTTGCCAGGATATCATTTGCAGTCTTAAACAAAAAAGTGGAATAATCAAACTTGTACCTTTGGAATATCATTTGAAAGATCTATGATGGCCCTAGAGAATCAACTAAAAAACTACTAGAAACAATTCACAACTTTAGCAAAGTTGCAGGATACAAATAAATCCACATAAATCATCAGCATTTTTACATATTACCAACAAAGTCCAGCAGTAAGAGACACAAAAAGAAATTCCATTTAAAACAACTGTCAATAAAATAAAATGTTTGGGAATCTAACTGCCAAGGGAAAGTCAAATAGTATACGAATACAACTACAAAACACTTTCCACACAAATAAAGTGAGACCTAATCATTTGGAAAAATATCAAGTGCTCATAGGTAGGCCAAGCAAATATAATATATATATTAAATATAATAAAAATCACAATAATTCCAAAATTAATCTATTTAGTGCCATATCAATCAAATTCCCAAGAAATTATTTTACAGATCTGGAAAAAATAATACCGAAGTTCATCTGGAAGAACAAAAGATCAAGAATTTCAAGGGAATAAATGAAAAAAAGCTAAGGAAGGTGCCCTAGCTGTGCTAGATCAAAAACTATATTATAAATCAGCAATCATCAAAACTATTTGGTATTGGCTAAGAAATAGAGTAGTAGATCAGTGGAATAGGTTAGGATCACAGGACAAAGTAGGCAATAATTGTAGTAATCTAATGTTTGACAAACCCCAAGACCCCAGCTTTTAGGATAAGAATTCACTATTTGACAGAAAGTGCTGGGAAAATTGGAAACCAGTATGGAAGAAATTATGGCTTGACCCACATCTATTACCACATACCAAGGTAAGATCTAAATGGGTTCATGATTTAGACACAAAGAGTGATATTATAAGCAAATCAGAGGAACATAGGATAGTTTACCTCTCAGATCTGTGGAAAAGGAAGGAATTTGTGTCCAAAAAAGAACTGGAACTCATAATTGAACACCAGATAGATAATTTTGATTATATTAAGTTAAAAATGTTTTGAACAAATAAAACTAATGCAGACAAGATCAGAAAGGAAGAAATAAATTGGGAAATCATTTTTACATTTAAGGGTTCTGCTAAAGGCTTCATTTCTAAAATATATAGAGAATTGACTCAAATTTGTAAAAATCCAAGCAATTCTACAATTGATAAATGACCAAAAGATATTAAAAGACAATTTTCAGATGAAGAAATTAAAACTATTTCTAATCACATGAGAAGGTACTCTAAATCACTATTGATCAGAGAAATGCAAATTAAGACAATTCTGAGATACCACTACACAACTCTCAGATTGGCTAAAATGACAGGAAAAGCAAAGAATGAATGTTAGAGGGCATGTGGGAAAACTGAGACATTAATACATTTTGATGGAGTTGTGAACAGATCTAGCCATTCTGGAGAGCAATTTGGAACTATGTCCCAAAAGTTATCAAACTGTGCATACCCTTTGACCCAACAGTGTTTCTATTGGACCTATATCCCAAAGAGATCTTAAAAGACAGAAAAAAAAATCCAAATAAGCAATATATACAATGACTAACACAATGTAAATGAAAAAATTACTATAAAGAAGTTGGCCTTTGAATAATTAAAAAAAAACAATAATGGTGCTGCAGAACTGTTAATTAAATGTTTCCCTTCTCATAGAGATGTAGAAGTGTTTTTTTGACTTAATGATTTTTCTTTTGTACAAGGGAGGATTGTAATTGTTCAACTCACCAGTAAGAAACTGGGCATTTTTATGAATGGTTGTGATGTAACAATAAAAATCATACACACACATATATACACAAACATTCATATCTACATATGTATATATATAGGCAGTTATAAAGAATTGAATGTATGATATAATTACATAAATTGATGTGTGTATCTATAACCATATGGTCTATATTTCTGTATTTCTCTCTCTCTCTCTCTCTCTCTCTCTCTCTCTCTCTCTCTCTCTCTTTCTCTGTGTCTCTGTCTCTTCCTCCCTCTCTCCTTCTTTTTTTTCTCTCTGTCTCTTGTCTCTATTGTTCTGTTTGTCTGTCTGCTTGTCTCTCTGTCTCTGTCTCTCTGTCTCTCTGTCTCGCTCTCTCTTTCTCTCTCTGTGTGTCTCTGTCTCTGTCTCTTCCTCCCTCCCTCCCTTTCTTTTTTTTTTCTCTCTGTTTCTGTGTCTCTGCTTCTGTGTGTGTGTGTGTGTGTGTGTGTGTGTGTGTGTGTGTGTGTTTCTCAATCTCTCTCCCTCCTTCCCCTCCCACCCCCCTTTAAGCATAATAGACTCCCTTGGGATGTTGTGATCATTGACTTGCTAGGAGTTATACAAACAATGTGGATGAATAATTTATAGAAGGAATTTCCTATTTATATATGAATTGAACCATAAGTTCTGTTACACATTGCAACTGCATGATTATGTGACACAAGAGGACCCAGACAAATATTGGATTTATTTTATATTAAGGAAACCAAAAATATTGTCTCTTAACATCAAGTCTGAGACAAAATCAAATATGGAAATAGCAGGATCGCAGGAGGCCAAAATATGAAATTGTAGAATTAAAAATATTATCTTTGTTACAAAAAATATGTTGAATCATAAATATGATTTCAAGGAATTCTGAAACAAACATGTTTTTCAGGTGATTAGTCACAATTCTTTTTTATTTAATATTTATTTTACCTAATTACATATAAAGTAGTTTTTAACATCCTCTTTTTTAAAATTTGAACTCTAAATTTTCTTCCCTCCCCCCACTTCATCTTCACTGAGATTGACAAAGCCTCAATTTCCAATCCTTTGCTATCACTAAAACACCAAAAAAGCTCCTATACTTTGGAAAATATAGTTCCTTTTCCTTTTTTAAAAAATCTCCTTGGGATATAGATCTATTGTTGCTCTACAGAATGATGATTCAGTTTTCAACACTAGTATCTTAATTTCCTCCTATTTCCTCCAACATTAGTCATTTTTCTTTTCTGTTGTATTAGCCAGTATGATAGGTGTGGGATGGTATCTCAGAGTTTTTTAAATTTGCATTACTTTAATGAATAATGATGTTAAGCATTTTTTTCATATCTACACATAGTTTTCATTACTTTATTTGCAAATTGGTTATATCCTTTGACCATTTATCAAATAAGGGAGCTCTCTCTTTTTATAAATTGGATTTAGTTATCTATGTATTTGAGAAATAGGGACTTAATCAGAGAAATCACCTATGTATTTTTTCACAGTTATGATTACTAGCTCTTTCCATCCATAATGTTTTCCTCATGTTTATTCCCTCATGCCTGTCTCTGTCTCTGCCTCTCCCCTCTGCTCCCATCTTTCTTTTGTTTTACCTTGCCCATCCTCAAAAGTGTTTTGTTTCTAAATATTGTCTTTTCTATCTTTCCTTTTCTTCAGCCCCATGCCCTTCTCTTATCCCCTTCCCCTCCTGCTTTCTTGTATGGTAAGATAGATATCTGTACTTAACTCAATGTTTGTGTTACTACTTCTTTGAACCAATTACTATATGAGTAAGGTTTAGATCCAATTCCCCCAGCTACCCCTACTACCTTCCTTCATCTTCTCCACTTTAGAGGCTCTTTAATGAATCTTTTGGGGGTGATAATTTAGCTCATCTTTCCTTTTCCCTTTCAGAGAATTCTTTCTCACCCCTTCATTTTAATCATTTGGATAATCATCTCATCATATTCATCTCACACACATGCCTTCTATGTGTACTTTCATCTGTTCTAATAATGAGATAGTACATAATGGTTACAAATCTCATCTCAGGTAGAAAAGTAACACTTTAACCATGTTGAACCCCTTATAACTTGTTTTTTCTGCTTTGCTTCTCTTGAATTTTATATTTGAAAATCATAGTTTCTATTCAGCTCTGCTCTTCATCAGGAATGTTTGAAAGTTTTCTATTTCACAGAATGTCTTTTTTCCTTCTGAAATTTTCTCTCTACTCACATTTGCTTAGTAGATAATTTTTGGTCATAATACTAGTGTTTTTACTCTATAAAATAGTTTATTCCAATCCCTCTGTTTCTTTATAATAGAAATTATTAAATCTTGTATTATCCTGATCATACTTCCACAATATCTGAATGTTATTTTCTACCTGCTTGATCTGGGCACTCTGGAATTTAACTATAATGTTCCTGGAAATTTTCACTTTTGGGATGTCTTTTGGGAAATGATGAGTTTTTTTTTTTTTTTTTTTTTTCTTTTATGGCTCTAGAATGCCAAGTCAGTTTTCCTTGATAATTTCTTTTTTTACTCTTTTATTAAAAAAAAACAGTAAGAAGAAAAGGGAAACAGAAAAGAAATACAAAACAAAAGAGAACATTGTCATGTGCCCAGCAGAACACCAGGGAAGATTAAAAAAATATAACAACAAATTACCAGATCAAGAAAGTATATCTATGTTAGTAGAAGAAATTTTATTCATGAATGAACATTTTTTTTCTTTACTTCCTTGTAAATTGTTCTTTGGTTCTCTGCTGCTCACTTTATTTGCTTTATTCTTTCCCCCCCCTTTTCATCCCTCTCACCACTTCTAAACAAGATACATTTAAGAAAAGATATATTTATGTATATAGATATAGATATATAGATACATATACACACTTACATTCACACCTACCCCATATATACACACATATTTTTCCTATGTTTGCTCCCTCTTTAATTAAATTCTGCTCCATAATTTGTCTTGTTATTACTTAACCTTCCCCCATCCCTTGTCTTCCATTCTTTCTTTGCTTCTCCATCAGGCCATCCCTCCCCTTTATATCTTTATAGATTTTAGAAGGTGTTATACCTTTCATGTTATATATGTAATGAGTAAATTTTCAGAACTATAAGCCTTCCCCCACCCCTCTGTGCTATTCTTTTGCACCCGATTTATATAAAATGATTGCTATTTTTACTTTAAATCCACCAATTGTTTTTTTGAGCTACCCTATTGTTGATTTTAATCTTATTTACACACACACACACACATATATATATACATATATAAAAACATAATTTGTCCATGTTTAAATAGTTAGTCAACATTAAGTTTCTGAAAATTCATCTTTCATATTGCCTCTAATATGTTAAAATTTCTGTTAAATTCAGATTTGGTTTATAGAAAGTCCTGAAAATCTGCAAGTTTGTTGAATGTCCATTTTTTCTCATTAAGCATTATAGATAATTTTGCTGGACATGATAATTAGCTCTTTTGATTTTTGTTAGATATGATTCCAGGATCTATGATAATTTATTGTACTTGCTAACAAGTCTTATACAATTCTAATTGTAGCTCCAACATATTTGAATTGTTATTTTTTCCTTGTTTCTTGTAAAATTTCTCTCTGACCTAGGAATTTTTGAATTTTGCAATGATATACCTTTGTGTCTTCCACACAGGCTCTCTTTGAGGTAGTTATTGGTGGATTTTTTTCTATTACTACTTTCCTCTCATGTTCTATCATTCCAAGACAATTTTCTTGCATTATTTCCTGCATTGTGATGTCAAGGTTCTCTTTTTGGTCAGAACTTTCTGGCAATTCAATTATTCTTATATTTTCTCTGCTTGATTTGTTGTCAGATCTGTCATTTTTCTTATAAAATGTTTCACATTCTGTTCTATTTTTCTCATTCTTTATAATCTGTTTTGTTATTTCTTGGTCTGTCATAGCCTTACTAGCTTCTCCTTGCCCAATTCCAATTTTCAAAGCATTATTTTCATCTGTTGAGGTAGAAGTTTTTTATTTTTTTTAAGCAAACTTTTTTTTTAACTAAACTATCCTCCTCTGAAGATGAATATCAGTCTTCTCTCTTCCCATAATATGCTTCAGTAGCTTGCTGGTTCCTTTTTTTTAAATAAGGTTTTCCTAGTTTCAAAATTCTTTTGAGGCATTATTTAAAGATATTTGGAGGTGAGTTCGGAAGAGATCAGAAGAATCCTCCTGGCCTTTTCCCTGCCCTCTTGGCTTTATCCTTCACTTCAGTATTTTTTTTTAAAGTTGACAAAAATAAAGTTGGCTTTCTTCCTGTTGTCAAATGTAAAACTAAATTTCTGTAATTACTCACAATCATTTTGTGCTTCAATTCCTTCCAGAGAGTAGTAAACTTAAAAACATGTTAAATAATGACTACCCCAATCATCAGTTAGGAACTAGGACAACTATTGTAGCTTTTTCAATAGCAGAAGTAGTAAAAGAACCCTGCAGCATCAGTGAAATAGGTACAAATAAAAAGATAGCTTTTTATTTAATTTTTAATTAGTGATATTTCCATTTAAATCCAGTGACTTTGGCTCTAATTATTCTATTCTTCATCTCTATATTTGAAAATCTGATAATGTGTCAAAACAAATATTTAACACTTAATTTATATGACTCTGATGAATGTAATTGGTAAAGGGAAAAGTCAATAACCTTAACATATGCTTTAGCCATTTCAATACTTTCCAAAGGTTTTTCCTTGTTTCCATTTTCCTTCCTTTCATCCTAACTACTGATTTTATTAAAATTGGTACTGCCAATGTTCATTAGCAACTGGTTTCTAATTTAATATTTTAGTAAATTGCCTGGGAATCTTGAAAAGTTAAGGATATGGAACTTATAAAAAATTATACAGTTAGTACTTGACATTGGCAAGTTTCAATCCAAACCTTACCAATTCAAAAGTCAGACTTCTATTGCTGTACCATACCATCTCTCTTGCAAAGCACTGACTAAAGAATTTTAAAGAAAAAGATTGTAATATGCTTGACATTTCTAAATCATGGTGCCTACAGCTTATCCATCCTCCTCTTTAGACGAAATGGAGTCCTTGCCTGGGAATCTGGTCTCTCTTAGGTGAGTTTTTAATTTACTTTTTTCAGAGCCAAGTTTCAAAGATATAATTTTTTATACTTTCATCTCATCCCTCCTTCCAGCTCTTCTGTATAATTTGCTTAGAACATAAGCTTCTTCAAGGTAGGATTTAACTACTTGTTTTTATCTCCTCAGTACTTAGAGCAGTACTCCCCAACTTATAGTTAGTGCTTAATACTATTTTCATCCATTCAAATACTCCTTCTCAACATATATTTTAATTGTGGCTTTTCCAATACACAATTAGGTGTTCTTACTCTTTCTTAGCAGGAGAGGCATATTTAATACATTGATAAATGTAAAGACAAAATAAAGAAAAAAAATCTGCCATTTTAGTTTCTATACATATGTCAGGCATGATACTTGGAAAATATTGTACTTGTTTTGATTGTAATAAGTATTACTGTAGTAGATTTATATTTCATTCTAGCAAAATCAAAGATGATTCTACTTTTTTCCATACCTATAAATATCAGTAACTTTTTAGTAAGGCAGACATTGCAAAAAATTTTTGTTTTATTATGGAATATGACACTGATCAATAAAAAAACCCCCAAAAACCTGACATTCTGCCTCTACTGGTCATATAGATAATTGTGCTTCATAAGCTAGTTAGTAACTGAGTGGAGGGAGGGAGGAGAACAACAAAAAAAAATCAACTAAAAACATTGGCATCTCTTTGAATTTAAAAGCCAGATATAATGTATTTCTTTAATTGAAAGCTACATGAAGCAACAGTTGAAAGCAAAGGTTAATCCTTTGGAAACAGTCAGTAATAAGCTACTTCTTTTCCATTGATTGGCATTTGAACTTTTGGCATCCCTTTATCTCATTTGAGTATCATTTCAATTCTTAGCCATTTGAGATTTTCCAATAGTGTAGCTATTTTCCAGCCACCTTCATTCTTTTCCCTGTTCTAATTTCTTTCCATTATTTATCCACTTCCTTTGTTGAAATGGTTTTTATTAGAATGAGAGATTGTCTGCTTCAGGAAGGTTAACTTCCTTCCTCATTTAGGTTTCCTTAGTGACACTATTTCTGGGCCATTCATTTCATCCTCCTTTTCCTCTTAACTCCAGTGCCATAAACTGTTGTCAGGAAGGTTAAGGATTCCAAGGGAGCATCATTTCTCTTGTTATTTCATTTGCAGGATTTGCCATCTGTTCAATCAGATGGACTTGTTTGTGAGAGTCAGGTCATGTTTCTTTGCTCCTGGCTCTCCATAACTCTTGGTAGAAAAGTGAGTGAATATTCCTTTTGAAGTTGTTAATTGAAAAATCCACCAACTCAATTAACATAAAATTCTTTTCAATATAGGAAAAGACATTTCTAAGCCACAACAGGCTGAGTTGGTGCATTTTTTCCCATTTTTTCTTTTTTAAAATGTTTCTTAATATTACATTTTCCCCCTAATTACATGTCAAGACAATTTTTAGCACTTCGTTTTACAAAATTTCGATTTCTAAATTTTTCTCTCCCTTTTCCTCCCCTTCCTCCTTTGAAAATGGTAGGCAATTTGATATAGGTTATATATTTGTTATCATGTAAACCATAATTACATATTAGTCATAATTGTGAAAGAAGAAAAAGATCCAAAGATAAAACATCAAATAATAAAGTAAGTCGAAAAAGTATGCTGATCTTCATTCAGAGTCCAACAGTTCTTTATCTGAAAGTGTAGAGTATTTTCCTTTGTGACTATTTTGTACTGATCATGGAATATTACATTGCTGAGAAGAGGTGAGTCATTCATAGTTGATCATCACCCAATATTGTTGATACCACATATACTATTTTCCTGGTTCTTCTCATTTCATTTTTCTTCAGTTCATACAAGTCTTTCCAGATTTTTTCCTGGAATCTTCCTATTCATTTTTTCTTATTGCACAGTAATATTCCATTACATTCATGAACCACAGCTTGTTCAGTCCTTCCCCAATTGATGGGTATCCCCTCAATTTCCATGTTTTGCCATCATAAAAAGGGCTCCTACAAATATTTTTGCTCATATAGGTCCCTTTACCTTTTATATGTTCTCTTTGGAATATAAACCTAGTAGTGGTTTTGTTGGATAGAAGGGTATGCACAGTTTGGTTGTCAGTGGGGCATAGTTCCATTGCTCTCCAGAATGGTTGAACCAGTTCACAGTTCTACCAAGAGTGAATGTGTCCTAATTCTCCTACATCCTCTCCAAAATGTATTAAGGACCATGCCTAAGTGAAGGGGCAGGTCAATTCTCTGAGAGCCTCCATAGCTGTGAATCACAACACTTGAAGGAGTTGCACATATTCCTTGTGGATTGGGAATGAAATAAATTGGAGGCAAGAGGGAAGAGGAGAGAGGTCAGACAATGTAACTGCCTCTCAGTCTCCTTGTATCATCATCATCTGCTTACATGAAGAGATCCATTCTACAGGTCTGAATTAGACCTCTAGCAGCCACTGCCAGGTGGCTCCCGTATCACACAAGTATACAATCATCTCTTTCTTTCTTTTAATTTTGGTCAAATCAACCAATCTGATAGATGTGAAGTGGGAACGCAAAACTGTTTTAATTCACATTTCTCCAATCCAAAGTGATTTAGAGTACCTCTTCATATGCCTATAGATATATTTGACTTCTTCTGAAAAGAGCCTATTCATATCTTCTGATTATTTGTTAATTAGGGAATAATTTTCATTTTTATGAATTTGACTCAGTTCTCTACATTTTTTAAAAATAAGACTTTTCTCAGAGACATTTAGTATGAATACTGTTTTCCAGATTTCTTTTTTTGCTTCTAATACTTGTTGGTTTATTGGTTAAAACGAAAGCTTTTGAATTTAATGCAATCAATGTTATTTTAATTAGGTCTCAACTCTTTTTTTTTTTTTGGCAGAGGCAATTGGGGTTAAATGACTTACCCAGGGCCACACAGCTAGGAAATGTTAAATGTTTGAGCCCAGATTTAAACCCAGGTCTTCCTGACTTCAGGGCTGGTGTTTTATCCACTAGACCAACTAGCTGTCCCTATTTTAATTAGGCCTACTTTTGATTTTGCTTCATGTGAGATCAGGATTGCTGCCTCTGCTTTTTTTCATTTCAACTGAAGCATAATAGAGTCTGCTCCAGCCTCTTATCTTTATTCTGGGTGTATTTCTCTGCCTCAAGTGTGTTTCTTATAACCAATATATTGTAGGTTTCTGATTTTTGATCCATTCTGGTATCCACTTATGGGAGAGTTGATCCCATTCACAGCTAAGATTACTAAGTATGTATTTCCCACTATCCTATTTTTCTTCTTCTTTGTCCTCTGTCTCTCTTTTCACACTTTTCCTCCTTTACTGATTACTTCATCTGAAAACTCTTCATATCTTTTGATCATTTGTCTTTGACTCGGTTCTCTCTATATTTGAGAAATGAAGCCTTTTCCCAAGAAATTTCCTTCATTTTCCTCCCCACACTCATGCTAACTGGATTCCACCCCCATCCCCATTTATTTCGCTCTCTTTCTAATTTCACCTTGTCCCTCCTAAAAAGGTTTTGCTTTTGACTCCCCAATTTACTCTTCCTTTTATTACTCTCCCTTTTTTATCTTCTCTTTCTCCTCCTTTCCTAATAGTGTACAATACATTTATATATCCAATTGAGTGTGTGTTATTCCCTCTGAATTTGGAAGAGAGTAAGGGTCCCTAATTCACTCTTCTCTCCCCATCTTCACTTTACTGTAAAGCTTTTTTTCTACTCTCTTTTAGTCTGATAATTTATCCCATTCTACTACTGCCTTTCCCTCTCTTCTAGAGAATATATTCCAGCATATTCCTCTCTCATCCCTAATTTCACCTTTTCAGCCATCATCCCTTTACATTCAACTAAAACCCATGCCTTCTGTGTATATTTGTCTATATCCCTCTAACTGCCCTAATAATGGGAAATTTCTTATTAGTTACAAGTATTATGTTCCCATATAGGAATGCAAACCTTATTAAGTCCCTTATTGTTTGCCTTTGTTGTTTACCTTTCATACTTCTCTAATGTCTTGTATCTGAAAGCCATCTTTTCAGCTCCATTCTTTTTATTAAGAGGGCTTGAAAATCCATTATTTTATAGAATATCCATTTCCACCCTGAAGGATTATACTTGGTTTTTGTGGTAGGTGATTCTTGGTTGTAATCCTTTGCTCTCTAGAATATCATATTACAAACCCTACAATACTTTTAAAGTAGAAGTTGCTAAATATAATGACATGTTCACTTAATCTCCACTGCACCTGAATTGTCTATTTCTGGCTGCTTGCACTATTTTCTCCTTGACTAAGGAGCTCTGGAATTTGACTATATTATTCCTGGGAATTTTCATTTTGGAGTCCCTTTCAGGAGATGATTCGTGGATTTTTCCAAATTCTCTTTTATCCTGTAGTTCCAAAACATCAGGGCAGTTTTCCTTGACAATTTCTTAAAGGTTAATGAAAATTAATATCTAGGTTCTCTATGTCTCTGTCTCTCTCTCTTTTTTATCATGGCCTTCAGGTAGTTCGATAATTTTTAAATTATTTTTCCCAAATCTATTTTTTTTAGATCAGTTGTTTTTGCCATGAGGTATTCTATATTGTCACTTTTTTTCATGTTTTTCATTTTGTTTTGTTTTTTAATTTTTCATGAAGTCATTAGATTCTATTTGCTATTCTATTTCCTCAGTTGCAATGTTAAGGGATTATTTTCTTCAAAGAGCTTTTGTACTTCCTTTTCTATTTATCTCATTATACTTTTAAAAGATTTGTTTTCTTCAGTGAATTGTTGTTCTGTTTTTCCATTTGGTCAATTCTACTGTTTATTTTATTTTTAATGATATTTTATTTTTTTAAATACATGCAAAGATAGTTTTCAACATTCACCTTTGCAAAACAGTGTTCCACTTTTTTCTCCCTCTCCCTCCCCAAGATAACAGGTAATCAATATAGTTTAACTATAGTTTAAACCTGTGCACTTATGTTAAATATATTTCATATTTATCATGCTGTGCAAGAAAAATGCTGCAAAAGAAAAACCAGATCAAAAGGGGGAGAAATAAAACAAAAAAGCAACAAGCAAACAAATAACAATAAAAGGTGAAATACTATGAGTTTAACAACTCTAGAAGATGGAGAAAATTCAAAATAGTAAAACCTTTTCCAAGTTTACATACACAAAAATGGAATGTTAAGAGTCTTACAAAGGTAAGCTATTCATTATCTCCAGATAGATAAGAAACTGATCATAAGGTAAATAGTTCAAATGTTAGAGTTTGTACTCCATACATTAAACATGTACAGCAGAAAGGGCAATAAGCTCGGAACTTCAAGACCTGGAGGATTCACATCCTGCCTTGGCCACTACCTGACTCTCTAATTTTAGACAGCTGAATTCTTCACTTTTAAAATGAGAATGTTAGACTCATAACCACAGAGTGCTTTCAGCTTTAATGTTCTGTGAGTCCCATTATCCTAGTTTTGTCTCAAGAATGAAATGGAAACACTATTTTCATCCAATTTGGGGTTCTCTTCACTAGGTCACTTTTGTTCCAAGAAAAACTGGAAAATTCTAATTGCAGAGACACTCCTTCCCAACTGCAATAAAATTTCTAGAAAACTCTGTCTATTGAAGCCCAAAGATTTTAAGAAAATAGAAAAGGTCATTTTATTTGCTTACTTATGAAAGATGAAGGTTCTACCTTGCCTACAACTGTCTTCAAATTAATAAATTATGCTTGAAGAGCTCAACATGAGCATTATCTACTTTCTTTTTATTAAACCACACATACTATACAAAGTTAACATTGATTTGAATCAGAGAGAATAAATTTCAGAAGAAAGCCAATTTCTTCAGATAATATCCCAACTTCAATAATGCAAGTACTATTTTCTGAAATAGTAATTTTTTTTTCATGTAAAAAAAGACAAACATTGGACAGAGAGCAAGAAAGAAGAACTTCCTGTATAAATTATCTCCATAATGACCTCATTCAGTAAGGGGGAAAAATTCAAAGAGGTTTCATCTGTTAAAATATTTTAATAATTTGCTATAGATATTCATTGAGAAAATGCACTTCCAAATTTTGTTAATGAGAATAGTTTTCTTTACCTAATGGCACTTGAATTAACTAATGTTCATGTACCAGTCCTACTTAGCCTAGACTTCAAAGGTCATAATCTCTTTCTGGGTTAAGTGATTTTCAAGTGATTCCAGTTTGTATTTTGTTTTATAGCTTGAGTATCTTCTGGATCTTCTCTGTTTGTCCTGATGTGTATACACCATGGATTCTGATTCATTAATTTGCTCATTGTGTTGGTCCCCCAGAGTAGTCTAGTTGGTCGTAAACAACTGGATCTAAGCTGCAATGTCATTTCTAACTTTGATTCCAGATCAGAAAACAGCCTAAGATGGAAGATGCCAGAACCATGGTGAGATGCCACCTTTTTGACTGGCCCTCAAGTTCATCTCTACCATGTAGCCTCATTCCTTTTCAATCAGAGTTTCTCCCTCATACTTCTGATTCTTTTGCTATGTTTCAGCCCATTGATCAAATGCTTTCTCAAGAGTCAGGGTTTTCCTGCTATCCCTAGCTGCTAATAATATCACCTCAATGGCAGTTTTTCAATTTGTATGCATTTTGTATTGACTTTTTTGCGTTGTTGTCACAACAGCTTCTAAAAGTAGTTGTTATAATTGCCTTTTCTTCTGTCTCTAGTGTTTAGCATAATTTCAGTAAATGTTTTAAAAATACTTGTTGATTGCTTGTTTTCCTGACCTATAATTTGGAGATAATGAAGGTTTTGAAAATTAAGGTAATTGAGATATTTGTTAAAGACAAAGAAGGGAGTTTAAGTGCAATTTCTATTTGTTAGAATTCATACAAAAGTGGCTGCATGGGTCAGTGAAGAAAATATTGGATTAGAAAAGTCAAGAAACCTGGATTCAAATCAGTTGGCTGATTAAGCAGTAGAAAAAGAGCCTTTTTTGATTGCTTTGAGTAATCAAAACTGTTCAGGGTTTTCCAAAAAGTCTGAGTCAACTTTGGCATTCTCTTTGCTCCATTTGCATCTGGGTGAAGAGTTCCGTCCCTGTTGCTCACAGAGTCTACATTGTTAGGGACAAATGACCTGAAAGTAGTCTTTAGCTCTTTGAGAAACAAACCTTTGTCTTACACAAAGCATTGTCTTTCCCCTAACCTATTCTAGGGGGAGAGAATGGAACTTCCATGGATCCTTCTTTTCCAGACTGTGGTTTACAGCTACTGCAACACTGAAACACTAAGGAAGAGAGCTCGGCTTTTGGATCTGTGCCTCTGAAAATTGACATGATCTGACAGCAACGTTTACTTCCTGATTGATTTTGGGTGAAGCTCTTATTCACTCTGAGCTTTAGTCTCTTCTATTGTAAAGTGAGATATTTGGACAACATCACAACAAATACTTTAAAGTTTCCCTAATCTCTCTGTTCTTTAATATATTCCTCCTTCTCAAATTAAGTTGTGTTTACTTTTTTCTTTACATGTTATAGTTCATCCTTCTAAATGGAACTGTTTATAATCAGCCCCACCTTAGAACATAAATTTTCTGAGAGACTCTTTGTAAGGAGTTTTCTTCAAATAATTTTTGTTTCCTTTTCCAAATTTTCCTGTAATGTTCTCATTTCCTTTCCCCATTTTTCTTCTAACTTTCTTTTAAGATCCTTTTTGAATTCTTCCAAGGGAACTCCCTCATATCACCCTTTGAGGCTTCATCTGGAGATGATCTGCTTTTAGTGTCCTCAGGGTTTGAGATCTGTTCTTCCCTTTTTCCATAAAAAACTATCTATGTCAGAGTTCTTTTAGCTTTTTTGCTCTTTTTTTTTAAAGTTGAGGTCTGCTTTTAGGGCAAAGAGGAAATTGTTCAAGCTTCCTCTACAGGTAACAGTTGTTGCCCTGGGTCAATACTGACTAACTTCCAGTGCTAGGTAAGTGTGGCAAGATCCCACATTATTCTGGGGTTCAGGAGCTCACTATTTGTTTTTTTTTTTTTTTTTTTTGTATTTATGTTGTATGTATTACAGCTAATCTGCTGATTTACTAGCTTGCAATCAGGAGAGAGTAGCCAACACTGCTGTAGATTCTTCCAGGTAAATTACCCAAAGTGTGAACCCCACACTGCCCTTGTGCCTGTGCTTGGCTACCTCCCTCTGTGCCTGATTGAAACAGATCTTTTCTGAAGTTGTTTCAAAATAATATTCTGCTGAAATTTGTAACACTCCAAATATTTGTGGGTTCTGTCACTCTGAAACCAACCGAGATTCTTGATTTGGTGTTGATCTGAGGGACTTCTGGGAGAGCTCAGATAAAGACATGTCTCCTCTCTGCCAACTTGGCTCTGCCCCTTCCTTTGAGGGACTCTTTGTCTTCTTTTTGTCCTTATATTCCCAAAGCCTTAATGAATTATTGATTGTATTTCATTCCATTCAATTAAATAATCTATAAATAGATATAAATATAAATCTATATTTATCTATAAATATCTATAAATAGATATAAATAGATAGGTAATTTTATAAGACAATTTTTAATTTAATTTTATTTTATTTTAAATATTTTAATTTAATTTTAATTTTAATTTAATTTAATTTTAATTTAATTTAATTTAATTTTTTTATTTAATTAATTTTTAATTTTAATTTTTATAATTCATGTAAAGACTTGAAATAAAGAAACCATACCTTCCATTATTTGTGACATTAAAAAGTTAAATAGAAACTGATTGGCTCACTATTCCAGGTAAGCTTTATAGGATGGATGTATATTGGTGGAATCAACATAGGTCCAGAGTCTGGTGCTGAGCTTTATTTATTCAGTAACTCAGTTTCTCATTTATTCCCTTCTCTCTGCCTGAACAGGTATTTGAATTTAGGCCCTTTCTTGCCTGGATAATTCAATAACCTAATTACTCTCCTTGTTTTGAGCCACACCCGATTCAGTCAATCTTCCAAACAGCTTCAGTCATGATTTTCCTCCACAGATCTGATCATGTCACCCCCATATACTGCTCAATAAACTTCAATTTTCTTTATAAGCAAATGTAAATGTTTCTGTTTGACATGTAAAACCTTCATATTCTGCATCTAACATACCTTTTGTTTCCCCTAACTATACTTTTCTTTTCACATTTTGTCCTTTTTAATTTCTTTTCATCCTCTTTGTTTTCTATCATGGTGATTTAAAAACTGGTTGTCTTCCTATGACTGAGGTGCTCTTGTCAAATAATTTTTGTTTCTTAGAATATCTATCTAGTTTTCTTTCAGACTCAGGTCCAATGCTTCTTTCTATATGAAGCCTTTTCCAATTTCTCCTAGTTGCTAGTACCGTTCTCAAGAAATTACTTCCTACTGTCACCTCATAGCAAGCTTTCACAGGTGAGAAGACTTCAGACTGGAGATAGGCTTTTGTACTGAGCTTTTCAGATCCTTCTAGGTGAAATTTGTACTCTGATTCAAGAGTGCTAAGAAATTTGTCATGTGTTCTTGCCAGTCCAATCTCCCAAATAGGATGTGAAGAACTCCAGGGAAAAGAACAGCAATGTTTCCTTCTAACATGGACCTTCCATCTCTTGCTCTAATTGATGTGTGATGACAGAGGAGTGATATTCTCCACTTAATGAAGCATATTCTCAATCCTGGTCATATTCTTCACATCCTAGTGACCCTGAACTACAATAGATCATCAACCAAACCCATTGTAAATCTCCTATACCCAATTCCTCATCTTTACCCCCCTCAACACTCACCTTCACAAATTTTATCTTAGAGCCACTTAGCCTTTCCTTTGTGCCCTCTGGAATGCCTATTCCTTAGAAAGCAAACTTCCTTTCATTTTAAAACTATTCCTCTTGTACTCTGTATCTAATAGCTCTTATTGTAACCTGGCTTCCCTTTGATGACACAGCCTCTGGCTGCATTTTCCAGTACTGGTTTCACCTTTACTGATTTTCTTTAGTTTATTGATTGAGGGAGGGGAGTTAGAATATTCCTTGTTCCCAATTGCTCCTTCCAGGAGCTTTCCCTTTTCCTATCAGTAATTTCTCTACTTTTGAGGTTTATGCTATTCATATCTACCACCCAATTAAAAGTTATTGTCTTTAGATCCCTGCATCACTATTCTTCCTTAGTGAATTTGATACCTGGCTTACATCCCCAACTTCTGCTCTAATACTAGGGGACTTCAATGTATATATCAATTCCTCCTCAAATAACATAAACTCAGCTCCTCAATACTTACTGCTGATGAGCTGATCCTCCATGCTACCTCAGTGTCACATAAAAATGGTCATACTCTTAATCTTGCAATCATCCATAAATTTACCACTTCTAAGTTCAAGAATTCTAAAACCCCTTATCCAACCATAATCTTTTAGTTTTCACCTCTCCCTCTGCTTTTTATTATTATTTTTTCAAACAACCCTACTCTTTGTCAGAAACATGGCTTCCAATTTCTTTATTCCTCAATTCTTTCCCAGGTCATCTTCCTCAGACTAGAATTTTCTTCTCTTTTTCACATCTTGATCACTTAGTGAACTTATTCAACTCTACACTATCCTCCTCTCTTGAATCCCTAGCTCCCTTATCATATTGATGATTATGCCCAATCAAATCTTAGCCTTGGATCAGTCCCACCATTCATTGCTTTCATTTTTATATATGTGCTATTGAATGAAGATGGAGAAAATCATGCAACCATTCTGACTGAGTCCACTACAAATTTATATTATATAATCTTCAGTGTTGCTAGGTAGTCCTAATTTATCTCCTTTATCAATTCGTTATTCTATTCTTCACAGTGGGTTTTCCAAACATGTTCATCCTTCTTTCCCTTCTCCTCCCCCATCTCTTAGCTAGGAGCCTTGCCTCCTTTTTACAGAAAAAAAATGAAGCCATTGTCATGATTCCCTCTTCACCATCTTCCTTCTCTCCTACCATTCAGGTGCCTTCTGGCACTTTCTTTTACTTCATCCCATCTCACTTGATGAAGTAGTGCTTACTAGGGCTAACCCTCTACTTGTTCAAACCACCCCATCTCCTTCAAGAGATTTGTCTCTCTTTCTTACCCACTCTTTCACATATTTTCAATCTCTCCCTGCTGACTAGCTCATTTTTTATTACCTGCAAACATGCCTCTTCCCTAGCCCCCAAAATTCTTCACTTGAACCTTCCATCCTTATTATTGTTTGTATATCTTCTGCCCTTTACAGCTAAACTCTTTGAAAAGGAGTTATTTACAATAGGTGCCTCTACTTTCTTTTCTCTCACTCTCACTTTACTCTTTACAATTGGCTTCCAACCTTATCACATAATTGAAATTGCACTCACCAAAGTAACTAATGATCTCCTAGTTGCTACAGCCAATCTTATTTTCTCAATACTCATTCTCTGCAACCATTAACATAGCTGATAACTTTCTCCTCCTTGATAATCTCTTCTCTCTTGGTTTTGGAAACACTACTTTCCTGACTTTCCTTCTCTGTCACATTTGCATCATATCTTCTAACAATAGGTACCCCTCAGGGTTCTATTCTGGACCTTTTCTTTTCTTTCTATATTGCTTCACTTAATGATCTAATCAATTCCCATGGATTATTAATTATCTTTCCTCTTCTGATGATACTCAGATCTATGTTTCCTGCCTCAATCTCTGCTAATCTCCAATATTGTATCTCCAAATACTTTTTAGGAATTTCATATTGGATCCAGTAAATACCTTAAAAATGTAATTTGTCCAAAGCAGAACTCATTATCTTTCTCCCAAAACCATTCCCTAAAACTAAATTCTATATTACTGTAGAGGGCAACATCATACTTTCTGTCCCTCAATCTCACACTGACAATCTAAGAGTAATCCAAAATTATTCACTATCTCCCATTCTTCTTCCCATTCCCCATATCCAAAATGTGGCCAAGCTTTGTTGATTTTATCTTTGTAACATTTCTCATCCATGTCCCTTTTTTTGCTTTGACACCTTCTATGAGCCCTCATCACTTCAAACAGCCTGCTGGGGACCTGCCTGCCTCAAGTTTCTCCTCACTTTAATCCATTTGCCCACAAAAGTGATGAATTTTCTAAAATATAAGTCCAATAACATTATCTCTCTACTCAATAATCAAGTGACTTCCTATTGTCCTAAGCAACAAATAAAAAAATGCTCTGCTTGACTTTCAAACCTCTCATAATCTAGCATTCTCAGACCTTTCCAGTCTTTTTATAGCTTAATCCCTGATCATACTTTTCAAACTACTGACATTAGCCTCCTGGCTACTCTACAAATCAGGGATTCCTTCTCATGGCTTTGGGCATTTTCTCTGACTTTCCTTCATACTTGTAATGCTCTTCCTTCTCTGCTTTTAATATTGACCTCACAAACTTCCTTCAAATGCCACCTTCTGTAGAATGCCTTTCCTGATCTTCATAATTCCAATGGCTGGCCTCTCTCAGTTTTTTTTTTTTTTGTTTGTTTGTTTGTTTTTCCTATTTATCTACCATTTATAGTTTGCTTCTTATGTGTTTATTTGTACGTTTTCTTCCCATTATTTTGTAAGCTTTTCAAGAGCAAGTGTAGTTATTTGGCTCTTTTTGTAACCCCCGCTTAATAAACAACCTGGTTTAATAGCACTTGACTTGAACGTTTAGTTATTTAATAAACAGATCAATTTTGTATCATATATGTATATATTTATATAAAATTATATGTATTACTATATCACTCCATAAAATGTAAGCTTCTTGAGGGAAGGGACTATTTCACTTTCATATTTGTATTCATCCTCAATGATTAATACAATGTAGGTGTTTATTGATTGATTGGTTAACAAAAAAATAGAATTGCTGCTACTCCAATATTCCTGTTAGGAGGTTGACACTTCCCTCCTTGCCAAGACAACATCATAAGATTGTATGATAATGTTGAGGTGTAGACCAAATGTTGAGGTCTAGATTTGGGGTACCTAAATGAAATTAAGGTTTAGTTAAGGTCTAGTGGCAGGTTTGGGGTACAGAGAGTCAAACAGAGTTTCCCTGCAACCCCCTTGGATTCGGCGCAAGGATACCGCGGTATACGAGGTCTAGTAGCAGCGCGGAATTCCCAATAAAAGCATTTATTGGCCCGGAGAGCTAGATTGATAAAAGAGGTTTATTATTGAGTTTAGAAGTAGGGGATAGGTGAAGGTAGAGACAAGGAGGGCACTGGACAGAGGGTCCAGTGGACAGAGGGTCCTCACATGGCTACCATGTTTGGAATCTCTGCAAAGAGGGGTTCCCAGTGTGGCCCTTTTAAGTCAGAGACTTAGCTCGAGGGCTTTGGAGTGTAACCCCAAAGTTGGCTCAGATACGGGTGGGCTGGGACAGGTCCAGATCTTCTATTGGAATTCAAAGGGACCAGGATTTGTGAGTCAAAGGGTAATTTACATTAACTAGGGAGGGGTTGGGAATCAAAGATTGGAATCTTTCCCGCATCAATAAGAAATCTAAACTGATATATTTGCAAGCTGATGGTGTTTGTACATGCACCAGACTGTAATGGGCTGATGCACTGAGGTCCCAAGCACAGGAGGCTAAATAGAAATTGGACAATACTCTATTAATATATGCTTGAAGAAAGGATGGCCCCACCTACTCTTTGTGCAAGTTTTGATGTGTTATATAGGAAATGAAGTAGAGATGATTTGGGTAGGTGGAGAGAGAGAGGCAGAGAGACTACTGGCCGGGTTCATGTTGCTGATGCTCATATTCCTACCGCCATCCCCCTTCACCTCCACAAAGAATAAAGATCGAGGATTTTCCCTTGACCTGAATTCCTGACTCCGGCTGGTTTTAAAATATGTGGTCATCACACCAGACTACCATTTTACTTGGCACAATGACTGAAATAGGTTTGCAGTTTAAAATGCTCATTTTTGAACCATGCTAAGTAAAAATATTTAAATATGGACTACTTTATTCACTGACTAGACTCTGTTCAGATTATTGCTATTCTGTTTTGACATTATCTTAGATATGTTAAATTAAAAGTTTATTTTATTTAATTCTCCTATACAGAAGGGATAAGAGTCCTTTAGAGAGACTTGGGAAACACTCTGTCCAGGGGTTCTTAAGTTTTATTGTGTCATGGATTCTAGTGGCAGTCTGGTAAAACCTATGGATGTCTTCTTAGAGTTATGCTTTTAAAATAATTTTTAAAAAATCACTGAGAAGTTAGTAAAAATAAGATTTTTTTTTTCCCAGCCAAATTCAAGGACTCTATTAAATGCAGTGCAAGTTAAGAAAATCTACTTTCCTCCTTTGACAAGAGAAAAAAGTTTGAGTTAATTAAGCACATTAAGGACATAACTCTTGCAGAATTAAATAAGATCTAGCTCACAATCTCAAGGAGTTTTAAAAAAAACTAAATAGATATATCTATAGTATTTGAGAGAATGAAAAATTCATTTGAGAAGGAAGAAATTGCTTTCAATTGTTATTCCGTGATCAGTAGAGCTTACATGGTAGAAGCAGTACCAGAATTCATCCTTGGAAGAAGAGAAAGATTTCAGAAAAGTTAATGGTGTCATGCCTAAGCAATTGAGAATAGAATTACAAGTAAAGCAACAAAATCAGAATGATGCACTGGGAGAGTTACTTAACCAGTTGTGTGAAGAATGGCTTAGAGAGGAGAGAGATCATAGGTAGCCTGACAAGTTAATAGACTATTTGAATAGGCTACAGAAATATTCACACATCATTTAGGGTATTTTATTTTAGGGAATGATAATTCTCTCTCTCATTCTCTGTGAAAGTGTGTGTGTGTGTGTGTGTGTGTGTGTGTGTGTGTGTCTATCTTTCTCTTTTTTATTAATTCAATTTCAGAAAATGATTTTTAAAATATCTTTCCTTTTTGTAACATAAATTGTTCATTCTATGGACCATCAACTGGAATTTGCAAATAATTGCCATTACTAAGGTTTTATTGGAATAGTATCTTCTACAATGGAACTTTTCATGTTCTACAGGGAATTTTCTTTATTCATTTTGATTTAAAATGCTCCTCACATTAAAAGTTGAAAATAATAATACATTTAATGAGAAAAAAGATCTATTATTGTTACACAAATATGTGCAAACCAAAAATATATATATGTATTGCTTTTAGAAACTTATAAGTAAGGTTTGGATTATTTATCAAATGAAGTGATATTTGTTCAAATAATACCAAACATCTATCCTTTTCTTGAAACCAAAGTTAATTTGTTTTATTTCTCCTTCCTTCCCTCCCTCCTTTATTTTTTCCTTTCCTTCCTTCCTTCCTTCCTTCCTTCCTTCCTTCCTTCCTTCCTTCCTTCCTTCCTTCCTTCCCTCCCTTCCTTCCCTTTTTTTCTTCCTTCCTTACCCTCTTCCTTCCCCCTCCCTTTCTTCCTTCCCTCCTTTACTTCTCCCTCCTTCCTTCCCTCTCTCTTTCTTTCCTTCCTTTCTTTTTCATAGGCAATTTATTTTTCAGGGCATTACAAAGCATCCAGTGACAGTACCAGGATTCCAGAGAATTCAAACAATGCTTTTCTCACAGGACCCTAAGAACTAAATTATGCATTTAAATGCCAAATTTCTGTACATAAATAGCTGTTTTTATTATAAATGCATGAGGACTGATTTTATTAATGCAAAGTAAGCAGACACTCAGGGAATTAAGTATTCCCAAGCTAGCTATATATTTAATGTAAATACATTTATATCCTTGGTTGTCCTAAAACAAGAATTTAACATAGGTTTATAACTAAAATGATCTATGGTTTGAAAATACATATTTTTGAAGGCCATTTAAAATGTTAGTGGAAAATTTTATTATTTACTGTTGATTACATTTAAAACACAAGGATAAGTATATTAAACCAAAGTCAATTCTATAAAATTCTATATTTAAAATTATGTTTACATTTATTAACCGGAATAAAATACAATATTCCTTACTTTGGTACCTTAGTATCATATGACTTTTTTGGTTATTTTTTCTTCTAGCATGATTTTATTTTTAAAATTCTCTTTTTGTTTTTCTGATTTTTTACTTAAAGGATGCATTCAATATTAAGATAGTTAAACCAGTCAGAATTATTTTTAATCATCATTCTATTAAGTAGAGGTATAAAGACATGTAAACTAATGTAGTTTACTAGAGAAAATTTCTTGGTTTAATAACAGAAATACAGAATTTTTATTTTAACCAGTTTTCAACTATAAATTAAACAAATCACATTCCATCATGCTGCAATATCTCTATGTGATTAAAATCCAACTCTAGAAGAGTCACTTTTTTTGATAAACTTCAAATGAATATGTTCTTAATTTATAATAAAAAATTAGTTTAAGCATACATTAGGACCTCCATATAAGAATATGTTTTGTCAAATAATTTCTTAGCTAAAATATCAGATGAAGTTATTCAACTTCCCTTGAATAATTTAAAAGATATAATTACCATAAGCTCTTCATCCCCTTGGTTGTGATTTGTCTGTCTACATGAGGGTGTTGTATAATTTGACAAGAAGAATAAAAAATGACTAAATACCTAAAATAGGGGCCATCAAGCAATCCCCTGAGAAAGAGATTTAAGACTCCCAATCCTCTTCTTGGATTGTCTGGACACACTAATTGCACTTTCATTTCTAGAACCCCCCTTCCCCAGGTATCCTTCAAGATGTGTGGGGTCTGTGTGTATCTGCGTGTGTCAGAGAGAGAGAGAGAGATAGGGAGGGACAGAGAGATGGACAAATAGATAGACACACACATACACACAGCGAGAGAGGGAGGGAAAGAGAGAGAGAGAGAGAGAGAGAGAGAGAGAGAGAGAGAGAGAGAGAATGAGAATGGGGTGGGAATAGTAAGGGGCAGTGGAGTTGGAATATTCCTTTCCCATTGCCACTATAGTACTACACTTCCCTTTACCTCAATCATTCAGTATCCCATTCATCTAAAAATGAGTTTTACTCAATCCATATTTATCTTTCAGTAAAAGTTCTGGAAACTTATCTACTGAGATCAAGGATATGTTCCTTTTCTCAGTGAGTTCAATGCCTGAAGTGCAATCAGTTTCCTCAATCCTGCAATCTATTTTCTTGGAGTCTGTTTCCTAACAAACATGATACCCCTTTAAAAACCTTAACTTTATAGTTCTTCAGCTTATTCCTTTCCCAGCATCTTCTCTTTTCTCCCACTATTGCTACTTGCAGTGATGGTCATACTTATTTATCTTGTCACAACACACAATTATTCATAGTTATAAACTATGAAATGCCCTTATCTGATCATAATTTGTTTTCATTATACATCTCCTTTTCCCTTACAAGCTGAAACCCCATTCCACATTTTCATAGAGATCTCCAATCCATCCATCCATCCTTCAGTCATTTCCCAAGAAATCACTCCATTGTCTAGCTATATTCTCTTTAGCTATACTCATGGCCATTTGATGAACCAATTTAATTCTATAACATCTTCTTCTTGGCCCTTATATCATCACTAATATTGCCTTGCCAAAACTTAATGTCATTATTTCCACAATTCATTGGCTTGCTCTTACTCAAAGATAGCTGAATGGAGCTGGAGAAAATCAAGAATCTCTGTGTCCTGGGTTCACTACAAATTTATGTTCTATGATATCTACTAGGATTATGTAAAGCAAATACAACAAGGCAATTCTTTTACAACTACCCAATCAACTCAGTTATTCATTCACCACAGTACTTTTATCTAAAGCTTGTCATCACTTCTCAAACTTTCCTTAGTTATCCCTTCTTCCATTTCCTCATATTTTACTGAAAAAATTGAGGCCATTCACTAATGCCCTATCCCCTAATTCCCTCATCATTATTCCACTTCATTCAGATGCATTCTATCCATTTGTTCTCCTTTACTTTCAGCTCACAAAAATAAAGATTTTCCATTCTAAGTACAAGTGATTCCATTTAATGCCATCTTCTCTGATATGTCCCCTCTACCATCCCTAATCTTTTTCTATCTACTGTTTCTTTCCTATTGCCAATAAACATGCCAATGCTCATACTAAAAGCCTGTCACTTGATTCATCCATCCCCATTAGCTATTATTGCACATTTCTCTTCCCATTTGTGGCTAAACTACATGGGAAAAGCTCTGTATAATTAGTGAATCCAATTACTCTCACTTTCTTCTTAATGAATCATCTTCTGCAAAAAGCCTTTCCTGATCCTTTTTAATGTTAGTACCTTAGTACTTTCACTCAGTGATTGTTTCCTGTTTATCTTGTATATATCTTGTTTGGACACAGCTGTTTTTATGTGCCTGCCCTGTTTGATGGTGAGCTTCTTAAAAGTAGAATCAATTTTTGCATTCTTTGTATTCCCATTACTTAGAACAGTGTCTGGCACATGGAAGGCACTTAATAAATACATAGTCACTGAATACAACAAATCTCCACCTTTTTCCCCAGGTGAAAAATTCTGGGTCATTTGATGTTCAGTTTGATCTCTTAGCCTTATACCAGGAGAGAAATACAATTTGATCCCTTTCCAGTCATGGAAATGAATATCTTTGATCCTCAACTCAGACAAAAAAGAAACCTTTTAAAGTGATACCAATCTTCACTTATTAAAGTAGTGATTGACCTAGTATTTTTAGAAAGAGTGCTATCAAATGATTTTTGTTTTCAAAAGTTGCTCACTCAGTTATTTTATCTAACTCATCCAGTCCTGCCTTGTCCCATTATACTCTGCTTTTAGTTTAAACTCTCTTTCTTTTTTACGTTATTAAAAAAACCCAACAACAACAGAATTTTAAAAAATCAGGGAGAATTCAAAATATATAACAACAAATTTCCAGTTCAAGAAAAAAATATATATATGGTAAAAGAAATTGTATTCATGAGTGTCCATCTTTTCTTTACTTCCTTGTGAATTGTTCTTTTCTTTTTTACTTTATTATTTATTCTTTTTTTCCCCCTTTCAACTCCCTCACCACCCCAAGCAGGCTATAGTTAAGAAAGGATATATTTATATGTACATATGTAGATATATACATACTCATATATTCATAGACATACCAACCTCTCCATATACATCTTTTCTATCCTTGCTAATTCTTCACTTCAGTTTTGCTCCTTAACTTTCCTTGCCGCTATTTAACTTTTCCCCACCTATAGATCCCAGCATTTGCTTCCCCATCTGCCCATGCCTCCCTCTTTATTTCCTTATAGATTTTGAAGGGTGCTATACTTTTTATGTTACATATTTGAACCATTTCAATGTGACTGGGTTTTCAGAACAAGAGCCTTCCTCCCTCCTCCACTTCTAATCTTCTTTCTGCACCTCATTTGTGTAACATGATTACTATTTTTACCTTAACTTTGCCCCAATCTTTTTTTTGGGCTACTTTATTGTTGATGTCAATCTTAAATATGTGATATGCATTTCCCATGTAAATAAAATAAACAATTTTGTTAAGGACCATGCCTAGGTGAAGGGGCAGGTCAATTCTTTGAAAGCATCCAGAGCTATCATAACATCTGAAGGAGTTGCTAAGAAGCCTTTACTGACATAGGTATTGCTTGTGGATTGAGAATGAAATAAATTGGAGGCAGAGGGAAGAGCAGAGAGGGTTAGACAATGCAACAGCCTCTCAGTGGAGAGGTCAAAGAACAACAATTGCCTCTCAGTCTCTTTGCATCATCATCATCATCCTCTTACATGAAGAGATCCATTCTACAGGTCTGAGTTAGATCTCCAGCAACCACTGGCTCCAGGATTACAACATAATTTGTCCACGTTGAATTTTTTACAATTGTTCTTTGATATTGCCTCTTATCTGTTGAAGCTTCTATTAAATTTAGGTTTGAATGATAGAAAATCCTGAAAATCCGCAAGTTCATTGAATGTCCATTTTTTTCCTTTATTGAAAATTATAGATTATTTTTCTGGATATGATATTTTTGACCACAGGCCTAGTTCTTTTGCTTGTCTGTAGATATGATTATAAGACCTGCCTTTTATTGTAACTGCTGGTAAGTCTTGTACAATTCTAATTGTAGCTCTAATATATTTGAATTGTTTTTTTCTTGTTGCAAAATTTTATCTTTGATCTAAGAGTTTCAAAATTTGGCAATAATATTCCTATGTGTTTTCCACAAAGGATCTCATTGATGTGGTGATCAGTGGATTTTTTCAATTTCTACTTTTTCTACCCTCATGTTATATCATTCCAGGACAACTGTTTTTTGGATTATTTCTAGCATCATTGTGGCAAGATCCTTTTTTATTTAATCAGTTTTCAGGCAGTATATTTCTTCTTGATCTGTTCTCCAGATCTTTTGAATTCTGTTCTATTTTTAATTTTTTAATTTTATTTTTTGCTTATTTCTTGCTTTCTCATAGCTTTACTAGCTTCCTCCTGCCAATTCTAATTTTTAAAGAATTATTTTCATCTTTGAGATTGTGTATTTCATTTTCTAGTTGGTTAACTTTTTTTCATAATCTTATTTTTCTTGGATGGTTTTTACTTTTTTGTTTTTGGTTTTTCCTCAGTATCTTCCCTTTGACTCTTATTTTTTGAGTTCTTCTAATTGGACAGGGAGCCATTTCACATTACTTTTTGGAGAAGAAGTTTGTTTGTTTGTTTTTTTTTTTCCTTTAGTGTCCTTCTATGAAGATGAACCGTAGTCTTCTCTGTTAACATAGTAAGTTTCTGTAGTGGGGTTCTTTCTTCTTTGCTGGTTCATTTATTTTTTAAATAAGAGTTATTAGTGTAAGTGCCTCTAGTCATGTGGGGAGAGGATTGGTGCCTCAAGCTTCTCTTCAGCTTTCCCCCCTGACCTGCAATCCCAAACCAAGAGCTCCACTCTCCAGCAAGTGCCCACAGCCAGCATCATCATTGATCACTGCCTCTGCACTCATGGATGTACTGGTTCCTTCTCACCCAGGACCAGTTCTTGCAGTAAAGTTGATCCTGGCATGCCTAATCAGCCAAGGTTCACTCAGTCTTTTGAGGCTTAGACCCTGACTCCACAAACAGTCCAGGAGGTGAAATTTTCTTTGGTTCCTATTGGGGCTCTATCCAAATCCAGTTAGTTCCAGGGCTCTCCACTTGATGTTTCTGTGGAGCTATCTTGGATATGTTTATACTTCACACAGATTAATCCCTTATCCAGGGTCTTTCTTCAGATCTTCTCAGGGTATGTGTGTGTTTAATTGTTTAATTTTTTTCTGGTTTTATATATATATATATATATATATATATATATATAAACTTTTTTAATACACATTCCTTTATGAATCATTTTGAGACAGAAAAATAAAAACAAAAGAGAAAAACCACAAGAGAAAAAAAAATCAGGAAAAAAAATGAACATAGCATGTGTTCTATCTCCTTAGTTCTCTTCCTGGATCCATATGGTATTTTCTATCCAGAGTTTATTCAAATTGCCTTGGATCACTGAACTGCTGAGAAGAAATTTTTCATAGTTGATCATTGGGAAATGTTGCTGATATTGTATACAATATATTCCTGGCTCTGCTTGTTTCACTTGGCATCAGTTTATGTAAATTGTTCCAGGCATTTCTAAAATCAGCTTGTTCATCATTTTTTATAGAACAATAACCTTCCATTATTTTCATATTCCATAACTTTTTTAGCCATTCCCCAATTGATGGGCATTTACTCATTTTCCAATTTTTTGCTACCATAAAAAGACCTGTTATGAACATTTTTGCATATGTGGATCCTTTTCCCTCCTTTATGATTTCCTTAGCATTCAGACTCAGTAGAGGCACTGTTGGATCAAAGGTGTGCACAATTTTATAGTCCTTTGGGCAAAGTTCCAAATTGTTCTCCAGAGTGTCTGGATCATTTCACAATTCACCAGCAATGCATTAGTGTCCCAGTTTTCCCACATCCCCTCCAACATTTATTATTATCTTTTTTTTTTTGGTCAGCTTAGTCAATCTGATAGGTATGAGGTAGTACCTCAGAGTTGTTTTAATTTGCATTTCTCTAATAGTAATTTAGAACATTTTTTCATAGGACTATAGATGATTTTAATTTCATCATCTGAACATTTTGTTCATATCCTTTAACCATTTATCAATTGGAGAATGGCCTGTATTCTTATAAAATTGACACAGTTCTTTATATATTTGCAAAATGAGGTCTTTATCAGAAATGCTGGCTATAAATTCCCCCCCCCCCAACTCCAGTAGAGGGGTGAAACTATTGAGTCAATGCACTCAGGTCAGGACTGCTGAGCACTTGAGGCTAACTATCAATTGGATATGCTTGGAAAATGGTCTTTTCCACTATCTGTGCTGGCTCAATGATTGGTGTGTACAGAAGATTGTAGGAGGGACTAGGGGATGGACTAAGACTAGCCAGAGTCACTCTTTGGTGGTAGACGGGGGAGAAGGCTGTTGCGGAGATTCTGCTTCCATCCTGTTCAACCCTGCATCTAAGACCAAGAATAAAGACTAAGGACTTTTGCTTATCCTGACTCCGGCTGATTCTGAGGTATCTGGGGTGCTAGTGTGGTTGTCACCTCCCCTCTCCCCCACCTTTGTACTTCCTTTTTAATCTTGTTTGTGCAAAACCTTTTTAATTGAATGAATTATCAAAGTTGTCCATTTGGCATTTCCTAATGTTCTCTAGTTCTTTGGTTATATATTCCTCCCTTCTTAAAAATTTTGATAAACTATCCCTTTCTATCCTAAGTTTCTTATGATGTGACCCGTCATGTACAAATCATATAGCCATTTTGACCTGATTTTAGTATGAGGTTTGATATGTAGATCCATACCAAGTTTCTGAAATATTATTTCCCAATTTTTCAAGCAATTTTTGTGAAATAGTGAGTTCTTAAACCAGGAGCTAGAGTTTGGGGATTTATCAAATAATAGATTACAACAGTCATTAATTATTATGTCATGTGTATCTAACGTACTCCACTAATCCACCACAAATAGTTAGCCAAAACAAATAGTTTTGATGACTGCTGCTTTATAATAGAGTTTTAGGTCTGGTACTGCTAAGCCACCATCTGTTGTATTTTTTTTTTTTCATTAGTTCTGAAGATATTCTTGCACTTTTTTTCTTCCAAAAAACAATTGTTTGTTTTTGTTTTTTCTTAGATTTATAAAATAACTTTTGGCAGTTTGATTGGTTATGGCACTGAACAAGTAGACCAATTTAGGTAGAATTGTCATTTTTATTATATTAGATTTGCCTACCCATGAGCAATGGATATTTTTCCAATTGTTTAGATCAGATTTTATTTGTGTGAGAAATTGTAGCATTCCTTAAGGAATCTGCCCATCCATTGGTGTCACAGCTAGGTCAACTTACCAGTCTTTGGACACCAACCCAGAACACACAGCGATGACCAGAAGGTTCAAACATACTGCCTTTATTCAGTCATCCTCTCAGAGTGGGTAGCAGGAAGCAAGAATGCAGGAGCTCAGGAACAAGAAAGCAGTAGTGCAAGAGTGTAACAGAGGGAGTCTTGCTCAGGGTACCCAGCCCACTCAGAGCTGCGTAGGCAGAGCCCTAGAAGGGAGGCTTCTGGAGTTAGTGCTGTGTCCCAGAAGGAGATCTAGAAAGAGGACATGCCCCTTGCCATCTCAAGAAACTGCTATAGCAGTTCCTTTAACTCCTGCCAAACACAACCTCCTGCCTCAGAGGCAAGCCCCTTTTTACCTTCTGGGCCTGCCCTACCACCTGAAGTGGCTTACAGGCTCCATGACACATCGCAAAGAGAGAGCAGTGCTTCATTGCCCCTTACAAGGGGTGTTTTTATTTGCATTCATATATTCCTTGGTTTGTTTTGGCAGGTAGACATTCAAATTTTTTATTTTGTATACATTATTTTAAATGGAATTTCTCTTTTTATCTCTTGCTGTTGGGCTTTATCAGTAATATGTAGAAATGCTGATGATTTTTGTGGGTTTATTTTATATCCTGCAACTTTGTTAAAGCAGTTACATTTTTTTTTTCTGAGACAGTTAGGGTTAAGTGACTTGCCCAGAGGTCATACAACTAGAAAGTCTTAAGTGTCCCAGGCTAAATTTGAACTAGGTCCTGCTGGCTTCAGGGATGGTTCTCTATCCACTGTGCCACCTAGCTGCCCCTAAAGTAGTTACTTTTTTCAGGTAGGTTTTTGGATGATTTTCTAGGATTCTCTAAGTACATCATTGTATCATCTGCAAAGAGTGGTAGTTTTATCTCCTCATTGCCTATTCTAATTTCTTTCATTTCTTTTTTTTTTTCTTAGTAATAAAGCCAACATTTCTATATACAATATTAAATAATAGTGGTGATAATGGACATCCTTGTTTCACCCCCATAATATTCTTAAATCTATTTTAAGTTAATGATTCAAGTGCCAGTTTTGTGTATTCTCTCAATATGGAACAATTATAAAGTGATCTAACACAGTTGGGAATTGTCTAGCAGCAGCATAAGAATATCAATGATGTTGATAACCACCATCCTGCCTTTTCATGTCAGTGTATATTTCCTTTTTTTTTTTTTTTTTTTTTTTTAGTGCACATTTCCTAAATGCATAGTCCAGAAATGAATGAAATGAAGAACAATTCTACTCTTCATTATCTTGTGTACATATAGGTACTTAAGTTATCATGAGTATGTATATTTCTATATATGAAAGCATTTATGATATAATTCTCTAAATAATTTTTTGACATTTATCAACAAAATAACTAAATGTCAGTGTAGAGGTAACCATAGGTATTCAAAAACTATACCAGTGAAACACATTTTTTAGCAATTTTGATCAACCTGGAAAGATATCCAATATAGCCTTGGCAAAATATGGTATCTGCTCTGTAAGAATCCACCTAGGTCAATAAAGAAAGACTTTTATTAGAATATTGACCAGTAATTAGGCATGATGATTCATGAAACTGATTACAAAGTTTTTATTTTTTATTTTTTTTTATAAAATTAACACTCAGTCTGTTACATCTTACTTTTGCTTCTACTATAATATAGAAATATAGCAGAAATGGGCAAGTGGGACTAAGAATAAAATAGTTGGAGATTGTTATAGCAAATTATAGTTAATGAAACAACTTCATTAGTCATTTTGCTCATGCTTTGAATATGATATGTTAGTAATTTACTCATGCCTTATAAATTGTTTTTCTGGTTAAGTTTTCAATTAATAGGAAATTGCTTCCTTTTACTTTTACAATCTCCTCTCAGACTTGTCCTGTCCCTTAGTTATTAATTCCTCTATCTCCTATTCAAGTGCTTGAATAATAAGACTGTCCTAGAAATTCTCATGTCACAAAAACCCCAAACAAACAAAAAAACAAACAAAACCTAATAATTTTTTTTCATTTTACCTTCCCATGGAAGATAAAATTGTTACTCCACAAAGGGTAATAATGTTACTATATGGCTATTAGTAGTTCTGACTGCCCCTGTCCTTTCTTAACTTTTTTCTTCATAAGGCTTACCATAACCTGTGACTGGAAATATGGTATCCGGAGTGATTCATGGTTATCAGTTTAAGGATTAAGGATGTGTTTACATCATTACTGGAAAGGATCCTGGTTGGCATTTGTTTTGGGACATTCTTCTAATACACTTTGTTTCATTTTATATCTTTCATATAGTCAACTCTATACCACTTAAATTGAACCTACACATGGATTAGCTTGTTTATTATGTGAATACAATTATCTACAAACATTAATTTTACTGTTATTATTCCAAATTTGCTATCCTTTTTCAATTTTCAACCAGTTGAAAATCATCCATATTGACAAGTTTATACTGAATAAAATCAGAAGCCATGAAGTGTTAAGGACCATGCCTAAGTGTGAAGGGGCAGGTTGATTCTCCAAGGGCTCTCACAGCTGTGAATGATAACACACTTGAAGGAATTGCAAATCAGCCTTTACTGATGCAGATATTACTTTTGAATTGGGAATGAATTAAATTGGAAGCAAGAGGGAAGAGGAGAGAAGTCAGAGAATGCAATTGCCTGTCAATCTCCTTATATCATTATCATCCTCTCACATGAAGGGATCTACTTTGCTGGACAGCATTAGATCCCCAGCAGCCATTAGCAAGTGGCTCCTGTAATAATGAAGAAATTGCAGATAAATAAGACAATGGCTCACAAGTTTTTTCACTGAGATACTAATAATGTGGCTTAGTCCGTTTTATTATATACAAAAACAATAAATATAATTCTATGAAATTCATAAACATGTTATTTTGCAACACATAACAAGTAAAGGTAGAAGATTCATTATGAACATAGACTATGTAAATTTTTACTAAAAATGAAGAATTAAAGAACTTCTACAAAGAATTTTTTAACATATACTATGATATTTGGAAATTTCATCATATAAAAATGGCATAAAAGAGGATATCAATATTTATATATATATATTCAAAAAAAGGTTCTTTACTTAAAGCACACCAAGATTTGGTTTTTGTATTAAGAAAAGAATCAAAAAAAGTTAAAGATATATTATTTATGTTTGATTTTCACCCACATACATACACACACATTTTCTTGAATATTTTTCCTGAGGAAGAGAATTGGAAGGCACTTGATTTACTGAGCAATAACATCACAAAATAAGGTTAAATAGATATTGACATGTGGAAAATAACAGGTCACTGTCTTGGTAGTTATCTTATGATCAGCCTTTGTGTAGAGTAAGATCACTAAGCACTCAGAGTAAAAGTCAAAATTGGCAGTAAGTCGAGTATTAGATTAAGGAAGTTTAGACTATGAAGGGATTTATAAAACATTATTGTGGAGTGTGACAGATAATTATAAGCAGTGTCCTGCTTATGGAGGTAAGGTTTTCCATAGTCCAAATGTAAGAAAAATTCTTAAGAATTGGCAAAGATCTCTAGTTGCTATTTATAAGATAGTGTTCTATTGATTTAACTGAAACACAGAATATTTACATTTATACTTCAGTGATATTCACAGCTATTCATTAGATAGGCATGGCAAAACACATAGAAAGAACAAATAACAAAAGAATGCAGAAATTGGGAAACAGTTACAATGACTTCAAGCTTATTCCCGACATAAAAGCTAGTCTTTTTTAACATTAAAAAATGATACATTATTCTATATGGCTTTGAATCCTCATGATTTTCTAAAAATGAATCATAGTCCAGGATTTTCTCAGAAAAGCTGAAATTGTTGCTGATCCATGTGAAAATGAAACAATACAGAGTTGATATAGATAGGATCAAATGAATTTCTAATAGTGATTTCCAAGAAGCTGAAAAAAAAAAACATATATCAAGGTCTTATCCAACTAAAGAAGGGAGTGAATTTGCCATTCCAGTTATAAAAATATTTTATTTATTTATCTGACTATGATAATTGAATCTAAAAATATTTTATTAAGGGAAAACATAATCTATACATATATTCTTGGAATATTTTTGGAAAGTCATTGGATATGAATTTCATTAGGGAAGGAAATCTACATATTGATGAAGTTATTGATAAATTTACACATTAGATATTACTAAAGCAGGTATATCATATTGTGTACACAAGAAAAATAAACTTGAAAATTAACCAATTATATAAGTAATTTAATTAATATAGAGATTTGTATTATTCAAACTATACATATATATGCATATGAATTGTGTGTTATATTGTCTCTAGATCTCTATTTATGTGTAAAGCAGGGAATTTGAAATATATGTACTCTAAGGTTTGTTTCATCTGTTATCTTGCTACAAGTCTATGATTTATAAAATACTCACAGTTTTATGACATTATATTAAGTATTTGTATATATTACTTTCTCAAAGAAAAATGTTGCGCCTTATCTAAAGATACTTAACTAAGAAAAACACACAGAGGAATGCTAGAAAGCAATGGAATACAAATAAACATACAACCTGCATAGTATGTTTTTATCCATGTAATATTAAGAGAATGAAAGGGAGTCTTCCATGCTTCAGATTATATCCCATAGACATGGGTAGCTTATATGGCAAATATAAATTACTCTTTTTAAAAATCTTTTTACTATTTTGACCCCAGTTTCTATCCAGCCTCAGGTTATGTTACCTTATCTCTCACATTGTGTAGCTGAACCAAAATGGTTTTACTTTTGTTCCTCACAGATAGTACACCATTTCTCATATGTGCCTTTGGACTGGCCATTCATTGTGATGCCTACAATACTCTTCTCACTGCTGCCACCTAGATTTACTCACATCTGCCAGTATATACAGAAAATACCACCTTCTACAAAAAACCTTTCCTGATTCCCTTCCTCAACTAGTACTGCCTTTCTTGAGGGGTATTAAACTGACCACCCAATTGAAGGTCTACAGAGCTGTTGTGCTGATCTTATTGTTGTACACCTATGAAACCTGGACAGAATACCAGTACCAAGCCAGGAAATTGAATCACTTCCATCTTAACTATCTTAGGAAGATTCTGAACATCACCTGGCAGGATAAGACACCAAACACTGAGGTCTTTTTTCTAACTAAATTACCAAGCATTCCAACTCTCGCTGGGAGCACAATTCTATTGACTGGACACATTGTTCAAATGCCAAATGTGTGCCTGCTAAAATTGTTTTATTTTATGAAGGGCTCTCACAAGGTGGTCAGAAAAAGCAATACCAAGGACACTCTCAAGGTATCACTTAAAAGCCTTAGAATTGATTGTATGACATGAGAGCCACTAGCACAAGACTGCCCAACATGCCCTGCCCTTCTCAGGGAAGGTGCTGTGCTCTATGAGCAAATTGAATTAGCTCAGAAGATACATAAAATGCAAAAAGTTAGAGAAGTCACCCAAAAATGTTCATAAAGGCTATTTGTGTCTGATCTGTGCAGAGCATTCCAAGCTCATATTGGTCTGATCAGCCACAGTCAGACATGCTGTAACATGACTTTACTGTAATGATGTCATTTGGGTCCTCTTCGAGAATGAAGAACTACAACCAACCAACCAATGTTATCCTTGATTATCTTGTATTTATTTGGTATTTATTCTGCATCTATTTCATTTTGGATATATGCAGCTACATATATGTTTGTATATGTAAAATGTGTGTTGAGTATATATATATATATATCTGTATAAACACATGCATACATATGTCTTTCTACTCACAAAAGAGTATAAATTCCTTGAAAGTAAGGATTATTTCATTAGTTTTTTTTGTTTGTTTTTGTTTTTGTTTTGTATTTCTCCAGCACCAATCACAATGCCTGGGACAAAGTAATAGTGCATAAATGCTTGTTAACTAAATGATTGGAATAGTTATGAATGCACATGGTGGAATTACAGGAGAAAATACATAATTATAACCAAGGAGGGACACAAACAAATAGACTTCATTCAGAATTATTGAAAATTATAATGATATATTTAGACATAGATGCATTCAATCTTTAAAGTACTGTAATTATGAATTTTGTTTTATTGTCAACACTGTGTGTGGGTATTTTTATTCAAGGTAGATTCAAAGAAAATTTTGGGGAAAGTAAAATGACAATTAAGGAGAAATCATAGACATAGTAAAAACTGGGAACATATTATGGGATATGTGTATTTTTAAATGCATGAAGATGATGACTGTATATTTGTGTGATTGTGGGTTTTTTGATATGTTGTCATCATTGATAGAATGTAAACTTTTGGAAGACAGGAATTGCCTTATTTTTGTCTTTGTATCCCCAAAGCCTAGTTGAGTATCTAGAAAGCAGTAGACACATAATCAAAAGTTTTTGATTGTTTGGTGGATAGATTGATTTTTATCATATACCAGCTAGCTATGTTCTCACTCTTTTCAGAATCCACATAAACACTAGAATCTGTTCTATAGCTCCTAAAATGCTGTTAATCTCTTAATTCACATTTTTAAAAGGATGTAGGTAGATAATACAACTTTGGGTGTCTTACTCTATTAGAAAGTAATAATTAAAATCATTAAATATAAAAATGTAAGATCATGACCTTATAAACTATGAAGTTGTGAAATCTAATATTTCACTATATTTCAGCTATATTAGTAGAGAGAAAGTTCTCACCCTCATTGAGATCATCTCCACAGTTGTCAAAAACCAATTTTTGATTGAATAATTCTTTGTATAAAGCCTCATACAGATTGATAGGCATTTTTCCTGTCCTGTAGGAATTTAGTGTCCCATGTATTCTTAAAATTTTCCCACAAATAAAAAAAAAGCATGGTTCTATTAATTGGCATTAGTCCTGACATGCAAATACAAAAACAGATTTTATGAATTTTTTGAATGTAGTTTATGTTATTTGTTTTTGATTAAATTGGCATAAATAATTCTTATTGAGAGAGGGAAATTGTCCTAATGAAATTTGGCAAATGTGTTTTATAGTTTTAGAATATGATCTGCAGTTCCAATGGTCTTGTGGTGGAGAGAGTTATGTGCACCCAGAGAGAAGACTGTGGGAACTGAGTGTGGCTCACATCATAATATTTATACTTTTTGTGGGGTTATTTGCTTGCATTTTTTTCTTTCTCATTTTTTTTCCTTTTTAATCTGATTTTTCTTGTGCAACATGATAATTGTAGGAATATGTATAGAAGAATTGTAAATGTTTAACATATATTGGATTACTTTCCATCTAATGGAGGAGGGGGGGGAAAGGAAGGGAGAAAAAAAATTGGAAGAAAATTTTTTCCAAGAGTGAATCTTGAAAACTGAAATCTATGCATATGTTTTGAAATTTTTTAAAAAGTGTGTGGGAGGGGAGGGGCGGAGCCAAGATGGCGGAGAAGACACATGCGACTTTCTAAGCTCTTCTCTTACCCTCTTTATCAATATTATATCGAGCCTCAAAAATAGTCTTGACTGCCACAATTCGTAAAGATAAGAAAGTAGAACAACTCACCGGGAAAATCTGCAGTCTCCCAAAAAAGGTTGGTTCCAGGGCCAGGGAATCAGCACAGACTGGGAAAATTGGGTTCCGGGAGAGTCTCAAACCAAAGGGAAAGCACAGATCTCAGCACAACACAAGCCCCAAACAGTCCCGGGGCCTGTGATCCTGCACGGCAAGGAACACAGCCATGGTTAGCCTCCAGTCTGCGCGGTGGGGGCTGGCTGGGGCCATGGGAAACTTTTCCAGGGCCGATTTGCATTCGGCAGAGACACTGGGGGGAGTTTGGGGGCTGTCTGCGGTCTGCGGTCTGTTAACCACCTAATCTCCCACAGGTCCCCGAGGCTCCGGCCTGGGGCAGTGACACTTTCACCCCTTAGTCTCAGCCTGGGGCAATCGCTAACCCTCCAGCCCTACTAAGCAGTTTATTAAACCGGCCAGTGCTGAATCCACTTCCCTGTTGGGGGAAGGAAAAACTCTCAAGGCACTCCCCCTCTGGGCCGGAAATGGTTACATCTTTTCCCTGCTCTAGAAGGAAATGATAACCCCTTGCCCTGGGATACCCTAAAGGCTTTAAAACATGAATAAAAGATGAAAGAACGATCAACAACTTTATGCAGAAAAAGAGCGGTTAAAAACCCTGAAGGAGACCTCAAACAGCAAAAATCTAGATTTTCCTCCTTTTCCATGATCTCTCCTTAGAACACCATTAAAAGTCTCAAAGGGTTAGAAGATAAATGGGGAAAAGGAAAGAAAACCACAAAGAAACAACAACCCTAAATACAATTGGAAAAAGTTAAAAAATTCCCAGGAAATGCAAGGTAAAAAAATTAGTGAAAAAAAAAAAAAATCTCCAGGAAAAGTAAAATTGGAATTGGAAAAAAAAAAATTCACTAAGTAGGAATCTGTAATTGGAAAAAACAAAAACACTCAAAAAAGTAGGAATCTGTAATTGGAAAAAAAAAATAATTCATAAAAAAAAAATTAGGAAAAAAAAAATTACAAAAAACAAACATTTAAAAAACCAATTAACATATACAGAAAAAAAAAACTAAAAAAAAAATTCTTTTAAAAATTAAAAACAAACAAATTAAAACAATTCATTGAAACCTTAAAATCAATCAACAAAAACCAAAAATTGACAAACTGGAAAAAAAAACCATGAATTATCTACCCCAAAAACAGAAACCCGGAAAAAGAAATCTAGAAAATCTGAGGTTTTGGAACTTTCTAAACTTATAATGAAAAAACCAAATACTTTACCCAAAATCATCAAAAGAAACGCCCAGATATAATGGGAATCAGAAGGTAAAATAGGCTTGAAAAATTCTGAAACACCTTCTGAAAAAGAAACCCTAAAAAATAAAAAACCCCAAAAAATATTGTGGAAAATTTCAGAACTATCACATTAAGGAAAAAAATTTTAACAGCAAAAAAAAAACATTTAAATACCGGGTGCCACAATAAGGATCCACCCCAAAGATCTGGCCCTCTATATTAAAGGAAAGAAAGAGGCCTGGAATATGATATTCCGAAAGGCACAAGAAACGGGAATCGCCAAGAAAAACAACCCGCTAAACATTTTTAAGGAAAAATCATTTTAAAAACAAAGAATTCCATTTGCAAAAACCAGAACTTAAACAAAAAGGGTCTCCAACCCAAAACTCCAAAATCAAAAAAAAAAAAAAAAGCCAAACCAAAAGCCCAGAAATTTACCAAAAAAAAAAAATAATAAAAGAGTGATGGCTTAAGGTGGGAAGAAGGGAAAAAGGAAACCCTTAAAAGGCAAAGGAAACCAACTTCAAATTTGGAAAAATTTAACACCCCACCAATTCCAAAGAAAAAATTTCCATTTGTTTAAAATTTTTCCCCAAAAAAGGGGAAAAAGGGAAAAAAAAAGAAAAAAAAAAAAAACTCAAAGGGAAAAAAGGGTTACATCTGTTCCCAAACAAAAAAGGGAAAAATTTAAAACAAAAAAAAAACCCCAATCTGGGAAATTGGTAAAATACCAAAAGAAATTCTAACCCTAAAAAAATTACCCCAAAAAAGGCAAACAAACTGGAATCAAAAAGTAAAACCCCACCAATAAATTTTTTAAAAACACACCTTTAAAAAATAAAAAAAAGGAAAACCAAAAATCTGACTTCAAGGTAAGAAAATTGCAAGGGGGCCATCCACTCAAGAATCAAAAAAAAAAAAAATTAAATCAATTAAAAAAATAAGGAAAAACTTTACATCCTGCTAAAAAAACCAACGAAGCAAATTCCAAAAAACCCTTTGCACCGTGGTAAGGCATGCAACCCAAAGGAGGTTAAAGAGGGTTGCAAAAATTGCTCAAACTGAATGGAGGAATCTCAAAGCACTCTCAAGAAGAAAAAAAACCCAAAACAAAAAAAAAGAAAAAATAAATAAAAAAAAAATTGGTTTGGAATCTTTAAAAATTGAAATAAGGAAAAAATTACTTTCTTCCCAGTTCAAACCAAAAAAGCCAAAGGCCAAAACCCTTTGCAAAAAACCAAATGTAAATGTTTCTTTCAGAATCATTGGCCAAAACACATTCCCAAAAGGAAAAGCCAAAAAATTGGCCCAAACAACTCATCAAAAAATTGGGGAAACACCAAATTAGAACCTTTTTCACTCAAGAAATACAAAGAGGACATCAACCTTTGGGGCCCAAAGGGAATAAGAACCTTAGAAACTTACTTGGAAAAAACAGAAAAAAAAAAATGGGTAAATAAAACAAAAAAACAAATTAAAACCCCCAATCCCAAACTAAATTAAATTTAAAATTAAAAAGGAAAAAAATTAAAGAAAAACCATTGGCAAAAAAAATTAAGGGTTGGTTTTGAAAAAAGCCAAAAAAAAAATAAAACTTTGGAAATCTGAAGGAAAAAGGAAAAAAAAAATTTGCCAAATTAAAACCCCCTAAAAAAAGGAAAAAATGGGTTATTTTCTCCAACTTTTCCCTAAAGGAAACCAAGGAAAGGTGGCACCTCCCAAAAAACTTGGCAAAGGGGGAAGGCCTTGGGCCCAAGAAAAAAAGGAAAGGGCAAATTCAACTCTAAGAAAAAATCACCAGGGCAAAATGGGCCCATTGAAACCCTTTTAAAACAAGGCCCCCAAAAAATTTTGAAAAAGGGAAGAAGGGTCCTACCAAAAACCCCTTCAAAACGAAACGTTTAAACGAACCGCCCAGGAGGGCTGAAAAACAGAAAAAAAATTAAAACCAATCTCCCTAAGGAATTGGCTAAAACTTAAAAATATTAGCAAAAAGACCGAAAATCATCTCCAAAGATAATACACTATGATCAGTAAGATTTATACAAGGAATGCAGGGCTGGTTCAATATTAGGAAAACTATCAATATAATTGGCCATTTAATAAAATTAACAAAAACCAATATGATCATCTCAATAGATGCAGAAAAAGCATTTGATAAAATCCAACATCCATTCCTATTAAAAACCTTGAGAGTATAGGAATAAATGGACTTTTCCTTAAAATAATCAGGCATCTATTTAAAACCATCAGTAAACTCATATGTAATGGAGACAAACTGCAACCATTCCCAATAAGATCTAAATTGAAACAAGGTTTGCCCACTATCCCGTTACTATTTAATATTGTATTAGAAACGCTAGGCTATAGCTAAGAGCTGGAAAAAGTTAAAGGAATAAGAATAGGCAATGAGGAAACCAAATTCACTCTTTGCCGAATAACATAATAGTATTTAGAAACCCCAGAATTCTGTTAAAAAATTATTAGAAATAATCCCAAACTTTTAAAATTCTGGTTATAAAAATAAACCCACATAAGTCATCAACATTCTTTATATCACTAACAAAATCCAACAGTCAGAGTTACAAAGAAATTCCATTTAAAGTAACTACTGATAATATAAAATTTTGGAATCTATCTGAAGGGAAAATCAAAACTTTATGAGCAAAATTACAGACCACTTTTCACAAAATTAAGTCCAAATCTAACCCATTGGAAAAATATTAAACTCTTGGAATGAAATTGAGCAAATATAATAAAAATGACAATAAACCTAAACAATCTATTTATTTAGCCTATACCAATAGACTCCCAAAAAACTATTTTTGACCTAGAAAAAAATAACAACAAAATTCATATTGGAAAAACAAAAGGTCCAAAAATTTAAAAAAAAAAAAAAAAATGAAAAGGGGTTAGCTTATCAAAATCCTAAAATTATATTATAAACAGCAATTATCAAAACTATTTGGTATTGGCTAAAGGAATAGGTTATTTAATCAGTAAGAATAAATTTGGGTTCAAAAGGGATAAAACAATCAACAAATATAAACCTAGTCTTTGGAAAAAAATCCCAACTTTTGGGAATAAAACACTTTTGATAAAATTCTGGGAAAATTAAACTAATAATTGGAAAACTGGGCATTGATCCATTTAACCCGTACACCAAAATAAGGTCAAAAATGGGTTCCCTATAAGGCATAAAAATAAATTATTAATAATTAGAAACACAGAATAATTTATCTCTCAACCTGTGGAAGGAAGGTCTTTATGACCAAAGAAACCAAAAGATCTTACCAAATCACAAAAAAAAAATTTCGATTTACCAAAACTGAAAAGGTTTTTACAAACAAAAACAATACAACAAAGAAAAAGGAAAGCAAAAAACCGGGAAAAATATTTTTAAATCAAAATTTCCAAATAAAACCTCATTTCCAAAAATATATGAAAATTAACTCTAATTTATAAAAAATCAACCATTCTCCAGTAAAAATTCAAAAGGAAAACAAACAATTCTCAAATGAAAAAAAATTGAAACCTTTCTGTAAAAAATGCTCCAAGTCAATTAATCAAATAAATAAATTAAAACAACTCAAAATACCACCTTACACCTTCCAGGTTGGCTAAAATGACAAAAAAATAATGATTGTTAGGAATTGGGAAAAACTTTTACATTAATCATTGTTGGTTTGTAAACAAATCCCCATTTTGGAAAATAATTTGGAAACTATTAAAAAGGTTATCAAACTTCATACCCTTTAATTCCCTTTTTACTACTGGGAATTATTCCCAAAAAGGTTATAAAAAGGAAAGGGAACCTTGTACACGAAATTTTTGTGGCAACCCCCTTTCATAGTCTAAAAACTTAAACTGAATGGAATGTCCATCAATTTGGAAAAACCCTAAAAAATTTGGTATATAAAAAGGAAATTACCAAGAAAAGAACCCAACAAAAACAAAACCAAACACCACAACAATTTGGTAAAAAAGCAAAACCAAGAAAATTATATACTTCAACAACAATAACCTTAAATAAACCCATCCCTGAAAACCAACCATCCTAACCAAACAGCCAAACCAAACCATTTCCAATTTACAAAATAACTAACTTTCCTTGCCCAAAAACCCCTAATTACCAAAACCATTTGGCCCAATCCCTATTTTGCCCCTTTCTTTTTATTTCCCCTTACCGGCCCAATTTTAAATATTTAAATCTATTCTTTTTGGGTAAAGGGAAAATAACAAATTTTGGCAATTGTTAATGTGTTAAATTAATTTATATTTTAAATAAAAACTATTAAATTAAAAAAAAAGGGTTTTTAAAGGTAAAAAAAACAAAAATTTGGAATTGGTTAATCTGGAAAGTTTGCTTTATTCCCAAAAATAAAAAATGAAATAAAAAAAATTTTTAAAAATAAAACAAAAAACAAATAATTAAAGGAATTTTGGCCTATGGGTAACAGGGAAGTTTTACCTGCCCAGGCCACAAAATAAAAGGAAAAGGGACCCCACTTAAAAATAAATTTTTCACAAAATTTACAATTAAAGAAAAAACAAAATTTAACAAATAAAGAATTTAAAGCCTTTAATTTCAAATTTTCGGTTTCCAATTTGGATCAACATGTGAATTAACAAATAAATTTATTTTGTTCTAATTTTCCTTTTTAAAATTTTCGGAGGAGAAAATGGACCAACTTTTAAATTTTAAAGAAAGCCATTATAAAAATTTTGGTCCTTGAAAAAAAAAATTTCCCAAATCCAAAAAATAATAAAGTTTTTATTCCAAAATTTAAAATTTTCTTTTTTAGTGCAGGATCTTGAACATTAATTTTTAAAATCCTTTACTGAAAAAAAAGTTTTTTTTTCTGATTTTCTTTTTTTGAATTTATTTCTTTTGATTTTACCAGAATGGCCATTCTTTTATTTTCCTTAATTAAGGAATTGGCAAAAAAAAATTTTTCCTGAAGTTTTTAATAAACCAAAATAAATATTTAGAAAAATAAAAGAACCTATTCTTTGGTGAAGCCTCTGACCATTTCTTTAATTTTTAAAAACCAATTTCCCTTTAAAAATAAGTCTTTTTTTTCTCTGTCCCAATGAGTCCAACATTTTATTTATCCTTTCCGTTTTCCCTTTCATTAAGCCAGGTTTTTTTATTTAGGAAAGACCCTTTAAAAAGGGTTGGAAGGAAGAAATTTTAAAAGGAACCAAAACATTTAATGCTAAGCTTTTAAAGTAAAAAACCAAGGTTAAATAACTTGGAACTTTTTTAAAAAATTTGAAAAAGACCAAAAGTTTGGTTTTAAAAATGATCCTTATAGTTATAAAATTTTATATCTTTGTTATAAAAATAATCTTTATCTGGAATTATGCAAGAAAAATCCCTAAACTGTTCATTCCCTTTGACCTAGTGTACTATTTGGCATTCATACTAAATATGGCAGTGACAAAAAGAAAACATTATGTATCATAAAATATTTGTAGTAGCAGGCTTTGTGGTAGATTTAAAAAATGGCAATAGAGTGAATGCTCACATATCAGAAAAACATTGAATAAATTATGGCATATAAATATAATAAATTATAAGAAACAATGACTAGTAGGCTTTCAGAGAAAAAAGGGAAGACATATGAAGTGATAAAGAGATAAGAAAACTGAAACAAGAAAGCATTATAAATAAGTACATAATGTAAATGACAACACTAGAATGAAGTCTAACTCAGTTCAATTTTAAATAATACTGGATTAGAGAACTGATGAAGAAAAATATCTTTTACAGAGAAGGGATGATTTGAGGATAGAATTGGCTACATACTACTACATATAATCACTATGCTGATAATTTTGCTTAAATACTTTCCTTTTTTTAAATAAAAAAGAAGGGTTTTAATAAAGGGAGAATGATAAAAGGAAATTATTTGAGTATTTAAAAAATGAGACAAAAATTAAAGGAGATTTTAAGTTCCTTGAAGATGATATGATTGTAACAGTTCTAGATATCTATTTGTACTATCACAGATGAGGATGGTGACATACAAACCCTATATGTTGTCCATTCAGCGGCATGTCACAATTCAGCGGCAAAAAGCATTTTCATATCTTCGTTTTTTCACATGTGGATAATCAGTATGAGCACTTTTGAAGACTAGATGTCTTCTAGGAGGCTTCACAATGGTCCAGGGATTAATGAATTAGCAGAATGAAATCAACAAACAGGATTATCATAAGAACCTCAACATCCATAGATACTCCTTCGTTTTGAACTTCAACTGAACTGTAGCAATTGAAATTATATATGCTTTTGAAGAACATACACCTCCCTATTTTAGTATTCTTAATATTTATGATCAGAGAATTATTCAAAGTAATTATTTATGTTGTTATATTTTTTTAAAATATTGCATTTATTTTCATATATACATGGAGCACATCTTGAAGGAAGAAATGTTTTAAGGCATTTTTTAAATTTACAAAACCAATTAAAATTTTTTTTATAAAATTCAAAAAAATTTAGCATAAAAATTTAAAGATGATTAAGATGTAGTTCAAATGAAAATTATCACTTGTGAAAGACAAAAATATTTCCTACTCAGTATATACTCAATTCATAACTTTGCTTTACATAAGATAAGGACCTTAAGGAGATTACTCCAAGCAAAGCAAGTTGAAAGTGAAATGATTACTTAGCAGTCCCATAGTTTTTCATGTTTTAATGTTTTAAGTATCAAATTCTTGAAATGATATATTGAAAATTGTTTAGGACCATACCTAAGTGAAGGGTCAGGTCAATTCTTCGAGAGCCCCACAGCTGTGGATCATAACATCTGAAGAAATTCCAAAGCAGCCTTTACTGACATAGGTATTGCTTGTGGATTGGGAATGAAATAAATTGGAGGCAGAGGGAAGAGGAAAGAGGTCAGACAACACAATGGCCTCTCAGTCAGAGAGGTCAAAGAACAGCAACTGCCTCTCAATCTCCTTGTATCATCCTCCTCCTCCTCCTCTCACATGAAGAGGTCCATTCTACAGTTCTTGAGTTAGACCTCCAGCAGCCACTGGCAGGTGGCTCCCATATCACAACAGAAAATGACATACACTAAATGCACTCTAACCACATTTTCTCTGTCTCTGTCTATATTTTACTCTTTGCTAAAGAGAATAATTCATTTTCCTATCTCATCCAAGAGAAATCATTATCCTGGGACTTTGCAAGTACTTGTAGATAGAGATTGAAATAAGGTAGACGAAAAACAACTAGGTGATGCAGTGGAATGGATAGAGAACAATACCTGAAGTCAGAAAAACTCATTTTTCTGAGTTCACATCTGGCCTCAGACACTTACTAGCTATATAACCCTGGGAAAATCACTTAATTGTTTGCTCAGTTTCTTCATTGGTAAAATGAGCTGGAAAAATAAAGAACAAAGCACTCCAGTACAAGAAAACTTCAGATAGGGTCATGAAGACTGAAATGACTAAAGAATAACAAATGCTAAATGGCTTGTTATATGAGTCAAACAACTACTTATTCATAAAGCCATGATTGTAAAGATCAGTATGACATTTTTTGTGTCCTATGTAGGCAAAAAAAAGTTACTAATATTTCCCTTAGAAAAATTTAGTGGTTAGCCATCATAAAAGAAACAATCACTGTAAATTTTTTTTTAAAGCACCTTGTGAATTTGGGAAAAAAAAATTCACTGAATTCAAAGAAATTACATGAATAGAAGATATATTGGTGGGGAGAGATGATGAAAATTTGTTCTTTAGCTTGATTCTGCCAAATTCATATTCATTTAACTTAATGTGAATATATTGTATACCCATCCCTTAAACAACAGAAGCTTATAATGAAATTCAAGAAAAACTTTCATTTTCTCTTGTTATTTCAATAGACATATAATTATAATTATATTAATTATTTAATCATTTCATCTTCTTAAAGATAATTAAAGAAAACTTTTTGTGACTAAAATACCAGATATAAAAATATAAGTGCAAAATACAAAAGCACAGTTCATTAACATCAAGCTATGATATTGATACTGCATTAAATAAAACATTTTAACAAGAGTTCTTTTCAAATTTTGGAATTACATAAAAAGTACTATGTTAGACTTTTTTTTTTAATATAATTCACTTACCTTCTATCATTTTTGAGAATGAGACTAATTTGCCCATAGCTCTAAATATTTAGTCTTCTATTATTGTACCAACATAACTTTCAGAAGTAAGGGTTTTTCTTGCAGTTATCTAAGATATCTTAGAATGGCATACATATATATATATGTGTGTGTGTGTGTGTGTGTGTGTATGTGTGTGTGTGTGTGTATCCATATACATATACATACATATTCACACATATGGATCTATATATGTATCTATATCTATGCCACCCTACAATACCAAGTTAATCTAAATAAACAAATAAATGAATATAAATGAATAAAATTATCTTAATAAATATGTATAGAAAAGAAAAACATATTCCCTCACTGATCATACTCATTCTGCATTCTGATCTATCACCTCTCTGTCAGAAAATGTGTAGCATACTTCATCTTTAGACCTATGGAATCATGATTTTATCATTAAATTGATAATAATTCTCAAATTTGTCAAAGTTGCTTGTCTTTAAGATGTTATATAATTTTTTCATCTTATTTTTCTTCTTTTACTCTACTCACTTTATACAGGTCTTCAGTTTTCTCTGAAACTATCCATTTATTCATTTCTTATGATGCTAAAATATTCCATTCCATTCCATTCATATACCAATAGATGAGCCTTCCCCTGACTTTCCAGTTTTTCCTGTTATAAAAATAAATAAATATTTGTATATATTTTTATGATATATACATACATATAATTTTCAGAGTTTAGTGTTTACTCATTTTTCCTAATTGCTTTCCAAAATGAGTGTATCAATAATACTTTACAAATGCTTCATTAATCCATCTGTTTTTCTGTATTTCAATTACTGAAATATACTTTCTCTAGTCTGACATATGGAAAATTGCATATTTCCCCCTCCCTTATCCTTATATACTGTCTTAGTCTGTACTCTTCCTTCTCCCATTTCATAATTGAGTGAAATGTATTTTAGTATACACTTTTGTGTGTATTTTTTCCTCTGACCAGTTCAGATGAGAGTGAGATTCAAATCTCACCTGCTTCCTCACTCAATTCTTCTTGCTTGAATTGACTTGTCTTTCCACGCCAAATTATGTGGCATTATTTTCCCATTCCTTCCTTTACCTTTCCTCCCAATGTATTCCTTCTCTTTTATTTCCTTTTTTCTTTTAAGATCATCAAATCATTATAAAATTTTTCCCTGGCTTTCTGTCTAATTGAAATCCCTCTGTGACTCTTAATGTTGATAATTTTTGAGTCAACACATATCATTGTCCCACATTAGAAAGTAAAAAAATAAATTATCCTCATATTTCTCTTAACTCCTTGTATTTAAAAATTTCTATACAATACTGGGTGTTTTCTCAAGCATGCTTCAAAGTCACAATCAGCTGAAAAAATTGTAAGGGTTGAGACTGATTTGACTTAGGCTCCCCTTTGGTCTGAGATCCCAGTTGTGGTTATTACACTGTAGTTTTCAGACTGGGATAGAGGTTGGAACTGAGGGAAAGCTTCATTCCTCATGTCAGAGCCAAACAACTAAAGTTTCTCTTTGTTCAGTAAACATTCTAGAGCTTACAAATGCTCTTTGTCATATAATACCATCCTTAGACACAGGCCGTTTCTTTGATTCACCCTGTGTCCGGTATTGCTGTCCCAGAATTGGGCAGTGAGTGACAGTTTCCAGTTGGTAACTATTCCTACACCCTGTGCAGTCAGGTCCCTTAGTGTTAGATCTGAGACTTCTTACTATGGAGTATATTATCATTACTTTCAGTTCTTGTAATGGAATGGTCCGTGAAGACAACCTTAATCAGACACAGCCTTATTTTAAAAGATATCTTTATCTCTCTACCAATGCTGACTATTCTGAAAAATGACTGACTCACTGTAATTTCTTGGATTTCCTGACCATAACCTTAATTAATGTATTTTATAAGTCATGATAGATGACTTATTAAAGAGTGTTATGTTGTAGTTTTCTATCTCGGCTTTCCCTATCTCTATTGATTTTTAAGTTGCCATGATTCCAATTTTCTGGACAGAGACAAATCATTCATTTCCTGAGTCATGGCCATATGATATTTGGAAAATTATTGTTGAATTGAGGATTACAAATGCAATGGCATTAATATGTAGTTTTTTTATATAACTTGTCAGAACCTTTTTACACTGTTAAACACATTTTACAGGCTATTTACAGATGGTATTATTGTCAGGTGATATTTGACTATTCATATTAAGTCCTAGAATATTACAGGGCTTCCCAGTGAGATCCATGAATACTTAGAAGAATTTTGCCTTACAAGAAAGAATAAGACACCTCATAAGGAGCCATGTGCTATACTTATTTCCAAAAAAGTACAAAAAACACTTAGTGAGAGATGTACATCATTTTGCTTAGCTCCTTCATGGAATATCAGTAGGAGAACATAGCCAAAAATCAAACACGAGAAGGTATGAATGATCAATGTATGCATATCTGAGATTATGAAGTACTGAAGAACTACAGTATAGGATTGAAGGTCTAAATTTGATATCTTATCATAACCTTGAAAAAAGTTTGGTTTCTCAAAGGCTATGGCAGAGGAATGAAGGAGGTAATTCTGAGCTATAAATTTTTGGGTCTACTTGATAAGAATCAAACTTATTCAGGTTAATAAAGACACATCACCAGTGCTTAGCTATTATTTTTGTTTTCTTTGATTTTAATCTCAACTCAACAACAAATATGTATAAAATAAATTGAAAAATATTTATGTTTGTGCATAGAAGTATTGATACTGGTGAAATATTTTGATTTTAATTCAATAATTTGATTAAAGTTGACTAATAATTTAATAATTTGATTAAAATTTAATATTTTAATTTAAATAGTTTAGTATTTAATGATGTACATTTTAAGTATTTGAATTCCATTTCAAATAAAACATGACATATGTTTAAAAATACTTATTTGTGCCTTTTAAACTATTTCACCATAATTCCTTGGTATTATACTGACATGCCTAATTATTTCTTAAATGTATGATTATAAAAGAAATAGTTGCAACTAAAAGCATCTTGTTAAGATAACATAAAACCCATTGTATCCTGGGATTAATATTCCCTACATCTTTGCTTCTTGTAGGCTCATAAACATCATGGCAAATAAGAATAACCAGATCTTTGAGGCATATTTACTCTGCTGTGATCAATTGTAGAAGACAAATTTAATATTCATCTGGCACTAGAAGTCAAGTAAAGTCAATCAGTAATTGTTCTCTGGTATCTAACGCTATGCTAAGGGGGTAAAATCCAAGGTTTAGGTGAATTCTAGTACATATGAACATAAACCAGAAATTAATTATGAATGGAGTTTTACAAACACTATTGGTTTTCTAAAAAAATTAAGTTAGAAAGTAAACATGCATATATATATGAGAGAGATGTAGATATAGATATAGATTTAAACAGGACTTGACACAAGACTTTTGTGATACTATAAATATAAATTGGTATATATAATTATTGTCAGAATATATATGTATATGTACATATATATTAAATATAAGCATACATATCCATGTACATGATTTTAATGATGTCTCTCTCTTCACCCTATTTCTTCTCTTCCTTCTTTATATATACATATAGATAAATATATGTGTATAAGATTGGTATATTTATGATTGATGTATATAAGTATATATATATATGTTTGGGTAAATATATGTAGATAAACACACACACACACATACACACACACACACACACACACATATATATATATATATATATATATACACACACACACATGTACCTCCTCATTATATATGTGCTTATTTTACTACTCTAGGGCTCTCACATTGGACTAATACAAAAAAGTAAAGCCTTGAGTACATTGAGTTGAGTTGAAATTTGGTTGAATTAATTTGGATCATCTTGAATAAATTTGATATATCCCTGGACATCATTTTCATATCCCTCTTTTCTAAAAGCACTGAATCAATTTTTAAGTCCTAATTATTTGTAACTGGTTCTATATTAGATGTTTGATATATTATAAAAAGAATAATATAATTCCTTTTCCTTATATTTTTAATAGGAAAACAAAATAATCTCTTCAGCTCCTTTCAGCTCTTGATAGTCATATGATGAGACTGAATCTTTCAACTCCTTTCTTAAGAGGCTCTAAGTCCCCTAGATCTAACTTCTTATCTCCTGTTTTTATATCTATGAAAAATGAGAGAAAGGACATATGGAAGCACACATTTAATCACCTTCTTAGAATGTGCCATTTTCTGAAAAGAGTAAAGGCCCATATTTGAAACTGAAATCTTAAGTCAGTGGTTTTCAAACTTTTGTTTCAAGTATCTTTATCCTATTAAAAATTATTAAGGATCTCTCCAAAGTGTTTTTTTTATCTGGGTTATATTTATAGACATTTACCATATTGGAAATAAAAACTATTTTTGAATTTGTAGGTCCTCTAAAAGGGTTTCAGAGATTCCCCAGGATTCTCTAGACCATATTTTGAGAACCAGTCTTAAGTTATTTACTTTCACCTGAATAGTGCCTAACAGAACTAAGCACAAGATAACTTTTTCTCCATTCTATTTCACTTAAGTCAATAATATTGACTTTGCAGTACAGATAAAATGTTAAACTCAAAAAGAGTGGTGCATACTGTGACAAGTGCAAAAAAAATCTTCTTTTAGGTGAAATTCTAGGCAGTCAAGTGACTAATGCATAAATTAATGATTAACACACACATGCATGGGAATTGAGAGAAACAGAGACAGAGAGAGAGAAACAGAGAGAGACAGACATAGATAGTGGAGAGAGAGAGAGAGAGAGAGAGAGAGAGAGAGAGAGATAGGGAGTTAGAGAGGGAAAGAGAGAAAGTAACACCAGATTGTAGATATAGACTGCTAAGTTGGTAGTTTGTCCTGTTTGCATGACAAAATTTCCATTTCAAAGTTGGAAATGGATTTTCCAATTCTAGTCAATCATTTATTTGGTTGGATGATGTGAAAATGTCATTAGAGGATCATTATAATAAGCTCTATGCCTTTATTCCTCTTTTATTTCTTCATATGCTATTTTATTTAATGTTTGATATATAATTCTGATGACACTAGAATATCAATAACTTGGTTTTAAAAACATAAATTAAAAAATATTTTTGTTATTCTAATATACTGAAAATAAAATTTTATAATTATTTATACTTAATATTGTGTACTGAATATTATTTACTTCAGTTCCTCAAGTATCTACAATTTTCCCTATGTGGTTAATTCCATTCCAAAGCAGATCATAATACACAGAAGTCTTAAACAACATTTCATAAATTATTGTGCCCAAGAAAGTAAATCACTTGATGGCCATTCTTTTGAAATGCTCTGAACTATGATGCTTCTCAAATAATTAAAAGACAGCAGGTAGTTATGCCTGAACTTCCAATTATTTTAATATGGTGAAATATTTCACCATATTGTGAAATATATAAAAATTTTCTACTCACCATCTTTCTACATCAAAATGAGGCACTCAGGTTGTTGTTCATCTGTTGTCATCTTTCTAATGCAATGCATATCCAACACTTCGTCTTCCAATCAGTCATAGGAATTCTTGAAGATATTTTATGCTATTTCTCATGTGAGATTAATGATTGATTATATGATGCAGTCTACTTAAATTTCCTTTTGGATAATTAATTGCCCTTTGAGTACCTGTAATGATATTCTTCTTATAAAAAGTTACTTTTTGATTTGAAGTCATATATTGAGAGAATAGTGGTATTAGAAATAAATTTCCAAAGCAGGAAATATTTAGGATGATTGAAACAGTTTAGAATGATCGAAAGATGATTAACCGGCCCTAATTAGCTCCTACTAATTAATTGTAGGCTTAGTCCATCACTTTCCTACAGTGTCTAACCAATTTTATAAGACAAACTCTTAACCAACTAATGGCTAGCTGAAAATGATCTCCTTTCCACTTGTTAACAGCATTTTTGTCAAGCATACTTCAGTGTACTTTAGCTATCTCTTTTGTCTTTGCCCAGATCAATTATAATACTACCTCAAGAATCCACAGTAATGATTTAGTACATCTTCTAAGAGTAGTTGATGAGAACATGAAAATAAGTCAGCCATATAATAAAGGCTTAAGGAAATGTAAAGTTATTGACATCCATCATGTAAATATATTTTTTTCATTATCCTTAAAACACTTTAAGTCAGTGTTTAATGATTCTAGAATGCATTATGATTTTCGGAGGTGACCTGATATAGGTTCATAGAAGTATAAGGAAAATGAAGTAAAGTAACATATTTATCTTTTATATCTCCAAATGCATGTAGACTATCAGTTTTTGACATTGTGAAATGAATCAATTATTTTGGAAAAAAACAAAAAACAAAAGAAAATAATATTTAAAGCTTTTTCATGATATTGTAACAGTTTTTCAGAAGCTTTAGGTCATGCATTTATGATTGAAATGGTGGACTTCATGGGATTACCTTTCTAAATCTTCATCATGTATAAGTTTTGCTTCAGTTTCCACTCTCCTCTTATCTACCTTATAATAACTCAGTCATTTAATTTTTTCCCCATTCTAGGGTAGTATGAGGCAAAGAGTGTTTGAAAAATCAAAAAGATCACAATTTGTTGACAGTTCCAAGTAGCACATTATAAGAAACAAAGTTTACCCCAGCTTTTGGGATTGGAAACTAATATGGCAGAAATTAGGCAATGACCCATACTTAACACCATATACCAATATACAGTCAAAATGGGTTCATGATCTAGACATGAAGAATGAGATTATAGAGTTTTGGGACTCCTCTCGTCATCCTCCCATCAAGCAGTCAACCTTAAATTCATTTGGGATAAAGGGGCGGAAGTCTCTTTTTCTGGAGCTGCTTCGAGCTGGCAAAGGTCTTAGTGATATCTTTAGTTCATTTGGGGGTTCATGCCAGGAGGTGAGGTGTGAGGTCTGAGATCTGAAAACGGCAACAGGGCATGTAAGGAGTGTTTGTCCCATTCAGTTGTCCATGTTCTCCAAGTTTAAGGGCAGTTAAAAATCCAAAGCTTGAAGCCTAGAGAAAACAGATCTCAGGAGCTGATTAAAAGTGGGCTGTCATCCAAGGTTGAGATGGTGACATTTGAGAATGAGGCTTTTTGCAGGAAATGCATCAGGTCCCATCTGTAGGCTGCCTTTAAGAATGCTGATAGCCCATCTAACAATACCGAAAGCCCCCGCTGCCCACAGAGCTCCACAGCTGAAAAGGTAGTTAAGGAGTTAATTGCTGACAGGGTATAGAATGCCAAAGAAAACTAGAAGAGAAAATGCTAGGAGCAAAAAGTTCTCATCTATAGTAAAAATGTGAAGTGGTCTAGAATCTAGGGTATAAACTGCCCTTTCACTCTGATTTCCAGAGAGCTAATTTCTCTTGGGGTGGGATCAGGGTGGCTGGGTGGTAGAATTAAGATGTGACACATCCTGAGTGTCAGGCTGGGTAGAAGACCTTGATATCTAATAGGTTTTGGACTGACGTCCATTGGCTTTTTTTTTTTTTTTTTCTTTTAATGCTCTGAACCCCAGGGGTTAATGGCTATCTCAGGGATAATTTTACACCTCTTCAGTTAAGACGTCCTATTCAATTAAAAGCACACACTGCTTTAAGGCAGCATGACCAACCTAGCAAAGTCCAGAGCTGCTGTGAGGCAGGCTCTGGAGGATGGGCGTGGCCCTTCCTGTCAGGGCTGCAAATCAAGATAAGGGTTCAGTTAAGCTTTTCCAAATTTCTTAACTGTCTGTCTACAGGTTTGTGCTCTTAAAAAAAAAAAAAAAAAAAAATTCCTTTTAGGGATCTGAGAAGAGAGAGTTGGCTCCTCAATCTCACCACAAAATCACCAAGATGGCTTAGGCAGAGGTCCTGAGCCTCCCTACCTCGTCAAATTAATATACATAATTATCAATACATGTACATGTATATGTAAATATATTACATATAAATATATATGTGTGTGTGTGTATATATATATATATATATATATATATGGTTTTTTGAAAAATGAAAATAATACTTTACTGAAGAATTCTACCATCACTTACTGCTGCTTATAGCCATTGGCTAAATCTTATACCAGTGACCAGTGACTTTTCAAAACAGCTACTAGGAATCTCCTCAAGGATCTTGTGTTTTCATATATGTATTTATAGACAGGTACAAGCATGCATACACACATCTCACATAAACATATGCCACATACATAAGCACATACATATTCTGAAGTGAAGATACAAGTCTAACATAGAAGGTAATTTGTTAAAAATGCATCAGAAATTGCAGGAGAAAAAAATGGAAGCATAGGGAATGGTTGGATAACCATGGAATAGTTGGAGGAATAAGATCCCTATGGATAAGAAAATTTGATATGGCTGTCAGGAAAGGGAATTATCAAGATTATCAAACCACTCACAAAAAATTATGGCAATGATGATTTTATTGATCTGAATCAGAGGAGGAATTTCTCCACTTTAGGGAAATTATAGGTCTAGACATACATACACACAAATATACATATACATATTTAGGTAATAATCTGAGCAGTTCAAAATATTTAAACCAAGAAAATAAAATCTTCATAAGGCTTCAGGGCTATTAGTGGATGGACAGTAATGTTCTCCCCCAAAAAACAAAGTCATCAAATTTTATTAATTTATTTTGCTTATTTTATTTTTTCTCCCAGAAAACTTTTAAGGACTGAAAATAATACTTTTTGCGAGTTGCTGAATTTCAGCATCACTTATTGCTGCAGCATATGTTCATTGACTAAATCTTACACCAGTGACCAGTGACTTTTCAGAAGTGTTACAGGGAACTTCTTCAGGGACTGTGTGTTTTCATACAAGTTACAGATTTCAAAGATGGAAAAAGGTCATTTATTCTATGGCTCCATGTAGAATTTTGAAATTAGAGCAACGAGAAATATAAAAGCATAGAAGAATACAAAAATATAAAAGAAATCTCCACATTCTCATTTCACTTAATTAAATTTTTACCTTTCCCACACATGCCTCATTCCTGACATATCTATGTGGCTACTAATCCCTGCTGCATAATGCTAGAGCCAGTTTTCAATTGCAGTTTTAATTTTCTTGATCTTCATGTACCAAAAGGAAAGGAAAGTGTATACCAAATATGGTTCAGAGCTATCATAAAGTTGTTAGATGTAATCCGATTACAACTGATGCACTTTTTAAAAGGACACATTCATTGCATTAATTTTCACTTTTTTTTTTTTCAGTTTGATAGCTGAAAGTTAGAGGCATGGCAGCAATATCTGGAAGACCCTGTGATTGGTCAAGAAAGAAATCTTTACAAGATCTACCTCATGGAACTACCCAGGAACTAACAAACCTATTGATTTCCAGCACCATACTCTATATGCCACATCAGAAAGAGATGTTACAAAACAAGCTGACTAGTTGTTCTCATCTGGGCTTTCCCATGATAGTTTTTGCCTTATTTCTGGCTGGCTATTATTAAATGTGTATAAAATTGTGGGAAGTGGAGATGAAAAGAATTATATAAAGAGATAAATGATGCTGAAATAGATATTCTTGAAAATATTTTCCTGACATGATTTTTGGATGCATTAGCTTCCCTCTTTCTTTTGGGGAAAGGGAAGTAAAAAAAGAAGGGAAATAAGTCTTTAATAAGATATATTAGGAACTGTGTTAAGGGGTTTTTGTTTTTTAAACAAATAATATCTCATTTGATCCTAATAACCCTATGAGGTAGGTACCATTATTATATCCATTTTTATAGTTGAGAAATTGTGAATAACAGAGGGTAAATGACTTGTTTGGAATCACAATAGCTAGCAAGAATCTGGGACCAGTTTTGAATTCAGTTTTTTTTTAAATTCCAGCCCAACTCTTTATCCTCTGGCAAATGTCAAGAGAAGGGAGGGAATTTGAGCCAGTTTTCAAATGGAGTGCCTTCATTTTAATGTTGTTATCATTTTCAAAATAATAAAATGCAGTTCAATTTGTATTTTGATTTAATTTCATTCTTTTGGGTTATATTAAAGGACAGTAAGATTGGGGAAATGAGTGGAGGTGGAGACAGTGATACAAGAATTAAAGGTTACTATTAAAACATACTGATTCTTAGATTTTAAACATGAAATTTACCAGGCATGAAAGTTTCAGGAGGCATTGGAATTGATAGATTCTCTTCAAAGATATTCATTAAAAGTAAGGTGTACAGTATCTCTATTTGGCCTATATCCCAAAGAGATCATCAAAAAGAGAAAAGGACCCACATGTGCAAAAATGTTTGTAGCAGCTCTTTTTGTAGTGGCAAGGAACTGGAAAATGAGTGGATGCCTATTAACTGGAGAATGGCTGAATAAGTTATGATATATGAATGCTGCAGAATATTATTGTTCTGTAAGAAATTATCAGTAGGAGATTTCAGAGAGAGGCCTGGAGAGACTTACATGAACTGATGCTAAGTAGAGTAGAACCAAGAGAACAATGTACACAGTAACAATAAGATTATATGGTGATCAATTCTGACAGATGTGGCTCTTTTCAACAGCAAAGTGATTCAGGTCAGTTCCAATGGTCTTGTGATGAAGAGAGCCATCTGCGCATAGAGAGAGGACAGTGGGGACTGAGTATTGATTACAGCACAATATTTTCACTTTTTTGTTGTTTGCTTATATTTTGTTTTCTTTCTTATTTTTTCCTTTTAAATCTATTTTTTTTGCAGGATGATAATTGTGTAAATGTGTATAGAAGATTTGTATATGTTTAAGACAGATTACATGCTGTCTAGGGGAGGAGGTGGGGGAAAGGGAGGGAGAAAAAAAATTTGGAATAAGGTTTTGCAAGAGTGAATGGTGAAAATTATCTATAAATATGGTGTGAAAATAAAAAAGCTTTTTAAAAAAGAAAAGAAAAGAAAAATAAGCTGTTACAGCTAGATCTTAAAAGGCCTCTTTGTGGCATGAATAATTATAACACCCAGAATCACTACTTGATGACACTCTCCTAATGTTGAATGAAATATTTTCACTGTATAGGGAAGAGAAGGTAGTTAAGTGACCATTTTTCTATTACATAAAAATCCTACCCTGCATTGAATGATATAAAAGAATTTGTGTGATCTTTTTATTTGTAGGCAGAGTAGAGACTATACTGATACATCAATTTATATAACACAAATTTATAAAACACAACATTGTCTTCTCTCATCCCAAGGTATAAAAGATCAAGTACCCTTTTTATTCATGTTTACTCTAGCCTCTGACTCAAGGTACAGAGAATAAATATGATGCAATGAAATTTTCCATTATTACTTAACTATAATTGGTTTTTGTTGTTCTGTTTTATTCTGTTCTTGGTTACAATAGATTACAATATAGAATTCCCACGTGTTCCTTAAAAATCTACAATTCAAATAATATAATTGATAACCAATATCATCTTCAATTGTAATATGACTTGTGGATTAGGATTGTAACCTCCTAGAAAAAAGAAATAAAGCTACAAATGTGGTGAGGTTATTACTGAAATGATTTAGTTAAAATCACATGTTGTCTTATTTATATTGCTTAGAGAGTAAAACAGTTGATAGTTGCCACTAATGAATAATGTCTTCACTTTTAAAATGCTTCAATTCAGTTATCTGCATAAAATATTATTTTTCTTCATTTATATGCATATTTCCCTTTTGTCTATAACATTTGTTTTCCTTTTTTCAGATTATGATTTTTTCCTTTTTTCTGTTGTTAAAAAAGTATCATAGTTCTTCAATTATTTTAATCTTTTTTAAGTGCTTCTATTCCAATAAGCTTGATCATCTGTTCTCTTTTGTTACCCCTTTTCTTTCATAGTTTTATTTGTTCCATTCCCAAGCTTTTATTTGACTCTATATTTCTTTTTCTTCTTTTTTCCTCTGAGTTAATCAAGTAAATTCTCCCTTCCTTTCCTCTTGTTAATTAAGGATTTTACTATAATTATTTAAATTATTGCAACCCATTTCTCTAACTTCATTATCCTATCTACTCTTTCTGTTCAATCTAGACTCTCATTCTTTGATTCATGACTTTTATTACCATATGGTCTTTGTCCTCTCATTTTTTATAAAATCACATTTTTTATGATTTTATACAATTCTCTCATTCTTTATAAAATCAAAATTTCCAAGGAATCAATTCTTTTTTTTAAATTGAGAAATAACTATCAGAATATTTTCATAATATATACATATATATATATATATATATATAATTTACTGAAATGAAAACAAAGTAAAATAAAGAAAACTATCAGTCAATATCATTAGTGGATATTTATTCAAAAAATATAATAAAATTTTATCAAAAAAACTATAACAATTTATGTAAGAAATCATTCATTATAATTAAGTAAGATTTATACCAGGGACATAAGGATGTTTCAACATTAGGAAAACAAACAAAATATTATGTTAAAAAACTAAAATATCCAAAACCACATGATCTAAATACATGCATAAAAACCCCTAACAAATATAACACATTTTTATGCTAAAAGTTCTACATTTTTTCAATATTATTAAATTTATCTAAAACAAAAAGAAAGTGTAAGTAATGCAATTATATTAGAACCTTTTCTAATGAATATGGAGGTTAAGCAAAGGCATCAACTCTTCCCACTTTTATTTGATATAATTCTGGAAATTTTAGCAAGAGCAATAAAATAATAGAATTAAAGAAATAATGGCAAATAAAAAGGAGATAAAATTATTCTTATTAAATAAACTTATATTCAACATTCCTTACATCCTTGTACAAGTTTTAATATGTTCTATTGTCCATGTTTTATGCTATACACCAAAAATTCTTTACCCAGGATAGATGACCTTTGAAAAACCAGACAGATAGATATATAAACCATTTTTTCTTATAATATACAGATTTCCTTTTAAACTTTATGTATTTTAGATGGATAGATAGATAGATATGTAGATAAACTGATTTTTCTTGCAATATATAGATTTCCTTTGAAATCTTATATACTTAATTTTATATATCTTTAAAAATATTACAGTAAAGGGCTTATAGTCTTCCCCAGACTGCCTGAGAAATTCATGACACAAAAATGGGTTAAGAAACCATGTTCTACACAGAAGCCTAATACTTGCAAAATTAAACCACTATTTAGAGTGTTAGAAATAATTGCTAGGAATACAAAAACAAAATAATATTTCTTGCTCTAAAAAAAAAATTACATTCTGGCAAGGCAAACAACAGGTACACATATAAGTAAGCTGTAGTTAAGTTGCTGAAAGGCTTGATAAGTGAGGCAATTGCAAAAAATTGATTTCTACTTCCTTCCTAATTCCCTCTCTAATGGAAGAAAAAAACATAAAGTGGTCCTTTAAGAAACTTGTCTTCTGATGAGTTTCCCCTGGGGATATTACAATTTTGAATATAACTAAGTTAACACATAAATTAGGCATTATAATAAGTAGCTCATAATCATATTGCAAGCTGGGAATTTGAATACAGCTCCAAGGCATTTTTTTTTAAGCATTAAGGAACCTTTAGTAATGGAAAAATATAAGTAAAATGTAGTCATGTACTGATCAAACTCTTACCTAGAAATGAATACCGTGAATCTTGGAAACTTCTCAAAGTAATATGTAGCAAAGTTAGGTGATTTGAACAAATAGTATTTCTGCATTCTCTTTCTAACTTCCTCAAGAACATTGACAACTGCATAAATTTACATGATTTATCACTGATTGGTTAGCTGTTTTCCTTTGTTCTTGAGGATGATCAGAATGATATAACTATGTTAGAATCAAGTATTTCTGAATGTAGCTGATTAGACCAATACAAACTCAGAATGCTCTCTCACAGATCAGGCACAAATGAACATTTGGGGTGTATTCTCTAAATCTGTGCATCTGTTATTGTTTATTTGAATGGTTTGTTTGATTTGTTTGTTGTTATTGTTGTTTTGTTTTGTTTTGACCAAATTTAATTCTACCTTATTCAAAGAATGCAGCTCCTTCTCTGATGCTGGTCATTTTGGTGCAAGTGTCTCCCATGTTGTATGATCATTTTTAAGTTTAAAAGAGACTTGGGGCATGTCCTTGTATCTCTGTTTCTAACCATCATGTGAATTCTGACCCTGTGTCAGTTCTCTATAAAATAGACAAGCATAGACTTGTAGTTCTATAGACTTTCAGTTTGATAGTCTAATATCTCTTCTCTCCCATACTTTCATTCAGAAACTCCCCAAAACTGAGCTAGCTCTGGAAATGCATGTGTCAATCTAACAGTATGTACATCTCTGGAAAATATACTGCTAAGGGAAATGAACTGATCTACAGCATTCAAAACTTATTTGCTATAACTAATGCTCCCACATATGGATAGAATGGTGCTGGTTGATGGAGAGCCTGTGTTTACTTGGTGTCAGTTGCTGCACAAGCAGCAGAGAACTGATCCATACTTTGCTTCATCTAAGCTTCAGAGACTGCATTGAGCATATAATCATCTGTATATTAAAAAAAATCATGTACCAACATTCCCTTCACTTTAATCTGGGCTTGCAGCCTTTTCAAGTTGAAGAATTTACCACCAGTGAGATAGCTGACCTTGATGTCATGGTCATCCTAATTGAAGGTGTTTGACAAACATGGCTAAAAACATTATGGAGCAAGCATACTGCCTTGTTTCAGTTCATCAGTGACTGGAAAAGAATAAGCACATCATCCATCATGCAAATATGCCATAAAAAATAGATATACAATACTGATAAACTTTTTTGGGCAAAAAAATTTACGTAATTTTCCATATTATTGACAGTATCAAAGATCTTGGTCAGATATACAAATCTTGTGTGTAGACCTCCCTCATTTCTTTTATAGTTGCTGGGCAGAAAATATTATATCACCTGTCACACTGAAGTCACACTGGCTCAGGTAGATGACCATTATCCAGGTGAAGGATCAGCCTGTTAAGGAGGACTCTTGCAAAAATCTTGCCAGCAGTGACTGTGAGAGTGACCCCACCTTGATAGAGATGGACTTGAACTTGAAAAGGGATAATATAACCCTGTAAATTTAAATTAGTTTTTTTTAATTAACAATGGACATCCCTATAATATTCTTCTCTAAAATATAATCTTCTCTGGGAGCAGGTTTCTTGGGGGGCTTCTGGAGGCGGCCTTAGTTTCAGTTCAAAGTAATCACCCCGAATGCAGCCAGGAGTTAAAGTCCAAATCCTTTATTGTCTCCTTGAAATTTTTGTCTCTTTTCCTGGGGCCCGGTTAGTTTTAATAGAGGTCTATCTCTCTCCTTGATTCGGAGAGCTTAAACTGCCTTCTCTGGCTTGTGAATCTCCTCAACTGAATCCTGGCTGAGGCTCAGAGCTCCTAGTGGGCTTGTCCTTTAGTGGGCCTATCTTTCTGGTCCTGACAGCTCCTCCTTATATATCATCTCTTAAAGGTGTGAATCTTGTAGAATTATAGTAAGTACTAAGTGCATGTAAATTAGAGAATCATCATCTCATCAATTTCACTGACTTAGCACCTTATAAGAATCCTAACATCTCCCTCTTTCTTTTGATTTAGAACATAGGTAGTCATGACCTCCCTGAGTACTCATGGAGGTAACCCCCCAAAAGAAGGTGATCACGCCTTCCCTGACTGCTCAAAAAAGGAGTGAAAACACCATGAAAAGAGGTGATCATGCTCTCCCTGACATCTCAGGAAGGGAGATGAAAACACCAAAGGAAATGGGAAGTCAAATCAGATTAGACGGTTTCTGAAGAGGCTCACTCTTAAAATAGGTATACATAACTCCATCAATATGGGAGGTATTACACATAATTACATAAGCACATAGCAAATATAACATAAGCTAGTAATCCCTGTCCAGGCTCCAAAATGTAATATTCTCTTCCCAAAAATATAATGTTCTCTGGGAGCAGGTTTCTTGAGGGGCTTCTGGAGGCAGCCTTAGTTTCAGTTTAGTATAATCACCCCAAATCCAGCCAGGTATTAAAGTTCAAATCCTTGATTGTTTCCTTTTAAGTCTTGTGTCTTTTCCTAGGGCCAGTTAGCTTTCTTAGAAGCCTTCTGTAGTCTTGGTTCTGAAGGTATGAGCTATGGCTTCTGAATTTCCTGGATTCCAAAGGTTTCTGCTTCAGTCTCCAGCCAGCACAAAGGTGGAAGATGGAATGAATCTGTCTCCTCCTCTGAGAGTGGGCTTGTCCTGTAGTGGGCTTGTGTTCTTTGGCTCTGGGAAGTCATGCTTATATATGCTCTTGTAAAGGTGTGAATCTTGTGGAATTATAGTAAGTACTAAGTGCATGTAAGTTACAGAATCATTATCTCATCAATTTCACTTATGGAGTAAGAATTCATGGAGTAAGAATCCTAACACATCCCATCTTGTAAATCTCTGCTGGAAGAGAATCATATCTAAGTGCTTTGCCATAGAAAAGGAGACTACTGGCATTCAAAGTCTCTTATTCAGTTGAAACTTCAGGGAGGGATGAATTGACTTCAACCTGAAGTAAATGGTCAATGGCTTCAAATCGATTAATGATGGTCTGTTGAGAAAATTGTGGAAATTTTCAGCTCATCTTTTTAGGATGATGTTCTTATTACTAATCAAGATTGCTTCATCAGGACTGAGTAGTTCAGATGTACCATAGGTCTTTAGTCTATACATAATATTTATGGCATCATAAAAACATTTTGGATTGTTACCAGGAGCAAAAAATCTGAATTTCATCTGCCTTCTTGCTGAGTCAAGAATCCTGCATCTAAGCTTCACTTACACTTTATATTTGATGTTATTAAATGCTCTCTTCTTAGAAATGGATGAACTATCCTGCTGGCATACCCTGTAAAATTCTAATTTTTCATTTAACAGCTCTGAATTTCTTCATCATTTTCATCAAACCAGTCTTGATGTTTGGGAGTGTTCTGCCCCAGATGAGCAAATGCAGTCCTGGACACTAAATCTTTGAAAGCTGCCTACTCCTTTTCTGTTCCACTACTGCTAACTGTGTGTTGACTCAATTTTCCCTTTAAGTTAGCAACAAACTGTTCTGCTCAGAGATGCACTTGAATCAGCTGACATTAATTCTTCCGGTAGTCTTTTTGCCTTGGCACCACTACTTTTTTTGAGTGTGAATATTTAACATGGAGAGAATATTTTATGATCATTCTAGCACTCTGTACCATACATTGCCTTAGTCACTCACATCCTGCCTATCTCTTCTCTTCACAATCATACAGTCTATTAAATGCCAATGTTTGTTGTGAGGATGCATCCACAAAGTTTTATTACGTTTAAGTAAATCTGTGTTGGTATGATGAGGAAATCATGGGATGCACAAGTCTTCAGTAGTAAGTGACCATTGCTATTGCTCTTTCTGATTGCATTCCTTGCCAGGACTTCCTGCCACATCTGATAGTCTGAGACTACTCTATCATTAAAGTCACCCAGATTTATAAACTTGTCTTCTTTTGGCACATTGATGGTAAGAGTCTCCAGATCTACATAAAATTTTTCTTTGACCTTATCAGGTTTATCATGGAGGTAGCATAGGCACTGATGATGGTGACATGACATTTTCCTGCAAGTGGCAATCACATTGTCACAAGCCTGACATTAACTCCTTTTGTCAGGCATACAAGCTTGTTGCCTAGATTAGTTTTGATTGCAAAACCTATTCCAATTTCATGGTATTCTTCTTTATTGTGGCTATTCCAAAAGAATATATATCAAGCCCTGACTTCAGTAAAAGTTGGGCTTCATTTGCAAACCTTGTTTCACTTAGGGCTGCTGTTTAGATGTGATACCTATTGAGTTCTCTCACAACAAGAATTTTTCATCTTTCAGGTCTACTGAATTTTGTGTTGTCTATAATTGCACACATGTTCCATATACCACTCATGAATAAAACCATTTTTGCAGAAGTTTTATAAACTACAGGGAAAGATCCCCATTTGCTGTGGTAATCAGGCCAGGTTTAAGCAAGCAGACAATTTCTACCTTGTCTAGCTACTTCCTCATCCCAGGAGGTGAGCAGTATGATCCTTTAAAAATTGCTTAGACATCCAGGGGGTAATGAATTACACTGCTTCTTCCAGTCAGAAGACAACCCTATTGCCTGGGCTGCCTATGTGTGGAGTTGTCATCATAGTTGTCATTGTATTTGTACCTACTGTTTCATGACTTGCCTGTCAGCTAATGACTTTGAGATAGAAATGAAAAAATGGTGTGGGTAAGTTCTTTTGATTCATGCACAATTTGCTTTAAGTGAGGCAGAGTTGCATTGAAGTCAATGACTTTACTTTCTCTTCCAGAGTCATCACTGTTCAGGGGCAAAACAGAGCCAAGCTGACTGGTGATGACTTGCTATGCAGTAAATGACCTTGGCTTCTTTGATGTCTAACAAAGCTCAAAGCACTCTACAGAACTAGCCTTTATGACCATTCGAACAAATTGTTCTCATCTGCCCATTTCACCAGAGGAAGTCTTTACAGTCATACGGCAGACCTCACCTCTCAGTTTACCAATGGTTTTGAAATTCCTTGATTACTCAACTGGGGTTAGCCTGTCTGCTGAAATGGATTGCAATGTGTGTCTGCTGTGCATGATATGGTTTCCTGAAGTCACAATTGAAAGTTAAGTGTACACCAAAAGTATAAAACAGCCCTGAAAAAGGCTGGCAGTCCTCACACCAGAGGTAATTAGATAGGATATATTAAAAGTCTGCTTCCTGAATTTCCTCTTCCAGAACTGAACTCTCTAATAGTAGGTATAAATTAAGTCAATACATTGCATTTCAAAGTAAGCATAATTAATGAGAAACGAAAACTAATGAAGATAAATGTTCAGATCTAGCCTTAATGTTGATTTTTAAATTTGTTTAAATATTTACTTTTTTTCTCAGAGTCTTTGATGGTAGTATGATAAGACACTGAACTATGATGAAGAAAACTTGGATTTAAGATCAAAATCTGATCCTAATTAACTATGACTTGGGCAAGACTTGCTTCTTTGAATCTATTCTGTATGAGTTATTAAATGAAAGTTAGACTAGATGATTTTCAAAATTCCCTCTGCCATAATAATTCTTTGAGTTTAAACTTTGTTCTTTGAAAAAAATAAAATTTTAAGAATACAATTAATATATATTTATTTTAATGAAATAAAAACTCATAAATTCATTACATAACTTTCAGTAAAGAAGAGGGATTAATTTAAATATTATATTTGGGTAAAAGATGAACATTCCTTATCATCAAAGGTTGTCTAGGGAAAAAATAAAAGTCAAAGGCAAATTTCCATTATTTTTCTGGAAGCTAAAATATGAATTAAAATCTTTTACATTAATTTGTTTCATGTTTCAGTAAAGCATCCACGATTTAGCTATCCAAAAATTCATGAAAATGTGAAAAAATGACAATAACTAATGTGATTTTTAGGAAAAAAGCAAAAAAAAATGTTGTTGGAATAGTGAATGCCAATTCAAAATGAAGATTTATCACAAGGTATTTTTCAATTCTGCTTTTTCTTTTTTTTATTTTTTTAATTGGCTAACTTTTTTCTCAATTTGTCTGGTATCATAGTTAGCCTTTAATATTCCCATGTTGATAGCTAAGCATAATGCTTTATTTGTATGGGTTTCACTCAAAGCAAAAAATCAGAACTTTAGAAAGTCAATTTAATAAAAATCTGGTCAAATGTTAAATTCAAAGAATATCTCCCATAAGCAAAGAATAGTCCCCACCTTTTTGGAATTCAAAATTTTATAAGTGGTATACTTGCATGTATAACTTGTGTAAAGTAATATATTAAATGATATGAAAAGATTTATAAGGGACAAGACATATAAAAGAACTGATAAATAAGGAATATTTACTTTTTTGGGGATGGAGGAAATCACAGTAGTTTTCATAGAAAAGGTGACATTTGTGACTCAAAATATAGAGAGGATTTTGCCAGGTTGAGAAAAGAGTGAAGATATTTCAAGTGTAAATACCAGCATGAGAAAAACACTGTTAAGACAGGTAAGTGTAAAACATATATGCTCTAATCCATTCTTTTCTTTCCTTTCATTTATTACTCAATTATCAAAGTAAACTTCCTGGAGTATGTCTGACCAAGTTAATCCTCTAATTAATAAATTCCAATGGCTCCTTCTAACTTCTAGGATCAAATGTAAAACCTTTTATATGGCATTCAAAATTCCTCATATCCATCTTCCCCTATATACTTTACTAATTTTCTTTTCTTTTAAATTCTCCAATGTACTTTATAACCCAATGATATTGAATTATTTGTTGTTTCTTGAGGACCTTCTAACCTGTCTTCAACCTGAGATTGTCCTCCATATATAGAATGTTTTACCTCCTCATGTCCATCTCCTAATTTCCCTGACAACTCAAATTATAGCTAAAATCTTATCCACTAATTTATTGTTATCGTAGTTCAGTCATTTGAGTGGTATCCAATTCGTTGTGACCTTTTGCAGTTTTCTTGGCAAGGACACTATAATGGTTTGCCATTTCTTTTTTAGCTTATTTTAGAAATGAAAAAAGTGAAGAATGTGATTTATTCAGTGTTGTACCACTACTAAGTGTTTGAGAACACTTTTGAGATCAAATCTTCCTGATTCTCAGCCTGGCATTCTATCCATTGTGCAACTCAGCTGCTCCATAATACTAGGTCCTTTCTTCCTTTGATTATGTGCAATTTTTCCTGTATATAGCTTATTTTTACAGTTGCTTGAATGTTACCTGCTCCATTAGTCTCTAAATTCCTCAAGGACAAGAATTGTCCTCTACTCTTCTTTGTAGCATAGTGCCTAGCATATATTAATAAAAGTTTACTGGATTACTGACAGAGAACAGCAGGTTCTAATTTATTAGGCAATGGTGTATTTATATAAAAGTAATATGACAAAAGTATGAACAAGTAAGTTAAATGTCAGATTATGGAGAACATTGAAAAATAAGATGGAGTTGAAACTTTATTTTAAAAGCAATAGGATCTCATTGAAGGATTTTGAGCAAAAAATTAAAGTGATCAGACCTGAGCAAAGGAAAAATGAGTTTCCTTTAAGTGGGAGAAAATAAATAAAGATTAGTATATTCATGTTTAACTACAGCTTTCTTGGGGAGATGATAAGGGAAGGAGGAAAAGAATAAAATAGAAAAGAAAAAGAAAAAAATGTACAGAGAACAAAATAAAATCAATGAGGAAGCAAAGAAAATATCTTGCAAAATTAATTCAGGTTCAAAGTTCACATTCAACAGGTATAGACTTAAAGAGGGTGGGTACAAGTTTATTATTGCTCAGAACCTTGATTCAACAAGACATAAGGGAAGAGGAAACTTATAGCATAAAAATGATACACAAATAACAAACACAGTGATCACCATAACAATAAAGACAATATAACAAACAAACATCATGCAACATACACCATTATCTCTCCAAGGAATTACCAACACCTGAATTTCTTGGCTGGGAGAATCCTGAGTCATAGCCATTTGGAATTTGAAGTGGGAAAAGATCCCAGATAAGGAGTACAGTCTTTCCTTCTCAAAGTCTCTTTCTCACTGAGGGGCTTTTTATAGACTGAGAACAAAAAAGACATTCTATGAAGTATTCTCATTTATTAGATGCCTTGTGACAAAACAATCTTCTACTTGCAGGTTGCTTCCAGAGTTAAGGCACTCACCAAGGAGAATTTTTGTTCATTCCTTTAGGGTGACTGTGTTGACTAAGGGAGCTGACCAGGTTTCCAAAGCAAAAACAGATCAGAAATAAAGGAAACTCATTAATCAATGCACAAGGCCTTTCCTTCCTATGGCATTCCATCAGAAAACTTCAAGCACATTTTCATATTATCAATAAAAAATTATGCAAAAGACATGTCTGAAACTCACTAGGATTCCTTACTCATTAGGATTCTTTACCGATGGAAAGTACATTGTGTAGTAGTTATTATATATGCTTTCTTGAAATAGAAATTTATTGTTTTATAATTTGAATCTTCTCATTTTCTGCTATGCATACAACACTGTTTTTTTCTTTTTTTGTATTCATGTTTTAAAAAATCAATATTTAAAAAAAATAAGATCAAATTGCCCAAATTAAAAAAGAAAAACCTTGGTAGATTTGCAATAGAGAAGAAATAAAGGAAAATTTCAGACGTTACTACAAAGAATTGCTGTAAGGAAAAAGAAACACAGAAAATTTAAAAACAATTATTATATATAAAAATATCCAGGTTACCAAAACAAAATGAAAAATTATTAAGCAATTCAATATATTAAAGAGAAATAAAGTCAGCCATACATTAATTACTATATCACTTTTCTTAAGTTAGTGGTGCTGAGGAGGGTGTATATATACTAATCAAGATGTATTTACAAATGAATTGTATCAGTTTTTAGAGAGCAGATTATAAAATAATTCTCAAAATGTAGATTTTAAAAGACAGTATGTCAAATTTCTTTTTATAGGGCTTCTGCAGCCCTGATACACAAATTAATTAGGGACAGAGCAGAGAAATAAAAATATGTTAACAATGTCAGTAATGAATTAATGAAAAAGTTAAAACTTAGTTCAAATCCTAACAAAGACATTTTTCTTTGACGAACATATGGTGGTGAATAAGGACTGAGGTAAATAGATTCAAAAAAGAAATGCAAGCATGACGAAAACTATGGAAATGATTAGTACATAATATAACACAAAAAGAATACGATTAATAAATATAATTAAAATACTGCTCGTATATACATATATATGTATATATGTATGTGTGTGTGCCTATATATATAGGCACACACACATACACATACACACACACACACACACACACACACACATACAAATCCTAGAGGGGAAAATTGGCTTTCTATTTTTTTTTATTTCATGAGAACTCAGAAAAATTCTAAGAATATTATATGAATTTATTAATTCTTATTGATTGATTGATAGGAAAGCTCTTAACTGAACTTAGAATACACACATGTATACATATATGTGTGTTAAATATGAATATATATTCTATTATTAGATGTTAAATATGAATATATATTCTAAATATGTTAAAATATGAGTATATATATTCTAAAATCTTAATTTATTATTAAATTTGTAGAGAAATTAAGAGAACTTTTTCATTATTGAAACAGGTACTGCAACAATACTTTTTTATCCCATTTTTATTTTATATGTTCCTAGATATGCTAACTTTTCTAATAAATAAAGATATGTACATAAATAAAGAGGAAACTAAAATATGTTTAATTTCATTGATTTTTTGGGAGAAAGCAATTTTCTTTTAGTTTCATGCAACTAAAATGCTCTATTTTGTTTTTCATTCTCTTCTCTATCCTACGTACAGTTAAGAGCTTTCCTATCAATCAATCAATAAGAAGTAATAAATTTATACAATATTTTTAGAATTTTTCTAATTTCTAATGAAATAAAGAAAAATAGAAAACCAGTTTTCCCCTCCAGCATATTATATTCTAATGAAGAAGAAAAAGTGTATATTTATACATAGGTACAATCATATACAAATAGATACAAGATAACTTAGGGAACAAAAACTAGCACCTAAAGGGAAATGGGAAAGAAAGTGGTATTTTAACCATATTCTTGAAAAAATTTCTTGAAGTTAACTCTCTAATAATTATTTATTGTGTGACAATTTATATTCTGATTTTGTGTCCATTTTAAATTTATTGTAGATATATTTTAAGAAATCTACTTTCTACCAAAACTTCTCTCCTCTCCCCCATAACTATTGTCTTGATTTTTACCTATTTTTTTTCCTGGAGTTTATCAAACTCTATATTATTGAGTTCAGTTGTTTGATACTTTATGTGATTCATTTTACTGATCTATTTTTTAACTAGTTAGAAATAGTTTGGATAATTACTGTCTTACAATATGAATTAAGGTCCCAGATTTTATTTATTTGCAAATTCATTTTCTTTCTATTTTTATTTCTGATTAGGCTGATCATTCTAGTGCCAAATCAACTCCACTCAGTTTTTGTCCCAATTATCATATGTTCTCATTTAGCATAAATGAATAAAAGAAACTTGATTGTATTTAACAAATAATTTCTTATTGTTTGGTTACTTCAGTCACATCCAACTCTTTGTGATCCCATTTGGGGTTTTCTTGGCAAAGATACTGGAGTGGTTCACGATTTCCATCTACAGTAGATTAAGTTAAACAGATTAAATGAGTTGCCCAGGATAGCAGCTAGTAAGTGTCTGAGGCTGAATTTGAACTCATTTTTCTGATTCCAAGTCCAGCACTCTATCCCCTGAACTACCTAACTCTCTCAGACAATTACCATTGGAAAGTAATATTCTAGGTTTTAGTAATGGAAAACCCAGCAAAATGGTTAGCAGAGATTGTAATGTGAAGACCATGATACATAATATATAAAATGTGTGCGTGTGTGTGTATGTATATGGTTAGCAGAGATTGTAATGTGAAGACCATGATACATATATATATATATATATATATATATATATGTAAATATGTATATATTTAAATAAATGTATTTCATTATAATTAGTTTCTTTATCTATTTTACTTAATTAAAAAAATTATTCTGAATAGAGTAGAAGCTTACCAGACTGTTAAAAGGGTCCAGATCCAAGAAAAGATTAAGAACCCTTGCTGTAGAATGTGATCCTGAACAAGTCACTTAATTTCTAAATGATTTAGACTAGGGGCATCAAAACTGTAGCACACGTCCATAATACTTCCAACTAAATGTTCTTGAGATTTCACACACACACAAACCAAACCCAACAAAACAAAACAAAACAACAACAACAACAAAAAAAACAAATATTAACTTTTTAAGCTAAGTTAATATGTTCTCAGTAGTAAATAGTTCTCAGTATTCTTATGTCCAAATTAGTTCCCCATTTCCTTTTTATTTGACTGATACCACTGTTTTAGGCTACTTTATTAAAAAAAATAATAAAACATAGATAATGTATTTTGAATCTAAGTCAGTATATAGCCCAGTGGTATCCTTATATCCAGGTTAGTCCCCTTCCTCTCCTGTTTTATTCAAGTGAGATACCACTGCTCCAGGATACTTTCTAATACTACAAGTTACAAATAAATATTTATTGCTCTGATAAACAGTGTTATCATGTGGGAGTTTCCTACATCAATGAAATCAAGGGAACAATGGACACTGAAGTAAGTATTTCAACATTTTTAAGGTGATAGATTGTTTTTCTTTATGAATGAGACATATGTTACTTAGATATACAGTATTATAAATACAATCAAGAAAGAGGTGACTAGTCAGAGTTGATTGCTTCCCTCAATGTTATGCTAATAGCACTTGGAAACTTTGTAGCTGAAACTTATTTGAGACAAGTTATGGAGTGGGGCAGGTTTAATGACCCAGGCCTAACAACATGAATACATACATAAAATATTATATTTGGCAAGTTGTCTTATCTATCAGGTTCAGTTTTCTTTATTTTCCTATCAGCTAAAACTTCTTTCTGATTCTAGAATGTGTCTTTTTGCCATTTTTTCTGAGAAGTAGCTTTGGTCTAGACTTTTGATCTGGACTCTGTCTTCCTATGTCCAATTTAGCACCTCATGTCTTTTGTTATCTAATGATTCTTTATGACTTATATGATACTTTTTAATCTTTATTTGCTTCTTAGCTCAGGAATTGTCATCTTGTACCATGAGAAATCCACAGTTCTGGTTCTGAATGAGATCAGGAGAAATATTACCAACATCAGTTTCTTTTTATGATAGGTTTACTAGAATGTTCTATGAGAAATACAAAGGCAGCACAACCTATCTGGAAGGGAGACAGAGTGATTTAGCAGAAAGAGCCCTAGATTTGGAATCAAGGATTTATTTTAAAAAACTGTCTCTACTATTGCCAATTGTGTGTCCTTGACATCTTTCCTTGCCTCTCTAATCTTCAGTTTCTTCATTCCTAAAATGATATATTTGGAATAAATAGTATCTAATATTCCTTATAGGACTAAATATATTTTTGTGTGAATCATAGTAATATAACGATAGTCAAGCCAATTGTTTATGTTGATAAAGCCCTAGATTTGTAGTCTTCTTTTGAGTCGTCTAAGATAAACTTTTTCATTTTTGGTCTCTTATGTAGTAAGCTTTCTGTTACTCCCTTAGTTGTATCTTTTCTTGGATGAAAGGACACATTTAATTTACTTAAACAAAGCTAATTTGGAAGCAAGTTGGATTTATTTAGATATGTTTTAATCTCCATAGTAACATTAGGTGTTATGCACCCTCAAAGTATTGGTTATATTATATAAACTGAAGATTCAACATATCACCCAAGTATCTTCTACAAATTATTTTAATCAATTGTTCCTTGAAATACACCCCAAAAAAGTGACAAAAAGAAAAGGGCAAACTAATAGGGGATAATAAATGTGGCATAATATAGTATTATGACTTATATTGAATACTTTAAATGTCAATTTAGTGAAATATTAACATCCTAAGTTTGTTCTCCCTCTCCAATTTTTGGCAAGTTTAGATGATAAATGAAGCATTAAAGAAAGCAAAAGCTTGAAAGTTTCTTAGCTTTATGTGTTAACATGCACCTATAATCACTGTAACCAGGGAGACTGAGGCTGGCATATCTCTTGAGCTTGGAAATTTATATCCTAACATCTCTGTGCCCTTTTTTGTAACTACCAATTTACTCCTTTTACTGCTAATAGAACAGCAGAAAATTTCTTGTAGACTGAAAAAAAAGGATCCAGCAGCACCTAAGGAAATAGAATTCCTTCTGTCCCAAACCTGCATAATTTATCCAGCAACAATAATAATGCTTCCAGTCCAGGCTATCTTATTTTATGCATTTATGCTTTCATTATGAGGAGGGATGGTGCTAAGTGGCTCTAACAACTCTATTCCACAGCAAACTACTGTAAGCACAGCAGAGTGACTGGAGAACCATTGTTCTTAGGATTTAATATTTCTACATGTTTCCCCTAAATTCAGCATCTGACTTCCTTCGCAAGTCCAAAAATATCTCTAAAATTTCAAGATACTTATTAATTTAAAGTTCAATCTTCATCTCTAACTCCTTTATGTTAGCAAACTTAATTCTTTGGAAAACAGTTTTTTTTTGTGCCCAATATTAGAACTGTACAATTTAGATTTTAAATATTTTGTGAAAATAATTTCATTTCAAGAAATACAATTATTTCATGCCTACTATGCAAAAGACACAATGGTATGCCCTGGTGATGATTCAAAGATAAAAGTTATCCTACCTCATTGGAATGAATTAATATAGCATGGCCCCATGAAGAAATGATGTGTACAGTGCTTTTTTCTAAGTCTTCTTTCTGTAGAAGATCAGATAAAAAACAAAGAAAAATGGGCTTTGATTATTACTTCTTTTTTTTTAAATTCATTGTCTTGTAAGTAACATGACAAAAAGTGGAAATCATTTGTGAAAACTACCATTTATAAATAACAAACTCAAGTGCATCCTGAACTGAACTCAACACAGTAAAGATATATATGGAAGCTGAAATGCAATTAGGTAGCTAGCTAATGTTGTTCAAAACTCCATGGTGGTAGTTGGTAGTCAGAGGATCAAAGACCAAAAAGTTTGAAGATTAGCAATTTAGCACCTTGAATTAAAAACCAGTACACAAAAGTAAGCAATCAGAACAAAGGGAATTAAGTCCCCCTTCCCCTTCTCTCTTCCTCTCTGTTCACATACATATCCCTATACCATGAAGATAAATGGTAATAGATTTGATTATTTGCCTTGGGTAAGTAGAGCTAGCTGTAAGAAAATTAGCAACAAGATTTGGGAGTGGGATGAAAATATAAGGCTTTATAAGGAAATTATATGCAATTCCAGGATAGGATTGACCTACATAACCTGTTCTCAAAGTATGTTCAAACTTCTAGATGTCCCTGAGTCCCCTTTAAGGAGTCAGAAAAATAAAAACTATTGCCATGACAATATTTATGTGCCATTTATCTATTATAAGATCCCCTGTTTTCCATTTAAAAAAATAATTTAGAAGATAAGTGATCATTGTTAATCTTTGACAGAAGTTTCCACACAAAGATGTGGTCAGAAGTTAGGTTTGTAGAGGTTAAAAAACAAATGAGAAAATAGAGATAATAAGACCAGATAACTTTTAAAGGTGTTTGGCTGTTAAATATAGAATGATAATTCAAGAATATGGGATAGTCAAAAGGTCATGAAGGATATTTTATAGATCACAGTGGTTAAAAAGAGATCGATAATTAGAAAGGAAGACTTGGAAGAATGAAGGGACAAGCTTTTGGAGAAGATGGGAGAGGAGGGGATCAAGAGTGCAAATGCAGAATGTGGCAATGGTAAGAGCAAACATCTGAGGTTGGACTTAAGGAATAATGATTATGCGATGATGTTGAGAGTATCTGAAATTATAATTTACTATGTTATAATCTAGTTTTCCTCTCTGCATTTTCCTATTAATCTTTAGAGTCATTTGCAATTTTGGTGATATTATTCAATGATTTGCAGCCATAAAATAATATCTTAAGGACACTGGTATATAAAGAAAATATATTTTTGCTGAAAATGCTGTGTATTCCCAAAATGTAATGGTCTTGAGTTCTTGATCCAATTCACTCCTCTTATAGTATTTGTCTAAAAATACAGACCACAATTCGAAGGTTATAATTCAAATGACAGATTCACCATCTATTTTGTTTGTTTCTGTATAAACTGAGTTTTCAATGGCCATGAATCTCAATATAGAGATCCTTGCTAAGACTCAGTGTAATCTACAAACATTGGTATATGGGAGCCTGATTACATAGGAAAATATAGTTAGCAATCATAACTGAAAAAAAAAAGAAATTGAAATAAATTTCTTTGTTAAAGAGTCATTTCTCAAACATATAGAGAACCGAGTCAAATTTATTAAAAAAAAAAATAAGAGCCATACCCCAAATGATAAATGATCAAAAAATATAAAGAATTTTCAGATGAAGTAATAAAAGCTAGATATATCCATATAAAAGTGACCTAATTCACTATTGATGGGAGAAATGGGAACTAAAACTATTATAAGGTATTATCTCATACCTCTTAGACTGGTTGATAGGACAGAAAAGGGAAATAATAAATGATTGAGGACATTTGGGGAAAATGGGATGTTAATGAACTTTTAGTGGAATTGTGAACTGATATAACCATTTTGGAAGGCAATTTGGAACTATGTCCTAAAGGCTATAAAACCCATGCATGTCATTTGACCTAGCAATACTATTACTAGCTCTCTATCCCAAAAGATATTTTAAAAAAGGACAAGGATCTATATGTACAAAAATAGTTATAGCAACTTTTTTTCTGTGGTTGGAGTATTAGAAATTGAAGTAATGCCCAACATTGGGGAAATGACTTAACAAAATGTGGTATGTGATTATGATGGAATAGTCTTGTGTTATGAGAAATGATGCATAGAACCTAGAAGAACCTAGAAAGACTCCCATGAGCTGCTGCAAAGTGTCATGTACTGTGTACAAAAGAATATCAGTATTCTGGATTTTCATCTGCGAACAATTTAGCTAATCTTAGCAATACAATGATCCCAAACAATTCTGAATTCATAATGAAAAATGCTGTTCATACCCAGGGGAAAAAGTTATGGTGTCTGAATTCAGATTGACACACTATTTTTTTTTTTTACTTTTTTTTTTCTTAAGAGTTCAATGTTTTCTTTTACCTGACTACTTTGGAAATATTTTGCATGACTACATGTGTAGTTTCTCAATGAGAGAAGTTGGGGAGGAAGGGAAGAAGGGAGAGAATTTAGAGCTCGAAGTTTTTTTAAAAAGATTGTTTTAAAAAATTTAACCAGGGAACAATAAAGTACTAAATAAATTTAATATTAAAACTAGGGGGGAAAGCTAGACTAATTTTTATGAATTGAAATATCATTTTTAGTTTTAAAATTCTATGATCTTAAGAAAATTTATTTCTTTCAAATCACCTTATTTTCAAAGATAATTTAAGAAAAACCAAAGGTACAAAATATAGGCACCCAGAGTAAAGGTTGGGATGAAAGGTCAGAATCAGAACAGAGAAGAAATCCATATCATATGACAAATAGATACAGATATAGATATGTAATCTCTCCTCAGCCTCCTAAGGCAAATATTTAATGGCCCTTATTAGGCAGGGAAAAAAAAGAAAAGAAAAAAAAAAACCTTAACTTACAAAGTTTGATTAAGCAGGGTTTTGAGGGACTGATAAAATTTCAACAATTTTCATATTGTTGGAATGGTCATTTCAGATTTAAGTGAGAACAGAGGTGATCTAAGTTAACAGCATGAACTATTTTTCTACCAGTATTATTTGAATTTGGAGAATATGAGATAAGAGTTGGCAAGAACGGACAATTTCAGATTGTGGGACACCTTCAATTACTAATTTAGTGGTTGTAATATTATTCATTGGCCAAAGATAGCCAATAAAATTGAACAAATATTTGTTCATTACTTACTACAAATAAGGCCTTTATTCTGAAAACTAAATTTATGAAGATTAAAAAAGACATAGTTTCTGCTTCCTAGGAGGTTAAATTATTCTAAGGAGATATGATAAAAACACATATAGTAAATATCATATACTATAAATACAAAACAATTTAGACTAAAGGAATGACATAGAAAATGTACTCTATTGGGAGGGGAATAGATATATTCTTTAGGAGGATTACAGAGGTATTCAACTACTAGTTAGCACCTATACTCAACCCTGAATGAATAAAAGGATTTCTGAATGGCAGGGATAATGAGGGGGATAATTGCTTAGAGGGACTTTATAGAAGCAGATGATAACAACTAGTACTCCTATTTTGCTAGAATATAGAGTGCATGAGAGGTTAGTAATATGAAAAATAAGCTGAATGTACACTGGATTACTTTACATACTACATTATATTTAAACTAATAAAGTTTTAAACCACTAAAACTTGGGATAAGCTGTATATTATCATATATACAGGGAGCCTTAAGAAATGAAAAATCATTATGACTTCTAAGGGGACATTTTAAGTTGTTGTTAGTGGAGGTCCTTCTTTCTTGAAGAGGGCCAAAGATAGGAAGAGGCTGATGTCTTGACTTGCAAAGGAATTGGATTTCAGTGAGGGTAGGTAGTACAAAGTCATCAGCTCATTCTGTCCACTAGAGTAACTGGAGTTCAGTGACAAGACATAGATCAGGATACTTATTGATGGCTTTGGGTCCAGTGGTTGCCCCTTGTCTTTATAATCTAAAGTTTTTTCTAGGATTCACTTTGTCTGAGAAAATGACCTTATTTTGAAATCAAAACCTACAAAAGAATTGAGACAAAACATGATCTTGTTTTCCTTCATCAAAGAATTAATCTGGGAGGGGAAGACCACAAAATTTTAAGTAGATTTGTAGGTTCAGAAAGCCAAAATTAAATGGATTGAAAACTGACTGGAAAGTAAGGAATGAGGGACAAGAAGACCAGGTTACTCTAGAATTTTGAAAGTTATAGAATATAGAGTTGAAGATATAATACACAATGGGATAAAGATTGAAGAAAGGTTGGCTGAAGGATGCATTGTAACTGATATCAAAAGATAACAGAAAAGATTCTTATCTGTATCTATTTCAGATGAATAGTGAATTCAAAATTATTAAAATTAATTAAGAGATTTAATTAATTAACATATATGTGTGTGTGTAAATGCACATTAAATATATATGTATATGACTTGCTGCCAATCATAACAATAGCCATAAAATTGCTTGTGAGATGTTTGGAGTTCACTTTTTTTCATTTGAAAGCCTATTTCAGTTCTATTTAGGAGATATGATAATAGAGGCAGGACTGGAAAAAAAAAACTTTGATGCATTTTACCATATCCCTTAAAAATGCAAATTTGTGACGTTATCTTGATGGTGGAATGTATTAAATGCCTTCCATGTGGGCATCAAGTACTGTAGCATTCTGAATTTTTTTGGAGTATATTTTATATATTTTCAGTCAACGAATTAATTAATTATTATCAATCATTCTTAACCACTTACCCTTTGTTAGATACTGTTAGAGGTTTAAGTTACACAATTAAATATTATATATTACATATATATTATATACATATTATACATTATGTTATATACTACATTCAAAGACTAGTACACTCCCTCGTTGTAAAGAGCTTTTTATTTTAATGTGGGAGATAAGATATTTTTACTTGTATGAGAATATTCAGAATAAATATAAAAAAAATACATAAATGAATACAAAATAATTTCATATGAGATGGTTTGGGAGGGAGGGCATAGATAGTTGAAGGAATCAGGAAAGACTTTATTTAGAAGGTAGTATTTGAGTTTTATGTTGAAAAAAAAGAGGAATTCTAAGAAATAAGATGAACAGAAAAATACATTCCATATTTTTGGGGAGCATAATGAAAAGACAATGAAACAGAATATGTAGTGTAATTTTTAAGAAGCAGAAAGAATGCCAGATTGCTTCTATTGAAGAATGTTGTGCTGACAATAATATCCAATGAAGTTAGAAAGATTATCTGTGACCAAGTTGTGAAGTCTGTAAAAACTAAGTAGGGGAGATTGTATTTTATAGTAGAAGCAATAAGGAGTCACTAGAATTGATTGAAGAAAGGAATAATATAGTCAGATCTGTGTTTAAAGAAAGTAATTTGGCTGCAATAAGTTGGAAGGACTGAAGTGATGAGAGACCTGAAGCAGGGAGACCAATTGGTTGGCTATTGCATTATTCTAGTTAAGGCCCTGAATTAAGGTGGCAATGAATGGTATGATTAGAAGGAGTCAGGTAAAATGGTTGTGTGTGTGAAATCAAGGAGAATGAAAAATAAAAGCCAATGTTTTAGCTACAAATTAGGGAGAGAGAGAGAGAACGAAAGAGAGAGGGAGAGAGAGAGAGAGAGAGAGAGAGAGAGAGAGGGAGAGAGAAGGGCACTTTTAGCTACAAACTAGGGTGATAGGAAGGAAATAAGAATTCTGGAAAAAAGGGATGGTTTCCTTGGGAGAGAGGCTAATACTGAGTGCCATTCTGCAGATATTGTATTATCTCCAATACATTTAGTGTGCTATATCCAATAATCAATTGGTGATGCAATATTGAAACCTGAAACTCTGAAGAGCAGGTGAGAGAGCCTGAGGCTGAACATGAACTCTTTCTCTTTCTCTCACATGTCTATACAAACATGTCCATATATGCACAAACATATACACAATAATGTTTTACACACATGTGGATATGCACATAGGATTATATTGTTTGAGTCTTCTGAATAAAGATAACTAAACCCATTTATGCATATGAGGAGGAAGACAGGAAGAGAGAACAGAGAAGAGTGAATGAGAAGATAAGATGGTTTATGGAATAAACTTAGGGGACACTCTCATTCTCACATTGTTTTTGAGGATAAGCCAGCAATTAAAATAAAGAAGACAGTCATATTGGTAGAAGCAGAAATAAGAGAGAAAAAGGTCACAAAACCTTAAGACAGTATTTTGGAGGAAATGGTCAACAGTGTCATATAAAGTCAGTAAGTCAAGAAGGATAAAGACTGAAAAAAAGATAATTAGATTTGTCCATTAAAAATAACATGGGAGAGAAAAGTTTCAGTTTTTCTCTTTGTGTACCTTACCATATTCTAAAGGGTTGAAAAATGAGTGAGAGGAAAGTAAAGTTTTTCTTTTCTAGAAGTTTGGCAGAGAAAAGGAGGAGAAATATAGATTGACATCTTAAGTAGATTGTAAGATCTAGTGAAGATTTTTAAGGATGGGAGAAATAGTCACATTTGAAAGCAGTAGAACTATAAGCAATAGTCAGGGAAAGGTCAAAGCTTTGGAAGAAAGTAATAATTGACAATGCAGTCTTTGCTAGATTATATGATATGAAATCCAGTCCACATTCAGATGCATTAACCTTGTTAAGGAAAAAGCCTATTTCATTGTCAGAAATGGGATAGTGAAACGAGAATGGGAAATAATGTCAAGGGCATTATAGATAATGGAGATTAAGATAATGGAGGAAGAGAGAGTTCAATAAAGAAATCATTTTCTTAGTAAGAGGTTATGTCTTCAGTTTATTTTTAGATAGAAGAAGGAAGATGTGAAGGATTTGAAAAGAAAGCAACAATTTGGGAAAACAGTATGTAGGGGGCAAGATAGAGAATTTGTTATTGCCGGTCACTTTTTCAGTCATATCTGACTCTTTGTAAACCCATCTGGTGTTGTCTTGGCAAAGATACTGCTGTGGTTGGAATTTTTTTCTCCATCTCATTTTACAGATAAAGAAACTGAACCAAATGATGTCAATTGCCTTGTTCAGGATGTTACAGTAAAGATTTGAAGTCAGATTTGATTTCAAGACTTGAATTCAATTCAAGAACTCTTCCTGATTCTAAGCCCAGCACTGTGACACTTCATTGCCCGAAATAAAACAATGTCTTCACTTCCCAGAGGTCTCAATTGAAGTTAAGTAACCTGTATTTATAGTATATCCATTTAATATGGATCTGTGATTTCTTTGAGCTTTCTTTTAAAAAGAAGTGAGAAGAGACAAATGGTGGAAGTAATAGAGGGATTAAGACAAGGGATTTGAGAGTAAAAGTCAGCGAAGAGTTGAAGTGACAAGATACAGGTTGCAGAGTAGAAATAGAGAAAAGTAAAGTCAAAAAAGAGCTAATATTAGGCTGAGAAAGTATTCAGGAATAGAATAATAGAATAATTGATAGTTTGGGTAAAGATGAAGCATCCTTCATCATTTAAAAAGTTGAGGCATATAGAGAATTTGAAGGATAGAAGATTATGGTCAGATAGAGGATGGCCAGATTTTCTAATTAAACAAATAGAGCACTTGTGGATAATGGTGAGATCTATTTTGTATTCATTCTGATATATGGTTGAGATGGAGTGAAGTAAATTATGAAATTTAAAGAGCATAAGGAATCAGGGCATTAGGGATTTTAAAGAGCATTAATGTCAATGCTGAAGTGCTCTAAAAGGGGCAGGAATTATAGAGAAGAGCAAAATAACATGGTTGAGAAAGGAGGGGGAAAAACCTGAATATTTATGTAAAACTTTCACCGTGATATGAATTGGTTGGAAAGTTTTGATGTCATGGACTCCAGAAAAGGACAGCTTTCTGAATGATGGAACTTAAAAGAGAATTTAGAAGTTAAAGTTGTGAACAAAGAATATTATGATTCTAAGGACTAGTATTTTGAAGGGTATGAAAGAAATTGTATTTAATGCTGGAGAAGATGTCTCTAATGCAGTGTCTTCAGGCTGAAGTCATGTTTTGGTGATGATTAAAAGTATGAGAGAAAGATGTCCCAAATGAAAAGATGCTTACTCATTATAGAATGAGAATTGTGGAAGAAAACCCAGAGGTCAGTATGGGAGTATGATAGAGGATAGAGGGAGAAGAAAATTGGAGGTAGTCTATATCATACTTCAGCCTTGTGTAGCTAGTGATAAAGATTGGTATAGAGCAAAAAAGCAGGGTTTGGGAGATTATAAATCAAAGAGGGAGAGGTGGCTACACAAAGAACAGAAAAATGCACAACTTCATGGGTTATGTCTTGACCCACTTCTGTAGTTACTCATTTCTTTAGTTTTTCAGGGTAGCTGGGGAAAAAAGAACTTGACGCTTGCCAATATTCTTCCTCTATATCTCTACCCCATTCCCACCTGAAAGTGATAATCAGATGAATCTGAATTTGGTTAGGCCCAGATAATCAATAAAATCGGGCAGTATATGTACTGAAAAGAGAGACAGAGAGAGACAGGAGCAAAAATGTGTTTAGGGCAGAATTTGTAGAATACTCATATTTTGGATAATAACCTGATTTGGTAATGAGGCAACTATTGGAGCAAAGAAGTAGTCAAGTAAAAGAAGAACAAGGACAGAGCAGTGTTCCCAAAACTCTAAGACAATATTTCAAATACATAATAGCTTTTTCTTTATATCCCTGGGGATTTTAGGCACATCTTTTTTTTCCTACTTGAAAAATATAATATTTTATTTTAAGTGTTTATAGAATTTTTTCCATGACACAAGCTGAAATACTTTGTATAAAGTACATAACTATGTAATTGACCTCTATTTAGAGAGGTCACTCACTTATGTTCTCATCCTTTCATAATACATATTTCATGCCTTCAGTTAAGAAATGTGGAATTAGACTTGCATCTGAGAGGAAGCTGTTAAAATGCTTTGCTACTAAAAATGCTTTGCTACTAATTCATGACCTATTGCGAATCCTTTGATCTAAAAATTATGGATCCTCTCCAGCCCTGATACTTTTCAATTTTGCAGAGAGTTAGATTTTTAGACCCATTTTAACAAAATAATGACTATTATTGTTATTATTGTTATTATTAAGGCAAGGGATATGACTTAAAATTTCCATGTGACTAATTTCTAAAAAAAAGTGCTCTCATCCCATTTTCACATTAAAAGCTTAATTGCATTTATTCCATTCAAACAAATTTAATGACCTCATTTTCACCATTTCTTTTTCCTAATTAATATATGACATCAACATTGGAACTCCTTTTTAGATCACAACCTATCTATTGTCTTTCTATCTTGTACCAAGTTTGTCTAGATCACCCCATAAATTCCCCCATGGTTATGCATCCAATAAGCTTAAGTCTCATTGCTCAAGGCAATGAGTTCTAGAATTTTTCATATTAAATGTATGCCAGTGGAACACTTGCTCTATTGTCATTTAACCCTGTTTCTGGAAATATAGAGTCATAATATCTTGAAGGGACTTTAAAAGTTGCCTAGCCCTACTCTCTCGTTTAACGGATGAGAAAATTGAAATTTCAAGGTTCCACAAATGGTAAGCAATACAATAGAAAATGGTCAACTTGTTTTCTCTTCCATTTATCTCTGCTTACATTCTTCATGTTACTTCTCTTGGGCAGTTCTCTGATGCTAATGTGCAATATTTCCCTCAGGTCCAATTTGTGCCTATTCAGTGGCCTTTTGTTAGACTTCATTTCTCATTTTTTGGTTATACTGGTATTCCTTGGCAGGAAGTTTTATATGACACTACCAAAAGAATTTTTTTGTTCTGATAATGTATCTTTGTTGCAAGGAGAAGTTTATGGGCACTAATGTTTTCCACAGGCTATACCAACATCTTTCCTCCTATTTAACTTTGTTTCCAACACATTATCCCATAGAGTTCAGATTTAAATATGAAGGAAATGAAATGGAACAATATGCCATAAAATTCCATAACAATAATTTAATAATTTTATTCATAAACCAAATTCAAAGTTATCCTTGTTAAAGGAGTTAAACTGACCTCAGTTTCCATTTGTAGAATAAGTAATTTGGATTAGATGATTCCTGTAGTCCATTATAGTTGTAAGACTGATGAGCTATATAGAAGTCAATATTTCATATCACTTATCAGATTATATTTAAGTTGTGATTAGTCCTAAAACTTCTGGTTGATTTCAGATATTGCACATTTATTGAATTTTTTTTAAATGAAAAGAATCAGTAATTCCTATAAGGTTGATTTGCATTTTGCTACCTCAGTGCACAAGCCTAATGAACACAAATGAATTATACTCGCATATGCAAGAATGATAAAAACCCACAAAATGTAGCTTTAAAAGATGCAGCATTTATAAAATTAGAAAAGAATAACTTCAAAAATAAATTCTGAACTCCCATTTGCTCTTTAAAAAGTCCATTCATAGATGAGTCATATAATCAATTTATGCTAATAGATGCCTTTGATGGCATCATTTATAGTTCACAAATATATATTTAAACTGAGAGAATGTGTGGCATAGGGCACAGATTTACTAGTGTCAGAATCAAGTTACAGATCTCAGATGTATTTTTGGTGTGGCTCTGAATTAGTCATTTAACCCCTATGTGTCCATAAGAAATTGAGTTGCCTAACAGTTTCAGAGCTAAATTAGGAAAGAGTTTTTACTCTGAGAATTCTGACATCAGCAGTCTCCAAAGTGAGGCAGGGGGGCCTACTAAGGGTCTGTGGCCTGACTCTGAGGGCTTTATGATCAACCAATATAAATATTTAAGACAAGATTCATTCCACCTTTCTGAATATAGTCTACTGGAAATTGTGTCCTATACTCTTCATTTTGCTCCCCGTCTCCCTCCATTGTGCAAGCTATGAACTTTTTCCCAGGAATGATCCCTTCAGGACTCTATGGTTAGGGTCAGCCACAACTACAGTTGCACAGATGCCATTAACAAAGTCCCCCTATGCATCCCCAACATGCCTACTCTACATTGGCAAATCACATTATGGCTGTAGCAAATGCTACTTTGAAGGCAGTTCTATACTAGAGGACGTGAAATATCAGTAAGATATGCATCAACTCTTTTTTCACTTCAGATAGATCACAGTGAATAACAGATTAAACCAGCAGGGATGAATTGTTATACTCTGAAGATCTTACTATATTATCTTTCTCCTCAAACTCATCTATTTGCAAACTTCTTTCTACTACTAAGATAGATACCTCCATCATTTCAGTCTCTCAGGCTCATAGTCTTTATGTACCTCTATTCTGTTCTCTCTATTCACAGGGTCTCTACCTTAGTTTAAGCCCTATCAGTTCATTTGAATGATTTCTGCCTAAAATTGGGTCTCCCCTCCTCATAATTCTCCCCAATTCATCCTCCACATAACTCTCATGTGTAGCTATGTTTCACCTCTACTCAATAAATGTAGTTGCTCATTATTGACTCTAAGAGCATATATTATTTCATCATTATCTCATACTTTTAAAATATCTATTTTTGTGTCAATTTTATAATGTACATAATTATCCATAGAGTAGTATATAATTTATAAATAAGTAAACATACATATTGTAATGAATGTTTAATTGATTGGAGTGGAATGAAATATACATTTATATGGTGCCTACTTTCTAAGCATCAGTAACTTTGTTTTACAAATAGTATTTCTTTGTTCCCCACAACAACCAAGTAAAATAGATGCTACTATTATTCCCATTTTACAGTAGAGGAAGCTGAGGCAAATAAAGCTTAAGTGATGTACCCAGGGTCTCATAGCTAGCATGTTTCTGAGGTTAGGTACGAACTAAAATTTTCTTGACTCCGATCTCAACCACCTCTATCCATTTTATCACTGATTGGGTTAACAATTCAAAAAGTGGCCTATGCCAGTGGGTATCACATGTCTGGACAAACATATTCATACTTCAAAACATACATGTATGTGTTTATGTGTTTTTAAATAAGAGCTCCATTATAATATATTTAGATACAATTATAACACTGCATTACAGTTGTTATTATACCATAAACATAAGTTAAAGAGGCATTTCTAGCAATTAGACCACTTATCCAATGTAAATTGAAATATGGGAAAGGACTTTTATTTTTGTCTTTGTATCATAATTGCTTAGGATAATCTCTTGAACATGATGCAAACTTAATAAATACTCATTGAGTAAATTAATAATATTAAATTCTATAGTCTGATCTAGTCAATATACCTTGGTTCAATTCCATCAAATTAAGATATAATTAAAAAATTTTAAGTGATATTTAAAATTAAAATTCAAAAATTTCAAATACATTTTTATTGTAACCAATTGGTTACATTTCATTATAAAGAAATTCAAGATTCATAAAGTGAGTTTTAATTTAAAAAACCTGATAGTACACATAAATTTACACAAAAGATAACTACTAAATATACCTTATAAAACAGAAAGCTGTATAATTGTAGAGATCAGCATAAGATACAACCTAAATTAATTTATTTCTAACTAGGATGGACATACTTTAAAAAACTGACAATATCAGAGTTCATTTGAAAGAATGAAAGATCTGTAATTTCAAGAGAAATGATGAAAACATGTACAAATGAAAAAGTTCATAGTTATTTTGTCTAGAATTTATATTATACAGTAATAATAAAAAAATCTTTAGTGTTAATAAAAATTTTTAAAAAGCAAATGTAAAAGTAAATCTATAAAACAAATTGACAAGATAAGCAAAAGAGAAAAGAAATAGAAAAGTGTTTGAAAAACTCAAAGCCATGAATAACTTAATAAAGGTCTCCAACTTTTTTAACCAAAACTGTTGGAAAATTCAAAAGCAATTTTGTAGATATTAAATTTTGAACACTATATTACATCATGTGCCATCTTAGTAACCTCAGAAGAGGTTTGTGTCCTAAATATAAAAGATAAAATAATAGATTAAGTATAGTTCCCAATTATGCCTAGAGGGATAATTCTTGTACAAGCCAATAGTAGAATTCAGAGGGGTTTTGATTTTTTTTTTGAAGGGATAGATAGTCTGGTACCTCTTAGTGATGAAGCACACATGTAAACTGGGAACTATGTGTAATCTATATTCTTCTATAGTTGCCTAGCAAGCTCTGAGAGACTAAGTGATAATAAAATGTCAATTAGTTCTTTTGACAGATTTAATACTATAACAGGAGAAAGAAAAAAGAAGAAAATATAAAACAGATAATTTTGATTGTATAAAGTTTTTTTTTAACGTTGCTATTAATAAAATTAGTGGAGACAGAATTAGAATTGAATGATAGAGTAGAAACATTTTTGCATCAAATATCTCCAATAAAAGTTTGATTATCTCCCCCCCAAAAAGAAATTATTTACAAATACATAATTTAATGAAAAATTATCAATTTATAAGTGATCATAATTTTCATCAAAGTTATAAACAATTTTCATAATTATAATTTTAAATTATATTCACACCAAAATATATTCCAATTTACCAATTAGAGAAATACAAATTAAAACATGACCTTATCTCATACCAATTGGAAAAGATAAGAAAAATTAAAAATAGTCAGTATTGAAGGATCTAGGAGAAAACAGGTATAGTCATGCATTATTAAAGTGAATTAGACTTACTACTCTGGAAAACAGTTAGGCATTAGTTATTTTGGATATCTTAGTGACTGAATCATATGTCAGACAAAGGAAAAATGGAAGAATATTTCATTTATGCCCAAGAAATAAAGAAACCCCAGGTCAAATTACTATTTGTCAAATTTTGAAAACATTTAATTCTTACAATGATTTTATAATCTAATCTATTATAACAGAGTGAAATATGGTCATGATTACCCTGCAATAAAATTACACTGGACAACAGGTAATATCACCACCTCAAGTGCATTTTGTTTTTTGAAGTTCCAATACATTTATAAATCAAATGATAGTAATTCAACATGCTACAATTTAAAATATAGAATCACAAAGCATTTAATTTTGTAAATGTATAAGGAATATGTCTTCATTAAAATATCATCGAACTATTAAAATTCAAATAATATACTTTCAAGAAGAAAATATACATTTAAATATTTGTCTTATATTTAAGTCAAATCAGTAGTATTTCGTTAATCACTTTCTTTGTACCAGGTGCTGTATTAAGCACTGGGGATTCAAAGACAGGACAAAATAATAGTCCTTGGTTTCAAGGAAATCAAAATATAACGAGCACAACAACATGCCATTATGTATAAACAAGATAGACACAAAATAAATAGGAGACAAATTTAGAGGGAAGGCACAGTTGTTAAAGGAAATCAGTAAAGAAAGTGTTTAGGTAATGTACCATATTAAAATTATATGGTACGCAAAATGGAAGCTATCTTCCTTTAAGAAAATTAGGATACTTTAAAACAAAATAACTAAATAAAACGGTTATTCAGCAAAGAGGATACAAGTTGTATGGTAAAACAATAAAAGACACTTTTTTTTTCTTTATCAGTTTTGATTTTGTATCGTCTGCCCAGTGGGCCTTATGGGGAGAAAAAAAAAAAAAAACTTAAACACTTGACATGTTTTGTTTGTATTTTAATGAATATTGTGCTAAATTGAATCAAAGAATATAGAGTAAAATTAAAATTCTCTGAAATCAGGTGAATTAGAAAATCTATAAGTTTACTAATTTAGAGGGCAAATCTTAAAGTATAAATCAATTTGAGGTAAAAGAAAGCGAATCACTAGGGGATTAGGATCTGATGAGGAATTTTAGAGGGAGACCACCTGGCCTAATCTGGAATAATTCAAATGACTTCAGAAAATTTTAATTTCCTTTGAGGTTGTGAGTAGGTTGTTTGTAGAAGAATTGCTTGGATTCTGTGATTTTCCTGTTGGCAAATCATGCCTTCTTAAAAGACTTATAAAGTACAATATACACAACATACCACATGATAATATGTTGCTGTTATACCTTTTAATAGAATTGGACCAGTTAGTTCCGACCAGTTTGTTTGACAACTCAGTTACTTTTATCTTAATGCATGTATTTCTAGCTCTAGTTCTAAATACTGATGTGTTATATAAATAGTCAGTAAGCCTACACTTAACACTACCCACTCTACTACTTTAGATTTCACTCTTCTAAATGTGGAGAAGTCTTATATTGACATAACATGAAGTTTTTCTCCTACTGTTTGTAGCTGCTTTTTTTTTTTTTTTAATCAGTTTAGCTACTAATTTAATTGTTCACATGCACGATAACATTATTCTCTAGACTAGAAGTTAGAGGACCAAAATCTGTCTGATATGCTATTTAATAAATATTTGGGGACCATTAGTTAATAATGCCCTTAACCCTAGGCAAGTCTTTGGGTTCCACTGGACAAGAATTAGTCTTCTAACTTATAGTTGGGAGATAAAGTTTTTTATGTTGAAATTACTTATGAGAGAATTCATCTTGCTTTTAATATGTGTGACATAGAGAATGTTTCCAACCTTCTACTGTGGAAAATGTATCAGTGACCTTTCTGGCAATAATAGAGTAGTAGACCAGTTTCATTTGTTCTTAATCTTCCCATTTCTAATGTTAATATGAAAATATAGCTAATTTCTTAATTTGATTATATTAAAAGATGATAAAAAGCATTCCAGTGAAAATACAATACTTACATTTGCGATTGTTACTTTAAAAACTAAAAACTAAAAATTATTAATACAAATTTAAAATAAGAAACAACAACAAATTACTCCTTTTTCATAGGTAAAAGTGAGGCACAACCTTCCTTCAATAAAATCCAAATCACTTGCATATCATGGAATCATCTCCCTGATGTCATGGTCCTCTCTGAAAATGAAGAACAGACAACAAAAACAACAATCTTGAATAGTAAGATAGGTTTTTGTACCCAATTGAATGTGTATATTATTTTCTCTTTTAAGCAACGGGGAAGAGATTAAAGTACTCATTCCTTCAAGTCCCCAGTCCTCCTTTCCACTATAAAAACTCTTTTCCTCCTATTTTATGTGAGACAATTTGCACAATCTATCTCTCTCTTTCTCCTTCAGGCAGTATGCTCTTGTGTCTCACATTTTAAATTTATCATTTATTTTAGATACTGCATCACACATCATCCACATTCATGCCCCCCCATATATATGTCTCTATATATCAAGATATATATTCCTTCTAACTGCCCCAAGAATGAGAAAGTTCTTAGGAGTTACAAGTGTTAGCTTTGCATTTAAGGTTATATAAACATTTAATCATATTGAATCTTTTAAAATTTCTCTTTCTCTTTTATTTTTTCATGATCTTCTTGAGGGCTTGTATTTTAAAGTCAAATTTTCTGTTCAGCTCTGCTATTTTCATTATGAATGCTTGAAAGTCCTCTATTTCAATGAGAATCCATTCCCCTCCCCTTCCCATCCTCCCCAAAATATTATACTCAGTTTTGTTCGGTAGGTGATTCTTGTTTGTAATCCTAGAACAAAAATGCTAAAAGTACAAAAGCCCTTTTAACTATTCTAAGCCTTCTGATCCTTTAATATATGTTTCTATTTTATTATGATTATGATTATCATCCTGAGTGTGACTATACAATATCTGAATTGTTTCTGATTGCTTGTAATATTTTCTGCTTAATATCTGAATTTGGCTACAATATTCCAGGGAATTTTCATTAGTGATCTATTTCAGGAAGTTGTATTCTTTCAAGTTCTATTTTATCCTCTGTTTCTAGAATATCAAGATTATTTTTCTTGATAATTTCTTTAAAAAATGATTCCTACAGAATACTCCTTTGCTATTATGGCTTTCAGGTAATCTAGCAATTGTTAAATTATCTATTTTTGAAGTTTTTTTTTCTGGTAAATTGTTTCTTCAGTGAAATATTTCACATTTTCTTCTATTTTTCATTCTTCTTTGGATAATTTTTATTGTTTCTTGATGTGTCGTAGTTATTACCTTCCCCTTTTCCAAATTTAATTTTTAAGTAATTGTTTTCTTCAATCCCCTTTTCCACTGGGTCAATTCTACTTTTTAAGATGTTCTTCTCTTCACTGGATTTTTGTACTATTTTTAAAATTTAATTTAATCTTATTTTGTTTTAATTTACCATTCAGCCTATTCTGTTTTTTAAGGTATTATTTTCTCCATTGCTTTTTGTGTATAACCTACATGATTTTCTTGAATTGCTTGAATAAAAATTTGTTTCCTTTTAATTGTTATTGAATTTAGTACTATGTCATCATTTAGCTGAAGAAAAAGTCACCACTTTGGGTATTTAAACTATAGATTTAAAGTTTGGCATTTTAAAATTTTCTCCAGGTACTTGTCAATAAAATTTTAGCATTCATTTTAATAAGCATTTGACTTCCTTCTACTTTTCTCCCTCCTTTCCTTTATTTCTCCAAAAAATATAAGTCAAACTGATGTAGGTTATACATGTGTGATCATGTAAAACATATTTCCATATTAGTCACAGTTGTGAAAGAAGAAACAGTTTAAAAGAAAAAATAGATAAGTTAAAAATATTCTGTGATCTGCATTCAAGAGAATACAAATTCTTTATTTGGGTGTGGGTAGCATTTTCCTCATTTTTCTTTGTGAGTTCTTTGTTCTTCCATGGATCATGTATTGCTGAGAAGAGCTGAGTCATTCATAATCAATCATGACACAATTTTGCTGATACTGGGTGCAATTTTCTTCTGCTTCTGCTCATTTTACTTTACATTAGTTTCTACAAACCTTTCCAGGTTTTTCTGAAATCTGCCTATTCATCATTTCTTATTGTGCAATTATATTCTAATACATTCATATATCACAGCTTGTTCAAACATTCTCCAATGGATAGGCATCTCCTTCCTTTCCAATTTGGCACTTAAAAAAGGGCTGCTGTAACTATTTTTAGACATGTAAGTTTGTTCCCTTCCTTATTATATCTTTAGGATACAAAACTACTAGTGGTATTTCTGGAACAAAGGGTTTGCATAATTTGGTTACCCTTTGGGCATAGTTACAAATTTCTCTCCAGAATAATTGGATCAATTCACAACTCCACCAAGAATTCATTAGTATTTCAATTTTCCCACATTCTCTCCAACATTTATTATTTTCTTTTTTTTTTTTTCTTTCTTTTTTTCTTTTTTTGGTCATAGTAGATGTGAAGTGGTATGTTAAGAGTTACTTTAATTTTCATTTCTCTAATCAAATGTAAAGTAAAAGTTATTCTTCATAACCTATAGATTTGATTTTTTCATCTGAAAACTGCCTATTCACATCCATTGGACATTTATCAATTGGGGAATGTCATGTATTCTTATAAATATAGCTCACTTCTCTATAGAGTTAAGAAAGAATCTTTTATCATAAATACTATAAAGACTGTTCCCCAGTTTTTTTTGTTTTCCTCTTAGTTTTGGCTACATTGATTTTATTTGTACAAAAGCTTTTAAGTTTACTACAATCAAAATCATCTATTTTACATTTTGTAATGATCTCTACCTCTTGTTTGGACATGAATTTTTCCCTTCCCTATAGATTTGACATGTAGACTATTTTTTAGTCTTGTCATTTGTTTATTGTGTCCCCTTTATGTGTAAGTCATATACCCATTTTGACCTTATCTTCATATAAAGTGTGAGATATGGATCTACATATAATTTGTGTCATAGTTTTCTCATTTTCCACGTTTTTGTCAAATAGTGAGTTCTTATCTGTGAAATTGGAGGTTTGGGTTTTATTAAACACTAGATTGGTATGGACACTAACTGCAATGTCTTGTATAGATAATCAATTGCTGTGATCTACCATTCTATTTCTTAGCCAGTACCAGTCAGTTTTAATGATGACTGCTTTTGTTTGAAATCTGGCATGGTCTAGCCATCTTTCTTTGTAATGTTTTTCATTAATTCTCTTGATCTTTTTTGTTTTTACAATTCAATTTTGTTATTATTTTTTCTATCTTTATCAAATAATTTTTGCTACTTTGGTATAGCATTAAATAAGTAAATTAATTAAGGCAGAATTATCATTTTTATTATATTGGCTCCAATTACTTATGAATAATTGATATTTTACCAATTGTTTAGAGGTGACTTATTTTGTGTGAAAAATATTTTGTAATTATTTTCATACAGTTCCTGAGTTTGTCTTGACAGAGACTGCCAAGTACTTTATATTGGCCACACTTGTTTTACATTTTAAATGGAATTTCTCTTTTTTAAATTATTTTTTTTTATTTTTCCTCAGTTGTAGAGGATCACAGATAATGGGGAATCCTGGGTGAGGTAAATGACACTTTAATCCAATAAAAGGAATCCCACTGACATGTCTGATTTGGCTTCCTACCCCCCTTCCCCCCGCCCCAGGTTATCTTGGTCTTCCTGAGAAGTCAGGGAGCATGACAACCTGTATTATAATTAAAGCAGAGTTAAACTAAAGTGGCAAGGAAACATCTGCACACAATAGCAAGTTCTTTATGTGGTCCTACATGCACAATGTTCTATAGTTAGTACATGCACAATGTGCTATAATTATGTAAGTGTATTAGGGTATATAAGGCTGAGAAAATTTTGACTAAATAGACTCCTTGATCATCTTCTTGAGTTCCACCCCTTCACTCCTCACCCATGATCAGGAATTGGGCTGGTACTCAACTCCTCTAGTGAGCAGGTCCAGACAACTGGTAACAAATAAAAATAATTTTAACATTCATTTTTAATTTTGAGTTCCAAATATTCTTCCTTCTTTCATTTCTACCCTCCTTAAGAAGGTAAGGGATTTAATACAGGTTATACAAGTGTAGTCATGCAAAACTTTTCCATAATAGTTATGTTGTAAAAGAAAAACATAGAACCTCTCTCTCTCTCTCTCTCTCTCTCTCTCTATATATATATATATATGTGTGTGTGTGTGTGTGTGTGTGTGTGTGTGTGTATATATAACTATCAGGAAAAAAGTGTTTTTCTTTTGGAAGTATGTTGAAATCTGATCAGATATCATCAGTTCTTTCTCTGGATACAGGGAGCATTTTTCATCATAAGACCTCCAGAGTTGTCTTGAATCATTGTATTACTGACAATCCTTAAGTCATACACAACTGATAGTCTTTTGATATTGCTGTTACTTTGTACATTGTACACAGTACATTTCACTTTACATCAACTCAATGAAGTCTTTCCAGATTTTTCTGAGGGCATCCTGATCAATATTTCTTATAGAATAATAGAATTCCATCATGATCATATACTATGATTTGTTCAACTAGTCTCCAATTGATGGATATCCCTTCAATTTCTAGTTCTTTGCCCCCAGAAAAGAGTTGCTATGAATATTTTTAATATATTTTACTTTTGTGTTTTTTTATCTCTTTTGAAATGCAGACCCAAAAATGCTAGGTCAAGAGACAAGCATGGTTTATAGCCTTTTGGGCACAGTTCCAAATTACTCTCCAGAATGGATGAATCAGTTCACACCTCCATCAAGAATGTGTGAATATCTCATTCTCCAAACATTCCCTCCCCCATGTCATTATCCTTTTCTGTACTGTTAGTCAATTTAATAGGCCTGAGGTAATGCCTCCTAAATGTTTTAATTTGCATATATCTATTTAATACTGAATTAAAGCATTTTCATATGGCTATAGTTACATTTAATTACTTCTGCATCATAAAAAGAATTTGGTAGGATTAGCCAATCTAATAGGTATGAGATAATACCTCACAAATGTTTTAATTTCATCTATCTATTCAGTAGTGAACTAGAATAGTTTTCATGTGGCTATCATAATGTATGTATGTATTATAAAAATAACTTAATAGGACTTTTTCTTCCCCATTTTTCATGAATAGTATATAATATTATTTAATTTATTGTTCTTTAAATGTTGGGTAGAAATCACTTGTAAATTCATCTAGCCATGGAGATTTTTTCCTTAGTGAGTTCATTAATGTCTTGCTAAATTTCTTTTTCTAAAAGGGACTATTTAAGAAATTTATTTCCTCATCTGTTAATGTGGACAATCTATTTGTATTTATCCATTTCACTTAAATTACCACATTTATTGAAATATAATTGCACAAAATAGCTCTTAATTATTGCTTTAATTTCCTCTTCATGTGGCAAGTTCACCTGATTCATTTTTGATATTGGTAATTCAATTTTTTTCTTTTCTTTTTTCTAAACAAATCAACCAAATATTTATTTATTTTGTTGGTTTTTCATAAATCCAATCTTAATTTTGTTTATTAGTTCAATAGTTTGCAAACTTTGTATAATGCGATTTTCAGAATTTCTAATTTGATATTTAGTTGCAGGTTTTTAATTTGTTCTTTTTCTACTTGTTTAATTGCATGCTCAATTCATTGATCTTCATATTTTATTCATGTAAGCATCTAGAGATATAAAATTTCCCCTATGAACAGCTTTGGCTGTGTCCCATAAGTTTGGGTATGTTGTCTTATTATTGTCATTCCCTTGGATGAAATTATCAATTGTTTCTATGATTTGTTGTTTAATCTACTCATTTTTTAGGATAATATTATTTAGTTTCCAATTAATTTTTATCTATTTTCCCATGGCTCTTTATTATATGCAATTTTTATTGAATTATGATCTGAAAAAAAATGCATGTACTATTTCTATATCCTCTAAGTATACCTCTTCTAACTACCTTGACAAAGATATAGTTCTCAAGAGTTACACACATCTTCCCATATAGGGATATAAACATTTTAACCTTTAAAAACATATTTTTTTCCATTTACCTTTTTATACTTCTCCTGAGTCTTCTATTTGGTGATGAGATTTTCTGTTCAGCTCTGATCTTTTCGACAGAAATTATTGAAAATTCCCCATTTTCTCCAATGTCCATCTTTCCTCTTTGAAAGGTAATGCCTTATGAAAAAGTATTACAAATCATTATTGATCAGAGAATTGCAAATTAAGACAACTATGAGATATCACTACACCCCTGTCAGATTGGCTAAGATGACAGGAAAAGATAATGATAAATGTTGGAAAACTGGGATACTGATATATTGTTGGTGGAGTTGCGAACGGATCTGGAGAATCTTGCATCCTGGAGAGCAATTTGGAACTATGCTCAAAAAGTAATCAAACTGGGCATACTGTTTGATCCAGCAGTGTTACTATTGGGGCATTCTGTTTGATCCAGCAGTGTTACTATTGGGCTTCTATCCCAAAGAGATATTAAAGAAAGGAAAGGGACCTATATGTGCGAAAATGTTTGTGGCAACCTTTTTTGTATTGGCTAGAAACTGGAAATTGAATGGATGCTCATCAATTGGAGACTGGCTGAGTATGAATGTTATGGAATATTATTGTTCTGTAAGAAATGACCAGCAGGATGAGTACAGAAAGGCCTGGAGAGACTTACATGAACTGATGCTAAGTGAAATGAGCAGACCCAGGAGATCATTATACACTTCAACAACAATATTATATAAGAATCAATTCTGATGGAAGTGGCTATGTTAGGCAATGAGAGGATCCAATTTAGTTCCAATTGATCAGTAATGAATAGAACCAGCTATCCCCAGCAAAAGAACACTGGGAAATGAGTGTGGACTACAGCATAGCATTCACACTCTTTCTGTTATTGTTTGCTTGCATTTTTGTTTTTCTTCCCAGATTATTCTTACCTTTTTAAATCTGATTTTTCTTGTGCAACAAGAGAACTGTATAAATATGTACACATATATTGCATTTAAGATATACTTTAACATGTTTAGCATGTATGAGACTGTCTGCCATTTAGGGCAGGAAGGAGGGAAGGAGGGGAAAAATTGGAACAGAAGTGCTTGCAAGAGTCAGTGTTGAAAAATTACCCATGCATATGTTCTGTCAATAAAAAGCTATAATAAAAAAAAGAAAGAATTCAAGGAAAAAAAGAAAAAAAAGAACTAACTTCTTTTTATATTTCTATACTTTCTTTCTGTGATGTGATTCCTTTTCCAAAATAATGACTTTCTCCTTCAAACTTTCATAATTCTCCTACATAGTTCTCATTTCTTTTCCCCATTTTTCTTTTATTTCTCTTTTAAGATCCTATTAGAACTCTTCCAAGAAAGTCTTTTAAGTTGTAGGTTAGTTCATATCTTTAATTGAGGCTTCATCTGAAGGCAATTTATCTTGCTGCCCTCCTCTAGTTTTGTGTTCTCTGTCTCCATAATAACTTTCTATGGTCAGAGTTAATTTTGCTTTTTTTGCTCATTTTTGAAGGTTGAGATCTGCTGCCCTTAAGAGTATGGGGAAGATTGTCCAAAACTTCTTCTTCATGATGACAGGGACTTCTCATTGACTGGACTGGGGCTGGTGCTAATGGCTCCCCAAATGAATCTAATGACGTAGTCAAATAATGCTGGGGTTCAAGTTGCTCATAATTTGTCTTTTGTGGATACATTGGAAGTCTAACAGCTATTCTGTCATTCCAGCCTTCTAGACTAGGACAGAATAACTAATGCTGCTGTATTTTGGCTAAGAGCCTCCTGCTAGATTTCTCTAGTCAGGCTTTCCAAGCTGTGTCTCCCTGTGATGAACATCCTTCTATTGAATCTGTGCTGGGCCACTTATCCCCTGTCCAACTGAGACAGACTTTTCCTGAAAATCTTCCAAGACACCTTAAATTGGAAAATTATGACACTCTGAATGTTTGTGGGCTCTGTCATTCCAAAATCCATTCAGAGGTTTGATTTAGTGTTAATTTTGAATGAAACAATGGAGCACCAAGGCAATGTCTTGTCTGCTTTTCACAATCTTGCTTCTGCCCCCCAAGAACCATCAATTCTAAAAGTATATAAGATATTTGGAAAAAATGGGCAAAGAAGGAGTTCTGCCAAATCCTTTTATGAAAAATATAGTGCTAGTGCCCAAACCAGTAAGAGCAAAAATATTATATATATATATATATATATATATATATATATATATATATATATATACCAATTACCCTAATAGATATGGATGCAAAATTGTAATTACTGATTCAATTTTTCTTATTTTTTACAAATTTTATAAATTATAGATTTGACTCATTTTCCTTTATATTTGAGAAATGAGCACTTATCAGAGAAACTTGCTTCAAAATTCTTTTTACAATTACTATTGATAACTGTTCCCTCCTCCCAATTTATTTTCTTTCCTTTAAACCTGTCTCTCCTCAAAAGTTTTGCTTATGATCATTCTTTCTCTTGATATTCCCTCCTTTTAAGCATCCTGCTCCCTTCCCATATTGCATTCCATTCCTATTTTCGTTCAGGTAAGATAGATTTCTATTCCCATATTGAGTGTGAATGTAATTTTTTCTTTCAGCCAATTCTGATGAAGTAAGGTTCAATCACTCCCTTTCTCCCCGCCTCTTCCCCTCCACTATAAAACCTTTCCCTTGCCTCTTTTTCATGGCAGATAATTTACACCATTCAACTTCTCCTTTTCCCTTTTCAAGTACACTCCTCTTTTATTACTTAATTTCATCATTTTGTACACATTATCCCTTCATATTCAGCTCACTTTGGTCTCTCTATACAGATATTCCCTTTAATTGCCACAATAATGAGAAAGTTCTAATAAGTTACAAGAATCATTCTCCCATGTAAGAATGTGGACAGATAAACTCTATTAAGTCTTTTATGATGTCACTTTCCTCCCTATGGTTCTCAAGAGTCCTGTCTTTGAAAATCAAATTTTTTATTCAGCTCTGGTCTTTTCATGACAAAAACTTGAAAATCATGTTTCATTGAATGAGAACTTTTTCCTCTGAAGTATTATATTCAGTTTTTCTGGGTAGATGATTCTTGGCTGTAATCCTAGCTCTATTTTTTTCTGGAATATCATATCCCAAGCTGTCTAGTCTTTTAATGTAGAAGCTGCTAAATCTTGTGGATACTGATTGTATCTCCACTATACTTAAATTGTTTCTTTCTGGATGCTTGCAATATGTTCTCCCTAACTGAGGAGTTCTGGAATTTGGTTATAACATTATTTGGAGTTTTTTAGGGGGGGGGGGATGCTTTCAAGAGGTGATTGTTGGAATCTTTCAATTTCTATTTTACTGTCTGGTTTTAGACTATCAGGATAGTTTTCCTTAATATTTTGTTGAAAATAGATATCCAGACCTTTTTTTTTTGATTATGACTCTCAAATAGGCAATAATTTTTAAGTTATCTCTCCTGGATCTATTTTCAGATCAATTTTTCCCCCAAATAAGCCTTCACTTTTAATTCTATTTTTCATTTTTTTTTGTTTTGCTTTGTATCTTGATTTCTTATAAAGTTATTTGATCACTTTTAATTTTTAAGGAATTATTTTTCTTATTGAGCTTTGGTATCTTTTTTCCCAATTGACCAACTTTGCTTTTTAAGACATTCTTTTCCTCATTTGCTTTTTATATTTCCTTTTACATCATTCTCAACTCTTTTTTTCAGATTTTTCCTCAACTTCTCTTACTTAATTTTCACTAATTCAGAGACATTACTTCACTGAAGCTAAGGTTGAGTTGAGGCTGGGTTTGGGACTGGTGCCATGATTAAGGCTGGGGCAGCACTAGAGTGGCCTGCACTGGCTTCCACTATGGTTCTACAGAGCTTTTGTGCTGACCTTCCAAATTGTCTCTGTACTGAGAGGTCTCAAAATCATGGGTACTGATGTTAATTCAGAGATTCCCTAGACAGTTCCTATTTTATTGACTTGGGGCTGGAGCTAGGACCAGAGCTGTGCTGGTGTTTTCTGCAGTGGAACTTGACACTGAGCTCCAACCTGGTTCCACAGACATTTTTTTTTTTTTTTGCTGACCTTCTAAGTTGTCTTTGGCTGGAAAACATTTTACTCCATCTTTTGGGGTGTTCTTGATGCTGTTTGAGTGGTCTAAATTCCTGGTGGTCTAGAGGTTAATGGCTATAAGAGATTTATTAAGAAGCCCCTTTAAATTGGCCACTGGTTTTAGAAGTGAAAGAATTCACTCATTCCTGAAATATTAGTTGAAAAATGAAAGTTTATTGTTAGATAGAAATCAGTTTACCAAGAGACTGATTTCTATAATGGCAGATCTATGGAAAATGGAGTTTTGCACTGAGAATACAGTTCTCAGTGGACAGAAGGTCCTGGCAGTAAAGGGAGCTACCAAGATCCATCTGCAAAAGACCTTTGTTGATGGAAGCTATTATATTGAGTGTCTTAGTGGGGGTAGGGACAGTCAAAGTTGCTGAGACACAGTGGGGGCTGGGACAGCCCAAATCTCCTATTGTAATTCAAAAGGATGTTTTTTGACCAGGATTTGTAATTGAACCAAAGGCTGTGGCATTCTGGACTAGGAAGGATGTGCCTCTGCCAGGAAGGACTGAGAATCTGAAAGGGATCACAGATCAATAGGAAATACAGTTTCTTAAAGGGAATACAATCTGCTTCATTCTGATGCCCTAAAATTTGTTTAGAGTCACTGTTTAAAGGAATCTGGAGCAGTTTTGGAAGAAGTTGGGCAAGTTTCTGATTTTATTTTGCTATCTTGTCTCCATCTTCCAGAAATATAGTTACTGGTTCAATATTTTTATTATTAGCATAATTAGCCATATCAAAACAAAACTAACAAATGATATGATTATCACAAAAAATGCAGAAAAAACTGACAAAATATAGCACACATTCCTATTAAAAAACACAAAAGAACATACTAATAAACAAAGTTTTCCATAAGTTAATAAATAGAATCTCTTTAAAATCACCAGCAATCATTATATGTAATGGAGATAAGCTACAAGTTTGTCCAATTAGATTAGGAGTGAAACAAGTATACATTAACATGTATCTAATTCAATATTGTCCTAGAAATTTTAGCTTTATTATTATTAATAATAAAAGAAGAAAAGGAAATTGAAGAAAAAAAGAATAGCCAATGGAAAGTAAAACTATCACTATTTGCAGACACTTTTAGAAAAGCCTAGAGCATTAAATTTAAAACCAAAAGCAACTAGTGGAAATAATTAACCACTTTAGCAAAGTTGCAGGTTATAAAATAAACCAATAAGCCACTGGTATTTCTACATAGTACAATCAAAGTTCCCAACAACACGATAAGAGAGATTCCATTTGAAATAACTGTAGACAATATAAAATATTTGAAATTGTACTTTCTAGGACAAACCCAGAAACTATATAAACACAGTTGCAAACACTTTTCATGCAAATAAAGTTAGATCTAAATGATTGGGAAAACATCAATTACACAAGGGAAGGTTAAGCTAATACAACAAGGACAATTCCACCTGAATTAATGTATTTATTCAATAGTATACTAACCAAACTACCAAAAAATTATTTGATGGAGCTAGAAAAAAAATAAAAACTAAAATTAATCTGAAGGGACAAAATGTCAAGAATACCAAAGAAAAAAAATGCAAAGAAAGGAGGTCTGGCCATATTGGTTCTAAAATTATATTACAAAGTAGCAATCATCATCAAAATTATTCAGGAATGACTAAGAAATAGAATGGTGGATCTTTGGAATAGGTTATGTTACCCCAAAAAAATTAGTGAATGACTATTGCAATCTACTGTTTGATAAACCCAAAGACTCCAGCTTCTGGGATAAAACTCACCATTTGGCAAAAACTGATAGAAAAACTGGAAAATAGTATGGCAGAAACTAGGTATAGATCAACATATCATGCTGAATACCAAGATACCAAGATAAAGTCAACATAGACATATGATTTAAACCTGAGGCTTGATACTGTAAGCAAATTAGAAAAGAAAGGAAAAATTTACTTGTCATACCTATGGAGAAGAGAAGAATTTATAATCAAACAAGAAACAGAATATTATGAAATGCAAAATAGAAAATTTTGATTAAAAAAGAGGGTTTTCACAAACAAAATTAATGCAGTCACGAACTGAAGGAAAGAAGGGATATATTTTTTATAATTAAGGTTTCTGATAAAAGTCTCATTTCTAAAACAAATTTATATTTATATCTAATATATTTAATTATAACTAATATATCTAATAGATATATTTATATCTAATCTAATCTAAAACTAAGGTCATATCTAAATAAATTTATAAGAACACAAGTCATTCTTCAGTTGATAAATAGTCAAAGGACATGAACAGGCCATTTTCAGATGAAGAAATTAAAGCTATTTATAATCATATGAAAAAAATACTCTAAATTACTATTGATTAGAGAAATGAAAAATAAAGCATCTCTGAAGAAGGACTCATCTCTATCATATCATATCATATCTATCATATCAGCCAATATAAGCCAATATAAGAGAAAAGGCCACATTGAGGAGAAGATGTGCGAAAATTGGAACACTAATGCATTACTGGTGAAGTGAACTGATTCAACTATTCTGGAAAGAAATTTGGAGCTATACCAAAAGGGCTAGAAAATTGTGTGTCACCTATAATCTAGGAATAATACTACTATATCTGTTTTCCCCAAAAGATCATAAAAAAAGAAAAAGGATACAAATGTACAAAAATATGTATAGCAACACTTTTTTGTGGTAGCAAAGAATTAGAAATTGAGAGATTGCCTAACAATTGGAGAATGATTAAACAAATTTTGGTATATGTTATAATGGAACAGTTTGGTGCTCTCAGGAATGATAAGCAGGGTAGATTTCAGGAAAATCTAGAAAGATTTACATGAACGAATGTTGGAATTATGAACCAGAAAAATTTCCAACAATAACACTGTGTAGTACAACTATATAACTTGTTTCTAGAAACAATGATTCAAAACTCAAAAGACTCATGATGGAAAATGCTATTCACATCGAGAGAAAGAGTCATGGAATCTGAATGCAGACTGAAGCACAGTATTGTTACATGGTTGTTTGTTTTCGTTTTTAAATTTTTCTTTCTTGAAGTTTTCCCCATTTATTATAATTTTTCTTTCATAACATGACTAATGTGGGAATATGTTTAATATGATTGTATATATGTGTGTGTGTGTGTATAAAACATATTAGATTGCTTGCTCTCAGGATTTGCAAAGGGGACAGACATAGAGAGGGAAGAAAATTTGGAAAGCTATCATTATATGTCATTGCAAAAAATAAGTTATTATTTAGTTGAAAAAAAAATATTTGAGGAATTTCTTTAGCTCAATTATTTCCCTCCTTGGTTAAGACTTTCCATTTAGTATTAAGTTAATTCTAGTTTACTAGGAAGATTTCACAACTTTTATCATTAATTTCATCTTAATTTTACTTGTGGTCATTTTTCCTATTTATTCATTCTACTTTTTTTTTAAAACTGGGAAAACTAATACTTTTTTTACTCACGTAGTTTCATTTATGTTTTCTTTAAATAGAACTTTGGAAAACCCATTTGAATTTAAGGGGAATTGGTTCAACATGCTTTAAATGCTAAATATTCTGATTCTCACTAATTGGTCAATAATAAGTTCCAGATTAAACCTCACTTGGTCATTGAATGGGATGTGATTGCTCAAAAAGTTTCTGTTTTGGGCAGAGCCAAGATGGCGGAGAAGGCACACGTGACTTTCTATTTCTTCTTCCCTTTTCAATATTATTCAACCCTCAAAATAGTCTTGACGTAAATTCAAAAGATAAAAAAAGTAAACAACTCACCAGGGAAAAATCGCAGTCCCCAAAAAAGGTTTGTTCCAAAACAGGATAGTTTCCTCTCAGACCGGGAAGGGGGGGGTCTTTTACCAAAGAAGAACTGAGATCATTACTGATCACAAAACAGAAAATTTCGATTATCCAAAGAAAAGTTTTGAAAAAAAAACTAATCGACAAGATTAGAAGAAAGCAATCTGGGAAAAATTTTACAGTCAAAGGTTCTGATAAAGCCTTATTTCCAAAATAAATAGAAATTAATTAATTTATAAAAAATCAAGCCATTCTCCAATTGAAAAAATGGTCAAAGGATATGAAAGACAATTTCGATGAAGAAATTGAAACTATTTTTGATATGAAAAGATTCCAAGTCATTATTAACAGAAAAATGCAAATTAAGACAATCAAGATACCACTACACACCTGTCAGATTGGCTAAGATGAGAAAAAATAATGAGATTGTTGGAGGGATGGGGAAAACTGGGACATTGATGCATTGTTGGGGAGTTCTAAGAAATCCAAACCATTTTGGGAAATGTTTGGAATATGCTCAAAAGTTATCAAACTGTGCAAGATCCAAGTGTTACTACTGGGATTATATCCCAAAAAGATTATAAAGAAGGAAAGGGACCTGTATGGCACGAATGTTTGGGCAGCCCTTTTGTAGTGGTAGAAACTGAAACTGAATGGAGTCCACAGTTGGAGAATGGCTGAATAAATTGTGGTATTAATAAGGAATAATGTTCTGTAAAAATGACCAACAGAATAATTTAGAAAGGCCTGAGAGATTGAAGATCTGGAGGAAATGAGCAGGACCAGGAGATCATTATAACCAAAAAAGATGAAGACCATTTGATGGATCAGGCCATCCTCAGCAACGAGATCAACCAAATCATTTCAATGGACGAATGAACTGAACCAGCTATGCCCAGAAAAAGAACTCTGGAGATGACTAAAAACCCATTACATTGAATTCCCAACTTATTTATGCCCACCTGATTTTTTATTTTCCCAAGCTAATTGTACTATTTCAGAGTCTGACTTTTTGTACAGCAAAATAACGTTTTGGTCAGTATACTAATTTTATCTAATTTATATTTTAAATGTACTTAACATCTACTGGTCATCCTCCATCTGGGGAAGGGTGGGGTAAGAGGTGAAAATTAACAAGATTTCAATTATTAATGCTGAAGTTACCCTTGCATATTCCTGTAAATAAAAGGTTTTAAAAAAAACAAAAAGGTTTGTTCCCGGGCCAGGGAGGAGACTGTAGACTGGGAGTTAGTTTCCAAGAAGAGCCCAAACGAAAGTGAGAGCACAGATCTCGCAAAAGCAGCCCCAAACGCATAGGGGCTTTTCCTTGGGGGTTGGAACCCAGGAGGAGGGCCCCCAGGGCCCAATCTGCGCGTGGGGGCCGGCGGGGCCATGGTTTTCCCAGGGCCCGCCGGGGAGACGTTGGGGGAGTTCGGGCAGAATTTGATGAATGGAGGTCTGTGGTCAACCAATCCACAGCCCCACAAGGTCGGCCGGGGAAAGACTTTTCACACCTTAGTCTCAACCGGGGAACGCAACCCTAGCCCAACTCACTTTTTAGCTCCGCATGCTGAATCCATCCGTTGGGGGAAGGGAAAACTCTACCAGTACACCCCATATCTCAGGTGGAAACCGGTTTACATTCTCCTGTTCTGAGAGGGTGGGCCTGCCTAGAAGGCATACCCTAAAGGCTTTAAAACATGAATAAAAAGATGAAAAGAATGATTGAAGCTTCTTGCAGAAAAAGAGCAGGTCAGCAAACCTGAAGAGACTAATACAAACAGGCATCAGACAAACCAGACAAGGAATTACCTATCCTTTTTACATGATGCTCTAGAAGAGACCATTAAAAGTCTAAAAAAGAGGTTGAAGATAAATGGGGAAAAGGAAAGAAGTTTTAAATGACAAAACTTCCGAAATATGAATTGAAAAGATAAAAATATTCCCAGGAAGTAGGGAAAAAAATTTTTGAATTAAAAGTAAAAAATTAGGAAAAAGAATTGTGAAAAAAAAATAAAGAATTCACTGGAAAGGTTTGGAATTGAAAAGACAAAGAACTTGCAAGAAAGTAGGATCTTTGAACTGAAAAAATAATTCACTAAAAAAATAGTGAAATGGGAAAAAAATTCCACAGAGCAAAACAATACATTTAAAACGAAAGGGAATAACAGAAAGAAGTGAAAAAAAGCTAATGAAGAAAATAATTTTTAAAAATTAAACTGAAAAATAGAAACTTAATTCATTGAGACAGAAAAACGAAAAAAAAAAAAATGACAAACTGGAAAACCAGGAATTCGGAAAGACAGACGGAAAATAGATTGGAGAGAAATCTGAGGGATTATTGGTTTGGAAAAATTTGGGGGGGATACTATTTTAAAGAAATCATCAAAGGAAGCAGATTTGAACAGAAGGAAATAGGATTGAAAGAATTTAAAAACCTTCTGAAAGAGACTCTAAAATAAAACCCCAAGGAATATTGGGCAAAAATTTCAGAACTACAGATTAAGGAAAAATTTTAAAAGCCAAAAAAAAAAAAAAAAATTTAAATACGAGGTGCCAAATAATCCCCAAGATCTGTCTCCCACATTAAAGGATCAAAGGGTTTGGAATCTGATATTCTGAAAGTCAAAAGAACTTGAATGCAGCCAAGAATAAACTACCCAGCTGTGAGCATTTTCCCAGGGAAGAAGATGGACAAATGAAACAAATAAATTCCATTTGTTTCCAAGGAAAAACCAGAACTAAACAAAAATTTGATCTCCAACCATGGGACTCAAAAGATGAAAAAGGAAAAACTTTGAGAATTTATTTCTGTTGTGGATATTCAAAAAGAATAATTATAATTTGATTTTACATATAAACAAAAAGGGTGATATGAAAAGGAATGGAGAATAAAGGTAGGAAGGAGGGAAAAAGGGCAAAGGAAACTTATCATTCTGAGAAAATTTAGAGGGGAGGAAATTTTGGAATCTTTCTTCAGGGGCTCAAAGAGAAAATAATTACTTTGTTTTAGAAAAATTTTCTTTGCCTCATTAAAAAAGGGAGGGAAAAGGGGAAAAGAGTAATAAGGAAGGAAAAAATCAAAGGGGGGGAGGGATTCTAAAGGGGGCACTGATGTTGGATACATAAAAAAAAAGGGGAAAAGAGGGGGGAGGAAGAAAAGTAAAAAATCTGGGGGTTATTGGGATGGCAGGAAAACAGAATTAGTAATTCTAACCAAATGGAAGGGGATGAACCCCCAAAAGAGGAGGGAGATACAAGGATCAAAAGTCAAAAACCCAAAATATGTTGTTTTAAGGAAAACATTTAAATCAGGGAATACATATAGAGTAAAGGTAAAAGGCTGAGTAAAATTATTATGCTAGGTGAAGTCAAAAAAGGGGTAGCCATCCTTTCTCAAGTAAAAGCAAAAAGGATCTAATTAAAAGGAATAAGGAAACCATCCCAAAAGAATATATAAAAACAACAATATCAATATTATTATTATTATTATTTTTTATTTAATAGCCTTTTATTTACAGTATATATACATGGGTAACTTTACAGCATTAGCAATTGCCAAACCTCTTGTTCCAATTTTTTCACCCACCCCCACCCTCCCTAAATGGCAGGATGACCAGGATGTTAAATTAAAATATAACAGATACACAATAAGATAATGACCAAAAATTATTTTTTACAAAAAATCAGACTTGAATTATTGTACAATTAGCTTTAAAGGAAACAAAAGATCGGTGGCATAAATGTAGGGGGAAATTCAATGAATGGTTTTTACATCTCCCAGGTTTTTTCGGGAATATCTAGTTCAGTTCATTACTGTTGCATTAGAAATATTTGGGATTCGTTGATGAGGATGGCCTGATCCATCAGAACTTTAATCTAATTGTTTTGGGATATAATGATCTCCTGGCCTGCTATTTCCCTCAGCACCGTTCGTAAGTCTCCAGGCCTTTCTGAAATATCCGTTTATTTCCAAGAAAGTAATATTCCATTTTCATATACCACAATTTTTCGCCATTTCCAACTGATGGACATCCATTCAGTTTCCAGTTTCACCACTAAAGGGCCCCAAAACATTCGTGCACATACAGGTCTCTTCCTTCTTTATAATCTCTTTGGGATATAATCCAGTAGTAACCTGTGGATCAAAGGGTATGCACAGTTTGATAACTTTGACATAATTCCAAACATTCCAAAATGGTTGATTTTAAAACCCACCAAAATGAATCAATGTCCCACCCACATCCCCTCCAACAATCATCAATTTTTTTCCTGTCATCTTAGCCAATCGACGGTGTGTGGGGTATTTAGGTTGTCTTAATTTGCATTTCCTGATTAATAATGACTTGGCTCTTTTCATTGACTAGAAATAGTTTAATTTCTTCCTGAGAATTGTCTGTTCATATCCTTTGACCATTTTCAATTGGAGAATGGATTGATTTTTATAAATTAGAGTTAATTCTCTATATATTTTGGAAATAACCTTTACAGAACCTTTGACTGTAAAATTTTTTAGTTTAGTTCCTTCTAATCTTGTCGCTTGTTTTGTTTTACAAAAGCTTTTCAGTTTGGATAACGAAATTTTCATTTTGTGATCAGTAATGATCTCAGTTCGTTTTAAATAAAGACCTTCCCTTCCACAGGTCTGGTGGAAACATCCTATGTTCCTCTAATTTATTAATAATTTATTCTTTATGCCTATTGAACCCATTTTGACCTTATCTTTAACGGGTTAAGTATGGATCAATGCCAGTTTCTGCCATATTAGTTTCCAATTTTCCCAGCAATTTTATCAAACAGTAAGTTCTTATCCCAAAAGCTGGGATCTTTTGGTGTCAAAACTAGGTTGTATATTTTTGACTGTTTTACCCTTGAACTTAATATTCCACTGATCAACAACCCTTAGAATACAAATAGTTTTGGTAACTGCTGCTTATAATATAGTTTTAATCTAAAGCTAAGCCACCATCATTTGATTTTTTTTCATTAATTCCTTGAAATTTTGAACCCTTTTTCCGTATGAACTTTGTTGTTATTTTTCTAGGTCTTAAAATGTTTTTGGGGAGTCTATTGGTTAGCCCAAAAAATAGGTTGTTTAGGAATATTGTCATCTTTATTTATTTGTGCCCTATCCAAGAGCATTTAATATTTTTCCAATTGGGATCAGACTTAATTTTTTGAAAAGGGCTTAATTTTGCCTAAAGTTTGATTTTCCTTGGCGAAGGATTCCTAAATATTTTTATATTATCAGAAGTTACTTTAAATGGAATTTTCTTTGTAATTGACGTTGGATTTTGTTATGATATATAAGAATCTGAGACTTATGGGTTTATTTTAAACCAGAACTTTGCTAAAGTTGTGGATTATTTCTAATAATTTAGCAGAATTTGGGGTTCTCTAAGTATACCATCATGTCATGGAAAGAATGATAATTTGGCTTCCTCATTGCCTATTCTTATTCCTTTTCTCTTCAGTTTATTGCTATAGTGGGTTTTTATACAATATTAAATAGTAATGAGGTGGGCAACCTTGTTTACCAGATCTTTTAATGGTTGCAGTTTGTCTCCATTACATATGATGTTACTGATGGTTTTAAATAGATTGCTGATTATTTTAAGGAAAAGTCCATTTATTCCTATACTCAAATGTTTTTAATAGGAATGGATGTTGGTTTTATCAAATGCTTTTCTGCATCTATTGAGATGACCAAGGTTTTTGTTAATTTTTATTAACATGGCCAATTATATTGATAGTTTTCCTAATATTGAACCAGCCCTCATTCCTGATAAACCCCTTGATCATAGGTATTATCTTTGAGATGATTTTCTGGTCTTTTCAAATCTTATTTAAAATTTTAGCATCAATATTCATTAGGGAGATTGGTCTATAATTTTCTTTTTTTTTCAGCCTACCTGGTTTGGTATCAGTACCTGTCTGTGTTAGAAGGAATTTGTAGGACTCTTCATTCCCTATTTTATCAAATAATTTATATAGCATTGGGGGCAAATTGTTTTTAAATGTTTGGTAAAATTCAATGTAAATCCATTTGGTCCTGGGGATTTTTTCAGGGAGTTGTTTAATTGCCGTTCTATTTTTTTCTGAAATGGGACTTTAAACAATTTATTTTCCTCTGTTAGTCTGGGAAGTCGTATTTTGGAGGTAGTCATCCATTTATTAGGTTATCAAATTTATTGGCATAAAGTTGAGCAAAAATAACTCCTTATTATTTCTAATTTTCTTCATTGGTGGAAAGTTCTCCCTTTTTCATTTTAAGACACTTATTTCATTTTCCTCCCTCCTTTTTCTAATCAGATTTACCAAAGGCATCTATTTTATTTTTTTTCTGCCAACTCTTAGTTTTATTAATTAGTTCAATAGTTTTTACTTTCAATATTTTTAATTTTCCTTTTAATTTTAAATTTCCAATTTAGTATTTGATTGGGAGTTTTTTAATTTGGTCTTTTTTAGTGTTTTTAGTTGAAGCCCAATTCATCAATCTTTTCTTTCTTTTTTATTCAAGTGTCTAAGGATATAAAATTCCCTCTTATTACGCTTTGCCCTGCATCCCACAAATTTTGAGATGTCTCATCATTGTCTTATCTTAGGGAAATTATTAATTGTATCTATAATTTGAGCTTCACCCCAATCATTCTTAAGATGAGATTGTTTAGTTTCCAATTACTTTTGGTCTATTTCCCAACTTTTTGTTGAATGTAGTTTTTATTGCATCATGATTGAAAGAAAGATTTATTTTTCTGCTTTTTTGCATTTAATTTTGAGGCTTTATGTCCTAATATGGTAATTTTTAATAGGTTCCATGAACTGCTGAGAAGAAAGTATTTCCCTTCATTCCCATTCAATTTTCCAAAGATCCAACATACCTAATTTTTTAATATTATATTTACTTTTTAATTTCTTTTTCTTATTTATTTTGTGGTTTGATTTGTCAATTTTGAGGGAAGGTTGGAGATTCCTACAACAGTTTTGTTGTCTATTTCTTTTGCAACCTTAACTTCTCCTTTAGGGTTGATGCCATACCACTTGGTATATAGTTTTATTGATATTGCTTGTTGTTTATTCCTTTGAGGATGGTTACCTTCCATCTCAATTAATCAATTTTTACTTTTTGTTGATCTGAGATAAGGATGGCTACCCCTTTTTGACTTCACCTGAAGCATAATAGATTTTACCCAGCCCTTTTACTTTTATTCTTTGCATCCCCTGCTTTAAATGTGTTTTTGTAAACAAATATTGAGGGTTCTGATTTTGATCCAGTCTGCTTTTCTGCCTCCTCTTTATGGGGGAGTTCATCCCATTTTAATTTACGGTTAAATTACTAAAATTGTATTTCCTGCCATCTTAATAACCCCAGATTTTGCTTCTTATTCTTGTCCCCAACCCTCTTTTTTTAAAATTTTTCGATCAGATATTATCCTTTATAACCCTCCTTCCCCTTTGAGTTTCTTTCCCCCTTCCTTCCCTTATTACTCTTTTTCTTTTCCTTCCCTCCCCGTTTTTTGGGAGGGAGAGAATTTTCTAAAACAAATGTCAATTATTTTTTTTGAGCAACCTGAGAGGTAAGATTCACAATGTTCCTCCCCTCTAAATTCCCTCAGATATGATAAGTTTCCTTAGCCCTTTGTGGGATGTGGTTTCCCTCTTTTATCCTCCTTCCCACCTTATTCTGCCATCCCTTTCCTATCTTTCCCTTTTTTATGTTATATCAGTACAATAAACTATAAGATTCTTTTTTATATCCAAAAGAAATACAATTTTCAAGAGTTATTTTATCTTTTCTGCATCTCTTAATTCATTTTGAGATCAAATTTTTTGTTTAGTTCTGGTTTTTCTTCAGAAACAAATGGAATTCATTTTTATTAAATGTCCATCTTTTCCCTGAAGAAACCAGCTTAGCTGGGGTAGTTTATTCTTAGCTGCATCCCAAGTTCTTGTGCCTTTTGAATACTATTCCAGGCCCTTCTTTCCTTTAATTGAGGCAGCCGATCTTGGGGGACCTTATTTGGCACTGTTATTTAAATGGTTTTTTTTGGCTGTTGTAAAATTTTTTCCTTAATCTTATAGTTCTGAAATTTTACAATATTCCTTGGGGTTTTTATTTTAGGGTTTCTTTCAGAAGGTGTTCGATGAATTCTTTTCAATGCTTATTTTACCTTCTGATTCTATTACATCTGGGCAGTTCTTTTGTTTCAAAATAGTATCTGGCTCTTTTTCATCATAGTTTTCAGAAAGCCAAAATTCAGTTATTTCTCCTAATCTATTTTTCTGTCGTTTTTGAAGTAGTAGTTCGTGGTTTTTTCCAGTTTGTCATTTTTTTTTTGTTGACGATTCTTGCTGCTCAATGAATCATTAGTTTCAATTTGTTCAGTTCTAATTTTTAAAAAATTATTTTTTTCAATAGTTTTTTATTTTTTCTGTATATGTCAATTGAGTTTTTGAATGTATTTTTTGGTTTTTTTCCCATTTCATAATTTTTTTTTTAGTGAATTATTTTCTTTTTCCAACCAAATCCTACTTTCTTGGAGTTCTTTATTTTTCCAATTCACCAATTTTTTTCCCTCTTCCTGAAATTTTTAATTTTCCACCGTATTTTTAAGTTGGTTTTTTAAGGCTTCTTTCCTTTCCCATTTATCTTCTTTTTTTTGAGACTTTTAATGGTCTCTTTATGAGAGCATTAGTAAAGGAGGCCGATGCATTTTTGCTGTTTGAGGTCCTTTCGGGTTTGTGACCTGCTCTTTTTCCGCCCGGCTTAATTGTTCTTTTCATCTTTTTTTATGTTTTCCTTTAGGGGTAGCCCCTGGGGCAAGGGGTTAATTTCCCCTGCAGAATAGGGAGAGAAAACGATTTCCGCCTGAGGTATGGGAGTTCTGTGTGAGAGTTTTTTCCCCAACAGGAGGTGGATTCAGCACTGGCCGAGCTTATCAAACTGTTAGTAGGGCGGGGTTACGATTCCCTCAGCTGGTAAATGGTGAAAGTGTCACTGCCCCAGGCCGGAGCCTCTTGAGGGACTGTGGGTATTAGGCTCACTGCAGACCCAAACCTGCCCAGTGTCTCTGCCTGATGCAAATGTCCCTGGAAAAAGTCATGGCCCCAAGCTGAGTCCCCACTGGGTTTGGAGGCAACCGGGCCCATCCTCCGCCGTGCAGGGATCACAACACCCCAAGGAAAAACCCTGTACGGGGGTTGGGGCGGTTGTGCTGAGATCTGTGCCTTCACCCTCGGTTTGAGACCTCCTGGAACCAATTTCTCCCGTTGCGCCGATCTCCCCTGGCCCCGGGAACCAACCTTTTTGCGAGACTGCAGATTTTCCTTTGGGGTGAGTTTTCATTTCTTATCTTTTTAATTGTAGAGTCAAGACTTTTTTTGAGGCTCAATAATATTGATAAAGAGGGTAAAGGAAGAGAGAAAGCCGTGTGTCTTCTCCCCCTGGCCGCCCCCAATATCAATATTAAACATATAGCCCAAGGGTATGGCATCCAACCCTAAAGGAGAGTTAAAAGAGTTGCAAGAAGAAATGGGCAACAAAACTGTAATAGTGGGAGATCTCAACCTTGACCTCAGAATTAGACAAACAAACCAAAACAAATAAGAAAGAAATTAAAAAGTAAATAGAATATTAGAAAAAATTAGGCATGTTAGATCTTTTGGAGAAAATTGAATGGAGATAGAAAGGGAATATGTTTTACAATTCATGGAACCATTCAAAAAATTGAATATATTAGGACATAAAGACCTCAAAAATTAAATGCGGTGAAATAGTAAATGCTTTTTTTCAGAATTTGATTAAAAAATTCAACAAAAAAGGGTATAGACCAAAAAGTAATTGGAAACTAAAAAATCTCATCTTTAAAGAATGATTGGGAAAAGAAATTATAGATACAATTAATATTTACCAAGAAATACAAATGAATCGCCAAAATTTTGGTGGCCAAAAGGGGTAATAAGGGGAATTTATATCCTTAGACTTACTTGAATAAAAAAAAGAAAAATTAATGAATTGGGAATAAAAACTAAAAAAAGACCAAATTAAAAACCCCCAATCGAATACTAAATTTGAAATTATAAAATTAAAAGGAGAAATTAAAAGTATTGAAAGTTAAAAAAAATTTGAACTAATTAATAAAACTAAAAGTTGGTTCTATGAAAAAGCCAATAAAATAGATAAGCCTTTGTTAAATCTGATTAGAAAAAGTAGGGATAAAATGAAATTGTAGTCTTAAAATGAAAAGGGAGCCACCAATGAAGAGGAAATTAGAAATAATAGGAGCTATTTTGCCCAACTTTATGCCAATAAATTTGATAACCTAAGGGAAAGGATGACTACCCCAAAAATATGACTTCCCAGATAACAGAGGAGGAATAAATTTGAATAGTCCCATTTCGAAAAAGTGAAAGGCAATTAAAAACCCCTAAGAAAAATCCCCAGAACCAGATGGATTTAATTGAATTTACCAAAATTTAAAGAACAATTTCCCCAATGTTAATAAATTATTTGTTAAAAATAGGGAATGAAGGAGTCCACCAAGTTCCTTTCTATGACATAACATGGTCCTGATACCCCAGGGTGGTTGAAAAAGAAAGAAAATTATAGACCAATTTAATAATTGATTAAAATCTTAAATAAGAAAACAAAAAAAGACTACGAAAATCATCCCGGAAATTACTTGATCAAGTAGGATTTATACCAGGAATGCAGGGCTGGTTCAATATTAGGGAAAACTATCTATAATTGGCCTAGTAATAACCCAAATTAACAAAACCATATGATCATCCAATAATGAAAAAACTTTGAAATAAATTCTTCAAAAAACACTTGGAGATAGGAAAAATGGACTTTTTCCTTAAAATAACCAAGCATCTATTTAAAACCATCAAAGCACATATGTAATGGAGAAAATCAAAAAAAGATCTGGAGGAAAAAAGGTTCCACTATCACCGTTATATTAGAAACACTACTTTGGCAAAAGAGCGAGAAAAGAGAGAAAGGAATAAAATGGAAGAGGGAAACAAATTATCACTCTTTGTGAGGTATGATGATATCGAGAACCCAGATTCACAAAAGTTATTAGAAAAATCCACAACTTTAGCAAAGTTGTTTATAAAATAAACCACTAAACACGCATTCTTATATAAACTAAAAAACCAACAGTCAGAGTTACAAAAGAAATTCAATTTAAAGAACTACTGATAAAAAATATTTAGGAATCATCTGCCAAGGGAAAATCAGAAACTTTATGAGCAAAATTACAGACTACTATTCACACAAATTAAGTCTATCTAACCCATTGAAAAATATTAAATGCTCTTGGATAGGGCGACAAAATAATGAACAATATTACTAAACTAATCTATTTATTTAGGCAAAAATCAGACCCCAAAAAACTATTTTTGACTAGAAAAATAAAAAAAAATTCATATGGAAAAACAAAAGGTCAAAATTTCAAGGAATTAATGAAAAAAATCAAATGAAGGTGGCTTTTGGGTAAAAAGATCTAAATTATATTATGGAGCAGTTCCAAAACCATTTGGTATTGGCTAAGGAATAGATTAGTTGATCAGTGGAATAGGTTAGGTTTAAGAAACAAAACAGTCAACAACTATAGCAAACTAGTCTTTGACAAACCGAAAGACCCCAGCTTTTGGGATAAGAACTTAGTGTTTGACAAAAATTACTGTGATAATTGGAAACTAATATGGCAGAAACTAGGCATTGATCCACACTTAACACCGTACACCAAGATAAGGTCAAATGGTTCAGATCTAGGATAAAGAATGAAATTATTAATAAATTAGAGGAACAGAGGATAGTTTACCTCTCCGGACTTGTGGGAAGGAAAGGAATTTATGACCAAAAGAAGAACTAGAGATCATTACTGATCACAAAAGCCAGAAAGGGGAAACAAAACTAATGCAGAACAAGATTAAAGAAAAGGTAAACTGGGAAAATATTTTTTTCACTAAAAGTTCTGATAAAGGCCTCATTTCCAAAAATAGAGAATTAACCCTTTTATAAAATCAAGTCATTCCAATTGAAAAATGGTCAAAATATGAACAGACAATTCTAATGAAGTAAGAAACTATTTCTAAATATGAAAAGATGCTCCAAGTCATTATTAATCAGAAAATGAAATTGACAACTCTAAAACTAAACCCCTGTCAGATTGGCTAAGATGACAGGAAAAATATGATGATTGTTGAGGGATGGGAAAACTGGGACATTATGCATTGTTTTGAGTTGTGAACGAATCCAACCATTCTGGAGGAGTTTGGAACTATGCTCAAAAAGTTTCAAACTGTATACCCTTTTGATCCAGCAGGTAAGCTGGGCTTATATCCTAAAGAGATTAAAGAAGGAAAAGGGACCTGTTTTGAACGAATGTTTGTGGCAGCCCTCTTTTAGTGGCCAGAAACTGGAAACTGAGGGATGCCCATCAGTTGAGAATGGCTGAATAAATTGTGGTATATGAATATTATGGAATATTATTTTCTTAAAGAAATGACCAACAGGATGATTTCAGAAAGGCCTGGAGAGACTTACACGAACTGATGCTGAGGGAAATGAACAGGACCAGGAGATCATTATATACTTCAACAACAATACTATATGATGACCAGTTCTGATGGACCAGGCCATCCTCAGCAATGAGATCAACCAAATCATTTCCAATGGAGCAGTAATTAACTGAACCAGCTATGCCCAGAGAAAGAACTCTGGGAGATGACTAAAAACCATTACATTGAATTCCCAATGCCTCTATTTATGCCCACCTGCATTTTTTATTTCCTTTACAAGCTAATTGTACAATATTTCAGAGTCTGATTCTTTTTGTACAGCAAAATTACAGTTTGGTCATGTATATTTATTGTGTATCTAATTTATATTTAACATCTACTGGTCATCCTGCCATCTGGGGGAGGGGGTGGGGGGTAAGAGGTGAAAAATTGGAACAAGAGGTTTGGCAATTGTTAATGCTGGAAAGTTACCCATATACATAAACTGTAAATAAAAGGCTATTAAATTAAAAAAAAAAAAAAGAATTTCTGTTCTGGCCAGGAATCTTTCTTCTCCCAATTTGATTGTTTTTTTCTTGTTTGTTTGTTTGTTTTTGTTTTTGTTTGTTTTTTTTTTGTTGTTGTTATGGTTGTTGTTTTGAGTAGGCAGACTACTTCATTTTTTGCCTCATTTCTCACCTAACCTTAAACCACTGAGTGGATGTTACCTCAGAAAAAAACTTAGACCTAAGAAAGACCTTAACTTAAAAAGGTTGAAGTCTCCCAGTGAACTTGGGGATATCTCTAGTTGTCATGATCTATGTCTTGAAACTGGACTCAAATGACCCTGGAGGAAAGAGTGAATCTAGTAGTTTTGCATAGCTCTGCTTCACCTAAATCCAATTCCATTACAAGTCAAGACATTAGCCTCCTTACGTCATTGGTCTTCTTTGAGCAGGAAGGACAGGTGACATTAAGGTATTTAATAAATGTTCGAGGAATTTCTTTAGTTCAATTATTTCCCTCCTTATCTAAGGATTTTCCCTTTAACATTAAGCTAGTTCTAGTTTACTAGTAAGGCTTGGTAAATGTTATCACTAATTTCATTTAAATTTGACTAGGGCTCATTATTCCTTAAAATATATAGGTTGAGAAGATTTAAAGCATGTATATATGTAATGGGCTGAGGTTTGAGTTGATGCACTGAGGTCCCAAGTATGTGAGGCTAAATAGTAATTGGGCTATACTCTATTAATATACATGATTGGATAAAGAATGGTCCCTGCCCACTCTCTGTGCAAGTCCTGATGTGTTGTATAGGAAATGACGATTTTGGTGGGTGGAGGCAGACAGAGACAGGAAGAGAAGCTGGGAGAGATTGGACCTGGGTTCCATACTCCTAGCTGCTGGTCATATGGCTGCTGGTCTAGCTGATAAATCAGCAGGAGTCAGGAATTCAGGTTAGGGGAAAATCGTCAGTCTTTATTCTCAGCGAAGAAGGATTGGAGGTGGAAGAGAATCGGCAATAGCACTGTGTGCAGCTGAGTCAAGAAGATAGCTAGACCAGCAGCCACAAGACCAGCAGCTAAGAGTATGGAACCCAGGCCAATCTCTCCCAGCTTCTCTTCCTGTCTCTCTCTGCTTCCACCCACCAAAATTGTCATTTCCTGTACAACACATCAGGACTTGCACAGAGAGTGGGCAGGGACCATTATTTATCCAATCATGTATATTAATAGAGTATAGCCCAATTACTATTTAGCCTCACATACTTGGGACCTCAGTGCATCAACTCAAACCTCAGCCCATTACATCTACATTCGTTGTAGAAATATAGTATCTAAAGAAATTTGAATCATTCAATTAGATGGTTTTCTAAACATTTTGTGCATCTTGAAAACCAGAGAACTATTTGGATTGTATGATACATTGACTAAATTGAAGTTACTTCTTTTTATCAGTTTTAATCATCACTTAATAATATATTAGACATTTTTTTTTCCTTCTTCAGTTAAAGCAATCTCTGATATGCATTGTGAAAATCAGTGTCTTCTGTATACCCCTTCGGGTCCTTACTCTTTTCCACAGACTATCAAGGCATTAATATTCAGTGTGAAAAGCAAAATGACCCTCAAACCAGAACTTCAAGAAAGTCCTATTTTATCAGGTTAGCATTAAACTGTTATCTTTCCCATTAGCTATAACAATTTTATGATTTAATATAACAATATTGAAGTACTATATATATTAACTTTAAATTATATAGTGCATAGTATATTAAAAATTTGAGCTAAAATAAATTGGCTAGAGACTAACAAAAATATATACAAAAAATGGCTATGGTTAGAATAAAATGGATTTAATAGAAGCTAAACTGATGAATATAACTTGATCAATATGGTCCTTTGCCAAATTTGTTTGTGGATGAAATTATCCATAATTTATAGGACCCATAGTTTAACTATTATTAACTATAAATAAATCATGTTTTTATTGTTTTAATTTTGAATATTTATGACTTAGTTTCCCTGTTTCCTCAAGGTTCTATAGGGAAATAATTAAAATGCATAACTTAAATTAATAACTAAAGTATGAGTGGTAAAAGCAAATTTACAAAGAGGATGGAAGTAAAGGTTCTGTGAGTTATGAATTGAATGAATTAATTACCTTTTTTGAACTTTAGTTTACCCATTTGTAAAAACAAACGATATCAGACCACATGATAAGGTCCCTTTCAATTCTAACAATCACTTTGTCAACAGAATAAGGTATAATAATGATAATAAACAATTATATAACATTTTAAAGTTTTAAAGTACTATACATATGATATCTTATTTTAAAAAGGCATGAAGGAATTTTCAGATTTATATTTTTCCTAATATTTTGATGATTTAGCTTCTTTGCCCTCAAGGTTATGATATCATACTCCAGACAATTATTCATTAACAAAATTACATCATCCTGTCATCCCCATTGAAATGTGGCCATTGCAGAAATGAAATATTTAAGCAGCTGCATTAAAATGCTATACAACAACTTGAAGGAAAATACTGTGTTTAAATAAAATTCTGGAAGTAATTTAAGTATGCAGAATAAAATGAACTAAGTTGGAATTTGTCCCAGGCACTGGAGTTAACATCTTTTATGCTCTCAAGGAGTGATGTGAGAACATCACTGAGCACAATCAGTCAGGGACATGATTTCTTATTTCATCTTTGCTACTACTGTGAATCCTAGTAACATTCTTGTGTATTGGTGCATTGCTAACTTTTATGGAAATATACTGTCTAGTGATTCATCAGTTCTACCCTCTATTACCATTAAATGCTGCTTAAAGACCTTTCACATTCTATTTTTCAGCTTCAAAAGTTCAACACTTTGTCAGTCTTGTTCATTTTTTTTTCACTGTCTGCTTCTGTAGAGTATAAAGTGACTTGGAAATTTCAAGTAATTTGAGTGGTATAGATAATTAACCACACAATTCCAGTTCCTAGGATGGAGTTTTATTTTATCAGTTATAATCACCTAATTATATATTTTTACATTGATCAAATTGAATGTTTTTCCTTTAGTTTATTTGATGAAGAGAGAAGAATACTGATTTGGAATCAGAGAATTTGAATATAAATACTGGCTCTACTACTTACTACTTGTGGTGTTGGGCAACTCACTTAAATTTTTTGTCTCAATTTGCTTATCTGCAAAATTATAGATTTATACCAGCTATAAGTCTATTACCCTATGGCATACCTTCCATTTAACTTTATATGAATCACAGCTTTGTGAGAGTTGGAAGGGATCTAAGTGGCCATTCAAATCAATCCTTACATTAAAAAAATCAATTTCTTCTTAACATAAAAGATAAGTGTCTTTTTAAGACAAACTACTATTTGGCCATGTGTTTCAAATCTTGTACTCATCAAATGAGGTTCTGAAGCCAATTTTAAGATATTGTATTTATTTCTATTAAGGTTTTTTGCTCAAAAAGTATGTCCAATGTTTTATCCCTTTAAGAATATTTTTTGGATCCTGACTTTTGTTATCTAGTGTGTTAGCTATTCCTCAGTTTTGTAGGTCTATACAAATTTTGCAGAGCTACACAAATTTTAAAGCATTGTATAAATGCTAGCTATTACTTGACAGATAGACATATTATAAATAACAATTTATTTAACTTCCATTAAGAAGATAAAGAGATAACGTATCTATATGTATATAGATGTTGGAGCATATGAATTATGCTACAAACTTGGTGCTACAGAAAATTTAGTTCAAACAAATTTTGCTTATGAAAATTTATAGTGTAAAAATTCCAGATACTTCTAAAATATCAAAATGCAAAGAGAAATGTATACATATTCCTGTGAGCATTATTAATTGACATAACAATTTAGATATAATTAGAAAAGGGTAAGAAGTCAAATGACAGTTTTCTTTGGTATAGAATATATTCTCACCTTCACTCCATTAAAGACCATAAACTCAAGAAAAAATTGTCAGATGAAGTCATACATCAATTTGCTTCTAGAATGTTATTAAAATATTGGCTGCTATAATTATAATTAAACTTCATTCTTCAAAGGGCAATCTAAATTACAAATTCAATAGGCACAGCTGAAACCAGAGGAATTGTAAATGTAAATATTCAAGGCACACAGGCAAAAAATAGGTAATTGAAGGAACCTTTAGCATATCAATATGCCTGTGACACTTCTTTGGGGATATGCTTAGTGAAAGAAAAATGATTAGATTTTCATATACACTATAAATACTCATCATAACTCATCAATGGGATTTTCTATGTTAGTTTCCTGATATAATGGTAAACTTGGATGTTCATTGTGGCCTATGTGTTTTCTTCTGGTCTACTTTCCCAAATTTTATATTTAAAAAACAGTGTCAACATATGAAATATTCTAAAAAATTGGACTGTTCTTCCAACAAAGTTCTGCAATGAATGCTTTGTTGTGGTATATAGGTAACTTAATTCTTGAAGTCTCTTTCAAGGAAGTTCAAACTCAAATGGATTTAAGGTGATTTTTTTTTTCTTTTCTTCTCTCACAAAGTTGTTTTTTTCTTGTAAGAAAGACAGTTGATGAGTTACAAAGAGGCTGCAATATGTAACAAAATACTATACCAATGACATTTCAAATATTTGAAATATAGAAATAATTCAAAAGAACATGTTGGCCTTGATTGAAACCTGGCTGAATTTTTTTGTGTGAATGTCTCAGTTATCTAAATACTTTATAGCTCCACACTTAACAGATTTGAGAAATTTTTTTCACTAATCAGTCTTATTGAATACTTGTTATGAGTCCAGTACTTTGGTAGAAACAAAGTATTTTTGTGAATTCTGTAGGGCAAGAGTTATATTTTAGGCAAGGGAAATTTTCTATGCTCTTTGTATATTGTAGAAGTTATTATGTAGTGACTGGGTGGGTAGGTGAACCTATATTGTGGAGGAAAGTCTTCACAATTAATCCATTGTTGGTAAAGTTGCAAATTGATACAACCATTCAGGAGAGTAATTTGGTACTATAATCAAAGGGTTATACAACTATGCATACCTGTTGATCTAGCAGTGTCACTACTGAGACTGTAATTATAGAAGAGGGAAAATGATTCACATGCAAAAATGTTTGTAGCAGTTTTTTTGTAGTGGCAAGTAATTGAAAATGTAGTGGATTTCCATCAGTTGGGGAATGACTAAATAAGTTATGTTATATGAATGTAATGAAGTATTATTGTTCTATAAGAATTGTTTTGAGCAGGCTGATTTCATAAAATCCTAGAAAGATTTACATGAATTGATGTTGAGTGAAGCAAGCAGAAACAGGAGAATATTGTACACAATAACAGCAACATTGTACAGATCAACTATAATAGACTTAGGTTCTCTTAGCAATGTGGATTTTCAAGATTATTCCAATAATATTAAGATGGATATTGTCATCTGCATCCTGAGAGAGAACTATGGAGACTGAATGCAAATCAAAGCAAACTAATTTTACCTTAAAAACAAACAAACAAAAAAAAAACACTTTTTCTCATGATTCCTTTCCCTCCCCTTTGGGCAGATTTTTTTTTTTTTTTATATTTTTACTCACAACATGACAAATATGGAAATGAATGGGACTGATTGGATGAAATTTTCTCAGACCATAAGACGTGCAGGGTTGCAGGGAGTCACGTGATCTTTAAAGGTTAGACCCAGAGGAAGTGCCAGGACCCACAGGAAGTGGACAACATTGGTCAAGGATGGTTATGTCCTTTTACTCTATCCAATGAAAAGGTTCCTGTCTTTTGCTTTTTAAATCCTGGGAAGCTTGCCTGATTAATGAGCATATGACTGGAGCTGGGATGGCTCTCAGGTGTGTGTGTCTGGGCCTCTCCTTGCACTGACTAAGTAAATGTTTTCTCTTTGTACATAAAGATGTCTCTGATTAGTTAATTTGGGAAAGGGGCTCTAGCATCCATCCCACACAGAAATATGTTTAAAATGATTGTAGATGTATAACATATCAGATTGCTTGTGTCTTTTAGGGAGAGAGGGAGAGAGAAAAAAAATCGGAACTCAAACTCTTACAAAAATGAATATTGAAATTTATTTTACATGTAATTAGAAAAATAAAATACTTTTAAGAAAAAAAAAGAAGTTAGTGTTATCTGAAACTGATATACAATATGGTATGACAGTTAATATACCTTCAACATATTACCTGGAAAAGCTTTCAGCACTGATAATATCCAACCTAATGTATATGAAACAGGAATATTGAAGTGAGTAAAGATCAGTGGTATTAATAGCAAGAATGAGGCCAGGACAGATTTCCAAGATATGTTTTGGAGAAAGGAAAGAATATGTTGAGAAAGCACCTGAAATCAAGGACAAAGGATATAGAATTGTGATTATTCTATCCCTTCAATATATCCCTACTTCTTTGGAAGAAATCAGAAGAGGTTAAAAAGTAGTTCTTAAGAGCAGCACTCTGGAGTAATTTACAACTATCTAAAATAAGTAAGAGGAAATGAAATAAAACTAGAGGAAAGGGGATTCAAATTCTTACTTCTGCTCAGATCAGCTCCATTTTAAGAAGAAAATGGAAAGGGAAATTGAGATGGCTTTTTGTATCTTGAAAACACAAAGCACTTATAACAGAAGTATGTTAAGGAAGTTGTCCCCTTCCCCCTCCCATTAGTTTCAAAAGTATTCATCATTTAAATAAATTTTCTCTAGACTTTAGTTAGTTATGATACTAATAGGTTTGCTTTGAAGTATCACGCTTCAATTGATTCAAACATTATTTCAGGAATATTGCACATTAAATGCACTAAGATTAAATAAGCATAGTTTCTTAGAAGAATAGAAATATGCTTTAGGAATAAAAGTAACCTCCAAATGGATTACTTGAAGATTTTTTTTTCCTTTTCCTACAGTGAAAATGCAAGCTATCTAATAAGTATTTCAGGCATTTTCTGAGTGAAAGCACTAACTCTGGCATGTACTTGTATGCCACAGTGGTTTTCCCTTTTCAAATCCTAGCTGAAGAGTTAATTACTTGCTCTAACTGGAAGCCTAGCTTAAAAAAAATATTCTTTGAAATCATGAGCCAAAGATGTGGAGGTGGCAGCTTTGAAACTAAGGGCAGGGCAATCCCACTTTATACCAGATAGGGTAACTAGTAGGGAATAAAAGAGAGAGGTTCAATGTCCTTCAATAGAACAGAAGGAAATGTGTACAGATAATGGACCAATTGAAATTAGTCTATATAAAATAATACCTCAGAGATTAAAAACTAAGATGAAAACAAGATTGATTCTGGCTCCCTCATTAAATGAAGTGGTAGTCTGAATGAGGAATTAATTCAAGGTCTATGAATCCTTTTGTATGAACAATATGTACAAATTTAGAAATCTCCTTTGCAATAATTGAGACATGGGATCCAGAAAGTTAATATTTGAGTATTTTAAACCTTAAATTAGCTAACATTTTGTAGTCATTAACATTTGATTCTAACAATCTTATGATATAGATGCTATAATTGTTGCCATTTTCAAAGGGAAAAAATAAGGCTGCAAAGATTAAGTATAGTAAATGTCAGGAGAGGGGAGGGAATGGACTTAGATATTTCCTACTTTAAAAACACACTTTACTGTGCCACCTAGCAGTCAAGGAGACCATTACTTTTTTTTTTTTTTTTTTTTGCTAATTTGACAAATTCTTTCTTCATTCAAGGTTATTTCATACATACTTGACCTTAATATGTTACCTCATCCATCTCTTCCCTGAAGTTTTTAAGAATATCCCTGTGTGTCTAATAGAAAACTAGGTGCTTTGGCTTTAATAGAGTAGGTGATTGCCTGCTATGCAACTTAATTAATTATACAGTCACCTAGATTTCAGAAAATTTCAAATTATTTTTATATTTTCAACTCTCTTAATTGCAGTACAATTCCTCCTTTAATTTATTTTTTATATCCTTTTCTTCAACTCTTTAGCCCAACACCATATTGTCATTCTTCTCTTCTAATGTTATCTTTTACATTACACATTTCTAGACAATGAAAGGAGCCTTCAGTTCTCTACAAAGATAGAAAGAAACCACATACTCTCCAGCATAGAATCAGATGCTGCAAATATTGTTCTGATGAATTTAATGTCTATAATTCTGAAGGTCTTAAGCTTTTTCTACCTGGAACACTTAAGCAACAATTAGTTCCCCATGACCCACTTCACTCTTCCTGCAAAGAATCTATGATCACTAGTAATTTCAACTATTCATGTAGAACAATACAAGGAAATGAAAGAGACTTATTTTTCATCACCAGCTACATCTGAAGGAGCAAAGTTTCTGATCTCCAATCTTCTAGGGGTCACAGACTACAAAAATAGACATTTATTTTTCTTTTTCTTTAGAATATCACTTGGAGTAAAGATCTCTCTGGGGAAAGGGGGAAACCCTGAAAATAAACAGACCAATCAAACCACAAGGGGAAAATAAATTTAACAAATCAACACTAATTGCTATCACATAAATCTTTATTTCCCTTCAAAACTATTGCATGCAGGACCATGTCCAATCATCCTGATCTATTTCTGGCCATTAGACCTAGATGGCTCTGGAAGGGAAAGTGAGGCAGGTGATCTCAAAGCCCTTTATCACTTATATCCAATTCTCTTGCAGATCATGGCATCACCTTCCTGATGTCATCATCCTTTTTGAGAATGAAAGACAAATAGCACCAACAGTACTGAGCACCCACTTTAGAATAATTTTTAAACATGTAGAAAAGGTATTGTAAAAATCTAGATGATTATAGAATATAAAACATTTAGACACCCTGCAAGTTCCCTTCCACTTCTGGGATTCTTTGGTTTTATTTGCTGATTTTGGATCAAAGTTAGAGTGGAGAGATATTCAATGCTTAAGATACTAGTAGACACAGTTTGTGAGTAGTTAGAAATTATAGTTAGAAATTATTCAAACACATCTCAGTGACTTGCCAATGCTTGAAAATTTTTTTCATCATTTAACATAATGCATGGTAATGTTTTCCCATATTCAATTTAGCACAGGATTAATTTAAAATTTATAAAAGAAACAAAATCAAAACCACAAATATTTCTCTTATGCCTTAAATTTAATTTGGAATTGTTCTGATTGAGTAGATGATCATTGGGAATGTGAGAATTGGTATGGATTGCTTTTAAAAAAATTAAAAATGTATTTAAATTCAGATTTATTTATTTTATTTCATATTTGTTTTTTGCTCACTTAAATTTAGTTAAATTTAAAATTTTATTTAAATATTTTAAATAGCCCTATGTTATATTATACTCCAAGGAATATATCTGTCCTTAACAAAGTTCCCTTTTTCTTAGACTTCTTCCTTTCAAAATCCTATTATTATCATAAAGTCAGAGAAATCTAGACTTCTCTAGAAGACATTTCATCCCTGGCCACATTTTCCAAAGGCAATTATCACTTTTCTTTATGATCACTGATACACAAGAGGAAGAGATATTGTCCTTCTACTTCATTGCCAATTCCAGATCTTCCTATTTCAATCATTACTCAACAAACTCTCATTGTTTTAAGATATATTGAATATGTCTATATTACGCTGAACAGATCTTACTGGCAATTATCCTTCAATTCCTGGTCATTCTCTTTTCTTTATTAAGGAGTACAACACCTATATATCATAGTTTTCCTTACCATTCCATTTTTATACAATGGAGTTTACATGTTACATTTACATGTTGATATTCTCTCAAATATCCTGTTCTCCAAATTTAGCAACCTCATCAATTTTAATGACCTGAACTTTTGTTATATTTCAGTCTCATGTAGAGAAGTGTGTGCCTGGGACCTCACTGTCTCTCAAGAATACCCTAATTCTACATATCTACTTGTTTCCTCTAGTTCATCAGAATCTCCTATTCTTTTACTTTTCCTCAACTTATTCTTCACTCTCTTTGCAAATTCCAACAACTCCATGCCTTTGTTTTCTCCTGGTCTCCTGGTCTCAGGCTCTCCTTCTCTGGTTTCCCTTTACTCCCTTGGTAACAGCAGCCCCAAAGTTATAATTAACCAGTTTATCTAGACACATTGTATGCTCTTGAATCTCTTACTTTTTTTTCAAACATTATTTATATCTTTATAATACTCCATCATTCTTTTTTTTTTTTACTTCTATGTACATATTACTGAATACTCCTAGAAGTTAGATAAAAGGGCTTGTACATGGTCACATAACCAATTTATATAAGCCACAGGGCTTGAATACATGGTTTTCTAACTTCTAGAATAGATATATCATTTTACATTTCCTCATTTCTCTTTATGCTTCCTTCATTACTGTCTCCTGCTTCCCACTCAAAAAAGTTTCTTTTCTATGTTATCAAGGAAATCACAATCTTCTTGTAATTTTTCTGTTCAGAACTTCTATACTCCTTTTCTCAAATTTCTTGATTCCACCCTCTTTAGTTTCTTCTTCTTCTTCTTCTTTTTTTTTTTTTTTGTATTTTTATTTAATAACCTTTTATTTACAGGCTATATGCATGGTAACTTTACAGCATTAACAATTGCCAAAACTCTTGTTCCAATTTTTCACCTCTTACCCCCCCACCCCCTCCCCCAGATGGCAGGATGACCAGTAGATGTTAAATATATTAAAATATAAATTAGATACACAATAAGTATACATGACCAAACCGTTATTTTGCTGTACAAAAAGAATCAGACTCTGAAATATTGTACAATTCGCTTGTGAAGGAAATAAAAAATGCAGGTGGGCATAAATATAGGGATTGGGAATTCAATGTAATGGCTTTTAGTCATCTCCCAGAGTTCTTTCTCTGGGCGTAGCTGGTTCAGTTCATTACTGCTCTATTGGAAATGATTTGGTTGATCTCCTTGCTGAGGATGGCCAGGTCCATCAGAACTGGTCATCATATAGTATTGTTGTTGAAGTATATAATGATCTCCTGGTCCTGCTCATTTCACTCAGCATCAGTTCGTGTAAGTCTCTCCAGGCCTTTCTGAAATCATCCTGTTGTTATTTCTTACAGAACAATAATATTCCATAATATTCATATACCACAATTTATTCAGCCATTCTCCAACTGATGGGCATCCATTCAGTTTCCAGTTTCTAGCCACTACAAAAAGGGCTGCCACAAACATTTGTGCACATACAGGTCCCTTTCCCTTCTTTTTAATCTCTTTGGGATATAAGCCCAGTAGTAACATTGCTGGATCAAAGGGTATGCACAGTTTGATAACTTTTTGAGCATAGTTCCAAACTACTCTCCAGGATGGTTGGATTCGTTCACAACTTCACCAACAATGCATCAATGTCCCAGTTTTCCCGCATCCCCTCTAACAATCATCATTATTTTTTCCTGTCATTTTAGCCAATCTGACACACCCCCTTTAGTTTCATCAAGGAACCTCCACTTTAAATGATTGCTTCCATATACTTTCACTGTCTCCATTCCTAGTTTCCTCTCTCACATCTAGATATTTCTATACAAAGGCCATTGTTCTTAGTAATCTTCCCCTCAATCTCTATTTTTCAAAGTAGTCAAGTTTTTGTTTGTTTTGTGTGTGTGTGTGTGTGTGTGTGTGTGTGTGAGTACACAAATTATTTGTTGTTTGCTGTTGTGGCTGAAGCTAACTGGCTTAGTGGATTGATGGTTGGACCTGGAGTCAGGAAGACCTGAGTTCAAATGTAGCTTCAGACACTTATTAGTTGTGTGACTTTTCTTTTTGTGTAGATTCTACTGCAGAAGCAAATGGCAAAACACTGCAGTATCTTTGCCAAGAAAATTCCATGAACAGGATATATCTGAGAGTCACAAAAATGTCAGACAGGATAATACCATAACAATGAGAAAGACAATGAGGACAGCATTGCTTTTTTAATACACAAACCGTAGCAACGATTACTAAAAATGAACACAATTTACTATTTTCCAAATAGGTCTAGGAATACATTAGCCAATCAATCAACAAATATTAGTCAAGAATATACAGCATGTAGAACTCTGCATTTACACCACCAGGCTGGATTTAAAGGGATAATTATTTGTAAATTCTAACTAAAGCAGGCATTTGCTAGCTGGTGAAGAATGGAGGTATAGACCCAGGTAGAGCAAATGTTTATAAATAATTAATACTTTCATATTTAGCAAAGGTACTTTTTAATTTGGGCATGCATTCTGGTAGATCAAGAGCAAGAGCTTGAGTACCAGAAGCTCTTCAAAAGACATAACTTAATACTTGAATATACAAGTAGAATGTCCTACTTTAAATCTAGGTTCCTGAAATCACTTTCAGGAACTCTTACCTCACATTCTCAATTTCAGTGGATCTTTATATGCTACTTTAGCTTCCCACACCACAGACAAATCTTGGACTACATCATCACTTATAGACTCCCCAGTTCTGAAACTCTAATTCTGAAATTCATTTCTTCTTTTACCATACAATTATCTTTCTCTCTATTTTCTCTTACTTATCTTGAACCATATCTTCTCCCCACTTCTTAAACAACTTCTAATTCATTAAATACTTTGTATTCTCCCTATACATCAGCCTCTTTATGGCTATACTTTTTTTTTCCTTTCTAGTTTTTAATTTTATGTTCAGAAATTTCAACTACAGTTTTCTTTACAGCCTAGACCAAAACTTCTTAAAATTTTCACCATATATGGGGCCATGTAGCTGAATATGAGTTGCAAAATTATGATTTATTATCAATAAATATTTGATTGTACCTCTTTTATATACCTATATATCCAGAGTTATGTGAAAATTTCTTGGGCAAAAAAGTGTTGAATAGAAAAAGTTTAAAAAGTCTTAACTTAGAAAGCAAAATTCTATTGTATGTTTATAGCACTTGCCTCATCTTGCTGTAAACCTCTCCTATTTTTGTTATGACAAATACAGTTGGAAAAAAAAAGACATGAAACCAATTACTTTATTTAATTGTTTCTCTAGATGATATTCCAAATAGTGTCTACTTCCCTCGTGTCCACCCCATTTTTGTTTATTCACAACATATTAAAATCAGAAATTATACAATATGATTTCCTACATCATCTATAGTTCAATGCTTTCTGAGTTCTTATCCATACTGCCTCCTTTTCTTAGCATCTTTGAAAAATAGCTGAAAGGAATCTCAGAGCCATCTTGTTTCAGTCCCTGGTTTTATAAATGAAGCAATAGAGTCCCAAGAAAGTTTATGGAGTTGCTTAAGGTCACACAGAGAAAGAAATAGAGGGAGGATTAGAATCCAAGTTCTCAAATTCTAAAACCTGTGCTCTTTCCACATTATGGTACTTACTCATCAAAGAGTAATATTCTTCCCTCTTTTTTTCCAAAGCTCATTTTTCCAGCACTTTTGTTAAATCCTCTTATTAGTTTCCCTAGGAACAGTTATAGATCAGCTAGTCCTTCTCTATTTACAGCTTCAAATTTTCCTTTTTTTTGTTTTTTGTTGGATCCTGTTTTTCCTATTCCTACAAGCATTTTTAATTCTCCTCTAAATGAAAGAATTTACCTGGATCCTACATTCTTCTTTGAGCTATCATTCTTACTTTTGCTGCCAAAACATTTAAAATAGCAATCCAAATATCTCATTTTTAAAAGTTCAGTCTGAAGGACATTGGGAATAATGAGATCGTATTAAATCTCTTCAGCCTAAGTAAAACACCATTCAACCTTGTAAGGAATTTAATCTCAGATAATCTATTGTGTTCTTTTCAAGCTTGGGTGTAGTTTTAATTTTTAAATCTGATAACCTAAAACTACGGGTGGTTTGAAATAGAGATATTTTCTCTAACCTAGTGATATTTAGTTCTTCATTTTAATACAGCCTACCTCCAATCAGATTAACCTTAGATTCTATTGCTATTTGATGGACCAATGGTTTTGAAGAGTATATAAACTATGGGTCCAGGACAAATGACTATTCTTTTATTACTAACTTGCTGGATTTATTGATAAAATGACTATATTGACCAGAAACTATGTCTTTTTGTGTGGGATAGTGAACTCAGATTAAAATTAGAGATTCTCAAGGTTTAAAAAAAAAAAGAAGGGATTTTTTTATGAAGAAGAAAAGCAGGAGAAAGAACAACTCCCAACAAACAAGGTGTCAGTATAGGAGTCAAAAGCACAAACTGCAAAACACAAGATAAAATACAACCTGAATGCAGAAACCCACACCCCATCCTGGCCTTTTCTCCCATTGTCTGGCTTACATTGTAAATGTAGAAATCTATCCCAGAAACAAAAATCTCTTAAATTTTCCCTAGAGAATTGCTATATAAGCAGATATTCTTGGATGAGAGAATCCTGTTACCTTAATTCCCCAAACCATCATTGTCTTTAAAAGAAGTATTTTAATGTTAATTAAGAGACGATAGGAAACAGGAGGGGAAATGTTCATCCAAGGCAATTGAACACCTGCATTTTTTTTACTTATAGCTCAAGTTATTATTGCAAAGTGTCAAGATTATATGCCTATGAGACATTTTCACTCAGTTTATCCCATACATTCTTGAACCATTTTACTCATCACATACCTATTCTGATGGCTTGCCTTAAAGCATATTACCCTTTATATATTTTTTATATATACTTTATATATAACTTTATATATAACTATATATAATTACTTATAATAGTTATAATATTATAATAAATTATATTATAATAAAATAATAATAACTTTATATATAACTATATATAATTTATATACACTTTACATATACTTCTTAAAATTAGTTGTTGTTTTTTCAGGATGCATAAACTACTTTTAAATAGGAGACAGTGTTGTACAGTGGAAATATATATAAAAATAATACTTTAAAAATCTTTATACCTATATCACTCTACTAAATAAGAAAAAAAAATTTATAACTGAAATGAAATATTCTATGACCCTTTCTTACAATGCAGGGCAGATCATATTTTTTCTTTGGATTTGTAGAGTACCTTAAGAAGCTGGGATACCTCATCTGTTTTTCATTGGTTTAAGCTTCTACTATCAGTGTCCCTCCATTATTATTAGGGATGGGGGCAATGAAAAGTAGCCAGCCTCATTTAGCCATTTAAAATTTGATAGCCTTTTTTTTTTTTTTTAAACAGAGGCTAAAATAGCAAGATCAATTATAGAAAGAGATTCCTTTAGAGATCTGGGAAACAGATTCTCCTATAACACCTCTTTCTATGGCAGAGCAGGCTTAAACTATTTCCCACTTAATATTGCTCCTACAATGGTTGTGGAATCTCCACTCTTTCCACCTATAATGGAAAAGAATAAACAAAAAAAGGCCAGTAACTTAGATCTACTTTGGTGGAGGAAGAGAGAGGAGAGAAAAATGATATATCCTCATTGAGCAAAGAAAACATTAAGGTATTTCCTTTTACTAAATGATCTCTCTCCGAAGCCACAAACAAAGAAATGATAAAATAATTTGAATAGAGGAAAGGAGAAATTAGCCAAAATTAATAGGTCTTTTTGAATGACTTCATCAAATAGGTAACTTATTTGAAGCAATTATAAAATATCTAGCATCCTCCACATTATTTTGAAGGCTTCATTCTTTTATAAGTTAGATTCCCTAGAATCTTTGCATTATCTAAATATGCTAATGGGGTTTGCTTGTATCATAATTTCCCATAAAATTTGAGTAATTCAGCAAAACAAATTCTAACATTGGCCATGTCAAAAAAAATGTTCTGGATGTAGTATATTTAGTTAATTATTTAAGCATTCTTCATCAATTCTGGTGGAATCACAGTTGGTAATTACAATGATCAAAGGTTTTTGGTCTTTCAAAATTGTTTGTTTTTACAATGTAATTTCTATGGTGTAAATAATTCCCTGGTTTTGCTCAATTCATTATTTTTCAGTTTTTTGATGTCTTATCAGGTTTTTCTGGAATCATTTCATTTTTTTCTTTCTCACAATATAATAGTATATTATTCCATTACTTCATATATCATAATTTATTTGAGCATTCCTCAAATGAAGGGTATCTCCTAGCTTCTAGTTTTTTGTGCTGTTTCTCTCTCTCTCTCTCTTTCTCTCTCTCTCTCTTTCTCTTACTTTCTCTCTCTCTCTCTCTCTCACACACACACACACTCACACTCCTACATATATGATATACACACACATATGTCTTTTTCTTTATATATAGACATATATCTGTATACACATGCCTATGTGTGTGTATGTATGCATCTGTGTGAGTATATAATTACCAATTTTTGTGTCTCTTTTTTTCTTTTATCTCTTCAGAGTACAGCTCTAGTAGTTTTACCATTGAGGTAAAGGGTTTAATTACTTTGGGGCATAGTTTTAAATCACTTTCCAGAATGGTCTGACCATCCACATCTCCACAGAATGAATTATTATGCACTTATTTACCTTCAATCCCTCCAACACTTGGAATTTTCCTTTTAATTTTTTCTTTCAATTTTATCAACTTGATGGGTATGAGATGGAAACTCAGTTGCTTTTATTTTCACTTTTCTATGTATATATAAAGAGATTTATATACTGAGTCAGAGTACCTGAATTCAAATCTTGGATTTGCCCTTGTAACATTGGGAAAGTACCTCAATTTTATTCTATGATTCAATTTCCTCCTCAAATGATTAGGGTTAGATTACATGACCTTTGAGATTTCTTTCAGCCTTAAACCTAGGGTAGGTAATAACAGACTGTCACTTACATTGTTCTGCATGTGAAGCTTCTATTTATATACTCTCAGATCATTTAAACTTCTGTAGTTCTTTCCCCTTTGTGTTCCCCATAGTCCCTTGTTCATAGTAAATGTCCAATAAATATTTGTGGAATTCTTGTTAAGCTAAGAGACTTTCCTAAAAAAAAAATCCTTTTGTTTTACAATGCCAAATGGAATCATAATTATTGTAATTGAGAAAAAAAATTCATAGCATAGTCAAAGGGTGTTAACAATCCATATGACTAGGGAAAGGAATTATAGAGTAACTTTAAAAATAGATACATAATACTGTTACTATTACAATGTTCTACTTCCCTTGAGTGAACCACATCTAGTTGTCCAAATGTATTAAATTTTTTCTTAGCTGTCTATATGTTATACATTTTTGACCTAAACATAAATGCAAATTCAGGATGTTTCAAGTATGATACAGTATCTTGAAGGCAATTTCAGAAAACACATACCTTATAGACAGTATCATGATTGACAAATAAATAATTTTGTATTTTACTTCTCTTTTATGTAAGTTTGAGAATCCTTAAACACCTGCAATGTTCTTACACTAATACCATTAAAATAGTATGCAGGAAAACTGCCAAGTTTTAAAAGGACTTAGTGTTGAATGTCTAAGTGCTGTAACTCATCACTTCTGGATGGCTTCTTTGACATAGGGAAGATGGAATTCCTCACAATAAGTATTATACAGTAATTTAAAGACTTACCCAATCAGCACTAGCCAAACATAATAAGAATATTTTTACACCATACCTTCAGTCATCTAAATAGTAGGCTATTGATATCATAAGATGCTACTTTGGAAAAGAATTTTTTATGTCCTACTGCATTTCTTTTCTCATAGTTCTTTGCTTTTTTTAGTTCCTTTACTTCATGAAACATACTCAAAAGATATTTAGATTACCAGTGAAAGTTATCTTGTGGTCATTTTAAGTCTAGAATCCAAATGATGCAAGTATTATGTTATATTAAAATATTTGACTCTTTTTTTGGATCTAAGTTATTGTTCTGCTCCTTTTATAGTCCTCCAGATAGGCTAGTTGTTTCCAGTGAAGCAAGCACTTATCTTTATTGACCTTATAAAGTTAATTGTTTCCAATACACTAGTTGATATTTTATCAAGTTGCCTTTCAATGTAACTATTTATATGATATATATATGAAATTATATAATCCTGAATACTAGACATGATCAGCATTTTTGATTTTAACATTAGTTGATTTAACCAAAACCATAACCATAATCTTGATTATAACCCTAAATACTCTGATGATTATGGTCATGATGGCTTTAAATTTAAACTTAAGAATGAAACCTGAACACTTGGAAGTTGTCCCAAAAAATGGCTTTATCATTTTCTTTTACAGGACAATGAAGTACAATAACAAAACAAATAAAAATGGCATGATGGAAGGGGCTGATTTGAAATTGTATGACTAGAAAGTAAATAGCCTCAAAGTACTTGTTAACAGAGAGATAATTATTCAGGTGAATTTTCCAATCTTGGAAATATAATATCTGATGTGAGGAAGACATAATTGTTCTTTTGGATTTTTGAGAATTGCTTCAGGTGAGAATTTGCTCAATAATATGATTCTTATTTACTCTTCACTGTCATTTATAATCCCATAGACCATTATGATTTAATTTCATTAAATCATATATATGTGTATATATATATATATATATATATATATATGTTTCAACTTTAGGATATAATACATCTGGAATTGCCCTAGTGGCATGGATTGCAGGATAATTTACTTAATCATTTTATCTTTAGTAAACATGATATGGCAGTAGGTTTATTTACCCCAAATTTTCAGCATATGAATCTGTCATCTTACTACTACTACTACTACCTTTTAATGTTACAATTGGATATTTGCCTTGAGACTCATATCATAATGCCTCTTTAATTTGAATGAGTCTATGTGTATATTTCCTTATGTTCTGTGGAATATAGTAGTAAGGTTTGGTCCTTAAATATTTCTCAAAAGAGAAACAACACTTCATAATTCTTTTCATGTATATGAAAGGATGTTAATGTCATTCATGAAAAAGAACCAAAGCTCTCTGTTCACAAGATCAAATTGAATTTTGAGAACTTCTCAATAATTATATTTTTTGGCTTATGACATTCCTTGTAGTGTTTCCCTTGGGAACAGCAGAATATAACACTCAATGAGGTAAGGAATTCTAGGAAGTTAAGCAATTGATCTTCCTAGTGAATCTCATATTCTTAAGAACTTCTAAAGCTGTTGCAGACTTTTAGCAGTATCTTGGTGTTGATATTTTTCTAAGTTTCCAAAGAATACTGAGTTAGATTCTCTTCCTAGAACATGCACATTTCATTTAATTCCTAAGGGCAATAGAACCCTTTACTCCTTCATATAATATACCTTTTCCTTTCTTTTTTCTTATTTTTTGTAGGATTCTGTTTTTTAATCCATTCTGTTATTCACTTTCATTTTATGGGAGAATTCATCCCATTCACAGTTATGATTACCAGTTCAGTATTTCCCTCCATTCTATTTTCTCCCCTGTATACACTTTTGTATACTCCCTGTCCTCAGTTCTATATTTTTTTTAACCCACTCCACCTACTACTTTCTCTTCTATCATCCCTTCCCCCTTGTCTTACCTTTTCCCCTAATGTTTCTGCCCTCCCTTTTATCCTGTCCCTCCCTTTTCTTCTCTTTCCTCCTACTTCTTTAGCATTAGATAACTTTCTATATCTAACTGGATGATTAAGTTATTCCCTCTTAGCTCCCAAAACTGAGATCAAACTTAAGATAATGCTTATCTTCCTCCCTTCTTTGCCTCAATTGTAATAGGTCTTTTGTACTTCTTCATATGAAATAATTTTTTCCATTATACTTTTCTTCTTTTTCCAATGCAGACTTTTCCCCCATTCTTTAATGTGTTTTTCTTTGATGTCCTCACATCAGAGTCCATTCACAACTACATCCTCAGTCCATGTGATGCCCCTTTCTGTCTTCCCCAGTGACAGATATAGTTCTTAAGAGTTACAAGTGTCATTTTCCCATCTAGAGATGTAAGCAGTTTAACCGTTATAATATATACATATATATATATATATATATATATGTAATATTTCCCCCTCGTTTACCTTTCTATGCTTCTCTTGAATCCTGTTATTATAGATTAAAATTTCTTTTTAGTTCTGCTATTTTCAATATTGAAATGATTGAAGGTCTCTTCATTGAAACTCCATCTCCTTTCCTGAAAGAAGATGCTCAATCTCCCTAGGTTCTTGGTTGTAACCCCAGGTCCTTCACCTTCTGGAATATGGTATTCCAGGCCCTACAATTCTTTATAGAAGCTGCTAGATACTGGATAGTTCTGACTGTTGCTTTTTGATATTTGAATTGCTTTTGTGTGCCAATCTGCAGTATTTTTCCCCTAAAGTTGTAGTTTTGGAGTTTGCAACAATATTCCTTGGGGTTTTCCTTATGGGATCTTTTTATAAAGGTCATCTATGGATTCTTTCAATCAGTATTTCCCCCTCTGTTTTTAGAATATTGGGGCAATTTTCCTTAATGATCTCTTGCAGAATGCTATTCAGGCTCTTTTTTTGGTCATAGCCTTCTAGATGGAATATATTTTTTTCTTAATACTTTCTTATTTACTTTTCAGCTTCTTATTAGCACACACCTATTAATTATTCTGAGACAGAGAAATCTCAAAAATGAACCAACTTATAGCAGAGGAGGAAGGAGAAAACTGCTACTACAAGAAACTCTAATGGTATACAAAATGTTCAGAGCCACCTTACATTATTAGATGAAAAAATCCCTTAAGTTTTACTCTATACTAATAGAAGACTAAATAATTACTACTCACTCCTTTCAAAAAGTGTCTATGTTGACTCCAAACCTGTTTTCGCATGCATGTTAATTTTGATGATTTCTCCCCTTTCCCAGGGACATGGTTATCTGGGCCTTCTGAAGTGAGCAGGCTGATAAGTATATCTAATCTTTCACTGAGAGACTTAATTCTTCCCCACACACTCCCTCTCCCCTCTCTCCTCCCCCCCCCCATATAATATCTAAACATCTTATAGTCTCATAGATTGTATTGCACAGAGTAGATAATCAATAAATGTTAATTGAATTACTTGGGAGTTTTTCTTAGTATCAAACAACTTTCTCATCTTCTAGGATACATTATCTCTCAGAAATGAAGGAGATGATGTGATTCCCCTTAATATTTCATACTTGCTTTCTAATGACTCTGATATTATGAAAAAAAATATTGGATTTGGAGTTGAGATCTGTGTCATATACAATCTGTGATTTTCATTTCAGTACTATGATTCTCATTTTTCTTATTTTTAAAATCTTTAAGATCTGAATTGCTCTTCATGAGGAATGATTTATTAACCTTCTATTATGAAATTATTTGTTTATCTTAGCTAAGTACTGAGGATTCAAATAAAAGTAAAAAAGCAAAATTATCCCAGCCCTTAAGGAACTTTCATATATAAATATATATGTATATATATATATATTCATGTTTATATATAATATAAATATATATTAGGAAAAAAATGATGATGACAACAACAACAAAGGTAAAAAGAGCTAAAGAGCTAGAGCATGGTTGTAACGGCCATAGAGTCAGAAGTATATATAGCCAGGAAAATAAGAAAGCAGGGTAGGAGAGGGGAAGAGGAGGAGAGGAGGGAAAAACTCTAAAGGAACTCATCAATATGAAATTCCAAGGTGAGAATGTGAGAAGGTCCCAGGTATTCAGTGAAAATTGTTGCATCACATTGGTAAAAGCCTTAGAGTTGAAAGCACAGGTAGGGGAGAGGTGACAAACAAGCTTTTATAAACACCATTTTATGGCAGAGCAGAAAGTATTGATGAGCATTTATTTATTAAGCATTTATTATGTGCCAAACAGTGTGTTAAGTGTTTAAAATACAAAGGTCAAAAAGTAATCTATACTTTCTCACAGTTGTATTTAGCTACAAAATTAGTTGACTTCAGAAAAGCATTTAATTTGGTATAAAAGATGAAACTACAAGAGTTTTCCTCCAACAAGTTGTTTCCCTGGCATGTTTTCTAAATAGATGAAAAAAAAAAACCCGCATTTATTAACTATTTATAATGTACTGAATGATAGTATCCATTTTCAATAAAATGGTATTCTAAAGGGGAAGAGAACAAATACACAGGAAAATCTTCAGGGAGTATTTTTGGTTTGTTTTGGTGTGGTTTGGTTTTCCTGTGAAGTCATGAGAATAGTAAGTAGAGAGATAAGACCATTAGTAGATAGGAATTTTTTCAGAAACAGTTGTATTAATTTCATTATTATTCCCACAGCTAGGGTGAATAAGTAAAAGTATATTCACATGCTGGTGTGGCATGACTCCAACCATAAGACACTGTGTTAAGGTCTGAGTCAGGCCAGATATAAAGAAAATCTTTCAACATAACATCAACAATAAAAATGTCCAGTTATCATTTTATTATATCAAGCAAGACACAAAACAGGAAGATATGGTTACCATAGTAGATTCCCACAGTCCTGAAGGACATCTGCTCTGGAATTTATATAACAGATAGTTACTTTGGTTAGATAGTTGCTATTTGTAGATTACATTTTTTTTTCTAATTAATATCTTTGGTTAATTCCCATTTGCAGACTACATTTTTCATTTTGATAACTTTTTTTTTTAATCCTTTAAATTCTTAACATTCTTTTCTCTCTTTAACGGAGAGGTGTTACCTCCTTTAAAAAAAAGGCCGTTATTAAGAATTTAGTGTGTTACATCAACGTTTTGTGAAGAACTTATGGAAGGACATGACTAAGAATCACATAGGACATATGGGCATTAGTGAGTTTTGATCTGCATTTCTGGAGGGAGTCCCCACACTGATGAAGTCTCAGACCAAAATGTGGACATTTAAATATAAGTCAGTTCCAAAGCAAAAAGCTAAGGAATGTCTTTTTTTAAACCTCAAACTTTAGAGTGAAGGAGTATTAGTGTTCTAGTTGGTCCAATCATTTTATTTTGCCCTTGAGGATCTTCTGGTTTGGAGAGGTCAAGGAATTTGTCTTAGATCACTCATATAATAAATATCAAAGCCATAGGGATAGCCCTATCATTTAAGAAAGAACTTATCATTCTTATATAAGAAATGACTTAATCTTCTCTCATTAGAGTTGGAGCCTGGCATAAATTAAAGATTTTAATGTATAGGTAAATGTATATTAGATGAGAAAGGTCATCCATCAGGTTTGCTTTTGCTGCCTTTCCTCAAATTTGACCTTTTAGTTAAATGTTTCAATGTTCTAGCAAACGCCAAATTTTCAATATTTGGACCATTTATTTCCTGTGATCCTAAGGTACACTACACATTTATGTTATTTTATCTCAAGTAGATCCCTATTAGGACAAGGAAATCCTTTGAGGTGATTCTTATTCTTTTCTTTAGCTCCTCAACTAGAGCATTACTTTGTCCAAAAAAAAAGTGAATTTATACATCTTTTTAGTCCCCCATAGTTTCTGGAAGTTTTTCATATACAATAGAATATTAATGTCATGTGTTTAGCATTATATTCATTTTTCCTTGATTTCCTATCTGCTTATTTATATATTTATATATATGTTCAAATTATGGTATTCCAATTAGGGAGGACCCTAATCCAATTTCCACCCCATTCCCCACAAAATCTATGAAATTCATTAGTCTATACACATTCAAATCTTTTATTCTAGGGCATTTATAAGATACAACTTTTCCCATTTCTTACTTCATTCCAGAAAAGAAAAACAAAAAGTTATTCTTTTAACACAACTCTTCAATGATTGGGACCCTGAGCAAAGATTCTGATTTGTGATTTTGATTGCTGATATTTATCACTAAAGTATCAATTCTATTTAATTTAGGCCACAATGCTGGATATACCAGAAAAAAAGATGTAATGTGTTTTACTTTCATAGATTAAAAACTAAATAAAGATTTCTTTTTAATAACTTTTGTTAATTATTATTCCTTTCAATACATTTTTCTCTTTTACAATAAAAATCTGATCAATTACTTCCTTCTCATCAAGAGAAGCAATTTTGTCCTGCAGACACAGAGTAATCCAATAGCTGGAGGTCTTTTTACAGTTGAACTAATTTGTTTGAACAGGAAGGTTAAAATTTAGCACAATGTGGAACCTGAGGCAGCCCATCAACTTGTATTGATTTTCTTCATATAATTAATTTGTGTGACTGATAAAGTACTATATTTGTGACATTTCTGCTTCAGACAAAAATGGTTTGAAAAGGTGGAAAATGACATTTGATAGACAATCACAAACACTATTCTTTGTAAATATTGATTTCAATAAACATAAATATAATTAATGTTTTTTTAAATGGAAAATAAGAATTCTCTTGTTTGTGTCCAAGAATAAAATGTGCATAATTCATATGATCTTCACATGAAAAAATGTAGAGATGGGAAAAATAAATAGAAAGATATATTTTTTAAAATGACAGCTAAATTCCTCAATTTCTGGCAAAAGTAATAAATCAAAATTGATTAAGGGGACCAATCCATTTAAGCTATCCAAGAAACAATGCAAGATTCTCCATGTTTTTAGGAAAAATATTTACAGAATTGCTTTACTACAGTAAAGTACAGACTTTACTGCAGCTTTGGTTGTGTACATACAACATGCACACTTTGTACTACACATGTAATCATGCTACATACACAATACCAGCAAACACTGCAAAAAACATCTTGGCTTAAATTTGAAATTATTGTATGTTATGATTGCAGTATTTTTACTGTATATACAAATTTTCTGTTTTTACAAAAATAAAATAGTTTAATTATGGAAAATAAAGACTTTTAATATTTTCCTACCATCAAATTAGCATATTTTGTATTGCATTGTGATGGAATATTTGATTTGTAAAATTGCTGTTATCTTTTTTTTTGTAGAAACATATTTAATTGCAGCAAGTAAAGGCAAAACCCTTTAATAATATTTCTTCATTATCATCATTGTATATGTATGTTTGAATAAAAATTTTTTAAATTAAGCACAAACAAGTATAATTTCATAAACAAAGGGTAGTATTTACACGAGAAATTATTAGTAATATTTATTTATGCTTTAGGACAAAAATATTTTTTTGGTTATGGATAATTGGCTATGTTTACACAGAAGAATTTAAAAAAATATCCCACTAATTACAAGGAAGCAGTCTTTGTTACCAGGTTGTAGAAAACCTAAATTGACAAGAAAAAGAAAACATGTTGAATCATTTTTGTGAAATGGATTTTCTTCTAAAAATGATGATATGGAAAACTTTCCTTGTTTAATTTGTAATAAAATTGTAGCTATGGAGAATATGGAACCAGCTAAAATAAAATGGCATCTTAATACCAATAATGCAATTTATTGCAATAAACCAGAGGAATATTTTGAATGACTTTTAAAATCTTCAACCAAAGAAAAACAATATTTTATACATTTGTTATTCTCAATGAAAAGTATTTACTGAATCTTGTAAAACTTTTTTTAATTGCCAAAAAAATCCCTAAAACAAATAAAGAGTTCTGAACAATACGAGGAGAATACTTCAGGGGGAAAAATAAGAGGATTAAATTAATAAAATTACTTTATCAAATCATATAATTTCCAAAAGAATTTATTAAAGTAATAATGATCAGTTCCAGCAGTTTTTTAGCAGGCTTAGAGATAGGCCAATGTTTGCAATTCAGTTAGATGAAACAACAGATATTTCAAACATGGCATAATTGTTACTTTAGGTAAGATATTTATGAAGGAAACATACATAAGGAATTATTGTTTTGTCAGCCTTTGGAAAGGCATACAAGAAAAGAAGACATATATATATATATATATATATATATATATATATATATATATATATATTACAAAGTTGATGAATTTTTCACAAATGAAAATTTACAGTGGGAAAATTGCATTGAAATCTGTTCAGATGGTGCTAGAGGAATGATGGGCTGTTGGAATGTTGGATTTGGAGTAAAAATTAAAGTTGGTGGAAATGAACCTATCATTTTTACTTATTGCATTATCCATCCGAAGACACTCAGAGTCAAAAAAAAACTATCACTAGAGAGAGATGTTGTGCTTCTCAATATTATCAAAATCATCAACTTCATTAAAATCTGTGCACTTCACAGTCATTTGTTTTTAAACCTTTAAAAGACATGGACTCCAATTACAAATTAATACTACATGCAGAGCTAAGGTGGTTCTCAAGAGGGTGAAGTTTAAATAGATTATTGAAATTGAAAGATAAAGTTATATTTTTAACTGAGCTAAAATCCAATTTTATTAATTTTTCCCACTAAACTTATGACTTTCAAAAAATATTTCTCAGATGTTTTTGAAAAGCTGAATGATTTAAACATGTTACTTTAAGTAAAAAGTTGTAATATATTTGTTAAAATATAAAACTGAATATTTTACTAAAAAAGTTATATATGGAAGAATATGCCATTTTGTATTATGCATTTATGCAAAGAAGCATTATCAGTATTGACAATTATAAAATCAAAATATCCATCAACTAAAAAAAGAGCTGAAGGAATACTATCCTGCAGTATCAAATGTTCCACTAAAATTTAATTTAATAAACAATCACATTTATGTCATAATTATGTGAGTGTGATTTCTTATTATTAAATAAAATTATATGCATACCAAAGAATTGTTTCAAAATAAATTTCTTTATTGTTTGTTTTTAGCAAATGTTTGATTTGCAGACCTATATTTATATGGGGAGGAGGGAGGGATGGTTACACCAAAATTTTTTGAGCAAAAAAAGGATGATGAGTGGAAAAAGTTTAAGAAGCCTTACTCTTGATAGGATTTGACCTCTACTTACTGAAAGCTTCAAATACTCTTCCCCTCCATCCCCCACTCACACACCTTGCAATCTCATTGCAATCAAGAGTTCAAAACTTTGACTCCAAAGCAATATATATATATATATGCATTTATGCATATATATATGTATTTATATATGCACACACACACTCTCCACACTTACTGTATACTAAAAAAAACTCTGGCCTTTCCTGTAGGCATTACCTACAGCTCTGAGGAAGCATTGCTCCAGGCTATTACTTTTTTCTCTTCACTGATCTGTGGAATGATTTGCCTCTGGACTTCAATGCTCCTACTGCCACCTGTTATCTATGGTGTAAATTATTCAATAGTGAATTTTCCCCTCAGTGACTTAGAAATACGGTCCTTCTTTTTAATATCCTATGAAACAGTGCTAAGCTATCAATGTGCACAATTTACTCCAAATCTATATGGGATATTGACAGATCCACAGTATCTGTAAGCATAGCATTGTGATTCAGCACAGAAGGGCTAAGAGTCTCATCCTATGTCCCAGCAAATAGTGAATCTTGCTTCTTAAGAATCAAGACAACTTTAGAAACAATATTAAAGGAAAACTAAATAGATAGCTAGGTCGCTAAGTAATTGATAGAAAGCCAGAGCTACAGTCTGTTTGCTTCAGTTTCCTCAATTGTAAAATGGAGATAACACAGTGTTATTGTGAGGATCATTCAGTTGATAAATACTTATTTAGTGCTAACTACATGCTCTGGAACTGTGTTAAATATGAAGACACAAAGAAAGGTACTTAAGAAATGCCTTTTTCATTTCTTTCCCTCCATTACCCTTTAGTTACTGTTCTGGGCCTTGGGAAAACAAAGATGAAATGAAACCATTTGTGATTTCAAAATTCTACTTGGTGAAACAATATTTTATGATTAAGCAAATGAAAAATTTAAAAAAAGTATGCCTAACATACATGGGAATAACACACATGGGAAGAATCTAGACCTAATATAAAGAAAAGTTTATTCGCATGTAAACAAAAATTTCATGAAGCACAGTGGAAGAAAAGAAAATAGTAGAATTAATGATGTGATCTATCTTGTTGGGTTTGTCAGCAAATGATGGCAGGTGCCAAAAGTTGGAGTTCAGTCATGTGAATAATTCACAATGACCATTCTCTTTAGCAACTCTCAGATTTATTTATTTATTTATTTTTTTATTTAATAGCCTTTTATTTACAGGATATATACATGGGTAACTTTACAGCATTAACAATTGCCAAACCTCTTGTTCCAATTTTTCACCTTTTACCCCCCCCACCCCCTCCCCTAGATGGCAGGATGACCAGTAGATGTTAAATATATTAAAATATAAATTAGATACACAATAAGTATACCTGACCAAAACGTTATTTTGCTGTAGAGAAAGAATCAGACTCTGAAATATTGTACAATTAGCTTGTGAAGGAAATCAAAAATGCAGGTGTGCATAAATATAGGGATTGGGAATTCAATGTAATGGTTTTTAGTCATCTCCCAGAGTTCTTTTTCTGGGCATAGCTAGTTCAGTTCATTACTGCTCCATTAGAAATGATTTGGTTGATCTCGTTGCTGAGGATGGCCTGATCCATCAGAACTGGTCATCATCTAGTATTGTTGTTGAAGTATATAATGATCTCCTGGTCCTGCTCATTTCACTCAGCATCAGTTCGTGTAAGTCTCTCCAGGCCTTTCTGAAATCATCCTGTTGGTCATTTCTTACAGAACAGTAATATTCCATAATTTTCATATACCACAATTTATTCAGCCATTCTCCAACTGATGGACATCCATTCAGTTTCCAGTTTCTAGCCACTACAAAAAGGGCTGCCACAAACATTCGTGCACATACAGGTCCCTTTCCCTTCTTTATAATCTCTTTGGGATATAATCCCAGTAGTAACACTGCTGGATCAAAGGGTATGCACAGTTTGATAACTTTTTGAGCATAGTTCCAAACTACTCTCCAAAATGGTTGGATTCGTTCACAACTCCACCAACAATGCATCAATGTCCCAGTTTTCCCGCATCCCCTCCAACAATCATCATTATTTTTTCCTGTCATCTTAGCCAATCTGACAGGTGTGTAGTGGTATCTTAGAGTTGTCTTAATTTGCATTTCTCTGATTAATAATGACTTGGAGCATCTTTTCATATGACTAGAAATAGTTTCAATTTCTTCATCTGAGAATTGTCTGTTCATATCCTTTGACCATTTTTCAATTGGAGAATGGCTTGATTTTTTTATAAATTAGAGTTAATTCTCTATATATTTTGGAAATGAGGCCTTTATCAGAACATTTGACTGTAAAAATATTTTCCCAGTTTATTGCTTCCCTTCTAATCTTGTCTGCATTAGTTTTGTTTGTACAAAAACTTTTCAGTTTGGTATAATTGAAATTTTCTATTTTGTGATCAGTAATGATCTCTAGTTCTGCTTTGGTCATAAAGACCTTCCCCTTCCACAGGTCTGAGAGGTAAACTATCCTATGTTCCTCTAATTTATTAATAATTTCATTCTTTATGCCTAGGTCATGAACCCATTTTGACCTTATAACTCTCAGATTTATTTAGGGGAATGGGTTACAGACAAAATGAAGGGATGTAAGAGACACCAGAAATGGTAAATATAAAACAAAATTGGGAGAGGGGAAAGAAAGTTTCTCAGTGGAATTCCCAATTACCCACTAGAAAGGGAATACCCCATGAGATTGAAGCATGCCCTTAGCTAGGAGGCTAAATTCTGAAAGAGATTTAGCACCCTAAAAGAGTTAGTTAGCTGTAAGGAGGAGAAGTGGGATTGAGAAGCATAGTGGAATTAGGGACAACACCAAGTAGCATGGCGGTAGGGGAATAAAGAGAAAGATACCACTAGACAAAGTGCCTTGGTGCGCTGACCCAAAGGAAAGTAGCAGCAGAGTCATGAGTCTTAAATTGTTTTATAGGTAAAATTAAACCTCAGGAATATAACTGAGATTCCTGACCTATGTTTATTTGGGGAGGAGGCAAGATGAGATTGCCAGAGACCTCTACAGAGGGTGACATATCTTGAATTTCAAACTGGACAACCTCCCCAAAGGAGAGACCATAGAGCTAAACTGATCTCTCTCAGAACCTTCTACCTACTTGTTTTTCTTGATTCAAAACAATATTCAGGGGCTCATTAATTAAGAAATGGGAAGAAAGAAATTTCAGAGATAGATATGATAGACCAGGGAAATGATTAGTGAAGGATGCTTAAGTTAAAGACACTAAAATTCAGAAATATCAAGATTCTGAGTAAAGTAATACTTTACTCAGTATATTATCAGGACTTTTATAATAGCAAATGGAATATTAATTTGCTTATTAATTGCTGAGAAAGAAGTAATGTTGGGTTGTGAGTGAGGGTAGGGGTTATTATTCACAGTAGAAGCAAAGTCGAAGTCCAATTCTTATTCTACTTTACAATCAAGACATTAGGATAGTTGAAATCCTTAAGTCAGGACAGTTACAGGAAGAGGAATATTTTAGGTACTCCCCCCTAAATAAGGTATTCATTGTCCCAGGACTCATTCTTCTATAGTACATCTCTGACTAGAGATTAGGGGACATGCTCAGGAAGTTCTAATTATTGGGAATGGGATTATGGACTCAGAGGTACCTTTCAGAACATTCAGTGGAGAAAAAATAATTATTCAGTGATGAACAAATCTAGAAATAGCAGAAACAGGGAAAGAATGACCCTTTTAAAAAATATATTTTGTTGTTCTTGTTTTTGATGGGAGTTACCAGAGAGAATTTTGGAAAGATGAAGATCAGAACACTTTCTGCTTCCCAAATGTCCTCCATAGAAAAAGACAGAACATTGCCTCAGAGGAAATATACAGTAGTAGAAATAAACAAAGGTCAGGCTAAAGAAATTGTTCTCCTAAGATAACCTAAGAAGACCCCAGAAAGATCTGATCTCCTGGGGCAGAGGTCCTGCTTGAGTAAAATGCAAATACTTCTAGGCCAACTCAGCAGAATGAACAAACAACAAACTCTGGGTTAGATGGGATGGGGAGGTAGCCTCAGGCTTTCAAACTTTTTTCTTACTGATAGTGTGGAGGAGCTGATGGTGGAATAGAAGCGAGATTGAAGGACCTTCTGCTATTGAAGGACACAAAGCACAGCATTACTGATCAAGATATGTGCTAGACTGGGCTGGGTTGTGCTGTCTAAGGAAAAGGAGCTACTATACATCTGGTGAGTGCAGCAGTAGAAAGATGGGGATCCTATTGACTGTGGGCACTAGCAGAATAGACTCTGATTTCAGTTCCAGGGAAGAGAAGGAGAGCCCTTTGCGGTCACCAGAAGAAAGTTAGGTGTCCAAATCAACAGGACCAGATGTTCTAGCATCCATGGCTTTTTGTCAAGGTTCATGGGAAGGAGAAAAGGGAAAAAATAAAGTAAAAAGTACATAGAAGAGATCAAAAGAAAATCTATAAAAAAGCAAAGATGAACAGTTCTGTATATAGCATGTAGTACTGGTGAAGTTCAGAAGAACTCCCTAAAAGTTGGTGTTCCCAATTGTCATCGAAAGGTGTTTCAAAAGAATTTGCAGGCTCAGCCAATTTTCAAAGGGGATTATAACAGAGGCATAATGGATAGAGCATTGGCCCTGGAGTCAATAGGATCTGAGTTCAAATGTGACCTCAGCCAGTAAAAGCTAATTGTGTGACCTTGGGCAAGTCACTTTGCCCCCCTCACCCCTCCCCAAAAAAAGTTTATTGTAATTGCAATGCCAGGAGCAGTAAGGGAAAAGTAAGAGAAACCAGGTGCTTCATGTCATTGATATGCTAATTTTATGGCTTAGAGGTGGAGTTGAAGAGGGGTCTGATTCTGATTATCTGTGCAGTATTACTACCCATAGCACACTGGGCTGAGCTGGGGGTGGGTGGTAGGGAGAACTTTCTGGAGATATGTTTTTAGTCCTCAAACATCACTAGGTCAAGTGTCAGGTAACCAATTTTGTTCTGTACTTGTGTTAACTTTAAAGATATCATTATTGTTACTCATTAGTGTCAGAAACCCCATTATCACTGACCATCAGGCCGTTATCTGACAGCCAGAAATCTTTCTGGCTTAACACCCTGATCATATGAAGTAAAGTATAAAGTGCCTAAGGGAAAAAATGCATCATTTTTACCTACATCATTCCCAAGGCCAGATAACCTTGGGATTATTCCTAAGGGCTGTACCAAGATACTTTGTATTATGTAGACTTTCTTAAAATGTAAATTTATTGCTTCATATTTTGAATTCCCTCATGTTCTGATGTGCACATGACAATGTTTTTTTTTTTCTTATTTTGTATTTAAATTTAAAATGTAATTAAAAAAAAATAATAATAAATGGAAGCTACCAAAGATGTCACCTCACCTGAAACATAACTATTTTCAGGAATTCTTATAATTTCTTTCTTATTTGTCAGTGCCCAAGGTCCTATCCTAAATACATATTAAAATAATACTTGCATAAAAATATAATTTTAAAAGTTCAGGGCACAAAATGGACTGAAACAATCAAAGCACAGATTAGTAAAATAGAAATTTTAAAAGGAATAATAGAAGGTGAAAAAGAAAATAAAATCCAATACTAGTAGTGGAAAAAAAGAAGACAAATAAATAGAGATTTCTTTTAATGATTGCATAGTATCTCATGCAAACATAGAGACCAATGTATTTTTCATCCCACATTTTCTGAGCCTCCTCTATTGTAAAAGGCACTTTCTACATTATCATAGCTTTACTTATATAATACTTTTAGGTTTGCAAAGTTTTTTTCCCCCCCTAAGAAAAGAAGTAGGAAACAACTAGGACAAGAGTTATCCTTCTCTTGTACTCCATCCCCATTTTACAAAAAAGGAAACTGAGATGACATTAAATGACTTTCCTGCCTCTGATCATTTAGCTATTAAGTGTCTGATGTGGGATTTAAATCTAGGTCTTCTGACTCCAGATCTAGTCTCCTGAGTAATGCATACTGCATTATACCTACTTGGAAGTTTAATGAAAATCCCACTAGTGACTATAGTGAAACATGAAAGCTAAGGGAGAAAAAGGAGACTAACTAATTGCAGAGTGATTCAATCAAATTATTTTAGCTTTGAAGCAGTCAATCTGATGAAATCTACCATAGATTGAACCTGGGACTGCCTGATAAAATCTCAACTCTATTAGTAATAAAATTTGAGGACAAATAGAGCCTGGAACAGAATCAAAGCATTTGAGATAAAGTTCATTTACATCTATTTTTAGAAAGACAAACAAGTGATTACCTGGAAATTATAGATTAGTTCATTTCCATATCTGAAAAGAAAATATGGTATTAGTCATTGAAAAGCTAATTTTTGAAAACCTGGAATATTACCAAGTGTCAAGGAAACAATCTACACAGATTTGTTAAGAAAGAAATTATGTCAAATAAACCTACTTTCTCCTTTAACAAAATAAGCATCTTTATTAAATAGTTGAGAATTTTTCAAAGGTTTTTAATTTTATCTACTCTAGTTTCTGCTTAATTGGACTATTAATGAACCTTCAGAAAAGATTCAAATTATGTTTAGAGTGTCATGTGTTACTTGTGTTAATAATGAACAATTTGCCAGAAATGTGATTCTTTGTTTCTAAAATGTTAACAAGTAAAAAAGAACATGTCTAAAACTAGAAAATATCAGTATTTATGCAGTATGATCTATCAAGTTGCTTAGCAAGTATTTTAGTCCCCCTTGTCAATTGGCTCTACCTTACTCAAACTTATCTCCAATATCAACTCACTGCTTGAAGACCAGTTTCTTCATTTTATTGCCCATAAATATTGTATTTTTAACTCGATTGTTTTTTCATGTTGCCACCCCTATCAAGGTGGCCTTTCTCTTGCCTCCCCACTAATTATAATCCAAAGTGTTTTTTTTTATTTTTTTATTTTTTTGTGACTAGTTGAAAGAGGCGATTCTTTACCTCATTTCTTATCTAGCTGTAATCACTGAATAGGTGTTGTCTTTGTAAGAATGATGCCTGAGAAAGACCTTAATTTAAAAAGACCAAGGTGTCTCTGCATCTAGAGCCATCTATCTATATCTGATCAGTGGATCCAGATGACCATGGAGGAGAGAGTGAAGTGAACGACTTTTTGCACAGCCCACCCTCACTTAAATCCAACTCACTTACATGTCATGGCATCATCTCCCTGAGATCATGATCCTCTTTGAGAACAAAGGACAAACAATAACAATAATCACAAGGCCTTATTCACATATCAATTTGCTCTAAAATCCTTCCCTGAGTATACTTATTTATGTTGCATTCATTGGTTTTGGACTTTGCATGTGTGTGGGGGAATAAGGGGGGGTAGTATTCTTGGAAAATTTTCCTCTCTGTATCAAGTCATAATACTTAAAACAGAACTCTTACAGAACTCTTTCCCCAGGTCCCTAACAAATTTTTTAGTCCATTGGAGTTTTTAAAATTGTAAGATTTGCTGCTGAAAGATGAGTAACTCAGGTTTCAGATATCCAGGTTTCAGATATCCCTTGCAAATAAAGTGTCCTAATGCCCTGTTCACTTATAGTTAAGGGTTTTCCTCTTCCTCTATCTTGTCTGATTGAGATCAACTAAAACTTCCAAGGATCCATCCATAATCAATAACGTTCACTCAGGATGTAAAGTATTCTGGAAAGATGAATATTGGGATATTATGTGCATCCTCCTGATGGTGGTAGCCTATTCACTAATCATTAAATTTATCCAGGGCAACTGATTTCTGAGAAATTCACAAGTATAGATAGTTTCAGAACAGTTTCAGAAAAAGAGAGAAAAATGAGATACTATAGCATTCTTGCTTTTTAACTAAGAAAAGTGTTTTTATCCTATTCCTACTATTGGGGTGATTTCTTTTCAATTTCAGCTTAACTCCAGCTAAAGTTAGGGTATTCAAACTGTCATCATTTCTGTTCTTTTTTCTCTTCAAGAAGTTTGCTCTGCTCTTTCATAATCCAAGACTGTCTCTTTCCCAAGGAAACAATTTTCTGGAGATTCTGAATGGGGTCCTTTTCGACTAAACTGTAGTGAATCCAATGTACTTTATCCTGTAATTTGATTAGTTGCATTTGTGGGCAGCAGGTCCTTGTTGCAAAGTTCCTTATACCAAGTTTTATACATATCTGATCTCCTATGGGCAGGGATTTCAAAGTGGCATATATATGGAGAGAGAACAATTAGTAGAATGCATTGTGTTAAATCATTATTCCCCTTGTAGGGAGGAAGTCTGAGTTAGAATTGCATAATAGACAATACATGTTTACTTAATAGTAGTTCAAAGAGTAAGATTTTAATTTCCATCTCATAATGATTCTTAAAAAATAAAGGAAATACATCTATCCTTGTGCCTTGGATGATTTTTGCTAGTTTGATTTTGAATAGGTGTTCATTCTCTTACACTGTCCTGAGGACTGAGTAGGTGTAAATTCCACTGGATACTTAATGCCTCAGTGAATTTTTTGATTATTACATCAGTATAAAGGGTCCCTTGATCACTTTCAATTCTTAAAGCAAAAGCAAATCAGGATATTTCTTTTAACAGAGATTTAACCACTTTAGTTTCTTACATAGCAAGTGTCACAGTAATCAAAAAGAAAGTTCAAATCTGACTTCAGAAACTTGACATTTACTGGTTATGTGACCCTGGGCCAATCACTTAATTTTGATTGTTTTGCCAAAAAAAATCATAATCATAAGGAAGAGACAAAAATCCTTTATACTTTGACATATCTGTATAATTAATGTGCATGGAGAAAAAAAAAGGGGTAACTGCTCATATTCTTGTCCCAAGGTCCCAGATTATACCCTTTTAAATAATTCTGGGCATACAGCTATGTAAACATACATACACACACACACACACACACACACACACACACAAACAAAAGTCCATATTATTATATACAAACATTGGGCAGGCCTGAATGAGAACAATCTTAACTCTCTGAAAATGACTGAGGGAAGCAGACATTCAACATAAAGAATATATAATGAACTACCAGCCTACCCTATTCCCCAAGATGCCTTTAAGAAAGGGGAGGACTCATGAACATAAAGACTGAAATTAAGGTTGTGGAAGTGGTCATTAATCAGGTCTACACAAACAGTTTCATCTAATTGTATAATCATAGGTGGGCTACTCTGTGGCTAAGGAAGGGGTAAAAGTATAGTAGAGGTGAGGACAAGTTGTAACTTCATCTGGACACTTTCAGTCACCAACAATGGTAATTTATAATGGATGAATCTTTGAGTAGAATAGAAGTGAGTAATTTTTTGTTAGAGGGAAAACAACATTCTATGGGCCATGAACATCACATTTGTGGTCAAAGACAATAGGCAGGGCAGCCCTTTGATATGCTATTGTTCTGTGCGTGCTACACTTGAGATGAGAGAAGTAATAATAACAATATATAGAGTAAAACCAAACCTCTAGTATGGAACTTCAGAGGTCTCTTTTCCATTCATAAACACAGAAAATAAAGTCTATGTAGTACACAGGAAGTTATATGTCAGGGGGTGAAGTCATAACTTGTTTGAACTGACAGCTAATAGATTCAGTAGTTCTATCCCATGTAACTGGTTTAGGAATACCTTTTGGATCAGGTCAACTTGGGGTTTGATAATTTTTTTTCCAAAAGAATTCTGCAAAACTCCATAGCTGTGAAAATGCCTATGCTTATCTCTGGGTTCTAGATCATGACATTTTGGAATTATTATCATTGTTTTTTTCAGATGGGAGTCTGATTTCTTAATGGAGAGAAGACTATAAGTACTCAGTAGATTCCTGAAAAAAAAAGAAAAGAAAAAGAGAAATAAAGGGAAAAAAGGAAAAGAAAACACAACTATAATTTAGAAAGGAGGCCTTATGGACTTTTTGGCCAAGTGAAGATAGTGACAATATCCTTAATTCAAGAATCCCTTTCTGAGGAGATAAGAAACAAGGTATCAACATATTGAACAAGAACAGAATAAGGCAAGATGACATCTTGTATATCAAAATGCACACAATGAGGAAAGATTTTGGATGATTTCACATATCCCTGTAGCCACATGTACTATGTCATGGCATTTGATAGAAGTCAGATCAGGTTAAAGGAAAAAAAAATGTTTAACTGTCTTTATGGATGGAAATGGAGAAGAAGGCATTATAAAGAACAATGACATTTTAGAAAATAGAGTTAGAAGATATGCTAGTAAAGATTGTAGCAAGATTGATAATATGTTGGAAAATCACACATTTGCTCTTAGATCTTTATGAAACTCATAATAGGCTTTTTTTTTCCCAAGATATAATTTACACTTCTTAACAAGTGACATAGAGGCATTACAGCATGATTGATAAGGAATAATAATACTCAATTCTTGAACAAGTCAATGTGCTTTACATGCCTTTCAGGGAAGTACTTATTATTGAACATGTGACAGGGACATATATGCCTTGACTTGAACAATAAGGGATCTTAGAATCATATAAAGTGTAGTGAACTCTGGCGTAGTCAAAAGGTGGTGTGTGTGTGTATGTGTGTGTGTGTGTATATGTAGTTGCCAACTCTACCCATATACCCCCAAGACTATAGTGTAGAATGGCATGAAATTTGCATAAGAGGTCTTGGCTCAGATCATTGACTGGGCCTCTAGGCAGGTGTATAAAACTATTTTTACTGGTAAAATGTCCCAAAGTTTGTGACACAGACCTAACCATTGTTTGGACTTATCCTTTAATACTCACAACAAGTACCTTCTCTGTACCATTTGAGACAGGTCATAGAATCCTCTTGAAAATTTAAACAGAAAATCATCAGCTACACAAAGATGGGACACAGAAGAATACGAAGACATAGCCTAAAAAACTCAGTTAGATACATACACATATACATATATACATACACCTCAGACATATACATACATACATATATGTGTGCAGGTAAATAGGAAGAGACATAAAGACATAAATTCTTATAGATTAATCTCTTTCTCTCATCCCCCCACCTTTTACATAGAGTAAAGGAAATATGGTGAATCCCTGAAATGATTACAGGCAAAAAAATAAAGTAAGGTTATAGGAACATTGATGGCTTAAAGCTACTAGGTGGCACATTGGATAGAATGCTAAGCCTTGAGTCAAGAATACTCATCTTAGTGAGTTTAATTCTGGCTCAGACACTTTCTAACTGTGTGACTCTGGGTAAGTCACTTAATTCTGCTGTGTTTTCTTATCTGTAAAATTAATTGAAGAAGAAAATGAAAACTCACTCCAGTATTTTTATGAAGAAAACTCTAAATGGGGTCACAAAGAATTGAACTTGACTGAAGTAATGCAATAAAAGTTAGCTTAAACTCGTCCTTTGATTTTCTAAAAAGCAATTTGTCCCTGCTAAAGTCACACATAACAAATGAATGATAAAAACAAAATTTATTTGGTTGTCCAAATTCTTAAGTCTTTTATCTTCTACTTGAGAATATAGAGTGGATCTATGATTTCATTTACATTTCAGATGAGGAAATTCTTCTTTCTGATGCAGTTTAGCACATCTGCTATCTTCTAGTTACATGGTATATATATATACATTTTTAATGGCTTGATCTTTCCATTCCATCATCTGCAGTAAATTACACCCATATTTGCAATCTTAACTCTTTTTACCTAATTAGATGCCAAGACTTATTTATATACTCTATAGTATATACTCCCACATTCATCCCCTTTGCTCCACTGTAACATATACCACCATAGTTCACCCATTGTCTAGATACTAGAATTGTTTCTAGTCATTCTATTTACTTCTATTTTTTGTTTCCCCAGTACATTTTCCATCGAACTATTAAAATAACATTCCTAAATCACAAATCTAACCATATTATTCTTCTATTTAATAAGCCTCAGTAATTCTCTATTTCCTAGAGCATAATATACCAACTCCCATCCCTGGTATTTAAATCTATTTAGTCTACTTATCTACTTTTCCATATTTATTACATATTGCTACCCTTTTGGATTTCCATATTCTGGCCAAACTGTCCATGAACTTGACTTCTAAGCCTTTTTATGTCCTTTTTTCCTCTCCTAGAATGTATTCTTTTCCAAGTTCTACTTCTTAGAATCCTTAGCTTTCTTAAAAAACACAGGTCAGAGGCAACCTTCTATGGAAAGCCTTTCTTGATTTTCCCCATTACTTGTGTTTTATCTCTTCTCAAATTATTTTTGTTTATTCATCTTTGCACATATATTTCCCTCAGAAGAGTATAAGCTACTTGAAATAAAGGCCTCTATATTTTTTTTTGTTTGTTTTAAACTACCAGGGTCTCAATACTGTCTCACTCAATAGGAATACACACACACACACACACACACACACACACAAACACAGAAAATTGCATTGAATTTGATGAACTATCCAAGTATTAATCATAAGGTATGGTAAGAAGGTGGTTTTTAACTGAATAGATCTTAAAAAGCTTAAAACAGGAATTCTGAAATAAAATCATAACTATAGGTAGGAAAGAGCTATTTCATGAAGACATTATTTATACATATGGAATTTCCAAAGTGTTCATTTTTCCTCACTTAGTCTTATGCAAAGATTATTTATTGTTTAGTTTTTTTAATTGTTATTATTGCAGAAAATGTAATATTAAAAGTAATTTTTCCAAGGCTTCATAGATACTATATGAAATTTGTTTCACTGCTTTTTTTTTTTTTTAAATTGAACAGCTTGCTTTTAAAGTAGACACACACAATTTGGCACAGTTCTACACTGTTCAGCACAATATGGTTGAATTGGCAGACTCTGCTCTGTGGAAGCCATTATTGTCTCTAATACAGAAACTTCATTAGTCAAATCCCTACAGAATGTGGCCTTTATAAGTCAGGGAAAAGAGTAATGGTGTGATAAGGCCATTGGTATGCAAAATTTTACACTTGAATTATATTTACCATAGTCAACATTTGGCTAAATAAATGATGGACCATACTCTTCCACATGGTTATTTATTGTTATAAACAGTAAAAAAATAATTAAAAATTTATTAATAATTTTGTATATTTGTAAATTTATTTTTCCATTTTATTTTCTCATAAACAAGCATAGATTTTTCTTTCTTCCATCCTCTAAATTTAAAGAAAAATAAACACTTTTAATAAATAACCAGAATCATTTAAAAATATTCATACATTGTCTACATACAAAGATATATGTCTCTTTCTCCTTGAGACGATTATCTCTCAGTCAGAAGGAAAATTGTTTATTCGTTGCTATGGCTATAAAAGGAAATTTTAGAAAATTATTTGATTAATAGTTTTGTGTATTATATTATACACATTTTATTTTTCAATACATAAGAATTCTTTTTTTTTCTTTCTCCTCTCAAAATTTAAAAGGAAAAAAAAATAACAAATAAATGGAATCAAATTAAAACATTCCCCCACTATCTGTATACAAAGAAGTATATCTCCTTCTGTACCTTGATGATAGTTTTTCTTTTTCAGGAGAAAGATGGCATGCTTCCTTTCCTGTCCTCTAAAATCAGTGTTGGTCATCACATTGATCAGAGCTCTTAATCTTTCAATGTTATCTTTAAAATGCTGTTGTTATTGTATAATTTTTGCTCCTGATTCTGCTTATTGCCTTCTATATCAGCTCACAGTGTCTTCTCAAGTTTTTCTACATAGCATATCATTCATATCCTATGACATTTTGGTATTTCTTTACATTGTTATGTAAAAATTCCTTCACCTCTATCCCAAATGATGGACATCCCATGTCTATTTTGTATATTTGGAAATGTTATTTACTTTTATAAATTGACCTCAAATGCAACAGCATTTTAGATAAAATATTGGGCCTTTGAACTTAGTTTTGTGTACTAAACTGTATAATTAAGATAACTATTAGAATAGCAACTCATTTAATTAAATAGTGGGATGAGGCATTCTAGATCAAAGTTGTCAAACTGATTACTGATCAGTTTGCCTGACAACCTGCTGAACCAGATTAAAATATATTTGAAGAATATTGTACAACATAGATAATGTTAATATGTCATTGTCTAAGTCCATATTTGGTGCATAAGAATGCTTATCTACTAACCTTTTCTATTTGACATTGATGTTACTTTACTGAAAACTCTTCATTTTCATTTTAAAGCACACTTAGTAGGAATAGTTCCAAAATATGTTTCATATTTCACTGCCTTCATAAATAGTTTCTAAAATTTAATTAAGATAATGAACCATAGTAGAAACTGTATTAGATTAAGAAGAAGATTGAAGTTTATGTATCAATTTTGTCATTTCATTGCTCAATGGCCATGACAAGACAGCCTCTTTGAAGAAATATTTCTTCTTCATTATGGTAAAAATAATGATATTTGCATTCCTTTTTATGACTGAACTGTTGGGAAGATCAAATGAAATCTCACATCAACAAATATTTATTGAAGAACTTTAACAGGAGGAAACCCATGACCCCTCAAGGCATATATATGCTTTATTTGTCCTTATGACTCAGGTTAAACAAAAAACTTGGGTTCAGGTCTTTCTTTAAAAAAAAATACTTAAGATGGTGATACTATAAAGAGCTTTATTTTATGTGATACAGAATGAAGGTAAACTTAAGCATACATATATATTACATGACAATATAAACTGATAGAGGTTTCTCCCTATGAGTACAAGAAATTCACTGCAGTGTCATGATGAGCAAACAGGTTGGGTAGGAAACATTGCAAATTAGGGTTAGTATGGCAAAATTAAATGTCCTTAAATTGAGAGGGGGCTTTCTTAATCAGATCCAAAAGCAATGGAAAAGTTCTTAGGGTGATTTATCAATACCTAGCTTAGGTGAAGCTTAGATGGTGGTGATGTTGCTTCTTTATACTAACCACAAAGTGAGTATTCTAATGTTAATTATCTAAGGTGCAGAAAGGGATGATTCAAAAGATTTCAGCTGATCAAGAATTTAAACCAATCAAAAATTGCAAGTCTTTTCTGCTTGATTTAGAATTAATAGTGGAAAAATTTCCTTGATAACATGTTTATACTATTATGCTCATATAATTATTAAAATTTAAAGATGTTGTAGGTAGTTGGGACCCAACATATGTCTGTTCATTGCCCTTTAGGTACAATCTTGTTTCTAATATTTATGACCTGCATAACATTGAATAAGTATAAAAATCTCTCAGCTTCAGTTTTAACAATCATAAAATCAAGGCATTGCACCAAACATCATTATAGTACCTTTCTAATGTAAACCTAGATGTAATGAACTATTATAGTACCACCGGGAGAATATTTTTTTTTCCATTTTGCAATTGTTTTAGCATGTCAATTTATTAATTGTTTTGTAAACATTATTTTCTTTTCAGATTTTGAGTTCCAAATTCTCTCCCTCTTTCTCACATACCCTCATACAGGCATTGAAGAGAGAAGTTGTATGATATCAATTTTATATATGAAATCATGGAAATATTTACAAATTAGTCATATTAAAAAAAAAAGCAAGAAAATGACAAAATCAAATTTCAATTTGTCCTCAGATTTCAGTAGTTCTCTCACTGGAAGTACATTGCTTCGTTCCTTCCTTCCTTCCTTCCTTCCTTTCTTCCCCTCTCCCTCCCTCCCTCCTTCCCTTTCTCTGTCCTTCCCCCCCTTCCCTCTCTCTCTCCCTCCTTCCCTCTCTCTTTTTCTCTCCTTTCCTTCCTTCTTTCCTTCCTTCCTTCCTTCCTTCTTTTCTTTCTTTTTTTGTTTCTTTGTTTCTTTCTTTTTTTTATCTTGGATCTTTGCATTGATCAGAGTAGTCAAGTGTTTCACAATTTATCATCATTACAATGTAATTATTGTGGTGCAATGATCTTCAGGTTCTTCTCAATTCACTTTATATCAGTTCATGTAGATCACAAGACATTTTTCTAAAGCCTTTGACCTCTCGCTCATCATTTCATATAATGTAATAGTTCTCCATCACAATTATATCACAACTTCTTCAACTATTTTCAATTTTTTAGTATAATTTTGATTTACAATTCTTTTCCTCTTACAAAAAAGAACTGATACAAATATTTGTGTATATATAATTTACTTTTCTTATATTTTAATCTCTTTACAATATACATTTAGTAGTGGTATTGCTAAGTCAAAGTGTAATTCACAGTGGTATTGTTCTTTGGGTGTAGATCCAAACTTTTCTCCAAAATGGTTGAACCTGTGTACACTATTCTGCCAATAATTATGTTTACTTATTTTCTCTCATCCTCTTCAGAATTTGTTATTTTTGATAGGCATGATATGGTACCTCAGAACTGTTTAAATTTGCCTTTGTCTAATCAATGATGATTTCGATTATGCCTCTATAGAGCTTTGATTTCTTTTGAAAACATCCAGTTTATATCATTTGACTATTTATTAATTGGGGAATGGCTCTTATTTTTATAAATTTCACTCAGTTCTATATTCATTCTATATTAGATACACTTCCTAGCTGTATGACCCTGGGCAAGTCACTTAACCCCAATTGCCTCAAGAAAAAAAAATAGGTCCCTTTTTGCTTTGCCTGAAATCAAGATTGCCACTCTTGCCCTTTTTATTTTAGCTAAAGCATATTAGAATCTGATCCAAAACTTTTTTTTTTTTTTTTAACTCTGTGTTTTTCTGATTCAGATATGTCTCTCGTAAAGAACATATTGCTTGATTCTGGTTTTGAATTCATTCTGATATCTTTTTCTGTTTTATAAGTGAGTTCATTCTATTCATACTTATAATTATGACTACTAACTTTGTATTTCCCTCTATCCCATTTTCTTCTATTTATGCTTCTCTTTGTTTTTATCTGTTCCCCCTTCAAAAGTCTATTTTGCTTCTTATCATAGCCTCTCTTAACCTGTTCTTTCTTTTATTAATGCCCCCCTTTAAAAAAATATTATCCCCTGCCCCTTTTATTTCCCTATTGGGCAAATTACATTTTTATATACAACTTTGTGTATTTGTGTGTGTACTTCCTACTCATTGAACCAATTCTGATGAGAGTGAGTTTTAATCCTTGCCTTTCATGCCCTCATTTTCCTCTTCTGTGGTAAAAGTCCTTCTTTGCATGCCTCTTTTATATGAGAACATTTTCTTTCTTCTATATCTCTTTCCAATAATACCAGTTGTATTACCTTTTCTCACCCCTTACATTTTAAAAATGATTTCACCATAATTTACTATCTTTCTCTTTTTGAATATTTTTCTATTTGGCTAAACTCCTTCTTCGATGATGGATTTCAGGGAATCCAAAATTCTTAGATTATATCTGTTTACTCTATTTTTCTCTATCAGTTGCCTCCCCACCAAAAAAAAAAAAAAAAAAAAAAACAAACCTCTCACAGTTTCTTCTACTTTTTCAGTCTTTTGACTTTGCTTACTATTTTTTGATTTCTCATAGATGTATTAGCCTCCACTTGTCCAATTCTAATTTTTAAGGAATTATTTTCTTCAGTGAAATTTTTTATGTTATTTTTTTTTCCAATTTTACCAATTCTGCTTTTAAAGGTATTCTTTTCTTCAATGAATTTTGTGCTTCTTTTACCTTAGACCCATTCTATTTTTAAGGTTTTATTATTTCCAGTATTGTGTGTGTGTGTGTGTGTGTATGCATGTGTGTAAAAGAGTTGTTAATTCTGTTTTGATATATTTTTGCATTATTTTCATTTCTTTCCCAAACTTTTTCTAAATCACTCTTACATTTTTCTTTAACACTTCTAGAGATTTTTTATTGCCTTTGGGTCCAATTAGCATTTTTCTTTAAGACTTTGCTTGTGGCTATTTTTACAGTATTGTTTTCTGCGTTTATATTTTGATCTTCTCTATCACCTCAGTCACTTTTTATGCCTAAATTATTATTGTTTTTTATTTTGGTTAGCTCATTTTTCCACCCTATTTTTTCATTTTGAATTTTATGTTAAAATTAGGCTCTATTCTCCTAGGAATTAGGGGGATGATCCTAAAATACAGACAATTTTGTTCTGATGCTTTCAGAGCTAATTGTGGGGATCTGTAAGTTTTTGCTGCTTCCAAGTCAAAATGATTCTGGGAGAAATAGGATTGCTGTTGTTCTAGTTCCCTTTGTAGTTTTCACCCAGGAAGGATCACGTTTACTGCTGTTACAAGCACTAGTATACATTTGTGAAGCTTGTTCAAAATCTTGTCTTGTTTTGTGCTTTGTGCAGTCATTCCAATATCAATAACAAGTAGAATATCTAAAAGACCTAATAATCTATAGGTCATCTTTATTATATTTGGACTCTGTGTGGGGCATCTATTCCAAGATCAAATAATTTGGTGAATATTTCTGTTTTATATCTCATTTAATGTTACTAATGCAAGAACTATAGAACAGTTTTCTTTATGGAACATTTCTCAAAGAATCTTGTATGATATTAAAATTCTGAATGCATGAGAGGATCTTTGCAAAAGAAGAAACTTTAAGTCTATATTTGATCAATGGAGTTATTATTTTTCAATGATCAGACAACTACAACAGGATCTTATATTTTTATTCTCAGTGTTTTTTTCAATCAATTGTATGACTATCAAGATATATTCTTATGTAAAAATTGATTGGTCAATAAGCATTTAACACCTATCATGTTCTAGATATTTTTATGTATTTTATATGAATACACATATATACCCAAATTTGTATATATGTATGTGTTCATACACACATACAACTACATACACACACATACACATATATACACACATATACACTCACTTAGGGGAAGTAGAGAGATGGAGGGAGGGGGAAAGAGAGAGAGAGAGAGAGAGAGAGAGAGAGAGAGAGAGAGAGAGAGAATATCCTTTAACTCAAGGAGGCTACATTATATCAGGGTAGAGATACACACATATACGACATATACACATATACATACGTGTGTATGTGTGTATGTATATACATATATATATATATATGTGCCTCATGTAGGTGATGCTCAAAAATCATTGTTCAACGCATTTGTTACTTTCTCATATTTTTGTCAAGAACACATATATATCCTCACAAAATTATGACATAATTACAAAATAAAATGTATGTCTTGGGAGCTATTGATATCTCAATTACCTTTTAGGAATAATATTTTTCTTTGATTTTTCTCACCTTTATATGCTATAACCTCAATGAGCTATTGCAGTTTATTAACTGGTGTTTGCTATGTACCCTAATAGCATGCATAACATGGAATAAAATTTATTAACTCAATAATTAAAAACTGTTTATTTTCTCTTTTGAAAAATCACCAATATTAGCTGTATTTTAACTTTTGATTTAGTAAATGATAGTAATAAGAATTGCTACATAAACTAAACACTACTCAAAATTAAAAAAGAGGTTTCAACATAATTCTCCATCTATCATTGTGATGATTTTTGGTGGAAATTATCCAACTGATAAATGTTTAGTTACAGTTTTGTTTCTTAAGGGAATGTTATTGTTTCTTAGTCTTATGCTGAAACAAGGGAAAAATTTGGGCTTGGATGATATCTAGTGAAGTTTGTGAAATTAAATTTCCTTTCAAATCTTGTTAACTATTTTATTTGATGATTTCCTGAAAGATAATGTCTAGGTTCTCTTTTTCATCATGATTTTCAGAAAGTCAAATAATCCTTAAATTATCTCTCTTAGATATATTTTCCAGGTCAGTTGTTTTTCCAAGCATGTATTTTACATTTTTTTTCTATTTTTTCATTTTTTTGGTTGTGCTTGACTGATTCTTGATGTCTCATTGAGTTATTCATTTCCATTTGTTTAGTTCTGATTATTAGAGAATTATTTTCTTCAGTTACCTTTTTTTAGTTCCTTTTACATTTGGCCAATTGACTTCTTTGTTCTATGGATTTTTTTTACATTGCAGAAATTCTATTTTTCAGGAAGTTGTTTTCTTTTTCCATTTTGTCAAATCTGTTTTATAAGCAGTTATATGCTTTCCCCCTTTCACTAAATCTATTTTGTAAGGAGTTTTCTTTTGATAATATTTGTTTCCTTTTCCAAACCCCTTTCAAAGTTCCCATTCCCTTTCCTCATTTTTCTTCTAGCTCTCTTTTAAGATCCCTTTTACTTTCTTTCAAGAGAGCCTATTTTCAATTTTTAGAAAGACTGTTTTTTTTTTTGTCTTTAACAGAGCATGATGGGGTCAACTTTATTTCCATATATAACATTCTATCTCCTGTATTCATGTTTCTGGAATGCCTAACCTTTAAGACTGAAACCATATGTGCATTTTATCTTTTGATTGAAATATTCTTTACTTGAATCCACTTTGTGTATGGTGCCACTTTTTTGAGAGAACATTTTGAATTCCTTTTTCTAATGAAGACTTTCCCATATATTCAATCTCATATTATAAATGAAGATATAGGAATTTAAGGTTTTCAAAACTAACTTTTTTCTGATGAGAAGTGAAAAATTCAAATGTTGTTTATTCATGGTTCATTGTGAGTGAAAGATGAATAATTTTAATCTCTTCTGACTTCTAGTATAGCATGCTTTCTGCTGCCATTATACATTACACTGCATCCTCAGAACTTCTACCACACCTATTACTTATTATTCTGGGAACCTGCTTTATCAATAAAAAATGTAATAGCTTGTATATTCTTTAAATGGGACATTTGTGTTAGTAATTATTCTTAAAGTACTATATAAAGTTTCTGGTGATGTAGTGCATACTTATTTTTATACTTCATACTACTTAGTATAATTCTGAGTGCATAGTCAGGGACTTTATGACTAGTTATTGATTGATTTTTTGGTGTTTTATTTAACATATTCTTTCAAAAATGTATATTAAATGTAACTTCTGTTAATCACAATATTTTAATTAGATGGAATGCATTAAGAGAATTAATGAATCATAAAGTGAATCTACTTTTATATGTACATTTATTATTACAAAATAAAAAAAATTGTCAGTTTGATTATTTATTTCCCAAAAAAACAATATATACATTCAAATGGTTATGTATATAATTATATAGATACACACCTCTGCATTCCCATATCTATCTATATAGGTATTTATATGTGGGTATACATCTATATATCTACATAGATATATCTTATCTATATCAAGAGATAGTGAGAAAGAGACAGTCAAACAGATATACACAGAGACAGAGACAGCAATAAACAGAAAGATAAGAAAGCATTTTACAATTTGGAGTCAGGTGGTGGACTCAGTGGATAGAGTGCTGAGCCTACAGTCAGAAAGACTTGAGTTCAAATCTGGGCTCAGACACTTACTAGTTATATGACTTTGGCCAAAGTCATTTAACTCTATTTGCTTTAATTCACTGGAGAATGAAATTGTAAATCACATCAATATATTTGACCAAAAAACTCCATGGACAATATACTATGAATATTGATGCAGAGTTGGACATGACTGGATGACTAAACAACCACGCACATTATTCCAATTCTCCTCTATTTTCAAAGGAGTTTTCTGGCAGAGTCATTAAATTACAGTTTTAATTTGCATCTATTTCTCTAATGTTATCCACAGAATCTGTAGAAAATAATTTATATATCTTTTTAGGAAAGTTTTTGAATATACAGTGAAAAAGAGAATAAAGCAAGAAAAGGCAGCACAGACTAATAGAGAATGGACACTGAAAGAGGGGGAAATAAACTTTTGCAGTCAATTAAACCATTCAGGAAAATGATAATTTCACACTGACATGCATTATAGAATACAAAAATTCCCCAAACCACAAATACTTTATATTGTTTCAAACTGTAACTGTGAAATCTTTTCAGGGGGTCTATCACAACTCTCTTTAGATCTGGTTCCAAACTAACACCTAGTGGGAAAATGAGGTTTCACAATTCTTTTTTATTGTTTCCAAGCCCTTTGATAAAAACTTGTTACCAGAAAATTAAGATTCTTAAGATATGTACCATATCCCAGTTCCATTCTTCCAAGAAATATCACATGACTGGCATTTTGGATCAAACTTGCCACTGCTATAAATACCTTTTTGAACCAAATAATCATCAGTTTTCTATTTTTCGTATCTTCTGGGACAAGGACAACTTGCCTGTACTATAGCTTCAACCAGTCAACATATTAGAGTTATTTCATTTCAATATTAGAGCTATGTCATTTCATGGAGAAGTTAACAGAATCTCCATTGTACTAATAATTCTATTGCCTAATTGCACTCTATTGTGGTTCTGAACACTTTGTTTTATTGGATCATGTGGTGGAAATGAAGTAAATGAGTCATCACTCTACATTTAACAACCACTAACTTTGGAGGATCTCACCAAAGAGTCTAAGATTTGGAGTTAAAAAATGATCTTAGAAATCATAAATTTCTCATTTTTATATCCAAAGATATAGAAGATCAGCAGGATTAAATACCTTTTCATCATTTGATTCTTTTTGGGAATATTTCTCAGGACAGCTAGATGACATAGTGGATAGAGCACTGGCCCTGAAGTCAAGAGGGCTTGACTTCAAATACAGCTTCAAACAATTAACACTTCTTAGCTGTGTGACCCTGGGCAAGTCATTTAACCCCAATTGCCTTTTTTAAAAAAGCATTTCTAATATCTTTTATATTTCATTAGAGGTCCCCATCATCAATTTGACATAATTGTTGTGCTTGTATTTTATTCTTCCTTTTCAAATCTAAAATTATAAAATTTAGAACATTACTGAATCTTGTATTAAAGAACAATAATCTTGTCAAAGAAAAATATGAGATAAAGGGGTTTCCAGTTCAATATGAAATAGTTTAGAAGGCTGAACATATATTTAGTCAGGATTCTAGCCTGTCAAGTCTTTTTTATTATTTCATGGGAGTCTTATCAAATATATCTTCTTTATAAAAAGAGACCACTTTGCTGTATTTGTTAATAATTAAGGTTAAGTGTCTTGTCAAGGATCAAATAGGTAATAAGTGTATGAGAAACAATTTGAACTCATGAAGATAAGTCTTCCTGCTTCTAAGCGCAATACTCTATCTACCATATCACCTATTTGTAGGGATGCAGGCTGTGCTCAGGGAAGTACCTCTGATATAAGGGCTGCTTTCTACCTTGGTGTGTACCTGACTCATATAACTCTAAAGAGTGACTCCAAGTAACTGTAACATGCACAGGATTACACCCCTAAAAACCATTTTGACAAACAGACTAACCCATCCAGGGGAAAGTGTCTTTCCCAAGTATATGCCCTAGTGGAATTGACAGATGAAATGAATTTTTTTTTTTCAACAGCCATAAAAGCAGGGAGGCACTGTGGAGCTCTTAGAGCTTTGGTTAGACATTAAAGACATCATGGTCATCCACTTCATCCCAAGATCACCAGTTGTCTGGACTCTGTCCTGCCACTGTACAGGAACACAGAATGAAATTGATGACTTCATCAAATTTTGCCTTACATAAATCCAACTTATCAAAAGATACCAACTCACACCATTTTACTATTTTTACCTATCTCAGAGTCCTGTGGTGAGAAGCAAGTGACAAAGAAGCTGGTGATGATACACTGAGAATTGTAGCCATGACCTTGCACACAGTTGTCCTGGGCTATAGGGTTGTTTTCTCACTGGAAGCAGCAGTTAGGATATGGAAGCCCTGAGGGTGTCTGAGCAGCTTTTTAAGTACTACACTGCTTACCTCCTGGTGTGAGGAAGGGAATAGAAAAGGCACCCTAAAATTTATCTGTTTTACCCAATCTTGATCTGTTTATGGAAGCAGGTGAGGATCCCACTCTGTGGTTAAAACATATACGCATACACACATACATACATATACACACAAACTTCTGCAATGATTATTCCACTTACTTTAGTTACATGGAATATTTGAACATTTGTGGACAATCAATAATAACTGACATTTATGAATCTTTTAAAATTTACAAAGTACTTATATACATACTCTCATTTGCTCTTCACAATAACTTTCTGAGATAAAATTTACAGAAGGGAAAACCAAGGCTGAAATAGATTTAGGGACTTGTTCAGGGCCAAGCAGGCAAAGGAAATTTCTGAAAGAAGATATGAACCTAGTTCTCCCCAATTCCAAGTATTGTATTCTACCCATTATGTAACATTTCATGGTATTTACAATTAATTAATTAAACTGAATACTAATCCCTCTACTCAAGAACTATTTATATGATTTAATTTGAGGAACAATAACAATTTTTTCCCCCATGGCTTACTATGATACCTGGAATTCCATTCTCTTTTTGATGAAAATCATTCCATTATCAAAGAACCATTTGAAATAAAAACCAGTTTTCCAGAAATAGTCACAGATAGACACTTATGACTATGGAGGAATTATGACTTAAGGAGGGGTTTATTTCATTCTCCTAAGATAAAGGATGATAAAAGATAAAAAGATAAAGGAAGGACTGTTAGGGAACTGAGGAAATCCCAAGAATTAGACAAATTTAGATGACAGACCAAAGTGAAGTCTTTCTTCTTTGTTGTGGCACATTTCTAATTGCCCTGCCTCAGTTTTCCTAAATTGGTTCTGCCTCAGTTTCCCTAAATTGGTTCTGCCTCAGTTTCCTTAATTGTTTTTGTCTCAGTTTCCCTTATTGTTCTACCTCAATCCCCTTAATTGCAAACTCCCTCCTTGCCCCCCCAACTCATGAAGACTGATATAACTCAGGGATATTTGCTCTAAGGTTATAGATTGTCAATGTGTAGTTGTAATGGGCTGAGGCTTGAGTTTATGCACTGAGGTCCTAAGCACGTGAGGCTAAATAATAATTGGACTATACTCTATTAATATACATGCTTGGATAAAGAATGGCTCCTGCCCACACTCTGTGCAAGTCCTGATGTGTTATATAGGAAATGACGATTTTGGTGGGTGGAGGCAGAAAGACAGGAAGAGAGGCTGGGGGAGATTGTACCTGGGTTCTATGTTGGTAGCTGCTAGTCATGTGGCTTCTGGTCTAGCTAGCTTCTTGACTCAGCTGCACACATTGTTATTGCCGATTCTCTTCTACTTCCCATCTTTCTTCACTGAGAATAAAGATTGATGATTTCCCCCTAACCTGAATTCCTGACTCTGGCTGATTTTAAAATACGTGGTCATCACATTTGGTGCCCAAGCGTAGGAACCCAGGACCCTACCTTCACTGAAGAAGTCTCCAGTGACCAGGAACTTGGATGAGTATTGTTAATAGACAAACAGGGAACTTATTTTCTTAAAAACTAAACTAGTAATCTTTTTTTGGCTGAAATGGGACAAATGCTAGCTAAAGACTCTCCATCCCCCCCCCCCAACCCCTTCAACCCCACCCAGGAGTGGCGCTATAGAAAGCATGGTTAAGCTGATAGAAGGACAAGGGCTACTTATAACTTGGGAACAGTTAACTAGACTTCTGGTTACATTAAACCGCATCTCCCCTTGGTTTGTAGAGGAGGAGCAGATCTCTCGAGATAATTGGTGTCTGGTTGGACAACAGAGGTCTGCATATTACAGTGAAAATGGTCCTCATTCAATTAGCATCGAAGCATTCTATTTATACAATATATTACAGTTAGGACTAAGAAATCCTATCCCTAGAAGAAAGAAAAAAACTGCTAGGACTGGCCAAATGGGGAAGCCTGATATTAAGGAGGAAGACAATGAAGAGATTAATGACCATATCCCCACAGGGCATGGAGACTTAAGTCAGCAAGGGTATTGTGACTTTCCACCTCAGGAGGCAGCTTCAGCCCCACCTCAGGAGCAGGTGATTGACTCTCCTCTATCAACTCCACCCTCTGGGATGGAGGGAGGAGGAGTAGTGGGGGGGGAGGGCCGTGACAGCACCAGCACCTCCCCCTCAACATCCAACTACTCCTATGACTAGATTGCTTAATGAAGGCCAAAGAGAAAGCATAAATGTAGTAGAAATACAAACCCACATTTTCCCCATAATACAACAGTTTAATTCCTCAGGTCAAGAAAATAGAAGATACGCTCCTTTTAACATAGAAATCTTCAAAGACTTGAAAAAGGCTTGCACTCTTTATAGGGCTACATCAGCTTATGTTAAGATATCATTACAGAATTTGGCTTTTGAAATCTTGACCCCTAATGACTGGAAATCTATAGCAAGGGTATGCCTAGAACCTGGACAAAACTACTTGTGGCTTTCTGAATATAGTGAGCTCTGTAGGATACAAGCCCAACAAAATAGTCAAAAGGCATTTTATGCTGCAATCACCTATGATCTACTAACAGGTGTAGGTCCCTATACAGACATCACAGTACAAATTAATTATTTCATAGCAGAATATGAGCAAATTGCTGCTAATGCTATCAAAGCGTGGGCTTTGATTCACAATAAAGATGACAAGAGTGAGGCCTTCACAAAAATAATACAAGGGCCAAATGAACCCTTTGCTGACTTTGTGGGACGTTTACAGAATGCTATCACAAGAACTAATGGGGAAAATGCATCAACAGATGTTTTAATAAGGCAACTTGCTAAGGAAAATGCTAATGAGGTGTGCAGAAGGATTATACTAGGACTGCGCAAGGATGCTCCTTTAGAGGAGTTCATAAGACGCTGTGCCACAGTGGGCACAAATGCCTTTTATAGCCAGACTATGATGCAGACTTCCCAAGATCCCAACATGGGAAGACAGGGTCCCTTCTGGCAAGGGACTTCCAGAGAGACTCGTCAATGCTTTCAGTGTGGTAAAGTAGGGCATCTGAAAGCTCAGTGTTGGTATAGAGACAGAGTGAGAAAACAGGGTGGGAGAACAAGACCCAATACCCCATGTCCAAAATGCAACAGAGGCTTCCATTGGGCCTCAGAATGTAGGCAGGTTCAGGGAAACAGGATGAGGGGCCCAGTGCCAGGGCCCCAGGCAAAAAAAAACACTTGGGGCATGTTGGCAACCAATGGTGCACCCAGAGAGTGCCTAGAAGTCCAATACCCCAATATGATCAATCAGCCAGTAAGCCACATGATGGGAGAAAGGGATTACACAATCAATCAGGCAGGAAGCAATGTGATAGAAGAAAGGGAGGGATTACAATTAGGGAGAATAAAGTTGTATGTAGCTGAGACAACTGAGGTACCCCCTGAAGAGGTGAAATCTGTTCGTCTCTGGCCTATAGATCCCTTGCCCAAATAATTTGACCATTTTACTTCCCGAGAAAAAAACAGTGTCTATACACACTGATGTGGGAAACTGGGGAATGTGTGATAAATCCCAGTCACCAAACAGGCAGACAATGTGTGACTTATCACCCAGGAGAAATATAACGGGTTTACTCACAGAACCAATACAGCGGATAGCACCAGATTCTGATTCCAGATCACAAAACCAGAATATACGGACAGCAGCTGTAACAGCTGACCGACCATGCTCAGATCTATAAATGGCCACCAAAAGGGAGCAGAACAGGCAGATTGTCGCCATTGAGGGCCAAATGATCCAATCATCCAAAACGATTAAAGCAGAAGGAGGATTAAGCAGCAAGTCAGTGCCCCCATGAGATGGACTTTGAAGACAAAACAGGAGCTTTTATGCCTTTTTTAGTTGAAAAATCCCCATCAATCTTAAAGAGATGTTTTACAAAATTAGGTTAAAAATAAGTACTGGTTTTAAAGGCGGTTGAAGGCCCTTATTTCATCTGTTCCTATCCAAGAAAATGATACCCAGTGGATAGAACAGTGGCCTAGGTAAGAAAAATTAGGCCTTATTAGATATAAAAGGGAAGCTTGACCAAGGACCCAACCTTCCTTGTCCTTGAATTTCGGTTTGTTGAAAGGAAATCAAAATGGAGGATTTAACAGATTTAAGAAAGGTGAATGAAAGATGGAAACTAGGAATTTCAGCCTGACTTCCATCACTACCAATTGCCCGAGAATGGCCCTTTTATAGATATTAAGGATTGTTTCATTAATTCCTGATAAGGAGGATAAAAAGATTTGCCTTTCAGGCCCAAGGTTAATTTGAGCCTTATAAAAGACAGAATGGACAGTTTGACAGGGAAAAAACACCTTACATATGTCAAATGTATATTGTTGCGTTTGTTCCAGTAAGAAAGCATTTCCAAAAAGGCTATTACATTATTGGATGATATATTGGGACACGAGGAAAAAATGTTAGAAGCGTGTCTACAAAAAAATAGAAAAAAGTTAAAATTAACAAACATTAGAAAAATTCAAAGACATGTCCTTTTCAATTTTAGGATGAAGAACCCTAAGGGGCTTGTTCAAAACTGTCCAAGAACAGGAAGTTTAAAATATTGAATGATTTTCAGAAATTGATAGGAGAATCCCAATGGATGGGACCAATGTTAGGTTGACACCTATCACAACTGTTATATGACATTTTAAGGGGAGACAGTTTAAATTCAATTCCAGCTTACAAAAGAAGTCAAGAGGTTTGGGAAATGGCTTATCCAATGTGGGAAAGATACCAAAACCCCTTGAAATACGTTTTTCACACAAAAAGGACCCACAGCAGTCCTCAACAAGGAGACAGGGATAGGGGGGTGAACCCACAGAACAACCAGAACAAAGCCTTACCCCCAACCAGTGCGGCTAGAATTTTATTAAAGGCCATTAAAAGCATAAATTATCTGGGCAAGACCTGACAAGATATACACCTTTTACGAATACAAAAATTAATGTGTTGTGAGACTATCCAGAGTGACAAATTTTATTACATCCCAAATTTTAACATGGGTTCCATTAAAGATAACCAGACTATTATATAATTGGCAATGGATTCTAAGAAAAGTTTCAAAGTTCCTTAAAGGACCAACTATCTTCACGGATGCATCCAAAATAATATTTGGCTTGGTATTTCAAGATCTAACAAAAGAGAGTAGAATTCCTTTCAGTCCACCAGAAATGAATTGAGGATCATTTAGCTCTTATTATCCAGGAGAATAAAAAATATCAACTATTCCCATTTATTGGAAAAAGAATTCCACAGCCCAAAAAAAATTTCAGCCCTAAATACAGCCAAAAACTTCAAAACAAAAAAATTTGATCTCCAAAATAGAACCTCAAGAATGGAAAAAATAACCTTGAGAATTGTATTTTGGAATCAAAAAGAATCATTAAAAATTTTTACTGATATAACATAAAAAAGGGAAGGGGAAAAGAGGGATGATGGCAGAAAAGGGAAGGAGGGATAAAAAGAGGAAACCATCCCACTAAGAGGCAAAGGAAACTTATCATTCTGAGGAAAGAGAGGGGAGGAACATTGTGTGAATCTTATCCATCAGGTTGTCTCAAAGAAAAAAATAATTACTTTGTTTTAGAGAAAATTTCTCCCCCTTTAAAAGGGGGAGGAAAAGGAAAAGAAAAAGAGAAAAGGGAAGGAAGGAAAAAGACTCAAAGGGGGGAGGGAGGGATTTAAAGAGGGAAGCACGTGATACAAGAGGGAAAGTTTAAAAGGGGAAAGAGGGGTTGGGGGAGGCAAGAATAAGAAAGACAATTAAGATTGGGAAATCAGATTTGAAATTTAACCGTAAATGGAATAGAATTTCCAAAAGAGGGGAAAGGCAGACTGGACAAAAAGTCAGAACCCACAAAGTTGTTTAAAGAAACAATTTAAAGCAGGAGATACATATAGAGTAAAGGTAAAGGTGAGCAAAATCTATTATGTTGGTGAAGTCAAAAAGGGTAGCACTATCCGACGCAAAAAAAATTGACAATTAAAAGAGATAAGGAATGCATCCTGCTAAAGGGTAAAAACAATGAAGCAATATCAAATTAAACATATTGCCCAAGTGGTATATCCAATTTCCTAAAGGAGAAGTTAAGAGAAAGGAAAAGAAATAGAAACAAAACTGTAAATAGTAGGAGATCTCAACCTTGCACCCTTGGAATTAGACAAATCAAACCAAAAACAAATAAGAAAAAAAATTAAAGAAGAAATATAATTTAGAAAATTAGGTATGTTGGATCTTTTTGGAGAAAATTAATGGAGAAAAAATATACTTTTTCCTCAGCAGTTCATGGAACCTATTCAAAAATTGAATTATTAGGACAAAAGACCTTAAAAATTTGCAAGAAAGAGTAAAATGCTTTTTTCAGATCATGATGAATAAAAACTACATTTAAAAAAGTTAGGGGAAAAGAGCAAAAGTAATTGGAAACAAACAATCCATCTTAAAGAATGATTTAAGCAGCAAATTATAGATACAAAATAATTTTCCCAGATAATGACAATGATGAGACATCATACCAAAATTTGGGATGCAGCCAAAGGGTAATAAAAGGGAGTTTTATATCCTTGGAGGCTTACGAATAAAAAGAGAAAGAAAAGAAATGAATTGGGCTTGGTAACTAAAAAAACAAAAAGACCAAATTAAAACCCCAATCAAATAATAAATTGGAAATTATAAAATTAAAAGGAGAAATTAAAAATATTGGTAAAAAAACTATTAACAATTAATAAAAAAGAGTTGGGTTTAGAAAAAGCCAATAAAATAGAAATTTTTTAAACTATTAGAAAAAAAGGAGGAAGAAAATGAAATTGTACTTAAAAATGAAAAGGAGAACTTTCCACCAATGAAAAGGAAAAGAGAAAAATAAGGAGTTATTTTGCCAAGTTTAATAAATTTGATAACCTAAGGAAAGGATGACACCCAAAATTAACTCGACTAACAGAGGAGGAAGAATTGTTTGAATAGTCCCATTTCAGAAAAAGAAATGGCAGGCAAGTAAAAACCCCTAAGAAACCCCGGGACCAGATGATTTAATGAATTTTACCAAACATTTGAAGAACAATTCCCCAATGTATATAAATTATTTGATAAAATAGGGGAAAAGGAGTCCACCAAATTTTCTATGACAAGACATGGTATGATACCAAACCAGGTAGGCTGGAAAACAGAGAAAGAAAATTATAGACCTTCCCAATGAATATTGATGTTAAAATCTTAAATAAGATATTAGAAAAGACTACAGAAAATCATCTCCAAGATAATTAGATCAATAGGATTTAACCAGGAATGGATTGGTTCAATATTAGGAAAAATCAAATAATTTAGAAAACCAAATTAACAAAACCATAGACATCTTAATAGATGGAAAAAGCATTTGATAAAACCAACATCCATTCCTATTAAAACACTTGAGAGTATAGGAATAAATGGACTTTCCCTTAAAATAATCAAGATCATTTAAACCATCAGAGCACTATGTTGGAGAAACTGCAACCATTCCCTAAGATCTGGAGGAAACAAGGTTGCCCAAATCCCGTTACTATTTTATTGTATTAGAAACGCTAGCAAAGAATAATGAGAAAGATTAAAGGAAAAGAATAGGCAATGAGAAAACCAAATTATCACTCTTGCCGATGACATGATGGATATTAGAGAACCCAAGATTCTCAAAAAGTTATTAGAAAATTCCACAATTTAGAAAGTTGTTGGTTATAAAATAAACCCCATGTCATCAGCATTCTTATATACCACAACAAAACCAAAACGAGGAAAAGAAATTCCATTTAAAGAACTAATGATAATAAAAATAATTAGGAATCTATCTGCCAAGGGAAAATCAGAAACTTTATGAGCAAAATTACGACCATTTTCACACAAATTAAGTCTGATCTAACCAATTGAAAATATTAAATGCTCTTTGGATAGGGGAGAAATTTAAAAGGACAAAACCAACTAATCTATTTATTTAGCCATACCAACCAGACCCCACAAAACTATTTTAATGATGAAAAATAAAACAAAGTTCATATGGAAAAACAAAAGGTCAAGAATTTCAAGGAATTAAGGAAAAAAATAAAGAAGGTGGCTTAACTGTACCAGATCTAAAATTATATTATAGAGCAGAGTTCAAAACTTTTATTTAAGGAATGATTAGGATCAGTAAAGATTAGTTCAAGGAAAACAGTCAACAAATAAAGCAACCTAGTCTTTGACAACCCCAAAATCCCAGCTTTTGGGAAAGAACTTATGTCTGATAAAAAAGGGGAAAGGGAAACTATTATGGAGAAACTAGGCATTGATCCATACTTAACGCCGTACACCAAGATAAGTTCAAAATGGGTTATGACCAGGTAAAGAATGAAATTATTAAAAGAGGAAACAGGAATTTTACCCTCAGACCGTGGAAGGGAATTTTATTACCAAAGAGAACTAGAGATCATTACTGATCACAAAATAGAAAATTTTGATTATACCAAATTGAAAATTTTGTACAAACAAAATAATGAGACAAGATTAGAAGGGAAAAAAACTGGGGAAAATTTTTACAGTCAAAGGTTCTTAAAGGTTTATTTAAAATAATGAGAATTAACCTAATTTATAAAAATCGATTAATTGAAAATGGCGGATATGAAAGAAACCTTAGATGAAGAAATTGAAATATTTCAGTCATATGAAAAGATGCTCCAAGTCATTATTAATGAAATGAAATTAAGACAACCAATATTTACACCCCTTTGTGATTGGCAAGACGACAGGAAAAATAATGATGATTGGAGGGGGGAAAACGGGACATTGATTCATTGTTGGGGAGTTGGAACCAACCATTTGAGAGTAGTTTGAACTATGCTCAAAAAAGTTATAAACTGTGATCCCTTTGATCCAGCAGTGTTTACTGGGATTATTCCCAAAAGATTTAAAAAGGAAAGGACCTGTATGTGCAGAATGTTTCAAGCCTTTTGTAGTGGTTAAAACTGAAACCGAATGGAGTCCATCAGTTGAGAAGGCCCATAAAATGGTATATGAAATTATGGAATATCGTTCGTAAGAAATGACCAAAGGATGATTTCGAAAGGCCTGAGAGATTAAATGAACGATGCTGAGTGAAATGAGCAGGACCAGGAGATCATTAAACCAAAAAATACTATATGATGACCAGTTTGATGGACAGGCCATCCCCAGCAACGAGATTAACCAAATATTTTAATGGAGCAGTTATGAACTGAATAGAACCTGGGAGATGACTAAAACAAACATTGAATTCAGTCCCAAGCCACCCATTTTTGATTTTTCAAGTAATTGTAAATATTTTAATCGATTCTTTTGGAAATAACCCGGAAGGAACAGTTTATTAAATTTTTTTATTTTTAAAAATAGCCCGCCATCTAAATTTAAATAAAATAAACAAAGGTTTGGCTTTAAAAGTTTAAACCCATTAAATAATTTAAATAAAAGGCAAAAAAAAACAAAACAAAAAAAAACCTGGGTAGGCTGGCCTTTTTAAATTTCACTTAAGGGACTTCAGGTTTTTTAGAAAATGGAATAGCCAAATATGTTGCCCCTTAAAACCCGGATCCCTTCTATCCCAGTGTAGACTTTTAATTAATTTTGCAAAAGGGAAGCAGGGCAAAAGAAACCTGGTCCTTGTTCCTTTCCACACCCACATTCCAAAGTGGTTTGGACCCAATAAACGGCAATGGTGTACCCTTAAAACTTTTGGCATTCGTTTTTTCCACCCTGGGAAAACCTTTTAATTCTTTCAAAGGCAGCAAAAGAGAAACCCAAGGGAATAAAAGATTTCTTTTAAAAAAAAAGAAAGGGGCCTGCTTATACTAAACTTTAATTGAAAATTTCCCAAATAACCTTAATTTCAAAGAAAAAGGGCCCAGAGATTTTAAACCCCCAAAACAAAAAGGGGGGCCAAGGTAAACCCAGCCCCAACCTTTATCTTTCCCAAAAATCCGGGGGAGAAGGGATCCCAGAAGGTAAAAACCAGTAGACCCACTCTTGAAAGAGGGTTGGGAAACCCAGGGTGGAAAGACCAGATGTTTAACCGGGGGAGGGGTTTTGTTTGTATTCAAGGTGGAGAAGGAACAAATGGGAAGACCGATTTGTTTGTCCTTGAAGCAGAGCAACCCTTGAAAAAAGAGGCCCAAGTTTTGGGGGCCATTTTTCCCATTAAAGAGGGATTGGAACCCTCATAAAATTTTGATTCCCCAGGAAACATTAGGGGAAAACTTGAAAACCCCAGGAATCATTATTTTGAAAATGATAAGACTGTTAAAGGACTTCAAAATCTGCTGGAATCATTGGATTCCCTAACACATAAAAAGACTTTTGCAGGACTTCAAAAACTCAGCGGGATCATTGAATTCCCTGACATGTTAAGCAATGGAAAATAGATTGGTTTGGGACTATTTCTTGGCTGCTGAAGAAGGTGTATGTGTGACTGTTGTTTACATACCCTCCTTCTAGGACTTCTGGTGATCTTTTCCAACACCATGTTGATTTATATTGTTTGTTATTCTGCTACTTGTGTGTACAATTCATGTTTGTTACACCACATCGAGCCTGCACTGACTGAGGGGAGGGTCATCCCTAATAGCCTCTGCGTTATTGCTATGTGCTTGTGTAATACCTCCCATGCTGATGGGTTTGTGCATAATAAGACCCTTCAGCCCAGAAACCCGCTAGCAACCCCCAATTCCCTTTGGTGCTTTTCATCTCCCTTCCTGAGATGTCACAGAGGGCATGATCATCTACTTTTTAGTGCTTTCATCTCCCTTCCTGAGAAGTCAGGGGGTTTGTGATCACCTCCTTTTTGGTGCTTTCACCTCCTTTTCTGAGAAGTCAGAGAAGGTGTGATCACCTCCTCTTGAGGGCTCTGACCTCCCTGAGGAGTCAGGGATGTCATGACCACCTGTGTTCTAAAACAAAAGAAAGTGGGAGATGTAATGGGCTGAGGCTTGAGTTGATGCACTGAGGTCCCAAGCATGTGAGGCTAAATAGTAATTGAACCATAATCTATTAATATACATGCTTGGATAAAGAATGGCTCCCACCCACTCTCTGTGCAAGTCCTGATGTGTTGTATAGGAAATGACGATTTTGGTGGGTGGAGGTAGAGAGACAGGAAGAGAGGCTGGGGGAGATTGGGCCTGGGTTCTGTGTTGGTAGCTGCTAATCATGTGGCTTCTGGTCTAGCTAACTTCTTGACTCAGCTATACACATTGCTATTGCCAATTCTCTTCCACCTCCAATCTTTCTTCACTGAGAATAAAGATTGATGATTTCCCCCTAACCTGAATTCCTGACTCTGGCTGATTTTAAAATACACAGTCATCACATGTAAACTCAGAAAGGGGGATTCCAGACTTTGTTTCTGGTTTCTGACACTTTCTTAACTCATAGATTGTTAGAATTTATGGTCCTACCCCTCAACCTGTTAGAATTGGATTTATGGTTCCTGTCTGTAGATTCCCGCTCACTAGAGTTTGGACTCCACCCCGTTTAGCTACTGTGTATAAATATGTCATGGAGAACTCAAATTGGCTGCTGGCTACTGCTGGATGCTGGCTGGGTGCTGGCTGGGTGGATTCTTGGAGACAATAGTCTCATTCAGCCCTGGGACCAAACCATGGATCCATTTGATCTCAGTATATCTCTCCCATTTAAAAAATTATTAAATAATCTCTAATATCTATCTTGCCTCAGTTTATCCAGCATTATATTCTGAGGAAATACAAATATAGTTATGTGTTCTATGCTAAAATGTCAAAAGATGTCAGAAAAAAAGTAAATTAATATTATTAAATAAATTCATAAATTTCTTAAATTTTGCTAAAGTTGTTCCTTCTCAGTGTCATTTTTATCCCTAGGAACCTCAGATCTTCACTGTCGTGCACTGATTCCTTGAGATACCATGTTATTTGAATTGATTTCACCATTACCATCCTATTCTTTTTATTTTTAAAAATAAATTTTGTTGGTATTTTCTGATTCTTATATCACCATAATTTTACTAACTTTTTTTTTCCTTTTCACCTCTACATACCATCCTATATGACAAATTTAAGTTTTTTAATAGTGACAAAACAAACTCAGCAAAACTGATCAATATAATAACAGTCCAAAATGTGTACAGTGTGTAACACTTGCAGATCTCCAATCTCCATAGAGTGATAGATTGAAGATATCATTTCATTTCTATTCATTTGAGTCCTGCTTCATCTTTATAATTTTGTTACTCTTACTTTTTAATTTTTGATGTTATTATTCTTTCCATTTCTGTTTCTGTTTCTTATTTACAATGTAGAATAATGTTTTTTTGGCTCTGCTTGCTTTATTCTTCCTTATTTCATTCGATCAGTTCATGCTCCTTATACTCATCACACATCATTTTTTACAACATAGTATTATTACATTGGTGTACCCCAATTTGTTTAGATTTTCCCAATTGATGGGCATCTACTTTGTTTCCAGTTCTTAGCTATCAAAAAAAGTGCTACAATAAATATTTGTTCTATAGAAGGACTTTCTTTTAATTGATAACTTCTCTGGGGTATAAATCCAGTTATGGAGTCTCTTGTTCAAAGATATGGAAATTTTAGTCACTTCATTTGCATAATTTCAAATTACTTTTCAAATTGGTTTTACTATTTCAAAGGTATATTTTAAATTAAAATCAGAATAAACTATGCCAGTAGTGTGATATATCTAAAAGTAAACTTCAGAGTAATTAAAATGTATACTAAAAATCACAAAATATAATAAAATAATAATAAAATTAGAACACTGAAGATAGACAAACAACAACTCTTTCATCATTTCTTTAAGTAGTTTACAATTGTCAGTGAATTATAGAAGTAATTTAAGATACAACAAAATTCAGACTTCTGTTTGTGGCAATTCACAGTCATGTAAGACGCTAAATTCGAGAAAGTAAATGTTATCTCTTCCTTGTCAGTTTTTCCACCTTTTTTCCATTCCCTTTCTACTGAGACCAGAGATCATGCTTTTTAGCTTTTAACCCTCTTGTCTCCAGAAATTCTGATTTGTGGCCGATCTACATGGATTGGTGAATGACCTATCGGGCCCTCTATTTCAGACAGGTCTCAAACGTGCTTCACTTTATTTTCTACTCTTTGGTCATCTTGCCTTCCCCTCATGCACTGTTTTTTTCTCTCCTTCCACAGTGCTATCTGGAGCGATAATTAAATTAACTCTACCACTGCTAGGTTTGTCACTCAATTACTTCTGATATAACTTTCAGAAGCAAAATGGACACTCTTGGACATCATATGCATCTCTTTGTAGTTTTCCACTCTTCAGAATGTAAGCTTCTTGAAGATAGAATCTTTATTTTGTATTTTTAATCCAAGTGTTTAGTATATACTAAGTGCTAATTTTATGTTAGACATGTGCAATTCTTCTGAATATATTTGCACATTTATCATGCTGCACAAGAAAAATCAGATCCAAAAGGAAAAAAAAAAATGAGAAAGAAACAACAAGCAAGCAAACAACAAAAAAGATGAAAATATTATGTTGTGATGCACATTCAGTTCCCACAGTCCTCTTTCTGGATGCAATGGCTCTCTCCATCACAAATCTATTAAAAATGTCCTGAATTCTCTTATTGTTGAAAAGAGCCACATCCATCAGAATTGTTGTTGAAGTGTATAATGATCTATTGGGTCTGCTCATCTCATTCAGCATCAGTTCATGTAAGTCTTTCCAGGACTTTCTGAAATCATCCTGCTGATCATTTTTTATAGACCAATAATATTCCCATAGTAAGTTCTATTTTTTTAAAAATGCCTTTTCATTCATTCATTCATTCATCTGATAAATTGATAGATCATATATTAAGTGCTTTCTATGTGCTAAATCCCCTAGCAGTAATGGAAAAAAAAATATGAATAAGGAGGACATTCCCTGCTTTCAAGTAATTTATATTGTAGAGAAGAAAGATAACATATAAAAGAAAGAATATAAAAAGATAATATATAATCAAAAGATTGTATTAAGAGTACCTAGTGGTGAATTATAAAATTGATTTATAGTTATATTTGCTTATGAGAACTGACAATATTCCAAGATTCTATTAATCACTTAATACTACCAAATTTTATATATTATTCAACAATAAAACAAGAATGAACAAACTATTGATTCTTAAAAATTGAGATAAATGTCTCATGACACATGCCTCACTACAATGTTTCCTTTCTGTTTAGCTCAGGATCATTTGTCTCCTTCTGAAATGGACTTCTGGCAAGATTCTGTCACTCAGCACAACTTCTTCAGGGAACATGAATATTTTAATTTCCAAGATGTGGTGAATTCAGCCATCTTTTGTAGATATGACTCAGGAGAAGGCTGATTGCTAGTGTGTGGTTCAGACAGCATTTAATAAAAAAAGCTGGAGAGATCTCAAGAAGCAAAGCAAAGTTTATTATGAGATCTTGAGAATCGGGCGTCCCACCCATCCAGCAGACAATCAAAGGGAGGAAGCACCTTAGGGGCAGGGTCAACACTTTTTATCCTTAACGCAAATACCCCCTCCCACCACTGACCCTCATCCTTATTGGCTGAGGATCTTACATTCTAAACTCAGGAACTACCCAAGAAATTGAACTTGACCAATAAGTACATAGTTGCCCATATTAGACCTAAACAGAAAGACACTGATGTCATAAGAGGATAAGAAAGGGACTTAAGTATGCCCTTAGGGGATAGCAGGGAGGGGACTTAAGTATGCCCTTGACTTGATCCTTCAGGCCTACTCCAACTCTGAAATAGATGAAGCCTTACTCAGTTTTCACAACTGTCTTGAAAGATCTCACCTCATCTCGTTCACTAGGACCTCGTAGCTTTCTAGTTCCATCTAAATTATGATTGGTGAATAATCACCAATCTTAAAATGAAAGGCAACTATTAATCCAAGTTGGTGCCATTGAGTATCATTAGTTTATTAGTTATTTACCAGATTTGTGTGTGTGTGTGTGTGTGTGTGTGTGTGTGTGTGTGCAGGGTGGACATATACACCATTGATAGTTGTTTACCAAGTTTGGGGAGGGATCTATCTATCTATTTACACAACACATAAAAATTTTATAGAAATATTTATTGCCAGACAAATAAACAAAACAAGCAACTTAAATGATAACTAGTTCTTTTTGTTGTAATTGTTTTTGCCCTTCATTCTTGAAGAGGACTATGACATCAGGGAAGCGATGCCATAACATGCAGGTAAATTGGATTTAAATGAGAGATTACTGCTCAAGTTCACCTGGCTCACTTTGACCTCCAGAGTAATCTGGATCCAAGAGTTAGATATAAATCAGAATTACTGGAGATGACCCTTGGTATAGTGTGAGACCTTGACCTTTGGAAACTAATAGATCTAACAATGACTGAGGCCATCTCATTTAATGAGAAGGCTATGTAGCAATTGAGACTCTCCTCATTCACCTAGTCTTCCTTCCCCCAAAATAAGAGGCTAAGTAAATAAATAAATATGGGAGAGGAAGATCTTCAGGGTTTTTTGTTTTCTTTTTTTTGTCAAAACAGAAGTGATTACTATTTACATTTCTATTGTGTCAATCAGGGCCCAAACAATGATTGTTTAGGGATTGGTTTGGGACATTTTGTTGGCCAATCAATGAGAATCTGAGTGATTTGGACTTAAAGCATGGTCCTTAAGAAAGAAATCTAGCCAGTGAACCCCCCAAATTTTGGGAGGGTTCAGTGATCCAATAAAAAGTTTTTAAGAGAATCTGTGGGTAAGGATATGACACCCTATGCAAACAGAGGGAAGAAAGGAAGGAGGAAGTAGGAAAGAAGAGAGGAAGGAAGATAGGCATTTCCCAACTGATCAGTTTCAGTTAGTCACAATACAGAAGCTTAAGACAAAATGGAACTGCTTATCCTGAATTAGCATTCATATGTCCACTATAATAAGATAAAGCACAAATTAACACTCTAGTGTCAATTAACCCAACATCAAAGTGCATTTTTTCTAATAGCTAAATGATTATCTAAAAGGAAACAGTTTGATTTGGAGATGGCTGAAAGTTTATGTAAAATGAACATTGATCTAAGTGGCTGAAGGATCTGACAGTCAACAGATCCCTGTCCTTTTATACTCTTTAGTATCTTCCCCTATTAAAAAACAAAAACAAAGCATCTAGATGATCTCCAATATTCTATGCAATTCTGAAAAATACTCTCTCTTCTGCTTTCTCTTTCTTGTTCTATACACATTGTTAGGAAGAAACCAGGACATTGGAAAAAAGGAAAAGAAGGGAGGCTAATAAAAAGGGGTGGATAAATCTTAAAGTAGATCATTTAGAGTTACTTATTGCGATTTTACCAAATCCTTGACCATTAAGAATAAATGAGATTTCAAGTGAAACTAGATAATTAGCCAAACTGCTTTGAAGAACTGGATACAAAGCATAAAATGTATTAGATTGGAGTTGAGAAGTAGAGAATGATAAGAAATGAGGGGTAATGTTGTATAGAGGAAAGCAAATCTATGTTTTAAAAATTCCAAAAAAGTCCTAAATATAATGGTGTAGTGAAAGTTTCTTTCCAAATTTTGTCTATTGTTATAAAATAAAATATCTCATCTAATTATTCAAAGCAAATAGCGACTGGAAGGCAGAGCTTTTTATGTTAGAGCATCACAAAATATTTCATTTAAAAAAATCAACAGTGAAATAAAAAATACAATAGAGATAAAAAAAATTACACATTTAAAAATATAAATATTCTTATTCTGAGTACAATCAGCATAATGTCAAGTCTAACCAAAGATTCTTTGAATTATTTGCAATTTGGCATGATAAAATGCAAAAACAGGAAATAGAAGAGTATTTGCATTCTACACACTGGGTATTAATTCAGGGTAGCACCAAAGCAATATTTTAAAACTCTGAAACTGGAACTGTCCTAGTAGGAATATTTTTAAATTATAAAACAAAGCTGTTAAGAATCAGTCCATTTTCAGTTGAAGCGATAATGACTCTGAGGCAAATGCTTGCCTGATTTCAACTCTTCATAATAATGATGGGAAATCAAGCAAACTATACAATGAGGGAGACTCATTTATGCCAGAAGCAAATAAAGATAAGAACTATAGCAAACTCTTCTAGAAGCTTGGATGAATGAACTCTGCAGAGCTGAATAGTTTCAACTCAAAATGGCCCTGTAATTTTCATGGAATGTTTGCTATTCATCACAAAATTGAGTCCTTCCACAAAACCTAACTAAAGAATGAGCCAAAAATTACTCTAGTTAATGAGTAAGTGTTCCATTAGCATAGTAAGAATTTTAAATGACTCCCAATGCATTCACAATTAAATATAACGGGTGAGGGAATATGATGTGATTTTCCACAAATCTTCATTTCTATTTACAAATTTTTTTTATTGTATTCAATATGAATAAGCAATTGTTCCACTTCTAATAAGGAAAGTATTGTATCAGAGTTTGTGATAAGAAGGTTGATTTCTAGCATTTTATGTAGCCTTATGAGTTTGTTTAGTTCAAAAAAAAAAAAAAAAAAAAAAAGGTAAACTATCTCCTATCTAGGAATCTGAGTACTGGCAACATGATTTTCAGAAAGCTGGGTGTGAAAGAAGGAAAATGATCTAATGTGCAAAGAATATAGACTTTACAAAACCCAAAACCCGTTTATTTCTTGGCAGATATGTATAAAAATAGTTTCTAATTGGTATCCCTTAGCAACTATCATTCTTATCTTGGTTACAGCCAGAGAACAAATTACAATTAGTGCCTAAATAGAAGTACATGTTTCTAGAACAGCTGCAGGGCTATACCTGCTACAAGTAGGAGATCCTTTATAGGCAGGGATGACTTTGGTCAATCAATAATTCGGAAATTACTAGAGTCCCCAGCTAGAGCAAAAGCTCTATATAATTCAATAGCTTATATAACAGCAGTATAGTATCATATACATATAGATTATATATGTACATGTTTGTCTATAAGTTCAATACCATTATAAAAGTATAATACAATACAAATTTTGATTCTAAAAATACTCCTTAAGAGGTTAAATTATATGAATATATTTTCTCATTCAAAAATTAAGCTTATTTTTATTGATATATTTTGCTTTTAAATAACATTCATTTTCAAATGTATATCTTTAGCCTTGTAAAAAAAAGATCTGATTTTATAAAAGAAAGAAGTACACTTTAATAAATAAAGCAAAAATTTACTCTCGTATGGGCAATACTTGTAGTCCCTTACCTTTACAACTAAAAGAGAGGTGCATTTTCTCAATTGTTTCCTAGGAGAGCTTTTGTAATTGAATTTACACAATACTGTGTTTTCCCCCTTTTTATTTACTTCATTGTATAGAATATGTGTATTGTTTTCATGATACAGTTTATTTAATTGAATCATCTCATATAAATTTTTCTTTTTGTTATTGTTGTTTCTCCTAATTCTTCATATCTATAATTTCTTTTAGCTGTCAAATTCCATCATGTTAATATTTCACAAATTTGTTTAGATAGCTCTTTTCAATTTTATGGGTATCTAACTTCCTTCTAGTTTTCTGCTACTACAAAAATTACTGCTATTAATATTTTGACATTTTTGAGGCTACTTTCAACTTCCACTCAAAATAATCAAATTTTGTGATCACCTTGGACACAAGTTTTATTAAGCATTTTCTTTCTAGACACAACTATGAGGGGTATCTTGTTTAATTCTTTTATATATTTTCTATCAAATAATATTTATTGTCTTTTATTTCTTGTCTCATTCATTATTCGAGATGTGATTATTCATGCCTTACAATTTGTTGTTGCTCTTCATTGTTTCAATTCTGTACTACTTTTTATTACCTCAGTTAAAGTTTTCTTGGTAAAAAATAATAGAGAAATTTGCATTTCTTTTTCCAGCTTATTTTATAGATGAAAAACCGAGACAGAGAAAGTAAAATGATTACCCAGCATCACACAATTAATAGATGTGTGAGAGCAGATGTGAACTTAGAAACTGACTTCAGGTTCATTACTCTATCCACTATTTCATATAGTTCACCTTAACCTTTATAATCAGTATATTTAGCATATATACATGGCATTCATTTTTTTTTATTCTGTTAAGAACTGAAAAATATATGCCTTGTATCTCTGTTTTATTACAGTAAAAGATGTTTGTTGTGACCTAAAGAATGCATTATTTTGTAAAAGTATCATATGGTGTTGATATATACAAACACACATACACACATGTGCATTATATATAGAGAAACATATAGACATGTTCTTTACTCACTTTTTTTCCATTACATTTTAAAAATTAATACAATCAGAGAAAGAAATATTAAAGATCTAAAAATCTTTGTATTACTATGTCTTTTCTCGGTTCACTTAAGAACATCTTTGTGAATTCAGTTGCTCTGCCATTTGGAGTGCATTTATTTAATATTGATATTATTCCATTATAATTTCTCTTAAGCACATTATATTGTTTTTGTCTTTTTTATAAAATTTTATTTCTGGTTAATCTGATAGCATGATTGTAAATTCTTTTTTTTTTTTTGTAATCAGATTTATATTTCCCCCTCCCCATCTCCCCCAATTTTACAATGCAGTTCAATATTTGGTTAAATTGTTGGATGTGCTTCCTGCAATTATAGAAATTATTGATTTTTATTTTCTTACTCAGTTTGCCTCTTTTTCATTTGTTTAAAATGTGTCACTCATTCATGTTTAACGTCATCATGGATAGGTGTTTTTCCTCTAATTCATGTATTTATTTTTATGTTCAGCTTTTTTTTTTTAAGTTAGTGCTTTTTATCTTTGTGACCAAATTTTATCTAATTCTTTTCAATTTATTTAAATTGACAATTCTTTCATTTTCCCTTCTCTCTGGTTTTTAATATAAAGTTTTTGAGGTACAAAATGTTGTCTTTCTTTTCTATCTCATTTATATGTTTTTGCTTTTGTGTGGAAAACAAAAGTGTAATATTACCTCCTTATGTTTCAAAAGATTTCAAGAGATTTATTGTTGTTTTTGATAGTCATGTATAGATCCACTCAGTACTTTGTTCTCAGAATTTAGATTTTTCTGGACAGTTTTCTTGCATTATTGTCAGTAGTCTGATATTAATTTATTATTGTGTGTGTGTGAGTGTGTATTTAATGTTTGCCATGTTGTTGTTATACTTTGATAGTCTTTGAAGAGAAAGGAAAGAGCTAAGGGATTATATGACACATGCAATGTAGAGGTAGTGAAGAAAAGTCATTAACTCACATAATAAGAATGCATGAGATAATGACTATTCAAATGTGGAAAAAAGGATAGCAAGAAGATATTTCCCATGTACCTCATTTTCATTTGAACCAGAAAAAGGAAGGTTGAACACCCTAGCATATACAAACATAAATATGGCATAGAAGAAGGAAGGAAAAAGGAAAGAAGAATTGTGGCAAGAAGGGAGAGAGGGAAAGAGGGCAAAAGAAAAGAAAAAGGGAAGAAAGAAAAAGAAAGAAAAACTGTTCATTGGTGGGATAAATAAGTCAAAGAATATGAAATTGATTCCATCATTTAAAAATCAAAAGTATTAGACAAACTTATTTTTTAAACTGCCACCTTCTTTGTAAAGGAAAAAAAAAAGAGAAAAGAGGGGAAATTTTAAAGATAACAGAATGGAAGGAAATTCATAATCAATAACAATCATAACCTTGAACATGTATGGGATAACTCACCTCAAAGGAAGAGAATGGCAGAATCAAAAGAGAATAAATTGATCCATATGTGTGTAACAAAACACACATGAAACATTCAAATTCATGAACTTAAAATGAGCCAGAATTTATTATGCTTCAAGTGAACCAAAAAAAAAAAAAAAAAAAAAAAAAAGAGGATTATCAAACATTATTTCATAATTGGATACAATAAAAAGTGATAAAAAAAAACATGCAGGGAAAACCCATCATGCTTAAATGCACCATAGATAAGGAATCAATATCAGAGCATATTTATATGCATTAAACACCCTATCAATAAAATACTTAAAGGAAAAGTTGATTTTAAGGAGAAATCAATAATAAAGTTAAAATAGTGAGGCTTTTAATATGTTAAATCCCTAGATAAATTTAATTAAAATGCTAAAAATGAAGTTAAAGAACTTAACAGCATTTTAGAAAAAAAAATCAAAGATGTCTGTTAAATATTTAAAATGAAAAAATTTACATATTCTTGGTCAGGCATGCTGCTTTTAAAAAATTGATCATATGTTAAGAGATATAAATCTCCAAAAAAAAAAAAAAAAAGAAAAAGAAAAAAAAAAGAATTAGCATGTTATTTACTAATTATAATTTCATGCAATATATTCAGCAAAAGGGTCTCTGCAGAAAGAATTATTAGCTAATTGGAGTGTTGGTAATAATTTTAAAGAATTCATATATCAAAGAACACATTTTATCCAACAAAATGACTTCATTTAGACAACATGCAAAAAAAAGGGAGAAGAAGCTAAATGTGTGTGTGTATGTGTATTTGTGTGTGTATTTAATTAAAATTTATATCTCTAAACAAGTTAATCACAAAAAGTACAAATCATTTATTTGAGCATGCAACACCAGAAAGCCTAGAAAAAAAAATAACAAAATTTTACACAGTTGAGATGGTGTTTACCAAAGTAAAAATTCTAAAAATCAAAGAAGAGATTAAAAAATTAAAATGAAATAAATTGTTAAATAAAATTAGAAAGTTAATTTTAAAAATAAAGCAGCTAATCTTTTTTTTTTTTTAAACAATGGAAGGGATGCCTCATATTTTGTTTCTGAAATAAAAAAAAAATAGAATTCATAACTATTAAACAGAACACAAACTGAAATATGAGAAATGGCTTCAGGGAATATGCTAACTAAAATGATGTTTGATGAAATAAAATTTAATTTAAATTTAAATTTAAATACAAAGTGCTCATTGTTAACAGAAAATGAAATTAATTAATTAAATGGCCCAATATGAGAAAATAAATGAAATAAGTCATAACCATATTCTTACAGGAAAACAATAGAACAAACAAAACAAAACAGATTAGACTTACAAATGAATTCTACCAAAATTAAAATTATATTGCAAAAAATTAAAAATTAAATCATAATTTAAATTTTAAAAATTAAAATATAATGCATATTGTTTTCAAAACTTGGTTTTTGATAAATCTAAAAACATCTGCTGCTGAGGATAATTGGAAAATAGTATCCAGAAATTTGCAATAAGCTAAATTTCAGCCCACATATGATATATAGTTAAGCTCTAAATAGATTATGTGACAAGATATACAATGTAGTTTCACAAGTAAATTAGTAGAGAAAATGGATAAAAAAATTTTGGGCTCTATGGATATCACAAGGTTTTATGAGTTTATTTGGGATAAAGAGAACCAAAGAAGTTAAAATGGAAAACTTTTAGTTTGTAAAATTTAAAAAAAAAAAGATTTTTTGCAGTTTAAAAAAATTTTTAAAGACAAAGCCTATGAATTTAGAGGGAAAACAAGCTAATTGGGAAAATCTTACTAGCAATTTTTGTGTTTTTTTTTCTGGTAAGTGTCCCATATCTAAGTTATATAAGAATATGATTCAAATTTACTAACATAAGAACATTCCAAAAATTGATAAATGAATTTCTGTCTTCATTTCTAATGAATTTACTTTTAATTACTACATATTAAGTTCATGGTTCCCTTTTCTGATATTTTTTTTTCATTCCTCAGTTTGAGAAAATAAATTATTTTATCAACTTTCTGGTCACATGAATTCTGTCATTTTTAATTCAAACACTGCATTTTAGGGAGTTTTTCATCATTAAAAAAAGGAGATCTGTATAAGATGTTTTCATTTTTTAAAAAAAATGTACAAACATATTTTAAGATTGGATAATCCTTTTTTTTTGGATTATTTCCTCTCTGTTGTTTTAATTAGAAGAGTTATGTTTTGATTATTTATTCAAGATTACTAAGCTTCTGCCTGGCACTTAAAGTGAGCTATCTTTGATAATTGGAAATTCGCCTTAGTTTTCTAAAAATATGTCCTTGTCTATGCAATGGGGAAATTCAGAAAATGAAATTCACAGAGCTGTTGCAAGGTAAACCATTAAACCACTTTGCAAAATAGAGTATTATATATGTAAAAAACAATTTTAGGATATTTCTCATTTTTCTCTCTTACTACAAGATACTGTGTTATTATGTAATGGAGGGGGGTGTGAATTCAACTGAAATCCCCAACATATCCTACTTAAATTTTTGTTTGTTTGTTTTTCTCAAGCTCAGAAAACTTAAGAGAAATTTTCCAAGAACTGCCTTAAGTTAACTTCTTCATTATAGGCAATTTTTCATATTCTGCAACTTCCTTAAAAACCCACCCTCTTCCAACAATAATAACAATGACAACAATTATTGATCATTGAATATATATTAATGTTTTTCTTAGGCAAGATGGTGCAATGCTTAGAAAAACTGGGTTCAAATTTTATCTCAGGAACTAAATTAGCATGGGAAGGGCACAGCCTCTGAGCTAAAGGCAACTTTTTAAAACAATAAATTATAAACTGGTTATGATTTCCAGAGTTAAGAGTCTGCACCAATGAAATTACAGGTTCTTGAATTAGTCTCTATTTGTAAAACAGCATACAAACTACTATGATCTTGGAGGGTGAATGACACTTGGACTCCTCCCAATGCTTTCCTTTATAGAAAACAAAACAAAAAAAAAAAAAAAAAAAAAAACTGGACTTTTCACCTCACTCCATTCTGTATCTGTTGACTTATTTGGTTTTAATTCTATGTATCAAAGTGATTTTCCAGGCACAAGTTCATCACTTTGTGGAGATGGGGTAGGGAGACCAATCTTCAACATATTATTTATTTATTTTTGTTGTTCTATTTAAGAGAAAAAGAGTTCTAAATTCTCTCCCTTCCTTCTATCCTCCCTTTACCCATTAAGAAGGTAAGGAAAATAATATCAATTATACATGTGATCTAGAGCCAAACATCTTGGAGAATGAAGTTAAATGACCTAAGGAACATTGCCTAGTAAATCTCTTAATAAGCTCAATATTGAACTTGCCTTTCAAAACAGCAAAATTAGCAAAAAAGATACAATGAGATGATCAATTTTGAAATGGAATGGGCCACAATGCACATAGTGAAACTAAGGACCAGAAGAACTGTTAATTAATTTGCTCAAATTAATACTAGCAATATGTGATGGAGCCAAAACTTGAACTTCTGTTTCGTGACTCTGTGTGCAGTGTGGTGCTGAGTTTATCTGGAAAAAAAATTTTCTAAGAAAGTTAGAAAGGAGCTATATATCCTCAGGGTTCTTCAAAGATCCTTTAAAACAACTCATGAATTTCCAAGGCATGTGTAAATAGAGTTCAGTAGATCCATGAACCTGAATATATATCATGAATCCATCTTTATTTTATTAACCTTAAATGAAAGTTAGGATTTCTTTCAATTATTTAAAAGCATTATTCTGAGAGGAAATACATAGGCTGTACTAGACTACCAAAAGGGAACCATGACACACAAAAAAATTTAAAACCTTTGCACTAAAAGGGTTAATTATTATTTTCTTTTGAAAACTACACTTTTTGAAAAGTACATACTATGTTTTCCACAAAAAAATAAAAAGAATGATTGAACTAGTAAATCAAATAATTTATTTTGGATCATAAATGACACTTTGAGTAGGTAAATATTTCAAATGCTTTATATATTCATTATTTTAAAAGTATAATAATGAGAACTTCTGAGTGCAAGAAAGATTAAGTTCTACTAGACAGAATGGAAATTTTTTGGCTTGTTATGATATAAGACCATGCTTACAAAAACATGATAAAATTATATCTTTTTATGGATACTTGCTGCTTAAGTGTCTATGACTCCAATAAGTGATTTTCTATGTCCCACCTTGTTATTTTCTTTCCCATGTTACCTTCTTCTCATCACCACCTCTCCACTATCCAATCCCCCATCCTCATGGCATCTGCTTCTTTATTCCTTTGCCCAGTTTGCCTCTCTTTTTGTGTTATTTGTCTTTGTAATATTTGTTCCTTATTAAAAAGTGATTGAAGCATCACTCCCTGATTGCTGCCATCATAGTCTTGGCCAGTAAGTATGAATAAATTGCAAGTATCTGCTCTTTAAACTTAGAGATAAGTCCCTAAAGGGTCTATTTCCTTAGTCATAAAAACTAAAAATATATGTGATTCAAATCTGCCCCTATCCTTGAAGAAATAAGGCACAGTGGATTCATGATATAAAGCAAAGGTGAATAGCTAATCACCTTCAAGGAGATTTCCCTCCTCTTCTTTTCCTGGATTGTGATAAATTAATTAGTAATTTAATAAATTAATTGGAAGTTCAATGTAATATTAGATGACTATAAGCTGAAGAAGGACTATATATCATAAGAGACAGAATGACTTCCCTTTCTGAAGATCAAAAATACAAGATTAATGAGAAATGGCTAAGGCTGTGGAGGTTTCAGCTAAGTTTAAATGCACTATATTGGGAATCCAAGTGAGCAAATATGAAAGATGGATGAGCACTTTATTAGTTACTACTGCAATTGCTATGCCATGCCTATACTACCACTGAGGGGATAAACCACTAAAATGCCACTTAAGGCTGAGAAAAGAATGAGACTGTAGCTGAATTTGCTAAGAATTATTATTGTAATGTTTCTCCCTCCAACTCCATTGCATTTTTTTTTTCAAAGAAAATGAATTTCCACTCAAAACAGTATTCTTGGTCTTTAAAGTCTGTTTACATTTGGGTTTAATTAGTATAAATGGCTCATATAAAATGATTAATCATGATTGCTTCTCATCTGAGGATTCTGTTGTTGTAAATGGGAAACCACAGTGAAATGTATCTAGACAGATAAGAAAAAAGGACAGAGAAGGCATGGAATCTCATGATCTGAATTGTCAGAAGGAGGTGACTGTTTTTTAGTTATTTTTTTTTTTTAAGTTTTGTCCATAGTTATATGTAAAGACAATTTTTAACAGTTGTTTTAAAAACTTGGAGTTCTAAATTCTTTTATTGCTCCCTTTTCACCCCATTATCATTGAAAAGGCAAATAAGTCAATATAAACTTTACATGTACAGTCATGGAAAACAAATTGATAATATGTAGTGAAAGAAAATAGAGATTAAAAATACTGAAGAAAAACTTTTTAAAAATGTTAAATCATGTCTTAATCTATTTTCAGACATCATCATTCTTTTCTTGGATATGGATAGCATTTTTCACTGTATGCTCTTCAAAGTTGTCTTAAATTATTGTATTATAGGAGCAATTAGTTGCTGTGGTAGATGGAGCACCAGCCGTGAAATCAGGAGGACCTGAATTCAAATGTGACCTCAGACACTTAACACTTCCTAGCTGTGTGACTTTGGACAAGTCATTTAACCCCAATTGCCTCAGGGGGGGAAAAAAATATATATATATATATATATAATATATATGTGTGTGTGTGTGTGTGTGTGTGTGTGTGTGTATGTGTATGTGTGTGTAGTATTGCTAAAAATATTTGTCATTCATTTGTCAGTAGTCATTGTTGTAACTTTTAAACAGTGCATTTCATTTTGCATCAACTCATGGAAAACTTTTCAGATTTTTTAAGAGGTTCCTGCTTATTATTTCTTATAGTGTAATAGTATTCCATTATAACCACATATTCCAATTTGTTCAGCCATTCCCAACTGATGGGCACCTCCTTAATTTCCAATTTTGTACCCCAAAAGAGATGCTATACATAGTTTTGTACATAAAGATCCTTTTGTTTTTATACTTTTTAACCCACCTTTGGTATATAAGCCTGGCATTGGTATTGCTAGGTCAAAAGGTATGCATGGGTTTTTATAACTCTTTGGACATAGGTCCAAATTGCTCTCCAGAATGACTGAATGAGTTCAAAATTTCACCAAAAATACATTAATGTTTATTTTATCCACAGCCCCTCCAGAGCATTTTTAAACGGCTATAGTTAGCTTTGCTTAAAACTTTCCATATATTCTTATCATCTGTAAATTGAGGAATGGATCTTATTTTTATAAATTTGATTCAATTCTCTTTATAGTTGAAAAAAATAAAGCCTTTATCAGAGGAAGTTGCTTTTTCTCCATACTATTGCTAACCATATTTTCCCCCATTTATTGAATTCTTTCTATCCTTTCACTTTGTCCCTTCTCAAAAGCGCTTTTCTATAACTATCATCTCTCTCAACCTATCTTGCCTTTTGTCATTCCCCCCATTCCCTTACTCTCCTACTTTCTGGTAGGGTAAGACAGAGTTCTATATCCAAATGAGGGTGTACATTGTTTCCTCTTGAGCCAATTATAAGAAGAATAAGATTGCCTCATCCCCCTTTATCTCTCCTTTCTTCCTCTCTATTGTAAAAGCCTTTTCTTGTCTCTTTTTTATGAGATAATTTACCCCATTTAACCTCTTCCTTTCCCCCCAGTACTTTCCTCTCTCACTCTTAATTTTAATTTTTTAGATATTGTCTCTTCACATTCAACTCATGATTACTCATATATATCATATGTAGATATACTCTTTTTAACTGTCTAAATAATGAAAAAAAAAATAGGAGTTCTAAGTATCATCTTCTCCTGGAGGAATGCAATCAGTTTAAATTTATTAAGTCCCTTCTGACTTTCCTTTCCAAGTTAAATTTGTATGCTTTTCTTTTCTTTTACCTTTGAAAGTCAATTTTTCTATTTAGCTAGGTCTTTTCATTAAGAAAGCTTGAAAGTCCTCTATTTCATGATTTCAAGGAATATCCTTTTTTTTTTTTTTTTTTTTTTTTTTTTTTTTTTTTTTTTTTTTTTTTTTGGTTTTTTTTTTTTTTTTTTTTTTTTTTTTTTTTTTTTTTTTTTTTTTTTTTCTTTGTAAGGATTATACTTAGTTTTGCTGGGTAGATGATTCTTAGTTGTAATCCTAACTCCTTTGCCCTCTGGATAACATATTTGAAGCCCTTCAATTCTTTAATGAAGAAACTAATGTACAATTGGTGAATTCTTTCAATTTCTAATTTATTCTCTAGTTCTAGAATACCAGGGGAATTTTCCTTCATAATTTCTTGAAAGATGATGTCTAGGATTTTTTTTTTTTGATTGTAGCTTTTAGGTAGTCCAATAATTTTATAATTCGTTCTCCTGTATCTATTTTTGAGGTCAGTTGTTTTTTTTTCCCAAGGAGATATTTCACATTATCTTCTATTTTTTTCATTCTTTTGGTTTTGTTTGATTGTTTCTTGATTTCTCATAAAATCATTATCTTCTACTTGTTCAATTCCAGTTTTATGGGATCATTTTCTTTAGGGAACCTTTGTACCTCCTTTTCTATTTGGCCAGTTCTACTTTTTAAGGACTTTTTTTCTTCAGCGAATTTTTGTGACTCTTCTTTCCATTTGATCAATTCTTTTTTAAGGCATTCATTTTCTCAGTGGCTTTTTGTTCTTCTTTTACCATGTGGTCTAGTCTGTTTTTTTAAGGTGTTATTTTCTTTAGTATTTTTTAATGTTTACTTTATTAAGCTGTTGAATTGTTTTCCATGATTCTCCTGCATTAATTACAGTCATGTTCACAACTTTCCCTCTACCTCTTATTTAAAAATCCTTTTTGAGCTCTTCCATGGCCTGAGACCAATTTATATTTTTCTTGAACATTTTGGTTGTAGAAGTTTTTCACTTTGTTATCTTTTTCTGAGTGTGTGTTTTGATTTTTCTTATCACCAGAGTAATTTTCTATGGTTAGATTTTTTTTTTCTGTTTCCCATTTCCCCAACCTTTTATTTGACTTTTGACTCTTTTTTAAAGTGGGGCTCTGCTTCCAAGGTGAAGGCAGTATTGTCCCAAGCTTTAGTGATTTTGTGAAGCTGTTTTTAAAGGTACTTCTAGAAATCTGTCAATTTTTAGTTCTTCCAAAATATTCTAATTTAAAGAGAGAGGTTTACTCCTTTCCTGGCCCATTCTCTGGTCTGTGAGTCACCACAAGCACTCTTTTCTTCTCTAAAACGGTGAAGAGGTTCTTCACTCCATTCTAAATACTAGTGCACTAATACTTCTCTCCGCATTACAACCATCCAAGACTGTGACCTGGATCCAAATATGAACAAAGTAAATCAGTTCCACCTTGGTATTAGCAAAGTGACCCAATAATCTTCTAACCCATTATGTGATCCCCTGTGAGTTAAGAGTTTGGGAAGAAATCACTGCTGTTACTGATTCAATGAGTCCCAAGACCTACTCCTAGCTTCCTGGAGTTGAGTCTATGCTGACACAACCTGGGTTGGACTCCCTCAGGTACCACAGACTTTTCCTGCTGACCTTCTAAGTTGTCTTTGGTGTCTGTAAACTAAGACATCTGGAAACTACCCTGTGACTTGCTCCTGGTGTGCTGGGGCCAGGTTTGACCTGGCAGTCCTTTATTGGGCTGTTCTCCACTTTTACCCTGGTGAAATACACCTTCCCTGCTAACCTTCTAAGTTGCTTTGGCTTAGAAAATTATTTCATTTCATATTTTTGTAGATTTTGCTACTTTAGAATTTGTTTAGAGCCATTATTTAAATGTATTTGGAAAATTTTGGGAGAGGGCTCAGGTGAGTCCCTCCCTTTACTCTATCATCTTGGCTCTGCCTCTGGAACCTTTTAAGTCATCTGTAAAACTAGTCTCGTACTATGTATGATGTATCATTAATATAATGTAGTGTTCTATTTATATGTTATACATATATTCACTAACACTGGTTTTATGATCCTTTAAAACTCTTTCAAGAGATTATCAGACCATTTCTCCCCACTTTCAGCAGGGAGGTTTTGCATATGGTCTCATATGATGGTAGTCAGAGGGGAATTGTATTAAAAGTTAGACTTCTTGTTTCAGTCTTCTCCAGAATATGATAAAGGCAGTTAGTCATTGTCTTTTTTGAACTTGTGTTACCCACAGTTTTTTTTTTTTTTTTAAAGATTGATATTGGGTGGGGCAATAACAAGCTTATTGAAAAAAATGAAATAATGTTTGCTGTATATTGTTAGGGCCTCCCAGGAAAAATGTTTATAACACACACAAACATACACACAGCCATGCACATCCCTTACCGCTTTCAACATCTTGGTTCAAAACCCTTATGTGAGTAAGAGGGCTTCTTAAAATTTTAAAATGATGGAAGATAGGAGTCTGTCACATTCAGTGAAAATGAAATGATTACATTATGATTTTTCAGATATGAAATATGAGGTTTATGTTTAAATAGCACAAATTGTTTAAGAACATTTGGAAGATGATCATGCAAATGATATATGATACAAGACATTGTTATTTGAATATCTTCAATATTGTGGTAATAGAACCTATTGGTATTGCATAATACAAAATAAAGTAGTTCATCAATAAGGAAAATAAACTATATTTCTTGGGAGAAATTATGGTATAGTGCAAAATGCTTTGGATTTCTTGATGGCTGAGAAGATTAATACATAAACTAAAGGCAAATACATTACTAAGCCCAACTTCCTGGAAATGCAGCATTTAAAAACTAAAACAAAATATTACCCTAAAAATCAAGAAGATATATATCAGCAAAATTCTATCAAATACAACATTGTCTTCAAGAAAATGAATAAACTAAGATAGAAGGTGTCACTGCTTACCTACTCTATAAATGTCTGTATTTTTAGAAAGACATTCTGGAGTTTTAAAATAAATCCTAACAATCACAAATGACAGTTATCAAAATTAATTCATCTTATGAAAGCATAATCAAGAGTAAACAGGTAAAATTATTTATAGAAAACATCATGCTATTTTGAAATACTAAAATAATCTTATTCTCACCATTTCAGTATTTATTACATAAGCTAGATAACATTTTATTTTTTTTAGTAATTTAATAGAATTTTAATGAGTTTTAAAAGTTTTTTATTAAAGATTTTTATTTACAAAGCATTTCCAACATTGATCCCGCAAAGCCTTTTGTTACAAATTTTCCATTTCTTCCCCCAACTCCCTCCCCATCTGGTAGATAGTCCAATACATGTTAAATAGGTTAAAATACATGTTAGAACCAATATGTGTATACATGTTTATAAAGTTATCTTGTGCAAGAAGGAAGAAAAAGAAAAACTGAGAAAAACAAACAAAAAATGCAAGCAAATAACAACAGAGAGTGAGAATGGTATTTTGTATTCCGCACTCTGTTACCATGGTTTGAATCATCTCCATGTTAAAGAGAGCCATGTCCATCAGAATTGATAGTTATATAATCTTCTTGTTGCCGTGTATAATGATCTCCTGGTTCTGCTCAATTTCACTTTGCATCAGTTCATGTAGGTCTCTCCAAGCTTCTCTGAAATCATCATGCTGATCATTTCTTACAGAACAATAATATTCCATAACATTCATAAATCATAATTTACTCAGCCATTCTCCAATTGATGGGCATCCACTCAGTTTCCAGTTTCTTGACACTACAAAGAGGGTTGCCACAAACATTTTTGCACATGTGGTTCTCTTTCCCTCCTTTAAGATCTCTTTGGGATATAATCCCAGTAGAAACACTGCTGGATCAAAGGACATGCATAGTTTGATAACTTTTTGAGCATAGTTCCAAATTACTCTCCAGAATGGTTGGATCTGTTCACAATGCTACAAGAAGGGAGAGACGACACACATTTCTCTCTGACCTTCTCTACAGCCCTCACAATAATTATGAAATCCAGCCTCTGAGTTAGCTCTGGACCAACAGAACCCACAAATATTGGGAATACAACAAATTTATCAGCAGAAGATAATTTAGAAAATCGTCAGAAAAGGGAAGAAGATGGACATTCAATGAAGCTAGAAAACATTTTTCCAAGGCAAAGGGCATCACTAAAAATAAAAGCAATTTGTAGTATGGTAATAGATCACAGGCATTTTTCAGAACACTTATTGAGAAATGGATAATAAATGGGAGGAGGGGGATGGCACATATATAAAGTGATGAATATTGAAGCCAGAAGAGCCAATTTTACAATATGCACAATGAATGAAATAAAATACATTTCTTTCAAAATTAAAATTTGTATTGTATTGTATTGAGCAACAAGTTTCCAAGAGAAGAGATAATCAAACATATCACTGCCTCAGAAGCTTGTTAGGAACTATAGATGTGGAATGAAATACATGCTATAAGATGGAATTATTTTGTCTGTTGCATTTGCTTGAACATTTTTCTTGGTTTCAGGTAGAGTTCAGTTGTGAGTGGGCTAAAGGGAAAATAGCACAAGACCAAAAGTCATTAATAAAAAAAATTTTTTAAGTGAATGATATTTTTTTAAAAGTGTGAGAAAAACTGTCTTCATGATGTTTAAAATGAAGCTGTTATTTTCCAAATAAATAAAGTGTAACTGGTAAACAAATGCATTTTACACTAAATCTGTATGAATTAAAAACTTGAAACCACAAGCAGAATTGTGATACAATTCTTTAGGTAAACTACTAGCAAGAAAAATAAGGCTTCATGATTTTCATTTCCAATACATATCAAGATCAAGGAGAAATTTAAAACAATGTTCATGGATCATTATTATATTTGCATTTATATTGTGCCCAAGAGATTGTAATATTTATGCAAGCTTTTCTTCTTAGAAGAACAAAGGGAAGGAGGGAATACTCATGTTTCAGAATTATGTCTTTACTCAAAGTGATCAGAGAAAATGTAGTGTTAAGTTTCATAACAAAAACTGATGAATTATTTCAGTGTTGACGATGAAGAAAAAAAAAAAAGATTTGAAGAGATAGAGGAAAAACCTGTTGTAGGTCAAGATTTCTCTCTGACAGGGTTAGTCGATACAAAAATATCACACAATAGAGAAAGAGTAGTAAGTCTATTACACAATTGAAGCTAAAGAAACATCTGAAACCTTTTGATTTGAATGATTGGCTTATTCTCCAAAGAAAGATAATTTGGCTTCCCAGGTTTTGTCACCTTAACAGATTATTCAAATGGAAAAGAAGAGTAAGGTGGCTGATGACTCCCTGATAAAATATTTGGAGGCTACTATTTGTAGACTTGATAACAATAGAAGGAAATTCTGTCACTCGGTATTTATTAAACACTTCTAAGTTCTGGACACTGTGCCAAGTGATAGGAATGCAAAGAAAGTATAAGAAAAAAATTTTAAAAAACCAAACATAGTCTCTGCTTACAAGGAATTCACATTCTAATGCAGAAAAAAATACCTTTTGACAAGCTATGTACAGTGTAAATGGAAGGTAAATACTGTGGGAAAGTTCTAGCCATAGGTCCCAGAGATGGAAAATTTGGAAAGACATCTTAAAAGTGAAGTTTGAACCGAGTTTCAAAGCAAGTCCAGGAAGTCCTGAGTTGTGTGTGTGTGTGTGTGTGTCCATGCTTAATTGTAATCTTTTTGGGGTTGCTAGGGCAGGTGGAAAAGGAAAAAAAAAGAATAAAATAAAAAGTGCATAGCAGTGAACAAAAAAATCTTCAAAGAAGCAAAAAAAGAGGGACAGCTCTCAACCCAATGTGTAGTAATTATTATGTAAATTTTCTTGAAATTGACATTTATTGTTTCATATTTTAAATATTCTCTTATGTTCTGCTGTGCATATGACAATTTTTAAAAATCTTTTTTGTATTTAAGATTTCTTTTGATTTCTATATATTTTTAGACCACCTAGATTGCTTTGTTGTGTTCAAGTCACGAGGCAAATATAAACTATATTGAGTTACAGGTACTGGTATTCAGTAAATTTTTGTACCTGAATGTATTACAGAGTCATAGTCGTTAAGCTCTGAAAGATCATGGAGAATGTAATTTGTGATAGAGGCCTGGTCAAGAGACAATGTACAGTTTTCAGGGGGGAAAGCCAAGTCAGAGTTTGAATGTTATATGCTGGTAAGCCTGCCTTGGGTTTCCTACAACATTTCTAATCTTAACATTAAGCAGATGTTTAGTGAAAAAGGAAGCAATGATTAGAAAGCATTTTTTCATTAAAAAAATCATGTCAGATTCATTTCATCTCCTTTTCTTTAGAGTGATATGATTTCTCAGATAAATTCAGTAGACACAATTCAGCTGAACTTAAGTGAAGTATTCAATAAAGTTTTTCACATAATTTTTGTGGAAAAGATGGATTTTTGGGGATATGCAATATTGTAAATGTAGGAATGTGGAGCTTTTTAAGTGGCTGTCCTTAATATGTAAATATTAACATGTAATATTAAAGGTATGATATCACCTTGGAAAGAGCTTTCAGGCAGAATATCTCTGAAATCTGGAATTGACTTTGTACTGTTTATCTTTGCTCATTGACTTCGATAAATGCTTACATGGCATGTTCATCAAAATTGCAGATGGTACAAATCTGATATAAGTAATTAGCACACTAGATTATATCATCCAGATAACAAGAGAACTATTCATTGGACGAAAGAAAATAGGATGAAATGTAATAGTTATAAATGTAACAATCTTATGCTTGAGTTAAAAAAAAATCTACTTCACAAGAACAATACTCAACCTTATATGTGAGTTCACCTAAAAGTATCTAAGTATTTCAGTGGACTGCAGGATCAATACAGTATGCAGTAATAGTATGATATGGTAGCCAAGAATGCACACTTTAGTTTTATTATGAGAAGTGGAGTTCAGAGGACTATGAAGCTAATATTCCTGTGGAAATTTCCCTTGCTTATCCTCCATCTTTAGGTAACAAGTCATAGAAAAGATATTGAGAAGCTGAAGAATAACAAAGGAGTACACACCATTGATCAACTAAAGGAAATAAGGCTATTTAGTCTGGAGAACACATGTGAGGGTGAAGGAAAGGGACACATTGTCTTTCTTTACATAGCAAAACTGTCATATGGAAGAATAACTTTATTCAGTTTGGTCCTAAAGGAGCATAATGGCAAATTGCTGAGGGAAAAAAAATAGCTTAGATGTGAAGAAAACATTCTGAACACTTTGAATTATTCTAAATTTAAATAAACTGCCTCAGGATTAACAAGTTCCTCATCATTAGAGGTATTGAAAAAAAGATTGTATAGCCATTTGACTAGATTGTTATAGAAGGACATCTTGCTCATTAGTTGGTTTATCTGTCTTCTGACACGCCTTCCAACTCTGAGATACATGATATTGCAAAATGTGGAGTCAAACAGCATGTATTTGCTTAGATATAAAGCCTCTGAAATGTTCAGAAATGATTTCCTTTATAATATCTATCATACTTAGAAAGCTGTCTTTATTTAAGAATGATTCACTGAGATAATTTTTTGTAAATCAGATTTTATGACTTTTATAGAAAATGCCCTAAAATGCCATAAATAAAATGCCAAAATTCCTGATAGCAAGTCAATGATAGAGGATAATAGAAAAAAAAAAAAAGAAAACATGAAACTGCATAATATATTTTACTTATAATTTTAGTATTATTTTAATGACATTTTAAAAAGGATATGAAAAGACTGAAATGAAGAAAAGCAATTATCAAAGCTGCAGTTGACCAAAAATACAAGAGAAAAACATGATGATTCTAAAGAGACCATAACATAATATTGACGATGACTTAAATGTTAAGATGTAGCATTAAAATTATCATCTGAGCAACATGTAGTAGAAAAATAATAACGCTGATTGTGTCAAAAAGCAAGAGATATCAGGATAGCCAATTATTGCATGATTATCCACTAAAAGTTAAATGGTCTAGAATCCTAGAGCATTTTTCTATAAGCATCATACAAGCATAGAATCATACAAAAATAAAAGATATGAATAATCTGTGATCAACTCCATGGAAGGGAATGCTAACAGTCTTGATATCATGGATCCATTGAAGTCTATTATTATTATATTTTATCTTCACTTATTTATAAATCAACTAGAAGATTATATCTATGATTGGGAACAACAGAGTATTAAGCTTGAAGTCAGGAAGACTTAAGTTTAAATCAAGGCTCAGATATTTAAGTGGCTATAAAAGGAGAGGATTGGATTACATAGAGTTTTGGTCACTTCTAAATCTATTTCTCAATATTAAATCTATTTTATTAATCTAATTTATTTTACTATTGATTATCTTGATTATATGGCTTCTACGAGTTTTATTCGTATTAGAATTCAACAAGCTCTTGTTAACTATTTGCCATGCTCCAGGCACAATGCTAAAAAAACTGGGACTACCAAAAAAAAAAAAAAAAAAAGACAAAAATATCCCTTCATTCCAGGATCTAATAATCTAATTATGTGGGGATGAGGACACAACATGCAAACATTCATGTATAAATATGATTTATACACAATATATTAAAGGGAATTTCAGAGGGAAGAATATTTCATCCAAGGACTATGGAAAAGCTTCTTGATAAGGGTGGCATTTTATCTGAGATTTAATGAAAACCAAGGAAATTAGAAAATAGAGAAGAAGGTCTGAGGGACATTGAGTAAAAATGCACTGTCATGAGATATAATGCCTTGATACAGGAACATCAAGGAGGCTGGTGTCTCTGGATTACAATGTATATGGAGGGTGACAAAGGAAAAGATAACTGAAAAGGTACAATGAGGCCAAGTTTTGAAAGTCAAATAGATTTTTTGTTTTAATCATGGGTGTAATATAGAGAAAGTGGAGTTTATTGAATGGATGGGTGATGTAGTCATGACAGAGCTTTGAGAAGATCAATTAGACAACTATATGAAGGATGAACTTTTGTAGGAGGCAGGAAGATTAACCAGTAGACTATTGCAGTAGTTTAGAAATTAGGCAAGAAGACATAACAGGGTGGTGGCAATACCAGATAAGAGGAGGAAAATATAAAAGATATTACAAACTTAGAATCCACAGGATTTGGTGACAGATTAAAAAATGGGATTATATATGAGAGTGAAGAATTGCTGATGACACCTATGTCATGATAGTGCCCTTAACAGTAAGGAGGAAGTTCAAAAAAGGGAAAGATTTTGGGGAATGATATTCATTTTAGTTTGGACAATTCTCCAGACTATCTATTTGAAGATATTCAGTAGAGAATTGGAGAAATAAGCTGGAGTCAGAAGACATATAAAGGCTAGAAAAACAGATCTAAGAAACATCTGCTTAGAGATGATAATTATATCTATGAGATGTGATGAGAATGCCAAGAGAAATAATATAGAGGGAGAAAAGAAGAGGCCTTAAGACAGAGAGTTGGCAGATATCAGTGGTTAGCAGGCATGTACTGAAAAAAGATCTATCAAAGGAAACTGGGGAGTGCTCAGAAAAACTAGTATATGGAAAGAAGATTTGGATGAGATAATATGATTGACACATTAATGACTGCAGAGAGGTAAGAAACATGAGAATCAAGAAAAGATCATTAGATTTGTCAATTAAGTGATTTTTGGAAACTTTGAAATGAAAAAAAAAATTGAATAATGAAAGTAAAGGCTAGAATGAAAAGTGTTTTAAAAAAAAGCAATAAAAACCCAACATTCATATAGCACCTACTATATGCCACACTGTTAAGTGATTTATAATAATTATTTCATTTGATCCTTATAACAGTAAGATGTTATTATTATCTTTATTTGACGGAAAAGGAAACAGAGATTAAATGACTTGTCTGGAGTCCTACAACTAGTAAGTGTCGGAGGTCAAATTTTAACTTATCTCTTCCTGATTCAAAGTTGCCTATTCTATCAATTGGGCTACTTAGCTCATGAGATGAAGGAAGATAGAGGAACCAGGTAGTAGATGTTTGCATTGAGAAATTTCGCTGTGAAAATGAAGCAATATTTAATGATAACAAGTGGGAATGAATCAAATAGAAGATGAATTTAATGCTTTTTAAAATAAATAGTTTATTTGATCCAAAGCATTCTTTACTTTCCTTCATGAATCATGAAAAAAGAGAAAAGATCTAGGAGAAGAAAAAAGATGTTATTAAAGTGTACTTATTCAACTTCAGGTTAATCCAGCTGGCCTCTAACATTTCTTTAACTTGGAGATCAAGCTACTTAAGGAGAAATATTATTTTATTTGATCCATACAACAATTCTTTAGGGTAAACAGTACAAATATAATCTCTTTCCATTTAAAAGACTGAGAAGAAGAGGCTGAAAAGTGATTCATCTGTTTAAGATCCTACTTTACATAAAGGAGCAGTGACTTTCCTTCTACCTAAAAAGTTGATGACATTTTTTTCTTTTTCTTTTTCTTTTTCTTTTTTTTTTTTAGCTGTAAAGAAGGGCAGTTTATTTAAATACTAGAAATAAGTAATTTATAAATGTTTAAATATATATGGTTATTTCTAAGGAGTTATCTGGAGAAAAATCATAAACATTGATATATTTATATGCATTATGAAAAGATTACTTTGCATCCCAATAATACTTTTCCCCCTTTATTAGTGGTTTTATTTTTTCTAGTTAAGCATGTATGTTAATTTTAATACCCATTTTTATGAATAATTTTGGAAGAGAAAAATCAGAACAAAAAGGAAAAAACCACTGGAGAAGAAAAAAAAAAAAACAGAAAAAAGTGAACACAGCATGTGTTGATTTACATTCAATCTCCATAGTTCTTTTTCCAGATGCAGATGGTGTTTTCTAACCAAAGGTTTTTAGGATTGTCTTGAATCACTGAACCACTGTGAAGAACCAAGTTTTTTATAGTTGATCTTGATGACACTTTAAAAGTGGTGCATTGCTATTCTGGAGAGCCATTCTTTTAATGATATTAATTTGCCTCAATAATGAATTTTTATTTATCTCAATAAAACTTATCTATCAAAGTCTAGAATATTTTATAGCTCAATAACATTATGTTATTAATTTTCTTGTATGTCATCTCCTACAGGAATGCTACTCTTCAGCCCAATATATCATTTATTTTTTTCTATTATTTTAGAAGTACCATGTCAAGATGGAACACACTCTGTATTTCTAGAATTAAAGTATTTTTTTATATGGAAAATTCTTTTTATGACTTTTTATTATTTTCTATGGAAAATTCTAAGAAAATTATAAAAACTAAAAGTTGATCTCACATATATTTGACTGCTTCTAAAGCTGCATGATGAAAGTGAGAAAGCTGTTAGTTTCTCTATTATTACAGAGCATAACCAATCCATGATCTTTTAAGCTTAGGTGACTAGAATATTTCTTTTATTAATTCTCCACAGAAGTTCTTCAAATGTATTAGAGGTCTTTTATTCTTTAATATTTCCTGTATAACAAAGCGGTTCTCAAGAATATGTCATATCTCACTCTCACTATATAATCAGCCCATCTGTTTTCTTGATGAATCCCTGCATACTTATTCCAGATCAAAAATCATTCCTATAGACATTGAATATTTGTTGCATCCTTACACCGACATGTGTCTGTCTATTTCTCTTTAAGTGACCACAGTTCTACTATTTCTGAGAACATGATTATGTCTGATTGTTCTCCTTCACCAGGAGAATGCTGGTCCTTTATAATAGTAACATCTTGAGATCCCTGTAAATATCAGGAAGTTTCCAAATGTTATTCATCCCAACTGCCATCTTCCTTTCATTTTTATCATCTGACTCATCATTTATAGAATATATCTATCATAAATAGATGTAATGGGCTGAGGTTTGAGTTGATGCACTGAGGTCCCAAGTACATGAGGCTAAATAGTAATTGGGCTATACTCTATTAATATACATGATTGGATAAAGAATGGTCCCTGCCCACTCTCTGTGCAAGTCCTGATGTGTTGTATAGGAAATGACAATTTTGGTGGGTGGAGGCAGAGAGAGAGACAGGAAGAGAAGTTGGGAGAGATTGGGCCTGGGTTCGAGACTCCGAGCTGCTGGTTGTGTGGCTGCTGGTTGAGCTAGCTTCTTGACTCAGCTGCACACATTGCTATCGCCGATTCTCTTCCACCTCTGATCCTTCTTCACTGAGAATAAAGACTGACGGTTTTCCCCTAACCTGAATTCCTGTCTCCTGCTGATTTAAAAATACACGATCTTCACAAATAGATATTGACACCAAGTTTTCTCTATGTGGGAAAACACTACTCAGGATATTTAAGTAAAATAAAATTCAGAAAATTGGGTCATTACAAATAGAAAATCTTGTTCAGTTAAAAGACCTCTATGATGAGCTCTACATAGCAGGCCATCCTATAACATATAATCCAAGAAATGGCAGACATCACAGTTTTATGACAGATGGTAGAACTTCACAATGGGAGCAGAGATGCCTTCATAAACTATTAATTTCATTAAATCAAATTAAATCTCTGAACAATGATACAGATTGGTGGGATGCTTGTTTTCGATAATCCTACAAATTTATACCACATCCTGGTCTTAGGTAAGTCAGGACATGCTGAATTATTGTGATTTTTTATAGTCACTTTTCAGATACTGATACTCAGAAACCTCTTTTGGCATAAAAGTGATTTTGAATTATGTAAGGCAGTGTACTTTTGGCATAAGTTACTATACGTTTTATTTGGCTAGAAAGCTTTTCAAAATTGGCTTGGTAATGGATTTTGTTTCTCAATGAAGAATCATTCTCTCAGCTAAATAAATAAAAGGAGATAACAGAAAGGTTGAACAACAAAAAAAAAGGTGATAGTTTATTTTTGACACAGAAATGCCTAGAGATTCCTCTGTGAAGTAATAAAAGGGAAAAGTGTGACCTTAGTGAAAGGAATATCTATTCTGGTTAAATCACTAATCTTTTGATGAATCTCAGGAATATTTAGCCAAGACTTTCCACTGTCTATTGTTGTCATTTTAAAAATTCTACTCCACCATCTACCAGAAAAAAGCGTTTTGATTAACAATAAAAACAAAAGAAAACAGACCAAAAAAATATAGCAATGAATAAGCAAGCAAGTCTTAACAAAGACGTTCTTTAATTTCACCTAAACTAGTTTATGTTAACCTCATTCTAAATTATTGCAACATGCTTAAATGTAAAAAAATTCCAAGACTTTAAAAAAAATATTATTATTTAAATTCAATAACCCTTATCATAAAAAAATACAAAACAGAGAGAGATAGAAAATAAGGCAGACATAAACAAACAAAGAGAGACCAAGACAATGAGACACAGACAGAGAGAGCCAGGGAAAGCAGAATGACACAGAGACAGAGACAGACAGATATAAAGAGAGAGAAATACAGAGAAACAGTGTAACACACACACACACACACACACACACACACACACATGTGAGCAGGGAAAGACAGAGAGACAGAAAAAGATAGAGAGAAATAGAGACAGTGAGAGAATTTAATTTAGTTCAATCATGACAGGACACCACTGCTCAGTAACAGGGTTCTCTCCAAATATACTCCTTTTGACTCTCAGAATCAAATGTAACATTTCAAGTAACCACAGTTTAGGTGCTTGATTGTCTCCCTCACATGGTGCTTTAGGGAGGTAAAAATCTTAGCCTCTGATATTCTCATAACTAGGCTGGTCACTGAAAGTCTCTACTATTCTTCTGCTGCTTTGTAGTTTTGATATTACAGTTACTAATTACTCTGCTAGGTCAATTCCTACTTCCCTAGGACTGAATAAATTTGTAATTTATCCCTTAAAATGGATCATACATAGTGGGAACAATCTCATTATTAAGGTCTTTGCACTGGAAATTGGCTTCACTGTTAGAGGAATGCTTCCTATGAAACAATCATAGCATGAGCTGATTGTCATTTGTTTTTCTCATTTAGATATCTTGACATCTGATTCATCCAATTTAAAGATGAGACATGTTTTATTTTGTTTTCTGTTGAAATATATTCTAATTACTCTAAAACAGAAACAGATATCCTTGTAGTTAACACAAAGGTTTAAAGTGACTTAAAGTCAAGAACTACTTCCTAAGAACTAACATCCTCACATTCTTTACTTTTCTTTATGAATCAAGTGAAAAGAGATACTGTCTTGGTTCTCTTATTTCAGGTATGTAACAAAGACTATTGTCATATATGGGGAAAAAAAAGTTTGCTTTAATTAGCTTGATCCAGAATTAGTGTAGATGCCATAGTTCTTTGGAGTGTATATATTCCCCTACCTTCACCTCTGTCTTCTCCTTTTGAGAGAGGACATCAGTTCCATAAGTCAGAATATTATATTGATATTAGATTTTTCAAGAAAAATGACAGTTGATTCATCAGGTTTTCTTATTACATGCAAAATTTATTGATTAAAGTGAACAACTATCCTAAACTAAATCATAATGTGAAGGGTAGAGAAGATTTTTTTTTTTTTTTTACTGTTTGGTTGGCATTTTCATTTATATATTCAAATTTGATTTTTTATAGCAACTTTATGAGAGAGGTAGAAAAGATATTATTATCTGCCTTTCATAAATGAGGGAAAAGGGACACAAAGTAGCAAAGCTGATTATCTGGAATTAAGATCCATATTTCCTTACATCCAATTCATATATCTATCCACAATTACATAGATTTTTTTTTTTAAAAAGAGTTTAATTTTGTAAATTGATGAGACAAAAGGAAATCAAAAGACAGTTAAGAGATACATTTACTAGATGTATTCCTGGATAAATCAGTTATTAAATAAGCAGTTAACAAACTCTTCTATGTGTGAACCATGAGTCTAAGCACTGAGAATACAGGGTAAAGCAAAAGCATGGTTCCTGCCTTCAAAGACCTTATCTCTAATTCAAGAGATATCAGACAAATAACTATGAATATATAAGATATATACAAAGTAGAAGAAAAGTATTTTCAGAGGGAAGGCTTTTGAGGTGAGGGAGGGGAAGAATAAAAAAGAAGGGAAGTACAGGCCTCTTTCAGTATGTGAAGTTTGATCTGAATCTTAAAAGAGACTAAGGAAAAATATTAACATTTAAGAACTTTCCAAATATGGGAGACAACTACTGAAAAAGAGTGAGGCAGGAAATAAGAGTGTCCTGTTTAAGGAAGAACAAAAAAACCAGTGTAACTGTGTCTTACCATTCACTAAGAACACTGCAAAGATAAGATGGGAATAGGTTATGAAGGACAAGTTTCCAGTGAATTTTAAATGTGAATATTGAATATGGCAATCAAGTATTCATGTGTTCATTCAACAAACATTTATTATGTGACTGCTATCTGTAGGGTGCTGTGCTAGGTACTAAAAGATATAGAAAAAAAATGAATGGTTAATTTTAGACTCACAGTTAGTTTTATATGTGAAACCTCCCTCTACAGGTAAAGTTAAATAAGCCAAGCTGTGACTAGTATCATCTGTCACACTCATTATATATAATGGACAGATGTTATCTAGGGCCTTGTTTATAAGGTCTGATAAGGTTTGCAGTTCCATCTTAGCTTCACTACATTTGTTTCAGATAAAATGAACCATCCTGTCACATGGGAAGATAGTGGTTTACCAGAAGGTTTTGTCATTTGTAAGTTCTAAGCAAACTGAAGTGAGTTTGCATTGTTTCGTACATATTTTAAATATAACCATATATACAATGTGTATATATATGTATACATATATGCACATATATATATATATATATACATTCATGTATATATGTACATATATGTGTGTGTAATATACATGCATATAAAAATAGACACTAGATTTAGACTCAGGTTGTGGGGTTTAAATTTTGACTCTGATACTGTCTGTATGACTTTGAACAAGCCATTTATCTACACCTCAGTTGTCTTATTTGTTGAAATTGTTGTGTTATTCTAGGTAATCAGTAAAGTTCTCTTTCAGCTTTAATTATTATGATGGGACATTTTATCCACTCTGTGTATACAATTACTTTTCTTTAGTCAATCATTTGATATTTCATCCATATTCTTTATATATTTTGTTTGATTTTTTTTGCACAATATTTTTTTTATTTTCACAATAAAGATGTTCATGATAACTATTTTAATGTTTTAGGATGCTTTTGTGAAATTTCTATGATTTTATTTCTGTGGGATTCTATAAATTCTATGATTTATTTATGTGGGATATGAAAATGGTCATCTTAATAATTATCATGTATTAAAACCAAATGAGGCCTAAGCATTTTGGGGCATTCCCAAATGGTGGTTACATATTTGGGGTTTATTGAACTTAACCTCACAAATCTTGAATGAACCCCCCAAAATTCTACTGATGACTACATGGGGGTACTTCTCAGAAGACATGCTCTAGGTTTGAATGCCACAAAACCTGAATTCTTCCTAGGTGATTGTTGGAATCTTTACAAAGTGTTAAGACATTGGAGTTGATAGAGACAATAGTTATCTGGTTTGGCATGGTTCAGTGTAATTGATTTGATCTTAGAAAGAGATATTTTGGGCCAGAACTTGAAACAAGGTACTAAGAGGAACTAATAGAACAATGCTTGTGTTCATACCTTTAGAGAGCTCATAAGTATCTAAGTACTCAATGGAGTTCACACATTTGGGAGAATTCAGGGCTGGCTTAGTCTGAATTCATACCTCCCTTGAAGTTCTTAGGACCAGAGAGCACTCTGGGAGATAACCCAGAATCCCTCTCCCTCCAGAAGGCAGAGTTAACCTTTGGGAGATCACATATATAGAGGGAGCTCTTGGAGCTTGGGGACTGACTGGAGGTACTTGCTTGAGGTACTTACTTGAGTTAGTTACTTGAGGAGTTACTAGAAACTCTGGGAGCTCGAGAGAGTTTTACATGTTGTCGGAGAGAGGTCTTGGAACCCACAAGCCCTATCTTTGAGGCAAGAGATTCATTGCATCTTCTACCTTGGTGCTGGCTGGAGGCTGAAGAAAGCAGAGGCAGAAGCCAAGGACAAAGCTGCAAGATCTCTTGGAGCCAGGCAGAGAGATAGGCCTCAACTAACCAGGCTAATTTGGAAGGAGAAATAAATGTTTGCATTTTTACCAGCTGGCTGCATTTTGGAGTAATTATTTATTTCAGCTGAGACTAAGGCTGCCTCCAGAAAACCATCACAGGTGATGGTGATGTTTAGCATGATCCCAAATAGTGGCATTGGCCTTTTTTATTATATCTTTTTTCCCCCATTCACAAATTTTGAAGATAATTTATTAAAAAAAAAACAAAATCAAAAACTTAGATATGGCATATGTCTCGTCTCCCTTAAGAAGGGATTAATGGAAGGGCCCTTTCTAGAAAAGGTTTTAATATGTGAAGCATATATCATATAGAAGGTAGCCATTTATTTTCACCATCACCAAAAAAAATACTCAAAACAATTCATTCATAAAACAATAACTCATCATAAGTATTTTCCTCCAGGAGATCAGGACAACTGAAAAATTTATAGAGATATTTCACAGTCATCTTAAATTTTTCAAGGAGTAGTACTTCTGGCTATTCAGATATCTTTCAGCCATTTCAGGTTAAGTGTAATCTTTTTGGTGGTGAGCTTATGAACACATCACACAAAACAGTCAGAACCAACTCAGGAAGCTTGGGACTCGAATTCATGAGGTTATTGCCAAATTTGGAAATCTCTATGTCTCAGGATCATTATTTCGTATTCATTGTCCAGAGAAATTAAAAATACAAACAAACAAACATAAACAGCCCAAAGTGGCATACAGAGTCTTGAAGAACATGTATTTTTGTTCCTATGTTCTTGGTTTATAGCTACCATTACTATGAACAATGGTGTTGAAGGAAAGAGAAAACAGTTCATTATTCCTTTACTGGAAGTCCAAAGGAGAGCTAGCACTATTCCTGTTCCCAAGGAGGGTAACTTGAAAGAAAGAATGAAGGGAGACCTTTTTCCAACTCTAATAGCTAGCCTACTGAGCAGATAACTTTGTTCCCAAAGAATGTCTTTTAGGATGCTTAAATTCGTCCTTGATGTAACCATTAGAGGTACTGACATATGTCAGCATATATGGACAGAAATTTCTTTGTCATGTCAGCAAAATGAAGTTAAAGTCACTCACCAAAAATTCAACTTTCATATTTCTCTTTTCAAATGCAGAGGCACCATGTTCTAAAGAAAGGGACCTGAATGCAATCACAACTCCACAGGCCATCCACTCATCCAGAAGATGAGGGAGTTCTCCTAATTACCCATGTTAAGCAATAAGCAGACAGAAAATAGGACATCTAGAGTAGTATTTATTGGGGAAATTACACTATCAGTGTTACCCTAAAAAATCATATGATACCAGAGTTATAAATTATAACTATAGTTCTATCATTTACAACAAGATATAATCTAATTTAGAGTTTCTACCACATCTTGACAAAAACTTGTATTTTCTTCTTTTGCAACATCCCTAGTGGGCAGGACACATTATAACTCTTAAATGACTCTTTTACAGTCTTTATAAAGGTTCATAGATTGCTGAGATGAAAGGATTTCATAGAGAGAATAAATACTTGCATGACTATACAAATTCCTTGTACTGACACCAGAAAAGAATAGATAACATTATATAATATAAGCCTTGCTTAGTTAAAACTATTTTCTCCTAAGTACCAGGGAATTAATTTTTTCATCCATGAAGAATTAAACATTTTTCCTCTGTCACCCTTCAATTTTCTATACTATGCCTATGCCAAGAAAACTAAAAAAGGGGGATAGGGTGGGGATTTTTTAAAAAAAGTGCTTATCATACTATTTTCATGAGTTCTTATGCCCTTTTCTGTTTGGATTTCTCTTAGGTCCTCAATTAAGAATCATTCCACTATATGATTTCTTATAGGTATTTATTCATAAAAGTGAATTTAATGAAATATAAGATATAAGCAAGTAAGCAAGATAAATTTCCATTTGTTTCATTGCAGATAAGCGAGGAACTAAAGAGAGAATATAAAAATCAGTATTCCAATCTACTAAGTCCTCCTATGGATTAACAGGCCATATATTGGTAAATGATTTGTTCAAATCTTCAAAGACTTAAATTGCAAAGGTCTATATTTAAGGAAAAGATTACTGGATTCTAGCCTTTGGTATATTGATAGTTTTTCACCAGGAAAAAATATGTAAATATATAATATGTGTTTATACATGTATATCTATACAGATATACATATACACACAAATATGATCATCCTTTCTGCATTTTCATATTTCCTTCTTAATTATTTCCCAATTATTGTGCATCACCAGAAAGCTTTACCAGATGCCATGACCCTACAGATTATGAATTATGGAACTGGAGAAAAGATTCCTCAAGTAAATATAATTTTAATTCTTTTTTGTGTCATTTCTCAGCAGTGTGGTATGGAGACAGAAATGGAGGTGTGAGATTTGAGCTGAAATCTTAGCTTAGTTACAATTTATGACCTTTAACCAGTCATATGACCTCATGAGTCTCACTCCTTTTTTGTGTCAAATGAATAGATTTGATTACATGATCTCAAGGAATCTTTTAGGTTTAAGGCACAAAAGTTAGTATATTTGTATAGATGTTCTTATACTCAGTGCTTTTCTTGATATTACATTAATGGAAGTATGAATATTTTCCCTCAAAGAAAGATGACAATGCATGGATAAAAGACTGGTACCTATTGTTAAAGTAACATTTCAATTATTATTATTCATTGTGATAGATTATTCATTGCATAAATGTCCTTGTCAAAAATCTTCCCAAACATTACTTGTCTTTATTTATCCTTCAGGAGACTATATACATTTTACATATGACTTTGAAAAAATATTTCTGAATACGTGACAGAGAAAGAAAATGAGGACTCAGAAATGAAATTTGAACAACTATTAAATAAATTCTCTGTTCATGGTTTAGTCCACTGAGCTTTGCTGTTAGTCACAGAGTTAAGTAGAAATGTAGAATAGAAGATGTCAAAGTTATGTGAAGAAACACTTTTTTCTTCTTTTTCTTAAACAATAATCTCTGATGCTATTTTTTCCATCTTTGTTTTATAGTCTTCACATGTGTTAGGCCTGTCTTTTACAATTGTTTGTGCTTTCTATATGTATTTCTGAAGATCCTTGAGATCAAGGATTGACCTTTCTTTTAGCAGAGCATCTTTCACAAACACCAACTTATGAAACAAGTAAAACATCACAAGAAAACTAGCCTAGCCATTGAAATACCTCTATTTGTTCAAATTATTGCCGTAGATGTTTGGTTATAGAGTTGTATACGTTGAAAGGAAAAAAAAAGTGACTTAATTATATTGATAGGAAAAGTTTGGAAGTTCAACATATAATTAATTTGCCATCAGAAGATAAAGATAATGATACTATTTCATTAAAACACTCACTCTTAGATTTTAAAATATTTTTGGATATTTGGATGAAAGTGTCAAAAATCTAAAACTGGAAGACATTCCATGGTTGTCTAATTTAACCCTTTCACATGAAAATTCAATAAACCAAATAAGAAACAAAGGAAAATCTCAAATATTATTGCTAAGAAAAAAGGCTATTGAAAATATATCTATCTCTTTTGAATCATATGTTTAATTTCTTATCTCCTTATCTCTGCAAAATGTGGGATTCTATATGTGCCTTCAAAACAAGCTTAGTTAAATCATGAGAGAGCAATTGACAAGTTTTTGTAAGCCCTTTGTTATGGTAGCCCTCATTTTCACAACAAAATAATTGATTGAAAGATGACAGTCCATAAAGCTTGTTCATCAGTATAAATGTTTTGAACAGGAACTGGAGGTAGACTATGTACTGGTATTAGAAATATGGGGGAGGATAAGATTCAACTAGATTGCATTAAGGAGACATAGACTTTTAATGACTTTACTTCTCCAGGAAACAAAAATTTAATTTTTAAACACTAATATTTTTTTTCTTTGTTTTTGTCATTTTTAATCAATTCTTTACAGAATTTACAGAAAAAGACCTTTACAGAAGGTCTTTACAGAAATCTTTCTTGATCTTCATAGCAACCCTGTGAAATAATTTCTATTTTATTCCCATTTTAGGGACCAGAAAACTGAGGCAAACGGAGACAAAGCGATTTACCCCAGAGCCACACAACTAAACACTAATATTTTTATTGAAATAGACAGAATATGATGATTGCTGAATAAAAAATAGTAAAAGTGTAATAGAGAAGCTGATGTTGGGTATGAGAAATGAGCAGCATATTACCTTGAAGAATTATTTATAAAGTGGTATAAAAGATAACAATAAGATGATGTCTGATTCAAATCAAAAATACCTCAGTCCCATTGAAAGAACAAGGGATAACAGCCTTTATGTTGTGTTAATACCCATTTAATTATGATTATTGTAAGAAAGTTATGTGTAATTGGGTTGATCCCTCATGGAACATTAATAGGAAGATACAAACATGAACGAGCGAATATATTTTGGATTGAAGTGAGGAGGAGATCATTAATACAGTGAAAACAAGTACTCTGGTTGTATAGTGGTCAAGAGGACTCGAGGATCTTTCCGACATTTACAATAAATGACTGGGAAAATCAATTAGCCTTTCAAACCTTCAGTTTCTTCATTTGTAAAATGGGGATAAAAATAACTACCTACTTAAAGGTTTGGCGTAAGACTCAAATTAGACCACAGATGTACAACACTTTGCAAACCTTAAAGGAGGATAAAAATATAACGTCTGGGCTAGCTCTCTGGAGGACTTGGGATCAGCCTGAGTCCTTGTTCTTAGTGGAGGAGTGAAGGAGGCAGAAGGGCCACCATGTGGCTGGTCAAAGATGGTATCTGTCTGGAGTCTGGTGTCTTCTCTTGTGTCTGTGGCTTAGAGCTGTGGGCAAGAGCCCTCTGTGTCTCTCCCTCAGCCCTTAAATACTTCAGTATGATTACATCACTACACCATACTGAGCATATGCCAGCTGTAGAACATTACATCATCACATCACATTAAGTATCACACTAAGTATATACTTAGAGAATCATTATCTCATCAATCATACTGAGTCTTAAGTATACCTTTTCAGAGTTCCAGCCCCCTACATAAAAATGCCTTAAGAACTGCTAGATTCAACACACTGTAAGTACAGCTGACAACTATAGAGAATTGTAGGAGTAGTGACAAAAGAATTGCTTCCTAAAGGGGAAATCTAGAATCCTTGGTTTGGGATAAAGAGAATACTACATATAGACAAGAGCTATTCTAGGAATTTTTTAACCTGTCTCTTGTTAAATAACATATTTGTAAAAGCACTTTGGATATATGTCTGAAACTTAATATACACTATGCTTATTACCTTCCCCTCCTCTTTCCTTCAGTTTATTGGTAAAGATTGGAACAAGGGACAAAGGACATTTTAGGTATTGTCCTTAGGGGAATAGCAAAAGTGCAGTATAAAGTCGAGGGTTGGGTGGTGATTGTGTATAATCAGCCAAATAAATCTCAAAGCACTTGGGATCTGAGACTCATGATCTTAATTGACTTTCAGGATTTTATCTTGCTTGGCATTTCAGTCAATCTAAGAAAAATCAACAAGTAAAAGAAGAAGGCAAGCCTATTGTCTTCCTGGAACAAATTCTTACCTGATTATATATATATTATCAGGGAAAAATATGCACACAAAATTAAAAGGAAAACAAAATAAAACAAAACAAAACAAAACAAAAAAACTGGCATTTGTGCCATATTTGTTAGAGAAAAAAAATTTCCCTACCTCCATTTTGAATGTATGAAAAACAGGAGGTTTGGCAATTGTTAATGCTGTAAAGTTACCCATGCATATATCCTGTAAATAAAAGGCTATTAAATTAATTAAAAAAAAAAAAGAAATTAGCCTAATACTAATGTTTCATACTAGAAAGAATTAGAGATTTACATTTTTTTAATATTTGGAACATATATTTGTCTCATTAAAGACTAAAATGTTTCATTTACTCTATCAACAATAACAAGAGAAACCTTCTTCCATAATGACATGAACTGTATACTTGCAAGTGAAGACTTCAAGCTCTTATTTTGGTTTATGCAAGGCAGAGATGTCCCCAGGTTTTTCCTCCCTGAAACCTCTGATCTAAGAGAAATTTAAAAGTTTCCAAAAAAAAAAAATACCTGTCAGAAGAATAACTGACAAAAAGATTATAAGAGCAAAACCTATTTGTGGGAAAAAGTATAATATGGTAATTTCAAGAAAAAGATATTGGATTATTTACAGAAATTATTTACTCTAATTCTTTGTGTTACTCTGTTTTTATCATTTTGCAAAATTTTCTCACTTGTTCCTCAAAATGTCCATTCTTAGGCTTTATTAGATATATTCAGGGATTATTCAGATACGACAGACTTAAAGAGAAAAAAATTGAGTGTGATGAAATGCGTTTTTCACTCTTTAATACACATTACAAAATCAGCATTGAAATATCAAAGGGTCCGAAGTAATTTTACATTTTCTTTGAGTTAGGTTTGGCAATAGAGTGTGCTTTGCACTGATAAGCTAACTCCACTGGAGCACATCAGTTCAACACAGTAAAACCATTGAAGGGTTTAAACATTTAAGTCAGAAAGATGAAATGAAAGCCATCTACTACTATGCATGTGGAATAATTCCCAAGGACATTGACCCTTGTTTTACTTGAGTAAAAATATTAAGGAAGCATTTTCCTTGCTTTAGACTACATTAGTAAAACAGGCTTCAAATAATGGCTCTTTTCAGAATAGGTAAGGATATTTTGGATGCAATATCTAAAATGTAACAAATATGTTTAGTTTTCCATGGCACATGGTCATAAAGGTTTCAAAACAATATGAATAAGAAGAAATAAAGGACAATTCAACAGTATTAAGATTTATGGTGACATCATGATTGTTTTAAGACATAGTCAAAATGGCTTGCTATCCAGATTCTACTTTGGATGGGCGGCATAGAAACATCAAGTTAATTTACAAAGATTAATCTAAATTTGCTGTTTTCTACTGTCCATTTGTACAAGAATGTCCTTTCAAAAGTAATAAAAGAATAAGATGACAAAATCAAGCATCTACCATGTATTTTACCTACTCTTTTTTCTGTTTCTCTATCTCAAATTAATAAATTCAGAAATTAAACTTTACCATAAGAGCAACTAATGCTCCATAATTTTATTCTTTTACATCCCTCCATAGAATTTCTAATATCAAAAAACTAAAATACCAAAGTCATTTGCATTGTATTAGTAAATCCCTTAACCTTTCTAAATGAGATCCTCATCTATAAAACAGGGATAATGATTGGAGTACCTATCTCTCAGGATGAAGGAACTTTGTATATATGTATATATATATATATATATATATATATATGTATATATGTATGTATGTATGTATACACACAAAGTCAAATAAATACATTGATCAATTATTAACAATTCCTAATATTTTAAGAGAAAATCAATAAATAAAATGAGACTCAAGATGTTTTTACTTAATTGATATTTTTATCATGAAGCAAAGGGAAGAGACTAAATGAATGGATATTTGTACAGTTTCTTCTGCCTATTATATATACACACACACTCATATATATATATATATATATATATATATATATACACGCATATATATATGCATGTGTGTATGTGTATGTGTATGTGTGTGTGTGTGTGTATAAAACAAAAAACAAACAAACAAACAAACAAAATTTCTCCCTAAAGAGATTTCTATCTGAATTTTTTAAAAGGAAGAATACACATGTGACTTTGAGTTAATTTTACAGGAGCTCAATAAAAGAAAAAACTTCCTTAGTAGAAGACTATTGTTTCAAATTAAATTCAATCTTTTCCATTAAAATAATTATAAACCATGACTATTTTAAGAGAGATCAATTTGGAAAATATCTGACAACCTAGCATTATACAGGATGAAATTGTGATTGTTTTTACTTTTAAACTCAAAAAGAAAAAACTACCTTTAAACATCAGGGGTAATGATCATGAAATAATAACACAATCAATCTTAGATTAAAAAAAATAATGCAGTCCAAGAGCAAAAATCCCAGGGCACTAAAAGATTTATTTTCTTCTGAAGGTAGTACTAAAACTACATTATTTTCTAATGTGAACTACAGGCCGTTGCTCCTTTCTGTCATTTGATTCTCAAATGCCCCCTAGTTCTTTTAAGATAGTTTTAGATCTTTAAATTTTAATACAGTAAGAACTAAGCAAAAAGTGAAATGTATAGTTTCCCTTAGGATCTTGTTATCATGGGATTCTCTTTAACCAGATGTCTATCTTAATGAGTGAGATAATTTAGTTGCAAGTTGGAAGTTACATCTTTCCAGGGAGTCATCAGGAAACAAAAACATTTTTAATTTGTATCATAAAGTGACATTTCACTATCATACCTAATCAGTATCCTTTACTTATGTTCTTTGTATTGAAAAGAAATCCTTATTGTTATTTTTTTCATTCCTTAATTTCTTTTGCCTTCTAGCTCTAAAATCTCACCTAGTTTATTAGAATATAATGTATGTAAACTCTTTATGAAGCTTTGAGTTCCACACTAGAAAATTAATTTTTAAGTTTTCAAGTATTAGTATAGAAGTAAGTTGACAGTGACTTCAGTACAAAGATCAGCATATGGAAAGACATTGAAAATAGTAGCCAAGTTTCTCAGAAATTCAATGATCTAAGGCAATTCTAAAGAACTTATGATGAAAAATACTATGCACCTTCAGGGAAAGAACTGATAAAATCTGAACACAAATCAAACCATTTTTAAAAAACAAAACAAAACATACTCTTTCTATGCCTTTGTTGTCATTGTTTCTGTTTAAATTAAATCAAATTAAATCTGTATTTTCTTTCTTAACATAACTAATATGGAAATATGATTGAACATATATAACCTATATTAAATTGCTTGCCTTTTCAATGTGGATGGGGAGAAAGGCATTGAGAGAAACCAGAGAAGAAGAGAATTTGGAATTTAAAAAATTAGGAAAAAAAACAGTGAAATAATTTACATGTACTTTGATAAAAAATAAAATATATATTATTTAAATCAGTAGGTAACTTGATCAAACCTAGTCCTTCCCAAAGGGGAAAGGGGAAGTTAAGGATTATGGGACCATTAGCAATTCATTTAAATGCTCAAGTTCAATAGTTTTTATTAAAAAGAGGAACATTTTTTCCAATAAAAACTAAGTTTTTCAGAAAGGCCTGGAGAGACTTGCATGAACTGATGCTGAGTGAAATGAGCAGGACCAGAAGATCATTATATACTTCAGCAATAATACTATATGATGATCAATTATGATGGACGTGGTCCTCTTCAACAATGTGATGAACCAAATCAGTTCTGATAGAACAGTAATGAATTGAATCAGCTACACCCAGCGAAAGAACTCTGGGAGGTGACTATGAACCACTACAGAGAATTCCCAATCCCTCTATTTTTGTCCGCCTGCATTTTTGATTTCCTTCACAGGTTAATTGTATACTATTTCAAAGTCCGATTCTTTTTGTACAGCAAAGTAACTGTATGGACATGCTTACATATATTGCATTTAACTTATATTTTAACATATTTTACATGTATTGATCAACCTGCCATCTGGGGGAGGGTGTGGGGAAAAGGAGGGGAAAAATTGGAACAAAAGATTTTGCAATTATCAATGCTGAAAAATTACGCATGCATATATCTTGTAAATAAAAAGCTATAATAAAAATAAATAAAAACTAAGTTTTTTTGATACCTTTTATTTTTTTACAATAACTTAATTATCTTAATTATCCCCTTTATCTTTCTCTTCCTTTCCCATAGAATCACATCCTATAACAAATACAATGTATTTATTTTTAGCTTTTTTTTTTTTTTAAATTTTGAGTTCTAAATTCTAACTTTTCATTAAAACCTCACCTACTGAGAAGACATCATAGCAATTATGCACACCAAATGATTGAAACTGTTATGGTTCCAATAGGATCAATATTTCCAAATTAACCATATTGCCAAAAAAGCAAGAAAAATACAGAAAATTATGCTTTAATATAAACTCAGAATGAATCAGTTCTCTCTGGAATGGATAATATTTTTCATCATGGACCTTTAGAATGTTGTAAATCACTGTCTTCATCAGAGTAGTCAAGTCTTTCACAGTTGATCATTGTTACAGTATTATAATCTGAACAGTATTCTCCTGTTCCTGTATCTATTCATGTTAAGTTTCAAGGTTTTCCTGAAGCTATCCTCCTATCCCAAATATCTTATATTTTCTCATAATAGTATTTCATCACAATCACATTCCACAACTTATTTAGCCATCTCCCATCTAATGGGTATTCCCCCAATATGCAATTCTCTGGCACTAGAAAAAACATCTATAAATAATTTTGCATAAATATGTATATATATATATATATACATATATACATATATATATATATAGGCTTTTGGTTTTTGGTTTGTTTTAAAATTTTGTTGTGATACAGACCTAGTAGTTGTATGGTTAGGCCAAGAGATGTTAAGAACCATGCCTAAGTGCATTGTAAGAAGCAAAAGTCCATTTTGCTTCAGACCAATCTTTCCCTTAATTCACTTTTCCTTTTATCCCTTTCCCAGTTTTTCATATCCCTTTCTTTTCCTACTTCCCTATTGGATGACAAATGTCTACAACCAAATGTGTGTGTGTGTGTGTGTGTGTGTGAACTAATCACTTTAATTCCTTCACAACAAATGCTGTTTGTACAAATGACCATCACAAATAGTAACTAGCAAGTATGTTCATCTGTCCAAGGAAATAGCTAACAAAAATCTGAAAAGTTAGATATATTATAATTTACTGAAGAATCAGCATGAAAGAATGAAGTCTTTTGGGGAGTGGGGCATTTACCTTTTCTATTGCTTTTTTTTCCACTCCTGGACACCTGTTAAACTTCTACCTGTCTTTCAAAATATAACTCATATATTTTTATTTTGTTGACATCATTCCAGATGATTCCAGTTTATGACAGCTTATTTTCTTAACTTAAAAGGTTATTACTTGTTCCATCTATTTGACATTAATCTTATAATATCTCCTTTTTCATTTTTGTTTCATTATGCCATTTTCCCCTAAAGTAAATTTATTAATGTGAGCATTCTCTCTACCAAATAAAATTACATTCCCTTCTTACATTACTAAACTTCTAGTCAGCAGCCAAAAATATCTAATTACAAGGTGGCCAATTGGCTGGTGATAAAACCCTTTGGATTTATACATGCTTTCAGATGACAAATATACAGTATCTGTCACTCAATGTGTCCAGAACGTCTTTTCAGTGTGTGAGACTCTGCCAAGATTGCTATTTATTATGGTTTGGGAGAAAACAAGGAATGTGTCAGGCTAAGTTGAAGCATCCTTAAAAAAAATCCAGGGGATTCGAATCACAATTTAACTTTCTTTAACACTTTTTATATTTGCCTATGACATCTTGTGATATTGTTAGCAGTTTACATTGAAAGTAGTCAAAATCATTTTAATGTACCTTGTTCTTAACATGTTAGGATTAGCAGCATGTTGCTCAAGAAAATATCCAACAGGAAGTGTAGTATTTTAGTTGCTCAATAGATGACAACTTCCTTGAATATCTTGATACTTGTATGGTACAAATTTCAGAAAATCATTCTAAAGTCTGAAGAATCCCCAGTAGCTACCAGAATTGAATTGATGCCCAAATTTCAAATCATACATTTGTGATGTGGTCATCAAACTGCTCAGTGCTATTTACAAGATGTGTGGTACTTCTTGCTCCATCTCATCATCTTCATCTAAGGTGGATGGGGCAATACAGCCCACCCACATACCTAATATATTAAACCCACCACACCCCAAAGTTCATCATATCAGGACCCTAAGCCATATCTGTCCAGGACCTACATACTCAGCCCCATCCCAAAGGTCCCTTGGAGCTCCGTAAATCAAATCCCAAAGCAAAGAACCCGTAAAATCATATTCCAGAAGCTTGTAATCTTCCCCACAGGCCATGATCCAAATCACCTCCTAACTCTCCTGACTGCACCTCCACCTTTTCTCTCAGGAGTTCTCCTTGCCCATCTCTGATCATTCATTGGGGTAGCCAATTCAGCCCACTTTGCTCATTTCTACTTACCTTCAGCTCCTGCTGTAGTGATCCAAGAATGGGGGCAGCCAAGGGCAGAATTGGAAAAAAGGTAGGGGTGAGGAATGGACGATATTGAAATCCCAAGATGAGGTTGAAGGAAGGGGAAGAAAGGAAGACAGAATTAAGGAGAAGAAAGAGGAAGCTTCTGGGTCATTGGAGCCTCCATCTCTTCTTCCCCTCAAAATATTTTAAAAACGATGACATTCTAGCAACTCTATTGTATTGGGGGCAAGATCCTTCTTTTTAATCATATTCTTTACTTTCTGGTCATGTTCTTGCCTTTCTGGTCTTGATCCATAAACTTTTATAGGAATAAGATATTTGACATACTCTTATTACACAATTTGTTGAAAATAGAGAAAAAGGAAGTAAAAAGGTACTACTACATGGAACCATCAACATTTATTCTTGAAAAATATTGAAGAACAGGTAATTATTAAATTATTTTGAACTATCATAACTGATTCCTAATAAGAATTTACTAGAATTTCACACCAGCAAATTGACTTAGTATAAACTTTCATATGGTAATACCTCTAATCAAAACATGGAAGTTTCATAAAGTAACAAATGACTTGTGAATGGAAAGCTAATAGAAGGATAATTCACACATTTGTTCATTTCCTCCTACTAAATATTAGTTAGAATTGGATTTTAGCATTATTAAAACAAAGGCATGGTATAAAGGATTTAATCAGTTTTCCAATTTTGTAGATAGATAGATAGATAGATAAATTAATGTTAGACCTTTTTCAATCAAGTCCTCATTATAAAGTGAGGTTTTTTTTTGAAAATTCCATCTATCTGAAAATGCAGGAATCTATTTGTAATATGGTGTTATGTTGTGAAAGTAAAAGAAAATCTGTTTATTTTTTCCCACTAATTTTTTTCTTTCTTTCTCTGTATCCTTATTGTTTTTCAGTTGTGTCTGACTTCATTATCTCATTTGAGGTTTGCTTGGCAAAGATGCTGGAGTGGTTTTCCATGTCCTTCTCCAGGTCATTTTACAAATGAAGAAATTGAGGCAAACAGGATTAAGTGACTTGCTTAAAGTCACACAGCTGGTAGGTGCCTTAAACTGGATTTGAACTCAGGTCCTACTGATTCTAGACTCAGTGCTTTATCCAGTGGGTTACCTAGTACCCTATCTATATCTCTAGAATGATGTCTATATCCACTTTAATAGATAAGAGATAGATAGAACTATTTTTACTTTTTATGTATCTATCTACCAAAATAGAAAATTGAGTAAATCTTTTAAATCATCCTTGACTGTGTTTTAATAATGCTGAAATGCAATTCTAACGAACATTTAATAGGAGGAAATGAATAAATCTGGGGATTATGCTTCTGTTAGTTTTCCATTCACAACTTATTTGTTACTTTAGGAAACCTCCATGTTTTGAACAGAGGTGTTACCATATGAAGGTGCATGCTAAGTCAGCTTCCTGGTGTGAAATGCAATAGTTTTGAAATTCAAATATATTCTCTTTTATTTATTGTCAATAAGTAACTTATAATCAAGTTATAATATTTTAATTAGCAATTCTCATAATGGAAGTCAAGATTGTAGGAGGTTTCATTAATTTGCTATTAAACCTTTCATCTAGCACACATTCGTCACAGATCAATCTTTTGCTCTTTATTTACATATGTTCATTCTCTTTTTTGTTTGATTCATTTCTTTATGAGAGATAGATGAATTATTCTATGTAAGGATATAGTACTTAACTAATATCAATGGGAATAATCTTATTAAATCATATTTTCATAATGTTTTTATAATAATAATAACCAATGGGAAGTATTTACATAGCACTTAACATGTTATCTCATTTATACTACCTGACAATTTTGTGACTTAGGTGCTACTATGACTTCCCTTTTCCTGATAAGGAAGTAAAGGCTGAATTTAAATGATTTTCCAGAAGTCACACAGACAGGAAATGGATGAACTCAAGTCTTCCTGACTCTAAACCCAGCACTCTCCCCAAGATACACTATAAGGTAAATGATGTAATCATATAGTATTTACATAAAAATTTATAAATATTGTTTCATTTGTTTCTTCCAATAATCCCCCTAAAATAGGTAAATCCCCATAAATAGGTACAATTATTATTATTCTCATTTTAAAGATGTAGAAAATCAGGCTCAAAAAAATTAAATTTTTTTTTGTAAGTCATACAGATAGATAGTAAATAGCAGAACCAATAAGGATTAGAACCTAAACAGCTTCCCTAACATAAAGTTCATTTCTAAACTATTTCTCAGCACTTGATAACCACTTGGCCATCCTTAAAAAATGACATGAGAAGACTGGGATAGTGAGTTCTATGTTATCAATTGTTCAAGAAAGTTTGAATTAACAAAGGCTATTCCTCTACCCTTTGTATGGGTTAGAGATCAAAAGAGATGACTTTAAATATGTTTTCCATAACTCATGATGGACATAATGAAAAAAGTCTAAAAATATAGGTAATTCTTAAGAATACAGAAGTGGAGTACAGATGAAAAATTATGCATACACTTGCAGATGACATCACTGTATTAACTATTTTGGTTTGTTATTTAAGATTTTAAAGTAATCTGTAAACGTATACGATATAAAAACAAAGCATCAATAGGACTTTAAAAAACAAAGACAAAATCAAACAAATCCTATCCTTAGTAATGGTTGTACTTATCCATCCATATATATATGTATGTATGTACATACATATATACATATATACACACATATATGTAAGTATATATATTTATACATAGACACACATACACATATATATGTGAGTATACATAAACAAGACATTAAAATATATCCCTAAAATCTTTCTCACTTATCTCCAAGAAAGACTGTGATTCTTTGCTGAAGGCAGTATGGGATCATTAGACTAGTCATTTTAGATTCATCTGAAAGAGAGGGGTAACAGAGTAGAACTAGAACTCTCTAGATTTCCTAAATATTGATTGTCTAAGAGTGTTCAAAAAACCACTTTCCTAATGACCATTCATTAAATGGGAAGTATAATTCAATCTTATGTCAACATGTTTGATTCCTTCCCACCAAGTGAAAATTACATAAACACACACACACACACACACACACACACACACACACACAAATCTATTTTAAATAGTGAATTGAAAGTAAATCTTTTTATCAGAACAGATAATAAGCAAAAATATGAGAAGTTCTATACATCTGAATATGACATAAAATAGATAAGTGAATGTGCTCTTTAGAAAGGAGGAAAATACAATCTCACTCAACTAAGAAACAAACAAACAAAAAAAAAAAGCCCTCATTTGCTTAAGGGGAAATTTCTGAAAGTCTCTAGGAATGGGAATTGGAAATCAGATACATATAGAGGCATTGTGTTATCTGACCTATTTAACACTGAAAAAGTCTTTTCATTCTTTTTGGAGTTTGCCTCAAAGTGAGTCTGGAACCATGCATATTTCATTAAGAACTGATGGTGAAAATCATTTCCAATGGAGCAGTAATGAACTGAACCAGCTACGCCCAGTGAAAGAACTCTGGGAGATGACTAAAAATCATTACATTGAATTCCCAATCCCTATATTTTTGCCCACCTGCATTTTGGATTTCCTTCACAGGCTAATTATACAATACTTCAGAGTCCAATTCTTTTTGTACAGCAAAATAACAGTTTGGTCATGTATACTTATTGTGTACCTAATTTATATTTTAATATATTTAACATCTACTGGTCATCCTGCCATCTGGGGGAGAAGTGGGGGGAAAGAGGGGAAAAATTGGAACAAGAGGTTTGGCAATTGTCAATCCTGTAAAGTTACCCATACATATAACCTGTAAACAAAAGGCTATTAAATAAAAAAAAAAAAAAAAAAAAAAAAAAAAGAACTGATGGTGAATACCTTTCCTATTCAAAGTTCTCACATTAATCTACATGCTGACAAAATCATGCAGGATTGAGTTACTATTATCTCTATCAAACCAAAATTATATTCTGAAAGCATCATACGGTACAGCTCACACCAGCTTGTATGGGAATCAACATACGTGCATATGAATAAATACAAAATAATCCAAAGAAGTAGAATTAAAAACTAGAAGAATAATATAAATTTGAATAAAGGAGAGAAGAAGCCTTGAGGAAGCCAAAAATTCTAAGAAGTACAGAGAAGGAGAAAGAGGACTTTGGTTATGAACTCTTTCAAAGACATGAAGGAGAAAAATTGACTATTTAGCTTGAGGAGCATCTACTAGGCCAACGTAAAAGGAAATATTATGAAACAAGTTTAAGAATATAAGTGGGAGCCAGAGAGTGGAAGGCATTAAGAGCGGTATGTGGCCAGACTCAGTTGATAGATTGGTTAGTTTTTCTGGATTGCCTGTTTCCCTTTTTCACTTTTTTTTTTTTTTTTTTTTTTTTTTTTGCTATAAGGATGGATTACGGGAGAAGGCATGAGAAAGGAAAGTATTTCTAATATAAAGCTATAGAGAAATAAAGCTATTGGTAACATTTAAAAAAGAAAACAACACAAAGCTGCTTATTTTTATTTTAGAAGCAATACGGAGCTTCTGAATATATTTAATCAAAGGAATGATCACAGGACTCTGCCTGAAGAAAATTATTTTATGGAGAGGATATATGAGTAGAGGAGAATTTAAAAAAAAGAATATTTTAGAAAACAGACAACCTATTAGAATAATCTGTATGAGTGATGACAAGAATCTGAACTAAGGAAATGGATAATTAAATGTAAAAAAAAGAGATATTCTCATGAAGATTGTAGGTTTGCTGAATCTGTGAAATGTTTTGCGAAATTTTTGGGAAAGCTGTGGAGGCAGCTACAAAATTTATTAGTAACTTTTTAAATATAGGAGCAGGGTGAGAAAGGCGAAATAGTTGTATGAATTTGACACTGAGTTTGGAGTATAACAATACCTTCAACAGAAATGAGGAAATTTAGAGGACAGGAGGATTTTGGAGAATAATGATTATATCCTTTTACATGAGAAAACATACAGATGGGAAACTCAAGTAGGAAACAAGTGATACAAAGCTAAAGTTTAATGAAAGATTAACTAGATTGATAAACTTCAGTGTTACTAGACCTAGTGTATTTCTTGGAAATGCCTTTTACTAAAGAAAAAGAAAGAGGACAACACTTTAGACTGGATATTAATCATTTTATTTCTGTCACCAATCTAACCTCTTCGAAAAACAAAATCACTTTTTAATAAAATGTTTATTTAATGAATATCAATTCATTATACATTATTTTCTAAAATTATAGTATATTTGCTTTTATATTAATATAATAATTTTCAAATATTATAATTTTTCTCTCATGGAATGTCTTTGTGTATAGATAAATTATGTTTCCAAAAATAGTTTTATGTATTTAATTTCTTTGGTTTTAGTTGTGATTTTAATACTCCTTATCTTATTTTTCCAAATAGTTTGCATGGTATTAGAATTAATTATTCTTTACATATTTAGTAGAATTCACTTGTAACTTCATCTGGTCCATTATATTTTTTTCTTAGGACCTTCATTTATAGTTTGTTTATTTTCCTTTCCTAAAATTTAAATATTTTATTTCCTCATATGGTAATCTGAGTAATTTCTAATTTTGTAAATACGCATTTATTTCACTTAGATTTTCATATTTTTTGGCATACAATTGGACAAATAAGTCCTAATTATTGCTTTAATTTCATCTTCATTTGTTGTAATTATACCTTTTTAATTTCTGATTCTAATTTCTTCCTTTCTTTAATAAAATTAACAAAAGCTTTATCTATTTTGCTGTTTTTTTTCATAAAATCATTCTTATTTTTGTTTTTTAGTTCAATAGTTTTCTTGCTTTCACTTTTGTTAATCTTTTTCTTTGATTTTCAGAATTTCTAATTGCTATTTAATTTGGGGTTTGTACTTTGTCCTTTCTCTAGCTTTTGTATTTGCATGCCCAATTCATTTCATGAAAGCTTCTAGAGATACATTTTCTCATCCTGGCCACATCCCATAAGTTTTGGTATATCATCTCATTATTGTCATTCCCTTGGATGAAATTATTGGTTGTTTGTATGATTTGTCATTTGATGCATTCATTAAGATTAGATTACTTAGTTTCCAATGAATTTTTGGTCTATTTCCCTGTGACCCTTTATTACTTGTATTTTTATTGCAACGTGATCTGAAAAGGATGGATTTACCATTTTTGCCTTTCTGTATTTTATTGTGAGGTTTTCTATGTGCTAATGCATAGGCAATTTTTATGTATGTATCATATATCTCGGAGAAAAAGTATATTCCTTTCCATCACTATTCAATTTTCTCCAAAAGTCTATTATACCCAATTTTTCTAAAATTCAATTTATCTTTTAACTTCTTTCTTGTTTATTTTGTGGTTAAATTTATCTAATTCTGATAGAGAGAGGTTGAGATCCCCTACTAGTATAAGTTTTCTCTCTATTTCTTCTTGTAACTCAACTTAAGAATTTGGATGCTATATCAATTAGTGCATATATGTTGAATATTGATATTACTTCATTGTTCTGATATTACTTTTCACTAACTCTCTGTGTGTGTTTGTGTGTGTGTATGTGTATGTACACTAAATATATAGGCTATTTTATTTATATATTGCCTTCCCCTTTAGGCTATAAGCTCCTTTAGCACAGGGCTATTTTTAGCTTTCTTTTTAGGTCTAGCACTTAGTGGCACTCTGCCACCATAGTAAATCATTATTAAATATTTATCAACTCATTGACTGACTGATTGACAGATAAAAGGCCTGAAAATAACTCTGCCTACCTAATACCCATTTTATGAGACAGTATTATGGGTTTCATTCTCTATATACCTGCCAAAGGATATCGCTAAAACAAGTTTTTTTTTTTTACTAAAAAACAAATCCAATGGTTTCCTATTTTTGAGGGTAAAATAGAAACTCATATTTGATATTTTAAGCTCTTGAATGTTATGAATAATTTTGACTACTGCACAATCAAAGATAGAATATTTTCAGCAAAGGGAAATCATAATAAAATCACAGAGATAAAGATTCACAGGACATCTTAGGATAGTCCTATTTAGCTAGAGTATAGGATATTTGTAAAGCAATAATAGAAAATAAGTCTAGATCAATAAATTGATTTCACATTTTGGAAGACTGTCATTATCAAACTGAGAAATTATAATCACAGTTTCTGTCCTGAAGATTTTTCAGAGGGAGACTATGTGATCCTGCTCTGTTTCAAGAACATCAGTATGGTAGTTGAGTGAAATTTTCAATGAAAAAGATCAGTTAGGATTCTATATTGAAATAGTATGATATGAGAATAATCCAAGGTGACAATATGAGTATATAAACTAAAGGGTGGCAATGGATATTGAGATATCAAAATATTCCTTAAGGTATACATTCTGGTTTGGCCCTGTATATTTATTTTTCTCCTGATATTTTTTTACCTATTCTCAGAGAAATAGTATCTTTCAAAAGAAAGTCATTTTATCATAATTTCAGAGTTAGAAGGTATTTCAGAAAGCTTACAGTCTCCCTCTATACTTCTATAAGATTCCTCTCTATAATATTTTCAACAAGTAGTTCCTTATCTTTCATTTCAAGATCTTTAGTGAAGGACAATTCATATATTCTTGAAAAGGCCTATTCTGCTTTTGCATAGTTTTAATCATTATGAAGCTTTTTCCTAAAATTCAGTTTGCATCTCAAAAAATGTCAATTATTACCTCTCATTTGGCTAAGAACAAGCAGAACAACTCTAATCCCCTAAGTAAGTTGTTAACCCAGAAGAATAGTTTTTTTTTAATGTTGCTTATAGAATTAAAAATGGAATTATATGTTTTATTATGTAAGTAGTAGTCCATTTGCCAAAAATGCCACTGATACTATTATACAATAGTAACAACTGGTATTTATAAAGTGCTTATGTTTTGAAAAGCCCTTGGGATGCCAGATCTTATTTTCACAAGAACCTCATTATAATCTCCATTTTGATACTGCAGAAACTTAATCTCAAGAAATTAAGTTATTTGGCTACTGTCATAAAAGCAGAGAATGTCTGAAGGAAGGCACAAAACCAAGACTTTCTAAACTACAAGTTTAGCCCTTTTCCCACTATATCAAACAGCTAATGTACTATAAATTCACTTCTATTACTTAACTACTGATGCCAGTGTTATACTATGAGAAAATAGGGAGTTATTTTACTTATACAGGCTAATTATATTATAAATGACAAATATAATTTTTCTTAAAGTTTTATTAATCCACATAAAGTTTAAGGGGAAAAAGGAGATTAAATGTAAACTTTGCTTTGGAAATATGTTATTACCAATAAAGTTTCATGTTTTGAATTTTAATTTTACCTTTCTTCTTTATATTTTATTACTAGTAATGTACAAAAAGATATTAGTATCTAAAAAGTCTTCCATGATTCTGTCTGCTATACTCCCATCATACTACATCGAATCACAGCAACAGTTCCTGAGTGAGAACATTAATTTGAGAGAGAACCTTTTTCTTCATTTGGAATGAAGAGACAGAGAGAGGTTTAATAAAAGGTAGAGTCAAAGAAAATGGCAAAGAAAGACACACAGAAAGACACAGACAAGGACACAAAGGTAGAGATAGAGACAGAGAGACAAACATAGAAGTTGAAACAGAAACAGCAAGGCAAAAATAGATAGAGAGAAACAAAGACCAAGCCCCATAGTAAAAAGATAGATAGCAAAAAAAGAGTCTTTTTGCCTTCAGCTTTCAGTCCAGTAATCAAATCTAAGCTAACTATTTTAAACCTCTTTCTTCTCATACATATTTTATTCAAGTATATATATATATATATATATGAGTTATACTTTTCCAAGTAGAGCAAGAGAAGTTGTGAACATATGAACTTAAATTCTGTCAATAGTGACAAGCTTGATGAAAAGAATTATTCATAAACTGTTCTGAAAACTTAACTCTTGCTTTGCATCTGCTTTGTAAGGCAAAATCTAAATAATACACTACATAATTAAACAGTGAGTGAATTAAAACATGCAGGATTTAATGTCATTTGCATTTGTTACCTTGAGCACCTGCATTTATTTCAGTGCTCTCTGAGTGTAGGAGACACACAGCTGCTGTTGTGACTAAGGAAAAGAACAAAGTCAAAGGCATCAAGTCATACTGGCCAAACAAATTGTATCGTAGTTTTCTAAAGTACTGGAAAGAAACAAGTTTCATATAAACCTAATGAACTAGATAAGTTTGGTTTTAATATGAAATGTGTTTTATATAGTACCTTAAATATTGATTCAGATTTAGGGAATAGTTACAAAATAAGATAATTATTCTTATAATATTCACAACTCAAAAACATAATACTAATTAGAGCAGTTCTTAGCATGTTCACATCTAATCTAGCTCCAATATATGACTGATTTAGGTTTTTCAACAGTAATAATAAGTCATAACCAGGATTTTCATATCATTAATATGCATTTAAAAAACAACTAAATTATATTTTCAAAAGTTTCCCTTAAAATTCAAAAATCTTTTTCCATGTTCTCTGATTATCTTTTAGGGCTATAAATTATGAATCATAATGAACTCAGAGAAGCATGGGAGAAGTATGGTATAGAACTAGAAAGATCTTTTTACCTCCAACCAAAAATAGTTCAATTCCTGTACCTTAAATGTGTATTAGTTTGGTGATTTGGGGAAAATTAGAATCTCTTGATGGCTTGGAAATTCTGTAAATCATAAGTTATAGTGAAGGGGATGACATGTCTTAACAGAGGCAGTTTTTTCACCTGAGAAATTGCTACAAGAATGAAATCACAATTCTAGTTCCTTTGCATATAAAGTCAGAAGATTTTTATCATATAAGACAGAAAAAAGATAGTGTATATACCCATGTTGTGAATAAGGAATCATAGTCATGGTAATGATTTATTGGGAAATTTAATGGGAAAACATGATACCATCAAGTCCATGAGTATAAGGATGTGGACCCCTCATACAGTATTATGAGGGATAACATTTGGATAGCCTGAATACTATAGTTGTATTCACACAATATGAAAAAGAAAGTATGTAAAGATCTTGAGTAGTATGGAAAGACATGGGAAAAGTGGAAATTTGTTGTGTGGCAATTAAAATAATTTTGAGAGAAATAGTTCTTGGATAATTTAATAATTTTATTAATAAGGCCATTGTATCATTACTAAAAGGATGGTCATTTGGCCACCTCTTTTAGACAAAACATCATCATAGCAGTGGATTCAGAGCATAAATGTTCCTTTAGAAGAGATGTGAAAATTAAATCTTATTGGTTAACACAGTGGAGAGGGGCTATATTAAAATGATTGGCTGAGAGTGACATCATATCATCTTTGACCATCTGTTAATAGAATATATGACCCGAAATTAGTCCAGTGACATTTTCAGTAGTCCTTCAAGAAATTGAACTTTTAAAAATCTAGACTAAGAAGGAGAGAGCTCTGAATCTCTGCAAATTATTGACTGCTAATGATCATTTCTCTTACCTAGATTATGCATGTTTGATGCATGATGAAAAATTTTTTTCTTTTAAATTAGCTCAATGACATATTGTGAAAGATAGATTAAAATAAATTATGTAAAATGTAGAAAACTCTTCATTCTCATTCCAATAATCTCATAGTTGGATCAGGGAACCAAAAAATTATCAAATACAACTCATATTTGAACAGAATTTCCATTCCCCCTATATGATAGCATTTCAAATTAATAGTCATATAGTTTCTAATTCAAGACTTCTAGTGAGACATCTGATTCTATGTTTTGACCATGGTATTTAAGTTTTTCTTTTCATAAACCTTATTATTTTTTGTTAATTGCCATCTTTTGCTACGAATTCTTTCTCTTGGGCAGGACTTTCTCACATGTTAGGCATTTCTGATACCTCATGACAAATATCATTTTGCTCTATATTTTCTCTCCAGCCTAAATAATCCCAGCTTCTTTAATAAAGCCTTACAGATCTCTTTGGGGACTAAAGATTTGTCTTCCATTATACATTAATATTATGGAATTCTCACATTTATTTTTTTTTCCAGGCTACAATGGTCATGTCACCCACCTTTATTTTTTTTTATTTTATTTTTTTTATTTAATAGCCTTTTAATTACAGGTTATATGCATGGGTAACTTTACAACATTAATAATCGCCAAACCTCTTGTTCCAATTTTTCACCTCTTACCCCCCACCCCCTCCCCTAGATGGCAGGATGACCAGTAGAGATGTTAAATACAGTAAAATATAAATTAGATACACAATAAGTATACATGACCAAAACGTTATTTTGCTGTACAAAAAGAATCAGACTCTGAAATGTTGTACAATTAGCTTGTGAAGGAAATCAAAAATGCAGGTGGGCATAAATATAGGGATTGGGAATTCAATGTAATGGTTTTTAGTCATCTCCCAGAGTTCTTTCTCTGGGCGTGGCTGGTTCAGTTCATTACTGCTCCAAATTAGATACACAATAAGTATACATGACCAAAACGTTATTTTGCTGTACAAAAAGAATCAGACTCTGAAATGTTGTACAATTAGCTTGTGAAGGAAATCAAAAATGCAGGTGGGCATAAATATAGGGATTGGGAATTCAATGTAATGGTTTTTAGTCATCTCCCAGAGTTCTTTCTCTGGGCGTGGCTGGTTCAGTTCATTACTGCTCCATTGGAAATGATTTAGTTGATTTCGTTGCTGAGGATGGCCAGGTCCATCAGAACTGGTCATCATATAGCATTGTTGTTGAAGTATATAATGATCTCCTGGTCCTGCTCATTTCACTCAGCATCAGCTCGTGTAAGTCTCTCCAGGCCTTTCTGAAATCATCCTGTTGGTCATTTCTTACAAAACAGTAATATTCCATAATATTCATATACCACAATTTATTCAGCCATTCTCCAACTGATGGACATCCATTTAGTTTCCAGTTTCTAGCCACTACAAAAAGGCTGGAATTCTCACATTTAAATTGTGTATTATAAGTGAAAAGAGAAAAAAAGATAAATAAAAACCAGCAAAAAATACAAAGAACAGGATAATATTGATATAGGGATATATTAGAGAGTAGCCAAGCCAAATAAGATTATATAGTTTAGTTTTAGGTTTTAAAAAATGGCACCTTTTTAAAATTAAAATATCATGATTTTTTTAAACTGGAAAAATGCATTCCAGTTTTTGTCCATTTCCATATTTCCATAATTTTCCAGATTTCCATAATTTTAAGGGAAAAAATATGCATTTTACTTGGATACAACCCTACCTTATACTGGTGGTGTTAAGCTCAAATAAAAACAGATCAAAGAGAGATACTAATAGACGTCATATTGATTGAGGAAAACACAAATTAATATTATTGATATTCTATTCTATTTTTATTTATTTTGTCAAATATTTCTCAATTTCAGTTTGATTTCATTTGTTCTTAGGAGTGTTTTTTAACCATGTCACATGTACTGGTTTGTGTCATTTTTAGCATCTCTCAGATCATTTAAATTAATAGATTAATTATATTAATATGTTGTTTAATCAAGGAGAAAATCACTGCATTAAAATAGTCAATTTGAAATCCAATACCTTCATTTTTCAGCCTGGGAAATCAAAATGCAGAAAGGTTAAAGGATTTATCTAAAGCTACACAACTTTATAAGTGTCTGAAGTCTTCATCATTCCAATTCTGGTGGTCTATGTATTGTCACATAATACTCTCTACTTACCAGGTATATGAATTTTGGTGAGTCACTACAGTCCTCTTAGATTTAATATCCTCACCCATAAAATCAGAACATATTTACAAACTAGTTCGCAGTTTTGTAAGAAATATTTTTTTTTTGTGAATTGTCAGTAGGAAATTAATAAAAGCCTGTTAAAGTGAACTCAAAAAATAAAAAAAAAAAAAAAAAACAAAGCAATGGCTTTTGCTACACACTGGGAAAACAAGTTTAAACAATTTTGACATTAAAAATCAGAGAGATGATGTAGAATCTAACCCATATTTCCTTTTTGAGTTTTAATTATGTCAATTAAGGTTTTAACAAATTTCAAGATAATTGATGGTCCTTCTGCTTTGACATCTAAAATTCTAATTTTTGTTTTTATGCCATCCTGTGTTCTTATAATATTTAATACTTCCTTCATTCATAATTCCATTGAAGAGATGTCATGTGATTGTTGGAAACAAAATCCTGATCCCCAAATAGAGCCACAAAATGAGCTCACACACTTAACAGAAGCCAGAGCATAGCCTTTTATCCTTGATCCCAGCTGTGAAACTCCTTCCCCATCTTCCCATTGTCTGGGGAGATGAGGTTAACATTCTTTCTTGATCCTTCTATAAGAAACAACCCTTAATATGCCCACTCTCCCCTCCTCTCCAGCCTCCTGCTATATACATTCCATGGTCATTAAAAAGAGCCTCAACTCCTCAGGAGGAGAAGGTAAGATTTAAGAAGCATAAGCATATACATTCTAGCTAAGCTATGATTTTTGTCCTACTTTCAGCTCTTTTTTACTTTACAACTATTTCAGTGCAGTTTTTCCTAGTTTCAGATGCTTTCAGAAACTCCCCTGTTCTCCTCCTCTGGACTACTTCTGGTTCCAGACTTCTGATTTTCCTCTCCTATGGGAGCATAACTATTTATTATTTCTCATATAATCAATTGATATTCTTTGTTTTCTTTAGTTCCTTTATTAGTTTCATAGTCAACATTTTGTAATAGTATGGTAAGTATCTATTAATGTACTTCTCCAAAATTTCTTAGACCTGATCTTGAATAAAGAGTTGGAAGAACTCAAAAGTTCTTTCACCTAGGAAAATAACTCAACCAGACTGGATTCTATTTATACCCTAAACAAAAATCAAGTTTTATATTTGGGTGGTTCCCAGTCCAACCTAATTAAAGAGTAAGTTCCTTGAGAGTTAGGAGTAATATCACTGTCATGCTCTTCAGAGACTGACTGACCTTTTTAAGAGTGGGGTCTTAATAACCCTTAGAGCATTTACAATATGTTCTTTTTGAAGACCAAGCCAGTAAAGGTTTGATGAATCTAATTTTGGATCTATAAAGGAGGGGCACTTTTCTTGCTTCCTGTTGTCTTACTGCATGGTAATAAATTTTTAATTAGCTGCTGTTTTAAAAATGAATTACATATTAAAGGCTAGAAATGAATGGGATAATCCTGGTGAATTTTCACTGAGAAGAAAAAATAAATTGAGCTGCTTGGGTAGAAGAGCCTCTAGTGTCTCCATCACACCCTCTATTTATATGTGGCTATGAATGCATGGGGGAGATTGACTCTAGAGCAATAAGCTATTTAAGAAGCTTTTTAATCTTTCCAGTGATTTAATTGATTCACTTTGAGAGTTAATTTTTGACATTAATGCCTTAGGGAACAAGTGCTTTATTTTTTAATATTCTCTGGAAGAAGAGAGTTTTATCAGCCCTTTTTATATGAAGACTGTAAAAGTATTTGAGTAGTAGAAAATTAGGCAGCTGTAATTACTAGGAAATTCTGATGACAAAATATTTGACCCAAACATGAAATTATTCATTCATCTCTATTCCAATGGAAATTTGCACTCTTCTCTTATTCTCCTGTATACTCATAGATGAATTATTTGCCTTATCTTGCTGATACCCATACTACAACAGACATTCCTTCACTTTTCTAGCACTCCTATATGATGTGTCTTTCCTTTAGAATACAAACTCTTGGAAGAAAGGAATGGCTTTACTTATTTGTATTTTTATCCTCAAAGATTAGCAAAGTGCTTAGTACATAATGAGTATATAATACCATATCTATCTATCACCAAGTAGAATATACACTTCAGTATTAACTATAATGAGGCAGCTATTAAGTATTTAATAGAGTATTATAATAATAAGAATAACATAAATATGAATTACTTATTTAGTGCCTTTTATAGTATATAAAATATGTATTTACTACGGATATAAGCACAAAGAATGAAAAAATCCCTACTAATAAAGGACCTCCTTATATTTTAATAAGGGAGATATAGCCTCTTTTAGCTAAATTAAATAATATACATGAAATCACAGAAAATAATATAAATGAGCTAGTTCTGTTATCTGTATTTATAATATAGTAACTTCATTACAATATAAATATAAACTCAGCATATTTTTGTAATTCAACATGATAAAGGAAGAATAGAAAGCTAGTTAAATATAATTTTTTTCTACTTGTGTAAATATTAATGGTTTAATTTATCAGCTTTAAGATTTTCCTCTAATAAGTAGAGTGCATTTAAATGTGGAAAAATAAATAAATAGAAAACAGCTCATATCTGCTAGAAAATTTAGAATTGCATGTATGTGATGTTTAAATACCTAAAATTTGTGTGTTCTTTAATGAACCTAAAATTGAAATATTATACTATATTTAATTCAATAAAATGTAATAAAACTATATGAAATGTGTATATGTGTGTGATTATACAATTTAATTTGCCAGATTATTTCCCCTGATATTTGGAAATTGAAGTTTCTCATACAGATAGATAAATAGAAGGATGCATATAGATGAATGTCTATAAAAAGATGCCTATTTATCTATCTATCTATCTTTCTATCTTGTTTGTTATTTAAAATATGAAGAGAAATTTAAGTGTGAACTAAGGCAGTACATTTTTTCTTGTTTATCCCTTTTCATTAGATGATGACTAGAGCTGCCAGTAAAATTTGTATATATATATATATTTCTAATCAGTCTTGTCTCAGGAGAAGCTTTTGTTAGTGAACCACCAAGAGTATTACTAAATAAACACTAAACAAAACACTTCATTTTCCTAAATAGCTAGCATTCAACTCATCGCATTTAAAAAATCATTTTAATGTTGGAAAAGATTTTAAATAAATATGCCTCTATAAAATTTTTCTATATGGTTAGTTTTAGTAAAAATTGTTTATCTAACTTTTAAGGCATTTTAATTTCAGCCTTATACCTTGAATTTGTAAATAAGTTCCATAGCCTCTGTTAACTAGATATTTTATGAGATCTATCAGCTCTTTTCATTACAAGATGCCATGTAATACAGTGAAATAATTGTTTATGAATTTGGCGTCCAAAAATACCTCTATATTTGCTTTAAATCTCTGCTTTCTTTAAAATCTCTTGAGAAGAAGACAGCCTTTTTCCTTATGTGATTATTACTGTTTTTTAAATTTTCACAAGTAAATCAAAAGTCAGAAGTGGGAAAAGACATGAGAACTTTATATATCAAGTTGATCAGGCATTATTTAAGTATTCTAAAGTAATTTTGGAGGGGAGCACTTTTCACAGATGAAAGCAATGATGATGAGGGAAAGTCATAGTTTCTTTACACAATGAACACAGAAACAGACTGAATCAAAATAATTCACCACTGACTTACTCCTTTTGTTATATAAGCCCATAGTTTATCTAACTTATTTGTGTGAGTGGGTTAATATTTCAATGATTCAGTGAATCTATTATCTCATCAATGTGTGTACTACTCTCAACAATATAGTTCATATCTCATCCATATTTTTTTTCATCCAATCCAGTTTTATTTCTCTTTTCTTGATTTTTCCATAGATCTACCCAAGAGCTGGAAGTTTTCATATAGGATTTTTTTTTTTTAGTGTAAACATATTTAATGTCACTGAAATTACATTTCCTTCAACACTTAGAAAAAAGCTCCAGGACTTCAATGAGTTCAAATAAATATCTTATGAGATTAATTGTCACACATGTGGAATTGACTTTTAAAATAACAGTACACAATTCAGGACCCTTTGAAAAACAACTAAAGTTTTCGAAAAATGTACAGCAGTACAATGTGCTGAAAGAAATCTTACTACAAATATCGGAATCTCTGTTTCATGAAAGAATGAAATCACCCAGTAAAAGCACTTATTAAAATGCAATATCCAGTAGACATAAATTTGTCAAATTCTCTTTTTAAATAGAATTATAAATGAAAGTTGAGTCCTTCCAAGTAAGGAGCCAGCTTGAAACTCCAGAATTTCAGGAGTATTGTTCTTGGAGCTCAACAGTTTGGCCTAAATTCCCTCTGTAATGCAATCTCTTTCTTAAGCAGTTTCCTAACAAGTCTTCCTCGATCAGCCAATTCAGCAAAGACAGGCCTGCCTTTCCCTCTAGACCTTAGCCACAAGAGGAACCCAAAGGGCAATGCCTAAAAGCAAGACCCCAAAGGCTAAAACTCTAACCAAGAAGTTCTCCCTAAGATTGAAAACTAGAAAGGAGCCAAGGCATAAAGAGGCTTCTCCTTCCAGAAGAGTCTAAGAGGTAGAGGCTTGCTCCTACCTGGGGATCAACTTTTGGACTACTCATTTCCCTTCTTTTTGCAGCTGGCTTTGATTGAACCAGACCCTCATACCCAGTGCTCTCCCTTCTCAGAGAACACGGCTGAGTCTCTGTCCCCTTTCTCGGGACATATTTCTTACTGCCAACAGTGGGCACAAGAAAAGTCAGCAGAGAAGAGTTAAGATTTACTAAGCCAGTTTGCTAAAATAAGGAGATAACTGTCTTTGCCAACCACTGAATTTTAATTTCACTAATAGAGGCAGGTATGTTTCCCTATCAGGAATCACTACAGAACAAGGCCTAACCACATAATACTGTTGTACTACAAATTAATAAATCTTATGGGACTAAGAGGTCATTCAGTGGTGAATTCAGCACAATGTTTAAGGACCAAAAAATATGTGGATGACATATGAATTTTACTCCATGTTCTAATAAAGAATGTCAGATTGTTTCATCCAACAGAACACAATGAAAATGTCACTTTTCTGGATTGCTCATTACACAGAATTCCCACGTTTGATCTTGAATAGAAAAAATGATGAATCAGTTTTCAAGAAAAGCCACATAGTCGATCAATCTGGCTAATTTTTGTTCATTGGGGATTAGTGGAACCAGAGCAGGTTCTGATAAAGGAATAAATCTGTTAAAGGAAATGTCCAGGGAACTGGGCTTTTTGGACATCACCATTCTTGTGGTAGATTCAGCTTGCCTTTGCTCTAAGATACTTCTTACTGCTTCTTGTATGGAAAATCAAATGCTATGAAATCATCAGTGATGATCGAGGCGTACGCCTGAGAAACCAGTGCAAAGATCCTTCTTGTGGAATCTCTGAATGCCTCCATGATGGGCTGAATGGTCTCCTCTCACTCATGTGCGCCAATGATTGTATAGATTCCTGGGAAATCTCTCCACCAGATTCACTATCCTACTAACCAGATCCTTCATGTTCAGAATTTGCTAATTTTATAGCAGGAAGAATTATTTTCCAGAGATATCGGATATTATTCATGTCACTGTGCAGCAAGTACAGAGCAAGCAGCTGCCTGTAGACAGGGTAGGGGGGTCGGCAGCTGGGAGGTGGTGATGCTGCCGGGAGCCTCCAGCTCCTAGTTCTTGCACTGATCCAGAAGCTTTTTGAACCTGAAGGCGGCATTGTCAACCATTACTGCCACGGGTATCTTTACTACCTGTGCTGGGTCTGGGCCTCCTCCTCAGCCTCCTCCACTGTGGCCACCTCAAACGGGCCACAAACTCACTGCCAGTGGTTGAGTCCAGGCTCCCTCAACCGTTATGACACTATGTCAAGTCCTTCACCACTCATATATGATTTTTTTAAAATATAATATGTAATTTAGAACAACACACTATTCATCATGTCTTATTCTTAATATATGATTAGCTCAGCTCTTTCTTGTTATCACATATTCTTGAGTAAATCTTTGAGGAAATTATTTGTTTTTAAACCATTTAGGACAATATGCTATATTTTATTTATGTCTAGCTATCCAAATGAATGATATCTAAATTCATGAACATGTATTAAGAATTGTAAAAGAGCTGTGCTAGGAGATAGGTCTGATATAGACAGATCAGTGTTGTGTCTGAACTGGCTCTCTGGAGGATTTCTGTAACAACCCAAGTCCTTGGTCTTAGAAGAGGAATGATGAGACAGAACTCATGTGGATGGACAAACATGGAGTCCTTTATTCCAAATTCTCCCAGCCTTATATATATCCTAATATCCTTATATAACTCTAGCAACACTGTGCATGCTAAAAATATACTGTGCATAACAGACCGAATAAACAACTTGCTATTGTATGTAGCTGATTCTTTGCCACTTGGTGTCACTCTGCTTTAACTACAACTCAGGTTGTCATAGCCCCCTGACTTCTCAGGAAGATCAATTGCCCTTAGGGGAAATGGGGAGCAAAATCAGACATTGTCAGTAGGTTCCCTTTAGACTGATGTCTTATACCTCACCCAAAGTTCCCTCACCATCTGTGGCCCTCTACAGACCAGTGTATTATAAAATTTATCTTGGCATCTGTGTGGTGAGTGAATTGGAGGCAGTTGATTTTAGAAGCAAGGACATTAAATAAGAGCTTATAGTAATCTGATAGAGAGAGGAGATGAAGATCTGAGATTGAGTGATAACTGTGTGAGAGGAAAAGAATGTGATAAGTCTGAAAGAGGGAAGAAAAGGATAATCAGCAAGAGTTGACAACTGATTAGATAGAGCTAGAAAGAATGAAGAGTTGGGGATAACTTGGATTCTGATTCCTGATGGAATCCCCTAGAAATATTTTCTTAGTGTTTTGCTCTTCAACATTTTGTTCAAGATTTGCTACTATATGTAATGTGCTTATGACATCTGAAAAAAATAAGATAACTTGCTAGGAAAATATAACGTTAGATAAGTCAGATTGAGCTGCATCTACTTAATTATATATAGTAAGGCTTTTATACAATTCTCCTGTTGTATTTAAATAATCAACTTCTCAAATACAGAATTGGTGAGGTATATGGAACAACAGTTTGAATGTAAAATATCTAGGGATTTTAATGGATATCAAGCTCAATGTGATTCAAGAATATAGCATAGTAGCCAAAAAAGAAGCTTTTGCTACTCATGGCAGTAATAAAAGAGTCACAATGTCATTTTTTACTTTGGCCCAGTCAAAGCATATCTGGAGTTTTATATTAAATACTTAACACCACATTTTAGAAAGAACATTGTTAAGGTGGAGAATGTCCTGAAAAGGACTATCAGGATTTTAAAAGGCCTTGTGACTATGCCAACAAAGGACTAGCTGAATGACAGAAGTATGACTTTGTGACTAAAGAGCTGGCCCCAAAGTCATGAAGACCTATGTTCTGACAAGCATTGTTTGTGTAACCGATCAAGTAACAAATTCTCAGTTTCCTGGGCAATTCTCTAAGAATATAAATTGCAGAAATCATGACAATCTGAATTGGTAATAAGACTTGCCTTGAAACTTCTTGCCTCATTCAGATATTAGCTTATATTTCTTCTTTCCACTAGTAAATTTATTGAAAAAACTTTTTATACTTAATCCTGTCAATTCCTCCACAACCACATTCTCTACAACTTCCCTAACTAGGTTTTTATTCCCACCACTCTAGTGATACTATTTTCTTAAAAGTCCCAATGTTTTCTTAATTACAAAATCCAAAAGATAGTTTCCAATTCCAATTCTTTCTGATATATCTACCTCATTTAACAGAATTGAGCACTGATTCATTTTGATTTGCTGTTCAGTTTTTTTCAGTCTTGTCCTACTCTTAATGACTCTATTTGGAGTTTTCTTGGTTTTCCTTTTCTTTCTCAAACTCATTTTATAGTTGAGACAAAAAAAAAAAGGTCAAGTGAGTGATCTCAGGTAAAATAATTATTGTCTGAGACTGGATTTGAACTCAGAAAGATGAATCTTCCTAACTCCAGGCCTGATGATTTATCCCTTGTATTGCCTTGTATCCTTTTGGATACAATTTCTTAATGCATTTGCTAATATTTTCCTTTTTCATCATCATCTTTATGACCACTGTAGATTTTCATTTCTCAAGGACTCTGTACTATGAAGAGTCATTTTGTTTTCCTGTTTCTGTGTTCATACTTCCTGACATGTCTTCCCTTCTTTTTGTCTATTGAATGTCTGTCTACTAAACTGAAGTCACTTCAAATACTAAACTTCTTAGGAGACCTTCCCTTATTTCTATAATTGGTAAGAGCTTTTCATTTCTCTCTTTATAGTTCATGCACTCAATTTTACACTTATCATACAATGAAATTACTGCATATTATTTTACCTTTTAATTATGTATATATTTTTCTCCTATTTACATTCTATGACAACAGACATCAAATTTTAGCTAAACTTTATAAATTTCCTAGGACACAACCCAGTTTTTGGTATCCAAAAATAATGCACAAATATTGGACCAAATTGTACAACTTTTAAACCACAAGTTCAACTTTGTGAACAGAATTATATATATGGAATGTGTTAAGAGGCCAAATTAAAGTAATATCCACTTCCACTTCCACTTCATATTACTCTTTATGGCTACAACCATTTTCACAGTCAAAGAAGATGTATATATTTACCAAACATGTTGATGAAAATGTAATTGTTCCTTGTTAACAAGGAGGGTTGAAAAAAAGAAAATATTTCTCTGTTGAGAATGAAGCTGCCACTCTGCAAAGTAGTTGTTTCACTGGGATAGCTAAAGAATTTTAAATTGTATTCAATAAGTTGTTGCTCTTCAGATGGACAGATGATAGAGGCCAACAACTCACTATTTCAGAAGGGTACTCTGTGGAAAACTAAACATGGTTAATAAGAGTGAAATGCTTTGATTTTGTGTTGCCCTCCTTAAAATAAAATGAAAATAGTCACATCCTTATGACTTAAGGTATTTTCAATTAGCACTTGTTATGCATCTGCTCTATTTCCACTTCAAGGCTTTCATGACAGATTGTGCATTAACAAACTAACCTAATAATAATCCTGGACCAATGTGCCTTTGAAATTAATCATAGGCACACTGAATTCTGATGACTAGAATGGGTAAGGAATTATAGCATTTGTACAGTAGCTTAAAAATGAATATTGAAAAGCAGGAGCTTTTCTCTTTATCTAATATACTATAATATATTTTTTTTCTTTTAAAAGATCTACATTACTTGTTTTATTTGAATTAACGTTTCAGTTCAGCAACTCTTCTTCACATTTACTTCTCTCAGCTATACATGTATACACATATTGTGTTTATCTAGAAGGATAATTTCATAACTTATAACATGGTAGCTCAGAAACAGTTTCTTTAATAAAAACTTAATGCATCACTTTACATTCCAAGCACACTCTAATTAAATTAATTTTCATTTTACTTAGTCTCAGAGGGTTATAGAAGCTCACAAATTTATGACAAAATTCAACAAAGCAACTACCTGAAGTTGATACATTAACCTTGGAAAGCTAATGTGCCTCTATTCAATCCATGCACTCTACTGTTGTACAATGACCTAAAAATTACAGTATTATACTTTAACTGAAGAGGCTATAATTCAATAATTATCATTTTCATCTCATTACAAATATTTTATGTACCCTGTATTTATGTCCTGAGTGATTTCAAAATAGAAAATAAACATTAAAAACTAGATTACTTGGTATTGTAACCTTTACCATATTGGCTTTTCTCCTTGTAAATGAAATAGAAGGAGAATGAAATTAACCACTGGTAGTGAAGGTCTGAAATATTACATACTTTAGAAATTATAGCAAAAAAATCCTATCTGATATTTAACATTTTGTCTTCAGGATGCAGAATACACACACACACACACACACACACACACACACACACACACTAGCATTAGAAGGTTCTCACTAAATATTTGTTGAGTTGTATTATATTAACTATGGGAAAGGAAATGCTCAGGATCTGTGATCTAGTCCTTGTCTAGTATTAGCTGCTATTGACTGAAGGGACCTTATGTAATCATTAATGAAAGTGCTGTAACTCTTGGCAAATATAGAGCAAAAAGAGGCATTTGTGAGTTGTAAGTTTACCTATCTAATAGACACTAGTCCAGAGTGTCACTAAAAATCTAATATGTTTTTTTATAAGACTAAACTGATTTCTTTCTCTCAGTGTGTGTGTGTGTGTGTGTGTGTGTGTGTATTTGTTGATAATAGAAAGACACAAAGAATCACAGAGAATGAAATAAAATAGAAGAGACAGATTAAAAGAAACTTTCAGAAACAATGTTTTGATGTTAGAAATATTCTATACTATAAACTAAATTTTAGCACTCTCTAAAACTTAATTTAGGGTACATATAAAGATCTTGCTTTTTTTGTACCTGAGACAGTTTCTCTGACTTCTACATTCAGAGATCTGCCATACCAGATTTCTAGATATCTGGATATCTAGATATTCTTCTAATGTTCCTGGGTACTTTGGTTGCAGCACTCACTACTTGTATTCTCCTATGGTGGTACACTCAATAAATCATAGTCTTTTTTTAGGGTTTACCTACAAAAAAAGGAATAATAAAGCCAGATATATTACCTATAGTGCCATCATTCTATCCCAAGGTTTGGGTCCAAAAGGGACAGATGACAAAAAATTGGGAAGGGGAGATTTTCCTAGACTGAATTTAAATGTAAAGATGTTGGGGAAATATGTTCATCTGTTTAGCCAAAATCCCACATTTTCTCTTAGATATAAATGCATGTAGCTTAACCATGACAGAAGTTTCTAAAGCTTACAACATAAAGGATTAGAATCACAGTTATACTTGATAGTAAGAAATAGAGTAGATAAAGAAGAATTGAAACTACCTGGAATTGAGGTCAGCTCTTGTTGCCATTTTCAAGGAAAACAAAGCAATTCAAGTTCTTGAAACATCAGTGGATACCTAAGAAGAAACACTCTAAAGGGGGAAAAAAGTGTGAGGAATTTAGAGTCAGAGAACATTGATTCATGTAGAAGCACTATTTATGTGTGGCAATGGGCAAATCCTTGACAATTCTTTATTCTTTAGTTTGTTCATCTGTATAATGAAGGGATTTGACTAAGTGGTCATCAAAGTCCTTTCCAGTTCTAAATCTATGTTCTTATAATCTACAGTAATAGATTTGGAATGAAATTCCTGCCCATTTTGAGATGGGGAAAAATTATGGATTTTTTCTGTTTACCCTTTGGGAGACTGAAGTGAGAACTTGAGGATTAATATAAGCACACCATCAATCATTCATTGGCTCTACTCTTTTATGGTAAATGTTGGTGATTTTATATCAGTCTAGAGGCCTGTGTCCTCTAATAAAATGAATGAACTAATTGAAAGTCAATTAAGTGCTCATTATGCGCCAGACAGTGTGCTTAGTATTAGATATCTACAAAGCAAATGCAGCAATTATGGTTTTTACCATTTCACAACTCCTTTTTATCTATCCCTCACTGTTGCATTTGCAGTTGGAAATCTTGTATAAATACTTTAAAGTGTAATAGTAGAAATAAAGATAGTTTAATACAATACTCTGTCTGAGCCTACTACATTGCACATTCCCTATATTGACCATTTAAGTGAAAGGCAGGAAAAAAGTCCAGAAATTCAGTTGATACCATCTGTCCAGCCAAGGGATAAGTTTTCACTCATAAACTAAGGAAATTACTGTGAAGTATTATACTCTTTTTGGACTTCTCAGGCTTAAGAATTCACCAAAGTAATAAGAAACTTATTTCAATAGGGATCTCAAAGTTTAGAAATATTCTTATAAAAAAAAACAAAAATTAGGAATTGTTTATTGAGTTCAAATTTAATTTAATTCAGTTTAATGACTAGATATAACAAGTCTTGATTATAGAATTGAGGTCAGACTAAAGGCATATCTCTATCAAAATTTTCCAGTAACTGTCTTTGGCTTTTTGCTACTCAATTTTTTTAAATCAATATTTGAATTAAAATCATAAACAGAATGCTTCTATAATCTGAATATTGAATTCAGTGAAAGATATAAAACCCAAAGGACCTCAACATCCTAAAAATAAGGGATACATAAAATAAGACACATTTAACATATGTCAATTGTAGAGTTCTATACTTGGGTTAAAATAAATCATTATACTCAGAAAGAATGGTATAGTCAGACAAACTGCTCCTATAGTGAGAACACAGGACTTTTAGTTTAATTGTAAGCTCTATGTAAAAGAATTATATTATGTGGCAAAAAAAAAAGAAAACTGATATAATTTTATCTGCATTGAAAGGAGTTCTCAAAATTAGGAAGGTAATGGAATTCCAGTTATTTGTCCTAGTCAAACTACTTGCAGAGTATAATGTTTGCTTCTGCATATGCCATTTTAGAAGGGACACTGATAAATTGAAGTTCATACATAACTCAACCATGAAGATGGGGAAACTGAGAATAAAAAGTTATTAACTCAGAAATTAGAATTAGTTTTTTGTATCTATCTTCAAGTACTTGAAGGGCCGTGGTATATAAGTAAGAAAGCAAACATGTTCTGTTTGATTCCAGAGGACCAAAATTTGAATATTGGATGAGAGAGACACATCTAGATGGAATACAAGGAAAAAAAAAATAAGCAAAACAAAGAAATTTCTTCATAGTAATTAGAAATCTTAAAAATAAAATGCTTTATTTTAGTATGTGATAGGTTTCTTTTCACTAAGGATCGTCAAATGAAAGCTGGATGACCATTCAAAAAGATCAATAGAAAGTAAATTCCTATTCATGTACAAGTTGGACAAGTTGATTAATAGAGTCATTTTTTTTTGGTTTCTGGAACTTTTGTGATTGCATAAATCAGAATGATGAAAAGGAGGAGAGAAAATAGAAAATTCAATTGAAATCACATATGACCAATTACTTATGGTATGCAGTATCATTAAAATTAGACACTTTTGAAACTTGTTTTCAAATGTGAGGAATCAGTCTATGAACTTCTAATAGGGAAATATATGGTATCAACAAAGATAAAGTCCAAATACCACAACTTGGCATTCAGAATTTTAACATTTCTTTCCAACCTATCTATCCAACGTCCAGTCATGTTCTATTCTATGTCAGCAAGACCTTTTATTAAGCATCTTCACTACATTTCCACACAATATCAGTTTACAAATTCTGTTCTAGTCCTACGTTTGACCATTTCATCCCAAATTGATCTTTTTTTTTCTGAACCTTTATAGAATAGAATTTGCCTATTTTCTACATATAATCTGACTTTATACTATTCATCAAATAAATGTAACATTTTATACTCCTCTTCCACATTATATTTTGTTTATTTACATGTATACTTATTTTATTATAGTCTTCTCTTCATTACAATGAAAATTCTGTAAGCACTAGTACAGATTCATTTTAATCTGTGTCACTATTTCAAACATAGTACCTTGTATATTATGACACTTTATATATTTTTGTTAAATTGAATTATTGAACTGACATTCAAGGCCACTTATAACCAAACACCATTTGACCACTTCAACTTTATTTCATATTACTCTCCATATTCTCTATAATGGAGCCTGACTAATTTACATTAATTTCTTATACATGCCCAAAAGGTTTTCTTCTTATGTGCTTTGTTCACTCTCTTTCCTATTCTTGGAAAACTTTCCTTAACAGTCTAGGTCAAATATTGCTTCTTAAGTAAAACTTTTCCAAATATTCTCATTCAATTAATTTTCTTTTAATAGTTGTTTTGTCAATATCTTTATGCACTTAGGTATTTTGTATTAAGATCTTTGTGTATATGCCACACATCACCAGTACAATATAAGCTCTCTATACAGTATAATGAGAGAGATCATGTTGCATCTAGTAAATACTGTCTTATTTCTAACACAATGCTCTAAACTTAAGTTATTTAATTAATTAGTATTTATTAGTGAAATAATTAATTTTAATAGTAGTTTTTTTTTTCAAATGCAAAGATAGTTTTCAACATTCACATTTGCAAAGCCTTGTCTTCTAAATTTTTCTCCTTCTCCTTCCCTCTCTCTCCTCCCCAAGATAGCAAGCAATCTGATATAGATTAAATATATGCAATTTTTAAAAACATATTTCCACACTTTTCATGGTGCAAAAAAAATCAAATCAAAAGAAAAATAACACGAGAAAGGAAAAGAAACACAACCCAGCAAACAAGCAACAAGAAAAAAAGATGAAAATACTATGCTGTGATCCACATTCTGTCTCTATAGTTTTGTTTCTGGATGTGAATGACACTTTTTATGACAAATCTTGAATCGCCACATTGTTGAAAAGAGCCAAGTCCATCACAGTTGTTCATCATGTAGTATTGTTGGTGCTGAGTACAATGATTTTTGGTTCTGTTCACTTCACTTAGCATTATTTCATGTAAGTCTTTCTAGGTTTTTCTGATATCAATCTGTTCATCATTTCTTATAGAAAATTCATATACCAGGCAGTCATTCCCCAACTGATGGTCAGGCATGCAATTTCCAAGTCCTTGCCACTACAAAAAAGGCTACTATAAATATCTTTGCACATGTGGGTTCTTTTCTCCCTTTTTTGATCTCTTTGGATACAGACCAGAGAGACACTTCTGGATTGAGGGGTATGTACAGTTTGATAGCCCTTTGGGCACAGTTCTAAATTGCTCTCTGAAATTTTTGGATCAAAGTCCCTCCTCTACCAACAATGTATTAGTATCCCAGTTTTCCCATATCCCCTGCAATATTCATCATTATCTTTTCCTGTCATCTCAGCCAATCAGAGAGGTATGGACTGATACTTCATAAGTGTCTTAACTTGTGAAATAACTAATTTTGACCATTAATGTTATATTTTCTAAAAAGACATAAGATCAAGAAGCCATCAAATGCAAACCCTACATTTTATAAATATGGAATCTGAATAATAGGAAGTTTAAGTGATTTGGAAAGGATAAAATAATAAAGATCTGAGCTAAAGTTTGAATTAACATCTTCGTTATGTCAAGTCTAAGACTCTACCTATTATGCTACTTAGATGTCTATTGTGAAGTCTCATTGTGGCAAAAAGATAACTTAATTCTTGAAATCTTCTAGTGGAGTAAATTTTGAGTTTTTACAATACTGGAAAGGCCTCATTTTATGAGAAGCATTTATCTGTGTATGGAGGGCACCATTTATACAACTATTAATATGGAAAAAGTTGACTCTTGCAAGTGATGTCACATATTATCATTTTAAAATTGATCAAAAGCAGTCAAAATATAAGATCTCACTATTATTACTGTGTAATAGCTATAAAATCTTAATTTTATGCAAATTAAGACAACTCTGAGATATCACTACACACCTATCAGATTGGCTAGAATGACAGGGAAAGATAATGTGGAATGTTAGAGGGGTGTGGGAAAACTGGGATACTGATACATTATAGGTGGAATTGTAGATATATCTAGTCATTCTGGAGAATGATTTGGAACTATGCTCAAAAAGTTATCAAATTGTGCATCCCTTTGATCCAGCAGTGTTACTACTGGGCTTATATCCCAAAGAGATTTTAAAGAAGGGAAAGGGACCCACATGTGCAAAAATGTTTGTGGCAGTCCTCTTTGTAGTGGGCTAGAAACTGGAAACTGAGTGGATGCCATCAATTAATGGCTCTAATTCAGCCATTAGAGGATGGCTGAATAAATTGTGGTATATGAATATTATGGAATATTATTGTTCCATAAGAAATGACCAGCAGGATGATTTCAGAAAGGCCTGGAGAGACTAACGTAAACTGATGCTGAGTGAAATGAGCAGGACCAGAAGATCATTATATACTTCAACAACAATACAATTTGATGATCAATTCTGATGGATGTGGGCTTCTTTAATAATGAGATGAACTAAATCAATTCCAATAGAGCAGTGATGCATTGAACCAGCTACACCTAGTGAAAGAATTGTGGAAAATGACTACGAACCACTACATAGAATTCCCAATCTCTCTATTTTTGTCCACCTGCATTTTTGATTTCCTTCACAGGCTAATTATACACTATTTCAAAGTTCGATTCTTCTTGTACAGTGAAATAACTATATGGGCATGTATACATATATTGTATTTAACTTATACTTTAACATATTTAACATGTATTGGTCAACTTGCCATCTGGGGGAAGTGGTGGGAGAAAGGAGGGGAACAGTTGGAAAAAAAGATCTTGCAGTTGTCAATGCTGGAAAATTACCCATGCATATATCTTGTAAATAAAAAGCTAAAATAAAAAAAAAATCTTAATTTTAGTAGCGAGAAATGCTCTGTAACAGCAAAATGTTTATCACACAATTTTTAAAAAAAAATTTTATTATAGTAACTTTTTATTGACAGAATCCATGCCAGGGTAATTTTTTTAAAACATTATCCCTTGCACTCACTTCTGTTCCGATTTTTCCTTCCCACCCTCCACCCCCTCCCCTAGATGGCACGCAGTCCTATATATGTTGAATATGTCCTAGTATATCCTAGATACAATGTATGTGTGCAGATCCAAACAGTTTTCTTGTTGCACAGGGAGAATTGGATTCAGAAGGTAGAAATAACCCGGGAAGAAAAACAAAAATGCAAACAGTTTACATTCATTTCCCAGTGTTTTTTTCTTTGGGTGTAGCCGCTTCTGTCCATCATTGATCAATTGAAACTGAATTAGGTCTCTTTGTCAAAGAAATCCACTTCCATCAGATTATATCTTCGTACAGTATCGTTGTTGATGTATATAATGATCTCTTGGTTCTGCTCATTTCATTTAGCATCAGTTCATGTAAGTCTCTCCAAGCTTCTCTGTATTCATCTTGCTGGTCATTTCTTACAGAACAATAATATTCCATAGCATTCACATACCACAATTTACCCAACCATTCTCCAATTGATGGGCATCCATTCATTTTCCAGTTTCTAGCCACTACAAACAGGGCTGCCACAAACATTTTGGCACATACTGGTCCCTTTCCCTTCTTTAGTATCTCCTTGGGGTATAAGCCCAGTAGAAACACTGCTGGATCAAAGGGTATGCACAGTTTGATAACTTTTTGGGCATAATTCCAGATTGCTCTCCAGAATGGTTGGATTCGTTCACAGCTCCACCAACAATGTATCAGTGTCCCAGTTTTCCCACATCCCCTCCAACACTCATCATTATTTTTTCCTGTCATCTTAGCCAATCTGACAGGTGTGTAGTGGTATCTCAGAGTTGTCTTAATTTGCATTTCTCTGATTAATAATGATTTGGAACACTCTTTCATATGAGTGGTAATAATTTCAATTTCATCATCTGAAAATTGTCTGTTCATATCCTTTGACCATTTATCAATTGGAGAGTGGCTTGGTTTCTTATAAATTAGAGTCAGCTCTCTATATATTTTGGAAATGAGGCCTTTATCAGAACCTTTAACTGTGAAGATGTTTTCCCAGTTTGTTGCTTCCCTTCTAATCTTATTTTCATTAGTTTGTACAGAAGCTTTTTAATTTGATGCAATCAAAATTTTCTATTTTGTGATCAATAATGGTCTCTAGTTCGTCTTTAGTCACAAATTTCTTCCTCTTCCACAAGTCTGAGAGATAAACTATCCTATGTTCCTCCAATTTGTTTATAATCTCATTCTTTATGTCTAAATCATGGACCCATTTTGATCTTATCTTGGTATACGGTGTTAAGTGTATCACACAATTTTTGAGGAATGGAGGCTCACCTTCCTAGTTCTGCCTTGCAACCTAAACTCAGTGGATATAGGCCTAGAACCCCAGAATATCATCACCAGATGTTAATTAGGTAGAAAAAGTTGAAGACTTCAATTTCCACTTGAAGCAAATAACCATCTTATTTAATACCACTTCAGTCCTGATGTCATCATATGGTTGTCAGTCATAAAATTATAATCCTAGAGGGATTAACAAATTATTTTGAGAGCAATTGAAAGCCAATGGAATATATAAGCAGGTCAAAACATTTTAAGAAGGGAAATAAAAAAGATCAGAGTATGTCAGAGATATGTGATCGACAAAACAAGATGAGTTTATTGAAAGATGAGAGCAAGATATAATAACTCATGGAGAGTCTATATATACTAGTGGTACCTGTGAGATAACTAGAGATAGTAAAGGAGGCTTTCAGATGATAGAATGATTTCTTTTTGGTGAACTTATTTTATGAAATGGCAAAGTTGTATAGGATGGGCAGGAGGCAACTGTGGGATGAGAACTTTATCAATGAATTAAATATCCTCATCATTGACATCATTGATTTATTTGTGTAAGTTTATTCCATTGAAATATTTTGAGATTTTATTTTATTAATTATAGTGTGTGTGTATATGTGTTTCTGTCTCCTTATTCCTAGAGATCATACAGAATTGGATCTGTCATACATATCTTTTCTAGCTTACTAGGTCTTGGGCATATTGTAATGAATATAGTAGACAATAAATACTCTGTTAAATGAATAAGTTAACAATGTAGCAAGCATTTATGTTTTAGTTATTTTTGAATGTTATATGTTATATGTTTTATCATCCAAGCCACTTAAACATCTTACCAAGCCAAATTAAGTTTGGTATTAAAGCAGTAGTGCTTAGTTACCACTAAAATTACTACTGACATCACACACACAATTACCCACCACACACACACACACACACACACACACACACACATATATATCACATGATTCAGTCTTTTAATTACTAATTATACAAATTATCGTTTGCTTACATACAATATTTTTTAGCAGAACAAACAATTTAGATTTAAAATCCAGTTGGGATTATACTTCAAACATTTACTTGTTCAGTCAAGCCTCTTAGAAACTGAACTTTCACATCTGCAAATGGCAATAATAATTCTTATACTTTTAAATTAATAAACATTTTGAAAGATAAATGCTTTAGAAAGCTTAAATCATTCATGAGTATGAATTGTTATTATGTTTATTTTTTCCCTCAACATCATCATCAATACATGAATGAAGAACCAATTTCAGAATTTAAATAACTGAGGATATTGAATTCTAAAACAATCCATATGTGCCATAAAGTATTTCTTGTTAGTGAAACTGCATTCACGCTTTCTTAGGTGTAGGAGACTTCCTGTTAATTTTCCAACAAAAGCCTTTGACAAAATTTTTGAAAATTCCACACCAAGGGCAAGAAGGGGCTGGCAGTCAAAATTTATTAAGTATGCCTATGTGCCTAATCTTATTCTATGGTATGGGGGATATGAAGAAGGACAAGATTAATCCATGCTCTTAAGGACATAACATTTTGATGGGGCAAGCAGCAGACATATAAGAAGGTACACATAAAAAGGAAATGAAGAGTAATCACTAGGGGAAGGGTTTAGCACTTGAGTGCAAAAGGAATGATTATATCCATTGTCGAGAGTGACACATTCAGTGTGTGTTAGGTATTCAACATATCCTGAGTTATTTCTGATCCTAAGTCCATGCCTTGTACATTATGCTTTTATCAGAAACAATTTTAATTTCTGCATTGCTCTTTAATTATCTTAGAATTTATCAATATAAAGTCAAAATTGTACAAATTAAATGTTTCAGAAGATTATAGTTTGGAAAAATGAGTTGAAGCAGCTTGGGAAAAATGTTTATTTTCTTGCCTAAATTTTTTCGTAATGTACACCTAAGTCAAACCCATGCTTTTACTATTCAGCTGCAGCAGCATTAAGGTGCACTCATTGCAATGTACTAGCTGAAATCATTTAAAAATGGAAAATATGTGCTCACTGGAGCATTTAAAATGATACACAACAGGCTAATTTAGTAGTGCAAACTCAAATCTCAATTAGAAGAAAAGTACACTATTGATCTCTTGAAAAAGAGTCTTGAGGGTCAGGGAAGAATATATAGTATTAATATGTTCAATGACACATTTCCACCCCAAACTAAAAAAAAAAATATGCCTTAATTCTTTCAATCTCACTTGAGCTAATTATCTCAGTTATATACATAACTCCTCACAATGAATGGTTAATTCCCAGATCTCTACAGGGATTTAAACTAGCTATTTCTTGACCAACAGGATGATTTCAGAAAGGCCTGGAGAGACTTACACGAACTGATGCTGAGTGAAATGAACAGGACCAGGAGATCATTATATACTTCAACAACAATACTATATGATGACCAGTTCTGATGGACCTGGACATCCTCAGCAACGAGATCAACCAAATCATTTCCAATGGAGCAGTAATGAACTGAACCAGCTATGCCCAGAAAAAGAACTCTGGGAGATGACTAAAAACCATTACATTGAATTCCCAATCCCTATATTTATGCACACATGCATTTTTTATTTCCTTCACAAGCTAATTGTACAATATTTCAGAGTCTGATTCTTTTTGTACAGCAAAATAACAGTTTGGTCATGTACACTTATTGTGTATCTAATTTATATTTTAATATATTTAACATCTACTGGTCATCCTGCCATCTGGGGAAGGAGTGGGGGGTAAGAGGTGAAAAATTGGAACAAGAGGTTTGGCTATTGTTAATGCTGTAAAGTTACCCATGCATATAACCTGTAAATAAAAGGCTATTAAATAAAAAAAATAAAATAAAAAATAAACTAGTTATTTCTGTATAAAATATTGCTTAAAGCTCTTTTTAATAATTGTTGGCCACATGACACTTCATGCCATGTAAAATATTTCTACATCTATGCAGCAAAATTCTACTTTAATCTCTTTAGAAAGGCATACCAAAAATGCTTCCCCAAATTTACCATTGTCTAATTTGATTCAAAACATTTTACAAATGCTTATGAAACTTCACATCACTTTTATTTTGTCTTTTCTTTTTTTAATGAGTTTAAACTAAGTTTGTCTTAAGTATAAGAAGAGATGGGTCATATAGTTTTCAGACTACTTAATAAAACAAATGTTCTGAATATTATATTCCAGCGTGATGTTTGGTATGTTGAATTCATATTCTACCAGGTATTATTGGAATTTTTACAAGTGAACAAAAAAGATTCATACTATTTAAATTTTCCTAGAAACTTTTTGAGTGAAAGAATCAGAAATAAGGACCTCTATGACACAAGAAGAATTAGTGAAATCTGAGGATAAGGAAGTGATCCCAGCAAACAGACTGAGATATAAAGAGGAGGAGAATGAAATATAGTGTTGTTTGAGAAAAGCAGCATGGGTGAAAGAAAGGAGAAAACTTTCCTTGCTTTTATTGAATCTTATGCCTCTCCTTTATTCCTTCCAGGAGTGTTCCTATATTTTAATAAATGAGTACTGAACATCACACTGTTCTAAGCATTGTGGGGTATATAACATAAAGTAGATGACAACTTGGAGTAATGGACAGACTGCTAGCTGGAGAACCAGGATATTTAAGCTTAAGTTTGGCATTTCTCACATTCTTATATTCTACTCACACATGTGGGTATATTATTCAATTTCTCAGTCCTTCCCAGGAAATTCTCTAAGAGTTCAGGAATTAATGACAGGCAAATCAGTTAGTAATTGACATTGGTAGAGAAAATTTCATTACATCCCTGTTTTGATCAAATCAGAGATTCAGGGGAAAATTATATGACTATTGTAGATATGCATGATTATTCTATTCAAGATGTTTATTTTGTAACTGAGACAAAGAAAAATAGATTGAATGGCAAGATTTACACATACTCCATACTTTTATACCATCAAGCACCTGAATATTTTTTTTTTAAATCTCAAATTTTGCCATTATTAATGTAATACAAACTATAGAACATAAAAGAAGCCAGCATGATGCAAATAAATAATAGAATGGATATAAATTACTGTCATCTTACATGAATGAACTAATATATGATAACTTATGTTTTGATATTTGAAGAATGCATGATTTTGTCTATGTGGATCTTTTCCTTGGGTGCAGAAGGCAACTTTTTCACAGCCTCAGTAGATTGTAATTATAACTGAAAAAAAAAATGATGGCTGATGTTAACTAAGTTACTAGCCCTATAGAGGCAAACACATAGTCCTTTTCAATTTCACAGGACTTTTTAAAAATTTTGCTCTGCTTTGCTGGCAGAAATTTCAAGAATCTAGGCTCATTTGGGATTCACAATGAGGAGAGATATAAGACTGAAAAAATAAAACATTTCACATTTATATAATTTTTTTTGTTCCTAAAGTTCTTTAATTTCTAAGCAATTAAAATGTCAGAGGCATTGTGATTTATATTGGAAAAGATTAAAAGAAAACCCTATCTTCAAGATATTTTAATTGAATCCGGGTGATAATATGAAAACAGATAATAATAATTAATACTAGAAAAGTAGTGTTATAGAGTGGATAGGTATCAGGCTTCTCAGTCATAAAAAAAAAAAAAAATACTTGTTTAAATTTTAACTTCAGCATTTACTGTCTGTTTGAACCTGAGCTAAGTATCCACTTAGTGTCTCAGTCCACTAATATCATTTATATCAGTAGGGTGTGTGAGAACTTCTCTTTACACCAATGAAATCTTAGCTCTTATTTTAAAAACTGCGAGTGGAAGCCAAGGTTCACACAGATTGTTTTGAAATATTTAACAAGAAATTGAGCTTAAGATATTTTAATATCTTAACTTAAGGTATTCTTTAAGTTAACTTTAAGAGGTAACAAAGTATAAGATTTAGAATCCTTAGTAAAAGCAATAACAATAGAGCTAAGGAAAAGTCAGATATGAAGAAACAGAGGAGAAAGGTGTTCTAACTATAGAAAACAGTAAAGATAACAGATGCAGCCGAGGATAATGCCAGATTAAAGAATAATGGATATTCTATCTTGACTGAAACATACCAAGTATGAAGACCACTTTTATACTATTAGCCTCAGATGATAAGTTGGAAGCAGAAGTGTCTAAAATGACAGAACAACAAATATGACAGTGTTTTCAATAAGCCAATCAATAAATTAACATTTATTAGCACTTAACTATATGCCATGTACTATTTTAAACACTTAGAATATAAAACCCTAAAAATACACAAAAGAATCTCTAACCTTACAGAGCTTATATATGAATGTGTGTAAATAAGTATATAAAAATAAGAATGAAAGGAAAGTAAATTTAGAGTAATGTTTCTCAACATTTTTATTTGCAGAAAGTTTAGCACTTTATAAAATTTATTGAAGGAACCCGAAGAATTTCTGTCTATATGAACTATGACAACCAACTTTATAATATTAAAAAGTAAAGCAATACATTATTTATTAATTTAATTAAAACAATACTATGTGTTAACATGAATACACATTTCACTAAATATAGCGAGAAATGGTACCTTTTTATGTATTTTTCAAATCTCTTTAAAGGAGAATAGCTATATTCTTACATCTGCTTTTGCATTTAGTCTGTTGCATTCTGTTATTTTGCATGAAATATATGGAAAATTCCAGATTCACACAAATATGTTATTGGAAAAGGTATGGATATTTTAATAAGCTCACTGTCTTATTTTATGAAAATTATTTTAACCTCACAGACTTTTAAAAAATATTTCAGGGATTCCAGGAATCCACTAATCTCATTTGAATTATTATTATATATACCACAAAGGGCATAAATTATTATAATACTCTACATAGTCAACAAATCAGGAATTCAATGAATGAACTGGTAGTAGTTGAAGCTCAGAAAGCATCACTATCATCATTGCCTCAAACAAAAAAGAAAAAAAAACCAACAAAACTCTTTGAGAGACTATATTATTCCACTCCCCATAATCAATATTTAAGCAAAGCAAGAAAGAATCAAAGGGAAGGTGTAATGTCCAGGATAGCTTTCCGAAGGGTCTTTCTTAAGGACCTTGGTCTCAGAAGGATAGGCACCAGGAGAATGGACAAGAATAGAGTCTAAAATCTTTATTGTCTCTTACACAGTGTTTCTGTCATAGTCTGATCCAGTCTCCTTCAGCAGCCTGACAGTCTGCCAGTCTCAACTAGTATGCCCCTGAGTCTGACTTTGTCTCCAGTTTAAATACCCTATTACAATTACATCTTTACACTATACTAAATATGTGAACGAGAACGATTACATCATCATACTAAGTGCTAAATATATATGTGAACGAGAGAACCATTATCTCATCAATCACAATGAGTTAACACCCTGCTGTAAGTATCTTTGCTTCAAGTATACTTTTCTCAGAGTTCCTTAATATCTGTAGTCCTCTACAGGAAAAAAAAAAAAAGGAGACAACAGATATAATAATTATGGGAGGATACTTAACTCTCCCTGTTATGAATAATTTAGCAAAGGTAGTAACTTTCTCCAGTAATCCCCAGTATCCTATCATATCTCACACCTTACTGACAAAGTTACTCCAACTTTTCTGAGGGACTTTTTGCCATTAATTAATATCAAAATTGTACAAAAAACCAATGGAGAGTAGCTAAATGCAGTTACGGAAGAAAAAAAGTAAAAACCTCAAAACTGTGAGAATGATGTTAGTGGCAGCTCACAAATATCTTTTGGGATGAAAAAAAAATACAATGACTAGAATTAACACCAGGAATATCAAATTAACCATTATATAGTGATATGTGTGAAATTGTTATTCATTTCTATCACAGATCTGTATCATATTAATTAAGATGCTTCTTGCTTACAACTTGCCTTAGAATCTAAATTGATCTTGGAACTCACCTCATGTCATCAACCACTAATTGTTTCCCAGCTAACCAGTTAAAAGCTTCTGCTTATAGAAGTCCTATCAGAGGAAGAGGCCGAGTGAAATCACATATATTTTTAATTTGAAATGTTGACAGCATTTAAATGAAAATAGCTACCAAATATATGAATAAAAATGTAGCACTGGAGGTTAGTGATATAGATTTAGGAATCTGGATGCAATATTTTCAAGGGAGAAAGATACAGTACGGTCTAGTGAAAAAGTCAAGTTGGATTTGATATCAGAGGAATGTCAGCTTTAGATTATATTTCTACTACTTATAATATTTTTTTTTTACCTTGGGCATCTTATTTTTATTTATTGGACCTAAATAGTGTCAAATGAAGCAGTGAGAAATAGGAGTATAAGATAAATAGCATAGATGTCTTTTCTCACACTTAAGATCATTACATGTGTATATATTAATTTTCAGTCTCAATGGGAAAAGAATATTCTATTTTTTGCATATCCCTTGGATTTTGCATTTCAAATAACTACAGCAGTCAACATGAAATTATCATTTCACTACAAATATTCATAAAATCATAGACTTGAAAAAATTACATCTTTACTATAGTAAATTATTCATTTATTTTATGGCAGATGTTCAGATGGGGATATGTGTGACCAGACACAGTTTTTGTTAACATTGCTAAGTTATCATTGCCCTCAGAAACATTTAGAGAATTCAGGATTTGGAATCAATTAGATGGGTGTCAGTTATAAGTTAGTTTAAAAGCATTAATCAGAAATAAATTCTACTCATCATCCTGCCCTGGTAAATTCATTAGGATACTCTTAGATGCATGAGTATTCATAGAATTTTCTGCTAAGTTTAAGATTGAAGTTCAAGGTCTGAAATTCAGGAGCAACACCTAAATTACAGATACTCTGTAGTTGATTTAATAATGCAAATATAATTAATTTATTCAAAGATAATTTTTATTAATGCATTTATGATTGCTCCTTTGGAGGTCTGGAGGGGAAACAAGAAACGAAAGGCCCTTATTTAAAGCATTTATTAAAGTGGGGGGAAATCTACAATGAAGGATTTTTGAGCTAAGAAGGTAGGATTTTTCCTTTTGTCACCATAATGCTTTCAAAATAAGTTTATGTGCCCATATATTTTTAATCAAGTAACACTTCAGTTAACCAGTATATTTGGAGAATTTAGTGTGTTATGTAGGGTTAATTGAAGTTTATCCCATTTATTCAGTAAAATTATGAAAGTTAAATATCTTCTACTCATATTTTTAGGCACTGCTTAACCTTCTTTCCAAAATGTACTTTTTTTTTTTTTTTTTTTTTTGCAATGGTGTATTCAGGGAGGACTAGCACTTCTGGAGTGAGGGCTTGTTAAACCCTTTTCAGGAATATTCATTTACCTTTGTTGTCCATTCATCACTCACCTCTCACCTGTAACTTCCAGAAGTTAACAAAAAGGAGGAGAGGAGATCCTCTATATGGGTTTTGAGCAGATAAAAAAGAGAACTCTGTGAGACTGAAGAAAACATCTCAGAAGGAACAACAAAACATGACCTCTATCTCAGAATTGATTTAAGACCTCCAGAAAAATCTCATCTGCTCCATATGCAGGGAATACTTCACAAACCCAGTGACCGTTGAGTGTGGCCACAGTTTTTGCCATAGCTGCTTCAGTAGCAGCTGGCAGCAAGGCTTGACCCCTGTCTCCTGTCCAGAGTGCAGGATTATCTCCCAGCTGCAGGATATTCAGGTCAATGTGCAACTTGGTAAACTGGCAGCCCTGCCAAAAAACTAAGACCCTATTTTTTGCAGTACCCTGATAGACATGGCAAGTGTGAGGAACATCAGAAATTGGAGAAGCTATTCTGTGAAGATGACCAGAATCCAATCTGTATGTCCTGTTTTCAATCCCAGGAACATGAGGCTCACAAACTCTTTTGCATAGATGAGGCTCCTGAGAACTTCAGGAAGAAGCTCCATGAAACTTTGTCTGCTTTGTGGAGGGGAACCAAAAACATTGTACAACAAGTGGCTAATGAGAAGGCTAAATTTGCATTCCTAGTGGAGGAAAGAGAAATTCAAAAAAGGAACATTTTGTCTCAATTCCAGAAAATTAAACAATTTGTAAGTGAGGAGAAAGATGCATATCTATCAAAATTTGAAGCAGAAATGGCAACCACTTTAGAAGGCCTGAGCAAGAGAGTTAATGAATTGTTCCTCCAGAGTCAAGAATTAAGAAAGGGAATCACAGAGTTAGAGGAGGAGTGTAAGAAACCAGATCTGGATTTGCTCCTGGATATGGAAAAAATATTAAGCAGGAATGAATCTGTGCTGCAAAAGAAAATAGAAACCTTCCAGACATACATGACTGTCCATTACATTACAGGTTTTATAAAATAAATTTTCAATTTTAAGGTGAATATCACTCTGGATTGCAACACAGCTGACTCAGATAATATATCCAAGGATATGAAAAATATGAGATATACAGGTGTCCAAGAAGAAGCATCAGCCAATAATGGAAGATTAATAGATTTTGCACAAGTCCTTGATACTCAAACCTTTGTTTCAAGGAGACGTTACTGGAAAGTGCAGGTGCCAAATAATACTATGAATACATAGTTTTGGTATATGTAAAAATTAAAAAAAATCAATCTTAAAATTTATTCATGCTTAGAACTGTACTGAAACATAATTCCTGATTGATTCATTCTATGTCCCACCTTAATCTTTGTTCCCAAGTCCATAGCTTATACTGCCTAGTCAATGTGTGCAACTTAAAGTTTGGCATCTTTTTTTGACTATGAATGTGAAGTGATATCACATTTTATCATGTGAAAAATAGATATCTAATTTATACTTTCTCTACTATTTCATTTTCAGGACCTCTCATACTCTTCTTAGACTTTCTAAGAAAATATTGACAATGAATATTCTTTCACAATCTGCTTGTAATTGAGAGAAATCAAGGAAAACACATCGAGGATTTTTAGCATTATCACCCCAATTCCTATGTACTATGTTCACAAAAATAATTGTACTTACTTGCCCTGCTAACTATAACTTTTCCTGTTTTATCTTTGTATATGTTTTATCTCAATCCCAGTAGAATATAAACTGTTATATGAGGGATTGTTTCAATTTGCTCTCTCTATTACCAATATGTATAATGCTACTGAAGTTTAATAAATACTTGTTAAAATTGGGAAAAACAATAATATAAAATATAAAATTATAGGATAGTACTTTTTTGTTTCTTTTACTTCTGTTTTAATCAAATTGAATCTTTATTATTTATGTTATTTCTTTATTTTTTTAGCCAAACCTTCCACATCCTTTATTTGTGCTATTGATTGCTTTGGAACCTAAGTTAGATGTTGACCGATATTCTCACTGAATTTGTTCAAATTTATCTTGATCCTGAATTCAAGCTTTTTGAGATACTTCATGTCCTGACTATCATCTACTGCAGCACTTATTCTTCTCATTTAAATGTCACAACAAATTTTAAAATCATATTTATTCCTTTTATGGAATTTGTTAAAGTAGAATAAAAATTCCTGAAGCCAGATGACTAACAAAAGACTCAATACACAGCCATTTGATTTTATTTCAGTTTAGCTCTATTCAACTTCAACGTAGATATATTAGTTAAGTGTCTATTCTTTATGAGGATCTGATCTATAAATTTGGGAAAGATATGAAATAAAACAATTCTTATCTTCAGGGACATTAATATCCAAAAAATATCAATGAAGTACATTAAATTGGGTATATGATAGATGTCAGGATATTAAAAAAAAAGTTATAACAAACTGTTGTAAGGAATTTGAAGAAAAGCATTTGGGAGTAGAGCTAACATGGCAGAGAGTAAAAAGGACTTTGCTGGCACCCTTCCTGACTTCCCTAAGAATTTTGAAGTGACAGAACCCACAAATATTTGGAGTGTTACAAAGTTACAACAGAACTTGGAAGAACTTCAGGAAAGGTCTGTCTCAGTTGGACAAGGGGGTACATGGCCCAGTGCAGGTAAAGTGCAGGGAGTCCCAGGATGGAGAAGTCTCATCCAGGGATCTACTATAAGAATCTTGGTCAAAATACCGCAGCATTGACTACTTTGTTCTGCTTCAGAAGACCAGTGGATCAGTATACTTGTTGTGGCACCTCAAATGTAAATACAGAAGGCAAATAGTTGTTGAACCTCAACAAAACAGACAGGACTTGGCCTGGTCTACCCAACACAGGGAGGAAACCTGCACAGCCAGCCCTAGCCCCAGCACAGCAATTAAGCCCCTGTTGCCCTGTAGAGGAAACTCAGGACAATCTCCTCTGTGCCCTAGGAGCATTCCTTAAATTTTTACAATGAGCAAAAAGTAAAAAGAGCTCTGACCATAGATAGCTATGGAGACAGGGAAGAACAGAACCCAAATCCTGAGTACATTAAAGGCAAAATACCTCCAGCTGAAGCCTCAAAGGGGGATATAAGCTGGTCTCCAACTCAAAAGACTGTCTTCAAAGAATTAAAAAGGGACCATGAAAGAGAATTAGAAGAAAATATGGGCAAAGGAAATGAGAGGTTTGCAAGAGAGTTTGGAAAAGAAAATACAGAAATTGACTTATGAAAAAAAAAAACTTTTTTTTAAGGTCTAACAATTTCATACTTTAACAACAACACTGGAATGATGAATTTTTCTTAATTATATAAAACCCTAAAATATATATAAGTACCAGTGATGTCCCCACATTGTCCATTTGATTTTTTCTTTTAATCTATCAGCAAGTGTTTAATAACTGCTTATTGCTGAAAACAATCATGTCCATTAGAGGTGATTATCACATAATCTTCTTGTTGCTGTGTACAATGTTCTCTTTTTTAATTAGCTTTTTATTTACAAATATATGCATAGGTAATTTTTCAGCATTGACAGTTGCAAATCCTTTGGTTCCAACTTTTTTCCCTCCTCCCCCCCTTCCCCCAGATGGCAGGTTGACCAATACATGTTAAATATATTAAAGTATAAGTTAAATACTACATATATACATATAGTATTTAACTATGTATATATTTACATGTATATATACATACACACACACACACACACACACACATGTCCAAACAGTATTTTGCTGTATAAAAAGAGTTGGACTTTGAAATAGTGTACAATTAGCCTGGGAAGGAAATCAAAAATGCAAGCAGACAAAAATAGAGGGATTGGAATTCTATGTAGTGGTTCATAGTCATCTCTCAGAGTTCTTTCCCTGGGTGTAGCTGGTTCAGTTCATTACTGCTCTATTGGACCTGATTTGGTTCATCTCATTGTTGAAGTGGGCCACTTCCATCAGAATTGATCATCATATAGTACTGTTGTTGAAGTAAATAATGATCTTCTGCTCCTGCTCATTTCACTCAGCATCAGTTCATGTAAGTCTCTCCAGGACTTTCTGAAATCATTCTGTTGATCATTTCTTACCAAACAATAATATTCCATAATATTCATATACCACAATTTATTTAGTCATTCTCCAATTGATGGGCATCCACTCAGTTTCCAGTTTCTGGGCACTACAAAGAGGGCTGCCACTAACATTCTTGTACAAACAGATCCCTTTCCCTTTTTAAAAATCTCTTTGGGATATAAGCCGAGTAATAACACTGCTGGGTCAAAAAGTATGCACAGTTTGATAGCTAAAAAAAAAAAACTTCTTAAAAAGATTTGACAAAATAGAAAAAGAAAATAATTCCTTGAAAATAGAATTGGTAAAATAAAAATAAGAGAGAACAACTTCTCAAAAATAGAATTGGTGAAATGAAAAAAAAAATCCAATAAACAGAACAACTCCTTTAAAAGTATAATTGGTTAAATGTAAAAGGAGTTTAAAAAAGTCAGTTGAAGATAATTCACTAAAAATTGGAATTTGATAAATGGAAGTGAATGACTAAAGGAGTTATCAAGAATCAAACAAAATCAAATTTAAAAACTAGAAAAAAATTAAAATACCTCATTGGAGAAAAAAAAAAAAACTGAAAATAGATCCAGGAGAGACAATCAAAAATTATTGGACTACTATATGATAACCATGAAGAAAAAAAAGCCTAGATAATATCTTTCAAGAAATTTTCAATGAAAACTTCCCTAATGTCCAAGAACCAGATGGTAAAATAACAATTGATAGAATTCACCAATCACTCCCTGAAACAGATCCCAAATGAAAACTACAAGGAATATTGTAACTAAATTCCAGAGTTATCAGATCAAGGAGAAAATACTTCAAGCAGCCAAAAAAGAAGCAATTCAAATATTGAGGAACCCCAATCAGGATTATCTAGGATCTAGCAGCTCCCACTATAAAGGCTTGAAGGGCCTGGAATATGATATTCTAGGGCAAAGGAGCTTGGACTGCAGCTGAGAATCAACTATCCAGAAAAACTGAGCATTCTATTTCAGGCAAAAAATGATGGGAATTCAGTAAAATTGTGCATTTTCAATTATTTTGGATAAAAATACCAAAACTCAAGACAAAATTTGATCTTCAAATACATAACTTACGAAAAGCGTAAAAAGGTAAAAAGATAAGGGAAGACAAAACTATCTTTTTTAAAGGTTTAAAGATTTATATCCCTACATGAGAAGGTTGTAAGGGTTAAAAAGCCTCTAGAAGCAAGGAATGCAGTTCAAGGCATGTGGGAGGACCTGAGGGATGAGAGGCTCCAAGGCTCAGGCAAGTCCTACATGGAGGTGGGGTATAGCCCCAGGAAGTGGTGTCTGACCCCAGGTGCCATGTCTCCCTCCTTAGTGCTCTCAAAGCCTAGCATGCCTCCCTCCTTCTTCTCGGGTCAATCCCATTACGCCCTAGAGGACCTCCCCTTCCCCAAGAACCTCAGGGGGGTATAAAGATGTACTATCTAAGAATAAAGTTCTCTTTCGCTTCACCCCTACCTCCTGGTGGTCTGTCTCTATGGGATCCAGGTTGGTGCTCAAAGGCTGGTAAGGGTGGCCTAGCCGTGCCGTTGATGAACTGGCATTAAGAGTAGCTCAAAGAGGAGCTACCGGGTTTGATTAGTCCATTGGGGCTTAACAAAGGTGATAAATATAACTCTTGAAAACTATATCTTTGTTCAGGGTATATTCAGAGAGTATAGATGCAAGTTGATTTTAATGTTGTGTTATAAAAAAAAAAAACTAGAGAAAAAGATTGAAAGAAGAGGAAAGGAAAGGTAAGATAGTGTAAAATTCATCACATAAAGAGGCAAAAAAAAAAAAAAAAAAAGACCTGTTACAATTGAGGAAAAGAAGGAAGGGGGATGAACATTGTTTAAAACTTAATCTCTGTGTATTTGGCTCAAAGAGGAAATATCATACATATTTAGTTTGATATGAAAACTTGTCTCACCATATAGGGAAGTAGGAGGGGAAAGGGGAAAGCAAAGAGAGAGACTAATAAAAGGGACGACAGAAGTAAAAGGGTAAATACATAAGAAAGGGGGAAGGGGGCTGAAAAAGAGAAGAGTAGATTGAGCAAGATGGGTATCAGAAGAAAATGCCTGGTGAATGGGAAAGGGGTAATAGAGAGAAAAGAATAACAGGAAAAATAAGATAGTGGGAAACAAAGTTAGTAATTTTAACTGTAAATGTAAATGGGATGAAGTATCATCAAAAATGGAAGTGAATAGAGGACTAGATTAAAAGCCAGAATATTACAATATGTTGTTTACAAAAACACATTTAAAGCAAAGAGATTTATACATGGTGAAGGTAAAAGACTGGAGCAGAAACTATTTTACTTCAGCTGAAGTTTGAAAAAAAAAAGCAGGTGTGGCAATCCTAATCTCAGATCAAACAAAATAAAAAATAAATATAATTAAAAGAGAAAGGAAGGAAACTAAATCTTGTTACCATAGATAATGAAGTAATATCAATATTAAACATATATGTACCAAGTGCTAAAGCTTCCAAATTGCTGGAGAAGTTAAATGAGTTGCAAGAAGAAATAAACAGCAAAACTATACTAGTGGGAATCAAAATTTCCCTCTATCAAAACTAGATGAATCAGAAAAAAAACCAAGAAAGAAGTTGAGGAAGTAAATGAAATTTTTAAAAAGTTAGATATCATAAACATTTAGAAAAAAACTGAATGATAAAAGAAAGAAATATATTTTTTCTTAAAAATATGTGGCACCTACACAAAAAATGACAATATATTAGGGGGGGAACCTTATATTCAAATGCAGACAGGAAGAAATCACTATTGCATATTTTTCAGATCATGAAGCAATAAAAATTGCATGAGAAAAGGGCCGGGGGAAAATAGACAAAAAATTAATTGGAAATGAAATAATCTAATCTTAAAGTATGAGTAGTTTAACAACAAACCATAGAAGCAGGTGATAATTTCATCCAAGAGAATGATGAGACAACATACCATAATTTATGGGATGCAGCTAAAGAAGTTCTTAGGGAAAATTATATGTCTCTAGATAATTACATGAATAAAATAGAAGATCAATGAACTGGGCATGCAACTTAAAAAAACTAGAAAAAGGATAAAGTAAAAACCCCTAATAAAATGCAAATTGGAAATTCTGAAAATAAAAGGAGAGAGTAACAAAATTGAAAGTAAGAAAACTGTTGAATTAATAAAAAACCTAAGAGTTGGTTTTATGAAAAAAATTAACAAAATAGATAAGCCTTTTGTTAATTTGATTAGAAAGAGGAAAGAAGAAAATCAAATAATTATTATCAAAAATGAAAAGGGGGTACTTACCACTAATTAAAAGCAAATTAAAGTAATAATTAAGAGCTATTTTGCCCAACTGTATGCCAATAAGTCTGGTAATATAAATGAAATGAATAAGGACTTACAAAAATGTGAATTGCCTGGATAAAAAGAGGAGAAAATAAATTACTTAAATAGTTACATTTTAGAAAAAGAAATTGAACAAGCTATTAATGAACTCCCTAAGGAAAAAACAATCTCCAAGAGCAGAAAGATTTACAAGTTAATTTTATCAAATACTTAAAGAACAATTAATTCCAATACTATACAAACTATTTTGAAAAATAGAAGAAGGAATTCTACTAAATTCCTTCTTTTTTGACACAGATATGGTGCTGATACCTAAACCAGGTAAGATCAAAGCAAAGAAAGATAAATATAGACCAATTTCCCTAATGAATATTGATATAAAAATCTTAAATAAAATATTAGCAAAGATTACAACAACTTATCACCAAGATATTACACCATGACCAAGTTAGATTTATACCAGGGAATATAGGACTGATTCAACATTAGGAAAACTATTAGCATAATTGATTATATTAATGTTTTCCTTAAAGTGCTAAGTAGCATCTATATAAAACCATCAGCAAACATCATATGTAATATTGATAAACTAGAAGCATTCCCAGTAAGATCACAATGAAATAAAGTTGCCCTCTATTCCTATTCAATATTGTATTAGAAAAGTTAGCTTTAGAAGTAAGAGAAGGAAAAGAAATTGCAGAAATTAGAGTAGGTAATGAGGAAACAAAATTATCATTCTCTGTAGATGATATGATGGCATAGAGAATGCTAAAATATCAACTAGAAAACTACTAGAAAAAGTTAATAATTTTATCAAAGTTGCAGGACATAAAATAAATCTACATAAATCATCAGTATTTTTATATGTTATTAACAAAATCTAGCAACAAGAGATAGGAAGAGAAATTCCATTTAAAATAAATTAAATTTAGCATTCCATTTAAAATAAAAGTAAATAATATAAATTATTTGAGAGGCTAACTACCAAGACAAAGCCAAAGGCTGAGCTAATAAAATAAAAATGACAATTAAATCTAAATTAATCTACTTATTCAATGTCATGCCAATCAAACTGCCAAGAAATTATTCTATAGATAGAGAAAACAATAATAAAATTCATGTGGAAGAGAAAAAAAATTAAAAAAATTCAAGGTATATAACGAAAAAACTATAAATGAAGGTGGCCAAGTCATACCAGACCTAAAACTATATTATAAAATGATGGTCATCAAAATCATTTGGCACTGACTAAAATAAAGAATAGTTGATCACTGAAGTAGGTTATGTTCACTAGTCATAGTAATGAATGATTATAGTAATCTGGTGCTTGATAAATCCAAGGACTCCAGCTTCTGGCATAACAGCTTATTATGTGACAAAAATTTCTGGGAATATTGGAAAGTACGATAGCAGAAACTAGGCAATGACCAAAATATAATACCCTATACCAAGATGGGGTTTTAATGGTTTTATGACTTAGACATAAAGGATCATACTGTAAGCAAATTAGGAGAACAAGGGATAGTCTGTCTCTCAGATCTGTGGAGAAGGAAGGAAATTATTGCCAACAAAGCACCAGAGGAAACTATAAATGCAAAATGGATAATTTTGATTATATGAAATTAAAAAGATTTTGTATGAATAAAAATAATGCAGCCTAGATTAGAAGGTAGAAGAAAACTGGGGGGGGGGGAGGGATTTACATGTAATTGCTCTGAATAAGGCTTCATTCTAAAATATATAAAGAATTGACTCAAATTTATATGAATACAACCCATTTTTCAATTGATAAATAGTCAAAGGATATCAACAGACAATTTTGGATGATGAAATTAAAGCTATTTCTAGTCATATGAAAAAATGTTCTAAATCACTACTATTGGTTAGAGAAATGCAAATTAAGACAACTGCGAGGTACCATTACATACCTCTAAGATCAGGTAAGATGATACAGAATGACAATTATAAATATTAGAAGAGATGTGGGGAAACTGTGACACATACATTGCTGGTACAGTAGTGACTTGATCCAACCATTCTGGAGAGCAATTTGAAACTATAGACAAAGGGCTATCAAACTGCATAATCTTTGATCTAGCAGCGTCTCCACAGATGCAGTGGATCATAGTGATCATAAAAAAGGGAAAATGACCCACATGTGCAAAAATGTTTGTAGCAATCCATTTTGTCTTATGAAGGAACTGGACATTCCCTATGAGTTTGAGAATGGCTGAATAAGTTATGGTATGTAAATATAATGAAATATTATTATTCTACAAGAAATGATCTGCCGGCTGATTTTAGAACGAGCTACAGAGATTTACATGAACTAATGCTCAGTGAAGTAAATAGAGCCAAGAGAATATTATAAACAACAATGACAAGTTTATATAGTGAGCAACTGTGATGAGCTTGACTCTTTTCAAGAATGAGGTGATTCAGGCTAATTCCAATAGACTTGTGATGGAGAGAGCAATCTGCATCCAGATAGATGACTATCATAACAAGTATTTTCCTTGGTTGTTGTTTTTCTCATTTTTCCCCTTTTTTTGTCCAACATGATAAATATGGAAATATATTTGGAAGAAGTACACTTGTTTAACCTATATTGAATTACTTGCTGTCTAGAGGAAGGGGGTGAAGGTGAGAGAGGGAGAAAAATTTGGAACATAAGGTTTTACAAGAGTGAATGTTGAAAACTATCTTTGCACATATTTTGAAAATAAAAACCTATTATTAAAAAAAATTAAAAAAAAGAAATTTGAGGGAAGAAGTCACTTTCTTTTGGGAAGCAGTTACTTAAAAATATGAAGTAAAATATATATATATATATATATATATATATATATATATATATATATATTTAAAGCAGAATACATCTGCAAGAAAATACTTTTTCTTGAAATTATGAAGAGGAAGGAAAAGAAAACTTCAAAATTCTCTAAGAACTGTGAGTTATTAAACTAATAATAAAGTAAGAAATATATTGACATGCATTGGTGTGGCAATTGCAAAGTATTTGTTAAAATAATCATTGAGGGGAAAAATATAAATCTTAAATTCCCTCTATATCTACTAGCCAATAAAGTAAATCTAGACCAAGTTGTCAATGCACATAAAAACTGCTGAGTTAGCAAGAATAAAGCATGAGGAATTTTTTGGAAAGTCACAGGTAAATGAGTTAGGTACTACCTTCCAATACCCCACAAATATTAGCTTTTCTTCCCCAAGTCAATTTGTATTAGGTATACATGTATGTGTGTATGTATGAAGGTGTATGCATATATATATATATATATATATATATATATATATAGTAGATACCCATAAATCATTTATAAAATATATAATATATGGATATTTAGACTTCATCATAAATAGGACTGAACTATAAACTTAATCAGTTCTTTATCCCTACTTTATGAAATGCAACCAACAAATGGGAAGTTGAACTCACTGATACATCTTTATTTAGCTTTGAATTTCATTATTTCTGTGTCTATATTCAAGAAATTTTCAACAATATCTAAGTTCTAAAATTATTCTGTCATTCCCTCTTATATGTATATATATATATATATATATATATATATATATATATATGTATATTTGTTTATTTATGTAGGTCACATTAATAATAAAGCATATTGCTAGTAATCCGGGTAAAAAGAAAACAACTGATTACTGCCACCACAATGTCTGAGTACATATTTTCTAATTGATTTAAACAGAAAGATTTTGGGGGAAAAAAAGGTTTGTATGAAGTTTCAATTATCTTTAATTTTCAGCTTTCCAAAAATAAGCATACCTATTATAAAGTTATAACATTTGAAAGAGGAAAGATACATGGCAAGGATATGTATTTGCTATAAACAAAAAATATTCTTTATTACACACATTCCATTTCATAAAATCATGCCAGAATTCTTTCCTCCTTACTAAGAAACTAAAACTTGGGCATAGGAAAACGACTCAGTGTCATGATGTTAAAAGGAAAATTTTTTTAAAAGTCTAAATCACTTTTCTGATCTTCAAGTAGGAAACACTTAAGCAAACTCATAAACATGAGTTTTATTATTATTAACCAAATTACCAGGGATGGTGGAGAAGAGCCAAAATAATGAGTAAAGGTAGATACTTGCCCCCAACCCTTCCAAATACCTTTAAATAATTACTCTGAACAAATTCAACAGCAGCAGAACTCAGAAGAAGATGGAGAGAAAAAAAAATTTGCACCCCAAGACAACTAAGAAGGTAAGCAAAAAAGATCAGTTGTACAAAGGTGAGAGGAAAACATAGTCTAGTACAGACTACACCAGAGCAGACCTGACACCAGCAAACCAGAAATAGGCCTTGGGAGTAAATGAGTCAGTGGCAGCAAAGGTGGTTTCCACTTGCAGCCCCCAGAGAGTAAGAAAGCTGAACTGGTCATAAGGAGATTATAGGGGTTTACTCATTTATAGCTGGGGCAGTACTATGTTACATTGTCTATACTTGCATCTAGTTGTAGTCCTAAGTTGGGAGAAGCGAAAATACATAGGTCTCCAGAATTATCCTTAAAAACAACTCCACAGAAAAATTAAAGCTTAAGAAAGTTCCCTCCACTTAGGAAACAGAATCCCATTTTAGCATAGGGTTTAAAGTTAAGAAATGGACTGGAAAATGAGCAAACAAGAAAAAAAGATCTGGACTATACAAAATAATTACAGCCAAAACCAAGATGACAAAAAGAAGCCAGAATGTTGCCTAAGCTTTCCCAAGATCAAGCTTCTCAATGGATTCTGGACTAATAAAACACGCAAATACTCAGAGAGAAACAATTGTCCATTTCAAGATGTCTTATAAGAACCTTAGGGAAAGTCTGTCTCCCTTGGGCAGGGGAGATGGCAGACCATTACAGGTCCTGTGTGAGGAATCTAATAGGAAGCTCTTAGCCAACGTGTAGACTGGAAGTATTTGCCCCACTGCATTGACTCAGAGGACCAAGATCTCAGCAGAAGAAGAGCTTTGAGAACTCCAACTCAATTACATAAAGCAAATTGCAAGCCCTTGAACCCATGCACAATGGGCTTGACTAGATCAAGCAAACCCAGCACTGTGGGAAAGGCAGCATAAAGCCAGTAAGAGGATGTTGTCTTTCTGCAAAAGAAACTTGGGAAAAGCTCCCATGTGCCCTAGAGATAGAGCTCAACATTTAAAAATGAGTAAAAGAGCAAAAAGAACTCTGAACAAAGAAAGCTACTGTAGTGACAGGGAAGCTCAAAACACAAACCTAAAATGGCATGTGTACATGTGAAGCCTCAAATAGGAATATTAATTGGTCTCAAGCTCTAAAAGTTTACTTGGAAGACGTCAAAGAGAAATTTTTTATTTTTATTTAATAGCCTTTTATTTACAGGATATATGCATGGGTAACTTTACAGCATTAACAATTGCCAAACCTCTTGTTCCAATTTTTCACCTCTTACCCCCCCACCCCTCCCCTAGATGGCAGGATGACCAGTAGATGTTAAATACATTAAAATATAAATTAGATACACAATAATACATGACCAAAATGTTATTTTGCTGTACAAAAAGAATCAGACTCTGAAATATTGTACAATTAGCTTGTGAAGGAAATAAAAAATGCATGTGTGCATAAATATAGGGATTGGGAATTCAATGTAATGGTTTTTAGTCATCTCCCAGAGTTCTTTTTCTGGGCATAGCTGGTTCAGTTCATTACTGCTCCATTGGAAATGACTTGGTTGATCTCGTTGCTGAGGATGGCCTGGTCCATCAGAACTGGTCATCATATAGTATTGTTGTTGAAGTATATAATGATCTCCTGGTCCTGCTCATTTCACTCAGCATCAGTTCGTGTAAGTCTCTCGAGGCCTTTCTGAAATCATCCTGTTGGTCATTTCTTACAGAACAGTAATATTCCATAATATTTATATACCACAATTTATTCAGCCATTCTCCAACTGATGGGCATCCATTCAGTTTCCAGTTTTTAGCCACTACAAAAAGGGCTGCCACAAACATTCGTGCATATACAGGTCCCTTTCCCTTCTTTATAATCTCTTTGGGATATAATCCCAGTAGTAACACTGATGGATCAAAGGGTATGTACAATTTGATAACTTTTTGAGCATAGTTCCAAACTACTCTCCAAAATGGTTGGATTCGTTCACAACTCCACCAACAATGTATCAATGTCCCAGTTTTCCCGCATCCCCTCTAACAATCATCATTATTTTTTTCTGTCATCTTAGCCAATCTGACAGGTGTGTAGTGGTATCTTAGAGTTGTCTTAATTTGTATTTCTCTGATTAATAATGACTTGGAGCATCTTTTCATATGACTAGAAATAGTTTCAATTTCTTCATCTGAGAATTGTCTGATCATATCCTTTGACCATTTTTCAATTGGAGAATGGCTTGATTTTTTATAAATTAGAGTTAATTCTCTATATATTTTGGAAATGAGGCCTTTATCAGAACCTTTGACTGTAAAAATATTTTCCCAGTTTATTGCTTCCCTTCTAATCTTGTCTGCATTAGTTTTGCTTGTACAAAAACTTTTCAGTTTGGTATAATCGAAATTTTCTATTTTGTGATCAGTAATGATTTCTAGTTCTTCTTTGGTCATAAAGACCTTCCCCTTCCACAGGTCTGAGAGGTAAACTATCCTGTGTTCCTCTAATTTATTAATAATTTCAATCTTTATGCCTAGGTCATGAACCCATTTTGACCTTATCTTGGTGTACGGTGTTAAGTATGGATCAATGCCTAGTTTCTGCCATATTAGTTTCCAATTTTCCCAGCAATTTTTATCAAACAGTAAGTTCTTATCCCAAAAGCTGGGGTCTTTGGGTTTGTCAAAGACTAGGTTGCTATATTTGTTGACTGTTTTATCCCTTGAACCTAATCTATTCCACTGATCAACTAATCTATTCCTTAGCCAATACCAAATAGTTTTGGTAACTGCTGCTCTATAATATAATTTTAGATCTGGTACAGCTAAGCCACCTTCATTTGATTTTTTTTATCATTAATTCCCTTGAAATTCTTGACCTTTTGTTTTTCCATATGAATTTTGTTGTTATTTTTTCTAGGTCATTAAAATAGTTTTTTGGGAGTCTGATTGGTATAGCGCTAAATAAATAGATTGGTTTAGGTAATATTGTCATCTTTATTATATTTGCTCGCCCTATCCAAGAGCATTTAATATTTTTCCAATTGGTTAGATCAGACTTAATTTGTGTGAAAAGTGGTCTGTAATTTTGCTCATAAAGTTTCTGATTTTCCCTTGGCTGATAGATTCCTAAATATTTTATATTATCAGTAGTTACTTTAAATGGAATTTCTCTTTGTAACTCTGACTGTTGGATTTTGTTAGTGATATATAAGAATGCTGATGACTTATGTGGATTTATTTTTAAAAAACAAACAAGAGAGCTAGAAGAAAAATTTGTCTCAGAAATGAGAGCTATGCAGGAGAATTATGGTAGCAAGTCAATAGCTTGAGGGGGAGCTAACAACTTAGAAAAGGAAACAGATAAATTGATTGAAGAAAATAAGTTCTTACAAAATACATATGGTGAAATGGAAAAAATGTATGCTGATGAAATTCATTTCTTAAAAAATAAAATTGGGCAAATGAAAAAAAAAATCCACTGAACAAAATAACTCCTTTAAAAGTACAATTGTCAGTGGAGACAAGATGGCAGAGAGTAGCCAGTTCTTTTCAGTTTCCCTCAGAATCAATGCTACATCAAGACTCTGAATCCAATGGATTTTGGATTGGCTGAAACTACATTCAGAGTGTGTAATGGGCTGAGGCTTGAGTTGATGCACTGAGGTCCCCAGCCCGTGAGGCTAAATTGGACAATACTCTATTAATATATATGCTTGGAGAAAGAATGGCCCCCACCTACTCTCTGTGCAAGTCCTGATGTGTTGTATAGGAAATGACAATTTTGGTGGGTGGAGGCAGAGGGGCAGGAAGAGAGGCAGAGAGAGACTGCTGGCTGGGTTCTGCTTTGGGGGCTTCTGGTCTTGTGGCTTCTGGTCTGGCTGGCTTCTTGACACAGCTGCTGACATTGCTAATCTCCCTTTACTTCCAATTCCCATTTACCTCCAATCTTTCTTCACCTTTACTGAGAATAAAGATTGAAGATTTTCCCTTAACCTGAATTCCTGACTCAGGCTGATTTTAAAATATGCAGTCATCACAAGAGTGTAATAATTAAGATCTATTGGAAGGGCTTCAGGAAAGGTATGTCTTAATTGGATGGGGGAAGGGAGGAGACATAGTTCATTGCAGGTGCAGCACAGGGAGGCTGGACTGAACTGATAAAACATACAAATATTCAGAGTGAAACAATTGTCCACCTCACGATGTCTTGTAAGAGCTTCAGGAAAAGTCTGTCTCCCTTGGGCAGTGGGGATGGCATACCATCAGATGTTCTACATTAGGAATTTTGCAGGAGACTTTTAGACAAAGTAAAGCAGCATTGGCTATTCTGTCCTGGTTCACAAGCAGACTGATTGTAAGAAAATTACTGAACTCAAAATTGTGAACCTCCCAAACCCAACATAACAGGCAGGACTTGGCCAGGTCCACCCAGCAAAATGGGAAAGCCTGTAGCACCATTCAATTCCCCATAGTCAGTGAGAGGTGCCTAATTCTCTCCCCACAAAAAATAATAATTCAGAGAATTTCCCCTGTGCCCTAGGAGCAGAAATCATTTTTTTTAAGAATGAGCAAAAAAGCAAAAGGATATCTGATTATAGAAAGCTACTATGAAGACAAGAAAGATAAGAACATAAACCCAGAAGGCTACAAAGACAATATGCCTTCAAGTGAAGCCTCAAAGGAATCACTACTCCAAATGGCTTTCTTGGTAGAAGTCAAAGGGATTCTAAAATAAAGATAGAAGAAAAATGGGGGAAAGAAATGAGAGGTATGCAGGAGAACTATGAAAGATTTTTGGGAAAAAGCCAATAGCTTTTAAAAAGAAGCACATAAAGTGATTGGAGAAAACTCCTTAAAAATAAATTTGTTACATTCCTTTTCCATTTCAACATATTTAGTTTGTAAGAACTTATTTTCTTCAATCAATTTATCTGTTTCCTTTTCTAAGTTGTTATCTGCCCCCAAGCTATTGACTCTCTTCCCCAATTCCCTTGCATAGCTCTCATTTCTGAGCCAAATTTTACTTCTAGCTCTCTTTTTTGCTTTTTAAAAATTCTCTTTGACCTCTTCCAAGAATCCACTGAACAAAACAATTCCTTGAAAAGTACAATTGTCAAAATTCAAAAGGAGTTAGCAAAAGTTAAATGAACAAAATAATTCATTAAAATTTAGAAGTGGACAAATGGAACTGAATGACGCAATGAGATATCAAAAATCAGTCAGTCGTGCCCCCACCAAGTAAAAAATGAAGAATTAAAAAACAGAAGAAAAAAAGAAAACATTTCACCTAGAAAATAGATCCAGGAGAGACAGTCTAAGAATTATTGAACTACTTGAAAGTCATTATGGAAAAAATAACCTGAACATCTTCCAAGAAATCATCAAGGAAAACTGTCCTAATATCCTAGAATCAGGGGGTAAAATAATGATTGAAAGAATCCACCTATGACCTCCTTGAAAGAGAGCCCAAAATGAAAATTCAAGGAGTATTGTAGCTAAGTCTTAGAATTATAAGATCAGGGAGAAAATTTTACAAACAATCAGGAAAAAATTCAAATACTGAACAGGCACAATCAGGAGTACTCAGGACCTAGAAGCTTTCATATTAAAGAATCAAAGGGCCTGGAATATGATATTCCAGAAGAAAAAGAGCTTGTACTACACCAAGAATCAACTACCCAATAGGAAATTTCCAATTATTTCTGAGAAAAAGACCAGAGTTGAACAGAAAATTTTAATTTCAAATACAAGACTCAAGAAAAGCATTAAAAAGTAAGTACAAAGAAAAAAAAAGTGTTTTTTAAAGGTTAAAATGTTTATATCCCTATATGGGAAGATGACAAATGTAACTCTTCAGAAATGTTATCTTTTTTAGAGCAGTTAGAAGTGATATATTTAGGGGATATAGGTAGTAGTTAATAGTTGAATTTAATATAATAACATAAAAAAGCAATTAGGGGTGGAAAGGAGATTGTTTTGGGAGAAGAGAAAAGGGGAGGTAAATGGGGTAAATTATATCATGTAACAAAGAACAAAAAATTATTACAGTTAAGGCAAAGAAAGGATGGGGATGAGCATTGTTTCAGCTTTAATCTCATAGAATTTGTCTTAAAGAAGGAATTAACATATGTACTTGGTTTGATGTAGAAATGTGTCTCATCCCATAGGGAAACTGAAGGGGAAAGCGAAAAAGAAAGGGGGACACTATTAGAAAGGAAAGCAGAAGTAGAACTGGAAAGGGATAAGAAAGGCATAGGGCTGAAAATAGGAAGGGCCAAGTGAAGAAGGTTGTAGTAGAAGTATAACACAACACTGGTGAAGAGGGAAAGAATGAAAAAAGAGAAAAAAGTATAACTTCAGGAAAATGGGATGGTAGAAAATGCAGTTAATAATCTTAACTGTGAATATGAATGGGATTAACTCTTTTATAACATGAAAACAGCTAGCAGAGAAGATTGAAAGTCAGACTCCAACAATGTGTTGTTTACAAGAAATACATTTGAAAATGAGAGATACACACAGAATAAATGTAAAAGGTTGAGCAGAAAGTATACTTCAGCTAAAGTAAAAAAGAAAGAAAATTTAAAAAAGAAAGAAAATAAAAACTGTTTAATGTTCCTAGTCTTTGATCAGGCAAAAGCAAAAACAGATCTAATTTAAAAAGATAAAAAATGAAACTACATTTCTTTAAAATGTTACCTTTTTTTATTTTCAGAATACATGCAAAGATAGTTTTCAGCATTCACCTTTACAAAATCTCATGTTCCAAATTTTTCTCCCTTCCTCCCCATTACCCTTTCCCCAGACAGCAAGTAATCCAATATGTGAAACATGTGCAATTCTTCCAAACATTTCTCTACATTTATTATGCTGCACACAGATCAAAAATGAAAAAGAAAATGAGCCACACACATTCCCCACAACTCTCTGCATCTCAAATCTATTGGAATTGGCCGAAATCATCTCATTGTTGAAAAGAGCCACATCCGTTAGAGGTGATCACTACATAATCTTGTTGTTGCTGTATACAGTGTTCACTTGGTTCTACTTACTTCACTTAGCATCAGTTCATGTATATCTCTCTAGGGCTTTCTGAAATCATCAGGAAACTACATCTTACTAAGAATAATTGATAATAAAGTAATATCAATAATAAAGATATATGCAGCATGCGGTATAGCATCCAAATTCTTAGAGAGGAGGTTAAGCAAATTGCAAGAAGAAATGAACAACAAAACTAGATTAGGAGGAAATCTCAACCTCCCTCTATCAGAATTAGGTAAATTTAATTAAAAACTAATAAACAAATAAAAACAAAGATGTTAATTAGGTTAATAGAATTTTAGAAAAATTAGTTTCTATATAGTGTTTCATACTTTTCATGTTTCCTCAATGCTCACCTATCACAGAATATGTAGTATTATCACATAGAAGATGCTTAATAAATGCTTGTTGATTGATTTTTAAAAAGGAATACTTAACCATATATTTATCAGTTTTTTAAAATATTTTTGCTATTTCATACTGTCTTATATTAGTAAATTTAGAATTGAGCAAACTATCTTTTTAGGTTTCTCCCACTGGAGAAAAGAGAAAACAAATATTGAACTTTGATAAAATTTTCTGAGAACTTCTTTCTATAATTTCTTTTTTTTATTATTTAATGGTTAAATTTATTTAGGTCTGAGAGAAGGAAATTGAGTCCTTCTATTAGTATACTTATACTATTTTCTCCTGTAATTTTTCCTTCTTTGAATTATTCCAGATGAAAGTAATTTTCAAGCATTACCTTTTTACTACCAATTGTTCTTTCCCTTATAAATCTTTTCCCAGAAGTTTTTATTTGAAGTAATTTATCTCATTCTACCTTGTCCTTCCTCTTTCTTCCAGTGCATTGCTTTTTCTCAAGCTTCTATTTTTATTTTAAAATCATGACAGTTATGAGACTCAGGCATTCTATATTCTTCGTCAAACTAGAGTCCCTCTGTTTTCAGACTTATAAAAATCTTAAGGACTATATGTATTATCTTTCCCTTATGAATGTAAACATTTAAAACTTTCCATAATGACTCATTTTTCCTGATAGTTTTTATTTTTAATTTTAATTTCTTTGCATGCCAGAATATGATATTTCAAGTGCTCTGCTCCTGCAAAATAATAGCTAATAATATTTATACTTGTCTCTGGGGCTTCATAGTATTTGAATTATTTCTTTCTGCCTGATTAAATTATTTCTTCCTTCCTTTGGAAGCTCTGCCCATAGAGATTTTTATTTTCAAATTTCTTTCAGGAAGTGACTGGTAGAATTATTTTATTTTTTGCTTTTTGATTTTAGGATACATGGGAAGTTTTCATTTATGTATTTTTCAACTATGACTTTTAACATTTTTATTTTTTTGATTGTGACTTTTAGGTAGTCCAATAATTCTTTTTTTTAATTTAGTGAACTAGAAACAAAATAAGAAAAAAAAAAAACAGATACCCAAACCATTTGGTATTGGCTAAGGAATAGATTAGTTGATCAGTGGAATAGGTTAGGTTCAAGGGATAAAACAGTCAACAAATATAGCAACCTAGTCTTTGACAAACCCAAAGACCCCAGCTTTTGGGATAAGAACTTACTGTTTGATAAAAACTGGGAAAATAGGAAACTAATATGGCAGAAACTAGGCATTGATCCACACTTAACACCGTACACCAAGATAAGGTCAAAATGGGTTCATGACCTAGGCATAAAGAATGAAATTATTAATAAATTAGAGGAACACAGGATAGTTTACCTCTCAGACCTGTGGAAGGGGAAGGTCTTTATGACCAAAGAAGAACTAGAGGTAAATACTGATCACAAAATAGAAAATTTCGATTATACCAAACTGAAAAGGTTTTGTACAAACAAAACTAATGCAGACAAGATTAGAAAGGAAGCAATAAACTGGGAAAATATTTTTATAGTCAAAGGTTCTGATAAAGGCCTCATTTCCAAAATATATAGAGAATTAACTCTAATTTATAAAAAATCAAGCCATTCTCCAATTGAAAAATGGTCAAAGGATATGAACAGACAATTCTCAGATGAAGAAATTGAAACTATTTCTAGTCATATGAAAAGATGCTCCAAGTCATTATTAATCAGAGAAATGCAAATTAAGACAACTCTAAGATACCACTACACACCTGTCAGATTGGCTAAGATGACAGGAAAAAATAATGATGATTGTTGGAGGGGATGCGGGAAAACTGGGACATTGATGCATTGTTGGTAGGTTGTAAAAACCAACCATTCTGGAGTAGTTTGGAACTATACTCAAAAGTTTCAAACTGGCTGCCTTTGTCCAACGTGTTACTACTGGGATTATATCCCGAGATTATAAAGAAGGGAAAGGGACCCAGGACAAATTTTACGGCCTTTTTGAGTGGTAGAAACTGGAAACTGAATGGTTCCATCAGTTGGAGAATTGGAATAAATTTATAAAATTATGGTTTACTGTTCAAGAAATAAAGGATGATTTCAGGCCTGGGAGAGACTTACACGAACTGATGCTGAGTGAAATGAGCAGGACCAGGAGATCATTATATACTTCAACAACAATACTAGATGATGACCAGTTCTGATGGATCAGGCCATCCTCAGCAACGAGATCAACCAAATCATTTCTAATGGAGCAGTAATGAACTGAACTAGCTATGCCCAGAAAAAGAACTCTGGGAGATGACTAAAAACCATTACATTGAATTCCCAATCCCTATATTTATGCACACCTGCATTTTTGATTTCCTTCACAAGCTAATTGTACAATATTTCAGAGTCTGATTCTTTTTGTACAGCAAAATAACGTTTTGGTCATGTATACTTATTGTGTATCTAATTTATATTTTAATGTATTTAACATCTACTGGTCATCCTGCCATCTGGGGGAGGGGGGGGGGGTAAGAGGTGAAAAATTGGAACAAGAGGTTTGGCAATTGTTAATGCTGTAAAGTTACCCATGCATATAACCTGTAATTAAAAGGCTATTAAATTAAAAAAAAAAGAAAAAAAAACAGAATGTAAATAAGACATACAGGAAAGTAAAATAAAACAAAACAGTGTCAAGTACCCAGCAAAACATTAAGGACATTTCAAAATATACAACAATAAATTTCCATTTCAAAAAACACATGCCATATTAAAAGAAATTAAATTCATGTGTCCATTTTTCCTTTGTTTCATTGTAGGTTATTCTTTTGTTCTCTGCTGAGCATTTTTTACCGTATTTTTCCCCTTTTATTCCCCCCCCCAATTCTTTCCAGCAGTTTACATTTAAGCACCGATATATATTTATATATATACATGCACACACACATGTGCACACAGTACACATGCATATATATACACACACATATATAAACATGTACATTAACACAGACTCACACATATATACAAGTTTTATATACACACAAACATAAATCTACATACATATCCACATATATTCAGACATATCTATATCTATTTGCCCATATGTAAACATGCATGTAAAACAATAACAACATGACTGACAAATAAGGTAGATTTCTCTCTTGATTGGATCTTTAAGTTTGACTTCATCTAAGGATCAATGATTACTAACCTTACTTTTTGACTAGTAAATGATACTCTTGATCCTTGTTGTAGTGCTTCTATATATCTCTTATTTTCTATCTCTGCTAACTTTTCTACTTCTGCTCCTTAATTTGCCTTGCTATTACTTAACCTTCTCCAAGCTATGGATCTTTCCCTTATCTTTTCCTCCCACCCTTTTTTCTTTCTTTGTCCCATTCCCATTAATCTAAAAAACCTCTCTGTACCTTATATTATGCTACCCTTTCCCTGACTTTATCTCTTGGTCAGCAATCTACATACCTTGTCCCATGGCCATAAATCTACTCATCATTCTATCTCCCACTTTATGCTATTCCTTCCCTGTTATTTCTTTATAGATTTTACAGTGTCCTACACTCTTTATAGAATATATGTAGAGGTCCTAAATTATTTGCAATCTATTTTTCTAGCTCAAGATTTTTCCAATGAAATACTTCAAAATTTTCTTTTTTTTTTTTTAATTCACTTTACTCTTTTTTGACCAATCCTATTTTTAAGGAGTGAATTTCTTTAATAATTTTTTAAAAATTGATTTTATCTAGCTGTTAATTCTCTTTTCATAATTTCTTCTTCTTTATTTTTGGGTCCAAAATTTCCTCTAAAACTTTTATTTGGTTTTTAAAATTTTTGGTCCCTTTTATTTTTGTCTTTAGTTTTGGGTTTGGGTTGAATCTGCAGTTTTCTTAGATGATTTACTTGTAGATATTTTCAAATTATTATTTTCTGGATTTGTGTCTTGAGCTTCCCTGTTTTCATAGGAGATTTTTGTGGTTAGGTTCTTTTGTTGTTGTTATTTGCTTTTTTTTTTTTCCAGCCTATTTCTTTACTTTGGGATTGAATGTAAATATTGATTTCTGCTCAAGATTAGATGGTCTAAGATACCATGGGATACCTTGGCTTTATTAATCCAAGATGTGATACCTATGTGGACAGAGGGAAGAAAAGAAGGAAGTAAAGAAGGAAGAAAGGAAGGGAAAAAGAAGGAAGGAAGGAAGGAAGGAAGAGAGTGAAGGAGGGAGGGAAAGAGGGAAGGAGAAAAAAAGCATGCTTCCATGCTTCCAACTGACCAATTCCAGTTTTTAGTCCAGCTTTACTCACAGTTGTTTGTCCTTTGTTCTCAAAGAGGACCATTACGTCAGGGAGGTGATGCCATGACATGCAAGTGAATTGATTTTAAGTGAGGGAGGGCTGTGTAAGGTCATCTTCCTCACTTTGCCCTCTAGAGACATCTGGGTCCAGTAGCCATATATAAATCAAAATAACTGGAGATGGCCCTAGACAGATGGGATATCTTGCCCTTTTTAAACTAAGTTCTTCCACAAGCCTCAGTTAGAATTAGGTCACACCCATTTAGTGATTAATGTATTATTTATTTAAATTATCCAATCTGATCCTCATTGGCCACCAATAAGTCCCAGGCCAAGGTCCATCGGCTCATTATTTGTGCCCTAATTGACTCCAATTGAATGGAAATAGCAGTCATTTCTGCTTTGGTCAGGAACCCTGAGCATCTTCCACTTCCAGATTCATTCATTCATTCATTTATTTATTTAGATTTTTTTTTTGGACTACGTGAAAGAGGAGATTCTTTGACTCAATTACTACTTCACCTTAATCACTAAATGGGTGCAGCCACTGTCAAACTGAGACCTGTTTGAAGATCTAAATTTGAAATGTCCCCCCTTGCAACCAGGGCCATGTGTTTCCTTGTAATCTAAACTCTTCATTTTTACCCTGGAACTATTGCCTAGCATTCTTTCTTTTTTGAAATTGACTTAAATTTTTCTCCCTCTCTCAGTTCTTTTCTTGATGAAAAAACAAGCAATTTAATATAGAGTATACATGTACAGTCATGTAAAACATATTTCCATACTAGTCATATTGTGAAAGAAATCAAAGACCTAAAAAAATTAAATGAAAAAAGTTTTTTTTTTTTAAAGTATGCTTCAATTTGAGCTCAGATTTTAATCACTTATTTTTCTGGAGATGAATTTTACTTTTAATCATAAGTCTTTGGGAATTGTCTTGGATCTTTGTATTGCTGAGTTTAGTTAAGTTACATCTGGTCATAATAAAATATTCTTCTTACTGTATTCAAAGTTCTGGTTCTGCTCCCTTTACTCAACATCAGTTTATGCAAGTCTTTCCAAATTGCTCTGAGTGCATCCTGTCTATCATTTCTTACACCACAATAGAATTCCATAACAATCGTATAACACAATTTATTCAGTCATTCCTCAATTGATGGGCATGCCTAGATGTCCAAATCTGTACCACCACTAAAAAAAGACATAAATATTTTTGTACCTTTAGGTTCTTTTAATATTTGATTTTTTTTTATCTCTAAAGATATAGACCTAGTAGTGTCATTGTTGCGTATAAGGAATACTTGGTTTATATTTGTACATAGTTCCAAATTTCTCTAAAAAATTGTTTGAATTTGTTCACCACTGCATTTATCATGCATTAGTGTCTTAAGACACCATGTCCTTTCCAACATATATATCATTTTCCTTTTCTGCCATATTAGTCCAATCTGATAGGTGTTGAGTGGTACTGCAGAGCTGTATTTCCTCATAAGACTAGAAAGAACTTTGATTACAGGGCAATTTTTCTTGATAATCTCTTGAAAGTTGAAATCTAAGACCTTTTTCTTGTTTATGGCTTTCAAACAGCACAATAATTCCTGTTATACCTCCTCAACCTATTTTCAATGAGAGATATAATATTTTCATCTTCATTTTTTTATTTTGTCTTATTTTTTTTTCGTTATCTCATAAAGTCATTAGATTCTAGTTCATTACTTCTAATTTTCTAAGTTTTTTTTTTTCATTAGGGAACTTTTGTAGTTCCTATTCTATGTTGTTAATTTGCTGGTAGTTTCCTGTGGTGTTGCCTTTACTAGAACAGCCTTTGCTGATCTGCCTCCAATCTCACTCACATGTAGTAGATGTTTCCTGCTCAGCTTCAAAGTTGATTTGGGCTAGAAAATTTCTTGAACTCATTATTTTGTAGGTTTTACTATTCAAGATTTTTTGAAGCACTGTTTAAAATTTTTTGGAAGGGAATTTGGGGGAGCACAGTGATTCTTTGATCTTGGCTTTGCCCCACAATTACATTGGTCTCCAAAGTAGGAGTCAAATTGTTTGTGTAGTCTGGTTAAAGTAGTTGTGTTTAACAAACGGCACTTTATGTATGGAATCAACATTTAGACAAATATAGGTAAATTTTACAGAAGAGTTTCCAAAACAGTTATTGATAATTGTCCATTAATAATAGAAGATTAATTTCTAAAATATAGTCACAAAATTCTCTTTCTTTACCTACCCATTTAAAAAATATTCCAAATTTATGTATAGAAAAGGCGTTACTCATAATGCATTTTACTGGTACAAGATTAATAACATTAATTATATTGTCTTGAAATGTTATCCCTTGATGTTATAGTTAAGATGGCACATTTGGCTGTGTGTTAAAGACATGCAGAATTGATTTACTATTATTTGCCAAGGTTCCCCAATTCCAATAAATGTAGCAATAAGTCATTCAGTCAGCATGTATTAAATGTTTATTGTATTCTAGGCACTGCTTGAAGTTCTGAGAATAAAAAGAAAGGGCAATAATAGTCTATAGTCTCAAAGAACTAAGCTCAAAACTATATATAAAAATTATATAACAACAAACTATATATAAGGTAAATTATGGATAATCAACATACAGAAGCAATTGCATTTAGATCAGAAAATACTTTCCTGATCTCTTTTTTTATATTAGTAACTTAGAACACTTTTAAAGTCTTTGAATCTCCCTTAACATCTAGAATAGTGTTTTATACACAGATAAGTACTTTCTTTATAAATGATTATGAGAGGAAAAATCCCTTAAAACCCCAAAGAAATAAAGAGAAAAAAACAATGGAATCATAAATAGGCAAATAATTATTTGGAAAAAAGAGGGTTATCAAAGATAGAGTTTTTTTTTTTTTTTTTCATAACTTGAGAGACAATGTGGAAAAATTGAAAAAGTATTAGATTTGCAAATAGGGATGTTAAGGATGAATCTTCCTTCTCTGTCTTATGAACTGTGACCTTAGGACTTAGTTATCTTTTTTAAAAAAATAAAAATATTTTCCCCCAATTACATATTGAAACTTTTTTTTATTTTTTCAAGTTTTGAGTTGCAAATTATTTTCCTCTTTCCCTCTCCCTGAGACAGATCCCTGAGACAGTAAAGCTTATATATTTACATGTATATATATATATATACATATATATGTATATATACACACACACATACACACAATCATGTAAAACATTTCCATAATAGTCATTTTTGTAAGAAAAGACTCAAAAACATCAAAGAATGAAAGAAATAAAAATAATGTGCTTCATTTTGTATTCATTCAATATCTGTTATTTCTGTGGAGGAGGATTCCATGTTTCATCATTCGTCCTTTGGGGTTATCTCAGTTAATTGTATTGCTGAAAACAGCTAAGTCATTCATGCCTCTTCGTTGTGCAATATTGTTGTTACTGTGTACAAAGTGACTGATTCTATTCATTTAACTTTCCATCAGTTCATTTAAGTCTTTCCCGGTTTTGCTAAACTCATCCTGCTTATCCTTTCTTACAGTGCAATATTATTCTATCATGCAATATAGCAGAATTTTTTCAGTCATTCCCTAATTGATGGGACTCCCTTCAATTGTATGTATGTAAGTATTTATGTATATATATATATATATATATATATATATATATTCTTAGGTACCACAAAATTTCTGTTATTAATATTTTTTTGTACAAGTAGGTTCTTCCCCCACCTTAATTTTTTTTTTTGATAGATCTAACAATGATATTACAGCATCAAAGTGTATGCATAGCTTTATAGCCCTTTGGACTATAAATGCTCAGGATTAAAATATATGCACAGATTTTTAATCCTTTGGTCCAGAATGGTTGGATCAGTTCAAAACTCCACTAACAATGCATTAATAGGACTTAATTTTCTTAAATAAAAAATAATAGCAAAGTAAATAATCTCTAAGCTTCCTTTCAACTAAATTTCCTATAATCCAAATACAAAGATAGCTCTGACTTAAAATTTGGTTTAAAAAATAATGATTCTGAGGAACATAGGGAATTCAGCTTTAAGTTAAGGACAGAAATAACATCAAAACCGAGACAATACTCATTACATTACTTCATCAGGAATGTGGATATAACTTTTACCACCCTCTTTATCTCATTTCCCCCCTTACATATGTGTGTATATGTATATATACATATATATGTAATATAATATAACATAATGTATTATAATTAATATAATATAATATGTAATATAACATAACAATACAATACAATGTAATGTAATGCAGTGTAATACAATACAATATAATAAAATATACTGAGATACTGACCTACTGACTAATTACTTGGAGGTCAATAATTTTCTCACATGTTTCAAAGTGTAATATATTTGTATATATTTGATATAGTACATTATTTCAAGCTTTTCAATTTTCACTTACAGTTTCTCAGAAATTTGTGCTGTTTTTCTGTTCTCTGAGAGTATATATATATATATATATATATACACACATGTGTGTATATGTATGTATATATATATATATATATATACATGTGTGTATATGTATGTATGCATGTATATTTCTGTTATTTATTCATTTAATTCTGTTCTTGCATAGTTGCAGTGTTTCCTTGAAAAGCTTGAAAGCTACTGTTTCCTTGAAATCTATAAGAGTACTTGATGCAAATGTGTATTGCTTATTTACGGACTTCTTATGGACATAGGAAAATTCTCAAATTATATAATGAGTCAAAAGTAGGTAAAAAAAGATATATAAAAAGAACCTATTTGTGAAGTTTGTGTCACTATATGAAATGGAAAATAGAATGTGGCAGAGGAAATAGGTTCACTTTAGCATACTACTATGTGTTGCAGTATCTAAAAAGTGTTGCCAAAGAATTATTGACCATTCATTGAATATCAGATCAAAAGAAAATAGGTGATTGTTAACAAAAACATCTACTTCAAAAATTATTTATTATAATTATATCTGTTGTTTTTCAATTGTTTAAGATATGCCTGGTCTCAGTAATGCCTTTTGAGGTTTTTTGTGAAAAAGATCACAGTGGTTTTCCATTTCCTTCTCCAGCTCATTTACAGATGAGGAAACTGACACAAACAATATTAAGTGATTTGCCCAGGATAACATACCTAGTAAGTATCTGAAGCTAGATTTGAACTTAGGAAAAATGTGTCTTTTTGACTTCAGGCCTGGTGCTCTATCCACTGTGACACCTAGCTGTTATATTATTAATAATTATATTTACTTATAAATTTAAAATAAAATTAAGATTATTTCTACTAGTTCCTATTAATTGAATTAATGTTTTATTGCTTTCAATAGAAAGTGACTGCCTGCAATCACAGCACTACTACAAAGGAATAATCCTGTAATTATTGGCAAACAATTTATTTTTTATTTCTCTTTTCAACACAGCATATTGACAGAAATGCATTGAGTTTGTCACAGAAGACTGATAAATTAGTTTTACTAAAACTCCTTTTCCAGAACCCACATATGCAAAAATATTTGTTGTAGTGGCAAGGGACTGGAAATTGAGTGAATGCCCATCAGTTGGGGAATGGCTAAATAAGTTATGATACATAAGTGTAATAGAATATTATTGTTCTATAAGAAACAATTACCAGCATACCCTTTGATCCAGCAGTGTTACTACTGGGCTTATATCCCAAAGAGATACTAAGGAAGGGAAAGGGACCTGTATGTGCCAAAATGTTTCTGGCAGCCCTTTTTTTGTGGTGGCTAGAAACTGGAAAATGAATGGATGCCCATCAATTGAAGAATGGTTGGGTAAATTGTGGTATATGAATATTATGGAATGTTATTGTTCTGTAAGAAATGACCAGCAGGATGAATACAGAGAGAAATGAACTGATGCTGAGTGAAATGAGCAGAACCAGGGGATCATTGTACACTTAACAACTATAATCTGTGAGGATGTATTCTGATGGAAGTGGATATCTTCAACAAAGAGAAGATCTAATTCAGTTCCAATTGATCAATGATGGACAGAAGCAGCTACACCCAGAGAAAGAACACTGGGAAATGAGTGTGAACTGTTTGCATTTTTCTTTTTCTTCTCAGGTTATTTTTATCTTTTGAATCCAATTCTTCCTGTGCAACAAGAGAACTGTGTGGTTCTGCACACATATATTGTATCTAGGATATACTATAACATATTTAACATGTATAAGACTTCTTGCCATTTAGGGGAGGGGGTAGAGGGAGGGAAGGGAAAAGATGGAATGGAAGTGAGTGCAAGGGATGTTGCAAAAAATTACCCATGCATATTTATTGTCAATAAAAAGTTATTAAAAAAACCAATTAGCAGGATGATTTCAGAAAGGACTGGAGAGATTTACATGAATTTATGCTAAGTAAAGTGAGTTGAACAAAAGAACATTGTACGCAGCAACTACAATATTATGTGATGAGCAACTGTAATGTATTTGGCTCTTTCAAATATTAAAAAGATTCAGGCCAATTCCATGGTCTGATGGATAAATCGATGGAGAGAGTGTCTAGAGAGAGGCCTATGGGGACTGAATGTAGATCACAACAAAATATTTTCACCTTTTTTGTTGTTTGCTTTCTTGTTTTTTTCTCTATCATTTTCCCCTCTGTTGAGCTGATTTTTCTTGTGCAGCATGATAAATATGCAAATATGTTTAGAAGAATTTAACTATATTGGATTATTTGTTGTCTAGAGAAGAGGGAAAGGAAATAGGGAAGAAAAAAATTTGAAAGGTTTTGCAAGGGTGAATATTGAAAACTATCTTTGCATGTACTTTGAAAAACAAAAAGGTATTATTATTAAAATAACAAGTCCTTTTCTCCTGGTCTTCTTTATATTTAAGAATATTATTTTATAGCAAGCATATGTGTGAACCCAGCTTGCCTTAATTGTTCCACTAGTTCTTTATTGTAATGATCCAATTTGCATGAAGAGACTCATTTATGTTAATGGAGAGTTTATATTTCAAATACCAACATAGCTAATTTTCTTCTAGTAATTAAGTATTCACTTTCAGTTTTACATAATGTATGCCTTAAAATAAAACCTTCTTCCCCTTTGGTGAAAGATATAAATTCTGTTTCCTCTGATTCTGTATATTATATTGTTCTAAATGCATGTGTACAGTCATAATTTTGGGAGGCAAGGGTCTTCTGAATGTATTATAGCTAGGCTATTTCCATAAATTAATAAATCTGCCTAAGTGTGCTAAAGTAATTTGATGGAATTATAGCCAGCCTTTTGTATATATGTTTAAGTATCAAGTTAAGATTAATAGATTCTAATTTAAGATGATATTTTTCCTCAATAATATCTTATTTTTAATACATGTAAAGATAGTTTTCAAAATTCATTTTTATAAAATTTTGTGTTTTGAATTTTCTCTCTTCTCTTACTACTCCCCTCCCCAAGAGAGTAAGCAATCTAAGATAGATTATTCATGTACAATCCTTTTAAACATATTTCCCTATTTGTCATGTTGTTCAAGAAAAATCAGACAAAAAAAGGAGTGAGGGGAGGAAACTACATGAAAGGAAAATTAAACAAATAATAAAAAAGATGAAAATACAATACTTTGATCTACTTTGATCTCCATAATTCTTTCTCTGGATGAAGATGATGTTTGTAGATAATAAGTTGGTATGTAAAAAAAGCAAAACAAGAGAACAAATAATTAGTTGATATAATCAACAAGTTCTGCAAGTTACAGAATACAAAATAAACCCACACGAATCATTAAAAATTTCTATACACAACTTGTAAAACCTAACAACAACTGAAGATCAATTAAGGGAACAGAATCAAGAGAACGTTGTACACATTAACAGCAACATTGTGCAGTGATCAACTTTAACAAACTTAGTTGTTCTCAGCAGTACAAACATCTAAGGCAATTCCAAGGGATTAATGATAGAAAATGCTTTCCACATCCAGAAAAAAGGAATGATGTAATTTGAAAATAATTTTACGTATACTGTTTTCACTTTGCTGGGGTTTTTTGTTGTTATTTCTTGTGGTTTTTCTGGGTTTTTTTATTCTTCTTCTACAACATGACTAAAGTGGAAATATGTTTAATAAGATTATACATGTGTAACATATCAAATTGCTTGCTGTCTTGCGGAAGGAGGAAGAAAGAAAAGAGGGAAAAATGGAAATCAAAATCTTTAAAAAATAAATGTTGAAAATTATTTTTACATATAATTTGAAAAAATAAAATACTACTAAGTAGAAAAAAACAAAATTAAAAAAAAAAGAAAAAAATCACTTAAAATAAGAGAAAGAAAGATAAATTCCATTTAAAATAGCAGCAGACAATGTAAAACATTTGGGAGACTTCCTACCAAGACAAACCCAAGGATTACAAAATACTTTTCACAAAAATAAAGACAGATATATATTGGAGAAATTGTAATTGCTTTTGGGTAGGCCAAGCCATAAAAATGACATTTCTGCCTACAGTAATATTTATAAGTAATACTTATCCAGTATCATACTAATCAATATACCATATATTATTTTATACAGCTAAATAAAATGCTAACATAATTCAGCTTGAAGGACCAACAGTAAAGAAGATCAAGAGAATCAGTGAAAGAGGTGTGAATGAAGGCATTCTAGCTATTCTGAATTTCAAACTATATTAGAATGAGCTAATCATCAAAAAAAAATCTGGTACTGGCTAAGAAATAGATTAATGGATCAGAAGAGTAGATTAGTTATACAATACACAGTAAAAAGCATTACCATAATGTGGTCATAAAATAAAATCACTTGCAGAGTAAAATCAAATATAAAATACAGAGTCAATAATAAATTCTCACTAAGCTTTTAGCATAAGAACTAACATTTGAGAAAAATTATTTTGAAAACTGGAAAGCAGTTTAGAAGGAACATAGAGCAACATCTCACACTATATAAAAAGATAAGGTAAAACAGATAAATGATTTAGAAATAAAAGATAATGTCACAAGTAAATTAGGAAGCATGGAAAATGTAACTATGAATAAGAGAAGAATTTATTATCAAACAAGAAATAGAGAAAACATGAGAATTAAAACACATAATTTTGATTGTATTTAAATAAAAATTTTCACATAGCTATAACTAAAAGTAAAACAAAACTTTTTTTTTTGCTTGTTTGTTTTTGTTTTTTTATAGCAAGTTACTTTGATAAATGCCTCCTTTTCTTTGTTTTCCTTGTTGGAATCAAAGGAATGAAATCAAATATATTAAAATAAAATAAGAACCATTCTCCAAATATATTCTCAAAGAATATAAAAAAGCGGTTTTCAAAAGAAGAAATCAGTGATATCAATGGTCATGAAGAATTCTTTAAATCACTACTGGCTGGAGAAATACAAATTAAAACAACTTTGATATGCCATGTTATATGTATCAGATCAGTTAACATGACAGAAAAGGAAAAATTCCAAATGTTGGAGGTGGTATAGAAAAATTGAGATACTGATTCACTCTGGGTGAAGTCATGAAGTGATTCAACCATTCTCAAGACCAAATCAGAACTATGCTCATATAAAATTTAGTATACACTTTGACTTAGTAATGCTATTTCTAGATCTGTATCACAAGGAAAACAAAGAAAAGGGGGAACTTATTTGTACCAAAAATATTTATAGCTAGTCTTTTTATGGTGGTAAAGACTGGAAATTGAGGAAATGCCCATCATCTAAGGAAATAGTTGAACAGATTGCAGTATGATTTTGACAAAATACTATTGAGCTTTCATGAAAGGATGAACAATATGGTTTCAGCAGAACTAGCAACACATTGTACACAGTTACAGCAATACTGTAAGGATGATCAGATGTTAAGGAATCAGTTCCTTTGATGAAGAAAATAAGATGAGACAATTCCAAAAAAACCATGATGAAAGATGCCATCCACCTTTAGACAAAAAATTGATGAATTCTGAATACAATCAAGCATACTTTACTTTTAAATTTTTAATTGTTTTACTTTGTGTTTTCTTTTATGATATGGCTAACATGGAAAAATGACTTTTATTATTTCAAGCATAACTGATATTGACTTGCTTGACTTCTCGAGGAAAGAATAGAGGGGGAAGGTGGTGAGGAATTCAAAAAACATTTTTAAAAATGGTTGTTAAAATATTTAAATGTAATTGGGAAATACATAATGAAATAAATAAAAACATAGTTTTTAAAAAGAACATCCCTGTAGAGAAAACAATGTTCATTGTTGTTTTTGTTGTTATGTATTAATTCAAAAGAAAAATATTTTTTAATGAAGGAAGATTAAAGATTTGTCCTATATATCAGGTTCAGAAAAACAATTTTATCAAAGTTTATCTCTGATCTAATTCAGGTCAAAGTGGAAAAATACTGATTATTTTCTTTAGTGATATTTTTTTCCTATCCATTTATGAGATGAGTGAGCTGCACTATCTGGAAGAAATATGTTTGACAAAAAGTGGCTGAAAGATGCTACTTGCTTTCTATTTAGTCTAAATGGTACATTCTTTTCTATTGAGTCCAAACATATTAGTAACTAATTCATAGAGGATTTTTTTTTCTTTTTTCCTCTCTTTTTCTGTCTGTCTAGCTTTCTCTCTCTTTCTCTCTCTTTTTCTTTCTTTGTTTCTCTTTCTTTGTCTCTCTCTCTGTCTCTTTCTTACCCGCACATTCATATAGTGTAAGCCTTCTTCCTGATTTCCTTCTTTCTGAGTGTGGCATAATGGAGTCATGATCACTAAGCTTGGATTGCAAGGGATTTAAAAACATCTCTATTTTTAAAAAATAGTGTTTTAGATACCATCCCATGTCTCTTCTAACTCTAAATCTATTACTTTTGCACATACATATTTTAATGATAACTTTTCCCTTTCCTTCAATTTGGTTCAGTTTTCAATTCAACAAATCCATATTATCTCCCTACTAGATATATAGCAAGATAACAGCAATTTATTTTAGGTGAGTTCATCAGAACTTGGGCCAATTTCATTTCCCATTTTGCAATGTTTATTGAAATACTTTTTTTTGGAAGATTTTCAAATTACCTTTGCCAATTTATGTGTTGTAATATAAAGAAAGAGCTTACAAATATACAAATATAGTCATTTTAGAAAAAAATATAGAATCTTGCTGACTTTATCTTCATGGGCCCTTTGGGAAGCAGTTTACTTTGTCAGCAAATCATTTGCATACCATTGGCAGCACCCTTGGGCCATCTAGTTGTGATAATTTTCCTTACCATTATTGAAATGAAATGAATTTTACTCCATGTTTTTAAAGTGCCTACAGTGAACTTGTTCTCAAAATGATCCTTGTGGTATCTTTTGTTATCTATAAGAGAAGTGAATATGGTAAGCCAATGTCTTTTTAAGCCTATTAAATGTTTTCTACATTTCTCAAAAACATTCTACAGTTGTTTTTAGCACAGTTACTTTCTCTTTGTGATGGAGTTTCTCAGCTAGAATCTTTAGGGGGCAATTCACATTGCATCTGACTCTAACAAAAGTTATATTAGAAGAGTTATAATGAAGAAGGAACTATAGAACAATTAAGATATATTGTACTGGTTTTGGGGAAGTACAATCATATTTTTGCACTATTTTGATGTTTTTAGAAGTTTATAGTACAAATTTGAACAAATGGAAAAGGTAATATTTTCTTGATATCAAGCAGGTAGAATAATAGGATCAAAAAATTTACAACCAGTTAAAGCATATATGCATATGTGTAAATATAGATTTTTAAGTAAAATATATGTCTAGAAATTATAATTTTCTCCTGACTAAATTCTTACCAGTAAATTTCTTCATTTAAATTTGTGTGCTAAACCAATCTGTTTGCATGGGATAGTCAGAAAGTGACAAAGTGAACTATTTCTCTAGTGACACTTTTATGACCTTATTAACAGAAAGAACTCTATTTTAAGGTAGATAATTTTTAAGAGGTAAATTGTCTTTCACTTATGTTACTTTGTTTCAGTTCTGGATTATTTGGGGGATAATAATATCTCTAAAACTTTACAAGTCAACAAACCTTGCTAATAATCTTTCTTTTTTTTGGGGGGGGGAGTTGTTTTGGAGTGTGTGCCGGATAGATTTCCTTTCACCTTTAACCTCTAATACTTCCTGCTTCATTACCTTTTATTTTTCTGAGAAAAAAATCTTTCTATAGCTCTAGACTGTCATTTCCTATCCTCTTCCTTCTTTTACATAAAATCCAATAACTGTTTAAAATTTTATAATCAGGTGCCAAATGGTGTGCAAGACAATCTGTGCTTATTGTATGATTATCAACAATCAAATTTTAAACAGATGTTGATGTTTGAACCATATTTCCCTCGATGGGTTGACTTGGATCATCTTTAAGGAAATAATTATTGGAGAACTAAATGACATAATGTATGTGTAGGATATTCATTCTTTATAGATTTCAAAGACTGTGCTTAGCATCTACAAAATAGCAGGATTAGCTTTCTGAAATGTATATAAAAACAAGTTTCTACAACTCCTAAGTAGGATTTGTGAGTTGTCCCAATTCTCTGTTGTGAGTATCTGAACATTTCCTTTCAAAGGGATTTGACATTCAGATCAACAAACTAGGGTTTTATGATTAAATTAGGGAAGGCAATGAATGGACCTGAGATAGGTGGGATAAGATAGCTGAAATTAACACAGAAGCTAGGACAATATTCATAGAAACAAAGCCAACTAGAGGCAGAAATTATCAAACAACATTTTGCCTATATTTATCCTTATAAAAAAGACTGCATTCTATATCATATTTGTGTGCATGTGTGCCTGTATTTTTTTTTTAAAAATAGTGATTTTCAAAGTAGAAAATTTTGATTATATAAAATTGAAAAGTTTTTGTATAAACAAAACTAATGCAGACAAGAATAGAAGGGAAGCAATAAAGTGGGAAAACATTTTTACAGTCAAAGGTTCTGATAAAGGCCTCATTTCAAAAATATAGAGAGAATTGACTCTAATTTATAAGAAATCAAGCCATTCTCCAATTGATAAATGGTCAAAGGATATGAACAGACAATTCTCAGATGAAGAAATTGAAACTATTTCTAGCCATATGAAAAGATGCTCCAGCTCATTATTAATCAGAAAAATGCGACTCTGAGATAACACTACATACCTCTAAGATTTGCTGGAATGACAGGGAAAGATAATGCAGAATAGGAGGGTATGTGGGAAAACTGGGACACTGATACATTGTTGGTGGAACTTTGAATACATCCAACCATTCTGGAGAGCAATATGGAACTATGCTCAAAAAGTTATCAAACTGTGCATACCCTTTGATCCAGCAGTACTACTACTGGGCTTATATCCCAAAGAGGTCTTAAAGAAGGGAAAGAGACCTGATGTGCAAGAATGTTTGTGGCAGCCCTCTTTGTAGTGGCTAGAAACTGGAAACTGAGTGGATGCCCATCAACTGAAGAATAGCTGAATAAATTGTGGTATGAATGTCATGAAATATTATTTTTCTATAAGAAATGACCAGCAGGATGATTTCAGAAAGGCCTGGAGAGACTTACATGAACTGATGCTGAGTGAAATTAGCAGGACCAGGAGATCATTATATACTTCAACAACAATACTATATGATGATCAATTCTGATGGACATGGCCCTCTTCAACAATGATATGAACCAAATCTGTTCCAATAGAGCAGTAATGAATTGAACCAGCTACACCAGCGAAAGAACTCTGGGAAATGAGTATGAACCACTACATAGAATTTCCAATCCTTCTATTTTTTTCTGCCTGCATTTTTTATTTCCTTCACAGGCTAATTATACACTATTTCAAAGTCTGATTCTTTTTTTGTGCAGCAAAATAACTATATAGACATGTATACATGTATTTTATTTAACATATGCTTTAACACATTTAACATGTATTGGTCTACCTGCCATCTGGGGGAAGGGGTGGACGGAAGGAAGGGAAAAATTGGAACAAAAAATTTTTCAATTGTCAATGCTGAAAAATTACCCATGCATATATATCTTGTAAATAAAAAGCTATAATAAAAACAAAATGGTGATCTTTTAAACAAGTTAATTCATTTGATAGAAGTGTCTCTGACTAATGAGGAAGACCTTGCTTCTTCTCAGGGAAACTATTTTTTTCCTATTATGCCAATTGAGGCAAGAAAGACTGGTTATTTTTCTATAATTATTTACTCGATTACATATTACTGTGACATGAATAGTTTTCAGTTATACTATTTGGACACAAGAAACTAGTTACTCAAGTTTGTAATTTTAAAAGAGTAGAACTTAGATAAATGTGAAAGTGAAATCATAATTGAACAAATGAGATAATGCAACATTTTCCTTCTGTTCAACAACCCTTCTATTCCCCTTTCCCTCAAAAAAATGATGAATAAGAAAGTACAAGAAAAAATTGTAGCAAGTGGCCCAAGATACTAATGGAGTTTGGGAACATACAATGTGTGTGTAGGGGGAAGAGAGCTGAAATACTCCACACCCCAATGATAAATTAAGATTTCTTTAAGCAGTTCATTCAATATCTCTGTCACAAGTCTATCTTCAGTTCAGACTTTTATTTGGCAAGGTATATTTTATCACAGAATTCATTAATCATTCTCTGAGTCAATAATAAATGATCAAAAATCCCTAAACACATTCTCTACTTCAAGTGTAATTACTGACCCATCTCATTACTTAACTTTATTCAGATCATGGCCAGCAGGATTTAAAGAGTTAATGCTAAGAATATTTCAGATTTCAGTGATGAACCATATTATCTGAAATGATATGATAAATCATAGAAACCTTTGTAAATTACATTTGACCTTTTTCTAGAAATAAGGGTAAAAAGTCTTTAAAAATTATGGAAAGTAGACCACCTTCTCTTATCAGTTCACTCATTCATGTTTTGACACTGCAATCTAAATTCAATTTCCTGTCCCTGACACTTTAGAATCTTCATTAAGAAAATCTGGGACTTGCATTATATCAGCATTCACACCACTTTACATTGACAGAGACACATTACCATATTTCAGATTGACCTTTTATAGTATCAACTGAATGATTTAAAATTATATTCAATAAACTTATTTATGAATAACACATTTCTATAGTCATTCATTCATTTTCATAGTTTTTAATATAAGACAAATTTTAAGCAGAAGCATAATAGTATTTTTAACCACATACAATGTTATTTGTTCTACAATTTTGTTACTTTTCTGTAGTTTTTTTGCTTTTTTAATTGTTTGATCTTGTTGTGTTTTATTATCTCATACTTTTTGCTTATCAGCAATTCCCATGCTTGAGTTAGTATAGTAGTTATTATATTGATGATTGATTATAATGTTAAGTCATCCATATTCTATCATTAGCTTCATCAAATGCACATCTGCCTCTATTCATTCTTTTTTCAATGCCTTAACATACAAACAAAATTACTCCATATTAAGTTCTTACTCAAAATTATTTTTAAAATTTGAGTAGACTTTTTGTGTGTGTTTGTTTAATCATGTATACATTTCTTCTTAAATGAGTTCTGAGTTTTAAGTACAACATCATGTTTTTGGAGGTAGACATAGCAGAGTGCCAAGGTAATGAACTGGATGGGAAGAGAATAGAGTTGTAGAACTGATTTTGTGACTAATTGTAATTTTTTCCCACATAACTTTGAATAAGTCATTGATACTCTCGAAGAATAAATTTCCTCTTCTACAAAAATCAGAGTGATAGATTAGACATAATGAAATTTTCAAAATAAATGATCAAGGTGTCATAGAGGTTATACGCCCATTGTTAACAATGAAAATACCAAATAGCTCACATAGATTATCATAACCACAGTTTAAGAAATAAAAATAAAACAAAAACAAACCAAAGAGCTAATGGTGCATATGAGGAAAAAAAAAAACAAAACTTTCTGCTTTTCACTTGATGAAAGAAACTAGCTAGATACATATGTCAAAGAGTTTTCAAGGAGGTTATCCTCTTTAGTAAGGCATAACCTTTATACACATAATAGTGGCTACACAGTGAGAAGTAGCTATGAAAATGATAGAGAACAGCAACAATGAGGCAAGTTTTATTCATAGCAGGATTTCCTGAAACAATGTACTTCTTGCAGGTGTTTGATTTCAAGAACCACCTACAACTGCTGCATAAAAAATTCTGAGATTTTGCTTTAGCAGAATTCAAGCAGAGGGTGAACACCAAGGATTATTCTTAAGCCAAACTCAGGACAGATTGCTTTCTGATCTGGAAGCTCTAGAAAACAGGGTTTCCTAATAATTAAAAGGGAAGTGTTTAAGAGAGGGGTGATCTGGCAAAGAAGTCCAGACAGTATCTGTCACACTATCCAGTGATAAAATGCTATCATTCCAGTCATTTGAAGCTATTGAGGAAGGTAGTCTTAAATAGTGAAATATATTTTTTTAAATGGTAGAATTAATATAAAATTTTAATGTTTTCATTTTAAGTCCACATAGTAACTAGAGCTAATAGAAATAAATATTGATTAGCAATGATAACATATCATAATTGAGAACGGTTTTAATCATATCAGAACTTAATATTGTTATCAGTTAACAAACATTTATTAAATGATTAATATGTGCCAGAAAATCTACTGAACAGTGAACATACAAGGACAAATCAACTCTTCTCTACTGTGAGAACTGTGATCTCAATCAGTCATTGGACAGACTTTTACTATGGCATAAAAGAGTTTAAATGATTAAAAAATCAGATAACTTCCACATGTTTTAGTATCTCAAAATTAGGAACTAAACTAGAATACTGGTTCTTCTTTGAATATGGGAACTTCATCCCACAATTCAGTTTCTTTTTATTGGCTATCACTCATCATGTTTGTCATGGTCTCCCTCCTCACATCTGCTTCCTGGCTCTTCTACTTTCCTTTAAGAATCAATTCAAATATCATCTTCTACAAGATGATGGTCCTCTATCCACATAGTCCCCTATCACCATTTCAATTTATATGTTAATTATATTGTTATATAATTATGTATATATATATATATATATATATATATATATATATATAATGAAGCAGAAAAGGAAGCCAAGGTAAGTATTGTGATTTATCAATATTTATACAGCTAAGAAACATTAGATGTAGTATTCACACCAACTCAGACCTTTTGATTCAAGTTCGCACACAAATCTATGTCTGCTAATTGCAGGTTTATGCTGCCTCTATTATATGTGTACATGTGCATTTGTGTGCCTGTCTGTGTGTGTGCCTGTGTGTATGTGTATGCATTTTCCCTCTTGCTCTAGTACTGACCACTGATTAAATATGTTCTGATTTAGTTGGCTTATATATGTCAAAAAAGGCACTGAAATTTGGATGTATGTACAGATTAATTAAAAAAAAAAGGGGGGGGCGGGGCAGAGCCAAGATGGCAGAGAAGGCACACACAACTTTCTAAGCTCCTCTCATCCCCTTACAACCAACTATTAAATTCAGCCTCAAAAATAGCACCTGACTGCTAAAATTCATGAAGATTAGAAGCATGCAACTTACCAGCTGAAGATAGTCTGGAAGATCACCAGGAAAGGTTTGTCCTGAAGGGCCAGGAAAAGACTAGCACAGGCAGCGAGAGATTAGTGTCCTGAGCAGACTAGGGGTGGGGGTGGTCTTTGCTTTAAATGTTTTCTTTTAAACAACACAATGTAGATTCTATCTTTTAATTAAGTCTGCTATCCATTTTCGTTTTATGACAGCATTTATCTTATTCATATTCACAATTAAAATGACATTCTGTATTTCCTGCTATGTTATTTACGCCCAAATTATGCTTTTCTCTTTAGTTTCCTCCTTTCCCTCCTTTTTAGTAGTTTGCTTTTGCTCACCAGCTCCTTAGAGCAGTCCTCCCTTTTATAGCCCCTCCTCTTTCTTATACCTTTCCCCTACAACTTCTGTTTCCCCTTCAATTACCTTCCTCATTTCCTTTCCCCTTTCCCCTCCCACTTCCCTGTAGGATGAAACAAGTTTCTCTCTAAAGCCAAATATGCTTGATATTCTTTCTTTAATTCCATTCTGATGAAGGTAAGATTCACACAATGTTCATCCGTCTCTCTTCTTTCCCTCAATTATAATAAATCTTCTGTGCCTCTTTAGGAGATGTAATTTCCCTCATTTTAGCCCCATTTTCCTATTTTTCCAGTACAATCCCCTTTCCACTTCTAGTTCTTTTTATATATATTAGCACAATAATATTATATTATATGTCCATTTTCTAAGTATAGAAACATAGATATAGTTTTCAGGAGTTCTTTCCTTTTTACCTTTTTTGTTTGTTTGTTTCTCTTGAGTTCTGTATTTGGAGATCTTTGTTTTTGTTTTGTTTTGTTTTGTTTTTTCAGCTCTGTTCTTTTCATCGGAAATAAATGAAATTCCCCTGTATCAGTGAATGTCCATGTTCTTCCCTGAAAGATGATGCTGAATTTCCTGGATAGTTTATTTTTGACTGCAATACAAGTTTTTTGTTTTTGTTTTTGTTTTTGTTTTGCCTTTTGGAATATCAGATTCCAGGCCCTTTAATGTGAAAGCTGCTAGATCTTGAGTAATCCTGATTGTAGCTCCTTGATATTTGAATTACTTTTTTTTTTTTTTTTTTTTCTGGCTGCTTGCAATATTTTTTTCTTGATCAGATAATTTTGAAATTTTGATACAATATTCCTTGGAGTTTTCATTTTGAGGTCTCTTTCAGAAGATGATTGGTGAGTTCTTTCAATGACTATTTTACCTACTGGTTCTAGGACATCATGAATAGTTTTCCTTGATGATTTCCTGAAAGGTAATATCAAGACCCTTTTTTTCATCATGATTTTCAGGAAGTCCAATAATCCTTAGATTGTCTCTCCTACATCTATTTTCCAGGTCGTTTTTTTCCCAATGGGGTATTTTAAATTTTCTTTCATTTATTTATTTATTTATTTTTCATTTCATTTTGTTTTGTTTTGTTTTGGACTGATTCTTGATGTCTCATTAAGTCATTCATTTCTTTTTTTAAGTTCTAATTTTTAGTGAATTATTTTATTCAGTTGTTTTTTATTTCCTTTTGCCTTTGCCAATTGAATTTTTAAATGAGTTGTTTTGTTCTATGGATTCTTTCCCCCATTTTACAAATCCTCTTTTTCAAGTAGTTGTTTTCTATTTTGTCAAATCTATTTTGTAAGAAATTAAATGCTGTTTCCATTCCATCAAGTCTATTTTGTCAGGAGAGATTTGCTCTTTTCATTTCCCTGAATCTATTTTTCAAGTAGTTTTCTTCAGATAGTTTCTGTGTTTCCTTTTCTAAACCCTCTTACAATGTTCTCATTTCCTTTTACCATTTTTCTTCTGATTCCCTTTAAGATCCTTTTTTAAATCTTCAAAGAGAGCCTTGTGAAATGGGGAACAATTCATATCACCCTTTGTGTCTTCATTTGGAGGTGATCTGCTTTTAATGTCCTCAGGGTTTGAAATTTGTTCTCTTTCTCCATTAAAAAAAAAAAAAAAAAAAAAAAAAAAAAAAAAAAACTCTTCATGATCAAACTATGTTTTATTTTTCTGCTTATGTTTTAAAATGTTGAGATCTGCTTTTAGGTTAAAGATGAGATTGTCCAAGCTTCCTCTACCACAGTGCATGATCCCGGTCAGTGCTGACTAACTTTGGGTTCTGGGTGGGCGTGGCCAGGTCACATGCTATTCTGGGGTCCAGGGCTCATTATTTGCCTTTTATATTTGTGTTGGATGTCTTACAGCTAATCTGCTAACCTACTGTCTTGCAGCCAGGACAGAGTAATTAACACTGCGGTAGATTCATTGAGCCATTCATTTCCATGTGTTCAGTTCTGAATTTTAGTGACTTATTTTCTATATTTACTTTTTTTTACTTCTTTTTTATTTGTCCAATTGAATTTTAAAATGAGTTGTTTTGTTCTATGGATTTTTTTTTTCCATTTCACAAATTCTGTTTTTTAAGGAGCTATTTTCTTTTTCTTTTCACAAATTCTGTTCTTTTGGGAGCTGTTTTCTTTTTCCATTTTATCAAATAATTTTTTAAATGAGTTACATGCCTTTTTCCAAAGCCTTTTGCAAAGTTTTCATTTCCTTTCCTCATTTTTCTTCTACTCTCTTTTAAGATCCTTTTAAATTTCTTCTAGGAGAGCCTTGTGATATGAGGACTGATCCTCATCACCTTTTATATCACCTTTTGGAGCTTCATCTGGAGACAATCTCTTTTTAGTCTTCTCAGGACTTGAAATCTCTTCTTCTCTTTTAACATAAATACTATCTATGGTCAGAGTTCTCTTTCCTTTTTTACTCCTTAAAACAACAACAACAACAAAACATTAAGGTCTTCTTTTAGGGAAGGAGAGGTTTTTCAAGCTTCCTCTACAAGCCACAACTTTCTCTACAAGTGGCAGAAGCTACATTAAGTCTGTTATGACTCACTCCCAGTACTGGTTGGGCATGGTGAGGTCCCGTGAAATTCTGGCATTGTGGGGTTCACACTGCCCTGAGTCTCTGCACTATGTCTATCCTCAGTTCCTCCCTTAATGCTTTATTGGAACAGATCTTTTCTGAAATTCTTCCAAAATATCTTGTGTTTGAAATTTGTTACACTCCAAATATTCATAGGTTCTGTCACTCCAAAACCAGTTCAGGTGCTTGATTTAGTGTTGATCTGAAGGACATCAGGGAGAAGTGATAAAGATGTATCTCCTCTCTGCCAGATTCTGCATCAAAAAGCTAATGTTAGAAAGGTCTGGAAATATTTACACAAACTGAAAACAAACAGAAACACATCCTGAGTTAAATTAGCAGAACCAGGCATAATATCAATAGCAATAGCAAGATTATGGAATGATCAACTACGATAGACTTGATTCCAGCCATTAGTGATTAAAACCAATGCCAATAAATTTTTGATGGAAAATCCTGTCTGCCTTCAGAGAGAAAACTATGGAGACTAAATATAAATCATAACATGCTATGTTCACTTTTTCTTTTTCTTCTGATTTTTTCTCACTTTCCTCTCACAACATGCTTTATAAAGAAATATGTAAAAAAAAAAAAAAAAGAAAGAACTTACATGCATAACCATGAAAGACATTGTTTCTATATGTAATTTGGGGATACAAAGAAATAAATTAGAATATATGCTTTTTTAAAAAATAATTTGGACATGTAATAAGAGTAAATATCTCCAATAACTAGCCAATTATTTATAAAATCATAAAGGAGATTAATAAAATTAATGAAAAAGCTTTTAATAAATAGATCAAACAGCAATCTTTCTGATAAAACATCTAGAGAGAAAACATTGTTTTGGAAATGAAAAAAGGAATACTCAAAAGAAATTAAAAGAAATAAAGGAAATCACCAAACATAAATTTAGTGAATTATATTTCCTAACAATAAAAAGTCATAACTTTGAAGAACTGGGATGAATATTTACAATGATATACAACACTCACTGAGAACAAAACTAGAAAATTTAAATATGATGGAGTATCATAAATAGGCATTTGGGAAGTCGTAAATTAATTTGAAAAATTATATTGATTGGTACTGGGCACAGTTGACATCTCTAATGTCTTTAATACTGTCAGTCATCTTCTTCTGTCTTGTGTGCTTCCATGACATTGGTCATGCACTCAGGCTTTTTTTTTTATTTCTTGTATGAATAGTCCTTTTTTTATTTATTTCATAGCTTTTTGTTTACAAGTTATATGTATGGGTAATTTTACAACATTGACAATTGCCAAACCTTTTGTTCCAATTTTTCCCCTCCTTTCCCCACTCCCTCCCCTAGATGGCAGGATGACCAGTAAATGTTAAATATATTAGAGTATAAATTAGATACGCAATAAGTATACATGACCAAACAGTTATTTTGCTGTACAAAAAGAATCAGACTCTGAAATATTGTACAATTAGCCTGTGTAGGAAATTCAAAATGCAGGCAGGCAAAAATATAGGGATTGGGAATTCAATGTAATGGTTCTTAGTCATCTCCCAGAGTTCTTTCGCTGGGCATAGCTGGTTCAGTTCATTACTGCTCCATGGGAGCTGATTTGGTCATCTCATTGCTGAAGATGGCCAGGTCCATCAGAATTGATCATCATATAGTATTGTTGTTGAAGTATATAAGGATCTCCGGGCCCTGCTCGTTTCACTCAGCATCAATTCGTGTAAGACTTTCCAGGCCTTTCTGAAATCATCCTGTTGGTCATTTCTTACCAAACAATAATATTCCATAATATTCATATACCACAATTTATTCAGCCATTCTCCAATTGATGGGCATCTATTCAGTTTCCAGTTTCTGGCCACTACAAAGAGGGCTGCCACAAACATTCATGCATATACAGATCTCTTTCCCTTCTTTATGATCTCTTTGGGATATAAGCTCAGTAGTAACACTGCTGGATCAAAGGATATTCAAAGTTTGATAACTTTTTGAACATAGTTCCAAATTGCTCTCCAGAATGGTTGGATGTATTCACAATTCCACCAACAATGTATTAGTGTCCCTGTATGACTAGTCCTTACAAGTTTTCTTTTTCATATTTTCCTCCTCCAAATTATGTAGGTTAAACATCAGTTTATCTCAAGTTTCAGTTCTTGTTCTCTCCTTCTACTTCTACTTCTCCTCGTCCTTCTTCTCTTCTCTCTTTTCCTCCTCCTCCCATCCTTTCCTCTCCTCTTTTTCCCACTCCACTCCTCTCCTCTTAATATAATATCATTCTGTGATCTCATCTGATTCATGTGTTTGATTATCATTTCTAAATACATAATTCTCACATCTGTTAATTCAGATCCAACTTATTTTCTGACTTCTTGTCTTGCAGGACTTCCCAACTTTCTCATGGACATCTAGAGCTGGATATCTCACAGTTATCTCAAATTCAACATATTTAAGGGAACATATTATCTTTATCTCCAAAACATAACTCTTCTGAGCCATCATGCCAGTAACTGAGACTCTTAATCTGCATGTTATTTTCAACTCGTGAATCAAATTCATTCCATAGATCCAATATGTTGCTATTTCTTATAGATTATATCTTTGCAATATCTCTTCTATATAAGTCCTTTTCACATTACCATGGTGCAAGCCGTTATCATCTCAAAATTATACTTTGAGAAGTCAAGTGATTAAAGAATTTGACTCAGTTATCCAAGTTTACATAGCTATTAAATGGTAGTGATAGGACTTCGAGTCCAGAGTTATTTCTACATTATAATTCCTTGGACTTATGAAGCAATAATTATTTCATATCCCTTCAATTCATTTTGAGTCCATGACAGAAATTTTTATTTGTCTGGTTGATGGTAATAATATGACAAACCATTTATCTCCTAATTCTCTAGTTGACTATTTTTTTCAACAAATAGGAAATGGTATAAATAATGCAAATGTGAAGGATAAAAGTAGAAAGAAGTAGGACTGGCAACAAATACTATACCCTGTAGCAAGCAATAGTATAAATAAAGATAGAAAACGAACCCTAGACAAAATCACTTTTTTTGCACATATTACTACATGTAAATCCCAGCGAGGAGTATATTAGATAAAGAAAGAATACAACAGAATAATTGACATCTTTTGACTACATTGTTGGAAAAGTTAAAAATTGCTCATTAAAGTATGGGTTAGGCTTGGAGTCAGGAACACTCTTTTTTCTGAATTACAACCTGGTCTCATCCTGGATAAATCAATTAATACCATTTGCCTCAATTAACTCATTTGTAAAATGAGCTGGAGAAGGAAATGGAAAATCACTGCAGTATCTTTGCCAAGAAAATACCAAATTGGGGGTGGGTGGGTGAAGAATTAGGCATGACTGAAAAAAAAATTACTAAGCAACAAATAGTACTTTAAGTTTTAAAAAGTGCTTTATGTATGCTTATCATTTTATCTTCAGAACAAACTTGTTTCAATTTTATAGATATGGAAATTAAGTTAAATAAAATTTATAGGACTTGCCCAGGGACATAGGATCTGCAGTGGAATTGAAATTTTCCTAATTATTCTGCGCTCTCTCTCTCTCTCTCTCTCTCTCTTTCTTTAAAAATATTCCAAAAGCCTCAGAAAATGCCAAAATTTGCTTCAGATTGACCTTTTTTTTAATACTGTAGATAAAGTGGATAAAGTAAGAGGGGTAATATCCTATCATTTTTAGTTTATCATTTCAAAACATACTCTGCACACTTGAAAATCCCTTGAGGTCAATTATCAAAAACCTCTTGCCAAGATTTTCCTTGAAGTAGTTCCCTATTTTAACATATTTCTTTCTTTGATAGTTCAGAATTCCTAGAATTTTGCTTTTGATGTTTTAGAACCCCTGCCTCCCCCAGCCATTGGCTTTTGATTATCTTTGAAGTACTAAAGGGGGACAATCATAAAATGCTGAAAATTCCTCTTTGTACCTTGTTGCCTCTGACAAATCTTTTTAAAATTTGCCAAACCCTTAATTCATTCTGTGCATGTTAAAAGACACTGAAAAGACCTTGTGATGATAAATAGTCCTAAAAGAAAAAAAAAAAAAAGGTGGATAGGGGAAATAAATTTAGCTTTAGAAATTTACCTGACAAGAAATAATAAGGGTTCATGTTCATGAAGCAATTTTTAAAGCTACTCTCCTGTTAACATAATTATTGCTCTCCTGGATTTAAAATGTGAGCCCATGAGTGTGCCTGAATATGTACACATGCACATACACTTACATTTATCCTCTATTTTCAATTTCATGATGCTGAGTGAAACAAGATCAAATGAAAGAGATTGGTTCTCCATATATTTGGATTTTTCCCCGTTTGACTTTATTCTTGATATAATACTGAATTAATATAAATTAAAATGCCATTTTTTAGTAGAGCTAGGAAAACAACAACAAAATTTATCTGGAGCAATAAAAGAACAAGAACATCAGGGGAATTAATAAATAAAAATATTAACAAAGGTGGCCTAGCTATATCAGATATTAAACTGTATTATACAGTGAAAATAATCAAAACAATTTGGTGCAAAAGAAAGTATAGCTGCTCTTTTGGGGGCAACAAAGAATTGGAAATAGCAGAGTTGACCATCAGCTGGAAAATGATGGAACAAATTGTGGAATATGAATGTAATAGAATGCTATGGCTTTCTAAGCATTGACCGGACACCTATGTGGCAACTATGTAAAAGTTTCTGGGCCTTGAGTCAGAAAAACTTATCTTCTAAGTTCAAATCTGGCCTCAAGACATTTACTAGTTTTAAAATACTGGACAAATCACTTAACCCTGTTTGCTGAGGTCCTTATCTATAAAATCAGCTGGAGAAAAAAAATGCAAACTACTATAGTATCTTTGCCAAGAAAACACCAAACAGTATCATGAATATTTGGACACAACAGAAACAATTGAATAGCCACAGCAGAATAAGAAATGATGATGGAGATAGTTTCAGAAAAATCTGGATAGATTTGTATGAATTGAAACAAAGTGAAGTATAGCAATAAGAGCTGAGAAAAAGATTAAAGGAATAAGAATAGGCAATGAGGAAGCCAAATTATCACTCTTTGCCGATGACATGATGGTATACTTAGAGAACCCCAGAGATTCTGCTTAAAAGTTATTAGAAATAATCCACAACTTTAGCAAAGTTGCTGGTTATAAAATAAACCCACATAAGTCATCAGCATTCTTATATATCACTAACAAAATCCAACAGTCAGAGTTACAAAGAGAAATTCCATTTAAAGTAACTACTGATAATATAAAATATTTAGGAATCTATCTGCCAAGGGAAAATCAGAAACTTTATGAGCAAAATTACAGACCACTTTTCACACAAATTAAGTCTGATCTAACCAATTGGAAAAATATTAAATGCTCTTGGATAGGGCGAGCAAATATAATAAAGATGACAATATTACCTAAACTAATCTATTTATTTAGCGCTATACCAATCAGACTCCCAAAAAACTATTTTAATGACCTAGAAAAAATAACAACAAAGTTCATATGGAAAAACAAAAGGTCAAGAATTTCAAGGGAATTAATGAAAAAAAAATCAAATGATGGTGGCTTAGCTGTACCAGATCTAAAATTATATTATAGAGCAGCAGTTACCAAAACTATTTGGTATTGGCTAAGGAATAGATTAGTTGATCAGTGGAATAGATTAGGTTCAAGGGATAAAACAGTCAACAAATATAGCAACCTAGTCTTTGACAAACCCAAAGATCCCAGCTTTTGGGATAAGAACTTACTGTTTGATAAAAATTGCTGGGAAAATTGGAAACTAATATGGCAGAAACTAGGCATTGATCCATACTTAACGCCGTACACCAAGATAAGGTCAAAATGGGTTCATGACCTAGGCATAAAGAATGAAATTATTAATAAATTAGAGGAACATAGGATAGTTTACCTCTCAGACCTGTGGAAGGGGAAGGTCTTTATGACCAAAGCAGAACTAGAGATCATTACTGATCACAAAATAGAAAATTTCGATTATACCAAACTGAAAAGTTTTTGTACAAATAAAACTAATGCAGACAAGATTAGAAGGGAAGCAATAAACTGGGAAAATATTTTTAGAGTCAGAGGTTCATTTCCAAAATATATAGAGAATTAACTCTAATTTATAAAAAATCATGCCATTCTCCAATTGAAAAATGGTCAAAGGATATGAACAGACAATTCTCAGATGAAGAAATTGAAACTATTTCTAGTCATATGAAAAGATGCTCCAAGTCATTATTAATCAGAGAAATGCAAATTAAGACAACTCTAAGATACCACTACACACCTGTCAGATTGGCTAAGATGACAGGAAAAAATAATGATGATTGTTGGAGGGGATGCGGGAAAACTGGGACATTGATGCATTGTTGGTGGAGTTGTGAACGAATCCAACCATTTTGGAGAGTAGTTTGGAACTATGCTCAAAAAGTTATCAAACTGTGCATACCCTTTGATCCAGCAGTGTTACTACTGGGATTATATCCCAAAGAGATTATAAAGAAGGGAAAGGGACCTGTATGTGCACGAATGTTTGTGGCAGCCCTTTTTGTAGTGGCTAGAAACTGGAAACTGAATGGATGTCCATCAGTTGGAGAATGGCTGAATAAACTGTGGTATATAAAAATTATGGAATATTACTGTTCTGTAAGAAATGACCAACAGGATGATTTCAGAAAGGCCTGGAGAGACTTACACGAACTGATGCTGAGTGAAATGAGCAGGACCAGGAGATCATTATATACTTCAACAACAATACTAGATGATGACCAGTTCTGATGGATCAGGCCATCCTCAGCAACGAGATCAACCAAATCATTTCTAATGGAGCAGTAATGAACTGAACTAGCTATGCCCAGAAAAAGAACTCTGGGAGATGACTAAAAACCATTACATTAAATTCCCAATCCCTATATTTATGCACACATGCATTTTTGATTTCCTTCACAAGCTAATTGTACAATAATTCAGAGTCTGATTCTTTTTGTACAGAAAAAAAAAAAAAAAAAGAAACAAAGTGAAGTGAACATGACCAGAATATTGTACATAGTAACAAGTTATTCTCAGAATTGTAGTGATCCAAGACAATTCTAAAAAACTCATGATGAAAAATGCTATTTACCACCAGTGAATGAACTGATGAATGTACATTAAATCATGCTATCTTTTATTGTATTTATTTTTATGGGGATTTTTGATCCATGTTTTTATTCACAACATGACTAATATGGAAATAGATTTTCTATGATTGAATATGTATAATCCCTCTCAAATTGCTTACAACCTTAGGGAAGAGAAGAAGAGGACAGGAAGGTGTAAAGGGCTGAAACTTTGAAAAATGTGTGCTTGAATCAGACAACCAAGCACTTAAGGCTGATTACCTGTTCCATATGAGACAATGACACTATTAGCATATGTTTGGAAGACTGGTCCTTCTCACCATTCAGTGCTTACTCTATGTTTGGTGTATACCGATAATGGGCAAGGATTACATAGTAGCATAGAACAAGGCAGACTTCACTTGACCAGAAGGATGAGGAGAGAGGTGATGGCTTTGGACTTGAGAATCCAGGAGCCTCATAGCAGTTTTGTCTGTCTCCTTCACTTCTCCCCTTAAATACTAAGGACTTTTATTTATCCTGACTCCAGCTTTTCATGAGGCCTCGAGGGAGCTAGCCTGGACTTCATATTTTAGTGCCCAACGTGTGAACTGAGGACCCTAATTTCACTGAAGAAGTCCCAGGTAACCAGGAAATAGGGCGAACATTTTAATAGGCAAACAGGAAACTTACATTGTTAAGAGCTAAACTAGTAACCTTTTCTAGCTGAAATGGGGCAGATATTAGGAAAAGATTCTTCCCCACCCTCAACTCCACTGCCACCCCCACCACAAGGGAGCTCTATAGAAAGCATACTTAGATTGACCAAGAGACAAGGTTTGCTTGTAAACCTTGGGAGCAGATTGATGGACTCTTGGATACGTTAGAATGTAAGTTCCCTTGGTTCTTCAAGGAAGAAGAAATAGAGGCAGAAAACTGGAAACTAGTAGGAGATCAAAAATGTGAATACTATAATGATAAAGGTCCTGATTCAATTTCTAAGGAAACATTCTATATATACAATAAAATATAATTGACCTTAAAGAATCCCACAAGTTCTAGAAAAAAGAAAAGTTTTAAGAACAACCAGATGAGGAAGTATAAGGAAAAAGAGGAATACAAAGGACAGATTAATGGCAATATCACCAGAGAGCAGGAGGACTTATGTGAACTTGAAGGGGGTGGTGATTCTCACTCTCACAGCCCAGCTTCAACCCTGCCTATACCAGAGCAGGTCCTGGACCCTCCCCCATCAACTGCACCTTTCTGGGTGGAGGAAGGAGAAGTGGGAGGGGCAGTGATATCACCAGCACTTCCTAGCCATCAATAACTCCTTCCTATGATTAGAAAGGCACTGCTTAAAGCCATAGAAGAAGGGAGTACAGCTGATTTGAGAATAGAAATGTATTTTGTGATTCAACAATTTAACTCTTGAGGTCAAGAAATCAAGGACACATTTAGAACCTGGACAAAACTTGTGGTGGCTTTCTGAATATAGTGAAATTTGTAGGATACAAGCCCAATGAAATAGTCAAAGTGGAGTTAATACTCCAGTCATCTAGGACCAACTAACAGGTGTAGGTTCTTATGCAGACACTTCAATACAAATTACCCCATAGTAGCATATGAGCAAATTGCTTCTGCTGCTATCAAAGCTTGGGGTTTTATCTCAGGTAAACAAGACAAAGAGAGGCCTTCACAAAAATAGCACAAGGGCCAAATGAAACCTTTGCTGATTTTGTGGGATGTTTGCAGACAAACTGCCAGACAAACTATTGGTGAAAATGCAGAAACAGAAATTAGAATAAGGCAACTTGCTAAAGAAAATGCTAATAAGGTTTGTAAAAGAATTATACTAGGACTACACAAGGATGCTCCTTTAGAGATCATAAGATGCTGTGCCACAGTGGGCACAATATCATTTATATCCAGGTTATGATGCAGACTTCCCAAGATCTGAACATGGGAAGACAGGGTCCCTTTTGCCAAGGGACTTCCAGAGAGACTCATCAATGCCTTCACTGTGGTAAAGTAGGGCATCTAAAAGCTGAATGTTGGCATAGAGATAGAGTGAGAAAACAGTGTGGGAGAAGACCCAAAACCCCATGTGCAAAATTCAACAGTGGCTTACATTGGGCATCAGAATGCCAACTGATTCAGGGAAACGGGATGAGGGGCCCAGCCCCAGGGTCCAAGGCAAAAAATACTTAGGGTATGATGGCAGCCAATGTTACACCCAGAAAGCCTTTATAAGTTCAATACCCAGACATGATCAATCAGCCAGGAAGCAATCTGATGGGAGAAAAGGATTACAATTGGGGAGAATAGACTTGTATGGAGCTGGGACAATTGAGATACTCCCTGGAGAGGTGAAATCTATTCCTCTCCAGCCTATAAATCCCTTGCCTCCTGGCACAGTAGGCTTGATCATTTCACCTCCTGAGAGTACATACAAAACAGTGTCCATCCACACACTGATGTGGAAAACTGGAGAATGTGTAGATAATATCCTAGTCACTAATACAGGTAGACTATGTGTGACATCACCCAGGAGAAGTAGTAGCGTCAGGTTTACTGATACAGATTCCTAATAAGCAATCTGGTGATAGTCGCCCAGATTCTGACTCCAAGCAACAAAATCCAGGAATATTCTGGATTGTAGCAGTTATAGCTGACCATCCTATGCTCACCTACTCTATAAATGGCATACCATTAGAAGGAATGGTAGACACAGGTGCAGATTGTACAGTCATTAGAGGTGCCAATTGGCCCAGTCACTGGCCAAAGATTAAGGCAGACACCTACATGTCTGTGATAGGAGGATCAATAGCAGCTGAAGTTAGTGCTACCCCTTTGAGATGGATGTTTGAAAGTGAAACAGGAGTTTTTACTCCTTTTATAATTGAAAAAAATCCCCATCAATCTGTGGGGAAGAGATATTTTAAAACAATTAGGAGTACAAATGAGTTGGTTTTTAGGCAGGGCTACTGTTGAAGGGCTGCAAACACTTTCACCTGTGCCTATTTAATGGAAAATTGATATACCAGTGTGGATAGAAGAGTGGCCCTTAGGTAGCAATAAAATTCAAGCCTTATTAGATATAGTACAGTAGCAACTTGACCAAGGACACTTACAATCTTCTCTAAGTCCTTGGAATTCCCCAGTATTTGTTGTAAGAAAGAAATCTGGAAAATGGAGGATGTTGACTGATTTAAGAAAGGTAAATGATGGAAACTATGAGAACTCTTCAGCCTGCACTTCCATCTCCTACTTAATTGCCTAGAGAATGGCCTCTTTGGGTTATAGACATTAAAGACTGTTTCTATTCTATCCCTCTAGATAAGGAGGATACGAAAAGATTTGCCTTTTCAGTGCCAGCATTAACTTAGCTAAGCCTTATAAAAAATATGAATGGACAGTTTTGCCACAGGGAATGAAAAGCAGCCCTATTATGTATTAAATGTATGTTGCTGCTGCTCTTACTTCAGTAAGAAAAGCATTTCCAAAAGTAATGTTATTACATTACATGGATGATATATTGGGATGTGCACCTGAGGAACAAATGTTAGAAGCATGTCTAGATAAGACCATAGAAACAGTAAGGGACTCAAAATTGCATAGAGTTGCAGAAAAAATTCAAAGACATGCTCCTTTTCAATATTTAGGATATGAAGTACACCCTAAGGTGTTTACAATACAAAAACTTTCCTTAAGAACAAAAGCTAAACACCTTAAATGACTTTCAGAAATTGATAGGAGATAGCCAATGGATGCGTCCAATGTTAAGCTTGACTACCTATCAATTGCAAATATTGTATGACATTTTAAAGGGAGATAGTGCTTTAAACTCACCATGCCAGCTTACAAAAGAAGTTCAAGAGTCTTTGAGAGAAGTTGAACTGAATTTATCCAATGTGGTTGAAAGAGTCACTCAAAAACCCTTGGAAATATCAATTTTTGCTACAAAAGAGGCACCCACAACAATCCTTCATCAAGGATACAATGTGATAGAGTGAATGAACTCCTAGCACAACAATAACAATGGCTTACTCCTTACCCAGTGCTAGTGGTTAGAATTTTATTAAAGGCCATTAAGCAAGCAGTACAATTAACTGGGATAAGACCTGACAAGATATACACTTTTTATACTAATGTTCAAAATGGGTTCAAACCATCCCAGATTAGCAAATTTTATTGACCACAGCTCCAAATTTTACACACAGGTCTCCATTAAAGATAACCAGACTATTACATAATTTGTGATATAGTCTTGAAGACAAGGTTACTAAAGTTCCTCTTAAAGGACCAACTATCTTTACAGAATCGTCCAAACATATTTGTGCTATATACTCTCATGGCTTAACTACAAAGAGAGTAGTCAGAACTCTTTTTCAGTCCACTCAGCAGAATGAATTGTATGCAATCATTCTAGCTCTTACTTATTATCCAGGAGATACAAATATAATATTGCATTCGATCTATTCAATAAGTGTGGTACAAAGAATTGCTACAGCCCAAACAAAATTTGTAGCTTCCAATATATATCAGCTCTTTAAAGAGCTTCAAGAGCAAGTGAGAAAGCATCCAGGCAAGATTTATATCTCTCATATCCACTCTCATAGTGGACTTCTAGGTCCTATTTTTTTATTTTAATTCAAAGGCAAATAGCCTTCTAACCATGTTGGCCAATACTCCTTTATTTCAAGAAGCCCAGGACTCTAATTCTAAATATCATTAGACTGCTCGAGCTTTATGATTACAATTAGGAATAACAAGAGAGGAAGTTAGGAGCATACTAAAAATAGGTACAGCTTGCATTTCTTTCCACCCTCCTTTGCTCTGTCCAGGGAAGAACCCTCATGATTTTAGACTCAATGAAATTTGTCAAATGGATGTGAACCATTTAAATCTTTTGGTCGTCTGTCTTTTACCCATGTTCTGGTAGACACCTTTTCAGGATTGACTTTTGCAATACCAAGAGCAAAAGAGACAGCCCAAGTGGTCACTGAATTCCTTATACAAACATTTGCAATTACGGGTGTGCCTCAAGCAATAAAAACAGATAATGGACCTGTATATACTTCTAAATATTTTGCACACTTTTGTGCACAGTATAAGATTTTACACACCACTGGTATGCTCTTTAATCCTCAAGGACAGGCATTAATAGAGAGGAGAAACAGATGTTAAGACGTACCTCCAAAAACAAAAGAAAGGGGGAGCCATAGATAATCCTAGAGAACTTTTAAATTTAGCTCTTTATATAATTAACTTCTTGAGTTTTGACAAAGATGCACTCGCTCCAGAAGACAGGTTTTATAACCCACCAGAGGGGCATTATCCAGTATAAGCAGCTCTGGTATCTTTAGATAATTGCCAGATGATATGGAGAAATCTAGAAAGTGGTGAATTGCAGGAACCAGAGAGGTTAACTGCTTGGGGGAGAGGGTTTGCTTGTATCTCTACAGATGGAGAAAGAATCAGTTGGTGCCAATGATCTGTATTCACCTTGTCCATTAGAGAGAAATGGAGCAGACCCTTGAAACCAGGGAGAAGATTCAAGAAACTTCCAGTGGTTCCATCACTGATTGTGTCCACCACTGAGAGAGCATGGCATTTATAGCAATTGGCTCATGAATATCAAAAATTATTAATGAGACTGATGCAGGACTTGATAACCCTCAGGAATCATTGGATTCTCTAGAGACATGATAAGATTGTTATAGTACTTGAAAACCCTCAGGAATCATTGGATTCTCTGAGACATGATAAGACTGTTGTAGGACTTGAAAACCCTCAGGAATCCTTGGATTCTCTGAGACATGATGAAATTGTTGCAGGACTTCAAATTCTGCAGGAATCATTGGATTCCCTAACACATAAAAAGACGGGTGCAGGACTTCAAAAACTTGTGAGGATCACTGGATACCCTGACACATGAAGTAATGGATAACATATTGATTTTGGACTGTTTCTTGGCTGCTGATAGAGGTGTATGTGTGATTGATATTTACATACCCTTTTTCTAGGTCTTCTAGAAATCTTTTACAATACCATGTTGATTCATTTGTTTGTTATATCACTACTTGCATGTACAATTCATGTTTGTTACACTACAATGAGCCTGTACTAGCTGTGGGGAGAGTCATCACTGCTAGCCTGTGCTTTATTGCTATGTGATTGTTTAATGCCTCCCAAGCTGATGGGTTTGTGCATAACTGTTTCTAGTAAGACCCTTCAGTCCAGAAACCCACTTACAATATCTGGCTTGACTCCCCACTCCCCTTTGGTGTTTTTCCCCTTTCTTCCTGAGAAGAGACTCCTGAGAATTCAGGGAGGGAGTGACCATCTCCTTTTTAGTGCATTCATGTCCCTTCTTGAGAAGTCAGGGGTGGGGCATGATCACCTCATTTTTGGGGTTCTCAGCTCCCTGAGAAGTCAGGGATGGCATGATCACCTGTGTTCTAAAACAAAAGAAAGCAGAGATATAAAAGGCTGAAATTCTTAAAAGGTGTGCTTGAATCAGACAGCCAAGAACTTATGGCTAATTACCTATTCAATGTGAGATAATGAATCTATTAGCATATGTTTGGAAGAATGGCCCTTCTCACTAGTCAGTGCTTACTCAATGATTGGTTTATACAAATGATAGGCAAGGATTAAAGGGTGGGATAAAACAAGCCAGACTTCACTAGGCCCACAGGATGAGGAGGGGAGAGGTAGTGGCTTTGGACTTGAGAATACAGGAGCCTTGTGGCAGTTTTATCTGTCTCCTTCACTTCTCCCCTTAAAGACCAAGGACTTTTATGTATCCTGACTCCAGCTGTTCCTGAGGCCTCCAGGGAGCTAGTACAGACTTCACAAGAAGGAAAGAATTTAACACTCAAACTTTTTAAAATGTTAAGAATTGTTTTTATATTTAATTGAAAATATATAATTAAAATTTAAAAACAAGAAACAATCTGGCACTGGCTAAAAACAGAATGGTGAATCAGTGCAATAGGCTAGGTAGACAGTACACAGTTGTAAATGACCATAGTAATTTATTGTTTGATATACCCAAACATACAAGCTTCAGGGGGAAAAAAAACTTACTGTTAAAAAAAACCTGTTGAGAAAACTGAAAAATACTGTGGCAGACTATAGGAATTGACTGACATATCATATAATATATAAACAGGTGTGATTACCTGGTCAATTTAGGAAAACATGGAATTGTTTATCTAATATATGAATAAGGTAAGAATTTAACCCAAGCAAGAGACGGAAAATATTAAAAGATGAAAAATGTATAATTTTAATTATATTAACATTATTTTGTACAAACAAAACCAACGCAACCAAGATTAAAAGAAAAATAGAATGTTGAGTAAATTAAAATCACAGGAAGTATCTGATAAGGGCTTCATTTCTAAAATATTTATGTCAAATTAATAAGAAAAAAAAGTCATTCCCAATCAGTAAATTGTCAAAAGATAAGAACAAATTTTAGATGAAGTAATCAAAGTTCTTTTGTTGTTGTTGTTGTTGTTGTTGTTCAGTTGCTTCAGTAGAGTTTGATTCTTTGTGACATCATTTTGGAGTTTTCTTGACATCAGATGTTTCGCCCTTTCTTTCTCCAGATTGCTAAACAGATAATAAATTGAGGCAAACAGGGGTTAAGTGATTTCTCTAGGGTCACATAGTTAGTAAGCTTTTGAGACAAGACAAGATTGGAACTCACTAAATAGATTCTTCTGGCCTCCCTACTCAAGGCTCTTATCTACTTTTCTACCTACCTGCCCTAAAGTTATATGAAAAAAAAAAATGCTTCAAATCACAAATGATTTAAGAAATTCAAATTTCTTCTTGGCTGACTGGTCATGTCTGAGTACTGAAATTCTAAATGCTCTCAAGGTGTAGCTTAGCATCAGCTGCCATCATGCCCCAAGTATTTTTTGTTTTGGGCCCTGGGGCTGGGCCCCTCATCTCATTATGCTGAATCAGTCGGCATTCTGAGGCCCAAGAAGCCTATGTTGCATTTTGGACATGGGGTTTGGGGTCTTGTTCTCCCACCCTGTTTTCTCACTCTGTCTCTATGCCACCATTGAGCTTTCACATGCCCTACTTTATCACATTGAAAGCATTGGTGAGTCTCTTTGGAAATCCCTTGCAGAAAGGGACCCTGTCTTCCCATGTTCAGATCTTAGGAAGTCTGCATCATAGCTGGCTATAAAAGGTATTTGTGCCCACCGTGGCACAGCATCTTATGATCTCTAAAGGAGCATCCTTGTATAGTCCTAGTATAATTCTTTTACAAACCTTATTAACATTTTCTTTAGCAAGTTGCCTTATCATAATTTCTGTTTTTGCATTTTCACCAATAGTTTCTCTGGCAGCTGTCTGCAAATGTCCCACAAAATCAGCAAAGGTTTCATTTGGCCCTTGTGCTATTTTTGTGAACACTTCTCCTCTGTCCTGTTTACCTGTGAAACAGCCCCATGCTTTGATAGCAGCAGCAGCAATTTGCTCATATGCTTCTATGGGGTAATTAATCTGTATTGAGATGTCTGCATAAGAAATTACACCTGTTGGTTGATCACAGGTGATTGCAGTATTAACTCCACTTTGACTATTTCATTGGGCTTGTATCCTACAGAGCTCACTCTATTCAGAAAGCCACCACAAGTTTTGTCCAGGTTTTAAGCCTGTCCTTGCTATAGATTTCCAGTTACTAGAGGTTAAAATTTCATATGCCAAATTCTGTAATAACATCTTAGTATAAGATGATGTAGCCCTATAAAGAGTGCAAGTCTTTTTCAGGTCTTTGAGGATATCTAGATCAAAAGGAATGTATCTTCTACTTTCCTGATCTGAAGAGTTAAACTGTTGAACGACAAGATACATTTCTATTTTTAAATCAGCTGTATTCTGCCTTTCCTCTGGGGCTCTAAGTAGTACATTGTGCAATCTAGTCCTAGGAGGGGGTGATTGCTTGGGGGGTTGTTTGGGGGAAGTACTTGTGATATCATTGCCCCTCCCACTCCTTCTCCTCCCTCCACCCCAGAAGGTGAAATTGATGGGGGACAGTCAGAAATCTGTTCTTGTGTAGGTAGAGTTGAAGCTGGGCTGTGATAGTGGGAATCACCACACCCTTCAAGTTTACTGAAGTCCTCATGCCCTCTGGTGATATTTCCAGTACATTCTCCAGTTTCTTCCTCTTTCTACTCACACTTCCTCATCTGGCTGTTCTTAAAACTTTTCTCTTTTCTAGAACTTGCAGGATTCTTTAAGGTCAATTTTATTATGTTGTATATATAGAATGTTTCCTTAGAAATTGAATCAGGACCTTTATCATTATAATATTTACATATTTAATCTCCTACTAGTTTCCAATTATCTCCTACTATTTCTTCTTCCTTAAAGAACCAAGGGGACATGCATTCTAATGTATCCAGGAGTCCATCAATATGCTCCCAAGTTGCAAGCAAACCTTGCCTTTTTATCAACCTAAGTATGCATTCTATACAGCTCCCATGGGGCAGGGGTGGGGGAGAACCTTTTTCTTAATAGCTTCCATACTTCAGCTAGAAAACTAGAGTTACCAGTTTAGCTCTTAACAAAATAAGTTCCCTGGTTGTCTATTAAAATATTCACCCTATTTCCTGATTACAGGGACTTCTTCAGTGAAATTAGGGACCTTGGTCCACATGTTGGTGCCAAATGTGGAGTATGAGCTTGCTCCCAGGAGGGCCTTGGGGTCACACAGAGTCAGAAGAAATTAATGTCCTTGGTCTTTAAGCAGAGAAGTAAAGGAGGCAAGCTAACTGCCATGAGGCTTGCCAAAGATCTCTTCTGGATTCTGGAGTCCTAAGTCACCAGTCGCTCTCCTCCTAGTCCTGCTACCAAATAACTCTCTGACCCCTCTCCCTCTGCCCTCCAATCCTTGCCTATCATTATCTTAACACTAAACTTTCAGCAAGCACCAATGGTGAGAAGAGCCATTTAATCAAACATATGCTAATAGTCATTGTCTCACATCAAATAGGTAATTAGCCTTAAGTGCTGGGTTGTCTGATTCAAGCAAACCTTTTTGGAGTTTCAGTCTTCTATATATAATGTTAAGTGTGAGTCAATACCTAGTTTCTGCCATACTAATTTTCAATTTTCCCAGCACTTTTTGTCAAATACTGAATTCTTATCCCAAAAGTTGGGGTCCTTGGGTTTGTCAAACACTAGATTGCTAAAATTATTGACTGTTTTTTCCTGTGAACCTAACTTATTCCACAGATCAGCTAGTCTATTTCTTAGCCAATACCAAATGGTTTTGGTGACTGCTGCTTTATAATATAGTTTTAGATCAGGTATAGCTAGGCCACCTTCATTTTTTGTTTTCATTAGTTCCCTTGAAATTCTTGACCTTTTGTTCTTCCAGATGAATTTTATTGCTATTTTTTCTAGGTTATTAAAATAGTTTCTTGGAAGTCTGATTGGTGTAGTACTAAATAAAGAGATTAGTTTAGGTAGTATTGTCATCTTTATTATATTTGCTCAACATATCCAAGAGCACTTAATATTTTCCCAATTGGTTAGATCTGCCTTTATTTGTGTGGAAAGTGTTTTGTAATTTTGCTCAAATAGTTCCTGATTTCCTCTTGGCAGATAGAATCTCAAAGATTTTATACTTTCAACAGTTACTTTAAATGGAATTTCTCTTTGTATCTCTTGCTGTTAGATTTTTTAGTGATGTATAAAAATGCTGAGGATTTATGTGGATTTATTTTGAATCCTGCAACTTTGATAAATTTGTGGATTATTTCTAATAGCTTTTTAGTAGAATGGCTGAGGTTCTCTAAGTATACCGTTATGTCATCTGTAAAGAGTAATAATTTGGTTTCCTCACTACCTACCTATTCCTTTAATCTCTTTTTCATCTCTTATTGCTGAAGCTAGGATTTGTTTTTTCTTTTTTTTTTTAATTTAATAGCCTTTTATTTATTGTTCCAATTTTTCCCCTCTTACCCCCCACTTCCTCCCCCAGATGGCAGGATGACCAGTAGATGTTAAATATATTAAAATATAAATTAGATACACAATAAGTATTCATGACCAAACCATTATTTTGCTGTACAAATAGAATCAGACTCTGAAATATTGTATAATTAGCTTGGGAAGGAAATCAAAAATGCAGGTGGGCAAAAATATAGGGACTGGGAATTCAATGTAATGGTTTTTAGTCATCTCCCAGAGTTCTTTCACTGGGCGTAGCTGGTTCAGTTCATTACTGCTCCATTGGAAATGATTTGGTTGATCTCATTGCTGAGGATGGCCAGGATCATCAGAACTGGTCATCATCTAGTATTATTGTTGAAGTATATAATGATTTCTTGGCCCTGCTTGTTTCACTCATCATCAGTTCAAGTCTCTCCAGGCCTTTCTGAAATCAACCTGTTGGTCATTTCTTACCAAACAATAATATTCCATAATATTCATATACCATAATTTATTTAGCCATTCTCCAACTGATGGGCATCCACTCAGTTTCCAGTTTCTAGCCACTACAAAAAGGGCTGCCACAAACATTCGTGCACATACAGGTCCCTTTCCCTTCTTTATGATCTCTTTGGGATATAAGCCCAGTAGTAACGCTGCTGGATCAAAGGGTATGCACAGTTTGATAACTTTTTGAGCATAGTTCCAAATTGCTCTCCAGAATGGTTGGATGTATTCACAGTTCCACCAACAATGTTATTAATGTCCCTGTTTTCCCACATCCCCTCCAACATTCCGCATTATCTTTCCCTGTCATTCTAGCCAATCTGACAGGCATGAAGTGGTATCTCAGAATTGTCTTAATTTGCATTTCTCTAATTAATAATGACTTGGAGCATCTTTTCATATGGTTAAAAATAGTTTCAATTTCATCATCTGAGAATTGTCTGTTCATATCCTTTGACCATTTATCAATTGGAGAATGGCTTGATTTTTTATAAATTAGAGTCAATTCTCTCTATATTTTGGAAATGAGGTCTTTATCAGAACCTTTGACCGTAAAAATGTTTTCCCAGTTTATTGTGAAGCTAGGATTTCTAATATAATATTGAATATTAATGGTGTTAGTGGGTAAAAAGACTTATTTGTACAAAAATATTTATAACAACTCTTTTAGTTGTGGCAAAGCATTAAAAATTGAGGATATATTTATCAAATGGAGAATAATTGAATAAGTTGTATATTTTAGCATAAAATATTACTTTGTTATGTCAGGAGAAGGATGATTTCAGCAAAATCTGAAAAGGCTTATATGAACTGATTCAAAGCAAAGTGAGAAGAAGCAAGAGAACACCATGTATACTAACAATGATATTGTATGATGATTGACAACTGTTCTAAACAATATAATGGAGTCATGCAATTACAAAGAATTCACTATGAAAAAAATGCTATTTACCTTAGGAAAAAGATCTGATTGAACCTGAATGTTTCCTTTTATAACACGACTAACATGGAAGTGTTTTACATGATTGCACATGTATAATTGCTAACCATATCAGGGAGGGAAAAAAGGAGGGAAGGATGAATTTGTAACAAACTTTTTTTTAAAAAAAGAATGTTAAAAATTATGTTCACATGCAATTGGAAAAATTAAAATACTAAATCATTTAAGATGTTTAAATCATTGCAAAATTATTCAGTTCTATAATTAAGTTTTATGATAAATAACACTGATTTGCAATCATGATTATAATTTCAACATAAACATTTTCTTTTCTGTAATTTCCCAAAGGGTAACAAAAACAATCCATTTTAATTTGAGCAAAATAAATCATAGAAGAAAATGTAGGAATTTTCACTAGTTTTAAAAATACCATTTAAATCATTTAAATATCATAGTAGTTTCAGTTCTAAGACTTTTCCATTTTTTTCTTTGCTTTTTTATTTTCCTTTTTTTTGTGAACTTTTATATTGTGATTAAAATTTGCCAGGCAAATGAGAAAAACAAAACATATGACCAGTTATATCACCTGATAATAGAAAAAGAATTTTCCCTGAAATAGAGTTTAGATATGCTTACTATGTTTGCTAATTTCATTATCAATCTTTTTTCTATGAAATAAAGTGAATAATTTATATTTTAGGTGTAAAGGTTTTAATTTATTTTCCCTTGTTTTATGAAAAACATAAATTCCATTTATTTTTAAATGATTTTTCCACCACATGTGTTTTATTCATGAGTCTCCATGTGTATTTTTGCATACATTATGTCCTATAATAAGTAAAAGTAACCACTCATATTGAAGAAGAATAGTGGAGTAGATACACTGGTTTTGAAATCAGAAAACCATGGTTTTTTTTCCACATGTGACCATTAGCAAATCTCTCAATTTCTCAGTGATACAATTACTAAGATTAAGGCTAAAAATTTCAGTTCTACTGGGAGGAATTTTCACAGAAGAGAATTCATAATACTAATAGAATAGATATGTATAGATAAAACAAACACAAGGAAGAAAATGTTATTTGTTGAGAGGATCAAGTCACCATTATTTGTGAATGTGTTAAACATATATATATCAAGTCAATGAAACAGTGATTCAAATGGGAAAATGGAGACTTGGAACCAAACTTTGCAAAATAATTCCTTGGGATTTGACAAGCAAGAGAATCTCTGTGTCTTTATTTCTCTTTGCCTGTTTCTCACTCTCTAACATTCTTTCTGTCTTTTCTGAATGTAAGTTTCACCACAATTGTACTTTAAATTTTAATTCATTTTCTCCAAGAATTTTACATGAATAGATGGGTACACCATTATGATTTAAAGTGTTTTGGCTAAAAAATACAATTTTATTACATGCTGATAATTTTAATAAAGCATAATGCTTACATGTAAAGAAACTGATTTATATATTTATTAATCATTGAAGATCTTTCTTGGACCATGAAAACCATGGGTGGAATGGACGTATTGGTCAATTGAAATAAGATATATTTTTCTATGAAATTCTATCTTCTTAAACTATTATTTTATATTCCATTACAATCTAATATAGCAAACTAAATAACATATTCTATTATGTTAAACTAAATTCTATTGACTTAATGTTCATACATTAAAGCTAAAGTATTGCCAAACAAAAGATAACATGTGAGTAAAAGTATTAAGCTTATATATCCCAACCTAGTCCAAATTTGGTGAAATAAAAACTCAAAAATGTGTTACTCTAAACCTTAACCTTAACCTATAACCATGAAATTGAGTTTTTAATTCTTTTTATTCTTTCTTTGTCATTACTTATTTTCAGATACATTCCATGTTTGACAGCAAATAGTATGGTTATGATACCAAATCCTTGTAAAATATATTTATCTAGTATAACATTAAATATATTCTATAGTCTAATTATGGTAGAAATGTGTGCTATTTTGAAAATTTATAATTTGAATCACCATATTGATTAGTGATTTATTATTATCAATATACCAATAATATCTTTTCCCAATAGTGCTGTGACATACTTGTTTGGGTTGTGAAATAAGCATAACAATTTAATTTCTGAGGAGATGAAAACAATCCAATTATTTCATTAATTTGCTGAGGCTAATGTTTCAAGCTTTTTCAACTAATGAGTATATGGCTTAATCTTCAATTCCTTGACTATTCTAAATTGTTGTCAAACTTCTAATTTATTAGTGTCCTTCATAAAATATAACACCAAAAATCCAACTGAGATATTATGGGAGTTTGAATCAAGATTGTAGTTATATAAACAAGGAAATGTAATCAGATGTGAGAGGTGTTATGGTAGCAAAAATAATAATATTTGGCAAATGATTAGGGTTAGAGAGAGTCATGAGTAGGATATAGCTACTGTTAAGGGATAATGTATGTGTGATTAGGCAGGAAAGGAAATAAAAGGAGGAAGAAGAGAAAAGTAAGAGTATTTATATGAAACTTCCAAAAGTACTCTTATTGATATTGCCTCAACAGGGAATAACAAACATACTCAGTTGGGTATAGACATCTATGTCAATCTATGTTTCATTAGAAGGGAAAGGCAATAAGAGAAAAAAGGGCGAATTAAGGGAGGCAGTGTTTAGAAGCAAAGCAGACTTTTGAGAAGAATAAAAAGGAGAGGCAAGAATACACAAAGGAAAAAACCGATGGAGGGAAATACACAGTTAATAGTTATAATTGTGAATAGGAATGAGATGAACTCATAATAAAATGCTGACAGCAGAACTAAGTAAAACCAGTTTCTGACAACAAAATGTTTTTAAGAAACAGATCTGAAATAATTAAAAAATAAGATGCTAAAGCAGAATCTGTTATGTTTCTCCTGAAGTAAAAAAAAAATAATTTTACCCAATTACCTATAAATTTAACAATCTAAGTGAAATGTAAGGATGTTTACCAAAATATCAATATCCTAGATTAACCAAAGAGGAAGTATAATACATAAAAATATATTATAATGGAGAAAAGAAAATTGAAAATGTCATCAATGAATTCCCTAAGGGAAAAAAAATCCACAGAACCATAGAATTTACAAATGAATCCTACCAAACTCTTTTTAAAATAGCTTTTTATTTGCAAGTTATATGCATGGGTGATTATACAGCATTGACAATTGCCAAACCTTTTGTTCCAATTTTTCCCCTCCCCCACCCCCTCCCCAGATGGCAGGATGACCAGTAGATGTTAAATATATTAAAGTATAAATTAAATACAAAATAAATATACATGAACAAACCATTATTTTGCTGTACATAAAGAATTGAACTCTGAAATGTTGTAAAATTATCCTGTGTAGGAAATCCAAAATGTCGGCAGCAAAAATATAGGCATTGGCAATTCAATGTAATGGTTCTTAGTCATCTCCCAGAGGTCTTTTGCTGGGTATAGCTGGTTCAGTTCATTACTGCTCCATTGGAACTGATTTTGTTCATCTCATTGCTGAAGATGGCCAGATCCATCAGAATTGATCATCATATAGTATTTTTGTTGAAGTATATAAGGATCTCCTGGCCCTGCTTGTTTCACTCATCATCAGTTCGTGTAAGTCTCTCCAGGCCTTTCTGAAATCATCCTGCTGGTCATTTCTTAACAAACAATAATATTCCATAATATTCATATACCACAATTTATTCAGCCATTCTTCAATTGATGGGCATCTACTTAGTTTCCAGTTTCTGGCCACTACAAAGAGGATTGCCACAAACATTCATGCACATACAGCTCCCTTTCCCTTCTTTATGATCTTTTTGGGATATAAGCCCAGTAGTATCACTGATGGATCAAAGGGTATGCACAGTTTGATAACTTTTTGAGCATAGTTCCATATAGCTCTCCAGAATGGTTGGATGTATTCACAGTTCCACCAACAATGTATTAATGTCCCTGTTTTCCCACATCCCCTCCAACATTCCACATTATCTTTCCCTCTCATTTTAGCCAGTCTGACAGGTATGTAGTGGTATCTCAGAATTGTCTTAATTTGCATTTCTCTAATTAATAATGACTTGGAGCATCTTTTCATATGGTGAGAAATAGTTTCAATTTCGTCATCTGAGAATTGTTTGTTCATATCCTTTGACCATTTATCAATGGGAGAATGGCTTGATTTATTATAAATTAGAGTCAATTCTCTATATATTTTGGAAATGACTCCTTCATCAGAATCTTTGACTGTAAAAATATTTTCCCTTCTAATCTTGTCTACATTAGTTTTGTTTGTATAAAAACTTTTCAATTTGATGTAATCAAAATTTTCTATTTTGTGATCAGTAATTATTCTCTAGTTCTTCTTTGGTCATAATTTCCTTCCTCTTCCACAGGTCTGAGAGGAAAACTATCCTGTGTTCCTCCAATTTATTTATAATCTCATTCTTTATGCCCAGGTCATGAAACCATTTTGATCTTATCTTGGTGTATGGTGTTAAGTGTGGGTCGATGCCTAGTTTCTGCCATACTAGTTTCCAAATTTCCTAGCAATTTTTGTCAAATAGTGAGTTCTTATCCCAAAAGTTGGGGTCTCTGGGTTTGTCAAACACTAGATTGCTATAGTTATTGACTGTTTTGTCTTTTGAACCTATCCTATTCCACTGATCAACTAATCTATTTCTTAGCCAATACCAAATGGCTTTGGAAACTGCTGCTTTATAATATAATTGTAGATCTGGTACAGCTAGGCCACCTTCATTTGATTTTTTTGTTTTGTTTTGTTTTCATTAATTCCCTTGAAATTCTTGACCTTTTATTTTTCCATATGAACTTTGTTGTTATTTTTTCTAGGTTGTTAAAATAGTTTTTTTGGGAGTCTGATTGGTATAACGCTAAACAAATAGATTAGTTTAGGTAGTATTGTCATCTTTATTGTATTTTCTTGCCCTATCCAAGAGCATTTAATATTTTTCCAATTGGTTAGATCAGACTTAATTTGTGTGAAAAGTGTTTTGTAGTTTTGCTCATAAAGTTTCTGATTTTCCCTTGGCAGATAGATTCCTAAGTATTTTATACTATCAGTAGTTACTTTAAATGGAATTTCTCTTTGTAACTCTGACTGTTGGATTTTGTTAGTGATATATAAGAATGCTGATGATTTATGTGGGTTTATTGCAACTTTGCTAAACCCACAATAAATTTGTTGATTATTTCTAATAATTTTTTAGTGGAATCTCTGGGGTTCTCTAAGTATACATCATATCATCAGCAAAGAGTAATAATTTGGTTTCCTCAGTGCCTACTCTAATTCCTTTTATCTCTTTCTCAACTCTTATTGCCAAAGCTAGCATTTCTAATATAATATTGAATAGTAATGGTGATACTGGGAAACCTTGTTTCACTACTGATTTTATTGGGAATGGTTGCAGTTTTTCCCCATTACATATGAAGCTTACTAATGGTTTTAAATAGATGTTACTGATTATTTTAAGGAAAAGTCCATTTATTCCTATACTCGCAAGTGTTTTTAATAAGAATGGATATCAATGCTTTTTCAAATCCTTTTTCTGCATCTATTGAGATGATCATATGGTTTTTGTTAATTTGTTTATTAATGTGGCCAATTACACTGATAGTTTTCCTAATATTGATCCAGCCCTGCATTCCTGGTATAAATCCTATAAAAGGAATTTGGTAGGACTCCTGCATTCCCTATTTTTTCAAATAGTTTATATAGCATTGGGGCTAATTGTTCTTTAAATGCTTGGTAGAATTCTCATGTAAATCCATTTGGTCTTGGGGATTTTTTCTTAGGGAGCTGATTAATAGCTTGTTCTATTTCTTTTTCTGAAATGGGACTATGTAAGCAATTTACTTCCTCCTTTGTTAATCTGGGAAGCCTATATTTTTGGAGGTAGTCATCCATTTCACTTAGGTTATTAAATTTATTGGGATAAAGTTGGGCAAAGTAACTTCTTATTATTGCTCTAATTTCTTCTTCATTGGTTGAAAGTTTCCCTTTTTCATTTTTAAGACTAACAATTTGATTTTCCTCTTTACTTTTTCTAATCTGATTTACCAAAGTTTTATCTATTTTATTGTTTTTTTCATAAAACCAACTCTTAGTTTTATTTATTTGTTAAATATATTTATATATTTACTTTCAATATTATTAATTTCTCCTTTTAATTTTAGAATTTCAAATTTAGTATTTGATTGGGAGTTTTTAATTTGGTCTTTTTCTAGCTTTTTTAGTTGCAAGTCCAATTCATTGATCTTCTCTTTCTCTATTTTATTCAAGTAAGCCTCTAAGAATATAAAATTTCCTCTTAATACCGCTTTGGCTGTATTCCACAAATTTTGGTATGATGTCTCATCGTTGTCATTATTCTGAGTGAAATTATTAATTGTGCCTGTAATTTGCTGTTTCACCCAATCATTCTTTAAGATGAGATTGTTTAGTTTCCAATTACTTTTTGGTCTATTTACCCCTAATTTTTTGTTGAATCCTACCAAACATTAAATGAACAATTAATTCCAATATGAACTATTAGGGGAAATAGATAAACAAAGAATTCTACCAATATCTTCTGGGACACAAATATAGTTGATACCTAAACAAGGAAGTACAAAAAAGTAGAAAAAGAAAACTATAGGACAATGTGCCTGATGAAGATGACACAAAAATTAATACAATTAGTAAAGATAATATATTAATATATAATAAAATTTATACATGATGAACTAGTGGGGTTTATTATAAAAATGCAGGGGTGCTTCAACATAAGCAATACTATCAAAAAAGTTGTCCATGTCAATAAAAACACAATCATTTAATTATTTCAGTAGATCCAGAAAAAGATTTTCATTTAAAAAACTCATTCCTATTAAAAGCATAGAATGCAAAGAAATAAATGTAGCTTTTCCTGAAATAATAAGCAATACCTATTTAAAATTGCATCAGTCATTACTAATAATGATAAGAAATGAAGCAAGGATGCTCATTATTACCACTGTGTTTCAATAATGTGCTTCCAATGCTAATTATAGCAATAAGGTAAGAAAAAATTAAGTTATAAAAATGGAAAATCAAGGGAATAAAACCAAAATCACTTTGCAGATGATATGATGTGAATCTTAGAGAATCATACAAGATGAACTACAAATTATTTGAAATAATTAATAACTTTATCATATAAATATAAAACAAATTCAATTACATCATCAGCACTTCCATAATAAAAAGTCCAGCATCAAGAGAGAGAAAAGAAACTGCCATACCAATAAAACTATCAAGAACATTTTGCAGAGCTTGAGGAATAATAATAAAATCCTTCTGTTACAATAACAGATCAAAAATATCAAAATAACCAGTGGGAAAAAATTTGAAGGAAGTTGACTTAACAGTGTCAGATCTCAAACTGTATTATATACCAGTAATTATTCAAATGATTTGATACTGATTTAAAAAATAACGACAACAAAGTCGTGGGTCAGCAGAAAAGATTAAGTACACAAAACAGTAGTAAATGGCCATAATAATCTCGTGTTTCACAAACTCAAATATCCAAGCTTTTGAGGCAAGAAGTCACTGTTAGACAAAAATTGCTGGGAAAACTGAAAAGTAGTTTGGCAGAAACTAAGTGGGTATAGAACAAATCTCATACTTCATAATAAGTTACAATCAAAATTGGTTCAAAATTTAGAAATAGCAATATCATAAGCAATTTAGAGGAACATGGACTATTTTACTCCCCAGATCTGTGGCTAAAGGCAGAATTTGTGACCAAATAAATAAATAGCAATATGGAATTTAAAATAGATAATTTTGATCACATTTAAAAAAAAAAGGTTTTAATCTAAAGAAAACCAAAGCAGTCAAGATAGAAGGAAAGCAGGGAATTTGGGGGAAATTAAACAAAATGTGTCTGTTAAAAGTTTAATGTTTCAAATATAGAGAAGAGAATCATTTTTTTTTTAGAATACAAGTCATTCCCCACTTGATAAATTGTCAATTTTAGAAGAAAAAATTAAAACTATCTATAATTAAATAAAAAAATTCTCTAAAAAAGTTATTAGAGAAATATAAATGAAAACAATTATTAGCTACCATTTCCCTATTATCAAATTGACTAATAAGATAGAAAAATAAAATGATAATTATTTTAAGGAATGTGGAAAAATTAAAATATTAATGCACTCTTGAGCAACTAAGTGGTGGAGTGGTTAGAAGTAAAACTGGAGTCAGGAAGACTCATTTTTCTGAATTCAAATATTTTCTCAGACACTTACTAGTTGCATAACATCATACAAGTTACTTAACCCTGTTTATTTCAGTTCCTCATCTGTAAAATGAGCTGGAGAAGGAACTGGAAAACTATTCTGGTGTCTCTGCCAAGAAAATCCCCAACGGGGTGACAAAGACCTGAAAAACTTCAGCAACAAAACAATAAATGTACACTTGCTGGAGTTGTGAACTGATCCAACTGTTTTGAGGAGCAAGTTGGAATTCTGCCCAAAAGAATGCAAAAACTGTACATTCACATTGACCCAGCAATAGCACTATTAGGGCTGTATCCCAAAGAGATTAAAGAAAAATGAAAAATTTCTGTATGTACAAAAATATCCATAGCAGATTTTTTTCTGATGTTAAAAAAGAACTCTGAAAATTGAAGGAAAGCCCACCAATTAAAAAATGACTGAACAAGTTATGGTATATGATAGTGATGGGATACTATTGTGTTATAAAAAATATCAAACAACATACTTGAAGAAAATCCTGTGAAAATTTAAATGAGCTGATGCAAAGTGAAATGAACAGAGGCAAAACAATCATTATATATAGTAAAAAGAATATTGCATGATGATCAATTATGAATAACAACAATTTTCAGCAATATAAAGCTACAAGGAAATTTTGAAGAATGTCATGAAAATGCTACCTACTTCCAGAAAATGAACTGATGAAGTCTAAAAGCACAACAAAACTTATTCTTTTTATTTTTATTTAAAATTTTTATTTTATTAAAGAAAAATAGAATAGGAAAAAAAATCAGAAAAAGAAAACAAAACAAAACAGAACAGAACATTAAGTGCTTAGCAGAACAAATTACCAATTCAAGAAGGGATTATATGCATGTAGAAGAAATCATATGCATGAATGTCCATCTTTTCTTTTTTTCCTTATAGGTTATTTTGTTCTCCGACGCACATTTTTTTTTAACTTTATTCTTTTTTCCTCCTTTCATCCTCCCCATCTCCCCCAAGCAGAATATAGTTAAACAGAGAAGTTATATACATCTATTAATATATACATACAAACACATACATTCCCACATCCCCTCACCCCTTAAGCCTACCATCATATATTCCCACACACATCCACCTACATGCAAACATGCATTTGAAACATCTATATGGATGACATATAATACGTATTTCTCACTTAATTGAATCTTTGTTTGACTTATCTATTCTTTTGTATCCCTGCTAACCCTGAAGCTATAAACCTGCTCCTTAACTTTCTTTCCTATTACTTAATCTCTCCCCACACATCGATCACTCCCTTATTTTCTTCTCTCGTTTTTTCCTTCTCCCACCACTTATCCCTCCCCCTTTATTTTTTTATAGGTTTTAGAAGGTTCTATATCCTAGGTGGTATATATATTGTATTGTCTATTTAACCCTTTCTCCAATAGGAGTAGGTTTTCAAAAATACTAGCCTTACTCTCTCCTGTAATGCCTCTGTGTGTATTCTTTCTCTGCACCTCATTTGTATAACATAATTGCTAGTTTTACCTTTTCTAGGCAGCTTTTTTTTTTTTTTTTTTTTAGAATCTGCTCAACTCTTTCCCTGGCATTCTTTGAAGAACCCAAATGCTCAAGTCAATCTAAAACATGGTATGCATTCCCATTTAAAACAAAACAAAAAAAATTTCCCATGTTAAGTTATTTTGAAATCAATTGTTGATTAGCTCTTATATATTATGTTATCTCTTGAGTTCAGGTTTGGTTGAAAAAAGTCTGAAAAATCTGCAAGGTGAGGGTAGAACCAAGATGGTGGAGAGCAGACACAACTTTCTGTGACCTCCTCTGATATTCTCTTACACCAACAGCAGATTAAGCCTCTTAATTGCTTTTGGAGTCAAAGAACCCATAAATATTTGGAGTACAACACATTCCCAAAAGAAGATACCTTGGAAGAACCTCAAAACAGGTCTGTTTCAACCTGGCAGGGGGACAGTCTGCTAAGTCCAACCACAGCACAGGTAGACTGGGGCAAGGAGTTAGGGCAGAGAGTCAGAATGTTGCAGCTTCCAGTCACCTGGGAATCTTCTGTGAGCCTCTTAGTCTTCTCTGTCCTAGTTGCAAGTAGGTGACTTAGCAGATTTGCTATAAAAGGCAAATTGTAAACAACTGAGCCCTGGAAGAAGGCCAGACCTAGCCAGGATTATCCAGGACAGCAAGTCAAACAGCAGAACTGCCCCAGGGCAAACTAAAGCAGTTGTCACTCTATTCCATTGAGCAGACCTCAAGATTTAAAAAAATGAACAAAAAAACAAAAATAATTCTCACCATAGACAGCTTTTATTGAAAGAAAGATGAAAAGACCTCAAATGCTGAGGTTCCTATAGGCAAAGAAACTGGAGATGAAGCCCCAAATATGAGCTGATCCTTATTTCACAAATCTTTCTTGGAAGATTGCATAAAGGATCTTAAAAGAGGTTAGAAGAAAAATGTGGAAAGGAAATGAGATCATTGCAAGAAGGAATAGAAAACACATAAAATGCTCTACAAAAATAAATATGAAAAAGATACTAATTAACTGTAAAAACATTTGTTTAATGGGGGGAGGAAAGCAATGAACAAAACAATTCAATCAGCCAAATACAAAAGGAGGTAAACAAGGTAATTGAAGAAAATAATATACTAAAAATTGGAATTGAACAAATGAAAGTGAATGACTCAATGAGCCTTCAAGAATCAATCAAAGGAAAACATTAAAAAATGAAAAAAAAAATAGAAAGAAATATAAAAATACCTCATAGTAAAAGCAATTACCTGGAAAATAGATCTAGGAGATACAATCTAAGGATTATTGGAGTTTCTGAAAGTCATGCTGAAAAAAAAAAAAGAATCTAGATTATTATCTTACAGGAAATCATAAAGGAAAACTGTCCTGATATCTTAGAATCATAAAGAAAACAGTCATTGAAAGAATTCACCAATCACCTGTAATGTCTGGACTAGCTCACTGGAAGACCTCAGGATTAGTCCAAATCCTTGGCCTTAGTGGGTGAGTGAAGAAGGCAGGAGAGCTGCCACATGGCTGGTCAAAGATGGAATCTGGATTCTGGCATTTTTTTCTTGTGTCTGTGGCTAAGAGATATGTCTGAGAATGCTCGGTGTTCTCCCTCAGCCCTTAAATAGTTCAGTACAAGTATGTCACTGCATCATAATAAGCATGCACCATTGGTAGAGTATTACATCATTACATCACATTAAGTATCACACTAAGTATGTACTTAGCTAGAGAATCATTATCTCATCAATCATGCTGAGTTTTAAGTATACTATTTCAGAGTTCCAGCTCTTTACAATCACCTCCTGAAAGAGACCCCAAAAATAAATCCCCAAGGATTATCATGGCTAAATTTCAGAACTATTGCACCAAGGAAAAGATATTGCAAGTAGGCAGAAAGAAACAATTTAAATACCAAGGAGTCACAATTAAGATTACCCAGGACCTAGCAGCTTCCACCTTAAAAGATGAAAGGTAAAAGGCTGGAGCAGAATCTATTATGTTTCATGTGAACAAAGACCAGGAGAAAATACATCAAAGATAATTGGAAATTGAATACTTAATCCTAAAGAATGAATGGGTGAAACAGCAAATCATAGACACAATCAATAATTTAATCCAAGAGAATGAGAATAATGAGACACAGACCTGTGGAAGGGGAAAGACTTTATGACCAAAGAAGAACTAGAGATCATTACTGATCACAAAATAGAAAATTTCAACTATACCAAACTGAAAAGTTTTTGTACAAACAAAACTAATGCAGACAAGATTAGAAGGAAAGCAATAAACTGGGAAAATATTTTTACAGTCAAAGGTTCTGATAAAGGCCTCATTTCCAAAATATATAGAGAATTAACTCTAATTTATAAAAAATCAAGCCATTCTCCAATTGAAAAATGGTCAAAGGATATGAACAGACAATTCTCAGATGAAGAAATTGAAACTATTTTATGTCATATGAAAAGATGCTCCAAGTCATTATTAATCAGAGAAATGCAAATTAAGACAACTCTAAGATACCACTACACACCTGTCAAATTGGCTAAGATGACAGGAAAAAATAATGATGATTTTTTTTCTATTTCTACTTTCCCCTCATGTTCTATCATTTCAGACAATTTTCTTGGATTATTTCTTGCATTATTGTGTCAAGGTTTTGTTTGTTTGCTTGTTTGTTTTGTTTTGTTTTGTTTTGGTCACAACTTTCAGGTAGTCCAAGTATTCTTATATTCTCTTCTTCATATCTGTTATTTTTCTTATGTTTCACATTCTATTCAATTTTTTTTCATCTTTATAGTTTATTGTGTTCTTTCCTGTTCTCTTATAGCTTTACTGGCTTTCCTTCGCCTTTAACTAATTATCAAGGAGTTATTTTCATATTTAAAATTCTGTATCTCTTTTTCTAGTTTGTTAATTTTTTTTGATAATTTTCTTGTTTTTTCTTGGATGGTTTTTATTTAGTTAGGTTTTCTTCATGTGTCTCATTTGATTTTTAAATTATTTTATTTATTATCTCTGGGTAGAAAACCATTTATTCTTATCCTTTGGTGTTGAAAAAAAAATTTTTTTAACTTCACTGTTCTCTAAAGATGATATCTAGTCTTCTCTGGGTTCCCATAATAAGTTTCTATGGGGATTCTTTCTCCTTTGCCTGTTAAATTTTTCAAAGAGAAGTATTAGTGCAAGCACTTCTAATCATGAGGTGTGGGATGGTGTCTCTGGCTTACCCCTCCTGCAAGTGACCACTGTCAGCAGTATTCCTGCTCCACTGCATCTTCACTCCTGTTGTCCTGGTTCCGTTTCACTCAGGGCTGGCATCTTTGCAGCACAGCTGAACCTAGTGTTCCTAATCAGCTGAGGTTCTCTAACCTGCTTGGACGCAGACCGTCTCCACATACTGTCCTGAAGGAACAAGTTTTTGTGTTTCCTGCCAAGACTCCAGGAAAACACAATTCACCCACTTGGTGTGGTCCACTTGGTGTTTCTGTGAAGTTAGCCTGGAGGAGTTTGCCCTTCACACAGGTTATTCCTTGGTTTAAGAGTTTTATTCTTGTTTTCTCATGTTAATCCAGGACAACCTTTGTTCTGGCACAAGTCATCTTGATTTTTGGTCAATTTTTGTTGTTCACCCTGAGGTACAAATTTGTTCTGTATGTAGGAGAAATTTGCAGAGTTTGAAATTTACTGACCTACTTTGCCATGTTCTGAGAATCTTTAATATCTCTATTATTATTGTTGTTGTTATTGTTGTTGTAACTATTATTATATAATCTATGTTATTTATGCAATATGACTATGATGAAAAAATGTTTCAAGACTACATATCAACTCATATCAAAGTGCTTGCCTTATTAAAAAGAATTCAGAGGAGGAGTGGAGAAAGGGAATTGGGAACTCAAAAATTGTGTAAAAAATAAATGTTAAAATTGTTTTTCCATGTAATTACAAAGTAATAAAATATTACTGATAATTTGAGATCAGTTTCAGTTAAGTGATATGCTTTCAAGCATATATAATTTGGTCATTTTTTTCTCCTCGTTTCTCCACACTACCTTTCATCTCCCATCTTTTTAACATAGGTCAGGATTTCTTTCTATCTATTTAGAAACTTTGCCTTCCACCCTGCTCCCTGTTTAAGTGTTCCTTTTTTTTCCCCACTTAAGAAAGACTTCAGTCACTTGTCCCTGGTAATTTAGAGATTAGAAAAACATTCTTTGAGTCCCTTTAGCTTCTATAATAGCATTAAGCCATCAGTTTGCAATATGAATAAATGGAGAAAATGGATTTTTACAGAGAAATCAATTCTTTGAGCATAGACATGAAAAGAAAAGTTTTTATAGAATTAAAGTAAATGAGTATATGATAGAAAAGTCATCATCCTTTATGTTTCTTTGATTTACATGATTTATCAAGACATTTATACTGCTTGAAATGAACATATAATACATATTAAAGATGTTAGACATAACAGCAGAGAATAATGATTTTACTTATTACCACTGTCATAAATTGCTTTTTGTTTGTTTTTAATTCAGTGCATATAATTCAGTGCATTTTTTGGTATATTTAACAAGAGAATATATGCAAATAATAAGAGCAGGGTTAATGAGGCATTTTTATTATTAATTTTCTTGGGGCATTTTCTTCAAAACAGGAGTATATTAAACCATAAACAATGACAGATTTTTGATTAATAAAATATTTATCTTATAAAATGTTTCTTCAGTGCCAAGTTGATAAGAATAGAGGATTAATACTGAATTTTTTATGCTTTGGATGAAGTTAAATCTAAAGCAGAAATGATGCTGTAGACAAAATTGTTTTTAATATTTTTATTCCTTTACTGATATTTGCTTTACTTCTCAAAAAGGAATGCCATTCCATCAAAAGAAAGGGGGGCATTAAAAATTAAATAAAACAAATTAAAATAATCTTCATTAATTTTAAATGAAAATTTAAATGACAAAGTGAGAAAAATTAAAAACAAATATAAAATGCATTTTTATTTTGGAGTTGATTTTCCCCCTTTCCTCCCTTTCTCTTTTTGCTCTTCCTTTTCTTCTTTGCTTGCTTACTCTATCTTCCTTTCTTTCTTCCCTTCTTTCCTTTCTTCTTCCTTCTTTTTTCCTTACTCCTTTTCTTTCTCTGTTCCTACCTTCTGAATAAATACCAATTCTGAATTAAAATAAATAAAAATATATGTAATAAAAATAAAAAAAATAAACAGCACTTTTTATATATTTGGAAATTTGTTTAGTCATTTTAACCATGTCAACTGTTTGTGACTTCATTTGACGTTTTCTGAACAAAAATATTGGAGTACTTTGTCATTTCCTTCTTCAGCTCATTTTGTGGATGAAGGAAGTGACTTGTTCAGGGTCACAGGGGTAATAAGTATCTGAGACTAGATTTGAACTCTGGAAGATGGAACCCTCTAACTGCAAACTGGCACTATTTATACTGCACTGTATCATCTACCTGACACATCTTTGAAAATAATGTACCTCAAATGATGTTGTCATTTCAGTTAGAAATGATCAGTTAAATTTTATAATTTGCACATTTATACATGTGTATGTAGCTGTAGATAACATTTCTTATCTGGCACATAAACTTTTGACTTGGTGAGTTTTCCTTCCCTCCCTTTTTTAAGACAGTTAATTTAGGAAGTATAGACAGTCAGTATCAGCATCTCACACAAGTACCTAATTCTTGTTTCGTTAGTTTGAAAGCTAGAAAATGGTTGAATATTGCTTAGATTGAATCTTCAGTAACATCTTTTTCAAATTTTAAGACTCATTAATTTTATTGTAGTAACTTAGATATGATTTGCTTGCTACTAATGGCTCAATTAACAAGTTTTCTTCTCTATTATTGACTTGCATATTGTACATTTTTCTCTCCTAACTTCTCCCATGTTTCAGTGCTTTTTTTATTACCATCTATTGATTATGTAAGAGAGCAAATAAAGACCAAGTAAAATTAAGTTACTGCTGATAAATGAATAAACCCATAGAAGACAAATTTAAATAAACTGTGATGCACTAGAAAGCAATGTCATGCTCATTTTTAGTCTTATTACTAATATTGATAAATTATTCTCATAATATATTTGCAATAGGATGTATTTCATTATCAAGTTGGCAGAGTTTAAGTACATCTCTACTAGTTGAAAATCTTTCATTTTGGGGCCATTAGGTGGTGCAGTGGATAGAGCACCAGCCCTGAAGTCAGGAGGACCTGAGTTCAAATCTGGTCTCAGACACTTAACACTTCCTAGCTGTGTCATCCTAGGCACATTACTTAACACCAATTGCCTAAGAAAGAAAGAAAGAAAGAAAGAAAAGATCTTTCATTTTCTGGTCTTCTAATGGAAGATTTAGTTATATATATATATATATATATATATATATATATATATATATGCCATATAAGATACTGTCACTCAACAACTTCTTTCTATAGTTCCTCCATGCCATCCTGAACCCAACCAAAAAAAAAGTTTAAAAATGTTAAGAAAATAATTATTATTCCTGTCTAATTCTACCCATTTCAATTTAGAAATTGCCCCCACACATAAAAAAGTGTATATATATATATATATATATATATATATATATATATACACACACACACACCGTTTTATGTATAGATGTATATAAATAACTGGGTTATTTTTATTTTTTCCTTCACTTTTTAAGAAATTATTTTAGCATTTGTAAGCATAGCTTCAATGACACAGATAAATAATTTCTACATCTCTCCAGATTCATTGAAACTAAGAAAAATTTTGAAACTTGTTGAGTCAAAATTTTTCAATATGCTTTTTTTGACTTTAAAACTGAGAGATTTGCATTTCCAATGAAGCAGTAATGAACTGAACCAGCTACGCCCAGCGAAAGAACTCTGGGAGATGACAAAAAACCATTACATTGAATTCCCAATCCCTATATTTTTGTCCACCTGCATTTTTGATTTCCTTCACAAGTTAATTGTACAATATTTCAGAGTCTGATTCTATTTGTACAGTAAAATAACGGTTTGATCATGTATACTCATTGTGTATCTAATTTATATTTTAATATATTTAACATCTAGTGGACATCCTGCCATCTGGGGGAGGGGGTGGGGGGGTAAGAGTGAAAAATTGGAACAAGAGGTTTGGCAATTGTCAATGCTGTAAAGTTACCCATACATATAATCTGTAAATAAAAGGCTATTAAATAAAAAAAAAAAATGAGAGATTTGTAAAACACAATTTTTGCCACTATCCACTGCATGGAAATTTCAAACACACAAATATATATATATATATATATATATATATATATATATATATATATATATTTATTTATTTATATATTTATATGCTTGTGTGTGTGTGTGTGTGTGTGTTGTCATTAAAATGTAAGGTACAGACAGGATATGACAACAGGTTTTGTCTATATACTGTATTAGACTAGCAAGATTATATTCAATATTATAAAATAACTAATTAAAAAACTTAGTAGTTTCCTTAGGAAAAATTAACAAACAAAAAGAATCCTAGAACTTTTTATGAATTCCTCAAAAGAATAAAAAAGGAGTATCTGAATGTGGGAAGGCTAAGCTTTTAGTAAATTTATACATTGAACAAATAAGGAAAGCACATTTCTCCCCAACAGGAATCTGCATCAATTTAGGAAGGGGCTGAACTTTGCTAAGAGTACAGGAAAATAAAAGCAAGAATCTGGTAGGTAGAATTTTAGGAACGCCTAATTTAAATAATATAAAACTAACACATCTTTTATTTTTGTGTTTCCTAGATATTGGATATTTCATATAAGTTAATTCAGGTGATACTGATTACATGTTGGCATAAAGAATGAAGATGTTGCTCCTCTATTAAGATGCAGAAAACATCAGATTGGAGTACTTAATCATATTGTAGTTTTACATACAATGACCTCTGTATCTCATTATGCCTACCCATCCTGGGTACATAAATCTTCCAAAATACATAGATAAATTATATGTGTATGTTAATCTCAGCCTGCATTTGACTGTAAGGTCAAAGAATTGGAGAAAATATATTTTTTACTGTTTTACTAAATAATCTGCTCATTTCTCTTTTTAGGTTCAAAGATATCTTATGTATCATGTGTAAAAATGTTTTGGGAATAAACCCTCCTGGCAATATAAATGTTATTTTTTGTTTTCTGAAACCTATGCTGGTATCTATTTTTACATGTGAAATGTATTTTATAAATGTTGCTCATAAATATTTCTGGTACTATCCAACAATTTTTAAATGTATTTCCAAATAGCCCCCATTTTAACTAATATTATGACACCAATGTATATCCATTTTTTCTTCCCAGAATTGAGAAGGAAAGTAGTATAGATAGTTTCACTTTCCTTTTGTATTCTATGTAGTGATCTGGATATTGTAATTATATAGCTCTGATTAATACTTCTACCCAAAACTGAGGGAAATTATATATTGAAATACAAAGAAAAATATACCTTTTTTTACAGTATTTAAATGATTTTATTAAAGCTTTTTATTTTCAAAATACATGCATAAGTAATTTTCAACATTCAACTTTGCAAAAGTTTGTGTTCCAAATGTTTTTTTTTTTCTTTCTCCTCCCTCCCCAACTCATTGGCAAATAATTCAACATATGTTAAACATGGGTAACTCTTCTATATACATTTCCTCAATTATCATGCTACACAAGAAAAATCAGATCAAAAAGAAAAAGATGAGAATGAAAAAATGCAAACCAACAACAACAAAGTGAAAATATGTTGTTGTTTGTAATGTTCTCTTCTTTTCTAAAATATGATCATTCTCTCTGGGAGTAGGTTTCTTAGGGAGGTTTCTGGAGGCAGCGTTAGTTTCATTTCAAAAGAATAATCACCCCAAATGCAGCCAGGGATTAAAATCCAATTTATTGTCTCTTCCAAAATAACCTGGTAAGCTTTCCTTGGTTCCAACAGCTCTTGTTGCTAGTCCTTTGCCTCTGCCAGCTTCAGCTTCAGATTCAGCCTCCAGCTCCCTCTGAATCCTGGCTCCGAATCTCCTCAACTGACTGACCTCTGGCTTTCAATCTCTTCAACTGACTTCTCATTTGTGAATCTCCCAAAGTCTCCTCCTCTTCCTGTAGGCTTCTAGCTTATATAACCTCTCTAAAGGTGTGAACTCTAAAGTGTGACCGCTAATGTGTAAACTTTCTTAAAGGTGTGAGCTCTAATGTGTGCTCTCTAATGTGTAAACTCTCCCATACTTGTGAACTAATGTGTGAGCTAAAGTGTGAACTCTCAAAGGTGTAAACATAAGCATTGTTTCTATTAATTCTAGGGACTTAACACCTTGTAAGGATTCTAATAGTTGTTATCCATATTCAGTATGCAGTCCTCTCGTTCGATACAGATGCTCCCTTCATCACAAAATCATTGATACTAGCTTGAATCACCTCAAAGTTGAAAAGAACCATGTCCATCAGAATTTACCATTGTACAATTTTGCTATTCCTGTGTGTAGAATGCTCTTCTGGTTCTACTCACTTCACTTAACATCAATTCATTTAAGTCTCTCCATGCCTGTCTCAAATCATTCTGCTGATCGTTTCTTAGAGAAGAATAATATTCCATGACATTCATATACCATAACTTATTCAGCCATTTTCCAAATGACAAGCATCCACTCAGTTTCCAGTTGCTTGCCACTACACAAAGGGATACTATAAACATTTTTGAATATGTGAGTCATTTTTCCTGGTCTATGATCACTTTGGGATAAAAGCCCAGTAGAGGCACTATTAGATCAAAAGGTATGCACAGGCTGATAGCTTTTTGGGCATAGTTCCAAATTGCTCTCCAAAATGGTTGAAGCACTTCACAACTCTACCAACAATGCATTAGTGTCCCAGTTTTCTCACATCCCCATCAACATTCATAATCTTCCTATAATTTCAAGATATTAATATATCTTCCTATCACCTTAGCCAATCTGAGAGATGTATAGTGGTACCTTAGAGTTGTCTCAACTTACATTTTTCTAATTAGTAATGATTTCAAGCATTTTTATATGACAATATATAGTTTAATTATTCATCTGAAAATAGTCTGTTCATATCATTTGACCATTAATGAATTGGAAAATGTCTTGAATTTTAATAAATTTGAGTCACTTCTCTATATATTTTAGAAATGAGGCCTTTATCAGAGCCCTTAGATGTAAAATGTTTTCCCCGATATATTGCTTTCCTTCTAATCTTGACTGCATAGGTTTTATTCCCATGAAAACTTTTTTTTTTCCATAATACAATCAAAACTATCCATTTTACATTCTATAATGTAATTCTTCATTGGCCACAAATTACTTTCTTCTCCACATATCTGAAAAGTAGACTATCCTTACTTTTTCTAATATGCTTATGATTTCACTCTTTATGTCTAAATCATAAACCTGTTTCAACCTTATCTTTGTATAATGTGTTAAGTTTGTGTCATTGTCTAATTTCTGCCATAGTATCTTCTAATTTTCCTAACAATTTTTGTCAAATAGTAAGTTCTTATCCCAGAAGCTGGGGCCTTTGGTTTATTCAAACACTAAATTACCATAATAATTTACAATTGTGTCTTGTGAACCTCACCTATTCCATAGATAAACTACTCTATTTCTTAGTTAATACCAAATGATTTTGATAACTGCTGCTTTATAGTGTAATTTTAGGTCTGGTACAGTAGGCCACCTTCCTTTGTATTTCTTTTTTCATTAATTTCCTTGAAATTCTAGATATTTTATTCTTCCAGATGGACTTTGTTTTTTTTTTTTTTTTTAACTCTGGGAAGTAATTTATTGGGAGTTTGATTGGTATGGCACTGAATAAGCAGATTAATTTAGGTAGTATAGTCCTTTTTAAAAATTATATTAGCTTGGATTAGCATTAGCACTTGATATTTTTCCAATTGATTAGATCTAACTATATGTGTGGAAAGCATTTTGTAGTTGTGTTCATATAGTTCCTGACTTTGCCTTAGCAAGTAGACTCCCAAATATTTTATATTATCTATAGTTATTTAAAATGGAATTACTCTTTGTAAGTCTTGCTGTTGGACTTTCTTGACAACATGCAAAAATGCTGATAATTTATATTGATTTATTTTGTATCCTGCAACTTGTGCTAAAGTTGTGAGCTATTTCTAGTAGTGCTTTAGTTGATTCTCTAGGATTCTCTAAGAATACCATCATATCCTCTGCAAAGAAGGATAATTTGTTTCCTCATTACCTACTCTATTTCTTTTAATGCCTTTTTCTCTTATTATATAAGTTAATATTTCTAGCATATTACTGAATAATAATGGTGATGGGGGCAAACTTATTTCACCCTTGAACATATTGGGAATGGTGCTAATTTAGCTCCATTACATATGATGCTTTCTGATGGTTTTAAATAGATGTTCCTAATCATTAAAAAAAAAAAAAAAAAAAAAAAAAAAAACCAACTTGTTTTATTCCTATACTTTCCACTGTTTTTTAATAGGAATGGGTGTTGTTTTTTTTTTTTTTCAGATGCTTTTTTTGTGTGTCTGTTGAGATAATCATATGATTTTTGTTAGCTAGGTTATTGATGTAGTCAATTATGCTAATAGTTTTCCTAATATTGAAGCAGTTCTGAAATCCTGGTATAAATCGTACTTGGTCATGGTATATTATTCTGGGAATAATTTGCTGTAATTTCCTTGCTAATATTTTATGTAATATTTTTGCATCAATAATTATAATATAAAAAAGGAGCTAGAGATGGAAAGGAAATTGTACCATAAAAAGAGAAAAGCAGAGGTAAAAACAATGAAAAGTGCATCTCAAGAAGACACAAAGGAAATCTATTATATCTGAGAAAATAAAGGGAGGGGGATGAACATAGTGTGAATTTTACTCTCATCAGATTTGGCTCAAAGAGAAAATATTAGATACATTTGGTTTACATAGAAACTTCTCCCACCTCATTGAAAAGTGAGAGGGAAAAAGCGAAAAGAGAAACGTTAGAGTAAATAGAAGGGAATACAGAAATAATAAAGAAAAGGTTTAACAAAAGAATAGGGACTTCAAGGTGGAGGGAGGGATTCTAAAGAGGGAGGGCTCCGTGAGGCAAGTCGTGCTCATAAGTCTAATACTGGGGAGAGGAGTAAAGGGGAAAAGAAATAAAAAAGCATAATTCGGGGATAATAAAATGGCAGGAAATACAAAATTAGTATTTTTAACCATAAATGTGAATGGGGTAAACTCCCTCATAAAACAGAGGCAAATAAGCAGACTGGATTAAAAGCCAGAATCATACAATATGTTGTTTAGAGGAAACACATTTCATGCAGGGTGATACATGCTGAGTAAAGGTGAAAGGCTGGAGCAGAATCTACTATGCTTTAGGTGAAGCCAAAAAAGCAGGGGTAGCCCTCCTTATCTCAGATCAAACAAAAGCAAAAATTGATCTAATTAAAAGAGATAAGGAAGAGCACTATATCTTGCTAAAGGGTAGCATAGATAATAAGCCAATATCAATACTAAACATACATGCTCCAAGTGGTATAGCATCTAAATTCCTAAAGAAGAAGTTAAGAGAGCTGAAAGAAGAAATAGACAGCAAAACTATAATAGTGGGGCATCTCAACCTTGCACTCTCAGTATTAGATAAATCAAATAACAAAATAAATAAGAAAGAAATTAAAGAGATAAATAGAACACTAGAAAGGTTAGGTATGATAGATCTTTGGAGAAAACTGAATGGAGACAGAAAGGAGTACGTTTTTTTCTTGGCAGTTCATGGAATCTATACAAAAATTGACCATACATTAGGACATAAAGATCTCAAATTCAAATGCAGAAAGGAAGAAATAGTAAATGCATCCTTGTCAGATCATCATGCAATAAAAATTACATTAAGTAAAAAGCAAAGGGAAAATAGAACAAAAAGTAATTGGAAACTAACTAATCTCATCCTAAAAAATGATTGGGTGAAACAGCAAATCATACATACGATTAATAATTTCACCCAAGAAAATGACAATAATGAGACATCATACAAAAATGTGTGGGATGCAGCCAAGGTGGTAATTACAGGGAATTTTATATCTCCACAGGCTTACTTGCATAAAATCAAGAAAGAGAAAATCAATGTATTAGGCTTGCAACTAAAAAAGCTAGAAAAAGAGCAAATTAAAAACCCCTAATCAAACACTAAACTTGAAATTTTAAAAATAAAAGGAGAGATCAATAAAATTGAAAGTAAAAAAAAAACTATTGAATTAATAAATAAAACTAAAATCTGGTTTTATGAAAAAAACAACAAAATAGATAAACCCTTGGTAGCTTTGATTAGAAAAAGGAAAGAGGCAAATCAAATTGCTAGTCTTAAAATGAAAAGGTAGAACTTTCCACTAATGAACAGGAAATTAGAACAATGGTTAGGAGTTACTTTGCCCAACTTTATGCCAATAAATTTGATAACTTAAATGAAATGAATGAATACCTTCAAAAATGTAGGTTGCCCAGATTAACAGAGAAAGAAGTAAATTGCTTAAATAGTCCCATTTTAGAAAAAGAAATAAAACAATCTATTTAATCAACTCCCTGAAAAAAAATCCCCAGGTCCAGATGGATTTACATGTGAATTCTACCAACTTAAAGAACAATTAACTCCAATGCTATATAAATTATTTGACAAAATAGGAATGAAGGAGTTTTACCAAATTCCTTTTATGACACAAACATGTTACAGATACCTAAACCAGGTAGGTCAAAAACAGAGAAAGAAAATTGTAAACCAATTGTAAACCAATGAGGAAACCAAATTATCACTCTTTGCAGATGATATGATGGTATACTTATGAACCACAGAGATTCTACTAAAAAGCTATTAGAAATAATCCACAACTTTAGCAAAGTTGCAGGATACAAAAGAAATCCCATAAATCCTCAGCATTTTATACATCACTAAAAAAATCCAACAGTAAGAGATAGAAAGAGAAATTCCATTTAAAATAATTGTCAATAATATAAAATACTTGAAAATCTATTGGCCAAAGGAAAGTCAGGAACTATATGAGCAAAACTACAAATCACTTTCCACACAATTAAAGTCAGATCTAAACAACTGGAAAAATATTAAGTGCTCTTGGATAGGTTGAGCAAATATAATAAAGATGAGAATACTATCTAAACTAATCTATCTTTTTAGTGCTACACTAATCAGACTCCCAAGAAACTATTTTAATGACCTAGAAAAAAATAACAAAATTTATCTGGAAGAACAAAGGGTCAAGAATTTCAAGAGAACCAATTAAAAAAATGAAGGTGGCCTAGCTGTACCTGGTCTAAAACTGTATTATAAAGCAGTGATCACCAAAACCATTTGGAATAGGCTAAGAAACAGACTAATTGATCAGTAGAATAGGTTAGGTTCACAGGACAAAATAGTCAACACCTACAGCAATCTAGTGTTCAACAAATTCAAAGACCCCAACTTTTGGGATAATAATTCAATATTTGACAAAAAACTCCTGAGTAAATTTAGTATGGCAGAAACTAGACATTAATTCATATTTAACACTATACACCAAGATAAGATCAAAATGGGTTCATGATCTAGGCATAAAAAATGAGATTATAAATAAATTAGAAGAACATAGGATCGTTTACCTCTCAGACCTGTGGAGAGGAAGGAATTTGTGACCAAAGAAGAACTAAAGATCATTATTGATCACAAAATAGAAAATTTTGATTATATTAAGTTTAAAAGTTTTTTTTTAAATAAAACTAATGTTGACAGGATTAGAAGGGAAGCAATAAATTGGGAAAACATTTTTACAGCTAAATGTTCTGATAAAGGACTCATCTCCAAAACATATAGAGAATTGACTCTAATTTATAATAAATTAAGCCATTCTCAAATTGATGAATGGTCAAAGGATATGAACAGACAATTTTCAGATGAAGAAATTGAAACTATTTCAAGTCATATGAAAAGTTGTTTCAAATAATTGTTGATCAGAGAAATGCAAATTAAGACAACTGTGAGATATCACTACACACCTGTCAGATTGGCTAGGATGACAGGAAAATATAATGCTGAATGTTTGAGGGGATGTGGGAAAACTTGGACACTGATGCATTTTTGGTGGAGTTGTGAACGGATCCAACCATTCTGGAAAACAATTTGGAACTGTCCTCAAAAAATTATCAAACTGTGCATACCCTTTGATCCAGCAATTTTACACTGGGCTTATATCCCAAAAAGATATTAAAGAAGGGAAAGGGACCCATATGTGCAAAAATGTTTGTGACAGTTTTTTTCATAGTGGCTAGAAACTGGAAACTGAGTAGATGCCCACCAATTGGAGAATGGCTGAGTAAATTGTGATATATGAATGTTATGGAATATTATTTTTCTATAAGAAATGACCAGCAGGATGAGTACAGAGATGGTTGGAGAGACATACATGAACTGATGCTAAGTGAAATGAGCATAACGAGGAGATCATTATATACTTCAACAACAATACTACATGATGATCAATTCTGATGAACATGTTTCTTCAACAATGAGGATCCAATCAGTTCCAAATGATCTGTAATGAACAGAACCAGCTACACCCAGAGAAAGAACACTGGGAAATGAGTATGCACCACAAGATAACATTTCTACTCTTTTTGTTGTTTGCTTTCATTTTTGTTTTTTCTTCTCAGGTTATTTTTACCTGCTTGCAACAAAATAACTATATAAATATGTATACATATATTGTATTTAACATATATTTTAACATATTTAATATATATGGGACTACCTTCCATCTAGGGCAGGGGATGGAGGGAAGGAGGAGAAAAGTTGAAATAGAAGTTTTTGCAAGAGTCGATGTTGAAAAATTACCATGCATATGTTTTGTATATAAAAAGCTATAATAAAATAAAATAATAATCATTAGGGAAATTGGTCTATCATCTTATTTTTTTGGCTCTATTTGGATTAGGTATCAGTAACTATCTGAATTATAAAAGGTATATGGTAGGACTCCTCCTTTTCCTATTTTTCCAAATACTTTGCACAATATTGGAGTTAATTGTTCTTTAAATGTTTGGTACAAATCACATGTAAATTCATTTTGTCCTGGAAATGTTTTCTGAGGCAGTATGTTAATAGCTTGTTTAATTTCTTTTTCTAAAATTTTCTAAATTTCTTTAAGTAATTTCTTTCTTTCTTTGTTAATTTGGACAATCTATATTTTTATAAATATCCATGCATTTCACTTAGATTATCAGATTTTTGGCATACATTTTTGTGAAATAGCTTCTAATTATTGCTTAAGTGTTTTCTCTTTGGTGGAATGTTCAACCTTTTCATTTTTGATACAAACAATTTGTTTTTCTTTTTTTCCTAATCTCTATTTTGTTTTTTTTATTAAACCAATTATTAATTTTATTTATTAGTTCAATAGTTTTCTTACTTTTATTTTGTCAATCTCCCCTTTTATTTTCAGAATTTCAAATTTGATATTTAATTGGCATTTTAAAATTTGTTCTTTTTCTAGTTTTTTTTTTTTTAGTTGAAAGCCCAATTCATTGATGTTCTCTTTCTCATTTTATGCAAGTAAGCATCTAGAGGTATAAAACTTCCCCTAAAAACTGCTTTGACTGCATTCCATAAATTTTGATATGTTGTCTTATTATTGTCATTCTCTTGGATGAAATTATTGATTGTGTCTATTATTTATTGTTTCACCCAATCATTCTTTAAAATTAGATTACTTAATTTCCAATCAATTAAAAATAAAATACCTAAGGGAAAAACAAAGTAGAAAATTTTATGAGCTTATCTATTTATCTACATTTGTAATATCAGTAATTGTTGATTAATACTTCAATACTGATTACTTATCTGGAATAAAGAGGAGTACAATGAAGCATTCCATTCTACTAAGTAATCAGTCGATCTTAGACTAGGATATAGCAATTATTGTTGTGACTGAATTGAGAAAACAGATTTGGTTGCTCATAGGGTTAAACTTTTTTTAATCAAAATTGATCCAACTTTTTAAAAAAAATACCCTAAGATCTCTTAAATCTGATATAAAACATTGAGTGAAGAAACATGAATTTGCTTTTATCCCTTAGAAAATACTAAGAAGATTCTATTAAAATGAAGGTATTTATCCATGATAAATTGTTCCAGAAGCAGGTTGAAGGACATCTAGATATACAGAATTTTGATTACTCCTTTCATTCCTTCTGGAAATTCACTCTGTTCATCAAATTCTCATGAATGATACAATAAATAGCCTTAGGATAGCCATTGATTGATTGAAAGACACATCTTTGGAACTACCATTAAGAATAACCTAATCTTTAGCACTTTTTTTAAAGCAATTTACATATGTCTGTTAACAGGCATTGTATCCAAGTGCCATCATTTTACCCAGTCTCTCTGTCTCTGTCTCTCTTTGCCTCTTTCTGTTTCTCTCCATCTCTGTCTCTGACTGTCCCTCTCTTCCTATCCTTTTCCTTCTCCTTCTCCTTCTTCTCTTTCTCCTTCTCTTTCTCCTTCTCCTTCTCCTTCTCCTTCTCCTTCTCCTTCTCCTTCTCCTTCTCCTTCTCCTTCTCCTTCTCCTTCTCCTTCTCCTTCTCCTTCTCCTTCTCCTTCTCCTTCTCCTTCTCCTTCTCCTTCTCCTCCTCCTTCTCCTTCTCCTTCTCCTTCTTCTTCTTCTTCTTCTTCTTCTTCTTCTTCTTCTTCTTCTTCTTCTTCTTCTTCTTCTTCCTCTCCCTCCTTCTCTCTTTCACTTCCCTTTACCTCTCTCTCTGTCTTTTTCCTTCTCTCTCTCCCTCTCTCCCCCTCTCTCTCTCTCTCTCTCTCTCTCTCTCTCTCTCTCTCTCTCCCCAATCTATTAATCCTGATGCTCACAAAAGCTCAGATTGATCACTGGGAAGGGAGATTCATATTCCTTTATTCTTTTGAAGATCAACATTATTTATTAATAATGTAGACAAATGATTCTGCTACCACAGAGATGAATAGATGTCTGTCACTATATCTTAAAATATCCTGGCAACAAAAGTTAAATGTCAAATATGTTGTGTTACATTGCTTTTATTTTCTGACAGTGGGAAGCATCTTGATTCTTCTGTAAAAGTTCTGCCTGTCCTACCTTCCCTCCTCCAGGAGGTAAACTCAAATGGCAATTAACCTAGTACATCTTTGATTTTCAACAATAATAAAATACTAAACAACTAGGAATATTAAAGAAAATAGTTGATAAATTGATTAAAAGGAACGTATATTTGGGGTTGGTATATGCCAGCAAGAAAATTGATGCTTGATAATGATTTAACTCATACATCTTTATCCTAAAAACATACTTGTTGCAATCAATCCCCAAACTTGAAATCATGCTGGCAATTTGATTTTTAATATTTGTATATTGTACACTGATGCAACATATCACTTTCTGAATATTTCACTTTTTCTGCAGGTTACAAAAAATAGTCATATTTTAGCTAAATAATTGAAGAAGCACATTCTCAGTTTTCATACCTATTCTTGGATCTGTTCCAGGAAAGTTGGCCAGCATTTTATAATTGTTTTAATATGACTTAAAGAAATGCCCTGACATTTTATTGACTTTTTCTGATACACTATTGAAACAAGATACTTCTGACACAGCAATATAATTATAGAAAACATATATTGACATAGAAGGAATTTTTAATGGACTTAAAATAGTGGAATTTTCATAAATTGCAGTGAACATTAGAGTTATTTCTTTTTCTATGATTTTAATATGACACAATTATCAAATGTTTTAAGTAAAAAAAAGGTCAGAATAATCAGGGAAGAGTGTACTGTGTCCCTGAAATATAAGCTAAATGAATCTTGTTACCTTGTCAAGTTCTTTAGTCATTCATATAAAATCCTCTACTTTTTTGGGAAAAAGGAAGTCATGCACTAGAGACGTTAGCATTTTTTAGAATATGTAATGATAGAAAAAATAAATGATGGCTTTTAGTATCCATGGCATGTAAGGTTTATAACCATGATGTTGTATATAAGGTAAATGAAATTATGTTAGAGAATTTATATCTAGAGTATCAATGCTAAGGAACCACTTTTTTCTATCTAATTTTAAAAGCAGGAATTACAATATGGTTTTGCAGTTTTAATTTGGACTGCTTGCTTGTGATTTTCAAATGCTATTAGCATTAAGGAAATAGGGAATTCTTGTGTGTGTGTGTGTGTGTGTATATATATATATATATATATATATATATATATATATATATATAATTTTCCAGAGTTAAATAAAAGATTTTTTAAACATTTGTTTTATAAACTTTGAGTTCCCATTTCTCTTTTTTCCTCCCCACTGCCCCACTGAGAAAGCAAATGTGAAGTTATGTAAAATATTTCCATAAAAGTCATATTGCAAAAGAAAACATAGACAACCCTCAAAAAGACCCTCAAGACAAAAAGTATGCTTCGGTTTGTATTCAGACACTATCAGTTCTTTCTTGGGTTATGGATAGCACTTGAGTAGCATTTTTCATCTTAAGTCCTTCATAATATTATTGGATCATTATATTGCCGAGAATAGCAAAGTCATTTACAGCTGATCATTCAACAACATGAGTATTACATTATATGTAGTACATTTCACTTTGCTTGAGCTCATGTAGGATTTTCCAGATTTTTCTGAGAGTATTCCCTTCATCATTTATTGTAGAACAATAATATTCCATCATAAACATATACCACAATTCATTCTGTCATTCACCAACTGATGGGTATCTCCTCAATTTCTAGTTCTTTGTCCTGAGAAGAGGGGTGCTATAAATATTTTATAGATATAGGTCCTTTTTCTTTTTAATTTCTTTTTAATTCATGCCTAGTAGTGATATTGTTAGATTGAAAGATATGCATGATTTTATAACTCTTGGAACATAGTTCATATTTTTTTGATTATCAATTGAGGAATGGCTTTTATTTTTTATAAATGTGACTTAAGTTCCCTATTCATTTGAAAAATGAGGGCTTCATTAAAGAAATTTGCTTCAATTTTTTTCATAATTACTATCACTAATTATAGCCCCCCTTTTATTCTATTCTCTCTCTCTCCTTTCACACTGTCCCTCTTCAAAAGTGTTTTGCTTCTGACCATTCCTTCTCCCAGTAGGCCCTTTGCCCCATTCTTCTCATATGGCCTTCTGCTCTTATAAATAATATGGAATTCTTTCCTAAGTATTGCATACTTAAGAGTCTAAAGGGTATGTTAATGACAAATTGGATTCTCATCCTTCTTTATTCAATCTACTTCAATAATCATCTTTCCAAGTTTTTGTTTTATTCAGTCATTTCATCAAGCGAACTCTTCATGAACCTATGCACCATATTCTCCATAGAAATTTGGCAAAGGTACTGAAGTGGTTTGCCTTTTAGGCTCTCCAGTGGATTAAGTCAAACAAGAATTAAGTGACTTACCCAAGGTCACAGAGCTACTAAGCCTGAAGCTGGATTTTAATTCATCTTTAATTCCTGACTTCAGGACAAGTTCTGTTTCAATTGAATCACATAGCTATCTCCTTTCAAATTTTTACATTTACCAAATATTTTGATAATTGCTACTTCAGGGTATAATTTAAAGTATGGAATTGTACTATGATGGAGAGATCAACTCTTCCATTTTTAAATTTCACAACTAGTTCTTACTTATTGAATTATTCTATCTTTTTATGGATAAAATTATCATTATGGTAAATTACAAATGTACTAGTTATCTGCTGTTGACAGAGAACTCTAATAGTTATGCAGATAAATGAAGTCCAAAAGAATTTCATAGCTCACTATTAGGTTTGAGAACCTTTTAATTTATCCTTTGTGTCCTGGTAGGCTCTAGCATACCTCCATAACAATATGGTTTCTCTTTCCCCTATTTTAGAAACCAACATGATTTCTCTCTATCATGCTCCACTTTACTCTGACTACTGGGTTTTTTATATAAACATATCTTAATATTTGATTTTACCCCATGGCTAATTTTATTTCTGATATTTCTTTCATATAAAGAATACCTTTCCAGGTAATTTCAGCAATTGAAAGATAATTTCATGCCACTAAATCTCCATAATACACAAAAACTCAAATTTCCTTCTCTCCATAAGAATCTCTTATTCCCTCTGTTAATACCAAGGCTGTTTTCTGCCCACACATATAAATAGAAGAATTTTCCCATTACAGTTAGGCATTTAAAGACAATTAAGACAGCACATACTCCCACTCCTGAAGAAAGGAAAAATCAGACTAAATGTGATATCCTATATTGCATAACTCTATAATGAAAATTTAATGCATGTTTTTATCTTCATTTCTCTTAAAATTGCTTGCCTCTCCTGAAAATAAAATCCACATTTAGAAATTGATTAATTAATAGTTTGTTACAAAAATTTTGCTAGAGATTTTGGAAACCTAATTTATTGTTGACTGAAATGAATATCTAATATGGTATTTGATATTCCCCTTAACCTTACTCATTTATATAGTACTTCCATACAAAAATCTCTCCTTTAAAACATTTATAAATTAAATTCCATTATTTGTTATATCATACCTGAATATCTGTTTTTTCAACATTCTTAAGATGACTTTGCATTGCATAAATATTAAAATTATTGTTATAATATTTCAAGTATAGTACAATGATCATTATTTAATTTATTAGTTTTATAAGATCAGTAAGTAAGTTTACAAATGAATATTATCATTTCCCCCCTTACATCAGGCCTATTGTCATTACTTTCATATTACCCATGGGGAAACTGAGGCAGATAGAGGTTACATAAGATACTTTAGTTAATGGATTTCACAGTATCTACCAAATAATAGTATTATTTATTGATCATTGACTTGTCCAGAGTCATAGGGCTTGCATAAGAGTGAATTTGAAATCAGGTCTTCAGACTCTAAATCTAGTACTGTATCCCCTTCATGACCTAGCGGTCAAAGAAACAAAGATCTTTTCTTTGTTATAAATGGAACAAGCTTGCATAAGTGTAAAGTGACATTTCAAGAAGTAAACTCATTTCTCTGGTATTAAAATTGGCTGAACTTTTAAGTTTCTTAATAAAGAAAACAAAATTTTAGTTTCAAAATAGGTGTTTTTCTTCACTAACAAAGGAGATGGCAGATGGAAATTCATAATGGCCTATATGAATGAGTTAAGTGTTTTAAATATTAAAAAAATCAAAATGATCTTTAGATAATTAGTCATTATGTGTTCAGGTGGAGACTGCATGATTTGTTTAAAATATTGTAGAAATAATTCAAACACTGGGCAGTGGGTAGGACAAGAGGATTTATAAGATCACCTTGACCACAGCTTTCCAAGAGAGATCTGACTGCCTCAATTAGGATAAATATCTACTTTACTTCTTACTCTAGAGCTTTCACAGGGAGCCCTGGACCAGCACCAAATTGAGGCCTGTAGTCTCTTGTTTGCTTCAGAGCTTTTTCACTGAGTTTCATCTTTGCCCTAATCCATTTCCTCTTTTCTTAATTTCTCCTCACTCTGAAGACTTCCCAGAGTGACTTGTAATACCTTCCCCTGGCCTGTTTATTTCAGAGGCTTCTCCAACTATCCAAAGGAAAACAAATCTTTTTTTTTTTTTTTCATCTAAAGCATTTTCCTTTCTCACTGTTTTATCAGTTATTCACTGAGACATCACTCCTTCCCGATGGCATGATATCAATACCAACTCTTTTTAGTGTTTGAGTTGAAATTTCTTTCATATCCTAATTCACCAGTCATGGTAAATGAGCAGTAATATTCCTTGCTACCTTTTAATACTTAGAGATTTTACCTTAACCTCAACTACTATAACTTAACCATTTTCTCCTTCTTCAAGATTTATTTATACCATTCAAATTTATCAACAGTTCAGATGCTGGTTGTTAGTAATCAACTTTCAAAAGATTTTACTTCCTTCCTCAGTGAGTTCAGTGCCTAAGGCCCAATATATTTTCCCCCAAAACTTCTTCTTTCATACTAGGAGATTCAAATATTCCCTCCCTAAAATAACCTAATGTTCCAATTTCTCAATCTGCTCATTTGTCATTAATTATTCACACACTGCACTTTAGCTACAGAGAGGTGTTCCTATCCTTAATCTTGCCATCATCCATAAATAATCTTCTGTGATCATGAACTCAGAAATTCCTTTATCTGATCATAAGCTTTAATCATTCCATCTTTTCCTATACATAAAGAACCTTGACACTTTTCTTCATCTGTACTTTTATTTCTGAAATCTCTATACCTTAGTTCTTTACCATTCTATCCCCCCATACACTGGCTATACTCTCCTCTCTTCTATCACATTTTATTGATGAATGAGTTCAACTTCGCATTATTTTATACAATCAAATCCCTTGCTTCCATATACTTTTATAGGTGATGTCTTGCCAGCCACAATACTGGTTTATTCCCACCATCCACAACCTTTCTATTAGTTATATGTTGCTAAAGAGAGCTAGAGGAAGTCACAAAATCATATTGCCTGAAAACATTACAAATTTTTGTTGCATGACTTGAATGCAGAGCTCACATCAACAAGGCAATTCTTTTATGCCTCCTTACTAAATCAGTTGACATAAAATATATAGTAGGTATTTCAATGGTTTTCATCTGTTCTCAAGATTTCCATGGTATCTTACATTTTCATGTCCTGGTGCTTCTGGAACAGAAGCTGAGAAATTTGCTGAGAGAGACAGAAACAAGATTTCCCATAGAGCTAAATTGTTCTGCTTCTAAAGATTTGACCAGGAATAAAAGTATGACTATCATTCACTTGGGCTACAAGGTGTAAGGGTATTAAATCACAGTGGTGACAAAATGAAATGATTTCTTTAAGTATATGAGGAACCAATGAAAAGATCTCTGTGCCTGTGTTTTCTGAATGTCATAAATGTTGGCAGTGCTTAATAGAACAGGAAAGAAAGAATCATTTGTTTTCTCTGAAGTGTTGGAAGCAAATTGTCCTCCAACAGTGGGGGACAGGCTCCAATGGGGAAGCTGACACCCAGCAACTATAAAATCTGGCTGGTTGGGTAATGCAGCATGCTTCCCCTGCCGATATGGTGAACCATTTTAGGGAGCAGGCAGGAGGGCAGGCAGCTGCTGATATTTTCATTTTTATGGCTTTGTGAATTGATAGATTGAAGAGTTTGGAAGAATCTGTGGAGGTATATGGAAGCTCCAAAGCAAAGGATGAGTAGTTAAAAAAATTAATTTAACAACATGAAGAAAGATAAGAGAAAATACAGAAGAAAAGAAAAGGAAAAAATACAAAAGAAAAGAAAGATTAAAGGATAAAAAAGATCTTATACTTTATTGTTTACTTAGAATGAGTGAAGTATTGATTATGATTGTTCAGAGCAAAGGATTCCTGATGCTGAATGTATTTTATCAGTATTTTACCTTTCCCCCTGAGTGAGTTAAAAAAGAGATAAGGTCTCATCAACTGTACTCAACTTTTTCAGTGAAAGGTGAGGAAGGAGAGAGAAAGGGAAGAGGAAATCCCTATCACAAAATAGAAATTCATAAAATAAAGAGAATTCAAATTGGGAGGAAAAGTAGAAGGAATGGGTATCCCATGAATCTCATTTTCATCTGAATTGGAGAAAGGAAGAATAAATACAATGATGTATATCCATCCAATTTATGTCCATGCCATACCTAAAATATATTATTACAAAAAGTGCATAAAAATAATTAATCTTTAAATGGAAAGAAGAACAGGAAAAAAGAATGATTGCTTATTCAATTCTCCTCTTGAGTTATTAATCAGCTCAATTAATATGAATTTGGTTACACTTTAATTTTGTTTAGTGCTTATTTTTATAATAATTTGATATATTGTTCTGATTCCTTTCTCTTTATTCTGCATCAGTTCATACAAGTCTTTTCATGTTTGTCTGATTTCTCATATTTGTATTTTCTTATATTAAATCATCTATTTCACATATAGGTTAAACTCAAGATTTCTTCAACAAATTATCACTTGGATTTTTGTTTAATATCACATGAAAAATTATGCAAATTGTTACTGTAAGCATAAACAACTTTCTAAATGTATCAACCCTCTGTTATAATAATGTGAAAATTTTGATGATAGTTTTAAAAGTGATAATACTAAAAATGGGAAGGCTCTATGAAATAATGGGCACATAGAAACATTGTTGGTGAAGTTGTGAATTGATAAACATCATTCTAGAAAATGATTTAAAATTAGCAATATACATTGTTGTGACACTGTCATTGCTAGTCATATGTGACACAAAAATAAGAAATTGAAGGATAGATGATATACACAAAATCTTTATAGCATTAACAAAAATCATGGTTGTTGGCTATCTGCATTTTTTTATTTGAAATTTTCATATCATTTGGTCATTTGAACATCAGTAATCAGTCAACAGTATGTTTATTTGATACCCTCAATGTGCAAACCACTGTGCTAAATTTTAGGAGTAAAATACAAAAAAAAAGTTCCTACTGTCAAAAAGAATATTTTAAATATGAGATAAGTAAAAATCTTTACTGTAAAAAATTTTTATTGAAACTATTTACTGAAAAACCAGAAAGGGAATGAATACTAACAATAATCAGGCATATCAGGAAAGAATTCAAGTAGAAGACAATATTTTAGCTTTATTTTAAGAAAGAAAGTCATTTTTTGATGTGGATGTGACAAGGGAGTACATTCTAGGCTTTGGGAATATCCTACATGTAAAATAAGATATTGTGTATTGTGTGAAGCATAAACAAAGCCAGATTGGCTTCATCATAGAAAGTAGAAATCTACCGTCATATTGAAAAGACAAGTTGAGAACATGTTGTAAAGTCAAAAAGAAAAGTTTAAATTTTATCCTATAGGTAATAGGTATATATTGTTTGTTTTTCTGAGTAGGGCATTGGAATGATCAGATTTGAAGAATTAATGTATGTGTGTGTTTATATATACACACACACGGACACACACACACATGTGTTTGTATCTCTATCTATCTATTTTTAAAATTTTGTTAAAAATAATTTTCAAACTTGGGTTATCTTTGCTTCCTTAAGTAATTTCAAAACTTTTCTGGGGGTGATTATATATATATATATATATATATATATATATATATATATATAATACATATATATATATATATATATATATATATATATATATATATATATTTATATGTATGTATGTATTTGTTCATTTTATTTCTGCCACTGCATGTGTAGGTAGAACAATCTTAGAGAACATCTAACTTCTAGTGAAACTCAAAGAAATTTCATAGGGTTCATATAACTGTTTTCATTCCTTTTCTACTCCTATTTTGGAATCCTAGAAATGTAGAGACTTTAAGATCTAAACTCTTTATTTTGAGATGAAGATGTTAAGGAACAGATGTGTGAAGCAATGACTTGACCATTTGATAAGTAAGTAGGACTAACACTCAAGTTTCTTTACTCCTCTTCTTGTTCAAACCACAATTCTTTCTACTTGTATATATGCCTTTCCTAGTTTTAAGCTAGGAGCAAATACATTGAACCTTTGAATGGAAAGAGGAATATTCTTTTCTGTTACTTTATTAAGTAATAGTAGGTTACTAAGGGCAGCAGTCAACAACTCCATACCTTTCCATTTGTCCCTGAATAATGATGATTAAATATTATTATCTGGAATAAAAGTTACAAAAAATACTATAACTGTAAAAATGATAAATCAAAGAAAATTTTGATAGTGAATGCATTTCTGAACTATGTCCCACATTCTATGAATTTTATTAAAACAATTTTGGAATTTAGGACGCCATATCTCTACTTCTTTAACTATTTCAAAACATTTTCTTGTAATTATGCTACTTTAATATTTGAGAGGTAATACTTGCAAATTAGGAAAAGAAATAAAGATTAATGAAGTTAAACTCTGCTTTTTTTTTTTTTTTTTTTTTGGTGGGGAAGGAAATGAAATTGTTGAGAAAACCTAAATAATGCATAGCTGTTATGGATAAAGTGAAAGAATTAGTGTAGAGATATAAAACAATAAATGGTAATCATTGGGCCTAAAGTAGTAAAAGTTTAGTGTTAATAGTATTGCATCTATAGAGGTAAAACAAAACAAAACAAAACAAAACTATCATTAAGTTCTATCTGTAAGAGCAACTTTTCTTTCTGTTACAATAATAGAGCAAATATAGCATATAAATAATTAATTTTGTGCAAGTTAGGTCAACAATTAAAATATTTGGAAGGATGGGGCAGAAATAAAATGAGAACATGTCTCCTTCTTAGCCATATTGATAAATAGTAGAATACAAATTAAGCTTTGCAATTTAGTATTAATTTTAAGAATCTGTTCAAGCTTTAAATTAATAAAAGACAAAATATGACACCAAAGAGAAAATCCTCCAAATTTATGTAACCTAGATTACTATAAACAACATATAATGCATTGACTTCATTTACAGCACGTCGTTTACTGGAGCAAATTACCAGAAGTATTGAAGGAAATTTAAATTCAACCAACAGTAAATGGCTACAGCAGTAACTGCTAATTAGGAGGAATGTGTTAATATTTGGTAACAACCATTATTCACTGGGTAAAGTACATAAGCAAACAGCATTGAGATCTATTTTTATGGCCCTGATGGAAAGTCCTTTCAATATTAAAATTATTAGGACAAAAAAAGGAGGAAAATAATTGGGAGGAAGAAAAAGTATAATGAGTTCCAAGATGTATAAACTTACCTTGGCATTTTTAATCCAAAGTTGAAGATAGCTGAACCAAAATTGTAATATATGAGAATACTGGACTAATTGCCTAGATGCCAGTGAAACTGAATTGATGGAGCTCAATGAACTAAATGAGAAATTTTGAGAGCCAGATAAAAATGTGCTAAATGCTGCCAGAATTGGATTTGGAGTCTCTACAACTAGATTGTATTATACTGTAGTATGAAACAAGAAAACTGATAAAATGATAACAGTTTCAGTGGAAAGAGAACAGAATTATTGATGCAAAAAATTTTTTCAAAATCTCATGAATGGAATAAACTTAGTGAAGACCTCTCATAAGTATATGGCCCTAACCTATGTCCTAATGATTAACTAAGACTTTGCAATAAGAAGTTGTGTTACAGCCTAAAGTTGCAGATGTTTGATTTTATTTTTTTATTGTTGTTGTTGGGAATCAATTTTATTGCAGTATTTATTTTTAATATACATTGCTTTATGAATCATGCTGGAAGAGAAAAATCAAAGCAAAAGAGAAAAAAATGGATGAGATTAAAAAACAGAAAAAAAAAAAGAAGTAAATATAGTATGTCTTGATTTATATTCATTCTCCTTAGTTCTTTTTCTGGATGCAGATGTTATTTTCTACCCAAAGTCTATTGGGATTGTTTTGGATTACTGAACTACTGACAAGAACCAAGCCTTTCATAGTTGATCATTACACATTCTTGCTGTTATTGTGTATAATATTTTTCTGGTTCTGCTTATTTCTCTCAGCATCATATAAAATCATTCCAGGCCTTTGTATTATCAGCTTGTTCATCATTTTTTATATAAAAATAATATTCCATTGCCTTTATGTACCACAACTTATTCACCCATTCCTCCAATTCTATGCTACCACAAAACAAGATCTGCTACAAACATTTTTTTCACATCTGGGTCCTTTCCCCTCCTTTATGATTTCTTTGGGATACAGATTCAGTAATGGAACTATTGTCATCATAGTAACCTTCTATGATCAAGGTTATTTTCTGTTTCTTGCTCATTTTCTTTACTTTTTTTTTTTTTTTACTTTTAAGGTGGAGCTCTACTCCTGAGGTAAAGGTGGCACTGTCCAAAACTTCCTGTGCAGCTCTGAGCTTTGGCTTTCAGCATAGGGGTCCCTTGTGTTTGTAGGAGGTAGCTTTGCCTCCTCTGTTTCAGGAGAAAGCCTCTTTTCCCAGAGTTTTCCTTCTGAGCTAGGACTGGAAACTGCTCCCTGTTATGCTCCTTTACTGAACCAGGACTAAGGGTCTTAGTTGTTGATTTGCTATGATTAAGCCCCTCTCATCAGATTTCCCAGAAACTATCTGACCTGGGATGAACATCCTTTTCACCTCAGTGAGACTGATCTTTCTCAACGTATTTTTTTTTCAATCTATCTTGAGCTGGATTGTGATTTCATTCTGTAAACTATGTTCAGATGATGGGTTTCAAGTAATTTTCGAGAGCTCCAGCATTTTCTGACTTTTTTCCTCCATCTTGGCTGGTTTGATTTTCTTAGATAAACTTACATTTTCCTTCTGTCCTTCCTCCTGCCTCCCACATCTTTTTATTAGCATTTGAATACCTAATTCGATAAGGAGTGTGTTATTGATCAGTATCCTTTGTCTCTGGGTTAGGAAAAAAAAAAGGTTGTAATCTTTGACCCTAGCCAATGGGGAAAAAAAAAGATCAGAAGGGTGTTAGGGCTTCTGTATTAAGGTCTATGGAATCTTGTGCTTTGCAATTTGTGCTTTGTACTTCTGTCTATTAAGAGTTGCCCTTTCTCTTGAGATTGTAATAGATTTTTTTTTTTTTTTTTGCTTTGTACCTTGAGAGTCTTTGATTTTAATTTGGGTATGGGTCACTGTCCTATATACCTATATACTCAACTACATTTATGTTCAACTCTAGTTGAACATATTGCACAAGATAGATCTTCTGACTGTGCATTTTACCTGGCTTTTTCTCTTTCTTTATCCTGTTTTTTGGATTTAGGGATTTTTCTCAATTTTCAGCTAAATGTCACCATCTTTATGATGTATTTCCCAGATCTACAGAACTTTAGTACCTTCTCTCTGAGATAATAGCCAGCTTTTCCTTCATATATCTTTTTTGTGCATCATTATTTTTTCCCAATTAGGCTAAAAGTTCTTTGAGAACAGATTTTTTTCTTTCTTTTGTATACCAAAAGTTCGTCAATTTGCCTATTATATGGCAGAGGCATCCTAATAGCTACCTTATTAACTCAACAGGGTAAATAGTTAAGCTGTGTCTCACATTCAGATCTGACCAAAAACAAAATGTTCCTTGTGTCCATACTTTCAGGATTTTTCATTTGATCAAAAATAATAAGGTAGTAGAGAGGTAGGAAGAGAGAAAGAAAAAAGTTGATTCCCTCTGTTCAAGATATTTATTTCTTCTAAATTCAGTTGTGCTTTCATCAGGATGTTTCTGAGCAATAAAAATTGCTTGAATTAGTAGCTTTAATTAGAAAATTTGGCAAACAATGGTTTACTTCCCCATGGAAGAAAGTTATCAAAAAATGAAGGGGAGAATAACAAGACCAAGATGACCAAAAGAAGACAGTGACTCGCCTGACCTTTTCCTAAACTTCTCCAAAGCCAGTTAAATAAAGCCCTAGAAATGTTTCTGGAGTGGCAGGACCAAAATAATCTTACAGCCTAAGAAATCATAGAAGCTGGATAGGAAAGGTTTATTTCACCAAAGTGAGAGAAGAATGTCTTTCTTTTTTTTTTCATTTTTTAAATAATAACTTTTTATTTTCAAAATATATGCAATGATAGTTTTCTTTTTTTTTTATTTAATAGCCTTTTATTTACAGGATATATGCTTGGGTAACTTTACAGCATTAACAATTGCCAAACCTCTTGTTCCAATTTTTTACCTCTTACCCCACCCCCACCCCCTCCCCTAGATGGCAGGATGACCAGTAGATGTTAAATATATTAAAATATAAATTAGATACACAATAAGTATACATGACCAAAACATTATTTTGCTGTACAAAAAGAATCAGACTCTGAAATATTGTACAATTAGCTTGTGAAGGAAATCAAAAATGCAGGTGTGCATAAATATAGGGATTGGGAATTCAATGTAATGGTTTTTAGTCATCTCCCAGAATTCTTTTTCTGGGCATAGCTGGTCCAGTTCATTACTGCTCCCTTGGAAATGATTTGGTTGATCTCGTTGCTGAGGATGGCCTGGTCCATCAGAACTGGTCATCATATAGTATTGTTGTTGAAGTATATAATGATCTCCTGGTCCTGCTCATTTCACTGAGCGTCAGTTCGTGTAAGTCTCTCCAGGCCTTTCTGAAATCATCCTGTTGGTCATTTCTTACAGAACAATAATATTCCATAATATTCATATACCACAATTTATTCAGCCATTCTCCAACTGATGGACATCCATTCAGTTTCCAGTTTTTAGCCACTACAAAAAGGGCTGCCACAAACATTTGTGCACATACAGGTCCCTTTCCCTTCTTTATAATCTCTTTGGGATATAATCCCAGTAGTAACACTGCTGGATCAAAGAGAAGAATATCTTTCAGCACAGATCCTCCCAGCACAGACCAGGCCTCAACAAATTTTGGGGTAACTAAAGCAGCAGCTGCAGTGGCTGTTTCTGGAACTCTCAGGCCAGGTACGGTAAAGAGATTGAAAAACTGCTCAAAATTAAATTGCAGGGGCAGGGAGGAATCTCTTTGCTGATTGTAGAGGAAGGACTCAGTTACTTGGTCCATGCCAGATCTGTAGTCCAGGATGGCAGTGGTAGAGTGAGGAGGAACAGTAGCTCATCAGAGCTCTGTGATCACAATAAATCAGGGACCTTAATCATTGTTCCAGGTCAGAAAAGAGTACTTGTGGTCACTCAGAGACCAGAACAGGGAATAGGAGACTAATAAACACACCTCTTCTTACTCCACACCATCTTGTAAAGACTGATAACTCGGAAGTATCTCTGAAAACAGCTTTACAACACCTCTAATGCTAGAGACAATGTATCCTCCACTCTAGAAGCAGTGTCCCACTTAATTTTTTTAATTAATTAATAAAATTCAAAATAGGAAAAGTTTTACACACACACACACACACACACACATATACACATAAAAATAAGGTTTGCCACATGCATAACAGAACATAAGATAGGATTCAAATATGAAATAATTAATTTCCATTTCAAGAAAGCCTATATAATAAATGCTATACCTTGTGTCCAAGTTGCCCATCTTCTCTTTGCTTCCTTGTAGGTATTGTTCTCTGCTGTGCACTTTTTATTTTAATCTTCTCCCTCCATGCCCCTCCCCCTCCTCCTCCTTCTCCAAGAAGACTAAAATCAAGCATAGTTGTATTTATACATTTTACTCATACATACATACACATGCATACACATACATACACATATACACATGTATATGCATAGATATCTATAATCACACACATATAAACACATACATATATATATATATATTTATCAATATTATATTTGTTTGTCCTATGTTTTTCTGAAGATGGATAATTTTATCCTTGAAGTCTTTCTGTGTTTTTCTAAATCCAACAATTCATCATTTCTTGCACCATGGCAATATTCCAACATTATGGTAATTAGTCATTTTTAAATATCTTAAAATGATACTGATTAATATATCTGAATATAATTTCCCTATTTTTCTCTTTTGATTGAATCTACTTTAGCTTTAATGTTGCCTGAGATCAATGAGTATGACTCTCATTTTTTCCCTAATGAATTATTCTCCTGATCATTATTATTGTTTGTGTGCATCTCTTATTTCCTATCCATGCTAATTCCATTTTTTTTATGTCTTCCCCCTACTTTGCATTACTATTACTTAATCTATTCCACCTCCAAGGAACCTTCTTTATTCTAACTCCACACCATTTCCCTTCCTTTATATCCCATTTAATCTGCATACTTTACCCCATTCCCTTTAATCCACACAGCTTCTATACATTTACCTTATGCTATTCTCTCCCCCTCATTTCTTTCTAAATGTAGAAAAATTTTATACCCTTGTAGATATATATGAATTGTTCCCTTTTTAATCCATTTCCAGTGTGAGTAGGACTTTAGAGCTACTAGTCCTCTTCCTCCAACCAATACAAAGGAATTAGCTCTCCAACTTCATTGGTATAATATAATTTCACCTTTTACTATACTGTTTTGCTCATTATACTCAGTTCTTCTCCAATCTATCTTTGAATTACCCAATTACTAATGACAGTCTTAAATATAAGGTTTACATTTCCAGATTTGAAATATAAACAATACTTCCTTATTGAACTCTTAAAATTAGTCTTTGATGTTCACCTTTCATTGTTCTTAGATGTTATATGGCAGATTTTCTATTAAGTTTAGGTGTCTTTGAAACTTCTGTATCTTGTGTGATTTTAATTGTGGCCCACCAAATTTTTTATTACTCATAGAAATATGTAATAAACGAGGTTTTTTGTTTGTATTTTAATGAGCAGGCAAAGAAGACAAAAACCCAGTCAAAGAAAGTTACCATGGGAATGGGGAAGATTGGAGTTCATCTTCAAAGGAGGATATTGAAAAAAAAGTCTCTTCTATTTCAAAGAAGATCTGCCCCCCAAAAATTTACAGAACTCTGAAAAAAAAATCAAATTAGCAAGATGGAGGAAAAACTAAAAAAAAAAAAAAGACAATTCAAGAAAAACAAGAACATTATGAAAAGCAAAAGCAAGTCAAGCAACTTAAAAACGGGGTCCAGAATGTTAAGGAATAAAAGTAGAATTGTGCAAGACGAAGTTAGTAAAATTATAATACACCAAGAAATAATAAAATTAAATAAAAAGAATAAAAAATATAGAAGAGAATATGAGACATCTTATAAGAAAACAACATATCTGGATAATAGATAAAGAAAAAAAACCCCTGAAAACTGTGAAATAAATTTAATAGTAAAATATAAGAAATGATTAAAGAAAATTGTCCTTAAGTATTTGAACAGGGCAAAATGGAATTAGAAAAAAATCCAATGATCATTAATTGGAGGAGATCCTATGAAGAAAATCTGCAGGAACATCATAGCCAAATTCTGAAACCCTCAGAACAAGAAGAAAATATTATGAGTAATAAAAAATTCAGTGGGGTCACAATTACAATTACACAGGACACAGAAATGGCTACACTAAAAGAATTACTAAAACAAAATGCAAATGAAGGTGGCATAGCTGTTCCAGACCTAAAACTATAATAGAAAGTAGCAGTCATCAAAAACATTTGGTACTGACTAAGAAACAGAGTAGTTGATTAGTGAAATAAGTTAGGTTTATTGTTATGGACCAGAACTCTGAACTTGAAACAGAATTCTTACAAGGTACTAAGCCAGTGGAATTGATAGAGACAATAGTTATTTAATTTAGCATGGTTCAGTATAATTGATTTGATCCTACAAGGAGATGTTATGTGCCAGAACTTGAAACAAGGTACAAAGTGGAATAGAGGAGACAATAGTTAAATCTAGTTTAGCATTGATTTAATGCTACAACAAATAATGGTTTCCTAGTGATATAATGATTGGTGTATACTCAGTGTGGAACATATAAGTAGAAGCTCTCAGGGCCAGAAGGCACAAGCACACTAGAAGCTCTTGGAGGCTGAGACAGATTCATTCCATTGTCCACCATTGTGGTGGTGGAGGCCGAAGTAAAAACCTTTGGATTCGGGAGATTCAGAAGCCAGAGAAGGAGGCCAGAGCTCAAGCTCTAAGAGCCAAGGAGAGAGATAGGCCTCTAATAAAACTAACCAGACCCAGGAAAGGTGACAAGACTTTGAAAGAAATAATTAAGGATTTGGACTTTAACCCCTGGCTACTCCTGTGGTGATTACTGAACTGAATCAAAGGCTACTCCCAGAGACCCCAAGAAAACCTCAATGGAGAACATTACATTTTTTTAAATTTATTTAATAGCTTTTTATTTACAGGATATTTGCCTGGGTAACTTTAAAGCATTAACAATTGCCAAACCTTTTCTTCCAATTTTTCACTTCTTACCCCCCCACTCCCTCCCCTAGATGGCAGGATGACCAGTAGATGCTAAATATATTAAAATATAAATTAGATACACAATAAGTATACATGACCAAAACGTTATTTTGCTGTACAAAAAGAATCAGACTCTGAAATATTGTACAATTAGCTTGTGAAGGAAATCAAAAATGCAGGTGTGCATAAATATAGGGATTGGGAATTCAATGTAATGGTTTTTAGTCATCTCCCAGAGTTCTTTTTCTGGGCATAGCTGGTTCAGTTCATTACTGCTCCATTGGAAATGATTTGGTTGATCTCGTTGCTGAGGATGGCCTGGTCCATCAGAACTGGTCATCATATAGTATTGTTGTTGAAGTATATAATGATCTCCTGGTCCTGCTCATTTCACTCAGCATCAAGAACATTACATTTTAAAGAGAATATTAGAGTTCACAGGACAAAATGGTCAATAGCTATAGTAATCTAGTGTTTGATAAACTGAAAGATCCCAGCTTTTGGGATAAGAACTCACTATTGTGACAAAAATTGCTAAGAAAATTGGAAACTAGTATGGCAGAAATTAGGCAATGACCCACACTTAAAACTGTATACCAAGATAAGGTTGAAAAGGATTGATGATTTAGACATAAGGAGTGATATTATTGAACACACAAAAAATATAATTTTGATTATATTAAATTAAAAAGTTTTTGTACAAACGAAACAAATGCAGACAAGATTAGAAAGGAAGAAATAAACTGGGAAAATATTTTTTACATTCAAGAGTTCTGATAAAGGCCTCATTTCTGAGAATTGACTCAAATTTATAAGAATTCAAGCCATTCTCCAGTTAACAAATGGTTAAAGGATATGAACAGACAATTTTCATATAAAGAAAATTGAAACCATTTTTAGTTATAGGAAAAGGTTATCTGAATCACTACTGATCAGAGAAATAACAAATTAAGACGACTCTAAGTTACCACTACACACTTTGGTTAAAAGATGACAGGAAAAGATAATGAGAAATATTGGAGGAGATTTGGGAAAACAGGGACACTGATGAAAAAAATGGTGGGGTTGTGAACTGCTCCAACCTTTCTGGAGAACAATTTGGAACTACCCTCAAAGGGCTATCACAGTGTACATACTCTTTGATGCAGCTGTGTTTTTTTGCTGGGCTTTTGTATCACAAAGAGATCTTAGAGGAGGAAAAGGAATCCACATGTACAAAAAATGTTTATAATAGCTCTTTTTTGTAGTAGCAAGAAACTGGAAACAGAGTGAATGCCCATGGGTTTGGAGAATGGCTGAATAAGTTATAGCATATGAAAGTTATGGGATAGTATTGTTCTATAAGAAATGATCACCAGGATGATTTGAGAAAGTCATGGAGAGACTTACATGAACTGATGCTAATTGAAGTAAGTAGAACCAGGAGATCATTGTCCAAAATAACAGCAAGATTATATGATGATCATTTCTGATGGATGTGGCTCTTTTCTGCAATGAGATAATTCAAGCCAGTTCCACTGTTCTTGTGAGTAAGAGAGCCATCTACACCCAGACAGAGAACTGTGGGAACTGAGTATAGATCACACCATAGCATTTTCACTCTTTTTGTTGTTGTTTGTTTGTATTTTATTTTCTTTCTCATTTTTCCCTTTTTGTCCTGGTTTTTCTTGTGCATCTAGCTAATTTATAAATATGTTTGCATATATGGGATTTAACATATATATTTTTACCATGTTTAACATATATTGGATTACTGTCCATCTAGAGGAAGGAGTGGGGAAAGAGAAAATATGGTCAATGTTGAAAAATTATTCATGTATATGTTTTGAAAATTAAAATCTTTAATTTAAGAAAAAATCACTCTTTGGACAATGTGAGCAATCAGGAATCTGAGACAGGAACAATTGAGGATTCCTCTATTGATTAAAAATGTCAGGCCAAGCTGTAATGCTGAGATATGGTTCCAGGCAAGAAGGAACCATCACATACTTGTTAAGTTCAGAATCAGTGGGGCAGAGATAATTTCTGGTCAATTTTTATTGCATCATGATCTGAAAAAAATGTATTTAATATTTATGTTTTTCTACATTTGATTTGATTGATTATGCCTAATAGATGGCCAACTTTTGTATAGGGTCCAAGAATTGCCAAGAAAAAAAAAATACTCCTTTCTGCTTCATTCATTTCTCCAAAGATCTATCATACATAACTTTTTAAAATTCTTTTTATTCCTTATGTTCTTTCTTATTAATTTTGTGGTTTGATTTATCTGGTTCTGAGAAATCAAGATTGAGATCTCCACTAGTATAGTTTTGCTGACTATTTCTTTAGGCTGTTCGCTTAACTTCTAGAAATTTGGATGCTATACCACTTGGTGTATATATATATAATTATTGATATTACTTAATTATCTATGTTATCTTTTAGCAAGATATACTTTTCTTCTTTATCTCTTAATTATATCTACTTTTGCTTTTGCTTGATCTGAGATCAGCATCACAACCCTGGGTTTTTTTACTTCACCTGAAGCATAATAGATTCAGCTGCAGTCCTTTACCTTTACTCTACATGTATCACTGCTTTAAATGTGTTTCTTGCAAACAAAAAATTGTAGGATTCTGGCTTTTAATCCAGTCTATCTGCTTCAGTTTCATGAGTGTTCATCCTATTCCCATTCACAGAAAAAAAATTACTAATCCTGTATTTCTTGCCATCTTTTTTTCCCCCAGTTATATTGTTCTTTTCAATTTCCCCCTTTCCCTCCTCTCCAATATTTTATTTTTGCTCACTATCTCCATCAAATAGCCCTGCCCATTCCCCTTTTCTTATATCTTTCCCCTCCTACTTCTTTTCTCCTTTCTATTGGCCTCCTCCCTTCCTTTTCCTGTCTCCTTCTACTTATTTATATGGTGAGATAAGCTTCTTTGTGAAGCTAAATGTGTCTGATATTGTCTCTTTGAGTCAAATCTGATGAGAGAAAGATTCACACAATGCTCATTCCCTTCTCCTCTTTGCCTCAATTACAGAGGGCTTTTTTCCCCTCCTCCTGAGATGTCATTCGCCCTATTTTAACTCTATTTTCCTCTTCCAATAGAATCATATTTCCTTCTCTAGTTTCTTTTTTTATATCATCACAATAAAAAATCAAATTATACCTGCACCCTCTAAGTATACCTGTAACAGATACAATACAATCTCAAGAGTTTAACATATCTTTCCATATAGGGATGTACATAAGCTTTTTAACTTTCAAAAGAAAGGTTTTTTTTCCCATTTTATTTTTTTTATACTTCTCTTGAGTTCTGCATTTGAAGATAACATTTTCTATTCAGGTCTAGTCTTTTCACCAGAAATAAATGAAATTCATCTGTTTCATTGAATGTCCACCTTTTTCCTGAAAGATCAATCTTGCTGGATAATTGATTCTTGGATGCAATCCAAATTCCTTTACATTTCAGAGTATCAGATTCCAGCCCTTCAGTCCTTTAAAATGGAAACTGCTAGGTCCTGGGTAATACTGATTATGGCTCTTCAATATTTGGATTTTTTTTTCTATTGCTTACAATATTTTATTTGTGATTTGATAATTCTGAAATTTAGCTACAATGTTCCTTGGAGTTTTCATTTTGGGATTTCTTTCAGAGGTGATTGGTGAATTCTTTCAACAGCTATTTAATCCACTGGTTCTAGGATATCAGGGCATTATTCCTTAATCATTTCCCAAAAGATGATGTCTAGGCTCTTTTTTTCATGATGGTTTTCAGGAAGTCAAAAAATCTTTACATGGTCTATCCTAGACCTTTTTCCATGTCAGTTGTTTTTTTCCAATGAGGTATTTTCATTTTCTTCTATTTTTTCATTTTTTGATTTTGTTTGACTAATTCTTGAAGTCTCTTTGAGTCATTCACTTCCATTTGTTCAATTTTAATTTTTAGTTAATTATTTTCTTCAGTTAACTTTCTTTCTCCTTTTGCATTTGGCCATTTGAACTTTTAAATGAGGTGTTTTGTTCATTGCATTTTTCCCCCATTTCACAGATTTTGTTTTTCAATGATTTGGTTTCTTTTTCATATCTATTTTACAAGAAGTTATATACTCTTTCCATTTTAGCAAACCTTTTTAAGGAGTTTTCTTCAGATAATTTCTGTTTTTCTTTTTCCATATCCACTTGCAAAGTTCTTAGTTCCTTTCCCCATTTTTCTTCTAACCTCTCTTTTAACATTTTTAAAAAATTCTTCCAAGAGAGCCTTGTGAAATGAGGACCAATTCATCTCTTTATACCAGCTTTAGTTCCCCTTGGACAAGTGCTGCTAATTGACTTCTGGTGCTGGATTGGCATGGCCAAGTCTCATGTTATTAAGGGGTTCAGGGATTTTGCCTTTTTTATCATAGGATTTTATTTTTAAAAACTAAGGCATGATAAAGAAGACACTGGAAAAGGAAAAACAAAAGGAAAGGTAGAATGGGATAAACTATATGGAATGAGAGAAGAAAGATTTTTTACAGTGTGGGGAAAGATTATGGAAGCCTGAAGGGATAGAGAATGCTTAGACTTTATTCTCTTTTTTATTATTATAGCTTTTTATTTACAAAACATACACATAGGTAAATTTTCAACATTGACCCTTGAAAAATCTTGTGATCTAATTTTTTCCCTCCTCCCCCCCATCCTCTTTCCTAGATGGCAGGTATTCCAATACATGTTAAAATATATATTAAATCCAACATATGTATAGATATTTATACAATTATCTTGCTGCACAAGAAAAATCAGATCTAGAAAGAAAGAAAAAAAAAAAAACCTGATAAGGAAAATAAAAATGCAAGCAAACAATAACAAAAAGACTGGAAATGCTATGTTGTGTTCTACTCTCATTTCCCATAGTTCTCTCTCTAGGTATAGCTATTTCTCTTCATTATTGAAAAATTGGAATTGGTTTGAAACATCTCATTTTTGAGGAGAGCCATATCCATCAGAATTGAGCATCATATAATCTTGTTGTTCTCTTGTATTATTGAAAAGGGCAGGAACTTTGGAGAAATATACTTAAGGCTTAGTATGATTGATTTAAACAAGGTGTTAACTCAGTGGAATTGATAAGACAATGGTTATCTAGTTTATCAGGTAAGTTCTCTAGTTCAGTATGATTGATTTAATATCACAACAAATAATGGTTCCCTAGTGATATAATGATCAGTTTATACTCAGTATACTGTAATGATGTAATTGTAATAGAGCATATAAACTGGGGACAAACTCAGCCAAAGAGAGACAGAGACCATCATGGTGGCTCTCCTGCTTCCTCCACAAAAACCAAGACCCATTCTGGAGGCCTCCAGAAAGCTAGCCTGGGCCGCAGGCAAGGAGACAGATTGTGAAGGAGACAATAAAGACTTTTGGACTTTTTCCCTGGTTACTCTCATGGTGATTGCTCTGGTAAAACAAAAGGCTGGTCCAAAGACTTCCAGAAAGCTAACCAGGACATTACACATAATGATCTCCTGGTTCTTTTCATTTGATATTCATGTAAGTCTCTCCAAGTCTCTCTGAAATCATCCTCATGGTCATTTCTTACAGAACAATAATATTCCATAACATTCATATACCACAATTTATTCAGCCATTCTCCAATTGAAGGACATACATTCAATTTCCAGTTTCCAGCCACTATAAAAAGGGCTGTTGGCACATGTGGGTCATGTTCCCCTTTTTAAGATCTCTTTGGGATATAAACCCAGTAGTAACACTACTGGATCAAAGGATATGCACAGTTTGATAACTTTTTGAGCATAGTTCCAACTTGCTCTCCAGAATGGTTGGATTAATTCACAATTCCAACAACAAAATATCAGTGCCTCAGTTTTCCCAAATCCTCTCAACATTTATCATTATCTTTCCCTGTCATCTTAGCCACTCTGAGAGTAGTGTTACATCAAGAGTTGTCTTAATTTGCATTTCTCTGATCAATAATGATTTGGAGCACCTTTTCTTATTAATCGAAATAGTTTCAATTTCTTTATCTGAAAATTGTCTGTTCATATTCTTTGGTCATTTATCAATTGGAGAATGGCTTGAACTACTATGAATTGGTGTCAATTCTCTATATATTTTGGAAATGAGGCCTTTGTCAGAACCTTTGAATGTAAAAATATTTTCCCAGTTTATTGTTTCCCTTCTAATCTTGTCTGCATTAATTTTGTTTGTACAAAAGCTTTTTAACTATTAATAAAATGCAAATTTTCTGTTCTGTGATCAATAGTGATCTCTAGTTCTTCTTTGGTCACAAATTCCTTCCTCCTCCACAGATCTAACTGATAAACTAGCCTATGTTCTCCTAATTTATTCATAATCTCATTCTTTATGTCAAGATCATGAACTCATTTTTATCTTATCTTGGTGTATGGAGTTAAGCGTGGGTCAGTGCCTAGTTTCTGCCATACTAGTTTCCAATTTTCCAGGCAGTTTTTGTCAAATAGTGATTTCCTATCACAAAAGCTAGGATCTTTGGGTTTGTCAAGCACTAGAGTGCTATAGTTATTGACTATTTTGTCCTATGAACCTAACCTATTCCACTGATCAACTAGTATATTTCTAAGCCAGTACCAAATGGTTTTGATGACTGCTGCTTTAAAATATAGTTAGATCTGGTACAGCTAGGCCATCTTCATTTGATTTTTTTTTATTACTTCCCTTGAAATATTTGACCTTTTGTTCTTCAAGATGAATTTTATTGTTGTGTTTTCTAGGTTAGTAAAATAGTTTCTTGAGAATTTTATTGCAATAATAATAAATAAACAGATTTGTTTAGGTAGCATTGTAATCTTTATTATATTTGCTTGACCTATCCAAGAGCACATGCTATTTTTCCAATTGTTTAGATCTGACTTTACTGCAGTGGAAGATGTTTTATAGTTTTGTTCATATAGTTCCTGACTTTCCCTTGGCAGATAGATTCCCATATATTTTATACTATTGACAGTTATTTTAAATGGAATTTCTCTTTGCATCTCTTGCTGTTGGATTTTGTTAGTGATGTATAAAAATGCTGATGATTTATGTGGATTTACTTTGTAACCTGCAACTTTACTAAAATTGTGAATAATTTCTAATAGCTTTTTAGTAGATTCTCTGAGGTTCTCTAAGTATACCATCGTATCATCTGCAAAGAGTGATAACTTGGTTTCCTCATTACCTACTCTAATTCCTTCAATCTCTTTCTCATCTCTTATTGCCAAAGCTAGCATTTCTAATATAATATTGAATAGTAATGGTGATAGTGGGCAATCTTGTTTCACTCCTGATCTTATTGGGGATGGTTCCAGTTTATCCCCATTACATATCATGCTTACTGGTGGTTTTAAATAGATGCTAATGACTATTTTAAAAGCAAAACTCCATTTATTTTTGTACTCTCTAGAGTTTTTAATAGGAATGGGTGTTGGATTTTATCAAATGCTTTTTCTGCTTCTATTGAGATGATCATATGGTTTTTGTTAATTTGATTATTGATATAGTCAATTATGTTAATAGTTTTCCTAATATTGAATCAGCCCTGCATTCCTGGTATAAATCCTACTCGATCATGGTGTATTATCCTGGGGATGACTTTCTGTAACCTCTTTGCTAATATTTAATTTAAGGTTTTTGCATCAATATTTATTAGGGAGATTGGTCAATAATTTTCTTTCTCTGTTTTGTCCTACCTGGTTTAGATATCAGTAACATGTCTGTGTCATAAAATGAATTCGGTAGGATTCTTTCATTCCCTAATTTTTCAAGTAGTTTATAAAGTATTGGAGTTAAATGTTCTTTAAATATTTGGTAAAATTCCTAAATAAATTCATCTGGTCCTGGGGATTTTTTCTTACAGACTTGATAGATAGATTGTTCTATTTCTTTTTCTAAATTGAGACTACTTAAGCAATTTACTTTCTCCTCTCTTAATTTGGACAACCTGTATTTTTGTAGGTATTCATCCATTTCACTTAGGTTATCAAATTTATGATAGGTTATCAAATTTGGCATCAAGTTGGGTAAAGTAATTGCTAATTATTGCTCTAATATCCTCTTCATTAGTGAAAAATTCTCTCTTTTAATTTTTAAGACTAACAATTTGATTTTCCTCTCTCCTTTTTTCTAATCAAATTTTCCAAATGTTTATTTTGTTGTTTTTTTTTTCATAAAACTCTTTGTTTTTTAATTGAATTAATTTTTTACTTTCAATTTTATTAATCTCTCCTTTTATTTTTAGAATTTCAAGTTTAGTATTTGATTAAATTGATTTGAGGGTTTTTAATTTTCTCTTTTTCTAGCTTTTTTAGTTGGAAGCCCAATTCATTGATTTTGTCTTTTTCTATTTCATGCAAGTAAGCATATAGAGATATAAAATTTCCCTTTCTTACTGCCTTGACTGCATCCCACAAATTTTGATATGTTTTCTCATTATTGTCATTCTCTTGAATGAAATTATTGATGTTGTCTATGATTTGTTGTTTCACCCATTCATTCTTCAGGATGAGATTATTTAGTTTCCAATTACTTTTTGGTCTATTTTCCCCTGACTTTTTATTGAATGTAGTTTTTATTTCATTGTGACCTGAAAAAAAAAGCATTTACTATTTATGCCTTTCTGCAGTTGAATTTGAAGTCTTTGTGTCCTAATATATGTCAGTTTTTATATAGGTTCCATGAACTGCTGAGAAGAAAGTATAATCCTTTCTGTCTTCATTCAATTTTCTCCAAAGATCTATCAGACCTAACTTTTCCAGTATTCTGTTTTCCTCTTTAACTTCTTTTTTTATTTATTTTGTTTTGAGAGTAGAAGGTTGAGATCTCCTGCTATTATATTTTTGCTGTCTATTTCTTCTTGCAGTACTCTGAACTTCTCCTTTAGTAATTTAGATGCTATACCATTTGGTGCATATATGTTTAGTATTGATATTGCTTCATTATTTATGGTACCCTTTAGCAAGATATAGTTTCCTTCCTTATCTCTGTAAGGGTTAAAAAGCCTCTAGGAGCAAGGAATGTAATTGAAGGCATGTTGGATGCCCTGAGGAATGAAAGCTATTGAGGCACAGGAAAGTTCTATGTGGAGGTGGGGCAGAGCCCCAAGAGCTGGTGTTTAATCCCAAGTACCACATTTCCCTCCTTAGTGTTCTCAAAGCCTAGCATGCTTCCCTCTCTCTTTTTGGGCCAGTTCCGTTATGTCCAAATTCCTAAAGGACCTCCCCATCCACTATGTTACCTAAGAATAAAGTTCTCTTTCTCTTCACCCCTACCTTCTGGTTGGTCTATCTCTGTGGGATCTGGTTTGGTGCCCGAACATGGGTAAATGTTGTCTAGCCATGTCATTGACAGATGGGCAGTTAAGAGTAGCTCTAAGGGGAACTACAAGGTTAGGCTAGCGTTTAGAGATACTACAAGTGGAATACAATTTGGCTAGTTTCTCACTGTGTAGCAGGCCTACAAGTGGGAAGAGAGACAGAACTCTGCTCTAGTCAGTAGAAAGTTAGGAAATGGGACAAATTATTGTGAGGGTCCCAGACCAGGAAGTGCTAGGAAAAGAAGCTTATAGAATAATAAAGCAAGCAGAATAGGAAATGGATTTTAAAAATTGGGAGATAGTAGATAATCAGATGACTTCCTATGATAAGGAAATCCCAATAGCCATCCTGGAATGACATATCCTCATTTAATGTTTGGGGGCACTTAATCCATTAAAAGCAGATAATGAAGTGCAAATGGAGAATTATAAAACAATTGAGGGTCATAAACCAGCACTCACTGGGACAAGCTGCTTTCATAAAATGGAGCCAGCAGAAGTTAGATGTGGGAAAGAATCAGGAAATAAACAACAATATGAAGGAGGTGGATGTGATGAAAAAAGAAGAGGTTGTGAGGAAGAAGCAGAAAGTGGATGTGACAGAAAAGGAAAGGGTATGGATAAGATGAGTAATGAGAAAGTAAACAGAGAGACATATAGCCTTGTAGAAAAGGACTGTGATAAGAGGAGGGAGGAGAAAGTGAATAGAGAAAGATCACCTCTCACAGTGTCCTCCTATGAGAACATCCCTTTGGTCATTAAACATTTATGTAATTGCTTCTCCTCTCACAGAGTTCCTAATACCATAAAACCCAACAGTGGTCCAATTTATATCTCTAAGCAGATGGCTGCATTCCTTACCATGTTTGTCATTAAATGTGTTACAGGGATTCCCTATAATCCACAGTGTCAGGCCCTAATGGAATGGGCCCATCATAATCTGAAGGCCATCCTTTTTAAACAAAAAGGGGTAAGAAGTAGATGGAATCCCCAATGGCCCACACAGGCAGATGTGGAAATTATATACTTACAATATTTTGTGCCTGGATAGGGATACCAGCCTCTCTCCAGGAATGACACATTTGGCACAATCTTGTAAACAGAACAGAAAACTAGGCTCCATGAAAATAGCACTGCAAGCACTGGAGAACATTCAAAAGGTTCTTTGGAAGGATGTGGAAGGACATTGATAAGGTCCATCCTTAGTACTTTGGAGAGGGCTGGGATATTTATGTCTTGCAGGTCCTGATGGGGAAGGCCACTGGAATACAGAAAGAAGAACAAAGAAAGTTGCCCCTATTAAAACAGGAGCTAAAGAAGAAGAGAAGACGACCCAGGAAACACCTGAGCTAGCACCATAGTGGAGGCCAGACTGGCAAATTGACTGGATCCAACATACTTCCTTTCCCATCCCCTTCTATTATTTCCTATGGGCTCAATGCAGCCATTTTTTGTGACGTTGCTTCTTTTGCTTTTGCCTACTTTGCTAGGGTGCTTTATACACCTAGCACCTATACATTCCTAGCAAATTTATACACCCTAGAAATTCCAGAGAGGTGCTTAAGAAAGGAGTTCTTATTCATCAACGTGGGAATGCTCAATCTTAGTAATAAAAGGGGGGGATGTAATGTTTAAAAAGTCTCTAGGAGCAAGGAATGCAGTTCACAGCATGTGTGAAGACCTGAGGGATGAGAGGTACCAAGGTGCAGGAGAGTTCTAAGTTGAGGTGGGGCATAGCCCCAAGAGGCAGTGTCTGACCCCGGGTACCATGTGTCCCTCCTTAGTGCTTTCAAAGCCTAGCACACCTCCCTCTCTCTTTTTTGGCCAATCCCTTTATGCCCAGGTTCCAAAGGACCTCTGCTTTCCCCAGATCCTCAAAGTGGTATAAATATGTGCCACTTAAGAATAAAATTCTCTTTTGCTTCACCCCTACGTCCTGATCAGTCTCTCTCTGTGGGATACGGGTTGATACTTGAAGATGGGTAAGTGTGGCCTAGCCATGCTGTTGATGGAAGGGCAGTTATGAGTAGCTCTAAGGGGAGCTACAAGGTTAGGGTAGCATTAAAAGATGCTACAATCTCTTTTAATTAGATCAAGTTTTGCTGTAGCTTGATCTGAGATCAGGATAGCTACCCCTGCTTTTATTATTTCACCTGAAGCATAATAGATTCTGCTCCAGTCTTTTACCTTACTCTGTATGTATCACCCTGCTTTAAATGTCTTTCCTATAAACAACATATTGTAGGATTCTGGCTTTTAATCCAGTCTGCTAATAGCCTCCACTATATGGGAGAGTTCACCCCATTCACATTTATGGCTAAAACTACTAATTTTGTATTTCCTGCCTTCTTATTATCCCCAGATTTTACTTTTCTCTTTCCTTTTCCCCTTACCACCTTCCCTGGTATTTAACTTATGAGCACCACTTGCTTCAAGCAGACCTCCTCCTTTAGAATCTCTCACCCTTAGAGTCCCTTCCTCTTTCTTATGCCTTTCCCTTACTATTTCTATACTCCCTTCTATTTAGCCTACCCCTTCCCTTATTCCTTTTTCACCTCCTACTTTTCAATGAGAAGTCTTTCTGTCAACCAAATATGTCTAATATTTTCTCTTTGAGCCAAATCTCATGAGAATAAGATTCACACAATGTTCATCCACTTCCCTTATTTCCCTCAGATACATTAGGTTTGTTTTTTGTTTGTTTGTTTGTTTGTTTTTTACCTCTTTGTGAGGTATAATTTCCCACTTTTTACCTCCATTTTCACCTTTTTCTGGTACAATCCCCTTTCCACCTCTATTTCCTTTGTATTATAACACTAAATTAAATTATAATGCACTTTCTATGTATACACATAATAGAAATACAGTTTTCAAGAGTTCTTTTTACTTTTACTTTTGAAAAAGAGGGGGAGAGTAGGTAATCAGATGACTTCCTATGATAAGGAAATCCCAGGAGCCATCCTGGAATGACATAACCTCATTTATCCAGTGATTGGGGGCACTTTAAGAGGTACAAACCTTAATTCATTAAAAGTGGATAATGAAGTGCAAATGGAGAACCATAAAACAAATGAAGGTCATAAATCAGTACTCACTGGGACAAGCTACTCCCATAAAATGGAGCCAGCAGAAGTTAGACATGGGAAAGAATCAGGAAGTAAACAACAAGATGAAGGAGGTGGATGTGACTCTTGTGTCTTATATTTGGAGGTCAAATTTTTTGTTTAGCTCTGGTTTTTTCATCAGAAATAAATGGAATTCACCTGTTTCATTGAATGCCTATCTTGTAACTGGGCATTTTATTCTTGGCTACATTTCAAGTTCTCTTACCTTTTGGAATATTAGATTCCAGGCCCTTCAATCCTTTAATGTGGAAGCTGCTAGATCCTGAGTAATCCTTATTGTGGCTCCTCAGTATATGAATTGTTTTTGTTTTTGTTTTTGTTTTTCTGGCTGCTTGTAATATTTTCCCCTAATTCCAATACTTCTGAAATTTAGTCACAATATTTGGAATTTTAATTATGGAGTCCCTTTCAGGAGGTTTTTGATGAATTCTTTCAATGGCTATTTTACCTTCTGATTCTATGACATCTGGGCAATTACCTTTTGATGATCTCCTGAAAAATAGTGTATAGGCTCTTTTTTTCATCATGATTTTCAGGGAGTTCAATAATCCTTAGCTTATCTCTCCTAGATCTATTTTCCAGGCCGTTGTTTTCTCAATTAGGTATTTGACAGTTTTTTTATTTTTTTTGGGGGGGTTTACTTGATTGATTCTTGATGTCTCATTGCGTCATTCATTTCCCTTTGTTCAGTTTTGATTTCTAATGAATTATTTTCTCCATTTCCTTTTTTTCTTACTTCTTTTTGTATTTTCCAGTTGAGCTTCTAAATGAGTTGTTTTGTTCTATGGAATTTTTTTTCCATTTCACATTTTTATGTAGTTATTTTCTTTTTCAAATTCACAATGTTTTCCCCCCTTGGGAGTTCTTTACCTTTTCCAATTCACAAATTCTGTTTTCCTAGAAGTTCTTTAGCTTTTCTATTTCACATTTCAGAAAATTGTTTTCTTTTTCTACTTTATCAAATCTTTCTTTTAATGAGTTATAGACCTTTTCCAAGCTGTCTTCCAAATTTTTTCATTTCCTTTCCCCACTGTTCTTCTAGCTCTCTTTTAAGATCCTTTTTAATTTCTTCTAGGAGAGCCTTGTGTGATGGGGACTAGGCTGTATCACCCTTTGGGACTTCATCTGGAGACAATCTGCTTTTTGTCTCCTTAGGGTTTGAAATCTATTTGTCTCTTTTGCTATAGAAGCTGTTTATAGTTAGAGCTCCCTTTGCCTTTTTCCTCACTTTTAGAAAAACAAGTTGGGATCTGTTTTTAGGGCAGGAAGTTCAAAATCTCCTTTAAAGGCAGCATGAAGTTGCAATAGCTGGGCTGGGCTCCTGCTCTGGATGCTGGGTGGGCATGGCGAGGTTCCAGGAGAGTCTGGTGCTTTGAGGTTCACTATTTACCTTTTTTATTTGTATGGAATGTTTATAACTTCTCTGCTGACCTACTGGCTTGCAATCAGAGCAGAGTAGCCAACATTGTGATAGAGTCCTCCCTGTAGATTCTCCACCCTGTGGACACAGCACCCCTTCCATGGCCTGCTTAACTTGTGCTGGCCTCTGTGCTCTGCCTCCCTGCCTGTGCCTGGCTTCCTCCTGTGCCTGATCAAAACACATCTTTTCTAGGGATCTTCAAAATTATCTTCTGCTGGTAATTTGCTGTGTTCCCAATATTCATGGATTCTGTCAGTCCAGCACTATTGCAAAAGCTGAATTTTGTAATTAATGTGAGGACAGTAGGAGAGCTCAGAAAGAAGCATGTATCCTTTCTGCCATCTTGGCTCCACTATAGACTTTATTCTCATTGGAACAGGCTCAAAGAAGTAACATACATACTCAATTAGTTATAAAAATTTATCTTATTCTACAGAAAAATAGGAGAGAAAAGAGATAAAAAAGGGGGTGGTATTAATAGAAGGAAGGGTCAATTGGGATAGGCTGTAATCAGAAGCCTCTGATGAGAGACAATGTAAAAGGAGAGAAAGAATAGTATAAGCAGGGAATAAATAAAGAGAAATACAGCTAGCTATCACAACTGAAAAAAATTTGAGGGTAATTTTTTGATAAAAAACATCTCTCAAATATATAGAGAGATGAATCAAATTTATATAGAGCTTCCCAATTGACAAATGATTAAAAAAGTCAGTTTTCAGATACTATAAAGAAAACTTTAAAGTATACTAGATAATATTGATTGGAAAAATGCAAATTAAAACAATTCAAAGGTACTACCTCATACCTCATAGATTGACTTATAGGAAATAAAAAGACAATATGAACTGTTGAAAAGGATGTAGGTAAATCTAAACACTAATATCCTGTTTCTGGTATTGTGAATGATTGAGTAATGAAGAGCTGATAATTTAGAGTAATGTAGAGCAATTTGGAGATATGCACAAATGTTTATAGCAACTCTGCTCTAATGGAAAAGAATTAGAAATTGAGAGCATATTCATCAAATTAGAAAATGGTTGGAAAATCACAATCATATATGTGATGGAATATTGTGATATAAAAAATGGTGAGCTAAATATGCTCAGAAAAACCTTGAGAAACTCACATGAACTAAATCAGAGTGAAATGAGTAGAACTAGGAGAAAGTTGCTTTTGAGGAACAGCAATATTGTACAATGATCGACTATGAATGACTTAGTGATTCTCAGCAATATAATATTCCAAGACAACTTTAACAACTTATGATTAAAAAATATTATCCATGCCCAGAGAAAGAACTGATGGTATCTGAATGCAGATTGAAGTATACTTTTTTAAAACCTTGTTTTTTTTCTTGGATTCTCATTTTTTTCTCTGCTTTCTTTTATAGTAAGACTAATATGGAAATGTGTTTTTCATGACTATATATTGTTGGAATCTTTACAAATTGTTAAATCATTAGAGTTTATAGAGAAAATAATTATCTAATTTAGCATGGTTCAGTATGATTAATCTGATCCTACAAGGAGATGTTACTTGAAACAGAACTTGAAACAAGGTACTAAGTACAACTGATAGACAATAATGCTTGTGTTCACACCTTTAGAGAGCTCTTATAAGCAAGAATTATTTAAGTACTCATTGGAGTTCACATGTTTGGCAGATTTCAGGGTTTAATATGAGATATTTGAATTCACACCTCCCTTGAAGCTCTTAGGGCCAGAGAACACGCTGGGAGATATCCCATAATCCCACTCTTGGAGAAGCAGCATAAAATAGCTCCAGTGAGCCACTTGAGAGTTTTTTACTTGGGAACATTCCCAGGGGTCGGAGATTCAGCACTTTGGGAGATTGAAAGCCAGAAGCCCTCTCTCGGGGCAAGAGAGATTCACTGCATCTTCCACCTTGGTGTTGGCTGGAGGCTGAAGAAAGCAGAGTCAGAAGCCAAGGACAAAGCTGCAAGAGCTCTTAGAACCAAGCAGAGAGATAGGCCTCAATTAACCGGGCTATTTTGGAAGGAGAAAATAAACATTTGTATTTTTATCAGCTGGCTGCATTTTGGAGTAATTATTGATTGTAACTGAAACTAAGGCTGCCTCCAGAAACCTCCCTGAGAAACCTCTCTCCCAGAGAGAACTCTTATTATATTTTAAAGAAGAAAAAACACCACAATACATGTACAAAATATATGAAATTGCTTGCCTTGTCTATGAGAGACATGTGGGAAGGGTAGAAAATTTGGTACTCAGTTTTAAAAAGAAATGTAAATTTTTTTAAATGTAAATGGAGAAAATTAAATACTAAATTTAAAAGTAATATAATTAATTAAGTGGGAACAAAAGAATGAAAGACAACATAAATCTTTCTGGATGTTAAATATCTTCTTATTCTTCCTAAGTTAATGAGAGACATTTCCATAGCTTATATGTTATTGTTTAATTTTTATGGTTGTGTGAATTTCTTTTTCTTATTTTTTAATTGAAAAAATATTTTTATTTAAAGTTTTAGGTTCAGAATTTTATTCTTCCCTCTGTTCTCCCAGAGACTTTAAGCAATCACATATGCAATTATGTAAATTTCCATTTTAGTCATTCTGTACAAGAAGACAAAAGACAAAAACAATGAAAGAAATAGTGAAAAATAGGATATTTCAGTTTTTATTCATAGAATATTAGTTCTTCCTCTAGAGACAGATAATACAATTCACAATTGGTACTTTTGTGATTGTCTTAAAATGATGTATATTTGAGAATAGCTAAATCATATACAATTCTTTATAAAAGTTGCTATTACTGTGTACAATATTCTTCTGGTTCTGTTCACTTTACTATGTAAGTCCTTTGAAGTTTTTCTGAAATCATTCTGGTTGTTCTTTCTTATAGCACACTCATATTACATTACAATCATACACCACAGATTTTTAACCAACTGATACGCATCTCTTTGATGTCCAATTCTTTGGCACTGCAAAGAACAGCTATTATAATTTTTTTGTAAAATAGAGTTCCTTTTTTAGTTTTATGGATGTCTTTGCAATTATAGACCTAACAATGGCATTGATGAATTTAAAAATATACATAATTTTAAAACCCTTTCAGCATTGTTTTAAAATGTTCTCCAGAATGGTTAAAGCAGTTCACAAATTTGCCAACATTGGATTAATATCCCAGTTTTCCCACATCCCATCCAACATCCAATATTTTTTTTATCCTATTATCCAATCTTATATGTGTGAGGTGATATATGAGAATTTTTAATTTGCATTTCTCTACTCAATAGCTGATTGATTTTAGAGCTTTTTTTTAATACAATTATAGATAATTTTGATTTCTTCATCTGAAAACTGCTTGTTCATATCTTTTGATCTTTTATCAGTTGGGGAATAACTTGTATTTTTATTAATTTGGCTCACTTCTCTATAGACTTTAGAAATGAGGCCTATATTAGAGATACTTGTTGCAAAGCCCATCCCCCCCTTATTGTTTTGCTTTCCTTTTAGGTTTCATTACACATTTTTTGTGCAAACACTTTTTAATTTTAATATAATCAAAATTATCTGTTTTAGATTTTGTGATACTCTCTATTTTTTTCTTTATTTTAGAGTTCTTCTTTATCTCTAAATCTGGTAGTTAAACTATTCCATATCCTCTTAATTTGTTTATGGTTATCACTCTTTATATGAAAAATATATATTTATTTTGGCCTTATTTCAGTATACACAGTGAGATTATCTATGCATAGTTTCTGACATTTTGTTTTCCAGTTTTTCTAGAAATTTTTGTCGAAGAATTTTTATTCCAATAACTTGGGCTCTGGGTTTATCATATATTAGATTATATAGTAATTTAGTATAATATAAATTATACCTAATCTATTCTACTGATCTATCACTTTATTTCTTAGCCTGTACAAGATTGTTTTGATTATTACTGCTTTATAACACACTTTGAAATGTGGCATATCTATCAGAAAACATCTTTACACAGTTTTTTTCATTTATGTCTTTGATGTTCTATAGTTTTTGTTCTTCCAGTGGAATTTTGTTTTGTTTTGTTCTAAGTGTAGAAAATAATTTTTAGACAGTTTTTCTTTGGGTTTTCCTGGGTTTTCCCAGGAACAACTCTCTTATTTGTTTTTTACTAATCTATGTTCACCCCGAGATACATCTTTTGTTTTATTTTTTGAGAAAATCTGAAGAGCTTGAAATATTCTGAGCTATTCCACCACCTTCAAAGAATCATTCTCCTCTAATTTGCTTTTTTATAATCCTTTTAAATCTCTTTTGGGAATTCTTTCTGGGCCTGAGAGCAAATTACATATGTAATTACACATTTAAGCCTTCACATGTCTTGAGGCTTCATATGTAAATATATTGACATTATTATTTTCTAAATTTATGTCTTGATCCTCCCTGTCACAGTATCTTTTTTATGGTTAAGTTTGTTTGTTTGTTTCTTTTTTTTTTTTTTTTTTTTTTTGGTTTCTGCTCATTTTTCTGCCTTTTTTGCGACTTGGTGTTTAATGTGAGATTTGAAATCTGGTCAATCACTATCCCTATTTTTATAGTTGTTTTTTTTTGTTGTTGTTTGTTTGTTTTGTTTTTTTGCTTTGTTTTGCCCCCCCTCTTTTTTTGGCCTGGGGCTTAATGTGAGTGTTAAATTTGATCCTGCACTATCTGGTCTAGCAGTATTATGCTAGGACTCAGGATCTCAGTAGTAAGCTGGCTTTCTCACTGGGTTTTAAGGTTCAGCTGTTTGCTTCCACTGGAGTATAGACTATTCTTCTGGACTGTCCTGTAGGAGGATGGGGAGGACTTCTTGTTGGAGTTCCCTCACTGTGAGGTTTAGTTGCTGGCCTGGCCCAGAGGCCCTGGCTGCTTGTCTGTTCTAGGGATGGGACCCTGTTGCTAGGTTGCTATGGAAACCCAAAGCCTCATTTGTAGCTGGTCCCAGAAAAGGAATCTTGTTGCCTTTCTGTCCCAGGGATAGGACTCTGCTTTTGGGTTGCTATAACAACAGGACCCAGAAGTGGGGTCTCACTGTTGGTCAGCATTGGCAGGCTTCAATACTGGTCAGTAATGGGGTCAGGGCCTTGTTGGTGAGATATGTTGGGCTGCTGAGGTGAAGCCTTCCTGCAAAGATCGTCTGTTCACTTTCCTAGGGGGACTGTTAATTTGCAGGAGGGTGGGGTTTGCTGATAAATTGCCCCAGGCTTATAGCCTTGATACAGTCCTCAACTGTGATTGCTGCTGCTCTCAGACTTTTCCCTGTTCCACCCCAGTGAGACAGGCCTTTCCTTTCAAGCTACTTTCCTGCTCCTAGCTCACTTCTGAGATCATTTTCTAGTTCTTTGGAGGAGAATTTGGGAGATTTCCTTCCTTATTCTACCATCTTGGCACTGGAAAAGCCAAGTATGTATATTTTAACATAATAGATCCAATGGGGCTTTGCTTTATGTTATCCCAGGTCATCAATATGGAGGATGTCAATGATTTATTTCTGGGAAAAGATAATGTGCATTTTCCTGTCACAAAAGTGATGATATCCTTTTCCTTTTCCAGTGCAACTGCATCAGGGTGCATATAAAAGCAAACAAACAAAAGAACTAGTACAGATTTGTTTGTTTGTTTTTTCTTTCTAATGTGTGAAGGTCATGTTCATCCACAACATGAGAAACATAAATTGAATTTCAGAAGGAGGAAAAGCAGAACCTTCATTTTAAATATGAATTACATTTCACCTCTGCAGTCAGTGGAAAAAAAAAAAACTGGTCTCATCTAAGTAAGGAAATTCAGAATCTCTTTTTCAATTACTAGATCATTGCTGTCAACCATGTGAGTGGTCCCATGTTAGGTGATCTATATGCATAAAACAAAACCCTGCTAACAGTTGTAAAGGTAAATTTTTTTACAGCTTCAAATTACTGTTCAAGGTTTTTGTATTTTCTTCTTTTATCAATGTACAACTTGGTTCATGGTCAACAACACTTACTGTTATTGTATTACAGGGAAGTGCTGTAGTTTGCTTACTTAAGATTTAAGTATTTTATAGACAGTAACTATGTTGGTGCTATTTGTAGATAAATTGTTTTAAAAAAAAAAGCAGAAAGTGTTTGATCAGAGAGTTTATGTTCCTGCCAAGATAAAAATGTTTCTACAGACTGAGGTCTTTAAAATTTCTGTTTACCAAAGTCATTGTGGATGAAGTCATAACAATTCTAAATGATCAGTATGTTGGTGAATTTTATTTCTTTCTTTGTGACGTTTGCTTTGCTAAATCTTTTTTTTCACATACTAAGTCCTTTCCTGTTTTGGAACTAAAAATAATTGTGGGTTGGGGTAAGTCATGATCTAATAGTTATATGGTAACTAATGGAGATTTAAAACCGCCAAAGGTGAAATAAAATCCAGGGTTAAAAAGCTTGAGATATTGTAGTATAAACATTTAGTCCCCAGCAAAAGAATTACATAATGCATTCTCTTTTTTAATTCTCTAAGTGTCCTACATTCAGCAAGTTATATGCATATGCTCTCAAATTAGCAGCATGGCATGGATACTAGCTTAAAATGATTGCAAGGAAATCATCATTCTGTTACTATATTCCATAGAGACTAAAACAACAAAACTGAGAGTCTGACCATGTTGCATGAATAGAAAATTATAATTATCCACTCCTCTACCCCATGGGATTTTTCCAATGACTTGGAAAATTTTTCAGAAATATAAATTCTGCCAGGGACATGTAGCATAGGGTCTCCTGATTCAATTAATGGAGAATATCTTTTAATATATTCTTGGAATTCATTTAGAAAACATAACAGACATATTACCATTTTGTCACTGAAAAAGCATAGACTAGCTTTTTTTCTTGGTGGTGATAAGCCCTTATAGTGCCTGGTGAGAGAAATGTGAATTATTCCTTTTGAGACTCACAATGTCAGGAGAAAACACACATTATCATTAATTAATGCTGTTCATGGCCTAATGCTTTACTGGACACTGTTAAATATGAGAAGGGTTTTTTTTGTAAAAAAAAAATAATAAAATGATCAATTATGCTCTTATCTGGAAATCATTTCTGATCTTCCTTGTATATAGTGAATAATGGGCTTTGGAGTCAGCATTGACTATTCACTATTTGTTTATGTGTAAGGCCTTACTGATTGACATCTGGGTTTTGAACACAACACAAGTACTTTAAAAAGTATATTTTTGCCTCTTTGCAAATTATGCCAAGTTATCATCATATCTGATTTTCATTTGAAATAGAGAATGCTACTTCAGTAGAGGAAATGTGTATGCATATACATATAGATATGTGTATGAATGTATGCAAGTATATACATGCACATAATGTACACATGTATATTTGTTTCTCTATATATACACAAACATACGTATATATGCATGCATATATATTACAACAAGCAATTCAAAATTTTATTCTCTAATAGGTACTGTTCTAAATTCTAGGAATACAACTACCAAAAAAAAATAATTTCTGCTTTCAAGAAACTCTAAGGGAAGGAAAATAGTACATAAAAGGCATCTGAAAAACTGAGGCTGGATGGAAGAGTTACCTATGATGGGGGAGGTAGAGGAAGGTTTGGGCTATCATAGCTTGGTCTATGTTGAAAGAGAACATAATCCTTGATGTGGATGTTTCCTCATATATAAGTGTGGAAGGAAACAATAATTTGAAAGTAAAAATATAGGTGTTGAGGTATTTTCTTGATTTTTTTATTTTTATGATACTTTAATAATCTACTTTTCTTATTAAATTCAATTGATCCTAAGGGATCATTGTCAAATTAAATCTAGACTAGAAGTTTGTCTTGATCCAAAAATCCTTGTCAATGAAATGCAAGTGATAGGGATAAAATTTACACATCAATTCCTAGGTCTTGACTATCAGAAGTACTGTGATAAAGTAGATATATTTGATAATTGTCCTAAGCTTCTATTTTCATGTTATATGTGGAGACTCAGTTTTAAGAAGGATATCCATTGCCTACATTGAATGAAGAGCATTATGTTAATCATGGGCATGACAATTTTAAGGCAGATTAAATACTAATGTAAAACAAATATTTCCAACTCCTTCCCTTGTAAATCTAAACATTTTGTAGTATATTGTGTAATGGGATTGTAGATTCCATTTCAGTTTTCAAGTCAAGCTCTAAACTTTCGCAAATGAAAAAACTGAGGCCATGAATAGTTGTGATTTGCTTAAGATTAGTGTGCATCATCACCCATCTCTAACTTGTGGCTCTAAAAAGCTTCAGCATGCATAGTATCCACAGATATGGGCTAAACCAGATTGAGAGTAACCAACAGGCCTCAACTCATCAGTAAATTAATTAGGGAGTTGTCTACCTCAGCATGAGAAGACTTCCCCTGCTGAAATGTGCAGATGAGAACCATTTGTTCCAGTGGTAATGAAGATGTCATGATGCAAAACATTCTTGAAGTGCAACAGCAGGAAAAATTTTTTGGGGGGAGAGAGAAGGAGTGAGATATGGAGGTTGAGGTTTTCTATTAATTTGGAAAACTTTTCAAATATTATGATATTTTGACTGCCTTTCATTCACTTGTTTAAATTGACATACAACTCATCCTTTTTCTCTGATATGGTAGACTTAGAGTTTCTCACATAAATTTGCAAAAGGAAACTCCTCTCTCTTAATTTACTTGCAAAAATAACATAGCTCTCCAATTGTCTTGAATAATATTTTTGACAGTGTTGTACAAAATAAATGATGAATGGTATTTTTATTTTACTTGTTGCAGAAGTACTGTACTAAGAATTGGTTATGTAATGTCAAAAATGAAATAATTGCTGCCTTCAGGCACCTTACATTCTACTTTATTTTTAGATTATCTTTAAAAAATGAAAACTATCTTTGAAGAAAGATATTTATATTTCCTGTATAATAAGTAAGAGCTAGCATGATTGCATATAATTCATTCTCCTGAGTAGACTGAAAAGGAGTTCTGACTATTCTTTTTATGGTTAAATCATGAGAGTATAAGCACAAATATTTTGTATGGATGCATCTGTAAAGATAGTTGGTCCTTTAAGAGGAACCTTAGAAATCTTTTCTTTTTTTTTAATAGCCTTTTATTTACAGGATATATGCATGGGTAACTTTACAGCATTAACAATTGCCAAACCTCTTGTTCCAATTTTTCACCTCTTACCCCCCACCCCCTCCCCCAGATGGCAGGATGACCAGTAGATGTTAAGTACATTAAAATATAAATTAGATACACAATAAGTATACATGACCAAAACGTTATTTTGCTGTACAAAAAGAATCAAACTCTGAAATATTGTACAATTAGCTTGTGAAGGAAATCAAAAATGCATGTGGGCATAAATATAGGGATTGGGAATTCAATGTAATGGTTTTTAGTCATCTCCCAGAGTTCTTTCTCTGGGCATAGATGGTTCAGTTCATTACTGCTCCATTGGAAATGATTTGGTTGATCTCCTTGCTGAGGATGGCCAGGTCCATCAGAATTGGTCATCATATAGTATTGTTGTTGAAGTATATAATGATCTCCTGGTCCTGCTCATTTCACTCAGCATCAGTTCATGTAAGTCTCTCCAGGCCTTTCTGAAATCATCCTGTTGGTCATTTCTTACAGAACAGTAAAATTCCATAATATTCATATACCACAATTTATTCAGCCATTCTTCAACTGATGGACATCCATTCAGTTTCCAGTTTCTAGCCACTACAAAAAGGGCTGCCACAAACATTTGTGCACATACAGGTCCCTTTCCCTTCTTTATAATCTCTTTGGGATATAATCCCAGTAGTAACACTGCTGGATCTTAGAAATCTTTTCTTCAAAAATCCATGGTCAATTATGAAATAGCTGGGTTATCTTTAATGGAGACACGTGCAAAATTTGGAGCCGTAGCCAATAAAATTTGCCACTCTGGGATGGTCTCACAGCATACATTAATTTGTGCGTATATATATATATATATATATATATATATATATATATGTATATATATATATATGCTATATTTTGTATATTTGTATATTTTGTATATATACATATATATATTCAAAGTGATTATGTTATTTATAGCCTTGAAAATTTCTCAAATGCATATTAAAACAATTCAGATAAAGAATAATAGACACTTCCCGTGGTTGTATAAAAACAATCATTCCAGTGCTTGGATATAATGCCATCCATTATAGTGATTTGGCTAAATATCTATTTTACTTGCAAAATAAATCATAATTAGTGCTACATTTAGCACTCTATAGTAATCTGCATGTACTACTCAAAAACAAACAAACAAAAATGGGCCATAGCACTGGATTATAAAATCTTTTGTTATATATCTTCATAGTCAGATAATAAAACAGGGTAGGAAGACATAACTTTTTCATTTTATTCATATGATTTCCATAAAATTGAGGTAGTTTAATATTTAGCTAACAATATAGATAAAAACAAAAGGACAATAGTTTATAGAAATTGAGATGTAAAAATGGTTGCAACAAAAGTTGTTGCATATCCTTGTTGATGTGAATCACTCATTGTACAATTTATGGTCCCTTCCCCTCTCAGTATAAACTAATTATGATAGAAAAGTGGAGCTCAAATTTCTTCCTGAAGAGGTTATTTTTAATTCTTCTACCTTGCCTATCAACTCGATTCCCAGCCCTTCCACTGCTAGAACCAATTATTTCTATTATTGAAATATCATAATTATAATATTTTACCATAGATTTATACATATCTCCATAGGTTATGGGGAAATTTTATTTTGATTTCTAATTTAAATGTCTTTTCTCATAGTCCATATATGGGATTTTTGAACAAGTTTTATTTTTCAATAGAAGGGAATACTATTTAAAATATCAAACATTTCTTAAATATTATAAACCACTTGTATACTTATCCACCCTCTTGGAAATTCTAGAATCAAACAATATGAAAAGAGAAATTTTACACTGAAAATACTCTTGATGTTTAAATTATATTAATTTACATGTATGTGTGTACATACATGCATATATATTGCTGATTATATCTAATTATAGGAACCTGTGCCTGTTGAATTTATCTTCAAAAGAAATTGCATAAAATTTATGCTAACCTTTTTCAATTAACTCTTTGAGGAATCCTTCTCATAATTTTCTCTTTTTAAGAATCATGAAATGACATGTGATTCTCAGAAAACTCCTAGGTGGTAGTTCTATGTTTCAAAGAGCTTTGCCATTTATTTGCTGTGTAAAACCAATATAGTCAATTATTGTCTTGGAGCAGGCAAAAGGCTCACAAACACTTTGAAATTTACACATGAAACAGTTTTTAAAACTCATTAACATGTAGCAGACATCTCTTTCTAGATGTTTCACACAGAGATTACATGCTGTTGAAGAAATGGAATTCGACCCAATAATTATCACCAATTTCATTAGCATACTTGCATGAACAATCCAATAGAGGCTGCCTACCATTTCAGAGTACCTTTGATCTCTTTTTCACGGATTACTAAGAAAGAAATTCTATTTAGGTTTTATACACAAATGCAAAACAAATAAAAATCATTTTGACACTAAAATCCTAAATATTTCAATTTCTCCTTCATTTTGAAGGGAGAGAAAATTTATTCATTTTAAGAGAAGGAAACACAGTTGAAGTTAGACTGAAGACAGAAACATGCAAAAATTAAACTTTAAAATTAAATGTTATTCAGATTTAAATGCACATACACACACATACACACACACACACACACACACACAAAACATACTTGTTGCGTAATGTTCTGTCTAGGAATCTTTTTGTTTGTTTACCAAAGAATTGTAGAATTTGATGCCTGGATTGGTTTTTTGTCATTATCTAGCCTACTGACTAGTAATGATCTATTTACAAGTTAATCTACCACCTATGTGTGTATGCAACACATTTTAAAAATCTTTTAATTTCTTCAAAATCAAATGCAAAATCAAAGAAATAGCATATCTAAAGTATTACATCTGAGAAATAATGAAAGTTTTAATAAATTTGTAATTTAATCAATTAGTAAATATGCCAGCAAAGAATGTATTATAATTAAGCCATCTTTAATTCAAAAATCCTGTATTACGTATTTATTAAGTGTATAGCAATGGACCAGGTACTGGAAAAGATAAGATAAACTAAATATTTCTTTGCTGTGTTAAGCTAAGAAAAAAATTATTACTCTAGAACATACAAAATTTCACAAAATTATTTCAAGTTTATTCCAAACTCTAAAAGTTTAGACATGAAATAGTTTTCAAAATTCATTAACACATAGTAGACAACTTCTGAATGCTTCACACAGCAGTAACATTGTTGAAGAAATTGAATTGAAGCCAATTATTATCACCTATTTCATTAACATGCTTGCTAAGATAGATAAGAAATTGACCATTTGGTGCTGAGCTGGTTTTATTGTATATGTCAGGAGCTTTTCTGGGATAGTTTAAATATTATAGGACCAAAAGGTCCAGACAAGAAGAGCTAGATTGCTTCTTTTGATTTAGCACATGGTCTCAAATGTATCCTCACAAAGTTGACAATCTAGTAGGAATAAAGAACTCTATAGAATATCATATTGAAACAAATATTATACCTTGTGCATAGTAAAAAATGACTTTTCTTATGATGTTGTTATTCACAGTAAAATATTTTGTTACTCAAAATATTCATAGTTAAACAATGGAGAGATGCAAAAAAGTATCATTTCTTTCTATCATTTATTGATTTTTTTCCCCAAAAAAGCCCCATAGAGAGCAATTTGGAATTATGCTCAAAAAGTTATCAAATTGTGCATACCCTTTGATCCATCAGTGTTACTACTGGGATTATATCCTGAAGAGGTTTTAAAGACGGGAAAGAGACTTGTATATGCAAGAATGTTTGTGGCAGCCCTCTTTGGAGTGGCCAGAAACTGGAAACTGAGTGGATGCCCATCAATTAGAGAATAGCTGAATAAATTGTGATATATGAATATTATGGAATATTATTGTTCTGTAAGAAATGACCAGCAGGATGATTTCAGAAAGGCCTGGAGAGACTTACATGAACTAATGTTGAGTGAAATGAGCAGGACCAGGAGATCATTATATACTTCAACAACACTATTATATGATGATCAATTCTGATGGATGTGGCCCTCTTCAATAATGACATGAACCAAATCAATTCCAATAGAGCAGTAGTGAATTGAACCAGCTATAACCAGTGAAAGAACACTGGGAAATGACTATAAACCACTACATAGAATTCCCAATCCCTCTATTTTTGTCTGTCTGCATTTTTGATTTCCTTTACAGGCTAATTATAAACTATTTCAAAGTCTATTTCTATTTGTACAGCAAAATAACTTTTTGGACATGTATACATATATTATATTTAATTTATACTTTAACATATTTAACATGTATTGATCAACCTGCCATCTGGGGGAAGAGGTGGGGGGAAGGAGGGGAAAAGTTAGAACAAAAGGTTTTGCAATTGTCAGTGCTGAAAAATTACCCATGCATATATCTTTTAAATAAAAAGCTATTTAAAAAAAAAAAGCCTCATAGAAAAGAATGTAACTTTCAAGGCTATCCTCAGGTGTTTTTCCTACACATTACTGTATATAAGATTCTGTGACAAACGTGTTAGCAGAGCAAACATTTTTTTTATTTTTTAAAAATATTTATTTATTTTAACACACATTGCTTTATGAATCATAAGACCAAGCTTTTTTTTTAATTATTTACTGAATACCAACATAAAAAAGAAAAAAATATATATATATAACTGGGATACTATATAGAGTTAGAAAAAAGTAACAATACATTCTGAAGAAAGAAATAAAGAAGGGAGTCATCTAATTACTGAGATGATCAAGCAATAAAAATAGCTACAGAGGAGTGAGTGATTGTTTTTTTGAAAATGAAAGTGAGAAGATGAGATAAAGGTTGATGTCTATAGTGAATCAAGACTATCACAGAAAGCACATGTACACACATCAGAGAATGACCTTTGCACTTTTAAAAATCATAAGATTCAGACTTCTCATTGGCATAAATAGGAATTTTCTCTAGAGCAGCAATGGCCAATAGGAACTTAGAGGAAGATAAGCAAACCATACTGGGGAGAGATTACTTCAATATTCTACAAAGACATTGATGCTCAGAGTACAACAGAGAACTACACACAAAGGGAACTCAATGGGAACATTCCAAAAAGGAGAAAGGTATTGTCATACAACTAGAGACTTTTAGTTAACCTTGACTATATCTCCTCTCTAAGCTAGACCCTACTTTCACTATGCTGTATATGTATTTATAGGAGAATGTGATTGAGATTTTTTTTTCTTTTTTCTAGGGATAATTTTGTTCCTATTGATTCCACATTAGTGAATACCACTTTCTAAAAACTTATAGCATATCTTCATAATAATCAATAGGGAACACTCACAAACATGAGGATAGAGTTTGTGAGAAATGATATTAAGATTAAATAGCTAATTAGTTTATAGAATTATGAAATGGGAATGGGCACACTCAGTTCTTTGGGAATTCTTCATAAAAGACTACAATAGCAGCAGGGAATAATGCTTCAATTACATTTTAACAAAACAGAAAGGGTACAGGGATGAACAGGTATAGAAAATATAGAGCCAGTAGGTGAAAGGTGAGGGAACACTGAATCAGATGGTGTGGGGAACATAATGGGATAGTGGAAAAAGGCAAACAGTATAGGAAACAGAATGGAGGGGTATTAAGTGTCAGAGAATAACTCATGCAATAATGGATTAGAGATGGGAGCAATTAGCTACATAGATCCAGATCGAAATGAAAAGAGTGTGCAGGAGCAGGAGTTTGGGTTTTTATTTTTATAAGTTTGGGTGGAAGGCAGAATAACTCTTATCCTAGTTAACTTTGGGGTTATCAATATAATCTTAAAACTGTTAGCAAAACTTTAAAGTTAACAAATCTACATTATTACAAAGTTATCAACATTATTTTGTGTTCTGCTGGTCTTATTGTGGGATTGCAGGAACTTATCTGAGATTTATATCTCGCAAGACCAAAAGATCCTAACATTTAAGGCTAGATAGCCTCCTTTGATTTAACACATAGCCTCAGTAAATAATTCAGTTAAAATAACTAGTTAATATAGTTTGTAAAATATACTATTTTGGTCTTTTGAACAGATATGGCTTCTAGTTTCCTCTTGGCAATTTTACTTCCTGCTCTTTTTACTTTGTAGTATTTATATGCTATTATATTAATTAAAAGAGGGAAGTAGTTGGAGGTACCAGAAAAAGATACTTTTTTTTTTAAAGACAAAGACTTGCTTTTCATGGTTACCTCTTTTTCCTTATCAGTGAAGTATTGTTGTAAAGACTTTCACTTATGTTCAACTGACCTCATAGACCATGCCACTCAAGTCCTTCTATCCTCCATTATATCTTGAAGTCTGTTTAAGTTCATATTCATTTTTTTCATGACAATCTATCCATCCCAGCCTCTACTATCCCTTTTTCCTTTTGCTTTAAATCTTTCCCACTGTCAAGATCATTTCCAGTAAGTTCTATCACATCATTATGTGTTTTCAGTTTTAGTATTTGACCTTGCAGTGAACAGTATGAATTAATTTAAATATTTATTGATTTCATCACTTCCTGTGCAAGGAAATCTTGAAAATCTTCCCTAGCATCACAATTTGAAAACTTTGGTTCTATTGTGGTTGGCTTTCCTTGTGTTCATTACAACTCTCACAGCTACACATTGTTTCTGGAAAAAGCACAGCTTTGACTTATACAGAATTTTGTTAGCAAGATGATGTCTCTACTTTTTATTACACAGTCCAGATTTTCCATAGTTTTCCTTCCAATAAGCAAACATCTTTTTCATCATTGTAGTAAATATCTGCAGTGATCTGTGATTCCAAGACTATGTATTTTATATTTTATATAACACTGCTTCCATTTCTTCTCCCTCTATTTACCAGACAGGGATGGAACCACTTGCTAAGATTTTAGTTTTCTGATGTTAAGCCAGTTTTTGTACTCTACTCTTTTACTCTTATCAAGAGGCTTTTAATTTCTCTTCATTCTGCCATTAGAGTACTATCATCTGTATATCTAAGATTGTTGATATTTCTCCCAACAACCTTAATTCCAATTTTTGACTCATCCAACTGGAAATTTCTCACAAACAGCACAAACTTGCCTTTAAGAGAAGAAGTAGAAGAGTAGAAGCCGTACTCCATTTGGATTGCTACAGATAACACATGGAAATTGAGTCATTGGGTTTGAGATCCCTTGTAGTTCTAAATATATGTTTGCTTAGTCTAAATGTTTCATACAGGAAAATCTGTACTTTATATGCTGAGAAATCCCAATAAATCATTGAAATAGATAAGTGTCAACCTTTCAGACCAATAAAACAGACTCCAAATTAATAAAATTGAGAGAGGGGAATTCATTAACTGCAATGGAGAAAACTAAATCACTGAGAAGTCTAAGGTAAGTTATTTAAAGTCAGCTGTTATAAAAAGAAAACAAAAACTCAGAAGAGTCAAAATATTTTTTTAAAATTTAGATCAAAAAAGTGAACTATCCTTAGTTAGCCAAACAAATTCATAGATAATAGATAAGATGTGTAAAGTTCATGGATAAAGTTTAGAGATTTGTTGGAGCTAAATAATTTCCTTGGTTTGTAAACCAGATACCAATGGTGCACATTTATACTGGTTTAGGCATATACAGAATTTTCCTGCAGTACTCCTGTGAGATAATTACAATGATGGTTATACCTATTTTCAGATATGGAAATTAATATTAGGAGAGAATAATCAATTTCACCAAAGTCACTGAAATGCCAGAAGTAGTATATGAACACTGGTGGCCTAATTTAAGGTCTAGCATGTTTGCTTCTCTACCACATTGACATACTTTGTATCTGATGATTTTTGGTACTTGTATATCAGAAGGCTAGCATTACACTAATAAAAAAAATTAACAAAACTCATAACTATATGTCCCACGTGAAAATCTCATTCATTTTTTATCATCTAGAAATAGTTAAGAATTAGTACATAAAGGATATTTTCAGTATCTATTGTCTCTGATATTAGAACAAAGAGGTTGAAAATCTGAACCTTATCCCAGATTCCAATGGATTAAAAGAGAAATTCTCTCATCCCTGGAGATTGGTATTCTAAATATATATATTTCTTTGATTAACTTGGAATTGAAAGGTATTATAAACCATTTAGCTCTATTACCTCTGTTTTAGAGATGAGGAAATTAAGATCTATAGAAGCAAGAGTTTGACACAATCATCCCTGAAAAAAGTTGCAGAGCAAGGAATTAAAATGTATTTTCTGTCTCCAAGTTAATTTCTTAGCTTCTCTGTTTTTGAATGTGCTTTCATTATATAACCTAAAGTCAATAAAATATATGATTTAAAAGGACACTTTGTCATTTAAACTCCTTCAGAATACTTCCCCCTTTCATTTTTTTTTGTATTTGCATCTTTAGAAACTAGCACAGTGCCTGACATATCATAGGTATTAAATAAATACTTGTATATTAAATGGTTTATTGAAGTACTCATAATGAGGTTCTCACATTTGATTTGGTTCTAGGGATGAACAGATGTAGAAATTCTATAAAGAATTACAGAAGATCTTCTAAATAAACTTATATGTGTGTATATGAAGATATATATATATATATATATATATATATATATATATGTATATATGTGTGTGTGTGTGTGTATACACACACACACACACACACACACACAACTTTTTTGATGACTATATTATGAAAATGAGCATGAAGGTACACAATGAATTGACAGAAAGGGAGAAATGATGGCAAAACTATATTGCAAAATGTTTAAGGCTGTAATTCTGATGATTATCTTAGCAACCTAATGTTTAAAAATATTCCATTGTTAGATGTAGAGGGCTGAAACTTGAGTCGTTGCACTGAGGTCGGTTCAAGCACTTAGGGCTAATTACTGACTGGACAATATTCTATGGCCATATGCTTGGAAAATGGTCCTTCCCACTATCCTGTGCTGGCTCAATGATTGGCCTATACAGAGGATTGTAGGCAGGACTAGGGGGTGGAGTTAGATAAGCCAGAGTCATTTGTTACAGTAGACAAGAAAGAAGGTGGTCACAGAGATTTTGCTTCCATTCTGTTCAATCCTCTGTCTAAAGACCAAGAATAAAGACTACAGACTTTTGCTTATCCTGACTCCAGCTGATTCTGGGGTGTCCTGGGTGCTAGCATGGTTGTCACATTTGGTGCCTGAGTGTGGGGCCCGAGAACCCTAACTTCACTGAAGAAGTCTCTGGTGACCAGGAAATAAGGTATTTTAATAGACAAACAGGGAACTTACTTTGTTAAGGACTAAACTAGTAACCTTTTCTAGCTGAAATGGGACAGATATTGGGAAAAGATTCTCCCCCAGCCCTACCCCTAACCCCAACCCCACCCCAAAGGAGATCTGCAGGAAGCATACTTAGACAGATAAAGAGACAGGGCTTATTTATGACTTGGTAGCAGATTGATGGATTCCTGGATACATTAGAACATATGTTCCCTTGGTTCTTAGGAGAAGAAGAGATAAGCCTAAATAAATGGAAATTTGTAGGAGATCAATTATGTGACTATTATAATGATAATGGTTTTAAGTTACTTTCCAAAGAAACACTATATATATATACAACATAATACAATTGGCCTTAAAAAAAAATCCTTCAAGCTATAGAAAAAAGAAAAGTTTTCAGAATGGCCAGATGAGGAAGTATGAGGAAAATGAGGAGGACAAAGGAGGGATTAAAAGTTATATCTCTAGAGTGCAGTAGGGAGTGAAGTGAGGATGAAGGGTGTGGTGAAGGGCCTGGTGATTCTTGCTTTTACAAAGCAGCTTCAGCCCTGCCTAAACCAGAACTATTTCTCAACACACCCCCATCAACTTCACCTTCCAGGATGGAAGGGGGGGGAGTAGTGGGAGAGGCAGTGACACCACCAGCACCTCAACTCCCTAATCATCCCCTCCTATGAGTACATTGCAAAAGGCAGTACTTAAAGCTATGGAAGAAGGGTAGAATTTAGGTGATTTGCAACTGGAAATGTATCCAGTGATTCAACAGTTTGACTCTTTAAGTCAAGAATGTAGAACATACGCTCCTTTTGATATAGAAATCCTCAAAGACCTGAAAAAAGGTTTGCTCTCTTTATGGAGCTATATCACCTTGTGTTAAGATGCTATTACAGAATTTGGCTTATGAAATCTTAACCCCTAGGGAATGGAAATCTATAGCAAGGATATGCTTAGAACATGGACAAAACTTGTTGTGGCTTTCTGAATATAGTGAGCTCTATAAGATACAAGACCAACAAGATAGTCATAGTGGAGTTAATCCTCCAATCACCTCTGAACAAATAACAGGTGTAGGTTCTTATGCAGAAATTTCAGTAGAGATTAATTACCCCTTAGCAGTTTATGGGCAAATTGCTGCTGTTGCTATCAAAGCATGGACTTCTCTTCCCAATAAAAATGATAAGGGTGAAGCCTTCACAAAAGTATCACAAGGGACAAATGAACCCTTTGCTGATTTTGTGGGACATTTGCAGACAACTGTCATACAAACTAATGGTGAAAATGCAGTAACAGACATTATGATAAGTCAACTTGCTAAAGAAAATGCTAATGAGGTTTACAGAAGAATTATTCTATATGCAAGCATGCTCCTTTAAAGATCATTAGACGCTGTGCCACAATGGGCACAAATGCCTTTTATAGCCAGACTATGATGCAGGCTTCCCAAGATCCAACCATGGAAAGACAGGGTCCCTTTTGGCAAGGGACTTCCAGAGAGACTCGTCAATGCTTTCAATGTGGTAAAGTACGGCATCTGAAAGCTCAATGTTGGCATAGAGACAGGGTGGGAGAACAAGACCCAATACACCATGTCCAAAATGCAACAGTGGCTTCCACTGGGGATCAGAATGTAGGCTCATACAGAAAAACAGGATAAGGGGCCCAAGGCAAAAAATACTTAGGGCATGATGGCAGCGCAAATTTAGGGTTAGAAGTACAATAACCAGACATGACCAATCAGCCAGGAAGCCATATAATGGGAGAAGGGGATTACACAATCAACCAGCCAGGAAGTAACCTGATGGGAAAGGGATTACAGTAGGGGAGAATAGAGTTATATGCAGCTGGGACAACTGAGATACCTCTGGGAGGGGTGAAATCTGTTCCTCTCCAGCCTATGGATCCCTTGCCTACAGGCACAGTAGGCATGACCATTTCACCTCCTGATAGCATTTACAAAAGTGTCCATCCATACACTGCTGTGGAAAAATGGGGAATGTGTAGATAATATCCCAGTCACTAATACAGGTAGACAATGTGTGACTTGTCACCCAGGAAAAGTAGTATCAGGTTTACTAATACAGACTCTTAATAAGCAATCTGGTGATAGTCGCCCAGGTTCTGGCTCCAAACAACAAAATCCAGGAATATAATTGACAGCAGCTGTGACAGCTGACCAACCTATACTCACTATCTATATATATGACATACCATTAGAAGGATTGGTAGACACAGGTGCAGATTGTACAGTCATTAGAGATGCCAACTGACCTAGTCACTGGCCAAAAATTAAGGCAGATACCTACATATCTAGCATAGGGGGATCAATAGCAGCTGAAATTAGTGCTACCCCTTTGAGATGGACATTTGAAGATGAAACAGAAGTTTTTACTCCTTTTATAGTTGAAAACACCCCCATCAATCTGTGGGGAAGAGACATTTTACAACAATTAGGATGAAAAATGAGTACCTCATTTTTTAGACAGGGCTGCTGTTGAAGGCCTGCCAACACTTTCCCCTGTTCCTATCCAATGGAAAACTGATACACCACTGTGGGTATTACAGTGGTCCTTAGCAAGTAATAAAATTCAGCCCTTATTAGATATAGTACACTTACAGCCTTCTCTAAATCTTTGGAATTCCCCAGTATTTGTTGTAAGAAAGAAATCTGGAAAATGGAGGATGTTGACTGATTTGAGAAAGGTAAATGAACAGATGGAAATTATGGGAACTTTTCAGCCTGGGCTTCCATCTCCTACTCAATTGCCTAGCGAATGGCTTCTTTAGGTTATAGATATTAAGAATTGTTTCTATTCTATCCCTCTAGATAAGGAGGATATGAAAAGATTTGCCTTTTCAGTGCCCAGTGTTAACTTAGCTGAGCCTTATAAAAGTTATGAATAGACAGTTTTGCCACAGGGAATGAAAAACAGCCCTACTATGTGTCAAATGTATGTTGCTGCTGCTCTTACTCCAGTAAGAAAAGCATTTCCAAAAGTAATGTTATTATATTACATGGATGATATATTGGGATGTGCACCTGAGGAACAAATGTTAGAAGCATGTCTACAAAAGACCATGGAAACACTAAAGTATTACAAATTGCATATAGCTCCAGAAAAAATTCAAAGACATGTTCCTTTTCAATATTTAGGATATGAAGTACATCCTAAGGTGCTCACAGTACAAAAACTTTCCTTAAGAACAGAGAAGGTGAACACTTTAAATAACTTCCAGAAATTGATAGGAGATATTCAATGGATGCATCCAGTGTTAGGCTTGACTACCTATCAATTACAACCATTATATGACATTTTAAGGGGAGATAGTGCTTTAAACTCACCATGCCAGCTTACAAAAGAAGCTTAAGTGGCTTTGAGAAAAGTTGCACTGCCTTTATCCAATGTGGTTGAAAGAGTCCCTCAAAAACTTTTGGAAATATTGGTTTTTGCTACACAAAAGACACCCACAGCAGTCTTTCATCAAGAAGACAGTGTGATAGAGTGGATGAACCTCCCAGCACAACCAGAACAAAGCCTTACTCCTTACCCCGTGCTTGTGGCTAGAATTTTATTAAAGGCCATTATACGAGCAGGACAATTATCTGGGATAAGACCTGACAAGATATACACCTTTTATACTAATGCGCAAATTAACGTATGCTGTGAAACCATCCTAGAGTGGCAAATTTTATTAGCCATGGCTCCAAATTTTACACACGGATCTCCATTAAAGATCACCAGACTATTACCTAACTGGTGATGGATTCTTGAAGAGAAGGTTTCAAAAATTCCTCTTAAAGGACCAACTATCTTTACAGATGCATCCAAACATAATATTTGCACTGTATACTCTCATAACTTAACTATAAAGAGAGTAGTCAAAACTCCTTTTCAGTCCACTCAGCAGAATGAATTGTATGCAATCATTCTAGTTCTTACTTATTATCCAGGAGATATAAATATAATATCTGATTTGGCCTATTCATTAGGTGTGATACAAAGAATTTCCACAGCCCAAACAATATATATCTGCTCTTTAAGGCACTTCAAGAGCAAGTGAGAAAGCATCCAGGTAAGATTTATATCTTGCATGTCCATTCTCATAATGGACTTCCAGGTTCTATTTTTGATGGTAATTCAAAGGCAGATAGCCTTCTAACTATGCTGGCCAATACTCCTTTATTTCAAGAAGCCCAAGAATCTCATTTTAAATATCATCATGCTGCTCAAGATTTACATTTGCAATTTGGAATAACAAGAGAGGAAGCAACGAGCATAGTAAAATCCTGTACAGCTTGTCTTCCTTTCTATGCTCCTACACTGCCTCCGGGGAATTCATAGTTTGAGACCCAATGAAATTTAGCAAATGGATGTGACCCATTATAAATTTTTTAGTCGTCTGTCTTCTATCCATGTTGTGGTAGACACTTTTTCAGGATTCACTTTTGCAATACCAACAGCAAAAGAGACAGCCCGAGTGGTCTCTGAATTCCTTATACAAGCATTTGCAATTATGGGTGTACCACAAGCCATAAAAACAGACAATGGACCTGCATATACTTCTAAACATTTTGCACACTTTTGTGCACAGTATAAGATTTTGCACATCACTGGCATAACCTTTAATCCTCAAGGACAGGCAATAGTAGAGAGGAGAAACAGAAACATTAAGGTGCTCCTCCAAAAAACAAAAGAAAGAGGGAACCACAGGTAACCAAGAGAACTTCTAAATCTAGCTTTTTATACTATTAATTTCTTGATTTTTGACAAAGATGCACTGATTCCAGCAGACAGGTTTTAATAACCCACCGGAAGGGCAGTGTCCAGTGCCAGTGGCTCATCGATCTTTAGATAATCACCAGGTGATGTGGAGAGATCCAGAAAGTGAATGGAAGGGACCAGATAGGTTAACTGCTTGGGGGAGAGGGATTACTTGTATCTTTACAGATGGAGAAAGAATCAGGTGGGTGCCAATGAGCTGTATTTGCCTTGTCCATTAGAGAGACATGGAGCAGACCCTTGAAACTAAGGAGAAGACATAAGATGGTTCCATTGCTGAGTGTTTGACTCATGGACATCAAAAATTGTTAGACTTCAAAACCCTCAGGTATCATTGGATTCTCTGAGACATGATAAGTTTGTTGTAGAACTTCAAAACCCTCAGGAATCATTGGATTCTCTGAGACATGATAAGATTGTTGTAGGACTTCAAAACCTTCATAAATCATTGGATTCTCTGAGACATGACAAGATGAATGTCAGAGGGGATGTGGGAAAACTGGGACATTGACATATTATTGGTGGAGTTGTGAATGGATCCAACCATTCTGGAAAGCAATTTGGAACTATACTCAAATATCAAACTGTGCATACCCTTTGATCCAGCAGTGTTACTACTGGGCTTATATCCCAAAAATATATTAAAGAAGGAAATTTGCAGAAATGTTTGTGGCAGCTCTTTTCATAGTGGCTAGAAACTGGAAATTGAATGTATAGCCATAAATTGGAGAATGGCTGAGTAAATTGTGGCATATGAATATTATGGAATATCATTGTACTGTAAGACTTGACCAGTAGTATGGATACAAAGAGTCTTACAGAGACTTACATGAGCTGATGCTAAGTGAAATGAGCAGAACCAGGAAATCGTTATACACTTCAACAACAATACTATATGAGGATCAATTCTGATGGAAGTGGCCATCTTCAATAATGAGAGGATCCAAATCAGTTCCAATTGATCAATAATGAATAGAACCAACTACACCCAGTGAAAGAACACTGGGAAATGAGTGTGAACCGCAAAATAGCATTTTTACTGTTTCTGTTATTGTTTCTTTGCATTATTGTTTTTCTTCTCAAGTTATTTTTACCTTCTTTCTAAGTCCAATTTTTCTTGTGCAGCAAGATAACTGTATAAATATGTATACATATATTGTATTTAACATATACTTTAACATATTTAACACATTTGGGACTACCTGCTGTCTAGGGGAGGGAGTGGGGCAAATGAAGGGAAAAGCTGAAACAGAAGTTTTTGCAAGGGTTAGTGCTGGAAAATTACCCATGCATATATTTTATCAATAAAAAACATTGACAATAAACTGAATTTTGTGATAACCACAAAATGTCCATGTATTAACTAGAGATTGGAATAATTATATAATTCAGTGTAGAAACCTAACTCTGCCTAAATGTTAAGAATTTTCAAAATCAGGCACTCATACTGGTTTATACTGAAATCAAAATGTTGGTTTAAAATCAACTAAAAATAAACAGAAGAAACTTACATAGACCTTCGGTGTTATTAATCATCTCATAAGTTTAAAATAAAGTGATTATAATAGAAATCTACACATAATTTAAATTTATAAAATGAGTTCTAAATCTTATAAGAGACTCAGGGATTTTATATATGCACACAATTACATATATTTAGTATTATTACGCACACACACACACACACACACATATATATATATATCTTTCATAAAAATGTCAAAAAATATTTGATAGTACAAGTATCAAGCAATCACAGAAAATGAAATTGTATCTTAAGGGGAAAAGAAGATTACTGATATGGAGGGCAACTTAGAATCATGTGACTGTTCAATCATACATTGACTAGTGAGAGCAAAGAAAAAAAAATCAAAATACTGACCAAATTAGATGAAAGGATCAAGATAAAATGCAATTGCATATAGTTGTAAATGTTTCAACTGATTCATTCAAACAAATCGACACCAAAATTAGAAACAGAATAAAACAAAGACTGACAAATGTTGACTTCTCATTGATGTTATGGAAATAGAAATGACACTTAAGAATCATAAGAATGATGATTCTTCTAAGATGTGCAGAGATAAAATCAGTGTTGAGGGGCAGTACAATCTTGAAATTATTGATAGATCAAACATTGAACCAGACACATTGAGCAAGAAGAAAATATCAAAAATTATGGGGGAAAGTATAAACAATTACTACCCAAAAAGTGATATAAACCTGAAAAACTACTTTGTAAATATGTTTACTATATCATATATTTCTCATAAATTTTTTACCAATAATTTATCCATACATATGTAGGTTTTCATATTATTTTATGTAGAGGACTACTTCTTAATCATCACATAAGATATTATGAAATGCAGAATATATATTACATTCTGTTTGTTTATTCAGAAAAGTATTGGATTCAGTATAAAAAAACATAAGTTAAAAAGTTTGTTTCCAAAAAAGTCTTCCAATATCAAAATTCTTTAATAAATAAAATCATAGATATAATTCTTTCCAGTGATCTTGCAATTATTAAAACTAAGTGAAACAAATTAAAGTATATTTATCCTCATTAAAGATGTTTTACCACTATTAGAGAAGATGTCCTGCATCTTTTCCTAAAGCTGATAGCATTCTAAAAATGTTACTATTCATTGATGAAATTGTGCTTATTAACATTAAGTCCCAAATATTACTGACCATTCTGAATATGATCCATGCTTATTCACATATTTTAAAAATCAAATCCATATAGGAAATATGGAATAAAATAAAATGTATTAATATTATCTGTTAGTGTCCCTGATGGTTTTTAGCCAGTCTTCATTATTGTTTTTACCTCTCTTCAGTTTATGAATCATCATGATATTGAGATCAGAATATGTAAGCTCTGGCAATAAGGGAGGCATTTGAGGGATTTTGAATGTTTCTCATTGAGGTTTGTCCAGAAAGTATTATCACCAAATTGGCTATAGGTAATGAGTAATTCAGCCATAGCCACTGAACAAACTTACTAACTAATGTTTATGCAAAACTTTAAAATTTGCAAAATGTTTTATGATTTTAATTTATTTGATACTCACAATAAAATAATGTTATATTGTAATTAATAATAATTGTCACAGTCTTCATTGTGTATATGAAGAAATAGAAGCTTAAAGATTTTAGCTGTTTTGGCCATGGAAAATTCTATACCATGGAACTATAATGAACAGGTTTTGAATACGAGTTTAAGGTTTAGCAAAACATTGTGACATTACAAGTCCTTGAAGCATTATGAATACAGTTCATCACTTTTTCACATTTAATCCTGCTAATATTTTTATTAACACAATTTTTTTTCACATTTCTGTATTTTGTTGTCATTTGAAAAGCCAGGTCTAACATGATTCATATGATATCTCACCTTCATTTGTTTGTACCCTCAGAGCCTAACATAAAATAGGTGCTTAATAAATGCTTGTTTGTTGTTGGCTTGTTCCCCTAATATTGCTCATCATAGTCCAAAATCATTTTATGTCATTTCATTATCTAAAACTTAAGTCAATTTTCTTGGTCATATCATGTTTATTCCAGGCTATACAAAAGAAACATTAATCCCATAAACAAACAAACAAAATATATAACAACAAGGTTAAAAAAAACAACAACAACAGGGAAAACATTATAGAATCACAAATCTAAATTTGGAAGGCATACTAGAGGTCATCTAATATAATCTCATTTTATAGATAAGAAAACTGAAGCCCATAGAGCTTAAGTTGATTTGTCCTGGACAAATTCTATGCATTAAGCTTTAAATTTATACAATAATTCAAAGCCTCTGCATTTTTTGCTCCAAATTCAATCAATGCCCAATTAAACCATGTTGATCATAACAACTCTGAAGTACTGAATGCATCTCTGTCTAAGAGAACATAAACAAACAGGACCACCTGAAAAGAATGATAATCAAATTCCACTTTAATGTTCCTGCTTCTCTTTCATAACTGGAAAAGAATGAAGTCAAAATCTGTATGCTGGCAGTAAGAAATGTTTGTCACTCTGAATTTATTTTCATCTAATTTTGAGGAATTAGGCTTGGTGATGGTTTCCTTTCCTCCCTGTCTCTGAATTCATCTGGATTTATCACACAATAGCCAGATACCAAAGAGATCTGCTATGCTTTTGTTTTCGTTTTGTTTTGTTTTTCCTGGTACTCCAGCTGCACTGCCTCTGCTCTGACATAGCTCAGTTCTTATTCTCTTTATTCCCCAACTTTAAAGAATTGCAACCTTCTGACTCCATACCCTTGCTCTATAACCCACCAGGTCCCTCTTCTTTAATTCCTTCTCTCCCTGTACCAATTGACTGCTATCTTTCTCTTCATCTGTGCCTGCAGAGTATGACTCTACTCTTCTTCCAAATTCAGAACACCTGTTCCACATTGTTTAGCTACTCCCCTCTTCCCCATGCTACTATATTTTTTCCTAATCTGCATCCTTAAACACAATTCCATGTTTGAGAATGTTACTTTGGTCCTATTAATAGTCATCCAATAAACTTTTTCAAAGGCCATACAAAGTATAGAGAACCAATAGAGACTTTATTATAATTTGCTATTGATTCATTAATCAATAGTCTTTAAGTAAGACTGTTCAAAATTTCAAGAATTTGCTTAATTCAATTATCATCCAACTAACATTTTATTCTTGTCCACAAGAATAACATGGGCAATTTTTCCTTGAAGAAATTGAAATAGTCCATAACAAAGAAAAGCTTTATATAATTGATGACAATGCATCATAGAATCAGTAATCCATGTTTTTACATCTTTTAACTGTCAAATAAAACAGTTAAGTTCACTGATTGCTAATCCAAATAGCTGGTAAAAGGAATGGGTTAAATCCAGACAATCCAATAGCCAGGTAGAGAAAAAGAGAGAGAAGCAAATTTCAAAAGTAGGAGGCATTGCAAATAGAGGCAACCCCACCCCAACAAATTCAATAACAACTTTTATATGTATTTATTGGGAAATAACGTGGCTATCCAATTATCCAATCATCTTTTCTTTTTGAAATATATTCTGTCCTTTATCTATTTATGTATTTATTTTACTTATTTAATATTTTCTCCAGTTACATTCAGAACAAAAACACATTTTTTTACATTTATTTCTAAAATTTTTGAGTTCTAGTTTCTCTCCCTTATTTCCACCCACAAATTAAGAAAACATTTGAGAATTCATGTAAAGCATTGCCATAAAAGTGAAGTTGCAAAAAACAATAGCTTTCCCACCCTAATGAAAATAACAACTTAAAGAAAAGTTAAGTTAAAAGAAAAAAGAGAGAGACAGGGAAAGAGAGAGAGAGAATGCTTGCTATAATCCTTATTAGACACAATCAATTCCTTTTCTGATATAGACAGGATTTTTTCATAAGCTCATCAGAGTAGTCATGGATGATTGTACTACTTAGAATAGCAAAATCATTCACAGCTGGTCACGTTGCTATTATTTTGTATATAAAACATTTCACTTTACTTGAATTAATGGAGTATTTTAAGGTTTTTTTTCTTCCTGAGAATATCCTGCACATCATTTCCCATAGAACAATACCATTCCAATCTAAACACACACCACAATTTATTGAACCATTCATTCCCCAATTGATGGGCATGATTACAATTTCCATTGTTTTTGCCCTGAGAAGAAAGATGCTATAAATATTTTTGTATATGTAGGTCATTTTCCTTTTTTTTTTTTTTTTTTTGGTCAAATCTCTTTTGGCATTCATGTCAAGTAGGAGTATTGTTAGGTAAAAGATATGTATACATTTATAGCCTTTTGGGCACAGATCATATTTTTGATCATTTATCAATTGGGACATAGCTTTTATTTTTTATAAATTTGTCTCAGTTCCTTCTGTGTTTGAGAAATGAGGCCTTACATGCTTCAAATTCTTTTTTACAATTACTATTGATAACTGTACTTCCCCCCATTTATTCTCTTTTTTCTCTCTGTCACTCCTCAGTTTTGGTATTAACCACTCTCTTCCCTAATATGCTCTTTCTTTGATTATTCTTCCATATCCCTTATCCCTTTACCCCTCTCCATATCCCATTTTCCTTCTAATTTCCTGCAGGGTAAGAGATTTCTACACCCCTTATTGAGTATGTTTATTATTCTCTCTTTGAGCCAGTTTTGATGAGAGTAAGGTTCATTTTCTCCCTTTTTCCTCCCCTTCTTCCTGTAAAGCTTTTTGTTTCCTTTTTTTATGGCAAATAACAAATTATTTGCATCATTCCACTTCATCCTTTCCCTTTATGCTAATACATTCCTCTCTCACCCCTTGATTTCATCATTTTTTTAAAAAAAAAGATTATCCCTTCATATTCAACTCATACCTGTGCCCTCTGTCACATATACTCCTAACTGCCATAATAATGAGAAAATTCTAATGTTACAAATAATATATTTATAAGTAGAGATGTAAACAAATAAACCTTAATAAGTTCCTTATGCTATCACTTCTCTGGTTACTTCTTTATGCTTCTCCAAAGGACTGTATTTGAAAAGATTGAAAATTGAAAATTTTCCATTCAGCTCTGGCCTTTTCATCACAAATGTTTGAAAATCCTCTATTAAATTATGGAATATTATTGTTCTGTAAGAAATGACCAAAAGGATGATTTCAGAAAGGCCTGGAGAGACTTACACGAACTGATGCTGAGTGAAATGAGCAGGACCAGGAGATCATTATATACTTCAACAACAATACTATATGATGACCAGTTCTGATGGACCAGGCCATCCTCAGCAATGAGATCAACCAAATCATTTCCAATGGAGCAGTAATGAACTGAACTAGCTACGCCCAGAGAAAGAACTCTGGATGATGACTAAAAACCATTACATTGAATTCCCAATCCCTATATTTATGCCCACCTGCATTTTTGATTTCCTTCACAAGCTAATTGTACAATATTTCAGAGTCTGATTCTTTTTGTACTGCAAAATAACAGTTTGGTCATGTAAAAAAAAAAGAAAAGAAAATCCTCTATTAAGTCAATGATCATTTTTTTTTCCTCTGAGGGATTATACTTAGTTTTGCTGAATAGGTGATTCTTGTTTTTAAAGCTAGCTCCATTACCCTCTGGAATATCATATCCCAAGCCCTCTGGTTCTTTAATGTAGAAGCTACTAAATCTTATTTTATCCTGATTGTAGTTCCACTATATTTGATTTTTTTTTTCTGGATGCTTGCAATATTTTCTTCATGACCTGGGCAATTCTGGAATTTGGCTATAATATTCCTGTGAGTTTTCATTTTGAGATCTCTTTCAGGAAGTGATTGTTGTATTTTTTTTCAATTTTTATTTTATCCTCTGTTTCTGGAGTATCAGGACAGTTTTCTATAATAATTTCTTGAATGATGATGTTTAGGATTTTTTATTATCATGACTTTCAGATAGACTTAACAATTTTAAAATTATCTCTCCTGGATCTATTTTCCAATCAGTAGTTTATCCAATAGCACATTTCACATTTTTTCCTATTTTTTTGGTTTTGCTTTATTGTATATTTATTTGTTATATAGTAATTAGTTCCATTTGTTCAATTTTAATTTTTAAGGAATTATTACCCTCAGTGAAATTTTCTGCCTTCTTTCCTAGTTAGCCAAAGGCATTTTCCTCATTAGCATTTTGCATTTTCTTTTATATCACTCTCAATTCTTTTCCTAATTTTCCTCTCTCTCTTACTTGATTGTCAAAATCCTTTTTTGAGCTCTTCCATGGCCTGAGCCCAATTCTTACTTTTTTTGAAGACTTTTGATACAGGGGATGTGACTTTGTTATTGTATTCTGAGTGTGTATTTTGATCTTCCTTGTCACAACAATAACTTTCAGTGGTCAGAAACAGATCTTTTGTTGTCTGTTCATTTTCCTAACCTATTACGATTTTAACTGTTTGTTAAAATAAGGCTCTGTTTCCAGGGTGGAGAGTGCATTGTCCCAAGCTTCAGGAGTTTTGTGTAGCTGTTTTCAGAAATCCTTCTAGAAATCTGACCACAAGCACTCTTTTCTGTTCTGGAACTATTAGGTGTCTTCCCACACCACTAGAATTGTAAGGTCTAGTGTGCTGAATCAACAGAGTTCTACTTTGTTTATGCTTAGACCCAGAGATTGGGGATGGGGCTGCATTGGTGCAGCTTGCACTGGGACTGCACTGGGATTGCACACCAAACTTCCACCCTGTTGCCACATACCCTCTCCACTTATGTCTGGAGTTTTCCCTACTGTTTCTTTGGACCAGAGGAAAACAAGCCTTTAATTCCACCTTGTTGATGATGATCCAGCCAAGGCTGGGGCCAAGGACTGGATAGGCCAGTTTACAACAAAGCCAGTCTGAGGCTTGGGATGTGCTGGCACAGCCTGTTCTGGATTAGGTGCTGAGATCCCACCCTGGTTCCACAGATGTTTGACTGGAAAATGTGCTAGTTCATCTTTTGGAATGTTTTGATATTCTAAAATTTGTTTAGAATCATTATTTAAAGGAAATTGGAGAAGTTTGGGGACAGGTTGAGTGAGTTCCTATCTTTATTCTGTTATCTTGGCTTCACTTCTCCCACTTCTATCTTTTCAATAACACCCCACAAATAGATAAAGATCATTAATCATTGCAGCATCATGGAATATGTCAGGATAAGGACACATTCAATTGTTTTGTTCACAATATAATTTTATAGGCTTATTTTTAATTTAATTGATATTTAAAATTTTCATTATTGAATGCAATAAACTTTATCATTAATACAAAGCAAACTATGTGATGTTTCATTGATGCAAATTAAAATGTGATTCTTCTTCCAAGTTACCAGAATAATTAATATGTATCTATATGATTTTTGACTTTTATATGTTCAATATTACCCTTAGAAGTATGATATCAACTTTCAGGTTCAGTCTTCATCTTAAAATAAATTACACAAAATACTTCTTCTCATCTCTATTGTCTTGTCCCAATTGTAGCAAATAGTTTCCTTTTAAAAGTCTTTGCATTACTGTCATATGAAAATGCCATTTTCACTTGACATTAATTTCATATTCTTTGCATAATACTTGACCTTGTCATTAGGTCAACAATAAACTGCCATAAGTGGAATGTAATTTTCTCTACTACACTCACATTTGTCCTTCTCTTGTTTGCACCCCAAGGACTACAGGTTGCCTCTCTTGTCATCTTTGTCTCTGTCTCTATTTCTCTGTCTCTGTCTCTCTGTGTGTGTATATGTGTGTGCGTGTGTGTTCTCTTCTGTCCCTTCCACCACTGTCAAGGGAAAAACTTATTCCTAGAGCTCAAATACTGGACTTCTTTTGCCTCTTATTTCAAATCAATAGTTTCATAGATTGATATCAAACTATCACAGACCAGGATAGCATCACTTAAATTTATTATGGCTCAGGCAAATATATTTGAACAAATTATATAAGACTATTTGAAATCCAAATTTATTTAAGTAATGCTTATTCTTTTTTAAATTTATTTTTTATTTTAAATTCTGAATTTAATCTTCCTTCTAGCTTCTTCCCGACCCATTCATATTATACACATGAAGTCATATAAAACATATTTTTACCTTAGCCATGTTTCAAAAAGAAATTTAGCAAAATAAAAAAAAAATCAATCTGCATTCTGAATATATCAGTTTTACATCTGGATGTAGATAGAATTTTATATTATACATCCTTTGGAGTTAGAGTGAATCATAATATTGATCAAAGTTACTAAGTCTTTCACAGTTTTTCAGTTTGACAATTATTATTATGTAGATTATTCTCCTGATCCTACTCACTTTACTTTGTATTAGTAATTAGGTTTTTATTTTTTTCTGATACTACCCTCATCATCATTTCATATAGCACTATAATATTCCATTCATTTAATATGCCATAACTTGTTCAGCATTTTTGGTATATGTGTATTTCCTCAGTTTCCTCATTTGGCCCAGCAACAGTCAAAAAAGCATCCACAAATATTTTTCTATCTAAGAGTCCTAGTCCTTTATCTTTCTTTTCTTTATCATATAGACCTAAGAGTGGTATTTCTGAGTCATTAAATATGTACAATGTTGCAGTCCTTTAGGCATAGTTCCGATTTGTTCTTCAGAATGCTTACACTAGTCCATAACTACACCAACAGAAAGTTAATATTCTTATTTTTCCACATACTCTGCAGTATTTATCATTTTTATTTTTCTTTAATATTATTGGTTATGAAACAGTACATTAGAGTTGCTTTAATTAACATTTCTCTCTTAGTGATGTAAATAAAACATTTTATATGATTATTGATACCCTTTATTTGCTCTTCTGAAAATTCTCTATTCTTAACCTTTGATCATGTAACAGTTGGAAAATGGTTTCTATTGTTTTTTTTAAAATAAATTTGATTCATCTCTATATATTTGAAAAATGAGAGCTTTATCAGAGAAGCTTGTTATAGTTTTCCCCTCATTCCCAGCTTTTCTTCTGATTGACTTGTTTTTTGTGAAAATTTAATTTTTTTGTTATGAAAATTATCTACCTTATCTATTGTGAACATTTGCACTTATTGTTTGCTTATGAATTCTTCTCTTATGCAGAGTTCTAATAGGTAATTTCTTCCATGAATCTTTAATTTACTTATATTACCTTTAATACTTAAGTCATGTGACTATTTAGAATTGATTTTTATCCATGATGTGAGATGTTGGTTTTCCAATTTTTTGCCAAAACACAGTTTTCCCAAATTTTTTTTATTTAATGCCTTTTATTTGGATTATACATGGTAACTTTACAGGATTAACAATTCCAAACCTCTTGTTCCAATTTTACATCCCCCCCCTCCCTAGTGGGGATGAATAGATGTTAAATATATTAAAAATAAACTTAGATACACAATAAGTATACATGACAAAACATTATTTTGCTCTACAAAAAGAATCAGACTCTGAATTATTGTACAATTACTTGGGAAATCAAAAATGTGTGGCATAAATATAGGGATTGGGAATTCAATGTAATAGTTTTAGTCATCTAGGTTCTTTTTTCTGGCATAGTATTCATTCATTACTGCTCCATTAGAAATGATTTGGTTGATCTCGTTGCTGGGAGGGCCTGATCCATCAGAACTGGTCTCATCTGTATTGTTTTAAGTATATAATGATCTCCTGGTCCTGCTCATTTCACTCCAATCAGTTCATGTAAGTCTCCAGGCCTTTCTGAAATCATCCTGTTTGTCATTTCTTACAGAACATAATTTCCATAATTTTCATATACCACTATTTATTCAGCCTTCTCCAACTATGGTCATCCATTCAGTTTCCAGTTTAGCCACTACAAAAGGGCTGCCACAAACATTCGTGCAAGGGTCCCTTTCCCTTCTTTATAATCTCTTTTGGGATATAATCCCAGTACACTGCTGGATCAAAGGGTATCAATTTGATAACTTTTTGAGCATAGTTCCAACCTACTCCCAAAATGGTTGGATTCGTTCACAACTCCAAACAATGCATCAATGTCCCAGTTTTCCCCATCCCCCAACAATCATCATTTTTTTTTCCTGTCATCTTAAATTGACAGGTGTGTAGAGTATCTTAAATTGTCTTAATTTGCATTTCTGATTAATAATGACTTGACATCTTTTCATTGACTAGAAATGTTTCAATTTCTTCATCTGAGGTTCTTTTCAACCTTTGACCATTTTCAATTGGACAATGGCGATTTTTTATAAATTGAGTTAATTCTCTATATATTTTAAATGGGCCTTTATAAAGAACCTTTGACTGTAAAATATTTTCCCAGTTTTTGCCCCTTCTAATCTTATCTGCATTAGTTTTGTTTTTTAAAAACTTTCAGTTTGGTATAATCAAAAATTTTCTATTTTTGTGATCAGTAATGATCTCTAGTTCTGCTTTGATCATAAAACCCCCTTCCACAGGTCTGAGAGGTAAACTATCCTATGTTCCTCTAATTTATTAATAATTTTATTCTTTATCCTAGGTCTGAATCCATTTTGTTATCTTGGTGTCTGTTAAGTATGGATCAATGCCTAGTTTCCCTATTGTTTCCAATTTTCCCACAATTTTGATCAAACATGTTCTTATCCCAAAAGCTGGGATTTTGGGATTTTAAAAGACTAGGTTGCTATTTGTTGACTGTTTATCCTTGAACCTAATCTATTCCATGATCAACTAATCTATTCCTTGAATCCAAATGTTTTACTAACTGCTGCTCTATAATATAATTTTAGATCTGGTACAGATAAGCCACCATCATTTGATTTTTTTTTTTCATTAATTCCTTAAATTCTTGACCTTTTTTTTCCATATAATTTTGTTTTATTTTTTAGGTCATTAAAATATTTTTTGGGGTCTGATTGGTATAGCGCTAAATAAATAGATTAGTTTGGAATTTTCATCTTTATTATATTTGCTCCCTATCCAAAGGCATTTAATATTTTTCAATTGGTTAGATCAGACTTTTTGTGAAAAGTGGTCTGTAATTTTTGTTAAAAAGTTTCATTTTCCCTTGGCAATGGATTTAAAATTTTTTATTATCATAGTTACTTTAAATGGGAATTTCTTTGTAACTCTGACTGTTGGATTTTTTAGTGATATAAAAATGTGATGACTTATGTGGTTTATTTTATAAAAACTTTGCTAAAGTTGTGGATTATTTCTTTTTTAAGAATCTCTGGGGTTCTCTAAGTATACCATCATGTCATCGGCAAAAGAGTGATAATTTGGCTCCCTTTGCCTATTCTTATTCCTTTAATCTCTTTCTCGCTCTTTTCTATGCTAGCTTTCTAATACAATATTAAATATAACGTGATAAGGGGACCTTGTTTCAATCAGATCTTTTGGGAATGGTTGAAGTTTTTCTCCATTACATATGTCTTACTGATGGTTTAAATAGATGCTGCTGATTATTTTGGAAAAGTCCATTTATTCCTATACCCAAGTGTTTTTAATAGGAATGGATGTTGGATTTTATCAAATGCTTTTCTGCATCTATTGAGATATCATATGGTTTTGTTAATTTGGTTATTAACATGGAATTATATTGATAGTTTTCCTAATATTAACCAACCCTGCATTCTATATAAATCCTACTTGATCATGTTATTATTTGGGAGATGATTTTCAGTCTTTTTGATAATATCTTATTAAAATTTTAGCATCAATATTCATTAGGGAGATTGGTCTAAATTTTCTTTCTCTGTTTTTCAGCCTACCTGGCTTAGGTATCAGTAATGTCTGTGTCATGAAGAATTTGGTGGACTCCTTCATTCCCTATTTTATCAAATAATTTATATAGCATTGGGGAATTGTTCTTTAAATGTTTGGTAAAATTCATTAAATCCATCTGGTCCTAGATTTTTTCTTAGGGGTTGTTTAATTGCCTGTTCTATTTCTTTTTTCAAATGGGACTATTCAAAAATTTACTTCCTCCTCTGTTAGTCTGGGAAGTCTGTATTTTTGGGGTAGTCATCCATTTCACTTAGGTTATCAAATTTATTGGCATAAAAGTTAGCAAAATAACTCCTTATTATTTCTCTAATTTCCTCTTCATTGGTGGAAAGTTCCCCTTTTCATTTTAAATCTAATTTCATTTTGCTCCTCCTTTTTTAATAGTTTACCAAGGCTTATCTATTTTATTGCTTTTATAGAACCAACTCTTAGTTTTATTAATTAGTTCAATAGTTTTTTTACTTTCAATATTTTAATTTCTCCTTTTAATTTTAAATTTTCAATTTAGTATTTGATTGGGGTTTTAATTTGGTCTTTTTTTAGTTTTTTAGTTAAGCCCAATTCATTAATCTTTTCTTTCTCTGTTTTATTCAAGTAACCCTAAAGGAATAAAATTCCCTCTTATTCCCTTTGGCTGCATCCCACAAATTTTGGTATGATGTCTATTTGTCATTATCTTATAAAATTATTAATTGTATCTATATTTTCTCTTAAATCATTCTTTAAGATGGATTTTTAGTTTCCAATTCTTTTGGTCTATTTCCCCTTTTTGTTAAATGTAGTTTTTTATTGCTCATGATCTGAAAGAAAGCATTTACTATTTCTGCTTTCTTGCATTTAATTTTAGGGTCTTTATGTCTAATATATGGTCAATTTTGAATAGGTTCCATGAACTTGAAGTAGTATATTCCCTTCTATCTCCATTCAATTTTCTCCAAAGATCAACATACCTAATTTTTCTAATATTCTATTTACTTCTTTAATTTCTTTCTTATTTGTTTTGTGGTTTGTTTGTCTAATTCAATGCAATTGAGATCTCCTACTATTACAGTTTTTTGTCTATTTCTTCTTGAACTCTCAACTTCTCCTTTGGAAGTTGGTGCCATACCACTTGGCGCATATTTTTAATATTGATTTGCTTCGTTGTTTATCTCCTTTAGCAGGATGTAGTTACCTTCCTTATCTCTTTTAAAGATCAATTTTTCTTTTGCGTCTGAATGGATGCTCCCTCTTTTGCTTTCACCTGAAGCATAATAGATTTTTCAGCCACTTTTTCTCTATATGTTCCTCTTTAAATTGTTTTTGTAAACAACATATTGTGGTTCTGACTTTGATCCAGTCTGCTATCTGCCTCCTCTTTTGGAATTCATCCCATTCCGTTTATTTAAATTATTAATCTGTTTTCCTGCCATCCTAATAAAGATTTGCTTTACTTATTCTTGCCTCCCCCCTCTTTCTTTTCTTTTGTCCCCTCTTGTTCCGTCTTATCCTCTTTATAATCCCTCCCTCCCCCCTTTTTGTCTTTCCCCTTCCCCTTTCTCCTTTTCTTTTCCTTTTCCTCCCCAGTTTTTAATGGGGGCGGGAGAGTTTTCTCAAAAAAATGTAATTATTTTTTCTTTGAAACTGTATGATAAGATTCACCCAAATTTTTTTCCCCCCTCTCTAAATTCCCTCAGATTGTAAGTTTTCTTAGCCTCTTTTGTGGGATGTGGTTTCCCTCTTTTTATCCCTCCTTCCACCTTTTCTGGATCATCCCTTTTCCATATCTACTTCCCTTTTTTATTTTTATCATACAATCAATTTCATGTATTCTTTTGTATATCCACAACAGAAATACAATTCTCAGGTTATTTTTACCTTTTCTGCATTCTTGAGTTCTATGGTTGGAGATCAAATTTTTTGTTTTATTCTGGTTTCTTCTTCAGAAACAAATGGAATTCATTTGTTTCTTTAAAATCCATCTTCTTCCCTGGAAGAAAATGCTCAGCTTAGCTGGGTAGTTTTTTTGCTGCATTCAAGTTCTTGTGCCTTTCAGATATCATATTAGGCCCTTCTTTCCTTTAATTAGAGGCAGCCAGATCTTGGGTAATCCTTATTGTGGCACCTCGGTATTTAAATGTTTTTTTTGGCTGTTGTAAAATTTTTTCCTTAATCGTAGTTCAAATTTGACAATATTCCTTGGGGTTTTATTTTAGGGTTTCTTTCAGAAGGTGTTTGATGAATTCTTTTAATGCCTATTTACCTTCGTTCATTACATCTGGGCAGTTCTCTTTGATGTTTCTTGTAAAAAATTATCTAGTCTCTTTTTTTTCATCATAGTTTTCGGAAAGTCCAATAATCCTCAGATTATCTCTCCTAGATCTATTTTCCAAGTCTGTGATTTTTTGCAAATTAGATAATTCGTGGTTTTTTCAGTTTGTCATTTTTTTTGTTTTTTTATGATTCTTGTGTCTCAATGAATCATTAGTTTCAATTTGTTCAGTTCTAATTTTTAAAATTATTTTCTTCATTAGCTTTTTTTACTTCTTTCTGTATATTTCCAATTGGTTTTTGAATGTATTGTTTTGGTCTGTGGAATTTTTCCATTTCACTAATTTTTTTTTTTAGTAATTATTTTCTTTCAATTCACAGATCCTACTTTCTTCTGTTCTTTGTCTTTTCAATTCCGGATCCTACTTTCTTGCGTGTTTTTATCTTTTCAATTCCACGGATCCTACTTTCTTCAGGTTCTTTGTCTTTTCCCATTCAAAATCCTCTTTCTAGTGAATTCTTTTTTTTTCAATTCTTTCAGGAATTGTTGCCTCTTGTAAGGCTTCTCTTTCCTTTCCCATTTATCTTCTAACTCTCTTTTGGACTTTTAATGGTTCTTCTTGGGAGCATTATATAAGGAGGACAGTCTGATGCATTTTGCTGTTTGAGGGTCTCTTAGTTTTTTCTGACCTGCTCTTTTCTGCATAGAAGCTGTCGATTATTCTTTTTCATCTTTTTTATTCATTTTTAAAGCCTTTGGGTGGGTTAGGCCAGGGGTTACCAGCTTCCTCTGCAGACGGGGAAGATTACACCGTTTCCGGCTCCAAGGTATGGAAGTTCTCTGGTGGAGTTTTCCTTCCCCCAACAGGAAGTGGATTCAGCACTGGCAGGCTATCAAACTGTAGTAGGGCTGAGTGGATTATCGATTGCCCTAGGCTGGAACAAGGGGGTGAAAGTGTCCCTGCCCCAGGCGGAGCCTCTTGTGGGACTTGGTTTGAGCTGGCGGACCGCGCCCCAAACTGCAGACCGCCACAAACTCTGCCCATCGTCTCTGCCTGATGCAAATCGGCCCTGGAAACTCTATGGCCCCAAGCCAGGCTCCCCATGGGCAGTTGGGGCTAACCTGGGCTGCGTCCCTCCTGCTGTGGGATCCAACTCCCAAGGAAAAGCCCTCCGGGTTGGGGTTGGGGGCTTTGCTGAATCTGAGCCTTCACCCTCGGTTTGTTCTCCTCGGAACCTAATTTCTCTCCCAGTCTAATCCCCCTGGCCCCGCACCACCCTTTTTGGTGGACTGCAGATTTTCTTGGCGGTGGTTTTTACTTCTTATCTTTACAAATTGTGCAGTCAAGACTATTTTTGAGGCTCGATATAATATTGATAAAGAGGGTAAGAGAAGAGCTTAGAAAGTCGTGTGTGTCTTCTCCGCCATCTTGGCTCCGCCCTCCAGTTTTCCCAGAATTTTTAAGCAAATAGGGACTTTTTGCTCCAGTACTGAAGATCTTTGGATTTATCAAACAAAAGCTACAATGTTAATTTGTTTCTCTACATTGTTTTCTAAATCTTTTAAAATGATCAATCATTGTAGTTTCCCTCCAATACCAAATTGTTTTAACTCTTTGTAGTATAGTTTGAGATCTGATACTATTGGGCCCTTTTTTTAAACAATTGATTCCTTTATAGTCTTGACCTTTTGTTCCTTCAAATGAATTTTGTTATTACTTTTTCTTGTTCTAAAAAGCAATTGTTAGTTTTATAGGTGTGGCACTAAGTAGATGAATTTAGTTTGTACTGTCCTTTTTATTATTTTGACTCAAATTCATGACCAATTCATATTTTTCCAATTACTTATATGAAGAGTTTTGAAATTGTGTTAATACGGTTCCTGTCTATTTGACTATGTAGACTCCTCAACATTTTGTATTGTTTGAAGATATTTGAAAGGGAAGTTATCTTTTTCTGTTACTTATTGTTATTATATAAAAAATCTTATTAATTTATGTGGATTTATTTTACAGCCTGCAACTTTGTTGAAGTTAATTGTTTCAACTAGCTTCTTAACTAATTGAATTAATAGAAAATTTCTATTACACACCACCTTATTAAAAAAATTTCTAGCAGTAATTAAATATCTATGCATATATGTATGTAAATAATATATGTATGTCTCATTTTATACTTTGGGTCATATAAAACCCTTTTATCACCAGAATCTTGTGAGATGAATAACAATCATTAGACTCCAGTTTTTTATTTTGTCCTAATTTTGCAGATGTGTAAAGAACTGAAAAGTTCTTTCAGGACATACAGTGAGGTTATATCTGAAATGAAAAAAAATCTAATTGAAATCTTTGACTCTGAAATTCTAACATACTTTATATTATCTCTGTTTAATTCTCATTATGAAGTGCAACATAAGATTAATACATAGCATTTTATAAATTTTAATATAATTATAGAAAATTATTAAATAGTTTTTATTTTTAAAGAGAAATTCCACTATTATTGTAACATTGATTATTCACATTATGTTCATCTATATAAATAACTGAGAGGAGAATTTTCTTTCATATGCACCTTTTAGCCAGTGGCAGCCTTTCTAAACAGACAGGTATGCTGAGCTTCTCTTCATTTCTCCTCAGGACATTTCTACTTCAGGGACTGAAATACACAAGTCAAAGGACAAGGTCCATTAACATTCTTCACCAGTGTGTATATGTGATAGGGCAAGAAATCAAGAGAAAGAGAAACCACTAGTCTGTATCTATATTCATTTGGAGCTGTTTGTGGTGTCTGCACTAGATACCTGTTCATTTTGTCACTTGTATTTTGGGAAGGGTGGAAGTGGAGGGAAGAATAAAATTGCATTACCCTTTTTCTCTTTCATTTTTTAAAAATTTAATTGATACATATTGGATCTATAATAAAAGTATTTCTAGATTAACCCAGCTTGGGGGGAAGGACAGTCTATTATGGAAAAGTAAAGCCAATAAATCAAAACTAACAATATAATGATTTTATCTTAAATTAAATACAATTACATATCTGTAGTACTTCTCAACTTCTCCATATTAAATATTGCTTTAACTTTCCAGAAATCTTTTTTTCTATTAAAATATTATTATATTTTATTTTTTCCATTTACATATAAAAAAGTTTTAATATTTGTTTTTAAATGTTGACTTTCAAGTTGTTTTACTTCTTCCCTCCTAAACTCCTCATTGAGAATGGAAGCAATTCCTTTTAGACAATACATATGTAGACATGTAAATCATGTCCATAATCACCATGTTGTGATATACATACATATATATCTATATATATAAATACACACACACACGGAGAGAGACTAATAATAATAATAAAGAAAAATAAAAGTTAAAAAAGTATGCTTCATTCTGCATCCAAATACCACCAGTTCTATCTCTGAGTCTCTCAGAGTTGTCTTGGACCACTGTATTACTGAAAATAGCTTTATCATTTATGGCTAATCTTCTTACAATATTGCTGTTACTTTGGATATCATACATTTATTTTGCCCTGTTCATGAAAGTTTTTTCCAGGTTTTCTTCTGAGAAGATTCTATTCAACATTTCTTATAGTAAGTAGTATTCCATCATAATCACAAATCACAATTTGTTCAGCCATTCCCCAATTGATAGACATCCCCTCAAATTCTAATCCTTTATTCCCAGAGACCAAGAAAACAGCAGATATGAATATTTTGGGGCAAATTAATCTTTTTTTCTTTGTTTGTTTTAAACTCTTTTGGAATATTGACCTTGTCATGGCTTTACTAAGTCAGAGGGGATTCATGGTTTTATAATCTTATAGGCATAGTTTCCAACTGGTTTCCAGAATGGTTAAATCAGTTCACAACTCCACCAAAGGTGCGTTAATGCTTCAATTTCCCTCACCCCCTCTAAAATTTATCATTTCCCTTTTCTGTCCTATTAGTCAATCTAAGAAGTATGAGGTGATATAGCCTTAGATCATTTTTCATGTGGCTATAGATTGCTTTAATTAATTTTTCTCAAAGCTATTCATGGCTTTTTGTTCATTTATCAAAATTCTATGACTTATTTTTATAAATTGGATTTATTTTTCTATATGTTTGAGAAATAAGGCTTTTATTATAAAAAACTTACTTCAAGATTATTTTCACAGTATTAATAATTATATTTCCTTCCATTCTATTTTCTGCCTTATTAGTTGTACACTCTTTCTTTTCATCTTGTACTTTCTCAAAAGTATTTTGCTTCTGACTACAACCCTCCATTCTGTCACTCTACCTCCTTCTCATATCCCCTTCCCCTACAACTTTCCTCTATGGTAAGATAAATGTCTATGCACAATTGAGTCTGGATGCTCTTTTCTTGTTGAGAAAATTCAGATGAGAATAAGGTTTGCTGGTGATTTGCTGTGTTTGTACCTAATTGACAGGGTTTGTGCTGGATTGTGAGACAAACTCAGGTGTAACAAATCTTATCTGCTGATTTTCTAAGTTGTCTTTTACATTTGTGGTCTGAGAAGTCTGGAAATCATCTTTTCCAACATTGATTCAGTCACCTCTATACCTGCTTCTGGTTTGCAGGGTCTAGAACTATGTTGGTAGAGGCTATTTTAGACTGTGCTCCACTTTCATCCTGATGGAACAAATCTTTCCTGCCAACCGTCTATGTTTCCTTGGGCTGGAAAATTGCTTCATTACATCTTTTAGGGGTTCTGTAGCTGAAAATTTTATTTAGATTCATCTTTTAAAGGTATTTGGAAGGGTTTGGGGAAGAGGTCAAGCAAGTCCCTGCCTTTACTTCATCATCTTGGCTATGCCTTGCAGAATTCTATTTCCTTTCTTTCTTTCTTACCTTTCTTACCTTACAAAACAAAAGTCAAAATAAAAAATTGACAGTGACTCTGTCTCTCTGTCTCTCTCTGTGTGTCTTACACACACACACACACACACACACAAACACACACAAGGAGTCAGAGGGACAAAAAGACAGAGACAGAGACAGAGAAAGAGAGACAGAGAGAGAGAGAGAAAGACACAGAGAGTGAGGGAGGGAGGAAGGGTGGAAGAGAAATTCATTTTTGATAAATATGGATAGCAAAAGGATTCCCTCATTGGTAGTATAAAACTGAAAGTATGTATCTATTTGCCTATATGTGTGTACATATATATGGATTATAGATAGGTTTCTATCATTTATCTATATCATTTTGCATCCTAAATAGATTACTTTTTCTGTCAGGAGGTAGCTAGTATATTTTTTTATCAGTCTTCTGGAATCTTCAATGGTCATTGTGTGTAATATAAATCTTAATGCTTTCAAAATTGTTCATCTTCACAGTGATATTTTATTGTATAAATTCTCTTTTTTGATCATTTCATTTTAATCAGTTTACAAAGCTTTTTACTATTGCTCTTTTTTTTTTTTTTTTTTTTTTTTGCTTTTTGCTCAAGTAATTGGGATTAAGTGACTTGCCCAAGGTCATACAGCTGGAAGTGTTAAGTGTCTTAGGCCAGATTTGAACTCAGGTCCTCCTGACTTCAGGGCTGGTGTTCTATCTACTGCACCAATTAGCTGCCCCTGTTCTTTATTAAAATTTGATTTCATAGTATAATTTGTTCTAGTTTCACTTCTGCATCAAATCATATGACTTCCACATCTCTCTTACAAGCTATTATTTTAATTTTATAGCATAATAATATTTCATTACATTCATATACAATAATTTACTCAGCTATTCCTCAATTGATGGTCATAACCTTTATTTCCAGTTTTAATATTTTACATGTATTTGACCTTTATCTATTTCTTTGATTTCTTTTGGCTCTAAGACTATTACAAGTTGATAGAAGTGCATGCAGTTTTATCTTGAAGTCAAGGAACTTAAGACAAGCATTTAAGAATTCTCAAATACCATTGCTGAAGTTTTAGAAACAAAAGCATTCAGTCATAAGCTGAAAATGAATTTTTGGCCTTAAATACTCTGAGTCATAATGACAGAAACAATTCTTTAGGCCAACTTCCAATTTTTCCTAGTGTCAAATCAGGCTAACTATCAATCATATTTTGTTTTCCTAGCTAAATTTGTCCACCACTGAGCAAATGTACACAAACAAAGACATTGAGCAATGTCTTCTAATTGGTATGTCTTCTTTGCTGCAAGTGAAATAAAGAAAGGTCAGCTTTGATCTTTTCATGGTCTTGGTTCTTTTTGCTCTGGAGAACCCATAGCTATTACAAATAGTCATTTCAGAAAGGGCTTTCCCACTTCCAATCCTGCCCTGTGCTCAGGTAAATGGCTTTTCCAAATGATTATTAATCCTATTTGCAATTCTCAAAGCCTATGTAGTGATACTTGGCTGTTCATCACTTTTATTTACTTTAATCTATTATGACTAACTCTCCTATTAATACCCTTGGCATATTATGTCTTAGTTTCCATGTGTTCTTGTCAATTATAGCAAAACTTTATATATATATATTTTTGCAGTGTCTGCTGGGAATAGAAAGATACTGAATTTATTATTATTATTATTATTATTATTATTATTATTATTAATTTTAGCAAATGATAGAAATTTAAAATCATTTCTGAAATACAATAATGGTTCTAAATAAATCTACCTGTCCCCCTAGGGATTAGGCTAGTTCTAAACTTGATATATCCTATATTGATTGTTTTCTAGAGATAAAAGTTCCTCATATAACTTGGGTAAGATTTTAATTAAGTTAGATTTGAGTGAACCAGAGGTAAAACTCTAAACTACATTATAGGTATTTCAACTAAATGGATAAGATTACATGTTTCTTGCATTTGTGTTTTTACTTACAGAATGCAGTAATTTTCTATTTGTACCTCTTGTTCACACAAACTTTGGAAGGTTATATTAAATGCTATAATCATTCAAATTTTCAATTGATTTGTACCCACATATTATCTTTTATTTGTTTTCCCCGAGTTTCAAATTCTCTATTCAATACTCACTTCAGTATTCTACTATTTTCATGGTAATGTTTGTAGATATTTAATTTCTCATAACTTGATTGAGCCTTTGAATAACTCATAAATATGATTCTTCATCTGTTTGAATTCTATCTCAAAACTTTATATTTTATATTATGTTTATATTCTAATTATATTTTTTTATCCCTGTGTTAAGAAGTCAAGGAATAAACATCTATTAAGCACTTGATATATGCCAGACACTGTGCTAAGAAAAGGAGGTAAGAATAAGAACAAAAAGAAAGAGCATATAAGCCCTTCAATAGCTAATATTATAATGGAAGAAAAAACATAACTAGAAGTTAAAAAGTAGGGAAGTGTGGGACGGAGGATACTGAGAAGGTAGTAGAGTAAGTCAGAAAATCCCAAACTCTCCATATTTCCCCTATTAACAAGACAAAGTAGTACCTTAGGGCAAATGTGCAGCAGTATAAATTAATAAGATTTGGGGCAAAACAATGCTCCTTCAGGAACTTTAAGGAAAAAGATCAGAAAAAAAAAAAAAAACACTAGGATGGAGAAGTGTAAACACTTCCCAGCTAGTTCCTTGAAACAGTAGGCAGCAAGATCTGAGGCCAACTGAATAGGGATGTAGACTTGGCTCCAGACATAGGAATTTTCACCTGACAGACAGTGTTGAGAGCCAGTTGTCAAATTCATTGAAAATTTGGGGAGCCTCTACTGATATGGAATACCATGTTGGGTTGTGCTGCTGAGACAGTTCCACAGCATATGCCTGGTGAGTGTGCAGTGAGGAAGACATAAGCACTGGTGATTTTGGGATTCAGGTCAGAGGGGAAAACTAAAGGAGGACATGAGGGCAGGAGCACTATCCCCTGTACTCATGACTGGAGGTAACTATATCAACAATTTGCTACAAATTTTTAAAAATGAGTAGAAAAAGAGAAAGAATCTAACCATAGAAAGTAATTATAGGAATAGGAAATATTGGAGTACATCTTCAGAGAATAACACTGAAGCAAAAAAACAAAAAACAAGTCACTCCTACCACAAAGAGTATATTAAATGATCTCCTATCCAAAAAAATTCATAAAATAATTTTTAAAATAATTTAAAAATCAAATGATAACAATCTAAGAAGAAGAAGATTATGAAAAGAAAGAGAACCAACTAGAAAAGAAGATCTAGAATCTTAAGAAAGAGAAGAACTCCTTGAAAATTTGAAATTAGAATTGGACAAGAGAAAGCCAATGAAGGTATAAAATGGCAAAAACCATAAAAGAAAATATAAATAATTAAAAAATGGATGAAAAATTGAGACATTTCATAAGAAAAACAATTGATCTAGTGAAAAAACAAAGAAGGGAAAACAAGCATAACTGGTCTACCTGAGAGCTACAATCAACAAAAAAAGGGTCTTGATACAATAATAAAAGAAATAATGAAAGAAAATTGAACTGAAGTGCTAATACAAGAGAGGAAAGTGTATAAAGAAAATAATCCAATGATTGCCACTTGAAAGAGATCCATAAAGAAAGCCTGTAAGAATATCATTGCCAAATTTCAAAATCCTCAAGTCAAAGAAAAAATATCATAAGCAATAAGGAAAAAAATTAAAAAATGGTTACAATTAGAGTTACAATTAGAATCACACAAGACCCATCGATAGCAATATTAAAAGCCCACAGGTCTTGGAATAAGGTGTATGAAAGAGCAAAAGAACTAATGTTGTAATCAAAAATACCATACCCAGCAATGTTAAACATATTCCTGAATGAAAAAAAAAGATTGTCAATGAATTGCCAGATTTTCAGGATATTATTGCAAAAAGACCTGTACGTAATAGAAATTTGACATATAAGATACAAAAGAAATATAAAGTAAACCATAAAAGACTAAGCATGAAGAGACTCAATAAGAATAAAATATTTATGTCTTATGTGTGGAAATTTAAACCATATGTTTAAAATTGTCATTAATAATTGAATAATTTAAAAGAAAAATTGGGGTCAATCTAAGTGTGGTGTGGTTTTAAAGGTTATTTATATTATATGAATGAGGTGTGAGAAGAGTAACTGACACATAAAAATATTGAATGGGGAAGGAAAGTATTTCTGGAGTCTTCACATCAGGAATGGACTACAGAGGAAACAATGCATATATATTCTAAATTTATAAAGTTTAGGAGTATAGAACCATGTGTAGATTAAGCTTAATGAGATAAATTGTGTAAATTAATGGGAATAGAATAAAAAGGGAGAGAAAAGATTTAGAGAGAATAAGGGAGGGATTCTGGTAGGGGTATAGGTTAAATAACAGGAAGCAAAGTAGGGTGTAAAAATAAAACAGAAAATCCATCAAGGATAGGAAATAAGATATACCTACAAGTATGATAATAATGATTAGGAGTAGAATTTATTAGGGAAAAAAGGAGTAATAATCATTCATGTCAGAGAAAGTTAAATCTGTAATAAATTTAATCAAAAGAGAAAAGGAGGGGAAACTACATGTCAGCTATATTAATCAATATTTTTAGAACATTTAAAATAATTAATAGAATAAGATTGAGATGTTCCTGTGATATAGGAAATTATGACTTGTTGGACATATAGAAAAATTATGAAGAAAGATGTCATCCGTCTTCAGAAGAACAGAGGAGGGAGTATGACCTTAAAAGATGAGTATGTACATTTGTATACATTGGTATGATTATAGATATTTATATGTAAATAAATTTATATATATATATATATATATATATAATGTGTGTATGTATGTCTGTGGATACATATATATGTATATATGTACATATATACATATGTATGTATGTATGTATGTACAGATAAATTCTCACCTAATGGAAGCTTTCTAGGAGGATATGGGTGGAAGAGAAAACAGTTTAAAGTAAGTAAAGTAAAAAATACACAGCAAAAAATAAAAAAAAAGTACAAGGAAGCAAAGAAAAGATACACAGCTTTGAACACAAAGTATAGTATTTATTTATATAATATTTCTTTTGGAAATAAATCTAATGCTAATATTTCCAATCATAGTTCCAGTCTTATCTTTTGTTCTGCTAAGCACATTATGGTTTTTTTTATTTTATTTTCACTTTTTCCCTTTCTTTTTTTTTTAATTTTGTATTTATGTTTTAAACCAATTGAAAAAAAAAATAAAAGGTAGGGAATTATGAGGAGAAGGAGCCAGATCAGGAGCATGGCTGCAAAATCTGAGAATATTAGAAACATAGGTGGGTCATTCCCAAAATGAAGGTCTTAGAAAAGGACACTGGTTCTAATATATACCCCTGAATATGGATTCTTTCTCATAATGTCATTAGTTTTATTTATATAATTATAATATTTAAAAGACTAATTTCTTTATTGAGTTTTTGTAGCTCTTTTTTCATTTGTTCAATACTACTTTTGAAAGAATTAGTATTAATAATTGAATGAATGAATGAATGAACGAACAAACATATCAATAAAAGGAATCAATCTGGAAAGGAAGGGCTGAAGGATTTCTGGCCAAAACAATTGCTATTCCTTTTTATTCTGAAGCAATCAGGACAAAAATCAAATGGGAGTGGCTTGGAACATTTTGTTGGTCAATCTAGGAGAGCTGGAATGATTTGAGTTTAAGGATGAACTTGCAGGGTAAAGATTGAATACTTCTTAGCTGGAGCTTGTGTGTCTGCCTGACTCAAATCCCCAACACACTAGTCTCTCATAATACAGGTCTGATCATGTCACCTTGTATTTAATAGTCTTCAGGGATTTCCTGTCACCTCAAGAATCAAATACAAAATCATTTGTTTGACGACCAAAGCCTTTCATAACCTGTCCCTACTCATGTGTCCATTTTTTATACCTCACTCTTGCCACATACTCATTGAGTAAGTGATATTATATTTTATGTTTCACAAATAAAACATTCTATCTTTTGACTCCAGGAATTTTCTGTTCCTCATATGTAGAATTATCTCTTTCCTCGTCTTCACTTCCTTCTTTCAAATATGAGCTAGTCTTACTCAACCCTTCTTACCTCTACTGCCCTCTCTTTTAAATTATTTTCTGTTCCTTCTGTTTAGAGCTTATTTGAACATATGTATTTCCTTATCATATTTCATATATTAGACTATTAATTCCTTAAAGGCAAAATTTATCTTTTACTTCTTTTGTTTCCTCAGAACAAAATATAGTGCCTGACTGATAGTAAGTGTTTCATAAATGTTTATTAACTGAATAGTTATAAAACCAAATATAATAGTATGCAAAAGTCACAGAGAAATTAAGTTTTTCTCTCTCTCCCTAGTAGCTTTTGAGTAAATAAGATGAAATGTGTTCAAACTCAGGATGGAAAGAAAGGTAGAGTTAGGCAATGATAGGTACTTTATTTCTTCTGCCAGGCAACCAAGAATACATTATACTAGCATTTCTTAATTTTTGTTGTTTGTTTCATTTATTCTTTCATGATCTTAGGTAGATTAATACTACCAGAAGACAATTCAGTTTACAGCTTTTTAGTTTTGGATAATCAAAAAGCCACCAAAGAGTCAGAAATTTTTGTTTGAGGTAAAAGCTTGAAGCAGCCAGAGCCAATGAGCATCCATCCTCGAGGATTAAATTGCTTAATTTAGAGCAGCAATGGATAGATCTAATAGTTGTGATTTGGCTCAATTAACTCAGGGAGTAATCACTCTTGGTTATATTGGCTATTGGTTATATGAAACCAAAAACTTAGTTCGGAAGAATGGCAGTATATTTAAGAGATGAACTTGATCACAGTAGTTAATTACTTCATCTCCAATGTTTTGAGATGAAATAAGGGATTTAAATGTCATTGAACAGTTAAAATATAATGTCATTTTAGCCTTAGTTTCGCAAGAATCTGTAACATGGATGCAGTGACATTTATCTTCTTTAGATAGAAGTTCCCCTTGTCTTCAGAAGGAAACAAATCCATTCAGGAAACCACAGCATGGCGACTGGTATATCTTTCTAGTATCCAACAATTCTGAAGGGCACTGTCTCCATGTGAGTAGACTCACCTCCCCCCACCAAGGTTACCAAGAAGTCATGAAAATATGGACAAAAATTAACAAGAAACTGGTAATCAAAAGGGACAAAATGATGAGTTTTTCTCCATCTCTTCAGTAATCAGATCTGTCTTTATCATCATTTAGAACCTAACATACCTACATAAGAATTGGCATATGTTAGTCCTATCACCAGAAGAATGTTGAAATCTGAATGTATTCTCTCTAATGATGGAAGAATTAGAGGATAGTTTACTATTAATTTTAATTTCTTCTCTAACTTTTCAGCAAATATTCCTTTGTAAAAGTCAGTTGATAATGAAGTGAAATAAATTATTCAAAATCACACTTGATAAATAATCAATGGTTAGGTGATATTTGGAAAATAACATTTAATCATGTTATGAGAGGGAATATTATAGTATGGGGGCTTCATGAGTGATACCACGTAAAGAACTCCCCAAACTCTTAAGGTTTCACATGCACCTCTAATGGGAGAAATAACCTTGTATTAGTAACCTCATCTGTTATTTGAACTTAAGAGTGGAATAAGGAAATTAGAATTCATATGTGGCACAATAAGATTATGAGATCAGAGGATCATAGCTCTTTAGTGCAGATGAGAGGAGAGGAGAGTCTGAATTAGGGAACTGGCCTTATAAGAGGAAAGAACAAGAAATATATTAGAGATATTATAGCAGTAAACATGAGAAATTTTGACAAATGATTGACTATGGAATAAGTGATAGTGAAGAATCAAAGTTGAATCAAACTTCTTAATGAAAGTAAGAGCATAGATGACTTTAAAGATGTCAGTGTCCTTAGTTTAGAGGAAGTGAAGGGAAGATATTAGAAGAAATACAATGAGTTCTATATTAATATGTCAAGGCTGAAATGTCCAATGGGCATAAAGAACAATGAACTTAGAAGCTATCTGGGTTCAAATTCCAATTTTGAATTACTAGCAAGATCTAAGATTATAAAGACTTCAATTTGGCAGGTAGCATAGAAATTGTGTGTGTGTGTGTGTGGTCCAACCAATCTGTTAAAAAAAAAAAAATAGCTCTCTGAGCTAAAATAATTTGAGTAATATTATGCAGGTAGTAGATAATTATATAACTGCTAACTATTGATAAAGATCACACTGCCCAGGAAATACACCTCCAATCTATCCAAGAACCATGAGTTTAGGATTTTTTTACCCTTCTCCAGAAATCTAGGATTCTTCTCTAGTTTCCTTCCCCATCGCTGTCATTATTTGGGGGAATGGTTATGCTACCCATCCCTCTGAAGTAGTTGGTAGAGATTTGGGAGTCAGGAATATTGTCAGAGGAGACCAGAAATCTTCCTTATTATGTGCATACAAACAGCAATAGGTAATTCCCTGGATTAAGAAAGTATGTAATAGAATTTATTATTAATGGAATCTTCAATAAGCATCTAGAAAAAGAAGTGAAACATGTCTTCATCTGTGTTACTTCATCCATGTCAGAAAAAGTCACTTCAAACTAAACTTTTCTCTTCCTTAAATCTTTTAGTGCCTCTTCTGTTGTATGAAGACTGATTTATGTTGTCTCTCTCATGACTCCCTTTGAAATCCAGATGCATCACATTTAGCAAACATCATCCTGACCTGTTGACCAGCCACATTAATTTACGTAAACTGGGAGAAGAGGAGGAGGCTACACAGGCTAAGCGGTATATCGTTGTTGAATATTTTTTTTATATTTTGAAAATTGTACATTTGTAAAATTTATAAATTTTAGGTGTTGAACAAAAATATGTTACATCTTGTAATATTGGACCAAAACAATCTTGGGATGGGCCTGAGTCATTTCTCAAGCATTAATATTAATTGAGAGGAAAACTGTTTGCATCTATAATTCTGAAATGTGAATAAATCAAATGTAATTTACATCTGAACTTGAGGCACTCTGCATGATTTGGAAGTCTTCAAAAGTACTCATTGCCTTGCCAATTAAAAAAATTATTAAATAGTATTTTAGTATTTATTTTCTGAGCACACACTTGTATGTTGATGGCAAGAGGCAAACTAGAATTATATCATGTGGAAGAACAGTTAGTATGGGATTTTAAAAATATCTAAAATGACTAATTCACAAAATAAATGAGTTAATTGTAATAAGCAAATTTATTGTGCATGTATACACAAACACGGACCAAGTTATATTGATTTTCCTGATGAAAATTAAAACAAATTAGCAACTGATTAAAAACTACCTCCATAAATATAAAGAGAAAGCAGAGGCAAGATTTCATTGAATATAGAATTTTAATTCCAAATAACCAATATCAACCAATATGTAACCAATATCAACTATTGACCAGAATAAAGATAAGATGGGAAGCTCTAAATAGATGCTCAAAAATTGCCCACAAAGGTTAAGAATTGGAGATCAAAGGGATACTCATTAAATGATTAAACAAGCTGCAGTACATGATTATGATGGAATTTTATTCTATTATAAGAAATAACAAGCAGGGTGATTTCAGGAAATCCTGGAAAGACATTCATGAACTAATGCTTGGTGAAATGAACAGAAACAGAAGAATATTGTACAAAGTAACAGCGGTATTGTATGATGAAGACTGTGAATTACTTAGCTATTCTCATCAATACAGTGATCCCAGATTATCTTGAAGGACTAATGATGAAATATACTATCTGCCTCCAGGGAAAAAATGAACAGAAGAATACCATTTCTCACTTTACTTAATTCTTTTTTTCTTTTTTAAGTCTTCTTACACAAATAGACTAATATGGAAATATTTCATATGATTGCAAATATATAATCTAGATCTGATTGCTTACTGTCCCTGAAAGAGGGTGAAAAGAAAGATGTGATGTGAAAGTCAAAACTTGAAAAAATGTTAAAAAATGTTTGAACACATAATTGAGGAAATTAAAAAAAAAATTAAGTTTGGAAAATATTAAAAATAAATTTCTTATAAAATAGAATATTCATTCAATCCTTTTTTGTTATTTCTAAAGATACAATATTGTCATCTTGAGAATGTTGTGATAGATTACAGGTTTAGTTTTAATTTTTTCTTCTTTCTACTTTTTAGGAGGAAATCATTCAAAAAGTCCAGAGCAAACAGAAGCATTATCTTCCAAAATCTGGGAACTACATAGAAATACAAAGTTACTTGTATTCTTCATAGGAAAAAAAATGAACTTCATAATATAATAATATATGGAAGAATCAATAACATTGTCTTTGACCTGCTAAGAGAGATACATATGCAGGCATTTATTTTGTCAGTTTTTTTTATTTTTTATTCATGCCTTAATCTATTTTCTCTTTGCCACTTTAATTTCCTGCCTTTCCTACTTTTTACCCTTACCTTCATCTTTCATTCATTCTCTTTCATTCATCTTTATTCATACTCTTAATTTTATATGTGAAATTTTTCTTCCATTATTTATCAGCTTTATCTTCAGGTATCTTATCTTGTCTAATTGTTTCATCTGTTTTCAATTCCATAGCCACTTCCTTTTCCCACATTTTGTTTCTTCTTTTTTGCTGTTTCTGATATCTCAGTGGTAATTATAGCTGTGACCTTGGCATCAATCACTAATCAGTCACTAATCTCCCTCAATGAATACTCATGTGTGTATATGGATAAATAAATGTATATTTGTATATATACATATATACACACATCCATATACGTCCATATATATATATATATATATATATATATATATATATATATATACATTTTCTTTCTTTTTTTTTTTTTTAAGGCTCAGCATACATTCAGCAAGAAACCTCTCCTGTTTTCCCCTTTCATACTCTCTATCCTCACATATTAGTGATCATTTCCATCTGAGGTTACCTTTCATTTATTCTGCATGCATCTTTCATGTACATATTATTTGTATACTATCTCCTTCATTGGAATATAAGTGCATGGAGGGCAGAGGTAAGATTTTTGCTTTTTTGTGCATCCTCTGTGTTTGGCACATTGTAAGTGTTTAATAAATGTTTGATGTCTGACTATGTACTTATTTTCATTTCTTTTTATTTCAGTTGCTATGGTTATTCTACCTCCGTTTTTGATTTCTTCAGTAACAGAAAACTCATGATTTCACAATATATATTTTGGAGAGTTTATTTATTCATATAAGTTGAAAGGAATTTAAAAGGTCATCTAGTTTAATCCATTCATTTTGTTGAAGAGGCTGAGACTTCAAGAAATTATAGCTTATTTCCAAGGTAAGCTGAGATAGGATTCAAATTTATTTGCTCTATATCTAGAAATCTTTCTTCTTTACTATGCTGCATTTCAAACTGTTAGGAAAGTTTTTGAACTCAAAGATGCATACATGCATATACACACATAAATATATAAAATGTGTAAAAGTAGATATATAGATTATATATAGATGTAGATATATAAATATATATTGCTCTTTCTATATATATATATATCCATAAATAATTTATATAAATATACACATATATGTGTGTGTGTGTGTGTGCTGATTCATAAACACACACATACATAAACCCTTTGGTTTTATGTTACCTTCTTTGGAGTTGTACATGAAATCATTCAAAGTAAACGTAATCTATTTTTTTTTTTTCAAAATTACAACATATATGTTTGGAAAAATCAAGAAATCATACTGATTGTATCTGCTATACATTTTTATTTAAGTTGAACTAAAATCTCACAATAGCAATGTAAAGTGTATTCCTCCATAATTAATTCAACATGGTGCTATTCACAAAAGCTGTTCCAAATCTTCTCTCTTTTTTCCTCTCAAAATCTTCTATAACACTCCCTCACACTTTGAGCTTAGGACCTTGTTTTAGTTTCTGGAAAAAGATAGGGTTATGTCTTAAAACTTAGCTTTTGTCCTCCTTACTCTCAGAGTATACTATCTCACCAAGGCAAATGCTTCAACAGCCATCCTTCCTCCTATTCTTTCATGTCTCCCCCAACAAATTTCACTTGTCTCCATACTCTCTGTTATTTTTAAGCTCCATCTACTGATTCCTTATCTACTGCTTGTAAACATGTTCACATCTCCCCCTACTAAAAATAATAAATCTCACTCAAGCTAATTATTCATTTGCTAAATTGAAACTCCTCAAAAAAATTTTCTAACTGCTTCCACTTCTAAATGTTTTTCAATAGAGTTCCTGACTTCACAATTTAACTGAAGCTGTGTACTCCTAAATCTTTTAATTATCAAATGTAGTGACCTTTTCTCAAATCTCAGGCTTTTTTGACCTTTCTGCAACTTTTGATTCTCTTTTAGGAACACATTATTCTTTAAATTTTTATAATACTTCTTTCTCTGGTACTACTCTTGTCAGATTGTTTCTTCTGATTCTCCTTTGTTTGATCTCCATCTGGAATCTGGGTTACATCTAATGACAATTATTAGTGGACTCTTTCTGAAGACTGTGAGTCCTGTTTTTCTGTTTTTTTGAGATGTCTTAACTGTTCCACGGATTCCATTATTATGTTTATGATTGTTCTCAGATCTATATTTCCATCATGAATATGTATCCTTCATAATCTATCTTTCCATTTGTTTAGCTATAGTCATACATCTCTACTTGCCCTTTGTACATCAAAACTGCATGTTCCACAGACATTTCAAACACATCATTTCTAAAATAGAACTCATTGTCCATGTAATGCTCCCTTTTTCCCAACTTCATACTAATGTCAAGAGCATTGGGAGCCTCCCATTTACCGAGACTATCTCCTTTAATGTCTTTATTAACCTATTGTTTTGTTAATCCCATGAGTCCAATCCATTATTAAAATTTTGTTGTTTCTACCTTTACAATATCTTTAGAAAAAGTCTCTACTATTCACAGAGTCACTTTCTAGTTCTTGCTTTCAGCAGGTCATAACTGTATTATTGCAATAATCCTTCTAATTGATGCTACTTACTCATGCCTCTACCCATTTTCCATTTATCTCCCAAAGTAATTTCCCCCATTTGCAGGTCTGAAAATGTCACTCTACTCTTAAATTCAGGGCTTCTTATTATCTTTGTGATCAAATACAAAAGCTGCTGACATTTAAAGCTCTTCACAACTGGTTTTCTTTCTATTTCAGTTTTCTTATATTTTCTTTTTCTTCCATGCTCTCTTCTTTCTAGCCTACCTATTATGCACATGGGCCTATGTTCTATTTCTTACATCTAATACTTTATGCTATGTCTATGTGATTATACATTAATTCATTTTTGGAGTTTTCTCTCTCAATCTCTTTCATTTTTTAATACAGTTCTACTGAATTATCTCATTTTCTTCAAGACAAAATTTAAATTCCACCTACTGAAGTAGAATTTCCTCATTTTCACCAACTGCTAGTACATTTACCTCCAAAGTTGCCTTCCATCTATTCTTTTTATATCTTGCACATACCTAGTTATTTTTATGTTTTCTTAGGTCCTTGAGGCCACAGACTATTTTAAGCTTTTTGTATCTTATTCCTTAGCCCAGAGTGTACTTTAGGACACAGCAAATATTAATAAATTCTTGTTACCTGTCTACCTGAATAAGAATAAATTCTAGATAAACTTTTGAGGGCTTGCCAAAAGAATCAGATATGGCATTATTTCTATGGCAAAATGTGTTCTAAGTTACAAACCATTGACTGGTATTCAACTTTTTTTCAGAGAAAAAAATATTTCTTAGTTAGAGGTAATCTGCACTAGATTAGACTGTTTGAGAGGCACTATAGGTGAGATGAAGGCACACTGAAATAGCCATAGAGAAAATCTGCATTTGAATCCCAGCTTTCTTCACTACTACCTATGTGACTTTGGACAAAGGATTTCTTTCTTTTTTATTATCACTTCCTTTGTTTGAAAAAAATAGAGGTAGAGAAATAAAGGTAGGAAAAAGATCCTGATACTCTAAACCTATGGATCTATAAACATCTATAATATACAATATAAAATATAATATATATGAAATATATAAAAATTAAAATATAAAATAATTCATCACACTTGTCATCTTGCTGAGACTATATTGGAACAATTCAATTTGAGTACCAACTTCATGATTTCTGTAATTGAATTCCTTCAAATAGTAGCTGGCATTTATAAGGCACTTTAAAATTTACAGAGCTTATTGGGTGTTAATTTATTTAAGTGTCACAACAACTTTGCTGTATCTTTAACACTATGTGGCTATTATTATCACAATTTTATAAATGAGAAATGTGAGTCTCATTTAAGTTTAATGATTTTGTCTATAGTCACATAGTTTGACAATCTACATATATTTAAGTATTTTTCTATATGCTAGACATCTTTTCTAGATGCTATAGATATGAAGGAATGAAAAAATAAATCTTTGCCTCAGTTATCTTACATTCAACTGACAGTATACAATATGTAAACAACTAGGCACCCAGAAGGGAAGGAGAACATTTGCATATATAGAGTGTATACTATGTTCCAGTACTGTGGTAAGCACTTTTTTTTTCCTCCAAATATGTCATTTGTTCCCCCAGCAGCTTTGGATGGGGAATATCATTATTTCCACATTACAGTTGAAGAAATTGAGGGTAAGGAGGCTACTTATGAAGTTCTTTGAACATCAGAATAGGACTTAATATTTGACTCTGGAAATGATAGAGAGCTATTGAAGTTTATTGAGTATATATATGCTTTTGTATTTCAGATTTGGAGAATTACATAAACATGATATGCATTGAAAAAATGAAGAAGCGAAGGTTGGAACAAACAAAAATGCGTGATGAAGACTAAAGTATGCTAATATTTTATTTAAACAATATGACATCTATTCCTATTGATGTAATGTTTTCTTCTCTAAAATATAACCATTCTCCAGGAGCAGATTTCTTGAGGAGCTTCTGGAGGCAGCCTTAGTTTCAGTTCAGAGTAATAATCACCTCAAATGTAGCCAGGAGTTAAAGTCAAGATCCTTTATTGTGTCTTCCAAAATAACCTGGTTAGCTTTCTTAGAGGCCTATCTCTCTCCTGGGTTACAAAATCTCTTGCTGCTAGACTTTGCCTCTGCCAGCTTCAGCCTCTCACTCTCTCTCTCCAAATCCTGGCTTCTCAATCTCCCCAACTGACCCCTGGCTGAGGCTTCAAGAGTTTCAAGTGGGTTTTTCCTTTTAAATGCTCTTTTAGAGGTGTGAACTCAAAGGTTGACTCCTCCTCTAAGAGAGTGGGATTGTGGATTCCTGACTTGTGAATCTCGCAGACTTGTGAATCTCCCAACTGAATCCTGACTTGTGAATCTCGAACACTAATGTGTGAACTAATGTGTGAACTCTTAGTTGTGAACTAAGTACATAAGCATTGTTTCTATCAATTCCAGTGAATTAGCACCTTGTTTCACGTTCTGGCCCATAACAGAAATAAGTGGGTTATCAGAGACGAAAGAACAATTTTACTATTCTCACTTTTTCTCAAGCATAGTGACACACGAGACTTGTTCAATTATCTGGTCTTTTAGTGATATGTTACATTCAACTCCCCCCCCCCCCAGTACCTTTATTTATAATTTTTTTTCAGTTCTAGGTTCTCTTCTTTATTTCCAACTACAATTAAGAAATCTCTTGTGAAGTTTTGCAAATATGCAAAACATTTCCATAAAAGTAAAGTTGTGAAAAAAACAGATCTCCCACCCAACAAAAATAAAAATCCTCAAGAAAAATTGAGAGAGAAAGAGAGAGAGAGAGAGAATTTTCCAGTCTATTCAGACACAAACAATTCCATCTCTGAGTATAGATAGGAATTTTTCATCAGAAGTTCTTCGGAGTAGTCACAGATGATTGTACTGCTGAGAATAGCAAAGTCATTCACAGCTGGTCATTTGGGAACATTGTTATTACTTTGTATACAATACATTTCACTTGGCATAAGTTCATGGAGAACTTTTCAGGTTTTTTTTTTTTCATCCTGAGAGCATTCTGCTCATTATTTCCCATAGAACAATAATATTCCATCATAAACACATGATAGAAACACACGTATTAGTGAGCCATTCCCAAATTGTTCATCCCTGAATTTCCATTTCTTTTGCACTGCTGTGAATAATTTTTGTGCACATATGTCATTTTCCTTCCCCCTCAAATCTCATTTGTTATTCATGACAAGTAGTAGTGTTGTTTGGTCAAAAGATATGCATAAATTTATAATCCTTTGGGGATAGATCATATCATTTGATCATTTATCAATTGGGGCATGACTCTTATTTTTTATAAAGTTCCTCAGTTTTCTCTATGTTTAAGAAATGAAGCCTTAGCAGAGAAACTTGCTTCAAAATTATTTTACAATTACTCAGATTACACAATTACTCTTAAGCTTCAAGGGTTTTGTGCACTCTTTTCTGCCCTGGAGCTGTTAGACATGTCCCTACTCCACTGTAGTTGTAATGTGGAGTGTGCTGAATAAACAGAGTTCGGCTTTGCTGATGCTCAGGCCCAGGGATTGGGGCCAGGTCTGCACTGGCACAGTCTGTACTGGGACTGCACTAGGACTGAATATCAGACTCCCAATCCTGTTGCCACAGATACTATCCAATGACTTTCTGAGTTCTCCTTGGTGTTCTTTATCAGAGAGATCCAGAAGGTTCTAGCATTACTCATGATTCAGAAGTCCCACCTCACTGACTGCTAAGGTTTAGCTGAGTCTGGGAAAAGAGACAGGGTGAGTCAAGGTCAGGGTTAGGACTGGGGCTGGGGCTGTGCTGGTGCAGCCTGCACTAGGATTACTTGCTAGGCATCCACCCTGGTTCCACAGACCTTTTCTGCTGACCTCTTTGGTGACTCTCAGCTAAGAGAGCTGGAAGCAACTAGTACTGGTGGTGATGCAGAGGTTAAGCTGGGGCCAAGGCCCAGATTGTGCAGGCACAGCATGCACCTGTATCACAGACCTTTTCTGTTGACCTAAATTCTTTTTGGTTGGAAATTTTTCTAGTCTGTTTTTTGGGGTGTTCCTGATGTTCTAAAATTAGTTTACAGTCATTATTTAAAGGAGTACAGAGTATTTGGGGGGCAAGGTTGAGCAAGTTCCTACCTTTATTCCATCATCTTACTTTACATCTCTCCACTATGCTTTTGAAGTTGCTGTTTTATCCATCAGAATATCTCTGGGTGTACCAAAGTAAAATTAATATCCAGATTTTCTTTCCTTATATGTAGAACCACCGAAAATCTCATTTAAAATATAAGATTTAACATCTAGGAGAGTTCTAAGTGGCAAATTCCAAGAAATACACAAAAGGAATTTCCCACTATAACATAACTCAACAACTGCTAATTCAAACTATGCTTGAATATTCTCTCAGTGGGGGAATCTATCATTTCTTGAGTCATTGTTTCCCATATTTACATGTTTATAGTTTTCAAGATTTGCTCTTGTTTATTTAGATTCCCTCCATTATCCAATCTAAATTTATTTCTATAATTTTCACTTGTTCTTGTTTGTATCTTCCAGGTTCAAAGCAAATAATTCTACTTTCTTCTCATTATTTTCATTTTTAATAGTATTTGATTTTTCCAAATACAAGATAGTTTTCAATATTCAGTTTTGAAAAATCTTTTATTCCACATTTTTCTCCCTTTCTTCTGTTTTCTCCTTCCAAGACAGCAAACAGTCTGATAAAAGGCAAACATGTGCAAGTGTTCTAAACATATCTCCATATTCACTGCACACACACACACACACACACACACACACACATACACATACACACACACACACACAATCAGACCAAAAAGGTCTTTCTTATAATTCTTCTCATGACAGACATTTGAACAATTCCAGAAAAAGAAGACAGTTATCTCCTTCCCACCCCAAATCTTTTTGCAAGATTCACTATGAACAATTCTTTCAACTGATCCTCAAATGACATGGACTCAAGACTCTGGAACAGATTATTCTACTTCTGAACAATTCAAACTTAATCTTGACTTTTCCACTTTCATTTTATACTCTCATTATTGTCTTCATGGGAGAAACAAAATAAGCCTACTCCTTTCTCCACATGATCGTGTTTCATATACCTGAAGACAACTGTTATGTTCCCCTTTAGTCTTTTGTTCTAGAGGATAAAATTACACAATGCCATTAATTGATCCTCATATGGCTAGAGTCAAGGGTATTTACCATTCAGATTGTTCACTCTGGGTATATTTTAGTATATCAATGTCCCTCATAAAATACTATTCAGAATGTAAAACACATATCCCAGAGAAGTTAGTAATATTTTGTTTCTTGAATCTATGTCTCTCTTAATGTAGTTTTTGTTTCATTATATGGATGACTTATATTGAGCTCAAAATCCAGTAAAATACTTTGATATCCTCCCCCCTTAAATTTCTGTCTCACTGGTGTCACTCCAATAGTAGATTTGTGAAATTGGTAAGAAATTTCAAGGGAAATAAAATATATGCCACATGAATGGAGATACAATTTCTGATTTCACAAAAGGAAAGTAATAAAGTTTTCATGTAGTGTCTGGACTAGCTTTCTGGAGGATCTCTCTGTAGTCTAGAGTTTGAGCTTGAGCTCACACACACTCCAATCTCTTATTTCAAGTCCTCTCACTCCTTAAATACCTTAGCACAATTACATCACTACAGCACACTAAGCATGTGCCAACTGTAGAACCATTACATCACACTAAATACTAAGTACATGTGAACTAGAGAACCATTATCTCATCGATCACACTGAAGAAACCCCTTGCTATAAGTATCTTTGCTTTAAGTGTACTTTTTTCAAAGTTTCCCAATATCTGCAGATCTTTACATTATCAAATGATATTGATGTACAATGATGCTGAATTTCTTGCCAAAATGTGAAGATACACTGAACTACTGTCAATCTAGTATCACATGACTTCTTCAAAAATTGTACGTGTAATCAGTGGAATATGTTAGGTACATAATCAATATTATATCAATAATCAATTGCTATAACAATCTATTGTTTCATAAACCCATAGATTCCAGTTCCTGGGATAAGAACTCACTATTGGACAAAAATTGCTGGAACCATAATAGTATGTTACAAACTGGGAATAAATCTGCATCTCAAACCCCTTTCCAAAATAAAATCAGAATGGGTTTGTGATTAAGGCATAACGAGTAATATTATAAGCAGATAAAGAGAGCACAGAGTAGTTTATATATCAGATCTTTAGAGAAGGGAGTAATTTATGGTCACAGGATTATTTAACATTATGATATGCAAAATGGACAATTTTGATTACATTAAATTAAAAAAGTGTTTTAAATCTATTTTTCTTTGTCATAGCTTTCTGTAATGGGCCAGAACTCTGAACTTGGAACAAAGGATTCTTACAAGGTACTAAGTGGAATTGATGATAGAATGGTTATCTAGTTTAGCATGGTTCAGAATGATAGATTTAATCTTACAAAAAATAATGGTTTCCTAGTATATAATGATTGGTTTATACTCAATGTAGAGCATATAAGCTAGGAGCTTCAGCTAGATACATTCAGAGGCAGAAAAGGCAAAAGACTGGGGTTGGGAGCTCAAGCTCTCGGAGCCAAGGAGACAGAAATTAATTTCACCTTCAGTCAGGTTCCTGGTAGCAGGCTCTCCTCCTGCATTTCTCCACTGAGACCAATACTCCAGAAGGACTCTAAGAAAGCTGCCAAGCCCCAAGAAGGAGATTGGACTTTGAAAAAGATAATAAAAGAATTGGACTTTAACCTCTGGCTTTTCATAAGGGGATTACTCTGACTGAAAAGAAGGCTGCCCAGAGACCCCCCAGGAAAACTGAACCAGAGAACACTACAGTTTTCCCCTTCAGTTTTGATTTTTCTCTCCCAACCTGATTCTTGTGGATATAAAAATAATAAATGTGCATGTATAACCTAAAATTAAATTAAAATTTAAAAAGTATTGTGTGTGTAATATTTATGGGGAGATACAAGGGAGTTATTTTTGACTTGCTTCCCACAGCATAATGAAGGAAGAACTGTATGCTAATTTCTGGATGCTAACATCTATGTTCTCTCACCCTGTTCTCTCATATATTGATAGGGTAGGAAGATCTCATTTTCCATCCAATAAATGCTCATTATAAGTTCATTTTATTTTCTGACTGATTGGCCATCTTTTGATATGACATTTTCATTGACTGTCCTCCAAGCCTAAAATTTTCTCCTTTCTTATCACTTTCTGTTTCCATGATTTCTTTCAAGTTTCAACTGTAGGTTTATTTTCTATACATGTCTTTTCTAGTTTTTCATGTTTATGGCTTTCTTCTAAGTCATTTTTCAATTTTTTTGCATATATTTTCTGTATATATAATTTGCTAAGGTATTTAAGGAGTGAGAGGACTTGAAATAAGAGATTGGAGTGTGTGTGAGCTCAAGCTCAAACTCTAGACTAGAGAGAGATCCTCCATAGTCTATTATTAGACTATGAGTTCCCTGAAATCAGAAACTGACTTCTGCTTTTCTTTGTATGCTCAGCACATAGCACAATGTCAATAGGTGATTAATATGTGTTTATTGATCAACTGAAACAAAAAGATATTTATGTGAATATAATTGGCATAGACAAAAAATGCTCAAAGCAACTAATGAAGTACTCTATGGGAGAACGTAGTTTATGGTGAAAAGAGAGTTCAAAATGGAGTCTTTGGGTATACCCAAGGAGTGCTATATGACTAATGTTCCAGAAAATCAAATTGAAAAATAATCAGATGGTTAGGAAGATAATCAGATGGTGTCAGGTCAGTCCTCAGAAAATGTACTGGATAAGAGAGTAATAAAAATGTCAAATGCTTCAGAAAAGTTAAGAATGAGTACTGAGAAAATATCATTAAATGTCTGAATTAAGACTTCACAAGGAACTTTGGAGAGAAGAATTTCATTTGGGTCTTGATGCAGGATATCAGAATAGAAAAATTTCAGAATAAAAAGAGAGGGTACAGCCAAGATGGTGGAGAGTAGAGAGGTCTTTGATTTCTCCTTGGCTTCCCTCAGATCAATAGCATATCAAGTCTCTGAACTAATTTGGAGTTGCAGAACATGCAAAAATTTGGAGCATAACAAATTTCCAGCAGTAAGTATTTCAGAAGAATTTCAGAAAATGTGTATTTCAATCTGTTGGGGTGGCTAAGAGGGAGGTGACTGAGTGCAGATGCAGCTCAGGGACCCAAGGTAGAATAGCATCTGTGTGGTGGAGAAATCGACCAGACGGTTCTTAGTCAAAATAAAGCAGCATTGGCAACTATGTCCTGGTTCAGAAGTTATTGAATCAGAATACTAGCTCAACCTAACTACAAAAAGCAAATAGTGAGCCCTTAAAGGGAATTTGGCCAGGCCCACCCGGCATAGGAAGGAAACCAGCAGTACAAGACCCAAGTACCAAGTGAAGCCTCTGTTGCCTGTAGAGGAAGCTAGGGATAATCACTCTTTTACTTAAGAACTGACCTCAACTTCTAAAAATAAGCAAAAGAAAAAAGAGCTCTTACTATAGATACCTTTTAGGGAGACAGAGAAGAATAGACTTCAGACCTTTAGGACATCAAAGTCAAAATATCTCCAGATAAAGACTCAAAGAGTGATATAAATTGGTATCCATCTCATAAGGCTCTCCTGGAAGAATTCAAAAAGGATATTAAAAGAGAATTAGAAGAAGAATGGGGAAAGAAAATGAGAGCTCTGGAAAAGGAAACAGAATTTTTCTGAAGAAAATTACTCCTTAAAGAATAGTTTTAGCAAAATGGAAATCAACTCATGAAAAACAGAATTTCTGAAATGAAAAAAAAAATTCATTGAACAAAACAAGTCATTTAAAAGTTCAAAAAAAATAAAAAAAAGGTTAACTGAAGAAAACTATTCACTAAAAATTGGAACTGAACAAATGGAAGCAAATGACTCAATGAGACATCAAGAATGAGTCAAAAAATACAAAGAAATTTAAAAAAAATAGAAGAAAATGTAAAATACCTCATTGGATAAACAACTGACAAGGAAAATAGATCCAGGAGTGAGAATGTGAGAATTATTTCCGATGAGAAAAATAGCCTGGGCAATATCTTTCAAAAAATCATCAAGGAAAACTGGTTTAGAATCAGAGAGTAAATGAGCCATTGAAAGAATTCACCTATCAACTCCTGAAAGAGACCCCAAAATTAAAACTCCAAGGAATATTGTAGCTAAATTCCAGAATTATCAGATCAAGGAAAAAATATTGCAAGCAAGGAGAAAGAATTCAAATATTGAGAAGCCACAATCAGTATAAACTAGGAACTATCAGCTTCCACTTTAAAGGATCAAAGGGCCTGGAGTATGATATTCTGAAGGCTAAAGGAACTTGGACTGTAGCCAAAAATCAACTATCCAGCAAAATCAAACATTTTTCTTCAGAAGAAAAGATAGACATTCAATGAAATAGGGATTTTTTTTCTTTAATTTTCTTTTTTTTGATGAAAAGACCAGAGCTGGACAGACAATTTGATCTTCAAATATAGAACTCAAGAGATGCATAGAAAGGTTAAAAGAGAAGAAAAAAACTATGTTTTTCTACAGGCTAAAATGTTTGTATGCCTATATGGAAAGATGGCATTTTTACTTTTTGAGAAGTGTATATTAGTTAGGGGTATACTTAGAATGTATAAGTATCATTTGACTTTACTGTGATGATATTTTTAAAAAAGCTATGAGTGGAAAAGGGATTGTACAGGAAGAAGAGGAAAGGGGAAGTAAAATAAGTTAAAATACATCATGTGAAGAGGCAAAAATGATCTTTTACAATTAAGGGAAAGAATATTGTATGAACCTTAATCTCATCTGATTTGGGTACAAGAGAAAATAATAGACATTTTTAGTATGATACAGAAACTTGTCTCATTCTTTAAGGAATTATGAGGAGAAAGAGGAAAGGAAAGGGGGAGATAATAGAAGAGAAAACAGAAATAGAAGGGGAAAAAGATAAGAAAGGGGAGGATCCAAATAAGGGAAGTGTTGATTGAGGGAGATAGTGGTCAAAAGCAAAATATTGGTGAGAAGGGGAAAGGGAGATGAAAAATATAACTTAAAGAAAATAAGACAGCAGAAAATACAAAGTTAGCAATTTTATCTTAGAATGTGAATGGAATGAACTCCCCCATTAAACTGAAGCAGACAGCAGACTGGATTAAAAGCCAGAGACGTACAATAAGTTGTTTACAAGAAATGCATTTAAAGCAGAGCAATACATAAAGAGTAAAGATAAAAGACTGGATCAGAATCTATTGTGCTTCAGCTGAAGTAAAAAGAAGAAAAAAAAAAAAAAGCAGGGGTAGCAATCTTGATCTCAGATCAAGCAAAAGCAAAAAAAAAAAAAAAAATGGTCTAATTAAAGGAGTTTAACAAGAAAAGAAAGGAAGTTAAAGGGTATGATAGATAATGAAGTAATATCAATACTAAACATATACACACCAAGTGTTATAACATCCGGGGTCCTAGAAAAGTTAAAAGAATTGTAAGAAGAAATAGCCAGCCAAACTATACCAGTAGGGGAATTCAACCTTATTCTATCATACTGCAAAATATGATAACAACACAAAATAAATAAGACAGGATTAAAGGACAAAAGTAGAATTTTAGAAAAGGTAGGTATGATAGAAATTTGGAGAAAATTGAATGGAGAGAGGATGGAATATACATTTCTTTTGACCATGTATTAGGGCATAAAACCTCAAAATTAAATGCAGAAAAGCAGAAATAGCAAATGTATCTGTTTAAGATTGTGATGCAATAAATACTACTATAATAAAGGACCAGGGAAAAATAGACCAAAAATTAATTAGAAACTAAATATAATTCTGAAGAATGAGTGGGTTAAAAACAAATCATAGACACAATCAATAATTTCATCCAAGAGAATGACAATAAGACAACATACCAAAATTTATGATATGCACACAAAGCAGTTTTTAGGGGAAGTTTTGTATTTCTAAATGCTTTTTTGTATAAAATAAAGAAAGAGACGATCAATGAATTGGGCATGTAACTAAAAAAGCTAGAAAAAGAACAAAAAGAACAAAAAAAATCCCCCCAATTAAATGCCTGTTAAGGACCATGTGTAAGTGAAGGGACAGTTCAATTCTCTGAGAGACTCCACAGTTGGGGATCATAACACTTGAAGGAGTTGCAAGGTAACCTTTACTAATTCAGATGTTCCTTGTGCATTGATAATGAAATAAATTGGAAGCAAGAGGAAAAGAAAAGAGAGGTCAGAGAATAGCAACTGCCTCTCAGTCTCCTTGTATCATTATCATCATGAAGAGATCCATTCTATGGGTTTGAGTTAGACCTCCAGCAACCACTACCAGGTGGCTCCTGTATTACAACAAATACAAATTTGAAATTCTGAAAATAAAAGAGGAGATTAATAAAACTGAAAGTAAGAAAACTATAGAACTAATAAAACTAAATTGGTTTTATGAAAAATCCAACAAAATGGACAAACATTTAGTTGATTTGATTTTTAAAAAAATCAAATTGTTAAAATCAAAAATGAAAAAGGCCTAATTTTCCACCAATGAAGAAGAAATTAGAGTACTAATTAGGAATTATTTTGCCCAACTGTATGTTAGCAAATCTGATAATTTAAGTGAAATGGATGAATACCTACAAAAATAGAAATTGCCCAGATTAATAGAGGAGGAAAAAAGTTACTTAAATAATCCCATTTAAAAAAAAAATTGAACAAACTATTAATCAACTCCCTAAGAAAAAATCACCACAGCCAGATGAAATTACATGTGAATTTAATTCCAATATTATGTAATTATGTAAACTATTTGGGAAAATAGGGAAAGAAAGAGTCTCACAAAATTATTTTTGTCACCCAGATATGGTGCTGATACATAAATCAGGTAGAATCAAAGTAGAGAAAGAGAATTATAGACCAATCTTTTTAATGGATATTGATACAAAACTCTTAAAGAAAATATTAACAAGAGATTACAGCAAGTTAACCATAGGATAATACAACATGATCAAGTAGGATTTATACCAAGGAATGCAGGTCTATATGAGGATTAGGAGACTATTAGCACAATTGAGTATATCAATAACCAAAGTAACAAATCATATGATTATTCAAATACATGCAAAAAAAGGATTCAACAAAATCCAATACCCATTCCTATTCAAAATACTACAGAGTACAGGAATAAATAGAGTTTCACTTAAAATGATCAGCAGAATCTAATTAAAGTCATCAGCAAACATCATATGTAATGGGGATAAAATAGAAGCATTCCCAATAAGATGAGGGATGAACCAAGATTGCCCACTATCATCATTATATTCAATATTATATTAGAAATATTAGCTTTAGCAATAAGGAAAGAAAAATAATTAAAGTAATTAGAGTAGGTAATGAGAAAAGCAAATTATATTATGCAGATTATATTATGGTATACTTAGAGAATCCTGGAGAATAAACTAAAAAATCTACCAGAAATAATTCACAACTTTAGCAATGTGGCAGGAAACAAAATAAATCTATAGAAATCATGAGCATGTTTATGTTACCAAAAAATTCCAGCAGCAAAAGATGCAAAGAGAAATCCCATATAAAATTACTGTAGATAATATAAATTATTTGGGAGTGTATCTATCAAGATATAGTCAGGAACTATATAAACACAATTACAAAACACTTTCCACACAAATAAAGTCAGATCTAATCAATTGGAAGCATAGCAAGTGCTCATGAGTTTGCCAAGCTAATATTAAAAAAGAGAGAGATAAAATTTTATCTAATTTATTTTCCCAAAGTAATCTACTTATTCAGTGTCATACCAATCAAATTCCCAAGAAATTATTTTACAGAAATAGAAAAAAATAACAAAACTCAACTGGAAGAATAAAATGTGAAGAATTTCAGGAGAATTAATAAAAAAATAATGCAAATGAAGGTGGCTTAGCTTTGTCAGACTTAAAAGTATATTATAAAGGAGGAGTCACCAAAATCATTTGGTATTGACTAAGAAATAGAGTAGTCAATTAGGGGGATTTACAACACACTATAGTGAAGTGACTATAATAATCCAATGTTTGATAAACCCAAAGACACCAGCTTCTGGGATAAGCACTCATGATTTGAAAAAAATTGCTGGGAAAATTGGAAATTAGTATGGGAGAAATCAAGCATTTATCCATAACTAACATCCTATACAAAGTTAAGGTCAAAATAGATTATTGATTTAGACATAAAGAGTGTTATTGTAAACAAATCAGAAGAATAAAGGATAGTCTCAGATCTGTGAAGAAAGAAGGAAATTGTGGTGAAAGAACTAAAGTACATTATGGAATGCAAAAATAGATAATTTTGATTATATTAAGCTAAAAAATTTTTGCACAAACAAAAGCAATGCAGCTAAGATTAGACGGAAAGCAGTAAACTGGGAAATATTTTTATAAACAAGGGTTTGGATAAAAGGCCTCATTTCTAAAATATAAAGAGAATTGATTCAAACTTATAAGCAGAGAAGCCATTATTCAATGGAAAAATGGTCAAAGGATATGAAGAGACAATTTCTTTTATTTTTAAATAACATTTTATTGACAGAAGCCACACCAGGGTAATTTTTTACAACATTATCTCTTGCACTCACTTCTATTTCGATTTTTCCTCTCTCTCTCTCCACCCCCTCCCCAAGATGGCAAGCAGTCCTATACATGTTGAATAGGTTACAGTATATCCTAGATATAATATATGTGTGCAGAACTTACCAGTTCTCTTGTTGCACAGGGAGAATTGGGTTCAGAAGGTATAAATAACCCAGGAAGAAAAACAAAAATGCAAGCAGTTTATATTCATTTCCCAGTGTTCTTTCTTTGGGTGTAGCTGCTTCTGTCCATCCTTGATCAATTGAAACCGAATTAGGTCTCTTTGTCAAAGAAATTCACATGAAGAGACAATTTCATATAAAGTAATTAAAAGTATTTCTAGTCATATGAAAAAAAATACTCTAAATCACTATTAATCAGATAAATGCAAATTAAGACAAGTCTAAGGTACAACAATACACATCTCAGGTTGGCTAAGATGATAGGAAAAGATAATGATGAAAGTTGGAAGTGATGGGGGAAAACTAGGACACAAATACCTTATTGGTGGAGTTTGAACTAAGACAATTATTCTGGAGAGCCATATAGAATTATGCCCAAAGGTCTATCAAACTTTGCATGCCCTTTGTTCCAGCAATGTCTCTACTGGGCTTGTATTTCAAAGAGATCACAAAAGAGGAAAAAGGACCCACATGTGCAAAAATGTTTGTATCAACCATTCTTGTTGGCAGTGAACTAGAAATTGAATGGATGTCCATCAGTTGGAGAATGGCTGAATAAGTTATATGAATATGATAGACTATTATTGTTCTATAAGAAATGATCAGCAGGTTGATTTCAAAGAGACCTGAAGAGATTTATATAAACTGATGGTGAGTGAAGTGAGTAGAAGCAGTAGAATATATTCCACAGCAATAGCAAGATGATAAAATGATCAACTCTGATGGACATCTCTCTTTTAAAAAGTGAGGTGATTCAGCCCAGTTCCAATGATCTTGTGATGAAGAGCACTATCTGCACCCAGAGAGAAAACTATGGGGACTAAGTGTGGATCACAACATAGTATTTTCACTTTTTGTTGTACTTTGCTTGCATTTTGTTTTCTTTCTCATTTGTTTTCATTTTTGATATGATTTTTCTTGTGCAGCATGAAAATTAGGGACACAGCTATAGAAAAATTGCACGTTTAACATATTGAATTACTTAGGGTTAGAGGAAAAGGGAGGGTGAAAAAAAACTTTGGAACACACAGTTTTACAAAAGTGAATGTTGGAAATTATCTATGCATGTATTTTGAAAATAAAAAAAAGCTTTAATAACAATAAGAACTAAGAGAAAAATGGAACTATAGGGAGTAGATAGGTTTTTCCAGGAATTTATATGTTCAAGGGAGGAGAGACATAGATGACAGCTTGAGGGGAAGAAAAGGTGTCTGAAGTCCAAGTCTTTCATTTTATAGAAAAGGCTAAGAGTGAAAAAGATTAGGCAATGTTTCCAAAATCACAAAAGCAATGGATCTCACATTAAGTGATATTCCTCAAATTCAGTATCTTTTCTACCCAAAAATATCCCAAATACCTATTGCACCAATACAAGGCTACCTTCTTCTTTGTTGTCAAGTTTTGTTTTGCTTGTTTTGGTTTTGATTTTATGGAAGGCTTTGGCAACAAAACTAAAAAGGAAAAAATATGGACGTATTTTGAAATTAATGTTGCTGCTATTCCATTGTGCAAATTTAATTTTGATTTTAGATAACTAAAAAGAAGACAAAAGAATTACTACTCACAGACTGGTATAACATTAAATAGTAGAAAAAAGAGATGAACTTCATTCAAGATTCAGAGTAGATGTTCATATATGTGGATAATCCAGAGTCTTCCTTTTCACAGGTATTCTATGTTTTTTTCTCACTAGGGAAGGGAGAGCATGAGAAAGAGTAAATTTTGGTATGAATGTCTGCCCCTTCATCCAATACAGAAGTTTATGTCCTATTTCTGTGCCTTTTATTAATTCTACAATGAAAGGTATTTCACCTGAAGGTTAAGTTGATATTGACAGACTTTGAAACGTACCCCAAATAATTTATTTGGCAAAGTAAGTCTAGCCATCCAGAGCAGTGATTGATGAGTGTAGCTATCAATTAGTAGATTTCAAAAGAAAGATAAGAAACTTTCAAATTAAAATGGTCAGTTAAGCTCACAGTATCCAAAGACATTAGAATGTCCAAACTTTGGAAGTATAGATCAACAATATGGTTTCTTTCTTCGTCATTTTATTGTAGTAAATTTATTTATTTTTAATAGACATTTCTTTATGAATCTTGTTGAGAGAGAAAAATCAAAACAAAAAACATGGGAGAGATTTTTTAAAAAGCAGGAAAAAAAAAGAAGTGAACATAGAATGTGATGATTTACATTTAGTTTCTTTGGATCTTTTTCTGGATGCAAATGTCATTTTCTGTCCAAAAACTATTGTGATTGCTTTGGATAACTGAATCGCAGAGAAGAACCAAGCCTTTTATAATGGATCATTGCACATTTTTGCTGTTATTGTGTACAATATATTCCTGGTTCTGCTCATTTCAGTCAGCATTAGTTCATTAAAACTTTCCAAGCCTTTCTGTTATCAGCTTGTTCAACATTTTTTTTTTATAGAATAACAGTATTCTATTACCTTTATATACCACAGCTTGTTCAGTCATTCTCCTATTGATGGACATCTACTCATTTTCTTTGCTACCACAGAAAGAGCTACTACAAACATTTTTGTACTTATGAGTCCTTTCTCCTCCTTTATGATTCCTTGGGTTAAAGTGATGGCACTGCTGGATCAAAGGGTATGCACAGTTTGATAGTTCTTTGGGCATATTTCCAGATCGTTCTCTAGAATGGTTGGATTATTTCACAACTCCATCAACAATTCATTAGTGTCCCCGTTTTCCCACATCCCCTCCAAAATTTATCATTATCTTTTCCTGTCATCTTAGTCAATCTGGGAGGTGTGAGGTGATAACTAAGAGATTTTTTTTAATTTTAATTTCTCTAATAAATTGGGATTTAGAACATTTCTTCAATTTAGCAATGGGGAATGACATCCTTATATATGTTTTTCTTTATGTATTTTAGAAATAAGACCTTTATCAGAAACACTAGCTATAAAGATTTTTTTGTCCATTTTTATACTTCCCTTTTAATTTTGTTTTTGTTGGCTTTGATTTTGTAAAAAAATTAATTTAATATAATCAATATTTTCCATTTTACCTTTCATAATGTCCTTTAGTTTTTCTTTGGTCATAAATCCTCTCTTTTCCAATGATCTAACAGGTAAATTATCCCATTCCCCCCCTAATTTATGATATCTTTCATTATGCCCAAATCATGTATCAATTTTGAGCTTATTTTGGTATGGGGTTTGAGATGTTGGCCTCTGCTGATTTTACGACATATTATTGTCCAGTTTCTCCAGCAATTTTTGTCAAATAGTGAATTCTTATTCCTGAAGTTGGAGTTTGGGGTTCATCAAATAATAGATGATTATAAGCTATAAGCTATAATGTTTGTGTCATGTTTATCTGATCTTTTCCATTGATTCACCACTGTATTTCTTAGACAGCATCAGATGGTTTTGATTACTATTGCTTTGTAATTTAGTTTTAAGTTTGGTATAGCTAAACCACTATCCTTTGCATTTTTTTATTAATACCCTTAATATGCTTGACATTTTGTTTTACTAGGTACATTTTAAAATTATTTTTCTAGTTCTATAAAATAATGTTTTTGCAATTTGATTTGAACAAGTAGACCAATTTAGGCATGATTGTTACTTTTTTATATTAGTTCAGCCTACCCATGGACAATTGCTGTTTTTCCAATTGTTTAAATCTGATTTTGTTTTTGTGAGAGGTGTTTTATAATTGTGTTCATATAGTTCTTAAGTTTGTCTTGGTAGGTAAATCTCCAATAATTTTATTTTGTCTACAGTAATTTTAAATGGAATTCCTCTTTCTACCTCTTGCTGATGAGCTTTGTTGATTATATACAAAAATGCTGATGATTTTTGTGGGCTTATTTTATGTTCTTCAAGTTTGTCACAGCTATGAATTGTTTATAGTAAATTTTTGGATGATTTTCTAAGATTCTCTAAGTATATCATACATTACCAAAAAGAGTGATAATTTTATTCCCTCATTGCCTATTCTAATTCCTTTAATATCTTATGTTTTTTTTTTCCTTATTGCTAAAGCAAATATTTTTAACAAGATATTGAATAATAGTGGTGCTAATGGGAATTCTTGTTTTACCCCTGATCGTATTGGAAATTCATCCAGCTTTTTTTCATTACAAATAATACTTGCTGTAAGTTTTAGATAGATACTGCTTATTGTTTTAAGGAAAACTACCTTTATCCCTATGCTCTCAAGTGTTTTTTATAAGAATGAGTGCTGTTTTTTGTCAGAATCTTTTCTGTATCTGTTAAGATTATTATATGATTTTTGTTGGTTTTGTTATTGATATGGTCAATTATGGTAATAGTTTCCTGATAATGAACCATTCCTGCATTCCTGATATAAATCCTACTTGGCCATTGTGTATTATCCTGCTGTAATCAATTTTTGATATTTTATTTAAATTTTTTGCTTCAACATTCATCAAAGAGATTGGTCTGTAATTTTCTTTCTCTGTTTTGGCCCTCTTGATTTACGTATTAGTGCTATATTTGAGTCATAAAATTTGGCAGTACTCCTTTATCAAACTATTGGGATAAATAGTTTACATAGTATTGGAATTAATTTTTCTTTAAATGTTTGGCATAATTCACTTGTGAATCCATCTGAACTTGGAGATTTTTTCTTAGTGAGTTCATTAATGACTTGTTCAATTTCTTTTTCTAAAATGGGACTATTTAAATATTTTATTGCCTCTCCTGTTAACTTGGGATATTTTTATTTTTGTAAATAGCCATACATTTCAGTTAGAGTGTCAGACTTACTGTCATACAGGAGGGCAAAAGAGTTCCTAATTATTTCTTTAATTTCTTTTTTTCATTAATTATAAGTTCACTTTTTTCATTCAAAATTATGGATAATTTTACTGCATGTGATATTTTTGGCTACAAGCCTAGTTCTTTTGACTGTTGGTATATATGATTCCAGGATCTGCTGTTTTATTGTAGTTGCTGATGTCTAGTATAATTTTAACTTTAACTCCATCATATTTGAATGTTTTTTTTATTTATTCCAGAATTTTCTCTTTGACCTCAGAATTTCAAAATTTAACAATAATGCTTATATGTGTTTTCCACAAAATATCTGCTTGAGGGGGTGAGGGGCTGATTTTTTTTTTATTTCTAATGGCCCATCATGTTCTATAACTTCAGGACATTTTTTTCTTATTATTTCTTACATTATTGTGTCAAATATTTTTTTGTCACAGCTTTTGGGTAGTCCAATAATTTTCATGTTTTCTCTTCTTATCTGTTCTCCAAATCTATTGTTTTTTTATAAGATGTTTCACATTCTGTTCTATTTTTTAATTCTTTACAGTCTGGTTTGTTATTTCTTGATCTCTTATAGCTTCAAATCTAATTTTCAAGGAGTTATTTTCATCTTTAATACTGTTATTTCCTTGTATAAATGGTTAACTTTTTCATAGTCTTGTTTTTCTTGGATAGTTTTTATTTTATTTTATTTTAATTTTAAAGTTTTTTTTTTTCTCAATGTCTCTCATTTGACTTAAAAAAAATTTTTTTTGAGTTCTTCCATAAGAAGAACACTCTGGGCAAAGAGCCATTGAATGTTACTCTTTGGGATAGAAGAAGCTTTTTTAATTCAGTGTCCTCCTCTGAAGATGAATCTTAGTCTTTTTATTCCTATAGTATGTTTCTATGGTTGGGTCTTTCTTCTTTGCCTATTCATTTTGTTTTAATGAGAAGTATTAGTGTAAGCAGCTCCAATTGTGAGATGGGGAGAATAATGCCCCTAGCTTGATTTCAACTCTCACCTCTGACCTGAAATCTTTTTTTTTTTATTATTATTTATTTAATAGCCTTTTATTTACAGGTTATATGCATGGGTAACTTTACCGCATTAACAATTGCCAAACCTCTTGTTCCAATTTTTCAACTCTTACTCCCCACCCCCTCCCCCAGATGGCAGGATGACCAGTAGATGTTAAATATATTAAAATATAAATTAGATACACAATAGGTATACATGACCAAACCGTTATTTTGCTGTACAGAAAGAATCAGACTCTGAAATATTGTACAATTAGCTTGTGAAGGAAATCAAAAATTCAGTTGGGCAAAAATATAGTGATTGGGAATTCAATGTAATGGTTTTTAGTCATCTCTCAGAGTTCTTTCTCTGGGCATAGCTGGTTCAGTTCATTACTGCTCCATTGGAAATGATTTGGTTGATCTCGTTGCTGAGGATGGCCTGGTCCATCAGAACTGGTCATCATATAGTATTGTTGTTGAAGTATATAATGATCTCCTGGTCCTGCTCATTTCACTCAGCATCAGTTCGTGTAAGTCTCTCCAGGCCTTTCTGACATCATCCTGTTGGTCATTTCTTACAGAACAGTAATATTCCATAATATTCATATACCACAATTTATTCAGCCATTCTCCAACTGATGGACATCCATTCAGTTTCCAGTTTCTAGCCACTACAAAAAGGGCTGCCACAAACATTTGTGCACATACAGGTCCCTTTCCCTTCTTTATAATCTCTTTGGGATATAATCCCAGTAGTAACACTGCTGGATCAAAGCGAACAGTTTGATAACTTTTTGAGCATAGTTCCAAACTACTCTCCAGAATGGTTGGATTCCTTCACAACTCCACCAACAATGCATCAATGTCCCAGTTTTCCCGCATCCCATCGAACAATCATCATTATTTTTTCCTGTCATCTTAGCCAATGTGACAGTTGTGTAGTGTTATCTTAGAGGTGTCTTAATTTGCATTTCTCTGATTAATAATGACTTGGAGCATCTTTTCATATGACTAGAAATAGTTTCAATTTCTTCATCTGAGAATTGTCTGTTCATATCCTTTGACCATTTTTCAATTGGAGAATGGCTTGATTTTTTATAAATTAGAGTTAATTCTCTATATATTTTGGAAATGAGGCCTTTATCAGAACCTTTGACTGTAAAAATATTTTCCCAGTTTATTGCTTCCCTTCTAATCTTGTCTGCATTAGTTTTGTTTGTACAAAAACTTTTCAGTTTGGTATAATCGAAATTTTGTATTTTGTGATCAGTAATGATCTCTAGTTCTTCTTTGGTCATAAAGTCCTTCCCCTTCCACAAGTCTGAGAGATAAACTATCCTATGTTCCTCTAATTTATTAATAATTTCATTCTTTATGCCTAGGTCATGAACCCATTTTGACCTTATCTTGGTGTACGGCGTTAAGTATGGATCAATGCCTAGTTTCTGCCATATTAGTTTCCAATTTTCCCAGCAATTTTTATGAAACAGTAAGTTCTTATCCCAAAAGCTGGGGTCTTTGGGTTTGTCAAAGACTATGTTGCTATATTTGTTGACTGTTTTATCCCTTGAACCTAACCTATTCCACTGATCAACTAATCTATTCCTTAGCCAATACCAAATGGTTTTGGTAACTGCTGCTCTATAATATAGTTTTAGATCTGGTATAGCTAAGCCACCTTCATTTGATTTGTTTTTCATTAATTCCCTTGAAATTCTTGACCTTTTGTTTTTCCATATGAATTTTGTTGTTATTTTTTCTAGGTCATTAAAATAGTTTTTTGTGAGTCTGATTGGTATAGCGCTAAATAAATAGATTAGTTTAGGTAATATTGTCATCTTTATTATATTTGCTCGCCCTATCCAAGAACATTTAATATTTTTCCAATTGTGGTTAGATCAGACTTAATTTGTGTGAAAAGTGGTCAGTAATTTTGCTCATAAAGTTTCTGATTTTCCCTTGGCAGATAGATTCTTAAATATTTTATATTATCAGTAGTTACTTTAAATGGAATTTCTCTTTGTAACTCTGTTGGATTTGGTTAGTGATATATAAGAATGCTGATGACTTATGTGGGTTTATTTTATAACCAGCAGCTTTGCTAAAGTTGTGGATTATTTCTAATAACTTTTTAGTAGAATCTTTGGGGTTCTCTAAGTATACCATCATGTCTGACCTGAAATCTTAAATCAAAAGCTCCATCCTCATGCAAGTGCCAGCATACAGCTGTCCCTGCTCCACCATCTCTACATTCCCTTTATGCTGGTTTCTTCTTCCCCAAGGCCATATCTAAGCAACACTGCTAAAAAATGCCTAGCATTTCTAATTCAGCCTAATTCATTCAGCCTTCCTGGACTCAGACTCCAACAGGACACACAATCTTGGAGGTAAAAGCTTTTCTGGCTCCTGCTAAAATTCCAAACAAACCCAACTAGCCCAGGAGTACCCATTTGCTGTTTCCGTGGACCTATCCTGGAAGTTTTTTCATTCTGGGCTTGACAGTCTTCATATTTCCTTGAATTATACCAGGAGGACTCCTGTTCTGCCCCAAGTCTTCTTGATTTTTTACCAGTCTATGTTCTCTCTGAGGTGCAAATTTTCTCTTTTTGTGGAGGGAATATGGAGAACTTGAAATTTACTGAACTACTCCACCATCTTCTTATAATCCGCCCTCCAAGAATTCCATTAACCTATGAACAATTCACTTTTTTTTTCTTGAAGGCTTTGCTTGTAGTTGTTTTTACTTGATTTACTTCTCTTTTTGTTTTGATCTTTCATATCACCATATAGATTTCTATCATCAGAATCTTTTGTTGTTACTGTTTTGTCATTTTCTATGCTATTTTTAATCTTTTTTTATATTAATGTTGGTTTCTCTTTCCTGTATGGGTCACAGAATAAGTGAGATTGGCAAAATCTTGCTTGCTTCAGGTTTTTGCATACTGCTTTTTTTCATAGCTTTATCTATGGGGTTGATTTTCCTAGAGTCTTGTTCCCTTCTCTCTTTATTTGAACTCTGTTCATTTCCAAGAAAGGAGCTCTGATGCCTTGGAATTGCAATCACTACTTTTTCTTAAGGCCCTTCTTCTCTTGCATTTGAAAGGTATGATGGTTTCCAGAGTTTCTAATCCCTCTAGACTAAAAGTGCTACTTTGCACTCTTGAACTATAATCCAGAAATAAGTATAAATAATAAACTTGCAAAACATTATCTAATACTGCATCTGGTTCTAGAATATATGTACTGTCATCTCTTTTTGACAGATTTTCAAGTTTCCTTTTCCTCTCCGGTGGGAGAGTTCACAAAGCTATTTCTGCTTCTGTCACTACCAAATCTTTCTACCTCTTGTGTTTCTTCTTTTGGTCTTTGGGCCAGATTCCAATCCCATGTCACAGATCTGTCTGACTGACCTTCTATGTTTTGTTGGGCTGAAATAATGTCTCACTTGGACTTTTTGTTCATTCTTCTACTCCAGAATTTAATCTGAGGCTTTATTTTATCATTATTTAAATGGAAATTTTTGGAGAGCTCAGAAGAGTACTGTCTTTGCCATTTAGTTTCACTCCTAGAAGTCTAAGGAAACATCTTTGACAAAAAATGCTAGGACAATTCGATAGCAATATGGAATAATTTATACTCACACCTCACAGTGTATACAAATATAACCTCTAGGTGGCTGCATGACTTAAAAGTTTTTGAAAAATTTACATAGTAAAGTAGAAAGAAAATGGATAAAATTATTTATCTAATGTGTAGATAAATGAAAAGGTCAAAATGAAACAAGTAAGACCCCAGTAGATATAATAGTTAGTTTTGAGTATAGTATATGTATATATATATATATATATATATATATATGCATGTATATATATGTAGGTATATATATATATATATATATATATATATGCGTGTATATATATATATATACAATAGTAATATATATAGTGATAAAATAAGTAATAAAGTTTTTGTGCATAACCAAGTTTTATATAAAAGTAAAGTCAAAAGAGAAAAACCTGGAAAATCAGTCTTTGAAAAAATTTTCTTTGATAAAGGGTCCCATTTCAGATGAATAGATAGATATGAAATGATACATACATAAAGGAAAGGATTAAATTTATTCAAGTGTCTATTCTAGCCATATAACAGTTGATAAATTGTGTTACAATGGATAGTTCTTAAAATGCTGCTAACTTTATAGGAGTATGAAAAATGTTCTAATCACGATTATTAGCATATTAAAAATTTTTAGATTCCACCTTAGAAAATAAAAAATAATGTTACATATATAAAATGAAGGGTTTCAAATGAGTCTGTCATTACTTTTATCAGAGTATTTTATTTAATTTATTTATTATTTCTATTCATTTATTAATTTATTATTTTTTCATTTATTATTTTAATTTTATTAAAGATACCTTTTATGAAATAGAATACAATTTATAAATGTATTTGATATAAAAAACACAAAATATACCAATAAAACATTGTTGGAAAAAGTTGAATATAATTTATTTTCTTCAGTAACATGTTTACTTATTGATCTTAGTGTGGAATCTCATTTCCAAGGTAACCATAGTCAAATAACACATTTTGACTGCACACTGTCTTTCTTAGCACAATTTGTCTCCTTTCCTTCCATTTTGGCACTTTCTTTTCAGAAGCAGAACAGATAGCAGAGCTTGCAGGAGCAGGTAAGAGAGGGGATTAAGCACAGAGAACTGAAAAAAATTATTTTATTTCTCTTTATCTCTTTCCTTGGAATAACCTTTCTGTAGAAATAATCATCTTCATAACATGATGAAGAATAATTAGAACTTTATGGAAGAGTGGAAATGGTAATTATAATACTATTAATTCTCATAACATTTGCAGAAATAATCTTTATAAATATGATTACTGTAATCATAGTAGTTCTCTACATAATTTTTATATTACATGTAATAATATTTTCGTGTGCAGCAACTTTTATGATCTTCATAGCTACCTTATAAGATTTTTTCACATAGATGTTTGTATCTCATTTTACAGATGAAGCAACTGAGTCTTGAAGAGGTTAAATGACTTGACTTTGGAAATAAAGTTAAAGGTTAAAAAGAGAAATGTTAAGTCTTGTAGTAACATAAATGATGACCTTAAGCTAATTAAATGAGGTAATATGTTTAACTATCTTATGCCCAAAAGCAGAGTAGAGTCAAATTGATGAGCAATAGAAAAATAATTCATTAATAACTGGATTTCTAATGATTTATCCAAAACAAAATGGAAATATGTCAACATTAGTCCTTGGAATATGGAATCAAGCTATTTTATTTTACCCTTAATTCTTCAATTTCTTAGTGCTTTCAAGAAGCACAATAACATTTTGAAGAGTTGAAACTGACTTATGAGCATTTGGGAATACTAAGCTTGTCTACATCTCTCAAAAATTTATCAGTATTTCAGGATCTGCTGGGGCTATCATTCAACACAGCAGGTCAATAAAAGGAGAACACAAAGCCATGTGATTTGTGTGGGAAACTTGGTTTGCCAATTGCATATTAACTATGGGTTTACTTATTTTCTTTTTTTTTAATGTTAACATACACACATATGTATATTTGTATTTATGTATTTAAAACAAATGCAAAATTTTAAAAAAAGAAAATAAAATAGAAGGAAAAAAATCATGTGTTCAGCAGAACATCAAGGAGGATTTAAAATATATAACAATAAACTTCCATTCCAAGAATATATATATAATAAATGAAGACAGTGTACTCATAACTGTCCATTTATTCTTTCTTTCCTTGTAGTTTTTCCTTTTGTTCTCTAGTATGCACTTTTTACTTTATTCTTTTTTTTAACATTTTTCTCCTCCTCACCTCCCCTATGCAGGCTACAATTAAATATGGCTCTGTGTGTGTGTATGCACACATGCAGAAATATATGTGTGTGCAAGTATGTATTATATATACACATATGTTTATATGTTTTTCTGCATATGTATGTGTATACATATGCATATGCACATATAATATTATTTCTCTCCTGATTGAATCTTGTTTAACTTTTACTTTGTGAGAAATCAATATTTAGAGCTCTTACTTTAAAAAAAAATAAATTCTGCTCTTGATCGTTATGATGTTTGCATATATCTTATTTCCTGACTCTGCTAACTCTTCTACTTTACTTCTACTTGTTGATTTGCCTTGCTATTAATGTCCCTGCAATTTCATCATGGATCATTTCCTTATTTTCTCCCTCTACCTTTCTCTCTCTGTCTTTCTGTCTCTCTCTAAACACATACAGACAAACATACACATACACATATATGTTCACAGGTGTATATATGTTTGTATGTATTCCCTCTTTAACCCATTCCCAATCTGAGTAGCTTTTCAGAAATACTAATCCTCCTGAATACCATCTAATTACTTTATGTTTGTTCTTGCTTTTGTATCCCATCATAACATATAATTGCTATTTTTGTCTTTTCCTAGAGAGTTTTGCTGTTTAGAATCACATCATACTTAACCCAACCCCAGCCTTTCTTCTGGACTACCCAATTACAAATGTCAATCTAAGGTTATGGTTTAAGTTTTCATGTAAAAAAAAAAAAACATAAGCAATTTTTCCTTATTGAATCCCTTGAATTTTTTGTTATTGTTGTTGTTGGATCTTATACACCAAATTGTATATTGAGTTCAGACCATAATCCTGAAAATCTGAGAGCTCATTAAATGTTCTTTTCCCCATTCAGAACTGTACTTAATTTTTTTGGACATAATATTTTTGCTTGCAACCCTAGCTGTTTTGACTACTGATATATAGTTTTCCAGGACCTGCAGTTTTTAATTGTAGCCCCTGATAAATTCAGTGCAATTCTTATTGTAGCTTCAGTATATTTGAATTTTGTGGTTGTTGCTGCTGCTTGTAAAATTTTCTCTTTGATCTACTGTTTTTGAAAGTTAGCAATGATATTTCTATATGTTTTCCTTATAGGATATCTTTGAGCTGGTGACTGGAGTGTTTGTTATTGCTGTTGTTGCTATTGTTGTTGTTTTATTTGTATTTTCCCTTCTTGTGCTATCACTTCAGGAAAATTTTCTTTAATTATTTCTGGTATTATTATATCAAAGTTCCTTTCTTTCGTCATAGTTCTCAGGTAGTCCAAATATTCTTGTTTTTCTCTTCTTGGTCTGTTCTCCAGATCTGTTGTTTTTCTTGTTTCACATTTTCTTCTATTTTTTTTTCATTCTTTGTATTTTCTTTTATTATTTTTTGATTTCCTATAACTTACTTGGCCTCCCCTTGCCAAACTTTAAGACTCTAGATCTCCTTTTCTGGAGGAAAGTTGGTAAACCTTTTTCATAATCTTCTTGATTTTCTTGGGATTGTTCTTATCTATTTTTTTTTAATTTTTCTCATTCTCTCTCATTTGATTTTATTCCATAAATCTTTTGAGGCAGTTAGTCATTTAACATTACTCTTTGGGGTAACGGAGGCTTTTTTCTACTTTAGTATCTTCTTCTGAAAATGAACCCCTGTCTTCTCTATTCCCATAATAACTTTCTATATTTAGATTCTTTCTCCTTTACCTGCTCACATTTTTCAAAGAATGAGAACTTAGCAATGTAAGCACCTCTAGTCCTGGGATTTGTTTTAGGGTGGCAGGGATAGTGCCTCTAGCTCACTTCAGTTCCCCCCTCTTACCTAGAATGGAAAACCATAAACTATACAGAACTCTAAGTGCCCACAGCTAGCAGCTACCCTGCCCCACTGCATCTGCACTTATTAGATATATAAATTTCTTCTCCCCCAGGGCTACATCTCTGCAGTACAGATGATCCTGGCATTCCTTGTCAACATAAGTTCCCTCACTCTTTTTGTAATCAGATTTGGTTTCCTCCAAATTGTGATTGATGTGAAAGTTCCAATGGTTGTGCTGACTTATTTCTGAACACACCTATCCCCAGAACTTTCTGATTGCTATTGCAGTGGGTACTCATTTTCTATTCAGATAGTCCATGGAGAAGATGAAGTTAGAGTCCATATTTCTACAGCAATTTCCATTTTTTAAATAAAATTTTGTAAAGTGAGTCATTATTACAAAAGCAGTTTAAAATTTTGATATCATGTGACACATTAATTTTTGGCAACTTTATTTTGAATACATTCTAATTAAATTAATCTAAATATAGTCCCAACTCTACTCTTTAAAAATTCATGTTGAAAAGATCTTTTGTTTTTAACTTTACTTTCTCAAAATACATTATTTAACTCATTCTCTCCATTTTACCAAAAGAAAAATGAAAATGCACAAAAAAGCTGTTTGGCAAATATATCTCATCTATCAATTAGGTCATTCAGTATATGCAATGTTTAATATCTAATTTCCTCATTTCTGCTAAGAGGGACAGGTCGGTGGTGTAGTGCAGAGGGTAACAGCTCTGAAGTCAGGAGGACCTAGGTTCATTTCTGCTAAGAATAGAGAAGGGCTTTTTTCACCTTTTGGAGGTACCAATATTAGTCACTACAATTACACAGAGTTCCTTTTTTTTTTTTTTTTTTTTACTACTGTATTGTTATTCTTTCCATATACATTATTTCAGTTATATATATATATATATATATATATATATATATATGTATTCTTTTCTTTTTCTATAGATTGTAGTCTATAATATTTCAAACATCTAATGAAACTTCTTTTCAGATCTGTCATATCCTATAGGTAACCTTAGGTAAAGTAATAAATTGATGCTTCTATTCTTTACACATTTCTCAACTTTTACTATGGGATACATGCCCACCAAAATAAATTCATTTCTTTGTTGCTTATATAAAGTGACAATATTTTCCATAATAGAAAGACTCTACTTGGAAGCAGGTGATTTAGATACAAACCCTGATTAATTTCTCTCTTATTAGCTGTATAAATTAGAATCTGTTTCTTTATTCGGATAATGAATCTTAACCTAAATATTCCCTAGGTATGTTGTAACAAATTGCTTTATTTATCTTAAAGTTCCATAGAAATAAAAACTGTTAATATTATTACCATTGCTACTACATATTTTAACATTAAAATACATTACTATCCATACCTTTCTGAAATTATTTTGCTGTAACTTAACAGAGAAGAGAAATTTAAGGAAATAATATTCTGAAGCATCATTATTGCTTGTGACTGGAAGGAAGAGGTAAGTTTCATATGGTACAATGCTTACCATTGTAGCATGCAATATGACAAAAAAGTCCCAAATGAAAAAAATGGGAAGAAAGGATGATGAAGAAAAAGTTTACCTACTCTACAGTTTTTCTAACACTGCCTTGTTCATGACCATTGAAGGGAAGACAAATGAAAATTAATGGACTTTAAAAAAGGTTGTGAATTTGTGATCCAGTCCATTGGGATGCACTCACTGAAAAAGACACAAATGAATGAGTTAAATGTAGCTCTCCTACAAGTGAGATGGAAGAGGAAGGAAAATTGGCCAAAAAAAAAAAAAAACATGTTTTAGAAATATAGATTAAAAACTAATTTAAAATGCTTCACAAATATAAACAGATCTAATTTCAAAAATAAAAATCTTACATAGATATAAATACATAGATTATAATTAACAGTGTCTAATTCTTTACTAGTCTTCTTGCTGGTATTTCTTTTTAGTTTCTTTATCACACACAGAATCTATTTTTCCTAGAGGCTAAGTCACTCTATAGTACAGTAAAACTTCAATTAACTATAAGGCATGGAGAATGGATTTTTCTAGTTAATTGTACTTTTTGTTACCTATGCTTGTTGTTACAAATCTTTATAAAATATTATAGATGTTTTTCTCCCTTCGAGAGAGATTAAAATTAACATAATTTAAATCTTTCTTTTATGACTGGGAACAAAGAATCTTTTTTTTAACAGGAATCATCACTATTATTCAAATAAACATAATTAAGGTTGAACATGTAGTAATCCAGGATAGGGAGGTACATTTTAATAAAACTGATAAATTGTTACTACAATTCAATATATCTTCAACCTGGCATTCAATGCCCATAGCACTCTGTGATCCACCTACCTTTGCACTTAAAATATATATAAAACTTCCCTTCATTCATTCTTTATTCTAAACTGCTAGCTTTACCTTCTTTAAGACACTTATGTTTATGTATGTGTGGGTCATGCACATTATGCTATAGATATTATTCTATAAATGATGAGGAAACACATAAAATCTATATTTCTTATCCTCCAGGATCTTTTATTCTAAAAGAAGAAGGCAATATATATGGAAGAGAAGTAACTACTGAAGATTGTCAAAATGAACCTCTTGATTTGATTACTATTCTCAGAGCTATGTTTAAAAAAGATGGAAAAGATAGCATGGAAATTTCTGAGAAGAAGCTGGAGGGATTTTGAACAGTTTGTATAAAGTGAATGCTCACTAGGCAGAGCCCAAAGTTCCAGGGATTGAATTTTATAAATTAAAAAGGAAAAGAAGAAGGTGATGATAAGGTATTTGAAATACATAGAGATAGCATGGCTAGAAAAGGTAAAGTGAAACCTTGGAAGAAGTCCTCAAAAATCATCTAACAAGATTTTACTTCTCTTTCTGAGGGAACTTTCTCAAGGAAGGATTTGATCCAAAGTCTCTTAGATATTTTTCCAAAATTCTTTCAACTGATACCATACATTCAATTGATACCTTCTTCTCAGTTATTTATGCAATTTGTCCAGCATCTGTTTATGCTAAAGATACAGATAAATTGCCTTGAACCTCTAACTACCTTATCAAAATTCTTACAGTCTCACTAATATATTCCATCTTTTTGGAATATAATTTTAATGAAGAAATATGCTAGTACAAAAATATTCCTTTTGAGATAGTATATTTGGTTATTGTCAAGAATCAACAATTTACTGTGATTTATTTTATGTGAATGACTTCCTACATGCCTTTTAATATAGAGTCAGGCTTTGATGTAAAGAAAGATAAAAATGATTCTTGTACTGCAAGAATTTTTGAGAGGGTAGAGAATAAGTACACAATACTGAGTACTGACTAAGAAATAATGAATAAATGAATGAATGAGTGTTACTCAATTTTAAGTGTTTGGTATTTAGACAGCACCAGAATAAAAACTGGATATACAATTAGAAAAACAAGGGAAGTCCTACTCTCATGAAGGTCAGTTATAAATAGGAGGAAATTATGGAGATAAATAGGTGTAACTATAGATAGAATGCCAGGCCTGTTGTCAGAAAACTTATCTTTCTTAGTTCTCTCAGACAATTTTAAGCCCTATGATCATTGGCAAGTCATTTAACCCTATTTACCTCCACTTCCCCCCTCTGTAAAATGAGCTGGAGAAGGATATGACAAACCATTTCAATGTTTTTGCAAGAAAACCCCGCATGGGGTAATAGAGAATCAAACATGACTGCAACAACTGAATGACAATAATATACAATAGGTTTTAGCTACAAATCAGACTGATTTAACTATCTATAATTGTTCATATACAGGGACAAAATGGATGGTCAAGTATATTCTTTAATGATTCTTCCATTGATCAAAATCATATCCACTTATGTTATTGAACTGTTTAACACTGTCAAAGATTTTAGTAATAAAAATGTTCTTTTCTGGTTCTTTAAAAGCTATTGCTACCATCTTACTAGTAGAGGACTCTAAGAATTCAAAAGAAAGCTTGAGGGAAAAAAAACTTATTTTACTAGATCTGAGTACATATACTATGCTAGACATTCAAAAAATATCTTAATTGGTATTCATAACAGCCTGTCAAATAGATGCTATTATTCCCATTTTTAGAAGAAATTGAAGCATGTAGAAGTTAAATGACTTTTCCAGAGTCACATAGTTAGAAAAGATATGAAATTGAATTTGAACTTAAATTTTCCTTACTCCTAACTAGAAGTCAATTCATTATGCCTTCTAGCTACTGAAATTTTTTATTTCTATACAAAGAGGTAGAGTGACATTCTGAAAGAATTGAGAGATTAAAGGGGAAGAAAAACAACTAAACAACTTCAAAATTCTGTCTCAGCTTGCTTCTTGTAGGAATAATATCTTAAAGGAAATTAGATTTGACAATAAAATCCTATATATCTCGCTCAGTTTATGCTATAGTAAAACAGAATCTTGTTTGGTAGTAGACTATTTCATTAGGTAGAAACCTTAGAAAGGACCTCAAATGAATCAATTGAGGGTTAGAGGAGATGAAAGTTTTGTTTAAGTGATACAAGATTAAAAATAATGACAATTGCTTAACCCAAGTAGTTGAGGAACTCAGCCCTTTATTTTCTTTACTACAGGGTCTCACACAACTCTGAAGCCACATAGTCTCGACCAAGTACAGGTAGGGAAATCCTGATTAACAAAAAATAGGTCAAACGTCTTTTCTCATGTTCTTTGATTGTTACATTTTCAGGTCCAGGATACTGGGGGGAAATTATTCATAGCTTACAATTTGAATCATTAATACGATATCTCCAAGAGTAAAGGAGATTCTAGTAGGGTAGAATGTTACAGATCATAAAGTATGATATGGAATGAGGTTTGGAAAAGCTTTTTTCTTCCTCATAAAATGCATTCTGAGTGATTGCTTGGCAGCACATATGCTAAAACTGTAATGATACAGAGAAGATTAGCATGGTAGCATGGCCCCTGCTTTTTTTTCTATTTAATAGCCTTTTATTTACAGGTTATATGCATGGGTAATTTTACAGCATTAACAATTGCCAAACCTCTTGTTCCAATTTTTCACCTCTTACACCCCACCCCCTCCCCCAGGTGGCAGGATGACCAGTAGATGTTAAATATATATAATATAAATTAGATACACAATAAGTATACATGACCAAACTGTTATTTTACTGTACAAAAAGAATCAGACTCTGAAATATTGTACAATTAGCTGTGAAGGAAATCAAAAATGCAGGTGGGCAAAAATATAGGGATTGGGAATTCAATGTAATGGTTTTTAGTCATCTCCCAGAGTTCTTTCTCTGGGTGTAGCTGGTTCAGTTCATTACTCCTCCATTGGAAATGATTTGGTTGATCTCATTGCTGAGGATGGCCAGGTCCATCAGAACTGGTCATCATATAGTATTGTTGTTGAAGTATATAATGATCTCCTGGTCCTGCTCGTTTCACTCAGTATTAGTTCGTGTAAGTCTCTCCAGGCCTTTCTGAAATCATCCTGTTGGTCGTTTCTTACAGAACAATAATATTCCATAATATTCATATACCACAATTTATTCAGCCATTCTCCAACTGATGGGCATCCACTCAATTTCCAGTTTCTAGCCACTACAAAGAGGGCTAGCATGGCCCCTGCTTAAGGATGACATGCAAATCTGTGAAGTATTCCCTATTAAAAAAAAAAAAAAAAAAAAAAACATGCTGAAAGTCACAAAAACAGAATGTATTAACAATCTTAATTAGTAAATTATAAATGTTAATTACAAATATAATCTTATGTAAAATTGAGCCATTAATATCAGAACATAAAGTAATTTGTGGGAATTACAGAATAAGTATTTCATATTTCACATCAGTTCTGAAATGTCTAAATAGTTCCTATTCCATGATTTCAACCAATCTAGTCAAGGTTGTCAAAATGTTTTGGAGATACCTTGTTTCTCAGATATAAAGCCTAGAAACCAGACTATGCTCTGGGATTGTTATATAATTATCTTCTGTGTGGTGCATGATACCACCCACTGCCAAAGCATATTAGAAAATGTCCTCAGAAATCATCTAAAAAGATTTTTCCAATGATCTCTTCTCTTTCTGAGAGAACTTTCTCAAGGAAGGATTTGGTCCATAGTCTCTTAGTTATCTTAGATATTTTTCCAAAACTCTTTCAACAAACACACACACACACACACACACACACACACACACCATATTAAAAAATGAAAAAAAGAATCCAGGTTCTTAACTATTAGATCTTTCTTCTTTAATTACCATATTGAAGAAATTACTATTTGACAAGAAGGAAACTCTTCTCTCCATGCATTCATAGGAAGTCTATCAGAAGAGAGAACTACTTTTTACATAGGGAAGTTGAACGGAAAAAAAGGGACTAACCCTTCTGTCTACATATGCTTCTAACTACTCTAAAGGAGATACTGTTCTCAATAGTTTTAAGCATCATCTTCCCATGTGGGTAAAAAGTTTAATCTTAGTAAATACCATTGTTTTATTTTCTTTCTTGTTCACCTGTTTATGGTTTTCTTGAGTCTTATTTTTGAAAATCAAATTTTCTATTTAGTACTGATTTTTGTATCAAATAAATTTGAAAGTTCAATATGTCATTGAATGGCCACTTGCCATATGAAAGATGATATTCAGTTTTATTGAATAAATTTTTGTTGTTATTGTTGCAATTCAAGCTCCTTTGTGTTCTGGTATATCATATTGCAAATCATCTGATGCTTTAATGTAGAAGCTGCTATGTTCTATTTAATTCTACCTGCCTCTCTTTTATATTTGAATTTCTTTCTTTTTTTGAATTTGAATTTTAAATAGTGATTTTGAGCACCTTTTTGTATGACTAGAAATAGTTTTAATTTCTTCATCTGAAAATTGTCTGTTCATATCCTTTAACCATTTATCAAATGGAGCATGCCTTCATTTCTTATAAATTTAAATTAATTCTCTATGTATTTTGGAAATGAGGACTTTATCAGAACCTTTGAATGTAAAAATGTTTTCTCAGGTTATTGGTTGCCTTCTAATCTTGTCTAAATTAGTTTTGTTTATACAAAATCTTTTTACCTTAATATATTCAGAATTATCTATTTTATTATCAATAATGCTCTCTAGTTCTTCTTTGGTCATATATTCCTTCCTTCTCCACAAATCTGAAATGTAAATTATCCTATGTTCTAATTTATTTATATTATCATTCTTTGTCTAAATTATGAATGATTTGAACCTTATCTTGGTATACAGTGTTAGGTATGAGTCTAAGTCTACTTTCTGCAATACTACTTTTCAATTTCTCCAGCAGTTTTTGTCAAATAGTGAATTCTTATCTCAAAAGCTGGGACCTTTAATTTTGTCAAATACTAGATTGTTATAATAATTGACTATTTTATTCTGTAAACCTAACCAGTTCCACTGATCAACTTTTTCAGTTTCTTAGCCAGTACTGAATGTTTGTGATGACCATTGCTTTATAATATAGTTTTAGATCTTGTACAGTTAAGCCATTTCTTTTGATTTTTTTTTTCTTAGTTCCCTTGAAATTCTAGACTTTTTCCCTTCCAGATGAATTTTGTTGTTACTATTTCTAAGTTAGTAAAATAGTTTCTTGGAGGTTTGATTGGTTAGTACTAAATAAATAGATTAGTTTAGGTAGTATTGTCATCTTTATTTTATTTGTCACCTTTATTTATCTTGGATAGATCCAAGATATCCAAGAGCATTTGGTATTTTTCCAATTGTTTAGATCTGACTCTATTTGTGTGAAAAGTGTTTTGTAGTTTTGCTCATATAGTTCTTGACTTTACCTTGGCAGCTAAAGTCCCAAATTATTATTGATACTATTGATGTTTATTTTAAATGGAATTTCTCTTTGTATCTCTTGCTGTTGAATTTTGTTAGTGATCTATAAAAATGCTGATGATTTATATGGAATTATTTTGTATCCTGCAACTTTGCTAAAATTGTGGATTTTTTCTAATAGCTTTTTAGTGGATTCTCTGGGTTTCTCTGAGTATTCCATCATTACCATCTATAAAGAGTGATAATTTGGTTTCCTTATTACCTACTCTAATTCCTTTAATCTCTTTTTCACCTTTTATTGCCAGAGCTATCATTTATAATACAATATTTAATAGTAATGGTGATAGTGGGCAACTTTGTTTCATCCCTCCTCTTGTTGGGAATGATTCCAGTTGATCTCCATTACATATGATGCTTATTGATGGCTTTAATAGCTGCTACTGACTGTTTTAAGGAAAAGTCCATTTATTCCTATACTCTCTAGTGTTTTTAATAGGAATGGATGTTGGATTTTATCAAATGCTTTTCCTGCATCTATTGAAATGATCATATTTTTTTGTTAATTTGGTTATTGTTATAATAAATTATGCTCATAGTTTTCCTAATATTGAACCAGCCCTGCATTCCTGGTATAAATCCTACTTGGTCATGGTATATTATCCTGGGGATGATTTTTTGCAATTTATTTGCTACTATTTTAGTCAAGATTTTTACATCAATATTTTTCTATAGTTTTCTTTCTTTAGTTTCATCCTACCTAGTTTAGATATTAGTACTTTGTCTATGTCATAAAAGGAATTTGGTACAAGTCCTTTATTCCCTCTTTTTTCAAATAGTTTACATAATATTGAAGTTAATTGTTCTTTAAATGTTTGGTAGAATTCACATATAAACCCATCTGGTCATGAGGACTTTTCGTTAGCAAGTTGATTAATAGCTTTTTTTCTATTTTGTGTTCTAAAATGGGAGAATTTAAGTAATTTATTTCCTGTATCTGCCTTTCTGCATTTGATGTTGAGGTCTTTATGTCTTAATATATGGTCAATATTTGTATAGGTTCCATGAACTGCTGAGAAGAAAGTATACTTCTTTCTATCTCCAGTTGATGTTATCCAAACCTATCATACCTAACTGTTCTAGTATTCCATTTACCTCTTTTACTTCTTTCTTATTTATTTTCTGATTTGATTTATCTGGTTCTGAGAGAGCAAGGTGGAGATTGCCCACTCTTATAGTTTTGTTGTCTCTTTCTTCCTGCAATTCTCTTAACTTCTTCTTTAGGAATTTCCATGCTATACCACTTGGTGCATATATATTTAGTATTAATGTTGCTTCATTATTTATAGTACCCTTTAGTAATGTTCTTCCCCCTCTCTTCTTTTCCTCAAAATTTATAGGCTTCCTTTGTCTCTTTTTAAGATATAATTTCCCTCATTTTGCCTCCACTTTTTCCTTTTTCTGGTATAATTCCCTTTCCACTTCTAGTTCCTTTTTTTATTATAATGGTAAAATCAAATTATAGATGCACTCTCTATGTATACTCATAACAGAAATACAGTTCTAAAGAGTTCTTTCTGCCTTTTTATGTTTCCCTAGAGTTCTGTATTTAAAGGTGAAGTTTTTTGTTTGGCTCTTGTCTTTTCATTTTCTTTTCACCTGTTTCAAAGAAAGCCCAACTTCTTCCATGGAAGAAAATGCTCAGTTTAGCAGGGTAGTTTATTCTTGGCTGCATTCAAAATTCCTTTCTTTCCCTTTCTGCATATCAGATTCCAGGCCCTTTGATCCTTTAAGGTGGAACTTGCTAGACACTGGGTAAATCTTATTTTAAACACTTGGTATTTGAATATTTTTTTTTGGCTGCTTGTACTATATTTTCCTTGGTGTGATAGTTCTGAAATTTAGTCATGATATTCCTTGGAGTTTTAATTTTAGGGTCTCTTTAAGGAGGTGTTTGGTGAATTCATTCAATGGTTATTTTACCTTTTGATTTTATGACATATGATATCAGGGCAATTCTCTCTCTCTCTCTCTCTCTCTCTCTCTCTCTCTCTTTGTTATATTTATTCATTGATTTATTTACAAAGCATATTCATGGGTAATTTTTCCAACATTGATCCTTGCAAAATCTTTTATTCCAAAATTTCCCCTCCTTTCCCCCACCCCTTTCCCTTGCTGACAGGTAGTCCAATACATGTCAAATATGTTGAAATGTATGTTAAATCCAATATATGTATACATATTTATACATTTATATTACTGCAAAAAATCAGATGAGGATGAAAAGAAAAGAAAAACTGAGAAAGAAAACAAAATCCAAGCAAATAACAAGAGAGAGTGAGAATGCTATGTTATGTCCCATGGTTCTCACTCTGGGTATAGATGGCTCTCTTCATCACTGAACAAGTGAAACTGGCTTGAACCTCTCGTTTTTGATGAAAGCCACGTCCATCAGAATTGATTGTCATATGGTCTTATTGTTAATCATCTCCTGGTTCTGCTCATTTCACTTAGCATCAGTTCATGTAAGCCTCTCCAAGCCTCTCTGAAGTCATCCTGTTGGTCATTTCTTACAGAACAATAGTATTCCATAGCATTTTTATACCAATTTATAAGCATCCACTCACTTTCCAGTTTCTTTCCACTACAAAAATGGCTGCCACAAAAATTTTTGCACATGTGGGTACATTTCCCTCTAAAATTTCTTTAGGATATAATCCCAGTAGAAACACTGCTGTATCAAAGGGCATGCCTAGTTTGACAACTTTTTGAGCATAGTTCCAACTGCTCTCCAGAATGATTGGATCCGTTCACAGTTCCACCAACAATGTATCAGTGTCCCAGTTTTCCCACATCCTCTCCAACTTTCATCAATGTCTTTTCCTGTCATCTTAGCCAATCTGACAGGTGCATAGTGGTATCTCAGAATTGTCTTAATTTACAATTCTCTGATCAATAGTGATTTGCAGCATCTTTTCATGTCATACATATAATTTTAATTTCTTCATCTGAAAATTGTTCATATCCTTTGGCCATTTATTAATTGGAGAATTGCTTGAACTGTTATAAATTATTTATTGAGATAATCATAGGCTTTTGTTAATTTGGTTATTGTTATAGTCAATTATGCTAATCCTTTTCCTAATATTGAACCAACTCTGCATTCTTCATATAAATCCTTCATCGTGTATTATCCTGGGGAGTATTTTCTGTAATCTCTTTGCTAATATTTTATTTAAGATTTTTGCATCAATATTCATTAGGGAGATTGGTCTAAAATTTTCTTTCTCTATTTTTGTCCAACTTGTTTAGGTATCAGTACCATTTGTGTATCATAAAAGGAATTTGGTAGGAGTTCTTCATTCTTTCTTTTTTCAAATAGCTTATATAGTGTTGGAGTAATTTTTCTTTAAATGGTAGAATTCTTGTATAAATCCATCTAGTCCTGGGGATTTTTTGAGGGGAGTTAATTTATAGCTTGTTCTATTTCTTTTTCTAAAATGGGACTATTTAAGTAGTTTAATTCCTCTTTTGTTAATCTGGACAATCTATAATTTTGTAGGTGTTCCTCCATTATACTTAGGTTATCAAATTTATTGGCATAAAGTTGGGCAAAGTAACTCCTAAAAATTGCTCTAATGTATTCTTCATAGGTGGCTAGTTCTCCCTTTTCATTTTTGAAACTAACAATTTGATTTTCCTCTTACCTTTTTCTAATCAAATTTACTAATCATAAAATCAACTCTTAGTTTTATTTATTAATTCAAATTTTTTTTTAGTTTCAATTTTATTTATCTCTCTTTTTATGTTTAGACTTTCAAGTTTGGTATTTGCATGGGGGGTTTTAATTTGCTCTTTTTCTAGCTTTTTTTAGTTGCAAGCTCAGTTCATTGATCTTCTCTTTATTTTATGCAAATAAACATATAGAGATATAAAATTTCCCCTTATTAACTGCTTTGGCTGCCTCTGACAGATTTTGGTATGTTGTGTCATTATTGTCATTCTCTTGGATTAAATTATTCATTGTGTTTATAATTTGCTGTTTCACCCAATCATTTTTTAAGATGAGATTATTTAATTTCCAATTACTTTTTGGTCTATTTACCCCTAACTTTTTGTTGAATCTAGTTTGTATTGCATTGTGATCTGAAAAGAATGTATTTGCTTTTTCTGCCATTCTTCACTTGATTTGATGTATTTATGTCCTAATATATGTCAATTTTTGTATAGGTCCCATGAACTGCTGAGAAGGAAGTGTACTTCTTTCTATCTCCATTCAATTTTCTCCAAACATCTATCACATCTAGCTTTTCTAGCGTTCTATTTACCTCTTTTTACTTCTTTCTTTTTATTTTGTAATTTGATTTATTTAGTTCTGAGAGAGGGAGGTTTAGATATCCCACTATTATAGTTTTCTATCTGTTTCTTCTTGTAGCTCTCTTAACTTCTACTTTGGGAATTTAGATGCTATACCACTTGGTGCATATGTGTTTGATATTGATATTGCTTTATTATCTATGGTACCCTTTAGCAAGATATAATTTCCTTTTTTATTTCTTTTAAATAGATTAATTTTTGCTTTTGCTTTATCTGAGATCAGGATGGCTACCTCTGATTTTTTGTTTTTTGTTTTTTTACTTCACCTGAAGCATAATAGATTCTGCTCCAGCATTTTAACTTTACTCTGTATATTTTGCTCTGCTTTAAATCTTTTTCTTGTTAACAACAAGAATTCTGACTTTTAATCCAATCTGTTATCCACTTACATTTTATGGGAGAGTTCACCCCATTAACATCTACAGTTAAAACTACTAATTCTATATTTCCTGCCATCTTATTAACTCGAAATTATACTTTCCTCTTCCCTTTCACCTTTACCTTCTTCCAGTATTTTGCTTATTAGCACTTCTTGTCTCAAACAGTTCTCCCCTTATCGAGTCCCTCCCCCTTTCTTATACCTTTTTCCTATTATTTGTGTTTTCCCTTCTATTTTGTCTGCCCCCTTTCCTTTTTGCCTTTCCCCTCCCACTTTTTATAAGATTAGAGAAGATTCTCAGTGAAACCAAATATATCTAATATTATTTTTTGAATCTAATCTTACATGAGAGTAAGATTCACACAATATTCATCACCCTCCATTCTTTCCCTCAATTATAATAGATTCTCTTTGCCTCTTCCTAAGATGTAATTTCTCTCACTTTACCTCCACTTTCCAGTTTTTTCCTGTTACAATCCTCTTTCCAACTTGTTTTGTTTAATATTATAACAGTAAAATCAGAATATACATGTATTCTCTATGCATACCCATAACAGAGATAGTTCTTGAATTTTTTTTTTTTACCTTTTTATGCTTCTTCTGAGATCTATATTTGGAGGTTAAATATTTTTGTTTAGCTCTGGTCTTTTCATCAAAAATAAATGTAATTCACTAATTTCATTGAATGTCCATCTTCTATCCTGAAAGAAAATACTTAATTTAGTAGGGTAATTTATTCTTTGCTGCATTCCAAGTTCCTTCACCTTTTGGAATATCAGATTCCAAGATTTTTGATCCTTTAAAGTCAAAATTACTAGGTCCTGAGTGATTCTTATTGTGGATCCTCAGTATTTGAATTGTCTTTTTCTGACTACTTGTAATATTTTTTCCTTGGTTCAATAGTTCTGAAATTCAGGCATGATATTCCTTGGGGTTTTCATTTTGGGGTCTCTTTCAGGAGGTGTTTGGTGAATTCTTTCAATGGTCATTTTCCCTTCTGATTCTATGACATTTGGGCAGTTCTCTTTGATGACTTCCTGAAAAATAGTGTCTAGGCTCTTTTTTTCATCATGGATTTCAGGGAGTACATGATCCTTAGATTTTCTCTCCTAGATCTATTTCCCAGGTCAGTTGTTTTCCCAGTTAAATATTTTACATTTTTTTCTATTTTTCTTTTTTGTTCGTTTGTTTTGCTTGACTGATTCTTTTGTCTCAGTGAATCATTCATTTTCAATTGTTCAATTCTGAATTTTAGTGAATTGTTTTCTTCATTTATTTTTTTAATTGTCCAATTCAATTTTTAAGTGTTGTTTTGTTCTATGGTATTTTTTTTCCCATTTCACAAATTCTATTTTTAAGGAGTTATTTTCTTTTTGTGTTTCACAAATTTTGTTTTTCTGGGAGTTGTTTTCTTTTTTCATTTTGTCAAATCTAGCTTTTAATGATTTACATGCCTTTTCCAAACTCTCTTGCAAAGATTTCCTTTTCTTTCCCCATTTTTCTTCTAGCTCTCTTTTGAGATCCTTTTCAATTTCTTCTACTAGAGCCTTGTGTGATGAAGACCAGAGTTATATCACCTTTTGGGGCTTCATCTGAAGACAATTTCTTTTTAGTCTCTTCAGCGTTTGGTATTTGTTCTCTTTCACCACAGAAGCTGTCTATCATCAAAGTTCTCTTTATTTTTACTCATTTATTTTAAAATTAACATCTGTGTTTAGAGTTTGGGAGGTTTTTCAAGCTTCCTCTACAAGCAGAAGCTTCCTCTATGAGTGTCTGCAGCTGCAGTGGGTCAGTGCTGACTCATTCCTAGTTCTGGGTGGGCAACCTAATAGACAAAGTTTGAGTTGGATGTTTCCTAACTTTGCTTATCTACTGGATTGCATTCATGGTAGAGTAGCCAACACTACTGCTGTAGATTCCTCCTAGTAGATTCTCTACCACGTGGAATCTGTACTGCTCCATGGAGTCTGCACCACTCAGGGATTCTTTGCTTTCTTCACTGGCATTTGTGCCAATTGAAACAGACCTTTTCTTGTCTGTATCCTCCCTCTAGAATCTCTGGGACACAGAGTCTGCATCACCATGCAGAATCCTCACATCCCTAGGACTCCATGATCTCTGCGCTGGCATTTGTACTCAGCTGCCTGTGCTTGACTGCCTCCCTCCCATTTCCAATTGAAACAATCTGCTTTTAGTCTTCTGAGGATTTGGAATTTCTTCTCTTTCACCATTGAAACTATCTATAATCCTGTTTGCCTTTTGACTCTTTTTTAAGTTGGGATCTGCTTGTAGGGCAAGGGAGGTTTTCCAAGCTTCCTCTGTGAAGGTTTTCCCTGGAGGCAGCCTTAGTCTCAGTTGCAATAAATAATTATTCCAAAATCGCAGCCAGCTGCTAAAAATGCAAACGTTTATTTCTCCTTACAAATTAGCCCAGTTAGTTGAGGCCTATCTCTCTGCCTGGCTCCAAGAGATCTTGTAGCTTTTTCCTTGGCTTCTGCCTCTGCTTTCTTCAGCCTCCAGCCAGCTCCGAATAGTGGCTTCTCAATCTCCAGTCTGTCCCACCTGAAGAAATAGGTTCAAGCTTCAAAAGCTCCCTATATTTATGTTATCTCCCAAAGGTTAACTCCACCTTCTAGAGGGAGAGGGATTCTGGGTTATCTCCCAGAGTGCTCTCTGGTCCTAAGGAAGGTGTGAATTCAGACTAAGCCAGCCCTGAATTCTCGTGTGAACTCCATTGAGTACTTAGATACTTATGAGCTCTCTAAAGGTATGAACACAAGCATTGTTCAATCAGTTCCACTTAGTACCTTGTTTTCAAGTTCTGGCCCAAACTCCAATGTCTTCACACTTTGTAAAGAAATGTCTTAACACTTTGTAAAAGATTCCAACATTCCTCTATAGCCAAGAACTTTTCTGGCAATTTTTGAAATTATCTTCAGCTGGTAATTTGTTGCTCTCCCAATATCTGTGGGTTCTACTGGTCCAGAGCTAATTCAGAAACTAAATTTGCTTAATTAGTCTGAGGGTTGTAGGTGAAGGTCAGAGAGAAACTTGTCCTCATCTCTACCATCTTGGTTTTGCCCCCCAGAAGTCAGGGCAGTTGTTTTTGATGATTTCCTGACTAGGCTCTTTTACATCATGGTTTTCAGGGAGTTCAATAATTCTTAGATGTTAAGGGACAGATAAATTCTCTGAGAAACTCCACAACTGTGAATCATAACATCTGAAGGAGTTGCAGGGCACCCTTTGCTGACACAGGTTTTGCAGAGTAGGAATGTGATAAATTGGAGGAAAATGGAAGAGGAGAGAGGTGAGACAATGCAATAGCCTCTCAGTCAGAGAGGTCAGAGAACAGCAACTGCCTCTCAGTCCCCTTGTATCATCCTCTCATAAGAGGAGATCCATTCTGAAGGTCTGCGTTAAATCTCCAGCTGCCACTGTCAGGTGGCTCTCATATATTCCAACAGCTCCCGTGTATTCCAACACTTAGATTGTCTCTTCTAAATCTATTTTCAGATCAGTTGTTTTCCCAAGTAGGTATTTCACATGTTTTTCTATTTTTTCTATTTTGGGGGGTTTTGCTTGACTGATTCTTGATACCTCATTGAGTCATTTGATTATTAGTGAATTATTTTCTTCACTTACTTTTTTTTAAACTTTTTGTATTTGTCCAACTGAATTTTTAAATGAGTTGTTTTGTTCTATGGATTTTTTTTTCCATTTCACAAATTCTGTTTTTTAAGGAGTTATTTTCTTTTTCCACTTCACAAATTCTAATTTCCTGGGAGTTATTTACCTTTTCCATTGCACAAATTCTGTTTTTTCAGGCAATTGTTTTCTTCTTCCTCTTTATCAAATCTGTCCTTTAATGAGTTATATGCCTTTTCAAATCCCGTTGCAGAGTTTTCCTTTTGTTTCTCTATTTTTTCTTCTAGCTCTCTTTTGAGATCCTTTTTGATTTCTTCTAGGAGAGCCATGTGTGATGGGGACAAAGTTATATCACCCTTTGGGTTTTCATTTAGAGACAATCTGCTTGTAGTCTCCTTGGAGTTTGAAATCTATTCTTCTCTTTCACCATAGAAACTATCTATAATTCTCTTATCCTTTTTACTCATTTTTTTAAAGTTGGGATCTGCTTGTAGGGCAAAGGAGGTTTTCCAAGCTTCTACAGGCAATAGCAAAGTGGTAGTGGCTGTGTTGGGATCATGCTGACTCACTCCAGGTGCTGGTTGGGCATTGCCAGGTCTTGTGAGACTCCTGTGCTTTAGGGTTCACTATTTACCTTTTATGTTTGTGTTGGATGTTTTATAACTTCTCTTCTGATCTACTGGATTACAAACAGGGCAGAGTAGCCAACACTGTGGTAGAGTCATCCCTGCAGATTCATGCAGTCTGCACCACCCCTCAGAGATCACCCCACCCCCAGTCTTCACAGAGTGAGCTGGCATTCTGTGCTTGGCCTCCCTTTCTGCCCAACCAAAACAGACATTTTTCTAGTGCTTCTTGAAATTATCTTCCGCTGTCAATTTGCTGCACTCCCACTATTTGTGAATTCTGCCAGTCTAAAATTAATTCAGAGGCAGAATTTGGTAATTAGCTGAGGGTCCAGGGAGAAGATCAGAAAGAAGTATGTGTCCTCTCTGCCATAATGACATACCCCCCTCCACACAAAAAAGACTAAAGAAAGATTGAGGAAGAATTTCTAAAGGAAGTAAGATATTAAGTGGAACTTATAGGAAGGAAGGGAGGTCAATATTCTGAACCAAGGAGGAAGAGTATTTTAAGCATGGTGAAAACAAGAAAAATTCCTGGAGGCAATAGATAGAATATCTATCTATTATGTGTAGCCAAAATGCCACTGAAACTGGCTCAAATACTATGTCAGCAATAAAGTATAAGAAGAATGGAAAAATAGCAAGATGCTAAGATATCAAGAGCTTTTAATTCCAAACTGAGCCATTTTTTATTTGTTCTTCTGAATGAGAGAAAGCCACTGGGGTTTAATGAGTAGTAACCTGATCTAAAACTGAGTTTTAGAAAAATCATTTCAGTGGCTGAATGGAGGTTGGAGTGGTATGAAGATAGATGAAAGTCATGAAGATCCATCAGCAGAGTATTGTAATTATCTAGAAATGAGGACTACTACAGACTTTGCCAATATCTTAGATATTAGGGGGTAGAAGGATGAGACAGTAGAATCTAAATTAATACCTGGGCTGCAATCCTGAGGAACTAGTAAAATGGTGTGCCCTTGATAATAAAAGGAAATTTAGGAAAAAGTGTAGGGTTGAATAAATATAGCAAATTATGTGTTGAACATAGTGAGTTTAATCCATCTATTGAACATTCAATTGAAGCAGCTGGAAATTTAAAATTGGTGGTCATCAGAGAGAGTACAGAATGATAGAAAGACTTGGGAATCAGCAGTATAAAAATGGCAATTAAATCTATAATTGTACATGAGATCAATAAATAAGTAATACAGAAGGAGAAGATAGGCTAACCAAGATAGAACCTATAATCAATAATGTAATTTGGAGTAGAATCCAGCAATTGAGATACAGGAGTAGTCTGATGAGTAACAGGAAAACCAGGAGGGTGATAAAATGAAAGCCTAATGTGATGAGAGTGCCAAAAAAGATAGACTACAAGAAGAATGAAAACTGAGGCAGGCCATTGATTTTGGCAACTAAGAAATCATTAGTAACTTTGAAGAGAAAAATTTTGATGAAATGATAAAATCACTAGTCAGATTATAAGGGGTTAAGAAGAGAGGCAAAGGACAGAAAATGAAAATACTTACTCCTGATTTTCAAGGAGTTTCGTATTTGATATCTTTGGAGGAAATATACATGCATACATACATACGTACATGCTATATACATACACCCTATAATTAGTCTATATAATATTAAGAATAGCATATACACTATTGTATTATTTATTATATATTGTATAATACAGCATACATTTTATTTCACAGACTAACTAAACATATACACATGTATACATGTCTATATGTACATATGTGACATCATTCTTATATGTGTACATGTGTGTATATATTCTAAACACAAAATACTCAGTAGGTGGAAGGTAATTTTATAAGGACAAAAAAGACCAGGAAAAGTCTTGGTAGAAGGTAATAATTGAGGTCTAGGTCAAAGGAAGTTGTTGATTTTAAGATCTGAAGAGTAATAAGGAACACATTTCAGGTCTGGGGAGTACTAAGGCAGGAAAAATGGAAATGAAACATTTTTGTAGAAGGAATATATATTGACTAATGTTGCTGAAGTGTGGAGTGTGAACAAAATAGTGAAATATTGGAAAATTAGAAAGATAAGAAGAATCAACTTTAAATATTGAAACAAAGGACTTAATATTTTACACTGGAGATATTAGGATGACATTAGAATTTATTGACTTATTGAATGGGGGGGCAACCTGTTTAGACTTATACTTTTGGAAAATCACTTTATCTCAAGAGTGTGGATGGAGTCAAGATGGTGGAGTGAAGATAAGAAGCTGCTGGAGCTGTCCCAGTTTCCCTCAAAAACACTTGACACCAAGGCTCTGAACAGAGTCTGATGGAATGAAATGATTTTCTAGCTCAAGATAGATTGGAAGAACCTCAAGAAAGGTTAGTTTCACTGGGTTGAAAGAAGTGTTCAGTCCAGTTTAGTGTAAGTAAAAACACTGGAAAAACAGTGAGATAGTCTTAATCAAAGCAGATAAGGAACTGAGGTTCTCAGTCCTGACTCAATAATAGAGCAGACCCGTGGGGCAGCCTTCATTTTCAGCACAAAAGGCAAATTGCTAGTCTAGTAAACTAGATTGTTTCTTAGAGAGAGCAGGTAGGGCTATCCTCTGCTCTGAGCAAGAATCCAAACACAAGGGATCCCTGGCAAATTGGAAGCTTGAGAAACCAGGTCATTGATTGGAGGGAGCAGATAGGACTACCCAAAGCTGTGAGCAAGGCTGTAAACCCAAGGGTCTCCTGTGCTGAAAGACAAAGGCTCAGAACTGCACTGGAAGTTTGAGATGATGCCTCATATACTTCAGGAGTAGAGCCCAATCACAACTATCACAAAATAAGAGGAAATGGGGAAAAAATTAAATGAGTATGAAACAGAAAAGAACCTTATCCATAGAAGGTACAATGGTAACATGGAAGACCCAAAAAAACAATGCAGTAGAAAGCAAAACAATCATGGGGAAAAATCTCAAAAAGTGATGTGAATTGGTCTGAAGCTCAAAAAATCTTAGAAGTACTCATAACATGTTTAAAAGACAAATAAGAGATGTAGAAGAAAAATTAGGAAAATAAATTAGTAGTATGTAAAGGAAAGTCAACAGCATGGAAAAGGAAATACAAAACTTGTCTGAAGAAAATAATTCCTTAAAAAAATATAATTATCCAAATGTAAAAAAAAAATCAACTGAAAGAAAATCACTTTAGTAGTGAATAGAGTGTTGATTCAAGTGAAGAAATACATAAAAAGGGGAATGATTAGAAATTACTTGCAATTGGGTATTCAGTCAATGAATACAAACAGAAACAAAAAGAAATACAAAAGGAGCTCATATTCTAATAATAGAAAACTACAAAAAGGAAGATGAAAAGGTGTTCTGATAGGAAATCCTTAAAGGTATGATAGAGAAGAAAATAATGCAACCTAGCTAGATATCAAGAAATGCTTTGTCTTGGCACTCTCTTTAAATGGAATTTCTGTGAGAAGTCATTCATTTAAAAGGTAATGTCTTAGAGGCAATGTACTTCAAAGATATAAATTACAGAAATAAAGTGATTTTCCAGGTTGAAAATTTGGAACATGATGAAAAAATTCAAAATATAATCTGATAAGAAATTAATTGTTTAGAAAAGAAGTGATAGTGGTCTAAAGTTTTATTTGGAAAGAAAGGTTAAATCTGAGAACTACTGAGAAAAATAATACAGGATTTAGCAACTGGTTAGATAAATGAAATAACTCAAAGAGAAGAGTTAAAAATAATAGTATGTCTGTGTGAAGCTGAACAATGATGATGTTATGGACAGTAATTTATAAATTCAGGAAAAAGAACTTTGAGGGAATGATAAGTTCTGTTTTTTATGTATTACATACAAATATCTGTAAAGTCATCAACTTCAAAAAATAATTGGCTATTTGATACTGGAATTTAGAAGAGAGACTAAGCCTGGGTAAATATATCTGGGAATTATTAGCATAGAGACAACTGAGTCTATGATAAAATGTAGAAAGAAAAGAAAGGAAGTTCTCAGATGTTCCCATGTAGGGAACACCCAGAATGAGTAAGCAAAACATGGGTATAAATCTATAAAAAGAGGCTGAGGGGTACATATGTAGATAGAAAGACTTTCAAAATGGAGTCAAAATAGCCAAGAGAGAAGATATTTTCCAGGAAGATAATGAAGTCAACAAAATCAAAAATTATAGAGTTTAGGAAGTATGAGCATTGAATGGATATAATTCAATTTGGTTATTAAGAGAACATTGGTAATTTTGGAAAGAGCAATCATTTATACCCCATGAATACAAAAAAAATCAAGAAATATAATGTTACTCTATTATATATACATATATATATACTTACAAACAATATGTGTTATATAATATATAAATATATGTTTATTAACATAAGTTAATGTTATATAACATATGTATTAGTTATTATATTTATAATTATGATTATGCTTCTTTGAAATAATATAAAATGTTATAAAATTATAGCAATGCAGTCTTGAAATAAATTATTGCATATTAACCCAATGTTATGAGTTTTCAGGATCTTTGATAAGTTGCTTTTTAGTCTCTAATGAAATTATTTGCATCAAAAATGTTCACTAATTTCAATTATCCTATCTACTTTAATGAAAAAAATTCATAGATAATATTTTTAAGAATCCAGATAACAACAAATTGTGATTCATATCAGCATATCACAGATATATTGCTCAATATTAATTTTTATATCACTCCTTCATGACTTGCCACTCTCATCCCACTTTGGAATTAATGACCAGTTTTTATATATATATATATATATATATATATATATATATAGGTTTCTGGAATAGTATTTATAATCACAACTTATATCTTATGAAAGCATAAAGTACATTATATTTTTAGAGAAAGAAATAATAATTAAAACAGTTTCTATTTTTGCAAAGGTTTTTGGAAGTGCTTAGAAAATACTCTCAATAATGAACCATGAAAAACACTTTGGTAGACAGTGAATAGAACAAATTTTAACATTTAATGTGAGCCAACAGTATGAAGTTTCTGATAAATACACACATGTATCCTCTCATGTAGACACACATCCATGAACCCAATGAAATGAAAGAGAAGTAAACAAGAAGCAATTATAATAGTACCTTATACTGCATTAAAGAAGCAACAAGGGAGGAAATAATCCAATTGCACTTGGTATTGATTAAACTGCATCTGGAGCCTAGTATTTACTTCTAGTTCTTCACATGGTAAAGGGATCTGACAGATTTTAAAATTTCCACAGGAACGTGGCCAAATTGATGCCCAACCATTCAATTCTGCTCACTACATGTATGAGAAAGAGTTAAAATATAAAATATTATTTAGTTTACAAAAGAGAAAATAATACCATTTAAAGTGTTGTTATCAGTCAACAAACAATTATGCAGTTACTATCTTCCAGCCAGGAGACACACATGACTAGCAAACTTTCTTAACTTAGATGATCACTAATTTGGGGAAATAGAACAGGGGATGAGGATTTAGAGAAAGACATAGATTATTCAGAAATGGGGAGCCACATAGAAGAAGAAGAGCATAAGACCCACAGACAGAAGTGATAAAAGTATCTGAATGAAAAAGGCCTGAGGAAAAGAAAAGTCCAGCTTACTGTGACACCTAATGGAGATCTTTTTGTGCCTAAAGGATAGGTTTTAGAGAGAGTGATAGCTACAGAGCATATTGAAATAGATTATAAAATCATAATTCAAAAGCCACATATATGATACATTCAGTAAAAGACTCTAAAGGTAAATCTCCAAGGTACACAAAAATGTTTTTGCTAATCACAATATTTACCTCTTTTTATTTCCTTAGGGAAATTACCATTTACATGCTAGAATACATGTAAAAGCTTGAAAATATAGATATTTTTATATTTAAATAATATTATGTATAAGTTTTTCTCTATCAAAAGCATTCTCTTATAAAATTCAGCCTCTATTAATGCACAAAATCACAGAATTTAAGAGTTGGAAAAGAATTCAGCAGTCATTCAGTCTCTCTGCAATTGGGTGTCACAGCACATGGAAAACTGGACTTAAGAGTCAGGAAGATCTAATAAAAATTCAGCTTCAGACATCTAACTAGTTTTGTGTTGTTGGGCAAATCACATAAAATCTGTATGACTTGGCTTTTTTTATATGGAAATTGTGAATAATAATAATGACTATATCTCAGTTGAGTTGTAAGAGTAAAAAGAGAATATTTGTAAAGCACTTTTAAACTGTGAAAGGGTATACAAATTTTAGCTAATAGTAATATAGTCCATATAAGAAAAGATTTCCCATAATAGCATATCAATAAATAGACCGAAAAGCTCCACTTGAGAACCTGCAAAGAGAGGAAAATTATCATCTCTCAAGGCAGAATATTCCACTTTTTGATGCTATACTAGGCAAGATCAATCATCAATTTTATATTTTGCCCCTCTTCCCCTTATTCCTGGTTTTGCCTTTTGCAGGCAAATAGAAAATTCTAATCTCTCCTCTGTATGTCAGTCCTGCATCAATTTGAAGATTGCTACAAATATCCCATCTTATATCCAATCCAAATATTTTCTTCTTCAAACTAAATACTCCCATCTTATTAAAACAATCATCATAAGCAATAGATAAAAGATTTTATTCTCTATGAACACTTCTCAGCTTTTTAACATTCTGCAATTGTGATGCTCAAAACTGAAAATGAAATTCCAAATGTAATATTATAAGGACAGATTGAAGTAGTATTATGACTTCTCTATTTAAGGAAGCTATATATAAATGATCCCTTCATCTCCCATTGGTTCAAATATCATCTTTGCATGCATTATTTCCAATTCTGTAGTCCTAGTCTATATTAGGGCTAAGATAAGGGCTTATCTCTCACCACCAACCTTCATATTTTACATATTGAATTAGATGTCCCACTAACTTCTGAAATTTAATTGATAAAAGAGAGAAATCACTATATTTCCCATCAAAATTTTTTTCTTTTAAATTTACCTATTATTTTTGAGGGAATCACCATCTCCCTCATCAGCCAGGCTTATAATTTTGATGTCATCTTCAACTTTTTTATTTGTATTCACACTATATATTTAATCTACTGCCAAATATAGTTGTTTCTATCTTCAAAGAATCTCTTATAGATGCCCCATTCTCTCCATTTACAAAGCAACATTGAGAAACTTCCTAACTATCATCACCTCACATCTGCACTGTTTTAGTAGTCTTCTAATAGTTTATTTTCCTGACTTATGTCTCTCATTAGAACACTTCCTATGTAACTTCACTGCCAAATGATTTTTTTAAAGGACAGGTCTGTCTATGTCACCTACTATTCAGTAAATTCCAATGACTATGTATTACCTCTATGAAGTATTAAATCCTTTGCTTGGTGTATAAAATCCTTCATATCCTGGTTCCATCCTATACTTTTCTAGCTTATTTTTATTATACTTTGTGTTCTTTTCAATTTAACAACATTGAATCTTATAAATATATACATAATGGTATAGTATATGTATACACACATGTCTATTTATTGCTATACTATGTATAGATAAAAGTACACTAATGTTATTTCTACAAATATAAGTATGTAATCATAGTAGAAATATGGATATATCATATATCACTAAAGTATAACTAGAGAGTAATCCCCAAGTGATGTTATTAATAATTGGAAAAGGAATGAAGAAAAGAGAATGGAAAAGGCCCTCATACAGAAAATAGGATTTGATTTATGTACTGAAAGAAGTCATGAAAGCCATGTACCAAAGGTGAGAAGGGAGAATTAAAAATGCACTGAGTTGGATTATGGCATGTTAAGTTTAAAGATCAGCAAGAATTTTAGTATTGTTACATTGTAGATAACATGTATTGCCTTACTAATTGATACATTTTAAGATTGACAAAAATCTCAAAAGCTATCACTGTGATTATTACCATCTAGCTCACTTCTTTAGTCTTCACACAGATGTTTTGAGAATACAAATGCTAAATATGTATCTGGAATCCTGCATCATAATCCTGATCAGTCTATAATTTCTAACCAAAAAGTGGGATTAATTTGGCATCATATTCTTAACAAATTCATGTAATCTCCACATCTCCTTTCCAATGGCCCTACAAACCATGTGATTAATAATTATTTTCCCAAATTATTCAGGTATCTAAGTTACACTCACTGATCTATATTTTGAAGAAACTACTATTTTTCCTTGGTTAAAAATGTCTTTAGTTTAGTTATATATCTATTTTCCTGATTATTCAAAAACACTCAATATTGCTTTAAGACTACATTTTCAGGTTTTTCTTAGTAACTTGGAATGTAAATAATATTTGCCAAGAGTATTAAGCTCATTTAAATAGCTAATATGCTTAATTATTAATTTTCTACTTGTACTGTCACTTCAGCTATCTGACTCAACATACTTAAAGAGACTGATATTTTTCAGATTTGAAACTCATTTTCCTTAAGAGAGGAGATGTAACAAAGGTTATTTTGCTTTATTTGTCCTCTGTGATCTCACTTATGCAGCAATCTATTGATTTTTTATTTTTCTACTTCATTCATATAGTATATGCATATATACATACCCATAAATAAATAAATAGAAATTTATTATCTTTAATATTTTACATATATCTTTCCCTGGAAGTCATATTCTTGACAATAAATGAAGATTTGGGCCACTTACTTCTTAAGGGCTGATAGATCCCCACTGTCTTGGTTATTTAACAAAAAAGCAGATCTCAGATAATGTATTAAACAGTTATGAACTTCTCTTCTTCCTATACTATTTCATTTGCTAACCTCACTAGTACACATGTTCAATTACCATTTCTATGTAGATGATTTCCAGATCTATATATGGATCCAACTTTCTCCTTCAACTGATTCTTGGATATATCAAACATATATCACACAGGCATCCTAAACTCAACATCCAAAATGGAACTGATTGTTTTTCCCTAAAATATTGCCGTCTTCTTAATTCCTTTATTACTGTCTAAGGCATTAGCATCCTTCTAGTCATTAGGACTCAAAACTTACTTGTTAAACTTTATTCCTTTATCTCATTCTCCATATTTTTAACTCACTGTCAAATCTTGTCATTTCTAAATTTATAAAATTCCTCTTTTGCATCCTTTTCTCTCCACTTATGTAGGCACTAACATTTAAAAGCCTCATTCCTTTTCCCCTGGACTATTTCAATATTTTGCTATGGTCTGCCAGCTTCAGGGCTCTTTCTTACTCAATTCCATCATGTACTCAACTACTAAAGTGATTTTCCTAAAACGTAGGATTGATAGTGTCATGCTCCTGTTCAACAAAATCCAGTGGCTTTCAATTACCTAGAATAGCAGATATAAAGTCCTTTAGCAATTGAAATCTCTTTCCCCCCTCTCAGTTTTCTAGTCTTCTTATACTTGACTTATGTCTATGGTCCAATGACACTAGTTTATTTACAGCTCCTTTCCAATAACATAATTTCCCAATCTTTGCCTTTCTGCTGTAGATTCTAACCAGAAGAAAATGCCTCATCACCTCTATCTATTTGAATTTCCTGTGTTTAATTTCTAGCTCACTAGAATATGAGCTCCTCAAGATAAGATTTGACTCTGGCCTTTCTTTGCATGCTCAGAACTTAATATAATGTCTGTAATCTAGCAGATGCTTTTTTAAAATATATATCATTTTTTTTTTTTTTTTGTGGACTTAACTGGCTTACATCAATACTCAGCCATAGGTGGCCTTTCCTAGACTAGTTACTACGGTCTTCTTATGTCAGTTAATATTTTTTTCTACATCGTATGTATCTTGTTTCTTCCTAGTTCTTTGCACATTTTCTTATCTACTGGCACATTTTTGCCTTGAAAGCAGAGACCGCTTTTGCTTTTTTCCCTCTTGATTTGTTTTGTTTTAGATTACAATTGCTTATCTGATTAGCTAGAACAAAGCAAGCAGAATATATAAAAAAAATGCTTAGCAACTGATAAACTGGAACACAAATATGCAGACATATATAAATTATATATATATATATATATATATATATATACAAACATGTTTAAACATTTATATGTGTGTATATACACACACTCTAGTGCTTATAGAATCAATTAAAATTTTGAAATACAAATTTTAAGATATGCATACACACATATACGGAGACACACACGTGTTTGGGTTTATATAAATACACAAGTAAATAAATGCAACATGCATATGTACATGCATATTGAATTTGGTATTTTTGCATGTACATCTACACAATTATGCATGGGAATGAATGCATATGCACATGTGCATGTATACAATATATTGTGAAGATACAACTCCATACCAGCATATACATGTACACATTTATGGGCATTATATAGAGAATGTGTGTATAACATGTGTATATGATGTACAAATGTGTAAATAACATCTACATGTATGATGTATTCACATGTCATATCATACACAAATTGATGATATACATAGATAATACATAAAATAGATTTATAGTACATGCACACATACATATACATTCAATATGATGTATAAACACACATATATAATACATAAATGGAAGTGTATACATACATAATACTTAACATATAGCTATAGTATATGCATATATACATACCCATTCAATATAAGTTCTTCTAGAAGCTTAATTATTTCATCTCCTCCTCTTCCTCTTCCTTCTCTGTCTGCTGCTTTTCCTCCCCCTCCTTCTTTCTTCTTCCTCTTCTTTCTTTTTCTTCTCTTCATTTGATTTTAACCTACCTAGTACTGGTAATGAGGGTTTTTTATTCACCATTTGTCTACTTTCTTAAACTTCTTTCCAAGCTCTCTCAAGATGTTATAATTTCTGTTTTCCTTCCAGATGACTTTGTTTCCATTTTACTTTGAAATCTATATTCTCTCCAGCACACTAAATGATAGGAAAATTTTTTTCTGAAATATTTTAACTTTCTTCTAAAGTAAGAAAATCACCTTTCAAGTAACACATTGTTGTTCCAACATAAAGAGAGATATAGCACAAACTCTGCAAGTAACTGGAAGAGTTCCTTTTCATTCCACAACTCCTGATTCTAAAATGGAATTACCATTATTTAATTCTTAAAAATAAAAATTCCTACTGCTGTCTACTGTGGAAAACTGCAGCTTCATCACTTGGCAAGAACCAGTAGTCAAAAGAACTCTGGGCATGGAATCAGAAGATCTGGGCTCGAATGCTGACTCAACCAATAACTATCTCTGTGACCTTGAGAATTCAAATATGTTCCCTGAACCTCAGTTTTTTTTTTCCCTTTGTAAAATAGACATAGTAATACCTAATTCACCTCACAGCAACTAGGAAGGAGAAACCACCAAGATGCTTGTTAAGACTTCCATTTTTTCTATTTCAAGAAAGCATATATAATAATAGATTATATTTATGGCTGTCTGTCCTTGGTTCCTTGTAGTTTTGTTCTCTGCTGGGTACTTCTTAACTTTATTCTTTTTTCTTTCTTTCATCTTCTCCCTCGCCCAAGCATTATATTTAAGCAAGATACATGTATATATATATTCATACAACCTACCCACCCATATATATATATATTACACACATACATACACACACGTGTGTGTTTGTGTATGTGTATGTGTGTCTGCTTATTATCTTTATCTTTGGCAAAAATAAGTGCCCTTATACAGAGATTTTTAAATTGTCACCTGTCTTCTGTGTTAACATGTTGATTGAGAAATTGGAGGGACTACTTCATTGAAAGTCATATTTTGATATAGGCTGAGAGATATTCTAGAGAGGGGTGGAGTGGAAAACTTTTGTTTGTATTCAGTTATTGATATAGGAAGTATTGTGCCAGCAAATCTTTATTTGCAAGTTAAGTATTTGCTACTCAGAATCTATTTTCCCTATGAAGTAATATTAAGCATAACACCCAGGTTTCCAGGGTAGCCCACACAAATTTGCATGTTGTGTTGAATTATGTGCTTTTACATTGAAATAGATTTAAAAAGAATACTGTTGCAGGACTGATTTTTTTTAATTGAATTAAAATGTGCTTTTTGTTTTAATGTTTCTAGAATATTGGAATTTGAGGAAAATCAGTTTTAATAATAATCATGTGATGTGATAACTTCTATTGTTTGAGGGGAATCTAGATATTGTTGATACTGCTTTAAAACATCTCATTAAAGTACTACAACATTCCTTTCCCTCAATATTAGTATAGCAAAATCTTCTTATTTTCTGCTTTCAAAATTAGGATAATTTTGATAAGAAACTAAGAAGGAGTTAACTGGCATAAAAATGTAAGAGAAAGGAAAGAAACAATTTTTATAGAGTATTTGAGAAAAAATGACATTGTCTAGGATGAACTATTTTAGAACTCTTTTAAAATCATTTCATCCCCTGGCTATATTCTAATGTTCTTTTCATGTCTTATTCCTCTCTAGATAGCCTACAACCCAGTAACATTGGCCTCCTTGATATATCTCAAATAAGATACTATATTCTTTACTCCATACATTTTCAATGTCTGTTCCCAATGCCTAGGATTGTCTATCTCCTTTTTTGTTAACTCCTGCCTGCCTGGATTTTTTAAGAATCTCAGATAAATTCGTTGGTGATGGAGGTAGCTCCCTGCATATTTTAGAATCAGCTGGAGTCAGGATAAGCAAAAGTCCTTAGTCTTTATTCTTGGTCTTTAGAGGTAGGATTGAATTGGATGGAAGCAGAATTTCTGCTACCTTCCTTCTCCATCACCTACTGCCAAAGTGACCCTGGCTAGTCAATGTACCCCCTAGTCCCTCCTACAATTCTCTGTATACACCAATTATCGAGCCAGCACAGGATAGTGGGAAGGGCCATTTTCCAAGTATATGCTTATAGAGTATTGTCCAATTGGAAATTAGTCTTAAGTGCTCAGTTGTCTAGACCTCAGTGCATGAACTCAATAGTTTCAGCCATCTACAAAATTCCACATACTGAAAGTTGGTCCAGTTAATGCTAGTTCCTTTCCTCTGAGATTATCTCCAAGTTATCCTTAGGATGAAAAGCAACTCAGTTCTAAACATTTTTAATAATTATAAGAGATAGAGAAATATAAGGAAGGTATAATTTCTTTTATACAAAGGGGACTTTTTAATTAGGAAAGAAAAAAGTAGGAATCTTTATGGACTTCGATCAAAGGATTTTGATTTAAGTCATATTTTGCCACTTACTGCAGCTTTTATATTTTTTTTTTAATTATACCTTTTTATTTACAAGTTATATGCATGGATAATTTTGCAGCATTGACAATTGTCATACCTTTTGTTTTAATTTTTCCCCTCTTTCCCTCATCCCCTCCCCCAGATGGCAGGTTGACCAATACATGTTAAATATGTTAAAGTATAAATTAAATACATTATAAGTATACATGTTCAAACAGTTATTTTGCTGTATAAAAAGAATTGGACTTTGAAATAATGTACTATTAGCCTGTGAAGGAAATCAAAAAGGCAAGCAGACAAAAATGTAGGAATTGGGAATTCTATGTAAGAACTCTCCCAGAGTTCTTTCACTGGGTATAGCTGATTCAGTTTATTACTGCTCTACTGGAGCTGATTTGGTTCATCTCATTGCTTGAGATGGCCATGTCCATCAGAATTGATCATCATATAGTATTATTGTTGAAGTATATAATGATCTCCTGGTCCTGCTTATTTCACTCAGCATCACTTCAGATGTATGTCTCTTCATGCTTTTTTGAAATCATCCTGCTGGTCACTTCTTACTGAACAATAATATTCCATAATATTCATATACCACAATTTATTAAGTCATTCTCGAATTGATGGGGAGCCACTCAGTTTCCAGTTTCTGGCCACTACAAAGAGACCTGCCACAAACATTCTTGCACATACAGGTCCCTTTTCCTTCTTTAAGATTTCTTTGGGGTATGGAGTAACACTGCTGGATCTAAGGATATGCACAGTTTGATAACTTTTTGAGCATAGTTCCAAATTGCTCTCCAGAATGGTTGGATGTATTCACAATTACACAAAAATGTATTTGTGTCCCTGTTTCCCCACATTCCCCCCAACATTCTGCATTATCCTTCCCTGTCAGTCTAACCAATCTGACAGGTATATAGTGGTATCTTAGAGTAATCTTAATTTGCAATTCTCTGATTAATAATGCCTTGGAGCTTCTTTTCATATGGGTAGAAATAGTTTCAATTTCTTCATCTGAGAATTGTCTGTTCATATCCTTTGACCATTTATCAATTGGAGAATGGCTTGATTGCTTATAAATTAGAGTCAATTTTCTATATATTTTGTAAATGAGGCCTTTATCAGAACCTTTGACTGTAAAAATGTTTTCCCAGTTTATTTCTTCCCTTCTAATCTTGTCTGCATTAGTTTTGTTTGTACAAAAATTTTTCAATTTGATATAATCAAGTTTTTCTATTTTGTGATCAATAATGATCTCTAATTCTTCTTTGGTCACAAATTCCTTCCTCTTCCACAGGTCTGAAAGGTAAACTATCCTATGCTCTTCTAATTTATTTATAATCTCATTCTTTATGCCTAGGTAAGGAACACATTTTGACCTTATATTGGTGTATGGTGTTAAATGTGTGTCAATGCCTAGTTTCTGCCATACTGATTTTCAATTTCCCAGCAATTTTTGTCAATTACTGAATTCTTATCCCCAAAACTAGGGTCTTTGTCAAACACTACATTTTTAAAGTTATTGGCTGTTTTTTCCTTTGAACCTAACCTATTCCACTGATCAACTAGTCTATTTCTTAGCCAATACCAAATGGTTTTAGTAACCACTGCTGTATAATATAATTTTAGATCTGGTACAGCTAAGCCACCTTCATTTGATTTTTTTTTATTAATTCCCTTGAAATTCTTGACCTTGTTTTTTCCATATGAACTTTGTGGTTATTTTTTCTATGTCATTGAAATAGTTTTTTGGGGAGTCTGATTGGTATAGCACTAAATAAATAGATTAGATTAGCTAGCATTATCATCTTTATTATACTTGCTCTCCCTATCCACAAGCATTTAATATTTTTCCAATTGGTAAGATCAGACTTAATTTGTGTGGAAAGTGTTTTGTAGTTTTGCTCAAAAAGTTTTTTTTTATTTTTTTTAAAGTTATTTTCCCTTGGAAGATAGATTCCTAAGTATTTTATACTATCAATAGTAACTTTAAATGGAATTTCACTTTGTAACTCTGAATGTTGGATTTTGTTAGTGATATATAATGATGCTGATAACTTATGTGGGTTTATTTAGTATCCTGCAACTTTACTAAAGATGTGGATTAGTTCTAATAACTTTTTAGTAGAATCTCTGGGATTCTCTAAGTTTACCATCATATCATCAGCAAAGAGTGATAATTTGGTTTCCTCTTTGCCTATTCTAATTCCTTTAATCTCTTTCTCAAGTCTTATTGCCACAGCTAGCATTTCTAATACAATATTGAATAGTAATGGTGATAGGGGGCAACCTTGTTTCACTCCTGATTTTATTGGGAATAGTTGCAGTTTGTCCCCATTACATATGATTCTTACTGATGGTTTTAAATAGATGCTGCTGATTATTTTTAAGGAAAAGTCCATTTATTCCTATACTCTCAAGTGTTTTTAATAGGAATGGATGTTGGATTTTATCAAATGCTTTTTCTACATCTATTGAGATGATCATATATTTTTTGTTAATTTGTTTATTAATATGGCCAATTATACTGATAATCTTCCTAATATTGAACAGCCCTGCATTCCTGGTATAAATCTGACTTGATCATGGTGTATTATCCTGGGGATGATTTTCTGTAGTCATTTTGCCAATATTTTATTTAAGATTTTAGCCTCAATATTCATTAGGAAGATTGATCTATAATTTTCTTTCTCTGTTTTCAAAGTACCATGTCTATGCCATAAAAGGAATTTGGTAGGACTCTTTCATTCCCTATTGTTTCAAATGGTTTATAAAACATTGGGGCTCATTGTTCTTTAAATGTTTGGTAGACTTCACATGTAAATCCATCTGTTCCTGAGGATTTTTTCTTAGGGAGTTGATTAATAGCCTGTTCTATTTCTTTTTTCTGAAATGGGAGTATTTAAGCAATTTACTTCCCCCTCTGATAATCTGGGAAGCCTACATTTTTGGAGGTAGTCATCCATTTCACTTAGGTTATTAAATTTATTGGCATAAAGTTGGGCAAAGTAACTCATTATTTCTTTAATTTCCTCTTCCTCCCTCTACAATTTCCTTCACCTCAGGTTGGAAAGTTCTCCCTTTTCATTTATAAACTACTAATTTGATTTTCCTCTTTCCTTTTTCTAATCAGATTTACCAATGGTTTATCAATTTTATAGTTTTTTTTTCATAAAACCAACTCTTAGTTTTATTTATTAGTTCAATAGTTTTTTTACTTTCAATATTACCAATTTCTCCTTTTAATTTTAGAATTTCAAGTTTAGTATTTGATTGGGGGTTTTTAATTTGATCTTTTTCTAGCTTTTTAAGTTGCAAGTCCAATTCATTGATCATCTCTTTCTCTATTTTATTCAAGTAAGCCTCTAAAGATATAAAATTTCCCCTTATTACCACTTTGGCTGTATCCCACAAATTTTGGTATGATATGTCATCATTGTCATTATCTTGAGTGAAATTATTGATTGTGTCTATAATTTGCTGCTTCACCCAATCATTCTTTAAAATGAGATTATTTAATTTCCAATTACTTTTTGGTCTATTTACCCCTAACATTTTGTTGAATCTAGTTTGTATTGCATTGTGACCTGAAAAGAAAACATTTACTATTTCTGCCTTCCTGCATTTAAATTTGAGGTCTTTATGTCCTAATATAGGGTCAATTTTTGTATAGGTTCGATGGACTGCTGAGAAGAAAGTATATACCTTTCTGTCTCCATTCAGTTTTCTCCAAAGATCTAACATACCCAATTTTTCTAATATTCTATTTACCTCTTTAATTTATTTCTTGTTTGTTTGGTGGTTTGATTTATCTAATTCTGAGATTGCAAGGTTGAGATCTCCCACTATTATAGTTTTGCTATCTATTTCTTCTTGCAACTCTCTTAACTTCTCCTTTAGGAAGTTAGATGATATACCACTTGGTGCATATATGTTTACTGTTGGTATTGATTTGTTGTCCATGCTACCCTTTAGCAAGATACAGTTTCCTTCCTTATTTCTTTTAATTAGATCAATTTTTGCTTTTGCTTGATCTGGGATAAGGATGGCTACCCCTGCTTTTTTGGCTTCACCTGAAGCATATAGGTTCTGTTCTAGCCTTTTACCTTTACCAGGGAGTAGCTCCCTGCTTTAAATGTGTTTCCTGTAAACAATATATTGTAGGGTTCTGACTTTTGATCCAGTCTGCTATTCACCTCTGCTTAATGGGAGAGTTCATCCTATTCACATTTATGGTTAAAATGACTAATTCTGTATTTTCTGCCATCTTATTATCCCCAGATTATGCTTTTCTTTTTCTTGCACCCCTAACCTTCTTTCCCAGTTTTAAACTTATGGGCCCCACTTGTATCACACCACTTACTCTCTTTAGGATCCCTCCCTCCCCGCTTTGAATCTCTTTGCCTTTCTCGTACCCTTCCCTTATTACTTTTTTCCTTTTTCTTTTTCCTCTCCCACTTTTTAATGAGGTGAGATAATATGCTCTGTAAAATAAACATGTCAATTATTTTCTCTTTGAGCCAACACTGATGAGAGTAAGATACACACAATGTTCTTCCCCCTCTCTAAATTCCCTCACATATGATAGGTTTCCTTTGCCCCTTTGTGGGATGTAGTTTTCCTCTTTTTGTTTCCCCTTTTCCCCTTTTTCTGACACTATCTTCTTTCCATTTCTACTTCCATTTTTTATATTATATCAGTAAAATCAAGTTATACAGGTAGTCTTTATGTATATCCACAACAGAAATACAATTCTCAAGAGTTTCTTTTACCTTTTCTGCTTCTCTTGAGTCTTATAGTTGGAGATCAAATTTTTTGTTTAGTTCTGGGTTTTTCCTTAGAAACAAATGGAATTCACCTGTTTCATTAAATGTCCATCTTCTTCCCTGGAAGAAAATGTTCTGCTTGGCTGGGTAGTTTATTCTTGACTGCATTCCAAGTTCTTTTGCCTTTTGGTATATCAGATTCCAGGCTCTTTGATCCTTTAATGTGGAAGCAGCCAGAACTTGGGTAATCCTTATTGTGGCACCTTGGTATTTATATTGCTTTTTTTCCCCTGGCTGCTTGTAATATTTTTCCTTAATCTGATAGCTCTGAAATTGGGCCACAATATTCCTTGGACTTTTTATTTTGGGGTCTTTTTCAGAAGGTGTTCAATGAATTCTTTCAATGCCTATTTTATCTTCTGATTTTATTACATCTGGAGAGTTCTCTTTGATGATTTCCTGTAAAATAGTATCTAGGCTCCTTCTTTCATCATAATTTTCTGGAAGTCCAATAATCCTCAGATTATCTCTCCTAGATCTGTGTTCCAGGTCTGTCATTTTTCCAAGAAGGTATTTATTGTTTTTTTCTAATTTATCATTTTTTTGGTTTTGCTTGACTGATTCTTGATGTCTCAATGAAACATTGGTTTGTATTTGTTCAGTTCTGATTTTTAATGAGTTATTTTCTTTTTTATTTCTTTTTGTATATGTCCAATTGAGTTTTTAAATGAGTTATTTTGCTCTATGGATTTTTTTTCCAATTCAATATTTTTTTAGTGAGTTATTTTCTTTTCCCAATTTACACATCCTACTTTCTTGGGAATTCTTTATCTTTTCCAATTCGCAAATTCTACTTTCCTGGGATTTTTTTTTTTTACCTTTTCCAGTTCACAAATTCTGCTTCCCTGCAATTCCTGGTAATTCTTTATTTTTTCCAATTCACATTTCAGGAAGTTGTTACTTTCTTGAATAGCTTCTCTTTCCTTTCCCCATTTTTATTCTACCTCTCTTTTAAGACTTTTAATGGTCTCTTCTAAGAGAGTGTTTATATGATGGGTGCCAAGTTTGGGGTATTGTCTGGAGATTGTTTGCTATTAATCTCCTCAGTGTTGCAAACCTGCTCTCTTTCTGTATAGAAGCAATCTATTGTTTTGTTTTGTTTTTTGTTTTTTTTTTTTACTCATTTTTTAAAGCCTTTAGGTTCTACCTTCAGGGCAAGGAAGTTACCAGCTTCTTCTGCAAAGCAGGGATAAACAGTTGGGAAGAGAAGAGAGGTATGGGAGTGCTCTGGGGAAAAGTGCCTCCCCCATGGGAAGTGATTCAGACCTGGTTAGCACTGGCCTTAGTTGCAGAAGTGCCCAGTGAAGAACACCTGCTGTTTGGATTAGCATCTGCTCTGACTCTAAACACTGAGCAGTGAAAGTGACCAGCAAGTAGTCCAGCACATTCTATTGCCCCAGGCTGAGTCCCCAACTGTGCAGATTAGAGGCTGCCCTGGCCTGCGCCCACCTGCCAGGCAGATTTGTAACTGCTCCAAGGAAGCCCTGTACTGCAGATTGTGGCAGCTGAGCTGTGGTAAGGTCTGCACTGAGTCCCTCACTTCTAGTTTTGGTTGGGTGTTGCCAAATCCTGTTAGGTTCTGGCATTTTTAGGGTACTTTCTGCCTTTGCATTTAATTTCTCTGCTGATCTGCTGTCTTGTAACCAAGGCAGAGCAATCAGCCTATGCTAGAGTTGCCTCTGTAATTTTCTAACCTCAGAGGCCACCCCTTTACCCATCAGCTCTGTTTGCTAGCCTTTCTTACTTCCCTGCCTGCTCTGGTCTGTTTCCACCCCTCATGACAAACCTTTCCTGGCGATCTTCCAGATCATCTTCAGCTGGTGAGTTGCTGTACTTCTAATCCTTATGGGTTTTACCAGTCAAGCACTATTTTTGAGGCTGAATTTAATAATTGGTTATTAGGTTATTAGAAGAGTTTAGAAAGTTGTGTATGCCTTCTCATCCATCTTGCCCCTCCCCCCCCTTTATATGATTTTGGGAAATTATTTAAATCTCTGATTTTTTTCATCAATATAGGATCTAAAGGGTTTCTTTCATCAGTAAATGATGAGGGAGAAGATAAGGATGATAGCTTGTATGTCTACATCACTTCAGAGTTTAATGTGCTTTATAAATATTGTATCATAATAACCGAGGAAGCAGAGGCAATCAGAGATGGCTTACCTAGGGCCACACAATTATTAAATATCTGAAAAATACTTCAATTCAAGGCATTCCAGACTATATATCCCACACTCTATTTTTGTAACAATATCTAACCATCAGCTCATTCCAAGGGATTACCATGACTAAAATCTGAGTTTTTGTAGTCATTTTGAGTTCTTGCTTTAATTAATTTAGAATATTATACCTTTTATACCTGCAATCAAAAGCAGGGATATTTTTTAAACTGGCAGAAAGCACCACTAATCAACATCATAATGTGGTTCTATAGGCTGATTTGTCTTTTAAGGAATATATAATCTCATATAATATCAAAATATTTAGTAACATATTTTCCACAGTTTAAACAACTAAGCTAATTAGTATAGACACAATTCATTCATATTCTATTGTTGAATATATATTGAAGATCAACTCATATTTAATTAAAGTTCTATTAATCATTATTAGAAGCTTTTTCATGTAAGCAAAGTGACAATTAGCACATTTCGCATATAATTGTGGCTTATTGAGCAGCAACAGGTTCATAAAATTGTTAGTTTTGAGTTTAAAATTACACCTATGTTATCAGTAAAGATTTTGTAATACTCTTTTGCTATAAAGCTGTAATTCCTATCTTCTTAGAGTATTATTTATTAGCTCATTGTGCTTTTTATTTTGTATTTTCTCTAGTTTTTTTTTTAGATTTGTATAATACATTCTGAAAAAACAACACAGATTACACAAAAAGTAGCTGCCATAAAATAATGCTTTAGATGCATTTTATGTAAACATGTTTACATTTTATGTTTACATGTAAATATATACATATATATATATATATATATATATATATATATATATAAATATGTTAAGAAAACTAAGCCCTCAGAAACTATCAGATCACTTGGCTTCTGTCTAATTGTACCCAATCTTATAAAAAATCATTCCTAGTGGTGGGGTCATGAATGGCCACAGAATAATCAGATCTCTATAACTTTTCTGATTTTTTTTACTAATGTTTTGGATAAAAAGGCTAATTCTCTATTCATTATTGTGATGGTCTTTGTGTAACTAGCATTTGATTGAAAGGGAATAAATCCTTTAAATATAACTTGGAACATTTCTTCCTCATAAAAGGGGTTGTGATTATAAGAACATTTTGAAAGTAAAATAAAAAAAAAATTCCTCTCTACTAATAGTTTTGTCGATGCTTACTGATAATACAGTTCCATTCCACTACCCCTTCTCTGAGGACATATAATAAGTTGCTCTGGTGCCTTCAATCACTAGCTCCCCTTCAGGAAGAGTTCAAACTCTCTCTTGGAGAAGGGTGGTTGAGATTCCAGAAATATCTGTTCATGCTTCTTTACCAATCACATTTAGAAAAACCCATGTGGTAGACATAACACAAAAACTCACACACACACACACACACACACACACACACTAGTTTATATAAGGAGCAAAAAACTATCTGTATAGTTGCTCCATTCCTAAGTTTTTTGGATCACTCATCTGTTATTAACTTGTTAGCACACTGCCTGTTTGTCTTTTCTTTAGGACATAATGGATCTGAATTCAGGGGCTCTTAAATAAAGTTGAATATAGCAGTTTTCTTCTTCCCTTTTCTTTTTATCCCTGTTTTTTTATCCCCAGTAAAAGAAATTTTCTGCTAATGATCTAATGAAAATAACAGTGATGTATAAAAATGTCTTCTGAAGAAATTTAAATTTTCCCCCACAGGTAAGATTTTTAGCTACTTGAATCTTACACATTCACTACACCAGGTTTTTATTATTATTATTATTATTATTATAAAATATAATATCTAATTTTTCCATTATCTCTTTTTAAATTGATCAATCCAGTTAAAATCTTATGCCCTGAATAATGTTTTATTCCATTTAGATTCTTCTTATACATCTGACAGAAAGGCCAATTGATTGGAAAACAAGTTTAGAGAAAAATTCAACAGTCACAATTTAGAAATGGTAAAGGGACCTTTCCAAAAGAAATTCAAAATATAAAAATCTACCTTTCTGCAATTGTTACTGATTTTCCCTAGTTATGACAAGTGGTTACATATATCTATCTGTCTATTTATCTAGTTTTCTCTTAAAAGTTCTTATGACAAGGTCATTACTAAAGAGAAATATTTTCTAGAACACAGGAAATATAAACCCCTGATTAGCCCCTGGATGGAGTATTATGTTCAGAAAGGAAAAAGGGAGCGAGGAAAGAAAAAAGTGAAAAAGAGGGAAAGAGAGAGAGACAGAAAGAAGACAGCGAGTGGGCAAAATGAAGGAGAGAGAAAGAGGAAAAGAAGATATAGGAAATAAAAAGAAATAAATAAAATAAAGATAACTATGTAGATAGTGGTAGATAGAAGAGGATAAAAAATAAGGGAATGTGGTTGGAGGGAAGGAACAAATTAAAAGGATAGGCAGACAAAAAGATAGTTCTGTTAGTCAAATATCAGTATTTTTAACTATTTTCATTCTTGGAAATCTTTTAGAAGTGACCAACTTGAATTTTAAAGATATCTAAATATAGTTTTTTTTTTTGTTTGTTTTTGGAATTTTCAAAATAGTTTCAATAATCACACTTTTAAAATGTTTGAAAAAAAACAATGATCCTTTTTAAAAGGATCAGTATATTTAACACAACATACTACAGGATCAGTTTCCTTCCTGTTATTTATATATTGTAGCAGAATGAATGTTTTTTTATGCAACACAGAATTCCCATTAACTCCAATTTAAATCAAACTGACAGTTTTCACTAACTTATGTTATGAAAACAAAATATTCCTATACAAAATGAATAAAGTAAAAGTATATCAATTAAAGTCAGTGGCAATTGTGTACATATACCCTAGGATATGATTTAACTTTACCCTACCAGGATACACAATAGCTCCTAGTTTCTCATTAAAAAAAAAAATCTGTTTGATAACAATGTAGTTGACATACATAACCAAATAGCAAAAATCAAATAGCAAAAAGAAGTCATAAGGTCATTATTATTATCCAAAGTTTACTGAACATAATTTTTAGTTCATCAATACCATTTTTTCCTTCTGTCATGAATAATTCTTAGCGTGTATATCCAAGGAGATAAAAACAACAAGGAAAAAAGCTTATGCATTATGTCTATCAAGTCTCCTAATATCTCCCTAAAATTATATTATAGGGATTGTTTTATTTAAAAACCAAAATAATGTTTCTTTGAGCCCCATTATCCATACTTTGTACTTAAAAAAGTACTGAATTTTAAAACAATGAAGTATACCACACCCAACTTTACAATTTTGTTTTTTCTTATGTTCAACCTCTAGCTTAGAATAGATCTGGCCCCAGAGAATGTTGTCCCTGATGGATCTTTTAATACTTTTTATTTAAGCATATATTCAAAAAAGGATACATGAAATTTGTGTCTTTACTGCTAGCATATTCTTGTTACATATGAAGATTATTCAATCTATGCAAATAGAGTTGTTCTCAATATTAGGGAAGGAAAAGATCTTCCTGGCAATCTATTAGAATGTCTTTAAAAAAATAAATTGAAATATTTCCAAACTCAAAAAAGGCCTGGTAAAGTATTGAGTAAGAAATGCCATTTATTATTACACATTTGGCAATTGTGTGATTTATTTCATGGTTATATAAAGTTTCTTACACTATTCCTTATGAATACCCTCATTACTTCAGCAGGCAAATTTATCAATTATAACCTATTGTGATGACCTATCTATCTATCTAGAATGGATACAATGAAATAGTATATGACTTTAAAATCTGTATTTATTTACTCTTAGTTGAACTTTTGAATCAGAAATTTATAACAGAAAGAGAAAGTATTAATATCAACTTGTGTAACATCACTATTTTGCAGGAAAAAAAAGAAAAGCAATATCTAAATATGTTATGTTACTTTTCCATGATCACTCACTTCTAGTGAAGTAAGTAGCTGGGTCAGAATTTCTATACATTTTCTTTGAATGGAAAGGCAATGTTTTTTTGGGTTTTGTTTTTTGTTTTTTTGTTTTGTTTTGTTTTGTTTTCACTCCCATTCTCTAAGGACCTGCTCTGTTACGTCTTTGGGTTATACCAGTTCTATATACAATAGCAGAACAGATTTAGCAAGTTAAGATCAGAACCATGAGTTTGATTAGAATAGACATAGATCAAAGTTGTGGACAGCAAAAGCTAATAGTCTCAAGAGGTAAGTTTTTTGTTTGTTTGCTTGTTTTTACAGAAAAGAGTATATTAGCATCTTAAATTCAACAGAATCCATATCTACTATACATATATCTATATATAATTACAAGCAGACCAAAGTAGAGTTCATCTTCTCAGAAACAGTACAGGACAAACCGATCAATATAGGCAACTTCTCTGTCTCCCTCTCGGTCTCCCCATCCGTTTCCCTCTCCCTTCCATCCCTTTCTACACACACACACACACACACACACACACACACACACACCACATATGATTATCTGACTCTAGGACAAAAATTTTCTGTTTTTATTTAATGATCTCCATCCATACCCCCTGAAATTGGCAAATGTTTCTTTGCATGAGGAAGCAGATCTCTGCATGTGTTTTCTATAACAGAGGAAGAGGATGGATTAGTTTTTGAAGGAAGTGGTTATGTTTTCTAAACTGCTTCCAAGAAAATTGTATTCTCCAAAGATAAAGGATTATCTAGGCCTTGGGGAGAGGAGAATAAAAAAATAAGTTAGTTAAGTTGGTATATGATTTGGCAAATGGAAAGATCTTAAAAAAACCCAAAAACTAAAACATAAAATCTAGAAATCCTATTTCTTAACACAGTAGAATATGAGAGAATGTAATAAATATTCATAGGCATTTTTCCTTTAATCATTCATCTTCTATATAAAATCCGTTTTTTTTTTTAATCTTTAGTCTACTTTGTATTGTCTACTATTCAACTTTTAAAGCATTTTGCAACCTGGACCTACCCTATCTTTCCAGGTTTATTGAACATTATTCCCCACTTCTCCACACACACACACACACACACACACTGAAATCCAGACAAATTAGTCTTCTCTATTTTCCTTATTTATATTCTATTACTTCACTCTCTCTCAATTCTTTTACAATGACTATTTCCACTATGTCTAAAATGTTCTTATTTCTTGTTGTTCAGCTATTTAGTTATGTGGACCATAATCTGCATGGATTTTTCTTGTCAAATCTATTTGTGTGGTTTGTTATTTGCTTCCCCAGTAGATTAAGGCAAACAAATGAAATGTCTTCTTTAGAATCTTCTTTAGATACAGGTAGTATCTGAGGGTGAATTTGAACTCAGGTCTTTCTGACTTCAGGTTTAGTACCCACTGAGCCATGAAAAGACCTCTCTCTACTTCTACCTTATAGAATATCTTTCTTCAAAGTTCAATTCAAACTTAAACTTCTACATGAAGTCTTTCATGATATTTTATCTTAAAAAAAAACTACATTGTATTTAACTTCTTTGCATTTGCTTTCTTTATATTTATTCTCAGCATTCTTACATATGTACTTATGTACCTGGGGTAAAATATTTAGCCCTCTCTCACTTAAATCCAATTCACTTGCGTGTCATGGCATCACCTCATAGTCCTTTTTGAGAACAAAGGACAAACAACAGAATGTTACTACTTATAAGTAAGAATTATTTCATTTTTTAAAACATCTATATCACTAGTGCCCAAAACAATATCTAGTATTGTAGATATGCTATGCCAGTTGACTATTTGATTAATTTTAAAATCAAGAAATCTAATAGAGAAAATTAAAGTAATAATGACATGTTATTTATGATTACAAATTAGATGGAAAGGAAAATTTTACTTCTTATTTGATGCTATTTGAACATAAAAATGAAAAAGACAGACATTATAAAACAGTTATTCTATGACTTCCCCAAGACTTCTGAAGAAGAGAACATTCAGAATAAGAAAATAGGGAATTTTCAAACCTATGGTACATTAATGAGCTGCCTACAGAGTAAAATAAGTGGATATATAACTCCTATTTCTGAAGAAGTGAAAGCAAGAAAATGGTCAATTAGACTGATTTTTTCCCCTGGGATTTTGCTAGAGAATGAAATTTAGTTTTAGGTCTTATTAATGAAATGAGATATGGAAATCTTTTGAAATTAAGGGTTTCAGGAATAGGGCTTGTTTTAAAAAAAAAAGTTAATGAGAATTGGTTGTATTTAGCTTGAAGAAGGGAAGGCTGAGAGGCAATGTACAAGTTTCACAAATGAAATATTTGGATTTAGCTTAAACATCTCCTAAATTTGTTGTTGGCAGGATAATGAGGTACTGAAATTCACTGCTAACAGATGTTATAATTTGTCCTTCATTTTCTACTTTTTTGTGAAAGATCAGACCACCATCTTTCTGGAGTAATTCAAATCTTTCCCCAGGTCCTGTTTAGTCTCATAATTCTATTAATTATGTTAAGCATGTATTTTTCTTCTGAAAGCACCTTTCCATAATAATTTTTGCCAAGTATGTCCTTCTGCCATTGAATTATCATTCAATTAAGGCTTTATAACATCTTTTAGCTTGAAAATAAATAAATTATATATTCAGCACTATTTATAAGTTGGATATTAAATGAAGATTATTCAAGATTTTTCCCCTTGAAGGTCAACTAGATTTGAAAATAGTCTGAAATGAACAACTTTTGATAGTTTTAAATAAGTTGCCTACAGAAACAAGGGAATATGTTTATTAAAAGTTAAGCTATCAGGTTATTGTTTTTTTGTCCAAAATTCTGTAAAATCACTAAGGAACTATGTAATAGTTGTACATTAGACAACATACATATTCCACTGACAAGACACTGGTTTTGAACAGAATTCACTTCTTGGAGATATAGCCTGAACAATTTAATGACATTTTAAGAAATATAATTAATGTTTTCTAATTTGGAAAGGAACATTCAGTATCTTCAGATATTTTAGGAATCCACATTAAAGTAATAACAATTCATTTTAACTAATGTGGAATGTACTTTATACAAAGGTAATAATAAAATATATTATCTCCCAAAAGTCATGGTTCATACAGTGTTATCCTAACAACAAACTTTTAAGCAAATTAAACAAGTTTTTTTTTCCCTCATTTTACATAAGAATAAGCTAAAGCACAGAAAAGTAAAGTGTCTTGGTCAAGGTCAATCAAATAGATAAATTTATGATTGTAAAGCTCATAATGCCTGTTTATTTTTGATATGCTTTTTGTATTAAATTCATTTTGATTACATCAGTGGTGAATTAGATTGCAATTTATAGTAAGTCAGCTAACATAACTGGGAGCCTTTACACCTTTTAACACAGTGTAATAGTAAGTTAAGCATTTATTGTTTTAGATGTGGATGTGTATGATCTTATTGGTGGCATTGATGGAAATGATAATGATATGCTAAACGTTTCATTTAATTTTATTAGAATCAGGAACTGGTACATCTATCACATCTTTCAGAAGTCAAAAACTTTATCATCTCTACTTTATTCCATTTTATGTTCAATTCAGTTGTTCTAATTTTGAGAAATGGACCACAGTGCAACTTCTATTACAAATAAATAATCTAAAATCATTCCTATAAAATTGCTTAGATACTACTTAGATACTGCAAAGTATTTTAGTAAAGGTGAAAGTCAAATGAAGATTTAAGTTACTTATAACAATAACAGTGGGTGCTAGTGCCTTGAGCCTTCTATGTCCCCTGAGGAAATACTTCTAGGGCCAAGTCAGTTTTTTTTTGGTATGCCATTTGTGTTATCATAAGCCAGATTTCACATTTGTCTACCAGTCTAATCTCCCAACAGGGAATTCCAATGTAAAGAAAAATGATCTTCATTTTGACTTAAAGCCTCCTATCTCCTCCTGAATATCATGTGATTCTAGGAAGTAAAACTACAAAAACAAAAAGAGTAATTATGTTATATCAATGAGTTATGAAAGCAAGAATTGACACATAGGAATTAGATGGAGGAGGAGGGCTGGTGGTTCTGAAATCCAACTCACATGAAGAATAGATTAAAGAAAAAATATATATATATATGCACACACATATGCATATCTATGTATGTATATATCCAAAAAGGTATAAAACCTTCCAAAATTTATAAAGAAATAAGAGGATGAAATAGGAAAAGGTAGGGTACAGAAGGATGTGTAAATTTATGTGAGTGGTATGAAGTGGGAGGTAAAGTGTGGGAAGAGAGGATAAGGAAGGGATCCCTGGATGGGGTGAGGCTAATTAGTAGCAAGGCAAGCTAGAGAGTAGATGTAAAGTAGAAGAGTTAGCAGGAATAGGAACAAGAAATAGTCACAAACACAATGGTGAGAAGTAGAATTTATTAGGAGAAAAATAGGTATAGTAATCATTGATCTGACAGTCAAAATTAAAAATGGTTCAATTAAAAGAGAAATCTCATTATATGTCAGCTTTAGCTGTGTGTATGTATGTTTATATGCATATATATGTAAGTATGTGCCATATATGTGTGTCTGTATATACATATATATGTATATATATATATATATATATTTGTGTGTGTATGTTTAATTATAGCCTGCTTGGGGGAGGTGGGGAGAGGAAAGGATAAAAAAATAAAACTGCATAACAGGAAGAAACCTTAGAAGTAACCAAAAAAATATGGACAGTTCTCAATGTCTTCTCTAACCTTTTCTCCCTACTATCTGTATTGAAACCTGATTTCCCCCTGATGAAACATCTTCCTTGGCAACCTATTCTAATTCTCATTAAAGCAAGTCTTTTAATTCTTTTCATCCCTCATCGAAATTCCCATAGCTCCCTCATCTTTCACTTCCTCAATTCTCCTTAGCTCTTAGGATGAGGTAGGGGATTTGGAATATACCTTGCCAACTATAATCACTTCCAGATTCTACTCCTTCTTCTATCATCCAGTAACTTCTCTTTCCTTAATGTTCCTGGTGATTACATTTACCATACAGTCAATATCCTGAGAGCTATTGTCTATAGAACCCCAGGTGATTCCTTTCTCAGAAATTTTTATTCCTCCCTAACTCTGGCTCTCAGAAAAGGGACTTCAACATGCATAATGATTCTCCTTTTATTATTTTATCCAGAGAAGGATTCTGGGAAGATGGCAGGGTAGATTATAAAATTTCATGCTTTCCAGATTTCCCCCGCAAATAAATTAAATTTGCATCTCAGGGCAAAAATAAACTGGTGAAAAATCAAGTAGCCTTGGGGCAGAACAGGAGTCTTCTTAATATAATGACAGAAGATCCAAAGAAAGACTCCAGTCCAAGGATTAACTCTTGTAAAGTACAAACATCTTTGGACTAGCTCAGCAGAAATACAACTGGAGAGAGCTGTGGCTAGCCAGGTGTCAATGGAGCCTCAGCAGGAACTATAGAAACTTTAACCTTCTAGGCTGTGGAGTCAGAGTATGGATCCAGCAAGACTGAGTGAATCTCAACTAATTAGGAGCTAGGCTCAGCTGTGCTGTGGGAATGAGACCCCAGGTATGAAAGAAGCAGCACATCCATTTAGTGCAATAGCAGCAGGGCAGACATGCTTCTGTCTATGGGAACTTGCTGGAGGATGGAGCTCTTGGTTTGGAGTTCCTGGTCGCAAGGGAAAGCTGAGGTGAAATCAGAGACACCATCCCCCACCCCACAATTAGAGGTGCTTACACTAACTCCTTTATTTTAAAAAATGAACAAGCAAAGAAGAAAGAACTGCATCACACCAACATATTATGGGAATAGGGAAGATAGGGTTCATCTTCAGAGAATGACACTGGTGTAAAAACAAGTTTCTATCCCAAAGATTAATGTGAAATGGCTCCCTGTCCAGAAAAAAATTCATAGAAGAATTTTTAAAAAAAATTAAAAGTCAAGTGAGACATTGAGGAAAAACTAGAAAAAATAAAAATAAAAACCATCCAAGAAAAACAAGAATTTTATGGAAAAAAGTTAACCAAGTAGAAAAGGAGATATAGAATTTCAAAGATAAAAATGACTGTTTGAAAATTAGAATTGGGCAAGGGGAAGTCAGTGAAGCTATGAAAGAACAAGAAATAACAAAACAGATGAAAAAGCATGAAAAAATAGAACAGAATATGAAATATCTTATAAGAAAAATGACAGATTTGGAGAACAGATCAAGAAGAGAAAATATAAGAAGAAGTGGACTGCCTGAAAATTGTGATCAAAAAAAGGACCTTGACACAATAATGAAAGAAATAATCCAGGAACATTGTCCTGGTGTTATAGGACAGTAGGGGGGATTTGAAATTGACAAAATCCACTCATCACCCCTCAACAAGATCCTATATGGAAAACACATAAGAACATCATAGCCAAATTTCAGGACCCCAGATCAAGGAGAAATTTTAGCAAGAAATAAGAAAAAAAAAACTATTCAAATATTATGGAACTACAATTAGAATTGTTCAGGACTTATCAGCAATGACAATAAAAGATCACAGGTCCTGGACTCGTATCTACCAACAAACAAAAGAACTAGGCATGTGCCCCAAAATATCAAATACAGAAAAAATTATCTGTAATATTAAATGAGAAAAAATGGACACTTAGTGAACTTGCAAATTTTCAGGACCTAACTATCAACCAAATTTGAAATTAATAGAAAAGATAACATGTAAGAGCCAATAGCAAAGATCAACTTCAGGGAACTCAATGTAGACAATTTTTTTTAACATGACAAGTAAAGACCATATGTTTAAGATTGACATCAGCAAAAGGGCAGCTCAAAAAAAAAAAAAAAAAAGATTGGGGCAGAGTTAAAGTAAAAAAACTAATAATTATGTTATACAGGTGAAATGCAGGGGAAAAGTAGACATAGATACATTAGAAGGGGGAGGAGGGCTTGCACTTTTGAGAACCTGCTCACATTCCAATGAATGTGTTAAATAGGAAATAATACATATATACAATGAAGGATAGCACCCTCCAAAATCTATAAAGAAATATTCATGGAGGGATGGGTGGACTAGGAAACAAAGTGGGTGGGAAGAAGACAAAAAAAGGATCAATGGGTTAGGAAGGTTAAGTAATGGCAGGGCAAGTGAGAAGCAGAATTAAAGCAGAGTCAACAAGGATAAGAAAGGTCTATGTATATGTATGTGTAAGGATGTGTGTAGATGTATGTATATATTTACATATGCATACATAAATATATCATTTTTAAGTTATAGCCTGTTTGGGAGTGAGGAGGATGAAAAGGAGAACAAAGAATAAAGTAAAAAAGGTAAGCAGCAAAGAACAAAAGAATAATTTACAAGGAACTAAATAAAAGATAGACCTTCATGAATACAATTTCTTCTACTAATATAGATATACTTTCTTGATCTGATAATTTATTGTTATGTATTTTGAATCCTCCTTCATATTTTGCTGGGCACATAACAATGTTCTCTTTTGTTTCATATTGTTTTGTATTTCTTTTCTGTTTTTCTTTTATATTATTCTGTTTTTTTCAACAAATTAAAAAAAAATAAAAAGCAAGTAAAAAACAACAAAATACCTTATCCATTTAATTCCTCAATCCACTTGTCTCCCACAAACTTCCTCAATCCTACCTTAATCACACAATTGATCTTTCCAGTACCTACAGATATACAGCAATGTAATTTAATATATACTTCTACTATATACCATAATTCCACATTCCAAAGTTTATCTTTCAAACCTTTTCATCCCCCCTCAAACTGTTCCTAACTTCCACTCTTTTTAGTCTCTTAACTAAAAACTTTTCATTTATTTTACAGAAATAAACAAACCCTGTGGTCATTTATCATAAACTACCTCTTCCTCAGTATCTATCATTCAGGGGTTTTATTTCATTTTGTTCTGTTTCACCTGTATCTCACATGGTGAAGTGGTATTATGCCTTATCAAGGCTAATCTCTCTTGTTTAAGCAATTCCATCCCTGTATGCAGGCCCATCAGCAGGCTCTTCCAATAATATAGGCAAGAGGTCATAACAGCCTCAACTATAATGGAAGCAGTATCAAAAAATAGAAAAAATAGTATTTGCTTGAGTTGCACAAATAAAACAAACAAATCTTGGGAACAGTTTGGATCTGGAGGATGAAAGATAGTGAGGAATTCAGGATAATTTAGAAGTTTCAACCCTGACAGATTGGGAGGAATGGATTTGGCTTCCATGGTAATAGAGAAGATAGGGGTAAAAAAGTTCAGGGAGAAAGAAAATGAGCTCAGTTTAGGACAAGTTGAGTATAAGAAGTCTACAAGTTATTCAGTATGAGATTTATTAAAGGTAGTTGTAAATATCAGAGTGGAAAATAGTAAAGAGATTAAGGCAGCATGAGTAGACTTAAAAATCATCAACATAGAGAAGATAATTAAATCATTTGGAGTCGAGGAGATCACCAGGTGAAATTAGAGAGAGAGAGAGGGAGGGAGAGAGAAAAGAAAAGGATGCAAAGTAGAATTTTGAAAGACATCTAAATTTAGAGGGTGTGATCCAAAAAACAATCCATCAAAGGAAACATGGCAGGACCATAGAAGGTAAGTATGAGAGAAAACAGGACAGAGTTTCTCTAAAACTTAGGGAAAAGATAGCATCAAGAATAAGATAATGATTAATGATATCAAAAACTACACAAAGATCAAGGAGAATGAACACTGGCCATTGGATTTGGCAAGAGCTCATTACTACCTCTGGACAAAGTAGGTTTAGTAAAATGATAGAGTCAGAAGCCTACTTATAAAGAAGTTAAAATGAGAGTGAAAGGAAAAGAAATTGAAGAGCTTATTAAAAACTTTCTTTGAAGTTTAGCTAAAAAAAATAGATTTTTTTCTGATTGCTTTCCATATCTGGAACATACTTCCTATTTTCCTGTAATGACCTTTCTAGCTTCCTTTAAGTCTCAAATAAATTCTACTTCTTTCAGAAAGTCTTCCAGAACTTCTCTTAATTCCCTTGCCATACCTCCATTAATTATTTCCAATTTAATTTGTATATAGTTTGCCTTGCATATATTTGTTTACATGTTGTCTCCTTGAGGGGAAAGGCTTTTTTTTTCCCTTTTTCTACCTCTACCTCATTACACTTCTTGGCAATAGCTGATACTTTAAAAAATGTTAATTATTTAATTACAGTTTCTTCCTGTATTTCAAAGGCAATTATGAAGATAAAAGAAAGGAATTATTCTTGGCCACAAAAAAAGATAAATGGATGGAAATTTCAAAGTCAGAAATAGGGATAGTCTAAGGAAAACTTAGATACAATCATCATGATGTTGATTGATTTGCCTTGAAAGATAATGGGTTCCCTTTCATTATAATTCTTCAAGCAGACCTGGAATGGATAACTAGATGATTACTCTTTGGAACTGTTGTTTCAACTATTGGAAAGGGAATATCAATTCAAGTATCAATTAAAGTAGATGATCTTAGTGGTTCTAAGTCTCTTTTATTTGATGGTTCTGTGAATTTCATATTGCCATACTTTTATAGTATCATTAGTTTCCTATGTCATCATTGTTATTGATTCCCCTAAAATGCAGTTCATAATCAGTCAATAGTCGTTAATCTTGTACATCTATTGTCAATGTTTTCCCAGAAGTCTGCCACATGGACAAATACCCAAAATGATGTGGAACATTCCTTAGACATATTGCCATTGCACAGATACAAAGGAAATATCCAGTGTAAACACTGGTTACTCCTTACCTGACTCTCTACATAACTGATGTATTTTCTCTTGTAATCATATTCATCTCTTGGAAAATATCCTTCATACTACTTTACTTGCTCAATCCTTGGTTCAGAATGTAGTGAATCGTACTCAAACACACCATGTAGTTTTCCATTTTTCCTTGGACAACTCAAAATTTTAACTTCTTAGACATTATCAGAACATGAAGACATCACTAAAAGAATATTGTTAGTAAAAATGGCATCTACTGCAGGGAGATATTTAGAAACACATAAATCCTTTTATCATTCCCCAAAGACATTCCAGCCTGTTTTCTTTCTCAAATTCCATTTTAGACTCATGTGTCTATTTGTTCAAGATAGAAGCCTAAAATATATTCACCAATACTATAAGTTTCCCATCAAAGGAGATATCATAATCAAGAAAATAAGTATCCTTAATTCATTTTTTAAAATTCCCAGTATGGGATAGCTGCATTCTGTTAAGTGACTATAAAAATCATTTAGGAGAAATTGTAACATTCTTAAACTTGACTGCATTCACCATAATGCAATAAGAAAACTAGAAATATGTAAGACCTCAGTATTTATATGTAATTTTAGTCAATTTTTTCTTGGACATGTTTTTATTGTAAAGGGAATTCATTTACCTTGCATATTCTTATAATTTTTTTATCATTTGATAATTGTTATCATGGTAACATGGAATGAATCCACCTATGTTATTGCACTTGTCAAAGAATCTTGTTTGATTTTTATATGTATATGAGAGATTTCTTAGAAAAGTTAAGTGGTGAATATTGATATAATTTGGAGAGTCATAAAATGTTGTACAAAGCTCATATGAACACAAAATACTATTATCTGAAGAACTAAAGCTAAAAATATGAAAAAATTAGAATGGTACATGGAGGCATGGAATGATTACAAAACATTGTAAAAAAGAAATCATCAAGAGTGGTAATGATTTACAGACTTTTGTCAAAGAAAAGAATCAAGCAAATGATTCAATACATAAATAGAATAAGAAACAAACATGTGAAGACCTTCAGAATATTGTTAGGTTGTAGATCTGTGGTAAACAGGTGGGAGCTCATGGACAAGTGTTACATAGGCTAGAGAGTGATAGAATTTTTTTTTAACATCATTAGAAAGAAAAGCTTTATTAATTAGATTGCAGATCCATATAAGGCTATACAAAATATAAGAAAGTAAGTATTACATATTTCAAAATTCAAGAGACCTTGCATGAACTAAAAGAAGAAAACTCTAATATAAAATAAGAATTTTATTCCTCTTAAAAAGGTTATGATGATGTAGAATTAGAATTTAGTTTGAATTATAGAAAATATACAACTGCCTTTCTATTAAAAAAAAACTGCCACATACTTATCAGATTCTAAGGAGAATTGAAATGTATGAAGAAAGCAATTTTAAAATGAGTTGTAGAGCAAATAAAAGTTACAAACAAAAAATCAGAGTGTTATATTTATCCAGACTGAAAAACAAGGACAATGCAATTACAAAAGTCAATAGAGACATTTAAAGAGAGGAAAACAAATAAGGAATCAAAAAGTAAACAGCTATTTTAGATCAATTGCAAATAGTCCAGAAAAAGCCAGAGAGTCTTTAATAGTAGCATATTTTAATAATAAATGCTGAAAATGCAGTGAATCAACATGTGAAGAAAAAGCACGACCAAGTGATGCACACTATAACATTCAAAACAGTACATTTGATGAGCTTTGTTTTAGGCCTTTCTGTATGACATTTCTCACAGAAATAGCCACATTATTGCTCCTGGTGTTTTGTGACATTCCTGCTCATTTCTAAGTGCAAATGACATGTATACTTCTTAAGCAGAGAGAAAATTATATATGAATGTGTGTCTATGCACATACACAGACATACATACATATACATATATACATATACATATATATATATATATATATATATATATATATATACATATTCAAACACTTTTTTTTCCAGGTTGGGAAAAGATGAAGCATGTTAATGCTGGGATGCCAAGTATATGCAGATATATCACACCATAACAATAGGCAAATCTATGTCAGAGAGGAGTAGAAATCCAATAAATTAATATATTTAGCATGGTATGTTCAATGAGTACTCTCAGTGGTCTCCTCTCTTTTTGATTTTTAATTTCTAAGATCACCTTAAATTATTTCCTGGGTAAGAATAACATCTCACACATACAAAATGGAATGCTATCTTAATATTTAATATATTAGTTGATTGAATGCTCCCCCCAAAATGGAAATTCCTCTGTTTTCTCACATTGCTGACTTATTCTCAGCCAAAAATCTTTCCCTGCCCAAGTAATTTGAAGAAACTGTCATGTTAGATTTTTTTTCAGATAAACCAACAGTTCTTACTGTTTCTTGATCAGCCCAATATATGTATCAGCTATTGTTATTATTTATTACTAAGCAGTGCTATCAATTACTTGATATGCAATTGTATTTTCTTCCTATACCTGTCGCCATATATCACATAAAATTAAAGTCAAAAGACCTTAGTTCAAAGCTCTCCTGTCCATTTATCATGTGATTCTGAATAAATAACTTCATTAATCTAGGCCTTAGGTTACCCATATATAAAATGAAGAAATTGAATTAGATGGCTTCTAAAGTTCATTCATACTCTAAATTTAAAATGTCTTTACAGCAGTTTTCCTTCATATAGGGAGTCTGCATCTGTCTTTTCTATTTAATTGTTTTTAGAAGTATATTGGAGTTAAAATGATTCTCTTTGTAATTATTTCAATTTTATTTATTCTTTTTTTTAAAATCCAATATAGGCATACACATTTCCACAATTATATTGCTGCACAAGAAAAATCCAATTAAAAAAGGAAAAAGAAATGAGAAAGAAAATAAAATTCAAGCAAATAACAAGAAAAAGAGCGAAAATGGTATGTTGTGATCCACCCTCAGTTCCCACAGTCTTCTCGCTGGCTATAGATGTTTCTCTTCATCAAAAGACAAGTGGAACTAGCCTGAATCATATCATTGCTGAAAAGAGCCATGTACATCAGAATTGATCATTGTATAATCTTGCGGTTGACTTGTGTAATAATCTACTGGTTCTGCTCATTTCATTTAGCATCAGTTCATGTAAATCTCTGTAAGTCCCTCTGAAATCATCCTGCTGATAATTTTTTTATGGAACAACAACATTCCATAGTTCATATGCTATAACTTATTCAGCCATTCTTCAACTGAAGGACTTTCATTCAGTTTCCAGTTTCTTGCCATTACAAAAAAGGGCTACCACAAACAGTTTTACACATATGGGTTCCTATCCCTCCTTTAAGATCTTTTTGCTAGATCAAAGAGTATGCAAAGTAATAAGTGGATAACCCACTGATAGTTCCAAATTGCTTTCCAAAATTCTTGGATCAGTTCACAATTTCACCAACAGTATATTAGTGTTCCAGTTTTTCCACATCCTCTCCAACATTCATCATTATCTTTTCCTGTCATCTTAGCCAATCTAAGATGTGTGTTGTGGTACCTCAGAGCTTTTTTTTTTTAATTTATTTTTCTGAAAAATAATTTTTCACATTATTAGAAATAGTTTCAATGTCTTGATCTGAAAATTGTCTTTTCATATCTTTTGACTATTTATGTACTGGAGAATGGCTTGAATTCTTAGAAATTTGAGTCAATTCTCTATAGATTTTAAAAATGAATGAAACATTTATCAGAACCCTTGAATGTAAAAATATTTCCTATTTTATTGCTTCCCTTCTAATCCTATCTGCTTCAGTTTTGTTTGTATAAAATCTTTTTAATTTAATGAAACCAAAATTGTCTATTGTGTGTCTGATAATGAGCTCTAGTTCTTCTTTATTCACAAATTTCCACAGATCTGAAAGGTAAACTATCCTATGTTCTACTTTGTTTATATCACTCTTTATGTCTAAATCATGAACACATTTAAACCTTATCTTAGTATATGGTGTTAGGTGTAGGTCAGTACCTAGTTTCTGCCACACTAGTTTCCACTTTTCCCTGCAGTTTTTGTCAAATAGTGAATTTTTATCTCAAAAGCTGAGTTCTTTGGGTCTGTCAAACACTACATTACTCTATTCATTAACTATTTTGTCCTGTGAACCTAATCTATTCCACTGATCAAGTTCTCTTTCTTAGCCAGTGCCAAATGGTTTTGATGATCACTGCTTTATACTATAGATTTGCTTCTAGGACAGTAGGCCACCTTCATTTGTAGTTTTTTTTTCCCACTAATTCCCCTGAAATTCTTTTGTTCTTCCAGCTGAACTTTGTTGTTATTTTTTCAAGAATTGTAAAATAATTTCATGGTAGTTTAATTGGTATGGAACTAAATAAGTAGATTAGTTTTAAAAGTATTGTCATTTTTATTATATTTTCTAGGCCTACTCATCAGCATTTAATATTTTCCCAACTGATTAGATCTAACTTTACTTGTGTGGAAAGTGTTTTGTAGTTATGTTCATATAGTTCCTGACTTTTTCTTGGCAGATAGATTCCCAGATATTTTATACTATTGACAGTTATTTTGAATGAAATTTACCTTTATATATCCTGCTGCTGGACTTTGTTGGTAATATATAAAAATACTGATGATTTATGTGGATTTATTTTGTATCCTGCAATTTTTCCAAAGTAGTAAATTGTTTCTAGTAGTTTTTTATTTGATTCTCCAGAGTTCTCTAAGTATACCATCATATTATTAGCAAAGTGTGATAATTTAGTTTCCTCCTTACCTACTTTAATTCCTTTAATGTCTTTTTCTTCTCTCATAGCTAAAATTTTTGCATTTTCTGATACAATACTGAATAGTAATGGTGATATTATTGGGAAATACTAGTTTTGTCCCCATTACATATGATGCTTGCTGCTGTATTTGTTATTTTTTTTTACATTGTAGCCTTTTATTTTCAAAACATATGCAAGGATAATTTTTCATCATTGAGCCTTACAAAATTTGGTGTTCCAATTTCACCTCCCCTTCTTCCTATCACCTCCCCTAGATAATACAATATATGTTAAACATGGTAAAAATATGTAAGTCCAATATAGGAATACATATTTATACAATTACCTTGCTGTACAAGAAAAATTAGATCAAAAAGGGAAAAAAAAAGAAGGAAAATAAAATTCAAGCAAACAAGAAAAGAAATGAAAATGCTATGTTGTGATCCACACTCAGTTTCTGTAGACTTCTTTCTGGGTGTAGTTGGCTCTCATTATCATAAGATCATTGGAACTGGCCTGAATCGTTTCATTGTTTAGAAGAGTTATGTCCATCAAAATAGATCATGATATAATCTTGCTGTTGTGGTATATAATGATCTCCTAGTTCTGTTTATTTCACATATCATTAATTCCTGTAAGTCATGTGGGTCCCTTTCCCCCCTTTACGATCTCATTGGGACATTAGCCCAGTAAAAAAAAAAAATTACTGGGTCAAAGAGATGCATAGTTTGATAATATTTTGAGCATAGTTTGCTAATGACTTTAAATAAATAATACTGATCCTTTTAAGGAGAACTCTAAGACAATACTGAATAGTAAAGGTGATACTTTGTATCCTTGTTTCACCCCTGATCTTATGATAGTTGCTTATGGTTTTAGGTAAATGATAATGATTATTTTAAGAAAAACCCCATTTATTCCTACAATCTCCAGTATTTTTTTAAATAATAATGGATGTTGGATTTAATAAAAAAAAAAACTTTTTCTGCATCTATTGAGATAATCGTATGATTTAAAAAAAATTGGCTACTGATATAGTCAATTATGCTAATAGTTTTCCTAGTATTGAGCCAGCCCTGTATCCCTGGGATAAATCCTATTTGGTCAAAGTATATTATCCTGAGGATGACTTTCTGTAATCTCTTTGCTAATATTTTATTTAAGATTTTTTGCATCAATATTTATTAAGAATATTTGTCTATAATTTTCTTTCTCTGTTTTCATCTGACCTAGTTTAGGTATCAGAACCATATCTGAGTCATAAAAAGAATTTTAAAGTAAAGATCATATGTAATGGGGATAAACTGGAACCATTCCTAGTAAGATCAGGGGTAAAACAAGGTTGCCCACTATCACCATTACTATTCAATATTGTATTAGAAATGTTAGGTTTGGCAGTAAGAGAAGAAAACAAGATTAAAGGAATTGTAGTAGATAATGCAGGAACCAAATTATCACTCTTTGCAGAAGATATGAAAAAAAATAGGAAAAGGAGTCCTTTATACAAGTAAGCATTTAGAAATATGAAATTTCCCATTTATTACTGCTTTGGTTGCATCCTCCAAATTATGGTAAGTTGTCTCATTATTGTCATTTTCTTGGATGAAATTATTGATTGTGTCTATGATTTGATGTTTCACCCATTCATTCTTTAAAATAAGATTATTTAGTTTCCAATTACTTTTTGGTCTATTTTCCCCTGGCCTTTTATTGAATGGAATATCTTTTTCTTTTTTTTTTTTATTTTTATTTAATAGCCTTTTATTTACAGGATATATACATGGGTAACTTTACAGCATTAACAATTGCCAAACCTCTTGTTCCAATTTTTCACCCTTACCCCCACCCCTCCCTAGATGGCAGGATGACCAGTAGATGTTAAATATATTAAAATATAAATTAGATACACAATAAGTATACCTGACCAAAACGTTATTTTGCTGTACAAAAAGAATCAGACTCTGAAATATTGTACAATTAGCTTGTGAAGAAAATAAAAAATGCAGGTGTGCATAAATATAGGGATTAGAATTCAATGTAATGGTTTTTAGTCATCTCCCAGAGTTCTTTTTCTGGGCATAGCTAGTTCAGTTCATTACTGCTCCATTAGAAATGATTTGGTTGATCTCGTTGCTGAGGATGGCCTGGTCCATCCGAACTGGTCATCATATAGTATTGTTGTTGAAGTATATAATGATCTCCTGGTCCTGCTCATTTCACTCAGCATCAGTTCGTGTAAGTCTCTCCAGGCCTTTCTGAAATTATCCTGTTGGTCATTTCTTACAGAACAGTAATATTCCATGATTTTCATATACCACAATTTATTGAATGGAATTTCTAATGCATCATGATCTGAAAAGAATGCATTTACTATTTCTGCCTTTCTGAACTTATTTTTAAGGTCTTCATATGCTATAGATGGTCAGTTTTTGTATAGGTTCCATGAACTGCCAAGAAGAAAGTGACATTGTCTCCATTCAATTTTCTCCAAAGATCTATCATACCTAACTTTTTTAGTATTCTATTTACCTCTTTAACTTCTTTCTTATTTATTTTGTGATTTAATTTATCCAGTTCAGAGAGCAGAACTTTGAAATCTCCCACTATTATATTTTTGCTATCTATTTCTTCTTGCAACTTTCTTAACTTCTCCTTTAGGAATTTAGATGTTATACCACTTGGTGCATATATGTTTAATATTGATATTGCTTCATTATCTATGATACCCTTTAGCAAGCTAAAGTTTCCTTCTTTATCTCTTTTAATTATATCTATTTTTCCTTTTGCTTGATCTGAGATCAGGATGGGTACCCCTGCTTTTTTTTTTTTTTTTTAACTTCACCTTAAGCATAATAGATTCTGCTCCAATCTTTTACCTTTACTCTGTATATGTCACTATGCTTTAAATCTGTTTCTTTAAAGAACATATTGTAGGATTCTGGCTTTCAATCCAATCTGCTATCTGCTTCTGCTTTATGGGAATAGTTCACCCCCTTCACATTTCCAGTTAAAACTACTAATTCTGTATTTCGTGCCATCTTATTAACCCCAAATTATAATTTTTCTTTCCTTTCCCCTTTCCCTCCTACCCAGTATTTTACTTATGAGCACTACTTGCCTCAAGCAGTCCTCCCCCTTTAGAGACCCTCCCCCTTTCTTATACCTTCCCCCTACTATTTCTCTTATCACTCCTATTTAGCCTACATCTTCCCTTTTTGATTTCTTCCTCCCACTTTTCTACAAGGTGAAAAAGTTTCTCAGTAAAACCAAATATAACTGATATTCTTTTTTTGAGCCAAATCTGGTGAGAGTAAAATTCACTCACCATTCATTTGCTCAATCATAATAGGTTTTCTTTGCCTCTTACTGAGATGTGATTTCCCTAATTTTAACTCCACTTCCCCTCTTTTTTGTGCATTACAATCCACTTTGCTCCTCTTGTTTCATTGTTATATTATAACAATGAAATCAGATTATGCATTATTCTCTATGCATACCCATAATAGAAATAGTTCTCAAGAGTTTTTTTTTTTTCTTTTTACCTTTTTATGCTTCTCTTTAGTTCTATATTTGAAAATATTTTTTTTTTTTTTGTTTAGCTCTGGTCTTTTCATCAAAAATAAATGGAATTCACCAGTTTTATCTTCTTCCATGAAAGAAAATTCTCAATTTAGTAGGGTAATTTATTCTTGGCTGCATTCCAGAGTAACAGTTTTTATGCACTTTGAGCCTTTAAAGTGGAAACTGCTAGGTACTGGGTAATCTTTATTGTGGCTCCTCAGTATTTGAATTGTTTCTTTCTGGCTGTTTGTATCATTTTTTCCTTGATCCAATAGCTCTGAAATTTAGCCACGATGTTTCTTAAGGTTTTAATTTTTGGTTCTGGTGAATTTTTTGGTGTTTGGTGAATTTTTTCAATGGTCATTTTACCTTCTGATTCTATGACACCTGAGTAGCTCTCTTTGATGATTTCCTTAAAAATAGTGTCTAGGCTCTTTTTTTGCACTATGGATTTCGGGGTGTACAATCCTTAGATTGTTTCTCCTAGATCTATTTTCCAGATCAGTTGTTTTTCCAATTAGGCATTGCACTTTTTTTTCCTATTTTTTCAATTTTTTTGGTTTTACTTGTGGTCTTGTTGCCACATTGAGTCATTCATTTCCGTTGGTTCAGTTCTGAATTTTAGTGAATTATTTTTTCATTTACATTTTTCCTTCTTTTTATCCTTATCCAATTGAATTTTTAAATGAGTTGTTTTATTCTATGGGATTTTTTTTTTTCATTTCACAAATTCTATTTTTAAGGAGTTATTTTATTTCACCATTTCACAAATTCTGTTTTTAACAAGTTATTTTATTTTTCTGTTTCACAAATTTTGTTTTTCTGGGAATTTTTTTTATTTTTTCCATTTTATCAAATCTATCTTTTAATGTCTTTTATGCCTATTCTAAACCCTCTTGCAAAATTGTCATTTCTTTCTCCATTTTTCTTCTATCTCTCTTTTAATATCCTTTTTAATTTCTTCTAGGAGAACTTGGTGTCATGGGGACTGGATTATATCATCTTTTAGGGATTCACCTGGAGAAAATCTGCCTCATCAGGGTTTGATAACTATTTTTTCTCTTTCAGCATAGAAGCTATCATCAGAGTTCTTTTTACTTTTTTAATCATTTTTTTTTTAAGTTAAGGTCTGCTTTTAGGGCAGGGGAGGTTATTCAAGCTTTCTCTACAAGCAGCAGTTTCCTCCTTGAGCAGCTGCAGCTGTAGTGGGTCAGTTCTGACTCACTCCCAGTGCCTAGTGGGTGTGGCCAGTTCTCATGAGATTTTAGCATTTTGGGGATAATCATTAACCTTTGTGTTTGAGTTGAATGTTTTCTAACTTCTCTGCTGATCTACTGACTTATAGCCAGGGCAGAGTTGCCAACACTACTGCTGTAGATTCTTCCCTGAAGATTCTCCACCCTATGGAGTCTGCACCACCTGCAGAGTCATCACTGCCCTGGGACTCTGCACTGTCTGCACTGGCATTTGTGCTCAGCTGCTTGTGTTTGACTGCCTCCCTCCTGTTTCTGATCAAAACAGATCTTTTCTGGGATCTTCTAAATTATCTTTCATTCTTAATTTGTTGCACAAATTAAATAAAATAGGAAAAGGGAAGGTCAATGAATTGGGCTTGAAACAAACAAACAAAAAAAAAAACACTAGTAAAAGAGCAAATTAAAAATCCTCAAACAACTACCAAACTTGAAATTCTAAAAAGAAAAGGAGAGATTAATAAAATTGAAAGCAAAAAAAAAAAAAAAAATATTGATTTAATAAATAAAACTAATAGTTGATTTTATGAAAAACCCAACAAAATGATAAACCTTTAGTAAATTTGATTAGAAAAATGAAAGAGGAAAATCAAATTGTTAGTCTCAAAAATCAAAAGTCTGAACTATATACCTATGCAGAGAATATTAGTGCAATTTTAGGAGTTACTTTGTCCAACTTTATGCCAATAAATATGACAATATAATGAAATGGAGGAACAACTACAAAAATGTAGATTGCCCAGTGTTAAGTAAAAGACAGGCCAATTCTTCGAGAACCTCCACAGCTGTGGATCATACCATATAAAGCAGCTGGAAGGCAGCCTTTGTTGACACAGGCGTTGTAGACTGGAAGAAGATAAATTGGAGGCAAGAGGGAAGAGGATAGAGGTCTGAACGCAATGGCATCTCAGTGAGAGAGTCAGAGAATTTCAACTGCTTCTCAATCTCCTTGTATTATCCTCTCACAAGAGGAGATCCACTCTGCAGGTCTGGGTTGGATCTCCAGCAGCCACTGTTGGGTGGCTCCCATGTATTCCAACAGCCCCCGTGTATTCCAACAGCCCAGATTAACAGAAGAGAAAATAAATTACATAAATAGTCCCATTTTAGAAAAAATAAATAGAACAAGCTATTAATCAACTTCCCCCTCTCTCCCCCAAAAAAATCCCCAGGACCAGTTGGATTTACATGTGAATTCTACCAAACATTTGAAGAACAATTAACTCCAATATTATATAATCTATTTGAAAAAAGAGGGAGTGGAGTCCAGGAGGCGGAGCCAAGATGGCAGAGACGACACACCCGACTTTCTAAGCTCTTCTCTTACCCTATTTATCAATATTATATCGAGCCTCAAAAATAGTCTTGACTGCTATAATTTGTAAAGATAAGAAGTAGAACAACTCACCAGCCCAAGAAAATCTGCAGTCTCGCCAAAAAAATTTGGTTCCGGGGCCAGGGGGGAGATCAGCACAGACAGGGAGAGAAATTAGGTTCTGAGGAGAGCCTCAAACCAAAAGTGAAAGCACAGATCTCAGCACAGATCTCAGCACAAGCGAGCAGCCCCAACCCACAGTACGGGGCTTTTCCTTGGGGCAGCTGTGATCCTGCACAACAGGAGGACGCAGCCCAGGTTAGCCTCCAATCTGCCCAGTGGGGGGCTCGGCTTGGGGTCATAGAGTTTTCCCAGGGCATATTTGCATCAGGCAGAGAGACTGGGGCAGAGTTTGGGGCGGTCTACAGTCTGCAGTCAGCTGCTAATACTCACAGTCCCACAAGAGGCTCCGGCCTGGGGCAGTGACACTTTCACCCCTTAGTCTCTAGCCTAGGGCAATCGCTAACCCAAACAGCCCAACTGGGCACTTCGAATAGCACGGCCAGTGTGGAATCCACTTCCTGTTGGGGGAAGGGAAAACTCTCACTCAGAGCACTCCCATACCTCGGAGCCAGAAATCGGTTTACATCTCTCTCTGCTCTGCAGAGGAAGCTGGTAACCCCCTTGCCTAGGAGACATACCCAAAAGGCTTTAAAACATGAATAAAAAGATGAAAAGAACAATCGTCAGCTTCTATTCAGAAAAAGAGCAGGTCAGCAAACCTGAAGAGACCTCAAACAGCAAAAATGCATCAGACTGTCCTCCTTTACATGATGCTCTCATAGAAGAGACCATTAAAAGGCTCAAAAGAGAGTTAGAAGATAAATGGGGAAAGGAAAGAGAAGCCTTACAAGAGAGCAACAACTTCCTGAAATACGAATTGGAAAAGTTAAAAAATTCCCAGGAAGTGCAGGGAAACAAAATTGGTGAATTGGAAAAAATAAAGAATTTGCAAGAAAGAAGGATCTGTGAATTGGAAAAAGAAAATAATTCACTAAAAAAAAAAATTAGTGAAATGGAAAAAAATTCCACAGACCAAAACAATACATTTAAAAACTCAATTGGACATATACAGAAAGAAGTAAAAAAAGCTAATGAAGAAAATAATTCTTTAAAAATTAGAACTGAACAAATAGAAACTAATGATTCATTGAGACAGCAAGAATCAGTCAAGCAAAAACAAAAAAATGACAAACTGGAAAAAACCATGAATTATCTACTTGCAAAAACGACAGACTTGGAAAATAGATCTAGGAGAGATAATCTGAGGATTTTTGGACTTTCCGAAAACAATGATGAAAAAAAGAGCCTAGATACTATTTTACAAGAAATCATCAAAGAGAACTGCCCAGATGTAATAGAATCAGAAGGTAAAATAGGCATTGAAAGAATTCATCGAACACCTTCTGAAAGAAACCCTAAAATAAAAACCCCAAGGAATATTGTGGCAAAATTTCAGAACTATCAGATTAAGGAAAAAATTTTACAAGCAGCCAAAAAAAAAAAAAATTTAAATACCAAGGTCCAATAAGGATCACCCAAGATCTGGCTCCTGTACATTAAAGGAAAGAAGGGCTTGGAACATGATATTCTGAAAGGCACAAGAACTTGGGATGCAGCCAAGAATAAATTACCCAGCTAAGCTGAGCATTTTCTTCCAGGGAAGAAGATGGACATTTAATGAAACAAATGAATTCCATTTGTTTCTGAAGAAAACCAGAACTAAACAAAAAATTTGAGCTCCAACCATAGAACTCAAGAGATGCAGAAAAGGTAAAATAACTTTGAGAATTGTATTTCTGTTGTGGATATACAAAAAGAATACATGTATAATTTGATTGTACTGATATAACATAAAAAAGGGAAGTAGATATGGAAAAGGGATGATGGCAGAATAAGGTGGGAAGGAGGGATAAAAAGAGGGAAACCACATCCCACAAAGAGGCTAAGGAAACTTATCATATCTGAGGGAATTTAGAGAGGGGGAGGAACATTGTGTGAATCTTACTCTCATCAGAGTTGGCTCAAAGAAAAAATAATTGACATTTGTTTTAGAGAAAATTCTCTCTCGCCTCATTAAAAACGGGGGAGAGGAAAAGGGAAAAGAAAAAGAGTAATAAGGGAAGGAAGGGGAAAAGACTCAAAGGGGGGAGGGAGGGATTATAAAGAGGGTAAGCAGCGTGATACAAGAGGAGTATATAAGTTTAAAAGGGGGAAAGAGGGTTGGGGGAGGCAAGAATAAGTAAAGCACAATCTGGGGTTACTAGGATGGTAGGAAATGCAGATTTAGTAATTCTAACCTTAAATGTGAATGGGATGAACTCCCCCATAAAGAGGAGGCAGATAACAGACTGGATCAAAAATCAGAACCCTACAATATGTTGTTTACAAGAAACACATTTAAAGCAGGGGGATACATATAGAGTAAAGGTAAAAGGCTGGAGCAAAATCTATTATGCTTCAGGTGAAGTCAAAAAAGCAGGGGTAGCCATCCTTATCTCAGATCAAGCAAAAGTAAAAATTGATCTAATTAAAAGAGATAAGGAAGGAAACTACATCCTGCTAAAGGGTAGCATAAACAACGAAGCAATATCAATATTAAACACATATACACTAAGTGGTATGGCATCCGACTTCCTAAAGGAGAAGTTAAGAGAGTTGCAAGAAGAAATAGACAACAAAACTGTAATCGTAGGAGATCTCCACCTTGCACTCTCAGAATTAGACAAATCAAACCACAAAACAAATAAGAAAGAAATTAAAGAAGTAAATAGAATATTAGAAAAATTAGGTATGTTGGATCTTTGGAGAAAATTGAATGGAGATAGAAGGGAATATACTTTCTTCTCAGCAGTTCATGGAACCTATTCAAAAATTGACCATATATTAGGACATAAAGACCTCAAAATTAAATGCAAGAAAGCAGAAATAGTAAATGCTTTCTTTTCAGATCATGATGCAATAAAAACTACATTCAACAAAAAGTTAGGGGGAAATAGACCAAAAAGTAATTGGAAACTAAACAATCTCATCTTAAAGAATGATTGGGTGAAGCAGCAAATTATAGATACAATTAATAATTTCACTCAAGATAATGACAATGATGAGACATCATACCAAAATTTGTGGGATGCAGCCAAAGCGGTAATAAGAGGGAATTTTATATCCTTAGAGGCTTACTTGAATAAAACAGAGAAAGAAAAGATTAATGAATTGGGCTTGCAACTAAAAAAACTAAAAAAAGACCAAATTAAAAACCCCCAATCAAATACTAAATAGGAAATTCTAAAATTAAAAGGAGAAATTGAAAATATTGAAAGTAAAAAAAAAAAAAAAAACTATTGAACTAATTAATAAAACTAAGAGTTTGTTCTATGAAAATCCAATAAAATAGATAAGCCTTTGTTAAATCTGATTAGAAAAAGGAGGGAGTAAAATGAAATTAGTAGTCTTAAAAATGAAAAGGGAGAACTTTCCACCAATGAAGAGGAAATTAGAGAAATAATAAGGAGTTATTTTGCTCAACTTTATGCCAATAAATTTGATAACCTAAGTGAAATGGATGACTACCTCCAAAAATATAGACTTCCCAGACTAACAGAGGAGGAAGTAAATTGCTTGAATAGTCCCATTTCAGAAAAAGAAATAGAACAGGCAATTAAACAACTCCCTAAGAAAAAATCCCCAGGACCAGATGGATTTACATGTAAATTTTACCAAACATTTAAAGAACAATTGGCCCCAATGCTATATAAATTATTTGATAAAATAGGGAATGAAGGAGTCCTACCAAATTCCTTCTATGACACAGACATGGTACTGATACCTAAACCAGGTAGGCTGAAAACAGAGAAAGAAAATTATAGACCAATCTCCCTAATGAATATTGATGCTAAAATCTTAAATAAGATATTAGCAAAAAGACTACAGAAAATCATCTCCAAGATAATACACTATGATCAAGTAGGATTTATACCAGGAATGCAGGGCTGGTTCAATATTAGGAAAACTATCAATATAATTGGCCATGTTAATAACCAAATTAACAAAAACCATATGATCATCTCAATAGATGCAGAAAAAGCATTTGATAAAATCCAACATCCATTCCTATTAAAAACACTTGAGAGTATAGGAATAAATGGACTTTTCCTTAAAATAATCAGCAGCATCTATTCAAAACCATCAGTAAGCATCATACGTAATGGAGACAAACTGCAACCATTCCCAATAAGATCTGGAGTGAAACAAGGTTGCCCACTGTCACCGTTACTACTTAATATTGTATTAGAAATGCTAGCTTTAGCAATAAGAGCTGAGAAAGAGATTAAAGGAATAAGAATAGGCCATGAGGAAACCAAATTATCACTCTTTGCCGATGACATGATGGTATACTTAGAGAACCCCAGAGATTCTGCTAAAAAGTTATTAGAAATAATCCACAACTTTAGCAAAGTTGCTGGTTATAAAATAAACCCACATAAGTCATCAGCATTCTTATATATCACTAACAAAATCCAACAGTCAGAGTTACAAAGAGAAATTCCATTTAAAGTAACTACTGATAATATAAAATATTTAGGAATCTATCTGCCAAGGGAAAATCAGAAACTTTATGAGCAAAATTACAGACCACTTTTCACACAAATTAAGTCTGATCTAACCAATTGGAAAAATATTAAATGCTCTTGGATAGGGCGAGCAAATATAATAAAGATGACAATATTACCTAAACTAATCTATTTATTTAGCGCTATACCAATCAGACTCCCAAAAAACTATTTTAATGACCTAGAAAAAATAACAACAAAGTTCATATGGAAAAACAAAAGGTCAAGAATTTCAAGGGAATTAATGAAAAAAAAATCAAATGATGGTGGCTTAGCTGTACCAGATCTAAAATTATATTATAGAGCAGCAGTTACCAAAACTATTTGGTATTGGCTAAGGAATAGATTAGTTGATCAGTGGAATAGATTAGGTTCAAGGGATAAAACAGTCAACAAATATAGCAACCTAGTCTTTGACAAACCCAAAGATCCCAGCTTTTGGGATAAGAACTTACTGTTTGATAAAAATTGCTGGGAAAATTGGAAACTAATATGGCAGAAACTAGGCATTGATCCATACTTAACGCCGTACACCAAGATAAGGTCAAAATGGGTTCATGACCTAGGCATAAAGAATGAAATTATTAATAAATTAGAGGAACATAGGATAGTTTACCTCTCAGACCTGTGGAAGGGGAAGGTCTTTATGACCAAAGCAGAACTAGAGATCATTACTGATCACAAAATAGAAAATTTCGATTATACCAAACTGAAAAGTTTTTGTACAAACAAAACTAATGCAGACAAGATTAGAAGGGAAGCAATAAACTGGGAAAATATTTTTACAGTCAAAGGTTCTGATAAAGGCCTCATTTCCAAAATATATAGAGAATTAACTCTAATTTATAAAAAATCAAGCCATTCTCCAATTGAAAAATGGTCAAAGGATATGAACAGACAATTCTCAGATGAAGAAATTGAAACTATTTCTAGTCATATGAAAAGATGCTCCAAGTCATTATTAATCAGAGAAATGCAAATTAAGACAACTCTAAGATACCACTACACACCTGTCAGATTGGCTAAGATGACAGGAAAAAATAATGATGATTGTTGGAGGGGATGTGGGAAAACTGGGACATTGATTCATTGTTGGTGGAGTTGTGAACGAATCCAACCATTTTGGAGAGTAGTTTGGAACTATGCTCAAAAAGTTATCAAACTGTGCATACCCTTTGATCCAGCAGTGTTACTACTGGGATTATATCCCAAAGAGATTATAAAGAAGGGAAAGGGACCTGTATGTGCACGAATGTTTGTGGCAGCCCTTTTTGTAGTGGCTAGAAACTGGAAACTGAATGGATGTCCATCAGTTGGAGAATGGCTGAATAAATTGTGGTATATGAATATTATGGAATATTACTGTTCTGTAAGAAATGACCAACAGGATGATTTCAGAAAGGCCTGGAGAGACTTACACGAACTGATGCTGAGTGAAATGAGCAGGACCAGGAGATCATTATATACTTCAACAACAATACTATATGATGACCAGTTCTGATGGACCAGGCCATCCTCAGCAATGAGATCAACCAAATCATTTCTAATGGAGCAGTAATGAACTGAACCAGCTATGCCCAGAAAAAGAACTCTGGGAGATGACTAAAAACCATTACATTGAATTCCCAATCCCTATATTTATGCACAGCTTCATTTTTGATTTCCTTCACAAGCTAATTGTACAATATTTCAGAGTCTGATTCTTTTTGTACAGCAAAATAACGTTTTGGTCATGTATACTTATTGTGTATCTAATTTATATTTTAATATATTTAACATCTACTGGTCATCCTGCCATCTAGGGGAGGGGTTGGGGGGGGTAAGAGGTGAAAAATTGGAACAAGAGTTTTGGCAATTGTTAATGCTGTAAAGTTACCAATGCATATATCCTGTAAATAAAAGGCTATTAAATAAAAAAATGAAAAAAAAAAAAGAGAAAAAAGAGGGAGTGAAAGACTCCTAGCAAATTCCTTTTATGACACAGACATGGTAGTGATACCTAAACAAGGTAGGATTAAAACAGAGAAACCAAATTATAAACCAATCCTCCTAATGAATATTGATACAAAAGTCTTTCCCTGTTTTCTCATAATGTATTTCCTCTTCTGGGCAATCTATGTTTTGTAGGCATTCCTCTATTTTACTTAGGTTACCACATTTATTGACATATAGTTGGGCAAAATAACTCCTAATTATTGCTTTCATTTCTACTTCATTGTTGGAAATTCTCTCTTTTCATTTTTTGAAACTAATAATTTGATATTCTTTTTTCATTTTTCTAATTAACATAACTAAACTAAAATTTTATGTTTTTGTTGTTTTTTCATAAAACCAATTCAGGTTTATTTATTATGTCAATAGTTTTCTTACTTTCAATTTTATTAATCTCTACTTTTATTTTCAGAATTTCAAATTTGTTATTTAATTGGGGGTTTGTAATTTTTTCTTTTTCTAAATTTGTCCATTCCAAACTGAATAAGAAATGCCTTCTTATTAGTAAGTTTATTTCAAATCATTTCAAGAACGTCACTCTCCATGGGAACTTAGCCTTTCTTTAACCCTATGAGACTGGGAATATGCCACATGTGTTTAGCTTTACCTCTACAATCCCAGGAACTAGCCACTCTTTGGGACACAACAGATGAATGGGAGGTTTGGCCCCCTCCCGACATCTACATTTATTAAATCATATCTTGGAAGCCCATCTGGCATTTCCTTCTCCTATACTTTCATTTCTATAGATAAGAAGGTTAGCTCTGTGTCCTATAAATTCAGTTTGGGTTTATTCCTCATTGGGCTTCACTCATGGGGGGGGAGGAGTGTGTGGGGGGGCTTTTCTGCCTGGGCTAACACTTTTTCCGATTGAGCTGCAATGGGGCTCCCAGATGTGCTCCTAGATCGGTGATGTATACTACCTCTCTCTCTCCTATCTTAATCATAGTTTTCCTTATTCTTCATCTTTTATGTATTATTTACTTTATTGGTTGTTATTGTAGGCAATCTATTCCGTGTATTGTGTAATTAAACTTTATGTCCATTTTAATTGAGTTATAATTTTATTTTCATTTTACTTGAGTTAAAAAAGGTTATTCAAAGGAGTGATCTGAACCTATTCTTAAATTAACAGAAAACAAACCTAACTCACTGATCTTTTTTTTTTTTTTTTTTCCTCGATTTTATTCAAGTAACCATCTAGGGATATAAAATTTCCCCTAATAACTCTTTTGGCTCCATCACATAAATTTTGGTATGATATCTCATTATTGTCATTCTCTTGGATGGAATTATTGATTGTGTCTATGACTTGTTGTTTCTTTTTTTAATTATTAATTTTTTTATTTATTATAATAACTTTTATTGACAGAATCCATGCCAGGGTAATTTTTTTACAACATTATCCCTTGCACTCACTTTTGTTCCAATTTTTCCCCTCTCTCCCTCCACCCTCTACCCTAGATGGCAAGCAGTCCTATATATTTTGAATATGTCACAGTATATCCTAGATACAATATATGTGTGCAAAACCAAACAGTTCTCTTGTTGCACAGGGAGAATTGGATTCAGAAGGTAAAAATAACCCGGAAAGATAAACAAAGATGCAAACAGTTTACATTCATTTCTGAGTTGTCTTTCTTTGGGTGTAGCTGCTTCTGTCCATCATTGATAATTGAAACTGAATTAGGTCTCTTTGTATGACTTGTTGTTTCATCTATTTATTCTTTAGATTATATTATTTAGTTTCCAATTAATTTTTGTTCTATTTTCCCCTGGCTTTTTATTGCATGTAATTTTTATTGTATCAGGATCTGAAAAAAAATTGCTATTTCTGCCTTGCTGCCTTTAATTTTAAGGCCTTTATACCCTAAGATGGTCAATTTTGAATAGGTTCCATGAACTACCAAGAAAAAAAAAATGTACTTCTTTCTGTCTCCATTCAATTTTCTTCAAAGATCTATCATATCTAACTTCTCTAAAATGCTTCTTACCTTTAATAGGTTAACTTCATTCTTATTTATTTTGTGGTTCGATTTATCTAGTTCTGAGACAGCAAGGTTGAAATCCCCTACAAGTATAATTTTGCTGTCTATTTCTACTTTCAGCTCCCTTAAGTTGTTCTTCAGTTATATGGATGCTCTACCACATGGTGCATATATGTTTAGTATTGATATCACTTCAGTATTTATCGTACCCTTTAGCAAGATATAGTTTCCTTCCTTATGTCTTTTAATTAGTTCTATTTTTGCTTTTTTCTTTATTTTAGATCAGGATTGCTACCTCTGCTTCCACTCCAGCCTTATATCTTTACTCTGTGCCACTCTGCTTTAAATGTGTTTTTTGTAAACAACATATTGTTGGATTCTGGCTTTTATTCCAATCTGCTATTCACTTCTGTTTTATGACAGAGCACATCCCATTCAAATTCACAGTTAAAATTATTCTTTATGTATTTCCCACAATTTTATTTACCCCAAGTTAGGTTTTTTCTTTTTCCTTTCCCCCTTTTCCTCCTCTCCAGTATTTTGCTTCTCCCATCTCCCTCAAACAGTCCCTCTCCTTTCTTATACTTTTCCCCTACTGTTTCTCTTTCCCATTCTATTAGTCTCTCCTTTTACTTTTCTCTTTCCCTTCCCACTTACTTGTAAGTTGAGACAAAATTTTTCTATGAAACCAAATATGTTTGATATTTTCTCTTTGAGCCCAACCTGATGACAATAAGATTCACATAATGTTCATTCCCCTCCATTTTTTCCCTTAGTTATAACAGGTCTACTTTGCCTCTTCATGAGATATAATTTTCCTCATTTAGCCTCTATTTTCCTCTTTTTCCAGTACCATTCTCTTTCTATGTCTACTCTCATTTTTATATTGTCACAATAACATTAAATTATACCTGGTGTCTCTAAGTATATTCGTTACATAGACATATTCACAATTTCCTTTTTACCTCTTTTGTTTCTTTTGAATTTTGTATTTAGAGTTCAATTTTTTTATTCTGCTCTGGTCTTTTCATCAGAACTAAATGAAATTTACCTATATTATTCAATGTCCATCTTTTTCCCTGAAAGATAATGCTCACTTTTGCTGGATAGTTGCTTCTTGGCTGCAGTCCAAGTTCCTTTGCCTTTCAGAATGTCAGATTCCAACCCCTTCAGTCCTTTAAGGTGGAAGCTGCTAGGTCCTAGATAATATTGATTATTGTTCTTCAATATTATTTTTTTTTCTGGCTGCTTGCAAAATTTTTCCCTTGGTCTGATAATTTTGAAATTTAGGTATGATAATCCTTGTAATTTTCATTTTGGGATTTCTTTTAGAAAGTGATTGGTGAATTCTTTCAATGGCTGTTTTATCCTCTGATTCTAGGACATCAGGGCAGTTTTCCTTGTTTTCACGAAGGATAATGTTTAGGCTCTTTATTTCATCGTGGTTTTCAGGAAGTCCAATAGTCTTTAGATTGTCTCTCCTCAATTTATTTTCCAGGTCAATTGTTTTTCCAATAAAATACTTTAGTTTTTTTTTCTTTTTTTTTTTCATTTTGTTTGACTGATTGTTGAAATCTCATTAAGTCATTAATTTCCATTTGTTCAGTTCTAATTTTTAATGAATTATTTTCTTCAGTTAATTTTTTTAGCTTCTTTTGTATTTGTCTAATTGTATTTTTAAATGAGTTGTTTTGTTCTATGGATTTTTTCCATTACACAGATTCTGTTTTTCAAGGAGTTATTTTCTTTATTCATTTCACAAATTCTGTTTTTCAAGATTTGCTTTCTTTTTACCATTTTGTCAAATCTATTTTGTAAGAAGTTATATGCTTTTTCTATTTCACTAAATTTAATTTTAAGTAGTTTTCTTCAGATAATTTTTGTGTTTCCTTTTCTAAACCCTCTTGTAAGGTTCTCATTTTCTTTTCCTATTTTTCTTCTAACTCTTTTTTAAGATCCATTATGAATCCTTCCAAGAGAGCCTTGTGAGATAGGGACCAATTCATAACAATATTTGGGGCTTCATCTGAAGATGATTTGCTTTTAGTGTCCTCATGGTTTGAAATTTGTTCTCTTTCTCAACAAAAACTATCTAGTCAGAGTTCTTATTGCTTTATTTGCTCATTTTTAAATGTTGAGGTCTGCTTTTAGGGCAGAGGGAAGATTGTACAATCTTCCTCTAAAGTTGATAGTGGCTGTCCTGGGTCAGTGCTGACTAACTTCAGTTGCTGGTTGGGCATGGCCAGATTCACCTATATTCTGAAGTTTAGGGGCTCAGTATTTGCCTTTTTTATCTGTGTTGGGTGTCTTACAGCTAATCTGCTGATCTATTGGTTTGCAAGCAGGACATAGTAGCCAACAGTACTGTATATTCCTCCCTGTAGATTCCCTGACATTGCCCTTGGTCTCTACACTTCCTCAGTTTGGCATGCCTCCCTCTGTGCCCAATTGAAACAAAACTTTTCTAAAGGTCTTGTATATTATATTCTGCTGGTAATTTGTTACACTCCAAATATTTGTGACTTCTGTCACTTTAAAAGAAGTTCAGTGATTTGATTTGCTGTTAATTTGAGAGACATTGGGAGAGCTCAGAAAAAGGTTTGTGTCCTCTCTGCTATCTTGGTTCCACCTCCCTATTTATTTAAAAAAAAAAATTATTCTGCGATGAAGTTTAGTTATATTCCAAATGATTAGTAAAATTGAAAGGTTCTTCAACTCCTGCATTGGGTAAATTGTGCCTAGATAATGTCCAGACTAACAGAATAAAAACAAAAACAAAATCCACCAAAACAGCTGAACTAATTTCCCCACATTTTCCCTTCCCTTATTCTGGATAGAATGTTAATCTCAGGACAAACCATGTTGATATACAGGTACTTTTTAGTAGTAAGAAATTACTCACTTAAACTTCAATATTCTTATCTATAGAATAGGAGCTTACAAAAATACTAATATAATCAATAATAGTAGAAAACTGATAAGCAATTGGTAATAAGGACAATTAGGTTTTTTAAACCTACATTGAACAAATTTCATTTTGTTTCTTCCCACACTCTCTTCTCTTTCCAAACTTTCTTATTATCTAGTTACTCCCTACCCTCAATTACTTAGATTTCCAATCATATTACTACCTTCCTATCTTTATTCTCACTCACATCTTATATCTAATCCTTTTCCCACTCTTTTTTCTAACTTCACAGCATTTTTTCTTTAAGTCTCCTCTCCATTCGTACAACAATTTAGTAAAGGCATTATCACTTCTCATGTGGCTTATTGTATTTTCTTTTCTTCTTTTTTTTTTGAGACTAAGTGACTTTATATTGACAAGGTGAAGTATAATGGACATTTATTTGCTCAGTCCTACTACTGATTGATTTGGGATATTTGATTTGTTCCATTCCTGACTATGGCATTTCTTAGGCAATACAATGTCATCTCACCCCTCTCACCTGCTCCCAAGAGACTCAGCATATTAATCCCATACTTTGTGCTGACATCTATATGGCTTACCCCACTACAACTCAGAGTAATTATTCTTGAGTATTCCATCAATTTTAGCATCTCTGGTAGCAGCAATAATGACAGAAGTGCAGCACCAGTTCTGGCAAAATAGCTATGTAACTGTTCCTACTTCGGTTCTCTCCTCATTTCAGCTGATTTTCCAGGATCAGTATGAAAGCTGATTTGGTTTAGCACTTAAAGTTCTTCACTATTTAAACTTTTTAACATATTCCAGATTCTTATATTCTACTCTCCTTCATAAATGCTACAATCCAGCTCCCTTCCAAGGCAACACTCTGTTTCCCAGATTTTGCACTGGCTCTTCCATATTTTTGGAATTTTACCACTCTTTACAAGCATTTTTTAGAATCCTTGGTTTCCTTCAAGATTTGCCTCAAATATTACTATCTGCTAAAGTTCTTCATTCACTCTGTGTGTGTCTGTATATAGACAACTATATACTTTTGAATTGAAGATTAGAATGTGAATTCTTTGAAGGTATACTATTTTTATAACATTGTGTTTCTTTTTTACTATCCTCGATTACCATAATGCCTGTTATCCAGTACACACACACGCACACACACACACACACACACGCATGCAATTTATCTCATTTATTAAACATCTACCTCATAAGAGATTGATATGAGGACTAAAAGAAATAATTTTTATAAGAAAAATTACAATGCAGTTTCAATTTATATGATTATTACAACCTATTCAAAGGAAATAAAACAAAATGAAGAAAACAATTGTTTTTTTTCCCTTTTTATAACAATACCATTTTATTAAGCCCCTGAATCTTAAAATTTCAATTGCCTATGACTTTTTTCTTCTTTGCATCTGTGATGATTCTCAATATTTAATCAATTGAAATGTCTTATGATTTCATACTTTAAAACTTCTCACACATTTGGCTTGGCTTTCTCTATGTTTACTATCCCTATCCTAGTTTATATCCCAGTTAGCTCTTGTATACATTATTATATATGACAGCTTACTGATACCCCTGATTCCTTTAAAACTAACAAACAAAAATGTAGAGACTTATAATGAAAAAAAAAAGTAGATTTTTGGTCAGGATGGAGAACAGAGTTTGAATTGTGCTCTAATAATTATAGCTTCTTGACTATAAAAGCAAGTAATTTAATCTATTTAACCCCACTCTCCTTATTTATAAAGTATATTTACATAATAAGAACATATATCTTCCTTATATGTCTGTTGTAAAGATCAAAGTTTATAATGTAATATATTTTATAAACAATAAAGTGCTATATACATGTTAGCTGATATTATTACATATCTTACTCTTCAAATTTTGGCAGCTTAATCTTCCATAAACATAATTCTGATCTTTTCACTGTCTTCTCTCTTTTTTTTGATAACTTTTTATGCACAAGTTATATGCATGGGTAATTTTATAGCATTGACAATTGCCAAATCTTTTGTTCCAATTTTTCCCTTCCTTTCTGCCACCTCATCCCCCAGATAGCAGATTGATCAATACATGTTAAATATGTTAAAGTATAAATTAAATACAATATTAGTATACATGCCCAAACCATTATTTTGATATACAAAAAAAATCAGACTTTGAAATAGTGTACAATTATACCTGTGAAGGAAATCAAAAATGCAGGCAGACAAAACTAGAGGGTTGGGAATTCTATATAATGGTTCTTAGTCATCTTAGTTCTTTTGCTGGGTGTAGCTGGTTTGGTTCCTTACTGCTCCATTGGAATTGATTTGGTTCATCTCATTGCTGAAGATGGCCAGGTTCATCAGAATTGATCATCATATAGTATTGTTGTTGAAGTATATAATGATCTCTTGGTCCTGCTCATTTCACTCAACATCAATTCATGCAAGTCTTGCCAGGCCTTTCTGAATTCATCTGTTGGTCATTTCTTACCAAACAATAATATTCCATAATATTCATATACCACTTATTTAGCCATTCTCCAATTTATGGGCATCTATTCAGTTTGCAGTTTCTGGCCACTACAAAGGGGGCTGCCACAAACATTCTTGCACATAGAGGTCCCTTTTTCTTCCTTAAGATCTCTTTGGGATATAAACCCAGTAGCTGGATCAAAGACTATGTACAGTTTGATAAATTTTTGAGCATAGTTCCAAATTGCTCTCCACAATGGTTGGATGTATTCACAATTCCACCAACAGTGTATTAGTGTCCCTGTTTTCCCACATACTCTCCAACATTCCACATTATCTTTCCCTGTCATTCTAGCCAGTCTGACAGGTGTGGAGTGGTATCTCAGGGTTGTCTTTAATTTGCATTTCTCTGATTAATAATGACTTGGAGCATCTTTTCATATGGCTATAAATATTTCAATTGCTTTGTCTGAGAATTGTCTGTTCATATCCTTTGACCATTTATCAATTGGGGAATGGCTTGATTTTTTATAAATTAAAGTCAATTTTCTATATATTTTGGAAATGAGGCCTTTATCAGAACCTTTGACTGTAAAAATGTTTTCCCACTTTATTGCTTCCCTTCTAATCTTGTCTGCATTAGTTTTGTTTCTACAAAAACTTTTCAATTTGATATAATCAAAATTTTCTATTTTGTGATCAGTAATGATATCCAGTTCTTCTTTGGTCATAAATTCCTTCCTCTTCCACAGATCTGAGAGGTGAACTATCCTATGTTCTTCCAATTTATTTATGATCTCATTCTTTATGCCTTCTCTTTCCTTTCCACATTTTTCTTCTAGCTCTCTTTTAAGATTATTAATATACTCTTTTAGGAGAGTGTTATGTGATGGGCGCTAGGTAACATTCCCCTTTGGGAGATTGTCTGGAGACTGTTTGCTATTAGTTTCCTTGGGATTGAAAACCTGCTCTCCTGTATAGAAGCTATCAATCATCCTTTTGATTTTTTTACTCATTTTTTAAAGCCTGTAGGCTCTGCCTTCAGGGCCAGGTGGTTACCAGTTTTCTCTGCAGAGCAGTGATAGGTGTATGGACAGTACCTGTCCTGCAAATGGGCTACAAAGAGCAGTGAGGTATGGGAGTTCTCTGGGAAAAAGTTCCCCCCAGGAAGTGATTCAGACCTGGTTAGCATGGGACTATGCAGCTATAGACTGAGTGATGAAAATGTCACTATCCCAAGCCAAAGCCTGTGGGCCATGGGCAGCTGACCAGAGAATGGCCCTAGATGGACCAGAAGTGTCTCTGCCCAGGGAAGCACAGTCTGCTGTGGAAGTTCTATTGCCCCAGCCCAAGCCCTTCACTGTGCAGATTAGAAGCTGCCCTGGTCACCCCTTGCTGCAGAATTTAGCTGTACAGTTGTGCTATGGTCTGTAGTAAGTTGCTTCCGGTTTTTGGTGGGTGTAGCCAGATCTTGTTAGGTTCTGGAATTTTTTAGAGTACCCTCTGCCTTTGGTTTTAATTTCTCTGCTAATTTGCTGTTTTGCAAGCAAAGCAGAGCAGTCAGCCTATGGCAGAGTCATCTCTGTAGATTATCTAACTTCAGAGGCCACCCCAACTGGTCTGCTCAATATGCTAGCCTCTAGTTCTATCCCTGGCTGCGCTGGTCTTTTCCCACCCCTCAGGACAACCTTTTCTGATAAACTTCCATATTATCTTTGACTGGTAAATTGTAACTTCTATTCTTCGCAAATTTTACCAGTCAAGCACTATTTTTGAGGCTGAATTTAATAATTGGTCATGAGGGTAGGAGAGAGCTCAGAAAGTTGATTGTGCCTTCTCTTCCATCTTGACTCTGCCCCTTCACTATCTTCTTTAAACATTTTTAATGACTCCCCATTAGTTACTAAATATATATTCTTTCAGCTTGGCAACAACAGGAACACTTCCACCCTTACTCTGATGCAATTTACTCTGTTATAGACTTAAGCAATGTGGAATCTCTTGCTAGAAATACTGCATTTCCTTATCTTTGCTCCTCTGATTCCCTGAATTTTGAATGTTCTTCTTTCTAATTGTGAGCAGTCTAGTCCATTCATTTAACATATACACATACATACTTAATTTGATTTAATCTTTATTAAGTACATCCTATAAAACAGACTCTTTGCCATCTGCTACAATACATCTACAAAGTTCAAACAGTTGAGAAGCATACATTCTTTTGGGTCAAAGCAACATATATATATACATATATATATATATATATATATATATATATATATATAACGAAATGTATACAAAATAAATGAAAAGGTTTTTTTTTTAAATTCTGAGTTCAGAGTACTAGGCACTGAGTAACCAAGAAAGACCTCTTTTAGGAGGTGGTGCTTTATCTTAAAGATAAATGAAACTGGGAATTCTAAAACAGCAGAAATAAGTATGGCATACATTTCAGACAGGAGAGACAGATTTTTTACAAATGAGGAGATGGGAGATTAAATGTGATATATGGACAACTTCAAGTATATAATATAAAAGAGTGAAGGGCAAAAATGTCCAGGAAATCAGTAAAGGAAAGAAGGAAGCAGGTAGTGAAAGATGTTAAATACAAAACAGAGCAATTTGCTTTTTATCCTGCAAGAGAAAGTGAGCCAAATTAATTTCAAACCAAGAAGCAACCTGAAGAGACTCGTGTTTTAGGAACACCAATTTGACAGCTATCAAGCTCTACTGCTTTGGAGAGGGGAGATAACTGAGTTAGATGCATTAGGAGCCTTTTAAAATATTCCATTATAAAAGTGATGAAGACTTTAACTTGAATGGTGGTTGGGTTGAACATAAGAAAAAAGCACGCATGTCAATGACTTTGTCCAAAAATTAACAAGACTTGGCAACTGATTAGATGTAGGGAATAAAGGAGAAGGGTCAATGCTACCTCAGAGGTTGTGACCTACGTACTTGAAAGGATGGCACCTGCAACTAAAAGAGTGAATTTAGGAAGGAATATTTAAACTTAAAAGGAATATAATGGCTTATTATGTGAAGTAATTATTGCATAAACTCAAAGAAATCTTTCTCTTCTTAACTTTTATCACATTACAACTTATATTAGATTTTAATGGAAAATTTATTAAATTTTTTATCCTTCCCTTTCTCATTCTTGAACTCTGAAGGCAAAGTTTGTTTCTTATATATTTTACTGAAATAGTTAATATTTACATAGTGACTTAAAGATCTGCCAAATATATAATTTTATTTTATTTAATCCTGCGAGATAAGTGCGAGTTTTATTTCCATTTTATATGTAAAGAAATATAATCTGAGAGAGAATAAATGACTTTTTCAAGGTCATATAGCTAAGAAATGTTGAGAAATTTTTCAAATAAGGAGTTATCTTTTTATGATTCTGTCACAGTGACTTGGATTTAATAAGTGCTCAAAAATGCTTGATAATTTGAATTGAAAATCTATATGCAAATTCACATTTGATTTAGACATTGTTTCCTCCTTGGTTACCTTATAAATAAAACCATTAATTCATTGATGTGCCATAAAAGTAGAAATTTCTTCCAATTTTATTTAATTTTTAAATGTATGTTCAATTTAGTTGATTCCATTAACTCTCTTCATGAAAATGATAATTAAAGTGTCCCTGACTTTTCATGTCAGCATAACTTTAGAGTGATATAAATGACCTTTAGGAACACAAAAATAAATTAATAGGTTCCATTTTTCAATTTTTTCCTATGTTCAAAAGTATCAGGATGATTAAAAAGAAAGCAGAATTTCTTTAATGCATTATATTATATTCGATATTTGCTTTAAATAAATTCTTTTAAAAATTAATTTAGAAACAGCTATATTAATAGGTGTAGGGTTGTTGTTAAGGGAACCAGACAGCAGAGTGATATAGCAAGTTTTCAACCTCGTAGTGTAAACAGAAACAGAAATAAAGATGGAGAAATACACAGATAATGATAGAGATAAAGAGTGAGATGAGAGAGAGACAGAGACAGTCATAGAGAGAGAGAGAGAGATGGAGAAAGAGACAGAGATGAAAAAGATGGACAGAGATACATTGGCACAGAGGCACTAAAAGACTGAGAAAAGAGACAGAGAAACAGAGGAAAAGAGAGATGAAAAGACACAGAGAGTCAGAAATAGAGAGATGCAGAGAATGACAGTGATAGAAACACAGAGATATGAGAAAGACAGAGACAGAGAAAGATAGAGACAGAGATGAGAGACAGAGAGAGATACACAGAAATACAGAGACAGAGATACACAGAGAAAGAGAGAAGCACACACGGAAAGAAATACAAAAATATTAGGACTCATTACATTAAAACTTGTATTAAAAATGAATAGTCTGGAATGAAATCAAGATGAAGGAGTAATCAGCTCTCCTAAATCCCCTTTTAAACAAATGTAAAATAATGCCTCAAAACAAATTCTGTAATGTAAGAAGCAATAAAAAGATGTGGTAGAGGGATTTACTAGTCAACAACAATTCAGCAGGTTTAATGTAAAGATTTGTTTTGCTGCAATGAGAATAGAGTGCATTTCTTGGCAGGTATGGAGCTACAATCCAACAGCAGACCCCCACTTCAGCAAGTCTGTTCAGGCCTTAGAAGTAGATTGAATTGGTAGCATAATTTATAAAATGAGAAAGAGAAAACTGGTTAGAAGAAAATTACAAGGGATACTTTATGATATTGGCTGCAGTACTCTGTTGCATTGGTAATATGGGGATCTGGGTCACAGGATTATATTCAAATACAGGGCAAGGGGAAACAATAATAAATACAGATCACAGAAAAAATCATGGTTAGATTTCCATGGTAAAAAAGAGTGTTTGGGGTCTCTGACAGACCAAATCATAATCAAAGAGAACAGTGACGACACCTCTACTGACTAACTATGCTATCTTAAAGAAACTGAAAACTTTTAAGTCCCAGAAATTAGCTCTGAAAATCATACCGTACCACAAAGAGCCTAAAGCTAAGGACAATAATCCCTCCCAGCAAGAAGTAGAATAAAACTTTATTATAAAGTTAAGTCAAGAAATAGTATGAAAAATGAATAAAACTATTACATCCACTTATAACAAAAAGAACAATAAAACCTGACCAAAGAAAGTCACAATGCTTACAATCAATATCAAAAATTCAAAAGGGAACAACAATAAAAAAAAAACAAAACTATATGCAAAGCCTCAAAAAAAAGGAGAATTGTTTTCAGGGCCAAAAATAATTCCTGAAAGAGCTCAAAAATATACAAAAATCAAACAAGATACGTAGAGGAAAATTGAGTGAAAAAATTACAAATGAAGCAAGAGATCATGAAAACTGTCAACAGTATGGTAAAAAAAAAAAACCACAAAAATATATATATATTTTTAAAATACAAAACTTCACTGAAGAAAGCAACTTCTTAAAATGCATATTTGGCCAAATGGGGAAAAAAGAGATATAAAAATCATTGGAGGGAATAATTTGTTAAAAATTAAAACCAGGTAAATGAAAGCTAATGATTTATGAAACATCAAGAAAAAAACAAATAGGGCATTTTTTCTTGACAATTTGTTGAAAGATCATGTCTAGTCTCTTTTTATGATCATAGTTTTCAGAGAGTCCAATAATTTTAAAACTTTCTCTTCTGGATCTTTTTCATAGGTCAGTTGTTTTTGAAATGGGATATTTTACATTTTCTTCTATTTTCATTCTTATTGTTTTGCTTTATTGTTTCTTGATTTATTATAAATTCCTTAGCATCCATTGTATCAATTCTGATTTTTAATGAATTATTTTTTTCAGTGAACTTTTTTATCTTCTTTTCTATTTATCCAATTTGACTTTTAAAGAGTTTTTTTTCCAGTGGATTTTTTTCCCATTTGTTCAATTCTGCTTTTTAAGGCATTCTTCTTCTATACAGCTTGTTATATTTCCATCACCATTTGGCTTAGTCTGTTTTTTTTAATAAATAATTTTCTCCAGTATTTTTGTGTATCTCCTTTACCAAGCTGTTGATTCATTTTTTTTCATGACTTTCTTCCATCTTTCTCATCTCTTTTCCCAATTTTCCCTCTACCTTTCTTATTTGATTTTCAAATTCCTTTTTAGGGCTCTTTAATGGTCTGAGTGCCTGTTTTGATCTTTCTTCCTGTTCACCATGGTAAATTTTATGGTCAAATCATTTTTGAGTTGCATACGCCTTTTTTCATACAGTTACTTAACTTAGAACAGCCTCCAGGGTGTAGAGTACACTGTCTCAAGCTTAAGTGGTTTTGTGCAGCCATTTTCAAATCTATTTCTAAGGACTATAAATTTTCCATTCTTCCAAAGTGGTATGATCTAAGGAGAGGTATATTTATTCCATTTATTCCTCTCTTGGACTTGCTCTTATCTGTGAGGCACTGCAAGTACTTCTTTCTGCCCTGGAACTATGACAATAGAGGGCTCCTGCTCCACTGTGGCAAGAAACACTGATGTGTTAGTGTTTCTCCTTGCCCTTGAACTGCCATCCAACACTGCAAGATGTATCCAACTATGGGCAAAGATATCCCTATAATCTCCTCCTGACCAGATGATTACATAAATCCCTTTTAGCAGTGGTTCTCAAATTATGGTCTAGAGAATCCTGGGGATCTCTGAAACCCTTTTAGAGGGTCTACAAATTCAAATATATTTTTTATTTCCAATATAGTAAATGTCTATAAATATAATCCAGATAAACAAAAACGCTTTGGAGAGATCCTCAATAATTTTTAATAGTATAAAGATACTGAAAACAAAAGTTTGAGAACCACTGCTATAGTCTGTGATCTGAGGTCTCTGGAAGCCATCACTGCCAATGCTGATTCAGTGGCTCCCAAAGTCTGTTTCTGGTTTGTTGGGGCCAGACCTCTACTACACTGTAGTAGAGTAGTGTAGTACACCCTGTGTTCAGCTGTCACCTAATTTCAGCAAACCTTTCTGGATGACCTTCTAGATTTTCTTGGGTATCTGTGGGCTGGGAGATGTGGAAGCCAACATTGCTGCCACTGATTGACTACTCCAACACCTTGTTCTTATGTACTGGAGCTGGAACTGAAGCTGTGCTAGTGTGGCCTGTATTGTACTGCACTCCACTCTCACTCTGATGTGGAAGCCTTTCCTTCCAACCATCCAAGGTGTCCTGAGCTGAAAATTTGTTTTACTTTTCTTTTTGGAGTTCTACTGCTCTAAACTTTTTTTAGGATTAGAATTTAAAGCTATTTAGAGTGGTTTGGGGAAGAGCTTAGGGAAGTCTCTATCTTTACTCTGTATCCTGGCTCTTTCCCCCATATATAATCTTCATTCAAAAGAAAATTTAATCTTCAAAAAAAAAAAAAAAGGAAATGAGTGGAGATGGGAGTAGAGGCAAAAAACTAAATGCCAAGTAAACAAGACTTCAATTCCTGGCACAATTATGGAATGCATTAACAAAGCACCTAGCAAAAGAGTAATGATCTCAATGTTGATCATGGTATTAAAAAGATTGAGTCAGATTTGGTTATTCCCATTTGTAAATGAGTTGTTAGAATGAAAGCCTTGATGTGATTATAGTTTTAACTATATTTAAAAAAACACTTGCCAATATCTCTCAAAAGAGCCTTGTGATATAAACTAGATGATGATATATGACAATTCATTCAATTATTAGACCCCAAAGTAGAATAATGGGCAAAAGTCAACTTTGTCTTAAGTAAAATTTCATAGAGATCTCTTACATCCATATGCTGTTTAACTTTTGTCCCTTGAAAGAAAAGCCTTTAAAGTTTATCAACTGTGTTTTTCATATATTTGCGTATTATATTGATAAAACTCCAAATCAAAGAAGAAGAAAAATTTAAAAGCAGAGTTTAATTTCATAAGATGAAACAAAATGTGTGAAAAGTGAGTGTTGGAGGTTAGTGTTCTCCATTTTTAGACTTCTTTGTGCTATGATTTCTAACAACAGCTATAGGTTCTTTACATCTGTAGTATGTTTCCTTGCTTTAGAAGTGGTTTTGAGATTCAGTGAAAAGATAAGTAGCGTCTACCTCTACTTTCTTTCAGTCATGTAAAAACCCCCACACAGTCACCTTCTAACTGTTCTTTCTCCACTAGTCTTTCTCCACCACTCTATCTTCCTTTTAGTCCTAAGGGTGATTTTTATAAAGTGTGCAACTAATCATATCACTACCCTGCTTCATAAATTCATATGACTATTGCTTCTAGGATCAAATTTATTTTCTTAGGTTGACATTTAAATTTTTTAAAGACCTGTTATCTTTCTATATTTTCAAGGTTTATATACTTCAATTTCCTCAAGATACTCTGACCATTTTCAAATTCCTTAAAGACAACAAACTTTTTTTAACTTAAGATCTATTTGTTCACTAGTCCCTATACCTGGAGGTTCTCTCACCTGTAAATCTTAGTTTCCCTAAATTTTTTCACGATTCAACAAAACAAAACAAACAAAAAACCACACTCTCTTGTTCAAGAGATCGTTCCCAAATGTTATGGAATTTCCAAAGATGATTAGAGAAACACTGATTCAACTGAATTATTTTGCATTTTTTCTTTAAATTTTCATGTAAAGATTCTCTTGGCATTATGTGGTAGTAATCTATGTCACATTAACCTTTTTCAAGCTCCTTCCCTATCTACCAAATCACTGGATTTTTTTTTTTATTTTTTAAATTTATTAAATAAGCTTTTATTTACAGGTTATATGTATGGGTAACTTTACAGCATTGACAATTGCCAAACCTCTTGTTCCAATTTTTCCCCTCCTTCCCTCCACCCCCTCCCCCAGAAGGCAGGATGGCCAGTAGATGTTAAATATATTAAAATATAAATTAGATACAAAATAAGTATACTTGACCAAACCATTATTTTGCTGTACAAAAAGAATCGGACTCTGAAACATTGTATAATTAGCTTATGAAGGAAATCAAAAATGCAGGTGGGCAAAAATATGGGGATTGGGAATTCAATGTAATGGTTTTGAGTCATCTCCCAGAATTCTTTCTCTAGGCATAGCTGGGTCAGTTCATTACTGCTCCATTGGAAATGATTTGGTTGATCTCCTTGCTAAGGATGGCCAGGTTCATCAGAATTGGTAATCATATAGTATTGTTGTTGAAGTATATAATGATTTCTTGGCCCTGCTCGTTTCACTCAGCATCAGTTCATGTAAGTCTATCCAGGCCTTTCTGAAATCATCTTGTTGGTCATTTCTTACAGAACAATAATATTCCATAATATTCATACAATTTATTCAGTTCTCAATTAATGGGCATCCACTCAGTTTCCAGTTTCTGGCCCACGGGGGCTGCCAAAAAATTCCTGCACAACAGGTCCCTTTCCTTCTTTTTAGTTCTTTGGGATATAAGCCCAGTCAAACACTGTGGATCAAGGGTTAACAGTTTATAAATTTTTACATAGTTCAAATTGCTCCAGAATGATTGGATGTATTCACAGTTCCACCAGCAATGTAAGTGTCCCTGTTTTTTCCACATGCCTTCCCAAATTCCATTATCTTTCCCTCATTCAGATCTGACAGGGGTGTGGAATCTCAGAGTTGTCTTAATGTGTATTTTCTCTGATTAAAATGACTTGGAGGATCTTTTTATGGCTAGAAATAGTTTCAATTTCTTCATCAGTTGTCTGTTCATATCCTTTGACCATTTATCAATTGGAAATAAGCAATTTTTATAAATTAGAGTCGATTCTCTATATATTTAAAAATGGGTTATCAGAACCTTTGACTGTAAAAATATTTTCCATTTATTTTTTCCTAATCTTGTCTGCATTAGTTTTGTTTGTACAAAAACTTTTCAGTTTGGTATAGTCAAAATTTTCGATTTTGTGATCAGTAATGATCTCTAGTTCTTTTTGGTCATAAATTCCTTCCTCTTCCACAGGTCTGAGAGGTAAACTATCATGTGTTCCTCTAATTTATTTATAATCAAATTCTTTATGTCTAGGTCATGACCCCATTTTGATCTTATCTTGGGGTAGGATGTTAAGTGTGGATCAATGCCTAATTTCTGCCATGCTAGTTTCCAATTTTCCCAGCGATTTTTTGTGAAACAGTGAGTTCTTATCCCAAAAGTTGGGGTCTTTGGATTTGTCAAACACTAGGTTGCTATAGTTGTTACCTGTTTTGTCCTTTGAACCTAACCTATTCCACTGATCCCTCTATTCCTTCCAATACGAAATGGGTTTGTAATGCTTTTCTATAATATAATTTTAGATCTGGGTATAAGCTAAACACCTTCATTTGATTTTTTTTTAATTCCTTGAAATTTTGATTTTTTTTTCCATATGAATTTTTGTTTTATTTTTCTAGGTCATTAAAATGTTTTTTGGGACCTGATTGGTATGGCGCTAAATAAATAGATTAGTTTATAGTATTGTCATCTTTATTATTTTGCTCAATTCCGACTTTTAATATTTTTCCAATTGGTTAACAGACTTAATTTTTGAAAAGTGGTTTGTATTTTGCTCATAAAGCTGATTTCCCTTCAGATAAATTCCTAAGTATTTTATATATCAGCGTTACTTTAAATGGAATTTCCCTTTGTAACTCATTTTTGAATTTTTTATGATATTAAAGACTGCTGATGCTTTATTGGTTTATTTTTGTATCCTGCAACTTTGCTAAAGTTGTGGATTATTTCAATAACTTTTAGTAGAATCTTGGTGTTCTTCTAAGTATCCATCATAACATGAAAGAGGATAATTTTTTTCATTTCTCTAATTCCTTTAATTCTTTCTCAACTCTTTTGCCAAAGCTGCATTTCTAATACAATATTGTATATAACAGTGATGTGGGATCCTTGTTTCCCTGATTTTTGGAATGGTTGCAATTTTCCCCTTCATGTGATGCTTACTGATGGTTAAAAGATGCTGCTGATTATTTTTTAAAGAAAAGTCCATTTTTACTATATCTCAATTGTTTTAATACGAATGGATGTTGCATTTTATCAAAGGCTTTTTTCTGAATCTTTTGAAGTCATTGGTTTTGTTAATTTGGTTATTGATATGGCCAATTATTTGATCGTTTTCCAAATATTAAAGCAGTCCTGCATTCCTGGTATAAACCTACTTGATCATAAATTTTATTACTGGGATGATTTTTTGGTCTTTTGTAATATCTTTTTAAGTTTAGACAATATTTATTTGGGAGATTGGTCTATAATTTTCTTTCTCTGTTTTCCAACCTACCGGTTTAGGTATCAGTACTCGGTCAAAAAGAATTTTATAGGACTCCTTTCCCTATTTTATCAAATAATTTATATAACATTTGGGAATTGTTCTTTAAATATTTTTAAATTCAATGTAAAAATATGGTCCTGGGGTTTTTTCTTGGAGTTCATTAATAGCCTGCTATTTCTTTTTTCTGAAATGGGACTATACAAGCATTTACTTCCTCCTCTGTTAATCTGGGAAGTCTTTTTTTGGAGTAGTCATCCCTTCCTTAGGTTATCAAATTTATTGGTAAAGTTGGGAAAATAACTCATTATTTCTCTAATTTCATCTTCATTGGTGGAAAGTTCTCCTTTTCATTTTTAAGACTACTAATTTCATTTTCCTCCCCTCCTTTTTTCTCACAGATTTCCCAAAGGCTGATCTTTTTATTGGCTTTTAGATCAACTCTTAGCGTTAAATTAAATTTTTTCTTTCTTTTTTTTTAAAAGCCTTTTATTTACAGGATATATACATGGGTAACTTTACAGGATTAACAATTCCAAACCTCTTGTTCCAATTTTCCCTTCCCCCTCCCCTTAGATGGCAGGATGACCAGTAGATGTTAAATATTTAAAATATAAAAGATACACAATAATTTATTTGACCAAAAAATTTTTTTACAAAAAGAATCAATTGAAATATTGTACAATTGGCGTGAAGGAAATAAAAATGGGTGTGCATTATAAGGATTGGGGAATTCAATGTAATGGTTTTAGTATCCCCAGAGTTCTTTTTCTGGGTATATAGTTCAGTTCATTACTGTCATTAGAAATGATTTGGTTGATCTGTTGTGAGGATGGCCTGGTCCATCAGAACGGGAATAATATTTTGTTGAAGTATAATGATCTCCTGGTCCTGCTCATTTCACTCAGCATCGTTCGTGTAAGTCCCCAGGCCTTTCTGAAATTATCCTGTTGGTCATTTCTTCAGAACAGTAATATTCCCAATTTTTCTATAATATTTATTCAACCATTCTAATATGGACATCCATTCGTTTCCGTTTTTCCACTACAAAACTGCTGCCACAAACATTCGCACATACAGGTCCCTTTCCTTCTTTATAATCTCTTTGGGATATAATCCCAGTAGTAACACTGGGATCAAAGGGTATGCACAGTTTGAAACTTTTGAGAAGTTCCAAACTCTCTCCAAAAGGGTTTGGATTGTTTCCAAACAATGCATCAATGTCCCAGTTTTCCCAATCCCCAACAATCATTTATTTTTCCTGTCATCTTAGCCAATCGGCAGGTGTGTAGTTATCTTAGAGTTGTCTTTTTGCATTTCTCCTGATTAAAATGACTTGGAACTTTTCAAAATAGAAATAGTTTCAATTTTTCATCTGAGAATTGTCTGCATATCCTTTGACCATTTTTCAATTGGAGAATGGCTTGATTTTTATAAATTAGAAATTTCTATATATTTTTGGAAATGGGGGCCTTTATCAGAACCTTTGACCGTAAAAATATTTTCCCAGTTTATTGCTTCCCTTCTAATCTTGTCTGCATTAGTTTTGTTTGTACAAAAACTTTTTAGTTTTATAATCGAAATTTTCTATTTTGTGATCGTTGATCTCTGTTCTCTTTGGTCATAAAGACCCCCCTTCCACAGGTCAGAGGTAAACATCCTATGTTCCTCTAATTTATTAATAATTTATTCTTTTGCCTAGTCATGAACCCATTTGACCTTATCTTGCTTAAGGGGTTGGGTATGGATCAATGCCTGTTTCTCCATATTGTTTCCAATTTTTCCCAGCAATTTTTTATCAAACAATAACTTCTTATCCCAAAAGTGGGATCTTTGGGTTTTTCAAGCTAGGTTGCTATTTGTTACTTTTTATCCCTTGAACCAATCTATTCCACTGATCAACTAATTATTCCTTGCAATACCAAATGTTTTGGTAACCTCTATAATATAATTTTAGATCTGGTCCTGACCATCATTTGATTTTTTTCATTAATTCCAAAATTTTGACCTTTTTTTTCCATATGAACTTTGTTGTTATTTTTTCTAGGTCATTAAAATAGTTTTTGGGAGTCGTTGGTATGCGCTAAATAAATAGATTATTTGGAATATTGTCATCTTTTATATTTGCTCGCCCTATCCAGGCATTTAATATTTTTCAATTGGTTAGATCAGACTTAATTTGTGGAAAAGTTCGTAATTTTGCTCATAAAGTTTCTGATTTTCCCTTGGCAGATGATTCCTTTTTTATATTATCGTAGTTACTTTAAAAATTTCTTTTGTAACTCTGACTGTTGGATTTTGTTATGATATAAAGAATGCTGATGACTTATGTGGGTTTATTTTATAACCGCAACTTTGCTAAAGTTGGGATTTTTTAATAACTTTTAGCAGTTCGGGGTTCTCTAGATAATCATGTTCCAAAAGAGGATAATTTTTCTATTGCCTTTCATTCCTTTAATCTTTTCTCCCTTATTGCTAAGCTAGCATTTCTAATTATTAAATAGTAACGGTGATAGTGGGCAACCTTGTTTCCTCAGATCATTGGGTGGTTGCAGTTTGTCTCCATTATGTCACTGATGGTTTTAAATAGATGATGCTGATTATTTTTAAAAGGAATCCATTTTTTTCCTCAAGTGTTTTTAAAGGAATGGATGTTGGATTTTATCTGCTTTTTCTGTCTATTGAGATGATCATATGGTTTTGTTAATTTGGTTATTAACACCTTATTTGTAGTTTTTCCATTAGAACCAGCCCTGCATTCCTGATATAAATCCTTTATCATAGTGTATTATCTTGGAATGATTTTTGTAGTCTTTTTGCTATCTTATTTAAGATTTTAGCATCAATATTCATTAGGGAGATTGGTCTATAATTTTCTTTCTCTGTTTTCCAGCCACCTTTTTAGGTATCATAATGTCTGTGTCATAGAAGGAATTTGGTGGATCCTTCTTCCCTATTTTACAAATAATTTATATAGCATTAAATTGTTCTTTAAATGTTTGGTAAAATTCACATTTTGGGCCGGGATTTTTTCTTAGGGAGTTGTTTAATTGCCTGTTCTATTTCTTTTTTCTGAAATGGGTATTCAAGCAATTTCTTCTTCCTCTTTAGTCTGGGAAGTCTGTATTTTGGGTGGTCATCCATTTCACTTGGGATCAAATTTATTGGCTAAAGTTGAGCAAAATAACTCCTTATTATTTCTTTTTTCCATTGGTGGAAGTTCTCCTTTTTCATTTTTTAAGACTACAATTTCATTTCCTCCCTCCTTTTTCTAATCAGATTTCCAAAGGTTATCTATTTTATTGGCTTTTTCAAGAACCAACTCTTAGTTTTATTAATTAGTTCAATAGTTTTTTTTACTTTCAATATTTTTTAATTTCTCCTTTTAATTTTAAACCAATTTAGTATTTGATTGGGGTTTTTTAATTTGGTCAGTTTTTTTAGTTGCAAGCCCAATTATTAATCTTTTCTTTTCTGTTTTATTCAAGTACCTTAAGGATATAAAATTCCCTCTTATTACCTTTTGCATCCCACAAATTTTGGTATGATGTCTCATCATTGTCATTATCTTAGTGTATTAATTGTATCTATAATTTGTGTTCACCCAATCATTTTTAAGATGAAATTGTTTGTTTCCAATTATTTTTCTCTTTTCCCTAACTTTTTTTGTTGAATGTAGTTTTTATTGCATCATGACGAAAAAGCATTTTATTTCTGCTTTCTTGCATTTAATTTTAGGTCTTTATGTCCAATATATGGTCAATTTTGAATAGGTTCCGAACTGGAGGAAAAGTATATTCCTTCATCTCCATTCAATTTTTCTCCAAAGATCCAACATACCTAATTTTTCTAATATTCTATTTACTTCTTTTTTCTTTCTTATTTGTTTTGTGGCGTTTGTCTAATTCAGGTGCGGTTGAATCTCTACTATTACAGTTTTGTTGTCTATTTCTTCTTGCAACTCTTAATTCTCCTTTGGAAGTTGGGCCATACCACTTGGTATATTGTTTAATATTGATATTGCTTCGTTGTTTATGTACCTTTTGGGATAGTTACCTTCCTTATCTCTTTTAATTGATCAATTTTTACTTTTGCTTGATCTGAGATAAGGATGGCTCCCTTTTTTTGACTTCACCAAAGCTAATAGTTTTGCTCCAGCCTTTTACTTTTACCTTACATCCCCCTCTTTAAATGGTTTTCTTGTAAACAAATTGTAGGGTTCTGACAATCCAGTCGCTATCTGCCTCCTCTTTTGGGGAGTTCATCCCATTCACATTTCGGTTAAATTACTAAATCTGTATTTCCGCCATGCTAATAACCCCAGGTGTGTTTTTTATTCGCCACCCCCAACCCTCTTTTCCCCCAAACATATGCCCCTCTTGTTCCGATATTATCCCTCTTTATGATCCCTCCCTCCCCCTTTGAGTCTTTCCCCTTCTTTCCTTATTACTCTTTTTTCTTTTCCTTTTGTCTCCCCATTTTTAATGGGGGGAGAGAAATTTTCTAAAACAAATGTCAATTATTTTTTTTTTGGGAACTCTGATGAGGGTAAGATTCACAAATGTTCCTCCCACTCTAAATTCCCTCAGATATGATGTTTCCTTAGCCTCTTTGTATTGGTTTCCCTTTTTTCCCCCTTCCCACCTTTTCTATCATCCCTTTTCCTGTCTACTTCCCTTTTTTAATGTTATATCAAAATCAAATTAACATGTATTCTTTTTGTATATCCACAACAAATCTTCTCAAGAATATTTTTACCTTTTCTGCCCCTTGGTTCTTTTCTTGGAGATCAAATTTTTGTTTAGTTCTGGTTTTTTCTTCAGAAAAAAATGGAATTCATTTGTTTCATTAAATGTCCCTTCCCCTGGAAGAAAAATGCTCATTATTGGTTTATTCTTGGTGCATCTCGTTCTTGCCTTTCGGAATATCATATTCCAGGCCTTCTTTCCTTTAATGTAAAGCCAGATCTTGGGTGATCCTTATTGGCCCTCGGTATTTAAATGTTTTTTTAGCTGCTTGTAAAATTTTTCCTTAATCGATGTTCTGAAATTTTCCACAATATTCCTTGGGGTTTTTATTTTAGGGTTTCTTTCGAAGGTGTTGATGAATTTTTCAATCCATTTTACCTTCTGATTCTTTACATCTGGGCAGTTCTCTTTAATGATTTCTTGTAAAAATAGTATCTGGCTCTTTTTTCATCATAGTTTTTGAAAGTCAAATAACCTCAGATTATCTCTCCTGATCTATTTTATCTGTCGTTTCAAGTAGATAATTCATGGTTTTTTCCAGTTTGTCATTTTTTGTTTTTGTTGATACTTGCTGTCTCAATAATCTTGTTTCAATTTGTTAGTTCTAATTTTTTAAAAATTAGCTTAATAGCTTTTTACCTTTTCTGTATATGTCCAATTGAGTTTTGAATGTATTGTTTTTGGTCTTGGAATTTTTTTTCCATTTCATAATTTTTTTTTTTATGAATTATTTTCTTTTCAACACAGATCCTACTTTCTTGCGTGTTCTTTGTCTTTTCAATTCACGGATCCTACTTTCTTTTAGTTCTTTGTCTTTTCCAATTCACAAATCCACTTTGTAGTGTTTTTATTTTTCAATTGTATTTCAGGAAGTTGTTGCCTCTTAAGGCTTTTTTTCCTTTCCCCATTTATCTTCTAACTCCTTTTGAGACTTTTTAATGGTCTCTTCTTGAACATCATGTAAAGGAGGACAGTCTGATGCATTTTTTGTGTTTGAGGTTTCTTGGTTTGCTGACCTGCTCTTTTTCTATGAAGCTTAATTGTTCTTTTCATCTTTTATTGATTTTTCGCCTTTAGGGTAGTCTCCTAGGCAAGGGGTTCCACTTCCTCCAGAGCAGGGGAAAGTTGTAAAGATTTCTGGCTCTTGGGTAATGGGGTGTTTGGGTTTTCCTTCCCCCAAAAGGAAATGGATTCCCTGGCCGAGCTATCAAACTGCTTGTAGGGCTGAGGGTTATCGTTGCCGGTGAGACTGGGGTGAAAGTGTCACTGCCCAGGCCGGGTTTTTGGGACTGAGTAGGCTGACGGGCCGCAGAAAGCCCCCCCCAGCACCGCCTGATGCAAATCGGCCCTGGAAAGCTCTATGGCCCCAAGCCGAGCTCCCCACTGCGCAGAGGGAGCTGCCGGGCTGCGTCCTCCTGCTTGCAGGATCACACCCCCCAAGAAAAGCCTGTACTGCGGGTTGGGGCTGCGCGCTTTGCGAGATCTGTGCCTTCACCCTCGGTTTGAGACTCTCCTGAACCTAATTTTCTCCCAGTCTGGCCATTCCCCCTGGCCCGGAACCAACCTTTTTTGGGGACTGGATTTTTTGGCCGGTGAGTTGTTCCACTTTTATCTTTCAATTGTGCAGTCAAGACTATTTTGAGGTTCGATATAATATTGATAAAGGGTGAAGACTTTAGAAAGTCCGTTCTTCTTAAATCTTGGCCCGCCCCCTGTGGATTATTTCTAACTTTTTGGGAATTCGGATCAAATATACCATCAGTCATCTGCAAAAGGTGATAATTTGGTTTCCTATTGCCTATTCTTATTACTTTAATTCTTTCTCACCCTTATTGCTATATAGCGTTTCTAAACTTTAAAAATAGTAATAGTGATGGTGGGAACCTTGCCCCCAGATCTTATTGGGAATGGTGGATTTTTGCCCCTTCATATCTTTATGATGGTTTTAAATAGATTGCTGATTATTTTTAAGGAAAAAGTCCATTTATTCCTATACCTCAAGTGTTTTTAATAGGAATGGATTTGGATTTTATCAAATGCTTTTTCTGCATCTATTGAGATGATCTATGGTTTTGTTATTTTGGTTATTAACATGGCCAATTTATTGATAGTTTTCTAATATTGAACCCCCTGATTCCTGATATAAACCTCTTGATCAAGTGTAATTTCTTGGAGATGATTTTTCTGTTCTTTTCTAATACCTTTATTTTAGATTTTAATCAAATTTCATTAGGGGAGACTGGTCTATAATTTCTTTCTCGTTTTCAACCTACCTAGTTTAGATCAGTACCATGTCTGTGCTAGAAGGAATTTGGTAGGACTCCTTCATTCCCATTTTATCACACAATTTTATAGCATTAATTGTTTTTAAATGTTTGGTAAAATTCAATGAAATCCATGTGGTCCTGGGGGTTTTTCGGGGGTTGTTTAATTGCCTGTTCTTTTTTTTCTGAAATGGGACTATTCAAGCAATTCTTCCTCCTCTGTTAGTCTGGGAAGTCTATTTTTGGAGGTATCATCTTTTCCTTAGGTTATCAAATTTTTGGCAAAAGTTGAGCAAAATCCTTTTATTTCTCTAATTTTCTTCATTGGTGAAAGTTTCCCTTTTCATTTTTTAAGACTACTAATTTCATTTTCCTCCCTTTTTTCTAATCACATTTACCAAAGGCTTATCTATTTTTTCTTTTCATAAAAATTTAGTTTTATTAATTGTTCAATGTTTTTTTTACTTTAATATTATTAATTTCTCCTTTTAATTTTAGATTTCCAATTTGTATTTGTTGGGGATTTTTAATTTGGTCTTTTTTTTTTTTTTTTTGCAAGCCCAATTCATTAATCTTTTCTTTCTCTGTTTTATTCAAGTAAGCCCCAAGGATATAAAATTCCCTCTTTCCCGGCTGCATCCCCAAAATTTTGGTATGATGTTCTCATTGTTTATCTTATGAAATTATTAATTGCATCTATAATTTGCTGTTCATCCAATCATTCTTTAAGATGAGATTGTTGTTTCAATTACTTTTGGTCTATTTCCCCTAATTTTTATTGAATGGTTTTTATCATGATCTGAAAAGCATTGACTATTTCTTTCTTCATTTAATTTTGAGGTCTTTTGTCCAATATATGGCTATTTTTTGAATAGGTTCCATGAACTGCTGAAAACAAAGTATATTCCTTTCCTCCATTCAATTTTCTCCAAAGATCCAACATACCAATTTTCTAATATTCTATTTACCTTTTTTCTTTCTTATTTGTTTTTGGTTTGATTTGTCTAATTTGAGAGTGGGTTGGATCTCCACTATTAATTTTGTTTCTTTTCTTCTTGCCTCTTAACTTCTCCTTTAGGAAGTAGTATGCCATACCACTTGGTGCATATATGATTAATATTGATATTGCTTCGTTGTTTATGCTACCCTTTAGCAGGATGTAGTTTCCTTCCTTATCTCTTTTAATTAGATCAATTTTTAATCTTGCTTGATCTGAGATAAGGATGGCTACCCCTGCTTTTTTGACTTCACCTGAGCATAATAGATTTTGCTCCAGCCTTTTGCTTTTACTCTTATGCATCCCCCTGCTTTAAATGTGTTTCTTGTAAACAACATATTGTAGGGTTCTGACTTTTGATCCAGTCTGCTATCTGCCTCCTCTTTATGGGGAGTTCATCCCATTTGCATTTAAGGTTAGAGTTACTAAATCTATATTTCCTACCATCCTAATAACCCCAGATTGTACTTTTCTTATTCTTGCCTCCCCCAACACTCTTTCCCCCTTTTAAACTTATGTACCCCTCTTGTATCACGATGCTTACCCTCTTTATATTCCCTCCCTCCCCCTTTTGAGTCTTTCCCCCTTCCTTCCCTTATTACTCTTTTTCTTTTCCCTTTTCCTCTCCCCCGTTTTTAATGAGGCGAGAGAGAATTTTCTCTAAAACAATCATTTTTTAATTGAGCCAACTCTGATGAGAGTAAGATTCACACAATGTTCCTCCCCCTCTCTAAATTCCCTCAGATATGATGTTTCCTTAACCTCTTTGTGGGATGTGGTTTCCCTGTTTTATCCCTCCTTCCCACCTTATTCTGCCATCATCCCTTTTCCATATCTACTTCCCTTTTTATGTTATATCAGTACAATCAAATTATACACGTATTCTTTTTGTATATCCACAACAGAAATACAATTCTCAAGAGTTATTTTTACCTTTTCTGCATCTCTTGAGTTCTATGGTTGGAGATCAAATTTTTTGTTTAGTTCTGGAGTTTTCTTCAGAAACAAATGGAATTCATTTGTTTCATTAAATGTCCATCTTCTTCCCTGGAAGAAAATGCTTCAGCTTAGCTCTGGGTAGCTTATTCTTGGCTGCATCCCAAGTTCTTGTGCCTTTTGGAATATCATATTAAAGGCCCTTCTTTCCTTTAATGTAGAGGCAGCCAGATCTTGGGTGATCTTTATTGTGGCACCTCGGTATTTAAATGTTTTTTTTTTTTTTTTTGCTGCTTGTAAAATTTTTTCCTTAATCTGATAGTTCTGAAATTTAGTCACAGTATTCCTTGGGGGTTTTATTTTAGGGTTTCTTTCAGAAGGTGTTCGATGAATTCTTTCAATGCCTATTTTACTTTCTGATTCTATTACATCTGGGCAATTCTCTTTGATGATTTCTTGTAAAATAGTATCTAGGCTCTTTTTTTCATCATAGTTTTCTGAAAGTCCAATAATCCTCAGATTATCTCTCCTAGATCTATTTTCCAAGTCTGTCGTTTTTGCAAGTAGATAATTCATGGTTTTTCAGTTTGTCATTTTTTTGTTTTGTGACTGATTCTTGCTGTCTCAATGAATCATTAATTTCTATTGTTCAGTTCTAATTTTTAAAAATTATTTTCTTCATTAGCTTTTTTACTTCTTTCTGTATATGTCCAATTGAGTTTTTAAATGTATTGTTTTGGTCTGTGGAATTTTTTTTCCCATTTCACTAATTTTTTTTTAGTGAATTATTTTCTTTTTCCAATTCACAGATCCTATTTTCTTGCGTGTTCTTTTTCTTTTCCAATTCACAGATCCTACTTTCTTGCGAGTTCTTTGTCTTTTCCACTTCACAAATCCTACTTTCTAGTGAATTCTTTATTTTTTCCAATTCACAATTCTTACTTTCCTGAATTTTTACTTTTCCAATTCTTATTTCAGGAAGTTGTTGCTCTCTTATAAGGCTTCTCTTTCCTTTCCCCATTTATCTTCTAACTCTCTTTTGAGACTTTTAATGGTCTCTTCTATGAGAGCATCATGTAAAGGAGGACAGTCTGTTGCATGTTTGCTTTTTGAGGTCTCTTCAGGTTTGCTGACCTGCTCTTTTTCTGCATAGAAGCTGTAGATCATTCTTTTCATCTTTTTATTCATGTTTTAAAGCCTTTAGGCTAGGTCTCCTAGGCAAGGGGGTTACCAGCTTCCTCTGCAGAGCAGAGAGAGATGTAAACCGATTTCCGGTTCCGAGGTATGGGAGTGCTCTGAGTGAGAGTTTTCCCTTCCCCAACAGGAAGTGGATTCAGCACTGGCCGAGCTATCAAACTGCTTAGTAGGGCTGAGTGGGTTAGCCATTGCCCTTGGCTAGAGACTAAGGGGTGAAAGTGTCACTGCCCCAGGCCAGAGCCTCTTGTGGGACTGTGAGTATTAGCAGCTCACCGCAGACCGCGGACTGCAGCAAACTCTGCCCAGTGTCTCTGCCTTATGCAAATCGGCCCTGGAACATCTCTATGGCCCCAAGCCGAGCCCCCCACTGCTCAGTTTGGAGGCTAACCCGGGCTGTGTCCTCCTGCCATGCAGGATCACAACTGCCCCAAGGATAAGTCCCATACTGCGGTTTGGGGCTGTGTGCTTGTGCTGAGATCTGTGCTTTCACTTTTGGTTTGAGGCTCTCCTCCGAACCTAATTTCTCTCCCCGTCTGTGCTGATCTCCCCCCTGGACCCAGAACCAACCTTTTTTGGTGAGACTGCAGATTTTCTTAGGCCCGTGAGTTGTTCTGCTTCTTATCTTTACGAATTATAGCAGTCAAGAGTATTTTTGAGGCTCTATATAATATTGATAAAGAGGGTAAGAGAAGAGCTTAGAAAATCGCGTGTGTCTTCTCCGCCATCTTGGCTCCGCCCCAGAAATACAATTCTCAAGAGTTCCTTTTACCTTATCTGCATCTCTTGAGTCCTGTGGTTGGAGATCAAATTTTTTGTTTAGTTCTGGTTTTTTCCTTAGAAACAAATGGAATTCATTTTTTTCCTTAAATGTCCATCTTCTTCCCTGGAAGAAAATGCTCAGCTTAGCTGGGTAGTTTGTTCTTGACTGCATTCCATGTTCTTTTGCCTTTCTGAATATCAGATTCCAGGTCCTTCAATCCTTTAATATGGAGGCAGCCAGATCTTGGGTGATCCTTATTGTGGCACCATGATATTTAAATTGCTTTTTTCTGGCTTCTTATAAATTTTTTTCTTTAATCAGATAGTTCTGAAATTTTGCCACAATATGCCTCGGCATTTTTATTTTGGGGTCTTTTTCAGAAAGTGTTCAATGAATTCTTTCAATGCTATTTTACCTTCTGATTTTATTACATCTGAGCAGTTCTCTTTGATGATTTCTTGTAAAATAGTATCTAGGCTCTTTTTTTAATCATAGTTTTCAGAAAGTCCAATAATCCTCAGATTATCTCTCCTAGATCTATTTTCCAAGTCTGTCGTTTTTGCAAGTAGATAATTCATGGTTTTTTCCAGTTTGTCATTTTTTTTGGTTTTGCTTGACTGATTCTTGGTGTCTCAATGAATCATTAGTTTCTACTTGTTCAGTTCTGATTTTTAATGAATTATTTTCTTCATTAGCTTATTTTTACTTCTTTCTGTATATGTCCAATTGAGTTTTTAAATGAATTGTTTTGCTCGATGGAATTTTTTTCCATTTTGCAATTTTTTTTTTTTTGTTTAGTGAATTATTTTCTTTTTCCAATTCACAGATTCTACTTTCTTGCGAGTTATTTGTCTTTTCCAATTCACAATTCTTACTTTCCAGGGACTTTTTTTTTTTACTTGTTCCAATTCCCAAATTTTGTTTCCCTGCACTTTCTGGGAATTTTTTTTCTTTTCCAATTCATGTTTCAGGAAGTTGTTGCTCTCTTGTAAAGCTTCTCTTTCCTTTCCCCATTTATCTTCTAACTCTCTTTTGAGACTTTTAATGGTCTCTTCTATGAGAGCATTATGTAAAAGGGGACAGGTAACATTCCCCTTTGGGTATTGTCTGGTGTCTGTTTGCAGACAGGTCTATTAGTCTCTTCAGGTTTGCAGATCTGCTCTTTTTCTGTATAGAAGCTGTCGATCATTCTTTTCATTTTTTTATTCATTTTTATAGCCTTTAGGGTATGCCTTCTAGGCAAGGGGGTTACCAGCTTCCTCTGCAGAGCAGGGAGAGATGTAAATCGGCTTCCGACTCCAACTCTGAGGTATGGGAGTGCTCTGACAAGAGTTTCCCCTTCCCCCAACCTGAGGTGGATTTAGCACTAGTTGAGCTATGGAAGTGCTCACTTGAGTTGTGTGGTTTAATGACTGCCCTAAGGGTAGAGACTAAGCAGTGAAAGTGTCATTCTTCCAGGCCTGAGCCCCTTATGGGCCTGTGTATATTAGCAGCTGACCAGCAGATAGCCCGGCTCTACCAGAAGTTTCAGCCTGGAAGTCTCTGCCTGGATGCAAATCACACTGCAAAAGCTCTATTGCCCCTAGCCGAGCCCCCCATTGTGCGGATTATAGGCTAACCTGGGCTGTGCCCTCCTGCCTGCAGGTTTGCAACTGCCACAAAGAAAAGCCCCATACTGGGGATTGGGGCTGTAAGCTTGTGCTGGGATCTGTGCTCTCACTTCCAGTTTCAGGCTCTGCTCAGAGCCTTAGTTCTCTCCCTGCTTGTGCTAATCTCTGCCCCCAGCCCTGAGGACAAACCTTTTTTGGTGAGACTGCAAATTTTCTCTGGTTGGTGAGTTGTTATTCTTCTAATCTTTATGAATTGTAGCAGTCAACACTATTTTTGAGGCTTGATATAATATTGATAAAGAGGGTAAGAGAAGATCTTAGAAAGTCATGTGTGCCTTCTCCGCCATCTTGGCTCCACCTCCATCCCTGTATTTTTTTTTAATTTTTGTGAATTAATTCTACTTATATTATTTTGCCAATATTTTTGTATATTTAACGAATAAATATGTTTAAAATGGGAGTAATCATTGATTGTGTCTTCACTTGATAAGGAGATCAAATGTTTCTTAACTGAATGTCTTAGCTCATTTTTCTCAAGTTTGTAAATACTGCTTTGTATTTGTAGCCTCTGAAAAACTCCTTATCATGTGGAAATTGCAATAAAAACAAAATAAAACAAAAAAGAAAAATGTCCTGAGCTGATCTAAATGTGTTTTATAGATCTATGCCTAAACAATCACAATCACAATTACAACTAATATGTATGTCCATCCTTATTACATGTCAAGCAATATGCTTAAGCTTTCCAATTATTGTTTCATTTGGACCTCCAACAACCATGGCAGGTAGGTGCTATTATTATATCCATTTCATAGGTGAAAAACCCAAAGCAAATATAGCTTGATTTTCCTAAGGTCACAGAGTAAGTAGTTAAGGCTAGATATGAACTCAAGTGCACTCTCTGTTGTGTACATAGCAACCATTAAGATAAAATCTCTTCAGATCATATATTATAAGCCATAATCATGACTTAACTCCCCCAATTATCCAGTGTATAAAACTGATTCAAAACAAAACAATTTATTGGAATTCTATAACAAAATAATACTCATTTATGTGCATCCATTTTTTTTTTCTTTAGTCAAGAATTTGGAGTAGTCAAAAAAAAAAAAAAAAAAGATGAACTGTAAGGTCAACATTTTTAGAGCAGCCATACATCTTATTTTAGTCTTTACTCCATAAATGTCAAAGAGACCAATGAGTAGGCATACAATTAGAAAAAAAAATGAAAATCATCAATATTCATATTATAAATGAAAAAAAAAAAGTTGAAGGTAAGTAGATGTATGTCTGCCAAGGTTTTGCCAGGTGAACCAATAAACGCATTAGGAGAACTGAATATATCTGTAAAGAAGGATGAAAAAAGTAGAGAAATTCCGTGAAGAACTTCAAAGTCAACCTAGACAGGACCTTCTTATTCATTGATTTTTTTATGGGGAAGGTGACATAAAGGAGCAAAATGAAAAATAAGTTCGAAAATATGATGTATGATTAAAAGATGAAAGATTTCAGAACTTTTTGCACTACTCCAAAGACTGGAATATGTTCATTATGACTGTTTCATTTAAAAAGGAAGTTAGTCTGAGATACCACTACATACCGGTCAGATTGGCTAGAATCACAGGGAAAGATAATGTGGAATGTTGCAGGGGATGTGAGAAAACTGGGATATTAATACATGTTGGTGGAATTGTGAATACATCCAACCATTCTGGAGAGGAATTTGGAACTATGCTCAAAAAGTTATCAAACTGTGCATACCCTTTGACCTAGCAGTGTTACTACTGGGCTTATATCCCAAAGAGATCTTAAAGAAGGGAAAGTGACCTATATGTGCAAGAATGTTTGTGGCAGCCCTCTTTGTAGTGTCCATAAACTGCAAACTGAGTAAATGCCCATCAATTGGTAATGGCTGAATAAACTGTGGTATATGAATATTACAGAATATTATTGTTTGGTAAGAAATGACTAATAGGATGATTTCATAAAGGCCTGGAGAGACTTACATGAACTGATGCTGAGTGAAATGAGCAGGACCAGGAGATCATTATATAATTCAACAACAAAACTATATGATGACCAATTCTGATGGCCCTGGCCATCTTCAGCAATGAGATGAAGCAAATCAGTTCCAATAAAGCATTAATGAACTGAACCAGCTGCACCCAATGAAAGAACTCTGGAAGATGACTAAGAACCATTACATAGAATTCTCAATCCCTATATTTTTGTCTGTCTGCATTTTGATTTCATTTACAGGCTAATTGTACAATATTTCAGAGTGCGATTCTTTTTGTACAGCAAAATAACAGTTTGGACATGTATACTTATTTTGTATTTAATTTATACTTTAACATATTTAACATGTATTGGTGATCCTGCCATCTAGGGGAAGAAGTGGGGGGGGGGAGGAGGGGAAAAATTGGAACAAAAGGTTTGGCAATTGTCAATACTATAACACCATGAATATAACTTGTAAATAAAAAACTATTAAAAAAAAAGAAGAAGTACATTTGGGGAAATAAAAAAAGGAAGTTAGGCCTTGAGAGTACAAGGTATAAATAATATTACAAAAAGGTAGAAATAAATAAAATCTCAACACAAATTAAACTTTTTATTGCTGAAATATGGTTGCTTTCTCATTCTTCTCAATTCAACAGTTAAATCATAGTTTAAAATCATGTCACTCTTTTTATAATTTCAAGATCTATTTAGTTTCTATTCCTTGTGTCTTGTGTTCTTTGTTCTCACCTGTAAATCTTAGTTTCCCTGGATTCCTTCAATCCAGTAAAATAAAAAAAAAAATCAGAACTTTTTGCAAAATGATTGTCATGAAAGACAAATTAAAGTCATCTGATAAAACTTGTCTAAAATATAAACCTGTAAATTAACTTTGTTGTTAGAATTACTAATTGATCATGAATATGAATATATTTGCATGCAATAATATTGAAAGATTTTTACAATTCCATTCAAAAAACATTTAAGCATATGACCTGTATGAAACACAGTGCTAAGGATATGAGATAAAAACACTAAATGTTAAATGAAAACAAAGCAAAATCCCTGTTCTCAAGAAGTTCATATTTTAATAGGAGATGTTATGAGTTATTGAATCATTTTTTGGGGGGAACAGATATAATTCATAGAGAAATAATTATTAAACCCAAGAATAAAACCATAATCATTACTTTATATTCTTTGAGTATGAATTTATCTAGCTCTTTTAATAACTTATCTTGAAAATAAAATGTTTCTCTTGTAACCTGGAAAAACAATGTCTAAGATTTCACAGTCTTGATAATGTGATGGTAATTTATTTTAATTGATCTGGAAGACAAAATTAGAGATGAAACATATTAGATGAGTCATTAATTCAATCATGATTTCAGTTACAGAATGTGCTTTAAAAGCATGAAATAAAAGATCAAATAATGCTTGACTTAAAAGTCATTGATCGAATAAAATAAAATCAAATTTTAAATCAAATAAATAATTAATCTATCAAGACCATGTGACAATGATTGTAGAAAGCATTTTGTAACTTCTATACTGTATAAATGGATAATTTAAAAACATGAGAGAATTAATAATCATTAGCTGAAATTCAGAGTGAGAGAAATTAAAAAGAATATCAAATTGTACAACACCGTCAAGGTTATACAAAGAAAACAGAGATATTTTCAAATGATACTTAAAATACCATATAGTATCAATGAAGTAAAGATAATTCATTTGAATTCTTCAGAAGTTGTTTAATTATGACAAATAGTGGAAATATGGAAGAGTCAAAAAGGGGGGAAGTGGCATTAATACATGATACTTGAAACAAGATAATTATCTAGTGGAGTTTAAAAGAAAATATTTATTTGTTTTTGACAGCTACCACAGATGATATTTTAGAGCATGATCTTATTAACTATAGTGAGTCTGCGGTTTGTGGTAAAATAGAAATAGTCCTGGTCTTTAAGTGAAAAAAATCTGAATTCAAATCTTAATTTTGCCATTTCCTAATTATTGATATTGGGTAAAGAACATTATTTATCTGGCCTTTTTCTCACCTTTAAAGTAAGGGAAGATCTTGGAACTGCCTAGCAGTTCTATAAGTATGTAATCTTATAATCTCAATTGAAATCATATTTCTTTTCTAAATCACTACAATTTGATTATTAAAAACTAGGTTAATACAGAAAGAAATATAGGTAAAATCTTTTATTTAGAAATCTGAAGAAATTAGATTTGTTATTTTAAAGCATTATAGTACATTTGATGTGTCACAACTATATTTTAATAAGCAATTGCATAGAAAATATAATGGAATGATGCTACTTCTGCCTTATATATGTAAAGATAATGAGTTTATGATAACAATTAAAGTCCAATTTATGGTCAGCAGAAACTCCAGAAAAATTTTCCTTAAGTATTCAAAATTACTAATAAGAATAGCACATGGAAACAGTAAAAACTATGCAATAGCCCAGTAGTTAAATACTATAAGCACCTACTAAATATTTAGTAAAAAAAACCAAATACCTATTGGCTTGGATTACATCAGAAGCTTTATTATATGTAAAATAACAAAGCCCCATAACTACAAATTCAGACAAATTCAAAAATATTCTAGAGAATTCAGTTTAAAAGTCAAACAGAAAACAGACCATTATCACCTAAAGAAGTATTGTCCCCTATTACCTGATTATAAAATTAATTCATAAAAATATGAATTAATATTAAGCTTCATAAAAAGAAGGGTTTTCATAGATCCTATTCTATATACATTGTATAATTTCCTAACTATCTTCTACTTGCTTTGTTTCTATACTTCAATCTCCATTTCCCTGTAGGATTGGAACTCATAGTTTGGGACTCTAGGTTTCTGATTAGTAAATTTTGATGTATTAGGTCTGAACTTAGATCTAACACACTACTTCCTAACGATCTGAAGAGAATGCCACTATAAAAACCCTTATCTTTTTTCATTTCCTACCTACGTTCCAATTATAACTGAGAAAAATAATCATAGCAATATTATCATTTCTGTAAAGAATACGCCAATCAATGGTTCCATATTTCCAATCACAATCTTTGTGAATTCCTTGTAAAAATCCTCCTTAAATGCTACTAAACACATTTATATCGTGTTCTCTTCTCTTAGAATGAATGCATCTTGATAGCAGAGATTTTTTTTACCTATTTTTTTTTTATTACCAGAACTTGAGACAGTTTCTGACCCATACTTGCTTACTAAATCATTTTCAGATATTCATTTATTTATCAATTTGGACAGTCAATCATTCATGTCATTATCACAATCACTTATAATTTCTAAGTTTCATAGAAATTTTCATGTTTTATTTTCTATTCCTGGTCCTGTTCCAAAGATGTTTTAAGTAAGCATACCTATTTAAATGTTGATTGAGTCTCTATTCTGGTCAGTGCAATGTAAATACATTAAGCCTTTAACTAAGATTTTACTAAAGATAATCCAAAAAAAATCAAAATTTAGGGTTGAGAGCTTATACTACTCAGTTGAAGTTTCTTATTATATAAATATTATACTATACATTTATGCTCTGTACTAATGTCATTTTATTAATGTAATAAAATTATAAATTGAATAAACTATTCTTATAAAAGCTTATATAAATATAACTTATCATGTAATCATAATGCATATTATTTAGTTTTAATGTTTAATGTAAGAAATTCAACAGAAGTAGCTTCCTTTGAATATGCTTATTTATTTTATTATATATTTATTAAATATATATGAGACATAAGATTCCAGGCCTAACCTGGAATCTTATCTCTACCCTCTCAAAACCATGCTTTCTGAATTCTAGCCCTTCACCTTATTTCCCTTCATCTCAATCTTTTATTTCCCTATGCTCTGGTGAGTTTTTGCTTATTCTTCCTTGAACAAGACTTCTATGATACTTCACAACTACCTTTTCACCATAGTGAGTGAATACCTTTTTCGAGTTTGTCTTGCCATATTTCCTTTATTAAAATATGAGGTCTTTCAAACAAGTTGTTTTCAAGAAACCTTAAAAGACTCATGTGAAATGATGTAAAACAAAATGAGCCAAACTAGGAAAATGCATACAATGCTGTATCAGCAATACTGTAACAATCATCAGTTGTGAAGAATTTAGTTCCTCTGATCTAGAAAATGATCCAAGATAATTCCAAAAGACTTATCATGAAAAATGCTATGCCTTTCCAGAGAGAGAACTGATAAACTCTGAGTAAACTTTTCTTTACTACTTTCTAATGAAGTTCAATAAAATCCCTAAAGGCAAACAATTTATTCCTAATAAAAATTAATGTTATTCTTTGTATGGCACTATGAAATATTATTATATTTATTAATTTATACAAATTTTATTTCTTCTACTTGATATATGTACATATAACATATATATAATATATATATATATATATATATATATATATATATATATATAGTTTGAAAGTCAGTTAAATATATTGTAATTAAGAATATATCATGTTACTTATAGGAAAATCCCCCAAATATCATTCCTAAATATTGAAGATCATACATATCATTTGGTTCTTTGTATCTATTTGAAATGCCTAGTTATTTTTTAAGTAGTCTAATTTTTCAGTAGAAATAATGTTAACTGAAATTTCACTTACTTGAGGTATAGTAGTCTTTATAACAACTCAAAGTTTAAAAATAACACTCCTTTTCTATCTTATAGAGTATTGTAGGTTATGTAATTGAGTTCCAGGCATGGAGTCAGGAAGAATCCTCCTCTTACACTCAAGTTAAAATCTGGCCTTAGACACTTGCTAATTTTGTGATCCTAGTAAAGTCAAATAATACTGCATCAGTTTTTCCTTTGTAAAATGAGTTAAAGAAGGAAATGACAAACCACTCCAGTATCTTTGCCAAACAATCTTCCCCAGATAAGGTCATGAAAACTCATGACTACGGAAAGAACTGAATAACAACAAAATATTTTACATAAATTATCTCATTTAAATTTCATAGAAGAAATTACATTAAACTCACAAAGGAAATGATCTTCAAAGATATTAGGTGATTTCTCATGTTTATACAGCTAAAAAGTATATATCTTATTTTAAGTTTGTCGGATATTGAGTTTAATATTTGCTTCACTCTCTCATGATATGATATCATTATTTTAAAAGGAAGAAGTCAAGCATAGCAGCATAATAGTTTCATCTACTTCCCCATTCTTTCTTAGTATTTTTTATTGCAATTGAATTGTGAATATTTGCTAAAATATGATTGATATTATAAATAAGATTCTTTTTACATAATGGTTTATGATAACTTATTTTGAAATTACAAAAGTTTTCTTACCCTTCAATTTAGGACCGTAAAAATTCTTTAGAATAATATATTAATATTATTGATTTCCTTTGTAATCTTGTTCATTTTACTTCATGCACATTAAAATATTAGAATGAGAAAGAATCTATGAGCTTCACACAACTAATAAGGGTGTCAATTAAAATAACCATTTAAGAAGCCTGGGACTTGGGGAAGAAAATGAACCATGTGAATTACTCTGATGTTAATAAACTGATTACAGTTCATAATTAAAAGCTTTTAAAAGTGTCCAGTGTTTCTTGAAATTGATTTGCATGCTGATACCATGACATTGAAGTTGAAGTAGGTCAACGGAATTATAAGGCCAGAATTATAGTTCATAACTACTCTAGAATGGAACTTCATACAAGGACCAGTATCACTGTAAATATTTATTACTTGTCTGCTATGTGGAATGTAGTGTTCTAGGTGCTCAAAATATAAGATAAGAAAATATTAGCAGCATTGTTAGTGAACTTGAATTGAGCAATTTTATTTGAATATTAGATTTAGAAGCCAGTTGCAAGATTGTTGAAGAGTGAGAGATGAGAAAGTGATGGGTGAAAATGATGTTGACTTTCACTAAGTTTGAATATGAAAGGGAAAGAAAATATCAATCATATGTATATAATCTATTCCCTGATTTTATGATACTTGCTGCACTTTACTACTTCTATTTGATTATAACATGGGAACGTTTATTTAAAAGTAGAAAAGAAGGGGAAACCATCAAGTCCAATTCCCTCACTTTATAGATGAGGTTATTAAAGTCCAGAACTTTTAAATTACAGGTCGAGGAAAACAGCAAGTAACTTGGTGGAAAATGATTTCTGTAATTCTATTTTTATACAGGAAAGAAATTTCAAATGACATTAGGCTTATTCTAAACAGTATCAGAGATCTATAGAAATGTACATAATAAACATGATTTATCTTGAAGAAATTTGTACTACTATTTCACATACTTTTTAACATATACTTACTGAGAATTTATTTTACTTTTGGGAAGGCATGGAACTAGGTTGTTATTAAATCATGTTGAAAGCTTCACTGAAGGCCGATTCCACAACTTTCAGTCTGGAAGTATCTGTGTTTCAATATATTCAATAGGGAGAGAAGCAATAGCATGTAGGATCTTAGCAAGAAGAGTCAAGAAAATTATTTCTCAAAATAACAATTAGAGAAGATACAAAGAAAATTGTGAGGAAAAACTACCAAATGTAGAGATGTTAAGGAGACCTTATTTTTGATATATGGTCCAAAAGACATGTTCACCTAGAAGGTGAGGCCAGGTAGGAGTATAATGATTAAGGGTGATTTTTTTCCTGGTGTTGCTTTTTAAGTCCTGCCAGAAAAAAATGTCCTTTTTAATGTTTCACAGGGGGAATCCCCTGATATGTATGGTTAATATAGCAGCAAATGTCAAAGAAGAATAGCAATATTCAGTAAAGGTCTATGATTCTTTTGAAAAACATTTAAATTTTGACTCCATGTACAGGACTGTGTTAAGCATTAGGCATAAAAAGGCAAAAAAAAAATTATTAACTAGACAAATTCTGTGATGAGAACTATGAGAACAATACATACTACATAAAGTTTTGAATATTTTTCAAGTTTGACCTATATCTATTTTTGTATATACACACAAACACAGACACACACACACATATTATTCAATATGATTAGATCATATATTTTGAATTGGGTGGGATTTCAAAGGCCACCTACTTCAATCTTCTCATTTATAAAATGATCTGGATAATTTAGCCTCAGTTAACTTATACTTGGAATATCTGAATAATCAATCATATCATTTGGCCCAGTAAAATACTTAAAGAGAAGGAAAAAAACAAAAACAAAAAAACCCAAAAAAAACCCCAAAAACCTTGTTTACTGGTAGATTTCAGCTCATTTGCCTATTTTTATCAGTTCTATTCACTGAAGCCTAAAATGTGTTTCCAGACAATTCAGTGATATTTTTGCCATTCTCCAAAGGTAAGAATGTTTGCTTGCAATGATCCACATAAGTCTGTATTTGAAAACATATGGTATGCTCTATAAACTTCTTGGGAATATAATCTAAAGCAATAAATAAAGTCTGGCAGGTCAATATTTATGAAGCCTGTGGAAGATTCAAGGAAGAGTATATGGCACTTATGGGGAATATAAACTGATTTTAAGGGCTGAAGTATAATCTAACATATAGGTCTACTTAAAATCTTTGGAACAACCAAATGGTATACTTTCCATAAGTACTTAGAATATGTAAAATTAATTTTATCATATGCAAATAATTTAATTGTCCCATGAAGAACACAATAATGAAGTCATTATATAAAATGTAATTTTATTTAATAAAATTGAAATCAACAATTTATCCTAAAAACAATTGTAATATTTAGTAAGAATTTTGTAGATACATTATTTTCACTATTGAATTTTGACCACTTCAGTAAAAAGACACAAACAATAATGAACACAAAACAAGAAGAAAAAAGCTGAGCACAACATCAGGATTAGCTTGTGGTAGCAAAGATAAATTTTGAAATAGAATTGAAGATAGAAAATTGTGAGTACAATTGTCCCATATTATAAATGAAGAAAATGAGGCTTAAAGAAGTATAATAACTTGCTCATATTAAACAGTATCTGGTGTTTGAGGAAGAATTTAAAAGTAGCTCTTATTGCTTCTAATTCCAACACTGCTTCGTAGAAAGGTGGATGAAATATGATTGGGGTTGTATATATATATAGTGAGTAATATGAGGACAATATTATCCCAGAGGAGATGTTATGGGCCAGAACTTGAAACAAGGTGTTAACTCATTAGAGTTGATGGAAACAATGCTTGTGTGCTTAGGATTTACACCTTTGGGAAAATTCACACATTAGAGCTCATACCTTTGAGAGTTCACACATTGGAGTTCACAAGTTCAGGAGATTCACAAGTCAGAAACCCACAATCCCACTCTTTCAGAGGAGGAGTCAACCTTTGTATTCACACCTTTAAGAGGTCATATATAAGAAGCTCTTAGAGCTTCAATCAGTCAGTCAGTCAGTTCAGGTGATTGACAAGCTAGAGACTGCAGGCAGGTAGAACGAAGGATTCGGAGGAATAGACTCAAGATTCAGAGGGACTTGGAGGCAGCAAAGGACAAGCTGCAAGAGCTCTTGGAACCAAGCAGAGAGATAGGCCTCTAAGAAAGCTAAACGGGCTCTTTTGGAAAAAGCAATAAAGAATTGAACTTTTAACTCCTGGCTGCATTTGGAGTGATTATTACTTGGAACTGAAACTAAGGCTGCCTCCAGAAACCTCCCCAAGAAACCTGCTCCCAGAGAGAACACTCATATTATATTTTAGAAAAAGAAGAGAACACCAGAAGTAGGCATTTTAAAATTGCTTGGATTAACTCATAAAGAATGTGATCCCTATTTTGCTGCACCAGAATAATTATTCACATATGATCCATTTTATCTTGAAATGGCTCAAAAAATATTTTTTTTTAAATCAAGTAAGAGAGATAGAAGAAAAATTGGGCAAGGAAATGAGAGCTATGTAGGAGATTACGAATAAAAAGTCAACTATTTGGAATAGAAAGTACAAAAATTGACTGGAAAAAACTCCTTAAGATTTGGTGGAATGGGGGGGGGGGGAACACTGAAGAAAATAACTCCTTAAAGAATGGAATTGACCAAATTGAGGAAAATTCTACTGAAGAAAGCAATTCCTTGGAAAGTAGAACTGACCAAATGAAAAAGAAGGTAAAAAAGCTAACTGAAGAAAATAATTCATTAAAAATTAGAATAGAGTGAATGGAAAGTAATGCATTAATGAGACACAAAGGAAAAGTCAAACAAATTTTTTAAAAAATGAATAAAATATAATATATTTCATTGGTAAAACAACCAATATGAAAAATATCAGATCTAGGAGAGAGAATTTAAGAATTATTGTACTACCTCAATGTTATGACCAAAAAAAAAAAAAAAAAAAAAAAAAAAAAGACTATAGAATATCTTTTAAGAAATCATCAAGGAAAACTGCTATGCCATCCTAGAACTAGAGAGTAAAATAGTCATTGAAAGAATATACTGATTACCTCTTGAAAGAAAGCCCAAATTGAAAACATCAAGGAGCATTGTAGCTAAATTCCAGATTATCAGGTCAAGGAGAAAATACTGCAAGCAGATAGAAAGAAAAAAATTCAATTATGGAGAAGCCATAAGACTTAGAAGGATTATCTAGGATTTAGCAGCTTCCACATTAAAGGATCAGAGAGACCGGAATTTGATATTATGGAAGGCAAAGGAGCTTGGACTATATATATATATATATATCCAAGAAGTAACTTCCCACCAAAATGTAGTACAATTTCTCAGGCCAAAAGACTGATATTCAATAAAATAGAAGACTTTCAATCATTTCTTTTGAAAAGAGCAGAACTAAAGAGATTTGACATTTAAATAAAAGACTCAAGAGATCCCCAAAAAAGGTAAACAGGAAATACCAAACCATGTTATTTATAAGTTAAGCTGTTTACATTCCTACTCAGGAAGATAATGCATGAAACTCCTGAGAACTCTAGTATGGTAATTAGAAGGTGTGGTATAAATTGACTTTCATGTAGTGATATAAAAAAGAAATTAAGGGGTGGAAAGAGGATTACATAGGGAAAAGAGGAAAGAGGAAGTAAAATAGAGTAAATTATATTACATGAAGAAACATAAAAGATCTATTATATTAAAGGGAAAGAAGGGAGTGGGATGAACATTGAACCTTAATCCCAAAGGGTTTGGCTCAGAGAAGAAATAAGGCACATACTTAGTTGGCTATAGAAATTTACTTATACTATAGGAAAGTATGAGGAAAAGAAAAGATAATGAGAAGAGCTGATAAAAGCAAGGGTAGATTAAGTGATGGTGTGAATGAAAGGGTGAAAGGAGAGAGAAAAAGAATAAATAGGGAAACATAGGATGAAGGGAAATACAGAATGAGTAATCATAGCTGTGAATGTGAATGGGATGAGCTCTCCCTTAAAAAAGAAGTTTATAGCATAGTGGATTAACAGCCAGAATCTCACAATAAATTGTTTGCAAGAAATACATTTGAATCAGAAAGATACAAATAGAATAAGAGTAAAAGGCTCAAGTAGAAATATATAGTGCTTCAGTTGAAGTTAAAAAAAATTTAAAAGTAGGAGTAGTGGTACTGATCTCAGAAGCAAAAGCAAAAATAGCTCTAATTAAAAGAGATAAAGAAGGAAACTATATCTTGTTAATGAACAAGATATATGATGAACAAGATAATGATTTAATATGAATACTAAACATATATGCACTAAGTAATTTCTCTAAAAGAGAAGTTAAATTAGTTGCAGAAAAAAATAGACAGCAAAACTATAATAATGGGAAATCTCAACCTCCCAGAATTTTAAAGAGCAATTTGGAACCATACCAAAAGGATTTTAAAACTGTTGATCTTCTATGATCCAACAGTAATACTGTTAGATCTATATCCCAAAGAGATCATAAAAGAGGAAAAGGGATCTAAATATGCTAAAATCTTTGTAGTAGCTCTTTTTGTGGATGAAAGGAATTGAAAATTGAGTGAATGCCTATCAACTGAAGAATGACTGAATTAATATGAATATAATGGAACACAATTTTCTATGACAAATGATGAGCAAGCTGATTTCAGAAAAGATGGGCATGACTTACATTAATTAATACTGAATGGATTGAGCAGAATCAGTAGAACATTGTAGAGAGCAAACAACAAGATTGTGTGACAATCATCTATGACTAATTGAGCTCTTCTTAGCAATACAAGGGTTTCAAAACAATCCTGATAGACTTGGGAAAGAAAATGCCATCAAATCCAGAGGAATAACAAGAAGACTAAAAGTGAATTGAAGCATATTATTTTCACTTTTTGTTTTAATTTACCCCCCTGAAAAGAACAATATGTAAATATTTTGAAATTATTGTATAGATATAGTCTGTATCAGACTGCTTGCTGTTCTCAGGGGGAGGAAAGAAGGAAAGGATGGAAAAAGTTGGTACTCAAAATCTTACAAAAGTGTATGTTAAAAAGTATCTTTCAATTTAATTGAGAAGAAAATATTATTGTGTGAAAAAAATAAATACCAAATTATAATTTCTGAAAAACAAGAAAAATAAAATTGAAAGGAAGAAAATAAGTTCAAAATAAATCATAAAAACAATAGAAAAAAGAAATAAAATAAGATATATCTTCTGCAATGAGATATTTTGAGAAACTCAGTTAATATATTATTGTCTAGGTAATAAAGAAATGGTATTTGAAGTCATGTTTAAGAAAAAGGAGAGAAAAATGGAGAAACAAATATTTCAATATATACCATATTGTCTAAGAAATCAAAGATAACATAAGCCTTACATCCCAACCTGAAAAACCTTATTTTGATATACTCATGTTTAACTTTGTTTACTAATTTATGTATGCTTGCTGTCATACTAGTAAAAGGTCCTTTTTTAACACAACCTTGATTTGAGTAATTGTTCATAATTGGATAGGCAGTGATGTTTTTCTAGGGTATAATCAGGACAGATTGAAATTCATAATAGTCTTTGGTTTGGGGAATCATGGACTCTTGGAAATATATGGTGTGGATAACCACCAAAACAAACAAAACAAATTATCCTTGTAAGTAGACATGTTTGGGAAAGCAGGATCAGATACTAGTTCCTTGTCTTGGTGAAAGCTATAGCCCTTTTACTTCATTTAAATTTTATTTAATATTGATAAGCATGTGCTCTACCAAAGTTCTATGCTATATTCTAAGGATCCCAGTGTTAAAAAAGAAAAAAAATATATATTGCTCTTCCAGAAGAATAAGTTTTTTTTTTTTTTAACTATAAAATTCCAAACTTAACACAAAATAGAACGAAGTTGTCTATATGCACAGATCTAAAAAGAGGATTTTTATAAGAAACTGTATCTCCATTTCAACCAAATTGCTTTTTTTTTTTTTTTTTTTTTTTTTTTTTTATTTAATAGCCTTTTATTTACAGGATATATACATGGTAACTTTACAGCATTAACAATTGCCAAACCTCTTGTTCCAATTTTTCACCTATTACCCCCCCACCCCCTCCCCTAAATGGCAGGATGACCAGTAGATGTTAAATATATTAAAATATAACTTAGATACACAATAAAGTTATTTTTACATGACCAAAAAAACAAAATTATTTTGGGCTGTAAACAAAAAAGGAATTCCCCAAAAGGAACCCTTTGAATTATTGTTACAAATTTTTAAAAAGGCCCTTTGTTTTGAAGGAAATTTCAAAAAAGGATTTTGCAGGTTTTGTGGCATAAATTTTAATAAAAGGGTGAAAACATTTTAAAGGTTTTCCTTCTTTAGATCTTTGGGTATAAGGTAGTCAGTTCAAAGGGTTTAAAGGTTTGTAACTTTTTGAGATGCCCAAATCCTCCAAAATGGTTGGATTGTTAAATATAATGTCCCGTTTTCCCAAATCCCTCAACAATCATCTTATTTTTCCGGCTTTGAAATCTCCCATTGGTATTTCTTAGGTTTTCATTTCTCTATTAAAATATTAGCCTTTTTCAATGATAAAATTTTAATTTCTTCACTAAAGCTGCAAACCTCTGACCATTTTTCTTTTTGATTTTTATAAATTAGGTAAACCCTTATATATTTTGGAAATGGGGCCTTTCCAAAACCTTTTGATGTAAAATATTTTCCCAGTTTTTCTTCCTTCTAACTTTCTCATTATTTTTTTTTTACAAAACTTTTAGTTTATAATTGAAATTTTCTTTTTGATATAATGACTTAGCTCTTTTTCATAAACCCTTTTTCCCCCCATCTGAGAATTTAAATATCCTTTTCCCTAATTTATTAATAATTTCATTTTTATGCCTTTGGTAAACCCATTTTGCCCTTTCTTTGTCGGCTTAAGTTGGGGATAACCTTTTCCCATTTGTTTAATTTTCCCTTTTATCAAACGTAAGTTCTTTCAAAAAATTCTTTGGGTTTGAAAACTAGGTTGCTATTTTTTTATTTTTTTATCCTTAAACCCATCATTCCAGGGTAAATAATCTATTCCTTGCCAATAAAATAGTTTTTAATCGCCTTTATAAATAGTTTTAGACTGGACAGCTAAGCCCATCATTTGTTTTTTTTTAATTCCCTTAAATTCTTATTTTTTTAATAATTTTTTATTTTTTAGGCATTAAAATAGTTTTGGGGATCTGATTTATGGGTTTAGATTAGTTTTTTTTCATCTTTATTTTTATTTGTCGCCCTTCCAAAAACTTTTATTTTTTCAATTGGTTTGGACTAATTTGGAAAATGGTTGATTTTGATAAAGTTTCATTTTCCCTTGCAATAGATTCCCTAAAATTTTTATATTATCAAAATTATTTTTAAATAATTTCTTTTGTAACCTGACTGTTGGATTTTTTTGATATATAAGAAGTGATGACTTTGGGGTTTTATTTTATAAAAACCCTGCAAAGTTGTGGATTTTTCTAATAACTTTTTTAGCAAACTTTTCTTAAGTTTATCATGTCATTGGCAAAGGTGATAATTTGGTCCTCATTGCCTATTCTTATTCCAACTTTTTCAGCTCTTATTGCTATGCATTTCATACAATAAAATAGTAATGATAGTAAACCTTGTTTCATAGACTTAAAGGTTTGGTTGTTCCATTAATTGAGTTACTGATGGTTTTAAAAGATGCTGCTGATTATTTTAAAAAGTCCATTTTTTTACTCCAAGTGTTTTTTAATAGGGAATGGATGTGGATTTTTAAAAATGCTTTTTCAATTGAGATGACAATGGTTTTTTAATTTTTTATTAACATAAATTATATTGATAGTTTTCCCAATATTAAAACCCCATTCCTGGTAAAATCCTACTTGATCATAGTGTATTATCTTGGGATGATTTTTAGCTTTTGCAATATCTTATTTAAGTTTTAGCATCAATACCATAGGAGATTTCTAATTTTCTTTGTTTTCAGCCTACCTGGTTTATACTACCACCTGTGTCATGAAGGAATTTGTAGGTCTTCATTCCTATTTTATCAAATAATTTTATAGCATTGGGGATGCCTTTAAATGTTTAAAAATTACATTAAAACCATCTGGTCCATTTTTTCTTGGATTTTTAATTGCCTGTTCTATTTCTTTTTCTGCGGGACATTCGCAATTTCTTTTCCCTTTAGTTAAGTCTTTTTTGGGGAGCATCCACCAGGTTATCAAATTTATTCATAAAGTTGAGCAAAAAACTCCTTATTATTTTCTAATTTCCTCTTCATTGGTGGAAATTCCCTTTCATTTTTAAGACTATAATTTCATTTTCCCTCCTCCTTTTTCTAATGTTTCAAAGGCTTATCTATTTTATTTTTTTCATAGAAAACTCTTAGTTTTAAATTGTTCAAGTTTTTTACTTTCAATATTTTTAATTTCTCTTTTAATTTTAAATTTCCAATTTAGTATTTATTGGGGGTTTTAATTTTCTTTTTTAGTTTTTTAGTTGGCCCCAATTATTAATCTTTTTTTTCTGTTTTATTCAATGCTCTAAGGATATAAAACCCTTATTACCGTTTGGCTGCATCCCACTTTTGGTATGATGTCTCATCAAATTATCTTAGTAAATTATTAATTTAATTAATTTGCTTTCACCCAATCACTTTTAAGATATTGTTTGCAAATTACTTTTGGCATTTCCCCAACTTTTTGTTGAATGTATTTTATTGCATCGATCTGAAAAGAAAGCATTTTATTTCTGCCTTGCATTTAATTTTGAGATCTTTATGTCCTAAATATGGTCAATTTTGAATAGGTTCCATGAACTGCTGAGAAGAAAGTATATTCCCTTCTATCTCCATTAATTTTCTCCAAAGATCCAAATACCAATTTTTCTAATATTATATTTACTTCTTTAATTTCTTCTTATTTGTTTTGTGGTTTGATTTGTTAATTTGAGGTGCAAGGTTGAGATTTCTATTGTTTTGTTGTCTATTTTTCTTGCAACTCTTTAACCTCCTTTAGGGTTGGTGCCTCCCCTTTAAGTTTTTTTATTGCCCTTTTTACCCTTTGCAGGATTTAGTTACCTTCCTTATTCTTTTAATTAACAATTTTTCTTTTGCTTGATCTGGAAAGGATGGCTACCCCTGGCTTCACCTGAAGCAAAAGATTTTGCTCCACCTTTTACTTTATGCATCCCCTGCTTTAAAGTGTTTCTTTAAACAAATATTTGGTTTCTGACTTTGATCCAGTCTATCTCCTTCTTTATGGGAGTTCATCCCATTTACATTTACAGTTAAATTACTAACTTTTCCTGCCATCCCCAAAACCCCAGATTGTGCTTTACTTATTTTGCCTCCCAACCCTCTTCCCTTTTAAACTTTGTACCCCTCTTGTTCAGATCTTATTCTTTTATAATCCCCTCCCCCCTTTGAGCTTTTCCCCTTCCTTCCCTTATTACCTTTTTTTTTCCTTTCCTCCCCCTTTTTTAATGAGGCGAGAGAATTTTCTTAAAACAAATGTCAATTATTTTTTCTTTGAGCCAACTTTGATGGGTAAGATTAACGTTCCTCCCCTCTCTAAATTCCCCGATATGATAAGTTTTAGCCTCTTTGTGTGATGTGGTTTTCCCTTTTTATCCCTCCTTCCCACCTTTATTCTGCCATCTCCCTTTTCCAATCTACTTCCCTTTTTTGTATTCCAAAACCAAAAATAATGTATTCTTTTTGTTTTCCACAACAAAAATACAATTCTCAAGAGTTATTTTATTTTTCTGCATTCTTGAGTTCTATGGTTGGAGATCAAATTTTGTTTGTTCTGTTTTTTTTCAGAAACAAATGGAATTCATTTGTTTATTAAATGCCATCTTCTTCCCTGGAAGAAAGTCAGCTGGGTAGTTTATTCTTGGCTGCATTCAAGTTTTTGGCCTTTGAATATCATTCCAGGCCCTTCTTTCCTTTAATGTAGAGGCAACCAATCTTGGGTGATCCTTTTGGGCACCTTGGTATTTAAATGGTTTTGGCTGCTTGTAAAATTTTTCCTTAACTATAGTTCGAAATTTGGCCACAATATTCTTCGGGTTTTTTATTTTGGTTTCTTAAATGTTCAGAATTTTTTCAATGCCTATTTTACCTTCTTTCTAACATCTGGGCAGTTCTCTTTGATGATTTCTTGTAAAATAGTATCTAGGCCTTTTTTTCATCTAGTTTTCGAAAGTCCAATAATCCTAGATTATCTCTCCTAGATCTATTTTCCAAGTCTGTCGTTTTTGCAAGTAGATAATTTTGGTTTTTCCAGTTTGTCATTTTTTGTTTTTGCTTATTTATTCTTGGTCTCAATGAATCTTATTTCAATTTGTTCAGTTCTAATTTTTAAAAAATTTTTTTTCAAAGTTTTTATTTTTTATATGTCCAATTGGTTTTTAAATTGTTTTGGCGGAATTTTTTTTCCATTTCACTAATTTTTTTTAGGAATTATTTTCTTTTTCTAATTCACAGATCCCCTTTTTGCGGTTCTTTTTTTTTCCAATTACCAATTTGTTTCCTCACTTCCTAATTTTTAACTTTTCCAATTTTTATTTCAGTGTTGTTGCCTTTGTAACTTTCTTTCCTTTCCCATTTATCTTCTTAACTCCTTTTGAGACTTTCATGGTCTCTCATGAGAATTATGTAAAGGAGGACAGTCGTGCATTTTTGCTGTTTGAGGTCCTTCAGGTTTCTGGACCTGCTCTTTTCTGCATAGAAGCTGTCGATTGTTCTTTTCATCTTTTTATTCAGTTTAAAGCCTTAGGGTGGTCTCCCTAGGAAGGGGTTCCAGCTCCTCTGCAGAATAGGGGAGATTAAACGATTTCCGCCTCCGAGGTATAGTGCTCTGAGTGAGAGTTTTCCCTTCCCCCAACAGGAGGTGGATTCCACTCAGACTATCAAACTGCTTAGTAGGGCTGAGGATTCTTGCCCTCACAGAGACTAAGTGGTGAAAGTGCACTGTCCCAGGCCAGAGCCTCTTGTGGAACTGTGAGTTTGCAGCGGGACTGTAGACCCCCCAAACTCCCCAGTGTCTCGCCTGATGCAAATCAGCCCTGAAAAGCTTATGGCCCCGCCGAGCTCCCCACTGTGCAGATTGAGGCAACCGGCTGCGTCCTCCTGCTGTGCAGGATCACCGCCCAAGGAAAAGCCCACTGGGGTTGGGGCTGCACCTTTGTGAGATCTGTCCTTCACCCTGGGTTTGAGACTCTCCTCGGAACCCATTTCCCCTGTCTGTGCCGACTCCCCTGGCCCCGGAACCAACCTTTTTGGTGGACTGCAGATTTTCTTGGCCTGAGTTGTTCATTATCTTTCAATTGTAGCAGTCAAGACTATTTTTGAGGCTCAATATAATATTGATAAAGAGGGTAAGAGAAGAGCTTAGAAAGTCGCGTGTGTCTTCTCCGCCATCTTGGCTCCGCCCCCCAACCAAATTGCTTTTTAAAAGACCTACATTAGATTACAGATTAGTATCCAAAAATGTCCTGTTTGTTCTTGCTTCTGAAGTTCTTTCTTTTCTTTTCTATGAATGAAAAAAGCAATTGTTCAATGGACCACCTTTTTTTTTCACTTATCATTCTTACACTTTATTCTACTTCGTCAGTCCTTCTTAATTAAAAAGAGAAGAAAATGTAAAAAAAATACACATAGTCCAGAAAAACAAATTCAGACCATGACCATTTCCAAATATGTATTTTCCTTTATGTAGTTTGAATCAATCATTTTTCCAAGAGCTCTTTGAATCAAAGCAAATCTCCTGAAAGTATTTATAAGATCAGTTTGGGCTGATGCCTGGGCTGGTGGATCATCTACATATTTACTCTATTGGTGGAATATTTAAAATGCCACTGAGTGGGATTATAATTAAGGAAGGGAAAGAAGAGATTAGTAGTTCCCATAAAGTGTTTTTTTTTAAACTGCAAATGAAGAAAGGATAGGATCAGAGAAGGTAGTTTGCAGATATAATTTGTCATTGATTAAATATTTTACAAAATTTTACTTGTATTTCTTCATAATGATGTCATTGCATAAATTATTTTCCTACTTATATTCTCTTCTTTTTTTTTTTTCTTCGTCTGGAAGGAAAACATAAGGAGTGCTATATTTGCTATTTAGATAAGTCTAAATATGTATGGAGTCTTCAGGGAGGACCAGCACTTCTGATCTGAATGCTTGCTGAATCATTTTTAGGGCCTCTCTACTTTGGAGTCCATTTTTCACCCTGCTCTCAACTTATGGCTCCAAAAAGCCGTAGAATGCATAGCTGATGGCATGAATAGATCTGAGCAAAATATTATATCTTCGGATATAACCCAACATCTAAGTGAGTCCCAGTGAGGAATTATCTCCTTTTACCTTCTCATGATACAAGAACAAACTGACCATGCATAATTTCTTGTTTTGACAAAATTATCTTTTATTGACAGAACTAACTTGTACTGATACCAGTTAATGGTATATATTCAGTTGGTCAAACTATATGTGTCAATTAACCAATACTATGATAAAATCTTGCTGACACACAACTAACATAGTTTCCATGCCTAATCTAGAGTCTTTTTTTCATAAAAAGTTCCACCCTCCTTGTTAATTACAAGCTCATTAGGAACTTTGTCCACTTGCTAAGTATTACAGTAACATTATGCTCCTTGACTTGAAAATGATTTGAGTCTGTGAAATCACTCTGGGTAGCTTTGTTTTAGGATTTCTTGTACCTCATCACAGCATTCAAAATTGAGTAAGACCATATTTCCTAACAGGCAAACTATTGGTGAGTGAGGATGATGTCTGAGCATGGAAAGATTTCTCCCAGAAGAATGAGGAAACAAGAACATTTTGCTCCAGACATGAAGATAACTGAAGTAGGAGCTATACAGCTGAAAGCTTGTTGAGATAGCTAAGACAAGAAGTCATCTTGCCTTTTGTCTTGCCATTGAATTCCAATGAAACAGTGAGGCTAACAACTGTGTGAAACTCTGCCCCACTTAAATCCAATTTGTGCACAAGCCATAATATTAAGAGTGACATCATTGGTCTTTTTGAAAATTAAGAACTGGTGATATATTAACACAGTTTCAGTGATTAAATGCTTCCTGTATTTTTTTTTTGCTCCAATTGAATTCAATATCTCTCTTTTTCTTTTAATTTAGTCATATTGAATGATGCATATTTTTGTTCTTATTAATACAATTTTTCTACTGTCTTCTTTTTCTAGATTATAATTTCTTTTGTTTTTCTTTTTAACACATCCATTTTATTTTCCATATTTAAAGCTATTATAAAATTAGCTATTGTTTTAAATTCCAAAGTTAAGGTCCATATTTTATTGGTAAAAGTGTCTTCACTGACAATATCAATGATGATGAATTAATTGGGTTTCACACTATACCTGTTAGGTAGATTAAAGACATTATCAGATGCCTAGTGGGAGTTTAAATTGTTTACTAATATGAGTCAAAATCACTCTTCCAGGACAGGTAATTTGCTAAATGGTTCTGTGAAAGAGTCATTTTCTTTCATGTGAATGAGCATTATGCCGACAATAGGATCAGGCTCATTAATAATTGCTATGATCTCTGAAGTGATATAGAATTGCTTAGAACAGAAAAAAATGTCTTATGCTTCAGAACAGAAATAAGATTTCTGAATCAAAATAAAGCTGCTGAGAATGTTTAGGTCAATCTGATGCCTGGATAGGTAGATCAAATAGCATACTTGAAATGCCACTAATGGAAAATATAATTAAAAGGGAGAAGCAGAGAGTTAGTAGCTCCCATCAAGTGACATTATCTATCTATCTATCTATAAATCATATATGAAAAAAAAAAAGGAATGAGGACAAGAAAGTAAGAGACCTGTTAGGCTCAGCTATTGTTTTTGTCCTCCATGACCACTTGTAATATGCTGATCAGTCTAAAATTTCCCACTTCTTGAGTTCCCTTTAACTTATTAAACCTTTTCTGTTTTATTTTTGTTTTTGGAGGGTAGTTAGGAGGTGGAATACATCAAGTTTATCTATGAGACATATGCATAATACTTTCATAATTGTAGAAAGAGTAATTTCTCAATACTTTGCCAAGGGACAGAGTTAATGAGAGTTTTGAAGAGGAGAGTTGGTCTTATTTCTAGCTTCCAGCAAAGCAAAACTCAGGTAGGTTCAGAGGAACATTCCCAGAAATGAAAGCAAGCTATGGGATGAAGTAAACATGCTTTTAATGACTATATATTTGTTTAAACATAGTTTTACTAATTATTTTTCAATGTATACTTCTCTCTCTCTCTGTCTCTCTGTATGTATATGTATGTATATATATATATATATATATATTTTTTTTTTTTTTTCTTTTTCAATAGAAATCTCATTTTAAGAATGTTGCCTGTATCTCTCCTGGAAACATTAGAAGTTACTTCTTTTTCCTTTGTCCTTTTAGACATTAAAAACAATTATTAACATTCATTTCTTTTTTTAAATGTTGAGTTCCAGGGATAGCTAGATAGTGCAGTGGATAGAGCACCAGCCCTGAAGTCAGGAGGATCTGATTTCAAATCTTTTCTCAGACACTTACCATTTCCTAGCTGTATGACCCTGCCAATCACTTAACCCCAATTGCCTTAGCAAAAAATAAAAATAAATAAAAAAAAAATTTGAGTTCCAAACTCTCTTTCCTCTAGCCCCTAATTTATTTATTGAGATATTTGGTATCCATTTATTATTCATGTAAATTCATGCACAACACATTTTCATAGTAGCCAAACTTTTTTTTTTAAAAGCAACAAAAATAAAATGAAAAATAATGTTCCAATCTGTACTCAGATCTCATCAACTTTTAGATAGATAACTTTTTTTATCATGAGTTCTTTCTAATCATCTTGAATAATGGTATTGTTCAGAGTTACTAAGTCTTTCATAGTTGATTATCATAATATTGCTGTCACCATGAAGGGTATTTTGCTCATTCTGATCACTTCAATTTCCATCAGTTAATCCTTGTTATAGCCCTGTAGGATTAAACAGATTTTTTTCTGAAATCATGTCCTTTATCATTTCTTTCAGAACAATTACATTCAATCACTTTCATATACCACAACACATTGAGCTGTTCCTCAATTGAAGGGAATCTCCTTTATTTCCAATTATCTGTCACCACAAAAAGAGCTGTAATTTTTGTACATGTCAGTTATTTTCTCTTTTTTGTGACTTCTTTGTGACACAAAATGTAGAATTGCTGATTCAGAGGGTATCCATATGCTTATATTCTTTGGGGCATTGTTACAAATTGTTTTCTAGAACAGTTAGAGTACTTTACTACTCCAGCAATCATGTAATAGAATATCTATCATTCCAAATTATCTCTAGCATTTGACATTTTACTTTCTGTCATCTTAGGTAATTTGATAGGCATGAGGTGGTTCCTCAGAGTTGTTTTAATTTTTTTTAATAGTGATTTGGAGCATTTTTCCCCATCAGCTATTGATAACTTTAATTTCTTCTTTTGAAAATGTCCTGTACATAACCTTTTAGTATTTATCAATTGCATAAGGATTCTTATTTTTTGTATACATTTGTATCATTTACCTGTATTTTAAAAAAATGAAACCTTCATTAGAGAGACTTGTTATAATTTCCATCAGCCTCCCCCAGTTTTCTGATTTCTCTCTAATTTTGTCTTTATTGGTTTTGTGTGTACAAAAATTTTTTACATTTCATACCACCAAAATTATCCATTTACTTCCATGAACCTCTCTGTCTATTGCTTAATTTTAAACTCTTCATGTATCCATAGATTTTACAAGTAAATTTTCCCCCTATGCACTCTTAATTTGCTTATGGTATTACCCTTTATAACTAAATCACATACCATCTTTGACCTTTTCTTGGGATATACTATCACATTTTCATCTCTTCCAATTTTCTGAAAGTTTATTTTAGAATTTACTTTTTTGTGTTAAAATTTATAAGATACTTGACTAAAGAGGTAGAAATTTTTTTTTGTTTTTTTAATAAAAGATAATAAAATATTTAAATTAGGAATTCATGGTTTACTCTTGATACGTTTTCTAGGAAGTAATTCATTTACTTTAGAAAAGAGAGGATGGAATTTTCAATTACAAAAACCTTGTCGACATACATATATGTTTATATATATATGTATATGTATGTTCGTATATATTATGAAAGGGGTTATAGCAACCACAAGCAATTGATTATTTCTTAGATACAACTCAGATTGTCCTAATACACTTGTCTTTCATAATGAATTGTTTGTAAAAGGGGCAGGGGGAATTTCAGTTCACATCATGTTGTAATAATTGGAGTAATAGAATTCTTTCTCCTTCTCTATGCTCTGTCTTTGGAAGATAGGCAATATCATTCTTTTCTAGCCATTCTTCTCAATGAGAGAAAGGAGAAAGGAGAGAAAGAATTTGGAATTAATTTTTTAATGAATGCTAAAAATCTTTTTACTTGAAATTGGACAAATGATTTAAATGAAGAGAAAGAGAGACAGCAACAGAGAGTCAGAGAGAGACAGTGACAGAGACAGATAGACAGACACACACACACACACACACACACACACACACACACGAGACCCCATATTGGGTCGGAGTTAGAGGGATGTTAGAATGTGCATTTAAAATCAATTAGAGATCAGCACATGAAAAATTCAACATAAATATGTGACCACATGCTGTTTTTCTTTCTTTAATTTATCTTTAAAAACACCGAATTTATCACTTGCAAAAAACTATAATGAAAATGTTATGGTTTGTCTTAATTTTATGTTTTAAAAAGTATGTTATTTGAGGAGGAAATAGTTGCATGTGATGTAACCCATGATACCAAAGATTATTTTTTCAAGGTGATAACATCATAAATCAATACCAGCTATCATTTCCTCACTGAAACACTACCATTACTTCTGTCCCACCATGAGTACTAAGAATTATACTATTTGAAATGATTGTGCTTAACTAAGGTCCTATTCCACAGATTGTTATTATTGATAACATTTTTATTATTATTTATTTATATGACTTTGAGTTTGTTGGGACATTAAGCTCAAAGGTAACTAATTCACCATTTTAAGAATAAATTATGATTGAACCTTTTAAAAATATAGATATTAAATTAACAACATTCATTTTAAGACCTTTTTAAACTGATCTTTTAAAGGAAAGTCAGTTGCCTTTTTGTTTTTAGTATATTATAAATATATATTTAAAGTACTGTGAAATTGAAGCATGATGAAGTTTAGAGAAAAAGAAGAATAAGAATTAATGAATTAAGCAGAAAATTTTAGACAATGGATTTGTACATAATGTAATTTACACATTTATGAATAGACTTTATTTTACCTAGGTCACTGAAACAATGCATAGCTTTTCCCGGCACTGTGTATGTGTAGGTGTTTGATATGTGTGTTTGTATATTGCAGAAATTTCAAATGGCATTTTCTTGATAAGGATAAGACAACAAAATAGATAACAAATTAAGGATAACCTCTGGTCATTACTTATTAGTAATTACAGGAATCATAATACCAAAGTGAGAACCTTTGTAATGAGAGATATATTAAAGGCTATTCTGCTGAATTCATTAAAAGATAACAGGGAGGATAAAGACATCCAGGAGGTGACACGACACTGGGATATTGTACTTTGCTATCACACTCTTAAGTTCATTTTAGAGTTGAAGCTCCTCTAGGAGAAAAATCCTAAATGATTAAATGGCAACCTAAAGTGGCATGCTACATATCCATTAGAGCAGAAGCAAAGAGATATCATTAAGTCAGAAGCATTCAATGTTTCACTAACAAGGCATGTGGTGTAGAAAGAAAAGAACTACATACAATAAATTCAAAAACTTTATTTTTTTTGGAAGCAAATGAATTAAAATGTTACCTCTCCAGCAAATCTATAATAAGAAAATAAAGGGATCCTTTTTGTATGAAAAACATTTTCTCAAAGAAAAATTGTTATATGGAGCAAAAGAAGATTTTATCCAAAAAACCTACAAGTATCTAGCAAGTAAATGACTCAATGAGAAGTAATACATCTAAGGCCAGGTATAGCTTATGGGAGAACAGGAAATGGAAAGGAAGTTGTATGCTTAACTTTCATACCTTTGTAGCCAATAATTTGCATTATCTCTCTATGATATTATAATTAGAAAAATCTAGTCTATTGCTAAAGAAGTTATTTATAAACTATTTAAAAGTTAAATACTCAGTCTCCAGAGATCTAAGTCATTTAATCCTATTTATTTTAACTAGTGAATATCACAGAGCTGAGTAGGAAAAAAAAGGTCATAGTTTAGGGAAAAAATAGCCAAAGAAATATAAAAAGTAAAAGAAATGCATAGGAGTAGAAAGGCAGAGTACTAATAATCAGATATAAGCTAATGAATTGTATGGATCATCCTGTTCTTTAAAATTACCTACTACTTGTAATATTTCACCAAGTATTTCTCTTACTAGAAACAATTTCAAAATCACCATTCCTATACATGCAACTAAAATCAATAACACAGGTCTATAAAAGATTTTATGGTCATCTAGTATCTCCCTTTTATTTTAAAGATTAAGAAAATGAGTCTTGGAAGAGTGATATAATTTCTTCAAGTTGACACACATAGAAAAAAAAATTGGAATTTGAGCTCTGGATTCCAAAGCAAGTGTCATAAAGTATCCATTCCAATGTGAAATGTCTGCTATAGTTAATATTTCTATTTTGGTATTTTTAATTAGGGTCTCAAGGTAACTACCTTTATAATAGAAAATAAAAAGACTCATAAACATCAAGACATTAAGCCAATGAATGGAATTAATCACCTAAATATGTTTGCATTAAACATTGAACAATGTTGTTTAAGATGTGTGTGCAAATTATATTATAAAAGAATTACTCTCTGTATTTGCCCTTCTAAATGTTTATATACTCAAAAATCTCAGGTAAGACTTGCCTGCAGATTAAAGTCATTCAGTATTCTTAGGCTACGCTAACAATCTTCCAATTGACCTTAATCAGCCCTGCAGATTTTCCATCAAAACCACAAGTTTCCAAAATATGTTGCCTTGATGAATTGATTTTTGACTACCTTTTAAAATAATTTTTGATGGGAAAAATGTATTTAACATTGCAAATATGTATTTCATCACCTTCAGAATTCATCATTTTCTTGCTGATAAATCACATTATCCAATTGTTAAAGTATATTGTTTTACTATGGTACATTCCAGTGAAGGGGTGTGGGTGTGTGTGTGTGTGTGTGTGTGTGTGTTGTGTAGATTAGATGATTTATTTGTAAGTTGTCAATCAGGCAAGTTCAGGTATATTTTTTTTTTATCTCTGTCATAGGCAAAATGACAAAATGAATTTTCCAGGAGTAGTCTTGATAAATTAAACGATGATGATGATGATGATGATGATGATGATGTTGATGATGATAATGATAATGATGACAGCAATAACAACAACATTTATATAGTACTACATTGCAAACACCATAGTAAGCAATTATCTCATTTAATCCTTTCAACTATGACAGTGGGATAGGTCCTATATTTATTCTCATTTTAAAGATAAGGTTAAATGACTTGCCCAAGGTCATATAAGTACTAAATATGTGAAGTAGAATTTGAATTCAGATCTTTCTGACTCTAGGCCTGAGATTTTCACCGCACCACATAGATGAACTAGAGAATCTAAGAATTATATATTTCGATGTTTCAGTTCTTGGTATTATCTTTAATTTTCCCCCTTTCTTAATTTTTTCCCTTCAATTACTTTTGAGACTAGTGATTATAAATCTATTCTAGATTTGAATCTTCTATTTTTCAAAAATTGCAATCAACCTAATATAAGCTTAAATTGACATTCACTTATATAACGATGAAAGCCTTTTAATTGATCTGCTTTCATTTAATCTGGCTCCTATTCAATCTGTTTTTTTCTAACTATTCCCATCTTTATCTTCCAAACATGCAATTCTAGTAATGCTACTTTTCCATCCAAAATTCTTGAAAGGTCTTTATTGTCTAATAAATAAATTCCTTGATCTAACTGTCAGGGATCTCTACAACAATATATCATCTTCCTATCTCTCCAATTTTATCCAAAGTTATCCATTAACTTATTTTTGTTTTTTCTCTCCAGAAACCTGCATATCAGCAAAACTGGATTATTTACTCTTTGATACCTATCTAGTGTTATATTATCATTTCATGCATTATATTTCCTCAGGTTTACTTCTTTATTTCTTTGTTAAAAGGCTTTCTGAGATTTCAAGAAATGCCTTTAGTAGGGACTTTCTTGACTTATTGCAATAGTCCTTCTGTTGGGTAGCTAGGATATTATGTTCTTCAGCAAAGGGAACAACTCTTTAATAGGCTATGTTTTTAGCAACAATTTTAATTTTGAGTCTATTCCCCTTCAGAAGAAAAATGGTAAAAGGAAAAGTATGCCTTTTGGGACTATATGTTTAGATTTATTTTCTGTAATGATATGATGAAATCTATTTTTTTCTTTTATGCTAATTTACTCTGTAAATTACTGAGTTTGTAAAGAGAGCATTTACTTAACATCAAAACATTAATAAAGGTAATCAATTATAATTATAACATTTCATTCTATGTATAAATGATAGTCAATAAATATTTTAAGTTAGTACTACATGTCAGGCACTATGTCAAAATCAATCCTGTAGGTAAAAAATTGATGAAAAGGAAGACACGGCTGCCCTCATGGAGCTTACAGTCTAATGGGGGGAAAAGATTGTACAAAAGGGTCCTGACAGTGAAGGTCATGAAATCAAAGAAGTCCTAGAATAGTTGCTCATGGTGAAAAATGAAGAAATGTCTGAACTGAACTCTCTACTATAAAAGAGGCTTGAAAGTTCATGATTTCGGCCTCCAATCAAGGAACTCAAAAGTAGTGATAAGGTTTACTACCAAGTCTTATGGAATTGTTCAAAATGAGGTCTTTACAATAATGAGCTTCTTTGGGGCATTATAGAAAAATCAAAATAATCCTAAAATAATGTAGCCAGATAAGAAATGATAGTTCAGAACAGACTTCTCTCTGTAATGGAGTTTTCTAAATGATTTTTTTATAATTCAAAGTGTACCTGATATTAATTTCAAATTATTAATCTTTGAATGATTTTTTCTATTAATCAACATTTCCAAAATCCATGAGTTCCATTCTAGTGATAATTCTATTGAAAGTGCTATTATTTATTACAAGCCATGAGGATACCATTTAATAAATTGCTATTTAAATGGTATTTTATGCTGAATTCTTTTATAAGAATTTTGAAGAATTCCATTTATTGGTGTTCTTATATTTATGTTCAGAATATCCTCCTTTATTTCACAGAGAAATAGCTGGTAATTTTTACAATTCAACTGACAGTGGTAATAAAATAGAAATTCTGTCTAAAAATTTAAGTCCCCATAAGTTTCTGTTCTATACAATATTTTCATTCAGTCATTTTCATCTCATGCATTTATGTGCATAAAATGGTCTCATTTGTTCTGATAGATTGCTTATGAAAATATTGGGAATGCCAAAAGTATTATTATAATTATATAAGAATATTATTTGAAAGTTTAATTATTTAATTGCCCATTATACTTATCTACTTTTATGAATTTTATAGTTTATTAAAATTTTGCAAAACAGTAAACTTTACTATATATATAGTGTATGCGAAAGTTTCTAGATAGCACTCAGAATGTTAATTAGAAGAGAAAGTATTCTTATTTAGATTAATTAACTAACTTATTTATCTACATTTCACTCATTTTTTTGGGGGGTGGCAGGAGAAGATCATATAAGACTGATATTATGCATCAAAACCTCATTCTTTTAAAAACCTTAAGTTAACAAATCGTTGTCAATAAAATCTCAAATTCAGGCACCCCGAGTTGAAAATGACTTAAAGGATTATACAACACTAACAATACAACTAGCAGAGAATTATATATCCCTGGAATTAAGGGGTTCTTTGCTGCAGTGAGTGTCTCATTGTCTCTAGGAGCTTGATCTTTTAGAAGGGAAAAATTACCCTAAGTTAAAAATGGAATACATCCTAGCTTCTATAATCATCAGCATAGGACTTCCAGCCAAGATGGCAGTGAGGAGGCACACAGCTGTGTAAGCTCCAAATTTTCTCTCAGAATCCATCTCATTACAAGCCTCTGAATTAATGCCTGACTGAAAAAAAAAAAAAAAAACCCACAAATAGTTACCAAGAGAAGACATCTTTGAGAGTCACAAGGAAAGGTCTGTTTTTGCTCGAAAGTGGTATGGTTTTAGATCGGGCACAGGCTGAGGGCAGGCAGCAGCAGGGAGAGCTCAGCAGGCAGCTCACAGCTGAGCAGATCAGAGTGGGTTGGGGTGTGATCTCAGCCATCTCTGTGGGGAGAGCTTTGCTACAGGCTTGGATACTTTGCCCTGGCAGCAAGTCAGTAGCCCAGCAGAGAAGCTAAAAACACCGGGGGTGAAGAATACAACCCCAAACAGCTGGAGTTTCTCAGGACCTGGCCACCCCTCCCCCACAGCATCTCAGCATGCTCTCAGAGTCTCAGAGCACTGCTAGTACCTCGCTGCTGCCTCCCGCAGTCTGTAGAGGAAGCTCTGTAACGCCACCCAGCCTCTCCCCCTAAAAAAGCAGATTCCATTTGTTTTTTTTTTCTTTTTTTCTTTGCTAGTTTGTCTCTGAATCTTCTCTGAATGAAAAAATAAGCAAAAAATTGAAAAGGACCTCAACAATCGACAGCTTTTATATGGACAGAGAGCAGACTCTAAACTCTGAGGAGACTAAAAGCAGACTGTCTCCAGGTGAATCCCCAAAGGAGGAGATCATCTGTTCCTCAGCACAGATAAATCTCATAGAAATAATTTAAAAGGCTCTCAAAAGAGAGCTAGAAGAAAAATAGGAAAAGGAGAGGGGGCTTGGCAAGAGAGTCTGGAGAAGTCATCCCACTCATTTAAAGACAGAGTGGATAAAGAAATCAAATCCTTGAAAAATAGGATTAGTGAACTGGAAACAGAAAATAGCTCTCTAAAAAACAAAATTGGTGAAATGGAAAAACATTCCATAGAACAAATTGGGCAATTAGAAAAAGATATAAAAAAGTGAAAGAGGAAAATACTTCATTGAAAATCAGAATCGAGCAAATAGAATTGCATGACTCGAGGAGACAAGAAGAATCAGTCAAGCAAAAACAAAAAATTCAAACAATGGAGAAAAATGTGAAATACCTTCTTGGGAAAACAACAGACCTGGAAAATAGGTCTAGGAGAGACAATCTGAGAATTATTGGACTCAAAGAAAAATATGATGAAAAAAAAGAGCCTGAACACTATCTTCCAGGAAATTAACAAAGAGAACTGCCCAGAAGTCATAGAAACAGAGGGTAAAATAGACATTGAAAGGATTCATAGATCACCTACTGAAGGGGATCCTAAAATCAAAACACCAAGAAATATAATGGCCAAGTGCCAGAACCCTCAAACAAAGGAAAAAATGCTCCAAGCGGCTAGAAAAACCCAATTCAAATATAGAGGAGCCACAATAAGGATCACCCAGCATCTAGCAGCATCCACATTAAAAGATCGAAGGGCCTGGAATATGATATTCCAAAAGGCTAAGGAACTTGGTATGCAACCAAAAATAACTTACCCAGCCTGAATGAGCATCTTTTTCCAGGGAAGAAGATGGTCATTCAATGAAATAAGTGGATTTCACCTATTTTTGATGAAAAACCCAGAACTTAACAAGAAGTTTGATCTACAAATATAGAACTCAAGAGAAACCTAAAAAGGTAAAAAGAAATCTTGGGAACTATATTTCTGCTGTAAAGATGTATAAAGAATACATGTATACCCTGTTCTAGAAAATAGAGGTGGAAAGGACATTGTACCAGAAAAAGGTAAAGTGGGGATATTATATCTCATGAAGAGGCAAAGGAAACCTATTATATCTGAGAGAAAGAATGGAGGGGGATGAATACAGTGGATATTTTACTACCATCAGAATTGGCTTTAAGAGAAAAAAATTTAGACATATTCAATTTATGGTGAAACTTCTCCCATCTCATTGAAAAATGAGAAGGGAAAAGTGAAAAGGGAGGAATAAGCTAACAGAAGGGAAAGGAAACATGAGGGGGGAGGATAGGGAGGAACTTTTAAGGTGGAGAGGAGGGATACAAAAGGGAGGGCTGTAAAGCAAGTGGTGCATAATTTTAAACTGGAAGGGGAGAAGGGGAAAGGAGAAAATCATAAACAGGGGTTAACAAGATGGCAAAACAGAATTGGTAATTTTAACCATAAATGGAATAGGTAACTCCCCCATAAAGAGGGAAGGAGCAGAATTATTAAAAGCCAGAACCACAATAGTTGTTTACAGGAAACACACCTGAAGCAGGGAGATACATGCAGAATAAAGGTAAAAGGATGGAGCAAAATCTACTATGCTTCAGGTGAATTCAAAAAAGCAGGGCTAGCCAATCTGATCTCAGATGAAGCAAAACCAAAAATTGATCTAATTAAAAGAGATAAGTAAGGACACTATATCTTGCTAAGGGGTAGCATAGATAATGAAGCAATATCAATATTAAACATATATGCACCAAGTGGTGTAGCATTTAAATTCTTAAAAAAGAAATTAAGAGAGCTGCAAGAAGAAATGACAGCAAAGCAAAAGGGAGATCCAACCCTGCACCTGAATTAGAAGATCAAACAAAAATAAATAAGAAAAAGTCAAAGAGGAAAAGAATACTAGAAAGTTAGATAAGATAGATCTCGAGAAAAAAAATGGAGACAGAAAGGAGTAATTTCTTTTCAGCAGTTCATGGAACCTTAACAAAATAGACCATATATTAGGACAAAAACCCAAACTCAAATGTAGTAAGGAGAAAAAACTATCCTTTTCAAAGGATGCAATAAAAGTTATACTCAATAAAAGCCAGGGGAAAGTAGATCAAAAAATAATTGGAAACTAAATAACCTACTAAAGAATGATTGGGTGAAACAGAAACATAGACATAAAATCCACCCAAGAAAATGAAAAAATGAGACATCATACCAAAATGGGGATGCAGCCAAAGTGGTAATAAGGGGAAATTTCATTCTAGAGGCCTACTTGCATAAAATAGAGAAAGAGAAGATCAATGAATTGGGCTTAACAAAATGCTAGAAAAGGAACAAATTAAAAACCCCAGTCAAACACTAAACTTGAAATTCTAAAAAAAAAGGAGAGATAAATAAACTGAAAGTAAAAAAAAAATTATTGAAAATTAATAAACTAAGAGTTGGTTCTAGAAAAACCAAAAAATAGACAAACCCTTAGTAAATCTGATTAAAAAAAAAGAGGAAAATCAAATTGTTAGTCTTAAAACGAAAAAAGGAGAACTCCACTAATGAAGAGGAATTAGAAAATTTAGGAATTATTTGCCCAACTTTATGGCAAAAATTGAAACTTAAATGAAATGGAAGAATACCTTTAAAAAAATAAGCTTGCCCAGATTAAAGAGGAAAATAAATATCCTAAACAGTCCCATCTTAGAAAAAAGAAATGAAAAGTTATTAACAACCCCTAAGAAAAAACCCAGGAAATGGATTTAATAATTCTACCAAATATTTAAAGAACAATTAACCCAATGCTATATAAACATTTGAAAATAGGGATTGAAGGACCTACCAAACTCCTTTTAAACACAGACATGGTATGATACCTAAAACCAGGTAGGCTGAAAAACGGAAAAAGAAAATTATAGACCAATCCCTAATGAATATCAATGCTAAAAATCTTAAATAAAATATTAAAAAAGATTAAGAAAATCCCAGGATAATACACTATGACCAAGTAGGATTATACCAGGATTGCGGGTGGTTCAATATTAGGAAAAACTATTACATAATTGACTATATCAAAACCAAACAAAAAAAAAATGATCATCTCAATAGAGAGAAAAAGCATTTGATAAACCAACATCCATTCCTAATAAAACACTTGAGAGATAGAAAAATAGGGACTTTTTTCTTAAAAATAGTGGAGCATATATTTAAAACCATAATAAGCATCATAAATGGGGGAAAAAACTGGAACCTTTCCCAGTAAGATCTGGAGGAAGCAAGGTTTCCCACTATCACCATTATTATTCAAATTGTATTAGAAACACCAGCCCCAGCAATAAGAGTCGAAAAAAGAGATTAAAGGAATTAGAAAGGCAGTGAGGAAACCAAACTATCACCTTTTGCAGATGATATGATGGTATACTTAGAGAACCCCAGATTCTACTAAAAGGCTATTGAAATAATTCATAACTTTAGAAAAGTTCAGGCTATTAAATCCCTCAAAACCTCAGCATTTTTATACATCCAACAAAAAATAACAGCAAGAAAGATACAAAGGGAAATTCCATTCAAATAACTGTTGAAGATAAAATATTTGGGAATCTTATCTACCAAAGGAAAGTGGAATTTATGAGAAAAACTACAAAAACCTTCCAAAAATAAAGTCAGATTAAATAATTGAAAATATTAATGCTCCTGGATAGGCGAGGAATATAATAAAGAACAAATTAAACTAATTATTTATTTAGTGCTATACCAATCATTCCAAGAAAATATTTTAATGATCTAGAAAAAATAACAACAAAACATATGGAAAAAATAAAAGGTCTAGAATCTAAAAAGAATTAATGAAAAAAAATCAAATGAAGGAGGCCAGCTTCCTGATCTTAAAACTATATTATAAATCAGCAGTCATCAAACCATTTGGTATTGATAAGAAATAGATTAGTTGATCCGTGGAACAGATTAGGTTAAAGACAGAATATTTAACATAAATCTAGTTTTACAAACCCAAAGATCCTAACTTTTGGGAAAGAATTCATTATTTGACAAAACTGCTGGGATAACTGGAAATTAATATCAGAATTAGGATGGACCAAAAAACCGATACCAAGATAAATCAAAATGGGTCCATGATTTAGGGAAAAAAGAAATTAAAATAAATTAGAGGAACAAATATTTTCCTCAGACTTGTGTAGGAAGAAGAAATTTGTGACCAAAGACGAACTAGAGACCATTATTGATTACAAATAGAAAATTTTGGTTACATCAAATTAAAAAGCTTCTGTACAAACAAAACTAATGCAAACAAGATTGGAAGGAAAGCAACAAATTGGGAAAACATCTTCATAGTTAAAGGTTCTGATAAAGGCCTCATTTCCAAAATATATAGAAAACTGACATTAATTTATAAGAAACCAAGCCATTCTCCAATTGACAAATGGTCAAATGATATGAAGAGACAATTTTCAGATGGTGAAATTGAAACTATTACCACTCATATGAAAGAGTGTTCCAAATAATTATTAATCAGAGAAATGCAAATTAAGACAACTCTGAGATACCACTATACACCTGTCAGATTGGCTAAGATGACAGGAAAAAATAATGATGATTGTTAGAGGGGATATGGGAAAACTGGGACACTGATACATTGTTGGTGGAGTTGTGAACGAAGCCAACCATTCTGGAGAGCTATCTGGAATTATGCCCAAAAAGTTATCAAACTGTGCATACCCTTTGACCTAGCAGTGCTACTACTGGGCTTATATACCAAGGAGATACTAAAGAAGGGAAAGGGACCTCTATGTGCCAAAATGTTTGTGGCAGCCCTGTTTGTAGTGGCTAGAAACTGGAAAATGAATGGATGCCCATCAATTGGAGAATGGTTGGGTAAATTGTGATATATGAATGTTATGGAATATTATTTTTCTGTAAGAAATGACCAGCAGGATGAATACAAAGAGGCTTGGAAAGACTTACATGAACTGATGCTAAGTGAAATGAGCAGAACCAGGAGATCATTATATACGTTAACAACGATACTGTATGAAGATGTATTCTGATGGAAGTGAATTTCTTTGACAAAGAGACCTAATTCAGTTTCAATTGATCAATGATGGACAGAAGCAGCTACACCCAAAGAAAAAAAACACTGGGAAATGAATGTAAACTGTTTGCATTTTTGTTTTTCTTCCCAGATTATTTTTACCTTCTGAATCCAATTTTCCCTGTGCAACAAGAAAACTGTTTGGTTTTGCACACATACATTGTATCTAGGATATACTTCAACATATTCAACATATACAGGACTGCTTGCCATCTAGGGGAGGGAGTGGAGGGTGGGAGGGAAAAATCGGACCAGAAATGAGTGCAAGGGATAATGTTGTAAAAAAATTACCCTGGCATGGGTTCTGTCAATAAAAAGTTATAAAAAAAATAAAATAAAGACCAACAACTAAAAAAAAAGAGAGAGAGAGAGAAATCATCAGCATAATGAGAGATCATGACTGGCCCCTGCACTTGAAACCTGAGTGAAATATCCCAAAACAAAAACAAGGATATCCATACTAATTAAATGTATAAATAAACAAACATGTATTGCCATTTTCAAGATTATAGTGCAGCTGCTTTCTCATTCTAAAAAATCAGTAGTATTGATGTTGATGATGATAGTAGTGGTCATGATGATGGTGGTGGCCATGATGATAATAATGATGAATAGCTCTATCTTGTTTGATGGAGTGCAGACAGAAACACTCTCAGGAAAAGTAGTTATTTATTGTTTTTATGCATTTTAATCTATAGAACAATAATAGAACAAATATAGAATAATCTATAGAACATATGTGGATAAAATAATTGAATTTTTGGCTGTTGAATAAATTATAAGTCCTTAACTCATCTTCATTAAACTTAGAGAAAATATGCTCATTGTAAATACAGTTACAGTAGGATAATGGGTATACCATGTACTTCATTCTATCCTTACAGGTTATTTATTTCTTCCTAGAAATTTCTGTATTTATTCACTGTATTTTATTGCATTCAAGTCAGAGATTATTAGTATTTGGTATGATTGAATTTATCTAAAATATTCTCATATTTTTATCAGTATTAATGCTGCACAATATATGCACCACATCTGTTTATTTTTTTTTAACCTGTAGACTGTTTTATTATATTTTAAACAGCTTTCTAAAGTTTATTTTCCGATTCTAAAAATATCTAAGAATGATGTTCTATAGGTATTAGCCATTTTCCATCCTTTCCATCAAGCTTTCATTTAAGGGCATGGATAAAGAGCCTTTTTCTTTTCTTTATTGAGCTTTCCTGGATAAGAGCATGTCATTTGTATATTATTTCAGTGGGCCTGAATATTCAGGATTAAGGTCTGTGTTTCTATCTTTTCTAGGCATCTTTTAATTGTTCTGACATTTTAAAATCATTGCTGAAACATTCTACTAATGAGAGACATTGTTTAATATCTTCTTCAATGGTCATATAATTCAACATATTCAAGTAATAAAGTGTTTTATTATGATTTACTCCAAAACTTAGAAATCATGCTGCATTCTATTTAATGTAGAAGATAACTGGTTTAAAAGAGATATAGATTTGTCCTGTAGAAGGATAATATTTTGATCTTTTTGATAGACATTGACTTTTTTTTCTCAAGGAGAATGGTTTATCTGAGAAAATGTTGCTAAATAATTTTGCCATTTATATCTAAAACATTTTCATTTCATTTTCTGTCATGCTTTCTGTATTTTGTTTAGTCATAAACTCTTTATTAATCTAGGGTTCTTACTGTACCATAGCTACAATATATGTGGTTGTATACAGATCATGAAATGATTTTTATATTTAGTAATGTGATAGAATATGTATTTTTGTAATAGTTCAAGTAGATTACTTCTTTTTAGAATTATTCTTTTGGTATGCTTCATCTATTATATATGCAGTCAGGTTAAGAAAAGTAATCCAGTCTAAGTAAACCTTTCTTTTCAAACATTTCTTACACCAGAATTGTTTTTGTAAATATTTTGTTTTTATATGTTTTATGTTTGTTTTATATATGTTTTATGTATCTAATATATCTGGAGCATCTTGGATAGGAAAAGTTTGCAATAATGCATAGCTCTTCAATTTTCCATTCTTTGGATTTGACTAGTTCTTCGTATACCTTTGATTTCATCTAGTGTTTGCTTAGGAGTGAAGTTATTTCTTATTACTGTCATGTTTTGTTAGGAAATATGTTGTATGTCTTGATGCCGAGATCTCACTTGTCTTCCCCCCAACGTGAAACCATTTTTTATAATGTATGACATACTACAAGCATGAAATGAAAATGTTCACATTTTGTGTTTAATATGAATTTGTGGTTTGTTCACATTAGTGACTAAAACTATCTATGGTGAATCATTTCTCTGAATAGCTTGCTTTTGTATACTTACAAAAAATGGAGCACAACTACACCTATTGTCATCACTCTGAAGTTAATCAAGAGGATTTTTATCAGGGAAAGGCTGACAACCTCTGCTGACCTGTGTCTTTGTTTCATAGATTGTTGAACCACATTTACTAGAAGCTTAATTTTATTAGTTGTATCAACAAAACACAATTCTTCAGTGTTTCAGATTTCTGCTAGGCCTTCAAAATTAGTATACCAATTTCAGGAAATATAAAATCTCTGTTGAATATAACTCTGTGTTCTCTTTTACATTTACTATGCACATCTTATAATATATGAATATATTCTATATCTATCTATATAGGAGTAATCATTAAGATCATTAACATCTTAGATAAAAATGGTTTTCACTGTCTTATAGGGTTATCTAACAGAATGAATGCATTTTTGGACAGGCCATTTATATTTTTATATTTGAATTTTTCTTGCAACTAAAATGTATATATCAATCACTTTAAATTATTAGTATTTGATGTGTCTATCACTTTCACTCAGAAATGTGTATTGCTAATTATTAACATTCAAATATAAACAAACAACTAAAACAGTGTTCTTTAGTATTTTATTTTATTATTTCAAACAAAATTGTTTGCTCTCTGACTTAGTTTAAAAGAAGACACAATATTGATTTTTTAGGTACAGTAATTACAAGCCTTAATTAACATGTATTGGATTCCTCAGAATAGTTTCACTAAGAATAGTCCTTTACTCTTAAATAAAATTTTGGTAGAATTAAACTTTTTTTTTTTTTTTTTTTTTTTTTTTTAGCAAATAACATTATGAATCTCTATTTATAATAGGAGCAATGAGATGTACAGAGGATAAGAGCTTGACCAAGAATCAGAAAGACCTGAGTTCAAATATGGTGTCAAACATTTATTAGCTGTGTCATTCTAAAAAAAATCTTAATCTTGTTTGTCTCAATTTCCTCATTTGTAAAATTAGCTGAAGAAGAAAATGGAAAACCACTTCAGTATCTTTGCCAAAAAAAACTCCAAATGATATCATAAAAAGTCAGATACAACTGAAACAGCTGAACAACAACAGTTTATAAACATCATATACCTCTGAAAAAATCAAACATGTAGATACAAAACAAATAAATATTTATAGAAATGTCTTTCTTTAAGTGAGAAATATTATGTCTATAAGAATTTTTAATCAAAACAGAAATATATTAATCCAAGACAATTCTGAATCCAAGACAACTTAGAAGAAATAATGTATTCACCTTCAAAAAAAAAATGATGAAATCTGAATTCAAATTGAAGGATACCTCTAAAATTTTTTTTGGTATTATTTTTTAAGAAGTATGTTTTCTTTTTCAACATAACTAATATGGAAATGTTTTGCCTGATGCCATATCTATAATTTATATGCTTTCTTGACAAGGAGGGACTCAGAGAAATTGAACTCAAAATTACAAAAGAAAGAATGCTAATTTTTACATATAATTTTAAAAATAGAAAGTAAAAGTTAATTAAAATAAAACAAAACAAAGTCATTTGAGGAAAGAATATTTTTCCAGAAAAACTTCCTAAGAATAAAAAAATGGAGAATTATTTTTAAATAAAATGATTAAGTCAAATATCTAAGAAATTTACACTGGGAGAATCTTCTTCTATTTATTTATTTGATTTTTGCAAGATAGGGATCATATTGCTTTCCAAAAAGATACAAAGCGCTGGGAGAAAAATAATCTTCACATGCAAAAAAGCATGTAATGGTCTGGGCTCTACCTAGTTATTAGCAAATTATTTTAAAATAAAAAAAGACATCTTTAAAGAATATTTAATCAGAAGAATAACATGCTTTTATATGTAGGTAGTCATTTAAGTATTAGCCTTTTAACTGAAAAAAATGATTTTGGGGGGCTAGAAATGTATATTGAATATTTTAATCCAGTTTTAAAGTGAATTGGATCTTAAGATTTTTAAAGAGCATTTATTAGAATTAAGGACTGGAAAGGTCAAATACATTTGTAAAAGTGAAATGGAATAATTTCCTATTTACCCTCTTAATAAAAAAAGTTAATTTCAAGCCATTTGAATATACTAGACTTGTGGGCTTTGGAGAAATCCATTGAAATTGGTTTCTTAGTGAAATGGAATTATTTGAATAAATTGAGAAAGACTACATAAAAGAAACTTTATTTTCTTTTAATCAAATTTACAGCTCATGAAAAGTGTCAGGTAGATAAACCTTACTTCTGAAATTGCATAATTATTCACAGATGACCAAAGAAAGTCTCGTATAACTACATCTGTATATTCCTAATAACTTTCCAATTCCAGTTAAAATAAAACCTAGAAGAGTCAAAAATGGAAGATTTTTAAAAATTGAAGAAATATTCAAGTAAGGCAGAACTATGTAGATGTTAAGGATTTCTTAACATCTGAATAACATTAATAACTTTATTGTTTTTATTTTTCTCAAAATTCTTATTATTAGTTTGCATTCTAAGAAATTAATTGATATTCTAATAAAGGTATAAATATCTCTACTAATTTTCATTTGTACTCCAAAACAGTTTTAGACTCAGTGTAATTTCATGGATAAAAACTCTGGGGAAAGACTGGGGGTGGGGAAGATTTGTTTTATGTATATCCATAAACAATCATTGGAGGTCTTTATAGGAACCAAACTTGTGTATCATGATATTTTAATTTATTAATCATTTGGAATTAAACAGCTCTATTTTTAAGCTTTTGATAATCAACCTTAACACTTTCAAAATCTTTTGATAACAGCTTTGCCTATATTTACAACACAGCATTGATCCTACTCAGTAAAAGCTTAACAATTTTGTCAAATCTTTGAAATGTAATATCTCTACCCACAGTTTTCCCTTTCTCATTTATTTACTAAATGCTAATGACTTCTTTCTTTTCAGGAAATCATGTTTCCCTAGCTCTCATTTATTTTCTTCTACTGATTATACTTTAATGCAGCATGTATTGAGGCCCAGAAAATTTAACCTGATTTGCAAATATAAACAAATTGGATTGAAGTTACCAGTATTCAGATGAAAGAATACTTCCAAATATCCTACCAGTTTTATATTTTATTTAGAAAAGTTATATATGTATTTTCTGATTATGTTTAATACTCATCAGAAACCCACCTTCTGTTTCCTTGATAAGAGTTTTTTTCAGCATGATTATGCTTAGAAATATGAAGTAAGCACATACATAAAAGGTCATGATTTTCTGAGGAATTTCTGGCAAAAAAAAATTGTCTCTAGATGTAGTTATTTTATAGAATCAAATTTTGGGGTAGAAATTTAAAGACATCTCAAACTCATGCCTAAATGAAAACAACAATAACAATAGAACTGTTTTCTCCCAATAAGTGATTATTCAGCTTCTATTTGAATGCTATCAGAAGATGGAATTCAGTATTTCCAAAGAAGATCATTTACTTTAGGAAAATATTAATTACAAGGAAGTTTCTTTTTTATTTGGTATATTGTCATCATCATCATCATCACTTTTTTTTAAATCTATATCTATTTCTATAGATCCTTCTATCTATATTTCTATAGATCCTTCTATCTATATTTGTATACATTTTTCATCCTTCAACACTGGTTTGTCCTGTAGTGTCAAATAAAAAAAAAAAATCTGTTTCCTCCTTCAGGTGATGGAAATTTACATATATAAAACAAACAACCACAACATTTTCTTTTTTCTTCAGACTTAGAATCCCCATTTTTAAAAAGCACATTATTCTTCTTTAATATCTTGGAGTGAGATTGGTGACAGAAAGATAAGGATATTAATTTATTTTCTCTTAAGACCTATCCTTTGTCATTTGTATGCAAAATAGATTTGTTGACTTTAGTAGGGATGTTATAAAGGAGACATTTCCTCAGATGTTCATTGGACAACATATCATAGGACAACATATCTCTAAAATCTTTTGATTATTTATGTGGGTGGAGGGGCAAGGAAAGTGGGTGAATATGTTTCCTTTCTCCACGAGAAAACTGAATTAAGTTTTACTAAAATATATGTAGGGAATTAAATCATTTAAATATAGGTCATCCATGACCTAAGCAATCCTTCTCACTCTCCTACATTTCCCTAATGACTTTGCTGTCAGACAGAACTAAGATTTAATTTTTATGTTGACTTAAAAAGGATCCATTTCCTCTTTTGTTTCATACCTCCACTTATTTACTCTAAGGATAATCTAAATAAAGTTTAAATATAACTTAATTCTATGTTTCTCCTTATGTAAATAAAAAGGCTTCCATTCCTGTATAGGTCCATAGACAGACAGACAGACAGATAGATAGATAGATAGATAGATAGAAAGCAAGTCTATACCGATATACATCAACATTTATTTTCCACTAACTAAAAAGATGTATGAGACTTATGGAAATCCATGATTATTTGGGGATATATTAATCACTCAGCCAATTATACAATCCCTTGAAAATAAAAATACTTTACCTTGGTAAATTGAATCATCTATAAAAGTCGTAAGAAAATCATGTTTTATCAACAGTCGGATGTCCTGGTTTTAGACTTAAGAATCAGGTACATTCTTTCTCTTTTTTTCTTTAAATTTATTGCTTTTGGGAGAATTTTCTCCTTCAAATTAAGCTTCATTTCTATGCCTAACTCAAATTTAGGAAGTCTCAATTTCTTAGAAAATTTAGTTCAAAGTTATCACATGAACTAATTTCAAAGCAAGAAATATCTATTCTCACATTTTATAGATTCTGATTAGATCAGAAAATAAAACCCAAATAAAGAAAAAGGTAGCCAAGAATTGAAGTTCAGATACTTCCTTTTCAGTATTATCAGGGTAGCAATGGGAAGCTCCTCTTGAAACTCTCTTACTCTTCATCATTTTTCTTTTCGACCTGGCAGAGGAATTGAGACAGGAACAAATGTTTGTTCCCCTTGCTGCTTATCCACCTACCCCCCCCCCGAAAAAAAATCTCAAAAATATAAAGAGGGGAAAATAGTGCATGAATCACTTTTTATAGACCAAGGGGAAATATATATATATATATATATATATATATATATATATATATATATATTTTTTTTTTCCTTATGAGTCCACAACTCGCTTTTAGATTACCAATCGTTTTGGAGGCAATCCTGATGATAGCAATTTCATACAAATAGTATATTTTGTATTGTTAGGAAGAATTAAGGTGGATTTATGCCTATTACAATGAAAGACAATCTTTCTATAAAGATGCATGTCTTATAATTTTATCAGATTGATTGGAGAATTCACCACAAATTTATCAGAAGCTTTCAGATCATTCCATATAGCTCATGTTATAACATTTAATTTTATATATAGATAAGAATATTATAGGGTATAGCATGTAGGATTCTATGGTATTGCCATATTCTGATCTAGGTCTTAGGTGAGGAAGAGCACTAGCACACAAAAGAGTGCACTTGCAAGGGAGAGGGGACTCTTGTCACAATTGCAGGACAATGAGAAAAAATGACTGTGATTCCTAATGGAACAAAATACAGAACAGTAGAGCAGTAATCTCATCTCTACTCAGATTACCTGAAAATTCATAGATACCCCAGAGATAACTCTGAAAAAAACAACATAAAAAAATAACACTTGGGACAATGCTCTTTGCACACAAGGAATATAACCCAAACTTAACATACAGTTGGAAATCGAGGAATAGGATGGGGAAATGAGCAACAATAACAACAACAAAGACCATTATCATAAAATATTACCATGGTGACAGGGAAGATCAAAGCACAAATTAAGAAGAAAATAACAAAATCAAAATTATTACATCCAAAAATACAAAGAAAAATGTGAATTAGTCTCAAGTGCAAAATGTATTCTGGGAAGAATTCAAAAAGGACTTTGAAAATCAAATAAGTGGCAGGGCAGAGCCAAGATGGCAGAGAAGGCACACGCAACTTTCAAAGCTACTCTCTTACCCTCACTATCAATAGTGCTTGACTGCTACAACTCATAAAGATTAGAAGTACACCAACTCACCATCCTAAAATAATCTGGAATCTCACCAGAAAAGGTTTGTGCTGAAGATCAGCACCGGCAGGGAGAGAACTAGAGGCAGGGAGAGTGAAACCCCAAACCTGAAGTGAGAGCACAGATCACAGCACAAGCATACAGCCCCAACCTGCAGTAAGGGGCTTTTTGTTGGGGCAGTTGTGAACCTGCAAAGCAGGGGGGCACAGCCTGGGGCAGCCTCTAATCTGCACACTGCGGGGCTCAGTTTAGGCAATAGAACATTTGCAGGGCGATTTGTTTCTGGGCAGAGACTTCCAGTCCAAGCCAGGTTATTTGATTGTCAGCTACTAATACCCACAGCCCCACAAGGGGCTCTGGCCTGGGGCAGTGACACTTTCACTGCTTAGTCGCTAGCCTTAGGGCAGTGGCTAAACCACACAGCTCAACTGGGCACTTCCTTAGCTTAGCCTGTGCTAAATCACCTCCAGTTGGGGGAAGGGGAAACTTTCATTCAGAGCACTCCCATACCTCAGAGCCCTAAGCCAGTTTATATCTCTTCCTGCTCTGCAGAGGGAGCTGGTAACTACCTTGCCCTGAAGGCATACCCTAAAGGCCTTAAAAATGAATAAAAAAAATAAAAGGATGACAGATAGCTTCTACACAGAAAAAGAGTAGGTCTGTAACCACTAAGAGACTAATAGCAAACAGTCACCAGATAATACCCCAAAAGGGGAATGTTACCTGTCCCCTTTTACATAATACTGTCATAGAAGAGACCATTAAAAGTCTCAAAAGAGAGTTAGAAGAAAAATGGGGAAAGGAAAGAGAAGCTAGAAGCTTTAACAAATGAATTGGAAAAGGTAAAAAATTCCCAGGAAGTGCAGGGAAACAGAATTTGTGGATTGGAAAAAGTAAACAAAAACAAAAAAAAATCCCTGGAAAATAATATTTGTGAATTGGAAATGACAAAGAACTTGCAAGAAAGTAGGATCTGTGAATTGGAAAAAGAAAATGATTCACTAAAAAAAAAAAAAAAAAAAATAGTGAAATGGAAAAAAAATTCCATAGAGCAGAACAATTCATTTAAAAACACAATTGGACATATACAAAAAGAAGTAAAAAAAAGTTAAGAAAATAATTCACTAAAAATCAAAACTGAATAAATAGAAACTAATGATCCATTGAGACATTGGAATCAGTCAAGCAAAACAAAAAAAAAAAATGATAAATTGGAAAAAAAAACATGAAATATCTACTTGGAAAAAGACAGACCTGGAAAATAGATCTAGGACAGATAATCTAAGGATTATTGGACTTTCAGGAAAATTATGATGAAGAAAAGAGCCTAGATACTATTTTACAAGAAATCATCAAAGAGAATTGTCCAGAGATAATAGAATTAGAAGGTAAAATAGGCATTAAAAGAATTCATCAAACACCTTCTGAAAAAGACCTTAAAATAAAAACTCCAAGGAATATTGTGGCCAAATTTCAGAACTATCAGATTAAGGAAAAAATATTACATGCAGCCAGAAAAAAACAATTTAAATCCCAAGGTGCCACAACGAGGATCACTCAAGATCTGGTTGCGTCCACATTAAAGGCTCAAAGGGCCTGGAATCTGATATTTCGAAAGGCAAAAGAACTTGGAATAGAACCAAGGATAAACTACCCAGCTAAGTTGAGCATTTTCTTCCAGGGAAGAAAATGGACATTTAATGAAACAGATGAATTCCGTTTGTTTCTAAGGAAAAAACCCGAACTAAACAAAAAATTTGGTCTCCAACCATAGGACTCAAGAGATGCAGAAAAGGTAAAAGGAACTCTTGAGAATTATATTTCTGTTGTGGATATACAAAAAGACTACATGTATAATTTGATTTTACTGATGTAACATAAAAAAGGGAAGTAGAAATGGAAAAGGGACAATGTCAGAAAAGGGGGAAAGGGGAGATAAAAAGAGGGAAACTACATCCCATGAAGAGGCAAAGGAAACATCATATCTGAGGGAACTTAGAGAGGGGGAGGAACATTGTGTGAATGCTACTCTCATCAGAGTTGGCTCAAAGAGAAAATAATTGACATACTTGTTTTACAGAAAATCCTCTCTTGACTCATTAAAAAGGGGAGAGGAAAAGGAAAAAAGAAAAAAAAAGTAATAAGGGAAGGGTACAAGAAAGGGGAAGAGATTCAAAGAGGGGGAGGGAGGGATCCTAAAGAGGATGAGTGGTGTGATACAAGTGGGACAATTAAGTTTAAAACAGGGAAAGAGGGTTCAGGGGGAAAAATAAAAGAAAAACATAATCTGGGGATAAGAAGATGGCAGGAAATACAGAATTAGTCATTTTAACTGTAAATGTGAATGGGATAAAGTCTCCCATAAAGTGAAGGCAGATAGCAGACTGGATCAAAAGTCAGAACCCTTCAATATGTTGTTTACAAGAAACACATTTAAAGAAGGGATATACATACAGACTAAAGATGAAAGGCTGGAGCTGAATCTATTATGCTTCAGGTGAAGTAAAAAAAGCAGGAATAGCCATCCTTATCTCAGATGAAGCAAATGCAAAAATTAATCTAATCAAAAGAGATAAGGAAGGAAACTACATCTTGCTCAAGTGTAGCATAGACAATGAAGCAATATCAGTACTAAACATATATGCATCTAGTGGTATAGCATCTAACTTCCTAAAGGAGAAGTTAAGAGAGTTGCAAGAAGAAATAGACAGCAAAACTATAATAGTGGGAGATCTCAACCTTGCACTCTTAGAATTAGACAAATCAAATAAGAAAGAAATTAAAGAGGTAAATATAATATTAGAAAAACTAGGTATGGTAGATCTTTGGAGAAAACTGAATGGAGACAGAAATTAGTATACTTTCTTCTCAGCAGTTCATGTAACCTATTCAAAAACTTGAACATATATTAGGATATAAAGACCTCAAAATTAAATGCAGTAAGGCAGAAATAGTAAATGCTTTCCTTTCAGATCATGATGTAATAAAAACTACATTCAACAAAAAGTTAGGGGTAAATAGACCAAAAAGTAATTGGAAACTAAACAATCTCATCTTAAAGAATGATTGGGTGAAACAGAAAATTATAGACACAATTAATAATTTCACTCAAGATAATGACAACAATGAGACATCATACCAAAATTTGTGTGATGCAGTCAAAGTAGAAATAAGAGAAACTTTATATCTTTAGAGGTTTACTTGAATAAAATAGAGAAAGAGAAGATAAACTGTGCTTGCAACTTAAAAAGCTAGAAAAAGACCAAATTCAAAATCCCCAATCAAATATTAAGCTTGAAATTCTAAAATTCAAAGGAGAAATTAATAATATTGATATTAAAGAACCCCAGAGATTCTACTAAAAATAATTAGAAATAACCCACAATTTGAGCAAAGTTGCAGGATACAAAATAAACCCACATAAATCATCACCATTCTTATATATCACTAACAAAATCCAACAATCAGTGTTACAAAGAGAAATTCCATTTAAAATAACTACTGATAGTATAAAATACTTAGGAATCTATCTGCCAAAGGAAAATCAGAAACTTTATGAGCAAAACTACAAAACACTTTTCACACAAATTAAGTCTGATGTAACCAATTGGAAAAAAATTAAATGCTCTTGGATAGGGTGAGCAAATATAAGATAACCATACTACCTAAACTAATCTATTTATTTAATGCTATTTTAATGACCTAGAAAAAATAACAACAAAGTTCATAAGGAAAAACAAAAGGTCAAGAATTTCAAGGGAATAAATGAAAAAAAAATCAAATGAAGGTGGCTTAGTTCTATCATATCTAAAATTATATTATAGAGCAGCAGTTAACAAAACCATTTGGTATTGGCTAAGGAATAGATTAGTTGATCAGTGGAATAGATTATGTTCCAAGGACAAAACAGTCAATAACTAGAGCAATCTAGTGTTTGACAAATCCAGAGACTCCAGCTTTTGGGATAAGAACTTAATGTTTGACAAATTGATGGGAAAATTGGAAACTAGTATGGCAGAAACTAGGCATCGACCCACACTTAACAATGCAAACCAAAATAAGGAAAAATGGGTTCATGATCTAGGTATAAAGAATGAGATTATAAATAAATTAGAGGAACACAGGATAGTTTCAGACCTGTGGAAGAGGAAGAAATTTATGACCAAAGGAGAACTAGAGATCATTATTGATCAAAAAATAAAAAATATTGATTATATCAAACTGAAAAGTTTTTGTACAAATAAAACTAATGCAGACAAGATTAAAAGGGAAGCAATAAACTGGGAAAATATTTTTACAGTCAAAAGTTCTGATAAAGGACTCATTTCCAAAATATATAGAGAATGGAGCTTAATTTATAGGAAATCAAGCCATTCTTTAATTGATAAATGATCAAAGGATATGAACAGACAATTCTCAGATGAAGAAATTGAAACTATTTCTAGCCATATGAAAAGATGCTACAAGTCATTATTAATCAGAAAAATGCAAATTAAGGCAACTCTGAGATATCACTACACACCTGTCAGATTGGCTAGAATGACAGGGAAAGATAATGCAGAATGTTGGAAGGGATGTAGAAAAACAGAGACACTAATACACTGTTGGTGGAACTGTGAATACTCCAAACATTCTGAAGAGCTATTTGGAACTATGCTCAAAAAGTTATCAAACTGTGTATACCGTTTGATCCAGCAGTGTTACTTACTACTGGGCTTATATCCCAAAGAAATAATAAAGAAGGGAAAGGGACCTGTATGTGCACAAATGTTTGTGGCAGCCCTTTTAGTAGTGGCCAGAAACTGGAAACTGAGTAGATGCCCATCTATTGGAGAATGGCTGAATAAATTGTTGTATATGAATATTATGGAATATTATTATTCGATAAGAAATTATCAACAGGATGGTTTCAGAAAGGCCTGGTGAGACTTACATGAACTGATGCTGAGTGAAACAAGCAGGGTCAGGAGATCATTATATACTTCACCAACAATACTATATGATGATCAATTCTGATGGACCTGGCCATCTTCAGCAATGGGATGAACTAAATCAGTTCCAATGGAGCAGTAATGAACTGAACCAGCTATGCCCAGTGAAAGAACTCTGGGAGATCACTAAGAACCATTACATTGAATTCCCAATCCCTGTATTTTTGCCTGCCTGCATTTTGGATTTCCTTTACAGGCTAATTGTATAATATTTCAAAGTCCCATTCTTTTTGTACAGCAAAATTATGGCATGGTCATGTATACTTAGGGTATATCTAATTTATACTTTAATATATTTAACATGCTGGTCATCCTGCCATCTAGGTGAGGGGGTGAGGGGAAGGAGGGGAAAAATTGGAACAAAAGGTTTGGCAAGTCAATGCTGTAAAATTACCCATACATATAACTTGTAAATAAAAAGCTATTAAAAAAAAAAAAGAAAATCAAATAAGTGAAATTTAGGAACAATTAGGAAAATGAGACTGATTAAAAAAAAAACATGAAAAAAAGTTTCCAGATGAGTAAAAAAGACCCCATATTTAAAAAAAAAACACCTTAGAAAGCAAATTATACCTAATAAAAAAAGAGACTCAAAAATTCACTGAAGAGCAAATCTTTTTAAAAATCAGAATTGAACAATTGGGAAAAAAGATATAGAAAATTCACTGTAGAAAACAACTCTTTAAAACCACTCAAATAAAAAAAAATATAAAAGCTCATTACAGAAAAAAAATTCCTTAAAAATGTATATTTGGGTAAGTAGAAACTAATGATTCCAGAAGACATCAAGAAACAATAAAAATCAAAAGGATGAAGGAAATAGAAGAAAATATGGAAAATCTCATTGGAAAAGCAATTTATCTGGAAAAAACAATCAAAGCAAAATCATTTAAGAATTATTGAACCACTTGAAAATTGTGATCCAAAAGAAAGAAAAAAGACAATATATTTCAAGAAATTATCAAGGAAAATTGTCCTTATATTATACAAGAAGTGAATAAAATAGACATTGAAACAATACACTGATCATCTTCCCAAAGTAGACCAGAAGTGAAAACTCTTAGAAGTTCCAGAACTTTCAGGTAAGAGAGAAAATATCTCAAACAGATAAAAATAAATAATTCAAATATGCTGAAGCCACAGTCAAGATTAAACATAATTTAGTAGCTTTTATATTAACAGAGCAGAGGGTTAGAAATATGATATTCTGGTGAGAAACAGAGGTAGGGTTATCACCAAATATCTTACCTATACAGGAAAATGGAATATATCCTTCAAAAGAAAAATTGATATTTAATGAAACAGAGGACTTTTGAGCATTCCTGTTGAAAAGATCAGAGTCGAATAGAAAATTTAACTTCCAAATTCAAAAGAGAAGTTAAAACGTTAATAGGAAAAATAGAAAAATTAAGAAATTACATTGTTTACCTATTTACCTTGCTATTTGGGAAGTTGAGTTTCTAATATCTTTAACATTATTAGGGCAATTAGAATGAGTATACATGTGGAGAAAGGTGTGACTTGACTATGATGAGATCATATCTAAAAAAAACAAAAATATAAGACTACAGATGATACAAAAATTTGTCTTATTCTATAAAGAAATAGGACATGAAGGTAATGACAGAGACAACAGGAAGTAATAGAAAGAAAGATAGATCTGGGAAAGTGATGGTCAGAAGCAAAACATTTTTGAGGAAGGACAAGATGAAAGGAGAGAATAGCAAGAGGAAATAAGGAATGGAAGGAAATAGGCAGTTAAATTAACTGTGAAAATGTATATTGAGTTTCTCTGATAAAGACCTCATTTCTCAGATATAGAGAGAATTGAATCAAGTTTATAACATGCCATTCTTCAATTGATAGTAGAAAAATATCAACAAGTCATTTTCATTTGGCAAAATGAAAGTTATTGTTGTATAAAAGTCCTCTAAATCACTATTTATTAGAGAAATGCAAATTAAAATAACTTTGAGATACTACTTCACATCTATAGGATAGAAAAGGGAAATAAGAAATGTTAAAGGGAATGGGAAAAATTGGGACATTAATGTAATTTTGTTGCAGTTGTAAACTGAAACAATGATTCCAGAGAGCAATTTGGTACTATGTTCAAAGGACTATTAAATTCCTCTTACCCTTAGATCTAGCAATACCATTCTATATCTGTATCGCAAAGAGATTTTTATTAAAAGGGTGAAAACCATATATGTATAAAAATATTGAAAAGGAAATTATTAGGGTGACAAAATTTAGAATTTGAGAAGATGTCCATCAATTGGAAAATAACTGAACAAGTTGTGGTATATATTTGTGATGGAATAATATTGTGCTATAAGAAATGATGAGCTGAATGGTTTCAGAAAAACCTGCAAAGACTTGTATGAACTCACACAAGAGGAAGTGACAGAACCAGGTAAACAGTGTATATAACAGCAGTTTTGTATGTATACTAACTATGAATTAATTGGCTATTTTTAGCAATGTATTCTAGAGAAGTAATGATGAAAATTCTCTTCCTCTTCAGAGAAAGAATTGAAGTATTCTGAATGCAAATTGAAAGATACTTTTCTTACTTTTTGTCTTTTTTTTTTCTTTTTTTTAGGGTTCTTTCACAAATATGGCTACTATGGAAACATGCTTTGCATGACTGCACATTTTTAACTTCAGTCTGTCTTTTCAGTGAAGGACAGAGGAGCAAAATTTGGAACTCAATTTTTTAAAAAGAAATGCTAAAAATCATTTTCATACGTAATTGGAAAAATATTTTTTAATTAAGAAAAGAAGACAGACTAGCTTTTTAAAGAAACACATCGGATTTTATGTGCAGTATTTTCAAGATTTAATTCCATTCATTCTTAGTCTTCACAGACCTGCTAAGAGGGAAGAACTTGTGAGGCTAATTTATCACAATGTACTAGAAATATGAAGTTTATTTTTTTCAGGGTAAAGTGAACACAAAGAAATAGCAAAAGCTTGTCAAAAAACTCACTGTTTATGTTAATAGAGGTCAATGGGACACAGTAGAGTAGTTAATTAGGATGCTCCTACATGCAAGGAAGTGCAAAACAGGTCTTAAATTTTTAATGCTATTTCCAATGAATCTTAATCGATTCTAATTTAAAAGTTGTCAAGGCACACATCATCTGAACCATTCTAATCTCTTCTTATGAATGAGGAGAATACAATCCTTGAAATTATATGTCATGTTTTGGATACAGGTTTATCTATCTTCAATTACTTTCATTATTCCTCAGTCTTTTATGCTTATCACCACATAAGCCTACTAGATCAGAGGCTTCAATATGGTACCTACCATAGTGAGAGGTTATAGATATCAATTTGCCTCAGTTTCCTCAACTATAAAATGAAGATAATGATAGTACTTACCTCCTAGTCTTGTTGGGAGGAACAATTTTAAAAATTGTAAAGTGCTTAGTAGGCTTCCTAGCACATTTTAAGCACTATGTAATCAATATTATCATTGTTATTATATTAATATGATTGAACATAGGGTTTTTTTAAAAGTAGATTTTGAATAAATACATTCTTCAATGAGTTCATCTACATAATTTAACTATGAATTTTGCTAAGTTCTCTTTTAAAGGTATAGACTTATGCATTGAGCATTTCTTGTTCACAATTAGTTCAGGTGTTTTGGTGAAGATTGGAAGCTGTTTCATCTCCTTTCATATAAGTATTGCACAAAGTTATAGATTCTCAACCAATCTGCATTGATCAACATCTGAATTATTAAACTGTGGCAAACTTTTCACATAATACTATATTATCCTCATATAGAAAGAATAACGGTGATCCTTTCATTAAATCATATCATTTGATAGATAACAAAACAGAGGTCTGGGAAGGCAGTTTCACTTGTCCAGGATCACAGAGGTTATTAACATCAGTAGTACTATTTGAATTCAGGTGATCTGTTCCAGAACTGGTTGATTTTCCACTCTGCCTGCCTATAAGAAAACATGTATATCTACTTTACCATCACCTTTATAAAATATTAATTAAAAAATATTAGCCTCATGATAAGGACTATCATACTGACAGTACATGCTCTCTAATTACTGAAAATTGACTTGTCCCTCTGCACTTAAGCAAGACATAATTTCTCCATGTATGTGAATTTTTATAGTATTATTTTTTGTTTATGTGCCATTATATTTTTCCATTATAATCATTGTTTATATTTTTATCTTCCGAATCTGATTTTTAAAGACATAAAAAATAATTTTGGCAATGTGGATTTAGGTACTAAATATGACTTCAAATAAAAATGATGATGGAAAACCTGAACATTAACTGTAGTGAATGAGAGCTTAGTAAAAATCAAAAAAACAAACAAACAAACAAACAAACAAAAATATGTCAGGTCACTGTTTGCAAATTGCTGGAATGGCTACTCCTGACCCTCAGTAGATCATTTGGTAAACTATTTTAATTAATTTTCAATAATTACATAATTCATTAGATTGTGAGCCCTTGGACATCAATGAATTCTTTTATATTTCTTTGTATCCCAATCTTAGCATGGTATCTGACACATAAGGAGATACTTCCAAAATGCCAAATGGAATATTGGATAGAGTGAGGTACCTGGAGTCAGGAAGATCTGACTGACCAAAGCCCATTTCAGACACTTACTATCTGTTTGACCATGAACAAATAACTTCAACTCTGTCACAGCTTTCTCATTGTAAAATGGGGATAATATTTGTACTTACCTCACAGGATTGTTGTGAGGATTAAATGAGATAACAATTGTAAAACACCTAGCATGGTACCTGGCACATAGTGATTGCTATATAAATGTTCCTACTTATTCTTTAAGAACTGAGTTTTTGCCTGGTCTAGCACCCTTCCATCCTCACACATGAACAAAAACATACCTTTTCTGGCAAATTTTGAGATTATCTTTGGTTGTTAATGTGTTGTACTCTCAATATTTATGGATTTTGAAAGTCAAGCACTAATTCCGAGGTTGAATTTTGTAAAAAAAAAATAGTTTGAGGCTAAAGGAGAGCTAAGATAGAAGTGTGCATCCTCTCTGCCATCTTGCCTCCACCCCTAATTTATTGTTTTTTATTTGAACATTGTCATGTGCCAAGCAGAACATCAAGGAGAATTCATGGTATATAACAACAAATTATCAATTCAAGAAAGTACATATAGATATACATATATACACACACATACATATATATATATATATATATATATATATACATATACGTGTGTGTATACATATATATATATATAAGAAATTATATTCAAAAGTGTCAATCTTTTATTTCCTTTTATATTGTCATTTTGTTTTTATTGTACTTTTTTACTTTATTCTTTCCTCCTTTTATCCCCCCCACTATCCCCAAGTAAGCCATAATCTTGAACAAATATATATTATCTATATGAAGATATATATACATACACATATATATCTGTGATGACTGCATTTAGCACCCAGGGTATTTTAAAATCACCTAGAGTCAGGATAAGCAAAAATCCTTGATCTTTATTCTTTGTGGAGGTGAAAGGGAATGAAAATAAGTGAGAGCAATCACAACAAGAACACTCCACCCACCAAATCCTCCACCCAATCTCCTATACAACACATCAAACTTGCACAGAGAGTGGGCAGGGCCATTCTTGGACTGGACCTCGGTGCATCTGTTCAGCTTCAGCCCATTACATCTCCCGCTTTCTTTTTTTTTAGAACACAGGTGGTCACGCCATCTCTGACCTCTCAGGGAGATGAGAGCTCTCAAGGGAAGGTGATCACACCCTCCCTGACTTCTCAGGAAGGGAGGTGAAAACCCTAAAAAGGAGATGATCATGACCTCCATGACATCTCTTGAAGGGAGATGAAAAGCACCAAAGGGAAGTGGGGATTGTTAGCAGGTTTCTGGGCTGAAGGGTCTTATTAGAAACAGGTATGTACAAACCCATCAGCATGGGAGGTATTATACAAGCACATAGCAATAATGCACAGGCTATTAGTGATGACTCTCCCCATAGTCAGTGAAGGCTCGATGTGGTATAACAAACATGAATTATGCCGCTACAAGTAGCGGTATAATAAACAATATAAATCAACATGATGTTGTAAAAGATTACCAGAAGTCCTAGAAGGAGGGTATGTAAACAAGTCACAAATATGCCTTTTTCAGCAGCCAAGAGATAGTCCAAAACCAATCTATTGTCCATTGCTTCATGTGTCAGGGAATCCAATGATCCCCACAAATTTTTGAAGTCCTATAACATTCTTTTTATGTGTTAGGGAATCCAATGATTCCAGCATATGTCCCTCCCCTCACATATTTTTCCTATCTTTGCTGATACTTTGCTTTAATTTTGCTTCTTAACTTGCCTTTCTATTACATAACCTCTTCTTTCACCCATGGATACCTCCTTTGTCTTTTTCCTGAATCCTTTGCTTCCCCATCTGCCCATCCTTGCCCCTATATTTGTCCATGTTGAGTTCCTTGAAATTATTCTTTGATATAGGCTCTTACGTGTTAAATTTTCTATTAAGTTTAGTTTTGATTGATAGAAAGTCTTGAAAATCTGCAAATTCAATGACTATCCATTTTTTCTCAATCAATAATATAGATGATTTTGTTGGTTATGATATTTTTAGCCTCAAACCTAGTGACTTTAATTGCCAATAGATAGGATTCCAAGACCTGCAGTCTTTTATTGTGGCTGCTGCTAAATCCTGTTCACTTCTAATTGTCGCTCCAGCATTTTTTTTTCTTGTTTTTTGAAAATTATTTTCTTTGATCTGGGAATTTCAAAATTTGGCAATAATATGCTTGTGTATTTTCCACAAAGGATATAATTGAAGTGGTCCTCAGTTAATTTTTTTTTTCTGTTTCTACTTTCTCTTCATGTTTTTATCACACTGGTACCAATTTTCTTTGATTATTTCTTGCATTATTGTGCAATGTCACAACTTTTTTTTTTGGTCACACCTTTCAGGGAGTCAAAATATTTTTATATTTTTCTCTTTTTTGAACTATTCTTTGGATCTGTAATTTTTTTCCTGTGAGATATTTTACATTCTGCTCTATTTTTTGATTCTTTAGAATTTGCTTTGTTATTTCTTGATCTTTTAAAGCTTCACTGGCTTCCCCTTCCCCTTTTCAAAAAGTTATTTTCACCTTCAAGAGTATCTTTTTTTCTAGTTGGTTAACTTTTTTTTTTTACAATCTTTTTATTTTTCTTGATAGTTTTTATTTTTAGTTTTTTAGTTTTTCCTCAATGGCTCTAATTTGATTTTGAAATTATTTCTTGAGTTATATAAAATTTTCTTTGGGCAGGGAGCCATTTCATGTTATTCTTTGGGGTAGAAGCTTTTTTTTATTTTTTATTTCAGTGTCCTACTCTAAAAATGAATCCCGGTTTTCTCTGTTCCCATAGTAAGTTTCTATGGTTAAGTTCTTCATTGCTAGTTCATTTTTTAAAAAATAAGTTGAATTAGTGTAAGCACTTCTAAATCATGGAGTTAAAAGATGGTGTCTCTGGCTTCAACTCTACTATCCCTTTGACCAAGAACCCTAAACCAAAAGCTCCAATCTCCAACAAGTGTCCACACTCAGCAGCGTTCCTGATCCACTACTTCTGCACTCATGGGAATACTAGTTCCTTCTTCCTAGGACCTAATCTTTTCAGCATATTCAGCTGAATATGGAGTTGCTAATTACCCAAATTTCCTTTAGTCTCCCCAGACTCATACATCTGACTCCTCAAACAATTTAGGAGGGAAAGTTTTTGTGGTTCCTGCTGTGACTCCTGCTACTACCCAGATAGCCCAAGTGCTCCCCACTTGGTATTACTCCTGAGCTAGCCTGGAAGTATTTGCACTTCACATGGATTAATCCCCAGTCCAGAGTCTTTCTTCAGATTTTCTTGGGTTGTACCAGGAGAACTCCCATTCTGCTACAAGTCTTCTCTATTTTTCCCCAGTCTATGTAAGGAACAAATTTGTTCTATTTGTGGAGGAAATCTAAAGAGCTTGAAATTTGCCAACATACTCCATCTTCCAGAATCTTCTCCATTCTACACATTTTCAAATGAAAGCAGGGTTCATTCATATTTTAAGACCTGATCATATTCTTTTTCACTACTTGGAGTAAACCCCAACACTTTCCTACTTATTCTTTAAGAATTGAAATAACTTATGCTTAAGATTCAGTGTTTTTCCTATTCATTTCTTCCTTCTCTGAATACTTTGCTATTTATCACCAATGCTTTATTATGTGCTTTTCTCTAATAATTAGCAATTTAATAAATGAATACCTAATGTTGGCTTGTATACTTCTGCATTTATCACATGTATTTTAATGGATGATCTTCCATTATCCAGAAGTCAAATGTAAGAGTTTTGAAGGTAGGGATATGGCATGATAGAAAGAAATTGTTAGACTTAAAATTAAGACATCAAAAAGGATACATTCAGATTTAGTCATAAGAATTGTGAATTACAGAGAGTTGGAAATCCAACTCTATTATTTATTACCTGCATCCCTCAGGTTCCTAAAATCTGAAAAATTAAGGAGTTGACTTCAAATTCCCATAAAGTTCTAAATATATGGTTCTGGGAAATATATTTCAGATCTGTAACAAGTTACATTAGGTATGTTGTATAATATTTTGAAGTTTCAGATTTCTTGTCTGAAAAATGTTGATGACTATAATATGCTTTTACTGGGAGCAAATCTCAATGTACTCTATAGTATGGGCATTTTTTAAAAACACAGGATGAGTTCATTTCTATGAATAGAATTTATTGTTGAAAGTAACTTTTTAAATGTTTATTTAATAAGTGAACACAGGAAGCCAGGTGGCATAATTGGTAGAGTGCTGGGCATAAAGTTAGCAACATCTGAGCTCAAATTGATATTCAGATAATTAGTTAGTGTGACTGGAATATTCAATTAACCTTTTCAATTAGTCCTTTATTGCCTCATCTGTAAAATGGGAATGTTATCTCACCTGCAGAGTTGTGAGAATTAAATGAAATATTTGTAAAGTGCTTAGCATCCTGCTTGGCACATAGTAGATCCTACATAAATATTAGATATAATTATCAATAATTATTTATTATTACTTTATGCCAAAGGCTATGCTAAGCACAGGTGATGGAAATTCAAAAACAAGACAGTTTTATCCTTCAATGAATATACATTGAAATGAAATGAAAAACTAAACCCTTTGAATAGTGGTTGTCTAAAAATAGATTTAGGGTTCTCAGCAATCAAAAAACGAGTAAAACAATAGATTAGTTTATTGATATATCCTAGTAGTATGAAGCTTTATTACCATTCTCAGAGAAAAGATAGAAAGATGATGAGGAGAGAATTCTTCTAACTTTACTCTTCTCTTTTCTAAAACTCTGTCTTCTTTCTAAGTCTTACAAAGACAGAGTCAAAAAAAAAAAAAAGACAGTGAAGATAAAAATGCATGTTCCCATGGTGTATAGTGGTCTAATTCTTTTAAGCCATGGTCTCTGGTGGTCCAGTTTGAGGGGTGGAATAATGGTATAATAAGTGACAGAGCAGAAGATGACCCAAGTAGATACATAAAAGAAATAAGAAATAATGTATTTCATAGTATTATTTCAAATTGTTTTTTTAGGATTTAGGAATGGAAGAAAATATGGGCATATACATATAATTATAAATCACATCAATATCTAGTATATATGCCTCATAATTTTTCCACTTTTGCAATGTACTTTTTGCATACATATATGTATATTTATGCATACATATCATATGCACATAATTCTTCATTTCAAACTTGAATGCTCTCCTGGAGCTCATCATTAGCTGTATAAATTCATCATCCTGCAAAATCATATAAATTTGGAACCTTAATCCTGGATCCCCTCTTACCTCTGTTTGGAAAGGGTAGAGGATAAACATTGGAGAGTTCCTGTCAGACTCCCCATTTAAGGAGAAAGCTTAGGGCAATTATATCATTTCTCAACTGGTGGCAAGAATTTATCATTCCTCTTTGTCTAGTACCTTCCTATTTCTCCACTTCCCTCCACTGCTATTCAGCTTCTTTTTATGTTCTGTTTCCCTAATATGTTGCAAACACATTAAGGGCATGTGCTGTCTTTGACTTTCTTTGTTCCCAGAACTTAACACATTCTTTGATCTATAACCAACACTTAATGTATGGTTATTGACTATTATTCTCTGTGTGTATTTCTTGCTTCATCTTTTTCTTTATCTTTCTCTGTCTCTCTCTGTATGTATACACATACATATGTAAATATAAGTATGTGTATATATGCATATGCATATGTGCTTGTGCCTTTATAGAAGTATGTATATGCATATACATATATACAGACATGCATATTTATAAATACTTCATACTAGAGGACAAATTAGGTATTTTCAAACTCTATATCTATGATACTTTATGACCTATTAAACAAATACTACCTTAAGTTGATATGCTGTGAGGAATAGTCAGGAAGGAATGTTTTCAACAATAGTATTTTATGATTCAATTTAGCTTTTGTTTTTGAATGTAACATGATTTTTAAGATTTCTAAATGATTCTTCCTTTCATATATCTATATTACTTTCAGATAAATATTCATTTCTAAAGATATTTGTGTGTATTAATATATGTCTATGTATGTGTACATTATACATAAATAGATATATATGTGCATTAGATAGGTAGGTATATATGCATATTGTGTGTGCGTGTACCCAGGCAGACACATATATATGTTTGTGTGTACAAACATATCTATATCAAATGTATATGGATATATTTATGTATGTAAACTTAGAGCTTGAAAAGACCCCATAATTCTTCTAGCATAGCCCCTTCATTAACAGATGAAATAAAACAGGACACAAAACAGTTCCTGGAAAAATGGGTGGAAGATTGATAGTATAAGGCTTCCATTGTAGTGAAAAGCCTTTGTATTAAATTATTAATATAAATTTGGAAAAGGCAGCTTTTCTTAAGGAGCATATGAATTAAAGAGTCACCCTCCTCTCTCCAAACACATTTTCATTTCCTTTACATACACAGAACTATGAATGATCAGTAAGTGAAGGAAAGTATTATTTCTTCATTTAATTTTTCTAGTTAAAGTTCAGGGTCAGTTAAGGCTAAAAAAGGTATTTGTATAACCCAGAAAAGATTTAATTTGGAGGATTATTTAAGACCTTTCCTTTATAGGAAAAAAAGTTATAGGAACACATTTGAATATAACTGCAGCTGAATTGTATCAACTTCTTTCTATTACTGTATTTTCCATTTTCTTTGGAGAACAGGAATTATGATATAGAGGTTCCATATTTTAAACTATGAAATTTAAATTTAAATAGAACTTTGTACTTTCAAAAGTTCTACTACTAACTTTTGTTTGTGATCCCCAAAACATCCAGTTTTCTCCTTTGCTGGATTGTTGGCATTTCTGTCTCATTTTAAGTTCCTACTAGAATTCCATGTTTTACTGGATGTCTTACCCCGCTCTTTTTAATTCTAAGATCTTAATATTGTTTATGATTTCTTATTTATCTTGTAAATAATTTATTTTGTTGCAAATTGTCTCACTCTTTAGATTTGAGGTCAAGAACTATCTTTTCTCTTATATCTCCAGAGATTAGTCCATTGTCTGGCACATAGTAGACATTTAAAAATTAATTGATAAATAATCTAACTGTACTGTCAACCCAGAAATTTTGTATGAATATTTTTCCTAGTTTGATTTGTTTATGAACTAAGTCATTTAGTTTGCATAGATTAGCTTATTTATGTAACTTAACTAAGGCAGTAATTGATTGAGATATGTGTGTGTGTGTGTGTGTGTGTACACATTTATGTCAGATTATATAGTATAGATAGACATATCTATATTTATATCTATATATAGATATAAATATAGCTATATGAATGACACAAAGGTGTATTAACTGTGCTTAGAAAAGAAAGTAGACAGTGCCAAATCTCAACATCTGTTTTATGCAGAATAGACCAGAGAACTACAACTGGAAAAGTTCTTGGAGGTCATCTTCCATCTTACATGGTGGAAACTGAGACTCAGAAAAATGACTCTTCAAGGAGACAGATACAGAAGAGATAGAACAAGGATAGAAACTGTTATTTTACTTCTAATGTGTTATTCTTTCCACTGTGTAAAACTGGGAATCACTGATTGGGATTAAATAAGTGAGAATTATTTTTTCTCCAGATAATCTTTTCTTATTGTCACTATTTATTCTTCCCAAAATCCACAATGAAAATGCTAGAATATATTTGACATATAAAGACTGTTACAAAAATGCTTCATATTATATGTGTGAATGTATGTGCATGCATACATATATGTACATATGTATGTGCATATGTTTACATGCACATGTATATACTGTTGTATATAGTCAGTTCTGCTATAATGTCTGTTTTGAAAATACAATTTTGTTCTATATGATTGATATATTCAGAGAAATTTTGAGCATAATCAGTATTTCCGGATAACTTAAACCTGAAAACCCTTTTGTTTTTATTGTGATTTTTCATAAGGTGATTTTTGAAAATACATATGATGTTGAATTCAACAATTCTATATATATATATATATATATATATATATATATTATATATATGTGCTTACAATCATGTTTATATACATATAAATACATATTTATATATACACATTCATATGTATATGTGTTGAGAGTCAGAGATAGACACAAACATAAAAACAGACAAGTAGACAGACAGACAGACAAGAAAAAGAGAAGATTATGTGTGCATGATATTTCCCTCCCTGAGAAATTTAGGGTCCTTGAAGTCAGGGACTGCTTTTTTTTATATTCTCAATACAATGGTAATAATATACTAATTACTTAATATATATGCTTGTTTAAATTCAACATGCAACAGGTTTATTTAAAGCAAAGCAGAAACAATAACCACAAAGCACATCATGTACTCACACAATGTACTTAGCAAATCAATTGGTGGAGTCCCTTAGGTGAACCCTATTTCCCTCACTATGAATATGACATATTTAGTGAAGTCCCTTTTTTATGAGAAGGAATCATTGAGGACTGAATTTTTTTCTCCTTCTATAACTGAAGTAGAAATTTATAAACTTTTTTTTTTTTTATTTAATAGCCTTTTATTTACAGGATATATACATAGGTAACTTTACAGCATTAACAATTGCCAAACCTCTTGTTCCAATTTTTCACCTCTTACCCCCACCCCTCCCTAAATGTCAGGATGACCAGTAGATGTTAAAATATATTAAAATATAACTTAGATACACAATAAGTATACATGACCAAAATATAATTTGCTTTACAAAAAGAATCAGACTCTGAAATATTGTTCAAATTAGCTTGTGAAGGAAATCAAAAATGCAGGTGTGCTATAACTATAGGGATTAGAATTCAATGTAATGGTTTTTAGTCATCTCCAGGTTCTTTTTCTGGGTATAGCTAGTTCAGTCCATTACTGCTCCATTAGAAATGATTCTGGTTGATCTCGTTGCTGAGGATGGCCTGATCCATCAGAACTGGTCATCATCTAGTATTGTTGTAGAAGTATATAATGATCTCCTGGTCAGTTGCTCATTTCACTCAGCATCAGTTCGTGTAAGTCTCTCAGGCCTTTCTGAAATCATCCTGTTGGTCATTTCTTACAGAACAGTAATATTCCATAAATTTCATATACCACATTTATTCAGCCATTCTCCAACTGATGGACATCCATTTCAGTTTCCAGTTTCTAGCCACTACAAAAGGGCTGCCACAAACATTCGTGCACATACAGGTCCCTTTCCTCTTTATAATCTCTTTGGGATATAATCCCAGTAGTAACACTCTGGATCAAAGGGTATGCACAGTTGGATAACTTTTTGAGCATAGATCAAACTACTCTCCAAAATGGTTGGATTCGTTCACAACTCCACCAACAATGAATCAATGTCCCAGTTTTCCACATCCCCTCAACAATCATCATTATTTTTCCTGTCATCTTAGCCAATCTGACAGGTGTGAGTGGTATCTTAGAGTTGTCTTAATTTGCATTTCTCTGATTAATAATGACTTGGAGCATCTTTTCATATGACTAGAAATAGTTTCAATTTCTTCATCTGAGAATTGTCTGTTCATATCCTTTGACCATTTTTCAATTGGAGAATGGCTTGATTTTTTATAAATTAGAGTTAATTCTCTCTATATTTTGGAAATGAGGCCTTTATCAGAACCTTTGACTGTAAAAATATTTTCCCATTTATTGCTTCCCTTCTAATCTTGTCTGCATTAGTTTTGTTTTTATAAAACTTTTTCAGTTTGGTATAATCAGAAATTTTCTATTTTGTGATCAGTAATGATCTCTAGTTCTGCTTTGGTCATAAAGACCTTCCCCTTCCACAGGTCTGAGAGGTAAACTATCCTATGTTTCCTCTAATTTATTAATAGTTTCATTCTTTATGCCTAGGTCATGAACCCATTTTGACCTTATCTTGGTGTACGGTGTTAAGTATGGATCAATGCCTAGTTTCTGCCATATTAGTTTCCAATTTTCCCAGCAATTTTTATCAAACAGTAAGTTCTTATCCCAAAAGCTGGGATCTTTGGGTTTGTCAAAGACTAGGTTGCTATTTTTGTTGACTGTTTTATCCCTTAAACCTAAATCTATTCCATGATCAACTAATCTATTCCTTAGCCAATACCAAATAGTTTTGGTAACTGCTGCTCTATAATATAATTTTAGATCTGGTACAGCTAAGCCACCATCATTTGATTTTTTTCATTAATTCCTTGAAATTCTTGACCTTTTTGTTTTCCATATGAACTTTGTTGTTATTTTTCTAGGTCATTAAAATAGTTTTTTGGGAGTCTGATTGGTATAGCGCTAAATAAATAGATTACTTTAGGTAATATTGTCATCTTTATTATATTTGCTCGCCCTATCCAAGAGCATTTAATATTTTTCCAATTGGTTAGATCAGACTTAATTTGTGTGAAAAGTGGTCTGTAATTTTGCTCATAAAGTTTCTGAATTTCCCTTGGCAGATAGATTCCTAAATATTTTATATTATCAGTAGTTACTTTAAATGGAATTTCTCTTTGTAACTCTGACTGTTGGATTTTGTTAGTGATATATAAGAATGCTGATGACTTATGTGGGTTTATTTTATAACCAGCAACTTTGCTAAAGTTGTGGATTATTTCTAATAACTTTTTAGCAGAATCTCTGGGGTTCTCTAAGTATACCATCATGTCATCGGCAAAGAGTGATAATTTGGCTTTCCTCATTGCCTATTCTTATTCCTTTAATCTCTTTCTCAGCTCTTATTACTATAAGCTAGCGTTTCTAATACAATATTAAATAGTAACGGTGATAGTGGGCAACCTTGTTTCACTCCTGATCTTATTGGGAATGGTTCCAGTTTATCTCCATTACATATGCTTACTGATGGTTTTAAATAGATGCTGCTGATTATTTTAAGGAAAAGTCCATTTATTCCTATACTCTCAAGTGTTTTTAATAGGAATGGATGTTGGATTTTATCAAATGCTTTTTCTGCATCTATTGAGATGATCATATGGTTTTGTTAATTTGGTTATTAACATGGCCAATTATATTGATAGTTTTCCTAATATTGAACCAGCCCTGCATTCCTGGTATAAATCCTACTTGATCATAGTGTATTATCTTGGAGATGATTTTCTGTAGTCTTTTTGCTAATATCTTATTTAAGATTTTAGCATCAATATTCATTAGGGAGATTGGTCTATAATTTTTCTTTCTCTGTTTTCAGCCTACCTGGTTTAGGTATCAGTACCATGTCTGTGTCATAGAAGGAATTTGGTAGGACTCCTTCATTCCCTATTTTATCAAATAATTTATATAGCATTGGGGCCAATTGTTTTTTAAATGTTTGGTAAAATTCACATGTAAATCCATCTGGTCCTGGGGATTTTTTCTTAGGGAGTTGTTTAATTGCCTGTTCTATTTCTTTTTCTGAAATGGGACTATTCAAGCAATTTACTTCTTCCTCTGTTAGTCTGGGAAGTCTGTATTTTGGAGGTAGTCATCCATTTCACTTAGGTTATCAAATTTATTGGCATAAAGTTGAGCAAAATAACTCCTTATTATTTCTCTAATTTCCTCTTCATTGGTGGAAAGTTCTCCTTTTCATTTTAAGACTACTAATTTCATTTTCCTCCCTCCTTTTCTAATCAGATTTACCAAAGGCTTATCTATTTTATTGGCTTTTTCATAGAACCAACTCTTAGTTTTATTAATTAGTTCAATAGTTTTTTTACTTTCAATATTTTTAATTTCTCCTTTTAATTTTAGAATTTCCAATTTAGTATTTGATTGGGGTTTTTTAATTTGGTCTTTTTTTAGTTTTTTTAGTTGCAAGCCCAATTCATTAATCTTTTCTTTCTCTGTTTTATTCAAGTAAGCCTCTAAGGATATAAAATTCCCTCTTATTACCACTTTGGCTGCATCCCACAAATTTTGGTATGATGTCTCATCATTGTCATTATCTTGAGTGAAATTATTAATTGTATCTATAATTTGCTGCTTCACCCAATCATTCTTTAAGATGAGATTGTTTAGTTTCCAATTACTTTTTTGGTCTATTTACCCTAACTTTTTGTTGAATGTAGTTTTATTGCATCATGATCTGAAAAGAAAGCATTTACTATTTCTGCTTTCTTGCATTTAATTTTGAGGTCTTTATGTCCTAATATATGGTCAATTTTGAATAGGTTCCATGAACTGCTGAGGAAGAAAGTATATTCTCTTCTATCTCCATTCAATTTTCTCCAAAGATCAATATACCTAAATTTTCTAATATTCATTTACTTCTTTAATTTCTTTCTTATTTGTTTTCTGGTTTGATTTGTCTAATTCGAGGAGTGCAAGGTTGAGATCTCCTACTATTACAGTTTTGTTGTCTATTTCTTCTTGCAACTCTCTTAACTCTCCTTTAGGAAGTTGAGTGCCATACCACTTGAGTGCATATATGTTTAATATTGATATTGCTTCAGTTGTTTATGACTACCCTTTAGCAGGATGTAGTTACCTTCCTTATCTCTTTTAATTAGATCAATTTTTACTTTTGCTTGATCTGAGATAAGGATGGCTACCCTGCTTTTTGACTTCACCTGAAGCATAATAGATTTTGCTCCAGCCTTTACTTTTACTCTATATGCATCCCCTGCTTTAGATGTGTTTCTTGTAAACAACATATTGTAGGGTTCTGACTTTGATCCAGTCTGCTATCTGCCTCCTCTTTATGGGGAGTTCATCCCATTTACATTTACGGTTAGAATTACTAAATCTGTATTTCCTGCCATCCTAATAACCCCTAGATTGTGCTTTACTTATTCTTCCCTCCCCAACCCTCTTTCCCCTTTAAACTTATGTACCCCTCTTGTATCACGATACTTATCCTCTTTATAATCCCTCCCCCCCTTTGAGTCTTTTCCCCTTCCTTCCCTTATTACTCTTTTTCTTTTCCCTTTTCCTCTCCCCCGTTTTAATGAGGCGAGAGAGAATTTTCTCTAAAACAAATGTCAATTATTTTTTCTTTGAGCCAACTCTGATGAGAGTAAGATTCACACAATGTTCCTCCCCCTCTCTAAATTCCCTCAGATATGATAAGTTTCCTTAGCCTCTTTGTGGGATGTGGTTTCCCTCTTTTTCCCCTCCTTCCCACCTTATTCTGCCATCATCCCTTTTCCATATCTACTCCCTTTTTATATTATATCAGTACAATCAAATTATACATGTATTCTTTTGTATATCCACAACAGAAATACAATTCTCAAGAGTTATTTTTACCTTTTCTGCATCTCTTGAGTTCTATTCTTGGAGATCAAATTTTTTGTTTAGTTCTGGTTTTTTCTTCAGAAACAAATGGAATTCATTTGTTTCATTAAATGCCCATCTTCTTCCCTGGAAGAAAATGCTCAGCTTAGCTGGGTAGTTTATTCTTGGCTGCATCTCAAGTTCTTGTGCCTTTCGGAATATCATATTCCAGGCCCTTCTTTCCTTTAATGTAGAGGCAGCCAGATATTGGGTGATCCTTATTGTGGCACCTCGGTATTTAAATGGTTTTTTTTTGGCTGCTTGTAAAATTTTTTCCTTAATCTTATAGTTCTGAAATTTTGCCACAATATTCCTTAGGGTTTCTTTCAGAAGGTGTTCGATGAATTCTTTCAATGCCTATTTTACCTTCTGATTCTATTACATCTGGGCAGTTCTCTTTGATGATTTCTTGTAAAAATAGTATCTAGGCTCTTTTTTTCATCATAGTTTTCAGAAAGTCCAATAATCCTCAGATTATCTCTCCTAGATCTATTTTCCAAGTCTGTCGTTTTTGTGAGTAGATAATTCGTGGTTTTTTCCAGTTTGTCATTTTTTTTGTTTTTGCTTGACTGATTCTTGCTGTCTCAATGAATCATTAGTTTCAATTTGTTCAGTTCTAATTTTTAAAGAATTATTTTCTTCAATAGCTTTTTTTACTTCTTTCTGTATATGTCCAATTCAGTTTTGAATGTATTGTTTTGGTCTGTGGAATTTTTTTCCATTTCACTAATTTTTTTTTTAGTGAATTATTTTCTTTTTCCAATTCACAGATCCTACTTTCTTGCGTGTTCTTTGTCTTTTCTAATTCACGGATCCTACTTTCTAGTGAATTCTTTATTTTTTCCAATTCAAAATTCTTACTTTCCTGAGATTTTTTTACTTTTTCCAATTCGTATTTCAGGAGTTGTTGCTCTCTTGTAAGGCTTCTCTTTCCTTTCCCCATTTATCTTCTAACTCTCTTTTGAGACTTTTAATGGTCTCTTCTATGAGAGCATTATGTAAAGGAGGACAGTCTGATGCATTTTTGCTGTTTGAGGTCTCTTCAGGTTTGCTGACCTGCTCTTTTTCTGCATAGAAGCTGTCGATTGTTCTTTTCATCTTTTTATTCATGTTTGAAAGCCTTTAGGGTAGGTCTCCTAGGCAAGGGGGTTACCAGCTTCCTCTGCAGAGCAGGGAAAGATGTAAACCGATTTCTGGCTCCGAGGTATGGGAGTGCTCTGGGTGAGAGTTTTCCCTTCCCCCAACAGGAAGTGGATTCAGCACTGGCCGAGCTATTAAACTGCTTAGTAGGGCTGAGTGGATTATCGATTGCCCTCGGCTAGAGGGCTAGAGACTAAGTGGTGAAAGTGTCAAAGCCCCAGGCCGGAGCCTCTTTTGGGACTGTGAGTATTAGCAGCTGACTGCAGAACTCAGACCGCCACAAACTCTGCCTAGCGTCTCTGCCTGATGCAAATCGGCCCTGGAAAAGCTCTATGGCCCCCAAGCCGAGCTCCCCACTGCGCAGATTCGAGGCTAACCCGGGCTGCGTCCTCCTGCCGTGCAGGATCACAACTGCCCCAAGGAGAAGCCCCGTACTGCGGGTTGGGGCTGCGCGCTTGTGCTGAGATCTGTGCCTTCACCCTCGGTTTGAGACTCTCCTCGGAACCTAATTTCTCTCCCTGTCTGCGCCGATCTCCCCCCTGGCCCCGGAACCAACCTTTTTTGGTGAGACTGCAGATTTTCTTCGGCCGGTGAGTTGTTCTACTTCTTATCTTTACGAATTGTAGCAGTCAAGACTATTTTTGAGGCTCGATATAATATTGATAAAGAGGGTAAGAGAAGAGCTTAGAAAGTCGCGTGTGACTTCTCCGCCATCTTGGCTCCGCCCCAATTTATAAACTTTTGAATGACAATTCACATTAAGAGAAGAGTTGTACCATTCTGAATTGGATATGGTAATGTGATGTCATTATGACCCCTACCACAAAGTATATAGACTTTTGATGGCCATGGTACTCCTGGATTAATATTACCCTCAGGCATTCTACATCATTAATATCAGCATGGGTACATTTCTTAGGCAGCTAACTCAGTTTTTATGTTTGTATTATATTTGTTATCTTGGCAATCCAAAGTTTCATAGATTTAAATCTAGATTGCCCTTTCTGCCTACTCTTCTCAGTAATATATCTATATGTGAAGTCTTTTAGAAATTATGTGATAATGCCCTAGTTCCTTACAAATCTCCAATAATAGCCATCATTATACATAAAAATCTCTGGGTTCAAATAATTATTTGGAAATATGATGTTTATGGATGCTCATCAATTAGAGAATGGATAGGTAAATTGTGGTATATAAATGTTATGGAATATTATTGTTCTGTAAGAAATGACCAGCAGTATGAATACAGAAAGACCTGGAGAGATTTACCTGAACTGATGCTAAGTGAAGTGAGCATAATCAGGAGATCATTATACATTTCAACAACAATTCTATGTGAGAATCAATTCTGATGGAAGTGGCTATCTTCGGCAATGAGAGGATCCAAATCACTTCCAATTGATCAGTAATGAACAGAACCAGCTACACTCAGTGAAAGAACACTGGGAAATGAGTGTGGACAACAACACAGCATTTATACTCTTTCTGCTATTTGCTTGCATTTTTGTTTTTCTTCCCAGGTTATTTTACTTTCTTTCTAAATCTGATTTTTCTTGTGTAGCAAGACAACTGTATAAATATGTATACTTATATTGTATTTAACAAATACTTTTAACATATTTAACATGATTGGGACTACCTGCCATCTAGGGAAGGAGGTAGAAGGAAGGAGGGGAAAAGTTAGAACAAAAGTTTTTGCAAGGGTCAATGTTGAAAAATAACCCATGCATATGTTTTGTCAATAAAAAGCTATTCATGCTCTTCCAATGTCTTATAAATGCAAAAAATTCATATAAACCAATATTTACAAGTTGAAACAATAGTTACAAGTATATCACTCCTCATATTTCCAATGAGTCACTACAAAATGGCAAAGAAACCAGATTCCTTGAGGTTTTTGTTTAAATGTGTAGATCCAATAGTATATCAATATGCTTTATATTGAGCATCCTTTCCAAATTCAGTTTAATATTTAAACCACTTCTGTATTTTATGAACTAATATTGCAAATTTGATTTAGAGAAATATATTAGTGACCTAAAATAAAACTTCAGTTGGAGGTGAAAGAACATAATCTGCTATTTATGGTAATAGTTAATTGAGAGATGCATTTTAGCTATTGTTATTTCAAGAATAGAGAGAATCAAAAACTTCTTGGTCTTTAAATGTAATAAAATAATAATAATGTTGAAACCTGAAACCTGATGTTTCAGAACTTTTGGTTAGAAAAAAAGATTCTTTTTAACCCTTGGTATAATAAAAGGCTTTCTTTTTCAATTGATGTATATGACTGTTTTTAAGATGCTGTTTCTTTTGAGTTAAAAAAAATTATCTGGATTTGGTATTTTGCATTTAATCATCGTTCAGATACTTTGAAGCATATGTATCAGTGTTAAGAAATAGTTCTTTATATTCATTGTGATATACTTACACAAGGTCAGAAATCAATAATGACAATATTGCAAAGGCATCCTCATGCTGGTAAACACAACATGATAAGATGTACTTTTTTCAGCTAGTGATAAAAGTAGTTGAGCTATAGCTATCTTTAATGGAAGAAAGCCATGGGGGAGGAGAACATTTAATAGTTAAAGAAAACCTTGAGGCTCTTGCCTCTTAAAACAGTTCAGGCTTCCCACAGACTTTCCTATGATTTCATCATTGCTGCTACGCTATTCAGAGAACCATGAAAATATGATACTCTATCTAGCATTGTAGAAACAGAATGAAGCTCAATAGTATCCTAACATCATAGTAATTCCAAAAACAAATTCACTTACCTCATGCTTCCTCTTGTTAGAGATCATGTCTTGAGTAGTACCACTGATTTTCAATTGTGACAAATCTTGGCCAAAGTCAAGTATAATAAAGACCTTCCCTAAACTAAATGTTTTAGTATGAACATAATTGTATTCTCCATTGGTTGTTGTCCTTCATTCTTGAAGAGGATCAAAATGACATCACTATGTTAAGAGTTGAGTTACAGTGTGTTCAGCTATGTGTGATCAGACCAATACAAGATCACAATGTTCTTCCAGAGGTTTGACACAAATAATCCCTATGAATATTTGTTGTGTACTCTCTAGATTTGTGCATCTTGTATTTTTTCTGAGCTAATTTAATTCTGCTTTGCTAATACAGCACAATACTTGCTCTGATGAGAGCTGATCATGATGTGCAATCCTGTATCAGTGTCTCCCATGTCATACAATCAATTTTAAAGCTCTTAAGAGAGACCTTAGTAGTGTTCTTGTATTGTTTTGTTTTGTTTTTACTCTGACATTCTTGTGAGCTCTTGCTCTCTGTGAATTCTCCATAAAATAATCCTTTGGCAAACATACATTTGGCATTTGAGCAATGTGGCCAATCCAGTGGAATTGTGTTCTCTGAAGTAGAGTTAGGATGCTTGGTAATTGGCTTTAGAAAGGACCTCAATATCTGGTATCTTATCCTGACAAGTAATCTTCAGAATCTTCCTAATACAATTCAAATGAGAGTGATTCAGTTTGTGGCATACTGACTGTATGTACTGTCTAGTTTTCACAGCAAACAACAATGAGGTTAGTACAATGGATACTGTAAACCTTCAGTTTAATAATCAGTCTAATACCTCTCCTCTTCCACACTTTCCTTCACAGCCTTTCAAACACTGAGCTAGCTCTGGCAAAGTGTGTCAACCTCATTATCAATGTGAACATCTCTGAAAAATGTATTGTTAAGCGTGGCTTCAGAAGGGGCTGAGGAAAAGTCAATATGGCTTTTACTGCCTGATAACTACAAGAGAAATGCCAGGAGCACAAAAAAGAAGTCTGTGCAAAATTTGTAGATCTGACCTTTGATACTGTCAGTTGTGAGGGTCTATGAAAATTATGTCAAAATTTGGTTGACCAGTGAAGTTCAGCAGTATAGTATGTCAATTTCATGCTGGCATGTTTACCTGAGTTCTGGACAGTGAACAATGTTCTTGAGTTTTCTTACTCTTCAATTGAATAAAACAAAGTTGTATGCTTGACCCCATGCTTTTTAGCATGATTTTCTCAGCCATATTGTAAATGCTTTTGATAAGGACAATCATAGAATTGAAGTCAGCTGCCAGTTAATTGTTCTTTAATGTTTGGTAGAATTCACATGTAAATCCATCTGGTACTGGGGATTTTGTCTTAGGCCATTGTTAATGGCTTATTCTATTTCCTTTTCTAAAATGGGATTATTTAACTAATTTACTTCTTTCTCTGTTAATCTGGGCAACCTATAATTTTGAAAGTATTCATCTATTTCATTTATCAAAATTATTGACATAAAGTTAGGCAAAGTAACTCCTAATTATTACTCTAATTTCCTCTTCATTAGTGGAAAGTTCTCTTTTTTCATTTTTAAGACTAACAAATTGATTTTCCTCTTTCCTTTTTCTAATCAAATTTACCAAGGGTTTATCTATTCTGTTAACTTTTTCATAGAACCAATTCTTAGTTTTATTTATGAATTCAATAGTTTTTTTTTTTTTATTTTCAATTTTATTAATCTTATTTTTATTTTTTTATTTTTAGAATTTTTATAATTGCAAGTTTAGTTTTTGATTTGGGGTTTTTTAATTTGCTCTTTTTCTAGCTTTTTTAGTTGAAAGCCTAATTCATTGATTTTTCTCTTTCTCTATTTTATGCAAATAAGTCTCTAGAGCTATAAAATTTCCCCTTATTACAGCTTTGGCTGCATCCCACTCATTTTGATATGTTATCTCATTATTGTCCTTCTCTTGGGTGAAATGATTAATTGTGTCTTATGAGTTGCTGTTTCACCCATTCATTCTTTATGATGAGATTATGTAGTTTCCAATTACTTTTTAGTCCGTTTTCCCCTTGATTTTTATTGAAGGTAACTTTTATTGCATCGTGATCTGAAAAGGCTGCATTTACTATTTCTGCCTTTCTGCATTTGAATTTGAGGTCTTTATGTCCTAATATATGCTCATTTTTGTATATGTTTCATGTATTATAGAGAAGAAAGTGTACTCCTTTCTGTTTCCATTTAGTTTTCTCCAAAGATCTATCATACTTAACATTTCTAGTGTTCTATTTGACTCTTTAACTTCTTTCTTATTTATTGTATGGTTTGATTTATCTAGTTCTAAGAGTACAAGATTGAGATCCCCCACTATTATAGTTTTGCTGTCTATTTCTTCTTGCAGCTCTCTTAACTTCTCCTTTAGGAATTTAGATGCTATCCCACTTGGTGCATATATGTTTAGTATTGATATTGCTTCATTATCTATGCTGCCCTTGAAAAAGATATAGTGCCCTTCCTTATTTCTTTAAATAAAGTTTTGCTTTTGTGTGATCTGAGATCAGGATGACTACTCCTGCTTTTTTTGAATTCACCTGAAGCATAGTAGATTCTGCTCCAACCTTTTACCTTTAATCTGTATATATTGCTCTGCTTCAAGTGTGTTTCCTGTAAACAGCATATTGTAGGATTCTGGCTTTTAATGCAGATTGCTATTTGCCTCTGCTTTAGGGGGAAGTTTACCCTCTTCACATTTATGGTTAAGATGACCATATTCTGTATTTCCTGCCATCTTGTTAACCCCAGATTATGATTTTCCCTTACCCTCCTCCCCAGAATTAAGTTTATAAGCACCACTTGCCTCACATAACCTTCCCTCTTTAAGATCCTCCCCTCCCCCTTAGAGTCCCTCCCTTTTTCTTAATCCTTTCCCTTTCAATGTCTTTAATCCCTTCTATTTATCCTACCCTTTCCCTTTTCACTTTTCCCCTCCCATTTTTCAATGAGGTGGGAAAAGTTTCTCTGTAAACCTAATATGTCTAATAATTTCTCTTTGAGCCAATTCTGATGAGAGTAAGATTCACACTATGATCATCCCCTTCCGTTCTTTCCCTCAGATATAATAGATTTCCTTTGTCTTTTTGTGAGATGTAGTTTCCCACTTTTTAACCTCCACTTTTCCCTTTTTCTGGTATAATTTCCTTTCTACCTCTAGATTCTTTTTTTATGTTATAACAACACACCACATTATACATGTACTCTTTATGGGGTTACATATTTTCATAACAGAAATACAGTTCTCAAGAGTTCTTTTTATCTTTTTAAGCTTCTCTTGAGTCCTATATTTGGAGGTCAAACTCTTTATTTAGCTTTGGTTTCTTCATCAGACATGTATGGAATTCACCTATTTCTTCGAATGTCCATCTTCTTCCCTGGAAGAAAATGCTCAGTTTAGCAAGGTAGTTTTATTCTTGGCTGCATACCAAGTTCCTTTGCTTTTTGGAATATCAGATTCCAGGCCCTTCCATCCTTTAATTGGAAGCTGCTAGATCATGAGTGATCCTAATTGTGGCTCCTCAGTATTTGAATTGTTTTTTTCTGGCTGCTTGTAGTAACTTTTCCTTGGTCTGATATTTCTAGAATTTAGCCACAATATTTAATTTTGCGATCTCTTTCAGGAAATGATCTATGAATTCTTTCAATGTCTATTTTACGTTCTATTTCTATGACATCTGGGCAGTTCTCTTTGATATTTTCCTGAAAATAGTGTCTAGGGTCTTTTTTTTTTTCATCATGTATTTCAGGGAGTCCAATAATACTTAGATTGTCTCTACTAGATCAATTTTCCAAGTTGGTTGTTTTCCTCATTAGGTATTTTACATTTCTTCTATTTTTTTTTTTTTTTGTTTTGCTCCACTGATTTTTGTTGACTTGTTGAGTCATTTATTTTAATTTGTTCAATTCTTATTTTTAGTGTCTTATTTTATTCCTTTGCTTTTTTTATTTCTTTTTGCATTTGTCCAATTGAATTTTTGAATGAGTTATTTTGCTCCATGGAAATTTTTTTCCATTCCACAAATTCTGTTTTTAAGAAGTTATTTTATTTTTCTGTTTCACAAATTCTGTCTTTCTGGGAGTTGTTTGTTTTTTCCAGTTAATCAAATCTACCTTTAATGAGTTATATGCTTTTTCCATATCACTATTTCTATTTTGTGTTGCCTTTTCCAGATTCTCTCGCAAGACTTTCATTTCCTTTCCCCATCTTTTCTCTAGCTCTCTTTTAAGATCCTTTCTAAGTTCTTCTAGGACAGTCTTGTGTGATTGGGACCATGTTATTTCATCCCTTGGAGCTTCATCTGGAGACAATCTGCTTTTAGTCTCCTCAGGATTTGAAATCTGTTCTTCTCTTTCACCATAAAAGCTGTCAATTGTTAGAGTCCTCTTTTCTTTTTTACTCTTTTTTTAAAAGTTAAATTAAGGTCTGCCTTTTGGGCAGGAGAGATTTTCCAAGCAACTGCAGTTGTGCTGGGTCAGTGCTAATTCCCCCTGGTTCTGGCTCTATCACATGGGCTCCTGGATTCTGAGCTGTCTGTGCTGGCATTTATGGTCAGCTGCCTGGGCCTCACTGTCTCTCTTCCACTTCCAATTGAAGCAGACCTTCTTTGCCTGCTTCCTCCCACAAACTCTCTGCCCCGTGGAAGTTGCACAGACACACTGAGACCATTCTGCCCTGGAGCCCTGCTCTGTCTGCTCTGGCATTTGTGGTCAGCTGTTTGTGCTTTCCTGCCTCTCTCCTATTTCTGACTGAAACAGATCTTTTATGGTCTGTTTCCTACCTGCCCCAGGACACTGAGCTATCTGCACTGATGTTTGTACTGGTTGCCCTGGCTGCCTCCCTCCCATTTCCAATTGAAACAGATATTTTTGGTGATCTTTGAAATTATTTTCTGCTGATAATTTGTTGTACTCCCAATATATGTATGTTTTGCCCATCCAGAGCTAATTCAGAGGTTGGATTTCATAATTATTGTGAGGGTTGTTAAAAAAATGTCAGAGAGAAATGTGCATCACCTGTGCTATCTTGGCTCCGCCCCTGGAAGAATAATTGTGCTGTGTTGTCAAAAGCTTTTTTCAGCAGCACTTGAAATAATTGTATGATTTCTATTTACTTTCGTACTTATGAGCATAATTGTATTGAAACTTTTCTTTGTATTGGACCAACACTGCATCTCTGACATAAGTCCCAAATGGTCACTGTGGAAAAAAAAAAAAAAAAAAAAAAAAAAAGTCTTCATTACATTTATCACCTATTTGGTGGATAAACCATCTGTATCTTAGTAGGAAAAATTCTTGAAATGCTGAAACTAAAGAAAAAGAATTCATCACTAGTTTATAAACAATCGCACTAGCCTGTTTCTTATAAACAAAGTAAGACTTCAGGGACTGAAAATGAAGCCTATACTGGTTTGATAAACCAGGAACTTTTCTTTTCCTTATATAGTCTTCCAGAATAGGAGGTCAGCAATATTAGTTCTAGATGCCCAATGGTGAAGCCTCTCTTTCTCTTTTCACTAGAAGACTGAAGGGGCAGTTATAGTATCTGCCAAGATGGGAATCATCTTGGGTTGGAGAGTGGAAAGTGGAAGCAAGGGAGAAAAATAATTTGTAATTCAAAATCTTGTGGAAATGAATTTTCAAATCTATCTTTACATGTAATTGGAAAGGTAAAATATAATTGAAATAATAAAAAAATGGGTCATTGATTTATATATATAAGATGTTAATGTACAATAATTAAGCAAGTATGGATTGGATTATCTGTCAGATTTATGGATTAGGGAAGAAATTAGGACCAAAGAAAACATAGAGAATATTACAAAATGCAAAATAAATAATTAAGTTATTTATATATATATAACTTAATTATAAAAGTTAATATATTAATCATTAAATTAATTTATTATGTAACTTTTTTGTAGAAACAAAACTACAAAACCAAAATTATAAGGAAAAAACAAAACTGGGTAGACATTTTGCTATAAAAATCTCCAATTGGGCCTCATTTTTCAAATATATAGAGAACTAAGTCAAATTGATAAAAATACAAGTCATTCTCCAGTTGATAAATGGCTAAAGGATATGATCAGGAATTTTCAGACAAAAACAATATCTATTATTATCAACAGCCATATTAAAATGATCTTAAACACTATTGATCAGAGAAATACAAATTATAAAATCTTGAAATACCACCTTATATCTATCAGAATGGCTAATATGATAAAAAATGTTTAAAAGTGTTGAATGTTGGAGGGCATGTGGGAAAACCAGGGTCCTAATGTGCTCTTGATGGAGTTGTAAATTGATCCAACTATTTCACAGAGTAATTTGGAAGTATGCTCAAAGGGCTTTAAAACTATACCTATCTTTGATCCAGTAATACCAAAAATAGGTTTCTATCCCAAAGACATCCAAAAGATGTAAAAGGACCTATTTGTACAAATATATTTGCTGCAAATCCTTTTCTTTTTCTTTTTTTTTTGTGTAGTTGCTAATAATTGGAAATTGATGTCCATTTGTCCATTACTGGAGAATGTCTAAAGAAGTTATCATATAAGAATGCGAAAAATAGGATGATTTCAGAAAAAAAGCTGGAAAACTTCAAATGAACTCATATACAATCAAGTGATTAGAACCAGGAGAACATTGTACCCAGTAACAGCAGTATAGTCCTATATATGTTATATATATGTGTGTGTGTGTGTGTGTGTGTGTGTGTGTGTCCTATGAAGAACTGAGAACTGAGAATAAGAATTCTCTGCAATTCAGTGATCCAACACAATCTTAAAGAATAAAGATGAAGCATAACTATCTCCCTAGAAAGAAGAAAGTATGCTATTTTCAACTTTTCGATTTTTCTTTTACTCAAATTTTCTACAAAATGATTTATATAGAAAAGTCTTGTAGAATCAAGCAGATATAACCCATATCTGATTGCTTACCATTTCAACACGAGGGTAGAGTAAGAGGAAAAAAATGGAATTCAAAACTCAAAACTTTTAACAAAAAAAATAGAAAATTAAAAAATATGTATTTCTAAATTTGTTTTTTTTAACTTATCAAATTGTAATAGCTTATTTAAATAAATGAAGTTTGGACTGTTTTAATTGCTTACAGTGTATTCTCATATTTATCTGCTTTTCTTGCTTTTAATGTTAATTTTTACTCTAATTCTAATTAGACTTGTAGGTGACTTTGAAATGATTTCTACATTTGTTTCTTATTTATTAAGATTTTTTACCTTTCTATATTCAGAACTTAATCTTTTTTTCCTAAAAAAAAACATTATTCATAATATTAAGACTTGAGGATTCAGAATAATTTACAGAATTTTTACTTCTTCCATTTTCCAACTCTGAAGCATTACATATGCATAAACAAATACTAAGTATATATATACTGATACACATATATACTTAAATTTCATACACATATAACATGCATATATGTATTTTATATATAATCTAGCTATTATTGTCTTTCTATCAAATACTTATAGATATGCATTGTGTCTTCTCCTGGTGCCTAGATTTCATCAAATCATTATTATAGAATCTAATTTATAAGACATTTTATTTTCTGGACCTCAGTTTCTTCTGCTATAAAATGAGGATAATTACAGCAACTACTTCTCAACATTCTTATGGGGATAAAGTTAAATAATGTTTTCAAATGCCTTGAAGATATTAAAATGATATATAAAAGCTAAATATTATTATTTAGCATACATCCCAAACTTCATTTGAGGTTTCTTTATCTGAAATTGCCTAAGATTAATGAAATCATAGTCAGTCCATATATCTGTATGTATGTATATATATATATATATATATATATATATATATATGCATGTGTGTAACATATATACATATAAAAAATGTATTTCTACATACACATATATGCATGTATATGTATATATATATGTCAATATATAGCAAAACAAATTAACCATTATAAGCAATATAGTCATATATTCTCTCCTATCATTTACCTTTGGTCATATTTTCCTCTTTCATCACTTTTTCATATGTAATGTCATCTTACTTCTCATCAAAGCTAACCTCTCTACTTGTTGAAGTAATGCCATTTCATCACATTTTTCAGGTAAATTTTTTCCTTTGTCAATAGTATTTATCTTTTCCAGGTCAGTAAATTTATTGCATACTTTACAAAGAACCATACTAGATGCTAAAAATAAAATATGTATCTGTAAAACAATGTATTTATTGAAACTACATTGGAGCATTGCATATAAAATTCCATTTAAAGCCTCCTTTCTAATCATTTTCAGAGAAAAATATTGATCATAATATATTAATAGACATACTAGTTTTAAAATTATGGAATATATATATACTATTTAGATTTGTGTTTACCAACTTTCTAAATTTCTTCTTTCATTTTCTTTTATTTATCTGTTTAAGTGCTGATAAATAAAATGCAGTTGCTTTTCTCTAGTAACTACTTTTGCTTAAGTTGCCCTCTCAAAAAATTTCAAAACAAACTACACTTCTGATTGATCACAGCATACTTTTTTTGTTTTTTACCACACAGCACACCAGAATTTAGAGGCAGATTATTATAATATAAAAATATTGTAAGGCAGAATAAAATATAGTCTGTTATTACTTTTCTTTAATTAAAGAAATGCTAATTTAGAAAAAAATTAAAAAGTAAATTCAATATATAAATTATTCTCTTAAAGTTCAATTTTCCCTTAGTCAAATATATTTGTGTGTGTTATACATCCTCTGGAAATTAAAAAGATTTATATTTTTGCAAATTTCTCATGTCATCTCCCAAAAGCATTTCTTCTAACATAAAACGGTTTTAAGACTATTCGGTCTGACATTACCTTTAATATGTTCACAATAATATTGAAAAAGATATAGCTGGAGGCATAGGAACTATAATTCTTCCAGGAACCTTCATCCAAACCTACTGCATGTCAAATTTTTGAAGCAATCTTGTAAACACATAAAGTCAAATATCATAACAAAAGTCACAGAGACTGAAATCTTAGCAAAGACTTAGCACTGTTCCATCAAATTATCAGCCCCTAGTTTGGAAGTAGAAAGAGTGGGACTTCACCAAGGTCTAGTGTTACTAGTATTTACTAGGTCTCAAATTTCACTTAGAGTGCCAAAGAACAAGGAACTTATACAACAGAAATGATGCAGAATTGAGTCCCTGTTTCAGTGGAATATTTTCAGTCTGTTCATTAGCCCTGCAAATCTGTAACTATTGAACTGTTTTGTTCAATTATTAATCCAGTCCAGTTTCTAGAGGCAATTGTCTTGTATTCCATGTTGTCTTCAGCTTTAGCTGACATGTGTTTAGAGAGATAACACTACAACACTGTCGCCTGCCATGGCTTATTAAATTATGGGATTCAATAAAGATAGAGGTTCAACTACCTGGTACATGAGGTTAATGAAATATCTTTGTATACTAATCCCAGGGATTCAAAGTTTTATTTCTTGTCTTTAGCTACCTTTCTTTATGCTATATCCTCCATCTCCATCTTTTCCTGAGAGATGGAAATAAAGGAAAATAAAGGTAAGGGTGCAGAGAAATATTAAAATGACGACTATAGAAAAGGGGGAGCTCATGGTATGTGGACTATATGTTTCCTACATATCTGATGAAAATGAATTACAAGGAAAAAAATGAGAGTGGTAGCACATCATCATACCACTATGATGATGATTCTATATTTTCCCATCTTCTACCTTCCCATCTTTTCCATTGCTCTTAAAATACAAAGAAAGACAAAAATAAGAGGGAAAAAAGAAAAAGAAAATGTCCTTGTTTTCAGAGAACTCACATTCTGCTAGAGAAAACTCCATGAAAACAACTCTGTACAAACAAGATGTTCATGTAATAAATTAGATATAATCTTAGAAAGAAAGCATTAAAATTGAGAAAGACTGGTTAAAAGCTTTGAGACTTGAACAAAGTCAGAGAAATTAGAGTTGAGGCAGGAGAAATTTCTAGGAATTGGGCCAATTAATGGCCAGTGAAAATGACTATAGTCAAGAGATGGCACTATTAGAGAAAAAAACTGTTATCCCTGAATCACTGAATCTGTAGAAAAGAATAAGGAATAAGAAGACTGGAAAATTAAGAAGATATAAAAAGGGGGTGGGAGGAAGACTATGAAAGGCTTTAAAACAGAGCTTCAATCGTGTTTTATTGTTAAATACTTGATTTTGGATGCAATAAAACTGAATTAATGAGTGAGAGGTTGGGTGACTTGTTCAGACTTAGGCTTTAAGAAGACAGATTTGATAGCTGAATGGAATAATGAGTGGCTTAAGGCAGAGACACCGATTCTCATTCTTTTTTGTCTTAGCATTAGATGGTAAGAGACTATACCAAAGTGGCATTTATAACAGAATTTTTAAAAGGTGGCATATTACCCATGTTTTAAGAAAGTACATTTGTTATTATTTGAAAACTGATTTATATGTGGAGTGAGAGAGTATGAAAAGTTGACCAAGACAGTTGAGCCTGGGGAAGAGGGGACACATACAGTTACAAAGAAGTTAGGAAGAGGTAAGAAGGTTAAGGAGAAAGATAACTAATACAGTTTTGGATGAGATGAGTTTAAGATATCCACCATGAGGAACCAAGTTTGTAATAGTCAATTGGAGAAGCAAAAGAAAGTTTAGGGTTAGACAAGTAAATCTGAGAATCCTTGGCATAAAAATGATAGTTGAATCCATGATAGCTGATTTGTTCACCAAACAAAATAATATTGAAGGAAAAAAGAAGAAGGATGAAGTAAGGATTATAACAGAACTAGGAGAGACTAATGTTGCATGGAAAAGAAATGTTAAGAAGGTGATTAACAATGAAAAATATGAACCATTTCACAAACATCTGTGTAAAATAATCATGTACTTGCTTTTCTCACTTTCCTCTTATGAAAAATTTATACTAATACTCATTCTATGCTGACAAGATTGTTGTGATACTAACATTTAATAATGTACAATGAAGCATTTTATTAATCCTTCAGTGCTGGGTAAATGACATTGTTATTATTGCTGTAGTTAAAATTATATTTATAATAAATTTGGAAGAGAAAAGGAGAATAAGAGCTTTGTTAGGATTACTTTGAAGCTGTCTTTTGAGATGGTGTGGGAAAAAGCACCATGTTTGTAGCCAAAGGTCATTGTTTTGAGTTTTGCCACTTGCTACAGGTAATATATAATTAATGTCTGTGGACCTTCATTTCTTTAGAAATATGAGGAATGTACCAGATAATCTAAAAAGTCTCTTCCAGATGATAATATATATGACTTTTTATATGATTTCTTAAAATAAAGTTAAAGCAATTGTATCTCCCAAAATTCTAACTAATTGTACTTTTTAATTAAAAATCCAACACTTTCCAAAAGTTATTTTGAGTTGGAAAAGATGAAATATTATATTTATTGATATGGACCAAGAATTTTCATCTGAGTGTATTAAGCTAAAACAAATACAACTGTGGTGGTTGTCTTCTGACCCCAAACAAATTATAATGTATCAGAAATAATGAAACAATTTGGAATCAAATCCTGTCTTTTGGTCAGTAGCTCATATCTATGTCATAGGGCAAAGCCTCATGAAAAGTTACTGTTTTATACTTTACAACATCTGTTTTCTATATAACAAAATGTTGGGGTTAGAAGAAAGCTGAAAACTTTATTTAGTCCAACTCTTTCCCTTACAGATAAAAAAAAATCAAGCCCTAGTGAGATTGTAATCTGAACCCAAATCACAGATTCAAAAGTAGAACCTAGATCTCCTGACTGATCTTCATTTCACTTTGTGACATTTGCCATCACCTAATTACTTCAATAGATTGTACCTATCCATTATCAATCCTAAAGGTGCCAGGTTGTCTACTGCATTTTTCATGTAAGCAGTCAAAATTAACAGACAAATCAAAATTGTCTCATCTGTTTCTTTGATTCTTTAATTTATTGCATCAAAGGTCTGACAGCTGTTGAACTACTGTCTGCTGAGACACCTAATTACTCTTTGCACATCTGCATCTAGGGTGCTAGAAAAATCATAATATTAGGATTTTGATGCTAAAAGGAAATTTATCTATTATCTAGCCCAGTTCTAAAATTCAGAGCTAAGAAACCAAAATTCTGAGATTAAACAATCTCTCATTGGTCATTTAATTATCAAGGGAATTGAAATAGATTATGCCCAGTTGGTTTTTGTTTGTTTGCTTGTTTGTTCTTAAATTCTCAGGCAATAGCTTATCCATCAATGGCAGACCTAGAAGCAGCCCTACATGACATCTTGTTCATTCAATTTTAACATGATGAAAACTTAGGTCTCCTAAATTCAATCAAGTTTTTCCACATTTACAAAAAAAGAATTCAAACTTTCCTCTTAATAAATCTATCACTCATTTACTCTATTTGTATTATATTAAAAATAAAAAGGCTAGGTACTAACAATATAAAGGTGAAAGCTAAGATAAATAAAAACACATGCATGTACATATATAGATGTATATACACACATATCCATATATCTGTATATACATACATATCCATACATACACATATATGAATAAACACAAATACGTTTCATATATATGTATATATATATATACTTTATATACACTTATGTGTATACATGCAAGTTATATCTAAGTTTTATATATATATATATATATATATATATATGCATACATATATTTGCACATGTGTATATATACATGTAAATATTTCAAAGCTCAATTCTTTCTATAAGGACAAAAATGCTCCTTATACTCACTCACACATTTGAATCAAACAATTTAGAAGTACCTATTACTAAAGAGCTTTCCTAATTCCCCCAGGCCATAGTTTTTCTTTGCAAATTGTTTTTATTCATTTTGCTGCAGAGGTGATAAGGTATAATGGATAGAAAGACAGTTTCAAAATAGTTAAGACTGTATTCAAACCCTGTTTCTAATATTTATTAACTGTATAAATGATCTTAAGAAAAGTACATTGTCGCTCAAAATGCTAGGCAACTCTGTGAGATTTTAAATAGCAGAAAAGGTGCCGCAGCCCCTTATTTTCATAAAGGGATTAGTGATATTAGTGAAATCAGAGGTATGTATGGTCCTTATTACTTGTATCTAACCTGTATGGTTATTTCTCATCCTCCATCCAACCTCCCAAGATAATCTATGCTAATCAAGAGCAAGGACTATTTCATTTTTGTCTTTATATCTCCATCTCCTACCACAGTACTGGGATAACATAGTAAGACGTTAAGAAAAATTGAATTTTTAAATATCTTGTCCAATTCTTTTATATTATAAGTATTTCCCCGGGAGAGTGTTTTCTGAGACCTAATAAATAAAATGATTTGATCAGTACAGTAAGAATCATACCCAGATTTCCTGATGTCAAACCTAGGACTCTTTATATTACACAATCATGCTCCCCACCTTTTGGAAGCTATTTCATAAAAAAAAAAAAATGCATTAGGGACTCAGAGGACTCCTTTGTATAATTGATGTGATCATAGAATGTCAGCACCAATAGGGACCAGGGAATGACATTACAAAAGAAGCTTGATTTTTTCATCAGGCTATTTTCCCTATCTATATTATACCAAAGCCGAGGGTGGGGGGAGGAGGGGAAGGGGGGAGCAGGAAGAGATTGTTGTTCAGGAAAAAATAAAGTGTGATTTTCTCTTCTAGTAAGCATTAGAGATTCCTTGCTGAAGGCAAGCACTTCCCTGGGTGGAAGGTAAAATGAAGCAAAAGAGCTAACAAGCTCCTGAAATCCTGCTAAATGTCCAAAAGATTACATTCACTTTTCAGGACTCTCATTTTTTGTTGTTATTTTCATTTAGAATTTGAGAAAAAAGATGACCTGTAACATTTTCATACCCTAAGCTACTGGAGTAGCTTGAATTGGCTCATAAGAGTTGGTTGTTAAATTTTTAAGGTAAGAATTTATACCTATTCAAATGCTATAAATTAGTGTTACTTTTATTATTTTGTTTAAATGATCTAAATTTATGAAAACAATGATGAAAATTTTTAATGAAGTAGATTCCACATAAAATATGTTGAATATTTTCTCCCCTGAGGGCTATAGTATAGGGTGGCACATTACATTGCTCCAAGTACAGTGTTGAGCATATAGTAGGTAAAATGTTTTTGGGTTAGATTGAATGATGAAGATAATTAGGAAGTAGAAGCCCCTCTCAGTCAAGGCTGCCTAATATAGTTACTATGCAGAGCAGGTTATTTCATTTATTTAGCTAGTTAGTTACCTTATATGTTGTCAAGATATTAACCCTGGAGTAGTTTCAAAAAAAAAGAAAGTTACTTTTAAATAATTTGTGCATAAGCACTGATTTTCCAACTTTTGAAAATTGTACTCTGCACAGAAAACTTATCAAATAGCCATTAACAGAAAATGTAATCAGCTCTCAGTGAGGTGCTCCAGTCATGTCACCATCAATCTGAGTAAACAAGCCCTTAAAAATCCTTCTGCAGGAGTGGGTAAATGTGCCTTCATGACACATGTAACAAAAAAAGTGATCTATCTATATGCAACTTAGATCCAAACATTAGGAAAGAAGTCTGGTACACCGGAAGAGAAAGGACCTGGAGTCAAAACTTACCTCTAACACATATACCTATGTATCTTATCAGATTTAGTACTCCATCTACTATTTTCCTCCTTAATTCTGAATTTTAAAATACTTTCACATATTGATAATTCTAGGTAGAAAGGGAAAAAGCAAACAAACCAACCTGAGAAGAATTTTGTTAAATGCTTAGTTTTTAATCAACAATTAAATTTACAGTCTTCACAAAGGAAGGCTTTTCACAGCCTTGATGGGATCTTAACAATGCTGCCAGGCTATATCTTATATGTAATCCTATAAACCTAAGGTAGTGCACTAGTTTTAAACTTGCTCTTATTAAAACTTCTCAGCTAATTAGAAAGTCACTACTAATTCAAAGTCCTGCATTTAACCTCCATGCTTCACAAAAAAAAAAAAAAAAAAAAAAAAAAACACCTATTTAATTGATGATAACACCCTGTATCCAAGCTCAAATGACTGATTTAAAGTGAAGAACCTTTTTAAGGTATAAAATAGGGGAGAACTCAGCTTCAGGGTTTTCAGTTGATCTGAGGCTACTATCTCTCTCAGCATTACACTATCAAAGCCTGTCAGATTTTATGTTTGCTCTTTTTTGGATTTATGAACTGATCTTCTGGTGGACAGCTTCTATTTTCAGCTACCTTTGAGTGAGGGAGAGCTTAAAAACAGATCTTTAGGTCTGGCTAATCTGACATCTACATCTCTTCAAGAAGTTATTACTTGGTTAGAACACCAAAGTTTCTTTCTAAATAGTGTATCAGTTAAGGAATTACTTCACTCCAGAAGGTGATAGCTTTCTTTCTCTAGGATTCAGATAACTGAGGGCCCAGAAAAGAAAGATAACTAAGCATGGAATGTTAACTGGGGTGAATGTTATCTGAGCTATTCCCATCTGAAATGTTCAGAGTGGTCTAGGGATCTACCTAATTGGAAAATGTGCATCCTTATAAAACCAGATTATAGGATCACAAAAAATCTTGTCCCCACATCAGGAAATATTACTCATCTTCCTTTTATTCTTAGATCAAAAGCTAGAGTATGCTTTTCTGCCACAAAGTTAATCCATTGAAAAATTGCCTTGAATTCCTCTAGGCTTTCATAATGCCTCATGGAGAAGTATATTGCAGTGTCATTAAGAAATTATGCTTTTAAGGTCCCTCCAATTTGGCATATAAGTGAGAGAACTGTGTCTCTTTGACTTAAAACCGTTGGGGTTCAAGTTATTTCAAAATTCAGTGAAATTACGGGGAATGTAAACTCTTAACATTTCAGTAATTCTTTATATTTCACTGAGTAAATTAATGCACTTATTGGGAATATCAAAAGTGATGGAAAATGTGGTGACCTTGCTCCATTTGGTAGCCATATCTGTGCATAGTATTGTTTCTTACTACTATCTACTTGTTTTGCTGAATCAGTTAAAAAAAAATTCCAGATACTAGTAAGTATTAAGCATAAAGCGAAAAGCAAAAAAAGAAGTTGTCATACCAAAGGGAGATACAAATATGTAAATAATTAGGTATCTACAAAACATACAGAGGAAGTAGAAAGTAATCTTTGAGAATGAGGTACTATCAACTGGACTAACCAGGAAGATCTGCAGAAAAAAGTGGATTTTGAGTAGAGCCTTGAAGAAAAGCAGGGAAACAAAGAGGTAGCAGTGTAGAGAGAAAGAAATGCAGATAATGAGAAAAATTTGTGATTATTGGGAGATAGGACAGAAAGTATAGATGATGATTTACATTATATAATGCTTTTGAGTTTTGCAAAAACACTTTTATATCTTTTTAGATTCTTGCTTTTATCCTTTGAAGATTGTAGGATATACATAATAATGTCTGCTTGTTGGGTAGATTAAGGAAAGTGAATGACAAATTTGTATGAAATTTCACAGCAAGTTATTTGCATAACAAAAAGTATACTGGATTGCATAGACAAGTTTTTTTTGTTTTTTTTTCCCAGCTGTGTCAGTAGATTTCTAGCTAGAAGGGAGCTCTGATTTGACATATCCATTTTAGTGATAGGAAAACTGAAGCTGAGAAAGGTAATACAATTTACCCAAGTTTACATTGGTAGTAAATTGTTGATCTGTTTCAAATCCTGGTTTCTTAAATCAGTTATTATTTCTTTCTACCATAAAACTGGATTTACTCAATTCATAATCATTATTCTCAGTTAATAAGAAAAAATTAAGTGCTTACTATGCACCAATCACTATTCTAAATTCTGGGGGGTGGGGGAAAACAAAGCAAAAAACAAAACAAAACAAAACAAAAGACAGCTCCTGTTTTCAATGAGCTCACAGTCTAAAGAGGGAGTCAACATGAAAACAATTATGTACAGAAAGCTCCTTACATGGTTAGTTATTCAAAAGAGGTATAAATTAGAAAGAGAGATGATCACAAGAAAGATGACACTAGAATTAAGGGATACCAGATCAGGTCAGTTTTAACTTGATCTTGAAGGAAGCTAAGGAAGCCAGGGTTTAGAAATACAGTAACAAAGAGATCTATAGCTATAATATGTCTACCATTTATCTATATTTATCATCTATCTATCTATCTATCATCTATCTATTTTTTGTTTACATTTCAACTAACACTACCTTATTTTCAGTTCTTTTTTACTTTATTCTCAGACTTTTAAAGAGTCTCTTAGTTTCTTTTCTTGCTTCTCACCTCTTCCACTCTCCAAATTATATCCAGCCACCCCAATATTCCTCCTAAGATACTAGTTTAACAGCAATATCTCTCTACCCAGAAATGTTCTGTTACTGATTCAATAAAGTTCAAGTTCTTTATCTTAGTATTTCATATTCTCTACCATGTTAATATTATTTTTCACTTTCTTTACATATCTCCATGAACAGCCTAGGAGACACAGTGGATAGAATATTGGGCTTGAAATTAGGAAGACTTCTCTTCATGAATTTAAATCTGCCTTCAAACACATATTAGTTGTATGATTCAAGACAAGACATTTAACTCTGTTTACCTCAGTTTCTGCAAAATGAGGTTGTAAAATGGCAAATCACCCCAGTACCTTTGCTAAGAAAATCCCCAAAAGGGTCATGAAGACTCTGAAATGATGAAACATAAACTACAACCTTATCTTCTATATTTTTCCTTGTTGATTTACTTCCTTTCACAATATACCTTGTGGTTTTCTATGTCTATGTATTTGTTCACAGTATTCTCTTTGCCATTAAAAAAAATGTGTTCCTGATCCAAATTTCACTAAGCCTTCAAGATCCAGCTGTAATGTTACCTCTTGTTGCAACATGGATTGGGTTTAATGAAGGAGTCACTTTAGATATTATTTCAGAGATTACTTAGGAGAATTACTGATGAATTGGGAAAGGTCATCAAAACATGCTCCGGACACTAATAGAGAATATCACTCTAGCCATAGGCACATTATAAATGTGAATGGGGTAACAAATTCCTCTTGTTATCTTTACCCTAAACCACTGCAAATATACTACTCATATCAGACATTTATATACTCTCATCCCATATGCCCCTCATCTCTATAACTTTATATCAGATATGTTCTAAAAGTACAGTTCAACTAGGAAATTATTGTTTTGGTGTAACAGTAGATGGAACACTAGAGTTAGAATCAGGAAGAACTGAGTTCAAATTTAGACTTAATACTTACTAGGTCTATGACTCTTGAAAAATTACTTAATCTGTTTACTTGATTCAGAACTGTCATTGCTAAAATGGGGATAATAGTAGCATCTACCTCCTAAGTTGTTACAATAATGAGTTTAAAGCACTCTGCAAACCTATCACACCTTATACATGCTAGCTGTTATTATTATAATAGCCCATCCTCTGTAAAGGTTTTATTATTTTCTTGTGGAAGAAGTAATCCCTCTCATTTAAACCCTTAACACTTGTTCCTATAATACTGTTACTGATGTACTTATTGATGTATTATATTTACTCTGCCCAACTGTCCTCTCCACATAACATTATCTTCCACAGTACCTAATATATGCCTTATACAAAGTATAATTTATATTTTCTAATGAGACCTAAATATCACTTATTGGCCGCCTAATGCATATAAGACAAAATATTGTTTTCTAGGGATACAAAGAAAAGGGAAAAAATGTCTCTGCTTTAAAGGAACATATTCTATTTTATGAAAATGTAATAGATACATAGATAATTATTTGCATGATGATTTGGGGAGACCCAAAGGACTAGAAACTAGAAATAATTAGGAAAAGTTTCCAATAGAACAAAAGTACATGATTGGAATCTTGGATAGAATGAGATCTTAAAAAGTAGATGGAAAAAGAGAGTGTAATCAGGAGATTCATGAGTTAACCTGTATAAATTATGAATGTTTCATGTTAAAGAAAAATATTCATTATTTTATATATCTGATATATAGGAGAATGATGGATATTAAAGGTAAATTAAATCCAGAATGTGAAAAGCTATGTAAAAACTAAGCTGAAGAGTTTGTATTTCATCCTAAAAACAATAAAAAGACACACAAGATTATTGAGTAGGGAAGCATCTTGAACAGACCAGATAAATTGGAGAGAGGGGAGATTGAAAACCAGGAATTGAATTAGAAAGCTATTGCAATAGTTTAGATAAGAGGTGATAGGGGTTTGAATCAAGGTACTGATTTGTGATAAGAGAGAAGAAACCAATGTCAGGTATTCTAAAAAAGTGGAATTGACAAGACTTGGCAATTGCTTAGATATTACTTAGATATAGGGTATGATGGAAGGGAGAGAATACAGGATATGTTCAAGATGAACTTGGGTGATTGGAAATATAATGGTATTAGAAGATGAAAGAACACATGGCTCTAATCTTTCTAAGAATTGCTGCTATGTAATTATAATTTATTTGTTTTTTCTTTGGGAAGAAATAATTAGTTAGCATATAATGTCTAATTCTTTAATATTGGATTTTTGACTTTTTCTCCCTAAGCAGCAAACTAGGACAGCAGGTTCTGACAAGGAATTAATTAATGTCAAATATTGTAATAAATTCTCTGTGTAAATGATACTGTGAAATATATTTCAATTCAATGTAAAAATATTTTCTTAACAATTAAATTTTGAAAATGCAATAGGTTGTTCAATATATAGATTCTATCACTTGATGTTTTCAAACGGAATCAGGATTACTGGTTGTTACATCTATAGAGTGGCTCCATGCAGACAACAGCTAGAAAGGCTCTCTCAGAATTGAACATTTACTGACTTTAAATTTCTGATCAACCTTTCAGCTTTTTTTTTTCTTTTTGGGAGGTAAGGTAATGAGATTGTATGTGTGTGTGGAGTCTGGACTTATCACAAAGTCTTGTACAATGTGTAATCTTAAAGAACTGTGAAAACTGTTAATGAAATGAAGAGGCCTTGTCATATGATCTCATTTAATGCCATTGCAAATCATAGGCCATCAAACATATGTTGCAATTTTTAAACACTTACTTCCTTCTGGGTTTCTATTTCCTAAAGTTATGACTTTAAGAAAGCATTTACAGAATGCTTTAGAATAGATTAGAACGATCATATTTTTGGGAATCAGAAGACTTGGGTTAAAAGTATAATCTTGGGTAAGTCAATCAACTTCTTTTCACTTAACTTTTTTCTACCATAAAAATATAGAGATATTATTATACGCCCTCTGAAGTCTTTTCCTAGCTCAGCAAATATTCTTTTCCCGCTACTTTGTAAGCAAAAATAAATATTTCATTATATAACAGTTGGGCATTAGAAGTAAAGCATGTACAAGATAATTACATGATTAGATTATATAAGAAGTATTGATTGATCATTTTAAAAAATCATTCAAAGATTTTTATTAGGTGTCAGTATCCGCATGTAATTGAACTTTATATTGAGTTTTGGAATCTTTACCTACTTAGTAAATAAATACTATTTTATTTTTATATTAATACCCAATTAGATTTTGTTGCCAGATTATAATTAGCATCAAGATATATGAGATTCTGCATGTGAATCACAGTACATTTTTTGGCTATGTACCAAGATTTAAAAAATAAATATTCCAGTGCATAGATCAAATTATCATTCTTCTATCCCTCTACTCCCTCCAAGACAAAAAAAAAAAAGAAAACAAAAAAAAAACAAACCAAAAGAATAGCAAAACATTCTTCCTGTGCCCCCCAAATATCAATTATTATTTTGACTATACTTTGCTTAACCCTTATATAATGCTTTCACTATAGCATCCAATGACATAGCACCAAATTTATGCTGATTTGACCCAAGAGATATAGAAACAGATATAGAAATACAGTTTACTGTCTAGTTCCCTAATTCCCTCAGTGAAAATTCAAGTACAGATAATAGTCAGTGATTCATTTGTTCCTTATGATTCCAGGGCTTTAGAATATCTTCTACTTGATGTACAAAATGATCATAAAGTGACAAGTCTTTATCCAAGGAATTATTGCTTTTTCCTTAATCCCAAAGAAATTTCATTATATAGGGGATGCCCAAACAGAAATAGCAGAGCTCTTCTGTAGCTGAATTTTCCAATTTCTAACTATTAGGGTGCTTTATCTACTCTGAATTATTCACTTCTACTTCATTATTTTTCTTCTTACATACCTTTCTGCCTATAAAACACTAAGTTACCTTTATCTGACCTTAGAAAATGTTACACAGTCACACTTGGAATCAAGATCTTAAATAAGCTTTGATAGAAAAGGTTATATTCCTTGAATTCTTTACCCTAAATTTGGATTATTAGTTTGGGAAGCAAAGGTGAAGATATTAGGAAGGTAAAGATTTAAACTATGTGGAATTTGAAGATCTTTAGGAGAGACTCATGTGTTAACTCTGAGACCTAGAAGAAGATATTAAATGTGAAAGTCTTAAAATAAATATGTTTTGGGGCAGCTAATTGGTGTAGTGGAGAAAACACCAGCCCTGAAAACAGGAGGATCTGAGTTTAAATTTGGCCTCAGACATTTAACATTCCCTGCCTATGTGATCTTGGGCAAGTCACTTAACCTCAATTTTTGCATTAGAAAATATACATATACATATAGAGGGGTGTGTGTGCATGTGAGAGAGAGAGAGAGTGTGTATGTATCTGTTTTGATCAGAGAAATGCAAATTAAAACAGCTCTGAAGCACCACTATATACCTCTCAAATTGGCTAAGATTACAGGAATATATAATGATAAATATTAGAGGGGATAGGAAAAAACTGGGACACTAATATATTATTGATGGAGTTATGAACTGATGCCACCATGAAGCGCAATATGGAGCTATACTCAAAGGGCTATCAAACTGTGCATACCCTTTGATCCAACAGTGTTTCTGGATCTGTATCCCAAAGAGATCATTAAAAAAGGAAAAAAGCACCCCCATGTGCAAAAATGTTTGTAGTAGCTCTTTTTGTAGTGGCAAGTAATTGGAAACTGAGTAGGTGCCCATTAGTTGGAGAATGGCAGAATAAGTTACGGTATATGGAATATTATTGTTCTAAAAGAAATGATCTGCAGGATGATTTCAGAAAGACCTGGAGAGACTAAAATGAACTGATGCTAAGTGAATAGCAGAACCAGCAACAACAAAATTATGTGATGATCAATTCTGATGGACACAGCTCATACAAATTACAATAGATTTGTGATGGAGAGAGTCATCTGCACCCAGAGAAAGGACTGTAGGGGTTGAGTGTAGATCACAACGTAGTATTTTTACTTTTTTGTTGTTGTTGTTTGCTTGCTTTTTTTTTTTTTCTTTCTCATTTTTTTCCCTTTTTGATCTATCTTTTTGTGCAGCATGTTAGTTGTGGAAATATATTTAGAAGAATTGCACGTTTAACATATATTGGATCACTTGCTAATTAGAGGAGAGAGAGGGAAAGGAAGGGAAAAAAATTGGAACACAAGATTTTACAAGGGTGAATATTGAAAACTGTGTTTACATATATTTTTGAAAATAAAAAGGCTATTATTTAAAAATATATCTGTTGATAAATAAAAAGTAATGTTGGGTTCGGGGATGTTGGATCCAAACGTTTATTAGGGTTGTGTGCCAGTGTTGCAAGGTATCTCAAAAGAATTTGTAGGAATAGATCTCCATATCAAAGGGTAAGAATTTATGATACTTCTAGGAGCAGGCTAAATCAATAAGGATTTTGGTTTGTATGGAAAGGGGATACAAATTAAGTTTTTATAAAGGAAAAATGAGTGGGATGGAGAAATTGGCATCATATCTTGGCTTTCTGATTGAATATACTAATGGTGGAGTTAATGAAGGTTTTGTCAAAGCAAAGAATTCAGCTAAGAATTATAACAGAGGCTTCAATCAAAAGTGAAGAACTGTCTTAAAGATCCCTAAATTGTAGAAAGACCCAATTAAGATCAAAAGGTTAAGATGATTAGCACCCCTCTTTACCTGCCTTAGGAGCAGCTTTGGCTGTAAAATTCAGACTTCCTCCGGGTAATGCCACTCTTTGCTATATTGCTGAACTCTCCAACATCTAGGATACCAACCTCATCAGTAGTATTAAGGGGGAAAAAAGGCAAGGTACTCTGAAGGACACTGAAAAAAATACCTGTGTCCTTGTTTAAGTTAAGTGTTAGAAGAAACTTTGAGACAGCAAGTAAACTCGTTTTATTTTCTGCTGTCTGTAATCCTTTCCCTGTTTCAATTGGTAGTGTGAAATGTTTACTCTTGGAGAGGGCAGGTCATAAAAGTTCAATCTGCAATATCTAGGTAATAATGTTCTCCACAACACTACATTATGCTAGTATTAGACTGACTAGATTTGTACAAAACCTGTTAGTACAAAGCAGGCTTTGGAGAATACAGATTATAATAATGTACTAGACTAGATTGTAAGTGGTCTGTAGTACTCCTGATGTTCTGCAATTCTAAAATATGAAAGCTGGTATGATTATTTCAAAAACATTGAAGATCTGAAAATCAAGGAGAGGAAGCTTTGTGTTGGGTCAGTTGGAAAAGTTTGGTTATAGGAAGTATGAAAAACTAGAAAGGAACCAGATTCAGATTCAAAGCTGGCTTACTTACAATCAATAGGATCTAGCACAAATCACTTAACCTCTCAGGCCTCAATTTCCTTATTTGTATGCATAGAGAACAGTGATTTCTTGGGGGAGGGGGATGTAGAACTGTGCCACTTAACCTGCTCCTCTTTTGGGCTTGCTCCAAATTTATTTGCATAAGAAACAGGGGCATTATGGGAATTGAAAGGAATCCCTTCACCATTGTTCTAGCCAGTACTTCTTCAGAATTGCTAAGTGTAATCCCTGGCATGATTTGAAGGAGAACTAGGCTAGTGGCCAAGAGACATATTATGAGCTAAAAGGAATTTCAGATAAAAACCTCAGATAAGAATTTACAATATCCTATGTAATGCCAGCAAAAGAAAAATTGCTCAAAATGCTTGCTTAAAGAGTTCATAAGAATTCAGAAGGCAGACTTTCAAAATGAACTACAATAGAAATTTGCTAAAGACATCTCCAGGATTTAGGATGTAAAATACTGGCAGAATACTCCATAAGAGGCCTTCAGAGACACTGAAAATTTGGAGATACTTAAAAGCAAGCAGGCTTAGCATCCCACAACAGTAATGGATGGATTTTACAGAGAAGATCATGAGAGAAAAGAAAAGAACCCTGCTCAGACTGGAAAAATAATTTGCTTTATGACATTGCTTGAGGAGATTGGTAACTGCAAAAATCACATGCATTTTCTGATGTTCCTTATTCACTCAATGTTTGTCTTCTCTCACTAGTAATGTATTAAACTGTGGCAGAATGTAATCCTATAATATGAATGAAATCTTACAATAAATAAGATAATGCTGTTCTTTTTTGGTGTTATTTATTATTGTTGACATCATTGTTATTATCTGGGTATGGGAATTCACTGGTATATGCAGCTTTGGGTGAGGAACTACACATTGCTAATTTTTCTACAACAGAGAGTTTCAGTGTCTTGCCCACAGACCCACAGCCACTTTATATCAGAACAAGGCTTTAGCCTAAGTTTGTTGCCTCTGAAGCCTGCTCTCTCAACCATGACATAGACATTTTATTATTATTATTGCTTTGAAAATAATGTGTAATGCCACAGTCTCCTTGAACTTCCCTATATCAGTCATTCTGCCCCAAACCTCAGGCTATCTATCATACTACCCTTCCCTCTTGATCATCAGAATAATTGATAAGGATAAGATCTTATATTTTAGAATATCAGATGCTGCTCCCCATCCCAATCTATTAGAATATCAGGTATCTTTCCACATCAGAATATCAGATAACTTTCCCATCCGGTGCCTCCCCATTATGTCATTCCCAACTACTCCTCATTATGTCATTGTTTCTGACTCCCTATAAAGAATCTGTATACCCCACATTCGAGACTGGATACTTGGAGATGAGAGTCCATCCAGTCAATTGATTTACTCTCTAATAAATTAAAATATTATAACTCTCTAACCTCTATCTTGCCTCAGTTTCTCTGCATTACAATGTATTCACTATTCAAATGGTAAAAACAACAAATTAATAAGGACTCCTTAGTAATGCTTTTAAGTGTCTGTCAATTAGTCAATAAAATTTTATTAAACAACTGTCAATGCTAAGTGCTTAGTGCTGAGAACAAAAAACCAAGAAAAACAAACAAATCAAAATATAAACAATTCCTTGCACTTAAAGACTTCACAATCTTTTGAGGCTGTATACATTGCCTCAAACCACAATGACTCTGTGGTAGCATTCAAGTGGACATTTGTCAAGAGAGGAAGGAGCATTTCTACTTGTAAAAATAAAGAGGCTACACTATCTATAATCTATAATCATATGTCCTCTTTTATTGATATTGTTAATAGGTTCCTATTCCCCCAGTGTATTGATTAAAAGTCTTATTAGGTATTGTACATATATTATTACATAGATTTAATATATTTATAGCAATAGTATATAATATATTAATACATGTTGTGCTTGAATACATTTATATAAATATATAACAATTATATGTAGATATAGAATTAAATATGCATTTAGATATATGTGTATGTATACAAATACACACACATATATGTGTATATATATATACATACACACACATATATATATATATATATATATATATATACACATACATACATATATATATATATGGCTATGATGTGGGTAATGAAGAGACCAGATGATGGTAGACACCAAAAATTGGAGTTTGGTCATGTTGAGAATTCACTTTGTCCATTTTCTTTGGCAAAAAGTTGATTTATTTAGGGGAATAGATTACAGACAAAAGGAAGGGAAACAGTTGATACTAAGTAAAGTAAATATGAACTCGAGTGGGAGAGCATAAGAAAGACAAGCTCTTCAGTGGAACTCACAGTTACCCAATAGAAAGGGAGCATCCCATGAGATTGGGATATGCCTTTAGCTAGTAGACAAAATCCTGAAAGGGATTTAGCATCCTAAAAAGACTTAGTTAGCTGTAAGAAGAAGTGGATTTGGGAAGTATAGTGAAGTTGGGAAAGATACAATGTGGCATGGGGGGGGGGGGTAAGAATAAAGATACCATGAGACAGAGTGTCATGTGATGGCCCATAGATTTATAAGGAACATTTAACCTCAGGGACATGATTCGGATTTTTTGACAGGACATGATAAGGTGTGACTGCTTGAGAGATATACACAGGGTGGGTTTCAGGGGTTTGTCATAACTTGAATTTCTGACCAGAAGACATCCTTTGAGGGTGGGACCATGGAACTAAACTGATTTCTTTCAGTGACTTCTTTTCCTTGCTTGCCTCAGGGATAAATTCTTTAGTTTCTCTCTGTTTAACTCATCATTCAGGATCTCATCATATATATATATACATATATGTGTATACGCATATATTTCTTATACCAGAATGCAGACAGTGTTGACTTGGATTCCATATCAGGCATTTACTAACTCTATGATCATGGGTATAGACTCCGTTCCTTAATCTCTATAAATGAGATAATAATAATAATTTATTACACATTTCAGAGAATAATTGTGAATAAATCTTTCTGTAAACTTTCATATTATATATACATGATACAATTATTTAGTGAGAAAGTGATCTTAATTTGGTACTAGAGGACCTTGTTTCAAAGTTTACCTTTAACATATAATATTTGTGTGACCTTGGACAACACACTTAATAACTGTGGTTTCATCATTTGTAAAGTAAGAATTTTTGATAACGTGATCTTGAAAATAACATGTAAATTTCGATATATTACCCCATGGACTGAAAATTTATATATTAACATGCAATTCAATCTCTAGCCCTTTCTAAATCTAGCCTTGATTTTTTACAAATTAGTAATGTCTATATACTCTTTTAAAAGTCAGCATACCATATAGAACAAGATTTAAAAGAATGTCCTCATGACAATAAAATGAGGTACTTCTGTAAAATCAAATTTTCATTCATCATTTCAGTCAATAAATATGTTTTGAAAAATGTCTAATATATGCAATTTATTCTCATCTATAAGGAGTTTAAAAGAAAATGTTGTAGTTCCTAGGTTCAAGAACTTAATAATGCAACAGGGAAGATTCGATAGCTTTAATAAATGACTGCTAAATGTACTACTGATTTTTCATATTCTATCTCAAAAAAGGACTTTCTCCTCCTTTGTTGTTTCATATGTCAAAAAGTAACAGGCCTTGGTATCTGTTCGCAAAGTACTCTCTTTGTCCCAATTGAGTTAGGCATTACAGAAGCTTTGTCATCAAATTCTATAACCACAATATTGTAACTTATTGGAGAAATGTTAAATTGTTTCTTGTGCACATCCAGTTAGTTATGAAAAATTTTACTTATCCAGTCTTCTGCTGTCATCAAGCAACTTGCTTTCTTTCCTCTGTAGTTTTATGCTACTTGTAAGATTAGACTTATATTGCCTTCTTTAGCACATCTGAATCTTTTCCCACCCAAACCTGAAACAGAAAGAGAACAAAATTAGACTACATTCATTCTCCTGTGTCTCCTAGTACCATGCTGGTAAAATCCTAGTAAATAAAAATGTTTACTTGGTGGTTCAATTTAATCTACCAAATACTGGAGTATTAGTGTGATAGAAATGGAACATGATAGAGTGTTTAAATCAGAGTCAAGATTTGCAACATTTGATAGTTGTATGGGAAAGAATGGATTTTTTATTTTTTATTTTTATTTTTTAATGTTTTATTTGTTTGCTTTTTATTTCTAATAAAAAACTTCTGGTTCCTCATCTTCTACATGGAACTAAAAACTAAGGTAGTCCTTAAATATAGTACTTTAAAGCAATAATTTAATATTAACATAATTGGAATAATTAACATAATGTTCTTTCACATCAAGTGAAAAAAAAATCAAAGTTATAACATAGTTCAGATTTGTTGTTGTTTGTCCTTTGTGCTCAAAAAGGACCAAAATAACATCACAACGTTGGGGTCAATGTTGGAAGGTTCTATCACAGATTGGACACAAATAGTCTATATAAATATTTGGGATGAGATGTCTTTAATAAAAGCTTAGATTTATATTAGTATTTTAAGGCTTACAAAATACTTCACATGCATTTTCTCACTGAATCACCATTATGGTACTTAGAGATAGGTGCTATTGATATTTGCACTTACTCAAGTAAGGATGAAGTAAGGGAAGGGGGGGAGGGCAGGTTTAAGTAAACTGGCTCTTAATGTTTCCATTAAGGACTTAAATGTTTCCAGCAAAGTTTAAAGCTGAGTCTTCCTGATTCCCAGTCTAGTGTTCTGATCACATTGGCCATGTCATATAAATCCTTTTTCACATCTTTATGCACTATATCATTGTCAAGTACTATCCTTTCTTAATTGAGTATTATTAGACACTACGATAAGTTTATGGGATATCTATCTACCTCACGTAGATTATATTCTACTGGAAAGAAAATTACTTTTAAATTGCTCAATTTCTCCCTCCTTCGTGACATTTAATAGTCAACATCTTTTTTGTTTTTAAATTAAGCCCTTATTATGTCACAGACACTGTGTTTGATTCTGGAAATACAAATAAAAGTTAAGAGATAGGCTCAGTGTTTAAGTAATTGGAGTTGAAAGAGTAATGTAGTCTGTGCTTTTTCTTAAAATGCAAATTATGGGAAAAAAAACTTAGCAATGAGATAAGGGATCAAGAGAGGAGGAAAAATATTCCAGAATGAAAAGGAGAGAAAGAAGTTGGTCCTAAGAAATATTGGTGAAATCCAGAGAAATCCAGAGTCAAAAAAGAAACCTGGTAAGAAGTGAAATATGGAATGAACTTTTTTTTGTTGCTTCAGTGTTTTGCTATCAGTGACATTGTTCTACTTTTTAAAAGCTTTTTTCCCACTCCCAGACATTTCAAGTTATATTGAACAGAACAGTTCTTAAATAAAAATATGTATTAGAAAGAATCTTCATGATGTATGCCAATTTTTATACCTGAAAGAGAAAAATGTGGTTATGTCCCATTTTTAGAACTTGATCCATATGCTTAATTGTAAAATTTCTATTTTTATATTTTGAGGGCTTGCTAATTCAATGGCATCACTTCCAATTTGGATACAAGTTCAATTTAGATTAGAAAGTCCCTTCGATCAATCAATATTCATAAACTAGAATTCTCTAAAACAAAATGCTTAGCATAAACAAAATGAAAAATATACAGTATCATCAATTAAACTTACCTTTCAATAGTCTACATTTACATAAATGAATTTACTTCCATATATATTCAAGATAACTTTTCATTCAGTTTTTTTCTCCATCAGTATCCTAATTTGTATTCATTTCTATTATTGTTTTCTCCTCACAGTCCTTTTATAGGATATTTAATATCCTAAACTAAAAAAAAAAAAAAAGAATGCTTAGTCCTGTATTATATAATAGTTTGTTTTTTAGATCTTTCTTTAGTAAATTAAAGCATTGTTTCTCCAAAGAGGTTCTCTTCCCCTCCACTCTTAAATGTCACTGTCTTAAAGGTAATATTAATCTTAAATGTCAGTCAAAAATAAATATATATATATATATATAGATAATATGTATCCATAAATACATATATACACACATACATTATATATGTGTACACATATTTGGATACATACACATACATATATAAACATAGATCTATCTCTATATCCATATGAAATTATGATGGGAGAGTGAAAGTTGGGTAAGGAAAAAGTTACTTGCAGTATTATAATAAGAATTAGTACTTCAGAAAAGAAATAAAAAATTTGACCAGATAATCAAAGAACAAAGATACAATTAACACTGAAGAAATCTCACTTTGATAGCATAACTTGTTAAGTAACGCATTTCAAAAAAAAATGTCTTTATAGCTCAGTAGCCTTCTCAATAAAATAAGACCTTTTCAGTCTAGCCATCTATTACAAAGATGAGGTCTAAGTGAACAGGTGAATTTAAGTGTCTTAACAAGTTATTAGTGTCAGATTGCTAGCTAATGCTGATATTTTCAATATAAAGCAAAGACCTCTTTTCTAATCTTCATTTTTGCTCACATTGAAAAGATAGTAATTTGAACTGAAAGAAGTATTAAACTGAAGCATGGAAAAATTAAGTTAGATAAGAACACTTCTCAACTATAAAGATGATTAAAGATGGCAACAGGTTACCAATTTAAGGCTTTTAAAATAATCCTATTACACAGTTTCTGCACTGACTGTTATTTGGTTACAGAAAACTAGACCATAAGACATCAATCAACTGGGGTGGGGTTGGCATAGGACAATTGATTTAGAGGACACAGCACTCAGAGTCCTTTATTAGCCAAAAAAAGAAGCAAGCAAGAAAGAAAGAAAGAAAGAAAGGAAAAACAACTCTAAATGACACAAAACAGAGCTTAACATATAGTAAAAATTCTAAATTATAATAGGAAGCTCAAAAATGTAATTAATGTCTACCCCTCTCTCAGCATCTATTCAATTTGGGCCTATTTGATCTTGATATAATTGGTGGGTTTTTGTCACAGATGTGAAAGTTCTAGTTATAGCTTTGACAATCAACAAGTCATTAATTATTTACTTGTTTTAGGTGGACATTTCTGTTTTAAACTCTTTAGATGATATGAAAGTATAAACTGCCTTTCTGTTTTTTCATAGAGCCTATGGAATTTTTGCTATAAAACAATTAGAGAAATGTGTGAGATAAGCTATTTTAATGCATTAAGTCTCAATAACTTAAGATTGCATTAAGATTTTTGGGACAAGCTATTTCAGCAAATCACATTTTCAGAGGTCTTCTATTTCTTTGATCATACTTAAGAATTGCATCTATTTATGTATAAGAGTATTTGTTATGGCTTTTCTTCTCTGAGATATAAGGTAAAAAACAAAAAGAAACAAACAAACCAAGGTTTGTTTTGCACTTTTGTTTTATCTTGAAAAATGTGGAAATTAGAAGTTCCTTGAAATGTTACAAGACTTGCTTCATTGTCCTAACCCAGCTAGAGATACCTAATTTTTCACACCATTTAACAGATTAATCCAGCTCACCTGAATGCTCAACCTCAGAGCATGTTAAGCAATCTGCTGTAAAATGGAATACTTCAGGAGTACTTCACAGATTTTCTCTATGCTAACTAGGCACTTGAGAGACATTTTTAGTATACCTAGAATTCCCTTGACTACATGTCAATCAGATGTGGAAAATGGCTTCCTAAATCAGTGTCTCCCCTTCCTCCCCCTTAAAAAGTATAACCTCTGTCACTGAGAAAGTTATAAATACATACTGAAAAATCTGTAAACCACTTAACACACCTGGAAGACTGTGCATAGAGAAACAAAATCCATTTCTATGTTAATGACTGTACTGTCTCAATCCTCCCTTAAATCTACCCATGGCTCAAAGGAAAAAAAAAATGGTGATTTATTTGGAATCTTTTCTGATTTGCTTGAAATAGTTTACTTTAGGGCATCCCTTATTTCGTTTAAGAATAATTTAATTTCATCTCCTAGATAGAGGTATTTTAAAATTACTCTATCAGTATATGAATTAATTATTTTTTTTATTCTGTAATCAGTCTGAGCTCAAATCCAAGTATGACACTGGTCAAGTCTTTTATACATAAGGACTGATCTTTTATACAGCTATTCCTGCTATAATGTTATAAAGACTAAATGTTATATGGAATATATATATATATATACATATATATATATATATATATATATATTTCTACATCTAGTTTTTGTTCACCCCTTATTGAGAAACAGATTATAAAACATCATTCTATATTTTTTGTTAAAAGCCTGAAGATATTTTAATTTGAACATTAAACATTGCAACTATATTACTTATCCAGTGAAAGTAAACACTTCCTCTCTATTACATATCAGACAATGAAACAAGATTGTTGTATGACTTGAAGCATTCACAATCTCACAAATCTGCCAGGGGCCTATGTTAGTTAATATTCACAGAAAGGAATGATTCACTTTACCCAAGAGATTTCCTACTTTAAAAATTGATGTAAAAAGAAATACATTTTCCTACTGAAGCCTATTATGAAAAATATAGACATGTTCTCATAGAGGCAGGTGACAAACCCATGTAATCTCTGGTCAAAATGAATATCATATTTTAGAATACAACAACAACCTACTCATTGCCCACTCCCACACTCCAACCCATACTTTTTAACCTCATTTTGTAAATGGTTACAGTTATATATACCCTTAAGACTGGATTCATAGAATGCATAGTGTCTTTTTGTTGCATATCTTTTAAATAAGGATACAGATGGATGTTCTTTATGAAGAGAAATTAGATATTTATCAGAATACTGTGAAAGGACTGAAGCCTCAAGCTATTCTTACTCATCTTCCAACAATATACAGAATACTGTGAACTTTCTTCTTTTAAAGTGATGCTTTTTTATACATTATTGTTATTTCTTGTCTTACTCCCAAGTAGAAATATCTCTGGTACAATATACATAGCCAAGCAAAAAAAAAAAATCAGCACACTGATTATATTTGAAAATTCCATTCATGTAGTTCACTGCTTTTCTGAGAAATGGAAAGCATACAATCAATCATTTGAATTCATGTTTGCTCACAGAAATCATCCAAATTCTGGAATCTTTTTTCTTTATGTTATTTTGTTCATTGTATAAATTGTTCTTCTAAAGTTAGCTTAAATTTTTAAGAAAACACACTATAGTTGTGACACATGGATAAAGTTCCTTTCTTATGGTAAATACACTGTATCTGATGGCTGGAATGATTGACTCTGCATACCTTTCTGATGAAAACATATCAACAGGTGGGGTGTTGAAGACTGATGTTCATTGGATTAAAGATTTAGAGCTGAAACAAACTTTTACAGGATATCTATTTTAAACCTTTAATTTTACAGGTAAGAAAAATGAGGTTCCAAAAGGTTCAATGTCCTGCTTATAAATACACAGGACATAAATGACAGAAGTAGGATTTCAAACTGGATCTTCTGATGGGAAAAGTCTATTCACTATATATGGTGCCTGCAAAAGTCTGAGGTATTAACCTTTCCTCTACTATTTGCATTTTAATGGGTGATTGGAAACTATAAAATCCATAAGGACATATATTTTGAAGAATACTTTTGTAGACTAGTGGGATCAGCTAACTCTTCATATGTCTTACTCTTTTTTTAGCTGTAAATCCTGATTTAATGATTTTTTGATAAAGTATACAATCATGCTCCTTCATGAACCAGTCAAAATTTTAAATATGAGATATATAATGCCCTATCACTCCCCTCAGGCAATTCTCTAATATTACAACTCTGAGACTAGACAGATATCTGAATATTTAGGAGTTTCATTGATTTGAATTCAAAGCAATTTCAGTTCCAAGCACAAATGAGGACTACTACAGAAGGAAAATGTGCAAAGTATTGCAGAAACTTCTGGCTAAGAGGGTCACCAAGATCCAAAATGTCACTGGGCCATAATATTGGGGTTTGTGGGGATTCCCTAATACTGAGACTTTTGGATCAAGATCAGATTAATCAGAAAAGAATTTGAATGCTTAGGCAATTTCCAAGCCAAGAAAAAGAGTTTTATTATAATTGTAATACTAATTAAAGTGGGCTAAATTCCAAGAGAGGAAGTTAGCAAAAAGCAGGAAGCAAGCAAATATATTTATAGGGATTTTGGAAGCATATATTAAAGGACAGAGTAAAATAAATGACATTGGGGTACACATGGTTGGTGGGAAATTTGGTAATGGAGGCTGTTTTTTTCTCCAGTGACCCCCACCTCTTTCTTGTCTCCTGAAACTAAGAAGTACTCATTTTCTGAATCCAGGTGTGAAATAATAGCCAGATTTTTGGATGATGGACCAGACATCCTTAAAGATTAGTTTATGGAATAAAGATATCAGTCCCAATTCCCTAACTTTGACACATTCTCTGAGGTTGTGCTATATAATTCCCAATAAGGTGACCACATCATTTCCAAAACTAGGTTTTCTTGTATTTCTTGAAAGTTTTGGGGACTTTACTGCTATTGAGTTTTCTACTATTATTCCCCCCTCACATAGTGCTTAAATTCATTTGGGATGAAGGGATAGAGGTTTCATCTTCTAGATGACATGAATCAAGCTTTAGCATAAAAGGGGACATAAAAAAGTATTGGGATCTCTACTACTATATTAATAATTCATCTATGGAAAAAGGAGGGAACTACTATATCAAACATCATCTGTGGAGAAAGGAGGGTCTTAACCTAATTATAAGAATTGTTGAGGATGCTGATTCTTCTTAGCAGTTAATTACTGCTCTATTTGTTTTTTTCAAAAGAGGTAGGAACTCAGGATAAATCCTCTTCATAACGAAATGTCCTCTATTGCACATAAAAGGGAGTATCTTCCTTTACTTAAAATGATTATAAGATTATAAAAAACATAGTTCACATTTCTTTCATTTTAAATTATACATATATGTAAATGCACACACACAAATGAAATGAACAAGTCCCCAAAAATCAATTACAGTGAAGTTTTGTATTCTGTAACATTTCCTGATTGAAATCTTTTTGAATGAGTTATTCAAAATAAAAAATAAGTAAACAACATTTTGAATAAGATTTTTGGAATACTAACCTGAGTTTTAGATAGGTCTTCACATATGCCTACCTAGCAAGTCAAACAATTGACATTGTCAGACTCCTACGTGTCAGACTCTGGAGGTACAAAGAAAAATAAAGTACCTCATCTGCTTCCAAGGTGTTCACATTTTAATGGTGGAGAAAACATTCAAATAGTTATGAATTAGAAAATAATTATGAATTATTAGGATATACAGTATAAAGAAGAATTAATCATCAAAGGAAAGTCAACAGCAGTAAAGTAATTGCAAAGACTACTCCCAGGAGATTGGATCTTATTTGAAACTTGAAAGAAGTCAAGGAAACCAAGGCAGAGAGACAAGGAAGAAGAGAACTTCAAGTAAAATAGACAGTCAATGAAAACATCTGGAATTGGGAAATATAGAATCATACATTGTAGGAAAGAGAAATCAAGCCTCGTTGAAACACAGGGTAATGTGGGATTGAGCAAGGTTTCAATAGGCTAGCAATGTAATAAAAGTCTTTGAATACTAAACAGAGGATTTTATTTTTGGTTGTAATTTGAAGCTCCTAAATTCTATTGAATGGCTTCAGGAAATATGATATACAAAGAACAACTTGATGTCCATAATAATATAATGTGTATGTGTGTGTATTTATCATACACATACACATATACATACATAGATATGTAAAACTCAAACTCTACATAATATGTTATTGCCATCAAACACCATCATTATTATTATCATTCATTATTATTGAGATGATTAGGAGGAGGGGATTAAATTTCATAAAATCAATGCATATAGCCATTTAAAGTAGGCATCTTCTTCCAAAATCAGATTAAAAATCTGGCTATTCACCTTCTATTTGCATTTCTTTATCTATACCTTTTTCACCAACATCATATCTCATGACTTCATTATCAGGGAGAACAAAATTCAGTTCCAAGTTCCTATATGCTTGGACTCAGATGTCCTGTTTTTCTGACAGATTTCTTGCATACCTGATATTTTTCTTGTTAAGAATAAACATTAAATATTTCTCTGAAAATCAACTAACTAAATCTAATCTATGAAATGTATATATGAAGCATATCATGAAAACATACAGTCGCTAAAGACCTTGAAGTCATAACAAAACAACATTAACAACAACAACAGGTTTTAAGATCTGGTTTTGAATCAAACTAATTATATAAAACAGAACATTTGAAGTCTCAGTTCTCTAGATATCTCTAACACTCTTTACATTACAAAATGATTTTTTCCCTTTGTATTTTTTCCATGGGAAATTATCATTAAACAATGAATTCCAGAGTTTGCAATGCCTAATACCTCTGCACTCAAAGAAAAAAATGCAAAATGATGATAGGTATAGGTGCTGATGTATACACAAGTACATATTCCATTGGTTAACTTTTGAAGTTTACCATATAATGAGATTTTAACAATGGTGGGAAGAAAGAGGGCAGAGGGGAGTTGTGAGTGAGGTTGACCAGTTATAAGAAAAGTAAGTTACAAGAGAGATTAAGATCAATAAACAGAAGAGGTTTAGAGAAAGTTATTTAAGAAATTCAAAAAAGGAAAACATGATTTTCATAATGAAAGGTCTCATTGAGAAGGACTTTGAAGGAACTAACAAGAGGGTAGAGATAGAGGTGTGTGTGGGAGGGGAAAAAATCTATTTCTGGTGTGAGTGGGACTTGTATAAGTAAAGGCCAAGAGACAATGATGAATGTATGATAAAATGGCAGGTAAATAAAATAATAAAGATAATGGTATAAAATGAAGTTGAAGAGATTGCAACTAGTTTAAAAAGGAGTGCATATAATAACAATTTATGCTTATTTGAGTAGGTGGTGAATCACTGAGGAGCTTTAAGTGGAGGTATAATCTAATAAGGCAATGCAGTAGAAAATTCCTCAGGAATAGCATGGATAATGGAGTTAGAAGTGGTAGGAAGGGAGCTTGTGTGGCTATTACTATGTTCTAGGTAAGAAGAGAGTCAGAAAGAATTCTTCCAGTATTGAGGTCAAGCCCAAGTAGATAGATAATAATATATTTCATTAAATTAGAGTTTTCAAATGCAGAGAGACCTTTTCTCAAGACAAGATAAAACAAACCATTATCTTGGAGAATGTCTTTAAGAAATAAAGACTACTGTCTTTCTTGTAATAGTAGTGATTGCCCCTGAAATGGTATTCTTAGCATTAGGGGGCTCTTTTTGTCTCCATGTTCACAATACTTACGGGAATGCATCTTCAAACCTCAGAACTTAATCACAGAAACATTTTCACAACATAGTGTAATTATAAAGATGTGGCCACATTCTAGTGGTCCCTATGTGAAATATGAATAGGTACCTATACAAATTATAAGGAAGAAGTGAAATAGAGAACTAAAATGATAGGTCATTTTAGAGGAATTTAGCTCCAGAGATTGTGTATAGAAGTATGAATCTCCAAAAAGGTAACTATCATTGTGGAGCAGGAAGAGAGGAAGAACCAGCAGTACAGAGAACTGTAACAAAGAAATGAGACACTATTTCCTTGAGCAAATGAAGTATGAAGAATATCAGACAGAAAGGAGCTGTGTGCCCCTTCTTTACATTCTTCAAAAGACCCTAAGACTAATCTTGAATTTACTTTGTCTTCTTGGTTCCCATTATGGAAGACTGGACTTTGTCCTTTTGAGGATGGGGATGGGGGGGCAGAACTGATGGGGAAAATATGACCTGCCCAACACACACACACACACACACACACACACACACACACACACACACGAATAAGAATTCTTTGAGATTAAATAATAGTTCTGATAGTTTTTTCTCATAGAAAGTAGAGTTGAGTACTCTAATGAGAGAGCAACTTTTTTTTTATTTATCCAATAGAATGATAAGAATCACATGTCTCAAAAGAGCAGATGTCTGGTATGGATCACCAGCAGAAAATAAGTGATGGGCTTGATAGTAAATCCCATGAGTACTCTGGGAGATATGTTTAAAATAACTTGATAAAATCAAGAAATATATCATGTCTTACTGGACATATATAGGTGATGAACAAAATCCCCTCAGACTGTCTAATTAAATGACCAACACCTATGTTTGCTGGTTCACAAAGGTACAAATGAAAGAACCCTACTGAGTATAGTTTAAGGATTATGAAGTTCTGGGAAAACAAGTAAAAATCTTAAGGACTTTAGTTGTAGTTCATCTAGTCAGAGGATAAGGGGAGCAATATATATTCTTATTACCTCCTTATCCATTGTATTTACCTATTTTCTATAAATCACTTGATTTCTGTCCTTTCTAGCCCAAAGGATTTTTCTCTTTGCAGAGAAAACAAAAATTAAAAAAAAATCAAACCTTTCTATATTATTGACATTATTTATCACTTCTTCATTCATATTAAACAGCCCCTTATCATTCCTTTAATTCTCCAATTTTCCCCAACATAGTAAAACATTGCTCAGTTTATTTTTTCTCACCAGCCTCAGAATATGTTGAAAATTAGCACTCCTGACTGTAAGTAAATTAGTTCATGTTAAACGTTTGTATTTATTCTTTCTTGTTTGCCTTTGACTCTAATTTTTGTACAACTTAAAAATTTTAAAGGTACTTTTTGTTTTTATATCACACTTAATTTCTGAATTTTTCCTCCCTTTCTAATTTCCAAAAAGCTTTCCTTTTAATGAAGATTTAAAAAATTATATCTAGCATTTATGTATCATTCTAAGGATTCTAAAGTTCTTTACTAATATTGTCTCATTTTACCTTTATCAAATCAGCAAAACCAAGCAGCTTCTCATGACATCTGAAATCATAAACCTTATTTCATATTCCTCAGTTCTGAAGTGAAGAATGTTCACCATAAGTATACAGCATTCAGTTATGTTTACTTTTCTTTCCATTCACCTCATCATTGTGTATATTATTTTCTAGATTCTCCTATAAGTGTCTGACTTTTTCATATTTATTATTTCTTCAAACAGTAATGTTCCTCTACCAGGAGTCTCCAAACGTTTTAAATAGGGAGCCAGTTCACTGTCCCTCAGACTGTTGGAGGACCAGACTATAGTAAAAACAAAAATTTGTTTTGTGGGCCTTTAAATAAAGAAACTTCATAGCCCTGGGTGAGGGGGATAAACGTCCTCAGCTGCTGCATCTGGCCCACGGGCCATAGTTTGAGGACCCCTGCATCTAAACTGTCTCACAAAGTGCCACACTTTGGTCAGACACTTCTCAATGAGTACCCTTTTTTTCCCTTCTTTTTCATGCCACATACAAAAAAAAAATGGTGCTATGGATATTGGGGTAGTTTTCTTTGTTTCACTGATCTTTTTATATGTTAACAATATCATCACTAGGTCAGATTATGTTTTAGTCAAATTGAAATCCTAATGAACTCTCTTTTGATCATATCACCTCCATTAGCTATTACCTAATTATTTAGCTATTACCAAAAATAGCTTTGATTTCTTCTTCTGAAAACTTCCCTGTTTATAGCCTTTAGTCATTTATCAAGTAGAGAATGGCTCTTATTTTTATAAGTTTGACTCAGTTCTCTTTATATTTGAGAAATGGGTCTTTATCAGAGAAATTTATGGTGAAGTCCTCTCTCCCTTCTTCCCTTTCTCCCTTCCTTTCATCCTTCCTCCATTCTTTCCTTCCTTCCTTCCTACCTTCTTTCATTTCTTCCTTCCTTCCTTCTTTCCTTCCTTCTTTCCTCCCTCCCTCCCTCCCTTCTTTCTTCCTCCCTCCATCCCTTCTTCCTTTTCTTTTTTCTTTCTTTCTTTCTTTCTTTTTTTCTTTCTTTCTTTCTTTCTTTCTTTCTTTCTTTCTCTTTCTTTCTTTCTTTCTTTCTTTCTTTCTTTCTTTCTTTCTTTCTTGTTTCTTTCTAGTTCTTCACCTTCAGTCTAATTTTGTTTGTATTTTTTAATAGAAACATATAAAATTTGAGGTAGTCAAAATTATCCATTTTACTTCTCATGATCTGCCTTATCTCTTGTTTGATCATAAATATTTCCCTTATCAATAAATTTGATAGAAATATTTTTTCTATGCATCCCTGATTTACTGATATCTAAATACTTTATCCATTCTGTCTTTACTTTGGTTCTATACTTTACATTGGTATAAAGAGATGGTCTATGCCAAGTTTCTGTCAAATTTACTTTTCAGTTCTCCCAGCAATTTTTGTCACATCAAGAGTTTTTGTTTCTAAAGCTTGAATATATGAGCTTTTAAACACTAGATTACAGTGATCATTTGTATTTTGTGTACTTAATGTATTCCACCGATATATCTATTTCTTAGCCAATATTTGATTGTTTTGATGACTAGTGCTTAGTAATATAATTTGAAATTCAGTATTGCTAAGCTGTCTTCCTTCACATTTGTTTAATGATTTCCTTAATAACTTGACCAATTCTTATAGATGAATTTTGTTATTTTTTTTTATAACTCTACAAAACAATGCTTCAGAAGTTTGGTTGGTATACCACTGAATGAGTAAATTAAACTCTCTTGCTTTCAAACCCACTCCAGTCTCATCATTCATCTAAAATTCCCTTCTTCTAAGTTATTAATAATATCTCATTTGCAAAATCAAATCTCATTCTTTGAATCCTGATACTTTTTAAACAATTGCAACCAATGAAATTATTAGAGATAGCTAAGTGATACATTGATAGAACTCTGGATCCAGAGTGAGGATGTCCTAATTTGAAATACAGTCTTAGACACTCCTCAGCTGTGAGAAATTGGGCAAGTCACTAAACCTCTGCCTCTGATTTTAATTACTATTAATTACTATTAATAATTACTATCAGTAAATAATTGATTTGTATATCTATTTTATATATCTATATACCTGGGCTCAGATAGAAATTTCTATTATTAATAGTAAAAATATTAATAGCAAAATATTAATAATAAAAATATTAACAGAAAAAAATAATTAATATTTTCTATTAATACTAATAGAATAATAAGAAAATTCTATGGCAAAAAGGGATTGTGAGTGGAAAAAGTTTAAGAAGCCCTAGTATAAACACAATTTTTTTACTTGCACTGAGAAACCAACAAATTCATATGACTTACTAAATTGCAATATTCATTTTATTGTGGTAGTTTGGAACAAAATTCACAATATCTCTAAGGTATGGCTGTACCTCTGTACTAAAATTGTGATGTGTTTACCAAATTCCTCATCTATTTCTGCTTTCTATCCAGATAGCTTGAATAATATACCAAATGAAAAAGAACTTTATTTTGTTTCTTCCTCCATTGATCTTGAGCCAAATGACCAACATGACTGTCACTCTGATTCTTGGATTAAATTGCTAGAAATTATCTATTATTTTACCAAGCTATCTTTTTTCCCCTTCTCCTACATCTTTATTCAATTTACCTTTTTTAAAGATGTGTTTCATATGGATTCATATTTCATTTCAGAAGTTTATACTACTAAGTCTCAGTTACAACTGTGAGGTCAAATTTTATTCCTTAAATTTAAACACCTGATTATCTTTCTTATTTTTATATAATTAGTATATAGACATTTAGGTCATGGGATTTGTTATTGATCCCTTCTTAGATTTTGCTGCCTGTGAATCCTAGATATCCTTGCCAATATTCATATTTAAACATTTTAATTATATTTTGTGATATGTAGTTCAATGGACAAACTAGCGAATTTCTTTCTCATTTTTTTTAGTTAATGTCCTTTATTTTTTGTTTCATGTTTTTTTTCTTGGTTTCTTTGTTTTTAGGAGTTTGCAAGGTTTCAATTAGATATACCCTAATTCCTTAAAAGATTTTCTTATCCTTTAATTTTAAACCATAGTAAAGAAATCAATAATTAATTCTCTGACATCATCTTCTTAATCACAAAGTATTTGGGTCAGGTTATGATCTGTACAACTGGATGGCTATATATACTTTAAGAAGACACCAGATCTAAAGAACTAATGAATTTTATAGTAGCTTTTTGTCATCATGTTTTATTTTTATTTTCAAGGATTCTCTTAGTACAATTGCTACTATGTAGAGTTCCACTTTTTTTTTTTTTTTGGAGCCAGACTTCATACTTAAAAAGTTTGTGGCATATTATTCAAATCAATTTTCCCATTCTATTTTATAGTACCCTCATATTTGATTTAATATAAAGCCATTAAACTGACTTGCAAATTTTAATAAAATAACTAGTATGTGTATGTGTATAGTGTTTTATGATGTACAATACAAAATAAAGTATTATGTCACTTAATCTTCCCAACAACCTTTTTTAGAGGAGGAAAATTGACTAAGAGCAAACTGCTCTTATGTTTCTGAGGCAGCATTTGACCCCAGCTTCTCATGATTTTAAAGCAAATATACTTTTCACTGTGTTACTCAACTTATTCATGAAATGAAAAATGATTCTGAATTTCATTAAAAAATAAATAGTAAAACATTTAGTCAATAATTGCTGTTATTAGGTACTTACAGTCAGGGATGGGGACGCTTGAAATTGTGGTTTTATTTGCACAATTAAGTACTTCTTCAATTGTTCACATACACTTCAGTAAAAGTTCCATGCATCCTTCATAATCACACGCCTCAATGGAGATATGTCAGTTCCCCACAAAGCATTATGGTATTTTTCAGAAATTGAGAGATTGCATTATTTTATGTACTGGTGGATAACTTTGGTTAAGATTAGTCAAAGAAGATGAGGTAAAGAAGTCAGGAAGGTAAAAAAAAATAAAAACCCATGTGCATTCTGGTAAATTGGCCAAATACCTTTGTTTGCTAGAGGTTTTCCAAACAAGACATTTTATTTTGTGTATAGACCAGCCTTGAAATTACAGATCCCAATTTTGATACTTATGACAAAATTGTTCAATTAAGTTTTGTACATATTTGTTTCTGAAAAAAAAGAAAAAAAGTTAGACAAAATAATCTCTAAAATATCTTTTGCTCTAAATTCTGTAACCCCATGATCATTCTGTAATCCCATGATCATAAACCAAACAAATATAATCCATGTTCTGCTTGACGTCCTTTTTTTTTTTTCCCAAGGATTTCCAAGTATCGCCTTTCCATGGTGGTATATAAAACTTTTTTTTTTCTTGAATCCCTTATAAATTTTCTTAAATGTTTACTTTTTGTAGTGCTTCTTTTTTTTCTTTTATTTGAACATCAAATTTTGTATTCAACTCTATTTTCTTCTTCAGAAATGCTCAAAAATTCTCTATTTCATTGAATATTTATCCCCATCCCCCATACCCTATACTGAGGTTTGCTGAATAGGCCTTTTTTGGTTGTAATCCTAGCTCCTTTGCCCTGTAGAATATCATATTCTATCAGAACCTTTAATATAATAGCTGCTAAATCTCATGCTATCCTCATTATGGCTCCATGATGTTTGCCTTCTCTTTTTCTGGTTGCCTGCAATATTTTATCCTTGACATGGGAGCTCAAATTTGATGATAATATTCCTGGGAATTTTTATTTGGAGATCTCTTTTAGTAGGTAATCATAGATTTTTTCATTTTCTTTTTCACCCTCTGGTTTTAGAATTTCAGGAGAATTTTGCTCAACAATTTCTTGAAAAATGTTCTCTATGATCTTTTTTGCATGATGGGGGGTGGAGGAAGAGGCATTTCAAAAATTCTTAAAATGATTTCTCCTGGATTTGATTTATAGGTCACTTGTTTGTTCTAATGAGGTAGTTCACATTTTCTTTCTTTTTTTTTCATTCTTTTGATTTTCTTTTCTTTTTTTTTTTTTTTGATGTTTCATGGAATTATCAGTTTCTACTTTTTTCTAATTTTTAAGGAATTACTTTCTTTAGTGAACTTTTTTTATACAATGTTTTGGTACTATTTGTACTGCCTTTTTCATTTGGTAAATTTTGCTTTTTTTTAAAGAATTTTTCTCTTCAGTGGACTTATTACTTTTTTTAACTATTTGGCTTATTCTGTTTTTTTAAATTGTTATTTCTGCAGTATTTTTGTGCTTTCTTTATCAAGTTTTTGATTCTTTTCCTTATTTTCTAGCATTGCTCTCATTTCTTTTCCCAATATTTCCTCAAACATTCTTATTTGATTTGTAAAATACTTTAAACACACACACACACACACAAACATTATGGAGTTCTTGTTCCTGAGACCAAGTCACATTTTTCTTTCAAGCTTTGAATGTAGCAATTTTAACTAAGTTATCTTCTTCGAAGTTTGAGTTTTGCTCTTCCCTATTAACACAAAAATTTTCTGTGGTTGGGATCTTGTGTTACTGTTTGTAATGTTCTCTGGTTTGATTTTCCTCTATTATCATAAGTGTGAATCATGTGGAACTATATTAAGTACTAAATACATGTACTGAACTAAAGAACTATTAAAGCACCATGCTAAACTAGATAATCATTTTCTTTATCAATCCCACTGAATTAACACCTTATAAGAAACCTTGTTTCAGAGTTCTGGCCCATAACATTTGTTCATTTTATAACCTATTTGTATGTTAAAGTTGGATTTTGCTCCCAAAGTGGGAGGGGCATTGACCTAAGATTTAGGTAGTTTTATGCAGGTGTTTTCAGAGATAGTCCTGGAGATCTGAGAGTTTTCAAGTCTTCCAATTTAGTATGATTTTAGGAATAGTTTGTTTACTATTCTCCTGGTCTGTGCTTTGATCTATGAGTGACCACAAGCACTTTTTTCTGCCCTGGAACTGTGACTAACCCCTACTCTCCTACAGCCAAAAACCTTTGTGTGCTAATGTTCCTCTTCATTCTAGGATGTAACCTAAGACTGGAACCCAGATCACTGTATGTACAATAGAGTCCTCCCCACACTACCAGCAAAGAGACTGCCCATGATCTCCTTCTGTTTAAACCCCTCTGGCTGAGAACTCCAAAAGCCTCTGCTGCCACATCACATTCAATTTGCCTTTCACATCTGCTGCAGGTTTGCTTGGGTGCAGCCTTTAGTGGCACAGCCTATGCTTAATTGTGTTCCACTCTCAGCTTTGTGTAAAAGACATTTCCTTCCAAACTTCAAGACTGTATTGACCTGAAAAAATGTTTTACTTGGTACTTTTACGGGTTCTGGTACTCCAGGCATTATTAATAATTGTCTGGAGGGGAATTTGGGGAAGCTCAAGGAATCGCCTGCCTTTTCTCCTGACTTAGTTTCAGAATAAGCACCCAATTTACAAAAACAGAATGACAATTAATTATATACCTACTCTGTGCCATTTTATAAAGTCTTCCCCTTCATAAGAAAATGAATGTTTTAAAATAATAATAATAACATAGCTGTATATAAATTAAATTTTATATTGTAATTTATATACATTACCTCACAGAAGCATTATTAATAATTTACAAATGATAAAAATGACACTAAGAAGTTGTGAACTTCCCATTTGCAATAAGTTTCAGTTTCCAAACTGTAGTTTTTCCAAAAGTCAGGGGAGTTGATTTAAGATATAATTAGTTCAAAGGGTAAGGCTCAAGCTCCCTAGTTGTTGATATAAATTTCTGGAGGCTATAGGCTATAGTGACATGACTTTCTATTGACCCAAGAGCAGAGCACAAAATATCCTGTTATTCTCCTATCCCACCATCCTACATCCAATCAAAAGTCCTAAGACTTTCAAATATCCTAAGTAATAAGATTCACCACATCTTGCCTTGTTAAACAGAAATATTTCAGTATAAAAATGAAGTGGAGGGTATCAATCTACCAAGGTGACTGTTTATTTTCCTTTTTAAGTATAATTTCTATGCTATAACTAAGAAAAAAAATTTCCCTAGCTGAAAGACAGAAGTTTCCTATACTAAGCTTAGCTCATGACTTCATGGTCACTGAAATATCCAAAAACATGATTTTAGATTTCTATTTCCAGTTTTGGTAATTTGACTGTTTTATAGTTATATTATGTTTTACATTTTATTGTGTAGCATTTGATTTCATGTAGCAATTTAACATATTTAATTACATTTCTATACTATTCATAGTCAATTATTGTTGTTCAGTTTTAATTTTAATAAATTGTTCTTTTTTTCTTTATATCTCAATGTTTCTTTTTCTCTGTCTCTGCTATTTTTTGCTTCTGTTTCTGTCTGACTTAGTCCCTTTCTCTGTCACCCTATCTCTGACTCTTTTTCTTTTATTTCCCACTCCTTCCTTCCTTGATAAGATAAAAGTTTGAAATGATTTTAATTGATTTTATAGTTTCTATGTGTATATATGTATATATATATATATATATATACATATTTATAAGTGATTCTTTTCTAATTTTTAAGATTTCCTTGTGCTTCTATGATTTTGTTAATTTTTTGAAATTCTAGTTATTTTTAAATTTTATGATCAGTTTTTAATCCTCAATCTATTTATATATATATATATATATATATATATATATATTATTCAATTATACTTTCAGATACACACATATATGTATATATATACACACATATGTATGTATGCATATATAATATGAGGACTAATTTAGCTGTATTTCAAAAGATTTTGCATATTACTTATATTATGAATTCAGGCAGAAGTCTTCCCATCAAATCTCAAAGATCAGGGAAAAAATGCACCCTCTTTGTGAAGAATGTTTCTATTTACCAAAATCCTTTCCATTTGCATTTTGAGTGAGCCATCCCACCTGTGAGTTTGCAAAAATGTTTAGGCTTTGCAAAAATTTCTAGACATAGTTTGTAAAATTATGTGAGTCCCATATATTTGAGATTATATAAGGCCTTATTTCTTTATAATAGTTAAAGTAGGTATTATCCTTCCTTAACATAATGGCTCTTAAAGAAAAATAAGATACCTCTTACAGAGAGTAAAAAGAATTGGATTCATAATATGCGAAGTAAGATATACTATGTTTATTCTAATTGAAACTTTGAAGGACTTCTAATGAAAAAAAGAATCTAATCATGTTAAATCACCTCCAAAAAACTCACAAACAGTGAAAGCAGAACCAATAAAAATGATACAATATTCAATAAGAAAGCAATAAGGTCTACAAATTTACAGCAAGAAAATTAAATTTAAGAGGCCACAGAATTTTGTTTACCTCACTTGAATTGTGCAAGTTAGTGATTCAAGTATTTGAATTCATGTTGCAGATCACAGTATATTTTATCTCTTTGAATAACCAACTCTTAAAACATTTTTGTAATTGACAAAAAAAAAAAATCTTTACTGAATACCTATTATGGTGTGCTAACCTCAAATTGTAAGTTACTTTTTATTTGGATTTACCCTTCTATGACTCTTAGTACAGAAATGTAATTCTAATGTAATAGTCTCAATAACATAAAAAAAGAAAAAAATTGGCTTTATTTTACTAAATGTCTGAATTTTTTCCTGCTTATTTTATTGTTTTCCTTAGTGCTTACCCTACTGCCATATATAAGACCTATATTTTGGGGAAATGTTTATGTGTTCTAAGCTTTTCATGACATTAGCATTTTATGCTACTAGACTGCTTCATGGACAAGTCACTTCATAATAAAATAATTTATTAACTTCAGACCCACTTTAAATTGAATGTAAGATCAATAGTCTTTAAGTTTTTAATTTGGGGGATGTGATGAAATTGGGAAAATCTTTGATATCCTTGAGATAGGGTCTTCCTTGGTATGCAAACTACTTCCAATGATGAAGCATAACAATCTATATACAACTTAGTTGAGAGTGTGTTGATGCCTAGAGAGGCTTAATTATTTTTCTATGGTAACATAGATAATACATGCTAGAAATAAAACTAGAACAGAGGTCTTCTTGCCCTTTTAAAATATGAGCACAATAGTGCTATAACAATATTTTAGTGATGTTTGCATCTATATACTGATTTATTTGAAAAAATACATATAAATCTGGATGTTAAAAACAGGGAAAGTCATATTAGGCTGAAATTCAAATTTTATGAAGTCAATGATGTACTTACTCTAAGGAGCCATATTTTTCTCTACATATGTTAGTACTCAATTGCTCTATCTTTTAAAGAATGTGCAACAACATAGTCAGTGTGAGACTGCATTATAATAGCATATTTAGAAAGAAGAACTGATCATGGAAACAGGGAAAAAGTCAGAATTTGTCTTTCATTATTCAGTCATAATTTCTTGTTTCTTTATTTCTTTAGCTTTGATTCTATCATTTCCCCAAAGTACAATATGTTCTAAGTAAAGATAGTAGATTATATTCACATAAGTAGATAATAACTATCATTACTAGCAACTCTAAATTCAAAAGTGAGGACTGATCAACATGAGGTCTATTTATCAGGTCTTCAAGTGAGCTTGCAATCATTAACATTTTTATCTCAACAGTGAGAGCTCTCATCTTTCTTTCTTAATTCAATAACATTCTCCCCAGATTGTTCTCTTTTCTTTATATACTATTTAACTTTATAAAATATTCTAAAATGATATCATAAGGTTGTGATTACAATTATTTTTCCCAAAATGTTCATCATATTTGAAAGTGTATTTTTTCTATATCTAAGTATTTTCCATCAATTTTGAAAGTTTTTAAAGGATAAGTTTTGTGGTTTAAACCTTCTAGTACTTATTTGGCCTTTACACCTTTCATATTGCATCCAGTCCTAAAAAAAAAATAAAAAAATAAAATAAAATAAAATTTCTATCTTGCTTTTTGCTTAAAGTTGCTAAATGAAGATTAGTAAACTAATTCTGGCTCTCTTGCTATCTCAATACTAGTCTATCAATACATTTTTAGTATTGTTTTCCTCTTCTGCAATATTAGAGAATATTAAAAAGAGGAATTTGTATATTATGTTACATTTATTATGAATTAAAATATATTATTTTCTTTTGGGGGAGTGTATCCAAAATAATAGACAAATAATTTTAGTAAGTGCTATCAATAGATAGATAAAATACTAATAAGACATCAGATATATCTATAAACTTTTGCTTGTTTTCTATTTGAGATTCTATCTCTACTTAGACTCTTCTGATATAGTGTTTGCATATAAACATATATATGTTTATATAGAGATGTGTATATATATATATATATATATATATATATATAGAAATATATGTTTCATTATTACATCACTGTCTCCAGACATAATCGCATAATGTAAAATCTTCAGTAACCATTACCACATTGTCTTTTACAACTCCTAGAAAAAGATTTATCTGATTTAATATTAAGATGAAAGTAGAAACTAAAATGAATCATTTTGAACATGCTGGTTATAAAAAAGGAGATTTCCCACATAATCATAGGTAATGTTATTCTTTTGAGAGAATTAGGTTTTAGCAAGAGCACCATCAATACAACAGCTGTAGTCAATGTCCATATTTCATTCTTATTCTTTCTCTAGAGACACATTCTTTTGTATTTAAATAAGAAATAGAATGAAATTTATAGGAATTACATACTAAAAAACTAGGATATGTCAACATGTTTTCCCACATTAGGCTACCTTAAATGTATATTTTTTGAAAGTAAAATGTGGTATTCAAAAATAATTATTTAGCACTTATGTAAAAAACTATATAATAAGCATTGACTTGATAGGAAAGAAAATTAAGGAGTAGATACAGACTTCTTAGTGCTTGTAGTCTGGTTGGGGAAGAGGAGGATATAATGCCTGTGTGTGACATGTTTAAGAGTCACCATGTCTAAGAGTTATGCAAATAAGTTGCTACTATTAGACATCTGTAGAAGGAAAGATCATTTCTAGTTTACAGAATTAAGAAAGGATCCATTATGTAAATAACTGATTGAAAGAATGAAAAAAGGATTTATTTACCTCTTACTATATATAGAACATTCTTCAAATGCTGCATACTAAAAAAAAAATCAAGAAAAGTTGTTATCCTCAAGATTCATACATTCTAATGGAGATGACACATACAGAAGTTTTTAGCTGCAAGTCAGCTCCATTGATCTCTAGGATACAACAGAAAGGCAAATTATAATACATGGATTAATTTCCATTGACACATACATATACATCCATGCTACTGAATGATGTCACAGAGGGTAGATGAGAATTTCCTTCAATATCTTAGAAAACAGCAACTAAATAGGGCAATAAAGAATAGATTTTAAGATAAAAAAAATTGATTTTTTTTCATTTTGAGTATAAGTGAGGTTAAAAAAATATCAATGCCAAAGACAGTGACTAATAATGAGTACCTTAGTATTAGAACCTCTTATGATTATGGCTACATAACTTTATTATTAAAAGAAAGTTATAACACATTTCTGCTGGAAATTTTGTACTTTGTGAGTCTACTACCACTCTGTATCCCTAAGATTCAGAAATTCAGAACTCTGGACTCACATATGGCATTTCTCTTTCCTTTACCCTTCATATCAAAACCAATTTGTGTGTATACATGTGTACATACATATATATATGTACATATAATATATAGTGTGTGTATACATATGTATATAAACACACACAAATATATGCCCATATATGTGTACATCAGAATTTTTTTTAATGAGAACTGCTAATATACTTAAGGTTAGTTGATGTTTTACTTTTTCTCAGCAGATTATATTTCTCTAATTATTCAAATGACCAAGAGACTATAATATTAAAGCTAACTGTGTATACTGTCTATTTAAGAAAAATAAGAAAAAAATTACATGAAATATAACCTTGAATCATTTTCTCCAATGTTTCTCCCACATTTATTGAAATTGTATAAATATTTTAATATATATATGTAGCTATGTGCATCACTGTTCATTGATCTGTTAAATATTAATATCAAATGGGAATGAAATTAGGAGAAGTTTGCTCAGATAAAGTATTTATTGGTTCACAGATGATGGATGCCCCATAAGAAAAACAAATATTAGGATTACTCATATCAATGACTACATTCTCCAAGTGATCTTATTTCAGGTTGGCATTCTATTTATTGAATAGAATTTTAGAACACTATTCAGTCTTCTAACTCAAATGCATAGCTGAAATCAGATACACTACAAAAAAAGTGCATGATCATGTATAGAATATAAAATGCAGTTGAGCTGACAATGAATTGACATTCTTTTAGGTAGAGTATATGATTTTGCTTATGTATATGAATCCCTGATTCTAATATATAACCAGCCTCTCTTTCTCAGCTTATTATATTTTCCCTTCATTTTTAACCTCCTAAGTCAAGATATCCAACTCCTCTAAATGCCAGCTGCCATAAATCTGGACTCTACATTTTTCTGTTCAGGCTAATATTTACAATTAAATCTACTACTATCTGTTAGTCATTCCTTTTATACTAGTGACTTATCTTTGTTGAAAGCTAATAAATTTAACATAGCAAAAGCATTTAAGTCAGGAAGAAAAAAGTCAGCATATAGCTTGCAGTACATCTCAACCCAAAATTCAGAAACAAACAAATATGAGATAGGTCATCAGATGATATTCAGATTATCTACTAGTAATGACCAGAGATCAGAGTCCTGGGGCTAAGATCAAACAATTACTGTAACACATGGATACAAAGTCAAGATTGATATCTTATTTTTTTAGTTCTTTGATGGATTCTTTTTAGCAGATGAACACTTAACATAACTTTTTTTTTTTTTGTGGTAAAAGAGGCTTTTTTTTTACTTCAGTATACTCCTCTGAAGATGAATCCAGGTCTTCCCTATTCTAATGGTAAATTTCTATAGTTGGGTTTTATTTTGCCAGCTCATTTACTTATTCATTCATTCATTCATTTATTATGTTTTTGTTGTTGTTTATTTATTTATTTATTTATTTATTACAATTTGTGATTATAATCAACTCTAATTATTGGGAATGGTGCCTTTGGCCTCAGATCTTCCTTTAGGTTTCCCTTATGGCTAGAATCCCAAACCAAGAACTTTACCGTCCTTTAAGTGCCCACAGCCAGCAGGATTCTTGCTCCACAGCTTCAGCTCTCAACTAGTATGTGCTGGTTGCTTCTTGTCTAGGGCCATGTTTCAGCAGCTCAGCCTGGTGTTTCTTATCTGCAGAGATTCTCTCAATCTCCAGTTATCTAATTTCTTACCCTCTCTGGAGGTGAAAATTACTGTGGCTTCAGCTGAGACAACTTCTTATTCCAGCTAGCTCTAGGTGTCCCTGTTTGCTGTTTTAGGGGAAATGGCCTGGAAATATTTATACTTCACACTGGTCAAACCTCTAATCTGGTTTCTTTCTTCAGATCTTCTCTGATAGTCCCAGGATACCTTTGTTCTGCCCCCAACTCTTATTTATTTATTTATGCATTCATTCATTCATTTAATGTCTGCACCACATTTACTTTGAAGTCCAGTTTTGTCTTATTTGTGGGGGAAATCTCGAGAGCTTGGAAATTTCTGACCTACTCTGCCATGCTCCCAGAAAACGCTCTTCTTAAATATATATTTTTGAAAGGAAATGCTCCTGAAAGGAAAAATTGACTATTATTTTCCATTATATCAATAACCCATTACTGGCCCTATAGCCCACTAAGTCAGTCTATGAAGGATATAGCTGAAAGAAGAGATTGCCATAATCCTTCTAGAACATGCTTCTTGATTTTGGGCAGGGTTCCACATCAATTAAGATAACTTACTTTTGTTTAGAGTGTAAATATATTAGAATTTAGGTGAATTATTGCCCTTAAAGAATAAGCCAATGTCCATTGGGAGTTTAGAGTGACCCAGTTTATGAGAGAACCAACTAGGGTGGTCTGGGTAGTTTTGTCTTCCTCTGTCCAGATTGTTGAAGGGGTCTGAATCTCAGGATCAAGCAACATTCTTTGCAGAAGGAACTGAAAACTGTAAGCCTGCCTCCTCATTTAAATGTCCATCCATAGAGATGATTTCAACTGTCAGGGGTATTCCATTTCAAAAAAATATTTAAGACATATACAATGTTCAAGATGTTTTGCTGAGTTTTGCCATTATTTGACACTTATAATAATGTTGATACTGTTATTTCCCCCATTTCACATATGTAGAAAATAAATCACACAAAGATTAATTGACTTTCCCAAAGTCATACATCTTTGAACTTAGAAGTCGTTCTAATTATAGACTACACTGGAAAGCAAGGGGTAAGGAGATGGAAAGTATCTGTTGCTGAATCATTATTTGGAAATGGGCAGGTAAATAAGGCCCTGCTACTATTTAAAGTAAGGTGAAAAATTTGAGGTTAGGAAGAGAGTTGATTTTGAAATCATCTTGAGGAAGTAAAATTGCTAAAACATTCATAAACCAGAAATTTGTATCATGGCAATAATTCAGATTAAAAATGCACAAAAAAGGCATAATGGACAAGAGTTCATTGATAAATCATTAAAATCTCCATAAAATTAGTAGTTCACTATTAAGTAAAAGATAAACAGATGAAACTTATTCCTTCAAGCAAAGTTCTTACTTTATGCACTGGACATTTCTTTAAACACAAAGCAAATCTAAGAAGATCTATTTATCTAGAAGGAAGTATAATCATACAATTAGGAAAATACAGCTCAAAATCATCTGGGAATCTAATCTCTTCCTGCTAATGTTCAGTTTTCCATTTTTTTCAAGCCAATAACTTAGTAAAAAATACAATTATTCTTTAAGACAATTCATTCAGTGGAGTAAAAATGCAAGCTTTATATCCTTGGCACTCTAGGGCATGTTTTATCTTTTCAGAAATCATTTAAATGTATTGAATAAGGACGGGATTTTCCAAAATTGAATTTCTGATCATAATATGATTTAATGAATTCTAAGTATCCTGGCCATAAAAAATCGCTGTGTTTTCCTGCCATTTATGGAATTTTTCTTTTAAGTGAGGAATACATTTGAATATTTTCTTTGAAAAATTCAAAAATTAGCATACAGACATACATATAACACACACACATATATACACATACATAGCTATAGATACATGCATACATATACATATATATGGTATGTAATCAGAATGATTGCTTCTTGATAAGCTTCTAAAGAGAAAGACAGAAATGTATCAAGAGCAGGAAAATATAGGATTAAATCCAAAATGTTATGAGTACTGCAATCAATCAATATATATATATATATATATATACAGAGAGAGAGAGAGAGAGAGAGAGAGAGAGAGAGAGAGAGAGAGAGAGAATTGAAATACCACTTCATTAAGGAGCGATAAGATTGTACCAATAATAAATATCACTCTCAGCATTCTACAGTAGAACTTTATATTACATTTTAAGGTTTGCAAAAGGCTTCAGAAATATCCTCCCAAAAATGGGATATAGATGCTATTATTATCCCCATTTTTTCAGATATTGAAACTAAGTAAAGCAGTGTTAATGTGGTTTGCCTGGGTCACACAGGTAATTAGTGAAAGAGGCCAGATTTGATCTCAGGTCTGACTTTCTGAATATATGCACTTTGTTGCTTAGTTGCCTCCCATTTTTCCATAATATTTTAAAGAGAGAGAGAGACAGAGAGAGAAAGACAAAAATCCATTGAACCATAAATAGGCCAAGAAGAGAAAGATATGCACATAAAGACAGAGAGAAAACACAATAGAAAAACATAAGACCTGGCATCAAAGTTAGGAAATCCTATGCTCGGTTCACAACTCTAATATATAGATGGTTATTTATTTCAGACAAAGTAGAGTCATCTCTTGGTTCCCACTTGCAACTCTCTAATACTCTAATAGGTACTAAAAATGGCAAGGATGATGCTTAACTGCATTAGATGAAGAATCATTTTACCTTGAGCTCTTGACATCACAGATCTGCTTTAAAAAATACCATCAACAATTAGTTGATCAAATTTTCTGTCATGGATGAAGTTCATGCAAAACTGAAAAATAGAAATCAATAAAGACAACAAGATATTATTTTACCAATTTCCTACTTACTTTGGATTTCAGTCTTCCTTTAGTTAACATTTTCTACTCTATTTTCCTTGGGGGGTAATAGAAACAAAACAAGATTTACATATTATAATTAATGAAAGATATGATCTATGAAATGATTCATAGAAAGTATTTCAATCAATAGAAATAACAACAAAAATATTTCAGGTGAAAAAATCATCTGGATAGATATTCAGAGATAGAAAAATGAAGGTCTGTTGTTTTGAAAAATGACTATGGTTCCATTATTTTAATTGGTGTCTAAGGCATGTTCAGAACATAGTATATAGTTTGAAAAGACAAGAATTGATCTACTCATAGAGTCTCATTATAGTATCATATAAAATACATAACAATTCTTTAAGTGCTTTTTAATTACAAGTAATTCAACTTTGAATATGAATTTATTTTCATATTTAAATCAACTTTGTCATTTATTATTGTGTATTTTCATAATAGGTAGAGAGATGACCTATACTTATAATAAAAGTGCCTTACTTTGCCCAATTAAAAATTTGGTAATTGATCCCATAAATCCATTGGAGATATTTCAAAAGTTCTTCTATGATTATATTGAAATCCCATTGGTTTTAGCGTGAATAATATTACTGAGGATCAGGGAAACATATTAGCATTCCAGGTCAACAATATCATTAATTATGACAATTATAAACAATACATAAGATCAGAAGAAGTTAAGGATAGGACAGAATCTTTTTTAAAAAACCTAATGTATTAATTACCAAGAGTCTGACAATTAAAAACTTTATACATACACAACAGATTGCATCCAAATATGTTAATATTTTTTCTTTCATTTACACATTAACAATTTCCATATTTACATAGTGGCATGGAAAAAACAGTAGATCAGTGATCAAAACATGGATTTAAAACCCAGCTCTTCCTTTTTTAAGCTTTATGTTTTGAAAAAAGTTATTTAATCACTCTTAGCTTTAGCTTCCTGATTTTTAAAGAGTAAGTTGTATTATTTACTCTCTAGAGGCATTACTAGCTCTAACATTTCATGATCCTGTAATTCTGAGGAGGAAGAGCAGAGACAAAAGACCAGAAAGAGTCTGATAATGTCACATAGAATCTTAATGAAAAAAAAAAGTCATCTTGCATGTTTTCTACTTTTAACAATTCTTAACTGGAAATACTTCTAAAATATTCTTTCCAACTAATCCCAGATTTGAAGTACTCCAGTGAGAATTATGCTCATTCATTTTTGGACATTTTTAGGAAATGTCCCCTTTCTCTAGTAAATGAGGCCTTTGAATTTATCAGACATTATGCTACTATTGTCTTTTCTTTATTGATTATTTCTAATTTATCATGTATACAATTTGCTTTCATGTTGACTCCTTCTGTATGCTCAATTAGAACAGTGACTGCCTTTTGCCTTTTTATGTAGATACAGCACTTAGCATATGTATTATATGTACTTATGCTTATTTGCTTCTGGATGTAGTGGAAATAATTTGGTCCACTATCAATTTTTCTAAATTTTATTTGGCAATAAATAATTTTCATGATTAATATATTATCAAATAGATCTAATAAAGAGATTTGAGATTTGATAGAAAACTAGTATAGATCAAAATGTAAGGCTCTTTTATTTCCTTTCCTTCTCTACATATTTCTCTTCAGACTGTTGATTTTTGTTTGTTTGTTTGTTTTCTCATGAAGAACTTCAATTTTTCTAGCTCTATAAGATAACCCTTTGGTAGATTAATGTGTCATCAAAGAAATAAATAAAGTTTGAAAAGCAGATTTTGTGATGGTAGTTATATAGTTTTAATGTGAGTCTTAATAGTGTTTTGCCAAGTAGTTTTTAAAATACTAAAGTTTTCTTTCAATTAATCTTGTTATTTTGATAGAAAAATAATTTAGAAGACTGTCAATTTTTTAAAATGATGTCCACCAAAAAAAAAATCACATGGTTTAAAATATTTTTCATAATGGTTTAGACATGGATAACCATATAGAATATTAAAGTTGCAGTGAAGAGATCTGAGTTCAAATGATACTTGAAAAAAATATCCTGTGTGATACTGGACATGTCACTTAAACTTTACCTGCCTCTGTTTCCTCATCTGCAAAATGGAGATAGTCATGTCCCAAGATTTTTTGAGGGAGGGGAGTTAGATATTTTTTAAACTGATTTTTGTGCCTTAATGTGTTAGTTATTGTAGTAGAAATAGTAGTAGCAGTTATGGTGGTAATGGTGGTGATTGGTAATATTAGGCAACTTAGGAAATCATAAACAAATATACCACATTAATATTGTCAATAATCACAATAGAAATTATGCAGGTATTGATGAAGATGATGGCTATGATAATGATGATGAAAATAATGATAATATAAATAATTTAATAATTTCTGAAAAAACAACAAACCTTTCCATTCCTGACAAAAATCCTGCCTACTTGTAAATGTACAATAAACATAAATATATGTGAGCTTGTTTTGTTATTTAAATAAAGTTCTTTCTTTCAGTTTTATAATTTCTATTTTAATGTTTAAAAAATTTAAGCTTTTTCTATTTTAGTTTTTTGTCATGTTCTATACAGATACAAAATTTGCCCTAAAGACTCTTTTGGCTCCATCCAAAAAAGAGTTGTTGTATTGTTATTTTCACTTTATGAAATTTCCTAATATAACCATTGTTTCTTTTGATGCATATTCTTTTACATTAAGTTGTTTCATCTCTGCTAAAGTGCTCTTTAATTTATATACTTTCATTTTGGTTGGTAAAGGATGTGTTTTGTGCTTTGCTTTTTTTATATTTACATGTGAAATGTGTGTGTGTGTGTGTGTGTATGTATGTATATTCTGGATATATATTTATAAAAGAACAAACAAATGTTTTCACTTGTAAACGCTATAGTGCTGGATTCTGCTTTCTTATTTATTTTACTATCCTCTTACATTTAAAGTATAAGTTAATATCATTCACATTGTTATAATTATTACTAATGTTAATTCCATGGCATCCTACCATTGAAAGCTTTTTCTTCTCTTTGACATACATCTGTTTTTTTTTTTTTCAATAAAGAAAATGCTATTGAAATAAGAGTGTACTCACATTAGGTGATCCAATGCTTTATGAAATCTGCTTCTATTCTACATATCCCTCTTCTCCTTTAGCTAGCTATCAGTTGTTCTTACTATCATTTTCTTTCTTATTTTAACTCCCCTCATGATGCACACTTCAAAACATCTCTCTCTAATGACTATTCTTAATAAGTCTTTTATGATTTGATGTTTGGTACTTAAGTGGTTTTTTGTTTTTATTTTTTGATAATTTCAGTATTTCTTTTATTTTTCCTTTTATTTGGAAACTATAGATGTTGGCTATATTTTTCATAAGAGTTTTTACCCTGTAATTTCAATGAAAGATAGCTAGGTGTTGCAGTAAATAGAGCACTGGACCTAGAGTTAGGAACACCCTTAGTTCAAATCCAGCTTTAGAACCTTATTAACTATATCATTAGGGAAAACAACACCAACAACAAATTTACTTCTGTGTATCTCAATTACTTCAAATTAAAATGGAATAATGATAGCACCTACTTTTTTAGAATTATTATTGAGAGTCGACTCTTACCCATGAGTCCAAATAACTGTAGCATGCACAACAACCACATAAAAACAATTATGACAAAAACTGAGGTTAACTAAGAGTACCCATACCTTTGGCAAGTTAGAAAATATTAACTCTAAGCATGTAAAGACTTTCCTTAGTGGAATGGGCAGATGAAAACATTTTGTTCCATCCAGAAAGGCAGCTGAAATAGTTACTATGGAATGTCAAGAAGGTGGTCTGACATAAAAGATGCCAAGGTCATCCATTACATCCAGGACCATTGCTGATTGTCTTGACTTTTTATTCACTGGATTGTGAGGATTCTAGAAGAAAGCATGAATAAAGCTGATGATTTTGTGCTACTCTGATTCACTTTAAAAACTTAGCATTATGCTTAGGACATAATAGTTTCAGTAGGAATGCTAAATACTAACTACTACAAAATGATTATTCTTTATTTCCTTTTCTCTTTGGTTTACTCACATAGGTCTTTGGAATATTCTTCCACAGTTTCTTGAAAAAATAGTATCAGATATATTTATTATAGTCAAGTTATTTGGTTTTTTTTCTTTGTTTTGTTTTTGTTTGTGGGCTTGCTTTATTTTGATCCTTTGATTTTTCTCTCCTTGACCTGCTTTCCGATTTGCTTGGTTTTGACAGATATCTTACATTTTCTTTCTTATTTTATCTTTTGATTCTTTTATTTGAATTTGATTTTGAACCTCCTTTCTAATTTGTTTATTCTACTTATTATTCTTTCTTCTAGAGCTCTCATTTACTTTTTCACCTTTCCTCTATAATTAATTTCATTTATGTGAATATATATTTACATGTTAATATTTTTTTAAAGTTCATTACTTTTACAAATTCCAGTAACACTTATGTACAATCTTTGGTTTCCTTTTTTAAGCCTTTTTCTGGGTTTGTGTTTTGTGTATCCTTGACTTTAGTTTTTTTTTTTTTTTTAATATATTTATGTGATAGTTCATTGATCTTCTGCTGATTATCACCACTACTTTTATCACTACCTTTGGATTCCCTTGTTAAAGATATTGTGTTCTCTCTAAACTCTTAATCTGTCACTGATCAGTAAACAATGTGTGATTTCTATTATTTCTGGGTTTTCTGAAATAGGGACCAACATTGTCTCTGGCCCTGCTCTTTTCTCCAGGATGCTGAGTGACCTTCTAGAAATCTGCTGATTGAGTGTTGCCTTTTCTATTCCATATGTTGTTGCTTTTCCAGTTAGGAACTGAGAAAAAAAAAAATTTTCATCTCCTTTAGGTATTCCTTGATCAGGCTGTTGATTGGTCCTCTGTAATCTCTTGAATCTTTTTCCAAGCAAGGTCCAACACCATTTTTTTTTTCCTTTTCCTCTTTGAGTTTCCTCAGTTAAAGCTCTGTGTAATCCTGTGCTCTTTGGAGCTTCTTTAGTCAGAGCACTGTCTCACACTCCTTTTGTTGTGCCATAATTTTCTTTTATTATCCTGACTCAGTTTCCCTAATTATCCTGACTCAGTTTCCCTATATTATCCTGGTTTCTCTGAATTGTTCTGCCTCAGTTCCTAATTGTTCTGGTGAATCCTGCAATACCACCTCTCCCCTCTAATCATCAGAATATTTGATAAGGATAAAAGACCTTCTATCTTAGACATCATAACCCCAGTCCTTCCCTACTTATAAGAATGCCTTTCCAAATCCCAGAATGCCCAGTGCCTCCCCCCACCCTGTCAGAGTCCTGTTCCAGCTCTTAGCACTGTGACTCCACCCTTGCTTCTGTCTACCCCCTGTATCTGAACCAGGTGTGTATGTGTATATATGTATATATATATGGAATTCCATTTGGAATTCCATATATGGAACTCCTTAATGGAATGGAATATATGGAATATATATATATATATATATATATATATATATATATATATATATATCACTGAGAATTCACATTGGCTGCTGGATTCTTGGAGACTATACTTTCATTCAGCCCTGGGACCAAACCATTGATCCATTTGGTCCCAGTAAATCTATCCCTTTCAAATAAAATATTAAATACTCTCTAATCTCTATCTTGCCTCAGTTTCTTCGGCATTACACTTTGGCTACATAGTTTGTACTGTCTTCTCTCCCAGTACTTGCATTTTATGTCCACAGATTCTAGCTTAGATTTTATGTAGTTATGTACTAGTTGATCACATTTACTGAATTTTCTTAATGGAAATCCGGGTGACTGTTCCATTGGTATTGTAGATGTTCATTGAAGTAAGAAAAGTTAGGATCCTATGTCACTTATCACATGGCTGTCTTAACCTGAAGCTCGACTAGTTTATTTCTTTAACTTTAAAGAGTTATATATAATTGGAATATCAAATATTGTAATGACAAATGATTATATTCTTATTTATTGTTTGTATTTGCCTTTTGTCTTTTCAAATTTTAATATATTCACAGTTATTTTTCCATATGGGGTCATTTTTCATTCTATATTAACATTTTTGATGATTTATAAATATTAAATTCAAAATTATAGAACTGATTCATTTAACCATTTTGTTCATGTCATGGCACCTTGGTGGTGAAATGAATAGAGTATTGGGCACAGACTCAGGAACACAAGTTCTAAATCAGCCTTAGCATGGGCAAGTTATTTTTCCCCAGTTTTCTCAGATATAAAATGAATGTGAAAATTTTCCTACATGCCAAGGTAGTTTTGAGGATCAAATGAGATAATATTTATAAAACCCTTATAACCATTTCTAGCATATAGAACATGTTTAATAAGTACTTGTTTCCTTCTTTTTTCTGTTTATCTCTTTTTTGAAAAAAACTAGATCTAGTCCTAAATTGTTAATTGTTCTTTTTCCTTCATTCTCAAAGAGAATCATGACATCAGGGACATGATGCCATGACATGCAAATGACTTGAATTTGAGTGAAGGGGGGCTGTGCAAAGTCACCTGTTTCATTTCCCCTCCAGAGCCCGTGGCTTTAGGACCAGTGGCAAGAGAGGAGGATACTCATTGCATCTTAGCTCTAGATGCAATGAGAGACCTTAGTCTTTTTTAAAATAAGGTCTTCAACAGGCCTCAGTTTCATTAAGGCTGTACTCATTCAGTGATTAAAACTAGATAGCAATTTAGGCAAAGAATTTCTTCATTAATCTAGTCCCCCCCCCAAAAAAAAAAAAAAAAAAAAAAAAAAAAAAAAAAAAAAAAAAGCTTGGTAAATAAATGTTGGAGAGGAAGATCTTCAGGGTTTATTATCTAAGTAGAAATGACTGCTATTTACTTTCAGTCTGAGTCAATCAGTTCCCAAACAATAACCAAATGGGGCTTATCCTGGGACCTATTGATAGCCAATAATGAGAATCAGAGTGATTTAAGTTATGGTTCTTAAGAATAAATCTAACCTTTAAATCCCCAAATATTACTTGGCTTACCCATCTACCTCTTAGGATCCCTTCCTTATTCTCTCCCCTCACCCTTCCCCTCCCTCTTATCTAACCTAGACACTTTATCCCATTCCTATCTCTCCTTTATCCTATCCCTCCTCCATATCTCTTTACCCTCATTTCTTTTTTTAATTTCTTTTTTTTATTTAATTTTTGAATTTAAAAGATTTTTATATCTTTCTAAATATACATGAATTGTTCCCTCTTTAACCCATTCTGGATGAAAGTAAAGTTCCAGAACTCCCTGTGTTCCTTTCCCATCGAATTTCTCTGTGGCAGTTCTTCCTCTTGCCCTTAATTTGTATAAGATCATTACTTTTTTCACTTTTTCCTACACAGTTCTGCTTTTTAGAATTACATCATACTCAGCTCTATGCCAATCCTTATTTCAGACATCCAATTGATGTGAATTGACTATATCCCCCTGTCAGGAAGAAGCCCAAAACCTGTTCATATAGAATAATGTGAAGTCAGAGTCTATTGTTAATTCATCCATCCTGTCTCCAATCTAGTTAGCATCTTTAAAGACATTCACAACAACCTTTGAGAGAACCTTGATGAAACTTAGCTTTCCCAGACTGTCTTATTACCATAAGTTAAGACAGCCCAAATGTAAACTCTATCAGCTATAATTGCATGCAAAAAGAAAGTTACCTTTCCCAGACTCTTGATTGGCATATCTTCAGACAGATCTGGGACCCGGCCTGCCAGGTGCATTCAATCTGGCTGTTTGATTTCCCCTACTTTTGAGCTCCTAGCACTTCTCTCTGACCTTCTGTCTTGAGCTTTTTACACCTGAGAAACCCCCAAGGCTACATTTCCCCTATAAAAAAATCTGCTTATGATGAAGATCTCTGCTAAATTCACTTTAGGATTAAACCCACTATGAGGATATTCTTTCCCCCTCCTCATAGTGCCTAATGGCACCTTTCTACTTTAGCTAATGTTAGTTAGTCTGCTAAACTCCTCTATGAATGTAACTTCCAAGTCAATAGCATGCTTAGGTTTCATGGATTATTCCTTTAATGGGTTCTTCCAAATTTCTTTCCTTTTTAACTATATGCTTTTTTTTCTATTTCATATTTGCCAATGATGGTGCCTATTTTATCTGTAAACTCCTTTCCTAAATAAAACTTTCTTTTGGCAAGGAGAATAGCCCCTGTGAATTTGTCATGTGTTTGTTCCAAATTAGATATTGCTACCTCAGGCTCTTCACAATTACCAATGACTTAGACATACGGTTTATATCTCCAGGTATAAAAGATAAACTGTTTCTCTCTATTAGTTTGTCCCTTATAATGTCTTTGATATATATCTTACATTCCCCATGGAACTTATATGTCAATTTAATTATAACACATATGTCTGTATAGATACAATTTATACATTTATATGAATATATATATACCAATTTAAAATTCTTCTTTGTTTATTTTTGCAGATATTTAAAAGAAATAAGTATAGTAAAATGCAAATTGCTTCATATAACTCCACAAAAAAAAAAAAGATTATCTACCTAGATTATTATTTCTTTTTTTTTTTTAAGATTTTATTTTCAAAACATATGCACAGATAATTTGATAACATTGATCCATGCATAGCCTTGGGTTTCAGATTTTCTTTTTCTTCCCCCTACCCTCTCTCCTAGATGGCAAGCAATTCAATATATGTTAAATCCAATATGTATAAACATATTTATACAATTCTCTTGCTGCACAAGGGAAACCGGATCAAAAAACAAAAGAAAGTAAATGAGTAAAAAAACAAAATGGAAGCAAACAACAACAAAAAGAGTGAGAATGTAATGTTATGATCCACATCAGTTCCTATAGTTCACTCTCTGGGTATAGATAACTCTCTTCATCACAAGATCATTGGAACTGGCATCAATAATCTCATTGTTGGAAAAAGTCATGTTCATCATGTACTATTATTTCTTTTATAGTATTTTGTTTTTTCCCAATTATGTGGCAGGACAATTTTTGGCATTCATTTGTACAAGTTTTGAGTTACAAATATTTCTTCCCCTCTTCTTCCTTCCCTTTTTCCCCTTCCCTTTTCCAAAAAAAAAAAAAAAAAAGGCAAAAATAGGCAATTTGATACAGGTTATATATGTGCTATCTTATAAAACATGTTTCCATATCAGTCACAGTTGTAAAAGAAGATCAAAAGAGAAAAAAATGAAAGAGAATAAATTAAGTGAAAGAAAGTAAGCTTCAATCTGAATTCAGAGTGCATTAGTTCTTTCTCTGGATATGGATAGCATTTTCTTTTGTGAGTCCTTTGCACTTTTCTAAGATTATCGATGAATGTCATCATATTCATATATTACAACTTGTCAATCATTTCCCACTTGATGGTCATCTGCTCAATTACCAATATTTTGCCATGGCTGCTATAAATATTTTTTACATGTAGTTCATTTACCCCACCCTTCTTTTTAATTATCTTTTTGGGATACAGAGCTAGTGGTAGTATTGCTGGGTCAAAGGCTATATATAGTTTGATTGCCCTTTAGGCATAGTTCCAAATTGTTCTCCAGAATGGTAGGATCACTTCACAACTCCACCAAAAGTGCACTAATGTCCCAATATTCCAAATATTTTTTTCCTTTTTTTGTTGTCATATTAGTCAATCAGGAAGATGTAAGATAGTTCTGTTGTGCCACAATTCCCTTTTAATGTCCTGTCCTAGTCTCCCCATTGTCTTATTTAGTTACTCTGCCTCAGGTTATAACCATTCCCTCTTAATGTTTGATGAGATAAAGGTTTTGTATCTTTAAGCTATAATCATTCCTTCTTAATAATTGACAGAATAAAGATCTATCCATTTTAGACATCATTAGAATATCAGTATCCTCTCCAGTACCTCCCTCCATTGTGTCATCCTAGGTACCTCCCCCCGTTAGATTATCCCCATCCAGGTATCCCCCCCCTCCCCTATTATGTCAAATCTTGTCCCTATACTCATGGCTGGATTCTTTTAGATGATAGTCTTGTTCAGCCCTGGGACCAAACATGGATCCATTTGATCCCAGTAAATTTCTCCATTTAATAAACTATGAAATTGTTCTCTAATCTCTGTCTTGCTCAGTTTCTCTGGCATTACAGTTCTTCAGAGTAGTTTAAATTTGCATTTCATCAGTGATTTGAAGCACTTCTTCATATGCTTATAGTCAGCTTTGATTTCATCATCTGAAAATTGTCTGTTCATATCCTTTGACTATTTATTAACCAGAGAATAATTTGAATTAATTAACAGCTTAGATTGTCATGCTAATGACTGCCATGTGCCAAGCCAGTGGAGTGTTGGTGTATTTCTCTGGTGCTACAGAAAAGCACAGTGCACCTCAGCTGTTGTTTAGGGCTATGCTGAAGATTCTTAAACCATTTTTGGAGTTGGAGTCTTCCAGTTCCCTTGGCTATGCTGAAGTACATTGGGGAGGGGGGGGTTGTGATGTTGGCACTTTCTGGCCGCAGGACATGAGTTCAGGAACTCTTGCTGCCTTACTGAGATGGGCTTGCTGCTGGTTTACTGGTATACCTCATGTCCTGGACTATATTCTCCTTTTATCTGAATGAAACAGACCTTTCTTAGTGACCTTCCAAGTTTATTGAGTTAAAAAATTGTTTCATCCCATTTTTTTTCTGATTCTATTATTCCAGGATTTGTTTGAGGGTGCTTTTTTATTTTCTGTTGGAGATGAATAGGAATATATGGAGAATAATTATGGCACTTCACTGCTTACTCTAACATTTTGCCTCCCAGAATCTACTTATATTTATAGTGAGTTACATGGTATTTAAGAAAAGCCAAAAATCCATATGATCTAGGTAGAATGCATTATTCTCATATAGTTTTTAAATTATGATAAAAATGATAAAGGCAAGGGACAAGAGTGATAGGGCACAGCTTCTAGGAGAAATATAGCAATAATGATTTTAAGGTCCCATGATCTTTAAGTGCTTCTATTCTAATAATCTGTCAATGATTCTAAAATTTTCTGACCTTATATAGTCCTACAAATTCTAACTGTCAGATACATATTCTGCTGGTCACTGATAACTAAATTCCTAAGATGACTCCTCAAGTCTACCTTTAGGCCATAAAGTTAGCATATCAATGACATGAAGAATTGGATGAATTTGGCTCCTTGGTTCTTTGCTAAATTTGCTAAAGGATTGTTAAATTCTTTTGAAAAATAGTCAGCTTCCTTACAAAGAGAAATTCCATTTAAAGTAACTACTGATAATATAAAATATTTAGGAATCTACCTGCCAAGGGAAAATCAGAAACTTTATGAGCAAAATTACAGACCACTTTTCACACAAATTAAGTCTGATCTAACCAATTGGAAAAATATTAAATGCTCTTGGATAGGGTGAGCAAATATAATAAAGTTGACAATATTACCTAAACCAATCTATTTATTTAGCGCTATACCAATCAGAGTCCCAAAAAACTATTTTAATGACCTAGAAAAAATAACAACAAAATTCATGTGGAAAAACAAAAGGTCAAGAATTTCAAGGGAATTAATGAAAAAAAAATCAAATGAAGGTGGCTTAGCTGTACCAGATCTAAAATTATATTATAGAGCAGCAGTTACCAAAACCATTTCGTATTGGCTAAGGAATAGATTAGTTGATCAGTGGAATTGGTTAGGTTCAAGGGACAAAACAGTCAACAACTATAGCAACCTACTCTTTGACAAACCCAAAGACCCCAGCTTTTGGGATAAGAACTTACTGTTTGATAAAAATTGCTGGGAAAATTGGAAACTAATATGGCAGAAACTAGGGATTGATCCATACTTAACGCCGTACACCAAGATAAGGTCAAAATGGGTTCATGACCTAGGCATAAAGAATGAAATTATTAATAAATTAGAGGAACATAGGATAGTTTACCTCTCAGACCTGTGGAAGGGGAAGGTCTTTATGACCAAAGCAGAACTAGAGATCATTACTGATCACAAAATAGAAAATTTCGATTATACCAAACTGAAAAGTTTTTGTACAAACAAAACTAATGCAGACAAGATTAGAAGGGAAGCAATAAACTGGGAAAATATTTTTACAGTCAAAGGTTCTGATAAAGGCCTCATTTCCAAAATATATAGAGAATTAACTCTAATTTATAAAAAATCAAGCCATTCTCCAATTGAAAAATGGTCAAAGGATATGAACAGACAATTCTCAGATGAAGAAATTGAAACTATTTCTAGTCATATGAAAAGATGCTCCAAGTCATTATTAATCAGAGAAATGCAAATTAAGACAACTCTAAGATACCACTACACACCTGTCAGATTGGCTAAGATGACAGGAAAAAATAATGATGATTGTTGGAGGGGATGTGGGAAAACTGGGACATTGATGCATTGTTGGTGGAGTTGTGAACGAATCCAACCATTTTGGAGAGTAGTTTGGAACTATGCTCAAAAAGTTATCAAACTGTGCATACCCTTTGATCCAGCAGTGTTACTACTGGGATTATATCCCAAAGAGATTATAAAGAAGGGAAAGGGACCTGTATGTGCACGAATGTTTGTGGCAGCCCTTTTTGTAGTGGCTAGAAACTGGAAACTGAATGGATGTCCATCAGTTGGAGAATGGCTGAATAAATTGTGGTATATGAAAATTATGGAATATTACTGTTCTGTAAGAAATGACCAACAGGATGATTTCAGAAAGGCCTGGAGAGACTTACACGAACTGATGCTGAGTGAAATGAGCAGGACCAGGAGGTCATTATATACTTCAACAACAATACTATATGATGACTATTTCTGATGGACCTGGCCATCCTCAGCAATGAGATCAACCAAATCATTTCCAATGGAGCAGTAATGAACTGAACCAGCTACGCCCAAAGAAAGAACTCTGGGAGATGACTAAAAACCATTACATTGAATTCCCAATCCCTATATTTATGCCCACCTGCATTTTTGATTTCCTTCACAAGCTAATTGTACAATATTTCAGAGTCTGATTCTTTATGTACAGCAAAATAACGGTTTGGTTATGTATACTTATTGTGTATCTAATTTATATTTTAATATGTTTAACATCTACTGGCCATCCTGCCATCTGGGGGAGGGGGTGGGGGGTAAGAGGTGAAAAATTGACCTGTAAATAAAAGGCTATTAAAAAAAAAGAAAAAGAAAAAGAAACTTAGTTTCAATTGGTTTTACAATTAAAATAAACTTTGCCCTTTTACTTGGATATGGGTTCAAGCCTGCAAATTCTTTTGAGACACCTCATGATACCATTATGTGAACCCAAACCTTTTGGGGTCCTTTTTAAACTTCAACATTTGATGGCTCTGAACAAAGATAATTTTCCCTCTCCTGACTTAATTCCCTCCTTGTCAATCTTATCCCTCAATCTTACAGTTGGGACACCCCAAACAACTGGGAGAAGGCTTGTCTGAGTCATCATGAGCTTCACCTTCAGCAAATTTTCCTTGATTGGTGATACCAAGACTTGGTAATTCTTGCAATTTTCAGTAAAATTCCTTGGGAAGCTTTGCCACCTTTCCACCTTCTCTGGGATGCCAGAGGAGACAAAGTGTTATCAGATTGATGAGGTTTGAATCCCCTCAATTTCTGGTGGTAATGAGTTAATGGCAATGAAAGATTTGTTTAAACAAATCGCCTTTTAATCAGCTGCAGGTTTAAAGTGAAAGAATTCATGTATTCCGAATTATTAATTGCAAAATGCAAGTTTATTGTTGGATAGAAACCAGTTTGCTAAGCCACTGACTTCTACGTGACAGGGTCCTATTGGGAAATTGAATTTTATGCCAAAAATCAGCAGGCAGGATCCTAGCAAATTGCTTGGGCCTTCTGCAAGGAGTTGAGTTTAAGGGGAACCTATTTTATATGGGTATTTTGATGGGGGCTGGGAGAGGCCAGGATTTCTCAATTGAATGAGAACTCAAAACTTGAAAAAGATCAATGGGAGTTGATTTGCCTCTGAATAATGTTACTTCTCTCATTCTGGGAGGATGGGCCTTGTCTCTAGACTCCTTGGAGCCTGAGAGATCCTGATCTCTGAGATCAGAAAACGGGATGCAATAAAGGGAATCTTAAAGGGAACACAGCTTCAGTAAAGGAACAGTTTCCCTTTCTCTTCAAGATGACATTTTGCAAAGAAATTTTATGGCTTTTGGCAAAGATGGGGCAATCATCTTTCATGACATTTTTGTCTGTCTGCATCTCTGGGCAGGATGTCCATGTCATGTTTGTTCTGTGAGTTATGTTCTGTTACCTGGAAAGACTTATAATGCAACCAGCAAAAAAAAAAAAACTTCTACACTGTAGTTAGAATGCTAGAAAGATTTCTTAACATCCTTGACTCCCACTTAAAAAGATGTGAAAGCCAGTCAACCACTGCATTTGGTAAGCCCAACATTCTCTGTTTCAATTACATTAGCTATGTAATTTACAACAAATTATTTTATCTCTGCCCAGTTTTCTGATAAGAGAAATAACAATCTTCATATGAACAATCTTCTTGTTCAGCCATTAATTCCCAATTAATGAACATCTACTCATTTTCCAATTATTTGCTACCACAAAAAGAGCTGGTATAAACATTTTTGCACATGTGGGTTATTTTCCCTACTTTAATATTTCCTTGGGTTACAGACCTAATAATGGCACTGCTGGGTTAAAGGGTATGAAGTGTGATAGCCCTTTGGGCATAGTTCCAAATTGCTCTCCAGAATGACTGGATCATTTCACAATTCCACCAACGATTCATTAGTGTTTTCTTACATCTTCTACATTTATCATTATCTTTTTCTGTCATTTTAACAATGAGAGGAATAAGGTAGTACCTGAGAGTTGTTTTACTTTGCATTTCTTTAATCAATACTTATTGAGATCAGTTTTTCATATAACTATAGGTATTTTAATTTTATCATCTGAAATTATTCTGTTGATATTCTTTGACCTTTCATCAATTGGAGGAATGACTTGTATTCTATAAATTTGACAAAATTCTTTATATATTTTAGAAATGAGACCTTTATCAGAAATACTGTCTGTTCCCAACTTTGTACTTCCCTTTTAATCTTGTTTCTATTGGTTTTCTTTGGGCAAAATCTTTTTAATTTAATATAATCAAAGTTGTCCATTTTGCTTTTCATAATGTTCTCTACTTCTTTAGTCATAAATTCCTCCCTTCTTCAAATATCCGATATCTATTACTCTCCTCATTTGTTTATGATATCATTTTTTTGGCCCAAATCATGTACACATCTTAATCTTATTTTGCAAAGTGGTGTGAGATGTAGGTCTCTGATAATTTTCTGACTTATTATTTTTCAATTTTCCCAGCAACTTTTGTCAAATAGTGAATTCATGTTCCAGAAGCTGGAGTTGGGGGGTCTATCAAATACTAAATTCTATAGGCCTTTGATTACTGGGTCTGATGTTTCTAATCTATTCCATGGATCTACCACTGTATTTCCTGGCCAGTACCAAAAGGTTTTGATGATTGCTGTTTTATAATACAATTTTAGGTTTGGTACTACTAAGCTACCATCCTTTGTGTTTTTTTTTTTCTTTAATTACTTGATCTTTTTATTCTTGATCTTTTTATTTCTTCCAAATGAATTTTATAATGATTTTTTTCTAGTTTAATAAAATAATTTTGTGGCAGTTGATTGGCATGACACTAAACAAGTAGATTAAGTTAGGCAGAATTATCAGTTTTATTTTATTAGCTTGACCTAGCCATAAACAATTGCTTTTTTTTTTTTTTCAATTTTTTAGATCTGGCTTTATTTGTGTGAGAAGCATTTTGTAATTGTGTTCATATAGTTCTTGAGTTTGTCTTAGCAGATAAACTCCAAAATTTTATTTTATCTATAGCAATTTTAATGGAATTTATTTTTCTAGCTCTTGCCGAAGGACTTTGTCAGTAATATATAGATATACTGAAGATTTGTGTGGATTTGTTTTATGTCCTGCAAGTTTGCTAAAGATGTGAATTGTTTCCAATTAATCTTTGAATGATTTTTCTAGGATTCTCTAATTACAGCATTATATTATCTGCAAAGAGTGATGATTTTATTTCCTCATTGACTATTCTAATTCCTTTTATTTCTTTTTCTTTTCTTATTGCTAAACCAACATTTCTAGTACAATATTGAATAACAGTGGTGATAATGGGTATCCTTGTTTTACCTCTAATTTTACTGGGAGTGCCTCTAATGTCTCTTTATTACAAATGATGCTTGCTAGTGATTTTAGATAGATACTTCTTATTATTTTAAGAAAGCTCCCTTTAACCTTATGCTCTTTAGTATTTTTCATAGGAATGAGTGCTGTATTTTGTCAAAAGCTTTTCCATTATCTCTTGAGATTATCATATGATTTCTGGCAATTTTGTTACTGATATAGTCGATTATGGTAATAGTTTTCCTGATATTGAACCAGCCCTGCATTCCTGGCATAAATCCCACTTGGTCATAGTGTATCATCCTGGTATATCATCTCTTTGCTAATATTCTACTTTAAATTTTTACATCAATATTCATTAGGGAGATTGATCTGTAATTTTCTTTTTCTGCTTTGGTCTTTTTGGTTTAGGTATCAGTATGAATTTGTATCATAAAAGGAATTTGGCAGGACTCATTCCTTACTTATTTTTCCAAATAGTTCACATAGTATTGGAATTAATTATTCTTTAAATGTTTGGTAGAATTCACTTGTGAATCTATCTGGCCCTGGATATTTTTTCTTAGGAAATTCATTAATCCCTTGTTCAATTTCTTTTTCCAAAATGGAACTATTTAAGTAATTTATTTCTGTTAATTTGGGTATATTTTTGTAAATATTCATCCATTTCAGTTATATCATAAGACTTGCTGCCATAGTGGTAGGCAAAATAGCTTCTATTTATTGTTTAAAATGCTTTGTCATTGGTGGTAAATTCATAATTTTCATTTTTGATGCTAGTGATTTTTTTTAATTTATTTTTTTCTAATCAAAATAACTAAAGATTCATCTATTTTGTTTTTTTTCATAAAACCAATGAAGTTTTTTTTTTTAATTTTCAATTTTATTAATCTCTCCTTTGGGTTTCATAATTTCTAATTTGGCATTTAATTGGGGATTTTTAATTTGTTTTGCATGCCCAATTGATCTCCTCTTCTCTATTTTATTTATGTAGCTATTGAGAAATATAAATTTCCCTTAAAAACTGTTTTGGCTGCACCCCATAAATTTTGTTATTTTGTGTCCTTATTGTCATTCTCTTGGATGAAATTATAGATTGTTTCTGTTTTTTTTTTTTTAATTTGACCCACACATTTTAAAAAATTAAATTATTTAATTTCCAATTTGTTTTTAATTTCTCTTTCCCTGGCTCTTTATTGAATATAATTTTTATTGCATTGTGGCCTAAAAAAAGATGCATTTATTATTTCTTGCTTTCTTCATTTGATTGTGAGGTTTTTGTGCCCTAATACATGGTCCATTTTTTGTGTTGGTACAATGTACTGCAGAGAAAAAGTTGTATTCCTTTCTGTCCCTATTCAATTTCCACAAAGGTCTATCATATCTAGGTTTTCAAGGATTCTATTAACCTCCCTAGTTTGTTTCTTGTTTATTTTGTGGTTAGATTAATCCAATTCTGAGAGAGGAATGTTGAAGTTCCCCACTACTATATTTTGCTATGCATTTTTTCCTGTAACTGGCATAAAATCTTTTCTAGGACTTTGGCTGTTCTGCCACTTGGTGAATTTACACTTAATATTGTTACTACTCCATTATTTATGGTACTTTTTATCACAATATTTTCCCTTCTTATCTATTTTTACTTTTGCTTTATCTGAGACCTGAATTGCTACCCCTGCATTTTTTACTTTACCTGAAGCATGACAAATTTTTTCCAGCCTTTTACCTTTACTTTGTATGTGTCTCTTTGTGTCAAATGTATTGTTTGTAAATAACATATTGTATTATTCTGTTTTTTGATCCACTCTGCTTTTTGCTTCTGTTTTATGGAAGAGATCATATCATTCCCATTCACAGTTATGATTATCACTTCTGCATTTCCCTTCTTCCTACTTTCTCTCCTGTATATACTTTTGTTCTCTCTTTCTACCCTGTTCTCAGTCAATTTTTTTCTTTTACCCATCATACCCATTACTTTATCTCTTATCACTCCTCCTTCTTCCTCCTACTAATTTTTAAAAGTGCTCCATGTTGGAGTACAAGGGAGAGCTCTTGGAATACACAGGAGCCACCTGGCTGCTGGAGATCCAACCCAGAATTAATCTCCTCTTGTGAGAGGATGATACAAGGAGACTGAAAGGCAATTGCTGTTTTCTGACCTCTCTGACTGAGAGGCCGTTGTATTGTTTGACCTCTCTCCTCTTCCCTCTGCCTCCAACTTATCTCATTCCCAGTCCATAACACCTGTGTCAGCAAAGGCTGCCTTACAACTTCTTCAGATGTCACAATCCATAGCTGTGGAGGCTCTTGGAGAATTGACCTGTCCCTTAACAACTCCATCCACTACCTTACCTTCTATCACCCCTTCCCCCCTTCTTTTACCTTTTTCTGTAGTGTTTCTGCCTTCCTTTTTTCTGCCCCACCATTTTTATCCTCTTTCTCCTCCTACTTCTTTATACAGTTAGATAAATTCTATACACAACTGAATGATTGTCATCCCCTCTTAGAACCAAAACTAATGAGATCAAACTTTAGGCAATACTTACCCCCCTCTCTTCTTTCCTTGTAATGTAATAGGTCTTTTGTGCCTCTTCATTTGAAGTAATTGTCCCATTACAACTTCCTTTTCCTTTTTTTTTTAAGTATAGACTTTTTCCCACCAGTTAATGTCTTTTTCTTTGATATCATTACATCAGAGTCCATTCACAACCACACCCTCAATCCATGTGATGCCTAACTCTGTCTACCTGTGAAAAATATAATTCTCAAGAGTTATAGATATGATTTTAACATCAAGGGATGTTAACAGTTTAATCTTTAAATAATACATATTTCCCCTCCCCTTTTGTTTTACTTTCTATGCTTCTCGTGTCCTGTGTTTGTAAATTAAATTTTCTTGTTTATTCTGTTTTTTTCAATAGAAATGATTGAAAGTCTGTTACTTCATTGAGCTCCATCACTTCCCCTGATACATGATGCCGACTAGCTGGGTAGTCAATATTTTGCTGTTACCCTAGGTCTTTTGCCTTCTGGAATATTGTATTCCAGGACCTGATTCATTAGAGTAGAAGCTGCCAGTTTCTGGGTGATCCTGACTCCTTGCTAATTAATATTTGCTCCTCAATATTTGAACTGTTTTTGTCTGCTTGCTTGTAGTTTTGCAACAATGTTCCTTGGCATTTTCCTTGTGGGATCTTTCTGAAGGTTATTGATGGATTTATTAAATCAGTATTTCCCCCTCTGTTTCTAGAATATTAGGACAATTTTCCTTAATGATCTCTTGAAGAATGCTATCCAGACTCTTTTTTTTTTTTTTTTTTTTTTTTTTTTTTTTTTTTTTTTTTTTTTTTTTTTTTTTTTTTTTTTTTTTTTTTTTTTTTTTTTTTTTTTTTTTGCTCAAGGCCTTTAAGTGGACCAATAATTTTAAAATTGTCTCTTCTGGATCTATTTCCCAGGTTGGCTATTTTTCCAATGAGGTATTTCACATTTTCTTCCATTTTTTTTCATTCTTTTTACTTTAACTGATTCTTGCTATCTCACAGAGTCATTAGCTTGCATTTATCTTGTTCTAGTTTTTAACGTGTGATTTTCTTCAATTAGCTTTTTCATCTCTTTTTCCATTGGGTTAATTTTTTTTAAGGTTTTGTTTTCTTCAGAAATTTTTCCTTCCTTTCCCAAGCTCTTGACTTTCTCATGCATACCTCTCATTCCCTTTCTTATTTTTCTACTTCTTTTATTTGCCTTTTAAAATCTTTTATGAAGACTTTCAAGAATGTTGGACTTGAGACCAGTTTATCTCACTCTGATATTTCTTCTCTGGACATTCTGTCCTCTCAGTTTGGGTTTTGGTCTGCCCTGTCCCCATAATATCTTTTTATGGTCAAAGTTCTTTTCTGTTTCTTGCTCATTTCTTTTCCTTTTCTTTGGTATATCCTCTGTTTTATTTTTATTTTATTTTATTTTTATGGTTGAACTCTGTTCCTGGGGTAAAAGTGGTGCTGTATCAAGCTTTTTGTGCAGCTTTGAGCCTGAGCTTTGAGCACAGGGACTCCTTGTATTTGTGTTGGTAGCTTTTCCCCTCTTTACAGGAAAAAAGCCAGTTTTCTTAGAGTTTGTCTTTTGATCTGGGATTGGAAGCTACCCCCTTGATTTATTCCTCTACTGAGCCAGGACTGAAGGTTTTATTTGATGATTTGCTGTATGATTGCTGATGATTAAGACCCTGTCACTGACTTTCCCAGAGTCTATATGACCTGAGCTTAACCCTCTTTTCCCTCCAGTGAGACTGACCTTTCTTGAAGTTTTTCCAGTCTATCTTGAGCTGGAGAGAGATTTCCTTCCAGCACACTCTTCAGAAACTTGGTTTCATGTGGTTTTTGAAGGAAACTGGGAGAGCATGAGTAGCTTCCTATTGGTCCTGTATCCAAAATATATCACAAAAAAAGTGAAAACAATTCACATGTACAAAAACATTTATAGCAGCACTTCTTAAGGTATCAAAGAATTGAGAATTGAGAGAATTTCCATCAATTAAGGAATGGCTGAACACATGAATATAATAGAATTTTAATGTCCCAAAAGAGATAATAAACAGGTAGATTTTAGATCTGGAAAGAATTATATCAGCTGATGCTAAATTAAGTGAGCAGAACTAGGAGAATATTATACACAGTAAAAATCACATTGTGTGATGATCAACTATCATATATATTTCTCAATAGCACAGTGGTCTAAGACAATTCTAAAAGACTTGTGATGGAAAATGCCATCCACATCCCAAGAAAGAACTATGGTGACTGAATGCAAATTTTTTTTTCATGTTCCTCCCCCCCCTTTTTTTGAATTCTTCTTTCACAATATGATTATTATAGAAATACATTTAACATGACTGTACATGTAGAACCTATATCAGATTGCTTGTTATCTTGAGGAATGGGGAGGGAAGGTAGGCAGGGAGAAAAATTTGGGACTCAAAATCTTACAAAAATAAATGTTGAAAACTGTCTTTATATGTAATTGGAAAACTAAAAGTATTATTAAGTGCAAAAGCAACAAACAAAAACAATCTTCTTCATAAGTATAATGAGGTTTTGTTTAAAGACTGTGACGAAAAAAAAAAAACCTACTACCTTAAAAAATGTGCCATTCAAAACTTTTGTATAATTTAAATTTTTGGAAGTCTTTTTTTTTACAGCAAGTCTACATTTGCTTCTTTGTAGCTCGCATATGTTGTTTCTAATTCCACATTTTGGAGCCAATAATAATACTAATCAACTCTCACATGACTTGCTGTAAGATCTACAAAATTAGCTATCTTATTACTACTATATCATTCTTTTCCCAGATCAATATAAAAAGATCCTTCAGGTAACATATAGAAAAATTTCAAATCTGTTACAGTTTGTTTTTCCTGGGACAATTCCTATAGTTAATGTCTTTCCTAAAATGTGATCCACAAAAGTAAACACAATAGCACATATTGTGATTAGTTGCCTACAATGGGAGCATCATCTTCAAAATTATTATCTACATAACTATACATATATAAAAACTATAAGTGTATGTGTGTGTGTGTATATATGTGTGTGTGTGCGCACAATATAAAAACTAAGCATATTATATATATATATATATATATATATATATATATGTATATATATATATATATATACATATATATACACACATGTACCCATACCATATATACATTTGTATATATGCACATGTATATCTATATTGTATGAATCTGAACATGTATGTTTACATATGTATGCATGCACACATATGTGCATATATTTATCATGTAATTTGTATGTATACAGCAGTTCTATAAAACTTATTTTGAAAACATTGATTTATTCCAATGTGATTTATATATTGAAGAATATTTTGAGCTTAACTTAATGTCATGTTAGCTTATTTTATTATATATATATTTATATATCATACTATATCATATCATATCATATTATATTACATTATATATATATTATATTATTTAGAGATATTGCTTATGCAGAAAACTGCACCATTTTACAATGGCCCACAAGTTGTAATCATTCGGATGACATGCCTTTTTTCAAGGGATGGTGTGATATTTATTATACATTTTTCTATGTAGGATCTGTGAGCAGAGGAGCACTGGTTTCTCATTTTTCCCTTCTTTTCTTCTTCTGTCAGGGATTTTGGGCCCCAGGATCTATGAGTCTAAATTGGAGATTTTGCCAATTTGGGGGAGGGAAAGAGCAATCCTGGCTGTGCATATAAGCTCAAGGCTGAAAAAAAAATGAGGATTCTGCCCTATTTATTGAACGATTTCTCAACCATTTAACCTGTATAAAATCATAGTTATTTTTTTTTATTAGGTTCCCATCTTATTTGTAATGTGTTATTTACAAAATTTTTGAATGTGTGCTCTTAATCCCATTTCCCCCATAAACTGTTTTTACATTATGCAATTTTGCATGAAATGGCCTTTTATGAAAACAAAAATATAGCAGAACTGACTGTGCTTTATGCTTACATATCCTTACATATTTATCTTCTAACCAGAAAATTATAAAGTTCTTCTGGGCAAGGAGTACTATCCCTCTGATTTTATGTTTCTAGCACCTTGCATAGGCTTTTGTACATAGTAAATAAGTCTATTGCATTGAATTGAAATCATTCTACTCCTTTGGAATCATTAGATTATTTCCTAAATAACCATTAGTCATCCATTTAATGTATTATGATTCTGAAAATAATTAAATCAATTCCCTAGATGTTTTTAAGAGGAAAAAAGCATTTATTAAGATCCTGTATTTGCCATTGTTCTATGTACTTTACAAGTATTTTAATTTGACCTATATGACATGCAGGAGAGGTAGGGGCTATTATTGCCTTCATTTTTATAACTGAGGCAGAGGTTAAATAGCTTGCTCTAATTCCCTTCTTTTTTTCCCCTTTTCAAAATTAGAATGTTTTGGCTTCTTCAATCCTGATATCCCTTTCTAATTCAAACTTATCTTGCAGAGGTCACCAACAGTGATGCAGCACACATCTGTTCTTTCAGTTCCAAGGACATTGTATATGTTGGGAAAATGATATCTATATCTGTCTATCTATCTATCTATCTATCTATTTTTCCAATCAATCAGTCAATACTTTTTTTTTTATTAAGTGCTTAGACTAAAGTGAGATGCACAAAGTCATCAGCTTCACTCTCTCTTTCAGTCATCAAAGTTCAGTGGCAAGACATAAGTCAAGAAGACCAGCAGTGGTCCAGTACTCAATGAATGATGTTAGCATCTTTGATATCTGACCAAGATCTAAGCACTCCATAATGCCTGCTTCAGCTGCCTTCATGGACATTGGAATAAATTTCTCTCCTGCACTCATTCCACTATGGGAAGACTTCACATACTTGGGATAGACATCTTCCTATCTGACAAACACTCTTGAGACCTTTTGCTTGGATTACCCTATCTGTGGAGTTTGGTGTTTGGCATGTTCATGCTACAGATTCTTGGAACCACAAGTAAGAGTTGAATGAGGGTGAAATAATCAAAGGAGGATAAGTAGCCCTGAAAAAGTATCTGAAAGCCCTCACATCATCATTGGGAGTTCTCATGAACACTGAGTTAGGCACTGTGCTAAACACTAACTTAAACACTTGAAGTTCAAATTTTCATCTCTCTCTAAAAAAACATTACTCTAAAAAAAACACCAGAACCTAACAAGATCTGGCTGTAACCACCAAAAACCAAAAAGTCACCAAGTCATCAAAAAGTGACTCGGCTCAGGCAGTAACACAGTCCTAGTCACATCCTGCAGTATGGGGCTTTTGCAGAAGGCAGGGGAGGGGGAGACAGTTACAAACTGCAAGGCAGTGGGGCACAGTCCAGGGCAGCATGTAATTTGCACAGTGTAGGGCTCAGTCTGGGGCAACAGAACTTCTCCAGCATGACTGTGGTTCCCAGGGCAGAGACACTTCAGTCCCTGCAGGGCCATTCACTGCTCAGCCACTAATACCCACAGCTCCAGGGCAGGATTTGGCTTGGGGTAGTGAAACTATCACTGTCCAGCTTCTAGCCCCAGGAGAGTCATTTACTCCCGCAAGCAAGATTCTTTGCAGGGTACTTCTGTACCTCCACAGTACAGGCCTGAGTTACTTCCCGGGGGGACTCTTTCCCAGAGCACTCCCATACCTCCCTGCTCTTTGTAGCCAGTTGGCAGGAGAGTTACCTGTCCATATACCTATCACTGCTCTGCAGAAGAAGCTGGTAACCTACTGGTCCTTAAGGCAGACACTACTACTACATTAAAAAATGAGTAAAAAAACCAAAAGGACGATCAATAGCTTCTATATAGAAAAAGAGCAGGTTTTCAACCCCAAGGAGACTAATAGCAGACAGTCTCCAGACAATTGTTGGTCTCCAACACAAAAGGCTCTTCTAGAAGAGACTTAAAAACCTTAAAAGAGAACTAGAAGAAAAATGGAGAAAGGAAAAAGAAGCTATGCAAGAGAGCAACAACTTCCTGAAATGTAAATTGGAAAAGGTAAAGAATTCTCAAGAAAGTAGGATTTATGAATTGGAAAAAGAAAATAATTCACTAAAAAATAATGAAATGGAAAAAAATTCCATAGAGCAAAAGAACTCATTTAAAAACTCAATTGGACATATAGAAAAAGAAGTAAAAAAAAGTTAATGAAGAAAATAATTCACTAAAAATCAAAACTGAACAAATAGAAATGACTGATTCCTTGTGACATCAAGAATCAGTCAAGCAAAACAAAAACAAAAACAAAAACAAAAACAAAAACAAAAACAAAAAAGGGAGATTAGGAAAAAAAAAGTCAAATATTTACTTGGAAAAACAACAGACCTGGAAAATAGATCTAGAAGAGTTAGCCTGAGGATCATTGGACTACCCAAAAGGTATTATGATAAAAAAAAAAAAGCCTAGATACTATTTTACAGGAAATCATCAAAGAGAACTGCCCAGAATTAATAGAACCAGAAGGTAAAATAGGTGTTGAAAGAATTCATCGAACACCTTCTGAAAAAGACCCTAAAATTAAAACTACAAGGAATATTGTGGCCAAATGTCAGAATTATCAGACTAAAGAAAAAATATTACAAGCAGCCAGGAAAAACCAATTAAAATACCAAGGTGCCACAATAAGGGTCACTCAAGATCTGGCTCCCTACATATTAAAGGGGCAAAGGGCCTAGAATCTGATATTCTGAAAGGCAAAAGTACTTGGAATGCAGCCAAGAATAAACTACCCAGCTAAACTAAGCATTTTTTTTCCCATGGAAGAAGATGGGCATTTAATGAAACAGAGGAACTCCATTTGTTTCTAAGGGAAAAAAAAAACAGATTTAAACAAAAATTTTGATCTCCAACCACAGGACTCAAGAGAAGTAGAAAAAAGTGAAAGGAACTCTTGAGAACTGTATTTCTGTTGTGGATATACATAAAAACCACATATCTAATTTGATTTTACTGATATAAAAAAGTCAAGTAGAAATAGGATGGAAATAGTGTCAGAAAAAGGGAAAAGGGGAGATAAAAAGAGGGAAACTACATCCCACAATGAGGCAAAGGAAATCTATCATATCTGAGGGAACTTAGAGAGGGGGAGGAACACTGTGTGAATCTTACTGTCATCAGAGTTGGCTCAAAGAGAAAATAATTGACATATTTGTTTTACAGAGATCTTCTCTCCCCTCATTAAAAAAGTGGGAGAGGAAAAGGGAAAAGGAAAAAGAGTAACAAGGGAAGGGTACAAGAAAGGGGAAAGGATTCAAAGGGAGAAGGGAGGGATCCTAAAGAGGGAGAACTGAGTGATACAAGTGGGGCCCATAAGTTTAATACTAGGGAAAGGGGTAAGGGGGAGCAAGAAAAAGAAAACCACAATCCGGGGATATTATGATGGCAGGAAATACAGAATTAGTAATTTTAACCGTAAATGTGAAGGGGATGAATTCTCCCATAAAGAGGAGGTGGATAGCAGACTGGATCAAAAGTCAGAACCCTGCAATATGTTGTTTACAGGAATCACATTTAAAACAGGGAGATACATACAGAGTAAAGGTAAAAGGCTGGAGAAGAATCTATTATGCTTCAGGTGAAGTCAAAAAATCTGGGGCAGACATCCTTATCTCAGATCAAGCAAAAGCAAAAATTGATCTAATTAAAAGAAATAAGGAAGGAAACTATATCTTGCTAAAAGGTACTATAGACAATGAAGCAATATCAGTATTAAACATATATGCACCAAGTGGTATAGCCTCTAACTTCCTAAAGGAGAAGTTAAGAGAGTTACAAGAAGAAATAGCAAAATTATAATAGTGGGAGATCTCAATCATGCACTCTCAAAATTAGATAAATCAAACCACAAAACAAATAAGAAATTAAAGAGGTAAATAGAATATTAGAAAAATTAGGCATGATAGATCTTTGGAGAAAACTGAATGGTGACAAAGAGTAGTATACTTTCTTCTCAGCAGTTCATGGAACCTACACAAAAATTGACCATATATTAGGACATAAAGACCTCAAAATTAAATGCAGGAAGGCAGAAATAGTAAATGTTTTCTTTTCAGATCATGATGCAATAAAAACTACATTCAACAAAAAGTTAGAGGTAAATAGACCAAAAAGTAATTGGAAACTAAATAATCTCATCTTAAAGAATGATTGGGTGAAACAGCAAATTATAGACAACAATTAATAATTTCACTCAAGATAATGACAACAATGAGACAACATACCAAAATTTGTGGGATGCAGCCAAAGCAGTAATAAGGGAAAATTTTATATCCTTAGAGGCTTACTTGAATAAAATAAAGAGAATTAGAGTAGGAAAGGAGGAAACCAAATTATTACTCTTTGCTGATGATATGATGGTATACTTAGAGAACTCCGGAGATTCTACTAATCATCATCATTATCATCATTAAATGGCTCTGAGACAAAAAAAAATATATTTAAGTTCTTTTTGTGAAGTATGTTATTTGATCCTTCTATTTACTCATTCTAGATATTAAAACTGATTTTTTCTTAAATTTCTTAAGAAAGCAAATTGTAAAATTTAGTAATGATGACCCTGTTGTTCTATAATTGTGTCTCATTTTCTCTGATTTTTTAAAAACTTGACCTTGAATGTATCTTTTGTCTATTGTTGTTGTTGTTGTTAGTATATAGTTAGACACACCTCAGAAGTTATCCAAACTCTCAGAAACTAAATACCACTACTCCCACCCCATCCCTATAAATTCAGTTGCATAAATTTGGTGGTTAATTTAATATACATGTGGTATACATAATAGAAAGTATTAAGAAAATAAGGACTTTTATTTTGTCTTTTTATTCTCAGAACTTTGCATATAATATTCACTTAAGTACTTATTATTTTTATGTTGTTATATTATTCTGTTGTCTCTACTCACACAACTGCAACCTTAACTCAAGCTCTCATCCTTTCTTGTTAGATTGTTCCACAGCCTTATAACTTGTCTTATAACTTGAGCCAGAGGGCTCAATCTTTATTCAATCCTTTATACCAAGGTCAAAATAATTTTCCTTAAGCTCAGTTTTCTATTTTCTATATTATTTATGCAGTATATGTATGTGTATATACAGAATTCAATATGTGTGTTTGTCATTGTTTATATTTGTATCTATATATTCATATAAATGTGCATATATATGAAAGTATCATGCTCTTCTCCAATAAAAACTTCTTTTTTTGTAAACTTTGTAAACTTCTTTCAAGTCAGCATTTTTCATTCTTCCTGCCTTTATCCCTGGCTACTAGTACAGTGCTGACCACATAGTAATAGACACTGAATGCTTTTTGATTATTTTTTACTGTTTATTGTTATGCCAATCAAATTGTTTTCTTGATTCTATGCCCAGTGCTCTTTCAAGTGTGCCACAAATGGGAGACCATAATAATATCTTTAAATAGCTCCTCAAAGTTTACAAAACATTTAAAGAAAGAGTCCTTTTCTCACACCAATCTATGCACTAGTAGGCCTTTCATTATCATGATTTTACAGGTAAAGAAATTGATTTTTTTAGATTGCTATTTTTCCATGTTCCCATAGCTAATGAATGTTTGTTAGCAATGAAAAGGTTCGAATTTCCATTTTAGATCTTTACACCATGTTCAACATTTTGTCCTTGTACTGGATTGCTTCTTATTCACCCATTCTGAATGGGGGACTTTTTGCCTTTGAGATGATGGTAAAAACTGTTAACCTGTTGAAGTCGTCTACCAGGCACATTGGTCTATGAAAACTTCAATTGGGAGAAGACTATAAAAGAGGCAACCCTTGGGGGAAATGAGGAAGGGAAGGAATCTTTTGAAGACTAAGGAATAGGGATATAAACAAATGTCCAATGTTGCTTATATTCATGAAATACATTTAAAAATAAAAGACAAGTATTCATTTATACCCAAGGAATATAACCTTGGATTCCTGATAATGAGGATAATTTTAATATAGTAACACAATCTTTTTCTATGGCATGTAGCACAATTGTCAGAAATATCCATTTAGAAATATCTTGCCTCAAATTTACAATGATGGATTATTCCACTCAAACTTATCCAATCATATTCTCCTTGGAGCTTTAACAAATTGAAATAATTTTCAGTTCCTCACTTTCATAAGCAGACACTGCCAGCACCTTCTAAATTAATGTCACAATTTTGCCAAAGATTAGCAAGTAATAAGCTAAATATTAGAGTGCTATAAAGATCTTGGTGAAAAACCGGGTGTTATTGTTGAAAGCAACTGATGATAAAGAGTGAAGGATGATTGTGAGTAAAGTACAAAATATGTTTCTTACCTGTAGAGCAAACTGCATTGTAAATTAGAAAAAACTTCATTATACACTTAAATTAATATATAGCAAGCAATTCCACATTGGGAAAAGCAATTACATTTGTCACATTATTCACAAGACAGTGATGCATGCATGTCAGCATCTGTTCTAGTAGTTGAAAGGATTAGTTATTGAGATTTTTTAAAATAAATTTTCACTTTACAAACAAAACCAATAGAAAGTATAACACAATGTCAAGATATTTGAATATGTAAATCCTTTTGTGCATTATAAGGTAATCATTTGATCAGATTGTTTTGTCTGTTTATTGTTGTTCTTTTCTCCAGGGAATTTTTATGGTGATTTGCTTGTTCAGTCATATGGTTTCTACTATAGTCAAAATCCATTAGGCTGAGTTTATCTGGCTGCGTTTATCTGTCTCAGTCATCTGTGTTCTACCTCCCTGAAACTACACCAGTTCCCTTATCTTTTCCAATATTTGGTCATTTCATTTCTGGTAACCCTACTGCCTAAGGAAGGAATATACTATTATGACAATGTAGATGATTAAAAAGAAATGTAAGGAAAAATTTGGGCTTTTATGTATTATATACTATGTGCATCTCTGAACTTCTAGCCAAATAAACTCTTCCCTCGTCAAAAGGAGTTCTGATTAAAAAGCTTATTAATCAGAGGGGTTCTGAGAAGCCCTCAGGCTTAGCAGATAAATCCTCCTAATAATAGTTTTTAAAAAAATAAATAACTTACATCACAGCAGTTCCAATCTAGCCAGAGAGATCTTCCTAAGGGGAAATAATTAATAGGTTTGCCAATTTTGACTATTTTGGAGAGGCTGAGAAGATTTGCTATTCTATCTGAGTAGGAGGGAGAGATTAGTACTGTTTTTATTCCATAATGCCAAGGAAAATATAGGCAAAAGATGGATCCCAGGTATAGAAGTAAGACGATTCAGATTTATGGCTGATACCTGCTCCTTGTAATTGAAGGAGATTTTTTTTTTTTTTACCCAAAGGTTTAAAGTTCCCTGAAAAATTTCAGGATATTTCTAAAGAAAGAAATTTGATTCATCTAGCAACAATATTGAACTTCAGATGTTAAAGTGTATTTCAGAACATTTTAAGTATCTCTTCATATATAACATGCTTCTATGGCATGTAAGGCCTTTGCAAACATAAAATGATATGTTTTTCACATCTTCATTATTATCATCATCATCACCTTATCTTTTTCATCTTTTGCCCTCCAATGAAGTTCAGTTATAGTCCAAGAAATCAGTTACTATTTTGCCATTATAATTTTTAACATTACCCAGAAAATATTATCAAATAGATAAACTGTCTGAATGTTATGATTGATTAAATATATTAAAACATAAGCTTCTCTTCTCCTTAGAACTCCAATTGGAGTAATAAGTATATACACCTACATATAATTAATAGCTATTGGCTATTAATCTTTGTACTACATATGATTTTACTTCCTTGTAGTATATCTCTATATTCCAAAGCTTTTAATTTCCTACATGAGAATACAAGTATTCAATATATAATCAATTAATTTTTATCAAATTTTAAATTAGATTTTATGTACACATACACACACACACACACACACACACACCAGCAGCAGCAAACAGTTCTGTGAAAATACCCAGGATACCATGCACTCACATATTATCTAAAACAATGTCAGGATCCCCCAACCAAACTCACCCCCCTCTTTTTTTAACTCTTTTCTTTTTATTATTAGGAAACCCATTTTCCCCGAACTAAGGCCCAGCAAACAATCTATGCCCTGAGCATAATAAGAACAACTTTGAGCTCATCTGCTCCAGCTGGGCTACAGTAAAATCCCAAAATTATTTCACTTTAGCCTCAGTTGCTCCATAAGCTTTGACAAGCATCTTCAGGACCCATGTTCTGGTCATGAATTCCTGTTATTAATCAAACTTTCTCATTGTTGCTGAAACCTGTCATTGTCTGGGCTATAGCTTATTGCAGAGTATTGAGAATTATCCACACTTAAATACTTCAAGATGTTAGAAGAAGCCCTGGACATGTGTCTAATTTTCCCCATCAAAGTAATAAAGAAAGCATTTTGATTGTGACCACTGTTAGCTCTTTAGTTTTATTTTATTTTTTTGAGTTAACTGTGGTTGTGTTAACCTGAGAGCTATTTGGTATTTTCAGAGTCAACACAGTTGCATAACTTCTATGACTGATAATTTCTTTTCAGAGTTAGCAACAATAACAACATTAAAGCATCCCTGTGTTATGAACACTTAAAATATCCATCTTTAAAGTGCTTTTATTATATTTAATCTTTGCAAAATCCTTTAAGGAAAACAGAGTATGTATTTCATCTTCCTTTTTTAAAAAAGAAAAACACTAACTTCCTCAAGATTGCAATCCAGTTTACAACTGTAAAAACTCTTTTATTGTAATTTTTATTGTTTTGTTTTTCCTATTTAGTTTTCTTTCCAGGACACTATGCTATCTCCCTGTCATCTCCTATAGATGCTTATGTTTGAACTTCTAAGATATCTGAAAAAAGAATAATTTACAATCTTCTCTGTTTTTCAAAGAAGGTTAAAGTTATGAGAAAAAATTAATTAGTATATATATTATATAGTATATTTTAAATCCCTGTTATGTGTCAAACAGTAATAAGTACTGGGGACATAAAATACAAAGGGAAATGAATCCATGCTTTCAAGGAGCTCATAGACTGATAAACATATAACAACTAAGTACCAACAAGATCTATATAGGATAAATTAATGCATTCTGTTTGGGAAGGCACTAAAATAAGAGTTGTAAAAACTCTGGAATGATAGTAATCAAAAGCATGACACAAAAGATAACTACAGCTCTTCATAACAGATGATGTGATTTTATTTGAATAATCAAACATTTTTAATAATCTTCAATAAATACATAGACTTTTTTTTAATCATCTTAATCATTTTACCCGGGAAATAATACACCAAGAATGAATAACTGCTAATGTTCATTGCTAGAATATATATAATATCCTGAGTTCTTTTATTTAATGACCCAGATAGCTATATTTGCTGCCCCCATTTGCTGCCCTTTTCTCAGTTTGATAACTTATCTGGTTAACGCTACTTGATTAATTAAAATGAGGAGAAAGTTTGTGTGCCCAACAGATATAGAAATAAATGTTAGATAATTCTCATTCTAGGTTATAATTAGGAATGAACATATTTAAAAATAATCTCTAGAAAATTTGAGTACTAGGATGCTAGAAAAGCAACACCTAATTTAATTAGTATATCCCTTGCATCTCTGTCCTATATATTCATATCCTAAGCACCTGATGGAAATCGGGAGGGAGAGAAGTAGAAATGTAAATATAGTTTTCAATGTGTTACCTCCCCGTCATCCTGGTGCTCTATTTATCCACATGACCATTGAACATTGTAATACCTAGAATCAAAGATGAGAAAAATAAACAGACAAATAAATGGATAAGCACATAAATAAATAAGTAAATTGAAATACATTAAAGCTAAAAGGGCCAACACATGGTATAGTGAATAGGAATTTAGACTAGAAATCACTGTTTTGTTATCTTTATTTTCTTTTTGGCATGAGGCTCTGAAATTTGATGATAATATTACTAGATATTTTTGTTTGGGAATCACTTTTAGGAGGTAATCAGTGGATTCTTTCAATTACTATGTTACCCCCTAGTTACAGAATATCAAGAGGTTTTTCATGATTTTTTGGGAAAACTAATATCTAGGCTATTTTTTTAAATCATGGTTTTCAGGTAACCCAACAGTTTTCTAATTTCTCTCCTGGATTAATTTTCCAGATCAGTTCTTTTTCTAATGGGACAATTTTTCTATTTTTCATTTCATTTTAATGCTTTTTGATGTCTCAAAGTCATTAGATGTCACTTATCTAATTCTCATTTTTAATGAATTCTTCACTTTAGTGATTTTTTAAAAATATCTTTTTCCATTTGGTCAATTCTATTTTTCAAGGCATTTTTCCTTTATTAGATTATTGTGCCTCTTTTACCATTTAGCCTATTCTGTTTTTTAAAGGGTTATTTCCTTCAGTATTTTTGTGCATCCTTTATCACGCTGTTAAATCGTTTTGTCATGTTTTCTTGCGTCACTTTTATTTCTTTTCCTCTACCTCTTTTGCTTAATTCTTAAAATCTTTTGTAAGCTCTTCCATGGCCTGAGATCAATTCATACCTTTCTTGAAGTTTTGGATGCAATCATGTTTATCTTGTTATATTCTTCCAAGAGTTCATTTTGATCTTTCTTGTCCTTAAAGAATATAATTGTGCAACTAGGTGGCACAGTGGATAGATCAATTTTGACTTTGTTGTTTCTGGATATATGCTTTGCTTTTCCCTGTCACCATAGCAACTTTATCAGGATATTTTTCTGTTGTTTATTTTTTCCAGCCTACTTCTTGACTTTATAACTACATGCTAAAGTGGTTCTTTGCTTCCCTAGTGGAGGAGACATTATCCCAATCTCCAATTTCTTATGCAGTTGTTTTTAGAGATAATTCAGGGGACTTATATGTTTTTATTATTTCTTTAAGCTGTTATAATCTAGGAAGAGATGCGTTTCTTATTATAAATTAAGGCACTTTCCCTAAGGGAAGAAAATTAAAGGCAGACTATGCCTGTAGAAGCTGAGTTACCTTTATTAAGTAGGTTACAAGTATGCTCATGTGGAGGAATCAGCCTAATGTGGAAACAGCACAATTTGGGGGAGATAGGAAATGATTTGTATTATTTTCAGACAATAAAGATGGGAAATGGCTGATTCATGGGTAACAGAAATGTGTGATGGATGGAGACCTCCAGAAACTAGGCACTGAGTTCTTGGTAATGAAATAAATACAATGACACAGAGTCCAAGGCTCATGTACAGACAACAAGATAAGAAGGATGGGATATGAAGTCCTGAGCAAGGTTTTTGCTTTTACTCAAGGTTCCTTTTGAGCTGATCAAGTTTGGTTCTGTGATTTCTGGAAGCTTCAGGCATGTCCAAATTTAGCTAGCATTTGCTTGCAAATGTCAAGCAGTTCTGAGCCCCAGAAGTCCTTCGAATTGCCTGATTGATGTGCATATCCATTGTCTTAATTCCATATTCCCAGTATATTTAATTGGGAATTACAGTCATTACAGAGCTAATATTGACACTACTGTCCTGGCCTGTGCTCTTGTCTGTTAAGAGATTAAGCACTCTTTTGTTTCCTACAATTGTGACCATCTTTCCCAATTCCCTGTACTCGGGTGTGCTAGTGTTCTTCCTCAGTCTTGGACTAAGACCTTGTATTGAGAACCATATCTGAGAATGAACAATGAAGCAGAGTCCTGTTCCAAGTTCCAGTAAAGGGATCACTATAATCTTCTTCTGCCCAATTGCCCCATCTCCTTACTGTCTGTATGCTGAGAGATCCAGAAATGTCACTATTTCCATTGATCCAGTCATTCTCAAGGGTTACTGCTAGTTTTTATACTGATGGATATACCTAATCTGAATTGTACTTCACTCTCACTAAGGTTCAGACGTTTCCTGCTACCTTTCTAAGCTGCCTGGGTCTGAAGACGTGTTTTACTTCTGTGGATTCTCCAATTCCAAAATTGTTTTGAGTTGTTATTTGAAGTTTTTTAGAGGGAGAAATGGTAGAGCGTAGGTGAGTCCATGCTGGTTACAGTCTTGTCATTACATTTAATCACAGTTATTCTAACCACTGCTAATCTCAGCCATGTTTTTTTTTTTTTCTCACTTAGCATCCTCTTTGCCTACTTTCTATTTTCTTTTTCTTATAAATTCTATCATGCTTCAGTGCTTTCACATTCAAGAAAAATGACGTTTTGTTGACATTACCTGTCCATCAATAGACCATTTTCTCCAATTTACCAAAATGACCAGTCAGAGTGTATTAGATGAAATATGCATCTTTTCTTGTCCTGTTCTTAGTCATGTATGTTCATTGTTGTGTGTTAAAGAGTTGTGTATTTGTTGCCAAATATAACTTTCTTTCTACCAAATGACTTGATTATTTCTGAATACTTCTACCCCAGAATATTAACTACTATACAACAATTTTTTTTTCCAAAATCCTATATTGCCACAATCCAAATCCAAATCCAAATAAAATTGAGCTGCTAAATAACCCCTGCCAAGGGAGCCTGAAAATCATAAGCAGATAGCAAGGACATGCAAATAGTTTTCCAAATGAAGTGCCTGTCTGTATAATGCATTTAAATGAAGGAATAAAGTTTATAAAATTCTTTTGAATGGAATTATGCTCTCCCACAAGTATTCAATATAATTCTAGAAATGGGAATTATAACAAAATTAAAGAAATAAATATCATCAAAAAGTAGGAAAAATTGATTTCTCTTTGTAAATGATATGATGAAACTAATACTCAATATTAATTAGATAAAAATAAATTGAAAAAATAAAAATTCCACAATATTTGTATACACAAAATAATTGATAGCAGCTCACATTCACAAGTAAAAGCCCCCAAGGAGCAAGAGTTCTGCTTTGAAGACACTGTTGGCTCTGTATTCCATAAAATCATGGTTCATATACTCTCATTGATATATTAGCATTTAGAACTCAGCATGAAAACATAATTAGTTCAAAGCAAAGGTAGTTCAAGCAATAGCATGATAAGAAATGTAGCAACAAGGCATTTTCCCCACAAGTACATATATTTTCTCACAAATATGTGCAACATCTTAGAAAAAAAGTGGTCATACTCCAAGAAGACATATGCAGATACCTTCATATAAGCCACATATGTAGCCAAGGCCAATCTCCAGTGCTATTGGCTAATGATGTCTTCTAGTGATATCCCGCTGTTCATGCCAGATTTGCTTCTTCCCAGTCTTCTGGCATCTGCCCAATGCTACCTGAAGAGATGCTTTTCCACTGTCTGTTGTACCACTGAATCCTATGCCCCGGGCACTCGTTCTGAATGATGCTCTACTGGATGCCATTTTATTGGCTCTGTGGCTGCAAAGTTTAATTCCTTGCCATCAGTTTCTCATTCAATTCAAACCTTTGGGAAGCCCTTCCTAATGAGAGGGTGGAGAGGAGATGGAGTGAAGACTGCTAGAATATTTTTACCTTAAAGTCCATAGCTATTTTCTTATAACTGCTTGTTTAGATAAGAAAGAATTGTTTGACTTCTATTAGGTTTTGCTATTCTTTTTAGCCTTTCATTAACAATAGGAGGTTCTTGAATAAGTACCATGACCTAAATAATAAAGATTAAGCTCCATTTAATTTCCATGAATTCAACATTTTTTAGCATTCTCATATGTATGTATATATAGCTATTTAGATATATATTTATAATACACATGTATATACAAGAATGCTTATATATCCACATATATATGTATGTATACACACACAAAGCTGGGAACCTGAGTCCCTTTCTTAAAGTCTTCACCCTTCATAGATTAAAATCATTATTTCATATATCTCCTAACTTTTAATTGGAAATATTATTGTTATATTTTATTTTTACATTAATCTATTTCCTACTATATCACTCATTCCTTCTCCTTTCCTTCTTTCTGTTTCTCTTTCTCCTCCAAGAGAACCATCTCTAATAATAAAAAAAATAAAAAAGAGAGAAAAATATTTCAGCATCAACCAACTTTGACATTCCATGTGGAATATTACATATATAATTCCTTACTTTTCCAAAAAGGAAGAAATATTTTATATATCTTTTTGGTGATAAATCTGATCCTTATAATTTCAAAATGTTTTAGTTTTGTTATATTTATGATGTTTCAATTTGTATTGCTTAATAATTTTGCATACTGTTTTATTGCCTTACTTACTTTGCTTTCTATTATTTCATAACCCCTAATTTTATATACCATATACTTTCCATTTTTTAACCTCTAAATCATAGATTAAATTTCAGGTAATTCATTTGTTTCTTTTTCTTTAACTAGTATCTCTAGCACCAGGAATATGACAAAGTTTAATAAATCCTGGTTGATTAACAAAAACTATGAAATAGGTCTAGGCTCCATGATTCCTGGTCTCTCTTTTATATAAATAAATAGATTTAGAAATTAAACAAAAAGTATAATCTTCTCTGGTCATTATTTTGGTTTTCCAATCCCAGAATTAATTTTATTGCTTAAAACTATCACCTCCCTCCAAAAAAAAAAAAAAAAAAAACCACCACAGAAATAAACAGGAAAAAATATCACAAGACCAAAAAGGTTTGGCTAGTTCTGTCTTTCCTGAAAAATGGTCATATGCCCACTCCCCTACTCCCCCCCCCAATTCTTTTAATGTAGTAAAAAAAGGAATAAATAGAAAAAAAAATTTTTTCAGAACTTTCTTATGAGGTATTTTATTGCCCTAATAGATTTTGTCAGTCATAATTACTTAGAAATGTATTTAACCAAAACAATTTCTTTCTTAGCCATACTATGTAACATTCTTGAATTTGAAAATAGTCATTTTAAAGGACAAGGACAATACTTGAATTAAATAGTTATATTGAAAATATTGTCTGAAAAGGAGAATTTCCTTAAATATCCTTGTTGATTTAATGAAAATTTACTAGGGTCAAAGAAATTCAGTACACCATAATTACATTTTGTTCCTAAAAAGGGTTTCTGAAGTGTCCTTCAATTTAATTTTTTTTGTACTGAATTTTATAGCAACACAGTCAAAATGTCCTTAAACAGTGAATGTCTCATCTCAAGTAGTTATTTCTCTAGCCAAAATTCTATTTCCTTTCTTCCTGTCATTTCTATAACTATTTTTAAAAATCTTTTTTGGATACTTCAGCCAATTTTCTCAATGTATTTGGCAATGTTTTTTTTTTTTTTTTTTTTTCTGCAGATTCATCACTATGCAAATCATTATTACCTATTATTATTTCTTTTGCTGATTTTTCTTTTCCTATTTCATTCTACTAACGAACAGTAAACAGTTATAATCTTTTTCATTATTTAACTTTCCTTTTGTTAAATATTGATGTTACTGATGTTTTCCCTTCTTACTTGTGTGTTTTTTCATATTCATCATCATGGAATGATGATTTTTTTTTTCTGGAATTACCTTGTCTCAGACTCTTGAATATATTTTGATAATTTTTAGGTTAATATTTTAAAAGATATTTTTTAAAAAGTTTATTTCAAAAGCAAAATCCCACAAGACAGGGTTTCAAAAATCCTTATTATTTCTTATTTAGATTATGCAAACTTTCTCAGAATTGAAGTACCAAATTTCCTGGTAATTTTATATAGCAATGTTTCTAAATTCAAGTCATCCATGCCTTTTTCTTATTATGAAATTTTTATCTATCCTCTTCCAAAAATCTCCTACAGAAGTACTATCTCATAGAAACTCTCTCATAGTTATTTTAGAAACATAGGGCTCTCAGTACAACATAAGGTCCAACTTCTTCCTTTGGCTACATGTCCTCACATATTTTACCATATTTGTGTTCATGATAGATGAGATAATATTTGTGAAAAGCTTAGCACAGTGTCTGTCAAATTATATAGCAGTGTTGATCAAATTATGGAAGCTTTCTCTCCTTGATATTTAATTTATACTACTTCCCATGCCCAGTTTAATCATTGATAGGACACAACATATTCTCTTTTGGCAAAGCTAAAAATATGATTTACAAACTAGTGGTAGAAGTGGTATTTAATGAGATGGCAGTTTAAGTTTGAGAATGAATTTTTGTTTTGAAAAATGAAGAAGTTCATGGTGAACACAGATATAATTTAATTATGTTCTGATTCTGTAGGGAGCACAATAGTTTGTATTTCTTATTTATTTTAATCATATTCATAAAAATCAACTTATAGAATTTTAAACTTTTTGACTTACTGATTAAATTCACACTATTTCTATAAACAATTATTTCTGAGTAGGTCAAAACTAATGTGTGGAATGTGGGGTGGGAGTGGGTGAGTGGATAGGTGGGAGTGGCCTACTCTATTCCTTCCCCCCACATACACACAATCATACACACACATACACCTACACACAAACATTAAGTGAACTTTCTCACATTAAATAATCTTTTCTAATTTCAGGTTATCTAAACTTCTCTACATCTTATTCTCTATACCCTTAATTTGTTTCTTTCATACAAAAGTCTTTTCAAAAATATTTGGAGTATTGATAAATGGCCAAAGGATATGAACAGACAATTTTCAGATGAAGAAATTGAAACTATTTCTAGTCACATGAAAAGTGCTCCAAATCATTATTCATCAGAGAAATACAAATTAAGAGAACTCTGAGATACAACTACACACCTGTCAGACTGGCTAAGATGACAGAAAAAAGATAATGTCAAATGTTGGAGGGGAGGTGGGAAAACTGGGACACTGATGCATTGTTGGTGGAGTTGTGAAAGGATCCCACCATTCTGTAGAACAAGTTGGAACTATGCTCAAAAAGTTATCAAACTCTGTATACTCTTTGATCCAGCAGTGTTACTACTGGGCTTATATCCCAAAGAGATGTTAAGGAAAGGAAAGGGACCTGTGTGTGCAAAAATGTTTGTGGCAACCCTTTTTATATTGGCTAGAACCTGGAAATTGAATGGATGCCCATTAATTGGAGAATGCTTGGGTAAATTGTGGTGTATGCATGTTATGTAATATTATTGTTCTGTAAGAAATGACCAATAAGATGAATACAGAGAGGCTTTTAGATACTTATATGAACTGATGCTAAGTGAAATGAGCAGAAACAGGAGATTATTATACACTTCAACAGCAATACTGTGTGAGAATCAATTCTGATGGAAGTGGCTATCCCCGCCAATGAGAGGATCCAATTCATTTCCAATTGATCAGTGATGAACAAAATCAGCAAAACCTAGCGAAAGAACACTAGGAAATCGGTGTGGACCAGAACATCGCATTTGCACTCCTTCTGTTGTTGTTTCCTTGCATTTTTGTTTTTCTTCCCAGGTTATTTTTACCTTTCTAAATCTGATTTTTCTTGTGCAATGAAAGAACTGTATAAATATGTACACATATATTGTATTTAATATAATACTTCAATATGTTTAACATGTATGGGACTGTCTGCCTTCTAGGGAAGGGGATTGAGGGAAGGAGGGGAAAAATTGGAACAGAAATGTTTGCAAGGGTCAATGGTGAAAAAGTACCCATGTATATTTTTTGTCAATAAAAATCTATAATTTAAAAAAATATTTGTAGCCCTGTGTATAGAGAACCATGGGTAAACATAGCCAAGGCATTCAATGTTGACCCAATTATACAAAAGATAATTTCGCTTATTCATAGCGAAGTGATCAAAAATCCTGTAATTAAATAAAAGTAGAAAAATCTGATATTATACATAAATTAAATATGGGAATATTTACATGATATAATGTTTCTTTTTTTCATAATTGTGTACCCCAAATATTCCAAGTAGCTGACACAACTGAAAATTAGCCATTTCCTTCATTATCATACTCATGGCCTAAAGCAATTCTAGCCACAATATCACATGTACAAAATGGGAGAGGATAGAGAAGGTAAAATTAAAATAGACTTCTCAAAATATAGAATCAAAGAACAAACCTTTTACAATTCTTTTCTACTAAATAACTTCAGAGGATTAAAAACTTTTGATAGAAGATATCAATTTAAGGAAAATAGTGAAATCAGTGTTTCATTTAAAATTAATGTTGGGAAATGCCAGAGAGAAATCTGGAATTATACTTTCTATGGAGTAGATAAAATTCTTCAACTCTAAGCAATGTTATCTGTTATTACTCCCCAGTTGTAGAAATTACCTTTGAACCATGGAAGAAATTGGTATTCCAGTTTCATTTACATTGAAAATACTTGTACTTTAAAAATATCATTCTTGAATATTTGTATCTATGTTTAGAAGGTGGTTCTTACCCACTGCTGGGGTGAAAACTATGATGGTAGAAGCCTATATAGCACAGTACAATGATCTTTGTGCAGAAAATAGACCAGCTATCTTAGCTCCTGAAGTGTTTCTTTTATAGGTTTTTTCTTTGTTTTCAACCCTATAACAATTTTTCCCCTCTTTCCTTTCCTCCTTTAATATTCTGGAGACAGAGAAGCGGGGAAGATCAGTCAATCATATTGCCAACATTCATTCAAAGCTCATTTATAACATTTGATTACTATGTGTCAGACATTGTGATAAGCACTAGTGATGCAAATACTAGCAAAAACAAAACCCATCATTGCCCTCAAGAAACTCGTATTCTAATGAGCAAAGACAAGATCTAAATGAGAAACTGAAAAGCAAAGACGAGGCACTGGAAGAGAATGAGAAGAGGATATTTTGGGACCCTTCTCCAAGATTGAGGTTCTGAGAAGAATTCTCTAATGGGAGGAGGGATGAGCCATCCTAATTGGTAAGGAATGCATGATCTGAAAATAATCAAGAAAATAAAGTCTTAAAAATCTGAAGCACAGGGTCAGCTAGGTGGCACAGTAGATAGAGCACCAACCCTGAAGTTAGGAGAATCTGAGTTCATATCTGGCCCCCCACACTTAACTCTTCCTCACTGTGTAACCCTGGGCAAGTCACTTAACCTCAATTGCCTTGCCAAAACAAACAAACAAACAAACAAACAAACAAAAACTGAAGCATATTGGTTATAATTCATTGGTATTTCCTCTGTGATTTTATAAAAGAAAAATGTGTATACCTTTAGAATCAAGGAGCTCCTAAGCATACTACCAAAGGATCTCATAGGATCCCAGATTTATTACCAGAAAGGTCAGCTAGTCAAACAATTTAATTTTACAGATAATAAAATAAAGCTCACTAACATTATGCAATTTGGCAAGGTTACATTAATGACTTAAACTTTATTTTCCTCATTATTTTCAGGTAAATTTCTATTTTGTATTGACATTTAATTAGCCTTATTTTCCCCTTTGCTTTTGGAATATATGGGATGAAAACTCAAATCCTCAGAATCTAGATCTATGTTGTTTTTTTCAACCCTGCTACATGAGTGATAAAAGTTATGTTGATTATTGATTTTTTTTTTCAACAAACTTTTTCTTTTCCTTGAAGCAGCAGACACAACTATGTTATCTTAAAGGTCAGACGCAAGTTTCTCCTATGAGTCATCCCTGTTCTGTTTTTTAACAGATGATTTTACAAAACACAATAAACTATTATTATAATGAGAGGTACAACATAGACCAGGCTATAAATTAAAACACAATATATGGTAAATAATAGATAATAAATAAATGTCTTTGAAATAAACATTTAATATAGAGAAGTATTATATCATTAGTCTTTTACTTTCAAGTCTTTATTTAACTACACATAACAGACCTATTCAGGTCTGCACTACAGGCTGTTGTTGTTGTTTTTTTCCTCCTTTTTTTGTCGTTTTATTCATCATACTATCATAGTTCCTTGTTTTATTACTAAACTTTTCAAAGGATCATTTTATGCTCACATCCTTCTTTTCTTTCTTTCTAATAATTCATTCTTTAGTTTATTATATATCTTTCTTCTCCATCATTTTATGGAAAGTGTTTTCTCCAAATCAATGTATTCAATGACATTTTTATCAATCTTCATTTTCTATACCTTTTTTATTTTTTTTCTCCATTCCATTATTTTTTACATTCTCTGATTCTATACTTTTTATATTAAGATTTCTGATTAATATCCTATCATTTTTCTTTCTGTATCATTTAGAAATCAAAATCAAATTAAAATTATAACTAATAAAGAAAATTTAAACAAAAAACAGTGATATTTAACAATATAATCCTAAATAAGAGAATAAAGAACAGTGAATACATAGATTAGAGAACATTATAATCTTGAGCAACATATATTTAATGTCTAGATGTAAGTTATGCAATTCTTGTAGAAAATTTTTTATCTTTGAATATTAAAGAAAGACACATGCATTAATCACAGCATTGAAAATAGGAAATTTATAATTCCCAACTACAAAAATAGAATTTTTTAAATCAATGAAGAGATAATCAAAATCTAAAACAAAAATATATTGAGCAGATGAATCAAATATTTGTTTTAAAAAGGAAATTAATGCACCAATATATACACATATCAATATCAGCTAATTTACTAGACTTTTTAAAAAAGAAATACTATGAAATATTATTGAAAAATACTACTAAAATAAAACACATAAAGAGGGAATCATGATGGAGCAGAAATACATAATTATTAGAAACTGGTTTAGCCATGAATATGATAGTGAAGGATTATGGATAATTTTAAGTTTCATCAGGTACATAAGGCATTTATTCACACAATTATAATGACTTTAGTTAATTCTAGGCAAATTGGACTGCTGGTTTTCCAAAATACCAATTCAATCTCTATATATGTGCCTTTGTACAGTAAGTCCTCACTTATAATTGGAACATAATTCCTCTTCATATCTATCCCATAATATTCTTAACTTTCTTCAAAACACAACTAAGTTGTCATCTCCAATATGAAAACTTTTGAACCCCTGATTATTAATACTCTCATTTTTCAGAAATTGTTTTATATCTATTTATACACATGCTCATTAGTATATGAGTTTCTTGAAGAACGACTGTGAAATGACTTTATCTCTAGCACCCAGCATAATGCTTTGTACATAGCTGCTACATACACGAGTTATTAGTTGTTAGTGGATTGTTGATGGTACTTTTTGTGGTTTGAAAGTAAAACCAAGTGAATGTTCCTAAACATTTTTTTTTTCTAGAATAGGAAAAAAACTTGGAATCTGGCTATCAAAATATAAAAGCTTTCACTTGGCTTAAAGACCACTGTCATTTCTATTTTATTTATCTTTAAAATCTGTTTGGTACTAATTAGAAAATCTTTCTAAGTTTCACAACAATTAAAACAATTTCCATTTAAAATTAAATTAGCAGGTTAGAAACATAATTTAAAATGATTCATGACTTAACTTCAGTCATTTTTAGACATACTTTTAGATATAGTTTTGTTAGAATTGTGGTTAAAGTTGTAGAAATTAATGCCTTTTAAAGCAATTATTGACATTATATGACTACTTAAATCCAATAAAATATTAAAATTTATTTATGTAGGCAATTACACAAAATATGTAATATACTGATTTACTGAAGCACATTTTGGCCTACACATACACTAAATACATTTATCAAATGAAATTAGATTTTCTTTGGGATACTAAACTAATTAGAATGATTTCAAAATGGAAAGCTGAACCATTATTTTAAAAGAAAATATGAATGAAACAGAGACAAAAGATGAATTTTCAAATAGAAATTCATCATAGTTAAACTAAGTAAGATAAAGCATATTTAATTAGACCCATTACAAGAGAGGTAGAATTAATAAAAGCTTCAGAAGCCTTTACTATAGTAACAATTAATTGTGTTGGCATTTTGCAAGTTGGCTCCTTGTGAAAGATTAGACTTAAAAAGATTTGCTTCTGTTCTCCAGAGTTAATTTTCATGTGATAAGAGAGAGTATGTAGAACAGAACACAATAAAGTGGCCATTAAGAAAAAAGAAAAAGAAAAAAAAAACTGCTTGCAGATTAAAGGAGAAAATTTCCTGTGGTTTGGTAAGCTGAATAAATGCTCAAGATGCATTTAGATCATGTACAGGTTTGTAGCCATGGACATGTAACAAAACTCTCTATTGAGACACCCTAACAATGTTTGGGGGTCCCTAGGTGGGTGTCTCAGGTTTTGCAAAAGAATTCACAATCTCTAATATTTGAGTTGGCAAAAAAAAGTGTTAATTGACACTGAGTAATTCTCTCTCAGTGGGCTAGGATAGTGATTAGGAAGATATTGGGTATTTGGGGTACAGAGTTCAATTTTATTTAGCTTTCTATGGCTTGGGGCTAAAAAGCAACCTCAACAGGAATTGAGGGAGTAATCTCCAGGACAGTAATGGGTGGGTTATTATTCCCCAGGCCATGATCCACAAATGAACTGAAGGTGAGGATTATTTTAGGAGTTTCCCAAAGCCAGGTGAAAAGAGTGTGGGAAGGGGCTGTAAGGAGATTCAGGTTTTCTTTTCCAGACCCCCCAACAAAAATCAGGAAACCATAGATTCCTATTGCATCAATTAATACCAACCTCATTTAGGAGGTTTATTGAAATGTTGAATAAGATAATTATGCATTTTAAGCAAATTTGAATTTTAAAACACACATATACATAAATACATATGCATATACACAAAATGTCTATTTAGATAATATTATATTAATAAGTAATTATTAACTTGTGATCCATTCTGTTCTTTCTATTTTTGTTCAATCAATCTTTGAAGAACATGACTGAGTTATGAGTTTACTCTGAGCACCTAAGGCAAATGCTCATTATCTAATTTGAGCAGGTGGGACCTCACTCAACTGAGAAACCTGATTTCTTATTGGAGTATAAATAGAATTCAGTTTGGGCCAGTTCTTTGCTGAGGGAAGGAAATACTATCTTTGATCCCCTCTATTAGTTTAGAACAACCAGAGGCATGAAGAAGAAAAGTAGCCAAAGGTGAAAAACATCTTCCTTGTCCAGATTGTTGAAGGTTCTGAATCTCATGATAAAGTCTCATTTTCATCATGAAGTGATGAAGACTTTTAGCACACTTCCGCATTAAATGTCTACCAATCAAGGTTGAATTTCACTTCTCAGAGGAATTCCTTGTCAGAGAGTACATACCTAATTCAAGGAGGCTCACTTGGCATTTTAAATTACTAAAACCACTGACAAATTTATTATTAGTCAACTGAGAAACTAATTATTAATTGCATTACCTTTCATTATAATTATCTGGAAACTCTCAAAGGCTATATCTAAATATATATATATATATATATATATATATATATATATATTTTAAATAAATATATATATATTACATATACTACATATAATATATGTAGTACATATATTATGTATAGTATATTATATGTAGTATATAGTATATTATATATATATATAAGAATAGTCAGGAATATAGTCCAAAGTCTTTATTGTCTCCTTCAGTCTCCCCCATAGTGCAGGAGGCAGGATAGCCACTAGGAGGATAGTCAAAAATAGAATGTCTGTGGCTGACTTTGTCCTCAGTTTAAGTACCCTATTACAATTACATCAACTATAGAACTATTGCATCATTATGCTGAGTACTAAGTATATGAAAACTAGGTAACTATTGTCTCATCAATTCCATTGAGTTAACACCTTGTTTCAAGTATACTTCTTTTAAGTATACTTCTCCAAAGTTCCACCCTCTACATATATGTATATATATTTCATACAAATGTTTTGTCAGGTCAAAACAAATGACCAAAGACTCACATAAGTTGTGCAACTTCTGTTAACTCTGAAACTACCAAAGAACTCATACATGTTATTACAACCACCATTAAATCTAAGAGGTAAGGTGATATAAAAACTATGGAGAAAGAAAATTCTAAAACAAAAACAAAAACAAACAAACAAACAAACAAAAAATTAGGGGAAAAATTAAAACTGTAAGTAGATTAAAACAAAATCTTCATTATTGCTCTTCCTACTAGAATTTACTGAGAATACTTTCAGTGATTTCAAAGGATAAATTTTCATCCTAATATCTTTATTAAACTATAAAAAAGCAATATTTTTATCAACCTTTTCAAAACTCCTTAAAAGATTGAAATAGAAGAGTAACAGTATATTTGTCAAATTTCTTTCTAAGATCCTATAAAAACATTCTTACAAATGTGTGAGAATTTGTAAGAATGTGTGGGACAGGTACTAGACCCCTTTCCCAAATTAATTCATCAGATACATCTTCAGAAACAAAGAGAAACCATTCATTTTATCCCTGCATGGAGAGGCCCAGAACACCTAGGAGGCAGCCCAGCTCCCACCATGTGCTTGACCTGACCAGTAGAAATGGTTAAATAGGAAAAGACTCAGGCCTTTTCATTGGATAGTATCTGCTTCCTAGTGTGGGGAATAGATAAGGTGAAGAACTTACAGGAATGTATGAATTCTTTTTCTGTATTTTACTTTCATTATTTCTGTGTTTCCCCTATGACCGTATAACATGTGCAGGCTCATATCTACTTGAACCTTGGCCAGCTAGAAACATATTTACTTAACCTGAGCTGATGACATTTATTGGTATTTGACATTTATCGATATTTAGTCTATTAGCTGGACCACTGTCTGCTTGATTAAGCCTGAAGGCCTGACTTTCTGTTTCTTTAAAATCAGGAGATTTCAGGGAAACAGAAACCTTCCATTCCAATCTCCCCAAATAGAAACAACCAATTAGATGCCTCCCCCTCCCCTTCTCAATGCTCTCTTACTTGTGATGTAATTTCTTGTATAAAAGCTATGTATCTTTACTACTTCTTTAGCCTCCTACTGCGAGCTTTCTCTTTCTTATCTTGCGATGGGATGGCTCATCCTCTGGAGGTTTTTAATAAACAACTTTTCTGCCTTCTACTGAGTGATCTCTGAATAGTCATTTGGGGTAATGGTCTTCTACATTCCTCACACTAGGGTCATGTCACTTTCTGTAACTTTACTAACATCATGTGATTTCCTGCATCCCATGGTTCAAGACCTCATCTTCTGACTGGGCATAGGGATCATGTGACTGAATCTCAAATTTATGCAATCAGTCCCATTCAGTGTTCGCTCTTTTTCATCCATTTGAAGATTTCTCATCCCAAAATTTATCTTCCACTAGGGCATCTTTGTGACCTAGGCCTTCAGGCTGGTTTCTCTTCAGTACTAAGTGTAATCTACCCTCTACCATTTTGAACCAATGCAGGCACATCAGGAACTTTCAGGAACCATTTTAGTTACTCCTGAACTTGGCTAAATCTTGAATTATTCTAATGATTAAGTACATAAGCAAGCAGGTGACAGGATAATGCTGCTTAAAACAAAAAGCAAGAATTAGAGACCCAGTTTTCACCAACTCCCTCTATCTGTCTTGGAAATCCTGTCATCACAGAACAGATTGGAGGCTGGCAGCCATAGAACTACAGCAATGGGGAGGCCCAGGGGCCTCAGGGCCATTGTCACATCATTCCTACTTCAAGCAGTCCAGACCCAGACTTATTTGGGACAAAGGGATGAAGATCTCATCTTCTGGAGCTGCTTCAGGCTGCCAAGGGGCATATAGCTGGCCCTATCCAGTGGGGTCCAGACTGAAGAAAGGACACAAGTGATTTGTAGGCAGGTAGCAGTGTCCAGTGCTGAATGTCAGAATAAGGTCTCAGGTAATTTCAGGTTGACCAAGTAGTCAGAATTTCATGACTCAGAGTCTGGAAGAAGCAACTCTCACAAGTATATTAAAAATACAAGGACTAAATATGAGCAAAAAAGAAAGAATAAACAAAAGTGTAGTTAATATGGAAGCTACTAGGGAAAGTAGCCAGGAACCTCACCCAGAGGAAGGCTGGAGGGGAAGATGAGGTTATCATAAATGCCTCTCATTTAAAAAACTTTTCCTAGGATAGATACCAAAGAATGTTTTCCCAAAATTCTTGCTTTTGTTTCCTTAAAGAAATAGGTGCAATGGTTAGAACACTGTGCCCTTCAGTGAGTATGATCTCTCAGTAAAACCCCTAGAGCCTTACAAGGAAAGGTTTTTAACCCAGTTAGTACAGGTGTTCAAAAGCAGTTTGAAGTCCCTGCAAGGGGGCACATGGGCAGGCCTTTTTAATAGTCCTTTCAGAATTTACTTGCCTGGAAGCTATGAGGGAATGCAGGAGTCAGGAGTTGGGCAATCAAAGTTCCCATGGTCAGGGGAAAACAATCAGCAACATGGGCAGTTTATCTGTAAGCCTGCTTCCCCTTCACCTGAAGTAAATTCCCCTTTCTTTAGGAAACAACAGAGACCTCTCTAGGTTTATGGACAGCTGACAGTAATTGTTTTCCCTGCATATTTAATAGGGAATTGTTTGGTTGTCAAAAATCCCCTTTCTTTCCATATAGCCCCAATGATCATGCAAAACATGAAAAACACATCTGATGTTAGTATAGATCTTTGTGAAGTAAGCAGGGGTCTAAGATAGGGTTCTCCAGACCCCTAGGACCTAGTCCTACCTTCCATCAACATACAGTATAAAAGGCTCTAAGCAGATTAGTTTTCAGGGTCCTAAAAAAAATTGGCCTGATCAGGGCATGTTAAGATTGTCTGCTTCCTCTCCTGGTAAGCAAAAGGGAAAGTGGGAGTGGACCCAAATACTTAGGCAAAGTATGCCTTTAGACAAAGAAACTCTAACTCCAGGAAGTAAGAATTAAAAATTATATAGCAGCAACCAGAGAATGCTTCAGGGCTGGGTTGCAAATCATCTATATCATCTATATCCTTGCATTGTGTCTTATATCTTCCGCTGGCCACTTGTTTTGATTACAGAAATTTGTTATAAGAGGAAAATTCAGGGACATGATTAGTATCAAACTGGTCCTTCCATCTTGACCTGAGAGTACATAAATACTCTCAGGATATGGATATCCTTAACAGTATAAAATATCCTTAACAGAGTTTTATTTCAGTAAACAGTACTAATTTATAACAATTCCAACTTAAGCTAGACTCAGGAATAATCAAGTGGGTTTTTATTCAAAAGAACACCACTGGGAAATTGAGTCAGAAGGATCCTACCTTCAGCAGAGGTCAAGATCATCCTTCTAATTCCATCCCAGATAATAACTTCCACCTGTAACAATTTCTTCTGATTAGCTTATGGCATATTCCTTTCAGAGGGTGAATCACTGGCTTATCTGAATTTACAACTCCAAATAAATATCAGCTGCAGTCCCAAGAGATTTTATCTCCAATAGCAATTCTTATTAATCAAAGCTTCAGATGAATCTAACTCTCAAGGATCACAATAAGAGATTCATACCTTATTTTTTTGTCTAAATAGATAGTTTTAAGTTCAACATTACACAAATCATTTTGCTTTTAAAATACCCAATATATAGAAAAATTCTAAATTGCATATTATCCATAACAGAAACATGTTCAAAGAGACAAAGGCAAAAATATTATTCTCAAAGTCCTTTTAAATAATGGGTACAACTTTAAGATAACTTCATAAAGCAATTAATACTCATACAAAAGATGGAATATCTTAATTTTATATAAAGGAACCTTATTGGATTAACAATTTCTTTCTTTATTTTTTTTTGGCTGAGACAACTGGGGTTAAGTGACTTTACCAGAGTCATACCACAAGGAAGTATTAAGAGTCTGAGAAAGATTTGAACTTGGGTTCTCCTGACTTCAGGGCCAGTCAGTACTCTATCCACTGTACCATGTAGCTGCCCCAATTTTTTCATTCTTTTTTTTTTTTGAATTTAATAGCCTTTTATTTACAGGTTATATGCATGGATAACTTTACAGCTTTAACAATTGCCAAACCTCTTGTTCCAATTTTCCCTCTTCTCCCCACCCTCCCTAGATGAGGATAATAGATTAAAAATACATTAAAATATAAATTAGATACACAAAAGATAATGACCAAAACATTATTTTGCCTATAAAAGAATCAGACTTGAAATATTGTACAATTAGCTTGTGAAGGAAAAAAAATGCAGGTGGGATAAATATAGGGATTGGGAATTCAATGTAATGGTTTTATTATCCCAAAGTTCTTTCTCTGGGCATAGTTGGTTCAGTTCATTCTGTCCATTAAAATGATTTGGTTTATCTGTTGCTGAGGATGGCCAAGTCCATCGAACGGTCATTATAAGTATTTTTTAAGTATATAATGATCTTTGGTCCTCCATTTCCTCAGCACTTCTTAATCTCCCCTTTCTGAAATCATCCTGTGGTCATTTCTTGAACAGTAATATTCCATAATATTTATATACCAAATTTTTGCCATTTCAACGTGGAAATCCATTCGTTTCAGTTTCTAAACACTACAAAAGGGCTACAAAATTCGTGCACATACAGGTCCCTTTCCTTCTTTATAATCTCTTTGGGATATAAAGCCCAGTAGTAACCTGTGGATCAAAGGGTATGAGTTTTAACTTTTTAGCATAGTTCAAACTACTCTCCAAAATGGTTGGATTCTTCAAACCCACCAACAATGCATCAAGTTTTCCCAATCGCCTCCAACAATCCGTTATTTTTCCGTATCTTAGCCAACGCAGGTGTTATGGATCTTAAGTTGTCTTAATTTGCATTTCTCTGATTAATAATGACTTGGAGCAACTTTTTCATATGACATAAAAATTTCAATTTCTTCATTGGAAATTATCTGTTCATATCCGCCATTTTTCAATTGGAGAATGGCTTGATTTTTTATAAATAAAGTTAATTTCTTATATTTTGGAAATGAGGCCTTTATCAGAACCTTTGACTGTAAAAATATTTTCCCATTTACTTCCTTCTAATCTTTCTGCATTAGTTTTGTTTAAAAAACTTTTCAGTTTGGTATAACAAAATTTTCTATTTTGTGTCAGTAATGATCTCTGTTCTGCTTTGGTATAAATCTTCCCTTCCACAGGTCTCAAGGGTAAACTATCCTTGCTCCTCTAATTTATTAATAATTTTATTCTTTATCCTAGGTAAACCCATTTTGCATTATCTTGGTGTCGGTGTTGTGGATCAATGCAGCGCCATAAAGTTTCCAATTTTCCCAGCAATTTTAGAAAAGTTAGTTCTTATCCCAAAAGTGGGGTCTTTGGGTTTGTCAAAGCAGGTTGCTTTTGTTGACTGTTCATCCTTGAACCAACCTATTCCACTGATCAATAATTATTCCTTAATAAAATGGTTTGGTAAACTGCTCTTATAATATGTTTTTAGATCTGGTACAGCTAAGCCACCTTCATTTGATTTTTTTTTTTCATTAATTCCTTAAATTCTTGACCTTTGTTTTCCATATGAATTTTTTGTTATTTTTCTAGGTCATTAAAATGTTTTTGGGGTCTATTGGTATAGCGCAAATAAATAGATTGTTTAAATATTGTCATCTTTTTAACGCTCGCCCATCCAAGAGCATTAATATTTTTCAATTGGTTAGACGACAATTTATGTGAAAGTGGTCTGTAATTTTTCATAAAGTTTCGGATTTCCCTTGGCAGATAGATTCCTAAATATTTTAATTATCAGTAGTTACAAATTAATTTCTTTTGTAATTTGACTGTTGGATTTTGTTAGTGATATATAAAATTTGAGACTTATGTGGGTTTATTTTTATAACCAGCAACTTTGATAAAGTTGGGTTTTTTAATAACTTTTTAGTAGAATCTTTGGGGTTCTCTAAATTAATCATGTCATTGGTAAAGTGATAATTTGGTTTCCCATTGCCTATTCTTTTCCTTTAATCTCTTTCTCGCTCTTATTGCCAAAGTAGTTTTCTAATAAATATTAAATCTAATGAAAGGGCACCTTGTTTCCTCCAGATCTTATTGGGATGGTTGGTTTGTTCCATTACATATGATCTTACTGATGGTTTAAATAGATGCGCGTTATTTTTGGAAATCCATTTATTCCTATACTCCAAGTTTTTTTAATAGAATGGATTTGGATTTTGTCTTTTTTCTGATCTTTGGATGATCATATGGTTTTTTTAATTTGGTTTTAATTGGAATTATATTGATAGTTTTCCTAATATTGAATCGCCCCCTTCCTGGTATAAATCCTCTTGATCATAGTGTATTATCCTGGTGACGATTTTCAGTCTTTTTGCTAATATTTATTTAAGATTTAGCATCAATATTCTGGAATTGGTCTATAATTTTCTTTTCTTTTTCAACCTACTGGTTTAGGTATCGTACCATGTCTGTGTCATAGAAGGAATTTGGTAGGACCCTTCACCTAATCAAATAATTTATATGCATTGGGCCAATTGTTCTTTAAATGTTTGGTAAATTCCCTTAAATCCATCTGGTCCTGGGGGATTTTTCTTGGGGGTTTTTTTGCCGTTCTATTTTCTTTTTCTGAAATGGACTATTCAAAACAATTTATCCTTTTAGTCTGGGAAGTCTATATATTTGGGGTAGTCATCCATTTCCTTGGGTTATCAAATTTATTGGATAAAGTTGGCAAAATAACCCTTATTATTTTCTAATTTTTTCATTGGTGGAAAGTTTCCCTTTTCATTTTAAGACATAATTTCATTTCCTCCCTCCTTTTCAATCAGATTTCCAAACATCTATTTTTTGGCTTTTCTCCACCAACTCTTAGTTTTAATTAAAGTTCAATAGTTTTTTACTTTCAATTTTTTTAATTTCTCCTTTTAATTTTAAATTTCCAATTTAGTATTTGATTGGGGGTTTTAATTTGGTCTTTTTAATTTTTTAGTTGCAAGCCAATTCTTTCTTTTCTTTCTCTTTTTTTAAGTAAGCCTCTGGATATAAATTCCCTCTTATTGCTTTGGTTGCATCCCCAAAATTTTGGTTGCTCTCGTCATCGTCATTATCTTGGTGAAATTATTAATTGTATCATAATTTGCTTTCACCCAATCATTCTTTTAAGATAGTTGTTTAGTTTCCAAATCTTTTTGGTCTTTTCCCCTCTTTTTTTGAATTAGTTTTATTGCATCATGATTTAAAAAAGCATTTCTTTTCTCTTTCGCATTTAATTTAGGTCTTTATGTCCAATATGGTCTATTTTTTGAATAGGTTATGACTGCTGAGAAGAAAATTATTCCTTTCTATTCTTTTTTCCCAAAGACCTAACATACCAATTTTTCTAATATTCTATTTACCCTTTAATTTCTTTCTTATTTGTTTTGTGGTTTGTTTGTCAATTCTAGGTGAAGGTTAGTTTCCCACTATTCAGTTTTGTTGTTATTTCTTCTTGCAACCTCTTAACTTCCCTTTAGGAAGTTGGATGCCATACCACTTGGGTATATATTTTAATATTGTTTGCCTTGTTTATCTGCCCTTTAGCGGATGTAGTTACCTTCCTTATCTCTTTAGTTGATCAATTTTGCTTTTTTGATCTGAGATAAGGATGGCTACCCCTTTTTACTTCACCTGAAGCAAAGATTTTGCTCACCTTTTACCTTTACTCTATGTATCTCCCTGCTTTAAATGTTTTTGTAAACAACATATTGTAGGGTTTAGTTTTACCAGTCTCATTTCCTCTTTTGGGGGTTCTTCCCATTCACATTTGGTTGTTACTAAATCTTATTTCCTCATCCTAATAAACCCGTTTTATTTTTCTTGCCTCCCCCAACCCCTCTTTCCCCTTTTTTGAACTTTCCCCACTTGTACATGCCTACCCTCTTTAATCCCTCCCTGCCCCCCTTTGAATCTTTTTCCCTTTTCCCTTTTTTTCTTTTCCCTTTTCCTCTCCCTGTTTTTAATGGGGCGAGGAATTTTCCAACACAAATGAATTATTTTTTTTGAGCCAACTCGTGAGGCAAGATTCTCAATGTTCCTCCCCTCTCTAAATTCCCTAGATATGATGTTTTTTGCCTCTTTGTGGGATGTGGTTTCCCCTTTTCCCCTCCTTCCCACCTTATTCTGCCATCATCTCTTTTTCCATATCTCCCTTTTTATATTATATCAGTAAAATCAAATTTACATTTTCTTTTGTATATCCACAAAAATACAATTCTCAAAGGTTATTTTACCTTTCTGCTCCTTGATTTCTATGGGGAATCAAAATTTTGTTTAGTTCGTTTTTCTTCGAAACAAATGGTTCATTTGTTTCATTAAATTATCTTCTTCCCTGGAAAAAATGCTCACTTAGCTGGGTATTTTTTGGCTGATCCCAAGTTCTTGTGCTTTTTCGAATTCTTTCAGGCCCTTGTTTAAAATGGGGCAGCCGATCATTGGTCCTTATTGTGGCACCTATATTTAAAGGGTTTTTTTGGCTGTTTAAAATTTTTTCCTTAATCTGATAGTTCTGAAATTTGACAATATTCCTTGGGGTTTTTTATTTTAGGGTTTCTTTCAAAGGTGTTGAAATTCTTTCAATGCCTATTTACCTTCTGATTCTATTACATCTGAAGTTCTTTTGATGATTTCTTGTAAAATACTATCTGGTTTTTTTTCATCTAGTTTTCAAAGGTCAATAATCCTCAGTTATTTCCTAGATCTATTTTTCCAAGTCTGTCGTTTTTGCAATTCATGTTTTTTCCAGTTTGTCATTTTTTTTGTTTTTTGCTTGACATTCTTGCTGTCTCAATGAACTTGTTTCTATTTGTTCAGTTCTAATTTTAAAATTATTTTCTTCATTATTTTTTTCTTTCTTTCTGTATATGTCAATTGGTTTTTAAATGTATTGTTTTGGTCTGTGGAATTTTCCATTTAACTAATTTTTTTTTTTTTTTTAGTGAATTATTTTCTTTTTCCAACCCGTCCTACTTTTTGAGGTTCTTTGTCTTTTCCAATTCCAAAATCCTACTTTCTAGTAATTCTTTTTTTCAACCCAATTTGGTTTCCACTTCCTGGGAATTTTTTAACTTTTTCAATTGTATTTCAGGAATTTGCTCTCTTTAAAACCTTTCTTTCCTTTCCCCATTTTCTTCTAACTCTCTTTTTGGCTTTTTTGGTCTCTTCTTAGGCATCATGTAAAGGGTCTGATCCATTTTGTGTTTGGGTCTCTTCGGTTTTGACCTGCATTTTCTGCATAGAAGCTGGAATATTCTTTTCATCTTTTTATTCATGTTTTAAAGCCTTTGGGTGGCCTCCTAAGGGGTTACCAGCTTCCTCTCAGCAGGGAGAGATGGAAACTGATCCTGGCCCGGGTATGGGGTGCTCTGGTGGGGTTTTCCTTCCCCAACAGGAAGTGGATTCAGCACCCGAACAATTAATCCCATTGGGCTGTTGGGGGAGCCCTAGGCGAATTAAGGGGTGAAATGTCATGCCCCAGGCCAGAGCCTCTTGTGGGACTGGTATTAGCCGACTGCAGACCACAGACCGCAGACCGCAGAGCAGACCCAGACCCAGACCCCAAACCGCCCCCAGTGTCTCTGCCCAATGCTAGCCCTGGAAAAGCTTTTTGGCCCAAGCCGAGCTCCCACTTGCAGATTGGAGGTTAACCCGGCTCGTCCTCCTGCTGGAGGATCACAACTCCCAAGGAAAAGCCCGTACTGCAGGTTGGGGCTGTGCCTTGTGCTGAGATCTGTGCCTTCACCCTCAGTTTGAGACTCTCCTCGGAACCTAATTTCTCTCCCAGTCTGCTGATCTCCCCCTGGCCCGGAACCAACCTTTTTGGCAAGACTGCAGATTTTCTTCGGCCGGTGAGTTGTTCTACTTCTTATCTTTAAGAATTGTAGCAGTCAAGACTATTTTTGAGGCTCGATATAATATTGATGGAGAGGGTAAGAGAAGAGCTTAGAAAGTCGTGTGTGTCTTCTCCGCCATCTTGCCTCCGCCCCCCCCCCCAATTTCTTCATTCTTAAAAAAATTATGTTACATCAACTTCCTCCAACTGAAGAGTCCCTATAAACATTTTGAAAATAGTCCTATAAACTTATCAAATCAGATTAAAATTCTTCTCTAGGTTTTTGTTATTGTATTCCTTAAACAAGGAGAGCATTATGCACTTAGATAAACATTAAATAATTTGCTGAAGACAAATGAACATCTTAGTAGAAATAAATCACTTTCAGAAAACTTGTTGTTCCAACTAACTTCTTAGTGCAGCTATAGATTTGAAAAATAAAAACAAAATATTCAGTTATTAACACCATATAAATGTGGCCTGTTCCTTTAAACAATATAAGCAATTAATGTTTCAACTAGCAAGGAGGGGGAAGGGAGCCCTAAAGAACTGCAGTTTGTTAAAAAGCAGTCTCACTCTACATAGTTGGGTGGGGGGAAGTAAGGAGTTAGATCACCTGACATTCTAATCAAACAAGGTCCTCTTACCCCTTCCTTTACTTTACCTGGTAGCCCTCCCTCCACTCCAAGTGACATTTCTCCCAATTCCCATTTCTTCCCAACCCCCACTTCTCACAGCTAATTTTTTTTTAGGTTGCCAAGTCCTCCAGGATCCAGTCTGCCAGCCAAAGACATGCCCCAACTTTATGGGGTGTCTCCCTTCACCTGACAAATGGCAAGTTCCATCAGGAGCCTGCACCTTTCTGTCTAACACAACTCTTCTCCTCTTTCCTAACATGCTGTACTTCCTCTCTTTCTCCCCTATTTCCAGCATGCTATTTCCCTCTCTCCTTTTTTCTCCTTCTCTCTCATGACATCTCTTCCCCTGCCTAATCTCTCTCTTTCCTCCCGATTCCAACATACTTCAACATACTCTCACTTTCTGTAAATGCAATCAAACCAATAACCTTTCTAACTAGATACTCTAATCAAAATATTAATTGCTTTTGCAAATTAATCTTTCTTGTCCCTTGTCTTTAAATCCCTTTTTTAAAAATTTTAGATTCACAATTAAATAACTTTGGACCAAATTTCATAGAATATATATATATATATATATATATATATATATATATATATATATATATTACATATATTGTATATGATATATATTAAATAACATATTTGTATGTATATATATATATATATATATATATATATGTATATATCCAGCAGAGCTGACAAAATTTTAAGGCATAACATAATTTTACAAAATACCCAATATACTTATAGAAAGCAATATACCATCTAATTAGGGGGATACAAACATTTATTCCTAAAGTAAGCTACTGAAACTTTCTTTTATTAACCTATATTTTAACTTAAAATCAAATCAAATACAGCTTTAAATTCCCAATAATATAAACCTGTTTTTACTATCGTATCTCAAATAACGAATTTCATTAAACTGATTGAACATAGTTTCTTTCTTTCCCTCTGGTCCCACGTGTCCCTGCTGCAGTCACAGAACGTGGAAGGAGAAGAAAAAGACTCTCTTTACTTTATGCACTATCCTCCAATTTAATTGAATTGCTATGGAATCTTGAAATGATTAATTGCCAAATTCCCCAATCATTATTCTCAATGGACTTTCCTGCAGTTTCAACTTTGAGTTGGAGTCTACAGGAAATTTAGACCTTTCGCTTTTTAACAAATTCTAGCTCATAGAACAAAGGACACAGACAAAAATTACATGGAAGAGAACTATCCGTTCCCCACACACAATATAAATACCCAAGTACATTTCTTTTCTTTTTTTTTTTTTTTTTTGCTCTGAAGATTTGAGTTGGACTGCCCCATCTCAGAAGATCCAATCTCACAGCCTAATCTCCTCTAATACACAGAGTCCACCTTTTGGTGACTTGGCACATCAAGGCTGGGAAGGAGTTTCCTACCTTCCCTGCCAACTACAGAGAGCTGCAGTCATGTGTTGTTAACAGCCTGTGTTCCTGGCTCAGCCCTTTCCTTCCCAGGGCCCATACCACCTAAGGGTAGTCCAAGGACATTAACAGACAGTTATCCCATGGATTACACATGCATAAATTACCTGGCTCACTCTCACCTGGGCTTCCTAGTCTTCAGAGAATTGTGTGCTTTTCTGTTTGAATCTAAATGTCTCTCTTAGGCCTATCCTTCACAGAGAGGGAGGCTGAGAGTCTGATCTCAAGAACGGTCAGAGAAAACCCAATGTGGCACCTGCCTTGAATGAGGATTCCAGCCATCTCTCTGAAAAGCCACAGATCCCAGGGTAATCCCCCATAAACTGTGTGGGACAGGTGCTAGACCGCCTTTCCCAAATTAATCAATTTAAAACATCTCCAAGTACAAAGAGGAAGCATTTATTTAGTCACTGCAAGGAGAGGCCCAGCATACCCAAGAGACATCCCAGCTCCCACCATGTGCTGGACCCTACCAGCAGAAAGTAGAACACCCGGTTAAATAGGAAAAGACCCAACCCTTTTTATTGGGTAGTGTCTGCTTCCTATGGGTCATGTCACTTCCTGTAACTTCACTAACTTCATGTGACTTTCTGCATCCCAGGGTTCAATATCTCATTTTCTAGTTCTGGGAATAAGAATCATGTAACTTATTCTCAAACCGAGAAACCTTCATCCAACCAGTCCCATTCATAAATATAGATTCCTTATAAGAAGACAAAAATCATGTGTATCAGGATAAGATCTATATAATATCTATTATTTGCTTTTTGAATTGTGCAGAACATGGCTTCCATTTCATTTTTAAATTTTCAATATTTTTAAAAACACTCAATACTTTAACTTTTTAAATTTCAATATATCTTCTCAATTAATAAAGAGTGGATATTTGTCCTACTATGCAATGATCTACAGATCATTAAATGTAACAGAATTATATAGCAACTTCCCCTGGAAAATGTCTGCTTTTTGGAAGGAATTTGTTTTGTTTTGTTTTTTGTTTATCTTTAATATAGAACAAGGCTGCTGATGCTGCTGTGGATGAGGATGACCATTAAAACAATTAGAAGTCTAAGTATGAGTGTTAGAAAAAATTTCTTTCCCATGAGAAAGGATGCACAGTTTCTGACACACACCCAAAGCATGGTTTTAGAGAGACACACACACTCAAAGGTCATTCTCCTTTTTATTCCCCAACAGGAGCTTTCCTCCATAATCCCCTGGCTCCTTTCCCCATTGGCTGAGGTTTCTAATATATATATCTATATATTAAGAAAACCTGAAGTTATCAAATGTTTAACAGAATAGTGTTTCCCCTCTCAAACTTGTCCTTTCTCCAAGGAGCTTTCATTCTAGAAAGGGAAGATAACTTTGGAAAGTAAAGGGACAAAGAATAAAAGATACTGTCCAAATTTTAGGCCACCTTCCCTGATTATAAAACCAAGTGCCTGCCCCTCAGGAGCTTACCTTTTATGGATGACATAACTTCCATCCCAGACCCTCTATGAGTTTCAATTTTCTAACATAAATTTCATTTCTCCAATTTAATTTTTGTACTATAACTAAATCTATTTCTCCCAACTATCTCTCACCTCACCACCCTTCTATCCTATCAGTTGCTAAGACTTGTCTATTTTACCTTCATAAAATTTCTCAAATATTTCCCTTCTTTCTTCTGAGAGTGCCCCAACTCTAATTAAGCCACCTCACCATCTCGCACCTGAACTATTTTAATGGCCTGTTGGTGAGTCTCTTCCCACTTCAATTCATTCTATATCCAAGCATCATTGTAACTTTCCTAATTAATAGCTCTGAGTACTTAACAACCATTTCTCCACATAATAAACTCCAGTGGTTCTTTATCATCTTCAGGAATAAAAACAGAGCTTTCAGGTGTTCAAGACCTTTTCCTTTATGACCAAGCCCTCACTCCCAAACCCTTTCTATCATCTAGTACTATTATATCTTACTACTTATTAATTCTATATGATTCAGTGACACTGGCCTTGTGGCTGTTCTATTAAGAAAGCACCAAGTAAAATCCCTTCTATGATCAGAAACCCTTCTCATTCTTCAATTACCACTTTATTCCACTTATTGTTTGTTTAGATTTCTTTAATTGTGTGTTCTTTGAGAACAGAGATTGTCTTTTGTGTCTTATTGTACACAAAACTCAGACACTTAATAAATATTTTTTTGACTAAATGAATGACTGAATATGTGCCTAGAGATTATATAGCCTAGGAAAAATGAAGATGTGGTTGGTCTGGGAGTGTTCCTTTTAAAAAAATGTCCGAGAAGAAGCAAACAAAATACTAGACCTCAGGGATGTAAGACACTTTGCATACCTAAAGTCCAAAGGTGGAATGAGATTACAGAATAAATAAATTTCTAATGATTCATACACAAAGTCTGGGGGACAGTCCAGATAGCAACCTGGAAAATATTTCATTTGTCTTACTGTCAAATGCATTCATTAAAAAATCAATTTATTTTCTTTTAATGGTATCTTTCTTGCATGTAATTATATTGTCACAGAAAAAAATAAGCTAATTAGCAAGCAAATACTAAAATTAATGGTAGGGATATTTCACATTGATTTTTTTAATCTGAATATAAATTTTATATATTTATATTATACATATATATTAAAGATGTATAAATGATTGACAATAAGCTTGTCAATGTTTGGCACTTTTTCTCTGGAAGACATGGTAAATTATCAATAATAATATCAAAGAGAAAAATTTATTACAAATTGCCTTTAGGATATTTGCTTAATTTCTTTATATTTTATAACCATGTTCTAATTGTTCTACCATCAGCTATCATTTATGTTCACAATAATAGTAAGAAATTTTGAAATGTATTCATTTACAATTGAGTTTCCATTTCACTAGCTGGACAAATTAATTTCATCCTACAAAAACAATAGAGATTCAGAATATTTACAACTAATTATTGACCAATTAGGATAATCTCTTGTTGAGGTTTAGAAGGGACCTCAAAAGTTTGGGGTTTGCAGACTGGTGTGGTGAGGTGTCTCAAAAGAATTTGCAGGCTTGAACCCATATCCAAATCAAAGGGCAGAGTTTATTGTAATTGCAATGTCAATTGAAGCAGGCTAAGTTCTAAAGAATTTAGCAAAGAACTGGGGGCAAGGAGACAAATTCATCTTCTTCAGTCACTGATAAACTAATTTTGTGGCCTAGAAGTAGAACCTAGGAGTGGTCTCAGAAATTTGGTTATCACTGACCAGCAGATTGTTTCTCTGACTGTCCGCAATGTTTGTAGGATTATTGGAAGGCCAGAAGGCTTTAGATCACTGACAGACAGATTGTTAGAACAAAAGCACTCTAAGATTGAGGGGACTTCAGGATCACTGATTCTTAAGTCAGAACTTTAGAATCATTGACAGATTGTTAGAACAGAAACATTCTAAGGTCAAGGGACCTTAAAATTATTGCTGTATTTCCCCTTAGAAACTATATCCTATCCTTTTTCCTCTCTCAAGCAGTGTGAACCTCAAATTCATTTTGAATAAAGGGATGGAGATCACATCTTCTGGAGCTGCTTCATGCTGATAACAAGTATAGAGCTGTCCCTGCTTAGTGTGGTCCAGATTGAGAGGAGGCATGCAACTTGAGGATGGCTACAGCAGTATTCAGGGGGTTGCTGAGTGTCATAATCAGTTAGCTGATGATATTTGAACTGAGCAGGTAGTTGGAAGTTCATAACTTAGATTCTGGAGGAAACAAATCTTGCAAATAGGCCAAATATGAGCCAAAAAAAAAAAAAAAAGAATAATTAAAAGTAGTTAGTATAGGCATTATTTGGGATAGGAACCCCACCCAGAGGAAGATTTGGGGGTAGAGGAAGCTAGCATGAATATGTACACATATAGATAACTTTTCCTACATGAAATACCAAAGAATATTTCCTTAAAGTTCCTGGTTTTGTCTCCTCAAAAGATAGGGGTAATGGGTAGAATTAATGGCATTATACATAGTGATAAGAGTGCTTAGCACCATAACGGTTAAAAGGCATTAAGCATTGGGTAAAGAGGATGACATACAGAGTGGAAATAATAATTAATCTTAAATAGGTTTTATCTCCTTTAGCAAAAACCTCTGAGCCTTTTCAGTCTTACAAGGGGGAAGGTTTTTTCCCCAATTAGTAAAGATGACAATGAAAACCAGTAGCAGTTTGAAACCCCTGAAAGGGTGCTTTCCCTCCACTGTGAGCAAAAGAGGGGTGGGAATTAATTCATGACCCAAATACGAAACAGACTGATGGTCAATGTGGACTATTATACAAAGAAACTTTATAGCTTTGGGGGGTATGGGGGAACCTGGAAGCTAAAGGTTTTTATGACTGCAGCCAGAGAAGTCTCATAGATGGAGCTGCAGATTCAGGTATCATTTACGTGCTGAAAGGTCAGTGCCTGTCCAAATACCTGTGAGCTGTCATGGAAGTCCTGAGCCACCTCCATGTTATGGATGTGACTGCCCATGTTTATTGATGGGGGTTATGTTCCCCTGGATTTACACCTTCAAAGGCAAAAATAAATTGTGAGTCTTTATGCAAAAGAAACAATCTTTAATATCTAAAGTAGAAAATCATTATGTCCTCTGGGTATTGAATTGGACTCATGCTTTCTACTGACATTTGCTCTAATTATGGAAATTTGTTATGAGAAAAAAACAGGGAAATGATTATAATAATGTTAAAACTGATCCTTCAGGCTTCAGCCTGAGATCACATACATGACAGTATAAAGCATCTGTAGCTATGTTTGACAATCAATCATGAAGTAATAATTCCATCTCATAGCCAAACTCAAGGAAATTAAGAAACAAAACTGGGAAACTGTGTCAGAAGGAACCCACTTTGAGTAGAGGCTAATGTTGTCCTTGCAGCTCTTGCTTTGATAAGACATCCACCTATGACAGTTTAGAAAGGCATTCCTCTGCAGAAAGGCCTGGAGAGACTTACACGAACTGATGCTGAGTGAAATGAGCAGGACCAGGACATCATTATATACTTCAACAACAATACTAGATGATGACCAGTTCTGATGGATCAAGCCATCCTCAGCAACGAGATCAACCAAATCATTTCTAATGGAGCAGTAATGAACTGAACTAGCTATACCCAGAAAAAGAACTCTGGGAAGATGACTAAAAACCATTACATTGAATTCCCAGTCCCTATATTTATGCACACCTGCATCTTTGATTTCCTTCACAAGCTAATTGTACAATAATTCAGAGTCTGATTCTTTTTGTACAGCAAAATAATGTTTTGGTCATGTATACTTATTATGTATCTAAGTTATATTTTAATATATTTAACATCTACTGGTCATCCTGCCATTTAGGGGAGGGGGTGGGGGGGTAAGAGGTGAAAAATTGGAACAAGAGGTTTGGCAATTGTTAATGCTGTAAAGTTACCCATGTATATATCCTGTAAATAAAAGGCTATTAAATAAAAAAAAAAGAAAGGCATTCCTCTGAGTAATTTATGGCATGTATCTGTAATGATAGATTACTGACTAGGTTACTGACCATGATCCGGCAATCAAATTCAAAACTCAAAAGAATATAAGTTACAGTCCCAAGAGATTTTATCTCTAATAAGAAATGATACCAAGCATAGCTTAGGGATAGATAACATTATATTTTTAAGTTTACCAGAAGGACTTACACACGTAGGATATTTTGTTTAACATGAAGATTCTAAGTAAACACATTCCTTATTTAGAAACTATACATTCTTAACAGCCTCATGTCTCAGGGCTGATGACCTTGCTTACCCTGATTGTTCCAGAAAACAGGAAAACTTACAAATTAAGGAGAATTGACAGAGACCCTAGAGAAGGGGCAGAATTTGTTGTTGCCCATCTTAACTATTCTCAGTGTTTGCATGGGTTGTGCTGTTTGATATCTCTCCCCTCTTTGGGAATGGGAAAAAGGTGTTGCATACCTCATACTTAAGAGGTGAACTGATAAGACTTTCACCTCATGCCTCTTGTTCCACTCACAGTAATAACCAATTTTAGGTTTAACATGATGATAATAACTCCAAATAACTTAGTTAACAATTTTAGCCTTTTTTTAAAAAAAATAATTTTAGTTTAACAATTTAGCTAATAGCCAAATAATCTTAGCTATATTTAGATAGAATTAAGAGAATTATATTCCCTTAAGTAAGTTTAGGGAGAAAACAAGGCAATTCTTAAAACTGAGATAGAGCAGATATTAAAATTGACTTTAGTTAATAAGATTCCTTAAATTCTAAGTAAATGTTCAAGACAACTTGCATTGCCATTTGGTTATTTTCCAATTCACACAAAGCATTTCTCTTGTGAGCCAGGAAAAGGTTAAAGTGCCTGTTTTTACTGATAGCACCTTCAGAAGTCTCACTCTAAATAACTCAAAAGCAGGCTATTTGTTGCCAGAATCTTCAAAGTATAATAGCAAATTGCTTTTCTGTTTCCCTAAAGTTTCCAAACTCCTAAATTTTCTATAAACATTATTAGTGCAAATAGATTACAATTTACATATACCTTTAGTTGGCTTTATTTAGAGCTCCTGTAACATTGCTTTTACTATCATATCTAAGTAATTTCATATTTAAATAAATAAATAAACAAAATAAAAATAAAAATAAATAAATAAAATCATATCTGAATTTCATGGAACTGAGTGTATTTTCTTTCTCTCTCTCTCTCTCATCTCTTCATCCATATATCTCTGCTATAGTCAGGGAAGAAGGGAAGGGGGAAGAAAGAGATTCTCTTTTTTTATACATTATCCTCCTAGTTTATACAAATATGTAGAACTCATTTATCTCAACATTGACATGTGTTGGTCACATCTAAAAACCCATGAAAGTATCAAATATGAAGCAATTGTATCTAATAAAGCAGTTAGCATCCATAGGGCATGTTTTATACTAAGCACTTTTGCAACCATGTGATCTTCATAACAACAATAATGGAATATTATTATTCTGTGAAAAAATTATGAACAAGCTGATTTTAGAAAGGCCTGGAAAGTTTTACATGAACTTCTACTGAGTGAAATAAGCAGAAGCAGGAATATATGGTACACAATAAAAAGAAGAATGTATGATCATCAACTATGAAAGACTTGCTTCTTCTCAGTGGTTCACTAATCTAAAGCATCCCAATAAATTTTGGACAGAAAAAGGCATCTGTATCCAGAGAAAGATTAAGGAGAATTAATTTAAATAACAGCTAAGTTAACTTTTTTTTTGTAGATTAAAAACAAATAAATTTACTAGAAAAAAATAAGATTTTAGAGAACATTCTGCCTATATACTGATATGATATTGATATGATAACTAATTAGGTCTTTGATAACTCTGAAATGAAATAATTTTGAAATTGTAATTTTGCTTGGACCGCTTCATTGTTCTTTTTGCATTATATTTTTTTAGTAAATTCATTTGTGTCCGACCCTCCTTAGGAAGCAAGATTATAAGATTCTTGTGGGCAGGGACTTTTATTTGTGGATTGCATTCAAATAACCCTAAACCTTATACTGTACCTTGGCCATATTTTGTTAAATTGAACAGAAAATTAACATATCACATAGAAGAATTTGAAAACATGATTTATTTATTTAATAATATTCAATATATGTGAATTTCTATGCTTAACTACTTCTCTTTTCCTTAGAATGTATCCTGCATGTATCTAAATTTCTCAAAAGTTATTAGGATACTGCTTGAATTATCCTTTTTTTTTCCTTTGGTTGTCAATGACAGGGATTATTCTGCTTATTCACATTAAATCACTATGTTTTATTTAAATCTGTCATACTTTCATTTGACTGAATTAAATGTTTCTTTCTTTCTCTAGTGTCCCATTTCATAAAATTAGAGGTTTCCTTAATGAAATTCTGACCCTTCCAATAACAGTTCTATTATGTCTTCCTCACAATATCTTTTCAAAATATCATATGTATCAGTGATTGTCTTAACATGAAGAATACTTACAGTAAAATTTTTTTCTTGCTACAAACCATCCAGACCATTAAATTAGCTCCTATAACCATAGTTAGTGTTAAAGAATACTTTGGTAATGAGGAGTATCTCTTGGCAACTTCTATAGAATGATCTAAACATATCTAAAAGAAATAAAAAATTTTAGGATTGGCAGAAAATAAAGAGTTTTTGTTACTAGTTTTGAAATAAGTCAACTAAATTAAATTTCATATTGCAAACGTACCTAAAACACAGTAATATTTGTTTGTTTTATATTGAATAAATCTCAGTTGAATGAATTAGTAATGTCATATTTGACTAATACAGTTTTTCAGATAGCTCTAAGTCTTTATCATGTGCCCAGAAATAGTCATATTGAAGTTCAATTGAAAAGTTTCTTTAATTAAAAGCAAATATTTGTGAAGAAAGTAATCTTATATCAAGATAATTGTTCAAGATTTTTTTTAAGTTAAAAAGTTAATTACTTATCCTCAAAACTTCATTGCAAGCTAGTTGTAAGATAACTTGCTGGAAATATCTGGAAATCTCATGAAAAATTTCTAATTTGTTCTCTGCTCCTTATTGTAAGGAAATCACATAAAAAAGGTTCTTTGAGTATTATAAATTCACAACATTAGATGTAATTGCTCATACAAATGATTCACCATTTCAAAGAAGAAACATGATAAATTGTATATGTGAGTGATTATTTGGGAAAGATTATTTAAAAACATTAATGGAAAAATGATAATAAATGATATAAAATACATTTTGAATGTTGTTAATATCTGATATAAATTTTTTTGAAAATAAAATTGAAAAGGTAAAGGACAGATCTCTAAGGTAGTATATAAATGGTAGAGGAAGAGTGGATGGTAGTAAAGAAAAAGCAGGGATTCACTACAACTCTCCCAAATTTCCTAGCACACAAAATTAACTAATGCCTTAAAATAAATTCTGAAAGGGCAGAACTCATACAAGAACAGAGCTAAAACAATTTTGTATTCCAAAAAAACAGAACATCAAGAATATGTTAAATGTGGGTGAAAGTACAGCACATGTAACAACTTAGCAAGGTCGTATAGGCCCTGGGTACAGCTCAAATAGCAGCAGTGGTTTCTGGAGTTTTTAAACTCATGGTGAGATATATTTAGGCCCAAAAAAAGAATTCCTGGAAATCTTAAAAAACATTAAACATAAAATTAGAGAGGTGGAGGAAAAATTGGGGGAAGAAATAACATATATGTAAAAAAAAAATCATCAAAAAAGCAAAACTCAAGAGCTTGGAAAAAGAAGCACATCCACATCCACACCTACACACAAACACACAGAATACTGAAAAAAATAGCATCTCTGAAACAGAATCAATCAAATGGCCAACGAAACACAAAAATACATTAAAAGAGTAGAACACCTTAAAAGGCAGAACTAGTTAAATGAGAAAAAAAAATATGTGTGTGTTTCTCAAAAAAATAACTGCTTGAAAAGGAGAATTAGCCACACGGAAACAGATGTACAAAAATTCACTGAAGACCTCCTTAAAAAGGAAAAGTGGTCAAATGGAAAAGGATGTACAGAAGCTCACTGAATAACATAATTTCTTAAAAAATAGAATTGGGCAAATGGAAGCTGAGTCATCAAAAACAATAAAACAAAATCAAAAGAAAAGAAGAAAAAAATGAAATAGCTCAGTGGAAAAGCAAAAGACCTTGAAAATCAATCCATAAGAGATCATTTAAGAATATTGGACTACCTAAAATCCTTGGGGGGGAAAAAGTGACATTATCTTTTCAACAAATTATCAAGGATAACTGCCCTGATATTCTAGAACAAGAGGATAAAATAGAAATTGAAACAATATACTGAAAGAGATTTCAAAATGAACAGAAGTTTTAAAGCCAAATTTTAGAGCTTCTAAGTCAAGAAGAAAATATTCCAAGCAGCCAGGAAGAAACAATTCAACTATCCCAGAAACTCAATCAGGATTACACCAGGTTTGGCATCTTTTATTTAAAAGATCAGAAGTCTTGGAATATGATGCCCTTTGGGCATTATTCCAATCAATTCACAACTCTACCAACAGTAAACATCATTGATTAGAAAATGTTAATTAAAATAATTCTGAGATACTATCTTAAACCTATTTGTTTGGCTAATATGACAGAAAAATGACAAATGTGGGAGGAAACATGGGATAGTTGAGATACTAATTTATGGTTGGTAGAGTTGTGAATTGATTGGAACTATGCCCAAAAGGCTAATTGTCCATACAAAGAAATCAAAGAAAAAGGAAAAAAACCTATTTGCATAAACCTATTTTTAGCACCTTTTTGGGTTTGGAAAATTAAATTTTTTTTTATTTAATAGCCTTTTTTTACAGGATATAAAATGGTAACTTTACACATTAACAACTGAAACCCTTTTCAATTTTCCCTCTTTACCCCTCCCTAGAAAAATTTTAAAATAAAAAATTAAAAGATACACAATAAATTCATGAAAAACGTTATTTTGCTGTAAAAAAATCACCTTAAATTTTACAATTACTTGGAAAATCAAAAATCGGTGTCAAAATATAAGGTTAGAATTCAATGTAATGTTTTAGTCATCTCCCAGAGTTCTTTTTCTGGCATAGCTATTCAGTTCATTATCTCCATTAGAAATAATTTGGTTGATCTCTTTGCTGAGGATGGCCTTCCATCAGAACTGGTCATCTATAGTCTTTTGTTGAATATATAATGATCTTGGCCCTCTCATTTCACTCCGAATTCATTAAGTTTCTCAGGCCTTTCTGAAAATCCCCTGCTGGTCATTTCTTACGAACAATAATATTCCATAATTTCATAACAATTTATTCACCATTCTCCAACTGATGGACATCCATTAGTTTCAGTTTTTAACTATAAAAAGGGGCTGCCACAAACATTCGTGCACATACAGGTCCCTTTCCCTTCTTTATAATCTCTTTGGGATATAATCCCGTAGTAACCTCTGGATCGGGTATCACAGTTTGATAACTGTTTGGAATGATCCAAACTCTCTCCAAAATGGTTGTTCTTCACAACTCCACCAACAATGCATCAATGTCCCAGTTTCCCACATCCCCTCAACAATCATCATTATTTTTTCCTGTCATTTAGCCAATCACGGTGTAAGTATATCTTAAGTTGTTTAATTTGCATTTCTCTGATTAATAATGACTTGGGCATCTTTTCATATGACAGAAATAGTTTCAATTTCTTCATTAGGTTGTCTTTCATATCCACCATTTTCAATTGGAGAATGGCGATTTTTTAAATTAGGTTAATTCTCTATATATTTTTGGAAATGAGGCCTTTATCAGAATCTTTGACTGTAAAAATATTTTCCCATTTTTCCCTTCTAATCTTTCTGCATTAGTTTTGTTTGTCAAAAACTTTTCAGTTTGGTATAATCAAAATTTTCTATTTTGTGATCAGTAATGATCTCTAGTTCTGCTTTGGTCATAAAGACCTTCCCCTTCCACAGGTCTGAGAGGTAAACTATACTGTGTTCCTCTAATTTATTAAACAATTAGAAGTTGATGGTATCCCTATCAGCTGGGGCAATGACTAAAAACGTTGTCATATATGATTATGATGAAATACTACTGTAGTACAAGAAATAATGAGCAAGATGGTCTCAGAAAAACCTGGAAAAACTTACATGAACTTATCAAGAGTGAAACAAGCAGAACCAGAAGAACAATGTGATCAGTAGCAGCAATATTATATAATGATCAATTGTAAATGCCTCAATTATTTTCAGCAAAACAACTATCCCAAACAAATCTGAAGGACTAATAATGAAAAGTGCCATATATTTCCAGAGAAAAGTGATGAAATGTGAATGCAGATAGAAACATGCTTTCTTTTAAACTTTTTTTTGTCTGCATTTTCTTTCATAATAGGACTAATGTGGAAATATATTTTGCAATTTTTTTGATAGAGAAGGTAATAAATCATTTTGAGAGAATTTATATCTCAAAAAATTAAGTCGGATTTTAAAAAAGATACATTAATTAAGAAAATATTAAATAAATATAAAAAGAAAGAAAAGGTAAGTAGATTTCTTGGGAGAGGGATATAGAGTCTTTCAGAGCATAGTAAATAATCCTGCAATTTTTTTGTTTTTTGTTTTTTGTTTTCAGAGCACAAATTGAACAGCAAAGAAACTGAATTAAAAAATGATGAATCTCTAGCCTGAAAGGGAAAAAAAAAAACACTTTGAAATGGGTAACTGTAAAAACAAAAATCTTATACAGAGATAATTTTGATTGGTCAGTATGTTAAGTATTATGTAGATTCTGTGGGTAACTATATATTTTATGATCTTTGAAGTTAATACAGAGGATCAGCCCTACAAGAAGTTGAGATATTCATGCCTAAATTTAGTGAAGGAATTTTGATTATGCCAAGTGAGTCTTGAAGTTTAAAAAGAGGAAAAAAAACCCTCTATTGATAATCTGTCCCTGCAATTCTGATTTATATACATATGGCATATATACAAAGTCCAAATTAAAAAGGATAGCTTATTTGGAATAGGTAACATAAGGCATTAGTAGATATTAACAACTTTCCTCAGACTACTTTATCAGAGTCTCTGCTAATCAGATACCTAAGGGAATTAGATTACAAACCAGATTATTTGCCCCTACTGTATTTGGAGTCAGAAGTCCTGCCCTTCAGTTCTCACTCCAGAATTTTCTAGTACTGAGAACTTAAGCAAGTCCCTTGCCTTTAGTGATCCTCAGTTTCCTTATTTGTAATGCAAGTATATTAAAACCTCATAAAGTTGTACAGAACAATAACAACAATGGTGATGATGATAGAAAATATTTATATAACATTTTGAGATTAGCAAGATGATATAAAACATAAACTTTTTCTGTCTAACAATCCTGAGAGAAATTGAGGAAACTGAAGCAGAAAGAGGTTATGTGATTTGTCTATGGTAACACATCTAGCAAGTTTTTGAAGCTGATTTTGAATTTAGATTTTTTTGAATTCCAAGTCCTGTGCTCTGCCCATGTTGCCACTTTGAAACCTCAAATAAGAAAATAAATGAATATGAATTTTCAATTCTAATAGCATAGTACATATAAAAATATTTTGATTGGCTATACAAGAAGTGATAATAACTTATAGTCAGGAAATTGTTTTAAGTTTTTCAAAGTTCTAGACTATGGGACATCTCCCAAACAACTACCTGAAACAACTTCCTCTCCAGGATGTGTGGTAGAAGAAGAATGAGGTACTAGGCAGAAGTATAATTGTATGAAGATAGAAAAAAGAAGTAAACAGATTGAAGACTGGAGGGAAAAATATTCAGTTTTGTCTGTCAATGAGTCTCTAGTATTTGCTGTAGCTATTTATGCCATTGCTGTCTGCTGACTTCATTCTAACAAATATATAGGTGAGGAGAATTTGAAGCAGAGTGGCATATAAGAAAGAACACTAAAAAGGAAATATTGATCTGCCATTAACTGTGTCTCCTCTCATTAAACCAGCATCAAAGTGAGGTGTCTTATTGATTCTGAAGTGATAGAGAATTTTCCATTCATTTTTCTTGGAGGTGTTGTACTGGACACTCCTCCCACTTCAGCTGATCTCCCATACCAGCTAATGAAATAATGATGACATATTTAAAGACTAGACATTAGTTTATTAAATAGATTATAATGATATGTCTATACCGATATATCTTTAGGTATCATAAAAACATTCTTTGATAAATTTAAAAAACATTTCAACACTGACTGAAAGAAGATGGCTTACACCTTAGGTGACATCTCAAAAACTAACTTGCAAACACTGAAGTAAAGATAGGGAGAAAATATTAGTGGGGAAAACTTAGGGAATCTAATTAGAAGAATGAAGGAAAAAAGTCTCTTAAAAGAGGATTGTTCTTTACCTTTTCATCTGTGTCTCCAATAGAGACCACACAGACATAGTGTGTGCATGTGTGTGTGTGTGCACCCAAACATGTATGCATACATGGGGTAGTAGAAATTGCCACCTCTTGATGTGCCCAAAACATAGTTATTATACCAATAAAAATACCAAATCTATCTGGGAAGAGGTCCAAGAAAGGAGATATCTGACTATAGATAAGAAGAAAAACATCTCCTAGCTGGAGATTAGGGAGATATCTATAGATCTACTCATTTAATAGTGTAGAAGCAGAGAAGAGTAGCATTTTACTCTGGTTTATTGATAGGAAAGAAAGAGAGCAGAGATTTGCCCTTACAGAAGTATGAATTGCTTTGGCGTTATGTAATCTCTACTTGTGTGTCTCCTATTAACAGGGAAAAGTGTTACTAGGGAATAGTATTCTAATAGTAGTGGACATATCTATTATGCCATTCTGTTCACTACTATAGTATTTGTAGAAGAGTGTATCTAAAATAATTTTTTTTTTATTTTAAACTACACTTTTATTAAGCCTTTGACTTCAGTTAATTGCATCCAATGGTCCCTATTAAAACTAAATAGTGTATTAAAACAAGTTGAGAGGGAGGGAGAGAGAGAGAGAGAGAAAAAGAGAGAGAGAGAGAGAGAGAGCACTCATACATTCTTTAGGAGTAAGGAATCTCAGAGAACCCTGAACAGGGGAGTTCCTGCAAATTTTGAGCACTGAATTCAAGAGATAATCTTTAATGAGTAATTCAATAAAAACTTCTCATTTACTTATAAATAAATTAGACTAGTATTTCTATTTCGTTTTCTAATTTTTTTTATTAAAAAAGAATGCAGTATGCTATGGTGTAATGAGGCCTGAATTTTAAGTTAGGCAAATAACTACATCTCTCTGGACATCAATTCCCACTTCAAAATTTGAGGGAGTTGTGCTAGATGACTTTTGAGGGCCCTTTTCATCATTCAAACCTATAAACTTCCTTTTCCCAGTCTTATCTTGTAGAAACATATTTCATGGAACAATCTTCATTATTAAGGACAATTCTTCAGTTTTTGGAAGCTATGTCATCAAGCTCCATAACGTACTTTTTTGAGTAGACAACATATACTGATATTCCAATATATTTTATGTACATCAAAATTACATCCACTATTATTGGTTACCTAGATTATTAGAAGCTAATATAAATTACATATCACTTTCGTTTTCTGACTTTCTCTTATTCTCTCATCCTATTTCTATTTCTGTCTCTTTCTCTGATTCTGTGTTCCTAATTTCTTAAAGTTTTTATTGGGTAGTTTTTGAAGCCACTTTCCAAAAAATTCTCTTTAATAAAACCTTCCCTCACTTGTCATTTAACAAACAAAACATATGTTAAAAATTACACAACACTTATTCATGCACTAATATCTGTAAAATTCTTTTTGAATGACATATACATTTCCCTTTTCTGTGTTCCATATTTTGTATTCAATTCCTAAAATGTTTTTTGTCTTCATTTTTCCATGTAAAATCTTAAACTCCTTTTCTACATAGATATAACTCCCTATGAGAAGTTTGTTCTGATCATAATTGTTAAGCAACCTTAAGCCACAAGCAGGAGTAATTTCTATAAATATATGTACTTCTTTGCATACATGTTATTTTCCAATGGACATGTTTTTCGTTTTTATGGTGGAAGTAAATGTTTAATTGTAGTTCTCTTTTTACTGTAATCACTGGATAGGTAGGTTTTATGACATAATTAATTAATAAATACTTGTTTATCTCTTTTCAGAAAGCATTTATGAAGTCCCCTCTATATGAAAGGAATTGTGCTAAAACATAGCACATACAAAGAAAGACAGAAACAAGGAGATCATAATATAATGGGAGAAAATTGACTTGAACTATTGTTCTACATTTTATCTCCTTCTTAAATTAGAAAAAAGTAATTTCATAATCTGAATTTCTACATCTTTTAGTGTTGTATTTATTACTATGAATTGTAGTTCTGTATTTTGTTCTTCTGCTCTACTTTTTTATTTTGCAACTTTTCCTTCCAAAATAGCCATGTTTCTCTGAATTCATTATACTTGTATTTTTTAGATTGCAATAATGTTCTATTAAATTCAACAACCATAATTAGTTCATTTATTTGGCAACAAATGACCATTATGCATTATTGCCTGCCATCTTTTATAAAATATGATATTCTCAATATTTTGATATTTCTCTGCCATTTCTTCCCACATTTTAATAATTTTTGTTTTGTGGGATCATTGGGCCAAAGAGAATAAATGAATCATCCATTTTTCTTGTTTAATTTCAAATTATTTTTAGAACATTTCCTTCATTTCCCAGCTCTCTCAATAGTGGTTGCATGCCTATCTTCTTAGTGCCCTTAGAAGTGATTCTTTTTTTTAATGGTATCATTTGAAATTTAGACTTAATATATAAGTATTTCATTGTATTAAGAGAGTTGTAGAATTATTTAATTGGGTTAATAAAATTTTGAACTTTTACATTTGATAACTTTGTGTACATCTATTGATCATTGTGTAATGACATATAATCTTATATAGTTTACTATATGTCTATAATGAAGACTTACTTATAGTGTATAATGAAATCCATTTTATATTATTTACTTATGATTTTTCCCTCCTAATATATCACCAGATATTTCATTCTGATTGTATAGTTTCAATGATGCAAACTTTTACATCTAAATCACAGAAATTTGAACTTTGATGATGTGTTGTAAGATTCTGCATTATCCATTTTTTCTGTCTAATTATTTTATAATTTGTTTATTATTTCTTGCTGAACAGAAAGTTCTTTTCAAAACAAATACTAGTATATTAAGATCATTTGGATCTAAGTCTTGGTTGTCTAGTCTATTTCAATTATTTAAAATAAACAAAACATGATCAGATTTGCCTTTTCAAGGTTAGTTTGATGATGTGGTATTTTGGGGAACTACTTTTAGCCATTCAATGACCCAGTTTTGAAAATATTTTCCATTTTAGTATGGAATGGCAAATTATTTTCTTTGTCTTCCTTGACCCATGATAAATGTGGTGTGTGTGTGTGTGTGTGTGTGTGTGTGAGAGAGAGAGAGAGAGAGAGAGAGAGAGAGAGTCCATAGTTGATTTTCTTGAAGTAAGAATCAAGAATAATTATATTAATGATATGGAACATAGTCTTCAGTAATTTTGAGGATACATTCTAGATACTGATAAGTTAAAACTTTTAGTAATGTCATGGGTTATCAAGTAAGCCATCAAACTGTTTACCCCATAAATATCCTTATGTGTACAATAAATGTAAATAATGAAAAATGTTGTAATTTTAAAATATGGAAAATAAGATTGATGAAAAGTTTCTTAATTTAAGGCTTTTGTTATATAATATTTGTGAAGTGGATAGGGGAAAATGTTACTTACTATCCTTTATACATGGAAGACTAAAATGGATATTGGTTGGTTATGTGTTTATCCAAGTTCGTGTGGCTAATAATCTTGAAATGATATTGTAACTTTGTGCCCTGAATGCCAGAAAAAGTGCACTATTCTTGATGCCTTACCAGATGTTTACTCTCCCACATTACTTTCTTCAATAGTTATATTATTCTAAAATCAGTTTAGTTCATGATTTTATATTTCCTGTGATTATTTGAAGAAATAAATACACTGAATATTAGGCAAAGCTTTTTTGAATTGGGAAAATGCAGATGAATGTATCATATTATCTTTTAAAAATATGAAATCATCATGTCTACTGCCATAAAGTATTAATTAATTATCCAATCCAAACTACATTTTGTTTAACCTTCTCTGATTTAAAGGGATAATTAAAGATTAGCCAGTCACTTGAGCTAGGCAATGTAGATACAATGGGTATTGAAAAGAATTACTTTTCTCAAAAGAAAAGTTTTTTGTTTGAATGTTTTAACTTTATTAAACGTCTGTCCTACATTTGGGTGATCATTAGTTTCATTCAACAGACATTTGTGTACAGATTTTCAGGAAAAACTAATACTTTTGGTATGAAGATTTTCAGGACCTTTTTCAGAACTACTTTTCATTTTTGTGACCTACTACTCAGCTCTCACCTGTGCCTCTAAATTGTTTTTACATTGGCCATAGTTTGGTAAGCTGTTTTGGTAAATGGACTAAGAATGTTTGAGAGGCCTCAAACTCACTGGTGAATTAGGGAGGTGTCAGTTTCAAACATGTGAAGACTTCCCTGGTAGAACAGGTGAATTTGAGGAATTTTTCCAATGGCCAAGGATATGACTTAAAATGGTACAGTGGAGAACTTAGAACTTTGTCAAATATTGATAATGTCCAGTCATCCCCTGCATCCTGAACCATCTTCAGTTGTCTTAACTTCTACTTTTTTTTTTTTTGGACTCATAACTTTGTAAAAAAAAAAAAAAAAAAGGGGGGGGAGCAAAGCTTTGGACTTCACACAATTCTGCCTTACTTAAATCCAATTTATGTGTGAGTCAAAATATACTATCAACAATTTATTACATGCCCCAGAGTCGTATTGCAACTGTCTAAATGATTAATCAGCAGGTTTGGATACTCTGAGAACTGTAGTCACAACCCTGAACCAACATAGTCTAAGCCTTTTGCTTGTCTGAGCAATCCTTTTAAGGAACCCTATTGCTTATCTTCTGGAATAAGGAAGGAGCAAGAAAGGATGCCCTAAAAATTGCTTGCTTCAACTAATTTAACCTTACCTTGTTTAGCACAGCAGATAGGAATACTACCCCATGGTCAAAACACTCATACACATAAACACACTCACACAAATACAAAATTCTATGTGAAGATATTTCAATTCACAATTTATAAATGGAATGTGTGTATGTTTATGGACAATATGAAATCTAAGACTAATGGCTCATGAAGAGAATTCAGCAAGTATTGTTCTCAAATAGCAGTCTTGAATGTAACTAGGACAGTGAACGAAGCCCAAGTCACTGAGGTCAGAACTAAATACACATTTTTCTGGAGCAGCAGCTATGATGAAGGGTACTGTGAAGTTGGCTTAAGGTTCACAATCAAATCTAGTCTATTCAATAAACTTATACAGCTCTCAAAAGGAGTAAATTATAGACTCATGACAATTGCCACTTGCTTGAAAACACTATGAAGCCATCATCAGTGTATATGTTTCCACCATGACAAACTTTGATAAAGCCCCCCAACTTTTTTAAACCTAGAAACTCTCATCATCAATGTGCCAAAAGAGGGTCACTTTGTAATTCTGAAAAACTTTAATGCCCAACTAGGTATAGACTATCAGAGTCCAGAGAAGAAAAATTTAAAAAGAAGTTAAAAAAACAAACAAAAAAGCAAAAAACAAAAACCAAAAAAACAAAACAATAACAACAAAAATTAACAGTGATGTTCACTTGTTCACTTACTACTGAAGACTTATTTTTATTTATTGAACTGTGATAAAATTTTGTGGATACATCATCACAGAAACCAGAAGCATTTAATAAACTATATCTTTGTAAAAATAGGTGAATGACAGGATGTGAGAGCGATGAAGGTGTTATGGGATATAGATAGCTGCACCAATCATAGACTTACATTCTCCAAACTAAACATTTACATTCAATAATTCCATTGTTGCGTTTATGTCTCATTTTACACATTCCTTCCAAGATTTGTCATTTTCTTTTTCTGGGCAGTACCTTAGATTTGTTTAAATTTGCATTTCCCTAATCAATAGTGTATTAGTGTAATTTTCAAAATATGGTTATATATAGCTTGATTATTTCATCTAAAAGTTGTTCTTATCTTTTGATCATTTATTAATTGGGGAAGGGCTTTTTTATTTTTTATAAATTTGACTCAATTCCCCATATGTTTGAATATGTTCCTTCATCAGGAAACTTGCTTCAAAATTACTTTTACAATTGCATACTATATTTCCCACCATTTATTCTATTCCCTCTCTGCTTTCATCTTGTCACTCTATAAAAGTGTTTTGCTTCTTCATCAACCCTTCCTCAAATATGTTCTCTTTTATGAACCTCACCTCCTCTCAACTCCCCTTCCCCTGCTACTTTCCTGCAGGGTAAGATGGGTTGATATACATAATTGAGTGTTATTTCCTCTTTGAGCTAATTCTGATGAGAGTAAGATTCACTCACAACTCCTCTGCTCCCCTTTTCTTCATGTCTATAAAAGTTTTTCTTGTCTCTTTTCTGGCAGATAATTTATATCATTTCATCTGTCCATTTCACTTTCTCTCAGTACATTCCTCACTTACTCCTTAATTATATTGGTTTAGATATTATCCCTTTATTTCAATTCACATCTGTGCCCTCTGTCTATAATATATTCCTTCTAATGAACCTAATAATGAGAAAGTTCTTAATCAGCTACAAGTACCACATTCCCACATAGGAATATAAACATATTAACCTTATTAAGTCCTATATGATTTTCTTTTCCTGATTTCCTCTGTTGTTTCTTTCTGGAAGCTTGAAAAATTTTCTCCTTGACCTGGGAATTCCAAAAATTGGTTATAATATTCCTGGGAGTTTTCATCTTGGGATTTCTTTCAGAATTTGAACAGTGAATTCTTACAATTTCTATATTACTCTCTAGTTCTAGAACATTAGAATAGTTTTTTTTTTCGATAATTTCTTGAAATACGATGTCTAGAATCATTTTTTAATCATTACTTTTAAAATCATCTCTCCTGGGTCTGTTTTCTGGGTGAAACTTTTTTCCACTGAGATATTTCACATTGTTTTCTATTTTCCAATTCTTTTGTTTTTCTCTTATTGCTTCTTTGTTTCTCATAAAGTCCATTTTTTTCCTGTTTACTGTATTTTAATTTTTAAATAATTATTTTCCTCAAGGAGTTTTTCTTATCTCTTTTTTTCATTTGGCAAATTTTGCTTTTTATAAAATTTTATATAATTTACTCATTGGCTTTTTATATTTCCTTTTTCACCACTCTCATTTCTATTGCCAATTTTTCCTTTACTCTTGTTTTCTTGATTTTCAAACTCCCTTTTGAGCTCTTCCATGGTCTGAGACAAATTATTGTTTTTTCTTGGAGATTTTGAATATAGGAGCTTTGATTTTGTAATCTTATTTTCTGAGTATGTTTTGATCTTCCTTGTTGCCAGAGGACATTTCTATAACCAAATCTTTATTTGGATTTTAATTATGTTAATGTAGAGCTCTATTTCCAGTGTGAAGGATGTGATATTAAAAACTTCAGGGATTTTTTTTTTTTTTTGCAGCTGTTTTCAGAGATTCTCTTAGGGACCTGTATGTTTTCAATACTTCCAAAGTTGTTTGATCCCTGGCCTGTACTCTGGACTGAATCTCCCAGACTTGTGAATGTCCCGACTGAATCCTGACTTGTGAATCTCAAATGCTAATGTGTGAACTCTTAAAGGTGTGAACTAAGTACATAAGCATTGTTTCTATCAATTCCAATGAGTTAACACCTTGTTTCAAGTTCTGGCCCACAACAGTAAAGGACAATTGATTTATAACTTTTTGTTCCCAGATGATTGGAAACTCAATGTAGCCTCTGGAGCCAAGATCCCCTGAGTAGGGATCAGTTCTTTGACACTTGTGTTACTTTTGGCCTGACAATTAACAGCAAGAAAGCAGAGGTTCTCTAAAGACTATGACTGAAAGCATCCTTATATGAAACTATTGTTTACAGAAAATGGAAAAATTGTCAATGCCATGGATAAGCTTATTTACTTTGACAATATACTTTTGAGGAAGGAGCACATAGATAAAGAAGTTGATCCATAGAATACCAGAGTTAACTCAGTCTTTAGAGTTTTTAAAAGCAAAGTTTGAGAAAAAAGAGGTATTAAGTTGTCTAACAAACTAAAGGTCTCCAGTACTAATGTGCTCCAGTACTGTCCAACAATATAATTCATTGTTGTGTGTCTGTGAAACCTGAACAATATACCAGACCTTTGCCCTGAAAATTAATTATTACCATTTGAATTTATTTGGGGAATAGCTTCTGAAAATCATCTGGCAAGATAAGGTACTAGACACTGAGGTTTTTTATTGAGCTGAATTGTTCAGCATTCAAATTCTACTGCAGAGAGTACAACTGAAATGGGGGTCCATATTGTTTGAATGCCAAATATTAGTTTGCCTAAATGACTAGTTTATGAAAAACTAACACAAGGTATGTGCTCACATAGAGTTCAGAAGAAGCAATACAAAGACAGTCTTAAGATCTCACCATAGAATTCTGGAATAGATAATGAGACATGAGGGACATAGATTAGGCTTGCTCAGCACAGCATGCCAGTATCAAAGAAGATATTATGCTCTCTCAGCAAAACAGAATAGCTCAAATGAAACATAATATGGACAAATTTAGAGATATCTCCACTCCAAATAGCCATGTGGACTATTTATGCTAGATCTGTAGTACAATCTTCTGAAATCATATTGGTATAATCTGCCACAATTGGGCACATTGTACTGTTACCTTAACATAATGATGTCATTTTGATCTCCTTTGAGCACAAAGGACAATATGCATAACAAATATTTCCCTTGTAGACATAAAACAGCTGAAACATAACTTTTTAAAAAAAAACTTTCTCTGGTTATTTAGAAATAAATCTGTCATTTTAGCAATTTTATTTGGGACTGAAATGTTAAGGACCATGACTAAGTAAAGGGGCAGGTCAATTCTCCGAGACCCTCCACAGCTATGAATCATAACACTTGAAAGAGTTTCGAGATAGCCTTTACTAACACAGATGTTCCTTGTGAATTGGAGGTCAGAGAACACAATGGCCTCTCAATCTCCTTGTATCATCATCATCCTCTCACATGAAGAAATCCATTCTACAGGTCTGAGTTAGATCTTCAGCAGCCACTGGCAGGTGGATCCCTTATCACAACACTGAAATCTATATCAATCTATCTATCTATCTATATTTTAAAAAAATGTAAATGTGAAGATCTTTACAACTTGGATTAAAATCCAAATATTCCAATTTATTCCTGATAAACAAGAAGGGGCTTAAATTTAATCTCACTATTTGATATGGCACTCATGGTTCAGCATCCATTCAAGGACTCTGCAAATAAAGGTTGGATTCAATCTTGGAGATCTGACATATAGAGACAGTATATTCTTTGGCTTGCCAATACTTTGGTAAAGATAAAACACTTATAACTTGTGTCTCTTTCAGCAAAAAAGGGGAGTTTGGTGAATTTCAATGTATAGATCTATCATGTTTCCAGTAAGTTTATATTTGTTTAATTACAGAAATAGTGTAAAGCTGTGAGCACTATTTTCTTTATTGTAGACTTATTCAAGAGAGGCTCACTATCTTACTTAAACAGACACACAGTTAATAAGGACAGAATTAGAACTGAACCTAATCTATTTAATTGAAAAGCAAGTGTTATATGCATTCTTTAAAATAGCTTTTCAATATTTAATCAGTCTGAATAATTTAACTAGATTCTAGTTCAATAAGTAATCAAGAGACATGTGTATCAAAAGATAATATGTCAATAACAATTTAAATACTCTATTTGATCATGCCTGGAAATTCTAAAAGAAATAAAATCACTTTATTTTGTGATTTTTTAAGAAAATCATCATGTTGAGAGGAAAATAAAAGTATAAAACATTTGTTCAACTACAGTAAGAAAAAAGGCTGACTTTAAAGCTGGAAGTGAAAAATCTTGAATCATTTTTACTTTTTGGATAATTTTTAAGCCATGTGCCTTTCATATAAATTTCTCAAGATGACATTTGGTGAGGATGAAAATGGAAGTAGTGTGAACAGAGCTATTTTCACAGCATTTCACACCTAGTTAAAATCTAGAGATTTTATGAGAAAGCCTTTTCTCATGAGATATATGCCCTATTTTCCTTCTTGTATTTTTCTTGTATCTCTAACAATTTCAGTAAAGATGCTTAGGGAAAGACAGTTTTTGAGATATTGGTGGTCTGCTGTTCACTCTTCAAAATTAGCAAAGCTTTTGAAAATTTATGACATTTGTTTCAAAGAAGTTTTATTTTTAAAAATTAGGCCATAATTTCCATTAATTTAACCACATTGAGCTACTTTTAAAAATATTTTGGAGGTCCTTAAACACTTATGCACAGTATATTCACCCAAAAATAGTTTTAATTACTTCATCAATTGAAAAATAGCTTGTCACTTCAAAATGAATTGTGGTCACAATAATTCTTGAAGCAATTATGAAATATAAGCATAAATTAAGGTCAAACGGTTTGCAAAATGTAGCTTGTTGTCTATTAATTCAAAATTCAGGCTTTGCATTGATTACTTCTTTTGTCTGATTACTTACCTCTCTTTTCTGAATCTGAGGATTGAAATAATTCTGGAACTCTGGTATGGTTGTTCTATGAGAGTGAATTCTGGACCCAATCTGGTAGGAGGCAACAGATTGGTTCTAATCAAATTTCTGAGATTAGGCAAATACCATAAAAGAAGAATTTGAAGAAAGGTCTCAGGAGCAATTCAAGAATATCTCTGAAGAATAGAAGATACAAAGGAACCAGGGAATATATAAAATTCCTGATGGGATAAATAGTCATGAAAAGACTATGAAATATATAGCCCATTGAGTATCAATAATTTGTCCATGATAAAATCTATTTCTTGTTTTAAACAAAAAATAAAAAGAGTAGCATTCCGGTATCAATCCATTTAAGAAGAGAACAGACCAGTCCAAATGGAATAAGAAAAATCAAAGGGATCAAGGCTTTGGGTTTAATTGAGAAATACATAGGAGTAGAGAGAAACTAATAAACACTCTGGTGTAAAATGACTTTAATGATTAGTTTCTCTCTGTCTCCGTCTCTGTCTCTCTCTCTCTCTCTTTTGGTTTTTATCACTTGAAGGACCTAGTTGAACCACTTAATTATATGTACTATAGACCTTAAGGAATTCATCCGAACATAGATCTTTTACAGTGATTTTGACAGACTGTTCAGTTGCACTGATAAAGGAAATGAGTATAATAAAAGAAAACCATCTAGTTGATCAGAGTTATACAAATATAATGCAACCAGTCTACATGATTACAAAAACACCTTATGCATTTTTTGTTGAAGTGTTAGTGGTGTGGAACTATGCCTCAGGGCAGTCAATGGCTCCAGATATGAGGGTTGGCAAGATGAAAGAAGAGAGCAGGTGGATTATTATAGTAAAAAGGTCATGTATGAGGGATTATATTATTTAACTGCTTAAAATAGGTTATATTTAAAGTATATTCATTTTTTTTTTAAACTCAGTTACATTAAAATACAAAACACATACATTATTTCCTAGAATGACAAAACTCCTAGAGATGACAGGACTAAGGTAGAGAAATGGATATTAGATAGATGACTAGTTAAAGGAAAACAAAAGCATACATATCTGAAAGCAGGTAACAGCACATGATTTCCATTTTAATTGAGATAAACAGATCACCAAGAAAGATACCAATAGGTATTTAAAAGAAAAAAAAAACAATACTTTGTCTAATTTTTTTTGAAGTTTTAGATAATTAAAGATATTTTCAGAGGAAAGCAAAACATCTAAAACTGTAACAGAGGCTTTATTCTGAAAAAAGGAAAACATGTTGCATTGATAACATTAAATGAAATGCAAGATCTGTTGCCTAAGCAGACAAAGTGAAGTAGTTAATTAGAAGCTTTTGACAGAAGCAAAGTGTCAGATCTCAGGGTTGAACTTTCAACTTGATACTGAGTTGTCATACTACATGGGGATGGTACTAACTTAGCTCTGGCATTCTCTAGCTAGGAGAAAAGATGGCTATTTAGAATTTTATTTTATTTAAGTTTTTTTATTATTTTTATTTAAGAGTTTGAAAGTTGAATAAGGAAAGGAGTGACTAGTAAGATTAAATAAGTGGTAAGACTAAGAGAAGGAAAAGTTCCCAAATATTTGAAATCATGAAAATTTTGACATGGAATATAATGAAGTATAGTGAAAAGCCCTACATCTGGAGTTAGCTCAACATTTAAGTTCTGTGTACCTATGATGCGATAATTATTCAGCTTATGTTTCACTGTTCTCATCATTTAAATAAATAGATTCAACTACATGACTTTTAAGGTTGCTTCAAGAATGATTGAAAGGAATTATTGCAAAAAACCTCAGCAGTATTCATACAGCCCACAAGAAGTTTTCCATTTTGTCTAAAGACCTCCAATTAAAGAAAAAAGATCAGACCCCAAGGTTGTAAATTCTACTTTTGTATAACTCTCTGATTTGTTAAGAAGCTATCCCACGTGACATCAAGCCTAAATTTGAAACGCAAGTCTTCTCCTCTTATTTCATTACTCTTTTCACTGTAGCCTCCTAACAAAACAACTATTAGCTGATCTATTTTGTCAGAAAGAGAACAATGTTTTGAGGACAGAGGAGAAATAAAGCAAGATCTTTGTATTACATATAAGGACAAGCAAAAGGAATTTCTTCACTGGCCATATAATACATAAATGTATCTATAGACATATATGTTTATGCAAGTATATATATATGTGTGTGCATGCATAAATGTATACATTTATAGTTGTCTCTATCCATTACTCATCAGAAATGCACTGAAATCATAGTTGGTTGATAATTTGATCATAGTTAGAATGGTTTGCAAAGTGTGAGTCTTTTTGCATTATTATTATATAAATTATATTCTTTATTCTGCTCAACATACTTATCATCAGTTAAAAGAAGCTTTCATGATACTGTTCCCCCTCTTCTTTTTTTATCATAGTACTATTCAATTACATCTCTATGTCATAATTTGTTTAGCCATTCTATAATTGATGAATACCCCCCATGGTTTCAAGATCTTTATTACTGCAAAAGTAACTGTTAAATGTTTTTGTACATGTGGTTCATTTTTCTTCTTCCTTAATCTATTTAAATAATTTAATAGTGGTATTTTGAGTTATTATACATTTAAAGAATTATATCCTTTTGACTAGATAACCCCTATATCTCTGTAACTTCAGTATAGCCATAACTTCAAATCCTGTACATATCAAATTGATTTTTTTAATCTATTAATTGTAAGATTTTATATTAATCCCTGTAAGAAGTCTGGCCTGAGTGAGGTGAGGTCTCTGGTAGATTGGGTTCCATGTCAGAATGAAATGAAATAATATTAGATCACCCAATAGTTAACAAAAGGTAATGTGCTTTCCCAAATTTGGAAAAGATATTCAACAAGATATGCACCAAGAATAACTGCTATATGTCAGTTCAGCAGATAAAAACTCTCTTTAATTTTGAATTACTCATGATGATTTGTTAGCTAAGCATCACAAAGCAAAGAATGGCCTCTTTTATAGGTGTTACCCCGATCAAACCAAAACCTGTTAAAAAAAAAAAAAAAAAAAAAAAAAAAAAAAAACTTTCCTTAAAAAGGCCAAGGTCTCACTACATCCACTGAACCCAGGTGACTTTGGAGGAGAAAGTGAGACTAGTGACTGCACAGCCCATCCTCACTTAAATCCAAATCAGCTGCATGTCAAGTAATCACCTCCATGATGTTATGGTCTTTTTTTGAGAATGAAAGACAACAATAGAAAGCAATAAGATATCTAAGTGACTCATGTGTACTTAGGCAATAAAGAAGTGATTTTTATGGGCTAAGAATTTTGGTCACTAGTTGGTTAAAGTTTCTTGTCTGGGTTAAATACCTCTCGCTAAGTAAAACAAAACAAAACAAAACAAAACAAAAAACTAACAGAACTTACATGGGAGTATGTATGTGGAGGGTTAGTGTGAAAGGGCTTGTTAGAATTTTGATCTCATTAATTCAGCTCAAATTTCTGTTCAGTTTGGATCTTTGTAATTCTAGCATGCACTATATTATTTATCCTTCCCTGTTTTGTATCACCTGCAGATCTAATGAACATGTCATATATGTCTTTATGTTGGAATCTTTATAAACTATTAAGCCATTAGAGTTGATAGAAACAATAATTATCTAATTTGGCATGGTTCAATATGATTGATTTGATCTTAGAAGGAGATATTTTGGGCCAGAACTTGAAACAAGGTACTAAGTACAACTGATGAAAACAATGCTTGTGTTCACACCTTTAGAGAGCTCATAGAAGCAAGAAGTATTTAAGTACTCAATGGAGTTCACATGTTTGGGAGATTTCAGGCTTAGTATAAGATATCCGAATTCACACCTCCCTTAGGGCCAGAGAGTACTCTGGGAGATAACCCAGAATCTCTCTCTCTCCAGAAGGAGGAGTAACCTTTGGGAGATCATATATATACAGGAAGCTCTTAGAGCTTGAGGGAGTTATTTTGGGAACATTCCCAGGAGTCAGAGAGGAGCGCTCTGGAAGAAAGCCTACAAGCCCTATCTTCAAGGCAAGAAAGATTCATTGCATCTTCTACCTTGGTGCTGGCTGGAGTCCGAAGGACAAACCTTTAGATTTGGAGACATTCGGGCGGAGCTCTTGGAACCAAGCAGAGAGATAGGCCTCTGAGCTAACTGGACTATATTAAAGGACACAATAAAAGATCTGAACTCTTTTATCACCTGGCTTTTATCACCTGTGTTTTGGAAAAAGAACACCAACATCTTTATTTAAGTCATTAATAGAAGTGTGTGAAATAATATGTAGCTAAGAGTGATCCCTGTGTAACTTTAATGAAGATATCTTTTCAAGTTGACATTGATTCATTTATTGCCATGCTTCAAAGACTGATTATAATTACCTCTTTTAATAAATGAAAATACCCCTCTTAGGTGTTTATCACATTTAGTACTTTAATACTTTAGTCTATTTATTTCTTCCTCTGTTAATCTGGGCAAGCTATATTTTTGAAGGTATTCCTCCATTTCATTTAAGTTGTCAAATTTATTGGCATAAAGTTGGGCAAAGTAATTCCTAATTATTGCTCTAATTTCCTCTTCATTAGTGGTGAGTTCCCCCTTTTCATTTTTAAGACTAACAATTTGATTTTCCTTTTTCCTTTTTTTTAATCAGATTTACTAAAGGTTTGTCTATTTTGTTGGTTTTTTCATAGAACCAACTCTTAGTTTTATTAATTAATTCAATAGGTTTTTTTTTTACTTTCAATTTTATTGACCTCTCCTTTTATTTTTAAAATTTCAAGTTTAGTGTTTGACTGGGGGTTTTTAATTTGTTCCTTTTCTAGCATTTTTAGTAGCAAGCCCAATTCATTGACCTTCTCTTTCTCTTTTATGCAAGTAGGCCTCTAAAGATATGAAATTTCCCCTTATAACCACTTTGGCTGCATCCCACACATTTTGGTATGACATCTTATTATTGTCGTTTTCTTGGGTGAAGTTATTAATTATGTCTATGATTTGCTGTTTCACCCAATCGTTCTTTAGTATGAGATTATTTAGTTTCCAATTATTTTTTGGTCTACTTTCCCCTGGCTTTTTGTTGAATGTAATTTTTATTGCATCGTGGTCTGAAAAGGATGCATTTACTATTTCTGCCTTACTGCATTTGAGTTTGAGGTTTTTATGTCCTAATGTATGGTCTATTGTTGTATAGGTTCCATGAACTATTGAAAAGAAAGTGTACTCTTTTCTGTCTCCATTTAGTTTTCTCCAGAGCTCTAGAATATCTAACTTTTCTAGTATTCTATTTACCTCTTTGACTTCTTTCTTATTTATTCTGTGGTTTGATTTATCTAATTCTGAGTGGAAGGTTGAGATCTCTCACTATTATAATTTTGCTCTCTACTTCTTCTTGCAGCTCTCTTAATTTCTCTTTTAAGAATTTAGATGCTATGCCACGTGGTGCATATATGTTTAATATTGACATTCTTCATTATCTATGCTACCCTTTAGCAGGATATAGTGCCCTTTCTTATCTCTTTTAATTAGATCAATTTTTGCTTTTGCTTGATCTGAGATCAGGATGGCTATCCCTGCTTTTTTGACTTCATCTGAAGCATAGTAAATTCTGCTCTAACCTTTTACCTTTACTCTGTATGTATCTCCCTGCTTCAGGTGTGTTTCCTGTAAACAACATATTGTAGGTTTCTGGCTTTTAATCCATTTTGCTAACTGCTTCCTCTTTATGGGGGAGTTTACCCCATTCACATTTATGGTTAAAATTGCCAATTCTGTATTACTTGCCATCTTGTTTTTTTTTTTTTTTTTTTAATAGCCTTTTATTTACAGGTTATATGTATGGGTAACTTTACAGCATTAGCAATTGCCAAACCTCTTGTTCCAATTTTTCCCCTCTTTCCCCCCACCCCCTCCCCCAGATGTACTTGCCATCTTGTTAACCCTGTTTATGCTTTTCTCCCTTTCTTCCCCCTTACCCCCTTCACCAGTATTAAACTTGTGAGCACTACTTGCTTCTCACAACCCTCCCTTTTTAGAGTTCCTCCTCCTATCTGACTTGTGTTCTTCACAGTTTCTGTATTCCCTTCTGCTTAGCTTATTCTTTTCCTTTTCCCTTTTCCCTTCCCACTTTTCAATGAGGTGGGAGAAGTTTCACCATAAATTGAATATGTCTAAATTTTTTCTCATTAAGCCAAGTCTGATGGCAGTAAGATGCCCACAATATTCATCCACCCTCCATTCTTTCTCTCAGATATAATAGGTTTCCTTTGCCTCTTCGTGAGATGTCGTACCCCCACTTTACCCTTTTTCTGGTACAATTTCCTTTCCTCCTCTAGTTTCTGGAACACGGTATAGATGTATTCTTTATATATCTTTAGAGCAGAAATATAGTTCCCAAGATATCTTTTTACTTTTTTAAGTTTCTCTTGAGTTCTATATTTGTAGGTCAAATTTTTTTTAAGTTCTGGTTTTTTCATTAAAAATAGGTGAAATTCACTTATTTCGTTGAATGTCCATCTTCTTCCCTGGAAAAAGATGCTCATTCTGTCTGGGTAAGTAATTTTTGGTTGCATACCAAGTTCCTTAGCCTTTCAGAATATCACAAATCTGATTTGGCCTATTCATTAGGTGTGGTAGAAAGAATTGCCACAGCACCCCCCCCCCCCCGCAAAAAAATGTCACTTCCAATTAGCTCTTTAAGGAACTTCAAGAGCAAGTGAGAAAGCATCCAAGCAAGCTTTATCTCTTGCATGTCCAATTTCATAGTGGACTTCCAGGTCCTATTTTTGAAGGTAATTCAAAGGCAAATAGCCTTTCAACTATGTTGGCCAATACTCCTTTATTTCAGGAACCCTAAGAATCTCATTCTAAATATCATCAGGCTCCTCGATTTTTATGTTTACAATTTTGAATAACCAGAGAGGAAGCTAGGAGCATAGTAAAAGCCTGTACAGATTGCGTTCCTTTCCATACTCCTATGCTTCCTCCAGGGAAGAATCCTTGTAGTTTGAGACCCAATGAAATTTGGCAAATGGATGTGACCCATTATAAATCTTTTGGTCATCTGTCTTTTATTCATGTTGTGATATATATCTTTTCAGGATTCACTTTTGTAATACCAGCAGCAAAAGAAACAGCCCGAGTGGTCACTGAATTCCTTATACAGGTATTTGCACTTATGGGTGTACCACAATCAATAAAAACAGATAATAAACCTGCATATACTTATAAACATTTTTCACACTTTTGTGCACAATATAAGATTTTAAACACCACTGGCATACCCTTTAATCCTCAGGAACAGACAATAGTAGAGAGGGGAAACTGAGACATTAAGATGCTCCTCCAAAAACAAAAGAAAGGGTTAGCCACATGTAACCCTAAATAACTTCTAAATTTAGCTCTTTGTATTATTAACTTCTTGATTTTTGACAAAGATCTATTGGCTCCAGCAGATAGGTTTTATAACCCACTGAAAAGGCAGTGTCCAGTTTGAGCAGCTCCATTAGATGATTTCCAGGTGATGTGGAGAGATTCAGAAAGTGGTGAATGGAGGGGACCAGATAACTGCTTGGCAGAGAGGGTTTTCTTATTTCTCTACAGATAGAGAAGGAATCAGATGGGTGCCAATGAACCGTATTCGCTTTGTCAATCAGAAAGAGATGGAGCAGACCCTTGAAATGTGAATATTTTGGACTCCAGAATCTAGAAGAAATCTTTGGCAAAACTCCTGGCAGCTTTGTCCATTTCCTTTATTTCTCTTCTTCAAGATCAAGACTTTTACTTATCCTGACTCTGGCTGATCCTGAGGCCTCCAGGGACCTGGCTTGGACTTAACAGTTATTTTTCATGTAATTATTTGATAAGTACTCATGATCTTATAATCTTAAAAAAGATTATTACTGCCATAATTTTTATGGAAAGCTTATTTAGACTAATGATCCAACCACACCCACAAGAACTAAGTATAAGGAGCATAGTCTACCCTAACTGAAATATCAAGGTACCTGGAAGATTGGCAAGAGGCAGCATGTTTCAAGCCAGTTAAACCTCCTCTGCCATCTAGACCACCATCTTATCTCAAACATTGATGAACATGTAACAGCATTCTTTTCCCCAATTCCTTGGGAATAATAGTATTGTCACCTAATCCCTGCATCCTGTAAAGCAATCTGTATGCAGATGTATCATAGCATCTGTTCCTACAGGTGCTGCATCCTCAGCTAAAAGGATCAGAAAACGTCCAGAAATTCAGAAGAGAAACTGAAGATCTAGAAAAGAAAGTCCTTATTAAGAATGTCTTCAATTCTGTCAAATGATCTATATCAGAAACAGAGACAATTTATTAGTGGAAGTAATATTCAAAAAGCCCAATACTATCTATTGTGTACTGGAATCCTAAGGAACATGGGACTTTTGGGCTTGGTTTGCAGGTGAAAGCCATAACTATTTTCCTTCTCATTATAAAGTGAGGTCCTTGAGAGAAGTCATTGACTTTTTATTTATATCACCACTGCTTAATGCAATGTTTTGTAAATAATAAGTGCTTAAAATAATTCATTTGATTATTTATTCATTCAAGAAACATAGTCACCAGATTAAGTAATATCAAAAGTTCAGGTACATATGAAATGAATAGGTCTAAATGATTATCAATAAAAATTGTATTCAGAAGGGAACAATGAATGGGAAGATTTAAATTTCAATTCTGATTATCCCTGAAGACTAGATCTTTGAATATATTTTTGTCTTAACATGTGTAGAGTATCACAGTTTCATAGCAGTATTTTAGTAATTAATGAATAAAGGTATTAAATTCCCAGGAGACATGGTGGGTGTGTGTATGTATGTGTATATATATATATATATATATATATATATATATATATATACTATGTTAGCAATAGAGGAGAAATATAGCTGAGGGGGAGAGAATAATTCAAATATCATGTGGAATTAAAAACTGAGGCCATAGACACACAAAAGCCAAATTTCAAGTCTACTGAAATAATTTAACAAGCCTTTCAAATTCATGATCCATGTCATATGATAAATTGTCTTTAATACAATAGACTAAGACAAAAGAGAAAAACCCCAATTGAAGTATAATAACTCATTTTGACATGGAATTGATCTTGAGTTTTGAAGCCTGTGTCAACAGAATGAAGTTCTAGCATATTCTATCCACTTAGAAAGGCTTCAGGTAACCATTTTTAATAAAACAGTTCACAAAAATGATACTGCCACAATACATTTAGAAGGCATTGACAAATTCTTGGACAAAACTTGAAGACTTTAATAGGTGCAAAGGTTTGTTTTTGAGTCACTGCTGCTGCCAAATATAGGCAAAGTAATAAGAATTGGATATGTAAAAGGATGTGCTCTGAGAGTAGAAATCCTAAATTATAGTTTAGGAAAAAATAGAGTTTTAGTCAGGCATGGAATGTGCCCAATAAAGGCAGACAAGAATGTATATACTTGGTACCCTATAAATCTAGTGAAAGGATCTTTGGATTAAAAATGACAAAGCATAGGTAGACGGTGGAATAAGGAGAGAAACTGCCTAACCTTTCCCTCAAACCACTTCAAATTCCTTTAAATAATGACTCTAAACAAATTTTAGAAAGTCACACTCAAAAAGATGGAATGAAACATTTTCCAGCTGAAGACAACTTGGAAGGTCAATAGGAAAGATCTGTGGCACCAGGGTGAGAGGACAACATGCAGTCCCAGTGCAGGCCATATCAGCACAACCATGGCCCTAGTTACAACACCAGCAAAACAGGTGAAAATGATAAAAGCATGTTCCAGGCTACTATCACAGAGAATTGCTGCTTTGTAAGAAGAATATGAATTGATAAACTCAGACATTTGAGGAAACAAGATCTAAGCAAGGATTTAGGATTATTAATGTACTTTATAATATTTTCAAAATTTCACTAAATTTAGTCAATAAGCCAAAAGATCTATAAGACCTTTTAAAGTAAAGAGAAAAAAAGCCATCCTCAAGTTATCATTGTGACTTACTGCACTGAGATATAGGCTAGGATGTCACTCAGTATAAGTACATCTTACTAAAACCTGTGGGGCAATAAGCAAGTTTAGATTCTTTTAACACCTCTGGTTATGAAAATTCCATAATGTGTTTTGTTGATGACTTCATTTCTAAACATTTTTACCTGTAAAGAGTCCCTGCATATTCTCAATCTGAAAAGACAGTAAGTCTTCCTTTGAAAAAGTTTATAAACCATTTGCCAAAGCACGTTCTATCTGTGGATTTTATTTTCCCCTCCCAGATACTATTTCTTAGCTGCTATACTTAGAGGAAATCAATTCAGGAGTATTTCAAACATTTTTGGTGGAGGAGAGGGGAAAAGCATTTACAATATTTATTAAAATTCAAAGTTCACTCCCACATTCCTTTTTCTTGGTGTTAATCACCATTTCAATTCAGTTATACAGTATGTCCATCATCTCAGCAAAAAGGAATGAACCCTAGTTCTTTTCTCATCTATGTGTGGGTGTACAAGAAAGACTAATACCTCTAATATGAGTGCTTGCTGAGTCCTTTTCGGTACTGTACAAATATTCACTTTGGTGAATTATATATTCCTTTGGTGTCCACTTTCACCCAACTCTCACATGTTGTTCCAAAAAGCTGTAGCATTTTTAGTGGTCACACCCCAGTAAGTCATTTCAGCAAACAGGTTCAACCAGGTTGAGCATAACTGGCAGATCTCAATCAAACCTGTCAGTGAGTTAAAACAGTGTGTATTGTGGGTGCTTGTGAAGACTTTGCCCCACAGAATGGGCAGATAATAAGAAGTTATTCCAATAGCAATGAAGGCATCTGTGTCAGGAACCATATGGTGCACTTAGAGTTTAAGCAGGCATCAAAGATGCCAAAATCATCCACTGCTTCCTGGATAGTTACCAGTCATCTTGTCTTTTCTGCTGCCACTGGACAGTATTGTCTCAGAAATTCTGAGTAAGCTACCACATTTATCTTGGTAAATATCTGAGTCTCTTAATGCTGTTAGAATAATTTCCCACATGAAAAGGATCAAAAATATTATAAAATAAAGAGTGAAAATTGTATTGTTTAAAGAGACTAATGTGAATTTATAAAGAGCTCACTATTTAACTCACAGAAAATTAAAGCAAGTACAAATACAAAAGGATGGGTACATAATTGTGTCATAGTACTATCAGAGAAGTAAAGGATACTGAGGCAAAAAAAATGAACTGAAGCTGATGAAGAATGTTAAATGCTACATGATTGTTTTTGTTTTTCTTTGTTTTATCTTATTTTGTTTTAATTTGCAGCTCAGATAAGGAAACTTTCAGTTAGTCCTAAGCCCAGTAGAGTATGATCTGAATGTCGTTCTAGTCTGAACTCTCCCATTTGGGATCTAAGTAACAAAACTGAATGTAGTTTCATTACAAGTCAGCTTGTGGGAAGGCTCTTCTGGTTCAGAGTGATAGGACCAATGACTTACTTCCTAAACCCTGATCTGGTTGAAGATACAGTTTCAGGGTCAGTCAACAAAAATTCAAGTATAAACATAGTTTACATCCATAGAATGAAGTCAGAATTCTTTTCAGCATTGAAAGCAAAAGATATTCTAGCCCATATATATTCCACAACTCTAGCCCTGGTTTTTGCCTATTAGCTAATAATAGATCTCAGGTTCAAAATATAATCTTCTGTGGTTTATCTTTAGATTACTCTATGACTACTCAGTCAGATATTCTTAGATAAATATTTATCTCTGTGAGTGTTGATAATTTTGACAATGTGGTGAGACATATGGACTCTTTCTCAGAATAGTTTAAATGCAATATATATATATAATTAAAAATGAAACCAGTTTTATTATAATGTAATTATCAAAATATTAAAATATAAATTCACATATAACAAGGTAAGAACTCCTATTTTAGATGTTTGTTGAGAACATTTGGGGGAGAACTAGAATGAATTGTTCTATAAGTAATTGTTGAGGGCCACAGATAATGGGGAACCCTGGAATAGGTATAAGACCCAGTGCTTATGGCTAGAATTTTGTTAAAGGACATTAATATAGTAATACAATTATCTGGAGTAGGATCTAGAAAGATATAACCTTTTATGCCAATATACAAATTATTATATTCTGTGAAACCATCCCAGAGTGGAAAATTTTATTGGCCACAGCTCCAAATTTCATGCATGGATCCCCCATAGCCTGGCTATTACATAATTGGCCATGGGTTTTTGAAGAAAGGGTTTCTAAGACTTCTCTTAAAGGACCGACCATTTTTACAGATGTGACCAAACATAACATTTGTTTCTGACTTAGTTATAAAAAGAGTATTCAAAACTTCTTTTCAGTCCACTTAGCAAAATGAATTGTACAAAATTATGCTAGCCCTTACTTGTTATATAGGAGATGTAAACATATCTGATTTGACTTATTCAATAGGGGTAGTACAAAGAATTGCTATAGCCCAGGTAAAATTTGTAATCTTTAAGATATATCAGCGTTTTAAAGAACTTCAGGAGCAAGGGAGAAACTGCCCAGGTAATTATTAACTCTTGCTTGTCCCTTGCCCTACTGACCTTCTAGGACTTTTTTTTTTTTTTTAATGGAAACTCAAGAGGCAGATCACCTCCTGACCATGTTAGCCAACACTCCCCTATTTCAGGATGTCCAAGAATCTCATTCTAGATATCATCAGGCTTCATGAGCTTTATGTCTGCAGTTTGCGATAACAAAAAAAAGAAGCTAGGAGCATAGTAAAACCCTGTCTGGCTTGCCTCCCTTGCCACACTCCTACACTCTCTCCAGGGAAGAATCCTTGTGGTTTGAAGTCTAGGGAAATTTTGCAGATGGATGTGACCCATTATAAATCCTTTGGCTATCCACGTTATCATGGACACCTTCTTAGGATTTACTTTTCCAGTACTGGTGGCAAAAGAGATGGCCCAGGTTGTCACTGAATTCTTTACACTGCCCTTTGTAATTATGGGCGTGACACAAGAAATAAAAACAGATAATGAACGTGCATATACTTCCAAACATTTTGCACACTTTTGTGTGCAGTATCAGATTTCACATATCACTGGCATACCTTTCAATCTTTAAAGACAGGCAATAGTAGAGAGGAAGAAAAGAGATATCAAAATGCTTCTCCAAAAACAAAGAGGGGGAGCCACGGGTAACCTTGGAGAACTTCTAAACTTAGCCCTTTATACTATTAATTTCTTGATTTTTGATGGGGATGCATTGGTTGCAACAGACAAGTTTCATAACCTGTCAGAAGGGCAGTGTCCAGTTTGAGAAGCTCTGATATCTTTCGATAATTGCCAGGTGATGTTGAGAGATCTAGATAGTAGTGAATGGAAGGGACCAGATAGATTGGGGTAGAAGGTTTGCTTGTATCTTTACAGATGGAGAGGAAATCCAATTGGTGCCAATGTGCTATATTCACCTTGTCCATCGAAGAGAGGTGGAAAAAGAAAAGATCCTCCAAACAAAGGAGAAAGCTTAAGAAACATTGGATGCTTCCTCTCTGACTCTGTTCACCACTGAAAGAATATGGCTGTTAGCCTTATGCATATGGCAATTGACTATTTAAGGAGTATATGCAAAATGGCATCAAAAACTGCTGCACTTCCAAATCTACAGGAATCATTGGACTCTCTGGCACATGAGGTGATGGACAATAGATTGGCTTTGGACTACCTTTTGGCCGCTGAAGGAGGTATACATGTGTTTGTGAATTACTCTTGTTTTGTGTATATCAATAACTCACAGCAAGTGACAGCATAAATTTTTAATTTAATTTTTAATTCAATACAAGTTAATCTTTTTATTTTTAACGCCATTTTTACATCAAAGTTAGAGAGAAGTTACAAGGATGTAGATTCTAAACTGATTATATCACTGGGAGAAAATATTTTGTTGTATAATGTCAACTAGGAAAGAAATTGTTTGTGTTGTGTTCTGGAGATTTTTAACATAAATAACTTCCATAAAGATATCAGCGTCAAAAAAGATCTTTGCTGAGTAGACCAAAGAGTTGAATATAAATGAGATTAAGTGTGGAAATATGTAAAATCTCACAGTCATGACAAAAAAAAATTAAAGAAGCATTTTTGAAGACTCCTTTGTTAACCTGGGACTCAAACAGCTAACTAGTAAAAAGATTGTGTCTCAAAGGGTGAATATAAAGCAGTTAGGCCTTATTATCTCATCAGGCCCCTTAGAAGTTAGAAGATGCCAGATACAGCATTAATCAGAGACAGGCATATTCTATTTTAAAAAGTAAATGCAAAGATGGATGCACAATCTATGTAAATATATGCAAACAAAATTCCACATTAAGTTAAGCATTTGGGCATTAACAAAATTGCTTATATCATGGTGTCAATAGAATTATGCTATATACAGCCATAGAATTATGAACTTTAAACTTTAGTTCAGTTACAACATCAGAGACATAATTCTTCTAAATAAAATGGTGCATTTCAAGAAACAAAGGAAACAAAGCTATCAATCAGGTGCATTTCAAAGGAAAATTTCTTGAATGTCCTCTGTTGTAAATTCTGTCCAAATAGAAGCATAGTGTTCTCATATTTTGCTGGCATAGCACAGGACATCCACATGTATAGTGTCAATAATTTGTGGCTTATATTTTCAAAATACATTTCCCTCTCTCAAAAGTAAATAACTCAATGCTAAACTTTCATTTAAATAAGAATAAATAAAGACTATTTCAAATTATATTTTCTCTTGATTTCTGTGGCATCATCTCAATTCCAAAGAGAAAGTTGTCAGGCTCTCTGTAAGCTACTCTTTTTTGAAGGCAAATATAGAGAGGAGAAAATGAATTTGACATAAAACACTGTATATCACAATGACCAATCAGGATTTCAGAGGACACATTACTCACATCCATATAGACTGGTGATGAACTTAGACTATGGAAAGAGATATAACTTGGACATAGCCAATATGGGGATTAGTTTTTACTAATTTACATATTTTACCATGGATTTCATTTGCTTTCTAAATGGGAAGGTCAGAGGTGTGGAAAAGAGAGAATATAATTCTTCATATATATATATATATATATATATATATATATATATATATATATATAATACATTTTTAAATGAAATAAGTGTGGCAGAAATGTACCTCAATCTTGAAGTAATTTCCTTGGAATTAGTATTGTTTTCTACCACATCTTTCATCTGTGTATGCGTTATCCCTTTACAAACAATGTATTCTTACAAATAATGTATCCTATTTCCAGAGATATGGAAAAATAAAATGGTAGTAAAAAGTTATTTTAAATGAGGCATTCAGTGACCACGTTAGATTTTTTTAAAAGTACTACTAATAACAGGAAATTAATATTATATAGTGTATCCTACAGTATATTGGATGAATAAATACAAAAGTTTAAAATAATTCCATAATAATATTTTGGAATATATAACATTCAGAATAAATTGAATCTGGTAACAAATGATGAAATGATACAGATAGATACTTGAAATATGATCTCATTGGTAAAACTCTCATATAGAAACATTTTATCTCTAGAAAGCAGAGAAATGAAATAAAAAAGCTTTCCTTAAAATAAAAACATCCATGTAAAACCATCAGCAATAATTATCTGTAATGGGATAAGCTAGAAATCTTCTAAGGGATGAAACAAGGAGGTCTATTATCACTGTTTTTAGTTAGTATAGTAATAGATATTATAGCTATAATAATAAGAGAAGAAAAGAAATAGAAGAAATTTGAATAGGCAATGCTGAAACAAAACCATCACTCTTTGTTGTTATGATAGTATACTGGAGAATTCTAGAGAATCAATTATAAAAATAGTTGAAATAATTAACAACTGTAGCGAGTCTCAGAATAAATATTTTGTTATTCAGTCATTTTTCAATAAAGTCCAAATTTTCCCGTCCCTTTAGGATTTTTCTCAGCAAAATATACTGGACTGGTTTGTCATTTCCTTCTCCAGTTTATTTTATTGATGAAAAATGTGAGGCAAACAGTTTTAAGTGACATGTCCAGGATCACATAGCTGGTAACATCTGAGGCCAGATTTGAACTCAAAGAGAAGAATCTTCCTCATTTCAGGCCCAGCACTCTATTTATGATGTCACCAGGATCTTCAATGTAATAAATATAAATATAAACAAATCCATCTAAAAACAGTATTTCAACCTATTCCCAACAATTTCCGTAGCAAGAGATGGAAAGAGAAATCCCATTTAAAATTACCATAGACTATATGAAAGACTTGGGAGTCTACTTGTGAATACAAATCCAAGAAGTATATAAACATAAAAAGCACGTTTCACATAATAAAATCAGATGTAAACAATTGTAAAGAGAGAGAGAGAGCGAGAGAGAGAAAGAGAGAGAGAGAAAAAGAGACAGAATTGCTAATTATGTAATACCATAAACAAATTAAAAAAGCATAAAATGATTTGCCTGTAAGATCTATGGATAAGGGAAGAATTTATGGTCAAACAAGAAATAACATTACAAGATATAAAATAATTCCTCCCCTCCCTCTCCCTGCCCATCCCCCAGACTTCTTTCCTACTAATCTTGGCAGCATTGGTTTAGTTTGTGCAAAAAACTTTTTAGATTAAATCAAATTTATCTATATATATACAGAACTGAGTTAAAATATGTCATTCCTCTATGCAAAGTGCTTTGCCAGAAAATAGGTAGAAGCTAGCACCTCAAATTATATAACAAGGTAACTTCAAAAAAGGTACATAATTTAGACATGAAATGTGATAAAAGTCAAAGGGTATGAAGAGACAGTATTCAGATTGATATGTAGAATAGGTAGAGGCAAATATCATCCAAATATAAAGTAAAAAGATTAAACCAGATTATTTCTAAGGTATCTTTAAAATAAAAACCTATCATCTAATAAAATGATCCGACAATTAAAACTATGCAAATGTAGAATACTTTTCTATGAAGGGTAGTAAATTTTCTCCTTCCTGGCTCACAATGTATGTGCCATCCTTAACTCCTCATTTTCTCTTCCTTTTTTTCCTACCCTATCCAATCAATTTCCAAGTCCTGTGGATTCTATTTTTTTCTCCTTTCTTTTCTCTAACATTTCCTCTCTTCTGGTAAAGGACCTAAATATCTCTCTTAGAGAATTACCTTTTCACATCTCTTTGTGCTCCAAGTCTCTGCACACTCAAGTCCATCTCTACTCACCTGGCAAAGTGATTTGGCTAAAATGCAGATCTCACTGTCACTCTCCTAATCATTTGCCTTTAGCAGTTCCCTTTTACCTAAAAAATAAAATATACAATCTTTCCTTTGCTTTTTAATGCCCTTCATAATTTTTGTTTATTTTAATTAATTAATTAATGTTATTATTTTTTAGCACCCATTGCTTTATGAATCATGTTGGGAGAGAAAATCAAAGCAAAAAGGAAAAACCTAAAAAAAAAATAAATGAATGTAGCAAGATATGATTTGTATTCAGTCTAGTTAGTTCTTTTTCTACATGCAGATGGTTCCATAATCTATAGGGATTGCTTTAGATCACTGTATCATTGAGAAGAACCAATAGTTGATCATCACATATTCTTGCTGTTACTATATACAATGTATTCCTGGTTTTGTTTGTTTTGCTTAGTATCTGTTCTTTCTAGTCCTTTCTAAAGTCAGCTTGTTAATCATTTTTTATAGTCATTACCCAATTGATGAACCTCTACTTATTTTCCAATTCTTTGTTACCAAAGGAAGAGCTGTTACAAACATTATTGAACATGTGAGTCCTTTTCCCTTCTTTATGATTTCCTTGTGGTAAAGCCCCTGTAATGATCTGCTCCATCAAAGGCTATGCAAATTTATAGCCCTTTGGGCATGGTTCCAGATTTCTCTTCAGAATGGTTGGATCATTTCACAACTCCACCAACCATGCATTAGGGTTCCAGTTTTCCCATATTGCCTCCAACATTTATCATTACCTTTTTCATTAATCATAGCCAACCTTAGAGGTATGAGTAGGTACCTCATATTTATTTTAATTTATATTTCTCTAATCAATAGTGATTTAGAGTCATTTTTCATATAACTAGATCTCTTTCCTAAGGTGTAGAGTATGGGCTAGCTCCCTAGAGAGCTTCAGGGTCAGCCAGAGTCAGGACAAATTAAGTCCTTGCTGTTTAGGGGAAGAAGTGAAGGAGGGAGGCAAGCTGCCACTAGGATTGCCAAAGATCTCTCCTGGATTCTGGAGTCAGAAGTCTCCAGCCTCTCTTCTCCTCTTCCTGCTGCCAAGTGCCTCGGCCTCTCTCCCTCTGCCATACAGTCCTTGCCTATGATTAACTCACTACCAAATATTTAGCTAGCACCAATGATGAGGAGAGCCTATATCCAAATATATGCTAATAGAGCCATTGCCTCACATCAAATAGATAGCCTTAAGTGCTCTCTTGTCTGATACAGAGTTTCAGCTCTCTACATCTCCCACTTTCTTTTGTTTTAGAACACAGGTAGTCATGCCTTCCCTGACTTTTCAGCGAGGTGAGAACCCCAAAAAAAGAGGTGATCACCCCTCCTGACTTTTCAGGAAGGGAGATGAAAAACACCAAAGGAAAGGGGGGAGTCAAGCTAGATATTGTTAGCGGGTTTCTGGGCTGAAAGGTCTTACTAGAAACAGATATATACAAATCCATCAGCATGGGAGGTATTACACAAGCACATAGCAATAAAGCACAAGTTAGTAGTGATGACTCTCCTCACAGTCTGCGCAGGCTCAATGTGGTGTAACAAACATGAATTGTACATGGAAGTAGTAATATAACAAATGTTATGAATCAACATGGTATTATAAAAGATTTTCAGACGTCCTAGAAGGAGGGTATGTAAGTAACAATCACACATATGCCTCCTTCAGCAGCCAAGAGATAATCCAAAACCAATTTTTTGTCCAGTACTTCATGTGTCAGGGAATCCAATGATTCCTGCAAGTTTTTGAAGTATTGCAACAGTCTCATCATGGCTCAGGGAATCCAATGATTTCTGAGGTTTTTTAAGTACTCCAACAATCTTTTCGTGTCTCAGCAATTCCAATGATTTCTGAGGATTTTGAAGTTCTGCATCAGTCTCATTAACAATTTTTGATGTCCATAAGTCAATTGCATAACTGCCATGCTCTTTCAGTGGTGGGCATAATCAGCAATGGAACTACTTTATGTTTCTTGGGTCTTCTTCTTTGTTTCAAGGGTCTGCTCTATCTCTCTCCAATGGACAAGGTGAAAACAGCTCATTGGCACCCATCTGATTCCTTGTTCATCTGTAGAGATACAAACTCTCTCCCTCAAGCAGTTAACCTATCTTGTCCCTTCCATTCACCACTTTCTGGATCTCTCCACATCAACTGGCAATTATCTAAAGATAGTGGAGCTGCTCACAGAGGACACTGCTCTTTCAGTGGGTTATAAAACCTCTCTGCTATAGCCAGTTAAAGATAGCATCTTTATCAAAAATCAAGAAGTTACTTGTATAAAGAGCTAAATTTAGAAGTTCTCCAGGGTTACCTGTGCCTCCCATTTTCTTTTGGTTTGGAGGAGTGTCTTGATGTCTATGTTTCTCCTCTCTACTAAGGTATACCAGTGGTGTGTGTAAAATGTTTAGAAGTATATGCAGGTCCATTATCTGTTTTTATTGCTTATGGCACACCCATAGTTGTAAATGCTTGTATAAGGAATTCAGTGACCATACAGGCTATCTCTTTTGCTGCATGTATTGCAAAAGTAAATCCTGAAAAAATGTCTACTATAACATGGGTAAAAGACAGATGACCTAACGATTTATAATGGGTCACATCCATTTGCCAAATTTCATGGGGTCTCAAACCATGAGGGTTTTTTCCCTGGAGGGTGTAGTAAGGAATGCAAGCTATATAGGCTTTTACTATCCTCCTAACTTCCTCTTTTGTCATTCCAAATTATAAACATAAAGGTCAAGCAGCCTGATGATATTTAGAATGAGATTCTTGGGCTGCCTGAAATAAAGGTGTATTAGCTAATATGGTTAGAAAGCTATCTGAATTTCCATGAATTTGAATTTCCATGAAAAATAGACCTGGAAGTCCACTATGTGAGTGGATGTGCAAAATATAAATCTTATCTACATGCTTTCTCACTTGCTCTTGAAGTTCCTTAAAGAGCTGATATATATTGGAAGCTACAAATTTTATTTGGACTGTGTCAATTATTTGTACCACACCTATTGAATAGGTTGAATCAGATATTATATTTATATCTCCTGGATAATAAGTGAGAGCTAGAATGATTGTACACAATCAATTCTGCTGAGTGGACTGAAATGGAATTCTGACTACTCTCTTTATACTTAAGTCAAGAGAGTATACAGCACAAATGTTATATTTAGATATGTCTGTAAAGATAGTTGGTCCTTTAAGAGGAACTTTAGAAATATTTTCTTCAAGAATCCATTGCCAATTGTGTAATAGTAGGGTTATCATTAATGGAGACCCGTGTGAAAAATTTGGAGCTGTGGCCAATAAAATTTGCTACTCTGGGATGGTTTCACAGCATCCATTCATTTGTGCATTGGTGTAAAAAGTGCATAGCTTGTCAGGTCTTATCCCAGATAATTGTATAATATAATGGCCTTTAATTAAATTCTAGCTACAAGCACTGGGTAAAGAGTAAGGCTTTGTTCTGGTTGTGCTGGAAAGTTCACCCACTCTATCACACTGTCTCCTTGATGAAGATCTGCTGTGGGTGCTGCTTTGTAGCAAAAACTGGTATTTCCAAGGGTTTTTGAGTGACTCTTTCAATCACATTGGATAAAGTCAGTTCAACTTTTCTCAAAGCCTATTGAGCTTCTTTTGTAAGCTGGTGTGGTGATTTTAATGCATTGTCTCCCTAAAAATGTCATATAATGGTTGTAATTTATGGGTAGTCAAGCCTAACACTGGACACATCCATTGGATATCTCCTATCAATTTCTGAAAGTCACTTGAGGTGTTTAGTTTCTCTGTTCTTAAGGAAAGTTTTTGTATTGTAAGCATCTTAGGGTATACTTTATATCCTAAATATTGAAAAGGAGAGTGCCTTTGAATTTTTTCTGGAGTTATATACAATTTATAGTTCCTTATTGTTTGTATGGTCTTTTGTAGACATGCTTCTAACATTTGCTTCTCAGGTGCACATTCCAGTATTTCATCCATGTAATGTAATATCATTACTTTTGGAAATACTTTTCTTACTGGAGTTAGAGCAGCAGCAACATACATTTGACACATAGTAGGGCTGTTTTCATTCCCTGTGGCAACACTGTCCATTCATATCTTTTATAGGACTCAGCTAAGTTAATACTGGGCACTGAAAAGGCAAATCTTTTTATATCCTCCTTATCTAGAGGGATAGAATAATGTCTATAACCCAAAGAGTCCATTCTCTAGGCAATTGTGTAGGAGATGGAAGTCCAGGCTGAAGAGTTCCCATAGTTATGATCTGTTCATTTACTTTTCTTAGATCAATCAACATCCTCCATTTTCCAGATTTCTTTTTTATAACATATACAGGGGGATTCCAAGGACTTAGAGAAGTGTCCTTGGTCAAGTTGCTCCTGTACTATACCTAATAAGGTCTGAATTTTATCACTAGCTAAGGGCCACTGTTCTATCCATACTGTTGTATCAGTTTTCCATTGAATAGGCACAGGTGAAAGTGCTGGCAGGCCTTCAACAGCAGCCCTGCCTAAAAATCTGAAATACTCATTTGTAATCCTAATTGTTGTAAGATGTCTCTTCTCCATAAATTGATGGGGATTTTTTTCTAGTAGAAAAGGAGTAAAACCTCCTGTTTCACCTTCAAATTTCCATCTCAACGGGATAGCACTAACTTCAGCTGCTATTGATCCTCCTACTCCAGACATGTAGGTGTCTGCCTTGATCTTTGGTCAGTGACTGGGCCAGTTGATACCTCTAATGACTTTACGATCTGTACCTGTGTATACCAATCCTTCTAATGGTATGCCATTTATATAGATAGTGAGAATGGGATGGTCAGCTGTCACAGCTACTATCTAGAATATTCCTATTGCTTGGAGTCAGAATCACCAGATTGCCTATTGGGTGTCTGTATCAGTAAACCTGATGTTACTACTTCTCCTGGTTGATGTCACACATTGTCTGCCTGTATTAGTGACTGAGATACTATCTGCACATTCTCCAGTTTCCCATCAGCGTATGGATGAACAGTGTTTTGTAAGTACTCTTAGGAGGTGAAATGGTCAAGCCTACTGTGCCTGGAGGTAAGGAAGGAGGTAAAAGAACAGATTTCACCTCTCCAAGGGAATATCTCAGTAGGCTCAGCTGCATACAAGTCTTTTCTCCTCAATTGTAATGCCTTTCTCCCATCAGGTTGCTTTCTGGCTGATTGATTATGTAATCCCTTTCTCCCACCAGATTGTTTCTTGGCTGATTGGTCATGTTTGAGTACTGAACTTCTAAAGACTCTCTGGGTATAGCATCAGCTGCCATTATGCCCCAAATATTTTTTTTTGTTTTAGGCCCTGGAGCTGGGACCTCCATCCTGGTTCCCTGAATCAATCTACATTCTGATGCCTAATGGTAGCCTCTGTTGCATTTTGGAAATGGGGTTTTGTGTCTTGTTCTCCCACCCTGTTTTCTCACTCTGTCTTTATGCTAATATTGAGCTTTCAGATGCCCTACTTTATCACATTGAAAGCACTGACGAGTTTCTCTGGAAGTACCTTACTAAAAGGGACCCAGTTTTCTCATGTTTGGATCCTGGAAAGTCTGCATGACAGGGTTATAAAACATATTTGTGCCCACTGTGGAACAACGTGTTATGATCTCCTCTAAAGGAGTATCCTTGTGTAGTCCTAGCAGAATACTTCTACAAACCTCATTCACATTTTCTTTAGCAAGTTGCCATATTATAATTTCTATTACTGCATTTTCACCAATAGTTCGTATGATACATATATGCAGACATCTCACAAAATTAGCAAAGGTTTCATTTGGCCCTTGTGCTATTTTTGTGAAGGCCTCTCCTTTGTCCTGTTTACTTGGGATAAAATCCCATGCTTTGAAAGCAGCGGAACCAATTTGCTTATATGCTGCTATGGGGTAATCAATCTGTGCTGAAGTATCTACATAAGAACCTACATCTGTTAGTTGGTCATAGGTGATTGGAGTATTAACCTTTGACTATTTTGTTGGACTTGTATCCTACAGAGTTCACTATATTCAGAAAGTCACAATGAAGCCTCTGCTTCATTTTGGATAAGGGGATTTGGGTCTTGTTCTCCCACTCTGTTTTCTCACTCTGTTTTTATGCCAACATTAAGCTTTTCAAAGCCCCACTCAACCACATTGAAAGCATTAACAAGTCTTTCTGGAAATTCCTTATTAACATGGATCCTGTCTTCCTATGTTCGGATCTTGGAAAGTCCATTAACTCCAGTTTGCCTATTTTGTTGGGCTTGTATCCTACAGAGTTCACTATATTCAGAAAGCCACAACAAGTTTTATCCAGGTTCTAAGCATGTCCTTGCTATTGATTTCCAGTCACTAGGGGTTAAAATTTCATAAGCCAAATTCTGTAATAACATCTTAACATAAGATGATGCAGCTCCATAAAGAGTGCAAGCCTTTTTCAGATCTTTGATAATTTCTAGATTAAAAGGAATGTACCTTCTTTTTTCTTGATCTGAAGAGTTAAGCTGTTCAGTCACAGGATTCATTTCTATTCTCAAATCACCTGTATTTTGCCCTTCCTCTTTGGCTTTAATTAGTGCCTTTTTGCAATCAAGTCATAGAAGGGGGTGATTGCTGGGGGAGAGGTGCTGGTGATATCAATGCTCCTCCCACTCCTCCACATCCCTCCACCCAGGAAGATGAAGTTGATGGAGGCGGGTCAAGAGCCTGCTCCAGTGTAGGCAGATTTGAAGCTGGACTCTGAGAGTGAGAAACACATTCTTTAATTTCACTTAACTCCCCATGCCTTTCAGCGATATTTACCTCTCCCTTCTCTTCCTCATTCTCCTCACACTTCCTTATCTGGGTTTTCTTAAAACTTTTCTTTTTTCTAGAGCATGTGGGATTCTTTAAGTCCAATTTTTTTTTATGTTGTATATATATATATATATATATATATATATATGTTTCTTTAGAAATTTAACGAGGACATTTATCCTTCTAATATTCACATGCTTGATCTCCTACTAGTTTCCAATTATCTTCCTCTATTTTTTCTTCCTTGAAGAACCAAGGGAACATGCTTTCAAATGTATCCAAGAGTCCATCAATCTGCTCCCAAGTTATAGCAAGCATTGCCTCTTCATTAACCTAAGTATGCTTTCTATATAACTCCCATGGGGAAGTGGTGAGGATGGGGGAGAATCTTTTTCTAATATCTGCCCCATTTCAGCTAGAAAACGAAAGTTACTAGTTTAGCTCTTAAGAAAATAAGTACCCTGTTTTTCTATCAAAATACTCACCCTATTTACTGATCACAGGGACTTCTTCAGTGAAATTAGGGCCCTTGGTCCATGATGGACACCAAATGTAGAGTACAGGCTAGCTCCCTGGAGGTCTTCAATGTCAGTCAGAGTCAGGACAAATTAAAGTCCTTGCTGTTTAAGGGGAGAAATGAAGAAGGCAGGCAAGCTGCCACAAGGCTTGCCAAAGATCTCTCCTGGATTCTGGAGTCAGGAGTCCTCTGCCTCTCTCCTCCTCTTCCTGCTGCCAAGTGCCTTTGCCTCACTCAAATCTTGCCTATGATTATCTCACTACCAAACATTCAGCAAGCACCAATGGTGAGGAGGGCCATTATCCAAATATATGCTAATAGAGCTATTGTCTCACATCAAATAGGTAGCCTTAAGTGCTCTTTTGTCTGATTCAGAGTTTCCACCTTCTACACTAAGGTAATCAATGAATTCTTTCAAACAGTATTTCCCCTTCTGTTTATAGAATATTGGGACAATTTCCTATAATCATCTCTTGTAGAATGCTATCCAGATTCCATTTTTTGGTCATGGGCTTCAGGTAGGCCAATAATTTTAAAATTATCTCTTCTGGATCTATTTTCCAGTTTGGCTGTTTTTCCAGTGAGGCATTTCAAATATTCTTCCAGCTTTTCTTTCTTTTAGTTTGTTGGATGATTCTTGCTGTCTCACAAAGTTATTAGCTTCCATTTTCTCTTTTCTAGTTTTTAATGTGTGATTTTCTTCAGTTTGTTTTTATGCACCTCTTATTCCATATTTTTCCTAAATAAAATTGTTTTCTTCAGGCAATTTTTTTCTTTCTTTTTACAAATGGTTGACTCTCTCACGCATAACTCTCATTTCTTTTCATATTATCCAAATACTTTCCTTGTTAACCTCAACATCTTTGCCTTGGTCAACCAAAATATTTGGATAATATGAAAACTAGAATCAAGTATGTGATATCTACTATTGCACATATATTAATTTCTATTTCCTGCCTCCATATCATTGCAAATTTTTTTCCCATGACTATATTATCCTTTTTTTGTGTCCTTTGTCTTTTGAAATGCTTATCTATTTTTAGGACCTAGCTTAATTTTGGCTCTTTATCTCAGTTTTTTCTTGGTCCAAACTGCCTCTTTTAACAAATTGTCAATATTCTTCAAAATTTCTTTACCTACAAAGATACTTTTAACTTAATATATGCTTAATAATTTCATGGAGAATTGACTTGTTTTAAAAATGTAAAGCATTCTTATCAGCATAGATTATTATTAGGGGAAAAAGTGGTCATCTTGTCTTCTTCTCTCTTCAGCCATCCCCTTGTATGTATATGTGTGTATATGTGTATTTTATCCCAGTTTCCCTGATTCTGGAGCTTGTTCTTTCTTATTTCTTATTTTTCTGCACTACCTCCCTAAAGTTTTCTTAGTATAACAATATATTTGAATTTGCCATGATATTTTAAAATATTATTCATCTGCTATTAATATTTCCATAGATTGTCAGCTTCTTGAGGGCTAAAGCAAAATCTTTAGTTTAAGTATAGATTGACCTTCATTATAGCAGGCAACACACTACCTCCTAATTTTACCACACTGATTTTAGTATTATTTTGGACAAGTATAGTACGTTTTGGTACACTGACTCAGTCTCTACTAAACAGTTCCCCGGAGGCCTCAATCAGACAACACATTTCCCAAAGTGACCATTTTACTCTCATTGTCAAAATTACTCTGGCAGTATCTGGATCAGTAGTTAGCTTGTAAAAAGAAATATTGACTAGCCAATAATTTACTTTTTCACAGAACTCAGCACATGAAGAAATCAATAAGCCTACTTTTTTTTTTTCCTGCAGCTACCTCAAGCCATTCAAATTGGAGTTCCCAGATTTCTTACTCTCATGTAAATTATTTTTTATGACATACAATATTCACAAGAGACTTTATTCTCCTTTGTAAATTTAGGCAGATCTATATCAAGCATCCAATGTTCACTGTCCTATGGAAATTATACCTTCCAATATAATTACTTTTTAGTGAAAAAGCATGACACTGTTAAAAATAAAGATTTTTGTTTTTTTCTTCCCACAGCTGACTCCATTGAAGCATATATCCCCACACAAATTTCCATTAATAATCTAGTTATATTGAATCATTAAGTGCATGCCATAAATGTGTAAGCAGATAAAAAACTCTCATGGCGACATTTTAATTAGACAGAATAGGATTGTTCATTGAAACAAATGAAACTGTCTTGTTATATAATTCATATTATTATGGAGACAGCAATAATATAGTGGAATGAATACTGAGATATAATCAGAAGTCCTAAATACCACTTCCAATTTTATCACATATATATATATATATATATATATATATATATATAATATAACATATATTATATTGAGTGACCTACTTTCAGTCTCTAATCTTAATTTCCTTAAAATGAGCAGGTTATACTGGAAGATATCTAAGATGCCTAACATTTAAAAATTTTGTCATCAGAATTTGATTTAATTGTATTCTTAAAATGCAGTATTAATCCTTACCTAAATCACTTTTTATTTTTCCCATAAAAAAAAAAAAAAACACTTTGCCCAGAAAAGTGTTCAAATTGTTGAACGATTAAACTAAAAATCTTCAAAATGTGATTCAGGCTAGTATCTCACAATGTATATAAAATAATAATAGGTACAGCTATAGAAAATATATCTTAATGACATTTCCCAAAATTTAGAGAGATTTTTCAAATATACTCTTCAGAAATTTTGAATGCTCAGACAGAGTTAAACCAAAATTTGCAGGAAACAAATTGGTTTCTCAAATCCTTTAAGAGCCTTAAAAAGGGACATTACCATTTGGAGACAATGCCTATGAATGTTGTAGACAATGATAAAAGTCCCCACAGTGAATATCTAACAGAGGCGGTCAAACAACTAAAGGACATTTTTTCTCCTTAACTAACACACTCTCTCTCTCTCTCTCTCTCTCTCTCTCTCTCTCTCTCTCTCTCTCTCTCTTTCTCTCCCTGTCTATATAACCTATATATAGGTTTGATATATGTATCAAACATGACAATTTACAACACTACATTCAAGTCAGATCCCAGAAATTTTTCCTTCTCTACAATTACATTTTTAAGAATGTCTTCAATTTTAAGATAAATTATCAATGAAACAACAAGCATTTTAAAGGTGATTGCTATGTTTCAGACATTGTGCTTGGTGCTGAGAATGCAATAATAAAGAATAAAATTAACTAGGCTATTATGTCATTAATATATGTAGATAACTATGTAAATTCATACCTGCATTTGAAATTTATATGCATATGTATACAATTTCCTTTAGTTGTATGAAGTTTCAACTGATTGAATCCATCCAATATTTTAACAAATTTAAATAGCACAGCAGTAAATATTGAACAAGAATTTCTTCATTATATTTATATGACCTTCATAGATAATATCACTCTGTCAGAACTTGTTTGCCTTTTACTTTATTCTTTTTAGATAATAAATTATTTAATATTAAAGACTGCTAGTGGCTCACTATGACACTTTGCCTATAATATGTTTTCATTTTCTGATATCTTTCTGAATATATAATGGCTTCACTAAAATACATTATTGAAGTGTCAGAAGTAGGATCTTGAAGTTCGTTTATAGATATCTCAGAATAATTGGACTACTCTCCCAATAGAAAACCTATATTGTTTGTATATATAATCAATGATACTATCATCCAATGCATTATAAATGAGACAATGATTCAAATATAATGCTCCATTCTTGAAAATCATTCAATTAATTCAAGATTAAAAAAAAGTTTTACACATTTCAAAATGTAAATAAAAGACATTTGATTTAATATAAACCCAAGCAAGAATATATCTAAAAGAAACTGTATTCTCTCACTTATGTCTGTCTCAACATAATATACTTACATAATCACTACCATAGTAGCAATACATATAGATCATCTTTTGAGCAAATCATGTTTAAGATAGTGGATTTGTTCAATACTTTTTAAATTGATTTGGTTGACACCAAATCACACCAAAAGACTATAAAGTGAATGTAGATCTCTTTAGTGCCCTGAAGTTTTATTAATAAACAAAGTAGCCAAAAGACTTCATGATCCTTCTGATAATTATTTATGAGTAAACAGATGGATTACAAAAGATATGTGATATTTAGTTCCCTGGAAATGCCTGATGTTAATTGCAAGCAGTATTGAAAATATAGCGCCAAAATCCATGGGAAATTTTATCTGACTTTTACTTAACATTTCTCTTTCTCTTCTTGATTATGGATTTTTTAAATGAAGCAGTTCATTGTTTGGTTAACATGGGGAAATACATAAATGTAACACTTTCTACATATAAGAACAACAGAAAAAGTCATGCAAAAATTAGAATTTCTATTATTCATGCTTTAAAGTAGACCATGTATATGTATGTATAAAATTTTGCTTTATTTTTTTAACTAACAAACATGTATTTTCTCTACCTCCCACTTTTTTCTCTTTTTTCCTAAATAAAATGAAAGAGCTAGATCAAAAGGGAAGTAAATATTTATATTTAAAGGCTCTTATCATGTGAGGTTTCATTATTATGTTTTCCTCCCCAAAGTTTTCCCATCAATATTTTCTGAGGAGGCCTTTTTTCTTTCACATTAAGTAATTATTAAATTAAGTCAAATTAACAATAGAAATTAATAATTTAATATCATGACTAAGTAAAGGTAATGCCCATAGCATTGTATTGTACACCTAAGAAATATGTATGTTATTCTCTTTCAAAATTTCCTAGAGATCTAGAATATATAATTAAAAAAAAATTCTGTTAATTTCTTTAATGTCTTTTCTTATGCCTTTTTAGATTTATCTAATTATAAAAGGAATAAGCTTCTTTTTCTTCCAAAAATTATATTCTAATTTATCTGTTTTTTTATGGTCATAACTACTAATTTTTTAAAAATTCTGACTGTATTTACAATAATTTAATTATTTTTTTTGTTTGTTTGTAGTGTTTTCCCTTAACCTAGGAACTATGGATTTTGGCAATAATAGGATCAAAAGTTCCCATTGGGATGTTTTGTTTTGTTTTGTTTTCAGAAGGTGAACAGTGGATCCTTTCAATTTTGATTTTGCCTTCTGATTTCAAGATATCATTTATAAATTTAAAATATATTTCTGCTTCTTTCTTTTTTATTTATTTCCACTTAACAATAGTATTTTATTCTTCCAATTACATGTAAAGATAGTCATCAACATTCATTTTTTGTAAGACTTTGAGCTCCAAATTTTATTCCTCCCTCTCTTTTCTCTTCCTTCCTAAGACAGCAAGCAATGTGATATAAGATATATATGAACAATGATTTTAAACATATTTCCATATTAATCATATTTTTAAAGAAAAATCATGAAAAAAAACAACAAAAATGAAAATAGTATGCTTTGAGTTTCATTCAGTTTCATTCTTGCTCTGGATGACTATATCATTTTCTATCACAAGTTTATTAGAATTATCTTGGACCACTGTGTTTCTGAGAAGAGTTACATCTATCATAGTTGATCATCAATTTACCTGGTACTCTGTACAATGTTCTCCTGGTTCTGCTCACTGCACTCAGCATCAGTTCATGTAAGTCTTTCCAAACTTTTCTGAAATCAACATACACATCATTTCTCATCAAACAAATTACACTCATGTACTACAACATATTCACCTGATCTCCAATTGATGGGCATCCACTCAATTTCCATTTCCTTGCCACCACAAAAAGCACTTCTATGAACATTTTTTTACATGTGGGCACTTTTTTTATCTCTATGAGATACATAGCCAATAGTGGTACTGCTGTATCAAAGAGTATACACAGTTTTATAGCCCTTTATGCATAGTTCTGAATTGCTCTCCAGAATGATTGGATCAATTCACAACTCTGCCAATGCATTAGTGTCCTAGTTTTCCCACATCCCCTTCAATATTTATCTTTGTTTTCTCTTGTTGTCTTAATCAATATGATAGGTGCAAAGTGGTACCTCAGGATTATTTAAATTGTATTATCCTAATCAATAGATTTAAAGCATTTTTTTTATTTGAGTATAACAATATAGTTGAGTTAACAATATAATTAACAACTATTTCTAATTTAATTAATAATGAAATTACAATTTATTTCAATTATGTTTGTATGTCTTTTACCATTTGACCAATTATGAGAAAAAAATTTATTTTTATAAAGTTTAAGTTCTCTTTTTAATTTTCTTCTCATTTTTATTTTGAAAAAAAATTCTTTACAACATTATCCCTTGCACTCACTTCTGTTCCAACTTTTTCACTACCTCCCTCCACCCCCTTCCCCAGATGGCAAGCAGTCCCATACATGTTAAATATGTCACAGTATATGCTAGATACAATATTTGTGTGCAGAACCGAACAGTTCTCTTGTTGCATAGGAAGAATGGGATTCAGAAGGTAAAAATAATCTGGGAAGAAAAACAAAAATGCAAACAGTTTACATCCATTTCTCAGTTTTCTTTCTTTGGGTGTAGCTGCTTATGTCCATCATTGATCAATTGAAACTGAGTTTCATCACATCATTGGGGCTAATTGTCCTTTAAATGTTTGGTAGAATTCACATGTAAATCCATCTGGTCCTGGGGATTTTTTCTTAGGGAGTTAATAGCTTGTTCTATTTCTTTTTCTGAAATGGGACTTTTCAAGCAATTTACTTCCTCCTCTGTTAATCTGGGAAGTCTATATTTTTGGAGGTAGTCATCCATTTCACTTAGGTTATCAAATTATTGGCATAAAGTTGGGCAAAATAACTCATTATTTCTCTAATTTCCTCTTCGTTGGTGGAAAGTTCTCCCTTTTCATTTTTAAGACTACTAATTTCATTTTTCTTCCTCCTTTTTCTAATCAGGTTTACCAAAGGCGTATCTATGTTATTGGCTTTTTCATAGAACCACATTGCTCAGAAGAAATAAATCAATATTAGTTCATCATCATACAATCTTGTTGTTACTGTGTACAATGTTCTGCTCACTTCATTCAGCATCTTTATGTAAGCCTTTCCAGAGTTTTCTGAAATCATTCTGCTCATCATTTCTTATAGAAAATAATATTCCATTACATTCATGTGCCGTAACTTATTCAGCCATTGGCCAATTGATGGGCATCCACTCAATATCCAGTTCTTTGCTACCACAAAAATAGCTGCTACAAACTTTTTTTGCATTTGTGAGTGCTATTTTCTTTTTTAGATCTCTTTAGGATACATATTCAATAGTGACACTGCTGGATCAAAGGATAAGCACATTTTGTGCTTTCCAGATAAGTTGAATTCATCTACAACTCCACCAACAATTAGGCTGCAATTTCTTTAGCCACAGAGTTGGGCCAAAAACTCAGGCAGCAGCTAATAGCATTACATACTATTAAAATGCATAGTAGTAGGTCAATTGTGAAAGAAGTGAATTTCTAAGCCAAGTAGCCACAGGAAAAAAAATGGAAGCAAAATAGGAAGCCTAACCTATAACAGGGGTCAGGGAAATTTGCCCCAGACATAAGGGGGCTGGGAATATGGGCTAGGTATGGAACAACCACCTATTATGATTAGAATGAGGCTATGTTAAAACTGATTTTAGGTTAAAGAACAGGAAGATAAAGTATATCATCTTATGTTCATGAGTGTATGTGTTATGCTAGGAAAGAAAAAAATGGGTCATCTTCCTATTCTGCTTGATTGACTTTCAGCTTATCTGCTCTTCATAAATAATATAACTAAAGGAAACATCAATCTCTTAGTGTTGATGAGCAAAACTCAGGGATTCAAGCAGCCTAAAAGAATAGATATAGTGTCTAAGCAGTAATTTGTGGCCACTATATATACTCACTGACTTACAAGTCAAAGAAGAATCTATATGAAGAAGAATCAATAAAATGAGTCAAGATAATGAGTCCATGGACTCAATAATAATGATTTTCATCATCTGAAGGATCTTCTTACAGAAGAAACATTTTATGGCAAACTATGCATTGTTCCTTTATATATAGTTGTCTGAAGCTTGCAGAATGTGTCTTTGATACAATGAACTATATAAAGAATTCTTTCTTCCTACACAATGTTGAGATACTGAAGATATAGAGATATTAACTAATTAATAAGAGAAATTAGCAGTATATACAATGATTGTGTATGTGTATACACAAGCAAAATCTTTATATAATATATGATAAATATGTATAAATATACATACATAGATTTTCTTGGGTAAACAAGCTACAATTATAAAGAAAACTTGGTGGCTAAGAGAAATTGGCATTGCCATTATAAAGACAAATATTCTGTAATCCCTACCCAGATTTTGAGATTTTATTGTCTGAATTATCCCTGGCATGGGATATTTCATCTATTCTTTGTATCATTTTAAAGAAACTCACTGTTCTCTATTTCATTTCATCTAACGTGATATTTACCTAGTCAGCTAATGATTTTATGTGAGTTTTGTACATAGTAAAAACCTCAGAATGACTCCAAATCAAGGGAAAGGATAAATGTGTATGAGGAAGTAAGGTTTATGTATTACAATGAAAACAGCCCTGACTTTGAAGTCCTAAACCCTGAGTTAAAATCTTTCCTATAATTTACTGCTTGCTCAACCTTGAGCAGTTTGAATTTCTCTGATATTGTTTCCTCATGTGTTAGTTGATATTCTTGAAATTGATGAATTCAAAAGTCACCACGAATTGTAAATTATGCTCATGTGAAGCAATCCAATAGACTTTATAACTGCCTTAATCAAAAGAATGGATTGCAAGTCATTTAAGCAGTCTCATTTAATCCCACTGTCCTCTAGACATAGACCAGTGTTTTTATCTTTATTCTAGTGTCTCTATCCTCTAAATCTGATCTCAAAGTATACCTCTATCAAGAAAACTTTACAAATAATCAGACAGAGCTTACTTCAATAGACAGTTTATGGAATGTTCTTATCCACTATTGTATTCTTTCATTATACTTTAAAACTTCTGAACTGAAATATAATCATGTTTAATATTCTGTAATCAACATTCATGTCTATTGCTTAGAAATTTTCTTGACTCTACTGCATTTGAATCTTTTTTCAAGTGATGATCAAACCTATTGTATATATTAGATAAAAGTTGAAGCAAATTGTGTTATTTCAGGTGGTTTCTATTTTAAGTATTTTATAACATTGCTTTCCTTTTACAAACAACTTGGTCCTTTCTCAAATCAATGAACAAAATGACAGCACTAGCCTTAGCCTCTTTTCTCCAGAAATTCTCTCTGAATTTCCTTTACATTATCCTGTGAAGTCCTGCAGGTTTCTTCTAGCATGTGATTATGCCTTTAAAGTCAGTGAAATCACCATCAACAGAAGGTACATGCAGAGATGCTGAAGGAGATGAAAATGAATCTCTCCAAAAAACAGTGACATAAACTGCCTTTTCCATGAACCCCTTAGCAGAATTGGAGGAAAATAATTAAAGTCCACATAGATATTTTAACATTTTTAAAGCAAGTCATTTTATTTCTTTTTCTCCTTCTTTTAAGTTTTACTTTGATGGTAACTTAATAAACCCAGGTAACTTTTTTTTTTTTTTTTTTGGACAGGGAGAGGTCAAAGGCTTTATTATTTGCCTGACTCCACCGTTTAAAAAACCCTTCCAACATTTTTCTACCTTATGTGATAACCGTGTTAGCACCCTGGAAACCTTAGAATCAGCTGGGGTCAGGATAAGCAAAAGTCCTTAGTCTTAATTCTTGGTCTTTAGAGGTAGGATTGAATTGGATGGAAGCAGAATCTTTGTGACCTTTTCCCTTGTCTACTGCCAAAGTGACTCTTGCTAGTCTTACTCCACCCCCTAGTCCCTCCTACAATTCTCTGTATACACCAATAATCGAGCTAGCACAGGATAGTGGGAAGGGCCATTTTCCAAGCATATACCCATAGAGTATTGTCCAATTGGTAGTTAGCCTTATGTGCTCACTGTCCTGACCTCAGGGCATTGACTGAAGAGTTTCAAGCCCATTACACCTTACATTAAAAAAAAAAATAATCTCCATTTAATATCTAATATTGTATTTTCATTTTTTAAAAGAGAAGTACACACACAATAATCTAAGTTCGCTATTTACAGTGTAGCAGTGGGAAAGACCCATGTCTATCTTTCATAATTGTCTTTTTTATTTTATTTTTTTCAGACTGAGATAGAGATGGGGAGTGTTTAAAAAAAAGAGGCATTTCCTATTATTTGATTGTAAATTGGACTGATCTATATAGAACTTATATAATAAATTATAACTTTGTAAATATGATATGTAAAGAGATCCCCAGAATCATTATATTAAATTTTAATGCACTTTTATATACTTTTAAAACTATTCTTGTTGGAAGACTTGAGCTCAAATTTTGACACAGACTGATTGTGACATTCTCACCAAATCATTTAACCTCTCAAGTTTCCAGAAAATTCTTTAAAACTATGAGTTTAGAAGCATGTATAGACCTGAATTGGTACAGGGAATTATATTGGAAGGAAGGAAAGATGAATTTATCAAACATTTATTCCTTAAGGATGTTCAAGGAAGACTAAAACCTCTGGTGTGAGGGATGCCAAGTTCTATGTAAGCCTGATTTTAGCTTTTTATGTTCAACTGGTCACCTAACTCTTATTTGTGTCTCAGAAGCCATAACATGTGTAGTAGCCACAATTTGGTAAAACATTTTGGCAGCTGAGCTAAAACCAGGTTGATAGTAACCAACAGATTTAAACCCATTGCTTAGTTGGGGTGGTGGATAGTACCCTAAGCATATAAAGACTATCCTTGTTGGAATAGGAAAAAGAGAAAAAAAAGTTCCCAGTAGTCATGAATGGGGTAAAGCACTGTGAAGTGTTCAGAGCATGGTCAGACATTGAATATGCCAAGGTCATTCACTCCATCCCAACCCATTGACAGTTGTTTTAACTTTTGTCTAGCCATAAGACTCCGGTGACTAAAAGACAGATTTTACAGAATTCTGCCTAACATAAATCCAATTTATGCATGTCAAAAAACATCACACATACCATTTTACCATTTTAATCTGTCTTAAAGTCCTCTTGCAACAGGTGATGACATGGTAGGTGTGAATACACTGTGATCTGTAGTCATAATTCAGCAGGCTCAAGACATAGGGTTCTTTTCTCACTGAAATGAAACAACACTGTGATTTGACAGCTACTGGAGGGAAGGGGAAAGGGGCTGAACAGCCTTTTTAAAGAATTGACTTGTTCACCTCCTGGCCTGAAGAGGGATTAGAAAAAATGTCCCAAAATGGTCTGCTTCACCCAACCTAACTCTATCCTGCTTACTTCAGAAGTTGATGATCCTGTCCTAAGGTGGAAACACAAAAAATATGTAAAGCTTTTACAAAGATGATTTCATTGGTATATGGAATATATATCACATTATGAATAACAAGAGTATAGTAGACTTGAAAGACGAATGATTCCTCTTTTATGAGAACCAGGTATCATATCCAAATAGAGTCCTGAGTGAAATAAAGCTGACAAGTAAAAATCAGCTTACTAAAGTTGAAGCCATAATAATGGGAAACAAAATGGAAATAATGGGAAGTATCATTTTGCTGACATAGTTTGCTATCAAAACCAATCTATTCAACAAACTTGTATGCCTTCCAAAAGTATTGAACAGCAATCTCAAGATATTGTGATTGTCACTTGCAGGAAGGCACCATGCCACTGTCATCAGCACCATCATGCTCCCACCATAGCTAAATCTGATGTGCATAAAGAAAAACACAGACACAAACATATATGTGTGTATATATGTATATATATATATACATATATACATACACATACACATACATAATACACATAGGTGTGTGTATAAAGACTTGAAGATCCTCATCATCCATGTGCTGATAGACAAGCTCAAAACTCTAGGTGATTTTAATGTCAGACTAGATATAGACTAACAGGAATAATAGAGAGTCCTTGGGGGTAATGGGGTCAAAAATTTCAATAAATCCATCACTGCTGAAGACTTGTATGTCTCAAACTTCTCATGATCAACTATATTTTCTGTTTACCTAAAAACATTAAATTTTGTGGATACACCCTAGCAGCAAACACTGGCATTTAATAGACTATGTCATTATAAAAAGAAGACACAGACAGAATGTGAGAGTGATAAAAAACCATGTATGATATAGAATGCTAGAATGATCATAGACATTTTCTCTAAACTAAATATCAATGTTCAACAAAAGTGGGGCCCCAATACAAGACAATTACTGGAATATTTAATTTTTAACAAATTGTTATACTTCTTTGTGGGTGAATAGCTTTCCTTCAAAGGAAAACTGATGCAAAGAAGTGGGCAGCTTTCAGAAATTTGTTGTATAGCATTGTATTCACTTAGCTGGGCCAGCTCTCACAACATTATTATTCGTTTGATAAAAATGATGGGAAAATTCAGAAGATACTAAATGAAAAAGAAGAACTCCATAGGATTTACCAGCAGGAATGCTTGTCAATCTCTAAAAAGGGAGCATTTAAGTTATTAAATGTAAAGTTCAATGTAAAATTTGGAGAGAAGCAATCTTGCCTCAGCAGTAAGACATATGAGATTCAGTTTTATGTTAACAATAAAAACATAGAGTGGTTTTATAATATCCTTATGGCTTTTATGGGCCAAAGACCTATGGTGCATGACAATTACTCAATGATGATAGAGCCTCATGCATTAGTGATAAAGACTTGATCGTGGAGAGGTGGACTTAATATTTCCACATCTTTCTTAATAGATCATCAATTAATTCTGTAGTCCTTGGGCTTAAACCTCAGATTGAAGTCAATCCTTCCCTAGCCAGTTCAAGAAGAGGTTTGAAATGCCAATAGGTTCTTTTTGTGTGTCATGGTATTTAGTGCTGATTCCACTCCAACTGAGATTTAGAAAGCAGATGGTTCAATATTCATATAAAAGCTGACTGAAATCTTTCAGGTTATATAGCAAGAGGACTATTAACCAAAGGAGTTCAAAGATGGCTTTATTTTTCTCCTGTATAAAGGAAAGATAAATAGGATGTCCTGTAACAAACACAGAGGGAATATCTGTCTTATTCATTTTTTGCATTATTCTTTCCAAAGTCTTCCTTAATAAACTGATCTGACCCCTAGAAAATGGTAATATATCCAAGAGTCACAAAGGAATGAGTAACAATCTATGTGATGTTTTCTGCATAACAATTCTAGGAGAACTATCAGAAGTAAACAGAGAAGTAAAACATGGAACTGGTGTACAATAGTGATATACTTCTTTGGGCAACCACATTTTGCCATGAACTTTTACAAACATTCATGACTGACAAAATCAAAGGCCTTGGTCACATTTTATTTTTATTTTTATTATTTGCACTTTATTCACTTTGCAACAGAAAGCATAAAACAAAAAAAATAAATTATAGTTTTTAAAAAGTGTACTTCAAAATAAAATCAGAGTTTCTCACTTCTCATTTTCTAGAAGAAGATAGCATTTTTTCATTACGGATCCACTCTGATTGTAAGATCATTGCCTTGATCAAAATAGTTTACTTTTGCAGTTGATCATCCTTAAAGTATTTCTATTACTGTGTACAATATCATCACTTTGCATCGGTTCATGTATGTCCTCCCAGGTTTTCTGAAACCATCATACTAATAATTTAGTAAAACACAATATTATTCTATCACAATTATATGTATGACAATAATTCAAGCATTCCCAAATTGATCGACATCCCCTCAATTTCCAAATCTCTGCCAAGTCAGAGTTGTTATAAATATTGGATGACTGATAGCTTTGATTTATTCTTCAGAAAATGTCCTTTTCACATACTTGGACCATTTATCAAGTGAGAAATCACTCTCATTTTTATTAGTTTGAAAGCTTTCTATAAGTTTGAGAAATGAGGGGTTTATCAGAGAAACTTCTTTTGATATTTTTTCCATTTTCCTATTTTCATTTTAATCTTCATTGCATTGATTTTGCTTGTGCAAACAGAATTTTTAATATAATAAAATGCTCTATTTTAATAACTTATAATCTCTTCTATCTTTTATTTGGCCATAAACTCTTCTCTTTTCCATATATCAATAGTACATTTCCATGCTCCTTTAATTTATTTATTATAGCACTATGTATAAATCATTTATACATTTTAACTTTTTCTTGGTATATGGTGTGAGATTTTTGGCTTATGCCTTGTTTCTTCCAAACTGGTTTAAAGTTTTCCAAGTATTTATTTTTTTAGATGTTGAGATTTTATTGCTAAAGCATGAATGTTTGAGTAATAAACATTCAATTACTGTAGCAGCTTACTTCTCAGTATTGTGTATCTAATCTCTTCCATTGATCCACCACTCTGATTTTCTTCTGATGCTTACTGCTTTGTAATAAAATTTAAATTCAGGAATCATTAAGGTACCCTCCTTAATATATTTTGTATTTATTTTATTGATATTCTTCCATTGTTATTTTAATGATTGTTGTTCCATAAAAAAAAAATTATTATTTTTCTAGCGCTATAAAATAGTTCTTTGTTAACTTTATTCATATAATATTAAATGTAAAAATTAACTTTTGTAGAATTGTCATTTTTATTATTTTATTTTATTATGTTAGCTTATTATTGTTACTTATTATCTTATTATTATTCATTATTATCCATGAGTAAATAATATTTATCCAACTGTTTAGAACCAACTTTATTTTTATGAAAAAATTGTAATTATGTTTGTGTAATCTATGGATTTGTCTTGATAGGTAGACTCCTAAGAATTTTATATATTTCACAATGATTTTGAGTGGAATTTTTTTCTATCTCTTCTTGAAATAATATATATAATATATATGTTAAATATATATTATATATATAAACAATATATAGAAATTTTGATAATTTATATGAATTACTTTGCTACAACTTTGATGATGTTATTAAATACAACTAGTACTTAATATATTATTTAAATTATAATTTTATTTTTATTTGATGATATTTGTTACCCATAGCAGTATATCATCTTCAAATTGTTTGTTTTGCTCATTGTCTATTTTTATTCCTTTCATTCTTTATTTTGTGTGTATGTTACTGTTACCACTAGCATTTCTAGTATAGTATTAAATAAAAATGGTACAAGTGATTGATTTCTTGACTCACACCAAATTTTTTTTAATCAGTAGATTAGGTTCAGTGAAATAGGTTAGATACACATGACACAATAATCATTGACTAGTAATCTAGTGTTTAATAAACCTTACAACTTCAGCTTCTGGGATCAGAACTCACTATTTTACAAAATTGCTGGGAAACTGGAAATAATGTGAAAGAAACTTGGCATAGACCTACATCTGACACCCCATACCAAAATAAGGTCAAAATGGCTATATAATTTTGGCATAAAAGGTGATACTATAAGCAAATTAGGAAAGCAAGGGATAATTTACCTTTCAGATCTTTGAAAAAGGGAGAAATTTCTGACCAAAGGAAAACTAGAGAACATTATGAGATACAAAATGGATAACTTTGATTACATCAAATTAAAAAGGGTTTGCACAAATAAAACCAACACATCCAAGATTAGAAGGGAAGTAGAAAGTTGGGGGAATATTTTCATTGTCAGTGTTTCCGATAAAGACTTCATTTCTAAAACATTAAAAAAAACTGAGTCAAATTTATAAGAATAATAATCATTCTTCAATGGATAAATGGTCAAAGAATATGAAAAGACAATTCTCAGATGAGTAAATTAATACCATCGTAGCCATATTAAAAAATTCTCTAAATCATTATTGATTAGAGAAATGCAAATTAAATAACTCTGAGCTACCAATTTCTCAGAGTGGCTAAATTGACAGGAAAAGATGATATGTCAGAGGGGATGTGAGAAAACTGAGATACTCTTGCTTTGTTGGTGGAATTGTGAAGTGAACCAACCATTCTGGAGAGCAATTTGGAACTATGTTTACAAGAATTTACAACTTTTCATACCCTTTGATCCAGCAGTGCCACTACTGTGTTTGTATTCCAAGAAATCATAAAAAGGGAAAAGGTTCCATATGTTCGAAAGTGTTTGTTGCAGCTCTTTTTGGTATGGCAAAGAATTAGTAAATGAATAGATACCTATCAATTAGGGAATGTCTGATTAAGTTGTGGTATATGAAAGTAATGGAATATCATTTTCTATAAGAATGATGAATAGGTTGATTTTAGAAAGACCTGGAAAGATTTATATGAACTGATACTGAGTAAAATGAAGAAAACATTGCATACAGCAAGATTGCACAATGATCAACTATAACAGACTTAGTTCTTTTAAGCAGTTCAGCGATCCAAGGCAATTCCAATAAACTTTGGATGGGAATGCCACCTGAATCCAAGAGGACTTTGGAAACTGAATATAATCACCACATGCTTTGTTTACTTTTTTCTTTTTCTTTTACTTCTTTATTTCCCCTCTTCTGGTTTTCCCCTTTTGTTCTGATTTTTCTTCCCCAATATTATACATATGGAAATTTGTGTTTAAAAAAGAATATACATTCTAAACCAATATATATACATATATATATATATATATATATATATATATATATATATATATATATATTCTTTACATGGAACTGAAGGAAACAAAAATTTAGAAATATTTAAAAAATTAAAAACAAGGTTTCAATTCTGTCCTTATCCCTTTTAAAACTATTACTTGCTCTTTATTTTAGATAAGTACTTATTTGTGATTTTAAGAAAGACTCCATTAATTCCTCTGCATTCTTGTAGTTTTATATGAATGGGTGCTGGATAATTCTTTATGTACTGATATAATCATATGATTTTTGTTATTTTTATTGATATGGTGAAGTATGTGTAATGGCCTGAAGCTCTTGAAACTCTCATTGCACTGAGATCCCTCTTAGCACTTGAAGCTAATTAGCAATTGGACAGTATTCTATTAATATATGCTTGGAGAAAGATGTGTTGTATAGGAGACTGCATAGACGATTTGGTGGGTAGAGCATGAGAGACAGAAGCACTGCTGGCCGGGTTTGTGTCCTGATTGCTTTCACTTTGCATCGCTATTCCCTGTTCCCCCAGCAAAGAATGAAGATCAAGGATTTTCCCTTATTCTGACTCCGGCTGATTTTAATATACTCTGGGTGCTAAACGTAGTCATCACAAGTGTGCTCATAGTTTTCCTAATATTGAAGATCCTGGCTTACCTGGCATAAATTCCATCTGATCATAGTGTATATTCTTAGTGACATATTGATGTAATCTCCTTGTTAGTATTTTATTTTAAAACTGTGACATTGATATTCATTAAAAATAGCCTATAAATTTCTTTATTTTTGCCCTCCTTGATTTTAGTATAAAAACTATATTTGTGTAATAAAAGTAATTGATAATGCTCTTTCTTAATTTATTTTTTCCAGAAAATTTTATGTAGTATTGAGATTAAGTGTTCCTTAAATGGATAGTACAATTTACTTGTAAACCCATCCAGGGGATTTTTTTTTTCTTAAGGAGCTAGTGTATATTTCAATTTCTTTTTCTAAGACAGAATTCTTCAAAATTTTATTTCCACTTTGATCAATTTGGACAATTTATATATTAGCAAATATTTAGCCACTTCACTTAGATTATAAGTTTATTGGCCTATGATTGGTTTAAATAACTACTAATTGTTTTAATTCCCTATATGTTGTTGGGGCACTTAACTTTTACATTATTCATACTAGTAATTAGGTTTCCTTCTTTCTTTTTTACTTAAAATTATATTAAACAATTGTTTATTTGGTTTTATTTTGGTGGGTGAGGCAATTGTGGTTATGTGTCCAGGGTCACACAGTTATTAATGGTTAAGTATCTGAGGCTGAATTTGAACTCAGATCCTCCTGACTCCAAGAATCCAGTTCACTCTCTAGCTATCCTCATTATTTTTTTTTAACCTAAACAGATTTTTAGCTTGATTTATTTATTCAATTATTTTAACTTTCACTTTTTTCAATATCTTCTTTAATTTTTGAGATTTTTATTTTGGTGTTTGGGGATTTTTAATCCCCAAATTAATTCTTTTTCTAGTTTGTATTTTTTAATTTTTATTTTTAGTTTCATATCCAATACATTGATTTGCTATTTTCCCTTTTATTGATATACACATCTAGAAACAAAAATTTTCCAGTAAGTGTTGCTTTGATTGCCTTTTGCAATGTGGTGTCATTGTTTTCTTCTTCTTTAAAAAAATCATTTAAAGTTCCTCTGCTTTGCTTTTGTGTTGCTTCATTATAATGAAATTATTAAGTTCTCATTTTTTCCTATTTATGTTTTTTATAAAAAGCAATTTTTATTGCATTATTGTCTTTGCTGCTTATCTCCCATCTCTTACTATTTCCCTCTAGACTTTAAAAGGTTTTCCTTATGTGCCTTTTTATGTATTTCTCCATTATCTCAGAATATTCCTCTTTTTCTTCTATACATTTTTACATCATCTCAACATAACTGGTTCATTTCTAAACCTTTCTTTTATACAGAATTCTTATAAATTAATTAATAAAGAAAAAGTTCTAAAATATAGATGTATCATTTCCTTATATAGAAAGGCAAATAGTTTAACCTTATTGAGTTTCTTTTGATTTCCTTTTCTTGTTTAACTTTTTCTACTGCTTTTGCAAAAATCAAATTTTCTCTTCAGCTATGTTCTTTTCATTAGGAGTGATTAAAGTTTTCTATTCTATTTTCTATTCCTAAAAATAGCCATTTTATATGGAAGGATCATATTCAGTTTTGTAGGCAAGATTATTCTTGTTTGTAATCCCAGTTTTTTGGGGATTGTTGTATTTGAATGTAGCTCAATAATATTTTAATTTCTTTATCATAATGAAACATCATTCAGGCCACAATCTTTGGTACTATTTTCTCTATGTAACTGCATCCTGGAAAAATATTTTACTTACCAATGTCTGTTTGGGAAGCAATTGACAATATTAGGACATATAGGGAGTTTATTTTCTATTATATCAATTCTTCAGTCTGTCCTTAACAGTTGTCCATGCCATAATTCTCCAACTAAATAAATATTTTATGTTCCACACACATATTTTAATTTCTTTAGTACTTTCTTAAGCTTGATTAATAATTTCATCTAAAAAGTATTTTCTCTGCCAACATATATCATATTCTGTTATGTTTTACAAAGTAGAAGGCACTTCATGAGTTGCTGTTGCAGAAAAAATAAAGAAATCTTAGCTGATAGCTAATATTTTTGTAATGAATTTTCTCAAATAGTGGCAGTTTTTTTTTTTCCAGGTCCATAGGAAGACCCAAAATTAATTTGGCAGAATATGCCAACTTGTTCTTTATTAACATAGTCTTTAACAACCAAGTCATCTCTAGGCCACATCAGAGTCTCCATCAGAGATGGGAGAAACATAAGCACATTTAATTTATGATTAAACTTGTTTTGTAATTATATATCTTTTCTCTGTTTCCTCATTTATTCACTTTACTCTTCAAGAAGGAAACATAACTCTGGGTAACTCTGGGTATTTGTTCCACATCTGTATTTTCCATATAGCCATTCGAAGTTTTAAACTCCTGTCATATTGCTCCTTTCCACCACTCCAAACCTTCTGTCAGGAACCACATCTGATTAGTCTCTAATCACCCCAACAGCATGCTCATGAGTAAAAGACTTAATATATTAATATGTTTCCCAGGTAAGATAGATATATAAAATTTAAGAATTGATCTCCAAAAGGCAATGCCTGGATCTTAAAATAATGATGGAGAGATGGGAAAGTTAGTTATCATGGTGAATTTTGTAGTATATTTCAGTATTGGCTTAGTATTGGTGGCAGGATAGGGAAGAAGGGAGAATGGGAGGGAGGGAAATGACTTTATAAGTAAAAAAAAAAAAATTCCAAATATTTCACTGAGTCATCACCTTAAAATCAGAGAAGCTTAGATATTTAATATTCATTCCATAACCACAGGAGATTAGATATACACCTTTTTGTGGAAAATTCCACTGATTATTCTGCCTAAATTCATGGATATTTATTGTAATCAAACATATGTAGCACCATATTATCTAATCCTTTTCTCTCCAGTGAAATTTACTTGAGGGAGGATAAATTGAGATTAATGAATGATTTAAGAAAAGGGTTTATTTTAGTAAATTCTGATCTTTAAGAGAGGCTCTAGTTCATCAAAGTGTCTTTTTAAAAGAAGCATATATATAGGATAAGAAATATAATTGTAATTTTTAAAAATTATATATATATATATATATATATATATATATATAACAGTCATAGAGGAGTGGGGAAAAAAAAACTGAATCCTGGGGCAGGAGGAGTTGCTTTAACATCTCACTCTTTCACCTATTTGACCTTTAACAAGATATATCTTCTCTGGGTTTCAATATGTCTATCTGTAAAATGAAAATGTTAGCATACAAGTTTCTCTAAATCGCTAACTGGAAAAATAGAAATTAAAACAACTCTAGGGTTTCACCTCACAAATATCAGATCAGTAATGATGATGATAAATGAAAATGACAAAATTTGGAGGGCTTATGGGAGAAAAGACATATTAGTAGACTTCTAGTCTAGCTATTTTGGCCAAAAGCAAATTGGAGTTATCACTCCATTATTAATTTATAATAGTGGGTATGAATTAAAAATTATAGGCTGCACTAAAAAGCATAAATACAGATATCCTGATAAAGAACTACTATGTCAGTGCTCTAAAAGAGTAAAGAAAGAAGAAAATGAGCTGTATGTATAAAAGATTGCAAGTCTTTTATAATAGCTAAAAATTGGAAGCTGAATATATATTTAAGGAATGGACAAGTAAATTAGGTCATCTGATAAAAACTGAATGATGCTGAACCCTACAAAATAATGAAATGGATAATTTCAGAGCAAAGTGTAACCTGATGCAAAGTTAAATGTGCATAATACAGAGAACAATTCATTTTATGAAAAGTGCATTGTAGTAAAAACAATGTTAAAAGTCTCGAGCAATCTGATTAATGAAATGAGAAACTATAAATAAAAGGGGTTAAAGATGAAACATGGCATTTAACTCCTGCCAGAGAGGTGATAAATGTAAAATTTATAATTATACACATTTTTGGACTTGGTTAATGTGAAAATGTAGGAATTTATTTTGTATAAAACATATACACAAACATAAAATTTCTCCACATACACAAATATGTGTATGTATAGTATGTATATTATACATACACATTCCAATTATATAATGTCTTAACTCATATGTATGTTATATATTTATATATACATATATATATAATTTTATTTTCTCATTTTTTAACTAGGAGAGTCAGAATGGAGAGATAAATCCATGCATAATGAATAAAGCAGATAAACAGATGACTAAATATATTTATAAAAATAAGATTAAAATAATAAAAGAATGAGAGTATCTGTGATCAGACACAAAGAAAGTTGGGTTTAATGGTAAATGCATACATACACACACACACACACACACACACATATATATATATATGGATGTAAACATATGTATGTATACACACATAAATATATATACACATGTATATGGATATATATAATATATGTATATATACATATATGTATGCATATGTGTATGATCTCTTCCAGCTATATGAAGATTAAGAAGAGCAAAATTTAGAGGCCTAGGTTACTGGTAAAGCTACAAATTCCCTGTCCAAGGAAATGAAAAAGATGAAAGGAAAAAGTCTGACATTATGATATGTGTTTTTTTTCCTCCATACATATCGTATTTTTCTTTATGAAACCCAATACGAAAATAGAAAAGATGAATTCTCAAAATTCTATAAATTTTGAAAATGAAGTTTCTCTTTCATTTATATATAGAAAGCTTATAAAATTTTTGTTTTCCTCTTTAACATGGCCTAACAGACTCCAAGAAAGTCATATACACACAATTTTTAATAACTCTCTAATATTTGTAAAGTAAAAAAAAAATAAAGGTCTAAATAAATATGAAGGCAATGAACTCAAAATATTTTTTTAAAATTACAAAGAAAAAATGGAGGCATTCATATAAATATACAATAAGATTAAATTGAAAGTATTCAACAAGACATTGATATTTTCAAAGAATAAATCAAAAAAGTCAAATAAGTTTTTAAAAGATATAAATTACAAAAATGAATGGTAAGCCCTAGTCTTTCACATATCTGACTAATGAATAAAAGTAGATAGAGAAAATATGTCCTCACAATTTAGATTAGAATAAGTAATAGTGTGATTTCCATAATTTAATGAGATTAAAAAAAATAAGTAGTTCATATAGAAATTTATCATGGGACAACATTAAGCTATCTCAGAATAAAATACTCTTTTAAATGGCTGATTTAACCATGGATGGTATAGTCCCTTTCTAATCTGTACCCTTATCACACAGCAATGTTTCCTGTCTGATGTACATGTGAGGCTGACACACATCTGGACTTGGAAAAGGATTTGAAAGTAATTGTGGACCCTTCATTCAGATCTTCACAACAACTTTTACCTTTATAATAGAACAAAAATTATAATGTATTGGAATAAATAATGATAGTTACTCTCTGCTTTACATCACAATACATAAATTATTTTAAAATCATTTATAAAGAGATGATTTAGGGGGCTGAAGAGAGAGTTCTGTACTGTCTTCCAAAAGTCTTTCTAGTCTCTCTATATAAGCCGAAATAATTAAACAGTAATTTTTTGAGAAGTTTTTGAATTTAAATCTGAGAACATCAACATCACTTTATTATTTCATACTACATGTAGATCTATACCAGATTCTTTTTATTGCACATCTATGCATAACACTTGAATGTACAGCAAGAAAATTTGACAGGAGACAACATCAGTATGCTGGAATAAATATTGCATTACAATTATACTTATTCAACTTTTCCCTCCAAAAATGTTTAATGTCCTATCAATTATTTCTCAAGCAACACAGCTTATAAAATTTAGAAGATACAATTTTTCTAATCCAACACAATTTAGAATGTTAGAAGAAGTTTATTATGACAATAGGGTAGAGGCTGGCCCAAAACTCAATGTGGCAATAATATCAACAATGGAACTCAGCTATGGGGACAGTAGCAGCAGCAGCAGCAGCAGTAGCAATAGTTCTGAGAATTCTCACTACTTAAATTAGGTAAGAAGAGTGAACAACTGGTTAAAAACATATTACAGAGGATACCTGAATGAATACTAACCCTTGAAAACTTTATTGGTTCTTACCTGTTTCTAGTAGTTTCTGGGCTGAGAGAAAAATCACAAAGAAGCAGAAGTCCTTATTACAGGTTCAGGGATCAAATAGATCAAGCCTGTAATTCCTGGTAATAGTTCCATGTCAGAGAGAAAAGTGCTAATGTTTATGGTTGCAAGATATGAGAGACTCTTTCTAGGTAAGGGCCAGAATGAAAATTAGGAGGGTAGTGATTACTTATCTTCTTAGATCACAACACTTTGAAAGAACAGAAATCTTTTAAATTTACAGAAATAGATGTGAATACAGAAGGGTGGAACACCTCACTATCCAAACATAAAGATTAAAAACCTTACCCCCTCAATTTTTACCTAAACTTCAATATTAAGAAATGAGCTGTAAAAATGAACAAAGGCGGGGGGAGTCCTACACAATAAAAAGCTATTATGGTGAAAGGGAAGATCACAGTACAATCTCAAAAGGCAACATTGAGAAAACAGCTACATGCAGAGCTTCAGAATAAATGAATATTGGATACAAGTGAAATGAGAATTCCTAGAAGTCATTAAAAAATTAAAGAGCAAATAATATTTTTTAAAAAATAAGATTGTTAGAGTAAAAATAGGAGGAAAAATAAGAGCAATGTAAAGAGAATTATGAAAATAAAATTAACAGCTTGGTAAAAGACTTACAAAAATACTGAAGAAAATAATTCCTTAAAAAGCAGAATTGATCGAATGAAGAAAAGAGGTTCACTGAAAAAAAATAATTAATTAAAAATTAAAATTATTCAAGTGGAATATAACAATTGCCTAAGATACAAATAAATAACAAATAAAAATGTCTTAAGTAGGAAAAAAATGTGAAATTTTCCATCAGAAAAATAACTCACCTGGAAGGAGATCAAGGAAAAACAATTTAAGAATTATTGGACTACTTGAAAACTATGATCAAAATAAAGTGATCCAGATATGATATCTCAAAAAAAATAAAGGAATGTTGCCTTGATATACTGGAATCAGAGGACAAAATAAAAAATTGAATGAATCTACCCATTACTTCCTGAAAAAAAATATCCTAAATATGAAAACTTCCAGAATGTATTGGGAGAAGGGAAAAGGGAGAGGAAGAATGGAGGACCTTATCCTGCATAAAAGAAGCATGAAAGGAAAGCTATTTAAAATGAAGAGGACAATATAGGGACAGGCAATACTAATATTTTAGTCTCATTTGAATCAGTACAAAGAGGGAAATTTAAAAAGATAGTAGATAGATACATAGATATATACACACACATGCATATACATATATACACACATCTATACACATACACATACACATTCAATTGGGTATACCAAACTATGTTACTCCTTAGGGGAGTATAATGGGAAGTGGAGAAGAGAAAGAGACATATACTAAGAAAGAAAATGACTTAAAGGAAACAGTTGTCTGAATGAAAATGGATTTTTGAGGAGGACTATAATGTTAGATGTGGTCACTGTATCAAATATTTTTGATTAATTATTCTTTGTTACCAGAAAGGATTCAATCTGGAGAGGAGATTAAATGACTGTGATGTAAAGACAAGAAACATTAATATTTTTTTAAGAAAGTGTAAAAGGGACTTCTATTTTTGGAGAGAAAGATTAAGAATGCATATTTCTTCTTGCATAATTGATACACATGCAGTGATTATGTCATTCCATTTGAAATTATTAAAGAAATCTAAATTTATTCTTTACCCAGCAGCTGTATTTGTCTGCAGGCTAAAATGGGACCAAAGTGTATGACTGAAGTAAAATTTCCACAGCTGTCATATGTCAGAAGATTATTAAGCAGACTTGCTATGGAATCACAGGCAACTTCTCACAAAAATATAAGAAATCACCACCTATTGAAATTGTAAAAATTAGGACTGACATATTTTGATATTTAATACTGGAGGTATATGTATATGTAGGAAACAATTTTGAGCTTATATATGATATAAACATATGCACATATGTATACATTTATATGCATGCAAAATAATCATGACCTTCCAATTGGGTAGAAAATGAAAAAAATAACATTTTGGTACATATCTATTTATATGGTCAAAGTTTCACATTTATCTTATATAATATATATTGCATATATTGTGTATATAGCACATTGATATGAAGCTGAAATATTTTTTACATAATGTATAGGACCTCATAATGTCATTTTCTATGTCATAGGTAGTCAACAAATATTTGTTAAATGATTACTGTGTTTCAGGCCACACAATGTCATTACAATATCAATTATTCTCATTTTAAAATCCTTTTAAAATTTTCTGGCCCTTTGAAAAAATACAAATGAAACAAACCCCAAGAATTTAGCATATTAAGAAACAAATGATTCTCAAGAAGGGAGTTTTCAGATAAGCAAAATTTCAAGGGCTTTTGAATGGAAGATAATGTCACCACAAGTTCACTATGCTTATTAGTTGGCTAACATAAATAACTAAAGATAGAGTCACCTTTTGTCTTTTTGTTATTGAAAATTTTTCTGCACTAAGATTATTTAATGTGTTCCCCATTCATTGTCTCTCTCCACTTCAGAATAATTTTACTCACTTGCCAAAGTAATTTTTGTAAAGCATATGTCTGACCAGCTTGCCCATTAATAACAATTATTATTGTTATATAACAATATAACCTTAAGTAGCTCTGTATAACCTATATGGTTAAATATCAAATTTCTTCTCTGACACAAATCCTTAGACAACCTGGCATCTTTTGCTTTTCCACTTTTTGTACTTTGTCATCATCTCCAACCTGTGATTCTACTAAACAGTTTGCTGTTTATCTCATGCAACAGTCATCAACTAATTTAGTGTTTTGTACCACATTCTCTACTCTACCATTCCTGAAATGTTCTTGCTCTTTACTTGTGCCTCTTAGTTTCTTTGTTTTATTTTTTTTCCAAGTCAAAGTTCAAATCTCATTATTTGCAGAAGTGGAGGTTTTTCTTGGTCCTCCAATCTGCTAGAGATTTCTCTTCTGATATTGGATTCTTCTACTCTGCATATGTCATTTATACAAAGTTATTTATGTTTCCCAGTAAAGAGTGAGGTCTTTGAGGACTTCTATTGCTTATGCATTGTAAAGTCTTTGTGTTCCTAGTGCATAGCTTAGTGTCTGTCAGTGAGTAAAAATTAGTACTTAATAAATGTTTTTTGACTGTCTTCTGCATTGCCATTCCAAATATTCTCTATACCTTCGATACCAGCAGAAAATTGCTTTGAATTTCCTTTACTTCTTCCAATTTTTACATTTGTGCAAGTCTTTTACTTTAAAAAAAATTCTAACTAAATCTATCATTTCTCCTATACTTAATTTTTTTTTTTAAATAGACAAAAAGTGATCTGGTATATAAAAGCAAAGGGAAGTTTCCTTTGAATGATGTGGATGGAATATATTTAAAAGGTTTTACAATCAACTAAAAAGAAAGGAAATGGACATATTAGGTATAAATATCTTTAAAATTTAGCTTTAAAAGTTAGACAAAGCCAGGAAAGATAGTTGAACGAAAAAATATATTTTTTAAAATAATGGAGGAAACCTGAACATATTTATGAGTAACAGGGATGTAGACAGTAGATACAGAGAAGAGAAATTACAGTAGGGGCAATTTATTGGAAATGATGGGATTGAATAGAACTAGTTATATGTATACGGGTGTTAGAATCCTTACAAGCTGTTAAGCCATTAGAATTTATAGAGACAATAATTATCTAATTTAGCATGGTTCAGTATGATTGATCTGATCCTACGAGGAGGTGTTATGAGCCAGAACTTGAAACAAGGTGATAACTCAAGGGAGATGTTAGAATCCTAGTGTTAACTCAATGGAATAGATACAATGCTTATTGATTCACACATTAGAGCAAATCCTTACAAAGTGATGTCAGTTGCCTAATTTAGCATGGTACTTAGCAAATTCTCTAACTCACTAATGTATTTAAGTACTCATTGGAGTTCACAAGTTCACAAGTATGGGAAATTCACAAAGTTAACTTTATAACTTTGTGAATTCACACTTCCCTTAATCCCTCCCTCAGAGGAGGAGTCAACTTTTGGGAGATCATATATAAAGAAGCTCTTAGCTTCAGGTTAGTCAGTTTGGAACATTGCCAGGAGTCAGAGAGGCGCACTCTGGGAGATACAGAAGCCCCCAAGCCCACTCTTGGAGGCAAAGTCAGATTCATTCCATCTTCCACCTTGGTGCTGGCTGGAGATATTTGGAAGAAGAGCTGGCAGAGGCAAAAGATTAGCGGCAAGAGCTCTTGGAACCAAGGAGAGAGAGAGGCCTCTTAGGTTAGCCTAAGAAAGCTAACTGGGCTTGGAAAAAGGTAAGAAATAAACGTTTGGATTTTATCAGCTGGCTATATTTGAGGTGATTATTACTCTGAACCAAAACTAAGGCTGCCTCCAGAAAACCTCCCCAAGAAACCTTCTCTCTCACAGAGAACCATCATATTTTAGAAAAGAACAAGAACACCACATTCTAACATAGGGGGATTTCTTTTGCCAAGGAAAAGAGTCACTTTTTCACATGAGACAAGGTTGAAAAGGTAGATAATGAGGGAGTGCATTTGAGTGATATGAGATGTCTAGGAAGGGAGAAGAAGCTAGTGAACGATCTCAGGGTTTTGAGATGTGTGTGTGTGTGTGTGTGTGTGTGTGTGTGTGTGTGTCTGTCTGTGTGTCTGTGTGTCTGTGTGTCTGTGTGTAAATTATTAGTCAAGGTGTGAGTCAGTGAATTATGAATCTCCATCATGATTTGAGGAGTTATACAAACATTTGACATAGCTATTATGGTTATAGATTAGGAAGTTTAAAAGTTTACCTTGCTGCTGTGAGGGTCCATGTATAACAAATTCCATTTTAATAGGTAGTACAATGAATACACTTTAGCTTGGATTCAGAAAGATTCAAATACCATCTCAGACATTTAGTTTTAGAGTTATTAAACTTTGGCAAGTCCAACTTCTCAGCTGTTTGCTAATCTTTAAAATAGGCCAAAAATAACATCTATCTGAGAAAGTAGTTGGGAAGAAAAGATGATACATGCAAAACCCTTTGCAAACATTAAAAGAATTTATAAAGGTTAACCAATAGTAACTGTTAATAGACTCAGCATTGTTTTGGATTTTTTTTTACCCCAGATCCACACGGCACAAAATTATTTTGAAGGTTGTGAATATGGGCAGTAACACCTAATTGGAGATTGGCAAGGCGTGATATATAATAAGCCAGAGGAAATCTAACCTGGACCTCACTGACCAAATGATCAGAGAATAAAGTATAGCTAGTTCAGTTGTGATAGTATGGGGGTAAAGGGTGGGGAGTGAGAACCGGAAGGGGAAAGGGGAGAGGTGAGAATGGATGAAGAAGACAAAAAAAAAAAAGAAAGAAAGAAAGAAATATAATATATATATATATATATATATATATATATATATATATATATATATATAAAGTGTCTGAGATAGGATTTAAACTCACCTTAAAAAATTATGATCAGATAAAATTATTTTTTTGGTCCACAACATTTGCATTGTCTTTTCACACTTATGTACAGCTCAAAAACCAAAATCATACTTCTATTACCAGTGGAAAGTAATGACCTACAGAAATAAAAAATGGATTCTTTGGTATCATTTTTTCCCTTTTGTTTAATATTTGGAAATTATATAGTTCTGATACAACTTTTTGTATACTTTATTCTTTTAAAACTTTGTCTGCAATAAATTCTGATTTGTATGTTTGCTTTTAACTTTTGAACATGGTTGCAAAAATGAGTAGAACTTTTCTCCATTTTTATGGAAATAGAGTATATAAGCCTATATAAGTTGTTATAATGAAAAAAAATGGAAGGAATTAAATTGGAATTGCAACTTGAAATATCTTCCTTTCTTTCCATTTATCTCAATTCAAACATCATCTTAGTATACTTTATTATTTTTATTATGCTTCTCTGTATTGAAGCTCTGTATTTAAACTATATAAGACGTCAAGCCGTGTTTTCAATTAACTTTTTTTTTTCCCCAGTAACTCTTGCAATTTCAACAGTGAGGAGTCCCATCACAGAGGGGTAATACCAGCAATCTGTTTCTCGCCTTATAATTACACTAAAAATCTTCTAACAATGGAATACTCACTTTATACATGAGAGACAAGGGAATTTAATCAACAAACAAATGTAGATGACTTAAAATGCTTTAAGTTGTGCTACATAGGTCTTTCTTTGTTTTAGATGCATCATAGCCATAGAAGTAAGATACTTGGGGAGGGGAGGGGGAAATCCTACTTAACTCTTCATGTAATATCACATTGGGTTTGCTTCCTTTAATTGATCTTTTGTTACATTTGTTGTTCTTACCTTTAGATTTTAGAGCATTTACGACAATTACTATTAACAGAGTTAGTGTAAGGACACTTATCAAAAAAAAAAAAAAAAGGCAATACAAACACAAGTAGAATTCAATTTTTATAAGAGTTTCAGTTATTCTTAATTCATTATTCTTTTACATATTTATTAAACTTGTATGGTCTAAGACTAGAGCTCTTAGGGAAAGGGGAGGGAATGAGTTAGAGAATTAACTTAGTTCTTTGATCTTGAACAATAATTGTTGTTACTTTCAAGATGTCAAACATTTTGGTGCTACACTTTGATGTTAAAAATATATGTATAAAATAGCCTCCTTGCTACAGCTCAAATTTCATTGATTATTCTCATTGTTTGATAGTCTATACCTCCTCATCTCTGTCTTTTGACTTCCTGCTTTTCTTCAAGTCTCATCTAAAATCCTACCCTCTACTAGAAGCCTTTCCCAACACCTCTAAAGAAGATATGAAAGAATAAATTTCCATTTCAAGAAAAAACTGCATAATAAATGCTACATATTGTTTTCAAAACTGCCCAAATTTTTTGGTTTCCTTATAGGTTTTCTTTTGTTCTCTATTATTAATTTTTTTTACTTTATTTTTTCTCTAATTCTCCCCACCTTTATTTAAAAAAGGCTACAATTAACTGCAGGCCTTAAAAAAAAAAAAATATATATATATATATATATATATATATATATATATATATATATTATACACATGAGTATATACACATCTATATACACATATGAATACATACATACATAGATATCTATAAATATCCATTCACACATATATACATATACATGTAGACTTATATACATATATGTAAGAGTGTTTTAGGTTTATTTTCACTTGTCATCTCTTTCTGTGAAGGTGGATATGTCCTCCTTCATAAATCCAAGTTTTTCCATATTTTCCTAAGCTCACCTAGCCTATCATTTTCTATACCACAGCAATAGTCCAATGTAATCATATCCGATAGATTGTCTCTGAAAGATTTCCCCAACTACAATTTTCTGCATTTGCTGTATTTTTGGCTACATAGGATTCATTTATTCAAGAAAATTTGAATTTTTAATAGTCAAAATTATTCATTTTTTAGTTCAGCAATGTTTTCCCTTTGTAGTATAGTTTAAAGTCTAATATTATGGAATCAGCTTTTTTTACATCTTTTCCCCTAATTGTTTTGAAATTTTTGAACTTTTGTTGTTCCAAATGAACTTTTCTTTATTATTTTTTATAACTCAGTTAAGTATTTTTTACATAATTTAATTGAAATGGCATTGGATAAAAAGATTATATAGGTAAAATTACCATTTAATAAATCATATTGGCTTTGTCTTCACATATACAATAAATATTATTTCAATTATTTGGATCTGATTTCATTTGTATAAAATTGTTTTCTGTTTTCTGTTCACATAGTTTTTCTGTCTGTTTTGGAAGTTATACTCTCAGATATTGTATGCTGTCTAGTTATTTTAAATAATTTAAAACAATACTGAATAATATTGCTGACAGAACTCTCCCTGCTTGTCTCTTTTATTAAATACATTTTAGCTTTAAATTTGTCTGAGTTCATGATTACTGCCCCTGATTTTTTGCATAAATTCTACTGCTGAGTAAGAATGGTGGAGGGTAGCCAAGATGGTGGAAAAAAGCAGTGAATTGTCATAAGTCTCTTATATTCACCTCCAAATAACCATAAAACACTATCCTGAAACAAATCTTGGAATAGTAGAACCAGCAAAAAGACAAAATGAAACAAGCTTTTAGCTCAGGACCCTTGAAAGATCAGCAAAACAGGTTGGTCTTACTTTGGCAAAAGGAGAGCATAGTCAAAGACAGGAAGTGGGAGCAAGCCCCACTTCAGGCTTGTGAGAAATCCTTACCCTCAAGTGGAGTGGAGCAGGCAAACACCAATACCAGGAACCCCCATGTGCTTCAGCATAGTTAGGGAACTGGACAGATTCCAAATCCACAGCCAATAAGTTTTTAAGTATAGCCACAGGCAAACAAACAGTTTCCAGAAGCTAGACCCACATGCCTCAAGAAATAGCAGAAACATTCCACTGGCTTCAGCACATGTTACACAACACTCAGCACCAATTGAGTTTCCAGATATTGGACACCTCACACTTTATACCCTCCCTGAAACACCAAACACACAGCTCCTTCATAGGGCTCAGTAGTAATGGAGCACCAGGTAAACATCCAGAATCTGCAGGCCCTCCTACAAGAAGCCTAAAACATGGCTCTTTCCATCCTGGATGCAGGGCTAAAATTTAAAAGAAAAGAAAAATTCAAAACAACAAAACAATGTTTTGTAAACAACAAAAACAACAAAAACTGTTCATCTTACCATAGAAAATTAATAAGGTGACAGAGAAAATCAAGACACAATTGCAGAAGAGACAATAACATCAAAATAACTATGAGCAAAACTCCAAAACAATACAAGTGATCTTAACCTCAGCTTGGGGGAAAAAATCTAAAAAGAGCTTAACAATCATATAAGAGAGGCAAAGAAAAATTGGGAAAAGAAATGAGAGTATAATAAGAAAATTATGAGAAAAAAAAAAAGAGTCAACAACATGAGAAAAGAAAGCAAATGTTTAAAAAGTACAATTGGCCAAATGGAGAAGAAAATACAGAAGATAACTTAGAAAAAAAAAAAAAAAAACAACTCAAAAGTTAGAATTGGGCAAGTGGAAACTGATGACTCTTTGAGAAATAAATAAAGCAATTTCAAAAGAATGAAAAAAATGCAAAAGATATAAAAATGCTGATGAGAAAAACATCTAACCTGGAAAAAAGATTTAAGAGAGATAATGTCAGAATCATTTGTTTTACCGGGAAAGCCATAGTCAAGGGGAGGACCTGGACAGCATCTTTCAAGAAATTATTTTTTAAAATGTTAATAGCTTTTTATTTACAAGTTATATGCATGAGTAATTTTACAGCATTGACAATTGCCAAACCTTTTCTTCCAACTTTTCCCCTCCTTCCCCCCACCCCTTCCCTCAGATGTCAGGATGATCAATACATGCTAAATATATTAAAGTACAAATTAAATACAAAATAAATATACATGTCCAAACCGTTATTTTGCTGTAAAAAAGAATTGGACTCTGAAATATTGTACAATTAGCTTGTGAAGGAAATAAAAAATGCAGACAGGCAAAATTTAGGGATTGGGAATTTAATGTAATGGTTCTTAGTCATCTCCCAGAATACTTTCACTGGGTGTAGCTGGTTCAGTTCATTACTGCTCCATTGGAACTGATTTGGTTTATCTCATTGCTGAAGATGGCCAGGTTCATCAGAATTGATCATCATATAGTATTGTTGTTGAAGAATATAATGATCTCCTGGCCCTGCTCATTTCACTCAGCATCAGTTTGTGTAAGTCTCTCCAGGCCTTAATGAAATCATCCTGTTGGTCATTTCTTACCGAACAATAATATTTCATAATATTCATATGCCACAATTTATTCACCCATTCGCCAATTGATGGGCATCTACTCAGTGATTTAGAGCATTATTTTATATGTCTAGAAATGATTTTAATTTCTTTGTCTGAAAATTTTCTGTTCATATACTTTGACTATTTATCAACTGGAGAATGGCTTGCATTCTTATGAATTTGAGTCAATTCTCTGAATATTTTAAAAATGAGGTTTTTATCAGAATCCTTGCATGTAAAAATTTCCCCCAATTTTCTGCTTCCCTTCTAATCTTGTCTATATTATTTTGTTGGTACAATTTTTTTTTTAATTTAATAAAATCGAAGTTATCCATTTTGCATTTCATAATGTACTCTAATTCTTTTTTACCATAAATTCTTTCCTTCTGTACAGATCTGAGAGGTAGACTATTCTCTGTTTTTTTATTTTGCTTATATTATCACTCTTTAGATCTAAATCATGGATGCATTTTGATCTTATTGTGGCATAGGGTATTAAGTGTTGATCAAGTTTCAGACATACTATTTTTGATTTTTCCCAGCCATTTTTCTTAAATCATGAGTTGTTATCCTGGAAGCTTGGGTCTTTTGCTTTATCAAGCAGTAGATAACTAAAGTCATGGATTATTTTGCCTTGTGAACCTAACCTATTCCCCTCATCGACTACTCTATTTTTTAACCAGTATCAAATGGTTTTGATGACTTTTGCTTTATAATATAGTTTTAGGCCTGGTATAGCTAGGCCATCTTCATTTGTATTTTTTCCATTAATTTCCTTGATTCTTTACCTTTTGTTCTTCCGGATGAAATTTATTATTTTTTTCTGTAAAATGATTTCTTGGCAGTTTGATTGGTATGATATTGAATAAGTAAATTAACTAAGGTAGAATTGTCATTTTTATTATATTAACTCAGCCTACCCATGAACACTTGATAGTCTTCCATATGTTTAAATCTGACTTTATTTGTGTGGAAAGTGTTTTGTAATTGTGTTTGTACATTCCTGACATTTTTTTTTTTTTGGCAGGAAGACTCTCAAATATTTTATATTAGCTACAGTTATTTTAAATGGAATTTCTCTTTGTATCTCTTGCTCTTGGACTTTTCTGGTAATATGTACAAATGCTGATAATTTATGTGGATTTATTTTGTATTCTGCAACTTTGCTAAAGTTATGAATTGTTTCTAGTAGTTTTTTAGTTAATTTTCTAGGATTCTCCAAGTATACCATCATATGATCTACAGAGAGTGATAATTTTGTTTCTTCATTATCTATTCTTATTCCTTTAATTTTTTTCTTCTCATTGTTAAAGCAAATATTTCTAATACAATACTGAATAGTTATGGTGATAGTGGACAATCTTGTTTCACCCTGATTATTTTAGGAATATTTCTAGTTTATCCTTATTACATGCTTACTGATGGTTTTAAATAGATGCTACTGATCATTTTAAGGAAAAGGCCATTTATTCTCATAAAAGGACATATTCTCATGTTCTCTAATGTTTTTAATAGGCATGGTTATTGGATTTTGTAAAATTCTTTTTCTGCATATATTGTTCTCTTTTTTAGTACAATATCCAATAATTTAACAAATATTATCAATTCTATATCTATAAAACCTCATCAGTTCTATCAATTCTCTTCATCCATAGAAGCATTATTTAGCTTTAGTCCTAGTCACCATTTTCCCCCTGGATTATTGCAATATTCTACTGATTATAATCCCTGCTTCAATCTTTTCATCTTCAGTACAATACCATTTTACTTATATGTTCTTTAAAAAAAAAAGACTATTCAGGATAGTTCTCTCTTCTTATTATCTTATATTTTTTTCAGCTTTGACTCTCAAATACAGTCTGTACAGACAAACTATCTTCTTTTTTTAAAAAATAATTTTACTAAACTAGTTGATCAGGGAAGTTACAGACTTTACCTACATAGTATTTAAGCATTTGATAAAGGATATGGCTATTTTTCTAGACAGAAATATGTGAACTAAATAATATTATTGGGTAGATTTGCCACTGATTGAATGGCTAATATTAAACATGTATGTTCACCTTAGTAGGTCTCCAGTGCAGGACAACTCTTGGAAGGAGAAAAAAAATAAGATCTGAAGGTTTTAACTAACCACACTCCAAAAACTTAACTTGATCTTGGATACATTTTTAAAAGCATATATTCTAGGAATAAGGAAGTATTGGCATTTCTCTACATTCCCATCCTTATCTGGGTAGAAAAATACTAATTATGTCATTGTATTCAGTTTCTGGCACCACTGTTTAATGATCTGGATAAGATGGAATGAAAGCCCAAAGGAAAAAAAAAGAATACATAAAAATTCTTGTTTCGGGGATGGAGCTAAGATGGCAATGAGGATACACCTATCTATCTTACCTCTCCCTTACCTTCAGACTACTTTTTTATGAAATTGCCTCAAAGTTAGTGCTAGGCTGTCAGAACCCACACATATTGGGAGTACAACATATTACCAACAGAAGATAATATCAAAATTTGCAATAAAAACTCTGTTTTTGCTTGCATGGGGGGACAGAACAGGGATAGATGAGGTGCATCATCAAGCAAGCAGCCACTGAGAGCATGGAAACAGCTCACGCTGAGCAAACTGGAAGGTTGTGTGGTGTGGTCTCAGCCAGTGGAAAATTTGCAGGGAAAACTTTACCACAGTGTCAGCTACATTGCTCTGGCACCAAGGCAGTAGATCAGCAGAGAAGATATAAACACAAAGGATAAAGATTAAAACCCCAAAACAATAAAATCTCTGTGGACTTGGCCACACCCACCCAGCACTGGGAGAGACTTGGCACAACCTCAGCACACAATCATTGATCCTAGTACAGACGTTGATCACAGCACAGCCATTGTTGTCCCACTACTGCATCACTGTTATTTCTTGTTGTCTGTAGGGGAAGCTTGGTAATACTACACTGTCCCAAAAGCAGACTGCAGGTTTTTTTTCTTGTCAAAATGAGTAAAAAGATAAAGTGAGCTCTAAATATAGATACCTTCTATGGTGAAAAAGAGCAGACTTCAAACTCTGGGGAGACTAAAAGCAGATTGGCTCCAGATGAAGCCCTAAATGGTGAAATTACCTGTCTCTCATAGGTAGGTCTCTCACCTACACACACAAGGCTCTCATAGAAGAAATTTAAAAAGCTTTTAAGAGAGAGCTAGAAGAAAAATGGAGAAAGGAAAGGGAAGCTTTGCAAAAAAATTTAGATAAGTCATGTTACTCATTAAAAGACAGAATGGATAAAGAAATCAACTCCCTGAAAAACAGAATTAGGGAAGTGAAAAAAGAAAATAGCTCTTTAAAAAATAAATTTGGCGAAATGGAAAAAAAAATTCCATAGAACAAAACAACTCATTTAAAAACTCAATTGCACAATTACAAAAAGAACTAAAAAGTAAATGAAGAAAATAATTCATTAAAAATCAGAATTGAACAAATGGAAATGAATGACTTGAGGAGATAACAAGATTCAGTCAAGCACAACCAAAAAACTTTAAAAATAGAAAAAAAATTGTTAAATACCTATTTTGGAAAACAACAGAGATAGAAAATAGATCTAGGAGAGATAATCTAAGATTATTGGTCTTCCTGAAAATCATATTTGAAAAAAGAGCCTAGACACTATTTTTCAGGAAATCATCAAAGAGAACTTCCCAGATATTATAGAAACAGAAGGTAAAATATTCATTCAAAGAATTCATCTATCACTTACTAAAAAAGATCCCAAAATCAAAACTCCAAGAAATATTGTGGAAAAATCCCAGAACTATGAGACCAAGGAAAAAATACCACAAGCAGCTAGAAAAAAATTCAAATACAGAAGAGCCACAATAAGGATCACTCAGGATCTAGTAGCGTCCACATTAAAGGACTTAGCCAAAAGGCTAAGGAATGTAATATGCAGCTGAGAATAACTTACCCAGCCAAAATGAGCATTTTCTTCCAGGGAAGAAGATGGACATCAATGAAATAGGTAAATTTCCTCTATTTCTGATGAAAAAAAAGGAACTAAACAAAAAGTTTTACCTCTGAATATAGTTCAGAGAATCATAAAAAACTAAAAAAGAAATCTTGGGAATTATATTTCTGTTATGAGTATACATAAAGAATAAATGTAAAATTTGTATTTGCAGTTATAATTTAAAAAGAAGCTAGAGGTGGAAAGGAAAATGTACTAGAAAAAGGGAAAAGTGGAGGTACTAAATCTCACAAGAAGGCAAAGGAAATCTATAATATCCAAGGGAAAGAAGGGAGAGGGATGAGCATAGTGTGACTCTTACTCTCATCAGAATTTGCTCAAAGAGAAAACATTAGACATATTTGATTTACAGAGAAACTTCCCCCACCTCATTAAAAAGTGGGAGGGGAAAAGTGAGAAGGGAAGGAGTAAGGTAAATACAAGGGAATACAAAAATGTAAGTGAAAGGTTTAAGAAAAGGGGAGGTACTCTAAGATGGGAAGATGGATCCTAAAGTGAGAGGGCTGCATGAGACAAGTGTTACAAGTGTAATACTGGGGAGGGAAATAAGGGGGAAAGAAAAGAAAAAAGCATAATCTGGGGTTAACTGATTGGTAGGAATTACAGAATTAGTCATTTTAACCATAAATGTGAATGGGAAAAACCGCACCATAAGGTAGAGGAGAATAGCAGACTGGATTAAAAGTCAGAATCCTACAATATGTTGTTTACAGGAAACACACTTGAAACAGGGCTATACATACAGAGTGAAGGTAAAAGGCTGGAGTAGAATCTACTATGCTTCTGGTAAAGTAAAAAAAATCAGAGATAGCCATGTGATCTCAGATCAAGCAAAAGCAAAAACCGATCTAATTAAAAGAGATAAAGGAGAGAGCTATATCTTGCTAAAGGGTTGCATAGATGATGAAGCACTATCAATATTAAACATGTATACACCAAGAGGTGTTGCATCAAAATTCCTAAAGGAGAAGTTACGAGAGCTGCAAGAAGAAATAGCCAGCAAAAATAAAATAGTGGGAGATCTCAAACTTACACTCTCAGAACTAGTTAAATCAAACCACAAAATAAATAAGAAAGAAATTAAAGAGGGAAATAGATCACTAGAAAAGCTAGGTATGATAGATCTTTAGAGAAAACTAAATGGAGACAGAAAGGAGTACACTTTCTTTTTGGCAACTCATACAACCTATACAAAAATTAAACATATATTAGGACATAAAAACCTCAAATTCAAATGCAGAAAGGCAGAAATAGTAAATGCATCCTTTTTAGATTATGATGCAATAAAAAAAAGATTCAATAAAAAAGCCAGGGGGAAATAGACCAAAAAGTAATTGGAAGCTAAATAATTTCATCCTAAATAATGATTGGGTGAAACAGCAAATCATTGACACAATTAATAATATCACCCAAGAGAATGAGAATAATGTGATGTCATACCAAAATTTGTGGGATGCATCTAATGTGGTAATAAGGGGAAATTTTATGTCTCTAGAGGCTTACTTGCATAAAATAGAGAAAGAGAAGGTCAATGAATTAGGCTTGAAACTAAAAAAGCTAGAAAAAAAGCAAATTAAAACCCCCCAGTCAAACACTAAACTTGAAATTCTAAAAAAAAGAGAGAGAGATCAATAAAATTGAAGGTAAAAAAAAATATTGACAATTAATAAAACTAAGAGTTGGTTCTATGAAAAAAAAATATATATAAAACCTTCATAAAATTGATTAGAAAAAGGAAAGAGGAAAATAAAATTGTTTGTCTTAAAAATGAAAAGGGAGAACTTTCCACAATGAAGAGGAAATTAGAGCAATAATTAGGAATCACTTTCCCCAATTTTGTGCCAATAAATGTGATAACTTAAATGAAATGGATGAATATCTTAAAATATAGCTTGCCCAGATTATCAGTGGAAGAAATAAATTGGTTAAACAGTCCCATTTTAGAAAAAGAAATAGAACAAATTATTAATCAACTCCCTAAGAATCCCCAGGATCAGATGGATTTACCTGTGAATTCTACCAAACATTCAAAGAACAATTAACTCCAATACTATATAAACTATTTTAAAAATTAAAGATTGAGGAGTCCCACCAAATTCTTTTTATGACACAGACATGGTGATGATACCTAAATCAGGTAAAACAAAAACAGAAAGAAAATTATAGACCAATTACCCTAATGAACATTGATACAAAAATCTTAAATAAAATGCTATCAAAAATATTACAGAAAATTATCTCCAGGATAATACACCATGACCAAGTAGGATTTATATCAGGAATGCAGGACTGGTTCAATATTAGGAAAACTATTAACATAATTGACTATATCAATAACCAAATTAACAAAAATCATATGGTCATCTCAATGGATGCAGAAAAAGCATTTGATAAAATCCAACACCTATTCCTATTAAAAACAATGGAGAGTATAAGAATAAATGGACTGTTCTTTAAAATAGTCAGTAGGATGTATTTAAAACCATCAGTAAGCATATATGCAATGGTGATAACCTGGAATCATTCTCAATGAAATCAGGAGTGAAAAAAGGTTGCCCACTATCACCATTACTATTCAATATTGTATTAGAAATGTGAGCTTTGGCAATAAGAGATGAAAGAGAGATGAAAGGAATTAGAGTAGGTAATGAAGAAACCAAATTATCACTCTTTGCAGATGATATGATGGTATACTTAGAAAACCCCTAGAGAACCTACTAAAAATCTATTAGAATTAATCCACAATTTTAGCAAATTTGCAGGATACAAAATAAATCCACATAAAAGCTCAGCTTTATACATTTTTTATACATAACTAACAAAATCCAACAGCAAGAGTTATAAAGAGAAATTCCACTTAAAATAACTGTCAATAGTATAAAATATTTTGAAAACTATCTGCCAAAGGAAAGTCAGGAACTCTATGAGCAAAACTGCAAAACACTTTCCACACAAATAAAGTCAGTTATAAACAATTGGAAAAATATGAAGTGACTTTGGATGAGCCTAGTGAATATAATAATGATGACAATACTCCCTAAACTAATCTAGTTATTTAGTGCTATGCCAATTAGACTCCCAAGAAAGTATTTAATGACCTAGGAAAAATAACAAAAAAATTCATATGGAAGAACAAAAGTTCAAGAATTTCAAGGGAATTAATGAAAAATAATCAAATGAAGTTGGCCTAGATGTACCTGATCTAAAACTATATTGTAAAGTAGTGATCATTAAAGCCATTTGGTATTGGCTAAGAAATAAATTGCTAAGAAATAAACTAGTTAGGGTGACAGGACAAAATAGTCAGTAACCATAGCAATGTATTGTTTGACAAAACCAAAGACCTCAACTTTTGGGATAAGAATTTACTATTTGGCAAAAACTGCTGGGAAAATTGGAAATTAGTACTGCAGAAACTAGGCATGGACTCACACTTAACACTGTACACAAAGATAAGGTCAAAATGGATTCATGATCTAGGCATAAAGAATGAGATTATAAATAAATTAGAAGAACTTAAAATGGTTTACCTCTCAAACTTATGAAGGAGAAAGGAATTTATGACCAAAGAAGAACTAGAGATCATTATTGATCACAAAATAGAAAATTTTGATTATATCAAATTGAAAAGCTTTTGTACAAACAAAATTATTGCAGACAAGATTAGAAGGAAAACAATAACTGGGAAAACATTTTTACAGTCAAAGGTTTTGATAAAGGACTCATTTCTAAAATATATAGAGAATTGACTCTAATTTTTAAGAAATCAAGCCATTCTCCAATTGATAAATGGTCAAAGGAGATGAACAGACAATTTTCTGATGAAGAAATTGAAACTATTTCTAGCCATATGAAAGGTGTTCCAAATCATTATTGATCAGAGAAATGCAAATTAAGACAACTCTGAGATACCACTACACACCTCTCAGATTGGCTAAAATGACCAAGGGGGCGGAGCCAAGATGGCGGAGAAGTCACACGCGACTTTCTAAGCTCTTCTCTTACCCTCTTTATCAATATTATATCGAGCCTCAAAAAGAGTCTTGACTGCTACAATTCGTAAAGATAAGAAGTAGAACAACTCACCGGCCAAAGAAAATCTGCAGTCTCACCAAAAAAGGTTGGTTCCGGGGCCAGGGGGGAGATCGGTGCAGACTGGGAGAGAAATTAGGTTCCGAGGAGAGTCTCAAAACGAGGGTGAAGGCACAGATCTCAGCACAAGTGCGAAGCCCCAACCCGCAGTACGGGGCTTCTCCTTGGGGCAGTTGTGATCCTGCACGGCAGGAGGACGCAGCCCAGGTTAGCCTCCAATCTGCACAGTGGGGAGCTCGGCTTGGGGCCATAAAGCTTTTCCAGGGCCGATTTGCATCAGGCAGAGACTCTAGGCAGAGTTTGTGGCAGTCTGCATTCTGCAGTCAGCTGCTAATACTCACAGTCCCAAAAGAGGCTCTGGCCTGGGGCAGTGACACTTTCACCACTTAGTCTCTAGCCCAGGGCAATCGATAATCCACCAGCCTACTAGCAGTTTGATAGCTTGGCCATAGCTGAATCCACTTCCTGTTGGGGAAGGGAAAACTCTCACCCAGAGCACTCCCATACCTCAGAGCCAGAAATCGGTTTACATCTTTCCCTGCTCTGCAGAGGAGCTGGTAACCCCCTTGCCTAGGAGACCTACCCTCAAAGGCTTTAAAACATGAATAAAAAGATGAAAAGAACAATCTGACAGCTTCTATGCAGAAAAAAGAGCAGGTCAGCAAACCTGAAGAGACCTCAAACGCCAAAAATGCATCAGACTGTCCTCCTTTACATAATGCTCTCATCAGAAGAGACCATTAAAGTCTCAAAAGAGAGTTAGAAGATAAATGGGAGAAAGAGAAGCCTTACATAGAGAGAAACAACTTCCTGAAATACGAATTGAAAAGTAAAAAATCTCAGGAAAGTAAGAATTGTGAATGGAAAAAATAAAGAATTCACTAGAAAGTAGGATTTGTGAATTGGAAAAGACAAAGAACTCGCAAGAAAGTAGGATCCGTGAATTGGAAAAGACAAAGAACACACAAGAAAGTAGGATCTGTGAATTGGAAAAAGAAAATAATTCACTAAAAAAAAAAATTAGTGAAATGGAAAAAATTCCACAGACCAAAACAATACATTCAAAAACTCAATTGGACATATACAGAAAGAAGTAAAAAAAGCTATTGAAGAAAATAATTCTTTAAAAATTAGAAGTGAACAAATTGAAACTAATGATTCATTGAGAAAGCAAGAATCAGTCAAGCAAAAACAAAAAAATGACAAACTGAAAAACCACGAATTATCTACTCACAAAATGACAGACTTGGAAAATAGATCTAGAGAGTAATCTGAGGATTATTGGACTTTCTGAAAACTATGATGAAAAAAAGAGCCTAGATACTATTTTACAAGAAATCATCAAAGAGAACTGCCCAGATGTAATAGAATCAGAAGGTAAAGTAGGCATTGAAAGAATTCATCGAACACCTTCTGAAAGAAACCCTAAAATAAAAACCCCAAGGAATATTGTGGCAAAATTTCAGAACTATAAGATTAAGGAAAAAATTTTATAAGCAGCCAAAAAAAAACCATTTAAATACCGAGGTGCCACAATAAGGATCACCCAAGATCTGGCTGCCTCTACATTAAAGGAAAGAAGGGCCTGGAATATGATATTCCAAAAGGCACAAGAACTTGAGATGCAGCCAAGAATAAACTGCCCAGCTAAGCTGAGCATTTTCTTCCAGGGAAGAAGATGGACATTTAATGAAACAAATGAATTTCATTTGTTTCTGAAGAAAAAACCAGAACTAAACAAAAAATTTGATCTCCAAGAATAGAACTCAAGAGATGCAGAAAAGGTAAAAATAACTCTTGAGAATTGTATTTCTGTTGTGGATATACAAAAAGAATACATGTATAATTTGATTGTACTGATATAACATAAAAAAGGGAAATAGATATAGAAAAGGGATGATGGCAGAATAAGGTGGGAAGGAGGGATAAAAAGAGGGAAACCACATCCCACAAAGAGGCTAAGGAAACTTATCATATCTGAGGGAATTTGGAGAGGGGGAGGAACATTGTGGAATCTTACTCTCATCAGAGTTGGCTCAAAGAAAAATAATTGACATTTGTTTTAGAGAAAATTCTCTCACCTCATTAAAAACGGGGGAGAGAAGGGAAAAGAAAAGAGTAATAAGGGAAGGGGAAAGACCCAAAGGGGGGAGGGAGGGATTATAAAGAGGATAAGTATCGTGATACAAGAGGGGCACATAGTTATGAAGGGGAAAGAGGGTTGGGGAGGCAAGAATAAGTAAAGCACAATCTGGGGTTATTAGGATGGCAGGAAATACAGATTTAGTAATTCTAACCGTAAATATAAATGGGATGAACTCCCCCATAAAGAGGAGGCAGATAGCAGACTGGATCAAAGTCAGAACCCTACAATATGTTGTTTACAAGAAACACATCTAAAGCAGGGGGATGCATATAGAGTAAAAGTAAAAGGCTGGAGCAAAATTTATTATGCTTTAGGTGAAGTCAAAAAAGCAGGGGTAGCCATCCTTATCTCAGATCAAGCAAAAGTAAAAATTGATCTAATTAAAAGAGATAAGGAAGGTAACTACATCCCTGCTAAAGGGTAGCATAAACAACGAAGCAATATCAATATTAAACATATATGCACCAAGTGGTATGGCACTCAAATTCCTAAAGGAGAAGTTAAGAGAGTTGCAAGAAGAAATAGACAACAAAACTGTAATAGTAGGAGATCTCTCAACCTTGCACTCTCAGAATTAGACAAATCAAACCACAAAACAAATAAGAAAGAAATTAAAGAAGTAAATAGAATATTAGAAAATTTAGGTATATTGGATCTTGGAGAAAATTGAATGGAGATAGAAGGAATATACTTTCTTCTCAGCAGTTCATGGAACCTATTCAAAAATTAATCATATATTAGGACATAAAGACCTCAAAATTAAATGCAAGAAAGAAGAAATAGTAAATGCTTTCTTTCAGATCATGATGCAATAAAACTACATTCAACAAAAAGTTAGGGATAAATAGACCAAAAAGTAATTGGAAACTAAACAATCTCATCTTAAAGAATGATTGGGTGAAGCAGCTAAAATTATAGATACAATTAATAATTCCCACTCAAGATAATGACAATGATGAGACATCATACCAAAATTTGTGGGATGCAGCCAAAGCGGTAATAAGAGGGAATTTTATATCCTTAGAGGCTTACTTGAATAAAACAGAGAAAGAAAAGATTAATGAATTGGGCTTAGCAACTAAAAACTAAAAAAGATCCAAATTAAAACCCCCAATCAAATACTAAATTAGAAATTCTAAAATTAAAAGGAGAAATTAAAAATATTGAAAGTAAAAAACTATTGAACTAATTAATAAAACTAAGAGTTGGTTCTATGAAAAGCCAATAAAATAGATAAGCCTTTGGTAAATCTGATTAGAAAAAGGAGGGAGGAAAATGAAATTAGTAGTCTTAAAATGAAAAGGAGAACTTTCCACCAATGAAGAGGAAATTAGAGAAATAATAAGGAATTATTTTGCTCAACTTTATGCCAATAAATTTGATAACCTAAGTGAAATGGATGACTACCTCTAAAAATACAGACTTCCCAGAATAACAGAGGAAGAAGTTAATTAGCTTGAATAGTCCCATTTCAGAGAAAGAAATAGAACAGGAAATTAAACAACTCCCTAAGAAAAAATCCCCAGGACCAGATGGATTTACATGTGAATTTTACCAAACATTTAAAGAACAATTGGCCCCTAATGCTATATAAATTATTTGATAAAATAGGAATGAAGGAGTCCTACCAAATTCCTTCTATGACACAGACATGGTACTGATACCTAAACCAGGTAGGCTGAAAACAGAGAAAGAAAATTATAGACCAATCTCCCTAATGAATATTGATGCTAAAATCTTAAATAAGATATTAGCAAAAAGACTACAGAAAATCATCTCCAAGATAATACACTATGATCAAGTAGGATTTATACCAGGAATGCAGGGCTGGTTGAATATTAGGAAAACTATCAATATAATTGGCCATGTTAATAACCAAATTAACAAAAACCATATGATCATCTCAATAGATGCAGAAAAAGCATTTGATAAAATCCAACATCCATTCCTATTAAAAACACTTCAGAGTATAGGAATAAATGGACTTTCCTTAAAATAATCAGCAGCATCTATTTAAAACCATCAGTAAGCATCATATGTAATGGAGACAAACTGCAACCATTCCCAATAAGATCTGGAGTGAAACAAGGTTGCCACTATCACCGTTACTATTTAATATTGTATTAGAAACGCTAGCTATAGCAATAAGAGCTGAGAAAGAGATTAAAGGAATAAGAATAGGCAATGAGGAAGCCAAATTATCACTTTTGCCGATGACATGATGGTATACTTAGAGAACCCCAGAGATTCTGCTAAAAGTTATTAGAAATAATCCACAACTTAGCAAAGTTGCTGGTTATAAAATAAACCCACATAAGTCATCAGCATTCTTATATATCACTAACAAAATCCAACAGTCAGAGTTACAAAGAGAAATTCCATTTAAAGTAACTACTGATAATATAAAATATTTAGGAATCTATCTGCCAAGGGAAATTCAGAAACTTTATGAGCAAAATTACAGACCACTTTTCACACAAATTAAGTCTGATCTAACCAATTGGAAAAATATTAAATGCTCTTGGATAGGGCGAGCAAATATAATAAAGATGACAATATTACCTAAACTAATCTATTTATTTAGCGCTATACCAATCAGACTCCCAAAACTATTTTAATGACCTAGAAAAAATAACAACAAAGTTCATATGGAAAAACAAAAGGTCAAGAATTTCAAGGGAATTAATGAAAAAAAAATCAAATGATGGTGGCTTAGCTGTACCAGATCTAAAATTATATTATAGAGCAGCAGTTACCAAAACTATTTGTTATTGGCTAAGGAATTGATTAGTTGATCAGTGGAATAGATTAGGTTCAAGGGATAAAACAGTCAAAAAATATAGCAACCTAGTCTTTGACAAACCCAAAGATCCCAGCTTTTGGGATAAGAACTTACTGTTTGATAAAAATTGCTGGGATAATTGGAAACTAATATGGCAGAAACTAGGCATTGATCCATGCTTAACACCGTACACCAAGATAAGGTCAAAATGGGTTCATGACCTAGGCATAAAGAATGAAATTATTAATAAATTAGAGGAACATAGGATAGTTTACCTCTCAGACCTGTGGAAGGGGAAGGTCTTTATGACCAAAGCAGAACTAGAGATCATTACTGATCACAAAATAGAAAATTTCGATTATACCAAACTGAAAAGTTTTTGTACAAACAAAACTAATGCAGACAAGATTAGAAGGGAAGCAATAAACTGGGAAAATATTTTTACAGTCAAAGGTTCTGATAAAGGCCTCATTTCCAAAATATATAGAGAATTAACTCTAATTTATAAAAAATCAAGCCATTCTCCAATTGAAAAAATGGTCAAGGATATGAACAGACAATTCTCAGATGAAGAAATTGAAACTATTTCTAGTCATATGAAAAGATGCTCCAAGTCATTATTAATCAGAGAAATGCAAATTAAGACAACTCTAAGATACCACTACACACCTGTCAGATTGGCTAAGATGACAGGAAAAAATAATGATGATTGTTGAGGGATGTGGGAAAACTGGGACATTGATTCATTGTTGGTGGAGTTGTGAACGAATCCAACCATTTTGAGAGTAGTTTGGATCTATGCTCAAAAGTTATCAAACTGTGCATACCCTTTGATCCAGCAGTAGTTACTACTGGGATTATATCCCAAAGAGATTATAAAGAAGGAAAGGGACCTGTATGTGCACGAATGTTTGTGGCAGCCCTTTTGTAGTGGCTAGAAACTGAAACTGAATGGATGTCCATCAGTTGGAGAATGGCTGAATAAATTGTGGTATATGAAAATTATGGAATATTACTGTTCTGTAAGAAATGACCAACAGGATGATTTCAGAAAGGCCTGGAGAGACTTACACGAACTGATGCTGAGTGAAATGAGCTGGACCAGGAGATCATTATATACTTCTATCAACAATACTAGATGATGACCAGTTCTGATGGATCAGGGCCATCCCTCAGCAACGAGATCAACCAAATCATTTCTAATGGAGCAGTAATGAACTGAACTAGCTATACCCAGAAAAGAACTCTGGGAGATGACTAAAACCATTACATTGAATTCTAATCCCTATATTTATGCACACCTGCATTTTTGATTTCCTTCACAAGCTAATTATACAATAATTCAGAGTCTGATTCTTTTTGTACAGTAAAATAATGTTTTGGTCATGTATACTTATTGTGTATCTAAGTTATATTTTAATATATTTTAACATCTACTGGTCATCCTGACATTTGGGGGAGGGGGGGGGTAAGAGGTGAAAAGTTGGAACAAGAGGTTTGGCAATTGTTGATGCTGTAAAGTTACCCATGTGTATATCCTGTAAATAAAAGGCTATTAAATAAAAAAAATTTAAAAATTAAAAAAAAAAATAAATAAAAAATAATATGACCAAAAAAGATAATGATGAATGTTGGAGGGGATGTGGGAAAACTGGGACACTGATGCATTGCTAGTGGAGATGTGAACGGATCCAACCACTCTGGAGAGAAATTTGGAATTATGCTCAAAAAGTTATCAAACTATGCATACCCTTTGACCCAGCAGTGGTAATACTGGAGTTATATCCCAAAGAGATATTACAGAAGGAAAAGGGACCTGTATGTGCAAAAATGTTTGTGGCAGCCCTTTTTGTAGTGGCTAGAAACTGGAAATTGAATGGATGCCCATCATTGGGAGAACGGCTGAGCAAATTATGGTATATGAATTTTATGTAATATTATTATTCTTTAAGAAATGAATAGCAGAATGAATACAGAGAGGCTTGGAGAGTCTTACATGAACTGATGCTAAGTGAAATGAGCAGAACCCGGAGATCATTATACACTTCAACAACAATACTATATGAGGATCATTTCTGATGGAAGTGGCTATCCTTGGCATTGAGAAAATCCAATTCAGTTCCAATTGATCAGTGATGAATAGAACCAGCAAAACCCAGCGAAAGAACACTGGGAAATTACTGTGAACTGCTTGCATTTTTGTTTTTCTTCCAAGTTTGTTTTTATATTTCTAAATCTGATTTTTCTTGTGCATCAAGAGAACTGTATAAATATGTATACATATATTGTATTTAAGATATGCTTTAACATGTTTAACATGTATGAGACTACCTGCCATGTAGGGGAGGAGGTATAGGGAAATAAGGGGAAAATTAGAACAGAAGTGATTGCAAGTGTCAATGTTGAAAAATTACCCATGCATATGTTCTGTTGATAAAAAGCTATATAAAAAAATTCTTGATTACCTAATATTAGGATCAGAGGAAGACACTTGGGATGTTTGATGTCAAGAGAAGACTCAGGAAGGAATGTGAGAACTGTTTCATTTATGTTAAGCCTGTCTTATGGAATGATGTAATGAACTTATTCTGTTGGATACTAAAGATAAGGACTAGTAGCAATGGTGGAAAATGAAGATAGCTAAATTAGCTTGGTATCATAGAAAATTTTACTAATATTTACATTTGTAGAACAGGCTACTTCAAAAATAGATGGCTTTTCTGTTACTGGAGATCTTCAAGGAAAAATTGGGCCACTTTTCTTCAGATATAGTATTCACTTAAGTTAAGAGCTGAACTATATGGTCAAAGAAGTTCTTTCCAAATGTTAAGATTCAATGATTCTCATTCTCAGTACATATTTGTAAACTGATTTTTACACATACACATACTACATAATCTGTTCAAGAAAATAATTTCTCTCCATAATATTTTTTTAATTATAGCTTTTTATTGATAGAACATATGCATGGGTAATTTTTTATAACATTGTCCCTTATACTCACTTCTGTTCCAACTTTTACCTCCCATCCCTCCAACCCCTACCCTAGATGGCAGGCAGTCTTAAACATATTAAATATGCTAAAGAATATCCTAGATACAATATATGTGTGTAGATCCGTACAGTTCTCTTGTTTCACAAGAAGAGTTGGATTCAGAAGGTAAAAATAACCTAGGAAGAAAGAAAACTGTGAGGAGTACACATTCATTTCTCAGCGTTCCTTCTCCAGGTGTAGCTGATTCTATCTATCATTGATCAATTGGAACTGAATTAGATATTCTCTTTGTTGAAGATATACACTTCCATCAGAATACATCCTCATACACTATTGTTGAAGTATATAATGATCTCCTGGTTCTGCTCATTTCACTCAGTATCAGTTCATGTAAGTCTTTCTAAGCCTCTCTGTATTCATCTTGCTGTTAATTTCTTACAGAGAAATAATATTCCATAACATTCATATACCACAATTTACCCAACCATTCTCCAATTGATGGGCATCCATTCAATTTACAGTTTCTAGTCACTACAAAAAGGGCTGCCACAAACTTTTTTGCACATACAGAACTCTTTCCCTTCTTTAATATCTCTTGGGGATATAAGCTCAGTAGTAACTCTGCTGGATCAAAGGGTTTGATAACTTTTGGGGCATAATTCCAAATTGCTCTCCAGAATGGTTGCATCTGTTCACAACTCCACCAACTCCATCAGTGTCCCAGTTTTCCCACATCCCCTTCAACATTCATCATTATCTTTTCCTGTCATTTTAGCCAATCTGACAGGTATGTAGTGGTATTTCAGAGTTGTCTTAATTTGCATTTCTCTGATTAATAATGACTTGGAGCATCTTTTCATATGGCTAGAAATAGTTTCAATTTCTTCATCAGAAAATTATCTATTCATATCCTTTGACTATTTATCAATTGAAGAATGGCTTAATTTCTTATAAATAAAAGTCTATTCTCTATATATTTTGGAAATGAGGCCTTTATCAGAACCTTTAACTGTAAAAAAAAGTTTTCATAGTTTATTACTTCCCTTCTACTCTTGTTTGCATTAGTTTTGTTTATACAAAGGCTTTTTAATTTGATATAAACGCAATTTTTATTTTGTGATCAATAATGATCTCTAGTTCTCTTTTTGGTCATAAATTCCTTGGTAAACTCTCCTATGTTCCTCTAATTTATTTATAATCTCATTCTTTATGCCTAAATCATGGACCCATTTTGATCGTATCTTGGTGAATGGTGTTGTGTTGGTCCATGCCTAGTTTCTGCTATACTAATTTCCAATTTTCCTAGCAGTTTTTGTCAAATAGTTAATTCCAAAAGTTGGGATCTTTGGGTTTGTCAAACACTAGATTGCTGTAGTTATTGACTATTTTGTCCTGTGAACCTAACCCATTCCACTGATCAATTAGTCTATTTCTTAGCCAATACCAAATGGTTTGGGGACCACTATTTTATAATATACTTTTAGATCAGTACAGTTAGGCCATCTTCATTTGATTATTTTTTCATCAGTTCCCTTGAAATCCTTGACTTTTTATTCTTCCATATGAATTTTGTTGTTATTTTTCTAGGTCATTAAAATAGTTTCTTGGGAGTCTGATTGTTATAGCACTAAATAAATTGATTAGTTTAGGGAGTATTACCATCTTTATTATATTCGTTCGGCCTATTTAAGAGCACTTAATATTTTTCCAATTATTTAAATCTGACTTTATTTGTGTGGAAAGTGTTTTTGTAAGTTTGTTCATATATTTTCTACACTTGCTTGCTTTCCACACTTTAGAGCTTGCTGAGTCACTCTGGGTGGGTGTGGCCTGGTCCCCAGAAACCCTAGCTTTTCAGGGTGATAGTATTTACCCCCTTGTTTATAGCTTCTCTGCTAATCTACTGAGCTGCTGCTAGGGCAAAGTAGCCACAGTGTGGTAAAGTTCTCCCTGCAGAAACAGCTGAGATCACACCCCACCCCTTTCAAGTCTGCTTGGTATGAGCTGTCTTCTGTACTCTCACTGCTTGCTTCTGTGCTCTTGCTGCCTGCCTTCAGTCTGCTACTGATCTAACCATCCCCGCCCACAAGCAAAAACAGATCTTTTCTGGTGAATTTAGAGGATACCTTCTTTTGGTAATTATTTGTGGGTTTTTTCAGTCAAGCACTAATTCTGAGGCCTTGTCACAAAAAAAAATATCTATATCGATATCTATATCTATATCTATATCTATCTATCTATATCTATATATATCTATATATCTATATAGCTATATATATATATATATATATATATATATATATATTGAGTGCAAGAAGGAGCTAGATAAATGCATGTGTCCTCTTCACCATCTTGGCCGGAAGTCCTCTCCATAATCTTAATTGTAGATCACAAAAAAGGGATAAAAATTTGTAAAGTGATTTTAAATCACCAATCAAATTTTTCAAGAAATTTTCAAGAAATTTTAAAATGAAGACTGATTTAGATTTCAAGATGGAAACCATAATTAGGAACAGAAAAATGTCAATAATCCCTTATCTCAGAAGATCAGAAAAAATTACTGATTTGGTTTTGGAAAAAGAAAAAGTAGATATTTTTAAAGAAAAATAAACACCTAGCTTTGATTTTTATAGGCAAATGGGGTTGTGACTTACCCAGGATCACACAGGTTGTAAGTATCAACTATCTGAGATCTGATTTCAAATCATGTCCTCCTAACTCCAAGGTCAGCAATCTATTTGATGCACCTCCTAACTGCCCTATGGATTTTGTATTTCAATATCATGAGCAGGAGTGGAAGGGAAGGGAGTGATGAGGAAGCCTGAGCATTTATTTTGAAGATGTTGTCGTTTTATTGTATCTACCAAGTAGTTAAATAGGGATACCTATCTAAGATAGCTAGGATATTTTATTCATTTCATATTAAAGTGACAACAATATTTGACATCTTTCTCATGAGGAGTCTTGTGCTATATATACAGAATAAGCCAAGTTAATGACTCATTAATTTTTTTCAGAAGACAAAATGAGAATAAATGCCTTTTTTTTTTTTAACAAAGATGTTCATTGACTCAGAATCATTCCTTTAGTATCACAAAGCAAAAGCAACAATAAAACAAACAAAAAATCATTTGAGAGCAATTATTTATGTAAACAATCTGATATGACAAATATTTCTCATAAAATATAAATGGCTCAGTATTGAATCAAAGCGACAAAATTTGTATAAATGATATTTCATATGTATAAAATATAAAGATATCTAAGAATGAAGTACATTAGATAACAGTGCAAATGGGAAAGTATTGTAGTTTATTTTCTAAACTTAAATTTTGGTTGAAAAATTAACTTTAAGTAGAGGAATCAGTACACACACCCACACACACACACACACACACATAAACATACATCTTTTTGCCTTCAATTCTATGAGAGGCTGTGAGACCAAGATTTAAAAATCTTTATATTTGAAAATGACAAAATTCATTGCAGATACTTCCTAAACAACAATTCCATTAGCGCTATACTCGTTTTATTAACTCATATTTTCAAGTGAAGCATATGTTTCATCAAAACAAATGCTTTATTTGGTAACAATTAGAACATGACTGTCAAAATAAAATGTTTGTTTCCTCTGTAAATATTTCTCAACAGAAATATCTCTTTCTGTTGTTATAATGAAACAAACATCTGCTTTTAGGACAGCTAGCATGGTGACATGTTTGTATTCATGAGCCCTATGTAAAATTTATTGATTCACTTTCTTTTTTTGTTTCTTTTCTCTTTAAGGAATGTTGTTGTCAATATATTCTTGTATTTAGAACAGCCCAGGCAATTAAAACGAGAATTTAGTTTATTTCTAATAGTTGTCCAAAAATTTGAAAATATTTTGGTAATGCATATAACTTTAGGCATTTCCCAGTTGTGTGTTTAAAATAAAATCTGTGGGCACAGTTTGATCATTTGTTTTCCTCATTTTTTTTTACTTAAACAGGAAAAGGAATACTGTGTTATATCTATTTTTTTTTGCCATGCCTTTTAAAAAAAAATCTAGTCAATCAATTGCAATTTATTTATTACCTATCATATACCAGATACATTGATACACTCTAATGTTACAGACTAAAAATTAAACAGAAGTTGCTTTGAATTTCAATCACCAGTCCTAGAAGCTTAACATCTCAATAAAAAAGAATCTTAGCTATTATATATGTAGTCAAACATTTCCATATTAAGAATCTCCTCAAAACATCAACAATATTTGGACATTAAACCTCTGCTTGAGGAATTTATTTATATGTTATTAATTCCTTTGTGAGATATTTTCTTTTCATTAAAACATTTGACTTCAAAAACACTGCTATCAAAAATATCTAAGAAATTATCTTTAAAATGTAATCCTAGCTTAACACAGATTTCACTCATTATTCCTAATTCTGCTTTCTATGTCCAACCAAAGAAATTTTATTCCATCTTTCACCTTTTTGATGTTGACTAACCTTTATCTTCTGGATTTTTTTCTTTACACTAAATATTTTGAGTTTTTCCTATTGATCCTAAAGTCATAGTTTTGATTCTTTTTTGGGGGGGAAGGGAGGAGGTCATTCAGGATTAAGCAACTTGCCCATGGTCATACAATTAGTAAGAGTCAAGTGACTGAGACCATATTTAAACTCAGGTTCTCCTGATTCCAGGTAGAGTAATTTAGCTAGAAAATCTACTTAGCCTCCCCTCAAACTCATAGTTTTTAATATCTGCACTATTATGTTCTGATCCTTCTAGACTATTATTATATAACATTAATTTATAATATGTGAAATGCAATATTCAAATGTGGTGAGGCAAAGATAGCAAAGACAGGAACTTGCCCAATCACTCCCCCAGATGGCTCCAAATTCTTTTAAATAAAGACTCTAAACAAATTTTAGAGCATCAGAACACCCAAAAAGATGAAGTAGAACATTTTCCAGCTGAAGACAACTTAGAAGCTCAGCAGAAAAGATCTCTGATACCAACCAATGTGGGAGTCCAATATGTAGTTCTAGTGCAGACCATGTCAGCTAAGCCCAAACACAAGCCCTGGCCTTGCTTCCAATGTCAGCTGAACAGAATCTCTCAATCAGTGGCAGTACTGGTAGTCTCCATATCTCGCAGCAGCTCAGAGACACTAAAGAGGCCTAAAAAGGTCAGCAGAAAAGGTCTCTAGAACCAAGATAGGATCCCAGAATGCAAACCCAGTACAGGTGGCTCTAGCATCACTGAGGTAGGATCAGAATCAGAGGCAGAATCAGGGGCAGTGCTGATGATTTCAGGACCTTTCAGCCTTGGGGACACCAGGGAGGACTTGGAATTCGATGGTTGTGTTAGCACCCTGGATGCTTTAGAATAAGCCAGAGTCAGGATCAGCAAAAGTCCTTGATCTTTATGGACATGAATGGAATGGCCACACAAATCTGGCCAGTAATCACTCTGGTTTTTTTACTCCACCTTTTTTCCCCTCCCCTTCATCTCTCTATACACCAACAGATAGAGCCCGCACAGAATGGTGGAGCAGCCACTTTACAAGCAAATGCTAATAGAGCATTGCCCAGTTGGTAACTGCCTTTAAGTGCTTGTTTGTCCGAACCTCTTTGCATCTACTCAGTTTCTGCCCACTGCATCTCCCACTTTCTTTTGTTTTAGAGCACAAGTAAACATGCCATCCCTGACCTCTCAGGTAAGTAAGAGCCCCCAAGAGAAGGTGATCACGCTCTCCCTGACTTCTCAGAAAGGGAGATGAAAAGCACGAAAGGAAAGTGGGGATTGCTAGTGGGTTTCTGGGCTGAAGGGTCTTATTAGGAACAGGTATGCACAAACTCATCAGCATGGGAGGTATTACATAAGTTACATAGCAATAATGCATAGGCTATTAGTGATGACTGTCCCCATAGTCAGTGCAGGCTCAATGTGGTGTAACAAACATGAATTATACATGCAAGTAGTGGTATAACAAACAATATAAATCAACATGTTATTGTAAAAGATTTCCAAAAGTCCTAGAAGGAGGGTATGTAAACAACAGTCACACATATGCCTACTTCAGCAGCCAAGAGATAATCCAGAGCAGTCTATTGTCCATTGCAGAATGGACATGTGTCAGGGAATCCAAAGATCCCCACAAGTTTTTGAAGACCTGCAACAGGCTTTTTATGTGTTAGAGAATCCAATAATTCCAGCAGATTTTGAAGTCCTGCAACAGTTTCATCATTTCTCAGAAAATCCAGTGATTCTTGAGGGCTTTTAAGTCCTACAACATTCTCAGAGAATCCAATGATTCCTGAGGGTTTTCAATTCCTACAACAGTCTTATCATGTCTCAGAGAATCCAATGATTCCTGAGGGTTTTCAATTCCTACAACAGTCTTATCATGTCTCAGAGAATCCAATGATTCCTGAGGGTTTTGAAGTCCAACAATTTTTTATGTCCGTGATTCAAATATCATAACTGCCATGCTCTTTCAGTGGTGGGTGCAGTCAGCAATGGAACCACCCGATGGTTCTTGGGTCTTTTCCTTCGTTTCAAGGGTCTGCTCCATCTTTCTCTGATGGAGAAGACGAATACAGCTTGTTGCCACCCATCTGATTCCTTCTCCACCTGTAGAGATACAAGCAAACCCTCTCCCCTAAGAAGTTAATCTGGTTCTTTCCACTCACCACTTTCTAGGTCTCTCCACATCACCTGGTGATTATCTAAATATAGTGGAGCTGCTTGCATTGGACACTGCCCTTCCGGAAGGTTATAAAACCTGTCTGCAGGAGCCAGTGCATCTTTGTCAAAAATCAAGAAGTTAATAGTATAAAGAGCTAGAATTACAAGGTCTATAGGGTTACCTGTGGCTCCTCCTTTCTTTTTCTTTTAGAGGAGTGTCTTAGTGTCTCTTTTCTGCTCTCTACTATTGCCTGTCCTAGAGGATTAAAGGGTATGGCAGTGGTGTGTAAAATCTTAAGCTATGCACAAAAGTGTGCAAAATGTTTAGAAGTGTATGCAGGTACATTATCTGTTTTTATTGTTTGTGGCACACCCATAATTGCAAATGCTTGGATAAAGAATTCAGTGGCCACTTGGGCTGTCTCTTTTGCTGCTGGTATTGCAAAAGTGAATCCTGAAAAGATGTCTACCACAACATGGATAAAAGAAAGGCAACCAGAAGATTTATAATGGGTCACATTCATTTGCCAAATTTCATTGGGTCTCAAACCACAAGTGTTCTTCCCTGGAGGCAGTGTAGGAGCATGAAAAAGAAAGCAAATTATACAGTCTTTTACTATGCTCCTAGCTTCTTCTCTTGTTATTCCAAATTGTAAATGTAAAGCTCAAGCAGCCTGGTGATATTTAGAATGAGATTCCTGGGCTTCTTGAAATAAAGGAGTATTGACCAACATAGTTAGAAGGCTATCTGCCTTTAAATTACCATCAAAAATAGGACCTGGAAGTCCCCTATGAGAGTGGACATGTAATATATAAATTTTACCTGGATGATTTCTCACTTGCTCTTGAAGTTCCAAAGAGCTAATATATATTAGAGGCTACAAATTTTATTTGGGCTGTGGAAATTCTTTGTACCACACTTGCTGAATAGGCCAAATTAGATATTATATTTATATCTCCTGGATAATAAGTAAGAGCTAGAATGATTGCATACAATTCATTCTGCCAAGTGGACTGAAAAGGAGTTCTGACTACTCTCTTTATAGTTGTCATGAACTCTCATACAAATATTAGTACATCAGTAAAATATCAGTACAAATATTATGTTTGGATACATCTGTAAAGATAGTTAGTCCTTTAAGAGGAACATTAGAAACCTTTTCTTCAAGAATCCATTGCCAATTATGTAATAGTCTGGTTATCTTTAATGGAGACCCGTGGTTATCATTAATGGAGCCAGAATTTATTAGCCATTTATTATGGCTAATAAAATTTGCTGGGATGGTCACAGCACACATTAATTTGTGTATTAGTATAAAAGGTGTATATCTTGTTAGGTCTTATCCCAGATAGTTGTACTGCCTTTTAGATAGTTGTAATGGCCTTTAATAAAATTCTAGCCACAAGCACTGGGTAAGGAGTAAGGCTTTGTTCTGGTTATGCTGGGAGGTTTACCCATTCTATCACACTGTCTCCTTGATGAAGAACTGCTGTGGGTGCCCCTTGTGTAGCAAAAATTGGTATTTCCCAGGGTTTTTGAGTGACTCTTTCAACCACATTGGATAAAGCCAGTTCAACTTCTCTCAAAGCCTCTTGAGCTTCTTTTATAAGCTGTTGTGATAAGTTTAAAGCACTGTCTCCCCTTAAAATGTCATGCAAGAGTTGCAATTTATAGGTTGTCAAGCCTAACACGAGACACATCCATTGGATATCTCTTATCAATTTCTGAAAGTCATTTAAGTTGTTTAGCTTCTCTGTTCTTAAGAAAAGTTTTTGTACTGTAAGTACCTTAGAGTATATTTTATATCCTAAATATTGAAAAGGAGTGTGCCTTTGAATTTTTTCTGGAGCTATGTGTAATTTGTAGTTCCTTATTGTTTGTATGGTCTTTTGTAGACATGCTTCTAACATTTGTTCCTCAGGTGCACATCTCAATATATCATCCATGTAATGTAATAACATTGCTTTGGGAAATGATTTTCTTACTGGAGTAAGAGCAGCAGCAACATACATTTGACACACAGTAGGGTTGTTTTTCATTCCCTGTAGCAAAATGTCCATTCATATCTTTTATAAGGTTCAGCTAAGTTAACGCTGAGCACTGAAAAGGCAAATCTTTTCATATCCTCCTTATCTAAAGGGATAGAATAGAAACAGTCTTTAATGTCTATAACCCAAAGAGGCCATTAGCTGGGCAGTTGAGTAGGAGATGGATGTCTAAGCTGAAGGGTTTCCATAGTTTCCATCTGTTCATTTACCTTTCTTAAATCAGTCAACATCCTCCATTTTCCATATTTCTTTCTTACAATAAGTACTGGGGAATTCCAAGGACTTAGAGAAGGTTGTAAGTATCCTTGGTCAAGTTGCTCCTGTAATATATCTAATAAGGCCTGAATTTTATCGCTACCTAAGGGCCACTGTTCTATCCACAATGGTATATCAATTTTCCATTGGATAGGAACAGGTGAAAGTGTTGGCAGGCCTTCAACAGCAGCCCTGCCTAAAAACAAAACAAAACAAACAAACAAACAAACAAAAAAACCAAAGTACTCATTTTTAACCCTAATTGTTGTAAAATGTCTCTTCCCCACAGATTGATGGGGATGTTTGTTTTCAACTATAAAAGAAGTAAAAACTCTTGTTTCACCTTCAAAAGTCCATGTCAAAGGGGTAGCACTGACTTCAGCTGCTATTGATCCTCCTATGCTAGACATGTAGGTGTCTGCCTTAATCTTTGGCCAGTGACTGGGCCAGTTGATTAGAGGCCAGTGACACCTCTAATGTCTGTACGATCTGCACCTGTATCTACCAATCCTTCTAATAGTGTGCTATTTATATAGATAGTGAGCAAAGTCGGTCAGCTGTCACAGCTGCTGTCCAGTATATTCCTGGATTTTGTTGCTTGGAGTCAGAATCTGGGCAACTATCACAAGATTGCTTATTAGGAGTCTATATTAGTAAACCTGATTCTACTACTCCTCTTGGGTGATAAGTCACACATTGTCTACCTGTATTAGTGACTGGGATATTATCTACACATTCCCCAATTTCCCACATCAGTGTATGAATAGACACTCTTTTTTACATACTCTCAGGAAGTGAAATGGTCAAGCCTACTGAGCCTGGAGGCAAAGGATCCATAGGCTGGAGGGGAACAGATTTCACTTTTCCAGGAGAAATCTCAGTTGTCCCAACTGCATACAACTCTGTTCTCCCCAATTGTAATCCCTTTCTCCCATCAGGTTGCTTCCTGGCTGATTAGTCATATCTGGATATTGGACTTCTAGGCACTCTCTGGGCATAGCATCAGCTGCCATCATGCCCCAAGTGTTTTTTGCCTGTGGTCCTGGAGCTGGGCCCCCCATCTCATTTCCCTGAATCAGTCTACATTCTGAGGCCCAATGGAAGCCTCTGCTGCATTTTGGACTTGGGGTATTTAGTCTTGTTCTCCCACCCTGTTTTCTCATTCTATCTCTGCCAACATTGAGCTTTCAGATGCCCTATTTTACCACACTGAAAGCATTGACAAGTATCTCTAGAAGTCCCTTGGCAGAAAGCACCCCATCTTCCCATGTTGAGTTCTTGGGAATTCTGCATCATAGCTGACTATAAAAAGCATTGTGCCCACTGTGGCACAGCATCTTATGATCTCATCTAAAGAAGCATCCTTGTGTAGTCCTAGTATAATTCTTCTACAAACTTCATTAGCATTTTCTTTAGCAAGTTGCTGTATTAAAATATCTGTCACTGTATTTTCACCATTAATTCATATGATAGCTGTCTACAAATATCCCACATAATCAGGAAAGGGTTCATTTGGCCCTTGTGTTATTTTTGTGAAAGCTTCACCCTTGTCATTTTTATTGTAGAGGAAAGCTCATGCTTTGATAGCAGCAGCAGCAATTTGCTTATATGCTGCTATGGAGTAATTAATCTGTACTGTGACATCTGCATAAAAACCTACACCTGTTAGTTGGTCACAGATGATTGAAGTATTAACTCCATTTTGACTGTTTTGTTGGACTTTTATCCTACAGAGCTCACTATATTCAGAAAGCCACAATAAGTTTTGTACAGGTTCTAAGCATGTCCTTGTGATAGATTTCCAATCACTAGGGGTTAAGACTTCATAAGTCCAATTCTATAATAACATTTTAACATAAGCTGATGTAGCCCCATAAAGACTGCAAGCCTTTTTCAGGTCTTTGAGGATTTCCATATCAAAAGGAGTGTATCTTCTACCTTCTTTACCTGAAGAGTTACACTGTCAAATCAGAGGATATATATGTAGTTTTAACTCACCTATATCTTTCCTTTCTTCTGCAGCCTTAAGTACTGCCTTTTGCAATCTACTCAAACGAGGGGATGGTTGCTGGGAGGATAGGTGCTGGTGGCATCACTTCCCTTTCCACTATTCCCCTTCCCTCCATCCTGGAAGGTGGAATTGATGGGGGAGGGTCAATTATCTCCTCCATAGGCAGGGTTGAAGCTGCCTGGTGAGATGGAAAATCACCACACCTTTGAATCTCACTTAAATCTCAATGCCCTGTGGGGATATGGTCATTAATCTGTTCATTGTCTTTCTCTTTTTCCTCACACTTTCTTATATAACTGTTACTAGAACTTTTCTTTTTTCTATAACTTGCAGGATTCTTTAAGCCAACTATATTATGTTGTATACATAGAATGCTTCAGTAGAAATTGAATGAGGACCTTTATCATTGTAGTATTCACATAGTTGTTGTCCTGCCAGCTTCCAATTATCTGTCATAATTTGTTCTTCCTCTAAGAACCAAAGAAACACGTGTTCTAATGTACCCAAGAGTCTAGCAATCTGTTCCCAAGTTATAATTAAGCCTTGCCCCTTGATCAAGTTAAGCATGGTTTCTATAGCGCCACTATGGGACAGGGGTGGGGGTGGGGCTGGGGATGGAGGAGAATCTTTTCTAACATGTGCCCCATTTCAGCTAGAAATGGTTACTAGTTTAGCCCTTAACAAAGTAAGTTCCCTGTTTGTCTATTAAATTAGTCACTCAATTTCCTGGTCACCAGAGACTTCTTTAGTGAAAATAGAGTCCTTGGTCTCATGTTTGGGAGCCAAATGTGATGACTGAGTTAGCACCCTGGATACTTTAAAATAGCTGGAGTCAGAATAAGCAAAAGTCCTTGATTTTTATTCTTTATCGAAGGGAGAGGAGAGCTTGTGGACACAGGAATCTCTCTTTCTTCTACCACCCGGAGTCACCTTGCTCATCCTACTCCACCCTCTTATCCCTCCTCCTCATCTCTATATACACCAACAGATCGAGCTCACACAGAATTGTGGGATGAGACATTTTCCAAGCAAATGTTAATAATATAGTATCATCCAATTGGAAATTAGCCTTAAGTGCTTGTTTGTCCAGAACTCAGTGCATCTGCTCAGTTTTAGCCCATACATCCTGAAGCTCAGGAAAATACCCTATCCACTCTCGAAATAGAGCCTAATTTGGAAAAAGAGTTAAAATCAAAGCAATTAACTAGAAAATTGGGTTAAAAAAAAAAAAGAAAACCAAAGTTTCTGAAAATTGATAGTTATTATGGTGATAAGGAAGATCAAAACACACGTTCAGAAGACAATAACAAAGTCAAAGCTCCTACATTCAAAGTCTTGCAGAAAAATTAGAATTGGGCTCAAATCATGGAAGAGCTCAAAAAGAACTTTTGAAATCAAGTTAGATAGAAGGAAAATTGGGGAAAAAATTGAGAGCGATATAAAAGGAAATAGAAAAGGTAATGAGTAGAATAATTCCTTAAAAGGCTAAATTGGGCAATTAGAAAAGGAGGTACAAAAGCTCACTGAAGAAAACAATTCCTTTATAATAGAATTGAGCAAATGGAAGCTAATGACTCCATGAAAAATCAAGATACAATAAAGCAAAAACAAAAACAAAACATTAAAAATAGAAAAAATGTGAACTATCACATTGGGAAAACAACTGATTTGGAAAATAAATAATTTAAAAATCATTGGAATACTTGAAAGTTATGATTTTTAAAAAGAGGCTTGACGAGATCTTTCAAGAAATTGCAAAGGAAAACTGTCTGATATACTAAAACCAGAGAGTAAAATAAAAATTAAAAGAATTAATTGACCACCTCCTGAAAGAGATTCAAAAATGAAAACTTCCAGGGATATGAGAGCCAAAGTCTAGAACTCAAAAGTCAAGGAGAAAATAGTACAAGCATCCAGAAAGAAACAATTCAGTTATAGTGAAGTCACAGTCAGGATAGCAGAAGATTTAGCAACTTTAACATTATAGGATTGGAGGGCTTGGAAAATGATATTTGGAAGAGCAATAGAGCTAGGATTGCAATTAAGAATCACCTACCCAACAAAACTGAGTATAATCCTTCAAAGAAAAATTTGATCATTCAATGAAACATTAGATTTTCAAGCTCATGAGGAAAAGACCAGAACTGAGTGGAAAATTTGATTTTCAAATACAGGATTCTGGAGAAGCATAAGGATGTAATCAGGTAAATGCTATCAAAAGTGACTTAATAAGGTTTCTCTGTTTACATTACTCCACAGGAGGATGATACTTTTAACTCATTGGAATGTTTTCATTATTGTGATACTTAGAAGGAGTCTATATAGATAGAGTGCATGGGTATGAGTTGAACATGAAGAGATAATATCTTTTTGTTAAATGATGAAATTAAGTGGTGAGAAAGTAATGTAATGGGAGAAAGGGAAAGAAAGAAGAGGAATGATTCAAATTATCTGTTATTTAAAAAAAAGAGGCAAGAAAAAAAACTTTTTTTTCAGTGAAAGGAAAGAGGGAGAAGAGAGGGAAAGTGAGTAAAATTTACTCTTATCATAACTGGCTCAAATAGGAAACAACATACATACTCAATAGGATATAGAAATCTATCTTACCCTGCAAGAAAATAGGAGAATGGGATATGGAAGGGGGGGGGGGTGATAAAAGAGGAACTATCTTTGGGAAGGAAGTGGTCTATAGCCAAACACTTTTGAAGGGGAACAAAGTAAAAAGGGATAGAACAAATGGGGAGAAATAAAATTATCAATAATAAATGTAAATATATATATATATTTTTTTCAAAGCAAGTTTCTCTGATGGAATATTATTGTTCTTTCAAATATGAGCAGAATGCTCTTGGGGGAAAAAATTGGGGAGTCCTTCATGAACAAATAATAAAAAATGAAATATATACAAAATAGTAGCAATGTTGTGGGATGACCAGATGTAATTTTGTTATTTGTAATTTGTAAAATAATTTTGCTATTCTTAATAGTACAATTATCCATAACTACTCTGAGAGACTTGTTATGAAAAATCCTATTCAGATCCAGACAAGAAATTGATTGTGTCTGAATACATTCTCTATTTTTCTCTCTATCTTTCAGTCTATTTTTGACTTAATTTTTTAAGGGTTTTTATTTTCATTATTGTGAGAGATCTATGTTTTCTCTTGAATTTTATGAAATGTCATGTATAGATTGATATGTGTTTTCTTAATTGTGGATGGGGATAAGGGAGAGAACACATAAAACTCAAAAGTTTTAAAAACAAATGTAAAAAAAAATGATTTGAATGTATCTGCGGGGAAATGTTACATAAATAAATTAATTAAAACTTGTTGAGGAGGAAACAGAAAATTATTTCTGGGACTTCCACCAATATTCCTCAATCAGTCATCTTGAAAAAAGTCCAGTTAGCTAATAGACCAGAGAGATAGGTAGAATTCATATAAGGCTAATTAATCTTGAAATATTAAAATGCCATAAACATTAACAAAACTCTTATTCACATGAGTACAATTGAGCCTTCTTCTCTCTTTTTCCTTGTGTCAACTTCTTGTTCTTCCCATTTCCCATGAACATGCTTGGGAAAGAACCTCCTAAAAGCAGAGTGCTAAAACAATGTACAATTAAAAACTAGAACGTTAGAAAGGCAAAGTATCCAAGAGACTTGGTGAGTAATATTTTTTGATTATCATGCTATATAAATGTAAAATGCAATGAATTTAATAAAGTTAATAAATTTTAATAAATTAAAAGAAATATAAAAATTATCTTTTTAAAAGACTAGAGTATTTCATAATGTTCTTTTCTTTATATATGTGTGAGTGCGTGTATATATTAATTTTTTATTATGGGTATATATTAATTTTTTAAAACTTCCATTTCCAGTTTATTTATTTTATATTTGTAATCATGTGAAATAAGAGAGTACCTTCAGAGAAATTAAACCCTGATTACAGGAGACAGGATGGGATGGGTTATTTACAAAATACCATAAATAATAATAGAGTAAATAGAAAATGGAAGAGTAGAGTTAGAAAGATGAAAAGAAAAAAAAAGAGTTGTAGAGGAAGCCATTATGTAACCAATTCTTCATTCCTGAAAATCCTTAGATAAACAAGTAAAATTTATGCATTCTTTCAATAATAAAAATAGATATTTCTTAATAATTAATATAACTTTTCCATCAATTGAACAAAAAACATAGGGGACAAAATATATATATTTTTAAAATCCTTACTAGGTATCAAACCTTTCTAAAGTAGGAATTATTCTCAAGAAATAAAGTAATTTCTCATATATCCAAAACCCAAATAAAGTAAAAACAGAAAATAATGTGCAAGTCCAGCCTGCTCACTCAACAACCCCCCCCTCTATTGTTTACCATCTTCTAAAGCATAATTATAAATGCATGTAAAGATACATAATTTTATACTCTGACTCTCATTTGTTCCCATTATTACAGAGATTCAAATGGCAGAAATTTTCTCATGATGCATTGTCATTCTAGTATCACTGTGTGTTCGCAAAATTGTTTAGCTAGGATAGAGGGGTAAAGGGAAAGGGACAAGCAATATGAGAGTGTGTGAGGAAACTGAGAGGAAAAGCTCAAAATCTTGGGTCCAGTCTGCACCTTAAGAAGTTACTTGGGGCAGAAATAAGTTTGTTAATCAGGAATTATCCAGCATGTTAGAAGGCTGGGACAATTTCAGATATAGCTTGCAAGGAAATGTTTGTCAAAGGGGAAGGAAGTAAAATGTGAGCAATAGGGAAAATAATAGGGAATAAAAAAGATGAAATTTACCAAGATTCAATACAGAAGAAAACAGTGATCTTAAGCATTAACATATAAATTTTTGGGAAGATATTAATATCAGGAACTTATTAATTAATATAAGTTAAAAAAAAGTGAACCAACACTTGATAAACCAAGCAACAATATGGATGCCTGAAAAGGAATGGAATAATAAAAAAAAAAAAAGTTCTTAAATGATTTAACAGAACATTAAGAAATATGAAAGAAGGACTTACAGTTTATGCAGCAAAAATAATGGGTAGAATAGAAAAATAATTTGAATACCTGGTGAAGGGTCAGAGAAAGAGATAGCCATACAGGCAGAAATGGAAAGAGAAGGGGGGAGGAAAGAGAGAGAGAAATTATAGGTGATTAGGGATAGTAAAAAACCAAAGATGAGTTAAGAGAAGAGAAATTAACAATGATAAAATTCAACCCGGATATGGCTTTCATGGAAGCAGATCATATTGATCTTAAAAACACATTATTATCAAGAAAACTTAAAAATTTACAAATTTTCCAGAAAAACACAAATAATTGAAAATGGATATATTGCAAGAAATAATTGAAGAAAATTGTCCCCAACTCCTGAAAGCTAAAAAAAAAAAAAAAAAAAAAAAAAATACAAAAACTCAAAGTGCCATTTGAAAGAGTCCACAGAACACTTTCAGTGAAAGAAGAAAATATTAATGCTAATTCCTAATGGTTAAATTTAATAACATCTAACAATAAACAAATTCTTCAAGTGAATAAAGGAACTTCAGATATTAAAAAAGTGAAGTTGAAAAACTCAACAATTCTGTAATCACCAGAAATTGAAGGAAAAAAAAAAAGGTGTTTTTAAAAGTAATGGAATTTTAAAAAATAATCCTAAAATATAACCTTAATTGTAAATTTTAAAAAGCTGAGTGTTCAATTAAAATGTATTTAAAACATTTCCAGAGAGAATCAGAACTAAAGAAAGTATTAACTTCACAAATAATGGGAATACAATGAGGATAAACAAATACTGAACCAGGTACAACATCAACAATAACAATAAAGATAATAGAGGGATCATTAAGAGATATATTTCTAAAGTGCAGATTAAAAAAAAAGGGTGAAAATAGAAATCAAATGGAAAAAATGAAGAAAATCTTGTGAAATGGACAAGGATATAACATGAGGAACAAAAAACGGGAAAAAAAAAAAAGAAAACTCTGATTTCAGTAGAGAGCTGAGTAACATTTATGGATGCTCAGAGCCTATAAGAAAATAGAGATGTTCTCTAAAGGGATATAGATATCTAGCAAAAGGGAGAATATAAAGAGACTTGGTGCTTTAGAAAGATTTATTTCTGCCTCAAGAGAAGAGAATCAGAGGTCCTAAAGTGAATTGATAAAAAGAAAAGTGTAAGAGAATGAACCCAGGGAGGAGATTTTGAGGCAAATGGGGAAATATAATCAAGGGAAAGGCTTTAAAAGTCAATAATGAACTGCACAATGTGGACACAGGAAAATTTCTAAGATGTATGCAATATCCTGTTACCTACAGGGATTACTACATCTGAAAGTTAAATAAATCAGGAATAAAAAGGGACAAGATCTACAGTACAATAATATTTAAATACCCTTTAGAAGAACCTTGAATGTCCACTTTAAAAGTCTATTAGCAATAAAAAGACTAAAGACAGAATAAATAAGTATAAGAACCGGGAGTCAATAAATAAAAGTCACTAAGAGGAGATAAATAACAAAGAAAAACAATTAGAAAAATTATAGAAAATGAAATTAAAATTAAAAAAAAGAGAGACAAATTGAAGAGGAGAGAAGTCCAACGATTCTTTGACTTTGAGGAAAAAGAAAGAATGGATAATTTTTAAAAATTAGAGAAAAATTAGAGAAAAATGAAAGAATAAGGGTTTTGGAAGAGGAGATGGGTGACTTAAAAGAAAAGGAAAGAAAGCTTGTGGAAATAAGGTTATCTTAAAAGAGATTAATTTAGAGTAAATGAAGAGATATAGTACTGTATTTACAGAAAAAGAGGATAAAAATCATGATTTGGAGGAAAAACATTAAAATGGCTGAAAATGGAATATATCAATAAAATGAAGAGAAAATACACATTACATAAAAATTACTATCTCTTGCTTTCAAGAAACACATTATAAAAACATACACAGAGAAATAATATAAATTAGGAGCTGAAAAAAAAATTAGTGAATCCAAAAGGGAGAAATTACAATCAAGATATCACACAAAGCAAAAAAAAAAAAATCAATATTTAAAAGAAAAAAAGGGCAAATAAGGAAATTGCATTATTCTAGAATGAATTATAAATCAAACAAAATATTCATATTCTGCTAAAATTAAAACATGGCTTGAAGAGTCTAATAATGTTGGCAAATCTTTAACCTATCTGCTTCAAGAGAAGATGACAAATAACCATGTTTAAAAATGACCAAGTTGAAATCACAATAAATTCATATTACATGTAAAGAACAAGAAACTACTATACCTTTGCAAAACTGAAAACACAACAGCACTAGAGGAAGTTTATAAAATACTCAAATAAACAAAAGACCAAATAGGATCTTAAATAAATAACTCAATATTAGAAAATGGAATGGAACCAATTATACAGCAATGATTAAAGTGAAGTCAACACTCCTAGTCCTGATGGATTCATAGGATATTTGTATAAAACTGATCAAGAGAAATAATTACATATGCGACACAAATTATTTTCAAAATTGAGAAAGAAAGGGTCCTGTGGATTTTTTTAAAGGGGCAAATATAATTCTAAAATCCTGAAAGTGTTGAAATAAAACTACTGGACAATGTCGTTAATAAATATTGATTCAAATATTTTATATTGAATCTTTTCAAACCCAATTAGTGATAAAATTGCAAAATCATTAATTTTGTTGTATTCATCATTTTAATTATTTTTCTTATTTTCTTATTACCTTATAAAATAAACTTTTGTATGAGATTGATGAATATATAGACCTCAGCAAAATGTCATGTCCTTGGTTGAAAGCCAGAGTCTAGGTGGACTCTGGGGAGGGATACTCGCTGGATTATTTTGTCCCTAAGTGAATCTTTGTGGAATTGACAGTATTATCTTGTACAAACAGAGCTTTCTTTAACTGACTGCATACAACCCAGAGGCCAAGCAATAGATGTCCATCCCTGAGGTTATTGTGTATAAACATTCTTTAATCATCAGTTGACTTTTCTTAGGTAAGTGACAAGCACTTTACACCCCTTGCTTTGAATTCTTTCACTTAAAGGTCCTTTCTTTCCCTTTACAAATTGCTAAATCCACCAGGAAATAAATCCATCAAAATAAAACATTTGCCCCTTTGCCTAGAAGAAGGTCTAAGTCAGTGAATTCTTTTTGGACAACTTTCTCAACCTCCATGTACCTGAAAAGGAGAGGGAGATTAAAAGGAAGAAAACAATGATAATATAAAATATATTAATCAAAACTTATTTAAAAACCTATGGTGTGTAAGACAAAATGTTAAGTTCTCCAGAAACATAGACACAAATAAATATTGTCTGCCCTTAAGAAATATCCTTAGAGTATGTGATGAACAACATTCTCATATTTTAAAGCACTTTATTGCTTAAAATGTTTTTGAAACATTTCAATTGATTGTAGTAGAGTTATGAAAGTGGTGTACTCTGCTAAACTAACAATAAAAACCATGGGAAAGAAAAGATGAAAACAAATAGTTTAAAAATAGAAATAACAGTAGTCAATACCAAACATTCTCCTTCAATTTGAAAATATAATGAAATGTACTGAATTTTTAATAAATAGAATTTTCCAAAGCACATTCATTTTTTTTTAAATGTTGGTTTAGTGGGTTGGACCCAATGACCACTTACTAGACCCAACACATTGGACCCAGTGACCACTTACTGAAAATAGAACTAGAGTATGATTTTGTGAAAAATCCTCAATGTAGCTGAAATTAATTCATGTTTATGGGAAAGATTTTTTTTTTCATGCATGTATTGCAGAAAGATTTTCATTTTATCAATTTATTTTTTATTCACAATTCATAGGAAAATGGTTAAATTTTAAAGTCATGAAATAGGACCACTTAACAATTGTATTATAGCAAGAATAATGATATTTTTTCTCAAAATTTTTATACCAAAAATTAAACTGTTTTCCCTTTTGAGATAAACTACTTAGCTTGTTCTTTCCACTAGTCATTTAGGAATTAGGTTATTACAATGCAAAATGGCATCATGACACAATCATTCCTTAAATATCAATAGTAAGAATGTCTGCTAGTAGGATAAAAGGAATTTCTGTGCCAAGGGGTTAATTCACATCCAATGTAACATTATATTATCAGTATTCTATATTTTATTCAAAGGTCAGAAAAAAGAAATGTCTTTTTCTGTTCAAGTATTTCCTAGGTGATTCATGCTAAAGTATTTACAATATACTTCATCTGAATTCCACAGATTACTAGTCTTTTAGTGTTACAGTAGAAAGATTTGGACCTTTGGTTCACTGATATCTTTCTTTTTATTTCTGATCATTATTTAACTTGATATCATTCAATTTGTACTGTATTGGTGGGCTGTTGTATGAATACAGCTTTCTTTGATTTTTTTCCCCCATGGTTAATCTATATTCACATTTACTTAACAAAATATTTAAAATTTGGTATTGCTATTTAAAACAAAAGATCAGCATTCTCAATTCCTAACTCTATCAGCTATCAGTGACCAACAATATAATTTTGAGAGACTTGCTTAAACTCTTTGAGCCTTCACTTATTGTTTCGTCAGTGAACATACATGAATGCAAATATATATATATATATATATATATATATATATATATATATATCTGCATGACAGAATTGTTGTATGGAAAGAATTTCTAAACTCAGGTGCTTTGATAACAACATGTATGTTCTGAATATACTTTGTGTAATGTATAGCATATACATGCTCTTTCTCTATATAATACACCCACAAGTATGGTATGCACACACACTTACTACATATGCTACATATATAAAAATATATATATATATATATATATATATATATATATATACACATAAAATACTGTGTGTATACATATTTATATACTATGTATATCTGTAAAAATGTATTATGAATATACATGCTTTATGTATATGTATATTTCTGTGTGTGTCTATCTGTGAATATCTGTGAATTTGTAGTTTGAATTCTTGGTATAATTTTTATGTTTAAAAATGAACAAAGTTAAAATATGTAACTGATGTTTCACCATGAGTCCTAAATGAGCTGCTTTGTTATAAAGTTGCTCCATAGATTGCCATTTTTGTGCATTTTAGAAACAGAATATTCTTTTAATATTAAGACTAATATTTATCAAATGAATATTGGAAACACCAAACTATATAGATATAGGCATAATTGAAATTAGTTAAGAATAGTTATTGTTCTTTGAAAATTCAAGGAATGATGTCAAGACCTAGATAAAATTGAGTTTGAATTTTAATCCAATATCATCTTTGGTAACACTTATAATACTTCTTTAAAAGCCCTAAGAGTAGTTTGTCCTTTCCTGATCCACAGAATGTTAACTATGGTCCAAAAAGCATCAGGCCAAAGTTTCAAGCAATGACCCATCAACATATTTGAACCTCTGCATAGAGGGTTAATGACCCTTCTGATGAAACTGCAATGAAGTATGCAAGTTAATTTTAATTGAACTTGTGTATGTTATGTGGGAGCTCTGTCTTCTTGAAATTGGACTAAGATCACCAACTCCTCTGACACTGGTTTCTACTAGGCAACAGATGCCAGTTGTTAATGACTTTGGATTCTCCTTACCTGCTTTGGCTCTATACCAAGTAGAGAATTCTTTGCACTTCATTGAATGATACATTGTCATTTAGTTTTATCCAAATGAATGACTTCTTAATTTAATACACACACGCGCACACACTCAAACACTCTCTCTCTCTCTCTCTCTCTCTCACACACACACACACACACACACACACACACACGTACAAAAAAAAAACTTACCTGCAAATCCATTTTTATGTATTGCAAGCTAAGCATTTTCAATTATTATAAAAAATGTGATTCAAATGGATCTAAACATTTAATGAAATGTTAAAAAAATGAAGTATATTTAAAAATAAAACAAAACAAACAACAACAACAACAAAAACAAAAACAAAAAAAAACAACAACTGTGATGATGGAGTATAGTGTTCCAGTTAGTTTTCTGGAGGTCTCTAAACCAGCCTTCATTTCAGTCAAAGAAATCACCACAAGAATAGCCAGGTGTTAAAGTCAAAATTCTTTGTTGTCTCCTTGCCTAGGCCTCAGCTAGCTTTCTGGAGGCCCTTCAGACTGATCTTGGTCTCACTGGGGTAAGCAGGAGGACAGGCCAGCCACCATGATAGTATGATATGGAGTGAATCTCTCTTCTTGGCTCTGAAAGCTTGAGGTCCCGCTTCCAGTCCTCGGTCTTCTCCAAGTCTGACCCTGGCTGACTTTGTCCCAGTTTATATGCTCTATTACAGTTAAGTCCATTCATCATACTGAGTATAAGCCAATCATTATATCATTAGGGAACCATTATTTTGTTGTAAGATTAAATCAATCATACTAAATTATTAATCACAATGCTAAACTAGATAATTATTGTCTTATCAATTCTACTTTGTTAGCGCCTTGTAAGAATCCTTATTTCAAGTACAGAGTTAAGGCCCATAACAATGGAGAATACATTAAAGCTATCATTTGTTAACATCAATACTGCATCTATCATTTAAAAAATTTAAAAGCCGAGGATAGAATTTGTTGAACCATACACTAATAATTAAATCTATCTTTTTATTTACTTGTTTCATTACAAAAATATGATACATTTTATTTAAAAAAATTAACAAATATGATCAACATAGTAAATTGCAAATATCAAAATATAAGTAATTATTTTACTTTAAAAAAAATCAACACCTATAAGTCTACTCTACTTTTTTTTTTCTTAAAGGCTCTGTTTTAATATAAAATGAGTCAGGTTAAAAAATTTTTTCATGGTTAAAAATCATGAGTTCTCACTAGGTGAAGTTTAATTTTATTCAAGCTTCCAAACTAAAGTAGCAGGAATGATTATATTTAAGAATATGATATCTGGCTTATAATATCAACAATTTCCATTTCCCACTAAAAAATGCATAAGAGATATGAATATACAATTTTCAGATGACAAAATTAAAGCCATTTATAGTAATATGAAAACATTCTCTAAATCACTATTAATTAGAGGAATGCTAATTAAAACAACTTTGAGGTACCAGCTCACCCCTCTCAGATTGGCTAAAATGAAAAGATAATGATAAATTTTGGAGGGAATGTGGGAAAACTGGGACACTAGTGCATTGCTGCTGGAGTTGTGAGATGATCCAGCTATTCTGAAATGCAATCTGAAACTAGGGCTATAAAACTGTGCATACTCTTTGAAGCAGTGGTGCCATTATTGGGTCTGTATCCCAAAGAAATCATAAAGGAGGAAAAAGAACCCACATGTGCAAAAATGTGTGTAGCAATCTCTTTTGAGGTAGCAAAGAATTGGAAAATGAGTAGATGTCCATCAGTTATGGAATGGCTGAACAAATTGTGGTATATGAAAATAATGAAATATCACTGTTCTATAAAAATAATGAACAAGCTGATTATAGAAAGGTCTGTAAAATTTACATGAACTGATGTGGAGCAAAACAAGCAGAGCCAATGTGCACAATAATAAGAATGTACTGTGATCAACTATGAAAGACTTGGTTCATTTATCAGAATTAGCCCCAGTATACTTTGGACAGAAAATGCCATCTGCATCCAGAAAAGGATCTAAGGAGACAATATAAGTTAAAGCTCCCTCTGGGTTTACTTCTTCTTCTTCTTCTTTTTTTTTTTTTTTTTTTTTTTTTTGTCTCTCCCATGTTTTTTACCTTTTGCTCTAATTTTTCTCTCTCAACATAAAGCAATGTGTGTTAAAAATAAATAAACTTACTACAATTAAAGAAAAAGAATAATCAGAATCCTCAAAAGCTATGATAAAAAAAACTCAATATAATAATAAAATAAATCTTCAAATACAATTATCCTAAAGTGTTAGATCAAGACGGGAAAGTAGAATTAGAAAAAATCCACCAACACTACCTGAAAGAGATCTTTGAGAAAACACTACAGGAATATCATAGTCAAATTCCCAGATCAAGAGAAAATATTATGAACAACAGGAAATAAAATCAAATATGGCAGAGCTACAATTAGAATCACACAAGACTTACCAAAAGCTACATTAAAAAAATCACAGGTCTTTTCATACTATATACTGAAGAACAAAAGAACTGGGATTATGGCTGAAAATATCATATCCAGCAAAATTAATCATAATCCCTAATTCTTTTAAAGAACATTTAACAATTTGCCAGACTTTAGATATTTTATTGCAAAAACACCCAAACAATAAAAATTCAATAAGGACAGACTTTATTTATTTATTTTTTTTATATGTGGATATGTCAACTACCAAAGATTGCTATTATTAATTGGGTAGTTTGAAAGAAAGATTGGGGTAAAGGTTAGTGTAATGTGATTCTAAAAAGCAAAACTGTATGAAAAAGTAAAAAGAGTAGTTATTTTATACAAATGAGATGATAGGAAAGCAACATAGAAAATAAAGCATTGAAATTATAATCTGGAAAATTGGGGTTCAAATCATGTTTCAAACAATGACTACCTGTGTGATCCTTGGCAAGTAATTACACACTATCTACATCAGTTTCACTATTTGGCAAATAAGAAGATTGCTTTCAGTGGTTTCTAAGGTTCCTTCTACCTCTAACTCTAAGATTCTATAATCAAATGACTGAGCATGCTACTGCTAATTCATCTAAGTGAGAAGCAGATAGGACACAAGACATTAAAAAATATTTTTGTGATGTTTAACTATTATATTGTATGAATATTTTATGAACTATTTTAGGAAACAAAGAAATACACTGGACTGTATATATGAGATTTCAATTTATGTCCATGCAGAAATGTAATGTCAGAAATGATCAATTAATTTGACCAGTACTAATCTGGTTCCATCAAATGACCAGTTAGGTTCGAGAAATTTCTCTAGATATTTAGATTTGTGTGTGTATGTGGCTATTTTTTCATTGAAATAAAAAGTAGAGATAAAAATGTTGACCATTGTAATAGTATTTTTCTTAGTTCCTTTATATACACACAAAAAAGGGATGTTTTAAAGTTTGAATGAGGGAAAAGTTTGATTGCTACACTGGCCATCACCTATATTGGCATTAATTCTGTATTATAGCTTAATGGAAAGTACTGCAATTGTTATGTCATGGTAAAAGAATTTTTTTTTTTCTTTTCAGAGAAAAAAAGCTAAAAGTGGGCATAGGTTTCTAAATGAATTTTTCATTTAGCATAATTCCTGTTGGCATCTCCTTGAGGAAAACTGTGCCAAAGTTAAAGCACTCAGAAGATAACATATTTGGAAACACATCCAGTTAACTTTCATATTTGTGTTGGTTGACTGAGGATGCTACATACTATTTTCAATAAAAACCAATCAGTTTGATCAAAATCCAGAAATGATTTTCTTTACATCTTTAGCTTCCAATTGAATTTGTTGTACAAAGCCATGAATGAACCAATTTTAATCTGGAATCATTTTCATCATTATGAAATTTTCCTTTGGCCTATTTTTATACTTTCTACCTTCATAATGTATTTATTTCGTCTTCCCCATACAAATGTGTCTCCTCAGACAATTAAGAGTATATTGGGATATGGAAATAGGTTTGAGCATTACATTTACAGAATCTTTTTTTTTTTCCAATCTGTGTTTTTTGATGCTTGCTCAGAGAGAAAAAAATCATCTGGAAATATACTACAAAAATGAATTTGTAAAATCTTGTCACTTTTAAAGAAATGCATATTTCTAAAAATAGAAATGTAGGTAAAGGGCCCCTGAATGTTACTGGCAAAGTTAGATAGGGGTAGACTGAATGGTTTTGAATCTGAAAATGTTAAAATTGGATTGAATGTTAAGTATTATCTAGGCCTGTGCTGTCAAATTCAAACAGTAATGTGAACCTCCAAATTGTACTTGATTTAGAAAATTACATGTTAATCATATATGTTCAATTGGTTAAATATTTCCTATTTATGTTTTTATCTGATTTTGTACTGAGAGACATGATATGTCATTAACACCTCTGAAATTGCCTATCCTTTTAATTTCATAGATCAAGAAACTGAGGCCAGAATGATGAAATGGTTTTATTCTTGGATAAATTGTTCTATACATTTTCCCCCTCTTACTTTTATATCACTATTTATTTTATGTTGATTACAAATGTTTAAACTATTTTTAAAGTCCTTCCTTCATTCCTATTTTAATAAGACTAAAGAAAAAACTTCATATCTAACACCAAAGGCTTACATTATTTTAAATGAAAAATATTTCCCCTACAAATAATGCAGCAGTAAATCAATGTTACTACCCTCCCACAGAGTTAATTTTTATAGTCGAGAAATAGCAATAAGACTAGAGGAAAAAAAAAAAAAAAAAAAACTTCTTAAAAGAAGCCACTGGCAAATCCACTTTGCTATGTGCATCACCTTCTTTCTGTGATCTGTCAAAATCTTTACTTCCTTTTCTGATTATTTCTTAAAAATATGATTCCTTAAATGTGCCATGATTCTTTATTTCCTATTTCTCTCTTATGCTCTAGTTTTTTTTTTTTTTTTGTTTTGTTTTTTGTTTTTTTTTACTTCGAGTTTGATTTTCAGCATTCTCAGTTAATAATAATCAAATATCCAATATTTCTCTGGCCAATTTAGATTTCCATAATTATAAACCTCAGTTACTGAGTCCAGTTAATGTTGGGATGTTGGACATTCTGTCAAACTGGTAACCAGAGACTTCAGAAGTTGCTTGTATTCCCAAGGTTTTCTTTTTTATCTTTGAGAAATTTGCCAGTTATAAACTTTTAAAAAATCAACAGCAAACATATAGTGAGATTGCACAGAAGCAAAGTTTACAGGGGTGGAGAATACTAATGAAACTTCAAAATGGCTCTTTCAGCTGTCAATATTATTATGCTGGTATTGTTACTGAATTTCCCTTTACCTTTCAGTGGTGGATATGGAGGAAAAACTGTGATATTCTTTCTCTCTGCCTGTTACAATCCTGCTCAGACTGGAGACTGCAGACAGCACTGAAAGACAAGAAAAGGAAGGAAATATTTTTCTAGGTTGGTAAAAACTTATAACATTAGAAATTAGAGAATACAATTTGTAACTGAATTGTAATATCTTTACTGTAAATATTATGGTGAATGCCAAAATATCTTATTGTTTTGGTTTGGTTTGTTTAAATTTCCAGATAAAGGCAAAGTGCAAATAATTATCTCTTTCTGGAGAGTGATTAAATATTGTTTAATAGAAATTCATTTCATCTTCTACAGAATAAGCAAAATTGAAGATTTTTGAAATGATTTAATAAAATTAATTGTATAAACAAGTTATCTAAATTGAAGTAGAACATGTAATTTTAGAACTCAAAACTGGTATTATTTAAGAAAATCTGTATAAGAGAGCTTCTCTTCTGTGTAGAATACAATTGGAAAATAAATGAAATGGTCTTAAGAAGGCAGTAAAGATAAAGAGAAATGAGGAATAAAGACTGTAAAATGAAAAGTTTTTTTTAAAATTGGTAAAATAGTTTTGTATGAAATGTTGGGGTATGCCAAAGATGTTAGGGTAGAGTACTATGTTTGGGATATAGGATCAAAGAATGAAACTGATATAAACGACAAATATTAAGGTTCAGTCATGTAAAGAATTGACAATAGCCATTCTCTTTGACAAAAGATATGTTTCTTTAAGAAAAGAGGTTACAGACAAAATGAAGAGATATGAGAAAAACTAAAATATGATTATGAAATATGTTTGGAAGAACAATAAGGTAACCAAGGAAAAGAGTTTGGAAGAATCAATTAAAGAAATATGCCATGAGGTGGGAGTACTCCCTGACTGGCAGGTTAATTCCATAGTGGGATTTAGCACCCTAAAGGGGTTAGATAGCTATAAGAAAGAGAAAGACACCATGAGGCAGAAAGCCATGACTGGATAACCCCAAAGGGATTCAGCAAAGATGACTTGGGCCATAGACAGATTTGTAAGGAAAATTTAACTTCAGAGATTTGATATATCTTGGATTTTTGAGTGGTTACAGGTAAAATGAGGCTACCCAGGACTTTCACAGGATGGAAGTTAAGCTGATTCCTATCAGTACCTTTCTCTGTTTACCTCAGAGAGTAATAATATCAGTAATTCTTGCTTCTTCTGTCTACCCCATTCAATCACCTAGAGCCTCATCATTAGGGAGTAGTCTGAGGTGTCCTCTTTCAAAGAATTCAGGCTTAAACTATCTCCCAATCAATCATAAAACATTTATTTGGCACTAACTTGGGGTCAGGATAATATGCCCTGCTGGTCTCCTCCTTGAGGGAGAAGGGTAATCTAGCAGAGTGAGGTGAGAGTTTATAAAAAGAAGGAAAATTAAAGGGGGTGAAAAAGAGAAAAAAATGGGCAGAACAGAAAAATTGAATGATTTCAGAGGAGCTTTTGCATACATGTGGACAATCTCCAAAAAGTTCCTGAATTTGAATTAAAGTATGCATGGGTAAAGGTAAAAGGCTCTTTTGTTCTAATATGGTTCATGAGAGAGTAACTGGATTTTGGGGGCTAGCACAGTAGCTAGATGTGCTTAGAAAAGGTAAAGGATCCTTTTGTTATAATAAAATCCAGGAAAGAAAGTGACAAGATTATTGGACTATAGCAACAACTAAGATTCTATCGAAAGCACATTTAAGTAAGTGGATTTAAGAAAATGGATAGAAAGCTAAAGTAAGAGAATTCTTACTTTAGAGTGGAAGGGTTACTTCATGTAAAGTATTTGAGTTTGACTCAGGTTTGAGAAGAGTTTGATTTCATTGAAGTAAAAAAAAAAAATGTGAAACTTATTAGCAATTTTAAACATACAACACTTTGTCTTTGAAAGATAAAAGGGCATATCCCAAAATTCATAATCTTCTGAACTCCAAAAAGAAGGATGAAAATGTGAGTTTACCATGTAAAACCTCTTCCATTCTCCTGGGCTTCCAAGGGTTAAAAGTGAAACGCCCAGGGAAAGATAAGAAGTTGTTTATCTTCTTAAAGTATCCTGATGGGATTAGTTAAAGAAGACAAAAGAATGGATTTGACTCATGGAATGATTTTAAAAGAACAACAAAAAATTAAATAAAATAAAAGTTTGTAGAAAGACAGAAGGGCCCCCAAGAACTAAAGTTCACTAAAAATGAACTAATTGATAACAATGGGTTCTTAATTTTGCAGTGCTGGCATCTAATGGCTTGTGGGAAAATTGAAGTTTTTAATGTTATCATCAGTGATTATAAATCTAGATTTGATTAAGTATATGTTGTCCTAAAACTAAATCATAATGTGGTCTCATTTAGAAGGAGATGTGTTCTCCTATTAGGATAATTTTGGGAAATCAGAATTTAAAGCAAAATACATTGGTATCAAGATAATATGAAGGAAAATGCTTGGATCAGTAAACATTTAAAACAGTACATATTTAACACAGTAAAATCTATATTGAAATCATGTCCCCAGATATTTATTAGCTGTGTTATTTAAGCAAATTCCTTACCTCAGTTTATCTCATTTTCTTAGCTTTTATAGGGCTTATAGTTGAACCCATTTTCAAGGTTGCTGTGAATACTGCATGATAGAAAGTGCTTAGAATTGTTCCTGGCACACCATAAACACTATATAAATTTGAATAAATATATGTACTTTGTATTGGTTTTGAATGTAATCAGTATAGAATTCCAATGTTAAAAATCTATGCTTTATATTACATAATTTGGAAAGTCATTTGGCTGAACTGATGTCACTTGAGTGGCAAAAAAATCTTATTTCATATTTTAAATACATGATATAATGTGTTTTATTGTTTTCCAAAAAAAAAAATCCTACATTACAAAATTTGATAAATCATGGTATCACAACAAATGTTGTATGTGTTAGAAAAGTAAATTACCTTTTAATATGAATACTTTTAGATTGTGAATTGAGCTCTTAAATCAATGTGGTTAAAATTGCTTGAAACCTTTTAAATATTTAATTAGGTATGTTAACTTTAAATTGCATAGTAACAATAACTTATTTTTGAAGAAAAAGTTGTATAATCCCCTTAGGTTATTTTTATCTGGAAGTTCCTAGGGAATTTCTACCTGGGCAAGATCATAAAATCTTATCAGATTTACTAACCATATGTTTTTATATTCTAACATGCCAAAGTTTGAGAAACTGGGACCATGTTTCCAACGTAGGAAAACATCTAATTTTTTTTGTAGTGAAGAGTTTCATCTGAGATTATGTCACTATCACTTATGAAAATTATAAAATTGTAATTAATGATATATATTGAAGTTATATCTTTGAACCAACTTAATAATAATAGACCTTAGATTCAAAGATTTCATTTTATCTTATGAAGAAATATTCAATAGTCTGGAGACTTACAGTTAGCCAGTAGTTTCTAGGGATTTTGAGCCAGATATCTTGTGTTTAATCTAAGTGTAAAACTTTCAAATGTGACAATTCTTAATATAAAAATGAAGAATAACCAAAATGTACATATTTGTTTATTGTTTACCTATGACAATATTGGGAAACTAATAATATCCCACCCTAACCTGTGATTAGTGAAATTTTGCTATTTGAGGTAAAATATCTTGAAATTATAACTTGAAATTATCATAGATTTCCAATTCATGCATGTATGATTTTCTGCATTGTCATTAAAGCCATTAAAATCTACCATTCAGGGAGAATGCCAACTGTTACCCAAAGGTTATCTGAGAATTGCTATTTGTTCATAGGAAAAATTGAAGTGATGACCTGGACTAGGCAAAGATAGAAGTCTTTTGACTCAGTTAACCCTTTTTGCTATTTCTTTCCTGAACAGTAATTTTTCTACCTGGTTAATTTTGAGCCTGGCTTATGATATGCAAAATGAAATTCTTCTTTATTCCTTAATCAGCAAGGTATAGCAAATCACTAAATAAAACCATTGTTATGTTCAAGGCTCTCTAGTCATTTGTACAAATGGCTTAACACCTCTTTGTAATAAAGTACATTTCTTGAATCAGTAGTCATTTAGAGCACTTTTTTCATGTTACAATTGATAGCTTTGTTTGTCTTCTTAAAACTGCCTGTTCATAGTTTTTGACTATCAACTAAGCAATAATTCTTATTCTGAAGAAATTGGCTAAGCCAAATATTTATTTATTTTAAAACTGAAATTTTCATCAGAGAAATTTGTTTTAAATCATAAATCACAATTTGCTCAGCCCATTCCCCACTTGATGGGCACCTTCCAGTTCTTTGCCATCACAAAGAAAACTACTAAAAATATTTTATATTATATAAGTTCTTTTCCTTTTCCCCTAGTTATCTTTGGAAACAGATGTAGTAGTGGTATTGCTGTGTTAAAGCATATAGATAATTTAATAATATTTTAGGCATAATTCTAGATTGCTCTTCAAAATGATTGGAGCAGTGTACTGTTAAACAGTGAATTACTGAATTAGTTTCCAATTTTTTCTAGTCCTTGGACCATGCTATAATAGGGGTCTACCCTAATCACTTTCCAATCATTTGCTATATCCCCTAAATATAGGAATCTTTAATGCTTTAAAATGTACTTTTGATTTTTTTTTGCAACTTCATGTTATTTCATATAAGTAAACTTTGATTCTGCTTCTACTTCTGTGTCACAAATCTCTCTTTCTAATCTTTTAAGTTGTCTTGAGCAGCAACATTATATCACTTTTACCTTTTAGGAATTTTACCACTTTAAAATTTAATTTGAGGTATTACTTTAAAGTTGTTTGGAAGGAAATTTAGAAAACCTCAGCTAAATGCTTTCTTGACTCCATTGTTAGTACTCCATTATCTTCTTTATATTATTGTTGTTATATAACATAGCATTAGGTGCAGCTAGTCGCACAGTGGATAAAGCACCAGCCCTGAAGTCAGGAGGACCTGAGTTCAAATTTGTTCTCAGACATTTAACACTACCCAGCTGTGTGACTCTGGGTAAGTTACTTAACCCCTATTGACTTAGCAAACAAACAAACAAAAAAACATTATTTGAAGTGTTATTGATATCATTTTAAAAAAGTAAAAATAAAAATCAGGTCTATTTTTTTTTTTCAAATAAGTAAACAGCTCAATAAAAGCTAAATCTTATTATTTTATACTGTTTTTTAGTAGTGAGTTTATATTTTTCAGTCAGCAAATACCAAATAAATTCTGTATAGAAATACACTTAAAATAGAACAACTGAAGCTTTGTACCACTTTTTAACATTTAGATGAAAGCTATTATAGGTATCAGTTAGTAATAACAGAACTTAACAGTTAATAAAAAATTGCCAATTTATTAAGATATGAATCTTACAGTAGGAGCATTGTGGTGAATTAATATACCATAATTTCCCATTATGTACTATAAATAGTTCTCTCTTTACCTAAATTGGGATTATATAAATCTACTTTAAATAAAGAATTCTGAAGTAAATCTGCATTTCAAAAACAAAACAAAACAAACAAAAACAATTTCTATGTTGAATTTATTGTAAAGTACTGTGCTTTTTCTGTCCTTTCCTGCTGTTTTTTTTTTTTTTTCCACTACTGGACTTTCACATTCCATCAAAAATCAAAATCTAAAAAATTCCCTAATGAGATCTTTTTCCCGCGCTACTTATCTGTCCAATGTCCAGCCCCAACATGTCTAGTTTTATTATGTCCAAACTCATACAGTAACTGTACAATAGTGTGAATCTGTCCTCTTAGCCTCACATGTTTCTCTGCCTATCCAATGTATTCTTCCTTTGGGTTCTGGTCAGGTCCCCAGGCTAGTTTTCATGAACAACAATGGCAACAAACTGAATTTAATTATTTGGTGTGGGAGTCATTGTTGGCCTACTCTTTTCCCCTCCCCACTTCCAATTTCTCTAAATAATAAGAGGCAACTTTTATCTGTGTAATAATTTATCTTTCCTGAAAAAAAATTTTTAATTCCATAAAGCAAAGCATGATATTTTAAAAGAATTGAAAAATTATATTTCTTCTGAACATATAATCAAAATACTGAATTAACTAGATATTATAACATGGTTATCCTTCCTGGATTTGCTTTTTTTTCCTGCTCTTGCTTCTCTGTCCCTGGATCCCACATGTCCTTGAACTATATGTTGGCCTCTTTTCTCCACCGGTACTTGCATTCTATCTCCTGCCTTATTCCTTTTCTTACATCAATGGATAAATTTCCATAATGTAAAAAAAAAAAAATCACTTTATTTAGGGAGAACATGTGTGTACTTGTTCTGAAATTGATTTGTGATATCTGTCTGAAGCACAAAATTTCCTATGATCTGACTATTTCATTATAGTACCTAGTAGGCAAAATTGTCAGTTTCAGGACACAAGGAAGCAGAACCAAAAACAAAAACAAACCCAGTCAAAAATGTAAAAACTGATACGGGTTTACTATAGAGTTTCTCAACAAGGGAGCTCTACACATATCTGTGAAGGCTCCATGAAGAAACACATGGACAAAGCTTATATTGGTGTCAATTTAGGTAGGAGTGATTTGGTTATGGATTGGACAATACTTCTTGGTGAGGCTTGTTGAAATAGATATAGGTGGTATTGTATCTTTTGATTGAAGAGGACGTATTCAGAGCTAGTAACAGGAAAGGTTTTTCTTCAGAGTAGTTATATCCTGTAACCCTACCATAAATAGATAAGATTGCTCTTGCTATTCAGCAGTAAGGAATGTAGCATTCAGACTGGAGTCTGTAATATAAACAAGCTCATGGGACAAGGTAGGTGAAATGCAAACATAATGGCATTGCTTTAGCTTTCTCAGCTATCCTTAATGTTCAGATTTAGAAATAGCATCATCTGTACCCAAATGAAAATATTAATTTACTATCTTAAAAAAAATTGTTTGATACTTTTGAAAGATGTCAGGCATGTACTTTGACTACTTAATTACAATTTAGTGCAAATATTCATTCTATCTAAACATAAATTTATTTCTTCAATCAAATATTATTTGACTAGCATTCCACAATAAACTAAAAATTATCTTAATGTCTCCCCCAAAGTTAAAACACTTATCCTTCAAATATTCAAAGTAATAGACAAATAATTTACAGGATTCTATCATATTAGTTTGTTACTCAACAGCATTTTCAATTTTATAATTATGATGTTTTGTGGACAATAATGAATTATTTATGTTAAGTGCCATGTTCTTGTGCCTCATTTTCAATCATATTTTCCATAATTTGATTATTTAAATATTATATTTCCTGTGGTATTAACAATATAGTTTGACTATTTGATTATATTTTCTTCTGGTTTGAGCTATAGCAATAAAAGTTCAGGGAATAAATTGAATCTTTCTATATCATGCCAACTATTGCAATAACTATTTTATATTTTTGGGTTCTAAATCAGTTTTCTTGATTTTAACATCTTAAAGCAATCACAAATATTTTTACATAGACTTCCCAAGCACAGTCTACAAACAATATTCATTTCTTAATCTACTTAAAGAAGTCTTTTATGTTAAAAGTTTTTATGATTTTTTTCATCTGCAGAACGTGATTTTTATAAAAATTTTTAACATGAGAAAAGAGTTTCTAAAAAGGATAAAATTCAGGTAAATCAAGGGATAATTTGATAATAATTTGGATAACTTGTGGATTCCTAGATAGGAGAGTTTTGAGTGAAAGGGTCTTAAGTTTCTCATTCTAGATTGTGAAAAAAAAATTAAAGGAAATTAATACTGATTAAAAAAACACCACACTTAAATATTATGCAAGTTTATTTCCTTTAAGAATATTAATATTGATTTGAATCCCTAATAAATGAATGAAAGCCACACCAGAACATTTGTAAATTTTTTTTCAAGTTGTTCAAAAGGTAAAGAATGGTATGTCTTGACTTGCATATACTCCCTTTCCCCAACTTCAAAGATTTGATCAGGTAGGCTCTATCATTTATAAATATTTGTGTATTATCAGGAAAGAGAAGTCAACAGGTGTGTTAGATGGGAGAAGATTTTCTATGGTGATAGAACTTGAAAATATCAAACTTTATTCAAATGAAAAACTTTAGCCTGGAGACAGACTAGAAATAATGATCTCAAACTATATGAGCACAGTAATGATACACATACGAAGCTAAAAAAAGATGTCACAAAAACAGATATAAACAAACATCTGAAATGATAGCATATGATTTCATAATGAGCTCATAATTTTCCAAATTAGTTCATTCCTATGTTATTTGAAGGTATAGGATGTTAATCTGAGATTTGTTTGGTATATGTTGTCATTTCCCTGTCAGTAGCAATCGTATCCAACAACTAATGACCATCCATTTTTAGTGGAAAGAAAATATCTCATTAATTAACCCCAAAACACAAGAGGTTCAATAAGTGCTTGGAGGAAAGTATGAGATATAGTGGTATATAACTTATTTCTAGTAAAATATAAGGAGATCTATTACAAATTTGATTATAGTTGCTGCCCTTGGTAATTTGTATATGGCAGGAAGACTGTAGTATGGACTGAATCCACAACAGGAAGAGGCTGCTAATACTGTCCAACACAAAATGTTGATGTAAGAGGAAAATTTGAAAACTATAGCTGGGCTGGAAGTAATTTTTAACTCTATTTTGTTGTTGCTATAGTTGTTGTTTTGTGAATAAATATAATCACTTATTTCCTAAGTTTCTATAATCTCTCTCTGGAATGTTTTAGAAATAAAGTTTTAATTAATATTAATATTGCTCTTGGATCACATTTTTTTTTCCACTGAGGAAATGAAATAAGGCAATTTGTATATTTTTAAAACTTATTGATTATGTTTGATTATACTTATGCATAATTTTTTCATTCTAAAAGTCACATGGAGCTCTGCTTTTGTCTGGACATTTTGTATATTACATCTAGTAAGATAGACCCCTTCCCATCCTTCCCTACCTCACTCTTCCCCATGACACTAAATTAGTTTTGCATAGGGAGCTTATCTAACATCTTGGGTACGGTATTTGGTTTCACCTAACACTGAAATATTAACAAAAGACTATATGAGATGTTATTTCTGATGTATGGTGAGATATATAGGACTTGTACTATATAGCTCATGTCTATCTTTGTTTTCTGTAATTTTTTCCCCTGATAATAATATTCATTTAAATTTTTTGAAATTTCTCTTTTGCTAAATGTTTGACTTTCCCCCCATTGACTTTCATACTATAATTATTTTTAATTCTTCACAGTAATGCAAGAATATCAATACAATATTAGCATTAAAATAATAGGCCTTTGTTTAAATGAGGTATTTTGGGTCATTAAGGATATATATTTGCGTGTGGGTGTATTTTTTCTGGAATATTCAGTTTGTTTTTATACCTCCTGTAATATTTCTGCCCCACCTTCAGACAAAAAAAAAAAAAAAAAAAAAAAAAAACACTAAAAAAAAAAAAAGATAATTAAAATAGCTGATAATTTCATAGCAGTTGAAAAAAATGAAAAACAGTCAACGAATCAATTTGTTTTTAAAGTTCCTTGGCTTGTTTCTGTAGGCTAATAGCAAGTATTATCTTGCTTTACTGTCAGAAAATCTGGATTTTGATAAAAAGATTCTTTAGAGTTTTCCAGGCTTAATTAAAATCTTTGTCTTTAAATATACACAAACAGAATGTGTGTGTGTGTGTGTGTGTGTGTGTGTGTGTGTGTGTGTGAAACATAAAGGTGTTTTCAATAATTCTCAAAGGATTGAAAAATTGTCTGGAAATAGAAATGGCCTGTTCCTCAGCTCTTTTGAATATTTCTCTTCAGTAAAGTATTTTCCTGGATTTTTAAAATTTTTGCCTTTAAAATTGCTTTTTTAAAATTTTTTTCCCATCCAGGGGTCCTCAAACTTTTTAAATATGGGGCCAGTTCACTGTCGCTCAGACTGTTGGAGGGCAGGAATATAGTAAAAACAAAAACTTTGTTTTGTGGGCCTTTAAATAAAGAAACTTCATAGCCCTGGGTGAGGGGGATAATTGTCTTCAGCGGCTGCATCTGGGCCACGGGGGCAGTAGTTTGAGGACCCCTGGAAAATAATCGAATTTCTAATAATTTGCTACTAATTTTATATTTATTTTCTGTAATTGCCATTATTGTTTCACATATATTACTGAAATTGACTTAATATTTATGCTGATAGTATTTTTTTTGTGATGTCGCTTAGTGCTCTCAATTTTAAACATGACTTAAAGCAATTCAGAATTTTATGATATAAAATGTATGAAGCTTTTGCTTAATCTACAAACTTTTGAGCTTGTAATTTCTATATCTCAAACTATATTTCTAGCACACACGCACACGAACACACACACAATATTCAGCTCTTTCCTCTTTTTACATTGAAATAATTGATTAAAGTGAAAAAAAATTTAATACAGTATAGAAGACATTGTCAAGGTATTCAGAAATTCCGGAAATTACTTTCCTTTTAATCTACTAATGAGGTTTTTGATATATTAACTGGAGATTTTTGTTTGTTTGTTTGTTTTTCTAAGAATCACTTGTTTTGATTCAATGCAAACCTCACCAAGGAAAATAACCAAGTGTCCCATGAAATGAAGTTCCTGCTGCCTCAAGAAATGACCGTCAATTTCTTTATTCATTTCTCTAAGAGGAACATCTGGTCTGTCCTCCCAATTAGCTAAATTCTTTTTTTCCCATTCTAGCTTCAGTAAATTTATCAATAAACCTTTATTAAGCACCTGCCATATGACAGGAAATATACTAAATTCTGAGGATGCAAAGGAAAGTGAAAAAAGAACCCTTGCTCTAAAGGAGCTAATGGCATAATACGGGAGATAACAAGAAAACCTCTATGTATGGGATTGTTGTGAGGTTCAAATGAGATAATAAATATAGTATACTTTGTACAATATTAAATTGCTTATTATTATTAACATAATTATTACTATACAGAATTATATAATTGTATACATGGCAAAAGAAGTTTAGTATTAGAACTGAGAAGACAGCTTTTGTAGGCTGACTTTCTTAGTGGCAGGGTCCCAACAGAGAAAAATAAAGATCTAGCAAAGAAATCCTGACAGGGAGGTAAATAAGATCTCATTAGGGAAATAGGTGAGAGAGAAAAAGAGGGAGTAATGCTGAAAAAAGAATGTCTTTTTCAGTGGGCAGAGGGTTGCAGTATGCCAAGGAGAGAGGTTCCTTCACATGGTTCCTGCTTTTGGCCCTCTACAAGGAATTGAGCTGAAGGAAGCTAGCTATATGGGTAGCTCTTGATGGGGGCTGGGAGCAGTTTGAGTTGGAATCAGAAAAGAGAATCTTCAAATTGAATCAGTGTCCCTGGACTAATTTCCAAATACAATAAAGTTGGATAGAAATCTCTATCTCCAGCTCAGGCTAAGTAGGAGTGGTCATGGACTAAACTAGTTCCACCCAGATAACAGAATGAAACCACTTTATCTTGATTCCCTGGGTGGGTCTCTCAGGGGAGAGCTTCTCTGAGAGAGTTTCCCAAGCTTTACTCCCAAAGTCTGAGAGAGTGAGAGAGAGCTTTGGGGCTCCCTCATCAACTGGACTAAGATTATATACTAAGACTCCGGAAAGAAGGCAGAGTGGATCAGTAAAGTTTCAGCTCTCCCAATTTCCTCCACAGAAAAAGACAGATTATTTCAGAGGGAATATAGAGCAATGGAACTAAACAAAAATGAGGATGAAGCCATTAAGAAAACTTGAGAAGACCCCCAGGAAAAACCCAGCCTGCAAGGTTCAGAGGTTCAGTCTGAGTGAAGAGCAAAAACCTCTAAATTAATTCTGTGGGATGAAAAATCAACAAGCCCTGGGGGCAGTTGCATTTGAGAGTCAGTTTTAGCTTTAGAAGCTTTCTTCTCTCACAGTAAGAGAAAATTGAAGGAATTTGTGCTGTCAAGAGGAGTCAAGCACAGGTGTGCTGACCAGATGAGTCTTGGGCTGGGCTTTATCTGCAGGGGATAAGAAGCTATCCCATTCTTGGTGATTGAAGTGACAGAGGCATGGAGTGCCATGTTGGCTTTAGGGTCTTGTGGGAGAGTAATCTCTGCTTTCTATTTCAGAAAGGAGAGAACACTGTAATTTGCAGCCAATGATCACAGAGAGTAAAATCGTGAATAAACAGAGGTTTCATCATAGTTTATGAGTGGAAAGGAGAGCCCATTGTTAAACTTGGTATAGATCGGCAAACAGTAAGAGAGACTTGAGGGTTGGGCTCTTATTCAGCATACTTTGGGATTAGAAATTGAACATACATGCTTTAAAGAATTAAATAAAACAGATAAACAAATAATTGAAAATAATCATGAAAAGGAGAAAAAATCCAGTAGTAAATAGCTTCTAGGGGAATAGAAAAGATCAGGGTTCATATTTAAAGGAAAATAATAAAGCTAAAACCAGCATTTCCTTTTTTCCCCAAGATCAGTATTTTATTTTTGTGCAATTACACAAAAAACAAATTTTAATATAAATTTTTAAAATTTTTATTTCCCTCACTGAGAATCCAAGCATTCACTATATATTATACATGTGTAGTCATATAAAACATTTCCATAACAGACATATTATAAAAAAAAAAACAGAGCCATCCCCCCCAAAAATCAAGAAAAATAAAAAAAAAGTATGCTTCAAACTGCATCAGACACAATCAGTTTTCCTCTCTGCATGAATAATATTATATATTATATACCCTATATAAAATATTATATACCCTAAGCCTTTCAAAATTGTCCTGGATCTTTGCATTGCTGAGAATAGTTGATTATCTAAAAATATTACTATAATTTTGTTTTACTGTACATTTCACTTGGTGGAATGGAAGTCTTTCCAGGTCTTTCTGAGAGCATCTTGTTCATCATTTCTTAGAGTATGATAGTATTCCCCTCTCTAAGTCAGCAAGCATTCTGGTATAGGTTAAATGTGTGCCATCCTTTTAAAAATATTTACATATGTGTCACAATGTCAAGAAAAATTAAACCACAAAGGAAAAAGAAACTCAAGAAAGAAAAAAGCAAGCAAACAAAAATGGTGAAAATACTATGCCAATTCAATTTCCATAATTCTCGGGATGCAGAAGGCATTTTCCATCTCTGCTGATTTCAGAAATCAATTATTTTAGAAAAATAACTTTTCATTATAGTAATATACCATAACTTATTTTTTTTATTTTCTTTTTTTTAATTTTTTTTATTTAATAGCCTTTTATTTACAGGATATATGCATGGGTAATTTTACAGCATTAACAATTGCCAAACCTCTTGTTCCAATTTTTCACCTCTTACCCCCCCACCCCCTCCCCTAGATGGCAGGATGACCAGTAGATGTTAAATATATTAAAATATAAATTAGATACACAATAAGTATACATGACCAAAACGTTATTTTGCTGTACAAAAAGAATCAGACACTGAAATATTGTACAATTAGCTTGTGAAGGAAATCAAAAATGCAGGTGGGCATAAATATAGCGATTGGGAATTCAATGTAATGGTTTTTAGTCATCTCCCAGAGTTCTTTCTCTGGGCGTAGGTGGTTCAGTTCATTACTGCTCCATTAGAAATGATTTGGTTGATCTCGTTGCTGAGGGTGGCCTGGTCCATCAGAACTGGTCATTATATAGTATTGTTGTTGAAGTATATAATGATCTCCTGGTCCTGCTCATTTCACTCAGCATCAGTTCGTGTAAGTCTCTCCAGGCCTTTCTGAAATCATCCTGTTGGTCATCTTACAGAACAGTAATATTCCATAATATTCATATACCACAATTTATTCAGCCATTCTCCAACTGATGGACATCCATTCAGTTTCCAGTTTTTAGCCACTACAAAAAGGGCTGCCATATACCATAACTTATTCAGCATTTCCCCAAACTGATTCAATTTGAATCAGCTCATTGATTCAGTTTCCAATTCCTTGCCACTACAAAAAGAACTGCTGCAAACATTTTTGTACATGTGGGGTTTTTTCCCCCCTCTTTTATGATCTCTTTGAGATATAGACCTAGTAGTGATAGTGCCGATTCAAAGGGTACCTATTATTTTATAGCCCTTTGTTTTCTTTTCCCTTTTCCCCAGTATATTCCTCTCTGGCACTTTAATTTTACTTTTTAAATAGCATCTTTCATATTCAACTCATATCTATTCTCTATTTATACTGCTTTTAAATGTCCTAATAAGATATTTCTTTTGACTTACAAATATCATCTTCCCATGTAAGAATATAAACAGTTTAATTTTATTTAGTTCCTTATGTTCCTCATTTTTGGTTTATCTTTTAATGCTTTTCTTGAGTCTTCTTTTTGAGAGTCAAATTTTTTATTCAGCTGTTTTTTCACTAAAATTGCTTGAAAATCCTCTATTTCATTTAAAGTCATTTTCCACCCAAAGGATTATATTCAATTTTCTTGGACAGATCATTTTTAGTTGTAATTCTAATTCTTTTGCACTCTGTAATAGCCTATCCTGAACCCTTTATTACTTTAAGGTAGTAGCTGCCAAATCCTGTGTTATTCTTACTATGACTCCATGATTCTTGAATTGTTTTCTTCTGATTCCTTGCAATATTTTCTTTTTAACCTGAGAGCTATGGAATTTTGCTATAACATTCCTTAGAGTTTTCCTTTTGCAATCTTTTTCAGGCAGTAATGGGTGGATCTTTTCAATTTTAAAAATTGTGAAAAAAGAACTCCTACAAATATTTTTGCATATGTGGGTCATTTTTTGTCTTTTATGATGTCTTTGGCGATCAATAGCCTTGTGAGTATAGTACCAAATTCGTTTCTGGAATGGCTGAATCAATTATGAACCACCTATTTATTAGTGTCCCAGTTTTCCCACATTCCCTTCAAAATTTATCATTATCTTTTTCTGTCATCTTAGTTAATCTGATAGATGTGAGGTGGTATTTCAGAGTTGTTTTAATTTTGATTTCTCCAATCAATAACAATTAAGAGCATTTTTAATATGATTAGAGATGACTTTACTTTCTTCATCTGAAAACTATTTGTTGAAACATATGCTTATAAATTTGACTCAAGTGTATAAATATATTTTGGAAATGATAATCAGAAATGTCACTTTTAAAAATTGTTTTCCAGCTTTCTGCTTCCTTTCTAATCTTGGCTACATTGATTTTATTTATGCAAAACTTTTTTTAAATTTAATATGCTCAAACTATTCATTTTGCATTTTGTAAAGTTCTATATTTCTTATTTGATTATAATTCCTCCCTTCTCCAAAGATCTGAGAATTAACTATCCCTTACTCTCATAATTTCCTTATAGTTTCATGCTTTGTGTCTAAAATATTTAGTCAAATATTGAGTTCTTATCCCAAGAGCTGGAGTCTGCTTTATCAAAATTTAGATTATTATAGTCATTGATTACTGTGTCTTATGTACCCAATATATTCCACTGATCTAGGACTCTATTTCTTAGCCAGTAACAATTGGTTTTGATGGTTGCACCTTTGTAATATAACTTTAGTTCTGGTATACCTAATCCAACTTCCTTTGCATTTCCCCCCCATCAATTCCTTTAATAATCTTGCTCTTTTATTCTTCCAGATGAATTTTGTTATTGTTTTTTCTAGCTCTATAAAATATTTTTTCATTGTTTGATTGATATGGTATTGAATAAGTAGATTAATTGAGGTAGAATTCTCAATTTTTATTATAGTAGTCTGACCTATCCATGAACAATTGATAATTTCCAATTGTTTTGATCTGACTTTATTTGTCCTAATAATGCTTTATAATTGTGGTTATATAATTCCTAGATTTGCCTTGGCAGGTAGACACTCAAATTTTTTTTTTATTGTTTACAGTTATTTTAAATGGAATTTTCATTACTATCTTTTGCTGCAGCATTTTGTTAGTAACATATAGAAGAACTGATATATATATATATATATATATATTTATATATACATACACACACATTATATATTCACACACCCACACATACCCACATCCATACCCACACCCACACCCATATACCCACACACACAGTGATATAAAATGGACACATACACAATGACATATATATATACATGTGTATATATATATGTCATTGTGTATGTGTCCATTTTATATCCTTCAACTTTTCTAAAGTTGTTAATTTTTTCAAGTAGTTTTTCTAATTGATTCTCTAGGATTTTTCAAATATGTCACCATATTATCAGCAAATACTAATACCTTTGTTTTCTCATTGCCTACTCTTATTCCTTCAATTTCTTTTTCATCTCTATTTGCTAATTTTTCATTTCTATTATAAAATGGAATAATAATTGTGATAGCAGGTTTTCTTGTTTCACCCTGATCTCATTGGGATTGCTTATAGCTTGGCCCCATTACATATAATGCATGCTGCTGGTTTTAGATAGAAGCTGTTTATAATTTTTAGGAATGCTTTCTAGTCATTTTATTAGGAATGGGTGCTGTCTTGCATTGATTTTTTTTTTTTAAGATTCATTATTAAGCTTTACCATTGTATCCCTCCTGGTACTCTTGTTGCATCTTTTAAAGATATAATCTTCATTTTACTTCAATTTGTTGTTATTTAGCCTGATCTACTTTAAAGCAGACACTTTCAAAGCTTATCCTTAATTTTGATAATTTATACATCTTAAAAAACATGTTTGCCAAATTAAGCAGGATCCAATCTTCTCTAAATATACATCTTGCTATTTAGAGTTTAATTTTCTACAATAACATATGTATTTCTTCATATCCATAACCCAGTGATTATGTAACATTTAGTTATAATAGTTTGAGGAAATTTATTTTTATGAGTTTTTATTCTATCATTTACCAAATTTATATTTTACTTGTAGTCAACTATTAATAATATTTAAGAGTAATAGTGAGCTTTGATTTTTCTAAGATAAATAAAAGTGTATTTTATATACATTTTATATTTTCAGCATAATTTTTATATTTATTTCCTGTGGGTTTTTAACTTTTTTCATCTTGTAAAATTTAATTAATTAAAAATAGTTAAGGGAATATGTAAATGATAGTAATATATAACAAAAATATAAACTAAAATCCAAACATTATTATTTACAATTTTGTATTCACCATTACCTTTACAATGGCATTCTTTGGATGTTCTTTTTTCTCCATTTAATATCATGCTTTTATAATAATAATAGATGATTTGAGTTCCCACAGGTTATTGCAATGAAATACTAAGTTGAAAATATTTTGTCTGACATTTGGTCATCTCCTATGAGAGTATGATTGTTTTTGATCACAGTAAATCAAAGAAATGGTCTTTTAAGGAATAAAGAAGTTTTGATCTCTGTTGATATCTGGGCACATAGAAAGGGCTTAATATTTATTAGTTGGAAAAATCATTAATGGTATCACATTTTCTTAAAAGAACCTTGTGAAGTCAATAGTATCTTCATTTTTACTTAAAAGATGAAACAATGGCACAAAATGTTTAACTTACTGATAAACTGAGGTAACAATAGAATATTTAGAAAACCTTTTTATCAAACATAATGTTTGACTAAAAATATGATCATTGGCAAAGTAGGGGGAGACTTTCAAACAAGCTCTCTTATTTTAAAGATTCTTTTCTCAGTGAAATGTACTTTGAATAATTATGGAAACACAAATATTTTAGGCCAGAAAATGTTTGACATATCACACATATAACTAAAAATAGGAAAATGTAAAAGAAATCTCAGACCCTTAAATACAGTGATGAAAGCAGGTGCAACTTTAATGAAATACATTAGCATGTTAAAATAAACAAAGCTAAACATAGAAATATGAATGAATGATCACAATCTTTATTTACTGAGTTTCTTAGCAAAGGCATCAGTAAAACTGTATCTTAGAAATGAGCTTTCATCATTTGAGAAGTTATTTTAGTCCTTACAGATTCTAAAACAGTTGATAAAATCATTTTGTCTACAGTCAATATAGATAGTAGGAACAATTATTTTAATAACTTATGGAAACAAGATCTACTGGGCACAAAGACAGTTTCCTAGTCAAAAACAATATGTTAATTCAAGTTAATGAATAATCCATTAAAGTTTCCATCTAGTACCTGGCCATCCTCAGCAATGAGATCAACCAAATCATTTCCAATGGAGCAGTAATGAACTGAACCAGCTACGCCCAGAGAAAGAACTCTGGGAGATGACTAAAAACCATTACATTGAATTTCCAATCCCTATATTTATGCCCACCTGCATTTTTGATTTCCTTCACAAGCTAATTGTACAATATTTCAGAGTCTGATTCTTTTTGTACAGCAAAATAACGGTTTGGTCATGTATACTTATTGTATATCTAATTTATATTTTAATATATTTAACACCTACTGGTCATCCTGCCATCTGGGGCAGGGGGTGGGGGGTAAGGGAACAAGAGGTTTGGCAATTGTTAATTCTGTAAAGTTACCCATACATATAACCTGTAAATAAAAGGCTATTAAATAAAAAAAAAAAAAGTTTCCATCTATCTGTGTCATCACATATCAGGGTAGCATGCAAGAAATACTGATATGCTTTCTACCCTCCTCCCCACCAGTAGCATTTCCTTGACATATAGAATTGGAAAATAATTTTCTGTAGGGGGCCTGGACTCTGGACAAGTACATTTGAAATAAGGTGTTAACTCAGTGGAATTGATGAGATGATTGTTCTCTGGTTCATGTATATACTTAGTACTTAGCATGATGATGTAATGGCTTTCTAGTTTACACATAGTGTACTGTAATGATGTAATTGTAATAGGGTATTTAAACTGGAGAATGGGGGAGATTGGTTTAGACTGTCAGACTGTTGAAGGAGATTGGGTCAGACTGAGACTGGGTCAGACTATGACAGACACAAACTGTGTAAGAGACAATAAAGACTTTGGATTCTATTCTTGTCCATTCTAGTGGTATCTCTCCTGCTGAGGACCTCCAGAAAGCTATCCTGGACAGTACAATTTACTTGCAACTCAGAACATTGTGCTTTTGTGTCACTAAGAGAGAGTTTCACAGAATCCTAATGCTTCCCAGAAGTTTGCAATGGATTTGGGATATGAAGTGGCCTAAGAGGAGGGTTTTGAATGTGGAGGAGTATTTTTCTTTTCAAGGTCTGAAATTTGTTGCAGTGAAAAAACAATACAACATTTGATGTAAGATTAGAGACCTGAATTTTAACTCAGAATCTGATACTTACCAGTTCTATGACCTTAACCAGTGCATCTAATCTTTTTTGTATTTCTGCTCCCTATTTGACAAATGGGGATAACAATATTTGCAATATTCATAGATCAATTAAAAAGAAAATACTAACAAATCAGAAAATATTACTCTTTCTTCCTCTTATATTCCTTGTTTTTTTTTTTTCCTTTTGAGTCACCGTAGCATATTAGTTTCAACTGATACCCAAAAGAAATATTCTTCCATTCTCTGTTTTCTGAACAGATTGGAGATAGCCAAATTCTTTGATTTGTTTCTAATTTAAATTAAGCTTCCTGATGTGGTAACAGAGTACCCAAGGAATTTGCAGAATTCCCGAGACAAAGCTAAGCCAAACATAGAATTCCAATAGCAATTTTGAATTGGAATGATTCGTAGAACTTATTCTAGTTATGATGTAAACTTCAAATGATTCCTGAAATGCCAAATAGTTTTATGGGGATCAGGGATGTAAGCTAGGTTGTCATCTACAATAAATAAAACCATTAGATTTCAATCAGTCTATAGTCACCTGAATTTCAATTGATTGGCTATAGATAAGAAAATTCTGGGAACTCAAATAGAACATACTGAATTCATAGGCATGATAATCTTTCATGAAATCACTGAATCAGTTACAAAAAAATATCACCAAATTAAAAAAAAAACTGAATATGACACTATTTAAAAGAATGTTCTGATCAGAAAATATGAGAGTTCTTTGAATCACCATTAAAATGTATTTTATTTCTTATTATCTTCATCTTTATTAAGAAAAAATAATTTACTTGAATAATGATTTAAGATTTTAAAAAAAAGTTAATCTGTTAAGTGGTTATAAAGAATTAAAATATTTGCATCACTAAAACTGGAGAGTGTGAATAGTTAGGAATTAGAACCAATGATAGTGATGAGTAACCACACAGACCCCTGTGGGGTAGAATCACAGTGAAAATTTTAAATATAATATATATGGCCTTTAGATTGTGGGAGTCTGACACTCACCATTACATATATGAGTTAGCACAAAGAAGGCTGATACATTCATGAGAAACAAGAGAGCATAGCACCACAAAAATCCAAAACGTTTCAAATAGTTCCAAAACCTATATCAATTTAAAAAGCAATGAAGACTGAGAAAAGATTCAAGAAACATTCATTTAGTATCCACTTTGTGCCAAGCACTGTGCTAAGTGGAAGGAATAAAAAGAAAGGCAAAAAACAGTCTCTGATTTCAAGGAATGTATAATCAAAATGGAAAAAGGATGATGACATGTACAAAGGTACTGAAAAGCAGTTGAGAGGGATAGTACTTGATGTAAGGGCAAGATGAATTCCAAAAGAAAGCAGCGAGGTGGGAAATGAAGAGAAGGCTGATCTGATAAACCATCTTAAGTGAAGAATGGGGGGTGGGGGGGATCTTGCTTGTTCTCCCTCCATCTTCTCCAGTTAGAGAGAGGGAGAGGACTCAGCCTCAGGATCTGAGGATATTAATAAACTGTGAATTTCAAGGTTGATGTGGTCTTATAGAATTATGTAGTTATGAACAATTTCTGAGTAGTAGTAGAAGCTTCTGGGGACTCATGCAGCCAGATCAAGTCTATTTTTCCTCCTCCTCTTCTTCCTTCTTCTCTTTCTTTTCTCTCTCTCTCTGTCCAATGGGGAGTCATAAACTTATTGTGAGTTCTTTATTAAAAGGAATATAATTTTTCATTGCATACATTTGGGGAGGTAACTTGGGGCTTGGGAACTAGATTTTTTTCTCGAATACCTATGTACAAATGCTATCACATTTTTCAAAAAGCTGCGGTTGTTAAATCTTGTCTCATGTAGTTTTCATTTATGCTTTCTTGAAATAGAGCTTGAAATATCAGGCTTTGAAAGTGTTCTTTGTAATTCAAATAGAGTTTCTTGAGTATGTCTCTAAATCCAAATTCATCTAGCTTTCACTGACTGGCCAATAATTGGTCCTAGTCCAAGCCTCAGGTGCTTCAGTTTAGGGGTTTTAATGACTATGTGACAGTAAGTAGCAATTTTTCTCTGTTCTGGCCAGAAAGTGTAAGTATCTTTCCCTCCCAGAAGGTTTTTGTTTGTTTGTTTTGTGAAAGCATATCAGGCTATGTTTTTTTCTCAATTCTTATTTAGCCTTTAATTACTGAAAGAGTGCTACTTCAGAAAAACTGAGGCCTGGGAAAGACCTTAACCTGTCTCCCACTGCATCCAGGTGCATTGTCAATCATCTTGACTTAAGATTTATCACTGAATTCTGATGACTCTGGAGGATAGAGTGAGACTAATGATTTTGTACAACTTTGTCTCACTTAAATCTAATTCACTAGAGAGTCAAGACATCAGTCTCTTAATGTCTTTTGTCTTCAATAATGATGAACAACTGGGTGGAAAATTAAAGATAGGTGCTTTAGGATCTCTCCTTAAAATGAGGATCTGGAAAATTTAGATTGAATGGTTTAAAAAATCATCCTAGGGAAGAGAGGAATAATAGGTTTTAGGAAGTCATGGTTTATCTCCTCTTGGTGTTGTTGGTGAGAATGTTAATGGGCTTTTTATTCAGATACATTTTGGGATAATTTACCTTGGAAGTCCCTTCTAATGCTGAGATTCTTCTATTCTCAAGTCCTTTGAGTTTACAGTCTAGTAGGGATCATAAAACACATCCAAGTAAATAGAACATTATATGAATGAAAATTATTTTCACTTTTCTTGGATCTAGTTCCTAACTTTCCATGTCCATTCTTAAAGAAATAATTAGTGTTACTTGAACAGGAGACTATGAAGTGTATAAGCCAATAGCCTATTTCATTTTAAAATCCTATACATTTTTCAATATATGACACTGTCTTTCCCCAAATCATCTTTGCATTGTACTGAATATTAAATAATACTTTAATTTTATTTGGAAAATCTTGAATTGTTCATGAAATTTCTATAACTTTTCTCCATTGTAACAAGAATTGGTACTTCAATTACAATTACCTGTATGGTAGGATTTTCAAAACAAAGACATTGCAATATGAGGTGAGCAAGAATACCATTGATGCTCTTTTACAAAACAGTGAAACCAATTCTGCTAACAAATCGTGGTTTATATCTTCAGAAAGAACAATTAAACTTTCCTACTATTGATTTACACCTGCCTTTTTAACCTCATTTATCAAGTTAATATCAAAATTATTTCAATTTAGGTTTTTTGATTTTAGTATGTGTCTATATGCATATATTGTATATATACACACATGCACATGTTTATATAGATATATGGATATGTACATATATGTATGTGTCATCTAGCAAAACTTAGCCCTAGAGATGTGAAGAATAATAATGCCCTAGACAGAGTTCTCAAATTCTCACACTTTACCTAGATTATATGATTTGATCTTGAACCTAAAACAAGCCAATGTACAAAAAGCAAGGTGTTCATCACAAATCCAGATATTCATTCACTTTCCTTGGATTTTATATTTAAATATTTCTCCTACCTTCTTCACGTTACAATGTCTTTCATTAGTGATCAGGTTTGAATGAGAACTCACTTCAAGTTTAAAATGACAGTACATGCATTGTATGTTAATCTAGTTTTCTTTTTTATCCAATATTTTATTTAGAGACCTGATTTGTTTTTCCTTTTATTCCTCTTTTCCTAAAGCTGTCTAAAATGAATTATTACAAATTTGAAAATTATGCTAAATTTGAAAAATTTGAGTATCAGCACACATTTTGATAAAATAGAACTGCTTTGCTGTACATATGTTATGTGCATAAAATTTACTGGATTTCCAAACTATCAGGTTTCTGAGTAGGAATGCATTGAGCTAGTAAACCAAAGTATTTTCTCTTTTATACCTTTAGCCTGAGAAAGGTAGAATATAGTTAAAATATAGCAGCATGCATTCTGAAAAGAAGAAGGTAGGTAGGATACTGGATGGAGTATGAGACTTGGAGTCAAGAAGGTTCCTCTTCCTGAGTTCAAATCTGATTTCAGAGAATTAACTAACTGTTTGACTCCAGGCAAGTCACTTAACCCTGTTTGTCTCAGTTTCCTAATCTATAAAATGAAGGAGAGGAGAGAAATGGCAAACAACTGCAGTATCTTTGCCAAGAAAACTCCAAAAGGGATCACAAGGAGCCAGAAATGATTGAAAAATGATTCAAGAGCAACAAAATTCAGACTCAACTTTAACTTGATAGAACTAGCTTAGAAAGTAATGGTTTTAGCAGCTTAAGAGATAGATTTCCTAAGTGAATTCCAATGACAGGTATTGAAATGGATAACAAGAAGGCAGTTATGGTGTGATTTGAGCTATCAACCAACCTTTATGAATAATTGAATGGAAATTCCATTGGGACAGATCCATCTTAAAAAAAAAAAAGAAAAGAAAACTCTGAGTCCATTAACTCCAGTATAAAGTATATTTAGTCTCAAGAAGTAGAGGAAGAGAAAATGAATGGTTATGGTAACTTCTTCCATAATTTTAATCAGCTGATATCTCAGTGATTTATTTTGTATCTATATTTTGTATAAATAATTGCAACTATCATCCATTATTATTTCACACAATGCTGTGATAAAACAGACATGAGAAGTTAAATGACTTTTTTAAAACAATACATGCAGTACACAGAAAATCAATGATGAAAATCTACTATAGATCTTGCAATAAGCCACAAAACTGGAGAATTTTGGAATGGGAAGAGTACTCAGAGTAACTATTCTATTTTCTACCTGGGCAAGAATTGGAATTCTAAATTCCTCAGTTCTAAATTCTAAACAAACCCAGATAAGTGGTCATCTAGCATTTATCTGGTGATTTGCATTTTATAAGAATCTATTATCTCCATAGCTAATTCACTTACCTTCAATTAACTCTAATTATTAACAGATTTTTCTTTTCATAAAATCTGAATTTTTCTTAATGTGGTATCTATCTGCATTTTTCCTTATTTTTGACTCTTCTCAATTGTATTCTATTTATGTTTCACACTAACACTATCCAATCTTTTCACCACTCCTTTTAAAATGACTGAAAATCACAAAGAATTATGACTTTGAAGTAAATTTTTTCCCTTCACAATTCTTTCATCTACTAACCCATACCAAGATCTGACTATCTAACTTAATTATAATACTACATAAGCAATCATATTATATACTAGGACCTGTACCCCTCTTCATGCTCCCTATGTCATTTGACCAAAAAGGAGAGTCAGAATATTATTTACTTGCTTTTTTTCAATTTCAAACTCTCTAAAATTTGTTTCTATCCCTCAAATACTTTTCTGTAGAGGCTGAAACTCTGAAAAGGTATACTTGAATCAAGGATAGCTGGATGCTTATAGTGAAGCACCTACTCAGTGTGAATGATGGGGTAATAGTTCTCTAGGTAAACATATATTTATGTAATGTAATGATGTAATCACTGTACTCGACATATACTTAGTGTAATATGGTGATGTAATGGCTATAGTTGGCACATGCTCAGTTGCTGTAGTGATATAATCATACTGAGGTCTTTAAGGGCTGAGAGGACTGGGAACTGAGAATCTCAGCCACAGACACAGGACAGTCTTGGGCCCAGACACAAGAGAAGACTCCAGACTCCAGACTCCATCTTTAACCAGCCCTATGGTGACTCTCTTGCCTTCTTCACTCCTCCATTAAGACCAAGGACCAAGGTCTATCCAGAGAACCTCCAGAAAGCTAGACCATATACTATACATTTCCTTCTTTCAAGTGCACTCAATCAAAACTTTCCACCCAATCTGAATTATCTTGGTGTAGTACTATAGTGACTTGCAGGTCATCCTTTAATTTTTTCCAAATTAGTTTAGCATATTGTTGCTCATCTATTTTCTCCTTCCATAATGCCTATCTTTGTACTAGGGGAGTGTTATATCCATTTCGATGCTACCTCTCAATTTTCATACCTTCTCAGATCCTCAGTCTCTTAAAATTGCATAGCTCACTTTTAAAAAATTATTATATCTCAGTTAAATAAAGGATAGTCATATTAGAACCCATAATTATTTACTCTCTAGTTTTCAACTTTTCTTATTCTAAACTCTGACATTTCTGTATATGAACATGATCCCCTGTCACTCCACCTCTCTTTTTGATTCTCCTATCCTAAATATATGAGTTAACTCCATATATTTAACAATTCACACCACTCCTCCTTGACATTCTTAGGCCCCTACTCCTGTTCTTATTTCCCATCTTTCTTTTAATTCACTTATAGTTTTTCTTGAAATCCATGGTCCCTTGTTATAACTGAACTCCTGTTTAAATCTCAAGCTGTGTTGCTTTTATCATCCATCTTTTCAGCTGCTGAACACAATTGGAAGAAGTATTATAAACTTTCTTATTGTGCACATTAAAAATGGCAATAATTTTACATCTTTAATTAGTTTATTATTCCACTCACCACAATGATTTTTCCAAATCTTTTTTTAATCCCTTTTCAAACTCATGACTATCCCTTCTACCCTACTCTCTCAATTAAGACTCTTATCTCATTTTTCAATGAAAAAAAATGATGATCTATTTATTAAACGTTCTCTCTTTTTCCTTTCTCATTTTATATCACTCAGATGTTCTCACCTGTATATCTTCTTTCACCTCTCACATATTTTATTAAGGCAAATTTCTTTACATGCATAAATGATCTCCTTCCAAACTATCTTTTACAGAAGATTGACCTTTCTTTCATTCCAACTATTTCACCTATTTTGAATCATTACTTGTCTATTAGATGCTTCTCTACCGCCTACAAACCACCTTATCCTAAAAAATAATAAATAATATAATTTTTCACTTGTTCTGTTTGTATTTTCTTTTTGACTACACTTCTCTATTAAGCATTCTACAATACTTATCTTCACTTACCTTCATCCTCCCTCTTCTTATCTTTCTACATTATGACTTTGGACCTCATCATTCAATAGAAACTGGTATCTCCAAAGTTGATAATCTTTTAATCAACAATTCCTGATCCTTATATTTCTTGACCACTATGTAGTCTTTGACACTTTTAATCACTCTCTTGTTCTTTTTTTTTTCACATGAAGTTTTCATGATTCTCTTCTCTTGGTGTGGGCAGGCTTTTTTTTTTTTTTAATTATTATTATTATTCCCCTTGCTAAGTCTTCATGAAGAACATACTTCCCACTCTGTTTTGTACTTTGCCCTATTCTCTTTTTCTCATATAATACTTCACTGTAATATTTAGTCAATTCCCATGAATTCAATCTTTAAACTAATGATACTTAATAAGCTCATATAGATGTAATTTCTCGCCTTATCATAGTATTCTGGATTCTTATAGACATCTTTAACTCAGTATGTTTAAAACTAAACTGATGTTTCTACCCAAGTCTTTATCCTTTTAACTTCCTTGTTCCTGTTAAGGGTATTGTCATCTTTACAATTCTCCATATTGATAATATGAGTGTCATTCTCAATTCTTTATTCTCTTTGAGCTTCCATATTCAATACTTTGCTAAATCTTATTTACTCTACCTTAATAACATATCTTATGTATACTCTCTCCCTTCCATTGTTACACATGTTATTCCATCATAGGACATTATCATCTCATGCCTTGAGTATTGTGATAGGGGCGGAGCCAAGATGGCGGAGAAGACACACGCGACTTTCTAAGCTCTTCTCTTACCCTCTTTATCAATATTATATCGAGCCTCAAAAATAGTCTTGACTGCTACAATTCGTAAAGATAAGAAGTAGAACAACTCACAGGCCGAAGAAAATCTGCAGTCTGCCAAAAAAGGTTGGTTCCGGGCCAGGGGAGATCGGCGCAGACTGGGAGAAATTAGGGTTCCAAGGAGAGTTTCAAACCGAGGGTGAAGGCACAGATCTCAGCACAAGCCCGCAGCCCCAACCCACAGTACGGGCTTTTCCTTGGGGCAGTTGTGATCCTGCACGGCAGGAGGACGCAGCCCGGGTTAGCCTCCAATCTGCACAGTGGGGAGCTCGGCTTGGGGCCATAGAGCTTTTCCAGGGCCGATTTGCATCAGGCAGAGACACTGGGCAGAGTTTGGGGCTGTCTGCGTTCTGCGGTCAGCTGCTAATACTCACAGTCCCACAAGAGGCTCTGGCCTGGGGCAGTGACACTTTCACCCATTAGTCTCTAGCCAAGGGCAATCGATAATCCACTCAGCCCTACTAAGCAGTTTGATAGCACGGCCAGTGCTGAATCCACTTCCTGTTGGGGGAAGGAAAACTCTCACCCAGAGCACTCCCATACCTCGGAGCCGGAAATCGGTTTAAATCTTTCCCTGCTCTGCAGAGGAAGCTGGTAACCCCCTTGCCTAGGAGACCTACCCTAAAGGCTTTAAAACATGAATAAAAAGATGAAAAGAACAATGGACAGCTTCTATGCAGAAAAGAGCAGGTCAGCAACCTGGAAGGAGACCTCAAACAGCAAAATGCATCAGACTTCCTCCTTTACATAATGCTCCATAGAAGGGAAACAAAAGTCTCAAAGGGAAAGAAGATAAATGGGGAAAGGAAAGAGAAGCTTCCAAAGAACAACAACTTCCTGAAAACAATTGGAAAAGTTAAAATTCCCAGGGTGCAAGGGGAAACAAAATTGGGGGGAAAAAAATAAAAAATCTCAGGAAAGTAAAATTTGAATTGGAAAAATAAAAGAATTAAAGAAAGTTGGTTTGTGGAATTGGAAAAGACAAAGAATTTCAAAAGAAAGTAGGATCGTGAATTGGAAAAGACAAAAGGAAACTAAGAAAAGTAGGATCTTAAAATTGGAAAAAAAAATTCACAAAAAAAAAAATTGGTGGAAATGGAAAAAAATTCCCAAAAAAACAAAGCATTTCAAAACTCAATTGGACATATACGAAAAGAAGTAAAAAAGCTTTGAAGAAAATAATTTTTAAAAATTAGAACGAAAAATTGAAACTAATGATTCATTGGACAGCAAAATCAGTCAAACAAAAACAAAAATGACAAACTGGAAAAAACCACAATTTTCTCTTGCAAAACGACAGACTTGGAAAATAGATCTGGGAGAGATAATCTGAGGATTATTGGACCTTTCTGAAAACTATGATGAAAAAAGAGCCTGGGTTTTATTTTACAAGAAATCATCAAAGAAACTGCCAAGGATGTAATAGAATCAGAAGGTAAAATAAGGCATTGAAAGAATTCATCGAACACCTTCGAAAAAACCCTAAAAATAAAAAACCCAAAGGGAATATTGTGGGCAAAATTTCAGAACTATCAGATTAAGGAAAAAATTTTAAACAGCCAAAAAACCATTTAAATACCGAGGTGCCAAAATAAGGATCACCCAAGATCTGGCTGCCTCAATTTAAAAGAAAGAAGGCCTGGAATATGATATTGGAAAGGCACAAAGAAACTTGGAGATGCAGCCAAGAATAAACCACCCAGTTAAAGTTGGAGAATTATCTTCCAGGGAAGAAGATGGAATTTAATGAAACAAATGAATTCCATTTGTTTCTGGAAAACCAGGAACTAAACAAAAAATTTGATCTCCAAGAATAGAACCCAAGAGATGCAGAAAAGGTAAAAAATAACTTTGAGAATTTAATTTCTGTTTTGGATATACAAAAAGAATACAGGTATAATTTGAATTGTATTGATATAAATAAAAAAAAGGGAAGTAGATATGGAAAAGGGATGATGGCAGAACAAAGGTGGGAAGGAGGGAGGGAAAAAACCACATCCCACAAAGAGGAAGGCCATCATATCTGAGGGGAATTTAGAGGGAGGGGAGGAACATTTGGAATCTTACCCATCAGAGTTTAAAAGAAAAATAATTGAATTTGTTTTAGAGAAAATTTCCTCCCCATTAAAAAACCGGGAGAGGAAAAGGGAAAAAAAAAAGAGTAATAAGGGAAGGAAGGGGAAAAGATAAAGGGGGAGGGAGGGATTAAAAGAGGATAAGTATCTTGATACAAGAGGGGTACATAAATTTAAAAAGGGGGAAAGAGGGTTTGGGGGGCAAGAATAAGTAAAGCACAATCTGGGGGTTATTAGGATTCAGGAAATACAGATTTAGTAATTTAATTAAATGTAAATGGGATGAACTCCCCATAAAGAAAGGGCAGATAGAGACTGGATCAAAGTCAGAACCCACAATATGTTGTTTACAAAGAAACAATTTAAAGCAGGGGGGATGCATAAAGTTAAAAGTAAAAGGCTGGAGCAAAAACTATTATGCTTCAGGTGAAAGTCAAAAAGAGGGGTTAACCATCCTTATCCGATCAAAGCAAAAGTAAAAATTGATTCAATTAAAAGAGATAAGGAAGGTCTACATCCTGCCAAAGGGGTAACATAAACCGAAGCAAATATCAATATTAAAATATATGCACCAATTGGTTGGCACTCAACTTCGTAAAGGAGGAATTGGGAGGAGTTGCAAGAAGAAATAGACAACAAAACTGTAATAGTAGGAATCCCAACCCTTGCAACCTCCAGAATTAGACAAACCAAACCACAAAACAAATAAAGAAAGAAATTAAAGAAAAATAGAATATTAGAAAAATTGGGTTGTTGGATCTTTGGAGAAAATTGAATGGAATTGGAAGGAATATCTTTCCCAGCAGTTCATGGAACTATTCAAAATTAATATATTGGGACATAAAGACCTCAAATTCAAGAAAGCAGAAATAGTAAATGCTTTCCTTTTCAGATCGTGCAATAAAAACTACATTCAAAAAACGTGGGGAAGGAAAAAAGTAATTGGAAACTAAAAACAAATCTCATCTTAAAGAATTTGGGTGAAGAATAAAATTATAGATACAATTAATTTACCAAGATAATGACAATGATGAGAATATCCAAAATTTGTGGGATGCAAGCCAAAGCGGAAAAAATTTTATATCCAGGGGCCACTTTGGAAAAAACAGAGAAAAAAAGATTAATGAATTGGGCTTTGAACTAAAAAAACTAAAAAAAAGACCAAATTAAAAACTACTCCAAATAAAATCTAAATTAAAATTCTAAAATTAAAAGGAGAAATTAAAATATTGAAAGTAAAAAAACTATTGAACTAATTAATAAAACTAAAGAGTTGGTTCTATGAAAAAAGCCAATAAAATAGATAAGCCCTTTGGTAAACTTATTAGAAAAAGGAGGGAGGAAAATAAAATTAGTAGTCTTAAAAAATGAAAGGAGAACTTTTCCCACCTGAAGAGGGGAAATTAGAGAAATAATAAGGAGTTATTTTGCTTCCCTTCATGCCAATAAATTTGAAAACCCAAAAGGAAATGGATGACTACCTCCAAAAATACAGATTTCCCAGACTAACGAGGAAGGAAATAATTTTGAATAGTCCCATTTCAAGAAAAAAAATGAACAGGCAATTTAAACAACTCCCCAAGAAAAAATTTAGGACCAGATGGCCATGTGAATTTTCCAAACATTTTAAAAGAACAATTTTTGCTATATAAATTATTTGGTAAAATAGGGAATGAAGGAGTCCTACCAAATTTTCTATGACACAGACATGGTACTGAAATTTAAAACCAGGTAGGCTGAAAAACAGAGAAAGAAAATTATAGACCAATCTCCCTTAATGGAATTTGATGCTAAAATCTTAAATAAGAAAGGTTACAGAAAAATCATCCTCCAAAGATAATACACTATGATCAAGTAGGATTTATAACCAGGAATGCAGGGGGCTGGTTCAATATTAGGAAAAACTATCAATATAATTGGCCAATTTAATAACCAAATTAAAAAACCATATGATCATCTCAATAGATGCAGAAAAAGCATTTTGGTAAAATCCAATATCCATTCCATTAAAACACTTGAGAGTATAGGAATAAATGGACTTTTCCTTAAAATAATCAGCAGCATCTATTTTAAAACCATCAGGCATCAATGTAATGGAGACAAACTCCAACCATTCCCAATAAGATCTGGATTGTTCAAGTTGCCCACCATCACCGTTACCATTTAATATTGTATTAGAAACGCTAGCTTTGCAATAAAACGAGAAAGAGATTAAAGGAATAAGGAAAGGCAATAGGAAGCCAAATTATCACTCTTTTGCCGATGACAATATGGTATCTTAGAGAACCCCAAATTCTGCTAAAAAGTTATTAGAAATAATCCACAACTTTAGCAAAGTTGCTGGTTTATAAAATAAACCCACATAAGTCAACAGACTTAAATTAAATTTGAGTTAAAAGAGAAATTTATTAAAGGAAATGAAATTTAAAATATTTAGGAATTTATTGCCAAGGGAAATGAAACTTTGGAAAATTAAATTTTAAATTTAATTGATTAAAGGAAAAAAATTAAATTTGGATGGGGTATTAAAGTGACCAAATTCCCTAAAAATTATTTATTTATAACCAACAGTTCCCAAAAAAACTATTTTAATTGGCCTAAAAAATAAAACGTTCAATTGGAAAAAAAGGGTTTCAAAGGGAAATAAAAAAATCAAATATTGGCTTTAGCTTTGACAAAACCCAAAGACCCAGCTTTTGGGAAAAACTTTTGGTTTGGAAAAAAATTGCTGGAAAATTGGGAAAATAAAAACCAGGGCCAAATTGAACCATCTTTAAAACCCCAAAGATAAGGGGTAAAAATGGTTTTAAAAATTGCCTGGGAAATTAAAAATAATTAAAATAAATTAGAAGGAACACCAAGGATAAAGGTTTTCAGACCTGGTGGAAAAAAAAGGGGAAAAGGTTTTATTGACCTTAAAAGGTTTTAAAAAGAACTAGAGATCATTACTGATCACAAAATAGAAAAATTTCCGGTTAACCCAAACTGAAAAAGTTTTTGGCCACAAACAAAACCAAGCAGAACAAAGATTAGAAGGGGAAGCAATAAACTGGGAAAATATTTTTTACAGTCAAAGGTTCTGATAAAAAGGCCTCATTTCCAAAAATATGAAATTAACTTAATTTATAAAAAATCAAGCCATTCTCCAATTGAAAAATGGTCAAAGGACAAGAACAGACCAATTCTCAGATGGAAAAATTGAAACTATTTTCTAGTCATAAAGTGTCCAAGTCATTATTAATCAGAGAAATGCAAATTAAGACAACTCTAAGATACCACTTAACACACCCGTCAGATTGGCTAAGATGACAGGAAAAAATAATGATGATTGTTGGGGATTGGGGGAAAACTGGGACATTGATTCATTGTTGGGGTGGAGTTGTGAACGAACAACCATTTTTGGGAGAGTGGTTTAAACTATGCTCAAAAAGTTATCAAACCGTGAATTCCCTTTATCCAACAGTGTTATACTGGGGATTATATCCAAAAAGTTATAAAGAAGGGAAAGGGACCTGTATTGCACGAATGTTTGGGCAGCCCCTTTTTTGTAGTGGCTAGAAACTGGAAACTGAATGGATGTCTATCAGTTTGGGAATTTAAAAATTGTGGTATAAGGAAAATTATGGAATATTACTGTTCTGTAAAAATGACCAACAGGATGATTTCAGAAAGGTAGAGATTTAAATGAACAGGTGAAATGAAGGACCAGGAGATCATTTATACTTTAACAAAATCTAGATGATGACCAGTTCTGGATGGATCAGGCCATCCTCAGCAACGAGATCAACCAAATCATTTTCTAATGGAGCAGTAATGAACGAACTAGCTATCCCAGAAAAGAACTCTGGGGATGACTAAAAACCTTACATTGAATTTCCCAATCCCTTTTATGCACCTTCCATTTTTGATTTCCTTCACCAAAGCTAAAATGTACAACAATTCAGAGTCTGATTCTTTTTGTACAGCAAAATAATGTTTTGGCTTGTATACTTTATTATGTATCTAAGTTATATTTTTAATTATATTTAAATCTACTGGTCATCCTGCCCTTTAGGGAGGGGTGGGGGGGGTAAGAGGTGAAAAAATTCAAAGGTTTGCTTTTTAAATGCTGTAAAGTTACCCATGTATATATCCTGTAAATAAAAGGCTATTAAATAAAAAAAAAAAAAAAAAAGAGTATTGTGATAGATTTGTGCTTAGTCTTCCTCCTTTACAAACTAGTTACACTCTTTATTAAAGCAGACTTTGTAATTAGAGATCTAACCATTCACACCCTATTCATATATATTCATTAATTATGCTTATGTTTTATTAGCTGCCAAAATCCATATATTATTCTAAACATTTTTCATAGCTATTCTCATACTTGGAATTCTCCTTCCCATTTATAACTCCTTGGTTGTCAGACATTCTTTAAATTCTATTAAAACCTCATCCTGTTACAAGAAACCTCTTCTAATATCCCATATTACTAATATCTTACTTCGATGATTATTTCCACTTTATCCTGTATGCCATTTGTTTTTATCTTGTTGTTTTGTTGAAGTCTTCATCATTAGACTGTGAATTTCTTCAGTAGCATATCTGTTTTTCCTTGTCTTTATATAACTTTCACTTAGCATAATTTCTGACACATATTAAATGCTGATAAATTTATGGTTTCTTGCTTTAGACTGTGTGAGCTCCTTGAAAATAGACACTAATTTTTGGCCTTTATTATACCCCCAGAATTTAACACATTACCTGACACATAGTAGAAATCTAATAAATGTTGTTAAGAGTTATTTAATAATAATTCTTGTTTGGAATTGATTGGATTAGCTAACTTCTGAGGCTACTTGAAACTTCAAATTTCTGTGGTTTGCTTTGATATCATTGAAGTTGGACTGTGATTAAACAGAGAGTAGATTTTCATAAATATTTCTGAGGAAAATTTAGCAAACAGGTACCAGAAAGGGAGTTGTGACTGGAGCATAATAGATGCTCAATAAAGATTTGTTTACTTGTCTTATTATTTTCTTGGAAACTTAATTAGCACTAATGCATTTAATTATTGTCTCAACATCTCTGATTTTTAAAATGCAAGCTAAAATGGGTATCTCTATACATTTGATTCATAGGAATAAATATTCATTCTTCATCATTCCCAAGACTTTCACTCCTGTATTATCAACTATTTATTGAACATTTCTACCTGGATGCCCTGTAGGAATCACAAAAATAATTTCTAGATCTGAAAGAACAGTGACTCTGTATAGAGTACCTGGTTTCAAATGTGCTAGTTATTATTCCCTGGGTTGTCATGTAGAAATCACTTAACTTCTTTGGTTCTCAATTCCTTCATCCCTGAAAAGGTTGTTTAACTAAATAGCTTCTGGCTTCTCTTCTAACTCTAAACCTATTATTCTAAGAATAAAGGACAACATAAGAGCAGGGTTAAGATAAAATAACTTATGCCCTATAAAAGCTAAATACTTAGATTGTCATCATGATATATCACAAAGTTATTCTTTGTTTATAAAACAATGTAGGATAAAGAAAATTGAGAGAATGAGGCTCTACTAAATCATTTTTAATCTCAGATTAAAATGTTAAAATTTCATGCTACAGAGTAAGCAAAAAAATAACAAGCTGCATTTGATTTTCCCCTTTGACTTATGATTCCATTGGATTTAGCACATCCTCATTCATGTATTCAGCAATTAGCCTATAATTTATACTTAAAGTGAGTTTCATGGGACCTGAGAATTTGAGCATCTTGCCTGTCATGTGATCAACATTGAAAAAAAAACAGAATTTGAATGCAAGTGTTCCTTATTCCAATACCAGCCTAGAAACTAATATGCCATATTATCTTGGATTATTAGTTATACTAGGGAAATGCAATAATAGGAGATAATATACTTTAGTAGTTCATATTTAATTTAGTGTTAGAAATAATACCTCAAGTTTTTCCAGTGCTTAAATATTCCATATTATTCTAAAAGAAAACTTCAAATATACTCAAACATAGAACATATTATGAAACCAATTCTCATCTGATCATTTGGAAGCACTCATTCTCATGACACCTACACTTTTATATCCTTACAAGACCTTCACTAAAACTCACTCTTCTGACATTCTATGGGATATTATAGTATTTCTCTGCTTTTGTTACAGGCAATTTTACAGGATGCTTTAGTTGTTGACATTGTGAAAGAACGCAGGGATAAGAATAGTGTAATGAGTCTTTAAGATTCTTTTCTACATTATTTTTTTGTTGATTCTTTGAGGTATGAGTAAAAAAAAAACAACAACCTTACTTATATATTAATATAAATTTAGTGGGAACATTTTTATTCTGAGTGCATTGACAAATTAAAAATATAATTTTCAGTGAACAAAATAATTGACTATATGTTTGTTATCTGTTCATATTAATGAACCTAGTTAGTTTAAACATGGTAATTTATGTGCTCAGTGTTCATTATTAAAGCAGAAGGATCCATGACCCCAATCATTATTATATGTTTCTGCTAAAACTAGAATTAAATGTTAATCTGAACATCATGTTCATCATCATTTAACACGGTTCCCCTTATGAGAGCACATGATATACTTACTTAACAACAGGAATAAAACAGGAAACAATTATCTTTACTTTGAGAAACAGAATTTCTCAAATTCTAGCCTTTTTTGAAAAATATTCACATCCTGAAATCATTAAGTGATAACATTTTGAACTTTGATAAATGTGATGTATGTCTATTCAAAATGGGTCTCAATGGAATAACAACTTGTGCATAATAAATTTGCATAGTTTTATGTGCAATCATCTTTTTTATTGTATTTTGTTATGGCATTTTTTAAATTCTATGAACTAAAATTTAAAAAAAAAAGCAAATATAGAATTTTTATGCTCTTTCATGGATTTTAGGGATACAAATACAAGTGGGGAAATATTCCTCACTTCTCAAAATATTACATTTTAATTGGTGAAGACAATACAGAGTGAGGAAATACAGAGTGAGGAACTCTTCAGGATTTTTTTTTTAAAGAGCTATTATCTTTAGTATGTTTTCTTTTATGTTAACCTTAAATTACTTCCCTATAATTTCCCCTTCATTTTTTAATGCTAGGGTAAAATTGCGGTTTAGTAATTTTTCAGACATATCAGACTCTCTGGCATCCCTTTTAGAGTTTTTTTTTTAATTATAAGGCATTATATAACATCTATTATTATATAAAATTCTGTTCATTATCATCATCTTATTCTGCTTGTCTTTTTTTGATGGAATTTAGATAGAAAAAAATCATAACAAATTGCTATCCTACTCTAAATCTTTTATATCTAGTGTTCTGTGAATTAGTGAATGAGTAGATTAAAAATGCTTTTAAAATTGAAGAAAATTTCATGATATAAACTCATTTTCTGTAGGTTCTCTGAAGGCATCCTTTATATAACTCTAGTATCAGATAGAATACTTTAGATGATATATTTTTCATATTAATCCAATGTTGTACATGTGGGTCATTTCCCTTTTTCATGATGCCCTTGGGATATAGACCTAGTAGTGACACAGTTGGATCAAAGAATATGCACAGTTTTGTAATCCTTTGGGCATAGTTCCAAATTGCTGTAGGGGTTTTCCTTGCAAAGATGCCAAAGTGGTTTACAATTTCTTTCTCCAGCTCATTGTTACAGATGAGGAAACTGAGGCAGAGGGTATTAAGTGACTTGCCAGGGTTACACAGATAGCAAGTACCTGAGGCCAGATTTAACTTCATGAAAATGCATCTTTTTAACTCCATGCCTGACACCTTACTGCCAAAATACTATACCAACTCACTATCTCCCAGGTTGAGTAGAATAACTAAAATTGTGGTTACCTGATATTCAGGTATTTAAAGGTAGTGTTCACCATTTTTCCACGTGCTTATTACATTTGAAATTATTTAAATTAATCTTTATAGTATGAATTTAAGTCCTTGTACAATCCAGTTTGACCTTTTGATCCTCCGAATTCACATTGGCTTATTAATGCCTTTTATACAATATGACATGGCAATATGAAAACAGCACTGCCTCTGTAATTTAGTTATGACAGAGTAAACATTGTGTTATGATGGAGATGAGAGATAGTATTCAAGTCATTGAGGACAATCAGTAACGCACTCAGAGTGAGAAGATGCTGTGTTAAGTCAAAGGAAGATTATAGAGGCCAGTAGAACTGGATTGCAGAATACATGGAAGAAAATAAGGGATGAGACAACTGGAAACTTACAAAGGCAATTGGTTATGAATGATTTTAAAAGCCATAGAGTTCAATTTTGATCCAGAAGGTAATAGGGGAGTTGCTGGTTTTAATTAAGTAGGTAAATAATATAATAAGACTTCCATTTAAAGACTGCTTCTCCCCTCCCCCCCAGTCTGACAATTGAATGGAAAATATATTAGATTACAGGGAGAATTGAGGAAAGAATCTGAAATATCTGGAAGCATCAAGTAGCATGTACTTAGATACCAAATTATGAATAAATGCAGTCAAGAAAAAAGGATCATTGGTTTCTAGGGATCAGAACTCAGATAGAAGTAATATGACAGAACTACAAAAAAGAAATTAATACTTTCAGAACGTTAATTTAAAATATATGAATGATGGGCTTTGGGCTTGAGAAAGATGAGAAAGAACAAGACTGTGAAAAATATATTAAACTTCTTTGTGTCAAAGAAATTTAAACTGAACTGGAAAAAAAGAGAAAACTGATTATCTTTATCCACATAGATACAACAAAGAGTAGATATGATGTGTTAAGGATAAAAAAAGAGATGTCCGAGAACATATGAGCTACAAAATCTAATAAAAGAGCCAACAACAAATCCATAAAATCAGAATTATGTAAACAAATGAAGACACATGAAAAACATGGTAAACTAGCAATTTTAATCTCAAGGGGCAATATGCATAAACACACATACACATGCATATATCTATATACTACATGTGGGTATATGCATGCATGTCTACATATATTACAATTGCATAACATATTCCATAATATCTGAGTTTTATATGTGTGGTGGGTGTATTTAACTCAGACTTTATTAACTGTTCTATTACTGGAATATACCTCTAAAATAGTTGTCCCTTGAAAAGGAAATCATGCATGTAGGAAGTATGTCTAAAAGGTATCATATATTAATTTGATGTAACTACTTGAGGAAGTCCAATTACTGAGGAAGAGATAATAGAGCAAATTGGAGAGGATTTAGAGACCACAAAGGGTAAAAACAAAAGCATTGTGGTTAATCTGAACAAACCACAGGCCATTAGAAAAGACAAAAGAAAAGATTTGAGGACACAGATCAAATGTTTTACTTAAAGGCAATGTATAATGGTGATGTATTGAAATTATTTTTATCAAAATTAAAGCAGAGAATTATTTTCTTGTCTTTAAAGATAATTTTATCCTTCAAAAATTGAAGCCATGAAGGGAAAATTGTGGAATTGTGCCTCAACAACAAATACTAATTGGTTGTTGATGTTTTCATTATAATAACCTTAAGGAAGAAAGACCATTTCATCTTAAAATTAATGATAGATAGATAGGTAAAAAAAAAAAAAAAAAGTGGAATACAATTGAATATGCACAGAAGGTAATGTTGTATTATAAAGTTTTCAGGGAGAGAGTAAGAAGAATTAAATATTCTTAAATTCACTAAAAGGGAAGGTAAACAAGCTTAAATTAAAAAACACAAGGAGAAATTATTGCACTGAAGAGGATGGGAGGTAGTTGATGAATTCTTAGCAAATGTGTGAATATGAATTTATATTTAACACATACATATATATATGTACATTAATGCATGCTACATACATATATATATATTCACTAAATTAAGGCAAAATATGAAAAAATATTCAAAACAATGTAAAATTTTTTTAAAATTATAATGAGTCTTCAAACTCAGAATAAAGCTAAATTTGATAAGAATTTCTAAGGGCAAGTGTAACAACAAAATACTCTATTAAAGTTATTTTTGGAAAAAAGAGAGTAAAAGATCACTGATTATTTTTAATTAGATATTTTTAATGATGATATCAAAAGGAAAGAAAAAAAAAACATATATCATACCACTCTATTTTGCTTCTCTTTTCTCCACCAATTTTTTGGCTAGAGAGAAAAAATCTAGTAGGGAATTGAAACCCAAGATATGCAGGGAAAATTTAAAAAGCACACATGTTGTCCCTAAAGAATTCAAGTTACCAGATCCAGATGATAAATTACAAGCCCATTATTTGTTTTCTTTAAAGTACAGTATGGTAAATAAATATACTATCCTTCTATTTAACAACTGAAAGAATATAGAGTCCTGTTTCAAGTTAATAGTCAGTTAATTTACTTTCTGTTCCTGTCCCCTCAATACACACATAACACACACACACACACACACACACACACACTCACACAAAGAAGACTGATAAGATTGATTGTTGAGAAGATTGATAAGAATTGTCCAGAAAGATAGAATAATAACAAAAGTCAACATGGTTTCATAAAGAACAGGTCATGTGTATTTATCATTACTTTAACAAAAACTTACCAAGGTAATCGACAAGGGAAATGATATATATTTGTCTTACCCAGGATTTAGTAAAATAAGCCCATATCCTTGTGGAAAAGATATAAAAATATAAGATAGATTTGATTAAATGAAAAGTTACTTAGATATAAAATTCATTTACTAAATCATATATTTAAAGTCCTTCTCTTCCAAAAGCACAATAGCTAACATTTCCTTAATTTATCTTATTACATTCACACTTCAAAAGATAAAGGAATCTTCAAAGAGAAAGTTTATTCTAAGTCTGAATCTTAGTAAAAGTAAGAAACTAGTTACATGGATAAAACGATGGAAGTATTGTTAAAGGAAAGCTTCCTTAGCCTTTGTGATACAGGGAAGGGAAATTGGACATTTTATAGCAAACCTCATAGACTTTGGGAAAATATATTTCAAAAAGTTTAGAGGAAGGATATATAGATCTTATAAACTTTTATAATTTTGTTGTTCTTATTACATATTCATAAAATCTAATTATATTATCCCTCTGCTGTAATGCAATTCTTTTATTTCTCTCTGTGATTGACTCATAGCAATATTTTAAAATTAACTGCTCTAAATATTCAACTTTCTCTTTAAGGCCCCACTGGCCTTCACAGAAAACTTTTTTTCCTCCTTTTCTGAGAAAAGTAAAGGATGACAGAATACCATTAATAGATAGAAGTTTTATTAACACCTAATAAAATATGTGCTTGAAATGAAATTCCAATTACAAGACAGCAAATAAGAACTTATCTACATCTAAGCAGTGAACTGAATCCTATTCCTCAGAAGTCAGATGGATTTGGAGCAGATTGAAGGGATGGACCAAAATATTAACTATATGATTTTAACTTTTAAGGAATAAAATATATTTTATTATTCAAGTATTTGATAATATATGTTAAATGTCATAAATCCAGGTATAGATAACTGATAAATGTCCCAGAAACACACTTTTTTATTAGAGAAAACAAACATGAAGTTCAAAAAGGTTTAAAATAATTCTAAATAATCATAAAGGATTTTTTTTTTCTTTTCCCACATTGGGCAAGAATGGACATATTAGAGAAAACACTACTATAATATTTTGGAAAAATTCAATATTTTTTGCACATCTAATTGGCTATTTCAGTAAATATGCTGTTTTGCTTGGGGAACCATACTCTTTAAAAGGATGGTCACTCTGATGTGATAACCAAAGAAAATAAATAAAATGAAATGAAAATTAAACCAGTAGCTTAGATATAATATTAGAAGACATCTCTTTATTTTTAATAATACTCCATTCATTTTTATTTATTCTCTTAGGATATAATTAGAAAACAAAAGGTATTGCATTCAAATGTGGGAGACTTACTGAAGTCATCTTCTTTTTAATAATAAATATGGATCAATTTGGTAAGTTATCTTATTTGTCATATTCAATTTTAATTTAATAGCATAAAATATACATTTCACTTGTGTAATTTCTAAATTTCTCACAATTTTCCCATTAATACTAATCTTACATATTATAAAAATACATATACATGAAAAACAAATTAATATATTTGTAATAGAAAATTAATAAGAATTTATTGTTTTACATTTTAAAATGTTGATTTAGAGAGATTCTTATTTCTGTATTTTAAAGTTATATTTTTTGATAAAGGATTTTTTTAAGCAGAAAATTTAAGACATTTATTTTTCTTTTAAATATTAAGTGATACTAGCCAACTTGAACAATTTAAAAATATATGTTAGCTCTAAACTCCCAAAAATTATCTCTATTTTTTTAAAGCTGTTCATCTTTAATGAAGCCTTTCACTGTACTTTACCCCAGATAAAACCAATGAAATTCAACAAAATGAAAGCCTTGTAGTAGCTTCAGTTTTATAACAATAAACTTCTCTAGGTTACTAGTTACTATAGATATGGCACAATATTTTGTCATTATATGTTTTTTTTTTTTCCCTCCCCACTTGTCTTTTTTGATCAAAGCATTGGCAATTCATGTCAACTACTAAGAAGACTCATCATTAAAATATCACATTCTAGTTCTTTAGTCAGGCCAAATTTATTAACCCATCAGATTGCTTTTCTTTCTTCTAGCTTAACTGAAAAAATTTTTAAATGCTTATATATAGAATAAGTAACAGGGCTATTTTGCTAGTCAGTCACTGTCAAAATACACTTTATTGTTTCATAAATATAGGAACTAGGACTAAAAGATATAAACAAACAACCAAATTACATAACTTACAATATCTCAAGTAAAATGTAAACCCAGACCTTCCTAAGTTAGAATACAAGACTAATTCTCCATTGCCACATTTCTTTTATCTCAGAAAAAAAGGTTATTTATATTAAATTGGAAGCATCTCTAACTGGTGCTTGCTAACACTTCATTGTGAAATAACACATCTATCCTCAATATGATTGTGTGGTTTGTTCTTTAATTGTTGGCCTTGGTGAATATTTATAAAGGGCAGTGACAAGGTCAGAAGTTGAAAGACTTATTTGTACATCCTTAAATTCAGAAGGCACTAAGACTAAGAGTTAGAGAAGACTTTTTTTCCTGAGAAGAGAAACTGATCCTAAATCCAAAGGTAAATATGTTGTTCTACATTGAAAGTAAATATAATTGGCAGAAAGTAGAGTCAAAATTACAGAACAACTTAGGAACTCATCTGAACTTTCTAAAATTCCTCTTCAAACAATTTTAAAATAACATCTCAAATTTAATTCTGGAGCAACAGAATTAAGAGTTTGAGGTAAAACAATTTTGCAGGTAAATATAAATATAAAGTAGGCAGAGAAGTTGTATCACAAGAAGCTGGTGGTCAACCCTGTAACATAGCACAGACCATATCCCAGAAATGTCATCATCAGGTCTTGAAAGTAGCTTTATCATCATTAACAACTTTCAAGCTCTCAGCCCTCAGATTATAATATATTGAACAACTAATCAGGAAGAAATTAACCTTTGCTGGCACTAGTTCAGATTACTATTGTATTACTCATAGGGAGTTCCAGGATGCCTTCTCAGTATGGAGAGAAGCACCAGCACTTGCAGCTACTGGGAAGTCACAGACTTGTTCATAGATCCTGGGCAGAGAAGAGAACTTATGGCTGCTTACAAAAGAGCAGGGATACTGGTCTCAGGTCAAGGCAAAAAAGAGCTCTAGCACTTTCAGCTGCAGGAGAGCAGGGAACCTTATTAGCTATTTGGGTCTAATAGGAGGGTCAAAAGGTGTTTTTATGGGAATAAGGCTCCTCCTTGGGTAAAGATCAGAGTATAGAGCAAGAAAGCATCATCTCTCCTTAGATCATACCATTTTGAAAGTAACAGAAAACTCTTTCTGGAAATAACAACTGAAGACTGAAATAATTATCCCTCAACTCCAGGAGAAAGTTCAATTTTAACTTAAAGGTAAAATTAAAAAAAAAAAAAAGGCTGAAAAGCTATGAGTAAACAACAACAATAAAAACTTGATTATAAAAATTACTGTGATTATTCAGAAGATCAAGACAAAAAACTCAGAAAACTGACAGCAAAGCAATCAAAAGCAAATCTTAAAAGAAAAGTATAAATTCGGTACAAGTCCAACAAGAATTCCTGGCATAACTCAGAATGTTTTTTTTTTTTTTAATAAAATAAGTGAGAAAGAAAGGAAAACCTTGAGAAAATGAGTTTTATACAATAAAATTATGAAAAGAAAATCAGGAGAAGTATTCCTTAAAAAGCAGAATTAGTCAAATTAGGGGGGAGTATAAAAGCTCACGGAAGAAAAAAATCTTTAAAAATCAGAATTTGGTAAGTAGACGCTAATAATTCCACGAGACTCCAAGAAATAATAAAATAAAATTAAGTGAATGAAAAAGGTAGAAGAAAATGTGAAAAATCTCTTGGGGAAAATTGATCTGGAAAACAGTTTAGGGATATATAACTTAAGAAATATTGAAATACCTAAATACTATGATTATCATGTTTTAAGAAATTATCAAGGAAATTATCTAGATATCCTAGATTCACCGGGTAAAAATAACAATTTAATCTATCTGTCACTTCCTGAAAAAGATCCTAAAATGAAAAATCATAGTAATATCATAGTCAAATTTCAGAACTCCCAGGTCAAGGAAAAAATATTGTCAGTAGCCAAAAAGAAAGATTTCATATGTTATGGAGCCACAGTCAGGATCATCCAAGATTGAGCAGTCTCCAATGATGTGGAGAACTTGGAATATGATATTCTGTAAGGAAACAAATCTAATACTATAAATAGGAATGAAATACTTAGCAAATATCTGGTTTTTCCCCCCTTTTTCTTATCTGATACTATCATCATTATAGTGCTGGCCCTTATTATTTCATACTTGGACTTGTGGCCTGATAGTGCACAGGACAGTAAAATTCATCCTCTATTCAGCCGTTAAAATGATTTTTCTAAATGGCTTCCTAGTGTCTCCAGAATCAAATAAAAAATCCCCTGTTTGGCAATCCCAACCCCTCATAATGTAGCCTGCTCCTATCTTTCCAGTCTTCTACTTCCTTATTCCCTATCAGGTACACTTCAATCCATTAGCAGAACCGCTTAGCTACATAAAACCTCAAATAAGAGATTCTATCTTTTATCTGTTAACATTTTCTCTAGCTGACCCCTAGGCCCAGAATATTCTCCCTTCTCATCTTTTTCTATTGATTTCTTTTTTTTTTCAATCAATTTGCAATTAAAAATTCAATTTTCACAGGGATCCTTTCAATTCTTCATAATTAAAGTATCTTCTCTCTCTTAATTATTTTTCATTTACCTTGTATGTATGTAGTTTTCATGTATTTATTAAAAGTTGCTTGAATGAATGTACTTTTATTTTTCTCTTTTTTATAATCCCAGTATTTAACACAGCACCCAGCACATTTGTGTGATTCACATTTACTGATCTGTATGACTTTAAGCAAACAAAATCAGCCTGTTTCTTTGTTTCTTAAAAGAAATGCAGGATATCAAGTAGAGCCAAGACAACAGAGAGAGGCAAGAAATTGATGAAACTCTCCCCATTTTCCTTCAGAAACAATGTTTGATCAAGTCTCTAAAAGAATACTGGAATTACAGTACCCACAAAAGATAGCATGAAATAAATCCCTTCAAAAGATTACAACAATGGCAAAATGCCTAAATGTAAAGATATGAAGCTTAATATGTATTTAAGTCCAAAACTTTTTTGGGGGGAAGAAGCTATACAAAAAAATTAAAAAACAAGTAAGAGAGAAGAAAAAGAGAAAGAAATAGAGTAATGCAGAAGGATTATGAAGAAAAGAAAAATAATCCACAACTTGGAAAAGGAATCACAAAAATTGATTGAAGAAAGAAAATCAGTATAAAATAGAATTGGCCAAATGGGGAAAAAAATCCATTGAAGAAAACAACTTGTTTATAAGTAAAATTGGCCAAATGGAAATGGAGGTTAAAAAACTAACTAAAGGAAATAATTCTTTAGAAATTAGAATTGGGCAAGTGGCAGCTAATGATTCTATAAGGTATCAAGCATCAGCTAACAAAAATGAAGAAAAAGAAAAAAAATAGATAAAGATGTAAAATACCTCATTGGGAAAACAACTGGCATGGAAAATAGATCCAGGAGGGAGAATTTAAGAATTATTGGGCTACCTGAAAGTTATGATAAATAAGGAGGAAAAAAAAAGCCTGGACATTTTTCAAGAAATCATCAAGCAAAACTGTTCTGATAATCCCTAATCAAAAAGGAAAATAAACATCAAAAGAATCCACCAATCATCTCCTAAAAGAGATTCCAAAATGAAAACTCTAACAAATATTATTTCCAAATTACAAAATAATCAGGTCAAGGAGAAAATACTACTAGCATCCAGGAAGAAATAATTCAAATTCTAAGGACACACAGTCAGAATCACACAGGACTTAGAAAATTCTACATTAAATGACTGGAAGGCTTGCCATATATTGGGGAAGGCAAAGAAACTTGTTATCACAACTAAGAATCAATTGCCCAGCAAAATCAAGTACAGTTTTTTTTATAGGAAAAGATGGATATTCAACAATTTCCTGATAAACAGAACAGAACTGAACAGAAAATCCAGTCTCCATATCCAAAAATGCAAGAGATGCATAAAAAAGATAAATAATAAAGGGAAAACAAACAATAACATATCCTTATTTAATAAGATCAAACTGTTTACTGTAATGCTGGAGAAACTAAGGCTAGATAGAGATTAGAGAGTTTTTAATATTTTATTAATTGGAGAGTATAATTGACTGGACAGGACTCTCATCTCAAAGTATCCAGTGATGAATGGGAGAATCCCAACTCTTTTTATATCTTTTTCGAACAAAGAAAGAAAAGAGAGGGAAGTTTTTTACAGAACCATTTCGTTCTGTCAGGATGGGGGGAGGCTATAAATTCTTACTAAAAGCCAGTCAGGATGTTTGAATAAACAGAAGAAAAGATGTCAATGAGATATCCAGGATAGTCTTATCTTTTGGAATATTTTAGAGGGGTTAGTGCCATAAATTCTTGAGGGCAGAAGGAGTTAGGAGCCAGGAAGTCTGCTCTCCCCCTCATCTTGAGCCTCACATTGACAATTTATAACCTTAGAGCAAATGGTCCCCAGTCTTAATGAACCAGAGGGGGGGTTTACAACTAAGGGGGTTGAGGCAGAACAATTAAGGAAACTGAGGTAGAACAATTCAGGGAAACTTAGTCAGGACAATTAGGGAAACTAGTGCAGGGAAACTGAGGTAGAACAGTTCAAAGAAACCATGGCATAATATTTACATCCCTATATAGGAAGATGATAGTTATAAATATTGAAACCTGTATTTCTTAGGAAAAGAAGTATATATATATATATATATATATATATATATATAGGCAAAGGGGATAGGCATAAGTTGACTTTGATGTGATGACATTGAAAAAAAATTAAGGACTGAAAAAAAATAATTGTACTGGGTGAAGAGGAAAAGGGGAAACAGAATAAGGTTCCTTTTATTACATGAAGAGGCACAAAAAAACTTTTACAGTACAGGGAGAAGGGAATAGTTGAGTATTGCTTAAACCTTAAACTCAAAAAAATTTGGCTAGAATAGAAATATTCAGTTGGATATAGACATTTGCCTTATCTTATAGGGAAATAATAGTGGAAAGGGGAAAGAGGAAAGGAAAAGGAAAGAGACAGAAAAATGGAAGTCAGAAGCAAAATACTGGTGAAAAGGGACTGGATAAAAAGAGAAAGAAAAATATAAAAAGTGATAGGGAGATACAGATAAAAGGAAATACATAATTATCATAATTTTGTATATGAATAGGATAAACTTTTCCATAAAATTGAATTGGATGAAAAAGCAGGATCCTGGGGAAGCTAGGTAGCCCAGTGGATAGAGCACCAGTTCTGAGGTCAGGGGGACCGGAGTACAAATATGAACTCAGGCACTTAAGGCTGCCTAACTATGTGACCCTAGGCAAGTCACTTAACCCCAGTTGCCTCAAGGGGAAAAAACAGAATCCTGTTGTTATGTTTATTTTAATATATTTATGTTAACTATATGAGCAACATAATTAAAACAGAAAGATACACACAGAATAAAGGCTGGAACAGCCTTTATGCTTTATGCTTTAGCTGAAGTAGAAAATAATAAATAAAGAGGAGGAGCAACTCTGATTTCAGACACAGCAAAGGCAAAAATTAATCTAATTAAAAAAGAGAAGAAAGGAAATAACATTTTTTTAAAAGGTATCATAGAAAATGAAGTAGCATCAATATTAAACAGATATGCACCAGGTGGTATAGCATTTGCATTCTTAAAGGATAATTTAAGTGAGTTATGGAAAGAAATAGACAGTAAAGTTACACTTCTGAGAGACCTCAACAATTAAATAAATCTAACCACAAAATAAATAAACTAGAAAGAAGTTAAAGGGATGAATAAAATTTTGGATAAGGTAGATATGATAGACCTCTGAGTGACATATCTATTTCTCACTAGTGTTATTTTTCTTCATTTGTCAGAGGCTGTTTGCTGTGGTATTTTGATAATAGAGATTTTTTTCTCCCATTTTCTTCTTAGTTTAAACTCTCTTGAGCAGATTAACAAGAATAGGAAAGCACATTTTGGAAATATTTATGCTGCTATTATCATAACAATCTTTGACATCTAAAAAAGAAATTTTAGCTACTTTTGTAGTGTTTAATATGACTATCTCACATTTATATTCCATTATATAGTTATAACAGGTTTTATGCATGTTATCTGATCGATTCCACATAAGAACCTTGTGAAGATAGGCAGTTTAAATATCATTATGCACATTTTATAAATGGGGAAACTTATCAGTCTTCCATCTCTCTTTTTATGCTATTCTATGAGTTCTTTCTGGACTTGCCATTTTTCTTTGTGGTTTTGACCATAGGTGCTTTGAAATTGCTATTCCTTTCTGAGTTTGTGTCTTGGTCTTTCTTTCATCATAATAACTTTCAAGTTCTTTTTGTTGTTGTTGTCTTTGCTCATGTTTTGGCTTTCTTTCTTTTTTTTTTTTTCCATTTCTTTTACATTTAAGTTCTGCTCCCAGGCTAAAAAGAACACTGTCTCACTCTTCTTCTGTTAACGGCTGCAGACTCTACCTGTTTACCTTGTCCTGCACTGGGGTTGCCCTGAGACCTGTGAGAAACCCTATTGTCTGGTGCTGCTTCAAATGGTTGCAGTGGAAATGACTGCTTTTGCCAGAGACTGTAGGGGATAAGGAGCTTACTCATGCTGAACTGGCATTCTAATGGTGGTATCTGCTACATGTGCTTGAGGCCACATGAAGGTTTCTGCATTTCTATAGAGATAAGTTAAAGTACATGGTGTACTGTCTGCCTCTGGAGGCTACCTTTTTAGTTACAGTTGCACTGGAAAATGCTAGGGGCCATCCCTTGGAAGTTGCCTCTTTGTTTAGGCAACTATAGCATCAACAGAATCTGTTTGCCCAGGATGTGCTGAAACATATGAATACCTGGTTACTGGAAGATGATTGTTTGCCCAGGGTTGTATTGAATCACATGGTGGTTACCATAACTTGAGTCTGCCAGTTCTCCTGGCTATGCTGAGGTATCTGTGGTATATTGGTGGTGTTTGTCTGTTCTGCCATTCTGATGCTCAGGATCTCCCTCTGGTTTATTAAGAATGAGCTTTCTGTTGACTGGTTGGGACATTTCTTGTCTCATACTGTAATCCCCTTTTACTGGGGAGAAACATAACTTTCTTACTGATCTTCCAAAATTTTTTGACCTAAAAGATTACTTCATTTATTGTTTTTGCTGGTTCTACTGTTCCAGGATTTTTTTGAGGAGGTGCTATTTTATGATTGTTTGGAAATAGATATAAGAGAGTTACAGCAATTTGCTACTTATTCTGTTATCCTGGCTCCTGGAAATCCTAACTTGCGGATTTTTTTAAGGAGGAGGAGCCTTCATCCTCTTAGGACACAGCAGAACAACTATATTATATAAATGTCATTAAATATTACTGTGCTGGGAAGAATGAATAATATGAGGAATTCAAAGAGGCATGATATGACTGAAATAAAGAACAAAGTAAGTGGAACTGGTAGAATAATATGGGCAATGATTCAATTAATGCAAAATAAAGCAATAGGAAATGACAGCTAAATTCTAACTCTAATGATTAACCTAAGCTCAGGTACAGATCAAAAATGATGAAACCAAGTACCTCCTCTGAGCAATAATGTGGACTACAGATTTAAAGAGAATGCTAGGTGATGCAGTAGATACAGCACCAGACATGGAATCAGGAAGACAAATCTTATTGAATTCAAATCCAGCTTTACACACTGTGAATCTAAGCAAGTCACTTAACCATGTTTGCTCAGTTTCTTCTTTTATAAAATGGAAGAAAATAACAAACCATACCATTATCTTTCCCAAGAAAACCCAAGTGAGATCATCAGGACTTAGATAGAACTGGAAAATGTGAATAATATCACATTTGAAAATACATGTAATTTTATCAGTGATTTTGATTTAGCTTTTTTAAATAAGTAATTTTAAATAAAGGAGGAATCCATGTTTATGTATTTTGGCAAATGACTTGTATAAAAATCATCAATAGGATTTTGAGAAAGTTTAAAATGCTACATCTCATCTTGAATGCAAAGAGCTGATCATGAAACACACTTTACTCTTTTTTATTAACAAGATGGGAAGTTACACACAAGAGACAGAGCATACATTATCAAATAGAGTTTATGTGTCAGGTTGTCATACTTAATTGTTGTTCTTTGTAAAAAAAAAAGAAAATAAAAAAAGAGGACAGGTGGAAGCATAGAACTGTGACAAAAACAATCATTGATAAGTTATTTTTAAAATGTACAGAAGGTAGAAGTCAAAGTAGGGAATTTATGATGAATAATACACACCAATGTAATGTAAAGAGTTTTAGAGTTTATCAAACTCTGAATACCATTCCATTAAAAGGACATTTAAAATTACCTGGCATTATTTAAGGAAATATGTCAAGCACTGTGGACAAAAAAAGCAAAAAAACCAAAGGAGGCTAGTTCTTCACAGCTTGTTTGCAATCTGAAATGATTCCACATGAGAAACTGGGGATGCTTTGCACTTATGGGGCATGGGAATGGAGAAATATAGGAAACAATATCTATCATTGTTGTTTGAATTTCACAAGATACATTTCTTTTACTTGGAACCATAGGGGTGAAGTGAGAGTATTGGGTAGAGATTTTAGCTCAATTTAAGGAAATATAAGGAAAATTATCTTAACTTTTAGTTATACCCCTTCTATTCATTAAATTTACTAATTTACTAAATTTTAATATGTTTAAGTTTGGGGCAAAAATGCAAAAATTAAATATGTTTTTCATCTGAGAAACAAATTTTATTATAGGAAATTATATAGAAAATATAGGCACACATACCAATCAAAACTATAAGACTTTATTTTACATAGCTAGAAAAAATAATAACAAAGTTCATCTAGAAGAAGAAGAGGTCAAGAATTTCAAGGACATTAATAAAAAAAATAGAAATAAAGGTAGCCTAGCTATACCAGAACTAAAACTATATTATAAAGCAATGGTTATCAAAATGGCTTGGTACTTGCTAAGAAACAGAGTAGTCAATCACTGGAACAGATTAGGTTAAGAAGACACAATGGTCAATGAGTATAGTGATCTAATATTTGATAACCCCAAAGATCCTAGCTTCTGGGAAAAGAAGTCACTATTTGACAAAATTTTGGGGGAAAATTGGAAATTACGATGGCAGAAATGAGGCATTGACCTATACCTAATACACTATAAAGATAAGATTGAAATGGGTTCATGATTTATATGTAAAAAAAAATAATACTATAAACAAATTAGAAGAACAAAGAATAGTCTTCCTTACAGATCTGTGGAGAAGGAAGGAATCTGTAGCAAAAGAAGAACTAGTGTACATTATGCAATGCAAAATGGATAATTTTTTATTATATTAAGTTTAAAAATGCACAAACAAAATCAATACAGACAAGATTAGAAGGGAAGCAATAAACTGGGGAAAATTTTTATAAAACAGTTCTGATAAAGACCTAATTTCTAAAATATATATAGAATTAACTCAAGTTTTTAAGAATTCTAGTCATTTTTCAATAGATAAATGGTCAAAGAATATGAGCAGACAATTTTCAGATAAAGAAATTAAAATCATCTCTTGTCATATGTAAAGATGCTCTAAATTATTATTAATCAGAGAAATGGAAATTAAGACAACTATGAGGTACCTCTACATACCTCTCAGATTGGTTAAGATGTCAGGAAATGAAAATGATGAATATTGGAGAAGTTGTGAGAAAACTGGGATAATAAGACATTGGTTGTTGGAGTTGTGAACTGATCCAACCATTCTGGAGAGCAATTTGGAACTATGCGCAAAGTGTTATCAAACTGTACATGCCTTTTAATCCATCAGTGTTTCTACTGAGCTTGTATCCCAAAGAGATCATAAAGGAGGGAATGGGACCATATGTGCAAAAATGTTTGTGACAGCCCTTTTTGTAGTGGCAAGAAACTGGAAACTGAGTGGATGCTGTTCAGTTGAAGAATGGCTGAATAAATTATGGTTCATGAATGTTTCTATAAGAAATTATTAGCAGAATGGCTTCAAGAGAGCCCTGGAGAGACTTACATGAACTGATGCTAAGTGAAATGAGCAGAACCAGGAAATCATTATATACAGCAATAGCAAAATTATATGATGATCAATTCTGATGGATATGACTCTCTTCAATAATGAGGTGATTTATGTCAGTTCCAATGGTTTTGTCATGAAGAGAGCCATCTGCAACCAGAAAGAGGACTGTGGGAACTGACTGTAGATCACAACATAGCATTTTCAGTCTTTTTGCTGTTGTTTGCTTGAATTTTGTTTTGCTTCTTTTTTTTTTTTTTCTCTTTTTTGATATGATTTTCCTGGTGCAGTATGACAATTGTGGAAATATGTGTAGAACTGCATGTTTAAGATATATTGGATTACTTGCCATCTATGGAAGAGATGGAAAGAAGAAAGGGAAATTTTTTGGAATGCAAGATTTTGCAAAGATGAACATTGAAAAATAATTTTTCATATGTTTTGGAAATAAAAAAGCTTTTTAAAAATTTTTAATTTTTATTTTTTTAATTTATTTTTTTCAGGATTTTTTTTTATTTTTGTTCTTTTTATTTACAATATATATGCATGGGTAATTTTTCAACATTGACAATTGCAAAATCTTTTATTCCAATTTTTCCCCTCCTTTGCCGCACCCTCTCTCCCAGATGGCAGGTTGACCAATATATGTTAAATATGCTAAAGTACATGTTAAATACAATATATGTATACATGTCCATACAGTTATTTTGCAATACAAAAAGAATCAGACTTTGAAATAGTATACAATTAACCTGTGAAAGAAATCAAAAATTCAGGTGGATAAAAATAGAGGGATTGGGAATTCTACGAAGTGGTTCATATTCGTTTCCCACAGTTCTATTGCTGGGGGTAGCTAGTTCAATTCATTACTGCTCTATTGGAACTGATTTGGTTCATCTCATTGTTGAAGAGGGCCTCATCCATCCGAATTGATCATCACATAGTATTGTTGTTGAATTATATAATGATCTCCTGGTCCTGCTCATTTCACTCATCAGTTCATGTAAATCTCTCCAGGCTGTTCTGAAATCATCCTACTGGTCATTTCTTATGGAACAATAATATTCCATAATATTCATATTCCACAATTTATTCTTCCATTCACCAATTGATGGGCATCCACTCAGTTTCCAGTTTCTGGCCACTACAAAGAGGGCTGCCACAAACATTCTTGCACATATAGGTCCCTTTGCCTTCTTTAAGATCTCTTTGGGATATAAGCTCAGGAGTAACATTGCTGGATCAAAGGGTATGCACAGTATGATAACTTCTTGAACATAGGTCCAAATTGCTCTCCAGAATGGCTAGAGGTATTCACAATTCTACCAACAATGTATCATTGTCCCACATCCCCTCCAACATTTTGCATTATCTTTGCCTCTCATTCTAGCCAGTCTGACAGGTGTGTAGTGGTATCTCAGAATTGTCTTAATTTGCATTTCTCTGATTGATAATGATTTGGAGCATCTTTTCATGTGGCTAGAAATAGTTTCAATTTAATTGTCTGAGAATTGTCTGTTCCTATCCTTTCACCATTTATCATTTGGAGAATGGCTTGATTTCTTATAAATTAGAGGCAATTCTATATATATTTTGGAAATGAGGCCTTTATCAGAATCTTTTACTGTAAAAATATTTTCCCAGTTTATTGTTTCCCTTCTAATCTTGTCTGTGTTCGTTTTGTTTGTACAAAAACTTTTCAATTTAATACAATCAAAATTTTCTATTTTGTGATCAATAATGATCTCTAGTTCTTCTTTGGTCATAAATGCCTTCCTTTTCCACAAGTCTAAGAGGTAAATTCTCCTATGTTCTTCTAATTTATTTATAATCTCATTCTTTATGCCTAGGTCATGAACCCATTTTGAGCTTATCTTGGTATACAGTATTAAGTGTGGGTCAACGCATAGTTTCTGCCATACTGATTTCCAATTTTCCCAGAAATTTTTGTCAAACAGTAAGTTCTTATTCCAAAAGCTTGGGTCTTTGGCTTTGTCAAACACTAGATCATTAAATTTATTGATGATCTTGTCCTTTGAACCTAACCTATTCCACTGATCAACTATTTCTTAGCCACTATCAAATGGTTTTGATAAATGCTGCTTTATAGGATAATTTTAGATCTAATACAGCAAAGGTAGCATTTCTAATAGAATATTGAATAGTAATGGTGATAGTGGGCAACCTTGTTTCACTCCTGATCTTAATGGGAATCGTTCCAGTTTATCCCCATTACATATGATGCTTACTGATGGTTTTAAATATATGCTACTGATTATTTTAAGGAAAAGTCCATTTATTCCTATACTCTCAAGTGTTTTTAATAGTAATGAAATTTGGATTTTATCAAACACTTTTTCTGCATCCATTTAGAGGATCATATGTTTTTTGTTAATTTTGGTTATTGATATGGTAAATTATACTAATAGTTTAACTAATAGTGAACCAGCCCTGCCTTCCTGGTATAAATCCTACTTTATCATGGTGTATTATCCTTGGGATGATTTTCTGTAGTCTTTTTGCTAATATCTTATTTAAGATTTTAGCATCAACATTTATTAGGGAGATTGGTCTATAACTTTCTTTCTCTGTTTTCAACCTACCTGGTTTAGGTATTGTACCATGTATGTGTCATAAAAGGAATTTGGTAGGACTCCTTCATTCCCTATTTTTTCAAATAGTTTATATAGCATTGGAGTTAATTGTTCTTTAAATGTTTGGTAGAATTCACCTGTAAATCCATCTGGTCCTGGAGATTTTTTTTCTTAGGGAGTTGATTAATAGCTTGTTCTATTTCTTTTTCTGAAATGGGACTATTCAAACAATTTAGTTCCTCCTCTGTTAATCTGGGAAGCCTATATTTTTGGAGGTAAGTAACTCATTATTATTGCTCTAATTTACTTTTCCTTGGTGAAAAGTTCTCCTTTTTCATTTTTAAGACTAACAATTTGATTTTCTTCTTTCCTTTTTCTAATCAGATTTACCAAAGTTTTATCTATTTTATTGTTTTTTTAATAAAATCACTCTTAGTTTTATTTATTAGTTCAATAGTTTTTTTTTTACTTTCAGTTTTATTAATTTCTCCTTTTACTTTTAGAATGTCAAGTTTAGTATTTGATTGGGGGATTTTCATTTGGTCTTTTTCTAGCTTTTTAAGTTGCAAGTCCAATTGATCTTCTCTTTCACTATTTTATTAAAGTAAGCCTCTAAAGATATAAAATATCCCCTTATTATCACTTTGGTTGCATTCCACACATTTTGGTATGACATCTCATTATTGTTATTTTCTTGGGTGAAGTTATTAATTATGTCTATGATTTGCTGTTTTACCCAATCATTCTTTAGTATGAGATTATTTAGTTTCCAATTATTTTTTGGTCTATTTTCCCCTGGCTTTTTGTTGAATGTAATTTTCATTGCATTGTGGTCTGAAAAGGATGCATTTACTATTTCTGCCTTACTGCATTTGAATTTGAGGTTTTTATGTCCTAATATATGGTCAATTTTTGTATAGGTTCCATGAAATGCTGAAAAGAAATTATGCTTATTTCTGTCACCATTCAGTTATCTTTGGAGAAAACTGAATGGTGACAGAAAAGAAGCATACTTTTTCTCCAAAGATCTTTCATATCTAATTTTTCTAATATTCTATTTACCTCTTTTATTTCTTTCTTATTTGTTTTGTGCTTTGAGTTATTTAATTCTGAGAGTGCAAGGTTGAAATCTCCCACAATTATAGTTTTGCTGTCTATTTCTTCTTGCAACTCTCTTAGCTTCTCCTTTAGGAAGTTAGATGCTATATGACTTGGTGCATATATGTTTAGTTTTGATATTGCTTCATTATCTATGCTACCCTTCAGCAAGATAAAGGTTCCTTCCTTATCTCATTTAATTAGATCAATTTTTCCTTTTGCTTCATCTGAGATCAGGATGGCTATCCCTATTTTTTTTTTTTTTTTACTTCACCTGAAGCATAGTAGATTCTGCTCCAACCTTTTACCTTTACTCTGCATGTATCTCCCTGCTTCAGGTGTGTGTCCTGTAAAAAAACATATTGTAGGATTCTGGCTTTTAATCCAGTCTGCTATTCACTTCTGTTTGAGGAGGGTTAAAATTTCCAATTCTTTATTACTTGCCATCTTGTTAACCTTTGATTATGCTTTTCTCCTTTCCTTTCCCCTTACCCCCATTCCCAGTATTAAACTTGTGAACACCACTTGGTTCTCACAGCCTTCCCTTTTTAGTATCTCATCCCTGACTTTAGGGTTCCTCCCTCTATCTTACCCCTTTTCTTCACAATTTATGTATTCCTTTCCTCTTAGCTTATTCCTCCCCCTTTCACTTTTCTTCACTTACTTTTAAATGGGTTGGAGAAGTTTCACCATAAATCAAATATGTCTAATATTTTTCTCTTTGAGCCAATTCTGATGAGAGTAAGATAAACACTATGTTAATCCCCCTCCATTCTTTCTGTCAGATATAATAGGTTTCCTTTGCCTCTTTGTGGGGTGTAGTACTCCCAATTTACCCTTTTTCTGGTATAATTTCCTTCCCACCTCTAGTTTCTAGAGCAAATTATACATGTGTTCTTTATATGTCTTTATAGCAGAAATATAGTTCCCAAGATTTCTTCTTATCTTTTTTAGGTTTCTCTTGAGTTCTATATTTGGACATCAAACTTTTTTGTTTAGTTCTGGTTTTTTCATTAGAAACATTAATTTTCCTGAATGTCCATCTTCTTCCCTGGAGGAAAAAATGGTCATTTTGGGTAGGTAAGTTGGCTGTATACCACATTCCTTAGCCTTTTGGAATATCAGATTCTGGGCTCTTTGATCCTTTAATGTGGATGCTGCTAAATCCTGAGTTATCCTTATTGTAGCTCCTGTATATTTGAATTGATTATTTTCTAGCAGCTTGTAATATTTTTTCCTTGGTCTGATAGTTCTGGAATTTAGCCACAGAATTTTGATTTCAGAGTCCCTTTCAATAGGTGATCGATGAATTCTTTCACTCTCTATTTTACTCTCTGTTTCTATAACATCTGGGCAGTTATCTTTGATAATTTCCTGGAAAATAGTATGTAGGTTCTTTTTTAATCATATTTTTCAGTAAGTCCAACAATTCTCAGATCATCTCTCCTAGATCTATTTTCCAGGTTTGTTGTTTTCTCAAGAAGGTATTTGACATTTCTTTCCATTGTTTCTTTTTTTTTTTTTTTTTTTTTGGTTTTGCTTGACTGATTCTTTGTGTTTCCTCGACTCATTCATTTTCCTTTGTTCAATTCTGATTTTCAATGAATTATTTTCTTCACTCAGTTTTTTATATCTTTTTCTAATTTTCCAGTTGAGTTTTTAATGTGAGTTGTATTGTTCTGTGGAATTTTTTTTTCCATTTTGCCAATTTTATTTTTTAGGGAGGTATTTTCTTTTTCCAATTCACTAATTCTGTTTTTTAAGGATTTGATTTCTTTATCTACTCTATCTTTAAATGAGTGGGATGGCTTATCCAGACTGTCTTGCTAAGGTTCTTTTTCCTTTTCCCATTTTTCCTCTAGCTCTCTTGTGAGAGCCTTTTTAATTTCTTCTATGAGAGTCTTTTGTGTTGAGGACCAGATCATATCCCCTTTTGGGGATTCATCTAGAAACAATCTGTTTTTAGTCTCCTCAGGGTTTAAAGTGTGCTGTCTATCCATATAGAAGCTATGAATAATAAGAGCCCATTTTAATTTCTTGGGCATTTTGTCAAAGAAGAATCAAAGAAAACAAACTAACAAAAAAAGTAAATACAGTCTGCTTTTTTTTTTTTTTTTTGGGAGGGGGGGTTCTGGATGGTATTACCGAGTTTCTTCTATAGACTACAAGGGGCAGCAGTGAAGCACTAGCAGTTCTGCTGTGCTGTTCTGCATCTATACTTTGAGTCTCTGAGAGCATGCTGAGACACTCGGGGTGGGTATGGCCTAGTCTTGAGGGACCCTAAGTTTTCAGGATTATAGCCTTTACCCCCTTAGTTTATAGCTTCTCTGCTGATCTATTGGCTTGCTGCCAAGGCAAAGTAGCCACAATGTGTTAAATTTCACCCCACAGAAACAGCTGAGATCACACCCTGCACCCCTCAGTTCTGCTCAGCATGAGCTGCCTGCTCTAGTCTCACTGTCTGCTGTGCTGCTTCTGCCTTCCTTCCTTCAGCATCCAATCTAACCAATCCCAACTGAACAAAAACAGCCCTTTTCAGGCGAATTTTGAGGATATCTTTTGTTGGTTATTATTTGTGGGCTTTTTTTTTTTTTTCAGTCAAGCACTAATTCCGAGACCTTTTCATGAAATAAAGTATTCTGAGTGCAAATACAAAGTTTAAATAGATGTTTGTGTCCTCTTCGCCATCTTGGCCAGAAGTTCTGGATATCATAAATGAATACCCATATACATGCATACAAAAATAAACTTAAGGTAAATCTCTAGCTTATGTCAAATTTGTTTGACAGAGAATATGCTATGGACTTTTGAAAGAGCCTGTGACAGCTTTATTCCTAAATTTAAAATAAGTCAAACCAGCTCCTTTTTTTCATGACTGGAAATATTTATAGTGTGTATAGAGATTTCTATCTTGCAACATTAAAATTGCATTGTAGTGGCTCCATTAAGCACAATTTTTATTTTAAAAAAAATCTATGGAGGAAAAAAAAATAAAAGTGGCTGCTGTTGACTTGTTTTGGGTTGACTAGGAAGAGGGGAATATCACAGATGAAAAATCTTAAAGACTTCTTAGAGTTTACACACACACACACACACACACACACACACACACACTATTTCCAAGAGAACTTTGTTCTTACTGTGCTAAAGGTAGGACTAGAGTGTATTGTAGCTATACCCTTACAATAATAGAGTACAATTCCCATTTGGCACACTGGGAACTATTCACTATCACTTGAATATTGTATAAAGCAATTATTTCTATAAGGGTACTAGTTATTTTTATTAAAGGGAAATTCAAATGGTCCAGATATCACATAGCAGTAGCAATTCACTTCAAGTCAAAACAGTTTAATTAAATAGATATTATTAAACATTTATGAGATAGTGTACATTTGGGCCATCCTTAATAAATGATTGAGTTAGTAAAAATGGCTTATTCTTTGTCAAAATAGTGTTTTCTTAATTCCTTAACTCATAGTTTCCAAAGAACCCCTCGATAACTTTTGTGTTTAATGTGATACAAGTAGCATACTTAAAGGTGATGTCCCTAGAAAGTGAAAAAAAAATCCTTTCACTTATTGTTTATGTTTGCATAGGAGAACAAATTAAAACAAAGTTTGAATTAGTGTTTTCACTTAAGTTTTTTATAAAGAATCTGAATTTAAATGAAAATAACAGAAAATAATTTTCGTATTCTACCAGTGATCAAACCAGAAAAGTAAAATAGAAAAAAGCTGAGTATTGGAAAAAACAGTTTGATAATAAATATTTTTCTTAATTAGAGCAAAAGATATTTTCAAAAACAACAAAAATAAAAGTAATTTTATGATGCAACAAAAATGAGCAAAATGAGATAAGACAAATCCATTGGTATAATTGAAAAATTAATATTATTAATAAAATATATTGTGTGAATCATATATGGAAGATTTGAGAATAAAAGCATTTGCAAAATTTTGTTAGAAAGATAAGGCATAAAGTAGTTTGGTTTGCAAAGAGTGAAAGAAATGTCTAAATTTGTAGAAGGAGGATTCTATCAAGATTCCCAAATACTAGTTTTTTTTAAATAGAATTCAGGAATTATTAGAGTCATTTTAGTGGATGAAATAGAAACCTATACTTAAATTGAGAGAAATGCGTTCAAGTCTTGCCTCCAAAAATACAATAAAACTTTCAGTGAACCAATTTTCTGAAAGTATAATTACATATGAGTTGATAATTTGTATTGATGAAAATAGTTTCCACACTAGGAGTTTCTAAAATGAATGTAAAAAAAAATAGATCTGTATCAAAATCAACAACCAAAACAAGAAAAGATTGTATTAAGTCCCTCACAGTACTAGGTACTGTGCCAAATGCTTTACAAAAATTTTCTTATTGGAGCCACACAACTCTTGGAAGTAGGTACTATTATTATCTCCATGTAATATAAATGTAACTGTTGGAAAACTGAGTAAATCTGAAGCAGCAGAATTTATCTTCTTCACTGTGTACCTATTACTTAATCAAAGAAGCAAAAACATCCAGCTTAAAATAAACAAATCACCAGATAGCTAAATAAATAAATAGGTACATAGATGAACATATGAATGAATGAATGAAGACAAATAAATAAGGATAAAAACTAAGATTCCATAAAACAAAAATACATTTCTAAATTACATATTTGTGAATATATCATACACACACATATATAGTCTATATTTCCAATTCTATTGTTTTTTTCAATATGTTCTTTTCCTTTATGCTTTTCCTCTTTTCTTCCTATTCTTTTTTTCTCAATTATTTCCAAAGACAGCTATTTTAAGCTTTTTAAAGAGATAGATATTTCTTTTTCTTAATAATGTGTTCTTTTAAATCAATGCTTTTAAATTGAATATTGTTGAAGATGGCCCCATTAAACAACTAATGAAATGGAGTAATATGATTTATATCATCTTTGGAGTTGAGAAGACCTATCTTCTTTCATTCCTCTCTCTCTAAGCTTAGCTACTATTTCAATATCAAAAAGGAGGTTACACCATATTAATTTCATATGAGGGAATGTGTTGTTCATTATTCTCCCACACTATTTTCTTTGTGTTTCATTTTGATATGTGAACATGACTATTTCAGGGAGCATGGAAAATACCTAAAATTATTTTATTAAAATTATCTTTTATGTTGTCTTTTCCAGACATTCTTTACAATTTTTATTTCACAAATATGAGATTGTTTCATGAAATAGTTTGTATTCATTTGAAACTTTTAATAAATCTCTATTCATTTTCCAAGATAATTAAATGATCTTCTAAGTGTTTAATTGTTTATGTTATTGTACAAAGAGAAGCCTAATGATATTTTCTCTGGGAGCTTACACACTAACACACTAACAAGATGTATAACATAAAGTTAGCAGATATCAAGACAAGGATTATTTATAAAACAAAAACAAAGGCATTTTATGGGTAAATTTATTGAAGTGAGATGAGGGCTTGTTTAAAGTGTGATTAGCAATCCTGGACTATCTCTGAGAAGTTTTCTCACTAAAAATCCAAATTATTAATTTAAATATACTTTTTTTTTCAAAACTTATGCATAGATAGTTTTCACAAAGTCCTACCTCTCTCCTTTAGGAACAGAGGGAAAATAATGGTCAATATCATGGTGATAGTGGTGGTGGTGATTGTTTGAATTGTTTGTAATATGCTATCTCCAGTACTATTTCAGGAGTTGTTGATGCTATAAACATCCTAGCATGGAGATCAGCTAGTTTGATCTGCTCATTTTATAAATGAGTAAACGAGTGTTTTGGAACATCCTCAAATATGTTGACATAGATTTATATCAGAGCAATATCTATAAGAGAGGTATTCTATTTTCTTTTCGTTGTGTTACCATCCTGTCTCACATTGTGTTTTGAATGCTTTTTTTAAAATTTTATTTTTAATTTGTGCAATAAAGACCAAGTATTTCTATGATACAGTTCAATAAAAAAGATAGCAAATGAAACTGCAAATCTACTATACATAACCTGCTATTCTTTTTAAATATACAACAAATTTATCTTGCAATTATTTTTTCCCCCATCTGCCACCTTAGAGATGGTTACCATTAGACACAGGTAAGTGTATGTATATATATGTATTTCTATTTCTATTTACCATTTATTTCTCTGGATGCAGATAGTATCTTTTTTCAGATGATCCTTATACTTAATTTGAGTTTTTATAAAAAATAACATTCATTCAAAGTCTTTCATTAAAATCATTGCTATTACTGCAAACAGTATTCTCTCGATTCTGCTCATTTTGCTCTTTATTATTTCATGAAAGTCTTTCTTTATTTTGCTAAAACCCTTGAGCCCACCATTCCTTTTAGAACAGTAGTATTCCATTATAATCACATACCACAACTTATTCAACCTTTCCTCAATTGATGGTCGTCCATGAACTTTTTTATTTCTTGTTACCACAAAGAGAAATGCCATTAATATTTTAGTTTTTTCCCCTAATTATCTTCAGAAATAGCTCAAGTAGTGGTATTGCTGGATCAAAGTGTATAGGTAGTTTTTATAACTCTTTAGGCATAATTCCAGATTGTTCTCCAAATGTTTAGATCAGTTCACAGTTCCAGCAAATTTTTATTAAAATGAAAATTAAATTGAATTAGAAAAATGCCCACAAAATGCACAGTGCATTTAGGAGATATGCTTGTTTTCCAACACTTGAAAGTTTACTATTTGGAAGGAGAGAATAATCTTGTTATTTTGCTACAACGGATTAAACTAAGAACAATAGATATAAGGCATAGAAAGGAAGTTTTAGACAATATGAGAAGAAACTTTAAAAACAAAGTTATACAATAATGCAATTGACATATGTAGAAGAAGGTATGTTCATTTTATAAGAGTTTGGACTGGATGAACTCTAGGCATTTTTTGACTCTTAAGATTTTGTGTTTTAAAAGAGTAATTAAATTGCTTGGAGATAATTATTTTCAGATTGTAACTCTCACTGCTCTTCTCAATCCTCACTATTTCTCTGGTCAATAATTTTATTAGTGACTTCTATAAGAACATATATGTCAAGATTATTCAATTTGAGAATGTGATGAAGCTTAAAAATAAATAAGAAATTGGATGTTAGCATGGTGTTTCAGAAATAGTTTAATTAACTATGATGATTCATGAAATCTTAATTTTAAAAAATGGGGAGTACAGGAGCAAATTGTGAAATTACAACCAAAACAATCTATTACTATATTGGAATTAGGGATGCTATATTCCAGTTTGCTGTTAAGGCCAATTGTATTGAGTTCTGTTCTGAATGTTATAGTTTGGGGATAACATTGATAAAGTGAAAGATATTCAGTCATGTCACAGAAATAAGAAACCTTCATATCATTATTTAAACAGATGAATTAAAGTATACAGAATTATTTAGTCTATAGAAGAAACAAAACCGGAAGGAAATTATAATGGTCATCATATGTGTAAAGCCTGTATTATTAAAATATTAAGTTAGTTGATAACATTTATTGAGAATTTTTTTATATGTCAAGCATTGGGAATATTAAAAAAAAGGAAAAAAAGAAAGACAGACATCAAAAAGTTCACATTATTAAGAGGGAGACCACATACCAAAAAATATAATCCAAATTTCTTTTTCTCTCCATCTACACATACACATATATACACATGTAAATGCATATTTAGCTATTTGACAATAAATAATTTGTATATATAAATACATTATCCATAATCTGTGTATGTGTGTGTATCTGTGCCTCTATCTATCTATCTATATCTTTCAAAAGGTAAAATTTGAGTTAAATCATGTAGGGGTAGGTGTTGATGAAGGAAATAGAACTGGAGGAAAGGCATGGAAATGGATGAAAGAAGACTGTCTTAGAAGAAAGAAAAAAGTTCCCTGCAACTAGATGATAGAGTACATAGAATATAATACATTTTAAGAAGACTGGAACAGTAGTATCATGATTATTATTAAAGTAAAGTGAGGAACATAGCTCCCAGCACAATGAATTTATTGATAAGATTAACAGTTAACAACAAAAGTTATATTTGACTCCTTAGCACGCCCAAAAGTCTGCAATGAAGTCTAACAGATAATTTTTACATACCAAAGGAGAAATATTTAAAAATAATAGAATAATATACCTGATAGACTGCCTACAAAGTCTGAAAAATTATAGGCATAGGGAACAATGTGATTGGGTGGAAGAACATTGGTGATGATATAGAATAGATTAAATTACAAAAACAGAGACAATATCAATTTAATTTTCTCAATTCTTCCTTTATTCAATGAGGCACGTTTCCCATGAATCAGGTATCTGCAAGCTAATACTATCAGATTTTTGACATGTTTATCATCAACACTATGCATTAAACATAAATTTTTTCTGAAGCAAGTTTATAGCAGACTTTAACGCAGCATCTAATGCAAAAAGTATAAAAAAGAATAACACAGAGGACAATAAGATTACATGTGTCAAGTATGGCTATCAGGGCATTTTTCTGAAGCTACAAACACCGAGGAGGGATTTTACCAGAGGTCAACTGAAATAGATACTTTTATCTTTGCTATAACTTTCTGAATATTCCTGATTTACCAACAATTTCCTCTGATGAAATAAGAATAATTTCCTCTCAAAAAGTGAAAAGAAGATCAATTAATCATAACACAAGAATATTGAGAATATCTCAATTAATTTTAGAGGGAAGATTTAAACATCACCGTGTAATGAAGAAAACTCAACAAAGAGAGATAACATGAAAAAAAAAGAGTCAATGCAATACAATAGTGCTCATCATTGTTACTAATATTGTCTCCTCTTTACTTAGTAATCTACTTCAAACATTGGTTTACTAAGCACATTTCATATTAGAGTCCAAATGTCCCATATAGTCATGGGGACAGTAGAACAATTTTTTCTTGGACATTCTGGAATAGATCTTATTCTCAGGAAAGTCTTGAAAGAGTGTCCTATTAAATAGATTTGCTTCTCTGATTTGAAGTTACTTATAGAGATTTCTGGTATTTCTGTTCAAATACACCAGTAACAAGATTCAATACAATTTAATAGTCTCCTATATATTTTTAATTTTCAAAAAAAACATTAGTACATGAGGTGAAAACTAGTTCAAGCCTTGAATTGCTGATATATTAATAGAAAAACAAAAAAACCCACAAACTTTGTCCATAGTTCTTTCGGCATGCTATTTATCAAATCAGGTATATAATCTAGGACTATATAGTCTAATATGGTGAGATATAGAAAACAGTCCTGTACAAAAAGGAAAGAACATCATGGAAAAATTTGATGAATATGATGTTTTGTGACTCTATGCCAAGATCATCTTCTCAACTTTCCCAGACACAGACATCTACCTGTAGTATCTCCCAGGTCTCTCTTCCTTTGAGCAATATATGGCATTTCTCTTGAATGGTGGATGACTAACTTTATACTATTTCAAATATTTATACTTGAATTCAAAACTGAAATTTTATCTCAAATAGCAAGTTTTGCAAATTTTAGCATAGGATTAGATACAGTAATGATTACCTTCATGTTTTTGCAAAAAAAAAAAAAACAAAAAAAAACCTAATAATAAAAAGCTTATCAGGCCTTTAAAAAAATCACTCAAAATCCTTTAGTTCTTCTCTTTTTTCTTCCTGAATTAAAAATCAGTCTACTACAAAAATAAACAAGGAGTTAAGAATTCTAGAAATCCACATTGATAATGGATATATGAAACTTTACTAAAAATAAAAAAAAATTAAAATAGAAAAAAGAAACTGAGCACTTTATGTAAGTCTCTAGTATATTCTGGTTATCTCCAGAATAAGAAATAGCCATTTCTTAAGGTATTGTGTTTTAATCCCCGAAGTAACAGTAAATCTTTAAGACTCATGTCTGTTAAGATTAAGATGAATGAAGACATAAACACAATATATACAATTCTAGGCACAACTTCAAAATTTTCAAAATCAGAAATTATCACATAAATACTTTCTTTCTTGTAAACAAATATATGTCTCTCTTCCTTTTGCAAGGAGTGCTTATAATAGACAGGGGGATCTTTTTCTTAATAACCAATAAATTATTTAGGAATTTCAAAAACTTTAGCAATATCTTTTATAGGCTGTTAAGATCTGTTTGCTACCCAAGCAGATGGTTCAAGTCAAAGAACCTGACCAGTTTATAAATAAGAAGATTTTACAAGGTCTTTTTGTTGTGCTTATTCATCCTCTTTAAAATATACCCAATTAAATGCTTCATAATTTTAACATTATGACAATAGCTTCTAGTGAGTTAATCAATAATGTCTATACTAAAATGACTTAAATATTCTAATTAAACAATTATATCATCCTCTTAAATCTCTTATATGATGATTTCCTTAAAATCAAAGTAGGAGAAAAAACATAGTAATACAAGAATAACATACAAAATATATATTTTAAACAAGAAAGAAAACAAAACATTGCCAAATGACACATTCAGTTGAATGTGTTTCCAAATTATATAGAAAATCATTCATTTGATCAGCTTTATCATTTTATACTGACACTAAAACCCGGTGTAAAAATGTATGTGTTGTATGTGATGCAACACCTACATTTAATTAAAGAAATAATCAAGGGGGCAGAGCCAAGATGTCAGAGAAGGCATACGTGACTTTCTAAGCTCTCTCATACCCTCAAAACCAATTATTAAATTCAGCCTCAAAAATACCGCTTGACTGGTAAAACCCACAAATATTAGAAGTACAACAACTTACCAGCCAAAAATAATCTAGAATTTCATCAGAAAAAGTTTGTCCTGAGGGGTCAGAGAAGATCAGCGCAACCAGGGAGAGAACTACAGAGCAAAAGTACAAAACACTTTCCACAAAAATTAAGTCTGATCTAACCAATTGGAAAAATATTAAATGCTCTTTGGTAGGGTGAGCAAATATAATAAAGATGACAATACTACCTAAACTAATCTATTTATTTAGCGGTATACCAATCAGACTCCCAAAATACTGCTTTAATGATCTAGAAAAAATAACAACAAAGTTCACATGGAAAAAAAAAAAAAAGGTCAAGCATTTCAAGGGAATTAATAAAAAAAAAAAAAAAAACAATCAAATGAAAGTGGCTTAGCTGTCCCAGATCTAAAATTATATTATAAAGCAGCAGTTGCCAAAACCATTTTGTATTGGCTAAGAAATAGACTAGTTGTTCAGTGTAATAGGTTAGGTTCAAAGGACAAAATAGTCAATAAGTTTAATGCTCTTTGACAAATCCAAAGACCCCAGCTTTTGGGATAAGAATTCACTGTTTGACAAAAATTGCTGGGAAAATTGGAAACTAGCATGGCAGAAACTACACATTGACCCACACTTAATACTGTATACCAAGATAAGGTCAAAATGGGTTCATGACCTAAGCTAAAGAATGAAATTATAAATAAATTAAGAAGAACTTAGCATAGTTTGTCTTTTAAACTTGTGGAAGAGGAAGGTATTTATGACCAAAGAAGAACTAGAGATCATTACTTATCACAAAATAGAAAATTTTGATTATATCAAATTGAAAAGTTTTTGTACAAACAAAACTAATGCAGACAAAGATTAGAAGGGAAGCAATAAATTGGGAAAACATTTTTACAGGCAAAGGTTCTGATAAAGGCCTCATTTCCAAAATATATAGAGAATTGACTCTAATTTATAAGAAACAAGCCATTCTCCAATTGATAAATGGTCAAAGGATATGAATAGACAACTCTCAGGCAAAGAAATTGAAACTATTTCTAGCCATATGAAAAGATGCTCCAAGTCATTATTAATCAAAGAAATGCAAATTACAACAACTGCGAGATACCAGTACACACATGTCAGATTGACTAGAATGAGAGGTAAAGATAATGTAAAATGTTGGAGGGGATGTGGGAAAACAGGGACATTAATACATTGTTGGTGGAATTGTGAATACATCGACTCATTCTGGAGAATAATTTGGAACTATGCTCAAAAAGTTATCAAACTGTGCATACTCTTTGATCCAACAGTGTTACTATTGGGATTATATCCCAAAGAGATTTTAAAGAAGGGAAAGGGACCTATATGTGCAAGAATGTTTGTGGCAGCCCTCTTTGTAGTGGCCAGAAACTGGAAACTGAGTGGATGCTCATCAATTGGAGAATGTCTGAATAAATTGTGGTATATGAATAGTATGGAATATTATTGTCCAGTAAGAAATGACCAGCAGGATGATTTCGGAAAGTCCTGGAGAGACTTACCTGAACTGATGCTGAGTGAAATGAGCAAGGCCAGGAGATTATTATAGACTTCAACAACAATACTATATGATAATCAATTCTGATGTATCTGGCCATCTTCAGCAATGGAATGAACTAAACCAGTTCCAATGGAGCAGAAATGAATTGAACCAGCTATACCCAGCGAAAGAACTCTGGGAGATGACTAAGAACCATTACATAGAATTCCCAATCCCTCTATTTTTGTCCACCTGCATTTTTTATTTCCTTCACAGGCTAATTGTACACTATTTCAGAGTCCAATTCTTTTTGTACAGCAAAATAACTGTTTGGGTATGTGTACTTATTTTGTATTTAATTTATAATTTAACATATTTAACATGTAATGGTCAACCTGCCATTTGGGGGAAAAGGAGGGGAAAAATTGGAACGAAAGGTTTGGCAATTGTCAATGTTATAAAATTACCCATGCCTATAACTTCTAAATAAAAAGTTATAATAACAAATGATCATAGTAATAATAATAATAATAGTTAATATTTACATGAGGCTTACCACATGCTAGCAGTATATTAAACATTTTGCAATCATTAAACCATTTTGATTATTATGACAACTCTGTTGGTTGAATGCTGTGATTTATTTCTTTTATAGATTAAGAAACTAAAATTACCATAAGGAAAATAATTTGATTAGGGTCATGGAACTAACAAATTTCTGAGACTGAATTTTATCTCAGGTTTTTCTGATCCATAACTCTCTTAATTAAAAAATGAAAAAAGAATGTTTGTATAACATTTTTATTTACCACAATTATATAATTTCAGAATAAAATTCTGTCAATCTAATTTAGATCTTTATTCACTAATTGCAATGTATAATATTTAAAAAAAACCTTTTCCCAAGTGTCATTAGTTGTTACTACTTAAAAGTTAGAAATGTAATGATGTTAATTAGTTCAATTTTCAAGATTCCTAGTTGTACTCACTGATTTCTATACCTTTCTCATTAATTTCTTTTAAAAATACCCAAATAGCTAAGTCAGTTATTTGTTTTTTCAACCTAAATCTACTCCTATATTTAAAGAAATGGGCTTCCACTCTCCTAAAGAAATCTCCTATTCTGTCTCTCTGTCTCTTTCTCTCTGTCTCTCTGTCTCTGTTTTCCATTCAGCCAGAAAGAAATCATGTAATCTTGTAATGGGAAGACATTTCCATTTTCCTGCTTTTATGATATATGAGTAATTTATATTATTCATATTACAAAATATGGTTCTTTGATTTCAGAATTTTACTATGCTATTTTCAAATAATTCCATGTTGCAAATAAATTACTATAGGTTTCCCTCCCTCCAAGGAAAGATCTTCAAAAGAAGCTCTAGATATTTATTTTCTAATTGTTGTTCTTGTTTTTCTTCTTTTTTTAATTATTTAATTTTGATCCTGCTTACATGACAAAAACAATTTTTAACATTCATTTTTAAAACTTTGAATTTCAAATTCTCTTTCTTCCTCTCATTAGCCCTCTCTCAATCACTGAGAATACTAGCAATTTGATACAGGCTATTCATGTGTAGTCATTCAAGACATTTCCACAATAGTCCTGTTGTGAAAGAAAACACACACACAAAAAAAACAAAACAAAACAAAAAAACAAAACAAAACAAAAAAAGCTTAAGTATAAAGAAAGGTTTTTTTTTTTGTTTTGTTTTTGTTTTTTTTTTTTAAAGCATGCTTCAATATGTATTGAGACTATCAGTTCTTTCTTTAAGTATGGATAATATTATTCATCATAAGACCTTCAGAATTATCTTGAATCATTGTATTGCTGAGAATAAGTTTGTCATTTTACAATATTACTGCTACTTTGCACAGAGTACATATCTTTTTTTATTAGTTCATGAAGTCCTTTCAGATTTTTCTAAGAGCATCCATGCTGATCATTTTTTGGAGAGCCATAGTATTCCATCATAATCACATGTTAAAATTTGTTCAGCCATTCCCTAATTTTCAATTCTTTGACCCCAAAAAAGAACTGCTATAAATAATTTTGAACATTTAGATAATTTTATTATTTATTTATTTTTTGGAATCTCTTTTGTGATACATATCTAGTAGTGGTATTGCTGGGTAAAAAGGGTCTGCATGATTTTATAGTCCTTTAGGAATAGTTCCAAGTGGTTCTAGAACAACAGAATAGTTGTTCACAACTCCACCAACAATTTATTAATTTTTCATTTTTCCCACCTCCCTTTCAATATTCATCATTTCCTTTTTCTGTCCTATTAGTCAGTCAAATAAGAATATAGTAGTACTTTGGAATTGCTTTAATTTATATTTATCCAATTAATAGTAGATTAGAGCTTTTTTCCATGTGACTAATGTTATGATTACTTCATCTGAAAACTTCATATCATATGATCATTTATCATTTAGTGAATGGTTTTTATTTTTAAAAAATTTGCCTCATATCTGTATATGTTTCAGAAATAAGGCATTTATCACAGCAGCTTGTTTAAATCTTTTCAAAAGTATTATTTTTATTTTTATTTCTCTCCCTCCTCACCTATTTATTCTGTCCTTTCATTTTTTCTCTCCTGAAAAATATTTTGCTTCTGACAGACCCCTTTCCTTATTTGTTTTTCCTTTTCTCATCTTCCCCTTCTATTATCTTTTTCTTCTGCTATTTTTCTGTAGGCTAAGATAAATTTCTATATATGAGTGTTTTTTTTTTCCCTTTTTGAACCAGTTCTGATGAGAGTAAGGCTTACTCACTAACCATTACATTCCCCACCTTCTATGCAATTGTAAAAGCTTTTTACCCCTCTTTTATATGTGGTAATTTATCTCATTCTACCTCTCCCATTTTCTTTCTTCCAGTACATTCCTCTCTCAGCCTTTTATTTTATTTTTTAGATTCCACTCCTTCACATTTAACTCACACTTCTGCCCACTGTTTATAAATTCTCCTTCAAATTGTCCTAATAATGAAACAACTTTGAGAAGTTATAAATATCATCTTTCCATAGAGGAACATAAACAGTTTAACTTTATTAAATCTTTTATGATTTCCCTTTCTTCAATTTTTGATTCCTCTAATCTTTCTTTCTCAATAATATTCTAGACTGGGAAAGGAACTGATCTTTATTCCATTGAATTTTTTCTCTCTCTGACACACACACACATGTATATGTGCATGTATAATGTACATAGATGTATATATAATGTATAAAACATGTATATGTATGTTTTATATGCATATGTACTATACACATATGTTTATAATGCTCACATACAATATGTGTTCATGTAGATACATATGCATGTATATGTGCATGCATATGTATATAGATATATCTATATATGCATTTAATTGGTAAATATTACTGCTTGAGGCAGCTAGTTGTTATAGTAAATAGAGTACCAACACTGAAGTCTAGAGAACCTGAGTTCAAATCTGGTCTCAGACACTTAACACTCCCTGGCTGTGTGACCATGTGCAAGTCAATTAACCCCAATTGGCTCAGGAAAAAAAAAAAAATTCTGTTTCTTCTTGATTTTCACAGTCTATTATCATTCAGACATTTTAGCTACTAATTTAATTAAACAAGTATTTCATAATAGCCTCAATTCTATTCATTCTTTAGTAGATAAAATCATCTCTTTAGTTACAATAATATTTATATCACCTCTAGTATGAGGAAAGAGGTTTGTGCTGTTTGCTTTTAATATTAATACTGATTGCAAACCTCAAAAAATTCATTAAAATATTTCTAGCAATTATAAAAACCTTTAAACCATGGCAAGAAATAAAGTTATGATATTACATTTCAGTTACAATTTGTAATTTTTAATTCATTTGTAATAATACCTCATTATTTTTCAAGATAGATTATAAAATGGCTTTTTTATTTAATCCTAAAATGACTTTTATTTCGATAACATGCAGTTTTGTGATGTAGAATAAAGGAGGGAGACTCTTCTTTGTATGACATTCACTAGAGGCTGGGGGTAGATGTTTATTTAAAGATTTTCTCCTTTGTTCTTTTTCTCACAGACCTGTAGGGAAATGCACTTATATTCTCATGCTACCTGATACAAAATATAGATATGCCACTTAATTTTTGACAGACACTGATTAGCAAAAACAGAATTGATAATTCCTCAATCATGTATTTTGAGTGGATCTGATGCTACGTCCCACTTATGATTTTCCATAGTCTATTAAAATGAATATGAATTTCATCTTCTTTCTGACAAATCATTTGATGTATTCTAAGAAGAACAACCACTGGTGAGGAATATAATATAATTTATAACAAAATTTCAAAACACACTTTAAAAATTTATTGTTAAATTATTTGTAATTAACTTTAATTTGTAAAACTTTTGAACATCAAATTATATGTTTAAACAGGACTTATTTATTTTATTTTTCAATTGCTCCATAATTTAAAGAAGCTTTTCTTTGTGAACCAGGAAAAAATTATAATAGGCAATTCTTAATCATCAGGTAACATTAACTGCAGTGACTTTAGTGAATTTAGCTTTCCCTCTATCCTAACAGTAAAATTAATTTGTAACAGATCCGGAAAGAGTAATAAATTAAACTGTTACTTTCATGTAACATTCAAAGTTTAATCCCATTTTTTAAAAAAAACAAATGCTACAGAGTATCACTAAAACATTTCAGCATTTATAAAAACATCCATGCCATCCATATTCTGGAAACTTAAAGTAAAAAATTACATTTCAGTCAAAAATTTTGCCTCTAATTTGTTATTTTTGTTCAGTTGTGTTTGATTTTTTATGGCCTCTTTCAGGGCCATATATTGAAATACTTTCCCATTTCCTTCTCTAGATCATTTTATCATTGAGGAAACTGAAACAAACAGGGGTAAATGACTTGTTTCATGTCATACAGTTAATAATTATTTGAGACTGGATTTGAACTTAAGTCTTCCTGACTCCAGGACTGGGGCTTTTATCTAGTTGGCATATTAATTTATATTGCAATACATTTATGCCAACTTGGAAGCAATATTCCTTTTTATTTCTGTCTCTTTTCAGCCTTCTAAGTTTGCCAGAATTCTGAAAGGAAGAGAGACCAATTATCCCAAAGAAATTAATTTTTTTCATTCTTTCTTCTATTGCTGATAAGGCCTAGAAAAAAAATTAGTTTGACTTATAAAATACAGAAAATATGATAAAATATAAACAAGAGTACATACAAATCATTGTGTAAAAGTGGAAGTGCTTTTTTAGACTGAATCTGGGACTCATATACTGTAGGCTAAATTTGTCATTTTTGACTAGGAATGGCATTTATTCCTCTGGACTTTAACTATGGGGAAAAAATTCTCCCAGGGCCTATTAATGACTTCCTTGAAAGGACAGCAATAGCTCCAGCCTAATGCCTAATGTGAGAATATTCCATAAGAAAAATTTCTAGGAGCTCATCTTTTATGGTGATTTCCTGAATTCTCTATTACCAGTTCTTGTCTAAGAATTACTCTGGACACAGACAACATACTAGATACACAAGAGGCAAGCAAAGTTGTACCTTTCCCAATGAAGTTGATGCTTTACCTTTTTTTTCAGAAGAATTGGGACTAAGGGAAAAATCATGTCTCTGGAGCAGTTCTCCAGTAAGAAATTCCCCCCTGGTATACTTTCACTGCAACAGTCTTCCTAAGAAGTTGTTCCAGCACAAAGTTGGGAGCCTAATCATTTATTGATAAGGCCAACAGGTAGTCACAAAACAATTGGTTACTATCTGGTAATATAAAATTTAAGGCCATTTTGTTCTGATTTCATTACTACCTTTGTTGTAGTTTAGAGATATTATAGGAATGTTAAAAATTGTTTTGACATGTAACTGGGCAAAAATAAAACAATTAAAAATGAAGAAGGAAGGGGAAGAAAAGGAGGAAAAGGAGAAGATCAAGGAGAAAAAAAAGAGAAGCAGGAAGAACAGGAGGAGGAGGAGAAGGAAAAAGAAAAAAGAAATCTAATTTCAAGAATAACTAATGCTGTCTAAATAACAGATTTCCTATAATTGATCAAGTTAACATAGACAGAGATTAAAAAGTTTCTTTTAATTAAAGTGATTTATAGAAATGAAACTTTTAAACTTAGAGCAGAAGACTGAATTTGTAAACCTTTAAATTTCTGAACTTAATTGAAAGACAAATAAACATGACTTTCACAGTTATTATAACATGGTTGTATTGAAACAAAATAGAATCAATTAAAAAAGATGGAATTGTTACCAAATTGATTTTCTCAGTAAGAAAAAAATCAGGTTGTGAAAGGCTTTGTATAGCAAAGATATGATTTTTATTTGACCCTAGAGATTAGAGGGATTCACCTGAATTTTTTGACTATGTGTGTGAGTTGCAAGTTTGCCATTTGGATGACATGGTTAGCCCTCCATTTTATGCAAATCATTTTGACACCTGAGTACTTGTTTGAGTGAACTGATTGAGGAGAGGATGGATTTGCTGGATTTGATGGATATGATGGATTTTTGTTTTCCTTTTTAAGGTAAAAAATAAAAATAATGGAAAGAAGTTTAAGAAAGCAAATCTTGGATCAAAATTTGAGTATTCCACCCTTTAAGAATTATGGCTCATCAAAAGGTAAAATGGACTGCCTTTGAAAGCAGAGATTTATTTTAGCAGAATTATCTAAGGATATTGTGGATGACTTCTTGACAAGAATGCTGTAAAAGCAATTCATATTTAACACAATAATTTGATTTGATTGCCTTTTTGTTTTTTTTCAAATTTCAGAGTCTTTATGAAATATAAGAAGTTTGTTATACATAGTTTATATGGGAGGCAGTGTGATGTTTGGAAAATGACAAGTTTTACAGACAGAAAAACTTTGTTTTGGTTTTATTTTACTTACTAGTTCTATAATACTCCAAAAGCTCTTGAACCAGAGTTTTCTCATTTGTACAATAAGGAGAATAATATTTTTCCTGTTTTCATGTTTTTGGAACACTGAAATTGGTTATTATCTGGTAATATAATGGGTAAGACCATTTCTTTTTCTGATTTTATTACTAATTTTGTTGTGGCTTTAGAGATATTATATGTTTAAAGTTATGTTTTAACATATGTTTCTATTTACTGATAGTTCTCTTCTTTTCATGTAGAGGGCCAGCATTCAACAAGTCCATGAACAGCTATAGTCCAGTCCAGATATTACTCAAAACCTACTCTCTGTTAGGGCAAGCAATTTAAACTATTGGCTCACCATCTCCCTAATAACTGTAAAAAATTGCTTGGTAAATTTAGGATAATCTTGATGAAGAATGCATGTGACAGGAACAAGGCATTTTAACTATACAATGAATCTAAGTCACACTTGAGGTATGATAATTTCTGCTATTTACTACTCTGTATTGATAAATATCACAACTATGGTATTTACAATTCTGTGTTGATAAGCATCTTGGTATTGATAAGGTAGATAAGAAAATATCAAAGTATGGATTGTACATTAACCCTGGTATGATGTCACCTGAAAGTAGCTAGTAGTGGCCATATTCATTCACACTCTCAGTATTCACTGGAGCTGGACTCCAACTGATGGCGCCTTAAACTTGGATGGATTTGAATATCTGGTAGAAGAGTGACCTCCTAGTGAACTCAAACATTAAGGTAAGTGGGGAAAGTAAAATTACTTTCCACTAGAAATAAGATTAAGGAAGAGGCAATCACCAAAAGTAATTTATCACCAGGCTGACATGAGGAACAAATTATAAGATATCACATGTAAAACATAAGAAATTTATAAGATAGTAGATATCAGATAAAAATATGGGGTATAGAATATAAGATATCATATAAATTATAATATAAAAATTTAAAAGATAAAAAATATAAAATAAAAAATAAAATTTATAAGATTGATCCTTGTTCAGCTGATATCAACATAGTACACATATCGAATTGGAATAGGGCAAAATCAATCAAGTAGCAGGGACAGAGAATATTATCTGAAATCCTTCTCCTGAACTGCTTTGACATCTTTTAGATGGTGCTCAGTGGCAAAAACCACTTTTAAAGGAGATTATTTGAGGGGGGCGGAGCCAAGATGGCAGAGAAGACACACGCGACTTTCTAAGCTCTTCTCTTACCCTCTTTATCAATATTATATCGAGCCTCAAAAATATTCTTGACTGCTACAATTCGTAAACATAAGAAGTAGAACAACTCACCGGCCAAAGAAAATCTGCAGTCTCGCCAAAAAAAGGTTGGTTCGGGGGCCAGGGGGGAGATGAGCCCAGACGGGGAGAGAAATTAGGTTCTGAGGAGAGCCTCAAACCGAAAGTGAAAGCACAGATCTCAGCACAAGCACCCAGCCCCAACCCCCAGTAAGGGCTTTTCCTTGGGGCAGTTGTGATCCTGCACAGCAGGAGGACGCAGCCCGGGTTAGCCTCCAATCTGCGCAGTGGGGAGCTCCGCTTGGGGCCATAGAGCTTTTCCAGGGCCGATTTGCATCAGGCAGAGACACTGGGCAGAGTTTGCTGCGGTCTGCGGTCAGCTGCTAATACTCACAGTCCCACAAGAGGCTCCAGCCTGGGGCAGTGACACTTTCACCCCTTAGTCTCTAGCCTAGGGCAATCGCTAACCCACACAGCCCAACTGGGCACTTTGATAGCTCGGCCAGTGCTGAATCCACTTCCTGTTGGGGGAAGGGAAAACTGTCACTCAGAGCACTCCCATACCTCGGAGCCAGAGATCGGTTTACATCTTTCCCTGCTCTGCAAAGGAAGCTGGTAACCCCCTTGCCTAGGAGACATACCCTAAAAGCTTTAAAACATGAATAAAAAGATGAAAAGAATAAATGACAACTTCTATGCAGAAAAAGAGCAGGTCAGCAAACCTGAAGAGACCTCAAACAGCAAAAATGCATCAGACTGTCCTCCTTTACATGATGCTCTCAGAGAAGAGACCATTAAAAGTCTCAAAAGAGAGTTAGAAGATAAATGGGGAAAGGAAAGAGAAGCCTTAAAAGAGAGCAACAACTTCCTGAAATACAAATTGGAAAAAGTAAAAAAATCTCAGGAAAGTAAGAATTGTGAATTGGAAAAAATAAAGAATTCACTAGAAATTAGGATTGGTGAATTGGAAAAGACAAAGATCTCGCAAGAAAGTAGGATCTTTGAATTGGAAAAGACAAAGAACACCCAAGAAAGTAGGATCTGTGAATTGGAAAAAGAAAATAATTCACTAAAAAAAAAAAAATTACTGAAATGGAAAAAAATTCCACAGACCAAAACAATACATTTAAAAACTCAATTGGACATATACAGAAAGAAGTAAAAAAAGCTAATGAAGAAAATAATTCTTTAAAAATTAGAACTCAACAAATAGAAACTAATGATTCATTGAGACAGCAAGAATCAGTCAAGCAAAACCAAAAATGACAAACTGGAAAAAACCATGAATTATCTACTTGCAAAAACGACAGACTTGGAAAATAGATCTAGGAGAGATAATCTGAGGATTATTGGACTTTCCGAAAACTATGATAAAAAAAAGAGCCTAGATAGTATTTTACAAGAAATCATCAAAGAGAACTGCCCAGATATAATAGAATCAGAAGGTAAAATAGGCATTGAAAGAATTCATCGAACACCTTCTGAAAGAAACCCTAAAATAAAAACCCCAAGGAATATTGTGGCCAAATTTCAGAACTATCAGATTAAGGAAAAAATTTTACAAGCAGCAAAAAAAAAAACATTTAAATACCGAGGAACCACAATAAGGATCACCCAAGATCTGGCTGCCTCTACATTAAAGGAAAGAAGGGCCTGGAATATGATATTCCGAAAGGCACAAGAACTTGGGATGCAGCAAGAATAAACTAGCCAGCTAAGTTGAGCATTTTCTTCCAGGGAAGAAGATGGACATTTAATGAAACAAATGAATTCCATTTGTTTCTGAAGAAAACCAGAACTAAACAAAAATTTGATCTCCAACCATAGAACTCAAGAGATGCAGAAAAGGTAAAAATAACTCTTGAGAATTGTATTTCTGTTGTGGATATACAAAAAGAATACATGTATAATTTGATTGTACTGATATAACATAAAAAAGGGAAGTAGATATGGAAAAGGGATGATGGCAGAATAAGGTGGGAAGGAGGGATAAAAAGAGGGAAACCACATCCCACAAAGAGGCAAAGGAAACTTATCATATCTGAGGGAATTTGGAGAGGGGGAGGAACATTGTGTGAATCTTACTCTCAGCAGAGTTGGCTCAAAGAAAAAATAATTGACATTTGTTTTAGAGAAAATTTCTCTCGCCTCATTAAAAATGGGGGAGAGGAAAAGGGAAAAGAAAAAGAGTAATAAGGGAAGGAAGGGGAAAAGACTCAAAGGGGTGGAGGGAGGGATTATAAAGATGGTAAGAATCGTGATACAAGAGGGGTACATAAGTTTAAAAGGGGGAAAGAGGGTTGGGGGAGGCAAGAATAAGTAAAGCACAATCTGGGCTTATTAGGAAGGTAGGAAATACAGATTTAGTAATTCTAACCGTAAATGTGAATGGGATGAACTCCCCCATAAAGAGGAGGCAGATAGCAGACTGGATCAAAAGTCAGAACCCTACAATATGTTGTTTACAAGAAACACATTTAAAGCAGGGAGATACATATAGAGTAAAGGGAGAAGGCTGGAGCAAAATCTATTATGCTTCAGGTGAAGTCAAAAAAGCAGGGGTAGCCATCCTTATCTCAGATCAAGCAAAAGTAAAAATTGATCGAATTAAAAGAGATAAGGAAGGAAACTACATCCTGCTAAAGGGTAGCATAAACAACGAAGCAATATCAATATTAAACATATATTCACCAAGTGGTATGGCATCCAACTTCCTAAAGGAGAAGTTAAGAGAGTTGCAAGAAGAAATAGACAACAAAACTGTAATAGTAGGAGATCTCAACCTTGCACTCTCAGAATTAGACAAATCAAACCACAAAACAAATAAGAAAGAAATTAAAGAAGTAAATAGAATATTAGAAAAATTAGGTATGTTGGATCTTTGGAGAAAATTGAATGGAGATAGAAAGGAATATACTTTCTTCTCAGCAGTTCATGGAACCTATTCAAAAACTGACCATATATTAGGACATAAAGACCTCAAAATTAAATGCAAGAAAGCAGAAATAGTAAATGCTTTCTTTTCAGATCATGATGCAATAAAACTACATTCAACAAAACTTAGGGGAAATAGACCAAAAAGTAATTGGAAACTAAACAATCTCATCTTAAAGAATGATTGGGTGAAGCAGCAAATTATAGATACAATTAATAATTTCACTCAAGATAATGACAATGATGAGACATCATACCAAAATTTGTGGGATGCAGCCAAAGCAGTAATAAGAGGGAATTTTATATCCTTAGAGGCTTACTTGAATAAAACAGAGAAAGAAAAGATTAATGAATTGGGCTTGCAACTAAAAAAAAACTAAAAAAACCAAATTAAAAACCCCAATCAAATACTAAATTGGAAATTCTAAAATTAAAAGGAGAAATTAAAAATATTGAAAGTAAAAAAAAAACTATTGAACTAATTAATAAAACTAAGAGTTGGTTCTATGAAAAAGCCAATAAAATAGATAAGCCTTTGGTAAATCTGATTAGAAAAAGGAGGGAGGAAAATGAAATTAGTAGTCTTAAAAATGAAAAGGGAGAACTTTCCACCAATGAAGAGGAAATTAGAGAAATAATAAGGAGTTATTTTGCTCAACTTTATGCCAATAAATTTGATAACCTAAGGGAAATGGATGACTACCTCCAAAAATATAGACTTCCCAGACTAACAGAGGAGGAAGTAAATTGCTTGAATAGTCCCATTTCAGAAAAAGAAATAGAACAGGCAATTAAACAACTCCCTAAGAAAAAAGCCCCAGGACCAGATGGATTTACATGTGAATTTTACCAAACATTTAAAGAACAATTGGCCCCAATGCTATATAAATTATTTGATAAAATAGGGAATGAAGGAGTCCTACCAAATTCCTTCTATGACACAGACATGGTACTGATACCTAAACCAGGTAGGCTGAAAACAGAGAAAAAAAATTATAGACCAATCTCCCTAATGAATATTGATGCTAAAATCTTAAATAAGATATTAGCACAAAGACTACAGAAAATCATCTCCAAGACAATACAATATGATCAAGTAGGATTTATACCAGGGATGCAGGGCTGGTTCAATATTAGGAAAACTATCAATATAATTGGCCATGTTAATAACCAAATTAACAAAAACCATATGATCATCTCAATAGATGCAGAAAAAGCATTTGATAAAATCCAACATCCATTCCTATTAAAAACACTTGAGAGTATAGGAATAAATGGACTTTTCCTTAAAATAATCAGCAGCATCTATTTAAACCATCAGTAAGCATCATATGTAATGGAGACAAACTGCAACCATTCCCAATAAGATCTGGAGTGAAACAAGGTTGCCCTACTATCACCGTTACTATTTAATATTGTATTAGAAACGCTAGCTATAGCAATAAGAGCTGAGAAAGAGATTAAAGGAATAAGAATAGGCAATGAGGAAGCCAAATTATCACTCTTTGCCGATGACATGATGGTATACTTAGAGAACCCCAGAGATTCTGCTAAAAAGTTATTAGAAATAATCCACAACTTTAGCAAAGTTGCTGGTTATAAATAAACCCACATAAGTCATCAGCATTCTTATATATCACTAACAAAATCCAACAGTCAGAGTTACAAAGAGAAATTCCATTTAAAGTAACTACTGATAATATAAAATATTTAGGAATCTATCTGCCAAGGGAAAATCAGAAACTTTATGAGCAAAATTACAGACCACTTTTCACACAAATTAAGTCTGATCTAACCAATTGGAAAAATATTAAATGCTCTTGGATAGGGCAAGCAAATATAATAAAGATGACAATATTACCTAAACTAATCTATTTATTTAGCGCTATACCAATCAGACTCCCAAAAAAACTATTTTAATGACCTAAAAAAAAAACAACAAAGTTCATATGGAAAAATAAAAGGTCAAGAATTTCAAGGGAATTAATGAAAAAAAAATCAAATGATGGTGGCTTAGCTGTATCAGATCTAAAATTATATTATAGAGCAGCAGTTACCAAAACTATTTGGTATTGGCTAAGGAATAGATTAGTTGATCAGTGGAATAGAGTAGGTTCAAGGATAAAACAGTCAACAAATATAGCAACCTAGTCTTTGACAAACCCAAAGATCCCAGCTTTTGGGATAAGAACTTACTGTTTGATAAAAATTGCTGGGAAAATTGGAAACTAATATGGCAGAAACTAGGCATTGATCCATACTTAACGCCGTACACCAAGATAAGGTCAAAATGGGTTCATGACCTAGGCATAAAGAATGAAATCATAATAAATTAGAGGAACATAGGATAGTTTACATCTCAGACCTGTGGAAGGGAAGGTCTTTATGACAAGCAGAACTAGAGATCATTACTGATCACAAAATAGAAAATTTTGATTGTACCAAACTGAAAAGTTTTTGTACAAACAAAACTAATGCAGACAAGATTAGAAGGGAAGCAATAAACTGGGAAAATATTTTTACAGTCAAAGGTTCTGATAAAGGCCTCATTTCCAAAATATATAGAGAATTAACTCTAATTTATAAAAAATGAAGCCATTCTCCAATTGAAAAATGGTCAAAGGATATGAACAGACAATTCTCAGATGAAGAAATTGAAACTATTTCTAGTCATATGAAAAGATGCTCCAAGTCATTATTAATCAGAGAAATGCAAATTAAGACAACTCTAAGTTACCACTACACACCTGTCAGATTGGCTAAGATGACAGGAAAAAATAATGATGATTGTTGGAGGGGATGCGGGAAAACTGGGACATTGATGCATTGTTGGTGGAGTCGTGAACGAATCCAACCATTTTGGAGAGTAGTTTGGAACTATGCTCAAAAACTTATCAAACTGTGCATACCCTTTGATCCAGCAGTGTTACTACTGGGATTATATCCCAAAGAGATTATAAGAAGGGAAAGGGACCTGTATGTGCACAAATGTTTGTGGGCAGCCCTTTTGTAGTGGCTAAAAACTGGAAACTGAATGGATGTCCATCAGTTGGAGAATGGCTGAATAAATTGTGGTATATGAATATTATGGAATATTACTGTTCTGTAAGAAATGACCAACAGGATAATTTCAGAAAGTCCTGGAGAGACTTACAGGAACTGATGCTGAGTGAAATGAGCAGGACCAGGAGATCATTATATACTTCAACAACAATACTATATGATGACCAGTTCTGATGGACCAGGCCATCCTCAGCAACGAGATCAACCAAATCATTTCTAATGAAGCAGTAATGAACTGAACTAGCTATGCCCAGAAAAAGAACTCTGGGAGATGACTAAAAACCATTACATTGAATTCCTAATCCCTATATTTATGCACACCTGCATTTTTGATTTCCTTCACAAGCTAATTGTACAATATTTCAGAGTCTGATTCTTTTTGTACAGCAAAATAACGTTTTGGTCATGTATACTTATTGTCTATCTAATTTATGTTTATATTTAACATCTACTGGTCATCCTGCCATCTAGGGGAGGGAATGGGGGGGTAAGAGGTGAAAAATTGGAACAAGAGGTTTGGCAATTGTTAATGCTGTAAAGTTACCCATGTATATATCCTGTAAATAAAAGGCTATTAAATTAAAAAAAAAAAGAAAGAAAAAAAAAAAAAACAAAGGAACCTATCTGCCAAGGGAAAATCAGAAACTTTATGAGCAAAATTACAGGCCACTTTTCACACAAATTAAATCTGATCTAACCAATTGGAAAAATATTAAATGCTCTTGGATAGGGCGAGCAAATATAATAAAGATGACAATATTACCTAAACTAATCTATTTATTTAGCACTATACCAATCAGACTCCCAAAAAACTATTTTAATGACCTAGAAAAAATAACAACAAAGTTCATATGGAAAAACAAAAGGTCAAGAATTTCAAGGGAATCAATGAAAAAAAAATCAAATGAAGGTGGCTTAGCTGTACCATATCTAAAATTATATTATAGAGCAGCAGTTACCAAAACTATTTGGTATTGGCTAAGGAATAGATTAGTTGATCAGTGGAATAGATTAGGTTCAAGGGATAAAACAGTCAACAAATATACAACCTAGTCTTTGACAAACCCAAAGATCCCAGCTTTTGGGATAAGAACTTACTGTTTGATAAAAATTGCTGGGAAAATTGGAAACTAATATGGCAGAAACTAGGCATTGATCCATACTTAACGCCGTACACCAAGATAAGGTCAAAATGGGTTCATGACCTAGGCATAAAGAATGAAATTATTAATAAATTAGAGGAACACAGGATAGTTTACCTCTCAGACCTGTGGAAGGGGAAGGTCTTTATGACCAAAGCAGAACTAGAGATCATTACTGATCACAAAATAGAAAATTTCGATTATACCAAACTGAAAAGTTTTTGTACAAACAAAACTAATGCAGACAAGATGAGAAGGGAAGCAATAAACTGGGAAAATATTTTTACAGTTAAAGGTTCTGATAAAAGCCTCATTTCCAAAATATATAGAGAATTAACTCTAATTTATAAAAAATGAAGCCATTCTCCAATTGAAAATGGTCAAAGGATATGAACAGACAATTCTCAGATGAAGAAATTGAAACTATTTCTAGTCATATGAAAAGATGCTCCAAGTCATTATTAATCAGAGAAATGCAAATTAAGACAACTCTAAGTTACCACTACACACCTGTCAGATTGGCTAAGATGACAGGAAAAAATAATGATGATTGTTGGAGGGGATGCGGGAAAACTGGGACATTGATGCATTGTTGGTGGAGTCGTGAACGAATCCAACCATTTTGGAGAGTAGTTTGGAACTATGCTCAAAAACTTATCAAACTGTGCATACCCTTTGATCCAGCAGTGTTACTACTGGGATTATATCCCAAAGAGATTATAAAGAAGGGAAAGGGACCTGTATGTGCACAAATGTTTGTGGCAGCCCTTTTTGTAGTGGCTAAAAACTGGAAACTGAATGGATGTCCATCAGTTGGAGAATGGCTGAATAAATTGTGGTATATGAATATTATGGAATATTACTGTTCTGTAAGAAATGACCAACAGGATGATTTCAGAAAGTCCTGGAGAGACTTACAGGAACTGATGCTGAGTGAAATGAGCAGGACCAGGAGATCATTATATACTTCAAACAACAATACTATATGATGACCAGTTCTGATGGACCAGGCCATCCTCAGCAACGAGATCAACCAAATCATTTCTAATGGAGCAGTAATGAACTGAACTAGCTATGCCCAGAAAAAGAACTCTGGGAGATGACTAAAAACCATTACATTGAATTCCCAATCCCTATATTTATGCACACCTGCATTTTTGATTTCCTTCACAAGCTAATTGTACAATATTTCAGAGTCTGATTCTTTTTGTACAGCAAAATAACGTTTTGGTCATGTATACTTATTGTCTATCTAATTTATGTTTATATTTAACATCTACTGGTCATCCTGCCATCTAGGGGAGGGGGTGGGGGGGTAAGAGGTGAAAAATTGGAACAAGAGGTTTGGCAATTGTTAATGCTGTAAAGTTACCCATGTATATATCCTGTAAATAAAAGGCTATTAAAAAAAAAAAAAAGAGTCTTAGGGGTGGATGTGGATATCTGTTTGTTGAGATGTTTATTCTATAAAAAGCATGAAACCCTGGAAAGTTTTCTCAACATTTAAAGATGAAATTTCCAGAATTAAAAAAAAGTCATTTTTAAGTTAAAATTTGAAATTAAGTGTTTAGATAATCCTTACAATACATGTGCATTAGTTGTGGGGAAAAAACTAATGAGAATCACAGAAGGAAATGTTGTTTCTGCATGAGTGCTGTGCACATTTGATGTCAGTGTTGGACTTTGTCAAGCAACTTAGAGATTGGGGCTTCCAACAAAGATATGCTACATTTTCCCATCTCTAATTCTGGGGCTAAGAAAAATAACAAATTTCTATGAAATTATAGTAGGACCAACCAATGATCATATAGATAATAGCAACTCATTTGCTCATGATTTTTAGCTAAAAATAACCTTCAGAATCTAATTTCAAATTCCATTCAAATGCATTCTCCTTGAGGAAAAAGGTCTACCTTGATGTTTGCTTATATTTATAACAAACCCTTACAAAATGTTAAAAAAAAAAAAAGAAGATTATTTGAGATGGAAGACAGTGTTTTTGGGGAATACCTAGAGCAGCATGGGTAAAAGTACCAAGAAAAAAAAATAATAGTGGAACATCTTACACAAAATTCAGACGAGAACCTTAGGAGACTTTTGTCAACTTTGTCAATCACTTAATGATGGCAATCCAGCTTTCAATCTGCATGGAGAGGCAGCTTAAGTTTTATTGAAACAGCTTGCCTTTGAAAATGCTAATGTCAATTGTAAGAAAGCATTAGCTGTAGGAAAACCAAAAACCAAAACAAAAACAAAAACAACTTTTTAGATGAAATGATTCAAAGGTGTCAGAATATTGGGACTTATTCTTTTCAAGAGACAGTAATGGCTGCTGCACGAAATCAGGAAAATTTATGATCTAAAACATTTTCAAATTCTTGTAGCTATATAATTGTGGACAATTGGCCCACATAAGAGAAAAAAAAATGTATTGCTCCAAAGTTTAACTTCATCTCAATTCAGCAGATAAAACTTTAACCTTAAGTCCAAAATGCAGGAAGGGGAGAAATTGGGGTTCTGAATATCACTCTCAGAATGAAAGGGAAGGTAATTTGGTATCAGGAAACCATTCAATGGGAGCTGTACTTTCCCTTATTCCTCCCTCATGATGTGCCTTCAAGCAACATCTTTCATTTGACTTATTGATAGTACAATATTTTATACATGTTACCCTGGAAAGTGCTGGCCTTGATTTGTCCCCCTTGGTGTCACACCAAATTACTGATAATATGCAATATGTTATCTCCCCACTGGAGTCTCAGGTTTACTTCTTTCTAATATGCTAGGTCTTATTTTAAGATGCAGTTCACAGTCACTGCTAAAGTGTAAGGTTATGCCTGGAGTGGTAAATTCTGATTTTTTTAGGGTAAATATGTATTCTTTGCTATGCCACTCCTCAACATGGTATTTTAAAAAAAGAGAGGGAGGAAGAAGATAGCACAGTTATTAATAATACCTTACAAAAATAGGAAACAAATAAAAATAAATTTTGGGGTGCTGGAAAATTTTTGAGGTACAGGAAAAGAGGCATTCTGGATGCAACCTATGACTGATTCTAAACCTATCTTAAAATATGAATTCGAACAGATAACTTAGTTACTTTAAATGATTATCAAAAATTGTTGAGGGATATTAATTGGATAAAACTGTATTTCAAATTGGAAACATATGAATCAACAAAATTATTCAAAACTTTCAGAGGAGATTGCAAAGAATATTTTCTGCCTAGCCTCAAATATTCATTCATACTCTTGGTATTCACTGGAGCTGAACTTCAACATCTTCTATCTACGGTATCTTCAAAGATCCCCAACCCAAGTTTATTTAAAGGAATATACAACATGAAAGATACTGATGAAATCTTTAGTCATAGCACTCTAGTTGATCTATATATTTCCATCATCATATATTATACAAACTCCTCTATTATACAGCTTCACTAAGTTTCAAAGTAAAGGAATATACAACATGAAAGATACTGATGAAATCTTTAGTCATAGCACTCTAGTTGATCTATATATTTCCATCATCATATATTATACAAACTCCTCTATTATACAGCTTCACTAAGTTTCAAAGTAATAATCACTTCTCCCCTTATAGATAATTAGGAGAGAGATTAGACAGTTACAGCAGTTATTGATCATGTGCATGATTTGTGGACCTAGGGTAAAAAAAATTAAATAGCATTAAATGTACAACTCTTAACTTTATAGTTTAGAATCCACAATAACAGAATCAGAGAAGGGTCTGATGATTCATACTAAGTATAATCTATCAATTTAATAATATTCCTAAGATTCATAACTGAATATTTCCTTTAGACATTTTCTGCATTTTAGGAGTTTGATCCTGAGCTCTGAATGACTTAACTATCTGATTTACAGAGAGGAAAATGAAAGAAATTACGCTACCAAAAATACTAAAAGAACAAGATATTATTTTTGTAGTCCCACTATAATGTTATACCAGTGATTTGAATAGCTATTACTTATAATTGATACTTTTGAAAATTTTAAAGTATAATCTCTAAGTCTAGCATTGTTTTTTTCATAGACTATTATTATATAATCCCGTATTTTATTATTGACAAGGGAATTAGTTATAAAATGTTCATAATAATGATGAATCAATGTTAGCTATAAAGATATAGAAAAAATATATATATAATTTTTAATTTAAATTTTTATTATAGCTTTTTTATATACAAAACATATGCATGGATACTTTTTCAACATTGACCCTTGCAAAACCTTCTGTTCCAACTTTTCTCCTCCTTCCCTCCATCCCCTGTCCTAGATGGCAGGTAGCTCCATACATGTTAAATATGTTAAAGAATATTGTAAATATAATATGTGTATACATATTTATACAATTATCTTGTACAGGAAAGATCAGATTTAGAAAGAAGTTAATAACCTGACAACCTGAGAAGAAAAAAGCAAAAATGCAAGCAAATAATAACAGAAAGAGTGGAAATGTTATGTTATGGTCCATACTCATTTCCCAGTGTTCTTTCTCTGGGTATAGCTGGTTCTGCCCATTACTGATCAATCAAAATTATTTTGGGTCCTCTCATTGTAGAAGAGAGCCACATCCATCAAAATTGTTCATCATGTAATATTGTTGAAGTAAATAATTATTTCCTGGTTCTATCTATTTCACTTAGCATCAGTTCATGTATGTCTGTCCAAGCCTCTCTGTATTCATTCTGCTGGTCATTTCTTATAGAACAATAATATCCCATAAAATTCATATAGTTTATTCAGGCATTCTCCAATTAGTGGGCATTCATTCAATTTCCAGTTTCTAGGCACTACAAAAAGGCTGCCACATACATTTTTGCATATACGGGTCTCTTTCCCTTCTTTAATATATCTTTGGGATATAAGCCCAGTAATAATGCTACTCGATCAAAGGATATGCACATTTTGATAACTTTTTGAGCATAGTTCCAAATTGCTCTCTAGAATGGTTTTGATCCATTAACAACTCCACCAATGATGCATCAGTATCCCAGTTTTCCCACATACCTTCCAACATTCATCATTATCTTTTCCTGTCATCTTAGCCAATCTGACAAGTGTGTACTGCTATCTCAGAGTTGTCTTAATTTACATTTCTCTGATCCACAATGATTTGGAACACCTTTTCATATGGCTAGAAATAGGTTCAATTTCTTCATCTGAAAATTATCTGTTCATATCCTTTGACCATTTATCAATTGGAGAATGATTTGATTTCTTATAAATTCGAGGCAATTCCCCTTATATTTTGGAGATAAAGCCTTTATCAAAATCTTTAGCTGTAAAAATGTTTTCTAAGTTTATTGCTTCACTTCTAATCCTGTCCACATTATTTTTATGTGTACAAAAGCTTTTTAACTTAATATAATCAAAATTTTTTATTTTGTAATCAATAATGATCTATAGTTTTTCTTTAGTCACAAATTCCTTCCTCCTCCATAGGTCTGAGAGGGAAACTATCCTATGTTCTTCTAATTTATTTGTAATCTCATTCTTTATGCCTAGATCATGAACCCATTTTAATTTTATCTTGGTCTATGGTGTTAAGTATGGGTCAATGCCTAGTTTCTGGCATACCAATTTCTAATTATCCCAGCAATTTTTGTGAAATAATAAATTCTTATCCCAAAAGCTGGGGGTTTGTTAAACACTAGAATGCTATAATTATTGGCTATTTTGTTTTGTGAACCTCACCTATTCTACAGATCAACTAGTCTATTTATTAGCCAATACCAAATGGTGTTGGTGACTGCTGCTTTATAATAAGGTTTTAGATCTGGTACAGCTAGGTCATCTTCATTTGATTTTTTTTTTTCATTAGTTCCCTTGAAATTCTTGATCTTTTGTTCTTCCATATGAATTTTGTTGTTATTTTTTCTAAGCCATTAAAATAGTTTCTTGGGAGTCTGATTAGTATAGCACTAAACAAATGATTCATTTAGGTATTATTGTCCTTATTGTATTTGTTCGACCTATCCAGGAGCACTTAATATTTTTTTTTCCAGTTGCTTAGATCAGACTTCCTTTGTGTGGAAAATATTTTACAATTTTGCTCATACAGTTTCTGACTTTCCCCTGGCAAATAGATTCCCAAATATTTTATACTATCGACAGTTATTTTAAATGGAATTTCTCTTTCTATTTCTAGCTGTTGGAATTTGTTAGTGATATAAAAAAATGCTAATGATATATGTGTATTTATTTTATATCCTGCAACTTCCTAAAGTTGTGGATTATTTCTAATAGCTTTTTAGTAGAATCTCTGGGGTTCTCTAAATATACCATCATATCATCAGCAAGGAGTAATAATTTGGATTCTTCATGAATTACTTTAATTCCTTTAATTTCTTTTTTATCTCTTATTGCAAAGCTAGTGTTTCTAATACAGTATTGAATAGTAATGGTGAAAGTGGGCAACCTTGTTTCATTCCTGATTTTACTTGGAATCGTTCCAGTTTATCACCATTACATATGATGCTTACTGATGGTTTTAGTAATTGCTATTGACTATTTTTTGGGGAAAATAAAGAGTCTATACTCAGTGTTTTTAATAAAAATGGATGTTGGATTTTATCAAATTTTTTTCTGCATCTATTGAGATGATCATTTTTTTTGTTAATTTGGTTATTGATATAGTCTAATAGTTTTGATAATATTGATAATAGTTTTCCTAATATTGAACCAACACTCCATTCCTGGTCTAAATCCTACTTGGTCAGTTGTATTATCCTAGAGATGATTTTCTTAGGTCCTTTACTTATTTATTTAGTTAGTTATCTATTTATTTATTTAATTTAATTTTTATTTTTTTTTATTTAAGATTTTTTCATTGATATTCATTAAGGAGATTGGTATATAATTTTCTTTCTTTTTTTTCATTCTACCTGGTTTAGGTATCAGTATCATTTCTGTGTCATAACAGGAATTTGGAAGGACTCCTTCATTCCCTATTTTTTCAAATAGTTTATATAGCATTGGAGATAATTCTTCTTTATATGTTTGGTAGAATTCACATGTAAATCAATCTGGCCCTGTGGATATTTTTAGGGAGATGATTAATAGTTTGTTCTATTTCTTTTTCTAAAATGGGATTATTTAAGCAATTTTCTTCTTCCTCTTTTAATCTGGGAAACCTATATTTTTGAAGATATTCATGCATTTCATTTCAAGTTATCAAATTTATTAGCATAAAATTGGGCAAAGTAACTTCTAATTATTGCTGTTATTTTCTGTTCATTAGTGGAAATTTCCCCCTTTTTATTCTAAAGACTAACAATTAATTTTCCTCTTCTCTTTTCTAATCATATTTACCAAGGGTTTATCTATTTTGTTGTTGTTGGTTTTTTTTTTCATAAAAGCAACTCTTAGTTGTATATATTAATTCAATAGTTTCTTTTTTATTTTCAATTTTATTGATGTCTCCTTTTATTTTTAGACTTTCAAGTTTAATGTTTGATTGGGGGACTTTAATTTGCTCTTTTTCTAGCTTTGTAAATGGTAAGCCTAATTCATTGATCTTCTCTTTCTCTATTCTATGCAAGTCAACCTCTAGAGATATAAATTGTCCCCTTATTACCACCTTGGATGCATCACAAACATTTTCGTATGATGTCTCATTATTGTAATTCTCTTGGGTGAATTTATTAATTGTGTCTATGATTGTCTGTTTCACCCAATCATTCTTTAGGATGATATTATTTAGTTTCCAATTACTTTTTGGTCTATTTCCCCCTGGCTTTTTATTGAATGTAATTTTTATTGCATTGTGATCTGAAAAGGATGCATTTACACTTCTGCTTTTCTACATTTGAATTTGAGGTCTTTATGTCCTAATATATGGTCAATTTTTATATAGTTTCCATGAACTGATAAAAAGAAAGTGTACTCCTTTCTTGTCTCCATTCAGTTTTCTCCAGAGATCTATCATACTTAACTTTTCTAGTGTTCTATTTACCTCTTTAACTTCTTTCTTATTTATTTTGTGGTTTGATTTATCTAGTTCTGAGAGTGCAAGGTTGAGATCTCCCACTATTATAGTTTTGCTGTCCATTTCTTCTTGCAGCTCTCTTGACTTCTCCTTTAGGAATGTTATATGTTATATCACTTGGTGCCTATATGTTTAGTATTAATATTGCTTCATTATTTATGCTACTTTTTAGTAAGATGTAGTGTCCTTCCTTATCTCTTTTAATTAGGTCAATTTTTGCTTTTGCTTGATCTGAGATCAGGATGGCTACCCCTACTTCTTTGGCTTCACCTGAAGCATATTAGATTCTGCTCCAGCCTTTTACCTTTATTCTGTATATATCATCCTGCTTCAAATGTGTTTCCTGTAAACAACATATTGTAGGATTCTGGCTTTTAATCCAGTTTGTTATCTGCCTTTGCTTTATGGGGGAGTTTACTCCATTCATATTTATGGTTAAAACTACTAATTCTGTATGTCCTGCTATTTTATTATATCCAAATTATGGGGATAATTTTCTTTCCCCCTTACAGGCCTCCCAAGTATTAATCTTATGAGCATCACTTGTCTCACTCAGCTCTCCCTCTTTAGAATCCCTCCCTCCCCCTTGAAGTCCCTCCCCTTTTCTTAAATCTTTTCCTTACTATTTCTGTATTCCCTTCTATTTGCACTAACCCTGTCCTTTTAAATTTTTCCTCTCCCACTTTTCAGTGAGGTGGGAGAAGTTTCTATGTAAACCAAATAAATCTAATATTCTCTCTTTGAGCCAAATCTTATGATACTTAAGATTAACATTTTGTTTATCCTCCTTCATTCATTCCCTCAGATATAATAGGTTTCATTTGCTTCTTCATGAAATGTAGTTTCCCTCTTTTTACCTCCACTTTTCCCTTTTTCTGGTACAATTTCCTTTCCACCTCTAGTTCCTTTTTTATAACAGTAAAATCAAATTATTCATGTACTCTTTATGTACATGCACAATAGAAATACAGTTCTCAAGAGTTCTTTTTACCTTTTTAAGCTTCTCTTGAGCATATATTTTGAGGTCAAACTTTTTGTTTAGCTCTGTTTTTTTTCATCAGGAATAAATGAAATTCACATATTTCATTGAATGGCCATCTTCTTCCCTGGAAAAAATGCTTATTTTGGCTGGGTTAGTTATTCTTGGCTGCATGTCAAGTTCTTTTGGCTTTTGGAATATCAGATTCCAAGCCCTTCAATCTTTTAATATGGATGCTGCTAGATCCTGAATTATTCTAAGTGTGACTCCTCAATATTTGAATTTTTTTTTTCTGGCTGCTTGTAGTATTTTTTTTTCCTTGGTCTGATAGTTCTGGAATTTAGCCACAATATTTTTTGGAGTTTTGATTTTGGGATCTCTTTCAGTAGAAATTTGATGAATTCTTTCAATGTTTATTTTGCCTTCTGTTTCTATAACATTTGGGCAGTTCTCTTTAATGATTTCCTAAGAAGTAGTGTCTAGGATCTTTTTTCATCATGATTTTCAGGGAGTTCAATAATACTTAGATTATCTCTCCCACATATATTTTCCAGGTCTGATGTTTTCCCAAGTAGGTATTTAATTTCTTTTTTTTTTTTTGGTTTTGCTTGACTGATTCTTGGTGTTTTATCGAGTCATTCATTTCCATTTTTTTAATGAATTCTTAATGAATTATCTTTTTTCATTTACTGTAGCATTCTTATTTGTTTTTCTGGAGGTCTCTGGAACAGCCTTCTCTTTAGTTGATTAATCTTCACTAGAATAGCCAGGTGTTAAAGTCCAAATCCTTTATTGTCTCCTTCACAATCTAGTTTCCTTGCCTGGGGTCTGAGCCAGCTTTCTGCCGATTCTTTCAAACAGGCCTTGGTCTCAGTGGGAAAAGTGTAAGAGGTCAGCAACCACAGTGATGTGAGATGAAGTGAAAAAATCTGTCTCTCAGTCCCCCAGGAGAGCCACCAAGATCCTGACTGAAGATGGAATGAATCTGTCTTTGAGTCCCAGCTGGCTGTTATATACTATTATAATTACATCATTGTAGGTGTAAATCTTGTAGAACTAGATTAAGTACTAAGGAATGTACTGAACTAGAGAATTTTTAATCACCAACTAGATAATAAACTAGATAACCATTGTCTTTATGAATTCCACTGACTTAACACCTTGTAAGATTCTTTGTTTCAGAGCTCTGGCCCATAACAATTTACTTTTTATTTCTTTTTGTATTTGTCCAATTGAGTTTTTAAATGAGTTATTTTGTTCTATGGAATTTTTTTTCGCATTTCACCATTTTTTTAAAGAAGTATTTTCTTTTTCCAATTCACAAATTCTGTTTTTCAGGGAGTTGGTTTCTTTTTCCACTCTATCTTTTAATGACTTATCCTAACCCTCTTGCAAAGCTTTCCTTTCCTTTCCCCATTTTTCATCTAGCTCTCTTTCAATATCCTTTTAAATTTCTTCTATGATAGCCTTGTGTGATGGGGAATAGATCATATCCACCTTTGGATCTAGAGACAAACTGTTTTTAATCTTCTTAGGGTTTGAAGTCTGTTCTTTTTCCATAGTTCGAGCCATTGATAGTTCAAGCATGCTTTGCCTTTTTGCTCATTTTGGAAAAAAAAACAAAACAAAAAAAAAAACCTAGGGTCTGCTTATCAGGGTCAGTGGGGTATTTCCAAGATGACTCTACAGACAATAGGAAGTGGCAGTGAAAGGGAAGTGGGATAGCACTCACTGGCTGTACTGGGACCTGAAATCAGATCCTGAAATCAGCAGCAGTGGAAAGGCAGCTACTAGGACTACGTTGGGACCAACTACTGAGGCTGTGCCTTGGTCATGCTGAGTCACTCCGGGTGTTGGATGTGTATGCTAGGTCCAGGAAAACTAGTATTTTTGAGGTTGCATTCTTTACCCCCTATGTTTATAACTTCTCTGCTGTTTTACTGGCTTGCTGCCAGGGCAAAGTAGCTCACACTGTGGTAATGTTTTCCCCCCAGATTTTTTGTCAGCAGAGACCACACCCCCCTCCTCCCCCCCTCCCCCCCTCCCCCCCCAGTCTGTTCAGCCATGAGCTATTTCCCTATCTCTCACTGCTTGCCTGAGGTCTGTGCCTGGCTTATCCCGTTCTGGCCCCACCCACAAGCAAAATAGACATTTTCTGGCAAATTTTGAGAATATCTACTGTTGGTAATGTGTTGTACTCCCAATATCCATGAGTTTGACAGTCAAGCACTAATTCTGAGGCTGAGTATTGTTAAACTAGATTGAGGGAAAAAGAGAATTTAGAACCATGTCTGTGTCCTCATCACTATCTTGGCTCTGCCCCAATATATTTTTAAAATAGAATTTTATTTCAATCTTATATTTTATTTTCATAGGGGACAGCATATATTTATTATTCATATGCTTTAAATTTTCAATGATCTGTAAGTTCATCCATGGGGGTACTCCATTTACTGTGATAGATTAGCATCTTCACTGTCTTATCTTGGAAGTGAATTTCATGATTGATTAGGACTATATAAACTTTTAATGCTTTTATAAGTCATCTCTATCTAGTGACTTTTCTTGCTTTTTTTTAAAGATCGAAATGAAATCTCATCTCCTATAGGTAATCTTTCCAAATTCTTCTTTATTTTAGCCCTTTCCTTCTTTTATTTCCTATTTACCTTATATATGGCTTATTTGCAAATACTTATTTGCTTCTTGTTTTCCCCCATTTGATTTTTAACTCCTTGAGAGCAAGGACCAGCTTTTGTTTCTTTTTGTTTGCCCAAGAATTAGTATGATGATTGGCATATAGTACATATTTAATAAATATTCATTGACTTACTAACTTTCTGATCCTAAACATCTTGGAATTTAACAAGTGTATTTTTCAGATGACATATACAGTTTTCTGTTGCACCAGAACTAATATACACTTCTCAGTTGATAGCCCTGCCAAACTTCTCATTCTGCTGACTTAGCCTTTGAAATCCCTGGGTCAACTTCAACCCACCATGAGGTATTAGTGGGGAATTTAGTGAAATTTTATTCCAATAAGGGAGTAAGATTAATTTCCCATCCTCTTTTGCCTCTTTTCCACAAACTTATCACCCAAAAGTTAATTTAAATATCTCTTTCTTGTGCAAAATTTCTACTTGGCTAAATATACCAACTGATGTTACATTTGCTGAAATACCAACAATGTGATTAGCCAAATTACTTAAAATATTTCCTCTTAACAAGAACAGAATAATCACAGCATTATTTTCTTAATTACCTAGCAGTCTAGTTGAGATTAAACTATTTGCTGAAATTTGTGATGCAATAAAAATGTTGTTTAGTACTAAGGGTATAAACTAAACATTTAGATTAAAATATGTCTTGAGGTGAAAAGATAGTATCTACAGTAGGATTGCTCACAGCTGCACCACTAATGGTTCTTAATAGATACCAGCTAATGATACATGTCAAGTAGGGAAGCAGGTTTTAGTCTTAAACCTCCTGCTAACATTGTTCATTGAAACTTACTGGGAGTTTCTATCAATTTCCCCAAATGAAATGCACAAACTTAACTAGTTAGAATTTTTTTCCATTTTCCATTCAATATTTATCTTCTAAAATCACAAATCGATTTTCAGGAGGAGAATTTCCTTAAAATCAATCAACAATTGTCTTTTTCATTCTATGATGCTGAGCAATAAGATATTTATTTGACTTTATTCCTAGGAAGCAAAACATTAAGGGATTTTTTTTTGAGTATTTTGGCAATCCCCTTACCTGCTTTGGACATTATGAATTATAATTATAGGAAAAGAAGGAGAGAAAGATAAAATAGCATAGCTATATTGATTATTCTGAAATTATTTGAGTTAAACAATCAGCTTAGGAAAAAGAGGAAAAGGGCAGGGTATGGCTGTCTGCCTGATAATGAAGTTCCTATCTCATTGGTAGCTTTATAACATTTATAACACTTCATCAGTATATAAAAATATCATGGCCAAACAAGGTGATTTTCCAAAGCTACTTCTGGACTCTTCTGCTTCTATGGAAAGGGAGACTATGATATTATTGCCAATTTTTATTAAATGAATGTGTTCAAATTTGTAAAATTTATTAACAATTAAACATTTTCATTGTTAACATTTATCTCTTAATGTATTTTCTATTTTCTTTATCATAAAACTATTTGTATTATTTATCATAGATTTAATTATCTAAAATCATTTGTCTTAAAATAATGACCTAAGTTTGCATTATTTAATATTTGCTCATATAAATTGAGGCCATTATTTGCCACACATCAAAGTGTTATTTATTATTTTTAATTATATTTTTCTCCATTATGGGTAAACAATTTTTAATATTAAATTTTTAAACAATTTGGTCTGCAAATTCTCTCCCTCCCCTGACTTCTTCCTGAGAAGGCAAGCAATTTGATATAGATTATGAGATCACAAAAAACATGTTCATGTGTTAGTAATGTTGTGAAAGAAAACACAAATAAATAAAATAATAAAGAAAAGTTTAAAATTGTATTTCAGGTTTCCTTCCTACTCCATTAGTTTTTTTTTTTTCTCTAGATATCAATAGCATTTTCACCCTATTTCCTTCAGAATTGTTTTGGAACATTTTATTGCTGAGAATAGCTAAGTTACTCACAACTTATCATCATAATATTACTCTTTCTGTGTACAATGTTCTCTTGATTCTGCTTATTATATTTTTCTTCAGTTCATATAAATCTTTCCAGGTTTCCTGAGACCATTCTACTCATCATTTATCACAGCACAATATAGTATTCCATCACAATCATATATCAAAACTTGTTCAGCTATTCCCCAATTGGCATTCCCTCAACTTCCAATTCTTTGCCACCACAAAAAGAAGTGTTATAAATATTTTTTGTACATCTAAGTCTATATATAATTTTATTGCACTTTTGGCGTAGTTCCAAAGAACTGTCCAGAAAGGTTATATCAATTCTCATTGTGTAATAGTCCTTGTTTTTCTACATTTTTCCTCCATTTTTTTTTTGTCCTTTTAAAATTATATTTAGCTAACCTGATAAGTATGATTCAGTACTTTAGAGTTGTAATTTTTTGGAACTTTTTTCTCATGACAATTAACTTTGATTTCTTCCAGGTCTCTACTGAAGAAATTTAGATATAGTTAAAAGGTGTCTTTTCTTCCATTGGAAAGGACTTCAAGAAACTGGCATCATCTCTATGTAAATATAATAGATTGGAATTGAGTGGTAGGGCTTTGATGAAGCTATGCTAATTTTTTCCACAATCAAATTTTCATAATTACATGCAAAAACAATTTTAATATTTTGTTTTCAAATTTTGGATTCCAAATTCTTTCTCTGTTGCCTTTTCCCTTTTGTTGAGAAGACAAGCAATTTAACAAAGTTTATGCATGTGTAGTCATGCAAAACATTTTTCTTTGTTAGCATTTTGTCAAAGAAAACACAGATAATCATTCTTCCCAAGAAAATAAAGTAAACAAAAAGTATCTTTAGTTTGCAATCATGGTCTATTAGTGCTTTTTCTGTAACATTAACTTTTATCATCAATCCTATAGAATTATCTTGAATCATTGTATTGTAAAGAGAATAGCTAAATTATTCAATATTGGTCATCATACTATATCAATGTTATTGTACAAAATATTCTATTGGCTCTGCTTATTTAATTTTGCATCAATTCATGTATGTATTTCCATGTTTTGTCCTGAAGTCATCTTGTTATAATATTTTAAAGCACAATATTATTCTATCATGATCATATGTGATAACTTGTTATGCACTCCCTAAATGATGGCCATCCATCCAATTTCTAATTCTTTGCAACCATTACAAGAAACATTATAAATATCTTTGTACATGTAGGTTATTTTTCCTTTTTAAAACACTTCTTTGGAATGCAATAATTCCTTTTTCTTGTTTACCTTTTTTATACTTCTCTTGAGACTCATATTTGAAAATAGAATTTTCTATTCAGCTGTGGTCTTTTCATGAATGTTTCAAAGTCCTCTATTTCATTGCAGGTCAATCTCCCCAACCCCCAAAGAATTATCTTCAATTTTGATGAGCAGATGATTCTTTGTTGCATTACTACAACTTTTGTTCTGAAGAATATTATACATCAAATCCTAAAATCCTTTAATGTAAATGCTATTAAATGTTGTGTGCTGACCATGTGTCCACAGTACTTGAATTGTTTCTTTTTGAATTGTTTGCAATTTTTTATCCTTGATCTGGGATCTCTGGAATTTGGCTATAATATTATAGGAAGTTTTCATGATCTCTTTCAGGAGGTAATTGGTGGATATTTCAATTTTTATTTTGCCCTCTACTTCTAAAGTATCAGCACAGTTTTCCTTGATAACTTCTTGAAAGATGATGTCTAGGACCATTTTTGATCATGACTTTCAGATAGTTCAATCATTCCTAAATTATTTTACCTGGATCTATTTTCCAGGTCAGTTTTACTTATTTTTTCAATCAGATATTTTACATTTTCTTCTCTTTTCTCATTCTTTTCATTTTGTTTGTTTAGTTTTTGAATGTGTTATAAAGTCATCAGATTCCAATTGCAAATTTCAAATTATTAAGGAATTATTTTCTTCAGTGAATGTTTTAATGTTTTCCCCCATTTGACCAATGCTGCTTTCCAAGGAATTTTTTGGTGTGTGTATGTGTGTGTGTGTGCCTCTTTTGCTATTTGATCTATGCAGTTATTAAAATGTGGTTTTCTTCAGTATATTTTGTGCCATCTTTGTGCCATGATTTTTTTATCTGCACAGCTTTCCTTTCTCTTCCCAATTATTCCTGTATCTCTCTTTCTTGATTTTTGAGCTCTTCCACCACCTGTGACTAATTCCCATTTTTCTTTAATATTTTAGATTCAGGAGTTTTGACTTTATTTCCCTCTGAGTGTGCATTTTGATATCCTTTTTCACTCTGATAATTTTCTTTGGTAAAATTTGTTTACTGTAATTATGTAAAGGTATTTGTAGGGAGAAGAGAGTTCAGGCAGGTCCCTGCATTTACACTGTCATAAAGATTTCATTTCCTACAATTAAATTTTACTGCATGACTAATTATTAGTTGGATTATAAAAAAGTAAAAATGCAATGATCAATGTGGAAAACACTTGGAAGATAAAACAAAGAATGGGAATAAGGGCAAAAGTCTAAAATTTATCTAAATGTAGGTAAAGTTTGCCCTTTTAAAATTAATTACAAATTGAATAGACAGGTAAACATATAGAGGGTTTTGAGACATGATTCAGAGAAAACAAGGTTTCAGAGAAGATTATATTTATCTTAAAATAGATGAAATGATTTCCTCAGCAAAGGAGAAATAGAAGGATTTTATAATAAGAGAAGTATAAATTAGGGGGTAGATTTGGGACTTTTAGAGCATCTTTCAGTTGCTGAAAGAATTCTGATATCGTTAACCACAGAAAAATAAACATATTATCATGCAGTAGTGAGGATGAATATTAAGTGATACTTACTTCCAAGCTATACTTATCTTTAAAGTTTAATTTTTTTCCTCCCCACTAATGAATGGATTCCATTAGCACATCACTTCCCATTTCCACACTCTCAATTTCGACAATTTTGAAATGGATCATCAAAAGTACAATCTGGAAGTAGCTTGTCTTAAGCACATATTTTCATCATTGTATGAAGAAACAAATCATCCAGAGAAGATTAAAGAATTTTAATGATGTTTTGGTCACATCTGTAAAAATGAGAAAACATTCTTATAGTTTGATGTGGACTAAAAGAGAAGCAAAAAGAGGGGGTAAAGACTACATGGTATGTGTTATTGTTGATGGTGGTGGTGAGAAGGACTTCAACATTGAGCAACAAGATTATTTTAAATCTGTTCTATATTTTTTAATAATAATTGCCAAGGATTTTTCCAGAATCAATGAGACAAATTTGACATGTCAAATACTATTCCAGTTCTTAAATGACCTTAGTATACTAAATACTACTGAAGGCTTATTGAAAGGTTTCAAGAAATGAATGTATTTTCTATTTGTGCCTAGATAACAATGCTAAGCTAATGCTTTAGATCTGTTTAGTTCACTATCCAATATTAAAAACAGTTTTGTCTTCTGTTGGTTCAGTTGCCACACAGAGATTCAATTCTATTTATAGTCTATTCTATCTGTGTGGCAATGTGCTCTTTAATTAGTTAATCAAACCCTTTCCCAAGAGAAGCTATCAAGCAGAAGGAGAACTGAAAGGGCAACCAGTAAATTTTGGAACAAAATTACAGAGTTTTAGACAAAGGCAGTATAATAGATACAATTTAATCAAAATGACTAAATGATCATGTTATGTTTAGAAAGGAATTTCCTTTTAAAGAAAGTAATGATAGAGATGAAATCTGGGACCTAGAAAATAAACCTTATTAGTAGCAACATATCATAGAATTATTAGAATATATTAGAGTTCCATGGACTTACTGTATTATAAAATGCAGTCAGGTAAATGACTAACTTCAGGGACTTGGAGTTTGGGAGTAGTTGAAGGCAGAAGTTTTGTCATCCTGGTTAATAGGGACTCTAAAAACTAGAGAGAATATTGGGAGAAGAACTTTGCTAAGAAAGGAATCTAACCATTAAAGAAATCAGGAGTGTCTCCCAGAATACAGATTCAAATGATAGAAATGATCAAATATCAGTATATATGGGCAAATAAGAGAATCAAAACAATAACAACAAAAATCAGCAAGTCTGAATCAAAGAATACATTAGAAGTATATGATATTTCAACAAACAAGAAATAAGAGACAAGTTCCTGTCTTCCTAATGTGACCTTTTATAATATCTTGGGATGTACTAATTAACAGTGACTATATTTTCCAAACAGAAAATTAGAACATATGATCTCTCATTGACCATTTCTTTGGCAAAACCCTGTAAGCAAGGTATTTCCAAGTGTATCAAGGACAAGTTGTCACTTCACATATTTCCACCCTAATCCCTTAAAAGGGACTGCTTGTTGTGATTCAGGGCTGGAGAGAAATTATTAGTTTTAAATCATAGAAATAATATACCAAGTAGTAAGTCTAAGTCAGGGATTTTTAACCTTGTGTCCAACAGATTGCTGCACATATTCAAAGTGTTATCTTATGTCAGAAATGGAGCAAATCAAACTCCTGTGTAAATCCAACTGGGGATTGAGCCCACAAATGACAGCTACATTCTCATAATGAGTAAAAAAAAATGAGGATTCCCAATCTCAAAAATAAAAACAGATAAACCAATCAAAGCTCTGTATTAGCTTTCAGATTACTATTTGAGCACAAATTTATGCTTTGAAAAAAGTAGCATATAGCAATGATATACTAAGTGGCCAATAGTTGCTATGTGAGTGAAACGCTCTCAGAAAAACCTGAAAAAAACTTCCATGAGCTCATATAAAGTAAAATGTACTGTGTACAAAGTAATGTCAATATTGTAAGGTGATCAGCTATGAATGACTTTGTTATTCTCAGCAATGCAATGATCCAAGACAACTCTGATGATCTTAAGATGAAAAAAACATCTATATCCAGAAAAAAAAAACTGATTGTGTTTGAATACAGAATGAAGCATACTTTTTTTTTACTTTATTTTTGCGTATGTGCATGTGTGCCTGTGTGTGTGTGTGTCTGTGTGTGTGTGTGTGTGTGCACTTAGGAGAAGAATCTATGTTTTCTTTCACACATGATTTTTATGGAAATGATTTGCATAGCTTCACATATGTATTTTCAGTGGGGGGATGGGAAGGAAGCATGAGTGAGAATCTGGGACTCAAAGTTTCAAAAACAAATGTAAAAAATTCTTCAATATGTAACTGGTGAAAAATAAAATAAAAGTAAAAAAAAAGTTAACATCATCCAGCTACTGGGGGGAAATGACTTTTGAGTGTCACTATTTATTGGATTAAATGAATATTGGCAAAACTGGCAAGAGCTATGATGTATTCAGGGCAAACTTTTCTTAAGTGGGGAGCACACACTGCTTTGCAGACATTGGTTAGGACATTTTGGTGTCAGTAAAAATATCCTTAGTTTTGCATTTTTGAAGATTGAGGAAATCTATTCTCCTTTTCATTCCTTTGCATAATTTCCTTTAACACTAATGGACCTCACTAATCTTTACTAATCTTCCCTAATGTAGTTCATATTAATGTTAATGGGAACCTCTGAAAAATATAACAATGACCTCTTGTTATCTGCCTGTAGCAAACTTTGAGCTTATTAACTTTATTGTAGAATCATAGCATGGCATTTATGTAAAGAATATGTCTTTTCAAGTTTCCTAATCTGTTCATTCAAATTACAGAAGTGTATGAGAGGAAAAAATGTATCTTCAAATGCATCTCCAGTAACTGTGTATTTCCACAACATTTATTCATTGTTGACTTAAAGAAGAATTGATATTTACTATTTACTCTTTTGTAAAATGAATTACAAGGCAACTGGTGGCTCAATGAATACAGCACTGGGCCAGAAATCAGGATCATCTGAGCTCAAATTAAACTTGTTTGACCCCAGGCAAATCACTTAATCTCTGGCTTCCTGGCATAAGGAACCACTAAATCCACTGAAGAAGAAACAGTAAACTGCTCCAGCATTTTTGGAACAACAACAAAAACAATACTCGGATTCTTATTGTCCATAAGGTCATTAAGAGTCAAATATGACTGATTAAGTGAATAACAAAAAAAAATATTGTAGTTCATTTTGGCTGGTGATTGTATTGTCTTCTGCATATTGCCAAGGAGTAGAATTATTAGATCATGTCTTCCAATGCTAAGAAAAAGTAAATTTTACTAAGTGGAGGATTTTTCAATATAGTATACTATAAGAATATATATATATATATTTAATTTTTCAAAGGAGCAAATGGATGATTAAAAAGAAAAGTGTATAAATGTTCTAGAAGTGGATAGGCAAAATAACAGCCTATGATTGATTAAAGAAGACAATGTCATATTTTCAAATGGTTGTGTTCATGCACAATTAATATAGGGAACTGTATATGTGAAGCAAATTCAATGCAAAACTCCTTCCTTTCCCTTTCTAAAATTTTGCCCATGTGTTGCTGCTGAAACTTATAATTATCAAATTATAGGATCATAGATATTGACTTGTAAACAGCTTCAAAGGCAATCTACTCTAATCTTTCATTTTTAGAAGTGGTTTTAATAGTTTAATGTTTGAGTAAACAGAGGCTTAGTTAAGTGAAACAACTTTTCCACAGTTACAGCATTCAAATCCTATTCCACTTTTTCTGTGTATGTCATGATGCTATTTTTCATTCCCTTGGGTAATGGCACAGAAAAGCTGTAACTAAAATAAAAAATGCCTAATATTATAATACACTTAACCTTCATTATATTAACTTAAATGAATCTATTATACTACCTTGCAAATCTCTTAGTATGGTTCTGATGAATGATGCACATGAAAGATATGATTCTAGCATGGAATTTTGCCTGGGAAACAAAGGTGAGATTTTATGTAGTAGGTTCTTTAGAAAGTAGTGAGCAACATGAAGATGTTGAACAACTGGGGAGACAGAGAGGAGAAAAAGAAAGGTTATCAAGAGAGAATTGAGAAGAGCACTGAAAAAAAATGTTTTAAGTATTAAAACCTAAAATAAAACACATAAGACCCAGTGAACTTTTAAAGATCAGAACAGGCAATGATATTGGCCAATGTTGGAAAATGGGAGTAAGTAAATATTGTAAGATTTAAGAAAACAAAATGTTAGAAGAGATCAAATGAATATAAATGCCAGAGATAAACTAATTATTCACCAAAAGCTCAGACAGAACCAGGGGAAAGGTAGAAGCTGGAAAGATAGGGTAAAAGACAATGATACTAATGGACTTTAGTGTTCCTCAGACCTGGACAATTCTAATATAAAAAGACTTTAATCAACTAACATTTCTATTTGTCTATCATGTCCAAGCATTGTTACATATTGGGATGAGGAAAAAACAAACACTAAAATTGTCCTTAAACTCAAGTAACTTATATTTTATTATTAGCAGAGATAGCATACCCATATATAAATATATTAAAAACAAATGTGTTAATAAAGGGGAAATTGCATCATAGTGAATAAACAGGGTAAAAGACAATGATACTAATGGACTTTAGTGTTCCTCAGACCTGGACAACTCTAACATAAAAATACTTTAATCAACTAACATTTCTATTTGTCTATCATGTCCAAGAATTGTTATATATTGGGATGAGGAAAAAACGAACACTAAAATGGTGCTTACACTCAAGTAACTTATATTTTATTATTAGCAGAGATAGCATACCCATATATAAATATATAAAAACAAATGTGATAATAAAGGGGAAATTGCATCTCAGTGAATAAACAGCTGGCCTCAAAGTCAGAATGTTCTGAGTTCAAGCCCTACCAGTTCTACAGAATGCTTATGTGAACCTGAGTAAATCACTTATCTTCTTAGGAACCCTAGCAATGTATTAAGATATTAAGCTGGAGATAAAGTGTCTCTCTACACCAATACAGAACATTTTAAACTAGGGAATTCTAACATAGAATAAATTATAGTACTTATAATAAATAAATGTGTGTATGCATGTTTGTATATACATGCATACATGTATGTACGTATATGTATGTAATTAAAAAATATGGGGCTAGGGTTTTAGAAGATGGAAAGATAATCAAATGTATTATTCATAAAATGAGATTAAGTTAAAGTTTGATGGAAAGATTTTAAAGTAAAGATTCATTTTCCTCCTTCAAATCTATTAACAAAAAGACACACATGAAATCAAATATGATTCTTTTGTAACCATTTGGAATAATATAAAAATGTCATAAAGGTAACATAAATTGCCAATTTAAGATCCAGACTATGTTCATGTCCTATATTAAACAAATTCTGGTTGGAGACCTCAAGACTACCTTCAAAGGGAATGATCTTAGTTTTTGAATGTTATGAAAATGGAACACTAACACTGGCATGTAAACTTATTCCATACATACATATATATATATATATATATATATATATGCCATATATATAAACTAATGCCATATATAAACCTGGCATATAAACCAGGACTTAAAATAAAGTCTTGGTATGAGCCTATTTGCCAAGGACCAATTTTGACAAATACAAAGTTTTGATGCTGAAAAATTGAGTATATGGCAATGATCACATTAGCAATGGTGAACAGTAAAACAGATCATAAAGGCAAAATGGTCTTCAGTCCTTTTTTAAAAAAAATATTATTATAGCTTTTTTATTTACAAAACATGCATGGGTAATTTTTCAACACAGACCCTTGTAAAACCTTCTATTCCAACTTTTCCCCGCCTTCCCCCTACCCCCTTCCCTTGATGGCAGATAGTCCAATACATGTTAAATATGTTAAGTATATGTTAAATCAAATACATGTATACATATTTATACAGTTATTTTGCTACACAAGAAAAATCAGATCTAGAAAGATAGAAAAAAACCTGAGAAGGAAAACAATAACAAAAGCAAACAATAACAAAAAGAATAGAAATTCTATGTTGTGGTCCATGCTTATTTCCCATAGTTCTCTCTCTGGGTGTAGCTGACTCTTTTCATTACTACACAATTGGAACTGGTTTGAATCATCTCATTGTTGAAGAGAGAGAGCCACGTCCATCAGAATTAATCATTATATAGTCTTTTTGTTGATATGTATCTGCCCATTGCACTTAGTATCAATACATGTAAATCCAAGACTCTCTGAAATCATCCTATTGGTCATTTCTTACACAACAATAATCCATAACATTCACTACCATAATTTATTCAGCCATTCTCTAATTCATGGACATCCATTCAGTTTCAGGTTTCCAGCCACTACAAAAAGGACTGCCACAAAACATTTTTTGCACATATGGATCCCTTTAATATCTTTTGGGAGATAAGCCCGGTAGTAACCCTGCTAGATCAACAGTTATACACAATTTGATAACTTTCTGAATATAATTTCAAATTGCTCTCCAGAATGGTTGGATTCATTCATAACTCCACTAACAATGCATCCATGTCCCAGTTTTCCCACATCCCCTCCAATATTCATCATTATCTTTTCCTGTCATCTTAGTCAATCTGAGAGGTATGTAGTGGTATCTCAGTGTTGTCTTAATTTGCATTTCTCTGATCAATAATGATTTGGAGCAACTTTTCATACGACTAGAAATAGTTTCAATGTATTTGTCTGAAAATTGTCTGTTCATATTCTTTGACCATTTATCAATTGGAAATTGTCTTGATTTCTTATAAATTTGAGCCAATTATCTATATTATTTGGAAATGAGGTCTTTATCAAAACTTTTGAATGTAAAAATGTTTTCCCACTTTATTGCTTCCCTTCTAATCTTGTCTTCATTAATTTTCTTTGTACAAAAAAAATTAACTTAATGTTATCAAAATTATCTATTTTGTGATCAATTATGATCTTTAATTCTTCTTTGGTCACAAATACCTTCCTTCTCCACAGGTCTGAGAGGCAAAGTATCCTATGTTCTTCTAATTTATTTATAATCTCTTTCTTTATGTCTAGATCATGAATATATTTTGGCCTTAGCTTGGTATACAGTGTTAAGTGTGTGTCAATGCTTAGTTTCTGCCATACTAGTTTCTAATTTTTCCAGCAGTTTTTGTCAAATAGTGAAGTCTTTTCCCAAAAGCTAGCTTCTTTTGGTTTGTCAAATACTAAATTTCTATAGTTATTGACTAATTTTTCCTGTGAACATAACCTATTCTACTGAACAACAAGTCCACTTCTTAGCCAGTATCAAATGGTTTTGACGACCGCTGCTTTATAATATAGTTTTAGATCTGGTACAGCTAGGCCATCTTCATTCGATTTTTTTTTTTTCATTTTTTCCCTCAAAATTCTGGATCTTTTGTTCTTCCAGATGATTTTTGTTGTTATTTTTTCTAGATCAGTCAAATAGTTTCTTGAGAGTCTGATTGGTATAGCACTAAATAAATAGATTACTTTAGGGAGGATTGTCATCTTTATTATATTTCCTTGACCCATCCAAGAGCATTTAATATTTTCCCAGTTGTTTTGATCTGACTTTATTTATGTGGAAAATGTTTTATAGTTTTGCTCATGTGATTCCTGACTTTCCCTTGGCAACTAGATTCCCAAATATTTTATACTACTGACAGTTATTTTAAAAGGAATTTCTCATTTGTATCTCTAGCTTTTGGGTTTTGTTAGTGATGTATGAAAATGATTTATGCGGATTTATTTTAAATCCTTCAACATTCCTAAAATTATCAATTATTACTAATAGCTGTTTAGTTGATTCTCTGGGGTTCTCTAACTATACCATTATATCATCTGGAAAAAGTGATCATTTGGTTTCTTCATTACTTATTTCAATTCCTTTAATCTCATTTTCATCTCTTATTGCCAAAGATAGCATTTCTAATACAATATTGTACAGTAATGGTGATAGTGGCCAAAGTTGTTTCACTCCTGATCTTACTGGAAATGTTCTAGTTTATCCCTTTTGCACATGAGGCTTACTGATATTTTTAGAAAGATGCTATTGATTACTTTAAGGAAGAGTTCATTTATTTCTATACCTCCTAGTGTTTTTAATAGGAATGGGTGTTAGATTTTACCAAATTCTTTTTCTGTATCTATTGATAATTTTATATGGTTTTTCTTAATTTGTCTATTGATATAATCAATTATGCTAAAATCAGGTCTCCATCCCTGGTGTAAATCCTATTTGGTCATGGTGTATTATGCTGGGAATGACTTTTTGTAATCTCTTGCTTATATTTTATTTAATATTTTTGCATCATTATTCATTAGGGAGATTGGTCTATGATTTTTTTCCTCTGTTTTCATCCTTCCTGGTTTAGGCATCAGTTTCATTCCTGTGTCATAAAAGGAATTTGGTAGGACTCCTTCAATCCCTATTTTTCCAAATAGATTATATAGCATTGGAGTTAATTGTTTTTAAATATTTGGCTGAATTCATATGGAAATTCATCTGGCCCTGGGGATTTTTCCTTAGGGAGTTGAATAATAGCTTGTTCTCTTTCTAAAATGGGACTATTTAAGGAATTTACTTCTGCCTCTGTTAATCTGGACAACCTATATTTTTATAGGTATTCCTCCATTTCACTTAGGTTATCAAATTTATTGACATAAAGTTTGGCAAAGTAACTCCTAATTATTGTTCTAATTTCCTCTTCATTAGTGGAAAGTCCTCCACTTTCACTTGTAAGACTAACAATTTGATTTTGCTTGTTACTTTTTCTAATCAAATTTACCAAAGCTTTATCTATTTTGTTGTTTTTTCCCCATAAAACTAATTCTTAGGCTTATTTATCAATTCAATAGTTTTTTTTTTTTTTTTTTACTTGAAAGCCCAATTCGTTGATCTTCTTTTTCTCCGTTTTATGCAAGTAAGTCTCCAAAGATATAAAATGTCTCTTTATTACTGCTTTGGCTGCATCCCACAAATTTTGGTATGTTGTCTCATTAATGTCATTCTCTTGGATGAAATTATTAGTTGTGTCTATGATTTGCTGTTTTACCCATTCATTCTTTAGGATGAGATTATTTAGTTTCCATTTACTTTTTAGTCTATTTTCCCCTGGCTTTTTATTGAGTGTAGTTTTATTAGATCATGACTGGAAAAGGTTGCATTTACTATTTCTGCCTTTCTGCATTTAAATTTGAGGTCTTTATGTCCTAATATATGAACAATTTTTTGCATAGATTTCATGAATGACCAAGAAGAAAGTGTACTCTTTTCTGTCTCCATTCAGGTTTTTCCAAAGAGCTATCATTTTTCTAGTGTTTATTTATGCCTTCAACTTCTTTCTTATTTATTTTGTGGTTTGATTTATCTAGTTCTGAGAGTGCAATGTTGAGATCTCCCACAATTATTATTTTGCTGTCTATTCCTTCTTGCAGCTCTCTTAACTTCTCATTTAGGAATTTTGATGCTATACCACTTGGTACATATATGTTTAGTATTGATATTGATTCATTATCTATGGTACCTTTTAGCAAGATATAGTGCCCTTCCTTATCTCTTTTAATTAGATCAATTTTTGCTTTTGCTTAATCTGAGATCATGTTGTCCACCCCTGCTTTTTTTACTTCATCCAAAGCATAGTAGATTCTGCTCCAGCCTTTACCTTTACTTTGTATGTATCACCCTGCTTTAAATGTGTTTCCAATAAACAACATATTGTATGATTCTGGCTTTCAATCCAGGCTTCTATATGCCTCCACTTCATGGGAGAGTTCACCCCATTCACATTTATGGTTAAAACTATTAATTCTGTATTTACTGCCATCTTATCTCCATACTTTTCTCTTTCCTTTCCCTTTATCCCTCTCCCCAGTATTTAACTTATGGGCACCACTTGCCTCAAGCAGCCCTCACCCTTTTGAGTCCTTCCTGCTTTCTTATACCTTTCCTCTGCTATTTCTGTATTCCCTTCTATTTAGCTTACTCCTTCCCCTTTTTTCCTTTTTTTCCCTCCCTCTTTTCAATAAGGTGAGAGAAGTTTCTCTATAAGCCATATAGGTCTAACATTTTCTCCTAAGCCAAATCTAAAGAGTGTAAGATTCATAAAATGTTCATCTCCCTCTTTCCTTTCCCTGAAATAGAATAGGTTTTCTTTGCCTCTTTATGAGATGTCATTTCCCTCTTTTTACCTCCACTTTTCCCTTTTTCTGATACAATCCTTTTTTTCTACCTCTAGTTCCTTTTTATATTATAATAGTAAAATCAGATAATACATGTTCTCTCTATGTATACCCAAATCAGAAATACACTTCTCAAGAGTTTTTTTTACCTTTTTATTGTTATCTTGAGTCCTATATTTGGAGGTCAAATTTTGTGTTTAACTCTGGGTTTTTCATCAGAAATAAATGGAATTCGCCTCTTTCATTGAATGCTCATCTTCTTCCCTGGAAGAAAATGCTCAATTTAGAGAGGTAGTTTATTCTTGGCTGCATTCCAAGTTCCTTTGCCTTTTGGAATATCAGATTTGAATCTCCTTTGTCCTTTAATGTAGGAGCTGCTGGATCCTGAGTAATCCTTATTGTGGCTTCTCTGTATTTGAACAGTTTTTTTTTTTTTTTTTTCTGGATGATTGTAATATTTTCCCTTGGTACACTAGTTCTGAAATTTAGCTAATATTCCTTGGGCTTTTAATTTTGGGGTCTCTTTAGAAGGTGTTAGATGAATTCTTCCAATGGCTATTTTACTTTTTGAGTCTATGACATCTGGGTAGTTCTCTTTAATAATTTTATGATAAATAGTATCTAGACTTTATTTTTTTTTCATCATGATTTTCAGAAAGTCCAATAATCCTTAGATTATCTCTCCTAGATCTATTTCCCAGGTCTGTTGTTTTCCCAAGCACTATATTAACATTTTTTGCCTATTTTTTCTTTTTTTTTTTTGGTTTTGCTTGATTACTTATTTCTTATCCAGTCATTCATTTCCATTTGTTCACTTCTGATTTTTAATGAATTATTTTCTTCCTTTACTTTTTTTTACTTCTTTTTGTATTTGTCCAATTGTGCTTTTAAATAACTTGTTTTGTTGCATGGAATTTTTTTTTTTTCCATTTCACACACACACACACACACACAAAAAAAAAAAAAAAAAATTAAGGAGTTAATTTCTTTTTCCAAGTCACAAATTCTGTTTTCCTGGGAGTACTTTACTTTTTCCATTTCATATTTCGTTTTTCAGGTCACTGTTTTCTTTTTCCTATCTATCTTTTTAATGAAATATATGCTTTTTATTAACCCTCTCGCAAAGTTTTCCTTTCCTTTCCCTATTTTTATTTTAGCTCTTTTTAAAGATCCTTTTTATTTTTAGTTAGGAGAGTCTTGTGTGATGCAGACCTAGTTATATAACTCTTTGGCACATCATGTGAAGACAATCTGCTTTTAGTCTCCTCAGGGTTTGAAATCTATTCTTCTCTTTCACTATAGAAACTCTCTATAATCAGATTTGCTTTTCCTTTTTACTCATTTAAAAAAAATGGGATCTTCTTTTAGGGCAAGGAAGTCTCAAGCTTCCTCTACAGACACTAGGAAGCAGCAGCTGCACTGGGATTTTGCTGAGTCACTCCAGGGCCTGATTGGGTGTGGCCAGGTCCTGTGAGACTCCTGCTCTTTGTGGGGCACTCTTTAACTTTAGTGTTTGTGTTGGATGCTTTATAAGTTCTTATCTGTTCAACTGGTTTGCAGCTAGGGCAGAATAGCCAACACTGTTGTAGAGTCCTTCCCATAGATTCTCCACTCTGTGTAAGCTCCCCATCTGCTTAACATGTACTGGCCTCCATGCTTTGTCCCTGTGCCTGTGTCTGACTACCTCCTCCACTGCCCCACTGAAACAGATGATTTCTGACATTCTTTCAAATTGTCTCCTGCAGGTAACTTGCTACAGTGCCAATATGCATAGATTCTGCCATTTCAGCACTATTTCAGAATCTGAATTTTGTAATTAGTGTGAGAGTACTCGGAAAGATCAAAAAGAAATGTTTGTCCTCTCTACCATCTTGGCTCCACAACCCCTTAGTCCTTCTTGAGCAGTAATAAGGACAAAGTGTTAGAAAAGGAGAAAGAAGAGAACAAAAGTATCAGATTTTAGCCAAACATTAACTTGACAATTGGTACTCAAAGCATAGCATCTTCTTTAATAAATTTGATTTACTATGAAAGATCTTATGAAGTTATAAATTATGAAAAAAAATAAAATTTCTGAAAATAATAGTTAATGGAACAATCCCAAAGTCAATTTTGGAAGTCCTTAAATTACCTCTTCTATTTTCCATTGAGATAAAGTTGAAAAAATTTATAACTGTGGTCATGGTACTCAATGATCATAGAATTGAAATTCTGAAAAAATCACACAGATCACAAATCACTTCAGTTGAAAGCAGTTCAACAATTTTTATATTTTAAAAAAATATATATGTGACACCTATAGGCCAATGTGGTATAGGGATACTGTACTCAGAATTATCAAAATCTCTAAATAGCATTAGTAGCACCAAATTCATACATGAATACAACATTTCTGTTTGATGAGTTATTGTTTAATATTCTTTTGGTCTGATTCCTAAATACATCTATCTTTGAGATACCCAAACTGGATTATTATAATTTCTGGCAGAGACCTCTAGAAATTCACAAAGTTCAAGTAATTTCCAACCTCTTTTAAATAAAATGATAGGACAAATATTAAGATATAGAATGGCAGACCTTATTTATAGACCATGCTGACTTTGGTCTTTCCACTTTCAAAAGTCTTTCTCTTCTCTTCTCAGAATGCTGCCAGGCAGGAAGAAGTAGTAAAAAAAAAAATCTTGCTTAATGCCTTTTGAACGCACCCATTAGTTTAATACTGTAGCCAGTGATTGATATTTTCTTTTTTCTATTTTGTTCAAGTAAGCACCAAGAGATATATAATTGTCTCTAAGCACTGCATAGGCTGCATCCCATAAATTTTGGCATGTTTCCTCAACATTGTCATAATTTTGCACAAAATTATGGATTTTTTATAAGTTTTGTTTTTTTTTTGTTTTGTTTTGTTTCACCCACTTATTAGGATTAGATTGTTTTGTTTCCAGGTAATTTTGGCTTTATTTTCCCCCAATTATTTATCATATTTAATTTTTATTGCATAATGATCTGAAAAGGATGTGTTTATTATTTCTGCCTTTCTGCATTTGATTTTGAAGTTTATATGTCCTAATACATGCCCAGTTGTTGTATAGTTTACATATATTGCTGAGAAAATATATATTCCTTTCTGTTCCCATTCAATTTTCTCCAAAGATCTATTATACCTAACTTTTATAGAAATCTATTTGCCTCCTAAACTTTTTTCTTGTTTATACTTGTGCTTTGATTTACCTAGTTCTGATAGAGAGAGATTGACTTCCCCACTAGTATAGTTTTGCTTTCTATTTTTTCTTTATTGAAGCCAATCAATAGGAACTTTTTTACAATATGTTTGCCAATTGGAACCATTCACAAAATATCTGTCCATGCTCTAAACTAGTGGTAATCAAAATGAAATTTGAATAATTTAAAACTATATATAATGATCTTTGTATATATTAACTTAGAAAAACAAGTTAGCATTATTTATGGAAAAGAAAACCCATATATGTGGTTTGAAATGGTTTAAACAATTGATGTAGTTGAATAGTCACATTTGGTAAGATGTAATAAAGTAAAATATGTGATTAAGAAAATTTGAAAGCAAATTATCTGAAGTGCTAGAAACTGATAAAATTTTACTTCCTAGTTATAAGAAAAACAAGATTTAAAAAATTAAGAAGGATACAAACAAATTGAAATGGATAAAGGACATTAGAGTATCAAATCTGGCAAAAACTCATAAACTTAAGAAGAATAAGTAGATTATAGTTGAAAAGGTAAGACAAGGAAAGTAAAACAGAATAATAAGGTAGATGAAAGAAATTTAGTTCAAAATACTTTATTATTTTGTAATTAATAATTAGCCAAAAACAATTTTATCTAGTTTGCTTAGAATTATAATATAAATATCCACTATTATTACTATTAAAGAAACTGGCTAAAACTTCAACTGTTATGGACAGTAAATTTATTCTAATGTAAAAAAAAAATTGTACACTATGGGCACAGTTGATTCATAAAATAATTGAAATATAGAATCTAACCAACACCATTAATGGCAATTTTGTTTGAGAAAATCCAGTTTAGAAGTTCTTTCCAGTTCTGTCTTGCTGATGGAAATCATATCAAAAATTTAATTTCTGGTTGTGGATTCCTCCATGCTTTAAAAATACCTGGCATTTGAATTTCTGAAAGAGAGAGATTGCTAGGTGAACCAGATTAGAACCAAGAAACCTATACACATAATAATTATAACAAAGTAAATAGAAAAAATAATCACTAAGTTCAAATCTGAACATTATTTAATTCTAATGTTTTTCTTCCTTTCTTTTTACTATTTGTTATGAGTTCTACTTCAGAGAGAAAGGAGAGTTATATTGAGAAATGGAGGGGAAATGGAGGTGAAATGGAGACAAAATGAGATCTATGTGTGTGTATGTGTGTGTTTGTGTGTAGATACACACATTTCTATGCCATCAATACCACACACACAATTATAATGTATAAGAAAAATTTAAGAAGACTCTTAAGAGCATTAATACTAGAAAAAATGCTGAGATAGTGAAAATTGTTAAGGATAAAACAAATGAATTTTATAGCTATCTTGGGCACAGAAGGGAAATTAAAGAAGTTAAGTTGGTGCTCAGGGTCAATGAGATGAAGAAAACAAAGAAAAGATAGAATTACTCAACTCATTTTGATCTATTTTCTCCATCTAAATTTTGAACACATAAAAATGTAGAATATAAGTATTTATTTCAAACCCAGGTTAAGTGGAAATATTTACAAGGACATTTGGCTATCCTCAATAAGTATAAATTACCCTTTAAAGAAAAATCCAAATTCCTTTCTTCCATATTTAAGAGTTTTCATAATCTTATTCCATATTACCATTTTGGATTTATATCATAACATTCTTCATACCTTTTATATTTCATTAGGGCTTCATTCAAATACCACTATGTTTCAAATTTTTACTCACATTTTCCTTGTACATTTAATTCTTTGAATTTCTCATTACTTGTTGAATTCCTATTCACTATTTGAAGCCAAAATCAAAGGCTAATTCCTTCTTAAATATTCTGTTGAGACAGTTATTTAAAAAAACAAATTACCTCTCTGATAGCATGATGTTTTGTTTAGTGATATGCAAATATAACATCACTATTTACTTAAATGCTATGCATCATGCAGAAACATATACATATATGTTATATTTCTCTACTAGACTTTAAGTGTAGGTATTATGTCATCTCTCTGAGTAGATGTAGGTGTGACCTATATTAATTGATAAATTATGGAGAGATGAAATATATAAAATGTTATTCTACTAGAATTAACTAAGCTTAGCAATTGGAATGGACATCAAAAACTAAGTAGAAAGAAACATCAAAGAAGCATGAAGATTTTACACAACAAAGGAGTCGGGATGAAACAAGGTGCACTCAAGGAAATAGTGAAAGAGGTGGGGAGGAGGAGGCTTTAAAAAGAAAATGCTAAGCAACCTCACTATAGAATTTATTTTTGCATAATAAAGTTATAGCTTTTCAGTGTATTAAATTAATTCTATAATTCCAAAAATCCCCCAATAAACAAAATAAAGAAAATCCCCTAGTAGCAACTAAGCCTTAGTCCTTTGTTGATGATGATAACAAAACCAATAGGGACTTAGTAATAACTAGGGTTCATAAACATATTATAATGTCTTAGATTTAAATGAAACTTCAAAGCCCAAACCATAAACCATGAGAGTTTAAAGAATTATAGGCGTATGAATGTAGTTCTATCAATAAATGCTAGAAATAGAGATAGAAAACTTCTGCAATTGTTAATTTTTCTTCTGCAATTTTTTTTCAATTACTTAGTAGATTAGTATATGTAAATGGTAATTCAAAGTAGATTAGTATATGTATATGGTAATATGTATAATTAGCATATGCACATGCTAATTCAAAATTTGATTCGAAATTTAAAATTTATGAAATTAAATTACAACCCTCATTCTCTTTAATTAAAAAAAAAATCATTGCTAGCTTCCATTTGCATTGTGCTATATGAAGATATAAGCCAATTCTCTGCCCTGAAAATGTATTATCTGTTCAAGAGTGCATTTATTGATGCAATATGAAATACATTTGCAAAAACCATTAGCCAGAAAATGTATACCCCTCAAAGTCTGTTTTTAAGAAGTTTTTTTTTAAGTAATTTTAAGTTAGAATTTTTCAGAAATTTCTTATTGACTGATTTAATTGGATAATTGCTAACCTCTTTGTTTGCTTTACCTATAGGATAATAGTTGTATTCAAATTGTGGTACTGCTGATCATATTAAAAATTTGATCTGATCCCCTATAATGAATGAATTAATCAGTTACTATTCAAGTTACAGGATAGTTTAATGGAATGACTAGTGAATATGAAGCCAGAGGTTTTGATTTATAATGCTGATATTTTCAAAATTATCACCCTTAAGGAGCAATCCAATTTATATTTCACTTGATCTTTCTAATTTTCATTTTCATGAAAAAGTAAGGAATTTCTTTTTTTTTTAAGTTCTAAATGCCTGATCCTTTGATAAACCAGTGAGGAAAACACTAATAATAATAATAAGTAGGTGAAATTCCAGTTTGACTTTGTTCAGTTTTAGCAAATAAATATAAATGAAAATTTTGGGAGAAAAAAACATTCCAACTATAATGCTATATTCTTAAATCTTCCCATTCCTTACTAAACATGAATTATGAAAAATTAAAGAAGCCACCCCAAATGTTCATATGGACTATTTGTTCCTGACCTGTGGCAGAACACTCTGAGCTCTTATTGATTTGATCAGCCACATTCAGACACAATGGAACTTGATTTTAACATAGTGATATCATTTTGGTCTTCTTCACAAAATGAAGAACAACAATATTAATACCTCAAGAAGTATTAATTCTTCATTTTTTACAAGTTTATAGAATGTTAAACATTCTATACTATACTATAATATTCCATATAAAACACTGGTATACTCCAAACATATTGAGTAAATATATTCTTTATATATAAACAAATTGCTCACATATTTGGTCTGAAATTTTGTTATTTTCTCAATGCTAATTTTTTTTTTGCATTCTACTTTTATAGCTTATAGCAAGAAGCACTAGGGAAAAATAAAAACAGGATATTCACGTATTGCTATTTTTTACTGTAGAAAATTATTTAGGTCAAAACCCTTTTACATCTATATTCAACTTGAATTCTCAAAGGTACCCCTCCCCACTCACAAAGATCATAGTCATAGTGCTTTCATCTCCCAACTTCACTCTTAACTTGCATAATATTTTATTGTATTCATATATCCCATTGTCTCTATATTTCCTTTAGTGATTCTAGAAATGTTTTTTTGATTTTACCACTGGCTGAAGTGACTAGGGAAGAATTGTTTTCTTTATTTCCTGTCTCTAGTGAGTCTTGAAAGATTAATGTCAAATGGCTTTAAAAGCACAGTTTTGGGGGGGAGGGAGGGATTATAAAGAGGATAAGTATCGTGATACAAGAGGGGTACATAAGTTTAAAAAGGGGGAAAGAGGGTTGGGGGAGGCAAGAATAAGTAAAGCACAATCTGGGGTTATTAGGATGGCAGGAAATACAGATTTAGTAATTCTAACCGTAAATGTGAATGGAATGAACTCCCCCATAAAGAGGAGGCAGATAGCAGACTGGATCAAAAGTCAGAACCCTACAATATGTTGTTTACAAAGAAACACATTTAAAGCAGGGGGATACATATAGAGTAAAGGTAAAAGGCTGGAGCAAAATCTATTATGCTTCAGGTGAAGTCAAAAAAGGGTAGCCATCCTTATCTCAGATCAAGCAAAAGTAAAAATTGATCTAATTAAAAGAGATAAGGAAGGAAACTACATCCTGCTAAAGGGTAGCATAAACAAAGAAGCAATATCAATATTAAACATATATGCACCAAGTGGTATGGCACTCAACTTCCTAAAGGAGAAGTTAAGAGAGTTGCAAGAAGAAATAGACAACAAAACTGTAATAGTAGGAGATCTCAACCTTGCACTCTCAGAATTAGACAAATCAAACCACAAAACAAATAAGAAAGAAATTAAAGAAGTAAATAGAATATTAGAAAAATTAGGTATGTTGGATCTTTGGAGAAAATTGAATGGAGATAGAAGGGAATATACTTTCTTCTCAGCAGTTCATGGAACCTATTCAAAAATTGACCATATATTAGGACATAAAGACCTCAAAATTAAATGCAAGAAAGCAGAAATAGTAAATGCTTTCTTTTCAGATCATGATGCAATAAAAACTACATTCAACAAAAAGTTAGGGGGAAATAGACCAAAAAGTAATTGGAAACTAAACAATCTCATCTTAAAGAATGATTGGGTGAAGCAGCAAATTATAGATACAATTAATAATTTCACTCAAGATAATGACAATGATGAGACATCATACCAAAATTTGTGGGATGCAGCCAAAGCGGTAATAAGAGGGAATTTTATATCCTTAGAGGCTTACTTGAATAAAACAGAGAAAGAAAAGATTAATGAATTGGGCTTGCAACTAAAAAAACTAAAAAAAGACCAAATTAAAAACCCCCAATCAAATACTAAATTGGAAATTCTAAAATTAAAAGGAGAAATTAAAAATATTGAAAGTAAAAAAACTATTGAACTAATTAATAAAACTAAGAGTTGGTTCTATGAAAAAGCCAATAAAATAGATAAGCCTTTGGTAAATCTGATTAGAAAAAGGAGGGAGGAAAATGAAATTAGTAGTCTTAAAAATGAAAAGGGAGAACTTTCCACCAATGAAGAGGAAATTAGAGAAATAATAAGGAGTTATTTTGCTCAACTTTATGCCAATAAATTTGATAACCTAAGTGAAATGGATGACTACCTCCAAAAATATAGACTTCCCAGACTAACAGAGGAGGAAGTAAATTGCTTGAATAGTCCCATTTCAGAAAAAGAAATAGAACAGGCAATTAAACAACTCCCTAAGAAAAAATCCCCAGGACCAGATGGATTTACATGTGAATTTTACCAAACATTTAAAGAACAATTGGCCCCAATGCTATATAAATTATTTGATAAAATAGGGAATGAAGGAGTCCTACCAAATTCCTTCTATGACACAGACATGGTACTGATACCTAAACCAGGTAGGCTGAAAACAGAGAAAGAAAATTATAGACCAATCTCCCTAATGAATATTGATGCTAAAATCTTAAATAAGATATTAGCAAAAAGACTACAGAAAATCATCTCCAAGATAATACACTATGATCAAGTAGGATTTATACCAGGAATGCAGGGCTGGTTCAATATTAGGAAAACTATCAATATAATTGGCCATGTTAATAACCAAATTAACAAAAACCATATGATCATCTCAATAGATGCAGAAAAAGCATTTGATAAAATCCAACATCCATTCCTATTAAAAACACTTGAGAGTATAGGAATAAATGGACTTTTCCTTAAAATAATCAGCAGCATCTATTTAAAACCATCAGTAAGCATCATATGTAATGGAGACAAACTGCAACCATTCCCAATAAGATCTGGAGTGAAACAAGGTTGCCCACTATCACCGTTACTATTTAATATTGTATTAGAAACGCTAGCTATAGCAATAAGAGCTGAGAAAGAGATTAAAGGAATAAGAATAGGCAATGAGGAAGCCAAATTATCACTCTTTGCCGATGACATGATGGTATACTTAGAGAACCCCAGAGATTCTGCTAAAAAGTTATTAGAAATAATCCACAACTTTAGCAAAGTTGCTGGTTATAAAATAAACCCACATAAGTCATCAGCATTCTTATATATCACTAACAAAATCCAACAGTCAGAGTTACAAAGAGAAATTCCATTTAAAGTAACTACTGATAATATAAAATATTTAGGAATCTATCTGCCAAGGGAAAATCAGAAACTTTATGAGCAAAATTACAGACCACTTTTCACACAAATTAAGTCTGATCTAACCAATTGGAAAAATATTAAATGCTCTTGGATAGGGCGAGCAAATATAATAAAGATGACAATATTACCTAAACTAATCTATTTATTTAGCGCTATACCAATCAGACTCCCAAAAAACTATTTTAATGACCTAGAAAAAATAACAACAAAGTTCATATGGAAAAACAAAAGGTCAAGAATTTCAAGGGAATTAATGAAAAAAAAATCAAATGATGGTGGCTTAGCTGTACCAGATCTAAAATTATATTATAGAGCAGCAGTTACCAAAACTATTTGGTATTGGCTAAGGAATAGATTAGTTGATCAGTGGAATAGATTAGGTTCAAGGGATAAAACAGTCAACAAATATAGCAACCTAGTCTTTGACAAACCCAAAGATCCCAGCTTTTGGGATAAGAACTTACTGTTTGATAAAAATTGCTGGGAAAATTGGAAACTAATATGGCAGAAACTAGGCATTGATCCATACTTAACGCCGTACACCAAGATAAGGTCAAAATGGGTTCATGACCTAGGCATAAAGAATGAAATTATTAATAAATTAGAGGAACATAGGATAGTTTACCTCTCAGACCTGTGGAAGGGGAAGGTCTTTATGACCAAAGCAGAACTAGAGATCATTACTGATCACAAAATAGAAAATTTCGATTATACCAAACTGAAAAGTTTTTGTACAAACAAAACTAATGCAGACAAGATTAGAAGGGAAGCAATAAACTGGGAAAATATTTTTACAGTCAAAGGTTCTGATAAAGGCCTCATTTCCAAAATATATAGAGAATTAACTCTAATTTATAAAAAATCAAGCCATTCTCCAATTGAAAAATGGTCAAAGGATATGAACAGACAATTCTCAGATGAAGAAATTGAAACTATTTCTAGTCATATGAAAAGATGCTCCAAGTCATTATTAATCAGAGAAATGCAAATTAAGACAACTCTAAGATACCACTACACACCTGTCAGATTGGCTAAGATGACAGGAAAAAATAATGATGATTGTTGGAGGGGATGCGGGAAAACTGGGACATTGATGCATTGTTGGTGGAGTTGTGAACGAATCCAACCATTTTGGAGAGTAGTTTGGAACTATGCTCAAAAAGTTATCAAACTGTGCATACCCTTTGATCCAGCAGTGTTACTACTGGGATTATATCCCAAAGAGATTATAAAGAAGGGAAAGGGACCTGTATGTGCACGAATGTTTGTGGCAGCCCTTTTTGTAGTGGCTAGAAACTGGAAACTGAATGGATGTCCATCAGTTGGAGAATGGCTGAATAAATTGTGGTATATGAATATTATGGAATATTACTGTTCTGTAAGAAATGACCAACAGGATGATTTCAGAAAGGCCTGGAGAGACTTACACGAACTGATGCTGAGTGAAATGAGCAGGACCAGGAGATCATTATATACTTCAACAACAATACTAGATGATGACCAGTTCTGATGGATCAGGCCATCCTCAGCAACGAGATCAACCAAATCATTTCTAATGGAGCAGTAATGAACTGAACTAGCTATGCCCAGAAAAAGAACTCTGGGAGATGACTAAAAACCATTACATTGAATTCCCAATCCCTATATTTATGCACACCTGCATTTTTGATTTCCTTCACAAGCTAATTGTACAATATTTCAGAGTCTGATTCTTTTTGTACAGCAAAATAACGTTTTGGTCATGTATACTTATTGTGTATCTAATTTATATTTTAATATATTTAACATCTACTGGTCATCCTGCCATCTAGGGGAGGGGGTGGGGGGGTAAGAGGTGAAAAATTGGAACAAGAGTTTTGGCAATTGTTAATGCTGTAAAGTTACCCATGTATAAATCCTGTAAATAAAAGGCTATTAAATAAAAAAAAAAAAAAAAAGCACAGTTTTGTTTTTGTTTTTGTTTTTTTAACAGCACAACTATTAACAACAACTGCTGTTGTTAAGTTAGCCTGGAAGGAAAATATTCTCAGGTAGTCAATTTAGGAAAGAAATGTCAGAGTAACTGTTTTTTATCCCTAGTTCAATACGGTTTTTAAAATTTGATATTGCCTGTTACTTTTGGGGTGAGAAAGGAAATTTACCTCAAGTGCTGCCTCTTCCAGAGAAAGATATCTGCTGTCCCATATCACTTTCTCAACTAGGAAATGGTATGAATAAATATTTTTCAACGATGATATTTAACTGTGTCAGGAACTATGAAGATGTATGGACTTGCAATTTGATTGCAAGTTGTCTTACTTAACTAAGAAAGAAACTTGAAGGAGAGGCAGTGATTTTGAGACTTGTGTTTGTGTGTGTGTGTGTGTGTGTGTGTGTGCATGTGAGTAGCATTTTAGAAAGTATATAACTTGAGAGATTGTGGTGGTACTCTTTCAAAGTTGGCATTAGATCACTGAGAAATCTGTAATATCATTTCAACTTGATAATTTTTATCAATGTCATTGTGATATGAGAAAGGCATAGTGGTGACAGGAGAAAAGAATCCTTCTCACAAATCCCTCATCTTCAGTGGAACCATTTAAAAACATCATCATAAATAATAATATGTAAACATATATACGTCATAAAATCCTCACGGTTATCAATAATTATTGCAAAAGGGATCAAGATCAAACAAAGTATTTCAGGCATTTTGATACAGAAACTACATATTCAAGGTTTTGTTCAAGATACATTAATAATCACCACTGGTAATGACACTGAAAAATTAATGTGGAGCCTTATCCAAATCTTAATGATTACATCTTTTGAAAAAAAAAAAAAAAAGGCAATTTAGGTAGATTACATCAACTAGTGTGACAATCTCAATATCCTCTTCAAATTCTTATTTGAACACATCATTCATATCAAATCTTGTTTATTTTCATAACTTTTTTTTTTTTTTAACATTTCTCTATTATCATTGTCACCACTTTGGTACATGAATTTGATGTGCAGCTCCTAGAAAAGATGTAGCAATAATCCTTAAGGTACCTGGTCTTGGGAGTGGAATATTTAGAAATGAGATACTTTTTTCCCCTAGTCATTCTTGCCCCATTTTACTTAAACTGACCAGGAAGATTAGCTCACAAATATTGCTGGCTGTGAGATAACAGCCTGTTGGTCAGTGATAATGGGGTTTCTGAGACTAATGAATAGCAGTAATGAGGTGCTTAAAGTTGAAGTAAGCACATAACAAAATTGCCTGTCTACCACTTGACTTAGTGACATTTCAGGCCAAAAAACACACTTCTTAAAGGGTTTCCCTCATCATCCCCTCCTCACCTCTACTCAGAAAATCTGGCCACAAAATCAAAACTAGACCACTCCTCAACTCCACCTCTAAACCATAAAATTATCATATCAATGACATGAATCACCTGGTTTCTCTAACTTTTCCCCATAAATTTATCTTCCTGCTTCTGGGTTTTTGCTTATTTCTTTTGGAATTTGCTCTGCTTTAAATGGCATTTCAATTATAATAAACTTTGACCCTTGACTTGGAGATGGGCCCAAACCTGCAAATTCTTTTCTGACACCTCCCAACACTAATCTGGAATCCTGACATTTTGGGGATCTTCTTTGAACTCCAATATATTTATTATCTCAAACCAGTTCATTGAAAAAGTTCTATTTAGTCTCCAACTCCCTTCTCACTCTAATTCATCTTCTATTTAGTGGACAAAGTTATTTTCCTAAAATGCAGATCTAAATATGTTATTACCCATGTGACTGCCAACAAATCAAAAGAAACACAAAAACAAAACTTCAGTGGCTCTCAATATATCCCAGATACTCGAATTTCTAGTTAATAATTGGAGATGATAATACTTATACTTCCTAGCTTGCAGGTTGTTTTGAGAATTAAATGATATTATGCACCTTTGTTTGCTTCAGCTTCCTACTTTGTAAAATGAGGATAATAATGACCCTAACCTCTCAAGGTTGTTATAAGCATGAAATGAATTAATAATTGTAAAGTGTATAGCATAGATTTTAATATTTAGCAAATACCATATAATTGTTAGATATTATTATTATTAGTATCTCTTAATTTAAATTAAATCACTTTAGACATTTGGTCATTATAATTAATTTCTTTAATAATTAATCATAGATCTAAACCAATATGCTTATGTATATGTAAATGTATATGTGTATGTGGGTTTTGTAGCTTTGTATAATTGAAAATGAAACATTAAATAAAAAAATAGTAGCTGTAATTACACTGACATGGGAAATTGTGGAGTTGTGTGGCGAGGAAACTTCCCTTAATAATGCATATTGCATCTTCTTTGCAATATATAGTCATAGAGTTACCTACAGGGACTAAGAATAAATGAATTGTTGAAGGTTATACAAAGCATATGAGTTAGAGATGGGACTGGAATCTAGATCTTTCTGGAACCATTTGTGGCATCTCTGCAGGATTTTTTGAACTTATTAATTCTTAGATATGAAAAAAAGAAATAAAACCCCTCTTTTGTTCCAAAGCAAGTCACTATTCCATGTATTTAAAATTCCAACCATTTAGCCATTATCACAATTCTTTCTTACTTAAATAGGCATGCCAAAATTAACCATCTCTATCAATTAACACTGTTATGACATAATTTTTAGAAATCACAAACACAATAACAGATTGATTATGAAGAAAATCATATCTTGTTCTCAAAAGACATCATGAAATAATTTCAAAACTATTTCCCATACTCACTCTCCTTATCTTCATTGTGCAGAAATGGTCTCTAATAATAAGTAAGTAGTTTTGATACCATTTCTTTTCAGAATCTGACTTTTACTAATACTCAAAGAGACTTTAAGAATTACAACTATAAACTGTATCTTTGGTAGATTTATGTGGTCATGAAAACAGAAATTAAACTATGAAATCACTTTGCATATCTATTTCTCCATTATTTTACATTGGTATGTATCACTGACATAACTCTTTGGGAAGATGTTATGATGTAATAGTTTTCATTTTCATATACATAAATCATGTACATGAGTATTTATATATCTTCTTATATCTATAGATATCCCTGTTTCTCGTATACATTTATCATTGCAGATAAAGCACATTTCATATATTCTTGACTTTGAAATAGTTTTACAGATTTTCACAAAAATGTATGTTTTGTACCTAGATATAATTCTCTTCCTTCCCTCTTCCCACAATTTGAAGGCAAGTAGGCCATTTCTATATAACAATGCATTCCTTGTAATAAATAATGTTCTGATCACTTAAAGAGACTTATTTCTTCTTTTTAAAATCAATAAACCCACATTTTAAAAGTCATTATTATGAACAAAACAACTTTCATACAATATAACTGAATACTTAAAAAATTTCCCATTGTTATAAAATGTCTATCCATGTTGTTTTTAAAAAATATCTAAGTACAGAAAACTTTATCTATTATGATTTTTGTTTTTCTTTGGAGAAATAAGGATTTTTTTTTATCAAGGTAGAATAATAGCCATTTTTTCATGCCAGACTGTGATATGATCTGCATGAGGCCAATCCATATATTACAAATATCTCTATCAATGCAGAAAGAGGAATTATAGGTAATTTATATCTTTTGGGTAATTAATTTCCATGATTCAATCATGGTAACAACATCACTATATGTAAATAGGTAAGACAATACCAAAGTCATTCATGATTCCAAGATTAGACATTCTACCTATCCCTACTAACATTCTGCCTTTCATTAATATATACTACACACACAAATATAAATACATGTGTGTGTGAATTCATATATGAATGTGTATTATTCTAAAAGAGTTTGATATTAAAGAATTAGTAAACAAGACTGAAGGAAGGAAGAAAAACATAATCTTTAAAAATTCACCTTGTTATACTGTCCTCTCTGTTCCCCAACTCTGTACTATCAGTCATTATCTTTGCCAGTGATTTAGCAACTAATGACATTTTACTGGATTTATTGGCATACTTACTTCAACTATATTGTAATAAGAATGAGGCAGGTTTTTATTTTTTTATATATTTTATATTTTTATATTATATATACAGGTTTATATTTATTTTTATATCCCCAATTTTTCTTACATTTATTAATACATGAAGCTTTATTAAAAGTTTAATGTGTTCGTCAATAAAAGCATAAAGAGAAATTTTTATAATTGGGACCTAGACACTACTCTCAATGATATGCCAATGCAATGTCAAAATAACTATTAGTTATGAACATTATTCAGGGTCTGAGAGCTCTCAAAATAATAAAAAAATTCTCTTGAGTGGCTGAAGGAGCATTTATTGCACTCTTGCAAAAAAAAAAGGGAGGACACATCTTTATGGTGGAAAAATGCACTGGTACAGAAACAAGTACATGCTTATATTAATCAAACCCCTCTCATGTACCACCCAGTCTTCTCCCAATTATTTAGTTAATATTTTGCTGCCTAGCCATATTTCTCTTTCTGCCTTCTGCATGCCTTCCTTATTATCCTTCCCTTGTCATGCATCCCATATTCAAAAAAATGGCAGAAAACCCCAACATGGTGTGTTGGTTAACATGCAATTAGTCTATTAAACATGCTCATTTTTCATTTGCTTTTGCCAGATAACTGACCTTGGCTTGTTTGAGTGAGATCAATTCCTATGGTAAGACTGCTTGAAAAGGATACAGGAACATATATCCGATTGATTGGATGCACCTATTAAGCAGCTGTTTTGATTATCAGAATTCTCAGAATTCTCACTTTCTATGGAAAAAAAACTATCTTTTTATCCTATCCTGTGTCCTGTCTATCACATTATGCCCCAAAAGAAAGATAGAAAGAGATGAACACATATATATGTATATTATGTATGCATGTGTGTGAACATACATATACATGCATACATACACATAGATACATAGATAGACACAGATAGATAGATAGATAGATAGGTATTACTAAAATCAGAGAAGTGAAAAATCATTTCTCTGGGTTTGGGGGGAGAAGAAGAGTGTCTTTATGATGAAGATAAAGCCCTAGAGGGGATTTCAGGGAAGGGAAGGACTTTACCATTCAAAACTTGGATGCTAGGAGTGATAAATGGTATGACAAAAGATGTTATGTAGAAGAATATCTGAAAAAATGGTGAGGAGGAATTCTGGATTGCTCCAATATAAGTAGAGAAGAAAAATCTTGAAACATATCAGTATAAGAAAGAACCAATAAGTTAAGATATAGTCAAATGGTAGAGTAACTAAAATAGTCATTACATATTATCATTACATATCAATGTCTAATCTATATTTATTATCTAAAGAGAGAAAGGGAGGGAAGTGGAGAGAGAGAAAGTGAGAGAGGGAAGTAAAGAGATAGAAGAGGGAGGTCAAGAACAAATTCATAGTTCTCAAATACCAAAGACAGAGAAAGTAGAACCCATAGTCCAAAGACAAGAGGAAGATAATGGGTAATAATCAAAAGTGTCACCAGCAGCCAAAAGTGGATTAAATATGATTGGTAAATATTTAACAAAATAAAAATGTGTTAAAATATAGATAATGTTAACTTGTGATTTTCTAAGTAAATATATGATTCTTAGGTTTCTGTCTCTGTATAATTTTGACATTATGTAAAATGTTTAACTTATTTTGTGAGATGGGTTAGAATTCACTTCAGAAAACTTCAGTCTCAGTAAAATAAGAGGTACATTTGCTTAGAGGTTATAAAGGAGGTGTTAAGAAAAGAAGAAAATGTTTACCACAACAGATATGTATAATATGAGCAAGTCAATAAAATTTGAATAAAATAATGTTACAAGAAGTGGATTGCTAAATCATTACTTTTAAAATAAAAAAAAATATTACTGTTGAGAATGGTTTGCCTATTTACTCATCCTTTTTCAATGAGCAGAAGACTTATTTGAATAACACAATTTCACTGTTTGAGGAGTTTATAATGGATTGCATAAAAGTGGATAAGAATGGGACCTTAGACTTCTTATATCTCCAGAAAGACTGGTATTGGTAAAAAGAAATATTACATAGGAATTACACATTAGATAGACATTTTACATAAAATAACCATGATCCAACATAAGATTTTCTAGTTCCCCTCTTTATCTGTTTAAATTCTTAATTTTATTTACATGTTTTTGCATCTTCTTCTTTTTAATTTAAACAGTCTTCTATATCTAAAGAGCCATATACCGTAACAAAGATTTTTAAAAAGAAAATAACATATTTCAGAGAATTTAGCCAATATATCAACCAAGACTGTCTTTAAATATATGAACGTCAATATTAGGAAAACTATCAATATAATTGGCCATGTTAATAACCAAATTAACAAAAACCATATGATCATCTCAATAGATGCAAAAAAAGCATTTGATAAAATCCAACATCCATTCCTATTAAAAACACTTGAGAGTATAGGAATAAATGGACTTTTCCTTAAAATAATCATCAGCATCTATTTAAAACCATCAGTAAGCATCATATGTAATGGAGACAAACTGCAACCATTCCCAATAAGATCTGGAGTGAAACAAGGTTGCCCACTATCGCCGTTACTATTTAATATTGTATTAGAAACGCTAGCTATAGCAATAAGAGCTGAGAAAGAGATTAAAGGAATAAGAATAGGCAATGAGGAAGCCAAATTATCACTCTTTGCCGATGACATGATGGTATACTTAGAGAACCCCAGAGATTCTGCTAAAAAGTTATTAGAAATAATCCACAACTTTAGCAAAGTTGCTGGTTATAAAATAAACCCACATAAGTCATCAGCATTCTTATATATCACTAACAAAATCCAACAGTCAGAGTTACAAAGAGAAATTCCATTTAAAGTAACTACTGATAATATAAAATATTTAGGAATCTATCTGCCAAGGGAAAATCAGAAACTTTATGAGCAAAATTACAGACCACTTTTCACACAAATTAAGTCTGATCTAACCAATTGGAAAAATATTAAATGCTCTTGGATAGGGCGAGCAAATATAATAAAGATGACAATATTACCTAAACTAATCTATTTATTTAGCGCTATACCAATCAGACTCCCAAAAAACTATTTTAATGACCTAGAAAAAATAACAACAAAGTTCATATGGAAAAACAAAAGGTCAAGAATTTCAAGGGAATTAATGAAAAAAAAATCAAATGATGGTGGCTTAGCTGTACCAGATCTAAAATTATATTATAGAGCAGCAGTTACCAAAACTATTTGGTATTGGCTAAGGAATAGATTAGTTGATCAGTGGAATAGATTAGGTTCAAGGGATAAAACAGTCAACAAATATAGCAACCTACTCTTTGACAAACCCAAAGATCCCAGCTTTTGGGATAAGAACTTACTGTTTGATAAAAATTGCTGGGAAAATTGGAAACTAATATGGCAGAAACTAGGCATTGATCCATACTTAACGCCGTACACCAAGATAAGGTCAAAATGGGTTCATGACCTAGGCATAAAGAATGAAATTATTAATAAATTAGAGGAACATAGGATAGTTTACCTCTCAGACCTGTGGAAGGGGAAGGTTTTATGACCAAAGCAGAACTAGAGATCATTACTGATCACAAAATAGAAAATTTCGATTATACCAAACTGAAAAGTTTTTGTACAAACAAAACTAATGCAGACAAGATTAGAAGGGAAGCAATAAACTGGGAAAATATTTTTACAGTCAAAGGTTCTGATAAAGGCCTCATTTCCAAAATATATAGAGAATTAACTCTAATTTATAAAAAATCAAGCCATTCTCCAATTGAAAAATGGTCAAAGGATATGAACAGACAATTCTCAGATGAAGAAATTGAAACTATTTCTAGTCATATGAAAAGATGCTCCAAGTCATTATTAATCAGAGAAAAAAAAATATATGAACGTATGAACACACACATATAGGCATACATGTTAAGATACAATATACCAGCATGCATGCATATACACATACAAACATACATAAATACATCCATACTTATACATTTGCCCATATATACATATTACATATGTATATAATTATTTATATCTTTTTTTTTATTTTTCTAATTTCTTCAGTGTATATGCATCATTTAAATTTGCCTCTCTATAGTCATTGGGCACATATTTTACTATTCTGTCTTCTTTACTCTTCATCATTTCATATAAATTTTTTGATGCTTCTCAAATCTGGCTTATTAAAATTCAACATTCCTTTTGGAAAAGTTTCCTGTGACACTCTTTATTTAATTATTCCCCAGTAAAACGGCACTGACTTATCCCTTTTAGTTCTTTACTAGTATCAAAAAGAATTGCTATGAATGTTTTTGTGACATTGATATCCTCGTTGTATTTGAGGTAGATGTCTAACAGCAGCATTTGATGTCAAAGAATATGGACATTTTCCCCACATTTTTTCTAGAATATTTTCCTTAAAATATTTAATTGAACATTAATGTTTTAGTATGCCTATCTCTCTACATCTCTTTCAACATTGATTATTCTCTTTTTTTGTTATGATTGCATCCTTTGCTGATCTGGGCTGTGGTTAAGAGACCCCCACTAGATTACCTGCAACATGCCTGGTTTGTACTGAACTGTGCTTCACTTAAGTGAGACAAACCTTTCTTGAGGTTTTTCTAAGGTATCATAAACTGAAAAAAAATTGTTTTACTTCACATTTGTGTACATTCTGTGACTTTAGAATCCTTTTACAGGATGTTTCAACATTGTTCCTGAAGGAAATTTAGGAGAGCTCAGGCAATTTCCTGGCTTCTCTCTGCCTTGGCTCAGCACACCTTAGAATCTCATATCATATAAAGATACTACATAATTGTATACAGACTGGACACAGCATTTTGTGGGGCTCAGTAGTGCCAGATGTTTGTTTCAAATCACCTAGGGCAGTGGAGACAATGAGACGAAATACTGAGAAATCCTTTAAATTTCTTTGGCTCCCAACATGTCAGGGGAGGTTTTTTCTGTTAGGAGAACTAAATGAAGAGCAATACTCAATGATTTAATAATCATTGAATTTAACCATCATATTTCTGTTTGTTTTAGGCTATTGGACAACAAAGCCCACCTATGCTTAGTACCAGCCTATGTGTATTTATTATAAATGTATGTTCCCTGGACATCTCATTCTATTTAGATCCTACTGAGTACCACACTTTCCATATTTGGAAGATAACAAAATACATGTACTATAAAATGGAAAGTGAAAATTCCCCCCTAAAGTTGTCTAATTTGTTTATATTTACACATGAAACTACATTGGATATTTCCACCACTTGCATATATTACAATCTTAAAATCAAATCAGAACAATAGGAATGAAATATTTCTAAGACTTTTAGGGTGTTCTAAAAGGCCACAGATTCCTAAAATCTATTTCAAGTTCTTAATGCTTACCTTAGTGATCCAAGAAAATATATATTTCTAACATTGCTCTTATTTCTCACCTCAACTTCTTCCTCTGTCTCCATTACTTGATTACAAAATACTTTTTGAGCTCTTTCATGGCTTCAGACAAATTCATATTTTTGTCTTGGAGGCTTTGCCTGTGAAAGCTTTGACTTTGTTGTCTTCTTCTGAAGTATATTTTGAGGAGCAGAAACTTTACATGGACTAGTAAATTTATGTAGTTTCCTATTGCAGAGTAGTAAAACAAAGCACTGAAATGGAATGTATGGTACCAAATTAAGTCGGTCCCTCCAAAAAAATAATTTAAGAATTGCATCTGTGTAGAGGGAACAAGATGATAGAGTGAAAGTAAGGACTTGCTTGACTCTCCCTTAAATCCTTCCAAATACTTTTAAATAATGACTGTAAATGAATTGTAAATGTCCAAACACATAAAAAGACAGAGTAAAACAATTCTCCAACCCAAGATAACTTAGAAGGTTGGCAAGAAAGGTTTGTTATACCATGGAGAAAATGTAGAACACTCCAGCACAGGTCATAACAGTATAAACTAGGACCCAGCAAACCAGGAGCAGACCTTGGAAACCACTGAGTCATCAATAGTAGCAACTGTTTTCAATGATTTCAGTTCACAGATGATAAGAGATTTGAATAATTAGTAAGAAAGACATTATAGGTATCTCTTTGCTGAGACAAGACTTTATTGCTTTGCCAATACTCAAAATAGAGTGATAGTTCCAGGTGGCAGTCCCAGGACAAGCAAGAGTACTAGGATAGCAGAGTTTATGGTCTAGTGGAACAGGTACATTTGTAATAGTTCTAGGGCCAAAATTAATGATTTTGGTCAGTCATAGACCAGAGCTCAGGCAAGAAAGCAAGAAAGTAGTGATATGATCTTTAGATCATACCACCTTGGAAGAAGTGAAAATTTAAAATCTCTAGAAGTATTTCTGAAAACAGCTGCACAAAATCCCTGAATTTTGGGAAAGTCTTCCCTCCACTCTGGAAACAGCCCTATTTAACAAAAAGTTAAAAGTCACATAATGGACTGGGGAAATGAGCAAACAGTAGAAAAATTCTGACTGGAAAATTAGCATGGTACTAAGAAAGACCAAAACACACACTCAGAAGAAGATAACAAAGTTAAAGATTTTACATTCAAAACCTCAAAGACAAAAATGTGAATTGATCTCAAGACATAAAAGAATTCAAAAAATATTTTGAAATCAAGTAAACGAGGCAGAAGAAAAAGTTGGAATGAGAAATGAGAGCAATGTAAGAAAATCTGAAAAAAAATCAACAGCTTGGTAAAGGAGAGACACACACAAATACTCAAGAAAATAATAAGACTAGTACAAATGATAAAGGACATGCAAAAAGCCAATGAGGAGAAGAATGCCTTCAAAAAGCAGAATTGGTGAAATGGAAAAAGAGACACAAAAATTCCCAGAAGAAAGAAACAAACAAATAAATAAATATCCTTTAAAAGTAGACTTGGAGATACAAAAAGGGATGCAAATGTAATGGAAGAAAGATACAAAATCACTAAAGAAAATGATTCATTTAAAATTAGAACTGAGCACATGAAAACTAATGACTTTACAAGAAACAAAGAAAAAATAAAACAAAACCAAAAGAGGTGGGAGAGGAAGACAATGTTAAACATATTATTGTCAAGAAAATGATCTGGAAAGTAGATCTAGGAGCAAAATTGTTAAATTTGTTAAAATTGTTAGATTTGCTAAAAATCATTATCAAAAAAAAGAGTCTATGCATCATTATTCAAGAAATTATCAAGGAAAATTGCTCTGATATTGTAGAACCAGAGAGTAAAAGAGAAATTAAAATAATCCATTAGTTATCTCCTAAAAGAGATCCCCAAATGAAATCTTTGAGGAATCTTATAGCTAACTTCCAAAGTTAGCAAGTAAAGAAGAGGACTTTGTAAGAAGGCAGAAAAAAAATTCAAGTATTGTGAAGCCACAGGCAGGCAAACACAAGATTTAGCAGCTTCTACATGAAAGAATGTGTTTATAATATGATGTTCTAGAGGAAAAAAATCCTAGGATTACAACCAAAAATCACCTATCCAGAAAAACACTATAATCCTTCAAAGGAACAGTACATATTCAATGAAATAGTATACTTTCAAGCATTCTTGCTGAAAAGAGCAGAGCTGAGTCAAAAAGTTGACCTTCAAATGCAATATTTTAGAGAAACATAAAAAAGATAAACAGAATAGGGAAATCATAAGAGACTTAACAAGGTTCAACTATTTATATTCCTAAATGGGAAAATAATGCCTATAACTCATAAAATCTTTCTTATAATTAGGACAGTTTGAAGGAGTATATATAAACAGAGGCCACCTGTAAATTGAATAAGAAAGAAAAATATCTAAAAGAATTAAAATTATATAATAATGGAGGAATGTACTAGAAGACAGTACAAAGCAGAGATAGAATGGGGTAAATTAGCCCCTGTAAAAGATGCAAGTATAAGCTTTTTATAAATGATGGAAAGAGAGGATGGGAAGTTAAGGGGCAGTGAGAGAGTGAATCTTACTATCCTCAATATTGGCTCAAAAAGTGGAAATATATATATATATATATATATATATATATATATATATATAATCAATTGCATGTAAAAATCTTATCTTTCACAAAAGTGGGAGGTGAAGGGAAAAAAGTTGTTTCTAGAAGGAGGGGAGATTTAGGAAGGGGGTAGACAGAAACAAAATATCTTATAGAAAGGAGGGGTTGAAAGGAGAAAAAAGAATAAAGTAAACAGGAATGGGGAAAATAGGATGAAACAAAATCCAGTTAGCAAAATAAGTGTGAAAAAATTATGATTCAAATTTATCTGATAAAATTTCTCATTTCCCATTTCTCAAAAATATAGGGAACTAAGTCAAATTTATAAAAATTAGGGCAAATCATTTCCCAATTGATAATGATTAAAAGACATGGACAGTTTTCAGATGAAGTAATCATAGCTATCTATAACCTTATGAAAAAAGTGCTCTAAGTCACCAATTAGAGAAATGCACATTAAAACACTTTAAAATACGACATCCTACCTATTGCACATGTATATTCTTTTCCTTCTTTTATGATCTCTGCAACACAGACTCAGTAGTGAGATTGCTGGATCAAAAGGAATGCTCAGATTTATAGCCTTTGAGAATAGTTGTAAATTATTCTCTAGAATGGCTGGATCAGTTCACAATTCCACCAACAAAATATGGAGGTTCTATTTTTCCCATATCCCCTCAAGCAATTAAAGCCATGATCTAGCAATTAAAAAATAATTCCATTTGTATCATATATAAAGTTGAAATTTTGGCAGGTACAATCAGTTGTGAAAAATGGTTGCTGTTCACTGTTTGAGAAATGATCATTTCCATTTATATGTTTGTATCCCCAGGACCTAATATAGTTTCTGGCTCATGTTAAGTCCTTGCTAAATAGATATTTTTTCCTTCTTTGACCTAATGATTAAAGAAAAAATGGCTGATTGGGGACAACTCTTTTGTTGTTTTGCTTTTTTTCTTGTTTTTGTTTTGATTTGTTTTTATAGGCACAAATTCAACTGGTGAGATGTAGCAGACACATTTCAACTTAAGTTGATCATCTCTAATTTTAACTACAAATTATGTTATTATTTGTCTTCTGTTTCCCCAGAGAACAAAAATATAGTGATTTAACCTATCAGCTGCTAAGTGGGTACTGTACATGCCACAGCTTCTTGGAGACACAGATGTAAGCTGAATGCCAGACAGATGCTAAAAGTGGATGAGTAGCTCTGAAAAGTGCTTAGAAAATCATCACATTAGAAATGCTAGTTCTGCCTCAATAATCTATACACACCAAAAATATTTCAATAAAAATGACACTACTTTTAAACACATAATAATAAATAATTTAAAATTAATAATTTGAATACTAAAACATCTATCTACTTAAAAATTATAAGTCAATAAGGATTTATTAGATGCTTATTATGTGTTGGGTTAAGTTCTGTGGCTATTTGGAAAGACAAAATTAGTCTTGGCTCTAAAGGAACTTATCTTTTAATGGTGAAAGATTATGCAAACTATGTACATAAGAGAAGGAAAAGAAATAAAATTTTGTATAGCACTTAGTATATACCAGAATAGGTGCCACAATGAAGAGAGTACTGTGCCAGAAGAATCTGGCCTCAGGCACTTTCTAGCTGTATGACCCTGGCCAAGTCATTTAACACTGTCTGCCTCAGTCCTCAGTTTTTAATCAGTGAAATGAATGGAAGAAGGAAATGTTAAACCACTCTAAGTGCCCCTTCCCAAGAAAAGCTGAAATAAGGTCATGATGACACAGATATAACTGAAATAATTAAACTAAAATATATGCCAGATGCCCTGCTAAACATTTTTAAAAATTTTTATTTGATCCTCTCAAAAATCCAAAAGGTAGGTTCTGTTATTATTTCAGTTTTGCATTTCAGACATCCAAGGCAAATAGAGATCAAAGTGATTTGTCCAAGTTTACTCAACTAGTAAGAATCTAAGGATTTATTTGAATTTAGGTCTTCCTGACTATATGCTAGCACTTTTAATATTGTGCCATCTAGCTGCCTCATATATGCACTGATAGGCATTTTATAAGAAGGATGTCTATAGTGAAAGAAATAGTACCTTATGGCTGAGAACAAATGTTTTTCAAAAATCTATGTATTATTAAATTAGATTTAATTTCTGAAGCAATTCAGATGTTTCACAAAAGACTATTGGTTGTATCAATGGATCAGATATCATCGTGTTTGTCATGTAGAAACCACAATACACAGTTCAAGAGACAATAGTTTTATTTCTACTAGGAACAATGGGCAAAGCAATTTTCTCAAAGTAAACTCAGAACTGTATAGATTCAAGTATACATTGCTATAGAACAAAGTTACAAATTAATTTAATGTATACTGTGTGAAGACCAAGTTATCACCCTGGATACCTTAGAAGCAGCTGGAGTAGGGATAAGCAAAAGCCCTTGATCTTTATTCTTGTTCTTTTGGGGTAGCAGTCAGGGGGATGGACACAGCAATTTCCACACCTTCTTTCTCTCTTTTCACAGCCAAAAAGTAACTCACTTGTCTTACTCCACCCTCTAATCCCTTTTACAAGCCTCTGTAAACACCAACAGATTGAGCCAGCACAGGATAGTGGGGCAGGCCATTTTCCAAGTATATGCTTATAGAGTATTGTCCAATAAGTAATTACCTTAAGTGTCAGTTGTCCAAGTGCTCAGTTTCAGCCCTTTACATCTCCCCTTTTCTTTTATTTTAGCACACAGGTAGTCATGCCATCCATGACTTCTCAAAGAGATGAGAACCCCAAAAAGGAGGTGATGACACCCTCCATGACTTCTCAGGAAAGGAGGTGAAATCAGTAAAAAGGAGATGATCACGCCTTCCCTGACATCTTAGTAAGGGAGATGAAAAGCACCAAAGGGAAGTGGGGATTGCTAGTAGGTTTCTGGACTGAAAGGTCTTATTAGAAACAAATATGAACAAACCCATCAGAATAGGAGGTAATGCACAAGCACATAGAAATAACACGCAGGCTATTAGTGATGATTCTCCACACAGTCAGTGCAGGCTCAATGTGATGTAACAAACATGAATTGTACATGCAAGTAGTAGTATAACAAATAATGTAAATAAACATGTTATTGTAACAGATTTCCAGAAGTCCTAGAAGGAGGGTATGTAAACAACAGTCACACATACGCCTTCTTCAGCAGCCAAGAGATAGTCCAAAACTAATCTATTAGTCCATTGCTTCACATATCAGGGAATCCAATGATTCCCACAAGTTTTTGAAGTCCTCCAACAGTCTTTTTATATGTTAGGGAATTCAATGATTCCTGAAGATTTTGAAGTCCTGCAACACTTATCATTTCTCAGAAAATCCAATAATGATTCCTGAAGATTTTGAAGTCCTGCAATACTTATCATTTCTCAGAAAATCTAATAAGGATTCCTGAAGATTTTGAAGTTCTATAACAGTCTTATCATTTCTCAGAGAATCCAATGATTACTGATGGTTTTCAAGTCCAACAATTATTGATGTCCATGAGTCAAACACCATAACTGCCATGCTCTTTCAGTGGTGGGCACAGTCAGCAATGGAAAAACTTGATGTTTCTTGGGTTTTCTCCTTCATTTCAAGGGTCTGCTCCATCTCTATCCAACGGACATCCATCTGATTCCTTTTCCATCTGTAGAAGTACAAGCAAACCCTATCCCCCAAGCAGTTAACCTATCTGGCCCCTTCCATTCACCACTTTCTGGGTCTCTCCACATCACCTGGCGATTATTTAAAGATAGTGGAGTTGCTCGCACTGGACACTGCCCTTCTGGTAGATTATAAAACCTTTCTGCCGGAGCCAGTGCATCTTAGTCAAAAATCAAGAAGTTAATAGTATAAAGGACTAGATTTATAAGTTCTCTAGGATTACCTGTGGCTCCCCCTTTCTTTCATTTTTGGAGGAGCGTCTTAATGTCTCTGTTTTTCCTCTCTACTATTGCCTGTCCTTGAGCATTAAAGGGTATGCCAGTGGTGTGTAAAATCTTATACTGTGCACAAAAGTGTGCAAAATGTTTAGAAATATATGCAGGTCCATTATCTGTTTTTATTGCTTGCGGTACACCCATAATTGCAAATGCTTGGATAAGGAATTCAGTGACCATTCAGGCTGTCTCTTTTGCTGCTGGTATTGCAAAAATGAATCCTGAAAAGGTGTCTACCACAACAGGGATAAAAGACAGAAACCCAAAGTTTATAATGGGTCACATTTGCTAAATTTCACTGGGTCTCAAAACATGAGGGTTCTTCCTTGGAGGCAGTGTAGGAGCATGGAAGAGAACACAAGGTGTACATGCTCCTAGCTTCCTCTCTTGTTATTCAAAATTTGTAAACATAAAAATTGAGCAGCCTGATGATATTTAGAAGGATATTATTAGGCTTCCTGAAATAAAGGAGTGTTGGTCAACATAGATGGAAGGCTATCTACCTTTGAATTACCATCAAAAATAGGATCTGGAAGTCTACTATGAGAGTGGACGTGCAAGATATAAAACTTACTTGGATGCTTTCTCACTTGTTCTTGAAGTTCCTTAAAGAGCTGATATATATTAGAGGCTACAAATTTTATTTGGGCTGTGGCAATTCTTTGTACCACACCTACTGAATAGGCCAAATCAGATATTATATTTATATCTCCTGAATAATAAGTAAGAGCTAGAATGATTGCATACAATTCATTATGATGAGTGGACTGAAAAGGAATTCTGACTACTCTCTTTAGTTAAGTCATAAGAGTATACAGCGCAAATATTATGTTCTGATGCATCTGTAAATACAGTTGGTCCTTTAAGAGGAACTTTAGAAACCTTTTCTTCAAGAATCCATTGCAAATTATGTAATAGTCTGGTTATCTTTAATGGAGACCCGTGTGTAAAATTTGGAGCCATGGCTAATAAAATTTGCCCCTCTGCGGTGTTTTTGCAGCACACATTAATTTGTGCATTAGTATAAAAGGTGTATATCTTGTCAGGTCTTATCCCAGATAATTTTACTGCTGGCTTAATGGCCTTCAATAAAATTCTAGCCACAAACACTGGGTAAGGAGTAGGACTTTGTTCTGGTCGTGCTGGAAGTTCACCCACTCTGTCACACTGTCTCATTGATGAAAGACTGTTGTGGGTGCCTCTTTTGTAGCAAAAACCGATATTTCCAAGTGTTTTTGAGTGACTCTTTCAACCACATTGGATAAAGCCAGTTCAACCTCTCTCAAAGCCTCTTGAGCTTCTTTTGTAAGCTGGCATGGTAAGTTTAAAGTACTATCTCCCCTTAAAATGTCATATAATGGTTGCAATTGAAAGTTAGTCAAGCCTAACACTAGACACATCCATTGGATATCTCCTATCAATTTCTGAAAGTCATTTAAGGTGTTTAGCATCTCTGTTCTTAAGGAAAGTTTTTGTACTGTAAGCACCTTAGGCCATACTTCCTATCCTAAATATTGAAAAAGAATATGTCTTTGAATTTTTTCTGGAGCTATGTGCAATTTGTAGTTACTTAGTGTTTCTATGATCTTTTGTAGACATGCTTCTAATATTTGTTCCTCAGGTGCACATCCCAATATATCATCCATGTAATGTAATAACATTACTTTTGGAAATGGTTTTCTTACTGGAGTTAGAGCAACAGCAACATACATTTGACACATAGTAGGGTTGTTTTTCATTCTCTGTGGCAAAACTGTCTATTCATATCTTTTATAAGGCTCAGCAAAGTTAACACTGGGCACTGAAAAGGCAAATCTTTTCATATCCTCCTTATCTAGAGGGATAGAATAGAAACAGTCCTTAATGTCTATAACCCAAAGAGGCCATTAGCTGGGCAGTTGAGTAGGAGATGGATGTCTAAGCTGAAGGGTTCCCATAGTTTCCATCTATTCATTTACCTTTCTTAAATCAGTCAGCATCCTCCATTTTCCAGATTTCTTTCTCACAACAAATACTGGGAATCCCAAGGACTCAGAGAAGGTCTTAAGTGTCCTTGGTCTAATTGTTCCTGTACTATATCTAATAAGGCCTGAATTTTATTGCTACCTAATGGCCACTGTTCTATCCTCATTGGTGTATCAATTTTCCTTTGGATAAGAACAGGTGAAAGTGTTAGCATGCCTTCAACAGCAGCCCTGCCTAAAAAAATGAAGTACTCATTTATAATTGTAATTTTTGTAAAATGTCTCTTTCCCACAGATTAATGGGGATTGATCAAATATAAAAGGAGTTAAAACTCCTGTTTCACTTTCAAAAGTCCATCTCAATGGAATAGCACTAACTTCAGCTGCTATTGATCCTCCTACGCCAGACATGTAGGTGGCTGCGTTAATCTTTGGCCAGTGACTGGGCCAGTTGACACTCCTAATGACTGTATGACCTGCACCTGTGTTTACCAATCCTTCTAATGGTATGCCATTTATATAGATAGTGAGCAAAGTCGGTCAGCTGTCACAGCTGCTGTCCAGTATATTCCTGGATTTTGTTGCTTGGAGCCAGAATCTGGGCAACTATCACCAAATTGCTTATTAGGAGTCTGTATTAGTAAACCTGATGCTACTACTTCTCCTGGGTGATAAGTCACATATTGTCTACCTGTATTATCTACACATTCCCCAGGTTCCCACATCAGTGTATGGATGGACACTGTTTTGTAAGTACTCTCTGGAGGTGAAATGGTTAAGCCTCCTGTGTCTGGAGGCAAGGGATCCATAGGCTGGAGAGGAACAGATTTCACCTCTCCAGGTTGAATTTCAGTTGTCCCAGCTGCATACAGCTCTATTCTTTCCAATTGTTATCTCTTTCTCCCATCAGGTTGCTTCCTGGCTGATTGGTCATGTCTGGGTACTGGACTTCTAGGCATTCTCTGGGTGTAGCATTGGTTGCCATCATACCCCAAGTGATTTTTGCCTTGGGCCCTGGAGCTGGGCCACTCATCCCTTTTCTCTAAATCAGTGTACATTCTGAGGCCCATTGGAAGCCTCTGTTGCATTTTGGACATGGGGTATTGAGTCTTGTTATCCCGTCCTGTTTTCTCACTCTGTCTCTATGCCAACATTGAGCTTTCAGATGCCCTACTTTACCACATTGAAAGCATTGATGAGTCTCTCTGGAAGTCCCTTGCCAAAAGAGACCCTGTCTTCCTATGGTCAGATCTTGGGAAGTCTGCATCATAGCCCGGCTATAAAAGTTATTTGTGCCCACTGAGGCATATCAGCTTTTTATCTCCTCTAAAGGAGTATCCTTGCATAGTCCTAGTATAATTCTTCTACAAACCTCATTAGCATTTTCTTTAGCAAGTTGCCCTATCATAATGTCTGTTACTGCATTTTCACCATTATTTCACATGATAGGTGCCTGCAGACGTCCCACAAAATCAACAAAGGACTCATTTTGCTCTTGTGCAATTTTTGTGCAGTCTTCACCCTTGCCATTTTTACTGGGGAGAAAAGCCGATGCTTTGATAAGCAGCAGAAGCAATTTGCTCATATGCTGCTATGGGATAATTAATTTGTACTGAAATGTCTGCATAAGAACCTACACCTGTTAGTTGGTCATAGGTGATTGGAGGATTAACTCCTCTGTGACTATTTTGTTGGTCTTGTATCCTACGGAGTTCACTATGTTCAAAAAGCCACAACATATTTTGTCCAAGTTCTAAGGATGTCCTTGCAATAGATTTCCTGTCCCTAAGTGTTAAGACTTCATAAGTCAAATTCTGTAATAACATCTTAACATAAGCTTATGTATCCCCATAAAGAGTGCAAGTCTTTTTCAGGACTTTGAGTATTTCTATATCAAAAGGAGTGTATCTTCTTTTTTGACCTGAAGAGTTAAACTATTGAATCACAGTTTACATTCCTATTTTCAAATCAACTATATCCTGTCCTTCTTCTGTGACTTTAAGTACTGCCTTTTGCAATCTAGTCATAGAAGGGGGAGATTCCTGGTGGGGAAGGGATGTGCAAGTGGTGTCATTGCTCCTCCCACTCCTCCTCTTCCTCCCTCCATCCTGGAAGGTGAAGTTGATGGGGGTGTGTCAATAACCAGTTCCTTAAAGTGCCTCCCCTTTTCTTAAACATTTCCCTTACAATCTCTCTATTCCCTTCTATTTTATCTTACTCCTTCCCTTTTTGCTTTCCCCCTCTCACTTTTCAATGTTTGAGAAGTTTCCCTGTAAATCGAACATATCTAATATTTTCTCTTTGAGCCAATTCTGATGAGAGTAAGATCGACACTATGTTCATCCCCTCCCCCCCCCCTTTCCCTCAGATATTTTTCTTTTGCCACTTCATGAGATGTAGTCCCTTTACTTTTCCCTTTTCTGGTACAATTTCCTTTCTACCTCTAAAGTCTTTTTTATATCATAATAATAAAACCAAATTATACATATACTCTTTATGTATATTCATAACAGAAATATAGTTCCCAAGATTTCTTTTTACCTTTTTATACTTCTCTTGAGTTTTATATTTGGAGGTCAAACTTTTTGTTCAGTTCTGTTTTTTTTTCCATCAGATATAAATGGAATTCACCTATTTCATTGAATGCCCATGTTCTTCCCTGGAAGAAAATATTCTCAGTTTGGCTGGGTAAGTTATTCTTGGCTACCTACCAAGATCCTTAGCATTTTGGAATATCAAATTCTAGGCTCTTTGATCCTTTAATGTGGATGTTGCTAGGTCCTGAGAAATCGTTATTGTGGCTCTTCAGTATTTGAATTTTTTTATGGCTGCTTGTAGTATTTTTCTTGGTCTGATAGTTCTGGAATTTATTCACAATATTTCTTGAGGTTTTGATTTTGGGATCTCTTTCAATAGGTGATAGATGAATTCTTTAAATGTCTATTTTACCTTCTGTTTCTATAACATCTGGAAAATTCTTTTTGATAATTTCCTGAAAATGGTGTCTAAGCTCTTTTGTTCATCATGAATTTCTGAGTGTCCAATAATTCTTAGATTATCTCTCCTACATCTATTTTCCAGGTCTGTTGTTTTCCCAAGTAGGTATTTAACAACTTTTTTTCTGTTGTTTTTTTTTTTTTTTTGTTTGTTTGTTTGTTATTTTTTCGTTTTCCTTGACTGATTCTTGATGTTTCCTTGAGTCATTCATTTCCATTTGTTCAATTCTGATTTTTAATGAATTAATGAATTATTTTATTATTTACTTTTGAATTTCTTTTTGTAATTGTCCAATTGAATTTTTAAATGAGTTATTTTGTTCTATGGAATTTTTTTTTCCATTTCTCCAATTCATTTTTTAAGGATCTATTTTCTTTTTCCAATTCACTAATTCTGTTTTTCAGGGAGTTGATGTCTTTATCCACTCTATCTTCTAATGAGTAACATGACTTATTCAGACCCTCTTACAAAAGCTTCCCTTTCCTTTCCCCATTTTTCTTCTAGCTCTCTTTCAGGTTATATCACCATTTGCAGCTCCATCTGTTGACAATCTGTTTTTAGTCTCCTCAGGGTTTGAAGTCTACTATCTTTCAGTACAGAAGCTACCTATAGTTAGAGCCTGCTTTGCCTTTTTATGCAATTTAACAAAAAAAAATAATAAATGCAACAACAACAACAACAAAAACAAAATAATAATAATAATAATTACTGCACTCTGCATTTGGGGCAGTGTGGCATTACCAAGCTTCCTCAACAGACAACAGGAAGTAGCAGTGGGCCACTAATGGGTGTGCTGCATTCGGCATCTGCTCTGTCTTCAACAGCTGTGCTGGGATCAGCAGTTTGCACACTGAGATTGTGCTGAGTCCTTCTTGGTACTTGGTGAGTGTGGCCAGGTCCAGAGAGACTCTAGTGTTTTAGGGTTATAGTTTTTTATACTGTTTATAGCTTCTCTACAGGTCTACTGGCTTGCTGCCAGAGCAGAGTAGCTGATACTGTGGTAAAGTTCTCCTCGAAAATTTTCAGCTGGTGAAGACCACACTCCACACCCCTCCAGTCTGCTCAATTTGAGCTGTTTCCCATGCTTTCACTGTCTGCCTAATTCTTTGCCTGGCCTAACTGTCCCTGTTCACAAGCAAAAACAAATCTTTTCTAATGAATTTTGAGATTATCTTCTGTTGGTAATGTGTTGTATTCCCAATATTTTTATTTGTGGGTTTTGGCAGCCAAGCATTAATTCTGAGGCTGAGTTTCATTAAAAAAAATAATTTGAGGGAAAAGAGGAGCTTAGATAGATGCATGTGTCCTATATGCCATCTTGACTCCACCCCTGACCCCCCAAGTCCCTAATTCTCTTTTAAGATTCTTTTTGAAATCTTCCAAGAAAGTCTTATGAAATTTGAACCAGCTAATCTTTTCCTTTAGGGCTTCATCTGGAGTTTCCTTGCCTTTAGGACCTCAGGGTTAGAGGGCTGTTACCTCTCCCCTTAAAAGTTAACTATAATAAGCATTTTTTTTTTGCTTTTTTTGCTCTTTTTTTAAGGATTTGAGGTCTGCTGTTAAGGCAAAGGAGTTATACCTCTTTATTTTGCCCTGGAGCAACCCAGCTTACTGACTTCCAGTGCTGGTTTATCCAAGCCAGTTCCTGAGCTCTTCCTGTGCTCAATGACTTAGAATTTGCCTATTGTTTTTGCTTTTGAGAGTTTTGCAGCAAATCTGCTAGCCACCCACTTGCAACCAGGACAGCTAGTCTAAAAGCTTTATGGAAGATTCCCGAGTGTGTAGAGGCTGAAATACTCCTTGCCTTGGGCTCCTTAGGCTGCAGTCTGGGCTGGGCAGACTTTCCCCCTGCTTGATTGAAACAGACCTGTTCTGAATTTTTTCCAAAGAATCTTATTCTGCTAATGGGTTGTACTACAAATATTTATGGATTTTGTCATTCCAAAAGCAGTTCAGAGGCTTAATCTGCTGTTGATTTGAGAGGTTAGGGGAGGTGATAGAAAGCAAGCTTCCTCAACAGACAACAGGAAGTAGCAGTGGGCCACTAATGGGTGTGCTGCATTTGGCATCTGCTCTGTCTTCAACAGCTGTGCTCTGATCAGCAGTTTGCACACTGAGATTGTGCTCAGTCTCCACTATCTGAGCTGACCCCCACCCAGTCCAAAACTTTTAAAATTTTTTTTCCTGGACTTATTTTCTAGATCAGTTGTTTTTCCAATGAGATATTTCTCATTGTTTTGTTGTTCTTGTTTTCCTTCTTTTGGTTTTGTGTTCATTTCTCATAAAGTCATTAGCTTTTGTTAATTTAATTTTAATTTTTAAGGAATTATTTTCCTCAGTGAGCTTATAGGCCTTCTTTTCCATTTGACCAATTTCGCTTCTCCTCATTAGAATTTTTGTATTTCCTTTTATATCACTCATTTATCTTTCCAATTTTTCTTTTAACTCTCTTACTTGATTTTCAAAATCCCCTTTGAACTCTTCCATTGGTCTGAGACTAATTTTTATTTTTCTTGGAGGCTTTGAATGTAAGTGCTTTGCTTTTGTAACCTTCTTCTCATTATGTGTTTTGATTTTTCTTGCAGAGAAAAATTTCCAGAGGAACTTTTTAAGGGTAAGACTTTTTTATGTTGTTTGCTCATTTTTCCACCTTATTATTGATTTTTAAGTCTGCTAAGATAGGTTTCTGTTTCCAAGTGGAAGTTTTGATTACTCAAGCTTCAGATGGTTTGTGTAGTGTTTTCAGAAATTCCTCTAGAGATCTGTAAGTGTTTAGTTCTTTTGAGGTGGTATGACCCAAGGAGGACTATATTAACTTTTCTCCTGGCATGTGCTCTAGTGTGTGAACAATCCAAAGTACTCTTTTCTATGCTAGAACTATGAGCAGGTCCCACAGGCTCTACTGTGCCAATAAGTCTGATATGCTAATGTTCCTTCTTGTACTTGGAGTGTAAGCTGGGACTGAAATCTGGATCAGAGTATAGGCAAAGCAACACAGTCTGCCTCAGTTCTGGCAAAGAGGCCCTTCTAATGTCCCTCTGGCCAATTGTTCAATCCTTTTACCGTCTGTTGGCTGAGACTTCCAGAAGTGGCAGTCACTGCTCACTCCTGATTCCAAAAGCATTTTCAGTGTGCTGGGTTGCACTCTCACCTTAGTGCAATAAACCTTTCCTGTCAACTTTTGAATACTTTTTGGTGCCTGTGGGCTGAGAAGCCTGGAAATTGCAACTGTTGTCACCGATTCAGACACCCCAAGGAATTCTCCAGGTTTGCTGTGGCCAGGGTCATGGAGACAGGAAGTGTAACAGATTACAATTTACTTCCACTCTGGTGCAACAGATCTTTTCTGTTGCTCTTTTAAGTTGCTTCAGCTGGGAGATTGTATCACTCCATCAGAACATTAACTGTGTTCTGATGCTCTAAAATTGATTTAGAATAATTATTTTAAGATATTTGGAGGGATCTGGGGATGATCTCAGATGAGGCTCTGCCTTTACTCCAGTATTTTGGCTTTGCTTCCTTGATGACAATATTTATAATAGAAACTGAATCATCAATATCTAAGTAATCAGACACACTAAGTACAGGATTCTATAAGGGTAGTAATGTTAGATGATAAGTAGAGAAATACACATATGAGAAACTTATGAGGAATTCATAGTGCAAGAATAAACAAGAGCTATAAATTTACCCTTTTACCATATATTTGTGCTTACTTTCCCCTGATAGCTTGAATATATAAAGAGAGGAAATGCATCTAGTTTGAGGAAATTGTTTTTTGACAAATTTTCTTCATATACTGTTTAACAAATACTTCTTGAAAAACTAATTAAATCTGCCTGAATATCAATGGGATACACAATGTGTGTACATGTTTTTGTATTTGTGTGTGTATTGATATAATCTCATGCTTTAACATTATAGTAAATTAAGATTATGCTTAAATTTAGAATATTACATTATTGTATAATACATATTATTATTGCATAACAATATTTAGTCATTAATATATAATAATATCTACTCATCTAGAGAATTCTGTAGATGTTATATTAAGATTCAGTTTTAGGGTGATTAAGAAATTGTTGATTGTGAAAGCTAATATTACCTATGGATAATTTAACTTATGTATTATTCTTATTTTCCAGTTAGAATAACTTACAGAAATGGCCTCAATTCCTAATACTAGGATATCGAATTTATACCACTTTCTTGGATGAGCACATAATAAATCTGTTCCTCCTTTTCCCAGAAGATTTAAGAAGTTATTACATTTCTCCATAGGACAAATACAATCTTTTTTTTTTCCATATTCTATTATATATTGTGAGGTTAAAAACCAAGAAATCACTTCCTTTTTTTAAATTTCCACTTGAAAAACATCCGGACACTTTTTGTTTTCTATTGTGGGTTGCTAATTGCCACAAGTTCCATTGCCAGTTCACAGGTGAGGGAATTAAAATGTTACTCAAGATTATATATATGAGTGGCAACTCAGGAACATGGATTCTCCCTCACTTTAAAGATATATATTTAAACACTGAAAATAATGTTTGCAAAGCATTACATGATAGAATCTGAAGTGACATACTATCAACAATCGAATTCTAACCAGTTTTTTTACAAAACTGTAGGTATATGCTAATAAATATGGAGCATATTCATTGGCCAGCATGGTATTAAAGTTTAGTCACATGATTTAATTCATCTGGTAAATGAGACAAGATGATTAGATAAGGAATAATTATAAGCAAGAACTGTAAAAAGGAGGATTGACTAAATGCCCTAATAGGTATATTTTATCTATAATTTCTTAGAATCTATCACAAATACATAATTAAGATTATGTATAATTACATAATGTACAGTATAATTAAAATTATGTATAATTACAATCACATGTGTATAATTACAATTATGTATAATTACCTAATTACAATAATGTTCACATTTCTGAAGACAGATCAGTTTAATGGAATAAAATTCTGTTTTTTTTTTTTTAAGAGAAGGGAATATAACTTATAACACTTCAAAAGCAGTTTCTTTGTTCTCCTTAAAAAAGAAAATAGTGAAGAGACATTTAGACTACTTTAATTTTTGGAACACTAGGCATCTTTATGCCAGACCTTTCCACTGTGCAATGAATGAGGTTATTATGAGAACAAGAAATGTAAGTTAACGTTATGACAAATATTGAAGTTGAGCACAAATTTTATTTTGGGATTCTCAGAACTTAAGTTTAACCAAACACTGTTATTTCCAATTCTATTCTCCTTACGTCAGCAGATAATACTTAACCTGAAGCTGCAGGAGGTGATGGGAAATATATTTTTTTTCTAAATTCATTAGTTTATTTGTTTTTTTCATTCATTTACTGTTTATTCATTAATTCATTTGTTAATCTTTTTATTTGTTTGATTATCTATTAATTTATATACATCTCTCATAATTATAATATCAGAACGTAGTGGGATCAAGGATATTCACCACTCTTCAATTTCAACACCCATTCATACTCTGATAATTTTCCCCACTTGTTATTTTAAAATTCAAAAGGGATAATATATGAGTGTGCATATGTTGGCATATATACATTATATATATATATACATACACATATAAACATATACATATGTACATATATAAATCAAATCTTATTTTTAAATATTTAAAAATAAATTTTTATAAGGTAACATTAAATCCAAATTTTACTGAAGTTTAAAAGGTCCAAATCTTTCTGAACTAATCAATATTTTCAATAATGTGTTTTCTTATTTTAACATAGGCTTAATATTTAAACATATGCTTCTTTTTCTAGAATTTGATTGCTCTGTATCTCTGTGTCAATGAATAATTTGCAATGAGTTATTTAAGAACTGGCCCCTGAAGAAATATCCCCATAAATTTGTTTGTGGTAACAAGGTCTTATTCTTCTATAATGCAGTTTATTTCCCATGTATACCATTCTTTAATGATTTTGGTAGTTTAAAAAATTCCCTGTCTTGATTCACTTAAAGTACTGAATAATATTTAGCACACTGTTCCACTTTACTGAGGGTTCAGTAAATTGCATATTTTTCCTCATTTTGAGGCTTATAGAATTGATCCATAATCTTATAAATGATAATGACATCCATATGAAGATATAAGCTAACTTTAATGTGAGGACATAAAATAATTTAAGAAGTGGGAAAAAATGGTACTTGAGGAAGAGGAAAGGGTACTTAAAACAAGGGTTAATTACATCACAGGAAGGGGTACCAAAGAGTTATTACAGTAGAGGGAAAGAAGAGCAGGGAATAAACATAGTTTAAACCTTAATCTCATTGGATTTGTCTCAAAAAAGGAATAACATACACACTTAGTTGGGTATAGAAATTTATCTTACTTGATAGGGAAATGGGAGAGGAAAGGAGGCAAGGGGGAAAAAAGAGGAAATACTGATAGAAACAGCAGAAGTAGAAAGGGAAAGAGTTAAGAGAGTTAATAAAAGGGAGGAAGTTTAAAGGAGATGGGGTTCCACATCAATATACTGTGAAGAGGGAAAATGTGAGAGAGAAAAGTATAAATGGTGGAAAATAGGATGGAGGGAAGTAGACAAGTAGTAATCATAACTATGAATGTGAATGGAATGAACTCTTCCATAAATCAAAACAGATGGCAGAGTGGATTAAAAGCCTGGATCCTATAATATGTTGCTTACAACAAACACATTTGAAACAGACTGTGTGTACACACAGGGTAAAAATAAAAGGCTGGAGCAGAGTATCTTATTAGCTGAAGGGGGTGGGGAAGCAGGGGTAATAATCCTGCTCTCAGAAAAAAAAAAAAAAAAAACATTAAAAATAGATCTAATTAAAATAAATAAGGAAGGAAATTACAATTTATTAAAGGGTATCATAAATAATACATAATTTTTTGCTTAATTTTATTAGAAAAAGTAAATAAGAAATCAAATAACAAGTACCAATGAGAGGAAAAAATAAAGCCATTATTAGGAGCTATTTTGCCCAATTATATGTCAATAAATTTGACAAGCTAATTTAAATGAATTAATATTTACAAACAATATAAATTATCCAGCTTAACAGAAGAGAAAATAAAATATTTGAATTACATCATTATAAAGCACTAGAGAGCAAATGAATAAATGGAGTTTTTTGTTTGTTTTAATGATAGCAGTATCTATCTAAAACTACTAACAAGCATTATTTGTAATAGACATAGACTAGATGCACCCCGAATTTCAGGGAAGAAAATAAGGTGCCCAATTAACACTAGTAACCAATATTGTATTAGAAATTAGAGTTGAGAAAGAAATTAGCAGTTAGCAATAAGGAAACAAAACTATCACTCTTTGTAGATAATATGATAGCTATTTTAAAAATCTTAGAGTATCACTTAACAAGTCTACTAGGAGCAAACAACAGCCTTAATACATTTGTAGGATATTAAATAAACCAACACAAATCATAGGCTTTTCTATATATTACTAACAAAGACCAGAAGGAAGAAATAGAAAGAGAAATGTTATTTGAAATACTTATAGACAATATAAAATATTTGAGAGTCTACCTGGAAAGACAAACCTAAAAACTAAATGAACACAAGTATAAAACACTTTTCACACCAATAAAGTCAGATTTAAAAAATGGGAAGAATATGAATTGCTCATTAGTATACTCAGCTAATATAATTAAATATGAAATATACCAAAATTAATATATTTTTTCAGTGCCAAACCATATTTCCAAAAAAAAATATTTTATAGAGCTAAAAAATTAAAATTCACCTAGAATAACAAAAGGTTAAAAATATTAAGGAAATCAATGAAAAATTGCAAAAAAAATCTGATCTAGCTATGCTAGACCCAAAACTCAAGTATAAAGCAGCAGTTATCCAAATTCTTTGGTACTGTATAAGAAATACAATAGTGGATCACTGGAATAGATTTGGTACACAAGACGCAATAGTCAATGACTTTCAGTCTATATGATGAACCCATAAACTCCAGTTTCTGGTACAAGAACTCACTAACTGACAAAAATTGCTGGGTAAACTGGAAAGTATTATGGTAAACTGATATCTCATGTCCTACACAAAGATAAGGTTGAAATGACTTCATAACTTAGATATAAAGGATGATAATATGAGCAAATTAGGAGATCAAGGGATAGTTTGCTTGTCAGACATTTAGAGAAAAGAAGAATTTATAACCAAAGAAGAGAGAATGTTGTGAAATGCAAAACTGATAATTTTGATTACATTAAACAAGATTTTGCACAAGAAAAATCAATTCAGTCAAGAGTAGAAGCAAAACAGAAAGCTGGGAAGCAATTATATTGCCAATATTTCTGATAAAGGACTCATTTCTAAGATAAATTTACTGATTCAAATTTATTAGAATACAAGTCATTTCCAAAGGATAAGTGGTCAAGGATATGAACAGACAATTTTCAGATGATGAAATTAGAGCCATTTATAGTCATATGAAAAGATTGTCTAAATCACTTTTGATTAAAGAAGTGCAAATTAAAACAATTTTGGATTATCATTTCATACCTATTATGTTGATTAAGATGACAAAAAAAAGATGATAAAAATGGGGGGTATATGGGGAAACTGAGATATTAATATATTGTTATCAGAATTGTAAACTGAATTGATCCAACCATTCTAGAGAACAGTTTTGAGGTATACCCAAAAGGCTGTTCCACTGTTTATCCTTTGATCTGACAATGTCACTACTAAGACTGTATCTCAAGGAGATTATAAAAGAAGGGAAAGGACCCACATCCACAAATATCTGTGCTTTTGTGGTGGCAATTAATTGAAAATTGAGGGGATGCTCACATATTGTGCAACAGCTGAATAAATTATGATATTTGAGTAAAATAAAATACTATTATTTCATAAGAAATGATGAGCACACTGATTTCAGAAAAACTTGGAAAGACTTACATGAACTGATGCTGAGTGAAGTGAGCAGAAAAAGAACATTATAAAGTAACATAAAGATTATGTGATGATCAACTATGATTGACTTAGCTTTTCTCAGCAACACAGTGATTTATGACAGTTCTGATAGTTGTGATAGAAAATGCAATCTTCAACCCAAGAAAGAATTGTTGAGATTCAGTATACATAGAAGTATACTATTTTCATATTTTTGTTCTTATGATTTTTCCTTTTTGTTTTCAGTTTTCTTTCATGACATGACTAAAATGGAAATATATTTAAAATGGTTGCATGTGTTTCATCTATATAAGTGTTAAGAGACAGGCCAACTCTCTGAGAGCCTCCACAGCTGTGAATCATAACATCTGACAGAGTTGCAAGGCAGCCTTTGCTGACACAGGTGTTGCAGATTGGGAATGAGATAAATTGGAGGCAGAGGGAAGAGGAGAGAAGTCAGACAACACAACGGCCTCTCAGTCTAGAGAGGTCAGAGAACAGCAACTATGTCTCAGTCTTCTTGTATCATCCTCTCACAAGAGGAGATCCATTCTGGGTTGGATTTCCAGCGGCCATTGTCAGGTGGCTCCCATGTATTCCAACAGCTCTCCCATGTATTCAAATATACAAGATTGCTTGCAGTTGTGGAAAAGTAAAGGAAGAAGAGAAAACATTTGGAACTCAAAATTTAAAAAAAAAAGTGAATGTTGAGAATTATATTTGCATGTTGTTGGAAAAATGAAATATTACTAAATGAAAAAATATTTCATTAGATATAATGAATACAAATTAGATATAAACACAATTCTAAAAGGGGGCACCATCAACTGATGAAAACTGGGTAATCTGCAATTTAACTGCTAATTAACATAATTAGTTAAACAATTAATTGTTAATAATTCATTAACAGTCAATAAATATTTAAGTGCCTACTATGTACCAGGCACTATTCTATGTATTTATAGTAAAAATATATAAAAAAACTATTTCTTGAACTCAAGGAGTTGATAATCTAATGTGAGAGTAGGTGATACACAATACAAACCTGAAAAGGACAAAGTGACAAGTTATCTACTGTCAGTATATACTGAAGAAATCAGAGCCTAAAAGTAATGAAGTCAGGTGAGAAATGAGATGTCTGAATGAAGCTACTTCCTTAAATGGAGGTTTTGAAGTTCATGTCACCACCCTCCAAACAGCAATAACTAGAGCAATGAGAGCAATTAAGTGGTTCAATGAATAGAATGTGGGGATGGCTAGGCTCACATTTCCGGTGAAAATGAATCTCAGCTTGTGACGGTATTAGACTAAGTGCAAATAGAAAATAAATCTTTTATTCAATCTCTTTGTAGTAGATATTTATGACACTTTTATTAAAAAAATAGTATTTGTGTTACATTTTAAGTTACAAGCTGTCTAGCTCCCTTTAACCTTCTCCCCTACCAGGCAGATTTATAAATATATGTAAAACAATTCTTGTACTGAAGACTAAATCATAATGTGTATTGCAGTTAGCTATATAATTACCACCAACTCATACTTTTCACATTCCTATGATTCTGAGCCCCTGTATTTTATCATCCAAATACTATTTCCCATTCCCTCAATGCAATTCCTTATTCCCATTCCCCTCAAACTCCACCAAAATCTACTCACTTTTCCCCAAATTCTACTAACTCATTCTACTATATCTTTTTGAATGTCTATTCCATAGGAAACAAACTCGTTTTCATTTTCAATGTTTTTATTACTTACTCCTTCCATCTTATAGCTTTTTACTGAGACTTGGTTCCCTCCTGATTACAAATACTTCCTAGACATTCTGCCCAGCACTGTTTCCACCCTCATTTACTCTGCTCAATTCACACTTTTGAGATGAAAGACTCAGAATATGCACTCCTTATTTGTACTTCCAGACTCTATACTAGCTCCAACATTACTAATCTCTCCTCTGAGTGATTTACAATTCATGCCAATAATTTAATTGAAATTTTATATGCTGCTTTTACAAACTTCAGGGATATTCCCCATTCTTTTTTGGCCTGAAATTCCTAGAATCAAATTAGGGAATTCAAAATTTCTATAGAAAATTTCAAACACCCAAAACTTTCAGTTCTTCATTTATCTCTAAACTAGTCATACTCAACTTTTTCGAGGCATGACATTTTACTAAAATATTAAATCTCTAGACAATCCTCTTTTCTAAAGTTACTAAATCTCCAAGCGGCTCGAAAAACCCAATTCAAATATAAAGGAGCCACAATAAGGATCACCCAAGATCTAGCAGCATCCACATTAAAAGAATGATTTTTATTGTCTATCATTCCCTGCTCTTTAATTGAATGCAACTTTGATTGCATTGTAGTCTGAAAAGGAAGTATTTGCCATTTCTTTCTTTCTATATTTTATTTTGAGGTTTTTGCATTAATAAATAGTCAATTTTTTTGTAGAGGTGCTTTGCACTGCCAAGAAATAGCTGTGTTCCTTTCTGTTGTTATTCAAATTTCTCCAGAGGTCTATCATATCTAGGTTTTCTAGGATCCCATTAAGCTCCCCAGTTTCTTGTTTATTTTGTGGTTAGATTTAGATATCTCTGATTTTGAGAAGAGAAGTTGGAGCACCCCAGTAGTATAGTTTTGCTGTCTGTTTCTTGCTATAACTGGCTTAAAATATCCTCTAGGAATTTGGCTGCTCTATCAATTAGTGCTTGTACATTTAGTATTGTTATTGCTTCATTGTTTACATCCTATTGTTTCTGCCCTCCCTTCTATTCTGCCTCTCCCTTTTCTTTCCTCTTTCTCTTGCTATTTCTTTATTGCATTAGATAAATTTCTCTACACAACTGAATGATTAAGTTATTACCTCTTAGAGTCAAAACTGATATCAAGAATTAGGCAATACTTATCCCCCTTCCTTCTTTCCCTATATTGTAATAGGTCTTTTGTGCCTCTTCATGTGATCTAATTTGTCTCATTATACTTCTCCTTTCTTCTTCTTCCAGTACATATATTTTTCCACTCCTTATTGTCTTCTTTGCTGATATCAAATTAGAATCTATTCACAACCTAACTTTCTGTCCATGTGATGCCCTCCTCCTTCTGCCCCAGGAACAGATGCAGTTTTCACGAGTTAAAGATATTATTTTTTATTCTAGGGATGTAAATAGTATAGCCTTTAAATAATATATATTTCCCCTGTTTACCTTTCTATGCTTCTCTTGAATCCTGTGGTTTGTAGAATAATTTTCTGTTTAGCTCTGTTTTTTTTCTTTTCAAAATGAATGACTTCATTGAAGATCTATTGCCTCCACTGAAAGATGATGCTAAGTCTTGCTGAATAGTTAATTCTTGTTTGTAATCCTAGATAATTTACCTTCTGAAATATGGATTTCCAGGCTTCCCAAATCTTTATTGCAGAAGCTGCCAGACCCTAGATAATCCTTGCTGTTCCATGGATCTATGTTCCAGGTCACTTATTTTTTCCAATAAGGCAGTTCCCATTTTTTCCCCATTTATTCAAGTATGTTTGACTGATTCTTCCTGTCTCAAAGAGTCATTAGCTTTCATTTGCCCCAAATTTTTAATGTGTGATTTTCCTTAGTTAACATTTATATCTCCTTTTCTTTCTTTCTTTCTTTTTTTTTTTTTTTTTTTTGTTGTTGTTGTTTGGTTAATTTTACATTTCAAGGTATTGCTTTCTTCAATGGGTTTTTTCTTTCATTTGACCAATTGTATTTTTAGGGAGTTATTTTTTTTCAGTCAAGTTCCACCCCCCTTCCTTTTCTAAGCTGTTGACTCTCTCTTGCATACCTGTGAAGTTTTTCCTGGAGGCAGCCTTAGTCTCAGTTGAAATAAATAATTACTCCAAAATCACAGCCAGCTGATAAAAATGCAAACGTTTATTTATCCTTCGAAATTAGCTCAGTTAGTTGAGGCCTATCTCTCTGCCTGGCTCCAAGAGATCTTGCAGCTTTGTCCTTGGCTTCTGCCTCTGCTTTCTTCAGCCTCCAGCCAGCACCAAGGTAGAAGATGCAATGAATCTCTCTTGCCTCGAAGATAGGGCTTATAGGCTTTCTTCCAGAGTGCTCTGTCTCTGACCCCCATTGATGTTCTGGAGAAATTCCCCCCTAGCTCTAAGAGCTTCCTCCATATATATCATCTCCCAAAGGTTAACTCCTCCTTCTCGAGGCAGGGATTATGGGTTATCTCTCAGAGTGCTCTCTGGTCCTAAGAACTTCAAGGGAGGTGTGAATTCAGACTAAGCCAACCCTGAATTCTCCCAAACGTGTGAACTCCATTGAGTACTTAGATACTTATGAGCTCTCTAAAGGTGTGAACACAAGCATTGTTTCTATCAGTTCCACTTAGTACCTTGTTTCAAGTTCTGGCCCAAAATATCTCTTTCTAAGATCAAATCAACTCCAATGGCTTAACACTTTGTATAGATTCCAACACATAACTGTCATTTCTTTTTCTCATTTTTTTCTTCAACCTCTCTTATTTGCCTTTTACAGTATTTTATGAGCATTTCCAAAAACTCTCTTTGTGCTTGGGACCAATTCATATCACTCTTTGAGATTTCCTCTGTGGACATTTTTCCTCATCCGAGTGGATGTTTTGGTTTTCCCTGTAATCATAATAGCTTTCTATGGCCAAGGTTCTTTTCTGTTTCTTGCTCATTTTCTTTCCTCTTTTATTTTTATAGTTGAGCTCTGCTCCTGTGTTAAATGGGGTGCTGCCCCAAGCTTCTTGTGCAGCTCTGAGCCTTGACTTTGAGCACAGGGGCCCCTTGTGTTTCCAGGGGGTAGCTTTGCCTCCTCTTTTTGGGAAACAGGCTGGTTTCCCAGAGTTTAACTTCTGATCTGGGATTGAAGGCTTCTCCTGTGATCTGTTCCGCTACTGAGCCCAGACTAAGATTATCAGTTGATAATTTTATATGATTAAAATCCTGTCACTGGCTTTCCCAGAGTCTGTCTAAGCTGGCCTGAACACTCTTTTCACCCAGTAAACCTGACCTTTCTTGATGTTTTTTCAATGTATCTTGAGGTCAAGAATGATTTCTTTCCACTAGATTCTGTTCAGAGACTTAGTGTTTTTTTTTGGTTTTGTTTTGTTTTGTTTTGTTTTGTTTTGTTTTGTTTGTGGTTTTTAAGGGAAACTGGGAGGGTTTGAGCTCCTTTCTGGCTTTACACTGCCATCTTGTCTCCACCCCAGAACTCCCCATTTTAAGATCTTTAAATTGTTCTGGTATAAATCTTTTATTCTTTGGGGGGAAACTCCAATATTGATATTTTGCAGTTTATTTTTCCAGCCCAAAGTATGAGTTTTTTCAATTATTTCCATTAGACTAAATTTCATTTTTTTTGCTTCATGAGTCATAATTATGAGTCATAATTTTATCACTTAATGTAGCAATTTTTGATCTGCAAACTAAATCAACAAGTCAACATTATTTTTATTCAAGTCATTGATAAGTGTCAACTTATTCAGATACTCCACTGTACCCTTCTTCTCAAGTAAAATAGAGCTATTATTAACTCATCTGTTCAAACCAGTTCCAATTCATTTATTTATGCTTTTGTTTAATAAACATCTCAATCATTTCCTATAAGAATTGCAGGAAAAACCTTGTCAAATACTTTGCTAAAATATGTGTGTGTATATATGTGGGTATACATACAAAACATACATATATGAATCCATAAACAAGTAGGCCAAGAACTGTTTTAATAAAATTGAAATGAATTGATTTTTCCCCTTTTCTTACAAAACATGGTAACACACACATACACACACACACACACACACACATATTTAAAAATAAATATTTATTTACAAACAACAAAATGTAGCCTGTGGCAAGGCAGGGAATGAGAAGGAAAATATGCTGAATTTGGGTAAAAACAAGTAGAAAAGTTGGTTAGAAAGATACAATTCATTGAAGAAGAAAAATTTAAAATGTCTATAAAAGTAGTTGAAGGCCATATCTTTGAAAAGTTATGCATATTATTCCAAAGAATTTAAAAATTTTTCAAGCTTTTTGTCCTAGAAAAATCCTGAAAATTTTTAGCAAGTTAATCATGTGAAAAACCCTGTTTAAAGAATATTAATTTACAGACAAAATATAATTAGATTAGCCTTTGTCAATATTAAATGTCATTGCCTATACAGTAAAATCTAAATCTCTTGCTTTCCAATATTAAAATTTTTCCCATGTTATTGCTATTTTTGACTTTATCAAAAGACTATAATTCCATCATATTTGCCTATTTCATTAAGCAATTATGAAAAATGTAAAATTCAATGTTCAGATGTATACAAAACGTATTTCATTTCATCACACATATATTAGTAAAAAGAGTTCTACTGAGCTTATAATAGAATGACCTAAATCATCTTGACAGAGTTACTTGTGCTAAGAATATTTTCAACAGAGAATCACTGTGAGCCATTTGGACAAGTACTGACTGTTTCTTAACCCCCCGAGGCAAAGACTGATATATCAGAATGAGAAGAAATTGGATAGTTAATCCAAAATGAGGAATTTTTTTGAAATACATTGCAGTCTTATTTTTTGTCTCATTTTAATACAGTGATAATAATCTTTTTTTCCCCTTGAAATTGTTATGCCAATTCTAAATGTAACATATTTTATCTCTCTAGTGATGTTCATTTTACAGAATCCCATTGAGAATCCTTTAATATGCAAACTAAAAAGTTGATTATTTACCTTCTCAACCCGTAAAATGAACAGTGAGTTTATATCTACAGAGCTGTTGTAGGAAATGTACGTTGAAAACTTTAAGTACTTTTATTAGTTAGAGTTGTTACTGTAGCTGCTATTATTTTCTCCTTTTCTGTTGTTTTGTTTGTTCATTTTTACTGAGGAAATTGTGGTTAAGTGATTTGCCCAGGGTCAGACAACCAGAAATTGTTAAGTGTCTGAGGCCAGATGTGAACAACTTCTGAGTCCTCCTGAGTTCAGGGCTGATGGTCTATCCACTACACAAATTAGCTGCCCCTTATTTTCTTCTTTTTAATCCCATGTTCTCTGTTAGTTGAACATAGCTGGATAATAAAATTCTTAGTTTACATTGCTATAAATTGCATTATGTTGTGATGGAAAGATCATTGTTTTTGAAGTCAGACTTTGTGAATTTGAATTGTAAAAAATAAATAAATTACTGAATATGGAACCAGGAGTTTCTAATGGATCCATTATTTATAATTTATCTGATCCTTTTTTAAAAAAAATACAAAATGGAAATAATTTTAATTTTTGTTGTATAGAGACAATACTAAAAGGCTTAGTATATTAAGATGTGTTCATTTTGATTAGTATACTACAGATATTATCATTATGAGTATCTTACTCTTGGTATCCTGAAGAAATTGCTTTCCATGTATGGTACTCAGTTTCATTATCTATAGATGAAAATAGGTGAAAAGATTATATCCAATGTTTCTCTTCTAAATGTTATGATCTATACAACCTAGTTGCTATTTAAATAGTCATTACACAATATAACTTGAAATAACTGGAAACAAAGCATCTGAACACTATATAACTATGATGACTAAGCTTGGCATTAGAGAAAAGTGGAAAAAAATACACATTTTCCTCCTCATTGGAGAGGTGGAGTGATGGCCATGTAGCATATTGCATAATAAAAATGCATGGGGAATTAATTGATTATTTTTGCTAAACTGTTTTTTTTTCTTTTTTAAACTTTTGTTAAGAAGTATAACTCACTGGGTATAGGAGACAAGGAAAAGTAACAAAAAATAAATTGCAGATTTGTGTATGTGTGTTATACACATATGTGGTGATTGTATTATTGTTGTTCAGTCATGTCTAACTCTTCATGAAATCTTCATGAAACACCAGCACAATCCATAAGGTTTTCTTGACAAAAATACTGGAATGCTTTGGCATTTCTTTCTCCAGTGGATCAAGGTACACAGAAATTAAGCTTAGAGTCACACAGCTAGTAAGTATCTGTGGCTGGGCTTGAAGATAGGTCTTCCATGTATTACCTCTCTCTCTCTCTCTCATTACCTACTTGGAGGATGTTAAGGATTTTAAGATATTTCTTATAATTTTTAAAGAGGAAGTAGAATAACGAATTCCCTGAAGTAAAGTTGTGAAATGACAGGTCTAGGATCTTGGAAAAACTCAATAGAAAAAAATTCCCAGAGAACTTTAAAATCAGATTTCTAGATTTCTAGAAAGTGTGGTGTGGCCTATTGAGAAAAGTTTACAGCTTTTAGCTAAAAAAGCATGACTTTCATGGTTTTATATTTATATTTATATATCTAAAAAAGTTTTAGAATTCTGAAATGGTATGTGTAGAGTGTCAGAATGCAACTATTTCATTGTTGCAATTGAGATTAATAACATGAGAAGCAAGAAAAAGCCAATAATGCTATCATGCTGAATCTAAGTTCAAGAGCATAAAATTTCATCTAAATGGTGTTGCCAACACTAGTCCAATCTTCATTGTTATTCCTTTCCATTTAAAACTCTTGGTATATATTTCATTATTTATATCAATAGGGCAAGTATTTCAAGTCCTATTTAAAACATCTTTATATCATGGTGTCACTTACACAGTTTCTTTCTAAAAGCTTCTACCTGTGTATATTGTATATGATTTGACTCTACACAAAAACATTCACTTTGGGTCATTGTGTATTTCTTATGGAATACAATGTGCAGTTTGCTATTCATATCTGTGCAGTGATTTCAAAATGGTTCTTTATTAAATATGAATGTATCACATTTTCTGAAAATATTGTAACATTGCTTTTAGTTAAAGTCAATGAAAGTATTTCCCAGAAGATTTAGGATATAAATTTCATGAGGTTTATTCTGACAAGTTTCAATTTGACCTCACCTTTGGCAGCAAATACATAAGATTATGCCCATGTCTACATAATTGCAGATAGAATCAAATAGGACTAACTAAACCAGTTGATGCCATCTTGCAGGCTTCATTTTGAAGTCCCCAAACTGCTTCTAACTCCCCAATGCAAAATAATCCTGTGTACTCCACGTTAGCTTAACTTAGTCAGTATAGGTACAGTTTAAACTAGTTAATGATAATTTGAAAAAAATGCATATCACAAGAAAAGAGCTTTCCTCTACCAAATCTATATTTATAATTTTCTATTTATTTATCTATCTATATTTATCTATGACTCATTTATATGTATGTTTTTATCTGTAGCTATATATGTGATGTGTGGTTTACAAATAAATTTTACATTCTGTATACATGATACATACCATATACCTCTAGATGGATGGATGGGAGAGTGAGAGCAAAAGTGAGAGAACAAGAGGGGAGCAGAAAGATACAAAAAGAAGAGACAGACAGAGACAGTTTAATTTTAACAAGACCTTAGATCATTTAGAACTATAGCTTGTCAGCTGGAAATTAGAGAGCTCCACGTACAAATAAATAAATAAACAAAGAATTTAAATTACTGGTTCAAAAAAATTCATCAAGCAAGTGACAAAGCTAGTAATCAAGCTCAGATTCTGACTCATTGTAACATTCCTCACACTATACCTTTCCTACAATCTTTCTAAAGCATATTACCAAATCAGTCAAATAAACATTTATTTTGCTAATAAGAATACTGAAGTCTACAAGGGTAAAGCTTTTTTTTTTTCAGATTAAAACATTTTATAAGTGGTAGAACCAATAATCAAAATCATGTCTCCTGCCTTGACATTAAAATGCACAAAACACTTTTAGGCAAAAATTATTTATACTATCTCTCCAACAAGTGATCATCCAATAATAATTTAATATCCTCTACTGAGGGTAAGACAATCAGGTCCTGAATGATCCCATTGCACTTTTGGAAAGTTCCGATTAATGTAAAATTTGTTCTTACATTCAGGTTCAAAGCCTTATCCTCTTGGTTTTGTCCTATTCTCAGAATCTGGGACTTTTCTCCCAGTCTAAAGGAAAAGAGGCTATATTTTCCTGATTGGATATGAAAAAACACAGCTAGCTATATCCAGATAAGACTGTGAAGAAAGGGGAAATGATCTACAAAACCATCTCAAGATATTTATATAAGGAGAGCAAATTTTGTCAGAAATATTCAGAATTGAAAAAAACCCAACAATCCACAAAATCATTCTTCAGCAAAGTGTTTTTAGAATATGAATGAAAAAAGCACAGCTTTGAACTTGCCAGTCAAATATTAGGAAAAGAAGGCGAAGTATAAAGGATGTTATACTTAAAGCAAAAGAATAGGAAAAAAATAAAGGGCAAAAGACTAAGTAACTTATTCTATGTTATATAGGTAGTGGTAATCTTATGATTACCACAGGATTTAAAACCAGGAAACTCAATTCCAAAATTAATGCTTTCTGTGTTGAGACTCAATTTTACCATTTGTAAAATGAATAGGTTTTACTCAGGGACCTCTAAAATCTCCCAGGTATACGGATCATATGGTCCATTGGAAAGGGAGCTATAAACACCAATAGATTAACAAATAAAATGTTTAGACAATGGAATGGCTATTTCAAAATACTCAAACAGGTTAGAACACTTCATATATCAGGAAGGTCTGTCTAGTGTGTCTTCTCATCTCAACAGAATATTTCCCATGTTCAAGAATTAAGACACTATAAATAGAAAGGTCCTTGAGAAAGGTTGCATATCAGCAAAACACTACATATGTCTAGAATTATCAGTCTTGGGGACACATAAGTGGATAGGAAGCCATGCCACTATGCTCAGGGTAAGAAAAAATAACACGTTTTCTTGTTTGCCAGTAACATGGAGAAAATTCTCACTAGGCATTTCCTAGTTATGGATTCAGCTGTTTGTTTGTAGACTCCTGTTCTACTTTGGGAATTGAGTGATGGTATGACAAACTGAAGACTAAAGTCTATAGGAAATGATGCAAATCATATTAGTTGAGCCAAGAGTAAAAGTAGAAATTCATATCTGGCCCAGTAAAGCCTAAGTAATGTGGTCTGAGACAGAATTAAAGAAAGGAATCACATGACAGCAAAAAATGGAAAAGGGGAGATTTAGACATTTAAAAATTGAATTATTTAGTCAAATATATTGAAGAAATATTTGTTATGTAGTTCTATATGAAAAAAATCATTTTTCTTTGAGGCACATAGAATATGTGTCCCTCAATATAAATAAATAGAATATATTGCCCATATCTTTGCTATTCTTAAACCTAATCAGGGGAACTGATGCATATTCATAAAATCAATAGAGAAATATGAAATTTTATATAATAAAGCACAAATTATGAAAAACAGACTCTTAAGCATCATACTATTAAAACTATGTGAGTTTATTTGTGGTTAGAACTTGGAAGGGAGAATTAAAGTGGCCAATAAACTTCATTTCCAATAAATATTCAAGGTTCAGTCAGTTAGGTGGCACTGAGTAAACTCAAACTGAGATGGTTTTCTCAGCAGTAAAATGGAGAATATGAAAATGACACTACCTACTTCATAGAATCATGTCAGGCAGTATTTCACCCATTTTTAATATATCATGGGAATATGAGTTATTTATTTTTACTTGGATAATTTCTTCCTAAGTTATTCATAGCTACTGAATTGATACATATGGATAGGATAATTTAACAGATTTGTAAATTGTTTAGTTAGTGGTAGGATAAACCATAATCACAAATTCTTCCACAATTTTTGACTTGGATTAATCATGATATAAATAGTGCAATATGTTGGGCATACTATGAACTTAATAAATATTTATTGAATCATAATAACACAACAACAGCAACAATAATAAATTACATATGTATAGTACGCAGTTTGTAAAGAATTTCACTTGCCTAGCTGGAATTTTCACTGGATGATATTCTTTCAAATGTTTTGTTTGTGTTGTTTGCTTGTTTTTTTTTATTCATTTTTGCTTAGGGTTCACTACATTCAGACTAGTACAATCCAAGCTTTATTCTACTTCCCAGCCATGTTATCACTAATTGCCTGCTGCCACACAGAGCATGCTGGGTTATTGTCAATCAAGATGTTCAATCCCTTTTAATATCTTACTTGTAGTTATATATACCAAAAAGAAAGTGTTGACTTCAGAGATAATGAATTTTCCTTCATTGAAAGAATTCAAGCAGATGCTGGACAATTAATTTTTAGGTAATCAGTAAAAGAGATTCTTGGTCAGGTCAAGATTGTATTGTATAGGGTCTCCTCTTCCAATTCCTTTTGATTTGGTACAGTGGGTCACAGAAAATTTCTATTCAGTTTCACAGTAATATAGAATAATTTAATAGCACATATGTACTGAGCAAGATATAAATGAAAGGTTCTTAACACATGTTGCATGTATGCATCTTTAAATAGTTTCCTCTTCAGCTTCGATGTGCTTATAGAATTTGAAAGTATTATCATAGGGAGAGTGTGATAAATTCAGAAAATAATCTAATGTCAAACATTACCTTATTCTGGTGGGAGAAATCCTCTCCATTCTGTCTATTTTATTCTGTTTATACATACTATTATGATTTGTCTGTTTGAGTACATCAGTGACCACAAAGCTATATTTTTAATTGTGCTTCAGGGGATTCAGATCTCCCAAATGATTTTAAATCTTGGTTTCTTCCTAACATTTTTTAGTCTCCCATGAACTCTCTGTACTGCATAATTCATAGTTGTTTGAAAGGAAACTTTGCTTCACTGGATCCATAAACTTATGGATCATAGAGGAATTTTGTTTCTAGACCCTAAAGTATGTAGTTTGCTCATGACTATCTGTGGATGGTTATCTAGTTTTTGAAATATCTCACCTCTAATAATTTTTTCTATTTTTTGTTTTGTGCTGATTTTGTTTTGTTTTGTTTTGCTTTTCCATTTGACCCTCTATTTATGCAGCAATTCAAATTTTAAAATGTGGAATGCTGTTGGAATGTAAAGGTCTTTCAGAAAGGCCACTGATTGAGTAGGTTCACTCTTTGGTAAAAGCTCAAAAAGATACAATTACAATATCTAATATTTTCAAATTAATAATGCATTAAAATGAGATATGTAGCAAATATAAGCTCATAGTGTGCAGATTTTTAAAAAATAAACTTCAGGTGGAAAAAAATAAAGCTTTAAAAACTCTTTAAATGGTTATTTATTTTAATTTTAATTTCTTTACAAATATTGAATTCTAAATTTTCTCCCTCTAACAGAGAAAGTTCTAGTGAAAATCATTGATATGACTTCATTGTTCATGGTACTTTTAACAAAATATAGTTTTATGTTTAGTCCTTAAATTACTTCTTTTAATTATATCTATTTTTGATTTTGTACTGATCCATTTTATCCTCTCTTTTTAAACTCTGGGTGTGTCTCTGTTTTAAATTCATCTCTTATAAAAATTTTTTTTTTTTTTTGGATCTTGGCTTTTAAATTCATTCTGCTATGCCCTTGTGTTTATGGGGGAACTTATTCCATTCCCAATCACAGTTAGGATTCCATACTCTGTATTTTCCTTCATTCCATTTTCTGAAAAGTACATAGTGCTTGCAACCATCAACTTCTTTAATTTGTCCCCTTTTTTATTATTGATCCTATTGGTTGTTTAGTCCTTTACTCTTCTAGTTCTTCAGTAAGCTATCTTTCCCTACTCAACTCTGTCTCTCTGTGTGTTTGTTCTTTTAACCAATTCCAGTGAAAATAAGATTGAAGCATTTGTGTGCAACACCCACTATTTTCACTCCTACACTAAAAAAGTTCTTGATTGGGTATGCCTTTTATGTGAGATAATTTACCCCATTTTAACTTTCCCTTTCATCTTTTCCCAGAGTATCTATATATCTCACCCCTTTTGTTTCGTTTTTTAATTTTTTTTTAATGAAGACATTTCAATATAATTGAATCACAGCCAACCTCCTTTATTAACTTCTTATAGCTGTCTTAATAACTCTTAGGAGTCACATGTATAATTTCCTCACATAAGGATCTAAACAGTTCAGCATTTTTGAGTCCCTACTATACTTTTTATTTTTCTTTTGAATCTTGGGGTTTTATGTTAAATTTTCTATTGATTTCTAATCTTTTCATCAGGAATACTTGAAAATTCTTTATTTCCTTGAATATCCATTATTATTGTTCTACGTCTATAAAATAATTTTGGCAAATTTATCAGTATGGCATTGAATAATTAAATTAAATAGAATTACCATGTTTATTGCATGTACAGTCTATACATGGGCAATTTATATTTCTCCAATGGTTTAGTTATGAGATTATTTGTATGAAAAAAAGAGTTCTATAACTGTGTTTATATGTTTTAACAAGCAGACCCCCAAGTATTTATATCATTTAAAAGTATATTTAATAAAATTTCTCTATCTCTTCTTGTTGAATTTTATTGATAACATAAAAATATCAATAATTTATGTGAATTTATTTCATGTTTCAGAGCTTTATTAAAGTTGTTAATTATTTCAACTATTTCAAAATATTTAGTTCATTCTCTATGATTCTCTAAGTAGACTATTATATCTGCAAAGAGTGATAATTTTGTTTACTTGTCTAAATTTTTCAGTTTCTTTTTCTTATCTTCTGGTAATTGATAGCCATTCTAGAACAATAATGAATTATACTGGTAATAATTGGAACCCTTGTTTCATATTTCCATTGTTTTTTTTTAAGAATTTATTTTTATGAATTTTTGTGCCTATTTTAGCATATATTAAATTCTTTTTATATATTTTTTATTTTGTTGAGCTGTTAGTTTTCTTTTCATAATTTTCTTGCATTATTCTCATTTCTTTTCCAAAAATTTCCTCTACTACTCTTATCTCTTTATTGCACTCTTTCAGGAATTTTTGTTGGGGCATTGATTTAATTAACATTTTTGGAATGAAAAGGGAGAACTTTCCACCAATGAAGAGGAAATTAGAGAAATAATAAGGCGTTACTTTGCCCAACTTTATGCCAATAAATTTGATATCCTAAGTGAAATGGATGACTACCTCCAAAAATATAGGCTTCCCAGATTAACAGAGGAGGAAGTAAATTGCTTGAATAGTCTGATTTCAGAAAAAGAAATAGAACAAGCTATTAATCAATCCCTAAGAAAAAATCCCCAGGACCAGATGGATTTAAAGGTGAATTCTACCGAGCATTTCAAGAACAAGTGGCCCCAATGCTATATAAATTATTTAATAAAATAGAGAATGAAAGATTCCTACCAAATTCCTTTTATGACACAGACATGGTACCGATACCTAAACCAAGTAAGCAGAAAACAGAGAAAGAAAATTATAGACCAATCTCCCTAATGAATATTGATGCTAAAATCTTAAATATTAGCAAAAAGACTACAGAAAATCATCCTTGGGATAATACACTATGATCAAATAGGATTTATACCAGGAATGCAGGGCTGGTACAATATTAGGAAAACTTTCAATATAATTGGCCATATTAATAACCAAATTAACAAAAACCATATGATCATCTCAATAAAGGCAGACAAAGCATTTGATAAAATCCAACATCCATTTCTACTAAAAACACTTGAGAGTATAAAATTAAATGAACTTTTCCTTAAAATAATCAGCAGCATCTATTTAAAACAATCAGTAAGCATCATACATAATGGGGAAAAACTGCAACCATTCCCAATAAGATGAGGAATGAAACAAGGCTGCCCACTATCACCGTTACTCTTCAGTGTTGTATCAGAAATGCTAGCTTTGGCAATAAGAGTTGAGAAAGCAATTAAAGGAATTAGAGTAGGCAATGAGGAAACCAAATTATCACTCTTTGCTGATGATATGATGGTGTACTTAGAGAACCCCAGAGACTCTACTAAAATGTTATTAGAAATAATCTACAACTTTAGCAAAGTTGGAGGATACAAAATAAACCTACATAAATCATCAGCATTCTTATATATTACTAACAAAACCTAACAGTCAGAGTTACAAAGAGAAATTCCATTTAAAGTAACTACTGATAGTATAAAATACTTAGGAATCTATCTGCCAAGGGAAAATCAGAAATTTTATGAGCAAAACTACAAAACACTTTTCACACAAATTAAGTCTGATGTAACCAATTGGAAAAAAAAATTAAATGCTCTTGGATAGGGCGAGCAAATATAATAAAGATGGCAATACTACCTAAATTAATCTATTTGTTTAGTGCTATACCAATTAGACTCCCAAAAACCTACTTTAATGACCTAGAAAAAATAACAACAAAGTTCATATGGAAAAACAAAAGGTCAAGAATTTCAAGGGAATTAATGAAAAAAAAAATCAAATGAAGGTTGCTTAGCTATACCAGATCTAAAATTATATTACAGAACAGTAGTTACCAAAACCATTTGGTATTGGCTAAGGAATAGATTAGTTGATCAGTGGAATAGGTTAGGTTCAAAGGACAAAACAGTCAATGACTATAGCAATCTAGTGTTTGACAAACCCAGAGACCCCAGCTTTTGGGATAAGAACTCACTGTTTGACAAAAATTGCTGGGAAAATTGGAAACTAGTATGGCAGAAACTAGACATCGACCCACACTTAACACTGCACACCAAGATAAAGTCAAAATGAATTCATGATTTGGTATAAAGAATGAGGTTATAAATAAATTAGAGGAACACAGGATAGTTTACCTCTCAGACCTGTGGAAGAGGAAGGATTTTATGACAAAGAAGAACTAGAGATCATTACTGATCACAAAATAGAAAAATTTGATTATATCAAACTGAAAAGTTTTTGTACAAACAAAACTAATACAGACAAGATTAGAAGGGAAGCAATAAACTGGGAAAACATTTTTACAGTCAAAGGTTCTGATAAAGGGCTCATTTCCAAAATATATAGAGAATTGACTCTAATTTATAATAAATCAAGCCATTCTCCAATTGACAAATGGTCAAAGGATATGAATAGACAATTCTCAGATGAAGAAATTGAAACTATTTCTAGCCATATGAAAAGATGCTCCACGTCATTAATCAGAGAAATGCAAATTAAGCCAACTCTGAAATACCACTACACACCTGTCAGACTGGCTAGAATAACAAGGAAAGATAATGCAGAATGATGGAGGGGATGTGGGAACACAGGGACACTAATACATTGGTGGTGGAATTGTGACTACATCCAACCATTTTGGAGAGCAATTTGGAACTATGCTCAAAAAGTTATGAAACTGCATAATCTTTGATCCAGCAGTGTTCCTACTGGGCTTATATCCCAAAGAGATCATAAAGAAGGGAAAGGGATCTGTATGTACAAGAATGTTTGTGGCAGCCCTCTTTGTAGTGGCCAGAAACTGGAAACTGAATGGATGCCCATCAATTGGAGAATGGCTGAATAAATTGTGGTATATGAATGTTATGGAATATTATTGTTCTGTAAGAAATGACCAGCAGGATGATTTCAAAAAGGCCTAGAAAGACTTACACGAACTGATGCTGAGTGAAAGGAGCAGGGTCAGGTGATCCTTAAATACTTCAACAACAGTACTATATGATGATCAGTTCTGATGGACCTGGCCATCTTCAGCAATGAGATGAACCAAATCAATTCCAGTGGAGCAGTAATGAACTGAACCAGCTACGCCCAGCGAAAGAACTCTGGGAGATGACTAAAAACAATTACACTGAATTCACAATCCCTATATTTTTTCCTGCCTGCATTTTGGATTTCCTTCACAGGCCAATTGTACAATATTTCAGAGTTCAATTCTTTTTGTACAGCAAAATAACTATTTGGCCATGTATACTTATTATGTATCTAATTTATACTCTAATATATTTAACATCTACTGGTCATTCTGCCATCTAGGGGAGGGACTGTGGGGAAAGAGGAGAAAAATTGGAACAAAAGGTTTGGCAATTGTCAATGTTGTAAAATTACCCATACATATAACTTTTATAAAAAGCTATGAAAGAATAAAAAAACACATTTTTTGGCTTTGTTTACAATCCTTTTCATATTGTGGTCTTCTAAGTTTAAATTTGGGTTTTTACTAACATTATGGAAGCATTATATGGCCAAATTCCTTTTTTTTACTCATATTTTCAAATTCTTGTTTGACTTTGAATTTTATATTAAAGTTGGGCTTTTCTCATGAAGGTTGGGAAGGCACTGTCTGAAGTTTCAGACTTGTGATGCTGATTTCAAAGCTGATTCTGGTTGTCTATTAATTTTTCATGCTTTCAATGTGGTCTTATTCTAGGAGAAGCATGGTCACTACTTTCATTGTTTGTACTCTGGTCTTAACGGTTATCTTCTTTTCTCCCTTGCAGTTGCAGACACTAGTACTCCTCTTTTTATTGGAACTTTGGCTCCCACTCTTTCAAGACTAACAAAAAGCACTCCTCATTACTTGAACAGAGCCCAGAACTATGTATGTATGTATGGGGAGTTACTTAATAGTGTCACCTCTATCCAGTACTAGAAAATGGTTCCCTGTAATCCCTTTCTGAACAGTTTTGACCCTTTTACTGTGTGTGGACTAAGAGCATAGAAAGCATCTGTTGCCAAGAGTCTGCTGTTGCCAAGTCTAAGTTTATAGAGTTTGGACAGGCACTCATCATAGTGCCACAGACTTCCAATGACCTACTAAGTTTTCTTGATCTGGAAAAATGCCTCATCCTGACCTTTTTTGATGCTACTACTCCAAAATTTAATTTGAAGTTTCAGTGTATAATTGTTTGGAGGAGAGTGGTGTGAGGATTGCTGCCTATGATCCACAGTCTTGGCTCCAGCCCCGTAAAAGTATTATACTTAAATGTCTGATATATTTTTAAAACTGATAAAATAAAATGCTGTTCAAATCTCCCTTAAGATTAACATTAATTACTTCGAGGGTGGAAATAGGATGGCAAAATAAAGCAAGAAAACTGCTTCAGCTCTCCCAATTTCATTTGAAAACCACATGAAACCAAGGCTCTAAACAGAGCCTGATGGAATGAAACTATTTTTCAGATCAAGGTAGATCAGAAGAACTATGTAAAAGGACAATCTTACTAAGATGAATAAGATATTCAGCCCAACTCAGACATAGGGTGGGAAATCCAGTGAAAGGGTCTTAATCATAGCAGAGCAACAGTTGAGACCACCAACCCTGGCTCAGTAGAGAAGCAAACTAGAAGAGCAGTCCCCAGTCACAACACAAAAGGCAAATTCTGGGAAAGTAGGCAATGTCTGAAAGTTGATCTCATCAATTTTGGCTTAAAGAGAGAATAACAATTTTTCAGTTGAATATAAAAAATTATCTAACCTTGTAAAGAAATAGAAGGAAAAAGAGGAAAGGAGGGACTGAATAGAAGGGAGGGCAAAAACACTTACACATGAATAAGAAAATGGGGCAGGGGTCATAGAAAATAAGGTAGTGGGTTGGTGGCTTAAAAAAAAACACCCAAGGTCAGGATGAAAAGAGAGAACAAAAGTATATTCAAGGGAGAACACTGGTTGGAAGAAAATATATATGATAATCATAACTGCTTATGTGAATGGGATGATCTCTCTCATAAACCAGAAGTATTATTTACAAGCAACAAATTTGATACAGAGAGATACATACAAAGTAAAGGTAAAATCTTGAAAAAAACTTATTATGCTTCAGTTGAAGTAAAAAAAAATGAAAAAGCTAGTGTAGCAATTCTGATCTCAAATAAAACAAAAGTCAAAACAGATCTAAATAAATAAAAGAGATAAGGAAGTACATCTTGATAGAAGATAACATACACAATGAAGTAGTAACAACACTAAATGTGTATCTACCAAGTGGTGCATATTCAATTTTCTCAGTCTATTATATCTAGGTTTGATATGATATGATAGATCTCTGAAGAAAATTGAATAGAGACAGAAAGGAATAAACATTTTTTTTTCTAAGTACTACATGGCACTTAGAAAAAATACTGTCCCAGTATTAGGGCACAAAAACCTCAAAATCTAATGCAAAAAAAGGCAGACATAGTAAATGCTTCCTTTTCAGATCAAAAAGCAATAAAATTATATCAAATAAAGGGCCAAGTAAAGATGGATTAAAACCAATTGGAATTTAAATAATCTGATTCTAAAGAATGAGTGGGTTAAATAAAAAATCACAGAAAGAAACCATAATATCATTCAAGAGAATGAAAATAATGAGACAACACACTGAAGCCTAGGGGATATAGTTAAAATAGTTCTTAGGAAAATTTTATATCTCTAAATAGCTGCATGAATAAAATAGTTGAAGTAAAAAAATGAAAAGCTGGTGTAGCAAATGTGATCTCAAATAAAACAAAAGTGAAAACAGATCTAAATAAATAAAAGAGATAAGGAAGGAAGTACATCTTGATAAAACATAATATAAACAATGAAGTAGTAATAACACTAAATATGTTCGGTGCATTGGGCATGTAACTAAAAAAGTTAAAAAAAGAACAAATTAAAAACTCCAAATTAGAAATTCTAAAAATCAAAGGAGAGATTAATATAATTGTAAGAAAATTATTGAACTAATTAATAAAAACTAAGAGTTCGTTTTATGTAAAAACAAAACAAAAGATGAATCTTTGATCAATTTGATTAGAAAAAAAAAAGAAAAAGACTAGATCAGCAGCATCAAAAATGAAAAGCGTGAACTTACCATCAATATCAAAATTTAAAACAAAAATTAGGAGCTATTTTGCCCAACTGTATGGCAGCAAATCTGACAAATTTTACAAAAATGAATGAATTTTTACAAAAATATAAGTTGTCCAAATTAACAGAATAGGAAATTAACTACTTAAATTGTTCCCATTTTAGGAAAAAAATGAAAAGGTCTTTACCTATTTTGAAAAAAAAAAGGTAAAAAGGAGTACTACCAAATTCCTTCTATGGCACAATATGGTACTGATCTTAGAAAAGGAAGACTCAAAAGAGAAAGGAAATTTCAGATTAATCTCCCTAATGAATATTGATGCAAAAAAATTAATTAAAATATTAACAAAAAGATTACAGCAACTTGTAAGCATGATAATACACTATAACTAAGTGGGATTTTATATCACATATGCAGGGATAGTTCAATTCAGGAAAACTATTGCCATAATTGACCATGTCAAAAACAAAACCAACAGAAATCATAGGGTAATCTTAATAGATATGGGAAAAAGCTTTTCACAAAACCCAGCACTTATTCCTATTTAAAAACACTAGCGAGAATAGAGAGAAAGAGAGCTTTCCTTAAAATAATGAACAGTATCTATCTTATAACCAATAGGAAGCATTATTTGTAATGGAGAGAAGTTGGACACATTTCCAATAAAATCAGGAATGAAACAAAGGTACCCATTATCATCATTATTATTCAATATTGTACTTGAAATGTTGGCTTTAGAAATTAGAAAAGAAAAATAAATTCAATGAATTAGAATAGACATTGAGGAAATAAAACTATCATTCTTTGCAGTTGATAGAGTGATATATTTAAAGAATCGTAGAAAATCATCCAGAATCCCATTGAAAACTATTAACAGCTGTAGCAAAGTTTCAGAATATAAAATGAATCCACATAAATCATCACCATTTCTATTTATTACAGATAAAACCCAGCAGTAAGAGACAGAAAAATAATTTCCATTTAAGATAACTGTAGACAAAATAAAATATTTGGGCATCTACCTGATAAGAGAAATGCAGGTACTACATGAACACAATTACAAAACACTTTTCACACAAATAAAGTCAATTCCCAACAACTGGAAAAATATGAATTGCTCATGGGTAGGCCAAGCCAATATAATAAATGTGACAATTCTGCCTAAATTGATTTATTTGATTAGTGCCATACCATTCAAACTATCAAAAATATTTTATAAAACTAGAAAAAATTAATAACAAAATTCATCTGGAAGAAAAAATGTTAAAAATATCAAGAGAATTGATGAAAAAAAATACAAAATATGGTGGCTTAGCAATATCATACCTAAAACTATATTATAAAGTACCATTCATGAAAATCATTTGATACTGGCTATGAAAGAGAAAGACTATCAGTGAAATAGGTTAGATATACATGACACAGTAATCAAGGTCTAGAGTAATCTAGTATTTGATAAACACCCAAACTCTAGCTTCTAGGATAAGATCTCAATATTTGACAAAAATGCTGGGAAAACTGGAAAATAATATGTCAACTTGGCATAGACCTACATCTCAAATCCCATAGTAAAATAAGGTCAAAAATGAGGACATGATTTGGCCATATAAAGGTGATACTAAAAGTAAATTAGGAGAGAAAGAGTAAATTTACTTATCAGATCTTTGGAGAAAGGAGAAATTTATGACTAAAGAAGAACTAGAGAACATTCTGGAAAACAATTTGGAACTTTGCACAAAGGATTATAAAACTGCATATCCTTTTTCCCAAAAATGCCACTACTGGATCTGTATTCCAAGGACATCATAAAAAAGGCGAAAGGATGAACATGTGCAAAAATTGTTTGTAACAGCTCTTTTTGTGGTAGCAAAGAATTGGAAAATAAGTAGATGTCCATCAACTGGGGAAAGAGTAAGGAAATTGTAGTATATGCAGGTAATGTAAGATAATTGTTCTAATAAAAATTATTAATAAACTAATCCTCTAAAGGCCTGGAAAGGTTTACATGAACTGATGCTGACCAAAACAAGTAGAGCCAGGAATATATTATACACAGTAATAGCAAGATTATGATCAACTATGAAAGACTTGGTTCTTCTCAGTGATTCACCTTTCCCCAGAAGGATTACTCAGTTTTTCTGGGTAGGTGATTCGTGCTTGTAATCCAAGTTTTTCCCTCTGAAATATCATATTTCCCAGCCTCTGATACTTTAACATAAAAGGTGCTAAATCTTATGTTACTCTGACTGTTGTTTCACTATACTTCATTTCTTTCTTTCTGGGTTCTTTCATTATTTTCTCCTTAAACTAGGTGCTGTGAAATTTTGCTTTAATATTTTGGGGAGTTTTAATCTTGGGATCTCTTTCTGAAAGTAATCTATGGATTATTTCAATTTTTAATTTTCCCTCTCATTCTAAAATATCTGGACAAATTTTCTTGATAATTTCTGGACAGCTGTTGCCATTTACAATGATTTCCTGGTTGTTTTGGATCAAGGCTCAGGTAGATAAATAATTTTTAAATGATGCTTCTTGGATTTATTTTCAAGATTATTTGTTTTTCCAATTAGATATTTCATACTGTGTTCAATTTGTTTTTCATTCTTTTGGTTTAATTTTATTGTTTCCTGATTTCTCATGAAGTGATCAGCTTCCATTTGTTGAATTTTAATTTTAAAGGAATTGTTTTCCTCGCTTAGCCTTTCTACTTCCTTTCATTTGGCCAATTTCCCTGTTGTTATAAGTTCTAGGGTACTAAAAAAGTAAGGAATGGAGGGAGGAAGGTATGTAGAGAAGGAGAGAGAGAAGGAGAAAGGAAAGAAAAAAGATTCATTTATTGCTTCTTAGGCACTATTCCGCCCCATTTTTATTAAAGCTTTTTGTTTTTCAAAACATATGCATAGATAATTCTCCAGCATTAGCCCTTGTAAAACCTTGTATTAGTTCCCCCCTCCCTTTACCTCCCTTCCTCCTCTACATGGCAAGTAGTACAATATATGTTAATCATGGTAGAAATATATATTAAATAGAATGCATACATACATATTTATACCATTATCTTGCTGTAAAAGAAAAATCAAATCAACTAGTAAAAATGATGAAGAAAATAAAATGCAAACAAACAACAATAGAAAGAGTTAAAATACTATGTTGTGAATCACACTCAGTTCCCACAGTACTCTCTTTGGGTGTAGATGGCTCTTTTAATCCCAAAACAATTGGAAGTAGTCTGAATCATCTCGTTGTAGAAGAGAACCACCAACATAAGACTTGATCATTGTATCATATTACTGTTTCTGTGTACAATAATCTCCTGGTTCTGCTCATTTCCCTTAGCATCATTCAGTAAGTTTCTCCAGGCCTCTCTGAAATTATCCTGTTTATCATTTCTTATAGAATGATAATATTCCATAGCATCCATATGCCATAACTTGTCCATGGTACTTTTGTACCATGTACAAAGTACATGGTACTTTGTAAAGGCAACACTATCAGTAATATGAAGGTCCACAATGAAGAGAATTTTTCCAGTTGTTATTGTTGCCACATTTGGAAGTAACTGTTTAACACAACATATGGCATATTCATTAAAATTAGGTTCACATTAATCAATTTTAAAACACATTAAAATTATGATTAGTACAGTTTGCCTAAGGAAAAAAATCATACAAGAGTATAAGTTTCAAAAGAAAATATAGAATGAATAGATAGAGGCCATTTCCTTAGGAAAAAAGGAAAGAACAATGGAGAGAGAGAGAGAGAGAGAGAGAGAGAGAGAGAGAGAGAGAGAGATTGAGAAGCATTTATCAAGTGCCTGCTTTATAATAAGTATTATGTTTAGCAACTTCACAAATATATCTTTCTAGATCCTCATGACAACTATGGTAGGTAAGTGCTTATTATTTTCTTCATTTTACAATCAATCAGAGGTATAGTAACTTCTTAATGGTCAAACAGGCAGTGAGTATCTGAAGATGAATTTATTTGAATTCAGGTCTTCCTGACTTCATACTAAGTACTATATGCACTATACCACCTTGCTTGAGGGTAATAGAAAAAGACAAGGTAACCTAAAATTGTTTCAATAGAGCAGATAATGAGGCTTGGAAGACCTTAGAACCCAGAGTAAAATAAAACCATGACGTTATTTTTTTTAATTGTTAATTTTTATTGACAGAACATATGCCTGGGTAATTTTTTACAATATTATCCCTTGCACTTACTTCTGTTCTGACTTTTCCTTTCCCTCTCTCCACCTCCTTCCCTAGATGGCAAGCAGTCTTACACATGTTAAATATGTTATGGTATATCCTAGATACAATATATGTGTGCAGAACCAAACAGTTCTCTTGTTGTGCAGGAAGAATTGCATTCAGAAGGTAAAAATAACTAATCTATTTCTTAGCCAATACCAAATGGTTTGGGTGACTGCTGCTTTAAAATATAGTTTTAGATCAAGTATAGCTAGGCCACCTTCATTTGATTTTTTTTTCATTAATTCCCTTGAAATTCTCGACCTTTTGTTGTTCCATATGAATTTGGTTGTTATTTTCTCTAGGTCATTAAAATAGTTTCTTGGAAGTCTGATTGGTATAGCATTAAATAAATAGATGAGTTTAAGGAGTATTTTCATCTTTATTATATTCACTTGGCCTATCCAAGAGCAGTTAATATTTTTTTCCAATTATTGAAATCTGACTTTATTTGTGCTGAAAGTGTTTTGTAATTTTGCTCATATAATTCCTGACCTTTCTTTGGTAGATAGATTCCCAAATATTTTATGGTATGGGTGGTTATTTTGAATGGAATTTCTCTTTGTATATCTTGCCGTTCAATTTTGTTGGGGATGTATAAAAATGCTGAGGATTTTTGTGGATTTATTTTGTATCCTGCAACTTTGCTAAATTTATGAATTATTTCTAAAAGCTTTTAAGTAGAATTTCTGGGGTTCCCTAAGTATACCATCATATCATCTGCAAAGACTGATAGTTTAATTTCCTCATTACCTACACCGAGTCCTTTAATCTCTTTATCAACTCTTACTGCCTAAGTAGCATTTCTAATACAATATTGAATAATAATGGTAATAGTGGGCAACCTTGTTTCACTCCTGATCTTACTGGGAAAGGTTCCGGTTTTCCCCCATTACATATGATGCTTACTGACAGTTTTACATATATGCTTCTGACTATTTTAAGGAAAAGTCCATTTATTCCTATACTCTCAAGTATTTTTAATAGGAATGGATGTTGGATTTTATCAAATGCTTTTTCTTCATCTATTGAGATGATCATTTTTTTTTAAATTTGGTTATTGATATAGTCAATTATGCTAATAGTTTTCCTAATATTGAACTAGACCTGCATACCTGATATAAATCCTATTTGATCATAGTGTATTATGCTTGGGATGATTTTCTGTAATCCTTTTGCTAATATTTTATTTAAAATTTTAGCATCAATAATCATTAGGGAAATTGATCTCTAATTTTCTTTCTCTGTTTTCAACTTACCTGGTTTAGATATTAGTACCATGTCTGTGTCATAAAAGGAATTTGGTAGGACTCCTTCAATTCCTATTTTTTCAAATAGTTTCTATAGCATTAGAGTTAATTGTTCTTTAAATGTTTGGTAGAATTCACATGTAAATTTACAGATGTAAATTCACATCTGGTTCTGGGGATTTTTTCTTAAGGAGTTGATTAATAGCTTGTTTTATTTCTTTTTCTAAAATGGGATAGTTAAATCTATTTACTTCTTCCTCTGTTAATCAGGGCAAGCTATATTTTTGAAGGTATTCTTCCATTTCATTTAAGTTATCGAATTCATTGGAATAAAGTTGGGCAAAGTAACTCCTAATTATTGCTCTAATTTCCTCTTCATTAGTGGCGAGTTCTCCCTTTTCATTTTTAAAACTGACAATTTGATTTTCCTCTTTCCTTTTTTAAAGCAGATTTACAAAGGGTTTGTCTATTTTTTTTTCATAGAACCAACTCTTAGTTTTATTAATTAATTCAATAGTTGTTTTACTTTCAATTTTATTGATCTCTCCTTTTATTTTTAGAATTTCAAGTTTAGTGTTTGATTGGGGTTTTTTATTTTGTTCCTTTTCTAGCATTTTTAGTTGCAAGCCCAATTCATTGACCTTCTCTTTTTCTATTTTATGCAGGTAGGCCTCTAGAGATATAAAATTTCCTCTTATTACCACTTTGATTGCATCACACACATTTTGGTATGATGTCTCATTATCGTCTTTTTCTTGGGTGAAGTTATTAATCATGTCTATGATTTGCTGTTTCACCCAATCATTCTTTAGTATGAGATTATTTAGTTTCCTCATCATGGGATGTAGTACCCTCAGTTTACCCCTTTCCATGTATAATTTCCTTTCCACCTCTAGTTTCTAGAACAAAGTATAAATTTGCTCTTTATATCTTTATAGCAGAAATATAGTTCTTTTAGGTTAACCTTTTAGGTTTCTCTTGAGGTCTATATTTGTAGATCAAACTTTTTCTTTAGTTCTGGTTTTTTCATTAAAAATAGATGAAAATCACTTATTTCATTGAATGTCCATCTTCTTCCCTGGAAAAATGCTCATTTTGGCAGGATAAGTTATTTTTTTACTGCATACCAAGTTCCTTAGCCTTTCAGAATATCATATTCCAGCCCCTTCCATCCTTTACTGTGGATGTTGCTAAATCTTGAGTAATTATTATTGTGGCTCCTCTATATTTCGAATTGATTTTTTCTAGCTGCTTTTAGTACTTTTTCCTTTGTCTGATAGTTCTGGCATTTGGCCACTATATTTCTTGGTGTTTTGATTTTCGGATCCCTTTTAGTAGGTGATTGATGATTTCTTTCAATTTATATTTTACCCTGTTTCTATAACTTCTGGGCAGTTCTCTTTGATAATTTCCTGGAAAATAGTGTCGAGGCTCTTTTTTTCATCATATTTTTCAGGGAGTCCAATAATTCTCAGATTGTCTCTCCTAGATCTTTTTTTCCAGGTCTATTGTTTTCCCAGGAAAGTATTTGACATTTTCCCCCCATTGTTTATTTTCATTTATCTTTTTCTGGTTTTGCTTGACTGATTTTTGTTGTCTTCTTGAGTCATTTAATTTCATTTGTTTGATTCTGATTTTCAGTGAATTTTCTTCATTAATTTTTTATATCTTTTTCTAATTATCCATTTGAGTATTTAAGTGAGCTGTTTTGTTCTATGGAATTTTTCCATTTTACCAATTAATTTTTAGAGAGCTTTTTTTTCTTTTTCCAGGTTACTAATTCTGTTTTTCAAGGATTTGATTTCTTTATCCACTCTATCTTTAAATGAGTGGGATGGCTTATCCTGACTCTCTTGCCATGTTCCCCTTTTTTTTCCCATTTTCCTTCCAGCTCTCTTGTGAGAGCATTTTTAATTTCTTCTATGAGAGTCTCGTGTGTTGGGGACCAGATCATATCCTCCTTTGGGGATTCAGTCTGTTTTTAGTCTCGTCATGGTTTAAAATCTGCTCTCTATCCATATAGAAGCTATCGATGGTTAAGGTCTGTTTAAATTGTTTGCTCATTTTGTCAGAGAAGAATCAAAGAAGACAAACTAGAAAAACAAAGACAAAAAAAATGGAATCTGCTTCTTTTGGGGGGAGGGGAAACTGGATGGTGTTACTGAGCTTCCTAGACAGGCTGCAGGGGTCAGCAGCGAGGCACTAGCAGAGCAGCAATTGCTGTGCTGCATCTGTACTCTGAGACTCTGAGAGTATGCTGAGACATTGCAAGTGGGTATGGCCAGGTCCTGAGAGACCCTAGGTTTGTAGGGTTATAGTCTTTACACCCTGTGTTTTTAGCTTCTCTGCTTGTCTTCTGGCTTGCTGCCAGGGCAAAGTAGCCAATACTATAGTAAAGCTCTCCCCACAGAGATGGCTGAGATCACACCCCAGCCCCTCTGGTCTGCTCAGCTGTGAGCTGCCTGCAGTGCTCTTGCTGCCGCTGCCTGCCCTCAGCCTGCACCTGATCTAAAACTGTCCTCACCTTTGAGCAAAAACAAACCTTTTCTGGCAAATTTCAAGGATGTTTTCTCTTGGTAATTATTTCTGGGTTTTTCTTCAGTCAAGCACTAATTCTGAGACTTGTGAAAAAATAAATTCTGAGAGAAAATGCAGATCTTAAGGAGATGTGTGCCTCCTCTCCACCATCTTGCCCAGAAGTCCTGTGTATTTTTTTTAATGAAATGATGGTAGATGATGATACCCATATCATCCAATTCTGTTCAAATGATCAAGAACTTTGGAGGACCCTTATTCAGAACCAGTGGGAAAGAAGAACTGATACTAAAGAACTGTATGGAATAAATTTCTTCTCACAACAATGAACATGGAGAATTAATGTCCATCCTGGAGAAAGAGTGGGGGGGAAGTTGGGCAAGAAATGCATCCTATGCTGAGTGAAATGAGCAGGACCAGGAGATCATTATATACTTCAACAACAATACTATATAATGACCAGTTCTGATGGACCTGGCCATCCTCAGCAATGAGATCAACCAAATCATTTCCAATGGAGCAGTAATGAACTGAACCAGCTATGCCCAGAGAAAGAACTCTAGGTGATGACTAAAAACCATTACATTGAATTCTTAATCCCTATATTTATGCCCACCTGCATTTTTGATTTCCTTCACAAGCTAATTGTACAATATTTCAGAGTATGATTCTTTTTGTACAGCAAAATAACGGTTTGGTCATGTATACTTATTGTGTATCTAATTTATATTTTAATATATTTAACATCTACTGGTCATCCTGCCATCTGGGGGAGGGGGTGGGGGGTAAGAGGTGAAAAATTGGAACAAGAGGTTTGGCAATTGTTAATGCTGTAAAGTTACCCATGTATATAACCTGTAAATAAAAGGCTATTAAATAAAAAAGAAAAGAAATGCATCCTAAAGCAACGTACTTATCAATACTTCTTGTATCTATCTATATTTTAGGAAGCCTCTGTCAGAGAAATTCCTTCTTGGTATCTAATAGGATAAGTTCTGTTGAATGAAATCGAATCTATTATAATTGAATCATTATAACATCTGAGAGACTTAGGCAGTTATGGTATTCTTTCCTATGATTCAGAAAGGTCAATCAAATTTCCTGATATAGCAAGAGTAATTAAATTGTAGAACTGTGATTAGTACCTATGCTATATGAAAAACCAATTTTCCACATAGAAGAAATATTGTGCTAAGAACTGGAAAGTATCTTTCTCTTTATTGGGCTCTGATTTAAGAAACATTATTTCAGCTCTTTAAACAGATATATTCTTATCTCTGATATGAGAATGTGACAAGTTACTAAGTTTTGGAAATTATTACTGTCCTCAAATACTAGAGGACAAAGTAAAATATTTGAAAAACTTCAACAAATATTTCTCACATATTCTCACTTTTGAACTGGAAGCAATATCCAGAGTACTTGATGGAAATATTTCCCCATATGAAATAAATAACATCCATGCAAAATAACTAAGAAAGGTAAACATTTTTCAAAGTACTTTCAAATTTGGAAGCTTTCCACTTGAGTCTTTCATATCTTCTTGACTTTATTTGCTGAATTATTAAATATGTCTCAAATTATGTTAAATTAAAATTGTTAATTTATTTACCTCTGCTGAATTCTTACCTCATATTGTATGTCTAAAATTTTAAATTTTTTTTGCAATTGTTTTCTCAATATTTATTTGTAGAAACATTGCATTCTTGCAGCAGAAGCCATTAATCTATGTTTGAACAACTACAAAAAGGAAATGATGGGGCAAGAAAGGGAAGAATGGAAAAGCTACCAAGAAATGATTTTAGCAAGTGAAGAAAGATATGAAGGCATAATCTCTAATTGGAACAACAAAAAATGTGAATAAACTTTTGTCCATTCTGAGAGATTCAATGTTATCATTTTTTCACTTTGTTCATCAGCTTAGGTAAATCATATTCACATATTGCTGAATTTTTAGGTTTCTTCTACAACTTCAAAAATTCTGCTCCTTCTTAAGAAGTAAGGAGGGGAAGAAAAAAAAAACAATAACTATAAAAGACTTGACTGGATAAATTCTTCTCTGAATTTTTAATGTGAGGATTTACATTTAAATGCAATGTCTTACAGCTATTTGTTAATACAGGTCAGTCATGATTTAGCAGCTCTGCAAAATTTAATGAGAAGCTTAAGAATCAGCACTTGGAAGCTACACTTTTTATCTGCATTTGATTTATCTCTAATTTGAGAGGTTTGTGGTGTTTGCTAGTACATATGTGAACCACCCTTTTAAAAAAGGTAAAATTAAAAAGGAGGGATAATATTACTGTTTTGTGAGGCAGAACACTTAAACCATTCTCATTAGAGTAGTGAACTGTGAAAATGGAATTGTGACATTGTTATAGGAATGATATTCAAATCATTACAACAAAGACTGCAAGGCATATGAAGCAACAGTTTTTGCTGATTCAGGTGTTAATCATCTTTAGTATTTGATTTTAAGATGAGGCCCACAATTATTTTGGGGGAGTGAGTCTTTTGGAAGTTTATCAGAATGAGAAGAGGCATTCATATGTCATTTAATAGTCAAGTAAAGTAAGTTTACTTACCTAAAGAACAGAAAGTTTACTAAACAAGATAGCTCTGAAGAGAAGAGATGATGGCCAAACAAGAAATAGAGAACAGTATGAAATGCAAAATGAACAATTTTAATTACATTAAATTAAAAAAAGTTTTTGCACAAACAAAATCAATGAAGCCAAGATTTTTACAGCCAACATTTCTGATAAAGGCCCCATTTTAAAAATATATCAAGAACTGAGTCAAATTTATAAGAATTATCCAATTGATAAATGGTCAAAATCTGCAACCAGACAATTTTTAGATTAGGAAAAGCCATCTATACTCATAGCAACAAATTCTCTAAATCACTATAGAGAAATAAAAATAAAAAAAAATTCTGAGATATCACTTCAGATAGTCAGATTGATTAAGATGACAGAAAAAGATTATTATAAAAAGATAATGATATTGCAAAACTAGAACACTAATGGTTTGTTTGTAGAGTTGTGACCTAATCTTACCCATTCTGGAGAGGAATTTGGATCTATGCCCAAAGGGTCATAAAATTATGAATTACCTTTGATACAGCACTCCCAAAGAGAACATAGAAAAGAGGAAAGGACCCAGATGTGAAACGTTATTTCTAGATGTTCTTTTTATGGTGGCAAGGAATTGAAAATTAAGTGCCCATCAATTGGCAAATGACTGAATAAGTTAAGGTATATTAATATAATGGTATATTATTATTCTGTAAGAAATGATGTGTAGGATGATTCAGAAAAGCTTGAAAAGACTTATATGAACTGATGCTGAGTGAACTAACCATACAGAACAAGAACCATGTACACAGTAAAAGCAAGATTATGTGATGATAATTATGATAGACTTAAATCTTTTCAGAATTATACTGATTAAAGACAAATACAATAGAATTGGGATAGAAAATATCCTAAGCATCCAAAGATAAAACTATGTAGACTGAATGTGTAGAAGCATATAATTTCCACCCTTTTGGTTTGTTTTTCTTTTTCTCATGATCTTTCCCTTTTACTCTGATTTTTCTTTCATGATATCACTAATATGGAAACATGCATAAAAAGATTGTACATTTACATCCTATGTCAGATTTATTGCAGTCTTGGGAAGAAGAAGATAAGGAAGGGAAAGAAAAAATTAAACTCAAAAATATTACAATAATGAGTCTTGAAAAGTATCTTTATACATAATTGGAAAAAATAAAACCATTAAAATTAATAAAATAAAATGAATATAGAATCCCCTATACTCCATAATGAAACTGATCTGGGCTGGGTCAAATGGTCTTGGGATATCCATCTGGTCTGAATAGTTCAATTCTTATAGGCAAATATTGTTGCTTTTTTGCCAAAAAGTGACTGAGAAATTATGTTACCTTGGCATTCTGGAAACACCAATAAGTTTAATTAGCAACCTTAAATTCCTAGCCAATCATATCATGGGAAACACTTCCTTTTCGATGAAAAAATTTAGTGTAGGGGGTGGAGCCAAGATGGCAGAGAGCAGACAAGACTCTCTGTGACTTCCTTTGACCTTCTCTCAAACCAACATCACACTAAGCCTTTAAACTGGTTTTTGAGTCAAAGAACCAACAAATATTTGCAGCATCACAAATTTCTAGAAGAAGATACCTACGAAGAGCTTCAGAACAGGTCTGCTTCAGATGGGTAGGGGGACAGCTGCCAAGCCCAGAAAACAGCACAAGAAGACCAAGGGAAAAAGGTGGGCCCGGGAGTCAGAGCGTGTCAGCTTCCAGTCATTTGGGAATCTTCTGTGAACCTTTTAGGCCATTCTATTCTGATTGCAAGAAAGTGGTTTGATAGATTTGCCTTTTGTAAAAGGCAAATTGAAACCACTGAGCTCCCAAAGAACCCCAGACCTAGCTAGAATTACCCAGAGGAAATCAATCAGCAGAACTACACCAGGGCAAATTAAAGTAGCTGTCACTCATTTGCACTAAACAGACCTCAACTCTTTAAAATGAATAAAAAAATGGGGGCGGAGCCAAGATGGTGGAGAAGGCACATGCGACTTTCTAAGCTCTTCTCTTACCTTCTTTATCAATATTATATTGAGCCTCAAAAATAGTATTAACTGCTAGAATTCATAAAGATTAGAAGTGTAACAACTCACCAGCTGAAGAAAATTTGGAATCTCACCAGAAAATGTTGGTCCTTGGGACTGGGGTGAAGATCAGCACAAGCAGGGAGAGAACTAAGACCCCAAGCAGAGCCCCAAACCAGAAGTGAGAGCACAGATTGCAGCACAAGTTCACAGACCCAACCGGCAGAAAGGGGCTTTTGCTTGAGGCAGTTGCGAACCTGCAAGGCAGGAGGGCAGAGCCCAGGTTAGCCTCTAATCTGCACGGGGGGGGGGGGGGGGAGGGGCTCAGCTTGGGGCAATACAGCTTTTGCAAGGCAATTTGCTTCCAAGCAGAGACTTCTGGGCAGAGACTTCTGGTATAGCCTGGCTATCTGCTGGTCAGTTGCTAATACCTACAGCCCCACAAGGGACTCTGGCCTGGGACAATGACACTTTCACCACTTAGTCTCTAGCCTTAGGGCAGTTGCTAAACCACACAGCTCAAATGGGCACTTTGATAGCTTGGCCAATCCTAAATCACCTCCGGCTGGGGGAAGGGGAAACTTTCATCCAGAGTACTCACATACCTTGGAGTCTGGTTTACATCTCTCCCTGCTCTGCAGAGGAAACTGGTAACCCCTTGCCTAGAAGGCATACCCTAAAGGCTTTAAAAAATGAATAAAAAAATGAAAAGAACGATGGACAGCTTCTATACAAAAAAAGACCAGGTCTGCAAACCTGAAGAATCTAATTGCAAACAGGCACCAGACAATACCCCAAAGGGGAATGTCACCTGTCTCCTTTTACATAAGGCTCTAATAGAAGAGAACATTAAAAGTCTCAAAAGAGAGTTAGAAGAAAAATGGGGAAAGGAAAAAGAAGCTTTACAAGAGAGCAACAACTTCCTGAAATATGAATTGGAAAAGATAAAAAATTCCCAGGAAGTACAGGGAAACAAAATTTGTGAATAGGAAAAAAGTAAAAAAATCTCAGGAAAGTAAGATTTATGAATTGAAAAAAAAATAAAGAATTCACTAGAAAGTAGGATTTTTGAATTGGAAAAGACAAAGTACTTGAAAGAAAGTAGGATCTGTGAATTGCAAAAAGAAAATAATTCACTAAAAAAAAAATTAGTGAAATGGAAAAAAAATTCCATAGAGCAAAACAATTCATTTAAAAACTCAATTGGACATATACAGAAATAAGTAAAAAAAAAAAAAAAACTAATGAAGAAAATAATTCATTAAAAATCAGAACTGAAGAAATAGAAAATAATGATTCATTGAGACAGCAAGAATCAGTCAAGCAAAAATAAAAAAAAAATTATAAACTGGAAAAAGCCATGAATTATCTATTTGCAAAAATAACATACTTGGAAAATAGATCTAGGAGAGATAATCTGAGGATTATTGGACTTTCCGAAAATTATGATGAAAAAAAGAGCCTAGATACTATTTTGCAAGAAATCATCAAAGAGAACTGCCCAGATGTAATATAATCAGAAGGTAAAATAGGCATTGAAAGAATTCATCAAACACCTTTTGAAAAAGACCCTTAAAAAACCAAAAAACGCCCAAGGAATATTGTGGCCAGTTTTCAGAGCTATCAGATTAAGGAAAAAATTTTACAAGCAGCCAGAAAAAAAACAACTTAAATACTGAGGTGCCACAATAAGGATCACCCAAGATCTGGCTGCCTCCACATTAAAGGATCGAAGGGCCTGGAATCTTATATTCAAAAGGCAAAAGAACTTGGAATGCAGCCAAGGATAAACTATCCAGCTAAGCTGAGCATTTTCTTCCAGGGAAGAAGATGGACATTTAATGAAACAAATGAATTCCATTTGTTTTTAAGGAAAAAACCAGAACTAAACAAAAAAATTTGATCTCCAACCATAGGACTCAAGAGATGTAGAAAAGGTAAAAGGAACTCTTGAGAATTGTATTTCTGTTGTGGATATACAAAAAGACTAACATGTATAATTTGATTTTATTGATATAACATAAAAAGGGAAGTAGATATGGAAAAGGGATGATGGCAGAAAAAGGTGGGAAGGGGAAATAAAAAAAGGGAAACCACATCCCACGAAGAAGCAAAGGAAACTTATCATATTTGAGGGAATTTAGAGAGAAGGAGGAACATTGTGTGTATCTTACTCTTGTCAGAGTTGGCTCAAAGAGAAAATAACTGAAATATTTGTTTTAGAGAAAATTCTCTCTCGCCTCATTAAAAAGGGGGAGAGGAAAAGGGAAACGAAAAAGAGTAATAAGGGAAGGGTACAAGAGACGGGAAAAGATTCAAAAGGGGAGAGGGAGGGATTCTGAAGAGGGTGAATATCATGATACAAGTGGGGGACATAAGTTTAAAAAGGGGAAAGAGGGTTGGGTGTCAAGAAAAGGTAAAGCATAATCTGGGGATATTAGAATGGCAGTCCCAGTAAGATCTGGAGTGAAGCAAGGTGGCCCACTGTCACCATTATTATTGAATATTGTATTAGAAACACTAGCCTCAGCAATAAAAGTCGAGAAAGAGATTAAGGGAATCAGAATAGGCAGTGAGGAAACCAAACTATCACTCTTTGCAGATGATATGATGGTATACTTAGAGAACCCCAGAGATTCTACTTAAAAGCTACTAGAAATAATCCATAACTTTAGCAAAGTTGCAGGTTATAAAATAAATCCCCATAAATCCTCAGCATTTTTATACATAACCAACAAAATCCAACAGTAAGAGATACAAAGAGAAATTTCATTCACAATAACTGTCAACAGCATAAAATATTTGAGAATCTATCTACCAAAGGAAAGTCAGGAATTATATGAGCAAAATTACAAAAAAACGTTCCACACAAATAAAGTCAGACTTAAACAATTGGAAAAATATCAAGTGCTCCTGGATAGGTCGAGCGAATATAATAAAGATGACAATACTCCCTAAATGATTCTATTTATTTAGTGCTATACCAATCAGATTTCCAAGAAAATATTTTAATGATCTAGAAAAAATAACAACAAAATTAATATGGAGTAATAAAAGGACAAGAATCTCAAAAGAATTAATGAAAAAAAAATCAAGTGAAGGTGGCGTAGCTATACCTGATCTAAAACTATATTATAAAGCAGCAGTCACCAAAACCATTTGGTATTGGCCAAGAAATAGATTAATTGATCAGTGGAACAGGTTAGGTTCACAAGACAGAATAGTCAACTATAGCAATTTAGTGTTTGACAAACCCAAAGATCCTAACTTTTGGATAAGAATTCATTATTTGACAAAAACTGCTGGGATAACTGGAAATTAGTATGGCAGAAATTAGGCATGGACCCACACTTAACACCATATACTAAGATAAGATCAAAATGGGTCCATGATTTAGACATAAAGAACGAGATTATAAACAAATTGGAGGAACATAGGATAGTTTATCTCACAGACTTGTGGAGGAGGAAGAAATTTGTGACTAAAGATGAACTAGAGACCATTATTGATCACAAAATAGAAAATTTTGATTACATCAAATTAAAAAGCTTCTGTACAAACAAAACTAATGCAAACAAGATTAGAAGGGAAGCAACAAACTGGGAAAACATCTTAACAGTTAAAGGTTCTGATAAAGGCCTCATTTCCAAAATATATAGAGAACTGACTCTAATTTAAAAGAAACCAAGCCATTCTCCAATTGACAAATGGTCAAAGTATATGAACAGACAATTTTCAGATGATGAAATTAAAATTATTACCACTAATAAGAAAGAATGTTCCAAATCATTATTAATCAGAGAAATGCAAATTAAGACAATTCTGAGATACCACTACACACCTGTCAGATTGGCTAAGATGACAGGAAAAAATAATGATGACTGCTGGAGGGGATGTGGGAAAACTGGGACACTGATACATTGTTGGTGGAGTTATGAACGAATCCTACCATTCTGGAGAGCAATCTGGAATTATCCCCAAAAAGTTATGAAACTGTGCATACCCTTTGATCCAGCAGTGTTTCTACTGGGCTTATACCTCAAGGAGATACTAAGGAAGGGAAAGGGACCAGTATGTACCAAAATGTTTGTGGCAGCCCTGTTTGTAGTTGCTAGAAACTGGAAAATGAATGGATGCCCATCAATTGGAGAATGGTTGGGTAAATTACAGTATATGAATGTTATGGAATATTATTGTTCTGTAAGAAATGACCAGCAGGATGAATACAGAGAGGCTTGGAGAGAATTACATTTACTGATGCTAAGTAAAATGAGCAGAAGCAAGAGATCATTATATACATCAACAATGATACTGTATGAAGATGTAATCTGATGGAAGTGGATTTCTTTGACAAAGAGACCTAATTCAGTTTCAATTGATCAATGATGTACAAAAGCAGCTACACCCAAAGAAAAAACACTGGGAAATGAATATAAACTGTTTGCAATTTTGTTTTTCTTCCTGGGTTGTTTTTACCTCCTGAATCCAATTCTCCCTGTGCAACAAGAAAACTGTTTAGATCTGCACACATACATTGTATCTAGGATATACTGCGACATATTCAACATATATAGGACTGCTTGCCATGTAGGAGAGGGGGTGGAGGGTGTGAGGGAAAAATCGGAACAGAAGTGAGTGCAAGGGATAATGTTGTAAAAAAATTACCCTGGCATGGGTTCTGTCAATAAAAAGTTACTATAATAAAAAAAAAAGTTATTAGAATGGCAGGAAATACAGGTTTAGTAATTTTAACTGTAAATGTGAATGGGATGAACTCTCCCATAAAGAGGAGGCAGATAGCAGACTGGATCAAAAGTCAGAACCCTACAATATGTTGTTTATAAGAAATACATTTAAAGCAGAGAGATACATACAGAGTAAAGGTAAAAGGCTGGAGTAAAAATCTATTATGAAGTCAAAAAAGCAGGGGTAGCCACCGTTATCTCAGATCAAGCAAAAGCAAAAATTGATCTAATTAAAAGAGATAAGGAAGGAATCTACTTCTTGCTAAAGAGTAGCATAGACAACAAAGCAATATCAAGACTAAACATATATGCACCAAGTGGTATAGCATCCAACTTCCTAAAGGCGAAGTTAAGAGAGTTGCAAGAAGAAATAGTTAACAAAACTGTAATAGTGGGATATCTCAATTTGCACTCTCAGAATTAGACAAATCAAACCACAAAACAAATAAAAAAGAAATTAAAGAGGTAAATAGAATATTAGAAAAATTAGGTATGTTAGATCTTTGGTGAAAACTGAATGGAGACAGAAAGGAATTTACTTTCTTCTCAGCAGTTCATGGAACCTATTCAAAAACTGACCATATATTAGGATATAAAGAGTCACAATTAAATTCAAGAAGGCAGAAATAGTAAATGCTTCCTTTTCAGATCATAATGCAATTAACAACTACATTCAACAAAAAAGTTAGGGGTAAATTGACCAAAAAGTGATTGGAAACTAAATAATCTCATCTTAAAGAATGATTGGGTGAAACACAAATTATAGATGCAATTAATAATTTTACTCTAGATAATGACAACAATGAGACATCATACCAAAATTTGTGGGATGCAGCCAAAGTGGTAATAAGAGGAAATTTTATATCCTTAGAGGGTTACTTGAATAAAATAGTGAAAGAGAAGATCAATGAATTAGGCTTGTAACAAAAATAATTTTTAAAAAGACCAAATTAAAAACTCCCAATCAAATACTAAATTTGAAATTCTAAAATTAAAAGGAGAAATTACAATATTGAAAGTAAAAAAGCTATTGAACTAATTAATGAAAATAAGAGTTGGTTGTATGAAAAAGCCAATAAAATAGATAAGCCTTTGGTAAATCTGATTAGAAAAAGGAGGGAGGAAAATAGAATTAGTAGTCTTAAACATGAAAAAGGAGAACTTTCCACCAATGAAGAGGAAATTAGAGAAATAATAAGGTGTTACTTTGCCCAACTTTATGCCAATAAATTTGATACCCTAAGTGAAATGGATGACTACCTCCAAAAATAGAGGCTTCCCAGATTAACAGAGGAGGAAGTAAATTGTTTGAATAGTCCCATTTCAGAAAAAGAAATAGAACAAACTCTTAATCAACTCCCTAAGAAAAAATCCCCAGGACCAGATGGATTTACAGGTGAATTCTACCAAACATTTAAAGAACAATTGGCCCCAAAGCTATATAAATTATTTGATAAAATAGGGAATAGAGAAGTCCTACCAAATTCATTTTATGACACAGACATGGTACTGATACCTAAACCAGGTAGGTTGAAAACATAAAGCAAATTAGAGACCAATATCCCTAATGAATACTGATGCTAAAATCATAAATAATATATTAGCAAAGAGACTACAGAAACAGGATAATACACTATGATCAAGTAGGATTTATACTAGGAATGCAGGGCTGGTTCAATATTAGGAAAACAATCAGTATAATTGGCCATATTAATATCCAAATTAACAAAAACCATATGATCATCTCAAAAGATGCAGAAAAAGCATTTGATAAAATCCAACATCCATTCCTATTAAAAACACTTGAGAGTTTAGGAATAAATGGACTTTTCCTTAAAATAATCAGCAGCATCTATTTAAAACAATCAGTAAGCATCATACATAATGGGGAAAAACTGAAACAATTCCCAATAAGATAAGGAGTGAAACAAGGTTGCCCACTATCACCGTTACTATTCAATATAGTATTATAAATGCTAGCTTTGGCAATGAGTTGTGAAAGAGATTAAAGGAATTAGAGTAGGCAATAAGGAAACCAAATTATCACTCTTTGCTGATGATATGATGGTATACTTAGAGAACCCAGAGATTCTACTAAAAAGTTATTAGAAATAATATGCAACTTTAGGAAAGTTGCAGGATACAAAATAAGCCCATGTCAATCATCAGCATTCTTATATATCACTAACAAAATCTAACAGTCAGAGTTACAAAGAGAAAATCCATTTAAAATAACTACTGATAGTATAAAATGCTTAGGAATCTATCTGCCAAGGGAAAATCAGAAACTTTATGAGCAAAATTACAAACCACTTTTCACACAAATTAAGTCTGATTTAACCAATTGGAAAAATATTAAATGCTCTTGGATAGGGCGAGCAAATATAATAAAGATGACAATACTACTTAAACTAATCAATTTGTTTAGCTCTATACCAATCAGACTCCCAAAAAACTATTTTAATGACCTAGAAAAAATAACTATTTATATGGATTAACTATTATATGGATATATTATATGGATATATATTATATAATATAGTTATACATTATATAGTTATTTATATAGTTATTGTTATAGTTATATAGTTATATAAATATAACTATATAACTATAATTATAACTATATAACTATATAACTATATAACTATATAAACTATATAACTATATAACTATAACTATAACTTATATCCCAACTATATCCCAAAGAGATCATAACGAAGGGAAAGGGACCTGTATGTGCACAAATGTTTGTGGCAGCCCTCTTTGTAGTGGCCAGAAACTGGAAACTGAGTGGATGCCCATCAATTGGAGAATGACTGAATAAATTGTGGTATATGAATATTATGGAATATTATTGTTTTGTAAGAAATGACAACAGGATGATTTCAGAAAGGCCTGGAAAGACTTACATAAACTGATGCTGAGTGAAATGAGCAGGGCCAGGAGATCAGTATATACTTCAACAACAATACTATATGATGAGCAATTCTGATGGACCTGGCCATCCTCAGCAATGAGATGAACCAAATCAATTCCAATGGAGCAGTAATTAACTGAACCACCTACACCCAGTGAAAGAATTCTGGGAGATGACTAAAAACCATTACATTGAATTCCCAATCCCTATATTTTTGCCCACCTTCATTTTTGATTTCCTTCACAGGCTAATTGTACAATATTTCAGCGTCCTATTCTTTTTGTACAGTAAAATTACAGTTTGGTCATGTATACTTATTGTGTATCTAATTTATATTTTAATATATTTAACATCTACTGGTCATCCTGCCACATGCGGGAGGGAATGGGAGGAAGGAGGGGAAAAATTGGAACAAGAGGTTTGGCAATTGTCAATGCTGTAAAGTTACCTATACATATAACCTGTAAATAAAAGCCTATTAAAAAATAAATAAATAAATAAAAAATCAAAAAGAACTCTCACCATGGACAGCATTTATGGAGAGAGAGAAAACAAACCTCAAATCCTCAGGTGCCTAAAGGCAAAGCAACTCCATATTGAACTCCAAAGGGAGACATGAGCTGCCTTCCATTTCAAAAGGCTTTCTTGCAAGATTGCATAAAGGATCTTAAAAGATAGAAGCAAAATAAGGAAATGAAAATAGATCATTGCAAGAAGGAATTAGAAAGCATAAAATGCCCTACAAAATAGATCTGAAAAAGACACCAATTCTCTTAAAATCAAAATTTATAAAATGAAAAAAGAATGTGATGAACAAAAAATTTTAATTGTCCAATTACAAAAGGAGCTAAAAAATGTAACTGAATAAAATAATACACTAAAAATTAAAATTGTACAAATGGAAATGAATCACTTAATAAGACTTCAAGAATCAGTCAAACAAAAACAAAAAAAATGAAAAAAATAGAAGAAAATATGAAATATCTTTTAATAAAAACAACTGTCCTCGAAAATAGATCTAGCAGAAATATTCTAAGGATTATTGGATTTCCTGAAAGACATGATAAAAAAAGAACTTAGATACTATCTAACAGGAGAAAACTGCCCTAGTATTTTAGAATCAAATAGCCATTGAAAGAATTCACCAATCACCTCCTGAAAAAGACTTGAAAATTTAATCCCCAAGGAACATTGTGGTGAAACTTCAGAACTATCTCACTAAGAAAAAAGATCTTGTAAGCAGCCAGAAAGAAATAATTTAAATACTGAGGAGCCACAGTTAGGATAACCTCAGGACCTACCAGTTCCAACTTAAAGAATTGAGGCACCTGGATTCTGATATTCCAAAAGGAAAAGGGAGTTGGATTATAGTCAAGAAAAAGTTATCCCAGCTAAAATGAGCATTATTTTTCAGGGAGGAAGATGGACATAGGGTGAATTTCACCAATTTCTAATGAAAAGACAAGAATTGAACAACAAAAAAAATTATCTCTAAACACAGAACTCAAGAGAAGTTTAAACAGGTAAAATGGAAAGAGATCTTGAGAACTATATTTCTGTAATGGGTACATTTAGAAAATTTGGGTATCATTATATTTTACTGTGATAACATAAAAAAGAAACTAGAGACAAAAAAAAGGATTGTTCTGGAAAAAGAGGAAAATGGAGGTAAGATAAGGGAAATTCCATCTTACAAAGAAGCAAAGAAAACCTATTATAACTGAGAGAAAGAAAGAAATGTGATGAGCATCATGTGAATCTTCCTCTTGTCAGATTTGGCTCTAAAAGATAATATCAGACATATTTGGTTTCACAGGGAAACTTGTCTAATCTTATAGGGAAATGGGAGGGAAAGTGGGAAAAGAAAGAGAAAGACAAAAAGAAGGAAAAGCTGATGAATTAGGGAAAAGGTGTAAAAACCAGGGAGGAACTCTAAAGGGGAAAAACTATTTGAGAGAGGTGGAGGAGAAGTTAAGAGACATTCAAGAAGAAATAGACAGTGAAACTATATTAATGGGGAATCTCAAACTTGCTGGCTCAGAACTAGATAAATTGAACCATAAAACAAATGAGAAAGAAATTAAAGAGAAAAACAAAATGTTAGAAAAATTAAGTATGATAGATCTTTGGAGAAAATTGAATGAAGACAGAAAGAAGTTTATTTTTTAAACACTTCCGGGATCTAATACAAAAATTGACTATGTGTTAGGGCATAAAAACCTCTAAATCAAATGCAGAAAGGCAGAAATAGTGAATGCATTTTTTCAGATCATGATGCAATAAAAACCACATGCAATATATGTCCAGGAGAAAAAAGACCAAAAGTTTTTTGGAAATTAAATAATCTAATCCTAAATAATGAATGGGTGAAACAGTAAATCATAAACAAAATGAATGATTCCATCCAAGAAAATGACAATAATGAGACAATACCAAAATTTGTGGGATACAACCAAAGCAATTATAATGGAAATATTATATCTGTAGATGCTTACTTGCAATAAACAGAAAAAGAGATCAATGAATTGAGCTGACAACTAAAAATGTTAGAAAAAACAAATTAAAAACCCTCAATTAAATAAAAATTTGAAATTCTGAAAATAAAAGTGGAAATTAATAGCGTAGAAAATAAGAAAATTATTGCATTAATAAAGCTAAGAATTGGTTTTATGAAAAAAACAACAAAAGATTAACTTTTAGTTAATTTTATTAGAAAAAGGACAGAAGAAAATCAAATTATTAGTCTCAAAAATGAAAAGGGAGAACTTTCCACCAGTGAAGAGGAAATGAGAGCAATAATTAGGGGTTATTTTGCCCAGCTTTACAACAATAAATTTGATACTCTAAATGAAGGAATATCTACAAAAATATAGATCACCCAGGTTAATTGAAAAGGAAAAACATTATTTAAATAGCCCCATTTTAGACAAAAAAAAAAAAAATGGGACAACTTCCTAAGAAAAAAAAATCTGCAGGACCAGATGGATTTCCAAGTGAATTTTATCAAACATTCAAAGAACAACTAATTTCAATACTATATAAAGTTTTTGTGGAAAAAAAAAATAGGAATAGAAGAAATTCTACTACATTCCTTTTATGACACAGATATGATACTGATAGCTAAACCAAGTAGGGTAAAAACAGAGAAAGAAAATTATTGACTAATTTCCCTAATGAATATTGATGCAAAAATCTTAAATTAAATATTAGCAAAGAGATTACAGAAAGTCATATCCAGGATAGTACATTATGACCATGGAGGATTTATACCAGGAATAAAGGGCTGGTTCAATATTAGGAAAACTATCAGCAGAATCAATTATATCAATAACTAAACTAACAAAAATCATATGATTATCTCAATAGATGCAGAAAAAGCATGTGATAAGATTCATCACCCATTCCTATTGAAAACTCTTTAGAGTATAGGAATAAGTGGACTTTTCCTTGTAATGATCAGTAGCATCTATTTAATACCATTAGCAAGCATCATATGTAATGGAGCAAACTAAAATCATTCCAGATTAGATCAGGTGCAAAACAATGTTGCCCACTATCACCATTATTATTCAGTTTTGTATTAGAAATGTTAGTGTTGGCAATAAGAAAAGAAAAGGAAAAAAGAAATTAAAGGGATTAGTGTAGATCATCAGGAAACCAAATTATCACTTTTTGTAAAGATATTATTGTATACTCAAAGGATACTAGAGAATTAATGAAAAAAACTACTAGAAACAATTTACAACTTTAGGAACATTGCAGGATAAAAAATACATTCACATAAATGATTAGCATTTTTATATACTACTTACAAAGTCCAGCAACGAGGGCTAGAAAAACAAATTCCTTTCTAATAACTGTTGATAGTATAAAATATTTGGGAATCTATTTGCCAAGGAAAAGTCAGGAACTAGAAGACCACAACTACAAAACACTTTTCACACAAATAAAGTCATAGCTAATTAGTTGGAGAAATATCAAGTGCTCATTGGTAGACTGAATGAATATAATAAAAATAACAATAGTACCTAAATTAATCTACCATACCAACCAAACTCCCAAGAAATTATTTTACAGTTCAAGGAAAAAAATAGTAAAAAAGTTCATCTGGATGAAGAAAAGGTCAAGAATTTCAAAGGAATTAATGAAAAAAAAATGCTAATGTAGGTGGCCTACCTGTGCCAGACCTAAATCTATATTATAAAGCAGCTCTCATCAAAATGATTTTGTACTGGCTAAGAAATACAGTAGTCAATCAGTAGAATAGGTTAGGATCACAGGACAAAATAGACAATAACAATAGCAATATAGCATTTGACAAACCCAAAGACCCCAGCTTTTGTGATAAAAAAGTATTATTTGACAAAAATAATGCTGGGAAAATTGGAAACTAGTATGGAAGACATTCCACTCACATCTAAAACACATACTAAGAGAAAATCTAAATGGGTTCATTATTTAGTCATAAAATGTGATATTATAAGCAAATTAGAAGAAAATAAACTAGTTTACCTCTCAGATTTGTGGAGAAGGAAAGAATGTGTCCAAAGAAGTGGGACTCATGATTGAAAACCAGACAGATAATTTTGATTATATAAGTAAAATGTTTTTGTACAAGCAAAAGTAATGTAGACAAGATCAGAAGGGAAGGAATAAACTGGGAAATCATTTTTACATTTAAGGATTCTGATAAAGGCCTCATTTCTAAAATATACAGAGAACTGACTCAAATTTATAAGAATCCAAGCCATTCTCCAGTTGATAAATAGTCTAAGGTTATGAACAGACAATTTTCAGATAAAGAAATTAAAAATATCTCTAATCATATGAGAAAGTGCTCTAAAACACTATTGATCAGAGAAACACAAATTAAGATACCACTACACATCTCTCAGATTGGCTAAGATGACAAGAAAATATAATGAAGAATGTTGTAAGGGATGTAGGAAAACTGGGACACTAATATGTTGCTGGTGGAGTTGTGAATAGATCCAGCCATTCTGGAGAACAATTTAGAAATATGTTAAAAAAGTTATCAAACTGTGAATACGCTTTGACCCAGCAGTGTTTCTATTGGGCCTATATCCCAAAGAGATTTTAAAGTAAGCAAAGGGACTCATAAATACAAAAATGTTAGTGGGAACCCTTTTCATAGTGGCAAGAAACTGGAAAATGAGTGGATGCCAATGAGTTGGAGAATGGTTGAGTAAGTTATGTTATATGAATTTTATGGAATATTATTGTTCTGTAAGAAATGATCAGGAGGATGATTTTTGAAAGGCCTTAACAGACTTACCTGAACTAATGTTAAGTGAAATGTGTGGAATGAGGAGATCACTGTACATGACATCAATATTATTTGATGATCAATTCTGATGAATGTGACTCTTTACACAATGAGAAGATTGATGCCATTCCCAGTGATTTTGTGATGAAGAGACCATCTACTCCCAAAGAAAGGACTATAGGAACTGAATGTGGATTACATTATAATATTCTCACTCTTTTTGTTGTTGTTCGCTTGCATTTTGTTTTCTTATCCATTTACCTTTTTTTTTTTTTGATCTGACTTCTCTTGTGCAGCAAGAGAATTGTATAAATATGTTTTTACATATTGGATTTAACATATGTTTTAACATGTTTAACATATATTGAATTGCTTGCCATTTAGGGGAGGGAGTGGGAAGAAAGAGGAGAAAATCTGAAAAAAAAAAGGCTAATCAAGAGTCAATGTTGTCAAATTATCTGTGCATCATATGTTTTGAAAATAAAAAGCTTTAGAAAGAAAAGAAAAGAAAAAAAAAAAAAAAAGAAAAAGTCTAATCTTCGTGGGGAAGATATAACCACTAGAGGTTACTGATCCTATCATAACAACTTAAAAGCTATGATAAATAGCCAAATATATAGTAAAAACTTATTTAAAAAAATAACAAACAAGGTCAAATAAGAGAAAGGAAAGCAAAATTTTAATTCAGTAATTATAATTTCAGTGAAATATTTTCCCCTTTTATGATATATTACAGATTTAATTTATAACTATATGTATAAAATCAAGAATATTGTATTGTATTTCTCAAAGCCCAAGATTTTTTTTTCTTTGTTCTTCTTGAGGATTTTTTTAATCTATGTTTTCTTTCTTTTATTTTTTTTAAAATTAAATTGTTTTATTTTTCAAAAGATAATCATGGACAATTCTTCAACAGAGCCTTTTGCAGAACCCTGTGTTCCAATTTCCCTCCCCTTTCCCCCATGCCCTCCCCTAGTTGGCAAATAGTCCAATATATGTTAAATATGACAGAAGTATATGTTAAATCGAATATAAGCATGCTTATTTATATAAGTATTGTGCCACCAAGAAAGAAAAAGGGAAGGAAAATAAAATGCAAGCAATCAATAACAAAAAAGAGTGAAAATAGTATGTTGTGAAATACACTCAGTTCCCATAGTTCTCTCTTTGAGTGTAGATGGCTCTCTCCATCATTGACCAATTGGAAGTGGATTGAATCATCTCATTGCAGAAGAGAGCCACATCCACTGGACTTGATCATTGTATAATCTTGTTGTTGCCATATACAATGAGCTATGGTTCTTCTTATTTCACTTACAACCAGTTCATGTAAGTCTCTCCAAGCTTTTCTGATAATTTCTTACAGAACAATAATACTCCATAACATTCATGTGCCATAATTTATTCAGCCAGTCTCCAATTAATGGGCATCCATTCAGTTTCCAGTTTCTTGGCACTATCCCCAAAAAGGTGCCACAAACAATTTTGCAAGTGTGGGTATCTTTCCCTCTTTTATGAACTTTATGGGATATAAATGCAGGAGAAACACTGAAGGATCAAAGGATATGCACAGTTTTGATAACTTTTTGAGTATAGTTCCAAATTGCTCTCCAGAATGGTTGCATCTGTTCACAGTTCCACTAACAATCTATTAGTGTCCAAGTTTCAGCACATCTCTCCTAACATTAGTCATTATGTTTTCATGTCATCTTAGGCAATCTGAGAGGTATGTATGATATCTCTTAATTTGCATTTCTCTGATCAATAGTGATTTGGAGCACCTTTTCATATGACTACAAACGTTTCAATTTCTTCATCTGAAAATTATCTCTTCATATCATTTGACAATTTATCAAGTGGGAATGGCTTGAATTCTTATAATTTGAGCCAATTGTCTATATATTTTAGGAATGAAGTCTTTATCAGAACCTTTGAATGTAAAATGTTTTCCCTATTTATTGGTTCCCCCTATAATCTTGTTTGCATTAGTTTTGTTTGTAAAAGAGTTATTTTTTTTTTTAAAAATATAACCTAATCAAAATTATCTATTTTGTGATCAATAATGATCTCTAGTTCTTCTCTGGTCACAAATTCCTTACTCCTCCACAAATCTGACAGGTAAACTATCCTATGTTCTTTTAATTTGTTAATACTATCATTCTTTATGTCTAGATCTTGAACTCATTTTGACCTTATCTTGGTATATGGTTTCACCTGTGGATGAATGCCTAGTTTCTGCCATACTAGTTTCCAATTTTCCCAGCAGTTTTTGTGAAATAGAAAAATCTTTATCCCAAAAGCTGGGGTCTTTAGCTTTGTCAAACACTAGACTGCTACAATTATTGCCTATTTTGTCATGTGAACATAACCTATTCTACAGAGCAACTATTTTATTTTTTAGTTAGTATCCAATGTTTTTGATGACTGATGCTTTATAATATAGTTTTAGATCTGGTACATCTAGGTTACTTTCATTTGCATTTTTTCATTAATTGCCTTGAAATTCTTGACTTTTTTTTCTTCAAGTTTAATTTTGTTATTTTCTCTAGGTCAGTAAAACAGTTTTGTGGGATTTTGATTGGTATAGCACTAAATACATAGGTTATTTTATGTAGTATTGTCATTTTCATTAACTTGAACTATCCAAGAACACTTGATATTTTTTCAGTTGTTTATATATGACTTTATTTTTGTGGAAAGTGTTTTTTAATTTTACTTATATAGTTCCTGACTTTTCCTTGGCAAATACATTCCCAAATGTTTTACACTCTTGACAGTTATTTTAAAGGGAATTTCTCTTTGTAATTCTTGCTGTTAGATTTTGTTAGTGATGTATAAAAATGTTGATGATTCATGTAGATTTATTTTGCATCCTGCAACTTTATTAAAGTTGTGGATTATGTCTAATAGTTTTTTATTGAATTCTCTAGAGTTCTCTGAATATACCATTGTATCATCTGCAAAGAGTGATAATTTGGTTTCTTCATTACCTACTCTAATTCCTTTAATCTCTTTTTCTTCTCTTATTGCCAAAGCTATAATTTCTAATACAATATTGAATAGTAATGGTGATAGTGGGTAACCTTGTTTTACCCTTGATCTCATTGGGAATGGTTCCAGTTTATCCCCATTCCACATGATGCTTGCTGATGGTTTTAAATAGATGCTACTGACTATTTTCAGGAAAAGTACATTTATTCCTATACCGTGTTTTTGTTTTTTTAAATAGGATTGGATGTTGGATTTTATCAAATGCTTTTTCGGCATCTATTGAGATAATCATATGGTATTTCTTAGTTTTTATTTTATTGATATATAATCAATTATGCTTATAGTTTTCATAATATTGAACCAACCTTACATAGTGTATTATCCTGATAATGACTTTCTGTAATCCCTTTGTTAATATTTTATTTAAGATTTTTTCATCAATATTCATTAGGGAAATTGGTCTATAATATTCTTTATCTGTTTCCACTGTACCTACTTTAGGTGTTAGCACCATATTTGTGTCATAAAAGGAATATGGTAGCAGTTCTTTTTCCCCTATTTTTTCAATGAGTTAGCATAGTATTGGAGTTAATTGTTCTTTAAATCTTTCCTATAATTCACATTTTAGTCCATTGGGCCCTGGAAATTTTTCTTTAGGGAGTTCATTAATAGCTTGTTCTATTTATTTTTCTAAAATGGAACTATTTAAGTTAATCTATATTTTTATTAATATAACTACATTTCACTTAGAGTATAAAATTTATTGGCCTAAAGTTAGGCAAAATAACTCTTAATTGTTGTCCTAATTTCCTCTTCCTTGGTGAAAAGTCCTCCCTTTTCATTTTGGAGGCTAATAATTTTATTTTTACTTTTCTTTTTTTATAATCAGTTTATGTAAAAGATTATCCATTTTGTTTTTTCTTTAATAAAAGCAACCCAGTTATAATTATTAATTGGATATTTTCCTACTTTCAATTTTATTAATCTCTCTTTTTTTAGAATTTCAAATTTGATATTTAATTGTCAGTTTTAAGTTTTTTTCCCCTAGCTTTTTTAGTTGCAAGCCCAAATTCCTTGATTTTCTTCTTTGTTTTATGTAAGTAAGCATCTAGAGACATACAATTTCTCTTAATAACTACTTTAGCTGAATTCCATAAATTTTGGTATGTTTTCTCATTTTTGTCATTCTCAGATGAAATTATTGTTTGTATCTATGATTTGGTACTTCATCCAGTCATTCTTTCTTTTTCTTTTCTTTTCTATCTTTCTTTTTCCCCTGAGGCAATTGGGATTAAGTGACTTGCCTAGGGTCACACATCTAGGAAGCATTAAGTGTCTGAGACTAGAGAGACCAGATTTGAACTTAGGTACTACTGACTTTAGGGCTGGTGCTCTATCCACTGGGCCACTTACCTGCTCTGATCTATTTATTCTTGAAGATTAGATTAACAATCTATACCAAGAGAGAGCACTATGGGAATTGAGTGAGGATCACAGCATAACATTCTTACTCTTTTTTTTTTTTTTTTTTTTTTTGGAGTTCACTTGCATTTTATTTTATTATTATTTTTTTCTTTCTTTATGATCTGATTTTTCTTGTGTGGTAAGATAATTGTATAAATATGTTTTCATATATTAGATTTAATATATATTTTAGTATGTATAACATGGTTGCCATTTAGGAGAGGGGACCAGGGGAAGGAGGAAAACACAAGACAGTGTAAGAGTCAATGTTGAAAAAATATATGTGCACATGTTTTGAAAATAAAAACCTTCAATAAAAAGTAGTTATATCCTTTTTCCATTTCACTAAATCTATTTTATAAGGAGTTTTCTTTAGGTAATTTTAGGTAATTTTGTATTTTCTTTTCGAAAATCTCTTGCAAAATCCTCAGTTGCTTTCCCAATTTTTCTTTTAACTCTCTTTAAGATTCTTTTAGAATTCTTTCAAGAGAACCTTGTGATATGAGAACCAATTTATATCACCCTTTGAGGCTTCATCTGGGGACAATCTGCTTTTAGTGTCCTCAGGGTTTTAAATCTGTTCTCTTTCTCCATAAAAACTGTCTATGATCAAAGTTCTTTTTGCTTTTTTAGCCATTTTTTTAAAGTTGAGATTTGCTTTTAAGGCATGGGATATTGTCAAAGTTTTCTCTACAGGCAGCAGTAGCTGTGCTGACTGACTTCAGGTGCTGGGTGTGTGTGGGCAGGTCTCACAGAATTCTGGCATTTGAGGGTTCACTATTTATCTTTTGTTTCTATGCTTGCCCTGCTTGCACTTGGCCCACTTCCCTCTGTGCCAGATTGAAACAGACTTTTTCTGGAGATCTTCAAAATTATCTTGTGCTCGTAATTTGTTACACTCCCAATATTGGTGGATTCCCAGTCCCAAACTAATTCATAGGCTAGATTTGCTAATTAGTCTGAGTTTCATGAGAGAGATCAGAAGAAAACATGTGTCTTCTTGTCTCTGCCCCACTTTTCTTTGTATTTAAACAATTAAAAGCAATTTCTTCCTTATACATGTCACATTCAGTTGCGCTGCTCTTCAATGTCTTTCTATTTCCTTAAAAAATCATTATACTTTAATTTACTTAAATATCAAGAATCATGAATAATTTTTGGTACCCTGATTTTAAAAGTACATTTTACTCTTTTCTATTCCATAAGCTTTATACTATATGAATTATCTTTTCCCATTCAAATGTTTTTCTTAAACTGTCATGCACTATGGTTATACCTTGTTCTTCAATCCTCTATATTTTGCAACTTTATTCATTTTATAAAGTAAAGGATCACCTGACTGTGTTTATTGGACAAATTTTGTCTGCTACCTGATTTGCACATTTTGTCACTCAAGGATGATTTTTCATTGTTTTTTAAACAAAAGTTTTATTATTTTAATCTAAATGAAATGTTACCTCTTCATAGTCAAGATCATATTCTTTGACAGTCTTAAGGTCTTTCCAAATATTTAATAGTAGAGACATTTTGTGTCTTTCTTATGAAAATTCTTCCTGTTTTTTTTTTTTTTTCCCAGACAGTAAGCATTATGAGGGAAGGGACTATGTCTTATCTAAACTTTGGATCTCCCAAGCTTCAAAGAGTTATGCAATTCAGGAGAACATTTCAGGATAAATTGAATGACTATAATTATGCAATAAGGACAATATTTTCACTGTTAAAATTTGTATTTACTTGTAATTGAGAAAAAACAATAAAAGAATAAAAAAGTAATCTAGAGTACTTTTGGTTTGAAATGTCCAATGGACAACTCCACATGCTTGACTGCTTTAATCTTGTTGCTGCAAAAACTTTCCATTATTTTGACAAATCTTTTAACTTCAGTCCCCAATTCTTGCCTTGGCTTTATATATATATATATATATATATATATATATATATATATATATAATTTTTTCTGCAAAACATTTATACTTGACTGTATTTATGGCTGAAATATCTCCATTAAACTCATAATTTTCCCTTTAAGCCAATTATTTCCCCCAAAACTTTTCTACTTTTTATCAGTATTACTCTTACTTTTCTAGTGCTTGCTTTAATTTAGAAACATTGGAGTTATCTATAATTATTTCTTCTTATTATTCTCTTTCCTCTTTTGTACAATATTTTATTGTTTGTGAAACACCTGAAACCTTTGCTTATTATACTCCATTCCTATGATTATTATGCTAGAACATCTTCTATGTTACCACCTCAAGTCTGAATTAGTAAGATAGCTTCTTTGCTGATCAGCTTAGCAGCAGTCTTTCTCCTCCCAAATTCATCACATATATGACAAATTTAGAAATTTTAAGATTTTTTTTCAGTGTCTTTAAAATTGATCTTGATATTTATGTTGTAAAAATTCATTATGTCTCAGTCTTTGTAATAAATAATTGACATATTATTGGTGAGTAGGGCAAATTTCATCAAGTTTCAGATTAGATTAATGTTATATTATGTTTAATAGAATCATGTTGTTCTTCTTGTTCTTGTTGTTCAGTCATGCCCGAGACTTCATGCCTCTATATAGATACTGAAGTTTTGTCATTTTCATCCAGAAATTAAGTGACTTTCCAGTGTCACACGACTAATGTGTAACTGAGGCTACATTTTCCTGATTCCAAGCTTAGTATTCTATCCATCAAGCTTCTTAACTACATTCATATTATTTGCAGATCAAAAATACATTGGAATAAATAAAGAAAAATGGCTACTGTCAAGATTTTTGTTTTTAACCTGTTTATTAATTCTTTAACACTTATATTATATTTATGCTATCATTTTAGAATTATTATTTTAAATTTTTGACAGAATATTATCATATCATATCACATCACTTGTTTAATATTTTCCAATTTATTTGTTTTGTATGTGTGTGTGTCATTTCCAGATTTAGAAGTATAAAGTAAATTGTTGACTAAAACTTTGTTTACCTGAAGTTCTTCAAGGCTTAAAATCTGAAGGAAACATTTAGTTAACATCTCTTTAATTCTGTAATTAGAAATAAAAAGTAATTATAAGACTATGGGGATTTGATCCTTGACCAAATGGCTTCTGATATAAGATATAATTAAACAATTAAGTCAAACTCCTTTAAAAGTTGAGTACAACTGGCTGTATATGAGATCACTGACTTTTCCTTCACTTTGTTTTAGAATTTATTCAACCAATTTCTTTTTTCTTTCTTCTATCCATTTCATTCTGTTTCTTTAAAAGGTTGAATATTTTCTTCATTGGTCTTATTGACATTATGAATTTTAACAGGAAATCTATTTGAAATAGGGTTTGAAGAAAAGTTAATGGTAATATGATAGACAAAAAACAGAAGATGGTTCTATTTCATTATATTTTAAATTGTTGTTTAGTATTTTACCATGCTGCATTTCAAGAGTGAAATGGATTTAACAAGAACCATTAATTTGAGTAAATGGATTTAAATAAAAGAGCTAGACAGAAAAACTAAACTGGACTGAGATACACAAAAGAAGCTTATGCTTGAAGCAAAACAATTTGGAAGCTAATTGGGCATTGATTTTCAAGATACAAAAAATAGGATACTAAGAGCTTAGAAAATGATTTTGTCAACTTAAAGTGTATGCATAACCAGTGATTTTAATGTCTATTTTATTATTTCTACAAAGTATGAAAAAAAACATATTCATCAAGAAATTCTTTGTAGAGTGCCTGAGAAAGAGCTCAATTTTCACTGATGATATTACAGTAATATATTTTCATAGTCTTACAAGTAACTGAGTATTATAGGAAATCCCAGTTTTTACTATGTTAATTGCAGCCTCATTAAAGAGAGGATATTAGGATTGGAGGTATCTCTGCCCTACCACCATCCTTTCAGTAAGACAGAAGAAATGAAAAGTACTGAGAAGATGTGAAAAACAAAACTAAAGTGATCCCCTTGATGCTGAAATTACATGTAGTGTGTTTATAGTAAGCAAGGTATTTTGATGTTGGTAGTGGAGGTGATGTCACAAGCAGATAAGGTTGAGAAAAATAAAGGGACAGCTGGACTTTTCATTGTGGATACAAGGATATGAGAGAGAGAGAGAGAGAGAGAGAGAGAGAGAGAGAGAACTATAGATAGACATACAGACATAGATGCAGATAGCAGATACATAAATAAATGCAGGTAAATATGTATAATATAAAGATATAGTTATAGATTGGAACTGAATTGCTATGTAAATGGTCAAAGGAACTTCTGTTGAGCAAGTTTCCCTCACCAATGTAGGTTTACATCTTCTCTGACACTTATCACATTAGAGAGTTTCCTAGAATTCTTTAAATCATTTTGTAAATGTCCCCAAAGGAGCAGATTATTATAACTGGCATAGTACCTTTCTTTCTATTACTCATTAATTTAGAAAAAAAAAACATAAAAGTTACACAGAGGGTTAGGGTCCTTTCCAAAATCACAGATGTCTTATTCCAGAATGCCAGACAAAACTGGCTGTTTTGTCAGCCATCCAAATTATTTGGCTATGCCCTGGTTCTATAAATTGAAAAATATTTCCCAAAAGGAGTATGCTATGGAAATATTTTCTGAAAGTAGTTTGTTAAATAAAGCAGGATAAAAAAGAAAAGAAAAAAAGGACCATTCAACTGTGTACGTATCACCTTTATCCTATACAAAGGAAAAAATAAACAATGAAGGAAGGAAGAAAGGTAAAGAGGAAGGATGCAATAAAGGAAAAACAGAAAAAAAGGAAGGAAGGAACAAAGGAACAAAGGAAGGAACACAGAAGTAAAAAAAGGCTTTTCTCAGGCACATGCTATTTGTTAGGCTATGTGATAAGAAATGTGAAAATACTATGTCATAAATTTAATTCTCATAATAATCCTGGGAAAGAGGAGCTGGCTACTTTTCAGTTTGCAAAGTGCTTTCTTTTGCAATTGTCTCATATAAAAGAAATATGTTCTCGCTTTCTCTCTCTCTGTCTCTTGTCTCTCTGCCGCTCTCTCTCTGTCTCTGTCTGTCTCTGTCTCTGTCTCTATTCTCTCCTCCTCTCCCCCCCCCCCCCAGCTCCAGGGGATATGCATGTAGCTCTGTATCCTTGAATTTCACTTTTCCCAGTTGCACCTGGGAAAAACATGCAAATTTTTTTTTTTACTTCTAACTGATATTTAGCATTTCCCTCTATTATTTACAAACATTATCTTAGAAGGATTCACAGATATCATTTTATTGAATTATATGATAGAAAAAAGATAAAGATTTCCTAACATAGAGGGCCTATAATAGCTCTCTTTATGTCACATGGAAGAGGCACTATATTTGCCATGCTTGATCCAGAGAATAATTTTAGAAAATACAATTTTAGCTTGATATAAGGGGGAAAAAAGCCTTTCTTAATACAGCTATTCTGAGAGAGAATAGGCTTCCTGATGTAGTCATAGTTTTTCCTTTGTTGGGAACTTTCAAGTAACTGATGGATGAATATGTGTCTTGTATATTTTAGTCAGAATATTTATTTAAGTTTGGGTTAGGTAACATAATTGTTGAACTACCTCTCAATTTTGAGATTTTTTGATTATGATGGATTTAAAATATTTAAATTTTTCTCTAGATTTATAAACTTAACTGTTATAAAAATTAAGTAATACATTTCTATTATATTTATTCTATTATACTTCTGGCTTGTCCATTTATTTTAATAAAAGAATTGTCTGGGTTTGTAGTATTTATTATCTTCTTCCCAAACTCCTAATATAATAGCTTGACATTTTCCTCCTCAGAGTTTTTTTAAAACTTTCATTGTTGGCCATAAATTATCTTCTTTCTATAGAACTCAATCACACTAACTAGAAAGCCAGTCCTTTTAAATTCCATGATTGCTTATTTTTTTTTTTTTTTGGAAAATACATCTTCAATTTTTACTTGAAATTTGGCCAATTCAAATAAGCTTTATAAAATTTAGTTGATGGAGTTAAAGGACAAATGCACATTTTTTCCATTGACATATGGTTATAATTGTTAGGGTTAATTAATGATGAATTATCTTCTTTTCAATGATGATATATATATATATATATATATATATATATATAGCCCAGTATAACCTTTTGACTATACTCAATTTGCCTAGCCGGAAGCATCTAGTGTCACCTACTATGTATGGGAATCGCCTCCTCTGATTGACTGCCTGTGACATTAAAACTTATGTGACTGATCTGGTCTCTCTTTTTAGCCTATGGTATTTTTGAGGACACGTAACTGTTGCATCACATATGTTTTGTGTTTTGGTCTACCCTGTCACCATAGTACCTTTCTATGGTCAAAGTACTTTTCTTTTTCTTGCTCATTTTCTTTCTTTTTCTTTTGGTATTTACTCTTTTTTTTTTATTTTTATGGTTGAGTTCTTGCTCATGGGATAAAGAATTCACTGTCCCAAGCTTCCTATGAAGCTCTGAGCCTTGGCTTTGAGCTTGTGTTTACAAGGGCCTGCTCTTTTCAGGGAACAGCCTAGTTTCTTAGACTTTGCCTTCTGAGCTGGAACTGAAAATTGCCCCACTGATTTGCTCTTGTACTGGGCTAGGACTGAAGGTCTTAATTGCTGTTTTGCTGCAGTTCAGATTCTCTAGCAGTTTTCCCAGAGTCTGTTTGAGCTGGCCTGAACAACCCTTTCACCCCAATGAGATATCTTTCTTAAAGTTTTTCTAGTATGTCATGAACTAGAGAGTGATTTCATTACATCAGTCTGTTCAGAGGATTGGTTTCATATGGTTTTCAAAGGAAACTGGGAGAGCTCAAACAACTTGCCGACTACACTCCACCATCTTTCACATATGGAACTATGTCAGTGTGAGGGGGAGGCACTTCTTTTCCCCCAAACCCAGAAAAATAGTGTTACTGGTATTTTATCTGTACTATTTTGTTGTTGTTCCTAGCTTTAGAGCCTAGATATAATCTCCAGATGCACTTGGACCCAGATTGCAGCAAGATTAATACACAAGCCAATCCAGATGGCTTGGAAGCCGTAAGAAATCATGATGCTTGGGATACTAAAGCAGAAGTGGAGTTTTGGACTTGGAACTAATGGAACTAAGGAATGGAGCTAATCTAATGAGCCACATCGCATATTCTTCCCAGAGATTAGGGGATATTTTAAAATTCAAATTTATGACTGTCTTTTGAAGTACATATTCTGTTAAAAAACACTCTACTGTGTTACCAATAGATTTATTTTCCCCTAGGAAGCTTCAAAGAAGAAAATTAATTGTTGGATAAGATAATCATAGTCTGAAAAGAATGTACAAAAGAGAGACCAGACCAGTCACACAAGTTGAGTAAAGCAAAGGGAACTATCTTTTCTTAATCTTATTACCCATTATTACCTTGCTCAAACCCTATTCTACACTAGATGAATTGGGAGGATGAAAGGAAAGATAAGTACTTACATATCTCCTACTATGTGACAGAAACTGTGCTAAGCACTTTACAGATAATTCATTGGTCCACATAATAGTCTAGAGGTAGATATCCTTATTCAGATATAGAACTTCAACTCACAGATAAGTCCCTGCAAGGGAATAACTTGGCTTACTGATTCCAATACTTAATTAGATAGGGCACACATTCTTTGCCCTCTCTTCTACAGTGTTCTTGGAATAAAGTCTTCTATATCTCTAGCCTGCTTGACAAAACTCTACCCCCACCTGAAATATGTTTGTAGATGTATGTTAATATAGAAAGATGTCAAAATGAATCATGTAACCTTTTTAATAAAGAGAAAATAAAAATAATGAGATAAATGATAAAATTACTAAATAAATATTTTGAAATGTAATTGAAAAATGTTTATTAAAATGATAAAATACATTAAAACTTAGATAATGTTAAATTGTGATTTTCTAAGTCAATATGGGGCTGTAGAGATTAGTTTCTATTTAAGTTTGACACCACTGTCATAAAGTTGCAACTTTACTCTTGTAATGGCAAATTCAGGAACAAAACAAAACAAAAGTAGTCCAATGTAATGGTATATAATTAATTTTTTCTTCCAAATAGAAAATGAAAAAAAGCAAGAAAACAAAGAATGGGAAAAATAATTCTGGCTAAGCCTAACTCTGAACCCAGCTAGCCCCAGGGATCCCTGCTTGCTCTTTCAATGAAGGTAGTGTTTACAATTCAGACCTGTTAAAACTCCTTCCTAAAATCCCTCTTTGGATCTTCTCCAGTTGTTTGAGGAGTACCTCTATATAATTCAAAGTTAAATTTTAAACAGATATTTTGTTAAGACCAGAAAAAGGAGTAGAAACTATTTGAATGATTTAATTATAAAATAAAAAGTTTTTTTTTTTTTTTAAACAAGGTCAGTCAATAAAACTGACAAGACATTAGTCAATTTATTGATGTGAAAGAATGGAGAATGCAAATAAAAGAAATTGCATATGAAAATGGAAATGCCTCAACAATAAAAACAAATTAACAATGTTTGAAATATAGCTAAATAGCTATATTCTATGGGAAATAAAAGTTCCTATAATTCTGGCTAAGCTTAATTTTGAACCCAGCTAGCCCCAGGGTTCCCTGCTTATTCTTTCAATGAAAATAGTTTGGAGGTGTTTACACTTCAGACTTGTTAAAACTCCTTCCTAAAATCCCTCTTTGGATCTTCTCCAGTTTTTTGAGGAGCAGCACCTCTATTTTGCCCTAAGTCTTATTGTTTTTACTGGTCTTTGTCCTGAGATGAAATTTTGTTTTGTTGATAGGGGACATTTGGAAAGCTTGGAATTTTCTGGCCTACTCTTCCCTCCTTCTAGGATTCTTCAGGGGAGTGACATTTCCAGACCTATGGGTAGAAAATGTGAAGAGACACATATAAATGTGTGGTCAAGAAACATGGGGGAAGTTATATTCATAGAAGAAAAAATATAGGAATATTTATGTTAATCAGGAACATGATTCTAGCATTCCCACATATCATCTTGCTGCTTTCTTTTGTACATTGACCTACTCTGTTACCATCTCCTGATCATCAGAGCCAAATATATCTTCATTAAACTGCTTCTTCTGTTATTAGATGTATATCTTGAAATGTGAATTAGGTTATCCTTAGTACAAAATGGCTATTTTATCATCATGGTTTATAACCCCAGAGAATATGTCTATTTCTTTTCCTGATGAAAGACACATGTAATTTTCTAGAGCTGCACTTATATATTTAGAAGTCTATCTTTTGAAGTATTACCTCCTACTTCTTGATTCAGACTTTCAATCTCATATCTTACTTAAATTATAATTGAAAAGTCTTGCTCTGAATTTAAATCTATGACCCTACATGAATTTTCTATTCATGATTCCACTTTACCCAAACTTTTGCATTGAGGACCATCTCCAATTGTCCTGCTTTATATCTTGCCACTGGATCCAAATCACTCTGGAAAGGAAAGTGAGTACAGGTGATCTTGTAGAGACCTCTCTCCCTTAAATGTAATTCACTTTTATGCACACCTCCTTGATGTCATGGTGCTCTTTAAGAATGAAGGACAAAACAAAAAGAAGTGGTTATCTGATAACAATTACTTTGTTACTGAAAACATTGTCTTTAAACTTTTCCATGTAGGAAGAACCTTTTATAACTGGTGTTCCATTAGCAAAACCATAGAGTACCTTGGGTCACTTCCATCCAATAACATTTCCAAAATAAAAAATTGAACTTAGGCCTGTCACTGTAAGATTGCTGTTAAGATTAATTATGAGAATTTATGTGAAGACTACACAAAGGAGAAAAACAAGAGACATTCTCCTTAAATAAAGGATTCTGGGAAGTGCTTTCCACTATCCACCCTTCCTCTTCCCCAAAAAGAGAAAAGGAAATACTTGTACCACAGGGGACATGGTTGAAACTTAAATTTCAATGCTGATGTGATCTTGCAGAATGATAAGGTTCTGGAGTGTTATGAAGTCCCAAGGAGCACAGCCAGGAAAGAAATGAATAGTTCAAACTGCAAATCTGGGAACAAACCAGAGAAAGACAAAATTTAATATTTCAGGAAACAGTGGCCCAGTAGCAGTTCCTTAGTACATAATGGTTTTTGTGAATGTGAATGTCTGAATAATAGTTCTGATGATGTGTATTTAGAAACCCATAAGAATATTTATGTTGTTCCTTATTAAACCACATGTAATCATGATTTGATGGTCCATTGTATTTTAAAAGGCATATTTGTGACAAATTATATTTAAATTTTGAATTAATTAATTTAATTTGAATTAAGTCACTTAATTCAATTGAATTAATTAATTTGAATTTAATTTAAATTACTACAATTTAATTTGAATTAATTAATTTACTTTAAATTTACTTTAAGTTTTTGCTTATTTGACAAAAGTGTTCTGAATTTAGAATATTTGATGTGCCATTTTAGTTTCTTCTGTTGCTAATATGGTTTAACAGCTCAGCATTTCCAGAGCACAAGGTCCCCTGTCAATCAATGTAAATACTGATTAATTTACTCCATTTTTTTTTCTAAATGTGTGCAAATGAATTTTGAACAAAACTAACCACAGTGAGCTACTGCTATTTATTTATCCCTGCTTTATAACAGTTTTAAAAGATATCTATAATGCTCTTTTAATTGCTGTTTTCTGAAAAGAAAGGACACGTAATCCCTAAGTTCCATGACATAATAATCATAAATATGTTTTCTGTGCTTGAATTACAAGACACCTAAAATTTCTGTTATATTACAAGTAAAGCAAGTTTTGAAGTTAAGCTAATTTTGTACTTCCTTATTTCATTGCTTGTGTGGAATAGAATAGGGTACTATTCTAGAAATAATATATTATTTAGTTTCCTTATAATATAAAAGAATTAAAAACATTTACTAAGTACATCTGACAACTAGGAAGTAATGAGTATTTGGGAAAATTTAGCTAATTGTATATTCAAGATATTATTTGCACATTGGATTTAGACTTTTATCCTTGGATTGATTATAGAAATCTTAAAATATGTTGCAATGGATTCAGTTTCAGACCTTCCACCTGTTCTTTAAACTCTCTATATATTCTTTATTTTCTCATGTATTTATTTTACTTTGTCCAAAAATAATTCCCCAATGGCGTCATAGTTTGTATATTTTCTATATCTTTGAAATGCCTCAATTTTAGACCTACAGGGCCTTTGAATTATTTTCCAAGCTTCAAATAAAATTAAAATTAAAGCAATAGTTAAGATAAAATCTAGTGTCCAACACATTTCTTCACTTAAAGTAAACATATAGTAAATGCTAGTTTATTTTGTATATAAAAATCACTGACTAATAAATGTCCCTTATTGTGCAATCATAAAAGGATATTACTATATAGTGAAGTTTATGTATAAGGAGATAAAAGTCATTATAAAAATGCTAACAGAATACAATTTAAGTACTGCAGGAATTATCTGAGGTTAGCAGTGCCATTGTTACAAGCAGCAATGATATAGGGAGAGAGAGAATAGAGATGGAATAACTTCAACATGTATTGGAGCATAGTTATAGAAAAAAAATAAACTATATACATGTAGATCACTTTTTATATGTGTGAATCAGATAATACTCTACATGTCTAAATATAACTAACTCAAACTAGACACTTTGCTTGTCATTGACTTACTAATAATTTTTATTCACCCTATATGTCTCTTCTCTATCTATAGTAAAAAATCCTCCAATATTTACTTACCTTTCCTCTAAGCCTCTTTGCCTAAATGGCTATTTGAATTTTAGGAGACTTACAAAACTTTGTAATTTCTATTTGATTGTCAAAAACTCAAGTTAGTTAAATGATTGTGAACTGATCCAACTATTCTTGAGAGCAATATGAAACTATGCCCAAAGGGCAATCAAATTGTGCATATCCTTTGATCCAAAAGTATCTCTCTTGGGCCTGTGTCTGAAATAGAAAAGGATCCACATGTACAAAAATGTTTGTAGCAGCCCTATTTGTAGTAACAAGGAATTGGAAGGTGAATGAATACCCATTAGTTAGAGAATGACTGAATAAGTTATGGTACATAGATGTTATGGAATGTTATTGTTCTTTTAAAAAATGATCAGAAAGGCCTGAAGAGATTTATATGAACTGATGCTGAGTGAAGTGAGTAGAATTATGAGAATAATGTATATAGCAGCAATAATATTATATGATGATCAATTCTGACATGTCTCTTTTCAATAGCAAGGTGATTCACACCAGTTCCAATGGTCTTGTGATGAAAAGAACCATCTGCAACTAAAGAGACGACTGTGAGGACTGAGCATGGATCACAGCATGTATTTGCCCTTTTTTGTTATTTGCTTGCATTTTCTTTTCTTTCTATTTTCCCCCCTTTTGGTCTGATTTTTGTGCAGCATGATAATTGTGGAAATATGCATAGGAGAATTGTACATGTTTAATATACATTGGATCACTTGTTGTCTAGTAGATAGTATGGGGGAGGGAGGGAGAAAAAAATTGAAACACAAGATTTTGAAAGGATGAATGTTGAAAATTATGCATATGTTTTGAAAATTAAAACCTTTAAAATAATCAAAGGGGAAAATATTTCCCTCCCTTTTCCCCTTTTCTCCCTTCTCTCTTCCTATCCTAGAAATGGCTACTATTAGGCACAATTAAATATATATGTGTAAAACTATTCTATGACTCAGTTCTTTCTAAACTTTCAATTTTTATGTAAAATAATGCATATTATTACGATTTCAGCATTCTGTAAGTTGTGGGGAAATAATGTTTAGTAAACTTGTCCATTCACTTCTAAATTTTGATTACAAATCAAATATATTTTAAGAAAGGTTAGATATTGAGTATTTGATTTTTACTGTGTTTTTTGGAAAGGTAGGGAGACATTCCACTTCCACCAATACTATTTGGCTTTATAGAGTTTGGAAAGATATGCATCTTCTTGAGAAATTCACTAGTTTTTATTTTCTCATTCATAAAGCAAGACGTATGAAAAGAAAAAATAAAGATGGTGTAGAAGAGAGGCTGTTCTAGCTTCATTTACTTTTTCCCTTTCCTGGAAACTTAGGGTTTAGATGTTTGGCTGAAGTCTACCCATGGAGGCGAAAAAAAGAATATATGTAAAACCAAAAAAGAGAAAGTTATTTCACCAGTTGTTGAAATCATGAAACTTTAAAATATCTGACATCATTTTCCTTTATATTTAACACCTTATCATAAGGATTTCCATTATATTATGTCATCTAGTAAAGAAAATGATATGTAATTTGTGGCCACTTTTAGTAAGGCAATTATTGTTACTTCTTGAGACATCCTCTAGGCCTATTAGACATATACTATACCTAAGACATATCCTTTATAAAATGATGCAATACTTTTAGAATAAATATCACAGAACAGTTTCAAAGGCATATCACAGAACATTTTCAAAGGCCTCAGGAAGAAATAAATGAATCCTGATCTGAATTACTTAGAATCTGTGACAGTATGGACTGGAATGGAGAGTTATATAAATAATGAAAAAAAAAAAACAGATAGGATCTTAGTGTAGAGGGAGCAGAGAAAAAGAGATATTTATAGCAAGGAGAAAATATATAATTAAATTTTAAAGTGGGTCTTCTGGAAATTTCCAAAGTTAAAGTATATGAAAATTTTAAATTTCATGCATCTTTTTAATCACTGGAGTGCTCAATAAATAATGTGATTGCCTATTGCTCCAGATTATGTCATAATTATTTTTTTTTCCAGAACAAGAGGATTACTGTTGACATCTGGTTATTAGATAGTTTACATTATTTTCTAACATTATAAAATTTGAAATTTAAATATGATCACACAATATTTTATCTTTTCAAATTGTTATTCTAAATGCATGGAATTCATTTTGTAATATACATAATGCTAATTTACATATATTTCCCTTACACACAAAAAAAAATCTTAAAAAGACACCTTCCATCCCCCAAAATATCTTGCTAATCTCACTGTCCTTTAAAATAGTCATTGAATGGATACAGATACATTTGTGGTTTTACAGATAAGCATAAAAACTTTAAAATATAACATGGAATTTTAGTGTTGGTAGTGACTGAAAATCATAGCAAAAATGGTTATAATAAATTAGCCATGTTATAATTTTATCTTTTATTATTAGCTTGAAATTACCTTAAATTTTGTTATAAATAATGTAATCACATATGCATCTATTTAATCCCTCAGCTAATTATGTGGAAAAGAGATCACACTATTTGTTAAAACATCATTCATTTTCAGAATCTTGGTTATCAAAAGGACTTGATATATTGTTCAAAAGTATTGTTCATGATCAATGTGATGTTAGCTTCAACGCAGATTTTTGTGAGCAACCTACACATCTTTAAACAGAAGACAGAAAAGATTTAATTACAAATAATATTTTTTAACTTGCAGAAAATGAGATCTACATAATATTTTTCTACTGTGGTCTTATAGATAAAGGTTATTTATATAGAAAGTTCAAAGTTCAGGGAAAAAAAGAAATATTTCTTTCTTATTAACAAGTCAATCATTTGATCTATATCTATATATTTTTTTTGCATGCCTATGTACACACATATAGACTTCTGTTTATATGGCTATATATATAGCCATATAAACAGAAGCATATAGATCATAATAATGTGTAATGACTGTGTTAGCACCCTGAATACTTTAGAATAAGCTGGAGTCAGCATAAGCAAAAGTCCTTGATCTTTATTCTTTGTGGACAAAAGAGGAATGACCACACAAATCCAGCCAGGAGGCACTCTGACTTTCTCACATCACCCTTTCTTCCCTTCTCCACATTTCTCTATACACCAACAGATTGAGCCCGCACAGAATGGTGGGGTGGGCCATTTTCCTAGCAAATGCTAATAGAGTATTGTCCAATTGGTAATTAGCCTTAAGTGCTTCCTTGTCTGAACCTCAGTGCATGAACTCAAGAGTAAACTTCCAAAGTCCAAAGAGTAAAATCTCCCACTTTCTTTTGTTTTAGAACACAGGTGGTCATGCCATCCCTGACTTCTCATGGAGGTGAGAGCCCCCAAAGGGAGGTGATCACCCCCCCAACTTCTCAGAAAAGGGGATGAAAAAACCAAAAAGGAGGTGATCACACCCCCCTTGACATCTCAGGACGAGATGAAAAGCACAAAAGGGATTTGGGGATTGCTAGCAGGTTCCTGGGCTGAAGGATCTGATTAGAAACAGGTATGCACAAATCCATCAGCATGGGAGGTATTACACAAGCACATAGAAAGTTCTCCTTTTTCATTTTTAAGACTACTAATTTCATTTTCCTCCCTCCTTTTTCTAATCACATTTACCAAAGGCTTATCTATTTTATTCGCTTTTTCAGAGAACCAACTCATTTTTATTAATTAGTTTAATAGTTTTTTTTTTTTTTACTTTCAATATTATTAATTTCTCCTTTTTAATTTTAGAATTTCAAATTTAGTATTGGATTGGGGTTTTTTAATTTGATCTTTTTCTAGTTTTTTTTAGTTGCAAGCCCAATTCATTGATCTTCTCTTTCTCTGTTTTATTCAAGTAAGCCTCTAAGGATATCACATTTCCTCTTATTACAGCTTTGGCTGCATCCCACAAATTTTGGTATGATGTCTCATCATTGTCATTATCTTGAGTGAAATTATTAATTGCATCTATAATTTTCTGTTTCACCCAATCATTCTTTAAGATGAGATTGTTTAGTTTCCAATTACTTTTTGGTTAATTTACCCCTAACTTTTTGTTGAAGGTAGTTTTTATTGCACCGTGATCTGAAAAGAAAGCATTTACTATTTCTGCCTTCTTGCATTTAATTTTGAGGTCTTTATGTCCTAATATATGGTCAATTTTTGAATAGATTCCATGAACTGCTGACAAGAAACTATATTCCTTTCTATCTCCATTCAATTTTCTCCAAAGATCTAACGTACCTAATTTTTCTAATATTCTATTTACTTCTTTAATTTCTTTCTTATTTGTTTTGTGATTTGATTTGTCTAATTCTGAGAGAGCAAGGTTGAGATCTCCCACTGTTACAGTTTTGTTGTCTATTTCTTCTTGCAACTCTCTTAACTTCTCCTTTAGGAAGTTGGATGCTATACACTTGGTGCATATATGTTTAGTGTTGATATTGCTTTGTTGTCTATGCTATTCTTTAGCAAGATGTAGTTTCCTTCCTTATCTCTTTTAATTAGATAATTTTTGCTTTTGCTTGATCTGAGATAAGGATGGCTTCCCCTGCTTTTTTGACTTCACCTGAAGCATAATATATTTTGCTCCAGCCTTTTACCTTTACTCTATATGTATCTCCCTGCTTTAAATGTGTTTCTTGTAAACAAAATATTGTAGGGTTCTGACTTTTGATCCAGTCTGCTATCTGCCTTCTCTTTATGAAAGAGTTCATCCCATTCACATTTATGATTAAAATTACTAATTCTGTATTTCCTGCCATCCTAATATCCCCAGATTATGCTTTACTTTTTCTTTTTCCCCTCAACCCTCTTTCCCTTTTTTAAACTTATGTGCCCCACTTCTATCACAATGCTCACCCTCTTTAGAATCTCTCCCTTCCCCCTTTGAATCTTTTCCCCTTTCTTGTATTCATCCCTTATTACTCTTTTTCTTTTCCCTTTTTCTCTCCCCCTTTTTAACAAGGCGAGAGAGAATTTTCTCTAAAATAAATATGTCAATTATTTTCTCTTTGAGCCAACTCTGATGAGAGTAAGATTCACACAATGTTCTTCCCCCTCTCTAAATTCCCTCAGATATGATAAGTTTCCTTTGCCTCTTCGTGGGATGTGGTTTCCATCTTTGTATCCCCCTCCCACCTTTTCTGCCATCATCACTTTTCCATATCTACTTCCCTTTTTTATGTTATGTCAGTAAAATTAAATTATACATGTAGTCTTTTTGTATATCCACAACAGAAATAAAATTCTCAAGAGTTCTTTTTACCTTTTCTGCATCTCTTGAGTCCTATGGTTGGAGATCAAATTTTTTGTTTAGTTCTGTTTTTTTCTTCAGAAACAAATGGAATTCATTTGTTTCATTAAATGTCCATCTTCTTCCCTGGAAGAAAATGCTCAGCTTAGCTGGCTAGTTTATTCTTGGCTGCATCCCAAGTTCTTTTGCCTTTTGGAATATCATATTCCAGGCCCTTCTTTTTTTTTTTTTTTTTTTTTTTTTTTTTTTTTTTTTTTATATAGCCTTTTATTTGCAGGATATATACATGGGTAACTTTACAGCATTAACAATTGCCAAACCTCTTGTTCCAATTTTTCACCTCTTACCCCCACCCTCCCTAAATGGCAGGATGACAGTAGATGTTAAATATATTAAATATAACTTAGATACATAATAATTATACATGACCAAAACATTATTTTGCTGTACAAAAAGAATCAGACTCTGAATTATTGTACAATTAGCTTGTGAAGAAATCAAAAATGCAGGTGTGCATAAATATAGGGATTGGAATTCAATGTAATGGTTTTTAGTCATCCCCAGAGTTCTTTTCTGGGTATAGCTGGTTCAGTTCATTACTGCTCATTAGAAATGATTTGGTTGATCTTGTTGCTGAGGATGGCCTGATCCATCAGAACTGGTCATCATCTAGTATTGTTGTTGAAGTATATAATGATCTCCTGGTCCTGCTCATTTCACTCAGCATCAGTTCGTGTAAGTCTCTCCAGGCCTTTCTGAAATCATCCTGTTGGTCATTTCTTACAGAACAGCAATATTCCATAATTTTCATATACCACAATTTACTCAGCCATTCTCCAACTGATGGACATCCATTCAGTTTCCAGTCTCTAGCCACTACAAAAAGGGCTGCCACAAACATTCGTGCACATACAGGTCCCTTTCCCTTCTTTATAATCTCTTTGGGATATAATCCAGTAGTAACACTGCTGGATCAAAGGGTATGCATAGTTTGATAACTTTTTGAGCATAGTTCCAAACTACTCTCCAAAATGGTTGGATTCGTTCACAACTCCACCAACAATGAATCAATGTCCCAGTTTTCCCATCCCCTCCAACATCATCATTATTTTTCCTGTCATTTTAGCCAATCTGACAGGTGTGTAGTCATATCTTAGAGTTGTCTTAATTTGCATTTCTCATTAATAATGACTTGAGCATCTTTTCATATGACTAGAAATAGTTTCAATTTCTTCATCTGAGAATTGTCTGTTCATATCCTTTGACCATTTTTCAATTGGAGAATGGCTATTTTTATAAATTAGGTTAATTCTCTATATATTTTGGAAATGAGGCCTTTATCAGAACCTTTGACTGTAAATATTTTCCCAGTTTTTGCTTCCTTCTAATCTTGTCTGCATTAGATTTGTTTGTACAAAACTTTTCAGTTTGGTGTAATCAAAATTTTCTATTTTGTGGTCAATGATCTCTAGTCTGCTTTGGTCATAAAGACCTTCCCCTTCCACAGGTCTGAGATGTAAACTATCCTATGTTCCTCTAATTTATTAATGATTTCATTCTTTTATGCCTAGGTCATGAACCCATTTGACCTTATCTTGGTGTGCAGCGTTAAGTATGGATCAATGCCTAGTTTCTGCCATATTAGTTTCCAATTTTCCCAGCAATTTTATCAAACAGTAAGTTCTTATCCCAAAAGCTGGGATCTTTGGGTTTGTCAAAGACTAGGTTGCTATATTTGTTGACTGTTTTATCCTGAACCTACTCTATTCCACTGATCAACTAATCTATTCCTTAGCCAATACAAATAGTTTTGGTAACTGCTGCTCTATAATATAATTTTAGATCTGGTACAGCTAAGCCACCATCATTTGATTTTTCATTAATTCCTTGAAATTCTTGACCTTTTGTTTTCCATATGAACTTTGTTGTTATTTTTTCTAGGTCATTAAAATAGTTTTTGGGAGTCTGATTGGTATAGCGCTAAATAAAATAGATTAGTTTAGGTAATATTGTCATCTTTATTATATTTGCCCGCCCTATCCAAGAGCATTTAATATTTTCAATTGGTTAGATCAGACTTAATTTGTGTGAAAAGTGGTCTGTAATTTTGCTCATAAAGTTCTGATTTTCCTTGGCAGATAGATTCCTAAATTTTTATATTATCAGTAGTTACTTTAAATGGAATTTCTCTTTGTAACTCTGACTGTTGGATTTTGTTAGTGATATATAAGAATGCTGATGACTTATGTGGTTTATTTTATCACAACTTTGCTAAAGTTGTGGATTATTTCTAATAACTTTTTAGAGAATCTCTGGGGTTCTCTAAGTATACCATCATGTCATCGGCAAAGGTGATAATTTGGCTTCCTCATTGCCTATTCTTATTCCTTTAATCTCTTTCTCAGCTCTTATTGCTATAGCTAGCGTTTCTAATACAATATTAAATAGTAACGGTGATAGTGGGCAACCTTGTTTCCTCGATCTTATTGGGAATGGTTGGAGTTTGTCTCCATTACATATGATGCTTACTGATGGTTTTAAATAGATGCTGCTGATTATTTTAAGGAAAAGTCCATTTATTCCTATACTCTCAAGTGTTTTTAATAGGAATGGATGTTGGATTTTATCAAATGCTTTTTCTGCATCTATTAGGATGATCATATGGTTTTGTTAATTTGGTTATTAACATGGCCAATTATATTGATAGTTTTCCTAATATTGAGACAGCCCTGCATTCCTGGTATAAATCCTACTTGATCATAGTGTATTATCTTGGAGATGATTTTCTGTAGTCTTTTTGCTAATATCTTATTTAAGATTTTAGCATCAATATTCATTAGGGAGATTGGTCTATAATTTTCTTTCTCTGTTTCAGCCTACCTGGTTTAGGTATCAGTACCATGTCTGTCATAGAAGGAATTTGGTAGGACTCCTTCATTCCCTATTTTATCAAATAATTATATAGCATTGGGCCAATTGTTCTTTAAATGTTTGGTAAATTCACCTGTAAATCCATCTGGTCCTGAGTTTTCTTAGGGAGTTTTTAATTGCCTGTTCTATTTCTTTTTCTGAAATGGGACTATTCAAGCAATTACTTCCTCCTCTGTTAGTCTGGGAAGTCTATATTTTGGAGTAGTCATCCATTTCACTTGGGTTATCAAATTTATTGGCATAAAGTTGAGCAAATAACTCCTTATTATTTCTCTAATTTCCTCTTCCTTGGTGGAAAGTTCTCCTTTTCATTTTAAGACTACTAATTTCATTTCCTCCCTCCTTTCTAATCAGATTTACAAAGGCTTATCTATTTTATTGGCTTTTCATAGAACCAACTCTTAGTTTTATTAATTAGTTCAATAGTTTTTTACTTTCAATATTTTTAATTTCTCCTTTTAATTTTAGAATTTCAATTTAGTATTTGATTGGGGGTTTTAATTTGGTCTTTTTAGTTTTTAGTTGCAAGCCAATTCATTATCTTTCTTTCTCTGTTTTATTCAAGTAAGCCTCTAAGGATATAAAATTCCCTCTTATTACCCTTTGGCTGCATCCCACAAATTTTGGTATGATGTCTCATCATTGTCATTATCTTGAGTGAAATTATTAATTGTATTATAATTTGCTGCTTCACCCAATCATTCTTTAAGATGAGATTGTTTAGTTTCAATTACTTTTTGGTCTATTTCCCCTAATTTTTGTTGAATGTAGTTTTTATTGCATCATGATCTGAAAAGAAAGCATTTACTATTTCTGCTTTCTTGCATTTAATTTGAGGTCTTTATGTCCTAATATATGGTCAATTTTTGAATAGGTTCCATGAACTGCTGAGAAAAAGTATATTCCTTCTATCTCCATTCAATTTTCTCCAAGATCCAACATACCTAATTTTCTAATATTCTGTTTACTTCTTTAATTTCTTTCTTATTTGTTTGTGGTTTGATTTGTCTAATTCTGAGGTGCAAGGTTGAGATCTCCTACTATTACAGTTTTGTTGTCTATTTCTTCTTGCAACTCTCTTAACTTCTCCTTTAGGAAGCTGAGTGCCATACCACTTGGTGCATATATGTTTAATATTGATATTGCTTCGTTGTTTATGCTACCCTTTAGCAGGATGTAGTTTCCTTCCTTATCTCTTTTTAATTAGATCAATTTTACTTTTGCTTGATCTGAGATAAGGATGGCTACCCTGCTTTTGACTTCACCTGAGCATAATAGTTTTGCTCCAGCCTTTACCTTTACTCTATATGTATCCCCTGCTTTAAATGTGTTTCTTGTAAACAACATATTGTAGGGTTCTGACTTTTGATCCAGTCTGCTATCTGCCTCCTCTTATGGGGAGTTCATCCCATTCACATTTACGGTTAGAATTACTAAATCTGTATTTCCTGCCATCCTAATAACCCAGATTGTGCTTTACTTATTCTTGCCTCCCCACCTCTTTCCCCTTTTAAACTTATGTACCCTCTTGTATCACGATACTTATCCTCTTTATAATCCCTCCCTCCCCCTTTGGTCTTTCCCCCTTCCTTCCCTATTACTCTTTTCTTTTCCCTTTTCCTCTCCCCCGTTTTAATGAGGCGAGAGAGAATTTTCTCTAAAACAAATGTCAATTATTTTCCTTTGAGCCAACTCTGATGAGAGTAAGATTCACAATGTTCCTCCCTCTCTAAATTCCCTCAGATATGATAAGTTTCCTTAGCCTCTTTGTGGGATGTGGTTTCCCTTTTATCCCTCCTTCCACCTTATTCTGCCATCATCCCTTTCCATATCTACTTCCTTTTTTTATGTTATATCAGTACTATCAAATTTTACATGTATTTTTTTGTATATCCACAACAGAAATACAATTCTCAAGAGTTATTTTACCTTTTTCTGCATCTCTTGAGTTCTATTCTTGGAGATCAAATTTTTGTTTAATTCTGGTTTTCTTCAGAAACAAATGGAATTCATTTGTTTCATTAAATGTCCATCTTCTTCCCTGGAAGAAAATGCTCAATTAGCTGGGTAGTTTATTCTTGGCTGCATCCCAAGTTCTTGTGCCTTTCGGAATATCATTTCCAGGCCTTCTTTCCTCAATGAGGCAGCCAGATCCTGGGTGATCCTTATTGTGGCACCTCAGTATTTAAATGGTTTTTGGCTGCTTGGAAATTTTTCCTTTATCTGATAGTTCTGAAATTTTCCACAATATTCCTTGGTTTTTTATTTTAGGGTTTCTTTCAGAAGGTGTTCGATAGATTCTTTCAATGCCTATTTTACCTTCTGATTCTATTACATCTGGCAGTTCTCTTTGATGATTTCTTGTAAAATAGTATCTAGGCTCTTTTTTTCATCATAGTTTTCGGAAAGTCCAATAATCCTCAGATTATCTCTCCTAGATCTATTTTCCAAGTCTGTCATTTTAGGAAGTAGATAATTCATGGTTTTTTCCAGTTTGTCATTTTTTTTGGTTTTGCTTGACTGATTCTTGCTGTCTCAATGCATCATTAGTTTCAATTTGTTCAGTTCTAATTTTTAAAGAATTATTTTCTTCATTAGCTTTTTTTACTTCTTTCTGTATATGTCCAATTGAGTTTTTGAATGTATTGTTTTGGTCTGTGGAATTTTTTTCTATTTCACTAATTTTTTTTTTTAGTGAATTATTTTCTTTTTCCAATTCACCGATCCTACTTTCTTGCGTGTTCTTTGTCTTTCAATTCCACGGATCCTACTTTCTAGTGAATTCTTATTTTCAATTCACAATTCTTACTTTCCTGTGATTTTTATTTTTTCAATTCACCAATTTGCACTTCCTAATTTTTAACTTTTCAATTCGTATTTCAGGAAGTTGTTGCTCTTATAGGCTTCTCTTTCCTTTCCCATTTATCTTCTAACTCTCTTTTGAGACTTTTAATGGTCTCTTCTGAGAGCATTATGTAAGAGGACAGTCTGATGCATTTTTGCTGTTTGGGTCTCTTCAGGTTTGCTGACCTGCTCTTTTTCTGCATAGAAGCTGTCGATTGTTCTTTTCATCTTTTTATTCATGTTTTAAAGCCTTTAGGGTAGGTCTCCTAGGCAAGGGGTTACCAGCTCCTCTGCAGAGCAGGAAAGATTTAAAGCGATTTCTGGCTCAGGTATGGGGTGCTCTGGGTGAGAGTTTTCCCTTCCCAACAGGAGTGCATTCAGCACTGCCGAGCTATCAAACGGCAGTGGGGGCTGGTGGATTATTGATTGCCCTAGGCTGAGACTAAGTGGTGAAAGTGTCACTGCCCCAGGCCGGAGCCTCTTGTGGGACTGTGTGTTAGCAGCTGAGTGCAGACCCAGACCGCCCGGAACTCTGCCCCAGTGTCTCTGCCCAATGCAATCAGCCCTGGAAAAGCTCTTGGCCTCAAGCCAGAGCTCCCCACTGTGCAGATTGAGGCTAACCGGCTGCGTCCTCCTGCCGTGCAGGATCACAACTGCCCCAGGAAAGCCCTTACTGCGGGTTGGGGCTGCGCTTGTGCTGAGATCTGTGCCTTCACCCTGGGTTTGAGACTCTCCTGAGACCTATTTCTCTCCCGTGCGCCGATCTCCCCTGGCCCCGTAACCAACCTTTTTGGCGAGACTGCAGATTTTCTTTGGCAGGTGGTTGTTCTACTTCTTATCTTTCCAGATTGTAGCAGTCAAGACTATTTTTGAGGCTCGATATAATATTGGTAACGAGGGTAAGAGAAGAGCTTAAAAAGTCGCGTGTGTCTTCTCCGCCATCTTGGCTCCCTCCAGGCCCTTCTTTCCTTTAATGTAGAGGCAGCCAGATCTTGGGTGATCCTTATTGTGGCACCTCGGTATTTAATTGGTTTTTTTTTGGCTGCTTGTAAAATTTTTTTCCTTAATCTGATAGTTTTGAAATTTTGCCACAATATTCCTTGGGGTTTTTATTTTAGGGTCTTTTTCAGAAGGTGTTTGATGAATTCTTTCAATGCCTATTTTACCTTCTGATTCTATTACATCTGGGCAGTTCTCTTTGATGATTTCTTGTAAATAGTATCTAGGCTCTTTTTTTCATTATAATTTTTGGAAAGTCCAATAATCCTCAGATTATCTCTCCTAGATCTATTTTCCAAGTCTGTCATTTTTGCAAGTAGATAATCCATGGTTTTTTCCAGTTTGTCATTTTTTTGGTTTTGCTTGACTGATTCTTGCTGTCTCAATGAATCATTAGTTTCTATTTGTTCAGTTCTGATTTTTAATGAATTATTTTCTTCATTAGCTTTTTTTACTTCTTTCTGTATATGTCCAATTGAATTTTTAAATGAATTGTTTTGCTCTATGGAATTTTTTTCCATTTCACTAATTTTTTTTTTTTTTTTTAGTGAATTATTTTCTTTTTCCAATTCACAGATGCTACTTTCTTTCAAGTTCTTTGTCTTTTCCAATTCACAAATCCTACTTTCTAGTGAATTCTTTATTTTTTTTCAATTCACAAATCTTACTTTCCTGAGATTTTTTTTACTTTTTCCAATTCACAAATTTTGTTTCCCTGAACTTCCTGAATTTTTATCTTTTCCAATTCATATTTCAGGAAGTTGTTGCTCTCTTATAAAGCTTCTCTTTCCTTTCCCCATTTTTCTTCTAACTCTCTTTTGAGACTTTTAATATTCTCTTCTATGAGAGCATTATGTCAAAGGGGACAGGTAACATTCCCCTTTGGGTATTGTCTGGTCCTTGTTTGCTATTAGTCTCTTTAGGTTTGCAGACCTGCTCTTTTTCTGTATAGAAACTGTGGATAGTTCTTTTCACTTTTTTATTCATTTTTTGAAGCCTTTAGGGTATGCCTTCTAGGCAAGGGGGTTACCAGCTTCCTCTGCAGAGCAGGGAGAAATGTAAACCGGCTCTGAGGTATGGGAGTGCTCTGAGTGAAAGTTTTCCCTTCCCCCAACTGGAGGTGGATTTAGCACTGGCTGAGCTATAGAAGTGCTCAGTTGAGCTGTGCTGTTTAGTGACTGCCCTAAGGCTAGAGACTAAGTGGTGAAAGTGTCACTGCCCCAGGCCAGAGTCCCTTATGGGGCTGTGGGTATTAGCAGCTGACCAGCAGATAGCCTGGCTCTACCTGACGTCTTCCTGGAAGTCTCTGCCCAGATGCAAATCACCCTGGGAAAGCTCTATTGCCCCAAGCCGAGCCCCCCACTGTGTAGATTAGAGGCTAACCTGGGCTGTGCCCTCCTGCTGTGCAGGTTCGCAACTGCCCCAAGGAAAAGCCTCATACTGTGGATTGGGGCTGCAAACTTGTGCTGTGTTTTGTGCTCTTACTTCTTCTTTGAGGCTCTGCTTGGAGCCTTAGTTCTCTCCTGCTTGTGCTGATCTTCACCCCAGCCCCGAGGACAAACCTTTTTTTTTGGCAAGACTGAAGATTTTCTTCAGCTGGGGAGTTGTTGTACTTCTAATCTTTATGAATTGTAGCAGTCAAGACTATTTTTGAGGCTCAATATAATATTGATAAAGAGGGTAAGAGAAGAGCTTAGAAAGTTGCATGTACCTTCTCTGCCATCTTGGCTCCACCCCTGATTAAAAGGTATTGTAAAAGACACAGGAAAAGATAAAGTAGACTACATAATATATAAGATAATTCAACTATGGAGATCAGTTTTCAAAGGTAATCAATATACTGAGACAGCCATTCAAATGACACCCAACCATATAGTGTTTTCAGTGCTCAAGATTAACATTTTAGTGAGTATCTGAATGATAAAAGCAATAATTAGGCAATAAGTTATAGTATGTCTAATTGTTATAGAGGGCAGTTTTGAAGGAGTTTAAAAATGATGGCAACTTTTTGAAGAACTTTGAACAATGTCTGAGAACTTCAGCATAAAGGGGAAGATGAATTTAGGGAACACATTAAATCAATGTTGCTGAAATTATAGCATCATTCTGACTTTTAACTACTTGTAATTATTATAGATGTAACAAAAAGCTATTACTACCTAATCTTACCTAGACACATGCAGAGTTCTAATTACACTTTTTGAAGGTACTTGACTAAAATTGGATCCTTATTTTTTTTTAAATTTGTATTTTTTGGTAATTAAAAAAAGTAGACAATTACTTTGCTTCTTGATATAATTGTTCTGTTAGTGTTTTTCTTTTTCTTCTTGTTTTTTTTGTTTCTTCTTCTTCTTTCTTTCTTCCTCCTTTCCTCCCATTTGTCTTAAAATTTATTGCTTAGTGTACATTAATTTAGTATTTACCCAGCAATGGAGAGAAAACAACAACAGCAACAAAAAAACAAACAAACAAATGAAAAAAAAGAAAACATCTAAAGATTTTCTGCCTGCAAGGAATGTGCATTCTATGGGACTTTATATTCTTTAAAAGTTGCTTAGAAAATAGCCCCTAGAGAATAAGACACATGTTTAGTTTTACATAGCCTTTATTTATGTATGTAAGTATGCACATATATGTGTATCTATATCTATATCTATATCTATCTATCTATCTATCTATCTATAGTCTCAAAGACTGGTTCTAATAATTATATCAATTGATACTGTATCTTTCACTTCCCTCATCCCTTCAAGTGACAGTGGGGAGATTCAAGAGTTGATATCACCTTTTGTAAATGTTGTTGGTCTACAGCAATAAATGAATTTAATTAAATTCAACATAAATTTTAAATATTACCATGGGAAAACTATACTTAATCCATATAATTTAAAAAATCTTGAGAATCCCAGTGAATCTCAGGCATGTCTTTGTGTAAATCTGTTTGCTGAGAATTTTGAAATGCCCTCAAAGATATCTGATAGAAAGTCAGGAAGCATATTCATGATTATCCTTTATGGAAGGCCTGTGTTTACCCCAGAAATCTTCCCAGTTCCTGAAGTAAATGGAGTCCTCTTAAGAGAAATAAACAAATATGCTCCTTGGTGAGCCTTACCTTAGAGGAGCTGCTCTGAATCAAGGGTCAGGCATGAAATGAGAATATTTAGCATAGTCCCTTCTTTGTTCTCAGCCTATTAAAATTCTTTAGTGGAAAGGGACTTTGAGAATTCAGTTAGGAAGTTTTGTACAACTTGCCTCACAAAGTCTCCCACTAGAGACTATGAATAGCTATGACTCTGGATTCTCCCAGTCAAGGAATTCAGATGTAGGTGCTTGCTTATAGTGGTGACAATATATGTTATATGTTGTCTGTTTTTAGTGTTTTATACTGTCTAGGTAATCACCGTATTTGTTAATTGCTTATTATTTTTATATTGTTTCCTCTTTTCTTATCTCTTGTTCAAATCAACAACATTCTGAACATTAATAAACCTCTGTATTTTTCTTTTAAGTCTGTAACTATTGAATGTGATATCCTCCATACCTAGAATAATTCTACAATATGTTCCAAACAATAATACATCTGTTCTTGTTTTGTAGGTGAAAAACATTTTAATTATAAAATTGATTACTCAAGAAGAGTCTGTTGATAGCCATGGATATATAAGGATAACATACACAAAGAATATTTGAAAATAATGAAAGATATTTCACTTAAATATCAATATAGATTACAAGGAATATGTGACACATGAGCTGAGAAGCCTTTTGAGGTGTCAAAGATGAAACATGGGTGTATTTAAGTATAGGAGAATGATGTACAAATAAATTAAAGTAGCCAAAAAAGCTGTTAAGTTCAGGGACCAAAAATATTAATATGAAATGAAGCTTTGTAAATGTAGGGGTAATATTATCATATCTGCAATTAGAAAAGCTTTAAGTGAGAAACAGAAACAGAGACATACAGAGACAGAGACAAGCAATCAATATACTCCTAAGAAAAATTTAGGCAACTACATGGTATAGTGGATAGAATGGAGAGGTTCCTTTTCCACAAATCAAATATGCCTTAAGATATTAAGATAGTATAATAAGATAGGCACCAGCTATGACTTGTCATATCATTTAACTCTTTTTGCTTCAGTTTTTTTCATATGTAAAAATGAATTGGAGAAGGAAAGTCAAATCACTACAATGTCTTTATTATGAAAACCTCAAAAGGTCATGAAGAGTCAGGACTGAAAAATGACTAAATAAGATAGTATTCCAGAGAACTGGTGAAGAATGTGGTATCAATTTATTTGAAAATAAATGAACAAAAACAATAAGAAAAACATGCCAATAAAATGATTATATTCTAAAAGCTAAATTTCTTGAAAATACTACAATTTCTTAAATTGTTTCATGACATTTGAAACAACTAGAGAAATATGAAAATTAGCTTCTTGCATGTTTTTCCATGGAAAAAAGACTGATAGATGAATGGAATTTTCTTACATTATGACTTTTTGGGGGGCTTCCTAATGCTGCTGACAAGAACATATCCCCTGGTATTTTGATGTTTTCTAAATTCCCCTTCTTTGAACTTTTAGTTTCAAGGGTCTGAACATCTCAGTTAATTAGATGTGTCTTTATTATTCAAGGTAAAAAATACATTTTTGTGAATCCATTTTAAAAATCATCATCTTGTGAGAGAATTTATCAAGTTATTAACAAAAGCAGAACTAAATCAGAGCATTAATCAATCTCTTCCTGAATTTGCTCTTGGGTGATGTTTAAGACATTAAGTGAAAAGACATCAGAATTAATTATCTTCTGTGGGCTAATGTCCATTTAAAGTTGTTTTGCCATCAAATATGAAACAAAAATAAGAAAGTGTACAGAAGGCACAATGGAAATCAATAACACTATTTCCCCAATGAGAACAAATTTTATAGTAAATAATTTTAAAACCAAAGAGAACAGCTTAACATGACATATTAAAGGTTGAATTAAAATACATATCTAAAACGAAATAGTAAGAAAGAAAGCTCAGGAAGTGCTGAATGCTTCTGTACTTCTCATAATGGGACAGATTAATATATCCATAGAAGTATTTCATCATTGTCTTCATCCATAGGATCAAATATGCCAGCAGCTGTTCCAAGAAAGATTCCATCCTTCTAATTACCATCATCAGTCTATTTGTTTGCTCTGTGGATAGAAGGAGACAATTTTTGCTATCATTAAATTGATTAAGTAATATGCTCCCACCTAGAGGTGAAAAAGGAATATAGGCACCTTCCTCCTCTCTTTTATCCATCCTGCAAGGAAGTAATTTTGTTTTCTTGTAAAATCTCATTTATTCTCCAAAAGTTATAATGCTTCAAGTCCTAGTAACTCAAATACCCCAAATCTAGTATTTGAAACATTACCTATCTGCAGAGATTGAAGTTCATGGTGATTCATATTCTTTTTTTTTTTGACTACAGAAAAAGGGATATTTAAATTTGCATTACATGTGTATATGTACATAGATATACATATAAATATAGGCAAGTATGTGTATGTTTACATGAATGTAGATACATATTGTTTTTGTGCTTACTCCCCATTAGAATGTGAGCCCCTTGTCAGCAGGAACCATATTTCTGCCTTTTTTTCTTTCTTTTTTTTTTTTTTTTTTACATGATCAAACCATTATTTTGCTGCACAAAAAGAATCAGACTCTGAAATATTGGCCTGGGAAGGAAATTCAAAATGCAGGCAGGCAAAAATGTAGGGATTGGGAATTCAATGTAATGGTTTTTAGTCATCTCCCAGAGTTCTTTTGTTGGGCATAGTTGGTTCAGTACATTATTGCTCCATTGGAACTGGTTTGGTTCATCTCATTGCTGAGGATGACCAGGTCCATCAGAATTAGTCATCATATAGTATTGTTGTTGAAGTATTTAATGATCTCCTGGCCCTGCTCATTTCACTCAGCATCAGTTCATGTAAGTCTCTCCAGGCCTTTCTGAAATCATTCTGTTGGTCATTTCTTACCAAACAATGGTGATTCATATTCTTAAGGATGATGAAGCACTAAGTGGTAGAATATTTCTAATATGGGTATTCAATATTCTTTATGTTTAGTTAGCATTGCAAGGAAATACTTCTTCAAGATGACTTCCAATATTGTATAAGAAATTCTTTATTTTCCCTATATAAGTAAATATAAATGCAAATACATTAGATGCAAATATAATATAATATTAACTATTATATAATATTTTATTAAATAAATTGAAAGTATAGATTACTTTTATACTACTAATTACCTCAGTCAAAATTTTTGGGCCAAAATTCTTTTGTTTTGTGCTTTTTTCCCACCTCTCATAAAACATTTCTTTCTTGTGGGATGTTTTATAGTCTGGTTTTTAATGTTAAAATCACTTTATAATAACTGAAACATCAAAAGAATACTCTACAATCTGATCTGGTTTTAGACTGAGAGAAATGAGAAATTGAATAATTTCATCCTTTGTATTTTCCATCCCCACCTTATTCCTTCATCTTAGATCTTTGCCTTGATCTCTTCCAGTAACTCTCCTTCTCTGGTATTGTTCAGAGCAAAACAAAACAAACACTTTAAACAGCTCTAAATAGTGAAGAAAATTAAGTTCAGAGTAATAAAGGGAGAACACCTTAAATATTAATAAATAAAATTCATCCTCAATGTAATAAACTTAGAATGACTATTCTAGTAGGTAGAAAATTGTTTAAATGTATTTGATTTACTTTGTATATTTATAAAGAGTAAAAACATTTAGATCAAATAAAATTGTTAATCTAGTGCAAAGAAAAAATTTAGTTGACTTCATCTTTTATTGATTTTTTCTAATATAACTTTCCCCATCTGCAAAGCATATTTTATCTATAGTAATTTCCATTTAAGTAGTGATAATTACAAATTAGGTTCATATTTTCAAAATTAGAAAATAACAATTTTCTAAATGAATTTTTGTTTTTTTTTTTCATTAAATACTTACTAGAGGACAAAGCCAATTTGGCAGAGACAACTTGCTTAAGTTCATCCAAAAACACCTCCAAATAGCTTTTAAAATACCATAAAACAATTCCTAGAGATGCAGAATCTACAAAAGTATGGGGTAAAAAATTTGCAGTCAGAGACAGAAGAAGATAATGTGAAATATCTGATAATAAAACAACTGACCTAGAAAATAGATCCAGAAGAGATAATTTTAAAATTATTGAAATACCTGAAAGCCATAATCAAAAAGAAACTGAACATCCCCTTTTAAGAAATTATCAAGGAAAACTGCCTTGATATTAAAGAACTAAAAAATAAAATGTAAATTGAAAATAAAAAAAGGAAAAATATAACCACTAGTCACCTCCTAAAAAAGTTCCCCAAATGAAAATGTCCAGAATTATAACCACATTTCAGAGCTCCCACATCAAGGAAAAAAGATTGCAAGTAACCAGAAAGAAATACTTAAAATAGAGCCACATTTTTAGATTTAGCAGCTTCCACATTAAAAGATTAGAGGGCTTGGAATATGATATTCTTGAAGGCAAAGTAGGTAAGACTGCAACTAAGAATCACCTTTTCAGCAAAATTTAGCATAATCCTTTGGGGTATCAGAATTGATAGTCAACGAAACAAAGAATTTTCAAGCATTCTTGATGAAAAGATCAGAGTTCAATAAGAAATTGGACTTTCCAATACAAAATTAGAGCAACATACAAAGGCAAATAGGAAAGGGAAATCAAAGGGATTCCATAAGTTCAACTTTTGACATTATTGTAGGAGAAGATAATGCTTGCAACTCAAAAAAATGTACCAGTTGTTAAGGCAATTAGAAGGAGACAGAGAGCACTTTTATCCCCTCAACAAAAAGATTAAGGGATGAGAAAAGGGAAAGAAAATGGTAGAATGGAATAAGCTATCTCACATAAAATTTTTACAGTGGAGGAGATTTGGGGGGAGATAGAAAGAGTGAGCAAACATTACACTTATAAGAATTGGTTCAGAGAAAATAGCATATACACACAATTGGATATAGAAATCAATTTTACTGAAAATTATAGGCCAATTTCCCTGCTGAGTATGTTTACAAAATATTAAATAAAATTTAAGATTTTTACAATTTATCATCAGAATAATACATTATGGGAAGCCAAGATGGCAGAGATCAGATATGACTTTTTGTGACCTTCTGTGACTGTCTCTCAAACCAATAGTAGATTAAGCCTCTAAACTTGTTTTGGACTCAGAAAACCCACAAAACAATTCCAGGAAAAGATACCTTGGAAGAACTTGCAAACAGGTTTCTTTCAAATAGGTAAGGGGACAGTCTGCCAAGCCCAGAAAGCAACACAGGGAAACAAAATCAAGGAGCTGGGGCAAAGAGTCAGAGTTGTACCATCCACACACCTAGGAATGTTTTATAGGTCTTTAAGGTTACTGTGTCCTGGTTGCAAGCATTTGGTTTGGCAGATTTGCTACAAAATGCTAATTGTAAATTGCAGAGTCCCAGAAGAAAGCTGGACCTAGCAACAATTACACAGCACCAGAAGTCAAGTAGCAGAACTGCCCCAGGGCAAACTTAAGCAGCTGTCACTCTTTTGCATTTAGAGCAGACTTTAAGTCTTAAAAAAATAATCAAAAACAGAAAAAAATAACTCTCACCAAAGACAGCTTTTATGGAGAAAGAGAAGAACAAACCACAAATCGTGAGATTCTTAAAGGCAAATCAACTGAGATATAGTCCCAAAGGGAAATATGAATGTGGATCACAACATAACATTCTCACTCTTTTTGTTGTTTGCTTGCATTTTGTTTTCTTACTCATTTTCTTACCTTTTTGCTCTCATGCACTTAGAGAATTGTACAAATTTATTTACATATATTGGATTTAATATATATTTTAACATGTATAACATATTGGATTGCTTACAATCTAGGGGAGGGTTTAGGAGGAAGGAGGAGAAAATCTGAAACACAAAGCTATGCAGTGGTCAATGTTGAAAAAATATCTGTGCATATGTTTTGAAAATAAAAAGCTTTAAAAATAAAAAACACAAAATATCAAAAAAATACATCATGACCAAGTGACCAAATGAGATTTGTACTTGGAATTCAGAGCTGGTTCAATAACAATAACAACAAAAAATACAACATAATTGATCTTATTAATAACAAAACTAATGGATAATATAAGATTATCTCAATAGAAGCAGAAAAAGAATTTGACAATATCTAGCATTCATTTCACAGGAAAAAAAAAAAAAACTAGAGAACATAGGGATAAATTGAGTTTTCCTTAAAATGATAAGGAATATTTATCTAAAACCATCAATTAGCATTATATATAATTGGAGTAAAATAGAAACATTCCCAGTAAGGCCAGGGATGAAACAAGGATGTTCATTATTACCACTAGTATTCAATATAGTACCATAAATGATGGCTGTAGGAAAAGACAAAAAAGAAGTAGAAGGAAATAGAGTGGTCAATAAGGAAATAAAACTCTTCTTTGCAAATGACATGATGGTATCTTTAGTGAATGTAAAGAATCAACTAAAAAGCTACTTGAAAAAGTTAATAACATTAGCAAAATTGTGGGATATAAAATAAACCCACATAAACCATTAACTTTTTTATATATGACAAAGACAACAGCAAGAGATAAAAATAGAATTCCCATTTCAAATAATAATACTGCCAAAACAAACCAAAACAAAATCAGACACAATAAAACATGAACTCAGATCTTAACTGAAAAAAAAAATCAATTGCTCATGAATCGGCAAAGCTAATATAATAAAAAGCCAATTCTACCTATATTAGTCTACTTATTTAGTACCATATCAAACTGCCAAAAATATTTTATACAGCTAGAAAAAGTGACAAAATTCATCTATAAAAACAAAAGGTCAAGAAGATGAAGGGAATTAATGAAAACAATGCAAAGTTAAGTGGCCCACATGTTCCAGACTTAAAATCATACTATAGTACAACACTGAACCAAGTCATTTGGTACTGGCTGAGACATAGAGTAGTGAATCAATGAAATAAATTTGGTATACAAGACACAATAGTCAATGACTATCACAGTCTATTATGTTAAACCCACAGACTACAAGTTCTGGAATAAGAACTCAACTATTTGACAAAAATTTTGGGAGGAACCTGGGAAATAGAATAGAAGAAACACAGCATAGACCAATATCTTACACTCTCTACCAGGAATTCAGGGCTTGCACGATATCAGAAAATATATCACGTTCTGGAGAGCACTTTGGAACTATATTCAAAAAAGTTTTCAAACTGTGCATACCCTTTGATCCAGCAGTGTTACTACTGGGCTTATAACCCATAGAGATCTTAAAGGAGGGAAAGGGACCCACATATGCAAAAATGTTTCTGGCAACTCTTTTCTTAGTGGCTAGAAACTGGAAACTTAATGGATGCCCATCTATTAGAGAATAGATTATGGTATATGAATGTTATGGAATATTATTGTTCTGTAAGAAATGATCAACAGCATGATTTCAGAGAAGCCTAGAGAGACTTACATGAACTGATGCTGAGTGAAATGAGCAGAACCAGGAAATCATTGTACATGGGAACAGGACTATATGATGATCAATTCAGATGAATGTGACTCTTCAGCAATGAACTGATTCAGACCCAGTTCTAATTGTTCAGTAATGGTGAGAGCCATCTATAGTCAGGGAGAGAACTGTGGGAATTGAATGTGGACCACAACATAGCATTTTTACTCTTTCTGTTGTTTTGTGCTTGCATTTTTGTTTTCCTTCTCAGGTTTATTTTTTCTCCCTAATCTGATTTTTCTTGTATAGCAAGATAACTGTATGAATATGCATACATATATTGGATTTAACATATATTTTAACATGTTTTGGATTACTTGCCATCTAGGGAGGGGTTGGGGTAAAGGAGAGGAAAATTTGGAACAGAAGGTTTTGCAAGGGTCAATGTTGAAAAATTACTCATGCATATGTTTTGTAAATAAAAAGCTATAATTACAAAAGGAAATATATCAACATAATTGATCATATCAATAACAAAACTATCTCATAAGATTATCTCAATAGGAGCAAGAAAAAAATTTTACATTATGCAGCATTCATTTCTAAGAAAAACACTAGAGAACACATGAATAACTGGAGTTTTCCTTCAAAATTAGTTCTTAATTTAGATATGAAGAGTATTGTTATAAGCAAATTAGTAATGGAAGGTATACATTATCTGTCAGATAATTTTAGACGATAAGAATTTATTATCAACCAAGAAACAGAGTTTATGAAAGGTCAGATAGATAATTTTGATGACATAAACTAAAAAATTTTTTGCCCAAACAAAATCTGCAAACTAAGGAATAGAAGGGAAGTGGACAGCAGAGAAAAAAATTTACAGATAATTTTTCTGATAAAGGCTTCATTTCTGAAATATACTATGCAGAGAAACTATAATTACTTAAAACTCATTAAATGATCCAAATTTGACTGATGGAAAAAGTTTACTGATCTTAAAAGGCAAACAGACTCAATTAAGAATAAAAATGTGTATTTGTGGTAAGATGAATTAAGAATACTCAATAATAATAATAATGGACATTTATACAGCACTTCAATGTTCAATTTGCAAAGTACTTTTTATGTATTATTTCATTTGAGTCTCATTACTGCCTTTAAGGAAAATACTCTCTGTGTTATAATCTTCATTTCATAAAAGAGAAATTGATTCTTCAAGTAGTAAAGGAACTTGTATCTAATCAGATCATACAAATTTTATATTTTCCTAACTTAAAGCCAAGAAATTAACCCTCTGTGCCAGATTGCTTGTGCTACCAGAGCTTTGGAGAAGTTGTTTAGGGAAAATAATGTTTCCTATCTTCATATATGTATATGCATATATTTATTTGTATATTCATACACACATACATATGTATCTGTATGTGTCTATATGTAAAAAGCAAGAGAGATGGACAAAAAGAGTTCAAATGGTTTTTAGCACTTTTCAATGTGAATCTTAATTCACATTTACATGGATGAAGAAATCTATAGATGAACATATAATCATTTATAAAATTGTCTCTATTCTAGTTCCAGTCTATGCAAGTGATATTTTTAGCTGAAAGTATTTGTTTGAATGTCTGGGTACCATGGTGATGGTGCCATAGAAATGGACAGATAGAAATATGCATAAATGGATATAATAATTAGGTATATATTCACTGTAGAAGTGAAACTTTCTTTTTCATATATACAAATGACATTTCCAGACATTAATTTGGATTCATTAATTCTAAGTCAATTTATCTTTTTAGCTTTTGTACATCACAGATCTTGTTCAAAAATGTATTAAATGGAAATTTTTTAGTTTGATGCTTTAATGGCAGCTGGTGATAATTGAATGACATAAAATATAAACAGCAGATAAGGTTTTTTTTTGGGGGGTGGGCTTATGTATTTTTTCACATTTTTTAATGTGCAAAGTTCAATTATTCAACTTGAAATAATTACATAAAATTTGAGGGTAAAATATGCAAGAGGTGAATTGAAAATGCACTCCCATGTCTTTAAAATCTTCAAATTTCCATCTATACAATATTTCATTTTTCATTGTTTATATATGTTCTCATCAGTAAGTCAATTACTAAGTATTTAGTAAGTAGCTACTTCAGTCAAGGCATTATTCTTAACCCTGGGAATAAAGAGAAAGTGAAAATCATTGCCCTTGCCTTTGAAGATCTCACATTCCAATGACAGAATCAATACAAAATGTCTGTTTACAAATTAAATATCTACAGTGTAGATGGAAGGTAATCTCAGAGAGAAATCATTAACAGTAGAGGGAAGAGGGAAGCAAAATTATCCAACAGAATTTCCTATTTCAGTTGAGTTAAGCACAAAGCCAAGGAAGGAGTACATATGAAAATATAGAACATTTCAGGAATATTGGACAGTATAAGTGAAGAAGTCAGGAGTCCAACTTTTCATGGCCTGTTTGAGAAAAAGCAAATAGTACAGTAAAGTTCAATTACAGAAAACACAGAAGTAACAGTGCTTAAGATTTTTTTTTTTTAAATGGAGTGGAAAAAATTCCTCAGTGCTTTAAATGCCAAATAGAGCCCTCCCTCACTCAAATCCAATCCACTTGCAATTTGTGAAATCAGCTTCCTGATATCATGGTCTGCAAGAACAAAGGACAAACAACAGACAGATCATCTTATATGTTTAATCCTACATATTATATTGAGCCACTAAATTTTATCAAGTAGGGAATTGACATAGTCTAACATGTGCTTTAGGAAGCTCACTTTGTCACCTAAGTGTAAGATAAATTGAAATAAAAGGGGAAAAAATGGGCAGTGAAAGTAACCAATCAATGTATAAATCAACATGTATTAAATGTTCCAAAAGCTGTGCTAAGCACTGAGGTTGAAAAAAAAAAAAAAAAGAGAGCCTCTGTTCTTGAGGAGGTCACAATCTAGTTGTGTGGGGAGACAACAAACATCTATACAAACAATTTATATTCAGGATTAATAAATTATTTAAGTAGGTCACTAAATTAAATATGTTTAGGAAAAGCTTCCTGACTAAGATGAAATTAAAATTTTTATTTACAGGAAGCCAGGGAAGGTAGGAAGTGGATATGAGGAGGGAGATAATTCTGGGATAGTTAAGAAAGGGGCAAAGATTATTCCAAGGATATGAATCTGATTACTGATTGGGATGATGATGATGTTTTCAATAGTATCAGAAAAGAGAGGAGTTTGGGAGAGTTTGTTTTGAACATATTGTGATTAATATGTCTAGATGTCTGAAGATATTTCTACATTTAATATTAAAAATCAAAAGAGATGTTAAAGAAAAAAAGTAGATTTAATCATTGTGAGTATAAAAATATTAAATTCATGTGAATTGATGAGCTTGCAAAATGAAAATATAGAAAAAAAGAAAAGAAAGTCCAAAATAGAACTCTATGGGATGTATAAAATCAAAAATCATCCTCACTATAAGAATCCAGCAAAGGAGATTGAGGGAAAAAAAGTAGTTAGATAGGGAGGGGGAGATCGGGAGAAGGATGTATGCCAAAAACCTAGAGAAAAGAGAACATCAAAGAAAACAAGGTGATGAACAATGACAAAAACTGAAGAGTAGACAAGGAAAATGAAGGTTGAGACAATATTGTATTTATCAAATGAGAGATCACTGGCAAATTTGGAGAGAGCAGCTTCAGTAGAATAAGGTGAACATCAGGATTTAAAAGTTAAAAAGAGATTAGTATAAGAGATAATAGGAACACCTGTTATAGTGTTGTTGTTTTCAAGGACATTAACTACAAAAGGCAGAAGAGATATAGGAAGATAGTTATCAGGAATGGAAAATTTAAGTGAGGGATTTTTGTGAATGAAAAAGGGAAAAAACATGTTTTTAAGCAATGAAACTGAGATTCAATTGTAACAGTAGGAATGACCTTGGGCATCCATCTTTTGGAGTAGATGAGATAACATTAGATCTGTTGCATAGATAGAGGGGTTTTTCTTATTAAGACAAGGGGTTTTCTTTGTTATGACCATTTCTTTCTGTGAAAGAGAAATGAAAGGCAGTAGAATTCATCTGGGTGATATGAAATGAGGAAGAGGGGAGACGAGAATGGTCACAACAAATGTTATTCTAAAATATAAGGTAAATTCTTAACTAAGAGGATTATGGATATTGAGTGCTATGGAAAGTTTAAGGAGGGATGAAAAAATTGGAATAACATCTCTGAGGAGTGGAGTAGTGAGTTTACAAGAGAGAAATATTGTCTAGCAGCAGTGAGAATTTAGTTAAGATTATGTAATGAAAATTTATAGTGGATCGAACAAGGTTGCATGAGTTTTTTTTACATCTTTGTTCAAAAACATGTGTGGAGGAGGGAAAATAATAAGTGTTGAGAGCAATCCAAGGCTGAGATTTAAAAGGGAGTAATTGGCAAAATGGTAATGGGGCTAGAAACTCAATAGAGCATGGTAAAGAACTGAATTGTTTCATCAAGGGGTCAAAATGGGGAGGAAAGAGAAGAGAAAGATTACTATCCAGGAAAGAATAGAGGAGCCAATGAATTGGAGGTCACAATGTTGGCAAACAATAACACTTCATAAAGAAAGGTTAAGGGAGAGATAAAAAGTTAGTAAATTTTGATAAGATAATTGAGTTTTTAAGTTATTGAATGTGAAAGGTGCTTTTAAGGTGATGATAAGTTCTGTGTATGATCATTTTTGTCCCTAATTGAGGTGTGAAGGGATAGTTCCTGGAAAATATGCAGCTTGAAAAATTAAATGGTTAGGGAGATTGAGGGGAAGTCAATATATATGTTGAATTCTCTTAGTATGAAAGTAGGACTTAAGAAGGAGGGAAAAATTGTGAGCCATGCACTAAACTTATTGAGAAAAAAAATACAGGAATTATCTGGAGATCTATAGACAACAGTTTCCAGAAGGCTAATACAATAGTCCAGGTGGGAGTTAATAAACACCTACAGTAGGATAGGGACATGGGAAGAGAAAAAGAATTTTAAACAGATGTGAAGTTATAAGGTATTATTTAATAATAGATAAGGCACATATGATGAGTGTTAGTAAAAAAAAAACAAAAAAAAAAAAAACTTGACAGTGACAATAAGATTGAAAATCTTGTTACTGAGAGGATGATGATACCCCAGACTAAAATAGAAAAATGAGGAAAAAGAAAGGTTTAAGGTAGAAAGATAATTTGTTCTATTTTAGATATGTTAACTTCAGATATCTGAGGGAACATATGATTAAAGATGCACTTTCAACAAATCTGGTGCTGAGGAGAGATAGTGCTGGGGTTATGATGGGAGAATCATTTTAACAAAAAAATGATAATTGAATGCATAGGAGCTGAAGAGATCTCCAAACAATGAGGTATAGCAGGAGAAAAGGAGATCATTTTAAAAAGATTTTGACATAGATGGAAATTTGGCAAAGGAGATTAAGAGAAGTCTGTCAGATAGATGAATCAAGAGAGTAGAGTTCCAAACCCAAAAGAGGAGAGTATCAAGAGGAAAAAAAAGTATAATAATAAAAACAGAAGACTCAGAGAGAGTTAGAAGGATGGATATTGAGGAAAAAATCAATTATTATATGAATTAGTTACCAAAAAGAAACAAAAACAACTATCATAATTGGTAGGTATAATATTCTCTCTAAAATGTAATGTTCTCTGTTGAGGTTGTCTTGGGGTTTCTGAAGGCAGCCTTCATTTCAGTTCAGTAATCACCACATGAGTAGGCAGGTGTTAATGTCCAAATCCTTCATTGTCTCCTTCGAAGTGGGGCTAGGTTAGTTTTCTGGAGGCCTCCCAGATCTTGATTTAAGTGAAGAAGGGAAGAAGGAGAGCCTGCCACCACTTCTCTGCCTTCCCTAGTTTTGCTTCTGGCTGAGTTTGTCTGAGCTTATATGCTCTCTTATTATTGGTGTGAATTTTGGGGAACTATTGTAAGTACTAAGTACATGTACTGAAGTAGAGAACTGTTAAGCACCATGCTAAATAACCATTGTCTCTATCAATTCCACTGAGTTAGCACCTTGTTTCAGTTCTGGCCCATAACAAGTAGGAACTTTAAAAATCATCTATTATGTCTTCTAGCCTATGGAAGAACCTTTTCTGTAGCATCTGTGATTGAAAGCTATTCAGTCTTCTAAAGCAATTCTTAATATTGTTTTGAATTGAAATTTGGGAATTTTACATTCCCAGTCATGTGTTTCTTTTTAAAACATCTCAAAAATTTTATTCATCTTATAAACCATTAAAAATACAAAAGAAAAAAATATGAGCAATGGGAGTAAGAACTTACATTTACATAAATAGGGGAGAGAGAAAGCACCAAGTGTGATTGTGGTAGACAATTGTGATGAGGTGATTTCAGGAAAGACCTCATGTTGCAACTGGCACCTAAAGTATACTTTAAAGGAATTATACAAGATTGAAGCATGAAGGGCAGACTCTCTAGACATGAAAAAGTATCTGAGTAAATATATTTACATAGGATGTGACATTCTATAGGGTTAATAGCTTTTCCAGTTAATTTGACATGAATGAATAGTGTTTAAGGAAAATAAATGTGAAATAAAATTCCCAAGTTAAGTGGACCATGGAGAGATTTAAATAACTGGCTGTAGATTCTGAATTTTACCATGATTTCATCTGATTGGTTTCTTATCACTGATGTCACAGAAAGAGATGTCTATTAAGGTCCAGTCAAAAAGGAATAAATCATAAACTTTTCCAGAAAATGAAACAAAAGACATCTCTAAAGCAAACCATATATAATTTCATTGTTCCAAGAGGTCAATGCTTGAGCCAAATAACAGCAATAAATAGCAACAAATAAATAATAATAATATCACTAATCTCTATTATATGTAGGCTGCAGACTAGAAGAATAAGTTTATTATCTGCATTTTCCTTGAATATCTGAGTCCTCCTTTCCATATTTGACACATATGTCAATGATGTTTTCCAATGCTCCTTTTATATACCCTAAGAACTTACTCCTAGCAGAACGATAAGCATATATATATATATATATATATACACCTTCTACTTGTATACAAAAGAATTGTTTTGACAAAATTGTTTTCACTTGAGCTACAGAAATTCATCTGCATCTTCTATGGCCATTAAAAAGGCACTTATCTTTTCCTCATGAAGCCTGTTCATTAGGTAAGATAACAATACTGTTAATAATAGTAGTGATATATATATATATAGATATATAGATATATAGATATATAGATATATAGATATATATGACGCTTTAAAGAGGGCAAAATATTTTGCAAATTATCTCATTTGATCATCTCAACCAGCCTGACATTTAGGTGGTATTATTATATCCATTTTATATATGCTCACTGGAAGGTACAGTTGGCATTCAATTTTGAGATTATATTTTTCTATCATATCAGTTAAAATTGTCCCATTTCATTTTTCTTTTCCCCTCCTTCCCATCTATTCTTCCTAAAATGATAGGCAGTTTGATATAGTTTATACATGAGTAATAATGTAAAACATTTTCATATTAATCACAGCTGTGAAAGAAAAAATATATCAAGAGGAAAAATTAGAAAGAATAAAGTAAAAAGGAACTTCCAGCCAAGATGGCAGAAAGGAGGCACACAATCTATTTAAGCTCCTTATTTTCTCTCAAAATTTATTTCAAGAGAAGCCTCGGAATTAGTGCTTGACTGAAAAAAAAAACCCCACAAATAATTACCAAGAGAAGACATCCTTGAAATTTGCCAGAAAAGATCTGTTTTTACTTGAGGGTAGGGATGGTTTTAGATCAGGAGCAGGCTGAGGACAGTCAGTGGCAACAAGAGCATGGCAGGCAGCTCACAGCTGAGCAGATCGGAGGAGGGTGGGGTATGATCTCAGCAGCAGTCTCTGCGGGGAGAGCTTTGCTACAGTATTGGATACTTTGCCCTGGCAGCAAGTCAGTAGACAAGCAGAGAAGCTAAAAACACAGGGGGTGAAGAATACAACTCTGAAAAGCTAGGATCACTCGGGACCTGGCCACAACTGCCCACAGTGTCTCAGCATGCTCTCAGAGTCTCAGAGCGTAGATGCAGCACAGCCATTGCTGTCCTACTAGTGCCTTGCTGCTGCTCCCCGCACTCGGTAGAGGAAGTTTGGTAACACCATCCAGTGTCCACCCCCCTAAAAAAAATATAAAAGCATATTCCTTTTTTTTTTTTTTTTTTTTTTTGCTAGTATGTCTTCTTTGATTCTTCTCTGACAAAATGAGCAAAAAATTTCAATGGACCTTAACCATAGAAAGCAGACTTTCAAACCTGAGGAGATTAAAAACAGACTGTCTCGAGATGAATCCCCAAAGGAGGATACCATCTGGTCCTCAACACAACAAACTCTCATAGAAGAAATTAAAAAGGCTCTTACAAGAAAAATGGGAAAAAGAAAGGGAAACTTGGCAAGAGAATCTGGATAAGTCATCACACTCATTTAAAGATAGAGTGTATAAAGAAATCAAATCTTTGAAAAATGGAATTAGTGAACTGGAAAAAGAAAATAGCTCTCTAAAAAATAAAATTTGCAAAATGCAAAAAAACAATTCCATAGAAAAAAACAACTCAATTAAAACCTCAATTGGAGAATTAGAAAAAGATATAAAAAAGTGATTGAAGAAAATTTTTCATTGAAAATCAGAATTGAACAAATGGAATTGAATGACTCAGAGACACCAAGAGTCAGTCAAGCAAAACCAAAAAAATGAAACAATGGGAAAAAATGTCAAATACCTTCTTGGGCAAATAACAGACCTAGAAAATAGATCTAGAAGAGACAATCTGAGAATTATTGGACTCCCTGGAAAATATGATGAACAAAAGACACTGGACATTATTTTCCAGGAAATTATCAAAGAGAACTGATTAAAAGTTATAGAAACAGACAGTAAAATATAAATTGAAAGAATTCATCAATCACTAAAAGAGATCCGAAAATCAAAACACCAAGAAATATAGTGGCCAAAGTCCAGAACTATCAGATGAAGGAAAAAAAATACTGCAAGTTGATAGAAAAAAATCAATTCAAATATAGAGGAGCCACAATAAGGATTACTCAAGATCTAGTAGCATCCACATTAAAGGACCAAAGGGTCTGGAATGTGATATTCTGAAAGGCTAAGGAATTCAGTATGGAACCAAAAATTACTTACCAGCCAAAATGAGCATCCTTTTCCAGGGAAGAAGATGGATATTCAACAAAATAAGCATATTTCACCTATTTTTGATGGAAAAAAACAGAACTTAACAAAAAGTTTGATCTACAAATATAGAACTCAAGAGCAACCTAAAAAGGTAAAAAGAAATCTTGGGAACTATATTTCTGCTATAAAAATATATAAAGAATACATGTATATCTTGTTCTAGAAACTAGAGGTGGAAAGGAAACCAAATCAGAAAAAAGGGTAAAGTGGAAGTACTACATCTCACGAAAAGACAAAGGAAACCTATTATATCTGAGAGAAAGAATGGGGGGGGGGGGTTGCAATGAACATAGTGTGTATCTTACTGCCACCAAAATTGGCTTAAAGAGAAAAATATTAGACATATTCGATTTATGGTGAAACTTCTCCCACCTCATTGAAAAATGTCTGTGTCATAAAAGGAATTTGGTAGAACTCCTTCAATCACTATAGTATAAAATAACAATGAATAATTGTTGTTATTGTAATACATAAAACATTTATTGTTATACATTGTTATGTATTATATTGTATTGTATAATACATAACAATATACATTGTTATGTATTATAAAAATATAATATTGTTATACATAATACATTTTCTCTATTTTTCACTTTTGATTAAATCTATGTTAACTTTAACTTTACTTGAAATCATGATTATTACTTCTGCCTTTTATATAATATGTGATACTCCTGATTTTTATCTTATATTTGTGTATATTTCTCATTTTATAGTATTTTCTAAAAGCAACATATTATTGGATTCCCATTTTTAATCAGAGATCACTTTCTATTTTATGGGTAAATTCACCCCATTCTTATTCTAAATAAAATTATTCCTTGTGTGTTTTCCTTCTTATTTATCCTTACAGATTTTTTTTTTTTACCATATTCCTATCTTTTGCTTTATTTCTACCTTCTATCTTGCTCTGTTACTTATTAATCTGTCCATCTTTCCAAGATCCCTATCTTCTCCCCCTTCTCTATGCTCTTGTAGTCTTTATCTCATTCCAGATATGTAAAGGACTGACACTCTTGAGTTGATGCACTGAGGTCGGACAACTGAGCACTTAAGGCTAATTATCAATTGGACAATACTCTATAAGCATATGCTTGGAAAATGACCCTTTCCACTATTCTGTGCTGGCTCAACAATTGGTGTATACAGAGAATTGTAGGAGGGACTAGGGGGTGGAGTAAGACTAGTCAGGGTCACTTTTGGGTGGGAGACAAAGAGGAGAGGTCATGGAGATACTGCGTCCATCCAATTCACTTCTACCTCTAAAGAACAAGAATAAAGACCAAGGATTTTTGTTTATCCTGACTCCAGTTGATTCTAAGGTGGACAGAGTGCTAATTTGGTCTTCACACAGATACATACATCTCTCTCTGTCTCTGTCTTTGTTTCTTTCTACTATATTATTTTTTTCTTTTGTGCCTTATTTGTATAATTGTTCTTTATCTCTCCCTACACAGTTTTATATTTTTATAATCATTCCCATTTTTTCAGCTCAGTCCAAACTTTTCCTTCAAACTACCCAAATAAAAACAAAAGTCTTAGAATAATTTATAATATTTTCATATATAAGAAATAAATATTTTGACCTTATTGAGTTCCTAGTAATAGGACCTTGGTATTTATATTTCTCTTGGATATTATATGTTGACATTTCCTTAAATTCTGCTGCTTTTGTTATAAGAAAATACCCCCAGGACCAGATGGATTTACATGTGAATTCTACCAAACATTTAAAGAACAATTAACTCCAATGCTATATAAGCTGTTTTAAAAAAAATAGTGATTTAAAATACCAAAGTAATAAAAATACATGTTAGATAGATAAGATCAGTAGCTTCAAAGAAACCAGGGGAAAATATGTAGAGGAAGCATATTCAGTTGAATCAGCCTTTAAATCATATTATAAGATGAGAAGATTATTGAAGTTGATAAGGCATATTTATTATTATTTTAAATTAAAATGTTCTTATATAACTAAAATGTATGCAACCAAGAATAGAAAGAATGAATTGAAAACTAAATAATGTAGTCCTTTAAAATGAATTGATTAAGCAACAAATCATAAAAACATTCAGTAATTTCACCAAAGAGAATGGGAATAATGAGAAAATATATAAAAACTTATGGGATTCAGCCAAAGCAATTTTCAGGAGAAATTATATACCTCTAAATGTTTACCCGAATAAAATAGAAAAAAAAGAGAGCTCAATGAATTGGTAATGCAACTGAAAAAAACTAGAACAAATAAAAATTCCCAATTAAATACTAAATGGAATTTTTTGAAAATCAAAAGAGAAATTAATAAAATTGAAAGTAAGTAAACTATTGAACTAATAAATAAAACAATGAGTTGAGTTGATAAACCTTTGTTTAATTTGATTAAGATGAAGAAAGAATTAAACTGAATTACCAGTATCAAAAATGAAATCCAGGGAGAAGTCAGAACTTTTGAAGACACAAGAGTTTCGAGCACTGAGTTCAGGGGTAACAGAGGCAGCAGAAAGGAGACTGAACCCAAGAGAGAATGTAAAGATGAGTTCTGGAATGAAGAAAATACAGGACAGACTGAACTCTGAGAAGGCTCTAGAATGGTGCCCTGGGGGATCAGAGGCTGAAAAAAAGAAGTTGAAGTTCTTATATCCTGGATATAAGAAGTTGCAGTTGCCAAAGGCTGATGAAAAGAAACCTGGAGATGAAGCTAGGATGGTAAGCTCCTTTATAAGCCACTCCTCTGTGACTGGCTTCTTCCTACTCAAGAAAGTTAGAACTGGAAACTCAGGGCAACAGCACCCCCTACCACTCTCAGTACCTCTCCTATCCCCTGCTCCACCAATCCAATGGTCCCCAAAGAGCTTCCTGAAGAATCTGTTCAGTGAGATGCACAGTAACCTGTGGTCTAGGGCTCAGGCAACCTCTCTCCTACTTAAACCCCAGCTCCCTGACCCTGGAAAGAAGCAGTACCCCACTTCTGAGGAGATATTGGTGTTTGGGGGTTACATCAGCCTCAACTGAAGCTGCCTGGCAAAGAGTTCCTCCAAGAAATGACACAAATAACTCAGAATTTCATTTGAGGAGCCTGTCCTGCAGAGCATCTATTATTATCCTTCTGAGAATTCTATGCTACCGAACATGGGCTCTATCTTGATGTTTGTCTTCCCTCCTCCCAGGCATAGGAGGAGGAGGAGAAGTAGGAGGAATTGCTGCCACCACCAAGGGAACATGGAGAAGAACTAAAGATCAAGGTCTTGCTTGGGCAGTGGAGAACTGTCTCCTCTCAAGTGTTGAAGATGGAGCCTCACTTCTTAGAAGTTGTTGTGCTAAAAGAGCCCCCACAAAATGAACTTCCAAGAGAAGAAACTTCCTTCTCCACCTCACCTTTCTTGTGCGGTGTCAGGAGACTTTCCCTCCACCCCCCCCCAAAAAAAAAAGAATAACTTGACTATTCATGACCTTATTCTTGAATCTATATTGTTGTTTTTTCTTGATTGATTGATTGATTAGGCTAAATAAAGTCTGTTCTATATATTTCAAAAAAAAATCTCTAAATCACTATTGATTAGAAAAATGTAAATCAAAATACTTCTCAGGTACCACCTTATACCTATCAGATTGGCTATTGTGACAGAAAAAGAAAATGCTAAATTTTAGCGGATCTGTGGGAAAACTGGGATAGTAATGCATTGTTGTTAGAATTGTAAATTCATCGAACCATTCTGGAGTGCAATTTGGAGCTATGTCCAAAGAGCTACAAAACTGTGCATAGCACATTTGATTCAGCAGTACCACTATTGGCTCTACATCACAAAAAAATCATTAAAAAGGGGAAAGGACCCACATTTTCAAAAATGTTTGTAGCAATTCTTTTTGTGGTGGCAACCAATTAAAAATTGGGGGAGGATATCCATCAATTGGGGAATGGGTTAATAAGTTGTAGCATATGAATGATAGACTGATTTCAGGAGAAGCTACAAAGACTTATATGAACTGATGCTGAGTGAAATTACCAATGAACAGAATAACAGCAACAATACATAATATTCAAGTATGATAGATTCTTCTTAGAAATATAGTGATTGAAAATAATTAAATAGGCTTGTAATGGAAACTAACATCCACATCATGCTATGGAGATTGAATGCAGATTGAAGCATACTCGTTTCTTTTTGTTGTTTTTTCTTTCTCCTGTTTTTCCCCTTTTGTTCTGATTATTCCTTTACAACATTATTAATGTTGAAATGTGCTTTAAAGGATTGTATGTATATAACCCATTCAGATTGTTTGCTGTATTTGATAGGGGTTAGGAAGACTAAGAAGAAACAAGAAGAAAGAAGAAAAATTATAACTGAGAATCTAACAAAAATGAATGTTGTAAAATCCATATGTAATTGCAAAAAATGAATACTATTAAATGAAGAAAATATTATGAACAAATAATAAATTAAAATGTCAATATGTATATGTATGTGTATATATATATATATATAATTTTTACAAATCACCAAAATAACAATTAGTTAAAAACAATGAACTATCACAGCAAGAATATTTAATAAAATATCATAGTAAGGAAAACAGAATAAGATTCTTTTAGTTGAAACTTCCTCCCCTATTACTCTGCAAAAAAGGACATTTAAAAAATAAATTCATACACTATAAATTAAAGTAGACACACAAAGTGAAATACATGTAAATCACATGTATAGAGAACTTGTCAAACTAATATATCTAGGTGAACCAGCATACACATAGGAAAAACATTTGAACAAGGCATACACATGGGAAGATATATAGATCCATATGTGACTACCATTCAGGCATTGGGATGGATATTCATATGCACTATCTATTTTACCTCTTCCCTTTATTCTATCATCATCTATTGAAAAGTAGGTAAATTGTTATGAAACTATTAAATTTTTTTCTATTCACATGAAAGTTTAATTGAACATACACTGTACTGTATTTTACCTGTCTTATATTTGTGTAAATACTCTGTAATGTAAACTAGAATGTAAGCTATTTCAGGATAAAGTTCTATTTTTATCTTTAAATCACCAGTTCATAGTTATCATTGTGTTTTACATATAATAAGACAATGATCAATGCTATTTAGTTGATTTTGAATGTTTTTAAGATAGCTAATTAAATTTCTATAATTTACCATTCTGTAATTTATTCATTTATAAAATCTTGTGACTAAAATAGTTCAATGCAATAGTATACATAATTTGATTAGATTTTTAAAACTGAGTTCACAAATGTGTGTGTGTGGAAACTTTAAAATAAAATAAAACAATGTGGAAAATAATTTTTTTAGAACATCAGCATTTAGTTTTTCCAAAAACAAATTATGATACAGGTCAATAAAAGAATTTTTGCTGAGATGAGATTTTTCTAGAGAAAATGATGGAATGCATAATAAGGGAGATGTTCTTTTTGAAGATATGGGGGAAATATTAATCTGGTTTTAATTTTCATTTTTTAGGTAATAATTTATTTTAACTGCCCTTATTATTAAGGGATGATTGTGTGTTTGTGTGGGTCTCTGTATGTGTGAGAGTGTGTGTGGGTCTGTGTGTGTGAGTGTGTGTGGGTCTGTATGTTTGTGTGTATAAACAGTCATTAAGCATAATCATAATATAACAAACCCAATTTTCATTTCCATATCAGCTCTTCAACAAATAAATATTGTCTTATTCAAATATATCTCCTAGGGCAAAAGTGAATTTATTACAGTGATGCTGCTGTTATTGTTCAAAATATTTTTGGAATCTTACCATTAGAAATAACTTCAGTCTTTGTAACACCTTTTAGGAAAAACAAAACTTTTATCCTATTAGGAAGCATTGATGTTTGAAAAAAGTCAAAAGTCATTCCTATCTGAGAAAGGTGATTGAGTTTGATGGTAGTCCTGGCTAATTTTAGAAGAGGCAAACAGACTTTTAGAATTATAATATTTAGTTCTGCTGAACACTGTTGTGAATTGCCTATAATGAATAGATTTATTTCAGATTTTTATTCTACATACTTTCAAAAAATGCAGAAACTGATGGAATTAAAATATCAAATAGCCATGAAACAAAGCATCAAACTGCTAACAATCATAGAATCACCACATAGTTATTAGAGCAGAAGAAAAAAAAATCAGAGGCCTGCTAAATTCCTCATACTGATCTAAAATGATAACAATCTTTATCAACCCCCAATATTGTCTCCTATGTAAGGAGACACTAAAGTTTAGGATAGCATAAAAAGAGATGTATCTAGAGGATGGAGAACTCGCTCATTATAGATATGGCTTCTTTAGTTCTCTACTAATATACTTAGTTCTTTCATTGTGGTGAGATACTACTACTACTGCTACTACTATTATCTAACGATAATAACATAAAGATCTGTAATTTACAGAACCCTTTTAAGATGAGAAAATTATTTAATTTAATCCTCATAGCAACCAACCTTTAGAAAAAAACTTAAGCCTTCACAGACCATTTGATATTCAATGGTTATAAAACTAGTCCCATCAGAATTGGGATTTATATTCTCCTCTTCATAATTCTCAGATGAATATATTCATTATACATAGGCTATCATCTTTTTGAGATCAGGGGCTATTTTTTCCTTTCATTTTCCTAGCATTTTGGCTAGTGGCTAGCACTTGATAATTGCTTATTGATCTGTGAATTGATGTGGTAAATACTATAATTATGAAATATAGATACCTGTAGAAGTGGGGTTCTATTCAGGGGTGACATATACTTTTACCTTAAATGCTTTTATCTAAGAAGTGGGGATAATATGAATATTATTTTAAAGGCTTTTGCCTAAGGGATGGGAAGAGTTTAGGAAGTTGTGGTAGTGAGGAAATTCAACAGAGGAAAACCATTAAATCTGAAGTTTATTGTAGGTCCTTAAAAAGGTAGATCTCTCAAGCATGAGATTTGTTCATCTAGTGACCCCTGAGAGCTTTCCCTGTTTTTAATGTGTCTTTCTGTATATTTGTGTGTGAAAAGTGGGGCAGAACTGAATCTTAGGGTAGTCCCTGTGGAATTAGAGACCTACTAGAAGCAAAGCAGAACATTGTATTGAATTTTCATGAACTTTGATACATGTTGTTTTGTTTTGCATTTACTGTTGAGCAAAATAATGTCTGCCCTATATTTTCTGTATTTTCAACTCAAAAACTTACATTTTCTGTGGAAGAACAGATACTAGTTATATTCTGATGTTCACAGAAGAAAACCTGTGTAGTGGCAAAATAAGCAAAATCTTATTTTTGTGGGGAATTATAGATCACTAAATTAAAAAAAATGGAATTAAAAACCATCTATTCCAATCTTACTGTTTTTGCAATTTAGGTAATCAAGAGATTTTTATGTAATTGACAGAAGGTAAAATAGAAATAAGTAGTAGAAAATAATTTTTAATAATAGTTCTTTATAGTTGCCCCTCCCCCCATTACATCATATTAGGAGAGGTAATGTTCCAATTAAAAAAAAAAAAAAAAGATTTGTCAGATGCTCCAAAGATTGGACATGGGTTTATCATTTATCATACATAAACCCAGAGCACTGGTTCTGAGTCATAGAGTTTATTTGAATTTATATTCCCTATATTTTCTTTTGTGTACCATATAATGGATTGGACTCATCTATAAGCTCTCTACTAAGTGCAGAGTAGATCAAAGAGAGAGGTAATATTGAATCATCTTTAAGCCATATCTTAAAGAATACATTCTGAGACTTTCTCTATTACGTAACATATTGCTATGCCAGAGTACAAGGGATTTTCACATACATTTGGATACTAAAAAAATTACAATTTAATGTTTTTTTCTCAATTTGAGCAGGTAGTTATAGTTGGTTCTTATTAGCCACACAATAATTTTCAGCAGAAATTCTTAATATAGCTTCATCAAAAACTTAGACAGTACTCTATTGTATAGTACTGTAGATCAAACATTTAAAATAATCTCTTAAATTTAGTAGCATGAAAATAATCAATTGAGGTACAATTGCATCTTCTTGGAGAAATCTCAAAACAGCCTTATGATTTCTGGTGCTTGTAAATATTTTCCTGAGGAAAATTTGCCATATCTTTTCCCCTAATAAAGAAATACTGAGATACTTAAGGCAATGGTGAACTTAAAGCATAAGATGGGCTGAAGTACAATCTCCTTTTATTCCTGGACTTGATATATAGTTGGCCCCTTAATGCCAATGAATAATCTTGGGGAGAAGTTCAAGCAAATTACAGAGAATAGTAACAGAGGATAAACTAGCAAAGAGGGGGAAAGATAATATCTATAGAAGGCAGAGAGTTATTTTAAGGGACCTGTAAAACTGAAAATACAGAAATGTGGAAACAGAACACTCTAGTTTGTTCCAAAGTATTGGGGTCAAAGATGTTTTGCCAGTTGATAACACTTCCTTCTCATAGTAAAAGCTTTCAACTGTTTTTCTTAAGTAATCTTGTTATCTTGAAAGGACTCAAGTTGTGACTGCAAAGATTGTTATAACAGAGCATGTTCTCATTATGTTTCTGTTTATAACGCTTTCCAATAATAGAAACCTCAGGGGGAAATACTCATAAGAATTTAGAGATATTTTTTTTCAATCTTGAAGATATTAAAATAAGAATGTAATAATACTATAAATTATTACCTTTTGAATGAGGAAAATATTATATCCATCATCAAATGCGCTTTGATTTAGGAAATTTCCTACATTGTAATATTCTCTCTAAAATGTAATGTTCTCTGTTGAGGTTTTCTTGGGGTCTCTGGGAGCAGCCTTCATTTCAGTTCAGTAATCACCACACAAGTGCAGCCAGGTGTTAAAGTCCAAATCCTTTATTATCTCTTTCAAAGTTCTATCTCCTTCACTTGGGGCTTGGCTAGTTTTCTGGAGGCCTCCTGGAATCTTGGTTTCAGTGGGGAAGTGAAGGAGGAAAGCCAGCCACCAAGGTGGTGTGAGATGGGATGAATCTGTCTGAGTCGAAGGGCAAGGTGCTCCAGCCTTCAGCCTCTAGCCTTCTGTCCTCTTGTCTCTGAATCTCTGAATTTCCCTGACTGAGGCTTCTAGTTTATAAGCTCCACAAATACAAACCAATCATTATATCACTAGGAAACTATTATTTGTTGTATTATTTGCAGGATTAAATCAGTGCTAAACTAGATTTAACCACTATCTCCTCAGTTCCACTTAGTACCTTGTTTCAAGTTCTGGCCCATAACATTGCCTTGTAGGATTAAATCAATTATTCTGAATCATGTTAAATTAGATAACTATTGTCTCTAGCAAATTCACTGACTTAGTACCTTGTAAGAATCCTTTGTTTCAATTTCAGAGTTCTGGCCCATAACACTACATCTATTTTGGGGGGAGAGGAAATTATGTTTATTAAAATCAGTTTCTAAGTGTATAGAGAAATGCATTTTTGACTATATTTAGAATCAAGATTAAAGAGCTTCTGAAATCATGAATATTCTATTGACAATTATGTAGTTTCTGAATTAAGTTCTGATTTGTATTTTAAAAAGTTTCACTGGGGGTCAAAATATCGATTGTGGCAACAAAAAACTTTGCTATTGGAAATAAAAATTTTGTATTGAGATTTTAAAATTGGGATTGGAGACTTGAGGAGTGAATTATTATATCTTAGGTTGACAAAAGCAATAATAGATAGAAGTATATAGGGATTGGGGGAGTCCATATTATTTCTCTATCTATTATCCAATAATGAAAAAGCTAAATCAAAGAAATCAGAAAAAAAAAAAAAAAGGAGAGCTGAAAGGCAGGAAGGGAAAAGGTAGCCACTGAGTAACATAATTTTAGTACTAGGAAAAATAATAGAGACAATCTAACTTATATTCTTGATTTTAAAGATAACGAATTTAAAGCCCTGAAGGTTAAAATGAATTGAACAGTTAAACAGTTATTTAGGAAGATCCTTATATTTGTCATCCAACAAAGACATGATAAATTTTGGGAAAAATATAATTGTGGGAAAGAACAGGATTGAAGAACAGTCAGTGATAATCAGATGGAGAAAAGACATAAAGGGAGAAGATTTCTTTCATTAATACCTAGCTTTATAAGAGAATTTCAGTTAGATAAAATTTAAATGAAATATATTATCTGTCAGGTTATTAAATAATATAATTATATAATACAAGATATAGGTGAGATTTAAAAATTTGAAGCAGATGTATTTTTCTTTTCAGTTCATTTAACATTTTAATTTTCACTAGTTGCAATTAGCTGATTTTGATAGTTTTATAATAATTAGTATATTTTAAAAATAAATGTATTTGGATTTTAAAAATTTATTTTTTGTTATCTTTAGCTTTCTCTTTGTTCTCAAATATAAATGTTTGTAAAAATAATCCTTTCTTTTCTCATCTTTTTGGCTATGAAGGTAAATATCCTTTCTGAAAATGAATATCCTGAAACTTAAGATGACTTCTCTGATTTAAATGTTTCTAAGGCAACATACCTGATATTTCAATACACCAAACACACAGATATTGATTTTTTTTTCTTTAGTTTTGTTTATTGGGTCTCAGACACTTACTATGTGACCCTGTAAAAATCATTAACTTTGTTTCAGTTCTTCTTGTGTCAAATGAATTTAATAATAGAACCTATTTTGAAGAGTTGTAAGGGTCAAATGAAATAATCTTTGTAATATATTTCACACAGTGCCTATAATATGTTAATTATTATCATTAGCTACAATTTTATTGATACTGGGGACTCTGATTGTGGAAATTATCTAAGCATCTTAAAGAACTGCATCAGAGAATCAAGAGATAATGTAAGTTGCACATGGTCACACAGACATTATTTCAGGAGAATAACTTAAATCTAGATTTCCCTGAATCTAAGAAATGAGCTTTTGATCCATTACACAATGCTGTCTCCCTTTAATATTTGAATTAAAACAATTTTAATATTTAATAAATAAAGAAGAAATGGATACAAAAGAGTTAACCTGAATTTGAGAAATTGTGCATTCATTTAACTGATACTGATTTTCTCTCTGAACCAAAAAAGCAAAATAAAACATAAAAGATCTTCAACCCAATCATCTCATCAGCGATAGTAATCATCTAAAAATCAAGAACTTCATAATAAACAAACCAAAAATATCAACAACATCTAATTGAAGATACATTGGAGATGTAAAAAGTATACAACATATCACTAACAATAAAATGCAAAATAAGTAATATAAATGACTTCAACTTATAGATAAATAAATAGATCAAAACAAAAAAGGGGGTGAGCTAACAATGTGTTAATGATTAATAAATGGACACTCAGGTATTATATTAATATTTCAGAAAGGTCTTAATACTTGGATAAAAAGTGGTTCTCTTGTGGATTTGTGGGAGGCTATGGACACAATCTTAAAAGATGAGATATTGTGAAGATATTACCAAAAAAGTGCTTCAAGGAAGTGATCCCAAATATCTCTGATACCAAAAAACAATTGAAGTATCAAAATATTAATCTTAAGAAAATAACATGGGAAAGGTGGTATAAGTGGATGTTTTATACCCTCAAATGTAAAATAGAATTTCAATAATAGGAAGAATATATATGTTTGTGTGCCTTTATGTACCTTTTCTCTATGGTGCTACAAAACAAATAATAGATGATAGTCATGAAGATAAATCACAATATTTTACACCATGATACAAAACAAAATAAAAGGTGTCCTGTGTTTTTAAATTTAAAACTCTCCTAATTCTTCAGAGAGAATCTAGGAGGGATCAAAAAGAAACCAGATATGAAGAAAGTTCAGAGAAAAATCCTATGCTGTTAAGTCATTTTGCCTTAGGAAAGAATATTTTGCTCTCTCTCAAGCAGCATGTTTATAGATGGATAAGTTTGAAGATTTTGTACAAATAATTTCTTGTGAAGGAATCTATGTTTCAACTCAAAGATCACAGAAATAATATATCAAAAGCATGAACATGTAACACCACAAATGTTTTAAGATAGATTCAGTGGTAACATATTAAAAAATTCAGTTCATAGCAATTAGGAAAAAAATTGCAAAATTATATGAAAAAATGAAGTAATTTGAATACAATCTAATTTATTGTGTTATATAACCAGTTATTTCAAAGTATAAATTACTAGAGAACAAATATTGCCTTAATGATAGTATAGCAAAAATATTAATTGGTAATAAATCATTCATTCAGTAATCATTCCATAGCATCCAAGTTCTTAGAGTTAGAAAATGCATTAGAGATAATTATTCAAATCTAATAACTTATTTTTATAGTTAAGAAAAATAAGCAATCAGAAAAAGAAGAAGAGTTTACATTAGAAATAATAACAAAAAGTTCAAGTCTTTTGATTCCAAATCTGTGCTCTTATCACTAGTCTACAATGAATTTTTGCAAGAATTAACTACTGGGTACAAAGAACTATGCAAATTCCTGGAAAGATGCCAAGTTTAAATCAATAATAATTGTTATAGGTCTTTAAGGAATTTTGGAGACTCCTATTTTTTCATTAGTTATTTCTTTGTGTAACATTTTTCTTTTTAAATTTTGAGTTTCATATTTCCTTCTCCTGTCCCATCCCTCCTGTACTCACTGAGTAAAACAGCAAAATGATAACAATTATCCATGTGAAGTCAGGCAAAACATAATTCCAAGTTAGCTCATATTTCAAAGAAACTAAGAAAAATATTGTTAAAATTTCTATTTCAATTTGCATTCAGAGTTCTTTAGTTCTCTTTCTGGAGGTGGGATGCCATTTTTTTTTCTCATTACGAGTTGTTCAATTGTGTTAAATCAGTGTATCCAATTCTTTCCCAGTCGATCATCATTACAAAATTGCTGTTACTGTATACAATATACTAACAAAACTCAGTTCTTATTTCATTCTGCATCGGTTCATATAGATATTGCCATTTAAAAAGTCCTTCATTATTTCACAAAGCACAATAATATTTCATCACATTCACATGTCACAGCCATGTTCAGCCATCCCTCAATTGATGAACATGTCCTCAATTTCCAGTTTCTTGCTAGCATAAATAGACCTATAAATGTTGCTGTTTAGTCATTTTTATTGGGTTAAACTTTGCAAGACTTCATATGGGGTATTTTGATAAAGATTCTAGAGTGACTTGCAGTTTCCTTCTCCAGTTCATTTTACAGTTGTTAGTAAGCTTCTGATACTAGATTTTAACTCAGGAAGATCAGTATTTCTGATTTCAAATTTAGCATTATAGCAACTGCATCACTTTGCTATAAATATTTTTGTATATATAAGTTCTTTTCTCTTTTCTTTGTTTCCTTTAATTTACAAACCCATTTAGAGATTGTCTAAACCTATCTGATAACTTTATAGATGAAAAAATTGAACAGTAAAGAAATAAAGGGATGTGCTCATATTTCAAAGGAATAAATATCACACATTTTCAATTAGGTTTTGTACTCAAATCTAAAAATTATTTTTTCTTCCAAGTGCCCATAAGATAAATTATAGTCATATGCTTCATGCAGTTTATACATAGGATTTAACCCCAATATAGGTAACCATACTAAATAATATTGCATGGTAAGTTCAATGAAAAATAAAATGTTCTGAGAGAACTGATGAAGTTATTACTGATGTGTGGTAGGAAATCAAGAAACAAATTATTTAAGAGATAAACTTTCAGTGATCAAACATCTCCTATGTTCATGGCGGGAAATAATAAAATTTTCCTGAAGCAGCAGAAAGACAGGGGAAAACAAACTGTTAACCCAATTTGAAGGAATGGCAGTGGGGGGGGAAGGGTCATTCTCACTTGACTAAGAGGGGGTGCAGTCTAGGACAGGAAGTTTTGCAATAAATTTTACCACAGCAATGCAGCAAAAGATCTTGAACTTCAGTGTACCAGGGTAGGTGAATGTCAATAATAGGACTTTAACCAGAGGAACCTGAAGACTCCAGTTCCTGGAACCACCACATGAATCAGAGCAAACCTGTGGTGGGCAGTCATCCTCTAGCAACGCAACAATCACATGTTTCTAGGTGGCTTTGGACAAGCAGACACACTGCTGAAGCCAGAACAGCATATGATTCAGTGTAAGTCCTGTTAAATGCAGAAAAACCTTACTATACATCAGGCGCATCAGTAGGAGCCAAGTTCAGCACCAGGGTTTGTCTTGGCATATAGACCCTCAAGTATTTTATTGTGTCTACCATAATTTTAAATAGAATTTCTCTTTCTGTCTCTTGCTGATGGGATATATCAGTAATACATAGAAATGATGATGATTTGTGTTGGGTTTGTTTTATATTCTGTAAGTTTGCTAAAGCTGTCAGTTGTTTCCAGGAGATTTTTGGGTGATTTATCTACGTATATAATCATATCATCTGCAAAGAGGGATAGCTTTATTTACTCATTGCCTATTCTAATTCTTTTAATTTCTACTTTTTTTCTTATTGCGAAATCCAACATTTATGAAACAATGTTAAATAATAGTAGTAATAATGGGCATTCTTATTTAACCTCTGATCTTATTGGGAATGCTTCCATCTTCTCTCCATTACAAATAATGCTTGCTGTAGGTTTAGATAGATATTATTATTTTAAGGAAAGCTCCCTTTCTCTCTTTGTTCCATATCGAGTGTTTTTAATCAGAATGGGTGCTGTATTTTGTCAAAAGCCTTTTCTGCATTTATCAAGATTATTATATGATTTCTGTTGATTTTGTTATTAATATGGTTGATTATGGTAATAGTTTTTCTGATATTGAACCAGTATAATTCCCACTTGGTCATAGTGTATTGTCCTGCTGATAAGTTTTTGTAATCTCTTTTCTCATATTTTATTTAAATATTTTTGCATTAATGTCCATTAGGGAGATTGGTCTTTACTTTTCTTTCTCTATTTTGAATCTTCGTGGTTTAGGTATAAGTGCCATATTTGTGTCATAGAAGGAATTTGATAGTAGTCCTCTACTTTTCATCCTAATAGTTTACATAGTATTGGAATTAATTGTCCTTTAAATGTTTGGTAGAATTCACTTGTGAATCTGTCTGGCCCTGAAGATTTTTTTTTTTTTTGGTGAATTCATTAAAGATTTATACAATATGTTTTTCTAAAATAGAATTATTTAAGTATCTTATTTCTTCCTATCTTAACTAGACAATTTATATTTTTTATAAACTTTCATTCATGTTAGCTAGTTTGTCAGAATCACTGCCATACAGCTGGGCAAAATAACTTTTAATTATTATTTAATTTTTTTGTTTTCATTGCTGGTAAATTTACTACTTTCATTCTTAATGTTGGAGAATTTTTTTTTCGTTCCTTTTGTGATCAAATTGAAGGGTCATCTATTTTGTTGGTTTTTTCATAAAAACAAAGAAAAAACAATTCTTAATTTTAGTTATTAGTTCAATAGTTTTTTTGTTTTTGTTTTTTGTTTTTTTTTACTTTCTAGTCTATTAATCTCTCCTTTGAGCTTCGGAATTCCCACTTTGGTATTAAATTGAGGGTCTTTATTTTATTTGTTCTTTTTCTAGTTTTTTTTTTGTTTGTTTGTTTAGATCTAATATCTAATTCATTAATCTCCTCTTTCTATATCTTATTTATGTAGCTACTTAGAGATACAAAATTTTTCTTAAGAACTTCTTTGGCTGAATACAATAGGTTTGGTATGTTGTTTCATTATTGTCATTTTCTTGGATAAAATTATGTATTGTTTCTGTGATTTATTGTTTGCCCCACTCATTGTTTGGAATTAGATTATTTAATTTCTTATTAGTTTTTAGTCTATCTTTCCCTGGCCTTTGATTGAATATAATTTTTATTGCCCTATAGTCTAGAAAAGAAAGTATTTAGTATTTCTTCCTTTTTGATCATGAGGTTTTTATGCTCTAAAACATGGTCAAATTTTGTGTGGATGCCATGCACTGGCAAGAAAAAGGTATATTCCTTTTTGTCCCTATTCAATTTTTTTTCTAGAGATCTATCAGATTTAGGTTTTCTAGGATCTTATTTATTAACCTCCCTAGTTTTTTTTTTTTTTTTTAATTTTGTGGTTAGAGTTGTCTGGTTCTGAGAGGGAAAGTTTGAGGTCCCCCACTAGAACAAAATCACTGTCTGTTTCTTCCTAAAATTGGCTTAAAATCTTCTGTAGGAATTTGCCTGCTCTACTATGTGGTGCATACATCTTTAGTAGTATTACTACTTTATTATTTGTAGTCCCCTTCATCAAGAGTTACTTTCTTTCTTTATCTCTTTTAATTAGATTTTTTTTATTTTGTTTTATCTGAAATCAGAATTTCTACTCTTGGATTATTGTTGTTTTTTATTTTTTTTTTTTACTTCATTTGAAGCAAAATAAATTCTGTTCCAGCCTTTTATCGTTATTCGGTATATATTTTCTACTATTTACCTTTCTATGGTTCTTTTAAGTCCTGTGTTTGTAGATTAAATTTTCTATTAAGTTCTGTTTTTATCAATAGAAATGATAAAAAGTCTCTTACTTCATTGAAATTTCATCTTCTCTGCTGAAAAATGATGCTGAGTTCCCTGGGGAGTAAATTCTGCAATGCAATCTAAGGTCCTTTGCCTTTCAGAACATGATATTCCAGGCTCTTTATTGTAGAAGCTACTAAATCCTGGCTAATCCATAGTTAGATTTTATAGGTCTGTTAAAATTAGGATACAATATAGTTTTACTATGTAGTCATTTTGTGCTAAAGAGGTGATTCTGTATAATCAATACCTGTGTAACTGAATACATTGCCAGGACTAAGTTAGAATGGCCAAAAATTGCCAATCATAGCTCTAGTCAAGGACCTCCTAAGTCCATAGGGATCTATCAACAGAAATTGGGTTACCAATTTTTTTTTTTTCATTTGTCAAAACAGTTGTTAAAGTATACCTCTTGGTGGAAGTTGTATCTTCATCAGTTTCATGAAGCCCCATACAGTTGGTTTGACATATAAAATGCCTTTTAAAATTTAAATCACTGTATAAAGGAAACTTTTTATTATTGTTAACATTAACCTTTGTTTAGAGACTAGCTTCTTCCTCAAAACCAGTGACTATAATATCCTTGGGGAACTCCAGGCTTAATGCTTTATATTTTTAAGTATAATTTTTGATATCCTCTGTCTACCCCAAGCTAATGTATCTTCATGAAATCTACCTATAAATGCTTACTAGATTAGACATTAAAATATCTAAGTATATTTATGAAAGCATATTTGACCTCACAGACACATTAAAAGGATTTTGAGGATTCTCTGAATTCTTCAGATCACAATTTCAGAACCACTGTTTTAAACAAGCAATGTGCCAATTTTTTAAGGGAAGAGCAAATTTTTATTGTATCTTAGAGCTGATATTTCATTGTATAAGGAACATTCAGTGGGAAAAATCCTGGTATTGTAGAATAGTACATGTTCTGTAATTCATACTTACAGAAAAGCTTTGAATATTAAGAAAATGTGACTTACCACATGCACACAGGCAATTTGTGTCATTGCAGGACTTCCCTGATGCTGAAGCCACTTTATCCACCATGAAATTCTTCCTTTTTTATGACTACCTTATGCATAAATTTCAATTTTACATTTAGGAAGAGTAAATTTACACCTATTCTCTGTGGTTTTCTAAGATGCTGTGGATGTGTATTGACTTGGGTATAGTAATGACCCAAAGGTCTGCAGAAGAGATTCTCAGTCCACTTGTCCTCATGCTTTCAATAGTTGTTTTGCACAATCTATTAAACTATATGATCATCGACCAGGAAACAGAGAGAAAAAATAAAGGTAGAAAAAGGAAGGAGAGAGAGAGGGGGAGAGAGAAGAGAGAGACACACACAGAGAGAGAGAAACAGAGACAGCGACAGAGATAGAGAGAGACAGAGAGACAGAAGATGACAAGGAGAAAAAAAAAAAGATAAGGGAAGGGGGTATTCCAAAAAAAAAAATAAAAACTAAAAAGGAGAAAATATCATATAATAAATTAAAAAATTATATTTTTATATAAATCACTGAGCTATTATAGGATTCTTTTCACTGTTAAATGTGTGATTTAAGATTTACAAAGTATAATAAGTGTTCTTCTCCCAAAATTAGAGGGAACAAAAAAGTCTAACCTTCCATATTTTCCTGTTTCTATATTCCAAAAAGAATTATCTGAGTTTATTTCTTCCCTATATAAAATTTGAAAAAAACAAGATGAACATACTTACTGATAATTCATATTCAGAAATGGAATAATTATTTGGAAACTAGAAATTAACTTCAAAATTAATGTTTGATTTAAAGTTCTTTATTTCAATTTTTCAGATCACCATAGAATTTAGTCAGGTTTCACATTACTTGGAATGTTAGTGCAAATGATAAAAAAAATTTCTATCTCTCAAGAAAATGTGTCCATGAAAGCAACATCAACATTGATTTCTAGAACAAAATTCAATTTTTTCTGTAAACTGAGGACATTAAGAAATGCTCATGTTTATCAATATCATTCAATATAAGACTAAAAAAAAAAAGATTAACAGTATAGCTAATACCTTAAATTTCAAGTTTTCACCAAAAAATGTCTCTTTTGTTTGCCATTATAATTTTTATAACCTACACAACAGTCGGAAGGGAGAAGGGTCAAAGGAAGATATGACGTTTTTAGAATTTCTCATCCATCATATATCTTGTTGCTGAAATACACTTGATCTTATTTTTTTTTCCACTACTGCATTTGTCCTCCCTTCTGTTATTTCAATTTGGGTTAATTTTCTTACACTCGCAAATCTATATGTCTTTCTTTCATGTTTGACAATAGCTATTTGTCTTTTTTCCATGTGTTTATTTTTTAGCCATCACCATGTTGGGTTTCTTTATGTGATTTCAAGTAATAACTTCGTTTCTGAAACTGATTGAGCTTTATCAACATACTGAATCAATCCAATTTATTATATAAAATAATTTGTCCCTACTCATTCTTCCCTAATGAAATACCTGAGAGGAAGGTGAATGAAATCTTGTAATCTGGAGTTCAGACATAGAGAGTAAACTTCAAAATCTCTATCATGTTAAAATACAAGGAAACAATATAATATGACTTTGATTATATCATTTATGGAAAACCATGTTCCTCTGAAGGAGGTATTTTAATAAAATCATTGTGTTATTATATAAATCAATTAAAATATTTTAAGTACATACTATATGTCAGACAGATTCAAACCAATGAGTATATACAAATTATATTGTGATATACAATATTTTGGTAGGATGGAACAAAAACTTATGGGAATAAGGGGAAAAAAACTGTCATGCATTAAGCATTACTTGAGTAGAAGTTTAAAGGAAATTGGCAAATCTAAGAGATGAAAGTGAATTGGGAGTACATGTCAAGTAAGTATTATAGCTGATGGGTAAAATGCAAGGAATAAAAATTAAGTGTTTTGGAAGCTAGGATTAAGGCCTGACTGGATTAAATGGTGCTAAAATAAAAGACATATAATAAGGTTTTAAAAAGCCATGGTCAGTTGTAAAGGTATTTAAATGTTTAATAGGTAATCATTTTAAGTAATATCACTACTAAGCCTACATTCACCAAATGGCATAGCATCGAAATTTTTAAAGGAAAAGTTAAATGATTTACAGGAGAACAAATGTATCAATAAAGCAAAAATAGTGGAAGGGCTCAACTTTCCTCTGTCAGGGAGAGGGGGTATCTAATCATAACATAAATAAGGAATAAGTTAAAAAGATAAATAGAATTTTAGAAAAATTAGATGTCATGCAGAGCAATTAGGTGACAGAGTGACTAGAATATCCATCAGGAAGACTTGAGTTCTAATCTAGCCTCAAAACACTCAGTAGCTATGTGGACTTGGACCATACTTAACCCTTTTTGTCCCAGTTTCCCCATCTCTAAAATGATCTAGAGAAAAAAATCATAAACCATTTCTGTATATTTACCAAGAAAAAATCAATTAGGGTCACAAAGAGTCAGACATCATTGAAATAACTAGACAACAACAGGATATGATAAATCTCTTGAAAAAACTTAATGAGAATAGAAAGAAGTGTATGAGGGTTTTTTTTTTTTTAAATGAATGACACCTTCACAAAAACTAACCATGTATTAGGGTCTAAAAAATAACCAAAAGTAGAAATGAAGAAATATTCAATCCATCCTTTTCAGACCATAATGAAGTAAAAATTAAACTTAATAAAGGGCCATGGAAGCATAGATTAAAAGTTAATTGGACACTAATCTAATTGTAAAGCATGAATGGATCAAAGAACAAATCATAGAGATAATTAAAAAATCATTAAAGAGAATGACAGAAATGATACAGCATTCCAAAATTTGTAGGATGCAACCAAAACAGTACTTGGGGGAAATTAATGTCTTAATTTTCATATCAGTAAAAGAAAGGAAGAACAGATTAATGAACTGGGCATGCAACTAAGTGAAAATTAACAAAAGATATGAAAATCCTGAAAAATAAAGATTGATAAAAATTTAAAATAAAAAACAAATAAAACTAGAAGCTTATTTTATTAAAACAAAGGCCTTGTTAGTTTGAATAAAAAAGAAGGAAAATCAATTTGCTAGTTTCAGAAATGAAGTCAATGAAGATAAAATAGAATAAGATAGAAATTATTTTCCCAATTATATACTAGTAAAATTGACAAACTTTATGAAATTGGTGGATATTTTTAAAAGTATAAATTGTCATAGAAAAATAAATAAAATACTATCAGAAATATAAATAAATCCATTAATGCATACCCTAAGGAGAAAAAAAAAATCCCAGAATGAAATAGATTTACAAGTGGATTTTACCAAACATTTAAGGAAAAAAAATAATCCCAATATTATGTCAAATAGTTGGGGAAAATATATAAGGAAAGAGTCCAGATGCCTTTTTTGACACAATTATAGTTTTGATACCTACAAGAAAAAGAGGAGAAACAGAGAAAGAACATTATTAACTAACTTTTTAATAATATGCAAAAGAAAATTAATCAATTAATTGGGTGCTAGCAAGGACACTGAAGCAACATATCACAAAGATCATACACTATGACCAGGCAGGATTTATACTAAAAATGTAGGGCTGGTTCAGTATTTGAAAACTATCAATATAAGTGAACATATCTATAACAACAACAGCAACAATATGTTTTTTATCTATAGATGCTAAAAAAAAAAAATCTTTGGTAAAATGCAGCACCCATTCCAGCTTAAAAAGAGAAAAAACATTAGAAGATATAAGGAATAATGGAGAGAGCAAAGATAGTAGAGAACATCTATGTGACCTCTTCTGTCCTCCTCTCAAACTAACAGCAGATTAAGCCTCTAAACTGGTTTTGTAGTCAAACAATCCAAAAATATTTGGAGTAGAACACATTTCTGCAAGAAGATACCCTGGAAGAACTTCAGAACAGGTCTGTTTCTCACTGGCAAGGGATAGTTTGCTGAGGGAAGGAGATCATTGTACATGACAACATCAATATTACACTATGATCAATTTAGATGAATGTGATTCTTTCAAACAATGAAATGACTGATGAGATGATCCACTAATCTTGTTATGAAGAGAACATCTACACCCATTTAGTAACTGAATGTGGATTACAGTATAACATTCTCACTCTTTTTGTTGCTGTTCTCTTGCATTTTGTTTTCTAACTCATTTACTTTTTTTTACCTGATTTCTCTTATATAAATATGTTTATACATATTGGATTTCACATATATTTTAACATGTTTAACATATATTGAATTGCTTGCTGTCTAGGTAAGGGGGTGGGGGAAGGAGGAGAAAATCTGAAACACAAGGCTATGCAAGGATCAATGTTGTCAAATTATCCATGGATATGTTTTAAAAATAAAAAACTCTAGAGAAAAAAAAAAAAAAAAAGAAACAATGGAGCCTTTCTAAAAACCAAGGACAAACATTTTCTGTGGCTGGTTCAACTTCAAGCTTTACCAATAAGACCAATAAACAAATTTCTTTTATTTTTCATCATAAGCATTTCTTTTATCATTACTGCTATTTAATATTGTACTAGCAAGGTTAGCTAAAGCAATAAGAAAGGGGAAATAATTTGAAAAAATAGAAACAGGCAATGAATAAATATAGCTATCAAATTTTTCACATGATGTCAATGTATACTTAACGCAACCAATATAACAAACTAAAATGTTAACTGAAAAGAAAAACAATATTCAGCAAAGTTGCAGGATATACTATAAATGAACAGATTCATCAGTATTTCTATATATTAGCCACTCAACCTCTCAGCAAAAAGCATACAGAAGAATTCCATTTAAAATAACTGCAGACAATAAAAAAAAAATTTGGGAGTGATCTGTCAAGAAAAATTTAGGGATAACATGTTTATAACTACAAAACACTTTTCATACAAATAAAAGCAGATCAAAACAATTTCAGAAATATTAATTTTTCAATAGTGGAAGAAAGAAATATAAGAAAAAGTGACAATTTTACCTAAACTAATTTATTTATTCATTGTCTTAACAACCAAACACTCAAAGAATTATTTTATAGAGCCAGAAAAACAAAAGAAAAAAATTACCTGGAAAAATTTTAAGGGAATTTTTAATAAAAAATTATTAAGGAAATCAATAGAAAAATTTCAACACTAGCAATTCCAGACTATAAAATTTATTACAAAATGGTGAACATCAAAAACAACCTGGTATTAGCTAAGAAATAGAGTAGTGGAAGAGTTGAGTAAAGATTACATATTAGCAAATGACTATAGTAATTTAGGGCTTGATGAACATAAAGATCCTTAATTTAAGGGTAAGATCTTTCTATCTGACATAAATTGCTTATAAAACTGGAAATCATTTGGAAAAAAGTAGGCATAAACTATCATCTCACACAATATGACAATGTAAGTTCAAAATGGATATCATAAATAAATTAATGGAACATGTAAAAATGTAGTTGTAAAGTCAAAGAATAAGACAAGAATTTATGACCAACTAAGAGACAGATGGGATTACAGGGAGCACAATAGATAATTTTGATAATATTAAATTAAAAGGTGTTTGCCCAAATAAAATCAATGCAACCAAGATTAGAAGTGAAAAAATAAACTGGGGGAATTTTTTTTTTTCAGTAATTTTAAATCTTCCTGAAGTTTACTGAGAAATAAACTGCATTTCTCAAATATATAGAGGATTGTGATGAATTTGTTTTAAAAAAAAAGTCATTCTCCACTTGATAAATGGTCAGAGAATATGAAGAGACAATTTTCTGAAGAAGACATTAAAGCTGTCAGTAGTCACTTGAAAAAATGTCCTGAATAATTACTGATTTGAGAAATGCAAATGAAATCATCTTTGAGATTGAAAAATTCTGGAAGAAATGTGGAAAAATAAGAAACTAATTCACTGCTGCTGCAGTTAAGACCTAGTTCAGATATTCCAGAGAAAATTTGTAAAATTTCCACAGCTCTATAAAGTGATGGATCTTACACAGCAATATTAGTTTTGTGTCCCAAAGACACAACAAAGAAAGAAAAAAGGAAAAGAAACTATTTATACAGAAATATTTATACTAGATCTTTTTGTAGTGGCAAAATATTGGAAATAAAAAAATAACATTCAAATTGGGAAATAGCTGAACAATTTTAGTATATGATTTTGATAGGTGATTATTATGCTTTAAGAAATTATGGGCAGAAAAAAAGCAAATTGGGATGACTTGTATGAACTCATTGAAAGTGAAATAATTAGCACCAGGAAAAAAACTATACATAGAAAAAGTGACATAATGATTAAATGTGAAATACTCGCTACACTGATCAAGTCAATAGTCAAAGATAATTGCAAAGTGCCCATGATGAAAGATGCTATCTACCTGCAGTGAGAGAATAAATTAATTTTGAATGAAAAATGAAACATACTTTTTTTAAAAAAATTTATTGTTCAGTTGGGGTGTTTTTTTTTTTTTGTTTTTTTTTAAGGATTTTCAAACATTTATTTATTTATTTTTAATAATTATAACTTTTTATTGACAGAACCCATGCCTGGGTAATATTTTTTTTTTACAACTTTATCCCTTGCACTCACTTCTGTTCCTATTTTTCCCCTCCCTGTCTCCACCCCCTCCCCCATATGGCAAGCAGTCCTATACATGTTAAATATGTCGCAGTATATCTTAGATACAATATATGTGTGCAGACCCAAACAGGTCTCTTGTTGCACAGGAAGAATTGGATTCCAAAGGTAAAAATAACCTGAGAGGAAAAACAAAAATGCAAACAGTTTACATTCATTTTCCAGTATTCTTTCTTTGGGTGTAGCTGCTTATGTCCATCATTGATCAATTGAAACTAAGCTAGATCTTCTCTTTGTCAAAGAAATCCACTTCCAGCAGAATACGTCCTCATACAGTATTGTTATTGAAGTGTATAATGATCTCTTGGTTCTGCTCATTTCACTTAGCATCAGTTCATGTAAGTCTCTCCAAGCCTCTTTGTATTCATCCTGCTCGTCATTTCTTACAGAATAATAATATTCCATAACATTCATATACCACAATTTACAGTTGGGGTATATTTTTAACAACATGGGTAACATGAAACTATGTTTTCATAACTTTACATGTTTAATCAATATGGAATCATTTCTCTTTTCAAAAAGGGATAAGGATGGATAAGGAAAAAATTTGGAACTCAAAATTTAAAATACTTTATATTTAAATTTTTTTACATATAACAGAAACATTTGACAAAATAAGCAAAATAATTTTAAACTGGTAAACAAAAGGTAATTTTTACTATCTCAATGAAACTTTCAGATAGATACTTTATTCTATCAAAAATCTTTTTTTTTTGATATGCGTACAGTGTGTCCAAAAGTTATAGTGCAGTTTTAACCTATTAAAGTTTAAAAGCTATTAAGTAGCTATTAAGCCATAAATTTAAAATCTGCACAAAATCTCTTGGGGTATGTTTTATAATAATTTTAATTTTGCAAGGCACTTTTATAAGCATTAATTTATTGATGCTTCACAACAAACCCCTTAGGTTGTTATTACAAGTATTACTATTACCCTTTGATAAAATAGAAGATTGAGATTCAGGGAGGATGAATGATTTATACATTTTCACACTGGGTATAAGCATATGAGGTGGGATTTGAATCCAAAGCTCCTTCAATCAAAGTCTAGCAAACTACCCATATTATCACAAAGAAAAAACTCCAAGCATCTTCAATCATAGATGGTGTTTGTGAGAGATATGTATTTGCATTCTAGACACTAGTTTATCCTTAAGTAGTTTAGGTATTTATTTTGTGCATTATAGACTTAAAATGGACAGATAAATGTCCTTATTTATTGCTTTTTCACCTTATGTGGTCTCCTATTTTCCTAGTATAGTGATGCCTGAAGTTACCTGGTGTGTTGATTCCAGAAGGTTAATGAAGGTGTCAGTCACTGCAGCACAAAGTCTGGACCAGCACAAATTAAATTTAATATCTCTTGGCCTATTTTTGACAGCTTACTGACATACTTTGTGCTATTGCCATACTTCTGGGAGTACAGCTGTTACTGATTCACTTGCTTACTCTCCTTCAGTCTCTATAGGAACTGATTCATGTTTCAAGTGAGTTTTCACTGGAATGTGCAGAAGATTATGCATCAATAACAATGACTACTGAAGGAAAACTTAGGGGAGCAAGTCAGCAGGGAAAATAAATTGTATCAACATAAAATCCCAATTTCTGAATACATATGCAAAATTTTAGTAAATATTAAAGTGATTTCCCCCACAAAAATATTAAGGTATTTGAAAATATTGGAATCTATCATGTAAATGTAAACAAAATCTTGGGAAAACATTTGTCCAAGTTACTCATTTTTAAAACTTTGATTCTATTCAATTTAATCAGGTCTACTTCACCTAGCTAGTCAGTGAGTATAATTGACTAGCTATTGACTCCAGTGTAGAAAAACAACCATAATAACATGTAGACCTTAAAACAGAATTTACAGCTTCAATTACCAGGATTGCCCATTCAAAGCAATAATTTCAACCAGAGAGAATTTATTCTCTTCAACTCTTAGTTCATAGATTCAGACCTAATACTTCTGTTTCAGGTCTTGTGATGAAGCTTCATTCAGAAGAGGAGAGTATAAAACAGAATAATTTCAATAGCTTACTTAAAAGTCCCATTCCACCCACAAATGTATCATGGCATGAACGTGGTTCATGCTAAAACTACCGAATAAAAGCTACTGATAAGATGGAAAAGGTGTAGCGAGTATTTCACACTTAATCATTATGTCACTTTTTCTATGTATAGTTTTTTTTCCTGGTGCTAATTATTTCACTTTCAATGAGTTCATACAAGTCATCCCAATTTGCTTTTTTTCTGCCCATAATTTCTTAAAGCATAATAATCACCTATCAAAATCATATACTAAAATTGTTCAGCTATTTCCCAATTTGAATGGTTTTTTTTATTTCCAATATTTTGCCACTACAAAAAGATCTAGTATAAATATTTCTGTATAAATAGTTTCTTTTCCTTTTTTCTTTCTTTCTTGTGTCTTTGGGACACAAAACTAATATTGCTGTGTAAGATCCATCACTTTATAGAGCTGTGGAAATTTTACAAATTTTCTCTGGAATATCTGAACTAGGTCTTAACTGCAGCAGCAGTGAATTAGTTTCTTATTTTTCCACATTTCTTCCAGAATTTTTCAATCTCAAAGCCCCCAAAGGTGGGCTTTGGACATCACAAGCCCAGCAACAGGGAAGGGAAAAGGTTGATGGAAACAGTCATTTTTTTTTCCCGGTGCAAACCTAATTTAGAGAAGCTTTGTTAGAAGCAAACATAGTACAAGCCTTTTTTAATTAATTTTAATGTTAGGATGAATGAGACATTTATAAGCCATTCAATAATTTAACAGAAAAAAAGATGTATTTATCCTAATGCAGAAAGGATATGCCACAGGTATACAATGGTACATCTTTGGACATAGATTGTTTTTATTTCATAACAAAATTTGTCAGCAGAATAGGATTGCATTACTTAGAGAATCCATCAAATAAAAGAATATCTGATTCCATATAGATTTTTTTAATATCCTTAGGTATCCAGAATTCTGTAACAACAAAGGAAAGGGCCACTTGACATATTTGGGGGATTTGTTAGGCCATGCAAGTTTACATGTATGTTGATATATATCAATACATGACAATACACATCAAGCAACACCAATCTGTCAAAAACTTTTTTGTATTCAGCAATTCAACTATATCTTCTTTCAGATTAACTGATAAACATTTTTATGTCTCTGGAAATTCACTAAGGACTGAAAGAGTTATGGTTAATTTGAGGTAATCAATGGAGAAAAGCAATTAGTTTTAAGGAGGATCAAGAAGATCTTCATAGACATTGAAGAAAGGTAGAAAAGCAATGGAATTGATATGAGGAGGGAGAGAATTCTAGACATGGGAGCAGGGATGAGCTGCAGATTTATTTTCTGTGAAATGGAGGAAATAATGGCATCTATTTTACAGGATTGTTGTGAGATTAAAATAAGAAGGGATAAAAAAAAAAGAACTTTTCACTACTAGTACATATATTGTTTCCAAAATAACCATTTGCTATCCAAAGTTGAATTCTATCTCTGTATTAGCAAAGTTTCTGGAAAACAGATAAATCTTTATGATGGTCAAGTAAATACCAATCTATTGAAAGAGTTGCAAATAATATTTAGTGTTGAAAATAACTACTTTATTAAAAGTTTTAGAACATATAGATTAAATATCCCAAAGGGGATTGTTACCTGGCCCCCTTTACATAATGCTCTTCTAGAAGAGACCATTAAAAGTCTCAAAAGAGAGTTAGAAGACAAATGGGGAAAGGAAAGAGAAGCTTTGCAAGAGTAACAACTTCTTGAAATATGAATTGGAAAAGGTAAAATAATCTCAGGAAAGTAGGATTTGTGAATTGGAAAAGATAAAGAATTTGCAAGAAAGTAGGATTTGTGAATTGGAAAAGATAAAGAATTCACAAGAAAGTAGGATTTGTGAATTGGAAAAAAAAATAATTCACTAAAAAAAATAGTGAAATGGAAAAAAAAATCCATAGAACAAAACAACTCATTAAAAAACTCAATTGGACATATACAAAAAGAAGTAAAAAAAGCTAATGAAGAAAATCACTCATTAAAAATCAAAACAAGAAAAATAGAAATCAATGTTTCATTGACACATCAAGAATCAGTCAAGAAAGACCAAAAAAATGACAAATTAGAGAAAAGCATTAAATATCTACTTGGAAAAATGACAGACCTGGAAAATAGATCTAGGAAAGGTAATCAGAGGATTATTGGAGTTTCAGAAAATTATGATGAAAAAAACAGCCTCGATACTATTTTACAGGAAATCATCAAAGAGAACTTTCCAGATGTAACAGAATCAGAAGATAAAATAGGCATTGAAAGACTCATTGAACACTTTCTGAAAAAGATGCTAATATAAAAGCTCCAAGGAATATTGTGGCCAAATTTCAGAATTATCAGATTAAGGAAAAAATATTACAAGCAGCCAGAAAAAACCAATTCAAATACCAAGGTGCCACAATAAGGATCACCCAAGATCTGGCTGCCTCCATATTAAAGGATCGAAGGGCCTGGAATCTGATAGTCTGAAGGGCAAAAGAACTGGGAATGCAGCTAAGAATAAATTACCCAGCCAAGCTGAACATTTTCTTCTAGGGAAGAAGACAGACATTTAATGAAACAGATGAATTCCATTTGTTTCTAAGAAAAAAAAAAACAGAACTAAACAAAAAATTTGATCTCCAACCATAGGACTCAAGAGAAGCAGAAAAAGGTAAAAGGAACTGTTGAGAACTGTATTTCTGCTGTGGATATACAAAAAGACTACATATATAATTTGATTTTACTAATATAACAAAAAGAGGGAAGTAGAAATGGAAAGGATAGTGTCAGAAAAGGGGGAAAAGAGGGATAAAAAGAGGGAAACTACATCCCACAAAGAGGCAAAGGAAGCATATCTGAGGGAATTTAGAGAGGGGGAGGAACATTGTATGAATCTTGCTATCATTAGGGTTGGCTCAAAGACAAAATAATTGACTTACTTGTTTTACAGAAAATCTTCTCTCACCTCATTAAAAAGAGAAAGAGGAAAAGGAAAATGGAAAAGAGTAATAAGGGAAAGATACAAGAAAGAGGCAGAGATTCAAAGGGGGAAGGAGGGGATGCTAAAAGGGTGAGCAGCATGATACAAGTGGGTTCCATAAGTTTAATACTAGGGAAGAGGGTAAGGGGGGGGCAAGAAAAAGAAAAGCATAACCTGGGGATATTAGGATGGCAGAAAATACAGAATTAGTAATTTTAACTGTAAATGTGAATGGGACAAACTCTCCCATAAGGCAGAGATGGATAGCAGACTGGAATAAAAGTCAGACCCCTACAATATGTTGTTTACAGGAAACACATTTAAAGCAGGAAGCTACATAAGAATAAAGGTAAAAGGTTGTAACAGAATATATTATGCTTCAAGTGAAGTAAAAAAAGCAGAGATAGCCATCCTTATCTCAGATCAAGCAAAAGCAAAAATTGATCTAATTAAAAAAGATAAGGAAGAAAACTATATCTTGCTGAAGGGTAGCATAGACAATGAAGCAACATCAATACTAAACATATATGTACCAACTGGTATAGCATCTAACTTCTCAAAAGAGAAGTTAAGAGAGTTGCAAGAAGAAATAGACAGCAAAATTGTAATAGTGGGAGATCTCAACCTTGCACTCTCAGAATTAGATAAATCAAAGCACAAAACAAATAAGAAAGAAATTAAAGAGGTAAATAGAATATTAGAAAAATTAGGTATGACAGATCTTTGGAGAAAACTGAATGGAGATAGAAAGGAATATATTTTATTCTCAGCAGTTCATGGAACCTATACAAAAATTGACCATATATTAGGACATAAAGACCTCAAAATTAAATGCAGGAAGGCAGAAATAGTCAATGCTTTCTTTTCAGATCACGATGCAATAAAAACCACATTCAAGAAAAAGTTAGTGGTAAATAGACCAAAAAGTAATTGGAAATTAAATAATTTCATCTTAAAGAATGATTGGATGAAACAGCAAATTAATAATTGCACTCAAGATAATAACAATGATGAGACATCATACCAAAATTTGTGGGATGCAGCCAAAGTGGTAATAAGGGGAAATTTTATATCCTTAGAGGCTTACTTGAATAAAATAGAGGAAAAGAAGATCAGTGAATTGGGCTTGCAACTTAAAAAGTTAGAAAAAGACCAAATTAAAAAACCCCAATCAAATACTAAGCTTGAAATGCCAAAATTAAAAGGAAAAATCATTAATATTGAAAGTAAAAAAAAAGTTGAACTAATAAATAAAACTAAGAGTTGGTTTTATGAAAAAAAAAAACAATAAAATAGATTAGTTTTTGGTAAATCTGATTAGAAAAAGGAGGGAGGAAAATCAAATTAGTAGTCTTAAAAATGTAAAAGGAGAACTTTCTGCCAATGAAGAGGAAATTAGAGAAATAATAAAGGAGTTACTTTTCCCAGATTTATGCCAATAAATTTGATACCTAAGTGAAATGGATGAGTACCTCCAAAAACATAGGCTTCCCAGATTAATAGAGGAGGAAGTAAATTCCTTAAAAATCCAATTTCAGAAAAAGAAATAGAGCAAGCTATTAGTCAACTCCCTAGGGAAAAATCCCCAGGATCGGATGGATTTACATGTGCATTATAACAACCATTTATAGAAAAGTTAGCCCCAGTGCTATATAAACTATTTCAAAAAATAGGGAATAAAGGAATCCTACCAATTTCCTTTTATGACACTGACATGGTATTAATACCTAAACCAGGTAGGTTGAAAACAGAAAAAGAAAATTATAGACCAATCTCCCTAATAAATATTGATGCTAAAATCTTAAATAAGATATTAGCAAAAAGACAACAGAAAATCATCCCCAGGATAATACACCATGATCAAGTAGGATTTATACCAGGAATGCAGGGCTGGTTCAACATTTGGAAAACAATCAGTATAATTGGCCATATTAATAACAAAATTAACAAAAACCATATGATCATCTCAATAGATGCAGAAAAAGCATTTGATAAAATCCAACATCCATTCCTATTAAAAACAGTTGAGAGTATAGGAATAAATAGTCTTTTCCTTAAAATAATCAGTGGCATCAATTTAAAACCATCAGTAAGCATCATATGTAATGGGGACAAACTACAACTATTCCCAATAAGATCAGGAGTGAAACAATGTTGCCCACTATCATCATTACTATTCAATATTGTATTAGACATGCTAGCTTTGCAATCAGAATTGAGAAAGAGATTAAAGGTATTAGAGTAGATAATGAGGAAACCAAATCTTTGCTGATGATATTATGGTATACTTAGAGAACCCCAGAGATTCTACTAAAATATTATTAGAAATAACCCACATTTTTAGCAAAGTTGCAGTATACCAAATAAACTGATGTAAGTCATCAGCATTGTTCGATATCACTAACAAAATTCAACAGTTGGAGTTACAAATAGAAATTCCATTTAAAGTAACTACTGATAGTATAAAATACTTAGGAATCTATATGCCAAGGGAAAATCAGAAAATTTATGAGCAAAACTACAAAATACTTTCTACACAAATTAAGTATGATTTAACCAATTGGAAAAATATTGAATGCTCTTAGATATGGTGAGCAAATATAATAAAGATGACAATATTACCTAAATCAATCTATTTATTTAGCACTATACCAATCAGACTCCAAAAAAACTATTTTAATAACTTAGAAAAAATAACAACAAAGTTCATATGGAAAAATAAAATGTCAAGAATCTCAGTGGAAGAAATGAAACAAAGAGGTGGCCTAGCTGTACCAGATCTAAAATTGTATTATAAAGCAGCAATTACCAAAACAATTTGGTGTTGGCTAAGAAATAAATTAGTAGATCAGTGGAATAGATTAGGTCCAAAGGACAAAACAGTCAATAACTTTAATACTCTAGTGTTTGACAAACCCAGAGACCCCAGCTTTTGTGATAAGAACTCACTGTTTGATAAAAATTACTGGGGAAATTGGAAACTAGTATGGTAGAAACTAGGCATTGACCCACTCTTAACATCATACAACAAGATAAGTTCAAAACGGGTTCATGACTTAGGCATAAAGAATGAGATTATACATAAATTAGAGGAATATAGGATAGTTTACCTCACACACTTGTGGAAGAGGAAGGACTTTATGACTAAAGAAGAACTAGAGATAATTACTAATCACAAAATAGAAAATTTTGATTATATCAAATTGAAAATTTTTTACAAACAAAACTAATGTAGACAAGATTAGAAGGGAACCAATAAATTAGGAAAATATTTTTACAGTCAAAAGTTCTGATTAAGACCTCATTTCCAAAATATATAAAGAATTGACTCTAATTTATAAGAAATCAAGCCATTCTCCAATTGATAAATGATCAAAGGATATGAACAGACAATTCTTAGACAAAGATATTGAAACTATTTCTAGCCATATGAAAAGATGCTCCAAGTCATTATTAATCAGAGAAATGCAAATTAAGAAACTCTGAGATACCACTACAGACCTTTCAGATTGGATAGAATGACAGGGAAAGATAATGTGGAATGTTGGAAGGCATGTGGGAAAACAGGGACACTAATACATTGTTGGTGGAATTGTGAATACATCCAACCATTCTGGAGAGCAATTTGGAACTATGCTCAAAATGTTATCAAACTGTGTATACCCTTTGATTCAGCAGTATTACTCCTAGACTTATATCCCAAAGAGATCTTAAAAAGGGAAAGGGATCTGTACATGTAAGAATATTTGTGGCAGCCCTCTTTTTAGTGGCCAGAACCTGGAAATGGAGTGGATGCCCATCAATTAGAGAATTGCTGAATAAATTGTGGTTTATGAATATTATGGAATATTATTGTTCAGTAAGAAATGACCAACAGGATGATTTCAGAAAGCTCTGAAGAGACTTAAATGAACTGATGCTGAGGGAAATGAGCAAGACCAGGAGATCATTATATACTTCAACAAAAATACTATATGATGATCAATTCTGACGGACCTGGCCATCTTCAGCAATGAGATGAACCAAATCCATTCCAATGGAGTAATAGTGAACTAAACCAGCTACACCCAGCGAAAGAACTCTGGGAGATGAATAAGAACCATTACATAGAATTCCCAATCCTTCTATTTTTGTCTGCCTGCATTTTTGATTTCCTCCACAGGCTAATTTTACACTATTTCTGAATCTGATTCTTTTTGTACAGCAAAATAATAGTTTGGACATATATACTTATTTTGTATTTAATTTATTCTTTAACATATTTAACATGTATTGGTCATCCTGCCATCTAGGGGCAGGGGTGGAGGGAAGGAGGGGAAAAAATAGAACAAAAGGTTTGGCAATTGTCAACGCTATAAAATTACGCATGCATATAAATTTGTAAATAAAAAACCTATTTAAAAAAAGAAAAAAAGAAAATATAGTGCACCTTTTTCTTATTTACTTTTACCCTTTCCTTTTCTTTCCTTTCAATAGTATCAAATTCATTATTTTTTTCTGTAAAATATAAACAAAAAAGCTACTTAGTCATATTTTTCTACGCTAAACTTTTTTTTTTAAATGAAGAGTTAACTTGATCTTACATTTCTTGTTTTCTGGAATCATCTTACCATTTCTCTTTTAAATGCTTCTTTTTCAAAAGTTACTTCATGTATGCTTGTTTTGTTTCAAAAAGAAAGCTCTCTTTTCATATTTCATATTTTAAAAATTTATTTTAAATTGCATTTGATGACTTAGCAGTTCTTTCCTTTAATGTAATCAGGATTATTTATTATCATTTGATATACAAGGAGGCATGACAGAAAAGCTGAAACTGGATTATTAATAATTTCTTCATTATTTCTCAATTTTATATGGTTTAATATCTTGAAATTTTTATTTTAAACCCCTAAAAAATCTGATTTAATCATGCAATTGAAATTGTCAGGAAAATAAATGTTTGTATTCCTGGAAAACTCTTTAGATTGGCTTTCACTGATGATATATACCCATATACACATATACATATATACATATATGTGAAAAGATATTATTTTGAATAACTTCCATATGGTATGATCTTTAAAACAAAGTTTAATAATAGAATGAAAATAGAATAGAATAAAAATTGTGCATTTTTAGTCTTAGCTTCACATTATTAGAGTTTTATTATGAAGAAAAGTGGGAAAAATTGAAGATTAGTTTTCAGTCCAGTTCCTCATCTTCAAGAATGTAAGGAGTAAGGGGAACAGCAAACTTTATGTAAGGAAGTCAGTAGGAAGTTGAAATATAATGAATAAATTTTCTCCATACTCACAAACAAATGTATAAAAGTAAAACCAGCAGTCTATATATTGTAAACCAGTTGGACACTTCTATGATAATTTAAAACTGTTGTTTGCTATCATGACGATATAATATATATTATCCTTTAAAAATGTACTTTTAATGAACTTTTTCCCAATATAAGTGAAAAGTATTCTACAAACTACTAGCAAATATTGGCATAAAGAAGAATAGAATGTGTTTGACTCTTGGAATACAAAGATAAAAACAAAGTAATCCCTGTCTTTGTAGAGTTTACCTTCCTATATAAAGTGTATAGATTAATAGCATACATTTCAGTTTAGTATATGTAACATTCTTGTTTGTTGGTTTTTTGGAGGTTTTTTAGCAGCCTTCCTTTCAGTAGATCAATCACCAGGAAAATAGTCAGGTATCTCAAGTCCAAATTCTTTATTGTCTCCTTGCCTGGGGCCTGGGTTAGCTTTCTTGAGAGCCTTTCAGACCAGCCTTGGTCTGGGGAGGGGGAGTGTTTGTGGGGGAGAGGGGGAGTGCAGGAGACCATATACTATGGTGTGAGATGAAGTGAATCTGTCTCTGAATCACAGGGTTTGTGCTTCAGCCACCACAAAGGTAGACTATGGAATGAACCTGTCTCTCCTTGGCTCCAAGCTTGAGCTCCCGTCTCCAGTCCACCTGTCTTCTCTGGATCTGTCTCCAAGAGCCACCAAGAGCCTGACCGAAGATGGAATGAATCTTGTCCAGTCCTTGATGGTTGTTCTATATACTCCATTATCATAGGTGTGAATTTTGTGGAACTATATTAAGTATTAAGTACATGTACTGAACTAGAGAACTATTGATCACTATGATAAATTAGATAACCATTGTATTTATCAATTCCACTGATTTAACGGTTTGTAAGAATCCTTGTTTCAAGTTCAGAGTTCTGGCCCATAACATGTAAACACAAAAAATACATTTGGACAAATTTAATTGTATCATTTCTATAAAACAGGCACAAAGATAGGATTGGTTAAACATCATTATTCATTTAAGAGTGATAACCATCTTTTATTGCTGTTGTTGGCAGTAGTCCTTTGTAGTCAGAGGATTTTGAATGAAATAGGTCAGAAAAATTTCAAGATTTCCTCCACAAACAGAACAAATATGCCTCTCAGGGTGAACATAAACTAGTGAAAACCAAAGAAGATAAAATGCAAGTACTTTCAGGAACCACTGAAGACCCCAGAATTAGCCAATGTGAAGTACAAAAACCTCCACACTAGCTCTACAGAAACAGCAAGTGGAAACCCTGGGGCATAGTATATTTGACTCTACCCTCAGCATGAACCATTGGAACTTTCCTCTCCCAAGGTTGAGAGGTTCAGAGCAAGAAGGAACCAGCACATCTAGTGAGTGCAGAAATAGTGGGGCAAAATGCTGTTGGCTGCAGTCACTTGCAGGAGGGTGAATTTAAGGTCCCAGGGCAGAGCAGAAAGCTGATATGAAGCTAGAAGCCATTCTCCCTCCCCGCAATTTCAGGATTAGAGATGCTTATACAAATAGCTAAAAATAGTTAAAAAAAATTATGAACAGGCAAAGAAGAAAGGACGCAACCATAAAAGCATACTATAAGTTCATCTTCAGGAGGACAATGAAGTAAAAAAGCTTCTTTTACACCTAAAAGTAATATTAGATGGCTACTTGTCATGCAAGAGAGTTTATAAAAAGCTCAGAAAAGATTTTATAAATCAGGTGAGAAAAATTAAAGAAAACTTTTAAAAAAAAGATTAAAAGCAAGAAAAGCAGGATTATGAAAAAATTAACTAAGTAGAAAAGAAGGTACAAAATCTTAAAGAAGAAATTTTTTTTTTTGAAAATTAGAATCAAAAAGGGGAAACCAGTCAAATTATAACAAGCCAAGATATAAAAAATAATGTAAATTATTACAAAATATAAAACATAAGAAAAACAGCAGATCTGGAGAACAGATCAAAAAGAGAACATATAAGAATTGGACTACCTGAAACTTATGACCAAAAAAAAAAAAAAAAGAACTTTGATACAATAGTGCAAGAAAGTATCAAAGCAAATTGTCCAGGAATGATTGTTATGGTCCTTCATTTCTGAAGAGAACTAAAAATGACATCACTATGCTAGAATCGAATTGCAATGTATCTATCTGCCTGTGGTTAATCAGACCACTATGAGCTCAAAATGCTCTGCCACAGTTCAGACACAAATATAAAAGTAGAAATAGGAAAGGAAAAAAAAAAAGCCAATCACCACCTCGAAGAGATCCTACATAGATAACACAAAGGAATATTGCCAAATTTTGAAACCCTCAAACCAAAAACATGCTTTTGCAAGAAATGAATAATAATAACAACAATCAAATGTGCTGTAGCTACAATTAAAACTGTATAGAATTTATCAGCAGGTAAAATAAAAGACTACAGATCCTGAAATTATATATATATATATATATATATATATATATATATATATATGCAATTAAAAAAGCTAGGTCAGGGCAGCTAGGTGGCACAGAGGAAAGAGAACCAGCCCTGAAGTCAGGAGGACCTGAGTTCAAATCTGACCTCAGACACTTAAGATTTCCTACCTGTGTGATATTGGGCAAGTCACTTAACCCCAAATTGCCTTAGGGAGGAAAAAAAAAAAAACTTGACTGTGGCCAAAAATATCATATCCAGCAAAACTTATCATAATATCAAAAAAAAAAAGGCATTCAATGAAATTGGAGATGTTTAATCAAACCTGAACATAATAGGAAATTTAATTTAAAAAAGCCAATATTGAAGATCAATTTCAAAAGATTCAACAGGGACAAAAGGATTATGATGTACTTGGAAATGAATATCATATGTTTAAGATTGACATCAGTAATTGGGTAGTTCAAAAGAAAAATTCAATCAGAATTGAATGTGGTCTGAATCTAGAAAACAATAACTCTAACCCTAGAAAACAATATGAAAAGGTAAAAATAGTAATTATGTCATACAAATGGAATACAGAGGAAAAACTAATACAGAGGCATAAGGAGGGTGGGTTGCAGTTCTGAAAACATACTCACATCTGGAATGGGTTAAATAGAGAATACTAAATATATAATTCCCTTCAAAATCTATAAAGAAATAAGGGGAAAGGAAATAGGATAAGGTGAGGTATAGAAGGATATATAGATTTATGGCAGTGAGACAAGGTGTGTAGATTAATGAATAAGAGTTATGTATTGTTTGCTCATGAATTTTTCCCCTCCGCATAAAGAGATTCCATGCTCTTCTAATTTGCTTGTTTTTTTTGTGTTAAAACATGCATACATTTTGATCTTATTTTGGTATATGGTATCTTATTGTTTTACAATTTTCCCAACAACTTTTGTCAAATAGTGACTTCTTATCCTCATAGCTGGAGTTATTCAGGTTACTATAGTAATAGCTTACTATGGCCATTGACTATTGGCTTGTGTATTTATTCCACTGATCCACTACTCTATTTTTTTAAAATTTAATTTATTTATTTAATATTTTCCCCAGTTATGTTCAAAACTACTTTATTTCTTAAATAATATGAGATAGTTTTGATGATTGTTACTTCATAATGTAGTTTAAGATCTGGTACTGTGAATCCATCTTCGTTGATAATTTTTTTTCATTAATTCCTTTAACATTCTTTATTTTTTTGTTCTACCAGATGAATTTTGTTGTTATTTCATCTAACTCTATCAAATAATTTTTGGTAGTTTGATGGAAATGGCACTGAATACATAAATTATTATAGAGAGAATTATAATTCTTATTATATTGACAGCCTTCCCATGAGCAATTGATATTTAACTAGTTATTTACATCTGATTTTATTTGTGCAGCAATTGTTTGCTTGTCTTGGCAGGTATATTTCCAAATATTTTTTATTGTTTACAGTTATTTAAAATGCAATACCTCTTTCTGTTTTTTTGCTGCTAAGCGTTGTTGTTCAGTGATATAAAGAAATGCTGATAATTTATGTGGGGTTTACTTTATACCCTGTAATTTTACTAAAACTGTCAATTAGTTCAAGTAGTTTTTTTAGTCAATTTTCTAGCTTTCTCTAAGTATAATGTCATGTCATCTGTGAAAATTTATACTCCTATGTTGGAAACTTTACAAAGTGGTAAGCCATTAGAGTTGATAGAGACAATAATTATCTAATTTGGCATGGCTCAATATGATTGATTTGATCTTAGAAGGAGATATTTTGGGCCAGAACTTGAAACAAGGTACAGTACAACTGATAGAAACGATGCTTGTGTTCACACATTTAGAGAGTTCATAAGTATCTAAGTACTTAGTGGAGTTCACATTTTTGGGAGAGTTCAGGGTTTAGAAAGAGATATCCGAATTCACACCTCCCTTAGGCCAGAGAGCACTCTAGGTGATAACCCAGAATCCCTCTCTCTCCAGAAGGTGGAGTTACTCTTTGGGAGATCACATATATACAGGAAGCTCTTAGAGCTTGGGGGAGTTTTCTTGAGAGAGTTTTCTTGGGAGCATTCCCAGGAGTTGGAGAGGAGCACTCTGCAAGAAAGCCTACAAGCCCTATCTTCGAGGCAAGAGAGATTCATCGTATCTTCTACCTTGGTGCTGGCTGGAGTTAGAAGGACAAACCTTTGGATTTGGAGACATTTGGGAGGACCTCTTAGAACCAAGCGGAGAGATAGGCCTCTGGGCTAACTGGGCTATAATGAAGGACACAATAAAAGTTCAGATCTTTTATCAGCTGGCTGCAATTTTGGAGTAATTATTTATTTCAACTGAGACTAAGGCTGCCTCCAGAAAACCTCTCTGAGAAACCTGCTTTCTCTCAGAGAGAATTCTTATATTTTAAAGAAGATCACCACACTCCTGTTTTCTCATTGGCTGTTTTAATTCTTTAAATTTTCTTCATATTATTACTATAATTAGTATTTTATTACTATGTTAAAATTGGTGATAATGGGCATCATTCTTTCACCTCTGATCTTAATGGAAAGGATTCTAGCTTATCTCCAATATGGAAAATGCTTGCTGATGTTTTAGATAGGAACTACTTATCATTTTAGGGAACACATTATTCTAATGCACTCTACTGTTTTTAATAGTAATGAGTGTTGTATTTTTTCAAAATCTTTTCCAGCAACTATTGAGATACTCATATGATTTCTGCTGGTCATAAAAATAATTTGGTGGAATTTTTTCATTGCCTATTTTTTTTTTTAAAGTGGTTTATAAAATTAAGTTTGAGAAAGAGAGGAAAAGGGCAAGGGAGGGAGGAGCAAGGGGGGATTGTTCCAGTCTGTTCAGACACATTCAATTCCTTCTCTGGATCTGGATAGGATTTTTTTACCATAAGTGAACACACCACAATTTATTGAGTCTTTTCCCAATTGATGGGTATGCATAGTTTATATAGTACTGAAATTAATTGTTCTTTAAATGTTTTGTAGAATTAATTTCTGAGCCCCTCTAGCCCTGAGGAAGTTCATTAATGTCTTGTTCAATATCCTTTTCAAAGAAAAAGTTATTTAAGCCCTGTTTTTTTTCTGATCTGCTAATCTGAGTTATTTATCTTTTTTATAAAAAAATTAGACATTTTTCTCATGTGGTGAGATTTATCACAACATAATTGGGCAAAATATTTACTAATGATTGATATAATTTCTTCTTCATTAGTGGTGAGTGCAGTCTTTTAAATTTTTAATACTGTATATTAGTTTTCTTTTTTAAAAACCAAATTAACGAATGGCTTATTCATCTTTTTTTTTCACCACAAAATCTACAAAATAAGTGACTAAAATTATTTATTAGCTCAATAGTTTTTATGCATTCAATTTTATTAAATTCATATTTGATTTTAAGAATTTCCAATTTGGTGCTTAGTTGGGGATTTTTAATTTGTTCTTTTTCTAGTTTTTTTTTTTTCTTATTTTTACCAGAATGCCCAATTCATTGAACAATTTTTTTTTCCATTTTGTTGATGTAAACATTTAGAAAAATAAATTTCCCCTTAAACAATACTTTCATTACATTAGGTTTTATCATTGTTACGGTCCTATTTAATCAAATTTTGATTGTTTATGTGATTTGTCTTTTGATCCACTTATTCTTTAAAAGTAGATTTTTTAAAATCCCAATTGTTTTTTAGTCTGTCTTTTCATGTCTATATTATATGTAATTGTATTGTATTATAATTAATAAAAGATAACATTCAATATTTGTGTCTTTCTACATTTGAATTTGGGTTTTTAATGCCTTATTGTGTGTTCTACTTTTCTTTCTTTCTTTCTTTTTTTTTTTTTTTTTTTGTACATACTATGTGCTGCTGAGGAGGAAAAAATACAACACCGAATAATATTCCTTTCTGTTCCCATTCAATTTTATCCAAAAATCTATCATATCTAACTTTTTAATATTTCATTTATTCATTTACTTCCCCGGTTTCTTTTTCTCTTCTGTTGGGTTTACTGAGATTTGAGGTCTGCAAGTGGAGTTTTTAAGATCCCCAATATTTCTTCTTGTAATTCACTTAATTTATCCTTTAAGAATCTAGATCCTATACCACTTGGTGTATATATGTTTAGTATATATATTGCTTTATTGTCTATGCTACCTTTTAGCAAAATGCATTTTCCTTTCTTATGTCTGTTAATTGTGTATATTTTAAATTTTACTTTATCTGAGTTAAAAATTGTTAGCTCTTTTCTTTGTTTTGTAGCATAATAAATTCTTATATAGCTTATTACCTTTAGTCTATTTGTATCCCTCTGCTTCAAGTATGTTTCTTATAAACAACATGTAGCATTCTGGGTTTTTTGGTCCATTCTGATAGCTGTTCCCATTTTATGAGAATTAATCCCATTCAATTTCAGTTATGATTACTGTTTTCTTTCTTTTTTAGTTTGCTTAATTGATTCTTGGTATCTCATAGAATTATTATCTTAGAAGACATAAAATTTATGTCTTACTCAATTAGCTTTTGTACTTAATTTTCCCTTTGACTAATTGTACTCTTTAAAGAGCTGGTTTCTTCAGTGGATTTTTATATTTCCTTTTCCATTCGGCTAATTTTACTTTTAAAGCAATTGTTGCTTTCCTTAAAAATTCCCAATGCATTTTTAAAAGAGTGCTTGCTATAAGGGTCACATGAAATTAGATGCAAAAATTTTATAACGTTTAGATTACTATGTATATAAATATATTATTTTTAAGTTTTAAAAAGAATATAGCATATTTAATTCGTTTAAATATGTATTATTTAAATTTCTAAAGGTACCTATGATAGCCTTTTCAATTGTCTTCTAGTAAATGAGAAACAATCAGTGCCATCAGTTACACACACACACACACACACACACACCCACACACACACCATGATGCTATCTCTTGCTATATTGTGCAAGAAACAATGGTAAAAATCAATGCATCTCTACAAGATTTTGATCATACAAAGCCTTATATCACCATACATTATTCCTAAATTTTCATACATTAAAATTTTTCAGTGCTACCCATTCCCCTTTACATGATATAAATACACACTCCCTGATACAACTGGAAATAAAGTCTTTCTGGCCTCAAACTATATCATTTTTGTATTTGAATTCCCTTGTCCTAGCCTTTCATATATTGACACTTAAGAAGGTTTTGCTCGGTTCATTCATGCATTAAACATAGTACAATTTTAATAAATAATGAAAAATAATTATCTTTCAATATTTAAAATAGCTATCATGCTCATTCTGTTACAATCAAACACTACTCTTCATTCCTTAATTTCAAATTACCTTTTAACATCTCCAATTCTTTGCAAATATTAGAGGTATTTTCCCTCATTGCTTTCCATTGTAATTCTTTCCTTAATAAGAGACCTAATTGTAATGCACTAATTTTCTTAAGCCCTCTTTTGATCTAATGTCTTTTTAAGGCTTCATTATATCTGATTCAATCCTTCTTGACTTTCTCATTTCACTCTTTTCAAACCTTTCTAAGGCATTGTTGTTATACATTGTAATAATTAGTTTTATCTCTTTTTACAACAGAGGTTTGCAAAATTTGGGGGCTCATGAACCCTTTAACAACTGCTAAAACCCTCAAAAATTTGCTTATGGGGGTGATATGTATAGATTTTTGTTGTAATAAAAAGTAAAAACATTTTAAGTATATGTAAGTATATATAAAATATATTTATCTAAAATAATATCTCATAACAAATAACCAATTTATGAAAAATGATTATTTTTTTTAAAAAGGAGTTTTTTTCTTAATTTAAAGTGGTATTCTATGAAAAAAACAAACACCACAATTAATTTAAAAATTCTAACAAGTGCTTTAGTTTTTAACCACTATCATGTTTCAGTATGAAACAAAAGCTTTACATGCACTTTTAATTTCTGAATACTAGATATTTTAAAGAAATTATGTACACAATGGTCAAGAACTAATGGAATTAATACTGTTTGTTGCTTCATCTATGAGATTCTTTAATAAATAAAATGGACAATTTTTAAATTTTTATATTTTCACTGTAACTTTGTGACAATGAAAAGTACAATGTAATTTGATGCTACTGCTTGATTTGTGCTGTAGTGCCAGAAGTTTTACCCATCTTTGCTTTTGCAACATCAGTATAAATGTTAATGCAATTGTTCTGGGATTCATCATGGGATTTCCAAGAGTTATTTAAAAATTTAATGAAAGCAGTACCTGTTTTTGTTGCCAAATATTGACATAAACAGAGATTTTCACTGACAAACTGGTGATAATTGCTATTAGGGTGAGAAAACATCTATAGGATTTTTTTATTTATAAAAATAAAAGTGCAATTTTGCAGTTGCATATTTAAATATCATGTTTGCAACTAAATTTTAATTCGTAGGATATATAACCTTCAAACATGTGAAGAACATTTGGAGGAGAATGAAAATGAAAAAAAATAATATCTTAATATTATATAAAATTATTTACACCTCTTGAACTCCCTTGAACAGTTTCACGGATGTCCTAAAGTCCATGGATCACAATTTGAGATTTGCTGCTTTAAAAGATTATAGAAGTCTAACAATGTCTCCATTCATTCTTGTATCTGTAATATCTACCATCACATATTGTTCAAATAATAGTACTACCTTTTCCTTGAAAATGGACTGAATTTCTACCAAAATTTCTAACCTGCAGGCTAAAAATTTAAGTATCCCTAATTTTTAGCCCTCATATTCTCCACAGAGCTGATTATTCTAATTATGTTTTTGAAGAAATGCTAGTTTGCCAATTTCTGTCTTAACATGTGGCATCTGGAACCAAATGCATCTAGATAATATAATCACTATAACCATTGTAGTCACAACAAAGTAGAGTCTCATATGTACTTATCTAATCTTCCAACACTTCATTTTCACTTTGCCATTCTTCCACTTCAACAATGAGAATGTGTGGGGAAAATGTGAAGAACTTACAGATCAAGCACATATTGATCAGGGACTGTTAGCTAAAGCCTTCAGGCCTCAGGTGAGGAAGCATGTGATTTTTAGATAAGGCTTGGACTATATTCTATTGTTCAAAGAAGACACTGGTGGGAAAGCTCCACTGTCCAAAAGAGGATCCATGGTGAGGAAGCATGCCATTTTAGATAAGGTCTGGGCTATATTACATTGTTCAAGGAAGGACACTTGTGGGAAAACTATACATCTACTGCATTTCACTGACTAAATAGGAGAATAGACTTATTTGACCAAGCACACCATATAGAGGGTGGGATTTTGAAGGTTCTTTGTCAGAAATGTATAAATATTGTGAGCATTTTCAAGGGAGTGGCTCTCTCCTGCTGTGAATTTGGCTCACAGACCAGGATGGGGTCCCCTTCTTGAGATTCTAATAAATAATTCTGCTTTCTATGAGTGATCGCTGAGTAGTCACTTTGGGTAGGTCTTTTTGTCCCAACAAGAACAATAGAAGCCTTATGATCTAAACCTTTTAAAATCAAATATTCTAGACTAAATCTTATTGAAAGCACTTGTGTCATTCACAGGCCAGATTAGAATGTGATATAGTTTATTGTTTTAAAAATCAATAAAGATAACTTCTCTTAAAATTAAAAGAATAAAATTCATTGAAAAGAAATATTCAGTCATGTGTTTTGAGAAGAGTAAAGATATCTATTCATGTGAGAAAGGAATAGATAGTTTGAGGAACTTTCTGAATGATGTAAAGAAGACAAGGGAAGAAAGTCTTGTTAAATAGTATCAGTTCACTGCCCACCTCTCCACCACCCCAGAACAATAATGTTAGGCTCTAAACTGTGAGAATGAAAAAAAAAAAAAAAAAGGAAGTGACATGTGAGGTTTAGAGAAAGATGAAAAATTTGGAATAACAGTTGTGAGTGGAGATGCAAAATTAAAAGTAGGAAAGATCATAGTAAAGTGAAGTAAAGAGATAACCTTTAGAGTGATTTTTTATCAAACTAAATCCAAATGTCATGTTTATAAGAGTAAACATGATAGATAATGGAAGTAATTCAAGGATGGAGTTTGGCAAGACATTTTAAGTAGGAAAAGGGTCCAAGGAATTAAAGTATAAACAATATTGTAGAATTGAAGTAATTCACCAAGGAACTGGGATAGCAGAGGGAGAGGAAGATAATCAGTTGATGGCAGAGAAAAGAACTGAAGAGTAAAGAGATTAACATTCACAAAGGAGATAAAGAACAAATTTTGGGGCCAATAAGGCATAAGGGAAGAGGGAATCAAATATTATAATCAGCTAAGTTGATTTTAAAGTTCTTAAATATGCAAGTGAATAATTTTTGTGTAAGAGAATGGTAAGTTATAGGTAGTTAACATGGAATAAAAGAAATGTCAACAAATGAGCAAAATGATAGGATTAGAAGTTAGCATAATTCAAATGTTAAATTCCCCTGTTGAAGGTCAGGAGATGGAATGGAGAGTGCAGGCAGTCATTAAACCCATTCAGGAAGATGTGGGGGAGAGGAAGTGTTCAGGTAATAGAACTGAATAGTGAGAAACTCAAAGGAAGAAGAGAAGTTGCTTAAGAATGTTTTTCAAAGGAAAATCCACACATGCCAGTCAAGATAGATGTGTGTTCCAATTCCCTCATGAAAATAATGAATGTGAAATTTCCTGGGGTAAGTTATCCCTGCACTGAACCAGATTGCAAGTTATTTTGACTTATACTCTTTAAGAGCAATATGACACTTAGGGATCTTAAGTGACTTGCCCAATTGGGTATATAGCTGCCTATTAAGAACCAAAGACAGAAATATATTATAAATGTTGTTCATTCTGCCTCAGGCATTCTATTCTTTATGTCATGCTTCCTTTCTTTTTCTCAATGATTAGAATTAAATCCACAGTTAAAGTCTATCCTTTTTACTTCTCTTTATGTAAGATAAAATCATTACTAGGGCATATGAAGAATGTATCAGGTATTCTACTTTAAAAAAATCATATTTCATCTTTGCATTTTTGAAATTTTTATTACTAGGATTTATTAATTCTATGGCAGTTTCATATCTGTCATCATATTCTTCAAATACTTCACTGTATAGAAATAATCCTATAATGATAACACTGCTATCTACCTATGTTGCTATAGGTCTACATTGGTCTTCATTTTCTTTCTCTTCAAATGAAAATTTTTCATTTTCCTATTTCAAGTTCAAATAGAGAGCCATATGCCCTTGTAAGATACACATTAATTTCTATTTCATTTCAGCTGTCAAATACTTACTAGCACATGTTTTGATAGGCTTGATAAGAGCTCATTTATCTCCTTAAGAAAACAAATTTTATACTCGAAGAAAATTTATGTGTAAGTAATTTTTCTCTTAATTTATCTGTTTTTTTTGTGGAGGATTCCACTAGTTAACCATCCTCAAAATTGTTCCTATGCTTATTCAATATCATTCAATCCATCTTCCAAATCACTGCGATGTAGGTAAGGCCATGTTACTCCCTTCTTCAAGGAGGTTTCAGTGGTTGATTTTGCTATTAAAATAAAACAAGGACTCCCAGGTTTTCCATTAAAGATCTTTACATTCTAATTTCAACCTATGTTTCAACTTATTAACTTGTTCTATGTTTTAATTATACTGTTCATTCTGTTGTTCCTTAGATATTTAGATTGTTAAGGAAAAATTAATTTAATACATGATGAAAATAATCCATAATTTTTTCTCAAATGAACATAAGGGATAATCTATTAATTTTCTCTGTCAATAGCTTTGTAACTCCCTAGACTTTAATCAAGATTCCATTAAATTATTCCATATGGTTTTTCCTCAGTAGAAAATTATTTATAAAATTCTTTCAAATTATCTAAATTATTTTGAAATATAATTTTCAAATTAAGAACAATAATCACTTGGTTAAAATGTTTGTATATTGAATTTGTATATTTGTATATTGAATTTTAGCATATGCTATCATAAAGTTTTAATGTATATGGAAATCCTCTTAGCTTTTTGGAAGAAGGTGTTATATGAATATAATTTTTATCTCTGAAATAGCCAGCAACATAATCTTTTGAGCTACTGAGAGGAGATGAAAATAGAAAAGAGAAAAAATTGCATAGCCACCCATGTTAAACTTTCCTGCAACTAGTGTACTATTCAGTCACAAGCTCCTACACTTTAGTTTCTCATCCTAAAAACAGGCAAGGAAGTGTTAAAGTGAGAGTGCAGCAAGTTATTTCCATATGGTTAGAGTACTCTTTCCCAAACAGTATACCAAGATACTTCCGCATGCCTTGGAGACTTTCTGAGAGCAAAATGATAGGGCAATCTGTATTTTCTTATTTCCTGTGACCAAATTTTGACCACAAAAAGGACATAGTTGTAGCCAGGATATAGAGAAGGAGGAAGTGTGAACAATGTGAATATGAGCATGATGTGGGGTGAGAAAGATGGAGTGATTGATACTGGAGAAGTCTGAATTTCACAAACTGGAAATAAATAGAAAATACTACAGTGTGATATATTTAATAGCTAAAAATAAAAAATTTGAAGAATACAAACCATGGCTAAGACTGTGCAACAATGCACAGCACTACTGTATATATGAGTGTTTTGTTTTGTTTTGTTTTTTTGAGGGAGGGAACAAAAAGGATTATAAAATAAACCATATTTCTTATTTTTATTTTCTATTTTTCTTTTACAAATAAGGCATGGATTTTTTTTCTGTTTTTCTTTTATGAATAATACATGTTTTAATATATGCTGGTATCCATTTTATTTCAGGGTCAGAATGTCCATTAAGATGATGTGGTGGTAATTGATCATCTTGGCCTGATCTTTCATATAGAGACATTTCCCAGAGAAAAGCATTCTCTGCCATTTTTTTTTCTTTTTATTTTGTTAATGTTCTATTGCTTATTGAATAGGCAAATTAACAAAAAACTTTTTTGTTGATAGTTGAAAAAAACACTAAAGTGTAAACTAATCTTTTGCAGCTTTGCTAAAAGTAAACTTGGGACAACTTCTGTATCGGAAAGGATGATGAGAACATGAATCTTTTCATCTACCTACATTATTTTATTTTCTTTTATAAGATGTCCATTTTTAATATTTAAAAATTTTGCTTAGTTAAGAAAATATTAATATTTATGGTGACAACATTTATAAAGTACATCCTTAAATCTTTATAGATAAATGCTATAGATGTTTTCTTGAAGAAACAGTTTTGTATATAAAAATGTTCTGTTTCTATTGTGATTTATGCATTGAATTTTTAAGTTCAATTTACATTTTTATGTTTGGTATTGAAATTTTTCATGTGGTAATTTGAGGATAATTTTTAATATTCACTTTTACAAAACCTTGTGTTCCAAATTTTTCTCCCTCCCTCTCCATTTCCTTTTCCTTGGACAGCAAATAATTCAATACATGTTAAACATGTGCAGATCTTCTATATATATTTCCACAAATTATAATGATGCTTTATTAATGCTACAATTTACTTGCCTAATATGCATAGTTCAATTAGCTTAGGCTTCTTAAGGACAAGCTTTTTTTTATTTTATATTTCTAAGAGCCTGTTTTTGAATTGGTTTTATAAATTTTTTCGTGCCATTGCACTTATTCACATTAATTCACCTTTGTTCAATGTATATTTGTTGAATTATCATTGATTGAATTTAATTAAAAGAATACAAAAAACTCATGTATTTCCAGTCTTTAATACTGAATAGTAAAGAAGTTACTATTTGAAAAAAGTTACTATTTGAAACCTAAATGAAAATAAAAAAATTAAAAAGATATATCAATCTGACTTTTTGTTGAGGGAATAGTAAGTTTTTATAGCCACCTTTTGATGACATATTCTATGTTTTATTATTATTATCATATATAATATTTTAGAATACCTGTAAATATATTATAGTCCATATTAAAATTTTGAAATTTTGTACTAACACAGTACTGCTGAAGTTTCATTTGCTTCAAAAGTCTTACTGCCATTGGACTTTGATTTTGATTTTTTGATAAATTTTCCAACAATGAGAGACACAGATTGTTCCTTGATAGCAAAGAAGTTGTTTAATGTTTCTTTCAACAGAGTCATATAATTTAATATCAACTGTGGGCATCAAAAATCAATGATTTATTTTATTGTGATTTCCTATTTCACTTGAAAGCCAAACTTAGTTTATATAATAAAGTGGACATAAGGCTGGGTAAATTCATAAGGAACCAAAATTGTCTTTTTACAAAAGGGGGGGAAAAAGCACATTTGTTTACATAACAATTGACTTTGTTTTCAAGATATATTCAAATAGCATACTTCCACACAGACATCAACTACTGAGAAATTCTCATTATACTTGCATTTATTTTATATATTTTAATACCTTATTAAAATATGAGTGTCAGAATCTAGTCAAAGGCTTTTTGAAAGTGTATTAATTTTGTATAAAATTGTTCAGGCTGATTGTATAACAGCCATTAAATCTGAAACAATTTGCTCTTTATAACCTGGCAATTACTGGAGTCCTCTTTTGGTTGGTGTGTGTGTGAGTATGTGCGTAAATATGCATGCACATATATGTATGTGATTGCATACATACATAATAAATATATAGAAAGTAAGATACACAGAGAAATCTTATATATATTGTATCTTGCTATGTATCTATGTCTAGAAATATTTAGATCATACAGATATGTATTTGAAAATGAAATTTTCTATTCAGCTCTGTTTTTTTCATCATAAATAAATTAAAATCACCTATTTCATTGACCAGAGGGCAGTTTGAGTTTGGGGATGGTCAAAAGCCAAATACTTGGGAGGAGGAAAAGCAGAAAAGCAATGAGAAAATATAATTAGGGGAAAACAAAATGGCAGAAAAATACAAAGTTATTAATTTTAACAGTGGATATGAATGGCATGAACTCTCCCATAAAATAGAAGAAGACAGACTGGATTAAAATCCAGAATCCTACAATTGTTATTTAAAGGAAACACATATCAAGCTGAGTGATACATTCAGAGTAAAGACAAAAGGCTGGAACAAAATATATTAAGCCTCAGCTGAAGTAAAAAAAAATAAGGAAAAAATATCAGTACTGAAAATATAGGTACCAAGTTGTATAGCATCCAAATATTTAGAGACTTTAAGAGAGCTGGAGGATTAGATAGCAAAAATACACTAGTGGGGGATCTCAAACTTGCTCTCTCAGAATTAGATAAATTGAACCACAAAATAAATAAAAAGAGGTTAAGGAGGTAAATAGAATTCTAGAAAATTTAGGTATATTTTTGAAGACAATTCAATGGTGACAGAAAAGTATATTCATTTTTCTTTACAGTACCTGGCATCTATACAAAAAATCTTATTTTTGTATTAGGGGATCTATTAGGGTATAAAATTGTCAAAATCAAATACAGAAAGGCAGAAATAGTAAATTCATTTTTTTTAGATCATGATGCAATAAAAACGACACAATAAAAAGCCAGGGGAAAACAGACAAAAATTGATAGACAACTAAATAATCTAATGTTAAATAATGAGTGAATCAAACAAAATGTCATATTCTCAATCAATAATTTCATCCATGAGAAAGACAATTATGAGACAACCTACCAAAATTTGTGGGATGGTGCCAAAGCAGTTATTAAGGGAAAATTTTATATCTCTAGATACTTACTTGCATGAAATAGAAAAAGAAGAGATCAGTGAATTGGGCTTGCAACTAAAAAAGCTAGAAAAAGAACAAATTAAAAAATCCTAATTAAATGCCAAATTTGAAATTCTGAAAATAAAAAGTGATATTAATAAAACTGAAAGTAAGAAACCTAACTACTGAATTATTAAACATAACTAAAAGTTGGTTTTAGGAAAAAACAAGAAAATAAATAAAACTTTAATTAATTTGATTATATAAATGAAAGAACATTAAATTGTTAGTATCAAAAATGAAAAGGGTGAACTCCACCAATGAAGAGGAAATTGGAGCAATAATTAGAAGTTATTTTGCCCAACCATATGTCAATAAGTTCAATAATCTAAGGGAAATGGAGGAATACTTACAAAAACATACATTGCCCAGCTTAACAGAAGAAAAACTAACTTCCTTAAATGGTTCCATTTTAGAAAAAGAAATAGAAAAATCTATTAATCAACTACCTAAAAAAAAACTCCAGGGCCACATGGATTTACATGTGAATTCTACCAAACATTTAAGGAACACTTACTTGTAATACTATGAAAATACATGAAAAAATGGGGAAAGCAGAAGTCCTACCAAATATCTTTTATGACACAGATATGGTGCTGAAACTTAAACCAGGTAGGGTCAAAACAGAGAAAGGAAACTACAGAAAAATCTCCCTAATGAATATTGATGCAAAATTTTAAATAAAATATTAGCAAAGAGATTACAGAAAGTCACTCCCAAGATGATCCACCCTGACCAAGTAATATTTATTCCAGGAATGCCGGGCTAATCCAGTATTAGGAAAACTATTAGCACAATTGACTATATCAATAAACAAACCAAGAAAAACCAAATGGTTATCTCAATGGATGCAGAAAAAACATTTGACAAAACCCAAGAACAATTGCTATTAAAAACACTAGAGAGCACAGGAATAAATGGACTTTTCCTCAAAATGATCACTAGCATCTATTTAAAATCACAAGCAAGCATCATATGTAATGCCCACAAATTAGGATCATTCTTAATAAGATCAGGGGTGAAACCAGGATTCCCACTATCATTGTTACTTTTAAATATTGTATTAGAAATGTTAGTTTTGCTGCTTTGCATTTTTGTTTTTCATCCCGGGTTATGTATACCTTCTAAATCCATTTCTCCCTGAGAACTGTTCGGTTCTGCACACATATATTGTATCTAAGATCTACTGTAACATATTTAACATGTATAGGACTGCTTGCCATCTGGGGGAGGGGGTGGAGGGAAGGAGGGGAAAAATCAGAACAGAAGTAGTGCAAGGGATAATGTTGTAAAAAAAATTACCCTGGCATGGGTTCTGTCAATAAAAAGTTATAAAAAAGAAAGAAAGAAAGAAAGAAATGTTAGTTTTGACAATAAGAGAAGAAAAATAGATTTTCAAAATTAGAGTAGGTAATGAAGAAACCAAATTATTATTCTTTTCAGATGATATTATGGTATTTTTAGAAAATCCTAAATAATCGACTAAAAAGCTACTAGAAACAGTTCACAACTTTAGCCAAGCTACACACTACAAAATAAATCCACATAAATTATCATCATTTTTATTTATTATCAACAATGTCCAGCAGCAAGAGATACACAGAACAATTCCATTTAAAATAATTATATATAATAGAAAATATTTAGTGATCTATTTGTCAAAGTAAAGTCAGGAATCATATGAACACAATTGTAAAATACTTCTGCAAAAATAAAGTCAGATCTAATCAGTTGGAAAAATATCAAGTGCTCATGGGTAGGCCAAGAAAATATAATAAATATGATAGTACAACATAAATTAATCTATTCATTCAGTGACATACAATACTACCAAGAAATTATTTTACATATCTGGAGAACATAATCTGGAAAAATAGAAGGTCAAGAATTTCAACGGAATTAATGAAAAAAAAAAGGCAAAAGTAAGTGACCTAAAACTGCATTGTAAAGCAGTAGTCATGAAAATCATTTGTACTGGCTAAGAAATAGAGTAGTTGATCAGTGAAGTAAGTTACTGTAATGTTCAGGCTAACTTTCTGGAAGTGCTATAGACAGGCCTTGGTCTCAGCAGGATAGACACAATGAAAATGGTCAAGAATAGAGTCTCGACTCTTTATTCTGGCTCAGTCTTGATCTTAGTGCAGGAGGCATAAGATCTACCTTGAGGCTGGGCAAAGATAGTATGCCCATCTTCAAGTCCTTCTTAGCCATTATATACTCTATTATAATTGCATCATTGTAACATACTATGCATGTGTGAACTAGAGAAACATTTTCTCATCAATTCCACTGAGTTAACAACTTGTTTCAAGTATACTTCTCTAGTGTTCTGGCTCAGTACAGGTTATGTTCCCAAGATAAAATAGTCAATTATTATAGTAATCTAGTGTTTGACAAATACAAAGACTCCAGCTTGTGAGATAGGAGCGCACTATTTGACAAAAACTGCTGGGAAAATTCAAAATTTTGACAAAAGCTAGGCATAAACCCATATCTAACACTCGATACTAAGAAATCATTGCCATGTGTTCATGATCTAGACATAAAGAATGATATTATAAACAAATTAGAAGAGCAAAGGATAGTTTACCTCTCAGATCTGTGCAGAAGGATGAAACTTGTGGCCAAAGAAAAACTGGAGTACATTATTGAATACAAAATAGATAATTTTGATACTATTAAGTTAAAAAAGGTTTTATACAAACAAAGTCAGTGCAAAGAAGATTAGAAGGGAAGCAATAAACTGGGAAATTATTTTACATTCAAGTGTTATGATAAATTCCTCATTTCTAAAATATATAGAGAATTATCTCAAATATATAGTAACATAAGTCATTCTCTATTTGATAAATGGTCAAAGGATGTGGACAGAAAATTTTCAGATGAAGAAATTGAAACCATTTCTAATCATATAAAAAGGTGTTCAAAATTACTATTCATCAGAGAAATTCAAATTAAGACAGCTCTGTAGTACCACAATATACCTCCCAGATTGTCCAAGAATACAGGAAAATATGATGACTAATGTTGGAGGAGATGTGGGAAAAGTGGGACATTAATACATTGTTGATGGATTTGTGAACTGATCCAACAATTCAAGACAGCAATTTGAAACTGTTCCCAGAGGTCATTCAAAATGTGTATACCCTTTGATCCAGCAGTGTTTCTACTGGGCTTATATCCCAATGAGATCTTAAAAAAGTAAGAGGGGTCCACATATGCAAAAAATGTTTATGGCAGCTCTTTTTGTAATGATGAGAACCTAGAAACTGAGTGGATGCCTCTAATGAACCAGAACTGTGGAGAAGTATACTTGAAGCAAGGGTTCTTTCATCAAGGTGTGTATGTGTGAACTAGAGAACCATTATCTCATCAATTCCATTGAGTTAACATCTTGTTTCAAGTATATTTCTCCAGAGTTCTGGCTTTCTACAGGTTATATTCACAAGATAAAACAGTCAATGACTATAGTAATGCTTATCTGTATACTATGGTGATTAATAGTTCTCTAGTTCAGTAAGATTGATTTAAACTTACAAAACATAATGGTTTCCTAGTATGATGCATTAATTTAATTGTAATTAGAGCATATTAACAGGAGGAAAACTAAGAAAAACAGAGAAGATTTGATCAGCCTTTTGGTGACTCTCCTGACTTCATCACTTCTCCACTAAGACCAAGGACTTGGACTCGTCCTGAGATCCTCCAGAGAGCTAGTCTAGACACCATATTTTAATCCACTCTGGTGTGGGGCTCTAGAAAGCAATTGTATGTTTTTGTCACACCAACTAGGGGCTCTAGGAAGCAGGATATCACATTCAGATGATCAGACTGCTGACTAGCTGGCTAACTAAAACTGCTGACAAAGGCTTGGAGCCTGAAGGAGACAATAAAGACTTTGGACTTTATTCCTGACTATTCTAGTGGTGATTATTCTGTTGAGACCAAAGCTGATCTGAAGGCTCTCCAGAAAACTAGTCAGAACATTACAAATGCCATCAATTGTAGAATGGCTGAATACATTAATGTATAATAATGTAATGGAATATTATTTTTCTATAAGAAACAATAAGCAGAATGATTTCCAAGAGGCCTACACATTCTTATATGAACTGATGCTAAGCAGAATTAGCAGAAGCAGAAAATCATTGCACATGGTAACAGCAAGATTATACAATGATAAATTCTGATAGACTTGGCTCTTTTCAACAGTAAGATGATTGAGGCCAGTTCTAATGATCTTGTGATGAAGAGTGCCATCTACACAAAACTAGAAGACTGTGAAAACTGTGTGAATCACAAAATAAAATTTTCACTCTTTTTGTTCTTATTTGCTTGGACTTTGTTTTCTTTATCTTTTTGTTTTATTTTCGATCCATTTTTTCTTATGTAGCACTAAAATTACACACACACGCACACACACACACACACACATATATATATATATATATACACATACATACATATATTTTAACATGTTTAAGATATATTGGATTACTTGCCATCTAGGGGAACGTGTGGGAGAAAAAGAGGGGAAATTTGTAACACAAGCTTTTGCAAGGATCAATGTTAAAATTAGCTATGTTTTGAAAATAAAAAAAATAAATTAAATTAAATATAAATATTTCATTGACACCATATCATTAAAATACTTCTTTAGTGCTCAAAAGATTTCTACAGATGAAGGAGTAGTTATATATAGCATTTCTCTCAGTCATCTTTTTTAAAAAGTAGTAGTTTCATTAGATATTATATAACTTTATATTACATTGTGAAGAGTTAAGCATTAGACATATTACCCACTAGTAAAGTCTGATATGTTTTTAATAAATGTAATAGCTGAATGATTCTGGGAAGATGACTGAGTTGGTTGATGATTTTTAAGTTCTCTTGAACAGAATGTGAATCATAAGAAAATCAACACATCTGGAGGACAAATCAAGAAGAGAAATTATAAGAATAATTGGATTGGGAGGGGGCGGAGCCAAGATGGCAGAGAAGGCACATGCAACTTTCTAAGCTCCTCTCATACCCTCAAAACTAACTATTAAATTCAGCCTTAAAAATAGCAATTGACTGCTAAAATTCATGAAGATAAGAAGAACACAACTTACCACCCGAAGACAATCTGTAAGATGACCAGGAAAGGTTTGTCCTGAGGGGCCAGGAACAGACCAGCCCAGTCAGGGAGAGTTCTGAGGAGACCAGGGGCGGGGGTCATCTCTGTGGCTAGAGAAGTTAGAGAGACTGTTATAGGCTAACTGCCCTGCTTTGATTACAAAACAGTAAAATGACAGAGAAATTAAAGCCTAAAACAGAGAGTACTCTTTAAAAAAATGCCAGAACCTAACAAGATCTGGCTATAACCACTCAAACCCAGAAGTGACTCCGGCAGACCCTTAACACAGTCCTGCAGCCACATCCTGCAGTATGGGGCTTTTGTGGGGGGCAGTTATACATCTGCACAGCAGGGGGGGAACAGCCCAGGGCAGCCTTTAATCTGCAGAGTGGGGGGCTTGGCCTGGAGCAATAGAACTTCCCCAGCAAGACTGTGCTTTCCTAAGCAGGGACACTTCTGGTCCCTGCAGGGCTCTTCACTGCTGAGCCGCCAATACCCACAGCCCCAACACAGGATTTGGCTTGGGGTAGTGAAACTTTCACTGCTTAGTGTCTAGCCCCAGGGCAGTCCTTAACCGGCACAGCAAGGTTTTTTGAAGGGCACTTTCCCAGTTGGGCCCTGCAGGCCCGAGTTACTTCAGGTGGGGAATTCTTTCACAGAGCACTCCAGTACCTCCCTCTCTTTGTAGCTGGGTGGCAAAACAGCTACCCATCCATACACCTATCACTGCTCTGCAGAAGAAGCTGATAACCTCCTGGCCCTGAAGGCAGACCCTACAGGCTTTTAAACATAAGCAAAAAGAAAAAAAAAAAAATCAAAAGGACAATTGATAGCTTCTATACAGAAATAGAGCAGCTTTTCAACCCCAAGGAGACTAATAGCAGACAGTCTCCAGACAATTGTTGGTCCCCAATACAAAAGGCTCTTCTAGAAGAGACTGCTAAAAACCTTAAAAGAGAACTAGAAGAAAAATGGGCAAAGAAAAGAGAAGCTATGCAAGAGAGCAACAATTTCCTGAAATGTGAATTGGAAAAGGTAAAAAAACTCCCAACAAGTGCAGGGACACAGAATTTGTGAATTGGAAAAAGAAAATAACTCACGAAAAAAAATAGTGAAATGGAAAAAAATTCCATACAGCAAAACAACTCATTTAAAAATTCAATTGGATATATACAAAAAAAAGTACAAAAAGCTACTGAAGAAAATAACTCATTAAAAATCAGAACTGAACAAATAGAAATGACTGATTCATTGAGACATCAAGAATCAGTCAAGCAAAACAAAAAAATGAAAAATTGAAAAAAAAATGCCAAATATTTACTTGGAAAAACAACAGACCTGGAAAATAGATCTAGGAGAGAGAACCTGAGGATCATCAGACTACGCGAAAATTAGGATGAAAAAAAGAGCCTAGATACTATTATACCAGAAATCATCAAAGAGAACTGCTCAGAAATAATAGAAATGTATAAAATAGGCATTGAAAGAAGTCATCATACACCATCTAAAAAACACACTAAAATAAAAATTCCAAGGAATATTGTGGCCAAATTTCAGAATATTCAGACTAAAGAAAAAATATTACAAGCAGCCAGGAAAAAACAACTCAAATACCAAGGTGCCACAATAAGGGCCATTCAAGATCTGGCTGCCTCAACATTAAAGGCTCAAAAGGCCTGGAATCTGATATTCCAAAAGGGAAAATAACTTAGAATGCAGTCAAAAATAAACTATTCAGGTAAGCTGAGCATTTTTTCCCATGGAAGAAGATGGACATTTAATGAAACAGAATAATTCTATTTGTTTCTAAGGGAAAAAAAAACAGATTTAAACAAAAACTTTGATCTCCAACCAAAAGACTCAAGTTAAGTAGAAAAAGTTAAAGGAACTCTTGAGAATTGTATTTCTGATGGGGATGTACATAAAAACCACTTTTATAATTTGATTTTACTGATGATAAACATAAAAAAGGGAAGTAGAAATAGAAAGGGGATAGTGTCAGAAAAAGGGAAAAGGGGAAATAAAAAGAGAAAAACTACATCCCACAAAGAGGCAAAGGAAGCCTATCATATCTGAGGGAACTTAGAGAGAGGGAGGAACATTGTGTGAATCTTACTCTCATCAAAGTTAGCTCAAAGAGAAAATAATTGACATATTTGTGTTACATAGAATCTTCTCTCACCTCATTAAAAAGTGGGAGAGGAAAAGGGAAAAGGTAAAAAGAGTAATAAGGCTCTAATTTATAAGAAATCAAGCCATTCTCCAATTGATAAATGGTCAAAGGATATGAACAGACAATTTTCAGATGATGAAATTGAAACTATTTCTACTCATATGAAAAGGTGTTCCAAATCACTTTTGATCAGAGAAATGCAAATTAAGACAACTTTGAGATACCACTACACACCGGCCAGATTGGCTAAGATGACAGGAAAAGTGAATAATGAATGTTCAAGGGGATGTGGGTTGGAGTTGTGAAAGGATACAACCATTCTGGAGAGTAATTTGGAAGTATACTCAAAAAGTTATCAAATTGGTTGATAGTTGATCAAGTTGTGTTACTACTGAGCTTTTATCCCAAAGAGATACTAAAGGAGGGAAAGGGACCTGCATGTTCAAAAATGTTCGTGGTAGCCCTTTTCATAGTAACTTCAAACTGGAAATTGAATGGATGCCTATCAATTGGAGAATGGCTGAGTAAATTATGGTACATGAATGCTATGGACTGTTATTGTTTTGTAAGAAATGACCAGCAGGATGAATATAGAGAGCTTTGGAGAAACTTACATGAACTGATGCTATATGAAATGAGCAGAACCAGGAGATCATTATACACTTCAACAACAATACTATATCATGATCAATTCTGATGGAAGTGGCTCTCTTCAACAATTAGCAGATCCAAATCAGTTTCAATTGATCAGTAATCAATAGAACCTGCTACACCCAGTGAAAGAACACTGGGAAATAGCATTTACACTATTTTTGTAGTTGTTTGCTTGCATTTTTGTTTTTCTTTCCAGGATATTTTTACATATTTTCTAAATCTGATTTTTCTTGAGCATGAAGATAAGAGTATAAGTATGTGTACATGTATTGTATTTATTGTATTTAACACATACTGTAACATATTTAACATGTATGAGACTACCAGCTATATATAAATAGATATCTACATCTATCCAAATTTATATCTATATCTGTATATACAGTACTTGAAGTGATATTACAAAAAATTTAATGAGAAAAATAACATTATGATTTCACACTTATAGATGGGAAGAAGCAAGAGACCAATAAACACATCTTTGAAGAATTCATTACAATAATCCCAAGAGCAGCAATGCAATTTGTTTTATGACTATGACAGGGGTAATAGAGATTTTTGCTTGTTGAAAGAAATATTATAGAATTATAATCCAGAAACTAATTATGAGATATGGGGCACTTAAGTGAATGATGGTATTCTTTAGTAGAATAGTTCAATGAAGAAGCAGAGATTTTGGTGAAAGGTAAGCAGTTTGATTTGGTGCATGAACATTAAACATTTGACAGGGTATTAAATTACATATAAACAAGAGAAACTAGGAGATGAGGTCTTCCATGTATATAAATATACACATGAGAATGAGGAATTACTTAAGGATATAGGAAAGAAATATTTGGTTGAAGTAAACAAAAACATAACAAATTTAAATGTAAAAGAGAAGAAAAAATCTAGTTGGAAGAAGTGTCCATTAATGTCAAATGATTAAGAGAACTCAAAAAGATAAAAAAAGCATTTTAATAAGACAATGACAAAGACACTGATGACTTCTTAAAAATAAATTTTCAATTGATTGAATGGTACAAAATGTCAATATGATGTATTATACAATTTTTTTCTGATAAAGAAGGAACAAATAAAATGAGTGATTATATGGGATGTTTTGAGCAGTGATAAAATAATTGAAGAGTTCTTTATGAATGGCTAAAATTCTTTTTTATGTTATAATTGCACTTGTTAAAGCTTCTTTATTAGCTGTAAACATATTTAGGATGATATGAGGACATAGGGTCATTAATTTGTAATGAAAAACAGAATTTAGGGACTGTAAGGAATAAGACATGGAGTCAAGAAAAGCTACATAAAATGACACATTTTGACAAATATTCTGATGACATCATGTATCACAAATCTGTAAACAGAATGAATTTAATGTTAATTTGGTTGATCAATTTAATTGATTAGTGGAAATCAGGAACAAAATTGATATGAAAAAATATCAAGCTGACTTACTTAAAAAAAAAAAAAAAACTCATTAAAAGACTACCCAACAATGTTTAAATATTTCTGTCATGTCTAATATTTTAATAATCAAAACATTTGTTTTAAAATATCAATATCAATTGTCAAGTATGCCAGAAAAATAGCTTAGAAAAAATCATTAAAAGTCCAAAGATGATTTTATATGTGGTCAGAGAGGACTAAAGAGATCGTGAATTTTACTGAGACTAGTGGTCACATAAAGCGAACTTTAACAAGATTACTTTGATAGCTGCGTTCAGGATATATTAACTTCAAGAAGGAATTGAATCAACAACCCTGATCAGAAAAAAAAAAAAAAAATCTGGGAATCAGATTTTTTATCAGAGATATAGCTTTTTAAATGGAAAAAAAATGAATATAAAGGAAAAGTTAGGAATAGCAATATTTGGCAGAAAGTTGAATCTGTGGAATGAATATGGGACAATAATTGAAGATGATGTAGTTGTGATTCTCAGTAACTTGGAGGATGATAATGTCCTAATTGTAATTCTTGAATCCCTATTACATTTACTTTCCATTGCTCAATTATATCAAAGTGAACATTTTGGTAGTTTTAGAATTAACAGCATAACCTCTGCCATTTTTGTCATTGTTTTTTCAAATTTGACAACTTTTATATGAAATCTGTATGCATTTATGCTGGGACAATTAATTAATTAATTAACCAAACAAATAAATAACAGAAAGTAGAAAAATGGAAAGAAGATGAAGATAAAGAAAAGCCCCTTTCTTTTAAAAGCTTTATTTTTGAAGCACATTAGAGGTTATCTTGTCCATTCATTCTATATGGTATTGGTAGAAATAGAAACTGTTGGAGGAGTTAGACCTGTAGTCAAGCTGACAGCTATTTGGCAATGGAACTCATTCTAAAATCCAAGTTTTCCAACACAGAATAACTTTTTCTTCTAGAGTGTTATATGACTTCCAAGATCATCTATGATCTCTTTATCCCATTATAATCTTGTCTTATTTATATATTCATTGTGCCCAAAATATCTTCGTTAATTCTAGTAACAGAGGAAGTGTTTAATAGAGTGTCTCTGCTCTTACATATATTATTATTACACTACTTTTCTGATTTTTCTAATTTGGTTATGTGCTAAATAATTCATGTCCAAATATCAGTTAACTATCCCATCCATAAGGATTTGAGGTGTAATAGTCTTTTTAAGCAACTCTTTTTCCCTCCCCAGCAACTACCCATACCCCCATGCCCTCATTTTTTATTCCTTTTTACATTCATATGTAAAAGGACAATATAATGTCCTCCAATACCTTTGACATACCAATCTACCTATATATTTTAGGCTTAATTGGATTCATTGTTTATCACAGACTTAGTAGTGTCACAAGAATGGATTTTCCTATTTTATCTAAACAAGGAATGTCATTTGACAAATATGCGATTTTTACAGAAACAATGAATCATCAAAGTGATTAAAAATTACAGTGGGCAAACAGCCTTTGAATTGAATCACACCTCTCTGGCACTCATTTAATATTTCACTGACAAGTAAACAGAACACTTTTTTCCTTGCCTATGTCCCTTTTAAACACCTTCATCTATGACCCATTCTCTGCCTCTAATTTCCTTTGGTACAGCTTTAATATCTAATATTGGCAATCTAGCCAATAGCTCTGGCCTTAGCTCTCACCATCTAATGCTCAGCCTACTTAAGTAGTTTGCTCTTGGGCTGGCTTCCTAAAATCTCTCCCCACTATAATATATTCTCTGTTCATCTGCAAAAGTAATATTTCTAAAGCACAGGTCTAACTATGTTACCTACATACTCAATAAACCCTAGTAGCTCCCTATCATCTCCAGCTCGAAAAAAAAATTATCTTTTAGGTAGTCTTTATGACCTATCTTCTCCCTGATTGCCCAAACTTTTGGTCTTCTAGTTTGCTCCCAATAATGACTTCTTCATTCCAGTGAAATTTGCTTTTTTGTTCTTCCAGGAAACACACACACACACACACACACACACATACACCATATGCCATCTCTAGGTCGCTGGTACTGTCACTGGCTGCCTGCATGCCTGGACTAGTCTTTCTCATCATTTATTCCCAGTGGTTTTCCAGGCTTTCTTCAAGCCCTCAACTTCCAGACAAAATACAACCTCCTAATAGAAACTTTTCTCAATCTTTCTGTCTTCCTTTTGTATTTCCTATTTAATCTGTTTATTGTTTGTTTTTCTCATAATTGTTTCTTTGCTAATTCCTCCTTTAGATTGTGAGCTCCTTGAATGAGAGGTTTCATTTTTTTTCTTCGTTTTAATTTTTTTTTTTATGTCTTCAATGTATAATACAGTGTTTGGCCCATAACAGTCAATCAATAAATACTTACTGATGGATACACAACATGATATGAAAGATTTTTTTTTTCTTTTCCTTTATTACCATTTTATTCTTCCTGGTAACATGTAAAAAGAAATATTTCCCTAATTTTTTTCAAAAAAATTTGTTTAATACTTTTTTTTCTAAATTACATGTAAAGATAGTTTATGAGGTTCATTTTTGTATGATTTTGAGGTTCAAATTTCTCTCCCTTCCCATTTCTTTCTCCTTACCTTCCCTTTGCCTATTCCTAGAGAGCAAGCAATTTAATATAGATTATATATGTGCAATTATGTTAAATATATTTCCATCTTGGTTATATTGTGAAAGAATAATCAAAAGAGAGGGATAAAAATAAAAGAAAAAAAATCAAATTTTTAAAAATTGAAAATAATATGTTTTTGTTTGCATTTAACCGCCACAGTTTTTTTTCCCCCTTTGGATCTTGATAGCATTTTCCTTCATAAGTTTTTTTTTTATTTGTTTGTTTGTTTTTTGTGTTCTTTTGGAATTGTCTTATACCATCTATTGCTGATAAGATCAATGTTCACTCAGCATCAGTTCATATGAGCTTTTATAGGTATTTCTGAAATCCAATTGCTCTTTATTTGTAATAGAGCAATAGTATTTTCTTATATTCATATATCACAGCATGCACATACATTCCCCTGAAGAATGTGAAGAGAATTTGATCAATTTCCAATTCTTTGCCACCACAAAAAGAAAGCATTGCTATAAATATTTTTGTTGCCTGTGGGTCTTTCCCTCTTTTTATACTCTATTTGGGATACAGATCCTGTAATGGTATTGCTGAATGACAGAGTATGCACCAGCCTTTTGGGGATTGTTCCAAATTGTTTTCCAGAATGGTTTAATCAGGTCACAACTCCACCTACAATCCATTAGTGGACACTAATTGTACCACATCCCTTCCAACATTTATCATTTTCTTTTCCTGTCATCTTACATAATCTCAGGGGTATAAAGTAATACCTCAGAATTGTTTTAATTTGCATTTTTTCTGATCAATAATAATTTAGAGTACAGCTTTCATATAACTATAGAAATTTTAATTTATTCAGCTAAAAAGTGTCTGTTCATAGCCTTTTTACCAATTTTCTTGATAAATTTGATTCAGTTCTCTCTATATTTTAGAAATGAGGTCTTTACCTTTAGGGGAAAAAAAAGGCCTTTCTGCCTTTACAGAAACACTAATTATAATACACCCCAGCTTTCTGCTTAACTTCTAATTTTGACTATATTGCTTTTACTTGTGCAAAATCCATTTAATTTAATGTAATCAACATCATCCATTTTGCATTTTATAGTGTACTCTATTTCTTGTTTGGTCATAAAGTCTTACCTTCTCCAATGATCTAACATAAACTATTCCCTGCTCTCTCAATTTGTTCATAATATCATCCTTTATGTCAAAATCATGAACCCATTTCATCTTTATCTTGGTACAGGGTAAGAAATGTTCATCTATTCCCCGTTTCTGTCAAACTATTTTTCAAATTTCCTACCAGTTTTTGTCAAATAGTGAGTTCTTATTGCAGAAAATTGAGTCTTTGGGTTTATCAAACAATATTGACTATTGTGGCTTTTGTACCTTAACTATTCCACTGATTCAACACTATTTCTTAGCCAGTAATAAATGGCTACTTTATTGTACAATTTTAGGTCTAGTGCACCTGAACCAACTTCCTTTGCATTTTTATCTAATTAACTTGCTATTTTTAGTATTATTTTCTTCCAGATGAACTTTGATATGATTTTTTCTAGCTTGATAAAATAAATTTTAGCAGTTGGATTAGTATGACACTATTTGAGTAAAAAAAAAAAATAGATAGAATTGGAATTTTTTATGATGTTAGCTCAAACTGCCCAAAAACAATAGATATTTTTCATATTGTTTAGATTTGACTGTTTACAAAGTATTTTCATATTGTTCTTTAATTTATGGGTGTGTCATGACGAAAGATTTCAAAATGTCATATTCTCTCTAATTATTTTAAATAGAATTTCTTTACTTTTTGCTGCCAGATATAGTTGGTAATAAATAGAATATATAGAAACACTGATGATTTCTATCCTGCAACTTTGCTAAAGTTATTAATTGTCTCAAGCACTCTTACTTGATTGTCTAGAATTCTCTTAAGAATAATATCATCTGTTAAGATAGTCTTGTTTCCTCATTACTTATTCTAATTCCTTCAATTTCTTTTCTTCTCTTAATGCTAAAACTAAATTTCTAAAATAGCGTTAAATAATAAAAATGACAATAGGGCATCCTTTTTTTCACCCCTGATCTTATAAGGGGTGATTCTATTTTATTACAATTATAAATATTGTTTCTTGTTGGTTTTAGATAGATGGTACTTTTCATTTAAAGAAAAAGCCCATTTATTCCTTTGATTTCTAGATGCTTTAATGGAGTAAATATTGTTAATTTTAAAGTTTTTTTCCTCTACCTATTTAGATAATCATATGATTTTTTTGGTTTTGTTATTGATGTGGTCAATTAGGATGATTGTTTTCTTAATAATGAACCAGCCCAAGAACTCTTGAGAACAGTTTTTCTGTTAAAGGCATACATAAAGAACACAGAGATAATTTGATGTTACTGTTATAATATAAAAAAAGGAAGTAGAAGTGGGAAGGGGATTGTATCAGAAAAAGGGGAAAAGGGAGATAAAAAGAAGGAAATTACTTCCCACGAAGAGGCAAAGGAAACCTATCATATCTGAGGGGATTATGGGAAAGGGAGGAACATTGTGTGAATCTTACTGTCATCAGACTTGGCTCAAAGAGAAAATATTGGATATATTTTATTTACAGAGTAATTTCTTTCACATCATTAAAAGTTGGAAGAGGAAAAGGGAAAAGGAAAAGAGTAGGCTAAATAGAAGGGAATAAAGAAAAAAAAGGGAAAGGTATAAGAAAGGGGGGAGAAACACAAAGGGCATGGGAGGGATTCTAAAAAGGGAGAGCTGCATGAGGCAAGTGGTGTCCGTGAGTTTAAAACCAGGGAAGGGGATAACTGGGAAAGGAAAAGTATAATCTGGAGATAATAAGATGGCAGAAAATACAAATTTAGTAATTTAAACTGTAATTGTGAATGGGATGAACTCTCCAAAAAATCAAAGGCAGGTAGCAAAATGGATTAAAAGCCAGAATCCTACAATATGTTGTTTGCAGAAAACATATTTAAAGCAGGGTGATACATACAGAGTAAAGGTAAAAGGCTGGATCAGAATCTATTATGTTTCAGGTGATTCAAAAAAACAGGGATAACCATCCTTATCTCAGATCAAGCAAAAGCAAAAATTCATCTAATTAAAAGAGATAAGGAATGAAACTATATCTTGCTAAGGGTAGCATAGGCAATAAAGCATTATCAATACTAAACATACATGCAACCAAGTGTTACAGCATCTAACTTACTAATGGAGAAGTTAAAGAGAGCTGCAGGAAGAAATAGATAGCAAAGCTATAATAATGGGAGATCTCAACCTTGTACTCTCAGAATGAAATAAATCAAACCACACAAAAAATAAGAAAGAAGTTGAAGAGGTAAATAGAATACTTAAAAAATAGATATTATAGACCTCTGGAGAAAAGTGAATGGAGACAGAAAGGAGTTTCTTTCTTTCTTCTCAGCAGTTCATGGAACCCATATAAAAATTAACCACATATTAGGACATAAAGACCTCATAATTAAATGAAGAAAGGGAGAAATAGTAAATGCATTCTTAAAGATCACAATGCAATAAAAATCACATTCAACAAAAAGCTAAGGGTAAATAGACCAAAAAGTAATTGGAAACTAAATAATCTCATCCTAAAGAATGAATGCATGAAACAGCAAATCATAGACACAAATAATAATAGCACCTAAGTGAATGATAACAATGAGACAACATACCAAAATTTGTGGAATGCAGCCAAAGCAATAATAAGGGGAAATTTTATATCTCTAGAGGCTTACTTTAATAAAATAGAGAAAGGGAAGATCAATGAATTGAGCTTTCAACTTAAAAACCCCCAATCAAATACTAAAATTGAAATTCTAAAATGAAAAGGAGCAATTATTAAAATTGAAAGTAAAAAAATTATTAAAGTAATAAATAAAACTAAGAGTTAGTTTTATGAAAAAAAACAGTAAAATAGATAAATCTTTGGTAAATTTATTTAGAAAAAGGAAAGAGAAAAATCAAATTGTTAGTCTTAAAAATGAAAAGTGAGAACTTTCCACCAATGAAGAGGAAATTAGAGCAATAATGGAGAATTACTTTGCCCAAATTTATGCCAAAAAATTTGATAATCTAAGTGAAATGGATGACTATCTTCTTCAAAAATATAGCTTCCCAGATTAACAGAGGAGGAAGTAAATTGCTTAAATAGTCCCATTTCAGAAAAAAAAAAAATAAATAGAACAAGCTATTAGTCAACTCCCTAAGAAAAAATCCCTAGGACCAGATGGATTTATATGGGAATTCTACCAAAAATTTAAAGAACAATTAAGACTAATGTTATATAAAGTATTTGAAAAAATAGGGAATGAAGGAGTCCTACCAAATTCCTTTTATGATACAGACATGGTACTGATACGCAAACCAGGTAGGTTAAAAACAGAGAAAGAAAATTATAGACCAATCTCCCTAATGAATTTTTATGCAAAATTCTAAAATAAAATTTAAGTAAAAAGATTATAGAAAATCATCTCCAGGATAATACACCATGACCAAGTAGGATTTATACCAGGATTGCAGGGTTAGTTCAATATTAGGGAAACTATTAGCATAATTGACTATATCAATAACTAAATTAACAAAAAACATATGATCATCTCAATAGATGCAGAAAAAGCATTTGAAAAAATCCAATATCCATTCCTATTAAAAACACTTGAGAGTATAAAAATAAATGGGCCTTAAAATAACTGCCAATAGTATAAAATATTTGGGAATCTATCTTCCAAGGGAATGTCAGAAACCATAAAACACTTTCCACAAAAATAAAGTCAGATCTAACCGATTGGAAAAATATCAAATGCTCTTGGATAGGTGGAGAGAATATAATAAAAATGACAATACTACCTAAACTAATCTATTTATTTAGTGTTATACATATTTTAATGACCTAGAAAAAATAACAAAATTTATCTGGAAGAACTAAATGTCAAGACTTTCAAGGGAACTAATGAAAAAAAATCAAATGTAGGTGGCCCACCTCTAACAGATCTTAAAGTATATTAAAAAGCAGCAGTCACCAAAACCATTTGGTATTGGCTAAGAAATAGACTAGTCGATCAGTGGGATAGGTTTAAGTTCACAGGACAAAATAGCCAGTAAAATCACCCAAAGACCCCAGCTTTTAGTATAAGAATTCATTGTTTAAAAGAAAAAAAAAAAAAAAACACTGCTGGGAAAATCAGAAAATAGTATGGCAGAAACTAGGCATTGGCCCACACTTAACACCATAGACCAGGATAAGAAAAAATGGGTTCATGAACTACGCATAAAGAATAAGACCTAAATAAATTAAAAGAACATAGAATATTTTACCTCTCAGATCTGTGGAGGAGGCAGTAATTTGCGATGAAAGAAGAACTATAGAGCATTATTAATTACAAAATAGAAAATTTTGATTATTGAAAGTTTTTGTACAAACAAAACTAATGGAGACAGGATTAGAAGGGAAGCAATAAACTGGGAAAACATTTTAACAGTCAAAGGTTCTGATAAATGCCTCATTTCCAAATTATATAGAGAATTGACTCTAACTTGTAAGAAATCAAGCCATTCTCTGATTGATAAATGGTCAAAGGATATGAACAGAAAATTCTCAGATAAAGAAAGTGAAACTATTTCTACCCATATGAAAAGATGCTCCAAGTGATTATTAATCAGAGAAATGAAAATTAAGACAACTCTGAGATACCACTATACAGCTGTCAGATTATCTAAGATGACAGGAAAAGATAATGACAAATGTTGGAGGGGATGTGGGATAACTGGGACACTGATGCATCATAAGTGAAATTGTGAATACATCCAGCCATTCTGAAGAGTGATTTGGAACTATGCTCAAAAAGTTATCAAACTGTACATACCTTTTGATCCAGCAGTGTTTCTACTGGGATTATATCCCAAAGAGATACTAAAGAAGGGAAAGGGAGCTGTATGTGCAAAAATGTTTGTGGCAACCATTTTATAGTGGCTAGAAACTAGAAATTGAATGGATGCCCATTTAGAAGAAGGCTGAATAAGTTGTGGTGTATGAATATGATGGAATATTATTGTTCTGTAAGAAATGACCAGCAGGATGATTTCAGAGAGGCTTGGAGAGAGTTACATGAACTGATGCTGAGTGAAATGAGCAGAAACAGGAAATCATTAAACACTTCAACAGTAATACTATATGAGGATCAATTCTGATGGATGTGGCTCTCTTCAACAATGATGAACCAAATCAGTTCCAGTTGTTCAATAATGAAGAGAACCAACTTCATGCAGGGAAAGAACTATGGGAAATGAGTGTGGACCACAACATAGCATTTCCACTTCTTCTGTTTTTGTCTACTTGCATTTTTGTTTTCCTTCTAAGGTTATTTTTACTTTATTTCTGAATTCGATTTTTCTTGTGCAGCCAAATAACTGTATAAATATGTATACATATATTGTATTTAACATATACTGTAACATATTTAACATGTATTGGTCTACCTGCCATCTAGGGGAGGGGGTGGGGGGAAAGAGGGGAAAAGTTGGACCAGAAAGTTTTGCAAGGGTCAATGCTGAAAAATTACCCACACATATGTCTTGTAAAGAAAAAAAAAGCTATAATAAAAGCAAACAAACAAACAAATAAATATTCAGTCAAACTCACTTGTAAATCCAATTAAATTTGAATTTTTTTCCTTAGGGAGTTCATTGATGACTTCTTTTTCTGTTTGATGATTTCTTTTTCTGTTAATCTAGAATTTTCTATTTTTTTTTTCAATATCCATTCATTTTACTTACATTGCCAGGTTTTTTGACATATAGTCAAGCAAAATAGCTTCTAGTTATAGCTTTAATTTCGTCTTCTTTGATGGTGAATTCATCCTTTTAATTGTTGATACTGGTAATTTGATGTTCTTTTTGATTTCTAAACAAATTAACCAAGAGTCAAATAATGATTAGCCCCTTAATTCTCTCCTCTATTGTGATAGTTCTTTTGTCCTTCTTTGGGAAAATAATTTAGCCTGCTCTATCTTCCTCACAGGACAATATTTTTTTTTACCTCTTTATTACTTTTTTAATATTTCTCCATCAAATTTAACTTATACCTACATCCTGTCCACAGACTCTTTCTAATTACCTTATTAAATATAGAATAGTCTAAAAGTACAAGTATTATTTTCCCATGAAGGAAAATAAACAGGTTTCCATTTCTTTCTTTCTTTACTTTTGTTTTGTTTTGTATTTACTATTTTATGTTTCCTTCTTTTTGGTTTTATTTTTATTCTTGTATTTGAGGATCACATTGTGTATTCAGCTCTGATTTTTTCATCAGGAAAGTTTGGAAATCTCCTCTTTCAATGAATATCAATCTTTTCCCCTAAATGATTTTCCCCTAAATCAGTATTGCTAGGTAGTTGATTCTTAATAATTAAAGTTCTTTTAACTTCTGAAATATCATATCCCATGCCCACCAATTCTTTTTTTAATAGTTTTTTTTTTTAAATTTACAAGATATATACATGGGTAATTTTTCACCATTGACCCTTACAAAACCTTTTGTTCCAATTTTTCCCCTCTTTCCCATCACTACTTCTTCCATATGGCAGTAGAGCAATACTTGTTAAATATGTTAAAGTATATGTTAAATACAACAGATGTATACATATCCATACAGTTACTTTGCTGCACAAGAAGAATCAGACTTTGAAATACTGTACGATTAACCTGTGAAGGAAATCAAAAATTCAGGCAGACAAAACCAGAGGGATTGTAAATGCTATGTAATGGTTCACACTCATTTCCCAGAGTTCTTTCACTGGGTGTAGTTCTTTCTAGTCATTATTGAACAAATGGAGCTGATTTGGTTCATCTCATTGTTGAAGAGAGCCATGTCCATCAGAAATAATCATCATATAGTATTGTTGTTGAAGTATATAATGATCTCCTGGTCCTGTTCATTTCACTCAGCATCAGTTCATGTAAGTCTATCCAGGCGTTTCTGAAATCATCCTATTAGTCATTTCTTACAGAATAATAATATTCCATAACATCATATACCATAATTTATTCAGCCATTCTCCAGTTGATGGGCATCCACTCAGTTTCCAGTTTCTGGCCACTAAAAAGAAAGCTGCCACAAACATTTTTGCACATACAGATACCTTTCCCTTCTTTAAGATCTCTTTGATGACCACCAATTCTTTAAGATAGAATTAAGTCCTGGGTGTTACTGACTGTGATTCCTTGGAATTTGATGCTACTTTTTACTTTCCTATTTACTTCATTAGAGATAGTAGCCTATATACTGAGTAATTCCCTTGGGGGCAATACTAAGAATGAAAGCAAGTTTGGAATCCAAGTAGGCAGGGCCTACTTGGTCATCCTGAAAACATGAATTTAATTTTACTATCAGATACAGAGACACTATGGAGATATAGAATTAAAGCCACTGTGAAGAGTTTTTGATGCGTGCTTAATTTTAAGTGACTGTAGCTCAACTTTTGAGCACAACTTGTTGCTTTCAATGCATCTAGTCTCATATAGCATTTTGTTCCAGGTCATATACTCATATAAAGAAATTTCTATTTCTTCCATATGTGACACATGAGGGAAATGCATATTTTCTTTTTATTCTGGGAACAAAAAGAAAGATCAAAGAAAAATTAAAACTGCTATTCGAGGGTAGAAGATAAAAGTCACAGGGAAAAGAAATATAATCTTTATTTTGCTTTTGTTTTTTCTATAAATCAGAGAAAACTTTGAGCTAAGAAAATCAGAATAAATTGGTTGGGGGTGTACCTAGCCAAAAAACAAAGCTTAAGCTTTTCTCTTTTGCCCCTACTTCCTCTTATCTTGTCCCTCACTGTATTGGACACCTAACCACTCTAAGCCCTTCCTTAATACTGAAGTAGCACAGACAATAATATCTAGTAGGGAAGAATAAGAAAAGCTAAGCTAATGTGAAGAATCTTACTCATTCATAGCCTCAGGGAGGAACCTTGACCAATCCTAAATTACCCTATATTCAATCCAATGCCTGCCTAAATTAAAGCTTTATAAAGCTTCTCCTTTTGTTCTTTGGGAAGTTTCTTCCCAAAGGAAGAGTCTCCTTTACTGGTAACCTCAATAAACACTCTTTTGTTCTAAAAAAAAAAAAGAAAGAAAGAAAGAAAGAAAGATTTTGCCCATGCTTTCTTTTTGTTCATGGAGCCAGATAAATCCAGTGAAACCATTAAATGTGAGTAATGATAATCCGAAAATTAATTACAACAACCTCCCATTGCTTGAGTTCTACAAGTATATAACTTTGTAAGACCCATGAATGATGTTACAGAAAAAAAAAAAATCCCCATTCCGATTTAGTTCAATAATTTTTAAATTCTCACTCTTGAATCAATTATTCAAATTAATTTCTCTCCTCAAGAAGGCATTTTATAGTTCCTTTTTTTTTTCACAATTTTTACTTCAACTGATTTTTGACATTTCATAGATCCATGAACTTCTATTTGTCCAATGCTAACTTTTAATAAATTAATGTTTTTAGTTAGCTTTTTTAGCCTTCTTTTGCATTTGATCAATTATATTTTTAAGTGACTGTTCAATGGATTTTCCCCCTAATTTGGAAAATTCTATTTTCTTACTGAATTTACTTTAGTCAATTATTGTGTTTCTTTTCCCAAGCTGTTAAATAACTTGTTTTCCCCACAGTTCTCCTTTATAACTCTAATTCCTTTTACCTTTTTTCTTCTATCTCTTTTACTTGACTTTGAAAGTGTTTTTTGAACTCTTTCAAGAGAAATTTTTTTAAGTTTGATAGCTATTCCTATTTACCTCTGAGGTTTCACATAAAGGCCTTTTGCTATTGCTGACCACTTGTAACTTTGTGTTCTAATCTCCCTTATTCATCCTACGTTTACTATATTATCTCCCTTCTTTTACCCTATTCCTCCTAAAAAGTGTTTTTCTTTTAACTACCCCCTCTATCAATCCAGTCTCCCTTTCCAAACAGTTATAAATCCTCTTTCTCTTATACCCCTCTTCGCCTCCTTATGGAGATAAATGTCCATACCTAATTAACTGTATATTTTACTTCCTTTTTGAGGCAACTCCAATGAGCATAAAGTACACTACTAGGAGTACTGTATTTTTTCCTTTGTCCTCTTCCCTTCCATTGTAAAAGCTATTTCTTGCCTCTGAAAGCCAAATTTTCTATTGAGCTTGTTTCTTTCCATCAAGAATGCTTGTAATACAAATAAAGTCAGACTTAAACAATTGGAAAAATATTAAGTGCTCCTGGATAGGTCGAGTGAATATAATAAAAATGACAATACTCCCTAAACTAATCTATTTATTTAGTGCTATACCAATCAGACTTCCAAGAAAATATTTTAATGATCTAGAAAAAATAACCACAAAATTCATATGGAATAATAAAAGGTCAAGAATCTCAAAAGAATTAATGAAAAAAAAATCAAATGAAGGTGCCCTAGCTGTACTTGATCTAAAACTATATTATAAAGCAGCAGTCACAAAAACCATTTGGTATTGGCTAAAAAATAGATTAGTTGATCAGTGGAACAGGTTAGGTTCACAAGACAGAATAGTCAACTATAGCAATTTAGTGTTTGACAAACCCAAAGATCCTAACTTTTGGGATAAGAATTCATTATTTGACAAAAACTGCTGGGATAACTGGAAATTAGTATGGCAGAAATTAGGCATGGACCCACACTTAACACCGTATACCAAGATAAGATCAAAATGGGTCCATGATTTAGACATAAAGAATGAGATTATAAACAAATTGGAGGAACATAGGATAGTTTATCTCTCAGACTTGTGGAGAAGGAAAAAATTTGTGACTAAAGATGAACTAGAGACCATTATTGATCACAAAATAGAAAATATTGATTACATCAAATTAAAAAGCTTCTGTACAAACAAAACTAATGTAAACAAGATTAGAAGGGAAGCAACAAACTGAGAAAACATCTTCACAGTTAAAGGTTCTGATAAAGGCCTCATTTCCAAAACATATAAAGAACTGACTCTAATCTATAAGAAACCAAGACATTCGCCAATTGATAAATTGTCAAAGGATATGAACAGACAATTATCAGATGATGAAATTGAAATTATTACCACTCATATGAATGAGTGTTCCAAATCATTATTAATCAGAGAAATGTAAATTAAGACAACTCTGAGATAACACTACACACCTGTCAGATTGGCTAAGATGACAGGAAAAAATAATGACGATTGTTGGAGGGGATGCGGGAAAACTGGGACACTGATACATTGTTGGTGGAGTTGTGAACGAATCCAACCATTTTGGAGAGTAGTTTGGAACTATGCTCAAAAAGTTATCAAACTGTGCATACCCTTTGATCCAGCAGTGTTACTACTGGGATTATATCCCAAAGAGATTATAAAGAAGGGAAAGGGCAGTATGTGCCAAAATGTTTGTGGCAGCCCTGTTTATAGTGGCTAGAAGCTGGAAACTGAGTGGATGCCCATCAATTGGAGAATGGTTGGGTAAATTGTGGTATATGAATGTTATGGAATATTATTGTTGTATAAGAAATGACCAGCAGGATGAATACAGAGAGGCTTGGAGAGAATTACATGAACTGATACTAAGTGAAATTAGCAGAACCAAGAGATCATTATATATGTCAACAACAATACTGTATGAAGATGTAGTCTGATGGAAGTGGATTTCTTTTTCAAAGAGACCTAATTCAGTTTCAATTGATCAATGATGGACAGAAGCAGCTACACCCAAAGAAAAAACCCTGGGAAATGAATGTAAACTGTTTGCATTTTTGTTTTTCTTCCTGGGTTATTTTTACCTTCTGAATCCAATTCTCCCTGTGTAACAAGAAAACTGTTTGGATCTGCACACATACATTGTATCTAGGATATACTAGGGCATATTCAACATATATAGGACTGCTTGCCATCTAGGGCAGGGGATGGAGGGTGGGAGGGAAAAATCAAAACAGAAGTGAGTGCAAGGGATAATGTAAAAAAAAATTAATCTGGCATTGATTCTGTCAATAAAAAATTACTATAATAAAGAAAAAAAGAATGCTTGTAAGTCTTCCATTTCACTGAAGGTTCACTTTTCTTGAGGACTTATTCTCAGTTTTGCTGTGTGGATGATTCTTGGTTGTGATCCTAACTACTTTGTCTTCCAGAGTATCATATTCCATGCCTTCCCATCCTTTTCTGTAGAAGTTGCTAAATCTTGTGGTTGCACAATACTTGAATTTTTTTTTCTGACTACTTATAATATTTTCTCCATAATCCAAGAGCTTTTGAATTTAGGTATAATGCTCCCATGATTTTTCATTTTGGAATCTCTTTCAGGTGTGATTAATGGATTCCTTCAATTTCTATTTTATCCTCTGATTCTAGAATATCAGGGCCGTTTTCCTTGATAATTTCTTGAAAGGATGTCCAGGCTCATTTTTTTTCCATCAAAACTTTCAGAGAGTTTACTAATTTTATTTTATTGCATTTATTTTTTTATTATAGCTTTTTATTTACAAGATATATGCATGGACAATTTTTCAGCATTAAAAATTGCAAAACCTTTTGTTCCAACTTTTCCCCTCTTTCCCTCTACCCCTTCCCACAGATGTCAGGTTGAACAATACATGTTAAATATGTTAAAGTATAAGTTAATTACAAAATAAGTATACATGTCCAAACAGTTATTTTGCTGTGCAAAAAGAATCGAACTCTGAAATAATTTTTAATTAGCCTGAGAAGGAAATCAAAAATTCAGGCAGACAGAAATATGGATTGGGAATTCTATGTAGTTCCATTCTATGGTTCAATTCATTACTGCTCTATTAGAAATGATTTGGTTCATCTCATTGTTGAAGAGGGCCATGTCCATCAGAATTGATCATCATATAGTATTGTTGAAGTATATAATGATCTCCTGATCCTTCTCATTTCATTCAGCATCAGTTCATGTAAGTCTTTCCAGGCCTTTCTGAAATTATCCTGCTGGTCATTTCTTACAGAACAATAATATTCCATAATATTCATATACAAACTGGGACACTGAAACATTGTTGGTGGAATTGTGAAATCATCCAGCCATTCTGGAGAGCAATTTGGAACTATGCTCAAAAAGGTATCAAAATGTGCATACCCTTTGATCCAGCAATGTTACTACTGGACTTATATCCTAAAGAGATTTTAAAGAAGGGAAAGGGACCTATATGTGCAAGAATGTTTGTGGCAGCCCTCTTTGTAGTGGCCAGAAACTGGAAACTGAGAGGATTCCCATCAGTTGGAGAATGGCTGAATAAATTGTGGTATATGAATATTATGGAATAGTATTGTTCTGTAAGAAATGACCATCAGGATGATTTCAGAAAGGCCTGGAGAGAATTTAATATATTTATAGAATATATTCTATATATTTATATCTATATAGTTATGGAATATATATATATATATATATATTTCTTAATTTCTCATAAACTCCCTAGTATCTGTTTGCTCAATTCTCATTTGTAAGCAATGATTTTCCTCATTAAGTTTTTAAACTTGTTTTTGCATTTGGTCAATTCTAGTTTTTAATGATTTTTTTTTTTTAACACTGAATCTTTGTACATCATTCGATTTGGTCAATTTTTATTTTTAAGGTGGTCTTCTCCTCCTTGTCTTTGTGTAATTTCTTTACCATTTGACAAAGTCTGTTTTTTAAAGTGTGATTTTCTTTACTCTCATTCTGTCTCTCCATCTCTCTATCTCTGTCTCTCTTTGTCTCTCTCTCTCTTTCTTTCTCTCTCTCTCTCTCCCCCTTTTCTACCAAGCCATTGACTTGTCATGATTTCCTTTCATCACTGTTGTTTCTGTTCTTAATTTGTCTTCTACCTCATTTACCTGATTTTCAAAATGCTTTTTAAGCTTTTCTATTTTCTGAGATTAATTCATATTTTTCTTGGAAACTCCGGATGTAGGAGCTTTGACTTTGTTATCTTTTGAGTGTGTGTTTTCATCTTCCTTGGCATCATAGGAATTCTCTATGGTGATATTTTTTCCCTTTTGTTTGCTTTTCTAACTTTGTTACATTTTCCAACCAATTATTTGACATTTAACTCTATTTTTGGCTCTGCTTCCAGGATAAGCGCACATTGTCCCAAGATACAGGGATTTTTATAAATCTGTTTTTAGAGATATGTCTTGTTTTTATTTCTTTCAAAGTTGTATAATCAAAGAAGTGTGCCTACTACTCTCCTGTCCTATGCACTGATTTGTGAGTAATAACAAGTGCTCCTTTCTGCCCTGGAACTGTGAGGATAATCCTCACTCTACTGTGGCCACAATCTCTATTGTACTAATGCTCCTCCTTACCCTGGGTCTGTCACACAGCACTGTTCCCTAGTTCTGATTATGGGCAAAGGAAGAGAGTTATGCCTTAATGCTACCAAAGACATCATTGTATTTTCCTTCTGACCTGTTTAACTCCTTTGCCATCTTTAGGCTAAGACTTCCGGAAGCAGCTGCTTCTAAGGCCTGTTCCTGTTTTGGTGGGGCTGGGGATATCCTGTTGCAGTCTGCACTGGACTGTACTATATTGTAACTCAAATACCAGTGATCTTTCCTGCTAAGCTTCTAAATTGTCTTAGGCTGGGAAATTTTTCTGTCCATGTTTTTTGGGTTTTGCTGTTCTAGAATTTGTTTACAATTTTTATTTAAAGGTTTGTGAAGCACCTGTCAGATTGGCTAAGATGACAGGAAAAAATAATGATGAATGTTGGAGGGGATGCGGGTAAACTGGGACACTGATGCATTGTTGGTGGAGTTTTGAACGAATCCAACCATTCTGGAGAGCAATCTGGAATTATGCCCAAAAAATTATCAGACTGTGCATACCCTTTGACCCAGCAGTGCTACTACTGGGCTTATACCCCAAGGAGCTACTAAAGAAGGGAAAGGGACCTGTATGTGCCAAAATGTTTGTGGCAGCCCTGTTTGTAGTGGCTAGAAACTAGAAAATGAATGGATACCCATCAATTGGAGAATGGTTGGGTAAATTGTGGCATATGAATGTTATGGAATATTATTGTTCTGTAAGAAATGACCAGCAGGATGAATACAGAGAGGCTTGGAGAGACTTACATGAACTGATGCTAAGTGAAATGAGCAGAACCAGGATGTCATTATATACTTCAACAACGATACTGTATGAAGATCTATTCTGATGGAAGTAGATTTTTTTTTGACAAAGAGACCTTATTCAGTTTCAATTGATCAATGATGGACAGAAAGAACACTGGGAAATGAATGTTTGCATTTTTGTTTTTCTTCCCAGGTTATTTTTACCTTCTGAATCTAATTCTCCCTGTGCAACAAGAGAACGCACACATATATTGTATCTAGGATATACTGCAACATATTCAACATATATAGGACTGCTTGCCATCTAGGGAAGGGGGTGAAGGGAGAGAGGGAAAAAATGGGAACAGAAGTGAGTGCAAGGGATAATGTTGTAAAAAATTACCCTGGCATGGGTTCTGTCAATAAAAAGTTATTATAATAAAAAAAAACAATAGACTTGCAAAAAAATAAAAATAAAAAAATAAAAGTTTGTGAAGGTGTTCGTGTGAGAGCTTAGGTGAGTTAAATATATTTTTTTAATATTTATCAAATTACATCATGCCATTTTGTCAAATTGGAAAGGACCCCATAATTTTTATAGTTTTTATGATCTTTGTGTTCTCTATAATGAGAAATTATATAAAATAACATCAATTAATCAAAGAATGTTAAAAAAGAAGTGATTTCATGGATGATCTATCAGTTCAATTAACACTAATATTAGGACTAACAATTCTGAAGCATTTATGCAAATGAGAATAGTAATAGGATAATGTTGAATATCACTAGGACACCAGGATATGATGATCTTCAATCCATGGCAGAAAAGAGGAGTTTAAAACAATCTTTCTCTTCAACATCCATGCTTTAAGCCAGATCAGGAAACTTTAAGGTACCAGTCTGTTTGGATATTGTAACTACTCTAGAATCAGGGCAATTCAGGTTTTTCATGAAATATGAAAGGTTTCTACTTAAGAGTCTTTCTATTTCCTGCTTTCTCATTCAAGTAGGAAATTAAAAGGAGCTGTCAAGGAATACTTTAGATATAGTGTTTGCATTTTTTTTTTTCCTTTCAAAATTGGTTAAGGAAACTGAGAATGGACAAAGACATCCCAATGAACTAGTCCAAAATAACAAATTCCCCAAGTTACAATAAATGAAGGGAAATTATTGCTGTGGTATCATTCAGAAATGAAGAATAAAATAACATGAAGGAAGTGGATAGAGTTTCAGATTCTGCCTCAGGAAGATGCATTCAAGTCAATCTTCTGACACGTATTGGTTCTATGGCACTGGGTGAAGTCATTTCTCAGTATCCCACATAAACTTCTGAGATTACAAGCTACAGAGCAAATGCTGATAAGCACTGTTATTTCTACCATTACTCCCCAGAGTTCCTTATGTAAAAAATCATACATCCAAATCAAAACAAAATGCAATCTAAAAAACAAAACGAAACAAAAAACCTTATGGCTTTCCTCTATCTCAATTGCCTTAATAACAAGGATACTATTCTTACTAGTCCTATTTCTACTCTTGTTTCTATTTTTTTCAATCTCCTGCTCCTCCTTCTCCTCCTATGAATAGCTTACATTTATCTAGGACTTTAAAACTTATTTTTAAAATTCTGCATAACATCCAAGTAATGGTAAAATTAAGCTCATTACATTTGTTACACAGTTACACATTACACATATTTTGTATGATCAGTTGAGATTACCTGAGCAAGATCATGAATATTATGATATAAGCAAGATTCAAATGATTTCTTTCTTTTTTTTCTGACTCTGAAATCTACTCTTTTGTTTGTATTGGTTAATTGAAAAATGATTTAATCATAATATTAAATAAGACTATGAGAATGTGCAGAGCAAAAATATTTACATAAAACATTAAAAAATAAAATAACTTGTTTCTATAAGCATAAACATCAGTTACTGAGAAAGTTCAAATATTATATTCCTCATCTGTTACTTCAATTGATATATATATATGGTTGTAATTTATTTTTTCTGGGTAAAGATAAATTAAAATAAAAGCTCTTTTTTGGCAAAAATTTGTTGCAAAACTTCCAGCATACTCTTCAGAATAAGTTCAAAGAAGAACAAAGACTAAGCTTCCAGGCATGAATAAATTTAACATTCCAAATATATTCATGCATAAAAAGTTATGACACCACTGTGTCCATTACTACTTTTGTGTTAAAAAAATCCCTAAATTGAAAGTTAGGAGATATGCTTTATAACTAACAATGTAACCTTGGCAAAGTCACTTAAACTCTTAGATCTTTGAGTTTCATTTTCCTCATTTCTAAAGTGAATGTCTCACAAAATAAAAAAAAAAGAATTAATATCTCACAGATATTTTTTCAATCAATTTCAGATCATAAAATCAGCTTACTATGTAAGCTGATGATTTCAAAACAGGTTAATAAATAGAGAAAGCTAAAATGACAGTTGCAAATGCCAGTTGTCTTTTTCTGAAACATGCTGATTCTGACTGGGACTCTGGGTAAGCTAGTAAACTATACAGTGCCCCAGGCAAGTGAGAATATATTTAAACAACAATTGTCTTGTTTCAGTGATGTTAGTAATTTCCTCATCTTTTGAATATTTTCCTTCACCAGGTAAATAATAAATCCTGAAATAAAATAAGACAAATTAAAATGTACTTCTGAGATTTATTTTTATTTTTTTTCTGGTTGTACAATGTACATTAATTAAAAAAACACATTTTGTGATGAATCATATTGGGGGAGAAAAATCAGAACAAAAAGAAAAAACCACAAAAGAAAAAAAAGTAAACATATTATGTGTTGATTTATTTTCAGTTTCTATTGTTTTCACTCTGGATGCAGATGGTATTTTCTTTCCAAAGTCTACTGGGATTTCTTTGAATCACTGAACCACAGAAAAGAATCAAATCTTTCATAGTTGATCATTGTTTGTTGTTGCTATTGTTGTGTATGATGTATTCTTGCTTCTGCTTGTTTCACTCAGCTTCAATTCATATAAATCTTAACAGACATTTCTAAAATCAGTTTATTCATCATTTTATAGAAAAATAATATTCCATTATTTTAATGTACCATAACTTATGCAGTCATTCCCCAGCTGACAACCATCTACTCATTTTCAAATTCATTGCCACTACAAAAAGAGCCACAACAAACATTTTACACTATGAGTATTTTTTACTTCTTTATGATTTCCTTGGAATACAGACCCAGTGACATACTAGATTAAAGAGCATACACAATTTTATAGCCATTTGGGTACAGTTCCAAATTGCTCTCCAGAATGGTTAGATCAGTCGACAACTCCACCAACAATGCATTAGTACCCTAGTTTTCCTATCTCCCATTCAACATTTATAATTATTTTTTCCTCTCATCTTATCCAATCTGAAAGGTGTGAAGTGGTAACTCAAAGTTGTTTTAATTTGCATTTCTCTGATCAATAGTGATTTAGAGCATTTTTTTTTTCAGATGACTATATAGTCTTTAAATTCTTCATCTGAAAATTGTTCATATGTTTTCTCCATTAGGGAATGACTTTTATTTTTATATATTTGACAAGTCTTTACACATTTTAGAAATGAGGTCTTTATCAGAAACAATGGCTATAGTTTTTGCCCACCTTTCTGCTTCTCATTTAATTTTGTTTATATTGGTTTTGTTTGTGAAAAAAAAAACACTTTCAATTGAATATGATATGTTACCCATTTTGCATTTCATAATATTGACTGGTTTTTCTTTGATTAGAAATATCTCCCATTTCCAAAGATTTGATAGGTAAACTATTGCTTGCTCTTCTAATTTTATTATGGTATCCTACCTAACAATCATATCATATATATATTTTGCTTCATAAGATTAAAGGAATTAACTAAGCAATGAGGAGACAAAACTATTTTAGAGATTCATCCCAAGCATACATGAAACAATTAACAGTTTTATGAAAGTTGCATGCCACTAAATAAACTCATAAAAATCAAAAGCTATTCTGTCTCTTAATAACAAAGCCTAGCAGCAAGAGATAGAAGGAAAATTTTCTACATAGTAATTGCAAGTTTTTGTGATGATCAACTGAAAGATATGGTTCTTTCATTAGTTCAATGATACAAAGCAATCTCAATAAACTTTGGTAGAAAACACCAATTGTATGCAGAAAAAGTACTATGGAGATTGATAGTACATCAACACAAACTCTGTTCACTCCTTTTTTTTTCTGTTTTTTTTTTTTTCCCTGTCCTTACTTTCTCCCTTTTGTTCTAATTTTTCTCCCTTGTTATAGTATTATGTGCCTTATTTTATTATGGGGCAGTGAGATATAGGTCTATGCCAACTTTCTGTCATATAATTTTCCTGTTTTACCTGCAATTTTGTGTGAAGTAATGACTTCTTATCCCTGAAGCTGGAGTTAGAGGGTTTACCAAATACTAGCTTACTATAGTCATTGATTATTGTTCCATGTGTGTCTAACCTATCCCATTGATCTACCACTCTGTTTCTTAGCCAGTACTATTAGTTTTTAAGGACTGTTGATTTATAATAGGGTTTCAGGGCTGATATTGTTAGAACTCTGTGCTTTGTATTTTCTTTTCATTAATCTTTGTGGTGTCCTTGCGCTTTTTTTCATCCAGATGAATTTTATTAATATTTTTCTAACTCTAATCAAATAATTTTTGGCAATTTCATTGGTAAGGCCCTAAAGAAGTCACCAATTTAAGTAGAATTGTCATTTTTATTATATCGGCTTGGCCTAATGCTGAGTAATTAATAATTTTCCAGTTGTTTAAAATTTTCTGTATTTATATGACAAATATTTTATAATTGTGTTCCTACAATTCATGGGTTTGTCTTGATATGTAGATACCAAAACATTTTTCTAAAATTATTTTAAATGGAATTTATCTATCTTTGCTATTGGGCTTTGTTAGTAATATACAAAAATGCTATTGATTTCAGTGGGTTTAGTTAATATCCTTCAACTTTGCTAAATGTCTTAATTGTTTCAAGTAGGCATGGATGTTTCTCTGGGATTTTCCAAGTATACCTATATCATCTGCAAAGAGTGATAGTATTGCAAATAGTGCTTGCTATTCATTTTCAATAGATGCAACTTGTTATTTTAAAGAAACCTCCCTTTACTCTATGCTCTCCAATTTTTTAAGATAAAAATAGATGCTGTATTTTGTCAAAACTTTTTTTTCTGTATCCACTGAGATTCACATATTATTTTTATTAATTCTGATATTCATATAGTTAATTATGGCAATAGTTTCCTGATATTTAACCTGTTCATTATTTCTGGAATGAATCCCACTTTGTCATAGTAGGATACACCAACCTTGCTAAGTTATTGAAATCTCTTTTTTTATTTCTTATTGAAACTTTTTCTTTTCAAAATCTATGCTAGGATAATTTTTCACCACTGACACTTGCAAAATCTTGTGTTTAAATTCTGTCTGCCTTCCCTTCACTCCCTCCCCTAGATGGTAAGTAATCCAACATATGTTAAATATGGTAAAATATATGTAAATCCAATATATACATACATATTTATATATTTGCATATATACAGATACATATGTCTATTTTGCATTTATATATATTTCACTTCTTGCACAAAAAAAAGCAGATTAAAATACCGAAAAAGAAAATAAAGTTCAAGCAAACAACAACAAAAGAATTGAAAATGCAATGTTGTGATCCACATACAGTACCTACAATCCTCTCTCTGGGTGTAGATCATTCTCATCATCACAAAATCATTGGAACTGGCATAAACCATCTTATTGTTGAGAAGAGCTATAGTCTTTTTAATTGATCATTGTGTAATTTTGATTTTGCCATGTACAATGATCTCCTGATTCTGCTCATTTCACTTAGTATCAGTTCATGTAATTCTCTTAAGGCCTCTCAGAAATGATCCTACTAGTTGTTTCTTTATACAGCAATAATATCCCATAAAATTCATATATTATAACTTATTCAGCCATTCTCCAACTGATAGGCATCCGCTAAGGTTCCAGTTTCTTTCCACTGCAAAAAGTGCTTCCACAAACATTTTTGCACATGTGATTCACTTTCCCTCCTTTAAGATTTCTTTGGGATATAAGCCCAGTAGAAACAAGGTATGCATAGTTTGATAACATAGTTCCAAATTGCCTCCAAATGGTTGGATCCATTTACAATTCCACCAAGAATGTATTAGTGTACCAGTTTTCCCATATCCCCTCCAACATTAATCATTAACTTTTACTTTCATCTTAGCCAATATGAGAGGTGTGTAGTGGTATTTCAGAGTTGTCTTAATTTCCATTTCTCTGATCAATAGTAATTAGAACACCTTTTCATATGACTAGAAATGGTTTAATTTCTTCTACAGAAAATTTCCTGTTCATATTTTGGTGATTTATCAATTAGAGAATGGCTTGAATTATTATAAATTTGCATCAGTTCTCTATATATTTGGGAATGGAGCCAAGATGCCAGAGAGCAGATACAACTTTCTGTGACCTCCTCTTATCTTCTCTAAAACCAACAGCAGATTAAGCCTCTAAACAGGTATTTGGAGTCAAAAGAAATGTACAGTATCTGGAGTACAACACATTCACAAAAGAAGATATTTTGGAAAAACTTCAGAACAGGTCTGTTTCAAACAGGGAGGGGAAGAGTCTACTGAGCCTAGACCACAATACAAGGAGACTGGCGAAGAAGCTGGGTCAGAGAGTAGAGTTTTGCATCTTCTATGCACCTGGGAATTTTCTGTGAGCTTCTTAGGCCACTCTGTCCTGCTTGCAAAAGGTGGTTTAGCAGATTAGCTACAAAAGGCAAATTGTAAACCACTGAGCCACAGAAGAATTCTGGACCTAAGTGCTATTACCCAGCACTGAAATCAATAATCAGAACTGCCCCAGGGAAAATTAAAGAAGGTGTCCCTCCTTTGCATTGAATTGACCTCAAGCCTTAAAAAAATGAATAAAAACCCAAAAAGAACTCTCACCATAAACAACTTATTGAGAGAACAGATCTCAAATCCTGAGGTTCCTAAAGGCAAAGAAATTCCAACTGAAGCCCCAAAGGGAGATATGAGCTGATGCCCATTTCACAAGGATTTCTTGGAAAATTGCATAAAGGATCTTAAAAAAGAGTCAGAAGAAAAATGGAGTAATGGAATGAGAGAATTGCAAGAAGGAATGGAAAAAGAAAATAATACCCTACAAAAGAGATATGAAAAAGAAATTCATTCACTGAAAAACAAAATTTGCGAAATGGGAAAACAACAAAATGAACAACAAAAAATTTCAATTGGCCAATTAGAAAATTACCTAAATATGATAATAGAAGAAAATAATACACTGAATATTAGAATCGAACAAATAAAAGTGAACGACTCAATAAGAATTGAAAAATCAAACAAAAACAAAAATAAAATGAAAAACTTTTGTTTTTTAAGGAGTTTTTTTTCTATTTCATAAATTCTGCTTTTCAGAGAGTTATTTTCTTTATCCATTTTGTCAAATCTATTTTTAAGGAGTTATATGCTTTTTCTATTTCACTAATTTTAATTTGTAATGAATTTTCTTCAGATCATTTCTGTACTTCCTTTTCCTCTTGTGAAGTTCTCATTTACTCTCTCCACCTTTCTTTGTCTCTTTTAAGATTCTTTTTAATTTATTCTAATGTGCTCTTGTGTGATGGATGCCAATTTATATTGCCCTTTCGGACTCCACTTGAGACCATCAACTTTCAGTAATCTCAGAGTTTGAAACTGTTCTTCCCTTTCACCATAAAAGCTATTTATGGTCAGTTTTTTGTTTTTTGTTTTTATTTTTATTTATTTATTTTTTGCTATATATATATATATATATATATATATATATATATATATATATATATATATATATTGCTGTCACTAAAGGAAAAATAAAATTTGAATTGTCTTAATTTTCTTGTAGACTGACATTGTATGGCACATGGAAGAGTCTTTTTCTTCTATTCCAGAGTGTTTTAGATTCCTCCCCATAAATTCTCCCCACACTGCCCTGGGACTGTTCACTACCTGAACTTAACATCTATGCTCAGTCTTCTTGCACTTTATCTGCCTCCCTCCCTTCCAGATTAAAACAGACCTTTTCTAGAGATCTTCAAAATTATCTTCTGCTGATAATTTGTTATTGGGTTCTGCAACTCCAAAGCTCATTCAGAGGCTGAAATTGCTAGTTAGTCTGAGAATTTGGGGAAGAACTCAGAAAAAGATATGTGTCCTCTTCATCATTTTGGCTCCAACCCCTCAGTTAGCTTTTTAATTTTTCCCCATTTAGTCAATTCTATATTTTATGCAGTTGTTTTCTTTTCCCAGACTAATGAACCCCCCATAATTATCTTGTATCGATTTCAATTCTTTCACCATTTTCCCTTATATTTATATCTCTTATATGCTTTTAAAGCTCTATTTTGAGCTCTTCCATAAGTTCTTTTAGGCTTGAAATCACTTATTTTTTTTTTGAGTATTGGCATTGTTGTCTTCTTATGAATTTTGCCTTGATCTTTCCAACCATCATAATAGCTTTCTCTCTTCAGACTATTTTTGGCATCTTTTGCTCATCTTTTTTGGGCTTTTACCCACTTTATTTTAAGGTCTACTGTTTCAGGCTCTTAGTACCTTTTAATTCTTTACCTGGTGTTGCACTGATATTGCCCTGAGACTCTTGTAAGGCATTTGCATCTATACTAAAGGTCGCTTGTAGAGATTAGTAGCATTGCTGGAGTTCTGACAAATTAGTTCTGACAGCTTACCTGCTTCTGAGCTGGAATCCTAGTGATGGTATATGGTGTGTTCTGAAGCAGTTGAGATTTTTATATATTTCCCAATGTCTACTCTGTAGCAGTTGGAGGTCTGGCTGTGGGTAGTTTCATGGTTGCTCAGGACTTTGCTGAAGTTCATAGCAAAGACTTGAATTGGAAGCTGTCTGTTTGCTCAGACACCTATCTGTCCATTTACGGGGGCCTACATTGAACCACATAAAGACCTGGCCACTGAAAGTTACCTGTTTGCCCAGGGATACACTGAGGCATGTAGAGATCTGGCCTCTGCAAGTTGCCCTGGAATGAGGTTATGCTGAACCAAAGGCCAGTTCTCAGAAGTGGAGTCTGCTTGTTACCCTGGCTATCCTAAGGCATATGGGGATAGCAAAAAGTTCTGATATTAGCATTTGCCTGCTTTACTCTACTGGAGCTTAAGGTCTCCCTGTAGTGTGCTGAAGTAGGACTTGGTGCTGATTTGATGGGATGCATCATGTCCTGGACTATGCTCCTTTTTTATCTGAGTGAAACAGACCTTTTGTGCTACTCTGCCTAGTGTATTGGGCTCAAGGATGCTTTACCCTATCTTTTTGTTTGGTTCTGCTACTGAAGGTACATATGACAGAATTGTGGTGATTTACATTTATGCCACTATCGTGACTCCTGGAAATCTCCAATTGAATTGGATTTGATGTTCATTTTTAAGTCTCCACTAGTTATGCATATTTGAAAAAAATGTTGATTTTCTTGAAAGGAAAACTTTAAACAAATAAGACAAAACTGTGAATTTTCATGTTGTTTCCGTTTAAAATTGTAAATTTGGGACAAACAACATTTGCAAATGGTGTGTGGAGTGTTTTTTGAACCTCAACATCATGACTCATTTTGCTAGTTTCAAATGAAACCTAAATCCAAGATTAGGTCTGAATATCATTAGATACATTTTCCCATTTAGCAGTCTAAACATCACCCTTGGAGACATGCTTTCACAGTCCATGGAGAACCATAATTTTTTATCCTTGTGAAGCTGAAAAGTTGAATTCTACCAGCTGTCCATTGGTATACCAGAGAAATAAGCATGTTGTAGTCTTTCTTACTTAAGAAGGAGCAATGTACCCCATTGTCTCTTCACCAAGAGGATGATTTGCCAGAATTGCACAGTCATTGTGGGATAGTACAAGTAGTGAGGAATAATGTTTTCTTTTTATTTACTGGATATATGAGGAATATTTTTTCTTAATTGTGAATTTACTTTCTGACTGAGGATCAAACTTTTAACTATATGAGATGGGTAGTGATGCTTTCTTATTACCTAGTGAATATTTAATTTTTATTTTGCAAATTCACTTTTGGATTTGGGTTTAAGTCTACCATATTACTTACAAGTCATATGAAATTGAACGAGCCATTACACTTCTCTTTGCCCGAACTCACAGTGTTCTTGTTAGCCTAGCTGCTATGTGCCAGTTGTCTAGATCTGCTCACTAGAAGAATTTGGCACTAACCCACATCCTGATTATAAGTAAGAATTGAAGGGGGAGAATTCATGAAGAAGGTCAAACAGGAGTCTGTTTATTCAAAATTTTCTCAGCCTTATATACCCTACTATACTTACGTGACTATACTGCACATGTGCTAAATATAGGATACTGTGCATGCAGGATCACATAAACATTGTGTGCAGATGTTTCCTTGCCACTTTAGTATAACTCTGCTTTAATTACAACATAGGTTGTAACACTGCTTGACTTCTCAAGAAGGCCAAGACACCCCCAAGGTAGATGGGGAGCCAAATCAGACAATTCACAATTCTTACTTTCCTGATATATATTTTTTTTTTATTTTATCCAATTCACAAATTCTATTTCCTTGAACTTCCTAGGAATTTTTTACCTTTTCCAATTCATATTTCAGAAAGTTGTCACTTTCTTGCAAACCTTCTCTTTCCTTTCCCAATTTTTCTTCTAACTCTCTTTTGAGACTTTTAATGGTCTCTTCTAGGAGAATGTTATGTAAAAGGGGACAGGTAACATTCCTCTTTGTGGTATTGTCTAGAGACTGTTTGCTATTAGTCTCCTCAAAGTTGCAAACCTGCTCTTTTTCTGTATAGAAACTATTAATTGACCTTTTGATTTTTTTACTTATTTTTAAAGCCTTTAGGGTCTCCCTTTAGGGCAAGGGGGTTACCAGCTTCCTCTGCAAAGCAGGGAAAGATGTAAGCAGGCTTCAGGCAGCTAGGTATGGGAGTGCTCTGAGCAAAAATCTCACCCCTACCAAACAGAAGTGATTCAGCAAGGTGGAGCTATGGAAGTGCCCAATGGAGAACCCCCTGTGTGGTTTAGCGACTGCTGATATTTTGGGGAGTGCACCTGAGGAACAAATGTTAGAAGCATGTCTACAAAAGACCATAGAAACACTAAGAAACTACAAACTGCATATAGCTACAGAAAAAATTCAAAGGCATGCGCCTTTTCAATATTTAGGATATGAAGTATATCCTAAGGCACTTACAGTATGAAAACTTTCTTAAGAACAGAGAAGTTAAACACCTTAAATGATTTCCAAAATTTAATAGGAGATATATGATGGATGCGTCCAATGTTGGGCTTAACTACCAATCAGTTGCAACGTCTATATATTTTAAGGGGAGACAGTGCTTTAAATTCCCAACTTACCAAGAAGCGCAAGAGGCTTTGAGAGAAGTTGAACTGGTTTTATCCAATGTGGTTGAAAGAGTCACTCAAAAACCCTTGGAAATATCAGTTTTTGCTACACAAGAGACACCCACAGCAGTCATTCATCAAAGAGACGGTGTGATAGAGTGGGTGAACCTCCCAGCCCAACCATAACAAAGCCTTACTACTTACCCAGTGCTCGTGGCTAAAATTTTATTAAAGGCTATTAAGCAAGTAGTACAATTATCTGGGATAAGACCTGACAAAATATACACATTTTATACTAAATGCACAAATTAATGTATGCTGAGAGACCATCCCAGAGTGGCAAATTTTATTGGCCATGGCTCCAAATTTTCCACATGGGTATCCATTAAACATGACCAGACTATTACATAATTGGCAATGGATTTTTGAAGAAAAGGTTTCTAAGGTTCCTCTTAAAGGATCAACTATCTTTACAGATGCATCTAAATAAAATATTTCTGCTATATACTCTCATGATTTAACCATAAAGAGAGTAGTCAGAACTCCTTTTCAATCCACTCAGGAGAACGAATTATATGCAATCATGCTAACTCTTACTTATTATCCAGGAGATATAAATGTAATATCTGATTCAGCCTATTCAGAAGGTGTGGTACAAAGAATTGCCACAGCCCAAATAAAATTTGAGCTTCTAACATATATCAGCTCTTTAAGGAACTTCAAGAGCAAGTGAGAAAGCATCCAGGTAAGATTTATATCTTGCATGTCCACTCACATAGTGGACTTCCACGTTCTATTTTTGATGGAAATTCAAAGACAGATTGCCTTTTAACTATGTTAGCCAATACTCCTTTATTTCAGGAAGCCCAGGAATCATTCTAAATGCCTTCAGGCTGCTAGAGCTTTACATTTAAAATTTGGGATAACAAAAGAGGAGCATAGTAAAAAGCTGCACAGCTTGCCTTCCTTTCCACATTCCTATGCTCCCTCTAGGGAAGAACCGTTGTGGTTTGCGACCTAATGAAATTTGGCAAATAGATGTGACCCATTATAAATCTTTTGGTCATCTGTCTTTTATCCACATTGTGATAGAAACCCTTTCAGGATTCACTTTTGAAATACCAGCAGCAAAAGAGACAGCCTGAATGGTCACTGAATTCCTCAACCAAGCATTTGCAATTATGGGTGTGCCACAAGAAATAAAAACAGATAGTGGACTTGCATATACTTCTAAACATTTTGTACACTTTTGTGCACAGTATAAGATTTTACACACCACTGGCATACTCTTTAATCTTCAAGCTCAGGCAATTGTAGAGAGAAGAAACAGAGACATTAAGACACTCCTCCAAAAAGAAAAGAAAGGGCAAGTCACAGGTAACCCTAGACAACTTCTAAATTCAATTCTCTATACCATCAAGTTTTTCATTTTTGTTAATGATGCCCTGGCTCCAGCAGACTGGTTTTATAACCCATTGGTAGGGCAGTGTCCAGTGTGAGCATCTGCACTATCTTTAGATAATTGCCAGGTGATGTGAAGAGATCCAGAAAGTGATGAATGGAAGGGATCAGATAGGTTAACTGCTTGGGGAAGAGGGTTTGCTTGTATTTCTACTGATGGAGAAGGAATCAGATGGATGCCAATGATCTGTAGTAGCCTTGTCCATCAGAGAGTAACAGAAAAAGAGAAAAACCTCAAAACAAAGGAGAAGATGTAAGAAACATCTGACACTGAAAGAGAATGGCTGACAATGAGACTTTTAAAAGAACTTTAAAATCTTCAGGAATGATTGGATTCCCTAATACAAGACGAAACTGTTTCAAGGACTTGAAAACCAGCAGGAATCATTGCATTCCTTGAGATGAAAAATTGTTGATGAGACTATTGCAGGACTTCAAATCTTGCAGGAATTATTGGATTCCTGGCACATGAACTAATGGACAATGGATTCCTTTTGGACTCTTTCTAGGACTTATGGGCATGTATAAATTCTCATGTTGATTCATGCTATTTATTATATTACTACTATCCTGTGTTATATTGCTATGTGCTTATGTCATTATGTGTAATACCTACCATATTGATGGATTTATGTATACCTGTTTCAAGTGAGCCCCTTTAGAAACCCACTAATCTGATTTGATTTCCCATTTCCTTTGGTGTTTTCATATCCCTTCCTGAGATGACAGGGAGGGTGTGACCACATTCTTTTCATGGTGTTTTCACTTCATTTTTGAGCAGTCAGGGAAGGCATGATCACCTTCTTTTGGGGTTCTTTACCTCGAGGTCAGGAGGCAAATCACCTATTTCTAAATCAAAAGAAAGAGAATGTTATGGACAGAACTTGAAACGAGGTAACTTTAGAGTTGTGAAACCTTTAAAGTTCAACATTAGCTCACAATTAGAGTTCACGTTCAGGAATTCAAGTCAGAAACCCACAATCCCATTTCTCAGAGGAGAAGTACCTTTGAGGTTCAAACCTTTAAGGATCATTGGAGACCGGAGGGCGGACCGATGCTAGAAGGCATACGAGACTTTCTAAGCTCTTCTTTACCCTTTATCAATATTATATCGAGCCTCAAAATGTCTTTGATTACAACGTAAAGATAAGTATACATCACCAGCCAAAGAAAATCTGCAGTCCAAAGTTGGTTCCAGGCCGGGGAGATCAGGCCCCAGACTGGGAGAAATTAGGCTCAGGAGGCCCAAACGAAGGTAAGCCAGATCTCAGCACAAGCTCACAGCCCCAACCAGACAGGCTTTTCCTTGGGGCGGTTGTGATCCTACACGTCAGGGACCGCCCAGGTTAGCTTCCCATCTGCACAGGTGGGCTCGGCTTGGGACCATAGAGCTTTCCCAGGCCGATTGCATCAGGCAGGAGACACAGGCAGAGCCCAGGCCGGAGTCGGTAGAATCAGCAGTCTGCCTCAGCTGCTAAACTCACAGTCCCACAAGAGGCTCCGGGCCTGGGGCAGTGAACTTTCAACTTTAATCTTCCAGCCTAGGAAATCACTAACCCAAAGCACAACTGGCTCTAAACTCGGCCACTCTGAACCACTTCCGTTTGGGGAAGGAAAACTCACCAGAGCACTCCCATACCTCCAGAGCGAAATGAACATCTTCTGCTCTGCAGAGGAAGCTGGAACTTTGCCCTAGGAGACAACCAAAGGCTTAAAACATGAATAAAGATGAAAAGAATAATGAACTTCTATGCAGAAAAGAGCAGGTCAGCAAACCTGAAGGAGACCTCAAACAGCAAAAATGCATCAGACTGTCCTCCTTACAGATGCTTCAAGAAGACCATTAAAGTCCTCAAAGAGAGAAGATAAATGGGGAAAGGAAGAGAAGCCAAGAAACACAACTCTGAAATACAATGGAAAAAGTAAAAATCTCAGGAAAGTAAGAAATTGATTGAAAAAAAAAAATTCACTGAAAGTAGGATTTGTGAATTGGAAAGACAAAGAACTCAAGAAAGTAGGATCTGTGAATTGGAAAGAAAAATAATTCGCTAAAAAAAAAAAAATTAGTGAAATGGAAAAAATTCCACAGACCAAAACAATACATTTAAAACTCAATTGGACATATACAGAAAAAGTAAAAAAAGCAAATAAGAAAATAATTCTTTAAAAATTAGAAACTGAACAAATAGAAACTAATGATTCATTGAGACAGCAAGAATCAGTCAAGCAAAAACAAAAAAATGGCAAACTGGAAAAAACCATGAATTATCTACTTGCAAAAATGACAGATTTGGAAAATAGATCTAGGAGAGATAATCTAAGGATTATTGGACTTCCCGAAAACTATGATGAAAAAAAGAGCCTAGATACTATTTTGCAAGAAATCATCAAAGAGAATTGCCCAGATATAATAGAAACAGAAGGTAAAATAAACATTGAAAGAATTCATTGAACACCTTCTGAAAGAAACCCTAAAATAAAAAACCCAAGAATATTGTCCAAATTCAGAACTATCAGGTTAAGGAAAAATTTACAAGCAGCCAAAAAAAAAACAATTTAAATACCGAGGTGCAACAATAGATTACCCAAGATCTGGCTCCTCCACATTAAAGGACCTGAAGGGCCTGGAAATCATATTCAAAGCAAAAAGAACTTGGGATGCAACCAAGAATAAACTACCCAGTTAAGCTGAGCATTTTCTTCCAGGGAAGAAGACAGACAATTAATGAAACAAATTAATTCCATTTGTTTCTAAGGAAAAAACCAGAACTAAACACAAAATTTGATCTCCAACCATAGAACTCAAGAGATGCAGGAAAGGTAAAAATAACTCTTGAGAATTGTATTTCTGTTTTGAATATACAAAAACAATACCTGCATAATTTGATTTTACTGATATAAAAAAAAGAATATGGAAAAGGATGATGCAGAATAAGGTGGAAGGAGGAATAAAGAGGAAACCACATCCCACAAGAGCTAAGGAAACTTATCATATCTGAAATTTAGAGGGAGGAAACATTGGTGAATCTTACCTCATCAAGTTGGCTCAAGAAAAATAAATTGACATTTGTTTTAGAAAATTTCTCTCACCTCATTAAAAGGGGAAAGAAAAGGAAAAAGAAAAAAGTAATAGGAAGGAAGGGAAAAGATTCAAAGAGAGGAGGGATTATAAAGATACATCGTGATACAAGATACATAAGTTAAAAGGGAAAAAGGGTTGGGAGGCAAGAATAAAAGAAAAGCACAATCTGGGGTTATAGATGGCAGGAAATAAGATTTAGTAATTCTAACCATAAATTGAATGGGATGAACTCCCCCATAAAGAGGAGGCAGATAGCAGACTGGATCAAAAGTCAGAACCCTACAATATATTGTTTACAAGAAACACATTTAAAGCAGGAAGATATATATATATATATATATATATATATATATATATATATATTATATAGAATAAAGGTAAAGCTGAGCAAAACTATTATGCTTAGGTGAAGTCAAAAGCAGGGAGCCATCCTTATCTCAGATCAGCAAAAGCAAAATTATCGATTAAAAGAGATAAGGAAGAAAACCTCCTGCAAGGTACTAAACAACGAAACAATTCAATATTAACATATATGCACCAAGTAGTATGGCATCCAACTTCTAAAGGAGAAGTTAAGAGAGTTCAAGAAAAATGAACAACAAAACTGTAATAGTGGGAGCTCTCAACCTTGCACTCTCAGATTAGCAATCAAACCACAAAAAAAAAAAAAAAGTAAAGAAATTAAAAATATGAATATTGGGAAAATTAATGGGATTTAAAGAAATTAATTAATTCAAGGAACTTTCAAATTCCAAATTCATGAAACCTTCCAAAATTAAATAAAAGAACATAAAACTCAATTTCAAACAGAACAATAAAACTTCTTTCAACAAAAAAAGAAATAACACAAAAGTATGAAATAAACCAAAGTAATTGGAACTAACAATTATGTAAAAATAATTTTAAAAGAAATTATGAACAATTAAAAATTTTGGGATTGACCAAAGAGAATAAGAAATTTTATCCAGGGCAAACGTAATAAAAGAGAAAATTTAAGTTGGGTAAAACAAAAAAAAAGATAATAAAGGGCTTCAACTAAAAAACTAAAAAACAAATTAAACTAAATTAAAAAAATTAAAAATTTAAATTAAAAAATTAAAAAATTTAAATAAAAAAATATTGAAAAAATAAAATAAGATTAAGTTTTAAAACCAATAAAAAGAAAGGAAATAAATTTATTTAAAAAAAAGGAGGAAATAAATTAGGAAATTTAAAAATAAAAGGAATTTTTCCCAATGAAAAAATTTGAAAATAAGAATTTTGTAATTTATCCAAAAAATTATAACCAAGTAAAAGGAGAACCTCAATATACTTTCAGAAAAAAAAGAACAGGCTTGAAAACTCAAAAAAAAATAGAACAGGCAATTAATTAATCAAAAAAATAAAGGAACAATTGGTTCAATGTTTAAAAATTTAAAAAAATTGGAATCCTAAAAATTTTTGATAAATAAGAAATGGAATTACAAACCTTTTGACAAGAAAAAAATTATACCAAAAGATAGGTGAAAAAGGAAAAAATTTAGACAATGAAGGTTAAAATTACCTTTTAGGATTAGGAACCTGTTCAAAATTAAATTTAAGAAAAGAAAATAAATTTCAAGAAGAACAAATAAAACCTTTTCAACAAAGAATAAAAATAACCAAAAAGTAAGAAATAAACCAAAAATAATTAAACAAAAATTATTAAAAATTATTAGGTAAACAAAATATGAACAATTAATAATTCCTCAAAAAATGTGGATCAAAGCAGAAAAGGAATTACTTTAAATTATTGAATAAACACGAAAGAAAAGAAAAATTGGGCTTCAAAAAAAAAAAACTAAAAGACCAAATTAAAAAAACAATATAATTAAATCAAATTAAAAAATTAAAATAAAGGAAATAAAATATTGAACTAAAAAAAACAGATTATTAGAAAGCCAATAATTTTGGAAAGATAAAAAAAGGGGAAAAAATTGAAAAAGAAAAAGAAAAATTTCAAATGAAAGGAATTTAAATAATAAAGGATTTTAAATTTATGCCAAAATTTTAAACCAATGAAATGATAACCAAAAAATAACCTCCAAAAAAAGAATTAGCATTTCAGAAAAAAATCGAAAAACAAACAGAAAAAGGAAGGTTTAATTCAACTTTAAAAATTCAAAGAACAATGATTTACAATGAAATTTATATAAAAGACAATAATCCAAATCTTTGAAAAAAGAATGGATACAAACTTTTAAAAGAAAGAAATTAAACCAAATGTGGAATAAAGGAAAATTTTAGCGTTATGGAACAATTAAAATTCTTAAGCATAGAACTTTAATAAATAAAAGAAAGGATCTTTTAAATGAGAAAAAATAATTCTCAAAAACTTGAATTAAAAAATAATTAAACAAAAATTTTAAAAAGATAAAAGACAAATTAAACATAATAATTCTCGTAAGAAATTGATAAACTACAAATTGTGATGCCCAAAAAGGTTAAGAAATTTAAATATCTAGAAGGACCTTACTTGAAACAGGAAAAGAATGATTAATTTAAACTAAAAAAATAATAAACAAAAATTAATAATGGCAATTAAAAATTAAAAAGAAATTAAAAACTATTGAATAATAAATAAAACTAAGAATTAAAGAAAACAAAAAAGAAAGAAATCATTGAAAAGGAGAAAAAAAGAAATTGTTTAAAATAAAAAACTTTAAATTAGAAAATAGGAAAAGGTTAATTTTCCTTCAAAATTTTAACAATGAAAGGATGATCCAAAAAACAGGATTGCTACAAGGGAAATTGCTAAAATTCATAAAAAAAATGAAAAATTAAATAACTCCAAAATAACCCGACAGAGAAAAGAATTTAAAACATTTAGAATGAATCAATAATTTTAAAAATGGTAAAACCCTCAATGGTTGCTAGGTACATAAAAAATTAGAAAAAATATGACCATCAATGAATATGATAAAATCCAAAAATTTTGAAAAACCAAAAAATCCCAAATAATACTAATGCAAAAATTTAACCAAAAAGGTCAAAACTTAAAATAATACATGAATAACCAAAAATTCAAAAAAAATCATTTCAAAGATGAAAACATTTATCAAACCATTATTAAAAACACTTTAATAGAAAATATTTCCAAAATTCCCAGTTAAACCGATTAGCATCATTGTAAGGACAACATCATTCCCAACCTAAAATAGAAACAGGCCCACCACCTTCTTAATATTGTAAAACCATTTATAAAGTGGAAAAATAAAGGAAAAATAACAAACACCAAATATTTTGGGCAGTATACTTAAAAAAATTTAAAATTAAATGAAAACAATTTTTAGCAAAGACTGAAAAACCCAATTAATTAAACTAAAACACCAAATTGATTAAAAAAATTCCATTTAATCTCTAAAATAAATTTAAATGCAAGGAAATAAAACTCAAAATTAAAATCATTTCAAGAAAATTAACAATTTGAAAAATAAATCCTTAAGAAAAATTAACAAAATGAAATATTCCTAAACTATTTTAATAAACAATAATATGCCTAAACACAAATTCATATGGAAAACAAAACAAAATTTAAGAATAAAAAAATCAAGAGGCTAGTTACAATTAAATTATTTCACATTCAAAACTATTTGCATTAAGGAACAGTAGTTGACGGGAATAGATTAGGTTCAAGGAAAAAATCAAAAATAAGCAACCAGCTTCAACCTTGCCACTTTTGGAACAAACCTTTGATAAAATTGAGGGAAAATTGAAACCTAATGGCAAAATAGGCTTGATCCAACTAATACAACCAAAACCGTTTCACTAGACAAAAAGAATTAAAAAAGGAACAAGATTTTCCTTCACGGGAAGAATTTTTAACAAAAAAACTAGTATTACTGTTCAAAAAAAATTTTATAAAAAATTTAAAAAAAAATAATCAACAAAATTTAGAAAAGGGTTTAAACTAAAATTTTACATCAAATTCTTAAGGCCCACAAAATATTAAAATTAACCTTTTAAAATTAAACAATTATGGTACATAATAACAGACAATCAAAAAAAATTAATTTATCATGAAATATAAAAATCAACATATTCTGCAAATTAAACACCTAATTAACACTTTTAATGCAAAAAATAAATGAATTTTAAAATTAAAAAACAACATTATTATTTTGGGGAATGAACCGCCTAAAATTGAGATGTAAACAAAACTTGCCTGGCATACTTAATTTATCCAAATGAGCCAATTAAAAAAGGACGATTCACATGCATATTGTAAAAACACTAAATCCACATGAAATTAATAATTGGAATTTCAAATATACGTCTGAAAAAAAAGGTGAATAAACCTTGAGACTTACAATAATTATGAATAATAACTTTACCGGCAGGACATTTATACAACAATACGATACCAGTTCTTACACCACCCTAGGAAAATTTAATTGGGTTAATGTGGTTAACTAAGAAAAAAACCGTAAATAAAAGTTTTAACAACCATATTATAAAAAATAAAGAATTTAAATTTAAGTTATTTATAGTATAAATAATTTTAAGATTTGAAATAATTTATAATTAACATCTATACAATTGGATTTAGGAGGGGGGTTTGGGGGAGAAATTAGAAAATAGGGTTTCAATTGTTAACAAATTACCAATATTTTAAAAGGTATTAAAAAAAATATAATAAAAAATAAAAAAAAAAATTTATTAGACAAAATGCTCTTAAAATTAAAATTTAAAAAATCAGAAATAAATTCAGGAAATACCCTTCAATAGATTTTCAGAACAAGGGTGGTTCAATATTAGATATAATTAATAGGCCAGAAAAAATTGAAAAAATTAATCTTAAGATGAGAAAAGATTTATTCCAACATATTTTTAAAACTTTGAATCGGAAAATGGTTAAAAACAAATTTAAAAACCTATAAAATAAAGAAACAATTACCTTCATAATGAAAACAAAGGTGCCACAATTCATTAATATGTATTAAATATATTTAATAACTGAAGAAAAAAACTATAGGAAAACCAATCACTTTCAGCATATGGTATCTTGAAACCCAAATTTGTAAGTGGAAATAATAAACAAATTGCTATTAAAAATAACCAATAAGCTCAAACTTTAATACTAAAAAAACCAAGTTACAAAGGAAATTCCAAATCCAATTTAAAATTTAGAAATCTGAATAAGTTCTTTAAGAATTAAACCAATTTACAAATTGAACTATTAATTGAAAAAAATGTTGGATGTGCAAATTAATAAAGAATATACAAAATATTTTAACCATCCAACAACCCCAAAACCATTTTAAGAAGAAAATAAAAAAGTTTAGAAAAAAAACAATATTCAAGAATTAATTAAAAAAAACCAAATTGTAAAATTACAACTAAATAAAATATTAAAACAAAACAAAATTGGTTAGATAAAGAAAAATTAGAAAAAATAGAAAGATTATGAAAACACAACAAATATTAAACATTTTGAAACCAAAACTTTGGAAAAATATTTGAAAAATTAGGAAAATTAACAATTCAAAACTGAAATCCATTCAAGAAAAATAATTAAAATCAGCCTGGTTTAATGAAATTATAATAAATTATAAAATGGATTTTTACCCTTAAAATTAAAAAAGTTTGAAATCCAAAGATCATTATAAAAATAGAAAATTAAACCAAACTTAAAATTTTTACAAAACACTAGTGTTAAAGGACAAAAAAAAATATTTTCATAGGCTGAATGGCATTTTAAAATTTAAAAATAACCATTTAAAAAAACTTTCTTAATTAAAATTCAATATGATAATTCCCAATAAAATAACTTTTCAATATGAAAAAAAGGCATTTTCCAATAAATGCAAATTGAACTAAATTTAAACATGAATTGTCTATTTAGAAAATAATGAAAAAGTTGGAATGAAACTGGACATTGATTATTTTTTGTAAGAACAATATTTAAGAACCCGAAACCAGGTTTATAAACAAAGCAACTTTGATCCAGTGACGATTATAACCTAAAAATAAGGGATGACATTCCAATGTTTGGATCCCTTTTTAACAAAATCAACATGAATTTCAAAATCATTAATACTATATAATTTATAGAAATTTAAAATTCTTTTCAAGAAATCAAAACCTGGTTATTCCCGAATTATAATAAAAGGCCAAAATTCTGTAACTTCAAAAACTAAAACTTGTGGATAATAACCTGAATCACAAATATTTCAAACATAATAAAAGTGAAAAAAAAGAATTAATATAAAAATTCATATAAACCCTTGCAACTTTACTTTACCAACAAAATTTAATAAAAATTTACAAAAATAAATTTTTTGAAAATATAAGTTAAAAAATATTTAAATCTATTATCCTCCATTTAAAAGATTAAAAATTGAAAATGTTTAAAAATTTTAATGTTAAATTTCCATGTAATATTTAACAAATGAAAAAAAAAATAATAAAAAGAAAAAATAAAAAAAAAAAAAAATAACCTCTCCCTAAGAAATTATGTAAAACATAAGTATTAGAAGCAAAAAATTCCTCCAGAATATCTAAGCAAATAATTACTACCGGAAACACGTAAATTGGAAATAAATAACAGGAAAACAAAAATAAAAATGCATCCAAAAGCAGATTTTTAACCATAAATTTTTAACCTTGAAAACAAATGATCCCAAAAATAGCAAATCATTAAAAATTTCTGTAAAAAAACAATAAACACATTCCAAAAACGAGGAAACAAAAGGGCAAAGTTCATATAAAATTAAAATAATTAAAATAAACTAAAAATAAAACAAAACCGAATGAGAAACAATCAATCATACACAATGATGAAAGAACCTTGAATTCCTAAAGTATTAAAGAAATAATCAACCTAATTATAAAAAACTTTTAGTTAAACACTAAAATACAAAACAACCATTCAAAGAAATTCATTAAAATAACTAATAATATAAATATTAGATTCGCAAGGAAATAAACTTAAAAAATTGGCATTTAAAAATTAATTTAACCAATTAAAAATCTTGGGAATGAACGAATAACAATTATTACAAAACCTAAGCGCTTCAACATGCTCCCAAAAACTTTATACCCAGAAAAAAACAAAGTTCATTAAAAACAGGGAATTATAATTAAAAAAAAATTTATGGAACAAAAAACTATAAAGCAGAAGTTTACCAAACCCTTTTAATATGGCAAAATTAAAGACAATGAAAATTTTCAATAAAATCTACAAAAAACCTTTTGATACCAAAACCTTTGGATAAAACTGTCAAAAGAGGAAAATTGGAAACCAAAGGCCGAAACTGCTTTCCAAACGCTGCAAAAAGGCAAAGGGAAGACATTAAAAAAACAATATATAAGAACAGGATTTTACCGCAGGGAAAAGGTAATAAATCAACTTGATCAAAAAAATCATTTCAATACTAAAATAACAACAATATACCCAAAAGAAAACACTGGGAAAATATTTTCCATTACAAATTCCAAACCATTTCCAAAATAAAATTAACCTATTTATCAACCACTAATTGAAAATGTCCAGTAACAGACAATCTTTAAAAAAAATAATATTTGTCATAGAAATCCAACTTAAATCGGTCAAAATCTAAGAAATCCACCTTAAATATTAACAAATACGAATTTAATCGGGATTTGGGAATTGATCATTGTTGAAAGAATAACCTTTAATGTTATACAAAATTTTATCCCCGGATCCCTTGTGATGACCACCTGGTAAAAAAGTTATAAAAAGGAAAACATTAAAATTTAGCCTTTAGAAAAAAAAAAAAAAAAATATTGAGAAACTAATAAATTGGCAAAATTTAAAAATTTCAAAAAGACCAAAATATTTCAGGAAACCTATGATCAATAAGGATTTATACAGGAATGAGGGCGGCAATATTAAAAACTATCAAATAATTGGATGATACCAAATTACAAAACCAATATCACAAAGATCAGAAAATCATTTATAAATAACTATTCTATTAAAACCGAAAGAGACGGGAAAATGGACTTAAACCTTAAATAATCCACTTATTTAAACCATCATTTAAATTTCATATGTAATGAAACAAATTGAAATTCCCAATGATCTTTGGTGAAAAAAGTTTGCCCATATACTGTTACTATTAATATTATTGTAGATACTACTTTCTATGGCTAGGGAGGTGGGATAAGATAAATGGAAACAATTAATTTTGGTACATATGTATTTAGAGACCCAAGAATTCCTGTAAAAAAGTATTAAAATAACAAAAAAAGAATTTTAAAAAAAATAAAACAAAATTATAACCAATTCTTTATAATATTAACAAAATCTAAAATAGATTACAAAGAATATTCAGAATATTGATAATATAATTGGATTTATTCCAAGGGAATAGCAGGCAATTACAGAAACTTTACAACAAATTAATTGATTACCAATTGGAAAATATTAAACCTTGGATCACAATAATAAAAGAATTTATATACCCAAACAATCCATTTATTTACCTATACCAATAAATCAAACCTATAATACCTAAAAATAACAAAAAATTCATATAAAAAAAATCAAATTTAAGGAAAATGAAAAAAAAATAAATGAAGTGAACAAGTTCCAATCATTTATATTTAAAGATTACCAAAACTTTAATGGCTAGGAAAAGTTACAGTGGAAAGATTGACAAGGAAAAAAATCAAATTACGACCAGCTTTGGAACCAAGAATCAGCTTTTGGATAAAACTTATTTTATAAAATTAATAAAAATTGGAAACTTATGGAAAAACACATTGATCCATATAACCTTAATACACAAAAAAATCAAAATGGTTCAGATACATAAAATAATATTAATAAATTAAAAAAGGATATTTATCTCGCCAGGGAAAGAAACTTTATGACCAAAATTAGAACTAACATTACTGATAAAAATTGAAAATTTAATATCCAATGAAAGGACAAAAAAAAATATGACAAATTAAACAATAAATTTAAATTTATTACAATCAAATCTAAAACCTTTTTTCCAAAAAAATCAAAATTCTAATTTAAAAAATCAAGATTTCCAAGAAAATGGAAAAAAATAAAGAAATTCTTAGTGAAATTAAAATTATTTCTAGCATTGAAAAAATGTAAGTCATTAAATAGATATGAATTAGACAATTAAGGGAAAAACATCTCAGATTCTAAGATACGGAAAAATAAAGATTTTAGTTTGGGAAATGAACTACATTGATAAATTTTGGTGGAAATTGGAACTAAATGGAATAGGTTTGAACATCTAAGGTTACCAAATAGTCAATTGGTCAACGGAACTAGGATTAAATTAAAAATTATAAAAAGGAAAGGACCTGTTTACTAATGTGGGCCCTTTATGGCCAGAAACTGAACTAATGGATATCAATATTTAAATATAATAAATTTTGGTAAAAAATATAATATGACAAATTGAGGAAAGAAAACGGGAAAATTTTTAAAGGCCTAAAGATTCTGAAGGCTTATAAATAAGACAAAATCTTAATTTATAACAACTACCATTGATGAATTGTAAGGATAGGCCCCCAATTCCAGATAAAAATATTTTATAGTATAATGAAAAGTGTCCCGAAAAAATCTGGAAATGATAAAAACCAACATTAATTCCCAATCCCTAATTTAAACAGGATTGATTTCTTAAAGTAATTGCAAAATTCAGATCCATGGTTTTTTAACAAATAACTTTTGGAGGTAAATTTTGGAACTAATTTAATTAAAATTTAACCTCTACTGTCATCCCTTCTAGGGATTTTTAGAGTAGATGAAAAAAGGGAACGAGGTTTGGCAATTGTTTGTGAAAGCCCTTTTATCTGTAATAAAGGAATTAATAAAAAAAAAAAAAGAAAAAAAATGTTTAGAAAGGTGGAAATTTACTGAACTGATGTAGTAATAACAGGAAAGGAATTTAAATTTAACAAAAATATGTGAAGTTGAATGGACCGGCCATCTAAAAATCAAAAAATATTTAATGGACCAGTAATGGAACGGCCCCCTAGTAAAAGGATCAAAACTAAACATCATTGAATTAATCTAATTTTGCCAAACATTTAATTTTTCAAAACTATTGTACATATTTCAATCTATTCTTTTGTACACAAATAAATTTTGATCCTTAAATTAATTGTAAATAATTTATATTTTCATAAAACTTGGTCATTAAACTAGGGTAATTAATAAATATTAACAAAGTTTCAATCCTACTGGAGTTGAGTAAATGGAAAAAAAGGTTTGGAATTAAAAAAAAAGAAAGAAAAAAAATTAAAATAAAAAAAAAAAAAAAAAAAGAAAGAATGCAATTAGGTATTTAGAAGATGCCGGAGAAGATTACTGAGCTGAAGCTGGAAGACAAGGCCAAGAGTCTTAATTTCAAAAAATATTGGCCTTAAATGACTGGCTATTTTAGAAAAATAAAAATTTTCTTAGCGTAATTTGATAAATATTCCAAGAAAACTTGGGGTCAAAAACCCTTTCAAACTACCAAATTGCCACTATTTTATTTTTAAAAAGCAATTTGGTCATTTACAGGACCCTGATCTTCAGTGGAAAAAATTGATCTAATCGTGAAAATTCTTAATCGAAATTCTTTACTTTTCTTCTCCAAGGGAAGTTGTGTTTTAAGGGTGAAAATTCAAAAGGGTTTGGTGCAACAAAAGTAAATTAATATATATTTAAATTTCATATATTTTAAAAAAAAAAAAAAAATTATAAATTGGATCTGACAAAAAAAGTGAACAGGTTTTCCATTTAGGTTAATTTTCCATTTTATTTACTTTAATTTAATTGGTTTTCTTTAAGGTCTTAATTTCAAATTACTAATTTAAGTTAGGTTATTTTTAGTTTTTTTTTTTTTTTTGTTGTTGTTTTTGTATTTGCCAATTAAATTTTTAAGGCTGTTTTTAAGACCTTTCAAAACCTGTCAAAGGTATTATTTTAAAGGAAACATTTTGGAAAGGTTTGTTTCCCTAATCATAAAATTTTCGAAGTTTTGCAATTTCCATTTGGAAAGTCTTTATTAAAAGATTTTCTTTATTTTGTTCTTTTCCAAATATGTTGTTTTTTTTTTCTACTTTTCTTCTAAATTTTTTAGTTTTTCAAATCTTAAAAAAGTTTGTTAATAATAATTTATCCTTCAGCACTTGAATTTTTTTTAGTGTCCTCAGGGTTTGAAATCTATTCTTCGCTTTCTTCATGAAATAATAATAATAAAAACTATTCATGGTCTTTTTACTTTTTGCTCATTTTTCTGCTTTTAGGGCAATGGGAAGTTTGTCCTAGTTTCCTCTACAGGCAAAAGTGATTATATTAAGTCACTGCTGATTAACTTCAAATGCTGGGTGGGCATGGACAGGTCTTTTATTAGTCAGTGTTTAGGGATTCACTATTTGCCTTTTGTATTTGGGTTGGATGTCTTACCCCTAATCTTGTGATATACTGTCTTGCAACTAGGAAAGAGCAACCAACATTGCTGTAGAATCCTTTCGTTATATTTTTCTTGGACCCAACACCACCTTGGATCTCTGAACTGTGCCTGTGGTTGCCACATCCTTCTATACCCAATTGAAATAGACATATAATGAAGTTCTTGCAAAATATGCTCTACTGGAAACTGGCTACACTTGAAATATTTGTGGGTTTTGTCCTTCCAAAATCAGTTCAGAGGATTGATTTGGTGGTGATCTGAAAGATGCCATGGAGAGCTTAGATAAACACATGCCTACTCCCTGCCATCTTTGCTCCACCCCAATTCACTTTTCCAAACTGAAATTCTGCAGAAGGGAAGATTTGAAATTTGGAGAAAAACCCATCTTTTTCTCAATAGTGAGAGTTAGAAAAATATCATACTGTCTAAATACAGCTCATCTTATTCTATTCTCCTCAGATATAGCTTGCATAAAATCTGCCTATAGGTTATAAATGAATTACACTTTTAGTTGAAACTATCTAGCTAAATTATCTATAATGTAGCATAATGGGGAAAGCTGTGAAGAGATTAAATTTTGTATTTTATCATCTCCAAGTCCTTAAAAAAAGTTACTTATTATATTGAAACTCAGTTTTGTCATCTGCAAAACAGTCATGACAATACTTGTGTTATTTGGTAAATAAAATTATTATGAGAAATGTGCTTTATAAACTAAAATTCCAAAAAAAATGGATATATAATTTAACTCACCCTTCTGTATGTCTTTTGACGATTATGATCAGAACTACTTTCATCAACTTCCTGACCTCAGTCATATAGAAAAGCCTCACCAAATAGAATAGAAAGATTCATTTAATCATAACTAATGTGAATCAAAATTATTTTCAAGTGTAGATGATGGGTTTCCTAGATATATTTATTTTTTGTAGAATATAAAGAATTCAGTCAAGGGATTATGTTAATTCTAATGTAAGCCAGATAACAACTGAGACATCACATGGGAATTTTAAAATTATTAGTTCTTCCCTCAAATTATTTAGTAAGTAAAGAATACAGAAAAAATTAGTCAAATATCCATTCTTCCTGTAGGTAGTCAAACATCTCTCTAATTTTGGAAGCAAATAGACTTATCTTAAGAGGTATTTAAAATCAATAGCCTACTTTGCAGTATTATCTAGATTTGGAAACAGGAATCATGCCCTCATTTCATGAATGAGACATATGTTTTTTAAGTGAAGGAAGTGATTTCATATTCTGTAACATCAGAGTAATATGTTATGCAATCTTGAATATTAAATTAATTTCCATGTTATGAAAGGTTTTTTTCCAAAAATGAACAAATGCTTTCCCAGGGATTTCTGAGAAATTTAGTGATTTCTGACCACTGTATCTTATCAATAGACATAGATCATAAAGGAATCTGGTTTTTTTTTTTTTTTTTTGTAAATTTTAGTGAAATGAATATTTCCACAACAGGATATGAAGTGCTAGTAGACAGAAATCATTTTGAGACTAAATATGCTACCATCTAAATTCCTTTTTGTTGTTGGTTAAAAAATAATATTTTTCATTTGGATTATGGTAAGTTAGATTTTATACTTCTAACCCTTTTGAAAACTTTTTTAATTATTATTATACCTTTTTATTTACAAGATATATGCATGGGTAATTTTCCAGCATTGACCCTTACAAAACCTTCTATTCCAACTTTTCCCCTCCTTCTATTCACCCCCTCCCCCAGATTTCAGGTAGACCAATACATGTTGAACATGTTAAAATATATGTTAAATACAATATGTGTATACATATCCATACAGTTATTTTGCTGCACAAGAAAAATCGGATTTAGAAATAAGGTAAAATTAACTTAAGAAAGAAATAAAAAATGCAACAGGACAAAAAGAGAGGGGTTGGAAATGCTCTTATGGTTTAAACTCATTTTCCAGTGTTCTTTCACTGGATGTAGCTGGTTCTTTTCATTATTGAACAAATGGAACTGATTTGGTTCATATCATTGCTGAAGAGAGCCACATCCATCAGAATTAATCATCATATAGTATTGCTGTTGAAGTATATAATAATTTCTTGTTTCTGCTGCATTATTTCTAATAGCTTTTTAGTAGAATCTTTATGGTTCTTTAAGTATACCATAATATCATCTGCAAAGAGTGATAATTTGGTTTCCTCATTACATACTCAAATTTATTTAATCTCTTTCTCAACTATTATTGCCAAAGCTAGCATTTCCAATACAATACTGAATAGTAATGGTGATAGTGGACAACCTTGTTTCACTCCTGTTCTTATTGGGAATGGTGCAGTTTATCCCCATTACATATGATACTTACTGATGATTTTAAATAGATGCTCCTGACTATTTTAAGGAAAAGTCCATTTATTCCTACATTATCAAGTGTTTTTAAATGGGAATGAATGTTGAATTTTATCAAATGCTTTTTCTGCATCTATTGAGTTATTTGTTAATTTGATTATTGCTATAGTCAGTTATGCTAATAGTTTTCCTAATAATGAAATAACCCTGCATTGTGGTATAAATCCTACTTGGTCATGGTGTATTATTCTGGGGATGATTTTCTGTAATCTTTTTACTAATATTTTATTTAAGATTTATGCAACAATATTCATTAGAGAGATTGGTCTATAATTTTCTTTCTCTTTTTTCAATCTGCCTGGTTTAGGTATCAGTATCATGTCTGTGTCATAAAAGGTATTTGATAGGAGTCCTTAATTCCCTATATTTTTCAAATAGTCTGTATAACAGTGGAGTTAATTGTTCTCTAAATGTTTGGTAGAATTCACATGTAAATCTGTCTGGTCCTGGAGTTTTTTCGTAGAGAGTTGATTAATAGCTTGTTGTTTCTTTTTTTAAAATGTGACTGTTTAAGCAATTTACTTCCTCTTCTGTTAATCTGGGAAGCCTATATTTTTGAATGTAGTCATCCATTTCACTTAGGTTATCAAATTTATTGACATAAAGTTGGGCAAAGTAACTTCTTATTAATCCTCTAATTTCCTCTTCATTGGTGGAAAGTTCTCCCTTTACATTTTTAAGACTAACAATTTGATTTTCATCTTTCCTTTTTCTAATCAGATTTATCAAAGGTTTATCTATTTTATTTTTTCCCATAAAACCAGCTCTTAGTTTTATTTATTAATTCAATATTTTTTTTACTTTCAATATTATTAATTTCTCCTTTTAATTTTAGAATTTCAAGTCTAGTATTTGATTGGGAGTTTTTAACTGGTCTTTTTCTAGCTTTTTATATTGCAAGTCCAATTCACTGATCTTCTCTTTCTCTATTATATTCATGTAATCCTCTAAAGATATAAAATTTCCCCTTATTACCACTTTGACTGCATCCCACAAATTTTGGTATGTTGTCTCATTGTTGTCATTCTCTTGGGTGAAATTATTAATTGTGTCTATGATTTGCTGTTTCATACATTCATTCTTTAGGATGAGATTAGTGAGTTTCCAATTATTTTTTGGTCTATTTACCCCTAGGTTTTTGTTGAATGTAGTTTTATTGCATCATGATCTGAAAAGAATGCATTTACTATTTCTGCCTTTCTGCATTTAATTTTGAGGTCAATTTTTGTACAGGTTCCATGAACTGCTGAGAACAAAGTGTGCTCCTTTCTGTCTCCATTCAGTGTTTTCCAAAGATCTATCATACCTAACTTTTCTAATATTCTATTTACCTTCTTTGTTATTTATTTTGTGGTTTGATTTATCTAATGCTGAGAGTGTAAGGTTGAGATCTTCCACTATTATATTTTTGCTGTCTATTTCTTCCTGACACTCTCTTAACTTCTCCTTTACAAAGGTAGATGCTATGCCACTTGGTGCATATATGTTTAGTATTGATATTGCTTCATTGTCTATGCCACCCTTTTGGAAGATATAAAGTCCTTCCTTATATCTTTTAATTAGATCAATTTTTGCTTTTGCTTGATCCGAGATAAGGATGGCTACCCCTGCTTTTTTGACTTTACCTGAAGCATAATAGATTCTACTCCAGCCTTTTACCTTTACTCTGTATGTATCACCCTGCTTTAAATGAATTTCCTATAAAAAACATATTGTATGATTCGGGCTTTTAATCCAGTCTGTTATCTGCCTCCACTTTATGGCACAGTTCATCCCATTTACATTAATTGTTAAAACTAATTCTGTATTTCCTGTCATCTTATTATCCCCAAATTATGCTTTTCTGTTTCTTTCCCTCCTTATCCCTTTTCACTGTATTAAACATATGGGTACCCTTTGCCTCACACAGCTCTTCCTCTTTAGAATCCCTCCCATCCCCTTTGAGTCCCTCCCCCTTTTCTTATACCTTTCCCTTGATTTTCTATATTCCCTTCTATTTACCCTATTCTTTTCTTTTTCCCTTTTCCTCTCCCAGTTTTTAATTAGGTGAGAGAAGTTTCTCTATAAACCAAATAAAATATTTCCTCTTTAAGCCAAATCTGATGAGAATAAGATTCACACAATGTTCCCCCCCCCTAAATTCCCTCAGATATGATAGGTTTCCTTTGCCTTTATCATGGGATCTAATTTCCTTCTTTTTATCTCCCCTTTTCCCTTTTTTTCTGATACTATCCCCTTTCCACCTCTACTTCCTTTTTTTTTTATATTTAACAGTAAAAATCAAATTATACACATGCTCTTTATGTATGCCCATAACAGAAACACAATTCTCAAGAGTTCTTTTTATCTTTTATGCTTCTCTTGAGTCCTATGTTTGGAGGTCATTTTTTTCTTTTTGTTTAGCTCTGTTTTTTTTTCATTAGGAATAAATGGAATTCACCCTTTTCATTGAATGTCCATATTCTTCCTTGGAAGAAAATGCTCAGCTTAGCTGGGTAGTTTCTTCTTGGCTGCATTCTAAGTTCTTTTGCCTTTCAGAATATCAGATTCCAGGCCCTTCGATCTTTTTATGTGGAAGCAGCTAAATCCTGAGTGATCCTTATTGTGGCTTCTCAGTATTTGAATTGTTTTGTTGTTGTTGTTGTTTATTTGTTTGTTTTGTTTTGTTTTGTTTTTACTCTTCATGACTCCTTTGTAGTTTTCTTGGCAAAGATAATGGAGTGGTTTCCCATTTCCCTCTTTAGCTCTTTTTATTGATGAAGAGACTGTGTAAAACAGATTTAAATGACTTGCCTAACATCAAATAGTTTATACTGCCAGAAGCTAGATTTGAACTTAGGAAAAGGACATTTTCTGACTCCAGCCCAGGCTTTCTATTCACTGTGCCACTTAATCCAGCTTCAGATACCTAATACTTATGTGCTGTGACCATGGAAACATCAAAACCTCTATGTACCTCAATTTCCTCACCTAAAAATATGGGGAAGAGATATTAATAAGATTGTTGTGTGGATAAAATTAGATCATATTTGTAAATCTCTTTTCAAATAATATAGCTCTATATAAATTCTAGTTATTATCTTCATCCTTTTTTGATGGCAATGCTCAAAATAACCTTGAGTCTAAAAACTTCAGTTCTTTTATTAGTTCTTGCTTTTACTGTCATTCTTTCTGAAATAAAACTGACTTTTTGACCTCCCTTCAATCTTTATAATGCTCATTAACTTGTAATTAAGTTTCAATTTTTATATTGTACTGAAGAAAACGTCTCAAAATTTAAGAACTTCAATGGTCTTTTCTTAAATCTGATTTTCCTTGACTTCTATGTAATATTTGACATCTTTGATCATACCTTCCTTTTTTTGATTCAAAAAATCTCATGCTCTCCAAAAATACTGGACATATCTAGAAATTTCACAATACCTAAAGAATAAATAGTTAAGGGTGATACAAATAACAATAGATAGATGCATGATAAATATATGATAATGTAATATACCATGAGCGATGTACACTAATAGCATACTTTAGTACTGCAGTGGAAATAGAAAAGCCTTAAAATAAGGAAACTAGTGAATTTTATGGATCTGTTATGGGATATTTCTGAGTGCACATAGAGAACATTTTTAATAGCTTTTTATTTTCAAAATATAAGCAAAGATAGTTTTCAACATTCAGTCCTGCAAAATCCTGTGTTCCAGAATTTTCTCCTTCCCTACCCCTATCCTCTCTCCTAAACAGAAAGTAATTTGTGTTGAACATGTGCAGTTCTTCTATACATATTTTTATATTTATCATGCTGCCCATGAATGATAAGATTAAAAAGGAAAAGAAAATGATAACAAAAAAAAGCAAATGACAAAAAGGGTGAAAATACTATGTTGTGGTACACAGTCAGGGTCTGCAGTACTCTTTCTCAATGCAGATGGCCTTCTCCAACATGAGTCTATTGGGATTGGCCTAAATCATTACTGAGAAAAGCCATGTGCATTATAGTTAATCATCACACAATCTTGTTGTTTCTATACAATCCTCTCTTGGTACTAATCATTTCATTTAGCATCAATTCATGTAAGTCTTTCCAGGCCTTAGGGAACAGTCTTAAAAGATGTCAATGAATGGATTAAAACTTTGCCACAGAAGCAAATATTTATATCATTGAGATACTATATTATTTTGCACCCAGCAAAGCTTCTTAAAATATGGGTTGCAACCTCATAACAGAATACAACACAACGTAACTCAATGTGGGAGGTCACATAATTATGGTTTATCAGAAAGTTTTGCATGTCTATTTTACATACCTATATATCAGACATGCATAAAATTTTCTCAGATGAAAAGTGTTTCCAAATGAAAAAAAAATGTTAAGAAGTCTTGATATATAATGAGTCTATCAAGTTTTTAAACAGAATGTGACACAGTCAGGTCTGTGCTTTAGGAAGAGTATTCTGGCACCTATGTGGATAAAAGAAGATAGGAAACATGAAACTTGGTCTATTTCAGGGACTGTCACAAGAATTTAGGTAAATTATAATTAACTACTGGAGAAAGAATGAGGCAGATAAATGTTAGTGTTAATTGAGTAGATGTGAAGTTTGAATAGCATAATAAAGATGATGTAAAAATACATCAACAAATACAATGATTAGGAGTTATTTTGCCCAACTATGTTCCAACAAATTATATAATCTAAATGAAATGGTGGAATATCTACAAAAATGCAGATTGCTCAGGTAAGCAGAAAAAAGAATACATTATTTAAATAGTCCCATTTTAGAAAAAAAAAAATGTAATACGCTATTAATCAACTCCCTAAGAAAAAAGTCTCTAAAGCCAGATGGATTTACAAGTGAATTCTACCAAAAGTTAAAAAGGACAATTAATCCAATACTTTATAAATTATTTGAAAATATTAGGGAAAGAAGGAGTCTTGGAGAGGCAAAGCCAAGATGGCAGAGTAAAGACATGACATTTTGTGACCTCCTCTGACCTTCTCTCAAAACAACAGTAGATTAATCCTTTAAACTGGTGTTGGAGCCAAAGAATCCACAAATATTTGGAGTACAACAAATTCCCAAAAGAATATACCTTGAAGAACATTAGCCCAGATCTGTGTCAAATGGGCAAAGGGACATTTTGCTGAGCCCAGACCACAGCACAGGGAGCCTAGGCAACAAGCTGGGGCAGGGAATTGCAACATTGAAGCTTCCACACACCTGCGAATCTTCTGTGAGCCTCATAGGCCACTTTGTCCCAGTTGCAAGCAGGTGGTTTGGCAGATTTGCCAGATTTGGCAAATTGTAAACCACTAAGCCCTGAGAGGATGCTTAATCTATCCTCCATTAACCAGCACTGGATATCATACAGCAGAACATACCCATAACAAATTAAAGCAGTTGTCACTCCTTTTCATTGAACAGACCTCAAACTTTTAAAAATGAATAAAAAAATTAACTTTTACCATAGGCAGCTTTTATGGAGAGAATGAAGAACATACATCTAATTCAGAGGTTTCTAAAGTCAAAGCAACTCCAAATAAAGTCCTAAATGGAGACCTGAGCTGGTCCCCATTTCTAAAGGTTTTTTTTTCCCCAAGATTACATAAAGGATCTTAAAAGAGAGAAGAAAAATGAGCAAATGAAATGAAATCATTGCAAGAAGGAATGGAAAAAAGCATATAACTGTAATATTCTTCTCTAAAATATAATATTTTCTGGGAGCACGTTTCTTGGGGGGTTTCTGGAGGCAGACTTAGTTTCATTCAGCGTAATCACCCAAAATGCAGCCAGGAGTTAAAGACCAATTCCTTTATTGTCTCTTTCCAAGTCATGTCTCCTTCCTTGGGTCCAGTTAGCTTTCTTAAAGGCCTATCTCTCTCCTTGGTTTCAAGAGCTCCTGTCGCTAGGTCATTTGCCTCTGCCAGCTTCAGCTTCCAGCCAGCACAAAGGTGGAAGATGGAATGAATCTTTCTCCTCCTCCAAGAGCTTCTAGTGGGTTTGTGTGTCTGGCCCTGAGAGCTTCTTACTTATATGCTATACACTGAATATGCATCAATCATTATATCACTAGGAAACCATTATTTGTTGTATGATTAAATCAATGCTAAATTAAACTTAACCACTGTACCCTCAATTCCACTTACTTAGCCCCTTGTAAGAATCTTAACATTTCCCACTTTCTTTTGTTTTTAGAACATTGGTGGTCATGAACTCCCTGACTTCTCAAGGAGGTGAGAAACTCAAAAAAGAAGGTGAACATGCTTTCCCTGACTACTCAAAAAAGGATTGAAAACACCATAAAAAGGAGGTGATCATGTCCACCCTGATGTCTCAAGAAGGGAGATGAAAACACCAAAGGAAATAGGAAGTCAAACCAGATTAGTGGGTTTCTGAAGGGACTCACTTGAAACAGGTATACGTAAATCCATCAATAGGGGAGGTATTATACATAATCACATAAATTACATAAGCACATAGTAACACAGTCAAGTAGTGATGTGACAAATAACATGAATCAATATGCAGAATTATACATGTCCATAATTCCTAGAAATAGTGCAAAAGGAATTTTTTGTCCATTAGTTCATGTGCCAGGAATCCAAAAATTTCTGCATATTTTGAAATCCTGCAATAGTCTCCTCAACAATTTTTCATTGCAAAGAATCAAATGATTCCTGCTGGTTTTCAAGTCCTGCAACAGTCTCATCTTGCGTTAGGGAATTCAATGATTCCTACAGATTTTGTTCTTAGGTTTTCTCCTTTGTTTTGAGGTTTTTCTCTTTTTCTGTCTCTCTTTGTTGGACAAGATAACTAAGGCTCATTGCCATCCATCTGATTTCTTCTCCATCTGCAGAAATACAAGCAAACCCTCTTCCACAAGCAGTTAACCTTTCTGGTCCCTTCCATTCACCCCTTTCTGGATCTCTCCACATCACAGCGATTATCTAAAAATAATGGAACTGCTCGCACTGGACACTGCCCTTCTAGTGGGTTATAAAACCTGTCTGCTGGAGCCAATGAATCTTTATCAAAAATTTAAAAAAAAATAATGGTATAGAAAACTAAATTTAGAAGTTCTCTAGGATTACCCGTGGCTCCCCCTTTCTTTTGTTTTTGGAGGAGTGTCTTAATGTTTCTTTTTCTTCTCTCTACTATTGCCTGACCTTGAGGATTAAAAGGTATGCCAATGGTGTGTAAAATGCTATACTGTGCAAAAAGTGTGCAAAGTGTTTAGAAGTATATGCAGGTTCATTATCTGTTTTATTGCTTGTGGCAAATGCTTGGATAAGGAATTCAGTGACCATTCAAGCTGTCTCTTTTGCTGCTGGTATTTCAAAAGTGAATCCTGAAAACTTATCTGCCACAACATGGATAAGAGTCAGACAACCAAAAGATTTATAATGGGTCACATCCATTTGCCAGATTTCATTGGGTCTCAAACCACGAGGGTTCTTGCCTGCATGTAGGAGTGTGGAAAGGAAGGCAAGCTGTACAGGCTTTTACTATGCTCCTAGCTTCCACTCTTGTTATTGCAAATTGTAAATGTAAAGCTTGAACAGCCTGATGATATTTAGAATGAGATTCTTGAGCTTCCTGAAATTAAGGAGCACTGGCAAACATAGTTAAAAGGCTATCTGCCTTTGAATTTCCATCAAAAATAGGACCTGGAAGTACACTATATGAGTGGACATGTAATATATAGATCTTACCTGGATGCTTTCTCACTTGCTTTTGAAGTTTCTTAAAGAGCTGATAAATATTACAAGCTGCAAATTTTATTTGGGCTGTGGCAATTCTTTGTACCACATTTACTGAATAGTCTGAATCAGATATTATATTTATATCTCCTGGATAATAAGTAAGAGCTAGCATGATTGCATATAATTCATTCTGCTGAGTGGATTGAAAAGGAGTTCTGACTACTTTATTTATAGTTAAATCATGAGACTATACAGCACAGATATTTTGTTTGGATGTGTCTGTAAATATAGTTGTTCCTTTAAGAGGAAACTTAGAAACATTTTCTTCAAGAACCCATCACCAATTATGTAATAATCAGGTTATCTTTAATGGAGACCCACGTGCAAAATTTGGAACTGGGTACAATAAAATTTGCCACTCTGGGATGGTTTCACAGCAAACATTAATTTGTGCATTAGTATAAAGATAATTGTACCACTTGCCTAGTAGCCTTTAATAAAATTCTAGTCATAAGCACTAGCCATAGACCTTTGCTCTAGTTGTGCTGGGAGGTTCACCCATTGTATCCCATTGTCTCTTTGATGAAGGACTGCTGTGGGTGCTTCTTGTGTAGCAAAAACTGATATTTCCAAGGGTTTTTGAGTGACTCTTTCAACCATATTGGATAAAGCCAGTTCAGCTTCTCTCAAAGCCTCTTACACTTCTTTTGTAAGCTGGTGTGGTAAGTTTAAAGCAGTGTCTCTCCTTAAAATGTCATAGAACAGTTGCAATTGATTGGTAGCTCAGCCTAACACTGGACGCATCCATCAGATATCTCCTATTAATTTTTGGAAATCATTTAAGGTGTTCAACTTCTCTACTCTTAAAGAAAGCTTTTGTACTGTGAGTGCCATAGGATATACTTCATATCCTAAATATAGAGAAGGAACATGCCTTTGAATTTTTTCTGTAGCTAAATGCAGTTTGTAGTTTCTTAGTGTTTCTATGGTCTTTTGTAGACATGCTTCACATTTGTTCCTCAGGTGCTCACCCCAAAATATCAGCCACATAATGTAACAATATTACTTTTGGAAATGCTTTTCTTACTCAAGCAAGAGTAGCAGCAACATAGCAGCAACATACATTGGCACATTGTAGGGCTATTTTTCATTTCCTGTGGCAAAACTGTCCATTCATACATTTTATAAGGCTCAGCTAAAGTAATGCTGGGCACTGAAAAGACAACACTTTTCATATCCTCCTTATCCAAAGAAATAGAATAGAAACAATCTTTAATGTCTTTAACCAAAAGAGGCCATTCTCTAGGCAACTGAGTAGGAGATGGAAGTCCAAGCTGAAGAGTTCCCATAGTTTCCATTTGTTCATTTACTCTTCTTAAAGTAATCAACATCCTTAAAGTAATCCATTCTTTCCAGATTTCTTTTTTATAACAAATAGTGGTGAATTCCAAGGACTTAGAGAATGTTGTAAGTGTCCTTGGTCAAGTTACTCTTGCACTATATCTACTAAGGCCTGAATTTTATGGCTTGTTAAGGGCCACTGTTCTACCCACACTGGTATATCAGTTTTCCACTCTATAGGAACCGATGATAGTGCAGGCAGGCCTTCAACAGGCCTCAAAAAATCCTTTTTTCAACAAATGGAAAAAGAATTGCCAATTTTCTATTAAGAAAAGAATACTACTAATGGATGTACAGTGATGAGTATACATATATATATATATATATATATATATATATATATCCATACATATTAGAAAAAATGACAGAGAATGGAAATTAACTTTAGTTATTTAAGAATTGTTCCTAATTTACGTAAATACATTATGACAGAAAAACCTTGTATAGCTGCTTTTAATGTTTTAAGTAAGCTGGGAATATTTTTAAAGTGACCTTCACATATAAATGTGAAACAATTTAGAGATTAAAAAATTTCAACATTTCAATGAATATTCATAAGCATTTGAATGAATAATTTGAAGCAATTTTTTAATGTAGAAGAGACTATTATGTTTCTTGTTTACTGCATTTTACATTTTAAACAAATATAGAACTAGTGTAAATTTAGTGCTGTAAGTAAATACATATATATTTATACACATTTTTATAAATATATTTATGTCCATATCTATTAATCATTCAAAATTCTGGCAGCTTTTATCTATCAACTTCAAGAATGCTTCCTTGTTTTCCTCAATTAGTTCAGCATTTGGCTCATAATTTTTCTTTTTGGCTCTACTCTCACCCTAGGGAGCATCCATACTGTATGTTCTAAAAGAGATTCTTCAGCTAAAGTTATTTCATATGACCAATTCTATCATACCACCTAAGCCACACACAGATATGTTCAGAAAAAATCAATCACAAATACATATTCATGAACTATGCAAATGCTTTATTTGATCACAATCTATCATCATCATCTCTCCCTCTCTTCTTTGCACTCCCAACACTGTTATTTGTTCCCATTGTGACTTCCAACATATTGACCCTTTTAGTTCTTTTCTAGGTCATCACTCCTATATTAGTGACCTTTTTCTCCTCTCCTCAATTTGGACCCTTAGAGAATGAGTTCGTTTCAATACTTTCCCAATCCAGAACCAGTGAGGCAACTTGCATCTCTACTTCAGTTTCTCAGGAGCATCTTTGCTATAGTTTCCAAGCTCCCTCTCTTTCAAATTCAATTACTTCAGGTTTGACTGATACTTCTTTAAATCCTCACTAAGATTTTCCAAAGGCAGATCAATCCTCAAAATAATTTCCTGATCCTTTTATATATAGATGAGACACTCAAAGTATCACTTCTTACATCTAAGTATATTTGTATGCACATGTGTGTATGTGTTTATGTAAAATATGAAAAATTTAAAAGCATGTATCTTCTTATTTTTGCATCTATCTAAATGATAGCCAGCAAGCGTAGTGTAAGCCTTGGATAATAAAATTTTTAGATCACCAGAAGAAGAAAGAGATCTATTAATGCTGTTTCAGTCATTGTTAATGGAACAATTATGAACTAAAGCTCTTTCCAAATGTACCAATCATTATATGGCAGACTTTCATAACTCCTCCTTGTTCAATGAGATCACAAATTTATAATCTTTCAAAACAGAGATGTCCTTTCAGGTAAAATAAGATGCATATTTTCTGGAGAGAGTTAAGTCTTTACTCAAACACATTAGATTATTTTACTACTTGTCACAATACAGATAATGACCATTACCTATATAATTTCCGGCAAGAAAGATTCCATAAATTGAGGTTAAGGATTATAATGGTGCAGAGCAAAGTAAAGTGTCTAGGAAGAAAAAGAGTGTATCTCTAGATGAGATACAAAGTAGTTAAGAAATTATTAGGTAAAAAAATCTAGAAGATTTTATACCTGCCACAATGTATCACAATCTAAGTCAAATTCACATAAGATTCTCTGAAATGTATATAGAATGTTATTAGAAAGTTTCTCCATCCTCAACCCTCAGTTCCTGCTTCCTTATATTTTTCACCAAGTGGAAAAATATATCAAATGATCATTGGAGGAAGAAGTATGATAAAATAAGAGGAAAGACCAGGATAGATGCATGACAGTGAGCCTATAGTAAGAAGGGCAAAGTTACTGCAAGCTAATGTAACATGGAGTAGCAGGAGTCTTGTCTGACTCAATAAGCTGGGTAAAGTGACATAATTGCACAAAATTTGCTGATTGCCTGGCTATACTTGGTTGTTATATTGTAGAACATAGTGATGACACATACTATCCACTCTATATTTTTTTCATTTGCACATGGCTGTCATATAACAATCATTAGGGATTTCTTACTTTTGCTAAAGCTAGATTTTTTGCTTTCTGAAACTTTATAAGGGATTTATCTCTAGACAAAGATAAGTTCGTTTTTAATTGTATTTTTAGCAAGATATTGATGTGAAGCAATGAGCCACGTGAAGCAATGGAAAGTCAGATTGTAGTCTAAGACCAGTGGTCTTTGATTTAGCTTTAAGCTGATACTACAGTTCTACAGTGATCACACAAAGAGGCATTTCACATGGGTGAAAGCAAAAAAGGAAGGAGGAAAAAGGAAATGCAAGGGGGGGAAGAGGTGAGGGAGGGAGGGAAAGATACAATTGTTAAATTTTATAATGTATGCAAACACTGGGCTCAGTTCTGGAATACAAATAATAAAATAGATCCTGTGGTCTAGGAATTCATATTCTCTGTAGACATAACCAAATTTTGAAAATTTATCTTCTCATATAATAAGAAAGATGGTATAAAACAGTGACTAATTGCATCAAAGAGGAATTCTGCCTAAATGCAAGAGAAGAGAAGAATCTAAATGAAAGGCAGGTATCGGTAGAGGGTGAAATACTTCATATGTGATTATTTGCAGATTACATTATCATTGGATCATATACTAAAATCTAGCAGAGTATCCCAAATAATATCTTAATTATTCAAAATAATTTGTCTTTACTACAAAAACAGGATGAAAATAGATGAAGAATGCCTACTGTACAGACTATTATATATAATTGTGGACAATAAGAAATGCTCATCCATCTATCAACATCTGTAATAACAGTCCATAAGGACAGTGGGGTAGATTCTGACATTAACAGGAAGGAACCTTTAAATTATCTTTAGGAAAATTTGCACTCCTTTTAAGAACACCTAAAATGTTTGTGTATGTGTATATACATATATATATATATATATATATATATATATATATATGTATATACACACACACACACACACACATACAGGCCAGTTTTAAAGAAGATTATTCCACTAGCATTATGACATTACAATGAATGAGGGAACACTACTTCATTGTTGTTCATTCTGTCTAACTCCTCGTGAACCCATGAACCACAGCATGTCAATACTATTTATGTCTATTACAAGGATAATGGAGTAGTTTGTCATCTCCTTTTCTAATGAATTAAGGAAAACAGAGATTAAATAGCTTTCCCAAGAGTCATATAGATAGTCAGTGTCTAAAGTTGGACTTGAACTCAGATCTTTCTGACTCTAAGCCTACCAGTCTATCCATTCAGTCACTTAGCCACCTCAAAGAATTCCATAGATGTCATCTGGCAAATTCATAAGCACATTATATTTTCTTAATGATCTAGTCTAATAGTAATTACAAAAGATAAACATTAAATGGGCATTATGGTCCAATGATGTCCATTCAATGTTAAAGGATCTGTAGTAGCATCCTTAGTACGATACATAGATATTACCTTAAAGATATATGGAAATATGACAATGAGACTTGTTTTATATTTCTAGTCATGGAAAGATTAGAATCATCATTGGAGGATAAAAGTACATATATGTGGTTATAAATTCATCAAAGTATTTAAACAGAAATATGTACACACATATTCCTTCCCCCCCCCCCCATATACACATTAACATATCAGAACACATTCTATATCTGGTTTCAGGGAAGGGGAGGAGAAAGTGCTGTCTATTTTCAGAACAATATGATATATTTGTTTCAATTATAAAATAAATATTACTGATATTAAAAGAATCAATTAATTAAATGTACAGCAGTAAAATAGCTGTAACTATCAGAATCCAAGTACCTAGATCAGGAAATGCATTTAGAGATAATATAGTCCAATTCTTTTATTTTAAAATTAGCTCAGAGAAAAAAAAGGAGAGCAGGGACAGTAAATAACAAGGACAAGACTCTAATGTAGCTCTTAATATTTGAATCACATACCATTTCTGATCTTCAAATGTTTGAGAAAATACTATTCTTTTACAAAAAAAGCATATTGTGATCAAGGATAAAATTTGCATTCAGGAAGGTAAAGGGCAATATATATTTTTTTCCTTTCAAAATTACACAAAAATGTTTCAAACATTTTAACAGGCCCTCTACAAGAAATGGGAAAGAAAAGCTAAGAGATATTTAAACAGGCTTGTTTTTTTTTTCATAAAGAAAAGTGCTATTTTTTATTAGAAAGCTAGATTTATTGTTTTCCCTTTTTTATCTCCTACTTAGAATACTGTACCAAATGAAAATGATTTATCAAAATAATTTTGAATATAAATTTTGTGTATAAATCCTGCAATTCCTTATGTACTTTTAGAAAACCAATATCTTTTATGAGTTTAATATAACCTAATAAAAACTTAACTAGATAATATTCAAAGTACTATTAAAATGGAGAAAGTATCTCTTTAGACTAAGCATAATACCATTCTACTGATCTTGGCAATTTATCTAAGAATGATGTATCAGAGAGAAACTCAATCAGTGAATCGATGAATGGTAATATTAGAACAATGTTTAGAGGTCATGTTGTCCATCTTCTTTTGACAACATCCTTAATAGGTTTTGATTAAATCTTTTCCAGTTCTGCTATCTGCCAATAAAGAGAGAGCAATGGAGAAGACAAGATAAAGCAAGTTGAAGAATTCCAGTTTCTCTCTGTAATCTATTAAAATTTTATCATATTGACACTTGGAGGTAAAGCCAAGATGGCTAATTAGTGTCAGCGACCAAAGTGACCTCTACAAAAATTCCTCTTTAAATAACTTTAAAAGTATTTCTTAAATCAAATTTTGGAGTGGAAGAGGAAATACCATGACAAAGTGAGACATTTTTTAAACCTAGGAGCAGAAAGGGAAGGCAGCAGCATCAACAACAGCTGCTTCAAGAACTCTCAATCCAGAGAAAATAATGTGGAAGAAATGTTTAAGAGATTAGGGTAGGTCCTTGCTGGCACTGAGTAAAGCTGACACTGATTAGCAACTCGGTCATCCATAAACACTTTTGGGTTGCAATTGAGGAGCAGAAAGGAGCAATTGCATTTGGTCACAAGGTTGTAAAAATTGTGGCCATAGTCCAAGGAAAAGAAGAATACTAGCACTTCTGATTGAAAAAGAACAAGAGATCAGGTAAATTTTAGGGTCAGAAGCTGTGTTGGCATATGTATCTACAGGAGGTCTAGAGTCCTTCACAGGTAAAGAACAGAACATTGACCAAGAGAACATAAAACACTTCTTCCTGGATGACATGACTGCTGTTGTTTTTTATTATTTAAACATGGCTGACTCTTTGTGACTCCATGAGGGTTTTTTTTTTTCCTAGCAAAGCTACAGGAATGGTTTGTCATTCCATTCTCCAGCACATTTTATAAATGAACAACTAAGAAAAATAGAATTAAATGATTAGTCAAGAGTCACATAGCTAAGTAAGTATCTAAGCCCATATTTGCATTTAGAAAGATGAATATGACTAATTCCAGTCCAAGCACTCTGTCCATTGTACTAGATGTTTGATACCACTTTGGAAGAAGCAAAAATTTGTAGAACTCCAGAAACAGCTCTTAAAACAGCAGTATTAAAAAGTCTGAAGGAGGAGATATTACTTCTCCACTATCAAGTGAGAAGAGCCTATTTTTAACAAAGTTCAAAGTGAATAAAGAGGCAAGGAAAATGAGTAATCAACAAAAACAACAAAAGAGTTTACCATAAAAAATGCTATTACAATGGTCTGAAAGATAAAGACATAAACTTAGAAGAGAATGACAAATTTAAAACATCTACAAAGCTTCAAAGAAAATGCTACATGGGCCAGATCACAAGAAGAATATATAGAAAAGTTAGACATGAGAGTGGAAGAGAGAAAATTGTAGTGTACAGGGAAATGTTAGTGATGCAAGAAAATTATAACTAGAAAATTAGTAGATTGGAAAATGATGAACAAAGAAACAATGAAACAAAGTATAAAAAAGAAAAGAGAAAGAAGGAAGGAAGGAAGGAAGAGAGGGAGGAAGGACAGAAAAGAAAGCAGAAAAATGTGAAAGATGACATCAGAAGATCAATTAATTTGGAAAATAGATTGAGCAGAGATAAATTCATAATAATTAAACTACTTGAAAGTCATGCTTTATAAATAGTCTAGAAATCACATTTTGATAAAGTTTATGAGAAAAAAGACCCAATATTTTAGGTATAGAATATAAAATAGAAATTGACAGAATCTACATATCTCCTAAAAGAGATCCCCAAATGGAAATTTTGAGTACTATTAAAGTTACCAGAATTCTTGGATAAGAAAAAAACTATGCCAAGTAGACAGAAAAAAAAATCATTCAAATACTGGGAAGCCATAATCAGGATTACACAAGATTTAACAGCTTCCATTTGAAAAGAGAAGAGAGCTTGTAAAACAATATTCCCATAGGGAAAAAGGCTAGGATTGCAAGCAAAAATAATCTAACCAAGAAAACTGGATATAATGCCCCAGAGATATTTAATAAAATAGAAGACTTAAGGAATTCCTGATAAAATGATCAGTATTATAAAAAAAATATTACATTAATATGCAAAACTGAAGGGAACATTAAAAATTAATCACAAAACAGTAATCATGAATTTCAATAAAGTTAACTTTATATTCTAATATATGTAACTTATAAAAACGTTATTATTACAAAAATGTACATAAAGCACATGAATGTATATAAATTATGTTGGAATTATTCTTTTAAAAATGAAGTAAGAAAGAGGGATACTCTGGGAGAAGGAGGAATAGAGTTAAATTGGGAAAATTTTCTCTTATAAAATGAGTGGTTCAAAGAAGACATTATAGTGAAGAGAAAAAATAAAAGGCATGAAGAACACAAATGTATGAATCTTGTGATCATTATATTTTTTTCATAAAGGGAAAATATGCATATACACACTGAGCTGTGTATAAAAATCTATCTTACCTAATAGTAGGAAGTAGATGGAGGATATGTGAGACAATGAAAAAAGCTAGGGAGAATTAAGGGAATTAGTGGTCAGAAGAAAATCAGACTTTAAAAAAATATTAATAATTTATTTTTCTCTTAATTCCATGTACAAATAATGTTTGTTATTCTTTTTTTTAAATTTGAGTTCCAAATTTTCTTCTTGCTTACTCCTCCATTGAGACAGTTATAAATTTATCATGTTATCCATGTGTAATCCTACAAAACATCTTTCCATACTAATCATGTGAAAGGAAAAAAAAAAATGTTTATTTGTTATCTCTCTACCAGAGAGGCAAAACACACACACACACACACACACACACAGAGAGAGAGAGAGAGAGAGAGAGAGAGAGAGAGAGAAAGCCAAAGGGAAAAGTATGCTTTGATCCATATTCAGACTCTGTGCTTTCTTTCTTTGGAGGTGAATAGAATTGTCTATTCTAAGATCCTTGAATTTTCTTAGATCATTGTATTGCTGAAAACAGCTATCATTTACAGTTAATTATCATTATTTGTTGTGAACATTGTTCTACTTTTGCTCATTTCACTTTGCATCAGTTCGTGTAAGTACACCACACATTGTTCAGCCATTGAAAAATTGATATACATTCAAATAATTTATAATTCTTTGCCACCATTAAAAGAGAAAGCCATACATAGAATTCTGGAGCAGAATCTTTTCTCTTTAGCTGAAGGAGCATGAGTAGCATTTATGATCTAAGATAAAACAAAAGAAAATAATAGAATTATTTCATATAGATAATCATGGAAACTACATTTTGCTAAATGTACATAATGTTCATTATGAAGTAGTATAAAAATTGTATATCTAGTTTCTCTCATAAAGGCTTTATTTCTCTTTTTAAAAATAGTTTTAGTTTTTACTTTTATTTTTTAAGCTTTTTATTTTTAAAATATGTACACAGATTATTTTTCAACATTGACCAATGCATAGACTGGTGTTTCAGATTTGCCCCTTCTTCCCTCATTCCCTCACCTAGATAGCAAGCAATCCGATATATGTTATACATGTTAAAAGATATGTTAAACAACAATACTATATGACCAATTCTGATGGACCTGGCCATTGTCAGCAATGAGATGAATCAAATCAGTTCCAATGGAGCAGTAATGAACTGAAACAGCTACGCCCAGCCAAAGAACTCTGGGAAATACCTAAGAACCATTTCATAGAATTGCCAATCCCTATATTTTTGCCTGCCTGCATTTTTGATTTCCTTCACAGGCTAATTGTACAATATTTCAGAGTCCAATTCCTTTTGTACAGCAAAATAATGGTTTGACATATTGATTATTGTTTCACTCTTTCTAATCAAATGTTTCCTATTATTATGAATAAGAAGACTGAGGTTGTATGTAGGTTCTCTCTGTATATATGTATATGTGTATCTTTCTCTGTTGATTTGCCATTCCAGAGAGTACCAGAGTAGAGTCATCTTACTTCAATTTAATCCATTAACATTTCTCACATTCTATACTCCTAGCCAAACTATACAACTAGGTACCTGTGTCCGAAACAAGAAATTTCTCATTATAACCATTCATCCTCAAAAGTCATTTTCATGCCTAAAAAGTATTATGGTCTCATTATTGTCTTTCAGTATTCTCATTTACCGTCTGTGTTCAGTTCAGGTGCAATGTCTTCCCTCTTTGAGAGAGGGGATATGCTTTTTTTGCATTAGTAATACCTACCAACATTTCAAGTACCTTAGAAGTGCTTAATCAATAACTTTGCAGAAAGACTAACTTATCAGGAAAATTTTCCTTATGAGTCAAAAAGCCCAAATTCAAATCATGAATCTGTTTTTTATGTATGTCATGTTAAGCAAGTCACTTAAAATCCATAGGACTCAGTATCCTCATTTGTAAAATGAGGAACTTGAGCTAGATCACGGAGATTCCTTTTCATTTCACATCTATAAATTTTTTGAGATGAATAGAAATTATATAAAGGCAGATTCCATCTAAATACCAAAAAAGGTAGGGGGGGATACCTAGGAAAAATTGTGTAAAGGTGCAACGTTTCATGAATTCTTCATTACTAGAACACTCCAAGCTGCAACTGTGTGAGACGGTACTGGATTCAATTTATCAAACATTTATTAAATGGTTATTATGCAGAAAACAAAGAACTAGATATAAGCATAGACAGACAAAGAATCAAACAATTCATAAGCTCAAGTTTGTTTGCAATGTACTGAAAACATATAATATCAACATAGTTAAGCAAATGCAAATAATGAACATAATTAGAAAGAGAAATTCAGTAAAAAGGATGTTTCAGCAACTGGAAAGATGTTGAAGTGTCTTATGTAAATCAATCACCCAAGTTACATTTTGAAGAAAAGTAAGGTGTTTTCCCTCGAAGGGGATGGGCTGGTGAAGAAGAAATCCTTGATCATTTTTTGCCTGAAGGGACATTTAGGATACAACTATGAAACAGTACTATTCTTAAATTATTTCTGCTTTTTTTCTTGTTTATTATAACCCTAGTGCCTAAAAATAAAATATAAAAAACAAAAATAGCAAAAAAAAATTTATATGTTAAATTCCCTTATTGGTCAAGGTAACTTTTATTTTCCCTTGGTTTGTTAGATAGAAAATCAGTAGAAATTTGAGAACATGAGGTTCCTTTAGTATGAAAACTGAAAGCATGAAATAATACTACAATAAAAGTGAAGTTTTCTATCATAAGTACAAGGACCATGAACTTAATCAAAATATAAAGTGACCTATTTGGAGGAAGAACAAAATTAATATATAAGGTTTTTTTAGTCTCTCTTACTACTCACTTCAGTTTCTGCCAAAGTTAGGTATATATCTTAAAAATAAGGAAGAAGAGGAAGTCCTCTAAAGTCTCTCAGTATGGTGCTTTCAGAATCAAAAGGAATTTTCCATTTGTGTGAATAAGTTTGAATATTTATATACCACATATAACTCAAGTATGTAAAGTTAAAATCTGAAAATAAATATTGACTATTAATTTTAAAAGTTTCTTCATGGAATGAGACTGACAAAGTCTATAATATCAAAAGAATACTATAAAGTTAAAACACAGTATTTTCACAGCTTTCTTACCAAAGCAGATTTATGGTACCAAATCCAAGCATATTCATAATGCTCTATGTAGAAAAATGATGGATAATAATGGTGCTAATCTGTTTCTTATCCTTTCTTGCATGTTGATGATCTGAGCTAAAAGTACTATGTTCTTTGAAGTCAAGAAGAACACAATATTAGTTATGGCAACTTAGAGTAACTCTTTGATTCTGTAATGACTAATGTTCCAGAGTATCCTAATACATCTCATTTCCATGGTCAAATTCATATTTCCGAACATTCAGTGCAATATAAAGACCAAATTTTGTAGAATATTAAATGCAATAAAGATTAAAAAGTGGGAACATCTTGCTCTAAAAAACTCATGTCCTATTTCTTTGTCCTTTCCTTTTGCTTCATTCCCAATCATGAAGAAAACAGAAAAGGAAAGAGACAAAATGTTCTGTGAGAATTCTTGCATCCTTGGCATATTTTGTGGAGATGGCCACAGAGAAAATGAGTCAAGGATTCCATTTGAATAAGAGTGATTTATCTACCTAGAGATGAAGGACATGAATACATTATTGCTGCCTATTGCAATCTCCTGCTTATTTCCTTTCAAGCAAGTGGACGAGTTCACAAAATGATGGAAGGAAAAAAAATATCTAAAATGGCATGATGAAGCATTTATTTCAATGACACACTTTTATGTTAGTTAAACTTATTTGAGTCATGAAAAATAATGTATTAAGAATAATTTAACTCTCTGTTAGACTGTGTTGGTGATACCAGAAAAGAATATGCAACAAAACTTCAGTTTTAAAGGCAATTAATTTTAATTGCAAATTCTAAAGCTGTGTGGCAAAGTGGGTAGAGTATTGAGACTGAAATCAGGAAGACTTCTTTATGAATTCAAATACAGCTTCTAATATTAACTACCTGTGTAACCCTGGGCAACTGACTTAACATTTTTTAACCTAGTTCCTTATCTTTAAAATTATCTGGAGTAAGACATGGAAAATCACTGCAGTGTCTTTGCCAAGAAAATTTCAAAATGGGGTCACAAAAAGTCAGACATGACTGAAATGATTCAAAAACAACAAAAAAGTGCTAATTGCATCACTGGGGACTTGCCAACTTTATATTTTAAGTTTTAATTATATGATATATGGAATTAAAAATGAAAAAATAGCAAGAATAATTGATAAGATGTCTAATATTTTCCCACTTAAATAGACCTAGCAGAAGCAAAAAAAAAAAAAAAAAGTTAGTTGTATTATTATAATTTTACTTCTTTTGTTTTCTTATTTATGACATATTGTTTTCATTTTCTCCTTTTATAAATAAAGAGAAACCTGTACTTTTAAAAAGCTGTATAAATAGTTTCTACTACTTTTAATACTTGCCAAATAACCATGCATACATACTTTGAGATGTAAGACAAGAAAATCAATCATTAGCCATGTCATTTGTCTATGAAAAATTCTGTAGTGAATGGATACATCTATTTTAGCAAATGTGGGAAGATTATTTCTACTTTTGCAACCATTAGAATAATATTAATAATTAAATGGAAGGAGTTTTTTTTCAGATATTAGTTTGACTAGATATGTCATGTAATTCATTCCACCTCTAATATTTTGTGATACAACATATTAAGGTTTAAATAAGTTGAGTACCAAATGGAATCTACTGGATTTCATGGAATTTTATTAAAGATCTAAGTGATAAATCCAGTCTCATAAAGAAATGGGTAGCTTAAGGATCTGTATCCTCATTAAGTCACATAGGAGATAAAATACACAAAATTCACATGCTGACCATATCTAACTTTATATAGATAGATAGATAGATAGATAGATATGTGTGTGTATATGTGTGTGTATTATATATATATATATATATATATATATATATATATGTGTGTGTGTATATATATATATATATATATACATATATATATATATAATACACATATATATGTACATATAGAACCAGATAATGTAGTGGAATCAGATGAATTTATTTTAGGCATTAATTATTAAACAATAATCAAATAGCTATTTTCAAGATGTAGCCTTTGTTGATGAAAAAAAAATGAAAGGAAACTATATTTTAATCATTTTTTCTCCAATAGACTTTGTAACATAGTAAAGATTAAAAATAGAGGTTTGGATTTAGATTTTTAAAAGTATTAATTTTACAAATTAATTATAACCCTTTTCACATAATTTTCAGAAGCAAATAATTAATGTAAATATTCCAAAGCCTTTTGGTAGGAAGGAATTCAAATGATTAAAATAATGGATAATGTAGTAATATTTAGTATGACTATACATGGGTCATTTTTATAAAATTTCTTGCCTTCTCAAGGATGGGGGAGGAAAGTAAAGAGGGATGCATATAGAGCTCAACATGTGTAATGAAGAAAAAAGAAGAACTTTCAAAAAAGTTCTGGGCAAGCACAAATCATTCTTGATTTATCATGGCTATAAGATGTATAATATAAATGGAGAGATGTCTGCCTCAAGTAACACAAGATTCAAATATAAACTCATCCATAAAATCATATGAAAATGTAATAGCGTTTATGAGGAATTTTGTCTAAAAAAAAAGAGAAACTATGGAGAATAAAAGAAGTGTTTGGGGCAGGGCTGGCTTCTTATTTTGTTTTTGTGTTATTATTGTTGTTGTTGTTATTGCTGTTTTTAAACATAACAAGATATTCAAGTCAGCAGTCATACCAAAAGCATTTAAGGATGATGATGAAAGTCAACAAATTGAAGAAAAATGAAAAAAAAAATGATTTGCAAATGGTAATTTAACTTTTCTTTTTTTAAATCAAAGAGAGTGGAGTCACCACACTGGGACTACAATATTAGTCACTAAGGTGCTTAGAGGAGAAAAAATGACAATATAGAAAATAAGAGTGAAAAAAGAAACTGAAAGGGAAAAAGCATAATTAGACAACATCTGTTTTATGTATGATACAATTGTGATAGTAATAGATCAGCAAGAAAAGCTTACAAACATGAAATGTTCATGAATCAACAATATGGTACACCCAGAAAAGGGAAGAGGAAACTCACCAAGCTATACATGAGAGCGTGTAGAAAAGTGTTTAAGTAAATAATATGGATTATCCTTTCTTCAATCTATCTTTCATTTGGCTTCTAAATTAACACTTATAAGTCTTATTTTCAGTCCCCTACTTAAAATAATTATAAAAACCCAAAAGTATATTTCATCAATATCCCCTAGGACAAAATATAAATTGCTTTTCTTTACATTTTTCCTTTTCCACATTTCAGATTTTTCTCATTCTTTCTTTTCTCATGCAGTCAACTTAGCTTATATGCTTCTGGTAAATGTAACATTCTATTTTAAATGCTACCTGTGAATATAACATTCAATCCCCTATTTCCAGAACTTTGTGTGAACTATTTCCCCATGTCTGGAATACATTCTCTTTCCCTTTCCTTTTTAAAATCCTGAGTTTCTTTCAAGTTTAGCTCAGTGTTTATCTAACAGACAAAGTCTTTGCTAATCATCTTTCACCATTCTTATTTTTAGTGTTTGTTTTTCCCTTCCATTTATGTATATTTCTTAGAATTTCAACTTTATATTTTGAATACTTTCTTCATAGTAGATAATTAAAATGTGCATTGAATTGAACTGAAATAAATATGTTGCTTTTAATAAGAACTTAAATGCTCAAAATGTTATACCATTTATATTAACTAAATTCTTTGTAAAGTCATTGATAGAAAAGTTTGGGGAAAATAGATATTTGATATGCCCTAAAAGGTTAAATAATCCTGTATGAGTTTGTATACAAAATGGGTTTGTATTTCAAAAGAAATATGAAATTTATAACTTGACTTAGTATTTAAACCTTGTTGAATTTATAATAACAACTATTTCAAAATATGAAAAATATTATTGTGGTTGTTGGAGGAGTTGCTTGTTTCGTTTATTGAAGAATGCTTACTCAGTCTTGAATCTGAAAGGGAATATTATTCCCCTAAAAAATAAAGTTTCATTACAGAGAAGACACTCTATGGAAATATTCACTTTTTCAACATTATTACTTTCTTAACTACAGAGAGTTAATATCCAATTGGAACCATGCCAAATTTGTAACACAATTTAGTAATCATCCACAAAACAATAAATTTATTCTATTTCCTGGTGATGAATCCCAGAAATATGTTTAAAATTTCAAGACAAACAGAAATTAACTTTCAGTGATTATTTAAGCCAGAAATTTGCTATTTAATGGACTACAATGATTTAAGCAAGAAATCAGATTTGGGGGAAAAAAGGGTTATGTGGGTAGTTGATCACATTGGGAATGGAAGGACTAAAATAACAGAACAGAAAGAACTATTGTGAATATAACTAGTGTGTTTTATTTTGATTTTAGACACTAAGAAATGCATAAAAGAGTTTCTTCATACTTTGTTAAAGATAAATACAAAAACAAAGATTCAGCTTTCAGTTCTGGCTTCAATGACCTTAATCAAAGAATTATACTACACTGATCTTCAGTTTCAATATTTGAAATGTGAGGAAAAGAATAGTAGTATTATCTATTTTACAGGGTCCTTCTATGAATCAAATGTAACTCATCATGAGTAAAACATGAAGATTAAATCATTCTAAAAAAAATTAAGTATCATTGAATTTTGTTTAATATTTTGAAACAAAAATAAATTCCAAAAATGTGTAGGCCTATTGATAAAATTCCATAAATATATATGGATTATTATTATCCCTCTATGGGAATTTTGCAAATTTGTAATATAGTGACATACAAATATATAAAAAGAAGGAAAACAGAATTAGTACTAGCTATTTTGATGCATTTATTTTCCTTAAAGTTTGCATTACATAATTTTTCATTAAAAAAACACTATATTATTTTAATCCATAGATAGTCAACAATATAATTTTAAAATACCTTCTCTATACCTAGATTTCAACAAGTAACTATATAATTAAATAGGTTCTAGATTCATACAATTTTGCTACAGGCATTTTTAAACAATTGAACTTGTGAATCAACTCATCATCTAGCATTGATTGTCTACTATGCTCCAGTCACTGGAATAAATGTTGCAACGCCACAAAAAGGCAAAAAAAAAAAAAAAAGAAAAAAAAAACTTCTAATAAGGAGCTTAGAGTCCACTGGAGAAGATAATATGCAAACGAGTATGTAGAAATCAGACAATAGAAGAAGAATTGGGGTAGTCTAAAAAGCAAAGCAATAATATTAAGAGAACTTGTGATGACTTTTTGCAGAAAAGGGGACTTTAGCTGAAACTTCAGTGAAGCCAAACCATTTATTGTCAAAGTATTTTACTATAATTTAACAAAAAAATTTTTTAAAAAAATTTCTAAACAAGTGATCATTCAACATATTTAATGAAACCTTGTGATTATGTGTATCAGAAACTTGTATATACAAAAAAATACAGATTGCTTTAATAACAATGTTTTCCTTAGAAACTATAGATTCCATCTTAGAATTAAAAATGCAAAAGGTATTTTGTATTATGGATTTTTCTTACATTTTAGAATTGCATTATGGAATTTATAATCATTTTAATTTTACTGAGTTACTCTTTGCATTAAAAACATTAAAGTGTGAGATAGTGGAACTGAGAAATAAATATGAGCTATATAATTTTCAAATTCATCACAATAGGCCACTGGGATATTTATCTACTTACATTGGTTCAGAATCACTAAAGATTATGTTGAACACATGTTAGGCAAATTGATATTTTATAAATGAGTTTTCTTTGCTATAGTCTTATTTTCAATAAGAGCTAGTATTTCAGCTTATATGAATTGTTGAAAAAATCTTTAATACATTTATTGCTAAGTGATGAAACTTCAAAACATTACTCATGTAATGTATGCTTATATGTGAAGAAACACAAAAGTTATTGCACTATGTGTACTTGTGTGTAAATATATTAAGGGATGAGGATAACTGGACCTTCATTTAATCAGCATAATATTTTTTTCCTGCTAAATAAATGTAATAGCTCATTATCATATGCAAGAGTAAGTACAAAAATACTCTTGCATTTGAAAGCTTTATGAAATGGCTCCTTCCCATCTTCCCAGTGTTTTTACAGATTATACCCTATGTAATCTATGATCCAACTACACAGACCTGCTTTGCTGTTCCTTGCTAGCAATACTGGTCTCCCTTTCTCCTTGAATTTGTCTAAACAACCTCTCATTTCTGGAATATGCTCTTTATTCCCCTCCATCTTAGTTTTCCCGTCATCATTCAAGATTCACTTCTGATCTTTCAATCTTATAGGAAGTCTTCCTTAAACTGCACTCCCTACCATCTCTTTTGCCATAGCCTCCCCATTGAGATTATTCTGTATTTTATATTTATATAATAGTCTCTTCAATTAATGTGTAAACTTCTTGAAAGTGGGGTTAGATTTTTTATTATTATAATTATTGTTTGTTTGATTGTTGCTTTTTTTTTTTTTTTTGTGCCAGCACCAAGTACAATGACTGGAACATAGAAACTATTTAATAAGTGTTTGTTAAGTGGTTTATTGGTTAATTGATTTTTATTGAATAATTTTCACTATTGTAAATCAGTGAAGGATAGTATTAGAGTATTCCCTAGAGCAGAGTTGTCAGATATGCTGAATATGATCCACAAACCTTCCGATGAAGTCTGAAACAAATTAAAATATAATTGCAAAACATTTAGCAAAATAAACAGAAATGCGATAAACATAGATTATGTTTAACTTTTTAATACTGTTCTGTATAACCTGCAGGAATCCATTTGCATGGTTTAGTGGCTTATATTTGTCTTTGAGATTGACAAACCTATCCAAGACTATTGACAGTTTAACGTATCTGCCCAGTGACACAAAGCTAATATATGATAGAAGGCAGAATTAATATCCAAGTCTTCTTAAATATAAGGATATGCCCTCTAGCTACTAAGCAATGTCACTTTTTATAATATCATTATTCATACATATATGTATAAATGTGAACAAATACACATATCTATCCATATCTAAAAATATAGCTATCTACATATATTTCCATAGCTTATATATCACTTTGTATCTTTCATCCCACTCAAGTTAATAAGTAAGAAAGTTAAAAATGGAGGTAGAGATGGGGTCAGCAAGGTACATCACAGACAAAAATGAAGAGTCTTATTTTAGAAGAGAAGAAAATCTGGGATTCAAATTTATGAAGTTGTGAACTTTAGTCCCCATAAGATGGGGATTGTAATAATGGTAATGATGGTCATGATGAAGATGAAAAAGATGATAGTGATGATGATGGATGCACATAAACATTTTTGATCTTTAATAATATTTCACATAATTTAGAATAGTAAAAACAAAAGCCTTACATTTTTCATAATATTTCCTCTAGTAATGTTGGCTTCATATTATAAAATATAATATTGTGACATAAAGAACAATGGGCTAACATGGTATTTTGGATAACCTGGATTATCCTTAAATTGAGAAAGATTTGTTTTTTATTCTCACCAGTGGCATATACTTACTATGTAACTAGGGATCAAGCACTTCACCTAGTTGTTATAAAGGGGAAGGTAACAAGCATTTATGCAGCAAATAATGTGCAAGTAAATAAATGAGAGGCCAAGTGAATTGCCTAGGGCCTAACATCTAGTAATTTACTAAGGGTTAATTGACTCATTGCCAAGCATTGTACCTACTATTCTACCTACCAACTTCTTGGTAGTAGCCAAATCATTCCCCTTAAGACTATATCTTTCAGAAAAGTAGCTGATTTACTGATTCACAAAACAGAAGCCTCTCAGTCCATGAAATTTCATATATAATTTGCACTGTTCTACCACTCCTTCTCCCCCCCCCAAAAAAAAATTAAGCAATATAAATAGCTCAGGTAAACCTGCAAAGACATATATGAATTTATGGAGAGTGATAAATCAGAATCAATAAAAAAAATATTCAGGCCTTTGTAATCCAAATGAAGACAACATCAGCAATCAAAAGAATCAGAATGAATGCAAATATCAACATTGTTGTTCAGGTCCAAATCAATTAAATTAAACCATACCTTTGTCTTTTTTGTCAAAAAATGACAAACTATGAATGTGGAATGCAGATTCGTTGCAATTATTTTTTATTTTATTTTATTGGAAGGTACTATAGTAGTTGTCTCTTGATAGATCATCAATATGTTTACAAATAAAATACAAATACAACTGAAACTTAGGTTAAACGACTAATCCATTGTTGGACAAGTGTTAGAGAAAGGATTCAAACCCAAATAACTCTTCATTGTAAAGCCAATATTCTTTCCTCAATTTCATACTATTTATCAAGGAAATACAATGTGACAAGTTGTAAAAATTAATCTTTACTTCTCATAGAATAACTAAGAAGAAAGTGGCCTTGGTAAGTAAGAGAAGGCATAAGCTTTTGGATGGGGTAGGGGAAATGTTTAAATAAATTTCCAGAGAAGCAGTGAGAGAAGCATAGTGTCTGAAAGGTACAAAAAGAAACTTTGATGTCAAGATAAGTAAGTGTCTCTACTGCTGGAAGTCAAAAAGATACAAATGATTTTCCATTTCAAGGGTGCATTATTCCCAAAATGAGAAAGCTAGGGATCAGTCCATACAAAGTACAAACTAATGCCCTAGTGAACTCCTCCTACAATTGAAAATTGAAGAAATTGATCTTGAAGAGCTGACAAAAAGTCATCTATCAGTAAAATCAATGACACAAAGCTCAGTTAAGGTCAAACGTATTAGTTTAAATGTAAAAGAAGAAAAAGAAAAGAATATAAAAATGGGCTCTTTTGATCATATTTAGGACAAGGATTAAAGAATTAGAAATTTCGTAAATTTTAAACTGCTACCAAACCCTCTGCTTTTTGCTGCATTTCACTCACTGGACAAGGTTTTTACTAGTAAATATCCTATACAAATGCCATAATAAATAGTGTGCTGTTTCCAAAGAATGAGAGGGGGAAGAAGAATTTTGATTTTACTTTTAAAGAGACCATCTGTGGTTAGAAAATGAAGAATAGTAGGGTGTAGTGTGCTTTCTAGAGCCCCCACATAGAGATAATTAAAATATCCTGCTTTCTAGAGCCCCCATGTTGGGGTGAGAAAACATACCATTGCTTTCTAGAGCCCTCATGTTAGGGTACCAAAATACACCATCCAGACTAACTCTCTGGAGGGCCTCCAGACGAGCCCCGGTCCTTGGTCTTAGTAAAGGAGTGATGAAGGCAGGAGATTCACAAGGATGGTCAAAGATGGAGTCTGTCTCTTTCAAGTCTTCTCAGCCCTTAAATATCTTAGTATGATTATATCACTACAGCACACTGAACATGTGCCAATTGTAGAACCATTACATTACCATATCACACTAAGTATATGCCAACTAGAGTGATTACATCATTACATCACATTAAGTATATGTGAACTAGAGAACCATTATCTCATCAGTCACACTGAGTAAACACCCTGCTGTAAAATATCTTTGCTTAAAGTATACTGTTCCCAGAGTTCTTCCACTATTTGTGATCCTCTACAATAGGGGAATATTAAGGATGAGAAGTTAGAAGGGGAAGCCAGGTGTTCAGATGTTAAGCTTGGGAATTTCAAAAGAGAAAGGGCAAGAAAATAAAAGGGAAGAGAATAAGAGAGGAGAGAGGGATGGAGACAGAGACAGATACAGCAAGATAGAGATAGAGACAGAGAGAAACAAAGACACACACAGATACACACACAGAGAGAAATAAAGAGGTCAGATTAAATTTATTTTGTTTAGGACACAATAAGACAAAATAAAGACAGAGACAGAGAGAAACAGAGAGACAGAGATACACAGAGACAAAGAGACAGAGAGATGAAGAGCCAGCAAGACAAAAAAAGATGGAATATAAGGATATAGATGGAGAAACAGTGTTATACAATCTTCAATGGAAAGGTTTTTTGAGTCTCTATATCTAAACACAGAATTGCCTAAAACAATTTTATAAAATTATTGATATCAATGATATATACATGTATTACAAACCATTATGTCAAATAATCAAAATTCTCTATTTTGTCTATTGTGTCCTAAACAAAACAAATTTAATCCAATATCTTTATCACACTACTATTTAAATAACTTAAGTTGATGAAGATTAAAAAAAGAGAGATTCTGTTTAAATTTATAGAGATAGGAAGTATAGAAAAAAAACTATAGGATCTCTGACTATGGGAGAGTGGCTTTCTATGTTAGAGGGAAATTTTGAAAAAGAGTAAAAGAGATTCCTTTCTCTGTCATTTTCAGGCTCTCTCTCTCTCTCTCTCTCTCTCTCTGTATATATATGTAGTGAGAAACATTTTTACTTTTCTTTTCAATAAAATAAAAGGCAGGTTTTATTTTCAATTTTTAAAAATTTTATCAATGTTCTTTGTTTTCAATAATACAGAAAATAAATATGTAAAATTAATGCCCATATAAAAATAGTAGCTGTCAGAGTGGATTGTATCAAATGATGTCCTATTTTTTTTATTCCTTTGAACATTCATTTTAACAACAAAAATATTAATAATTAAAATAACACATGAACACAATTTTAAAAACTACCCCTCCATTTGGTACATACTTGTATACAAGGCATACATGAAATTGTTAGAAATCACATACATGTTATGGTGTAACTGTTTGTTATGATGTAACTGTAATATTCAGTATATTCCGAGAACTTTTGTCAATGATTAAAAACAAGCGAGACTTAAATGAAGAATCAATCATGTTGTATTTAAAGTGCCATTCTGGAAAACCCACTCAGAACCTCTTACAGTAATTCAGATACAATCTATAAGCAAAGTCATATAATTCAGTTAAACAATAAAGGAGAAGGCCCTTTTTCTATGGAAAGACTATTACTTAGAGCATCTGATAGTAACAGCCCTTGGGGCTTACCAGGAAATGTTCTGGCTTTTGTTTTACTTCTGTCCAATAGAAATGACTTTAAGTACTTTCTAACACTTTTTTTCTTCCACTGCCATGTTGAATTAGAGTTAGTATTAAACATGTCCAATTTAAACAGTGGGACCACATCTCAAGGGAGACTTTTCCCTAGATAACAGTCTTCCAGTATTTGAATCTTTAAAAAAAAATTCTAAGTAGACTGATCACTTGAATTGTATGAGAAGGTTGGGAAATGAATTTTCTGGACTAAACCATCAAGAAGAAAAACTAAAGATATGTTTTAAAAAACTGGTCACTGGAGACAGCTGTCCCTTTTCACTTGCACATTCTTATCTATCCTTCCAAATTTTCTTCTGTTGAGTAGAATGATAATAAAATAAATTGGCTGTCAAGGCGTTGGCATGCACCATTTATTATGAACACTTAAATGTGTACAACTCTGAATAACCATACTCCCATGCAGTATTAGTCAGAGGTTCTTTAACAACTACAATTGATAATCTTTAATAATGATTGTATAATTTTGCCAGTTTGCTCTTTTTCACTGAGAAAGAAAAAAATGGTTGATAACAAATATAACTTGTAATATTTGAAATGAATTTAGGCTATGTTGTTTTCTAGATTCTGAATCTAGTGCTGGCCTTTCAGAGTAGAAAAGTCATTTTGTACTTGTACAATGGGTTTGAAACAGTTTTTTTTTTTTTTTTTTACTTCTCAATATTTATTGTGTGCTCTGAAATTTGAATATGAGAGATTCTTTAGTTTGGTTCAATTATCAGTTACTTTTTAAGAATATTTATACTTCTACTTCTTAAGAATATAATGAATTCAGGCATTTTAATAGAGTTTATGCCTTGGGGTGAATGAGTGTGTCAGAACAGGAAGGCAGAGGGCATTAGGAGGAAACAGTAGGTGCCTGGTAATAGAAGAATGGGAAGGTATAAAAGTATCTAGTAATAGAAAGAATATTAGAAAACAAAAGGAAAACTTTACTTTCTTCAAAATTTTGCCTAGTCTTATTCTTCTGGAGTATATTCTCAGTGAAAGATGAAATTAATTGATCATAGAACTTTGAAGGCAGTTACAAATGGGAAGAAGATGATATTTTATAAGGCCATCTATTTTCACCTCCTTCCTTAACACAGTTTTGAAGAACTATGTTCTTTTTCTTTAATATTTTCACAGAGTTATTTGTGCAATCAGTAGGCTGTGAAGGTTGGGGGAGGAGGGAGCTTATTTGTCAGAAAGTTTTATCTAAAATTTTCCTACTGCAGATTTAAACTATTTTGTATTACCCTTGAAAAATTAAAAAAAAAAAAACATAATTGGTGGCTTGTAGACTTAGAAAACTTGAACTTTAGAACAATTTAGAGTGGATCTATTTCAATTGTTTTATCTTATATAAGGAAAAACTAAAATGAAGATATTCATTAATTTTTCAAGGTATATGATATTTATGGAAATAACCAGCCATATTTAGATATCTTACTTCCAATCCTTTATCTATGTCCGATATCATTTTGCCATATTGAAGTCTTTATATTTCCCTTTAATATTTCCTTAGGGTTGAATTAGCTTTATTTTTAGGTATCCTTCCCAATTTTCTAGCATGATGTCTCCTTACACCTGGTATTTAATACACATTTTTAATTTGCATCACAAAACAAACTTTGGAAGATTGATACTTTAACAATTTTTAGTGGTACAGAAACATATGTTTAATTTCTTAATTCTTGTACTCCTACGTATACACACATACATACATCCTTGTAGAATGTTCCTTTTCAAGAAAAAAAAAAAAGGAAAATATTATATTGCATATAGCAGAATTTATCTGCACTTCAGTACTGGTATATCTAAGGGGATAACAGAAAACATTTGAAGAACTAAATGAAAAGGTTTCAGAAGTCAATTGTCAACAGGAGTCAGTTTCAACTGCTTACTACCTCTTCCTTCCCTTACTCTATTTTGATTACTCTTTAAACTATTTCATTTTTTTAAGGTAATCTGGTTTGGCTTGATTAATCCACTACATGACATGTTTAATATTGTAACAAAAGGAGAAATTCCAACATTATTCAATAGTTAAGAATATAAAAGTTGCTTAGCCATAGCAGGGGATATACATTAAATATACCACCCTTTGATTCAGCTGACCACATAAACCCAGTCTCTAAACTGCCCATTGTGAATCACCGCCAAATTTCAGGTTGAGGATAGATCTTATTTTGGTTGTTTTATACTTGGGAGATCAGAAAGTGATGCCAACAACCTGAGCTATTATATCTCAAGGTAATTAAATATTAAGGATAGTTTCATTTTTTTAAAGGGAGAGGGACTGCTTAAAGTAAATGAGATCAATGATTATAATACTGCTTTCACCATGGTAGGTACTGAAGATGTGCATGTTGACAAGATTAAACTAACAATAATGTAGATTTGTTGATAGATTATTATTATGATAATTATGATGCTTCTATTTGTAAGTCAAATACTTAGCAAAACATAGAGTAATAGCTTAGTAAAAGTTTATTAACTGATTAATTGATGTTTCTTGTTATAAAAAATAACATTTAAGAGAGAAATTCACATCCAATACATCCTCTTAGGGCAATGTTGTCAGCGTTTATCGGGATGCTCTCCTAGAGCCATCTTCTAAGAAAATGGAACCCTGAATCACTTCCAGGGAATTTAGCATAATGACCTTACCAACTAAAACAAAACAAATAAAATAAAAGATACCTATAACTGAGATAATCTGTGACTTTAAGAATCTTTCATTATGTTAGTGGAAGGCATGATATCTATAGGTATATACAACCAGTATACAAAAACATGATGATATATATGGCAGTAAGTTACTGGGGTGAAGAGGAATTATATTTCATTTACAAAGGATGGTGAGTACCAAATTATATGGAGCTATTGTTTCTTCATCTAAAGAGGGAGGAGTTCTTAACTTGATGTCCATAATTTTTTTTAATATTTAAAAATATTTTAGTAACTATTTCATTTTAATTTGCTTCCTTTTAAAATTCCAATTATTTTAAGTATTTCAAAAATATTCCAAAAGGGGTCTCTAAGCTTCTTTGGATTTACAAAGAGATCCTTAAGAGAAAAAAAATAGTTAATAATCATAACACAAAAGGCATTTTTTTTTGTTTGGAAACATGTTGAATATATGTTAATTCTTGATGTTTTATCATCTCAGTTACAAAATAGCTAGGTTCATCTTGATCTCTGGCTAATGCCACTGGTCCCAAAATGATGAATTTTGGACATCATAAAGCTCATGAAACTATTTTCCCATGATTTTTAAATGTATAGCATATTAACATAGCTAAAACCATTGCAATTTTGATATCCCCATATAATATCATTATTCTAATGAATGTGTGATTTGCCACATATGCAGTGAATATGTTGATCACTGTTGAATGTGTGGGTGGTATAACTGAGCATGTATTCAATAGAAATTCTTAGCATGTAACTTTTAAATGTTCTATTAGTTGGGCAGAGCAATTTTGATAGACTTATGTGAAGACAATACCAAGATTGAAGGGAGTAACCAAAGGGATAGGGTCAAATATCAATTTAAGTACTTTTCTCATATGGTTATAATTTAGCTTTTTCTATTGTTTTAACACTCTATCAACTTTAAATTCTTGAGGGAAGAATTGTCCAGTAAACACATATAAAATAGTATGAAATGCTGATCAAGGAAACCATCTGCTGAACTATAGAACAAAAGGTAAGGTTTTTTTTAAATCTAATTTTTTTTTTTACTTTTTTTTTTTTTTAGAGTAAATTGAGACAGCTGGTTTCTTTTATCTTTGACGTTCAACATATGATCTGTAGTTGATTTTCTAAGAGAAAGCTAGATCACATCAATCATGAATGTATTTTATATACTCTTAGGACTATCTATATTCAGTTGCAGAAATATTTTCTTTAATTTTCAAATTATTAAATACTAATACATTTTACTTAGTTGAAAGGAACTTATCTAAAATGGATATTTCTCAAGTGTCCAAGAATAAATTATACACAAAAGAAAATAAATCATTTTTAACTGATTTATCTCCAATGAGTTTGAGATTGACTATACACAGATAAAAGTAAAAAATATAGAGATAGATAAATAGATAGAAAGAAAGAAAGTTAAGTATTTCAATTTATTTTTTGCTTATGTACTTATAACACCTATCTATTTTCTTGAAGTTATCAGAACAATGAGATTTTTATTTGGGGGAATAATATTATGCACATGGATTTAATTGAATTAGGTAGGTTTATGAAAATTTAGCAACAAATGGGAACAGGTGAATATGTAAAGTATTTAAATGTAAGTTCATACTCATAGTTGTGTTTTTTTTCCTTTTAAAAGTAATCAAGGTTTTCATTTCCTGAGAAGAGGAAAAGTTAAGGGTATCATCATCTTTAATAGGTAATGAAAATGGTCATGGTGGCAATAACCTTCCACTTATATTTTCTATCATTTCTTACTAATCTTAAACTCATAATGATAACAGATTAGAAAGGAAGGAGAACACAGAATTGGCTTGCCCAGAGCCACATAGTTAATAAGTGTTTAAGGACAAATTGAACTCAGATCTTCTTAACTCCTAGTGCAATCCATTATGAAAACTAGCTCTCCATTTTTATCTTTATGAAAGGACTTGAAATAAAACTTATTACTTTGTAATATGTCTTATGGCCCAATGGGATAGGATTTTTTCTTTATTGTTAGAAATTCTCTAAAGCCTCTTCCATTTGGATCACTCATGTGAAGCAACAGAGTACAAACCATTGAGGAAAAGGTTATTATTTATGAGCTGAGTGTCTGGGGGGCTGTTTCAACAAAATCTAAGGTGGTACTAGAGTATAGCTAAAAAGAAACCATAAAAATTACCTAAGCTACTTCATATAGTTCGTATTAAGTAATAGTGATGGGTGTTTGGGGGTTAAGAAGAAGATACTTTTTTTTTCTCTAATTCTGAGGATGAAAAAACTGGAGTAATTTGTTTTATAAACTTTTCTTATCTATCTATCTATCTATCTAATAACCTGTATTATTTGGGAGGAAGTAAGATGATACCTGGCAATTTGCAGGTGGATTATAGAGAGTTGACAAAAGTCATTATGTTTACCTGAAATTGTCAACATCAGAGATTACTACTCAGCCCAACTGGTAAAGAGTATTATTTCTCTGTTGTAGCTGACATAAATCAGGAATAGTTTTTCTGTTTGTTTCTTGAAAACAAATCTTTTTAATTTGTTTCTTTTGTTTCTTGAAAAAATGCCTATTATGCCTTTACTGCCTTTCTCCAAATATTCTTGAACTCTCATACTACAGTATTCTGGTGCGCAAATATCTGAAAAAGTTCTCATTTAATGAAAGCATTGATATACACCACTGTAATGATGACTTAATGTAGATTTTGTAATCATGAAGGAAACTCTAGATAAGATTATGGGCCATGTGAGAGACAAGAAATGGGTAATAACTCCTAAGAAAATCCAGATTCCAGTTTACTGAATCAAGTTTTGGAAATCCCAGAATGTCAGATAAAGGCAAAGCCAGGAACAGTCTAGAATAAACCCAAGATCTAAAAATTCAGTCAAGAGATTTATTCTCATCAAGTTTTAAAGAATCCACATAATCTATTTTAATAACATGAATCATTGAATGATACTTATGCAGTGATGTGCAGGTAAATCTTTAAAAACTGAGTCCTCTGGGGAGAAAAATGTAAGTTTTTTTTTTTTAATTTTAATATGCATTATTAACGCTTTATCGAATTTTTACAATCACTAATTGACAATTATTTCTGATTTCTGAGATCTAAATACTCACACGAAAAATTTCACGGCTCTCTTTGCAAATTATCTAGAGATGTATCCAACACATACCTGTCTACAAGTTTTTTGTTTGTTTATTTTTGTTTTTTCAATAGATTAGGTCACATTTTTCTTTCTTTTTTTTTTTTTATTTAATAGCCTTTTATTTACACGATATATACATGGGTAACTTTACAGCATTAAAAATTGCCAAGCCTCTTGTTCCAATTTTTCACCTCTTACCCCCTCCCCTAGATGGCAGGATGACCAGTAGATGTTAAATATATTAAAATATAAATTAGATACACAATAAGTATACATGACCAAAATGTTATTTTGCTGTACAAAAAGAATCAGACTCTGAAATATTGTACAATTAGCTTGTGAAGGAAATCAAAAATGCAGGTGTGCATAAATATAGGGATTGGGAATTCAATGTAATGGTTTTTAGTCATCTCCCAGAGTTCTTTTTCTGGGCATAGCTAGTTCAGTTCATTACTGCTCCATTAGAAATGATTTGGTTGATCTCGTTGCTGAGGATGGCCTGGTCCATCAGAACTGGTCATCATATAGTATTGTTGTTGAAGTATATAATGATCTCCTGGTCCTGCTCATTTCACTCAGCATCAGTTCGTGGAAGTCTCTCCAGGCCTTTCTGAAATCATCCTGTTGGTTATTTCTTACAGAACAGTAATATTCCATGATATTCATATACCACAATTTATTCAGCCATTCTCCAACTGATGGACATCCATTCAGTTTCCAGTTTTTAGCCACTACAAAAAGGGCTGTCACAAACATTCGTGCACATACAGGTCCCTTTCCCTTCTTTATAATCTCTTTGGGATATAATCCCAGTAGTAACACTGCTGGATCAAAGGGTATGCACAGTTTGATAACTTTTTGAGCATAGTTCCAAACTACTCTCCAAAATGGTTGGATTCGTTCACAACTCCACCAACAATGCATCAATGTCCCAGTTTTCCCGCATCCCCTCCAACAATCATCATTATTTTTTCCTGTCATCTTAGCCAATCTGACAGGTGTGTAGTGGTATCTTAGAGTTGTCTTAATTTGCATTTCTCTGATTAATAATGACTTGGAGCATCTTTTCATATGACTAGAAATAGTTTCAATTTCTTCATCTGAGAATTGTCTGTTCATATCCTTTGACCATTTTTCAATTGGAGAATGGCTTGATTTTTTATAAATTAGAGTTAATTCTCTATATATTTTGGAAATGAGGCCTTTATCAGAACCTTTGACTGTAAAAATATTTTCCCAGTTTATTGCTTCCCTTCTAATCTTGTCTGCATTAGTTTTGTTTGTACAAAAACTTTTCAGTTTGGTATAATCGAAATTTTCTATTTTGTGATCAGTAATGATCTCTAGTTCTGCTTTGGTCATAAAGACCTTCCCCTTCCACAGGTCTGAGAGGTAAACTATCCTATGTTCCTCTAATTTATTAATAATTTCATTCTTTATGCCTAGGTCATGAACCCATTTTGACCTTATCTTGGTGTACGGCATTAAGTATGGGTCAATGCCTAGTTTCTGCCATATTAGTTTCCAATTTTCCCAGCAATTTTTATCAAACAGTAAGTTCTTATCCCAAAAGCTGGGATCTTTGTGTTTGTCAAAGACTAGGTTGCTATATTTGTTGACTGTTTTATCCCTTGAGCCTAATCTATTCCACTGATCAACTAATCTATTCCTTAGCCAATACCAAATAGTTTTGGTAACTACTGCTCTATAATATAATTTTAGATCTGGTACAGCTAAGCCACCTTCATTTGATTTTTTTTCATTAATTCCCTTGAAATTCTTGACCTTTTGTTTTTCCATATGAACTTTGTTGTTATTTTTTCTAGGTCATTAAAATAGTTTTTTGGGACTCTGATTGGTATAGCGCTAAATAAATAGATTAGTTTAGGTAAAATTGTCATCTTTATTATATTTGCTCTCCCTCTCCAAGAGCATTTAATATTTTCACCTCCTTGATATCTGGGAAGTGGGGAGAGGGAATTTAATTACTTGCTTAATTCAAATCCTATATAACTTAGCCTTATCAATTTTAACATCTAAAGTTCAATTTTGGGAATTCCTAGAGATGCTATTTCCTAAAGAACTTAGTTTCCCTTTAAGACTAGTAGCAACATCTGGACTATAATCCTGACTTCCATGTCACATTTCAAACTTTTGAATCTGTAGCCTATATTTCCTATGCCTACACAGCTGGAAAGGAAATGACACAGGTCATTCCAAGTACACAGTCAATGGAAATGATAAAAGATGACTTTCACCTATATAAGTAAAGAAACATAGAATGTCCTTTCACAGAAAAATATCTCTCCATCTAATTTAATCTAAATATGTTCCAAAGCACTTACAGATTATTCAAACAAAAATCCATAGTCTTTAAGTATAATGAAATTATAATAAGTAATCTTGTTCATGGAGACAACATAAGAAATTATATCCCCCCTTTTGATCAAAGCTTTTTTTTTTTTTTTTTGTCCTTCTTTAATGTTCATCCTTCATTCTCAAAAAGAACATGATATCAAGAAGATGATGCCAGGACATACAAGTGAAATGGATTTAAGTGAGGGAGTATAGTATAAAGTCATCAGCCTCATTTTCTCATTCTAAAACATGTGAGTTCAGTAACAAGATATAGCTAAGGATTACTAGAGATAGTCATGGATATGATGGGAGATTTTGGCATATACACATCTATAGACATACATATATGTGTAGGTATGTATGTGTGTGTGTATACGTGTATATATGGGTGCTAGACCCCCTTTCCTAAATTAACTAATTAGAGACATCTACAGGTACAAAAAGAAAGCATTTATTTAGTCCCTCCATGAAAAAGGTCCAGTATACCTAGGAAGCATCTCAGCTCCCAACTTGTGCTCTACCTGACAAGTGGGAAACAATAAAGCTGGTAAATAGCAAAAGACCCAACTTTTTCCATTGGAGGGACTAAAAGGGAGTAACCATCACTGACCAGTGGTTACTTCCTGTAGCTGACTTAGGGTCTGACCTTTAGAGGTCTCTAGGCCAAAATATCATGTGATTTCCTGCAACCTGGGGTCCAAAGCCTGATCTACTGTCTCTGTAGACCTCTGAGAATAGGGATCATGTGACTTAGGCTTAGTCTCATAGATTTTTGAGAAAACTTCACCCAGTCCCATTCAGAAAGATTCTCAGGGTGTGTGCCCAAAATAGAAATAATGGCTATTTACATTCATCCTGAGGTAATAGGGGTCCAAAGGATCACCAAGTGGGGCTTAACCTAGGACTTATTTTAGCTAATCAATGAGAGTCACACTAATTTGAGTTAAAGCATTGTCTTTAAGAAACATATCAAGTCTGTAAAACCTAGGAGAGAAAAAACAGAGAAAGGAAAGAATAAGAAAAGGAAGGGAGGAACAAAGGAATGAAGGAACAAAGAAAGAAAAGGAGAAGAAAGAAAGAAAAGAGAAAGAGAAAAAGAAAGAAAAAGAAAAAAGAGAAAAAGAAAAGGTGAAGGAGGAAGAAAAAGAAAGACAGAAAAAGAAAGAAAGGAAGGAAAGAAGGGAGGAAGGAAGAAAGGAAGAAAAAGAAAGATAACAAGGAAGAAGGAAAGAAGGAAAAGAAGGAAAGAAAGTGTATTGCCTAATTGATTTCCAGATACAAACCTGACCCCAATATTAGTTTCCTTAATTGTGGTGTTCTTTTTCCAAAACACAGCCAGGTGATAAAAGTTCAGATCTTTTATTGTGTCCTTCAATATAACCCAGTTAGCTCAGAGGCCTATCTCTCCACTTGGTTCTAAGAACTCCACCCAAATGTCTCCAAATCCAAAGGTTTGTCCTTCCAACTCCAGCCAGCACCAAGGTAGAAGATGCAATGAATCTCGCTTGCCTCGAAAATAGGGCTTATGGCCTTCCTCTCAGAATGCTCCTCTCTGACCCTTGGGAATGTTCCCAAATAACTATCCCAAGCTCTAAGAGCTTCCTGTATATATATATGATCTCCCAAAGGTTAACTCCTCCTTCTGGAGAGAGAGGGATTCTGGGTTATCTCCCAGAGTGCTCTCTGGCCCTAAGGGAGGTGTGAATTGGGATATCTTATATTAAGCCCTGAAATCTCCCAAACATGTAAACTCCATTGAGTATTTAGATACTTATGAGCTCTCTAAAGGTGTGAACACAAGCATCGTTTCTATCAGTTGTACTTAGTACCTTGTTTCAAGTTCTGGCCCAAACTATCTCTTTCTAAGATCAAATCAATCATATTGAACCATGCCAAATTAGATAATTATTGTCTCTATCAACTCCAATGGCTTAACAGTTTGTAAAGATTCCAACACTTAATGTTTTATATTTGTTATGAAAGACGATTTGCCAAAAGAAATAAAGACCATATTCAAAAATAAGTGAGTCACTTATAACATTATAAGAATATATATATATATATATATATATATATATATGTATCTTACTAAGAACTCCAAAAGGAGTACTTATGATGAAGGCACAATTGATTTATTTTATATTCTTACAAGAAGGGTTGCCTAGGTTACTGACACGCCTTTGAAACTCCAAAGGCAATAATTTATTTCCTAACTTGAAGGGCAATGCCTGTCCTAATTGCCCATTAATGGAATTTTACAGAAGTTACTGGACCGGAATCTCCACCCCTCATTACATAGCCTGTCCCTGCCCCCAAGGAGCTTACAATCTAGAAGGGGCCAGGGACAAAGAACAAAAGATTCCAGACTACCATCCCTGAATACAAAACCTAGTCCCTATCCCCAAGGAGTTTACATTCTTACATTCTTTTAGGGGAGATAACCTTTGCCTTTTATTATTCTTTGATGTCCTTGGTGGGTTTCAATTTTCTAAATTAAGGTTATTTCTCCAATTTAATTTTCATAACTGTGGAAAGCAAATAAATGCCCATCCATTTCTCACAGTATCTGCCAGTTCTTTCAATATTCTAGAAAGTGGTTTATCTGGATCTGTTGTCTAGAACAAAAAGACAACTAGATACTCACTTTTTATCTCGTTTTATAATGCCTTAATAACTCTTACTAGATACATAAATACTGTAATAATTATATTATTTGTTTATTTTTTATTCAATATTAGAAAGACTGATTGGCAGAATGGATAGTGTACTCTGAATCTAGAAGGTGGATTCAAACCCTCTTTCTGACATATACTGATTGTGTGAACTTTTTCAAGTCATTTACACCAGAAAAGAATCTACTATTATGTAGCAGATTATGTACTAACTTACATTCAAAGAAGAGATTTTTAGGTTCGAAATCAGAATTATGATTTCCCAAAACAAACAAACATAATTTTATGTGATATGTCTTTAAGATTTTAGTTAAGAATAGTTTAATAAATACATAGAATAGATATAGATAGTTGTACAAATATTGAACATTGCATAATGCTAGAGAAACCGAGTTAGGATAGAGATTAGAGAGTTATAATAATTTAATTCACTGGAGAGTTTAATTAATTGACTGGATCAGACTCTCTTCTCCAAATATCCTGTAGTAAATCTGAGATTCAAAGATTCTTTATAGGGTTTTGATGATTAATAAAAACAATGACATAATGGGGGTGGCACCTGACATTCTGATAAGTTGGGATGACAAAATAGGAAGAGGCACCTAATATTCTGATAAATTGGGATGGGGAGAAGCACTGGACATTCTGATGATGTCTAAGATAGAATATTTTTATTCTTATCAAACATCCTGATGATTACAAGGGAAGAGTGGTGTTGCAGCCTGAGGATTGAGACTGAATAACTGAGGTAGGACAATTCAAGGAGACTGTGGCAGAACAATAGTTTTACCTGAGTATACTTTGTCAGACAGTCTGTTTTGTTAAATAAAATTAGAGTTTCATCTATGAGTAATTGTGATTCAATTTGTTAGCTTTATAAGCTGCTTCTCTGGTTACAAAATTACCTTGTTTATTAGATATGTACAGCTTTTATTGCTTATTCTAATTTTGTAGACTGTCTTAAAGAAGTTTTGACAAGAGGGAATGATAAAGAATTTAATGGTTAAAAAAAAAGAAAAAGAAAAACCAGTAAATAGAGCAAAGTGATACAGAACCAAAATTGTACAGCAAAGATCACCAAGTTTCTGAAGACTGAGCCATTGTTATGCCTGTGTGAGACAGTAGCATCCACAAAAAGAGAGACTCTCAAAGAAAAAGTAAAAAGGGGTTTTTTATATTGATCTCATGAGAAAGGGCACCTTCCATCTAACAAGGTGTTTGTCAGCCAAGAAGTTCAAAGTATAAACTGCAAAACACAAGATTAAATAGGTCCCTGAAAGTAAAAGTCCTCAAAGCCCCAGTGTGGGAGCCTGATCTTTTCTCACATTGGAGGAATCCAGGCTTACATTATAATCTTGGAAATCTAAACAAGAAACAAAAGAATAAAAGTCAATAATAATAAGCTCCTCTAATAAGAGAATTCAAAGCCATCATCACCTTTAAAAGAACAACTAAAATGCTAATTAATAAGTGGTGGGAAAACAAAAGGGGACAAACACCAACTTTTAGCTATTGCTCTATTTATTACAAATCTCATCACAACTAAGTCTATTTTCCCATGAGATAGTTTTCACTCACTTAATTTCTCATGATCCCTCCATTTTTATTTAAGTCCAACCTTTCTCCTTAATTCTCACAGCAGTGTTTGACATCAGCAAGAAGGTCCCTCCCAGGAGGGAGTAAGTTTTTGCTCTTTCCACTTTGGATTTGATTAGCACCCAGTCCCTAGTCCTGAAATTTATGTACAAGAAGTCTTAGTGGTGGAGTCTGAGAAATCAGCCCTTTATTCTGCAACACAGTCAAACGTTTTGCCAGAGAACATACATCTAATGCTCATTTAGTGAGTTATCCATTGATCTCCGGGTTCATTCTTTCCATGTTACCTGAGGAAGGAGGTCCATTATGACAAACAGGGATCTGAGGTAACCTACTAAAGGCAGTTCAATAAAGTCCATTTTTATGCTCTGAAAAGATTCCATTTCCAGGGGACTTCCTGCTCGTACCTGGAGCAGGGCAGACATATTTGTCATTTGACAAATAAAACAACCCTTCACTAGGTGTCATGAAAGGGTATACAGGTCAGGAGATACAAGCCGGATCAAGATTTCATTGGACAGGTTTTGGATGTTCCATTGGCTGCCCTGCTGTAAAATCTGCCTCATCCTTGCCTTATTTACCACTTTCAGTCACCAGGGAAATACCTTTTATAGCTTTACATTTACCATTATAATCCTCCTGGGCTCCCAACTCTAGGGCTCATCCCTTTTTTGAGAAAGATGGAACAGCTAGACTTGGGAGAAAGAAGGGTATCAAGATAGAAAGATGGTCAACCTATTCAGGTTCCTCATTCCATGCCCTTTTTACTTCCTCATCTGCAAGACTGTTTCCTGTAGTTTCAAAGGACTAATCAGATTGATGTCCATTCACATGCCTAATAGCAATGGTCTCAGGAAATAAGAGGTTTTTCAAGACTTGTAGTAACAATATAGTGTGGGGTAATTACTTATATGTCCTTACTATGGAATCAAAACTTAGAATCAGTATAAATACTGCCTTCCAATAACGTCAGAGCTTGAATGAGCACATAAAGCTTACTCCCCTTGCTAATTAGGTGCCCTAAGTGTCTTACTTCCCTTCCCACATATTGTAGCTTTCCTTTTGAGACCCTAAGCCCTCCCTCCTTAAGTAGTTTATCAATTCAATTGAGGCCTCACAGATCATTTTTTTCCCTTCAGTAATCATAAATCATCAATATATTGGGGCAGAGCCAAGAATATATTGCTTTGCCTGGCAAAGAAGGCACACACAACTTTCTAAGCTCCTCTCATGCCCGCACTACCAATATTAAATTCAGCCTCAAAAATAGTGCTTGACTGGTAAAACCCATGAAGATTAGAAGCATAACAACTCACCAGGCAAAGATAATCTGGAAGATTGCCAGTAAAGGTTTGTCCTAAGAGTCTAGGAACTGACCAGTACAGGCAGGGAGAGACTAGCATCCTGAGCAGACCAGGGGTGGAGGTCACCTTTGTGGCTAGAGATGACTCTCCCATAGGCCAACTGTTCTACCATGATTTCAAAGCAGTAAACTGGCAGAGAAATTAAAGCCTAAAACAGAGGGTACTCTAAAAAATCCCAGAACCTAACAAGATCTGGCTTCCATTTCATTTAAGTTGTCGAATTTATTGCCATAAAGTTGGACAAAGTAATTCCTAATTATTGCTCTAATTTCCTCTTTGTTAATGGCAAGTTCTCCCTTTTCATTTTTAAGACTAACAATTTGATTTTCCTCTTTCCTTTTTTTTAATCAGACTTACGAAGGGTTTGTCTATTTTGGATTTTCTTAAAACCAACTCTTAGTTTTATTAATTAATTCAATAGTTTTTTTTTTTTTCCTTTCTTTTTTTTTTTTTTTTAATTTAATACCTTTTTTTCAGGAATATATAGGTAACTTTTATAGATTAACAATTCCAAAATTTTTGTTCCAATTTTTCAACTTTACCCCACCCCTCTCTAGATGGCAGGATGACCAGTAGATGTTAAATATATTAAAATATAAAAGATACAAAATAATTATACATGACCAAAAACGTTATTTTGTGTACAAAAATCGACTCAAATATTTACAATTAGTTTGAAGGAAATCAAAAAATGCAGGTGGGCATAAATAAAGGTTGGGAATTCAATGTAATGGTTTTATCTCCCCAGAGTTCTTTTCTGGGCATAACTGGTTCAGTTCATTTCTCCATTAGAAATGATTTGGTTGATCTCGGGAGGATGGCCTGGTCCATGGAACTGGTCATCATATAGTTTGTTGGATATAATGATCTCTGGTCCCTCATTTCACCCAGCATCAGTTCTTGTAAGTCTCCGGCCTTTCTGAAATTATCCTGTTGGTCATTTCTTACAGAACAAATATTCCATAATATTCATATACCACAATTTTTAAGCCATTCTCCAACTGATGGACATCCATTCAGTTTCCAGTTTTACCACTACAAAAAGGGTGCCACAAACATTCGGAATACGGGTCCCTTTCCTTCTTTATAATTCTTTTGAATATAAACCCAGTAGTAAATGTGGATCAAAGGGTTGCACAATTTGACCCTTTTTGACATATTCCAACTCCCAAAATGGTTGGTTCGTTCACAACTCCACCAACAATGCATCAATGTCCCAGTTTTCCCCAACCTCCAACAATCATCATTATTTTTCCTGTCACTTGCCAATCTGACAGGTGTGTAGTGGATCTTAGAGTTGTCTTAATTTGCATTTCTCATTTAATGACTTGGAGCTCTTTTCATATGACTGAAATGTTTCAATTTCTTCATCTGAGTTGTCTGTTCATATCCTTTGACCATTTTCAATTGAGAATGGCTTGATTTTTTTATAAATTAGAGTTAATTTTATATATTTTGGAAATAGGCCTTATCAGAACCTTTGACAAAAATATTTTCCCGTTTATTGCTTCCCTTCTTTTGTCTGCATTAGTTTTGTTTGGCAAAAAACTTTTCAGTTTGGTATAATCAAAATTTTCTTTTTTGATCAGTAATATCTCTAGTTCTGCTTTTGGTCAAAAAGATTTCCCCTTCCAAGGTCTGGAGATAAACTATCCTGTGTTCCTCTAATTTATTAATAATTTATTTTTATGCCTAGGTTTTGAACCCATTTTGTTTATTTGGTGTAGGGTTATGTTGGATTGCTAGTTTTTGCCATATTGTTTCAATTTTCCCGAAATTTTTATAAAAGTAAGTTCTTATCCCCAAAACTGGGATTTTGGTTTTGTCAAAGATTTCCAATATTTGTTGACTGTTTTTATCCTTGAACCTAACTATTCCACTGATCAATAATTTTCCTTAGCCAATACCAAATAGTTTTTGGTAATGCTGCTCTATAATATAATTTTAGATCTGGTACAGCAAGCATTTCATTTGATTTTTTTTCATTAATTCCCTTAAAATTTTGACCTTTTGCTTTTCCATATGAACTTTGTTGTTATTTTTCTAGGTCATTAAAATGTTTTTGGGCTTGATTGGATGGCATAAATAAATAGATTAGTTTATGTAATATTGTCTTTTATTATATTTGCTGCCCCATCCAAAAGACATTTAATATTTTCCAATTGGTTAGATCAATTAATTTGTGTGAAAAGTGGTCTGTATTTTGCTCTAAAGTTTCTGATTTTCCCTTGGCAGATAGATTCTAAATATTTTATATTATGTAGGTACTTTAAATGAATTTCTCTTTGTAATCTGACTGTTGGATTTTGTTAGTGATATATAAGAAGTGATGACTTATTGGGTTTATTTTTTAAACCAGCAACTTTGTAAAGTTGTGGATTATTTCTAATAATTTAGAATTCCTGGGTTTCTAAATACCATATTCATGGCAAAGGGATAATTTGGTTTTCCTCATTGCCTATTCTTATTCCTTTAATCTCTTTTCAGCTCTTTTTGCGTTTCTAATAAAATTTAAATAGTAAGGTGATAGTGGGCAACCTTTGTTTACCCAGATGTTTTGGGAATGGTTGGTTTGTCTCCTTAATATGATGCTTACTGATGGTTTTAAATGTGCCTGATTATTTTAAGGAAAATCCATTTATTCCATACCAAGTGTTTTAATTGGGGATGTTGGATTTATCAAATGCTTTTCTGATCTATTGAGATGATATATTTTTTGTTAATTTGGTTATTAAAGGCCAATTATATTGATAGTTTTCCTAATATTGAACCAGCCCCGACCCTGGATAAATCCACGATCATAGTTATTATCTTGGAGATGATTTTTTGTAGTCTTTTGCTAATATCTTATTTAAGATTTTGCATCAATATTCATTAGGGAGAGGTTTAATTTTCTTTCTCTGTTTTCAGCCTACCTGGTTTGGGTATCAGTACCATTTTGTGCTAGAAGGGTTTGGTAGGACTCCTTCATTCCCTATTTTATCAAAATAATTTTATAGCATTGGGGCCAATTGTTCTTTAAATGTTTGGGAAAATTCATGTAAATCCATCTTCCAGGTTTTTCTTAAGGAGGTTTAACCTGTTCTATTTCTTTTTTCTGAAATGGGTATTCAAACAATTTTATTCCTCCTCTGTTAGTCTGAAGTCATATTTTTGGGGTAGTCATCCATTTCCCAAGTTATCAAATTTATTGGCATAAAGTTGAGCAAAATAACTCCTTATTATTTTCTTTTCTTCCTTGGTGGAAAGTTCTCCTTTTCATTTTTAAGACTATAATTTCATTTTCCTCCTCCTTTTCAATCAGATTTACCAAAGGCTTATCTATTTTTTGTCATTTTTAAGAACCAACTTAGTTTTATTAATTAATTCAATAGTTTTTTTTGCTTTAATTTTAAACCCTTTTATTTTAAATTTCAAGTTTGTGTTTATGGGATATTTAATTTGTTCCTTTTCTAGCATTTTAGTTGCAAGCCCTATTTTGTTGACCTTTCTTTTCCTATTTTTTGCAAGTAGGACTCTGAGATATGAAATTTCCCTTCTTACCGCTTTGGCTGCATCCCACAATTTGGTATGATGTCTCATTATTGTCGTTTTCTTGGGTGGTTAATAAAGCTAGATTTCCTGTTTCACCCAATCCTTTAATGAGTTATTTAGTTTCCAATTATTTTGGTCTACTTTCCCCCTGGTTTTTGTCGAATGCAATTTTTAATTTATTGGGTCTGAAAAGGATGATTTACTATTTTGCCTTACTGCATTTGAGTTTGAGGTTTTATGTCCTAATATATGGTCATTTTTGATGGTTCCAGAACTGCAAAAGGAAGGGTACCCTTTTGTTCCATTTTTGTTTTCTCCAGGATCTATCAATATAAGTTTTTTTATTCTATTTACCTCTTTGATGTCTTTCTTATTTATTTTGTGGTTTGTTTATGTTTTGAGAGTGCAAAGTTGAGTTCCCACTATGATAGTTTTGCTGTCTATTTCTTCTTGCAGCCTCTTAATTTCTCTTTAAGAATGTAATGTACCACTTGGTATCTTGTTTAATATTGATATTGTTCATTATCTATGCTCTTTGAAAGAACAGTGCCCTTCCCCTTTTAATTAATCAATTTTATTTTTGCTTGATCTGAGATCAGGACTACCTCTTTTTTACCACCTGAAGCATAGTAGATTTTATCCAATTTACTCTTCATGTATCTCCTCTTCAGGTGTATTTTTAAAAAATATTGTGGATTCTGGCTTTTAATCCATTCTGCTAACCCTTTCCTTTATCGGGGAGTTTACCCCATTCTCAAATGGTTAAATTACCAATTTGATTATTGCCATCTTGTTAACCCCCAACTTTTCCCTTTTTCCTTTTACCCCCTTCCCATATTAAACTTTGGAGCACCAGTTTCAAATGATAAGGTGGAAAGAGTCACCCAAAGAAAGAACATTGGGAAATGAATGTAAACTGTTTGCATTTTTGTTCTTCTTCCCGGTTATTTATACCTTCTAAATCCAATTCTCCCTGAGCAACAAGAGAACTGTTTGGTTCTGCACACATATATTGTATCTAAGATCTACTGTAACCTTTTTAACATGTATAGGACTGCTTGCCATCTGGGGGAGGGGATGGAGGGAAGGAGGGGAAAAATCGGAACAGAAGTGAGAGCAAGGGATAATGTAAAAAATTATCCTGGCATGGGTTCTGTCAATAAAAAGTTATCAAAAAAAAAAAAAAAAAACAGATTAACACAAATCTAGATCTTAACTTGTGTAGACATTTTTAAGAGACGTCACTAAAGTTAACACTGTAAAACCCTTCTTTAAAAAATAAATTTCAGATTAAGAGTAAAAAAAATAAAACAAAATAAAAAATAAACTTGTGAGCACCACTTGCTTCTCACAGCCCTTCCTTTTTAGTATCCCTTCCCCCACCGTCCTTAGAGTTTCTCCCCCATCTTACTCCTTTCCCTCACAGTTTCCATATTCCCTTCTGCTTAGCTTATTCCTTCCCTTTTAACTTTTCCCTTCTCACTTTTCAGTGAGGTGGGAGAAGTTTCACCATAAATTGAATATGTCTACAATTTTTATCTTAAAGCCAATTCTGATGGCAGTAAGATACCCACTATCTTCATCCCCCTCCATTCTTACTCTCAGATATAATAGGTTTCCTTTGCCTCTTAGTGAAATATAGTACCCCCACTTTACCCTTTTTCTGGTACAATGTCCTTTCCACCTCTAGTTACTAGAACAAGTTATACATGTATTTTTTATACATTTTTATAGCAGAAATATAGTTCCCAATATTTCTTTTTACCTTTTTAGGTTTCTCTTGAGTTCTATATTTGTAGATCAAACTTTTTGTTAAGTTCTGTTTTTTTCATCAAAAATAGGTGAAATTTGCTTATTTTGTTGAATGACCATCTTCTTCCCTGGAAAAAAAGATGCTCATTCTGTCTGGGTAAGTTATTTTTGGTTGCATAACGAGTTCCTTAGCCTTTTGGAATATCATATTCCAGGCCCTTCGATCTTTTAATGTGGATGCTCCTAGGTCCTGGGTAATCCTTGTTGTGGCTCCTCTATATTTGAATTGGGTTTTTCTTGCCGCTTGGAGTATTTTTTTCCTTCGTTTGAGGGTTCTGGCATTTGGCCACTATATTTTTTGGTGTTTTGATTTTAGGATCCCTTTCAATAGGTGATTGATGAATTCTTTCAATATCTATTTTACCCCCTTTTTCTATGACTTGTGGGCATTTCTCTTTGATAATTTCCTGGAAAATAATGTCCAGGCTCTTTTTTTCATCATATTTTTCTGGGAGTTCAATTATTCTCAGATTGTCTCTCCTAGACCTATTTCCAGGTCTGTTGTTTTCCCAAGAAGATATTTCACATTTTTCTCCATTGTTTGATTCTTTTGGTTTTGCTTGATGGATTTTTCTTGTCTCCTCGAGTCATTCAATTCCATTTGTTCTATTCTGATTTTCAATGAAGTGTTTTCTTCACTTACTTTTTTTATATCTTTTTCTAATTGTCCAATTGTGTTGTTTTGTTCTATGGAATTTTTTTCCATTTCAGCAATTTTATTTTTTAGAGAACTATTTTCTGTTTCCAGTTTACTAATCCTATTTTTCAAGGATTTGATTTCTTTATCCATTCTGTCTTTAAGTGAGTGGCACGACTTTTCCAGATTCTCTTGCCAAGACTCCCTCTCCTTTTCCCATTTTTCTTCTAGCTCTCTTGTGAGAGCCTTTTTAATTTCTTCTATGAGATTCATCTGTGCTGAGGAACAGAAGATCTCCTGTGGGGATTCACCTGGAGACAGTCTGTTTTTAGTCTCCTCAGGGTTTAGAGTTTGCTCTCTATCCATATAGAAGCTGTGAAGGGTCAAGGTCCTTTTCATTTTTTTGCTCATTTTCTCAGAGAGGAATCAGAGACAAACTAACAAAAAAAAAAAAAAAGAAAGAAAAAAAGAAAAAGAAAAAGAAAAAAACAAAACAAATGGAATCTGCTTTTTTTGGGGAGGGGCTGGGTGGTGTTACCGAGCTTCCTCTACAGACTGTGGGAGGCAGCAGCAAGGCACTAGCAGGACTGTGCTGCACCTGCACTCTGAGACTCTGAGAGCATGCTGAGACACTATGGGGGAGGGGTGGCCAGGTCCTGAGAAACTCTAGCTGTTTGAGGTTGTATTCTTCACTCCCGGTGTTTTTAGCTTCTCTGCTGGGCTACTGACTTGCTTCCAGGGCAAAGTATCCAATCCTATAGCAAAGCTCTCCCCTCAGAGACAGCTGAGATCACACCCCAACCCCCTCCAGTCTGCTCAGCTGTGAATTGCCTGCTGAGCTCCCAGTGTCGCTGCCCTCAGCCTGTGCCCAATCTAGAACCATCCCCATCCTTGAGCAAAAACAGACCTTTCCTGTCGAATCTCAAAGATGTCTTCTCTTGGTAACTATTTGTGGGTTTATTTTTCAGTCAAGCATTAATTCAGAGGCTTGTAATGAGATGGATTCTGAGAGAAAACATGGAGCTTACACAGCTGTGTGCCTCCTCTACGGCCATCTTGGCCAGAAGTCCCCAGATTATTATATTTCTCTTCCAAAATACCCACCCTTTTACTCGTTCTTTTTTTTTTTCTTTGTTTTTACTGAGTATAATGATCATTATGAGCATGATTATGATCATTCAGTTTTACAACTTCAGTAACATCCTTGACTCACTTTTACTTTCACTCATCACATGAATTAATTCTGTTGCCAAGTCTGATTAATTCTATTTCTGCTATATCTCTTGCATCCACCATCTTTTTCTTCAATCACACATGGCTGTCACACTAATGAAGTAGATCACTATTTCTTATATGCATTACAAATTCTGGATTAAAAGTCTTCCTCCAAAGTTTGATACCTATGTTATTTTGAATAAATTATTTAACTTCCCTAGGCCACAGGTAAATGAATAGTTTAAACTAAAGAGGCTTCTTTGCAACTCTACATCTATGATTCCATTTAGAATCTTCTTAAATGGTATAACATTTTCAATTTCTTCCTTTCCCATTTCATGTTTACAGACAACTACAAAGATATGTCTCTAAAACATAGATTTGGGCACAAAAGAGCCCTGGTGTATTCAGTAAACTTTAAAAACCACAAAGTCAAAAGAGTAATTCTTCTACTTTCTACTTAGTATCATTTCAACTTGTTTCTACCAGTATATCCAGTATATCAAGGCTTATTATTCATTACTGCCTTTCATAAAAGCCATAATTGTTTTTTCTTATTGTTTTTCATAAATATTTTTCTGTCTGTTATCTCTCTGTCTTTTCTCTATAGGTTATTCTGTTTACTTAGAATGTACTCCATCACCTCTTCTCTTTAGGATCCATAGTTTCTTTCACAAAGTGCCTCAAGTTCAACTTTCTTCTTGAGGCATTTCTTTGTACATCTAATTACAAAAAACAACAACTTTCTTTTCTTTTACATATACATAATTTTGTACAAGATTATTGTATAAAGCAGTCTCCTTTCCTGATGCTAACAAATATATTCTATTTTTATTCATTCCTTGAAGACAAAGACTTTTATATTTTTATCTTTATGTGCTCAGTTTTTCCACAGGCAATATAGTATGTCTTTAATATATTCTTATTGATTGATTCATTTGATATGCCATAAATTATAAAGCATGGTCCTTTAGAAAACAGGATAACCCCATTGTCATGATGAGGGGATAAGGAGGCCATTGGTATAATTATTAACTTTTTTTTTTGTTTTTTGTATTAAAAATTAAATAGAAAGAAAACTCAGCCAATTGGAAAATTTCTGTGGGCCCTATCTTTAGGTTAATGCCTAAAATGAACTTATTTGGGCAGAGAATTATGGGAAGATGATGAATTTGGTCAGAAAACTTTCAGTTCTTCAAATTTATGGTTGGTGGGAGAGCAGTAAGGGAGGGGAAAATACAGTTTAAAAATTCAAGTAAAGAACAAAAGAGATCCACCAAGGAATCATTGGAGCTGAGAAGCTTGGAAAACAATCATAATATTTATTATATAGGCTTTCTTGAAAAAGAAATTTATTGTTTTTTTATTGAATTCTCTACTGAATATATGCCATTTTTCTTATTTTTTTATTTAACTTTACAATTAAAAAACACCTAAAAATGAGCTAATGTGTGAGTCACACTTCAGACTTTACAAGCAACATTTTAAAATCAATATTTCATTTTAGAAGTAATTATGTCTAGTGTTTAGAATAGAAAAGTAAACATTATTGATCCTTGATTTAGTTTCACTTGCTTTCTAAACCTAATAAATAATGATGTGAATATGCAAAGATGATAATTAAATCAGCTAAGGGAATTCTTCATATGAGAACTCTCTACCACCAATTTGCTAATATTTGCTAATAGCAAAATATCTGCAACTTTGTAGCAGAAGCTTAGGGAGATGCCAGAAGAGCACAGGTGCTAAGTGAATTGCCTGGGGTCACACATCTATACTTTTATGGGTTTAATTAAAAGTTGGATGCAAATCCAACACTGTATCTGTTATTTGACATTGCCTCTAATTAATAATTACACAGGCTAAATTTAAATTTGTTTTCATTTAACTTTAGCAGTAAGTTGCATACTATATACCTTGTAACCCCTTCTTTCACCATCTTTCAAATATTTTATATATGATTATAGTTTATGTTATTCCAGAAAAATGATAAAACAAGCCAATTTAACAGGAAAAGTTTGTGTATAGATATTTCCCAGGCCAGTTAGAATTCTGTTTTTTGAAGCAGTATTAGCAAATCCAGATTATGATAATTACTCCCCCATATCTTTCTCCTTTTAAATATCAAAATATCATAATATTGATATTAACATTTTGATTTTTCTCTAAGATTTTGGAAAAGTTTTCTAACCTTCCAAATATAATTGAAGAGGCATAAATGGAACACTTGAAATACACATGTGTACAATATATATACCATGTATATACATGTCAAATACCTGTTATAAAATGATATAATTATAACATTCTCTCTATATATACATACATATATACTTGCAGCACAAAGTTTATAAATATATTTGTGTGCCTGCTTGTGTATATATAGACATAAACATATATATCTATACACATATATACATTATGTATACAAAAGTAATTAGATGTAAGGTATTTTTATAGAGAATCATCTAACAGAGAGCAGGAAAGTTTTCCTACAGAAGATAAGTCTATGCTACATCACAACGAGAAACATAGGAAGTGCAGGAAAATAGGATGTGAATTGTAGACATCAGGGATGTCCAGTGTAAAGGAATTAGGGAATGTATATGAAAGGTGAAATGCAGTAAGGAACAGAGCAAGTTTATTTGTCTTCATCTAGGCTATATTGGATGTTTAATAATTTACAATGGAGCAATAAGATTCATTGAAGCCAGGTTTTAAAAAGCTTTTAAAACTATGCAGAGTTTTTATATTTTATTCTACAGATAATTTGAAGCCACTAGAGTTGATTGAGGAAGAAAGTCACATAGTGAGATCCTCAAAATAGGAAAATTACTTTTGTAACAATTAGAATGAATTAGCATGATAAGAGATAATGTGCAGGTGGGAGGAGAGAAGGTGGTTTATGTGCATAAACTCTATACCATATAGAGAAAACCTATGAATATCAATTCACAGATTTTAAGTTGGAATACATCTTTATAGATAATCCAATATAACTACTTCATTTTATGACTAAAAAGACTAAGGAGAGAAAAATAAATTTATTTACCTCCAATGTCACTGCCAAAAGCTAAATTCAAACCAAGATAGATCATTGGCCCCCAAATCTAGTGTTATTTCAAATCCTTTCACAATAGGACCCAGTAGTCGAAAATTTTTTGAACATTAAAATGACATCCTACTTAGTGGTACATTTTTTATGTAAATATAGGGTATTTAAGACTTAGTCTGAATAGTATCATGGTTTTTATAATTTAGTTTTGTTTATAACATCTTTCCATACCTCAAATTTAAAACTTTATTTTATTTTTTCTGATTTGTCTTGTTACTGTGATATTTATTTTTCTCTGTCTTTAATGTAGTTCCAACTAAGATATGTACAAATGTTGAGAATCATGTCAGTGAAAAATATTTCAGAGTATGAATAATGATTTTTAGTAAACAAATAAAACAAAACTTCAGTTTTATTGTTTTTGTGCTGTCACTGAAAATTAGATAACATTGGAAAGTTGAACTGGAGTAAATGTCAATGTCTATCAGTCAACAAGAAAAATAGAAAGGCCTCTAATAAGGGCATAAAAGCTAATTTAGTAAGGGATTCCTATTCATATGTATTATATGAAACCCTTTGTTTATCCCTTAAATTTCAGGTATTTGAAGGGCTGCTATAACTAAGATATCCAGATTAATAAGCAATTGGAATGTGAAGAATTATCTTAAATATAAAACAGATATTTTTCATTTTTATTCAGAAAAGAATTAAATGCCATCTCAATTTGAATTCCAGTTTGTCAGATGTAATGGAGAAAATGGAAAGTTTATTTTTTCTATTGGACATAATCACAGAAAGTCAAAATGAGGAAAAAACTCAGAGATCATTAAATCTAACTCAAATTTCAACAATCATCTCTAAATATTCTCTATCTAGCTAGCTATCTAGTATCTATTTCTCTCTCTCTTTCTCTATCCATCTATCTATTTATTTTTCAAGTTATATGCAAAACAATTTTGTTTTACATTTTTTACAGTGACTTTTTATTGACAGAACCCATGCCAGGGTAATTTTTTTACAACATTATCCCTTGCATTCACTTCTGTTCTGATTTTTCCCTCCCGCCCTTCACTCCCTCCCCTAGATGGCAAGCAGTCCTATATATGTTGAATATGTCATAATATATCCTAGACACAATATATGTGTGCAGAACCAAACAGTTTTCTTGTTACACAGGGAGAATTGGATTCAGAAAGTAAAAATAACCCGGGAAGAAAAACAAAAATGCAAACAGTTTACATTCATTTCCCAGTGTTTTTTTTTCTTTGGGTGTAGCTGTTTCTGTCCATCACTGATCAATTGAAACTGAATTAGGTCTCTTTGTCAAAGAAATCCACTTCCATAAGAATACATCCTCATACAGTATCATTGTTGACATATATAATGATCTCTTGGTTCTCATTTCACTCAGCATCAGTTCATGTAAGTCTCTCCAAGCCTCTCTGTATTCATCCTGCTGGTCATTTCTTACAGAACAATAATATTCCATAACATTCATATACCACAATTTACCCAACCATTCTCCAATTGTTTGTTTTACATTTTTTAAAACTTGAGTTCCATATTCTTTACTCCCTCTCCCCCATTGAGAAGGCATCTGTGAAATTATGCAAAACATTTCCATAAAAATCATGTGGCAAAAGAAAATACACATCTCCACCTTCCACCCCCCCCCAAAAAAAAAAAAAAAAAAAACTTAAGAAAAATAAAGTTTAAAAAAAAGGATCCCTCAATCTGTACCCAGAAACAATCAGTTCCTTCTTTGAGTATGGATAACCTTTTCATCATAAGTTCTTCAGTTTAATCTTAGACTAATATATTTCTGAGAATAGCAAATCATTCACATGTGATTATCCCACAATATTGCTATTACTTTGTACCTACTATATTTCATTTTGCATGAGTTTATGAAAGACATTTCAGGTTTACTATAGATTGCTATAGAATTGCTATAGAACTGATTATGTGCTGTATGTGTCTAATCTATTCCAATGATCTACCACTCTATTTTTTAGCCAGTAACAACTAGTTTTGATAACTGTTACTTTACAATATAATTTTAGGTTTGGTACTGCTAAAACAACATCCTTTGTATTTTTTTTCATTAATTTCCTTGATAATCTTGACTTTTTTTATTTTTTCCAAAGGAATTTTATTATGATTTTTCTAGTTTTATAAAATAATTTTTGGCGGTTTGATTGGTGTGGCACTGTACAAGTAGACCAATTTAGGCAAAATTGTCAATTGCTTTATATTAATTCAGCCTAACCATGAACAATTGATATTCTTCCATTTGTTTAGATCTGACTTAATTTGCGTGAGAAGTGTTTTATAAGTGTGCATATAGTTCCTGAGTTTGTCTTGGCAAGTAGACACTCAAACATTTTATTTTGTCTATTGTTATTTTAAATGGAATTTCTCTTTTTTATCTCTTGCTGCTGGGTTTTGTGAACAGTATATGATGACAATTTGTGTGGTTTAAATCTTATAACTTGGCAAAAGCTGTTAATTCTTTTGGGTAAATTTTTGGATTTTTTTTTTTTTTTAGGATTTTCTCAGTATGTCATTATATCATCAACAAAGAATATTAGTTTTATTTCCTCATTGCCTATTCTAATTCATTTAATTTCTTTTGCTTTTCTTATTGCTAAAGCCAACATTTATATACAATGTTGAATAATAATGATGAGAAGCTTTGCTTCTGATCACCCCTTCATTTAATATTCTCTATGTTCTATCACCCTCCCCTTTCTTGTAACACTCTCCTTCCCCTCCTGTTTTCCTGAAATATTTAATTATTTCTTAAAAACAAACAAACAAACAAAAAAAACAAAAAAAAAAAAAAAAACTCTAGTTGAAAGGTAACCTGCAGTGGTTCCTTACTGCACCTTTTTTTTCTTTCCTTTTTTATATAGCTTGTTATATTTCTTTTTTTCTGAAATAGGACTATTTAAACCATTTATTTCCTCCTGTTAAACTTGACAATCTATTTTTGTAGGTATTCCTCCATTTCACTTAGGTTATCAAATGTATTGGCACAAAGTTGGGCAAACTCCTAATTGGGCAAAGTTGGGAAAAAATTTGTTCTAATTTCCTCTTCATTGGTGGAAAGTTCTCCCTTTTCATTTTTAAGATTAACAATTTGATTTTCCTCTTTCTTTTTTCTAATCAAATTTACTAATAGTTTATCTATTTTGTTTTTTTTTATACAATCAACTCTTAGTTTTATTTATTAATTCAATTCTTTTACTTTCAATTTTATTAATCCCTTTAGATTTTTTATTTGCTCTTTTTCTAGCTTTTTTAGTTACAAGTCCAATTTATTGATCTTCTCTTTCTCTATTTTATGCAAATAAGCATCTAGAGATACAAAATTTGCCCTTATTACTGCTTTGGCTGCATCCCACAAATTTTGGCATATTGTCTCATTATTTCATTCTCTTGCGTAAAATTATTGTCTCTACAATTTGCTGTTTTACCCATTCATTCTTTAGGATGATATTTTTAGTTTCCAATAAATTTTTGTTCTATTCTCTCCTGGCTTTTTATTGAATATAATTTTTATTGCATTGTGATCCAAAAAAAATGCATTTACTATTTTTGCCTTTCTGCATTTGATTTTGAAATGTTTATGTCCTAATACATAGTCAATTTTTGTATGGGTTCCATGAACTGCAGAAAAGAATGTATACTCCTTTCTGTCTCCATTGAATTTTCTCCAAAGATCTATCATACCTAACTTGTCTAGTATTCTATTTATCTCTTTAATGTCTTTCTTATTTATTTTTTCTTTGATTTATGTAATTCTGAGAGTGCAAGGTTCAGATCTCACACTATTATAGTTTTGCTATCTATTTCTTCTTGCAGCTCTCAACTTCTCCTTTAGGAATTTCCATGCTATGCCACTTGATACATATATATTTTATATTGGTATTGCTTCATTACCTAGGGTATCCTTTAGTATTTTATAGTTTCCTTCCTTATCTCTTTTAATTAGTTCAATTTTTGCTTTTGCCTCTTCTGTGAACAGAATGGCTATCCCTGATTTTTTTTTTTTTTTACTTCACCTGAAGCATAACAGATTCTACTCCAGCCTTTTACCTTTACTCTGTATGTATTACTCTGCTTTAAATGTATTTCTTGTAAACAACATCTTGTGGGATATTGGCTTTTAATCTAGTCAGCTATTGGCTTTTCTTCATGGCAGAAGTCACCCCATTTACATTTATGGTTAAAACTACTAATTCTGTATTTCCTGCCATCTTATTATCTCCAGATTATACTTTTCTCTTTTCTTTCCCTTTTCCCTCCTCTCCAGTATTTAACTCATGAGCACCACTTGCCTCAAGTAGCCATCCTTTTTTAGAATCCCTCCCCCTGAATTAATGAAAAAAAAATCAAATGAAGGTGGCTTAGCTGTAACAGATCTAAAATTATATTATAAAGCAGCAGTTACCAAAACCATTTGGTATTGCTAAGGAATAGATTAGTTGATCAGTGGAATAGGTTAGGTTCAAGGGACAAAACAGTCAACAACTATAGCAACCTAGTCTTTGACAAATCCAAAGACCCCAGCTTTTAGGATAAGAACTTACTGTTTGACAAAAATTGCTGGGAAAATTGGAAATTAATATGGCAGAAACTAGGCATTGATCCACACTTAACACCGTACACCAAGATAAGGTCAAAATGGGTTCATGACCTAGGCATAAAGAATGAAATTATTAATAAATTAGAGGAACACAGGATAGTTTACCTCTCAGACCTGTGGAAGGGGAAGGAATTTATGACCAAAGAAGAACTACAGATCATTACTGATCACAAAATAGAAAATTTCGACTATACCAATCTGAAAAGTTTTTGTACAAACAAAACTAATGCAGACAAGATTAGAAGGGAAGCAATAAACTGGGAAAATATTTTTACAGTCAAAGGTTCTGATAAAGGCCTCATTTCCAAAATATATAGAGAATTGACTGTAATTTATAAAAAAATCAAGCCATTCTCCAATTGAAAATTACTCAAAGGATATGAAAAGACAATTCTCAGATGAAGAAATTGAAACTATTTCTAGTGATATGAAAAGATGCTCCAAGTCATTTTTAATCAGAGAAATACCACTACACACCTGTCAGATTGGCTAAGATGACAGGACAAAATAATGATGATTGTTGGAAGGGATGCGGGAAAACTGGGACATGGATGCATTGTTGGTGGAGTTGTGAATGAATCCAACCATTTTGGAGAGTAGTTTGGAACTATGCTCAAAAAGTTATCCAACTGTGCATACCCTTTGATCCAGCAGTGTTACTCCTGGGCTTATATCCCAAAGAGATAATAAAGAAGGGAAAGGGACCTGTATGTGCACGAATGTTTGTGGCAGCCCTCTTTGTAGTGGCTAGAAACTGGAAACTGAGTGGATGCCCATCAGTTGGAGAAAGGCTGAATAAATTGTGGTATATGAATATTATGGAATATTATTGTTGGGTAAGAAATGACTAACAGGATGATTTCAGCAAGGCCTGGAGAGACTTACACGAAGTGATGCTGAGTGAAATGAGCAGGACCAGGAGATCATTATATACTTCAACAACAATACTATATGATGACCAGTTCTGATGGACCTGGCCATCCTCAGCAATGAAATCAACCAAATCATTTCCAGTGGAGCAATAATGAACTGAACCAGCTATGCCCAGAGAAAGAACTGTGGAAGATGACTAAAAACCATTACATTGAATTCCCAATCCCTATATTTATGCCCACCTGCATTTTTGATTTCCTTCACAAGCTAATTGTACAATATTTCAGAGTCTAATTCTTTTTGTACAGCAAAATAAAGGTTTGGTCATGTATACTTATTGTGTATCTAATTTATATTTTAATATATTTAACATCTACTGGTCATCCTGCCATCTGGGGGAGGGGGTGGGGGGTAAGAGGTGAAAAATTGGAACAAGAGGTTTGGCAATTGTTAATGCTGTAAAGTTACCCATACATATAACTTGTAAATAAAAAGCTATTAAATAAAAAATAATAATAATAAAATAAAAAATAAATCCCTCCCCCTTTAGAGTCCCTCCCTTTCCCCTACTTTCCAATAGCTTTCCCCTACTATTTCTGTTGTCCCTTCTGTTTAGCCTACCCCTTCCCTTTTCATCTTTCATCTCCCACTTTTAAATAAGGTGAGAGAAATTTCTTTGCAAACTAAATATGATTAATATTTTCTCTTTGAGCCAAATCTGATGAAAGTAAGATTCACACAATGTTCATCTCTCTCCTTTCCCCCCCTCAAATTTAATAGGTTTCTGTTACCATTTTATGGGATGTAATTTTTCTCATTTTACCTCTACTCTTCCCTTTTTCTGGTGCAATCCCCTTTCTAGTTCCTTTTTTACATCATAACAGTAAAATAAAATTATACATGCACTCTCTAGGTATCCCCATAACAGAAAAACAGTTCTCAAGAGTTATTGTTATCTTTTTTATGCTTCACTTAAGTCCTATATTGGAGGGTCAATTTTTTGTTTAGCTCTGGTTTTTTCATCACAAATAAATGGAATTCACCAGTTTCATTGAATTTCCATCTTTTTCTTTGAAGAAAATGCTAAGTTTAGGAGAGGAGTTTATTCTTGGCTGCATTCCAAGTTCCTTTGCCTTTCAGAATATCAGATTCCAGGTCCTTTGATCCTTTAAGGTGGAAGCTGCCATATCCTGGGTAATCTGCATTGTTGCTCCTCGGTATTTGAATTTTTTTTTTCTCTGGCAACTTGTAATATTTTTTTTTTCCTTGATGTGATAGTTCTGAAATTCAGCCATGATATTCCTAGGAGTTTTAATTTTGGGGTGTCTTTCAGGAATTGTTCACTGAATTCTTTCAAAGGCTATTTTACTTTCTGATTTTATAATATCAGGGTAATTCTCTTTGATGATTTCCTGAAAAATAGTGTATAGGTTATTTTTTTTCAATCATGGTTTTCAGTCCAATAATCCTTAGATTGTCTCTTCTAGAACTATTTTCCAGGTCAGTTATTTTCCTAAGTAGGTATATTACATTATTTTCTATTTTTCATTTTTTTTTTGTTTTGCTTGACTGATTCTTGATGTCTCATCAAATTATTCATTTCCCTTTGTTCAATTTTGTTTTTAGTGAATTATTTTCTTCATTTGCTTTTGTAAACTTCTTTTTGTATTTCTCCAATTGTTTTTAAATGAGTTGTTTTGTTCTATGATTTTTTTCCATTTCATAAATTCTGTTATGTAATAAGTTATTTTCTTTTTCCACTTCACAAACTCTGTTTTCCTGGGAGGTTGTTTTTCTTTTAACCTTTTCCATTTCCCATATTCTCTTTTCCCATAGAAGCTACCTATACTTAGAGTTCTTTTTACCTTTTTGCTCATTTAAAAAAACACAAAAAAAAGTTGGGATCTGCTTTTAGGGCAAAGGAGGTTTTCCAAGCTTCCTCAACAAGCCTCAGGAAAGTGCCAGCAGAGTGGCAGAGGCTGCACTGGGATCACACTGACTTACTCCCAGTGCTGGAAGGGTCTGGTCAGGTCCCATGAGACTCCAGGTCTTTGGGGTGCACTACTTAACTTTTCTGTTTGTGTTGGATATTTTATAATTTCTCTGCTGATCTAATGGCTTGCAACCAAGGCAGAGTAGTCAACACTAAGGTAGAATCATCTCTATAGATTCTCCATCACATGGAGTCTGCAGTGCCCCAAATAAACCCCACCCCAACCTGGTTCTTCATATTGTGTGCTGGCATCATTCACCTGGCCACCTCTGTCCACACCCTACTGAAACAGACCTTTTCTGTTGATTTTATTTAAGAATTTAGTAACAATATTCATTAGGGAAATTGGTCTATAATTTTTTTTCTCTGTTTTCAACCTACCTGGTTTAGGTATCAGTACCATATCTGTGTCATAAAAGGAATTTGATAGGACTCCTTCATTCCCTATTTTTTTTTTTCAAATACTTCTAAAGGCATTGCAGCTAATTATTCTTTAAATGTTTGGCAAAATTCATATGTAAATCCATGTAGTCCTTGGGATATTTTCTTAGGGAGTGGATTAATAGTTTGTTCTATTTCTTTTTCTGAAATGGGACTATTTAAGCAATTTACTTCCTCCTCTGTTAATCTGGGAAGCCTATATTTTTGGAGGTGGTCATCCATTTCATTTAGGTTATCAAATTTATTGGTATAAAGTTGGGCAAAGTAACTTTATTATTGCTCTAATTTCCTCTTCATTGGTGGAAAGTTCTCCTTTTTCATTTTTAAGACTAACAATTTGATTTTCATCGTTCCTTTTTCTAATCAGATTTACCAAAGTTTTATCTATTTCATTAGTTTTTTTTTCATAAAACAAACTCTTAGTTTTACTTATTAGTTCAATATTTTTTTTTTACTTTCAATATTATTAATTTCTCTTTTTAATTTTAGAATTTCAAGTATAGTAATTGGTTGGGGGGTTTTAATTTGGTCTTTTTTTAGCTTTTTTAAGTTTCAAGCCCAATTCATTGACCTTCTCTTTCTCTATTTTATTCAAATAAGCCTCTAAGGATATAAAATTTTCCCTTATTACCACTTTTGCTGCATCCCACAAATTTTGGTATGATGTCTCACCATTGTCATTATCTTGAGTGAAATTATTAATTTTGTCTATAATTTGCTGTTTTACCCAATCATTCTTTAAGATGAGATTATTTAGTTTCCAATTACTTTTTGGTCTATTTACACCTAACTTTTTGTTGAATGTAGTTTTTATTGCATTGTGATCTGAAAAGAAAGCATTTACTATTTCTGCCTTCCTGCATTTAATTTTGAGGTTTTTATGTCCTAATATATGGTCAGTTTTTGTGTAGGTTCCATGAACTGCTGAGAAGAAAATATACTCCTTTCTGTCTCCATTCCATTTTCCCTTTTTCTGACACTATACCTTTTCCATTTCTACTTTCCTTTTTTATGTTATTTCAATAAAATCAAATTATATGTGATATTTTGAAATATCAATGTAGTTCTAAATAGTTCTTTTTACTATTATCTGCTTCTCTTGAGTCCTATGGTTGGAGATCAAATTTTTCTTTGTTTCATTAAAAGTCCACCTTCTTCTATAGAAGAAAATGCTCAGCTTAACTTGGTAGTTTATTCTTGGCTGCATTCCAAGTTCTTTTGTCTTTCTGAATAGCAGATTCCAGTCCCTTCGATCCTTTAATGTGGAGGCATCCAGATCCGAAGTGATCCTTATTGTGGCACCTCGGTATTTTACTTTTTTTTTCTGGCTACCTGTAATATTTTATCCTTAGCATTATAGTTCTGAAATTTGGCCACAATATTCCTTGGAGCTTTTATTTTAGGTACTTTGTCAGAAGATGTTCGATGAATTCTTTAAATGACTATTTTACCTTCTGATTTTATAATATCTAGGCAGTAATCTTGGATGCTTTCCTGTAAAATAGTATCTAGACTCTTTCTTCCATCATAATTTTTGGGAAGTACAATAATCTTCAAATTATCTCTCCTAGATCTATTTTCCAGGTCTGTCATTTTCCCAAGTCCATATTTAATGATTTTTTTCTAATTTTTCATCTTTTTTTTTGGTTTTGCGTGACTGATTCTTGATGTCTTAATGAATCATTCATTTCTATTTGTTTTATTCTTATTTTTAATGAGGTATTTTCTTCATTAGCTTTTTTTTACTTCTTTTTGTATATGGCCAATTGAGTTTTTAAATGAATTGTTCTGCTCCATGATTTTTTTTCCATATATGTGTGTGTGTGTGTGTGTGTGTGTGTGTGTGTGTTTTATTGAGTTATTTTCTTTTTCCAATTCACAAATCCTACTTTCTTGGGAGTTCTTTATCTTTTCCAATTCACAAATCCTACTTTCTTGGGAGTCTTTTATCTTTTTCAATTCAAAAGTCCTGCTTTCCTGGGAGTTCTTTACCTTTTCCAATTCTCAAATTATGTTTCCTTCCACTTCCTGGGAGTTCTTTACTTTTTCCAATTCTCATTTCAAGAAGGTGTTACTCTTTTGCATAGCTTCTCTTTTCTTTCCTCATTTTTCTTCTAGCTCTATTTTAAGATTTTTAATAGTCTCTTCTTGGACAGCCTTGTGTAATGGGGACCAGGTTAGATCCCTATTTGGGGTATTGTCTGGAGACTGTCTTCTATTAATCTTCTTGGGGTTGAAAACCTGAAAAGAGAAAACGCTTTCTGTATAGAAGCTATCGTTCTGCCTTTTGATTATTTTTACTCATTTTTTGTAAAGCTTTTAGGTTCTGCGTTCAGGGCAAGGAGGTTACCAGCTTCCTCTGCAGAGCAGGGATAGATGTATGGACAGTAGCTGTCCTGCCAATGAGCTGCAAAGAACAATAAGGTGTGGGAGTGCTCTGGGAAAAAGTTCCCCACAGGAAGTGATTCACGTCTGGGTATCATGGCCAAGCTGTGGAAGTACTCAGTGAAGAATCCCACTTTGCGGATTAGCAACTGCCCTGGAGCTAGAGGCTGAGCAGCAAAAGTGTTACTAATGTAAGACAAAGCCTGCTGTGAGGCTTTGAGTATTAACAGTTGCCCAATGAATAGCCTCCCACAGCACCAGTAGTGTTTCTTTCCAGGGAAGCACAGTCATGCTGTGGAAGTTCAGTTGCCTCAGGCCAATTCCCCACTATGCAGATTAGGTGTGCCTCCCTGCCATGCAGGGCCCTGTGACTGTCCCAGGCTGTGCTGCAGAATGTGGTTTCCCACCTGTGATGGGGTCTGTACTAAGTCACTTCTGGTTTTGGGTGGGTATAGCCAGGTCTTGTTAGGTTCTGGCTTTTTTTATTAGAGTACCCTCTACCTTTGCCTTTAATTTCTCTGCTGGTCTATAGCTTTGCAACCAAAGCAGATCAGTCAGCCTATGGCAGAGTTATCTCTTTAAATTTTCTAACCACGGAGGTCATCCCTGCCCAGTCTGCTAAATATGCTAGCCTCTACTTCTATCCCCATTTGTGCTGGTCTGCTCCTAATGCTCAGGACAAACCTTTTCTGGCGATCTTCCAGCTTATCTTTGCTTGGTAAGTTGTTGCACTTCAAATCCTCATGACTTTTAACAGTCAAGAACTATTTTTGAGTCTGTATTTAATAATTGGTTGTGAGGGTATGAGAGAGGCTCAGAAAGTCAAGTGTGTTTTCTCCACCATCTTGGCTTAGCCCTTCCCAAGAAACTATTTTAGAGACCTAGAAAAAATAACAACAAAATTCATATGGAAGAACAAAAGGTTGAGAATTTCAAGGGAATTAATGAAAAAAAATCAAATGAAGGTGGGTTAGCTGTACCTGATCTTAAACTATATTATAAAGCAGCAGTCACAAAAATCATTTGGTATTCGCTAAGAAATAGATTAGTTGATCAGTGGAATAAGTTAGCTTCACAAGACAAAATAGTCAAACATAACAATCTAGTGTTTTACAAACACAACAATCTCAACTTTTGGGATAAGAATTCATTATTTGACAAAAAACTGCTGCAAAAACTGGAAATTAGTATGGCAGAAATTAGGTAGGGACCCACACTTAACACCATATAACAAGATAAAATTAAAATGGGTCTATGATTTAGGCATAAAGAATGAGATTACAAATAAATTAGAGGAATATAGGATAGTTTATCTCTCAGACTTGTAGAGGAGGAAGGAATTTGTGACCAAAGAAGAACTAGAGATCACTATTGATCACAAAATGTAAAATTTTGATTATATCAAATTAAAAAGTCTTTGTACAAATAAAACGAATGCAAACAAGATTAGAAGGGAAGCAACAAACTGGAAAAACATTTTCATAGTTAAAGATTCTGATAGAGGCCTCATCTCCAAAATATATGGAGAACTGACTCTAATTTATAAGAAATTAAGCAATTCTCCAATTGATAAATGGTAAAAGGATACAAACAGACAATTTGCAGATGATGAAATTGAAAATATTTCCACTCATATGAAAGAGTGTTCCAACTGACTATTGATCAGAGAAATGTAAATTAAGAAAACTCTGAGATACCATTCTACATGTGTCAGATTGGCTAAGGTGACAGGAAAAAATAATGATGAATGTTGGAGAAGATGCAGGAAAACTGGGATATTGATGCATTGTTGGTGGAGTTGTGAAGGAATGAAATCATTCTGGAGATCAATCTGGAATTATGCCCAAAACGTTATCAAACTTTGCATACCGTTTGATCCAGCAGTGCTACTACTTGGCTTATATCTCAAAGAAATTCTAAAGAAGGAAAAGGGACCTGTATGTACCAGAGTGTTTGTGGCAGCACTTTTTGTAGTGGCTAGAAACAGGAAAATGAATGGATGCCCATCAATTGAAGAATGATTGGTTAAATTGTGGTGTATGAATGTTATGGAATATTATTGTTCTATAAGAAATGACCAGCAGGATGAATACAGAGAAGGTTGGTGAGACTTACATGAACTGATGCTAAGTGAAATGAGCAGAACCAGGAGATCATTATATATCTCAACAACGATACTGTATGAGGATGTAATCTGATGGAAATGGATATCTTCAATAAAGAGAAGATATAATTCAGTTCCAATTAATCAATGATGGACAGAACCAACTACACCCAGAAAATGAACATTGGGAAATGAGGGTAAACTGTTTGCATTTTTGTTTTTCTTCCCAGGTTATTTTTACCTTCTGCATTCAATTCTTCTTTGGCAACAAGAGAACTCTTTGGTTCTGCAAACATATATTGTATCTAGGATATACTGTGACATATTTAACATGTATAAGACTGCCTGCCATCCAGGGGAGAGTGTAGGGAGGGAAGGGAAAAATTGGAACAGAAGTGAGTGCAAGAAATCCATTCACTGCTCAACTGCTAATACCCATAGCCCCAGGACGGGATTTGCCTTGGGATAGTGAAACTCCCACTGCTCAGTGTCTAGCCCCAGGGCAATCGTTATGTCACACAGAGGGGGTTCTTTGCAGGGCACTTTCCCAGCTCTGCCCTCAGGTCTGAGTTACTTCTGGGTGGGGAACTCTTTCTCAGAGCACTCCAGTACCTCACTGCTTTTTGCAGCCGGCTAGCATGACAGCTACCCATCAATACACCTTTCACTGCTCTTCAGAGGAAGCTGGTAACCTCCTGGCCTTGAAGGCAAACCCTACAGGCTTTAACAAAATGAGTAAGAAAATCAAAAGGACAATTGATAGTTTCTACTCAGAAAAAGAACAGCTTTTCAACCCTGAAGAGACTAATAGCAGACAATCTCCAGACAATTGTTGATCCCCAATACAAAAGGCTCTCCTAGAAGAGACTATTAAAAACCTTAAAAGAGAACTAGAAGAAAAATGGGGAAAGGAAAGAGAAGCTATGCAAGATAGTACAGGAAAAGACATATAACTAACTAAAAGAAAAATTTGATAAAGTGGAAAAAGAAAACCACTTCCTGAAATGTGAATTGGAAAAGGTAAAAAAAAAACTCCCAAGAAGTGCAGAGAAACAGAATTTGTGAATTGGAGAAAGAAAATAACTCACTAAAAAAAAAAATTAGTGAAATGGAAAAAAATTTCATAGAGCAAAATGACTCATTTAAAAATTCAATTGGACACATACAAAAAGAAGTAAAAAAAAAAAAATCTAATGAAGAAGTGAGTGCAAGGGATAATGTTGTAACAATTAGCCATACATATGTACTGTCAATAAAAAGTTATAATTATTTTTAAAAAAGAAAAAAAAAAACAAACTTGGGGGAAAACAATTAAACAGCAAATTGGAAATCCTAAAAATAAGAGATTAATAAAATCGATAGTTAATTAAAACTATTGAACTAATTAAAACTATAGAAATAAAAATAAGAGCTGATTTTATGGGGGAAAACAATAATGTAGATAAGATGTTAGTTAATTTGATTGAAAAAATGAAAGAAAACCAAATTACTAATATCAACAATTACAATATAAATAATGAGCACTTCTATATATTACCAACAAAGAGATAGGGAAACTGCAATTCAGAAAAATGTAGATAATATAAAATACTTGGGAAGCTACCTGCCAAGATAAACACAGGAACTATATGAATACAAGTATAAAACAATTCTCACACAAATAAAGTCAGTTTTAAAGTATTGAAAAGGTCTTATTTGTGAAAAAAGCTAGTCCAGATGTACCATTCTCAATCACTATTATAAAGCAGTAATTATCAAAACACTCTGGCACCTGATAAAAAACAGAACTAAGAAATGATTGGAATAGATTAAAGCACCAATTATTTTATGATTAATAACCTTAATGTGTGATATACCAAAAGATCCAATCTTTTGAAATAAAAACTCAATATTTGCCAAACTTCTGGGAAAGTTAGAAAAAGAAAAAAAAAAAATTATGGCAGAAACTAGGTATAGCCCAATATCTCATACCATATACCATGATAAAGTCAAAATTAGTACATAATTTACAAATTAAAAAGTGATAACAAAACAAATGAAGAGAGTATGGAATAATTGATCTCTCAAATTTATGCATAAATGAGAGAATATAGGAACAAAAGAAAATATAGAGTATTATAAAATGTAAAACATCATTTTGAGTATATAAAATTTGAAAAATTTTGCACAAACAAAACCACTGCAGTGAAAATCATAAACTGAATCTTTTAAAAGTATCTTTCTTTTGAAGGCACAATTTCTCAAATTATAGAGAACTTAATCATATTCATAAAAAAAAATACATGCCATTCCCCAAAAGATAATCAAAGGATATGAACAGGTATGTTTCACCAAAGAAATCAAAGCTATCAATAGTCATTTAAAATATTCTGTATCACTATAGATAAAAGAAATGCAAATTAAAATAACTATTAGTTAACATATTACATCTTTAAGATTGGCAAATATGAAAAAAAGAAAAATATTGGATATTAAAGGGAATGAGGGAAATTGGAAAATTAGTGTACCTTTGGTGCATTTATGAACTGATCCAAACATTCTGGAGAGCAATTGAGAACTATTTCCAAAGGACTATAAAATTGTGGACATCCTTTGTTCCAACAATACCAGTATTAGGTCTATATTAAAAGACATTGACAAAAAAGAGAAAAGGACTTATTTGTACAGAAATAAGAATTGGAAACTGAGGGGATAATGCTCAATTAGTGAATAGCTAAAAAGTTGTGACAGGTAATTGTAGTGTAATATTGTTAGGCTATTAGAAATCACAACCAGAATTATTTCAGAGAAACTTGAAAAGACTTATATGAACTAATGTATAGTGATGTGAACAGAACCAGAATGTTTTACACAGTAATAGCAAGATTGTTTAGTGAACAATTATGAATGGGCTATCTCTTCTCAGCATTGCAATGATCCAAGAGAATCCCAAAGCACTATTGATTCATTAAAGGAAAACTATTTCCTTTTAGAAAAAAGAATTAGTACTGATTGAATAAAGACTGAACTATGCTATTTTTCATTTTCTTTCTTTTTTATTCATCTCATAGAAAATAATTATTATGTAAATATTTTATATAATTATGTGTATGACCTATATTTTATTGATTGTTATCTCACAGAGTGTACAGGGAAGGGTGAGTGAAAATTGGAACTCAAAATGTGAAATAAAATGTTATATATGGCTTTCTTCAAAAATGAGAAGATTCAAACCAGTTCAATAATATAGAGTGCCATCTACATTCAGAGAGAAGTCTGTGGGAACTGAGTGTTGTTCACAACATAGCATTTTCATTCTTTTTTGTTATTATTTGCTTACATTTTATTTTGCTTCTCTTTTTTTCTTGTGCAGCATAATAATTATATATATATATATATATATATATATATATATATATGATTTAGCATATATTTCTAAAAACCTGTTAAATATTGGGAAAAGGCATTAGTTTCAAAAGATGGAATATTAAAATTGGAAAACAAACTGTAAAGAATAAGTGGAGGGAATAAGATAAGATGGGGTTAAAAGGATGTGTAGGCAGATTAATGGGCAAGGAATAAAGGATAAAATGAGGTGTAGAAGAGTAAATAGTGTGATAAGGTGTGTAGATAAATGGAAAAGGAATAAATAGTGAAGGAAAGGGTGGCATAGGAAAAGGTGGGGTATAGAAAGTTGTTTAGATTAAGAGAAGTGGGATAAAGTGCCTAGATTAATTGGAATGCAATGAAGAGGGAAGGAATAGTTTGGGGGCAGGGAGAAAATAAGGGAAGGATCCATGAGTGTGGAGAGGTTAAGTAATAGTAAAGAAAGTTAAAGAGCAGAATTACTAGATGAATTAGCAGGGAAAAGGAATAAAAAATATACACAAAAAAGGATCAAGAGTAGAATTTATTAGGAACAAAAAAAAGTAGGGCTAGTAATCATTGATTTTAGACCTAAATTGTGTCATGTCTATAAAACTTTATTAATAAACTTTTTTTAAAGTTTATTAATACCGTGTCAGAAAGTTTGTAGGCTAGAAAAAAATTAAGATGGCTTAGCTATTCTTGGCATCTATTTATATGCTTTAATATTCTGCTAATATTTGAATTTTTTAACCCAATGATAGTATACTATACTATAGTAAGCCTATATGGTTGTTCATACTCTTGATTTATATCTTGTTTGTTGGGCTTCTTTCATTTAAAATTAAGCTTATCCATTTTGTAAAACTTCTTTTATATATTTATATTTTTTCTTGTGTTCTTTATCCCCATGTCTTATTATTATTAGTAGTAGTAGTAGTAGTAATCTCTTTGCTACTTCAATTATATATACAAAGTATCCTTGTTCTAGGATTCTTTTCTAATTTGTAATATTAGATATCTGGGTTGTTCCTGTGATCTTTTGCCTTGATTTTTTATATTCTATGTAGCAATGAAAAGAAATTTATTTTAAATTCCCAACAATCATTTTTTCAAAAAATTAAAAATGAATTGTTTTACCACTAGGTAGCTTTTTCATGAATTAATATACTTAGGAATAAGATCACTGACTTGCATATTTTCCTTTTAAAGATGATGAAATTAAGTAATGAGTTGAAGAGTTGACTTAAGAAGGTGATTTTTTCTTGGTCATGAATTATTTGGGGCAGAGACAGGATTTGAAGCCATGTTCTCTAACTCCAAATCTACTATTCTTTTCTTTGCAACTTTTTTCTTTTTGTTTTCCCTTTATTTACATATTCATTCTACTCCAAGAATATTTGATTGAATAAATGTAGGACATAAGATACCAATCTAAATTTAGTATTTATAGTCCTGCACAATTATTTATAGTTCATTATGTCCTTTAAAATCTTTTCTTTTTTTATTTATAAAAAGCTTTAATAATTTTTTTCACTGCTTTAAAAATCACTCATCAAATGTACAATACTTTTCAAATTATATTGAATTATGAGACAACTAAAAGTGATTTACCCATGGTCACACAGATAATATATGATATGATAGCTGTATGGACTTGATCCTAGTTATTCCTAATTATAAGGTTGATTTTTTTTTTCTGTTCAATATATCTTTCATTAGTTTTATACTCCAGGTAGTCTTGTATTGCTCAATTAATATTTTGCTTTGATTGGGAAAATGGGGTGAGAGGTATCACTATCATAGAAGATTAATATACTTGCCTACCCTCCAGAAAGACCAGAAAAGACTTTTACATTGTACCTTTAGATACTTAATACTCTCTATCCTCCCATAAGGAAAAGACATTTTGACTTATGAATTTAATTGTAAAGAAAGAATATCTACTAGTTTCAAATGTACACACATATTTATCCATTTAAATAAGTCAAATAAAGACTAAACACTCAAGATGTTGAAAAATTGATGACCATTGATGAAAAATTGAAAGCTCATTCACTAAACAGAAAAGTTATAAATCATAGAAACTAAATAATTACTTATATTTTTCTTTTATTCATTTTTGTCTCTTTTTCTCCTTTTTCTTTTTTGTTGTATTTTTATGCCCCTTATAAATACCTCAGTCAACAAAAATGTTGTTTATGCTAAATGTACTAGGACAAATAGCAAGGAATAATTAATAAAACATACTAGATAATCTGATAGAAATTTTCATCTCTCAGTTAATTGGTTCTCTCAAATTATATATGTATGTATATATACACATATATATGTATGTATATATGTATAAAATTTCATTTGTTGATATAATCTTCATAAAGTGGTACTTATAGGCATGCATACAATTCTATATAAAGTTTAGGTTATTAATATTTTTTCTGTAACAAGTAGCTTTAACTCTGAATAAAATTTAAGAACTGGTTATATAAGGATATAGTTATCCTTTCTCATAGAATTTACATAATTAGCATCACATAACTCCTGGGATAGCAAAATCTACACATATTCCTAGCCCATTTAAACCAAGCTGTCACAATAAGATGAAAAACCTAAAACTAAAAGGCCTTAATTTTAATGATGGAAAGTATGTTGAAAAGAAGCATTATTACTACCTCAGTTGCTTTCCCTCTCTGTTTGTGATGAAACCATAGTGATCTAGAGTCTTCTAAAGCTCTGTGAAAATTATGATGTGGGGATTCAAACTGTTCTACCTACAACAAAAGAGACTGAGGCAGCATGCTAAACCAATGGCACTTTATTAAAGGGTCTGTGGTACCATTTAAAAAAAATGGATCCCAAATCTTCCTCACAATGTGAGGTCTTTTTTGAAAGCCATATTTTTATAGGAATAGATACCTAGAATTCAAGAATTCTTATACCAAATACAAAATAATTTCATTGGTTAACATATGACAAATAATGAATATTGACTATGTAAAATAATAAGTCACTAGGTTTGGGGAAAGAGGTGGAACATCTCCACACAAGATAGATAGGTTTTTCAGTATGTTAGTATAAGTAAAAGCTATTATACTCAGTGATCCAAGTGGTCATAAGATGGTCATTTGTTCATGTTGGATAAAAGAGAAATGTTTGAAGGTACAAAAATAAATTGGAGAATTTTCCATATAATTGAGTCATTTCCACCACACTGGGATAAGCCATCATGACAAATGAAATGTAACAGCAATATTGTAAGATGATCAGCTGTGAATGGCTTAACTACAATGATCCAAGATAACTGTGAAGGACTCAATTAAAAATGCTATCTGTACCCAGAGAAAAAATGGATGATATGCATACTTTTTTAGACTTCATTTTCTATTATTTTTCCTCAGGTATTCATTTGTTTGTTTACTATGTGTGTATCTATATTTTACAAGATGAGAAAGGAAAGATTTAAAAACAATTATTAAAAATCGTTTTCTCCTTGTAACTGGAGATAAAATACTAAATAAAAACTTTAAAATAGATCTATTAGTTATATTCATTGTTGTTAAGTCATTTGAGTAGTTTTTTAAATCTTCCTGACCCCATTTGAGGTTTTTTTGGCAAAAATATTCTAATTGTTTAGTATTCCTTCTCCCCCTCATTTTACATCATTTTACAATGAGGAAAATGAGGCAAAAGGGTTTAAGTGTCTTGTTCAGGGTCACAAATCTAGGGCCCCATTTGAACTCAGGTGTACCTGACTCCAAGTTATTGTGCCATCTAACTGCCTACCTATCTCCATAGAAATGATAAATAATTTAATGAAGGCTCTAAGACAAAGCACAGAGAACAGAGAGCCCAGTTTGTATCCTTATACTCATCCAGCACAGAAGATTGAGAAAGAATCATCATAAAGATAATAGCAAAATAAGAATGGGGAAAAAACAAAAGTGTTTAAAACTGGAAGAGATGGAAAAAATATTGCAATTATTATAAAAAGTTTCAGGAAGTATGAACACTGAGAAAAAGTCATCAGGTTTAGAAATTTAGAGATCACTCATAACTTTGAAGAATAAAGTTTCACTTGCATGATAAACTTGGAGGCCTGATTAGGAGAAGTACATGAGAGGAGGAGAAATGGAGGCAGTTAATATAAATGTTTTTTTTTTTTTTTCCTATGTGTATGACTATGATAGGATTAAGATAAAGTAAGATAACTGAGGTGTAAAGTAAGGGCTAGTTCTCTGGACCACCTCAGGGTCGGCCAGAGTCAGGACAAATTAACCTCCTTGGTCTTTAGGGGGAGAAGTAAAGGAGGCAGGTAAGCTGCCACTTGCTTTGCCCAAGATATATCCTGGATTATGGAGTCCAGAATCTCCAGCTTCTCTCCTTCTCATCCTGCCATCAAGTGCCTCTCACTTCTCTCCCTCCACCCTCTAATCCGTGGCTACAATTATCTTACTACCAAATATTCAGCAAGCACCAATGGTGAGGAGAGCCATCATCCAGATATATGCTAATAGAGGCATTGCTTTACATTTAATAGGTAGCCATACGTCCTCTCTTGTTTGATTCAGAGTTTCAGCCCTCTACACTGAGGGCAAATATGGTCAACAGGAAAATAGAAAATTTCTGCAGGAAAGGACATATATGATCACTTCATTAAACATCTAACATTCTATTCAAAAGATATGTGGAGAGCTGAAATTCTGAATCAGACAGGAGAACACTTAAGACTACCTATTCTATGTGAGACAATGGCTCTATTAGCATAAATTTTCTCCTGCTTTCTTTTGTTTGAAAACACAGGTGGTCACATCCTCCCTGACTTCTCAGGGAGGTGAGAACCCCCAAAAGGAAATGATCACACCCTCTCTGACTTCTCAGGAAGAGAGATGAAAAACACCAAAGGAAAGCGGAGAGTGAAACCAAATATTGTTAGTGGTTTTTTGGGCTGAAGGGTCTTATTAGAAACAGGTATACAGTATAGGCAGTATTACACAAGCACAAAGCAATAAAGCACAGGCTAGTAGTGATGACTCTCCCCACAACCAGTGCAGGCTCAATGTGGTGTAACAAACATGAATTATACATGCAAGTAATAATATAACAAACAATATGAATCAGCATGGTGTAAAAGATTTCCAGAAGTCCTAGAAGGATGGTATGTAAATAAAAATCACACATATGCCTCCTTCAGCAGCCAAGAGATAGTCCAAAATCAATCTATTATCAATTACTTCATATGTCAGGGGATCCAATGATCCCTGCAAGATTTTGAAGTCCTGCAACAGTCTTTTTATGTGTTAGGGAATTAAATGATTCCCTATTTTCCTATGTGTATGGACTACATAGGTTTTCAAGTCCTACAACAATTTTATCATGTTTTAGGGATTCCAATGATTCCTGAGGGTTTTAAAGTCCTGCATCAGTCTCATTAACAATTTTTTTATGTCTGTGTGTCAATTGTCATAACTGCCACACTCTTTCAGTGATGGGCACAATCAGCAATGGAACCACGCAATGTTTCTTGGGTCTTCTCCTTCATTTTAAGGGTCTTCTGCCTACGATTATCTCACTACTAAATGTTCAGCAAACACCAATGGTGAAGAGAGCCATCATCCAAATATATGCTAATAGAACCATTGTCTCACATCGAATACGTAGCCTTAAGTGGTCTTTTGTCTGATTCAGAGTTCCAACCCTCTAAGATATACAGATGGTTAGTTAGTATAAAGAACTAGAACCCAGGTGTTCTGACTCTGAGGATGTTATTTTTTTAATATTTAAAAATATATATTTTATTAAATATTTCCACAAACTCATTTTTCTTTATAATAGATTGTTAGTGTTTTTATCTAATATTCAAGAAGGTTTAAGATTATGAAAAACATTCTAGAAGATTTTTTCTTTCCTGTAATTGGAAGGAATATTATAACTTATTTTCAGTTTGGGGAAGAATGATTTTATTAATAGATAGATGCAGTGTTGTAGTGGGTGGAGTCTTTATCCTGTACAAATTGTACCCAAGTCCTTTGGTGAAAATCAATCTTTCTGATGTCTCCTGTTATAATCTTCACAGTCCCTTCAAAGGGTAACATAAAATCACTTAGCAATTAGTTCTAACTATAATCCACAGAGAGGTTCTTCATGAGAGCCTAGGAAAGAGATAAATTATTCCTAATGAAATTTGTTAATTATTGAGAAAAACAAAAAGCAGGGGCAACTAGGTGGCACAGTGGATAGAGCACCATCCCTGAAATCAGGAGGACCTGAGTTCAAATCTTATTTCAGATACTTAACACTTCCTAGCCCTGTGACCCTTGGCAAGTCACTTAACCCCATTTGCCTTAGGGGGGAAAGCCAGATAGACAACAGCAGCAAACAATTTAAGTGATTAATTTATCTGAAGTGAGAACAGTAAGGATATTTTCATTATCAAAACTTGCTTTAATTTTTTCTCACGATGCTTCAAATCATTTTGTAGTGAGAATGTGAAAACATGTTCAAATTAAACATACATAATATTTATTAACCCAAAACATGCATAGTTTTATTTTTCTTTTTCTATGAGAATTAATTATTTCTACATATGCAAAATAAAGGCACAATGAGTTTCTAAATTTGTGTGGAGTCTAAAATTGGTGTGAATCTACTATGCAGAACCAATCCTCATAAATGAAAAACTAAATGAGTGAAAACTGATGACTTCAGACTAATTGAAACAAAAAAATTCAAAAGAAGAATGAAATTAATAGTTTTAGTAAGCCTATTGTATAATAAAGATTTAGTATACTAATTTTTTCATTTATTTTTCTTAGTCATATGAGAAACAAAATTTATCCAAAAAGGATGGGAAAAAATATTGGAAAGATAAGAAAATGTCAATCAATAAGACCTTTCTTTCTTTCTCATTATAAGAAGAAACTCTCTTTTTTTTTCAGAGGCAATTGGGCTTAAGTGACTTGCCCAAGGTCACACAGCTAGGAGGCATTTAGTGTCTGAACCCAGATTTAACTCAAGTCCTCCTGACTTCAGAATTGTGCTCTAACCATTGCACCACCTAGCTGACCCCCATTATAAGAAGAGAAAAAAACACCAACAATAAAACATAGAGAGGTAAGATCTCCAGAAAAGCTGAAAAGAATGGAAATGATTGCATAACCTGATATGAAAGTTCAAAGAGACATCCACAAGAAAGATAACATATTATTTGAAAATCAAAAAGTAAAAGAAATAAAAAACACAACAAAAATATCTATACACAGATATTTGTATCTATAAATATCTGCATCTGTAATCTATATCTATATATGCATAAACATGTCCAAATTAATTTAGGCACTAATAAATTAAAATACATTATTTTTTAGATTATAACATGTTACTACATTATACTAAATAAATACTATATGACACCATAGCAGAGCAGAGCATAAATGTCATATCACAATGTACTTTCATATATAATTTTATATCATACTATATTGTATTATGTAGTATCATACCATGCTACATTACAATTGCATGTGATGCAAAGTCATGGGACTTGATGGTATGTAGCATAATGAAAAACTTTATTTGTATTCATATACAGATATATTTATATACTTGTACTTGCATGTACTTACACATTCAATTTCAGAATAAGAAATGGGGAGTCTGTTTAGATGTTAGGTGAAAGAACCATCAACTTCAAATCCTTTAATTTTTTAATATGTATTTCAATATAATTGACCTCTTTGTAATTTTTCATATTTTTAATACATTTAAAACATAGGATTCACAAGAGCACCAGTAGAATGTACTCTTTCTTTCTCTGATTCTGATCTCTGTCTTTCTGTCTCCTTGTCTCTCTACTTCTCCTTTTTGTCTTTCTACAGCTTCCCTTTTTTACTTTTCATTCTCTATCATTCAACATACATAAATGCTTTAATATTTTAAAAGTTCATGAACATTTTTAGAACAAACTCAATGTGGGTGTGTGCATTTATTTATACATGCCATCTGTTTTTACCACATATGTATCTATATATTATAAATTCCTGTGTCTATATACACATAGATTATGCTCAACAGTAGTGTCAAACTCAAATAGGAAAAGGAATCACTAAACTACACATACAGATCTTTGTAAATTATAGATTAACTTCCTGTTAATTGAATCTATGGTTCAGTGGAATATTACTTATTGATATTTATTGAACTAAATATTTCAAAGTTATATATAGATAGATATTCTTGCTTTGAATTTTTTTTTCTAAAATTTATTTCATTTGTAGGCTGATTGGTTTTTGGTTCTGGTCATATAGAAATCCCCCATCATAAGGCAGAGTTTGTTTGGATACTTGATATTTGCTGTATAATTGTTATATTTATTTTATTGCAGAATTCATAAGATGATTTAAGTAATGGAAAATTCACAATTGTTTTTGAATCATCAATTATTAAACTGATTACATTTTGAATATTAAAAATGCTATTGTTTATTATAATTTTTCTTGTTGCTTTCTCTCTACTCTTAACTTCTCTATGCTTTTTCTCTTTCTCTCAAGTTATTATTTTAGTTTCAACAAGTACATTTATATCATGACTCCCATATCTCTTGTTTCTTAGTCCTTACCCCTTTTGGATCTAGTTATGCTTCTCCATAACTTTTCACTTTTACCTGATAAATAAACAGTATATAAAACTTGACATGTAAAAAACCCTGATTATTCAATTCCCTTTATGTGGAATCAGAATAAAGACTTAAGGAGGATATATATATATATATATATATATATATATATATATATATATATATATTAAAGATTTTGGCAGTACCATCTACCAAATATCTTATATCCACAAATTTTGAATTATCTTTCACTCTTCATACATCATCTATACTTTCATTATTTTACTAAATAAATGAATGAATAAAGATTTTCAAATTTCCTATTTATACCATATTTTGTATCAAACTTTTTTCACTATTCATATTTTCACTACCATAAAAGAGGTAGTGGTATCTGGAATATTATAAAATCTTTGTTAAATGGTTTTCCTACCTTTACTATCTTTATTCTTTAATATATTTTTCCTTCTATTGGTAGATTTCTTTTAATGAATTAATTTGTGGTCACTCAAATTGCTATAAAATCCTCCCATAAATCCAAATGGCCTACCACACTGATTTCAGATTCTATTCAAAATATTTGTTGAATATTCTATTCAAAATAAACCTCAATCTGAAAAGGCTTTGCTATTGCCAGTCTTGTCTCATACTATTTATTTACATCTATTTCCATCTACTGACTTAGTTTCAGCCAAATAGGATTACTTTTTACTCTTAATTCAAATTTGTGCCTCTTGATATACTTTATTCTTTATCTTGCCATTGCCTAATTCATGAGTGTCTTCCTGATCTTCATTTTCTTGGTAATGAAACCAGTCCCAGAACATGACAGAACACATTGCTTTAAAGCTTTCTAATAATGAAAATATAATGGTATTATATATCTGGGCATATATTTTATCCCCCAAAGAATACATCAACTATGAGAGAATAGTTTGTACATCTTACCTAAACATTATTACTTTTCTAACTTCATTTATGATACACAAATCATTTTGATCATATCATTTCACTTGATGATAACAAACATTTTTTATTAGTTAAGTAGTACAGATACCATCATCTTCATTTTAGATGTAAAGAAACAGAGCTAAGAAGCTGTAGGTTACTTGGCCCTAGTCAAGCAACTAGTAAAACTAAAACATGAGATTCAAATTCAGATCTTTCTTACAAAAATTATAGTACTCGTTTGTCTTTAATAAACACATATTTGAATTACCTTTTTTTTTTTTACACTTTATCACAGTATTTCATAGTGCTGTATTTATGGTAGGAAATAAATTGATATTGTTGCTGGTATGCATATCGAATACCTTTTTTCATTTAGTTATTTTTGAAAGATAGAAAGGGAAGAAAAAAGGAAGGAAGGAAGGAAGGGTGACAAAAAAAGAAAAGATGTAAAAACAAGTATTGCTACTTTTAAAATATAAATTTTACTTTAGCTTTGACTAATACAGAACTAAATAATACATCTTTAGTTGCTTGGTACAAAAGCAGATGGGCAGTTATAATTTAATTAAGATGCCCTTAACCCTGGCAGCCTTAATTAGGATTCCACAAATTAATGCAGTATTCATCTGGAGGGCTAAATTGAATTGTGCTTAGTTATTAGAATTTGAACTAATGGGGGTGTCCTGATTCTTCACTTTTTGACCTTAACCAGGTCAAATACTAAATTTTAGCAGGGTAGGGAACTTTCTTAAAAGAGATCTATTTAAATGTGTACACTTAAAAAAAAAACTGTTCATTTTTGTAATAATTGGTTTCCCTTATACTTTAATGAGAAATGTTCTCATCAAGTGTAAAATAACCAGGATCAACATTTTTTTTAAAGTTAAGCTAAGAAGTTTCTACTGGATTTAAATATGTTAGTTTAAAAAAAATAAAGCTAGATATTTTTCTCATTTACTGAAACAAACTGAATATTATTTTAGTCATAAGACTTTTAAAGAAAATGGCTAAAATTATATTATAAGAAAAATATCAATTCATAAGTAAAATTCATACTTATATTGACATCTGTGATCCACTGTCATATATTTTAAAAATTTATATGAACATACTGATAACAGTTTGTAAATATTTAAGCTTATGATGTAAGCAACCAAGGACATTTAAAAATCAATATAATAGAAGATATTTCTTATAATTCAGCATTATTATACAAGTGAACAAATATGTCATGTATTTACTTCATATGGTGTGCTATAATTAACTGGGAATAATTTATTTTTTAAAGGCATTGTTCTTGTCTAATGGGACCATACACAAAAACTGTAATAAAATTCATAAGGAGGCAAACACAATAGGAAAGACTTCATGATATAAGTGACAGTATTTAAAGATATATATTTTTAAATGGGACATATAAAATGGATAGCAAGGGGTGTAGGTTTTCTGCAGAGAAAGAGACTGACTGCCAGGGAAAATCTGGACATTGGTAATAGCCTTAGTAAATCCATGAAAAGGTAAAACTTATAGAGAGAAATGCAGGTGATCTAATTAGGAGGAGGAGTAGTCTGAGATAAGACCATAAATGTAGAAGTACATAGGACACATATATGTAAGTCTATAGATTTTAAATACTCAAAATATTCCTTTAAAATTTTTGAAGCAAAGAAGTGGAATGACCATATAAGTGTTAGTACCATCAGGACCATGGTTTAAATTAAGTTTATTTTTATAACTTAAAAAAAATTCAGTAGATAATACATTTCTTGCCTGTCCAACCTAATTATTCCTTGGTACTCTCCCTTTCTTTCTCCCTCCTCCTTTACCTTTCTATTCCTCCTTCTTCTGCCCTTCCTTGCTCTCTCCCACCTTCTCCATTTCTCTCTCTCTCTCTCTCTCTCTCTCTCTCTCTCTCTCCCTCTGTCTTTGTCTCTATGTGTATGTCTTTCTCTCTTTTTTTTCTTTTCCCTACACAGTAACCTAGTTTGACAATGTAAATAAAATTCTTCTTGAATCTACATCCAAACCTCCTAAGGAAGAGAAGGATATTACATCTTGATTTTTCTGGGACCTTTTCTGCTTTCTGAGTTACTTAGAGTTTGGATTCCATTAAGTAATCTTTTTATTTATCCTATTGGGCTGTTATGAAAATTGTTCTTTTTGTTTAATTTATTTCACTTTATATCCCAATACTTCTCCAATTTTAATGATTTTTTTTTTATTGTAGGGTCCTGTCCTCTGGTCAGATCCTCTCAAAATCTCTATTTCAAGGAAAAATATAGATCAATTTTGTCTTCATCCTCTTTAGACTTTCTCTACAATAACTCTACTCCAGTACCTTTCACAAATTTTTCACAATGTCAATGTGAATTTTTTGTGAAGCTACTGAGCATCTATGATAAATAAGCTTAAATTTAAAAAATATATATTTTTTGTAATTTGAATAGTAATAGAAGATAAAACATTTAGGAAGGATACAAAATAATGCAATTGTGCTTGGGAAGATTTTGTAAACAAGACCAGAGAACCATTTTTTTTTGGCCTGGGGATTTTCTTAAAAAGTAGGAAATTGTCCATCAGAGTCATCTGAAAATGTTAATATTAGCATACATTGTAGGTGTATATGCTTGTGCATGTGTAAATGGAAAGAAATGGGAGACATGTAAAATTATCATGAGTAAAACATTTCCTGAAAGCTGTAATTAATTTACCTTCAAATAAAAAGTCAATGTAAAGATAATTTGTAATATCTTATAAATAGATTATGTTTTATGTATTTATTTTAGCAACAAGTAATAACTATGGATATACAAAAAGCAACCTACCTCTTCTAAAAGTGAAGATCCAAAAAAGGAAGAAAATCATTCTCTTTTATCAAGGGTATGGGGGAAAATGATTTGCAGTGATCTTCAACAAGAAGGTAAAGTGGGAAAATACTTTTAAGAGCCAGAATTGAAATATTATCTGTGTTAGAATATGCCATAGAGAACCAAAAAAAAAAAGACTATTTAAAATTTGAGGTGTGCAATAGCATCTTTAGTGAGAATTGAACTTTTTTTCTCATTAGCACCTTATTTTTACAGATTCAAAAAGATCATTTCCAATATCTCTTTCTTTAAGACTTTGTCTTCCAAATTTTAACCCTTCATCCCATAGCTTCCTCCTCACTAAGACAGTAAGTAATCCAATGTAGGTTGAATATGTGCAATCTTTTAAATACATTTCATCTTTTATCATGTTGTGCAAGAAAATGAGACCAAAATAGGAAAAAACATGAGAAAGAAAACTAAGGCACAAATCAAAAATTATGAAACTACTATGCCTATATCCATATTCAATCTCCATGGTTTTCTCTCTGACTGTGGATGGCTTTTTCATCTCAATTCTATTAAAGTTGTTCTGAATCACTTCATTACTGAGAAGAGCCAAGTCCATCACATTTGCTCATTACATAATATTGTTGCTGTGTAAAATTTCTCTTGGTTCTGTTCACTTTACTCAGCCTCTGTTCCTAAAACCTTTCTAAACTTTTATGAAGTCAGCCTATCATCATGTCTTTTTTTAAGCTTTTGATTTTCTAAACATATGCATAGATAATTTGACAGCATTGACTCTGGCATAGCCTTGTGTTTCAGATTTTCTTCTCCTTTCCCCCACCTCGTCCCCTAGATGGCATGTAATTCAATATATGTTAAACATGTTAAAATATGTTAAATCCAATATGTATAAACATCTTTATAGAATTCTCTTGCTGCCCAAAAGAAATCAGATGAAAGAAAGAAAGAAAGAAAGAAAGTAAATAAGTAGGAAAACAAAATTAATTATTAAAATAAAGCTTTGCTGCAGGATTGAATACTTTGTCCTCAGCAAATCAGTAGCCCAGCTGAGAAGCTGAAAACACCGGGGATGAAGAATACAACACAAAACAGCTGGAATCTCTCCAGACCTGGCCACCCCTCCCCCACATTGCCTCAGCATGCTCTCAGAGTCTCAGAGCACAGGCACAGCACAGCCATCGCTTTCCTGCTAGTGTCTCGCTGCTGTCCCCCTTAGTCTGTAGAGGAAGCTCGGTAATACCACCCAGCACCTCCCCCCCAAAAAAGCAGATTCCATTTAGGGTTTTTTTCTTTTTTCCTTTATTAATTCTTTGATTCTTCTATGACAAAATGAGCAAAAAATTGAAAAGGACCTTAACCCTTGACAGCTTTTATATGGATAGAGAGCAGACCCTAAACCTTGAGGAGACTAAAAACAGACTGTCTGCAGGTGAATCCCCAAAGGAGGAGATCATCTGTTCCTTGGAAGAGATGAATTTCACAGAAGAAATTAAAAAGACTCTCAAAAGAGAGCTAGAAGAAAAATGGGAAAAGGAGAGGGAGGCTTGGCAAGAGATTCTAGAGACATCATCCCACTCATTTAAAGACAGAGTGGACAAAGAAATCAAATCCTTGAAAAATAGGATTAGTGAACTAGAAACAGAAAATAGCTCTCTAAAAAATAAAATTGGCAAAATGGAAAAAAAAATCCCATAGAACAAAACAACTCAATTGGACAATTAGAAAAAGATATGAGTGAAGAAAATACTTCACTGAAAATCAGAATAGAATAAATGGAATTGCATGACTCGAAGAGACAACAAGAATCAGTCAAGCAAAACCAAAAAAAAAAAAAAAAAAAAATCAAACAATGGAGAAAAATGTGAAATACCTTCTTGGGAAAACAACAGACTTGGAAAATAGGTCTAGGAGAGCCAATCTGAGAATTATTGGACTCCAGAAAAATATGATGAAAAAAAGAGCCTGGACATTATTTTCCAGGAAATTATCAAAGAGAACTGCCCAGAAGTCATAGAAACAGAGAGTAAAATAGATATTGAAAGATACATCAATCACCTACTGAAAGGGATTCTAAAATCAAAACACCAAGAAATATAGTGGCAAAATGAAAGAACCCCCAAACGAAGATACAAATACTCCAAGGGGCTAGAAAAAGCAAATCAAATATAGAGAAGCCACAATAAGGATTACCCAGAATCTAGGAGCATCCACATTAAAAGATCAAAGGGCCTGGAATATGATATTCTGAAAGGCTAAGGAACTCGGTATGCAACCAAAAATAAACTACCCAGCCAGAATGAGCAACTTTTTTCCAGGGAAGAAGATGGTCATTCAATAAAATAAGCAAATTTCACCTATTTTTGATGAAAAAACCAGAACTTAACAAAAAGTTTGATCTACAAATATAGAACTCAAGGGAAACCTAAAAAGGTAAAAAGAAATATTGGGAACTATATTTCTGCTATAAAAATGTATAAAGAATACATGTATACCTTCTTCTAGAAACTAGAGGTGGAAAGGACATTGTACTAGAAAAAAGGTAAAGTGGGGGTACTACATCTCACTAAGAGGCAAAGGAAACCTATTATATCTGAGAGTAAGAATGGAGGGGAATGAATATAGTGGGTGTCTTACTGCCATCAGAATTGACTTTAAGAGAAAAATTTTAGATATATTCAGTTGATGGTGAAACTTCTCCCGCCTCATTGAAAAGTGAGAAGGGAAAAGTGAAAAGGGAAGGAATAAGCTAAGTGAAAGGGAATACAGAAACTATGAGGGAAAGGAGTAAGATGGGGAGGAATTCTAAGATGGGGGGAGGGATATTAAAAAGGGACAGCTGTGAGAAGCAAGTAGTGCTCACAAGTTTAATATTGGGAAGGGGGGTAAGGGGGAAAGAAGGGAGAAAAGCATAAACAGGGGTTCACAAGACAGCAAGTAATACAGAATTGGTAATTTTAATCAAAAATGTGAATGGGGTAAACTCCCCCATAAAGAGGAAGCGGTTAGCAGAATGGATTAAAAGCCAGAATCCTATAATATGTTGTTTACAGAAAAAACACCTGAAGCAGGGTGATATATGCAGAGTAAAGGTAAAAGGTTGGAGCAAAATCTACTATGCTTCAGGTGAAGTCAAAAAAGCAGGGGTAGCCATGCTGATCTCAGATCGAGCAAAAGCAAAAATTGATCTAATTAAAAGAGATAACAAAGGGCACTATAATTTTGCTAAAAGGTAGCATAGATAATGAAGCAATATCAATATTAAGCATAGATGTACCAAGTGGTGTAGCATCTAAATTCTTAAAAGAGAAATTAAGAGAGCTGCAAGAAGAAATAGACAGCAAAACTATCATAGTGGGAGATCTCAACGTTGCACTCTCAGAATTACATAAACCAAACCACAAAATAAATAAGAAAGACGTCAAAGAGGTAAATAGAATACTGGAAAAGTTAGATATGATAGATCTCTGGAGAAAACAAAGTGGAGACAGAAAGGAGTGCACCTTATTTTCAGCAGTTCATACATCCTATGCAAAAATAGACCATATATTAGGACATAAAAACCTCAAACTCAAATGCAGTAAGGCAGAAATAGAAAATCCATCATTTTAGGACCACAATGCAATAAAATTTACATTCAACAAAAAGCCAGGGGAAAAAAGACCAAAAAATAATTGGAAACTAAATAATCTCATACTAAAGAATGATTGTGTGAGACAGCAAATCACAGACATAATTAATAACTTCACCCAAGAAAACGACAATAATGAGACATCATACCAAAATGTGTGGGATGCAGCCAAAGTGGTAAGAAGGGGAAATTTCATATCTCTAGAAGCCTACTTGCATAAAATAGAGAAAAAGAAGGTCAATGAATTGGGCTTGCAACTAAAAATGCTAGAAAAGGAACAAATCCCCAGTCAAACACTAAACTTGAAATTCTAAAAATAAAAGGAGAGATCAATAACATTGAAAGTTAAAAAAAAACTTGAATTAATTAATAAAACTAAGAGTTGGTTCTATGAAAAAAACAACAAAATTGACAAACCTTTTGTAAATCTGATTTAAAAAAGGAAAGAGGAAAATCAAATTGTTAGTCTTAAAAATAAAAAGGGAGAACTCACCACTAACAAAGAGGAAATTAGAGCAATAATTAGGAATTATTTTGCCAAACTTTGTGCCAATAAATTTGACAACTTAAATGAAATATAAGAATACCTTCAAAAATATAGCTTGCCCAGATTAACAGAGGAAGAAGTAAATATCCTAAACAGTCCATTCTTAGTAAAAGAAACAGAACAAGCTTTTAAAAATTTCCCTAAGAAAAAATCCTCAGGATCAGATGGATTTACATGTGATTTCTACCAAACATTTAAAAAGCAATTAACTTCAGTATTATATAAACTATTTGAAAAAATAGGGATTGAAGGAATCCTTCCAAACTCCTTTTACGACACAGATATGGTACTGATCTCTAAATCAGGTAGGTTGAAAACAGAGAAAGAAAATTATAGACCAATCTCCCTAATGAATATTGATGCTAAAATCACAAATAAAATATTAGCAAAAAGATTACAGAAAATCATCCACAGGATAATACACTATGACCAAGTAGGATTTATACCAGGAATGCAAGGCTGGTTCAATGTTAGGAAAACTAGTAGCATAATAGACTATATCAATAACCAAACTAACAAAAACCATCTGATCATCTCAATTGATGCAGAAAAAGCATTTGATAAAATCCAACATCCATTCCTTTTTTTTTTTTTTTTTAATAATTTTTATTGCCAGAACTCATGCCAGGGTAATTTATTACAACATTATCCCTTGCACTCACTTCTGTTCCAATTTTTCCCCTCCCTCCCTCCATCCCCTACCCCAGATGGCAAGCAGTCCTATATGTGTTAAAGAGGTTACAGTATATCTTAGATACAATATGTGTGTGCAGAACTGAACAGTTCTCTTGTATATATTTTGGAAATGAGGCCTTTATCAGAACCTTTGACTGTAAAAATGTTTTCCCAGTTTATTTTTTTCCCTTCTAATCTTATCTACATTAGTTTTGTTTGTACAAAAACTTTTCAATTTGATATAATCAAAGTTTTCTATTATGTAGTCAATAGTGATCTCTAGTGCTTCTTTGGTCATAAATTCCTTCCTCTTCCACAGGTCTGAGAGGTAAGCCATACTATGCTCTTCCCATTTATTTATAATCTCATTCTTTATGCCTAGGTCATGAACCCATTTTGACCTTATCTTGGTGTACAGTGTTAAGTATGGGTCAATGCCTAGTTTCTGCCATAATAATTTCAAATTTTCCCAGCAATTTTTGTCAAATAATGCATTCTTATCCCAAAAACTGGGGTCTTTGTGTTTTTCAAACACTAGATAATTAAAGTTATTGGCTGTTTTTTCCTTTGAACCGAACCTGTTCCATTGATCAACTAGCCTATTTCTTGGCCAATACCAGATGGTTTTAGTAACCGCTAGTTTATAACATAATTTTAGATCTGGTACATCTAGGCCACCTTCATTTTATTTTATTTTCATTAATTCCCTTGAAATTCTTGACCTTTTGTTTTTCCATATGAACTTTGTTGTTATTTTTTCTAGGTCATGAAAATAGTTTTTAGGGAGTCTGATTGGTATAGCACTAAATACACTAAATAAATAGATTAGTTTAGGTAGTATTTTCATCTTTATTATATTTGCTTGCCCCAATCCAAGAGCATTTAATATTTTTCCAGTTGGTTAGATCAGACTTAATTTGTGGGGAAAGTGTTTTGTAGTTTTGCTCATAACGTTTCTGATTTTCCCTTGGCAGATAGACTCCTAAATATTTTACACAATCAGTAGTTACTTTAAATGGAATTTCTCTTTTGTAACTCTGACTGTTGGATTTTATTAGTGATATATAAGAATGCTGATAACTTTATGTGGATTTATTTTATAACCAGCAACTTTGCTAAAATTGTGGATTATTTCTAATAACTTTTTAGTAGAATCTCTGGGGTTCTCTAAGTATACCATCATATAATCAGTAAAGAGTGATAATTTGGTTTCCTCATTGCCTATTCTGATTCCTTTAATCTCTTTCTTAGCTCTTATTGCCAAAGGTAGCATTTCTAATACAATATTAAATAGTAATGGTGATAGTGGGCAACCTTGTTTCACTCCTGATCTTATTGGGAATGGTTGCAGTTTGTCCCCATTACATATGATGCTTACTGATGGTTTTAAATACATGCTACTGATTATTTTAAGGAAAAGGCCATTTATTCCTATACTCTCAAGTGTTTTTAATAGGAATGGATGTTGGATTTTATCAAATGATTTTCCTGCATCTATTGAGATGATCATATGGTTTTTCTTACTTTGGTTATTAACATGGCCAATTATAGTGATAGTTTTCCTAATATTGAACCAGCCCCACATTCCTGGTATAAATCCTACTTGATTGTGGTATATTACCATGGGGATGATTTTCTGTAGTCTTTTTACTAATATTTTATATAATATTTTAGCATCAATATTCATTAGGGAGATTGGTCTATAATTTTCTTTCTCTGTTTTCAATCTACCTGGTTTAGGTATCAGTACCATGTCTGTGTCATAAAAGGAATTTGGTAGGACTCCTTCATTCCCTATTTTTTCAAATAGGTTATAATGCATTGGGACTAATTGTTCTTTGAATATTTAGTAGAATTAACATATAAATCCATGTGGTCCTGGGGATTTTTTTTAGGGTGTTGATTAATAGCTTGTTCTATTTCTTTTTCTGAAATGGGAATATTTAAGCAATTTACTTCCTCCAATGATAATCTGGGAAGCCTATATTTTTGGAGGTAATCATCCATTTTGCTTAGGTTATCAAATTCATTGGCATAAAGTCTGGCAAAGTAACCCCTTATTATTTCTTTAATTTCCTCTTCATTGGTCTAAAGTTCTCCCTTTTCATTTTTAAGACTACTAATTTGATTTTCCTCTCTCCTTTTTCTAATCATATTTACCAAAGGTTATCAATTTTATTGTTTTTCATAAAACAAGCTCTGTTTTATTTATTAGTTCAATAATTTTTTTCTTTCAATATTGTTAATTTCCTTTTTTTAATTTTAGAATTTCAAGTTTAGTAATTGATTGATGGTTTTTAATTTGGTCTTTTTCTAGCTTTTTAACTTGCAAGCCCAATTCATTGACCTTCTATTTCTCTATTTTATTCAAGTAAGCCTCTAAAGATATAAAATTTCCCTTTATTACTGCTTTGGCTGCATCCCACAAATTTTGGTATGATGTCTCACCGTTGTCATTATCTTGAGTAAAATTATTAATTGTGTCTATACTTTGGTGTTTCACCCAATCATTTTTTATGATGAGATTATTTAGTTTCCAATTACTTTTTGGTCTATTTACACAAAACTTTTTGTTGAATGTAGTTTTTATTGCATTGTGATCTGAAAAGAAAGCATTTACTATTACTGCCTTCCTCCATTTAATTTTGAGGTATTTATGTCCTTATAGTTGGTTAGTTTTTGTGTAGGTTCCATGAACTGCTGAGAAGAAAGTATACTCCATTCTGTCACCATTCAGTTTTCTCCAGAGATCTATCATACCTAATTATTCTAATATTCTATTTACCTATTTCTTTCTTATTTGTTTTGTGATTTGATTTATCTAAATCTGAGAGTGCAAGATTGAGATCTCCTGCTATTATAGTTTTGCTGTCTATTTCTTCTCTCAATTCTCTTACCTTCTCCTTTAGGAAGTTAGATGCTATACCACTTCGTGCATATATGTTACTGATATTGCTTCAGTGTCTATAGTACCCTTTCGCAAGATATAGTTTCCTTCCTTATCTCTTTTAATTAGATCAATTTTTGCTTGTGCTTGACCTCAGATAAGGATGGCTACATTTTGACTTCACTTGAAGCATAATAGATTCTGTTCCAACCTTTTACCTTTATTCTGTATGTATCTCCCTGTTTTAAATGTGTTTCTTGTAAACAAGATATTGTAGGGTTCTGACTTTTGATCCAGTCTGCTACCAGCCTCCTCTTCATGGGAGAGTTCATCTCATTCACATTTAGGGTAAAAATTATTAATTCTGTATTTCCTGCCATCCTAATATCCCCAGATTATGCTTTTCTTTTTCTTGCCCTCCTTCCCCCCTTCCCTAGTATTAAACTTGCATCACCCAGCTCTCCCTCTTTAGTATCCCTTCCCTACTCCCTTTGAATTCCTTTCCCTTTCTTGTACCCTTCCCTTATCACTCTTTTTCCTTTTCCCTTTTCCTCTCCTACTTTTTAATGAGATGAGAGAAGATTCTCTGTAAAACAAATATGCCAATTATTTCCTCTTTGAGCCAACTCTGATGAGAGTAAGATTCACACAATGTTACTCCCCCTCTCTAAGTTCCCTCAGATAGGGAAGAGGTTTCCTTTGCCTCATCGTTGCATGTAGTTTCCCTCTTTTTCTTTCCCCTTTTCCCTTTTTCTGACACTATCCCCTTTCCATTTCTACTTCCCTTTTTTATGCTATTTCAGTAAAATCAAATTATATATGTGGTTTTTATATATATCCACAACAAAAATACAGTTCTCAAGAATTTTACCTTTTTCTACTTCTCTTGAGTCCTGTTGTTGGAAATCAATTTTTTTGTTTAAGTCTGGCTTTTTCCTTAGAAACAGATGGAATGCCTCTCTTTCATTAAATGTCCATCTTCTTCCATGGAAAAAAATGCTTAGCTTAGCTGGGTAGTTTATTCTTGGCTGCATCCCAACTTCTTTTGCTGTTTGGAATATCAAATTCCAGGCCCTTCAATCCTTTAATGTTGAGGCAGCCAGATTTTGTGTGACCCTTATTGTAGCACCTTGGTATTTGAACTGTTTTTTTCCTGGATGCTTGTAAAATTTTTTTCTTTAGTCTAAAAATTCTGAAGTTTGGCCACAATATTCCTCAGTCTTTATTTTAGGGTCTTTTTCAGAAGGTGTTCGATGGATTCTTTCAACGCTTATTTTACCTCCTAGTTCTATCACTTCTGGGGAGTTCTCTTTGATGATTTCCTGTAAAATAATATCTAGGCTGTTTTTTTATCATAATTTTCAGGTAGTCTGATGATCCTCAGGTTATCTCTCCTAGATCTATTTTTCAAGTCTGTTGTTTTTTCAAGTAAATATTTGACATTTTTTTCCAATCTTTCATTTTTTTGGTTTTGTTTGACTGATTCTTCCTGTCTCAGTGAATCAGTCATTTCTATTTGTTCAGTTCTGATTTTTAGTGAGTTATTTTCTTCATTAGTTTTTTTTTTTTTTTTTTCTTTTTGTATATGTCCAATTGTGTTTTTAAATGAGTTGTTTTGCTCTATGGAATTTTTTTCCATTTCACTAATTTTGTTTTAGTGAGTTATTTTCTTTTTCCAATTCACAAATTCTGTTTCCCTGTACTTCTTGGGAGTTTTTTACCTTTTCCAATTCACATTTCAGGAAGTTGTTTTCTTTTTCCACTTTATCAAATTTTTCTTTTCGTGACTTATATAACTTTTCTGTACTCTCTTGCATAGCTTCTCTTTCCTTTCCCCATGTTTCTTCTAGTTCTCTTTTAAGGTTTTTAATAGTCTCTTCTAGGAGAGCCTTTTGTATTGGGGACCAACAATTGTCTGGAGACTGTCTGCTATTAGTCTCTTCAGGGTTGAAAAGCTGTTCTCTTTCTGAGTAGAAACTATCAATCATCCTTTTGATATTTTTACTCATTTTGTTAAAGCCTGTAGGGTCTGCCTTCAAGGCCAGGAGGTTACCAGCTTTCTCTACAGAGCAGTGAAAGGTGTATGGACGGGTAGCTGTCATGCTAGCTGGCTGCAAAAAGCAATGAGGTACTGGAGTGCTCTGAGAAAGAGTTCCCCACCCAGAAGTAATTCAGGCCTGAGGGCAGAGCTGGGAAAATGCCCTGCAAAGAACCCCCTCTGTGTGACATAACGATTGCCCTGGGGCTAGACACTGAGCAGTGGGAGTTTCACTAGCCTAAGTCAAATCCTGCACTGGGGCTATGGGTATTAGCAGTTGAGCAGTGAATGGATTTGCAGGGACCAGATGTGACTCTGCCCTGGGAAGCACAGTCCTTCTGGGGAAATTCTTTTGCCCCAGCCCAAGCCCCCCCCCCACTGTGCTGATTAGAGGCTGCCCAGGCTGTGCCCCCCCTACCCTATGGATTTGTAACTGCCCTACAAATGCCCGAACTTTAGGATGTGGCTGCAGGGCTGCGTTTCAGTTTGCCTGAGTCACTTCTGGGTTTGATTAGTTATAGCCATCTCTTGTTTTTTTCTGGTGGTTTTTAGAGTACCCTCTGTTTTAGGCTTTAATTTCTCTGCCAGTTTACTGCTTTGTAACCATGGCAAAGCAGTTAACCTATAGCAGAGTCATCTCTATAACTTCTCTTGCCACAGAGATCACTGCTGCCCCTTGTCTGCTTGCTACCTGTGCTAGCCTGTTCCTGGCCTCTCAGGACAAACCTTTCCTGGCAATCTTACAGATTGACTTCAGCTGGTAAGTTGTAGTGCTTCTTATCTTCATGAATTTAAGCAGTGAAGAGCTATTTTTGAGGTTGAATTAAATCGTTGGTTATGAGGGGAATGAGAGGAACTTAGAAAGTCACATGTGCCTTCTCTGCCATCTGGGCTCTGCCTCCCCCCAAAATCCCCAACATCCATTCCTAATAAAAACACTTGAGAGTATAGTAATAAATGGACTTTTTCTTAAAATAGTCAGGAGAATATATTTTAAACTGTCAGTAAGCATTATATGCAATGGGGAAAAACTTTCCCAGTAAGATCTGGAGTAAAATAAGTTTGCCTACTATCACCATTATTATTCAATGTTGTATTAGAAACGCTAGCCTCAATAATAAGAGTCGAGACAGAGATTAAAGTAATTAGAGTAGGCAATGAGGAAACAAAAATATCACTCTTTGCAGATGATATGATGGCATACTTAGAGAACCCCAGAGATTCTACTAAAAAGCTATGAGAAATAATTCATAACTTTAGCAAAGTTGCAGGATATAAAATAAATTCCCATAAATCCTCAGCATTCTTATGCATCACCAACAAAATCCAACAGCAAGATATACAAAGAGAAATTCCATTCAAAATAACTGTCAACAGCATAAAATATTTGGGAATCTATCTACCAAAGGAAAGTCAGGAATTATATGAGCAAAATTACAAAAAAACTTTCCACACAAATAAAGTCAGACTTGGAGAGGCTGAGGGAATATAATAAAGATGACAATACTCCCTAAATTAATCTATTTATTTAGTGCTATACCAATCAGACTTCCAAGAAAATATTTTAATGATCTAGAAAAAATAACCACAAAATTCATATGGAATAATAAAAGGTTGAGAATCTCAAGGGAATTAATGAAAAAAAATCAGACGAAGGTGGCCTATCTGTACCTGATCTAAAACTATATTATAAAGCAGCAGTCACCAAAGCCAATTTAGTACTGGCTAAGAAATAGATTAGTTGATTAGTAGAACAGGTTAGGGTCACAAGACAGAATACTCAACTATAGCAATATAGTGTTTGACAAGCCAAAGATCCTAACTTTTGGGATAAGAATTCATTATTTGACAAAAACTGCTGGGATAACTGGAAATTAGTATGGCAGAAATTAGGCATGGACCCACACTTAATACCGTATACCAAGATAAGATCAAAATGGGTCCATGATTTAGGCATAAAGAACGAGATTATAAATAATTTAGAGGAACATAGGATTATCTCTCAGTTTATCTCTCAGACTTGTGGAGGAAGAAGAAATTTGTGACCAAAGATGAACTAGAGTCCATTATTGATCACAAAATAGAAAATTTTGATTACATCAAATTAAAAAGCCTTTGTACAAACAAAACTAATGCAAACAAGATTAGAAGGGAGGCAATAAACTGGGAAAACATCTTCACAGTTAAAGGTTGTGATAAAGGCCTCATTTCCAAAATATATAGAGAATTGACTCTAATTTATAAGAACTCAAGCCATTCTCCAATTGATACATTTATCAAAGGATATGAACAGACAATTCTCAGATGTTGAAATTGAAACTATTACCACTCATATGAAAGAGTGTTCCAAATCACTATTGATTAGAGAAATGCAAATTAAGACTACTCTGAGATACCACTACATACCTGTTAGATTTGCTAAGATGACAGGAAAAAATAATGATGAATGTTGGAGGGAATGAGGGAAAACTGGGACACTGATGCATTGTTCGTGGAGTTGTGAATGGATCCAGCCACTCTGGAGAGCAATCTGGAATTATGCCCAAAAAGTTATCAAACTGTGTATACCCTTTGATCCAGCAGTGTTACTACTGGGTTTATACCCCAAGAGATACTCAAGAAGGGAAAGGGACCTGTATGCACCAAAATGTTTGTGGCAGTCCTGTTTGTAGTGACTAGAAACTGGAAAATTAATGATTGCCCATCAATTGAAGAATGGTTGGGTAAATTGTGGTATATGAATGCTATGGAATATTATTGTTCTGTAAGAAATGACCATCAGTAGGAATACAGAGAGGCTTGGAGAGACTTACATGAACTGATGCTAAGTGAAATGAGCAGAACCAGGAGACCATTCAACAACGATATTGTATGAAGATGTATTCTGATGGAAGTGGATTTCTTTGACAAAGAGACCAAACTCAGTTTCAATTGATCAAGGATGGACAGAAGCAATTACACCCAGAGAAAGAACAGTGGGAAATGAATGTAAACTGTTTGCATTTTTGTTTTTCTTCCTGCATTATTTCTACTTTCTGAATCCAACTCTCCCTGTGCAACGAGAGAACTGTTTGATTCTGCACACATATATTGTATCTAGGATATACTGCAACATATTTAACATATATAGGACTGCTTTCTATCTAGGGGAGGTGCTGGAGGGAGAGAGGGGAAAAATTGGAACAGAAGTGAGTGCAAGGGATAATGTTATAAGAAAATTACCCTGCCATGGGTTCTGTCAATAAAAAGTTATTATAATAAAAAAAAATGATATTAAGTAAGAGGGAAAAAAGAAAAGTAAATGAACAGCTAGAAACTATGGGAACTCTTCAGCCTGGACTTCTATCTCCTACTCAGTTACCTAGAGAATGACCTCTTAAGGTTATAGGCATTAAGGATTTTTTCTATTCTATCCCTCTAGATAAGGAGGATATGACAAGATTTGCCTTTTCAGTGCCCAGAATTAATTTAGCTGAGCCTTATAAAAGATATGAATGGACAGTTTTGCCACAGGGAATGAAAAATAGCCTTATTTACTATGTTTCAAATATATGTTGCTGTTGCTCTTACTCCACTAAGAAAAGCATTTCCAAAAGTTATGTTGTTACATTACATGGATGATATCTTGGGCTGTGTACCTGGGGAGCAAATGTTAGACACATGTCTACAAAAGACCATAGAAAAACTAAGTAACTACAAATTTCATATAGCTCCAGAAAAAAATTCAAAGACATGCTTCTTTTCAATATTTAGGATATGAAGTATATCCTGAGGTGATTGTAATGCAAAAACTTTCCTTAAGAACAGAGAAGTTAAACACCTTAAATGACTTTCAGAAATTGATAGGAGATATCCAATGGATGTGCCCAGTGTTATGCTTAACTACCTGCCAATTACAAGCATTTTATGGCATTTTAAGGGGGATAGTGCTTTAAACACACCATGACAGCTTAGAAAAGAAGCTCAAGAGGCTTTGAGAGAAGTTGAACTGGCTTTATCCAATGTAGTTGAAAGAGTCGCTCAGAAACCCTAGGAAATATCAGTTTTTGCTACAAAAGTGCCACCCACAGCAGTCCTTTATCAAGGAGAGAGTGTGACAAAGTGGGTGAACCTCCCAGCATAATGAGTACAAAGCCTTATTCTTTACCCAGTGCTTGTAGCCAGAATTTTATTAAAAGCCATCAAGCAAGTAGTACAATTATCTGGGATAAGACTTCATAAAAAATACATCTTTTATACCAATGCACAAATTAATGTATGCTGTGAAAACTTTCCAGAGTGGCAGATTTTATTGGCCACAGCTCTAAATTTTACACATGGGTCTTCATTAAAGGTAACCCAGCTATTGCATAATACACTGAAAGAGCATGGCAGTTATGACAATTGACTTATGAACATCAAAAATTGTTGATAAGATTGTTGAGGAACTTCAAAGCCATCAGGAATCATTGGATTCCCTGAGATATGATAACATTTTGCAAGACTTGAAAATCCTCAAGAATCAATGGATTCCATGAGACATGATAAGACTGTTGCAGGTCTTGAAAATCTTCAGAAATCATTGGATTCTCTAACACATTATGAGACTATTGCAGGACTTCAAAACTTGCAGGAATCACTGGATTCTTTAACATGTGAAGTAATGGACAATAGATTGATTTCGGACTATCTCTTGGCTGCTGAAAGAGGTGTATGTGTGTTTGTTATTTATATACCTTCCTTCTAGGACTTATGGAAATTTATTACAATACCATGTTAATTCATAATGTTTGTTATATCATCACTTACCCATGTGAGACCCCCCATGCTGATTCATATTATTTGTTATATCACTATTTACATGCATAACTCATGTTTGTTACACCACACTGAGCCTGTGCCAGCTGTGGGGTAAATCACCACTACTAGCTTGAGTTATACGACTTTCTGCTTGTGAAATGCCTCCCATGCTGATGGATTTATATATACCTGGTTCAAGTATCATTCAGCCCAGAGGAAACACACTAATTTTTGGTTTGACTCCCCGTTTCCTTTCTGTTTTCACTTTCCCATTTTCTTTTGGTGTTTTCAACTCCCTCCCTGAGAAGTCAGGGAGGGCATGATCCCTCCTTTTTTTGGGGGCGGGACGTCTCTTCTCCCTTCATGAAAAGTCAGGAGAGCAGCAGCTTTCAGGCACAGAAGATTTCAGGCTCCATACTCCAGACTCTATCTTGGACCAGCTGTGTGGAGAATGTCCTGTCTCCTTCACTTCCCCATCCTAGACCAAGGATTTTGCCTGATACCAAAGTCCTCTAGAGGTCTATCCTGGACATTACACTCCAAGATTCACCATTATCTTTTTCTGTCATCTTAGTCAATCTTGCAGGTGGGTAGGGGTATCTCACAGTTGTCTTAATTTGCATTTCTCTGATCAATACTGATTTGGAGCACCTTTTTATGTGGCAGAAAATAGTTTCATTTCTTCAACTGAAAACTGTTCATATCCTTTGACCATTTATCAATTTGAGAATGGCTTGAACTATTATAAATTTGAATCATTTCTCTATATATTTTAGAAATGAGGCCTTTATCAGATCCTTTGAATGTAAAAATGTCTTTCCAGTTTATTGCTTCCCTTCTAATATTTCTGCATTAGTTTTGTTTGAACAAAACATTTTAACTTAATATAATCAAAATTATCTATTTTGTGATCAATAATGATCTCTCGTGCTTCTCTGGTCACAAATTTCTTCTTCCTCCACAAATCTGAGAGGTAAACTATTCTATTTTCTTCTAATTTGTGTATAATATCATTCTTTATGTCTAGATCATGAACTCATTTCAACTTTATCATGGTATATGGTGTTAGGTGTGAGTCTATTTTCCCAACAGTTTTTGTCAAATAGTGAATTCTTATCCCAAAAGGTGGGCCCTTTGGATTTGTCAAATACTAGATTGTTATAGTCATTGGCTATTCTGTCCTGTGAATCTAATCTTCTATGTTGTTCTCTGTCTTCTCTCTCTCTTAGCCAGTACCAAATGGTTTTGATGACCACTGCTTTATAATATAGTTTTAGATCTGTGACAGCTAGGTCACCTTTATTTCCTTTTCTCTTCATTAATTCCTTTGAAATTCTTGACATTTTATTCTTCCAGATGAATTTTGTTGTGGCTTTTTCTTGTTCGGTAAAATAGTTTCTTGGGAGTTTGATTGGTATAATGTTAAAAAAGTAGATTACTTAGTGAGTATTGTCATTTTTATTATATTCACTCAACCTATCCACAAACACTTGATATTTTTCAAATTACTTAGATCTGACTTTATTTATGTGGAAAGTATTTTGTACTTTTGCTTATATAGTTCCTAACTTTCCCTTGGCAGATAAATTCCCAAATAGTTTATATTATCAACAATTATTTTAAATGGAATTTCTCTTTGTATCTCTTGCTATTGTATTTTCTTAGTGATGTATAATAATGCTGATGATTTATGTGGATTTATTTTGTATCCTGCAACTTTGCTAAAGCTGTGGATTATTTCTAATAGCTATTTAGTTGATTCTCTGGGTGTGATTTGGGAGCCACCTGCCAGTGGCTGATGGAGGTCTAACTCAGACTTGTACAATGGATCTCTTCATGTGAGAGGATGATAATTATACAAGGAGAATGACAGGCAGTGGCTATTCTCTGACTTCTTGACTGTGAAGGAGTTGCATTGTCTGATCTCTCTTCTCTTCCCTTTTATCTCCAATTTATTTCATTCCCAAACCAAAAGTAACATCTATGTCAACAAAGGCTGCTATTCAACTCCTTCAGATGATATGATTCATAGCGTTGGAGGCTTTTGGGGAATTGATCTGCCGCTTCTTTTAGGCATGGTCCCTAACAGTTCTCTAAGTATATCATCATATCATTTGCAAAGAGTGATAATTTCGTTTCCTCATTACCTACTATAATTCCTTTAATCTCTTTTTCATCTCTTATTGCCAAAGCTAGCATTTCTAATACAACATTGAATAGCAATTGTAATAGGGGGCAACCTCGTTTCACCGCTGATCTTATTGAGAATGGTTCCAGTTTATCCCCATTACATATGATGCTTGCTGATCAGTTTAAATACGTGCTACTGGCATTTTAAGGAAAAGTCCATTTATTCCTATACTCTCTAGTGTTTTTAATAGGAATAGATGTTCGATTTTATTAAAAAAAAGTCTGCATCTATTGAGATAATCATATGTTTTTGTTAATTTGGTTATTGATATAATCAATTATATTAATAGTTTTCCTAATATTTAACCAGCCCTGCATTCCTGGTTGAAATCCTACTTAGTCATAGTGTATTATCTTGAGCATGATTTTCTGTAATCAATTTGGTAATATTTTATTTCAGATTTTTGCATCAATATTCATTAGGGAGTTGGGTCTACAATTCCCTGTTTTTATCCCATCTGGTTTAGGTATTAGTACCATGTCTCAGTCATAAAAGAAATTTGGTAGGAGTTCTTCATTTGCTATTTTTTAAATAGTTTATATAGTATTGGAATTAATTGTTCTTTAAATATTTGGTAAATTCACATATAAATCCATCTGTTTCTAGGAATTTTTTTCTTAGGGAGTTGATTAATAACTATTTGTTTTTCTAAAATGTGACTAAGTAATTTATTTCCCCTTCTGTTAATCTGGGCAATCTATATTTTTGTATGTATTCCTCCATTTCATTTAGGTTGTCAAATTTATTGGCATAAAGTTGGGAAAAATAACTTCTGATAAAAATTCTAGTTTCCTGTTCATTGATGGATAGTTGTCCCTTTTCATTTTTGAGACCAACAATTTGATTTTCTTCTTTCCTTTTGCTTATCAAATTAACTAAAGTTTTATCTATTTTGTTTTTTTTCATAAAACCAAATCTTTTACATATTAATTCAATATTTTTAAGTTTCAATTTTATTGATCTCTCCTTTTATTTTTAGAGTTGCAAGTTTGGTTTTTGGGGGGTTTTAATTCATTTTTTCTAGTTTTTTTTTCTTTTACTTGCAAGCCCAATTTATTAATTTTCTCTTTCTCTATTTTATGCAAGTAAGCATTTAGAGATATAAAATTTCCACTTGTTACCACTTTGGCTGTATTCCACAAATTTTGGTATGTTGTCTCACTATTGTCATTCTCTTGGATGAAATTATTGTTTGTGTTTATGATTTGCTGTTTCACCCATTTCTTCGTTAGGATGAGAGTATTAGTTTCCATTTTCTTTTTGTACTATTTGTCCCTGGCCCTTTATTAAATGTAATTTTTATTGCATCATTATCTGAAAAAATACATTTATTATTTCTGCCTTTCTGCATTTGATTTTGAGGTCTTTATATCCTAATATATGGTCATTTTTAATATAGGTTCCATGAACTGCTGAGAAGAAAGTGTCCTTTCTGTCTCCATTCAATTTTCTTCAAACATCTATCATATCTGGTTTGTCTGGTATTTTATTAACCTCTTTAACTTCTTTCTTATTTATTTTGTGATTTGATTTGACTAGTTCTGAGAGAGCAAGGTTGAGATCTCCCACTATTATAGATTTGCTATCTATTTCTTCTTACAATTCTCTTAACCTCTCCTCTAGGAATTTAGATGTTATACCACTTAGTGCATAAATGTTTAATATTGATATTGCTTCATTGTCTATGTTACCCTTTAGTAAGATATAATTTCCTTATCTCTTTCAATTAGTTTTAATTTTTGCTTTTGCTTGATCTAAGATCAGGATGACTATCCTGTTTTTTTCACCTGAAGCATAATAGATTCTGCTCTAGCCTTTTACCTTTACTCTGTATGTGTTACTCTGCTTTAAATGTGTTTCTTGCTACCAAGGTATTGTAGGATTTTGACTTTTAATCTAATCTGCTATCTGCTTATGTTTTATGGGAGAGTTTCCCCATTCACATTTACAATTAAAACTACTAATTCTGTTTGTCCTGCCATCTTATCAACCCCAAATTATACTTTTCTCTTTCTTTTTCCCGTTTCCCTCCTCCCCAGTAATTTACATATGAGCACTACTTGCCTCAAGCAGTCCTTCCCCTTTAGAGAACCTGCTCCTTTCTCATACCTTTCCCCAAATATTACTCATTTTCCTTCTATTTAACTGATCCTTTCCCCTTTTCCCTTTCTTTTCCCATTTTTCTATAACGTGAGAGATGTTTTTGGTGAAATCAAATATATCTAATATTCTATCTTTGGGCCAAATCTGATGAGAGTAAGATTCACATGATCTTCATCACCCTCTTTTCTTTCCCTAAATTAGAATGTGTCTTATTTGCCTCTTCCTGAGATGTAATTCCCTTCATTTTATCACTACTTTCTCCTTTTTTCTGTTAGAATCTACTTTCCTTCTCTACTTTTTTTATATTATAACAGTAAAAATCAGATTATATGTGTACTCTCAATGTATACCCATAGCAGAAATACAGTTCTCAAGAGGTTTTTAACTTTTTTTATGCTTCTCTTGAGTTCTATATTTGGAGGTCAAAATAAAAAATAGCTCTGGTCTTTTCATCAAAAATAAATGGAATTCACTAGTTTCATTGAATGTCCATCTTTCCTGAAAGAAAATGCTCAGTTTAACAGGGTAGTCTATTCTTGGCTACATTCCAAGTTCCTTCACCTTTCAAAATATCAAATCCCAGTCTCTTCCCTGCTTTGAAGTGGAAGCTGCTAGGTCCTTCCTGAGTAATTCTTATTATGCTCCTCAGTTTGTGAATTGTTTCTTTCTGTCTGCTTATAATATTTTCCTTGGTCTAATATTTCTCAAATTTAGCCACAATATTTCTTTAATTTGGGGGTCTCTTTCAGGAGGCATTCAGTGAATTCTTTCAATGCTATTTTTACCTTCTGGTTCTATGATATCAGAGCAGTTTTCTTTGATGATTTCCTGAAAAATAGTGTCTAAGCTCTTTTTTCATCATGCATTTCAGGGAGTCCAATAATCCTTAGATTGTCTCTCCTATATCTATTTTCCAGGTTGGTTGGTTTCCTAATTAGGTATTTTACATTTTTTTGCTATTTTTTTTCATTTTTGTGGTTTTCTTTGACTTATTTATGTTGTCTCATTTAGTCATTCATTTCCATTTGTTCAGTTCTGAATTTTAGTGAATTATTTTCTTCATTTACTTTTTAAAAAATTTCTTTTTTGTATTTGTGCAATTGAATTTTTAAATGGGTTGTTTTAGTTCTATTGAATTTTTTTTCCATTTCACAAATTCTGTTTTTTAAGGAATAATTTTCTTTTTCCATTTCACAAATTCTGTTTTTCTGGGATTTACTTTCATTTTCCATTTTATCAAATCTATTTTTAGTGAGTTATGTGACTTTTTCCAACTCTCTTGCAACTTTTTAATTTCCTTTCCCCATTTTTCTTCTAGTTCTCTTTTAAGAGCCTTTTTAATTTCTTCTAGGAGAGTCTTGTGTGATGGGAACCAGCTTATATTGCCTTTTGGGGCTTCCTGTAGAGACAATCTGCTGTTAGTCTCCCCAGGGTTTTAAATCTGTTCTTCTCTCTTGCTTTAAAAGATGTCTATCATCAGAGTCCTCTTTACTTTTTAACTCACTTAAAAAAAAAAAAAAAAGTTAAGGTTTGCTTTTAGGGTGGGGGAGGTTTTCCTAGTGGCTGCAGCAGTGCTGAATCAGTGCTGATTCACTCCTGGTGCTGGATGGGCATGTCCAGGTCCAGTGAGATTCTGAAAATTTGGGGTTCCCTATTAATTTTTTGTGTTTGTCTTGGATGTTTTAGAACTTTTCTGCTGATCTACTGGCTTGCAATCAGGGCAGAGTGGCCAACACTGCTGTAGACTCCTGTTGATTTATCTTTATAGATTCTCTGCCACACAGAGTCTATACCACCCCACAGAATCTCACCATCCTAGGGACTGTGCTGTCTGTGCTGGTGTTTGTACTCAGTTGCTTGTGCTTTGCTGTCTCCCTCCCATTTCTGATTGAAACCAACCTTTTCTGGTCTGTTTCCTTCCCATAGATTCTCCACCATGCAGAGTTCACACCTGGGAGACTGCACTATCCCAGGACTCTGCACTCTGTCTCTGGAAATCCAGACATACCTCTTTTTAATGAAGTGATTAAGGACAATTCCAATGGACTTGTGATGGAAAGAGCCATCTGCATCCAGAGAAAGGATTGTAGGTACTGAGTGTGGATCACAACAGAATATTTTGACATTTTTGTTGTTCTTTGTTTGTTTGTTTTTTCTTTCTCATTTTAGAAGTTTTTTTTTTTTAGTTTTTTTATTTTCAAAAATACTCAAAGTTTTCAATATTCACTTTTGCAAAACCTTGTGTTCCAAATATCTTCTGCTTTCCCCCATTTCCTCCCTTAGACAGCAAGTAATGCAAGATATGTTAAATATGTGCAGTTCTTCTATAGATATTTCCACAATTATCATGGTACACAAGTAAAATCATATCAAAAAAGAAAAAAATATTGGAAAGAAAAGAAAAAGCACACCATAAGTAAATATCAGGCTTGTGAGTTTATATTTCACCCTAAAGACAATAAAAATTGTTTTTTCAAATGTCTGACTGTGTGACTGACATGGTCAGATGGACGTTTTCAAAATATAGGAGTAATAGAGGAAAAACAGAGAAAGAGAAAATGGAAGAGAGAGAGAAAGAGAGAGAGAGAGAGAGAGAGAGAGAGAGAGAGAGAGATTTAATAGAACTCTTATGTAACTATGACCTAAAAGTTATTTTTGCTGAATAAATGGTATAATGGTCAATCAGCAGTTAGGATATAGGAAACTAGACCAAAAATTATCTTATCTTTGTTCAACATCCAATTATGGATCTACATAACTCTTTAATTTTATGAATAATAAAGAGAAAGGATGTATGTAGGGGAGGAAAATTGAAAAAATTTCTTTTCAACATAGATGTGTATATATATATATATATATATATATATATATATATATATATAAATGTTTGATTCTAACGTTTTAACATAAAGAAAGTTAGTGCTGGTATTTTTTTTACCTGATTGTTCAAAGGATTTCATTTAATTTTGAGGAATAGATATTTTGACAACTACAAATCATCATTATCAGTGTTTTAGGAGACAGCTTTGGTTAGCTATGGATAAATAAAATTATTATCTATGGACAAAATTTCTTATAGTGAGTTTCTCTGCATTTGATTAGAATGGTTAGAGAGCTACCCAAACTCCTCCTATGAGCATATAATCAAAAACTTTCCATATGGGGTTGAATTGATCAGAGCTTTTTGCTATAGTGATTTTAGAAATATCTAAACATTTTTCATGTAATGATGAAGCATATCTTATTTATTCATATTTTTATATTTATTTATTGAACTATGATTATATGCTAAATAATTTATAATTTAATTATAGAGTTTTAATTCTTAATGTCAAGTAATAATAATGTGAGTTCATATTTATACAAAATTTAAAGTTAAATTAAATTATAATCTTTTCTATTTATAGTTGTCAATTTATTTTTCTAATATATGTATCTGACCATATTACTTTTCTACTTACTAAACTCTTGCAATTTCTTAAATATTCAGAAACAACAATAATTAATCTTGATATTGTAATGTTAGTGAAGTACTTTAACATCTCATTTAACATTTATGACAATCTTATAAGATGGGTGCTTCTATTATCATCATTTTATTGATAAGAAGATAAAGACAGAGTGATTTGCTACTCGCTAGAATTTGAGGCAAAATTTGAATTTAGGTCTTCTAAATTACAAGTCTGGCATCCCTTCATTGTGTTTGGTAGTGGCTTTCACTTACTTTCTTGATATTTAATGTTTTTGACAACCTGGACATAAATCTGGCTTCCCTACTTTATTTAGTATAGTATAATTTATCTTTCTTGTATTTGTATGTGACAAATTTTTCCTTTGCCATTTCTTTTCAAAAATATGGAATTTACTGTTCTGATAACTTTGCCCCTACTTAATGAAAAAAAATCATCTGTCAAGCTCTACATCTATCCATGTTGAGTATCTGAGTAGATTTTATGCCTCTTGGTGACAGAAGTTTTTTTTTTTTTTTTTTTTTTTTTGTTTGTTTTGTTTTGTTTTGTTTTGTTTTTTTGCTGTTATATCCCCAGCACCTACCAAAATATCTGCCTACAGTAGATTTTTAAATATTTGTTTTTGATTGATTATTTCAATTCCTTTCAAACATATCCTTGAGATAATATAATTATTATAATTGTTTTTATATTTACATCCAAGTGAACTGGCTAGGCAAACTGCTTTGTGAGTTGAAGCTTATTCCTTTCCCATGTTTAAGTCTTTGTATCTCAATTTTATTTTGAGTTTTAGGGTGGGTATTAGAAAAACTTCAGTTTAAGGACAAAATTAGCAAAATCCTGAGAGTAAAGTACCACTCACCCTTTTTAAAGTATTAATAATATTATTATACATGTTTAATTTTCATTTCAAATTAATTTTATTATAGCTCTGATAATACAAATTTCATAGAAAGATATAGTTACTTCCCATCACTAAAGGTTTTATCATATATAGCTATGTCACATGTAAAGTAGAGCTTTGAAAGATTCTTCAAAGTAATATTAAGTTTTCCCAGTGTGATTAAATAATAGTTTACTATAAGATATATAAAAGATGAAATATATTTTTGATAGCAAAAGAAGTTGTATATAATATTATCATCACCTAAAAAGATCACCAAGAAGTAGCAGTTAACATTCATGTAGTACGTTAGAATTTGGAAAGTAGGTTATACAATCTCATTTGATCTTCCAAAAAACCTTATGAACTAAATCTTATAAATATCCCTATTTTGCAGATGAGGCAACTGGGAAGAAGGAAGACTTGCTCAAATCACATAAGTGGCAACTACTAACACACTTAGATGCCACTATTAACTTTTAATTGCCATACCTACCATCTTATCTTTATAAAAATCTTTTGAAGGGGAGTATTCTGGGATGAAAATTTTAGGATAGAAAATTTCAAGCTCTCCAGATTTCCCCCACAGACTCAAGAAATTGTGTCTCAGGGCAAACCTAGTGAAAAACAAAGATTTAGGGAAGAATAGGAGTCCTTCAGAGACAACCCCAAAAGACCTGACAAAAGACCCCATTTGTGTGAAATATAAACATTTTCTGGTTAGCTCAACAGAAACAACAAGTGAGGAACCCTGGAACTCTCTGAGTTCTGAGAGAGCCTCAGTCTAAATCAAAGGAACTTTCACCTCCCATTCAGCTTGGGGAATTAGGGGTCTCAGTCTAGAAAGACTTGAAGGAATCTATGAGGGGCCAGCTATGTTACTGAGATGCATCACTGAGTGAGAAGGAACCAGCATAATCTGAGAGTGCAGAAGCATTGGGGTAGGGACACTGTTGGATGTGGGTACTTTTAGGACAATGAAACTTTTGGTGTGGGGTTTCAGAACAGAAGGAAGAGCTGAAGTTAAACTAGAGGCATCATTCTTCCCACTCCATGAATAATAGAGATGCTTATGAATAATATAGTAATGATTTTGAGGTTCTGTGATTTTAGGGGAGGCTTCTGCTTCAAGAACTTACTACACTTCAAAACTAAGAACAACAATCTGCATGATAGTGAATAGACCACTCCTCAATTCATGATGATTGATAATCTAGTCAGTGATAATCTGATCAGTGAGAACCAAATTCCAGAGATCAATCCTCTCCTATATCTGGGGTATAGAATTAGTATGTCAATGATAGAAAGCTGGATAAAAGGGTATCTTCCCTCTTAGAATTTGCTAATTTCTTTTGGAGCTTAGCCTGTTTGTAATGGTATTGAAATTACATCTTGACTAGAAAATGGGTGCAAACAAATTCTTTTGAGACACCTTGCAGGTGTCCCTTTCCTTGGGGTCCTCTTTCCAACCTCAACACTTGGTGGCTCATATAAGGAGATTCTGGCCTTCCCTGTCTTGTTTCCCTCCTTGTAAAGGTAATTCCTCCTCCCCATTTCTCTCCCGCAACCTTATAGCTAGACACCCCAAACCACTGTCTGGTTCATTATGAATTCCATGCTCAGCAAGTTTGACTCAGACTGGAAAATCTGCTGTAATTTTTGGTAAAGTTAACCTTGTCACCCTTCCACCTTCTCTGGGACACCAGAGAAGATGGAAGTGCTATAGGATAGTTCTTGGCAAAATTTTATGACTTTTAGAAAAGATAGGACATTCCTCTTTCATGTCATTTTGTCTGTATCTGCATCTCTGTGAAGAAAGTCTGTGCCATTCCATCCTCTGGTTTTGGTAAGACCACCATTCTCTGTCTTAATTGTGGATATGTATTAGCTATGTAATTTATAGGAAATTAATTTATCTTTGCTCAGATTTCTGATTTGTAAAGAGAAAAAATAGTTGTGAAAACCACATGATTGTAAAAGTGCTTAGCATAAAATGTGGTATATGAATGTTAGCTGCTTTATTGTATATATTTGTTTCACATTTGATAGCTTTATGGGTTTTTTGATATGACTAATTGATAAATGATTTCTATGTGTATAAAATAATTTGAGAATTTGATTGAAATATGATAGTAAAATCAATTTTAAAGGAGCTCTAATTAAAGCCCACTAAAGGGATCTATTTGCACTGATAGTGTTAACAAAAGAGGTTGGAGTATTTTAAAAACTCTACTTATCTACAGTCAGACTTCTGAGGGCCCTGTCAGTAGAAACAAGTCACCTTAACTCTTTTCCTGTCTCACAAAAGAGAAATGATTTATTTGAATTGAAATATAACCAAATTTCAATTCAATTTGTCTGGGACACAGTCAGAATCTAGGGAATCTCATTAACTAAACTTAAGGCAATTTTTAAAATCTGTTATAACTTAATTTTAAGAATTGTCTTGTTTTCTTCCTAAGACAAAGGGGAAACCTAATTAAGTGAATAAAAATCATAGCTAATACTATTTGGTTATTACTTAGGAAAATTCTAAAACTGTTAACTAAGTTACTTGGAGTTACTGTAATCATATTAATTCTATAAGTTTACCTCCAAGTATGAGGTACACAACACCTTTTCCCCCTTCACAGTGTTGGGGGAAGTATCATACAGTGCAGCCCACAAAAAACCTAAGAATAGTTGGGATGGTCAACAGCAAACTCGAGGGCTTCTCTAGGATCTCTATCAATTCCTCTTAATTTGTAAGCTTGCCAGTTTTCTCGAAATCTTCAAGGTAAGCAAGATCATCAGCCCTGAGAAATGAGCCTTTTTAAGATTTATAGTTTCTTAGCTAGCAAGGAATGCATTTACTAATGATCTATAAGCTTGTGTAATAATTGACTTTTGTACCAAGATAAGTTAAAACATAAAATATGTTAAACAAAATCTCCTATGGGTTTGATTCCTGGTAAATTTTTAAAATAAGGTATCTAGCCCTCAGCAGACTGGTAGAATTTACTCTTAAAGATAAAATCTCTTGGGATTGTATCTGACATTCTTTTGAGTTCTGAATTTGTTTGCTTGTTCATTAAATCAGTAGCCCACTATTGGAAAGAAATGCCATAAATTACTTAGACAATGCCTTCCTAATATGTCTAGGTGGATAACTTACCTGTGCAAAAGTTGAGAGGACAACATTATGTTCCACTTAAGATGGCATCCTGACTCAGTTTCCCAGTTTTGTTTCTTTGCTTCTCACCTAATTATTTCTGAGCCTGGCTAATTATAAGTACATTATTTGCTGCCAAACAGATCTAAAGTGCTTTATCCTGTCATGTATGTACTTTCAGGTGAAACCTGAAGGACTTGTTTTGATGCTATTATAATTATATCCCTGCTTTTTCCTTTTATATGGGCACAGTATAAGTATGTATCTGTATCCCAGCCCTGGAGACTTTTTTGGCTTTAAAAAGAAAAGAAAAACAAACAAACAACAAAAACAACAAAAACCTTTAACTCTCTTCCTGGAGAGAGTGTCTTTGAAGGCCCACTTTGTCTAAGTAGTTGGGGCAACTCACACTTTCCTTTTGCTCATTGGGAAAAGAAGCAGACAATCTTACCAGGGCCAAGATTTTTAAGGCCCTGAAAGCCAAACTAATCTCTTGTCCCAGCACTATCTAAAGCCTTTTACATTGATGAAAGGTGAGGCCAGTTCCTAGGGGTCTCTGGAAGCCTATCATAGATCCCTAGCTTACTTCTCAAAGAAACTTGGTGTCTTTGGGGTGACCCTCCCTCCTGCCTTAAAACTAGCTGCCATAGCCCTTCTAATTGAGGAAGCCCCTAAATTCACCATTGGGTTTAGAGCATTTTGAAGCCAAAGGGCATCAGTGGCTTGCTAGAAGTAGGCTTATCAAGTATCAGGCTCTCCTGCTAAACACCCTACCTTCATTTCCCTAGTGTGCCATACTCTTAATCCTGCCACTTTGCTTCCTGACAACATTCAGTAAGGTGACATTATAATCCAGATGGTGAATGGTTTACATTTCTTCATATAGCTGGTTCTGAAAGAAAGGGGACACATCCTTTCTCCTTCTGGGATGTTTCAAACATCCTTAGGGAAGCTTCTAGTCCCAGAGATAAACCATTAAGAACTTATTTTTTTGGCCAGTCCAGATCTTTGCAAAATAATAATAGCTCAGCATTTACTTCTCAAATAACTCAAAAGGTGGCTGAGGCACTTAAGATTAGCTTTCTTTCTTTCTTGTTATTTTCCACTTTTTTGAGGTGTACCTTTAATACTGCTCAGAAGACTAGAGAGAGCTCTTAGTATTTTCTCTCCAGGTCTCTCAGTGTCATGCTATGGTCTCTGCCAGTGGGGAGATAAATACTTAGTCTTTAGTCAAGCTAGGGGGCATTCAGGATTGTTGGGTGTGCTCTCAGCATTCTCAAGGCAGCCCACATATGTGACCTGATACATTATTTGCAAAGGCCCCTTTCCCAAGTGTCACCATCGCCACCCTGGATGCCTCCCTATTTGCATTAGCCACTCCCACAAGGGAATAATTTTAACCTGACTATCCCGTTTTTCTTGCTAGAAAGGATTTCTTACCCAAATAATAATTGTAGGATATCTATTCCAAAATTATTCTGGCAAATTCACTCATAATGCTCTTACACCACCTTCCTTGAAGCTTCTTCATAAATTCCTGAGAACTAACATTCCTTGGGGAAAACTAGCTAGGAAAGTACTACAAAACTCAACTTCAGGTACCATCTGTGCACTTAAGGGATATGCTTTCCTTTGTAAAATGGGTTTTCCACTTTACTTCAATGCTTCTGAGGCACCTGTTATGGTGCTTGCACCTCAGTGAAGCGGCTGCTTCAGACACTGTCCCCAGCTATACAAGGAAACAAAAGTGGTATTTTGAGGAGAACATTCTTTGATGTTCATCCTAAGAAAAACTATTTGGATGAGAGGCATTCATGAGAGTCTCGTCTTACCACCCCAGCCTTTCTCTGAATGAGGTTCCTGATTGTTTTCTCTACTAACCTCTATACTAACTCCGCTTTTAATTATTCTTTTTTTTGTTTTGGCCCTGCAATTTTAACCTATTTGTGAGATTTATTTCCTTTAGGCTCAAGCTATGAATTCTCCCTGAATACCATTTGCTAACTGATTCTGACACCCAGCACCACCACCACCCCCGAATGCTGCTGCCATCATCATGTCTCCTCTCCCTAGTCTGGACCCCATTAGGCAAAGAGAATGACTTTATGGCCCTTATCAACATGAAGCAGCTCCAGCAGATGAGATCTCTGTCTCTTTGTTCCACATAAATTTGGGGTACAACCTGCTTGAGAGTGGAAAATGATATAATATAGCAATGATTTTGAGATCCCCTGATTTTAGGGAGGCTTCTATTCTAACAATATCAGTAATATTAAATCTTCTATGTTTAGAGTCTGCCTCAGGGACTTTCATACTCCCAATCTAAGGACAACAATCTGTCTGATTCTGAATAGACCATGCCTCAATTCATTTCTGACTGATAATCTGCTCAGTGATAATCAGTTCAGTGAGAACCAAATTACTGAAACCATTTCTCTCCTACCTCTGGGTCATAGAATTAGCATGTAAGTGATAGAAAGTTAGATAAAGGGGTATTCTTTCTCTTAGCATTTTGCTAATTTCTTTTGGAATTTAGCTGGTTTAAAATGGCATTAAAATTACAATAAATCTTTGTCCCATGACTAGGAAATGGATTCAAGCTTGCAAATTATTTTGATATACCTCCCAACATCATTCTGTGATCCCAAACTTTAGCTATCCCTCTTCCCGACCTTGACACTTAAACTAATAGCTTTCATTAAAAAAACAAACTAGGCAAAGAAAAAATCCAAGCAGAATAACTTACTACAGGAATAGGAAACACTGGCATTCATCTTCAGAGGAGAGCAGAAGAGGAAGTTTAAAAAAGAAAACCTCTTCTACTCCAAAGAATAATGCTAAATGGCTCTCTTCCCAGAAAGAATTTATAGAACTCAAAGAAGACTTCAAAAATCAAATAAGAGAGATTAAAGAAAAAGCCATCCCAGAATAGGATAAGTTTTATTATAAAAGGATGTATAGATTTGCATCAGGGTACAGACTGTATAGATTAATGGCAAAGGGATAAACAGAGGGGAAAAGGTGGCATAAGATAAAGTGTGCTACATAAGAGTTGTTAGATTAATGGGAACAGAATAAGGTGTATATATTAATGAAAATAAAAGAAAAAGGGGGGGGGCAAAAGAGAAGGGAGGGATCCATGGGTGGAGAGAGGTTAAATAGTAGCAAAGCAAAGTTAAGATGTGGAATTTAAAGAAGAGTTAGCAGGGATCTGAAATAAGAGATCTCTAAAAACACTACAAGGATCAGGAGAAGAATTTATTAAGGAAAAAGAAGAGAGTTAGTAATCATTGATCTTAGACAAAATCAAACTTAAAGATTTACTCAATCAAGAGAGATATCTACATTATATATATATTCTTACACATACACACACACACATGCATCTACAGCATATCACTATTGTTTTAGATGCATATTTACATATGTGTAAATGCATATGTGTTATATGTGTATTGTGTGTGTGTATGGAGTATGTATGCATCTAGTTATATCTATGTGTTGATATATCTGTGGGTATGTGTTGAGGTGCTTAACTGTAGGTTGTGTATGAGAAGTAGTGGTTGGGGGATGAAAAAAGAATGAATTTCAAAGTGTATAGCAGAGAAGAAAATAATAATATAGAAGGAACCAAAGATGTAGAGTTATGAATATATAATCTCTTCAATTATTATATATGTTTGCATGAAATGGAAATTTATTTTTATATATTTCTAATCCTCTCTGATGTTCTGCCAGGTACATGAGAATATTTTGTTTTGTTTTCATTATTTATTTTCCTTTTCAGTCTTTCTTATTCTTTTTTTTTTCTTATTTTATGTAGAGTTTAAAGAAAATAACATTCCTTTAAAAATGATCTTTAAAATATATTGAGAGCATTGCTGATGAATTTTGAAAAGGGGGCAAATATGATCTTAAAGCCAATTTTCTACAACAGAGCATACATTACTTTTAATTTCTTCTAAAATGATGGTGTGAGAGTATTAGAGTTTTTCTTTGACTTCAACTTCATTGACTCAGCTTCCTGTTTAGGAACATTTAAAACAAAAAGTCATTATAACTTATTGACCTAAAGATCAAAAGTGTTTCCAGACAGAGATAACGGGAATCACATCCAGAGAAACAATATGATACTTTATCCTTGCTGTATTACAAGGATGAGAGAATAACTATTTGCACTGTATCTACAATGTTCCAGGCACCTGTGCTTAGTGTTTTTACAAATATCATCTCATTTAATCTTCTTTACAATACTGAAAAAAATTAGTGTTCTTGTAAACCCCAATTTTTAACTGAAGAAACTTAGCCGAATTGAAGCTTAATAGCTTATTCAGTTTCAAACACCTAGTAGGTGCCTAAGATCAAATTTGAACTCATTCTTCTTGATTCTAAACTTAGAATTTCTCTTTAGGGCAAAATAAGTGTGTGTGTGTGTGTGTGTGTGTGTGTGTGTGTGTGTGTGTGTGTGTCTATGTGTTATATAAATAAGTGAAAGTAGCAAGCTTGGTATGGGCAATGCAACCCCATATAATCTACAGTGTATTCTAAATGTATTCTTAGGATCCAAGTAACATTCATTATCTTGATGCTGAAATACTTTCAAAGAAGCAAATGATTTATTAGAACATTGGGGATTTTTCATTCTCCTTTTCCATGCTATGACCTTAAATCATAATACATAGATCTATTACATAGTGTTCTGTTGTGATCAGCAAGAGTTAAACAGCATTCAAGCCATGTGGTAAAAGTAATCTGTACATTTCAATAGATTTCAATATTTACCACCTATGTGAAAGGCTCTCTAGTGCAAACCCATATTATACTGTGGCTTAAAAGAATGTAACACTTCTTGAGAAAGTAGTAGAGAAAACTATATAACCTGGGTCATGTTTATTCTAACATCACAGCATGCCAAATCTCATTCATATCATACAGAATATCAGAAGCGACCATCAACAGAAAACACTCCATAGTTTCTCACTGTGTGGAATTTACAAAAGGAGCAGTGACCTAAAATCTAATTCAGTGGCTCATTTCAATGGTACATGCTGAGGAGAATGGTATAAACAAGCACATGCTGAGGGCAAGGAAAAGAAACAGCCAAAAGTACATTGTGAAGACCACAAATTCAAAGTATTCAGTCAGAGAGTTAGCTTTAAATGTAATGCATGATATCTTCGGTTAGAATTTCACTTATGGTGTAATAACATCAAAGTATATGTAGAGATCATTGAAGTTATTTCAGATTATGAGGAAGGAGAGGGAACAAAAGATACTGTTTGTTTCAAAATAAGGACAATAACTCCATAAGCAAAGGAAAATAAAATTTAGTACTTAATTAGTCATGTCAAGAAGATAAGAATAATATTTAGTAGTAATTAAGATATAGAAAAGCCAAAGTAAGTACCAGGGAAGTATTGAATATAGAGTCAGAATTCATATATAGCCATTACAATACAGACGTCATATAATCAGCCATTATAATAAACAAATCAAGTGCTCTTTGGAAGTCATATTATCTCTTGGAATATCGGAGATTTGTAAATTGGAGATGATAATAACTATTTACCCATCATGTAAGACAATTATAAGTACCAAATTAAACTCTACTTTAAAAAATATATATTTTATAAATTACAGCATGTGATACATATGCAATTATTCCATCACTAGAATATTTTAAGTATAAAAAAGTAATAAAAGCTAAAATCTATTTTCAATTTATATAATAACTGTCAAGATATGTGGCAAGATATGGTGGGAAAAGAGTTTGGCCAAAGACTCAGGAATCTCTTTGTACAAATTATACTTTTGAAATGCATTGATGTATGATCATGAGACAATCATTTTTGGTACTCACAAGCTATTCTCTAGCATTCTAAGCATTTACTTTCTTGAGGAATTTTTAACTCTGGAAGTTCCTAGTATTAACAAAATATTAAGGTTAGAATAATAGATATGACGTAAATTCACACAGGATTTTTCTTCCTAAAGAAAGTTGTCTTAAGATTCAAGATACTCTGTTCATATGTGAACCACAACTCATGAATTTCTATGGATGAAATTGTCTTTATTATTTATCCAGGGGAAATAATTATTTTATTTTTTGAAAAAATATCATAAGTATTATGTAACAGAGACAGACTTAGAAGTAAAATTTCCTGACTTCAATGTAACACTGTTTTGCAAAACCCGTATATGATTACATATCATGAGCAATTACAAATTGGGAATTTAATATGAATTGACTGAGCAGTATGCCTATTGAAGACATCATAGTTCTATAGGCAATCAGATAAATACATGGAAAGTAATTTCCTGTACCAAAATTGGGGGGAGGTATTGCACCAAAAACTACCAAAAACAATTTTTTTAGGATAAATGATTGTAGGAAGACACGATTGTGATGGATTTGAAAAATTATTATCATTATTTTTTAGTGTTTACTGTATTTTATTGCGTTCCAAACAATTAAAATTTGTTACTCCAGATATGTCACTTTTGGCAACTTCTTGTTACCAGCATTATTATTTTTAATAGCCTTTTATTTATAGGTTATATGTATAGGTAACTTTACAGCATTGACAATTGCCAAACCTCTTGTTCCAATTTTTCCCCTCCTTCCCCCCACCCCCTCCCCCAGATGGCAAGATGACCAGTAGATGTTAAATATATTAAAATATAAATTAGATACACAACAAGTATACATGACCAAACCGTTATTTTGCTGTCCAAAAAGAATTGGACTCTGAAATATTGTACAATCAGCCTGTGAAGGAAATCCAAAATGCAGGTGGGCAAAAATATAGGGATTGGGAATTCAATGCAATGGTTTTTAGGCATCTCCCAGAATTCTTTCGCTGGGCGTAGCTGGTTCAGTTCATTACTGCTCCATTGGAACTGATTTGGTTCATCTCATTGCTGAAGATGGCCAGGTCCATTAGAATTGGTCATCATATAGTATTGTTGTTGAAGTATATAATGATCTCTTGGCCCGGCTCATTTCACTCAGCATCAGTTCATGTAAGTCTCTCCAGGCCTTTCTGAAATCATCCTGTTGGTCATGAAAAATTACTTTTCAAAACACCTTTTTTAAAAGTGGGGATACTAATAAACTCATAAAAATGTTGCTACTTTAAAAGGGTTCCAGTCTTATGACTTCTTGACTCTTCTAACTTCTAACCTTCAAAAATCTTTTTTTAAGAATCATTACCATATATGGGAAGGAAATCTATAATGTCCAGACTAGCTCTCTGGAGTGCCTCAGTATCAGTCAGAGTCAGGATCAGTCAAAGTTTTTGGTCTTTAGGAGGAGAAGTGAAGAAGGCAGGCAAGCTACCACATGGCTTGTTAACAATGCATCCTGGACAGTGGAGACTGGAGCCTGAAGTCTTCCCTCCTGAGCATGCTACAGCAGAGAGACTCTGATCCTTTCCCTCAGCACTCCAATACTTGCCTCCAATTACCTCACCATAACACATTCAGCAGGCACCAATCCCCATCACATCACCATATCAATGTGTATATATATATATATATATATATATATATATATATATATATATATATATATATATAAAACTATTATCTCACACTTAATAAGTAATTAACCTTAAGGGCTCTGCTGTCTTAGATTCAAGTATACCTTTTCAGAGTTCCAACCTTCTATTGGAATCTCTTAAGGCAATATAATAGTTTTCCAGATATTATGCACCTCACTTTACATCTTGAAAATCATAAAATTCATCAAAATGTTAAGAAAATATATAATATCATTCACTTTTATTCTTTGTTGATTGTTAAACTTTGGATTTTGTAGATAAAATCATGCTTGAAAGGTACTCCTCCTCCAAATTATCTGCAATGAGTAAGTTGATCTTGCAAAATATTATTTTATACATATGTAGACAGTCTTCTTGGGTACTCTCTAAAACTGTTTGGGCATGGAGCACAAAAAGATACCAATAAGCAGCTCTGTTGTCTTTCTCACTCTCTCTTTGATTCATGGTCAAGGGCTTGTGTAGAAACAGTCAAAGAAATAAATATTTGGTCTACATTTTTAGTATCAAATGAGTCGTAAAACATGGAGAGATATTCACAAAAGGCATTTTATCACTTTCATGGGTGCTGTCTACAATAGTTTTGTTTGTTTTTAATACCTATAAATTATGAAGTCTCTTAAGTGTTCCTGATTATATATAATATTTTGATGCCAGGTCCAAAACTGAAAAAGAGGGAGAGTTGAGTCTTGATTCTATTTGGGATATTTTACAGTACTTTTAAACATAATTCACTCTGAGACAAATATTCACTCTGAATAACCATAATTCACTATGAGACAAAAACCCATTTCTGAATGCCAATATTCATTCAAGAAACATTTTGAAGTAAAAAAATAATACAATATTAGTACCCTCCCCCCAATAGACATTGGGAAGTTATATAATTGACATAGATATACTGTTATTAATTTCTAATTTTGACTTTCATTAAAGAAGAAAATTTGTTATTGTTCTATGTTTCAGTTATGTCTGACTCTCTATGATCCCATTTAAGATATTCTTGGAAAAGTTTTCCATTTTATTATTTTGTAGATGAGAATTCTGAAACAAATATTTTGCCCAAGGCCAAAAATATTCTAGAAATATATGCTAACAACTATAGATAAATTGTTCAAGGATGGATGAATAGGCAATTTGAGTGCTATGTGAGTAACCATAAACTATAATCAAAACAAAATCTATTAGCAAAAAAAAAATACTAGAGCAAGCTTTCTAACATGCATATATCTCTATGAAAAATCTATTGGAAGACGTAGATAATATTTGATTAGACTAAGAAGTAATGAATGGATTTAAAATGGACTGAGTACTCACATTAAAATCATTATATATCCACAGAAGGGTAGTATTAGGAGATCTGGAAAGTAGCTACACTTTAGCACTTAAAATAATGTATTTTTTTTTCAAAAGTTCTGTGAATTAAGAAATCTAAGTATATTATCTCACTAAATGATCACAATACTTCCTTGTCCTTGTCTTGATAAGCCAAGGCAATGTTTTGAACTATAATATTCTTTGTTTATACTATCAAAAAAAAAATAGTGAGGCAACTAGGTCATGCAATGGGCAGAGTAGCAGTTGAAAAAAATCAAGAGGATATGAGTTCTATCCAGCCTCATACACTAAATGAGTGACTCTGGGCAAGTAACAACCCAGATGGACTCCAGGGAAAAAAAGAAGAAATAAATAAATATATTAATTCATAATACTTAGATTTTTTTTTCAAGAAATGCATAGAAATGCAAGAAATGCATAGAAAAGTGGCCTAGCAGTAAGAAACCTAAAACTCTACTATATAGCAGCAGTCATCAAAGCTATTTGATATTGGCTAAGGAATGGAAGGGTAGATTGGTAGATTAGGTTAGATATATATGACATTATAATTATTGACTATAGTAATCTAGTATTTGATAAACCCCCAAATTCCAGCTTCTGGAAAAAGAACTATTTGACAAAAATTACTGAGAAAACTGGAAAATAATAGGTCAGAAACTTAATATAAAACTATATCTCACATTCCATAGCAAAATAAGATCAAAATGGGTACATGCTTTGGGTATTAAAAAATTAGGAGTGCAAGGTATAGTTTATCTATCAAATTTTTGCAGAAGGGAAAAATTTATGACCAAAGAAGAACTAGAAATATTATGAAATGTAAAATGGACAACTTTAATTACATTAAATTAAAAAAAGATTTTTCACAAACAAAACCAATAAAAACAAGATTAAAAGGGAAGTAGAATGTTAAGAGTTTTTTTACAACCAATGTTTCTGATAAAGTTAAATATATAAAGAATTGTGTCAAATTTATAAAATCAAGTCATTCCTCAATTGATAAATGGTCAAAAATATGAACAATTTTCAGATGATAAAATTAAAATCATCTATATTCATATGAAAAAATGCTCAAAATCATTATTGATTAGGGAATTGCAAATTAAAACAGCTCTGAGGTACCACCTCACATCTCTCAGATTGGCTAAGATAACAGGTAAAGATAATGATAAAAGTTGGAGGGGGGTGTGGGAAAACTGGTACACTAATGCATTGTTGGTGGAGTTGTGAAATGATCCAACCATTCTAGAGGGCAATTTGGAACCATACCCAAAGAACTATAAAACTGTGAATATTTTTTTTTTGTCTAGCAGTGCCACTAGTGGATCTGTAACCCAAGAAAAACATACAGGAGGAAAAGAAACCACATTTGTAAAAAATGTTTGTGACAGTTCTTTTTGTGGTAGCAAAGAATGGGAAACTGATTAGATGACCAATAATTGGGGAATGGCTGAATAAGTTACAGTATTTGAGAATAGTGGAATGCTATTGTATAAAAATCATGAACAAGATGATTTTAGGAAGGTCTGGAAAGATTTACATGAGCTGACACTGAGCAAAACAAGTGGAAGCAGGAATACATTATACACAGTAACAGTATGATTGTGTGTTGATGAAATATTAAAGACTTGGTTCTTCTCAATGGTTCAATGATCCAACGCAATTCTCATCAACTTTGGATAGAAAATGCCATCTGCATCCTGAGAGACTAGGGAGACAGAATGTAAATCAACATATATTATGTTAACTTTTTTTTCCTTTTTCTTCTGTTTTTTCTCTCATGGTTTTTCTTTTTTCCTGCCTTTTCTCTCCCAACATAATTCATAAAGAAATACGTATTTTAGAAGTTAATGTACATGTATAGCCAGAAAAAAGAGAACAATAAAAAGGGAAAAAAATCACTTAAGAGTGCCTAATATGCAATACATTGAACCAGGTCCGTAGAGAGCCAAATATATATATATATATATATATATAAAAAGACATGTCATCTTAGAGAGCTTACTGTATAATGAAAGTGCATAAAGAAGTGTTTAGAACTGATATAATTAACAGCCAAGAATTATATTCTAAGGATTACATATTTAAAAGAGGAACCTAGTACTCTATTTAGTTGAAAATAAACTTATAAATGAAAAACAGGAAGCAGTAAATTCTATATTGGATGACAGAATCTGGATACAAATATATCTTGACAAGATGGAGTTAAATGGAATATACTGAGTTCAAAAATCATCATTTCAATTGTGAGATGGAGGAAACCTGATAATAAATGAATATATCTAAGATACAGTATATTTTTGGAAATTAGAAAGCTCAAAATAAGCTAGCAATGTGATGAGGTAGCCAAAAGAAGTTAAAACATGCTTGTACTGCATTAAGAGAGGAAAAGCATCTAGGAAGCAACAGATTATAGTTCCTTTGCATTCTTTCCTGCTCTCAAAATATTTTTAAAAATTGTGTTCAAATCTTGATGATATAGTTTAGAAAGGAAGTTGACATTGGAGTTGATCCAGATGAAAGCAATAATTAAAGTGTTGTAAATACATATTACATCAGGATAGTTTGGAATAATTGGATTTCTTCACTCTAAAGGAGAAACTACAAAAGAGAAACTATATTTAGATATTTGAAGCAGTATAATGTAGATTAAATTTATTGACTAACAAATTGACCACAAATGAAGTAGACTGAATCTAGCAGAAAGGAATAGATTTCTTCTCATTTTAGAGATATGACCTGATAAATAACTTTCTGGTAATCTCTCTCGGTCCATCTCAATCTCATTCTCTGTCTCTGTCTCTGAATCTTTCTCTCTGTTTCTGTATGTCTCTGTTTCTTTCTCTGTCCCTGATTCTCTCTCTCTCTCTCTCTCTCTCTCTCTCTTTCTGTGTGTGTGTGTGTGTGTGTGTGTGAGAGAGAGAGAGAGAGAGAGAGAGAGAGAGAGAGAGAGAGTGTGTGCGTACGTGTATATTTTAGGGAGATTTCTTTCTTTTTTTTTCTTTTTTTTTTTTGTTGTTGTTGTAATATATTATCAATTATTTCTAAAGTTCTTTCCAAATCTAAAATTTTATCTTTTATGAAAATGAAACACTTATTTTGCTGAATTCATAATACAAATCAGAATGCAGTTTTTGTGAAACTATTTCCCTCATAGCTTTGCTTCTGAGTCTCAACACTTAATCACCATAAACTATCTGCTTTCTCTCCCATTACTTTACCTTAATTCCTAAGGTCTCTTCACACTGAACATCCATTCACTCTTTATACCTTCTTACCCTATAATATTCTTGTATACTTCTGACCACTTTTCACACTGGTGAGCTTTTTTCTGGAACTTCTATTTTGAAATGGAATAATGACTTTATTCCTTTCTGGGTATTAATTCTGACTTTCTGGACATTGTCACAAGGCTCCTTCACAGGTAGCTCTTTTCCCCTTTTTAGCTACCTTTCCTGAGCTCTATTCAGTCTTTCCTTTTTTTTTTTTTTTTTTTTGTATTTGTGTCCCCAGTGTTTACCACACTGTATATACTATATACTTAATACAGGTTTGTTTCTTGCCTGCTGGTCTGTATTTTCAATCAGCAATTTAACAGGATTCCCCCTACACACAAATTTTAATGTGCTTTAACAATCTGAGAAAATAAAGCAATTATGATAAAATGATAATAATTCGACTTAATATTTGTTTGAATTTTTTTGATACTCAATTTAGTGAAAGTGAGCAAAGCAAGCTATTTCAGGAATAGTAAAAGTAAGTGGTATTTTGTTTTTTCCTCATTAAAATGGTACATTATGACCTTATAATAAATATTCCTTTAATTTCATTCATTTACATTGCAAATAGTAAAATGCTTTTGTAGAAAATGATCCACACATTTATATGATAAATATAATCTATGAAAGACTTTCTCAAGTTTATGCACATGTCCTCTTCAACAATGAGATGAACCAATTCAATTCCAATAGAACAGTAATGAACTGAACTACACCCAGGGAAAGAACTCTGGGAGATGACTATGAACCACTATATAGAATTCCTAATCCCTCTATTTTTGTCTGCCTGCATTTTTTATTTCTTTCACAGGCTAATTGTACACTATTTCAAAGTCTGACTTTTTATACAACAAAATAACTGTTTGGACATGTATACATATATTGTATTTAACTTATACTTTAACATGTTTAACATGTATTGGTCAACCTGCCATCTCAGGGAAGGGGTAGGGGGAAGGAGCGAAAAAGTTGGAACAAAAGGATTTGCAACTGTCAATGCTGAAAAATTACCTATGCATATATCTTATAAATAAAAAGCTATAATAATAAAAAAAGAAGAAGAAATTTATGCACATGTAAGGCCTTTATAGACTGAGGCAGATTGGTGTATTTGAAAAGAACAGAATTGGAAAAGAGATTGGAATCAGAAGACTTGAAACTAAGGGAAAGGCATTTCATTTATTGAGTCTGTTTCCTCAGCAATGCATATGGACAATAATGTTTTCGCTCCTCCATTCCCTCCTCCTCTCCCCCGTAGAAATTTAAAAGGGGAAGACTATGTCAAGTAATATATGTGAGTTATTATTTACAAATAATAGGGTCTCAATAAAAAAAATTCTTCTAAGTAAAATTAATGCCCTTAAATTTTGAGTCCCAAGACATTAAAATGAATCAATATTGCAAAGTTATGAAAAGGAGGTTGCTCAATTTTTGTTGAAAAATGGAAATGACAACATCCAGAGTTTCTTTAAAGGGCTATCATTAATTTTAAAGACATTCACATGTTAACACAATGTATTTATGCTACTGGAAAAGCCGCTATATAATACACACACACACACACACACACACACACATTTAAACCAGGGTATAATTTGTTTAAATCTCTTGGTGGGAACAATCAATAGGTCTTCCTATTTATCCATCTCCAAAGCACCACTTTCATGAAAATGAAATGGCTGACATCATATGTAATCATATTCAAACCTTTCCTACTGACTTTTAAATTTTTCTTTGATGTCTGTGGGCTGAGAGGTATGGAAACCACCATTATGGCCATGGATTGAGTTGACTGAGGCTTGGTCCTGATTTCTGTGCTGGGGTGACCTGCACTGTATTCTACTCATCCCATTTGTGATTGATCTTTCCAGCTGATCTTTCAAGTTATCCTGCTATAGAAAATTGTTTCACTTGTTTTTTCTTGTGAATTCTAACATGATACAAATTTCTTTAGTGTCATTATTTAGAAGAATTTAGAGAAGAGTTTAGATAAATACATGACTTTCATCTCCCATCTCATTTCTGCCTACCCTTCTATCTTAGCTCTATCACCACTCTTTAAAAAAATACTTTTTTTAAAAGATCAAATATTTTTAAAGCTTGTAACTAATACTATCCTTGAAAGACTAGGATCATTTTGTTATGTCAGGTTCTAGATGTTAAGATGAAGATTCAAATTTTCTGAAGAGATTAGGAGAAAAAATTTGTCAATGTCAGTTAAAATTCACATTTGTCTTGTGGAATTGTGGTTTTGGTAATGATAACTATTCATTTTTATTTCCTCTGTATCATATATACATACAAACATTCAGATCAATACTTTATTAATTAAATAAATAATTAGCAATATAAAAAGTTGAAATGTTTTCTGTTTTATTAAGAAAAAGCAATTATTATATTTAACTATATAATTACTTAATGCTACTAAATTGAATTTCAAATGAATGACAACAAAACAGTTAAAAAAGCATAGAGTAACAACTGGAAGGCACAATTTATTCTCTCTATAGTAAAGATTTATTGTAAAATAAAAAGTAATATATTTAAAAACACTGAAAACTATGATGCTTTATGTAAATTTAAATTTTAATGCATTTTAAATAGTTGAAGGAATTTTAATTTCATTAATATAGATGCTTCCTTTACAAGCTGAAATTATAACTGTATTTTCCAAATTAGATAACTATTAAATTATTGAATATAATTATATAAATAGAAATATTTCATCAAAAAGTCAATATGGTGATGAGTCACTTGAAATTTGGGTAGATTAGTCTTTGACTAGCAATTATGTTATTGAGTCTATTCATAAAGCATTGCAATATTGGTCAACTTTGAGCTGGCTGTTATTCTACTGACATAACCTGAAAATGCAAATGAGTCTTCAATACTTGGTCAAGCAATGACATAGAATATTAACGACACATAAGTTACTGAATAAAAGTAATATCTTATATCACCATAACTTCATTTACAATGGTGAAAAATTCCCATGGGATTCTCAATGACTAACATTTAAACACTTCATAACACAAGCTTCAGCCACCTTCATGGCTGTTGAAACAAATTATTCTCATTCATTCAATCTAGTGAGAAAAGTCTTGAACATGCTTGGGGTTCCTCCTACCTCACAAATATATGCAGTGTAATAATATAATAAACCAAACAACCAAAGGTGAATTGAAAAATCCAGTAGCAAACAAACTCAGATCCACACTGCAAAATAGAATAGGAAAAATTGCACTAGATTTGGAGTCAAATTCCCAAATTTAAGCTCTTACTCTCTATTCCTTATGAGCTATGTGACTCTCATACAATCATGTCACCACACTAACAGACAAGAAATCTTCCTATGTAATTAGGAATAGTTATACTCTTACTAGAGGAAGTATGATTTAAAATTAGAAAAGACTTTTGACACCACATATTCCAAACAAATTATTCTTTCTGTGTGTGAAAATGATGTCTAAAATGTATGAGAATTTCTAGGCATATCACATAGATTGAGTAGTAGAGATGGAGTTCTGATTAAACTATTTTGTTTTAAAATGTCATGCTCATTCTACAAAAACACTTTACCACTGTAATTTTTGGTAGGAATTTGGTAACCTTCAATGGAGTATAAATTGTAATTGTCATTATTATAGTTTTATCACTAATATTTACAATGCAAATAAGTATACACATGGCTATTCATTTACTAAACCTTGCATTTATCATGAAAAATAGGAAGATGAATAATCTTGTGTTGCTGAACAACTTATTTATTTAATTCCAAGTATCCATCTTCTCCCCCCCAAACAAAAGCATTTGCAGGACAGATTGAGGACTTATTAGAACTTTCTTGATTCAATAATTTACCAGCTTACAACCTATGGTGTCTCTATTTCACAAAGTGAATTATTATTAAAAATTCCCTTTGGAATATAATGAATCTATTTGATACTTATGTAGCACTTTTGAAATAACAGCAAAAATGAAACCCAAAATATAATTCCACTGACAATTTTGATGCTGTTCAAGGATTACTTTTTAAACATGATCATTTATCAAAACATGCACACTCACATACAGAGACATATACATACATACATACACACACATGAGCTTGTATGAAAAATAGTACAGAAGATAAATAAATCTTAACCACAAATGGAAAAAAGAGACAAAAAAATCGATGATTTTCCTAGTAGCATGGAATATGTGTTCAAATTTTTATGTTAAAAAGAAAATTTAATTTATGTGGGTTACAAATTATTGTTTTATTCATAGTAGCCTATAGCATATCATGCATATGTCAATGGAGACAGCACTTTTCCTTATTCAAGAATAAATATTAAATTAATATTAAAACCGTATAAATTAAGGTTTAAAACTTAGAATTTATGTTTTACTAGGTTCAACTAAAGAAAAATTAATTTATTTAGGCATTTTAGCAGCTGATAACATATATCTCTACTGTATTAGATGTATGAATGGATTTTTATATAGTATTTTATATTTCAAAATACATGCAATAATAATTTTGAACATTCATCTTTGCAAAATATTGTGTTCCAAATTTTCCTCCCTCTCTTCTCTCCTTCTTCCCCCACCAAGAAAGCAGCAACTCAATATAGGTTAAACATAATGCAGTCGAATGTTTGTGGCAGCCCTCTTTGTAGTGGCTAGAAACTGGAAACTGAATGGATGCCCATCAGTTGGAGAATGGCTGAATAAATTGTGGTATATGAATATTATGGAATATTATTGTTCTGTAAGAAATGACCAACAGGATGATTTCAGAAAGGCCTGGAGAGACTTACACGAACTGATGCTGAGTGAAATGAGCAGGACCAGGAGATCATTATATACTTCAACAACAATACTATATGATGACCAGTTCTGATGGACCTGGCCATCCTCAGCAAGGAGATCAATCAAATCATTTCCAATGGAGCAGTAATAAACTGAACCAGCTATGCCCAGAGAAAGAACTCTGGGTGATGACTAAAAACCATTACATTGAACTCCCAATCCCTATATTTTTGCCCACCTGCATTTTTGATTTCCTTCACAAGCTAATTGTACAATATTTCAGAGTCTGATTCTTTTTGTACAGCAAAATAACGTTGGTCATGTATACTTATTGTGTATCTAATTTATATTTTAATATATTTAACATCTACTGGTCATCCTGCCATCTGGGGGAGGGGGTGGGGGGTAAGAGGTGAAAAATTGGAACAAGAGGTTTGGCAATTGTTAATGCTGTAAAGTTATCCATGCATATAATTTGTAAATAAAAGGCTATTAAATAAAAAAAAAAAACATAATGCAGTTCTTCTAGACATATTTCCATACTGATCATGCTGCACACACATACACACAAAGACTAGATCAAAAGTGAAAAGGGAAAAAAACACAAGAAAGAAAAACAAAACTAGAAAACAAACACAACAACAAAAAGGTGAAAATACCATGCTGTGATCCACATTCAGTCTCCATAGTTCTATCTTTGGATGTGAATGGCACTTTCCATCATCCCAGGCTATTGTAATTGACTTCAATTATCTCATTGCTGAAAAGAGTCAAGTCCATCACAGCTGATTATCATATAATCTTGTTATTACTTTGTACACTGTTCTCCTGGTTCTTCTCACTTCATTCAGCATCAGCTCAGGCAAGTCTATCCAGGATTTTTTGAAATAAGCCTATTCATCATTTCTTATAGAACAATAATTTTCTATTACATTCATATACCATGACTTCTTCAGAAATTCGCTAAATAATAGGCTTTCACTAAATTTTCCTTTCTTTGCCACTACAAAAAGGTTACAATAAATGTCTTTGCAAATATGGGTACTTTATTCTCTTTTATGATTAATAATGGATTTTTTAAGCAAGAATAGTTAAACAACACTTAAAGGGAATTCTATTTCCAAGTGTGTCTGTGTTTGCATGTAGGCATGTATCATATCAGAGATGTGATAAGAACTACTTGAATCATTAGAATTAGAACCATTGAGTGAAGAATTGCCCACAGATCTTAGAAGTGCAGGGAGAACCAAATTAAAAGATAATTGGTAAGGATAAAGGCTAATATTTGACAAAATAAATGAAAATGCAATAGAATGTATAATAATCACATTTCAAAACTAAGTCAGTAGCCTTTAGGCTCTTTTTTGTAAAGATTAATGTCCTTTTTTTTAAATATTAGTTTAATACAATTGTCCTAGTGTAATAAAATTCAATTAGTTGTGTCATGGTGAAACAACTACTTTATGTTAGAGAAAGGGCTTGAAGAATCCAAGTCTTCAAAGATATGATTTTGAATCTTTATTCTGTACTATTTCTCATATTAATCACTGATTCCTAATTAAGTAACTTTTTTAAACATTTTAATTTTATAAGTATTTTATAAATACAAATACCTGTATATATAGTTATAGATATAAATGGAAGTGTAGAAATTAATTTTGGTATTTAGACTAAATCTAACCTTTAATTGAGATAGGATTATCTTAATGAATAAGGTTCTTATTCTATGAAGAAAAAAATGAATACTTATTATATAATTTACTATTTAGAGACTGATATGGGAGCACTGAGAGGCTAAGTTATTTACCTAGGATCACAAAAAAAAAAAAAAAAAAAGAAAAAAAAAAGCAATCATGACAACAAGAACAAATAAAATGGGCCAAATATTTAAATAGTCACATCCACTGAATAGTAGAACTCCTTAAGTGTCAAATTAGAGAAATGGAAAAAGATGTATAAAATCTCCCTGAATAAAATAATTCTTTTTTCTAATCAAATTAAAGGTTTATCCATTTTGTTTTTTAAAACAACTTGTAGTTTTATTTATTAATTCAATAATTTAATTACTTTCATTTTATTACTCTCCCCTTTTATTTTTAGAATTTCAAATTTGGTATTTAATTGTGGGGGGTAATTTGTTATTTTTCTAGCTTTTTCAGTTGCAAGCCTAATTCATTAATCTTTTCTTTCTCTGTTTTATGCAAGTAAGCAAATAGAAATATAAAATTCCTCTTAATAACTGCTTTGGCTGAATCCCACAATTTTTGATATGTTGTCATTACTTTCATTCTCTTGGATGAAATTATTATGTCTATGATTGTTTGTTTCACCCACTCATTCTTTAGCATTAGATTATTTAGTTTCCAATTAATTTTTGCTCTATTTGCCCCTGGCCTCTCATTGCATTTTATTTTGATTGTATCATGATCTGAAAAAAAAAAATCTTCTGTTTCTTGCTTTCTGCATTTGATTTTGAGGTTTTTAATGCCCTAATATACAGTCAATTTTTGCATAGGTTCAATGAACTGCTGAGGAAAAAAAAGTATATTCCTTTCTGTCGCCATTCAATTTTCTCCAAAGGTCTATCATACCTACCTTTTCTAGTCTTCTATTTACCTTCTTAACTTCTTTTTTCTTTATGTTGTAGTTCAATTTATCTAGTTCTGAGAGAGCAATGTTGAGATCCCTCACTAATATAGTTTTGCTGTCTAATTCTCCTTGCAGTTCTCTTAAATTTTTCTCTAGAAATTTGGATGCTATACTATTTGGTACATATATGTTTTGTGTTATTACATCATTATCTATGGTACCTTTAAGTAGGAAGCAATATATATTCCTTATTTCTTTTAATTAGATTTATTTTTGCTTTTGCATGATCTGAGATTAGGACTACTACCCTTGCTTTTTTTATTTTTTTTTTAACTTCAGCTGAAGAATAATCAATTCTGCTCCAGCCTTTTATCTTTACTGTAAATGTATCACTTTGCTTTAAATATGTTTCTTGTAAACAACAAATTGCAGTTTTCTGACTTTTAATTCAGTTTACTATCCCTTTCTGTTTTATGGGAAAGTTTATATCATTTACATTTACAGATAAAATTACTAACTGTATTTCCTGCCATTTTGTTTATCCCCAGTTATATGGTTTTCTTCCCTTTTCCCCCTTCCCTTCTCCCCAGTATTTTCTTACTGACCGTTGCCTCCCTCAAAAAGAAATCCACTTTTGAAGTCCCTTTCTACCTTTCCCCTTCTACTTCTGTTCTCACTTCTATTAGCCTCTCTCCTTCCTTTGCCCCTTCTCCTCCTACCTTCCTATAATTTCTCTATGAAGCTAAATGTGGCTGATATCCTCTCTTTGAGTCAAATCTGATGAGAGTAAAATTTACACAATGCTTATCCTCCCACCCTCTTTCCCTCATTTGGAATTGATCTTTTTTTACCTCTTCATGAGATGTAATTTACCACATTTTAACTCCATTTTTCTCTTCTTCCAGCAAAAACAGCTTTCCTCCTCTGGTTTCTTTTTTATATCATTGTTATGAGCCAGAATGCTGAACTTCAAATAAAGGATTCATATAAGGTACTAAGTCAATGGAATTGATAGAGACAATACTTATTTAATTTAGCATGGTTCAGTATGATTGATTTAATCCTACAAGGAGATGTTATGGGCCAGAACTTGAAACAAGGTACTAAATAGAATTGAGGAGAAATTGGTTAAATCTAGTTTAGCATTGCTTTAATCCTATAATGATTGATTTGTACTCAATGTGGAGCATATAAACTAGAAGCCTCAGCCAGGGATATTCAGAGACTTTTGGAGAGAAGGTAAAGGACTGTGCAGCAGGAGCTTTAGCTCTCAGAACCAAGGGGAGAAATTCAATTCGATCTTTGATCTTCCTAGTGGCTGGTCTGGACTCCTGCACTTCCCCCACTAAGACCAAGGCCAGACTGAAAGGTTCTCCAGAAAGCTGCCTAGTTCCAGGAAGGAGATAATAAAGGATCTGTACTATAAGAAAGCTAACTAGGCCTCAGGAAAGAAGACAAGACTTTGAAAGAGATAATAAATAATTTGGACTTTTAACACCTGGCTGTACTTGTGCTGATTACTGAACTGTAACGAAGGTTGCACCCAGAGACCTCAAGAAAACCTCAACATTACATTTTAAAGAGAACATTACATATCATCATAATAAAATCAAATTATACCTGCACCCTCTAAGCATATCTGTAACAGAGATACAGATTTCAAGACTTACACATATCATTTTCCCATATAGGATATAAGCTATTTAACTTTTAAAAGAATATTATTTTTTTCTTTTCTTTTTACCTTTTATGCTTCTCTTGAGTTCTGTATTTGAAGATCTAATTTTCTATTCAACTCTGGTCTTTTCACCAGAAATAGATGAAATTCCCCTGCTTCATAGAATGTCCCTCATTTGTCCTGAAAGATGATATTCAGTTTTGCTGACTAATTGATTCTTGGTTGCAATCCAAGTTCCTTTGCTTTTTTGAATATCAGATTTCATGTCCTTTGATTATTTAAAATGGAAGCTGCTATGTCCTGTGTAATTTTGACATTTTGCACCTTGATACTAGAATTGTTGCCTTCTGGCTGTTTGAAATATTTTCTTGTTGACTTGATAATTCTGAAATTTAGCTATGATGTTCTTTGGAGTTTTCATTTTGGAATCTCTTTCAGGAGGTGATAGGTGAATTTTTTTCAGTGGCTATTTTAACCTTTGGTTGTAGGACATCCAGGAAGTTTTCCTTGATTTTTTTCCTGAAAGATGAAATGTAGGATTTAATTATTTATTTATTTAGTTTTTTATTCATGGTTTCCAGGAAGTTGAATGATTCTTAAATTATCTCAACTACATCTATTTTCCAGACAAATTATTTTTCCAATGAAATATTTTACATTTGCTTCTATTTTTTTTTTTTTTGGTTTTGTTTGACTCATTCTTGAAGTATCATTGAGTTATTTACTTCCATTTGTTCAGTTCTAATTTTTAATGCATTATTTTCTTTAGTTAGCTTTTTAATTCATTTTGTATTTGGCCAATTGAACTTTTAAATGAAATGTTTTGTTTATTACATTTTTTTCCATGTCACAGATTTTGTTTTTCAATGAATTGGTTTCTTTTTCATGTCTATTTTATAAGGAGTTTTATGCTTTTCTATTTCATCTAGTCAATTTCTTAAGAAATTTTCTTCAGATAATTTCTGGTTTTCCTTCTTCCATACCCTCTTGCAAAGATCTCATTCCTTTTTCCCATTTTTCTTCTAACTTTCTTTTAAGATCCTTTTTGAATTCTACTGAGAGTGTTATGAAATGAAGACCAAGTTACATCACCCTTTGAAGTTACATCTGGAGCTGATTTGCCTTTAGGATCTTCAGAGTATGAGATCTGTTCTTCTCTTTTTTTCCATAAAAGCTGTCTATGTCAGAGTTCCTTTTGTTTGTTTGTTTGTTTGTTTTGTTTTGGTTTGGTTTAGTTTGGTTTTTTTGTTTTGCTTTTGGTTTTGGTTTGGGTTTTTTTTTTGCTCATTTTTTTAAAGTTTATGTTTGTTCTTAAGGCAAAGAGGCAACAACTCCTTTAGTTTGCTCTGGGGCTGGTGATACTGACTGACTCCCCATGCTGGGTAGGCCCAGCTAGATCCCATGTTCTTCTGTGGCTCAGTGGCTCACAATTTGCCTTTTCATTTGCTTTTGGGTGTCTCACGGCAAATCTGTAGAACCACCATCTTGCAACTAGGACAGAGTAACCTAGGAGCCTCACAGTAGATTCCACAGTACAAGACTACAGCAGTTCTCTGGCTCCTAGTTCCTCCTCCCTGCCCCACGTTCTCTGTGCTTCAGTCTGAGCATGGCAGCCTCTCCCCCTGCCTGATTGAAAGAGATTTTTTTCTGAAGTTCTTCTACAAGAACTTCCAAAAGATACCAAAGTATCTTCTTCTGAAAATTTGTTGTGCTCAAAATATTTGTGTTCTGTGTCACTCCAAAACCAGTTTAGAGACTTAGTCTGCTGCTCATTTGATGGACCACTCAGAGGAGCTCAGGAAGTCATGTGTCTACTCTTCACCATCATGCCTCCACCCTCCCCCCAATAAAAATAATTCCTCAAAAAATAAAATTGGGGCATAAGAAATCAAGCAAGAATCAATCAAAATGAAAATAATAATAACGAAGAAAATGTCAAATATCCCATTGGTAATAACAAAATAAAACAACAAACAAAAAACTAACATTGAAGATTCATGCTTTAGGGATAATTTAAGAATTATTGAAACCACCAATGAAGTTGAAATTCAAGCAATAATTAGGAGCCATTTTGCCCAACTACATGTCAATAAATCTGAAAAACTAATTGAAATGGATGAATATTTACACAACTATAGGTTTCTCAGACTTATAGAAGATGAAATAAAATTCTTGATCCCATTTTAGAAAAATAACATGAACAAGAGTTGTTGAACTATTTGAAAGCCATGAATAAAAAGAGCTTTGATGCCATTTTTCAAAAATCTCAATGAAAATGTCCTTTATATAGTGAAACTGGAATGTGGAAAAGAAATTTAAAAAATATATACATATATACCAACCACTCCTGGAAAAGACCCCCAAATGAAATATCCCAGAAACATTATGCCATATTTCAGAGCTCCCAGGTTAAGCAGAAAATATTCTAAGCAGCCAGAATGAAACAGTTCAAATATTGTGCAGTGTCAGTTAGAATAACACAAGATTTACAATATCTAAATTCAAGGTAAGGAGAATTAGGAATGGATGGCAATGGAGCTAGAATTAAAATCAAGAATCACTGAACCTAATAATATAATTCTTTCAGGAGAAAAATTATATTTAGTTATATAAAAGACCTACAGCTCTTCCTGCAGACCAGGGATGAATAGAAAATTTGACTTTCAAATATAGAACTCAAGACAAATATAAAAATTAAGCAGGACTGAGAAATCCTGATGACTTGAAATATTCAATAAGGTTAAACTGTTTACATCCTTGCATGTGAAAATTCCCAAGAAATTTGTAATTATTAGTTAGATGGAGTAAATATGCACAGATGACACAGGTATGAGGTCAGTATGATAGGGTGATATAAGAGAAAAACAAAATTTATGAATGAGAAAGAAGAAAATGCTGGGAGAAGAGGAAAAATAGTAGGTCAAATTCTAACATACAAAAGAGATACAAAACAACTTTTATAATGGAAGGAAAGATGAGGAAGTTGTGAGTGGAGAGAACAATTACACTTTATTCTCCTTGAAACTGATTCAAAGAAAGAATGCTATACATGTTTAGTCGGATATAAAAGCCTATCTAACCCTATAGGGAAGTAATAGGAGAAAGGGATAAAACAAGGGGAATGGCTAACAAAAGGAAAGGCAAATTGAGGGAGGCTAAACTGAAGGAAAATACTTTTGGGGATAGTATGAAAGGAGAAAAAACAGAATAAATAGAGAAAAATAGAATGGACAATAACACAAAGTTATAAATGTGAAAAAAATATCACGAACTATAAAGGTCATGTTTCTCAAATATATAAAAAATGAAGTCAAATTTATAAAAATTGGATGTATTCCCCAATTTAAAATCAAAATTAATAATAGTTATGTGAAGAAATTCCCTGATATTGTTCATTATTGAAACGCAAATAAAACCAGTTCTGAGGTACTATCCCATATCTATCAGTTTATCTAATAATGACAGAAAAGAAAAATGACAAATGTTATAGGAGCTATGGAAAAATTGATACATTAATACACTCTTAGGAAAATTGCTAAGTTATTCAATCATTATGTAGAACAATTTGAAACTATGCCCAAAGGACCTTAAAACTGCACACCCTTGATCAGCAATACTAGTACTAGGCCTGTATTCTTAAAAAAAAAAAAAAAAAAAAAAAAAAGATTTCAAAATGGGGGTAAAGACCTATATGCAACAACAACAACAATTGCACTTTTTTTTCAGAAAAGTTCCAGAAAAGAAATGGAAATTGAGGAGTTGTCTATCAATTGGACAATGGGTATATAAGTTGTGGCATATGATTGTGATGAAGTATTACACTGATATAAGAAATAACCTTAGGGATGTTAAGAAAAAAGTACATGACAAACCAAAATGAACTAATGAAAAGTAAAAGGAATTGATGGATCCTTGTGTGCACAGTAATAGCAATATTGTAATGAAAATCAGCTATGAAAGGATTGGCTATTCTCAGTACAGTGATGTAAGACAATTCTAAAGAACTTATGATGAAAATTGTTATCCTTTTGCAGAGAAAGAACTGGTTGAATGTGAATGCAGATCAAATCATATCTTAATTTCCTTTCTTTCTCTTCTCTCTCTTTTTTCTTGCATGTGTTATCTTTCACTACATGGCTTATATTGAAATATGCTTTGCACTACTGAAAATGTATTCTCTATTTTTTAATTGCTTTCCTTCTCAATAAGGCAGGAGGAGAACATAGCTGGGAGTAAACTTGGAACTCAAAATTAAAAGAAATTACTAATTTCATAATGAATTTGGGAAGAATCAATATATTAAATAAAATATGTTAATATGTGTTTCTAAGTGAATTAAAGCTATTCATACATAAATATTTAGAGTAACCAAATCTTTGTCATGTTTTGAAAAAATCTTTTTTATACTGGAAATTCCTCTCATGATTTTGTAAATTCACATAAGTAAGGATAATTTCCTTTAAATCTTTCAACATTCAAAATTAAAAGCCAACGAAGTTGAAATACATTGTTTCTGAAAATATTGAGAGCAAATGAAATCACTTTGTTACATCTTGCATCAAATAAAAAATAGAAATTAAATTCATTTGCTAAAGATCACACTAAGTCAACCCAAACACATTAAAATACTCTTTTACCTTTGATTTTACTCTTTCGTATTTTCAATCATTCCAAGGAGCTTTGTTTATTGTTTCAGGTGGGCACACCACTGAAAAAGTAATTAGTTTTTGTCCACATCTCACTTTCTCTTAAAGCTTTTAAGGGGTGTAAAAGAACTAGTTAACATGATTTGGAAGTGGACTCAGGTCATTCATTGTTTCTAAATGTTATAAAGCTAAACATTCCTAAAAGCAACTCACAGCACTATCACCAAATGGCTCATTTCCACTAGCTCTTTAAATCTGCACCAGAATCAGAAATAGCACCCTGCTGTCTCTGCTCACACTTGGCAGCAATTAGATCTCTGATGACAATTCATCCCTGATGAAAATTCAAACAGGCTAAGAATAAGATGATGCCCTAAGTCAGGCAAGTGATTTAACAATGACAAGCATCATCAGCAAGCCTAATGATAATCAACCAGTCAAACAGCTGTTTTAGCTGAGTGTCCCTTTAAGGGAGGCTCATAAGACAAGTATTAATGCAAAAGTACTTTTTCTAGTGGACACATACCTGTGGGCTAAGAAAAATGGCCCAAATTGGAAAATTTAATTTCAAGGTCTAGTCAATTTTATCACATTCATATCACTTGAATCTGGTCTCAATTTCCCCTTTTCATTGCTACAGATTTTGTTCAATGTTATTTTATCTTGTCTGCACTATTACAAGAACTTTTACATTTTCATTAAAAATAAATTTAATGCCTTTTCCTCACATTTTTCCCTCTACAGAAAAAAAAAAGAAAAGCAAAATCCTAGTAACGATTATACATAGGATTTTGCTTTTCTTTTGTTTTTCTGCAGAGGGTAAAGTGTAAGTAAAAAAATCCTCATGTTGATGATGTCAAAAAATTTATAATTTTCATATTTAATTAGGTCTTTGCTCTATATCAGGAAGTTGGCAACATTTTACATTAGACATTTTATACAATATGTTTATTCATGTTGATCACACTTCTTAAGTAGTTCCAAGTTGTTCAATTTTTTTAAAAATGCTTATAATAGCAAATGTTCCTGGATTAATATGTACAAAATATTAATACAAGGCATTTTATGGTTGAAAAGACCACAGAGCATAATTAAAGAGATATCCATAAGTTGGGGAATAAATAAAAGTTGTCATGGAGCATGAATGTAATAATATATAGTATTTTTAAAAATGAAAAGGGGTGGACTTGAATTTACTGATGACAAGTGGTTTACCTGAATTGTTCCAATGACTTTAGTAATCTGTCTAAAATCTACTTCAAACATTTCTCAAGTTTGCCTTTGAAACACAGTGTAAATTTTATCATTCCCTCACCCAGAAATAATCAATGTGTCCACACTTTTTTATTAAATAATGTTAAATTTTATTTGGTAAGTATTTAAGGTCTTTTCATAATGTGGGTTTTATTTACACATCCACCTTATTTCATGCTATTTTTCATATGTGTTGCACATCTGCAATAGTGAATGCCTTTAGTCATTGAATGCATTCTTTTTCTTTTCTTTTCTTTTTAGATGTAAGCAGTATATATTGGGCTCACTACTACATATACCTTATCTCTCCATTTTGGATGTCTCTTATTATTCACAAGGACTAGTTACATGCAACTCACTAGTGTCCCATTTCCATTTAAGCAACTACTATCAATTGGCTTTCACAAAAGAGGTTTCATGGGGTCACACATATGCCCAGGCAGCAGAGGACAGGAGTCCTCTCCTTATAGCATTTCCTCTTACCTGTATACCCTATTCCCATATCATCAGCAAGAAAGAAGTTTTAGAAAGAATATAACAAAATTAATACTAGGCTAATTAATGCCCTTTGAATTTCTCTTTTCCTGGCTATATCTTTGTGAAGAATTAGGAGGATGCTACTCATTCTATAGTTTCTGGATCTGAAAATCTTCCTAAATGTCTATATATACTCCAGATTATCTCTATCATGATTGTTCAGGGATCAATGTCCCCAGATAATGCCATCTACTGAATTCCAACAGCTGACATTCTGCACGTGCTCATGATGACCAGCTTCATTAGCAATTTCAGAAATATATAGATTTCCTTCTACTTTTTCATATTTGAAATGTATTTTCCTTCCCATCAGGTCCTCTGAGTACTCACTCTAATGAAAGTTTTGTTCTTTAAGATTTTCAATTGCCACTTGCCTCACAAATCCCTTTACTGTTATTTATAGCAACAAATAGTATCAATCAGATCTCATTACTTTCCTTGAATTACTCCCATCAATTTGTAAGAGTACTACTGTATTGTATTTAACACTGTAAGGGTACTACTACTAATAACAGTTAACAATTACATACAACTTTGAGGTTTGTAAAGTATTGAATATATATGTTATTCTCTATACTATTAGATAAACTATATCTCTAGAAGTTAATGCTAGAAATATATGCTAGTTCTAAAACATTTTTATCATTTGTTGCAATCATATCCAATTCTTGAAGTCTCAGACTTATAAACAAAGTAGAACTAATCAAAAATACAGGAGAGAAAATCCAGTATTCAAGTGATAATGATCTAACAAAAACTGGAGAAACTAATTCATTTCAATTTAATCAGAAGAATCAGTTTCATCTGGTCAAAACCAAATGGTCTGAGTAGATCTAGTTTCAGTAGGAGCTCACTCTCATGATTATGTTGTAATAGTGAATGAGAATATTATTTAATTATTGTTTGTTAACAAGTAATCCTCTCTTAATTGTATTTATGATGAATTCTTTACTCAGGTAAATTTTCAATATTAGATAACGTTCACTGAAAAGATATTAGGCCAATATAAAGTAATAGAATTAACTCTAACTTATGATATCTGGGGATGATGGCAGTGGGAATGGCCAGAAAAGAATGATTCTTTTATTATAAGAATTAAATCAGTAGTGTTGGATAACATAATACCTTGGCTAACATAACAAGAAAAAATTTAAATGTTAGAGGGAATGTGGGAAAATTAGGATACTAAAGCACTACTAGAAGAGTTGTGAACTAATCTAATTATTTCATGGAATAATCTGCAACTATGCTCAAAGGGCTATAAAACTATGTATAAAATTATGTATACTCTTTTAACCCAGAAATACCACTATAAAGTCTGTATCCCAAAAAGACCAAAGGAAAAGGAGTATGATCTATATGTCCAAAATTATTGATAGCAGTTCATTTTGTAATGGCAAAGAATTAGAAATTGAGGGGATGTACATAAAATGGGGAATAGCTGAATAAGTTGTGATATTTGATTGTAATGAGATACTATTGTGCTATAAGAAATCATATGCAGCATACTTTTAGAAAAATCTAGGAAGACTTATAAGAACTTATTCAACATGAAATCTGAATAATTTGGTAAAAATTATTGTACACAGGACTAGTAACATTGTGCAATGATCAATTCTGAATTATGCAGCTATTTTGTTCAAAATAATTATCCACAATAATTCCAAAGGAATTATGATTAAAAAAAAAATTCTATTCAACTTAGGGAGAGAATGGAGGGGTCTGAATCCATATTGAAGCATAATTATTTTTCTTTTTGTTTTAATTGCTTTTTCCTACACAATATGGTTAACAACAATGTGTTTCACATAATTTAACATATAAATATAGATTTCACATTTTATTCATCAATAGCTGTTGGCATGTTGGGAGGGAAGGAGAAAATATAAAACTCAAAATTTTAAAAAGTTAAAATAATGATTTTAAAAAAGATTTTGAAAGGAAATAGATTTTGAATAGTATTCATTAATTATATATAGTAAAAATACAAGTCTTTGGGTATATAAGTTACCTTTTATTGTCTTATCAATGAGTCTTATGTACCATAAATTTTTGAGTCATAATCACTAACATATGTGATCTCTTAAAATAGTCCAACAGCTCATAATCAAAAAGCCATTTTTTTTTACATAAACAAGTTGTAACAAACATAAAAATACTCTATTGGTCATAAATTGCTCTTGGCCCTCCTCCATCTTTTAATATACATTGTTACCAACACTGACAGCTTTTTAAGAAAGGAAACAAAATGTAATAAAACATGATGAGGAAAATGGTCAAGGTTATAAATTTAAAATAGGCAAGCATACCAAACGTGTAGAGTTAGAATATATCTTAATATAAGAAGATGGTAATATTTTCTCCTCTCTTCCATTCACATGGAATTCCACATGGATAGCCATGTTATTATTTCAGCGCAACTTCCACACATGAAAGAGACAAAACTATTTTCTACTGCACCAACAAATCTTATTAAGTGTTTATGAGTATATAGAATATGAGTAAATGGATTAAATATTTTTAAGCATGCACTAGACTATAATATTAAGGAATGTTACATTAAAATCTCATTGGATCATCATATGTGATTGAAACACTCCAGTAAACCACTGCAAGGTAAAATGCTGAAATATTTTGATTGACCACTGTTTTTGAAAGACTTGGAGAAAATATATCACTTTGATGCTTCATGTGCTCAATATTTGGCAAAATACACTTATAAAGTTGAAGAATTTATAAATGTCTTATAAACATCTGTGATATACAAAATAGGAGAAAAAAAAGTACAACAAGGATAAAATAAGGATAAGGACATAGTACTTAGCAATTTGATAAGTGAAAATAGTGATGTTTTTATGGCAGAAAAGAATGTACTATTTCTGCATAATAAAAATATTATATGGAACAATTCTCTTTACAAATCTCCTCTCAATATATGATAATGATCTGCAATTTTCCATTCTAGCAGACTATCTCCTTTCAAATATGGAAAATGCATGCATCTTCTCCACATATAATATTATCCAGGCCTTTGTTACGGGTAATATCATATTTTTCAGTGCATCTGTGATAGGGAAATGCTAAGTATGACTGAATGTTTTGAAACCTAACCATGTTCATGAGGACAACTGTCTGTTCATTTTCCCCCCAATATCAAATGTGTTATTGTCCTATTTACTTTTTAATGGGAAACATTCCTCTTTATGTCAAGAGCTACTATAAAATATTCTTAAATAAATATAAACATTGTGCAGAATATTCAAAAGGTAGGTCAGAATGGAAAAACAAAACATATCTTAACAGAACACATAAATAAAATTGAAAGATATAATAGATCTTTTTAATTTATAAGGGTTTTTCATAGGAAAGAGGAACAGCACTGTATCTCTATAAAAGACAAAAAAACTTTTTTTTTCTTTTTTTCTCTTTGTGGAAAAGTGAGCTTGATTTTAAATAGTTTTAATTAGAAGCATTCTTTGCTGACTCATTTTTTAATAACATGAAAAACCAAACACTTTTATTTAAAGGACATATTTCAGACCTTTCAATTGTCCTTTCCCTTTCTTTCATCAGAAACAATTTTGTGGAATAGTTTTAGCATTCACACATTTCAAACTATTTACAAAGATTTCTACATTTTGTCAACAAGTAGGATGAAGATAACAGTGTTAATAATATTTCATTATAGTTATAAATTCTTTTATGTAATTATCCTGAAACATTTTGTAGACATTACCTCATTTTAAGAATTAATAAAACAGGTTGTTGGCAAACATTATCATCAAAGCTTACATAATTTTAAGGCATATGTGTATGATTTATTGTTTCTTTCTGTGGCTCTACCATTTGCCATATTTCACAGAAACACACAGTTGTACCAGATATTAGACCAGAAATGTCACCAATTCCTTCCACATACCAATCAAATTTTCTCCATCAATTAACCATCAGGAGTGCTTAACATAGAAATTAGAGTCTAATAAGCACATAATAAATGTTTTTTATCATCTAAAATAATTTGATAAACTTCCTCTATTATGTTTTTATGAAGTTTGTTTCCATGTTTAAATGTTTTTATTTCCCCAGTTACATGTAAAACAATTTTTATATTTGTTTTTATAATTTTTGATTTTCAGATTCTCTCCCTTTGTAGCTGTGCAAAACTTTCCATAAAATTAACGTTGTAAAAATCCCCCCCAAAAAACTATCATGATAAAAAGCAAGATTAAAAAAAAGCATGCTTCAATCTGCATTCAGATAGAATCAGTTCTTTCTCTAGGTATGGATAGCATTTTTCATCATGAGTCCTTCAGAGTAGCTTTGGATCATTGTATTCCTGAGAAAGCAAAGTCATTTATAGGTGATCATCCCACAATTTTGCCATTACTATACATATATGGTACATTTCACTTTACTGGTGCTCAGAGAGAAGTTTCCAGGTATTTCTGATAGCATTCTGCTAATCAACTTTTATAAAACAATAATATTTCTTTTTAACTACATATCACAATTTATTCAGCTATTCCCCAGCTGATGGAAAATTTTCAATTTCCTTTCTTTGTCCTGAGAAACGAGCTGCTATAAATAGTTTTATATTTTTCTTTTTCTTTTTTTTTCTTTAGACTCTTTGGGATTGTTGGCTAATCTTGGTAATGTAAGGACAAAGGTCATGATTTTATAACCCTTTCAACATAGATCATATTGTTTTATCATTTATAAATTGGGGAACAACTCTAAGTTATTTTTTTTATTAATTTGACTCAGTTTCCTAAATACTTGAGAAATTAGTGCTTCATCAGAGAAACTTGCTTCAAAAATTTTTATATAAGTATACATCCTAAGTATACATTATCTTTATTTATTCTGTTCTCTCTTTCCTATACCTATGTCTATGAAGTTTATTTTTTGAGCACATGGTACTTTTACATTTTTCTTTTAAAATTTACTGTTGCTTGAGTTGATATCACTAAAGTCTCTTTTTTTTTATTTAATAGCCTTTTATTTACAGGATATATACATGGGTAACTTTACGGCATTAACAATTGCCAAACCTCTTGTTCCAATTTTTCACCTCTTACCCCCTCACCCCCTCCCCTCGATGGCAGGATGACCAGTAGATGTTAAATATATTAAAATATAAATTACATACACAATAAGTATACATGACCAAAACGTTATTTTGCTGTACAAAAAGAATCAGACTCTGAAATATTGTACAATTAGCTTGTGAAGGAAATCAAAAATGCAGGTGTGCATAAATATAGGGATTGGGAATTCAATGTAATGGTTTTTAGTCATCTCCCAGAGTTCTTTTTCTGGGCATAGCTAGTTCAGTTCATTACTGCTCCATTAGAAATGATTTGGTTGATCTCGTTGCTGAGGATGGCCTGGTCCATCAGAACTGGTCATCATATAGTATTGTTGTTGAAGTATATAATGATCTCCTGGTCCTGCTCATTTCACTCAGCATCAGTTCGTGTAAGTCTCTCCAGGCCTTTCTGAAATTATCCTGTTGGTCATTTCTTACAGAACAGTAATATTCCATAATATTCATATACCACAATTTATTAAGCCATTCTCCAACTGATAGACATCCATTCAGTTTCCAGTTTTTAGCCACTACGAAAAGGGCTGCCACAAACATTCGTGCACATACAGGTCCCTTTCCCTTCTTTATAATCTCTTTAGGATATAATCCCAGTAGTAACACTGCTGGATCAAAGGGTATGCACAGTTTGATAACTTTTTGAGCATAGTTCGATATCACTAAAGTCTCAATGAGAATCACTGTTTACCTTTAACAATAATAACATATGGGGTGACTAGGTGGTGCACCAGCCCTGAAGTCAGGAGGGCTTGAATTCAAATTTGGTCTCAGATACTTAAAACTTACTAGCTGTGTGACCCTAGGCAAGTCACTTAATCCCAATTGTCTGAACAATAATAATAATAATAATAAAATAATTATATAACTACATGAAAATTTCATCATTTACAAAGCATTTTTTTTTTCCATTGTATGACTGAATCCTATCCCTATTGTGTGGTAGACACTGTGGCAATGGTAAGCTCCACTTTCTAGACTAAGAGATGGTAATGTTAAATAATTTTTCTATATCCCACAGAAATTAAGTGATCAAGCTGAGAAGAGATCACAGGTTATTTCATTTCAAGTATATTTTCCTTCTACACACATAAAAAATATTATTTAATTGTTAAAAAATTTTAATTTATAGTTGTAATTATAATATGTTTAATTTTTATGATATTTATAGTTATGTTGTGTTATAAAAATTAGAAATGATAAAATGAAGAAATAAAAATAAAAACAACAAAAGAGCATTCTCTAAATTCATTTTTATAGTTGATAGTTTTTCCATTTCTGTGTAAAGGTGAGAATGCTTTTAAAAAGAAGGGTAATTACATTTGTTTGTAGCTTGTGGTACAGCTTCACTCACACATAGAATTCTAAAAGAGTTATTTCAAGTACAAAGCAGTCACCAGCCACTTCAAACCATAGATAATATTTCTACTAAAGTGTGTGCTATTGTGACAAGCAAAGGGTATATTAGCTTACATGCAAATCATTATATATGTGGCCTAGGAAATAAAATGAAAAGAATACTGGAATATGACTGTGGGGCATTCTCCCCTAGGTTTACAATCTCTTTCTGCCAATAGAGGTTGAGCACAGTCATTCAAATCAACTTGGATTTATTAATTGGCTATTATATGGCCAGAACTGTGCTGGACACTGGCTATATATATATATATATATATATATATATAGCAAGACAGTATATTTTTTTAAAACACTCACCAAAAGAGTCCTTGATTTCAGAGAACTAATAGTCTAATGTGAAAGGCAACAAAGAAACAACTGCAAACAAACAAGATATATAGAGTTATGTAAAAGATATATTTGGTATACATAAAAGATATATATACAATATATATAAACTGGGAGTAGACTCAGAGAGAAGGCATTAAGGTTAATAGAGGTAGTAAAGACTTTCTAATAGTATGATTTTTGCTAATGTATGAAGGAGGGCAGTGAATCTAAGAGGTAGAGAACATGAGACACAGAGAGAGAGAAAGAGAGAGAGAGAGAGAGAGAGAGAGAGACAGAAAAAAAAACTTTCTAGACATGGTAGACAGTCTGTAAACTATCAGAATTGGGAAATGGAATGATGTTTGCAGAACTGAGTTTGTGCAATTTCTTTTTTTTTTTTTTCATAATTATAACATTTTATTGACAGAACCCATGCCTGGGTAATTTTTTACAACATTATCCCTTGCACTCACTTCTGTTCCAACTTTTTCCTTCCCTTCCTCCATCCCTTCCCTTAGATGGCAAGCAGTCCTATATATGTTAAATATGTCACAGTATATTCTAAATACAATATATGTGTGCAGATCCGAACAGTTCTCTTGTTGCACAGGAAGAATTGGATTCAGAAGGTAAAAATAATCAGGGAAGAAAAACAAAAATGCAAACAGTTTACATTCATTTCCCCGTGTTCTTTCTTTGGGTATAGCTGCTTTTGTCCATCATTGATCAATTGAGACTGAGTTAGATCTCTTTGTCGATGAAATCCACTTCTATCAGAATACATCATCATAAAGTATTATTATTGAAGTGTATAATAATCTCCTGGTTCTTCTCATTTCACTTAGCATCAGTTCATGTAAGTCTCTCCAAGCCTCTCTGTATTCCTCCTGCTGATCATTTCTTACAGAAAATAATATTCCATAACATTCATATACCACAATTTACCCAATCATTATCCAGTTGATGGGCATCCATTCATTTTCCAGTTTCTAGTCACTACAAACAGGGCTGCCACAAACATTTTGGCACATACAGGTCCTTTTCCCTTCTTTAGTATCTCTTTGGGGTATAAGCCCAGTAGTAGCATTGCTGGAGCAAAAGATATGCAGAGGAGTTTGTATAATTTCTAACAACTAGCCATTTCTTCTGGAGAGGAAAAGACAAACACACACACACACGCACACGCACACACACACACACATACACACATACTCTTAATCCTCATTCATAACATTTCCCCATCACTTTCTTAAAGCAAGTCAATCAGTAAAACAAGAAATACCAGATTTGTAGAATTTTCAAATTTAATTTTGATGAATGTTTATGCAAAAATTTAAAAATTATCCTGTGTTCAACTGGTTCCAACTCTTGCCTGATCATATATGAAGAAAAGAAAGAAACCAGTGATATTAATTCTAAGAGTAAATAGAGGAGAGTAAAACTTATTGGCCAAGTCCCATGAAGAATTTCTGATGTAATTATGTACCAGTATGAGTGCTAAGAGCTGAAGACAGAAAGACAACAGTTAATTTCTGACCTTTGGAAGGTCACATTCTGATACAAAACCATCAAGTAAATGACTATATCTGAGATACAAACATTGTAAATAGAATACAGTCTCATTCAGAAAGAAAATAAAAGTCAAGGAAGACAAGTGCACATAGTATTTGAGAATAGAAGCTAGTCTTCTTGGATAAAGTAGATTATAATTGGAGAAATGAAATTTTAAAGGTAACTAGGGAAGATGAAAAGTGGAGATGAAGATGGAGAATTTCCAGGCAGGGCAGAGTGTATGGGCCAGAACTCTGAACTTGAAACAAGGATTCTTACAAGTTATTAAGTGGAATTTATGAGAGAATGGTTATCTAGTTTGGCGTGGTGCTTAATAGTTCAGTATGATTGATTTAATCTCACAGCAGATAATGGTTTCCTAGCGATATAATGATTGGTTTAGATCATATAAGCTAGGAGCCTCAGCCAGGTTCATTCAGAGCTAGAGAGAGTTAGAGAAGACAAGCAGACTGGAGGCTCAAGCACAAACCCTTGGAATCAGAATCATTCATTCCATCTCACACTACCTTGGTGGCAGGCTCTTCTCCTTAGTTCCTCCATTGAAACCGAAACTCCAGAAGGCTTTTAGGAAAACTAACCAGGCCCCAGGAAAGGAGACAAGACTTTGAAAGAGATAGTAAAGGATTTGAACTTTAACCCCTGGCTACTTTTGTGGTGATTACTCTGAACTGAAAAGAAGGCTACTCCAGAGAGCCCCAAGAAAACCAAACAGAGAACGTTACAACAGAGAATCAATAAAAATAGACATTATCTGGAGAAAAAGTGACCTGTCCTAGAAATTGTAAAAGGAATAGAAGATCAAGGTTATAGGCTAAATGAAGGAAAGTAAATTCTAAGAATAATGGACAGATAGCAAGCAGAAGGTTTTTAAAGGTTTAAATATCAAACATCACTTTGTATTTGATCAAAGAGGTAACAGGGAGCCACTAGAGCTTATTAAAAAGAACATAGATATATTAAAATATGTTTTTGGAGAATAATTTGATCACCAAGAATAAGATGGATTATACTGGACAATGATTTGAAAAAAAGTGATTAACTAATAGGTTATAACAGTGGAATAAGCATGGGGTTATGACGCAGTCCAACAGAATGGCAGTTGTGTAGGTAGATACAAAGGTATATAAATGGGATACATTATGAAGTTAAAAAATAATTTTGACAACAAAATGGATATGGGCAACATTTATGAGTAAGGAAGTGAGAATGCTGTATTTGCAAGTCTTTATTAATAAGAAGATGTGGTATTCTTGAAAGTAATAGAAAAAATTTGCAAGTCAAAGAGATTTGGAGGACAATTTTTTGAACATGTATATATATATATATATATATATATATATATATATACATAGAAATGTGAACTATTTTTATTTTTAAGGCAGACCTTTTCATGAAGACCTTTTTTCCCCAAAAAACATATGCATGGATATTTTTCAGCATTCACCCTTGTGAAACCTTGTGTTCCAAATTTTCTTCCTTCCTTCCTCTCAATCCCATATTAAACATGTACAATTTTTCCATGTATATTTCCACAACTATCATGCTGCACAACAAAAATCCGATCAAAAAAAGGAAAAACAAAATGCAATAAAATAACAACAATAATTGTTAATTTTTTGCATAAACATCATCAAAATAAAATTTGACAATTCTACAGGTCTGGTGGAGAAATGCTACAAATAAGGATTACGTGTGTGTCTGTGTGTGTGTGTGTGTGTGTGTGTGTGTATGTTAGTCTTTTCCTCTCCAGAAGAAATGACTGGTCATTAGAAATTGTACAAACTCAGTTCTGCAAATATCATTCCATTTCCCAGACCTGATGGTTGTACAAATAACAACAACGATGTTGTGATTCATACTCTATTCCCACATTCCTCTCTCTGGATTCAGATGGCTCTCTTCATCTTATTGTTGGAAAGAGTCCCATCCGGAAGAAATTGATCGCTTATAATATTGCTGTTGCTGTGTACAATAATCTCTTGGTTCTACTCATTTCACTTAGCATCAGTTCATGTAGGTCTCTCCAGGCCTCTCTAAATCATTCTGCTGATCATTTCTAATAGAACAATAATATTCTATAGCATTCATATACCATAACTGATTCAACCATTCTCCAACTGATGAGCATCCACTCAGTTTCCAGTTTCTTGCCACTATAAAAAGGGGTGCCACAAACATTTTTGTATATGTGGATCCCTTTCCCTTTTTTAAGATCTCTTTGTGATATAGGCCCAGTAACACTGCTGGAGCAAAAGATATGGACAGTTTGATAACTTTTGAGCATAGTTCCAAATTGCTCTTCAGAATGGCTGGTTCAGTTCATAATTCCACCAACAATATATTAGTGTCCCAGTTTTCCCACTTCCCCTCCAACATTCATCATTATCTTTTCCTGTCATCTTAGCCAATCTGAGAGGTGTATAGTGGTATCTCAGACTTGTCTTAATTTGCATTTCTCTGATCAATAATGATTTAGAGCATCTTTTAATATTACTAGAAATAGTTTAAATTTCTTCATTTGCAAAGTATCCATGCATATTCTTTGGCCATTAATCAACTAGAGAAAGTCTTGAGAAATGCTGTTTTTCAACAAGTTGTCATTAAAGGGTGATTTTCTTCTTAAGATTTTCTTAAATTGGGGAAAACAAGATGAAAGGAAATACAGAATTAGGAATTTATCTATGAATGTAAATGCAATGAATTGTCCCATAAAATGGAAGCAGAAAACAGACTGGATTAAAAGCCAGAATTCTATAACAGGTTCTTTACAAGAAACTCATATAAAGCTTAAGTATACATTCAGAGAAAAGCAAAACAGCTAGAGAAGAATCTATTATGGTTCAGCTGAAATAAAGAAAAGCAGGGGGCATGATCCTTATCTCAAATCAAACAAAAGTAAAAATAGATCTAATTAAAAGAGGTAAGGAAGGAAGCTACATCTTGCTAAAGGGTACCATAGACAATGAAGTAAAATCAAAACTAAACATATATATACCTAAATGGTATAGCATTCAGATTCCTAAGGTGAAGTTAAGAGAATTGTAAGAAAAATGAGAAACCAAATTCCCAACCTTGTTCTCTCAGAATTAGGTAAATCAAACCACAAAATAAATAAGAAAGAATTTAAGGAGGTAAATAGCAATTCTAGAAAAATTAGGCATGATACACCTTAGTAGAAAAGTGAATGGAGACAAAAAGAAATATACTTGTTTTCTTTGTTTTAGACTGAACCTATACAAAACTTGACCATGTATTAGGGCATAAAAACTTCCACATCAAATACAGAAAGGCAGAAATAATAAAGGTATTTTTTTTCAGATCATGATAAAATAAAAATTACATACAATCAAAGGCCAGGGGAAAATAGACCAAAAATTGCTTGGGAACTAAAGTGTATAGGGCCAGAATTCTGGAAAGGTGTACTTTCATCAAGGACAGCAGGGTGCTTATAGTTAAGCACCTACTTAATGTGATTGATGGGATAATAGTTTTCTAGTAAAAAGTAGGCTTAATGTGATGTAATGATGTAATCATTCCAGTGGGCATGTATCTAGTATAACATGGTGATGTAATGGTTTCACAGATTAACACATGCTCAGTGATGTAATCATACTGAAGTATTTAAGGGCTGAGAGGACTGGGAACAAGAGTCTCAGACACAGAGTAGACACAGATGAATCTCAGACACAGACATAAGAGAAGATTCCAGACTCCAGACTTCAGACTCCATCTTTAACCAGCTTCAAGGTGGCTCATCACTTCATCACTTCTCCATCTAAAGACCAAGGCCAGTCCAGAGAACCTCCAGAAAGCTAGTCCAGACATTATATTTTGGTACCCTAAATGTGGGGCCCTAGACATGAGGCCCTACACTCAGCAGCTTGACTGACACAATTGAAAAGTTCATTGGAGAGGTCCCTGTGAACCAGGAATAGGGTGAGTATAAAAATAAACAAGCAGGAAACTTTGGTAAGGGCTAAACTATTCACTTTCTTTTTTCAGCTGAAATGGGGAAAATACTAAGAAAAGAGCCTCCCCAATCCCAAGAAAAGTATACACCGTGCATAGTTATCTTAATAGAGAAGCAAGGTTTGTTGGTAACTCAGAGGCAGACCACTGGATTCTTGAATATATTAGAGTGCACGTCTCCTTGGCTATCCAAGGAAGGAAAATTAGAGTGAAATATATGGGTAATAGTGGGAGAGCAACTAATTGAATATTATAAAGCTAAGGGTCCTGATTCAGTTCCTGAGGAAACATTCCTTATGTACAATATAATACAATTGGCTTTAAAGAATCCCACAAGTTCTAAAAAAAAAGGAAAAGTTTCGTTTTAAGGTGGACAGCCAGACAATTGAAGAGTGACGTAAAAGAGTAGGAGAGGGATGATATTAACAAAGCACCTGAAAAAGATGGAGACTAGGACAAGAAAGGAGTTAAATACATCACTGATGAATTGAAGGTATGTGGTGCTTCTCACTTTCACAACTCTCACCTCCACCTACACCTGAACAGGCGCCCTTAGAGCATTCCCCATCTCCTGACCTTTGTCCTTCAATTTTGCCTTCTTGGGTGGAGGGAGGAAGAGGAGTGGGAATGACAGTTTTACCATCAGCACCATCCATGCAGCAGCTTTTGTCCACCCCCATGACACCTTTTATATCAATGCACAAATTAATGTATGCTGTGAAAACATCCCAGAGTGGCAGATTTTATTGTCACAGTTCCAAATTTTACACACAGGTCTCCATTAAAGATAACCCAGTTATTTCATGATTGGCAATGGATTTTTGAAGAAAATGTTTCTAAGGTTCCTCTTAAAGGAACAATTATCTTTACAGATGCATCAAAACATAACATTAATGCTGTATACTCTCATGACTTAACTATAAAGAGAATAGTCAGAACTCCTTTTCAGTCCACTCAGGAGAAAGAATTTTATGCAATCATGCTAGCTCTTACTTATTATCTTGGAGATGTGAATATAATATCTGATTCAACCTATTCTGTAGGTGTGGTAGAAAGAATTGCCACAGGCCAAATGAAATTCATAGCTTTGAATACATTTCAGTTCTTTAAGGAACTTCAAAAACAAGTGAGAAAGCATCCAAGTAAGATTTATATCTAGCATGGATACTCTCATAGTGGACTTCTAGGTCCTATTTTTTATGGAAATTCAAAGACAGATAACCTTCTAACCATGCTGATCAATACTCCTTTATTTCAGGAAGCCCAAGATTCTCATTCTAAATATCATCGGGCTGCTCAAGCTTTACATTTGCAATTTGGGATAACAAAAGAGGTAGCTAGGAGCATAGTAAAAGACTGTACTGCTTGCCTTCCTTTCCATGCTCCTACACTTCCTCCAGGGAAGAACCTTTGTGATTTGAGACCCAATACAATTTGGCAAATGAATGTGACCCATTATAAACCTTTTGGTCTTCTGTCTTTTATCCATGTTGTAGTAGACATCTTTTCAGGATTTACTTTTGCAATACCAACAGCAAAAGAGACAGCCTGAATAGTCACTGAATTCCTTATACAAGTTTTTCTAATCATGGGTGTGCCACAAACAATGAAAACAGATAATGGATTTGCATATGCTTCCAAAAATTTTGCACACTTTTGTGAACAGTATCAGATTTTACACACCATTGGCATACCTTTTAATTCTCAAGGACAGGCAATAGTAGAGAAGAGAAACAGAGACATCAAGATGCTCCTCCAAAAACAAAAGAAAGGGGGAGCCACAGGGAACCCTAGAGAACTTTTAAATTAGCTCTTTACACTATGAATTTTTTGATTTTTGATAAAGATGCACTGGCTCCAGCAGATAGGTTTTATAATCCACTGGAAGGGCAGAGCCCAGTGTGAGCAGCTCCACTATCTTTAGACAATTGCCAAGTGATGTGGAGAGATCCTGAAAGTGGTGAATGGAAGGGACCAGATAGGTTAACTGCTTGGGGAAGAGGGTTTCCTTGTAGAGAAGGAATCAGATGGGTGCCAATGAGCCATATTCACCTCTTCCATTCAGAGAGAGATGACAGAGAAGACCCTTGAAACAAAGTAGTAGACCCAAGAAACATTGGGTGGTTCCATCGCTGACTGTGCCCACAACTGAAAGAGTATGGCAATTATGGCATGAGACTTAATTGATTCATGAACATTAAAAATTGTTAATCAGACTGATGCAGGACTATAAAACCAGCAGGAATCATTGGATTCCCTGAGATGTGATGAGGCTGTTGCAGGATCTCAAACTCTGCAGGAAACACTGGATTTCCTGACACATGAAGTAATGGATAATAGATTGGTTTTGGTCTATTTTTTGGCTACTGTAGGAGATATATTTGTGATTATTATTTATATATCCTTCTTCTGGGATGTATGGACATGGATATTCATATTGTTTGTTTTATCACTTTGTTGATTCATGTTGTTTGTTACGTCATTACTAGTCTGAGTTATATTACTATATGCTTGTGTAATACCTCCCATTCTAATGGATTTATGTATACCTGTTTTAATTTCAGCTCAGATGAAACCTACTAACAATATCTGATTTGACCACTCCCATTTCCCTTTGGTGCTTTCATCTCCCTTCATGCGAAATTAGGGAGTGGGTGACCACCTGTTTTCTAAAACAAAAGAAAGCAGGAAATGTAGAGGGCAGGAACTCTGAAAAGGTGTACTTAATTCTAGGATAGCAGGGTATTTATAGTTCAGTACCTATTCAATGAGATAATGGTTCTCTAAGCACATATTTAATGTGAATCAATCTAGTTAGCATATACTTAGGGTAATATGGTGATGTAATATTCTACAGTTGCACATGCTCAATGTGATTGTGCATGCTCAGTGTGAGGTAGTGATGTAATCGTACTGGAGTATTTAAAGGAAGTCTCTGACTCAGAATGCTCTCTCAGTCACAGCTCTCTCAGCTGGAGCTCCCAGCCACAGACACAGAGAACACTTCAGGCTCCAGATTCCAGACTCTATATTTGACCAGCCACGTGGTAACTCTCCTGCCTCCTTCACTCCTCCACTAAGACCAAGACTCAAGCTGATCCCAAGGTCCTCCAGAGAGCTAGTCTGGACACTACATAAATTGAATAAGATAAAAGGAAATAAATATCATCATAAAGTGTGAAAATGTTTTTACAGGTTTCTTCATATATAGACCTTATTTCTCAATTATATAGAGAGAACTTGGTCAGATTTATTGAAATAAGAGCCATTCTTCAATTTATAAGTGGTCAAATGATATGAACACACAGCTTTCAAATGAAGTAATCATATCTACCGAGGTCATATAGGGAAAAAAATGCTCTAAGTAGCCACTGATAGAAAAATGGAAGTTAAAATAGCTCTGAACTAAACACCTTACACCTATCAGATTGGTATATGATAGAAAATAAAATGACAAATTTTGGAAGTGATATGGGAAATTTGACACACTAATCCACTTTTGGTGGAGTTGTTAAATATTTAAACTACTCTGTAGAACGATTTGGAATTAAACCTGAAGGGCTATAAAATCATGCATGCCCTTTAATCATGCAATACATCTACTAAGTCTGTAGTATCAAAAAGGGACAAAAACAAAAAGCAAAATGTCCTGTGTGAACAATTTTTTTTTTACCAGTTCTTTATTTAGTGGCAAATAATTGAAAATAGAGGAAACTGCAATCAATTACACAATGCATGACCAGATTTATGATTGTGGTATATAATCTTGTATTATGAAAAATTATTAGCAATATGCTCTCAGAAAAAACCTACACTTACATGACTTCATGGAGAGTCAAATGGTCAGAAAACATTTTATACAATAACAGAAATATTACTTGATGATTGTTAATGACAGCTATTCTCAGCAATAAAACAATCTAAAGCAATTCTAAAGGACCTGTGATCCAAAATGCTCTCCATCTCCAGAAAAAGAATTAAAGGAGTCTATTTGCAGTTAAAAGCCTATTTTTTCCATTCTTTATTATAAATTTTAATCTTGTAGAACCTGTATAATCTCTATCAAACTGCGTTCATTTCAGTGGAGGTGATGGAGGGTGGGAGTGAGGGAAAGAATTTGAAACTCAAAAACTTTTTAATTGAATATTAAATGTTTGTTTTTAATATGTAATTGGGGGAAAATAAAATACCAGACAAAGAAATAAAAGTCTTGGTTCTTACCATACTCTTTACTTCTTCTAAACTTCAACTAAACTGTTAAGCATTTCACCTCTACATTATTCTCTTCTCTTTATTCTTTTACTTACTTTTTCCCCCTATTGTTTCTTCCAGTTATGTGCTGGTAAAAACTTAACCAGATCTCCAGAGAAATGTATATAAACACATTTTCAAGATTACTCTATATTAATATTTTTTCTACATCAGTTACTGAATTCTACACGACAAAACAATAAAATTCTGAGTGTTATTGATCCAATCGGACTAAATGATAACCCAATTATATCATTAAATGTGTCTGTAAAGTAAAGCAATGTTTCCTTCAGAGTTAGTTTAGAGTATCATGAATAGATAATGCATCAGCAAGTTCCTAAGTCTTATGAAGCAAGTGTCAGGAAGTTTCAGTTCAGAAAGTAAATATATTTCTAACCCAACACTTCAAACACTCATCTACAATAGGAACCATAATAAATTATGACACTATAAATTGATCATAGAAAACTAAGACTGGCTTCTATCCTTACATTCAGAAATACTCAAATAGGTCCCAAATTGATCATAGAATAATTAAGATTGGTTCTATCTTATAATCAAACATACTCAAATAGATCCTATCCACAGGGAGTCAAAGAAATGCATTCTCCTGTGAGTAGGACTGAACTATATAATTGCATTGCCAGCAGGGGTCTGTTCCTATCTTTATTTTTAAGTGTAAAGAACAGCTGCACCTGTATAATTATTTGGGACCATGATTATGGAAGAGTTCTAGTTGCATTTGCCACTGCTACTTCATAGCTCCAGAGCAAGAGAGATGATAGAATCACTAAGTATCCTTCCTAAGAATCAGCTTAGTGTCTCTGTAGCCATCAGTAGCCTTTATTCAACAACCACAGTGATGATCCCTTCCCTTATGCAAGGAGTGGAAAAAAAACAACATTAGATCCATTATCTTCTTTATTCTGAAATGAAAAACAAAAAACAAAACATATGAGAGCTCTTCTCAAACTCAACATGTCTTGTCAATTTAAATTCTTTTAAAAAAATGGAGAAAAGAAAACTTTTTTTTAAAGTAAACATGCACAAAAAGAATGAAAAAGGGTAGGAATATACATAGCCATTGTCAAAAATAGAAAAAAATAGAATGTAGAATCCTAAAATATTTCTTCATAATTTAAATTTAACTTCCAGTAAAACTTCCATTAAATAGCATTTTCCTCAAAATAAACCTCAAATGTAAGTGATTGAATTATTAATTTCTCTATTTGACAAAAGAAGTAGTTGAAGCTGAGAGATATGGGGAGACTTGTCTTTGTTATATCGCTATTTAACATTCAAATCATGCCTTGAAAGAAGTCCTTTTAATTCCTAGAAGTTTTCCATAAATCACAGCATATGGTCTTTTCTTTTTCTTACACAAATAGGACTGTAGTATGTGATTATATATGAATAATCATTGAATCATTGATGGCATTCTAATATATTTCATGATGTCTAGAATTTGTTATTTGATAAACATTAAAAATATAAATAACATTGAGAATTCAAACATGATTGACCATTTGGTTAAACTCTAACTATAATAAATGCCATACAGAAAGAAAACAAAAGACATAATACTTAACTTCAAAATGCTTATAGAGAATAAATCAATGACTAATGCATTCTTTTATTTTATCATGACAGAGAAAACTAGGATTGATTAATGTTTTTTAAGGAAAGAGGGGTTGTGTTTTATGATACTGAGATTAATTTGTTTTTCTTTTAGATTGTATCTTTCCTTACCATTATATAACTTTATTGTCAGAGATTTTCAGATTCAAGTTCACTTAAGTGGATTTCTAATTTCTCTAATTCATTATTAGCACCTAAAATATCTGGAGACTTTAACTTTGACAACATCTAGTGTGCTGGCAAGCATTAATCTAAAAAAGATCACAAGAATTAAAGAATAACATTGATTTGTATATCAATGAAAGTCAATAAACCCACAATAATATTGCAGATCTCTCAGGAAGGTTTTCTAATGGAGCTTCTCTAATACATTACTCTACTTTGAGTTGTTCAGAATTCCCTAAAATAGCAACTTTCACTTTTAGCTGTTATAACCCATGCCAGCTCTTTGATGATATTTTCTCTCAACATTCCAAGAGTTATGTCTCAATACATTTCTTAAATTGGTAATTTTATATAAAAGATGAGTGAATGCTGATTTAGAATGTCTTAGCTAGGAAAGCAGATACAGCTCATCCATGTCTGGCATACCTTTCTGTCCATGGAAGTTTTCTTTCTAATGATAGGGAAGTGAAGGAAGACATAAATTATCTTCTAACAAATTGTATATGCTTCTTTTATTTCCTGTCTCATGCAATTCTCTCATAAGCTAGGATGAAAAAAAATTGTGTCAAATTTAGATGATTTTCTATGATATTTGAAATAGGAAAATAGTCAGGGACAACCAAGAATTCTATCAATACTGGATACAGAAGAGGAAAAATTGCAGTCTTTTCTACACTTATAATATTAATGTATATCTGTCATGAGACTGAAGCAAAAATATGTCTAAAAGAAAGATGATAATTTCAGAAGAAAGTCAGATTTATGTCTATATTTGACACAAAAGTAGAACTGATTGATACTAATTTTAATTTAGATTTAGCATTTCTGAATCTGTATTTCAAGAATACAAGGCTATTCATCATAAATTATATAATTATGATACATTATTGACAAATTTCTTCCAAAAATATGAAAATCTATTTAAGTCAAGTTTGAACATGGATACGATTTGACTAATGAAAAAGCTATAGAAATAAACAATGAATGTACTGACCAGCTATTCACTTTGTAAAGATTCTACTGAATCCTCTCCTAATAGGTGGTCAATAATCTCAAGAATTAAAATAAATTTACTTTCACTAGTGGGAATTTAACTTACACAACAAGATATGAAAAAAAAAATTGGTTCTACCACACTGCCAGTTTTGAGGTAAGCTGGGATCTGATAGCAAATGAACTGAGCTAGCAATATTCATTTATGCTTTACTGACTGCCCCAATTTCCCTAAAAAATCTTCATGGGTCCCAAAAAGATCAGGGATGAAACAAAGTTGCCCATTTTTACCAATACTATTGAATAGTCTTGAAATGCTAGCTTTGGCAATAAAAGAAGAAAAAAATCAAAGGAATTAGAGTGTGTGATGAGGAAACCAAATTATGACTCTTTGCAGATGATATTATGGTATACTTAGAAAACCCTTGAGAATCAACTAAAAAAATTTTAGAAATAATCCACAACTTTAGCAAAGTTGCAGAATACACAAAATAAATGCACATAAATCATCAATATTTATATACATCACTAACAAAATCCAACAGCAAGAAATACAAAAAGAAATTCCATTTAAAATAACTGTCAATAATATAAATTTTTTGGAAACCTATATGCCAAAGGAAAGTCAGGAACCATATGAGCAAAACTATAAAACATTTTCCACACAAATAAAGTCAGATCTAAACAATTGGAAAGTCAGATCTAAACATGTGCTCTTGGATAGGTCAAGCAAATATAATAAAAATGACAATACTACCTAAATTAATCTTATTTAATGCTATACCAACCAAACTACCAAAAAATTATTTTATTGACCTAGAAAAAATAACAACAAAATTCATGTGAAAGAACAAAAGGTCAAGAATTTCAAGGGAATTAATGAAAAAATCAAAGGAAGGATTTCCACATCTAAAACTATATTATAAAGCAGAGGTCATCAAAACCATTTGTTACTGGCTAAGAAATAGACTAGTTGATCAGTGTAATAGCTTAGGTTCACTAGACAAAATTTTGAATGACTGTAGGAATCTAGTGTTTGACAAACCCAAAGACCCCAGCTTTGGTGATTAAAATTCACTATTTGACAAAAAACTTCAGGAAAAAATTGGAAGCTAGTATGGCAGAAACTAGGCGTTAACCCATACACTATATACCAAGATAAAATTGAAATGGGTTTATGATATAGACATGAAGAATGATATTATAAACAAATTAGAAGAACATAATGATAGTTTAGCTTTCAGATCTGTGGAGGAGGAAGAAATTTGTGCCCAAAGAAGGAGATCATATTGAACACAAAATAGATAATTTTGACTATAATTACTTAAAAAGTTTTTGTACAAACAAGACTAACACAGACAAGATTAGAAGGAAAGCAATAAACTGGGAAAACATTTTTGTAGCTAAAGGTTCTGATAAAGGCCTTATTTCTAAAATATATAGAGAACTGACTTAAATTTGTAAAAATTCAAGCCATTCTCCAATTGATAAATAATAAAAGGATATGAACAGACAATTTTCACATGAAGAAATTGAAACTATTTCTAGTCATATGAAAAGGTACTCCAAATTACTATTGATCAGAGAAATGCAAATAAAGACAGCTCTGAGATACCACTAGCTACCTCTCAGATTGGCTAAGATGACAGGAAAAGATAATGACCAATGTTGGAAGGGATGTGAGGAAAACTGGGACACTAATACATTGTTGGTGGAACTGTGAACATCCTGGAAAGCAATTTGAAACTATGCCCAAAAAGTTATCAAACTGTGGATATCCTTTGACCCAACAGTGTTTCTACTGGGTTTATATCCCAAATGTATCTTAAAGGAGGGAAAGTGACCCATATGTGCAAAAATGTTTGTGGCAGCCCTTTTTGTATTAGCAAGAAACTGGAAACTCAATGGATGCTCATCAACTGGATAGTGGCTGAATAAATTATGGCATATGAATGTTATGGGATATTGTTATTCTGTAAGAAATGACTAAAAGGATGATTTCAGAGAGGCCTGGAGAGACTTACATGAACTGATGCTAAGTGAAATGAGCAGAACTAGGAGATCATTATACATGGCAACAAGACTATATCGTGACCAATTCTGATGGACATGGCTATCTTCAATAATGAGATGATTCAAACCAGTTCCTGTTGTTAGGTGATGAAGAGCTATCAACACCTAGAAAGAGGACTGTGGGAATGATTTGTGACTCACAACATAGCATTTTCACTCTTTTTGTTGTTGTTGTTTGTTTTGCATTTTGTTTCCTTTCTCAGTTTTTTTTCTTTTTATTCCAAATTTTCTTGTGCAGCTAGATAACTGTATAAATATATATATATATATACATATAGTAGATTTAATATATATATTTACATTTTAACAAATATTTGACTACCTGCCAACTAAAGAAGGGATGGGAGGAAGGAGTGGAAAATTTGGAACAGAAGGTTTTGCAAGGGTCAATGCTGAAAAAATATCCATGTATTTGGTTTGTAAATAAAAAGCTTTAATAAAATAAATAAAATTCCCATGGGGTCTATCATTGCAGGCAAGGCAGTTTTCCAGTATCCTATATTGATAAAAGACAAGAATAGCTATTTCTATGAAGTTGGAATTATGTTTTCTGTATTTAGATACATATATATTTTTGCTCATCCCATGATGACTTCACCTTCAGAGGCTATGGAGAATGTTGGCTACTAATTTTTTTAAGGTAAGAAAGAGTTACAGTATCTTTTTTTTTGGGGGGGGAGACTGTTATATTTGGCCTAATTTTTAAAAATATAATTTATTTATAAAACAGCCTGAAGGATAATTAGTTAGTAACAAATTGAAAATTTAGAATAGCCCTTTAACTGTCATACAGAAATATCAATCACTAGGATCAAAGCATTAGTCCTACAGATAGATAAAAGATGAAGTCCTATTATGTTTTACTGTGTGAATGTATGACTCAAATTTTGGACTGGGTAGCAAGAAAAGATAGTCATTTCTGATTGTGTTTTGGAAAAGGAATTCAAGGCAAAAGAATGTACTTGGTGGACTTGCCCATCTAAAAAGAACATAACATTTTCCATGGTTATATATAATAGGTATAATAGTAGACACATTTTTACTTTCAATCTTTTGCTGTATTGAACAGAAAGGTTATTGAAAATGAGTTCAAAAGGTGAATCACTAGAGCCAGCTATAGAACTTTAAAAATAGTTGTAAAAAAAAAAAAATCTTTCTGTAGTTCACTATCATTACTTTCAAGTTCTATAAATCCTACTCTTCTCACTTTACCTAAAGGTAACTTATTGAAGTGGAAACTAAGTTCAGTCTCCATAAAATATCCTTACCCTTATTTTTTGTAAGTCACAGTGACCCAACCCCTTACATGAATTCTAACAATTTATTAAACAATTTGTTCCTTAATTAAATAGTGATTTACTTGCTAATTAATTTCATTCAATAAACTTTAAAAAATGTTTATGTCAAGTACTCTTTTTAAGACTGGAGTATTTGGTAAAAAATGTGAAATTAAATACAATTCCTAGTTTCAGATTACTTAGTGTTTTATAGGATAAAGAATTTATACTAACAAAAAGAAAATTAGCAAATATGTGATTATTACCAAGATGAAATATTGTGTGAAATTGGAAGCAGAAAATGTCATTTCAATAAGACTGACAAAGAACAGATAAGTCTGAATTAGAGTGCAAGCCACTGAGTGGAGCAATGGGTAGAATGCTAGGCCTTAAGTCAAGAAAACAGATCTTTGTTAAGTTCAAATCTAGCTTCAGACACTGACTGGACTAGTCACTTAACTCTGTTTCATCTCACTTTCTTCATCTGGAAAATGAGCTTGAGAAGGAAAAGGTAAATAACTAAAAAGGAATGTAAGCTATTTGAAGGCAGAGACTTTGTTTTAACTGCTTCTGTATTCCTTTGCAATTCCTAAAACAGTGTGAACTACAGAGCAAGGAATCAATAAATAGTCGCCTGTCTTTTTTTTTTTTTTTCAGTCTGTTTAATTGGTATTCATTTCCTAGAGTCTGTCGCTCTAGGCTATAGTCTTCTTACATCCCCTAATTCAAATTCAAGATTTTTTTTTCAGTCTATGGTAAGAAATGTAAAAACTCAGGAGACAAAATAAATCCAGATTATGCCCAACTCTAAAAAAATATAGATGACAGAGAAAAGTCTAAAAGTTGTCTGAACTTTTTCCAGCTCCACATGAAAACAATATGAAATCAATCGTCTAAGGAGATTCTGGAGCAAGAGAACCTACAAAAAGATAGGATGAAACAATTTTCCAGTTTAAGATAACTAAGAAGTACTTCAGGAAAGGTGTACTTTACTTGAGTAGAAAGGGAGGATAGGCCAGCAGGAGACTTTTAGCTACCACACTTATTAACAATCAATGCCCTTCTATCCTAACTCAGCAGATTAGTGGAATAGCAGCTTCAGGCAGAAGGCAAACAGCCAGTTCCAGAACCCAGGCAAAAATAAGTGGTGAGTTATCCCAGGCACTGAGAAAGCCAAGAGCAATTAAAGTGTCTTAGCTCAAAGCCAGTGAAAAGGCACAATAAAAAAAAAAATTGATTCAGGCCCCCTCTATTGTAGTGGGAGAGGTTAGGCACACAGAATACCATAGTCAATGACTGTAGTTATTGTTTCATAAATTCATAGGCTCCAACTTCTTGGATTAAGAATTTATTAAATGACCAAAAAAAAATCCTTCATGGAAAACTGGAAATTAGTATTACATAAGTATAGAAAACATCTCAAAACCTTTGTTCACATCATCATATAAGGTCAAAATGGATACACACTTCTGACACAAAACATAATAACATCATAAGTCAATTAGTAGAGCAAAAAATTGTTTATTTGGCAGATGTATGGAAAACTGAAGAATTGATGACCAAACAAGAAATAAAGAACATGACAAAATATGAAATGGATAATTTTGATTATTTTAAATTAAAAAGGTTATTTTTTTTGGCAGAAATAAAGCCAGTGCAACCAAAATCAGAAGGGAAACAGAAAACTGGGAAATACTTTTTGCAGTCAGTATTTTTGAGCCAAGTTTATAAGAATACATGTCATTCCCAGTTGAAAAATGGTCAAAAGTAATGAACAGGCAATGTTCAGATAAAAAAAAAAATAAAACCGTCTTTAGGCATATGAAAAATGTTCTAAACCACTACTGATTGGAGAAATGCAGATTAAAATGACTGAGAACTACAAGCTCACATCTGTTGAATTGGCTAAGATGATTGAAAAGAGAAAATTTTAATGCTGGAATTTTAATATAGAAAGACAGGAACTCTAATGCATTGTTGATGGAGTTGTGAACTGATCCATTCATTCTGGAGAACAATTTAGAATTATGCCCAAAGGTTATAACTTTGTACAGTGAGCAGAAGCGATGCTGATGATCAACTTTGATAGACTTAGCTCTACTCAGTAATACTATGATCTAAGACAACTCCAAAGAACTCATGATGGAAAATGCTATCCCAAGAAAGAATTATGAATATGATCTGAATGGGTTTCGATTTAAATGCAGATTGAAGTATCAATTTTTTCATTTTTTTCCTTTCTTATTATTTTCCCCTTTTTTCCAATTCTCCTTTCAAAACATGATTAATGTAGATTATATTTACTATGATTGCACATGTATAACATATCAGATTGCCTGAGATCTTGGAAAGAAAGGAATGGAAGAATAAAATTTGGAACTCAAAATCTTATAATAATTATAGTGAAAATTTTCTTTACATTTAATTGAAAAATTAATAGTATTAAATGGTAAAAACTAAACAGAAACACAAACAAACATTTAACATTTAAACAATGAACTATTTGGAGGTGATTTTATAACTGTTCATAGGCTTAATCTGCAATCATTTATGTTTGTTTGTTTTTTTAATTCTCATCACCTAAATAGCATTAACACAATGTCTTCATATAAACTAGTAAACATTCAAGTAGATGATACATTTCAATGACAAAAAAGAAAAAGTATCTTCTAGAAAGAATATCTTCAAAAGTATGCACCTACAACTAGGATGTTACTTTTCATATTTATGTAGACATATGGCAAAATAACATTGCCACTATTCTTGATGTACTAAATCTTAATTAACTGTTAAAATAAAAACCACCAAGAAAAACTTTAATTATTAAAATAAAAAATAAAAAACTACTAAAATAAAAATACTAAACTTTATTTAACTATTACAATAAAAACAATTTAGTTCTTACAAAGAGAAATTTTTGTGGAATAGATGTGGGGGATGGGTAAAGTTATGTTTTGACTTTCTATTTCATTAATATCAGTAACTAATTGTGAGGACTGTGTTAGCACCCTGGATACTTTAGAACCAGTGGAGTCAAGATCAACAAAAGTCCTTGATCTTTATTCTTTTTGGACATGAACGGAATGGTAATAGGAAGTGAGAGGAATTGCAACACAAATCTGCCAGGAGTGACTCTGGCTTTCTCACTCCACCCTCTTTTTCTTCCTCCCAAAATCTCTATATAGGCCAACAGATGGAGCCAGCACCGAATGGTGGGGCAGGCCATTTTCCAAGCAAATGCTAACAGAGAATTGTCCAATTGGTAATTAGCCTTAAGTGTTTAGACCTCAGTGCATCTTCTCAGTTTCAGCCCATTACAACTAATGGTAAGGAAAATTATTATCAACTGCAAGTCATCTAATTAATTTGTTATTTCACAGCCAGTCTTATATAGTAAGTTTAAGGATTCAGCTAAGGTCTTCATAACTTTGAGTCTATCTCTCTGTGCAGTACACTACATTGACCCTCTTATAATGATATAATATGTTCATTATATATGTTCATTATATAATATAATGTAAATTAATTTATTTTATAATATAATATATTATTAATATATTAATATATAAAATATATATTTAAATATATTTATTAATTAAATATATTAATTAAATTAATAATTAATAATTAATAAAATATATTAAATATAATTTAATTAATTATTATATATAATATATATTAATATAATATAATATAATTTAATTAATATAATTATGTAAATTAAATATAATATAATTATAATATATTATCATATAATAATATAATGAATATATAATCATATATGATATAATGATATAATATATTATATAATCATATATATACAATTACAATTACAATATATATATATATATTACAATTAAAAGACTATAATAAAAAAATGAACTATATTTGAGAGATGATCACTATAGAATTAAAACTTACAAGAAATGCTAGATATCTAGGTAAATCTCTTTAAAGTAAAAAAAAAAAATTTAGTGCCAGAGAAGTCAATTGACTTAATAAATGGGGAAAAGGAGCCAAGATTGCAAAGTGAAAGTAGGGAGTCAATCAAGTTCTTTCTCAAACCACTCTAAATACCTTTAAATAATGACTAATTTTTTAGAACTTTAGAATTCACAAAAAAGATGGAGTGGAAATATTTTACAGCTGAAGATGACCCAGAAGGTCAGGGGAAAGGACTTATTACATATGGTTGGGTCTGGGTTATAATCACCAGAGCACCCTGGGTCCCAAGAAACCAGGAATAGGCTGTGAGACATTCTGAATCTGTGGCACTGGCGATGATCTCCAGACCTTTCAGGCTACAGAGGCCAAAGCAACTCAGCAGGCTTACTAGGATCTTAGGGGAACCTGAACCCAGAGTCTGGTTTTGGGAGCCACAGAATTGACAACAGTGGCAATTCTTTGCCTTTACTGAGGAACAACTTGGTTGATTTGCCCCTATTGAAATTTGGGTTGCTGTGTTAGCTCATAGTACAGGTCCTAAGAAGGATTTCTGGAAACAGCTGCACAAAACTTATAAAAATTGAGACATTTCAACCTCCACCCTGGCAACAGAAAATTGGCTGGGAAAATAAACAAGCCACAGAAAAAAAGATTCTGACCATAGAAAGCAACTATGGTTATAAGAAAGATTAAAATGCACACTCAGAAGAAGATAACAAAGTAAAATATTCTACATCCAAAGCCTCCAGGAAAAATCAGAATTTGTCTTATGCCATGGAAAAGCTCAAAGGGGATTGTCAAATGAGAAAGAAGGCACAAAAGTTGTCTGAGGAAAATAATTCTTTAAAAATGGAATTGAGGAAATGGAAGCCAATAATTTTATGAAAAATCAAGATATAAAAAAATACAACCAAAAGGATGAAAAATTAGAAAACAATATGAAATATCTCATTGGAAAAAAACAGCTGACATAGAAAATAGATTCAGGAAAGATAATTTCAGAATCATAGTTCTACCTGAAATGTATGATTAAAAAAAAAAAAAACAGCCTGGAGGAATTATCAAGGTTATCAAAGTTATTCTAGATACAGGGAGTAAAATAGAAATTGAAAGAATCAACCAATCATCTCCTGAAAGAGATCCCAAGATGAAAACTCCAAGGAATATTAAAGCCAAATTCCAGAAACTGGAATCAAGGAGAAAATATTACAAGCATTCAGACAGAAATAATTTAAATATAATGGAGTCCCAGGCTGAATAACATAAGATTGAACAGCTTCAACAATAAAAAAATAAGAGGGATTGGGATATAATATTCCAGTGAGCAATGGAACTAGGATTACAACCAAGAATCAACTGACCAGCATAACTGAATACAACACTTCAGGGGAAAATGTGGATATTCAACTAAATATAAGCATAAATTATTCATATAAACTCCTTTCTCAGGAAAAGAATTGGAAATTGAGGAAATCTCAATCAATCAGGGAATGCTTAAATAAATTGTAATATGGCATAATAAAGGAATATTATTGTTCTATAAGAAATAATGAGCTGGATGCTATCAGAAATAATTGAAAAATTCTCCGCCATCTCAAACAAAATGGAATATATTGTGTACAAAGTAACAGGAAAGTTGTGGATTAATCTGCTGTGAATTATTTTACAATTCTCAGCAGTACAATGATCCAAGACTAGTCTGAAGGGCTTATGATGAAAAATTCTATCCATACCCAGAGAAAGATTGTTTATGAATACACACTGAAGTATACTTTATTTAAAACTTTTGTTTTTTCCCTTGAATTTTTCTTCCTGTTTTTTGTTGTTGTTGTTGTTGTTGGGGGTAGAGGTCAGTGGGTGGGCATGGAATTGATGTTTCTTTTTGCAACAAGATTTTTATTAAAATGTTTTGCACAACTTTACATGGACCTTTTCAATGGGGATATAGGGAATGGGGGAGAACCTGGAACTTAAAATTGTGAAAACATGTAAAAAATAATCTGCATGTAATTAGGGAAAATAAAATATTATAATGTGTCAAAATAAATGCCACATTGATAATTACTAATATAACCATTCCTCAGACTAAAATATTTTTAAAAATTCTGGTAAAGACACTGGAATAATTTACCATTTCCTCCTCTAGTGAATGCTTTTCTCAGGTTAATGTTAAGTGACTTGCCTAAGATCACAAAGGTAGGATTTGAACTCAAGTCTTACTGACTCCAGGCCCAATACTCTGTTCATTGAGCCAGCAGCTGCCTTATCATAGGATTTCCTTCTTGGAGATTAACTTACTTCTGTTTCAGAAAAATTAGTTAAAAGAGATAAAATTAGAAGAACAGTAGCAATGTGAAATTATATAAGAATATACTTCAATCTATTATTTTTACTTATCACATGGAAAAGGTTTTTTAAATGTTTTAAACTGCATAGAAGAAATTCATTGCTACAAATCCTGTTTATACATGAAGTTATTGTCTATTGTTCAAATTTTCCCAAAGGTTATTAAATCACCTCAAAACTAATTGGGGAATGAATCAGTAACAAATTTACCAAGAGAGATTTCATCATTACCAGGTAGTATGCTTCTTTTGTTCTGCACATATAGAAATGTGGTTGTTGATGGTTTTTTGCCCCATTTCCAGCTATGTATGGGGTGGAAAAAGTAGAAAATGTGGAAATATTTAATTAAATAATGGAAAATACAGTTTAAATTTGTTCTGTGCTAGGTGGGAAGGATTCAGACTAGTGTCCAGATCAAGCTCTGAATAAAAATGTATATTCAACATTAGAAAAAAATAAGAAATTCAGAAATTAAAAAGGGATGGTTAACTTAGCTATAGCAAGAGAATGATGTTTTTTTTTTTTAATCCAGCATGTCATTTTATTTTTTTTATAATTTTATTTTTTGTTTACACTTAAAGCTTTTTATTTTCAAAACATATCCATAGAAATTTTACAACATTCATCCTTGCCAAATCTTTTGTTCCAAATTTTCCCCTCCCTTCTCCTCTTTGGTAGCAAATTTCTTCCTTGTCCATAGATCTGAGAAGTAAACTATCCTATGTTCTTCTAATCGGTTGATAATATCATTCTTTATGTCAAGATCATGAACCCATTTCAGCCATATCTTGGTATATGGTGTTAAGTGTGGGTCAATGCCTAGTTTCTGTCATACTCATTTCCAATGTTACCCTGAAGATTCTGTCAAATAGTGAATTCTTATACCTAAACTTGTGGTCTTTGTTTTTGTCAAACACTAGATTGTTATAGTTATTTGTGAGGACTGTGCTAGCACCCAGGATACCTCAGAATCAGCTGGAGTCAGGATAAGCAAAAGTCCTTAGTCTTTATTCTTAGTCTTTAGGGGTAGAAGTGAAGGGGATGGAAGAGAACCTCTGCAACCATTTTTTCCCTCATCCACTGCAAAAAGTGACTCTGGCTCATCTTACTCTATCCCCCTAGTCCCTCTTACAATCCACTGTATATACCAATCATTGAGCCAGCACAGGATAGTGGGAAGGACCATTTTCCAAGCATATGTCCATACAGTATTGTCCAATAGGGCACTAATTAGCACTAAGTGCCTGAACTTACCTCAGTGCTATAACTCAAGAGTTTCAGCCCTCTACATATTGACTATTTTGTCTTGTGAACCTAACCTATTCCACTGAGCAACTAATCTCTTTCTTAGCCAGTACCAAATGGTTTTGATGACCACTGCATTATAATATAGTTTTAGATCTGGTACGGCTAGGCCACCTTCATTTGTTTTTGTTTGTTTGTTTGTTTGTTTGTTTCTCATCAATTCCCCTGAAATTCTTGACATTTAGTTTCTTTCAGATGAATTTTTGTTGTTATTTTTTCTAGGTCTATAAAAAAGTTTCTTGGGAATTTGATTGGTATAGCTCTAAATAAATAGATAGATTTAGGTAGTATTGTCATCTTTATTATATTTGCTGAACTTACCCAAGAGCACTTGATATTTTTCCAATTGTTTAGAACTGACTTTATTTGTGTGGAAAGTGATTTTAATTTTATTCATATAGTTCCTGACTTTCCTTTGGTAGATACATTCCCAAATATTTTATACTATCGATAGTTATTTTAAATGAAATTTGTCTCTGTATCTCTTGCTGTTGGATTTTGTTAATGACATATAAAAATACTGATACTTTGTGTGAATTTATTTTGTATCCTGTAACTTTGCTAATGTTGTGGATTAATTCCTTTAATAACTTTTTCTTCTCTTTTTGGTAAAGCTAACATTGCTAATTCAATATTTAATAGTAATGGTGATAGTGAGCAACCTTATTTCACTCCTGATCTTATTGGGAATTGTTCCAGTTTATCCCCATTATATGTGATGCTTACTGACAATTTTAAATAGAGGCTACTGACTATCTTAAGGAAAAGCTCATTTATTCCTATACTCTCAAGTGTTTTTAATAGGAGTAGATGGTGGATTTTATCAAATGCTTTTTCTGCATCTATTGATCTATTGAAATGATCATGTAGTTTTTGTTAATTTGGTTACTGATATAGTCAGTTATGCTAATAGTTTTCCTAATATTGCACCAACCCTGCAATCCTGGTCTAAATCCTACTTGGTTGTGGTATATTATCCTGGGGAATATTTTCTGTAATCTTGTTGCTAATATTTTATTTAAGATTTTTGCATCAATATTCATTAGGGAGATTGGTCTATAATTTTCTTTCTCTGTTTTGACCCTATTTTGGTTTAGGTATCAACACCTTATCTCTGTCATTAAAAATGATAGGAGTACTCTTTCCCTATTTTTCCAAATAGTTTGCATAGTATTGGACTTAATTGTTCTTTAAACGTTTGATAGAATTTCCTTCTAAATCCATCTGGCCCTAAGGATTTTTTCTTGGGAATTTATTAACAGATTGTTCTATTTCTTTTTTCTAAAATTGGACTATTTAAGTAACATATTTCCTTTTCTGTTAATTTGGACAAACTATATTTTTGTAGTTCCACTATTCACCAGTTCACTTAGGTTAACAAATTTATTGGCATAAAATTGGTTGGGCAAAATAACACCTAATTCTTGATCTGATTTCCTCTTCATTGGTGGAAAGTTCTTCCTATTCCACTGATCAACTGTTCTATTTCTTAGCCAGTACCAAATGGTTTTCATAATTACTGCTTTATAATATAGTTTTTAGTTCTTTTTGTATTTGTCCAATTGAATTTTTAAATGAGTTGTTTTGCTCTATGGATTTTTTTCCATTTCACAAATTCTGTTTTTCAGAATTGTTTTCTTTTACCAGTTTGTCAGATCTATTGCGTAAGTAGTTATATTTTTTTCCATTTTACTATCTATTTTGTAAGGAATTTTCTTCAAATGATTTCTGTGTTTCCTTTTCCAAATCTTCTAGCAAAGTTCTCATGTCCTTTCTCCATTTTTCTTCTACTCTTTTAAGATCCTTTTTAATTTCTTATAGGAGGGCCTTGTGTGATGGGAACCAATTTATATCCCCCTTTGGGTCTTCATCTAGAGATGATTTGCTTTTAGTCTACTCAAGGTTTGAAATGTGTTCTTCTCTTTCACCATAAAAAGTATCTATGGTCACAATTCTTATTGCTTTTTTGCTCTTATTTTTAAGTTGATTCTCATCTTTTAGGGTAAGGGAGATTGTCAAAGCGTCCTCTACAAGCAAAAATGGCTGCACTGAGTCAGTGATGACTTATTTTGATGGGTGTGGCCACATCCTATGAAAGTCTAGCATTTTGGGCTTCACTATTTCCCTTTTATGTTTGTGTTGGATATTTTATAGCTTCTCTGCTGATTTAATAGCTTGCAACAAGGATAAAATAGCCAACATGTCTAGATTTCTCCCTGTAAATTCTCCATGCATCTCACACTGCCCCAGGGCTGTGTGTTGCGTGCAATCACTTCTATACTCTGCCTACTTGTGCTTAGCTTTCCTTGGTGTCCTATTGAAGCAGACCTTTTCTGGAGATCTTTGAGATTATCATTTGCTAGTAATTTGTTATGCTTCCATATTCATGGATATTCTGTAACTCCAAAACTAATTCAGAAGCTAGATTTGCTAGTTAGTCTGGGGGTTATGGGAAGAGGTCAGTAAAAAAACAGGTGTTCTCTCTGCCATCTTGTCTCTGCTTCCCTTTCCCTCTTTTTTATCCCTTTCTCCTTGTACTTCTATTCTCCCTTCTATTAGCCTACCCCTTTCCTTTCCTTTTTTTTTTTTTTTTCTGTGAAGCTAAACATGTCTGATATGGTCTCTTTGAGCCAAATCTGATGAGAGTAATATTCCCACAATGCTCATTCCCCCTCCCTTCTTTTCCTCAATTGTTCTAGGTCTTTTATGCTTCTTCATGAGATGTACCACATTTTACCTATGTTTTCCTCTTCTTTCAGTACAATCTCCTTTCCTCCTCTAGTTTTTCTTTTTTTTTATTTCATTACAATAAAATCAAATTATACCTGCACTCTTTAAGTATAATTATAAGAGATACAGTTCTTGAGAGTTAAACATATCTTCCCACATAGGGATGTAAACTTTTTAACTTTTAAAAGAAGCAATTATTTTTTTTCCTTTTTTATCTTTTTATGCTTCTTTTAAGTTCTTTATTTGAAGATCAATTTTTTTCTTCAGCTCCGGTCTTTTTATCAGAAATAAATGAAATTCACCTGTTTCCTTGAATGTCCATCTTTTTTCCCCTAAAAAGTAATGCTTAATTTTGCTGCCTAGTTGATTCTTGGCTGTGATCCAAGTTCCTTTGACATATTATTTTGATTTAGATACCCTATGTAAAACTTGGGCACAAGAGAAGTAAGGTATTTCTCTATAGTAAGTGTCCAATGTGCATGTATCTATATCAATACAGTATTTTGCAAATAGCCTTACTTTTAATGGAATAATTTAAGGAAATTAATTTTATTTATAAAGCTGATTATTGTAATAACAATACATAAAACCATAAATGCCAAAATTAATGACAAAGAATAATATTTTTAACTTTTAGATAAAAAGATCTTTTTAACTCTGTGTCAAAACTCATTTGACATTAGCCTGCACTGACTTCTCATGATGTTGGCAAATAGCAGCCACATATTTTCATATTTATACATTTTGTACTTATAATATTAAATAATTGCTGCACTATGTTCACATTCAATTGGGCAAATTTGTCATGTTGTCCTCGCTGTTGATCTTGATTTTAATTTGCTTTTTTTTGAAAAGCATAAATTTATATGTTTTAATTATATCCAGTAATTTTTGCAATCCTCCTATGCCCACTCAATTACATGAGTGTCTTGCATGACTTTTCCTAAAAGATACCTCCCGGTTGGGAAACTCCGTTTTAAAGCTATAAGTTGTAGATTAATTGATGATCTGTATTGGTAGAGAAAGCAATTTCTTTACTAGAAGCTCAAAATCTTTGTGTGTGTGTGTGTGTGTGTGTGTGTGTGTGTGTGTGTGTTGATATTATTACTATAACTATTATTTGTAGAAGTAGTAAAAGTACCAGTAGTAAACCAGTGTACTCTGTTATCCTTAGTTATTAAACTAACAGCTTTCATCAGATTACATCAAAAGGGCATATATTGAAATATGAGCTAGTACATAAAGGATAAAGATATAAAATTGTGTAGGAAGAGCAAAAAATAATTTTAAAATGCTTCATTGAGTAGAGATGTAAAAATCATTTTACCTGCTTATACCATATGTATGATCATCTCAACCACTGATTGATAAAATGTTATGCTATTTTTTAATACTGGATATCTATTCATGCCCTGTTATTCATGAAGTAAAAATATAAACTAATTTCTTTAGCTCTCTATTTCCAAGATGATAAAGAATCTTAACTGGGATATATGCTGTCTAAAGTTGCTAAATATTTAAAATATTTGGACTCAAAAGTAATATGATTAAACAACCCTATGCTTTGTGAAATATTTGTGACTATTTGCCTCAGTTGTTCCATTTATCTCTCTTTTTTTCACTTTTTTTCCTCATTTTTGACTTCACATGTAAATAACTGGGTAGATAAAGGGGAAAAAATGATCTGTGGGAAGGAGTTAATTTAGCATTAGCATTTTTTCAAATATTTCAGAGTTTCTAAAGCTATTGCTTCTAGGTTCCCGCCCTCTTGTTTTTTTACATTTGTGCTAAGCTCAATAGAAATGTAATTCATATTTCATTTTTCAGCGTGTTACTAAGACTCATTTCCTACTATTTATGAAAGAAATTGCATTTTCCAAGGAAAAATTCAAATAACAAGACATCTCACTGAATATACTGGTAAATTGTGGATGTAAAATGGTTTCTGAATTGGGAAAAATGTTTTCCCATTTCAGGTTCAGATTTAATGCCAACTTTTGATGTTTTGGTAACTAACAGATATGATAACTCTTAAGTGGTGGCAACATGGAAAACACCTGTTTGAACTTTTTTTATTTATCATACCCTGAAAACTCAATTGACTGCCCATTAATTAAGAAATGGCTGAAAAAAGTTGTGATATATAATTGTGAAGGAATATTATTGTGCTATAAAAATGACAAGCAAGATGCTTTCAGGAAATCTTGGAAATACTTAGATAAGCTGATTCAAAGTAAAGTGAACAGGACCAAGTCAGAGTGCACAGTAACAGTAATATTGTAGGATGACCAGTTTTAAATCTAACTCAGCAATATGATGACCTGAGGTCATTGTAAAGATATATTAAAGAGAAATTGGGAGGAATACCATAGAGTAGAGATATCAGTGAGACCCCCAAATCATATATTATTTCTAATATTTGCTATACCAGAATGAGAATTTAAAAGTAGTTACCAAATATGTAACAAAATAAAAATGTAATAGAGGGCAAATAATGATAATATATGGTATGCATGCATTAGTAGGTGCTCTTATTATGGTTTAATTATTAATTAAAATTAGTTTGACATTGCTTCTGTGAATGATAGTTCAAGTAGAGGTACATTCATGACAGTGAAAGGTGGAAATGGGAAAAGAGACCTATGCCAGTATTTCTATGATAGTTCTATATTCTATTGTATTATAATATATTTTGTTAAATATTTTCCAATACACTATAATCTGAGTCTATTGAAACTCAATAGACTTGTTCATATGGCTCTGGCATAAATGATAAGCTTCATGGCTGTGAAACCATTGACATAATGGTTTTAATAAAGATCATTTAATTTTTTTTCCAGAGAAAAAAGTGCAGCATCCCAGCTCCTGTCTGTCAAAGCTGGCTATCACCAGCTTGTTGACTAATATGACTCTGTATGGACCATAGTTTCAAATAAAAATAATATTCCTAAAAAAAAAAAGCTTCTTTCTATTATGATTGAAGTTGTTTTCAAGAACCGTTTTTCAGTTATTCAGTTATTCAGTCTTGTCTAACTCCTTAGGTTCCTGTGGACCACTAGCACAACAATACTGTACTTGGGATTTTTTTGAGTAAGATACAGAGGTATGGTTTGTGCTTTCCTTCTTCCCTGTATGAAGGCAAATAGAAATTCAATGACGTGCCTAGTGTAATAGAAGTTGTAAGTGTCTGTGACTGGATTTGAACTCTGGTCTGCCTGAGCCTAAAACCAGCTCTCTTATCTATTAAGATACTTAGTAGTCTCTATGTATGTATTATTTCTTTCTATTGATTTTTGAAAGACCACAAAACATAAATACAATATGTACTTTTTACATAATATTTATACAATTAATTGTAATATCTAGGTTGCAAAGAAATCTTGAAGATAACTTCAAAATTTTGATTTTAAATAATAAGAAACCAAGGTCTAGATAATGGTAATGGTTTCTCCAAAGTCATACATTGAGTCAGGAGAAGGGTTTGGTTTAAAAAAATCATAAATATACATATTATGTGTATACATGTATATATATATATATATATATATGCACACATATATGTATATGTATATACACACATATATGTATATATATACATGTATATACATGCACAAATACATACATACATATGTAGTTCAAATTCTTATTTGCTGGATTCAAATTCCCATTTTGTTTGCTACATCCATACTCTTGGGCAAATCAATTATTCTCTCTAGAATTTATTTTTTGTAGCTCTAAATCTAACATTCTATTACTTTTCTTAATAAACTATGTGGCCTTATCATTGATCAATATGTATATATGTGAGTATGTACATTATGATCTCAAGGATGCCATTCCCCAAGATTAATGAATTTCCTTCAATATATGTAACAATGAGTTCTCTCAACTAAATAATATGTAACATAAAAAAATTCTTGTTTTAGACTTCTTATACTTTTATTGAACCTATTAGTCTGTTTCTAGTTTAAAGCATATTTTTACATCTATAACTATTTTTAAAATTATATTTTGTATTAAAATATTTGGTGGATGTACTCACATAAAAGAGAATTAAGGAATTTGTGAAGTTCATAAAACCATACTAAGTAGTTTTTTGTTCATTTTACATGATCAATAGTATTGTACAAATGTTCTTAAATTGTTGACATAGCCAGTCATATCGTTAAAATATTTTTAGCATATATTCAATGTATACATGATGTTAAACTGCCTTGTCAAAAATTTTATATAAATTTTCTCATTATGATGATGCCTATTGTTTTAGGTCTTCATCTATTCATGGATTTTCCATCTTCATTTCTGAAAGGATTTGGGTGGGCAAAAATGTAGTAAAAACCTCAGTTTCCATTATATTTTGATAATGTAAAAAAAAAAAGCTTGCAGCTTCAAATTCTTTACTTATATTAAAAATGACACTCTTTTTCTTTGTATTACTGATTACTATGCTACTCAATAGGAGTTCATTTCAAGAATCAGTGCATTTAAAAGGAGGGAGGTGGGGAAAAGATTTACTGGAAGAAAAGGAAATGAAGAAAATTCTCCAATATAGAGTTCACTTTCTTTTTTACTCACCTTTTTGTCCATGAAATTGATTGCTTCTTTACTTATGGAGCCACTCGAGTATGGGAATTCCAATTTTATTTTATTTATCATAGTTAAAAAAATTAGAGTATGTTGTCTGAAGCTGAAAATTCATGAGGTGTCAGCTTCCATTGTTTTAGTTTTATTTAGTTGCTACTAAATTTTACTAAGTGTAAATAAGAAGAAATAAGAAGGGAAGTATGTTTACTCTGAGCTTGGTGGTTCCTACTGAAACCTTTTTATTGCCTCTTGGATTTTGTTGCACATCTTGTCACAAGACTGTCATGTCTGAACTAGCTTTCTGGAGGATTTCAGGATCAGCCCACGTCCTTGGTCTTAGTGAAGGAGTTAGGTCAGCCACCAAGAGGTTGGTCAAAGATAGAATGTCTATCTTCCAGTCCTTCTTAGCCTTTATATACCTTATTATAATTACATCATTACAGCATACTGATTATGTGTGAACTTAGAGAACCATTACATCACCATACTAAGTATATATGTGAACTAGAGAACCATTATATCATCAATTCTATTGAGTTAACACCTTGTTTCAAGTATATATCTCCAGAGTTCTAGCTCTTTCCACAAAACCATTGGAACTGGCCTGAATCATCTCATTGTTCTTTGGACACAAATTCCTTTCTTCTCCACAGATTTGAGAGGTAAACTATTGTATGTTCCTCTACTTTGCTTATAATATCACTCTTTATGTCTAAATCATAGATTAATTTAGAGCTTATTTTAATATGTGATGTTAAATGTGGGTCAAGCCCTAATTTCTTCCATACTAATTTCTAATTTTCCCAGCAGTTTTTGTCAAATGGTGAGTTCTCTTACTTATCTCAAAACCTGGGGTCTTTGGATTTGGCAAATACTAGATTGCTATAGTTAGTGCCTATGAAGTTGTTTGGCCTAGGTTGTTTGTGGTTGTAATCCTAATTCAGTTGCTCTTTAGGATATCATATTCCAAGAATGAGTAATTCCATTACTATGCAAACTATGTAGAAAAATAATGAAAGGAGTTCTACCAAATTCCTTTTATGACATAGATGTGCTGCTAATACCTAAACAAGATAGGGTTAAAAAAGAAAAAAAATTATACACCAATTTCCCTAATACTTATGCAAAAATATTAAATAAAATATTAGTAAAGAGATCACAACAAGTTTTCCTCAAGTTAATACACTATAACCAAGTAGGATTTATAATGGGAATGCAGGGCTTTCAATATTAGGAAAACTATTAGTATAATTGACACTAACTAAACTAATAAAAATAAAATGATTAAGTCAATAGATGCAGAAAAAGCATTGGACAAAATCCAACCCTCATTCCTTTAAAAAATATGAAAGCATATAGAAATAAATGGAGTTTTCCTTAAAATTATCAGTATCATCTATTTAAAACCCTCAACAAACACCATATGTAACCTAGAACCATTCCCACTTACATCAAAAGTGAAACAAGGCTGCCCATTTTCACCATTACTATTCAATATCGTATTAGAACTCTAAACTTTGAGAATGAAAATTGAAAAAAAGATCAAAGAAATTAGAGTAGGTAATGAGGAAACCAAATTATCACTCTTTATAGATGATATGATGGTATAGTTAGATAATTCTAGAGAATCAACTGAAAACCTACTAGAAACAATTCACAACTTTAGCAAAGTTGCAATATACAAAATAAATTCTCATAAATTATCAACATTTTTTATATATTACCAACAAAGTGCAGCAGCAAGAGTTACAAAGAGAAATTTCATTTAAATAATGGTATAAAATATATAGGAATATATAGGAATATATAGGAATCTACCTGCCAAAGGAACATATGGACCTATACGAACATAAATACAAAACACTTTCCACAGAAATAGTCAGATCTAATCAACTGAAAAAATATCAAGTGCTCATAAGCAGGTCAAACTAATATACTAAAAATGACAAATTAATTAATTAATTAATTAATCTATTTATGCAATGTCATGGCAATCAAACTCCCAGACATTATTTTACAGAGCTAGAAAAAAAATCATAACAAAGTTCATCTGGAATAAAAAAAGGCTAAGAATCTCAAGGGATTAATGAAAAAATGCAAGTGAAGGTGGCCTCCCTGTACCACAAAACTATCATGAAGCAGCAGTTATCAAAACCATTTGGTAATGGCTAAGAAATAGTTGATCAGTGGAATAGTTTAGACATATGAGACCCGATATTCAATGACTATAGTAAATTAATGTTTGACAAACCCAAAGACTCCAGCTTCTGGAATAAAAGCTCATTACTTCCCACAAATTGAAGAAAATTAGAAATTAGTATGGCAGAAACTAGGCCTTGATCCATACCTAACACCATATACCAGGATAAGATCGAAATGGTTTCATGATTTAGACACAAAAAGTGATATTATGAGCAAATTAGAAGAAAAAGAATAATTTCTCTCACAAATTTGTAGCCAAAAATGAAATGGAGTACACTACTAAATATAAAATGGATAATTTTGATTCCATTAACTTAATTTTTTTTTTGTATTAAGAAAACCAATTTAGACAAGATTAGAAAGAAAGCAATAAATTGGGAAAAATTTTCTGATAAAGGCCTCATTTCTGAAATATCTAGAGAATTGACTCAAATTTATGGGAGTTCAAGCCATTCTCCAATTGATAAATGGTCAAAGGATATGAACAGACAATTTTCATATGAAAAAGAAATATTTTCATAGGACTAGAAATGGTTTCAATTTTTTCATCCTTCTCCATAGATCTCTGCCAGCCTTTTTTGGATCTTCCTGGGCAAGAAACGGGAAACACAATGGATACCCATCAGTTGGAGAATGGCTGAATAAATTATGGTATATGAATATTATGGAATATTATTGTTCTATAAAAAATGATCAGTAGGATAACTTCAGAGAGGCCTGAAGAGACTTATATGAACTGATGCTAAGTGAAATGAGCAGAACCCGAAGATCATTGTACATGGCAACAGCAAGATTATATGATGATCAATTGTGATGGATATGGATCTTTTCAACAATGAGATGATTCAGGCCAGTTCCAATGGTCTTGTGATGAAGAGAGTCATCTGCAACTTAACAATGGACTATGGAAATTGAGTGTGGATCACAATATAGTATTTTCACTCTTTTTGTTGTTGTTTGCTTGCATTTTTTTCTTTTTTTTCTTTTTTTTTTTTTGATTTGATTTTTCTTGTGCAGCATGATACTTGTGAAAATATGTATAGAAGAATTGCCCATGTTTAAGATATATTGGATTGCTAAATTACTCACTTTCCCGTGGGTGAGGGGAAGCAAGGGAAAAAATTGAAACACAAGGTTTTGCAAGGATGAATGTTGAAAATTTCTATGTATATGTTCTGAAAATAAAAAAGCTTTAATATAAAAAAGAATATCATATTCCAAGGCCTCTCATCATTTAATTTATAAATTAGTACAATTTGTATTCTCCTGACTATGGCTCCACAATATTTGATTTTTTGTTGTTGTTGTTGGTTAATTTTTCCCCCTTAAATTTGGGTGTAATGAATCTGGGAATTTTTATTTTAAGATGTGTTTCAAGAGATTATTGGCCAGTTCTTCTGATTTCTATTTCACCCATGTTGAGAATATTAGGGCAATTTTCCATGATAATAGCTTGAAAAATAATGTCTGAATTATTTTTTGATCATGACTTTCAGATAATCCAATAAAACTTTAAATTATCTTTCCTCAATCTATTTTGTGAATCTCAGCTAGTCTAGATTTTGAGTGACCACGAACATTCTTTCCACACTGTAACTGTGACTACCAATGTCCTAGTTCTCCTCCTGACTCTTTGACTGTGACCCAGAACTGAGAATGGACAATGGAATATAGTATTCTATTCAGTACCAGCAAAGCATTCCCTATAATTCTCATCTGACCAGTTGTTAGACACTACTGTCTGTGTCCTAAGAACTTTAAAAGTTGTACCTGTTTATTCAGTTATACCTATAACTTATTTACTGGGGTGTGGCCTGTGTTGTACAAACATACATTTTTACCTCACGTAGACAGACATTTGCTGATGACCTTCTAAACGTGTCTTTTGCTGGAAAAAAAAAAATGTTGCCCCTTATCCTTTTGTTAGATCTGCTACATTAGAATGAATTTTAAGGCATTATTTTAAATTTATGTGAAGTGGAATTTGGGAGAGATCAGGAGAATAACTGCCTTTCCTTACTCATGTTGGCTTAATCTCCTCCATACAATTTCTATATCTTAAATATTCCGTCTAAAATCTCTGTCCTTCAAGATCAAACAATGCTACAATGAAGGTTTCTCATTTTACCAAATTCATCCTTTTTCACAGAAAGTGCATATACATGTGTATGTGTGTCACACACATATTTGCACATACATTACATCATAGAAATCTCTTTTATGTACTTGTCACATTCTATTTTTATAATACATATGTGTTTATCCCCCTACTTGGTTAAGAGATAAATGAGGACAGGGTATTTATTTCATTTATCTTTGTATCACTTCCAGTTAATTCAATTTATTTATTTTATCTAAATAAAATAATTTATTAAAGTGTTCTTTTAAAATGGTATTAGCATTTTAAACCTTTCTTTAATTGTGTAATGAAAAACTTTTTCTTCATTAAAAGGAAGGTCATGTAGCAGGAAACAGGGAGGTTTTTCAGGCAGCAGAGTATTGAAATCAATGGCCACTTGTCTTACTCTGAAAATAAACTGTACTTAACAATTTTTGGGCGACAGTGTTTTGTGAAAATTGTCTGGAAAGGATGATTGATACTTAACTCAGGTAGTTGCTGTTCTACTAAGACTGCTTTAAATCTGATCTTGTAATTCTGAAGAATAGAGGTCTCTTCATTGCTTTGACTATTACCTTAAAAAAATGACCTCTATTTTGCCCTAATATAGGAGTGCTTCCTAAAGAGAACCTTTCTAGAGCCTTTTTAGTTAATTCCTTCTTTACTGATCCACAGACTATCATTTCATCAGTTCCTTTAAATTAAATCAAATCCTGACTTTGTATTCCCCCTGTCCCCATCTTTCTTTCATTGCCTCCTTCTGACTCCCTCCCCTCAACACAATCATAGTGATGTGTACCATGCCAGAAATTTCTTTGGGATAAGGAATTATTCCATTTGGCAATACAGGACATCACCTTCTTTATAATTTATGCACTTAGAGATGTGCCTAAAACATTTAGATGGTTGTGACCAGCTTATAAGGCTAGAGGAGACCTTAAGGGACCAGGAAAAAGGACAAGGATAATTCTGAGATTAGAATTTTGCATTTCTTCAGTTAGAATTCAATGATCGTTGGGATATATACATGTATACATACATATGTGTAAGTAAATATATAATATAGATAGAGATACATGCAAACATATATACATATAAGTGCATATAATATATACTATAGTTATATATATTCATGATTATAAATATATGGAATTTATGTATATGCAAATATAATATATTATATTATTTCATCTCTGATTATTAATTTAAAAATAAATAAATGAGCCTTCAAAATATATTTTCTTTTTATGGCTTTTATTTACTGAGTCACAGAATTTTGAGCTACAAGTAATTTTAAGGGATTATTTACTCCTAATCATTTGTTTTAGATGAGTAAATTAAGGCCCATGGAGAAATAACTTGTGTAATGTCACACAGGTAGTATTTAATAAGATTTGAATTTTTTTGGCTCCAAATCTGTGCTGTTCTGAGTATATCAGTTCATTTGTCTTCTGACTCATTGCAATTCTGACTCACTAATCTTGCAAACCTAGACATTGGCAGCCCACCCAGTTTTAAACTATTTCTTGCTCTGACCTCTTATTTTTATCCAGTCCTTAATAGCTTTGCCCCTGTTTTCCCTTACTCTTGGCCACTTTTCAAGCACACTGACCAGAGGCAACCCATACCCTTTTTGTGACACTTTGAAATACACTGTGGGAACTGATATGGTCCATCTTGGTGAGAGATTTTACTTTCTCAACTCAGCAGTTTGACTTAATTGAACAGTAATATTTATTTCACATTAAGAACATTTATAATATTAGGCTAATGGAGGGGGCAGGGAGAACAAATTGAAGAGATCATGATTTATTTTGAAAATGATTTCCCTAAAAAAAGAATGAAAAGAAGAAAATAAGAGATGAAGTTTAATTTGAAAAAAAAATATCAATATAAATCAGAAGCCTTACCTTGTACATCTTATATTTTCATCATGGTTGATTACAGACCATTCTATTTCTTCTTTTTTTCTCTTACCCCCCATCTGTTTTCTACCTAAATTCTCAAGGAAGTAGAGAAATTTTAAAAATAATCAGAAAATAAGAGAAGAGAATAGGAAAATAACTATAATATTCATCATAGCAAAGGAATTTATCTCTCACCACCAAATAAATTATCCTTAAAACCATACTTTTCCAACAATTAACAAAATGTGGATTTTTGAGTTAGGGAAAATTTAAAACATTTTTGAAAAAAAACATGAGTAGTAATTCTACCCATAAATGTGAATGGGATGAACTCCCCCTTAAAGGGGAGGCAGATAGTAGACTGGATCAAAAGTCAGAACCCTACAATATGTTGTTTACAAGAAACACATTTAAATCAGGGAGATACATACAGAGTAAAGGTAAAAGGCTGGAGCAAAATCTATTATGCTTCAGGTGAAGTCAAAAAAGCAGGAGTAGCCATCCTTATCTCAGATGAAGCAAAAGTAAAAATTGATCTTATTAAAAGAGATAAGGAAGGAAACTACATCCTGCTAAAGGGTAGCATAAACAACGAAGCAATAACAATATTAAACATATATGCACCAAGTGGTATGGCATCCAACTTCCTAAAGGAGAAGTTAAGAGAGTTGCAAGAAGAAATAGACAACAAAACTGTAATAGTAGGAGATCTCAACGTTGCACTCTCAAATGAAGGTGGCTTAGCTGTACCAGATCTAAAATTATATTATAGAGCAGCAGTTACCAAAACCATTTGGTATTGGCTAAGGAATAGATTAGTTGATCAGTGGAATAGGTTAGGTTCAAGGGACAAAACAGTCAACAACTATAGCAACCTAGTCTTTGACAAACCCAAAGACCCCAGCTTTTTGGATAAGAACTTACTGTTTGATAAAAATTGCTGGGAAAATTGGAAACTAATATGGCAGAAACTAGGCATTGATCCACACTTAACTCCGTACACCAAGATAAGGTCAAAATGGGTTCATGACCTGGGCATAAAGAAAGAAATTATAAATAAATTAGAGGAACACCGGATAGTTTACCTCTCAGACCTGTGGAAGGGGAAGGAATTTATGACCAAAGAAGAACTAGAGATCATTACTGATCACAAAATAGAAAAATTTTGACTATACCAAACTGAAAAGTTTTTGTACAAACAAAACTAATGCAGACAAGATTAGAAGGGAAGCAATAAACTGGGAAAATATTTTACAGTCAAATGTTCTGATAAAGGCCTCATTTCCAAAATATATAGAGAATTAACTCTAATTTATAAAAATCAAGCCATTCTCCAATTGAAAAATGGTCAAAGGATATGAACAGACAATTTCTAGATGAAGAAATTGAAAATATTTCTAGTCATATGAAAGATGCTCCAAGTCATTATTAATCAGAGAAATGCAAATTAAGACAACTCTGAGATAACCACTACACACCTGTCGATTGTCTAAGATGACAGGAAAAATAATGATGATTGTTGGAGGAGATGTGGAAAACTGGGACATTGATGCATTGTTGGTGGAGTTGTGAACGAATCCAACCATTTTGAGAGTAGTTTGAACTATGCTCAAAAAGTTATCAAACTGTGCATACCCTTTGATCCAGCAGTGTTACTACTGGGCTTATATCCCAAAGAGATCATAAAGAAGGGAAAGGGACCTGTATGTGCACGAATGTTTGTGGCAGCCCTCTTTGTAGTGGCTAGAAACTGGAAACTGAGTGGATTCTCAACAGTTGGAGAATGGCTGAATAAATTGTGGTACATGAATATTATGGAATATTATTGTTCTGTAAGAAATGACCAACAGGATGATTTCAGAAAGGCCTGGAGAGACTTACACGAACTGATGCTGAGTGAAACGAGCAGGACCAGGAGATCATTACATACTTCAACAACAATACTATATGATGACCTGTTCTGATGGATCTGGCCATCCTCAGCAATGAGATAAACCAAATCATTTCCAATGGAGCAGTAATGAACTGAATCAGCTACACCCAGAGAAAGAACTCTGGGAGATGACTAAAAACCATTACATTGAATTCCCAATCCCTATATTTTTGCCCACCTGCATTTTTGATTTCCTTCACAAGCTAATTGTACAATATTTCAGAGTCTGATTCTTTTTGTACAACAAAATAACAGTTTGGTCATGTATACTTATTGTGTATCTAATTTATATTTTAATATATTTAACATGTACTGGTCATCCTGCCATCTGGGGAAGGGGGTGGGGAGTAAGAGGTGAAAAATTGGAACAAGAGGTTTGGCAGTCGTTAATGCTGTAAAGTTACCCATACATATAACCTGTAAATAAAAGGCTATCAAATAAAAAAAAATTAAAAAAAAAAAACATGAGTAGGACACATAAGAGGCAAATGCATTCATAATAAAGACTTAAAGTTAATGAATTTGCATAGCATAAAAAGATAAAACAAATAAATCAATCTTTATATTAATCAAATAGACAAGAAGTATTCATTTGTTTTAGTTTAATGAGAATAAAAAGAGAGAAAAGAGAGAAGGAATATGAGAACACAGAGAGAAAAGAGAAAAAAAATATAGAAAGTTTATGGAAACAACAAGCTAAAGACATAGAAAATGGATAGGGGCAATCTGAACATATCACTAGAAAACTATATATGTTTTCAACTTAGAAAAGCATAAGACGAGATCATTTTTGTCTATCTATGTCTCTGTTTCTTTTTATTTCCTCCTCTCTGTGTCTCCTTGTTTCTGTTTGTCTCTGTCTGTCTGTCTGTCTCAGCAAATTCTGACAGGGTTCACAAATCAGTCCAAAAACTGAGAAAGCTAAAGATATAAACAAATCCTCCTAGGCCTGTAACTCAGAATTTGGTCAAAACAAAGAATAATGAAAGAACATTTTCCCTCTGTCATTGGTTCAGTTTAGGAAGTGTGAGCTGTGAATACAACCTGAAGAAGCCAATAGAAAAGAGAATGCTTTTTTCAAATGTAGAAGATGGGAATCAATGACTAAATCAAGGCAAAGAATTCATATGAGTTTTCCAAAATTCCCCTTTAAACAACATTAAAATATCTCATAATGAATACTGAAGTCACAGAATAGACAAAAGAGTGGAATGGAAATTTTTTTTTCTTCTGAAAAGGTTTTTCTCACTGGAATATCATCTGAGGGTCTTGGTTTAACTGAATTTGAGGCAATGAATTCTGGAGTTCTCAGCCCATAGAGAGGTTGAATAATTGGACAAAATTAGAAACATGGGGCCCTTTGTTGGCACTGAAAGCAGGACTCTGTTGCCCATACATAGTTTGGTCACAGTCCTAGGGTGACAAGGAACACAAGCAGAAGCAGGGACTATGAAACAGTTTCAGGGTGGGAAAGAGTGATCATGAGTTGCTCACAGACCAGAAAACAAGACTAGAAGATCTGTGACCACACTTTTCATATCATACCATCTTGAAAGAATTAAAAACTTATAGAACTCTCAAACTATCTTTGAAAAAAGCAGCATAAAAATAATGTAAAGCTCCTCTATGCCAAAGGCAAGCCCAGCTTTAACATAAATTTAAAAGTCAGTAAAGAAATAATCTGGAAAAATAAGCAAACAAATCATGTAAAAATGAAGTGGCCAAATATGAAAGATGATATAAAAACTCAATGATGAAAATAATTCCTTAATATTTAAAATTGAATAAGTAGAAGCTAATTCCTCCATAAAAATGCATCAAGAAACAAGAAAAAAAAATCAAAAGAATGAAAAAAAATTTGGGAAAATGTGAAATATTTCCTTAGAAAAGTGACTGGCTTGGAAAATAGTTTTAAGATAAATAATTTTAAAAGTATTGGGCTATGTAAAAGTCATTTTAAAAAAAACAGGGTTTAGACGTCATTATCAAGGAAAATTGTTCAGATATTTTACAATTAAAGGATAAAATAGAAATTGGAATTATTCACCAATCACTTCCTGGGAAAATAAGAGAACAAATGATTAAACTGAGAAAAAAAATGATTAAACTGGGAAAAAAAGTTGGATAGAGATAAATACAGTTAATAAATTTAATTAATGAAGATGGGAACATAACCTCGTAAAACAGAAGCAAATCACAGAAAGGATTACAAATATAATATAATGAATATAATTATAATAAAATAAATAACATATAATCAGTTCCCAATTAAATCATTCATGCTGTTCTTTTAGCACAAAAGAAAGAGAAATGATGTTATCTGTACTTATGAGAGGAAGAGACAAAGCATTGAGATTGTTTCCTTCGTGGTCCTTTACTTAGTGGTCTACAAGGAATCGGGATCCAATTATATGGTTCGTGAAGACCAAAGTCAATTTCTTATTTTCAGATAAGGAAACTAAGGCTCAAATGAGGGGTAAATTGGGAGATAATATAGTTTTCATTCCATCATTGATTGGTTGATAGGAAGATGCAATGAGAATAAATTACATCTATGATGAGGTAGTCTGCACTGTTGTTATTCTTATTGTGGCATGGAGGGAATCTCTCCAAGGTATTAGCTCTTGCAGTTTTTACAAAGCTGTACAGGCCTCATGTACAGAAGGGTCTGTAGTATTCCTCATTAATTGGATATTACAGATGCTACTCAACATGAATCTCTACTTTTCAATACATAGCCAGTACCTACTCAAAGGAGTTTCCATTCTGAAAGGAGGAAGGCAATAGAGGAAGGTTAAGCTCAAAGAACAAAAGATTCTTTTCACACCTCAGGCCAACACCAATGAGTACCAAAGTCAGTATCTGCCCCCAAGGATCTTACATTTTGGGGGGCAAGATAACCTTCCCCCTTGATTAATTTTTGATGTCCTTATGGATTTCAGTTTTCTAATTTAAGTTTCATTTCTCCAATTTAATTTTCATAACTGTGCAAAACAAATGCCTATCCATTTCTCATAATCCTCCCCCCCTTTTTGCTTTTTAACAATTTGATTTCCACATCCTTTTCTAACCCCTCAAATTTGGCTAATCTTTACATCCTACTTCCTAAAAGTCTCTTAACCCTCACAAATCTCCTTACACAGCATGAGTAATTGATCCCTGAATTTTCTGCTAATTCTTCTTACAGGACTGTACTAAAAGTGAAACTATTTCCAATTATAACACATTTCCTTCTTTTTATCAATAATCTTTCTAGAGTCATTTTATTTTCCCATGTCATTTTGTTAGTAGCATCTAAGTACTCTGTTATTTCCTTCATTGCCTATCTGCTATAACTTATCCAATACTTCTCAGTTACTTTCCAGGCCATCACCTCTACTATAGATATATTCTTTTATTTTCCCTACCTTGAACCCTTGGTGAATCAATTCAACTCTACATTATCTTCTGAACTCAAGGTCCTTTACGCTTTAATGCTTTGTCCTTTGCTCTGACATGCCTCAAGCTTAATTTACTCCTCACAATCCACCACTTGTTTTCCTACCCACATATGGCTGAAAGAAATAGAAAAAGTGATGAAACAACACTGACTCAATCTATGATAGATCATGACACATACATTTACTGAGTTCTCATTGTAAGAACATATTGCTTTATACTTCCTTAAGGTATTTCCAAAATAATTTACTTTTCTAGACCTTTTCAAGTCTTTGAAAAGTTCTCCTAGTTCTCTTACCCATCCTTATTTGAGAATTTCCCTTCATATTCTGTTTTCATTTCAAACTGTTTCATTTCAAACTGTTTTCATTTTTGTTTTTCTTCCCAGGTTATCTTTACATTCTGAACCCAATTCTTCCTGTGCAACAAAAGAACTGTTCAGTTCTGCACACATATATTGCATCTAGCATATACTATAACATATTTAACATGTATAAGTAAGACTGCTTGCCACTGGGGAGGGGGTGGAGCGAGGGAAGGGAAAAGTCAGAACAGAAGCGATTGCAAGGGATAATGTTGTAAAAAAAAAAAATTACCCAGGCATATATTCTGTCAATAAAAAGTTACAATTTAAAAAAAATTACTCAATTGAGCTGTCCATTCCTATCTTCTCTTGTTTTTACACCTTTCCTCTCTTTCATTGCTTAGTTAGGGAAAAAAAATATGCATACAGTTGATACTTCTACTTTCTTTCTAACTTTCTCCAAAAATTCTCTCATTTGACCTCTTGTCTATCATTCAACTGATACTACTGTGTGGAATGGAAAAATAAGATGAAGAACTTCCAGGAATGTTTAAATTCTTTTTCTGTATTTTATTATTCATTATTTCTATGTCTCTGTGACCTGCATAAGTATGTTGTGTGTTAGCCAATATTTATTTAAACTTTAGATATATTTACTTAACCTGAAATGATTACATTTATTATTATTCAATATCATCAATATTTAGAATATTAGTTGAATGTTGTTAGCTTAGAAATCTAAATTTTGAAGGTCTGTTGGCACCCATGCCTAACATTCAATTAAGGGAAGAGGGCACCTAATTTTTAATTCTCCCCAATTTATGATATAATCCTTTGTAACAGAACCTATAAAAACTGTATATCTTTAGCCCTTCTACTGCGAGCTTTCTCTCTTTCCCTCCTCACATTGGAATTGCTCATTCTCATGAGAATTTATTAATAAACTACAACTTTTCTGCTTTCTGCTTTGAGTAATCATTTTTAGATAGAGGTTCTAGCTCTCATATTTTTTGGGGCTTGTCTGGGATGAGACTTCGGGGGAGATGGTTGCACATCCCGGGATAGTTGTGCTCATGGTTAGTTTTTCCATGATCTCTGGCTCTGGGTGTGTAGCCTCCCTCCCTCTCAGATAAATGATCCAAGGCAGAGATACTCAGTGGAAAGCAGAATTGAAGAACGAAGGAGAAATAGAGTCCTGATGGGCTGGTGGCAGTCTGAAAAGATATATGTGTACTCGAGGTAAACGAAGCTTTTAGCCTGGGGGTCTATTGACTGGGTCAAGGTAAACCTGAGAGACTAGCCCTCTTAAAAATTGTTTTGGTGAACTGCTGTTGACTCCAGTGATAAAGGACTTTCTAAGGAGACTCTCTCAGGTGACTGCAGGGCCTGAGGGTAATGAAGGACCTCCACTGACAATTTGGTTTGAGAAGAAGTTATAAATGGGACAAAAGCAGTCCAAGAATTTGTGTCAGGATGCTAGCCAGGGAATTCCAGTCAACAGCCCATTTGGGAGTCGACTCAAAGACTGGGATAAATTGCCCAGATATAAAGGGAAAGACAAGAAAATAATGATTAAGTATTGCTGTTTTGTTTGGGGTAACCAAAATATTGGTGGGGCAATAATCTGCCCAAAATATGGTGCTGCTGAGGATTGGATATGTCAACAATTGAATGCTGTGAATAATAGAGATATGTATAATCCAGAGGAATCAGATTATGCTAGCCTCTGGCTACTAGGAGCTGCTAGAGCTGTGAGAATTTTTTTGAGCAAAACAAAGGAAGGGAGTAAGCAGGATAAGGAAAAAGGGAAAGTAGATAAGAACCTAGAGTCTGAAGCTGTACAGTGGGATCCCATTGCTTCTCTTCAACCTCCCTATGCAGAACCCCACCTTGCACCACAAGAGGAAGATGCTTTGCCTTCTCCTCCCCCTCCTGTAGAAGAAGAAGTAATGGATTTAGGCCAGAGAAGTGCAGGCAGAGGTCTCAGTGACTCATATAAATATCTAAGAAAAGAATGAGAGCACTTAAGACAAGATATTTAGATCTCCCCTTTAGGGAGAAAAAGGAGCTGGGGCCAGTGGTTAATAAGGTACAGAATATATATCCACTTAGAGAGGTCCCATTAGGCAGGGCTCAGAGAAGCAATGGATTTGTAAATGCACCTTTGTCAGTGAATGAGGTTAGATAATTTAAGAAAGAATTAGTTTCTATCATGGAAGAGTCAGTTGGGGCATTCAAACAATTGAATCAATTTTTAGGCCCCAGCTTATATACTTGGTCAGAATTGATGCATATCTTATCCATATTATTCACTCCCAAAGAGAGATGCTCAATTCAAGCACAGGCTATGCGGGAATGGGAGAGGAGGCACCCACTCTTGAATGAGAGAGCAAACCCAGCAGAAGAGAAATATCCAGTGAATGACTCAGGATGGGACAACAATAATCAGGTACATAGGCAAAATATGTAGGACTTGAGGGAGCTAGTAATTATAGGAATATGGGATGCCTTCTTGAAGAGACAGAATATAAACAAAGCATTGACTATCATTCAGGAAAAGTATGAGTCACCAGCTCAGTATTTAGAAAGACTCAGAGAAGGAAGGAGGAAGTATTCAGGGGCCAACCCAGATAGCCCAGAGAATGAGCAGATATTGAAAGTACAGTTTGTATCCAACTCCTGGCCAGATATTAATAAGAAAATGCAAAAGATTGAGGAACAGATGTAGTCCCCTTTAAGAACCCTTTTAGAAGAAGCCATCAAGGTGTATGTAAGGAGGGATAAAAAGAAACAAAGAGATAGGAAGATTAAGATGCTGTTGCAGACAACACAGCAGAATACTTATAAGGAGAAAGAGGTAAGGGGGAGTGCAAGAAAGTCTCATCAGGAAAGAGGTGAGGGGAGTTAAAGGAAGAAAGTTGATATGACTTGTTGGTCTTGTGGGAAACCAGGTCACTTCTCTAGAGGTGCCCACAGAAAATTGAAGAGGAGGGAGTATTGCTCCTGGTAGAACTGGAGGATTAGGAATGTTAGGGGCTCAGCAGGGGACCCCACCTAGACCCCTTGATAAATTTAAAGGTGGGGTCCAAAAAGGAAGAAATGTATTTTTAAGTTTAGAAGAATTTTCTTTGGCTAAGAGAATCTTTGTATTTACAATGAGTAGTTGGAACATTTGTTAAGCACTTAATACTCAACAGGCACTATAATAAGTTCTGGAAATTTAAATAAAAGTCAAAAAAATAAGAGTTGGACCCTCAAGAAACTTACATTTTAATAAAGATAGGATTGCACATAAAAACAAAAATTTTTGATGAGGGAAGATCTAATGTGCAAAAATGGGAGAGTTAGGAAAAAATGCATGGACAGAAGTGAACATCTGATTTTAAGTAGGAACTCATTCATTAAAGTTGGGATTACAGAACTGGATGCATTCCCAAGGTGAATAGGTTACTGATAAAGAGCTGTAAAAGTTTTTGTACTTAGAAGTAGTATCTAGAAAGCAATGGTCTATGATGAAGAAGTTTGGATAAAGTCAAGGATATTATGGGCCAGAATTCTGAACTTGAAACAAGGGTTCTTACAAGGTGTTACATCAGCAGGATTGATAAATACAATGGTTATCTAGTTTAACATGGTGCTTAATAGTTCTCTAGTTCAATGCATGTACTTAGTACTTAATATAGTTCTACAAGATTCACAACTATGATAACGTAATTATAAGAGAGCATATAATCTCTGAAAAACTCAGCCAAAGTCAGAGCCAGAGAAGGTAAGCGGACTAGAGGAAGGAGCTCAAGCCCTAGGATGCGAAGCCAGATTCATTCACTTCATCTCATACCTCCATGGTTGCTGGCCTCCTGCACTTCCCTCACTGAGACCAAGGACAGTCTGAAAGGCTCTCCAGAAAGCTAGATGATCCCCAGGCAAGGAAACAATAAAGAATTTAAACTTTGGAATTTAACACCTGGCAATTTTTGTGGTGATGCTGAAAGGAAGGCTGGTTCAAGACCTCCAAGAAAACTAACAGAGGACATTACACAAGGATTTCCCCTAACAACTATTATAGTTGTTATTATACAACTTATAATTTATAAGAATAAATAATAGATAATAGTCAGTTTCTTACTGGTGTGTAATGTCTAAGAAATGCCAGCCTTTTTCATGTAAAAACAAAAAGTAATGAAGAAGTGAAAGAGGAAAAAGATTAAAATTTGAAGAATTAGTTAGCAGCAGAAGGTGTGAAGGTAGTGTCAGAAATTGCCAACAAAGTCTAAACAAGAGTACAAGAGAATTATAAGGTATCACTGGCCATAGTGATAGGCAGTGTTATTAATCAGAAGTAGTATGTCAGATGAAAAGAGTGTGTAATAATAGTAGTAATTACATTGGTCTTTGATGACCAAAAAAAAAAAAAAAAAAATAGAAATTCTGAGAACAAAATATAAAAGAGCCATAGTTGCAAAAATTCAAGATGTGGTTTCGATACATTCCCAGTGTGAACAAAGAAGATAGGGGGAGGAAATTTTATGTCAATAGCTTATTTCTTCAAGATTCAGAGTTAACTTCCCTATAGTCTGAGTCAATTCATCAATGTTACACAAAGAAAGCATACCATAAAATACAGTATAGAATGAAGGCAGGAATATTTCAATGAAGAATAAATAGTAAGCTAAATCATTTCAGCTTGTATTCTTAGAATTCTAACATTTGCTTCTGTATTTCAACAAGGACTATGTTTTGCCTTTTTTTCTATCCTTAGGATTTACTTATCACAGTACCTGAGATATAATATTCATTCAATAAAAATATCATTACTTGTTTGATAAGATGAAATAGAAATCTGAGAAAGGTGAAAAGTACATGTAATTTTCAAATGTTTCCATTCAAAATTCCATTACAAATGTGATTTGGTTACAATCATGAGAAAAATTTATAAAAATCACTAGAAAACAAACAAACAAACAAACAAATCCTCTCTCCTCCCAAAAAATTAAAAAGTGATCAGCTTTGATTCAGACTCCAGTTATTTTGTTAGATATGGATAGCATTTTTCATTATAAGTCTTTTGGAATTGCCTTGGATCATTATATTGCTGAGAAGAATTAAGTCTATCATATTTCATTATCACATAATGTTGCTTGTTACCATGTACAATGGTCTCTTGGTTCTGTTCCTTTTGTTCAGCATCAATTCATGCAAGTTCTTCCAGGATTTCCTAAAATCTCCCTGTTGATCATTTTTCACAACACAATAGTATTTCATAGCATTCATATTCTACAACTTGTTCAGCAATTTTCCCAACTAATGAGCATTCCTTCAATTTCCAATTCTTTGCCACTGCAAAAAAATTTTGTACATATGTGTCCTTTCCCTCTTTTTATGATCTCTTGGTCTAGATCAGTTCACAACTCCACCAACAATGCACAAGAGTCAAATTTTCCAATATTGCCTCCAACATTTATTGTTTCCTTTTTCTGTCATTTTAGCCAATCTGATAAGTGTAAGGCAGCACTCAAGAGTTGTTTTGTTCTGCATTTCTTTAATCAATAGTGATTCAAGACTATGAATCATGGAACTTTTTCCATGCCTTTTTCATCTGCCTATATATAATTTGAATTTCTTCATTTAACTGCCCATATCATTTGACCATTTATTAACTGGGAAATGACTTGCATTCCAATAAATTTGTCTCACTTCTCTATTTGTTTCAGTAATGAAGCCTTTGTCAGAAACATGGGCTAGGAAAAATGCTCCTCCTATGCCCAAAGGTTATCAAACTGCAAACACTCTGATCTAGCAGCGTCTCTAATGGGCCTGTATCCCAAAGAGATTATTAAAAGGGGAAAAGGATATTGGATTACTTGCCTCTAAAGTAAGGGTTGGGGTGAAGGGAAAGAATAAAATTTGCACATGAAATATTTGGAGCAGCCCTTTTTGTAGTGGCAAGGAACTGGAAATTGAGTGATGTCCATCAGTTGGAGAATGGCTGAATAAGCTATGGTATATGAATGTTATGAAATATAAGGATCAGAAGGGTGATTAAAAAAAAAAAACTGGATAGACTTATATGAGCTGTTGCTAAGTGAAGTGAATAGAAATAAGAGAACATTATACCCAGCAACAAAATTATATGATGATCAATTTTCATGGGCATACCTTTTTTCAACAGCCAGGTGTTGACTGAGGCCAGTTTCACAGGTCGTATGATGGAGAGAAGTATCTGCACTCAGAGACAGAACTGTGGGGACTGAGTGTGGATCACAACATAGTATTTTTATTTTTGTTGTTGATTGCTTGCATTTTTTCTCCTATTTTTCCTTTTTGATCTGATTTTTTTGTGCAACACAATAATTGTGGAAATATGTATAGAATTGTACATGTTTAACATATATTGGATTATTTGCCATCTTGGAGAGAGAATGCAGTAAAAGGAGGGATAAAAAATTTGGAACACAAGGTTTTGCAAGGATGAATGTTGAAAACTATTTATATATGTGTTTTGAAAATAAAAAGCTATAAAAAAGAAGAAAAACTACAAAAGAGAAAAAAGATAGAAAAAACTTTATCAGGTAAAAAGCAGAAAATAAGGATTCAAAATATGTAATAATAAATCTCCATTTCAAGGAAGCATATATGTTTTTAAAACACATACTGAAAACTGTCAAAACATTTCCTGTTCTTCCTATATTATGTTTTGAAAAACTTCAAAAAACATCCTTAAAATTAACTTATTTCAAGGGAAAATGAGCCTGGAGCCTAAAACAAGTTGTTATCCTCATTTAAATCTTCCCTTATTGATTCATCAACAAATTGATTTTAAGTGAATTATAAATATAAGCTAGCATGTCCTGTTTATTGTGATAACTAGCTATTTTACATTAGTTTCTTTTTGATGACTTTTGTCCTATGCATTCCTCCCTGTATATATTATGGTTATAAGCACCAATCAAAATGGAGTGCAAAATGTCAGAATATTGTCCTTAGCCTCCACTAACAATTTCAATTTAGGGAGGGATAAAGCTCTTTAATTATTAATAAAAAAAATTGTGTGAATATTTATATATGAAATGAAAAACTTATGAAAACAATGTTGCTATTATTTATCATTCATGAAGTGTTCATAGTGTCCTTGTAATTACATGAAATAGAGATAGTCTTTCCCTCAACAATTTATGGCATTAAAAAATGTAGCAAAAGTAAGCAATCTCTCTTAATGTAGTTACAGTATTATTATTAAAGTTGCTTAATCAGTTTTCTGCATAATAAAGTTCTTTTATATATTCCAAAATACTAACTTTAATATACTTCTCATCAGAAGAAGAATGACTTCAGAAATTTATTGGTTACTCTTAAATACCAAATATAGAGTTGAGTTCAAGAATGCCCACTGTTCTTATGATAGTCCTTATTTGTCCCTAGATACACATCTATATGTGTTATACATGTGTATATATATATATATATATATATATATATATATAATATATAAACATAAAATTGTGCACATATGTATTTAAATAAGCATAATTGTGTATACATATATATGGATTTGGACATCAAATAATTATAATTCAATATCATAAAGGATGTTATATTTAATACATATTTTACCTAATTATAATTTATGATTAAAATATTTCAGCTGCAAGTATATGAGATTTTTTTTCTAATTCTAACCCTCAGATCAGAATCCTTCTCTTCCCCCCTGCCATTTAGTTATATAGATGATAGATAAAAAGATAGTGATATATATACGGAGAGAGAGAGAGAGAGAGAGAGAGAGAGAGAGATCTATTAAGGAACAGTCTGGAGATGAAGACAAGATGGAGGAATAAAATCAGGAAGCTTCTTGAACTCTCCCAATTTCTGTCTAAAACCGCATGAAATCAAACATCTGAAGAGAGTCTGACAGAATGAAATTACTTTCCAGATCAAGATAGACTCAAAAAAAAACTTCAAGAAAGGTGAGTCTCACTGGAGTGAAAAGGATGTTCTACCAGCATCAGATAGATGCTGTGGAAAAACATTGAAAGGGTCTTAATTATACCAAATCAGCAATTAAGACTCTCAGGCCTGGTTCAAATCAGTAGGGCAGATTCCATTTCAGAAGGCAAACTTTGGGAAACTAGGCTATTTCCTGGACAGAGCCGGCAAAGCAATCCCCTAGGAACATAAGGGGGTCTTGTCCTCAAAGCCAAGGCTCAAGACTGCACAGGAAGTCTGGGACAGCACATACTTAACCACAGGAGTAGAACTCCACCTTAAACCCTCTTCTTTGCCTTTGGAAGTCTTTTATGAGCATTTCCAAGAAAGTTTTCTTGGGCTTGACAACAATTTAGCTTACTCTGTGAGATTTCTTCTGTGTACATTCTGTCTTAATTGAAGTTTGTGTTTTGTTCTGCCCTGTCACTATAGTAGCTTTCTATGATCAAGGTTCTTTTCTGTTTCTTGCTCATTTTCTTTTCTTTTCTTTTGATATTTCATCTTTTTAAGTCTTTTTTTCTTTTAATTGTAGAAGATGAGATTGTGGGTGGAGTGAGTTATTAAAAATAAAAACTACTGAGAAGGGGTGAGGGGTGATAGGAGATAAGGTAGGGGTGCGGTAGGTTAAAAAAAAAAACACTAGTAAGAGAAAGTTGAGGAATAAATAACAGGTAATAGAGGATGTGGTGAAAAAAACGCCAAAGGAGAGAATGGAAAAAGGAAAACAAAAGTTTATACAGGGAAGAAAATAGGATGGAGGGAAATACTGAGCTGGTAATCATAATTATTAATGTAATTGTGATGATCTCTCCCATAAAACAGAAGCAAATAATATAGCAGATTAAAGAACAAAATCCTACAATATGTCATTTACAAAAGTCACATTTGATATAGAGTCACATGCAAAATAAAGGTAAAACACTGGAAAATAATTTATTATGTCTCAGCTGAAGTAAAAAAAAAAAGAAGAAGGAATGGTAATTCTGATCTGAGATAAAGAAAAAGTAAAAATATATCTTATTAAAAGAGACAAGGAAGGAAAGTTCATCTTGATAAAAAATATAATAAACAATGAAGTAATAATGGTACTAAATGTGTAGGTGCCAAGTAGTAGAGCAGGCAAATTTCTAGAGAAGATTTTAAGCCAGTGACAAAAAGAAATAGATAGCAAAACTATTCTAGTGGGCATCTCAAACTTTGCTCTCAAAATCAGACAAATCTAACCACAAAATAAACAAGAAAGGAACTAGGGAGGAAACTATGCAAAAAAGAGGATATGCAAAAAAAAAAATTTAGAAAAAGAACAAATTAAAAACCCTCAATTAAATAGCAAATCAGAAATTCTAAAACTCAAAGAAGAGATTAAAAATAGAAACTAAGAAAATTATTGAACTAATAAACAAAACTTAGGCTTGGTTTTGTGAAAAAACTAACAAAATAGATAATCTTTTGATTAAGTTGATCAAAAAAAGGAAAAAAAAATCAGCATCAAAAATGAAAGGGGTGAATTTACCACCATTGAAAAAGAAATTAAAGCAATAATGAGGAGCTATTTTGCACAACTTTATGGCAGAAAATCTGACAATCTAACTGAAATGGATGAATAGTTATAAAAATAGAAATTGCCCAGATTAACAGAAAAGGAAATAAAATAATTAAATAGTCCTATTTTACAAAAAAGAATTTGAATAAGTCAATAATAAACTCCCTAAGAAAAATTCTTCAGGGCCACATAGATTCACAACTCACAAATGAATTCTGCTAACCATTTAAAAACAATTAATTATATTTCAACTACTTGCAAAAACAGGTATAGAAGAAGTACTGCCAAATTCCTTCTATAACTCAAATATGGCACTGATACCTATATCAGGAAGGGCCAGAACACAGAAAGAAATTTTCAGAACAATTTCCCTAAGGGATATTGATGCAAAAGTTTTAAATAAAATATTAGCAAAGTGATTATAGCAACTCATCAGGAGGATAATACACTATGATCAAGTAGGATCTATACCAGGAATGCAGGGTCAGTTCAACATCAGGAAAACTATTACCATAATAGATCATATCAATATGAAACCCAACAAATCATATGATAATTTCAATTTAATCAAAAAAACCTTTTAGCAAAACACAGAACCCATTCCTATTAAAGTCACTAATGAGCATAGGGGTAAAGAGAATTTTCTTTAAAATAATATGTAGTATCTATTTAAAACTTACAGCAAGCATTATTTGTGATAGAAGGATGCTGAACTTATTCTCAGTAAGATCAAGGGTGAAAAAAGGATGTTCATTATCACCACTATTATTCAATATGGTACTAAAAATATTGACTTTAGCAATAAGAAAAATACATTATAGGAATTAGAAGAGGCAATGAGGAAATAAAACTATCATTTTTTATGGTTTATATGATAATATATTTAGAGAATCCTAGACAATCATTCAAAAATCTACTGGAAAAATTCCAACAGTTCTAGCAAAGTTGCAAGATATAAATTAAATTCATACAAATCATTAACATTTCTATCTATTACTTACAAAGTTCATCAGCAAGTGATAGAAAGAGAAATGCCATTTAAAATTATGGTAGAAAAAATAAAATACAAAGGGGTTTTGCTGCCAAGACAAACCCAAGAACTAATGAACACAATTATAAAATACTTCTCACATAAATAAAGTCAGATCTAAACAATTGGGAAAACATCAATTGTTCATCATTTGGTGGAGCTAATATATATATATATATATATATATATATATATATATGGACAGTTCTGTCAAAATTAGTCTACTTGTTCAGTGCCATATCAATCTTCCAAAATATTATTTTGTACAACTAGTAAAATAATAAAATTCATCTGGAAGAAAAAAAAAGTTCAAAAATATCAAGGGAATTAATGAAAAAAAATCAAGGATGGTAGCTTAGTAGTACCAAACCTAAAACTATATCATAAAGCAGCAGTCATTAAAACTATTTGGTACTGGCTACAAAATAAACTGGTGGATCAGTGAAATAGATTAAATCTACATGACATAATAATTATGACTTCTCACATTCTAGTATTTGGTAAACCTCCAAAATCTGATTATTGAAATAAGAACTTAATATTTGACAAAATTTGTTCAAAAATTGGAAAATAATAAGTCAGAAAATCAGCATAGAGCAACAGCTCATGCCTTATGCTAAAATAAAGTCAAAATGAATATGTGATTTTGGCATAAAGAATGATACCATTAACAAATTAGGAGAACCAGGGATAAAATTACCCATCAGATCTGTGGAGAAGGGAGAAATGTATGACCAAAGTAGAATTAGAGGACATTACAAAAGGCAAAATGGACAACTTTGATTACATTAAATTAAAAAGGTTTTGCACATGCAAAAACAACATAAATAAGATTAAAAGGGAAGTACGAAGCTGGGAAAAAATCTTTACAACAAGTATTTCTGATAAATGTCTCATTTCTAAAATATATAAAGAACTGTATTAAATTTATAAGAATTCATTCCCCAATTGATACATGGTCAAAGGATATGAATATAGTGTTTTCAGATGATGAAATTAAAACCATTTATTGTTAAATGAAAAAAAAATGTTCTAAATCACTATTGATTAGAGAAATGCAAATTAAAACAACTTTGAGGTACCACATAATGTCTCTCAGATTGTCTAAGATAATAATAGGAAAAGATAATAATAGATGTTGGAGGGTATGTAGGAAAACTAGTACACTAATGCATTGTTGGTGGAGTTGTGAAACAATCAATGACTTTGGGCAGAAAATGCCATCTGAATCCAGAAAAAGATATAAGTAATCTGAATGCAAATCAAAACATGCTATGTTCATTACTTTCTTTTTTTTCTCTCTCTCTCTCCCATGGTTTCTTCCTCTTCATCTGATTTTTCTCTCCCAACATAATTCCTAAAGCAATGCATATTAAAAATAAATAAACTTACAATAATAAAAAAGGAAGAAAGATCTATTAGAGAGATACAGATCTATATATCTCTAAATTTTATATATCTATATATTTCTACATCTCTCTCTTTATCTAATATATTTATCTAAATGGGAGAAGTGGAATGAGATTAGAAGAATGGGAATCAGATGCCAAGATCCAATTCATCCTGCTCATATAGATACAACTGAAATTACAGATATAAGCCCATATCTAAGAATGTCCACCTGTGTGGATTGCTTTGCTGTATCCAGAGGGCATATACTCTACATGAGACATGCTGTGGGGAATATAGTTTGAAGAGTTTTATTGAAGTCTAGCAGAAAGCTAGCAAGTTGCATAGGTCAAGTTGCTCTTGGAGAAAGGTATGTAGGGGGTGACTGATCATGGAAGAATAAATAGAACTGCAAGTTGTAGAAGTAACTAAAAGAGGAAAGTCGAGTAGACTAGTATATAGAAGTACAAGTACAATATAAGTGGATACATGCTGGGGAATTACAGAGAATTTGATCAAATGAATTTAGACAGTTTATTTTTTTTCCTTTGTAAGGTACATAATTATATATATATATATATATCTTTACTCGAATATTTTAGTAACATGCTTACCTTTTAAGCTATATTCTCTAACATCAGTAACTTGATTTACTTCTTATGCTGTGAATTGCTAATTTAACTAATTTATGACAATACCCATAAGAAAAAAATTTAATACATTTTTTTGTAGATGTTGACATGAAGGAGAACATGACATTTTTGTAAGGGTACTTAGCTTGCTGAAAGGGAACTTTCATCTCCTTAGTCTGAAAAAAAAAAAAATCCTAAACCATTAAGCTGAGAGGATCTGTTCCTTTATATACTTTAATAATGAATTAAAATGCTTGTAAGTTTACTTTAATTTCCCAGAAATAAAAAATGCCTTTTTGAAGTACCTTATTTTCATTGTTTTAGGAATCATATTAATTATTTGTGAGTGACACTTAGCACTTTGTCTTGTATACAATTTTTTATGGGTTCTGTGATTTCCTCAGTATATAGAAAAGAATATGAAGATACTTTCTTTTAACAAGGCAGATTAACATCTTCTCTGCAACTCATAATGGCAGAGAATTTTCTGTTATTGATGCATTAAGAAACTTAGCTGAAGTCATATATATATAATGTACTTTGTTTATAATTTGTGGTAAATTATTGTTTCTTAAATTGGGTTGTATTAAGATACTTAGAATAAAAAGGAATTGTCAGTATTAGAAATCAAGGAATATTCTAACAATAAAAGTTGTCAACTGTTTATTCATCATAATTATGAAGATGTAAAATTATAAGGTTCTAGTAAAGGCTTTTATCTCTTAAAATTTTAGTAAATTTTAGTAATACATGTAGTTTCTTAAAAAAACAACAACCCTATGGCTAATATGCATAGTGAACAGAGCACTGACCTTAGAACCCAGAGGAACAGAATTCTATTTTTTCAATTCCTGCTTATGAAAGACAACTTTATTATGTGATTCTGAGCATGTTTCTTGAACTTAGCATGTCTCAGGTAACTTTGAAAGACTACAAGGTTTAGACAAGTTTCTCTTTTGGCTAAGTGCAGAGAATTTCCATATCAAGGAGTTTGCAGTATTCACATGCAAAAACTATAGATGCATGTATGCACAAAAATACATATATATCTATACCTATTTCTTAATAATTATTATGTGTATATACATATATACTGATACATATATGTTAATCTTTATGTTTATGTACATAATTACTTATAGGTCCAAATACCTATATGCATATATATGTATATATATATATATATATATATATATATATATATATACATATATATGCAGAGATATAATATATTACAAATTGTCCAGAAACAGTAGGCAAGAATTCTGTTCACATTGACATTTTTACTATTGGATTACTTTAGCTTCATGATCTATTGAGAATTATTTTGTATTTGAACATATATCATTCTAATGCAATTTAGAATATTTATAAATATACATCTATGAGAAAAATCTTAGAAAATAGTATTAGTTATTAATGCAGTGGAAAGATATTTATGGTAGGATAGCATTATTGAGATTTAAATTTCTTTGGCAACAGTGGGAATATGATGAAAAAATATCCTATTTCCTTTTCTATCCTATCACATTTATCTAGTGGAATAATGGAATCAGATGTTAAAATATTGGAAAATTGTTCAACTACAATTGTCATGCTGTTTAAATTCAATATTCCTATTACAAAGACAAAGCAGTTTAATAAATCTTTTGTAAAAGCAAGTTTATTTCATCTTTTGATATATGATTTGAAACTCTATATTCAGTTGTTAATATTACTAGGCTATATCATTGAGGCTAACCTTCCACACTTGAAATGCATGTAATTCACTCATTGAATTTAAAGATGAAAAAGGCTTATGTTCAGTAGTTGATTCTGACTGCTCTTATAGTATCTTTGAAAATCCTCAATCTATTATTTTTATAAATGTTTCATATAATGGTGCTTTTAACCTCTCTAAAATTCTTACATATGACATTAAGTTCATAATATTTATTGATATACCTGTTTTATTGCTCCTATTTCCATATATTCAATATATGTCAATCCTAGAGGGGGGATGGAGATTAAATCTTAGATTAAATTAAAATTAAAAAAAAAAAAAGATTACTATGACCAAGCTAAGTTTAAATGACAATATATGACTCTATCACTGAAAGTGAGGAATACCAAATCTTACAAAATAGTTGTTCTGAATTCATTTTTAAAATGTTTAATTTTCCTCATTACTTTGTGAATGTACATGAAAAATTATTTGCTTTCGGACAGATATTTATTTTCTTTTTTTTTGTGGAAATATAATCAATTTTATTCATAGAATCACAGACCTTAATAATTAGGGGAAAAAAATTTAGAGCTTTAACTCGTACTAGATAATCCCTTCCATCACATATACATTGTCATAATCCAATTCCTGTTTCAATAATCATAATGACAAACATTTATATAGTACTTCACATTTTCTTTTTTTGTTTTTTTAATAACTTTTTATTGCCAGAACCCATGCCAGGGTAATTTTTTACAATATTATCCCTTGCACTCACTTCTGTTTGATTTTTCCCCTCCTTCTCTCCACCCCCTCCCCCAGATGGCAAGCAGTCCTATACATGTTAAATAGGTTACAGTAGATCTTGGATATAATATATGTGTGCAGAACCGAACAGTTCTCTTGTTACTCAGGGAGAATTGGATTCAGAAGGTATAAATAACCCGGGAGGAAAAACAAAAATGCAATCAGTTTACATTCATTTCCTAGTGTTCTTTCTTTGGGTGTAGCTGCTTCTATCCATCCTTGATCAATTGAAACTGAGTTAGATCTTCTCTTTGTCGAAAAAATCCACTTCCATCAGAATACATCCTCATACAGTAAAGTTGTTGAGGTATATAATGATCTCCTGGTTCTGCTCATTTCACTCAGCATCAGTTCATGTAAGTCTTGCCAATCCTCTCTGTATTCATCCTGCTGGTCATTTCTTACAGAAAAATAATATTCCATAACATTCATATACCACAATTTACTCAACCATTCTCCAATTGATGGGCATCCACTCAGTTTCCAGCTTTTAGCCACCACAAACAGGGCTGCCACAAACATTTTGGCACATACAGGTCCCTTTCCCTGCTTTAGTATCTCTTGGGGGTATAAGCCCAGTAGTAGCACTGCTGGATCAAAGGGTATGCACAGTTTGATAACTTTTTGGGCATAGTTCCAAATTGCTCTCCAGAATGGCTGGATGTGTTCACAATTCCACCAACAATGTATCAATGTCCCTGTTTTCCCACATCCCCTCTAATATTCCATGTTATCTTTCCCTGTCATTCTAGCCAATCTGACAGATGTGTAGAGGTATCTCAGAGTTGTCTTAATTTGCCTTTCTCTGATTAATAATGATTTGGAGCATATTTTCATTTGGCTAGAAAAAGTTTTAATTTCTTCTTCTGAGAATTGTCTGTTCATAACCTTTAACCATTTATCAATTGGATAATGGCTTGATTTCTTATAAATTAGAGTCAATTCTCTATATATTTTGGAAATGAGGCCTTTATCAGAACCTTTGACTGTAAAAATGTTTTCCCAGTTTATTGTTTCCCTTCTAATCTTACCTGCATTAGTTTTGTTTGTACAAAAACTTTTCAATTTGATATAATCAAAATTTTCTATTTTGTAGTCAATAGTGATCTCTAGTTCTTCTTTGGTCATAGATTCCTTCCTCTTCCACAGGTCTGAGAGATAAACTATCTTATGCTCTTCTAATTTATTTATAATCTCATTCTTTATGCCTAGATCATGAACCCATTTTGACCTTATCTTGGTGTACGGTATTAAGTGTGGGTCAATGCCTAGTTTCTGTCATACTAATTTCCAATTTTCCCAGCAATTTTTTGGGCAGGTTTTTCTAATGGATAAATTTTACATTACAACTTAGAAAATATTTATTCTTTATTCATGGCTTTTTTTGCCAGAATTTTGTTATATGCATGTTGTTTGCTCAATAATAAGACAGGTGTATGTATGTGTTTGTTTGTAAGAGGTAAAGACAAAGTAAGGAAGTGAGAGAGAAAAAGTGACAGACATAGACACATGGACAGAGAGAGATAAAATTATAGAAATAGACACAGACAAAAAGACAAAGAGAGACAGACACAGAGACAAGCACAGATACAGACAGACTGTATAGGTGAACACAGGATTTCAGCTTGGAAGATATGATATTATTCATTTGGTACAATTCACTCATTTTATAGATGATGAAACAGACTTTGACAAATTAAGAAACTTGTTAAAGGTCCCACAAGAGAAAGTCCCAATGCACAATTTGAACTCAGTTGCTATTAAGTGCAATCCATTAAATCAAGAACTCTAATTTCAGCAACTGCCACTACACCATGTTTCCAGTGTATAAGATTTAATGTAGTAGAAGTTGTATGCCTCAAGATTTTATAAACATTGATTATTATATTCACTTCTGGGGACTTTGATGTTATGGCAACTGCGATTTCTCTCTTTTGTTTTTTATACTGGGAAAAGGCTTTTACATTTTTCCATGGTCTAACATATTGCTTCAACCTTTAGAGATACAATTGTCTTTGCTAACTACTGCTCTAGAGTGTTATTGGGTTCTAACTCCCAGAATATCACTATTAAATTCCAAGTTGCTACTAGATAGTGTAATAGGCAGAGCACTGGTTATGTAATGAGGGAATTCAAATATATCCTCAAATACTTGCTAGCAGTGTGACTCTAAGAATGGGCCTTAATTTTTGCTGTCTCAGTTTCTTAAGATGTAAAATGGGAATAATAGTAATACCTACCACTCAGTGTTATTGTGAGGATCAAATGAGATATTTATAAAAAACCCTGTCAAAACTAAAGAAAAAAAAAAACTTAAGGCTAATTATTATTATATATCTTACTCCTCTATCTTTCTCCTTTTTTGTCATTATGCTCTAAGCATGAATTCTCTTTATATAGAAAACTTACCTATTTCTGATCATGTTCCTGTCTCTGTTCAAATAATTGTAACCTCAGTGGAAAAATAGATGATACTGAGATATTTCACATCTTTCCTATACTATACTCTCCTTTTCTCTCTAAGAACTTAAAATCTTATCTTAATCCACTTTCCAATGAATAGCTAATTTTGTCAACTTTTCCTGAAATGGTTGTCTGAACAAGAAGCAGACTACTCATGACTAACATTCCTAAAACAAAGAGAAAATAAATAATTCATAAAGAAAAACAATGAACTATAGTAAGAGACATTATCAGTCATAAAACAACATAAGACTTCAGAGTAAACTCTTAAGGACCAAGCTAGATTCATTTCCTTGCAGGCCTCAAAGAAATCTGATATGTGCATTATGAACTCTATCTCCAGAGGATTTGGAACCTTTGGGAAAGCTGAGATAGCAAGTGGTGATCAGAATGCTTCTATGGTGCTCACATTAGGAAATATTGGCTCAAATGTTCTGCATTTTTTAAAATAAAAAGATTCTATCCTGAAATACAGGAATCACAAAGATTCATGGAATTCAAATTCTAGATCAATGTAAGAATTCAAGTGATCCATGTTATGAAGAAGCAGGGCTAATTGTTCTACCCCAAAGTACAGTAAGAGACAAAGCCTGGCCTTTACACAAAGCCCGAAGGAGCTCAATCTAAAGGGATGAAAAAAAGCAAAAAATACACCTGCTTTTTTTTAGTAATTGCTTCATAGCTATTTCCACCAAACAAAAGAAACTGGTAACTTCATAATCTACTCTCAAGAAGAGATTTAAAGGGAGAATAAAAGAGGGAAGGAGAGAAGTCAATTTCTTTTCCTTTATCAGTTTCTTCTATAAAATGAGAACATGGACTATATTAATTTCCAGTTCAAAAAATGTCACTCTTTAATACTACATATATATATATATCAGATACAGTGTTAGGTATCAGAGAAACTGTGAAAATAATGGAAATCATTACCCTCAAGGAATTTGCATTCTATTTTTGTTGGTGTGGAAGTAGAGCAACATATACTAAAATAAATAAACACAAAATAATTTCAAAGAGTGAGTTTTTAATAACTAGAGGTATAAGAGGCTTCTATAGGAGTAATGGCACTTATACAATATCTACAAGGAAACTATGTAATAAAAAGAAAAACTCCCTGTTCATACACAGTGTAATAAAAAAAAAAGAGTACTATTGATGTGTGAACAGGCCATGTAGAAGAGCACAAGTGATATATTCAATGTTGGATGTGCACACCTATTAGACTATTTTTTTTTTGGGAAAGATTAATTCTGAGGACAGTGATTTGGGAAAAAGTCATGTGCAGACAAATTGTGAAGGGCTTTAAAAGCCAGTGGTATTCCTTCTTTGTCCTGGAGAATATTGAGATCCTCTGAAGCTGAAGGTTATAGAATAGGACAATAGCTGGTTCAGACCTGTGCTATGGGAGGATCAGTATGATAACTTTATGGAGTATAATTTGAAGAAGACAATGTCAATTTATGTACAATTGCAGTTATTGTAATAAGCTAAAGATAAATAATAATAAAAGATGAAGACAAGAGTGGCAAATCTGTGAATAGAGAAATGCTGTGGAGTTTCATAAAATAATGAAATTTGACAACTGTTTAAAGATGGGGAGGGATTGTGAACAACCAGAGTCAAAGATAATTCCAAGGAAATGAAGCTGGATGATTGTCAGGGCATTGATGCTCTCAATGGAAATAGGCAAGTTAGAAGTAAGCAAATAGGGGTGGGAAGAAAAGATGATAATTAGTTCTCTTCTGGAACTCTGAACTGATCAAATTTCAAAAGTGATTTAATCACTTTTATTTAGGAAAAAAAAACTAGCTTGATATAAATGACAGAAAACCTGCTGCTTCTGCTTGAGGCTTGAGGCTCTACTTGAGGCTTATCCTTTATATTAATAAATTACATTAATGAATGATGATAATTGTATAAACCATGCTTTGTTTTGTTTGTTTCTGTCTATGTAGCCAAAGAATCCTATGCCTTTATCTAGAAGTGTTACTATGCTGAATCATATTCTCCTAACAATGAAAAGCAATAACTGAATTTCTTGCTTGACATAATAGTGTCCTGCTTTATAATAACCGTGCTGGGTGATGTTATATTATGCCTTATAGTTTCAAATATTTTCGAAGGAATTGTCTGACAACTGAAGTTGAAATATACAAATTAGATTTGGAGGCACAGTACAATTTTATATTTTGGATTCAGAAGATGGCTACATTTCTCATCCATCTCCAGGATTTCCTATGTGATTTTGCATAAGTTATTCTATTTCACTGAAGCTCAGTTTTCTAAAACAAAAACAAACAAAAAATCCTCATGCAATAACACTTCAAAACTTACCTACAGGTCTGATATAACTGCTTTTAAATTGTATAGTACTATTATATAGGGGTGAGCTATTGTTATTAGTGAAATACTGAAACTCATTGGAAACAATAATATTTTTTCCTCTTTCAATCCCATGGGGATAACATAGTATACATTTATAAATGCTTGCTGACTTTAAATAAGTTGTCAAAGGAGCAATTTTCTTATTATGACCCTGAAACAAGATAATCTATTGATAAAATATATATGCACAAATGCACGAGAAAAACAAGAAAAAAATACTCCTAATTAGAAAATTTTAATTTTTATAATAGTCAAAAATTTCCAAAATGGAATTTTCTACCATTAAAATGCTACCTTTTGAAACTGATTCTAATGGTTGGAATTGTGTTTTCACTTAAACTGGAAACAATAAGCTATATAGAAAATAAATTCTAGGAAAAGAGAAAAAAAGTCAAATGAAAATACCTGATATATTTAATTTACTTAAATATGATTCAAAGAATATTTATATACATATAATAAATCAAAAATGGCATATAAAGTAAAGAAAAATCCATTAATAAAGTTGTATTTTAAATATTATACTATGTCATTTTTTATCTAAAGATTTAAATATTGCAAATATAACTGTAACTAATAATAATAATGACAAAAATTAGGGGCCTTATTTGCAATACTAAATAATTTCTCTGACGGTCTCTCCAGAGAGATACAGATACTATGTTTACACATCTGTATATATTTTAAAGAACACCTTAATTAATTGAAATACAAGAAAATACAATCAATACCATAATACCATTTCTATAATTCGTAGAACATAACATGATTTCATCTGGCTGGACAGTTTTAAATAAACACTGCTATTTTAGCTTTTTTTTTTTTTTTTTTTTTTTTTTTTTTTTAAAGAAAATAGCATAATGATTCAGGGGATTATAAATCCAAAGTTGGAGGAAGCCTCAGAAGTAATATGGCATCATGCATCTTTATTATAAATGAAGTAACTTGACTCCAAGGAGGTTAAATGACTTTTTTTTGGTTTTGTGTTGCTCTGAGTCACTGAATCGTTTAAAATAATATTTATACCATTTTGGCATTAAATTATGGTTGACTATAAATATTATATGCACACATGATTGGGATACACACATATGGATATATGAATACCTTCTTGGAATAAGATTTCATAATCTCCTATTATGTGTTATAAAAAATATGTGTATGAAAATTCACACATGCAAATTGTATCTATCTACACACACACACACACATATATAAATATATCATTATATATCATAAGATATCATGGTAATAATATTGTTGAACTCTAATAATTTTTAAACTGTGAACCCCTTTTCGGAGTCAATTACCTTAATATCTGATTTCTTATATTTTATTTTATTTAAAATATTTCTATCTTTTGAAATCTCTGATATCTATTTATACTTTTCTAATTTTCACAGGATCTATTTTTACATAAGTTTTATCATGTCTTATAAATAATTACCTTTCAAATTTGTTCCTCCAGGGATTTGTAAAAATTTTTAAGTTTCTGGCTTCATCCTCATATGTATATATATAATACTTGTCAAAAAACCCCACAAATAAACAAACAACACACCATTTATTAAAATTTAATTACTGAATCTCTTAAGAGTTAAAATAAAAAAAGATCAGAAATGTGAAAAAGTTCCAAAAATGAGAATTTGGGCATCTATAATATTACAAGATTCCATTACAGTGGTGAAGGTTGGATCAGATGAAAAGCAAGAAAATGGTATGTGATATCTTTGTCGTTATTTATATTAAAATCTGAAAAGAATATATTTTTTTGTTTATTGGAAACTTTGTGAAGCTTTGTTTGATGGAAAAATAATATTTTTCCAACACTGACACTTGCAAAATTTCCCCTTCATCTCTATCTCCCTCCCCCATCTGGCAGATAGTCCAATACATGTTAAATATGTTGAAACACATGTAAAGATCCAATACGTGTATACATATTTATACAGTTATCTGGTTACGCAAGAAAAATCAGATCAAGAATGAAGAAAAGGAAAAGCTGCTGCTTTATAATATAGTTTTAGGATCTGGTACAGCTAGGCCACCCTCATTTGCTTTTCTCTTCATTAATTCCTTTGAAATTCTTGACCTTTTATTTTTCCAGTTGAATTTTATTGTTATTTTTTCTAGTTCAGTAAAATAGTTTCTTGGGAATTTGATTGATACAGCACTAAATAAATAGATTAGTTTAGGTAATATTGTCATCTTCATTATAATTGCTCGACCTATCCACAAGCACCTGGTATATTTTTTTTTCCTGTTACATAGATCTGACTTTATTTGTGTGGAAAGTGTTTTGTAGTTTTGCTTATAAAGTTCCTGACATTCCCTAGGCAGATAAATTCCCAAATATTTTATTAGCAACAGTTGTTTTAAATGGAATTTCTCTTTGTGTCCCTTGCTGTTAGGTTTTGATAATGATGTATAAGAATGCTGATGATTTATGTGGGTTTATTTTGTATCCTGGAACTTTGCTAAAGTTGTCGATTGTTATTAATAGCTTTTTAGTTGATTCTCTGGAGTTCTCTAAGTATACAATCATATCATCTGCAAAGAGTGATAATTTGGTTTTCTCATTACCTACTCTAATTCTTTTAATCTCTTTTTCTTCTATTATTGCCAAGGCTAGCATTTCTAATATAATATTGAATAGCAATGGTGAGAGTGGGCAACCTTGTTTCACTCCTGATCTTACTGGAAATGATTCTAGTTTATCCACAGTACATATGAAGCTTTTTAATGGTTTTAAATAGATGTTACTGAATATTTTAAGGAAAAGTCCATTAATTCCTATAGTCTCTAATGTTTTTAATAGGAATGGATATTGGATTTTATCAAATATTTTTTCTGCATCTATTGAGATAATCATGTGGTTTTTGTAATTTGGTTATTTATATAGTCAATTATGCTAATAGTTTTCCTAATATTGAATCAGGCCTGCATTCCTTTTATAAATCCTACTTGGTCATGGTGTATTATCCTGGGGATGATTAACTATAATCTCTTTGCTAATATTTTGTTTCACTAAGGAGAGTGGTCTATAATTTTCTTTCTCTGTTTTCATCAAACTTGGTTTAGGTAGCAGTACCATGTCTGTGTCATTAAAAAAAAAAAAAATTGGTTGGACTCCTTCATTCCCATTTTTTTTTAATAGTTTATATAGTATTGGAAATAATTGTCCTTTAAATGTTTGGCACAATTCACATGTAAATCCATCTGGTCCTGGGGATTTTTTTTTTTTTTTTAGGGAGCCTATTAATAGCTTCTTCTAGTTCTTTTTCTACAATGGGATGATTTAAATAATAATTTCCTCTTCTGTTAATCTGGGAAATCTATTTTATAGGTATTCCTCCATTTCACTTAGGTTGTCAAATTTATTGGCATACAGTTGTATAAAGTAATCCCTGATAATTGCTCTAGTTTCCTCTTCCTTTGTGGATAATTCTCCCTTTTCATTTTTGAGACTAACAATTTGATTTTCCTATTTCCTTTTTGTAATCAAATTAACTAAAGTTTTATCTATTTTGTTGGCTTTTTTTTTCATAAAACCAACTCTTAGTTTTATTTATTAATTATCATTTTTTCTGAATTTGACATTTGTAGTAGCCTTTTTAATAATGACAAGGAACTAGAAATTGAGGGGATGCCAATCAGTTGGGAAATGACTGAATAAGTTTTAGTATATAAATGTAATGGAATATTATCATTATATAAGAAATAATTATGAGGATGATTTGAGAAAGACTAAGAGAAACATATATGAACTCAGCTAAATGAGGTGAGTAGGACCAAGAGAACATTGTCTACAGTAACAAGATAATGTGATGATCAATTGTGATGGGTTTGGCTGTTTTCAACAGTGAGATGATTCAGACCAATTCTAATAAAATTGTGATGAAGAAAACCATCTGCACGTAGACAAAGGATTATGGGAACTGAATGTGGACCACAATATAGTATTTTCACTTTTTTTTTTTTTTGGAATGTTTGCTTACTTGTTCTTTCCCTTTTCTTTTCTTCCCCTTTTGATCTTATTTTTCTTGTGCAGCCTGTTAAATTGTTAAATGTGGAAATATGTTTAGGAGAATTTCATATGCTTTAATTTATATTGTATTACTTGCTGTTTAGGGAGTGGGAAGAGGGAGGAAGAAAATTGGGAACATAAGGTTTTGCAAGGGTGAAAGTTGTAAACTATCTTTACATGCATTTACCAAAAAGCTATTGTTCTAAATAAAACAAATAAACAAACAAAAAACACCTGTGTTAATTTAAACAGTTTGGTCAGGTGAAATCATCTATGTTCCTATGAACTATAGAATCTATATTAATTTTATGTTCTTGAATTATAATAATTTAGGTATCCTTTAAAATAGTATCTGTCTGTCTGTCTGTCTGTCTATCTATCTATCTAGACCAGGGGCTCTCAAAGTATGGCCCATGGGACAGATGCAGCCTGCTGAGGACATTTATGTGGCCTGCCAGGTTATGGCAAAATCAAACTGTAAGTGACATTCAACCTAAACTCGCGTTAGCAACGCACACTTCCTGCACTGGGCTGAGGCGGCAGAGACAGAGCGTGAGGCAATACCAAGGTGAGGGGAGTTCCCAGGCTGGGATGTGTGGTGTGGGGAAGGGAGAGAAATGCAAAAGATGCAGAACTGATGGCCCACGGCCTTGTACAGTAATGGCAGCCACCACAATAGACAGGCATGGGGGATGTACAGTCCATGCTGCGCATGTCACAGCCACTGCAGGGGGAATTCACTGCAGCAGTGAAGGTCAGAAGCGGGAGTGTGAAGAATAGGAGAGAGAGTGTGGGAAACAGGGGCATTACAATGCAGAGGCAGCCCGAGGAAGTTGGACATTGCAGTTTGTATGTATCTGAACAAAGTTAATGCTGGTACATTGTTTTTGTAGCGCTGTATATATATATATATATTGGTATTTTACGAATAGCAATTTGGAATCCCTAGGAATTGAATGAGCCTATTTAACAAAAAAAAATAGCGTTCTGGACTCCCAATTCCTGGGACCATCTATTACCCTAACCATTTGTTTCCCTAATACTTAGAGTAGGTAACTTAAAAGAAACAGGCTCACATATGCATCTAGCAATAGACAGATGACTACACCAAATACTCATTTACCTATTTTTTTAGAATACAAAAACCACATATTTTCAGATAAGAAAATGCAAGATCTTACATACTTGAATTGTGTTCATAGCTTCTACTGAAAATTTACCCTAATTATAGAAATTTGTTAAAAAGAAGAAAATGCATGTACATGATTATAATCAAAAACTAGTCTTTTAGGCCTCAGTCTGAGAGCACATACATGACAGGATAAAGCATTATTAGCTCACTTTGATTGTAGGTAATTGTATGCAATAACAATTCTACTTCATAGCTAGACTCGGGAATAATCAGGTGGGTTCTTATTCAAAGGAACTGGGAAACTGAGTCAGAAGGATCCTATCTTAAATGGAAACTAAGACTGTCCTACAAAGTATTGCCCAGATGTTAATGTCCACTTACAACAATTCAGGATCACATTCTTCTGAGTAGCTTGTAGCATATTTCTTTTGGGTAGCAGATTACTGGCTTGATGATTCATCAGACAATCATTCAAAATTCCAAATGATGTCCACTATAGTCCCAAGAGATTTTATCTCAAATAGCAAGTGTCATTAATCAAAGTTTCAGATGAATTTAGCTCTCAAGGACCACATATCCTAAATAAATATTGACTATAATCTTACATTGATAAAAATAAAAGACATATCACAGAAAGTTCATAGGTTATCTTCATATGCAAATAGATGAGTTTTAAATTCAACATTAAAAATCATTTTATTTTAAGTTACTCAATAACCAATATATACCAAAACATTTTTAGGCATTAACCATGTTCAAAGGGACAAAGACATGGATCACTGTTCTCAGAATCTCTCTAAAGAATGGGAACAGATTTAAAATGACTCAATACAACCAAGTACAACTCACATCTAATATAAAACTCTCATCTAATATATAATATAAAAATACTAATTTCACATTAAAAAACCTTATCAGAATTAATATTAATAATTTCTTCAGTCTAAAAAATGTTCAACTTCTTCCAATCAAGCAGTCTCTATAAACTTTTATGGAAATATAAATAATAAGCACAATGCCAATATTGTTAAAATTCCTTCCACCAAAACATTCCTAATTGTAAAGTCAGTTTTAGAAGTTATCAATTTTCCTTCATAGTCCATTCTCCACAATGAAGACATTCCTCCACAGGTCCTTTAACCCTGGTGTTCTCAGCCTCTAGATTGTAGTCTCAATCATGTGTAACATCTGGCAAGATCCTTCCCACTCTGCTTCTTCCAAGACTTCGTAAGCACCTATTGCACACACCAAAAGTGTTGTCTGGACCTACAATCCTTGCTTCCTGAGGGCTGAAACAAATGATGACACAGCAAATATATACTACCTTAAAATCTTACTCTTTGTTTCAAAAGATGGTCTTTCTCTTTCTTTTCCCAAATAAAATAAACCAATGGTATATCAGGAAAGACCCAGATCACTTCTAGGGACAGTTCTAATTCTTTAACAAAACAATAGGCAAACATTTAGTTGAAGGCAATTTATTCTTAAACATCAATTTAATAATCCATTTCTTAAGAATCTGATTTATTGTTTTCACTTTCCCTGATGAGAGCAGATGCTCAGTTGTATGGAATTGCTACTCAATTTGCAATCTCTCCCCTTTATTTCTTATAAAGCCTTAGAAGTAAAATATGTTCCTTTATCAGAATCAATACTCTCAAACAATCCATATTTAGGTTTATTTTGTTTCACTGTTATTCCACTAACTCCTCTTAAAGTAGCAGAGCTCAGAGGAAAATTTCTACCTATCCCCACTTGTGTCATTTCATTACAACCTAATTTGAATATTTTGGAGTCATGCTCCCTCCAGAGGGACACCTCCACAATACCTTCTTATTTATTTTTAGACATATTACACATTTTTCTGATACAATTGGTTTTGCAAGTATACATATCCCAATATGTCAAATTGTCTTGCTTTTACTTCCTTGTTAAAGGAAGAAAACAAGAAAAACCTTAAGATTCAGAATATAAATAATATCTAAATAACTTTGGACCAAATTTCACAAAATTTATACCACATATCCAGTACAGTTGATAAAATGCTAAAGCACAGCTCATACATTTTTTTTTAAGACTTCAAATCAAATACAGGTTTAAATTTCTATTAGCAATATTTAAGTTTTAATGCAAACACTTCTAAAATATTAGAATAAACAAGTTCAGAATTTTAGCAGCTCTAGTTATTAGTAATTAATTATCTCATAATTTTGGAATCAGAATTCCAATTTCAACACACATAGCCCCAAAAGCTAAGGTGGCAGAAAATTGCTCTTTCAAGTCTTTAGGGCTTTATGAATTTGTGGACTTTAGGACCCGGGGAAAGAGGATCAGAGAAATTTGGATCCAAGTGTCAGGTGCAGTTCTGTGACCCAATGACTAGCTCACTATGCCAGAAATGCCAGGGCCATATTAAAGATGCTGGGGCACCAGCATAAAACCTAGAAGAATCTGGGCCAGTGAGGGACACCAGCCTAGCCAGGACAGATTCCACAAGCCTCTCCAAGGGTGAGAAGCATGGAAAATCCAAGAGAGGGCAATTTTTTTGTGTCTTTTCTTTCCTTTTCCAGTTTTTCCATAACCTTCAGTTTCAGGCCCTCAGAAGGCTTTTAGTCATGTAAATTAGGACTAATTAAAAACACACTTAGGCTAACTCAAATTAGCTGATTAATAGTGCCAAGCAACTTAAAACTTAGTCTCAAAAACCCCTGAATCTGCTAAACTGTTTTAGAAGTTCTATAGCTTTAACTATTTCTGCAGAACCAATTACCTTTATACTTAATACTTAATTATTAATTCTCACCACTCTTCAACTGGGGAAATACACTTTTTTTTAACAAGTCCTTTCAGTTAATTATCATCCGTAAGAATTTCCTCCCCTTCTTTCTATTTTTAAGCTAAATCTTTATAAGAAAATTTTTATTATTCTTCAGTTGTTTTCAGACATGTCTGTCTCTTCAATCCCATTTGGGGTTTTCTTGGCAAAAATATTGGAATAGTTTGCCATTTCCTTTCTCCAACTCATTTTACAGATAGGGAAAGTGAAGCAAACAGGATTAAGTTGTTGTGCCACAGTTACCTTTTAATGTCCTGACCCAGTTTCTCTAATTGTCCTACCTCAGTTACTCTGTGCCTCAGGCTATAACCCTTCCCTCTCAAATCATTGAAATGTTTGATAGGATAAAGGTCTTTTATCTTAGACATCATTAGAATATCACATGCCTCTCCCCATCTCCTGTACTTCTCTCCATTATGTGATCCCCATTCCAGGTGCCTTCCCCCATTATGTCATCATTCTTGTTATGCTATAAAAGAATCTTTGTATATAACATTCCTTGCTGGATTCTTGGAGATAATAGGAGTATTCAGCTTTGGGACCAAACTATGGATATATTTGGTCCCATTAAATCTCTCATTTTCAAATAAAATATTAACAACTCTCTAATGTCTATTTTGCTTCAGTTTCTCCAACACTACAAAGTAATTTACCCATATCCACAACTAGTAAAGAGTATGAAGCCAAATTTGAACTCAAGAAGGTTCTTTCTGATTTTAAGTCTGGCACTCCATTCGCTACATTATCTAACTGTTCTCTTTTTAGGAAAATAAGAGTTCTTTAAGCCAGAGGCTTGCAAAGATGCTCAAACTGGGCTTCTAGGAGCTCCTCACATCTGATCAGGTCTTCAAATACTTCATAATCCAATAGAAATGGAGCTCACAGCAACACAGCATCCAGTTCACTAGGATACCAAAGCAGCTGCAAAAGCATATTTGTTTTTCCTTCTAAAACGAAAAATAGTAACAGAGAGCTACAAACCCTTGTGAAGAACATTATATTTCTGCAACTCTTAGTGATGATAAGATTACTTTTTGTCCTTTGTTCTCAGAGAGAACCATAACATCAGAGATGTGAAGTCAGGCCATGCAAGTGAATTGTATGTAAGTGAGGAAGGATGATACAAGGCCACCTGCCTCACTTTCCCCTCCAGAGGCATCTGGGTTCAATGACCAGATATAGATCAGGAGCACTGGAGATGGTCCTGGATGCAGTAGGAGACTTTAGTCTTTTTACAAAGGTCTACATCAGATTTCAATTTGATTGAAGTCATAACCATTCAGGATTTAGGGTAGATAGCAAATAAAGCAAAGAATCTCCTTTTTCATCTAGTAAAAAAAAAAACAAAAACAAAAAAAATGTAAATTAATAAAACTAGGTAGGAAGACCTTCGAGGTTTTTGGCCAAAGCAGAACTAAATGACTGTTACTTATGTTCAATTTAAGTCAATCAGGATTCAAATAGAGATAATAGCTGTCACTAGTGTGCTTTGCCAATTAAGTAAATTTTCTCACTGACCAATTAAAAGTCAATCAATTAATACTTACTACCAGCTGACTGCTTGTAAGTGCCACAGCTTTATCAAAACAATTTGTAGTAGCTCTGCAGTGCCTTTAGTTCTCTTCCTTTTCAACTGTTGTGTTTAGTAATGCCTTAAATAAAAGCCTCTTAAATCTCAGTAAAGTATTTTTTACTTTAAAAAATCAAAAATCAGCAACTTTCCCTTATCAAACATATTTTTTTAGACGTATTTCAGTCTCCAAATGATTATAGCAGGATCAAAATATATGCATGTTTTAAATCTTTGGGGGCATAATTTAAAATTGTTCTTCAAAACAGTTGGGCCAGTTTACTATTCCCTCAAAAAAAAAAAAAATTAGGGTACAAATTTTTCTTAATACCCTCTAGCATTAATCATATCTGATACTTATGAGATACTACTTCAGAATTGTTTTCTTTTGCCTTTCTCTAATCAATAATAATTTAAAAAATGTTTTCTATGTGATTATATAGATTTTTGATATTTTCCTTTTGAAAACTTTTTTCATATGCTTTGCTCATTAACCAATTGGAGAAGGTTGTTATTTTTTTTTTTAATAATTTTGACTCAGTGTTCTACATATTTGAGAAATGAGGCATTTATCAGAAAAAAAACTTACTGTAAATTTATTATATATTACTTCAATGTTTATGATAAACTTCAATTTCTCTGATTATCTCTTTTAATTAGACATATATCTTGTTTTTGCTATCTTTGCCACTTTTTTCATCAATGGAAATATATTAAATTCAGTAATTTAATTTTCATTCTGTGTGTGTCTTTCTGTTGTATGTGTATCTTTTCTAAACACCCGTGTAATTGGATCCTGGTTTCTAATCTAGTCTATTATGTACTTCTGTTTTTGCATGACCAAATCCCATTCATTTTCACAATTATAATTACTAGGTATGTTCATCTTTCTTAGTTTCCTATTTGTTCTTTGTTTTAATCCTGTTCTTTCTTAAAGGTCAATTTTGCTTCTAACCATGGTCTTTCATAATCTGTCCTTTTTTTTTCATTATCTTTAAGACAAAAAAAAAAAAATTCCCCTTTATCCTCCTCTTCCTCTTTCCCTATTGAGTTAAGTTAGAATTCTACAGTCAATGTTATCTCTGTAATTCCAATGTGAATGAGGTTCAAGAATTGCCTGCAATTTTTTCCCTCTCTTATAAAGGCTCTTCTTTAGATGTCTCTTTTATATGAAGAATTTTTGCTCGTGCTTTCTTTCTTTCTGACTCCTTACTTTTTTGGAGGGGTGGGAGAGGAGTCATTACAACATAATCAATTCATTCTCATGACTCATTACTTTAAAGTTGTTTGGAGCAGACAGTTGGGAAAGTTCAAAAGGGTTAATACTTCTAATCTGCCATCTTGACTTTGCCAGGGTCAAACAGTGCCTGAGTTTAAATGCAAAGTCAATTACTTGATTCCAAGTCCAGCATTCTTTTTGCTGAATCCAAATCTTTCTTAGTATATAACCTTAATTAAGTTTATAGGTTTATTTAAAATGTGTGTATGTGTATGTTAATATTTTCCAATTTAAGTGGAAGAATAATTGAGAACATCCTGTCCAATAAATGCATTGTTTCAAAGTATTAAGTGAATTTTTTTTTATTAAAAACACTGCTCTGAGGTCCTAAAACCAGAAGGTAAAATAGGCATTGAAAGAATTCACCAATCACCTCCCGAAGAAGCCCTCAAAATGAAAACTCCAAGGAACATTATAGCTAAACAAGAGAATATTGTATCAAAGAAAAATTATTGGGGGGCGAAGCCAAGATGGCAGAGAAGACACACGCGACTTTCTAAGCTCTTCTCTTACCCTCTTTATCAATATTATATCGAGCCTCAAAAATAGTCTTGACTGCTACAATTCGTAAAGATAAGAAGCAGAGCAACTCGACGGCCTAAGAAAATCTGCAGTCTCGCCAAAAAAAGGTTGGTTCCGGGGCCAGGGGGGAGATCAGCGCAGACAGGGAGAGAAATTAGGTTCCCAGGAGAGCCTCAAACCGAAAGTGAAAGCACAGATCTCAGCACAAGCACAGAGCCCCAACCCACAGTACGGGGCTTTTCCTTGGGGCAGTTGTGATCCTGCCCGGCAGGAGGGCGCAGCCAGGGTTAGCCTCCAATCTGCATAGTGGGGAGCTCGGCTTGGGGCCATAGAGCTTTTCCAGGGCCGACTTGCATCAGGCAGAGACAATGGGCAGAGTTTGTGGCAGTCTGCAGTCTGCGGTCTGTGGTCAGCTGCTAATACTCACAGTCCCACAGGAGGCTCCGGCCTGGGGCAGTGACACTTTCACCACTTTGTCTCTAGCCTAGGGCAATCTCTAACCCACACAGCCCAACTAGTCACTTCTATAGCTCGGCCAGTGCTGAATCCACCTCCTGTTGGGGGAAGGGAAAACTCTCACTCAGAGCACTCCCATACCATGGAGCCTGAAATCGGTTTACATCTCTCCCTGCTCTGCAGAGAAAGCTGGTAACCCCCTTGCCTAGGAGACCTACCCTAAAGGCTTTAAAACATGAATAAAAAGATGAAAAGAACGATTGACAGCTTCTATGCAGAAAAAGAGCAGGTCAGCAAACCTGAAGAGACCTCAAACAGCAAACATGCATCAGACTCCTCCTTACATGATGTCCTCATAGAAGAGACTACATTAAAAGTCTCAAAAGAGAGTTAGAAGATAAATGGGGAAAGGAAAGAGAAGCCTTACAAGAGAGCAACAACTTCCTGAAATACGAATTGGAAAAAGTAAAAAATCTCAGGAAAGTAAGAATTGTGAATTGAAAAATAAAGAATTCACTAGAAAGTAGGATTTGTGAATTGAAAAGACAAAGAACTCGCAAGAAAGTAGGATCTGTGAATTGAAAAGAAAAGAAGACGCAAGAAAATAGGATCTGTGAATTGAAAAAGAAAATAATTCACTAAAAAAAAAAATTAGTGAAATGGAAAAATTCCACAGACCAAAAACAATACATTTAAAACTCAATTGGACATATACAGAAAGAAGTAAAAAAAGCTAATGAAGAAAATAATTCTTTAAAAATTAGAACTCAACAAATAGAAATTAATGATTCATTGAGACAGCAAGAATCAGTCAAGCAAAAACAAAAAAAATGACAAACTGGAAAAAACCATGAATTATCTACTTGCAAAAACGACAGACTTGGAAAATAGATCTAGGAGAGATAATCTGAGGATTATTGGACTTCTGAAAACTATGATGAAAAAAAGAGCCTAGATACTATTTTACAAGAAATCATCAAAGAGAACTGCCCAGATGTAATAGAATCAGAAGGTAAAATAGGCATTGAAAGAATTCATCGAACACCTTCTGAAAGAAAACCTAAAATAAAAACCCCAAGGAATATTGTGGCCAAATTTAAGAACTATCAGATAAAGGAAAAAATTTTACAAGCAGCAAAAAAAATACCATTTAAATTCTGAGGTGCCACAATAAGGATCACCCAAGATCTGGCTGCCTCTACATTAAAGGAAAGAAGGGCCTGGAATATGATATTCCGAAAGGCACAAGAACTTGGGATGCAGCCAAGAATAAACTAGCCAGCTAAGATGAGCATTTTCTTCCAGGGAAGAAGATGGACATTTAATGAAACAACTGAATTCCATTTGTTTCTGAAGAAAAAACCAGAACTAAACAAAAAATTTGATCTCCAACCATAGAACTCAAGAGATGCAGAAAAGGTAAAAATAACTCTTGAGAATTGTATTTCTATTTTGGATATACAAAAAGAATACATGTATAATTTGATTGTACTGATATAACATAAAAAAAGGATGTAGATATGGAAAAGTGATGATGGCAGAATAAGGTGGGAAGGAGGGATAAAAAGAGGGAAACCAAATCCCACAAAGAGGCAAAGGAAACTTATCATATATGAGGGAATTTAGAGAGGGGGAGGAACATTGTGTGAATCTTACTCTCATCAGAGTTGGCTCAAAGAAAAAATAATTGAAATTTATTTTAGAGGAAATTCTCTCTTGCCTCATTAAAAACGGGGGAGAGGAAAAGGGAAAAGAAAAAGAGTAATAAGGGAAGGAAGGGGAAAAGACTCAAAGAGGAGGAGGGAGGGAATATAAAGAGGGTAAGCATCGTGATACAAGAGGGGTACATAAGTTTAAAAGGGGGAAAGAGGGTAGGGGGAGGCAAGAATAAGTAAAGCACAATCTGGGGTTATTAGGATGGTAGGAAATACAGATTTAGTAATTCTAACGTAAATGTGAATGGGATGAACTCCCCCATAAAGAGGAGGCAGATAGCAGACTGGATCAAAAGCCAGAACCCTACAATATGTTGTTTACAAGAAACACATTTAAAGCAGGGAGATACATAGAGAGTGAAGGTAAAAGGCTGAGCAAAATCTATTATGCTTCAGGTGAAGTCAAAAAGTAGGGTAGCCATCCCTATCTCAGATCAAGCAAAAAGTAAAATTGATCTAATTAAAAGAGATAAGGAAGGAAACTATATCCTGCTAAAGGGTAGCATAAACAACAAAGCAATATCAATATTAAACATATATGCACCAAGTGGTATGGCATACAACTTCCTAAAGGAGAAGTTAAGAGAGTTGCAAGAAGAAATAGACAACAAAACTATAATAGTAAGAGATCTCAACCTTGCACTCTCAGAATTAGACAAATCAAACCACAAAACAAATAAGAAAGAAATTAAAGAAGTAAATAGAATATTAGAAAAATTAGGTATGTTGGATCTTTGGAGAAAATTGAATGGAGATAGAAGGGAATATACTTTCTTCTCAGCAGTTCATGGAACCTATTCAAAAATTGACCATATATTAGGACATAAAGACCTCAAAATTAAATGCAAGAAAGCAGAAATAGTAAATGCTTTCTTTTCAGATCATGATGCAATAAAAACTACATTCAACAAAAAGTTAGGGGGAAATAGACCAAAAAGTAATTGGAAAATAAACAACCTCATCTTAAAGAATGATTTGGTGAAGCAGCAAATTATAGATACAATTAATAATTTCATTCAAGATAATGACAATGATGAGACATCAAACCAAAATTTGTGGGATGCAGCCAAAGCGGTAATAAGAGGGAATTTTATATCCTTAGAGGCTTACTTGAATAAAACAGAGAAATAAAATATTAATGAATCGGGCTTGCAACTAAAAAAACTAAAAAAAGACCAAATTAAAAACCCCCAATCAAATACTAAATTGGAAATTCTAAAATTAAAAGGAGAAATTAAAAATATTGAAAGTAAAAAAACTATTGAAAATTAATAAAACTAAGAGTTGGTTCTATGAAAAAGCCAATAAAATAGATAAGCCTTTGGTAAATCTGATTAGAAAAAGGAGGGAGGAAAATGAAATTAGTAGTCTTAAAAATGAAAAGGGAGAACTTTCCAACAATGAAGAGGAAATAAGAGAAATAATAAGGAGTTATTTTGCTTAACTTTATGCCAATAAATTTGATAACCTAAGTGAAATGGATGACTACCTCCAAAAATATAGACTTCCCAGACTAACAGAGGAGGAAGTAAATTGCTTGAATAGTCCCATTTCAGAAAAAGAAATAGAACAGGCAATTAAACAAATCCCTAAGAAAAAATCCCCAGGACCAGATGGATTTACATGTGAATTTTACCAAACATTTAAAGAACAATTGGCCCCAATGCTATATAAATTATTTGATAAAATAGGGAATGAAGGAGTCCTACCAAATTCCTTCTATGACACAGACATGGTACTGATACCTAAACCAGGTAGGCTGAAAACAGAGAAAGAAAATTATAGACCAATCTCCCTAATGAATATTGATGCTAAAATCTTAAATAAGATATTAGCAAAAAGACTACAGAAAATCATCTCCAAGATAATACACTATGATCATGTAGGATTTATAGCAGGAATGTAGGGCTGGTTCAATATTAGGAAAACTATTAATATAATTGGCCATGTTAATAACCAAATTAACAAAAACCATATGATCATCTCAATAGATGCAGAAAAAGCATTTGATAAAATCCAACATCCATTCCTATTAAAAACACTTGAGAGTATAGGAATAAATGGACTTTTCCTTAAAATAATCAGCAGCATCTATTTAAAGCCATCAGTAAGCATCATATGTAATGGAGGCAAACTGCAACCATTCCCAATAAGATCTGGAGTGAAACAAGGTTGCCCACTATCACCGATACTATTTAATATTGTATCACAAACCCTAGCTATAGCAATAAGAGCTGAGAAAGAGATTAAAGGAATAAGAATAGGCAATGAGGAAACCAAATTATCACTCTTTGCCGATGACATGATGGTATACTTTGAGAACCCCAGAGATTCTGCTAAAAAAGTTATTAGAAATAATCCACAACTTTAGCAAAGTTGCTGGTTATAAAATAAACCCACATAAGTCATCAGCATTCTTATATATCACTAACAAAATCCAACAGTCAGAGTTACAAAGAGAAATTCCATTTAAAGTAACTACTGATAATATAAAAATATTTAGGAATCTATCTGCCAAGGGAAAATCAGAAACTTTATGAGCAAAATTACAGACCACTTTTCACACAAATTAAGTCCGATCTAACCAATTGGAAAAATATTAAATGCTCTTGGATAGGGTGAGCAAATATAATAAAGATGACAATATTACCTAAACTAATCTATTTATTTAGCGCTATACTAAATCAGACTCCCAAAAAACTATTTTAATGACCTAGAAAAATAACAACAAAGTTCATATGGAAAAACAAAAGGTCAAGAATTTCAAGGGAATTAATGAAAAAAAATCAAATGAAGGTGGCTTAGCTGTACCAGATCTAAAAATTATATTATAGAGCAGCAGTTACCAAAACTATTTGGTATTGGCTAAGGAATAGATTAGTTGATCAGTGGAATAGATTAGGTTCAAGGGATAAAACAGTCAACAAATATAGCAACCTAGTCTTTGACAAACCCAAAGATCCCAGCTTTTGGATAAGAACTTATTGTTTGATAAAAAATTGCTGGGAAAATTGGAAACCAATATGGCAGAAACTAGGCATTGACCCACACTTAACACCGCACACCAAGATCAGGTCAAAATGGGTTCATGACCTAGGCATAAAAGAATGAAATTATTAATAAATCTGAGGAACACAGGATAGTTTACCTCTCAGTCCTGTGGAAGGGAAGGTCTTTATGACCAAAGCAGAACTAGAGATCATTACTGATCACAAAATAGAAAATTTCGATTATACCAAACTGAAAAGTTTTTGTACAAAACAAAACTAATGCAGACAAGATTAGAAGGGAAGCAATAAACTGGGAAAATATATTTTAGAGTCATAGGGTTCTGATAAAGGCCTCATTTCCAAAATATATAGAGAATTAACTCTAATTTATAAAAAATCAAGCCATTCTCCAAATTGAAAAATGGTCAAAGGATATGAACAGACAATTCCTCAGATGAAGAAATTGAAACTATTTCTAGTCATATGAAAAGATGCTCCAAATCATTATTAATCAGAGAAATGCAAATTAAGACAACTCTAAGATACACTACACACCTGTCAGATTGGCTAAGATGACAGGAAAAAAAAATGATGAATGTTGGAGGGGATGTGGGAAAACTGGGACATTGATGCATTGTTGGTGGAGTCGTGAATGAATCCAACCATTTTGGAGAGTAGTTTGGAACTATGCTCAAAAAGTTATCAAACTGTGCATACCTTTGATCCAGCAGTGTTACTACTGGGCTTATATCCCAAAGAGATCATAAAGAAGGGAAAGGGACCATGTGCATCGAATGTTTGTGGCAGCCCTTTTGTAGTGGCTTAAAACTGAAACTGAATGGATGTCCATCAGTTGGAGAATGGCTGAATAAATTGTGGTATATGTATATTATGGAATATTACTGTTCTGTAAGAAATGACCAACAGGATGATTTCAGAAAGGCCTGGAGAGACTTACACGAACTGATGCTGAGTGAAATGAGCAGGACCAGGAGATCATTATATACTTCAACAACAATACTATATGATGACCAGTTCTGATGGACCAGGCCATCCTCAGCAACGAGATCAACCAAATCATTTCCAATGGAGCAGTAATGAACTGACTCAGCTACACCCAGAGAAAGAACTCTGGGAGATGACTAAAAACCATTACATTGAATTCCCAATCCCTATATTTATGCACACCTACATTTTTGATTTCCTTCACAAGCTAATTGTACAATATTTCAGAGTGTGATTCTTCTTGTACAGCAAAATAATGTTTTGGTCATGTATACTTACTGTGTATCTAATTTATATTTTAATTATTTAACATCTACTGGTCATTCTGCCATCTAGGGGAGGGGGTGGGGGAGTAAGAGGTGAAAAATTGGAACAAGAGGTTTGGCAATTGTTAATGCTGTAAAGTTACCCATGTGTAAATCCTGTAAATAAAAGGCTATTAAATAAAAAAAAAAATATTGCAAACAGCCAGAAAGAAATAATTCAAATTACCGAGGAGCCACAATCAGGATTACCCAGGATCTAGTAGCTTCTACCTTAAAAGACTGAAGGGCCTGGAATCTGATATTCTGAAAGTCAAAAGAACTTGGACTGCATCCAAGAATCAACTGTCCAACTAAATTGAGCATTGTTTTTCAGGGAACATGGACATTCAATGATATGGGTGAATTTCATTTATTTCTAATGAAAAGATCAGAGCTGGACAAAAAAATTAATCTCTAAATATAGAACTCAAGAAGCAAGAAAAGGTAAAAAGAAAAGAACTTTTGAGAACTATAACTCTGTTATGGATATACTTAGCGAGTGCAGGTATAATTTGATTTTATTGTGATAATATGAAAAATGATTAGAGGTAGAAAGAGGATTGTACCAGAAAAAGATGAAAATGGAGGTAAAATGAAGGAAATTACATCTCATGAAGAGACGAATTTTTTGTCTATAAATTTGACAATCTAAGGGAAATAGAGGAATTCCTACAAAAAATATAGATTGCTCAGATTAATAGAAGAGGAAATAAATTACTTAAATATTCCCATTTTAGAAAAAGAAATAGAACAACCTATTAAACAATTCCCTAAGAAAAAAATCTCCAGGACCAGATGGATTTACCAAATTGAATTCTACCAAACATTTAAAGAATAATTAACTCCAATACTGTGAAAACTATTTGAAAAAATAGTGAAAGAAGTAGTCCTACCAAATTCTTTTTATGACATAGATATGGTGCTGACACCTTAACCAAGTTAGATGCAAAAAGGGAAAGAAGCTTATAGACCAATTTCCCTAAGGCATAATGATCCAAAAATCTTAAATAAAATATTAGCAAAGAGATTACAGAAAAGTCATCTCTGGAATAATACACCATGACCAAATTGGATTTATATCAGAAATGCAAAGCTAGTTCAATATTAGGAAAACTATTAGGATAATTGACTATATCAATAACCAAACTAACAAAAAACATATGATTATCTCAATAGTTGCAGAAAAAGCTTTTGATAAAATCCAGCACTCATTTCTATTAAAAACAGTAGAGAGTATTGGAAAAAAATAGAATTTTCATTTAAATGATCAGTAGCATCTATTTAAATTAATCAGCAAGCATCATATGTAATGGGCACAAACTAAAACCATTCCCAAGAAGATCTGGGATGAAACAACATTGCCCACTATAACCATTGGTATTCAATATTGTCTTAGAAATGGTAGTATTGGCAATAAGAGAAGAAAAAGAGATTAAAGCAATTAGAATAGGTAATGAGGAGTCCAAATCATCACTCTTTGCAGATGAAATGATGGTATTCTTAGAGAACCCTAGAGAATCAACTAAAAACTACTAGAAAAAATTCACAACTTTATCAAAGTTGTTGGCTACAAAATAAATTCACATAAATCATCAGCATTTTTACATATTACCAACAAAGTCCACCAGCAAGAAATAGAAAGAAAAATTCCATTCAAAATAACTTCTTGATAATATAAAATAATTGGGAGTCTATCTGCCAAGGGAAAGTCAAGAACTATATGAACACAATTACAAAACACTTTCCACACAAATAAAGTCATATATAATCTCCTGGGAAAATATTGAGTGCTCATGGTAGGCTGAGTGAATATAATAAAAATGACAACACTACCTAAATTAATCTACTTATTCAGTGTCATGCTAATCAAACTCCTAAAAATTATTTTATAGCTCTAGGAAAAATAATAACAAAGTTCATCTGGAAGAACAAAAGGTCAAGAATTTTGAGGGAATTAATGAAAACGAATGCAAAAGAAGATGGCCTAGTTGTGCCAGATCTAAAAGTATTTATAAAGCAGTGGTCATCAAAACCATTTAGTAGTGGCTAAGAAATAGAATATGGACAAAATAGTCCATAACTATAATAATAAAGTCTTTGCCAAAGTCAAAGATCCCAGCTTTTAGGATAAGAACTCACTATTTGACAAAAACTGCTGGGAAAATTGGAAATTAATATGGCAGAAACTTGGCATTGACCCACATATAACAATGCATATCAAGATAAGGTTAAAATGGGTTCATGATCTTGACATAAAAAATGCTATTATAAGCAAATTAGAAGGACAAAGGATTATTTACCTTCTGGATCTATGGAGATAGAAGGAATTTGTGGCCAAAAAAGAACTGAAATACATTATTGAACACAAAATAAATAGTTTTGATTATATTAAGTTAAAAAGTTTTTGTACAAAAAAAACAATGCAGGCAAGATTAGAAAGGAAGAAATAATCTGAGAAAAACTATTTACATTCAAGATTTCTAATAAAGCCCTCATTTCTAACATTTTCTTGTACAGCTTGATAATTGTATAAATATGTATACATATATTGGATTTAGTTATATTTTTAACATCATTACAATAAACAAAACATATATTGGATTATTTGCTTTCTATGGGATAGGTCAAGGGAGGGAGGTAGAAACATTTTGAATATAAAGTTTTCAAAGGAGAATGTTGAAAAGTCTTTTTGAAAATAATTTTAACAGAAAATGCTATCATTAAAATAACAATTAAAAGAAGCAAAAAAATGCACTTTGTATATGGAAATAACAAAATTGTGGCATGGCCAGTTGTGAATGAATGCTATTCTCAGCAACAATAAATTAAGACTATTCTAAAAGACAATGCAAAATTCTATTTATAACCAGAAAGACAACTGATTTTATCTGAATATAAGCTAAGGGATACATTTTTTTTTTTCCCCTGGAGGGTTTAGTTTGGGAAGGAAGGAGAAAGGAGAACTATGTTTTCTTTTACAGCATGATTTTTATGGAAATGTTTTGCATATGGGTATGTAAGGAAGAAGGGGGGGAAATCTAAAACTCAAAAATTAAAAAAAACAAATATTAAAAAAAATGTTTTACCTGTAACTGGGGAAAATTAAAATGCTAACACACAAAAACGCAGACATGATAAGTAATGAGAGAAAGAAAACTGGACTTATACTTAAAAAAAACAAAAACATGTTTGGAGCTTAGGTCTGCTACTTCCTTTTGGCTAACGCTTTGTAGCATTCAATGTGCTAATTTTAAATATTTGTTGAAATTCATAGAGAACAATAAGATATGCAAAATTTGTTAAATAAATTCCTTAAATTGAATCCCACAACAATTTTGTGAAATTGAAACTATAATCATTATGATCTCCCTAAGAAAAATGATAGTTAGAGAAGACATATAGCTATTTGGTAGGATTACATGTCTTGTTTCTACATATTTTTTGTTATATCATGATATATCTCATCCATACAGTGGGTATAATAATACTGGTAGTCTGACCACCACATATCCCATTTATTAATTTTTTTTTTGAAATATATATGTCCTTCAAGGTTCCATTTTCTTTTTTGCCTCTAGGAACAAGTATAATATATTTGGGGATTTGAAATGCTTCATCATATATTCCAATTTGTTTACCCCCTTCCAATAAACTTTCTTTCCTTATTATAACTTACTACAATGTATTTTTCAATCCAGTGCCACTGACCTGATTGCTGCTCCTTAAAGAAGACACTTCATCTGTTGGTTTAGGAAGTTAATTTTGATTTGATTATTTGTAACTGAAGCCATCCATTCCATTGTACACTTAATTTTTAAATACTATTTTATTTTCCCCCCATTACATGTCATAATGTCATAACAATTTTCAGCATTCATTTTTATAAGAGTTTTAGTTCCAAGTTTTTGTCTCTCCTCTCTTCCAAAACAGATAAGTAAGTTGTTGTAGATTATACATATGCTATCATATAAAACACATTTATATAAGAGCCCCAATTTTGGAAGAAGCAGATCAATAAACTAGAAAGAATAAAGTGAAAAAATATGTTTCCACAATCAATCAGTTCTTTAACTGGATGTGCATAGTATTTTCTTTTATGATTGAATATATTTGTCTTCAATCATTATGCTACTGAAAATAATCAGTGTTACTGATACTGTATACAGTGTTTTTCTGCATCTGCTCATTTCACTTCAGTTCTTACAAATCTTTCCAGGCTTTTCTGAAATTTGTCTGTTCACCATTTTTTATTGCACAGTGGTATCACAATGCATTCATATGCCATGGTTTGTTCAATTATTCCCCAAGTAATGGCCATATTCCCAGTTTCTAACATTATATCACCATGAAAATGGCTGCTATAAATATTTTTGCATAAGTAGATCCTTTTCCCATTTTTACAATCTCTTTGAGATATAGACATTGAAGTGATATTGCTAGATCAAAGAACATGCACAATTTCATTGCTCTTTGGGCATATTTTCACATTGTTCTCCAGAATGGTTTGATCAGTTCACAATTCCACCAACAATGAATGCATTGTCACAACTTTTCCACATCCTGTCCAAGATAAATCATTTTCCTTTTTTATCATATTAACCAATCTAATCTGTTTAAGACAGGACTTCAGTTGTTTAAATTGCATTTCGTAAATAAAAAGTGTTTAGATCACTTATTCATATGCCTAAAGTTTTAATTTCTTCATTTGAAAACTGCCTATTTATATCATTTGACCATGTATCAGTTGAGGAACTGCTTATGTTGTTATAAATTTGATTCAGTTCTCTATACATTTGAGAAATGAGGCCTTTAAGAGATAGTAGTTATGAAGATTGGTATTCAGCTTTCTGTTTTCCTTCTTATTTTGATAGCATTGGTTTTCTTTATGCAAACATTTTTTTTTTTATTTTAATATAATCAAGATTATCTATTTCACATTTTCTAATGCTTTCTGTCTCTTGTTTGGTAATGAATTCTTTCCTTCTCCATAGATCTGACAGGTGGGCTATTCATTGCTTTTCTAATTTACTCATAGTATCACTATTTACGTCGAATTCAGATACCCATTTTGAATTTATCTTGATATGTGATGTGAGATGTGGATCTATACCTAGTTTGTGTCAATTATTTTGTAGTTTTCCCAGTAGTTTTTGTCAAATATTCTTATTCCAAAGACATTGTTCTTTGGGTTTATCAAACATTAGATAGCTATGATCAATAATTAAAATAATATATGTACCAAGTCTATTCCACTGATCTACCCTTCTATTGCTTAGCCAGATCTAGAGAATTATGATGAAGATTGTTTCATAATTTAGTTTGAGATCTGTTATTTGTATGCTAATTTTCTTTGTTTTATTTTTTTTCCACTAATTCTCTTGATATTTTTGACCTTTTGTTTTTCCCAGATGAAGTCTGTTACCTATTTTAGCTTTAAAAATATAGGATTGTGGTAATTTATTTGGTATAGCCCTGTAAGTTAGTTTCATCAGAATAATTTTTTTTTTATTAAATTGGCTTGGCCTACCCACAGGCAAATGCTTGTTGTTGTTGTTGTTGTTGTTGTTGTTGTTGTTTTCCCAATTTTTAGATCTGACTTTGTGTGAAAAGTGTTATGTAATTGTGTTCAAATAGTTCTTGGGTTTATCTTGACAAGGGGAATTTCAAGAACAATATAAAATTGTTTACAATTTTTTTAATTGAATTTCTGTTTTTATCTTTTTTTGCTGGGCTTCATTAGTTATATAAACAAATATTGATGATTTATGTGGGTTTATCATATCCTGCAAATTAAAAAAAAAATCAGTGTTTTAAATATCATGTTAAATATTTCAAGTGTTTTTTAAATTTGATTCTATTTTCTAAATATACAGGGAAAATGATATCATTTGTAAAGAATTAGTTTTTTTCTTATATTTTATCTAATTCCTTTGATTTCTCTTTCTTTTCTTATTGGTAACATTAATATGTTTAGAACTGTATTGAATAATTGTGGTGATAATGAACATCCTTGCTTCTTTCTTGATCATATTGGGAAAGCATCCATTTTATCATTATTGAAGTTAATGCTTGCTGGTGGTTTTAGATAGATAGTGCTAATTATTTAAGGCATTAATTATTTATTCCTAATTCCCTCCATTGCTTTTAATAGGAAAGGTTGTTTTTTTTTTGTTGTTGTTGTTATTATTAAAAAAATTTTCAGCATCTATTGAGAAAATAATATTTCCTGTTAGTTTTCTTATTGAGATGATCAATTATGCACATAGTTTTGCTAATACTGAACCAGCCCTGCATCCCTGGTCATTGTGTTTAATCCTTGTGACATATTAATGTAATTCCCTTGCAAATTTTGTTCACTTTTTTAAAAAACATTTAAAACATTGTTATTCACTAGATATAATTTTCTGTCTTTGTTTTAGTTCTTCTTGGTTTAGGTATGAGTACCATGTACAATAAATGGATTTTGGTAGGAGAGTTTTGCCTGTTTTGTTCCATATATTTTGAATAGCATTAGAATTAATGTACTTTAAATATTTGGTAGAATTTAATTATGAATCATCTGATCCATAGAATTTTTGTAAGGAATTCATTAAATTCTTCAATTTCTTTTTTTTTCCTAAAATTACATTATTTAGGCTATTTCATCAACTATAAATCTAAGCAATTTTTATTTTCATAAATATTCATCAGTTTTACTCAGATTGTCAAATATATTGACATATAATTATGAAAATATTTCCTAATGATTGTTGACTTTCATCTTCATTGATAATTATTTTACGCTATTTAATTTTGAAACTAGATATTTGGTTTTCTTCTTTAATTTTCTTAATCAAAATAACCAATAATATATTTATTTGTCCCCCACCCACATAAAATTACCTTGTGGTTTTATTTGTTAGTTCCTTTTTAAATTTTTTTAATCTTATTAATCTTACCTTTGATTTTTAGGATTTCCAATTTTGTTCTTAATTGAGGAATTTCAATTTGTTCATTTTCTTTTCTTTTCTTTTTGTCACATTTCAATTCATTGATCTCTATTTTGTTGTAAAAATTTAAAGAAATAAATTTTCCCTAAGTACTCATTTGTCTTCATCCCATAAATTATTATTTATTGCCTCATGGGTTCTATTATTTTTTAATGAAATTAGTGATTGTTTCTACATTTTTTTCCCTATATGCTTGCAATACTTCCTGCTCAAATTGATGGTGCTCTGTATGGTTATAACATTTCATGTAGTTTTTATTTTAAAATTATTTTGCTGAAGTGATTCTTGAATTCTTCAAATGTCTATTTTCCTTTCAGGATCCAGAATTTTCCTTGAAAATTTCTTAAAAGTCAATTATCAGCAAATTTTATCAGGAATGTGGGAAATATGAAATACTGATACATTGTCAGTGGAGTTGTGATCTCATTCAGTCATTCTTTTGACCTAGCAATGCCACCGGTAGGCATTTATCCCAAAAGAGATTATTTTTTTAAGTGGGGGGGGGGGGGAGGGAACTATGTATACAAAATATTTACAGCAGTTCTTAGGGCAAAAAGTTGGAAACTGAAGGAAAAAGTGGCCATTCAATAAAATTGAAGATTTTTGAGCATTTGAGATTAAAAACCAGAGCTAAATAGAAAATTTAATATTAAAATATAGGACTCAGAAGAAGCACAAAGAGGTAACCAGGAAATGGAAATCATAAGGAATATATAGATAGATAGATAGATAGATAGATAGATATAAATATAGATATAGATATATTTATCTCTCTCTCTCTCTCTCTCTCTCTATATATATATATATATATATATATATATATATATATATATATCTAGATATATCGAGAGAGAGAGAGAGAGAGAGAGGGCACAGGTATGACTTGAATATGAAGGAAAATATCTAAAAATAAGATTAAGTATTGAGACAGGAATGTATTGGGAGAAAGCAAAAGGGAGAGTTGGAATGACATAAATTATTTGCCTTAAAAGATGCAATAAAAAGCTTTTGCAGCAAAGGGGAAGAGGCAGAAGAGAATGAGATTGAGAGAACCTTTCATCATCAGAAATAGCTCAAAGAGGAAATATCATACACTCTCAATATACAATCTTTATACTTAGAAATCTATCTTATCCCACAGGAAAGTAGAAGGGGAACAAGATATGACAAAAGGAGGGTGTGTTAGAAGAGAGAGCATATTGATGGGGCTTTTAGCTATTTCATTCCATTGGTGACTGGGAAAGCTGGAGAGCATTGCCCATTATCCAGAAACCAGTCAATTAATGTCATCATGAAAGTGACATACTATGAACTTCTCTAGGAAATTGAATTTTGACATAATTTTACAAAACTCCTTATGACTTGCAGTATCAAAGGCCTTGGATCATATATTCAAATGTTGTATATAGAACTCTGTTCTGTTTCTGGCATTTTTTTTATAGCTTTCTGGTAATAATCACCTTATTTACTGTTCCTTAGACCTTTCTGAAGCCACATTGAGTCTTGGGTATATGATCTTTTTCCAGATGTAGGATCAGCCTATTAAGAAGGAGTGACAATAATCTTCCAAAAAATTATTGAGATTACCCCCAGTGTCTGCCACAGGAGAATCTACTTCCTTTATCTTTATAAAGATGGACAATGCAGGGCATCCTTGACATCCTGATGCATAACCTCTTCTTGCCATATCATCTGGAAAATTTCAGTCAGGTTTGTATGAGAAATGGACCTCCTATCTTGTAAATCTCAACCAGAATAGAATCAGCATCAGGTACTTTGCTATTTGAGAGTAGCTTAATAACATTCAAAATCTCTTCATCAGTTGGAACTTCAGTTAGGGAGTGATTGATATCAAATAGAGGTAAACAGTCAATGGTTTCAGCATTGATTGATGATGTATTCAGTTTATCTCTTTAAGTCCAGAAAGATATATATTCAGATCCAACTTCACTAAGCTGACTTTCCTTTGCTAAACTTGTTTCATTCAGGACTGCTATTTGTATGCAATACCTTTTGAGTTCTCTTACAGCAAGAGCTGTTCATTTTTCAGTCTACTGGATTTTCTGTTGTCTATAGGTGTGTGACATTCAATATACCAATAACGAGTAGAATCCACTTTGCAGGGAAATTTGAATTTTTTTTAGTATTTCAATGTCAGGGTGGGATGCCTACCTGCTGTGGTAATCAGGGCAGGGTTGGGTAAGCAGATAATTTTAAGGTACCTTTTCTAGCCCCTTCCTTATATCTGGAGGTGAGCTGTGCAATCCTTAAAAGGCTTCTCACACACTCAAGGGACTCTCACTGCTGCTTCTAATGACAAGATGACCCTATGAAATGAGCCGTAGTTGTACAGGGTTTGTGATTACAGCTCCTAATATATCTGCAAGTACTGTTTTATCACTCTCCCATTGCCATAGGGCTTTAAGGGTAGAAATAGTAAAATGGTATGGTGATATCTTTTGATTCATGTATAAATTGGATTAAGTAAAGGAGAGTTGAGCAGTCATTGGTCTCACTCTCCCTTTCAGAGTCACCACTGTCCAGTAGTCAGGCAGTCAAGATGACTGGTAATGATTCAAGATGCAGTGGATGATTTTGATGTCTTTAATGTCTAACCAAGCTCTAAGAGTTCCATAGCACCTGTTTCACCTGCCTTGAATGGCACCTGAATGGCTGATTCAACATGTCATTCTTATCAGCCCTTTCCACCAGAAAAAGTCTTCACATGCTTGGAGTAGATACCTCCCTAACTTAGTGTGGGGTTTGAGAGTCCTAGGTTACCATCAACTGGTTTAATTTGTTTGATAAAATGGTTTACCAGGATATGAAAACTGCATGGTACAGCCACCTAGAATCACAGATGAGAGTTAGGTGGATCAGAGGGACACCGAGTTGGAAAGCAGCTCTTTAAAGTGATTGACAGCCTTCCCTCCAGAGGTACTAATCATCTTGATCTAACTTCATATTGCCAATAAGGTTTATCAGAATTTTTCCTGTATGTGAATATTAAAAAAAAAAAGAAAGAAAGTAAATTTGCTTTTCTATTTCTGAAGTTATTTACAATCATGTTTTCATGTCATTATGAACACCTTAATAACACCATATGGAAAACAGATGGTTGTTACCTAGATCTAGAAGTAGATTTACTCTTGTTCTAAAATCCCTAAAAATAATTCATTTTAAAATACCAATTTGTCAGTAACCTCTGTTGTTTTTGTCCCACTTAGTGGAAGGCTTAAGGATGGACAAAAATTCTTCCCAAAGTTTCACTTAAAAGAGGACTCAGAAATCTAACCAACTCTTTATTCTCTAGCAGTTACACTGCTTATTTTTGATTCTGCTATCATTATGTAGTATGTTCTGTCACTCTCAGACAAACCTACTTCCCATTTACGTGTATATATAGATATATAAATGCATGTATGGATGTGTGTAATATAATACTATATATATGTATTCATACACATATATATGTATGTATATGTGTAATATAATATAATATTATATATATTACATAAGACACATTAATAATACAATGCAAAGGTACCTGTATTAAATATCCTTTAATATTTTCATAAAGTGTCTTGGGAATTAGAGTGTTATTCAGAGATAGCTATATTAAAGGTCCTTTAATATTTTCATATAGTCCTCGGGAATTGGAGTGTTAAGTGGCATATATATATATATATATATAGTTACTAATGATAGAAAAAAAAATTCTACAAAAATGCTTACAAGGCTGTTTCATCTATTTGTTGTGAATTCCTTGGGAATAATGCAACATCTTTAAACCTAATGCCATTTTTTATTACTTATTTTTACATTGTCTGCATATAGAAAACCTCTACCCCTTCCTAATTTCATGTCAAATAAACCCATAAATCAACCAAATAAAACAGACTTATTATACACTGATTGTTGGGCCAGGCACTATATTCGATGATAAAGATTCAGAGACAATAATGTACCTGTTTCCATCCTCAATACATTGTATTATATTCTAATATGAACATCTGTATGTATAAACATATATGTGTATGCATATTTCTATATCTATATATCTATATATATATTCAAGGTAAGTTTGTTGCAGGAAGACACTAGCCAGCATTAGAAGTATACATATCTATATGTATATGTAAACATGCAAGTGCACAAAAATATAACCACACACATCTGCATAAATAATACAAATATGCATGAATGTTTGTATAAGTTCATTCTCTATTCATGACAAAAGTTTTCCACATATAAATATATGTGCATATGCATATATATGCATATGGGCACATGCCTTTATATATAATACAGTATATATGCATATGCACATGTATAGTGAATATGCATACATACACAATGCATATGCATGTTTGTACATGCACAAATACATGTAATTTCTTACTCCAAGTTGAAAAAGTAGTTGTAGATTGACTACAAAATGGGCCCAGGATTAAGTTCAAGAATGTGAACAGGAAACATGACTGTATCAAATTTGAGTAAATGAACAGTGATTTTTAACCATATTAAACTAAGTGGATGAAGTTCTGAAGTTTGATAGAACCTATCAAAATCCTTTCTCAGATATGCACTAGCTCAGTGATCCTTGATAAGTCACTTAAGGTAACATTGTCTCAGGCTCGAGTATAACAAAAAATAATTTTGCAAGTCTCAAATAGTGCAGCATAAATGCAAATCATTATTATTATGATTTATTATTTCCATTTTTTCCTAAAAAATATTCTCTATATAATTGTAAATAATGATATAGAGAAAACTCCCCTCTCTATATCAATAGATTTATTTATAGCTTGAGGAAATCAATAGGGACTATTTTCAGAATACAAGGTAAAGATAAGGGAAAACATGCAACAATATTCACAAGTTAACCATACATATCCCCTCCAGTCCTGGCTAGTTTGATTTTCTTTTTACAATTTTGTGGTTGGAGCAGAACTTGCATAGGAATTGTTCTTCTTCATTCATGTTTTTCAAGGCTGCTTTCTGTGTTCCTCTTTTCTTCCCCTGTATTATTCACCTTCAAGGGTTCATAATATGTTACATAAAATAAATAACTAGAACTAAAAAGTACATTAAAGATAATTCAATTCAGCTCTATCTTTTAAAAGATGAGAAAACCAAAGTCAAAAGTTTTCAATGATTTTCCAAGACAACCAGGAAGTGACAGAGTGTTCAAGGTAAGATTTCATCACTATAGAAGTCAGAGCTCATAATTCATTCTTCTGTTCCATATGTCCTCAAAAATGGACTCTGTAAATGGTTTCTGCTACTCATCACAAGGGACACTTATCATCCTGTTTTCTGCAGCTTTCTTAAATGCTAGCAGATGGAAGTCGTTGATTTCATTTAAATTTCCCTTTCACTATCTAGAACCAAATATTTTGGTCCAGGCTTGTCAGTTCTGCCAACAATATATCTTCTCTGTTCATAGCAGATGAAAATAAGTCCATAACTGAAAGAAATCACGTCTCTATCACAAAAAAGAAAAAAAAAAAAAAAAAAAAAACAGGAATGAACACTTTGCGGCTTGTCCTAGAAGAGTGTGATTAAAATACATAAAATTCCAGAGAAGACTATTTCCATCTCTGAAATTTTGTTTTGTATTATTCCAGGTATCATAAAAAGAATACTCCCAGAGGCTAAGGCAACTTTTCTTGTAACATATAAGTAGGTGTCTCTTCTTTCTTCTATTTTGTCTTTTTGTGAAAATGCCACAGGAATGCTTAAATCTTTCTAATGGTGTTTTATTGATAGGAATCCTCCTACATCATTTCTTATGCATCTAGAGATTTACAGGTTCGACATTTAACTTTCCTTCACTTATTTTTTTTCCAGTTATGAAATTGGGTCAAGTTATTCAAATTGTCCGGGCTTAGGAAATTATGATCTTGAAAATATCAAAGTAGTAAACATGGATGGCAAGGTAAGCTAGGTGGTGCATATCATGGTTGGTTAAGAGGCTAAAAGATGTTCTCAAGTTCATATAGTAAGGAGAAAGAGGTTGAACCAGTAATACGACATGAAAACAAGATATTGTACTTGCAGTTTAAATGCTATACTTAGAACGTGCAGATATTACAAGAAGATAGTTTTCATTGTATTAGTTGGATTTTCATGGAGGAAGGATATAGATTAAAATAATACTGTGTGAGAAGCCACAGAGGGCATTGGTTCTGCCTCATTTCCTTTATATCTAAAATGAAAACTCAGATTAGGTGATTTCTAAGGTCATTTTCACTAAAATTCTATGTTTTTATAGTCATCTCAATCAGTAAGAATGGAAAGATTAACTTTAATAATGTAAAGGGTCCCATTGTTCCTCACCAAACCTTCTTCCATTTATAGAACTTTGAAATTATGGCTTTCTTTATTTCTAATTTCCTGCAAGGCAGATGGCTAGAAATAGAAGTGATAAAATACAGGTTAAAAGGCCAGGTATTAATTTTGTTGGGTTTTGCTAATTAGTAGTGGCTTGCTTCCAGCTAAATGTTATCATTAAGCCTAAATTAAAGAGGCTAAAGCTGGTAACAATTTTGCTTAGAGCTTGTTAGAATAATAATAATAATAATAACAATAAAAAAGAGCATTAATTTGCTGCTGCTGCTAAGGTATTTTACAATACATTTTTAGGATTAAGAAGGCTTTCAAAACTCTGCAGACTGTTTTATTATTCTTTTGGAATAGGATTCTTTGTATAGGTTAAGAACACCTGATTTATTCCTTAACATCAATTTTGATTTGACTTCGCGAGGCAAATATATCAAAACATACTCATAAACCATAGGACTTTAATCTTCTCTTTTCATCATTTTTATCCTATTGGCAAATATAGCCACGAGACAGTATACATATCATTACGCTGATTGAGAGGACAATATTGTGTAAGGATTAGTAAGTAGGTAAAGGAAAAATAAACATTTAATAGGACATTTTTTCATTGCTGAAAATCTACACTTTTATATAGTAATGGGTCACACTTTTTAAAGCTTATTAGTAGCTTATTCTTTTGTGTACAGATCTGCCAGTAGACTTCATAGTCACAGTAAAGCACATAACTGTTTCTGTTATTTTATGGTAATTTTTTCAATATTATAGAATAAAAGTTAGTCCCAAGTGGTTCTAAAATTCATATTACAGTTTTACTTTAAAATTTTGGAAAGATGGATGGAACATCATCAGGTAAAATCTGAGAAAGAATTTACCAGTTTAATGAATTATCTAAGTAAAACCATAGAAATGATACAGAATAGGGGATGTTTAGAAGTAAATATGAATTACCTTTTGGTTACTAAGTATATTCATGAAAAAAAAAACTGTATGATATGAGAAAGATATAAAGTTGAATTGAGGTGAAAATTAAATAATGGGGGGAAAAGGGGCGGAGCCAAGATGGCAGAGAAGGCACACACGTGACTTTCTAAGCTCCTCTCATTACCTCACCACCAATTATTAAATTCAGCCTCAAAAATAGGACTTGACTGGTAAAACCCATGAAAATTAGAAGTACAACAACTCACCAGCCAAAGATAATCTGGAAGTTTACTGGGAAAAGTTTATCCTGAGGGGCGGGAAAGACCAACATAAACAGGGAAATAGGAGAGGCTCACAAACAGAGTAGACCAAGGAATGGGGTGGCTTCTGTGGTTAGAAAAATTACAGAGACAACTCTGGCATAGGCTGATTGCTCTACCTTGCTTGCAAAACTGCAGATCAGCAGAGAAAGTAAAGCCAAAGGCAGAAGGTAAGCTAAAAAATGCCAGAACCTAATAGGATCTGACTATACCCACCCAAAACCAGAATTGAATGACCCATCACAGACCATAACACAGTTGTGTAGCCAAATTCCACAGTGTGGGGCTTTTGTTTGGGGCAATCACAAATCTGCATGCCCTTAATCTGCACAGTGGAGGGGCTTAGCTGGGGGCAATAGAACTTCCACAGCGCAACTGTGCTTCCATGGGCAGAGACACTTTCAGACCATGGGGGGCTATTCACTGGTCAGTTGCTAATACCCACTACATAGAATTCCCACTCCCTCTATTTTTGTCTGCCTGTATTTTTAAATTTTTTTTCACAGGCTAATTGTACACTATTTCAAAGTCCGAGTCTTTTTTTTTTACAGCAAAATTACTGCATGGACATGTATACATATATTGTATTTAACTTATATTTTAACATATTTAACATGTATTGGTCAACCTGACATCTGTGGGAGGGGGTGGGGGGACAGAGGGGAAAAATTGAAACAAAAGGTTTGGCAGTTGTCAATGTTGTAAAATTACCCACGCATATAATTTGTAAATAAAAAACTATAATAATAAAAAATATATATATATAATGGGGGAAAAAAGGCTGGGTATATTTGGGATTGGGGAGTGAATTTATCTGAATTGTATATTAGGAGGAGTAACCTGGCAGAAAACATTTTAGAGAGCGGGAAGTCTAACATCAGAGAGATTAGTTGGATAGTATTGAATTATTCCATGTGAGAAATCATTAAAAGAATGTGAATAGATTATTGGCAATGGTAAAAAAATATGTGGCACAAATCTTAAGTACATTGCAAAAGGAAGGTATTGTGCTTAGTTCCTTAGGTGCTGTTTTGGGAAGATTGATAAACTCCTGGACAACCTAAGGAGTATGGCCATAAAGGTAAGGAGAATTAGGAATTTGTGTCATATGCAGATTAGTTGATATAAAGATGTTAATCAGCATTAGAACATGGTAAAAATTGGGAGAATTTTCTAAACAATTAGATATAGTTGGTCCATTATAGATTTTTTTTAAAAGACCCAGTAAGCATAGATGTGGCAGCTACTGGTTGCTTTAGCCTAACAAGGTTAGGGAATACAAAATCGCTAAGCTGGATTCAAATAACTATTAATATATCACTAACAATTACAGTCTATTTAGAATTTTGAAAAACATTCTATATCCATATTTTTTTCCCTTAAAACCCCATAACAACCTTAAGAAATAGGTCCTATTAAGTATTATTATTCTCATTTTATAGATAAAGAGATCCAGTGAAGGTAAAGGGTTATGGTCACTTCTGTTTGAGATTTTTTTGGCAAAGATACTGGAATGTTTTTCCCATTTCCCTCTCCAGCTTATTTTACACTGAAGAAACTGAGACAAACTAGGTTAAAACTCGCCAAGGATAATGCAGCTAATAAGTTCAAAGACTTCCTGACACCACATATGGTACTCTATCCAACTAGCCATCTATCTGAAAAAAAGTTATGGCCAGAGCTATTTACTAGAAAAGGATGGGAAGAGGGAATCAAATTCAGATTTTAGTGACTTCAAGGCTACACTCCATTCATTATACCCTACTTCTTTTCTCTGTTGAAGATTTTTTTTCCACTTTTGTAATTTAGGAAGGTTGGAGAGGGACTATTATAAGAGAAAAAATAATACCATTATTTTTCAACCCCTGTCACATTTCAAGGATGAGATCCATTTAACCCTTGGAAGACATATGAGTGATATTTGTTCAGACTAGATCAGAAATAAGTTATTTTGCCATGTTAAGTGTCATGATTAGGAGGAGAATATCAAAAAAACTGAAAATAATATCTAATTTTCTTATCACATATGGGATTTTTAGTTGTGTTGTAGGACACTGGAAAATTTTTGATCGTGAATACTATTTTAATCAAGTAATAGGAAGAAATGTAAATTAATACAATGCTTCAAGAGATAAGAAAGAATCAAACATGAGTGATATTACCTTTATCATTCTAAATATAAGCCAACTTTTTAAATACCTGAAGACAATGACTGCTTCCTACTAAGTTTTATCTTATCCTGACTAACATCCTTAGTTACATCAACTGATTTTCATATGAAATGACTTTCAATTCCTTTGATATTTTTGTTAATATCCATTAGAAGTTATCAAGTTTGTAATGGTCTTCCCAAAATGTAGCACCTAGAACTAAGAACAAGACTCTGAATATGTCAAAAGACAGAACATAGTAAAATAATTGCCTTCTTCTTTCTGGATACTATGGTTATTGTATGTGGGAACTAGCCTAAGATACTTATAGTATTTTTAGCTATCATCTAATAATTTTATATTATATATATAACATTTATTTTATAATTATCCCCATTTTAAAAGAATGAATTTTGTATAGCCATAGTCCTTTCCTCTCCCAATTCTTGTTCTTTTCAAATTGATTTTGTGAAACAAATTTAAGAATATGTATACAAACATATACATAAAAAATATATATATATATGTACAGACATACGTGTAATCCTAATAAAAATATTATCTTTTGAAATTTAGCATCTTACTTTCCTATTTCATCATCCAACATCTTAGTTATTTGATATATTATTTTTAATTTTTTCTAGATATTTGATGTAATATGCATTATACATATACATATATTCCCTTTTAATTTTTAAAAATGATAAATTATATTAGGTAAAGAATAGATATTTTAAGCTGATGCTGACCTATTAAAGACTATACTTTAAGTCTGACAAATCAATCAGTTTTGAATCCACCTAACTGCTAAATCGGTTATTGTATGTTATACTGTCTTGTCTACAATAAAAATATGAAATAAATTATCAAATGATTTGAATATTACAAATGTATTATAAATTCATTCAATTAATCAATCAATAAGCAGTTTGTTAGAGGGCTAGGTGGCACAGTGTATAAAGTACTGGGCTTGGAATAAAGAAGACTCAAGTTAAAAAGTTCAAATCTGAACTTTTTATCATTAATTATCATTCAGGTAATAATTAACTATAAGAACCTGGACAAGTCACTTAACCCTGTCTGTCTCAGTTTTTCTATTTAAAATGAACTGGAGAAGGAAATGGCAAACTGCTTCAGTATCTTTGGGAAGAAAACTTCAAATGTGATCATGGAGAATCAGAACAACTAAAACAATTCAACAACAATAGTTATTGAATTGCTACTATATAGGGTTAAAAAAAAACAAAAATGAACTTTTTCTTGCTTTTATGAATCTTGTATTTACTGGGTGAAAATGACATGAAACCAAATAATATATAATAATTTCTGGGTATGGCACTAACTGGGTGACTTAGAATAAGCCTTATATATGAGGGAATTAGGACAGCAAGGGATTGTGGAAATTTAGTGAACCACACTATCTTGTGACACAGTTCTGGATCTAGCTCATTTCCCTTTTGATTCAGTTATGGATTTAATCCAATTTCTTTCCTGTATGGGAAGAACTTTATTCAAATATTATTTTTCTCCCAAATGGGAAGACAATCCTAATTTATTGTTTGAACTTAGTCCTTTGTAGGTAGGAAGATACCACTTTTATCTAACACTTAAAGACCCTTAACCACAAACCTTGGTGATGCTAACCAGAAACCCAGTAAATTCAAATATGGAACCAAGAAAATTTCTCACATTTGTACCTCTCCAGTAGCCTATATTTCTATCTGAAAACTACTCTCTTACAGTTCTCAGTTATTATTTCCTCATTCCTTTTATTTTTTTCATTGACATTTGGGGAAGTAGGACATGTCCTTTTCTAATTTCATGGAATTGTACCTGTTCACTCTCCCCTCTCATCTTGAGAAATCCCTAATCTTTCATCTATTTGAAAATCAAATGATTTAATATTGTCTTAGTTTTCTTTTAATTAATTGATCTTATGTTATTAATTGTTTTAATACATTAAAATCAGTTTTCCCTTCTATTCAGGATCCAGTCCTAAGCTGAGGAAGGGCCTTAAATTTAGGTGTGGGGCATTGCAATGCACTGCTCGGTAAACCAATATGCTTAAAAAATAGAACTTGTGGTACACTTAAAGTGTGAATTGAGGTAGGAATTCCATAGGGAAATGTTAAACACACAGCCAGTAAGTGATTATGCTTAGCAATTCTCTGAATGCTGCCAGAAACAGATTAAAATATAATTGGGAAATACTTAACAAAATAAAAACAAAAATACAATACAACACAGAAAATGTTTATATGACATTTTTAAAGTCAATATTCGGTTCTAGGGATACTTGCTTTACTGACTCATTTTTATTTGAGTTTGACAGCATTGCTATAATGAATAAGGTTGTACAACTAACAGGACAGTTTACAATATTTAGCATGTGATGGAGAGTACTTCTCGGTTTGTCTGAAAAAATAGGCTAGAATTAGATTTTGAAGGGCTTTAAATCCTGAAAAGAGGTGTTAATATTTTATTTAGATAGAAACCATTAGAACTTCTTGATTCAGGGAATAAGAGGTCAGGCCTTTCTTTTAGGAATGCCAGTCTTGTTAATGTGGAGATTGACTTGGATAGTACAGATTCTAAAGGAAGGGGAAATTTAGAATACCATTGCAATGAATCTGGTAAGAAGTAATGGGCCCCTGTATCACAGTGAAAAAAATTGGAATCTCTATTGATAAATGCAATTCTCTACTAAGATATCCCAGCAATAGTGAAAAAAGATGTTGGAGATATATAACTATAGGTTAGTTAGTTCCCTGTAATAGAAACTTTTGGTCTCCACCCAAATGTAGGGATCAAAAAGTAAAGACATAATCTCAAGCTAAGAATATTTTAGTTTGTTGTATTGAATGTGATGAATAAAAAGCTTTAAGCCTATCACTAAGAGTGCAATTAGTCTGGACACTAAAAGTCTAACAAACTAAAGTTTGCTTGAATATCTCTGAAAGAGGAGCCTAAGAGAAGTCAGGAAAAATAATATGACAAAGGTGGGATGGTGTCCAGAAAGTTGGATCTGGAGTCAGGAAAAACTGAATTGAAATTTGGCCTGAGATATTTACAAGCCTTGTGACCTGGATAAGTCATTTAATCTCTATTTATTTTATTTTGCTTATCTGGAAATAGGGGGTTAATAATAGACCATATTTCCCAGAACTGTTTTGAGAGTCAAAGGTGATAATATTTGTAATAAGCTTAGTGCAATACTGTCATATATGTGAGGATTATATAAATGAAGCTACTAGTACCACTCCCTTGAAATCAAGAGGGGCAAAAATAGTGACATGTACAACAGAAATATCAAGAAGATAATAACAAATGCCAATAGAAATAATGTTTTGCATCAGTAGCCAGTGAATAAAGTGAGACGATATGGTGAGACCAAAAAGGTCTCTGTAAAGCACATACATGAAAAGGAGCAGGGACAATGAGCCCAGTGTAAAAAGGTATTCAAGGGAGAGGTTCTCAATCTACAAGGAGCTGGTTCAGTGAGAGCAATATGATGACATCTTCAGATACCATCATATAATCTGTGGGTCACAGATTATTTGACTTTTCATTTGTACTGATTATATGTGGGCTTTTACAAGATCTCTACAAATATGCTCTACCAGTATAATGTTTATATTTGTAGGGTATCATATCCTTAGATGCATAAGTGGGATGTTCTATTACTGTTTTGGGAAAAGCCTAAATAAATTTGAGATTTTAACTTTTAATGTGTAATTATGAGGGATAATACAATTGAAATACATTTTATTAATTAAAATATTAAAACAACACATTATAAAGTGATCTAAAATTAAAATCAACTGAACTCTGCTTCTCTTAAGAAAATTCAGAAGGTTAACAGTCATCACCTCTCATCACAACTAACATAATTCAAGGTTTCTATAGAAAATGGAAGTTAAATAGTATCCTTTTTAGACTTCCCTCTCACCTGCTGCTTTTGTTTTGTTTTGTTTTGATTTAATTTTGTTTTCTTTATACTTAAAAATACCTGGTATTTTAATCATTCACTGGCTAAATGGAATGGAAACAACAAAATAAATTCTATCTTCAGTCTCATCATCTATGGCATAATAAATATTCAGCACTCATTTGCAGAGGATCTAAATGTCCTTCCCCAAATAACAGCCAAGCTCTTATCACAATTGCAAATTGTATTATGTTATTTTATTAGCTATTGTTGTATATTACTGTGACTTCTTTCTGAATAGAGCTAAAATAAACACATCAATAGGAGCTTAGGAACTATCATATTAAGTTATTATAAACCAACAAAGGGATTTTAACTTGACCTAATTATTCTGTAGATCTCTTGTGTGAGATACGAGATTTGAGATACATGTTAAAATCTTGGTTGGCGTGCAGGGGGAGGAGTATTAACTTCTAAAGGAAAAATAATTAAGATAGTAGAAGAGCAAGGATGCTAAGAATAAGAGAGGAGGCAGAGGATAATAGGACAAAAGAATCAGGTGGAAAGTTAATACTTTATATAAAAAATACTACTACTCATAAAAGGAGAAAAAAAGAATGAAGATAGAATATTTGATATTTGGAGGGTGAAAGTTCAATAAAATTAGATAAGAGAAAGTCTCATTTCTTTTTAAAGAAGCTAGAGCAATTTTCACAAATAAGTGATGAAGTGGTGAAATTATGGGCTCTAAAGGGATTAAAAAGTTTGAGTTGTAATAGAAAATATAATGCAGTGATTTAGAGGTATTTTTATTAGGAAATTGCATATTATTCTTTTTTTAATAGTACCTTACCACCCCCTCCCCAGTTACATATTAGAAAGATTTTTAACTTTCATTTTTATAAGATGTTAAGTATCAATTTTTTATCCTTCCATCCTTTCTGCCCCTCCCATCTTCTGAATAAGACAGTTTGATATAGTTTATACATGGTCTATCATATAAAATATTTCCATATTAGTCACAATTGGGGAAAGAAGAAAAAGATCAACAAAAATAAAGTAAGTGGAAAAAAATATACTATGATCTGAATTCAGAATCAATCAGTTCTTTACCTGAGTCCTTTGTGAGTCCCTTATATTTGTCTTAGATTTTTGAGTTGTTGAGAAAAGCTGAGTCAATCACAACTGATCATGACACAAAGCAGCTGATACTATGTACAATGTTTACCTAGATTCACTCATTTTACATTGCAGTAGTTTATACAATTCATTCCAATTTTTTTTCTCAAACCTGTGTGTTTATTATTTCTTATTGCATAATAGTATTCCATTACATGCATATGTCACAGCTTTCTCAATTATTTGCCAATGGACAGGCAACCCCTCATTTTCCAATATTTAGCCATTATGAAAAGGCTTGCTATAAATACTTTTGCATATATACATCCTTTCCCCTTTTTGTGATCTCTTTATAAAACAGACATAGTAGTAGTATTGCTGAGTCAAAGAGTATGCACAGTTTGGAAATAGTACCAAATTGCTCTAGAATGATTAGATCTATTCACAACTCAAGTTCCACTTTCAAGTTCCACTTTAGTGTTCCACTTTTCCCACATGCTCTTAAAACATGTATCACTTTTCTTTTTCATCAAGTGATAGGTATGAGATGGTATCTAATAGTTGTTTTATTTTGCATTTCTTTACTCAAAAGTGATTTAACACATTTCTTCATATGCCTATAGATAGCTCTTAATTTTTCATCTGACAACTCCCTATACAAAAATCAACCATGTATTAGCATTAAAAATGTCAAAAGCAAATACAGAAAGGCATATATAGTAAATGCATTTTTCAAGATCATGATGCAACAAATATTACATACAGGGTTCATGATTTAGACACAAAGAGTGATATTATAAGCAAATTAGAGGAGCAAAGTATAGTTTCTACATATTGGGTCTGTGGAGAAGGAAGAATTTGTGACCAAAGAAGAAGTGGAGGTCATTATTGAATACAAAATAGATAATTTTAATTATATTAAGTTTAAAAAGTTTTGTACAACCAAAATTAATGCAGATTAAAATTAGAAGGGATAAAGTAGGGAAATGTTTTTACATTCAAAGAGTCTGATAAAGGCCTCATTTCTAAAATGCATAGATCAGAGAAATGCAAATTAAGACAACTTTGAAATACCACCACACACCTCTCAGATTGGCTAAAATAACAGGAAAAGATAATGATGAATGTTGGACGGGATGTGGGAAAACTGGGACACTTAATACATTGTTAGTGGAGTTGTGAATTGATTCAACCATTCTGGAGATCAATTTGGAACTATGTCCAAAGGGATATCAAAATGTGCAAACCTTTTGATCCATCAGTGTTTCTAAAGGACTTATATCCCAAAGAGATCATAAAATAGAGAATAGCTCCCACATGTGCAAAAATGTTTGTGGCATCCTTTTTGTAATGGCAAGAAACTGGAAACTAAGTGGATACCCACCAGTTGGAGAATTACTGAATAAGTTACGGTATATGAGTATTATGGATTATTATTCTTCTATAACAAAAGATCAGCAGGATGATTTCAGAGTGGCCTGGAGAGATTTACATGTACAGAATTAGGAGATCATGTACACATCAATAAGAAAATTATATGATGATGAATTCTGATTGACATGCTTCTTTTCAACAATAGGATGATTCAGAACAAGATTCAATGATCTTGTGATGAAGAGAGGTCTGTGGAAACTGAATGTGAGTCACAACATAGAATTTTCACTCTTTTTTTTTCATTGCTTGCATTATATTTTCTTCCTTATTTTTTCCTGTTTGATCTCATTTTTCTTCTGCAACAAGATGATTATACAAATATGTATTCCTATATTGAATTGAAAAAAAAATCTTACCAGCATTAACATGTATTGCATTACTCATTCTCTGGGGGAGGAGGTGAGAGGAAGGAGGGGAAATTGAAAAACAAGATTTTGCAAGCATCAGTGTTGAAAAATTGCTCATGCATATGTTTTGAAAATTAAAAAAAGTTTTAATAAAAAAATCAGTCAAACAAAAACACAAACAATGAAAAATTTTTAAAAAATGAACACTTGGCCTGGAAAATTGATCAAGGAGAGATCTATGAATTATTGGACTTGTTGAAAACCATGATAAAAAAAAGAACCTAGACATCATTTTTCAGGAAATCATCAAGGAAAACTGCCTGAATGTCCTAGAATTAGAGGATAAAATAGCCATTGAAAGAACTCATCAGTCACCTCCTGAAAAAGACCCCAAATGGAAACTCCAAGGAACATTTTAGTTAAATTTCAAAATTACTAGATCGAGGAGAAAATTGTGCTAGCAGCCAGAAAAAAATATTTCAAATATCAAGGAACCCACCATCAGGATTACTTAAGAACTAGAAGCTTCCCCTTTAGAGGATAAAAGGGCCTGGAATTTGACATTGCAAAAACCAAAACTAGTTGTATTGAAGCCATCAACTATGCAGAAAAATTAAGAATTAACTTTTAGGGGAAATGATAGTCATTCAATGAAACAGTCGAATTTTATTCATTTCTGATGAAAAGACAAGAGTTGAAGAGAAAATATGATCTTCAAAAACAGAATTCAAGAGAAGTATAAAAGGTAAAAAGGCAAGAAAAAAATAACTTTCTTTTAAAAGTTAAAAAGCTAATATCCCTATATGGGAAGATGATATGTTTAACCCTTGAGATCTGTCTCTGTTATAAATATACTTAGAAAGCATAGGTATAATTTGATTTTATTTTGATGATATAAAAAATAAACTAGAGAAGGAAAGGAGATTCTGTTGAAAATGGATCAAAAATGGAGCAAATTACAACTCATAGACAGGCAAAAAGGAACTATTACAATTGAGGGAAAGAAGGGAATGGGATGAGCATTGTGTGAATCTTACTCTCTTTTTTTTTTTTTTTTTATTTAATAGCCTTTTATTTACAGGATATATACATGGGTAACTTTACAGCATTAACAATTGCCAAACCTCTTGTTCCAATTTTTCACCTCTTACCCCCCCACCCCTTCCCCTAAATGGCAGGATGACCAGTAGATGTTAAATATATTAAAATAGATACACAATAAGTATACATGACCAAAACATTATTTTGCTGTACAAGAAGAATCAGACTCTGAAATATTGTACAATTAGCTTGTGAAGGAAATCAAAAATGCAGGTGTGCATAAATATAGGGATTGGGAATTCAATGTAATGGTTTTTAGTCATCTCCCAGAGTTCTTTTTTCTGGGTATAGCTAGTTCAGTTCATTACTGCTCCATTAGAAATGATTTGGTTGATCTCGTTGCTGAGGATGGCCTGATCCATCAGAACTGGTCATCATCTAGTATTGTTGTTGAAGTATATAATGATCTCCTGGTCCTGCTCATTTCACTCAGCATCAGTTCGTGTAAGTCTCTCCAGGCCTTTCTGAAATCATCCTGTTGGTCATTTCTTACAGAACAGTAATATTCCATAATTTTCATATACCACAATTTATTCAGCCATTCTCCAACTGATGGACATCCATTCAGTTTCCAGTTTCTAGCCACTACAAAAAGGGCTGCCACAAACATTCGTGCACATACAGGTCCCTTTCCCTTCTTTATAATCTCTTTGGGATATAATCCCAGTAGTAACACTGCTGGATCAAAGGGTATGCACAGTTTGATAACTTTTTGAGCATAGTTCCAAACTACTCTCCAAAATGGTTGGATTCGTTCACAACTCCACCAACAATGCATCAATGTCCCAGTTTTCCCGCATCCCCTCCAACAATCATCATTATTTTTTCCTGTCATCTTAGCCAATCTGACAGGTGTGTAGTGGTATCTTAGAGTTGTCTTAATTTGCATTTCTCTGATTAATAATGACTTGGAGCATCTTTTCATATGACTAGAAATAGTTTCAATTTCTTCATCTGAGAATTGTCTGTTCATATCCTTTGACCATTTTTCAATTGGAGAATGGCTTGATTTTTTATAAATTAGAGTTAATTCTCTATATATTTTGGAAATGAGGCCTTTATCAGAACCTTTGACTGTAAAAATATTTTCCCAGTTTATTGCTTCCCTTCTAATCTTGTCTGCATTAGTTTTGTTTGTACAAAAACTTTTCAGTTTGGTATAATCGAAATTTTCTATTTTGTGATCAGTAATGATCTCTAGTTCTGCTTTGGTCATAAAGACCTTCCCCTTCCACAGGTCTGAGAGGTAAACTATCCTATGTTCCTCTAATTTATTAATAATTTCATTCTTTATGCCTAGGTCATGAACCCATTTTGACCTTATCTTGGTGTACGGCGTTAAGTATGGATCAATGCCTAGTTTCTGCCATATTAGTTTCCAATTTTCCCAGCAATTTTTATCAAACAGTAAGTTCTTATCCCAAAAGCTGGGATCTTTGGGTTTGTCAAAGACTAGGTTGCTATATTTGTTGACTGTTTTATCCCTTGAACCTAATCTATTCCACTGATCAACTAATCTATTCCTTAGCCAATACCAAATAGTTTTGGTAACTGCTGCTCTATAATATAATTTTAGATCTGGTACAGCTAAGCCACCTTCATTTGATTTTTTTTTCATTAATTCCCTTGAAATTCTTGACCTTTTGTTTTTCCATATGAACTTTGTTGTTATTTTTTCTAGGTCATTAAAATAGTTTTTGGGAGTCTGATTGGTATAGCGCTAAATAAATAGATTAGTTTAGGTAATATTGTCATCTTTATTATATTTGCTCGCCCTATCCAAGAGCATTTAATATTTTTCCAATTGGTTAGATCAGACTTAATTTGTGTGAAAAGTGGTCTGTAATTTTGCTCATAAAGTTTCTGATTTTCCCTTGGCAGATAGATTCCTAAATATTTTATATTATCAGTAGTTACTTTAAATGGAATTTCTCTTTGTAACTCTGACTGTTGGATTTTGTTAGTGATATATAAGAATGCTGATGACTTATGTGGGTTTATTTTATAACCAGCAACTTTGCTAAAGTTGTGGATTATTTCTAATAACTTTTTAGCAGAATCTCTGGGGTTCTCTAAGTATACCATCATGTCATCGGCAAAGAGTGATAATTTGGCTTCCTCATTGCCTATTCTTATTCCTTTAATCTCTTTCTCAGCTCTTATTGCTATAGCTAGCGTTTCTAATACAATATTAAATAGTAACGGTGATAGTGGGCAACCTTGTTTCACTCCAGATCTTATTGGGAATGGTTGCAGTTTGTCTCCAGTACATATGATGCTTACTGATGGTTTTAAATAGATGCTGCTGATTATTTTAAGGAAAAGTCCATTTATTCCTATACTCTCAAGTGTTTTTAATAGGAATGGATGTTGGATTTTATCAAATGCTTTTTCTGCATCTATTGAGATGATCATATGGTTTTTGTTAATTTGGTTATTAACATGGCCAATTATATTGATAGTTTTCCTAATATTGAACCAGCCCTGCATTCCTGGTATAAATCCTACTTGATCATAGTGTATTATCTTGGAGATGATTTTCTGTAGTCTTTTTGCTAATATCTTATTTAAGATTTTAGCATCAATATTCATTAGGGAGATTGGTCTATAATTTTCTTTCTCTGTTTTCAGCCTACCTGGTTTAGGTATCAGTACCATGTCTGTGTCATAGAAGGAATTTGGTAGGACTCCTTCATTCCCTATTTTATCAAATAATTTATATAGCATTGGGGCCAATTGTTCTTTAAATGTTTGGTAAAATTCACATGTAAATCCATCTGGTCCTGGGGATTTTTTCTTAGGGAGTTGTTTAATTGCCTGTTCTATTTCTTTTTCTGAAATGGGACTATTCAAGCAATTTACTTCCTCCTCTGTTAGTCTGGGAAGTCTATATTTTTGGAGGTAGTCATCCATTTCACTTAGGTTATCAAATTTATTGGCATAAAGTTGAGCAAAATAACTCCTTATTATTTCTCTAATTTCCTCTTCATTGGTGGAAAGTTCTCCCTTTTCATTTTTAAGACTACTAATTTCATTTTCCTCCCTCCTTTTTCTAATCAGATTTACCAAAGGCTTATCTATTTTATTGGCTTTTTCATAGAACCAACTCTTAGTTTTATTAATTAGTTCAATAGTTTTTTTACTTTCAATATTTTTAATTTCTCCTTTTAATTTTAGAATTTCCAATTTAGTATTTGATTGGGGGTTTTTAATTTGGTCTTTTTTTAGTTTTTTTAGTTGCAAGCCCAATTCATTAATCTTTTCTTTCTCTGTTTTATTCAAGTAAGCCTCTAAGGATATAAAATTCCCTCTTATTACCGCTTTGGCTGCATCCCACAAATTTTGGTATGATGTCTCATCATTGTCATTATCTTGAGTGAAATTATTAATTGTATCTATAATTTGCTGCTTCACCCAATCATTCTTTAAGATGAGATTGTTTAGTTTCCAATTACTTTTTGGTCTATTTCCCCCTAACTTTTTGTTGAATGTAGTTTTTATTGCATCATGATCTGAAAAGAAAGCATTTACTATTTCTGCTTTCTTGCATTTAATTTTGAGGTCTTTATGTCCTAATATATGGTCAATTTTTGAATAGGTTCCATGAACTGCTGAGAAGAAAGTATATTCCCTTCTATCTCCATTCAATTTTCTCCAAAGATCCAACATACCTAATTTTTCTAATATTCTATTTACTTCTTTAATTTCTTTCTTATTTGTTTTGTGGTTTGATTTGTCTAATTCTGAGAGTGCAAGGTTGAGATCTCTACTATTACAGTTTTGTTGTCTATTTCTTCTTGCAACTCTCTTAACTTCTCCTTTAGGAAGTTGAGTGCCATACCACTTGGTGCATATATGTTTAATATTGATATTGCTTCGTTGTTTATGCTACCCTTTAGCAGGATGTAGTTTCCTTCCTTATCTCTTTTAATTAGATCAATTTTTACTTTTGCTTGATCTGAGATAAGGATGGCTACCCCTGCTTTTTTGACTTCACCTGAAGCATAATAGATTTTGCTCCAGCCTTTTACCTTTACTCTATATGTATCCCCCTGCTTTAAATGTGTTTCTTGTAAACAACATATTGTAGGGTTCTGACTTTTGATCCAGTCTGCTATCTGCCTCCTCTTTATGGGGGAGTTCATCCCATTCACATTTACGGTTAGAATTACTAAATCTGTATTTCCTGCCATCCTAATAACCCCAGATTGTGCTTTACTTATTCTTGCCTCCCCCAACCCTCTTTCCCCCTTTTAAACTTATGTACCCCTCTTGTATCACGATTCTTATCCTCTTTATAATCCCTCCCTCCCCTTTGAGTCTTTCCTCCTTCCTTCCTTATTACTTTTTCTTTCCCTTTTCCTCTCCTCGTTTTTAATGCGGGAGAGAGAATTTTCTCTAAAACAAATGTCAATTATTTTTCTTTGAGCCAACTCTGATGGAGAGTAAGATTCACAAATGTTCCTCCCCTCTCTAAATTCCTCAGATATCATAAGTTTCCTTAGCCTCTTTGTGGGATGTGTTTTCCTCTTTTTATCCCTCCTTCCCACCTTATTCTGCATCATCCCTTTTCCATATCTACTTCCTTTTTATGTTATATCAGTACAATCAAATTTTACATGTATTTTTTTTGTATATCCACAAAGAAATACAATTCTCAAGAGTTATTTTTACCTTTTCTGCATCTCTTGAGTTCTATGGTTGGAGATCAAATTTTTTGTTTAATTCTGGTTTTTTCTTCAGAAACAAATGGAATTCATTTGTTTCATTAAATGTCCATCTTCTTCCCTGGAAGAAAATGCTCAGCTTAGCTGGGTAGTTTATTCTTGGCTGCATCCCAAGTTCTTGTGCTTTCGGAATATCATATTCAGGCCTTCTTTCCTTTAATGTGGAGGCAGCCAGATCTTGGGTGATCCTTATTGTGGCACCTCGGTATTTAAATGGTTTTTTTTGGCTGCTTGTAAAATTTTTCCTTAATCTGATAGTTCTGAAATTTGGCCACAATATTCCTTGGGGTTTTTATTTTAGGGTTTCTTTCAGAAGGTGTTCGATGAATTCTTTCAATGCCTATTTTACCTTCTGATTCTATTACATCTGGGCAGTTCTCTTTGATGATTTCTTGTAAAATAGTATCTAGGCTCTTTTTTTTCATCATAGTTTTCGGAAAGTCCAATAATCCTCAGATTATCTCTCCTAGATCTATTTTCAAGTCTGTCATTTTAGAATAGATAATTCATGGTTTTCCAGTTTGTCATTTTTTTGTTTTTGCTTGACTGATTCTTGCTGTCTCAATGCATCATTAATTTCAATTTGTTCAGTTCTAATTTTTAAAGAATTATTTTCTTCATTAGCTTTTTTTACTTCTTTTTGTATATGTCCAATTGAGTTTTTGAATGTATTGTTTTGGTCTGTGGAATTTTTTTCCATTTCACTAATTTTTTTTTTTAGTGAATTATTTTCTTTTTCCAATTCACAGATCCTACTTTCTTGTGTGTTCTTTGTCTTTTCCATTTCACGGATCCTACTTTCTAGTGAATTCTTTATTTTTTCCAATTCACAATTCTTACTTTCCTGTGATTTTTTTATTTTTTCCAATTCACCAATTTGCACTTCCTGGGAATTTTTTAACTTTTCCCATTCGTATTTCAGGAAGTTGTTGCTCTCTTGTAAGGCTTCTCTTTCCTTTCCCCATTTATCTTCTAACTCTCTTTTGAGACTTTTAATGGTCTCTTCTATGAGAGCATTATGTAAAGGAGGACAGTCTGATGCATTTTTGCTGTTTGAGGTCTCTTCAGGTTTGCTGACCTGCTCTTTTTCTGCATAGAAGCTGTCGATCGTTCTTTTCATCTTTTTATTCATGTTTTAAAGCCTTTAGGGTAGGTCTCCTAGGCAAGGGGGTTACCAGCTTCCTCTGCAGAGCAGGGAAAGATATAAACTGATTTCCGGATCCGAGGTATGGGAGTGCTCTGAGTGAGAGTTTTCCCTTCCCCCAACAGGAAGTGGATTCAGCACTGGCCGAGCTATCAAACTGCTTAGTAGGGCTGAGTGGATTAGCGATTGCCCTTGGCTAGAGACTAAGGGGTGAAAGTGTCACTGCCCCAGGCCGGAGCCTCTTGTGGGACTGTGAGTATTAGCAGCTTAGCACAGACCACAGACCGCAGACCGGACCACAGACTGCCTGGAACTCTGCCCCAGTGTCTCTGCCCAATGCAAATCGGCCCTGGAAAAGCTCTATGGCCCCCAAGCCGAGCTCCCCACTGTGCAGATTGGAGGCTAACCCGGGCTGAGTCCTCCTGCCATGCAGGATCACAACTGACCCAAGGAAAAGCCCTTACTGCGGGTTGGGGCTGGGCACTTGTGCTGAGATCTGTGCTTTCACCCTCCGTTTGAGACTCTCCTCAGAACCTAATTTCTCTCCCCGTCTGCGCCGATCTCCCCCCTGGCCCCGGAACCAACCTTTTTTGGCGAGACTGCAGATTTTCTTCGGCCGGTGAGTTGTTCTACTTCTTATCTTTACGAATTGTAGCAGTCAAGACTATTTTTGAGGCTCGATATAATATTGATAAAGAGGGTAAGAGAAGAGCTTAGAAAGTCGCGTGTGTCTTCTCCGCCATCTTGGCTCCGCCCCCGTGAATCTTACTCTCCTTAGATTTGGCTCAAAAAAGAAAATATCAAACATATTTAATTACAAAGAGAAACTTGTCTCACCCTCTAGGGAAGTGGGTAGGGAAAGGGGAAAGGAAAGAGGGAGCCTAATAGAAAGGAGAACAGAATTGAAGGGGAAAGGTATAAGAAAGGGGAAAGAGCTATAAAAAGAAAGGGCTATTTGAGGGAGATAATAAAAGCAAATTACAGGGGAGGACGGACAAGGGGAAAGGAAAAAAAAACTGTATCTTGTGGAAAACAATATGATGGGAATACACTTAGTATTTTTAACTGTGAATGTAAAAGGGAGAAACTCTTCCATATAATAGAAGACTGAAGTAAAAGACAGAATCCTACAATATGTTTGTTTACAAGAAACAGATTTAAAGCAGAGTGATACATTCAGATTAAAGATAAATGCCTGGAGTAGAAACTATTATGCTTCAGCTGAATTAATAAAAGCAGGGGTGCAGATCCTAATCTCAAATAAAGCAAAAGCAAAAACACATGTAATTAAGAAAGATAAGGATGAAAACTACATCTTGCTAAAGGGTACTATAGATAATAAAGTAATATCTATCCTAACATATATGCACCAAGTGGTATAACATCCAAATTTCTAGGGGGGAAATTAAGAGAACTGCAAGAAGAATTAAACAGCAAAACTATATTAGTGGGTGATCTCAAACTTTCTCTTCCAGTCAAACCACAAATAAAAAAAAGAAAAAAAGTTAAGGAGGTAAATAGAATTCTTGAAAAGTTAGGTGTGATAGAGATTTGGAGAAAATTGAATAGAGACAGAAAAGAATACACTTCTTTTTCTAGACATTAAATAGAACCTATACAAAAATCAAACATGCATTAGAGAATAAAACCTTCAAAATCAAATACAGAAAAGCAGAAATAGTAATTGTATTTTTTTCAGATCATAGTGCAATAAAAATTACATGGAATAAAAGACCAGGGGAAAATAGATCAAAAATTAATTGGAAATTTAATATTATAATCCTAAAGAATGTGTGAAACAACAAATCATAGACAGACATATTTGATAATTTCATCCAAGAGAATGACAATAATGAGACAATATACCAAAATTCATGAAATTCAGTCAAAGCAGTTCTTGGGAGTTGTGTATGTCTAGATGTTTCCTTTAATAAAATAGAGAAAGAGAAGATCAGTGAAATGGGCATGCAAATAAAAAAAAACTAGAAAAAGAACAAAATAAAAACATTCAATTAAATACCAGATTTGAAATTCTGAAAATAAAAGAGAAGATTAATAATTGAAAGTAAGCTAACTATTGAAATAATAAACAAAAGTAAAAGTTGGTTTTAGGAAAGAAAAACAATAAAATATATAAACCTTTAGTTAATTTCATTAGAAAAAGGCAAGAAAAAAATCAAATTGTCAGTATCAAAAATGAAAAGGGAGAACTTTCTATCAATAAAGAGGAAATTAGAGCAAAAAATAGGAGTTATTTTGCGCAATTGTTTGTCAATAAATTGGATAATCTAAGTGAAATGGAGAAATTCTTACAAATATATAGATTACCCACATAAGCAGAAGAAGAAATAAATAACTTAAATAGTCCCATTTAAAAAAAATAACATAGAAGCTACTAATCAACTCTTTTTTTTTTTTTAATAGCCTTTTATTTACAGGATATATACATGGGTAACTTTACAGCATTAACAATTGCCGAACCTCTTCTTCCAATTTTTCACCCTTTCCCCCCCCTCCCCTAGATGGAATTGACAAGTAGATATTAAATATATTAAAATATAAATTAGATACCAATAAGTATACATGACCAAAATGTTATTTTGTTGTACAAAAAGAATCAGACTCTGAAAAGCAATTAGCTTGTGAAAGGAAATCAAAATGCAGGTGTGATAAATATAGGGAAAACTAATGTAATGGTTTTTACCATCTCCCAGAGTTCTTTTTCTGGGCATAGCTAGTTCAGTTCATTACTGCTCCATTAGAAATGATTTGGTTGATTCCGTTGCTGAGGATGGCCTGGTCCCAACAGAACCATCATATAGTAATTATTGTTGGAAGTATATAATGATCTCCCTGGTCCTGCCTATTTCACCTCAGCATCAGTTTTGTGTCCTCCAGGGCCTTTCTTAAATTATCCTGTTGGTCATTTTACAGAACAGTAATATTCCATAATATTCTATAACCACAATTTATTCAGCCATTCTCCAACTGATGGACACCACCGTTTCCAGTTTTTTAGCCACTACAAAAAGGGCTGCCAAAAACATTCGTGCACATAAGGTCCCTTTCCTTCTTTATAATCTCTTTGGGATATAATCCCTTATAACACTGTTGGATTAAAGGGGTATCAAGTTTGATAACTTTTTGAGCATAGTTCCAAACTACTCTCCAAAATGGTTGGATTCGTTCACAACCCACCAACAATGATCAATTCCCAGTTTTCCCAACCCCTCCAGCAATCATCTTATTTTTCCTGTCATATTAGCCAATCTGGACAGGTGTGTAGTGGTATCTTTAGGAGTTGTCTTTAATTTGCATTTCTCTGGATTAATAATGACTTGAGCATCTTTTCATATGACTAGAAATAGTTTCAATTTCTTCATCTGAGAATTGTCTGTTCATATCCTTTTGACCATTTTTCTTGGAGAATGGCTTATTTTTTAAAAGATTTTTATATATTTTGGAAATGAGGTTTTATCAGAACCTTTTGACGTAAAAAATATTTTCCCAGTTTATTGCTTCCTTCTTAAACTTTGCCCGAATTAGTTTTGTTTAAACAAAAACTTTTCAGTTTGGTATATTCGAAATTTTCTATTTTGTGATCAGTAATGATCTCTAGTTCTTGCTTTGGTCATAAAGAACCTTCCCTTCCACAGGTCTGAGAGGTAAACTATCCTGTGTTCCTCTAATTTATTAATAATTTCCCATTCTTTTATGCCCAGGGTCATGAACCCATTTTGACCTTTATCTTGGTGTGGCATTAAGTATGGACCAATGCCTTAGTTTCTAAATTAGTTTCCAATTTTCCCAGCAATTTTTATCAAATGTAAGCCTTATCCCAAAAGCTAGGATCTTTTGGGTTTGTCAAGGACTAGGTTATATATTTTTGACTTTTAATCCCTTGAACCAATTTATTCCACTGATCAACTAATCTATTCTTTAGCCAATAACAAAAAGTTTTGAATTTGCTGCCTATAATATAATTTTAGATTTGGTACAGCTTCCAACGTCATTTGATTTTTTTTTTTTTCATTAATTTCCCTTGAAATTTTTGACCTTTTGCTTTTCCATATGAACTTTTGGTTGTTATTTTTTCTAGGTCATTAAAATATTTTTTTTGGGAGTCTGATTGGTATAGGCTTAAATAGATTATTTTTAGGTAATATTGTCATCTTTTATTATATTTTGTTTCACTAAAGAGAATTAATATTTTTCCAATTGGTTGGATCAGACTTAATTTGTGGAAAAAAGTGGTCTGTAATTTTGAAAAGTTTTGATTTTCCCTGGCAGATAGATTCCCAAATATTTTATATTATCAGTAGTTACTTTTAAAATGGAATTTTTCTTTGTAATTCCACTGTTGGATTTTTATTAGTGATATAAAGAATGCTGATGATTTATGTGGGTTTTTTTATAACCGGCAACTTTGCTAAAGTTGAATTTTTTAATTAAACATTTTAGCAGAATCTGTGGGGTTCTCGAAGTATACCATCATGTCAATTGGCAAAGAGTGGCAATTTGGTTTCCTCATTGCCTATTCTTATTCCTTTAATCTTTTCCAGCTTCTTACTATAGCTAGGTTTCTGAACAATATTAAATAGTAGGTGATAGTGGGCAACCTTGTTTCACTCCAGATCTTATTGGGAATGGTTGAGTTTGTCTCCATTACCTATGGATGCTTACTTATGGTTTTAAATAGATGCTGCTGATTTTTTAAGGAAAGTCCATTTATTCCTATACTCTTAAGTGTTTTTAAGGAATGGATGTTGGATTTTATCAAAGCTTTTTCTGCATCTATTAAGATGATCATATGGTTTTTGTTAATTTGATTATTAAATTAAAATTATATTGATAGTTTTCCTAATATTGAACCAAGCCCCTGCATTCCTTGGTATAAATTCTTTACTTGGACCATAGTGTATTATCCTGGAGAATTTTTTTTAGTCTTTTTGCTAATATCTTATTTGGATTTTAGCATCAATATTCATTAGGGAGATTGGTCTATAATTTTCTTTTCTCTTGTTTTCACCTACCTGGTTTAGGTATCAGTACCATGTCTGTAATTTTAGAAGGAATTTGATAGGACTCCTTATTCCCTATTTTATCAAATAAATTTTATAGCATTGGGGCCAATTGTTCTTTAAATGTTTGGAAAAATTCACATGTAAATCCATCTGGTCCTGGGGATTTTTTCTCAGGGAGTTGTTTAATTGCCTGTTCTATTTTTTTCTGAAAGGCAATTCACTTTCCCTTCCTCTGTTAGTCTGGGAAGTTATATTTTTGGAGGTAGCCATCCATTTCACTTAGGTTATCAAAATTTATTGGATAAAGTTGAGCAAAAATAACTCCTTATTATATCTCTAATTTTCTCTTTCATTGGTGGAAAGTTCTCCCTTTTCATTTTTAAGACTAATAATTTTATTTTCCTCCCTTTTTCTAATCAGATTTACCAAAGGCTTACCTATTTTATTGGTTTTTTCATAGAACCAACTTTAGTTTTTATTAATTAGTTCAAAGTTTTTTTACTTTCAATATTTTTAATTTTTCCTTTTAATTTTAGAATTTCCAATTTAGTATTTGATTGTGGGTTTTAATTTTGGTCTTTTTTAGTTTTTAGTTGGCCCAAATTCATTAATCTTTTTTTTCTGTTTTATTCAAGTAAGCCCCTAAGGAATAAAATTTTATTACCGCTTTGACTAAATCCCACAAATTTTTGGATGATGTCCATCATTGTCATTATCTTGAGAGAAATTATTAATTGTATCTATAATTTTGTTGCTTCAACCCAATCATTCTTTAAGATGAGATTGTTTAGTTTCCAATTACTTTTGGTCTATTTCCCTAACTTTTGTTGAATGTAGTTTTTAATTGTTGGATCTGAAAAGAAAGATTTAGTATTTCTGCTTTCTTTATTTAATTTTGGGGTCTTTTGTCCTAATATATTAATTTTTGAATAGGTTCCATGAACTGCTGAGAAGGGTATATTCCTTTTCTTTATTCCATTCCAATTTTATCCAATGATCCAACATACCTAATTTTTTCTAATATTCTATTTATTTCTTTTTAATTTCTTTCTTATTTTGTTTTGTGGTTTGATTTGTCTAATTCTAGAGTGCAAGGTTGAGATCTCCTAATTTTTACAGTTTTGTTGTCTATTTCTTCTTGCAACTCTCTTAACTTCTCTTTAAGGAAGTTGGGATGCCATACCACTTGGTGGCTATATGTTTAATATTGATATTTTGTTGTTTCTTATACCCTTTTAGAGGAAAGGGTTTCTTCCTTATCTTTTAATTAGATAATTTCTTTTACTTTTGCTTGATTCTGAGATAAGGATGGCTACCCTTGCTTTTTTGATTTCAACCTTGAAGATTAAAGATTTTGCTCCAGCCTTTTACCTTTTACTTCTATATGTATTCCCTTGCTTTTAAATGTGTTTCTTGTAAACAACATATTGTAGGGTTCTGACTTTTGATCCAGTCTGCTATCTGCCTCCCTCTCTTTATGGGGGAGCTCATCCCATTCCATTTAGTTAGAATTTACTTTGGACCTTTTTACTAACCAATTAACCCGATTTTTAAGGTTTTTGTTTCCTAACCTCCTTTACCTTTTAAACTTATAAATTTTTTTTAATAAATGTTTTTCTTTTAATCCTCCCTCCCCTTTTTGGTCTTTCCTTTCCAATTTTTTTTCCTTTTCCTTCCCCTGATTTTAATAAAGGAATTTCTAAAACAAATGTCAATTATTTTTCCTTTGGTTAACTCGATGGAAGATTAAACTAAAATGTTTTCCCCCTTCGACCCTAGATATGATGTTTCCCCTTTGTCTCTTTGTTCGATTGGTTTCCTTTATCCCTTCCCTTCCCAATTTATTCTCCATCACCACTTTTTCCATTTCTTCCCTTTTTTTGTTATATAGTACAATCAAATTATAATTATTCTTTTTGTATATCCACAAAGAAATACAATTCTCAAGAGTTATTTTTTACCTTTCTGCATCTCTTTGAGTTCTATGGTTGGAGATCAAATTTTTTGTTTAGTTCTTTTTTTTCTTCAGGAAACAAATGGAATTATTTGTTTATTAAATGTCCATCTTTCTTTCCCTGAAGAAAATCCTGTTTTATTGGGCAGTTTATTTCTATCCCCAAGTTCTTGTAAATTTTCGGAATATCAATTCCAGGTTTTTTTTCTTTTAATGTAGAGGCAGCCAGATCTTTGGGTGGATTTATTGTCCCTCGGTATTTAAATGTTGTTTTTTTTTTTTTTTTTTTTATTTGCTGCTTGTAAAATTTTTTCCTTAATCTGATAGTTCTGAAATTCCACAATATTCTTGGGGTTTTTATTTTTAGGGTTTTCTTTTAAAGGTGTTCTGATGAATTCTTTCAATGCCTATTTTTACCTTCTGGATTCTATTACATCTGGGCAGTTCTCTTTTGATGATTTCTTGTAAAATAGTATTCTAGGCTCTTTTTTTTCATCATAGTTTTTGGAAAATCCAGTAATTTCAGATTACCCTTCTTCCAGATCTATTTTCCCAAGTCTGTCATTTTTGGTTAGATAATTATGGTTTTTCCCAGTTTTGTTCTTTTTTTTTGTTTTTGCTTACCTTGATTCTTGCTGTCTCAATGAATTATTAGTTTCTTTATTTGTTCAGTTTCCTAATTTTTTTAAAGAATTATTTTTTTCTTATTAGTTTTTATTTTTTCTGTATATATCCAATTATTTTTTAAATGTATTGTTTTGGTCTGTGGAATTTTTTTTCCATTTTACTTAATTTTTTTTTTAGTGAATTGGTTTTTCCAACCCAAGATCCCCTTTTGTGTGTTTTTTTGTCTTTTTCCCAATTACAGATCCTACTTTTCTTTGAGAGTTTTTGGTCTTTTTCCAACCAAAATCCTTACTTTCTAGTGAATTTTTTATTTTTTCCAATTTTAAATTTTTACTTTTCCTGAGATTTTTTTATTTTTCCAATTGTATTTAGGAAGTTGTTGCCTCTTTGTAAGGCTTTCTCTTTCCTTTCCCCATTTATCTTCTTAACTCTGTTTTGAGACTTTTAATGGTCTCTTCTATGGGAGCATCATGTAAAGGAGGACAGTCTGATGCATGTTTGCTGTTTGAGGTCTCTTCAGGTTTGCTGACCTACTCTTTTTCTGCATAGAAGCTGTCAATGCTTCTTTTCATCTTTTTATTCATGTTTTAAAGCCTTTAGGGTAAGTCTCCTAGGCAAGGGGGTTACCAGCTTCCTCTGCAGAGCAGGGAAAGATGTAAACTGATCTGGCCCTGAGGTATGGAGTGCTCTTGAGTGAGAGTCTTCCTTCCCCAACAGGAAGTGGATTCAGCACTGGCCGAGCTATCAAAGTGCCCAGTTGGGCTGAGTGGGTTAGCGATTGCCCTAGGCTAGAGTCTAAGGGGTGAAAATGTCACTGCCCCAGGCCGGAGCCTCTTGTGGGACTGTGAGTATTAGCAGCTGACTGCAGACCGCCCCAAACTCTGCCCCAGTGTCTCTGCCCAATGCAAATTGGCCCTGGAAAAGCTCTATGGCCCCAAGCCGAGCTCCCCACTGTGCAGATTGGAGGCTAACCCGGGCTGCGTCCTCCTGCCGTGCAGGATCACAACTGCCCCAAGGAAAAGCCCCGTACTACGGGTTGGGGCTGCGCGCTTGTGCTGAGATCTGTGCTCTCACTTTAGGTTTGAGGCTCTCCTCAGAACCTAATTTCTCTCCCAGTCTGCACTGATCTCCCCCCTGGCCCCGGGACCAACCTTTTTTGGCGAGACTGCAGATTTTCTTCGGCTGGTGAGTTGTTCTACTTCTTATCTTTACAAATTGTAGCAGTCAAGACTATTTTTGAGGCTCGATATAATATTGATAAAGAGGGTAAGAGAAGAGCTTAGAAAGTCACGTGTGTCTTCTCTGCCATCTTGGCCTACTAGTCAACTCTTAAAACAATCTCCAAGGCCAGAAGGATTTACATGTGATTTCTACCAAACATTTAAAGAACAATTCCTTTCAATAGAACGTAAACTGTTTGGAAAAATAGGGAAAGAAGGAGTTCTACCAAATTACTTTTATGACATATATATATGGTGCCAATACCTAAACCAGGTAGGGTCAAATCAGAGAACAAAAATTATAGAATAATTTCCCCAATGAACATTGATGCAAAAATATTAAATAAAATATTATCAAAGAGATTATAGCAAGCTATTCCCAGGATGATACACCATGACTAAATGGGATTTAAACCAAGAGTAAAGAATTGGCTCAATATTAGGAAAACTATTAGCATAATTGACTATATCACTAACTAAACTAACGAAAATCATGATTACCTCAATAGATCCAGAAAAAGCATTTTAAAAAATCCAAAACCCATTCCTATTTAAAACACTAGAGAATTTAACAATAAATGGATTTTTCCTCAAAATAATCAATAGCATCTATTTAAAACCATCGACAAGCATCATATATAATGGAGATAAACTAAACCAATTCCCAGTAAGATCAGAAGTCAAATAAGGTTGTCCACTCTCACCATTATTATTCAATATTGTATTACAAATGTTAGCCTTGGCAATAAGAGAAGAAAAACAGATTAAAGAATTAGAGTAGACAATGAGGAAACCAAATTTACTCTTTGCAGATGATATGATGGTATATTTAGAGAATCCTAGAAAATCCACTAAAAAACTACTCGAAATAATCCACAACTTTAGCAGTTACAGGATACAAAATAAATCCACATAAATCATTAGCATTTTTATATGTTACCTACAATGTCCAATAGTAAGACAGATAGAGAAATTCAATTTAAAATAACAAATGATGATATTAAAATATTTAGGAATCTACCTGCCAAAGGAAAGTCAGGAACTATATGAACACAATTACAAAACACTTTCCACACAAATAAAGTCAGATGTAACCAATTGTAAAAATATCAAGTTTTCATGGGTAGGACTAGATCATATAATAAAAATAACAATACTTCCTAAATTTATTCAGTGTCATATCTATCAAGTTCCCAAGAAAATTATTTTACATTGCTAAAAAAAAATAATAACAAAGTTTCTCTGGCAGAACAAAAGGTGAAAAATGTCAAGGGAATTAATGAAAAAATGCAAATGAAGGTGGCCTAGCTATAGCAGATTTAAAGTTATATTTTAAAGCAGTGGTTATCAAAAACATTTGATAATGAGTAAGAAATAGAGTCATTGATTAATGGAGTAGATTGGGATCACAGGACAAAATAGTCCATGACTAGAGTAATCTAGTATTTGACAAACCCACAGACCCTAGCTTTTGGGATAAGAACTTACTATTTGATGAAAACTCCTGGAAAAATTGGAAATAAGTATGGCAGAAACCAGTCACTGATTCATACCTATCAACATAAAACAAGATAAGGTTGTAATAGGCTTATGATTTGGACCTAAAGGGTGATAATAAATCCATAGACCCTAGCTTTTGGGATAAGAACTTACTATTTGATGAAAACTCCTGGAAAAATTGGAAATAAGTATGGCAGAAACCAGTCACTGATTCATACCTATCATCATAAAACAAGATAAGGTTGTAATAGGCTTATGATTTGGACCTAAAAGGTGATAATATAAACCAATTATTAGAACAAAGGATAGTTTATATCTCAGATCTATGGAGAAATAAGGAATTTGTGCCAAAGAAGATTCCAAATACATTATTGAATGCAAATTTGATAATTTTAATTATATTAAGTTAAAAAAAAATTTACACAAACAAAACCAATGCAGAAAAGATTATTATGGAAGCATTAAATTGGGTGAAAGTTTTTACATTTAAGAGTTCTGATAAAGACCTCATTTCTAAAATATATACAAAATTGACTCAAATTTATAAGAATTCAAGCCATTGTCCAGTTGATAAATGCTCAAAGGATATGAACAGACAATTTTCACATGAAAAGATTAAAACCATTTCTAGTTTTATGAAAAGGTGCTCTAAATCACTAATGATCAGATAAATGCAATTTAAAACAACTCTGAGGTAACACTGCACACCTCTCAGGTTGACTAAGATAATAGGAAAATATAATGATGAATGTTGAAGGGGTTGTGGGAAGACTGGGACACGAATATATTGTTGGTGGAGTGTGAACTGATCCAACAATCCTGGAGATCAGTTTGGAATTATGCTCAAAGGGATATCAAAATGTGCATACTCTTTTATCCACTAGTGTTTCTACTGGGCATATATTCAAAGATATCTTAAAGGAAGGAAGAGGAAACAAGCAAACATTCAAACATACAAAAATGTTTGTAGCAGCCTTTTGTTTAGAGAAAGTTAAGGGTCTGCATTTGTTAAGACTGCTAAAAAGAATATGTTGAAAAGAAGGACTCATAACACCTGGAAAGTACAGAAAGCAGTGGGAACAGTGCTAGCTATGGGCACTTGCAGGAGGCTTTTGGTTTGAGTTTCCAAATCAGAGGGGAGAGCTGAAGTGAAGCTAGAGGCCCCATTCTTCCCCCCAACATAGGGTTAGAGGTGCTTACACTAATAGTTTCATTTAAAAAAATAAGGAGTCAAAGAAATAAGAACTCAACATAGAAATTTACTCTGGGAATAGGGAAAACCCAGGTTCATCTTCAGAGGAGGACAGTGAAGTAAAACAAAACAAAACAAAGCAAAACAAACAACAACAAATAAAAACCCTTTTACCCCAAAGAGAAACATTAAATGATTACCTTCCCAGCAGCAATTTGTAGAACTCAAAAAATACTTCAAAAATGAAATAAGCTAGATTGAGAAAAACTAAACCAAAAAAAAATAAATAAGAACCACCCAAGAAAAAAAATTATGAAAAAAAAAAAAAACTATTAACCAACTAGAAAAGGAGATAGAGATTCTTAAAGGAAACAATTCTTTGAAAATTAGAATTGGGCAAGAGGAAGCTAGTGGTATTAGGAGAGATTAACAAATAACCAAAGAAAATATAATGGATGAAAAATTGAAGAGAATTGGAAGTATAAGAAAAACAATGGTTCTGGAGAACAGATGAAAAAGTAAATATATAAGAATAATTAGACTACTTAAAAAAATAAAAAAAAATTAAAAAAACACCTTGACACAATAATGCAAGAAATAAATGAAGAAAATTGTCCAAGAATTATAGAACACAACAAGAAAATAGAAATAGAAAAAAGTTATCAGTCATCAGCTCAAAAAATCCAACAGGGGCAACACATAAGAATAATATTGCTGTATTTTGAAACTCCCACATCAAAGAGAAAAAAATTGCAAAAAACAAACAAACATCAAGAAATTCAAATATGTTGGAGCTACAATTAGAATTGTACAAGATTTATCAGCAGCTACAATTACAGACTACAGGTCATGGAATAATACATATCAACAACAACAACAAAAGCACTAGGCCTCTGGACTAAAATATCATTTCCAGGAAAACTAACCATAATATTGAATGCAAAGCAGCAGACATTCAGTAAAATTGAAGATTTTCAGGACTTTGTCTCAACCAAACCTGAAATTAATTAAAAAATTAACATTTAAGAGTCAACATCAAAAACTAAATTGAAGGTACTCAACATGAACAAATGGTTTATTTTTTTCCTGTGGAAATGTATATCAGATATTTAAGTGACATCAATAATCGGATAGCTCAAAAGGAATATTGAAGCATATTTGAATGTGATCTTGCATAGAAAAAGGTGAAAATAGTACTTATGGAAAAAAATAAAAGAGTACATATATATATATATATATATATGTCTCTCTCTCTCTCTCTCTATATATATATATATATATATATATACACATACACACAACCTGTGAAGAATAAAACACCTTCCAAAATCTATAAAGAAATATGTGGTGAGGGAATAGGATAAGATGGGGTATAGAAAGATGTGTAAAGTTATGGCAAAGTGACAATGTAATAATGTAATTAATGAAAGTATCAAACGGAGGATAAAGATAGCATAGAATAATGTGTTGTACAGAATTGTGTTTAGATTGATGAAAGTGGAATATCGTGTATAGAATAATGGTAATGGAATGAAGAGGAATGGAAAGGGTGGGGGGGAGAAGTTAAGAGAGGCATCCAAAGAGGTTAAATAATAGCAAGGTCAATTAAGGAATAAAATTAAAGTAGAAGAGTTAGCAGGTTTAGGAAATAAGAGACATATACAAATACTATAACAAAGATTCCAGAGTAGAATTTATTAGTAATAAAAAAAAAAAAGGGAGAGCTAGTAATTATTCATCTCAAAGTCATACTTAAAACATCAATAAAGAGAGAAATCTATATTATATGTCTGCCATGTTAATAGTCTTTTAGATACATGTCTACATATATGTAACTGCATAGGTGTAAATGTGTGTGTGTGTGTGTGTGTGTGTGTGTACTGGTGGTACTGTGGATGGAGTTTTATGCCTGGACATAGGAAGACCATAGTTCAGTCTGGACTCAAACATTTACTACCTGTGTGACCCTGGATGAGAAACCAAAAACAAACCAACAAGCAAAAAGGAGTCACAAATAGTAGGACATAGTTGAAATAACTGAATAACACACACACAAACACACACACACACGCCCGCACATACACACACATATAAAACCATGTTGCTTGAAATTGAAGACCTTTAATCAATTGTATGATTATTAATTGATTGAATGAGCAGGAAAATAAATTTTATGACAAAAGAGTATATATATATATATATATATATATATATATATATATATATAAATGAAACATGTCAAAAAGGGAGAAAGGAAGATATCATTTATAAGCAAAATCTGAATTAGGAAAGAACTGTTAAAATGATCAAAATTACCTATTTAGCATTTTGTAATGCTTTTTATCTTTTATGAATTTTTCCCCTTCCCTATTCACAGGTATATTATTCTTTATTATTGTAATTTGCACATGGTGTCTAATATTCTTTCTATCTCCTAAATTTCTTTCTTGTTTATTTTTTGGTTGTATTTATCAAGTTCTGAGGGGGGCAATTGAGGTCCCCCATTAGAATAGTTTTATGGTCTGTTTCTTCTTGTAATTCATTTAACTTCTCCTTTAAAAATTTGAATGCCCTACTACTCAGTGCATACATGCCAAGTATTTGTATTGCTTTATTATCTATGGTATCTTTCAGACAGATTTCTTCCTTATCATTTTAATTATGTCTATTTTTATTTTATTTTGTTGGAGATCTGTTAGAATCCTTACAAGGTGTTAAGTCACTGGAATTGATAGAAACAATGCTTATGTTTACACCTTTGAGAATTCACACATTAGCTCACACATTAGAACTCACACCTTTAAGAGAGTTTATACATTAGAGATCACACTTTAGAGTTCACACCTTTAGAGAGCTTATATAAGCTAGAAGCCTCCAGGAAGAGAAGGAACCTTCAAGATATGGAGAAAGGAGAAGTCAGTGGAGAAGTCAGTTGAAGAGACTGAAAGCCAGAAGTCAGTCAATTGAAGAGTAGAACCAAGATTCAGAGAGAGCTGGAGGCTGAAGCTGGCAGACAAGCTGCAAGAGCTCTCGGAACAAAGGAGGGAGATAGGCCTCTAAGAAAACTAACGAGGCTATTTTGAAGGAGACAATAAAGGATTTAAACTTTTAACTCCTGGCTGCATTTGAGGTGATTATGATCTGAACTGAAACTAAGGCTGCCTCCAGAAGCCCCTCTGAGAAACCTGTTCCCAGAGAATGATCATATTTTGGAGAAAAGAAGAACACTACAGAGATCAGATTTGCTACCCTTTTCTTTTTTTTTTTTTCTTCAGATGAAATACAATAGATTTCCTTCTAATTCCTTACCTTCACTCTGTGTGTGTCTCTCTGCTTCAAATGTGTTTCTCATTTATATGTATATAGTATTCTATTGTTTGATTCATTATATTATCTGCTTCCATTTTATGGGAGAGTTTATCTTAATCCTATCCATAGTTAAGGCACAGTTATGGAGTTTCCCTCCATCCTATTCTTCATTCTTTTTGTCTAATCTCTCCATTTGTCCTTTCCTTCCTCAGCTGTATTTTGGCTTTGTCTACCACCTCACCCAATCTGTCCTCCCTTCTGTCACTTTCACTCCTCCTTTACTTAATATTCTCCCTTCTTAATGCCCTTTTGGTAAAGATAGATTTCTATATTCAAATGATCTTGTGTACTGTTGCTTTTTTGTGTCAATAGAAAGAAGAGCAAGGTTTCAATGATAGTTTTCTGAAGTAAATGCTAGATTATTTTCAATACCCCTTTTCTGATTCCAACATTTTAGGACAGTTTTTCATGTTTTAATTATGATTTTCCAGGTAGTCCAATCATTCTCATATTATGTCTCTTGCATTTATTTTCCAGGTTATTTTTTTCTATGAGGTATTTTACATATTCTTCCATTTTTTCCATCCTTTGAATTTGTTTAATTGATGCTTAATGTCTCAGAGAGTCATTAATTACCACTTACCCAACTCTAAGTTTTAAAGTGTTGTTTTCCTCAATTAGCTTTTTGTACATTCTTTCCCATTTGACCAATTCGATTTTAAGGAGTTGTTTTCTTCCATGGATTTTTCTTTCTCCTTTTTCAGTTGGTTAATTTCACTTTTTTCCAAGCTATTAACTATTTTTTTCATAATTCTTTTGGATCACTCTCATTTCTTTTCCCAATTTTTCTGCCTATCTTATATGATTTTTAACTCTTTTTTTGAGCTCTTCCATGAGTTTTTTCTAGGCTTGAGATCACTTCCTATTTTTCTTTGGAATTTTGCTCAAAGGTGTTTTTTCAATGTTGTCCTCTTCTGAGTTTGTTCCTTGATCTTCCTTGTCACCAAAATAACTTTATATGGTCAGATTCTTCTCCATTGTTTTTTTTTTTTTTTTTTTTTTTTTTTTTTTTTTTTTTTTTTTGTGTGTGTGTGTGTGTGTGTGTTTTTTTTCCTTTGGTCTTTTATCTTTCTTTCAAATTTGTACTCCATTCCCAGGATTCTTGTGCCTGTACTCTTTCAGATATTTTGTGCCTGGGTCTACAGACCTTGGCTATTCATCTGGTGCTGCTCTGAGATTTATTGGATCCTAGATATCTGGTGCTGTGCTGAGAAAGTGTGGTGGTAGGTGGCTGGTGCTTCTGAAGGCTATAGGAGTCTGGCAACTTATCTGCTCTTGAACCAGAGTAATAATGGTGGTGACTAGCATGTGCTGAGGGCTACAGTGAAGCATATACAGCAGGAGTATGCCTGTCTGTCTTAGGGTATCCTGAAGCCTATGGATGGAAGCCTATGCTACTAAAGGATTCCAGCCTGCCTGAGTTCATGCAAAAGTGCTTGGAGACCCATTGCTAAAAAATATCTGCCCACTAAAGGGTTATATCACAGCATGTGGTGGTTCTGAGAGTGACAGCCTGCCAGATACACTGGCTGTAATATGGCATGTGGGATGCCCTGGTATTGGCTCAGTTGTTCCATTACAGTGAGGCTTTTCATCTACTGCTGGTTTGCTGAGGTAGGATTTGCTGCCAGCTCAATGAATAGTTTCCCATCCTGAATTCTGCTGCTCCTTACCCAAGTGGTTTAGACCTCCTCATAAGAGAGTGTTATGAACCTTCCAAATTTCCAGCGCTGATTGTTTCATCTGTCTCCTTATTGATTCCACCGCTAAAGGATCTGCCTTGTGATAATAGTTTATGATTTTCTTGAGGTGAATGTGGGAGACTTACAGAGATTCACTGTTTACTTTCACCATTTTGGTTCCCACAAGTCTAGTTGACTTTTATCTAAAAAAGAAAACAATCAGATTTTGGATCAGTAAAGCAAACAAAAGATTGTAAAAAGATATCTTTTCAGTCTAAGACAACTTATATAAATAGTTGAAGTCTGTGACCTCTAGTTGAGAGCCAGGTTAGGGTACACTGATGGTTTCATAAGAGAGAGAGATTGGAGCAACAGCAGTAACTTAGAGATCTTTCAGAACAAAGATGATAATGGAAGGGAGTGTTGGATAACAGAAAGAGATTAGAGGGGTCCCTTCACTGGCCATGAGTGAATCTGGTATTGATTGTAGTTGCAAGGGAGCATGAGTCCTTCTCATATAAAGACCCGAGCATAGATAAAGTCAGTAATGACCACAACTCTCTTTGGATCACAACACTTTGAAAGCATCAAAATCTTTCCCCCCAAGAAATGGCTCTGAAAATAGTAACTTCAAAACCCCTAATTATAAAGATCATGCCTCTCCATTCCAAGAGGAACAGACTAAAATTTTGATATAAGATTTCAAGTGCAGAAATAGATTGTGAAACAGAGCAAACAACAAAGAGGGAAACTGATTATAAAAAGTTAATTGTGACAGGAAAGACTAGCACATAAACTTAGAAGACAACAATTTGAAAACAGATACAAACAAAGCCTTAAGGAAAAAAAATGCTAATTGGAAGTAAGTCCAACAAAAATTCCTAGAAGTCTTAAAGAAAAGTAGAGAGTAAAACGAAAAATATAAGAAAATTCATGAATGAAGCAAAATAAGTGAAAAGACAGTTAATGACTTTGTAAAATAAATTTTAAAATTTGAAGAAAATAATACTTTAAAAACACAATTGTTAGCAGAAAACTTCTGGGTGTGGAGTCAAGATGACAGAGTAAAGCCAGGAAGTTGTTGGAGCTCTCCCAGTTTCCCTCAAAAAACGTGTGAAGCCAAGTCTCTGAACAGAGTCTGATAGAATGAAACCACTCTTTTGTTCAAGATAGATTGGAAAAACTTCAATAAAGGTCAATTTCACTGGGTGAAAAGGGTGTTTAACCCAGCTCAAACAAACTCTGGGAAAGCTGGTGATAGGAATTTAATCACAGCAAATCAGCAATTCAGATGCTCAGACCTAGATCATTAGGGGAGCAAATCAGTGGAGATGCTTCCAGGCCCATTTCAGAAAGCTCTCTCTGGGAAAAGACTGTTTCCTGAAAAGAGCAGAAAAAGCTTACCTCTGCAAATATAAGGGGCCCCTGGGCTTTAAACTAAGGCTCAGAACTACACAGGAAGCTTGGGACAACACCCCCTTTGCCCCAAGAGGAGAGCTCAGTGATAAAAGTTAAAAAAAAAAAAAAAGAGGAAATACCAAAAGAAAAGGAAATAAAATGAACAAGAAACAGAAAAGAATCTGGATCATAGAAGGCTAGTATGGTGTCAGGGCAGACCAAAACAAAAATTCGATGATGATAAAATGTTGACAGAAGAAATTTCAAAGAGTGATACGAATTAGTCTTAGACTCAAAGAGGCTTCTTGGAATTGCTTACAAAAGGTTTTAAAAGGCAAATAAGAGAGGTAGAAGAAAAAAAAATGAGAAAGAAAATGAGAGGCATATTTTTATTTGTTTCATTTAAGATACACACACATACATATTATTGGACAAATTTGTTTTTCTTAATTTATTAAGAAGTCATATCTTTCATTTTATGCTAATTATATGTATATATATACATGTATGCATATATGTGAATATATGTATATGTATGTATATTGATCTTCTTTAATTAAATCTGTTAAATCTATTGCTTAGTTTGTGATCATAATTGCTACTTCTGCCTCCTTTGGACTAGGTGAAACAATAAATTCTACTCCAACCTCCATTGTAATTCTGTGTGTAACCCACATACTTGAATGTGTTTCTAATAAGATATTGCTGGATTCTGATTTTTAATCCCTTGTGCTCTCTGTTTTGTTTTATGAATGAAATCACCCTTTTCACATTCAATTTTATAATTAAAATTTGTAAATTTCTCTCATTTTTAATCACTATTTTCCTTCTTAGTCTCTCTTTTTTACACTATCCCTTATTTTTTTCTCCTTACCTTCTATCCCTTATTCTACCCATTGTTCCGAGTCTTTTATTTTCTTTTTCACCCTCATAATTTTAAACTATACCCTTCTCAAAGTCCCTTCCCTATGGTTTCCCCCATTTTTTTTTCACCTCTTCATAGCTTCAGACTACTTTTACAAAATTCCACCTTTTTGTGTGTTGTTTCCTATTGTACTCAGATGAAAGTAAATTCTTATAATATCTGGGCTAGCTCTCTGGAGGGTTTCAGGATCAGTCAAAGTCCTTGGTTATTTAGGAGGAGAAGTGAAGGAGGCAGGCAAGCTGCCACCCAGCTCATCAAACATGAATCCTGGACTCTGGACCCTGGAGCCTGAAGTCTTCTCTCCTGAGCATGCTGCAGCAGAGAGACTCTGACTCTTTCCCTCAGCCCTCCAATCCTTGCCTCTGATTACCTCATCAGAACACATTCAGCAAGAGCAAATAGTGAGGAGAGCCATCACATCGCCCTATCATCTAAGTATATGTTTATAGAACCATTATCTCACTTAGCCTTAAGTGCTCTGCTGTTTTAGATTCAAATCCATCTTTTCAGACCTCTACAAATTTTTAGTATTACCTGCCTTTCATTGTCAGTAATTTCTTTTCATGCCCCATTTTTATTAGATAATTATTCCTTTATTTTTACCTTTTCCTACTTAATGTTTTCTTTTATAATCAATTCATCACACACAATTTAGTACCAACTTTTTTTCAAACTATGTTAGTAAGTATGACAGTTTTAAGAAAAAGACATAACATTTTCATATATATTAAAGAAACAGTTTGACCTTAATGAAAGAAGAAAATTAATTTGAAAGTACAAAATAACTCAAGAATATCGAAGGATGTAATTAAAAAGAAAAAAAGTAAAGAATGAAGGTTTAACAGAATCTTATTTTAAGTTATATTATAGGACAGTAATTATCAAAACTATCTGGTAGCAAGAAATAGAAAATTAAGGCAATGGAACAGAATACACAAATAATTTATAGTAAAAAATATAGATAATAACAAGTATAAAGAATTAAGATTTGGGGATAAATATTCAGTATTTGGAGAAATAAATATTATAGAAACTGGGTATAAAATAAAATATTTTCCAAGATGAATACAGCATTCCAAGATGAATCCAAAATTGATACGTGAACTAGATCTAAAAAGAAAAAAAAATGTATAAGAAAATTTGAAAAACATGGGATATATTATTTATCAGACTTAAAAATAGACAGAAATTATGAATAACCAAAAGATAGAGAGCAAAGTTAGGTTAAAAATAGATACTTTGGTTTGTGCTAAACTTAAAAGGGTTTGTGCAAATAAAAGAGTTGTTAATAAGGACAAAAAGAAAACATGAAATTGGGAGAAATATTGCAACAATAGTTTCTTAGATGAAGGCCTAATATCTAAAATATGTAAAGAACTATTTTCAAATCCATTCCAACATGAATTATTCCCCAAGTAATAAACTGTCAATGGATATGAATAGTTTTCCAATGAAGAATTTAAAATAATTTTAATCACATAAAAATGTTCTGAACCATAAATAATTAATGAAATGAAAATTAAAACAGTCTTGATATATAATTTTTATAGCTGTTTGAATGACTACAGTTATTGATGTAGAAAGCAACAAATGTTGGAGGAGAAGCAAAAAAAAAAAATAACACTAAATTTTTTTTTGAGGAAGTGTGAACTGATGCAACAATCTTGGAGAGCATTCTAGGAAAATGACCAAAGAATTATGAAGCTACCAATTCTCTTTGACCCAGACATACACTACTTGTTCTATTTCCAAAAATAACTAGGGGAAAAGGAAAAGAACTTGTATATTCTAAAATTTTTGTAACAGCTGTCTTTGTGGCAGCAAATAAATGGAAATTAAAGGGATGCCCATCAAATGGGGATAATTGAAGAAGTTGTGGTATATGATTGTGATGAATCAACTGTGCTATAAGAAATGATGAGCTCATCTTGGACAAACATGAAAAGGCTACTGAAGGAGAGCAGAAGTAAGAGAACATTGTATACAGTAACAACAATGTTGTTTTAAGAATGACTGAGTGAATAAATAAATCTCTATGAAGAATAGAGTGATACTGACTAAATGCAAAGTATATCTGAAGCATTGTGGGAGGCTTAAAGCACAAGTTGAGTAGTTGAAATTATTCAGCTTTCCTCTAAGAATAAAGGGCCATTTAACTAAACCTCACTAAACCTAACTATTTGCGTTATGATGACTCTGAAAAAAGAGTAGATGGTTAAAGACAAGTTAGAACTGAGATGGGATCCTTAACAGGAAGCAATAAATAGTAAAATATTAATGTGATCAGACCCAGCAGAATATGTATGGAAAGGTAGCAAATAGTCTAAAATTTTGATTAGACTCTCCAAACCAAACTAGTCTATACAAAGACATCCATGAAAGATGGGTTAGGAAAGAAATATTCAAACATGCCAACATATATGTCATAGGATAAAGAAATGGTGAGAGCCAATTTTTTTTTTCAGAATTCATAAAAAATTATAACTGTACTAGCACTTAGAATCCTCGTATTGTGGGATAACAGAAAACTTTTCTGGTATTTTGCATTTCAAAATCTTATTGCAAAATAGCTCATGGATTCCTAGGGAATTGTTTATTTTTATAAGTTAATCAGAGGACATTATACTAAATGCATGCACAGCAAATGTTTTTAAATGCTCTCAGTGCTGGAAAGAATCTCAAAATTTATAAAGTTCAAAAAAAAAAAAGAACAAGGAGTGAAAGAAACATTTTTTTTTTTTTTTGTAAATAGTATTTGATTTTTCCACATGTATGGAAAAAGTGTTTTCAAAATTCATGTTTGTAAAACTTTTTTGTTCCATGTAGCCATGTGTGTATACTTTGTATAATTTGTATATACATAAAATTGGATGTTTGGAAAATACTTTGAATACTTTATCTCATAGGAATCTTACAGTCTTATAAGGTAGCTATTATAGGTGTCATTATACCCCTTTTATTTTTATTCCCATTTTAAAGATGAAGAAAGTGAAACTCATAGAAATGAGGTTTGTCTTTTACCACATAGAGATAAAAATCAGAAGTTGCCTTTCTTCTTAGACTTGCCTGATTCCATGTCCAACACCTGACTGAAAGTTAATCTCTTATTTTTCTAGGATACTATAGTATTAATAAAGAATCATATAGCACTAATGTCTCTTTCCATGCTATAACATTGTTGACTCACATGAAGATCTTTTAATGACTTTTATTCTATATTTTCAAATTTACTTTCTTAAGGTCATTTTAAATTTATTTTAGTTACTAATCACAGCAAATCCTCAATTACTACTCAGATATAATGAGTGATTTCTTTCCATTGTGCCTCATGTTGTACTACATTAAAATAAAATGATTGACAATGATATAAAAGCATTTTCAGTTATATTGATATTGATTTTAAATTTAAGTATCATCCATTTTAAGTGTCATTTTTGCCTACTAGGCTTACTAGGCTTGATAATATTCACCTAAATGCAATATATGTTCTATCATCCATCATAAAAAAAAATCTTTTTACAAAGTTTTTCATTTTATATCACTATTTTTTTTCAGCTGCACTTAGTAGACTAATTTTTTTCATCTAATATATTTTAAAATCAAGTAAGGAAACTTTAATAGAGACTTTTCCTTTTATTTTTTAAGGCCATCTAAATCATTTTAATTCTGTCTTGAAGTATTCCTTGTGCTTTTTAATGTTCCTTGCAACATACAAAAATGAACAATATGATTTATCTTAACCTGCACATTTCTATCATCTAAGAAATATGCCCTTCTATTAATACTATCACCGATTTAAAAGTTGTCTTTTTAAAGAAAACATTTGTTTCAAACTGAACATGCTATGCGAATTTCAAATTGGTAAACAAATCACTTGACCCAGTATTAATAGCTTGGTACCAAATGAGCTGAAAAATAATTGTTAACTGTAAATGGGAGCCCTCAGATATCCCTTGTGTGTACAAAAACAGGCAGGAGTTCTGGAAATAGAAACAGTATTTTTATTCTTGGCTTAAATGCTAATTTGTCATATGTCTTCAAGCAGAACACTTAACTTCTCAATAACACCATTTCACTGATGGTAATGCCTATATTTCCTTGCAGGTTGATAATTTAAAGTTGTTAGGACAATTAAGAAATAAACACATGATATATGTGTATGCACATACATATTTTTATGGTTGTTGTTGAGTAATTTCAGTCATGTCTGACTTTTTGAGATGCCACTTTGGATTGTTCTTTGCAAAAACACTGGAATAGTTTAACATTTCTTTTCCAAGTAATTTTACAGATGAGGAAGTGAGGCAAAAAGGCTAAGTAAATTGTGGTGCTTATCTTTACTCATGGCTTTTTTTTTTTTTTAACAAAACTTTAATCATTTTTGTTTTTGTTTTCTGAATCTTAGCCAAACCCTTTGCAGATGCTCTTTAAGAGCCCATTTGCATCAAATTAGAGAAAGAATAACTACATATATATCCTGGAAGTAGTAGTTTCATCCTTTATCAGCAAAAGGGAGATTTGAATAATTGTCCAAAACACCCATTACTCTGATTTTTTAAAATTTTATTTTGGGTGTAGAACTGATGTGTGATTTATTTGTGATATGCTTCAATTCCATTTAATCAAAGGCTATTGATTGATGAACAATTACATAGATGGATACTGAAAAGATTTTTATGTTGAAAAAAAAGAAAAAAACAACAAGCAACTATTGCAAAGCTGAATTTGGTAATTTACAAGATGACATGTTGGTCTAAAAGCAAATCACAACTTCTAAAAATAATTTAATCACAATCTACAAGTATAGCAATCGTGGGCATCTTTTTTTTTCAAACTTTGTAGAAAGATTAAGGATTGAATAAGCATAAAAACTAAATTACATTTTTGATTCTAGAAGTGGTCCCTTAAGCTCAGAGTTGACTGAAACTTAAATTTCTTGCATTTTCATTTACCATGCTGGACTAATTCAGTCAATAAATAAAATAAAGACTTCAGTCTGCTGACCTGTTCATCTAATAGCTTTTGTTAATATTTGCTTCAAATGAAAAATTAGATTAGTCCTTTTTTAATATTCCAAATTTAAGTCAAGTTGAATGAGGTTTATCTTATTACTAACTCATCTATTTTTGTAATCTGTTGGGGGGTCTTATGCTCTGCTCTATTTTTCTGCCCCACTAAATAATTTTTCCCCCACTTATACACAAGCACACACATAAACACTATAATTCCCCTTGTTCTAAGGTTTTTTGGCAAGTTTATCTTTCTCTTTCTTCTCTTGTTCCTCACAATAATCTGTTTTGATTTTGTAACATGAGATGATTTTTGTAACATAGCAAATATGCTAACTAAATGACTCTGTGGATAGAGTTTTGGGCCTGAAATCAGGAAAACTTGACTTCAAATATGGCTTCAGCTGTATAACCCCAAGCAAGTCACTTGATTTCTTTTTGTCTAGTTCATTAGAGAATGAAATGTAAATAATTACAGCATCTTTACCAAATAAACCTTCTATGGCATCATAAGGAATTAGACATGACTGAGTGATTAAACAATAAGGCAGAAAGTGTCCCCAGAATTAAAACCTTTAAACTTTAAATTTATGACAGAACTTAAGTATATTTTAAATTAAATAACTTTCAAAATAAAAACAAAACATCATTTGAAAGTTTAGCTAATTTCTTTTATATTTATTTAACTGTATGGATTTTGAAAAATACATTACTAACTCCAATTTTAATTTTATTGATCACCCTGTTATTTTACAGTGTGTGTGTGTAATAGTTTCTAAATGAAACTTTCTCAAACAAATGTATAGGCAGAAGATCTCTTGCTTGGCTACCTCTCTCTCTTTTAGTTAGGTCACTTTGAAACCATTGAATTTAAATAAGAAACTTCAATATTTAAAATATCCAGATTGTTACTTTTCAAATGATATTTTCCATTACTTTTAGTACTTATATTTACAAAGTCCTTAAAACTTCAAATTGTGCTGTTACTTTGAGGGCACCCTGCAAATATTTTTCTCTAAATCTAATGCCATAATTTTTCAGTTCTTTGAAATTTAGAATCAGAGATTTTGAGCCAAAAGAAAGTTCAGATGCCATTTAGTTCTACTCACCTTTTTAAATAGATAAAACAATTCAGGCACTAACGTCACATTGGTATTAATTAAGAGAGCCAGGATTTGAATGTAAAACTAAAAAATCAAGCATTTTTTCCCACTGGAAAAAAAAAGGCAAGTAATGTTCCTCCAAAACAAATTACACAAAATCCTGAAGAAGATGAAAACTGAATAAAAATATATTCAATATTATATTATATTCATCATTTCATGATTTTTACATTATCATTATGCCCTCAATCACAATATAATAATATGCAATAATAAATTCAGAAATGCAAATATCAGAAAGGATTTTGATGATCATATATTTTAAATCCCTTATTTTAGATGAATAAACTGAATGTTAGAAATGTTAAATACATAAGGTAATTATTTGTTAATCTCTTACTAATAGTATTAACATATTATAATGCAAAAATCCAGATTACAGATTCTCAATATGGAATAGGACACTTTTGAAGAATTATTGCTGATGAAATGTATAATGTACTTTTAAATTATTTTTGTGAGTTTTATAAAATTTAGATGAGGCTTCATGCCATAGCTTTACAATCCATTGCTATGTTGGAACCTATAACTTTTATGGATTGGTACAAATTTCCACAGCTTAATACTTCCTCAAGATAGTCTTTAAGAACATAAGATCATGAGAGGGTCTCTACCAATTGAATAATAAATGACCATATTTGAATGCAATGGAATGCTTCTATGCTATCAGAAATGCTGGAGAGAAATCTCAATAGACTTCCATAAATGAACGTGATTAATTCATAACAGAAGGAAGAGCTTTTCATTGGACAAGTCGGCCGTATTGATCAGCTAATGTAAGTCCTTTTTTGACATAGTCCAAATTTCCACTACTGTAATGAAGAGTTAAATACTAGATGACCTCTGAAATCCCTTTCACCTATTTTCTGTGGTCCCATGATTCTAATCTACATTCTTTTTTTTTTTTCTTTCTTGTGAGTTCCACTTTTCACTGATTCTTAAACTTCTCCAAACTCAATCTCATTCTGATTTGGGGGCATTTCTCAACACTGAAATGAATTTTAATTTTCTAGAAAGGTTATGGTCTTAAAATTTCCTATTGTATTACATTTTTCTTATCCTCAAGTTCCTTCTTTCATAATGATAGTATATTATTTGTGAATTGGACTACATTTGATAAAAATATATTTGAGGTGATTAAACAAACATTCTCTATTTGGCCATATCATCTATATACAGAGAAGAAAAGCTTCAAATAAATGTTTACAATTCAGCATGATCATTCAAGATGATCAGGGAATTACTATGAACTGCCTCTTATATAGATTTGTCTTAAATTAGAATATTCATATGACACATTCATATTATTTTAATATATTTCATAAATTCAAATCAAATTTGTGAGTTTCAAAGAAAATATAACAATCTTGAATATAAATTATGAGTTATTTAATGCATGAATTTATCACCAAGAATCTTTTTTATCAACCATATTTTCAGAAATTTCCTGAGATGTTATTTATAGAGAAAATTGTGAATTCATGAAGTTGTTGGAATATATGTATATATATGTATATATATATATATATATATATATGTACACATAAATATATATGTATATATATATATTTATGTATTAATTTTGCTTTCTCTAAATCCTTTTGTAGCAAAAAAATAAAAAGAATGTTTGTAAAACTTGTAAATCCTCAATTACTAATCTGTCCACCTGATTCTTTCTAGTTAAAATTCATAACTTTTATAACTAAGTTAAATATGTCAGTGCTTATTCATTGTATACCAAAAAAAAGAATCTATTTCCATTATGCAATTTTCAATTTTTCAGGAATTTTTTTTAGATTTGTAAATAATATTCATCCAATTCCTACAAGATTATTAATGACAGCAAAAAAGTTATTTTATATAACAAAGATAAAAACATTAATATTAGATTTAATGGTAAAAGACTAAAATTTATCAAATGGTGGCTGGTCTGAAAGTTAGCCAATTACTCAAATACTTAAGCAGTTTCAAATACTTAAGTAGTTTCACATAATAGGACAAGTATGTTACAGGAGACTGCATATGATTTCAAAATGGTCTATTTCACTTGGTAAAATATACAGCCTTATTGAGGAATTTCATCTTCACCAGAAAAATAGGTACATGTGCTGTTGCTTTTGCTCTTGTTTATATATATATATATATATATATATATATATATATTATGTATATATATATATATATATATATATATATATGAATATAATATTTTGAGAGGTTCTATGACTTATAGTTCTTTTGTAAACCTCAATTTATAATTACAATATGTAATTGGAACTCACCCAATGAGAGTTCCATTCTTAGACATGGCAATGCTTTGTCTCTTATCACACTACATGAGTTACCTTAGTAAGATTGTTTTTTTCTGGCAGTGCATGATAATATGTTATGGGAGCAAGCTGCTAGTGGTTGCTGATTGTTATAGGAGCCACTTGCCAGTAGCTGCTGGGGAGCCAACTCAGACTAGCAGAATGGATCCCTTCATGTGAGAGGATAATATTGATACAAGGAGACTGAAAGGCAGTTCCACTCTCTGATCTCTCTCCTCTTCCCTCTTGCCTCCAGTTGCCTCCAAGGAGGAGATAGTGAGGGATTTTATTCTGTATGGAAATTATGGATTCTAAAAGGTGCTGGTGTTAAGGGAGTATGTTATAGGCATAAAAGGACAACTAATGAAAAGACATACAGATGAGGGTTTAAGTGTCATATTTGTAAAAAGGCCTATTTGTTTTTTTAATTGTAATTAGTTCATTTATATCTAATACACATAGCTTTATAAATCATGTTGTGAGAGAAAAATCAGGACAAAAGGGGAAAAACATGTGAGAGATTAAAAAAACAAAACCAAAAAGAAGGGAACATAGCATGTGTTGATTTTCATTCAGTCTCTTTAGATCTTTTTCTGTAGATGTAGATGGCATTTTCAGTCCAAAGTCTATTTGGAATTGCTTTGAATCACTGAACTGCTGAGAAGAACCAAGGCTGTCATAATTGATCAGGACAAATGTTTGCTGATATTGTGTACAATTTGTTATTCCTGGTTCTGCTTGTTTCACTCAGCATTAGTTCATGTAAATCTTTACAAACCTTTCTCTAATCAGTTTGTTCATCACTTTTTATAAAATAACATTCCATTACCACCTTTTACCACAGCTTGTTTAGGCATTCCCCAATTGATGGGCATTCACTCATTTTCCAATTTTTTGCTACCACAAAAAGAACTACAAATATTTTTGCATGTGTGTCCTTTTTGCTCCATTATGATTTTCTTGGGATACACACCCAGTAATAGCAGTGCTAGGTCAAAGGATATGCACAATTTTCTATCTCTTTGGGAATAGTTTGAAATCGCACTTCATAATTGTTGGAGTCAATATGAGAGGCATGGGGTGGTACCTCAGAGCTGTTTTAATTTACATTTCTTTAATCAATAGTGACTTAGAGCATTTTTTCACATAACTAGAGAAGGCTTTAATATCATCAGAAAATTGTCTGTTCATATCTTTTGACCATTTATCAATTGGGGAATGACTTGTATTCTTTTAAATTTGACATAGTTCTTTATATATCTTAGAAATGAGATCTTTATCATAAACCAGCTGTAAATATTTTTTCTCAGCTTTGTATTTCCCTTTTAATCTTCTTTCTATCAATTTTGTTTGTGTAAAATCTTTTTAATTCAATGTAATGAAAGTTGTCTATTTTGGCTTTCATAATGTTTTCGAGTTCTTTGCTCATATATTCTTTTCTTCTCCAAAGAACTGATAGGTAAATTATCCCTTGTTCTCCTAATTTGTTTATGGTATCATCCTTTATGTCCAAATCATGCATCCATTTTGATCTTATTTTGAAATGGGGTGTGAGATGTAGGTCTATGCTGAGTTTCTGACATTATTTTCCAGTTTTTTCAGCAACTGCTGTTATGTAGTGACTTCTTATTCCAGAAACTGAAGTTTGGGGATTTATTAAATATTAGATAGCTAAAAGCCAAAAAGGCCTATTTGGGTAAACTGCAGTATTCATTGAATAGATCAACGGGTGCTAGCTAAGACTAAAAAAAAAATAAAGAACGACCAGTTATAAATGTCCCAAAAAGGATTTTACATTTGATCCAAGAGTTAATCAGGAGCCACCAGAGTCTATTGATAAGAGAAGCAACATATGCAGATCTACACCTTAGGAAAATCAATTTGGCACCTATGTGGAATATAGATTGGATAGGGGAGAGACTTGAGGCCAAGAGACAAATGCAGAGGATAATATAATATTCTTAATTAAAGGCTATGAAAGCCTAAACTTTGATGGTAGTTGGTAACCAAATGAATAGAAGGAAGAAGAAAGTTATGAGACATATTGTGAAAGAATAAGGCAAAATTTGATAACTAGACATTTGGGGTAAAGGAGAATAAGGAGTTGAAGATAATTCACATCAATTCACATTGATGTGCAACAGAAATAGGAAAGTTAGGAAAAAGAATATGTTTTGGGAAAAATTTTAAATGTATAATAGTTTGTGAAGCAATTATGGAAACTTAGGAAAGAATAAAGACTAGAAATCTGTGGATATAACAAACATTTTTGGACCTAACCCCAATCATTCATTTGCCTTCTTATCCTTGAACTTTCTAAACTTCCTGAAATACCTAAGGCCTTCTCTACCTGGAATTTACCACTCCCATGCCAACTATCACAAGTCACTAGTGTATTTCTTTTCATGGGTTTATGTAACCTATATGTTTGTAATAAGTTGAAATTGAGCATTCTTCTTTACCCTTCCTCCTATGTTTCTCCATATAATGAAATTGCTTCCATGCTCCTGCAATAATATTTTCTCCCAGCCCTAGAACTTTTCAGCTTCTACATATATATCTACTTCCCTTGTGATAATAGTATCAAATCACTGGTGTATTATTGTTCTTAATGTGTTTTTTTAAACTTTTATTTTTAATCTCATCTTTTAGTACAGTAATGTGGTAAGCACTTAATAATATATATATTCTTGATTATGCATATATATATGTATATGAATGTATGTGCATGCTCATGCATGTTCCTGGTTGTGTATATATATATATATATATATGTATATATATATATATGTTAAACAGAATAATTCCATTCGGTCTTTAAAATTCTATGAATATTTATCAATAAATATACATTCAAAATTGATCATGTTTTCATCTGATAACTTAATTTCTGCTCTATCAATATACCACATATCTAAAAGAATTTTCTTCGGATTTTGCCCCATGATGATAATGGAATCAGGAGTGAGACACGATTCTCAGAAGATGTAAACAATTTTTATGAGTTAATTGGTATATAGTCTAGTGCATAAATAAATATAACTTGTTATAAAACTTATTTATTAAGCTACTTTTATGTAGAAAGTACACAAATATGAGCAATAATATATGATGTAGCATAATAAGGGTATTAGAGGTTTATATTATAAAAATCCATGCTAAGATTAAAAAAGAAAGTTTAATATCACTTGGGAAATTAAGAAAGAGCTTCATTGGATAACCTTTGTTTTGAATATTATGGAATGGAAGGAATTCAATCACATAACACATAAGAAAGAAAAGGCATTATAGGTATAGAACATAGTCTAAACAAAGTTAAAGAGTCATGAGAGTGACATTTGTGATCAGAGAAGAGAAAAATGTCTGTTTTGAATAAATCATATAATGTGTGGACATGGGCAATATGAAATAAGCAGGAATATAATCATAAATGTGTAATAACTGCCTACACTAAAAATCTAGAAAATAAACAGCATTAATTTTAATTTGTATTGTCTAAATTTTAACCACCACTTTCTTGGAATGGAAAGCAAGAAATAGGTCTGTTGAATCATTATTTATATTGTTTATATATTTCACTTGCTATTTTTTATTTGCTATTTATTTAACATTTTAAAACTTTGGTTTCCAAAATCTTTCTCTTAATCAACCACTTCACCATCCATTATGAAGGCAAGAAATATGTTATCAATTACACAAATGAAATAATGTAAAATACATTTGTTTTTTTAAAAAGCAAGAAAAATAAAGAAAGGGAAAAATAAGATTTAATCTGCAAGACTCTATTAGCTCTTTTCTAGAGGTGGATAAAACTTTTCATCATAAGCCCCTTAGGATTATTTTGTATCATTGTGTTAATCAGAATAGTTAAGCTATTCACAAGAGCTTTATATAATACTATTGGAATTTTGTACGCTGTTTTCTTTGTTCTGTTCGCTTAAATCTACATCACTTCATATGATTTTTACCAGGTTTCCTGAAACTATCATGCTTGTCATTTCTTACAGTTTATGATATTATTCCATCAGACACCATTAATTTGTTCAACCATTCCCTAATTGATGGGCATTCCTCTATTTCCAATTCTATGCCACCACAAAAACAAAACAAAACAAACAACAACAACAACAAAAAAAAAACCAACCTGATATACATATGTAAACCAACACACAATACAGACTTACAAACATACATTTATGTATGTGTATATACATACACATATACATATACACCTATACAGAATATACATATACATATATATCTATTGTTATTTTTCTTCTCAAAGAGGACCATGACATCAGGGAGGCAATGCCATGATATGGAAGTGAATTGGATTTAAGTGAGGGAAACCTGTGCAAAGTCACTTGTCTTACTTTCTCTTCTGGAGCCATCTGGGTCCAGTAGCAAGTTATAGATTAAAAGGACTGGAAATAGCCCTGGATGAAATAGGACATCTTGGCATTTTTAAGCTAAGATTTTCAACCCTTTGACTGAGGTTATATCCATTCAATGATAAGGCTAGGTAACAACTGAGGAAGAGAATCTCCTCTTTTACCAAGTCCAAATAATCTAAATAAATAAGTAAATGAATGAATGAGTGTGGGAGGTAAAAACCTTCAAGATTTCTGGCCAAAGCAGAAATGACTTCTATTTACATTCAAAATGAGTTAATGAGGTCTCACATTATGTCTCAAATTATGACCAAATGGGGTTTGGCCTAGTACTTATTGGAGGGCAATTAGAATCAGACTAGTTTTGATTTAACACTTAGAAAGAAATCTAGCCTGTAAATCTCAAGATATCTTGTGAGGGTTCAGAGGTGCAAAAGAGAAAAATTGCTTTGAAGAACATCTTTAAGTAACAAAATAATATCCTACATGTACAGAGAGAGGGAAGGGGAGAAGGCCAGAAAGAAGAAGGAAGGCAGGGAAGATGAAAGGAAGGAAGGAAGGAAGGAAGGAAGGAAGGAAGGAAGGAAGGAAGGAAGGAAGGAAGGAAGGAAAGAAGGAAGGAAAAGAGGAAGGAAGGAAGACAGAGAGTGAGGAAGGGAGGAAGGAAGAAGAGAGGGAGGGAAGGAAGGAGGAAATAAGAAGAGAGGGAGGGAGGGAGGAAGGAAGGAAGAAAGAGAGAGAGGAAGGAAGGAAGGAAGGGAGGGAGGAAGGCAGGAATGAAGGAATGAAGGAACAAAGGAAAGAACAAAGAGAGAGAGGAAGGGAGGGAGGAAGGAGAGAGGGATGGAAGGAGAGAGGGAGGAAGGAAGGAAGGAAGGAAGAAAGAAAGAAAGAAAGAAAGAAAGGAAAGAAGGAAGGAGGGAAGGGAGGAGGAAGAAGGAAGGAAGGAAAAAGAGAGGGAGGGATGAAGGAAGGAAGGGAGGAAGGAGTGAGGGAGGGAGGAAGGAAGGCAGGAAGAAGGGAAGAGGGAAGAATGGAGGAAGGAGGAGAAGAGGGAGGTAGGAAGGAAGGAAGGAGGGAGGGAGGAAGAAAGGAAAGGAGAGGGAGAGAAAGAGGGAAGGAAGGACAGAGAGAGGGGGAGAGGTGGAGAGAGAGACAGAGACAGAGACAGAGAAAGACAGAGAGACAGAGAGAGAGAGAGCAGGGGAGGAGGAGGGAGTGAGGAAGGAGGAAAAAAGGTGAGGCAGGTGACTTTGTACAGTCCTCCCTCATTTAAATACAATTCACTTGCATGCTAGGGGATCACCTTTCTGATGCCATTGTCCTTTACAAGAATGAAGAACAAACTGCAGCCTCTGAATAAACCTGGCCTAGAATTGGTCAGTTGCAAGACTCCTTCCTTCCACACATATATACACACTCATATACAAACACACTTGTATACACACATATGTGTATGTAACTATGTATGTGTATATTATTGTATGTATATATGTATATAGGTGTACATATATATATTTACATATATATGTATATATATATATATTCTTTTCTTTGATTCCTTTTGTTTACAGACATAGTGCTGCTATTGCTAAGTCAAAAGGTATTTATAATTTTGCTCTCATATTGCTCTCAATAATGGCAAGATTAGTTCATAGCTTAGCCAAAACTTTATTAGCAGCACAGTTTTTCCATAGCCTCCCTAAAATTTGTCATTTTCTTTCACATTATATGAGATTATATCACAGAATTGCTTTAATTTTTCTTTCTCCAGTCAAGTGATTTATTTATTTTTTTAATCTGACTATAGATAACATGGCTCTCTGCTTCTAAAAAACTGACTGTGAATTTCTTTTGACTATTTATCAATTGGGAAATGAAATACTCTTATGAATTTGACTTATTTCTCTATAAATTTGGGAAATTGTGTCTCTCTGAAAAAATTGTTGTCAATTCTATTCACCTCTCCCCATGCAACCCAGTTTCCTATTTTTCATTAAATCTTGGCTGCATGAATTTTGTCTGTGCAAAAACATTTTTAATTAAAGGAACTGTAAATTATCTACTTAACATTCTGTGATCCACTATCTCTTGCTACTCAAAAATTGTTCCCTTATACATAGATCTGGCAAGTAAAGTTTTCCATGGTTCCCTAATTTGTTTTTGATATTATCATTTATGTCTTAATTATATATGTGCTCTGACCTTATCTTGACATACAATGTAAGAAAGTGGTCTTTGCTTAATGTCCACTAACCTACTCTTCATTTTACCCAGCAAATTTCTTAGATGGAGAGTTACTTGTCCCAAAAGATTCGATCTTGGGTTTATAAACTACTACATTTTTAGGGCCATTTAGTACAGTGTATTCTGGACTTAATTTATTCCACATATCTAAATCTATATTTCTTAAGCAGTACTAGATTCTTTTGATAATCAGTACTTTATGATACAGTGTGAGATCAAATGCTGACATCATTACTCTTTGCAATTTTCCCAGTTTCTTTAATATTTGTCAATTTCTGTTTTTTCCAGATTTTTAAAAAAATTTTTATAACATTATAAAATATATTTCCTATAGTTTGCTTGGTATGACACAGTAAATGAAGTGTGGTGGAATCTCCATTTTCATATTACCTTGGACTCTTGATGAGCAATTAATATTTTAAAATGTTTAGATCTCTCTACTTGTATGAAAATATTTTAATTCTGTTCATATAAATCCTGAATTTTCTTGGCAAAAATATTCACAAGTATTTTATATAATCTGTCATTATTTTAAATTATATTTTTCTTTCTATCTTTTCCTGCTGTAATTGTTTGGAAATACATAGAAATATTGATGATTCCATGGGTCTATTTATATCTTTACACTTGGTTGAAGTTGTTAATGATTTCAATTAATTTTCTAGTTAATTTTTCTAGAATTTCCTCAGTATGCCAACATATTTACAAAGTTTGACAGTGTTGTTTCCTCTTTGCATATTCTAATTTTCAAATTATTTTTCTTATTGCTATCATTAGCATATATAGTAAAACACTGAATAATAATGATGATAATTGTGTTGTTATTTCACCCATGATTTTATTGGAAAATTTTCTCATTCCCATTACAGATAATCCTTGATGATGGTTTAGATAGACAAATCTTATCACTTTAAGAGAGATCTATTTATTCTTATACTTTCTCATATTTTTAATAGGAATAAATGTAACTCTTTTCTCAAAAGCTATTCTTGATAGCTAAAATCACATATAGTTTTTTGATGTTTTGTTATTGATATAGTTAATTATGCTGATAATTTTTTTTTATATTAAACCAGCCCTGAATTCCAGGTATAAATCCTTTCTGGTTAAATTATATAATCTTTGTGATATGGTGCAGTAATCTCCTTTGACAGTATTAAACAGACAAGTAAAACTTTGCATCAACATTTATTAGGGAAATTGGCCCATAAGTTTTCTTTTTCTGCTTTTACTCTTCATGCTTTAAGTATCAGAGGCACTTTATAAATTAAAAAGAAAGTGGTACGACGCCTTCTTTGTCTATTTTCCCAAATTGTTTCTATACTATTGTAATTAATTTTTCATTAAATGTTTTGTAGGATGAATTTGTGATTTTTAGGAGGGAGAACAAGAACCAAATAAGTACTTAAGGGGAAATATATGTGTGTGTATGTGTATGTGTGTATGCATATATATTTGTGTGTGTGTGTGTGTGTGTGTACACACAAAAGTATATAACCATTTACATGAATAAAATAGTGAAAACACAAATCAATGAGTTGAGCAGTACCAGATTACAAACTGTATTAAAAACTGGTAATCAATAAAACAAGTTGATCCTGGCTAAGAAAGAGAGTGGTGGATCAGTGGAATAAATTACATATCTTGTGGTAAATGACCCTGACAATGTAGTATTTAATAAATCCAAAGACAGATACTTTTGAAACACAAACTCATAATGTGTCAAATTTTGCAAGGAAAAGTGGAAAGCAGTTTTTACCTAACTGCTTGTTGTTATTGACCAGCATTTCATAATTACTAAAATATGGTCAAAATGGGTACTCATGATTTTTTTAATTCATTTTTTTAAATGAAAACATTTCTTTCTTTGTAAATTTTGGTATCTAAATCATCTTTCTCCTGCCTACATAATTTCAATAACCATCAAGAAACTAAAAATGATTGCAATTATCATTTTATGACCTCAATAAAATCATGCAATATATACTCCCATATTAGCTAAAAAAGGGAAGAAAAATAAAGTGAGAAAACCATACTTCAATTTGCACGAGATCATCAGTTCTCTCTCTTGAAGTAGATAGATTTTGTTGTTGTTTCATCATAAGTCTTTTGTAATTGTCTTGGATTTCTTTATTGATCAGAGTAACCAAGTTGTTCACAGTTGACTGTAAAATTGCTCTTACTATATACAATGATCTCCCAGTTCTTACAATATTTTGAATTAATTCAAATAGGACTTGCTGTTTTTCTCAAAGCATGTTTTTGCACAAACAAAGTCATTGCAATAAAAAATTGAAGAGAAAGCAGAAAGCAAAGTGATAAGGGAAGGTGAGAGATTTTCCAAAAAAAGTTTCTCTGATAAATGATTCATTTCTCAAATATATAAATAACTAAATCAAGTTTTATTAAAAAATCACTCTCCAATTGATAATTGGTCAAAGTATATGAATAGAAGTTTTCAGGCAAAGACAATCTGTCTATGGTCATGTGAAAAAATGCTCTAAATAACTATTGATTAGAGAAATTAAAATCAAAACAACTCTGGGATACCATTTCATACTTGTCTGATTGGCTAATATGACCAAAAAAATAGAAAATACAAATATTGGAGGACATGGAAATTCTGAGACATATATCACTGTTGGTGGAGTTGTGAATTGATCTAATCATTCTGAAGAACAATTTGCATCTATATTCTAAGGTCTGTAAAGCTGTGTGTACTTTTTGATTGCACAATCCCTCTGCTTGGTTTATGTGCCAAAGACACTTGAAAAGGGGGAAAAGAGCTTAAAATTTACTTATAACAGCTCTCTCTTTCTCTGTATGTGTATGTATGCATTTGTATATACACACATTTGTGCATATACACATATATATAATTTGTTGAAATACATTGTACAGATTCTTCTTCTTTTTCTTCTTTTTACTCTTCCTCATGTCTTAAGCTAGTTTGTATCCTAAGAAATAGAAATCAAAATGAGACTCATTAAATAGGGAATGATTAATCCACTGGGATATAAAGTTGTGATGGAATATTATTATGCTATGAGAAATGATAAATAGGATGATTTCAGGAAAACAGAGAAAGACTTAAACATAGAAAGACTTACATTAACTGACACAAAGTGAGGAACAATATTGTACACATTATCAGCAATATTTTATGATGAAGAACTTTAACTGACTTAGCTATTCTAAGCAATACAATGACATAAGAAAATCCCAGAGAACTAATGATTAAGCACAATATCTGATTCCAGGGAAAGAAATGATATGATGGAGAGGTGAAACCAAGATTGTAGAGAGTAGATGTATCTTTATGTGACATTCTCCAAGGTACCCTCAAATCAACAGCAGATTAAGCCTTTGAACGGGTTTTGGAGTGGCAGAATCCACAAATACTTGAAGTACAATAAATTTCCAGAGGAAGATACTTTGGAAGGGGCAAGGGAAGAAAGTAACAAGTCTAGACCACAGCACCGAGAACCCATAACAAAGAGCTGGGACAGGGAGTCAGGGTGTTGCAGCATCCACATACATGGGAATCTACTTTGAGGCTCTTAGACTACTCTGTTCTGGTTATAAGCCAGTAGTTTAACAGATTTGCTCTGAGGCACCTGAGGCAAATGCAAAAGAAAAATTGTGAGCTTCTGAACTCCAGAATATGACACTTAGGCACACCTACCCATATCAGATGTAAGTCAGAAACACAGGCCCCAGGGCATTCTAAAACAGCTATCACCCCTTTTTACTTAAGAACACATCAACCCTTTAAAAATGAGCAAAAAAGCAAAAAAAAAATTCTGACCATATTCAGTTTTATGGAAAACTCCGAGTTTCCCAAAGGCAGATCAGCTTCAGATAAAGCCCCAAAGAGTGATATGAGTTGGTCCCCAGTTCACAAAGTGCTCTTGGGAGTATCTAAAAAAAGATATTAAAACATAGTTAGAAGAAAAATGGAGAATGGAAATGAGATCTTTGCAAGAGGGTCTGGAAAAGGGGAAAAAAAGAAATTATCTAAAGAATCCTTAAAAAAATAGATATGACAAAATGGGAAAGGCATATAACACCTTACAAAATAAATATGAAAAAGAAGCCAATTTGTGTGAAAACAGAGTTTTTAAATGGGAAAAAATCCATAGAATAAAACAACTCATTTAAAAATTCAATTGGCCAAATGCAAAAAGGACTAAAAAAGATAATTAAAGAAAATAATTCACTAAAACTTAGAATTGAACAAATGGAAATGAGTGACTCAATGAGACATCAAGAATCAGCCAAACAAAACAAAAAAATGAAAAAAAAAAATTGAAATGTAAAATATGTCATTGGGAAAACAACCGACATGGAAATTAAATCTAGGAGAGAAAAATCTAAGGATTATTGGACTTGCTGAAAACCATAATGAAGAAAAAGAGCCTAGACATTATCTTTCAGGCAATCATCAGTGAAAAGTGCCATGATGTCCTAGAACCAGAAGGTAAAATAGTCATTGAAATAATTCACCAATCACATCCTGAAAGAGACCCCAAAATGAACACTCAAAGGAACATTGTAGCTAAATTTTAGAATTATTGGATAAAGGATAAAATAATGTAAGCAGCCAGAAAGAAACAATTTAAATACTGAGGAACCACAATAGGGATAACTCAGGACCTAGCAGCATCCACTTTAAAGAATCAAAGGGCCTGGAATCTGATATTTCAAAAGGCAAAGGAATTTGGATTGCAGCCAAAAAATCAACCATCCAGCTAAATTGAGTATTATTTTTCAGGGAAGAAGATAGACATTCAATGATACAGGTGACTTTCACTTATTTCTAATGAAAGTACAAGAGCTGAATAAAGAAGTTAATCTCCAAATAAAGAACTCAAAAGAAGCATAAAAAGGTAAAAAGGAAAGAATTCTTGAGAACCATATATCTATTATGATTATTTACTTAGGGAGTGTGGGTATGATTTGATTTTATTGTGATGATATGAAATGGAAACTAGTAGTAGAAAAGGGATTGTACTGGAAAAAGAAGAAAATGGAGGTAAAATAAGGGAAATTACATCCCATTAAGAGGCAAAGAAGACCTGTTGTAATTGAGAGAAATAAGGGAGAAGCATGGATACAGTGTGAATCTTACTGCCATCAGATTTGATTCAAAGAGAGAATATCAGACATACTTGGTTTGTTAGAGAAACATCTCTCATTTATAGGGAAATGGAAGGGGGAAAAGGGAAAGGAAAAGGGCACCCTAATAGAAGAGGGGAAAGATATAAGAAAGGGGGTGGGGCAGAACTGTTTGAGGGAGATAGTGAGCAGAAGTAAAATACTGAGGAGGAGGGAAAGGGGGAAAGAAAAGAGAAAAACATAACTTGGGGTATATAAGATAGTGAGAAATAGAGAATTAGTCATTTTTAACTGTGAATGTGAATGGTATGAATTCTCCTATAAAATAGAAGTAGATAGCTGGCTGAATTAAATTCCATAATCTTATAATATGTTGTTTAAAAGAAACACATTAAAAGTGCAGTGATACATACAGAGTGAATGTAAAAGGCAAGCAGAAGTAGCAATCCTAATCTCAGAACAAGCAAAAGAAAAACTATTTTTAATTAAAAGAGATAAGGAAGGAAACTATATCTTGTTAAAGGCTACCATAGATAATGAAGCAATAGCAATATTAAGCATATATCCACCAAGTGGTTTAGCGTCCAAATCTATAGAGCAGAAATTAAGAGAGCTGTAAGAAAAAATAGCAAAATTATACTAGAGTTAGTGGGAGCTCAACTTGATCTCTCAAAACTAGATAAACTGAACAACAAAATAAGTAAGAAAGAGGTTAAGGAGGTAAATAAAAAATTTAGAACAGTTAGGTATGATAGATCTTTGGAGAAAATTAAATGATGGGAGAAAGGGGTATACTTTTTTCTCCACAGTTCATGCAATCTATACAAAAATTGACCGTGTAACGGAATAAAAACCTTGAAATCAAATGCAGAAAGGCAAGAATAGCAAATGCATTTTTTTTCAAATCACAATGCAATAGAATCACATACAATAAAAGGCCAGGGGGAAATAAATCAAAATTAATTGGAAACTAAATTATCTAATCCTAAAGAATGAATGGGCAAAATAACAAATCATAGACTCAATCAATCATTTCATTTTAGGGACTGATAATAATGAGACAACAGATCAAAATTTGTGGGATGCAGCCAAAGAGGTAATAAGGGGAAATTTTATATCTCTAGTATTTCCATAAAATAAAGAAAGAGAAAATCAATGAATTTGGCTTACAACTAAAAAAAGCTAGAAAAAGAACAAATTGAAAACCCTCAATTAAATACCAAACTTGAAATTCTGAAAATAAAAAGGGAGATTAATGACTGAAAGTAAGAAAACTATTGAATTAATAAATAAAAGTTGGTTTTATGAAAAAAACAACAAAATAAATAAACTTTAGTTAATTTGATTAGAAAAAGGAAAGGGGAAAATCAAATTATTAACTTGAAAAATAAAAATGGAGAGCTTTCCACCAATGGAGAGGAAATTAGAGTAATAATTAGGAGTTATTTTGCCAAACTTTATGTCAATAAATTTGACAATCTAAGTGAAGTGGAAGAATACCTACAAAAATATAAATTGCTCAGCTTAACAGAAGTGAAAATAAATTACTTAATAGTCCCCTTTTTTGCAAAAGAAATAGAACAATTTATTAAATAACTTCCTAAAAAATATCCAGATCCAGATGGATTTACATGTAAATTCTACTAAACATTTAAAGAGTAATTAATTCCATTACTATATAAACTATTTGAAAATAGAGGGAAAGAAGGAAGACTATCAAATTTCTGATACCTAAACCAGGCAGGATGGAAACAGAGAAAGAAAATTATAGAACAATATCCCTAATGAATACTGATGCAAAAATCTTAGATAAAATAATAGCAAAGAGATTATAGAAAATTATCCTCCTGATAATATACCATAAACAAGTAGGATTTGTACCAGAAATGCAAGGATATTTTAATATTAGGAAAACAATTAACATAACTGACTGCATCAATAACCAAAGTGTAATGTTCTTTATTTTGGTTTCCTTGGGTTCTCTGGGAGCAACCTTTGTTTCAGTCAGAGTAATCACCCCACAAGTGACCAGGGGGTAGAGTCTAAATCCTTTACTGTTTCCTTCAAAATCCTATTTCCTTCACTTGGAGGTCAGCTGGTTTTCTTAAAGGCCTGCCTCTCTCCTTGGTGCCCAGAGCTTGAGCTCCTGTCTCCTTCTCTGCCCTCTGAATCTCTCCAAATCAATCCTGGCTGAGTCTCCTAGCTTATATGCTCTACACTGAGTTTAAACCAATCATGATATCATTAGGAAACCATTATTTTTTGTAGCATTAAATCAATGCTAAACTAGATTTAACCATTATCTTTTCAATTCCACTTATTATCTTGTTTCAAGTTCTGGCCAATAACATCTCCTGCTTTCTTTTGTTTTTAGAACATAGGGGGGTCATGCTCTTCCTAACTTCTCAAGGAGGTGAGAACCCCAAAAAAGGAGGTGATCACATCTTCCCTGATTGCTCAAAAAAGGGGTGAAAATACCATATAAAAAGGTGATTATGCCCTTCCTGATAACTCAGGGAGATGAAAACCAAAGGAAATTGGGGAATCAAATCAGATTAGCGGATTTCTGAAGGGTTCATTTGAAACAGGTATACATAATATCAAAATGGGAGGTATTACATATAATTACATAAAGTACATAAGCACATAGTTACACAGGCTAGTAGTGATGTAACAAATAACATGAATCAACATGAGGAATTATACGTGTCCATAAGTCCTAGAAATAGCCCAAAAGGAATCTATTATCCATTACTTCATGTGTGTAGGTAATCCAACGATTCCTGCAAGTTTTTAAGTTCTGCAACAGTCTAATCAACAATTTTTTTTTAAATTTCATGAAATACAATGATTCCTGCTGGTTTTGAAGTTCTTCAACAGTCTTATGAACTTTTTTTTAATCTCAAGGAATCCACTGATTCCTGCTGGTTTTAATGTTCTTTAAAATCTCACTATCAGCCATACTCTTTCAGTGTCAGATGCTTTTTAGGTATTCTCCTTTATTTTGAGGTTTTTCTCTTTTTCTGTGTCTCTCCAGGTGCTCGTTGGCATCCATATGATTCTTTCTGCATCAGTAGAAATAGAAGCAACCCCTTTCTCTCAAGCAGTTGACCTGTCTAGTCCCTTCTATTTACCACTTTCTGGATTTCTCCACATTATCTGGCAATTATATTGGAGCTAGACACTACCCTTCTGTTGGGTTAAAAAACCTATATTCCCCCAATTGCAATCTCTTTCTGCCATCTGATTGCTTTTTGGCTGATTAATCATGTAATACCTTTCTGCCATCTGATTTCTTTTTTGCTGATTGATCACACCAGAGTCCTGAACTTCCCAAGGTGAACCTTGATTGCCATTATCCCCCACCTGTCTTTTCTTTGATATCTTAGAGCTGGATCCTGCCTCTCATTTCCCTGGGTCAATCTACATTCTGAGGCCCAGTGGAAGCCTTAGTTGCATTTTGGACATAAGGTTTTGGGTCTTCTCTCACTCTATCTCTACACCTACATTGAGCTCTGATATTGCCTACTTTCCCACATTGAAAGCATTGGCAAGTCTCTCTAGAAGTCTCTTGCCAAGAGAGACCCTGTCTTCCCATGTTCATCATAGTCTGGGTAAAATAAAGACTTGTGCCCACTGTGACACAACATCTTATGATATCCTCTAAAGGAGCATCTTTGTGTAGTCATCATATAATTCTTCTGCAAACCTCATTAGCATTTTCCTTAGCCATTTGTCTAATCATTATTCTTGTAGCTGCATTTTCTTTAATGGTTCTTGGGACAACTGTTTGCAGATGTCCCACAAAATCACCAAAAAGTTCATTGGGATCTTGTTCTATTTTTGTGAAGGCTTCCCCTCTATCTTTTCCTGGGAGGGAACCCCATGCTTTTATTGCAACAGTAGCAATTTGCTCATATGCTTCTATAGGGTAATTAGTCTGTGCTGAATTGTCTGTGTACTGACCTTCACCTGCTAGTTTTTCAAAGGTGATCTATATATTAACTCCAGTTTGCTTATTGTGTTGGGCTTGTATCCTGCCCAATTCACTATATTCAGAAAGCCAAAACAAGTTTTGTTCAGGTTCTAAACATGTCCTTGTTATAGATTTCCAATTACAAGGGGTTAAGCTTTCATAAGCCAAATTCTCTAGTAACATCTTAAGATGGGATGATGTAGCCCTATAAAGAGTACAACCCTTTTTCAAATCCTTAATTATTTCCAGATCAAAAGGAGTGTATCTTCTCCTTTGTTGACCTGAAGAGTCAATCTCTTCAATCACAGGGTATGCATTTATTAAATCAGATATAATATCCTGTACTTTTTTAGCCTTAACCAGTGCCTTTTTTAATCTTGTCCTAAGCTGTTTCATAGGTGGTGCCTCTCCCCCTCCTCCTTCACCCTCCACCTATGAAGGGTTAATTGAGGGAGGTAGGTCAGGGGATGGGGAATGTTCCTGCTGTGAAGTACTACACTCAGAATTGTACTTAACATCATTCTTATTTGATTCTTCATCCTTTTCACCTAGTTTATCTGGATCTTCCCTCTCCTGCTCTTTCTTCCTTTTCCTTATTCTATAACTTATATTGTAACATGCTCTTATAGCAGTTACTATTACTAGTCTCTCCTGATTCCTAGGCCCTCAGAGTACCTCTGGCCACTGACCTTTGCAGTATCAACTAATTCTACCAACTTGTCTCCTCTGAAATACTATTTTAGCCCTTTACAAAGTTTCCTTCTTGTACTCACCCTAATTTCTGGGTCACAGATGAAGATTCTTGGTTCCACGTTCAGGCACCAAAATGTAATGTTCTCTATTTCAGTTTTCTTGGGGTTCTGTGAGAGCAGCCTTTGTTTTAGTTAGAGTAATTACCACACGAGTAGCCAGGAGTTAAAGTCCAAATCCTTTATAGTCTCCTTCAAAGTCCTATCTCCTTCACTTGGGGCTTGGCTAGTTTTCTTAAAGGCCTATCTCTCTCCTTGGTTCCATGGGCTTGAGCTCCTGCCTCCTTCTCTGCCCTCTGAATCTCTCCGAATCTTTCCAAATGAATCCTAGCTGAGGCTGCTAGCTTATATACTCTATATTGAGTATAAACCAATCATTACATCACTAGGAAACCAATTTTTGTTGTATGATTAAATCAATGCTAGTACCTTGTTTCAAGTTCTGGGCCATAACACCAAAGTAACAAAAATCATATGATTATCTCAATAGATGCAGAAAAACTTTTGATAAAATCCAGCACCCATTCCTATTAAAAATACAAGAGAATATAAGAATAAATGGAGTTTTATTTAAAATAATCAATACCATCTATTTGAAACCATCCAAAGTTTGCATCTAATGTTGCTGTAGGATGCATTGCACTCTAAGCCAGACATCATTTTAGTATCACAGACCTTTTTTGTTTGCCTTCTAATATATACTGGACTTGAAAAATGTTTCACTCTGACCTGTTGTTGACTCTGATGTTATTTTAAAGCTGTTTGGAGAGAAATGTTAAGAGAATTCAGCTCAGTCCCTGCTTCTATTTTGCAATCTTGCTTTTATTTTTTGCCTTCTTCCAAAGAGAAAACAAACAAACAAACAAAAAAAAAACTGTCTCTCAAGAGTCCATGAAACTTGATGCTGACCTATCACCAGATATAAGAATGCAAATGATATAACTGCACACGGCCTGAATACTTAATTGAATTTGTTTTTTTGTTTTTAAGAAAAAACAAATATTTTAAAAAATATTTTTGAGCAGAGAAATCTTATTACTAGATTTACAATAAGAAATGCTATTTACTATACATATATATAGTATATATATATATATATATATATATATATATATACACATATAAATTTGCAGCAATAGTGAGGTTTTAATAGAAGATGGGCAAGAACAAAAGTAGGAAAAACCTACAAGGTGGTTTTTGCAACAGATTTAGAAATAAAGACTTATTATAGTATAGTAATAGTAGTGTAGTAATATTGAGATTAGTATTCAATAAATGAAGTAATAGAATCAAAATCAGAATAGATAATATCTGTTCTAATAATAAATAATAGAATCTCAAGGTAACAAGCATATATGATGAACTTAAGCTAAAATTAAAATACTGACATAGTTTTCAAATTGATCATGTTTTGCTGGAGAAGAGCCTTGTGTCCTTGGAAACTTTTCAAATTGAACCAAGTTCCCTGCATGCTCTTCAAATAAAACCAAATTCTCAAAATTTTTGATTGACTTTTTTCTCTTTTCTAATATTAAAATCAGATTAAGTACATGCCAACCACATGACATAATCAATACACATACTTTTTATATTCCTGTAGTACATATAAGGTCTCTGTGATCTGCAAAATGATGGCTCTCATAATAATCATATTGGCAAGTTAACTCTGGAGCAGAATACTTAAGAAACCCTCTAATGTAAGGGTCTAGAAATTGTTCCAAAATTCAAAATAAATTGTTTACATATTTTTAAAAAATGCTGAATTCTTTGACTAAACCAAAACCTAAAAATAGAGTCACTGTATACTATGTAAGAATGAGAAACAGAGATTCAAACAGGAACTGAGAGAGACTTTTATTTTTCCATCTCAAAAATAAGAGCAAGCAACCACTGGGCTTATACCCCAAGGAGATACTAAAGAAGGGAAAGGGACCTGTATGTGCCAAAATTTTTGTGGCAGCCCTTTTTGTAGTGCCTAGAAACTGGAAAATGAATGGATGCCCATCAATTGGAGAATGATTGGGTAAATTGTGGTATATGAATGTTATGGAATATTATTGTTCTGTAAGAAATGACCAGCAGGATGAATACAGAGAGGCTTGGAGAGACTTACATGAACTGATGCTAAGTGAAATGAGCAGAACCAGGAGATCATTATGTACTTCAACAGTGATACTGTATGAAGATGTAATCTGATGGAAGTGGATTTCTTTGACAAAGAGACCTAACTCAGTTTCAATTGATCAATGATGGACAGAAGCAGCTATACCCAAAGAAAGAACACTGGGAAATGAATTTAAACTATTTACATTTTTGTTTTTCTTTCCGGATTATTTTTACCTTCTGAATCCAATTCTCCCTGTGCAACAAGAAAACTGTTTGGTGTTGCACACATATATTGTATCTAGGATATACTGTGAAATATTCAACATATATGGGACTGTTTGCCATCTAGGAGACGGGGTGGAGGGAGAGAGGGGAAAAATAGGAATAGAAGTGAGTGCAAGGGATAATGTTGTAAAAAATTACCCTGGCATGGGTTCTATCAATAAAAAGTTATTATAATAAAAAATAATAAGAGCAAACAGCATTCACTGTTTATACCTTTTTTTTTTTTTTTTTTTTTTTTTTTTTTTAGTAACCCTTGGGACCCTGAGTAAAAGTTTTTTGAATATTATTGTCCAACCCAAAATTCTAATTTTATGTAGGAGAGGAAAATCTAATAGAACTTAGATTCCTCTCTTGTCTTTCCAATCACCTTTGTAAACACTGTAGTAGAGTTAAAAGACAGATTATTTACAAAGTAATAATTACTTATAATTATTATATTGATAATGATATCTATTTATAAAATAAGAGACTGCTGTAAAATTTTATCCCACATGCATAAGTACTAGAGGAATTTGTATATAATTATGCATGCAGAAGCATTGCTTTGTTTGTCTTGTATTTATTCTTTAAAATTGCTTTTCTAGAATGTAGCCTTCTAAATTGAAAACATTCCATGAATTAAAATGTACTACACTTTCTTTAACATAAGAGGTCCTTTTTGTTTTCTTTCTTTTTCTCCCACAGAATTCTTCTGAATGCATATGCCATTTCTGATGGGGTTTGTGCCTGTTATTTTCCTGACATTTTGCTCTTTTTGGTCTACCAAGTCCCAAGCTCTCAAAGAAATTCCATTTCATCTGTTTTAAACAACAAAGTCAGATGTTTTCTTTTTAATTCAGTCTCTTGTTGGGTTACAATACTTTCTGAAGCTCAGTTGTTTTCAGTGATTTTATTTCCAGGTACCATAATATTGACAAGATAAGAAACCAGTGGTTGTTCACTGTACTGTCCATTGATTTCCTTTGATCACTGGGGAAAACTATGAAACTGGAACTAGAACAAAATAGAAGACAATATAGATTTTTTTTTCTTTTTGCTTGATCTACAATTGAGTATCCTATTGTACTTTCTTTCACCACATAAGTCTTTTAATGTTTTGTACAATTTGTGTCTTTCAAAAAGACACAGGAAACAAAAGGCTCTTTAAAGCCATTGGAATACATTGATGAGGTTTCTAAACAAGTATATTGCAGTAGCAAAATTATAAAATATTCTGAGTTACTAGTAGTCCCAATGAGACTCTTCTATTTGCCAAATTGTTACATCTATGAGACAAGATTAGAGAATGATGAATTCAATACTGAAAGCAAAATCATTATTCCAAAGTAGTTTATGCAAGGAAAAGTATAAGGTACCTTGGTGTATAACAATGGAAAATTAATTTCCACTTCCAGATTTGCTTATAAAGAAAGACCAGGAGTATTTTTTATGCATCTTTAAAATTCTCTGTTCATCAGTTATAAACAGGAACATAATATCCATTTGAATTATGTTAAAAACACAAAGATAAACTAATTTTTAAATGCTGGAATTTTCCTCCTACAAAAATGAATTTCTAAGATGGTTTCATTTCTGTTGATAACCAATGCTAATGTCGCAGCAGGTAAGAAAAATTTAATGCAGATGGATTTTTTGTTGTTCCTTTTAATTGTGCTTAGCATTAGTTAAAAACAACTGATAGCTAATTTGCCTTAGGAACTTAGGAGCTGGTTTGTTCATTAGGCAATTAACCAAAATTTCAGCGATTGCAGTATCTTTGTCAAAGCTATTAAATCCAAAATCTTATATATTAAATTTTTTCACATCCTTTAAAACCAATTTCAAATGACAATTGATGACCAATAATTAATTATCATTATTCCCTTTGAATCTTATTTTATAATATTTATATTACAACTCCCTGATGCAATTATCATGCATTTTTATGAATAAATGAGAACTCTTTATTGCATACTTACTATGATCACTTATAATGCAGTGACCTGTTTTATTGTTAATTTATTCACATAATCATAAATTATATCTAAAGTCTCTAATGACCACTCATGAAGAGAAAGGCATTACAGTGGGTATGAAAAGAAAATAGCTCAATATAAAACCAGGTAATTAAGTGACACATGCAGGTCAGAGAAATGCACTACAAAAAAAAAAAAAGAAAGAAAGAATAAGAATCATGGTTGATTATGTAGAGTGAAGCCTGATCAATGACTACCCTATATACTCTATTCTATCCATTCGTAGTTAAAAGAGAATGAGGAAAATCCCACTATGCTGTTTGACGTTAAATCTGATGAAATGATAAAAACAAACAAACAAACAAAAAAAAAAAAAAACCAGACAAACATTACAGAAAATGGGGGGGACACCAATGAGTTTTGAATTATATCCTTGGAAAGAGTGCCCATATAAGTGATCATAAATCATATGTGAATTATGATTAGCATCATCAATCATGAATCCTTAGATTATCAAAAGAATTATGTATGTGTATATATACACACATCAGTAGTCTACTGGAACCATCTCTAAATAGCTTCTTATGATTAAATTTTCAATATGAACATTTACATCTCAGAAATACATAAATGCTTTACAAGGTTTGATTTATTGTATTATTGATTGTCTAGACTAAATAAATTGAGGAAGAAAATTTTTTTTAAAATGCATGTTAACCTCAAAAGGGGGCCATGGGTCTTATTATTTTTTTTTTTTGAGAATGTTTTTAAGCACTTACTAGAACTACTCAGAGATATAGCTATCATTTTTCTGGAACTGTATGCTTCAAGAAGATTAGACGACTGTTTTGTCTTGTATAGCTTTCTATGAACTCTTAACATAGAGTCCTTAATGTAAGATCTTAAGATATCTTTATAGAATTGAATAAAAATGAATCATTACTTCAAAATTCATTTATAGGCTTTTATACAAAATTTCTTTATGGTATACATACATACATACATATATATATGTATATATATATATATATATATATATATATATATATATATAATGTGTGAATATTGAATGACTCTTGATAATTTGATAAGCTTATTACAACTAATATACTTTAGTATAAATAATGCATATCATCAGAAAATAATTAATTTAACTAACCCAGTATCATAGAGTGCAATGGTTTGTAGGGAAAAGAGCATTATACTTGTTATTGTAACAGTGTGTAATAGGCATAATTTTCTTTTTAATGAAACTATCTGAAAGTGTGTAGGGGTAATTCATATTTTATATGAAATGTGTTTGGATAATCTATGAAGTTATATCTTACAAGGAAATCAGTTATTATTGATTACTTTGAGTCCGATTATAGGATGATCTTCTTCTTTAGGAAAAATTATCCCTAAAATCAGCAAGACTAAAATAGTCTCTTAAATCTACATTACCTATAGACTTAGTGAATAGAAAAAATTTTGTAATTTAGTAGCATTTAATAGCTTCTGTCATTTTTTATTATTTTTGTTATAAATATCAGCTCTGTAATCCATAAGTTTGACCTTTGATGATTTAAATGATCTGATTTGATTTTCAAATGCTAGCTTTGCAAATTAAATCATAGATGACTCAATAACTTTTCCCTCAGTTTCCTTTTTGTTTCAAATAATTTATTTTAACAACCACCTTTTTTAATACCTTTTAATATTTTGAGATTATAGGAAAAATAACCTTATATTAAATATAGCATAGATGAAAGACACCATGAAGTTGCCTGAGTTCTCCCCATTTATCCTCAGAAACATTATTAAATAAAGTCTTTAAACAGGTTCTCAGGTGACAGAACCCACAGAAAGTGAGAAATTATTTTCCAGCTTTGAAGATAACTTAGAAGAAAACTTCAAAGTATTTCAGGAAAGATCTGTCTCACTTGGGTATAAGGGGAGCAAAACACAGCTCAAGTGAAATGTGGGCAATCAAAAAGGAAGCATAGATCAGTAGTTGAGACTCATTTGTCCCAGGTCAGCAGGCCATCTGTAAGGACTCCAGTCCCACTGAATAAAGCCAGTAACATGACCCCTGTTTTCCAGCAAAAAAAGCTTGATACAATGTTCTTTGTGACCTAGGATGAGAGTTCAGATTAAAAGAATAAAAATTAACCACACAAAAAAGAACCATAACATAGAAAGCAACTATGGCAACAAAGAAGATCAAAATACAAATTCAGAGGACATGGGATATCTCAAAGGGAACATGAATAATTGTCAAGCTCAAAAATTTCTCTTGGAAGAACTTTAAAGGAATTTAAAACATCAAAATAGAGGGGTAGAAGAAAAATTGGGAAAAGAAATGAGAATTATGCAAAAAATTATGAAAAAAAAAGAAGATTCAACAGCTTGAAAAAATTATCCAAAAAAGTTTACCAAAAAAACAGGTCCTTAAAAATTAGAATTGGTCAAATTGAAAAATATATATATTGAAGAAAAGAAAAATTGCTTAAAATATATTTAACAAAACAGAAAAAAATATACTAAATAAAACTTCTCTTTAAAGAATAAAATCGTTGAACAGACAAAAAAATATCCATTGAAGATAATAACTTCTTCAAATGTAGAGTTAGCCAAATGGTAAAGGAGGTACAAAAGGTAACTGAAGAAAATAATTTTATAAAAATTAGAATTGCACAACGGGAAGCCAATGACTTTATTAGATATCAAGAATTATAAAATTAAAAAAAAACAGAAGAAAATATAAAACACCTCATTGGTTTAACCAATCCGGAAAATAATTCTGAGAGAGAAAATTTAAGAATCATTAGACTACCTAAAAGCCATGAACAAAAGAAGAACATCTTTCAAGAAATCATCAGAGAAAACTACCTTGATCTCCTAAAACTAGAGAGTATAATATTCTTTTCTTTTCTTTTATCTTTAAAATAAAAACAGTAAGAAAAATAGAAAAGGAATATGAACCAAAAAAAGAGAACATTGTAACGTGCCCAAAAGAATATCAGGAGGATTCAACATATATAATGGCAAATTTCAAGTTCAAGAAAGTGTGTATGTATGTGTGTGTATACATATATATGCATCCTATAGCATTATAGCATGACATAGTTAAGAAAGGATAAATTTATGTACAGATATGTAGCTATATACATGCACACACATAGACACAAACACACATTCTTAGATCTTTCCTGTGCTTGCTGCCTCTGCTTTATTCCTGCTCCTTTACTTGCCTTGCTATTACTAAAGTTCCCCACAATCTATGGAACGTTCTCGTCTTATTCCCTCACTCTTTGCTTTTTCGTCTACCCATCCTTCCCCTCTGACTTCTTTATAGATTTTAAAGGGTACTATACACTTCATGGTATGTATGTAGTGCTGCTTATTTGACCCATTCCCAAAGTGTATAGGTTTTCACAACTATGAGCCCTCCTCATCTCCCTAATGCCTCTGTGTCTATTTAATCTCTACACCCCATTTGTATAACATTATTACTATTTCAACCTTAAATCTGCCCCAGTCTTTCTTTTAAGCTACTGAATGTTGATATCAATCTTGAACATATGTTCTACATTTCTCATGTAATAAATCAATCAATGAATCAATCAACCATTTGTCTGTGTTAAGTTCCTTGAAAGTTATCTTTGATATTAGCTCTTATATGGTAAATTTTCTATATTCAGGTTTGCTTGACAGAAAATCCTGAAAATCTACAAATTCATTGAATGCCAATTTTACTTGTTCAATATTATAGATAATTTCACTAGATAGGATATTTTTGGCTCCAGACCTAGATCTTTTGATTATTAGTAGATAATCTAGGGCCTTCAGTCTTTTATTGTGGCTAATGATAAGTACGATGCAATTCTTTTTTTTTATTATAGTAAGTTTATTTAATTTTAATATACATTGCTTTATGAATCAAGTTGGGAGAGAAAAATCAGATGAAAAAGGGAAAAACCATGGAAAAGATAAAAATAAACACCACCAAAAAAAAGTGAACATAGCATGTATTGATTTACATTCATTCTCCTTAGATCTTTTACTAGATGCAGATAGCATTTTCTGTCCAAAATCTATTGGGAATACTTTGGATCACTGAACTACAGAGAACAACCAAGGCTTTCATAGTTGATTATTGCACATTCTTGTTATACAATGTACTCCTGATTCTGCTTGTTTCATTCAGCATTAGTTCGTGTAAATCTTTCCATACCTTTTTGTAATATGCTTGTTCATATTTTTTATAGAACAATAATATTTCATTGCCTCTTTGTACCACAGCTTGTTGAGTCATTCCCCAATTGATGGGCATCTGCTCCATTTCCAATTGTTTGCTAACATAAAAAGAGCTGCTACAAATATTTTTACATATGTGGGACCTTTTCCCTCCTTCATGATTTCTTTGGGATATAGATCCAGGAATAGCACTCCTGTGTCAAAAGGTATATACAGTTTTATATCCCTCTAGACATAGTTCCATACTATTCTCCAGAATGATTGGATAATTTCACAACTCCACCAACAAAGCATTAGTTCCCAGTTTTCCCACATCCCCTCCAACATTTATTGTTCTCTTTTCCTGTCATCTTAGGCAATTTGAGAGGAATCAGGTGGTACCTTAGGGTTGTTTAAATTTGCATTTCTCTAATCAACAGTGATTTGAGCATTTTTTTCATATAATTATAAATTACTTTAATTTTCTCATCTGAAAAATGTCTGTTCATATGCTTAGACCATTTATCAATTTGTAAATGACTTATAACCATAAATTAACAGTTTTATATGTCTTAGAAATGAGATGTATCAGAAATATTGACTGTAAAGATTGTTTCCCAGCTTTATACTTCCCTTTTAATCTTGTTTATGTTGGTTTTGTTTGTGTGAAAACATTTTTAATTTAATGTAATAAAAGTTGTCCATTTTGCCTTTCTTAATGTTCAGTGTTCTCTAGTTCTTTTTTGGTTATAGGTTCCTTCCTTCTTCAAAGATCTGAAAGGTAAATTATGATTTGTTCTCCTAATTTATTTATGGTATCAACTTTTATGGCCCAATCATGGACCCATTTTGACCCATATTCTGGTATGGGGTGTAAGATGTAGGTCTATGCCAACTTTTTGTCATTATTATCTAATCTTCCCAGCAATTTTTGTCAAATAATGAGTTCTTATTCCAGAAGCTGATGTTTGGGGTTTTATCAAATACCAGATGGCTATAGGTCTTGATTATTGTACCATGTGTATTTATTCTAGTTCACTAATCCATCACTTTATTTCTTAGTCAGTACCAAATGATTTTGAACACAGCTGTTTTATCGTTGAGTTTTAGGTTAGTACTGCTAAGCCACCATCCTTTGTATTTTTTCCCATTAGTTCCCTTGATATTCTTTACCTCTTGTTCTTCCAGATGAATTTTATTATTATTTTTTCTAATTCCATAAAATAATTTTTAGCATTTTGATTAGTATGGCACTGAACAAGTAGACCATTTTAAGCAAAATTGTCATTTTCATTATATTAGCTCAGCCTACCAATGAACAAGTGATATTTTTTCAATTATTTCAACCTGATTTTATTGATGTGAGAAGTTTTGTAATTTTATACATATAGTTCTTGGATTTGTGTTGGCAGGTAGACCTAGTATTTTCTTTTGTTTATAGTTATTTTAAATGGAATTTCTCTTTCTATCTCTTGCTGATTAACTTTGTCAATAATATATGTAAAATATTGATGATTTGTGTAGCTTTATTTTATATCCTGCAACTTTGCTAAAGCTGGGAGTTGTTTCCAGTATGTTTTTGGATGATTTGCTGGGACTCTCTAAATATATCATCATATCATCTGCAAAGAGTGATAGTTTTATTTCCTCAATTCCTTTAATTTATTTTCCTTTTCTTACTGCTAAAGCCAAAATTTCTAGGACAATGTTGAATAATATTGGTGATAATAGGCATTCTTGTTCCATAAACTTACTGGGAATGCATCCAGCTTTTCTCCATTACAAATAGTGTTTGCTGTAGATTTTAGATAGATACTGTTTATTATTTTAATGAAAACCCCCTTCATCTCTGTGCTTCCAAGCATTTTTAATAGTAATAAATGCTATATTTTGTCAAAAGCTTTTTCTGCATCTATTGAGATTATCATATGATTTTTGTTGGTTTTAATATTGATATGGAAACAGCCCTGCATTCCTGGTATAAATGCTACCTGCTTGTAGTGAAATATTCTGATGATAAGTTGGTGTAATCTCTTTGATAATATTTTATTAAAAATGTTCGCATAATTATTCATTAGGGATATTGGTCTGTAATTTTCTTTCTCTGTTTTGGCCCTTCCTGATTTAAGTATCAGTGCCATATTTGAATCATAGAACGAATGTGACAGTGTACCTTCATTACCTATTTTTGCAAATAGTATTAAAATAATTGTTCTTTAAATGTTAGGTAGAATTCACTTGTGAATCCATATGACCCTGGAGATTTTTTTCTTATGGAGTTCATTAATGACTTTTTTTTTTTTAAATGAGACTATTTAATGTTTTATTTCCTCTTCTGTTAACTTGGACAGTTTATTTTTGTAAATATTTCTATAAATATTGATTCATTTCAGTTATATTGTCAGACATTTTGCCATGCAGTTAGGCAAAGTAGCTCCTAATTATGACTTTAATTTCTACTTCATTGGTGGTAAGTTTACCCTTTTTATTTTTGGTGTTAGTGATTTTGGTTTTTACTTTCCTTTTTTTGATCAAACTAACCAAAAGTTTATCTATTTTGTTGGTTTTTTTCATAAAACCAACTCTTAGTTTTCTTTATTACTTTAATACTTTTCTTAGCCTCTGTTTCATTAATCTTTCATTTGTGCTTCAAAATTTCTAATTTTGTATTTAATTGGGGGTTTTCTATTTTTTTTCTTTTATTATTTTTTTAGTTGCATATCTAATTCATTGATCTCCTTTTGCTCTATTTTATTTATGTAACATTTAAGGACATAAAATTTTCCCTAAGAACTGATTTGGCTACAATCCATAGATTTTGTTACGTTGTCTCATTATTGTCATTTTTTGGATAAAATTATGTATTGTTTCTGTTATTTGTAGCTTGATGCACTTGATCTTTAGAATTATATTATTTAATGTTCACTTGGTTTTTAGTCTGTCTTTCACTGGCCCTTTATTGTATACAATTTTTATTGCATCATGGTCTGAAAAGGAAGCATCTACTATTTCTGTCTTTCTGCATTTGTTTGTGTTGTTTTACTACCACAAGACATCATTGATTTTTGTGTAGGTGCCATGTACTGCCGAGAAAAAAGTGTATTTCTTTCTGGCCCTGTTCAGTATTTTCCAGAAATCTATCATATCTACATTTTCTAGGATCCTATTAATCTCTTTAGTTTTCTTGTTTATTTTGTGGTAAGATTTTTCTGATTCTGAGAGGGAAAGGCTGAGTTCCTTCACTAGTACAATTTTCCTGTTTATTTCTTCCTGTAATTTGCTTAAAATGTTCTCTAATTTGCCTGCTCTACCACTTGGTGTATATATATTTAGTATCATTACTACTTTATTATTTACTATACCCTTTATCAAGATGTACTTTTCCTCTTTATCTCTTTCCATAAATCTATTTTTACTTTTGCTTTATCTGAGATCAAAAATGCTAGCTCTGATTTTTTTTTTTTTTTTTACTTCAGCTGGAGAAAAATAAATTCTATTCCAGCTTTTAATCTTTACTCTGCATGTGTCTCTCTGTGTCAAATCTGTTTCTTATAACAATTTATTGTATGATTCTCTTTTTTAATCCACTATCTTATTTGCTTTTTTGGGGAGACTTCATCCCATTCACGTTAACTGTTAGGATAACCAACTCTGGGGGCGGAACCAAGATGGCTGAGAAGACACATGCGACTTTCTAAGCTCTTCTCTTACCCTCTTTATCAATATTATATCAAGCCTCAAAAATAGTCTTGACTGCTTCAATTCGTAAAGATAAGAAGTAGAACAACTCACCAGCGGAAGAAAATCTGCAGTCTCACCAAAAAAAAGGTTGGTTCTGGGGCCGGGGAGATCAGCTCAGACGGGGAGAGAAATTAGGTTCGGAGGAGAGTCTCAAACCGAAAGTGAAAGCACAGATCTCAGCACAAGCGTGCAGCCCCAACCCGCAGTACGGGGCTTTTCCTTGGGGCAGTTGCGATCCTGCACGGCAGGAGGACACTGCCCCAGTTAGCCTCCAATCTGCGCAGTAGGGGGCTCAGCTTGGGGCTATAGAGCTTTTCCAGGGCCGATTTGTCAGGCAGAGACACTGGGGCAGAGACTCTGGGGCAGAGTTCCCTAGAATCAGTGGTCTGCAGTCAGCTGCTAATACTCACAGTCCCACCAGAGGCTCCTGCCTGGGGCAGTGACACTTTCACCCCTTAGTCTCTAGCCAAGGGCAATCGCTAACCCACACAGCCCAACTGGGCACTTCAATAGCTCGGCCAGTGCTGAATCCACTTCCTCTTGGGGGAAGGGAAAACTCACTCAGAGCACTACCATATCTCGGAGCCAGAAATCCGGTTACATGCCTCCCTGCTCTACAGAGGAAGCTGGTAACCCCCTTGCCTAGGAGACATACCCTAAAGTCTTTAAAACATGAATAAAAAGATGAAAAGAAGGATCGACAGCTTCTATGCAGAAAAAGAGCAGGTCAGCAAACCTGAAGAGACCTCAAACAGCAAAAATGCATCAGACTGTCCTCCTTTATATGATGCTCTCATAGAAGAGACCATTAAAAGTCTCAAAAGAGAGTTAGAACATAAATGGGGAAAGGAAGAGAAGCCTTACAAAGAGCAACAACTTCCTGAAATACGAATTGGAAAAGTTAAAAAATTCCCAGGAAGTGCAGGGAAACAAAATTGGTGAATTGGAAAAAATAAAGAATTCACTAGAAAGTAGTATCTGTGAATTGGAAAAAGAAAATAATTCATAAAAAAAAAAAAAAAATTAGTTAAATGGAAAACAATTCCACAGACCAAAACAATACATTTAAAAACTCAATTGGACATATACAGAAAGAAGTAAAAAAAGCTAATGAAGAAAATAATTCTTTAAAAATTAGAACTGAAAATTCCCAATCCCTATATTTATGCACACATGCATTTTTGATTTCCTTCACAAGCTAATTGTACAATAATTCAGAGTCTGATTCTTTTTGTACAGCAAAATAATGTTTTGGTCATGTATACTTATTGTGTATCTAAGTTATATTTTAATATATTTAACATCTACTGGTCATCCTGCCATCTAGGGGAGGGGGTGTGGGGGGGTAAGAGGTGAAAAATTGGAACAAGAGGTTTGGCAATTTTTAATGCTGTAAAGTTACCCATGTATAAATCCTGTAAATAAAAGGCTATTAAATTAAAAAAAAAATTAGAACTGAACAAATAGAAACTAATGATTCATTGAGACAGCAAGAATCAGTCAAGCAAAAACAAAAAAAATGACAAACTGGAAAAAAACATGAATTATCTACTTGCAAAAATGACAGACTTGGAAAATTGATCTAGGAGAGATAATCTGAGGATTATTGGACTTTCCGAAAACTATGATGAAAAAAACAACCTAGATACTATTTTATAAGAAATCATCAAAGAGAATTGCCAAGATATAATAGAAATAGAAGGTAAAATAACATTGAAAGAATTCATCGAACACCTTCTGAAAGAAACCCTAAAATAAAAACCCCAAAGAATATTGTGGCCAAATTTCAGAACTATCAGATTAAGGAAAAAATTTTACAAGCAGCCAAAAAAAAAAAAAAACATTTAAATACCGAGGTGCCACAATAAGGATCACCCAAGATCTGGCTGCCTCTACATTAAAGGAATGAAGAGCCTGGAATATAATATTCCAAAAGGCACAAGAATTTGGGATGCAGCCAAGAATAAACTACCCAGCTAAGCTGAGCATTTTCTTCCAGGGAAGAAGATGGACATTTAATGAAACAAATGAATTCCATTTGTTTCTGAAGAAAAAACCAGAACTAAACAAAAATTTGATCTCCAAGAAAGAACTCAAGAGATGCAGAAAAGGTAAAAATAACTCTTGAGAATTGTATTTGCTTTGTGGATATACAAAAGAATACATGTATAATTTGATTATACGGATATAACATAAAAGGAAGTAGATATGGAAAAGGATGATGGCAGAATAAAAGGTGGGAAGGAGGGATAAAAGAGGGAAACCACATCCCACAAAGAGGCTAAGGAAACTTATCATATCTGAGGGAATTTAGAGAGGGAGGAACATTGTTGAATCTTACTCTCATCAGAGTTGCTCAAAGAAAAAATAATTGACATTTGTTTTAGAGAAATTCTCTCTGCCTCATTAAAACGGAGAGGAAAAGGAAAAGAAAAAGAGTAATAAGGGAAGGAAGGGAAAAGACTCAAAGGGGGAGGAGGGATTATAAAGAGGGTAAGCATTGTGATACAAGAGGTACATAAGTTTAAAAGGGGAAAGGGTTAGGGGACACAAGAATAACTAAAGCATAATCTAGGTTATAGGATGGCAGAAATACAGATTTAGTAATTCTAACCGTAAATGTGAATGGGATAACTCCCCATAAAGAGGAGACACAGACTGGATCAAAAGTCAGAACCCTACAATATGTTGTTTACAAGAAACACATTTAAAGCATGGAGATACACACTAGAGTAAAGTAAAAAGGCTGAGCAAAATCTATTATGCCTTCAGGTGAAGCTCAAAAAGCAGGGTAGCCATCCTTATCTCAAGATCAAGCAAAAGCAAAATTGATCTAATTAAAAGAGATAAGAAAGGAAACTACATCCTGCTAAAGGGTAGATAAACAACAAGCAATATCAATATAAACATATATGCACCAACTGGTATGGCATCCAACTTCCTAAAGGAGAAGTTAAGAAGTTGCAAGAAGAAATAGACAACAAAACTGTAATAGTGGGAGATCTCAACCTTGCACTCTCAGAATTAGAGCAAATCAAACCACAAAACAAATAAGAAAGAAATTAAAAGAGAAAGAATATTAGAAAAATTAGGCTATGTTGAATCTTTGAGAAAATTGAATGAAGAATAGAAAGAACTATAGTTTCTTCTCAGCAGTTCATGGAACCTATTCAAAAATTGACCATATGTTAGGACATAAAGACCTCAAAATTAAATGCAAGAAAGCAGAAATAGTAAATGCTTCCTTTTCAGATCTTGATGCAATAAAACTACATTCAACAAAAAGTTAGGGGGAAATAGACCAAAAAGTAATTGGAAACTAAATACTCTCATCTTAAAGAATGATTGGGTGAAGCAGCAAATTATAGATACAATTAATAATTTCACTCAAGTTAATGACAATGATGAGACGTCATACCAAAATTTGTGGATGCAGCCAAAGCAGTCAATAAGAGGAATTTATATCCTTAGAGGCTTACTTGAATAAAACAGAAAGAAAAGATTAATGAATTGAACATGCAATAAAAAAACTAAAAAAGACCAAATTAAAAACCCCCAATCAAATACTAAATTGGAAATTCTAAAATTAAAAGGAGAAATTAAAAATATTGAAAGTAAAAAAACAATTAGAAATAATTAATAAAACTAAGAGTTGTTCTATGAAAAAGCCAATAAAATAGATAAGCCTTTGTAAATCTGATTAGAAAAGAGGAGGAAAATGAAATTAGTAGTCTTAAAAATGAAAAGGGAGAACTTTCCACCAATGAAGAGGAAAATAGAGAAATAATAAGGAGTTATTTTGCTCAACTTTATGCCAATAAATTTGATAATCTAAGTGAAATGGATGACTACCTCCAAAAATATAGACTTCCCAGACTAACAGAGGAGGATAGCAATTACTTGAATATACCATTTCAGAAAAAGAAATAGAACAGGAATTAAACAACTCCCTAAGAAAAAAATCCCAGGACCAGATGGATTTACATGTGAATTTACCAAACATTTAAGAACAATTGCCCCAATGCTATATAAATTATTTGATAAAATAGGGAATGAAGGAGTCCTACCAAGTTCCTTCTATGACACAGACATGGTACTGATACCTAAACCAGGTAGGCTGAAAAACAGAGAAAAGAAAATCTAAGACCAACTCTCCCTAATGAATATTGATGCTAAAATCTTAAAGAAGATATTACAAAGACTACGAAAATCATCTCCAAGACAATACACTATGATCAAGTAGAATTTATACCATGGAATGCAGCGGTCATTCAATATAGGAAAACTATCAATATAATAGAACCATGAATAACCAAATTAACAAAAACCATATGATCATCCTCAATAGATGCAGAAAAGCATTTGATAAAATCCAACATCCATTCCTATTAAAAAACACTTGAAGTATAAGGAATAAATGGACTTTTCCTTACAATAATCGGCAGCATCTATTTAAAACCATCAGTAAGCATCATATGTAATGGAGACAAACTGCAACCATTCCCAATAACATCTGGAGTGAAACAAGATTGCCCACTATCATCGTTACTATTTAATATTGTATTAGAAACTAGCTTTAGCAAAAAGAGCTGAGAAAGAGATTAAAGGAACAAGAATAGGCAATGAGGAAACCAAATTATCACTCTTTGCCGATGACATGATGTTACACTTAGAGAACCCCAGAGATTCTACTAAAAAGTTATGAGAAATAATCCACAACTTTAGCAAAGTTGCTGGTTATAAAATAAACCCACATAAGTCATCACACATCTTTCACACTATCACTAACAAAATCCAAAGTCAGAGTTAAAAAAAAGAAATTCCATTTAAAGTAACTATGATAATATAAAAATATTAGAATCTATCTGCCAAGGGAAAATCAGAAACTTTATGAGCAAAATTACAGACCACTTTTCACACAAATTAAGTCTTGATCTAACCTAATTGGAAAAATATGAAATGCTCTTGGATAGGGTGAGCAAATATAATAAAGATGACAATATTAACTAAACTAATCTATTTATTCAGCACTATACCAATCAGAGCCCAAAAAACTATTTTAATGACCTAGAAAAAATAACAACAAAGGTCATATGGAAAAACAAAAGGTCAAGAATTTCAAAGGAATTAATGAAAAAAAAATCAAATGAAGGTGGCTTAGCTGGACCAGATCTAAAATTATATTATAGAACAGCAGTTACCAAAACTATTTGGTATTGGCTAAGGAATAGATTAGTTGATCAGTGGAATAGATTAGGCTCAAGGGATAAAACAATCTACAAATAGCAAACCTAGTCTTTGACTAAAGTCAAGGATCCCAGCTTTGGGATAAGAACTTACTGTTTGATAAAAATTGCTGGGAAAATTGGAAACCATATGCAGAAACTAGGCATTGATCCATACTTAACAACGTACACCAAGATAAGGTCAAAATGGTTCTATGACCTAGGCATAAAGAATGAAATTATTAATAAATTAGAGGAACACAGGATAGTTTACTTCCTCAGACCTGTAGAAGGGAAGGTCTTTATGACCAAAAGAAGAACTAGAGATCATTACTCATCGCAAAATAGAAAATTTCAATTATACCAAACTGAAAAGTTTTGTACAATCAACACTAATGCAGACAAAGATTAGAAGGAAGCAATAAACTGGGAAAATATTTTTACACTCAAAGGTTCTGATAAAAGCCCATTTCCAAAATATATAGAGAATTAACTCTAATTTATAAAAATCAAGCCATTCTCCAATTGAAAAATGGTCAAAGGATATGAAAGACAATTCTCAGATGAAGAAATTGAAACTATTTCCTAGTCATATGAAAGATGCTCCAAGTTATTATTAATCAGACAAATGCAAATTAAGACAACTCTGAGATCCACTACACACCAGTCAGATTGGCATAAGATGACAGAAAAATAATATGCAAAGAATCTGGAGGGGATGACTGGAAAACCTGGACATTGATGCATTTCAATCCTGGAGTTGTATGATCCAACCATTTTGTGAGTAGTTTGACAACTAATTGCTACAAATTATCAGACTTGCATATCCTATTGATCCAGCAGATAGTTACTACTGGCATTATATCTAAAGAGATCTATAAAGATAGAAAGGGACCTAGTATGTCACAAATGTCATCTGTGGCAGCCCTTGTAGTGGCTAAAGGCTGAAACTGAATGGATGTACCATCAGTTGAGATTGGCATTGAATTATGCTGGTATAGAAGATTATGGAATATTATTCTCTGTAAGAAATGACCAACAGGATGATTAGAAAGACCTGAGAACAAAACTGATGCTGAGAAAAAGCAGGACAGGAGATCAATTTATATACCTTCAACATCATACTTATATGATGACCAGTTCTGATGACTCAGCATCTGATCTCAGTCAACTGGATTTCAATCAAATCATTTCCATGACCTTAGTACTCGCCTTAATAGCTATGTTATCCATAAAATAGAACTCTAGATCACAATCCATTACTTGACAGTTCCTGCAATCCTATATTTATGCCCTCTTTTCTAGTTTCCTTCACTTATAATTGTACAATATTTACAAGTCTGATTCTTATCTGTACAGCAAAACTAACGATTAAGGTTTACAATGTTATCCACCTTATCTGCTTACTCTAATTTATATTTTAGCCTATATGTGAAAACTATCTATGTACCATCCTCCATCTGGGCAGGGGGTAAGACCAGGTGAAACATTGAACTAATGCTTTTGCATATTGATTAATGCATCAAAGTCCATACATGATGCCATATATCCCTGTAAAATACAAAGTGCTATAAAATAAAAAGCATAAATTTAAAAAATAGAAATACCACACCTGTTATTTCTCCATCCTATCTTTCTACTCTATAGTCTGTTTTCTAGTTTCCAGATTGTCTTCAGTCCTGTGATTTTTAATCACCTCATCCACTACCTTATTTCACCCCTCCTCCTTCTGAAGATAGCTCAGTCTTGATGAATAATCACATCTTACTTAATAGCTTTATCTTCTATCAACCCTTCCACTTACCTTTTACCCTATTGTTCCTGCATTAGCTTCTGTTCTGTCCCTCCCTTTTCTTCCTAGTTCTTCAACTTCTTTATAGTATTAGATAAATTTCTGTACACAACTGAATGATTAAGTTATTATCTCTTAGAGCCAAAACTGATGAGATTAAGGTTCATACAATGCTTATCCCCCAGCCCTTTTCTCCCTTCACTGTAATAGGTCTTTTGAGCCTCTTTGTGGGAAATAATTATTATATTATACCTATCCTTTCCTCTTTTTCCAGTACAGACCATTACCCATTGCTTAATGTCTTTTTCTTTGATGTAATCACATCAGAGTCCATTCATGTGATGTTCGCCTTTGTTTGCCCATTGTAAAGAGTTACAGATATTGTTTTCTCATCTGGGAATGTAAATAGCATAATATTTAAATATATATCTCCCCCCTGTTTAGCTTTCTATCTTTCTCTTGAGTCCTGTGTTTGTAGATTAAATTGTCTGTTAATTCTGTTTTTTCAATAGAAGTAATTGAATGTTTCTGACTTTATTGAAGCTCCATCTCCTCCTCTGAAAGATGATGCTCAGTCTTGATGAATAATTAATTTTTGATTGTAAATCCAGGTCTTTTGTCTTCCAGAATATGGTACTCCAGGCTCTCCAATCCTTATTGTAAAAGCTGTCAGATGCTGGGTAAGTCTGACTGTTGTTCCTTGATATTTGAATTGCTTTGTCTTGCATCATTTTTTCCTTGAGATTATAGTTTTGAACTTTTGCAAAAACGTTTCTTCATGTTTTCCTTTTAAGATCTCTTTCCAGAGGTTATTGATAGATTCTTTCAGTGAGTATTTCCCCTTTTGTTTCTAGAATATTGAGGCAGTTTTCCTTAATGACCTCTTGTAGAATGCTATCCAAGCTCCTTTTTTTTTTTTTTTTTTTTTTTTTGGTCATGTATGACAATTCAGCTATGACAATTATTTTTAAACTGAATCTTCTGGATTCATTTTCAAATCAGCTGTTTTAATAATTAGATATTTCACATTTTCTTCCATTTTTCACTTATTTTCCTTTGTTTGATTGATTCTTGCTGTCTTACAATTAGCTTCCATTTGACCTGTTCTAGTTTTTAATGTGAAATTTTCTTTAGTTATCTTTTGAATTATTTTTTTTTTACCATTTGGTTTATATTACTATTTAAATAGTTATTTTTCTTCAGGCAATTTTTTCCTTCTCTGTCCAAAGTGTTGACTCTCTCATGCATATCTTTCATTTCTTTTCTCATTTTTTTTCTTCTACCTCTATTATTTGCCTTTTGAAGTCCTTTATAAGAATTTCCAAGAGGATTCTTTGTGCTTGAGAGCAATTTATTTCACTCTTTGAGATTTCTTTTGTGGATATTCTGCCTCATCTGATTGTTTTAGCTTTGCTTTCTGTACAATAGCTTTCTGTGGTCCAAGTTGTTTCCCATTTCTTGGTCATTTTACTTCCTTTTCTTTTGGTATTTCCTCTTTTTTTAATTTTAAGATGGAGCTTTGCTCCTGGCATAAAGGTAACACTGTCACAATCTTCCTGTACAGCTCTGAGCCCTGGCTTTCAGCACAGGAGCCCTTTGTCTTTTAAAACTGATCATCTGTACTCTCTTGCATAGCTTCTCTTTCCTTTCCCATTTTTCTTCTAGCTCTCTTTTAAGATTATTTTATAATTTCTTCCAGGAGAACCTTGTGTGATGGGGACCAGGTTACATCTCCCTTTGCAGTTTTGTCTGGAGACTGTTTGCTATCAATCTCCTTGGGTTTGAATACCTGCTCTCTTTCTGTATAGAAGCTATTGATGGCCTGTTTTGCTTTTTTACACATTTTAAAGCCCTTAGGGTCTGCCTTCAGTGCAAGGAGGTTACCAGTTTCCTCTGCAGAGCAGGGGTAGCTATATGGACAGTAGCTGACCTGCAAATGGGCTGCTAAGAGCAACAGAGTTGTGGAAGTGCTCTGGGAAAAGCTCCACACCAGAAGTGTCTCTACCCTGGGTAGCATGTGCAGAGCTACGGAAATGACCTGTGAGGAGCCTGACTGTGTGGATTAGTGACTACCCTGGGGCTAGAGGCTGAGTAGTGAAAGTGTCATTGCCCCAGACAGAAGCCCCGTGGGGATTAACAGTTGTCTTGGGAAGAGTCCCATACTGGAAATGTCTCTGCCCTGGTGAGCACAGTTGCAGAGGTAGACACCCCTGCCCTAGATTAGAGGCTGCTTTGGTCTGACCCCCCCTGCCATGCAAATTTGTGAATGCTCTGGGCAAAAGCCCCATGCTGCAGAATGCAGCTGCACAGCTATGCTGTGGCCTGTGCTGAGTCATTTCTGTTTGTTTGGGTATAGCCAGATACTGTTAGATTCTGGCGTTTTTTGGAGTATACTCTACCTTTGGCTTTAGCATCTCTGCTGATCTACTGCTTTGCAACCAAAGCAGAACAGCCTACCTGTGATGGAATCCTCCCTGTAAATTTCCCACCTACAGAGACTGCCTCCATCCAGGTCCACTCAGTATGTTAGCTTCTGCTTCTATCTCCCTGTTTGCACTGGCCTGCTAATGCCAATCAGGACAAAACTTTTCTGGTAATGTTCCAGATTATCTTCGATGGTAAGTTGTTGTACTTCCTATATTCATGAATTTTACCAGTCAAGCACTATTTCTGAGGCTAAATTTTGTAATAAGTATTTAGGGTATGAGAGGAGCTTAGAATGTTGTGTGTGTCTTCTCTACCATCATGGTTTATAACCCATTTAAAGAAAAGTTTAATGAAGTGGGAAAAGAAAGCAATTTCCTGAAATGTGAATTTGAAAAGGTAAATAAATCCCAGAAAGTAAAATCTGTGAATTGGAAAAGATAAACAACTCCCACGAAAGTAGGATTTGTGAATTGGAAAAAGAAAATAACTCCATAAAAAAATAGTGAAATGGAAAAAAAAAATTCCATAGAGCAAAACAACTCATTTAAAAACTCAATTGCCCATATACAAAAAGAAGTAAAAAAAGCTAATGAAGAAAATAACTCACTAAAAATTAGAAGTGAACAAATAAATAGAAATGAATAATTCATTAAGACATCAAGAATAAATCAAGAAAAACCAAAAGAATGAAAAAAATTGGGAAAAAATGTTAAATATCTACTTGGAAATACAACAGACCTGGAAAATAGATCTAGGAGAGATAATCTGAGGATTATTGGACTTCCTGAAAATTATGATGAAAAAAAGAGGCCAGATACTATTTTACAGGAAATCATCAAAGAGAACTGCCCAGATGTAATAGAATCAGAAGGTAAAAAAGGCATTGAAAGACAATGAAGCAATATCAATACTAAACATATATGCATCAAGTGGTATATTATCTAACTTCCTAAAAGAAAAGTTAAGAGTGTTGCATGAAGAAATAGACAACAAAACTATAATAGTGGGAGATCTCAACCTTGCACTCTCAGAATTAGATAAATCAAATCAGAAAACAAATCAGAATGAAATTAAAGAGGTAAACAAAATGTTGGAAAAATTAAGTATGATAGATCTTTGCAGAAAACTGAATGGAGGCAAAAAGGAGTATATTTTCTTCTCAACAGTTCATGGAACCTATACAAAAATTGTCCATATATTGGGACATAAAGAGCTCAAAATTAAATTCAGGCAGAAATAGTAAATACATTCTGGTCAGATCATGATGAAAAAGCCAGGGGAAATAGACCAAAAAGTAATTGGAAACTAAACAATCTCATCCTAAAGAATGATTGGGTGAAACAGCAAATCATAGACACAATTAATAATTTCACCAAAAAAAATGACAATGATGAGACATCATACCAAAATTTGTGGGACACAGTCAAAGAGGTAATAAGGGGAAATTTCATATCTTTAGAGGCTTACTTGAATAAAATAGAGAAAGAAAAGATCAATGAATTGGACTTGCAACTTAAAAAACTAGAAAAAGATTAAATTAAAAACCCCCAATCAAATTCTAAAATTAAAAGGAGAAATTAATAATACTGAAAGTTAAAAAAAAAACTATTAAATTAATAAATAATACTGAGTAGGTTTTATGAAAAAAAAAATAAAATTGATAAATCTTGGGTGAATCTGATTAGAAAAAGGAAAGAGGAAAATCAAATTGCTAGCCTCAAAAATGAAAAGGGAGAATATTCCACCAATGAAGAGGAAATTAGAGCAATAATAAGGAGTTGCTTTGCCTAACTTTATGCCAATAAATTTGATAGCGTAAGTGAAATGGATGACTACCTTCAAAAATATAGGCTTCCCAGATTAACAGAGGAAGATATAAATTGCTTAAATAGTCTCATTTTAGAAAAAGAAATAGAACAAGCTATTAATCGACTCCCTAAAAAAAATCCCCAGGACCAGATAGATTTACATGTGAACTCTAACAAACTTTAAAGAATAATTAACTCTAAAATTATATAAACTATTTGAAAAAAATAGGGAATGAAGGACTCCTACCAAATTTCTTTTTATGACACATAAAATATTAGCAAAAAGGTTAAAGAAAATTATCCCTACGATAATACACTATGATCAAGTAGGGTTTATACCAGGAATGCAGGGCTGGTTCAATATTAAGAAAACTATTATTATAATTGACTATATCAGTAATCAAGTGACCAAATTAACAGAAACCATATGATCATCTCAATAGATGCAGAAAAAGCTTTTGATAAAATCCAACATCCATTCCTATTAAAAACACTTGAGAGTATCAGAATAAACAGACTTTTAAAAAAATAATCAGTCACTTCTATTTAAAACCATCAGTAAGCATCATATGTAATGAGGATAAACAGGAATTATTCCCAAAAAGATCCGGAGTGAAATAAGGTTGCCCACTATCACCATTACTATTAAATATTGTATTAGAAATACTAGCTTCGGCAACAAGAATTGAGAAAGAGATTACAGAATTAGAGTAGGCAATGAGGAAACCAAATTATGACTCTTTGCTGATTATATGATGGTATATTTAGAGAACCCCAGAGATTCTATTAAAAAGCTATTAGAAATAATCCACATCTTTAGCAAAGTTGCAGGATACAAAATAACCCCACATAAGTCATCAGCATTCTTATATATCACTAACAAAATCCAACAATCAGAGTTACAAAGAGAAATTCCATTTAAAGTAACTACCGATACTATAAAATATTTGGGAATCTGTCTGCCAAGGGAAAATCAGGAACTATATGAATAAAACTGCAAAATACTTTCCACTCAAATAAAGTCAGATCTAAGCAACTGGAAAAATTTAATACTCTGTGTTTGACAAACCCAAATACCTCAGCTTTTGGGATAAGAACTCACTGTTTGACAAAGGGAAAATTGGAAACTAGTATGGCAGAAACTAGGCATTGACTCACACTTAGCACCATACACCAAGGTAAGGTCAAATTGGGTTCATGACCTAGGCATAAAGAATGAAATTATAAATAAATTAAAAGAATATTGGATAGTTCACCTCTCAGACCTGTGGAGGAGGAAGGAATTTATGACCAAAGAAGAACTAGAAATCATTATTGATCACAAAATAAAAAACTTTGATTATATCAAATTGAAAAGTTTTTGTACAAATGAAACTAATGCAGGCAAGATTAGAATGGAAGCAATAAGCTGGGAAGACATTTTTACAGTCAAAGATTCTGATAAAGGCCTCATTTCCAAAATATATAAAGAATTGGCTCTAATTTTTAAGAAATCAAGCCATTCTCCAATCGATAAGTGGTCAAAGGATATAAACAGACAATTCTCAGATGAAGAAATTGAAACTATTTCTAGCCTTATGAAAAGATGCTCCAAGTCATTGTTAATTAGAGAAATGCAAATTAAGACAACTCAGAGATACCACTACACACCTCTCCGATTGTCTAGAATGACATGGGAAGATAATGTTAAATGTTGAAGGTTGAAGGGGATGTGGAAAAACTGGGGCACTCATACAGTTAGTGGAATTGTAAATACATCCAGCCATTCTGGAAAGCTATTTGGAACTATGCTCAAAAAGTTATCAAACTGTGCATACCCTTTGATCCAGCAGTGTTACTACTGGGCTTATATTCCAAAGGGATCTTAAAGAAGGGGAAGGGACCTGTATCGGCAAGCCCTCTTTGTAGTGGCCAGAAACTGGAAACTGAGTGGATGCCCATCAATTGGAGAATGGCTGAATAAACTGTGGTATATGAATATTAATGAATACTATTTTTCTGTAAGAAATGACCAACAGGATGATTTCAGGGAAAGGCCTGGAGAGACCTACATGATCTGATGCTGAGTGAAATGAGCAGGACCAGGAGATCATTATATACCTCAACAATACTATATGATGACCAATTCTGATGGACATAGCTCTCTTCAACAATGAGATGAACCAAATCAGTTCCAATAGTGCAATAATAAATAGAACCAGCTACACCTAGCAAACGAACTCTGAGAAATGAGTGTGAACCACTACATAGAATTCCCAATCCCTCTATTTTTATCTGCCTGCATTTTTGATTTCCTTCACAGGTTAAGTGTACATTATTTCAAAGTTTGATTCTTCTTGTGCTGTAAAACAATTTTATGGGGATGTATACATATATTGTATTTAACATATACTTATACTTTAACATATTTAACATGTATTTGTGTACCTGCCATCTGGGGTAAGGGGTAAGAGGAAGGAGGGGAAAAACAGAAATAAAAAGTTTTGCAAGTGTCAATGCTGAAAAAAAAAAAAAAACTGATCATCTGATAATAATGCTACTACTTGACACATAGGACATTTTATTTTGCATCAACTTGTGGAAGTTTTTCCAGGTTTTCCTGGGAGTATCTTGCTCATTATAATAGTATTACATCATAATTTTACACCACAGTTTATTTATCCATTCCTAAATTAATGAGCATCTCCCAAATTTTTAATTCTTTGTCCCCTTAAAGCAGCTGTTATATTTTTGCACACGTAGGGTCATTTTTCTTATTTTTTGAGATATAGACTTACCAGTGGTATGGCTAAGTATAAGGCTTTGGGTATTGTTATAGCCCTTTGAGCATAATTACAAATTGCTGTACAAAATGTTTTTATCAATTCAAAACCCCACCAGTAATGCCTTAATTCACATTTTCCTTATATTCTTTCCAACATTTGTCATTTTCCTTTTCTGTCATATTATTCAATCTAATAGGCATGTGGTAGTTCTTCAGAATTGTTTTAACTTGCATTTCTCTAATTGAGATTGAGTTATATAATTTTATATAATTATATATAGCTATGTTTATTTCATCTGAAAACTGTTTTTAATTTTTATTATGTATTATTTGTGTAATATTTCTTTTTTATAAATTTGACTCAGTTCTCTGTATGTTTGAGAAATGAGGCTTTTATCAGAGAAATTTGCTTCCAATTTTTTTTTACATAATTACTCTTGCTAATGTATCCCCTACTGATTCCATTCTCTCTTATTTCACCATACCCTTTTTCAAAAGTGTTTTCTTAATATGTTTAGAAGAATTGCATATATTTAATCTATATTGGAGTGTCTCAGGGAGAGAGAAGGAGAGGGAGAGAAATGTGGAACTCAAGGTTTTGCAAAAGTGAATGTTGAAACTATCTTTCCATGTATTTGAGGAACAAAATAAGAATACTACTAAAACAAAACAAAGCTAAAAATAAGTATTTTCCTTCTGGATACCTCCTCCTAATCTGTCTCCCTTTCTATCACTATCTACCACAACCTCTTTCCCCTCAAACTTTCATTTAGGATAAGACAGATCTATACCCAGTTCAGTGTGAATGCTTTTCCCTCTTTGAGTCAACTATGATCAGTCAAATGTATACTCTACTTTTCACTTTTCCTCATTCTTCCTCTCCATTGTAAATGCTTTTTCTTGTGTTTTTAAGGACAAATAACTTGCCCATTTTACCTCTCCCTTTCCTTTTCTCCCTCTACATTTTTCTCTCATCTTTTAATTTTATTTTTTAAACATCATCTTTCCATTCAATTAACACTTGTTTCCTCTGTCTACATAAAATCTAACATTTTTTATGAGTTACAAGTATCATCTTATTGTAATGGGCTGAAGCTCTTGAGTCATTGCACTGAGGTCCCAAGCAGGTGAGGCTAAATAGCAATTGGACAATTCTCTATTAATATATGCTTGGAGAAAGAATGGCCCTGCCCACTCTCTGTGCAAGTATTGAGGTGTTGTATAGGAGATGACATAGAGACAATTCGGTCAATGGAGTGAGAGCCAGAAGCACTGCTGGCCGGATTCATGTCATGACTGCTCTCACTTCGTATTGCCATTCCCCTTCACCTCTGCAAAGAATACAGATCAAGCATTTTTCCTTATCGTGACTCTGGCTGATTCTAATATTCTCTGAGTGCTAAACACGGTCATCACATCTTATGAATGAATATCAACAGTTTAACTTTATCATGTTTTTGATGTCCCTTTCCTGTTTACCTCTCTATGCTTCTCTTGAGTCTAGAATCTTCTCTAGAGTTATTTGAAAAATTGATTTTTCTATTCATTTCTGATTATTTCATCCAAGATTCTTGAAAATCTGTCATTTCATTAAATATCATTTCCCCCAAAAAATTATATTCAGTTTTTCCAGGAAGGAGATTTTTTTGTTCTAATCCTAGCTCCTTTGCCTTCCAGAATGCCATATTTCAAACTCTCTGATATTTTCATGTAAAAGCTGCCAAATTTTGTGTTTTCTTGAGTGTGACTTCACAATACTTTGATTGTTTCTTCCTAGATCTTGCAATATTTTCTCCTTGACCTGGGAGCTTTGGAAATTGGCTATAAGGTTTTTGAAAGTTTTCATTTTGAGATATCTTTCAGAAGGTGATTGGTTGGTTCTTTCCATTTCTATTTTACCTTCTAGAACTAGAATATCAGGTCAGTTTTCCTTGACAATTTCTTGAAAAATGATGTGTAGGCTCTTCTTTTGATCATGTTGTCATAGAGTCCAGTAATTTTTAAATTACCTCTCCATGATCTATTTTTAAGATCAGTTGTTTTTCCTATGATATGTTTTACATTGAATTTTCATTTTTTTTCTTTTGGTTTTATTTTATTTTTTCTTGATTTCTCATAGTCACTAGCTTCCATTTGGTCAGTTCTAATGTTTAAAGAACTATTTCCTTCAGTGATGTTTTGTACTCCTTTTCCATTTGTACAATTTTACTTTTTAAGTCATTATTCTCTTTGTTAGCTTTTTGTGCTTCCTTTATCATTTGGTCTAGTATGTTTTTTAAAATGTTATTTTTTCAGTATGTTTTTGAATTTTTTGTTTAGTTTTTGATGTGTGTGTGTGCCTCTTTTACCAAGCTCCTGATTTGCTTTTCATCATTTTCTGCACCACTCTCCTTTTGCTTCACCATTTTTTATCTCTTTTACTCGATTTTCTAAATCCTGCTTGAGATCTTAAATAACCTGAGACCAAGTTATATATTTCTTGGAGGCTTTGTATGCAAGAACTTTGACTTTCTTATCTCCTCTCACTGTATTTTGATTTTCCTTATCAAGATAGTAACTTTTTTTTCTGTTGTTTACTTATTTTTCCAACCTATTTTGTTAAAGTAGGGGTCTGCCTCACTAGTGGAGGGTGCATTGTAACAAGATTCAGGGGGTTTGTGCAGTTATTTTCAGAGATATTTGTAGGGACCTCTAAGTTTTCAGTTCCTCTAATGTAGAATGATCTGAGGAAGGGTGTATCTGATGGGTTATTCTGCTCTGTATCAGATCATAAGCACTCTTTTATGCCCTGGGAAGGGTTGCTGTTTCACTCTGACTTCAAGTTCTGATGTACTACTTCTCCTCTTCACCTGCCCTGCTACCAAGAATACAAATATGGAAAAGACACCAGAGTTCTAACTCAGTGCTACCAAAGAGACAGCTGTAATATCTTTCCAATTGTTGTTCAACCAACCTGAAGCCAATACTCTCACTATTGATTTAGGATCTCCAAAGGCCAGTTCCTGGTTTGCTGGGCTTGAGGCTGTGCTGGTGGGTCCTGAACTGAACTATACTCCAGCCTCACCCAGATGCAACAAATTTTTTTCTGTTCCCCTTTCAAGTTATCTTTGGTGTCTGGGTTGAGATTTCTGGAAACTACCAATACTATTTTTGATTTAGTGACCCTGAGGCTTTTTCCTGGGACTGGGGTTGGCTAATGTGACCTAAATTAAATCTTGCTCCATTTTTTTTTTTTTTTTTTTTTTTTTTGTTAATCACAGCTTTTAAGTAGTGCAATAGTTCTTCAATTTTTTTTTTCTGGGTTTATTTCAGTTCAGTTGTTATTCCAGTGAGATTTTTCATATTTTCTTCTATTTTTTCATTACTATGATTTTGTTTTATTGTTTCTTGATGTCTCTTGGAGTCATTAGCTATAAATTGTCAGTTTATTTTTTTAAGGAATTATTTTCTTCAGTGAGATTTTGTAGTGATCTTGTGTTTTATTCTTCTGTTACCAAAATAACTTTCCATGGCAATGGTTGCTTTGTTTTTATTACTTTTGTTGATTGTGTTACTTTTTCCAGGTATTTAATGACTTTTAAAGATTTACTATCCTGATATGGAGAGGACTGTTTCAACCTTCTAAGCTGAGAACATGATAATTCTGCTGCTGACATGCTACAGTTATGCAAGGCCTTTCCACTGGCTTATTTGCTGACCTGTATTCTGTTTGATGCCACTCTCTACCTTGATGAGACACAATCTATTGCTTGCTGTTCTAGATGCCACCTGCAATGGACTGCACTTGCACTTTACCTGAGTAAGATAAACCTTTCCTGCCAATGCTATAAGCTATTTTGGTCTGGAAAATTGATCCACTTCATCTTTTTTTGTGTGTGTGTTGGCTAGAGTGTCTGCTAAGAAACTTTTGTGGGAAGAGAAATAAATATTGCCACAAAGGATGTTTGCAAGTACCTTCTTAGCTTTATAGCAAATGGTCTGTGACCACTATTTGGAATGCATAAAAGGAAACAATTCTAGTTAACACACTTTTTAAAAAATTTTTACTCTTTGGCATATGACTTACACTTGCCTAGATTAGGTGTCTTGATGAAATGTAAATGATAATCTGGCTTTTATGAAACTTCAGTCATTTGTAAATTGCCTGGAGGAAGAAAATGTTGTAATCTATCAAAGTTAACTTATCTGGTATGAAATTCTTGAGTGTCTTCATAGTTGTTTGTTTAAAGACTAATTTATAACTTTTCTCTGAGGGGAGGAAGGGTTAAATTGCGATTTGGGATCATTTGGAAGCTGAAAGCGAGCCAATTTTGCAGAGAACAATGGAAGATATAGAATCCCTACTGGGAATAATAGAAAAAAAAAAAAAACTTCTTAGAAAATTTCAACTTAACTCTAACATATTGTATTTGTATTAAACACTAATTGAATAATACTTTCTGGTAAAACCCTTTTTTTCTTTTAATTTGGCCTAGAAATGGTTATTTTTATATATCTGTGCTCTCTTTTCTATACAATATTGTATTTTAATTCACAAATAGCTTCCTAGTTTTTCTGGGTAGTTGTTTGTTGGCTCAGTGACGTGGGGAGAACTAAATTAAGGTGGAATATAATGGAACTTAATAAAAGTACATTTTTTTGTCTGACTGAAATATAAAGTCATAATAATTCCTGCAAAAGCAGAAAAAGAAATAAGCATTTATTAAGCACCTATTTGTAAAGGGCTGAAAATCTGAATAGGTGCACTGGAATCAGACACTCAAGCACTTATGGCTAGTTACCTATTAGACAATACTCTATTAGCATATGCTCAGAAAAATTTCCCTTCTTACTATTCTGTGCTGCTGGATCTTCTGTGTACACAGATAATCATAGGAGGGATTAGGGGGAGGAATAAAAGAAGCCAGAGCTACTTTGGAGGAGGAAGAGGAGAATGGAGGTCAGTAGATGGAGAGTGTGTGGCAATTTTGTCGATCCCCTTCATTTCTTCCCCCTAAAGACCAAGGACTTTTGCTTATCCTAACTCCGGCTGATTCTGAGGCCTCAAGGGAGCTAACCCAGACTTCACACCTATTAGGTACAGGGCACTATGCTAAACATTCTACAAATATACAATTTTATCTTTAAAACCAATGTTAGAAGTTATTATTATTACTCTGATTTTATAGTTGAGGGAATGAAGCCAGGTAGCACTCAGTTATTCAGAAAATACGGCTAGATTTCAGTTCAGGTTTTCCTGACTCTAGATCCAGCTCTCTATTCAATATGCCAACCACATACTGCCTATGACTGAATACCACAAGTAATAAGTAATAGGGACCAAGCCCAGGAGTCTTGGCTTAGCATCTGTAAATACATTTAGACACCAGGAAGTTCAATTAGTGAAGCCTAAGCAGGATTTCTTTCCTAGCATCCCACAATGATCATTAAAATGGATTATTCAGATTCTTTTTAATAAATTTATGGTAATGTCATGACCTTTTTGTCAGTGTCTATGATTTAGATGAGTTAATTGTTTCTTTAAACTCAATATAGGAATAGGGATTGAATCTATTTTTGCTTTTATATATGGAAATGTTATAGGGAAACTTCACTCTAGTAATAAAAAGTACAAAAGTAACATATTTTAGAAAAGTGTTTAGATTAACAAGAAGTTAAAAGATATTTAGAATCAAGAGTGTTTCTCAAAGGTAGAGTGTGTACTCAGTGCTTCCTGATTCTGAGGAAAGTTTTTTTTTTCCTTTACCCTATGGTGCTTTATATTACCTCAATGTGCAGGACAGAATTATCACATATATATCATGATTTTTGATATTTTAAGCAGGAAGTTTACAAAAGTATTCTGGCTGATGTTACATATCTGCTTTACCAGTTTTTCCTTTTTTTCCCAAATGACAAATATATTCTTCTTGTTTTGCTAATTTTCTATATTCTCCTGGTTTGTTTATATAATATGTATGTATTTGTATCCATACCATTGTTTTAAATCTTCTCTATCTGGGTTTTGACAGCTGTCTTCTTTCCTCTTCATAGAAAATTTGCATATATGTCATTACAATATAATTCTGAAGAATGTTTCATCTGTCTTAGATTGATCTTCTTTTGGTGGATTTGTTTTTTAATCTATGAGGACCTATCCATATTTTCTATGAATACTTTGAAATTTGATATCCCCAAACCTGGAGTTTATATTATATTGTGTCTACCTTTATTATTCTTACCAACCACAAACTTTAAAATATAATAATTATTTCTTTTCAAATTTCCTGCTATTTTCATCTTTCCACAAGTTCTCCCTTAGTGGCCACATCCAGGTCTAGAATGTTAGTTTTCACTATCTACCAATCTTTTATTTGTCAAATAAAATTATCAAAAGGATAAAAGAATGATTTATCAGTTGTTTTTTTTTTCCTAATTTAAATGGATCCAGCAGCGATGTGAGATATGTCTTATAACATTCTGAAAGCCGATCAAAAAGCTAAAATTGGTTATCTATTTCTCCTTCTGGTTGACTTATCTCTTAAAATATTTCTACTATATTTGTACTTATTTTTCTTCCTCATCATGATAGACTATCTTTATTTTCCTTTTTTTGTTCATTGATTTTTTTTTCTCATAGGTATGGTTCTCCTACCAAAAGCAATGCTTTTGTATAATCTCTTTGTGATCATTTGTTTGTCTTTAAATAAGATTTATGCTTTGATTTTCCTATTCCCCTAATAATTCTTCAAAAATTCATTTTACCTAAAAAGTATAACTTTACTTCTCATATTAAGATCTCTATGTCAATTAATTTATTACATAAGCTCTTTACATTTGGTACATGTTTCTGAGTATTATTTTTGCACATCTTCCTGGACAATAGTTCTGTGGAATGATCATTTTTAGTCTTTGAATTTGAATGGCATATGAATAAGAAAATATATGTGAAGAATATATATAGGGATAGTAATAACACTTTTCTTACAGGATTGCTATAGGAATTAAATGAGACCAGATCTATAAAACACGTAGCATAGTAGGTTCTCCAATGGAAATTTTTTTTTTCATGATTCTGCTTGCATTGTCTGAAGCCCCTGTGCTAAATTAGTAACATGAATGAAAATGCAACCATTGCATCTTCTATAGTCATGTTTCTCTCCATCCATTTGTGGTACTCATCTCATTTGGATGTTTCACTAAGATCCTAAATAGGAGCCTGAATTCAGTGAACTTGGATTTTTTTTCTATTTCTTTTAAATAACTTCATATCACTGGATACTAGTCTGGAAGTCACTGGGAGTGCTTTTTTGTTTGGTTGTTTTGGAGTCTGATGTTTCATTTTATATGGGTCTTATGTTTTCCTCATAAAATATAAATTTGGACTAGTTGATTTTCTTCAATTCAACAGTGCATTTCAACAAACCAATGCTCATGGACAATTCTATTAACTGATCTCTTTATCTAACAATATATTGAGCGTCATATCTTGATTATTACAAAAGGCAATATGGAATGCTGGTCTTGGAATATGGAAGACCTGCCTCAAATGTTTGCTAGTTATACAACACAAGGCAACAAAAATCACATACTCTCTGTGAGTATTAGTTTCCTCATCAATGAAATGGAAAAAATTCAGCTTCTACTTCATAAGGTTTTGGATGAATCAAATAAGATAATTTAGACTTTGAAATTCTTCACAAACTTAATTATATATATTTTGGATATATTTGCAGTGCAAATAGAGACACAAAGTAATCAATCAACAAATATTTATTAAATGCCTTTAATGTGCCAGAGATGCACTAGGAACTAGAGATACAATTTCTAATAAGAAAATTATCCATGCCTGCACAAAGCTTATATTATAATGTAGAAAAACAGGATTATATAATGCCTACATAAGATAGATAGATAGTAATAAACACAATATATAAAGTGTAGTTATATTCAAGATGATTTGAGAGGAAAGGAATTAGTATTTGCTCATAATATTCAGATGATGAAGGTCGAGTCATTAGAATATGAGTTCTTTAAAAATTGGATTTTTTTTTTGCTTTTATTTGTGACACTAGCATTGGGTACAGTTCCTGAACACAGCAAGAACTTTGGCAGTTTAGATGAAAAGTTTATAGACCACTGGGCCAATAATCAGGATGACCCGAATTCAAAACTGACCTTAACCACTTAGTAGCCATATAACATAAGTATGTCACTTATTTATGTTTCCTGATATGAAAATAACAATTATAAACATATCACCTATTTCTCAGGATGAGATAGAAAATGAGTTGTTTGTAAAGTGCCTAGCATAGTTTATAATACACTGTAGATGTTTTATAAGTAAATGACTGTTTCTTTCCTCCCTAGTTGATTTACTGACAATTAGCACTTTAAAGAAGAGAGGAATTAATTGAGGGAGAAAAGCAGAAATATGGAAGAAATGCTTTTCAGGTATATAACATAGCCAGTATAACTGCAAAAAGACCAGTATTTTCTATGAAGCACAGAGAAGGCAATTTGGCTGGGATACAATGTTCAGGAGGGGGATGATATTAAAGGAGACTGGAAAAAATTGGTTGAGGTTATGTGGGACATAAAAAAAACTAAAGAGTTATTCATAATCTTAGATGCAATATAGGAAGCCACTATTAGTGAACAGAAAAGTCATATGGTCAGATCTTTATGTGAATAAAATGATTTTGGCAACATAATGTCTGTGAGGTGCTACAAGAATGAGAAATGTGATGACCAATTAGGAGACTATTATAATAATATACTCAACAGGTAATTAAGGTTTGGATTAATGTGATGGCTTAGGTGATGAGCAGAGGGGAAAAATATGCAACAAACTGCATTACTTTCTCCTTTTCAATCAACACTTTTTAAATGTATGAAAATCCCCTGAGGGGGATAGAAACTATTAACTAAATATCTTACCAACTTAAGGAACAAAAGTATTAACAAAGGTTAAGTATACTAATAAAGATGGCATACTTGGTAGATAAAAACTCATCACCTACCTGTGAGATTGTTCTAAGTATCTGAGGATCTTAAATTACTGAACAATTTACTTTTATTCTGATTCATAACCTGCTCTGGTCATAACCGTTACGATATTCACTGATATACAAAAGATTGATAAACCACACATTAATTATTAAATCATTATGTTCTTCTAAGCAGTTTGCTAAATGTAGATTCCCTGACCAGGAGTGTAATATTTTTATTAAGTTGATATTTCTTATGAACCTACAATTAAAACTCAAAACTATTAAAAATAGGCACTTGCCATAAGGATGCTGTTTGTTAAAGCTAAGAGCAGTGGGACACAGAATAACACAAAATAGCATTTTTTTTCTATTAAGCACATGATGTTTTAGGTTCCTACAATGCAGTCAATTATACAATTAGTAAGCATTACTATGTGATACTATTTGTTAGGCATTGTGCTGAACATTGAGAATACAGAAAGAAGCAAAAATACAGTATTTGCTCCTAATGAGCTCATAATCTGTCAAGGGAACAATAAGCAAAAAAAAAAAAAAAAAAATGTAGAAACTTTCTCTGTAACTCTTCCTCTCCATCTCTCCTTTCCCTCTTTCTTTTCTCCCACTCTCTTTCCCTTTTTCTCCCTCTCTTTCCCTCCCTCTGTTTCTGTCTCTGTCTCTTTGTCTCTCTTTTTTTTTCTCTCTGTCTCTAACTCTGAAAATTTTCTTACAGAAAATGGCATTTTAGTTGGGCATTAAAGTAAAGCAAGAAAGGCTGAAGATAGAAAATAAAAGTGTAAGCATCCCAGGAATGCAGAATAAACAGAAAAAGATTGAGAATAGTGAGATGGAGTTTCCTATTCATAAAACAGGCAGGTGACTGGTGTCAGCTTGTCAAAAGAATTGTCAAAATTGGGAAATTAGGTACAGGCTGGCTGGAGAGATAGATGGTAGGTAGACAGGTTTTAAAGGACTTTGAATATTAGAAGTCACTGGTGTTTATTGAATAAGAGTATTGGATCTGTAATTTAGGATTATATTTTTAAGTATAATTATCTCCAAAATATTTTCTTTCTTTTATGGCTTTAAATAGAACTAATACATTGAATAGTTGTTCATTTAATCTATATATTATTTTGATATCTTTCAGACATTTTCTTTAACACTAAATTGTAGTACAGGTTGTCTTTTTTTTCCTTCTTTGCACCTCTCAGGTAAAGCCTTGTGCTTTATACAGAGTAGATGCTTAATACTTGTCTGTTGATAAAGTTTTTGATTTATACAGAACATTGCATTGGTTTCATTAAAAAAAAAAAACTATCCTAAGAATCTACACTCATCAGTAACTTCCTTAAATTTCATTCTCTAGATTTTGATCAGATTGTGTAAATTACCTTGGTCCTCATCTCTTTGCCTTTCTATTTTTTTTATTTTCCTTTATATTGGTTATAAAACCAATTTTTAACATGTATTTAAAAATTGTAAGTTCCAAATTTTCTCCTTTCCTCCTTGTCCCCTTCATTGAGAAGGCAAGCAATATAATAGATCTTATACATGTGTACTCATGCAAAACAAACATTCTGTAAAACAATTAAACAAAAATTACAAAAAAAGAAAACCCAAGAAAAACAAAGTTCCAATTTATACTTAATCAATTATTTCTTTGAGAATGTATCATATTTTTATTATAAATATTCACTATTGACTTGGATCATTGAATTACTAAAAATAGCTAAGAAACTCACAATTGAGCAGGTTACAAAATTACTTTCACTGACCTGGTCACTGGTTCTTTATATTTCATTTTGCATCAGTTTATGCAAATCTTTACAGTTTTTTTTAATTTTATTTAATTTTATTATTTTTTTATTTAATAGCTTTTTATTTACAGGTTATATGCATGGGTAACTTTAAAGCATTAACAATTGCCAAATCTCTTGTTCCAATTTTTCACCTCTTACCCCCCACTCCCTCCCCCAGATGGCAGGATGACCAGTAGATGTTTAATATATTAAAATATAAATTAGATACACAATAAGTATACATGACCAAACCGATATTTTGCTGTACAAAAAGAATCAGACTCTGAAATATTGTACAATTAGCTTGTGAAGGAAATCAAAAATGCAGGTGGGCATAAATATAGGGATTGGGAGTTCAATGTAATGGTTTTTAGTCATCACCCAGAGTTCTTTCTCTGGGCGTAGCTGGTTCAATTTATTACTGCTCCATTGGAGATGATTTGGTTGATCTCCTTGCTGAGGATGGCCAGGTCCATCAGAACTGGTCATCATATAGTATTGTTGTTGAAGTATATAATGATCTCATGGTCCTGCTCATTTCACTCAGCATCAGTTCATGTAAGTCTCTCCAGGCCTTTCTGAAATCATCCTGTTGGTCATTTCTTATAGAACAATAATATTCCATAATATTCATATACCACAATTTATTCAGCCATTCTCCAACTGATGGGCATCCATTCAGTTTCCAGTTTCTAGCCACTACAAAGAGGGCTGCCACAAACCTTCATGCACATACAGGTCCCTTTGCCTTCTTTATAATCTCTTTGGGATATAAGCCCAGTAGTAACACTGGTGGATCAAAGGGTATGCACAGTTTGATAACTTTTTGAGCATAGTTCCAAACTACTCTCCAAAATGGTTGGATTCGTTCACAACTCCACCAACAATGCATCAATGTCCCAGTTTTCCCGCATCCCCTCCAACAATCATCATTATTTTTTCCTGTCATCTTAGCCAATCTGACAGGTTCTTTACAGTTTTTTTTTCAGAAATCTCTTCATTTCTTATTTTACAATATTATTACTTTACAATCATAAACCAAAACTTGTTTAACTATTCCCCATTTGATAGGTAGTTCTTCAATTTCCAATTCTTTGCAACTACCTAAAGAGCTACCATGAATAATTTTGCACATATAAGTGCTATTACTTAAAGAAAAAAAACTAATATATATATATATATATATACCCATATAATTTAAAAATTAAACTGTTTACACACCTAGATGTGAAAATGATATCTGTAACCCTTGAGAACTATATCTGTTACTGGTTCAGCGAAAAGACGCATATATGAACAAAGATTGTGGTTGTCAATGGACACTGATGTGATTATATCAAAGAAAAAAGACAAAGGAATGTATTGGGAGGAGAAGAAAAGGAGGTATAATGCAACAAATTTGGAACAAATTAGTTCACATGAAGAAGACAAAATACCTATTGCAATAGAAGGAAAAAAAAAAGGAGGGGATGAGCATTATTTGAAGCTTAGTCTCATCAATATTGACTCAAAGAGGGAAAAATATAATTGGTTATAGAGGGAAGGCTGAATAGAAAAGAAAGCAGAAAACCAAGGAGAAAAGAATAAGAGAAAGGGGAGGGATGATAGAACAAAAAAGTACTAAGGAGGAAAAGGTGGATAAAGAGATCAGAAAATAGAATGGAGGGAAATATAGAGCTGAAAATAACTGAATGAAAATAAGATGAACTCTCCCACAGAATAAAAGTAAATAGCAGAGTGGATTAAAAAAAACAAAATCCTACAGTACATTGTTACAAGCAATACATTTGAAACAGAGAAGCAAATACAAAGGATAAAAGGCTGTTGCAGAATTTATTATGCTTCAATTGAAGAAAAAAATAAAGTAGGAGTAGCCATTCTGATTTTAGGTAAAACAAAAATAAAAATAGGTCTAACTAAAAGAGATGTATACACACAAAGTGGTATAGAATACAAATTCCTAGCAAAGATAGTAAGGCACTAGCAAGAAGAAATAGACAGAAAAACTATATTAGTAGATGATATCATCATTCCCCTCTAAAAATCAGACAAATGAAAACACAAAATAATCAAGAAAGAAGCTAAAAAGGTTAATGGTCTCCTAGAAAACATAGATATGATAGACCTCTGAAGAAAATTGAATAGGGACAGAAATACACAATTACAAAACACTTTTCACACAAATAAAGTAAAATCTAAACAATTGGAAAAATATTAATTGCTCCTGAATATGACAATTCTGCCTAATTTCATGTATTTGTTCAATGCTGCACCAATTAAATCACCAAAATTATTTCATAAAATTAGAAAAAATAATAACAAAATTCATCTGGAAGAAGAAAAAGTCTAGAATATCAAGGTAATAAATGGAAAACAACAACAACAAAAGAAAGGATGGTGGCCTAGTAGTATCATACCTAAAATTATTATATATCAGCACTCATCAAAACCATTTGATACTGGGTAAGAAATAAAGTGGTGGGCCAAAGGAAAAGTTTAGTTATTTATGACACAATGATCAATGACTATAATAAACTATTGTTTGATATACCCCCAAACTCTAGACCAGAACTCATTATTTCACAAAATATTCTAGAAAAACTTGAAAATAATGTCAAAAACACAGCAAAGATCTAAATCTCATATCTCATAAGAAAATAAGTTCAAAATGGATACATGATTTGATTTGAGCATAAAGTGTGACACAATAAGTAAATTCGGGAACCAAGGGATAATTTATATATCAATCTTTGGAGAGGAGAGAAATTTATGATCAAACAAAAAGTAGAGAGCATTATGAAATACAAAATGAACAACTTTGATTACATTGAATTAAAAAGTTTTTGCACAAACAAAACCAACTGAAGCCAGATTAAAAAAGAAGTACAAAGCTGGAAAAAAAATCTTTACATCCAGTGTTTCTGTAAAGGTCTTATTTCTAAAATATATAAAGAACTATGTTAAAATTTAAGAATCCAGATCATTTCCCAATTGATAAATCATCAAAGGATATGAACAGATAATTTTCACATGATAGTATTAAAGCCAAGCTTAGTCATATTGATAAAAACTCTAAATAACTCTTGATTAGAATAAAATACAAATTAAAACAGCTTTGAATTATTACCTCACACCTCTCAGACAGAAAAAAAAAAGATAATAATAAATGTTGGAAGGGATGTGGGAAAATGGGGACACTAATACATTGTTGATGAAGTTGTGAAATGATCCAACTATTCTGAAGAGCAATTTGGAGCTAGGCTCAAAGGGCTATAAAAATGTACATATACTTTGTCCTAGCTATGTCACTACTGACTCTGTATCCCAAGAAAATCATACAAGAGGGGAAAAGACACATGTGCAAAAATGTTTATAGCAAATCTTTTAGTGGTGGCAAAAAACTGGCAAATGATTAGATGCCCATCAATTAAAGAATGGCTAAATAAGTATATATGTATATGTGTGGGTGATAATGTGCATATTAATTTAATGGAATGTAATTGTTCTATAAAAATTATGAACAAGCTGATTTTAGAAAGTCCTGGAAAATTTTAAAGAATGGATATTGAGTGAAAAAAGCAGAACCAGAATACATTGTTCATAATAAGTGAAAGACTGTGTTATGATCAACTATGAAAGAAAAATTTTCTTCAGCCATTCTGTGATATAAAGCAATCCCAATAAATTTTGTACATAAAATGCCATCTGAATCCAGAAAGAGAACTATGGAAACTGAATGTACATCAAGACAAAGCTATATATTCACTTTTTTCCTGCTTTTTTTCTCTTGTGATTTTTCCTTTTTGTTCTGAATGTTCTCTTCCAACATGATTCATAAAAAAATGTGTATTTTTTAAAAGTTAATATGCATGTAAAAAAGAAATATGTATAGTTTTACAGGCCTTTGAGCATATTTCCAACTTGTTCTCTGCAGTTATTGAAACAATTCTCAACTTAATCTCCAATTTTCCCAAGGCATCACTGATTTAATCATGAAAGCAACCTTATTTTATATCTCATTCAAACTCCTATTTCAATAGGTCAGTAAACTTATGCCTAAGAAATTGCAAAATACTTTCAAACTAGTTGTTGGATGTGAATCACTTAACTTTTATAGCACAAATTTCATCTCTGGTCAAAATTAGTATAAGTTTTTTGACTTTTGTAATACATAGGTATTTGCTATAACTGAAATAGATAACATTTTTTAAAGTGCTGTGTAATGCATTCTAAATATTCGTATTTATCTATACCTGAAAGAATTTAACCATTTGTCACATATTTTATTTTTAAAAGCTAAGTTATGATAAATATACAGAACCTACTGAAGTTTCTCCAATAAATTATTAGATGTGAAGTTCAAAGACCCAGAATTCCATCCTATTTTTACTGTTTACCTGCTATATAAGTTTATTGTGGTATTTTTTCCATCTGTGAAATAGTGATAATAACACCAGCTTAAAAAATATAATTGAGATTCTATATAAAAATGTGCTTTGAGGGTTTGGAAAAAATCTCAAAACATAAATCCTTTAGTATTGCTATTGATCCTGTATCTAAGCTTCTCAGTCAGTATGTTATGCAATTAAAGATACATTAACTTTTTCAGAGCATGAGGACACAATGCAAGTTTAGTAATGTGCCAAATGGTGTTCTACTGGCTTGAATTAACCTAAGAGCCTTAATTGACTAATAGCTGTGGGAAAATATAATCATTTTCCTGTAGCAGCATTTCATAAATTGTCTAAAGAACAAGCTGCAAGATCTCTAAAATGATGGTTCAGAACAAGTCTCAAGAGAGACAAGTTTGTTTTCTTATGGATTCTTCAGTGTTTCTTTTTATAGACAAGTAGGACATTTTGGCATTTTCTTTTAAATGGTTCTAATCTAATAAGAATGTCTGAGGCACTTTACTTTTTTATGCATTAAGATAACAATTTGTATTAATCTTGACAATGAAAATTGGCCATTTTCTTTATAGAAATTATTTTGAAAGCAACATCATTATGCTGTTTCACTCATTTTTTTTTCTGACACTTACCTTTACAACTTTAAGAAAATATTTTTTCAATTGCATTTTCCCTCCTATAATGTCATATTTTAAACATAGATCATCACTTAAGAGAACAGTTGGTATAGCAGATGATAGTCGATGACCTTTTGCTTCTAGTTTGTTTGAAAACCTGATAATGTATTGGTATATTTTTCTTTTTTTCTTTGCTTTCTTTGAAAACAATGCATAGAATTTATTATGTATCTTTTAAAAACATTTTTACTTAAAATTAAACACAAAAGAAGAAAAAAAGAAGACAAAAGAAAAATAAAAAACCCTTAAAAAAGCATTGTCATTTGCTCAGCAGAATATCAGAGAAATTCAAAATATATAACAATAAATATCTATTTCAAAAAGCATATATAACAATAGAAGAAATTACATATTCATGAGTGTCCATCTTTTCTTTGTTTCTTTGTGAGTTGGTCTTTTGTTCTATGCTATGCACTTTTTAGTTTATTTTTTTCTCTCCTTTTATTCCCTCCCAACTTCCTAGCAGACTATAATTAAGCATGGTATATTTGTGCATGCATATATCCATATACACATTCATTTTCACCACAACATAAATAAATCTATATACACACATGCACATAGCTACATGCAAACATACATAGATATATGAACACATTTACACATATATAGACATAATCCAAAACAATATTAATATAGCTGATATTTAGATTTCTTGATATGTATTGGTATTTAGATTAAGATAATGTATTGGTATTTAGATTTAGGTTTGTCTCTTGATGGAATCTTTTAAGTTTGACTTTTTTTGAAATCAATGATTAGTAGTAGCCCTACTTTTTTTTTCCCCTAATGAATTCTACTACTGATCCTTGTTAAAGTGTTTGTGTATATCTCTTATTTCCTATACTTTCTAACTTTTCTACTACTTTAATTCTATACCTTAATTTGCTTTGTTATTATTTCCCTCCCCCCACCATGGATTCCTTATTTATTTGCTCCATCCATCCATTCCCTATATTTTTATCTCTTTCACCTTAATCCACACATGTTGAACTGCTGTCACAAATTTATGTACCCTTCTATACCCCATCTTATTTATCCCCTCCCTCTTATTTCTTTATATATTTGGGGGGCGCTGTATATTTCATAGCACATATATATGCATATGTATATGTATGTATGTGTATATATGTATGCATGAATATATATGCATATGTACACACAGATAAATAGATTTATATTTCTGTATTATTCTCTATTTAATCCATTTCCAATATGAGTAGGTTCTGGAACCTTCACCCCTCCCCAATAATGCCTTTGCATTTTTTTTTCCTCTGTACTTCATTTGTATAGCATATTTTCTATTTTACCTTTTCCTAGAAAATTTTGGTTTTTCTAGTCAGATCATAATCAGTTTTGTCCCAATCTTTCTTTTGATCTACCCAATTACTTATGTCAATCTTTAACATATCATATACATCTTCATGTAAAAAACACTCCATTTTGAATTCTTTAAAAATAGACATAACTTGTATTTTGTCTTTTATAAGTTATATTTCTTATTGAGTTCAGATTTGGTTGAGACAAAGTCTTAAAAATGTGTTATTGAAGAACCATTTTTCTTTCAATATCATAGTGAATTTTCCTGGATATATTTTTGGCTGCAGATGTAGCTTTTTTGATTGCCAATATACATTATTCTAGAACCTGTGATCTTTTATTGTAGCTGCTGATAAATCCTGTACAATATTAATATATAGCTCCAGCTTATTTTTATTGTTGTTGTTTCTAGTAGAATTCTCTCTTTGATCAGGAGGTTTTGAAATTTATTACTAATATCCCTATGTGTTTTCCATGCAAGATCTTTTTGAGGTAATGATGAATGGAATTTTTTATATTTGTACTTTTGCCTTATATTCTATCATTCCAGGAAAGTCTTCTTTGATCATTTCTTTCATTATTGTGTCAAGGTTCTTTTTTTTGGTGACAACATTCAGGTGGCTCAATTATTCTTATGTTTTCTCTTCTTGATCTGTTCTCTAGACCTGTTGTTTTTCTTAAAAGATATTCCACATTTTGTTCTTTGTTTCATTCTTTATTTGTTTTTAGTTCTAAGTATCATATAGCATCACTAGTTTCCCCTTGTCCAATTCTAGGTTTTAAAAAGTTATTTTCTTCTTTAAGATTCTATATCTCCTTTTTCTAGTTGGTTAACTTTTTTCATAATTGTTTTTTCTTGTTCTTTTCTTGTTTTTTCTTAGTTGTCCATTTTTTAATTTTTATTTTTCCTCAATTTTCTCATTTGATTTCTGAAGTCTTTTAAAGTACTTTTATATATTTTTTATAACCATGTAACATGACATTTGGAGTAGAGGCACTTTTTGTTTTTGTTTTTGTTTTTACTTTACTGTCCTTCTCTGAATATTTACCCAATCTTTTCTATTCTCATAGTAAGTTTGTGTGGTTGGGTTCTTTCTTCCTTTCCTCAGTGCTCCCTTCTTGCTGTTTCTGTGGAGCCAACTTGGAATTATTTACATTTCACACTGGTTAAAATTGGGTCCTAGGGTGTCAGGGTGGAGGGATCTTTAGATCATTGATCTTAAGTTGCCCAAGGGGCCACTGTTCTTCAAGTCTTATATGTTTTTCACCAGGCTATGTTCTCCCTGAGGCTTGCTCTCTCTCTCTCTTTCTCTCTCTGTATGTGTGTGTGTGTGTGTGTGTGTGTGTTTGTGTGTGTGTGTATATATATATATATATATACATACATATATATATATATATATATATATATACACACATATATATGTATGTATTGTTGAGGGTGAAATATGGAGAATTTGGAATTTTCTTACCTACTCTGGCATCTTCCTCCTAATTGGTATATTTTTCAAATTGAAATTTTGACTTATGAGAGTAACAATATCACAATAACTAAAGCACACTTAATATGTCAAATAATTTTAAAAAATGGAAACATATAATAAGTTCTACTGGCAGGATTATAGAGGAAGTATATAATAGTAAAAAGAGGTACAATTTTGGAGGAAAGGTAGCTTATGTTCAAATCATTCTTTTGATATTTGCAAGTTATTTGAACCTTGGCAAGTCTCAAAAATTCTGTATGCCTCCAGAAAATATCTAGGATTTTTTAAAATTCATAAACAGATCATTATAGATATGAGGCTATACTTTATTCCTTATTAACCAAATTATGAAATTAGATGGCAAAAATAAACAATTAAAACAATGCAATTAATATCATATATAATCAGGGAAAAAATAAATAACTGAGAAAATACTTTAGGTTTATTTTTTGTTTGTTTTGTTCTTCATTCTTAAAGAGGACCAAAATAACTTTATTATGTTGGAATCTAGATACAATCTATCTGACTGTGTCTGATCAGATGGATATGACTTCAGAAAACTTTTGCACAGGTTGGGAAGAAATAGACTACGTGAACTTGTAGAGTTGAGGTTTCTCTAAATTTATGCATCACATATTTGTTTTGAGCTACTATAGTTCTTCTCTCATAAAGCACAGTGCCTTCTTTAATGCAGGCATGCTGTGCTGAATAATCCTTTGCCAATATGTCCTATATCACACAATTAATTCCAGAGTTATTCAGTTCACCCTTGAGAATATCCTTGTATTGCTTCTTCTAACTTCTGTGTGAGTGTTTGCTTTATGTGAATTCTCTATAAAATATTATTTTAGGTAAGCATATGTTTGGCATTTGAGCATTGCTGGTACATTGGAGCTTCACTCTCTGCATTAGAGTCTGCATGACTGGCAATTTAGCTGAAGAAGGAACTTCAGTGCCCAAAAGCAATCCAGTTCCTTTTGATGGCAATGGTTTTTCTAATCATGAATCATGGTAGGGTGACCAAGTTCATAGGCATACAACAATAATGACATTGTGGCTCTTTGGACCTTCAGTTTGATAAAAATTCTAATATCTGTTTTCTCTCCCACTTTTCCTTCAGAATTTCCCAAATGCTGAATTATTTCTGGCAATGTCCTTTTCAACTTTATCATCAATATATTCATCCTTGGAAGATGTACTGTCAGGGAAAGTGAATTTGTCTAGAGCACTCAAAATCTCTCCATTTCCTATAGTTGGCACTTCCATGAATAGATTGGTGAATGGTTGAACACCTATGTTTTTGTGGTGTTAATTGTAAGAACAAAATTAGCACAAGCAGCTCATAATGAATCTATAGTATCACAGGTTGAATCGATTACACAATCATTCATGAACAACAACAACAACAACAACAACATGCATCAACTCTCCCTTTTGGCTTGCAGTCTTTTCAAGTTGAATAATTTATTATCATAGAAAAAATATCTAACAACATTGTTGAAAGCATGATGCTATAAAACATGGAAATGAGTGAAGAACCATTGGTGACTAAGGAAACAAGAGAGCATTATCATTATCCAGAAACCATGAAAGCCTGCCATCCTGAAATTGATGTACAATTCTGATAAACTTCTTCAGATAACCAAATTTCACTATAACTTTTCTTTCTTTTATATTATTTTTTTATCTTTTGAAATACACACAAATATAGTTTTCAACATTCACTCTTGCAAAACCTTGTGTTCCAATTTTTTCTCCTTCCCTGCCCACCACCTCCCTCCCCTAGACAACAATTAATCTAACTCAAGTTAAAATCATGTAATTCTTCTAACCATATTTCTATCTTCATCATGTTGATCAAGAAAAATAAGATCGAGGCAGAGTCAAGATGGCAGAGAAGGCACACACGAATTTCTAAGCTCTCTCAAATCCTCACAACCAACATTAAATTCAGCCTCAAAAATAGCACTTGACTAGTAAAACCCATGAAGACTAGAAGTACAACAACTCACCAGCCAAAGATAATCTGTAATTTCATCAGAAAAGGTTTGTCCTGAGGAGCCAGGGAGAAGATCAGCACAATCAGGGAGAGAACTAGAGGCTAGCATATCGTGCAGACTGGGCGTCTCTGTGATTAGAAAATTAAAGAGACAACACTGTCCTAGACTGATTGCTCTGAAAAACAGTAGATCAGCAGAGAAATCAAAGCCACTCTAAAAAACTCAAGAACCTAACAGAATCTGGCTATACACATCCAAAATCGGAAGTGACTCAGCATATATCACAGCACAACAGTGCAACCCCAATCTGCAATACAGGGCTTTTCCTTGGAACAGTTATGAACCTACACAGCACGGGGTAACAGCCCAGGGCAGCGTCTAATATGCACAGTGGGGGGCATGGCCTGGGGCAATAGAACTGCCTGAAACTTGCTTTGGGCCAGAGACACTTCTGGTCTGAGTGGGTCTATTAGCTGGTCAGCCACTAATGCCCACAGCCCCACAGGGGGCTTTGGCCTCGGGTAGTGACACTTTTGCTGCTTAGTCTATAGCCTTAGGGCAGTCACTAAACCACACAGGGGGTTCTTCACTGGGCACTTCCATAGCTTGGCCTGTGCTGAATCACTTCTAGTTGGGGTGAAACTTTTGCCCAGAACACTCCCATATCTCACTGCTTGAAGTCTGTTTACATCTCTCCCTGGTTTGTAGAAGAAGCTGGCAATCCCCTTGCCCTGAAGGCAGACCCTAAAGGCTTTAAAAAATGAATAAAAAAAATCAAAAGGATAATTTTGCAACCCCAAGGGGACTAATAGCAAACAGTCTCCAGACAATACCCCAAAGAGGAATATTACCTGACCCCCTTTACATAATGCTTTCCTGGAAGAGACCATTAAAAGTCTCAAAAGAGAGTTAGAAGAAAAATGGGGAGAGGAAAGAGAAGCTTTGCAAGAAAGTAACAATTTCCTAAAATATGAATTGGAAAAGGTAAAAAATTCCCAGGAAAGTAGGATTTGTGACTTGCAAACGATAAATAATTCACAAGAAAGTAGGATTTGTGAATTTGAAAAAAAAATAATTCACTAAAAAAAATTAGTGAAATGGGAAAAAGTTCCATAGACAAAACAATTCATTTAAAAACTCTATTGGACATATACAAAAAGAAGTAAAAACAAAACAAAACAAATAAAAGCTAATGAAGAAAATAACTCATCAAAAATCAGAACTGAACAAAAAAAATCAATTACTCATTGGGACATCAAGAATCAGTCAAGCAAGACCAAAAAAAAAAAAAAATTAGAGAAAAGCATCAAATATCTACTTGGAAAAATGACAGACCTGGAAAATAGATCTAGGAGAGATAATCTGAAGATTATTGGACTTTCCAAAAAAATATGATGAAAAAAAGAGTCTAGATACTATTTTACAGGAAATCATCAAAGAGAACTGTCCAGAGATAATAGAATCAGAAGGTAAAATAGGAAATAATTCATCGAACACCTTCTGAAAAAGACCCTAAAATAAAAACTCTAAGGAATATTGTGGCCAAATTTCAGAACAATCAGATTAAGAAAAAAATATTACAAGCAGCCAGAAAAAAAAAAAATTCAAATACCAAAGTGCCACAATAAGGATCACCCAATATCTGGCTGCTTCCACATTAAAGGATCGAAGGGCCTGGAATCGGATATTCCAAAAGGCAAAAGAACTTGGAATACAGCTAAGAATAAACTACCCAGTCAAGCTGAGCATTTTCTTCTAGGGAAGAAAATGGACATTTAATCAAACAGATGAATTCCATTTGTTTCTAAGGAAAAAAACCAGAACTAAACAAAAAAAAAAAAAAAAAAAAAAAAAAAAAAAAAAAAAGATCTCCAATCATAGGACTCAAGAGAAGCAGAAAAGGTAAAAGGAACTCTTGAGAACTGTATTTCTGTTGTGAATATACAAAAAACTATATGTATAACATGATTTACTGATATAACATAAAAAAAGAAAGTAGAAATGGAAAGGGGATAATGTCAGAAAAGGGGGAAAGGAGGGACAAAAAGAGGGAAATTACATCCCATGAAGAGGCAAAGAAAACATCATTATCTGAGGGAATTTAGAGAGGGGGAGGAACATTGTGTGAATCTTACTCTCATGAGAGTTGGCTCAAAAGAGAAAATAATTGACATACTTGTTTTACAGAAAATCTTCTCTCACCTCATTAAAAAAGGGGGAGAGGAAAAGGGAAAAGGAAAAGAGTAATAAGGGAAGGATACAAGAAAGGAAAAGAGATTCAAAGGGGGGGAGGGAGGGATTCTAAAGAGGCTGAGCAGCATGATACAAATGGGGCACATAAGTTTAAAACTGGGAAAGAGGGTTGGGGGAGACAAGAAAAAGAAATGAATAATCTAGGGATAATAAGATGGCAGGAAATACAGAATCAGTCATTTTAACTGTAAATGTGATGAACTCTCCCATAAAGTGGAGGCAGATAGCAGACTGGATCAAAAGTCAGAACCCTACAATATGTTGTTTAAAGGAAACACATTTAAAGCAGGTAAATTTACGATTTACAGGGTAAAGGTAAAAGTCTGGAGCAGAATCTATTATGCTGCAGGTGAAGTAAAAAAAAAACAGGGCTAGCCATCCTTATCTCAGATCAAGCAAAAGCAAAAAAAAAAATGCTCCAAGTCATTATTAATCAGAGAAATATAAATTAAGACAACTCCTCTGAGATACCACTACACACCTGTCAGATTGGCTAGAATAACAGGGAAAGATAATGCATAATGTTGGAGGGGATGTGGGAAAACAGGGACACATACATTTTTGGTGGAATTGTGAATAAATCCAACCATTCTGGAGAGCAATTTGGAACCATGCTCAAAAAGTTATCAAACTGTGCATACCCTTTGATCCAGCAGTGTTACTACTAATCTTATATCCCAAAGAGATCTTAAAGAAGGGAAAGGGACCTGTATGTGCAAGAATGTCTGTTGCAACCCTCCTTATAGTGGCCAGAAACTGGAAACTGAGTAGAAGCCATCAATTGAAGAATGGCTGAATAAATTGGAATATATGAATATTATGGAATATTATTGCTCGTTAAGAAATGACCAACAGGATGATTTCAGAAAGGCCTAGAGAGACTTACATGAACTGATGCTGAGTGAAATGAGCAGGACTAGGAGACCATTATATACTTACAACAAACAGTACTATGTGATGATCAATTCTGATGGAACTGGCCATCTTCAGCAATGAGATGAACCAAATCAGTTCCAATGGAGAAGTAATAAACTGAACCAGCTACACCCAGAGAAAGAACTCTGGGAGATGACTAAGAACCATTACATTACTTTTTGTTCATCTGCATTTTTTATTTCCTTCACAAACTAATTGTGTACTATTTCAGAGTCTGATTCTTTTTGTACAGCACAATAATGTTTTGGACATGTATACTTATTTTGTATGTATTTATACTTTAACATATTCAACATGTATTGGTCATCCTGCCATCTAGGGGGAGCGGGTGGGGAGAAGGAGGGGAAAAATTGGAACAAACATTCTGGCAATTGTCAATGCTGTAAAATTCCCCATGCATATAACTTGTAAATAAAAAGCTATTTAAAAAAAGAAAAATAAGATCAAAAAGGTAAAAAAAAAATGAGAAAAAAAAACAAGTAAACAATATCAGCAACAAAAAAGTGAAAATACTATGTTGTGATCCATATTCAGTATCCCTAGTCCTCTCCCTAGAGGCCTTACATGTCTATTGGAATTGGCCCGAATCATGTTATTGTTGTAAAGTGTCAAGTGCATCATAGTTGATCATAAAAAAATCTTCTTGTTTCTGTGTACAATATTCTCTTGGTATTACTCATTTCACTTAGCATCAATTCATGCAAGTTTTCCCAAGCTTTTCTGAAATCAGCTTGCTGATCATCTCTTATAGAACAATAATATTCCATTACATTCACATATCATAACTTATTCAACCACTCCCAACTAGTGGGTATCCACTCAGTTTCCAGTTCCTTGCCACTATGAAAAGAAGTGCTACAAAAAATTTTGCCTATGTGGAGTTTTTTTTCTCCTTTCTTTTCATCTCTGGGATACAGACACAACAGAGACACTGCTGCATCAAAGGGTATGCACAGTTTGATAGCACTTTGACCATGGTTTTTAAATTGCTCTCCAGGATTGTTGGATAAGTTCACAACTCCACCAATAATATATTAGTGTTTCAGTTTTCTTACAACTTCTCCAACACTTATCATTTTTTTTTTGTTATAGTAGCCCATCTGAGAGGTATGTATGAAGTGCAATCTCAGAGCTCTCTTAATTAGTATTTCTTTAATCAATTGTAATTTAGAGCATATTTTCATATGACTAGAAAATACTTTAATTTCTTCATTTGAAATTTGTTCATATTCTTTGGCCATTTATAAATTGGAGAATGCTTGTATTCTTTAAAAAATTGAGACAATTAGCTACATTTGAATGCAAATCCCCCCCAAAAAATTTTATGCTTTCTTTTTAATATTTACTGAATTGGTTTTGTTTCTAGAGAAACTTTTTCAATTTAATACAACTGAAATTATCCATTTTGTATTTCATAATGTGCTCTTCTTCTTAGGTGACAAATTCCTTCCTTTTCCACAGATCTGAGAGGTAGACTATTCCTTGTTTTGCTAATCTATTTAGAATATAATTTTTTATGTCTAAAGCATGAACCCATTTAGACCTTATCTTGGTATAAAGTATTAGGTGATGGTCAATGCCTAGTTTATGATTTATTGTATTCCAATTTTCCAAACAATTTTTGTCAAATAGTGTGTTCTTATACCAGAAACTGGAGTCTTTGGTTTTTCAGATGATACTAGATTATTATTATCATTGAATATTTTGTCTTGTGAAACTAACATATCTTTACTCTATTTCTTAACAAGTAGCATATGGTTTTAATGAGTTCTGCTTTAAAATATAGTTTTAGTACAGCTAGACTACCTTCCTGTACTTTTTGTTTTTCATTACTTCCCTTAAAATTCTTGACCTTTTGTTCTTCCAGATGAATTTTTTTATTATTTTGCCTAGCTCTATCCAGTAACGTCTTGGCAGTTTGAATGGTATAGCATTGGTTAAATAGATTACTTTAAGTAGAGTTGCCATTTTTAATATATTATCTTAGCCTACCCATAACTGCATGATTGCACTTGTTTAAATCAAGCTATTTTTCCTGATAAATGATTTTTAATTGTGTTTATGTAGTTCCTGACTTTGTCTAGTCAGGTAGATTCTCAAATATTTTATATTACCTGCAGTTATTTTAATGGAATTTCTCTTTCTCTCTCCTGCTGCTGGACTTTGTAGGTAACAATACAAAATTGTCATTAATTTATGTGGATTTATTTTATATCCTGCAACTTTACTAAACTTGTTAATAGTATTTTTTTAGTTGATTCTCTAGGATTTTCTAAGTGTACCATCATTCTGTTACCTCATTACCTACTCTAATTCTTTCAATTTATTTTTTCCTCTCTTATTGCTAAAACTCACCTTTCTGATACAATATTGAATAGTAATAGGAATAGAGTTCTCAGATATAATTTTTCATAAGCCCTCACAACTAACAGTATCAAAGGACTGGTTAAGTTGGTGAACATTGTATAGAAATTTCTGTTCTGTTCTCGGTATTTGTCCTAAAGCTGTCAGGCAACAAATAACAATCATTCCCCAGCTTTTTGTGAAGCCACACTAGCTAATAAGTAGATGACCATCCTTCAGGTGAAGGAATAACCTATTAAGGACAACTCTGATAAGAATCTTTCTACCAAGGACTAATAAAGAGACTTCTCTGTGATTGTCATAGGAAAACCTATTCCATTTATTTTTACAGAGATAAAAAATAAAGATATCCTTGAACTTCTAGGGGATAAAATCTTCTTGCCATACGATGTGGAAAATTTCAATTTTCTATCCGTTTTTCTATCAGCAGTGGATCTACTGCCTTGTAAATTTTAGCTAGTGGTGTTCAAAATCCCTTCATCAACTGGAAATTTGACTAGAAGTATTGACTTCCATCTAATGTATATAGTCTATGGCTTCAACAAAGATTAATGTCAGTCTGTTGAAAACATTATGGAAGTGTTTAGCCCATCTTTCCAGTATCATGTACTTACCACTAATTAATGTGGTTTTATCAGCTCTGAGTATATGAGATGCAGCTTAATTTTTAACTCATAAATAGCCTTTCCACCATAAAAAACACATTAACTAATTTTTTATAAATTTAAAATTTAAATAGATAAGGAGAAATCAAATGAACCAAAAATTTGCCTATTTTATTTATTCCCTCATAAAGCGTTCTCTTATTGTGTTCATTATTTCAATAATTTTCTTACTTTCAATTTTATTATCTCTCCTTTGATTTTCAGAATTTCTAATTTGGTATAAAATTAGAAGAGGTTAATTTGTTCTTTTCTTGCTTTTTAAAATTTCATGTCCAATTCATTTATCTCTTATTTCTCTATTTTATTCATATAAACATTTAGAGATATACAAATTTTTCTAAGAACTTCTTTGCATTCCATAAGTTTTAATGCATTATCTAGTTATTGTCATTTTCTTTAATGAAATTATTGTTTCTATATTTTTTTGCTTGAATCATTTATTTTTAAGGTTATATTATTTAGTTTTCAATTTAATTTTCTTCTATCTTTTCATGTCCTTTTATGTCACATAATTTTATTCAGTCACAATCAGAAAAGGATGCATATAAATTATTCAGTTTTCTACTATTGATTGTGAGGTTTTGTGCCCTAATATGTGACTGTTTTTTTGTATAGATGTCATGTGAATTTTTCTAAAATTCTATTCATCTCAAGGTTTTGGTCCTTGTTTATTTTGTGATTATATTCTTTAGTTCTGAGAGGGGAAGATTGAGGTCCCCACTGGTATGGTTTTCCTCTTTATTTCCTTCTGGAATCCAGCTAATTTCTTTTCTTAGAATTTGGATGTTGTACCACTTATTGCATATACTTTCACTATTGATACTATTTCCTTGTCTATAATATCTCTTAACAAAATTAAATTACTTTCCTTTAGCAAGATCTATTTTTGTGTTTTTTTTTTTATCTGAGATCAAATTGATGCTCCAGATTTTTGTTGTTTCTTTTTACTTCAACTGTACTATAAAACATTCTGTTTCCTCTTTTTTACCTTTACTCTATCTCTCTGTTTTATATGTGTATTTTGTAAACAACATATTGTAGAACTGGTTTTTAATCAACTTTACTATCTGCTTTCATTTTATAGAAGAGTTCATCCCATTCACATTCACAGTTATCATTACCAACTGCATAGTTCCCTCTATCCTCTATTCCCCATCTATATTTCTCTCTCTCTTTTCTTCATTTCTCTTTAACAGTGTTCTGTTCTAACCTTCATCTTCCTCAATCTTCCCTTCCTTCTACAAATACCTCCCCTTGTCTTTACCCTTTCCCTACCTTATTCTGCCCTCCTTCTGTTAGCCCCATCATTTCCATTTTCTTCCACTTTCTTCTTTTTATAAGGAAGATGAATTTCATCATATAATTTTGTATAAGCTATTTGAGCCAAATTCAATGGAAGTAATGCTTATCTTCTCCCTTCTTACCCTCTACTACAAGTTCTTCATATAATGTTATTTTCCCTATTCTGCTCCCCCTTTCCTCTTCTCCCATTTCATTGGGTTTTTTTTTTTTTGTGCTACCCCTTTTAAAAATATTCTCACATCAAAGTCATCTTATATTTACACTTTCTATGTATGTACTTCTTCTAACCTCCCTAAAAGAAGTACACTCCTCAAGAGTTACAAGTATCATCTTCCATTTTAGAGATGTAACCATTTTAAAATTTTTAAATAATGCTTTTTTTTCCTTTTTCCTGTTATTTTTTATACTTCCTTTATGTCTTATATTTGAAGATTAAATTTTCTGCTCAGCTCTGGTCTTTTTGATCAATAAAGTTTGAAAGTAACTTAATGAAATGCACTTCATGTTTGATTTTTCTGGTATTTGATTCTTAGTTGTAAACCAAGCTACTTTACATTCCAGAATATTTCCCAAGCCCTATATTTTATTCCTCAATAATTCTGCCTATGGTTTCTTTAAATAGTTTTTTTTTCCTGATTGTTTATTTCCTCCTTAACTGATAATACTGGAATTTGGCTAATATATTCCTTGAAATTTTCATTTTGAGACCTCCTTAATGTGATTGGTGGATTTTTTTGATGACTATTTTATCCTCTGTTTTTTCTTAATAATGACCTTAAAGATGTTGTGCAGGCACTTTATTTTTTTATCTTAACCTTCAGTTTTCCAAGCATTCTTAAATTATGTCTTCCAGATCTATTGTTCAGGTTAGTTGTTGTTTGTATGAGGTATTTAAGATTTTCTTCTTCTTTTTTATTCTTTTGAATTGTTTGACTGATTATTGATATCTAATAGAGTCATTACCTTTCACTTGTCCAATCATAATTTATGAGGAACTATTTTCTTCTGTTAGCTTTTGTAATCTCCTTTTCTGTTTGACCAATTCTGCTTTTAAAAAAGTTGTTTTGTTGTTATTCAGTGGATTTTCCCCCCACTTAGCTGATTCTATCTTTTAGGAAGTTGTTTTCTTCGGTCAGTTTTTGTGCTTCCTTTCCAAGCTGTTGACTCTCTTTTTATTTTTCTCCAGTATAACTCTTCTTTCTTTTCCCCATTTTTTCTTTTACTTCATTTTTAAAACTCTTCTAAGAGGTCTTTTTAGTTTGAGAACAATTCTTATTTCCTTTTGAGGCTTAACATGAAGGAATTGTCAGTGTTATCTTGTGTTTTGATATTCTCTGTTGCCATAATAGCTTTTTATGGTCAGGGTTGTTTCCTTTTCCTTATTCATTTTTAATTATGTTTTGTTGCTTTTAAAGTTTAGTTCTACCTTTATGGAACAGTGGATACAATGTCCAATTTCTTGAACTGGAAATCAGGAACCTCAATATTGGCTTTGGACACTGGAGCCACAATTGCTGATGGCTTGCTTTCTGAGCTGGGGTGATTAGATCTAGTTGTGTTTCTTTTTTCCTGGGGTCTGGGCTGGCAATTTGCCTCTGTATGGGGACTGGAGGTCTCAAAGTTGGTTCATTGAGTCAAAATCAAGGAGCCTTGGCTGCTGAATTGTGCTGTGACTAAGAGCCTCCAAGTCATTTTGCCCTGAGATTGCTGTAGTGGGCTGTACTCTCCTTTTACTCTTTTCCTTAAGCCTTTCTAAGTTAACTCATACTGGAAAATTGTTTCACTCCATCTTCAGATCCATCCACTACAGAATTTGTTTAGAGACTTGATTTAACATTGTTTCTGAGTGAAAATGGGAAGAACTCTGGCAACTTCCTGGATTCTCTCTGTCATCTTGACCTTGTTTCCCCAAAGAACTTTTACAGTGGTGGGCAGTATATGGAAAGTGAAGAGGAATACTTGAACCTTACTTTAATGATTCAAAAACGCAATAACATACTCACTCAATTTGGAATCAAATGTATTCTTCAAGAAAGTTATTGGGAAAATGATGAAAGAAATGAGAGGCTAATTGAAGAAAAGGCAGATTGGGGAGGACAGTAATTAAAGCAAAACATTTTAGGGATGAACAGGTTGAAAGGGAGAGAGTGGGATAAACACAGTGATTAGAAGCTAATACCCAGTAATCATTACTAAGGAAAAAAATTTACAGCAAGTTTCTCTGATAAAGGTCTTGTTTTTCAAATATATGGATCATATTGATGAGAATACAAGTCATTTTCCAACTTAAAAATTGTCAAAGAATATGAACAGGCAGTTTTCAGATGGAGAATTCAAAACTGTCCATGGTCAAATGAAATTATTTTAAATAAATTTTCATCAGAAAATTGCAAATTTAAATAATTCTGAAGAACTACTCTACATCTATGAGATTGGATAATATGGCAAAAAAAATGGAATTTATTAAAATGATGTATATATTTACAGAAAGAATTGATGGTGTCTGAGTGTTGATTGAAACATATTTGTTAAAAAATATTTTCTTGTTTTGTTTTGTTGCTGTTGCTCTGTATTTTCTTTCATAACATGACTAATATAAAAAATGTTTTGAATGAATTTACATGTATGAAATATATCAGATTGCTTGTTTTTTCAATGATTAGGAGAAACAATTTTGAATTCAATTTTAAAACAGTAATTTTTTCTTATGTAATTGAAAAATAAAATGTTGAAAAAATAGGAAAAAATACTAAAAGTTTAATATTTTGGATGGTCTAACAATTTTATGATTCAGTACTATTTCCTAGGTAAAATGCTGTTCAGAAGTGGGAAAGGATCATATATTAATTTGAGTTATTTTATTTTAAAGTAATGTCATCCAAAAATATTAACATATATTTTTTCTACCTATTTTTCTTGACACTTTTGGCTGATTTGACAACCTTTTTAATCTAGGTAAATCCTACCAGTGCTTCCTCACCCCTTGTATAGCCTATTAAGTTAGAAGACAAATTCTAAGCCAAGAGCTTAACTAATTTATACCTAATTATCAAAATCCATATTGATTAATATTCATATTTATCATAAAAAAGGATTATTATATAACTTATCTGTGCCTGGTTGATTAAAATACATATTACTCCATTAGAAATAGATACAATTAAATTTATTTCTCTTCTTCTAACTTATACCTGCAGAATCCTGACAACCTATAAGCAATCACATCATCCCAATCTGGTGTTAATATCATAGATAATATAATTTAGCTTTTTAAAAAGAACAGTCTGATTTAAAATGATGTTTCAATAACTCCAAAATCACATTACACAAATTCACAATATTTTAGAAATGAATAGTGTCCTTACTTCCATTGTCCCCATTTTCTGATGAGGAAACTGATGCCCAAAGAAAACAAAGTATTTTGTTGAGATAATTAAATTTAATAATGACTCTCACCCAGAGATTCTACTAGTCCAACATTCCTTCCTGTTAATAATCTGTGTAGTTTTGACCCAGATACCTGATTCAAATTAAAACAATGTAACATAAAAATATACTGAAAGTAAAGGCAAAATATATAATTTATATTTTTCTGTCTTTTTTTCAAACTATTTTACTGTATGTAAAGTTTTTAATAAGTGGACACATGCTGGGGTAAATAAGCATTTTTTGATATGAAAAAGCATCTTAGAGAAATATCCATGGAAATTACTGTAATAATTTTAAAATTGCACCAATTTTCACTTGAGGAAGCAAACCAGAATTGGCACCTTGCCAGGATATTTAACATTTAAGAAGCAAAAGTAAAATAAAAATGGAAACTGTAAATTTGATCAATAGATATAGTTCAAAAATGTTTCCCCAAAAAAGGCAATATTTAATTGAAGCCACTGGAAAATATGAGAAAAATTATTTTTAAATGCATAATTAACAATCATATTTAAAAAGATAGTGTCTCTCTACAGATGTAGAAATTTCCATTACATACACAAAATTCAGAATCTTAAATACAATTGAAATTTCAATGATTTTCTTATTCTAAAAAAACATAGAATAATAGGAAGCAGCAACATTGTAGCACATACAAGTATGAGGAGTGATGTCAATAGAAATGATTTTGGATATTTACTTTATAATTTGTATGAGCTTGAATACATTTCTTGATTTCTTCATTCTCCTGTTTCCTCATTCTATAAAATGAGGTGGATAAGATAAATTTTTCTAATAAACTAGTAAAATTCTCCTAAAAATAAGGTGTTGGGGAGTATTAGAGGTAAAGTCATGATGGCAGAGTTGAGAAAACACTCATTAGAGCACTTCCAAACTTTAACAGCTCAAATTGAATTCTAGAATGGGAAAGTCAACAAAAAGACAGAGTGAGACATTCTTCCATTTAAAGACAACATGGGGGAAGATTTAAAAGAAGAGATTTATGTCATGGTGGAGTAGGCTAACCCAGAGCTCACATGGATAAAATTATAGTGGTAAGAATACAAAGTGGCAAGAGAAGCAGTAGTAAGAGGTTCAGGAGTTTTCTTTCTCTGTTTTATTTATGTAAGCATCTAGAGATACAAAATTTCCCCAAATAACTCCTTTGGCTGCATCCCATAAGTTTTGATATGTTGTTTCAATGTTGTCATTCTTTTGGATAAAATGTTTTGGAATGTTTCTGTGATTTGTTGTTTAATCCATTTATTCTTTAGAATCAGATTGTTTTGTTTCCAATTAATTTTTGGTCTATTTTTCCATGATCTTTCATTACATGCATTGTTTAATTCATCATGATCTGAAAAGAATACATTAACTGTTTCTTATGTAAATTTTTTAAGTCCTAATACATGTTCAATTTTTGTGTATGTGCCATACCACTGATTTAAAAAGTATATTTCTTTCTATCCCCATTCAATATTCTCTAAAGTTCTATTTAATGGTTCAATTTATCTAGTTCTTATAGAGGGTTTTTGAGATTCCCTCATTAGGATAATTTTTCTATTTCTTCTTGCAACTCACAACTTCTTTTCTAAGAATTTGAATGTTATATCACTTGATGCATATGTATGTAGTATTGATAATTCTTCATTATCTATGTTATCATTTTGCAAGATGTTTTTTCCTTCTTTATTTCTTTTAATTAGATCTATTTTTGCTTTTGCTTAATCTGAGATGAGGATCACTTCCCCCATTAGAATCCTTACAAAGTGTTAACTCACTGGAATTGATAGAAACAATGCTTATGTACTTAAGTTTACAACTTTGAGAGTTCACACATTAACTCACACATTAGAGTTCACAAGTCTGGGAGATTCACAAGTTACACCTCCCAAAATCTCACTCGCAGAGGAGGAATTCACACCTCTAAAAGAACATATAAAAGGACAAGCACTGGAGACTTTTGGCAGATTGAGAATGAAGGATTTAGAGACAACTGGAGGCTGAAGCTGGAAGAGACAAAGGACAAGCTGCAAGAGCTCTTGGAACCAAGGAGGGAGATAGGCCTCTAAGAAAACTAACTGGGCTATTTTGGAAGAGACAATAAAGGACTGGGCTTTAACACCTGACTGCATTTGAGATGATTATTGCTCAGAACTGAAAGTAAGGCTGCCTCCAGAAGCTCCCCAAGAAACCTGCTCACAGAGATAGATTATATATTAGACAAGAAGAACACTACATTTTGGCACCCAAAAGTGGGATTGACAGGACCCTGATTCCAGTGGAAAAGCTTTCTATCCTGACGTCAATGGAAAAGTCTCTGATCCTGATTACCGTGGAAAAGTCTCTTTGATCCAGAAATTAGGGTGAGTACAATTAAGAAATTTGTCAAGGGCTAAAGTAATATTTCAGCTGAAATGGGACAGATATTTAGAAAACAACCTTCTGTTTTGCTTCAAGGAAAATGTGTAGAGAGCATTATCAAGGTTATGAAAAGCCAAGGTTTGATTATAATTTTGGAGCAGATCACTGAACTTTTAGAAACTGTAAAGTACACATCCCCTTGGTTATCTATAGGAAAAGAAATGGATCTAGATGAGTGGAAATTAGTAGGAGAGCAACTAGGTGAATACTACAATTCTAATCCAAACTCAATTTCCAAAAACACACTTATTACATATAATTTAATACAACTGGCTTTTGGAAATTATATAAGTGTTAGAATAAGGAAAAAGAAGAAAGAGTATGAGGGGGAGGTGCCAACTAAACCAGGTGAAAAGGATGAAGAATCAGATAAGCAGGAGAAATTAGATCATTCCACATCTCATGACCCTCCTCCCTCAATTAACCCTTCATGGGTAGAGGGAAAAGGAGGAGGGAGAGAGGCAGAAACACAATCAGCATCTCCTGTTAAGCAAAATATGACAAGATTACAAAAGGCATTGTTAAGGCAAAAAATGAAGGATAAAATGCATCTGATTTTATAAATGCATACCTTGTAATTGAAGAGATTGACTCTTCAGGTCAAAAAAGGAGAAGGTACACTCCTTTTAATTTGGAAAAAAATAAGGATTTGAAAAAGGGTTGCACTCTTTATGGGACTACATCCTCTTATGTTAAAATGTTACTAGTTTGTCTTATGAAATCTTAACCCCGAGTGATTGGAAATCCATAGCTAGGACATGTTTAGAAGCTGGACAAAACTTGTTGTGGCTTTCAAAGTATCATGAATTATGTAGGAGTCAAGCCAGACACAATAGGCAAGCAGGAGTTAATGTACAAATAGCTTTTGACCAACTAGCTGGTGAAGGTCAGTATAGAGATTATTCAGAACAGATTGATTAGCCCATAACAGTGTATGAGCAAATTTCTAAGCCTGCAGTAAAAGCTTGGGGTTCTCTCTCTGGACAGAAAGATGGAGGTAAAGCTTTCACAAAAATAGACAAGGTCCCAATGAACCTTTTGCAGATTTTGTGGGACATTTGCAAACATTTGTAACAAGAACCATTGGAGAAAATGCAGCTACAGAAATAATGACCAGACATTTGGCTAAGGAAAATGCCAATGAGGTTTGCAAAAGAATTATAAAGAGACTACACAAAGATACTCCTTTAAAGGAGATCATAAGATGCTGTGCCACAGTGGGCACAAATGCTTATTATACCCAGACTATGAAGAACATGGAAAAGCAGGGTCCCTCTTGGCAAGGGACTTCTAGAGAAACCCATCAATGTTTTCAGTGTGGAAAAATAGGACATCTTAGAGCTCAGTACTTTGCAGTATTCACCCTTACAAATCCTTGTGTTTTCTCCCTTCTTTCCTCCTATCTCCCTCCTCTAGATAGCAACTAATGCAAAACAGGTTTAAAATGTGCAATTATACTAAATATTTTTTCATGCTGCACAAGAAAAATCAGATTAAAAGGTGTGGAATAAGAAAGAAAAACAAAGGTAATCAAACGACAACAAAAAAGTGAAAATACTATGTTGTGATCCACATTCAATCCTCATAGTCCTCTATCTAGATGCAGATGACTCCATTACAAGTCTATTGGATTTAGCTTAAATCACCTCATTATTGAAAAGAGCCAAGTTCATCACTGTTGATCATCATGTAATTTTCTTCTTGCTATGTATAATGTTCTCTTGGTTGTACTCATTTTCACAGTGTAAATTCATGCAAGTCTCTCCAGGACTTTTTGAAAACAACATGTTGATTGTTTCTTATAGAACAACAAAATTTCATTCCATTCATATTCCATAACATAACCAGCCATCCCCCACATTTTTGCATTTGTGGGCTTTTTCCCCTTTCTTAAGGTCTCTTTGTAATACAGACCCAGTAGAGACAATGTTGCATTAAAAGATATGCACAGTTTTATAGCACTTTAGGCATAGTTTCAAATTGTTTTTCAGAAGAGTTGGATCATTACACAACTCAATCAACAATGTATTAATGAACCAATTTTCCCACATCCCCTTCAACATATCAGGGCAGCTTTCTCTGATGATTGTTTTTTTGAAAGCTGTTATCCAGTCTCCTTTTTCTTTTCCTCATGGCTTTTTGGCAGTCCAGTAATTTTTAAATTATCTCTCTTAGATTGATTTTCCAGGTCAGTTGTCTTTCCAATGAGATATTTGACATTTTATTGTATTTTTTGTGTTTTGTTTGACTAGTTCTTGATGTCTCAAGTTCAATTCTATGTTTTAGTAAATTAATTACCTTCTTTTATATTTGGCCAATTGTACTTTTAAAGGAGTTGTGTTATTTAGTGAACCCCCTGCCCCCTGTTTTGGTCAATTTTATTTTTAAGAAGTTGTCTTCCTTTTCTATTTTGCCAAATTTATTTTTAAGGAGTTTTTTTCCTTCAAGTTTTGTGCTTCCTTTTCCAAGCTATTCTTTTGTTTTGTTTTGTTTTTTACCTCAAACCTTCATAATTAACTTTTATGCATCATTTTTCTTCCCATTTTTCTCTTATCTTTCTTTTAAGATCCTTCTTAAACTTTTCCATGAGTGCCTCTTGATCTTGATACCAATTCATATCCCCATTTGTGGCTTCATCAGAAAGTATTTTGGTTTTTTTGTCCTCTTCTAGGTTGGTGTTCTGATCTTCCCTGTCTGGATAGTAGTTTTTTTTTTTTTAATGATTTGAGTTCTCTTTTGCTTTTTACACATTTTAAAAAGATAAGTTTTACTCCTAGGCCACATGGGAGACTGCAGGAGGACAGGGGTCTCTTAATGACTGCTGTGGAGCTAGTAGTACTACAGGATTTCCTGTGTTATGTGAGCCTGGTCAACTTCCACCATGCTGAGGCTCAGGTGCTCACAGTTTGCCTTTTGTAGTTGTGTTTGAGGTCTCACAGCCTGTCTGCTGATCCACTGGTTTTCTGAACCAGAATAGAGTAGTTAATGCTGCTGTGTTTTGGCCAAGAGCCTTCCCAAGATTCCCTGTACTGTTCTTCCTATTATGATGCTTGCACTGAGCCTTGTTCCCCCATATATTGAGATAAACCTTAACGTCCTTTTAAGATATCTTAAGCTGGAAAATTATTATATGTTTATGAGTTCTGTCACTCCAAAATACATTCAAAGATTTAATCTAATATTTATTCTGAGAGAAGCTGGGACTGGCACAAGCATTATCTTGTCTATTCTCTATGATCTTGCCTCCGCCCCCATCCTACATCTCTAGGTTCAGGAGTTCTAAAATCAGAAACAGTAAGGGGAATTGACAAATGGTCATAAAAATGTTGCACTGGCAACAATAAAATTTTATTGGAAAGTCAATTACTTATACCCAATCTGTATCACAGCTAAAAGGCAAAATGGAGTACTTTAAGTCAAGAGGACATAGAAGTCTGAAAAACAATATAATTTTTCACTTTAATGTATCAGGGACCCAAAGGAACTGAATTATTTCTTGTCACAATGGAACAGAATCCCTGAGGATAACTATCACTTGCAGTATCAAGAGGTCAGGGATTCTTTTTTGGTAAAGACTAAGTACAGACCAAAGAGCAATATCCACATAGCTCCGCAAATTATACAACTCTGGAAAATTAAAAACAAACAAAAACAACTTCCAAATTCCCAGAGCTAGCTCTAAAAATAACAATGTAATAAAACCTAAAGTTTCAGAGAATGACCTACCCCAAAATCCCCGTGCCTTTTCTCCTTCATACTCTCATCTCTCCAGGTTTTTCAAGAGATTACTTTCTTCTCGTTTCCCTCTTACCTCTCTGAATATTCCTCCTCTACTAAGAAGGATCCGACTCTCGACCAAGTTCTTTAATTGTAGGTAATTACCAGGTTCTAATCTAGATCCTTTTTTAATTTTCTCTCTACTTACTAATTAACTGGATGATGTCATCACTTTCCATTGTTTTGATTGCTATCTTTATGATGATGATTCTCAAATCTATGTTTTTTGCCCCAATTCTGTTGACTTCCAATACTACATCTCTGGCTTTCTTTCAGATATCTCAAACTGGATACCAGTAAATATCTTAAACTCCTACAATTCCAAACAAAACTCATCATCTTCCTCCCTCAATCCTGTTGCCTCCTTGTTTTGCTGTTGTTTTTTTATTGTTTTCAATCATTTTTCAACTCTCCATTCAGCAATTAAACTGATATTCCTAAAATTAAATCCTGCTTATGTCCTCCCTCTACTTAACAAACTTCAATAGTTTCCTAGTGCCTCAGGACCAAATACTAAATATTGTATTTGGTGTTCAAACTTCTTTATAACCTAATTCCTTCTACCTTTCCAAACTTCTTGTTCCTTATTACCTGATACATACTCTTCAATCCAGTGACACTGACCACTTCTATTTCCTTACTAAAGATACTTCTCTTGTTGCTGTGCATTTTCTTTATCTATTTCCTATGTCTGGAATATAATAACCTAAAAATACTATTGAACAGAGAAAATTATGAGAGTAGGGAAGTTGATATAGAGGTGTCTAGGGTCTGCAAGATTAGTGATATGGTTAGTATGTGGAGGGAGCCTAGACTGTTATCTAGGTGTAGTAGTGCTACTAAAAGGGGAAGGAATCCGATTAGTCTATACAAGAGGAAGTATAAACCTGTATTAAGTCATTCGTCTTGGCTTCCTCATCATGTGATGATGATCAGAGTAGGGATTAGAGTTATATAAAGTCCAATTCAACCATTTTGCATAAAGCATCAGATGTTAAGCATGTCTAAATTAAAACATATTAGATCATTTCTGTTCTTCTTCTTGATGTATTTTTATTTATTTGTTTTTGCACCACAGGAAACCTAAAGAGTCTAATTCTACCTTAAGCACTAGGTAGAGAATCTTGATGGATGAAAGCAAATGAAGACAATTGGGGAGTATTAGAAAATGTATAATAAATATCTGTAAATTTCATATAATTTTTAAATTTTTGCAGAAGGCAGACAATCACACTTCTATTCATATATTTTATATTAATATCTAGTCATTTTTGTTTTTTCAGTGATGAAACTTGTGAATTAATTATGTTTTTAATTGCAAAAATATTTTCCAGGTCTCATATATTCTCTTTCATATTTATTTACATCAATCACATTGAAAACAATAATATTTACTTATACAAGTTAATGAACATGCTCTAGAATTCTTTTTTCTATCTTAAGGAATTCTTGGGTACATTCTTGGGGACAAAAGTCAAGTATATAAATATTGGCTTTTTCTATATAGTTGGGAGAATATATATTTAGAATAGTCCCAAACAATAATAAAACATTAAATCACAAATTATATTGTATACAGTCTGTAAATATTGTATGCATTTTATTTGTTACCTTGAATAATCACACTCAACTTTTATTCTCCTTCAAAGTTTACATAATAAATAGGATTTGAAGTTAGTCATGTCATACTTAGTTGCAATAGCCATCTCTTTTGTCTTCATGACTAGAAATCTTCTATTTGAGTATGTTTCTTTTCACCATACAAATATTATTTTGAATGTTATTTTTATTTTAGAAAAACTTTTATTATATATTTTATTTACATAACATATGCATGGATAACTTTTTCAACATTGACCCTTGCAAAATCTTCTGTTTCAAATTGTCCCTTCCTTCCCCCCACCATTCCACTAGATGGCAGGTACTCCAATAAATTTTAAATATGTTAAATTATATGTTAAATACAATATATGATAACATATATATATATATATATATATATATATATATATAGTTATCTGATTGCATAAGAAAAATCGGCTGATGCTGAGTGAAATGAGCAGGACCAGGAGATCATTATATACTTCAACAACAATACTATATGATGACCAGTTCTTATGGACCTGGCCATCCTCAGCAACGAGATCAACCAAATCATTTCCAATGGAGCAGTAATGAACTGAACCAACTACGCCCAGAGAAAGAACTTTGGGAGATGACTAAAAACCATTACATTGAATTCCCAATCCCTATATTTATGCCCACCTGCATTTTTGATTTCCTTCACAAGCTAATTGTACAATATTTCAGAGTCTGATTCTTTTTGTACAGCAAAATAATGTTTTGGTCATGTATACTTATTGTGTATCTAATTTATATTTTAATGTATTTAACATCTACTGGTCATCCTGCCATCTAGTGGAGGGGGTGGGGGGTAAGAGGTGAAAAATTGGAACAAGAGGTTTGGCAATTGTTAACGCTGTAAAGTTATCCATGCATATAACCTGTAAATAAAAGGCTATTAAATAAAAAAATAAAAGAAAAAATATAAGAAAAATCGGGATTGGAAAGAAAAAAAAAACCTGTGAAGGAAAACAAATATGCAAGCAAACAATAACAAAAAGAGTGAAAATGCTATGTTGTGGTCCATACTCAGTTCCCATGGTCCTCTCTCTGGTGGAGATGGCTCTCTTCATTACTGGACAACTGGAACTGGTTTGAATCCTCTCATTGTTGCAGGGAGACAACTCTATCAGAATTGATCATCTTATAGTCTTATTGCCATGGATAATAATCTCCTGCCTCTGTTCATTTCACTTAGTAGCAGTTCATGTAATTCTCTCCAGGACTCTCTGAAATCATCGTATCGGTCATTTCTTATAGAACAATAATTCCATAAAATTCATGTACCATAATTTATTCAGCCATTCTCCAATGGATGTGCATACATTATGTTTCCACTTTCTAACCAATACAAAAAAGGCTGCCACAAACATTTTTGCACATATGGGTCCCTTTCCCTCCTTTAAGAGCTCGTTGGGATAAAAGCCAAGTAGAAACACTGCTGGATCACAGTTTGATAACTTTTTGAGCATAATTCCAAATTGCTCTCCAGAAGGGTTGGATTAATTCATAGTAACACCAACAATGTATCAGTGTCCCAGGTTTCACAAATCCCTTCCAAAATGCATCATTCTCTTTTCCTGTCATCTTAGCCAATCTGACAAGTGTGTAGTGTTATCTCAGAGTTTTCTTAATTTGCATTTCTCTGATCAATAGTCATTTAGTGCACCTTTTCATATAATTAGAAAAAGTTTCAATTTTTTCCTCAGAAAGTTGTCTGTTCATATCCTTTCACTATTTATCAATTGGAGAATGGTTGATTTATTGTAAATTTGAGTCAATTCTCTCTATATTTTATAAATGAGGCCTTTATCAGAACCTTTGAATGTAAAAATGTTTTTCCAGTCTATTTTTCCCCTCCTTTCCACAACCTCCTCCCCCAGATGACAGGTAGACCAATAAATGTTAAATATGTTAAAGTATATGTTAAATACAATGTATGCATACATATCCACACAATGATTTTGCTGCACAAGAAGATTCGAACTTTGAAATAATGTACAATTAACCCGTGAAGAAAGTCAAAAATGCAAGCAGACAAAAACAGAGGGATTAGAAATGTTATATAGTGGTTCATACTCATGTCCCAGATTTCTTTTGATGGGTATAGCTAGTTCTATTCATTATTGAACAAATAGAACTGATTTGGTTCATCTCGTTGTTGAAGAGAGCCACATACATCAGACTTGATCATCATATAGTATTATTGTTGAAGTATTTAATGATTTCCTGGTCCTGCTCATTTCACTCAGCATCAGTTCATTTTAATGGTAACTGTTGGATTTTGTTACTGATATATAAGAATGATGATGATTTATGTGGATTTATTTTGTTTCCTGCAACTATTCTAAAGGTATAAATTATTTCTAATAGTAGAATTTCTGGGGTTCTCTAAGTAAACTATCATATCATCTGCAAAGAGTAATAATTTGGTTTCCTCATTAACTACTCTAATTCTGTAATCTCTTTCTCAACTCTTATTGCTGAAGGTAGCATTTCTAATACAATATTAATAGTAATGGCGATAGTGGGCAATTTTGATTAACTCCTAATCTTATTGGGAAAGGCTCCAGTTTATCTCCATTATATATAATGCTTACTGATGGTTTTAAATAAATACCACAGATTATTTTAAGAAAAAGTCAATTTATTCCTCTACTCTCAAATGTTTTTAAAATAGGAATGGATGTTGGATTTTATCAAATGATTTTTCTGTATCTATTGAGATGATCATATGTTTTTAGTTAATTTGGTTGTTGATGTAGTCAATTATGTGAATAGTTTTCTTAATATTGAACTAGCCCTGCATTCATGGTATAAATACTACTTGGTTATGGTGTATTATCCTGGGGAAGATTTTCTGTAATCTTTTTGCTAATATTTATTTAAGATTTTAGCCTCAATATTCATTAGGGAGATTGGTCTATACTTTTCTTTTGCTGTTTTCAACCTATCTGGTTTAGGTATCAGTACCATGTCTGTGTCATAAAAAGAAATTTGGTAGGAATCCTTCATTCCCTATATTTTCAAACAGTTTATATAATATTGGAGTTATTTATTCTTTAAATGTCTGGTAGACATTACTATTTAATATTATATTAGAAATGCTAGCTTTGGCAATAAGAGTTGAGAAAGAGATTAAAGGAATAAGAATACGTAATGAGGAAACCAAATTATCACTCTTTGCTGATGATATGATGGTATACTTAGAGAACCCCAAAGATTCTACTAAAACGTTATTAGAAATAATCAACAACTTTAGCAAAGTTGCTGGTTATAAAATAAACCCACATAAATCATCAGCATTCTTATATGTCACTAACAAAATCCAAAAGTCAGAGTTACAATGAGAAATTCCATTTAAAGTAACTACTGATTGTATAAAATATTTAGGAATCTATCTGCCAAGGGAAAATCAGAAACTTTATGAGCAAAACTACAAAACACTTTCCACACAAATTAAGTCTGATCTAACCAACTGGAAAAATATTAAATGCTCTTGGATTGGGCAAGCAAATATAATAAAGATGACAATACTGCCTAAACTAATCTATTTATTTAGCGCTATGGCAATCAGACTCCCCCAAAACTATTTTGATGACCTAGAAAAAATAACAACAAAGTTCATATGGAAAAAACAAAAGGTCAAGAATTTCAAGGGAATTAATGAAAAAAAATCAAATGAAGGTGGCCTAGCTGTACCATATCTAAAATTATATTATAAAGCAGCGGTTACTAAAACCATCTGTTATTGGCTAAGAAATAGACTAGTTGATTAATGGAATAGGTTAGGTTCAAAGGACAATAACTTTAATTATCTAGTGTTTGACAAACCCAAAGACCCCAGTTTTTGGGATAAGATTGCATTATTTGACAAAAATTGCTGGGAAATTGGAAATTAGTATGGTAGAAACTAGACATTGACCCACACTTAACACCGTACATCAAGATAAGGTCAAAATGGTTTCATGATCTAGGCATAAAGAATGAGATTATAAATAAATTGGAAGAGCATAAGAAAGTTTACCTCTCAGACCTGTGGAAGAGGAAGGAATTTATGACCAAAGAAGAACTAGAGATCACTATTGACAACAAAATGGAAAATTTTGATTATATCAAATTGAAAAGTTTTTGTACAAACAAAACTAATGCAGGAAAGATTAGAAGGAAAAAATAAATTGGGAAAACATTTTTACATTCAAAGGTTCTGATAAAGGCCTTATTTCCAAAATATATGGAGAATTGACTCTAATTCATAAGAAATCAAGCTATTCTCCAATTGATAAATGGTCAGACAATTCTCAGATGAAGAAATTAAAACTATTTCTAGCCATAAGAAAATATGTTTCAAATCATTATTAATCAGAGAAATGCAAATTAAGACAACTCTAAGATTCCACTACACACCTGTCAGATTGGCTAGAATGACAGGGAAAGATAATGCAGAATGTTGGAGGGGGTGTGGGAAAACAGGGGCACCAATACATTGTTGGTGGAATTGTGAATACATCCAACCATTCTGGAGAGCAATTTGGAACTATACTCAAAAAGTTATCAAACTCTGCATACCCTTTGATCCGGCAGTATTTCTACTGGGCTTGTACCCCAAAGAGATACTAAAGAAGGGAAAGGGACCTGTATGTGCCAAAATGTTTGTGGCAGCCCGGTTTGTAGTGGCTAGAAGCTGGAAAATGAATGGATGCCTATCAATTGGAGAATAGTTGAGTAAATTGTGGTATATGAATATTATGGAATATTATTGTTCTGTAAGAAATGACCAGCAGGATGAATACAGAGAGGATTGGCAAGACTTACATGAACTGATGCTGAGTGAAATGAGCAGAATCAGGAGATCCTTATATACCTCAACAATTTTACTGTATGAGGATGTATTCTGATGGAAGTGGATTTCTTCTACAAAGAGAAGATCTAACTCAGTTTCAATTGATCAAGGATGGATAGAAGCAGCTACACCCAAAGAAAGAACACTAGAAAATGAATGTAAATGGCTTGCATTTTTGTTTTTCCTCCCCGGTTATTTATACCTTCTGAATCTAATTCTCCTTGAGCAACAAGGGAACTGTTTGGTTCTGCGCACATATATTGTATCTAAGATATACTGTAACTTCTTTAATATGTATAGGACTGCTTGCCATCTAGGGGAGGGGAAAAATCGGAACAGAAATGAGTACAAGGGATAATGTTGTAAAAAAAAAAATTACCCTGGCATGGGTTCTGGCAATAAAAAGTTATTTAAAAAAATAAAAATAAATATTTGGTAGAATTCACATGTAAATTCATCTGGACCTGAGGAAATTTTCTTGAGGGAATTAATTAATAGCTTGTTCTATTTCTTTTTCTAAACTGGGACTATATTTTTGGAGGTATTCATCCGTTTAACTTACCAAATTTATTGGTATAAAATTGAACAAAGTAACTCCTAATTATTGCACTAATTTTCTCTTCATTAGTGGAAAGTTTTCCCTTTTCATTTTTAAGACTAACAATATCATACTCTTCTTTCCTTTTTCTAATCACATTTACTAAAGGTTTATCTATTTTATTGGTTTTTTTTCAGAAAACCAACTTAGTTTTATTCATTAATTCAAAAGTTTTTTTTAACTTTCAATTTTATCAAATTCTCCTTTTAATTTTAGAATTTCAAGTTTAGTATTTGATTGTGAGTTTTTAATTTGCTCTTTTTCTAGCTTTTTAAGTTGCAAGCCCAAGGCATTGAACTTCTCTTTCTCTATTTTATTCAAGTAAGTCTCTAAAGATATCAAATTTCCTCTTTGGTATGTTGTCTCATTATTGTCACTCTTTTGGGTGAAATTATTAATTGTGTCTATAATTTGCTGTTTTAGCCATTCATTATTTAGGATGAGATTCTTTATTTTCCAACTACTTTTTGGTCTATTTTCCCCTGGCTTTTTATTGAATGTAATTTTTGTTGCATTATGATCTGAAGAAAATGCATTTACTATTTCTGCCTTTCTGCATTTGATTCTGAGATATTTATGTTCTAATATATGGTCAATTTTTTTATGGGTTCCATGAACAGCCAAGAAGAAAGTATACTCTTTTTCTGTCTCCATTCAATTTTCTCCAAAGATATATCATACCTAACTTTTCTCGTATTCTATTTACCTCTTTACCTTCTTATTTATTTTGTGATTTGATTTTTCTAGTTCTGAGAGAGCAAGGTTGAGATCTCCACTATTATAGTTTTGCTGTCTATTTATTCTTGCAGCTCTCTTAACTTCTCCTTTAGGAATGTTCATGCTATACCACTTGGTGCATATATATTTAGTATTGATATTACTTCATTGTCTATGGTACCCTTTAGCAATATAGTTTCCTTTCTTATCTTATTTAATTAAATCAATTTTTGCTTTTGCTTGATCTGAGATCAGGATGGCTACCCTGTATTGTTTTGTTTTGTTTTATTTTTACTTCATTTGAAGCCTAGATTATGCTCCAGACTTTTACTTTTACTCTGTATGTATCACTCTTCTTTAAATGTATTTCTTGTAAACAACTTATTGTAGTATTCTGGTTTTTAATCCATTCTGCTATCTGCTTCTGCTGTATGGGTGAGTTCAGCCCATTCACATTTACGGTTAAAACTACTAATTCTGTATTTCCTGCCATCTTACTATCCCTACATTATACTTTTCTCTTTCTTTTTTCCCTTTCCCTCCTCCCCAGTATTTAACTTATGAGCCCCACATGCCTCAAGTAGCCATCCCCCTTTAGAGTCTTTCCCCCTTTCTTATACCTTTCCCCTACAATTTCTGTTTTCCCTTCTATTTAGCCTAACCTTTCCCTTTTTGCCTATCCTCTCCCACTTTTCAGTAAGGTGAGAGAAGTTTCTTTGCAAACCAAAAAGTTGCCATTATATCTCCTTTTTTCTATATTTATGTTTCTTTTATTATTTTATTATCTGAACTTCAGAATATATTTCATTTTTCCAATTCACGAACTAAATATGTCTAATATTTTCTCTTTTAGCCAAATCTGATGAGAATAAGATTCACACAATGTTCATATCCATCCCTTCTTTCCCTTAAATGGAAGAGGCCTTTGCCTCTTCATGAAATGTAATTTCCCTAATTTTACCTCTTTTTTTCCTCTTTTACTGATACAATCCCCTTTCCATCTCTAGTTCCTTTATACTATAACAATAAAATCAAATTATACATGTACTCCCTAGATATACTCATAACAGAAATATAGTTCTCACGAGTTCTTTTTAGCTTTTTATGCTTCTCTTGAGTGCATATTTGGTGGTCAAATTTTTTGTTTAGCTCTGTTCTTTTCATCAGAAATACATGGAATTTACCTGTTTCATTGAATGCCCATCTTCTTCCTTGGAAGAAAATGCTTAGTTTAGCTTTCCTCCTTTACATAAAGGTTCATTCCAGTGATTCATGACTTTTCTTATTAAATTTAGGGAATGAATTTCCACTAATCTTTAAATAAGTAGTAAATTAATATGCCAAATTGCATTTCTTGAAAAGAATTAAAGAGAAGCATTCTGGGAAAATAGCAAAATGGGTCAGAAAATTTGAAGCTCTCCAGATTTCTTCCAGAAGAATAACAAATTTGATTTTCTAGACTGATAAAAAAATGAATATGGGACAGAACCGGGGTCTTTTTGGACATTCAAAAAAAAACCCATAGAAAGATTTTAGTGCTGGCTAAATCTGTTTGAAGTATAAACAATTTCAAGCTACTTTTTCAGAAACAGCAAAAACAGAAATGAGTCTTGCATCAACCTGAGTTCAGAGGTAGCCTCAGGCACAGGCACAAGAATTTTCACTTATAGGATGGCATGACAATTATTTGGTATGAAAAGATTGACGGAACCCATGCTGATTAGTAATGTCAGGCCCTGATTCTAGCACATATCCATTGAGTGCAGAAGAAGTGGGTCAGTAACTTATTTGCTATGGACACTTGCAGGAGGGTAAAGCTCTTTCTTGGTTTGGGGGAGACCTGAAGTGAAGTTAGGGGCACAATGCTCCCTACCCCAGAATTAGAGGTGTTTACACTAATAGTTATTTTAAAATAATGAACAAGCAAAAGAAGAAAGAGCCCAACCATAGAAACTGACTTTGGGAATAGGGAAAATCTTGTTTCAACTTCATGAGAGGACAGTGAAATAGAAAAAAAAATTCTCTCCTACCCCAAAGAGTAACATTAGATTGCTATCTACCCAGAAAGAATTTATAGAAGAACTCAAAAAAGACTTCAAAAATCAAATGAGAGAAATTGAGGAAAAACTAAAAAAAAAAAAAAAAAAAGAACCATATAAGAAAAACAAAAAGGTTATGAAAAAATAAAGTTAACCAACTTAAAAAGGAAATGCAGTCTTTAAAAAAAATAATAATGGCTTTTTATTTTTAAAGCACATGCAAAGATAGTTTTCAACATTCATCATTATGTATCCTTACTTTCCAAATTTTTCTCCCTTTCTTCCCACCCTGCTTCTCCCCTAGACAGCAAGAAATCCAATATAGGTAACACGTGTAATTCTTCTAAACATATTTCCACATATATCATGCACATAAGGAAAAGCAGATGAAAAGGAGAAAAAAATAAGAAAGAAAAAGCAGACAAATATGCAAAGAAACAAGAAAAAATGTGAAAATACTATCATATGATCCACATTCAGTCTCCATAGTCTTCTGTCTGGATATCATAAATCTATTTCACTATCATAAGTCTATTGGAATTGCTTTGAATCACCTCATTGTTGAAAAGAGCCAAGTCCATCACAGTTGAAGATACAGAGACTTAATGAAAAAAAAATTTAAAAATTAAAATTAGGCAAGAAGCCAGTGAAATTATAAGATCAATAAATACCAATACAACATATAAATAATGAAAAAAAAAAAAGAACAGAATGTGAAGCATTTTTAAAAAAGAAAAATGGCATATCTAAATAATAGACCAAGAAAAGAAAACATAAGAATGATTGGAATACCTGAAAACTGTGACCAGAGAAAGAACCTTAACACAATAATGCAAGAAATAAACAAAGAAAATTGTCATGGAATCATAGAAGCCAAGGACAAATTAGAAATAGGAAAACAATCCACTGATCACAACTTCAAAGAGATACTACATAAAAACCACATAGAAATGTTATTGTTATTAAATTTCAAAAGCTCCTGGTAAAAGACAAAACTATAAGAAACAACAATAACAAGTTTAAAAATGTTGGAGCTACAATTAGAATTGTATAGGATTAATCAAGTAGTTACAATAAAAGACCAAAGTTCCTGGAATTATATATATATATACATACAGAGAGAGAGAGAGAAAGAGAGAGAGAGAGAGAGAGAGAGAGGTGTGTGTGTGTGTGTGTGTGTGTGTGTGTGTGTTAACAATCAAAAACCTGAACCTATTATATTCAAGAAAACTAACTATAATATTAAATGAAAAAAATGGAAATTCAATAAAATTGTTGGTTTTCAAGACTATCTCACCAAAATCCAAATTTAATAGAAAATTTAACCTAAAAGAGCCAACATCAAAGATTAATTTCAAAGGATTGAACATGTGTAGGTTCTTTATGGTTTTTGCTTGGAAATGTCTAATTTGTGTTAAAGATTGAGAAGAATGATTGGGTAGCTCAAAAGAAAAATTATGTCAGAGTTGCTTATGATCTGATTTTTAAAAGCAAAGTAGTGTAGGAAAAAGTAAAAATAGTAATTATGCTGTACAAAAGAGATGCAGATTTGCCACAGAAGAATTGCCCCAGAGGCATTAAATGTGGGGAAGAGAGCTAGTAGTTCTGAAAATCAACTCACATCAGTAATGAATTATATAATGTTCATATTGTACATGCATGTATATCTATATCTATATCTATACCCTGAAGAATTTAGCACCCAACAAGATCTATAAAGACATAAAGGAATAGGAAATTAGGTAAGGTGGGGTATAGGAGGATGTGTAGATTCATGACAGTGGGACAATGTATATAAATTAATAAGCAAATGATAAAGAATAAGGTGGGGTATAGAATCATGGCAGTGAAACAAAGTGTGTAAATTAATGAGAAAAGGATAAAGGGGGATGTGTGACATAGTATAAGTTGGAGTACAGAGGGGAGTTTACATTAAAGGGAATGGAATAAGACTGTATATAAAAAAGAATGGGATAAAGAGGAAAGAAAAAGTTGGGGAGAAAAGATAAAGAAGGTTCAGTAGGTGAAGAATGTTAAGCAAGGCAAGTTAAGGAGTAGAATTAAAACAGAAGAGTTAGCAAAAATAAGAAATGAGATATATTGAAATGCTATAACACAGATTAGGTATTAGAAATTTAAAAAGTAAGGCTCATAGTCACTGACCTCAGACAAAGTCAAACTTAACAGTTCAGTTAAGGGAGAAATCTATATTATATATCAGCCATATTAATATTACTTTGTATGCAAGTTTACATAAGTGTAAATGTGTTTATACATATGTATGCATGTAGCATAGTGTCTTTCTGAATATATGCGTGCATATGTGCACACAGATATATCTACACACACATACACACACACAAACATACACACACACACACACACACACACATCCATGCTTTATTGTTGCCTATTTGGACATGAGGATGAAAGGGGAAAAAAGAATAAAGTAAATAGTGCACAATAGAAAACAAAAGAATAACTCACAAGGAAGCAAAGATGGATAGTCATGAATGTAATTTCTTCTATAATTGTATATGCTTTGTTTAAAGGAAAATTTACTGTTCCATATTTTGCATACTCCCTGATTTTCTCCTAAGCACATGACACTATTTTGTTTTGTTTTTCTTTTCTGTCTTTCTTTTTAATAATTTTTTTCTTATTTTGTATTTGGTTCAATTTGGGGTGTCATAACTAAGGAATATGTAATTCAATATATGAACTAATAATCATTTTTGAAATGTCTAATATGGTGGTCACAGCTCTATGACCTACAGTTACAAAAATGAAGAAGTATATAAAAATAAAAGAAAAATAAAAGCTCTTTTCTTATGGGTTACACATTCTGCATTGTGACTCAAGTAATTTAAAAACTAAGGCAATTGGTAGGAGAAAACTACTAGGGATTAAGAGAGTAAGATATATTTAGAAGATTATTTTAAAGGAAAGCCTATTCAGCTCTTAACTATTTTGGGGTTTTTTGTTTGTTTGATTTTGGTTTGCCCAGTACAAATGTTTCATAACTTATCTTCTTTAATGTAAAACATAAATAAATAAATGTTCCTGTGGATTTAAAGAATGGAGAAGATGAGTAGAGGAAGTAAGTGCTGCAAATAGAACTGAAAATTGACCTAGAAATCATAAGAAATGCTTCTACATGTTAATATTTTGATAATGAAATAGGATTTTTTTTATTTTTTCCCTAGGCTATTTTCAGGAAAAGAATTCTTTGTCAGTAGGCAGATTCTAGTCCTAAACTTATAAGTTATAAGCTGTTTTTGTGCCAATATGTTTTGTTCTAATTGCAAGTGAAATATTACATATTATATATGTAATATAATACATTTTACATGTTAATCTGTTACATATTAATGACTTCTTAGATTTGATTTTAAGCTTGCAAGCTGTGGTCTAATTCTAAAATCATCTCAAAATTGTTTTCCTCACACTTCGGTTGTATCTATGGAGAGAGAAAAAAAAAAAGATGTGTGCATACTGAGAAAACAGAAACATAGTTTGGATTATGCCTTCTGCTTCTGAAATTCTTAATTAATTTATAGTGAATCCTTGACCTATCCCAAGGTAGCACAATTGGATGCAGTATACAAATATTTCTAAAACTCATGTATCATTTTTAGAATCCTCTAAGGGTTCTAATTGCTAGAGAAGAGCCAGCTTAGTTTTTTAACCTTCCATTCTCACTCTTTTATCTTGCATTAATGCATATTATGCTTTCTCTTCCTGGCATAAAGCACGAAAATTTGAAGTTTGTCCTTGATACTTGTTCCCAGTTCCCTAAAACTAAGAATGCTTACCAAAAGAAGAGATTTTCCCATCCATTCAGAATTACTTAGGCAGGACAATGGGAAAGAAAGAAAAGAAAGAAAGAAAGAAAGAAAGAAAGAAAGAAAGAAAGAAAGAAAGAAAGAAAGGAAAGAAAGAAACAAAGAAAGAAAGAAAGGGAGGGAAGGAGGAAGGGAGGGAGGGAGAAAGAGAGAAAGGGAGAAAGGGAGAAAGGGTGAGAGAAAGGAAAGAGAGAGAAAGAATAGAAAAAGAAAGAAAGAATAAAAAAGAAACAAAGAACCCATTTTTTTCCCAAAGCACAAGTAAAGAAGATCATTGTTTTTATTCACTCTGTAACTTTCAAGACAACACCAGATACATTTTTCTTTTTTTTTTTTTTAATTTAATAGCCTTTTATTTACAGGTTATATGCATGGGTAACTTTACAGCATTAACAATTGCCAAACCTCTTGTTCCAATTTTTCACCTCTTACCCCCTACCCCCTCCCCCAGATGGCAGGATGACCAGTAGATGTTAAATATATTAAAATATAAATTAGATACACAATAAGTATAAATGACCAAACCGTTATTTTGCTGTACAAAAAGAATCAGACGCTGAAATATTGTACAATTAGCTTGTGAAGGAAATAAAAAATGCAGGTGGGCATAAATATAGGGATTGGGAATTCAATGTAATGGTTTTTAGTCATCTCCCAGAGTTCTTTCTCTGGGCGTAGCTGGTTCAGTTCATTACTGCTCCATTGGAAATGATTTGGTTGATCTCGTTGCTGAGGATGGCCAGGTCCATCAGAATTGATCATCATATAGTATTGTTGTTGAAGTATATAATGCTCTCACCAGATACATTTTTAAAGAACCTATTTCTGACTCATTTGGGAGAGATAATACAAAACAATAATGCAATAATCGAGGGCAAGCCAAGAAGCTGCTAGAATTAATGAAAAACTTTTTAAAGGAATTATGATTAAAAACTATATGTGAAGGCATTTAAAAAGAAAAAAAAGTCTAGGAAACATACCTGCAGCAGCAATAGCAAAGAAAATGCATTTTTCTAGGATATGAAAGGTCAGACCAGACCTTCAAGAAGAAAAAGAAGGATAAAGCAAGTGGTACTGTGTCTTGGACTCTTTATCCTTTATTTAGACCAAGTAAAATATTAAGAAAATGTTTCATCAAGGATGATTAAGCGCTTTATTTCTTTTAGTCTATATGGACAGGTACTGAAATGAATACTTTTGAAGGGTTGTTTTCTTTTGTTCTTAATTGAAAATGGTAAATGAAGTATTTACCATCCAGAAAATGAACAATAAGATGCTTTGAATGAAAATATAATTCATGAAAATTCTTCCTTTAAAGCAAGAGTATTGTTAACTCATTCGAGAGCAGAGACAAACTATTCTGCTCTTAAAGATCAAAAAAATAGAATTCTATTAGCTTCTATGCCAATGTCTTAATAACCACCAGTTCAATAAATGCTTTTTAATGGTTACCCTGAATCCCTCCTTCTATCATGTAATATATTTTTTTAAATTTCATGTAATAGCAGTTAATTAAATCAATAGAATTTCCAAGGTGATTTTTGTTTTGTTTTGTTTTGTTTATTTTTTCCACTTAATTTTTTCCTTGGTTTATATTAGAAAAAGGAAAAAAATATATTCGTGGAATGTAACAAAAATTAATAATATTTTCCATGGTCTAGCAGCACTGCTCTGTATATCTTTATTCTGGTTAATGTAACAATCAGGACAATTGTGAAGACACTGCAGCATAGAGTGCAGCTTCTTCCCAGTATTAGTTTTTTTTTTCTTTTATTTCCTCATAATTTCTTCAGTCTTCTCATCTTATTCTCTACATATAAATTCTGATTTTTATTGTATCACAGAACATCCGTGTTAGAAATAACCTTAGAAAACATCTCTTTCTTTCTCAACCAAATTTTTGAAAATAAAAAGGGAGTGGGGGGCTATATGCACTCTTTGTCTTCACTTCTCTTTCTGATATTCTCTTTTTAATCTTCTGTAATTTTGCTTCCAAACTCATTATCCAACTGCAAAAACTTTCCAAATTTTCCAGTCCTTTCCAAATGGTAAAATCAAGTAACATTTTATCAGTTCATATTTTCCTCAACTTCTTAGGAGAATTTATTAATGTTAACCACTTTATTCTGGGTAATCTCAGTTCTTGAAATTTAATGATCCTGAATTCCTTTGAATTAACACATCATTCTGGTCATCACACTGCTTCTCATTCTTGTTTAATTAATTTTCATTTAAGTCACTCTTATTCTAAGCGTGCCAAGAAACTCTGTCATGCCATCCCTTGTCTTTTCTTTCTATATTTTCACAATATTGAGCTTATATTCTACCTCTTCTGGATCTGATTATTATCTTCTGTAACTGATTTCATGTATTTTTACATATGGGCATATATATTTGCATATTTTACTATATAGTGTGCATGTATATGCATGCACATACAAGCGATTTATATAATTCTAGTCTCTTCTCAGTTTTCTATGATCATATGCCTAAAGGCTTGTATTTCAAACTGGATTTATTTTATATTTACCTCAAACTCATCATACTGAAAATAAAAAGAAAAGAACATATGTTTTTCACAAAAACAACACTTCTGAACATTTCTGTTTGTCAAGAATACCATCAATTTTTCTGTGACCCACATTTGTAAACTCTTTATAATTCTTAAAAAATCATTGTCACCCACTCGATATTTCCACTTAAATTCTAAATGTTGTCACTTCCCTTATCACAGTATTTCTTGCATCTATCCCACCTTGCCAATCACAAACAATATTCTGGTTTAGAACTTCATTATTTCTCTATTGAATCATTATTATGGATTCACGGGCACAAACCCATCCTCCATCCAGCTAACAAAATTGTGAATATTGTAATAACTATACAAGCATAATAATTGAATCCCTTTATCAATGATACCAATAGAACCATGTGTTTATAGAATAAAATATGAATTACTTTGGACTTTTTAAAACATGAACTAAATATGGTTTTATATTTTCTGACCTAATAGTATTCTCTTTTTTCAGATTAAATGTAAAGATAGTTATCAACATTATTTTTTTATAATTGTGATTTCCAATTATTGTTCTCCCTTCCATTTGCAAGTTTTAAATCAACATACAAATAAATTAAAATAAAGTGAAGTTATAAGGCTCAAAGTAAAACAAAGCAAAACAAATATTGATTTTGCTTTCATTTGGTTTGTTTGGTTTGGTTTGAGTATGGCATAATGTTAACTCTTACTGAGATTGAAATACACTAAAATTCATATTATATGAATTTTTAATAGATTTATGCCATTCTAAATCTGTCAATCTAAAATTTAAGCAATCTAAATAAAAGAAAATGTCTTTACATTTATCTCTATTATATTAACTCTTATTGAATTTGACCTGTGTGAGTATGTGTTTTAACTTATGAGTATATGTCTGTATCTTCTCAGAATGTTATGTATTCTTTTCAGATTTGTGGCAACTGCAAATTTTGTTATGTGCATATGAGCATTTATCTAAAGCATTGATAAAAATGTTGACTAGGATAGGGTTAAGGACTATAGTTTCTTAGGCTTTTTTTTTCAGATTGATATTATTGTTTATATTACTCCTTTAATTCAGAAATTTATCCAGTTCCAAATTCTCTTTCTTATGATAATACGACAAATATTCATATCTAAAAGATAATTGAGAAAAATTTAATCAAGTATTTTATTGAATTCCAGATATTCTGTAATAAGTCCTCACTACTCCATTAATTTACATGTCTAGAAGTCAATACTGATAAAAAGAAAATTCATGCAGTCTGGCAAGACATTCTATATAGATCAGTGTGATACAACTTCTTTCCAGCTCATTCAGGCACATGGTAAAATTAATTCAGTGAGGGCATTGCCTCACTTGTCTTGGGTGTCAATATAAATTCATTAAAAAAAAAACTATTTGGTTCACTACATACTATGCCAATGCCTAGAATAATATAGTAATAGCTCAAGGTGTAACATTTTCTATGTCCCAGGCATTGTACTAAGCCCTTTGTAATTTTTATATCAATCAATTAAACATGCTAATATTATCCCCATTTTACAGTTTAGAAAACTGAGGCAATTACAGATTAAGTGACTTGCCCAAGTTTACATAATAAGTGTGCAAAGCTGCATTTAAATTAAGATAGAAAATTAAAATAAATAGTAAATATTTTACAAAATCCATATATTTAGGCACATATTAATTTGCTAATAATGTATTATCACCTAATTTAAGAGTAAAAGCCAAAGTATAATTAGTTTAATAAAATGTATGAGTCAATCACAAATACGGAATTAACAATTTTGGTTCTATCATTTGCAGACTAAACACTTAATTACCACAGAAACTTTAGCTATGGTGTCCAATATAAGTTTCACATCTAAAAACACATCTAAAATAAATACTCTGTTTCCAGCCATTCCTTTTATTCTCTTACATACTAATATGAAGTATCATATCCCTGCCAAATTCCTCATCATTCTTCTATAACAAGTTTTTTTTTTTGGTATATCAGAATGAATTTCACACAAAATTATGAATACCACCAAAAAAGTGAAAAATACTCTTATCTGCATTGAGATTATAGCAGCTCTTTCTCTGAAAGTGAAAATGTTTTTTCTTCATAAGTTCCACATAATTATCTCAGGTCACTTTACATCATTTTATTATTTTTAAATTCAGGAATGACATATTCTTATTAAATTTAAGTTCTCCATTTATATTTGAGAAATGAGTCCTATATAAGAGAAATTTGCTAGGAAAAAAAATCCCAGCTTTCTGTTTTCTTTCTAATCTTAGTTGCACAGATTTTCTTTTGGCAAAAACTTTTTAATTTTTGTTACTTGAAAATTTACTTTAATTGGGAATTTAATTCCCTTGAATTAATATTACTTGAATTAATTATTCTATAAATGTCTGCTTGAATTCACTTTTGAATCCATCTGATCCTGTGCATTTTTTCCTTAAGGAATCCATTAATGGCTTGTCCAATTCTTTTAAGATGAGGTTATTTCTCTTCTACTAATTTAGGATTCATACACACATGTATGTATATGTGTATTTATGTAAATACAGACACATATTTTCTAGATATATGCACACACATATATATTTGTGTACATATGAATACACACATACATACATGTATATTTGCATACACAAAAAAACACACACAAGTATGTGCATGCATACATTTTCCCTTGTGTACTGTTTTGGCTGCATCTCATAATATTTGGTATGGTGTCTCATTGATGTCATTCTCTTTAATAAAGTTATTGATTTCTTCTAAGATTCATTCTTTTACCCACTCAGTCATTGGTATCAGATTATTTAATTTCTGGCTAACATTTAATCTATTTTTCCATAGATCCTTGTTGAATATATAAATGCATTAGATGTCCCTACTTTTCTGCATTTGATTATGAGATTTTCAAATGCGAATATATAGTCAATTTTAATGTCACACACTACTGAGAAAATATATATTTCCTTGAATTCTTATTCATATTTTTCAAAGGTCAATCATATCTAACTTTTCTAAAAATCTCTTCATTTCCTTAAGTACTTTCTCATGTATTTATTTTTCTTAGATTTCATGTACTTCTTAGGGGTGCAGGAAGTTGATGTTCTTAACTAGTAACCATTTATTTCATCCTATATTTTACTTATCTATTTTAAAATTTAGATGTTCTCTAAATCAGGAGAGAGAACTACGGAGACTGAATGCATATCAAAGCATAATATTTTTGCCATTATTTGGAAAATATTACAAATTCTGGTGTTTAATTCACTCTGCTATCTGCTTCTCTTTTATGGACAAGTTCATCCTATTCATATTCCCTGTCATTATTACAAATTCTATTTTCCTCCATTCACTTATCCCTCTTTTTACCATTTCCTTTTCTCTTCGCACACTGTGTTTCCTTAGCAGTGTTTCATTTCTTAGTACTCCCTTTACAAATACAGTTTTGTTTCTTTCTTCTCCTTTTTTTTGGGGGGGATGGGGGGCAGAGTGGTTCCCAGCCCTCTTACTTTTTTTAGGGTAAAATAGATTTGTAAGTATTCCCTCTTTAAGTTAATTGACATGAGAATCATTTTTTCATCATTGCCTGCCATTTCCATTTCCATTTTTCCCCCCACTGTATTATGCTTTTTGTATTTTTTCAAGTGACATTACTAATCCCATTCTACCTCTCCTTTCCTTCTTTGCTTAGTGAAATCCTCTTTCTCTTTCCTTCTTTTTCTTATATCATTACATTATAATAAGTTTATACCAAGGCACCTTCTCTATATATCATTATAACTGCTCATATAATGATAAAGTTCTTAAGCATTACAAGTATAATCTTCCCATGTAAAAATGCAAACAGTTTAAGCTAATTGAATTCTGTTTACTTTTTTCGGTTTCTTGAGTCTTATTTGAATATTAAATTTTCTTCTCCCAAAAGAGATTTTTAAAAAGAGCCATTAAATGCAAAAATATTTATAGCAGCTCTCTTCTCAGGGAAAAAATTTGAAAACTGAAGGGATGTCCATCACTTGAGGAAGTACTGAATAAATTGTGGTATGTGATTATTTTGGAATATTATTGTTCTGTGGAAAATGATGAGTAGGATTCTCTCAAAAAAACGTGAAAAGTCCTTCATGAATTCAACAAAGTGAAACGTATTGTATACAAAGTAATAACAATAAATTGTTCTCTTGTGGGGGGAGAGAAAAAAATTATAACACAAAGTTCTTCATAGGTGACTGTTGAAAACTATCTTGTGTGTAGTTGGGAAAATAATATACTATCATAAAAGAATAAATTTAATTTTATGTTCAACTCTGTTGTTTTCATGTAGAATTTTTGAGGGGCCACTAGGTGGTGCAGTGGATAGAGTATCAGCTCTGAAGTCAGGAGAACATGAGTTCAAATCTGACCTCAGCTACTTAATGCTTCCTAGCTGTGTGACCATTGGTGAGTCACTTAACCCCAATTGCCTCAGGGGAAAAAAAGTTTGAAATTTCTCTGTTTCATTGAATTTCCATTTTATCTAATAAAAATTATACTCAGTTTTCCTGGGTAAGATTTTTGGTCATAATCCTAGCTCTTTTCCCTTTCAGAATATCATACTCTAAGCCCTTTCATCCTTTAATATAGAAACTGCTAAATCCTGCCCAATTCTATGGCTCCACATAAATTGATTTTTTTGCTTTTAGTATTTTGTTCTTGACCTGGGAGCAGGGCAAACTATGTGCTAATTTTCACATTTCTCTCACAATTTTCATTAAAATTTTATATGAAAGGGAAAAAGGAATGCCATGTTAACTGTGCATTTTATGAAAAAATAGCATTAAGCAACAGCATATTTTAAAACTGTCATAATCATTTCACAGGAAGACATCTTGTCATTTCAATAATTTTCATCCTAAATTTGATCTCAGGTCTTTATAGGAACCATTCTTCATGGCTAAAATGATCATAAGGTAAAAAAAAAAAAATTGCCCATCAACAAAGGGGGTGAAAATCTCATAAGCACCTGTTTCATGCCATAATTCCATTCTACTCTTATTTAATTGTGTCTATCACAGTGTTCTTCTTGCTCAATTCATTTCTGCTATTTCTAAAAGAATGGTATGGATAAAATAAAGAAAACAAAATCTAGCTGTGTCTGAAAGCATTTGCAGAGTTCAGAATCTCATACCTTGTTCCTAAAGTAGTTTATTATTTTTCAATTTCTGAGCAGCAGCTTCCATTATACTCGGAAGTGGAAGTTTGTTCAGTTTGAACTTTCTTGGATTGAAATTAAATAGCCTTTCCACTAGTATTAAAACACACATATGCACACATGAATGCCTTTCACAGAAATAAAATGAATATTCAATGAACTATTCTGAACTGAATGGCCTCTTCACAATTCATAATTTGTTTCATAATTCTACCTTAAGATATATTAGAAAACTTTGTCTTCTGCCTAATGACTATGTGTTCTTTTATTCATTTTAAAGAGAAATTTCACATTTTCTTCATTGCTCAGCTACCTAAGTTCCCTTTTTGAAGGGCTACAGTTACTTTCTAGGCACATTTTCATGTTAGTTGGGTCTTTCAATTTAAAAAGATTTCACAATTATTTTCTAATGCAATTTTATATACTTTTATGAATTTTTTTCCTTCCCACAGACATATAATCTTACAAAATCAAGTATCTGAAATAGCATTGTAAGAATATCAGGACATTTTATTGTAATTCATACTCTGAACAAGAGAACATTAACATTCTAAAAGAATTACATTAAAGGTGCATTTTCTGATTGTGTATATTATTCCCTTGGGGATATTCAGGAGAGAAAAAAATAAGACTAAACAAAAGGAACTAAGTTGTAATAGATTTTCTTCTTATTTTTTTTTATTTTTGCACTTAATAGCATTTTATTTTTTCAAATACATATAAAAATATATTTCAACATTCATTTTTTTGTAAGATTTTGAGTTTGAATCTTTTCTCCCTCCTTCCTCCCTTCCCCAAGACAGGGAATTGTTGTAATTTGCATTTCTCTAATCAATAATGATTTGGAACATTTTTTTCACATGACTATAGATAGCTTAATGTCTTCACGAAAAACTGCCTATTCATATTTTTTGACCATTTTATCATTTGGGAAATGACATTTATTCCCACAAATTTGAGTCAGTTTTTTATATATTTGAGAAAATATGCCTTTATCAGAAACACTGGCTATAAAACATCATTTCCCAGCTTTCTGTCAAATAGACTTTTCTGTCAAATAGCAACCTATTTATCAGCATCATCAGTAAAAAGTTGCATTTACAATATTTTTTCTATATAGCAAAAGCCTGTCTCTTTCAAGTACCAATGGGATTATTTTAACTTTTTTTTCCCACATAAATTTTTTAAGTACACACTTTCCTTCTTTCTTGAATAGAAGACACTGAACATAATTTAACTTTTCTTTTCTTGAGAACTCAAAGTTCATCTTTTGTTTATGGCAGGAATACTGTTTTGTATTTATGTATTCCCCCCCCCCCCTTCTACTCTCTTTACTGTTAGATTACTCTCATTTCTATTGCAACTAACAGCCAACTATTTCTCTTGGCTTTAAGTATGTTATTCCTAATACAATGTGGTCTGAGAAATCAGATAACAAGATAGAAAATGAGCCTTATATGAAATCTAATAAAACTCTCGAGATACCTAATATAGATATTGTATGAAAAAAGAAACAAACATTGTGAAAGCTCTTTCAATGACTCTCAGGCAATTGTTTCGATTGTTTAGCTGTTAGGGGATATGTCTAGATTATTACGGTTTCTTGAAACTTGAATTTCAGATAACCTGGGTTTGAATTAGGACTCAGCATCTATTTTCCAACAAAGAGTAATTGGTAACTGCTTTTAGAATCTTTGCTTTTGCCAATCTCCTTGTGAACTTCATGCCTCATTCAATTTATTGCCATCTTCCCTTCACTTCCCTTTATATATTCAAGCATCATAACTCATGCTTTGGATTCAAGAGTTTGATATTAATATTGAAATACTTTTAAAATATTCTAAACAACATTTTTTTTTTATTCACAAAACATTACATAGGCCATTTCCTCAATTCTACAACAAAAGCAAATTTAGGATATTGAATTTCCTAGTTTTTGGAAACAAATCTGTTTTGGTTATTTCCTGTCAGTAGATTTTAATTGTGACTTTGGGGGTTTTTTAGTATTGTAAAAATTAGAATTTGTTTGAGTCCTTAAAAACTAAGTGAATGCCCATCGGTTGGAAAATGGCTGAATAAATTATAGCATATATTAATGTTAGAGAATATTATTATATAATTATCAACAGGATGATTTTAGAGAGATATCATATGAACTGAGACTAAGTGAAATGAGTAGAATCAAGAGATCATTGTTCACAGCAATGGCAAGATTATAAAATGATCAATTCTGATGGATGTAGCTCTCTTCAACAATGAACCAATTCAGACCAGTTCTAATACTCTTGTCATGATGAGAGCTATTTACACCCAGAGAGAGGACTGTGGAAACTGAGGGTGGAATGCAAAATAACATTTTCGCTTCTTTTATTTCTGTTTGCTTGAATTTTATTTTCTTTCTCATTTTTTCCCTTTTTGATCTGATTCTTCTTGTGCAGCAAGATCATTGTATAAATACATATACCTAAAAATATTATTTGTCTTGATATTCTTGACTTTTTGTTGATTCCAGATGAATTTTGTTATTATTTTTCCTACCCCTATAGAATAACTTTTGGTAGTTTGTTTGGCATGATATTACATGGGTAAATTGATTTAGGTAGAACTGTAATTGTTATTATTAAATTAACTGTTTATCCATGAAAAACAAAAACAATATTCAGAACAAATATTGATGTCAAGTGTTCATTGAATATTTGAATCAGATATAGAAAAGCAACAATCACATAAAGAAGGATCTGAAAAATGTGTAAAAATCCATGTTATTTACTAACCTTATGGAAATGTTATATATTTATCACACTTGAAGAGAAAACTTAAAGGAATTGTAATACAAGAAATTAGAAATCATCTGCTCCCCTAATGATAAAGAAACTGTAAAGCAGGAGCAAAGTGCAATAAATTGGAAGATTAATACATCATTCTGCACATGTTCATGGCTTCCAAAGACTCCATATCTAAGTTTGTGAAATACCAGAGCTGAAAACTGACTGATATAGCTGTTGTTTTAACCTGTGAGCTTCGATATGTAATCTGGCACTGGGAAAGTGATATGAAAAAAGGAGAGGGAACATTTATTTCAAAAGAAAGTGATAACCAATACTTTGAAAAATGGGGTGATGACCTTTTACAAGATGAACACTAAGCAATTTCACTCACAAATGGATTCTAAAGCCATATGCCTTATACTGTTTCCAAAACCTTATATTATACATAGATGCAATCCAACACATTTCTGATCAATCAAACAGCATTACAATTTACTCTGACAAATGGGGTTGATAAAGCTGCTAATTAATTTTTCATTCAAACCTGAATAATTGAAATGTAACATTGGATTCCTCCTGTGATTCAGTTCATTCAGACAGGGATACTGCTAAATTAAAACTTTTCTTGAAAAGATTAAAAAAAATAAACTACATTTACATAATATGTTTTGGTTCAGGGAAAAAATGTACCAAATCTATTTTCCCTCAAAAAATGTCCTTTGGCCCCATGTTACACAAAATGTGTCTCAACCAATACTTTTATTCTTCAAGGATTTGTTTTTCATCATATTAATCTTTCCCTTCCCCTAAGCAGACTGTAAGTCTCTAAGCTCTAATAAATGTGGTCTGGTTCTGGATGGAAAAAAAAAAATAAATAACTGGGTAGGCAGCTTTCTGTTATTCATTTCCCTCTACTTGGCTAGGCAGATCTCAAATAGCAAAGACACATTTATTGCATCAGTATTTGAAGTTCTTTGAGTTTTGTAGATTCTGTCAGAGTTCCAATTCACCATAACAGTCTTTCAAAATCAGTCTCAATTCTACACTAATTAGACATTGAAGAGGTATTTTAGTGAATGTTCTAAACTTATACTACTAAATAAAAGGGGGGGGGAAATACTTATAAAGACATCAGAAGGTCTAAGTTATTCATTGTTCTATCTTCCAGCTTACTGATCATTCTATACCTTCTCTTTGGAGTCATTTAATTACAAAACTTCCAGTTATAAATGGATTCAGTAGTCACCTATCCCAAATCATAGCTGAAAATTAGCTTCTTTTATAACACATCCAACCAGTTGTTATTCATCTTTGGTTTGATTGAGTGAAGAACTTAAGTACAACTGCTGACTTCAGTATATGTTAGAACCCACATTGTTATCATTAATATATTATTTAACCTTCTTGAGTTTCCATTGCTTCTTTTATGAATGCTGATAATCACATATAATTGTCAATATATATGCATTTGAGATTTCATGAAGAAAGAAATGTCCCTAAAGGTAATTTTCCAATAATTTCTAAATTTTAAAACCAATTATAGACTCTTTAATGTTGAAGGAATGTCAGAGACCATAGATTTCAAACTGGAATGGACTAGTGTGGCAGGCAGAGTGATGGGCCTGAGGTCAAGAAAACATGATTTCAAATGTAATAAAAACTGTTTACCAGCTTTGTGATCCTGAATAAGTCACTTAATCTCTGTTTGGCTCAATTTCCTCAATTTTAAAATGAAGACAATAGTACCTACTTTGCCCATTTGTGAAGTTCAAATGAGGATTTCTCTTTAAGATGCAGGTTACATACAAATACTTTTTAAGTAAAAATCCTCTGGGTATAAATCATTGCAAAATGGTACAGGTAAGATCCCATGGCTTCTGGAAACTGAGTGGATGCCCATCATTTGGAGAATGGCTGAATAAATTGTGGTATATGAATATTATGGAATATTATTGTTCTGTAAGAAATGATCAACAGGATGATTTCAGAAAGGCCTGGAGAGACTTATGTGAACTAATGCTGAGTGAAATGAACAGGACCAGGAGATCATTATACACTTCAACAACAATACTATATGATGATCAATTCTGATGGACCTGGCCCTTTTCAACAATGAGATGAACCAAATAAGCTTTAATAGAGAAGTAATGAATTGAACAAGATATACTCAGTGAAAGAACTCTGGGAGGTGACTATGAACCACTACATAGAATTCCCAATCCCTCTACCTTTATTCGCATGCATTTTTTATTTCCTTCACACACTATTTCAAATCCGATTCTTTTTGAACAGCAAAATAACTGTTTGGACATGTATACTAATATTGTATTTAATTTATACTTTAACATATTTAACATGTATTGGTCGACCTGCCATCTGGGGGAGGGGGTGGGAGGAAGGAAGGGAAAAATTGGAACCAAAGGTTTAGCAACTGCCAGTGCTGTAAAATTACTCATGCATATAACTTGTAAATAAAAAGCTATAATAAATAAATAAAAATTTAAAAAAAAAGATTCCATGACTTCTTCTGAGGTACAAGCTTAATTAAAATATTTAGGAAGATAATTCAGTTTCAATTACCTTATCAAGAAGAGAAAGCCAAAGAATAGGTCCCCTAATGTGTTTCTGTTGTTCTCCCCCATCTTACAAAAACCAAGTTTGGACTCATCATTAGAATATGTTACCTATACTCTTTATTCTTGCAAAGAATATACTTCATTGTTATAAAAATTAATGAAGTAAAAAAAGATAGTTTTTTGTCATGCTATTTCTAGATTATTATGCTCAGTTTATTTTCCTGAGATATCTACCCTCACATGAGTTCTAGAAAAAAGAAAAGTTTTAAGAACAATCAGATGAGGAAGTGTGAGGAAAAAGAGGAAGACAAATGACAGATTAGTGGCAATATCACCAGAGGGCATGAAGACTTAAGTGAACTTGAAGGTCATAGTGATTCTCCCTCTCACAGGCCAGCTTCAGCTCTGCCTACACCAGAGCAGGTCCTTGACCCCTCCCCCCCATCAACTTCACCTTCCAGGATGGAGGGAGAAGGAATAGTGGGAGGGGCAGTGATGCCACCAGCACCTCCCCCACAGGAATCACCCCCTCCTATGACTAGATTGTAAAAGGCACTACTTAAAGCCACAGAGGAAGGGCAGGATTTTGCTGATTTGAGTGTATGTATCCTGTGATTCAACAGTTTAATTCTTCAGGTCAAGAAAGTAGAAGATACACTCCTTTTGATCTAGAAATTCTCAAAGACCTGAAAAAGGCTTGCATTCTTTATGGGGCTACATCATCTTATGTGAAGATGTCATTACAGAAGTTGGCTTATGAAGTTTTAACCCCTAGTGACTGGAAATTTATAGCAAGGACATGCTTAGAATCTGGACAAAACTTGTTGTGGCTTTCTGAGTATAGTGAGCTCTGTAGGATACAAGCCCAATGAAATAGTCAAAGTGGAGTTAATACTCCAATAACTTATAACCAACTAACAGGTTTAGGTTCTTATGCAGACATTCAGTACAAATTAATTACCCCATTGCAGCAATGAGCAAATTGCTTCTGCTGCTATCAAAGCATGGTGTTTTATTCCAGGTAAACAGGAGAAAGGAGAAGCCTTCACAACAATAGTACAAGGGCCAAATGAATACTTTGCTGATTTTGTGGGGCATTTGCAGATCACTGTCATATGAACTACTGGTGAAAATGCAGCAACATAAATTATGATAAGGCAACTTGCTAAAGAAAATGCTAATGAGGTTTGTAGAAGAATTATACTAGGACTACACAAAGATGCTCCTTTAGAGGAGGTCATAAGATACTGTGCCACAGTGGGCACAAATACCTTATATAGCCAGGCTATGATGCAGACTTCCCAAGATCTGAACATGGGAAGACAGGGTCCCTTTTGGCAAGGGATTTCCAGAGAGACTCATCAATGCTTTCAATGTGGTAAAGTAGGGCATATGAAAACCAAAGGTTAGCATAGAGACAGAGTGAGAAAACAAGGTGGGAGAACAAGATCCAAAACCCATATCCAAAATGCAACAGAGGCTTCCATTGGGCATCAGAATGTAGACTGATACAGGGAAATGGGATGAGGGGCCCAAGGCAAAAATATACTTAGGTCATGATGGCAGCTGATGCTAACCTAGAGAGCCTTTAGATGTTTAATACCCAGACATTACCAATCACCCAGGAAGCTATGTGATGGGAGAAAGGGATTACACAATCAGCCAGAAAGCAATCTGATGGGAGAAGGGAATTATAATTGGGAAGCATAGAGTTGTATGCAGCTGGGAAACTGAGATACCTCCTGGAGAGGTGAAATCTGTTCTTCTCTAGCCTATGGATTCCTTACCTCCAGACACAGCAGGCTTGACCATTTCATCTCCCGAGGGTACTTACAAAACAGTGTTCATCCATACACTGATGTGGGTAACTAGAGAAGGTATAGATAATATCCCAATTACTAATACAGGTAGACAATGTGTGACTTTTCAAGCAGGAGAACTAATGGATCAGGTTTACTGATACAGACTCCTAATAAGTAACCTGGTGATAGTTGCCCAGATTCTGACTCCAAGCAAACAGAATTGAGGAATATCCTGGACTGCAGCAGTTACAGCTGACCCACCTATGCTCACTATGTATATAAATGACATACCATTAGAAGGATTGGTAGACACAGGTGCAGATCGAACAGTCTTTAGAAGTGCCAACTGGCCCAGTCACTGGCCAAAGATTAAGGCAGACACCTACATGTCTGGCATAGGAGGATTAATAGCAGCTGAACTTAGTGCTACCCCTTTGAGATGGACTTTTTAAGGCAAAACAGTAGTTTTTACTCCTTTAATAAATGAAAAAATCCCCATCAATCTATGGGGAAGAGATGTTTTACAACAATTAGGATTACAAAGGAATACTTTGGGTTTTTTTTCAGTCAGGGTTGTTGTTGAAGGACTGCCAACATTTTCACCTGTTCCTATCCAATGGAAAACTGATACACCAGTGGATAGAACAGTGGCCCTTGGCTAGCAATAAAATTCAGGCCTCATTAGATATAGTACAGGAGCAACTTGACTAAGGACACTTACAACCTTCTCTAATTCCTAGGAATTCCCCAGTATTTCTTGTAAGAAAGAAATCTGGAAAATGGAGGATGTTGGCTGATTTAAGAAAGGTAAATGAACAAATGGAAACTATGGGAACTCTTCAGCCTGGACTTTCATCTCCTACTCAATTGCCTAGAGAATGGCCTCTTTGGGTTATAGACAATAAGGATTGTTTCTATTCTATCTCTCTAGATAAGGAGGATATGAAAAGGTTTGCCTTTTCAGTGCCCAGCATTAACTTAGTTGAGCCCTATAAAAGATATGAATGGCAGTTTTGTTGATTTATATTGTTTGTTATATCACTACTTGCATGTAAAATTCATGCATGTGTTTTGTTACACCACATTGAGCCTGCAGAGTCATCACTAATAGCCTGTGCTTTATTGCTATGTGCTTATGTAATTCCTCCCATGCTGATAGGTTTGTACATACCTGCTTCTAATAAGACTCTTCAGCCCAGAAACCTGCTAACAATATCTGGCTTGACTTCCCACTTCCCTTTGGTGTTTTTCTTCTCTCTTCTTCAGGGAGAGGGTGACCATATCCTTTTTATTGCTTTCACCTCCCTTCTGAAAAGTCTGGGGGGAGAGAGGGGAGGGAGGGAGGTGATCACCTCCTTTTTGGTGTTTTCACCTCCTTTCCTGAGAAGTAAAGGAGGGAATGATCACTTCCTTTTGGGGATTCTCACCTCACTGAGAAGTCAGGGATGGCATGATCACCTGTTTTCTAAAGCAAAAGAAAGCAGGAGATGTAAAGGGCTGAAACTCTGCATATGTATATTGAAATCAGACAACTGAGCACTTAAGGCTAATTACTTATTGGACAATAACTCTATTATCATATGCTTGGAAAAATGGCCCTTCTCACTATTCTGTGCTGGCTCTATCTTTTGGTGTATACAGATAATCATAGGAGGGATTAGGAGGTGGAGGGAGACAAGCCAGAGTCATTTTGGAGGAGGACGAGAAGGGAGGCTGGTGGAGAGCTAGTGACAGTTTTGTCAATCCCCTTCACTTCTCCCCCTAAAGACCAAGGATTTTTGCTTATCCTGACTCCAGCTGATTCTGAATCCTCCAGGGAACTAACCCGAACTTCACAGAGTGTAATGTTCTCTGTTTCAGTTTTCTTTGGGTCTTTAGGAGCAGCCTTTATTTCAGTTCAGTAATCATCACACAAGTAACTATGGGTTAAAGTCCAAATCCTTTATTGCCTCCTTACCTGGTGCTGGCAGCTTTCTTAGAAGGCTTTCAGAGTCTTTGTTTCAGTGGAGAAGTTAAGGAGGACAGGCCTGCCACCACAGTGCTGATGAACATGGAATTGAATAATCCAAGGGCTTGTGCTTCAGCCTTCAGCCTTCTCTCTTCTCTGGCCTCTGAATCTCTCTGAATCAACCTAGCTAAGGCTTATAGCATATTATATGCTCTACACTGAGTATAAACCAATTATTATATCACTAGGAAACCATTATTTGTTGTAGGATTAAATCAATCATACTGAACCATGCTAAATTAGGTAACCATCATCTCTTATCAACTACACTAACTTAGTATCTTATAAGAATCCTTTGTTTCAAGTTCAGATTTCTGGCCCATAACAAAAGAGAGACAATTTAAGAATCATTTGACTACCTGAAAACTATGATCAAAAAAGATACTGTAGAGTATGTTTCAAGAAATCTTCAAACACACAAGCAAAACCCAAAACCAAAAACACCTGCTCCTATATATTGGAACCAGAGAGCAAAATAATAATTGAAAGAATCAACCGATCAACTACTGAAAGATATTCCACAGGAAAATTTAAAAATATATATATAGTCACAAAATTCCAGAATTGTAAGGTCAAGGAGAAAAAATTACAACCTTCCTGAAAGAAAAAAAATCAGTTATAAGCAATCACAATTAGTACTATTCAGATTTTAACAGCTTCTACAACAAAGGATCTAAGGGCCTGTAACACCATATTCTGGAGGGCAAAAGAGCTTGCATTACATCTAAGAATCAACTACATCGCAATATTGAGCATAGTCTTACAGGGGAAGATATGAACCTTCAATTAAATAAGGGAAATTCAATTATATCTCATTATAAGTTTACATTATTAGAAGTAAACACTAAATTTGATCTTCAAATATAAGACTCAAGAACAGCATAAAAAGGTAAACAGGAAAAAACAATAACAACATACTATTTTAAGGTTAAACTGTTTACAACTACATAGGAAGATCACAACTTATAACTCTTGAGAAATGTCTCTTAGAGCAATTAGAAGGGGGTTTATATAGATAGTGTATGTGAGGATAAGGTAACTTTGATGTGATGATATAAAAAATACATTGTGGGGGAAATAATTATATTGGGAGAAAAAAAGGATGAAGGTGTAAATGGAGCAAATTAGACATAAAAGATCAGTATATTAGACACAGTATAGGGAAAGAGGAGTGAGCATTATTGAAACATTATTCTATGTATTCTCATTCTAATCATTTGATTCTTCAAGTTCATAAAAGACATAAAAATCATTCACTTTTGCAATCTTTATTTTATATTATAAGTTGATCTACTACTTCTCACTTTTACTTTGGCTCAGTTCACATAAATATTTTCATAACTTTCTAAAATCAATAATTTTTCTGTATCTTAACAATGTACTAATATTTCATCACATTCATATAGGACACCTTATTTAGTCATTTTTATTTGATAGATGTCCACATACATTTCAGGAATTTTTTGGTCTTCACAAAAAATAACAGATACAATGAATTTTTGTACATAAGTGACACTTTTCTCTCTCTCTCTTCTTCTTCTTCTTTTTTTTTTTTTTTTTTTTTTTTTTGATAATTGCTTGGTAGAGGACAGACAAATAGAATACCTGGGATAAAGAATATATGCTTTTTTTGTGTAATTCATTCTTAATGAAGGCATGTTGTCTATTATCACCATTTCAATTTCTTGGTGATCACTAACAATTTTAAGATTTTTTTTTTCATTTCTCATTACTTTCACTTCCCCCTTACCCCAAATCAAATTCCAATTGTCTTCAGACTATTACAGCTCATTGCTTTACTTCAATCATTCAAAGATTACTGACCTGGACTTATCAATCATAATTTGCCAATTCTTTCATTCCCTTGTTCTATAATACATTTAATTCTGGTGATATGAAAACACTGAGGGTATATATGTATATATGTGCTCCGATGTTATGTCCTCACTTTTGATTCCTAATTATCTATTTGTAGTTCATCCATTATAGTAGAAAGACATTCTCTTGGGCAGAAAAAAAAAAAAAAAAAAAAAAAAACAGAAACAAAATAAGATTTGTATAGTTCAGTCTATTCTGTGATAATCTTTTTCATATATACAATTCATCTTAAGCAGAAATCCTATCTCATATGTGTATATATGCATATGTATATACATACACATACACACATATATTTATACTTTAAATTATTTTTAATTCCCTTATAATTAATAGCCAATATCTGATTTCTTTTTTATTTTGAGCTTTAATGTAGCTGACATGATTCTTAAACTATCACACCACACTTTTTCTTATCATTCTTTGTGACCTGATTTTAAAATCAATTTTTTGGGTGGTTGTTTGTTTACAAAGTCTCTTTTCTAATCCTTCTCTTTTCATTGTTTCTTTTTGTTTCTTCAGCATTTCATTCAAAAATTATACTTTGTGTCCTGGGCTGAAGCCTTCTAGGTAATTTTAGGTCAGTTTTTTTTTTTTTCTCTTAACATTTGAAAGTTTCTCCCCTAAAATATTTCATACATATAGGAATATATCTGACTTGTCTCCTTTTAATGTCATCATTGTAAGACAGAGTGACCATTTATGATCTACGTATGTAATGCTAGAAGAAACTTTAGAGATCAAATAGTCCAAAATGTATGTTCATGAGGAATTTATAAAGCTCACCCATGTTGAAAATAGAGACAAGATTTGAACCCAAATTCAGCGACTCCATAGCCAGTTTTTTTCTTCCAATCCTGATACTCCAACTTAATAATTATTTTATCTTGATATTCTTTAGTCATTAACACATTAATAGATAAAAACAGTAGATACTCTATTCAAAACAAAAAAATGACCCCTGATCTCAAGGATTTAATAATCTAAAGAGGGAAAATATTTTAGAATTATTTATATTTTTCTCGTGCTATTGAATGATAACCTGACAATTTTCAATAGAGAATATATATTTCTAACTCTTCTGTTGCTGTGACTCTTACAATCATGAAGGCCATACTGTATACAAAGATAGATATCAGGTCATATTTTCACAGAAGTTAATTCTTTGGATGATGGGTGGATATTGTGGGAGTGACTAGTCTGCTTTCTCCCTCTTTCCCATCTCTCTTGAATACTTGTTGTATCTCTGTTTTTTTTTTTCTTTTCTTTTTATGGGCTTCAAAAATTTTGAGACTTTGTCTTAACTTTCAGCAATTTCACTGATTTATTGTATGACCTGGGACATGGAACATTTTAGGGAATCTATAAAACTATAACACCAACATTTTAAAAAACTTTCCAATAAGAGAAATACCCCCCTAATTTGTATATGCACATACATATATGTAGTAACATGCATATATGTGTAATATTCCTTTGTTTATATACACATGATTCATCCATTTGTCCTCCTTAAAAATCTTATTCTACCTCATATCTATATATTACTTCATTTATCTAAGATGATATGTGTGTGCACAAATATATATATATATATATATATATATATATATATATATATATATATATATACATATAGTCTTTTACATTTTGACCAGAGATTATACAAAATAGAAAAACTGGGTGAACACCAGACTGACAATTTATATTAAAGAAAAACCTAATGGTAAGTCCACATGCTTATTAGAGAAAAATCTATACTACTGGTGTCAAACTCAAATGCCAATAAACTATACAAAAAGATTTCGGCAGGGTCCATATTTACTTAGAAAACCATATGTTGAAATTAACTTTGTACTTTATATTTTATTGTGTTATATATTTCTCAAAAACTTTTTAATGACAGTCTTTGATATTTTTTGCCCAAATTAGTATTGTTGTAACTATTCAACTCACCTGGGAAGTGTTTATAACACTATATTTAATCATGTAATATTCATTCATTTATTTATACATTCATTTATTGAACAAATATTTGCTAAATCTATATGATAACAGTTTGAGTCTTTTAAAAGTTTAAAATATTTTTTATAAAATTGAGACATATACAAAGATGACTTTATTGTAAGGTAGAATATTCACCAGTTATTGAAGAAAAGATGACAATGTTTAAGATTGTTCCTTAGAGTGTCCTTGAAACATTTCCTTTATCTTTCTTGTTTTCAATTGCTATACTACATGTTAGGATCTCTGTGTCATCCATTCTTCTCACATGACCATCTCAAAGAAGATTACTTTAATACCCATGAACGGAAAACTCTTTAGACTTTGTGATTAGATACTTCCCTTCAGTCTCATAAGAAAAAGAACACATGTGTCTGAGAAAACAGAGGGAATGCTAAATAGCATTTTTGTAGTATTGTGGGACTGTGATCTCTGATAATTCTCTGGTGAAATTTATTTTGTTTTATGAGAGCATTTTTATTCAAATTATCTTAAAATAAAAAAAGTTGTATTTAATGTCTAAGAAGATATATATGTAATATGTATATTGTATACAGAGAATACATATACATGTGTATTATATGCTATATACAAATACATGTCCTTCCATATTCATTTCAATATATACATATAGTCATATCTGTAAGTGTGCACATGAAAACATATGCATGAGTGTATATTGTTTGACTATGTTCTTATCTTCCTAAGTAATAATATGAACAATATTACATTGTTCTCAAAAAGCTGTTTTCAAAATGAATAGATATATGTGTATATAGTATGTGTATGTGGCATATAAATATATGTGTATACATGTTTGTATGCAAATTTGTGTGTTCATATATCTTCTTACACAATAAGAATAATTCTACTCATTATTTCATTTTCAATCCCCCCTTTTAAATAGAGATATACACATACATAAATATATGCACATATGTATGTATGTTTTTATTCTGTTTACCAATATCAATTCTGTTCTTGTTTTTTTTGCATCTAGTGAGATTATTATAAGATTTTTATATGTTTTGTTATTGATATGGTCAATTATGAGAATAGTATTCCTGATATTGAACCAGTCTTGCATTCCTGGTATAAATCCTACTTTGTCCTAGTTATTATTATGCTGATAAGTTGCTGTGCTCTCTTTGATAATATTGTATTTAAATTTTTTGCATCATTATTCATTAGGGAGATTGTTCTATAATTTTCCTTCCCTGTTTTGGCTCTTCCTGGTTTAGTATTGTTACAATATTGGTGTCACAGAAAGAATTTGACAGGCCACCATCTTTAACTATTTTAGTTTACAAAATAATGGAATTAATTGTTCTTTAAAGGTTTGCTAGAATTCACTTATGAATCTGTGATGACCGTGTTAGCACCCTGGATACTTCAAAATCAGCAGGAGTCAGGATCAGCAAAAGTCCTTGATCTTTATTTTTTGTGGACGGAATGGACACATCAAGTGAGAGGAATCATAACACGAACCTGGCCAGGAGTCACTCTGGCTTTCTCACTCCACCCTCTAAATCCTCCCCCCAATCTCTCACAGATCAAGACAGCACAGAGTAGTGGGCAGGGACATTCTTTCTTCAAGCATATGCTAATAGAGTATTGTCCAGTTGGTAATGAGCCTTAAGTGCTCAGAACTCAGTGCATCAACTTAGTTTCAGCCCATTACATGAATCCATCTGGCTCTGGAGATTTTTTTTTTCATTAGTAATTCATTGATAGCTTGTTCAATTTCTTTTTCCAAAATGGAACTATTTAAATAATTTATTTCCACTTCCAATAATGTGTCAAGCTACATTTTTGTACATATTCATTCATTTCATTTAGATTGCTAAATTTGTTGGCATATAGTGGACCAAAATTGGTCCTAATTATTGCAATATTTTTTTCATTGGTATTAGTTCACTCTTCATTTTTTAATGCTGGTAAGTTTTTTCTTTAACTTTTCTAAATAAATTAAACAAAATAGTTGTTGTTGTTGTTGTTGTTTTCCATAAAACCAATTCTTAGTTTAATTAATTAGTTCAATATTTTTTTTTCAGTGTCATTTTTTAATTTAACTCCTTATGGAATATCTTTTTGGACTTGATCAATGCATTTTTTTCAGTGAGCATTTCTTGTCTCTAATTTGCCCCAGGAAATGGGAGAAGAGGAAAGGAGAGTTAAAATGGAACAAGTCAGATCACATCAAGAGGCACAAAAGACCTATTAAAAGAGAGAGAAAGAAGGGGGGCAAATGAGCATTATCTGGAGTTTAATCTCATCAGTTTGGGCTTAAAAGGGGAACAACATAATAATTCATTGATTTTACTTATAAAGAGGTAGGAGGACAAAACAGAAATAAAAAGGAAGAACTAGATAAAAGGGAGGGCAGAAGCAGTAGGAAAAAAAGAGTAAGAGAATGGAAAAGGGGTGATAGAAAGAAAAACAGGTTGAAAATTAAATTAAAACTGCAAGTAAAAATAGTATCCAGGCTCTTTTTTTGGTCATGGCCTTCAGATAGACCAAAGATTTTTTAAAATTATTTCTTCTGGATCTATTTTCCAGGTTGATTGTTTTTGCAATAAGGTACTTTATATTTTGTTCCATATTTTTTTTTTACTTCACCTGAAACATAATAAATTGTACTCCAGCCTTTTAACTTTACTCTCTCTATATATCTCTATGTTAAATGTGTTTCATGTAAACAACATATTGTAGGATTCCATTTTTTAATCCACTCTGCCATTTGCTTCTTTTTTATGAAATAGTTAATCCCATTTACATCCACAGTTATAATAATTAGCTCTGTATTTCCCTCCATCTATTTTTTCCCCTGTAAATATTTCTGGTATCTCTTTCCACCCTGTAATTAGTAGTAATGTTTTATTTTTTATTTATTGATCCATCCCACCTGTTATCTTATCTCCTATTACCCTCTCCAATCTCATCCAGTACCTGATACTGCATAACCTTCACCCTCTTCTGTTACCTTTTTTATTAGTGTTTCTACCCTCCTTTCTATCCAGTCCTTCTTTTTACTCTAGTTACAGATATCATTTTTCCCATTTAGGGATGTTTAATCTGTAAATAATTCTTATTTCCCCTATTAATCTTTCTATGCTTCTCTTGAGTCCTGTGTTTCAAGATGAAATTTTCTCTTTAGTTCTGATTTTTTCACTAGAAAACACTGAAAAATCTCTTACTCTACTGAAGTTCCATATCCTCCCCTGAAAGATGATGCTCACACTCTCTGGATAGTTAATTCTTGGTTGGTAATTTGCCTCCTGAAATATGTATTCCATACTCTACATCTACAGATGCTGGCAGATTCTGGGTAATCCTGACTCTTGCTCTTTGGTAGCAGCTGGCACATTTTATTCCCTTGAGATTACAGTTCTAGTTGTTTTGCAAACAATACTCCTTGTGGCTATCCTTGTGGTAATTACTTTCCAAAGTCAATTTATGGATTCTTTCAATGACTCTTTCCCCCTCTAGTTCTAATATATCAGGGTAGTTTTACTTATTGACCTTTTGAAGAATGCTGTCTAGGCTCCTTTTTTGATCATAGCCTTTAGGTAGGCCAATAATTTTAAAATTTTCTCTCCTGGATCTATTTTTCAAGTTGGTTATTTTTTTAACTGAATCATTTTACTTTTTTTTTTTTTTCATTCTTTTTTACTTCATTTGACTGATTCTCAATTTTTCATGGAAACATTAGTTTCCATTTCTTTTGTTCTGGTTTTTAATTTGTCATTTTCTTCAGTAAACTTTTGTATCTCTCCATTTGATTAACTCTGTTTTGCAAGGTGTTATTTTCTTCAGGGCTTTTTTTTTTTTTTTTTTTTTTTATAATCTGACCAATTGTATTTTTTAAAGAATTGTTTTCTTTAGTTGATTTTTTCCCTTCCTTTTCCAAGTTATTTTGTATCTCTCTTGTATACCTTTTGTTTCTTTTCTCATTTTTTCTTCTATCTCTCTTCTTTGCCTTTTAAAGTGTATTATGAGCACTTCCAAGAAGCATCTTTGGATTTGAGGCAAATTTGTATCAGTCTTTGAAATTTCTGCTATAGGCATTTTGTCCTTGTCTGAATTGTTGTTTTTGTCTTCCCTGTCACCATATTAGCTTGTATTGTTAAGATTCTTTTCTGTTTCTTGTTCATTTCTTTTCTCCCTCCCTGTTTTGTGCCTTTTATGGTCAACCTCTGCTCCTGGAATAAAGGGAATGCTATTGCTAGCCCTCTGTGCAGCTCTGAGTCTTTCCTTTCAGGGCCCCATGTGTTTGGAATCTTACTCACTGCAGGGGATAACCCTATTTTCTCTCTTTAGGAAACAGCCTGGTTTCCTTAGTTATCATTTTATCTTTTGAGTTGGGACTGGAAGCTGCCTCACTAGTCTGCTTCACTTCTGACCCAGGACTGTGGGGTACAGTTGCTGATTTGCTATGAGTAATCTTTTCTCACTGGTTTTCCTGAACACCGTCTGAGCAAAGCCACACACTGCTTTGACTCTAGTAAGATTGATTTTGCTTGGTTTTCCAATCTATCTTGAGTGGGAGAGTGGTTTTATCCCAGCAGACTATGTTCAGAGACTTGGTGTCATGTTTTGTTTTGTTTTGTTTTTGGGGGGAAACTAGGAAAACTCAAGAAGTTTCCAGCCTTCCATCAACCATCTTGCCTTTGTTCCCCAGAACTCTTTATTTGATATACAGCAGATGGTTGTCACTTTACTTTTTTTTTCATTTTGTTTTGTTTTCTATATTTTTGATAAAAGAAACACTGCTTATTATGATTATCATTGTAATTATTATTGTTATTATTCTATAAAAATGACAGAATGGGCATAAGTGGGAAAAGATACAAATGTTCTTTATGGCTTCCTTCCCTGTTTAGTGCTTTTAACCATGTTACCCATCTATTCAATAAATTTCAATGACTGACTACTGGCTACAGGATTAAAAATAGAATCCTGTTTTCATTAAAAGTTTTTTACAATCCAAACTCCTGATATTTTTCCAGTCTTTATACACATTGCTTGTTTACTCAATTTACTTTGTGATGCAGTGACACTAGCCCATTTATTGTTTCTAACAAAAGAATTTAACACCTGACTGCAAGCATTTTCATTGTCCTGTGTGTGGAGTTATATACTTCATCTTTCCTCTGCTCCTGTCTTCCCTAACTTCCTTCAAGTAATAGCTTTAAAATTCTGCTTTTGAGATATTATTCCTGATCACATTTAATCATGTTCACTATATCCTATCATTATTATTTTCTAAGATTATTTTTGTTATGGTTGATGGTTGGTTGTGAGTTTGTTTTAATTTTGATATTTTCTGATTAGACCAAACCAACTGATAGAATTGCTATATGAAAAATAAAATTTTCTCTTTATGGATGTTTAAGTGTGTGAGAGCAAGAATGAGAGAGAGAGAGAGAGAGAGAGAGAGAGAGAGAGAGAGAGAGAGAGAGAGAGAGTGCTTTGTTATTTGATTTATTTAATTACTTCGAACTGTTTTCTTAAAAAAAAAAAAAAGATGAATGAAATATGGGTGCAATGTTGCATCATAGAGCCATATTTTTTCCTTCTGACAGATGAACCTCTGCTCTCTCTGACCTAATCCAGATCCTCAGAAACCCATTTTAATGGCTATTTTAACTCTATTCCTTTCCCACAGTTCAGTTCATTTTTTTTATTTCTAGCTCAGGAATAAAAATAAAATCAGCATTATTTTTCCTAGAAAATTTCTGTCCAAAAATTAATCTTTAACTTTATTTACCAACTCTCTCCTGTAACTTCCCTGACTGAAATATACTTACTTAATATTTTCATATCTTTATTGTCTTTGTGAAATAGAATGTAAATTCTTTTAGAAAATAATTGTGTTGGGGTACTTAGGTAGTACAATAGATAGAGAACTGGCCCTGAGTTCAAATCCAGCCTCAAACACTTGCCACTTCCTATTTGTGTGACTCTTGATCAATCACTTAATCCTTATTACCTCAAACCAAAAAAGAAAGAAAAAGAAAATAGCTTTCATTTTTTTTATTTCACATTATAAAACTTTTTCAATCATTTTCACCATAAACAGTCATATTTGTATTTTACCTTACAATTTAAAAGATATTAAAAAAAAAAAGTTACTTTGGGGGCAGCTAGATGGCTCAGTGGATAGAACAATGGACCTGAGTTCAAATTTGACCTCAGATACTTAATACTTACTAGCTATGTGACCCTGGTCAAGTCACTTAACACCAATTGCCTCAGCAAAAAATAAATAAATAAATAAATAAATAGTTATTTTGATATAGTTTTGCCCTAAATGCACTCCTAATCTTCCAAGAGTTCAGATATCCCACATTCATTGTTTCATCACTTAAGTGACACTGATATTTATCAAATGACAAGACCTGAGTTGATAAATTATTTAAGTTAAATGATAGATTTCATATTTTATTGTTGTTCTTTTATTTATCACCAAATTTTCTAAGTGTTTGTTGTTTTCTCATATGTAACTGATATTCTTTACTGTTTATTCCATTCCAGTTGTTCAGACTGGCTATTCATTTGTCAGTCTCTTAATGTGAAGTTTTACCCAAATTGTCTTTCCATATTTGTTTTTATCAGGGTTCTTTTTTCATTCTTAATTTTTCTGCTTATATGGTAACTGTGATAACTTGTATTTTAAATGGTTAACAATTATACAGGAGATGCAATATCCATTATTCCTTTGATATCAGAGGCCCAAAGGTTATACCCATATATGCCTATATGTGTATGATTTAATAATCTTAATTAAGATGCAATAGTTGAAGTAAGAATTTCTGAATATCTGCATCATTTTCTTCTATAGCACTTCTGTGTTTTATGGCTTTGATAATTGCTGCATTTCACACATATACCAAATTATCTTAAGGAAGTAAAAATGGGAACATTTTCAAAACAATATGAGAACTTATTGGCTTCTCTGTCATAAATGCTAATTGAAATTTTATAAACCCTTCGAAAATTATATTAAAAACATATTCCTTAGAATACACTTTAAATTTGAGAAAGCTTGGATGTGCTAAATTTAGACTAAATCCGTACCTTTAGCTGACTATTGCCCTTAAAAATCCCTATTCAATATAATTTTATTTTTTGAATTAACATAGATACCTTAAAAAATCTATTACTCCTGTTTTTGAACCATCATGATAAACTTATAGTATTTACTTTTGTTTTTCAAATAGTACATTTTCTTAGAAGACTGTGAATATATATACTGATTATCTGTGCCTGTTCTTTCTATAATGTGCCATGCTTTATTCTTGTCAGCTGAAAAGTTGTAAAGCTAAGCTATAGCCCTTTCTGATACAGACTATATACTTATTTGTTTTGCAGTTGACAAATATGATGCAGTATATCCATTCAATGGGACCATCTACAAACTACCTAGAATTTGACTTCCTGAGTCCTACTGTCTACCTTCCTATATCTTAACTTGCTATCTTTCACTACTCCATCATTTCATATAAACAATTTTTCATATTGCTCACAAAGTGGATTTTCAAAAGTTGACTGTGTGGTCTTCAAATTTTTAATGCTCCTCATATGATCATGATACTGATAATTTTAGGATAATTTGTACTATATTTTTATTTGTCTTATCTTGAGCATCCATTAGCACCTCATAATGTTATCCCTTTTTGATGAACTGCATATGGACTACTTTGGTCCCAAGAAAAAGACTTAGAACACTTTGCACTGTAATAAAGAACATTTCAGATGGTGTTTATTTTTATTTATTTATTTATTTTAATAGCCTTTTATTTACAGGATATATGCATGGGTAACTTTACAGCATTAACAATTGCCAAACCTCTTGTTCCAATTTTTCACCTCTTACCCCCCCACCCCCTCCCCTAGATGGCAGGATGACCAGTAGATGTTAAATATATTAAAATATAAATTAGATACACAATAAGTATACATGACCAAAACGTTATTTTGCTGTACAAAAAGAATCAGACTCTGAAATATTGTACAATTAGCTTGTGAAGGAAATCAAAAATTCAGGTGTGCATAAATATAGGGATTGGGAATTCAATGTAATGCTTTTTAGTCATCTTCCAGAGTTTTTTTTTCTGGGCATAGCTGGTTCAGTTCATTACTGCTCCTTTGGAAATGATTTGGTTGATCTCGTTGCTGAGGATGGCCTGGTCTATCAGAACTGGTCATCATCTAGTATTGTTGTTGAAGTATATAATGATCTCCTGGTCCTGCTCATTTCACTCAGCATCAGTTCGTGTAAGTCTCTCCAGGCCTTTCTGAAATCATCCTGTTGGTCATTTCTTACAGAACAGTAATATTCCATAATATTCATATACCATAATTTATTCAGCCATTCTCCAACTGATGGACATCCATTCAGTTTCCAGTTTTTAGCCACTACAAAAAGGGCTGCCACAAACATTCATGCACATACAGGTCCCTTTCCCTTCTTTATAATCTCTTTGGGATATAATCCCAGTAGTAACACTGCTGGATCAAAGGGTATGCACAGTTTGATAACTTTTTGAGCATAGTTCCAAACTACTCTCCAAAATGGTTGGATTCGTTCACAACTCCACCAACAATGCATCAATGTCCCAGTTTTCCCGCTCAGATGGTGTTTAGAGAAGATGATCACTAAAAATGACTCCCTATAAGTCTCAGAATCTAGATTTTATGTAAGATTTTCTTCACCCTCCAGTTGTAATTCTTTTCTAAAGGATATGGATCCCACATTTACATATGTATGACATTTTAAAAAGCAGAAACAAGTAGGAAAAGATTCAAATAACCAATAGAATGCCTAATTGAAATATAGCAGTAGGAAAAGAAAGACAATTGACTTCAATAATTCACGAGAAGTCTCCACAATAATTAAATTTAATATATTTGTTTCTAGTAATACATAGTTTAACACCTAGCATTATTTACCTTTATTCTTATCTATAATCTGAGAAAGATATAAATAATTCATCCATCCCAATTATTTATTATGTAGGGTGATCAAGTTCCTAGATTCTTCCATAACATTAATAGATGGAAAATGGGAAAGAGGAATCCTTTTTACAATTTGAAACATAACAGGTGAATTTTACAGAAAACTCACTATCATATTCATGTAGCATATTTTAAAGCATACATATTCCAAATAATTAAACTGTCTTTGAAATGACACGATTACACATCATCTACCAAATTACACTGTCACATAATTGATGAAGTCAAGATATAGCATAAGTATCATCTTCACCTTTTCTATCTGTCTAATAACCCAATAAAATAGGATTAAACTGTATTAATTATCCTTAGGCTTTTGAGGACGTATAAATTGGAACTATCAATTCATACTGTCTAATCCAGTCAGTATTTTTGGTTAATCTGAGATTATTTAATTCCAAAAGAGCTATTTCTCAGTAATTCTCTCAGACTATTTTCCTCTACCAATATTTCAGCAAACCAGAACCATTTTTTTCAAATGACATTTCAGCAGATCCTACTGCTAATATCTATAGGGTTCAACTTGAGAATAATCTGCTGCTTGTCTGAAAATCTAGCATCATTTCTGCATGACTGAATAGTTCTCCTTGAACTCAGATTCTCATTAAAGTCAAAAGAAACTGTACATGGAATAACCCACTGGGAGCTTGTAAGAGATTGAATCCCAGGAAGTAATTCAAGATAACTATATTATTGTTTCTTTTTTTTTTTAATAAGATTATGGCAGTTCTGCCTTTACCTGTCTATCTCAGAAGAGTACTTGAGACTTCATCTATTATAAAATAAGCTAAGGTCTTTTAGGGTGGTAGAGGACAACAAGTAGGACTTGATAAATGCCAGGAAATTGAAAGAGGGAAGAACTGAAGAAAAAAATGAGAGAAGATATACATGTTCTTCAAGATGTGCTATTTTTTGAGATATTTGTCAAAAATGATGTTAGTAATAGTGGAAGTATAAGAAAAGTAGTTTTTGGAGACTGAGATAAGTTTTGCTCCCCTCTTAACTCTCAAATTTCTTCCATCATGCCTTGGAAATACAAGTCCAAGTAGTCTTAAGCAAGACTCACATTGTAGAAATAATGCAGCTATTTCAAAAAATGCTAAGCTACTCTCTGGGGTGGGGAGGAGGGGAATGAGCTTTTTTTTAAAAATCAATATTTTTCCTATGATGGGGTATAGTTGTGAGGAATGTAGTTGTTTTTCAATTCAGTTGTTTTTCAATTATCACATCCAACTCTTCATGACTACATTTGGAATCTTTTTGGCAAAGAGACCAAGGCAGTTTGTCATTCCTTCTCCTTCATTTTACAAATGAAGCAACTTAATCAAATAAAGTGAAATAATTTGCTCAGGGACACACAGTTAAGAATCTGGGGGCAGATTTGAACACAGGAAGATTACTTTTCCTAGCTCTAGGCCTATCCACTCTACCATCTAGTTGCACTTCATAGAATACTACAGTTTAATAAATAACAATAGTTTGAAGATTGCTCATGAAGTACATGGTATACAGTGCTAGGCTAAAGCCCATAACTAATTTGAGAAATCAAATAAAACAAAGGTGTGATATTCAGGTCCCACAACAGCTTTGGCAACAAAACACTTGAGAGTCACTAGAATCATATTACAATTAAATTGGACTCTTAAGTCAATATGCAACCTAAGTCAATACACAAGCATCTGTCTCTATATGAGCTTGACATTACAAGTATAAAGAATTTCATTGGAAAACAGAGAGCCAGGGGAAAAAACATGAAATATAAAGTGTTTGTAGGAGCAGGGGGATAGAAGTGACAATAGAGGACATTTTGCTCCTTTGCTATCCCTGCATTGAAAAAGAGAAAGCAGAAAAAAAAAAAAAAAAAGGTCATGTTTAAGGCATGGAGTATGAATACAATTCACAAAAACAATTAAGGAAAGAAAAAATCAAAGTCAACATGATGTAATGGATAAAAGAATAATTTTTGACATCAAAACAGAGTATAATCTTAAGAAATTAGAAGATGCCTACATAATGAAACAGATGATTTTAAAGCAGTTTTGATGAAAATAACAGACCTAAGAATTAAAAGTACAAATAGGAAAATGTAAAAATGAAGTTTGAGCAACTAGAGCGCCTGCAAGTTATGTATTATTAACATTCTAATAGAAGAAAAGGAAATGTCCCTACATGACTTTAATGACTTCCAAGGGTACTGAAGGGGTTAAATAAGAAAACTAAAGAACATAGAGCAGAGGGGATAAAAATGGCATGCTAAAAGGAAAATACTAGTGAAGTGAAGAAAACTTTGTATTTGGCATAATTGGGATGTGTTGGAGATTTTTTTAAAAAGTGCACAACTTTGAAGGAAGCAGAAGTTCTATAATATAATAAATAACATGTTAAAACTGATATTATTTATATCACTAATTTTTTTATTCAAGCTTTTTTTTTATTTTCAAAACATGTGGATGGATAATTTTTTAACAATGATTCTTGCATAGTCTTGCATTCCAAATTTCCCCTTCCTTTCTACCATCCCCTCTCCTAGATGGCAAACAATCCAATATATGTTATTCATGCTAAAATATATATTAAATCCCATATATATAAACATTTATACAATCATTTTGCTGCATAAGAAAAATCAGATCAAAGAGGAAAGAAAGTGAGAAAGAAAACAAAAAGCAAATAAACAACCAAAAAAAAAAAAAAAAGAATGACCATGTTACATTGTGTTATTGTGTTCCACATATAGTTTTCATAGTCCTCTCTCTGGGTATCACTAAATTGTTATCAAATTCACATGACTGCTTGCTGGCTACAAGTTTATTGTGACTCATAAAATAATTAATTAAATCAAGTTAGCATATTACTAAAATATTTTTTTTTTCTGCTGATCTTATCTAAAAAGAACAAAGTATTTCCCATATATTAGTTTCCTATAAATGCACATTTTTTTTAACAGAATCAAGTAGGCTTGATACTTGGGATACTGATAGACATAAGGGACAAATGTTAAGATTAAATAATGAGTAGTATTTGAATTGGAAGAGTAGAATATTCAATAAAACCACTTTACATTGCAGAAATAAGGAGAGCAAGTTAAAGGTATGCAATAAAGAAATGCTGGAAATCAGCTTGGGAGAGCTAAGGTAAGGAGTTTGAACTAAATTTTGGAGGCAATGGAAATAACTGATGGTAGAAAATAGAGTGAGATGAATCTATTAGTTTTAGATTTTAAAAGGCTATTGATGTTAAATTTTGATTTTTAGTAATGACAAATACATTTTTCTCAATCTCCATATTTCATGATCTCATCAGTTTTCAATGCTTTCAACTATTGTTTTTATACAGATGATTCCAAAAAAAAATTTTTTTTTATTTAATAGCCTTTTATTTACAGGTTATATGTATGGGTAACTGTACAGCATTGACAATTGCCAAACCTCTTGTTCCTATTTTTCCTCTCTTACCTCCCACCCCTTCCCCCAGATGGCAGGATGACCACTAGATGTTAAATATATTAAAATATAAATTAGATACACAATAAGTATACATGACCAAACAGTTATTTTGCTGTACAAATAGAATCAGACTCTGAAATACTGTACAATTAGCTTGTGAAGGAAATAAAAAATGCAGGTGGACAAAAATATAGGGATTGGGAATTCAATGTAATGGTTTTTAGTTATCTCCCAGAGCTCCTTTGCTGGGCGTAGCTGGTTCAGTTCATTACCGCTCCATTGGAAATGATTTGGTTGATCTCACTGCTGAGGGTGACCAGGTCCATCAGAACTGGTCATCATCTCGTATTGTTGTTGAAGTATATAATGATCTCTTGGCCCTGCTCGTTTCACTCAGCATCAGTTCGTGTAAGTCTCTCCAGGCCTTTCTGAAATCATCCTGTTGGTCATTTCTAACAGAACAATAATATTCCATAACATTCATATATTACAATTTATTCAGCCATTCTCCAACTGATGGGCATCCACTCAGTCTCCAGTTTCTAGCCACTACAAAAAGGGCTGCTACAAACATTCGTGCACATTCAGGTCCCTTTCCCTTCTTTATGATCTCTTTGGGATATAAGCCCAGTAGTAACACTGCTGGATCAAAGGGTATGCACAGTTTGATAACTTTTTGAGCATAGTTCCAAATTGCTCTCCACAATAGTTAGATGTATTCACAGTTCCACCAACAATGTATTAGTGTCCTTGTTTTCCCACATCCCCTCCAACATTGCGCATTATCTTTCTCTGTCATTCTAGCCAATCTGACAGGTATGTAGTAGTATCTCAGAGTTGTCTTAATGTGCATTTCTCTAATTAATAATGACTTGGAGCATCTTTTCATATGGTTAGAAATAGTTTCAATTTCTTCATCTGAGAATTGTCTGTTCATATCCTTTGACCATTTATCAATTGGAGAATGTCTTGATTTTTTATAGATTAGAGTCAATTCTCTATATATTTTGGAAATGAGGCCTTGATCAGAACCTTTGACTGTAAAAAATGTTTTCCCAGTTTATTGCTTCCCTTCTAATTTTGTCTGCATTAGTTTTGTTTGTACAGAAACTTTCAGTTTGATATAGTCAAAATTTTCTATTTTGTGATCAGTAATGATCTCTAGTTCTTCTTTGGTTATAAATTCCTTCCCCTTCCACAGGTCTGAGAGGTAAACTATCCTGTGTTCCTCTAATTTATTTATAAACTCATTCTTTATGCCTAAGTCATGAACCCATTTTGACCTTATCTTGGTGTACGGTGTTAAGTGTGGATCAATGCCTAGTTTCTGCCATATTAGTTTCCAATTTTCCCAGCAATTTTTGTCAAACAGTAAGTTCTTATCCCAAAAGCTGGGGTCTTTGAGTTTGTCAAACACTAGATTGCTATAGTTGTTGATTCTTTTGTCCCTTGAACCTAACCTATTCCACTGATCAACTAATCTGTTCCTTAGCCAATACCAAATGGTTTTGGTAACTGCTGCTCTATAATATAATTTTAGATCTGGTACATCTAAGCCACCTTCATTTGATTTTTTTTCATTAATTCCCTTGAAATTCTTGACCTTTTGTTTTTCCATATGAATTTTGTTGTTACTTTTTCTAGGTCATTAAAATAGTTTTTGGGAGTCTGATTGGTATAGCGCTAAACAAATAGATTAGTTTGGGCAGTATTGTCATCTTTATTATATTTGCTCGCCCTATCCAAGAGCATTTAATATTTTTCCAATTGGTTAGATCAGACTTAATTTTTGGGCAAAGTGGTTTGTAATTTTGCTAATAAAGTTTCAGATTTTCCCTTGGCAGATGGATTCCTAAATATTTTATACTATCAGTAGTTACTTTAAATGGAATTTCTCTTTGTAACTCTGACTGTTGGATTTTGTTAGTGATATATAAGAATGCTGATGACTTATATGGGTTTATTTATAAAACAACTTTGCTAAAGTTGTGGATTATTTCTAATAACTTTTAGTAGAATCTCTGGGGTTCTCTAAGTATACCATCATATCATCGGCAAGGTGATAATTTGGTTTCCTCGTTGCCTATTCTTTTCCATTAATCTCTTTCTCAGTTCTTTGAAATAGCATTTCTAATATAATATTAAATAGTAACAGTGATAGTGGGCAACCTTGTTTCACTCCTGATCTTATTGGGAATGGTTGTAATTTGTCCCCGTTACATATAATGCTTACTGAAGGTTTTAAATAGATGCTGCTGATTATTTTAAGAAAAAATCCATTTATTCCTATACTCTCAAGTGTTTTTAATAGGAATGGATGTTGGATTTTATCAAATGGTTTTTCTGCATCTATTGAGATGATCATATGACTTTTGTTAATTTGATTATTAATATGGCCAATTATATTGATAGTTTTCCTAATATTGAACCAGCCCTGCATAACTGGTATGAATCCTACTTGATCATTGTGTATTATCCTGGGGATGGTTTTCTGTAGTATTTTTGCTAATATCTTATTTAAGATTTTAGCATCAATATATTAAGGATTGGTCTATAATTTTCTTTTCTGTTTTTCAACCTACCTGGTTTAGGTATCAGTACCATGTCTGTGTCATAAAAGGAATTTGGTAGGACTCCTTCATTCCTATTTTATCAAATAATTTGTATACATTGGGAAATTGTTCTTTAAATGTTTGGTAGGATTACATATAATCCATCTGGTCCTGGGATTTTTTCTTAGAGAGTTGATTAATACTTTCTATTTCTTTTTCTGAAATGGGACTATTTAAGAATTTACTCCTCCTCTGTTAGTCTGGGAAGTCTATATTGTTGAGGTAGTCATCCATTTCACTTAAGGTTATCAAAGGTTATTGGTTTTAAAGTTGCAAATAATTCATTATTTCTTTATTTCCTTTCATTGTGAATTCTTTTCATTTTAGTTACTAATTTCATTTTCCTCCTCTTTTCTAATCAGTTTACCAAACATCTATTTATTGGTTTTCTGAAAATCTTTTTTATTGTTCAATGTTTTTTTTTACTTTCAATTTATTCATTTCTCCTTTTAATTTTAGAATTTCAAGTTTAGTTTGATTGGGGTTTTTAATTTGTCTTTTTTTGGTTTTTTTGTAAATTCATTAATCTTTTCTTTTATCTGTTTATTCAAATTCTTGATATAAAATTCCTCTTAACTGCTTTGCTATCCAAAATTTTGGTTGATCTCATCTTTTATTATTTTTGTGAAATTATTAATGTATCTATAATTTGCTGTTTCACCAAATTCTTTAAATAGTTATTTTAGTTTCCAATTATTTTTGGTCTTTACCCTAATTTTTTTTGATTTTTATTTGCATCATGATCTGAAAAGTTTCTATTTCTGTTCTTGCTTTAATTTTGAAGTCTTTATGTCTAATATTGGTCAATTTTAATGGATTCCATGATGCTGGAAGAAATTATTTCCTTTCTGTCTCCGTTCAATTTCTCAGATCATATACCTAATTTTCTAATTTATTTACTCTTAAATTCTTTCTTTTTGTTTTGTGGTTAAGTTGTCTATTCTGAGGTGCAAGTTGGATCTACTATTCGTTTTGTTGTCTATTTCTTCTTGCAACTCTCACTTCTCCTTTAGGAAGTTTGGATGTTATACTTGGTGCATATATTTTAGTACTGATATTGCTTTTTTCTATGCACCTTTTAGCAAGATGTAACTTCCTTCCTTATCTCTTTTTAATTATCTATTTTGCTTTTGTGATCTGGAATAGGATGCTCTACTTTTGACTTCCCTAAAGCATAATAGATTTTGCTCAGCCTTTTATCTTTTATCTTTACTTTATCTCCCTTTTAAATGTGTTTCCTGTAGACAAACTATTTTAGGTTCTGACTTTGATCAGTCTATCTGCCTCCTCTTTATGGGGTTCTCCATTCCATTTACAGTTAAATTTAATTCTGTATTTTCATCCTAATATCCCAGATTATGCTTTACTTTTCTTGCCCCCCAACCCTGTTTCCCCTTTTAAATTTATATTCCACTTGTATCCACAACTCTCTCTTTAATCCCCTCTCCCCCTTTGAATCTTTTCCCTTTTGCCTTACTCTTTTCTTTTCCTTTTTCCTCTCCCCTTTTTAATGAGGCAAGAGAGAATTTTCTCTAAAACAGATATGTCAATTATTTTCTCTTTGAGCCAACTCTGATGAGAATAAGATTCACACAATCTTCCTCCCCCTCTCTAAATTCCCTCAGATATGATAAGTTTCCTTTGCCTCTTCATGGGATGTGGTTTCCCTCTTTTTATCCACCCTTCCCACCTCATTCTGCCATCATCCCTTTTCCATATCTACTTTCCTTTTTTATGTTATATCAGTAAAATCAAATTATACATGTAGTCTTTTTGTATATCCACAACAGAAATACTGTTCTCAAGAGTTCTTTATACCTTTTCTGCATCTCTTGAGTCCTATGGTTAGAGATCAAATTTTTTGTTTAGTTCTTGTTTTTTCCTTAGAAACAAATGGAATTCATTTGTTTCATTAAATGTCCATCTTCTTTCCTGAAAGAAAATGCTCAGCTTAGCTGGGTAGTTTATTCTTGGCTGCAATCTAAGTTCTTTTGCCTTTGGGTATATCAGATTCCAGCCCCTTCGATCCTTCAATGTGGAGGCAGCCAGATCTTGGGTGATCCTTATTGTGGCACCATGATATTTAAATTGTTTTTTTCTGGCTGCTTGTAAAATTTTTCCTTAATCTGATAGTTCTGAAATTTGGCCACAATATTCCCTCGGGTTTTTATTTTGGGATCTCTTTCAGAAGGTGTTCAGTGAATTCTTTCAATGCCTATTTTACCATCTGATTCTATTACATCTGGGTAGTTCTCTTTGATGATTTCTTGTAAAATAGTATCTAGGCTCTTTTTTTCATCATAATTTTCGGAAAGTCCAATAATCCTCAGATTATCTCTCCTAGATCTATTTTCCAAATCTGTCATTTTTGCAAGTAGATAATTCATGGTTTTTTCCAATTTGTCATTTTTTTTTTTTTGGTTTTGCTTGATTAATTCTTGCTGTCTCAATGAATCATTAGTTTCTATTTGTTCACTTCTAATTTTTATTGAATTATTTTCTTGATTAGCTTTTTTATTTCTTTCTGTATATGTCCAATTGAGTTTTTAAATGAATTGTTTTGATCTATGGAATTTTTTTCCATTTCACTAAATTTTTTTTTTTAGTGAATTATTTTCTTTTTTCCAATTCACAGATCCTACTTTCTTGCAAGTTATTTGTCTTTTCCAATTCACAAATCCTACTTTCTAATGAATTCTTTATTTTTTCCAATTCACAAATCTTACTTTCCTGAGATTTTTTTACTTTTTCAAATTCACAAATTTTGTTTCCCTGCACTTCCTGGTAATTTTTTATCTTTTCCAATTCGTATTTCAGGAAGTTGTTGCTCTCTTGTAAAGCTTCTCTTTCCTTTTCCCATTTATCTTCTAACTCTCTTTTGAGACTTTTAATGGTCTCTTCTATGACAGCATCATGTAAAAGGGGACAGGTGACATTCCCCTTTGGGGTATTATCTGGTGTCTGTTATTTGTCCCTTCAGGTTTGCTGACCTGCTCTTTTTCTGTATAGAAGCTGTCAGTCGTTCTTTTCATCTTTTTATTCATGTTTTATAACCTTTAGGGTATGCCTCCTAGGCAAGGGGGTTACCAGCTTCCTCTGCAGAGCAGGGAAAGATATAAACTGGCTTCTGGCTCCAAGGTATGGGAGTGCTCTGAGTGAGAGTTTTCACTTCCCCCAACCAGAGGTGGATTCAGCACTGGCTGAGCTATCAAAGTGCCCAGTTGGCCTGTGTGGGTTAGCAACTGCCCTAAGGCTAGAGACTAAGGGGCAAAAGGGTCACTGCAGCTGAGTGCAGATAGCCAATTTTACCGGAAGTCTGCCTGGAAGTCTCTGCCCGACTCAAACCGGCCCTTGAGAAAGCTCTATGGCCCCAAGCTGAGCCCACCACTGTGCAGATTAGAGGCTAACCTGGGATGTGCCCTCCTGCCATTCAGGTTTGCAACTGCCTCAAGGAAAAGCCCTGTACTGTGTGTTGGGGTTGTGAGCTTGTGCTGGAGTCTGTGCTCTCACTTCCGGTTTGAAATTCTACTCATTGCCTTCCCTCTCTCCCAGCTTGCGCTGATCTCCCCCTTGGCCCTGGGATAAACCTTTTTTGGCGAGACTGCAGATTTTCTTCTGCTGGTGAGTTGTTATACTTCTTATCTTTATGAATTGTAGCAGTTAAGACTATTTTTGAGGCTGGATATAATATTGATAACGAGGGTAAGAGAAGAGCTTAGAAAGTAGCTGTGCCTTCTCCACCATCTTGGCTCCGCCTCCCAGATAATTCCAAATTTAGGTATCCAGTTCTAACATCTTGCCAGTGTTCAGTTGCAGTCATCAAGTACTCTTTCTCAAACCAAATGACTCAAAGACATCTCCAGTTGAAAATGTACAAACCAGAACTCATCATTTTTTTTTTTCTCAAACCATCACTTTTCTGGACACCTAGAATGTATTACCATGCTTTCAGTAACTGAGGACTGAAATTTCACTAAAGCCTTTAATCATAGGAGCCAAGTGGGTACGGGATCTCAGGAGCAATAGATCACTATATAGTCTAGAATGAGACTTTTCCTCCAATAGTCTATAAGGGCATTGTAACTAGGAAAATTTGTGAACTTTGCATATCATTAGATAAGCTAATTATATTTAGAAGAACCTTGTAATTATTCACTAAATATAGCTAATCAAGACAATATTGGTACATTAGAATTTCATGGAACATAGATAAGTCAATTGCTAGTCATACATGAACTAGCAATGAATAATTTTTATATTTATAATATAGTTCCTGGAATTTAAAATATATAATATATACTCTATGAAACCACTTGCCAGCTCAAGATAGATATACTGGAAAAATTCAAGAAAAGTCTGTCTCACTGGGGTGAAAAGTATGGTCAACCCAACTTAGACAGATTCTGGGAAAGCCAGTGAGAGAATTTTAATCAAAGCAAATCAGCAACTAAGACATCCCAACTTGGCTCAGAAGAGGAGCAGATTAGTGGGTCAGCCTCCAGTATCATTTCAGAAGATAAACTCTAGAAAACCATACTATTTCATGAAAGGAGTAGGAATAGCTAGCCCCTGCAAACACAAGAGACACTTGTGCTCAAAGCCAAGGCTCAGAGCTGCACAGGAAGTTTGGGACAGTGCCCTTTTTACCATAGGAGCAATCATAAAAGTAGAGAGAGAGAGAGAGAGAGAGAGAGAGAGAGAGAGAGAGAGAGAGAGAGGAAATAACAAAAGGCAAGCAAAGTAAATGAGCAAGAAGGACCTTGACCATAGAAATCTACTATGATGACAGGGAATACCAAAACACCAGCTCAGACAAGAACAAAATGTCCACAGAGGATGTGTCAAAGAGTGATATGAATTGGTCTCAAGCCCAAAGAGGCTTTTTGGAAGTGTGTCCTTCAATATAGCCCGGTTAGCTCAGGCCTATCTCTCTGCTTGGTTCCAAGAGCTCCCTCCAAATGTCTCCAAATCCAAAGGTTTGTCCTTCCAACTTCATCCAGCAGCAAGGTGAAAGATGCAACCTCTCTTGTCTCGAAGATAAGGCTTGTGGGCTTCCTCCCAGAGTGCTCCTCTCTGATCCCAGTCAATGTTCCAGAGAAATCTCTGGCCCTAAGGGAGGTGTGAATTCGGATATCTCATACTAAGCCATACTAAGCCCTGAAATCTCCCAAACGTGTGAACTCCATTGAGTACTTAGATACTTATGAGCTCTCTAAAGGTGTGAACACAAGCATCGTTTCTATCAGTTGTACTTAGTAACCTTGTTTTAAGTTCTGGCCCAAAATATCTCCTTCTAAGATCAAATCAATCATATTGAACCATGCTAAATTAGATAATTATTGTCTCTATCAACTCCAATGGCTTAACAGTTTGTAAAGATTCCAACAGAAGTGTTCATAAAATACTCTAAAAAACAAATGAGAGGTTGAAGAAAAAATTAGAAATGAAATGAAAGATATACAAGAGACGGTCAACAGATTGGAAAAGGAAGGAAAAAAAATTGAAGAAAAGAACTGTTTAAAAAATGCAATTGGCAAAATGCAAAAAAGAAAAAAAAAAATCCATAGAAGAAAACACCACCTTTAAAAGTAAAAATAAACAAATGGAAAAAAGAGATACAAAAGCTAACTGAAGAAAACCATATATTAAAAAGTAAAATGGCACAGATAAAAGTTAATGACTTTATGAGACAGCAAGAATCAGTGAAACTAAAAAGAATGAAAATAAAGGAAGAAAATGCGAAATGCTTATTAGAAAATCAGCAAACCTGGAATATAGATTCAGAAGAGACAATTTAAAATCAGTGGTCTACCTGTAGGCCATGACTGTAAAAAGAACCTGGATAGCATTCTTCACGAGATCATTCAAGAAAAGTGCTCTCATATACTGGAAACAGAGAAAGACATATTCATTGAAAGAATCCATTTAACACCTTTGGAAAGAGATCCCACAAGGGAAAACAGAAGGAATATTGTTACAAAATTCCAAAACTACAATCTCCAGGAAAAAAATACTGCCAGCAGCCAGACAAAAACAATTGAAATACAACAGTCAGGATAACCCAGGGTCTGGCAGCTTCTAAAAAAGGGATTGGAGGACCTGAAATACCATATTCCAGAAGGTAAAGCACCTAGGGTTATAACCAAGAATTAAATGCCCACCAAAGACACAGCATCTTCTTTAAAGGGAGATAATGGATTTTCAATGATGTAAGAGACTTTCAATCATTTCTATTGAAAACAAATATAGTGTGTGTGTGTGTCTGTGTGTGTGTCTGTGTGTATGTCTGTGTGTGTGTGTAATTTAAAGGCTAAATTGTTTTCATCCCTATATGGGAAAATTATATCTGTAACTCTTGAGAACTGTATCTGTCACTGGGGCCGACAGATGGGACATCACATGGAGACAGGGTGTGGTTGTGAATGAATTGTGATGTGATGGTATTAAAGAAAAACAATTTAAGGAGTTGAAAGTGTTCCGTTCTGGAAAGGGGAGATATAATGAAAAAATTAGATCATATGAAGAGGCCCTCCATCACAATGTAGGGAAAGAAGAAAGGGGGATGAGCATTGGATGAAACTTGATCTCATCAGTTTTTGCTAAGAGTATGGAATAACTTAATCATTCAATTGGGTATAGGAATTTATCTATTCATATAAAGAAGTAGGAGGAGAAAGAAGAAACAAAAGGGTAGGGCAGGATATAAGGGAGGGCAGAAACACTAGGAAAAGAATAAGAGAAGGGGGAAGTGGTGATAGAAGAAACAGTAGTGGGTGACATGGACTAAAAAAATACTTCTAAGGACTGAGTGGAAAGAGAATAAAAGTATATACAGGGGAGAAAATAGTATGTAGGGAAAAGCAGAGCTAGTAATCATAAATGGGAATGGGAATGGGATAACTTTCATAAAACAAAAATTAATAGTAAAATGGTGTAAAATAAACAGAACCCTACAATATGTTGTTTACAAGAAACACATTTGACACAGAGAGATACAGAATGAAGGTAAAATGCTGGAGCAGAATTTATTTTGCTTCATAAAAAAGCAAGGATAGACATTCTGGCCATAGGTAAAGCAAAAATAAAAATGTCTAATTAAAATCTAAATTAAAATAAATCTAATAAAGGAAGGAAAGAATATCAGGATAAAAGGTACCATAAACAATGTAGTAATAAGAATACTAGATTTATGTACATCAAGTGGTAGAGCAGCCAAATTCCTAGAGAAGATTTTAAGCCAGTTAGTTTAATAGGTTCCTAGAAACCCTAGATGCAATAGATCTCTGGAGAAAATTGAATTTCCCTAATGAATATTGATCTAAATTTTTAAAATAAAATATTAACAAAGAGATCACAGAAATTTATCAGCTGCATAATATGACCAAGTAACATTTATGCTAGGAATGTAGTGCTAATTCAATAAAAGGAAAACTATTACTATTATCAATCATATCAATAACAAAACTAGCAGAAATCCTATGATAGTCTCCATAGATACAGAAAAAGCTTTTGATTAAATATAGCAGCAATTTCAATTAAAAACACTAGAGAGCATACAGTTAAAAGGAGTTTTCCTTAAAATAATAAGCAGTATCTATCTAAAATCATTAGCAAACCTTATTTGTAATGGAAAGGAGCAGGATGCATTCCCATAAGATCAGGATGAAGCAAGAATAACCCATTAACATCACTATTATTTACCACTGTACTATATAAATGTTAGTTTTAGCAATAAGAAAAGATACAAGTAATTAAAAGAATTAGAATAGGCAATGAGATAAAACTATCACTCTTTGCAGATGATATGATGACATACTTAGAGAATCCTGGAATCATCCAAAAACCTACTGAAAATTATTATGTTTTAGCAAAGTTGCAAGATATAAAATAAACTCACATAAATTATCAGCATTTCATACATTGCTGACAAAGATCATAAAAAAAAACATAGAAAAGGTAATTGCCTTTAAAATAGTTGTTGATAAAGTACAATTTGGGGGAGTTTGCTTGCCAAGACTAATCCAAAAATTGTATACTCCTCACAAAAGTAAAGTCTGATCTAAACAACTGGAAAAATATCAATTGCTCATGGGTAGACTGAGCTAATTTAATAAAAATGACAATTCTCCTAAATTAGTCTACTTCTTCAGTGCCATACCAAAGTGGCAAAAAATATTTTATGGAACTAGAAAACAAAGTTTTAATGAAATTCATCTGGAAGAACCAAATGCTAACAATATCAAGGGAATTGATGACAAAAAAAAAATAATACAAAGACAGTAGCTTGCCACTACTAAACCTAAAGCTCTATTATAAAGCAAAAGTCATCAGAATTATTTGGTAGTGGCTAAGAAATAGAGTGGTAGATCAGTAGAATAGATTATATGCACACGACACAATAATCAAGGTCAATAACTCAATATTGTCAAAAATTTCTGGGAAAATTGGAAAATAATATATCAGAAACTTAGCAAAGATCTACATCTTAGACCCTTTACCAAAATAAGGTCAAAATGGGTACATGCAAATGGGTATAAAGGATGATACCATGAACAAATTATGAAAGCAAGGAATAATTTACCTATCAGATCTTTGGCAAAGAGAGAAATTTATGATCAAAGAAGAACTAGAGAACATTATGAAAAAGAAAATAGACAACTTTTGTTTATATTAAATTAAAAAGGATTTACACAAACAAAAGGGAAGTGCAAAGCTAGGAAAAATATTTACAGCCATTGTTTCTGATAAAGGCCTCATTTATAAAATATATAAAGAATTGTGTTAAATTTATAAGAATACAAGCCATTCCCCAATTGAAAAATGGTCAAAGGATATGAACAGACAATTTTCAAATGATGAAATTGAAGCCATCTATAATCATATGAAGAAATATTTCAGATCACTATTGATTAGATGAATGCAAATTAAAACAACTCTGAGGTACCATCTCACATCTCTCAGATTGTCTAAGATCACAGGAAAAGGTAATGATAAATGGTGAAGGAGATATAAGAAAACTGAAACACTAATACATTCCTAACAGAGTTGTGAAATGATTTAGCCATTCTGGAGAGCAATTTAGAACTATGCTCAAAAAACTATCAAACTGTGCATACCCTTTGTCCCAGCAGTGCCACTCCTGATTCTGTATGCCAAAGAAGTCATAAAGATGGGATAAGGAGCCACATATGCAACAATGTTTGTAGCAACCCTTTTTTGTGGTGGCAATGAATTGGAAAATTAATAGATGTCCATCAAGTGAAGAATGGCTTCATAAGTTTTGGTCTATGAAGATATTGAAATTTTGTTTTTCCATAAAAAATAATGAACATGTGGATTTTATAAAAGCCTGGAAAGATTTATAGAAACTGATGCTGAGTAAAACAAGCAGAACAAAGAATATATTGTACACAAGAATGTGCAATGATCAACTATGAAAGATCTGGTTCTTCTCAGTGGTTCAGTGATCCAATGAAGTTCCAATAGATTTTGGACATCTGCATCCACAAAAAGAACTTTAGAGACTGATAGAAAATCAACACATATTATGTTCACTTCTTTTTTTCTCTCTTCCATAGTTTTTCACTTATGTTTCATTTCCTTTCCCAACATGATTCATCTAGCAATGTATATTAAAAATAAGTATTTTTTAAAAAAAGACATTTTCCAGGATTCCTCAAGCCCTCTAAAGGCAGGATTAAGAAAAACAAAAATAAATTTAACTTTCAGGTTATACCTATTCTCCTGTATTTAAAACTAGCATTCCCTTATATTTTTCTTCTCTGCTTTTCATATGATAATTGCATAAGCATACAAGGTCCTTCAATTATCTTTCTCCAAAGATGTGCAGGTTATTACTAAGTGCCTATTAACTAGCTCTCCCATAATTATATATGTGGAGAAAAGCTGGTAGTAGTGGTACTATGAGTTTCCTATCATACTCTTGAACCTGAAATTCATGCTCAGTATTTAATTATTCCTTTGATGATTTTATCCTTTATGCCTAACTATTAACATCTCTAAATTGTCTATTTTTACATAACTTTAAAATATTTCACAAAATAAAAGTGGAGTTTTTTAAAGACATACTTGAGGTTGTCAAAAAGATGAAATGCTATATTCCTTTAAATGCAGAAAATGTGAACACTTTCATGTAACTATATTAATGTCAACTTAAGAGGCAAAAAATAACTTATAGGTCCAAAAAACATTTAATTTCTCAAAAAATATTTCAGAAAATTATCGAGTTTTTATTTTCATGTTTGAATCCCCTCTGAATTCTGCATAAATTTAAATATGATAAGAAAAATTGATCTCAACATTTTAGACAGCCCTCAGATTTTTATAGCTCCATTTTCTTTGAAACAGAGTAAGAACAAAGGTCAGGAAATTGTGTTGATGGCCTGAGACAGAGATGTTGGTCGTGCTATCAACATTTTTATCCCTAAGCTTAGTACTCATTTAGCTAGAATTATTAATGAAATAACAAGCTACCTTTTAGGAAAACCAACTTGCTCCTCCTCATGTAAGCTCTTTCAATGACTAGACCTACCCCATAGTCCAAAGGAAAACAAAACAAAACAATATCTATCAATGGTCTTAGAGCCAAATGATCTTTCAAGGTTATCATTTCTCTTTGAATGGAGTTCTTTCACTATTCTCTCAATCAAATATATATTTAAAAATATTTTTCAGTGTTTCATACTGTTTGTCATAGGCACTAAAATTGATTTTTAAGATTTTAATACTCATATTCTACTTAAATGTTTCCATATATACACTTTAAATAATAGCTTGCAGAATTCAGAGAAAATACTTTTGTTCTCATATTGATATTGCAAAATAATAAGTGGACATGAATGGAATCTTGTAGTCATATAGTCACTTGATGACATGTAGAAAAGAAGTTAGGAAAGTGTACTTTAAAAGTGTTTAATCATAGAAAAATAAAACTTCATAAAGAAATAGCATTATCCAGTCTTTGGGATTTGTAAATATAGGTTATTGAAAGGTCAAGAGTTGGCAAGGCATCGGAGGATGTACTATTATTTAAAATGGTACCTAAATTCATATGGGAGATCTATAAAATATAATATATGCACAGAAAAATGTAAATGTTTCCTTTCATTTGATTTTTCCCTTGAGAATCTTAGAGAATCAACTAAAAAACTCCAACTAACAAATGAGAATTTTAACAAAGTTAAATACAAAATACATCCATATAAATCATCAGCATTTCTATAGGTTGCCAAAAAAGTCCAACAGCAAGAGATACAAAGAAAAATTCCATTTAAAATAACTATAGATAATATAAAATATTTGGGAGTCTACCTGTTAATACAAAGTCAGGAACTATATGAATCCAATGACAAAAAATGTTCCACACAAATAAAGTCAAATCTAAGTAACTGAAAGAATATCAAGTGCTAATAGGTAGACTGAGCTAATATATATAATTCTACCTAAATTAATCTACATATTCAGTGCCATACCAATCAAACTGCCAAGAAATTACAGAGCTAGAAAAAACAATAACAAACTTCATCTGGAAGAAGAAAAGGTCAAGAATTTCAAGGGAATTAATGAATAATGAAAATGAAGATGGCCTAGTTGTACCAGACCTAAAACTATATTATAAAGCTCAATCATCAAAACCATTTGGTATTGGCTAAGAAATCTAGTAGTGTATCAGAGGAATATGTTAGGATCACAGGACAAAATAGTCAATGACTACCATAATCTAGTATTTTATAAACTCACAGACTCCAACTTCTGGGATAAGAACTCACTAACTGACAAAAACTACTGGAAAAATTGTAAAATAGCATAGTAGAAACTAGGCACTGACCAACCCTTATATCCTGTATTAATATAAAGTCAAAATGTATTCATGATTTAGACATAAAGGGTGATATTATAAGCAAATTAGGAGAACAATGGATATTCTCCTCTCCTGTATTCAAAAAAGGAAGTAATTTATAGCCAAATAAGAACTAGAGGACATTAAAAAGTGCAAAATGGATAATTTTGATTATATTAAATTAAAAAGGTTTTATACAAACAAAAGCAATGCAGTCAAAATTAGAAGGGAAGTAGAAAACTGGGAAGATATTGACATCCAAGGGTTCTGATGGAGGTCTCATTTCTAAAATATATAGAGGATTGACTCAAATTCATAAGAATACAAGCCTTCCTCCAATTAATAAATAATCAAAGGATATGAACAAACAATTTTCAGACAAAAAAATTAAACCAATTTTTAGTCATATGAAAAAATGCTCTAAGTCAGTATTATCAGAGAAATGCAAATTAAGGCAACTCTGAGGTACCACTTCACATCTCTCAGACTGACTGACAGAAAAAGATAATAAATGTTGGAGGGCATGTGGGGAAATTGGGATACTATTACATTGTTGATGGAGTTGTGAACTGATCCAACCATTTTGGAGAGCAATTTGGAAGTATGCCCAAGGGCTATCAAACTATGTATACCCTATGATCCACCAGTGTCTCTCCTGGGTCTATATGTTAAAGAATTCAGAAAAAAGAAAATTCAGGAACTCTATGAACACAATTACAAAACATTTTTCATATTATAAGTAAAGTCATATTTAAACAAGTGGAAAAATAATAATTACTCATGGGTAGGCCAAATTAAAAAATAAAAATGAAAAGTCTACCCCTTTTGACTGGAAGACACTATGGTTGGGTCGTAAAAAAAAAAAAAAAAAAAAAAAAAGGAAGGGGACAATAAGAAAATCCAATAATTGAAGGTCAGTGTTGAGTTCTTGTGAGTGATCTGTCTTACTTTCCTTTTTCATTAGTGTAATCCTAATTAAATATAAATTCTTTGTTAATTTTTAATTATAGGCATTATAAATTAATATTATTTTGAAAGGTATCTCTTAAATGCAAATTAAAACAACTCTGAGATACCACTACACACCTGTCAGATTGGCTAGAAAGACAGAGAAAGATAATGCAGAATGTTGGAGGGAAGGTGGGAAAACAGGGACACTAACACATTGTTGGTGGAATTGTGAATATATCCAGCCATTCTGGAGAGCAATTTGGAACTATGCTCAAAAAGTTATCAAACTATGTATATCCTTTTATCCAGCAGTGTTTCTACTGGGCTTATATCACAAAGAAATCTTAAAGAAGGGAAAGGAACCTGTATGTGCAAGAATGTTTGTGGCAGGTCTCTTTGTAGTGGCCAAAAACTGGAAAATGAGTAGATGCCCATCAATTGGAGAATGGCTGAATAAATTGTGGTATATGAATATTATGGAATATTATTGTTCTGTAAGAAATGACCAAGAGGAAGATTTCAGAAAGGCCTGGAAAGACCTACATGAACTGATGCTGAGTGAAATGAGCAGGACCAGGAGATCATTATATACTTCAACAACAATACTATATGATGATCAATGCTGATGGAAGTGGCCCTCTTCAACAATGAGATGAACCAAATCAGATCCATTAGAGCAGTAATGAACTGAACCAGCTATACTCAGCGAAAGAACTCTGGGAGATGACTAAGAGCCATTACATAGAATTCCCAATCCCCATATTTTTGCCTGCCTGCATTTTTTATTTCCTTCACAGGCTAATTGTACAATATTTCAGAGTCTGGTTCTTTTTGTACAGCAAAATAACAGTTTGGACATGTATGCTTATTTTGTATTTAATTTATACTTTAACATATTTAACATGTATTGGTCAGCCTGCCATCTGGGGGAGTGGGCAAGGGGAAGGAGGGGAAAAATTGGAACAAAAGGTTTGGCAATTGTCAATGCTGTAAAATGACCCATGCATATAACTTGTAAATAAAAAGCTATAATAAAAAAAAAGACAGGTATCTGTTACAGATGTTCATTTGTTTTATCCCGAAATGAAGTACTCAAATATTGCTCTTATTTACGATCATGCCATTATTTACAATTATGTCAACTATATGATTTGTTATATATGTTCAAATGTTTTTCAGCTGAAAGGAATTTTAAGTTATTCTGGTTTTCATGTTATACGGTAACATGATTGTAAACCACAAGTCTATTTTAAATCATTCCTTGCTTTCTATTTGTATTTTGACAGAGCCTTTCTTCATTCTTCTGACATCTTTTTCTTGTGATGATAGATCATTTACATCTCCAGAATGTGCCTCCACTGTGATTTTTGAATTCTTTTTAAAGATATTTACTGCAAAGTAAATAAAGAAATATACTTGCTTCAGCTAAAATAAAATAAAATAAATAGATGCCAATTTAAATTTTAGGGAAAATTCCATTTACTCTTGTGATCACTCATATTCCTTTTAATAGGAACTGATGCTGTATTTTGTCAAAAAAAATTTCCTCCTCTATTGAGAAAATGTTATAATTTTTTTTTTAAGTTTTGTTTCTGATATACTCAATTATGCTCTAGTTAATTCAATATTGAATTCACTCTGCATTCCTACTATGAATCCCATTTGACCATGGTATATTATCCTACTGATAAGCTATTATAATCTCTTTCTTAATTTTTGTTTATAACTTTTGCATCAATATTCATTAGCATAATTAATCTATAATTTTCTTTCTCTGTTTTGGATCTTTTGACTATTTTTTCCAAATAGTTTACGTAGCATTGGAAGTAATTGTTCTTTATATATTTGCTAGAATTCCCTTATAAATTCATTTGCTCCTAGAGACTTTTTCTTAGAGAGTTCAGTGATGGCTTGTTCAATTGACTTTTTTTCTAAAATAGGGTTATTTAATTGCTTTATTTCATCTTCTGTTAACCTGGGAATTTATATTTCCATAAATATCCATCCATTTCACTTAGATTGGCATACATTTGCACAAAAATAGTTCCAAGGTATTCCTTGAATTTCCTCTTCCTTAATGGTGAATTCACCCTTTGATAGTGGTAATTTAATAAACTTCGTTCTTTCAAAACAAAATCAAATTAACAAAAGGTTTATCTTATTATTTTATAGTAATTTTATATATTAGTTAAGTGGTTTCAGTTTGATTAATTTTTCCTTTGATTTTCAGAATTTTGAATTTGGCATTTATTTGGGAATTTTAAAAGTTTTTCTCTCCCTAGCTATTTTACTTGAATACACAATTTATTTATCTCCTTTATAAAAATATTCTTTTGGTTTTTCTTTGTCTGACATCAGGATAGCTATATCTATTTCTTTTTGTTTGTTTGTTCGTTTTTTACTGCAGATGAAGCATAATATATTCTACTTCAGTCTTTTGCCTTTATTCTGTGTGTATCTTTCTGCTTAAAATGTATTTCTTGTAAACAACATATTATAGGATACTGGTTTTTAATCCACTCTGTTAGCCACTTCTGTTGTAGAAGAAATTCCATTCCATTTACATTCACAATTATGATTATTAACTGTGTATTTCCCTCCATCTTATTTTCCCCATTTGCATTTTTTTCCTCTCCTTTTTCTCTGTCTCTTCTCAGCAATGTTTGTTTCTGACCTTCTCCCTCTTCTCTCTGTCCTCATTTCTTTCAGGTCTCCCTTTACCTTTACCTTTTACCCTCTCTTCTATCAATACCCCTTCCAGTTTTTTTTTTTTTTCTTTTCATCTCCTTCTTCCCTATATGATGAGAAGTTTCTATGTCCAACAAAATATGTATGCTATTCCCTCCTTGTGTCAAATTTGATGGGAGTAAGATTTAAATAATGCCTCTCCTTATTTTCCCTCTATTCTAATAGGATTTTGCACCTCTTCATGTAAAGTAATTTACCCTGTTCTGATATCTTTCCTCTTTTCTCAGTACAATGCTTTTTTTCATGCCTTAATTTCTTTCATATCATTATATTAAATTCAAGAGAATGTGGACCTTCAGTCCAAATATACTCCTTCTAGTTACCCTAATAGAGACACAGTTGTCATGAGTTACAAGTTTCATCTTATGTAGGGATATAAACGGTTTAATATTATTGAATAATATTTTTCTGTGTTTTTCTTGATTCTTGTATTTGAAGGTCAGATGTCCTGTTTAGCTCTGATCTTTTCATCAGGAAAAATTGAAAGTCCTGTATTTCATCAAATGTGAATCTTTTCCTTTGAAAACACTCTGAAATTTTCCTTCTAAAAGGGATCTATATTGTATTCTATTGAATATAACTTTATTTTATGCATAAAATGGATATAAGAAAATAGTTTCATATCATTTCCTTGAAGTTCAATGAACTTGTTTTCATAAGGTAGAGAAAGAGGAGAAAAAAAAGACATGTTTTGTTACAAAACTAATTATTTGCAATTATATGATTATGGTTTGGAGTATTTCCTAATACAAATATTTGGAACAAAAAGAACTTCTTTCTTTCTAGTGTCTTCCTTTATTACATACCCACTGTCAAATATCTAGCTCATTGTTTTCTTGTAAATGAAGATATTTCAATCTCTTGTTAATCATATTTTCATTCAATGAATGCTTATTGGACATTATTTAGTTTCAAAGTTCTATGCTAGGTGCTATGGGTAATATGTAAATTACTGTGGCAGCATCCTTGCCCTTTAGGAATTCATAATATGTTGCAAAATAAGTCAGATATGGAAATAAGTGTAACATAATATTATTATATGAAGTTGTTCCTTAAAATAAATATGTATTGAAGAGGTAAAAGATAGAGTTGGATTTTTTTTTTTTGCACAGAGTGATGGTGTAAGACATTTTCTTTCCCAAGAAGAATGGATATTTAGTCCCTTCATTGTGAATGTGAAAAACTGACAATGATCAATATTGCAACTGCTTTAGGATTATTTCCAGATAAATAATAGCCTCTGAAATTTGTAGTGATTATATCAGTTGAAGATTTGAGGTTATATATTAGACTTTGATGCCTTCATTATATGTCATCATACCTAAATATACAATGCAATACACAGATTTATTTATTGCAACATTTGCTGGATTTGGAGGACTTTTATCATATTGCCTGTGGTGAAAGAGCTTGCATAGATTGCAGATTGAAATGCATTAGTTAAGGCACTCTTCAGTAGGCATACACCTGGAGAATATTAAACATTTTATAAATTACTTCATCACATATCTACCTGAAGCTGTCAAAGGCAATTTGTCTTTTTATATAAAAGACAGCAATGTTTCAAACCAAAGCACTTTTATTTGTAGCTATCTAAAGATTCAGAAGAATTTAAAAATACTCATTTGCCACTGTTTTCTAAACTTAAAATATGTTAATTAAACCCTTACACACTACTTGATAGTAGATAGTTGTTTCTGAAGTCAATATGTTATCAAATATACTAATTCTAGCATCTTATATTAATCAACTAGAACAATAAATATTACATAATAGACAGTCTTTTATGGCATCATTTTCTCCTTAGAATCAGTTCTTTCATTCATGGCTTAATTTTTATGACAACTAATAGTATTGTATTCATTAGCATGCCTTTCTCAAGGACAAGGAGCCAGATGAGCCAGGAGAAGGTTTTGGTCCCCAAACAAATGCTTCTAAGTACTTACACTACTGTTTCAATTAGTCAGATTGGTTGTGCTATGATACAAGTTCCTATAATGATATTATGCTCAGTTCAGGAATCATTTAATAGATAATATTTTTCCACACTGAACATGCATAATTTTGATTCCTTCCAGCTCTAAATCTTTTGATGGTATGATGATTATAATTTATGTGGTATAATCATTTAGTTAGGCTTACATGAAATATTTATACCAAGCATCAAAATACTTGCTTTGCTTGTATTCTCAACATAAGCCAAAAAACTTTATCTTAAAATATTTAGGTTAGTTATCAAAAATTCTCAGGTAACTCACTGAATTAGAAGGGAATGAAGGTATCACACAAGGGTATACAAACTTATCTGTTTTCCTAAAATTCTGGTCACCTGTTGGAATAATTATACCAAGTCTACATAAAACAGAGGGCAATAGAAGTTGGCTGCTAATAACTACTCGGGTAATACTGTTTTCTCTAAAGTTATGAATAATGTTTCTTTTACCAGTTTTAATGTTTGAGTTTTTGTTTATTTGCTTTGGTTAGAATTCTAAATTCTTTGTATCTTTTCAACAACCTTAACTCTTCACCATCATGCTTCATTATAATGTCTTTTGGTTAAATTAGCCTTTTCATTATATTCTCTCTTCTTGTACATATATGCCTATTCCTTTGTGACCTCTTTTACCCCTTAAAAACTGGCTATCTCCAAAATTCCTTTATCACTTTTCTTTTAGCGTTCTTCTATTAAAACTTTCCATCCATTTATGGCTTCAAACATATGGAAGGGAGGTCATGGTTGACTTCTGAGCAGAGACAAAAATTTTAGGGATCTTTTAAAGTAAATTTAAATTGATTCAGTAAATAATTGATTTTCATAGTGGCAGGTATCTATTGAAAATTTGCAGGCATGTAGAGTTCAGTGAAATTTCTGGGTTAATGCAAACCAAAAATCTATTAAAATGACATATAATGAGCTAAAATTCTCATTAGCCTTAAAATTAAAAATAAACTTTTTACAAAATTGTATATTAATAGATTACACATTGATACATCCTAGTTTTCAGGCATAAGGCTATATGTTGGCACATCATAGAAAAGGGATCAGAGCAACTTCCTCAGCTGGAAAAAAATTTAGGGCAGCTGGGAAAAAATTTTTCCTTTACACCTGAATATAAATTTCCACATCTGTAAAATAAAGATGTTAACTAAATGAATTTTGAAGGCCTTGATAATTCTAAATCTATGTTTCCAACCATCTTCATCTTTCTCTTTACTTCTCTACTTCTAATCAAGTCTCCAATTTCTGAGTTTCTGTAATTTTTCCCAATCCTAATCCAAAAGGTAAAGGTAAAATCATGACTTCTATATTACCACCTCTATACAAAGTATGCCTGAAGGAGAGTTATATTTAAAGTATGAATTATTATTTAATCAAAATTATTCTGCAGTGTTAGTAATGGAAAGGTGTTTCATCCTTCCTTCCAATAATACATTTAGAGATTAAAAAAAAATAAATATTATCCAGTCCATTGCAAGTGAAGCATTATTGCTGTTTTAACCAGTAAAGACAACAAAGTATTGATTACCTTCAATTTTTCAATGTATTAGATATAGATATTACACAAATGCATCTAGTCATATCTTAATACATATTATATGCATTTATACATATATATTACCTATATCCATATATTTGTACACATATGATATATCTCAAAAAGGAATATCTACTGTTCTATAAATATAGATGTCAATATTGATATAGATGATTTAGATGTCAATGTTGATATTAATATAAAATAGGTATAAATATAAAAGGATGTAAACCTTTCTGTTATCCTTTTTTTCTTCTTTAAAAAGTTCAATTATTTTCCTGTTGCAGCAGCAATTATTATCACATATTATTTAAAGGAGTATAGCAGTTTGAACTCTTTTTCATAACCTCCAGCAAAATCTACCAAAATTATGAATAAGGATAGAGACAAAAAGTCATATTTGCTCTCACTTAAGCACTTAAATGCTCTTTTATGATGATTCTATATGGCTAGGGATGATGGGAGCTTGATAAAATATTTTAACTGTATGTCATCCTTGCTCTCTGGAAGTTAATGATTTATTTCAGTTGTTAAAATCCTTATTGATTTTGTGAGCTATCTTTTTGTCTTTTATACAGTCTAAATTTTTATTCTTGTCAAGAAGTAAATTACCTTTGATTTAACTTCAGATCAAAGTGTGTTGCAATAGGACCCAAATTTTCCATCCTCAAGTTACATTTGTTCTTCATTTATTTGAGATCCTAGTGTAGAGTTGTTATCTTTTTAATGACCAGCTGAAGGCATGTAACAAATTGTACAAAATTTGTTGTCTCTGAAGATGTAACTTCAAAATACAACAAAAGTATCCAGTTTTTAATCAGAGAAAATGCATATGATTTTTTATTAAATTTATTTTATTTGAAAAAATAGAGTAAAAAAAAGAAAAATCAGTAAAGAAATGCAAAACAAAATAGAACATTGTCATCTGTCCAGCAGAACATCAGGAAGGATTCAAAACATATAAAAATAAATTGCCAGATGAGGAAAGTGTGTGTATTACTTGAAGAAATTATATTCTTGAATGTTCACTTTTTCTTTACTTTCTTGTAATTGTTCTTTGGTTCTCTACTGCATACCTTATTTACTTTATTCTTTTTTCTTGTTTTCATCCCCCTCACCACCTCCTAAGCATGCTACAATAAAGAACTGATATATTTGTGCATACATGTTCATTTATATTCATACATACACACAGAGCACATACACACACACACACACACACACACACACACATACACACCACATACATACAAGTCTTTCTATCCCTGCTGATTCTTTAATTAAATTGTGCTCCCTAACTTGCTTTAAAATTACTTAATCCCCACCCGCTCAAGGATTCCCTTTTTCCCCCTCTCCCTTTGCTTTTGAATTTCAATCAGTAATGGGTAATATTTAAATAAATCACTATACCTAATGGATGAATAAATATAATAAGAATCTTAATTCCATATTGATGCCATCCCTTGACATATCAAAGAGAGTTGGATATAGAACATTCACTTATTGAAATAAATGAGATGTCTCTGCAAAATATTCCTTTTTAGTCCCATGACAGAATGTATTTCGCAGAACTGAAGTTCAAGTTAATTTCTATAATAGTTTCCAAGAATATTATAGGCATCTGAGCTAAAATGTCTCTTTGAATTGTGCCCAAGTACTCCTTGTCAATATAAATATGATACCAAAAATTTGTAAAATTTACAGTTGAGAAAAAGTAATATGCTATAAATTCAATTGTAGATAAGTCTAAGAAAGGGGTCACTTCATGTGCAATGCCCAATTTTCAATTCATTATTGACTATAATTTTCCTCTTACTCACTGATATATTTCTTAAGTTGTGCGATTGTCTTGGTCTACATGGGTTTACTTAGCTAGTTTAAAGACATATTCAAGTGAATATATTTTAAAGCAGTAAGTAGGAGGATCTTCAATTAAGATTATAAAAATTTCATTAAATGCAATTTTAAAAGTCAAATTTAAAATATTGTATCAAAGTCATTTGAAGGACCAAAAGGATAAGCAAATAGAAAAAAAAATTATTTGTGCAAAAAAATTCAATTTCATTTGCTTTGGGAATTTAGGAAATGATTAATGTCGAAATATATCACAAAAAATAACATGTAAAGTCATATTCTGTCCTCATAGCCCAGAAAGAATAATTCTGAATGACTTATAAGACATTTCTATGACTTCATCAAAATTACTTTTGACATAAAAACTTGGTTACTAATTGATATTGTTTGGAAAAGAAAAAAAATCAGTTTTATAAGTTTTATATAATAAAACCTGATTTTAAGTATTGTTGTCAACAATAATGATGCTTGTGTTACTACTGGACTTATATCCCAAAGAGATATTAAAGAAGAGAAAGGGACCCGTATGTGCAAAAATGTCTGTGGCAGCCTTTTGTAGTGACTAGAAACTGGAAATTGAAGGGATGCCCACCAATTGGAGAATGGCTGAATAAATCATGGTATATGAATGTTATGGAATATTATTGTTCTATAAAATGTGACCAGAAGAATGAATACAGAGAGGCTTGGAGAGACATACATGAACTGATGCTAAGTGAAATGAGCAGAACCAGGAGATCATTATACACTTCAACAAAAATACCACATGATGATCAATTCTAATGGACATGGCTCTCTCAACAATGAGAGGATCCAAATCAGTTCTAATTGATCTGTAACAAACCAGCTACACCCAGAGAAAGAATACTGGGAAATGAGTATGGACCACAAAATAAGATTTCCCCTCTTTCTGTTAATGTTTGCTTGCATTTTTGGTTTTTTTATCCTCTCAAGTTATTTTTACCTTCTTTCTAATTCCGATCTTTCCTGTGCAACAAGATAACTGTATAAATATGTGTATATAAAAATAAAAATAAAAATTGTCACTCAAAAAAAAGAAATTTGATTTTGAAAACACAGCCAAAAAACCCCAATAATGATGCTTATCAAAATATTTCCAATAGTTTCCTCTTATTTTCCATTGGAGTAGTATTTCGTTGTTCAGTGATATTGAGGTAAACTTGTGTTTTTGATGTCTATCATAGATCCTCTCTTAAAAAGCTTCAAGTATAAACTAACATAAACTGCTTCTATTTTTTAAAAAACAGCCTCAAATAGGATCATGTCAAACTGGTTGTCTGTAAGATAATGATTGTCTGGCCCACCAATTGATTAAGACATGCAGGGATTATAATCGTTGACCATGAAGTAAATTGCAACATTCATTAAATAAAGAGAAGATCAAGCAATGAAACCATTGCTAATTTTTTTGAGCATCTGATATGTACCAGGCATTTTTCTAAGTGCTGAGGAGAAATACAATCCCTGCTTTTAAGGAATTTGGGGAAAACAACATGTAAACTAAAGAAATAATTTAGAAAGAGAAACCAATATATTTGAAAAGTGTTTGGAAAGGCTTCCTGAAACATATATATATATATATATATAGTATTTTATTTGAGACTAAAATAAAAAAGGGAACTCAGTAGGCAAATTTGAGAAGGGAAAATATTTTACACACAGGAAATAGCCAGATTAGATATCTGGAGGCCAGAGATGGAGTGTTATGCTTACGGAATAGCCAGGAGACCAGAGAATGTGGTGAAGAATCTGGTAGGATAAGACTAGAAAAGTAGAAAGGGGTGAAGGACTTTGAATGCCAGAGATGACTTTTTATTTGATGCTGGGGATTATAGGAGTCCCCACCTGTAGGAAGCCACCAGAGTATATTGAATGTCAGCAATTGTGGGGAAGAAGATTTGTTATAATTATTATTGCACTTTAGGAAAACACATTGGTGACTGAATGAAACATGATGTGAATTGGAAAAAGATTTGAGACAGTGACTCATCATTAGGCTTTTGCAGTAGTGTAGGTGTCAGGTGATGAGGGTCTGCACCAGATTGGTGGCAATGTCAGAGTTAAGGACTGAGAATATTCAAAAGATTTTGCAAAGGTGAAATCAATAGCCCTTAGCATGAGAATGGATATAGGGGAAGGGGAATGAAAATTAGTGAGGATTTGGGGATGAGTCCTAGATAAGGAGCCTAACAGACTGGGAGAATGATGATACCCTCTACAATAATTTTTGAAAGGGTAAAAGGTGAGGCAGGTTTAGGAAGAAAGATAATTAGTTTTGTTTTAGATACCTTTAACTAGAGATATTTGCCTAACATCTAGTTAGAGAGAGGTCTGAAAGGCAGTTGTAGATTTGAAAATTGGCAACATAGAGATTGCAATTAGATCACTGAAACCTGATAAGATTCCAAAGTATATTAGAAGAGATCTGAATACTAAAGAAAAAATGAATGGATGTTTATATCTTTGCAAAGAGAAGTATTTTAGGGCATATCATAGACACCTATGCTCTTGCTGCCTTCTCTAAATGGACACTGCACCCAGCAGGACATGAAAGGCCGGTACTTTTTTTTTTTTTCAGTTTACTATCTTACTTAGGATCAATACTAATCTATATAATTGTATTTGCCATTCTTAAATAACTTCTGTGTGTGCATCAGATAAATAAAGTAAAATCAATTTTAAAAGGAAGAAAAATAAAATACTGAAGGATCAGGGTCGTGATAGCTAAGAAATTTTGAAGAATAGTGTTATGGAAAGTTGTTCTTGATCTTAGAGGACAGGGTTAAGAGCAATAGATAGAAGATATAGTGGCAGATATAATAATCAATTCACAAGAATGTATTTACTACCTATTCTATGCTAGATGCATTATAAGGAAAACTTCACAAAATTCAAACTTGAAAATAATGAAGTTCTGACGCCTATGGAAATAATGGGTTCCCTCTCACTAGATAATCTCAAATAAAGTCTCAGTAACCCTTTGTCAAGTATTTTCTAGACAAATTAAGGTAGGTCGAATCAGATGAAATCTGCAGTATCTTTCATTTATGAAATAAAATATAACCATGAAGCCTAGTATGTTATAGGTCATTCATATTGTCCATTGGAACATTGGAATACTGGTTGTTTTCTGCGGGCTATGGAAATACATTGAATACAATCTGTATCAGATATTGTTAACTGAAAAAAACACATATTCTCTATAAGTACAGAATGTACATCTGGCTAATGTCACATGAGCTATCAGATTAAAGGATTCCTCTATCTCAGTAGTAATACCATGTTGGCTAAAATTATTTTACTATACCTATTTTGTTATAACATTAGTAGTCATTGCACAACAATGAATACTTTGGGTCCCCTTTCTTCATGCTCCCCTTTTGCAGCACATTTGACCTATACTTGAAGACCAGATTATTGCTGAGCAAGAGCAGACTAACCTCGTCTCAACCTGAATTTATCACTTTATGCATCCTGTTTTAGGACGTTGCCTCTAACTTCACCCACTCCCAGAGAATTTTTGACTTCTAGTATTGTCAGTAATAAAGGCATCTTTTATCCTAGAGAGTACAGGAAACCCCTGAACTAAGAGCACAATACAAAAATGGCATCATAATTCTGAAATGATATTTTATCCCTGAAAGAAAGTTCTGAATCAGTGATAATCTATTTCCCATTAGTCCTATTGCCCTATTTTTTTAACTAAATTAACCTAAAATAACTGTACTAAATTGAAATGAAATGACAAAATTTCTGGATAGAAGACTAATAAATTAATCTGTGGTTTACAGTTTTGAATATTTGGATATTTAGAGCTTAAGAATAATTTATTTTAGACAATAAAAATGCAACAGAATCAATGTAGTGATGAGAAATGAGGCACTAGGGAAAATAAGATTCTTTATCACTTTTAACCATTCCCTTCTAGAACTAAGTGTTTTCAGTCATATTGAGGAAAGTGTTATATCTGGATTCTTTAGGCCAAGTTTATTTTAGAATTTCCCTAATTAGAAACCTTATTTCTGTTCCCTAGATTTTCCTCTGGAGAAATAATCTGGTGTAATGTAATTTCCATCCCAATTTCTCTTAAAAAATTATCTTCTCTACTAGATTTGTCAATCAGCATCCTCTAACATAGCGAAATCTTCACATCCGTTGACTTATTAAATGTCTGTAGTCTCCTCTTCTTATTAATATAATATTTTAAATGAATCTAATTGAATATTGAAGATAAATATTGGGTATTTGCTGAACTACATAAAAAGCATCAGAGTATGGACTGTAAGAACCACCAAGAGATAGCACAATGGATGGAGCACTAGTCTTGGATTTAAAAATTACTGACTATAAATTTTATCTTTAAAAACTTACTAATTGTATAGCCCTAGGCTTATTATGTTTTTTTTGCCTCATATGTAAAGTGAAGGCTTTTCATTTGATTACCTTTAGTGTCATCTACAAATCTAAAACTATATTTCAATAAAACTATGACATAAAAATGAATGAGAAATTTCTAGTTTTTAAAGAACTTAAGTTTGTCTGTACTGAAAAAAATCATTCCTCAAGGAAATAAGAGCAAAAATAACCTCTTCTTCAATTAACATGTTATTGTTTTTATATAATGTTATTTGAGTTTCAATTGAAAAACGTATAGGCCCAGAGAAGTTCATATTTTGTTTTGAGACACATGAAAAACCCTAGACATTTACTTTTGTTAGACTAGATAGTGCATCAGACATTCAGTAAGAATATGATTCAATAATCATGTGGAAATATCTAAATGATACATCAGTAGTATTAAAAGTTAATTGAATTCTAAACTGGTTAGAAACACTGAAGTCAGATTATCTTATTTCATATAGCTAGCAGTACCTTAGACCTACAAGAATAAAAGTAAATTTTAAAACAAGAACAATCCAAGATGCCATTTATACTTACTATTAGCTAAAAAGACCAAGATATTAAAATACCTTAAAGGACCAAGAGTACCAAATGATGAAGGCATTTTTAAATCTATAAGGTAAAGAAAATGGAGAAAGGATTAAAAGTTTTATTTCAAATAAAATTACAATATATTTTCTGTCAGTTAATATACCTGATCATTTTAATGTAATCAGTGAGTTGCAAACAGTTTATATCTCATAACAAATTCCATAATGGTAATTTCTGTAGTCCTCAAGTATACAGAGAACTTTTGGTATGAAAACTCCCTCCACTGGTATAGATTGGCAATTTGTCAACTTCATATGCTCTTATTATAGAATTATTAGTGTACTGAAAGAAAAAGTGACTTGCTTTTGATCACACAGCTAATTACACTTGAACTTAGATCATACTTATTCCAAAAATAGACCTCTATCCACATTTATTAAATAGTAGCTCATTTTACTGAAAATAGAAATATATGTCATTACTGTACAACTGTATTTACTAATCAATCAACCTCTGCTTTGATATAATAAAATCCAATAATTCTTTAAAATATTACATAATAAAATACATAAACTTTAATGCTATAAGAATTTGTGATTTAATGTGTTTGCCTAATGATGCAGCTGGGCAATTCTAAAACTTGATAAACAATATTCACGGAAGGCTTTGACCAAAGAAGCTATCATCATGCAACTCAAGACTCTCCAATGTTAGGCTAATCCTCAAAGTACAGACATATAATACCTTTCTGAGTCCTATACACTGATGAACTCAAATTATAAAATATGGCTATTTTTACTAGGGATATTATTTTTATTGATGTAGTATTTTGTTTTTTCCATATATATGTAAAAATTGCTTTCAACATTTATTTTTATAATATGTTCACAAATCTTTCTCCCTTTCTCTTTAACTTCTTCCCCTCTCCAAGATAGCAAGTAATTTGATATAGGTTAAATATGTGCTACTCTTTGGAATATATTTCCATATTTGTCAAGCTCTGCAAGAAAAACCAGACCAAAAGAGACCAAAAGAAATAAGAAAACAAAATAAACAAAGAAATAGGTGAAAATAGAATTTTTGATTCATATTCAGTCTCCATAGTTCTCTCTCTAGATACAGATAGCATTTTCCATCTCAAGTCTATTGGAGTCACCTTGAATCATCAAATTATTGAGAAGAACCAAGACCATCACAGTTGATCACATAATCTTGTTGTTACTTTGTATAATGCTCTCCTGGCTCTACTCACTTCACTCAGCAACAGTTTATATAATTCTCTCTAAGCTTTTCTGAAATTAACCTGCTCATCATTTCTTATAGAACAATAATATTTCATAACATTCATATATCATAATTTATTCAGCCATTCTCCAGCTCGTGGTCATCTACTAAGTTTCCAGTTTCTTGCCACCACAAAAAAGGCTGCTACAAACATTTTTGTATATGAGGGTTCTTTTCCCTCTTCTATGATCTCTTTTTCTAGTGACAGTGACAGTGCTAAATCAAAGTATATGCACAGTTTGATAGTCCTTTGGGCATAGTTCTAAATTACTTTTGTGAATAGTTGGATCAATTCACAATTCTACCAACACTGCATTGGTATCCTGGTTTTCACACATCCTTTCCAACATTTATTACGATCTTTTTCTATCATCTTACACAATCTGAGAGATATAAAGTGATACCTCTGAGTTGTCTTTAAAATTACTTTTTTTCAAAAAAAAATTATATATCTAATTGGAAAAGTGAGTCATTAATGCCTAGCTAATTTTTTTTTCATTTAATCTAACTTCCAGATGCTGCTCTAGAACTGAAGTTTTAATTCAAGGAAACACTTTCCTTTCTTTAGAGACCACCCTGCAACATTTTTTATCCTAACTCTAAGGCTTATATTTGAACATATATGATACCTAAGATCCTTCAGGAAGAAGATCTGTTTATTAGATGACAATAAACATATTAAATGATTTTGAATCAAGCCTGAGTTACCTTATAATATTTCCCCTTTGGAATATTATGTTATCAAGAATAGCTGTGATATCTAGGAACTGTTGAGTAATTTAGGAGTTAATCAAAAGAAAAGATTTAGAAACAAGAGTTGGTATCAAAGAAGAGGTATCTGAGAAGAAATTGTTTAGAACATGGCTAATGAGGAAGTAAAATAGTTTTGAAGGTTAAAGCACAAAACATTTCCAAACCAACAGAAAGTAAAGGGAATTACAGAGAAAATACACATATGTTAGGGTTGGAAAGAAATCCTATACAAAGGAAGGAAAGTGAAAGTGAAATATGGTTTGTTTGTGATGATGTTGTATTGAATTAATAAGATCATCATATTGAAGAGGCCACGTAGTGCAGCTTCAGAGATCCCTGGGCATTGCCTCCTAAAGCAGTGGTTCTTTATTGCTTATCTAGTCCCAGTCTTCAGAGATGTCTGGCCACTGCCTCACTAAGTAGTGGTTCTATGTTCAACAGAACGCCCCGACACAGCAGCTTGCGAGCCCAGGTTTTCATTCTAAGTGATCACATCCTGCACTACTCCTGCCCACTCCTGCACAACCACCGAACTCCTATTGCAAGCTTACTTCCTGGTCCCCACTACTTATGTTGGGTCTATGAGGTCACACATATAGCCAATATGAGAAGGAGATGTCTCTTGTTGATGATTCATTCTCAATGCAGCTAGAGCTCCTGCTCATTAGGTGGTCCCTATCAGCTGCAAAGATCACATCCAAGTGCCTCAGGCATCAAAGCCTTTTTACTTCTTCATTATACTATGTGAGCTCCTCTCTGGTCCCTTACAATGCACATTTACATAGCACTTTGTAATATGCAAAAGCCTTTCCTGACAAGAACTCTATGAAATAATTAGTGCAAGTGTTATTACTCACATTTTACAGATAGGAAAACTGAGTTTCAGATAGATTAAGTCATTTGATCAAGGACAATCTAAGAGCAAATGGAAAAGCAAGTTGCAAGGCTTTTGATTTCCAATTTAATTACCTTTCCAGTAAACATGGTGAGATAGAAATTTCCAAGTATATATTTTGTTATACAATATCATTGTTTTATATTATTATCCTTTTCAAAACAAAACAAAACAAAACAAACAATCAAAAAAAAAACTATTTTAATGACTAAGAACAATGTGGAGGTGATAAGGTGTTGCTGGAAAGAAACTTTAACAATGTTTCAAGAATGGACCAGAAAAAAATAGTTTTTTTTTGTTTATTTTGATCATAGTGATTGCAAAAGCAGAAAGATATTTATTAATATAATTTATCCTATTCTTTTTCATGTGTCTGGTATTTCACGGGTGCTAATCAGCAGAGTAACCAAAAAAAAAAACTTATTAATTAACAGTAACATTTTCCCACAAAGGTATTAAATCGTAATTTTTAATCCCATGGATCAGGAGGAAATTTTTAGCTCAATTTTGAACATAAACACCCAAGGCAAATGTAAAACAATCAGAAATATAGCTTTACTGGTCACAATTATTAATCCAGTGTGGATCAGTAGTATGATATTGAACTAAAATAAGAACAAGAAAGATATCCTTATATGATCTGTTCTTCAATAAGAGTTGCATAAGTTCTAGGAATAAAAGTCATAACCCTAAGTAATTTGAGTTAAACTATACTTGAATTATAGTATTTTCTCCCAAGTGTCACAGTTTGAAAAAGATATTGATAAACTTAAGAGTATTCAGAGCAGGATAACCTAGAAGATAAAGGTCCTTGAATATCTGGCATATGAGGATCTGTTAAATGGGAAAATACTATATGGGAGGCTTTAAAGATCTCCCTTAAGTATATGAATGATTGTTATGTGAAGAAGGGATTGACATTGCTCTGTCTGACGTTAGAAGATAGGACTAAAAATGAGAAATGAAAGTTTTTTGTTTGTTTATTTGTTGCTTTTGTTGTTTAAGGCTTGATGTTTGGAAAATTTTATTTTGAATTAGAGCTGTCCAAAGGTTCAATGAGCTTCCTCAATATGGGGTGAATTCTTCCTTCTTTTACAACTTTGGAGGTGTTTAAACATCAAGCAAATTATAATTGGAACTCTTTTTTGTATATGAGTTGAACTAAAAAAACTTATTGCTCTTCCTTCCTATACTCTGAGAGTTTTTTGTGATTTGTTATTTTCTACTTTGTTGTAAGTTTGACTCCAACAATAACACCTGTTTATTTCAGACTCTGTATTAGGATGAAATGAAGTATTGCCAAGTCACTAAACATTAAATTAAGGAGAAGGTTTATTCATCTCCATAACCGTAAGGACATATAGCAAGATATCACAAATCTTAGTTTTCTCTGGATGCAGCCATACGTGATTTTATCTGGAAACTTGTTTGGTCAGAACCACATAAAAGTGACAACACATGTGATCTCAGACACTCATCAAATCTGAGAAGCCTTAACTACACAGCACTAGACTTATTCTTTCTGCAGGTCAAGATTTTGTTTCATGGAAGCTGGGAACAATTGAATTGATGAATGGAGAGGAAATTGTCAAGGAAGTTTTTATAACTTCCCTGGTTATATTATTTCTAGGAAATGCTGGTCATATTCCACTCTCTGAACTAGAAATTCTTTTCCAACATGCATGATGAGTTATCATGTGGTCTGTCCTTGAAGAATGCTAATGAGGGAGAATATAGTATCTCCCAAGATAATCCATTCTACTTTGGGAGAAATCAATTGTTAATAACTTTTTTCCTTATATGAAACCTGAATCACTCATTACTCTGATTCTTCCATCTAAGGTTAAAGAGAGAGAACAAATGTAATCTCTTTTCCATATGTGTTCTTGTCAAATATTTAAAAAACACTAAAATGGCCATCAATCCTAGCTCCTTCAAACAATCCAATTATACCATGTTATGGATATTTTAATTCCCTTCTTACGTGTCACTTACACACATGATAATCTGAGAAGTTAATCACACCATTACATATCTCATTTTTCGTCTTTTTTTTATCAAAAGGTTAGAGACCAAACTAGGAAAGTCAAAGGTGATCTTCTCTGGATTCTGTCCAGCTTATTTTTTTTCAAAAGAAGATGCCTAGATACATACAGAACATTATATATTCTGACTGTGACAGAATACAATAGGATTATATCCTTCTTAAGTCTTGAATCCCTTATTCCTTTCCTAATGTGAAATGAAATGGTATTAGCTTTTTTCCCCCACTGTTATCTCACTGTTTTCTCATATTTAGCTTTGAATCTCTTAAAATACCATGTTCTATTTTCAGGTTATCTCCTGACTAGGCTTGTTTTTTTGAAGCATTTCTTAAAAATTAAAATATAAGCTTTTAATTTTTTTCACTATTAGTTTCTTTGATATTTAATTCAAAACAAAAAACTATATCTGTTTTGAATATATAATTGTTTGAAATATATGTACATATATAAGAATAATATATACATTTTTCAATATCATTAATGGAATTAGTCTAGAAATAAAAGAAAAAGATCTGAAATCACAATGAAAAATACATGTGTACATAAAGAGACATGTCAATCAAAAAAAAAAAAATTCCAAGAGGTAGCATTTAGATATTATGGGAAAAGTCATGAGAGAATATTGAAATGAATGAAAGACTATTCAGTAATTCCATATTCTGAAAACTTGTAAAAGAAGAGGTTGACTGAAGAAGAGAACATTGAATTGCTCAGTAGTTGAGTTTGCAGTACCTTTAGTATTAGTAGTTTTATTACCCAATACCACTAAGCCTATGGGATGTTGTGCTAGACAATAACAGAAATAACCATTCTGTTTCATTAGCTGGTATAATATATATGAAACAGAACTGTTTTGAATAATACACAAACACACATACATACGAAATGTCAGGTCATATCATGTAACATATAAATTGATATATAATATATAATGAAGACATAAATATATACTAGTATGCTTGTGATGTTCTAACCCCCAACCTAAGTACATATATATGAATATATATAATATAAAGAATTATGTAATATATAAAATATATAATATAAAAATGTTATATATGTGTGCCTTTATGTGTGTGTATATATTCCAAAACAATCATGTTTGATATACTTTATAATAGCTAAAGAGTAAAGAATAAACAAACATACACACGCACATGTTTAAAATTGCATTTTACTTGAAATTTACCTTTATAAATATCTTATATTGTATTTAAATTAATGGATTCTAACACTTTTAAAATATATCTCATCAAGTTTGAAAAGAATATTTATTATTATTATTATTTCATATTATACATATGTGCTTCTCTAATGAGATTTATACATAATGGTAAAGTTAGAGAAAAACAAAACAAAAGATGAAAATATCTTTAAAATATTTTACATTAGACATACAAATCTATTATTAAATTATAATTAATGATGAAATATTAGTTATGTCAAGGTGCTTCATTATTTTAAAATAGATTTAAATTTAAGCATATAATTGGAAAGCCTACTTCTAAGTTCAATTTATATCATAACATTTTGAATAGGAATAATTTTCATAAATAAAAAAGAAACCACATAACTTATAGATCCAAACTGAAAAAAAGTGCTTTCTTGGCTATTCTCATTATGTCATGTACTTATTTTTCTATGCCATTTACCCACTGTGAAAGGTTGTATTGTTGCTTTGTTATATGGTTTTTGTTGTTGTTATTATAATTGTTGTTATTATTGAAAAATCAACTCTCACTTCATCTTCCCTATTGTTAACTAGCTATTTTTACAAAATAATTGAACTAATGTAATGCATTTTTATATTTTTACAACTGGTTTCAAAGTCCAAAAGAATTATTCCTTTTGATGATTTTAAGAATATTATGTGTCTCCTCTCCCTCCCTCCACTTTTTTGGACATGTATAGACCCAGGCAGGTATAAACAGATATACACTAGAAGAGAATGGGTGACGATGTCAAATGCTGTAGAAAGATCAAGAATGATGAGGATTGTGTACAGGCTATCAGATCTGTCAATTAAGTTAACCAGCCATTTGATATAGGTTATACATGTTCAATCCTTTTAAACTTATTGCTGGTTAACTTGTTAGGAGAAAGGTAAGAAAGGGAGGGAGAAAAAAAAATTGAAACTCAAAATATTACAAGAAAGATCTTGATAACTATCTTTATATATAATTGGAAAATGAAATACTATTGAAAAATGAATGAGTTTTAGAATCTAGACTTTAATAGTTAAATTGGTTTATAATCTATGGTTTTCTTTACACTTGTTTTCCTTTCTTTTTTTTTTTTCTTTTCTTTGGGACTTTCATTGGGACTTCCTGTCAAATCATTGATAAACAGCTGCATAAAACAAGTTCATAAACTTCCTGTTTAACCAACCAACACACATACACACGCACACACACACTCACACACACACACACACACACACATACACACATAAATGACATATTTCCCTATACATTTGAGTTTTTCTTCACTATAAAAATTCAAAATTCTTTTCATAATTATTATTGCTAGATGTATTCCATTGTTTATTCTATTTATTGTCCTTTCACCCTGTCCTCCTGAACTGTTTTGTTTCTGACCACCCTTTCCCCCAAAATACTCTACCCCGCCCCTTTCGTATGTTTTCTCCCTTCTACTTTCCTGAAAGGTAAGATAGATTTCTATCAATCTATTCTCTGTTTGTATGTTATTGTATAATATTATATGAATAATAATATTTGGTATATATAATATTTCCTCTTTAGTCAATTCTAATGAGAATAAGACCCACTTACTCTTCATTCATTGCAAAAAATCTTTTTTCTTGCGACTTTTATGACAGATAATTTATACATTTCTCTTTCTCTTACTTCCAGTACATTCTTCTCTTACCTCTTTATTTTATTTTTATATAGCATCCTTTCAGATTCAAGCCACAACTGTGTTCTCTATCTACATAAATTCCTTCTAACTGCCAAAATTATTTGGTTCTTATACTTTACAGCTATCATCCCCCCATGTAGTAATGTAAACAGATAAAAGTTATGTCCCTTGTGATTTTCTTTTCCTGATTACCACCTTACTTCTCCCGAGTCTTATATTTTAAAAATCACATTTTCTGTTCATCTTTAATCTTTTCACCATGAATGATTAAAAATTCTCTATATCACTGGATATCCCCCTTTTTCCTTGAAGGATTATATTCAGTTTTTCTGAGTAAGTGATTATTGGTTATAATCCTAGTTCTTCTGCTCTCCAGAATATAATATTCCAAGTGCTCTGATTCTTTAACGAAGAAACTGCTAAATCTTGTGTTATCATGACTGTGACTTCTCTATATTTGAATTTTGTTTGCTTTTTTTCTTATTTTACCTTTGACTTGGAAGTTCTGGAATTTGTATATAATATCCCTGAGAATTTTCATCTTTTGATCTCTTTCAGGAAGTGATCATTGGATCCTTTTAATTTCTATTTTTCCCTCTGTTCCAGAATATCAGAATAGTTTTTGCTGATAATGTATTGAAAGATGATTTCTAGGCTTTTTGTTTTAGATCATGGCTTTCAAGTAATCCAATAATTTAAAAATTATCTCTCCTACATCTATTTTGCATGTCAATTGATTTTCCAAATATATATTTTACATTATTTTTTATTTCTTGTATTTTTTGTTTTACTGTTCCTTGGTTTTCATAAAGTCATTAGCTTCCATTTGCTCACTTCTAATTTTTAAGGAATCAGTTTCTTCAGTGAGCTTTTGTACCCCCTTTCTCATTTGACCAATTGTTTTTTAAGGCATTCTTCTCATTAGGTTTTTGTATTTCTTTTTTGCATCACTATCATTTCTCTTCCCAATTTTTCCTCTAAGTATTTTACTTGATTTTCAAAATACCTTTTGAGCTCTTGCATAGCCTGAGACTAATTCTTATTTTTCTTGTAGGCGTCAATGTAGGAGCTTTGAAAAAAGTTATCTTCCTTTTTACCATAGTAGTTTTCTGTGGTCAGAATCTTTTTCTGTTATTTGCTCATTTTCTCAGTCTTTCTCACTTTCAGCTTTTAACTCTTTGTTAAAGTAGGACTCTGTTGCCAGGGTCAAGAGTGCATTGTCCTAAACTTCAGGGATTCTATGCAGCTGCTTTCAGCGATCTTTCTAGGGAACTGTAAGGTTTCATTTCTTTCAAATTGTTATGGTCTAAGGAAAAGTGTATTTGAGTGACTGTAGCATCCCCTTAATGGTACTCTATCTGTCCACCTGTTGGTGGTCCTTGACTAGGCCAGCTTACCTGACTTGAGGCTTCAACCTGGATCACATAGAGATAGACCGACCAGGAGGTACAAATATTCTATCTTTATTCAGTCATCCTCTCAGTGGGGGTAGCAGGAAGCAATAGCAGAAGAGACTGAGTTCTGCTCAATTTATTGAGCTGTCTATTTATGCTGCCTATCCTCCAGGATTGCCTGTGCCCAGCCACTCAGGACTGTGTAGGCAGAGCCCTCAGTAGGGAAGCTTCTGGAGTTAGTGCTATATCCCAGGAGGAGATCTAGCAAGAGGACATACCCCTTGCCATCTCAAGAAACCTATAGCAGTTCCTTTAACTCCTACCAGACACAACCTCCTACCTCAGAGGTTAAGCCCCTTTTTACCTCCTTGGACTGCCCTACCAGCTGATGTGGCTTACAGGCTCTGTGACATATCTCAAAGAGAGGGCAGTGCTTCATTGCCCCTTATAAGTGATCACAACCACTCTTTTCTGCCTTGAAACTGGTTGTAAATTTTAATGTACTAAAGCAAGAGTCTGGGCTGAAAAGTCTGGAGACTGTTAATGTTGCCATTGATTCAGAGGTCTATTCTTGATTTAATTAGGCTAGGGAAGTGATGATATGGCCTGTAACAGAATCTGTACAAGTCTGATGAAACAGACTTTTCCTGATGAGCTTCTAAGTTTTCTTTGTTGAACAATTATTCCCCTCCATCTTTTTGTGGGTTCTGATGCTCCAAAATTTGTTTAGACTTTACAAGATATGAAGGAGTTTGGAGAACTTAAGTGATTTTTTGTCTTTACTCTGTCATCTTTGCTCTGTCCCCTAACAATAACCTTTAAGAGACTGGTTCCCTGAGTGAGAAATCCAGAATACTCAGGAAGTTGAGGATTTAAGATACTGGAAAGATGGTGGTAGAAAGGAACCTAAAAATTGAATGAGTTTGAGGATGAATATTATTCAAATAGACTTGCTATATATTGTACCCATACTAAGTCACTCTTTCCCATTAGGAAAAAACATGCCAGCGAGAAAGGGATGTGAGTGCTTGCAGAGAGTGCCTGCTTAATGCAAGACACCTATTAAAATTAAAATGCAAAAGAATTACCTCAGGATACAGAAGAAGAGAGTCTGGTAATTGCTGGAATTTGAGGAGAGTTTTTTGTCTGTGTCTGATACATGCTTGGAGATCACTATATAGTGACAGCACTGGTGTGACCATAGAATACCATCAGTGAGAGAAAGTGATGATATCATGTTAAGGAATAAATGAAAAATATTAAAGTTGTATTAGAGATAAGACTATAAGTGGCTATGATGGAAAGGAGTGGATCCATCATATCTTGATTACTTAATTATATAACCCTTGGGGTTAGATGATGCCTCTAATTTTAAAGAGTTTAGGTTTAGTTCTTAAACTTGTGGGTGTGTGTGTGTGTGTGAGAGAGAGAGAGAGAGAGAGAGAGAGAGAGAGAGAGAGACAAAGAGACAGACAGAGACAGAGACAGAGATTCATTTGACTGTCTTGGGAAAACGATACACCTTGTTGGTGAATGTCTTTAAATGTATCAAATGAAACATAGTGACTAAAAAGAATCCAATAAAATTGAAATATAGTTACCAACATAGTCAGAATTAAAAAAGATCTTAAATTATGTGTGAAAAATCTTACTTTACAGGGAAGCAATCTGTTTTAAATAGTAAATGGTCCAGATAGTGGAAAAAAAGGAGAAATATGACAATTGGGAATATGAAAAGAAGAAGGAGGAAAAAAGAAAGGAGAAATTGAAGAACTTAGAAAAAGAGGAGGAGAAGTAGGAAGAAGAAAAGATGAGAAGGAAAGGAGGGAAGAAAGTAAGGAAGGAAAGAGGAGTGAAGAGAAGGAAGGAAAGTGGATAGGATGGAAGAAGGGAAGGGAAGTGGGAAAGAAAGAATGAAGGAGAAGAGGAGGGAAGGAAGAAATGAGGAAAGGATGGAGGGAAGTGTAGAAGGAAGGAAGAATGGAAGGAAAGAAAGAAGAAAGGAGGGAAGGAAGGAAGAAAAGATGGAAGGAAGATAGGAAAGAAGGAAGGAAAGGAGGAAGGGATTTTCTTGAAATAGATACAGACATAAATTAATGTAATTATAATTAGACTTTGCTATCAAGGATTCCTATGAATGGCAACTGAGGATTTTCTTCTTTTTAATTCAGCCAGAATAAGCAAAATAAATAGAATATTTATGGATCTGATAAAGCTGAGAATCTATAATAATGAGCAAGAGGATGCTATGTTAGCATTACTAGAAGAAAACTTAACCAAGACTAATGAAGATAATGATAACAGATTCACAGCTCCTTTCTTCCTCTCAAAACTTCCAGGATATTTGCTTATTTATTGAAACTCTATCAAGATCACTCATTAAGTTTTTTTTTTTTTTTTTATTTCCAGTATCCACCAAGGAAAGCTGAATGCATTCAAGATTTATTCTTATTCTACAGTATGAAAATCAAAAGAAAGCCCCTTTACAATAATAATAGTAATAATAAATAATGATGTTGATGATGATGATAAAAAATTTAGGTTATTTTAACCATTAGTTTTTCATCTATGGGAATTAATTATTCATCTGTAAAACAAAAAGTATGGACTAGAGGACTTCCAAGGTTTCTAACAATTAATGAGAAATAGTTGTATTAATAATGGTGAAGGGTATATTTATGTTTCTGTATATGTGAATGCATGGATATGTGATGTGTGAAAATTATAAGCAAGAGATAATTATGTGGGAATCATGTTCTAAAGAATAATTAGGGTCACATTAATACAAAAGTAAAGTTGTTAAATATTACTGTGTTTTTAAGGCATTTAGAAGACCTCTGGTTCCCCAAAAAACATCTTTCTTAATTGCTACCTGATGCCTAAGTTTTATAATTAATGATTCACAAGTTTTATTATGAGTACTTAGAAAAGTGCATTGTTATATTCAATTCAAAATAGAAGAATTTACTGACAGCATCCTTTGAAAGTAAAGAAGTAAAGAATTAACATGAGGCATGTATTGAAAATTTTAAGAGAAGATATTGCAAGAAAAGGAAACAACTCAGAAATGGTCAGTTGAAATTTACTTAATTCATCAATTACCTAATTTCATTGCTAAGATAGCTGAGTTTAAAATTTGGATTTCTATTCACCATTTTTTTTTATTTTGCAGCAGAAGTAGCTACATTTTCTCACTCTAACTTCAAGTTCTAACAAAAAAAAAATCTCATTCTCTTTCATTGGTTGGAGAATAGAGAGAGTAGAGATCAAAGCTCTTAAATTGGACCATCACCAAGCAGAATAGAGAAATGATGATACTTCTACTCATAAGGACTGTGTGATCACTATTCTCACAGAAGATAAGGTCAGTATGTGGAGCACAAGGTTCAAAAATAGGAGACCGAATTTCTTTTCCTGGTTTCTTTGCTTAGACCATACTCTTTGGTAAGACATAAATTCATTTTTCCCAGTTTTCTTACTTAGAAAAGGTGAATGCTAATTTTCTCCCATCTGTTCTTCATAGAAATATTAGGACAAAAAGTCAAATACTTTTCTTGAAATATTAATGAAGTGTTTTTATTTCTTCAGTAATTCAATGAAAAGAGTACAAAGCTATTTCTATGGATTGAGAAGGAAATATAAATATTTAATTCAAAAGCAGCTTATACTATTATGTATATGGATGACATATAGATGGACTAATATTGATTGAATTACATAGATATAACTACATTTTTAAATTTACATAGTATTGTTATGAAGCTTAAATGAGAGAATATGAATTTTTATATGCCTTAAACATTATATACATTATGTTATACACAGGTGTTGTTGCTGTTGTTGAATGAAAATTTAATTGAACAAAATAGTTTTTACATTATGAACACAGCAATAAATATATGAAAAATAATTCTGTTACATAGAGTATAATAAAAATAAACTGCTTTAAACTGTACAATCTACATTATATTCATTGTCTCATTAAATATCACAATAATCTTAAGTGTGACTATTAATGTTATAAGTAGACTTATTTTGCAGATATGGGAACAGTTGATAAGAGAGTTTAAATTATTTTTTTTTTATTAAATAGCTATAGAGGACCAGAAAATTTGAATCCAGGTCTTTCTAACTCCTTCCTAACTTCATAACTGCATACATTACCACAAATAAGACAAAATGAATTCATTTAGCATAAGAGCAATTAATTAAAGATAAAAATCATTTCACAAATAAAATATCTATATATAAGCAATATCAAAATAGAAATAAATTTTAGAGACAAAAATGTGCTATAGGGGATTGCCTATTCTTGTAGAATTTGTTTATCTTTTGTCTTCCAGTTGTTTGAACAGGTCAGAGACTATTTTATATTTTCCTCCATCTAGCATAATGACTTTCAGCAAATAGATACCAGATACTTTTTTTGGTAATAATAACTATCATAGTGAATATATAATTGTCTAAGGTAAATTAATATTTTATGAATTATCCAATTATCTATCTTCTTCTACTTATATTATTTAAAATGTGCATTAGTTCATCCATAAGAGAGTGAGAAACTAAATGAAAAATTTATCTAATCAAACTGGATAGAAAAATAAAGGAAAATAGAGGATTCTTCAAAGTAGATAACTAATCTGTCTAATCCATCTACTTGATATATTTCCTTTTCTTAATAAGATACTATCTATCTACAATATACATTTAGTTATTTCAATTTAGTAATTTGATTTAATGGGTAGACATGTTCTTAAACACAAATTTTATATTGATAATTATTTATCCAGGTAAATTTCCTCCACAGAAACCTCACTGTTATTGCTGGCAGTAAAAGGTATGGATTGGTGTTATTTGTCAGATTGATTTGTTAATCTAATGTTACAGGAATTACATAAAGAAAAGATACATTAGTGTATGTGATGAAACTGGGATTAATGTTTCTCTATAATAACTTACCACAGATAAAAGTCCAAATCCAGTATCTTATTATATGCAACAGTAATTATCGGCATTTATAAAGCATTGATAAATACAAAATACTTTATGTCACACTGGCAATTAGTGGTTTTATTGTGAAATTTACATTTAGTCTACTGGAATTTAACAGTACTCTCTCTTCCCTATCTCTTTTTACTCCAGAGATTTTATCAGTCACATCTGTTATAACATTAGGTCCTTCTTCATTTTTTTTTTTATCTTGGTAGCAGCATAATGATTCTTCAAGTGCCTTTTCTCTTTACTGCTTCCTACTACAGTAACTGTTTTACAGTTAACAAAAGGTTAATATTAAAGCTATAATAGTTCAGAGTCCCCACGTCAAAAAGTTCCTAAAATTTAATTAAGAAATTTGGCTCTAATTTAAATTTATTTTTATCTCTAAACAATCCCTGGACTCTTTGTGATTAAAGAAAAATTCAGGTTGCCAGACATATTAAAGATAATAACATAGTATGTCATAGAATCTGTTACAACCGACATTATATGAAAGAATTAAGAGGAGAGTAGATGTTTTGTTAGAATTACCCCCAGTCCAAAGAGTGTTGCATTGAAGCGGTATCTTGATGACAAATCTTCTCTGAGATATCCACAAACTTTCTTCTATCATATAGTTGTTCCACTTTTTTCTCCTTTTCCATATTACCCTACTGTTCTTTTATTTTTTTCTGGCTTAGGTTGCTAAGCCCTTAGAAGGGGTAAGGAATATGATGTCATTGCTGAAGATGCAGTTTTTGAGGTCAACCTCCTTTTACTCAGTTTGTCTCTCACAGTTTATATTTGACTCCTTAATAACTCTGGGGTATGACTCATTTCTAACATTTGCCTAAAATATACCTATAATACCAAATGTCTGTCAAAGCTGAGGGGAATATTGATCCTTTTGAAGTACAAATCTCAAAGTTTCAGTCATTTTTCTTATCCTATTATTCATACATATTAATTATGTGCAGTACCATTGGTGATATATCAAAAATATTATGATTTCTATTTTATAAATGAAGAAATGGAAACTCAGAAATGTTATGCCACTTTTGTCTGATTACATAGCTAACAAATATTCAAAGCAACAAAGATTATCTAAACTAGGATTTTATTAAATATAATATGCTCTCTTAGAAATAACCCTCAATTCTCACATGTGGAATATCTGAGTGAAAAATCTAAAAGTTCTTCCAAGATGAAGTTTCTGAGTCCTTATCTCATGACAAACCATGAATGTGCTTGTCAACCAAATTATAAAAACATAAAATCTATAAAGTACTGCTCACCAAGTAATGGTTTATTTTTGGTCACTATAATTCATGAAATAGTTGTTATTCAGTCTTTCAATCACATCTTACTTTGTGACCCCCATGGTATCCTCCACAATTCCTCAAAATTTTTCAAACTTCCTGTCTGTTGTTCTTATGACAATATCTATCTCATCCTCGGTTTTCCCTTTTCTCCTTTATCTTTCCCACAGAGTCTTGTGTTTTTCATTATGTGGTCAAAGTTCTTAAGCTTCTACTACAGAATTTGTCCTTCCAGCAAATATTCTGAATTAATTTCTTTCTTAAGAATGATTTATTTTAATCTGAACTTAAGAAATAAAACAAACATTTCCATAACAGTAAAATAGAAGGGAAAACAAAAAGCTGAAGATGATAATGAGGACACATGAAACTATATGTCTATTAGCTATTTTTCTGTTCCTGAATTGATTTCTTTAAGAATTGACTGACTTCACCTCCTTGGTGTTCAAGGATCATAAAAGTTTTTTGTTTTTTTTTTTATTGTTGTAATTGTTGATTTTGTTTTGTTCTTGTTGTTTTCCAACACCACAATTTGAAAATATCAATTTTGTGGCACTCAAGCTTTTCTCATAGTCCCATGTTCATAGCCTTACATTGCCCCCCCCCCAAAAAAAAACAGCTCTGACTAGATGCTATAAATCAAATAAATAGATTTAATAAAGTTACAACTAAGTGGAAACACAGGTCAAAGTTTCTACTTGGAGAGGCAAATAAAGAAGTGAGTAGATGTGGTTTTATCATATATAGAAGAGTAACCAGAAATGTAGAAAATTTCTGAATTAGAAGACTTCTCTATGGTGTCATGTCATTCAACCCTCAAGAATATAACTGCCTTTATGTTAGTATTTAATTATTATTAATTAATAATTATTAATTAGTTAACTAATTTATAATACATGTATATTATATTTATGTATAATTATATATTATATGTAAATACATAATTAATTAAATAATTGATTAATAATTAATTATATTATATATATATAAAATGAGGATTATAGAATAAAAAGCTTTAAGGGACCTTAAATGAGTAGTAATGGACAGATTGTTTAAGTAGCCAGTCTGTGCAGGGTCACCAAGGTGATAAATAATAGTGTTTAGTGTTGGAAACCCTGTCTTTTATCTCCCTTGCCCTGCACCATGCTACCTCCTAATGGCAATTATCAATTGCTGCACCATTTTATTTAACCTAAAACATGGAGATAATCTAATATCTCACTAAAACACACCTGAGTACAGATTTAATTTTGGAGAAAGTGACATTTTTTTGTTGTTCATGATGATGATAATTTTGTTGTTGTTTCCCCTCACATAATTTAAAAATCTACTTTTTTAGTGGATTCCACCCATTGTTTCTTGTTCTGTTCTCTGGATCCTAGAAAAATAATTATCTTTTTTACAATAGTACTTGAAATGTTTAAGATAGCTAACATTTCTCCTTTTCTCTTTCATGATAAACATTTCTAGTTCTTTTATTTGAGTTTCATATCTCAACCTCAATCTGATGGGCCATTACTGCTCTGTTTATACTTCTCTTTGTTTTGATTTGAACACAGTATCCAGAAGGCTTGCCATTCCAAGGAAGACTGCAGTAGAATGATTTCATCTTGCACACTGTCTCCTGCACTATCTTAATATAACCTCACTTGTTTGTAGTATCACAATATTGTCTTGAATTTGCTGATAACTTAACTTGAAGTCTTTTCATCCACATTTACTTTTTTTAGCTTTATTTTCTTTGTCTTTTACTTTTGACCTTAATATGTTTAATTTTAGTTTAAGTTTTTCATTTTCTATATTAAACTTGTTAGAGTGAGTCTATCTTTCTAATCTAACGAGATATATTTTAGATTCTTTCTTTAATACAGATATCTCCCTGTCAAATGTGTGCCATTTAATTTAATAAACATATCACCTATGCTTTAAATAACTGAGGATCAAGGAAAGAACTCTAGAAAGTTGCAACATATGTCTTTCTCTAAGTTGATGCTAACCCAAATAAAAACTACTCTCTGGGTATGATCACTGACCTGGATTCTAATCCACTCAATTCCATTATTAGCTTGAGCATATGTTTCCATTTTATCCTAAAGGATAGCAAATATATTTTGTCACATGCTTTTTAGTAAACTAGATATACTATGTTTGCTTTATTTTTCCTTTTCTCTAGCTTAGTAATACTTTCAGAGAAGAAAATGAGGCTAATCTGTCCTATCCTATTCTTGATTACTACTTTCCTTTTTAAATATTCACCAACTCTCAATTTCAGAATATTTTTAACAATGGAAACCAAATAATCTGGTTGATATCAACACATATTTCATTCCCAGTTACTTCAATGTAGATGTGGCCAAAGGGGAAGATATCAAAAAAAAAATATATACATTATAACATGTCAAAAAACAAGAAATCAAAGATTTAAAAGATTCATGATTATACTTCATGAATATTTTACATAAATACAAGATCTTAGATAAAGTAAAAATAAAATGATATCATTAAAATAGAATCTTCCTCAACAGAAATAAATGATTGGTAAGAAATATGGCAGTCATTTCAGAATCAGCTACTGTTTGGAGATAATAAAATGATTCTAAAACAAAGGCTAATATGAATGCAAAATTAGGAGAAATGAAAAAGGTGAAAAATACTATTGTGATTAGATCAATTAATAATGAGTTTGTTTCATCTGCCTTTCAATGTCCAAAAATATAGAAAAGAAGAAACTTTTTTTTTTTTATTTAACAATGACTTCAATTTAAGCTATAGCAGTTACTTTATATTCCTCATTTTTTGGGAGGGGAAGAGAAGAGACTTACAAAACATAGTTCAATATAGATAACATTATTTATCAGAACAGTGGAGAACTTCCAGAATTAACAAAGACACTTAGGCTGCTCATAAAACTCTGGTTTTGGAATCTACAAAGACAGTAACAGTGACACTAGCATTTTAACAGTGTAAGAGATCAGTCTTTTTCTGATATCAATATTCTTCATCAAGTAAAGAAGATGTCCATGCAAAAAAAAATAGTTTCTTGTTTTACAACAAAAATACAGTAGAGGTATATGTGCTTGGCCAAATGGCAAAAGGTTTCTTAGTAAATGTAGCAAAAAGATGGCCTAGCATGCTTTCTACAATTTCCTATATTAAAAAGGGAGGAAGGAAGAAAAAAAAAAAAAGGGAAGAATGCTAGGGTATATGTTCTTCAACAACAGGTATATACTATATTAAAAGCAAGTCAAACATTAACCATAAATAATATCTCTAAAAATTAAGCTACAAACAAGAATGTCTATGTGGCAAATTGAAGTGATATAATCATGGTTGAAGCCAAAAGATATTCATCAAGGCACAATGTTCTGGGACTGTGACACTGCAAAGTGCTAGAACAGGACAACAAATAGAAGTTTCATTTTAAAATAAAGAAGCAACCAAATCTGTTTCCAACAAATGCCTGAATGTGTGTGCAAAATTTGATTCCTTAATAAATAAATTCATATATGTGTATATGTTATATGTAGGGATGTATGTGTATACATACATATGAAAAATATTTTCTTTCTCCTTTCTGTACAAATGTACTTTAAATTCAAATAAAAAGTTGTATCCTATTCACATTATAAAAAAGAAAAAATGTATTACATCATTTGGTACTATTTAATGCTTCTGAATGATCTTGAAATTCAGCTCTATAAGCAACTATTATATATCAAGTAACACAACAATTCCTGGCCTAGAGAATTTTTATGGGGGGAATAAATAAAACTTCATGGAGCTTAGTGAAATTCAGGATAAATAACAGATGGTAAAAGATTGACTTATTCAGAATAGGTAGTATAATTTTAAAACTATAATTTGTATAAATACTTCCTATGGAATTGTATCCTAATAGTTAACAACAAATTACAATGGAGGCCAATTAGGAAATAAGTTCAGTAATCAAATGAAAGGTGCTAAAGGCATAACTATGGTAGGAGGGAAATATGTGTGGGAAAAATCTTTAGGGAAAGATGAGGAAGCATAATCTTTGAACTTGTAAGAAACCTGTTAAAACTAATCCAAGATTACATCAATATTTTACTGAAGTGGACATAATATCTTTCTGTAGAACAAAATCCTACACAATTGATACCTGTCTTACAGCTAGCTTTAACTTATCTTAATTATAAGGAACTTTGAGGAAATATAAAATAATAATTATCATTTCTGTGGCTACTTGAATCCTAAACTATAAATTTTTTTTTTTTACTAACTTTCTTTATTTTAATCCAACCAGTCTCAAATAAAATATAGCAGTAATTTTTAAACTTGTAGCAGTCAGAAAAATGGAGCAGGGAGGAGGTTAGCATTTGGAGAATTCATCACAGAAACTGACCCTGTGAGAGTGACAGAGTAGGGAGAATGGGGACAAAGGACAGAATGGAAACCAATGCAGTTACCAAATAAATATGACTTTTCTTGAGTTTGAATTTTTTCAAATTCAATCTGTACCCTGAAATTCTCTTCTTTCTTTCTCTTTGTGCCTTAGCCTTTTCAGAGGATTAAAGTTAAAATAGTTTCAAGGCACAAGTGACATCCTTTAGTACTGTCACCCTAGAAAGGATTCATTTGAATTAAGCTGATGGTTTACTTGGTTTTACATGGTTTTTAGTGAGTATATCACTGCTAGGCTCCAGAGAACAGTTTTTTTTCCTATTAAGTTGATGATATCTTCAAAAATAGTTTCTTATATAATCTTTCATTTTTCTTTACCATATAGATTTTTGTGCTGTTGGAGAACAGTTCTGCTAAAGGAATGTCATAATAAATCTCCAATATAATTCCACAAACATTGTTTATGTACCTAGGGTGGATAAAGCACTGTGCTAAGTATTAGAGTACCTCTAAGAGTAGTGTTTCCTGTTTAGTGAAGAAATATTATATATATATATATATATATATATATATATATATATATATATATATATGTAAGACTATTTGAGGTAAAAGAAAACACATCTATCTGGGAAATAAGAGTAGAAGCTTGAGTGGCAGCTTGAGTGGAACTACATATTCACTAAAACAGGAAAAAATGAAAGCAAGTGATAGACTATAGAATGTCCCATAAGATAAGAAATGTAAATAGAATAATGCTAAATTGTAATGCAAGAGAAACTGAGGCAAGATATAGATTAGAGAGTTTTTAATATTTTATTTGGGAGGGAGAGATTGTGCTGGGGGCATACTGCCCCCAGGGCTGATGTCTCAAAGCATCCAGCAGGGAATGTGAGTTTCCCATGAAATATAGATATAGATATAGATATAGATATAGATATAGATATAGATAGATATATACATACATACACATACATGTGTATATATGTGTATACATACATACTCACACATACACACACATGGCTCTAAGCTCAGGTAGCCAAGGCAGGGGCAGAACAATGAGAGCAGGATTTTCCAAGAAACGGACCTTTAATCGGGTTCTGACAGATTGAGGTAGTGTAGAGGGCTGAAACTATTGGGTTGATGCACTGAGGTCAGGACTGCTTAGCGCTTGAGGCTAACCTCTGATTGGACAATACTCTATGGGCATATACTTGGAAAATGGTCCTTTCCACTATCCATACTGGCTCAATGATTGGTGTATAGAGGATTGTAGGAGGGACTAGGGGGTGGAGTAAAGCTAGCCAGAGACACATACTAGGTGGTAGACAAGGGGAAAGGTGATCAAAGAATCTGCTTCCATCCTGTTTAATCCTGTGTCTAAGACCAAGAATAAAGGTTAAGGATTTTTACTTATCCTGACTCTGGCTGATTCTGGAGTGTCCTGGGTGCTAGCATGGTCATTAAGGGTAGGACCATAAATTCTTATAAATTGGGAGTAAAGGAGATAGTCAAACTGGAGCCAGAAAGTCTGAAGAGATAGAGGTAGACAATGCCAATCAGGTATCTGAGATATGACCTCTGGAGTTTTATCTTTTGGAATGTCAGATCTCCGCAGCCCTTGTTATCTTAGTACTAATGACTGGGAAAGTGGGGGTTGCAACCAGGGGGATTGAGGCAGAACAATTCAAGGAACTGAGGCAGAACAAAATAGGGAAAATGAGGCAGGACAATAAAAGGGAACTGTGGCACAACAAAATAAGGCTAGATAAATAGGATGAAGACTAATTATAGAGAGCTGCAAAAAGTAGAAAAATTAGTATTTGGCTCTAAGTATAATGAGTTCCTGAATACTTTTGAAGGTGGTAACATCATCAAATTTGCAAATACTAATTTAGCAGAATTAATTGATTGATTGCCAGAATTGATTGCAGAGAAGAGAGTCTAGATCCAGGGATAAAGGCATAAATTGTTAGTGACACTGTGAATAGAAAGAAAAAATAAAGTAGGGGGAGGGGATTAACTTCAGGAGATGCTATGAAAGCAGAAATGACCCATCTTGGCAACTAATTGGATTGGAAGGAAGAAAGAGAAATGAGGATGCTGAACATGATTCTGAGTGAAAACTGAATATATTATAAAAAGGGTTTATCTTTAATGATAGTTTGAACCAAATGGTGACAAAAACCCATCATAACTCTGAAATTCTGAGAGTAAGAACCAGAAGGTTGAAAGTATCTTTGAAAGAAAAAAAAAATCTATAGAAGTGTTTCAGGTAGAAGGTAATGAGACATTGAATGGATTATTAAAGCCACTGGATTATCCATGTACAAATGTTCAACAATCAATGGGTGATATGGTACCAATTTTTACGCCAGATTTTAGATTACATAGATCCATAAGTGTTTACTCTCACTATCTCATATATTTCATAAGTTGCCAAATATTTTCATTTCTATCAGTTCAGCATCAATTATATGTACTATTTATCCCCCATTTACAAAGCAACCATTCTAATTTAGTGATTTATTGCCTGATAATTGAAATATTCCCTTAATCAGTTTATTTTTCTCAAGTTTCTAACCACTACAATACCTCCTCCATCCAGTCACCAAAGTGTTTTTCCTAAAGCACAGGTCTAACAATTTCAACTCTTACTCAAACAAACAAACAAACAAACAAAAACTGCAATCTTCACATTACCTGTTAAATGAAATACAAATCTTTCTGGGATCTAAAATTATTCATAACCTTTTTTTCTCATTACAACCCTTCATGAAATTTACATTCCAGTCATATTAACTCTGCTTTTCCTCATATATAACTCTCCATTTTCCTTCTTTGTACCTTTATCCTAGTTGCTGGTCATGGCTAAAATGCTTTCTCTCATCACCATCACTTCTTGATATCTTTGTTTTCCTTCAATATCAAGCTCTACCTCTATGTTTAGCAGGCGTTTTCTGTCTCCCCACCTACTAGAGCCTTCCCCACAAGATTACCTTGTGTCTATTTTGCATTTGTTTTTGGTTTTTGTTTTTGTTTTCATAATTTATAACATTAACTCTTTAAACATAGGAAACGTTTTGACTTTATCTTTGTATCAAAACAACTAATGGGGAAATGAAGCATAACATTTTTTAGTTAATGAGTCAACATATAATGTGAAAAGAATACTGGAATAAGAGACAAGGAGCAAGTATTTTACATCTATCTGCCCATTTTAAGTATATGCAAAGGGAAGAGAATAGACTAAACGACCAATTAGTTGGCATAATGGATAGATTGCCACTTTTGAATTCAGGAAAATCGGGTTGTAAATTTAGATTCAGACACTTAGTAGTAATTATGTAATGATTGGAAATTCATTTAACCTCTGTTAGTAAAGTAACTTGTCATTTGTAAAATGAGGATAATAATGATACTTACTTCTATGGTTGTTGTGAGGACAGAATGAAATAATAATTATAAAGCACTTAACATAGTACCTGGCACATCATAAACATTCTATAATATTGTCACTATCATTATTATCATAGTTAATAATAAAGTGAAACAAGGAACACTATGTTGAGAGGAAATCGTCATAAAATGAAGTAATCCAGGAAAAAGTTGGACACAATTTCAAAAAACGCCAGGTGAAACTAAGCATTCCACTTAGGACTTATCCCCTCAGAATTATTTATATTCTTGCCTCTTCAGCGCATATCTATGTATGCATAGGTATGCAGAGACTGCTGGAGAGAGAGAGACAAAGATACTGGCTCTTAAAGAAGGGGGGAAAAATAAACAGCTAGAGCTCCAGAATGTGATATATGGATGTATGTATGAGTCATCCTGACAGAGATGTTAATTAAACTCATGAAAGCAGGATCAAGTCTTGCATTTCCCAAGAGAGAGCTCTGAGAAAGAAAAGAGAGCCCAGGATTGATCTCTGGGGTATAGGCCAGCAAGCAATATAAAGTGTCTACTATATGCAACTATTGTGCAAAATAAATACTGTCAATCTAAAGAAAAAAATGAAATATTCACCACTTATCTTAATAAAATGATATTTGTTTTTAATACACATCACTTCATGAATCATTTTGGAAGAGAAAAATTAGAGCAAGAGGAAAATCATGACAGAGGAAAAAAAAGCAGAAAAAAACAAGTAACATAGCATATGTTGATCTACATTCAATCTCCACAATTCTTTTTATGGATTCAGATGGCATTTTCTGTCCAAAGTCTTTTGGGATTTCTTTGAATCACTGAACCACTGAGAATAACCAAGTCTTTCACAGGTGATCATTACACATCCTTGCTGTTATTGGTTACAATATATTTGTGGTTCTGCTTGTTTTGCTCAACATCAGTTCACCTAAATCTGTCCAGGCCTTTGTTTAATCAGTTTGTTTATCATTTTTATAAAACAATAATATACCATGAACTTCATATACCACAACTTAGTCAGCCATTCCACAACTGGTGAACAGCTACTCATTTTCCAATTCTTTATTAATACAAAAAAGAGCTACTACAAATATTTTTGCACATGTGTGTTCTTTTCCCTCCTTTAAGATTTTTGTGGAATACAAACCTAGTAATGGCACTGCTGGGTCAAAGGATATGCATAATTTTATAGTCCTTTGGACATAGTTCCAGATTATTCTCCAGAATGATTGGACCAGTTCACAACTCCCCCCAAAATTCATTACTCTCCCAGTTTTCCCAAATCCCCTCCAACATTTATCATTATCTTTTCCAGTCATCTTAGCCAATCTGAGAAATGTGTGGTAGTTCCTCAGAGTTGTTTTAACTTTTATTTCTCTAAACAAAAGTGATTTAGAGCATTTTTCCATATGACTATAGGTGGCTTTGATTTTGTCATCTGAAAATTGTCTGTTTATATCTTTTGACCATTTATTATCTGGGGAATTGACTTGTATTATAAATTTGACTTCATTATATTTTAGAAATGAGACCTTTATCAGAAATACTGGGTGTAAAGATTTTTTTCCCAGCTCTGGGCTTCCCTTTTAATCTTGTTTCTGTTGATTTTCTCTATGCAATTTTTTTTTTTTTAATTTGATGCAACTAAAGTTCTTTATTTTGCCTTTCATAATGTTCTCTAGTTTGGTCATAAATTCCTCCCTTCTCCAAAGATGAGGTAAATTGTCCCTTCCTCTCCTAATTTATTTATGATATCATCTTTTATGCCCAAATCATGTATCCATTTTAATCTTATTTTGTTATGTAGGTCAATGCCTAATTTCTGTCATACTAATTTCTAATTTCCCCAACAATTTTTGTCAAATAGTGAGTTCTTATCCCAGAAGCTACAATTTCACAATTTATCAAATTTTGTCATGTGTAGCTATTCTATTCCATTGATTCACCACTCTATTTCTTCGTACCAAGTGGTTTTGATAACTGCTGTTTTATAACATAGTTTTGGGTTTGATATTGCTAAGCCATCATTCTTTGTATTTTTTCATTAATTTCCTTGATATTCTTGTCCTTTTGTTCTTCCAGATGAATTGTGTTATTATTTTTTACAATTTTATAAAATATTTTTGGCAGTTTAATTGGTATGGCACTGAACAAGTAGGTCAATTTAGGTAGAAATATCACTATTATTAACTTGGCCTAGCCATGAACACCTGATATTTATTCAAGTGTTAAGATCTGATTTTATTTATGTGAAAAGTGTTTCATAATTGTGTTCATATAATTCTTGGGTTTGTTTTGGCAGGTAGACACCCAAATATTTTATTTTGTCTACAGTTATTATAATGGAATTTCTAGATCTTGCTGATGGGCTTTATCAGTAATATATAGAAATGCTGTTGATTTATTGGGGGGTTATTTTATATCCTGCAACTTTGGGCTTTGCACATTTTAAACCTTTCTAGGGACATATTGGCAAACTTACATTAAGAAGTTCTTATACATACAAAACAAAGACTTCATCTTTTTTGTTTAACTTTTGTTTTTGCTTGTATTTACTTTTCTGTCAATATGAAGAAGATTTGGGGAATAACATAGGATTTGTAAATCCAATTAAAATTTTCCTTATTATGTTTCTTCTTTTTTTTTGGACCTAACCTTCTTTTGCAAGAGGATAGGGGCCTCTTCTTGACTGTGTTTAGCCTGTAGTACTGAGGCATTTCCCATTGCAATGGGTGGGCCTAGCCAAGTTATATTTATTATTCTGTTGTTTGAGGGATTACAAGTGGCCTTCTGTAGTTGCTTTGGAAGTCTCACAGCTGGTCTGCTAATCCACTGACCTTCTGAACCAGGTTAAAATAGCCAACTCTACTATACTTTGGCTAAGATCCTCCCATTAGATACTCCTTACATGGGACTGCAGCACTGTGTTGGGCCTCTCTGTGCCTGGGCCATCTTTTTCCCTGCCCAGTTGAAACAGGGCTTTCCTGAAGTGCTTTCAAGATATCTTAAGCTGAAAAAAAAAAAAATACTATACTCTTAATGTTTATGAACTCTGTCCAAAATCCATTCAGAGGCTTGATCTAGCCTTGATTCTGAGGTAAGCTGGGGGGTTCTCATACAATGTCTTGTCTACTATCAACCATCTTGTCTCCTCCCCTCTCTTTTTCATTTTTTCCCCTCACTTTTCTGATTTTACAGTAGATCAAGTACTGAGCCTAGAGTCAGGAAGAAAGACCTGAGTTCAAATTCAACTTCAGACATTTATTAGCTATGGGATTCTTGGTAAGAAATTTAGCTTCTGTCTCAGTTTCCTTTTATATAAAATGGGAATAATAATAATACCTATGCCCCAGGATTGCTATAAGGATCAAATAAGATAATTGTAAGAAAAAAAAAATTCTTAGCACAATGCCTGGCACAAAGTGTTTGTATACAAATTCTTATTTTCATTCATTACTTTTTTCTTTCTTTTTTTTTTTTTTTCTTCCTTTGGAACTACAGGATAACTTTCAGAGACCCCAAGCAAGTTAGATGATATTAAAAAAAAAAAAAAAACTAAATCAAATAATTGTCTGAAATAAAAAAAAGATGACTCATTACTAAGCACAGGATTAGTGCTTAAATCATAGATTTGATATTATTCCAGAAGTACTCTGGCTGACTTCTATTCATTTGCCCTCAGCTAAATATAGTAACTCATAACCTAGATTGTGGACAAAAGAACTTTCAGCCCAACATTATCAGAAAGAAAGTGGAGACATACAAAGAATAAAAGGTATGAAATACTTTGGTCTCATGACCCCTATGTATATCTCCCTCCATATATGTTATCTACTCACACATGTTCCTGGTATGAGTCTCTTAATGCATATACCCTCACCACATGTATTCAAAATCAGTTAATATTCCATCCGTGTTCCTTAAACAACTCCCCCCAAAATGCATTAGTGTCCCAATTTTCCCACATCCCCTCCAACATTTATCATTATCTTTTCAGACAAGCTTTCTTGCTGTACAAGAAAAATTGGATCAAGAAGGGAAAAAAAAAAAACTGAAAAAGAAAACAAAATGCAAGCAAACAATAACAGAAAAAGTGAAAATGCTATGTTGTGGTCCACACTCAGTTCCCATTGTCCTCTCTCTAGGTGGACTTCTCTCTGGGTCCTCTCAGTTTTGAGGGAAAGTAGAAGAGCTTCATTTCCTCATCTTGGTTCCAACCCAGATGTGTAGCTATTACAATTAGAGCATGATGAACACAGTCTAAAACTCCACCAGACTTTATTGAACTGAAGAGAGAGGATACCTCATAGACACTATGACCCTAGTGAGGTGCCCACTCCACTAAGAACCATTTAAGTCTATTTACAAAATTCTCCCTGATTACTTAATTTTATGAGTATCTGCTCTTAAGTTTTATTGTATTATTTTCTTTTAAAGTAGTTAGCTTAAAATTGGACTAGAAATTAGGAAAAATTATCTTTCTGGGTTTATATTTGACATCAGGCTCTAACTGTATTCCTGTGCAAATCACTTAACCCCATTTGCCTCAGTTCCTTATCTATAAAATGAACTGGAGAAAGAAATAGTAAACTACTCCAGTGTCTTTGCCAAGAAAATCCCAAACGGTGTCATGAAGAGTTGCATAGTAATTTTAAAATCACTGAAAAACTGCAATAAAGCTTCATATCTCCTTTTCCCAAACCTTCCTAAGGAAGCATTGAGTCAATATTACACTGGAAAAGTTAAACAAATAGATATTATTTGTGAAAATTGATCAAAATTAAGTGCCTGTAATAACTAATTATGCTTTTGGAACATTTATTTGACATGATTAAACTGATTTGTTCAAAGTGTATGTTGATATAATATTCAAAACAGCCATCCATTCATATGCATCCACCTATTTTTAACAAAACTATTTTCATGAGAATGTGGGTGGGTGGGGGTGTCTTTATATCTAGCATTTCTTTGAAATCAAGGGATCTATATTGGCAATTGAGAAATTTCTCATGACCTCCAGAAACCACAGAAGCATTATCTTAAAGGCACTCTGACATAATAATTAATGCTATTGTGTAAGGTAAAGAAATGGTAGAAACTTTATAAAATATCATGGCTACAACACTTTTCCATGCACTAAATACCTGCAAGGACAATAAATACATAACTGATTCTTATTGTCTATCATGAACTGAATAATAACAAATCTCTACACTACAAATATAGATTTCAAAATATTTTGGGGAATTCAACCAATCAGCTGTTCATGAGCATTATCAAAGTCTGAATAACTTTTATTTGCAATCATGAAGATAATATTGATCCATAAAATCTTTAAACATTTTAATATATGCGTTATTCCCAAGTATTCAAAAATTCAAAGCTGCATAAAATTTTTAAAATGCCAAAATATAGGGAACTAGAAAAGAAATCAAGGCCATTATGGAACATAATTAGGTACATATTATCCCCATCATTCTACTGGCTACACAAGCCAGTGTACCAATGGTGTTTTTGGTGAGCTCACAGAACATGAGGTTACATTCAAACACTTGTCGATTTTTTTTAAATAAAGAGAGTGATTTATCCCATTACTGTTTCTATCTGAATGTCTTATATGCAAAAATATCCCTGTAGAGTATAAATAAAATTACAATGGAAATACTATTAATATGATTTTGAATATGATTTATTAAAAGAATTGAAATTAAATGTTTAATTTAGAATATAAGAACATTTGCAAAACACGTGTTTTTGCCCTACACATTTAGAAGTATTTAAGAATTTTATGAGAAACAAAATTTAGAAAGTTAACATATCAAGAAAAGAAAGAAAAAAAAAAGTCAATTTACATTTAGTAGATAAGGAAGAGTGAATATTATTCATAAAAATCCTGCATTGTTCTTTTCTCATGAATAAATTAATGAACCCAAAACTCTTGAATGTATTAATTTTGAATTAAATAATTCAATATGATGAAAATAGCCCATGTATTTTTATAATTAGCATAATTAATATAAATAACATATATGTAAGAGAAATGCCAATGGGTACTTTGTAAATATATTTCATATTGTCTCTAAAATATGTAATCAAAAATAATACCCTCTTTAGTCTTGTAAAAATGGATACTTTGATTTCTTCTCAGTTAATACTTGATATTTTCCTAAAAAAAGTTATGATATATATATTTTAAAAATAATGACTATTTAAGAGATTTTTTTGAAGATGTGGATGGTATATCTAATATTCCTAAAAATCATTTTCCATTAAATTTTTCTTAGTAGCCACAAGTGATTGTTTCACAACCAAAATCAAAGAATTTTTTAATTTATTATTATTAAGTTATTATTAACTGATGTGTCACCCAGCAATATTCAGTGTTTCTAGGATAATCATGAATTTGAAAGTTCACTAATGATCATTCTACTTATATTCTCTCCCTGTTCTTTCATTCAGATCCATTACATACAGTGTAAAAGAGACATTTTTGTATAATGTGGTCCATCAAGAGAACAAGATATGCGTTCAAGTCCTATTTCTGACACATTCCATTTCTATAATCCTGAGCAAGTCACTTTACCATCACGCCAGGTACATTTTTGAGATTATCAAGTGTAACCAACAAATATTAATACACATTACCCCCACACCACTAACAAATCATATTGGTTACACTTGATAGTATAAAAAAGACATTTTTGGTATAGTGTTGTCTATCAAGAGAGCAAGATATGCGCTCAAGTCTTATTTCTGACACATTCTATTTCTATAGTCCTGAGCAAGTCACTTTACCATCATGCCAGGTACATTTTTGAGATTATCAAGTGTAACCAATAAATATTAATACACATTACCCCCACACCACTAACAAATCATATTGGTTACACTTGATAGTATAAAAGAGACATTTTTGGTATAGTGTTGTCTATCAAGAGAGCAAGATATGTGCTCAAGTCTTATTTCTGACACATTCTATTTCTTGATAGAGATACTGGAGTGATTTGCCATTTTCTCCTCTAGTTCACTTTATAGATATAATAGATAGATAGAGGAATTAGGTAAATAGGATGACTTTTCTAGCAACACAGTTAAATGGCTGAGACGCCATCTGAACATAAGAAGAAGAGTCTTCCTTAAATGGCTGGTACTCTACCCACTGTGCCACCTACCTATTGTTAAAAAATACTTAAATACCCCTTACTTGTAAGGTTCTTTGCTAAGCCATGGGAGCACAAAAGACAACAAAAGGATACATAGTCCCCAACTTCAAATTTACTAAGATAGAACTAAAATTCTAAAAAGATTAATATTTAAAAATATATAGAGTAAAAAGCATTCAATTCACTATTCTTTTCATTTTTATACAGATATAAAATATTTATTTCTTCTGAATGATAGAAATACTAGACACAAAAGATAAATTCATATTGAAAGAGACTTAGAATAGGATATAGTAATCCATAACACTCTCCCAGGAAGTTGACTCTTAAAATTATTAAAATATAAAGCTGATAAATAGGTAATTTTCTAATTTGACATTACAACTTAGTTCTGCATATTCCCTCTGTGATCACTGTCATCTAGCAATACAGAGCTCTCTGATAGTGCTTATCCTCACTAATACAGAAATCTCCCTTGCATACAGTTCTGACCAAAGAGCTCAGTCTGCAAATTCTGAGTCTTTAGCATCCATGTGCTCATGGTATGTACAAACTGTACTTCATTAATGTGGTTGGAAAATTAGTGAACTGTTCTCTCCCATGAAAAGCTTAGGAAAAGACTACTTACCTGAGTATTAGAGAAAGAAAGGACTTTACAATTTATTGTTTGTAAAATGTTTATTATTATTTCCAATCCCCAAGAACATCTGCAAAGGCTGCTTTGTAACTCCTTCAAGTGTTATGATTCACAGCTGTGTAGGGTCTTGGAGAACTGACCTGCCTTAGGCATGGTTCTTAGCAATTATGGCATAAAAGAAAAGGTGCTTGACACAGAATTCTGAAAACTTGGATTAAATTCTAGTTTAGAACATTTGCTGATTGTGCAATCATGGCTGGATCACTTTACCTCTCTGAGCCTTAAATTACTCATTTATAAAGTGGAAACAATAACTTTCATTATCTACCCCAATTATTGTTATGATGAAAGCCTAAAATTACATCCCTAAACCAATGTCAGCTTTTTCATTTTACTTTCCTCTGCTCCTTGAAAAAAACAAGAAGTTCTCTGAGAAATTTTAAAGGGTTTTACTACTAAATACCAGGGTGAAATATACAACTAGTTAAAGGAAGGAACAGTAGTAGAAATAATTTCAAATCCAGTATTCTTTTATTTTGTATAATGCAGTACCTAGTTTATCCCTTTTAGAATCTGTTTTCCCAGCCCCAGGTCAGGGCGTGGTAACCCAAGGCCTATGGAATGCACAATTCCTTTTTCTTCTTTTTTTTTCCCCTCCAGGTTTTCAGGTTAGGGGATAATGATGCTATGTTTTTATTGTTTATGATAACATTGCAGAATCTTCAAAATGAACAAAAGACCAGCCCTCTAGACAACTGGCAAGGGATAAATTAGTTTGAATGTTATCCCTCCTATCGCAAAATTTTGCTAATTCTCTTAGTTTACAATAATCTTTTCTTCTTGGAATTACTTTATATTCATTTACCTGTATAATGCAACAAACTAATCAAAAGCATTTATCAAATGTCCACTAGTCAGGTAGACAAACTAGGAAAAATTCTATGGACTGAGACTGAGGATCTAATGACAAAAATGAAAGTCCTTTCACAAAAGATATTTCTAAATTATTAAGAAGAGAAAATATGTACATATAGATTATGCAAGGTGATTAGTGGATGATACTAGCAGTTGATGAGATAAAGAACAGAAAGTTTACTTACTAATTTCCCAGACATTTTAAAGTAAAAGAATTGTCCATGTTTTATATAGTCTTGAAAAAAATGGGGGATTCTATAAGTGGAGACAAGAAAGGCATGCTATTCTGCTATTAGGTTCAGTAAATACAAAGAAATGTAGATGGAATATTGAATGTCATATATAAGGACCAGTAAGAACAATCTTATTTAACCATCAAGAATATGAAGGGAAGTGATATACAACAAAATTGCAACATTAATTTGGAATTAACAACAAGTTTGCAATGCCAAACCGAGGTTTTTACATTTCAACCTTTAGTAAAAAGAAGTCAGTGAATTTTAATTTCATTTTATCTTATTTAAGTAGAGGAGTATCAAAACACCTAGGCTTTAGAAAAACCACTTTGGCATTTGTGTGGGAGAAAAATTGAAATGAGTAAGATTGGAGACAAAGAAATAAGAGATCATTCTAATAGCATTAGCAAAAACAATCACATTACTCTAGAAAGCACTTTAATGGCATGGTTTAAATTCTATCTTTATATCTATCTTAATACTTCCAGACACCAGTACAATGATTTTTATATAACAGGCAATAATAATTGTTGAATTGACTTTCAATGTTTAGATTTCAAATCTTACACCTAACCACTCTTAATGGAAAATTTTCAGAGGCAAGAAGTCAAGAATTAGATGGGAGAAGAGAAGAGGTATATGTGTAACAAATAAAGAGAAAGTTGGGAGTAGCTATGTGGCATAGCTGAAATTGTACTTTTATCATTTATCATCTATGCTTCAAGTTATTAGTCTGTTCTTACATTTACCAACATTAGGAACACCTCTTATTACTGCTGACATAAGAAGACCTTTTCTTAACTTGCTGGAGAAAAAAAAATGAACAATGGAAATTTTATATGATTCTTCATTGTTGAATTTTAAGCAGGATGTTGTATCAATAATAAGAATAATTTACATTTATATAACAATTCCTGTGTCAGGCATTATGTGTTAGATACAGTGCTAAGCACTTGATAATGGTCTTATTTGATCCTTACTACAAACTGGGAAGCAGTTACTATAATAAACCCCATTTTACAAAAAGGGAACCTTAGACAAACTAGTCTTTCCTAGGGTCCCAAAACTAATAATTATCTGAGGTTGGATTTGTACTCAAGTCTTGCTGATTCTAGGCTCAATTCTATATGCATTTTGTTATCTACTTGCTCATTAATGATTCAAAATCTGCAGTGTCTTGGTTTTCCCCTTCACCTGGAAATGTGTAGCTTTTATACTAGAATAGAGATTTAGGTATTAATGTTCTTTCCACTGACACCTTAGAACAAAAAGGTGTTATGGTTAGCATTCTGTAATCAACAAGAATGTTTTCTTAAGCCAGGAAGAAAAAATTATAATCTCACTGATTCTATTTGTTCTCCTTAGTGGTGTTGTTGCTCTGATATACTTCATGTAGACTTTCTGGCTTTGGAACTATTTTTGTTTCTTCCTCTTCGACGCATCTGGACTAAATTTTGACTATATCCAAAACAGAATCTCTTCTACTCTCCTGATTATTCTCTATCTTCTCTGAATTTTACTTTCCTAGAAATGTTCTTTCTTTAGGTCTTTCTTTATTTCTTGTTTGAATACTCAATTATATTCACTTAACATACATATTACTCTAAGGAGCATTTGAATGAACAACATTGTTCCTATACCAAGTGTCTAGTTTTTTTTTTTTTTTCAATACCAAACCTAAACTATTGGTGATCTACCCTGAATAATGTCTAGTATAGAAAATTTGCCGTTAAAGATTAGTTTATGATGGGCTTGAGGAAGTAAGAGATGGATGGTACAAAAGAAAATGAAACTAGATGTTTCTAATGATACTTTCAATTGAGTCCTCTAGAAATGCTATAGTTTACTGTGAATTATCTCTCATATTTGGGAGTCTAGAGAATAAACTCCCTGTGGTCAGTTCCAGGAGAAGAAATCTATATGAGAATGCACAGTGTCCTTAAGAACTATACATTAAAGATAATTATAGTAAGTTGTATTTATTAGTATAAGACTCCTTCAACTTCTCCTGGGAAAATCACTTCAGAAATCAGTTTACCCACTTCTGGGAGCCAAGATGATGAACTAAGTATTAAATTGCCATGCCTCTTCCATACTTACCTCCAAATAATGATAAAATAGTTTTCTGAAACAAATCCTGGAACAACAGAACCAGCAAAAAGATGGAGTGAAAAAATATTTAGCTCAAGAAACTTGAAATATTTGCAAGTAAGATCTGTGTCACTTAGGCAAAAGGGGAATGAAGTCAAGGACAGAAAACATCTCGGTAAGCTAACAGCAAGCCCACTGGGAGATTCTGAGCCTCAGTGTGATGGATCAAGCAAACACTAATACCGAGAGGCCGGGCATGCCTCAGAATAGCTAGTACAATGGGCAAACTTCAGCTCCAAAAACTGTAGTATGCTCAAACATAGTCCCAGCAAACAGCCAGCCTCCAGAAGCCAGATCTTCATTTGTTTCAGCATAGCTTCAGGAATTTCAGGATTTCAGATAAAGAATGCATGCTTTCATTAAGAAGCTCACATGTACACAGATTAGATGCAAATAAAAATACTAGATAGATACCTTTTGCTTACTCACTAAGAGCTAACTGGCTCCTTTTGTTTTCTCTGGTAATGATTTTATATATATATATATATATATATATATATAATCTATGCCAAAGGCTCCATAATTTCTCTGTATACATAGTGTGTGTAGGAATATTTAGATATACATATACACATCTATGTACACATAAATACATATAGACACACACAGAGACAAACATAATAAATATATATATACATACATGTTATTCAGTCATTTTGAGTTATGTCCAATACTTTATGACCTTTTGGGGATTTTCTTGGCAAAAATAATGGAATGGTTGTTATTTCCTTCTCCAGCTCATTTTACAAATGAGGAAAATAAGATTAAGTGACTTTCCAGAAATACATAACTAGTGCCTGAGATCAGATTTGAACTCAGGTCTTTCTAACTCTACAACAAGCATTCAATCCACTGTGCCACCTAGCTTCCCTAGATAGATATAGATTTATAAAGATTTATGTGGCACATACACATTGGTAAAATGAGTTCATCTGTAAGATCAGCTGAAAAAGAAAGTGACAAATCATCTAGGTATCGTTTTCAAGAAAATCCCAAGTGAGATCATGAAGAATCAGACATGACTGAAAAAATACACACACACACACACACACACCCCTAGTTATCTGTGTGTTTTTATGACAATTCATTGATTACATGAAAGAATTGAAAAAATATATTAATAAACATTTACATATCTAAAGCCAAATATTGTAATATAATTTCAATGAACAATCACCTTTTCATTAATCTCAAATTGCTGGAGACCTTACTACTGAAAAAGAGGCTTCTTGAATATTTCCAGTTTCAGAGTATATTTTTTGAGATCTATATTGGTCTAATTTCAGATTCACTGCTGTTTCATGATTTAAGGCCTAACAATTAGAATATAGAGATATGGGGGAGACACACACACACACACACACACAGAGAGAGAGAGAGAGAGAGAGAGAGAGAGAGAATGAGACACACAGAGAAACAGTTACACACAGACAAACAGACAGAGGGACATTAGAGAGAGGGAGAGAAGAAGGGAATGAGGAAAGGGGAAAGACAGAGGGGAAAAGACAGAATAACAGATCTAAAGTGAAACTTCTGATGCTTCCTTATATGCATAAAAGCATTTCATCCCTCTCATATAAGCTATGTAGTTTTCTCAATTTTCTGTGATTCCAAAGCCATATAAAGCTTAGAGATAGAAGTCAGTCTTAAAAACTTAATTTTTTAAAGTCTAACTTTAATCACCTTTGACCTTGGGCTTATGAAAAGCCATTATTATTATCCCAAAAGCTCATAATAGTAAGTGAATTTTTCAGATGGGTCTGCAGGACAATTAGTCCAAGATCAAGGGAATTTGTATAGAGCACCTCCACAGGTCAGGTGATTGATCTAAGCTCCTTAAACATGTTTCTCTCAGTAGTTCTACTTTTCTCTGTATCAGGTCTCTCAGGGATTGCTCTCTCTAGCTGGGGCATCTTTTCCTGGGATGAGTTACTCTAGTGTAATATACATTTGCCATTAGGTGAGAGGAAAGATGTATTTTCCTCCATTCTCATCCATTCCTGATCTCAGGAAGCAGAGCAGAGGGAAAGGTAAAGAGCTATTCCTTCTTAAGAGCTAAGTTCTTCTACATGAGCTAGTTAGCTCTCTTATTAATTTCCAAGGAGGCCTTGGTTAACGGACATAGTTCCTTTTGTCCCAGTTTTCTATAGCTTGCAAGATTATATTATAAAGACCATCACCAGCATGATTGATCCTTCAGTCATATATTGGTTAACTGTCCTATAATTCCATCAGGTTTAATTAACCTAACCTATTCAAAATTCAATGAAAAAATATTAAATGGTACCATATTATTTATTTGGTTTCACAAAGGAATAATGTATTTCATGAAAAATGAATCTTGAATATAAATAACTTACCAGTTTATTTTAAACATTATTGATGAAAAGGTTTCTAAACATATTTTCAAACTGCCCTTTCTTCTTTAACAAAATATGCTGAATACAAGTTAACTTCTTCTTAATGACTCAGCATCATCATTAGAAAAAATCTATTATACTAAGCTATGAAACAATGTATTCAGTAATCACTGAATTGTGTTTTCTATCACATGAAAATACCCTTATATATATATTTTTAAGTTCATTATCTCTCATTCAGACTTATGTAACATTTTATTTGTACTTTCTGCTTTTAGTGTCTCCCCTCTCCAAATGACCCACCGATGCAACTATCAAAATAATTTTCCTAAAACAGTTTTGGCTATGCTGCTGTCCTGCTCAAAAATGTTTAGATGCTCCCAATTGCCTCTGGAATAAAATACACATTCGTAGACTTAATACTTTACATCATTCATAATCGGTTTCCAGACTATCTTTGAACGTTTATTTCTTTTTACTTCTCTTTATGCAATCTATATTACACCCAAGTGCCTGAATACCTCTTCCCTGAATTTTTATCTTCTGTCTCCTTCATCCCTTTGAAGAGGCTATTCGTATCTGTGAAATGCAGTCATTCTTATCTCTCAGAAGCCTTACTTTCTTTCAAGGTATAGCTCACATTTTGCCCTCCTACTGGGATTTTTTTCCCTCTAAATACTTTAATTGTGAGGGCTTTCTCCCTAGGAAATTCCCATACATTTATTTATCTGTACACATATTATATCTCTCCTCTTTAATAGAATGTATACTCACTGAAGGCAGGTGCTATTCCGTTTGTCTTTTTATCCTCAGTGCTTAATGTACTTCTTTGTTCAGAATTTAACAAATATTTATTAATGAATGTCTGATTTTTTTATAGGTTTTCTTTTTCTTCCCTAAGTTGTCAGGTAGACAGTTGATATTTCTGTTGCTGTTGAGAATGCCTGCTCCCAGGAATACCACAGACCAGTTCTTATTTTTTGATTTTGTTTCAAATTTTCCATGAACTTAAAAACAAGATAACCATATTACTAAAAGAAATTGTTTCAAGTAAGAATAAATGTTATCTAAATCAAGTAAACAAGTATTTCTTAAGTACTTGATAAGTACTGGGAACAATGCTAAGTATTGGGGATACAAAGAAAAGCAAAGAAGGAGGACATATAGGGAGAAGAAGAAAAGGAAAAGGAAGAGAAAACCATAGGTTCCATTGTCAAGGAGTTCACATTTTAACAGGTGAGACAGTATGGAAATATCTGTGTACAACAAGTTGTATAGGAGAAAAATTGGAGATAATCTCCACCAGAAAACTATGAGTATTAATTTTCCTCTAAGCAAAGTTCAATGTTTTTGTATCTTTCATTATTTCTACTATTCTCCATATATTTGTTTGTCAAATAAGTTATATTCTGCTAATAGAAATGTTGATATTACTATATAAAGTAATTTAAAGTTACAATGAGTTTAATTTGGGTATATTTGATTTCTTCACTGAAAATGTTAATTTTTACTGAGATAAACTTAAAGAAAAAAGTCAGCATCTTTTTCAATTAGTCGATTCTTAATTGATCTTCTGATGCACTATTAACTTCAAAAACTTCAATATATGCTCTGTACTTCAAACAGCATCTTGTAATGATTGCCCAGAAACTACAGATGAGACAGTGAAATCGATCAACAGAGCCTTTATATTTCCTCCTGCTGGTGTTATTACTCATGGGGGGAAAAATATTCAGAAAATTGAGTATCAGACTCCATATTTTTTTCCCTCTTTTGAAACAGTTTTCATTCACTTCTTAATAAAAAATATATATACTATGAAATTTTCAAAAAGGTTTTTGGACCAATTAAAGTTTACACAATTTACCCACTAGAAAACTAATTTTTGAGAAAGCTTCTAATATTTTCAATATTATTTTTAATCAGAAAAAAATATAAATTTTGAAGTCAAAGAGTTCTTAAGAGTTCATCAAATCCAGTTACCCTTTTACAGATTAGATAACTGTGGGGCAGAGGGATTAAAAGACTTGCTGAAAGTCACATATCTAGTATCTAAAGTTGGATTTGAAACTCGATCTTGATCCTCAATTACATCAGTTTATTCATTATAATGTATTTGCTCTTCGATGTTTTTGTCACCAACTAAAATTCAGTGTTTGCCTATGTGACCTAACTGAAATGAAAAACTGGGTTAATTAGACATATAATTTAAGAAGGAAATTAAAGCAAAATGCAAGATAGAACTAAAATCTATAAATATCTAAATTCTTCCATTTCATTGACTGTAAAAATTAGCAAAACCTAAGGAATTCCAAAACTAATAATAATGAATATTGTAAACTCCTAAAAGAAATAATATGTTTGAGTATATATGTGTATATATTTACTTAATTTATAATTCTTTATATATAGCACACTCTACATTTTATTAGTTTGAAAGAAGAAGGGAATCTGGACCCATGAATTCAATGATATAAGTAACTTTTCATGAGAAAACCCATACCAATGCATTAATAAGAAACTAAGTAACTTGTCCAGGGTTCCTGAATTATGATGTGTCAGAGACTGTACTTGAACACAAAGCTTCCTAACTCTCTTATTTCAGTTCTCTATCTACAATGCAGTTGCCAATTATAGATAACAGATAGATAGATAGATAGATAGATAGAAAGAAAGAAAGAAAGAAAGAAAGAAAGAAAGAAAGAAAGAAAGAAAGAGTGTTGATCCATAGTATTTCAGAGTTGGGAGAGAAATAGAGCCAATGTCCCTGATAAGCCCTAGAACCAATATATGAATCCATCTCAATATCCTAACTCAATTTATATACCAAGAACAGGGCTGTTAAGATGGCAGAGTTGGTAACTGCATAAAGTTTAAGCCTTTACTACCAGAGGTTCAAACCCTCTTCTTAATAAATGTTCACACTAAATCCCCTACTCTATATCATCCCCATCTTCCTAGCAGTAGCCTTCCTAACACTTATTGAATGCAAAGTGCTAGGTTATATACAATTCTGAAAAGGACCAAATATTGTAGGACCCTACAGTCTCCTACAACCATTCACTGACACAGTAAAACTATTTACAAAAGAACCCCTCTGCCCACTAACCTCTTCCATTTCAATATTCATCATTGCCCCTATTCTAGCCCTCTCCATCGCCCTAACAATTTGAATACCACTACTCATACCCAACACTCTACTAGACTTCAACCTAGGGCTTATCTTCATCTTTTCACTCTCTGGGCTATCAGTATACTCAATCTTATGATCAGGATGAGCATCCAACTCAAAGTATGCCCTAACTGGGGCTCTTCAAGCAGTTGCACAAACTATCTCATATGAAGTCTCCTTAGCTAACATTCTCCTCTCTATCATACTAATTAATGGCTCATTTACCTTAAAAACACTTTCAATTACTCAAGAAAACTTATGACTTATTATTACAACATGACCACTTGCCATAATATGATATGTTTCTACACTAGCAGAAACAAACCAAGCACCCTTTGACCTAACCAAAGGAGAATCCGAACTAGTATCAGGGTTCAAAGTAGAATACACTGCTGGCCCATTTGCTCTATTTTTCCTAGCAGAGTACACAAATATCATTGCTCTAAACGCCATCACAACTATCCTATTCCTAAGGCCCTCCCTCACACCAGACATCTCCCACATAAACACCCTATCATTTATACTAAAAACACTCCTTCTTACCATAGCTTTTCTATGAGTCCGAGCATCATACCCACGTTTCCACTATGACCAACTAATATAACTTCTATGAAAAAATTTCTTACCAATAACTCTAGCAATATGTTTATGATTTATCTCCCTACCAATTGCCCTATCCTGTATCCCACCACAAATATAGAAATATGTCTGACAAAAGAGTTATCTTGATAGGATAAAAAATAGGGGTGCAAGCCCCCTTATTTCTAGGACAACAGGACTCGAACCCATACCAAAGACCCCAAAATCCTTTGTGCTCCCATTACACCACATCCTAGTAAGGTCCATTAAATAAGCTATCGGGCCCATACCCCGAAAATGTTGGTTCACACCCTTCCCATACTAATGTCCCCCTAAGTACTCATCAAGCCTCTTCATTGGAACCTGCCTAACCTTATTTAGTAACCACTGATTTACAGCCTAAATAGTACTAGAAATAAACACACTAGCTATTATCCCTATAATAACTGCCCCAAATAACCCACATGCCACAGAAGCAGCCACAAAGTACTTCCTTACTCAGGCCACCGCCTCCATAATAATAATGTTTGCCATCATTTGCAACACATGATTACCAAACCAATGAACCCTGTTTCAACTCTCCGACCATTGAGCCTCCCTTTCAATAATTTAGCTCTGACCATCAAACTAAGGCCTTGCTCCCTTCCACTTCTGAGTGCCAGAAGTAACACAAGGAATTCCACTCCTAACCGGAATAATTCTTCTAACATGACAAAAAATTGACCCCCACAGCCATCCTCTTCCAAATTGCCCCCTGCCTAAATATAAAAATTCTAATTACTCTTGCAATCTTATCCACCATCCTAGATGACTGAGGAGGACTCAACCAAACCCAGCTACAAAAGATTCTAGCCTATTCATCCATTGTCCACATAGGCTGAATAGCAATCATCGTCCAAATTAATCCCACTATAACTATCCTAAATCTTTTTATATCATAGCCACTCTAACCACATTTCTAACCTTCAACCTCTCAAACACCACCAAAATCAAATCCCTAGGAGGCCTATGAAACAAATCAGCACCTACAACCATCATCCTCCTCCTCACACTCCTATCCCTAGGAGACCTACCGCCTCTCACATTTATCCCCAAATGACTGATCTTAACAGAACTAATTGCCAGTGGCAATATTATAACAGCCACAACAATAGCTCTTTCATCTTTACTAAATCTATTTTTCTACATACAAATTATTTATGCATCCAGTCTTACCCTATTCCCATCTACCAACAACTCCAAAATACAATGATACAATAACTCAATACAAACTACCACAATAATTCCAACAGCTACAATTATCTCAGCCCTACTATTTCCCCTAATCCCCTTATTCATTACACTCTCATAACTAAAAACTACAAGACTTTACCTTGAATCACTGGAAGGCAAATCTAGCACTTTAATTAAGCTAAGCTCTCCAAAAGGCCCGGGCAACACTTAAGCTACTTTTTCCAACTCGCAATTCAACTTAATATATACTTCAGAGCCCATTTAAAGGCTTAGGTGCAAACTAGACCAAAGGCCTTCAAAGTCTTTTTTTTTTTCCTTTTTTTTTTTCTTTTTTATTTATTTAATAGCCTTTTATTTACTGGTTATATGCATGGGTAACTTTACAGCATTAACAATTGCCAAACCCCTTGTTCCAATTTTTCACCTCTTAACCCCTATCCCCTCCCCCAGATGGCAGGATGACCAGTAGATGTTAAATATATTAAAATATATTTAGATACCCAAAATAATATCTAAAAAATTATTTTCTGTACAAAAAGTCAGACTCTGAAATATTTACAATTAGTAAAAAAAAAATGCATGGGCATAAATTTGGATTTGAGTTCAATTAATGGTTTTTAGTCATGAAGGTTCTTTCTCTGGGCTGCTGTTCAGTTCATTCTGCTCCATTGGAAATGATTTGGTTGATCTCCTTCTAGGATGGGGTCCATAGAACTGGTCATCATATATATTTTTTGAATATATAATGATCTCCTGGTCCTCATTTCCTCCTCAGTTTGTGTAATCTCTCAGGCTTTTGAAATTCCTTTGGTTTTCTTACAAAAGTAATTTCCTAATTTCATATACCAATTTATTCAGATTCTCCCAACTGATGGGCATCTATTGTTTTCAGTTTTAGCCACTACAAAGGGCCCACAAACATGCCAATACAGGTCCCTTTCCTTCTTTATGATCTCTTTGGGATATAAGCCAGTAAAACAGTGGATCAAAGGGTATCACAGTTGGATAACTTTTTGGGCATAGTTCAAACTCTCTCCAAAATGGTTGGATTTTCCCTCCAAACTCTCAATGTAGTTTCCCCTCCCCTCCAAAAATTCATTATTTTTGCTTCATCTTAGCCAATCTGCAGGTGTGTGTGTCTTAGGTTTCAATTTGCATTTCTCTGATTAATAATGACTTGGGCATCTTTTCTATGATAGAAATAGTTTAATTTCTTCATCTGAAAATTGTCTGTTCTATCTTTTGACCATTTTCAATTGGAGGGCTTGATTTTTATAAATTTGAGTTAATTCTCTATATATTTTTGGAAATGATGCCTTTATCAGAACCGACTGTAAAAAATATTTTAGTTTAGCTTCCCCTTCTAATCTTGTCTGCATTAGTTTTTTTTGTACAAAAACTTTTCAGTTTGGTATAATCAAATTTTAATTTGTAAGTAATTCTTATTCTTCTTTGGTAGAAAGTCCTTCCCCTTCCACATTATTTTTCCTGTTTTCTAATTTTTAATTTTCAATCTTTATTCCTAGATCTGACCCATTTGACCTTATCTTGGTGTAGGGAATTGGTTAATTGTTTCTTAAGGCCAAATTTTAAATTTTATCAAAAGAAGTTCTTAAAAGCTGGGGTCTTTGGTTTTTCAAAGGGAATGGTTTTATATTTAATTTTTTTATCCCTTGATTTAACCTATTCCATGATCAACTAAATTTGAATCAAAATGGTTTGGTAATGATGCTCTATAATATGTTTAGATCTGGGTAAAATTATTTTATTTTTTTCATTAATTCATGAAATTCTTGACCTTTTTGTTTTTCCATTAATTTTGTTGTTATTTTTCTGGATTAAAAAGCTTTTTTATCTGATTGGGTTTTAAATAAATGTTGTTTGGTAATTTTCATCTTTATTATTTTTCTCGCCCTATCCAAAGGCATTTAATATTTTCAATTGGTTGGACAATTTGTGTGAAAAGTGGTCTTAATTTTTGCTCATAAAGTTTCTGATTTTCCCTTAGATAGATTCTAAATTTTTATTTATCATGTTTTTAAATGGTTTCTTTTTAACTCTGACTGTTGGTTTTTGATATAAAAGTTTTGAACTTATTTGGGGTTTTTTTAAATACCTTTTAAAGTTTGGTTACAATTTTTTAGGCCTCAAGGGTTATCTAAATAATCATGTTGTCGGCAAAGGTGATAATTTGGTTTTCCTCATTTGTATTCTTATTCCTTTAATCTCTTTCTCAGCTCTTTTGCCAAAACTACTTTTAATCAATATTAAATATAAAGGGGGGCCCTTTTTTGAGGGAATGGTTGCAGTTTGTCTCCATTAATATATTTATGGTGGTTTTCAAAGATCCTTTTTTTTAAGGAAAAAGTATTTTTATTCTATATTAAGTGTTTTAACAGGAATGGATGTTTTAGGGTTTTTATCAAATGCTTTCTGCATTTTAGGATGATTTGGTTTTTTAATTTTGTTATTAAAGTTTTATAGTTTTCCTAATTGAACCACCCCCATTTTAGGAAATCCTAATACATGGTTTAGGGTTTTTAAATAATTTTATTTTTAGAATTATTAGGTTGGTTATTTTCTTTTTGGTTTTAATACCTTTGGTATCATCCTGTCTTTAGGGTTTTTTGGGGATTTCATTCCCTATTTTTAAATGGGTTTATATATTTTTTTGTTGTTTCTTTTTTGGGGTTTATTAAATCCATTGGTCTTTTTCTGGGATAAAATATCTTTTCATTTTTTTTTGAAGGGTTTTATTAAAATAATTTATTTCCTCTTTTTAAATCAATTTTTTAAAGGGTTATCCTTTTTTTGTTTTTCATAAAGGGGAAAAATCCAACTCTTTTTTTATTTAATTTTTTATTTTGAAAAAATAATTTTTTTTTACTTTTCAAGTTTTATTTTTTTTTTAATTTTTCTTTCTTTTTTTTTTTAATTTTAAAATTTCAAATTTATATTTGATTGGGGTTTTTAATTTGGTTTTTTTATTTTTTTTTTGTAAGAATTCATTAATCTTTTTTTCTCTGTTTTATTCAAGTAAACCTCTAAGGATATAAATTCCCTCTTATTACCACTTTGGCTGCATCCCCAAATTTTGGTTGGTTTTTGTTTTCTTGGGTTTTTGTATCTATAATTTGCTGTTTCACCCAATCATTCTTTAAGGGATGATTGTTAAGTTTTCAATTACTTTTTGGTCTATTTTCTTTTTTTGAATTGGTTTTTTATTGCATCATGATCTGAAAGAAAGCATTTACAGTTTATTTTCATTTAATTTTAAGGGTCTTTATTCTAATATTGGTCAATTTTTTGAATAGATTCCTTGCTGAGAAGAAAGTATATTCCTTTCTATCTCCTTCAATTTTTCAAAATCCAAATTAATTTTTTTTCTTTTACCTTTAATTTCTTTTTTTTGTTTTTGGTTTGATTTTCAATTCAGGGAAGGTTGGTTCTCCCACTATTACAGTTTTGTTGTCTATTTCTTTTGCACTCCTTCCTTTGGAAGTTGGATGCCATACCACTTGGTTTATATTTTTAATATTAACCTTTTGTTTATCTACCCTTTGGTGGATGTAGTTTTATCTCTTTTAATTGTCAATTTTTTGTTTTGGTCAGTAAGGATGCTCCCTCACCACCCCCTGGCTTAATGTTTTGCTCTGCCTTTTTACTTTCTCTTGTATCTCCTGCTTTTGTGTTTCTTGTAAAACAACATATTATGGGTTCAGTTTGATCCAGTCCTATCTGCCTCCTCTTTTGGGGAGTTTCCCATTCATATTTGGTTGAATTCTAAATCTCTTTTCCTGCCATCTTTAACCCCAGTTTGCCTTTTTCTTGCCTCCCCCAACCCTCTTTCCCCTTTACCCACTTTTATCAGATGCTTGTCTTTGAATCCCCCTCCCCTTTAGATACCCCTTCCTTCCCTTTTTTTTTTCTTTTTCCTTTTCCTCCCCCTTTTTAATGACTCAGGGAAATTTTCTCTAAAACAAATTAATTTTTTTCTTAGAGCCCACTCTGATGAGAGTAAGATTCACACAATGTTCCTTGCCCTCTGTAAATTCCCTCAGATATGATAAGTTTCCTTTGCCTCTTCATGGGATGTGGTTTCCCTCTTTTTATCCCTACTTCCCACCTTATTCTGCCATCATCCCTTTACCATATCTACTTCCCTTTTTTAAGTTATATCAGTAAAATCAAATTATACATGTATTCTTTTTGTATATCCACAACAGAAATACAATTCTCAAGAGTTTTTTTTGCCTTTTCTGTATCTCTTGAGTTCTATGGTTGGAGATCAAATTTTTTGTTTAGTTCTGGGTTTTCCTTAGAAACAAATGGAATTCATTTGTTTCATTAAATGTCCATCTTCTTCCCTGGAAGAAAATGCTCAGCTTAGCTGGGTAGTTTATTCTTGGCTGCATCCCAAGTTCCTTTGCCTTTCGGAATATCACATTCCAGGCCCTTCGGTCCTTTAATGTGGAGGCAGTCATATCTTGGGTGATCCTTATTTTGGCACCTCGGTATTTAAATTTTTTTTTTTTTTGGATGCTTGTAAAATTTTTTCCTTAATCTGATAGTTCTGAAATTTGGCCACAATATTCCTTGGGGTTTTTATTTTAGGGTTTCTTTCAGAAGGTGTTCGATGAATTCTTTCAATGTTTATTTTACCTTCTGTTTCTATTATATCTGGGCAATTCTCTTTGATGATTTCTTATAAAATAGTATCTAGGCTCTTTTTTTCATCATAGTTTTCGGAATGTCCAATAATGCTCAGATTATCTCTCCTAGATCTATTTTCCAAGTCTGTCGTTTTTGCAATTAGATAATTCATGGTTTTTTCCAGTTCGTCATTTTTTTGGTTTTGCTTGATTGATTCTTGCTGTCTCAATGAATCATTAGTTTCTATTTGTTCAGTTCTAATTTTTAAAGAATTATTTTCTTCATTAGCTCTTTTTACTTCTTTCTGTATATGTCCAATTGAGTTTTTATATGTATTGTTTTGTTCTGTGGAATTTTTTTTCCATTTCACTAATTTTTTTTTTTTTTTTTTAGTGAATTATTTTCTTTTTCCAATTCACAGATCTTACTTTCTTGCGAGTTCTTTGTCTTTTCCAATTCACAAATCCTACTTTCTTGTGAGTTCTTTGTCTTTTCCATTTCATAAATCCTACTTTCTAGTGAATTCTTTATTTTTTCCAATTCACAATTTTTACATTCCTGAGATTTTTTTACTTTTTCCAATTTGTATTTCAGGAAGTTGTTGCTCTCTTGTAAGGCTTCTCTTTCCTTTCCCCATTTATCTTCTAACTCTCTTTTGAGACTTTTAATGGTCTCTTCTATGAGAGCATCATGTAAAATAGGATAGTCTGGTGCATTTTTGCTATTTGCTGTCTCTTCAGGTTTGCTGATCTGCTCTTTTTCTGCATAGAAGCTGTCGATAATTCTTTTCGTCTTTTTATTCATGTTTTAAAGCCTTTAGGGTATGCCTTCTAGGCAAGGGGGTTACCAGCTTCCTCTGCAGAGCAGGGAGAGATGTAAACAGGTTTCTGGCTCCGAGGTATGGGAGTGCTCTGAGTGAGAGTTTTCCCTTCCCCCAACAGGAGGTAGATTCAGCACTGGCCAAGCTATCGAACTGCCCAGTAGGGCTGTGTGGGTTAGCGATTGCCCTAGGCTAGAGACTAAGGGGTGAAAGTGTCACTGCCCCAGGCCAAAGCCTCTTGTGGGGCTGTGGGTATTAGCAGTTGACCACAAACTGCTGATTCTACAGGAATTCTGCCTAGCAGTCTCTGCTCCAACATCTCTACCCCAATGTCTCTGCCCAACAAATCGGCCCTGTGCAAGCTCTATGGCCCCAAGCCGAGCCCCCCACTGTGCAGATTAAATGGTAACCTGGGCTGTGCTCTCCTGAGGTACAGGTTCGCAACTACCCCAAGGAAAAGCCCCGTACTGTGGGTTGGGGCTTCGAGCTTGTGCTGAGATCTGTGCTTCACTTTCGGTTTGAGGCTCTCCTTGGAACCTAATTTCTCTCCCAGTCTATGCTGATCTCCCCCCTAGCCCCAGAACCAACCTTTTTTGGCGAGACTGCAGATTTTCTTTGGCTGGTGAGTTGTTCTACTTCTTATCTTTACGAATTGTAGCAGTCAAGACTATTTTTGAGGCTCGATATAATATTGATGAAGAGGGTAAGAGAAGAGCTTAGAAAGGTGCATGTGCCTTCTCTGCCATCTTGGCTCCGCAGGCCTTCAAAGTCTTAAGCAGGTGTTAAATCACCTAGCCTTTGCAAACATCCAGAGACTCCTCACCTTGTAAGAAAAAAAAGGCGGGTCCTGGGGATAGTCTCAATAAACAGCCTTTACCTCTAAACTGGAGGGTATCTATCCCCCTAATTCTTAGTTAACAGCTAAGTGCTTCAACATTTGGCTTCAATTTACTGCACTGGTAAAAAGAGATATCTAGTCTCTGTCTTTGAATTTACAGTTCAATGCTTATTCTTGGCCATTTTACCTATGTTCATTACTCGATGACTTTTCTCTACAAATCATAAAGACATTAGAACTCTTTATCTACTATTCGGCGCCTGAGCAGGCATAATTGGTACAGCTCTAAGTCTCCTTATCCGAGCAGAACTTGGTTAACCTGGCACTCTGATCGGCGATGATCAAATCTACAATGTTATCATCACAGCCCATGCTTTTGTAATAATTTTCTTTATACTAATACCCATTATGATCAGGGCTTTCTGTAACTGACTAGTCCCATAAATAATTAGAGCCCCTGATATAGCATTCTGCTACCACCATCATTCCTTCTCCTTTTGACATCTTCAACAGTTGAGGCAGGTGCTGGGACAGGATGAACAATTTACCCGCCTTTAGCAGGTAATCATTTCACCTGTCAGGGATCTCATCTATCCTAGGGGCTATTAACTTTATCACAACAATTATCAACATAAAACCCTCCGCAATATCCCAATATCAGACACTATTGTTTGTCTGATCTGTAATAATCACAGCAGTATTACTTCTTCTATCACTGCCAGTCTTAGCAGCCGGTATCATAATACTCTTAACAGACCGCAATCTCAATACAACAATTTTTGACCCTGCTAGTGGAGGCGACCCAATCCTATATCAACATCTATTCTGATTCTTTGGTCACTCTGAAGTATATATTTTAGTCCTATCAGGTTTCAGAATTATTTCTTACATTGTTACATACTATGCAGGCAACAAAGAACCTTTTGGCTACATGGGGATAATGTGGGCAATAATATCCATTGGATTCCAAGGCTTCATTGTATGAGCACACCACATATTTACTGTCGTGTTAGATGTTGATACACAAGTGTATTTCACATCAGCCACAATAAACATTGCTATTTCCACAGGTGTTAAAGTCTTTAGCTGGTTAGCTATACTACACAGAAGAAACATTAAATGATCTCCAGCTATACTATGAGCCCTAGGTTTCATTTTCCTTTTTACAATCAGAGGATTAACAGGAATCGTGCTTGCCAACTCATTCCTGGACCTTGTCCTTCACGACTTGAACCTATCTAATTATATATCCATAGTATGTAAACTTGTTTTAAGTGTGATAAAGAAATTTGGGATAGACTTAGTTCTACCTATACTTTTTGCTTTTTGTTGGTTGGTTGGTTTGTTTGTTTCCAAGTTTGTGAATTAATTGTACAAAACTTGGAAAACTTCTCCCAATGAGACAAGCTAATATTGTTACTCATATTCATAAAGAGCAATTTTAGAAGCTGAGCTAATTAGTTGAAAAACAGGCAAGCAAAGAGAGAACATACATTATCTGGCAAATTCCCATGTATTTGATATTCTTGCTCACTGCATGTGTATCTCTGGTGTTCTTCTGGTGAGTATAAATGCCGTTAGTGGGTTTGAAAAAAACCCCAAATATTTACAACTTTCCCACTCCGCGTGATATTTTAAGATGCAGAGGTGAGTAGAGACTGATTTAATTTTAAATGGAGATTTATTATCAGCTAGCATGACAGCCAGGGGCTTGCTGCCCAAATCAAGCTATTCTGAAAAGTAAGAGATGGTAGTAGTGGGGATGCTTTATAAAGGCTAGAACCACAAAGAGAAGGGGATTTTATAGTATAGGCAGGAATTACAGAAGCGAGAGGTAGAACAAAGGTTACCTTCCTTAATGCTAAGTGGAGACAGGAATGGCACATGTGATCACAGGTTTTGGTTAATCTAAACCAGAGATGCTGAAATGTCAGGGTGCTCTCAAGGAATAACCTTGAGATAAAAGGAGCCCCACTTTGCAGGTGTTACTTCCAGATTGTGGGAATGTTTCAGGGAGTTGCATGTTTCAAAAAATACCAATCTTGTAACCTTGAGAAGTTTCAAGAAGCCCAGCATTTTCAAGTGCTCCCTCTCCCAGAAGCACAAAGGATCACAGGTTTCAGAGTGTGAAAGGGGAGGAGGGAGTGTTGGGCTTCTATGTCCCATCCAGTTTTCCCAAACCCAGTTTTTCCAAGGGGGTTGGGGTGAATGGGGGAAAGCTATGGACTATTATCCAAGGTCTAACATCCTTAGCTGTACTATTCTCCTACCCCACCTTCAATGTTACTATTCTTTGGCCTTGAGTTGTAATTATCATGTTCACTTCTTCTAGTCCTTAATCACCTAACTTCTGCAGTTCTAAGAAAAGTTTCTAAGAAACCAAGACTTACAAGGGATATGAACAGACAATTCTCAGCTGAAGAAATTTTAACTATTTCTAGCCATATGAAAAGATGGTCCAAGTCATTATTAATCAGAGAAATGCTAATTAAGATAACTGCAATACCACTACACACCTGTCAGATTAACTAGAATGACAGGGAAAGATAATGACAATGTTGGAGGGGATGTAGGAAAACAGGGACACTAATACATTGTTGGGGGAATTGTGAATATATCCAGCCATTCTGGAGAGCAATTTGAAACTATGCTCAAAAAGGTATCAAACTATGCATATCCTTTGATCCAGCAGTGTTACTGCTGGGCTTATAACCCAAAGAGATTTTAAAGAAGGGAAAGGGTCCTGTATGTGCAAGAATGTTTGTGGCAGCTCTCTTTGTAGTGGCCAGAACCTGAAAACTGAGTGGATGCCCATCAATTGGAGAATGGCTGAATAAATTGTGGTATATGAATATTATGGAATATTATTGTTTGGTAATAAATGACCAACAGGATGATTTCAGAAAGGCCTGGAACGAGTTACATGAACTGATGCTGAGTGAAATGAGCAGGACCAGGAGATCATTATATACTTCAACAACAACAATACTATATGATGATCAATTCTGATGGGCCTGGCCATCTTCAGCAATGAGATGAACCAAATCACTTCCAGTGGAGCAGGAATGAATTGAACCAGCTACACTCAGAGAAAGAACTCTGGGAGATGACTAAGAACCATTACATTAAATTCCCAATCCCTATACTTTTTTATCCACCTGCATTTTTTATTTCCTTCACAGGCTAATTGTATACTATTTCAGAGTCCGATTCTTTTTGTACAGCAAAATAACTGGTTTGACATGTATACTTATTTTGTATTTAATTTATACTTTAACATATTTAACATGTATTGGTCAACCTGCCATTTGGGGGAGGGGATGGGGGAAGGAGGGGAAAAATTGGAACAAAAGGTTTGGTAGTTGTCAATGCTATAAAATTACCCATGCATATAACTTCTAAATAAAAAGCTATTAAAAAAAAAAAAAAGAAGAAGAAACCAAGACTTAGTGTTACATTATCAAAACAAAGGAAAAGTGATTTTATCATTACAACATTTGAATGACAGGACAATGGAATGCATTTCATATTTTGAAACTTGGGATCAAATCTTGTTTCTGTTAATTATTAGCTATGTAAATATACATGTAAATGGATCAGTCAATTAAATTCTTAAAATCGGTCAGAGAGCAATCATATCAGTGTTTATTGTGTGCTAGACACTGTTCTAAATACATAGAATACAAAGATAATCATCCTATTTTCAAGGAATACATTGTAATGGGAGAGACAGCTCTAGACAACTAGGCAAATATAAAATATGTACAAAGTAGAAAGGAGGGCATTCTAAGTGAGAAAGATAGAAGCAGTGAGGAAAAAAACAAAATTAAAAGTATAAAGGAAAAGGAGAAGAGGGCTCAAGAAACATTCATGATTAGTGGGAACAATGGAGATTATTTGGGACAAAAAGACCTACCCAAATTGACTACTACGGAGATCACTCATAGAAAGCAGAATTATTTATTAGAATCTCGAGAAGCGGACCCCATCCTGGTCTGCAAGCAAAATTTCACAGCAGGATAGGGCCAGAGCCTTGAAAATGCTTACAGCTTTTATACAAAGAACCTCCAAAATCCCACCCTCTATATGTTGTGATTGGCCACATAACTCTACTGTTCTCCTTGTTGGTCAGTGGAATGTAGTAGACAAGGTGATATACAGCTTCTTCGGCCATGTAGTCCAGGCCTTATCTAAAATCATGTGACTCCCGAGAAGCCGAAACTGAGGCCTATAAGGCTTGATCTACTTTAGAATTTGTAAGTTCTTCACCTTTTCCCACACAAGATGAACCAGCAAGAGACTAAAAAACAGCAATTGTATGGGTAAAAGACAATCTGTGGGTACTCAAGACCACAAATTCTCTTTTTTTTCCCCTTAATTCCTTCCTTCTTTTCTTTCTTCCTTCCTTAAGACCATCCATATCTTATTTGGTGTCACCAATGTGTAGATTTTACTCAACCAATCAGAGGACGTTCTTTAAAATCACAGTACATAACAAAACAATGCATACATTTTCACAGTTTATACTCAATTATTGTAAAGGACACATTCTTAGGTAATTTGCTATTTTAGATGTTCCTTGATCATCAAACAAAAGGAAACACAGGTATGTAGGGTACATGTAAAGTGTAATGACTCACATTCTCAAGATATAGTGTGAGTCACTTATGTCTTTTACTAATGTCACTGTTCTCTTTGGGGTATCTCTGTTTTCATACATTTTCACTCCTGTTGAAAATCTCCACTGAAATGCTCTCTTATGGGTATCTTCATTAAGTGGTTCTCTGTTATCACCTATTAGTCTTCAGTTAGAAAAACAGCTTTTTTTGTTGAACTGCTGTGACAACTTGTGAGAGACAACCTAAAGTTAAGCTTCCACAGAACACTTAATTTTCAATTCCTCAGGAGCCTTCTACAGCTAAATTTCCACAGAATGTTGCAAGGCTCAAAATATCCAAATTTTGTGTCAAGGCTAGAAACTAGTTTAAACTGACCAGGGTCAAGAACATGGACGTATATATATATATATATATATATATATATATATATATATATATAGTGCTAGCTTAATAAGCCTCATGCATATAAACTGACATACCCTGCATAGAATTAGAACCTCTTTAAATGAACTTGGGATGTATGGCTGAGGAAGAGCATATTTAGAAGTAGAATGTAAGAAATGTTGTAACCCTAAGGAAACTAATCAATCCATTCTTTAGAGGGAGGGAACTGCTCTGAACTAACAGCCTAAAGCTTATATGCTTCTGTACCTACTGCTCCCTCTTCCTATTAGAAGAGCAGAGCCTGCTTCTGGTCAGAAACCTCTAATTCCTCTGAACTTTTCTTTGTCAATAAAATTTCTTTGTTACCTGACTTTTGGAGTCAACTTATTTTTAACAAACTCAAAAGAATCTCAGTTCTGAAAACCCATCATTTCAGCCTAGTTTAGCACCTTTTTAACATGCAAACTAGCCTTAGGCACTTAAATTAACCATGCTTTTTTAGGATTTTCTCAGTTTATGTTTTAGCTGAGTAACATTCAGAAAGAACAGAAGTTATATCTGTTATTTCTTTAGTACAAAAGAAACTCATATTCCAATGGACATAAGTATCTTTGTACTTTGTTGTTGTTTGTCCTTCAATATTGAATTGTCAAATGGATATCAATTAATGACCTTAGCTTAAAAATGGTAAAGTTTTTCACTGCATCTAGGAACATCTCCACTTGTCCAATTCTATATCTTGTTACTGGACCCAGATGGCTCTGGAGGACAAAGTGAAGCTGGGGACTTTGCACAGTCCCCCTCACTTAAATCCAACTTGTATATCTTGATATCCCTCCCTAGTGTAATTTTTTTTTTTTGAGAATAATGACAAACAACCTTTCTGAATAGAGCTGCTCATTGGAGACCCAACTGGAACTTGTTAATTGGGCAACACACTCTTTTCTTCCTTCCTTCTTCCCTCTCTTCTCCTTCCTTCTTCCCTCCCTTCTCCTTCCTTCCTCTTTCCCTCCTTCCTTCATTCCCTTCCTTCCTTCCTTCCTTCCTTCCTTCCTCCCTTCTTTTCATCCTTCCTTCCTTCTTTTCTCTTTTTCCACATAGACTACCCTTATCTGTGGGGGGTACTCTGCCCAAAAGGATGCAATCATTTTTTGATCCCTGAAATATTCCAAAATATCTTGGGGTTGCTAGATGCTAGATAGTTGTTTTTTGTTGTTGTTGTTATTGTTGTTTTTTAAACCAAACCTTAATTAAGGATGGAGGTTATCTTCCCCTAAAAAAATGTAAGAATGTAAGCTTCTTGGGGGCAGGGATTGGTTTTTGTAAAAAGGTGTGGTGGCACAGGATGATTTCAGAAAGGCCTGGAGAGACTTACACGAACTGATGCTTAGTGAAATGAGCAGGACCAGGAGATCATTATATACTTCAACAACAATACTATATGATGACCAGTTCTGATGGACCTGGCCATCCTCAGCAAGGAGATCAACCAAATCATTTCCAATGGAGCAGTAATGGGAGTAGCTGAACCAGCTACGCCCAGAGAAAGAACTCTGGGTGATGACTAAAAACCATGACATTGAACTCCCAATCCCTATATTTATGCCCACCTGCATTTTTGATTTCCTTCACAAGCTAATTGTACAATATTTCAGAGTCTGATTCTTTTTGTACAGCAAAATAACGGTTTGGTCATGTATACTTATTGTGTATCTAATTTGTATTTTAATATATTTAACATCTACTGGTCATCCTGCCATCTGGGGGAGGGGGTGGGTAGTAAGAGGTGAAAAATTGGAACAAGAGGTTTGGCAATTGTTAATGCTGTAAAGTTACCCATGCATATAACCTGTAAATAAAAGGCTATTAAATAAAAAAAAATAAATTATTGAAAACAAATTGCTGCTAATAAAAAAATTAATAAAAAAAAAAAGGTGTGGTGGCCTGATATTTGAAAAGAATCTTTTATTTTTCTTGCCTAGCTTTCCCATTCTAGTATGGAAGCACCTGGGGGGTAGGAACTGGCTAGGTAATGAGGTGTGGAGATACAGAAGTTATACAATCTCTGACATCTGATTAATGGAGAATCCTGAGAGAGACTTGCTCTTCAGAATAGGAAATAAAATATTTCCTTTTGGAGTTTCAAAGTTGTCTCTATTTACCTAAATGCCCATTACTGCAAGAATGTAAAATAAATCTTTATTGCATTCAAAAAGAAAAATGAAATTAAATGCAGATCAGGAGATCTCTCCAATTAGCCAACAATAGGTCACAAGACGGGTCCCAACTGGTAATTATTTTGGCCTTAATTGACTTGTAGTGAATTTAAATCGCAATTGTTTCTGTTATAGTCAGAAATCTGGGGGGAGTTTACCTTCTCTGGATTAGATTTTTTTTTTTTTCTCTAGACTAGGTTAAAAAAAAAAAAAAAGTTGCCTCAGTTTTTATCTAGCCTTAATCACTGAATAGGCATTGCCTCAGTCAAACTGAAAGTTGTTAAAGACTTTAGATTAAAAAAGTCACTACTTCAATTTAATCATAGTAAGATATTTAAAGAACTGAAAAGTTAAATGTCTTTCCCAATATTATAAAGCCAGTATATTTCAAAGACAGAATTTGAACCAAATTTTTCCTGGTTTCTAATATAGATATGTTTATGTTGTTGTACCACAGTTACCTTTTAAAGTCCTGACCCAGTTTCCCTAATTGTCCTATTCAGTTACTGCCTCAGGTTATAACAATTCCCCCTTAATGTTAGGATAAAGGTCTTATATGTTAGACCTTAGGCTATAATTATTCCCTCTTAATATTTGATGGGATAAAGATCTTTATCCATTTTAAACATCATTAGAATATCAGGAGCCTCTCCAGTACCTCCCATTATGTCATCCTAGGTGTCTCTTTCCATTATGTCATCCTAGGTGCCTCCCCCCATTTGGTCAGCCTCATCCAGGTACTTCCCTCATTATGTAATCGTTCTTCTAACACTACAAAAGAATGTTGTATCTGACATTCACTGCTGGATTCTTTGAGAAGATAGTCTCAGTCCTGAGAGCAAACCATGGATCCATTTGGTCCCAGTAAATCTCTCCCATTTAATAAATTATTAACTTGTTCTCTAATCTTTACCTTGCTCAGTTTCTCCAGCATTACAATAAGGAGTATGTCAAAGGAGGGATTTGAATCTAGTCATTCTATATAATCACTGTAAGTAAATGAGATTTTATGTTGATAGTGAAACTCAGCATAGGCCATTTTCTGGGACTTCTAGGCCTTCCTATCCACCATATTATGCTGCTCCTCATGGTAAAAGAATTTATTTTAATTCCTATCATAATGAAGGGGGTACAGCCTCTATGGGAAATATAGCAGTAATTCTGACATCCTCTAACTTTAGAGTGTTATTGTTCTAACAATCTGTGAGTGATTCTAAAGTCTTCTGGCCCTAACATAGTCCTACAAACATTTCTAACTGTCAGATAGAAATATGCAAGTAAGTGATAACCAAGTTCCTAAGACAATAGTGAATCGACTACCCTTCAAACCTACCTGTGATGTAAACTGTGTTCCCTGAACTTTGGGGGGGTGGGGGTGGACGTGGGTTAGAGAAACCCTAAAATCTCAATTCCTCCAGAACTTTGGGAGGGGCCCCACCCTCCTGTTCCTAGGGGAAACTCCCATGGAGATATCCACCTACAGTTCAATTGGAGTTACTGGCCTGGACCATAACTGAATTGAAATTTAGCCCCTCATGACTCCCAAACCTCAAAACATAAAAAATAAAAAAATAAAAAACCCTATATAATCAAAGGCTGTATCCCAAACATTTGCTAAAATTCTTTTCTGGATTTGGCCCACTGGGAAGTTGTTTCTCAGTGTAAACCCATCTTTGCCAAAAACCTAGTTTTGCTAATTCCTAATTAGGAAAGTCCACTAAGAAATTTTTCTCAGTATAATAAACCCTTTTTTTTTTTTTTTTTTTTTTTTTTTTTTTTTTTTTTTTTGGGCCAAAAACCTCACCTGCAGTTTGGGACTGTGAATTCTTTCTCAAAAAACCTGCAACACTGGCCTGGTGACCCCATTGTTGCTAGGGTAATCTCTCACCCTTATTTATCATAGCTCAACACCTGTAAGCCATAAAATTAACAAGTAACTAACATGATGTTCTGGTCTCTTTAACTTTGTTCTATAAAGGTATCTTCTTTCTTCTGGTTCTTTGGTAAATCCTTTTGGAATTTAACCTGCTTCAATTAGTCTTATTGAAAAGGGAGGGACACTGTTCTCTTTACTGAAGCTGTGCTCCCTTTAAGATTATCACTCTGAAACTATTTTTTCTTTTGATCTGTGATCCCTTTTGGAGTCTCAACCCCTCCTGGGGAAGGCATATCTTCCAGATAAGTTATCTTTTGGGGATGACAGAATCTTTGATTCAATTAGAAATTCTGGTCAAAAAGCACCCCTTTCAAGTGCTGTTAATTTCAATAGAAGATCTGGACTGGATACTGATAAGCATCTAAGCCTGGAAACCTTGGCTTCTTGAAGCCTCAAGACTCCAGACAGTTTCTGGACTCCCTCTTTGCAGAGGCCCAAGCAGGTTGCAAGGACCTTCTGCCCACTGAGAAGGCATTCTTTTCTCAGTGCCAGCCTCCATTTCCCTTGCAGAGGCCCAAAAGCAAGAACATGCCATGGCAAGGAACCTCTCTCTTTCCTTGAATTAGCTGGATTCAAGGGTCCTGCCTGCTGAGAAGGCATTCTCTTCTCGGTGTCAGACTCCATTTCCCTAATAGGATTTTTGCCACTATAGAAGTCAGTCTCTTAGCAAACTGGTTTCTATTCACCAATAAATTTTCATTTTTGCCAATAATATTTCGGGTAAATGAATCCTTTTACTTTGAACCTGCAGGCTGACCAAAAAAGAAATTTTAACAACTCCCTTATTGTCACTAACCTCACCACCACTGGGAATCGAGGGGAGATAAACCTCATCATTCTAATTACAATAAACTTTGCCCCTTGATTTGGAGATGGGTTCAAGCCAGCAAATTCTTTTGAGATACCTCACAATGCTAGTCTGCAACCTCAACCTTTTGGTGTCTCCTTTTGAACCTCAACAATAATATAGGCTCTGGAAAAATATTCTCAAAGTTCCACCAGCAAAAGTTTAGGTTATACTGAACTAATGCCTCTGTTTCTTTAAAATTATAGGAGCTAGAAATTTTAACAGGCTTGTAACTTTTATTCTACTTCTACCTAATAATAAAAAAAAATGTCTTTTTAATTCTTGGAGTGCATGTTATAAAGATAATACAATACTCTCTAGATATACAGGAAATAAGAAGGAAGGAGATTTTAAAAAAAATTATCTAAGTAATTTATAGAGAGCCATTCAACAAATATTTAGGGTCTCTATAATGTGCAAAGAATCAAGTAAAATAAATTTCTTCAGATGGATGACAGCCTTCTAAATTCCTTAATTTAATGAGAGAATATACAGAGAGGTACAAGGGTTACAACTTTAGAGGGAGTCTTCACCACCTGGCAATCATTTCACTACTGAGAGCCAGGAAGTCACAGAATATCCATTCTATCAAATAAGATGAGCTTACCTGATTTAAGAGATTTTTGCCTTAGATTCAAGTCAATTCAACTTTTCTCAAAGCCTCTTGAGCTTCTTTTGTAAGCTGGCATAATAAGTTTAAAGCACTGTCTCCCCTTAAGTGTCATATAATGGTTGCAACTAATAGGTAGTCAAGCCTAATACTGGACACATCCATTGGATATCTCTTATCAATTTCTGAAAATCATTTAAGGTTTAGCTTCTCTGTTCTTAAGGAAAGTTTTTGTATCATAAGCACCTCAGGGTATACTTCATATCCTAAATATTGAAAAGAACCGTGTGTGAATTTTTTTCTGGAGCTATATGCAATTTCTAATTCCTTAGTGTTTCCATGGTCTTTTGTAGACATGCTTCTAACATTTGTTCCTCAGTTGCACATCCTAATATATCATCCATGTAATGTAATAACATTACTTTTGGAAATGCTTTTCTTACTGGAGTAAGAGCAGCAGCAACATACATTTGACAGATAGTAGGGCTGTTTTTTATTCCCTGTGGTAAAACTGCCCATTCATATCTTTTATAAGGCTCAGCAAATTAACACTAGGCACTGAAAAGGCAATTTTTTTTTCATATTCCCCTTTTCTAGAGTGATAGAATAGAAACAATTTTTAATGTCTATAACCCAAAGAGGCCATTCTCTAGGGAACTGAGTAGGAAACAGAAGTCCAGGCTGAAGAATTCCCATAATTTCCATCTGTTCATTTACTTTTCTTAAATCAGTCAACATCCTCCACTTTCCAGATTTTTTTCTTACAACAAATACAAGGGAATTCCAAGGACTTAGAGAAGGTTGTAAGTGTCCTTGGTCAAGTTGCTCCTGTACTATATCTAATAAAGCCTGAATTTTATCTTTGGCTAAGGATCACTGTTCTATCCACACTGGTGTATCAGTTTTCTATTGTATAGGAACAGGTGAAAGTGTTGGCAGGCCTTCCACAGTAGCTTTTAAAAGACTCAGTTAAATTAATGTTGGGCACTGAAAAGGCAAATCTTTTCATATCCCCCTTATCTAGAGCGATAGAATAGAAACAGTCCTTAATGTCTATGACCCAAAGAGTCCATTCTCTAGGCAATTGAGTTGGAGATGGAAGTCCAGACTGAAGAGTTTCCATAGTTTCCATCTTTTCATTTACTTTTCTTAAATCAGAAATCAGATCTTAATCAATCTTAAATCAAATCTTAAATCAGATCAAAAACATCCTCCATTTTCCAGATTGCTTTTTTCACAACAAATACAGGGTAATTCCAAGAACTTAGAGAATTTTGTGTCCTTGGTCAAATTGCTCCTGTACTATATCTAATGAGGCCTGGATTTTTTTTCACTTGTTAAGGGCCACTATTCTACCCCCACTGGTGTATCAGTTTTCTAATGAATGGGAACAGGTGGGAATGGAGACAGGCCTTCAACAGCAGCCCTGCCTAAAAAGCTGAAGTACTCAATTGTAATCCTAACTGTTGTAAGATGTCTCTTCCCCACAGATCGATGGGGATTTTTTCTACTACAAAAGGAGTAAAAAATTCCTGTTTTACCTTCAAATATCCATTTCAAAGGGGTAGCACTAACTTCAGTTGCTATTGATCCTCCTGTGCCAGACATGTAGGTGTCTGCCTTAATCTTTGGCCAGTGACTGGGCCAGTTGGTACCTCGCATGACTGTACGATCTGCACCTATGTCTACAAATCCTTCTAATAGTATGACATTTATATAGATAGTGAGCATAGGACGGTCAGCTGTACCTGCTGCAGTCCAGAATTGTTAGAATCCTTACAAAGTGATAAGTCAGTTGCCTAATTTAGCATGGTACTTAGCAAATTCTCTAACTCACTAATGTATTTAAGTACTAATTTGGGAGATTCACAAGTCAGTATTCAGTATGAGATTCACAAGTCAGAAACCCACAATCCCACTCTCTCAGAGGAGGAGTCAAACTTTGAGAGAGCATAAAAACAGATGAGCTTAGTCAGCAGAGTTCAGTTGAAAAGATTGAGAGGGGAGCATCAGTCAGTTCAGAAGAAGCCCATTCTTGGAGGTGAAACCAGATTCATTCATCCCATCTCACGCCACCATGGTGGCAGGCTCTCTTCCTTAGCTTCTCCACTGAAAGAGAGGTCTCTAAGAAAGCTACCCGGGCCCAGTGAAAGAGACAAGACTTGGAAGGAGAAAATAAACGTTTGGATTTTATCAGAAGGCTGAATTTGAAGTGATTATTACTCCAAACTGAAACTAAGGCTGCCTTCAGAAAACCTCCCCAAGAAACCTGCTCCCAGAGAACCATTATATTATTTAAAAAAAAAGAGAGAGAGAGAACACCACACAAAATATCCTGAATTCTGTTGCTTGGAGCCAGAATCTGGGCAACTATCACCAGATTGCTTACTAGGAGTCTGATTAATAAACCTGATGCTACTCCTCCTCCTGGTTGATAAGTCATACATTCTCTACCTGTATTAGTGACTGGGATATTATCTATACATTCCCCAGTTTCCCACATCTGTGTATGGATGGACACTGTCTTGTAAGTACTCTCAGGAGGCGAAATGGTGAAGCCTACTGTCACTGGGGGCAAGAGATCCATAGGCTGGAGAGGAACAGATTTCACCTCTGGAGGGGAGGAGGGTATCTCAGTAGTCCCAGCTGCATACAATTCTATTCTCCCCAATTGTAATCTCTTTCCCCCATCAGGTTGCCCTTTTTCCCATCAGATTGCTTCTTGGGTGCTTGGTCATGTCTGAATACTGAGTTTCTAAAGGCTCTCTGGGTGTAGCATTGGCTGCCAGCATGCCCCAAGTATTTTTTGCCTTGGGTCCTGGGCCCCTTATCCCATTTCCCTGAATCGGTGTATATTCTGGTGCCCAATGGAAGCCTCTGTTGCATTTTAGACATGGGGTTTGGGGGCTTTTTTCTCCCAGCCTGTTTTCTCATTCTGTTTCTATGCCAATATTGAGTTTTCATCTGCCCTACTATACCACATTGAAGGCATTGACAACTCTCTCTGGAAGTCCCTTGCCAAAGGGACCCTGTCTTCCCATGTTTGGATCTTGGGAAGTCTGCATCATAGCCTGGCTATAAAAGGTATTCATGCGCACTGTGGCACAGCATCTTATGACGACCTCTAAAAGAGCATCCTTGTGCAGTTCTAGTATAATTCTTCTACAAACTTCATTAGCATTTTCTTTAGCAAGTTGCCTTATCATAATTTATGTTGCTGCATTTTCACCAATAGTTCGTATGATAGCTGTCTGCAAATGTCCCACAAAATCTGCAAAGGGTTCATTTGGCCTTTATGCTATTTTTGTGAAGACTTTTCCTTTGTCTTGTTTACCTGGAATAAAACACCATGTTTTGATAGCAACAGAAGCAATTTAATCATATGCTGCAGTGGGACAATTCATCTGTACTGAATGTCTGCATAAGAACCTATACCTGTTAGTTGGTCACAGGTGATTGGAGTATTAACTTCACTTTGACTATTTCACTGGGCTTACATCCTACAGAGCTCACAATATTCAGAAAGCCACAACAAGTTTTGTCCAGATTCTAAGCATGTCCTTGCTATAAATTTCCAGTCACTAGAGGTTAAAACTTCACAAGCCAAATTCTGTAATAACATCTTCACATAAGCTGATGTAGCCCCATAAAGAGCGCAAGCCTTTTTCAGGTCTTTGAGAATTTCTAGATCAAAAGGAGTGTATCTTCTACTTTCTTGATCTGAAGAGTTAAACTGTTGAATCACAGGATACATTTGTATTTTCAATCAGTTGTATACTGCCCTTCCTCTGTGGCTTTAAATAGTGCCTTTTGCAATCTAGTCATAGGACGGGGTGATTGCTGGGGAGGTGCTGATAATATTACTGCCCCTCCCACTCCTCCTCCTCCTCCCTCTACCCTGGAAGGTGAAGTTGATGGGGGAGGGTCAACAGGCTGCTCAAGTGTAGGAGGAGTTGAAGCTGGGCTGTGAGAGTGAGAATCCCCATGCCCTTCAAGTTCACATGCTCTATGGTGATATTGCCATTAATCTGTCCTTTGTCTTCCTTTTTTTCCCCTCACACTTTCTCATCTAGCTGTTCTTAAAACTTTTCTTTTTTCTATAACTTGTGGGATTCTTTAAGGCCAATTGTATTAAGTTGTACATATAGAATGTTTCCTTAGAAATTGAATCAGGACCTTTGTCATCGTAGGTATTCACAATTATCTGCTTCTATTTCTTCTTCCTTGAAGAACCAAGGGGACATGCATTATAATGATCCATGAATGCATCAATCTGCTCCCAAGTTACAATTAAACCCTGTCTCTTTATCAGTCTGGATATGCTTCCTGTACATCTTCCTGGAGGTAGGGGTGGAGTTGGGGTTGGGGGAGGGAGTGGAGGAGAATCTTTTCCTAATATCTGCCTCATTTCAGCTAGCAAACGAGTTACTAGGTTAGCCCTTAACAAAGTAAGTTCCCTGTTTGTCTGTTAAAATACTCATCCCATTTCCTGATCGCTGGGGACTTCTTCAGTGAAATTAGGGTCCTTACTTCACGTTGGGTGCCAAAATGTAAGGTCCAGTCTAGCTCTCTGGAGACCTCAAGAGCAGCTAGAGTCAGGATAAATTAAAGTCCTTGGTCTTTAAGGGGAGAAGTGAAGAAGACAGACAAAACTGCTAGAAGGCTCAGATTCTAGAGTCCAAAGTCACCAACCTCTCTCCTCCTCATGCTGTGCCCAAGTGAAGTTTGGCTTGTTTCACCCCACCCTCTAATCCTTGTCTATGATTATCTATATACACCAAACATTGAGTAAGCACCAATGGTGAGAAGGGCCATTTTTCCAGACATATTCTAATAGTCATTGTGGAATGGATAATTAGCCTAAGTGCTTGATTGTCTGATTCAAGCACACCTTTTAAGAGTTTCAGCCCTTTACACTATATACCAATTGATAATTTAAAAGGGCAGAATAATTGGCAATAAATGAGTTTCCTAAGGGAAAAAAAAGAAATAGAACTAGACAGATTTACTATCAAACATAATAGTTACAGGATTTAGATAATGATAAAAGTAGTGAATGACATGAAACATCTGGGACTATCATTTATGCACACTCTGTCCCCCTAACTTTGTGCTGTTCCAACTTCTATCTTTTACCCTTCCCATGCCACCACAGGTTAAAGGAGTGTTTAATTAGTGGTGTGCCTCTATTAAGAAGAAACTTTATCTGAATTTTTACCTCGATGCTAATCTCTCTTCTAAGAACTACTCCACTGTGAGTCCCCTAGATGATCTGTACTTGACTTAATGTAATTGTGCAATTATAGGAATTGTGAGAAAAACTTTACAACTGTCCCAAGATTTTAGATTAGGACTGAATATACTATCCTATTTTTTTTCCCTCTCCTTTTAGGCATCCCATTACCAAGGCCCTGATTCAAAAGTAAAAGAAAATGCCAATGTACAAATGGTAGTTAGAATCTAAACACACATCTTCCAGATTTCAAGTTCAGTACTCTTTCCATGACACCAGGTGTCTTATTATAAGAGAAGACACAGAATAGGTTTTGACAAGTAGAGATCAGGATACCTGTAATTAACTAATCTCCATTGATTCCACTAAACTGTGGGATTCTTGAAATCAGGAAATTTTTTTTTTTTTGGTCTTTTTGTATTTCTAGCACCCAGCAAAACATCTGGCACATAGCAAGTGCTTAATAAATTCTATTGGCCAACTAATGCAGATTGTAGATATTTAATTGCTATCTTGGAACTTAAGCAGAGTCCTGGCTCAGAATAATCATGTTCCTCTTTTCTCATTCTCCATCTCCTTCCTGCTCTCTAACTGTTCAATGCAAGTAATTGCCATTAAGGCATCTAACTAAGTCTTCCTTTGCTTCGTAATTACCTCAACTAGAGTTTTCTACACCTTTTCCTTTTTGCCATTTTTCCTCTTCTGCATATTTCATTCAATTCTGACATTTTTTTTTGTTTTGTTTTGTTTTGTTTGTTCTTTGACCTGCCCCCCCCCACACCAAGTTGGCAATTAGTTAATATTACAGTTTCTGGTTGCACTAAGTGATCATGAAAGGATTTAGTTTATGTTCGTTCAGGCTATTTCTTCCAGTTCCTAAGCCATGACATGTTTTAGAATTTTTTTTTTTTTTAAGAAATTTATTTTCTTAAACAATAAATGATGAGTCCCTGAATGCTGGGTATGGTCGACAGAAACTGAACTATTCATAAAAATTATTCTTTGGAGCAATCAGAAACAAAACTCTAATAACTGAGATCAGTTTACTTCTGTGGTCCCACCCTCTGGATTTAATCCAGTCAGAAATCCAAGTTATGTCAAGTTCTGGAAGCTATAAAATGGCTTATGAGCCATGGTTTCCTTACTGCCCTCCTTTGGGTTAGTCTACCACTAGTACTGTTTCATAGTGTCTTTTCCCTTCCCTTTTTCTCTTATCACTCCTAACTCCACTATGCTTCTCCTCCTTATAACTAGCTAACTCTTTTATAGTGCTAAGTCCTTTTTTAGAATTTAACCTGCCAGCTAAAGGTATGCCCCAATGTCATGGAGTACTCACTTTCTTTCATATGCTTTCCCACTCTGTTTCTAATGTATTCCATCATTTTGTCTGTAAATTCTTCCCTAAGTAAACTTGTTTCTTGCCAAAGAGAATGGCCATTATGAATTCTTCACATGACTGAATCTCAAGTTTTGGTGATTTCCCTAAAGCACATCATCTAGTGCCTAAATAACATCTTGTGCTACATCAGCTATTTCAGTAAACAGAAAAGATGTATTTGTTAAAAGACTCCATATAATAGGCCACATTTTTTATTAGTTTTGGATCTTTGATTTCACTGGTATTGGGAATGTCCAATGAGGAAGCTTCTTAAAATACTGTCTCCTCTGCTATTTAATCTTTCTAAAAATAGCCTGTGGGCACCAAGAAATTTACAAGAGCCACAAAGTCAATATATCAAAACAGAACTTGTTAGAGCTATGGCCAGATCTTTGTCCACTACCATGATCCCACTCAGGCTACTTATATGCCTTTAAAGTTATTTTTCTTCATGTTTTTGGAGTTTTAAAAGATATGAAAAATGAATCATTAACTACCCTGGAGAATTATAGGACTGCTTCTTTGAGGGAATCTTTTTCTCATCGTAAATTCAAGGAGAATACAATCTACAGGATAAAAAAAAAATCTCATTTCCAGATTAAAAAATCACTGTCATCCAAAAGAAACTACAGAACAAGGTTAAGGTCTCTATGATCCAACAGTTTTATAACCCGACCCCTTCTAGGAGGACTGATAACAAAATAAAGTCTAATTTAAGTAGTTCAAGCAGTCCTCATTCAATAGGGCTAAGTTCATCTCTCTTACTGATCTCTGTTCAATAGTCATCATCTACTTGTGGCCACTGGAACCGGATTGCTCTGGAGGGCAAAGTGAGGAAGGTGACCTTGCACAGCTCTCCCTCACTTCAATTCAATTTACATGCATGTTATGGCATCACCTCCCTGATATCATGGTTCCCTTAGAGAATGAACAATAAAACAACAGTAATTTATACTTATCTTTTCTGTTTTTACCTTTTTTCTTAACAAAGATCATTTATGTTAACCCTAGTGACAGTAGTTTAACAAGCTAAAATATTTAAAGTTAATCTTATTTTAAAAAGATATTTCAGTTTATTGCTCATCGTTAGATAATTGTCATACCTATTTAAAAACTACTTTATTTTACTGCAATTTAGGAGAAAAAACTAAAAAAAAAAAAACACAATCATAATGTTGGACTGGATTTCAAAAGTTATTCAATCTAATATGATTAATAATATATGATATATATATAGACTATATATACGTATATATATTCATATATATAGACTATATATAGACTAACATGATATATAATATATATAATTTATAATCTAATATACTATAAATTATATATATATATTCAATCTAATATATGTTACATATAAAATTAGATAAATTAATGGAAATCTAGTCCTTGCTACAAAAGCTATAATCAGGGAGAATATACTACTACCTTGGTCTTGTTAAATCACATTGGGATAATTCTAGTTATTAGGAAATTTTTCCTAAATGTGTCAATTTGCAATTTCCACTGGTTTTCTTAGTTCTTTCTGAGATAATGCACAGAATCACAATTTCTTTCCATTGGACTAAGTTTCAGATACTTGAAGACAACAATTCTGTCTCTCCTAAATCTTCTCTGCCTGAAGCATAAAATCTTTAGAACCTTCAACTGATCCTGAAATGTCATAATCTCAAGATTCTTCCCTATGCTCCTCACTATTTTCGAAAATAATCTACATTTTTCAAAGTGTTTTGCAAAATGTCTTGCCAAAACTGAATCCAGTAGTGTAAATGTGGGCTAATCAACTAAGAGTATGGAAAACATTTTACTGGGTCCTGAAAGAGAAGGTTGGAATAAGTCATGACATGATTTCCTTCATGAGGTGGCCTAGAGAATTTTTGATGTATTGCAACATAAAACCTATTTTTCTGCAATGTAGTATATTGTATCACATAATTTATTATACCTTTATTATAATTTATATATAACATATATATAATATTATATATAATATATAAATATTTATATATATTATATATAAATAATCCTGTTTATAATTTATTATAATCCTAAAAGTCTGTGAGATTGGTAGTTTTAGTTGTCATCCTCATTTAAATAGTTAGAAATCGAAAATCAGCTGCAAATTTAAATTTGCTCTTGCTGACACCAGAAGTAGGTGTGGTGCCTATGATTCAAGCTCACATCCCTTTCAGGTGTGTTAAACTCAAATAGAAATGGGGCATACTTTCTGTTCACATATAGACTTTGAAAAGTGCAACGTAGCATTATCTGTATATTGTATTTTTATTTGTTAAATATTTCTCATTTACATTATAAACTGATTCTGGTCTCACCTAGTAGCACTGGGAGCTGCATATGCACTCTACAATGTTTTTTTTTTTCCCCCCCTTAATAAACCATTATACCTTTAAAGCAAAAATAAAACTATAGCAAATTTGATTACTACTTTTAAACATTTTTATTAAAAGAAAAAAAATTTATACTGACTTTCCTGGCAAAAGTTAAAAACTATGCTCAGGCACATAAATATACACAAAATCACTTATACACTGCCAAAAAAACAGCCTACTGGTCAGGCATTAAACTCAAAAGTATTATTAGTGTCATTTGAATCATGAAAACCCACAAAAGCTACTTGGGGCAATGACATAGCCATAGGCTCATCCCCAAACTATTTACACATAAATATTCTAATCTTCATCTGAATTTGTGAACTTGTATCCACTTTGCTGTCTTATAGAGAAGCAAATTCTGTGCTTAGTAACACTCCCATTTATGTTGTTTTAATTTTTTTTTTTTACAATTGAAAAACTTGTGCACGAATTTTTTTTTAGCTATAATATAATGTTACAAACATTTGGATTTATAGGCTTTCAAATCCATTTCATCTGAAATTGTTCTTTTTGGCCATGTTTTTATATGCACCTATCAGGAAAAAATGTTAATAAACATAATCCAATGTCACAACAATTATAGTTTTGACCATTTTATATAGCTACATTATCTTTTGGAACATTCAAGTTTTTGTAAAAGATTCATAATTTTAGCTACTTTGGTTTCCCCATTTATTACATAGCAATATTTTCTGAGTAGAAAAAATTTTAATGTTTTTCATCATGTAATAACAGAATACATATTGATGTAGACTCTTCTTATGAGAAAAATGGACTTGTTTCTTTTACTGAGGGTTCTTGCTGTTCACCTGCAAAAACAGAGCATCATCCAAAAAAGATAATCTTCAAAACTTCACCAAAGAGCTCTAAATCTATGACAGTCAATCCATAGTATTAATACTGAAGCAAACAGGGTGAGAAACAATGAGAAAGACATCTAGATTTTTCATCTCCCAAATAAAATAAGTTACATCATATACTGAACATACACATCTAGAAAACTATTCTGTATGCAGATAACTCTAGTACAACCTAAATAATTTGCATACTACAAATTGAAAGATTTACAAAGTTAAAGTAGATCTCACATCATTAGCAGACCAATACCTTATTTTATGTGGTTATGCTGTAACAATAAACCACTCAAAGAATTTGAAATATCATTCATTTGGGATTTAGTCCTCCACTTTTTTGTGTGGGTTTGGTACAAATTCATTTGTAAACCTTTTGTTAAAATATCATAGAATTTGGGGAGTTTTTAAAGTTAAATTGTTTTGACCTTTTCAACTTCTTTTTCTGTGCTGTATTACTGGTATTCTTTATCAAACATTTTACATTTCTTCACTTTTTTTTTTTTTTTAACGTTTTTAAACATTTTAACATTTAACCTCAGTTGGGGCCATCCATCTCTGTAGCATCTAATTTTTTGAAATGACTTCTCTCTCTTCATCAATGAAACTTCATTTTATTTTCTCATTTTACATTTCTGTTCAAGGAACAATTTGGTCTCAACTCTTTCATAAAATCTTCCCTAATATCCCTTTAACTGCCTTCTCATATTTTAAGCCTCATCTTTCATTGAACTCAATTTCTTATTAGTTTTATTCTATTTTATATAAAGGACAACTAGGTGGGGCAGTGATTGGTGCTGGGCCTTGAGTTCAAATTCAGTATCAAACACTAATAATGTGACTCTGAACAAGTCACTTAACCTTGTTACCTCAGTTTCTTCACCATTTAGAAATAGTCAGACAGGATTGGAAAATCACTGAACAACAAATAACATTTTGTTTAAGTCCTCTTTCCCATACTCAAATTATGGATGAAGAGAGCTACTAGGTATTATTCATTTTTGTTGCCCTGGGGCATGAGCTCTGCAATTATTAAAAAATAGATTTTAGACATATTTTTGATTTTACAACTAATTCATAATAAGATGAATGAATGTCCAATTAGCTTAATCTTCCAAATATTACCTTAATTTTAAGAAAGGCTTTTATTAACTCCTAGTGAAATTATAACAAGATAAATTTGAAATAGTGCTCATAAAGACAATGAAAGAATTTCAGACATGCTAGGTACTCATTTGGGAACTTATTTTTGATATGTTTAATAGTAAGCTCTAGCAACTCCGGGGAAGCAGGGAGAGAAAGGGTAGGATTGCTAATACAATTTAGAGTAGTTCAGAAAATTCAAGGAAGAAGGCATTTAATAGTTTTTGTTTTTTTAATCTTCTGGTCTTTCTTCTTTCCAGGTATATTAGTACCCCTTAACCCCAAAGCCATAACAACAATAACTTGAATATTTAACAAAAAAAAGGGGGGGGGGATATTTAACAAAAAAAAAAAAAAGCATATACTATATGCTGCAATATAATATACTTCATCACTTCTCTCCATTGCATAGCCCCGTTATTTAACAGATTCCAGAAACCTTAGAAATTACAAAGTACAATCTGGTCTCTGGTAACTGTGTCCCCAGGCGCTGAAATGACTGGTTCAGGAAGCAAATACGCACACATATATACACGCTCACGGCTCCCTGAAATCCCAAGGCCAGTTAATCCTAAATGCAATAACGTTTTGAGCTGGGTCCCTCCCTGAGCCAAAGAGAAAGGGGTTCCAGATCTGCTCTCTCTCTCTCTTATTCCAGGATACTCCGTCCTCCTGTACAAGGTCGTCCCCAGGCAGCGGCGCCTTACTCCCCAGGGGCAAGGTCATAACGGTAGCGGGTGAGTGTGAAGTCCACCAGGCGTCCGTAGAAGCTGGGAAACGGCTGCGGTGTCTCGGGCCGGAAGCCCAGGCTGAGATAAAGGCTCCGGGCTTCCCGCTGCAAACGGTGAGTGACGAGCACCACGGCGCGGCATCCCTGCTCGCAGGCGAAGGCCAGCACAGCTCGTCCCAGCGCTTTGCCCACGCCCCGGCCCCGGTGGTCTCGGCGCACCACCATGCGTTTTAGCTCCAGCACACCGGAGGGGCCGTGGCCCTCCTCGGGCCGTGCGCCCACCATACCCACGACTTGGCCTCCGGCCTCAGCCACCCAGAACCGAGCCCCGCACTGTGGCGCGTACGCGTCTCCAATATCCTTCAGGTCCTGAGAGAGGCAGCGCCGGATGTACTGGGCCCAGATCTGGCCGAGCACCAGGTGGCCGGCTGCCAGCAGCAGCGCCAGGACCAGCACGGGCAGCAGCAGGGAGTGTGCGCTGGCCACCAAGAGCAGGAAGGCGCCGGTCAGGGTAAGCATCACCCATGGCTGCTGAAACACATGGGCGCACAGGGCCGGCCCGTACTCGCCCATCCCTGCGGCGAATAGCTCCCGCACCGCGTCCGCATCCCCGGGCTGGAATTCCCGGAGTAAGAAACCCCCGGCTTCACCCACTTCCCAGGCCATTGCAGTCTTTCCCAGTCAGAAGTGCTCGCGAGCGCCCCCTTTCTTAAGTCTGGCCACGGTCTCAGAGCCCCGCCTACTCCCTGGCTCAGGACTCCCTGGCTCTGGACTCCCTGGCCCAGGACTCCCTGGCTCTGGACTTCCTGGCTCAGGACTCCCTGGCTCAGGACTCCCTGGCTCAGGACTCCCTCCTAGTCTGCTGCTACTGCTCTTACTTGCATCAGTCTTACTGGGTTTAGATAATCTCAAAAACCTACTCTTTTGACATTTAACTCCAGCATCTCATACTTAAAAGCAGCCTAATGTAGTGGAAAGTACTCAGGCTGTGAGAGGCTGATGAATTTTTTTTCTAATACTGACTGTGATCTTGGACAGAATTTGTACAAAAGAATTGAACTAGATTATCTCTGATTATCTTATCAACCCCACATTTTATAAATTGTCCCAAATATTAAAGAAATGTACTTTTAGTTGATATTTATTAAGTGGGACTAAAAAATAATAAGAATAGAAAGCTTTTATAAAACCTTTAAGGTTCTCAAAGGACTGTGAAAATATATATCATTTTGTCCTCACAATAACCCTGCATGGTACTTATGGTGAAATGGTGAAATTTATACACAGGGAAGTTAAATGATTTACCCAGAGTCAGACAACTAGTAAGTATCTTGAGACAGGATTTGAACACCTATTTTCCTTACTCCCAGCCTAAGGTTCAAGCTGCTGTGCTACCTAGATGCTTTTAGGCAGCTAAACCACTTTTAATATATAGAGCCATACCACACCTTTCTCTAGGTTTCCTACTTAATTTTATTCTTTCTTATCTGTTCTTCCTCCATCCCAGTCCATTCTTTCATCTGACCATTTTAGGATAGCAGCAAATAAGACAAATAAGCAAAAGTCACTAATTGAAAGAAATTAAATGGTATTTAATCCAGCCATTCATTTAATGCTAAAGATCTTTATAAATCAAGCCCAACAGATGTTTATCTAGCATCTGTTGATAATTCCTATGATAGGGAACTCATTACCAATTAAAGCAGTATCTTCCATTTTTGTGGACATTTCTGATTGCTACACTTTTTTTTAAATTTTTCTATAAAATCTATATATAGAGATTTCTATATATCTAACTCCCTTTAATGATAATCTGCTGATTCGAGTTTTACTCTGTTGTCTATGTGACTTCCCCTCGCATATTTAAAGAAATACCTTGGATTATCCTTCCCCAAGCTTAATATGTTTCTTCATAGAACCATTAAATTAAGTCTTTGTTAGGTGTTTATTCTGAACTTATTAAAAGATTATTCTGAACTTATTTAAGATGGTTTTGTATCCCTCACCAATCTACTTGCCTTACATTAAATACTTTCTAAATTATTAATATCCATCCTAAAATATGGCCCAACAACTGAAAGCAGTAGTCCAGATATATAATGATTCCTGAGGTGTAAAATTGGAACATTCTTTCCTAGACTTACCTATGCATAGACAGCCTAGGATGTGTGTCTCCATTTGGAATACAACATATTACAATTCTGGTAAACTAAAATCTTGTCTTGTGTTCACCTCACCAGTTATCACATGTGTTCTACACAGAGAGTCATCGATCTAGAGCTAGAATAGAAAGGAATTCAGATGAATTCATTCATTTTTCAGAAGAGGAAACCAAAATTCATGAAAATTGTCCAAAGTCACTTAGGTAAAAAGTACCAGAACAGTATCTGAATCCTGACCTCTGACTCCAATAACTTGAACTTTCCACTGTACCATGTTGCATTTGATATGTCCAATTAGTTTCATAAATCTAAGTGCAAGATTTTGTATTCAATTTGTTGTTTTTTGTTGTGTCATTTTCACTCATGTATAACCTTTTGTCATCCCATTTGGTCTTTTCTTGTCAAAGATACTAGAGTGGTTTGTTATTCCTTTTCCTGTTTATTTTACAGATGAGGAAACCAATACAGACAGGGTTGAAGTGACTTGCCCAGCATCAGACAGCTAATAAATGTCTAAGACCAAATTGAACTCCAGTCTTTCCAATTCCAGGCCCAGCATTCTATCTACTGAATCACCTAGCTTAATAGAATTCAATACAATTCAATAAATATTTAGAATCTTTTCATGTGAGATACTACAAATTTCATCTTTTTGGTATTATCATACTTTTTTATTCCTCTTCTTTTTACTATATTATTTCCCAGCTTCATATAATTTATATATTTTATAAGATTATTTTGTATATATTTGTCTTAAAATAAGTGGTAAGCAAACAATCCCTTATTCATCACCAAAGAAAAATATCCAGTTAATATTTTGTATTGGAGTTGAATTATTATGTAGGGGCCATCCCAGATTGTTGAAAAGGAAGTGAATTCAGTCTCAGTTTTCTCATTCCTTCCAGTTTCAAATGGTATCAGGATTATTTTGTGCCGCAATCCTTAAACATATGCCCTCCTTAGGTAACCCCAAGACTGAATTTGGAGCTGCTTCTTTTGTCTTTGTTCCTTCTTGAACTTAGGTGAACAAGTAGTTATCCCAAGATGGATATTTCCTGTTTTGAAAGGTTTCTTGTGACTTCCAGAGATCTTAGGTCTTTTTTTATTAGATATGACTGACAGCATGATAGGTCCTTCAGTGCTTTTGGAGAAGACAGCAACTAACAAGTGGATTAACCCAAGCCAAGCTTATTTCCCAAAATATATGGACAAGGAAGTTTGAACAAGGAAAACTTAAAGATAAATGTAAAATGTCCTCAGCAAGCATTCAAAATACCTTAATATTCTGTGTCAATACCCTAACAAAACAATAATCATTATATATTTTTATTGGTTTCTGTTGTAAGGTGTTCTATTACTGTATAGCTGCCATGAATGATCTTTAAGCATTTCTTTCATGTGTAGGAAATGATACCTGGTCCCTTCATATGCAAAGATTGAATTTCTACTTATACTTTTTTTTTTTTTTTTTTTTTTTTTTTAGGGAGAGATCCTGGATATGCCTCAAATTCTAAGTTATAACCAATTTTTCTTTAGGGCTCCATGAGTGGGTGTTTAAATATTTAAAGTATCTGAGAAAAGGGAGTCTAGCCTCATGTTTTTGGAAGCCAAACTCCCCCAGGAATGAAACTAATATGGATCTTAACATGGATTTACAGTAGAAGAGCTCCATAATAGAAAAGACAATAAGTCTCTTTAGTTCAGCAAAAGTTTTGTTGATGACACAAATACATTAATCAACTCTTTATGGTTATTTTTGTTCATCCTGCTGCAAATTAATTTACATTCAGTAAATATCTATTTTGTTATTGTGTAGTTGTTGCTGTTTGGTTTTTGTTTTTGTTTGCATTTTGTTTTTTTTTTGTTTTTTTTTTACTGATGTCAGACTCTTCATGACCACATTTGGGGTGTTCTTGGCTAAGATTTTGGAGTGGTTTCCCATTTCCTTCTCCAGATCATTTTATAGATAAGAAAACCAAAGCAAGAAAAGTTAAGTAACTTTCCCAGAGTCACAGAGTCTGAGGCAGGATTTGACTTAGGTTTTCCTTAGGCCCTGTGCTCTAGCCACTGTACCACCTAGCTGTCTCAAATATCTATTATCTCCAAAAACACTGGGAAAATATAAATCTTAGTTAAGATAAGATAACAGATAAATATGGCAGAAGGAGATAATGGCAGAGATAATGGCATGAAGGATGAAATCAAGATGTGATGTGAGGGCTGAAGGCAAAAAGATCTTTTTTTTTTTTTTAATTTTAATGAATAAAGACTTTATGTAGGAAATGACATTCAAGTTGGTATCTAATTGATTGATAGGCCTAGCAGGTTTGTTTGGGGCATTCTAAATATTTCAAATAGGGTAACCAAAGCCACTAAAATGTTATGTGTAGGTAGACAGCAAAAATTCCAGTTTGGCTAAAATAAATAATACAAAGAGAGTGGTAGCATGAAAAGCCTATAAAAGTAATATTATACCACATTGTCATACTTTTCATGTAGAAAATCTTGAAATCAAAGTAATTTGAAAAAGAATTATTAGCAAAAAGGTGGCATATAAAAAGAAAGGAAAGATAATAGGATCATAGATTAAGAAGAAGGAACTTTCGAGTCAATTTAGTCTAATTGTCTCATTTTACTGATGAAGAATTTAGGAAAAGATGAGGTAAGTGACAAGGGTCACACAGCTAGCATTTGAGGCACCCTTTCAACCCATGTCTTCCTGACTCCAGGAAAAACTAGAAAAGTAGAACAAAGAGCTTAATATTATAAGAATGGTATTTGGAAAGAACCTTTTTTTTTTTTTTTAACAGAAATTTAGTAGTGGAAACAGAGAAAAGAAAGCAGTTATGACATTTGGTAGAGGTACAGTCAAAAAGCTTTGGCACTAATAAGGAAGCATCAAAGATAACAAAATTTCAAAAGTTGGGTACAAAAGTGTTGTATCATCTGTGAAGGAACTTTTATAAGAGTCAGATAATTGCTTTGCCTTCAAGAAGTTTTCATTCTATATGGTGGGATGAGCCATTACAGAAGAGGGTGTTGCATCTCAGATTGGCTAAAATGACAGGAAAAGATAATGATGAATGTTGGAGGGGATGTGGGAAAACTGATATACCGATACATTGTTGGTGGAATTGTGAACAGAGACGATCATTCTGGAGAGCAATTTGGAGCTATGCTCAAAAAGTTATCAAACTGTGTGTACCTTTTGATCCAGCAGTGTTACTACTGGGCTTATATCCCAAAGAGATCTTAAAGAAGGGAAAGGGACCCCCATGTGCAAAAATGTTTGCAGCAGCCCTTTTTGTAATGGCTAGAAACTGGAAACTGAATGGATGCCTCTCAATTGGAGAATGGCTGAATAAATTGTGGTATATGAGTGTTATAGAATGTTATTGTTCTATAAGAAATGACCAGCAGGATGATTTCAGAAAGGCCTGGAGAGACTCACGTGAACTGATGCTGAGTGAAATGAGCAGGATCAGGAGATAATTATATACTTGACCAACAATACTATATAATGATCAATTCTGATGGATGTTTTTCTCTTCAACAATGAGATGATTCAGACCAATTCCAGTTCAGTAAAGAAGAGAATCAGCTACACCTAGAGAGAAAACTATTGGGAAATGAGTGTGGACCACAACATAATATTTCCACCCTTTCTGTTATTGTTTGCATTTTTGTTTTCCTTCTCAGGTTTCTTTCTTTCTTTCTAGATCCTATTTTTCTTGTGCAGCAAGTTAACTGTATAAATATGTATACATATATTGAATTTAACATATATTTTAACGTATTGGACTACCTGCCATTTAGGGGAGGAGGTGGGGGGAAGGAGGGGAAAAGTTGGAACAGAAGGTTTTGCAAGGATCATTGTTGAAAAATTACCCATGCATATGTTTTGTAAATAAAAAGCTATAATAATAAAATAAAATAAATAGTTACTTTCACAAAAAAAAAAAAAAAAGAAGAGGGTGTTGGAAAGTTATGTATGTATGTATGTATCTATTTGCCAGTTGTGTAACACTGTTGTGAAATGCAATTTATTCAATGTGGACAAACCACTAAAATTTAGTTAAAAAAAAAAAAAAAAGAACTTTGACTCCAGTGAGAATTAGTTTTGTTTTTTCATTAACTAAATGCATCTTATTATATACCTTCCTCTAATGAAAATATGAACAACCTCCCAGATGTTTTTTTTTTACTTCCTGTGACCAAAAGTCATCATATCAGATGCGAACTTCTCTCCATCTTACTCTTTCCCTGACTCTACATTGTTTTTTTTTTTTTTAATCAATTAACAACTATTAATTAAATACTTAATCTGCTATCTTTACTGAAAAGACTGGTCATCCAATGAGTTTTCCTCATCCTCCCTGCATTTCTCAGAAATTCTCAATCATTATTCAATGTTTTTTGCTTCCCTTTGCTTATAATAGATATATCATTATTCTTTAATGACATTATCTTCTCTGTCTTAAGTCAACCATTCAACTTATAGCCCACATTAGTTATATGAATTATAGCATAATTGATTTTACTATATTTAAAATTATAGTTATCTTTTCAACTGGGAATTTTGCTACATAAATATAACTTACATACCATTGAATTAATCCCAAATTTCATCATACCATTCATGAGAAGTTTATTTACTAATAATTATGATAATTACTTTGCATTTCCTGCTTGACCGCTAAAAAAGCTAAATACATCTTTGAATTTTCTGCATGTTGTCAATCCACTACACTTCAAATTTAGTGGAAAATCTGGAAACAAAGTAATGAACCATAGTGTAGATCAGCTTAATTCCAGATTTAACTTCTGTGCTTATTAACCTTGCGGGATAAAAATTAGTTATATTATTACTAAGAATTGAAAGCATGACTATTTCATAAATGGGCTATCGGTTCATTAGGTTGTTCCATCTTTTTGTAATATTTATAAGTCAAGCATTCTTAGCTCCTTATCAAAAATGCAGAAACAAACTTAGGCATTAACTGGAATGCCTACCACATTTTTATTCTTAATAGTACTTTTTTTTTTCCTGAAGTTATATGTCAAAAAAAATTAGCCTTCATTTTTTTCCTTACACTTAGTAGTATTTTTAGTAGTATTTTTTCCTGATTACATATAACAATGGATTTCAACATTCATTTTTGTAAGATTTTGAATCCCCTATCCCCCCTTTTTTGTTGTTGTTATAAAAGCAAAATTTATTACACTTTGCCAAGTGTTTCTTTTTTTTTTTTTTTTTTTTTTGGTGTTGTAGTTTTCAGGGAGCACATATGGAATGTAGAGTGAATTTGAATTGGGAGGAAGGAAAAAACAAATTCTGGGTTGTTCATTTCCTCATGAAAGTACTTTCCAGGTTACTTTTTCAATAGACAAAAACTTTCAAACTATTCTTTTGAGAAATACTAATAGACAAGGGTATTTTTTGGATCATCTAATTCAATCCCCTCACTTTATAATTGAAATTTAAAACCAAAGATACTAAATAGCAAGTCCCAGATTATACAAATTATAAATGTAAAGATTGGCTTTTAGCCTAATCTTTTTGATTATTTTTTTCACACATATTCAGAAGATTTAAGACATTTGTAAATAAAAAGCTATACTAATAAAATAAAATAGTTACTTTCACAAAAAAAAAAAAAAAAAAAAGAAGAGGGTGTTGGAAAGTTATGTATGTATGTATCTATTTGCCAGTTTTTGGCAGTGACCTATTTGCAGAGTCAAAAGAATCTCTTCTTCAATGTCTCTAACTACATCACTTTCTTGTATCTCTACTAACTCTAGCTCTATTAACTTTGTTACCTCTAGGATTAAATATAAATGTGTCTGTATTTCAAATAAAGTTATTCACAAGCTAATTTCCCTCTAACATGCTAGGTTTCTTCTCTCTCTCTCTCTCTCTCTCTCTCTCTCTCTCTCTCTCTCTGTCTCTGTCTCTGTCTCTCTCTCTCTCTCTCTCTCTCTTTTTCTCAATGGTATTTTGTTTTTCCAAGTACATGTAAAGACAGTTTTTAACATTAATTTTTATGACACCCCTCCACAAGACAACAAGCAATCTGATATAGACTAAATATGTGTAGTCCTTTTAAATATAGTTCCATATTTGTTATGTTGTGAGTTGAGAGATGATGGAGAAATATTATAGAGCTAACCAGATGGTTTATTAAGGTGGCAATTGTAAGATTGAGGGAAAATGGATGTATGTGAGAATTGTTAACATAGATATGACAAGACTTATGTGGAATGAATGTAAGATAAATTGAGGTGGGCAACAAGGTTTCAAGCCTTAGAAATTGGGAGGATGGTCATGCCTTCAATAATAATAGGGAAATTTAGAAGATGGGAAATTTTGTGGGGGAAAGTGATTTTTTCTTTTAGGAATGTTGATTTTGAGATATCTATGATCCATCCTGTTATAGATGTCATGTAAACAGTTGGTAAGGATAGAAATCGAGAAGCAAAGATTTAGGGCTAGATAAACAAAACTGAGAAGCATCTACATAGACAATATGACAGAACCTGTGGAAGAAATGAATGAACACATAAAAGCAACAGATATTTAAAAGACAGCAAGACATAATTAGGATATAACATGAAGAAAGAACACCCAAAGGAAAATAAGAAAGACTGGTGAGTAAGCACAAAATAAAAATGAAAGGCTTAAAATTATACTATCAAAGCAGAAGCAAATTTCACAATATAAAAAGAGATGTAAAAAAAAAATTATACAGAAAGGAACCATAGACAGCAATATCGAATAATTAATTTATCAGCAATATCAAAATTAATTTTATGGCTCCAAATCAGTTTAATTATTCCAAGTGTCATAGCATCTAAATTAATAATGAAATAATCAATTGATATAAAGTAATATATGGAGAGTAACCCAAAAAATGGCAAGATAATTCAAAATTCCTCTCTTGAGTTTTATACATAACTAACAAAAAAAAAGAAATTAAAAAAGAAATTATGATCTTGAAAAAATTCCTGGGTAAATTAATGCTAAAAGACCTTTCAAATTGAGAAAGATGTATTTAAATCTAGGTCAGCAAGGTACTCAAAGCTAAGCATATACTTAGTACTTAGTATGGTGATATAATAGTTGCACAGCTCAATGTGTTGTAGTGATGTAATCATACTGAGGTATTTAAGGGAGTCTCAGAGAACAGAAGGGTCTCAGCCACAGTCTCAGCCATAGACACATAAGAAGATGCCAGATTCCAGACCCCATCTTTGATCAGCCACGTAGCCCTCCTGCCTCCTTCACTCCTCCACTAAAACCAAAGGCTGATGCTGAGGTCCTCAAGAGAGCTAGTCCAGACTTTACAGAAAAAAATGAAAATAGAAAATTTGGGAAGAATTTTTGGAATTATGTTCTAAGTATGTTTAGATTTTGTTTACTATACATCTTTATTGGTAGTGCTGTACATAAATACAACCATTTTGGAAAGCAATTTGAATTTTGCAAATTAGATGACTAAAATGTCTTTTCCTTTTTACTCAGAAATTAAATTTCTAGTTTTATGCCTAAGGATGCCATTGGTAAGGAGAAATCCCTTCCCACACACACATACATACATGCACAAATTTGTAGTTGCAGTAGTAGTTCCTTTTTGTGATAGCAAAGCATTAGAAACAAAACAGATTTCTATTAGTTGGAAAATGTGACAAATTATGGCATCTTAATGGAATGAAATCTTGTTGGGCTCTAGTAACTGAAAAATGTGATAAATTCACAGGAGGATGGAAAAAAATAAGTAAAAAGATGAAGAGTGAAGTTGGGACCTCAAAAAACAATATACATAATCATTAAAACAATGTAACAATAAAAACTTGGAAGAACCACCAAAAATAATAAAAACTAAAGATTTCAAAATTACAAAAAAAAAAAAAAAAAAAAAAAAAGCCTGAGGAAAGAGATAATCTTGCCAACCTTCCCTTCTGCAGAGGTAAGAGGTGCATAAATTTAGTATGCAATTTCAGACTTTTTTGATTTATCAATCAGTTTTTTTTTCCCTTTCCTTTTAGGATGTAAAATATTCTTAATGGGATAGTTCTCTAGAAAGGGGGAGAAATATTGGATGAATTGGTGATGGTAAAATACATAAATGAAACCCTTAAAATAAAAGAGGTCATCCGTAACACTGTGGAGAGCAGAGCAGCTTCTAAAATAATGAAGCCAGAAGTCAAAGTGAGGAGAATTTAGAAGAGAATGAGAAGAGAAGAAGTGGAGGTATTGATTACAGAGAACATTTTCTGGGGGTTTAACTAAAAGAAGGAAGCAAATAGAAGATAATATTTATTGGTTGTATGAAGCAAGAGGTATTTTTTTGTTTTGTTTTGTTTTTTAGTGTGGATGAAATTGTAATGCTGTAGAAACTGAGCAAGACAGAAATTAGAGAAAAATTTAATAGTTTATTAACTGAAGAGATATACTGGGACCAAATGGATCCATGGTTGGTCCCAGGGCTGAAGGAGACTATCATCTCAAAAAATCCAGCACTGAGTATCTGGGACAGCAAGATTTTTATAGGATAACAAGAACAATGACATAATGGGAGAGGTACCTGGATGGGGATAAACTAATGGGGGGAGACATCTAGGATGACACAATGGAGGGAGGTACTGGAGAGGTTACTGATATTCTAATGATGTCTAAAATGGATAGACCTTTATTCTATCAAACATTAAGAAGGAATGATTATAGCCTAAAAATATAAAACCTTTATCTCATCAAACATTAAGAGGGAAAGGTTATAATCTGAGGCAGAGTAACTAAATAGGACAATGGGGAAACTAGGTCGGGACATTAAAAGGGAACTGTGGCACAACACAAGGTAGGCATGTTTGTAGATAGTAGGGAAGCAATCAGTGGATATGGGATATTGAAGAGTAGTGAAAAAGTGGGGATAATAAAGAATCAGTCATTTAGAGAAAGCAGGATGGAATGGGAACATGATACATGCAGAGTGTTTTTACTTGAGAAGGAAAAGAATCACTTATTTGAGAAAGGAATAGGGCAGGAGGACATTTGATTGATATAAATGAGGAAGACGAGGAGGAAATAAGAAGCTCTTTATGAAGAAAATAAGGAATTATTTTGCTTTTTCAGTGCAGTGTGAGGTAAAGTCATCAGTTGAGAGATGGGAGACTAAATTCCATAGGAGGATTAAGAAGAGATGAAAAGTTTCAGAAAGTTGATTGGAAAGATGTATAGTAAATCAGATTAATAGTGAATCAATTGAAGAGATTTAAAATTAAGTTGGAGGGTCTTCCCCTATTTAAATTTAAGTCTAGATGAAAATATCAACTCATCTATTTGTCTTCTGAAACGTTTACAAAACTCATTAGACATTATTTCTTTTTCTGACACTATGTTCCAGTACAATTGCTCTTTTCTCTTTTCCTTATCCACATCACTCTATGTGTGAATTAAGTAAAAATATTCAATCTCTATTGAATTCACTTATCTTCTTCTGTATCTTCAGACTTTTATTTTCCCCAGTTACATGCAAAACAACTTTTTTGTTGTTGTTTATACATGTACATTCATATTTTTTACATGTTTATATATGAATCATGTTGGGAGAGAAAAAAATTAGAACAAAAGGGAAAAGACACAAGAGAAAAAAAAAAAAGTGAACATAGCATGTGTTGATTTACATTCAGTATCCTAAGTTTTGTTTCTGGATGTGATGTTCTAGTTTTCCCATATCCCCTCCAATACTTGGCATTATTTTTTTCTTTCATTTTAGCTAATCTAATAGGTGTGAGGTGATATCTCAGAGTTGTTTAAATTTGTATTTCTCTAATTAATAGTGATTTAGAGCCTTTTTAAATATGATTATAAATACCTTTAATTTCTTCATCTGCAAATTGTCTGTTCATATCTTTTGACATTTATTAAGTGGAAAATGGCATGTATATTATAAATTTGAATCAGTTCTCTATATATTTTTTAAAAATCAGATCTTTATTAGGAACATTGCAAAAATTGTTTCCCAGTTTTCTGCTTTACTTCTAATCTTGGCTGAAAAATTTGTTTGTGCAAAACCTTTTAAATTCAATGTAATCAAAGTTCTCCATTTTGCATTTTATAATGTTCTCTAATTCTTCTTTGGCTATAAATTTCTTCCTTCTCTAAAGATCTGATAGATAAACTATCCCTTGATCTCCAGATTTACTTATATTGTAGTACTTTACTCCTAAATCCTATACCCATTTTGAAATTATTTTGGCCTGGATGTGAGATATAAGTCTTTACTGAGTTTCTGACATATTATTTTCCTTTTTTCCCACCAATTTTTGTTAAATGTTGAGTTTTTATGCAAGAAATTAGAGTCTTTTGAGGTTATCAAACAACAAATTACTATAGTCATTGATTACTGTGTCGTGTACCTAATTTATTTCATGGATCTATAACTTTATTTCTTAGCTAGCGCTAGATAGTTTTGATGATTGCTGCTTTATAGTAAAATTTTAGGTCTGGTACTGCTAAGCCATCTGACTTTTTTTTTTTCACTAGTTCCCTTTGTAATGCTGGAGAAATGAGGCATGATAAAGATTAGAGAACAATTTGATTATTAATTCAATGGAGAGTAAATCAATTGACTGGATCCGACTCTGGTCTCAAAAGTATCCAGCCCTGAATATCAGACATAAGACTCTTTTATAGGATAACAAGGACAATGACATAATGGAGGAGGCACCTGAATGGGGATGACCTAATGGGGGCAGGCACCTAGGATGACTTAATGGAGGGAGGTACTAGAGAGGTTCCTGATAGTCTAATGATGTCTAAAATGGATAGATCTTTATCCTGTCAAACATTAAGAAGGAATGATTATAGCCTAAAGATATAAGACCTTTATCTTATCAAACATTAAGAGGGAATGATTATAGCCTGGGGTTTTGGGGCAGAGTAACTGAGGTAAGACCACTTCAAGGACACTATGGCATAACACCTTGATGTTCTTGACCTTTTGTTTTTCCAGATGAATTTTGTTATTTTTTCTAGCTTTCATTAATTTTTTTTTTTTTTTTTTTTTTTTGGCAATTTGATATGACACTGAACAACTAGACTAATTTAGGTAGAATTGCCATTTTTTTTTTTTTTATTAGCTTGGCCTACCCATGAACATTTGATATTTTTCCAATTACATATGACTGTGTGGAAAATGTTTTGAATTGTGTTCATATAGTTCATGACTTTGTCTTGGCAGATAGACTTACATATTTTATATTATCTGCAGTTATTGTAAATGAAATTTCTCTTTCCATCTCTTGCTGCTGGGCTTTGTTAATAACATTAATGTTGATGATTTGTGTGGATTTGTTTTATATTCTCTAACTTTGCTAAAGCTGTTAATTGTTTAGTAAGTTTTTGGATGATTCTCTAGGATTCTTTAACCACCGTATCATCTGCAAAGAGTGATGATTTGTCTCCCCATTGCCTATTCTAATTCCTTTAATTTATTTTTTTTTCTTATTGTTAGAGTCAACATTTCTAGTACAATATTGAATAATATTGGTGATAATGGGCTTCCTTGTTTCACTCCTCATTTTATTGTGAATGTATCTCGCTTCTCCCCATTTCAAGTAATGCGTGCTGATAGTTTTAGATAGTTGCTTCTTGTTATTTTAAGAAAGACTCCATTTTAATGCCTTCTAATGCTTTTAATGAGTGCCATATTTTGTCCAAAAGTTTTTCTGTATCTATTTAGATTATCATGTGATTTTTGTTGGTTTTGTTACTGGTATGGTTAATTATGTCAATAGTTTTCCTGATATTGAATCATCTCTGAATTCCTGGTATAAATTGCACTGGGTCAAAGTGTATTATCTTTCTGATAAGTTGTTGCAATATTTTTGCTAATATTTTTATTTAATTTTTTTTGTGTCAATATTCATTAAGGAGATTGATCTACAATTTCTTTTCTCTGTTTTGGCTTTTCCTGATTTAGCTATCAGCACCATATTTATGGCATAGGAATTTAAGAGAACTCCCTCTTTCTCTATTTTTTCAAATAGATTACATAGTATCTAATTGGGGGTGGGGGGGAGGAAGGAAGGATTGAAGTCTTCTACTGCTGTAGTTTAATCATCTATTTCTTCCTGTAAGTAGCTTAACTTCTCTAATAATTTAGATTCTGTATCACTTGTTGCATATATATTTAGCATTGATACCATCTTTTAACAAGTTTTCTTATTTCTTAATTAGGTCTATTTTTCTTTTGCTTTGTCTGAGATTAGAATTGATAACACAGCTTTCTCTCCTCCCTCCCCCTTCCCCCCCGCCTTTGGTTGAAGCATAATAAATTCTTTTCTGGTCTTTTTCCCTGGATCTGTATGTATCTCCCTGTTTCTTGTAAACCACAATGTAAGGTTCTGTTTTTTAATGCACAATGCTTTCTGCAGTCTTTTTATGGGAAAGTTCATTCCATTCACATTCACAGTTATGATTATCAGCTTTGTATTTCTCTCCATCTTGTTTTCTCCCTTGTACATACAATTATTTTTTTCTTTCCAGACTGTTTTTCCTTAGTAGTGTTTTCTTTATGACCAATTCCCTCAACCACCCTCCCTTCTATCTCCCCTTCTCTCTTCTCTTAGTTTTTTTTATTCTTCCTTCTATGCAGCTCCCTCCTTTTTCTTTCCTCTTTCCTCTCCAACTTCCCTGTAGAGTAACTTAAATTTCTTAAGCCAATTGAGTGAATGTTATTTCCTCTTTGAATCCAAATTGATGAGATTAAGTTCCCTCTTTCCTTCTACTATAATAGGGCTTTTGTGTATTTTCATGTGATCTAATTCATCTCATTTTGTCTCCTCTTTGCTCTCCTCCCACTACAATCTTTTCTTTTTTTCCAGCCCTTAATTTCTTTTTCTTTAATATCACATCAGAGTGAATTTATACTGGCACACTTTATGTATACCCCCACAACTGTCCTAATAAAAGATATAGTTCTCAAGAGTTACAAGTATAATTTTCCCATCTAAGAATATAAATTACTTAACTTTATGATAATATATTGTTTCTTTCCTCTTTAAATTTCTGTGCTTCTCTTGAGTCCTGTGTTTGTTGACCACATTTTCTATTTAGTTCTGTTCTTTTTAATAGAAATGATTTAAAGTCCCCTACTCGTTGAAGGTCCATTTCCTCCCCTGAAAGATGATGCTCAGTCTTGCTGGGTAGTTAATTCTTAGTTATAATACCAGGTCTTTTACATTCTAGAATATGGTATGCTGGGACCTCTGATCCTTTATTGTAGCACCAGCCAAATTCTTGGCAATCCTGACCATAGCTCCTCCATATTTGAATTGTTTTTGTTTGTTTCTTCTGGCAACTTGAAGTATTTTTTCCCCCTGAAAATTGTAGTCTGTGAGTTTTGCAACAATGTTTTTTGGCTTTTTTTTTTTTTTTTTTTTTTTTTTTTTTTTTTTTTTTTTTTTTTTTTTTTTGGTGGGATCTCTTTCCAAAGGTGATCTATGAATTCTTTCAATGATAATTTTGCCCTCGGATTCCAGGATATTTGGTGAGCTCTTATAGATCCAGGTTCTTGTTTTGGTTGTGGCCTTCAGATAGACCAGTACTTTTAAAATTGTTTCTTCTGGATCTGTTCTCTAGGCCAGTTGTTTTCCAACAGGGTATTTTACAATTTCTTCTATTTTTTTCCTTACTTTTTAGGTAGGTTTTAGTGATTTTTGATGTATCATAGAATCATTAGCTTCCATTTGGCTGGTTCTAGTTTTTAATATATAATTTTCTTCAGATAGCTTCTGTATCTCCTTTTCTATTTGATCAATTCTACATTTCAAGGTATTTTTCTTCAGTAGATTTTTATGTTTATTTATTTTTTTTTTTGCATTTGGTCAATTGTATTTTTTAAGGAATTATTTTTTCCATTTAATTTCTGTCCTTCCTTTTCTCTTGCATACCTCTCATTTCATGTTCCGTTTTTCTTCTACCTCTTTCATTTGATTTTTAAAGTACTTTATAAGTGCTTTCAAGAGGGCTCTTTGATTCTGAGACTAATTCATTTGACTCTTTAAGGCTACACGTGGGCATTTTTGTGCTCTTCTGAGTAACTGTTTCTGTCTTCCTTGTTGTCATAGTAGCTTTCTATAGTTAAGATTTGTTTCTGCTTCTCACTTATTTTCTATCTTTTTTCTCTTTCTTTTTCCCTTTCCTTCTTCTCTTTGTTTATTCCTTTCTCCTTTTCTCTCCTTTTCCTGACTTCCTTACTTTCTTTCTCCCCTCCATCTATATTTTATGACTTTCAAGATCAAATTCTACTCATGGGGATAAGGGGCTCTATCCCAAGTTTTTTTTTTTTTTTTTTTTGCTGAGGCTATTGGGGTGAAGTGACTTGCCCAGTGTCACCCAGCTAGGAAGTTTTAAGTATCTGAGGCCAAATTTGAACTCAGATTCTCTTGATTTCAGAGCCAGTGCTCTATCCACTGTACCATCTAGCTGCCGCCCCCCCCCCCCAATTTTCTTCTGCAGCTTTGTAACTTGGCTTTCAGGACAGAGATCTTTTGTGTTATTACAGCAGAGGTTAGCCCCACCTGTCCTGCCTGTAGGTTGCCCCATTAGCCTCCTCTGCTAATGAACCAAGAGTTAGAGTCTCAGTCTTTGATGTGCTGTGACTAAGAGTCTCTCACTTGCTTTCCCCTACACAATCTGAGCTGGGCTGAGTACTCCTTTCACCCCAGTGAAACATACCTTTATTGAAATCATTGCAATCTATCTTTAAATAGAGAATTGTTTTATTCTGTTTCTTTGTAGGCTATGTCGTTCTAGACTCTGAGGCTTGATTTCATATGGTTTCAAGGGAAATTGGAAAATATCAAGAAGCTTCCTGGCTTTACTCTGCCTTTTGGTTCTGCTCCCAGGAGTCTTTTTTTTCTTTAAAGAAAATTCTTTATCATTATCCTATTTATGTTCACTGACATTGGACATGCTATTGATACTTATTCTTCAATAGTTTTCTCTATTCCTATATTCTCTTGTTCAAGTATTTCTTCTGTTTTCATGATATCTTCTGTAATTTATAGTTAATGTCTCTATAGTCTCCTCTCTTATGACATTAATTTTAATTTTTCTTTCAGTTATCAAGCATTCCTTTTTTTCTTCTACCTCTTCATATCAATTTAAAAATTAATGAAAAATAAAGTCGTTGCAACTATTCAATATGTACTTTTAAAAAATCAGTTCTTAGACAATTCTCAGATGAAGAAATTGAAACTATTTCTAGCCATATGAAAAGATGCTCCAAGTCATTATTAATCAGAGAAATCCAAATTAAGACAACTCTGAGATACCACTACACACCAGTCAGATTGGCTAGAATGACAGGGAAAGATAATGACAATGTTGGAGAGAATGTGTGAATATATCCAACCATTCTGGAGAGCAATTTGGAACTATGCTCAAAAAGTTATCAAACTATGAATACCCTTTGATCCAGCAGTATTACTTCTGGGCTTATAGCCCAAAGAAATCTTAAAGAAGGGAAAGGGACCTGTATGTGCAAGAATGTTTGTGGCAGGCCTCTTTGTAGTGGTCAGAAACTGGAAACTGAGTGAATGCCCATCAATTGGAGAATGGCTGAATAAATTGTGGTATATGAATATTATGGAATATTATTTTTCTGTAAGAAATGATCAGCAGGATGATTTCAGAAAGGCCTGGAGAGACTTATATGAACTGATGCTGAGTGAAATGAGCAGAATCAGGATATCACTATATACTTCAACAACAATACTATGTGATGATCAAGTCTGATGCATGTGGCCATCCTCAGCAATGAGATGAACTAAATCAGCTCCAATAGAGCAGGAATGAATTGAACCAGTTACACCCAGCAAAAGAACTCTGGGAAATGACTAAGAACTATTACATTGGATTCCCAATCCCTATATTTTTGTATGCCTGCATTTTTTATTTCCTTCACAGGCTAATAGTACACTATTTCAAAGTCCGATTCTTTTTGTACAGCAAAATAACTGTTTGGACATGTATAGTTATATTTTATTTAATTTATACTTTAACATATTTAACATGTATTGGTCAACCTGCCATCTGGGGAAGGGGATGGAGGAGGAGGGGAAAAATTGGAACAAAAGGTTTTCAATTGTCAATGCTGTAAAATTACCCATGCATATAACTTGTCAATAAAAAGGTATAATCTAATAATAATAATAAATAAATAAATAAATAAAAAATCAATTCTTTCTCTAAAGGTGGGTAGTCTTCCTTCATAGGTTCTTTGATCTGAGTATTTATTATACTCAAAATAACTGTCATTTATAGTTGTTCTTAGAACAATATTGCCGTTTTTGTATAAAATATTTTCTTGGTTCTGCTCATATTACTTTTCATTATTTTGTTCAAGTCTTTACATTTTGAAAATAAAGGGGTTTTTTTTCAGTCTTTTCCTTCAGACTCTTTATGACCCCATTCTAGCTTTCTTGGCAAGGAAACTAGAGTGGTTTGCCATTACTTTCTTCAATTCATTTTACAGGTGATAAAACTGAGGTAAACAAGGTTAAGTGACTTTCACAAGGTCAAAAAGACAGCTAGACCTGAGTTCAGGAAAATGAATTTTCCTGACTTCAGACTCAGCACATTATCTTCAGCATCCCCTGGTTGCCCTCAAATCAACAATTAATATAAATTAATATGCTGAGATATTGATTATCATATCACCAATTCAGACACAAGATCAAATGGAAGAAAATAATTATTCAAAAATGTACATTCAGCAACTGAGTTGTTGTTTCTGAACCAGCTCTCTGAAGGACCTTGGTACCACTCCAAATCCTTGGTCTTAGGAGTAATGATGTGAGACTCATGTGGATGGTCAAACATGGAGTCCGTTTATTCCAAATTCCCTCCAAATTAGGTATTCCTACTACCCTTACATAACCAAAGCAACATTGTGCATGATCTAAGTATACATTGTGCATGCAGGACCACATAAACAACTTGCTATTGCATGTAGATGACTCTTTGAAACTTGGTATCACTCTGCTTCAAGTACAACACAGGTTTACCATCCACTGACTTCTCAGGAAGGCCAAGAGCCCCGAGGGGAAATGGGGAGTCACAGCAGACATTCTCAGCAGGTTCCTTCTGGGCTAAAGGGTCTTATATCTCTCCAAGAATTCCTCATTCTCTGTGGACCTCTACACTGAGTAAGTGTGAAAAAATTATTTTGGCAGAACTTCTATTGTGACAGCACAAAACTGACATGATACATGGCTATATTGTCATAGCAACATTCTAAATTGACTACTAAGCTGGTAGGAGAAGACAAGTTGGGTTGCACAATACATTATTAAAAGGACTACCCACACCATCCATATTATTAATGTTAGCCTTGACAAGAATAGTGAGATAACTTTTTGTGAATTTAATTTGGTATACCAGCTGACTCAATGTGGCATGCCAATTGTACTAGGTAAGTTTATAGGAATGTGTATATGTCTCTATTTATAAGCTATCTAGTTTATAATTAAATAGTTTAACATAGGAAGATGAAAATTATCGGGACTTCCAGAATGAACATTCTGTATAACCATTAAAAAGAGTCCATTCCTCAGTGCAAGTTTAAGACATGATTGCTTAGGCGTAGACCTTTGGGCATAGATCAAAGTTATTCTCCAGAATATTTGGATCAGTTTACAACTTCACTACCAGCACATTACTATTCTAGTTTTCTCACATACTCTCCAACATTTATCATCATTTTAGCATGTCTGTCATTTTAGCCAGTCTGATAGGTGTGATAGCTCAAGAGTTGTTTTAATTTTCATTTCTCTAAGCAATAGTGATTTAGCATCTTTTATATGATTGTCCTGTTCATAACCTTTGACCATTTATCATTTCTAGAATAACTTGTATTCTTAGAATTTGACTGAGTTTTTTATAATTTTAGAAATGAGGCCTTTATCAGAAAATTGTTTCCTAGGTTTCTACTTCCCTATAATCTTGGCTGCATTGGTTTTGTTTGTGCAAAAACTTTTTAACTCATTGAAGTCAAAATTATCCATTTTGCATTTCATAAATTCTTGTTTTGTTATAAATCCCTTCCTTGTCCAAAGATTTAATAGTTAAGGTCTCCCTTACTCACCTAAATTGCTTTTGGTATCATTGTTCATATTTAAATTATGAACCTATTTTGACATTCTTTTAGTACAAGGTATAAGATGTTGGTCTATGCCTAGTTTCTACTATTTACAGTTTTCCCAGAAGTTTGTCAAATAGTGAATTCTTCTTCCAGAATCTGAGCCTTTGGGTTTATCAAACAATAGAATATTATAGTTATTGGGTAGTGGGTCTTGTGGTAAAATGTCATTTTTGAACAATTGTACATTAATACAGTTGTCCTGAAACTAACTTGGTATTTATTATTGTAAATCAAAAATTCTCTAGAAAAGGAGCATCAATTCAGATTTAAGATAATTTGAGTTATGACAAAATAAAGATTTTAGCATTTTGTTGAATACTATGAATGTTGTTATGAAAAAAAAAAGAGCCATCAGAATGCTGGGAACTCAATGGTGTTAGTGTCTGTCATTCCTGGAAGCAATTCTCAAGAAATTTCTTTGGACTACAATAAAGAAGATCAACACTCTCTGTGTGTGTATGTGTGTACATGTGTGCACATTTGTATTTGTGTGTTTCTGAGTGTAGCCTAAAATAATACGCTATTAAAAAGCACCCTACTATTTAGCAAAAGACTTTCATAAGTGAGAATAAAGTTCAAATACCAGACTGCCAAGCAAAGTAAGATAAACCAAATGTATTTTGAATTCAAAGTAAAAATAAAGCAAAAGGAAAACATCCATATTTACAACAAAACATCAATAATTTTAAATGTTAATAACAATGCTGACTCATAGCTTTGAAAAAATATGAAAGAATCATAGTTATGAAAGTTTATTCAACCTTTTTTTTTTCTTTTTTTTTTTTTTTTTTTAATTTAATACCTTTTATTTAAAAAGGAAAAAATGGTTAAAACTTTACACATTAAAACAAAATTTATAACCTTGTTAATTTTTACCTACCCCCAAAACCCCTCCTTTTAAAACAATAACCAATAGTTTAAATTTTATAAAACTTAATACAACATAAGAAATGCCAAAAATTTAAATTTTTGTGTAAAAAAGAATAAGATCTTGAAATTATTTCAATTCATAAAACAAGAAATGGGTTTATGCATAAATGGGATTGGGAAATTTCCCAAAAGAATTGGGTTTAGGTCATTTCAAGAGCTTTTGGGTATAGCCTGGTCATTTTATGGCTCCAATTAAATTGATTTGGTTGATTCTTTTTAATGGCCTATCCATTTCAAATTCATTTCTTGTATTAAGAGGAGTTTTAGTTGGTCTAGGTCCTCTCTTTCTTCTTTTAATTTTAGGCCTTTTAAAATTTTGGGTAATTTACAGACATTAAAATTCCAAATTTTTTCCAATTTTTTCACCACTCCCTAAATGGAATCCATAGTTTAGTTTTCTAGATACACAAAAGGGCTGCCAAAACATTGTTTGCACAAAGGTCCTTTCTTTTTGTAAATTCTTTGGGAAATCAAAAATGCTGGATAAAAGGGATTGGTTTGTAATTTTTAGATATTCAAATTCTCTGGTTGGGTTAGTTCAAACTCCCAAAATTTGATTGTCTTTTTCAATCCCCTTCCACAATTCATCATTAGTATTTTGTTATTTAAATCTCGGTTGTATTTACTTAGATTGTTCTTAATTTGGCCTTTCTGAAATAATCCTTTGGTCTTTCATTACAGAAATAATTTCCAAATTTTCTTCCACTTTATTCCCTTTCCAATATATCCTTTACCATTTTCCAATTAAAAATGGCTTATTTAAATTAAGGTTATTCCCTTCTTTTAATTTTTTGGGAATAACCATAGAACCTTTGGACGAAAATATTTTCTTTGGCTTTCCAAACTTCTCCATTAGTTTTGTTTACCAAAACTTTTCCCAGTTTTAATTAACAAAATTTTTCCTATTTGGAATCAATGTGTGATTCTTAAGTTTCTTAGCTTTTGTTAATAAGACCTTCCCTTCCAAGGCTGAGAGTAAATTTTTTCCTCTAATTTTTTGTTTCATTCCTTTAATTTTCAGGAGAACCATTTTAAACTTATCTGATTTTAATCGGGTTAATATGGGTCATGTTAGTTTTGCCATATTGTTTCTTTTCCATAATTTTTTATCAAACGTAGTTCTTATCCCAAAGCTGGGATCTTTGGGTTTGTCAAAGACTAGGTTGCTATATTTTTGACTGTTTTTCCCTTGAACTAATCTATTCCACTGATCAACAATCTATTCCTTAGCCAATACCAAATAGTTTTGGTAACTGCTGCCATTAATTTACAATCTGTCAGCTAAGCCACCATCATTTTATTTTTTTCATTAATTCCCTTGAAATTCTTGACCTTTTGTTTTTCCATTGAACTTTGTTGTTGTTTTCCTAGGTCATTAAAATAGTTTTTTGGGAGTCTGATTGGTAGGCGCTAAATAAATAGATTAGTTTAGGTATTGTCATCTTTATTATATTTGCTCGCCCTATCCAGGCATTTAATATTTTCAATTGGTTAGATCAGACTTAATTTGTGTGAAAAGTGGTCTGTAATTTTTGTATAAAGTTTCTGATTTTCCCTTGGCAGATATATTCCTAAATATTTTATATTATCAGTAGTTACTTTTAAATGGAATTTCTCTTTGTAACTCTGACTGTTGCATTTTGTTAGTGATATATAAAATGCTGATGACTTATTGGGTTTATTTTATAACCAGCAACTTTGCTAAAGTTGTTGATTATTTCTAATAACTTTTAGCAGAATCTCTGGGGTTCTCTAAATATACCATCATGTCATCGGCAAAGAGTGATAATTTTTCCTCATTGCCTATTCTTATTCCTTTAATCTCTTTCTCAGCTCTTATTGCTATAGCTAGCGTTTCTAATACAATATTAAATAGTAACGGTGATAGTGGGCAACCTTGTTTCCTCCAGATCTTATTGGAATGGTTGCAGTTTGTCTCCATTACATATGATGCTTACTGATGGTTTTAAATAGATGCTGCTGATTATTTTAAGGAAAAGTCCATTTTATTCCTATACTCTCAAATGTTTTAATAGGAATGGATGTTGGATTTTATCAAATGCTTTTCTGCATCTATTGAGATGATCATATGGTTTTTGTTAATTTGGTTATTAACATGGCCAATTATATTGATAGTTTTCCTAATATTGAACCAGCCCTGCATCCTGGTATAAATCCTACTTGATCATAGTGTATTATCTTGGAGATGATTTTCTGTAGTCTTATGCTAATATCTTATTTAAGATTTTAGCATCCAATATTCATTAGGAGAATTGGTCTATAATTTTCTTTCTCTGTTTTCAACTTACCTGGTTTAGGTATCAATACCATGCCTGTGTCATAGAAGGAATTTGGTAGGACTCCTTCATTCCCTATTTTATCAAATAATTTATATAGCATTAGAGCCAATTGTTCTTTAAATGTTTGGTAAAATTCACATGTAAATCCATCTGGTTCTGGGATTTTTCTTAGGGAGTTGTTTAATTGCCTGTTCTTTTCTTTTTCTGAAATGGGACTATTCAACAATTTACTTCCTCCTCTGTTAGTCTCAGTCTATATTTTTTGGAGGTATCATCCATTTCACTTAGGTTATCAAATTTATTGGCATAAAGTTGAGCAAAATAACTCCTATTATTTCTCTAATTTCCTCTTCATTGGTGGAAAGTTCTCCCTTTTCATTTTAAGACTACTATTTCATTTTCCTCCCTCCTTTTTCTAATCAGATTTACCAAAGGCTTATCTATTTTATTGGCTTTTTCATAGAACCAACTCTCAGTTTTATTAATTAGTTCAATAGATTTTTTACTTTCAATATTTTAATTTCTCCTTTTAATTTTAGAATTTCCAATTTAGTATTTGATTGGGGTTTTTAATTTGGTCTTTTTTTTTAGATTTTTAGTTGCAAGCCCAATTCATTGATCTTTCTTTCTCTGTTTTATTCAAGTAAGCCTCTAAGGATATAAAATTCCCTCTTATTACCGCTTTGGCTGCATCCCACAAATTTTGGTATGATGTCTCATCATTGTCATTATCTTAGTGAAATTATTAATTGTATCTATAATTTGCTGCTTCACCCAATCATTCTTTAAGATGAGATTGTTTAGTTTCCAATTACTTTTTGGTCTATTTCCCCTAATTTTTTGTTGAATGGTTTTTATTGCATCATGATCTGAAAAGCATTTACTATTTCTGCTTTCTTGCATTTAATTTTGAGGTCTTTATGTCCTAATATATGGTCAATTTTTGAATAGGTTCCATGAACTGCTGAAAAGAAAATATATTCCCTTCTATCTCCATTCAATTTTCTCCAAAGATCCAACATACCTAATTTTTCTAATATTCTATTTACTTCTTTAATTTCTTTCTTATTTTTTGTGGTTTGATTTGTCTAATTCTGAGAGTGCAAGGTTGAGATCTCCTACTATTACAGTTTTGTTGTCTATTTCTTCTTGCAACTCTCTTAAACTTCTCCTTTAGGAAGCTGAGTGCCATACCACTTGGTGCATATATGTTTAATATTGATATTGCTTCGTTGTTTATGCTACCCTTTAGCAGGATGTAGTTTCCTTCCTTATCTCTTTTAATTAGATCAATTTTTTACTTTTGCTTGATCTGAGATAAGGATGGCTACCCCTTTTTTGACTCACCAAAGCATAATGATTTTGCTCCAGCCTTTACCTTTACTCTATATGTTCCCCTCTTTTAAATGTGTTTCTTGTAAACAACATATTGTAGGGTTCTGACTTTGATCCAGTCTGCTATCTGCCTCCTCTTTATGGGAGTTCATCCCATTCCATTTACAGTTAAATTACTAAATCTGTATTTCCTGCCATCCTAATAACCCCCAGATTGTGCTTTACTTATTCTTGCCTCCCCAACCCTCTTTCCCTTTTAAACTTATGTACCCCTCTTGTATCACGATACTTATCCTCTTTATAATCCCTCCCTCCCCCTTTGTCTTTCCCCCTTTTTATTACTCTTTTCTTTTCCTTTTCCTCTCCCCGTTTTTAATGAGGCGAGAGAATTTTCTAAAACAAATGTCAATTATTTTTCTTTGAGCCAACCGTGAGGTAAGATTCACACATGTTCCTCCCCCTCTAAATTCCCTCCAGATATGATAAGTTCCTTAGCCTCTTTGTGGGATGTGGTTTCCCTCTTTTATCCCTCCTTCCCACCTTATTCTGCCATCATCCCTTTTCCATATCTACTTTTTTATGTTATTTACAATCAAATTTTACATTATTTTTTGTATATCCACAACAGAAATACAATTCTCAAGATTTATTTTTACCTTTTCTGCATCTCTTGAGTTCTATTTGGAGATCAAATTTTTGTTTAATTCTGGTTTTTCTTCAGAAAGAAATGGAATTCATTTGTTTCATTAAATGTCCATCTTCTTCCCTGGAAGAAAATGCTCCAACAGCCTGGTAGTTTATTCTTGGCTGCATCCCAAGTTCTTGTGCCTTTCGAATATCATATTCTAGGCCCTTCTTTCCTTTAATGTAGAGGCAGCCAGATCTTGGGATCCTTATTGTGGCACCTCGTATTTAAATGGTTTTTTTGGCTGCTTTGTAAAATTTTTCCTTAATCTGATAGTTCTGAAATTTGGCCACAATATTCCTTGAGGTTTTATTTTAGGGTCTCTTTCAAAAGGTGTTCGATGAATTCTTCAATGCCTATTTTACCTTCTGATTCTATTACATCTGGGCAGTTCTCTTTGATGATTTCTTGTAAAATAGTATCTAGGCCCTTTTTTTCATCATAGTTTTCGGAAAGTCCAATAATCCTCAGATTATCTCTCCTAGATCTATTTCCAAGTCTGTCTTTTGAAGTAGATAATTCATGGTTTTTCCAGTTTGTCATTTTTGTTTTTGTTGACTGATTCTTGCTGTCTCAATGCATCATTAGTTTCAATTTGTTCAGTTCTAATTTTAAAGATTATTTTCTTCATTAGCTTTTTTTTACTTCTTTCTGTATATGTCCAATTGAGTTTTGAATGTATTGTTTTGGTGTGTGGAATTTTCCATTTCACTAATTTTTTTTTTAGTGAATTATTTTCTTTTCCAATTCACAGATCCTACTTTCTTGCGTGTTCTTTGTCTTTTTCCAGTTCCGGATCCTCTTTCTAGTGAATTCTTTATTTTTCAATTCACAATTCTTACTTCCTGTGATTTTTTTATTTTTCCAATTCCCATTTGCACTTCCTGGGAATTTTTAACTTTTCCAATTCGTATTTCAGGAAGTTGTTGCTCTCTTGTAAAGGCTTCTCTTCCTTTTCCCCATTTATCTTCCTAACTCTCTTTTGAGACTTTTAATGGTTCTTCTATGAGAGCATTACGTAAAGGAGGACAGTCTGATGCATTTTTGCTGTTTGGGGTCTCTTCAGGTTTGCTGACCTGCTCTTTTTCTGCATAGAAGCTGTGATTGTTCTTTTCATCTTTTATTCATGTTTTAAAGCCTTTAGGGTAGGTCTCCCTAGGCGGGGTTACCAGCTTCCTCTGCAGAGCAGGGAAATATTTAAACCGATTTCCGGCTCCGAGGTATGGGGTGCTCTGGTGAGGTTTTCCCTTCCCCAACAGGAAGTGGATTCAGCACTTCGAGCTATCAAACGGCTTAGTAGGGCTGAGTGGAATTGCGATTGCCTTCGGCTAGAGACTAAGTGGTGAAAGTGTCACTGCCCCAGGCCGGAGCCTCTTGTGGGACTGTGATTATTAGCAGCTGAGTGCAGACTGCAGACCGCCAGGAACTCTGACCCAGTGTCTCTGCCCAATGCAAATCGGCCCTGGAAAAGCTCTATGGCCCCAAGCCGAGCTCCCCACTGCGCAGATTGGAGGCTAACCCGGGCTGCGTCCTCCTGCCGTGCAGGATCACAACTGCCCCAAGGAAAAGCCCTTACTGCGGGTTGGGGCTGCGCGCTTGTGCTGAGATCTGTGCCTTCACCCTCTGTTTGAGACTCTCCTTGGAACCTAATTTCTCTCCCCGTCTGCGCCAATCTCCCCCCTGGCCCCGGAACCAACCTTTTTTGGCGAGACTGCAGATTTTCTTCGGCCGGTGAGTTGTTCTACTTCTTATCTTTACAATTGTAGCAGTCAAGACTATTTTTGAGGCTCGATATAATATTGATAAAGAGGGTAAGAGAAGAGCTTAGAAAGTCGCGTGTGTCTTCTCCGCCATCTTGGCTCCGCCCCTGGTCTAGAGTCTCTTAATGTTCCCCTGTATTCATTTTTAGCAAGGAGATAAATGCTTACCTAATTTCATGAGTAAATTTTAATATTTCTAAGGGAAATTAGCAGGTTAGATCCTATTGGCTGTATCTTCTAGCAATGATTAGTGAAATGTTTCATTTGTTCTTCAGATTTTAATTCACAAAAATGACTTTTTTCTTTTGTTTTCATTTTAATTTCAGATGCAGTTAAGAAATCATTGTAGCACAGAACAGAAATATTGTTTGCAAAATGAGTGAGGTAAAATTATGGAGAAATATATTGAATGTCTTATAGTTTATGGACACATAATTTTAAACAGTTATTATAACATGGTCATCAATAGAAAATCACTAATGCTTCAAAAACATTGATTAAAATTACTTCACTTTGACCAATTTGGGCAAGATTTCTTATACTAAAGATATAACCAGGTATCATATACAACAAATTAACGTGCTTTTAGTGTGCTTTTGGAAGCACAAAGGTCTGTTATTATTCATTCTTATTAATCATACTTATTTTAAACTGATCAAGAAATATAAATTCTAACTTTCAGTGATGGAATCAATATGATGGAATAGAGAAAGTGTTTAGCTGAGCCCTCTCAAAGTTCCCCTCCAAACACCTTTAAGATAATACTTCAAATTGAATTCTTAAAGGAAAGGGTCAGTAAAACAAATCAATGAGATTTTCTTCCAGCCCAAGACAATACAGAAGGTCATAAGGAAAGTTGTTCATATATCTTTATACCATAGGAAAAAATAGCGAATGATGGAATTCACCAGTCACAAAAGAAAGAGATCACAAAATGAAAAGGCCCAGAAATATTATGGCTGAATTCAAAAGCTTTCTGGTCAAAGGAAAAAAAAAATGCTTCAAGAAACCAGAAAGAAATGATTCAAATTCTGTAGAGCCAGGAGCAGTCTCTTGCAAGATTTAGCAGCTACCACATTAAAAAAGTGGAGGTAATGAAATATGATATGCCAGAAGGCAAAAGAGCTATAATTCCAACCAAAATTATCTAAACAATAAAACTAAGTATAATCCTTCAAGAGAAAAAAAAAGGATATTTAATGAAATAGAGGAATTTCAAGTAGTCTTGATGAAAAGACCAGAGCTGACTAGAAAATTTGACTTTCAAATATAAGGGTAAAGATTATGAAAAATAAATATGAAGTCAATAAGAACAAATTGTTTATATTTCTATATTTGATAATAATACATATATCTTCTTTGTATTTTATCTTTATTAGGATAATTAAAATAATTCTAAACAGAAAGAAGGTATGGCAGTAGGTAGATTATGTTGGAATGGTATAAAAAAATTGGTAAGTGAAAAAGATATAGGGGAGATATAGGGGGACAGAGAAGGAAGAATGAGGAAAATTATCTCATATAGAAGAGATTCACAAAGAAGGACTTTTATAGTAAACATATATATATACACACATTGAGAGAGACAAAGAAAAACAGAAACAGAGACAGAGAGACAGAAAGAGAGAGAGAGAGAGGCAGAGACAGACAGACAGAAAGAGAGAGACAGAGAGATACATAGAGTGAAAATAATGGATTGGAGAAAAATCAATTAAAGTCTAACAAGTAGATGCAGCAGTCATGATCTCAGAGAAAACAAAAAGAGGACTAATTAAAAGATTAATCAAGGAAACTATATCAGCAGAGTTAACCACAAAAACAACAAAAATAATTTGGTTATATAATAGATAAAGAAGGCTTTAACACAATGCAATAATCCATTCCTTATAAAAACACTGGAAAACACAAAAATAAATGGATCCCCTTTTAAAATCTTTAATTTAATTTTTGATTTCCCTCAATTACATGTGGAAACAATTTTAACATTTTCATATTCCCTGACTTCCTCACTACCCCTTTCCTCCCCTGCCCCATTAAGAAAGTAGGCGTATTTCCATGTTAGTCATGTTGTAAAAGAAAACCCAGACCAATTTTTTTTAAGCACAGAAAAAGTATGCTTTGATCAATATTCAGACTCTATTGGTTCTTTTTCAAGAGATGGATAACAGTTTTCATCATAAATCCTTAAGAATATTGCATCATTGCATTTCTGAGAATAGCCTAGTTGCTCACAGTTGATCATTATACATTATTGCTGTAATTATATACCATGTTTTCCTGGTTCTGCTCATTTGACTTTGCATCAATCCATCCATGTAAGTCTTTTCAAATTTTTCTGATAGAACCACGCTTGTAATTTCTTACAGCACAATAGCATTCCACCTTAATATGCAACAATTTATTCAAACATCCCTCAAGTAATAGATTCTCCTCAATTTCCAATTTTTTGCCACCACTAAAATAGCAGGGCTTAGTTCCAAATCCCTGTCCAGAATGGTTAAATCAGCATGCAACTTTACCAGTAGTGTATTAATATCTCAAATTTCCCACATCCTCTCCAATATTTTCTTTTCAATCATAAGCTATTCTATCTAATAGGTGTAGAGTACTCACTCAGAGTTGTTTTAATTTGCATTTCTCTAATTAATGGTCATTTAGATTATTTTTTTTTCATATGGCTATAGATAGCTTTGATTTCTTCTAAAAGCTGCCTTTTCATATCCTTTGATTAGTTCTCAACTAAGGAAATACTTTTATTTCTAAATATTTGACTCCAATCTCCATGTATTTGAGAAAGCAGGTTTTTATCAGAAATTTGATGTAATTTTCCCTCTGTCCCTCCTCTCTCTCTCTTTTTTTCATATATCTATCTATCTATCTATATGTTCTCAATATTTACTCCCCCCAATCTACCATCACTTCTATCAGTTTTCCCCTATTTTCTCCATTCCCCCCTCCTATTTTACTGTATTATAGGATATATTTTTACACAACTGACTTTGTTCTTCACTGTGATATTCTGGTTTGGTTTTCTGGAGGTCTTTGAAGCAGCATTGCTTTAGCAGATTAATCATCACGAGAATAGCCAGGTGTTAAAAGCCCAAATCCTTTCTTATCTCCTTTAAAATCTAGTTTCCTTGCCTATGGCCCAGGCTAGCTTTTTTAGAGGCCTTCTGGAGTCTAGGTTTCAGTAGAGAAATTTCAAGTTATCCCCACACTTCCCATCTTTTCCTTTAACATAAAAGCTCTTTTGTGCCTTTTTTTATGCCAGATAATTTACATCCTTATACTGCTTCTTTTCCCTTTCTCCAAGTGCATTCCTTTTTCTTATCCCTTCATTTAAAAAAAATCATTCCATATTTGTCACACCCATGCCTTCTTTCTATATAAACTCCATCTAATTGCCTTAATAAAAAAAAGTTTATGAGGTACAATTATAAATTTCTCATGTAAGAATTTAAATAGTTTAACTTTGTTGAGTTTCTTACGATTATTTTTTGTGTTTAGCTTTTTATGCTCCTTTTCAATCTTATATTTCAAAGGCAAGTTTTCTATTAATCTCTAGTGGTGATTAATGGACTATATTAGGACAATACATGGCAATGAATTACTATGGTAATCTAATATTTGGTAAACCCAACTATCTAAGCTTTGGGGGTAACAACTCATCATTGAAAAAACATGCTGGGAAAACAGGAAATAACTTTGCATAAATGAGACATAAACCAACACCTCACACTATACAAAAATAAGATCAAAATGGATGAATTATTTAGAAATAAAGAGTGGTGATAAAACAAAATTAGAAAACCCTTCCTTTTAGTTTCATGGAGAAGTGAAGAATTTGAGAACAAGCAAGATATAGTGAATATTATAAGTAAAACAAATTATTTTGAGTACATTGTATTAAAAGGCTTTTTTAAACAAACAAAACAAAAATAGAATTAAAAACTAATATACCAAAAATTAGGAGGAAAACAGAACTCTAGGAAAAATTTTGCATAAATTTTCTCTGAGAAAGTTCTCATTACTTAAATATAAAGGAAAAGATACATAGTTATCGATAGGTAGGTAGGTAGATGGATGGATGGATGGATTCATTCCTCAATTGATAAAAGGTCAAAGGATGTGGAGAAATCAAAACTATCAATATTCAAATTAAAAAATGCTCAAAATCACAATTAGTTAAATACACATTTAAAAAAAAAAACTAACATACTACTTCATATCTATCATATTGTCTAACATGACAGAAAAAGAAAATGATAAATAATAAAGAGAGTTTTAAAAAATTGGTCTACTAATTCATATTCATGGAGTTATAAACTAATCCAACCATTCTGTTCCTTTTTTTTTTTTTTTTTTTTTTTTTTTGGTCAAGCAATCAGTATTAAGTGACTTGTCCAAGATTACACAACTTGTAAGTGCTAAGTCTCTGAGACACATTTGAAGTCAGTTCTTGTTAATCCAGGCCTGGTACTCTGTCCACTGTACCATATAGCTGCCCCTAAATTGAACCAGTTTTTTTAGGGAAATTGAAACTAGGCCCAAAGAACTTTAAAACTCTTTGTAGCCCTTGATCCAACAAAACCACTACTAATTTTTTTTTTAAAGTTTAAAAGAAAAACAAACAACAACAACAACAAAAAGATTGGGGGTCCCTATTTATACAGCAAGGTTATAGTAATTACTTTTATTGTAGTAAAGAATTGAGAAGTGAGGGGATGCCCATAAATTAGTGTATATCTAAACAAGTTGATTTTGTTTGTTCATTTCTTTTTGTGATGATTTATTATTGTGCTATATGGAATGACAAGCAGGATGGCTTAAGAAAAATCTGGAAAGACTTAAGAGATGCAAAATAAAGTCAGCAGAATCAGAATAATGTATATAGTAATAGAAATTCCGTAAGGATGATCAACTGTGAAATACTTAGCAGCTCTGCTCAAGATAGTGATACAAGACAATTCCAAAGGACCAATGATGACAGATGCTATCCACCACCAGAGAGAACTGATGAACTCTGAATTAAGAGGGAAGCATATTTTTTACACTTTATTTTTATTGTTTTATTTTGTTTGTGTTTTGTTTTGCAGCATGAATAATATGGAATTATTTTTTGCATGAATTCAATTTGTAACATGAATCTGTGGCAAAAATAATCTGTATCAAATAGTTTTCCTTTTGAAAGATATTTTAGGTATTGGAGAGATAAAAGAGAATTTGGATTTTTAAAAAAATGAATGTTAATTTTTTATATGTAAATAAGATATGTTTAATAAAATAAATAATTTAAAAAGAAATATTTGTCTGGGTGTGGAGTGTTGGTGTGTGTATAGAGGAGGGAGAGACAGAGACAGAGACAGAGAGAGACAGAGAAACAGAGACAGAGACAGAGAGTTTAAAGTATGTGTCCCATAAGTGAGACACTGCCCAAATTCCTAATATTCACAATCTCACTATTGTGTTATTCGTTCCATTCTTCACTGCAATTCTCAATTGCACCCATTAGGTTCATATTGAAGTTCAAGCCTGAAAGAAAAAACAACATTATATCACTGATCCAGCTGGAGCTTTCAAATAAGAATACTTACAAAGCTGCTGCAATGTGAGTTTCCAATTCAGAAAAGAATTTTTATATCATTATGTTATATGTTATGCTTGAAAATAACTGAATAGCAATTTGTAGCATAAATAATATTATATTATTATAATGTGGTGACACTGTTGTGTGAGAAAGAAATAGTATTTATGAAAAGTGAATGAATGTGCATATATGCAAATAAATTCATTCTTTTCAAGTCTATGTAAATTTTAATAATTATCAATAACAAAGCATTTATTAAGTACTTATCATGTATAAGGGGAAAAGGGGAAGACCTTCAGAGTTTCTGGCCCAATAGAAATGATTGCTATTTACATTCACTCTGACTCAATCAAGACCCAAAAATGGCCAAGTGGGGCTTGTCCTGCTACATATTTTTGATCAATCAATGAGACTCAGAGTGTTTTGGTTTAATGCATGGTTCTTAAGAAAGAAGGAAGGAAGGAGGGAAGAAAAGAAGGAAGGAAGAAGGGAAGGAAAAGAGGGAGGAAGGGAGGAAGAGAGGGAGGAAGGGAGGAAAGAAGAAAAGGAAGAAGGAAGGAATAAAAAAAAGGAGGAAGAAAGGGAGGAAGGAAAGAAGGAAAAAAGGGAGGAAGGGAGAGAGGGAAAGAGTGGAGAGAAGGAAGAAAGGAAGGGAGGGAGGAATGAAGGAAAGAAGGAAGAAGGAAAGATTTAAATCCAATTCACTTACACGTCATCACATCACCTCTGTGATGTTATGCTGCACTTTGAGAATGAAGGATAAACAACAACAACCACAACTACAATGCTAGAGGTTGGAAATGCAAAGATAAAAATGAAATAGTTCCTGCCCTTGAGAAGCTTATATTTTCTTGGTAAAAAGGGCATGCATGGTCGAATATATTCATGTATAGATAGAGAGATGGATATGGATATAAAAAAGGTTTATATCTACCTAAGTGTGCATTATAAATATATATATATATATATGTTATATATTTATATGTGTATGTATGTATCTATCTATCTATCTATATCTATACACACATACATATCTATACATATTCACTCTATGAAAAGTTGTAAATGAAGAAAATAAACTAACATTTTGGATTATATTATTAGGATCTGTAAATTTTGATTAAAACCTTGGGTTTGTATGCATATACATCCATATGAATACACAGATATATACATGCATGAATTACATATGTGACAATTATTTGTGTAGAGGAGAAAAGGAAAAACTATATTTGAAGCCAATGCTTGAACTGAATTTTGAAATATCAATAACTTTAGTTTTAGGCATGATAGAAACTATGTTGCATTTTGTGGTGTTTTACTAAAGTTAAAACTAGCTGTATTGGTATAAATGCATTCTTAGTTCAGATATTTTGCCAAGCGACATAATAGCTACTGTAAATATGAAGGGAAATTGTATCCTAAGGTGATTATAATTAACATTCCTATCTCCTTGGAGAAAAAAAAACCACACACACATATACACAACAACAATAGCAGCATCATACAACATTGCTGCATTTAATACTACATGGAAAATCCCTATCAAAATTTCCGAACAAATTATAAATGTTTAAAGCAGAATTAAGATATTTGAAAGCTTAAGAAATACGTAGTGATCACCCTATAGTACATGAACACCCTTCCCATCTCAACCCTTCCTTTTAATATTATGTGTGATAGCTAGGGAAAAGAAAACAGGAGGAAATAAAAAGGTTGTTTTGAGCAGATTTTCATATGGGTGTCTCACAATTCTCTTATTTCACTCACTCAGAATTGTTAGGCCATAGAGGATAAGCTTGTATATATTTTAGAATATGAAAAGAGTTTTCATTCTGCTCTTGCCACAGGAGAAAGGGATGTACATGATATATAGCACACAATGCCGTTCTGCCATTTACATTAAAGTAGCAAACAATTTACATTTATTTTACTTGCTTCAATAAAATGGACATTTGAAAACCACCTTCCTATCTCTATATAGAAATATCTTAATCATCATATTTATGTCATCAGTTCAAAATGTAGGATTCTATTATTATTGCTTCACTATTGTCATTTGGGACTAGAAAATGCATTCTTGGGAATTATACTCTCAATCTCTGTCTTTATCTTTCCCATGTTATTCTGTTAAAAACATATATGAATTGTTTTTGTACTTAAAGGGGAATAAAATAGAGAAAGGATGAAAATTAGAATACTCATGGAATTAATTGTTTTTGTTTGAGGTCTTGGAGCTGGGCTCCACTTCTCATTTCCCTGGGTCAATTGTCTTCTCTTTCTTCTCCTCCTTACCTTCTTTCTTCTTCTTCCTTTCCTTCTTTCTCTTATTCCACCACAGGCAATATTTTTTACTCATAACAATAGAATTAATAGAATTTAAACATTGGAATTCCAAATGGAATTCCAAAAGAGCTTATTTAAACATTTTAGTCACATCCCTGGGCAACTAGGTAGCACAAATAGTTCACTAGTTCTAGAATAAGGAAGGCCTCAAAGGAAGATTTGAGTTCAAATACAGTTTCAGATATTTATTAGTAGTGTGACCCTGGACAAGTTGCTTAACCTTGTTTGCCTCACTTTCCTGATATGTAAAATAAACTGAAGAAAAAAATGGCAAACCCTCCAGTATCTTTGCCAAGAAAATCTTAAATGGGGTGATAAAAATTTGAACATGACTGAAAAACAGCAGATCACATTCATATCACTATATATTTTGTTGGAAAATTTTACATTTTATTAAATTAATCAAACCTCTCACCAGTGATAAAGATTGATGTTTCCATTGGTACTGGTATTTCTGGAATGAAATAGGACTTTCAAGTAATAGTGTGCTAACTTGAAGTAGAAAAACATGGAGCAACTTGCCTAATGTCAGTTTACTTACATGTTTTAATGGCTTCATGACAGTAACCTGGTCACTTTGAAACCTGTGAATAATGATAAAACTTCTTCTTTCTTTCATAAAACATTTCTTATTTCTCTGTGTTCCTTCTCCATCTGTTATCTCCTGAATCCATTTTTGTTTAAGTCTTATGTTGAATTGAAAAGTATGTCCAAAGTCCTTTGGTTAACAGGAGAAATGACAAGGAGTCTTGATATTTTGTGTAACAGATTTGGTATATCTTTAATCAGAACTTCTACAAAGCTAGTAAATTGAAAATCAAATTTCCATTTTAAACCTAATTCTAGTCACTATGCAATTTAGGAAATATGGGAATCATTAATAAATCAATCTCATGCCAAAATAACTCAAAATTATAGAAACAATGAAATTATAGTTAATAAAATATTCTAGTTTTATATCTGATTTCTTGGGACTATAAAATGTGATGACTGAAGAAAACTAAGTGCCTATCCTTTGTTTCCATAAATTGGGCAAGTGATATAAGCCAGGATATTAATACTTTTTTCCCCTCTGATCATTCAGCATGCCTAATAAATGAAATTCCATATTTAACTAAATCAACTCTTTCCACACTGAACACCTTTTCTCCATTCTGAATGTTCTTTACTTGGTAATGGCTGAGTAAATATCTTTCTTCTTAGGTAGATTGTTTGTGTCTCTTTTTGTTCCAGTTTTAAATCCAAAATTTCTTTGACAGGTTAGTCAGCCCTGGCCTATGGAATTACCAATGTTTGCTTTTGTATATATAGCATTTTTTCCTTCCCTTCTTTTTCTTTATTACTTAAAACTTTGAAATAACTGATATCCCTCTCACTGATTCCTGTACCACATAATCAGAAATAGTTCTGACATTAGGCACCTGCATTTTCCAGTTTAATTTAGCATAAGTGAATTTCCGGAATATGTTAATCAAGACATGCAGTAAGGCATAGTAGCTACTGCACTAGCCTCAAGCAATTTTGACATATATTAGCATGTGACTCTGGGGGAAAAAAAAAACAAACAAAAAAATTTAACCTCTTGGCACTCTAGACAACCAATTAAGAAGATAAAGTACAGAATGGCTATTTATATTCTTTGTTAGATATTTGTTCACTAGGAGGTGAACCAAAGAATTAGTTCACCATATCTAAGACTTCATTGGAGTTTTAATTCAATGCCTCATTTGGGAATAGAATTGGTCATTATTCTTGAAGAGTGTCATAGTGCAGATGATCTCTAGAAGATCTTACAAAGAGATATTAATGATGGATTCTTCTCTGTTGTATGAGAACTAATTTCTTAGGTGAGGCAAACACCTTGCCAGATTGGCCACAAAGGGATGAAATTTTAAACACACCAAAATTCAGAACATTGCGTTTTGCTCACTGAGAGCAGCAACAGTTATGAAATTGTAGATTTTCCAGACATTCTAGCTTGTGTCTCTGTGGACTTACATATACAAATCTTGAAGTACATTCCTTTCTCATCTTTACTTCTCAGAATTCTTACTTCCTTAATGATTCAGCTCATTTATCATTTAGTTCCTTTATTTCTTCAGTTATCAATGTTCTTTCTCTGTTCTAAACCTTCTCTTCATTAATGTTTGTAAATGTTGTATTCACAATAGAATGAAAGGTTTTTTTAGAGAAAGAAATGATTATTTTTTGTCTTTGCAAAACTATTGCAATGTCATGAAAATGTCGTGAACATAGTAGTTATTTATTAAAAGTAAATTCAGTTGAATGGAAAATAGAGAAGTTCATCATTTCTTGTGAATTCCCAGGAAATTAACAAATAAGAATCACTAACACATTAAAAATAAACTACAAAATTAAAGGACTAGTTGATATTTAGAACAATTGAAAAACAAAAACTAAATTACTGAACAGTTTTTAAAACAGCTGTTTGATTCTGCTAACAATTCAAGAGAGTACCAATAAATAATTTACATAACTGGCATGAAGACATAATTACATATATAAATACACACATATACCCAGCACTCACCCCCACCATCCACCGAGACATGGTTTAAGAGAATGGTGGGGTATGCTGATAGAGAATTGTGGAATTTCCAGGTCCTTGATTCAGTCACCAGGAATTAAGCAGTGTGGGAAAGGCAAGAACATAGGAAGGAAATTTGTTTGATCAACTTGGTACTAAATAACAAAGACAAAGAAGTATGGTTATGTCTAAAGGTCAGAAGGTTTTACCATAATTGTTTATTTACTGGCCAACACAACATTTCTTTCCAGAACTAATAGCAAGAAAGTATAGAGCCATGACTTGTCCTTTAGCTGCAATTTATCTCCTTCCTTTCAAGTCAGACTGGCTACATCCTGACCAATCACTTTAATTAGGGGGTAAAAAATACCTTTTTGCTATTGCTATCACCTTCATTTTTGTTAATATCCTCTGTCATCAAATATTGCATAGAATAGAGAGTCTGAAGAGGAATTTAAAATATACCTGGAGACTCAGGATTCAGAATTCAGTCTTTGGATAATTTTTTAACAAATTTAGATTAAAGACTTGAGAAAAAATACTAACAGGCTAAAAAATTGAATAATTAGCAAATATGCATATATATATCAAAAAACACACACATATAAGTATATGTGTGTGTGTGTTGTGATATGGGTATATGTGCTTGAGTGTGTGTATATGTTTATAAATATTTCAATAAATTGATTTTAATAAAACCTAAAAAAAATCTAAAGATTCAAATTTTAAGAAGAAAAAAAGTTTATAGTACCACAAACCATCTATGACATAACTAGTTTATATTCTCTTTTATAAAACTTTGATAAAACTCTAACTCTATTAGATTATATTAGATTCTAATTAATATTGAGAAGGCAAAACTAAAAGGAATTGTAGAAAGAATTGTGATGTCTCTAGAGAAAGTCATAAGGAAAATCTTGAGTATGTTTACATGTCTGTATGTATAGGTATGTAGGTGTTGGTAAGAATATATACACACACGTGTATGCATACATACATGCATGTATTGTGAGTGTGCACAGATGAAGTATTAAAAACATTTATAATACATTCATGCATCTCTCTCTCTCTCTCTCTCTCTCTCTCTCTCTCTCCCTCCCTCCCTCCCTCCCTCCCCCTTTTGCCAATATGGGGAAGTTCACAATAAGTTTGTCAAACAAAAAAAAAAATCTGATTAGTGATTAGGGAAAAGTCAGCTATAAGATTTGGTTAATTAAGGGCATTGTGGAGGTAATCTTTTCCTTTTGCTTCTGCCAAATCACAGGGGAGTAAGGAGAGCTCAGAAACAAAAAGAGTTCATATTCTCAAGGGAAGGACTTCAGTGGGAGGCTGAGGGGAAAAGGAACATGAATGCTTTCTTAAATAGAATAGCTCTTAGGGAAAATTTCCAGAGCAAAAGCTGTTCCTCATGCACACTCTGGTGTAATTTCTTTCAATTTTAATTAAGACATACAAAATATTGTGGGACTCGTGGGAAATTGGGAAGTAATTTAAGAAATTAGGCCATGGTCAAAAAATAATGAAATCTGTAAAATATAGTTCCCTACATTAGAAGTATAGTTGTTCATACTAGTTACTTCATCATTTGAAGTGAAAGAATCACTTGAAAACCTTTGAATCTTAGACTAAATGTTGTTTTAATATAAAGAATCAGAATTTAGAGCTAAAGGTTACAATAGATTTAATTTAATCAAATCTTTCATTTCACAGATGAGGAACTGAAGTCTCTACACAGGTAATGCAACTTTAACATTACTCAACCAATTACTTCTGTGACCAACTAACACCACCAAAACAAAACAAAACAAAACAAACAAAAAACCTGCAAACTCTTGTATGAGGTACTGTTTTTTGTTTGTTTGTTTGTTTTTTGTTTTGCTTTGTTTTTTTTTTTAACTTAAAATCTGTATTAAACTTGAAAGTCATATTGGATCATTTTTTTTGCTTTAATCTAAAAGGTATCAGTAAAAAGAGATGGTCTGAATTCTCTTTGCATTCACATTTTCAATTAAAGTCAATTAGTCTGAATAGCATTTGTAGCCATACCTGTTAATAAATAAGGCTAGCACTTTTATCCTACTAATGATTTCTTTATCTTTTCTGCCTCTCTCTCTGTTTCTGTCTCTGTTTAAATTTTTTCTGTTTGAAATAGATTGCGCACTATCTCTCTCTCTCTCTCTCTCTCTCTGTGTCTTTCTCTCTCACACACACATACACATAATCTGGTGGAAAAAAATAAAGAGCCTTTGAAAGAGGGAGAAATTCTTGGAACTTTTCAGACTTATCACATTGTCAATCCTATTCCCCTTTGGTTGAGCTGGTCAGCTCCAGAATTATTCTATTCAAATATCCATTTAAATAAATGCATATAATTTCCCTTTCATTAGAAAAAAAGATGTAAAATATTTAATTTCAAGGCCTTAACCTTAAACACATGCACAGTATATATATATATATATATATATATATACTAGGTAATTAAAAAATGAGAGTCCAGTCCTAGAATTTCAAGGGATAGTTATTTTTGCTTTTGGTGGAAAAGAAGTTCATATTAAAATTACTTAATATCGTTAAAAATTTCCTTTTGCATCATGCAAAATTTATTTTTGAAAATATATGCCTTACAATCATCACCCTTAAAATAATTCAGTTTTATGTTGTCATAGCAGGAAAATTATAATATCTATCAGTTTTCTTGCAGGAAAAACAAAACAAAAAATATTGTATCATATTGTTAAAATTATCTTTTTTAATATCTCTTTGGATGTCTGGCTAAGAAGAGATACTGCTGGATCAAAGAATACCCATAGTTTGATAAACATTTGTATATAACTTCATATTGCTCTCCAGAATGGTTGATAATTTTTCAATTGAAGGATGATGGCTTGTATTCTTATAAATTTTAGTCAAATCTGTATATATCTTAAAAATAATGCCTTTTTTTTTTTTTCTGAGGCAATTGGAGTTAAGTGACTTGCCCAGAGTCACACAGGTAGGAAGTATTAAGTGTCTGAGACCAGATTTGAACTCAGGTCCTCCTGACTTCAGGGCTGGTGCTCTATCTACTACACCATCTAGCTCTTGGATGTAAAAATTTATTGCTTCCCTTCTAATGTTGTTGGCATTCATTTTGTTTGTGCAAAAATCTTTTTTTAACTTAATATAATAAAGATTTGCAATTTTGCATTCCATAATGTACTTTTGTTCTTCTTTGGACACAAATTTCTTTCTTCTCCACAGATCTGAGAATTGTTTCTAATAACTTTTTAGTAGAATCTCTGTGGTTCTCTAAGTATGCCATCATATTATCGCCAAAGAGTGATAATTTCCTCATTACCTACTCTAATTCCTTTAATCTCTTTCTCTACTCTTTTTGCCAAAGCTAGCATTTCTAATACAATATTGAATAGTATTGGTGATAGTGGGCAACCTTGTTCTACTCCTGATCTTACTGGGAATGGTTCCAGTTTATCCCTATTATACATGATGTTTACTGATGGTTTTAAATAGATGCTACTAATTATTTTAAGGAAAAGTCCATTTATTCCTATACTCTCAAGTGTTTTTTTTTTTAATAGTAATGGATATTGGATTTTATCAAATGCTTTTTCTGCATCTATTGAGATGATCATACGGTTTTTGTTAATTTGGTTATTAATATGGTCAATTATACTAATAGTTGTCCTAATATTGAACCAGCCCTGCATTCCTGGTATAAATCCTATTTGATCATGGTATATTATCCTTGGTATGATTTTCTGTAGTCTTTTTGCTAATATCTTATTTAAGATTTTGGCATCAATATTCATTAGAGAGATTGGTCTATAATTTTCTTTCTCTGTTTTCAACCTACCTGGTTTAGGTATCAGTACCATATCTGTATCATAAAAAAGAATTTTGTAGGACTCCTTAATTCCCTATTTTATCAAATAGTTTATATAGCATTGGGGCTAATTGTTCTTTAAATGTTTGGTAGAATTCAAATATAAATCCATCTGGTCTTAGAAATTTTTTCTTAGGGAGTTGGTTAATAGCATGCTCTATTTCTTTGCTTGAAATTGGATGATGTAAGTAATTTATTTCTTCCTCTGTTAATCTGGGAAGCCTATATTTTTGAAGGTAATCATCCATTTCACTTAGGTTATCAAATTTATTGGCATAAAGTTGGGCAAAATAACTCCTTATTATTGCTCTAATTTCCTCTTCATTAGTGAAGAGTTCTCACTTTTCATTTTTAAGACTAACAATTTGAATTTCCTCTTTCCTTTTTCCAATCAGATTTACCAAAGGTTTATCTATTTTATTGTTTTTTTCATAAACCCAACTCTTAGTTTCATTTATTGAAATTCAGTAGTTATTTTTTTTACTTTCAATATTATTAATTTCTCCTTTTAATTTTAGAATTTAAAGTTTAGTATTTGATTGGGGGTTTTTAATTTAGTCTTTTTCTAGTTTTTTAAGTTGCATCCCCAAGTCATTTACCTTCTCTTTTTCTATTTTATTCAAGTAACCCTCTAAAGATATAAAATTTCCCCTTATTACCACTTTGGCTGGATCCCACAAATTTTGGTATGATGTCTCATTGTTGTCATTATCTTGAGTGAAATTATTAATTGTGTCTATAATTTGCTGTTTCACCCAATTATTCTTTAAGATATTATTATTTAATTTCCAATTACTTTTTGGTCTATTTACCCTTAACATTTTGTTAAATGTAGTTTTTATTGCATTGTGGTCTGAAAAGAAAGCATTTATTATTTCTGCCTTCCTACATTTAAATTTGAGATCTTTACATCCTAATATATGGTCAGTTTTTGTATAGGTTCCATGAGCTGCTGAGGAGAAAGTATACTCCTTTATGTCACCATTCAGTTTCCTCCAAACATCTATCATCTATCATACCTAATTTTTCTAATATTCTATTTACCTCTTTAAATTCTTTCTTATTTGTTTTGTGGTTTGATTTATCTAATTCTGAGAGTGTATGGTTGAGATCTCCTACTATTATAGTTTTGCTGTCTATTTCTTCTTGCAACTCTCTTAACTTCTTTTTTGAGGGGCAGAGCCAAGATGATGGAGAAGGCACATGCAACTTTCTGAGCTTCTTTCATATCCTCATTACTAATTATTTAAATCAGCCTCAAAAATAGAGCTTGACTGATTAAATTCATGAAGATTGGAAGTACAACAACTTATCAGCCAAAGATAATCAATTGCCAGAAAAGGTTTGTACCAAGCTGGCAGGAGCAGAACAGCACAAGGTGGGATAGAACAAGGGCCTAGAATCTGGAGTGGACCAGGGGCAGGGGTGATCTCCGTGGTTGGAAAATTTATAGAGAAGACTCTACCATAAATTGGACTATTCTCCTTTGGTTGCAAAGCAGTAGACCAACATAGAAATTAAAGCCAAAGATATAGGGTACTCTAAAAAAGCCAGAACCCAACAGGATCTGGCTATATCCATCCAAAATGGGAAGTGAATGAACTAGTACAGGCCACAACACAGTTGTGCAGCAGTATTCTGCAGCAAGGGCTTTCTTGGGAGTATTCAAAAATCTGCACAGCAGGGGGGTACAGTCCAAGGTAGCCTCTAATTTGCACAGTGGGTGGCTCAGTTTGGGGCAATAGAATTTTCGCATTGTGACTGTACTCCCTAGGCAGACACTTCTGGTGCCATGAGGGGTAGGGCAATTGTTAATACCCAAAATGGGCTTTTAAGGGGTGTGGGAGGGGATAGTGATAATTTTCGCTGCTCAGCCTCTACCCCTAAGACAGTCACTAATCCTCACAGTGGGATTCCTGACAGGGCACTTCCACAGCTTGGCCTGTGGGACCCTGGCCTGAGTTACTTCCATTGTGGAGCTTTTCCCAGAGCACCCCCACAGCTCAGCCACTCCTTGCAACACTCTTGGCAGGATAACTAATGTCCATATACCTATCCCTGCTCTGCAGAGGAAGCTGGTAATCTCTTTGCCCTAAAGGCAGACCCTACAGGCTTTAAAAAAAAAAAAAAAAAAAAAAGGACAATCGATAGCTTCTATACAGAAAGAGAGCAGCTTTTCACCCTACCTCCCACCCCCGAGAAGACTAATAGTAGACAGTCTCCAGACAATACCCCAAAGGGGGATGTAATCTGTTCCCCATCACACAAGGCTCTCCTAGAAGAAACTATAAAAAAAAATCTTAAAAGAGAGCTAGAAGGAAAATGGGGAAAGGAAAGGGAAGCTATAAAAGAGAGTAACAACTTCCTTAAATGTGAATTGGAAAAGGAAACTCCCAAGAAAGTAGCATTTGTGAATTGGAAAAAGAAAATAACTCAGTTAAAAAAATAGTGAAATGGAAAAAAATTCCATAGAGCAAAACAACTCATTTAAAAATTCAATTGGACATATACAAAAAGAAGTAAAAAAAGCTAATGAAGAAAATAAGTCATTAAAAATCAGAAGTGAACAAATAGAAATGAATTATTCATTGAGACATCAAGAATCAGTTAAGCAAAACCAAAAAAAAAACAAAAAGAACAATTTTTAAAAATGTTAAATATCTACTTAGAAAAACAACAGACCTGGAAAATAGATCTAATAGAGATAATCTGAGGATTATTGAACTTCCTGAATATTATGATGAGAAAAAGAGTCTAGATACTATTTTACAAGAAATCATCAAAGAGAACTACCCAGATGTAATATAATCAGAAGGTAAAATAGGCATTGAAAGAATTCATTGAACACCTTTTGTTTCACTGATTCTTGATGTTCTCATCTAGTCATTCACTTCCCTTTGTTCAATTCTAATTTCTAGTGAATTATTTTCTTCAATTAGCTTTTTTATCTCCTTTTGGATTTAGCCAATTGACCTTTTAAATGAATTGATTTGTTCATTGGATTTTTTTCCATTTCAGACATTCTTATTTTTTTATTTTATAATATATATATATATATAATATATAATTTATATATATATATAATATAATATATAATTTATAAAAAATTATTTTTTAAGAATTGATCTTTTTTCACAAAAGTTATGAGTTTCCTTTTTCAAAGCTCTCATTTTCTTTCTCCATTTTCTCCAGATCCTTTATGAATTCTTCCAAAAGAGCCATGATAAATGGACATCAAATTATATGACTCTTCTGGAGATGTTTTGCTTTTATTTTCCTCATAATTTGAAATGTGTTCTTCACTGTTTACATAAAATATACCTATAGTCAGAGTTCATTTTTTACTTTTTTGTTCATTTTTAATGTTTGAGGTCTGCTCTTAGGACAAAGTGGAGATTGTCCCAAGTTTTCTCTACAAGTAACAGCAGCTTCATGCTGCTCTAGGGCTGATGCTGCTGGCTACCTTTGCATGCTGGCCAAGGCCATGGCCAAGTCTTACTTTTTTTTTTTTTTTCTGTAGTTCAGGGGCTCACTCTTTGCCTTTTATAGTTACATTGGAGGTCTCACAGCTAGTCTGTTGATCCACTAGTTTCTGAACCATGGCAGAGAACCAATGCTGCTGTAGTTTGGTTATGATCCTCTCCCTAGATTCCCACAGTTCAAGGAAGTCTGTTTCTCCTGGGTCTCACTGAATTGCACTGCACTGCCTATTCTGGCCTGCAACCTCTCCTTCCACTGCCCAACTGAGACAGCACTTTTTGAAGTTCTTCCAAAATACTTTCTGCTGGAAATTTCTTAATTCAAAAAATTGTGGGTTCTGTCACTCAAAAATTAATTCAGAGGCTTGATCTGATAATGATTTGAGGGAAGCCAAAAAAAAGCTCAAAGAGTTGTCTACTCTCCACCATTTTGACTCTGCTCCCCTATATACTATTTCACATGACAAATCCTTTACATATTTGCTATTTTTAATACTTTTGTAAAAAAATATTCATGTCTTTAAATTGCTTGATCATTTCCAAATTATATTTCTGAAACAAGAATGTGAAGTGTGTGTGTGTGTGTGTGTGTGTGTGTGTGTGTGTGGTGTGTGTGATATCCGTTTTTTAGTGTTGATGACAAATATATGCTAATCCTTTCAGTGCTGGATTTTTTTTTTATCAATCAGTAAGATATAATTATCCTATATATGCAATTCTGAATATATCTGTTAAAACATCTATGCATTCTTGAAGAGTTTTTTTTTTTTTTTTTTTTTTTTTTAATTTAATAGCCTTTTATTTACAGGATATATACATGGGTAACTTTACAGCATTAACAACTGCCAAACCTCTTGTTCCAAATTTTCACCTCTTTCCCCCCCCCACCCCCTCCCCTAGATGGCAGGATGACCAGTAGATGTTAAATATATTAAAATATAAATTAGATACACAATAAGTATACCTGACCAAAACGTTATTTTGCTGTACAAAAAGAATCAGACTCTGAAATATTGTACAATTAGCTTGTGAAGGAAATCAAAAATGCAGGTGTGCTTGAAGAGTTTTATAAACACATTTGATGGTAGTTACTCAACCAATCTGAAAGTTGGCATGGGAATAAAGGCTATGTATACTTCTACTTCATCCCTCACATTTATAAAAGAATGGGAACTAAGAAGTGGCTTTAGTGTTGATGTCTGTATCAAGTCTGAGTTGCCAGAACATTTTATGCATATTGTCTCATATGATATTTTTAGTAGTTTTAGGAGAGTTGTATAAAAATATAATGAAACTGAATATTTGCATTTGTCAACTTATGTACATATTGTATTTCCCAGTAAAATGTGAGTTCCTTGAAGCCTAATATTGTTTCTCACTTTTTGTCTTGACGTTTTTTGTATTTAACATCCTTTCTGCTTTTGATATAATATACATTTAATTGAATGGTGGTGTAGATGGCTGTAATATATTTTCTTTATTTACTTTCTTCCAAAAATAATGCTCTGACCATAACTTGAAGACCCTAAAAATGGCTTTCATAATTGCATTTTCTAGTCTCAGTTTGAGAGATTGATTATATAACATTTTATTTTTTTTCCTTCTCCCTCACTTAATAGTATTTCATTTTAAAGATTTTGATTTCCATTTTTTTTCCTCCCTCCCTTTATCAGTGTCAGTTAGCAATTTGATATAGGCTATCCATCATCATGTTAAACATGATACTATCATATTAAACATATTTCAATATTCATCTTGTTGTAAAAGAAGTGTTAGAACAAGACAAAACACAAGAAATAAAGAAAAAAAAAAAACAAAAAAAGTAAAAATAGTATGCTTCTCCGTCTTTATTCAAGTTCCATAACTCTTTCTCTGGTAGTGAATGTCATGTTCCATCACAAGTCTTTTGAAGTTGTCTTTGATGACTGAATGCTGAGGAGAAATAAGTATATCATAATTGATCATCACAAAATGTTGCTGTTAGTATGTTCAATGTTCTCCTGGTTCTGCTCACTTCAATTAGCATCAGTTAATGTAAGCTATTTCAATTATTTCTGAAATCAGGCTACTTTTTATTTCTTATAGAATAATAGTATTCCATTATGCAGATTCAACAGAACATGTTCTGCCATTATCTAACTGGACATTCCCTCAATTTTAAATTATTTACCATTATAACAGGACTAGCTATAAATATGTTCAGTTTTATAGTCTTTTGGACATGGTTCCAAATTACTTTTCACAATAGTTTGATCAATTCACAACTTCCCCAACAATGCATTAGTGTCCCGTTTTCCCACAACTTTTTCAACATTTATCTGTTTTCCCATCATTTTAGTCAATCTGATTGATAGGTGTGTGGTGATCTTTCATAATTGTTTTAATTTGCATTTTTCATATGACTATAGATACTTTAAATTCTTCATTTGAAAACTTCCTTTTCATTTCCTTTGTCAATTTATCAGTTGGGGAGATTATACTACATTTTCAATGGAACTTAGTCTAAATTATAAAGTTTGATTTTAGGTATCATTCAGTCTGGCATTTCACACAATGACATCTACATATAAGTAAAATAAATCAAGTGACAATATACAGTCTAGTCATACTCCTTTTTTTTCAATCTTAAAACAATTACTTGTTTCTGATTCAGATCTAACTTTTTGTTTTTAGGCTCACATATAGGTTCCTCAAAGGACAATTAAAATAATTTTATACTCCCATCTCTTTGAAAACTTATCACATTGTGTTGTGAGTCATGCAATCAAGGATGTAGCATAGTTTATAAATCAGAAGAATATTTTGTTGTTTTTTCCTATTCTCTCCCAGAACTCCCTTGCTCCACAATCTAATGAATGTTGGCAATTTAATTTCTAGTTCTTCTGCCTCTTCAAAAATTCAGCCTGCTTTTCTGGTAATTCTTCGTTCATTTATTGTAAGGGTCAGAGGAAGAAGAGTGACATTCAATGCAAACAGGAAGTAAACAGGCTTTGCCTGAGACTCCTGGAAGTGTTTTGCTGTGAGCAAAATAGGAACTGTCTCATGAGCAGGAACTCTGGCCACAGTGATATCACATCATTAATGGGAGGTGTCTCTTTCTCTGACTGGCTGTGGGTGTGACCTCATAGACCCTATTTAAGATATAAGGAAGAAGAAGTTGCTGTCTTTGACTGGGTGTTCACCTGGGAGTCAACAGGATTGTCAACTAGACAGAATGTGAACATATGAATAAAAGACTTTGAGCTTGCACATGACTGTTCTTGAGCATGCTACCAGTATTTAAATCACTGTTCTTAGGAAACAGAGATCTCTGAAGACCTCAGAAAGAAGTAAGCTTGGCAAAATTGATTTAAGCACTGCAAAAGACAGTGACCAGAGATTTCTCTGAGGACAGGAATTAGAAGAGACTGGAAATAGTAAATGCAGAGTAATACAAGGGTGTTTCCAAATGAAGTGAATGCCCAGAGTTAAGTATTTACAATTTATTGTTTAAGTTTCACTACCAGAGTCTTACGATAGTTTTTCTGGTGTGTGAATTTAGTGCAATTTTTGGTAATTTGAACATTCTTAATATTGCCCTTCTTTAGAATTGGAAAATAAATTGATTTTTCCAATCCACTGACCACTATTAAATTTTTCAAATTTGCTATAAGATTAAGAGAAACATTTTAGCAGCTTCATCTTTAGGGATTTTACAAAATTCAGGTGGATTATCATCACCTCCTGTAACCATTTTTGTTAGCTATACTTCCTAAAAGTCCATTTGACTTATTCAGAATTACTTCTCGAAGATCTGTGGCTCTACATAAGTAAAAAATTATTGTACTTAATAGTGATACATAGTTCTGTATATTTTGCCATCTTTTTGTAATATCTTCTATTTATATTAAGTCCCTTTCATAAATATTTCTTTGACATCTTTTTTTTTTTAATTTTATCTTGTCTTTCTTGTTCTATAGTTTTCTTCTAATTCTCTGTATTGTTCATTTAAGATTTTTTTTTTGTCTTTACTTGCTCTTCTCTGGAATTCTGCAATCAGTTTCGTATATCTCTCCCTTTCTCCTTTATCTTTCACTTTACTTCTTTCCTCAGTTACTTGTAAAGCCTCACCAGATAGCCATTTTGCTCTCTTGTTCTTTTTTTTCTTTTTCTTTTCAAAAAAGTTTTGTTGGTGGTGGTGTTGCATTTTGTACAATATTGTGAAACTGTCAATTGCAGGTTTTGTTTTAACTGATGATGTAAGGTTTCTCCCCCTTTGGCTGCAAAGTATAGTCAAACTGATTTCAATTTTCAAAAGCTAATGATGTCCACGAGCCAAGATTACCTTTTGTGTAATGTTCTCGGTGATTTTCTGGAGGTCTCTGAACAATCTTTGTTTTAGCAGAGTAATCCTGCTACAAGAATAGCCATGTTTTAAAGTCCAAAATTTTTTATTGTCTCCTTTGCCTGGTGTTCAACTACCTTTCTCACGGCCTTCAGAGGGGACTTGGTTTTAGTGGAGAAAATGTCTTCTCTGCCCTCTTTCTGACTGAGCCTCCCAGTTTATATGCTCTACATCAAGTATACTGGGAAATTATAATTGCTCCCTTTCCATAAATATATAAATGGGTAGGAATGGATCAAAAGCAAAAAAAAAAAAAGTATTGCAAACTCAAATTAACAAAGTACCATCTAATATAATTATCTTTACATTTAAATTTGATCTATTATTATAGAACTGAAGTCTTAATTTAGAAAACAAAGGCAATTACATGTTATAAGAACACACATATATGTCTATATGACTTTTTCAGTGACAAAAACTACAACAAAATCTTGTTCTATTTTATCCATTTTAAGGCTTAAAAAAAAGCCACGACATGCAAAATCTAGGAAATGTACTTTTCTAAAATGAGACAGCCTAGAAGCATTTATTTAGTTTCCTGTTTTTCTAATAGGATTTATAGGTCTAGAAAAATCTCATTTTCAGTCCAAGAGAAACTGATTTCAAAAATATATATTTGAAAAAAAATTACTCTTAATCTCCACGTGGAGATCAAATGAGACTTAGAGTAAGACAAATTGACTGAAAAACAAGGCTATTACTAATGGTTACAGTGTAATAGAATCCATAAAAAATAATCCAATTACAGAAAATAGACCAGTACAACAGTGTTTTTGTGAAGTTTCTATCTTAAGACATTTCCACATTGAGTAAAAGATAAAGGGGGGGGGGGAGGGAAGAAAGAAGAAAGATAGATATGAATATTCTTTAGCACAAAATAGCAATTACATGTATACATACACACACATATATATATATATATATAAAATGATGTTGACAGTGATGATGAACAATCCACTCTTTGTCTTGTATTTACCTAGTTATCTATGTGTTGTTTACCCTCCCCATTATACTATGACTTTATTGAAGACAGTAAATAGATTTTCTCCTTTGTATCTCTAGCATGGCACCTGACATATCAACAATAAATAAATCTTTGTTGACTGTCTAACTGATTTACTGACTGACTGGATTCATGGATGAATGAATGAACAAAATAAATTATGCTATTTATAATAAGATGACATGCTTATAAAGGGAGAATGAGACAATAGGGAGCAAATGAAAGAAACAGACATAAGGCAAAATTAGAAGTTTTATGGGAAGATATGGATCAAGATTCTTCATTGCATTTGCTTTTAATGACTATGTGTGTGATGTATGCTTTTCTATGTGTAGATATTTAAATAACCATTTCTGTATATTACTTTCAAAATTGTTCTGCTTTTCTCTGCTTCCTTTGAATTTCCTTCCATTCCATGAATTTAAAAAAATGTTTCAAGGCTTTTCCTTTTTTTGCAGGGGAAGCATCAATATTGTGTAATTTTCCTCCCTAATTTGTAGAAAAAAAAGAGGAAAATTTTTTTTCTTTTCTTTTTTTTTTTGTTGTTGTAAAACATTTTTTAAATTAAAAAAAAAACAACAGAAAAAGAACACAAAACAAAAGAGAACATTGCCATGTTCCCAGCAGAACATCAGAAAGTAATCAAAATATATCACAACAAATTACTTGATCAAGAATATATATATATATATATATATATATATATATATATTATTGGAAGAAATTATACATGTCTCTATTTTTTCCTTATGTCCCTGTAAATGTTCTCATCATATCTTTATTTTTCCCATGTTCATTCCTCACCCCCCAGTAGATTAGTAATTAAAAAAAGAATATATTTCTGTTAATATGATATATACATACACATACCTAGACTCACAAATACCTTGAACCCCCCTATATATACACACACTATCCCTGCTGAATTCTTGTTTTAATTCTGCTCCTAATTTACCTTAATATTACTTAATCTCCCCTCACCCATGGATACCTCCTTTGTTTTCTTCTTACACCCTTTGCATCCCAGTCTGCCCATCTCTCCCCCATTATATCTTTATAGATTTTGAAGAGTGCTATGCCCTCCATGGTGTATATGTAGTGTTGCCTATTTAACCCTTTCTTGATACTAGTAGATTTTCAGAACTCTAAGCCATCCTCCCCCTTTTTATGCCTCTGTGCCTTTTCTTCCTCTACACCTCATATGTATAATTACTTTTTTAGCCTTAACTCTGCAAATTTCTTTTGAGTTGCCCTATTGTTGATATCAATCTTAAACATTTCACATTTTTAAAAATCATAAAACAATTTGTACATGTTGTGTTCCTTGAAACTGATCTTTGGTTTTGGCTCTTATATTTTAAATTTTCTATTAAGTTTTTGTTATTGTGCCACATTTTCCTTTTAATGTACTGACCCAGGTTCTCCAATTGTCCAATTTAGTCACTCTGCCTCAGGTTATAACCTTTCCCTCTTAATGTTTTTTGAGATAAAGATTTTATATCTTTAGACTATAATCATTCCTTCTTAATGTTTGACAGGATAAAGGTCTATCCATTTTAGACATCATTAGAATATCAGAAACCTCTCCAGTACCTCCCTCCATTGTTTCATCCTAGGTGCCTTCCCCCATTAGGTCATCCTCATCCAGGCACTTCCTCCATTATGTCATTGTTCTTGTTATCCTATAAAAATCTTGCTGTACTTTGAGACAATAGTCTCCTTCAGCCCTGGGACCAACCATGGATCCATTTGGTCCCAGTATATCTCTCTATTTATTAAACTATTAAATTGGTCTCTAATCTCTGTCTTGCTCAGTTTCTCTGGCATTACAGTGTTTGATTGATAGGACGTCTTAAAAATCTGTAAGTTTGTTTAATGTCCACTTTTTTTTTTTGAATATCATAAAAACTATTTTGCTGTATATGCTATTTTTGGCCACAGACCTCATTCTTTTGATTGTTAGTAGATATGATTCCAGAACCTGCAGTCTTATAGTGGCTGCTGTTAAGTTCTGTACAACTGTAATTGTAACTCCATCATATTTGAATTGTTTGTTTCTTGGTTTTTTTTTTTTTTTTTTGCAAAATTTTCTCTTTGATTTCAGGGTTTCAAAATTGGCAATAATGTTCCTATGTGTTTTCCACAAGGCATCTCATTAAGGTGTAATCAATGGATTTTTTTCTATTTTTACTTGCTCATCCTGTTCTATTACTCCAAGCAAATTTCTTGGATTATTTCTTGCATTGTTGTGTCAAAGTCCTTTTTCTTTGCTCACAATTTTCTGGCAGTCCAATTACTGTTAGATTTTCTCGATCTGTTTTCCAGATCTGTCATTTTTCTTTTTTTCTTTTTTTTTTTTTTTTTGATTGATAAAAGAGTTTATTATAGGATTTGGAAGTAAGGTTAAAGTATAGTTAAGGAAATAGGTGAAGGTAGAGACAAAAAAGGCACTGGACACAGTTACATTGGACAGAGGATTCTGGCATGCCAGGCGTAAGGCTGAGATGTTTGGAACTTCTGCTCAACATTTTTTCTTAAAAGATGTTCCACATTTTGTTATATTTTTCACTCTTTATCATTTGTTTTTTTTTTTTTTTTTTTTTCTTTTTCTCATAGCTCCACCGGCTTCCCCTTGCCCAATTCTAATTTTCAAACATTTATTTTCATCCATGTGTTCATTTATGTAATTATATATGAATATTTTCAACTGCATTCACACATGTGTATAACAGCATGATATAAAATTCAGTGGATTTAGAAGTAGAGCTATCAATCACTCACTCATTTCTTAAACATCTAGACACCTCTTATATGTCAAACACTGTGATGAGTACTGGGTTTTTAAAACAAAAGAAATTAAAGCTGATCTCTGACTTCAAGGAAATCAAAACCTAATGTATATACATATTACATACAAACTATACTCAGGATTAATATGAAATAATTAAGGAAGGGAATACAGAATTAAGAGGGGTTTGGAAAGACATGCTATACAAGATAAATTTTTATTTGAACCTTAAAAGAAGTCAAAAAGCTAATAAAAACAGAGTTAAAACATTACAGGCACAGCCAGCAAAGATGCCTGGAGCCAAAAGATGGAGTATCTTGTATGTGGCACAGCATGGAGTCCATTGTTATTTGATTGAATAGTATATGATGGGAACAAAAGTATAAGAATATTGGTAATGTAGGAAAGGGTGATGTTTTTAGGGGCTTTGAATGCCAAGCACAAAATTGTATGTCCTATTCTGGTGGCAGTGAAGAGTGCCTGGAGTTTATTAATTCAATAACATTTTGAGACAACACCATGGAGCACCAGAAATTTAGGTGAATATTGATGCCTTCTTGGTTATCAATAGATTAAAAGCTGGACTCAGATTATTTTTTTCCATTTCCCCCCTTGATGCTGAATTTGATGATGCAACTAGAAACTAGAAAGTGAGGATAACTTAGTTAAAATCACTTTAATAGCATAATAGAGCCAAGGCAAGCTGACTCGTTATTATTATGATAGTCTAGGTGTGAACTGAAAGTGTTCAGTATCAAAGGATATGATGGGGCATATTTGAAAGGCAAGGAAACATGGAATTAGCAATATGTTGACCATGAAACAGGGGTAAGGAACAGGAAGGAGTTTGCACTCATTTTTTTCTGATTTGCTAGAAATTTTCTGTCAAAAATAGCAATATGTTAAATAATCCAAATCATCATTTGTTTCATTTCTCAACAACAAATAATGTTTTCCTAATGTTCTCTATGTTTCCATTTAGAAGCCATTCTTCCTAACATAAATCTCATACACTTCCAATAAGAAATATACCAGAAGAAGAAATAGTAATTGCAATTAGAAGATAAAATGTACATTTTATCAAAAAAGCATATTTTAAAAGTCAACTAAATAGTCTGTGCATTCATTCTACCAGAATATAATCTTAGTAACAAGGAAGAAAAAGAATAGGTAAAATAATACACTGACCATATTTTATAGCTAAATGAAAACCACATCACTACATGTTCTACTAGTTGTTATAAAACCAAACATTTCCTACTTTTCTATTTTTTTTTTTTAATTTAGGTCCTCCACACACTGTGATGACACCAAAGATTTGCTGAATATCTGAATTTATGATCTAGTGCTCACTACTTCAATTTCTGTAAGAACAATGGGCCACACTATTCAGTTTCAGGTTTTCAGTTATGTCTTTATGATCCTGTTGTGTCTAATAGTAATTTTCCCAAGAATCTCTTTGGAAAGTAAACAATGTCTAAATAGCTCTGATAACTGGCCTTCTACAAAGTTGCCTCTCTTTGATGTGATCACATAGGAGAGCAATGAGTGTCATTACTTCCATTTTCTGCTAAGTAACCAAAGACTTACTTTTTCATCCACAGGCATAGTATTAGAAGATGTTAGATATGGAATTCTTTTTTTTTTTTTTTATGGACCACAATATAATACAAAGAGTATCATGACTTTCATTAAATCTTCAGTTAACTATATATATATATATATGTATATATATATACATACATGTATATATATATATAATAAATTTAGGGTTTTCTTTGTTTTGTTTTTTGCTTCTTGGCTTATTCTTCATCTATTCTATTGTGTTCCTGAAAGTGGTAATGAGGATTAATCTGTTCAAATAGATATAACACTGGGTTTCAGTAAATTGAATAAATGATTATTACAAAATGCTTTTCACTTACACTAAAGATGGTCACCATACTCCTTTGTTCACAGTACTACAACTTTCAGAAATTCTACTGGCTATGAGAGTCCATTGTACATCCACTAATAAATATGTTCTTCCAAATGCTAACAAGTTTACAGAATGGAGATGCGTGGATAACTAAGAGAAACACAGGTGATATTAAGTAAGGACCTGACAAGTTTATAGCCATGCCAATTTCATTTTTCCATGGAAATGGCCATTATCACTTAAACATATTATTACCATAATTTTAAAATAATAGATTACTTTATCCTTCATTTATGACATTACCTACAGAGGAATTTAGTTTAGAGTTAGCTTATTTTCTTTGACCTTTAGGACCACAGTAATTTTCATGCTTTCATGCTTTTCTAAATATATTAATAATTTTCTCCATAAAATTTAAGCTTTCTTAATAAGCAGATAAAATGAACTCAAATTTATGCATATTATTGATAAAATTTATTCAGATATTATTTACTTTTACTTTTTGCATTGATATAATAAAATTGATTACTTTTATTTAGCCCACATTAGAAAGCAATATTAGGCAACTGGAGTGGTAGGTACAGTCAGACATATATACTACAGAAACAAGCAGCAACTAATTAACCTGACACGATTTTTCGAATTGTCCAAGTTCATATGCTTAAAGTAAGTGTTTCATTATATACTCTGTTCTACATTGTTAATAACCAGCTCATTAATTTCATGTATTCTGCAATTGAAGATGCATTCTGATCCCTCACTTGCTAGTGATTTACTCTTCAAATTTTCTTGCATATATCTGTGTGTGTCTACATTATCTTCTCTGATAAAAATATTCTTCCTGAGGTCAATCACAGAGTTTGTGTCTCTGGTGCCTACTAAATTTCTTATCATTTAGTAGGTAATAAATATGCTTATAGATCAATTGATTTAATAATTTCCATCAAGGAAAAAAATCATTCTTAAATAGAAGAACTCAAACAACACAGTTAGATGTACCACATTTATTTTGGGACAGTCTTTAATCTTACCCACATCAGTTGTTTTTAAAGAACTAGTCTATTATTTAACCAATAATTGACTTTAATAATATTGATCCTTACAACAGAAAAGAAAAAAAAAAGTTAAATTACATTGATAAGACTGAAAAGTATGCAAAGTATTTTAGAATAGATTTCACTGCAAAGGATTAAAATGTATTAAAGGAGGTAAATACAATTTGGCTGTTTAAAAATCTTTCTGGAAATCTTACTTATGTAGGAAGATTTATTTAGTTTTTTGATTCCAGATTGCGTAGGTACAGTAAAAGCCTCATAAATAGATTCAAGATTGCCGTAAACGTATCAGTAAAAGCATTTATTAGTGTAGTATGTGTACATAGTTTCATTCTGAGTGTTTCCTTCTTACATTGATGTAAATAGCAATCAAGTCATAAAAATGTTATTTTTTCTTATACCAACTTGATGTATGAATTTGAAATTGAATGCTCTCAAAATGGCAAATAATCAATTTTGTTATTAGGCCATGCTAATTAGCTCTAACAATGAGATAGCATGGGGCTATAATCTAAAATAATCTATAAATTGTACACTTTCCCCTGCCAAGCTGGATACCAATCAATGAAATGGGAAGTTGTTAGTGGTATTTCCATTTTCATCTAATCATTATGTTTATATTAATGGTATAAATATATACACAGTTACTCATTAGACATTTCCCAATTTTAACTAAATAGTCTTTTGTGGGTTTCCATGAAGAGACTTTTTTTTTTTTGAATTATCAGTCATTTTGGGGGGAAATAGGGATCAGGAAGGAAGAGGAATTTTTTTAGACTTGGCAAATAACAATATCTTAGGTAAGGCCTTTGAGCAATTTTCAAGACATAACACAAAAAAGAATAATTGTCTTTTCTAAGACAACTTCCTATTTGCATTTTTAAGGTTATATACAAAATATTCTGCAATGTGGGATCATCTGGGCTATTGCTTCTTATATTGCTGCTAAGGAATACTTACATTTATTATTCACAAGTAATTTGGTGAGAGATTTAAGGTAATTTCCTATATAAAAATTTGACTTGTTTCTGATAAATTCTTTTTTAGAGAGTCATAATGAGGATGATGATGATTGAAGTTGATATTTAATAATTTTGAAAAGTGCTATGCTATTTTATTTGGAAGTCTCAACAACACTGAATTTGAGAGACTAAGAGAGATTAAGTCATTTGCCCATAGATATTCAGGTACTAAATAGCAGAAGCAAGATTCAAAGACTTATATTTCTAGGCTCCAAGTTAAATATTTTTTATCATTCAGCTACATTTAATCATCTCTTACAGATTAAAGTTCCCCAGATTACTTCATCAAGTGTCAATACCCACAATGAACTATTTTGACCATATCACTTGAATTTTCTTGGTTATTTTTTGGTTTGCCTTTTCTTTTTTGCAGATCCTTAAGCTTCTGTCTCTTTCTCTCTGTCTCTGCTTATCTTTCTCTATCACTATCTTTGTCTCTGTCCTTCTTTTTTTGCCTCTTTCTCTGTCTCTCTGTGTTTTTTGTCTCTGTATCTATTTTTATCTCTGTCCCTGTCCATATCTCTGTTTATCTGTATATATCTATCTCTGTCCCTCTCTGTGTGTGTTTCTTGATTGTAATAGATCTTTTGCACCTTTTTAGGGGAACTAATTTTCCCATTTTACTTCCCCTTTCCTCTTTTTCCAGTATTGACCTTTTACCACTCCTTAATGTCTATTTTTTTTTTTTTTATGTCACATCCACAGTCCATGTAAGGTTCGCTCTGTCCCAGTGACAAATACAGTTCTCAAAAGTTACAGATATCATTTTTCCCATCTAGGGATGAAAACAGTTTAATCATTAAACAATATATATTTTTCCTATTTACCTTGGCTTTGAGCACAGGAGCCCCTTGTCTTTGTAGGTGGTAGCTTTGCTTGCTCTTTTGAGGAAACAGCCTGGTTTCCCTGAGTTTGTCTTCTGAGCTGGGAATGTAAACTGCTCCACTTTTATGATCCTCTACTGAGCCAGGATTGAGGGTCTTAGTTACTGATTTGCTATTTGCTGTGATTAAGAGCCTCTCATTGGCTTTTCCAGAGTCTGTCTGAGCTGGGCTGAACACCTTTTTCAACCAAGTGAGATTGATCTTTCCTGAAGTTTCTTCAGTCTTTTTTGAGCAGGAGAGTGGTTTCATTCTGTCAGATTCTCTTCATAGACTTGTTTTCATGTGGTATACAAGAACAACCGAGAGAGCTCAAGCAGCTTCCTGGCTTTTCTCTGTCATCTTGGTTCCAACTCCAAAAGTCCCACTTTTCTATCTCTTTCTCTTTCTCTCTGTCTCTCTGTCTCTGTCTGTCTGTCTGTCTGTCTGTCTCTCTCTGTCTGTCTCTCTCTTCTCTCTCTCTCTCTCTCTCTCAATCACACACACACACACACAGACACACACACACACACACACACACAAGCTTTCCCTTTCCCTCAGTGGGGAGGATCATGGAGAGGTCGATATTGGATTCAGGTGAAAAATTAAGTAATGTCTGCATTGGCTATTCTATTTAAATAAAGTTTCAAGAGGAAGTCATACAATTAGAGGGATGGTCCACAGCCTTAAAGCACTTTTAATTTGTATATTCCAGTACAAAATTTATTTTCCAAGAAAAAGAGGTTTCTCAAGCATTATGGAGAAACATTGAGATTTATTTTCATTTTGGAAGCCATGGAAAAGCTTTAATTCTGGGAAGTCGATGAGATATATATTATTCTGGGCATTTTAAGATATCTCTATCTCCTCCTACCTATCTAATCCCTATATGTATGTGTATACATACACCATATATACACATAACATAGATAAGATTACAATCTTTATTTTTTTAATAGCCTTTTATTTACAGGTTATATGTATGGGTAACTTTACAGCATTGACAATTGCCAAATCTCTTGTTCCAATTTTTCCCCTCCTTCCCTCAAACCCCTCCCCCAGATGGCAGGATGACCAGTAGATTTAAATATATTAAAATATAAATTACATACACAATAAGTATACATGAAGGTTACAATCTAAAATTATTATTAATTGATTTATGGACTTATGTATCTATATCCATAATTTATATGTATATATCTTCCACTAAAATTCTTCCCAAATACCTCATTATGATTTTGGAGATAAGCCTGAGTACTTTAATATCATAGTAATGAAACAGGAACAGTCTTTTCTAAATGGATTTTAATAGTAGACTCTGAGTCTGAAATTTGAAGAGCAATCTAAGCTGAAAGATTAATAGATTGTTGGCCAAATGATATTTATATATAATCACATTCATAGTCATTCACAATACATTAATACACATATAAACAATATAAACAAATACACATGTGTATGTGTATAAATATACATATATATTCATATGTATATCTATATATTCATGTGTACATATACATCTGTATAGTTGTGGTTATATTATGGATAGAGATGATATAGATATAGATGATAGTTATAGATTTAATAGACTGGATATAGATAGAAAATTGGCTACAAATATATGTGATTATGCATATGGACATAGAAAAAGAGAAGAGACAGAGACTGAGACAGAGACCATTGCAGAACAATTCAGGCAAATTTTCTTCTAAGGAGGAAAAAAATACTTGTGATCTGTATTGGTAGAAAAGGTAATCAAGTTCATGGAATGATGATATAGTCATATATACTTATAAAGACCCATATATTTATGTTGGTATGTATGGTTGAATATAATTTGTAGAACATTATCTGTTCAAGTGTAAATCCAATTCACAGTGCTTATAAAAATAATATTATATAATTATAAAATATGCTTATCAAAAATGAAGTTGTATTTTGTGCAGAAGCTTCATGTTCTGTTTAAAGTCAAGAAATCCATTGAGTTGTTACAAAAACCATTTCTGCTCTGCTTGGGGTAGCTTTGTTTGCTCCTGAAATTGTAAATGAAATTCATCTTAAATTTTCCAGATTGACTAGTTTTGTAGTCCTTGGGATCTCTCAATGTTTGTCAAAGTCCTAAGGTATAATAAATATTTAATAGATGCTTTCAAATTTATCCCTACAAAAACATCATTTGATTGTAGCCCTCTAAGAAAAAGATTTATTAATCATGAAGGACTGAAATATACATTTTTACCTTAAGGAAACTTTTATTTACAATTTAAAATGTTAATCTTCCAAATGAATTGGTTACTTATGGAATTTTTATTATTGCAGAAATCTTAACTTTCCATTTTTACAATCATGAACAAAAAAGATGTCATTGGTTCATTTATCACCAAACTCTTGATTTATATGCTAAATTACAAGATTTAGAAACTCATTTGTCCAAGTTATTCCAGAAGCCATAATAAATTCGAAGTTATCTAAAAAAGTAGAACTCACAAATTCTGATTCTGCTTATTCAAAGACTATTAGTTTTTATATACCCAATAATGCCAAAACCAGAAGGTTGTGGGCAGTCCTATGCTTGTAAGTATTTAACAATGAATTCTCAAAAATGCACATATAACAATTTTTAAAAATTATTTTTCCCAGTTACATGTAATTTTTTAAATTTTCAGTTATAGATGTACATCCATTTATTTGTTTGTTTTTACAAATATCCTTATGAGTCAAGTTGGGAGAGAAAAATCAGGCTTGGTAGGTTTGGTTTGGGTTTTTGTGAGAAACTAGGAAAGCTCAAGCAGCTTTCTGGCTTCACTCTGCCATCTTGGCTCTGCTCCTGGAACTTCATATAACATTTAAAAAATTTAGTACGCACTCAAACTGTTTATATATGTTTCTTAAATCTAAAAATAAACATAATGATCATTTTTTTTAGCATTTCCTGATGTCTGAAGTGAAAATATACACACTGGACATTTAACAATAGGATTTCAATAATTAATCAGGTCTGGCTCCAGCAAATTCTTGGTTATGTTTTTATTCTAGAAATTTAGTATTCCTTTACTCTTTCCATTTACTTTTAGCATTCAGTTGCTGATAAAGTTCATGTAGTATACCAATTCATGATTAATAGCTGCTATTTATATAGTTGAAAGTCATTCCTGTCATTTGTCTGAGGTCACATTGTTGTCTACCACATTCAGTCCTCAAACTTTCATTTCCAAAGTCACACAACTCTCCACTGCCTTGCAATGAAGTAGGAATAAAACTAGTGATAGAACACTTTCTCCTTTTCTTTTTTTTTATTAAAGCTTTTTATTTACAGAGCATATACATGGATAATTTTTTCCAACATTAACCCTTGCATAACCTTTTGTTGCAAATTTCCCCCTTCTTCCCCCCAACCGCCTCCTCTGTCTAGCAGGTAGTCCAATACATGTTAAATATGTTGAAATACATGTTGAATCCAATATGTGGATATTGGATACATATTTATACAGTTATCTGGTTGCTCAAGAAAAATCAGATCAAGAAGGAAGAAAAATAAAGACTGAGAGAAAAAAAAAACAAAATGCAAGCAAATAACAGCAGAGTGAGAATGCTATGTTGTTACTTTCTCTTTTTCTTAGTAAAAATGATTATAAAAGGAGACAAACCAATAAACTAAGTTCAGGTTCATATGAACCTGAACAGTCCTAGACTGATGCTATAAACCCCCAATTAAAATTTTGAATGTATATAGCAGGATGTCTAACCATGTGATAAAGATATTATCTCCTTAGTTTGCTGCTTAGCTGAAACAGGAAATGCATTTAAAAAGCAATGGATGAGCAGACACACTTTTTCTTTTTTTTTTCTTTTTTGGCTGCTCTTTGCTGTCTGGTTGTATTTTGGTGAAAGAGGAGCCATCATCCTATAAAGGGAAAGTCCTTGAATTCTCTTTATTTATGGAAAACATGTGGACTCGGTTCTCTGCCTTGACAATTTCCTTTTATTTTAATAAAAGGAATTTAAAGGCAATTGTCCAAGACTGGATCTTATGCCAGGTTTTACATCCAGTTTAGTATAGATGCTTTAAAGAGTAAGAAATAGTTTTCAAGATCTAACCCACTACTAGTAAAAGTTTTCATTCAGCAGCAAAATTATATAATGGGGTTAGAAACTACACCAGCATAGACATTCAAGCTGATGGTGTTAGAGAAAGATATGCCTCTACTCCTTCGGTGGCATCCCTAGAATTATGAAGGGAGATATTCCTCAATGGTGTTAATGATTTCAGTTTCCTCACTACATGACCAGGTCTAGTTGAATTATATAGTGTTAAATATTTTCTCTTTTTTGATCATCTTCTGGGTTCACACCCATGTATTTGCTAAGGGAGTGTCTCTCTCTCTCTCTGTCTCTCTCTCTCTCTCTCTCTTTCTCTCTCTGTCCTTCTCTCTCTCTTTCTCTCTCTCTCTGTCCTTCTCTCTCTCTCTCTCTCTCTCTCTCTCTCTCTCTCTCTCTCTCTCTCTCTCTCTCTCTCTCTCTCTCTCTCTCTCTCTCTCTCTCTCTCTCTCTCTCTCTCTCTCTCTCTCTCTCTCTCTCTTTCTCTCTCTCTCAATCTCTTTCTGTTTTGAGAGGCAATTGGGGTTAAGTGACTTGCCCAGGGTCACCCAGCTAATAAGTGACAAGTCTGTGGCCAGATTTGAATTCCTGTCCTACTGACTCCAGGGCTGCTGCTCTATCTATTATTCCATCTTGTTGCCTGAGAGATTGTTTTAAAGGGCAATAACTAGAGGATAAAAGAGAGGTTATGCTTCTCTCTTCAAGTCTTGCAAAGGATATGCTTCATCAGAATCTGGATCCAGACAACATTTGTACTCTAAAGAAGAGAGTTCCTTTAACCATCTCGTTCACTAAATACTTTAGCTTGAGATACACTGAATGGATCTCTCTCTCCTGCTTCCCTCTTCTCAAGAAACATCTAGGACACAATCAAGCATTAGTCACAGTGATTATCTTGACTACATTACATGTGAAGTACATAGGAGGCCAACAGCAATGATTGATAATCAAAGCTTCTTTTTCCAGTTAGGCTACATATAACTCACATTAATTGAAATAAAAATTATGCACTTGCTTTGAATGGAGAAGGCACCTGCTGACAACTCTAGGAAATATTTTATGTTACTATCAAAACCAAAAACCAAAAACCAAAAAACCAAAAAACAAAAGAACCTCTCACTGTATTGTCTCCTTCATATAGGAATAGAAATGAAAATCATTTACAGAGAGAACATTTGCTTACTGTTAAATTAATTGTAAAGTGGTTGGGCATGAGGGTCAGTGAAGTGACTTGACACCAGTCTTTAAAAGAAGAATAAATTAAAACATTCTTTTCCAAGTTAAGAACTCCTAGAAGATCTATTTAGTATTGGGCTAATTTCCTTGATAGCAATTCTCCTCTGATTAACAGGAGAGTAGCTAAAATATCTTATTGAAATCTTCATCTTTGGAGGGCTTTTATCTTGTTGTGCTTGGGGACTCCTAACAAGCTATCATGGAAAAAAAATGTTTTGTTTTTCCCTTTTATTCCCTTCACAGTTATGCACAGAACTTCAATAGAGTGGGAATTTCTTTTCTCTCATCTCTTAGAGATCACTAAAGATTATCCTTTCAAAACCTCAGTGTCTTAAAAAGTGCTTGCCTCCACCTCCCTCACAAAAAATAAATTTGACAGTATTTTACTCAGGCCATTTCTTATCTCAAGAACAAAAACCATGGGAGAGCTTTTTTAGTACGTTTTTCAAAAACTAAATTGCTTGCCAAATTGCTTTCTAGGCACCAAGTCAAAAGTCTTTTAGATTTGAATTATGTGAAAAATAGAACAGCTTTCCTGAAAGTCATGTGAGTTGTGTCAAAGTCTTAAGTAAGGAATGTCTATGATTAACCCAAGAAAATGAACTCTCCCTAATGATTTAGTTGACTTATTTATCCAATGAGTTAAATTTCCCTCAAAAATGGGTGTGAATTATCAACAGTTCAGGTAGTATACCAATCAATGATCAGGAATTATTCTTTATTACACCAAATAAATCTTGAATGAAATAATTAACCAATTAAGAAGTGGGAAATACATCATAAAGCTGTATACATTAGTGATTATTGAAGATGTATACTTGCTTACATAAATTAGGGTTATGTATGATCATCTTTTAGATTCATTAACCCATGTTGCCAAACATTTCAGTTGATTAACAGTTCTACAAATCTTTTGATATTGAGCTAAAAGCCTTAATGGTCTTTAAGCATGGAAGGATTTTGAAAAGATTGATAATTATTTAATTTATTAACATAACTTAGTTCTACATGATACCAAGAAACCCTAAATTATTGAACTTCAAGGACATATAGTTATTGTTCCAAGAAGCTCATTAATAGCAATTTACCTGTTTAGTCTAGTATTCTGAGAGAAAATTATGGAAATCAGAAGTAGAGAATAACAAAGAAAATGAAAAGAATTTGTTTTCAACAAGTTCTCAAATAGAGTTGCCTTTTCAAATTGAAACACATTCATTCCTCTCTTCTCTCTTTTTCTTTCATTTGCTTTCCTAGGTAAATATATGGGCATAAATCAGAATTATTATCCTAAATTGACACTGAAATTAAAATGGCAAAATGGATCAAGCCTATTATTAACTTGGTAACAATAGATAGCAATAAAATATATAGCATGGATACTTCAGGTTGAAGTTACCCTGATATTTTTGGAAATGTTCTGTTATTCTTATCATCTCAAGATTCAGCATTGTGATTTTTCTATAGCCTAAACACCAAACTCAATGAATATGCAATGAAGTCAAACCAATTTCTTATTTGCCAAAATGACAATGTGTTTAAATGATGCATATAATTTTGAATTATCTGTCTTTGGATATCTAGTCTAATATAATCACCTTTCCTAATTACATTTAACATAAACAGTAAGAATTATGACTCTAGTTGGCAATCATGTTCAGTGACATATTTGCTATTATAAATTTTATTGAACATTAATACTACCACATTTCTTTCATCGTAAACCTCATTGTCCTTTATGTTTTAGATGTAATATTTTTTGCCAATACATTTTATATCAATGTGTCATTTGTTCTGAAAAAGATGAACATAAACTTAAAGTGTTAATTGGATTAGAGATTAAAACTATTATTTTAACAATAGGATCTGGTGAGATCTTAACATGATTTGCATTTTAACCATTTTTGCACATGTTTAAATGAGATTACTATATTGAAGGCATTTTTTTTTAAGCTATTTAGAAGAGCGTCATATACAAAAACAGCAAGTTGTAATGCAATTTACTTGTATTTTCATTCTCTTGCATGGTTAAGTACTAATAATTGTTTTTAATAAATGTTAATAATAATGGTAATATTTTCTGATTCATTGGGAGGAGTTTCCTAATAAGACCCCACTATCCAATTTACTAATGGTCCTCTTTTTCTCCAAGTACACTCCAGCACAATTGGAAGGGACAATCTTGGAGACTGCCATTTTTTTTTTTTTTTTTGCTAAATAATTTTGGAAGATGAGAGGATAGTTGAATGGATTGACTATTCTTTCCCCAAACTTAAAACTTAATTGAGTAAAAATAGACCTAATAGTTATTTACATTAATCAAAACCTCCTACATACACCAAGCTAATATGATAAGAAGTTTTTTTTTCTTGAAATGTGCCAAACGCAACAATGAAGACCGCTCAGAAAGACTAACATTCCAATATTTAGCAATTTCCACTTTTTGGAGACAGGATGAGTAATATCAGACTGCAAATGTGTGGTTAAGAATTCAAAAAACAATTGAAAGAGGGGTATGGAATCTCCTAAAGCAATAGTTTAGTTTCTTTGCTCTTTGTCCTTTTTTCATTTCTTCCTTGTGCCTTTGTTTTGCCAGAGTTCCCTTTTAGTGTTCTGCCTCAGTTTCCCTAAATTTTCCTGCCTTAGTTTCCCTAATTGTTTTGCCTCAATACCTCAGTTGCAACCCCCCTTTTCTGCTCATTAGGGCTGATATAACTTAGGGGTGGTTACTCTAAGGTTATGAATTGTAAATGTGTAAATTCAAGATTAGAAGGAGTTCAGACTTCCTGGCTCCTTACTTCTCCTAAATTATCAGAATTTATGGTCCTACCCCCTCAACATGTCAGGGACTGATGGTCCCTGCCTGGAAATTGAGAACACTCTCAATGTTTTGACCCCATTCCTGCCTTTCTCTATCCAAGCTTAGAGCCACGTGTGTATATATATTTCATGGGAACCTCACATTGGCTGCTGGATTCTTTGAGAGGAAAGTCTGATTCAACCCTGAGGCCAGAAATGGATCCTTTTGGTCCCAGAAAATTTCTCCCTCTCAGAAATCCAAATAAAATATTAAAAACTTTCTAATCTCCATCTTGCCACAGTTTCTCCAACATTACACCTTCACAACCAGTTAATGAAAGTATGTTTAGATTTGTATCCATGAACCAAAAAGTGATAATTAAATAGTGAGTCTGTTTTGAATGTAGAACTTATTCTGTACTCTATTCAATTGATGTTACATATTGTTGTTCTTAAATGTAATCTTTTCTGACTAGAATTTTCAACATCTTAGACTGCTGTTTTCTCGTTTGTGACAGATTAAAAAACAGACAAAAAATATCTGGATTGAATCCTTCCCATGAAAACATTTGGCCTCATTCAGTTTTCCTGAACTTCACTGAATCAGTATTTATTCCTTTTCATAAAATGAAGATGCATAGAAATTGCATCATAAAAGTGGCATAATGATACACCAAATGCTATCAGGTCAATCTCTGTTCAAATTTTATAGCCTCAAGGTCATCACAGATAAAACTATTTGGCAACATTTCTGTTATTATTTGTTGCCTTTTCTCTGTGGTTACTTCCTACTCCCTACTGCTCTCATTATTTATGCATTTAGAAGATTTTTTTACCTTTCTACACAAACATACACACACATACACACACGTATGTATATATTGGTCTCTCTTGAATCCATTACTGATATGAGTACCAACTCTCCTCCCTCATCTAATTCCTCTGTGCCAGTTCTTCCTCTTACAACATGATTTTTTTGGCAAGGAAATCCTGAAATTCTGGCAATTCATTCAAAATTTATTTCCCTTCACATTATGCTTAACTGTTATGATATTTTTGACCACAATACTAATTTTTAATAATAGTTTTTTATTTTTCAAAATACATGCAAAATAGTTTTCAACATTCACTCTTGCAAAACCTTGTGTTCCAATTTTTCTCCCTTCCTTTCCTCCTCCCCTTCACATAAATAGCCAATAATCCAAAATTGGTTAAATATGTGCAATTATTCAAAACATTTCCACATTTATCATGCTACACAAGAAAAATCAGGTCAAAAGGGGAAAAACACACCCTGAGAAGTAAACAAACAATAGCAACAACAAAAAAAGGTGAAAATACTATGCTTTGATACACATTCGGTCTCCATAATTCTCTGTCTGGATGCAGATGGCACTTTCTATCATTAATCTATTGGAATTGCCTTGAATCACCTCATTGTTGAAAAGAGCCAAATCCATTACAATTAATCGTCACATAATCTTGTTGCTGCTATGTATAGTTTCTCTTGATTCTGCTCATTTCGCTTACCATCAGTATCAGTTCCAGACTTTTCTGCAATCAACCCTCTCATCATTGCTTATAGAATAATAATATTCCATTACATTCATATACTATAACTTATTGAATCATTCCCCAACTAATGGGTATCCACTAAGTTTCCAGGTCCTTGCCACTACAAAAAGGCCTACTACAAACATTTTTTTTTTTTTACTTGTGGGTCCTTTTCCCTTTTTAATGATCTCTTTGGGATATGGACCCAGTAGAGACACTGCTGGATCAAAGCGTATGCACAGTTTGATAGTCTTTTGGGCATAGTTCCAAATTGCTCTCCAAAATTATTTTGTTCTTCCAAGACCTGCAGGCTTTTAATATAGCCACTGGTGTTTCTTGTGATTCTAAATGTTTCATTTAGAATTTAAATTAAATTTAAAATTTAAATTCATTTAGGATTCCATATTTGAATGGTGTTTTTATTTTCTTCTTGCAAGAAAAAGTTTCCCCTAGATATGGGGATTTTAGAATTTGGCAATGATGTTCCTGTAGGTTGTCCTCATAGCATCTCTTTCAGTGGTGATGGGTAAGATTTTTTCAATTTCTCTATTCCCATAGTAACAATCTAGGTGATGAAAATTCCTGTGGCCTGAGCTTGAGGCTATCTTCCAACCCAATGAGTTCACAGCTTGCTGTTTCAGGAAACTAGCCTGGAGATGTTTGTACTTCATAAGGGTAAAGCTGTGTCCTGCCATCTTTCTTCAGATCTTTTCTGATTGTTTCTGGAGGACCACTCTTTTGCCCCAGTTCCTTTTTGTTTTTGAACTGTTCTACATTTGCCCTGAAGCTCAATTCTGTATTCTTTGTGGGGGAAATTTGGAGATGTAAAATTTTCTGACCTACTTGCCATCTTCTCAGAATCCCTTTTCCTGAAAGCAGTTTTCTGTATTGGTTTTGGATTTATAATTTGTAAAAGCTAATTGACTCTGAAGGAAATATTTTTAAGGCAGGATAATGTGCATAAAAGAGAGAATTTCCAAAACCCTTAATGTTTATAGAAAAAAATGCAACACAACATCACCCTTTGAAGACTGCAGAACAAATGTTAGGTTTTTAAATTTTTATTTCTTAAAATATTGTTTTCTTAATATATGAATTATTAGAATTCTGTATAGCTTCCTCTAAAAGTTAAATATTTTAAGATTTATTAATTTTATATTTTCTCACAATTGAATTTAAAACCTTCTTGTATATTTGTTTTGAAAACTTTTGAATTTAAAATTCTCTTCCTTATCCCCAGCCCTCATTAAGAAACCTTATGTGAAGTTATGCAAAGCATTTCCATAAAAGTCATGTTTTGAAAAAATATATAGATCTCATACCCTATTAAAAGCCCTAAAAATAAATGTAAAGAGAGAGAGACAGAGACAGAAAGGAAAGAGAGAGAGAGAGAGCAACAGAGAGAGAGAGAGAGTATAACTCAATTTCTTAATTTGTATTCAGATATAGTAAGTATCTTCTCTGTGTATGGAAAAAAGTTTTTCATCATAAATCCTTCAGAGTAGTTGTGGATCACTGTATTGCTGAGAATAACAAAGTCATTTACAGGTGGTCATCTAAGAACAGTGCTATTATTTTGTATACAGTACATTTCACTTTGTATAAATGAATAGAGGACTTTCCAAGTATTTTTTTTCCCCAAGAGAATCCTGGTCATCATTTCCAATAGAACAATAATATTCCATGACAATCACATACCATAATTTATTCAGGTGTTCTCAAAAGGATGGGCATCTCCTCAATTTCCAAATTTTTGTCCTGAGAAAAGAGTTGCTACAAATATTTTTGTACATACAGATCATTTCCCTTTTTAAAAAATTTCTTTTGGCATTTGAGCCTTAGTAGTGATATTGATGCTATTTGAGTGGTCTAGATTCCTGGTGGTCTCGAGGTTAGTGGCTATAAGAGAGTTATCAAGAATCCCCTTTAAATTGACCTTTAAATTTAAATTCTAGGGGTGAAAGAATTCACTCATTCCAGAATATTAGTGGCAAAATAAAAGTTTATTGTTAGATAGAAATCAGTTTATCCAGAGACTGACTTCTATAGTGGCAGATCTATGGAAAATAGAGTTTTGCACTGAGAATGCACATCCTAGTGGACAGAAAGTCTTGGCAGCTGAGTAAGCTACCGAGGTCCATCTGCAAAGACTTTAGTTGATGGAAACTCATTACATTGGTTGTCTTGGTAGGGGTTGGGAAGCCCGATCAGATCAGAATCAGTGGGGGATAGGCAGGCCAAGCAAGTCAAAATGGGGGCTGGGATAACCTGAGCAGATCAGAACGAGAGGAGGCTGGGAAAGCCTAAGGTGGATTAGATCCAGTGGGGGCTGGGGCAAGCCCAGATCTCCTATTGGAATTCAAAGGGATGCTTTTGACCAGGATTGTGAATCAAAGGCTCTGGCAGCCAGGAAAGACAACTTTGTCTGGGGAGGAGATGCCTCAGCCAGGAGGAGCTGGGAATCTGAAAGGAATCACAGATCAATAGGAAATATACTTTCTTAAAGGGACTCCAACCCTCTTCAATATTACTGGGTCAAAAGGATTTCCATGAATTTGTAGTCCTTTGGGCATAAGTCATTATTTTTGATCAGTTATTAATTGAGGCTTGCTATTTGCTTGCTTATTTATTTACTTTTTTGTGTCTAGGCAGTTGGGATTAAGTGATTTGCCCATGGTGACAGAGCTAGTGAGTATTAATTGTCTGAAAGCAGATTTGAATTCTGGTCCTTCTGACTTCAGGGGTGGTACTCTATCCATTGTGACATCTAACTATCACTATGGTTCTTAAGTTTTATAAATTTGATTCAGTTCCCTCTATGTTTGAGAAATGAGGCCAAATCACAGAATATTTTTCAATTTTTAACAGTTATTAATGCTAACTGCATTACCCTCCATTTATTCTATTCTCTTTCTCCTTTCACCTTGTCCCTCCTCAAAAGAGTTTTTCTTCTAACTATTCCTTTTCCCAACATGTCATTTCTTTTATCATCCTACCCTCTTCTAATATCCTATTTCCTTTCTGTTTCCTTCAGGGTAAGATAGATTTCCATACCCCTGTTGAATGTGTATGTTGTATATTCTTTGAGCCAATTCTGATGAGAGTAAGGTTCACTAACTCACCTTCTCCTCTCTCTTCTCCTACACTATAAGAGTTATTTCTTGTCTTTATTATACCAGATAATTTAGACCATTCTATTTTTCCCATTTCCTTTTCTCTAAGTAGATTCCCCTCTCACCCTTTAATTTCATCATTTTTACAGATATTATCCTTTTATATTCAACTCATACCTGTGCCCTGTGTCTAAATAAATTTCAAATTGCCATAATAATGATAAATTTCTAACAAGTTACCATTATTACCCTCCCATTTAGGAATGTAAATAGATAAACCTAATTAAGTACCTTATGATCTCACTTTATTGATTACTTCCTTATGTTTCTCCTTAGTCTGCTATTTCAAAATCAAATTTTCCATTTAGCTCTGATCTTTTCATTGAAAATACTTAGAAATCCTCTATTTCACTGAAGATTACCTTTTCCCCTGAAGGATTATACTCAGTTTTGCCAAGTAAGTGATTCTTGGTCATAATTCTTGCTCCATTACTCTCCAGAATACCATATTCCAAGCCCTCCAGTCTTTTAATGCAGAAGCCACTAAATCTTGTATTATGCTGAGTGTGGCTGCACTGTACTTGAATTGTTTCTATCTGGATGCTTGCAATATTTTCTCCTTGACCTGAGAGTTTCAGAATTTGGCTATGATATTCCCAGAAGTTTTCATTTTGGGATCTTTTTGGTGTCTCTGGTCTGAGAGGTCTGGAAGTGATCAGTACTTCTGACTGATTCAGAAGTCCTGCTTTGTTGATGCTGGTGTCAGGGTTGGGGCTAGGGCTTTGCTGGCATGGCTTGTATTGGAATTGTGTAATGCTTTTCCATCCTGTTGTCACAGATCTTTTCTGCAGATGTTCCTAATTGTCTTTTGTGTCTCTGGATTAAGCTGTCTAGAAACTTAGAGTATTAACATTGATTGAGAGATCCCAAGACCGGTTCTTGATTTTCTGACCCAGGGTTGGGGTTGGGACTGGGTCTATGTTGGTGAGAACTGAGCACTGGATTCCCAATCTGGTATCACAGAGATTTTCTGCTGATTTTCTCAGTTGCATTAAGCTGGAAAATATTTTACTCTGTCTTTTAGCGTGTTCTGATGTTCTAAAATTTGTTTAGAGTACTTATCAAAAAAAAAAAAAAAAAAAAAAAAAAAAAAAGGAGTGAGTACATCTACTTGAAGTTGAAAAAGAACTGACTTTCCAAAAAGAGAGACAAGATAGTGGAATAAAGGTTGAACTTGGCCCAATCTGTCTCAAAACCTTAACCCTAACCCTAGGGTTATTGTTATTTTATTAATTATTACTATACATGTTACATATATATATATATATATATATATATATATATATATTCCTCTCTTGCTAAATAATTTTATTTACACTTTATTTTTTAATGATCTTCTTTAATTTGTATTGTTACATGATATAGAAATATTTTTATCTTCATTTATTTTCTTAATTTGAAAAAAAAATCATCTGTAGTAGTTCTTTCCTAAAAAGAACTATTTTTTTGCATTTTTTTTTCCTTTATTTATATCTTTCTATGATAATCCAGAACATAATTTCCCATTCAAGGATATATCCACAGTGTCAAAGTATTTTCTTGAAAGATAAAAGGTATGGAAACCAACTGAAAAGAAATGCTAGAGGAAAAAGAAACTTAAAAAAGTATTAATTTAAATTTGAAAAGATTAAAGAAACTTAGGAAATGAAAGAAAATGCTAGAAAATATAAGAAATGAAACCTAATAACCTATTGATGGCATGATTTACTTATTATCTTTTCTGATGCTCCATAATATCATTAGTTAATACTCATTGATAAAGAGGAATACCTATATCTTCTTGTTATCTATCATTTTAAAATTTCACTTTTTTCTTTTCTTATTGCTGTTGATTGATAGAATTTCTAAATTTCTATCAAATGAAAGCAGACATCTCTGTTTTGATTTTCTTATTTTTTGCTACTGTATTTGGAAAAATTCTAATGCATCCCATTAGATATGGTGCTTACTTTTAGTTAGAAACAGATACTTTTTTTTAAAATAGTAGCTAGATGTTTACAATGTATAATTTTAAATTATACATTAGTTTTATACTTTGTAAAGGGATTTGTTATTAATCCATTAAAACACCCATATAATTTAAGTGCTTTTTTAATGTGATTATTTTGATTGTCTAATTTCAAGCTATTTTTGCAGTCCTGATATAAAAATAATTTTGTTATAGTGAATGATTCATTGAATGAATTACAACTTGTCTATTTAAAAAATGAAAATGTGAAATGATATTATTTATTGCTGATATTGGTTTGTGGTGAGCCTTCTTTCCTTTTACCAGTTATCCTTCAAATCTTCATATTACTTTCCTTATGATCCTGCCCAAATCCCTGTTTCACTGTTAGCCATTTGAAATGACCATTACAATTGTGGCAGAATTGATCCACAGCACTATTTGAGAACAATATCCAACATGATGTACCATCTCAAAGAATTGACAGATCTGATCAGAGGAACAGCTAAATTCTGTCATCTTCTTTCTCCTCCTCTATGGGATAAAGAAAAGACTGGGTTGTTCTTGAATTCTTTCCAGATGAACTCCTTTATCAAGTTCATTTTTGCTTCCTGTCTGTTTTTGACAAAGCAGGCTAATCTATAGAGATGGTAAAGAAAATTTTCCTCAAGAAAAAGAAAAAAGAATGGAAAACTTGGCCATTATCTGCTTTTCTATAATGTTTTTTTCCCCCTCATTGAAAGTTGCTAGAATTATCTCTGCACCATTTCCAGTATATAATGACTGTAATAGTACCACTATGATGTCAAGTATATTTGCAATGGGAATAAAAGATTATTAGATTAGTGGTTTCAGAAATGAAGGGAAATGTCACATGATGATATCAAACAGGATACAAAGCTTTCTACTTGATCTGTTAGATAGTTGGTGAAACAGCCTTTATGTTTTATGCCAGGCATTGTATTAAATACCAAGTATACAAAGGGAAAGGGAAACCATCTATGTTTTTGAGGAATTTTGTCTAATGGGAGACACAATATGTAAACAAATTAAATATATACTTAAAGAAAAGGTACTAAGATTCAGGGCAACTAGGAAAGAATTTTTTTGTAAGAGGTAAGACTTTGGCTGAAACTTGAAGCAACTCAAGTAACCCAGGAAGAAAATGAAGTAAGAATTAATTTTAGACTTGAGTAAGAGTTAGTAAAAATGTCAGGACATGGAAGATAAAGTGTTATGTCCAAGAAATAACATAGAGGCCAATATTATAGGACCACAGAGTATGTGGCATGGATATAAGAATGGTTAAAAAAGAAAATCCCAGCTTATTAAGAACTTTAATGCCAAATGATTTTTATGGTTGATCTTGTAGATTATAAGGAATCATTGAAGTTTGTTGAATATATGGGGGGTATTAATGGAGGAAGGTCTTGAATGGTTATAGTCTGTTTCAAGAAAATCAGTTTGACAACTGAGTTCAGGGTGGACTGAAGTAGAGAAAAATTTGAAGCAGGGAGAACAAGCAGTAGGTTGCTACAATAAGTGAGGAGTGAGGTAGAGGGAGAGAGAGAAAGAGAGAGAGAGAGAAAGAGAGAAAGAGAGAGAGAGAGAGAGAGAGAGAGAGAGAGAGAGAGAGGAGTTGAGAGCTAGACTGCAAACCTGAGTGACTAGGAAATTGGTGGTACCCTTAAAAATAATAGAGAAATTAGGAAAAGGAGAAGTTTGGGGGCAAGGATAAGTTCACTTTTTGACATGTTGACTCTGAGGTGTTTACCTGAAATTCAGTTCAGCATGACTAAATTAGAGATTATTTGAATGGAGGGCTGGAGAGAGTAGGGCTGAACAAGTAGATCTGAGAGTTATTTCTGTAGGGTAATAATTATATCCAACAGAAGTAATAACATTCCAAGTAAAACTATATGGAAGAAGAAAAGAAAACCTAGAATAACACTATCTCCTTTTTAAGTCCTATACATAGCACTTTCTTTTCATATTAAACAATTCAGTAATTATTATAATGACCTCAGGAATTCTAACATAACAACTTTTTAGTTTATTTTTTATTATTTTTTTAATTAAAACTTTTTTATTTTGAAAACATATGAAAGATAATTTTCAACATTAGCCTTTGAAAAAGCTTATGTTCCAAATTTCCTTCCCTTCCCTCACTCTCTCCTCTAGATGACAAGTAATCCGATATGTTAAAAATGTGTAATTCTTCCATAAATATTTACACAAGTATATAAGAAAAATTATATAAAAAGGAGAAAAATGAGAAGAAAACAAAATGCAAGCAAACAACAATAGAAAAGGTGAAAATTCTATGTTGTGATCCAAACCCAGTTTTTACAGTCCTCTCTCTGGGTATAGATAGTTCTCTTCATCAGAAGACCATTGGAAATGACCCGAATCCCCTCCTTGTTGAAAAGAACCACTTCCATAAGAATGGATCATACTATAACCTTGCTGTAACTGTGTACAATAACATAACTTTCAATAATTCATTTTAATATAAAATAAAATGATCAGCATTAGTAATCTTCTTATATCTAATTTAGATCCATTGTAAAGCAGAATATTTTTCAAGCTGTTGACATGAAAATGTTGTCAAAAGAAATGAAAAGAGACCAAATTATGTTAAAATCATGTAAATAAACCAACAGAAATTTTAAAAAAGTGATACTAAATTAAAGGTATAACTTGGCTTTGATATGATGGTATAAAAAATGAAGGGGTTAGAAAAGTATTGTACTGGGAGAGGTGGAAAGAAGAAAGCAGAATAGAGTAAATTACATTACATAAGGAGGCACAAAAGACTTATTACACTAGAGGAGAAAGGGGAGGGTGAATATTGTTTTGACTCAAAGTGGTAGTAACATATATAGATAGTTTCCCTCAAAAAAAAACCACATTAAAACCAAGTCTCTGAATGGAGTCTAATGGAATCCAACCACTTTCCAGCTCAAGAAAGAATGAAAACCTTTAAGAAAGGTCAGTCTCACTGGAATGAAAGAGTGTTTAGTCCAGCTCAGATAGACTTTGGCAAAGCCAGTGAGAAGCTCTTAATGACAGCAAATTGGCAACTAAGACCCTCCTCCTGGCTCAGTAGAGGAGTGAATCAGTGGAGCAGCTTCCAATAGTATCTCAGAAGGCAAAATTTGGGAAAACAGGTGCTTTCTTGAACAGAGGAGGCAAAGCTACCCCCTACAAGCACAAGAGTCTCCTGTGCTTAAAGCCAAGGTTCAGAACTGCACAGGAAGCTTGGGATAATGCCAACTTTATCCCTGGAGCACAGCTCCATCTTAAAAGTAAAAAAAAAATGTGACCATAGAAAGCTGCTATGGTGATAGGGCAGAGCAAAATACAAACACAGATGAGGATAAAATGTAGTAGAAGAAATCTCAAAGAGTGAGATAAATTGGTTTCCAGTTCAAAGAGGTTTCTTGGAAATGTTCATAAAAGACTTCAAAAGACAAATAATAGAAGTAAATGAAAAAATGAGAAAAGAAATGAGAGAAATACCCTTTGATTTGAAAAATTTGAAAATTGAAGGTAAAAATTGTCTAAAGAAAATTTCTTAAACAGTGGAATAAACTAAATGGAAAAGAGATGCAAAAGATAACTGAAGAAAATCACACATCAAAATTTAGAACAGAGCAAATGGAAGCTAATGACTTTTTGAGACAGCAAAAATGAATCAAATTAAAAATAATGAAAGAAATGAAAGAAAATGTGAAATACTTCATTGGAAAAACAGCCATCTGGAAAATAGTTCTAGAAGAAACAGTTTTAAAATTATTGACCTACCTGAAGGTCATGACCCAAAAAAAAAAAAAAAAGAGTCTAGATAGCATTCTACAAGAGGTCATTAAAGAAAACTGCCCCAATATTTTGGAAACAGAGGGGGAAATACTCATCAAAAGAATCCATCATTCACCTCTGGAAAGAGATCCTACAAGGAAAACCCCAAGAAACATTGCTGTAAAACTCCAAAACTATAAGCTCAAGGAAAAATATTGTAAGCTGCCAGGAAAAAAAAATTGAAATATCAAAAAGCAAAAGGATTACCTAGAATCTGGAAGCTTCTACAATGAAGGAGGGCCTGAATATCATTTTGCTGAAGACAAAGAACCTTGGATTACAATCAAGAATTAACTAGTCAGAGAGAGTCAGCAACATCTTTCAGTGAAGGAGATGGAGCTTCAATGAAGAAAAAACTTGCAATTATTTCTATCAACAAAACAGAACTAAGCCAAAAATTTAATCTACAAACACAGAACTGAAGAGAACCTTAGAAACCTTAGAAAGATAAACAAGGGGAATATATCTATATAAAAGTACATATCTATATTCTATATTCTATAGATTAAATATATTAAATATATATCTATATTCTATAGATAGAAAATATCTTCTATATCTATCTTCTATCTATCTATCTATCTATATAAATAGATAGATTTTTTTTTTTTTAAAGATTAAACTGTTAACATACTTAGATGGGAAAAACACTGAGGCAGACAAAGGGGCATGGCATGAACTGAGGGTGTGGCTGTGGAATGGACTCTCATGTGATGACATCAAAGAAAATATAGTAAGGGGTGGGAAAAGTCTATACTGGAAAAAGAAGAAAGGGAAGTTATAATGAGTCAATTAGTTCACATCAAGGGCCTTAAAAGATTTATTACAATGGAGGGAAAAAAGGGAGGGAGATGAGCAATGTTTGAAGCTTGATCTCCTCAGGCTCTAAGAAGGAATAACAATCATTAAGTTATGTATAGAAATTTATTTAATTTTATAAAGAAGTAGGAGAAGAAAGAAGAAAGGAATAGGGAGGGACAGGATAGAAGGGAAGGCAAAAACACTAGATAAAAAAAGATAAGAGAAGGGAGTAAGGGCTTATAGAAGATAAGGTTGTGGGTAGAATGGATTAAAATACTATTAAGAGAAAGTGGGAGGGGTGATAGGAGATAAGGCAGTAGTAGGTAGGGTAGGTAAAAATCACAAGACTAAGGACAGAGTGGAAAGAGAGAAAAAACTTTATACAGGGGAGAAAATAAGATGGCGGGAAATACAGAGTTGGTAATCATAACTCTTAATGTGAATGGGCTGAATTCTGCAATGAAACAGAAGCAAATTGCAGAGTGGATTAAAAAACAGAATCCCAGAATATGTTTATAAGAAGCACATTAACATAGAGAGACACATACAGAGTAAAGGTACAAGGCTGGGAAAAATAAAAGGAAGTAACATGAACAGTTAGCTCATTATAGACATTTATCTTACCTTACAGAACATTAGGTGGGAGGAATGGAAAGAAAAGAGAGGGAGATAGGAATAAGGATAAAATAGAAGGCAAGAGTAGAAGGGGAAAGAGGAAATGAAAAGGTGGGCAGCTAAAAAGGGAAATAGGGGAGATGGAAGGATAGTGATTAGAAATGAAACACTGGAGAAGAAGGAGAAGATGAAAAGAAAGAAAAGTTAATAGTGATAAATTTGATGAGGAAAATGCACAGTTTGTAATCATGACTATGAATGTTAATAAGATGAATTTTCCCATAAAATGGAAATGGATAGTATAGTGGATTAAAAATAATAAGTGACAAGAAAGAAATTAAAGAGATGAATACAATTTTAGAAAAGTTAGATATTATAGGCCTCTGGAGAAAGTTGAATGGGCATAGAAAAAATATACCTTTTTGCCTTAACAGCATATGACATGCAAAAATTGACCATGTAAGAAGGCATAAAAACTTCACAATCAAATGCAGAAAGACAGAAATATTGAATGAATTCTTTTGCAAAACAAAAAATAATGTAATAAAGGGTCTTGGAAAAAGAGAGTCAAAATTCTTTGGAAACTAAGTAATCTCATGCTAAAGAATGAATTAAAGAACCAAGAAATTATAGAAACAATGATTTTATCAAAGAAAATGACAATAGGGCAGCAAGTTGGAGCTCTAAGGAGGTAGTGGTGAGTACTAGGTGTTGGCTGCTGCAGAGACTCTCTTGAGCTGAGACTTTCATCCAGTCCTTAGCCCCCTTCTTCCTTCCATCCCCCATTTTGTTTTCCACTCTCCTAGCCCTACCCTCCACTCCTTGTCATCAGTCCCTGAGTAGGCAGCTGCAGCTGCACTGCTGAGGGCTTGGTGATGATTTTCACTTCTCCCTCTCTCTTCACATCTCCCCAAATCCATCCATTAATATTATTCTTTTGAAGACTCTTCTTGGTCAAGCGCCAAAGTAGAGAGTACGACTGCAGAAGAGGGTACTTCTCATTTCACTTCTTTTCCTAGCAGGAGAGGAAGCAGGGGTGCATCTTAGTACTATCCCAAGAATGCTGGCATTAGAAAATTTGGGGAAAAACCCAGGGCAAAATGCTCAGAAATGGATCTCTGCATGAAACATTAGACCACATAACTTTACAGCAAACAAATCCATAGAATAATAATAATAATTATAATGATAATAATAAAGACATGATGCAATCTTCAGGATAGTAAGAGGCATACTAAATAAACTTACTCCTGAAAAGTCTGACAAACTATTCTTTGAGCTTCTCAATGTGGGTGTAGAGTCTAAACTCATCTTAAAAGGGGTCCTACTGCTGATCGTGAATAAAGTCCCTGAAGAGCCAAAGTATAACTGACTGTCTGCTCAACTATGTCTTTGACTGGCAGAAGACAAAGCAAACTTTGATGACCTAGCAACTGAGGATCAAACAGAACAGAAGCGAAGTATAACATTCAGACACCTTCTAATTTGTAAAATAAAAAATGAAATTTAAAACTGAACCAGACATGTTGATATGTTTGGCAAATGTGATCACCCTCCCCCCCACTTCTTCCTGAAGAGAAGGAAATAGAGAACCATTGCTAAGATCAAGGTTTGGGGGAACATAAAATTCATTGGAGAAAATTGACAAACATAATCTTATTTATGAATCTATCTTTCATGAGTGCATCAAACACTTTTGGAAAAGATATGGGAAAGGATTTGGAGTGCCATGTTATCATGATGTTGCGAGATGTGGATTCGATGCAAAGCTTTTCTTGAAAATTGATCAAAGTCAATCAATTAAATCTGTCAAGATTCAGCAAAAGAGCTAGGAGATTTTATTCCTGCTCTTATGGTTCAAGGGATAAGAAGTGATTTTTTTCCTAGAGGGAATGTTTATGCCACCTAGGATAAAACTCGGCAAGGACCCACTTGGAGGATTTGCTGATATATTTGGACAATTTCCAGGTAGCAGAATTAGGTACTAGTCCAGGAGTTATGCCAGGATAGATTTTCACTCACCATAGGAAATCACTGATCAAGTCAAATCTTTAATGGCCATGGGGGTCATATCATGCCTCCTACACAATCCCAGATTGAGATGGGACACAAAAAAGCCAGGGATTAAGCCAGTAACCAGAATCAGGGACTCTTATCCAGATGCAAGGGCAGTCAAAGGATATGCCACCTCGGTTTTCTAAGAAAGAACAGCTTATTGCAGATGAGATTAGTTTGAGGCTTGCTCAATCATTCCTAATAAATGAAAATCAAGGGCCAAATTTTCAGCACCAGATAACCATGATTCTTCCCAGTGTACAGCACTTACACACTCAAACACCATCTCTGGACAGATTACTCAGGTGGCCTCAAAACTAATCCACTATTTATTCAAGAAAAGCCTGCCAAAAAAGCCTCCACCATTTAAAAACAGAACAAAACAAAACCAAAACTATAACTGAAGCTGGAGTGACAAAGTATCTGAATAGTAGGAATGCAAATGATACTATCAGTAGTGTACTGGAAATCAGAACCCTAAGAAACTTTCTCTCAGAGATTTTAAGCAAAGTAATTATCTAATTACTAGAGGACTGATGAAGAAAAAAAAATTGCTTTGACTGGTTTATTCAAAGAGGAAGGAATATCCACTACTGACTTTATGAAGGCTTTCCTGAATGTATTGGATCAGTACCCAAAATTTGAGGTAGACATCCCTTTGATGAAATCCTATGTCAAGCAGTTTGGAACTCTGGCCATTCTTTAAGACTTGGTTAGCATTTTAGAGCTAGCACAAACACTGGAAAGCAGTACTCACTTCCCTTTCTTCTTATTTTGCCTTCAACAATTAGTGGTTACAGGCTCATGAATGGTTAACGGAACTTTTCCAATAAAGCAAAGTCAATATGCAGAAAATGCTATTAGAAATTGATCAGAATAAAGATTGAATGATGGAGATTTTGGAGGGAAGAGGACTTAGTTTTTTGTTCCCACTTCTCAAACTGGAGAAGGAACTGTTAAATCAAATAAAGTTGGATCCATCTCCTCAAACCATGGATAAATGGATTAAAACCAACATTTTCCCCAGATGTCATGTAGACAAGGGATTTGTGAATATTTTAATGACTTGCTTCTTGCAGCATATCTCTAGGGAAATAAGCCTATCCAATGAGGAAATAGATTCTTCTTCTATTCCTTTCAAAGAGCAGTTGGAACAGGACAAATAACCCCTTCTCTCTTTCAAGCCAGAAGTACAGAAGTTTCTTCAAGTGGACCTACAGGTTAGTGCCCTGTATGTTCTTCAGGTGCACTGATACAATAACAACTTTCATAAAGGCATGTTACTGGCCTTCTTTGTTCATTTCTATGATATGGGAATAATTGAAGAGGAAGTTTTCCTGGCATGGAAAGAGGATATAACCAAAGAGATTCCAGGGAATGGCAAGGCTTTATTTAAGGTCAACCAACAGCTCACTTGTCTGGAAACTACTGTAGAAGAAGAATTAGAAGAAGCAGCTGCCTAAAGATCAGCCAAAGCCTTAAAACTGTGCAAACAACGAATGTTTGTGGCAGCCCTCTTTGTAGTGGCTAGAAACTGGAAACTGAGTGGATGCCCATCAGTAGGAGAATAGCTGAATAAATTGTGGTATATGAATATTATGGAATATTATTGTTTTGTAAGAAATGACCAACAGGATGATTTCAGAAAGGCCTGGAGAGACTTACACGAACTGATGCTGAGTGAAATGAGCAGGACCAGGAGATCATTATATACTTCAACAACAATACTATATGATGACCAGTTCTGATGGACCTGGCCATCCTCAGCAATGAGATCAACCAAATCATTTTCAATGGAGCAGTAATGAACTGAACCAGCTATGCCCAGAGAAAGAACTCTGGGTGATGACTAAAAACCATTACATTGAAATCCCAATCCCTATATTTATGCCCACCTGCATTTTTGATTTCCTTCACAAGCTAATTGTACAATATTTCAGAGTCTGATTCTTTTTGTACAGCAAAATAACGGTTTGGTCATGTATACTTATTGTGTATCTAATTTATATTTTAATATATTTAACATCTACTGGTCATCCTGCCATCTGGGGGAGAGGGTGGAGGAGTAAGAGGTGAAAAAATTGGAACAAGAAGTTTGGCAATTGTTAATGCTGTAAAGTTACTCATACATATAACCTGTAAATAAAAGGCTATTAAATAAAAAAAAAAAAAAAAAAAAAAACTGTGCAAACATATTATTGCTAAGGTGTAGCTATGTTTGACCTAACCACTGCAAGAATTCATTCCATTGTTATATTTTTATAATATCTAAAGCAGAAGTGTGTCAAGTAGATATTCTTCTAAGGGCTTTTTGTAGTGTAGCTTTGTAGTGATAGTGATAGTGATAGTGATAGGATCTTGATAGTGATCCTACTCACAAACAGCTCTAGAGCACTGCTGCTTCTTTGTTTCTTGTGTTTCTTTTGCCCCATGTTGGGCATCATATGTTGTGATATTGGAACCACCTGTCAATGGCTGCTGGAGGTCTTAGACCTGCAGAATGGATCTCATCATGTGAGCTGATGATGATGATAAAAGGAGACTGAGAAGCAGTTGCTATTCTCTGACCTCTTGACTGAGAGAGAGAGTTATGTTGTCTGACCTCTCTTCTCTTCCCTCTTCCCTCTGATTTATTTCATTCCCAATCCACAAGGAACATCTGTGAAGGCTGCTTTGCAACTCTTTTAAGTTTATGATTCAGAGATATGGAGGCTCTTGGAGAATTGACCTGCCCCTTCACTTAGACATGGTCCTTAACAAATAATCTAATATTCCTTATTTTATTATTTTTCCCTTGTTGTTTTTTCCATTTTGTTCTGGTTCTTCTTTCATAATACAACTAATATGGAAAAATATGTAATATTATTGTACAGGTATAAATTACATCAGATTGCTTACTTTCTTGGGAAGGGGGGAATGTAGAGAAGGAGAGAGAAAAAATAACTCAAAATCTTCTAAAAGTGAATGTTGAAAACTACCTTTACAAGTAATTGGGAAAAAGTGGTAATAAAGAGAATAAAGAAATAAACAAACAAATAAATAAACAGAAAAAGAGAAGGAATAATCTATTAGCAATTAGACCAGAAATAGAGCCACTAAATATTTTTCATTTAATAAAAATCTTGCATAAGATTGGAGTAAATTCAATGGTATTATAAAATAAAATCATAGAATTTTAAAGTTGGAAGGGACCTTAAAGATCATCTAATTTGTTCCTTATATTTTATAAATGAGGAATTTTTTCCTGAGAGTTGTTATTTTTCCAAGATGACATTAGTAGCAGGCAACAGATTTAAGATTTAAATTCATATTGCATAATCCCAATTCTTTGCTCTTTTAATAGCCAAGCTAAGGGATAGGTTAGTAATCATTTGCTTCTTTTTATGTTTGTTTATCATCATACAGATAGACAATAATTATAAATTTATTGATGGTGATTCTAAGACATAAACATTTTTGTCTATGTAGAGTCATTACCAAAATAATTATTTTCAATATTAAACACATTAAGTCCATGTAAAACAGAAGGCACTGCACTAAATATGAGCAATAAAAGAAATATAAAAAAGTTACACAACACATGCTTGCATAATTCATGATCTATTTGTTTACAACCCAATTTTCTTTGGTAGCCTGTCAAACTTACTAGAATTCTAACATATTCAAAAATTAGAAAATAGTTTATGATGTGTGTTATCTACACAGAAAAAAATTCTTGATGAGTGGTGATATGTTGTTTATTTGTATCATGAAAAGTAAAAGAGGAGGGAAAGGAAAGAAAAAACAATGCTGGATTTAAACAAGAGGTGATGGAAGAGGGAAATTGACAGACTGATTAATTCCTTGGATCTTCTAAAAGAGAGATAATGACAAAATTATACTAGAATGAGAAATGTTTTCTAGCATTTATATATGCAAAAGATTGTTGCTGGCAATGCTAGTTTGGGAAGGAGAGGATAGGGAAGTGCATAGGGAAAGAAATAAGTATATACCAAGTATATATTGTGTGCTAGGCACTACAGTAAGCGTTAACAGATAGTACCTCCTGTGATTTTTCAAAACAATTCTAGGAAGTTGGTGCTATTTTTTATTTCTATTTTGTAATTTAGGGGAATAGTAGACAAAGATTAAATGACCTTCCCAGAGTCCCATAGCTAGTACCTATTTAAGTCTGGATTTAAATTCAAGACTTGCTATCACCATTCTTAGTATTCCTCTGCTCCTGTTTGTTATCTAATGATGTGTTGCTACACTTGTTATTTCTTTGTTATGAAGGAATACTTTCAATAAAAAAATTACCTTTATCAATTAAACAGTAACCTCTGAAATTTAAAGACATAAAAATAATAATTGTTAGCTTTTGGTTGTATTGGAATCAACAAATTTGTGTTTAATTCTTAGATCTCAAACATCAGACATACTTTACATATTAGTAAATTTGTTTCCTCATATGTTAAATAGGGAAAGTAATATTTGTGTCTTCCATCAAGAAGTTGTTTTGAAGAAAGGACTTTGGGAATTTTAAAACCATTATATGGCTGTCTTTTTATAGTATATATGCCACTATAGCAATTTAAGTGTACGTAAATGTGCGTGTATTTCCATGAAAAAAAAAAAATCTATGCTTCTTCTCTAACAAAACATAATTGCATATAATATAAACAACACTAAATGATATTAATTTATCCTATAAACATTTGTTATATAACTTGCCCATGTAATCACATGTATATGTATATATGTAATATCTGTGTACATATATACACAAATATGATATATATATATATATATATATATATATATATATATATATATATATATTTAAAAGAGAATCATGACATAAACAATGAGGACCAGTTTAAAAAACAAAGAAAGAATTCCCACAGGGTTTTAGGCATTTCTTACTTGATGCCATAATTGCAAGTTACACTTCTGAAGGTAGTTGTATGACCCTCAAAAATTCTACGACATCTCATTTAGACTATAACTTGCAGAAAAGTTGTAGGCTTTATTTAGTAGGGATAGCCTCCCCACTGAAAATTAATTATATTAGTTAAATTGAAAGTCCACTTGCCTAAATCTTTATGCAAATGTGAATTTTTTTTCCTTATGAAATGTCATGCTTGATAATACTTAAGCTAGTCAGTCAATAAGCATTTATTATACTCTTGAGGTGTGACTCAGGCTCTAGAATACAAAACAAAGCAAACAACAATATTCAAAAGTTGTTCTCAAGTTCCCTGAACACAAATCCTAATCTACAATACATCTGAAGTAATGTATTGCATAAATAGTGTTGTAAAATCCAACCAAATTGTTTAGTAATGTTTTATTGTGAAACATTTATTGAATGACTGGAATACATTTCTCACTGATATGGGAAATTCTTTAATGTTATTACAAAGGCCAAGTTGTACCACCTTCACACAGATGAAATGCTTTCTAAAACATTAATATTCTCCCAGTGGTAGCACATAGCTACCAATTATGGAGTATATCAATTACTAAAGAGTAAAAATGACACAAAAATTATGCATTCTCCTCAACCAGTTCCCTCAATCACCATCCCCATCCTCCTTCTTTTCTCAGTCTTTCTTATTTACCATTCATTAAATGCAAGACTCTACTAGCTCTGAGAAACTCATCAAGTTTAATGGCATAGAGTGGGGATTTCGGCACAATGCAAACTGGCAAGGGGCAAAATGGGGTGATTAACCCTGGGATAGGAACACTAGACAATTCTACTGAGCAATTTTAGACAATGTCACTATATAGCTTTCCTATTGGGTATTTCTCTAGACAGACATCCTATGAAGAAAAATAAGTTTTCCAAACCCAGCATTCTTGAAAATGAAGTCTTGGTAAAGTTATTGCTATTCTGGGAATCACTTCTTCAAAAATTCTCAGCTGATGGATTTGGTGAGCATATAATGTTTAGAAAACTCTCACTGATATGAAAACTGGTTTGTTTTTGCAATGCACATGAGTATATACATACATATATATGTTTGTGTGGTAGAGTAGGGTAACTTATCCTTTCTATGAAATATTTCATTTCAGAATAATTTAACATCTCTGTAGTTTCATCAATATAGTCACTTAATTGTATAGGGACAGATAATCATTTGTTCAAATCTTCTCAATCTTTGAAATTCTTGGTCATAATCATTCAACTATGTCATAGGATCTGCGCAATGAATGAAAGTATTTATCTCTGTCCTTTGATATTATATACATGCTTACAAGTGCCAAACTCTCACAAATCATGTTTTATATTGCAAAATTGATATAAACTCAAAGTAAAATTAAATAATTGTAAGTATCTTAGTTACCAAGTGCTACTGAGGATCTTTTTGATATTTTTTTTCCTGCTTCTGCATTTCCATTAATTTTGACACTAACTAAACACCAATTATCACTACAAAAGTCTGCCTAATGGAGTTCCCTGATTCAAGTATATTCCCTTTGCAGCCCATTCTACGGCTGTTAATTCAACTAATCTATCATCTAATATCAAGTTACTTGTTCTCAAAAAGTCCTAATGTAATCCCAAATATCTTCAACATTATTTTACTACCATGCTTATTCTGACTTTAACATGCATATTGTATCTTTGTACAGATAGAAGTATACTTGTAAATTTTCTCTAGTATACAACTTTCACTCATAAAATATGCAAACCTGAATCAATGTATATTTTCTAATGGCTATTTTTCCTTCCATTTATGAGTCCTATTTCTTTTCAGCCTATTTAAATCTTACTTATTTTAAGAGCCAAGACTTTGTAAAACCTTCTTTCCCTATTGCAACTCAATTTGTTCTCTTCTTTCTGTTGTAACTTAAGTCTATGTACAGTACAAAAGAACTCTTAAGTATATACATATATACATAGACATGCTCAAATATTCACTTTAAATTTTTGCCATTTGTTAGTGTGTTAGTCTCTTCAATTAAAAAGCAGGCTTCTTGACAATAGTTATTGTTTTATAAGCACAATTGACATATTGATGATGAATCAATTCTTTTTGGTTGATTACTTGATTACTTAGTAACCTTGTGCAAAGAATCCTGGAGACCTAAAATCAAAAAAGAATTCAATATTTCCTACAGGAGAGAGAATCGTTGCCTAGATTTTTAACTACCATACTAAGGAAAGCTAGTCTATTAGGTTAGGATCATAAATATAGAGCAGGAAATAATTTCTGATACCTAATCCTACTCCCTCATTTTAAAGATGAGGAAGCAATTAATTAGAAAAATCTATTCTCCCCTGAATCCCGGTTCTGCTAACCTATTTCCTCATAACATTGGAGAATGACACTGGGTACTTGGAAGACTATCAGTGGAGTAAATCTGTTGTTATCCCTAAGCAATCTAAATGATATATAACTCGAATCATTCAATAATGTCTCAGAAATTTGAAAAACTGGGCTAAGTTTAAGATACTCATAATCAAGTTGTCCACAGGATAATAACTATTGTTGCCCTTCTTTTTGTCACTGATCCAGAAAATGTTGAAATTAGTATAAACCAAAGAAATTAAATGAAGTATAATGATGCAATGAAAAAAGTGCTCTCTCTTGTATCAGAGAATCTGGGGTCAAATTTTGGTTCTCTGTGACTTTAAGCAAATTATTTATTTTCCTTGGGTCTCAGGTTTTCCATCTCTAAAGCAGAGAGGTCATACTAAATGACTCATAAGTGTCATCACCTATAATTATTACTATCTTTCTGGTGACCTTAATCATATTCTCTCAGTAGGAAACAGGGAAATAACTGGTGATTGATGTTTTATACTCAAATTCAAGATAACCAAAAGAAAAGCATTCACATTGACCACAAATGTGTCAATATCAAAATGTAGTCATAGAACTTCTACAATTAAGCATATGGATTTTGAAATTGAGCCTTTGCATAGGCATAATATTGCCTATGACAAACCATTGACAGATTTATTCAAGGGAATAGACAAGAATGTAACAGCCATACTGAAATACTGAATAAATTTATCTTATAAAATGGCAACATCCATTTCAAAAACATCAACATGTACATATTCATAAGTAATGTGTTCTTTTTTATAAACATGTCTGAATTGACTTCCTTGAGCATTCTAATTTAAATAACAGATTCAGTTTGCTATATTTTTCTGACTATACTTCAGGGAATTTTCAATTTAATATTGAAAAAAGACTTAATTGATTATTCTATAAAATTAAGAATTTTTGATGCATGTCAGAGAAAAATTGCCTTAAGTGTTTCTGGTATAGAGCAATAACTTTTGACTGGGAGGACAAGAGAAGTCTTTATGAAGGTAATGGCAATGGGAAGAATTTCAACAATGAAAGTGAATGGGGAGGAAAAGGAAGGAAAGTATTGTGTTTCAAGTATTGAAAATAATAAAAACAAAAACATAGAGAGGGGGAAATTTCACTGAAATATGAAGTGGAATAAAAGATAAATGCTTACCAAAAAGAATTTGTCAAAAATCAAAGCTCTTTTGATATTACTAACAATTTTTACATGATACATCTATGCTTTATAAAGGACATCATGTATATTATTTCACTTATTCCTTCCAAAATGCCTTTGAGGAAAATCCTAAAGAATAACATTCTTTATTTGGAAAAAGAAGCAGACTGAAAGAAACTGATAAAGTTGGGATTAATCACAGACCCAGAAAATATCAAGGTGAAAATGTAAAATATGTTCTCACATGTTCTATTTTTATTTATTTTTTAATCAAAGCCTTTTATTTACAAAACATGTGCATATATACTTTGTAACATTCATACTTGCAAAACGGTGTGTTCCAAAGTATTTTTTTCCTCCCTTCTTCCCTTCTCCTCCCCTAGATGGCAAGCAACCCAATATAAGTTAAAACATGTGATTCTTCCATACATATTTCTAGAATCATTATGCTGCCCAAGGAAATTAGATTAAAAAAAAAAAAAAGAAATGAGAAAGAACACAAAATAAAATCAAACACCAACAAAAAAGTGAAAATACTATGTTGTGATCCACACTTAGTCCCCACAGTGCTCTCTCTGGATGAAGATGGCTCTCTTCATCACAATACCATTGAAACTGGCCTGAATCATCTCACTGTTTGAAAGAAACATGTTCATCAGAATTGACTATTGTATTCTTGTTGTTGATGTTTACACTATTCTCATGGTTCTACTTTCTTCACATAGTATCAGTTCATGTAAGCTTCTTTAGCTCTCTGTGAAATCATTCTGCAAATCCTTTCTTATGGAACAATAATATTATATAACATTCATATATTATAACTTATTCAGCCATTCTCCGACTGATGGGCATCTACTCAATTTCTAGTTTCTTGCCACTACAAAAAGAGTTGCTACAAACATTTTTGAACAGGTATTTTCCCTTTTTTAATGATCTCTTTGAGATTCAGGCCCAATAGAGATACTATTGGATCAAAGGGTATACACAATTCAATACTCCTTTGGGCCTGATTCCTAATTGCTCACCAGAATGGTTAAATCAGTTCACAATACCATCCACAATGTATTAGTGTCCTAATTTTCTCACATCACTTTCAACATTAATGATATTCTTTTCCTGTCATGATTCCATTTTTAAAATGTTTCCCATTATTTCATTACACTGGACTTGCCTATGTCTCCCATGTAGGCATGAAGATTAAAAAACCTTATAAAGCCTGTGCTTTCATGAGCTTGGATTTGGATGATATATTTACAAGATAAATTTTTATAAAAATGAAAGAACTGGAAATATGGAGTGAAAATTATTTATATGAAAGAACACAATTCACAATCTTTCATCATTCTGCAACATGCAATTTTTAATGTGAATTTTTATTTTCCCTCAGTGATATCCTATGTTGCCATTTCTTTCTACTTGGTAAAATAATCAGGTATTTGCTAGATGAGTCTGTATCTGTGCAATTTTTGCTTCTTTGTTGTGGTGTGTTTTAACCCCTCCTCCACCTCCCCCCACATACTACCTTTTATTATTCCTAATGTTTTCTTCTAATTTTGGTTTATTTTTAATATTTTTTTGTAAAAAGTCAATAGAAAGGCAGCTAGGTGGTGCAGTGGATAGACCACCAGCCCTGAAGTTAGGAGGACCTGAGTTTAAATCTGATCTTAGATACTTAACACTTCCTAGCTGGGTGACCCTGGGCAAGCCACTTAACCCCAATTGTTTCACACACACACACCCCAAAAAAGGGAAAAAAAGTCAATAGAATAATCTCTGATATCTGTAATTTAATATTGTAGTGTGTGCTTTCTAGAGCCCCCAAACAAGGGTGCCAAAATGTACTATGCTTTCTAGTGCCCCCATGCTAGAATGCCAAAATATACTGTCTGAACAGCTCTCTGGTGGATCTCAGGACCAACAGTCCTTGGTCTTAGTGGAGGAGTTAAGAAGGCAGAAGACCCACTAGGAAAGTTTAAGATGGAGTCCATTTATTTTAAGTCCTCTCAGCCCCTAAATACCTTAGTACAATTACATCACTATCACACTGAGCATTATGCCAACTAGAGAACCATTACATCACCACATCATCACAGCACCATTGCACAAGAGTTAACTACAAGCATCTTGCTATTGATATTCAAATGCATCTTTATGGTAACTATCCCTTGCTTTAAATAGAACACAGATAGCCACACCCTCCTTGACTTCTCAGGAATGTTGAGATGAACCAAAGAGAGATGGAGAGCCAAACCAGACATTATCAGCAGGTTCCCTCTGTGCTGAAGAGTCTTATATCTTACCCAGATTTCCCCCACTTTCTGAGGCCCTCTATATAATATTAACTGCTAAGTTACAACTAATTTCAGTTTTTGTGATGTTTTTCTTTTCTCATATGCAGTACATGTACACAAGTGTATATATATGTTTGTTGTATGTTTGTGTATGTCTGGCTAAAGGGGTACTGTAAACAGAAGTATATAAATAGGTATATATGTATTTGTATATATGTATGTATAAAATTCATGTATAAACATGCACATATTTTACAGAAATATTTAAATTTTATATGTATTGTAAAAAGCATGAACATATGTATGAATAAGCTTGATTATAAACTTTGTGAATTTATAAAAATCCATGTAAATATGTATCTGCACATATTTCAGGATTAAGAAATGTATTAAATGTGATATTCAAAATTATCTTGTCTGATTCTAAATTTACCATTTTTTCCACATATTATTGAACTAGATGATATTTGAGGGTGAAATCTATGTAAATCTCATTGTGCTAAATTGGGTCTGACATTTTATAATATATTAAGAAGATAATCTCATGTAGAGAAGTACAGGAACTGGAAGTAAGAACAACTTGCAGTTAAACATTAAGATAGTTTAGAGACTTTACTTAGAGTAAAAATTGAAAATAGCAGAGCTGGTTTCATCATGAATTATTTAACTACTTGAAAGTCACCAAATATTAAGGTTTCTTGACTTAGTTTGGAGGATGATTTTGAGTCTTTTGCAAATGGTGACTAAGAATTTCACATGCAAAATACCAACAATTAAATTGATGTTGAGCAATTTTCTAAAACTTGTTTTTACCACTTTTTTATTTTCTTCACTTCCATTATTTTTAATGTAGAAGCCATTCTTAAAATGCTGCTTTATGAATAGCATCGACTAATAGTTCAAAATTCAGTTGCTAGGTTTCATTTATTCATATTTAGCTAGCTATAATCTCAGAGAGCAGAAATAATATACAATTCAGTCTCTGCTTACATGCTTTTCAACATAGTAAAACAATTACTTGTTCTACTTGATAACTATGTGACCAGTAGAGTCTTAGACACTTTATATGTTTTGTATTATGATAAGGAATGAGAAGATAATTTCCATGAGTTAGTACAGATTGACAAACTAAAGAAAATAATGTAATGCTCCAACTGAAAGATAAATGAACTACCTTTCATTGTAGAGTTCCCAGATTACCCTCAGGAGATAGCCTGACCACATAGATATGATACAATTGTAATAGGATGGGTAAAAGTGAAGGGCACCCATTTCTTCTAGCTCAGGTAGTATTTTCAACTCTCATAAGTTTTGAATTTATGAGTTGTTAAAGGGACATAGTTCATAAGAGAGACAAAGGAAAGATTGACTACAGCGAAAATGTAACAGTAATAATGGTGAACTACATGAAATAACATGAACTCAATTACTGTTGCAACTGCTTAATTCTTAAAATCAATTTCTCTTTCCTTTTAGTCTCTAATGTCTACTTAACACTTTTTGAGCATGATTCAAATCTACCTTCTCCTTTAAATATCCTTATACTCCAAAATTATTCTCAGAGTTGAGAAAGAATGGTTCTTAACTAGAATTCCCATAGTGCCAGGAAGTTCTCAACCCTCGATTACATTATAAAGGAGATTCCTTAGATATTTGATTTTACAAGATGATACCTGAGGCTTCTTCTAACTTTGAAATTTTATGATTTTTCTGTGCTTACATTGCCTTATCCATAATAAGAAAGTGTTACCTTTGACGATTTTTAAGATGGTATTCAGGTTTAACATTCTTTGAGTCAATTCTTTGAATATATTGGGTTTTATTCATTTGTGCATTCTCTGAATCTGAAAACATTTTCAAAATTTTAATAGTAGCTATTTGTTTTTCCATATGAATATAGAATTGAAGTAACATTACATAGTGGATCGATTACTGGTTCTGAAACTGGAACAATCCAGATTCATTTCTTATTTTTCATGCATACTAGCTGTGTGATTATGGACAAGTGTCGCATAACATCCTAATACTACTAATGGAACAAATAATTGATCTACACCAATATATGGAATTTCAGTTTCTACACTATCACAAACCCTGATCCCTCCTAACCCAAATAAAAAGAAAAAAAAAATTTCCTTGGTTTATGCACATAGTATCAGATCAATAGTAGTATTTTCAAAACTGTAAAATAATATTGTCAAAACTGTGATGTTCAACCAGAAAAATAATTTTGTGAGTAAAGTACAAAGTATGAAAATGAAATAAAAATAAATTTTGCATTTGGTTTTAGGTATAGTTTATATTTGAATGATTTCTTCCTATTAAAATATGTGCTTATGCAAGCATGACGTATATCAGATTGATAAATATTACAGAAGAGGTAAGTGACAAATGTTGGAGGGGATGAGGAAAAGTTGAAACACTAATGCATTTTTTGTCAAATTCTGAATTTTGGAGAGCAATTTGGGAACTATGATCAATTCACTAAAATATTTGTACATATTATTTAACTTATCAACACCACTACTAGGTCTGTATCTCAAGGAGATCAAAGAAATAGTGAAAAGACTTATATGTACACAGATATTTATAATAATGTTTTTGATTATGCCTGTCCTCAAAGGACTTAAATTTAATTTAATGTTAGGTTATACATGTACATTCATTTTAATATATTTCCATATAAATCATATTTCAAAAGAAAAATCAGAACAAAATTGAAAAACAGAAGTAAAAAAAGATGAAAATATGTTTAGATTTGCATTCAATCTCCATAGTTTTCTCTCTGGATGTCAATAGTGTTTTGCACTCAAACTTTATCTATCATAATTAATCATTATACTGTCTTCTTGTTGCTGCATACAATGTTTAGCTAGTTGGGCTTGCTTCACTCAGCATCAGTTTGTGTAAGTCTTTTCAGGTTTTCCTGAAAATAGCCTGGTAATCATTTCTTATACAAAAAAATATTACATTATTTTCATATAGCACAACTTATTCAACCATTTCCCAGTTGAGGGGTTTCTACTCATTTTCCGGTTCTTGCCATCACAAATAGAACTGCTACATTGTGGCACGTGTAAGTCCTTTTCCCTCTTTGTGATCTCTTTGGGATAAAGACTCAGTAGTAGCATGTCTGAATCAAAGGTAGGAAAGTTGTATAGCCCTTTAGGCATAGTTCCAAGTTTATAGCAGCTTTTCTTTGTGATGACAAATAATTAGAATTTGAGGGAATGAACATTAGTTGGGTATTGGCTAACAAGTTTGTGGCATATGATTATGATGGAATAATATTTCACTATAAGAAGTGATAAGTAAGATGGCTTAAGGGAAAAAAAAACCTTCAAAATTCTTTATAAGAATGTGAACAAAATAAGCAGAATTAGAAGAAGACATTAATGATCTACTATGAGTAACTCTGAAGAATTTATGTTTAAAAAAATGTTACTCATCTCCAGAGAAACAATTGATGCAGTCTAAATAGGGATAACAGTATACTTTTAAATTTTATTTTTCTTATTTGCATTGTTTTGATGTATGTCTTATTTTAAAATATAGCTAAGGAAAATGTGTTTTGCATCACTTTACATGTGTAATCTGTATCAAATTATTTGCCTTCTGAAGGAAGGGCAAGAGGGAAAAGTGTTAAGAATTCCATCTGCATGCTTGTAGATTGATTATGAGTTTGAGTGACTGAAACATTTATAATCAGTTGCCTCAGTAAATATGGATATTTGATGCTTAAAAATTGTTGGATAGTCTTTTCTTTCTTTCTTTCTGTTGAGGAGATTGGAGTCAAGTGACTTGCCCAGAGTCACACAGCTAGTGAGTGTTAAGTACTTGAGGATGGATTTGACCTTAGGTCATCCTGACTCCAGCATGGATGCTTTATACACTATGCCACACAGCTGCCCCTTGAAGATTCAATATGATCCCTTTATTTCAGAAATCAATAAACCACACAAATCAGAGTTTAATTTATATTTTGTTAATTGGCTTATACTTAAAGTAAGAGAAAATATATTAATATGTAAGTAGACTGTATATTACAAGCTAGATTTGGCAAAATTTGCCATTTTTTGATCTGTTAACAGAGCATTTAAGAACTCAGTCTTTTTCATATTATGATGAGAAACCTAAGCAAGTTCCTACTCATAAAATTTATCACCTTTTAATTTCTTCTCTGAAACTGAGAAAAGCTAAAAATATTAGAAGGGGTTGTGGCTAGCCCATCCTAACTAAGAGATACTTGTAAATGTCTTTATTTATATTTACTTTAGATACATTTCATCTTTTGTAGGATAGTTACTCAGATTATAATCTTAAGAGAATTTAAATTTGCTTTGTAGAATAATGAATGGAAGCTCATTTTACTGAATGTAAAGCTATAAATTATATTGCTCCCAAAAGGCTATAGAGACATCTATTGAAACAATGGGTGACTAAGAAATTAAAAAGATATCTTTGAATATAAGTAGCATAAACTAATATGCATATATTTTATAAATATGTGCATGCTGCAATTTGATAGTTTGATTTAAAAAATAAAAGCAATATTATTGCAAATTATTTTTCTTATTTTAATATGCTTTCATCACTAAAATTTGATAAAGCTTTCAATGGTGACATGGTAAATGATTTAAAATTTTTTTTCTAGGACATGATGTTTTCAAAACATCTCTTTTTTCTCATCAAACTTCTTTAAATAACTGTTTTATTTTTTGTTTGTTTGTTTCTTTATTATAATAGTAACTTTTTATTTTTTAATATACATGCAAAGATAATTTTCAACATTCATCCTTGCAAAATTTTGATTTCCAAATTTTTTCCCTCCCTTCCCACTTCCTCTTCCCCCCTTCCCTAGACAAGAAACCCAATACAGGTTAAACATATGTAATTCTTCTGACAATATTTCCACATTTATCATGCTGCACAAGAAAATCACATTGAAAAGGAAAAAAGTGGGAAAGAAAAAAAACAAACAAGTAAACAACAGCAAAGGTAAAAATACAATGTTGTGATCCCCGTTCAATTCTGATAATCCTCTTTCTGGATGCAGATGATTTTCTGTTGAAAAGAATCAAGTCCATCACAATTGGTCAACATATAATCTTGTTGTTGCTGTGTACAATGTTCTCTTGCTTCTACTCATTTCATGTAGACTTTCATGTAAATTCATACATGTCTCTTCAGGACTTTTAAAATATTTTTGGAAGACCTATTTTGAACTCCCTTCATCCCAGACATGGTTCTAATATCAATATTGTCATAGATTGGGTTCAATGTTGGGGCAAAATAAGGCACTTGTTAAGTGACTGAAAATTCAAGGCAAAATAACACTTTTGCTTGCACTCTACAGATAAAATACACTTTTTTTTTTACTTATCTGCTTGATTTCCCATGTTTTTAATATTGGCAGTGGTAAGGAAAATTCAGCATAGTGGGGAGGAAACTAACCTGTTTCAGGAAGTCCTGAGATCAAATTATGTATAATTTACTATTAGCTGTATTATTTTGGGTTAGTAATTTAACTTTTCCATAGCACTCTAAGACTATATATATTGATAGAGATAGGGTTTTTCATTTTTGTTCTTCCCTATATAGATGATATCACAGATCCTGACCCTAAGGAAATTTTTAAGAAGTATATGTTATGATCTATAGTATACAAATAAATTATGTGTACAAATAAATAATTTACAAATATATAATGAGCCATATAAAATATATACCACATATTCAAGTACATTGGAAATAATATTGTAGACTTAAAACATTGTACCTTGTAGCATAAGCAAAATATTTCAAATAATATAACATCATGTTCATACTAGAATCTTTGTTTATAACATTTATGCAATTACAATGATTCAAATGGTCTTGGGTATTAAAAAAATTACTCCAGAAAAACTTTAAAAATATTCAGTCCATAACATTCTTTTTCTGGAAGATCTTACAAATGTTGTTTGGATGAAGTACCCACAGCTGCCAGGGGGCATTATTATGTGAAATGAAAGTTGAAGAAAGTCATTAGAAATATACATGTTTATGGATAACATACGTAATAGTGACAACTAAATTGTAACTAAAATTATATATTCAACTCTGATTATAAAAAATGAAGCACTCTAATTGTATTATGTAGATGCTCATGCCTGGGAATTTTTTCTAAAGAAAAAGAGTACCAGCAAAGAGACTTGTAAGACTGAGAATGAAATGGGGACATAGAAATCTCATTGCTGCCTTCTTGGAGCTCTGTGCATATTTAAGGTTATATTTGCCACCTTGCTGGAAGCCTTTATACACAGGTAGCCTATCTGTTGTGTGTCGTCAGGGCTAGCAGAAATTATGTCTACTTCCATTACTTTTTCCTGTCCTTACCGGTTTTTGTCTATTCAAAAGTAAAGAAAGGAAGAAAATTATGATAAGAAATGTCTCCCCATGACCTCAATTACTCACACTTTTCTCCTCTCCTCCTGAAAAGGGGACGGAGATCAAAACAAGTATATACACAGAATACACTGTCACTAAAACATTTCTTACTTGTCAACTCTGGAGAACATGATAAAAGAATTTACAGTTAAGAGTTGATGGCATAAATTATTTTAGTAATTTATCAGAAAACATACTGTTCAAAAATGTAGATTATGGTAGCAAACTTGAGAACATGAGTTCTTTTGTTTCTGTCCCTATAGCTCTAGCATGTAATGTAATGCTTTGCACTGAGTAGGTATTTGATAAATAGTTACATTTCCCTAATCAAGTAAGGATATTCAACAAGTAAACAGTGGCAGAAAGCTTTTCCCAATATGCCACCTCCTTTTCAATGTGAAAATATTACTTTTCAGCAAAATTGGATATGACAGAGGCAATAAAACATCAGTGGTCTTCAGAAATCCACAGTAGTAGGAGTAGTAGGAGTTGGAGTAGCAGCAGTAGCAGTAGCAGTAATAGTAGTAATAGTAGTATTGAGAGTGGTGGCAGTAGCAGCTGCAGTGGTGGTGGTGGAAGTAGAATGAGGAAGAGGAGACAGCAATTAAGACACTGGTGAGATTGACACATAAGCAATTAAGTGGCTCAGTGGATAGAACACTAAGCTTGGAATCAGGAAGACTCATCTTCTTGAGTTAAAATCTAATCTCAGACAATTACTAGTTGTGTGATCCTGGAAAACATTGTTGATCTCTCTTTACCTAAGTTCCTCATTCATAAAGTGAACTGAAAAAGGCCAACCACTCCAAAATCTTTACCAAAAAAAACCTTTAATGGGTCCACTAAAATTTGAACATGATTAAAATGATCTAACAGCAACCATCTTTGGAAAAATTAAGTTTTTTTGAAAAGTGAGTTCAGAAGATAGATGAGAAGTGAGGAAGAAGATATCCTGAATATGTCAACTTTTTCAAAGAATTTTGGCTGTACAATGATTTTAAAATGGAAGACAGGCATGTTTCTAGGCAAAATGTGTGAGGAACAAGTTAGCACTCCGGATACCTTAGAATCAGCCATAGTCAAGATAAGCAAAAGTCTTTAGTCTTTATTCTTGATCTTTAGGGATAGAAGTGAAGAGAATGGACACAGCATCTCCACGACCTTCCTTCTCTTCCTCTACTGTCAAAGTGACTCTGGCTTGTCTTACTCCACCCCCTAATCCCTCCCACAGTTCTCTGTATATACCAAAAGATCGCACTAGCACAGAATAGTGGGAAATGCCATTTTCCAAGCCTATAATAATAGAATATTGTCCAATCAATATATACATCACACACACACACATACACACACACACACCATTTGGTAGAGAAGCCAAATTCCTAGAGATTTTAAGCCAGTTATAAGAAGAATAGCAGCAAAACTATACTAATGAAGGACCTCAACCTTCCCCTCTCAGAATCAGACAAATCTTACCACAATACAAACAAGAAGCATAGGAGATTAATAGAATTGTAGATAACCTAGATTTAAAAGATCTCTGGAGAAAATCGAATAGGGACAGAAAGGATTACACCTGTTTCTCAGCAGTATATGGTACTTACACAAAACTGAATCAACTGGATCATGTATTTAAGGTGTAAGCCCCTCAAAATCCAATGCAAAAATGCAGAAATAATAAATACTTCCTTTCAGAGCACTACACAATAAAAATTATATTCAATAAAGGGTCTGGGAGAGATAGATTAAAAAATTGGAAATTAAATAATGTATTTCTAAAGAATGAATATGTCAAATAGCAAATCTTAGAAACAATCCAAGAGAATGACAATAATGGGACAGTATTCCAAAACCTATGGGATAGAATCAAAACAATTTTTAGGGCAAATCTTATATCCTTAATAATTAAATGAATAAAATAGAGAAAGAGGAGATCAATGAATTGAGTAGGCAACTAAAAAACTTAGAAAAGGAACAAAAAGCCCAAATTAAATACCATTAGAAATACTGAAACTCAAAGTAGAGAGTAATAAAATTGAAAATAAGAAAACTATTGAACTAGTTAATAAAACTAAGAACAGCTTTTATGAAAAAAAAAACACAACCAAATAGTGAGACTTTTAGTTAATTTGATTAGAAAAAGAGAAGAAAAAATGAAATTCTAATATAAAAATAAAAAGGTTGAATTTACCAGCAATTAAAAAGAAATCAAAGCAATAATTAGAAGCTTTTTTTACCCAGCTGTGTGCCAGCAAGTCTGACAATCTAATCAAAATTGATCAATATTTTTGCAAATGTATTGACCAGATTAACAGAAGAGGAAACAAATAACTTAAATTATCCAACTGTAGCAAAAGAAATTTAACAACTCATGAGGGAACTACCTCTAAAGAAAAAAATCTCCATTCCTTGGTGGATTTAGAAGTGCATTCTACCAAATATTTAAAGAATTGTTCCAATACTGTGTAAATTATTCAGAAAAATAAGTTAAGAAGTCATTTTATCAAATTTTTTCTATGACAAAAATATGGTGCTGATTCCTAAACCAAGAAGAACCAAAACAGAGAAAGAAAATTATAGAGCAATCTCCCTAAGGAATATTGATCCAAAAATTTAAAAGAATATATTAGCAATAAAAGCAAAGAGATTACAGGAACATCAGCAAGAAAACCCCCTATGAGGGGGGGATAGGAATGCAGGGTTGGTTAATTATCAAGAAAATTATTATCATAATTGACCATATCAATAATAAAACCAACAGAAATGATATGACACTCTCAATAGGTTCAGAAAAAGTTTTTGTCAAAATAGAGTACCTACTATTGTAAAAAAACACTAGAAAACACAGGGGTTTAAAAGAGTCTTCCTTTAAATAATAAGCAGTACGTATCTAAAACTAACAGCAAATATTATTTGTATTGGAAAGAAGCTGGACACATTCCCAATAAGAACAGGGACAAAACAAGGGGATACACTATCACCACTGTTATTCAATAATGTACTAGAAATTTTAGTTTTAACAGTAAGAAAAGAAAAATTCAAGGAATTAGAATAAGGCAATGAGGAAATAAAACTATCACTCTTTGTAGATGAAATGATTATATACTGTGAGAATTCTAGAAAATCATCCAAAAACTTACTGGAAATAATTTAACAGCTTTAGCAAAATTGTGGGGTATAAAATAAACCCACACAAATAATGAGCATTTCTATATATTACTGACAAAACCAATCAAGAAAAAATAAAAAGCAAAATTTCACTTAAAATAACTGTAGACAAAATAAAATATATGGGTTTTCACCTGCCAAGACAAACCTGGGAAATCTATGAACATAATTACAAAACACTTCATATACAGATAAAGTCAGATGCAAACAAATGAAAAAATTTCAATTGCTTATGGGTAGGACGAGATAATATAAAAATGATAATTCTACCTAAATTGGTCTACTTATTAAGTGCCATACCAATCAAACTGCAAAAAAATTCTTTTATATAGTTTAAAAAATTAACAGTATTCATCTGGAAGAACAAAAGGTCAAGAATATCAAGGGAATTAATGAAAAAAAGCACAATGGATGGTGGCCTAGCAGTATTAGAACTAAATCTATATTATAAAGCAACCCTCGTGAAAAGCTTTTGGTATTGGCTAAGTAATAAAATGGGGGACCAGTGGAAAAAGTTAGATACATATGACACAACAATAAATGACTATAGTAATATAAAATTTGATAAACCCCTAAACTCCAGTTTCTTGAATATGAACTCACTATTTCACAAAAATTGCTGAGAAAATTGGAAAATATGTCCGAAACTCAGCATAGACCAATATCTCACATCCATACCAAAATAAAGTCAAAATGGGCATATGAATTGGGCATAAAAAGTGATACCATAAGCAAATTATGAGAGCAAGTAATAATTTATCTATCAGATATTTGGAGAAGGGAGGAATTTATGACCAAAGAAGAACTAGAGAACATTTTGAAATGCAAAATGGATGACTTTGATAACATTAATTAAAATGTTTTTTTCTCAAACAAAACCAACAGAAATAAGATTAAAAGGGAATATCTGGGAAACATTATAGTCAGTGTTTCTGATAAATGTCTTAGTTCTAAAAATATATAAAGAACTGTGTCAAATTTATAAGAATTCAAGTTATTACCAAATGAACCAAATTGTTAAAGAATATGAATGATTTTCAGATGATAGTAAAACCATCTATAGTCATGTGGGAAAATGCTCTGAATCACTCTTGATTAGAGAAATGCAAATTAAAACAACTTTGAGTTGCCACCTCACACCTTTCAGATTGGCTAAAATGACAGGAAAAGATAATGACAAATTTTGGAGGGGATGTGGGAAAACTTGGATACTAATGCATTGTTAGTGGATTCATGAACTGATCCAACTATTGTGAAGAGCAGTTTCAGCTATGCATAAGGTGTCATAAAAATGTGCATACCATTTGACCCCCACAGTGCCATTACTAGGTCTGTATTCCAAGGAAATTATAAACAAGTGAAAAGAATCCACATATACAAAATTGCTTGTAGCAGCTCTTTTTTGTGGTAGCAAAGAATTGAAAAATGAACAGATGTTCATCAATTGGGGAATGGCTGAATAAATTATGACAGGTGGAGTCAATGGAATATGATTTTTCAATAGAAATGATAAACAAGCTGATTTTAGAAAAGGCCTGGAAAGATTTACATGAAATGATAATGAGTGAAACAAACAGAACCAGAAATATATTGTATATTGTAACAGTAATAATGTGTGATGGTCAACTATGAAAAACTTGGTTCTTCTCAGGGATCCAAAAAGCTTTGGATAAAAATGCTACTTGCATCCAGAAAAAGAACTATGAAGATTGAATGTAAATCAACACATATTTTTTCATTTCTTTTTTCTGTTTCTTTTGCTCTCCTTTTGTACTAATTTTTCTGTCAACATGATTCATAAAGAAATGTGTATTTAAAAAGTTAATATACATGTACTGGAAAAATAAATAATAAATAAAAAATAAAATAATAAATGAAAAACTTCTAAAAATAGTAACAATTTTAGAAATCACCAGAGATTCATATATATTTTATCTATCTAACAATCTCTATTTATCATCCATCCATCTTTTTCTTTCCTGTTCTCTATCTCTCATTTATCATATCAAATCTGAAGGATTAAGAAATTATTTTCTCAGTCAGTCCATAATTAGTTTAAGTGATTGCTATCTTTTATGCAATGCACTTACTGCTGGCATTACAGGGAAAGGCAAAAGACAGCCTCTGTCCTTAAGTACCTCACATCCTAGTTAGGGAAGTAACAGAGATAAATATGTATAAATAAGCTATATGTAGGATAAATTGAAAATAATAAATAGGGGTAAGAAGAATTGGAAAGGCATCCTGAAAAGTTGGAATTTTATCTGCCCCTGAGATCAGATTTCTAAAAAGACTGCCAGACTAGAAAGTCTCTCATGTCTATTCACCTCAATAAATATTTCCTCCAACATGGTACCTTAGGCAATTCACCTTCTTTGCCATCCTTGGATCAACATGTGATAGTTATAATATCATTACCATACATTAATATCCCTTTAAGTAGAATTTTTTCTATGCATTCTGAGTAATCAGAGGCACGGTTCCACCAGGGCTTTAGGATCTTCCCATATTAGGGAATACCTCATATAATCTCAAAATTTACATATCTTGTCATGTAATTATTATCATTTACCATGTAAAAATCTTTGTCTTTCTGGGCTGCTGACTCTTTGAGGGAACTTGGCCTGCCCACTGAGGGAATGAATCTTATCAAAATGCCTTGGCTTAGGTTAGAGACAGAATGAACCTAAATTTATTCAGTCTAGGACATATACTTGATGCCTCAACACTACCATTACTCTGTGCCCCTTTGTTTTAAAATTAGGAGTCACTAGCAACTTTATTTTTACTCAAGTCCTTTCATCCATATTCATTTAGTTTCAAAGTCTCTGTTATTCTACCTCTGCAACAAATCTAGAATCTCCCCACTCATAGACCTCTCCTCACTTCTGGCCTTGAGAGTTACACATCCTTTTGATTTTGACCTTCTAGATTTAGAAATATATATAAAGTTATTATGGAACAGACACTATACTAAGTGCTCAATCTACAAAAACGGCAATGACAATTTCCTTTTATAAGGAACTCTTATTCTAATAGAAACCAACATGTGAAAAACTATGAATAAAGAAGATAATGCAGTAAAATATAAGGTAACCTCAGATGGAAGAAGCTAGCACTGGGAATGAGTAAAAATTCTCTTGTAAGCTTTGTATTTCAGCTGGTCATCAAGGAGGTTAGGAAAACCAAAACAAAGAAGACATGAATGAGAGTTTTAAGGTATGGTGATCAGGCAGATGGAGTATAATGTTCAAGGAATAGTAGAAAATTAAGGTACTTAGCAAATACACTGTATGGTAGGGAGTAAAATGAAATATAACTAGAAATATAGGATTTTATTGACTAGGGAAGTGACATGATTAGATTGAACTTTAGAAAAATTACTTGAGCAACTGACTTAAACATGAATCACAGTGGGAGGAGGCTTGAAGCATGCAGACCAAGCTCACTGCCCAGAAGTTATTTTATTGTAAAACATCTTATTAATTTAATTTTTAATTTTTTTTCTAAAATATTAACTTAAGCCTGATTACAGTTATACATACTTGTTTGAACAATGTCACTACCATTTTATGTAATGGGGTCTATTAAAGCTCAAGACAAAGGGAAGGAGATAATGTTCCTAATGAGTAGAGACTGAGTAACAAGAGTAATGGAATCAACCCAAAAATGGGAAAGGAAAAAGTTGAAGTGGAAAGCTCTCTGAAATCCATAAAGAATTGAATTCTCACTTAATTGCATGTATAAGCATAGGGCTATCAGAAATTGGCCCTTATTAGGGAAAAGGTACAGAGAAGTGGTCATCAGTGTTCCTTAATAATTAAATATAAAGAACTTTTAATGTTAACTTATAATTGCTTTTTATGTGATTTTGTGACATTATTTCAAGCTAATAATAATTTAAATTTGTAATGCAGAAGAGACTTACACCTTCAGATTTTCTGTAGACTAGCTTAGAAAAGGGAAGCTCCTTAGGTTATAAGTTCCCTAAAATCACCATTCAGTGTTAAGATAAAGTATATATATATATATATATATATATATATATATATATATATATATATACACATACACACACAAATTCTTGAAACTTATGGTATTGATATGTAACAGAAATTATGATAATTTATAGTAATCTCCTCACAGTTGTGACTTACCTTTGGGTAGAGTGTGACACATGGTAAGATAGAAAGGAAGATAGGAAAATCAAAAATGAAAATAAGGTTTTGGAAGGAAAAGAAAGATGCCTATAAGAAGCTACAGTTCATTTAGAAAAGATGTTTTGCATTGAAATGAAAAGAATCCCAGATACTTTTTGAGTCTCATTACCAATGACTTATACCTGATTGCTTTTAATAAGGAGCAAGTGACCTAAAAAACATATTAAAATGCTTTTAGCTTTGTATTTGTTTATTTGCCTTTGTTGTTATATTGCAATGCCTTAAATCATCTGGCAAATAATGTATTTTTAATTTTCTCGTTGTCTTAGCACATTTACTTTCATTGGAGGTTATTTTGTGAAATTCTCTAATGCCTCCTACTGCTTGATATAGCACCAGAGCAAGAAAATGCAAGCATTTACTTGGAGGAAATGCATTTATTCTCATTGAAATTTTGAGAATATGAGTCTAAAATATTGTTTTTCATCAGTTAAAAAATAACTCAGATACCATTTAATTTAGACTCCTCAAACTAAAAACCACCAAGAAATCAATTCACTTGTCCAAACCTATGCAAGAACTTAATTATCAGAGGTAGGCACTGATCCCTGTTTTTGACTCCAAATCCAGTGTCCTATATGTTACTCTATGATACCAAGGGGAAATAAACAATGTTTCTAAAGCATGACCTTTTTGTACCTATCATTTACTTGTATTTACTTGTATACTTATTTCATTAAGACTCTAGCTATGGAAAATAGGGACTAATTCCATGACCTTGCTTTCCAATAAACATTTAGTCACTATTTTAATATATTTCATTTTTAAGCTTGTTAGAATGTAAACCACAGCAAAGTCATTTTTAGTTCCTCTTTTTATTTTATTTTCAGCATGGTGGAGAGAATGAGGTGAGTCACAGTAAAATAACAAGAAATTTACTTCCCTTTTATATAGAATAATTATGAAACAGACCAATTAAACCAACTTATTAAACCAACTTAAACCAACTATTAACTTTTAAAAGAGAATTGATTTCAAAATATCAGGTCACTTAACACTTAAAATATGTTATATGCTATAAATATAGCATATAAAAACAAAAACTTCTAAAGTCTTGCTTTCCATCATTGGATATGAATGAAATTTTTAATAAGCACTTGTTATTTGTAATGCACTGTGGTTGGAAATAAGAAAAAAAAAAAGGAAAATTCTCTTATCTAAGGATTTCACTATCTTAAAGGGAAAAAAAAAAGGAGACAACAAATACAGGAAGACCCTACTATACAAGGCTAATAGAAAGATTCCATGGTCCTTTGCGAATTCTAATATATAATAAGAAGAATTTTTTGATGTGTGTGTATGTGTATGTTGATGAGACCCAGGTTTGAAACCTTTATTGAAAATTGTTATCCATGGGCTACAGGCATTTGTTGGAAGCAGGGCTGAAACGGCGCAGAAGAGGTTAGATTTCCTAAATGCTTTAATGACAGAAAAACTTGGATGACTTGTTATTTCATTTCAATTGGCTTGCACTTTAATACTTTGACAGTTTAATTAAGTTTGGGGGTAAAGAGTCCCTTTAGTTACAGGGATTCTCAGTGACTAAATTTCTATCTAAAGGATGAAGAAGAAAGATATGTTATCTAACCCCAGTTTATAAAAACTTTAACTGGAAAAAAAAAAAAAAAAACTTAAATCTTTAATAGAGTAAATGAGCCAATTTGCTACTCTATTTGATTATTCAAATAGCCACAGAATGTAAGGAATAATATGAATTATGGATTTAGAGGTAGAACTGAACTCTGAGATCTTCTAATTTGAAACCATCAAGGTTGTTGTTGTTGTTGTTGTTGTTGTGTGTGTGTGTGTGTGTGTGTATGTGTGAATATGTGTGTGTGTGAGAAAGAGAAAAAACAGAGAGATACAGAGAGAGAGAGAGAGAGAGAGAGAGAGAGAGAGACAGAAACACAGAGACAGAGACAGAGAGAGAGAAGAGAGGAGAAAAACAGAAATTTCTTTTTAAAAAATGAAGTGATTTGGTGGTCAGTGTCACATAACTAGTACAGTAGAAGAACTCTATTGAATTGATATCTCTTGATACCCATGCTAATGCTCATTTTCCTATACTATAAATGTTAAGTCATTATCATCACTAGTAACTTCAATTTTTTAAATATAATATGAACTTTAGTATTATATTATGGAAATATATTTTATTTCAATGAATTTTTATTTCAAAAAATTCTAAGTTTAATACTTTATAAAAGATACTAGAAATAGATAAATCACTTAAAGACCTATATTCAAAGCAAGAAGCTTTTCTCAATAAACTACTTATATACCTAAAACCTTTTTAAAAAATCACCCAGTTCACTCTTCATTCAGACTCAGAAACAACTGGTATATGAAGTATGCCTGCCTAGAAGAAAAAGAAATCTAGGATTTTGTGCTTTGAACAGCCCCTTTACTCCCTCAAAGCTTTAGTTATTTCAATTCTTTCTATAGCCTTGGATGCTTTTGTATTTCTGCTTTCTGGGGTTGATGCAACAGTCTCTCTAGATATAAATTCTTTTAAGTTAGGTACTTAGCCCTACTGGTTGGTAAACACTGTTATCTGAACTTGTCTTCTGCTATTCACAGCATTCTATTACTTACTGTGTCTCTATTACTTATATTGTTATCCTAACAGTTCTTTCTCCTCTATTTTAAGTCAGAAAAGAAATGAGATACAAAATCATACAATGTCAATGATCTATTTGGTTTTGGTCCAAAACATCTACTAAATATTTATCAAGATTAAAATAACTTTCTTATTATACACACACACACACACACACACACATATGTTTTAAATAAAATTATATATTTAATTTTAAAAAATTCTTTGTAAATCATAAAACACTAAGTAAATGTAAATAATAATAATTATTATTATTTTATTTTCATTTTATAATTAATTTTTACCACCTGTCACCTAAAGTCTGCTAATATTATATTTCTAATTTATTTTTATCAGTTATACAACCTCCTTGCAGGTATGCATATACAAGTGTTTTTATTTTTTATATTAGAAAAAAATTACACAATTATATGTTAAATAATTTTAATTTAATGCATTCTGAATTTTATACCTCTCTTCATTTATTTCCCTCCCTTCTCCCTGAGAGTAAGAATTGAAAAATAAATAGTTACAGTGATTTACATCTTTAATGATTAAATCTTAGTCATTTTGTAGTAGAACATTCAAGTAAAAAAAGAATGAAAGATAGATGAGAATAGCATGCATGCTTCAGCTTGTAATCCAAAGTATCAATTCTTTCTCTGAAAGTTTCATCATTACTTCTTGTCTCAGATAATTTCTGAATTGTCATTCACTGTTCTTTATTGGACAATATTGCTTTTATTGGCTAGAATGTTCTACTGGTTCTTAAGTCATTTTACATCAGCTAGTGTAAATCTTCCCAGGTTTTTCTAAAATGATCATTTTTTTTTTCATTTCTTAAAGCAAAATGATATTTGATCACTTTCATGTACCATATCTTTTTAGCTACTGCTCAATTTATGAACATTCACTTGATTTCTAATTGTATTTTTGTACCCCTAGTCCTTTTTCCTTTTTTTATGCCTTTTGTATACAGAACAAGCAGTAGTTTCACTGGATGAAAGAGGATATCCAGTTTTATAGTCCTTTGAGCATAATTCTAAATTACTCTTTAGAATTGTTGGATCAGCTCACAATGCCACCCACAATGCATTAGCATCCCAGTATTCCTACATCCTTTCCAACATTTATTATTTTTATATGGTTAAAGTAATTTTATTATGAACTTAACTTTAAAAGACAAAGATGTATTGTAAAATAGTCAAATTAAAATGATAAAATACTAACATGAATCACATTATCAATAATGTTTTGTAAATATGAATGATCTTTTTTTTTACTTTGTCTTATCTGAATTACATACATTCCATCATTGCATATTTCTCACAAATGTGCATATGCTTTTATTTTTCCACTTTGAATTATTTTATATTTGTATGCATTTCTTTATAATATTCATTATTACCATTTTAATAGCAATATATTTCTTTAAATTAGAATGCCACAAATTTTTAAGCTTCTTCCAAAATATTAGGCATAAAGTCTATTTTCTTCTTTTCCCCCTTTTACAGATAAGTAAACTACAGATCTCTTTAGACAGAGAGTATGCATTTATTAGGATGCAACTTCCTAGGGAAGTAGCAATGAGAGTGCTATTCATGGCACAGAGCAAACAGTTAATAAAGGTTTAGTTACTTATTTCTGAGGTAAAATAGGTGATCAGTAAATTGCTGCATATTGCATACTGCCAAATTTCTTTCTATAGACTACATTAACTTGCCAGGCCAATAGGAATTGCTTTGACTTAATTTAGAAGCTTCTTTCTTTCACTTTCAGATTTTCTTTCACTTCCATTTATCTAATCTCCTTGCCAAAGTTATCCTAAATGTTAGATCCATGTGACATCTCCTTCATTTTTCTACCACTTATGATTTTTTCTTAATTATATGCTTTCTTAGGGAATAATACAAAGTAAATTGCAATTTTCTTAACTGAGTTCTTAAACTATTAAGCAACAAGATTATGTTAAACAGACTTTTGAGTGGTGACAAGTATGCTGGTAACAGTGAAGATAACTACTATAATCACAAATTGGAAAAAATTAGGAAATAAAAGACAAGATCATGAGGGGTACATATTCTTTATCAGATAATAAAATCTTTCAATATATACCAATCAATGAAAGTAAATTTAAATTAAATAAAATTATTAATCAAAAAGAGTAACAACTCACTTCAGTAAAGAATGATACAAAATAATTAAAAGGTGATATTTTTGGGAATGGATGGGTTGAATTTTCTGTTTTTCACATATGTAGGAAGGTATAGTCTTCTATTTCTAACTTCTACCCTTTGTAATTTCAACACTTGTCAATTGATTTACAATCTTAGCATCTTTTTTAAAAAAAAACTATAACTTAAGAATAACATTTGGAAAGTGTCACAGTTGTGTTAAACCAAAAATCAGTTTAAAAATAATCATTTTATTGTTTTTGTTTATTTGTTTGCCTACCTAGTCATTCATCATATTTATTTCTTTAGTCAGAGAGTGTTCTATTTGAGATCATTTGAAGAATAAACAATAATTACATATGTTGCTCCTTTTCTATTAAGATATTTTCTAATGAAAAAATACCATGCTTATTACATAGTATTTTTTGAGAAAATATGGTAAATCATTTCAAATCTTTTTTTTTTTCTGCCATTCACTAATAATGAACCAAATTGCTTATCATTTCTGAGTCTTGAATTCTGGGTATGTTAAATCATGATTTGTACTAGAGCACCTCCAAAATCCCTTTCAACTTTAAATCTTTTAATCTATGATGCTAATGAAAAGTGTCAATCTTTCTTTCTTTATGGTTACATAACTGAAAAAATATGAGGAAGGAAAGACAAAAATGAGGGAAATTGAGGTGACAACCTTACCTTTGTGACACTGTAATTTATTCTTCAAATATAAAGAAATGAACTGATTCATATACTAAAATTCATAGGAAAAGACAGTGATGAATTAAGGAAAACATCTCATTCTCCCTTTTCCAAAGCCTCTTTCTCTCTTTTTAAAGGTTCTCTTCTAAACCAAACTAGAATCAATAGTTGTATGCTGATTAAATGTAAAATATGTTCATTAAATAAATTTTAAAAGCTAAGAAAGTAAAACTTGTGCTGTTTATTTTTAGACTTTTTTTTTTGCCTTTTTGTGTTTAATAAAAAAGTAAGGTTGGCTTCATATCTTTTTCAAACCCACAAAATATCATTTTAAAAAATGGAGCTGCTTGAGTTATAGAACCAAAAGAAAAGCAGTAAAGCTGTAATGTGTTTGCATTTATGAAACACCCAAAACCAATGTTTATAATGGAAATACTGACAGACTATAAACTATGGCACAGCTAGTGGGCTATAAGAAGAAAGACCTTTAAAATGGAATCTGAAAAAAAACTGGTTGGTGGAATTTATTGTTGTCTAGCAAAGTTTGCTAAACAATAAGTTTTAACTGAATCCTATAGCTTTAGCTTCTAGATAAACATCAATAAGGGACAACTTTATTGCTTCTATTTGTTCATAAACTCCTCAAACTTCAAAACAAGTATTCTCTTCATTTTTATTTCATTTTTTTTCTATGAACATTTGCACCTTTCTTCCCTTGAAGAGCAGGAAAATTTAAAGAACTCTATGTTCTGCACAACCCAGTTTATTTGACTTTTCCAGGGCATTAGGCATACCCTGTGAATAAAATCTCTATATCATTGAAACATCAGATAAAATGCCAAAACTTTCAAAATAATCATTTAAATCATTTTATTAGCATCTAAAATTATAGATAGATGATAGATAGATAGATATGGGTATACATATGTGTGTGTGTAACTGAGGATCCTGAGGGTATAATACATTTTAAATAATCAACTATGTATTTCTGCTAATAGTTCTTGTTATTTCACATTAATAATTGTCCCTCCCTAAAAGTTAATTGTCAGGCCTGTTATTTATATCAATTTATAATAATAGAAAAATGCATTAGGCATGTCTTATGAACAATAGCATTAGAAAAACGTCCTCTCTACTGTTATGGTTAACCTTAGTGGGTTTTGAAAGAATCTAATAGCTGCCTTTGATGAGAATGCCAGTCAGTGAGTCAGTGTGAGTGCAAGTTTGGAGATTAGCACCATTGCTGCATTAGGAAATACATGGAATATTTCTGAAAAAATCAAACAATACCATATTCTCTTTATAGATATAAATATTTTCCTTCAGTTACAGTAAATGTTCATGATCGACAAGGTAAAGAAAGATATTGAATAAAAGTGACAAGATCAAATTATGACAGCAATAAAAATGTAGACAGTCTCCAAAGTTATACTTCTGCTCACTTGTATTATAAATAGACATAAACACTATCAGTAACTAGAAATATTACTTATGTACACACATTATAATTACAAATATCAACAGAAATAATTACACAAATATGAATGATAAAAATCAACATGAATATTGTTTCTAAATATTATATTTAATGAAAATTGATATGTATTCATAATAATAAGAAATATTCATGAAAATATTATCATGAACAGAACAATGTACTCAGTACTAAAATTATCAAGTCAACTCCTAAGCACATGAGGGAATGATATATTATTTCTATCAATCAATAACTTAATACTTCAATAATATATCAGAAAGTTGAAATTTTATATGTAAATGTAAATATATGATGCATGTGTATATGTCTGGTTGTGAATGTATATATTAAATATACATACAGAATACAGATTTAAGAATAGATTTGAGGAAGGATACCTCTAAATAAGTACAATGTAGAAATCAACAGATCATTTCATTTCTAAAGTGCATTTCTGGTACTTCGATTTTTTTTAACCTTTTGTTTTCTATTTCAAGGATGATTTTACCTAATTAATAGTTATCATCCTAAAGTTTATTCAAAAAAAATAATATGTAATTAAAATACTTATTCCACATTTGCATTATAATCTTGATTGTCCAAATTATTGAAATATTATTTTATATTTTATACATAAAAAGAATAAAACAAAACTTTGTATGATGCTTTAAGACATGGTTTGTATTGGCCCCCCAAAATGAATTCAGAAATGAAACTTCCTAAATTCAATGAAACTTTTGGTTATTTGCTAGATTTCGTTTTTCCTGTTTTAATAAATCTCTTTGTCATTGAACTTTATATATCTACTCAGAGATGAACTGATCAAATATAAGAAAGATAAAGTGATCTGGGAAGATCACTCCAGTCAAGGACTATGAAATAAGCAGTTATAAAACATTTAAAACATCTTAAATATTGAGGAATAATACAAGAAAATAGACAAAGAATTTGGATTTACAATTCTCTGAACAAGAAATTATATTATTGTAATTATGTACCTTACAAAACACATTGGCTTAGACTATATTTGAATATCCAAGGTATGTTACTTTATTAATGAAGAAATTATTATTCTTCATCATTAGAAGTCAAGGGCCATAAAGAAAACAAGCAATATTTGGAAACATTATACTAGTTCAGAATGATTGGCATAAATGTATTTTTCCCGTTATTTACTTATAATTGTAGGTATTCTATAATAAGTCCTATTTGTTACTTTCATCAGAGACTCTTTACATTTTTTCTCCCAATGCAAAATTAGGATTTATTCTTCGGTTAAGCTATTATATAATGTAAATCTTTGTGTTTTCTTTCCTTTCCTCTACCATGAATGCTAGAAAAGGAATGTTAAAATCTGAAAGTTCTAGACATTTGTACTTTAGTCACCAGTTTCCTTTTATTTGGTCATAATAGCATCTAGAATAATGATAACAAAAGCAGCAGAAATTACTACAATTTGTATAGTATTTTTGCAGCTTACAAAGGGTTTTGTTTTTTTAATATTAACTCTCCTCTCAAAATAAGACAAGGAGGTAGACGCTATAATTTTCATGTTATAGATGAGGAAACTAAGACAAGGAAAGGAAAAATGGTTTCCCCAGAGGCATGTGACTAAGGCTCAACGTTATAGTAAAATAAATATAACTATCCATGTTTTATTTGTTTCATGTTTCATTTGTAGATAATTATATGAGACTTGGTATTCTGGACATTCTTTTTTTTATTCCTTGACCCTCTTTTTACCAAAAAGCACATGTCTAAAATTTTACAAAATGATGAAGTGTTTGGCACATTGAAAACATTTAATTAAATTTTCTCCATTATGGATAAGGATATAAACTTAGGATTAATCAAAACCATATTAATCACAGCCACTTAAAAGTAAAAGGAACATCATTTGGTCAGAGTGATAAGTGATAATCTGAAGCATGAGCTCTATGTTCTCCATCCTCCAAACCCACTACATTCCAGACAATTGGTTAATCAGCTGCCTTTGGTTATTTGGAGTTACTAACCATCCATTTATTAGAGCTTAAATAAAATAACATCTTGCTTCATATCAAGTAAAAATCTTTCCTTTTTAACTTTTTAACCAAAAAGAAAAAATATAATTTTTCCAAGGACAGACTTTTAGATACTTATAACTAAATCTCATTTGATCCTTAAGTGATTACAGTTAAGTAGATAGGTAGAAAGTACATAGTTGGATAGATATATAAATGATAAATGTGTAAAAGTATTCATTAAGCCATTAACATGAGCCAGGCAATGTTCGTAATGTTCTGAATACAAATAAAGTCATAATAGATAGATTTCCTCTTCAAGGAGCTAGCTTAGATTCTAATGTTAATGTTAAGCACACAGGAAGTGAAAAGATAAAATATATCCACAGATATGGCTAAAGATATTCAGCATGTATAGAGAGTTGAAAATGATCAATATAAGGGAAAAGTTGGCCTATTCAAATCAAAGTTAGGCCCAGGGACAAAAATTTAATTTTCTAATTTTCTTCTTGGGAGAGAGAGCAATATTTAAAGCAATCTTTTTTGATAGCAACATAGATGGAGAATGGGACAAAATCAAAAAGGTATTTCCCATTCTCAAGCACTGTCTATGAAGAACTGAATAATACTTGTACTGTCTGTAATCTGTTCTCTAGGTGTAAAAAGTCTTTGGTTATCCAGCAGCAAGTTAAGGAATAAATGAGATGTTCTTTTTTTAATCTAAAGATATCATAAAGAAGCATGCAAACAATCAGAGTTTAAGGGTGTGTTGAAAATTACTTGCTTTTCTAAGAGATTTTTTGCAGAACACCTAGCAAAGATGATGGACAAAAGATATTTTTTTTTCTCCTTTCCATTTGGATTTATTGTAACCATAAATGGATCATCATGATGTAAAAACTCAATGGTGTGAGGGAAGAAGGAGACCACTGCTTCAATTGTTCAGATAGAAGTAGGGATGGTGAAATGATCATCAATATGCTCTTTAGTGAAATTTTAATCTTGTCACATTGATTATTAATGAAACAACACTGATCATATAGAAAACATTTTGGTATCCTACAAATTAAGAAAAGTAACATTGTTATAAGCTTTGAAATATAGTATTTCATCTAATAGTAAATTAATTACTAGGATATTCTAGCAGAAGAGGGGGGTAAAGACCATTTTAGGTACTATGAAATATGCCTGTTCATTTTCATACAATATATATTTTATATCTAATTTTATATGCACCATGTAAGATACCTAAGTTTTTTCTTCAAAAGAGCAAATAATACCACTCAATGTAGGATTATTCATAATGGATTTCTATATAGCACTTCTTCTCCCTCACAATCTCTTTTGGTTTCACTATATCTGATGTGTTAGTGAAATACCAACTATGCTCCAAGCCCTAAACTAAAATTGTAAATATTATCACATTTGATCTTTTTATCATCTCTGAGAAGTTGAAACTGCTCTATCATTATAATCATCATTGTTGTCATCACTAACATTTATATTTTCTTACAATGTGTCAGAAACACCCTGCTAAGCACATTACAATGATTATCTCATTTAATAATCATATTAATCATAGAAAGTTGATGCTATGCCTACATAATTTTTATAGATGAGGAAACTGAAACAAGTAGGGATTAATGGATTTGGCCAGGGTTATAAATCAAGTAAGTGCCTGAGGCTGAATTTGAACTAAGGTCTTCCTGATCTAAGACTAGAGCTTTATCTATGATGCCAACTAGCCAGGTAATTTTATATTATTTTTGCTGCTTCAAATATTTATAATTTGACATTGCATAACTTCAGATATTTATAATTATTAACAATGTAAAATAATATTTTGTAATAAGTGTCCAAATAATGGTAAACAGATGCTATTAAGTTGTAAAGGCTATCATAATCCTTAACTAAAGCTGAAATAGAAAAACAGTATATATGGGTATTTGTGTCATAATAATTTAAATACAATGTTAGTGATGCTTTTCTAAAGGGCCTATTCATAGGAGAAAATTTGTATTGCTTGTATTGCAATATCAGCAAAATAACATTCTACCTTGCATAATTGTAGGCTATGCACATAAGAATTAAATGGAATGTAAAGTACTTCATTAAAAATGAGAAACTAGTTCCTGCCTCATTCCATGCTCTCACTCCAACTAGCCCTTTTGGATATTTGGTGATCTGAATACAATTTTCTAATTCTAAATTTCTAAGTGTCAAAAATCTGACATCATTAAGTATACCCAATTCTTTTACCCTTTTTGATATACCTCTCTATGAAGGCAGATATATCTCAAAGGTATAATGTTCTCTTCTCTAAAATATATTGTTCTTTGAGAGCAGGTTTCTTGGGAGCTTCTGAAGGAAGCCTTCCTTTCAGTTTAGTATAATCACCCCAAATGCAGTCAGGAGTTAAAGTTCAGATCCTTTATTGTCTCCTTCAAAATAACCCCGTTAGTTTTCTTAGAGGCGTATCTCTCTCCTTGGTTCCGAGAGCTCTTGCTGCTTCTCTTTTGCATCTGCCAACTTCAGCCTCTAGCTCCCTCTGAATCCAAAAGCCTCCAGCCAGCAGAAAGGTAGAATATGGAATGAAACTGCCCTCCCAGAGAGTGGGCTTGTGGGTTTCTGACTTGTGAATCTCCCACACTGAATCCTGACTTGTGAATCTCCCTAAGTCTCTAGTGGGCTTGTAGGAGCTCCTCCTTAAATATGCTCTCTAAAGGTGTGAACTCTAATGTGTGAACTCTCTTAAAGGTGTGAACTCTAAAGGTGTAAACTAAGTACATAAGCATTGTCTATCAATTCCAGTGACTTAACACCTTGTTTCAAGTTCTGGCTCATAACACAAAGCCTATCCTGATGGATTGCAGTTCTAAAAAGCAATCTTTCTCCCCTTAAATACATGTAAACAAAAGATAATTCTGACTCTCTTAAATACAATTCATAGACAAATCAAAATATCATCCATGATATCATTGGTACTCTTCAAAAATGAAAAATGAACAACAACAATACTGCTGATATTACTACTATAATTACTATTACTCTGACTGCTGCTGTTTATTATCATCATTTTCATTATCAACATATCATTATTACTATTATTTATTTTCTATATCTAATATTACATCATAAGGTTTATTGCTTAAAAAGGCATTTTATTCTTTTTATTTGTTCATTCATTCACATCTTGTTACATGATTTATTCTGATTCTTCCTTCTAAGAAATACTGCCTATATTTATCTTGTCTATCTAATCCTAAATTCCTCTCTATTTTTTTTTGCCTCAAGACTCAATGTTCTAAAGACATTCTAAAATATCTTTGCTGATCTCATTTTTTTCTATTAGCTATATTTCTTTTACCACAAATCTATATATCCCATTATGTTATGTTTCCTCTCCCATTCACTTGAACATCTTTCACTTTATACTCTTATAAACTCTTCCTGATTATATGTGACTTTCTTCAATTTATTTTCATATTTTCCCTGCCTATTCTTCAGTACCACTACTTTGCTTCAATATATAATTGAAAACATCTTCTATTTTTCAATAACTTTTAAGAATCATTTTTTAAAAAGTTGCTTGAATGAGCATCCTAATTGTATACAAATCAATAATTTATAATTATAAAACTTTACACAGCATTTTAAATTTTACAAAGTGATTAAGTGTATTATCTCATGGGGAAATATATTTGTAAATCAATTAGTATAAATTCTAATCTATACATCTGTATTATTATATAATGTGAAACTTCTAAAAGTCTTTTCACTAAGAAGTTTGTCCAGATATCTAAGTGAACCCTCAAGTGCAGAATATTCTTTTGTTCTCGGTTTGACAGTGATGATATGGCTTCTACATTAATCTTGCCTACATATATAAGGAACTTGAATTTACAAATATATAACAACAAATATTTCCAAACACTTTAAACATAGAATGCAATGCATTTTCCCAGTATTAAACTATAATTCTAATATAATGAAATTGTATATTATGCTTGGTTTTTTTCCAATATAGACAATTTCCTATCACTTTGTTACCCAGAAATTATTCTTTTCTTCATTTTATTTTCACAAATATCATATAAAATTACAGATGCATTATACATGAAAAGGATAGAAATAAACTTAGAAGGGAAACATGCTGTCTGATATTTAAATCCCATTGCAATACAGATTCTATCTCTCTTCCCAGTCTTATTCCATTCTAATCCTCCTCATTCATTCTTTCTGTTAAACTGACTTATTAGATGTTGTTCCCATATGTGAGATTCCATGTACTTCCTCTCTGACTTTCTACATGTATGTCCTACAGTATAGAACCTAATACTTCCCCATGCCTACTTCTTATAATATCTATTTTATTTCAAAGCCCAGCTCAGGTGCCAACTTTTAAATGAATTCTTCCTCCTTCCAATCTGTACTTTTTAGGGCTAACACTAAAAAAATCATTTTATATTGCTTTGTATATAATTATATTTGAATATGTGTTATCTGCACATCTCATATTTCATAGTCTCACATCACTTCTGATTCTAATGTTATGGAAGAATTATTTGACCATTGTTATTAACTATTGTCCATTGTAGTTTCCATTCTATATTGTACTCTCAGGCTCCTCTGAATACCAACATGCAGAAGACAATCTTTCCTTTAATGAATTTCTATTTAATGAGATAGGATTTCAATAAAATGTTACATCCAAAGGTAAAGTTAATAATGCTATTGTTTAAAAGTGAGTGACAGAAAGTTGAAAAAATAGTATGCTGAGTTTATAGCTAGGAAATGATGAGGCAAGTACTGATCTGGAAATTTATTAGCTATGTGACCATGAACACATATTAACCTTTCTGAATTTCAGAAAACTCCATTGTTCACACAAAAACAAAATCATAAATGATTAATCTATGTATTCCAGAATAGAAATGAATACATCAGGGATAAAGAATCAGGTGAGATTAAGTACATAGTTTATTAATTCTCCTTCTGTCTCTTGCTCCAATAGAGTATATAAAATCACTTTCTCATCCTTGGCATTCCATGATTGCTATAATCATTATCACTATCAATTTGCAAATATGTACTGTATATATGTCTATCTCATCAATAGCTTAAGAAATGCATGCTATGCCAACTAAAAACTTTATTATGATTTTTGTTGCCACAAATAGGATGGGACCACTTAACTAAAATTCAATATACTATATTTTGTTTGCAATAGTAAGTCCTGGATATGAATCAAGGGTGTTGTCTTATGGATTAATTTCTACCATTGCATCTCTTTTTTTGACTGGGCTTCCTAATTTCAGCTATTCTTTATAGGGAGGTAGCAGGATGGAACAGTAAATAGAGTTCTTGGCTTTGTCACATTCCTGTTTCTGAGTTCAAATCTGGCCTCAGACACTTAACAAGTCACTTAACTTTGTGTGTCTCAGCCAGATAATTTGATGTTATCTGTCAAATGAACTGGAGAAAAAAAATGACAAACCACTCCAGTATCTTTGCCAAGGAAACCTCAAAGTAGGCTAACAAAGGATTCGATATTATTGAATAACAAAACAATCGACTTTTCCCTTCTCTTGCTCTCTCTAAATCTAACTCCTGGAATACCAAATCATTCATAATTTTGGTATTCTAAAGAAAATAATTAACAACACTATACGGAAATATGTGGAGAACATGGAAAAAAGGGGGTCAGAGCTCTATTTTACATCTGCCTCCCTGCCTGTTTTTCTGTTTGTTTTCTGTGACAGAGAACAAAAAATTGTAATTTTTATTAAATCACATTCTAGTATCAGCAAAATGCTACTAATTATAGTCTTGACTATCACAACTTCCTTTGACTATCACAACTCCTTTCAGCTTCCTCTCCTATCTGATTGGATGGCTGGAGAATAGAGTATCAAATTCCTTTATCTAAACCATAAATTAGAATTTTGAGCTAATTCCACTCTGTATGTGTTGCTATGCCTATATTTTTCAACCACACAAAATAAAATGCTTTTTTATTGGTACCACTGACCACATTCCCTTTAATATATTGTCTTCATTCTTCATATTATAAGATTTTGGAAGGCAGGGACTGTCTTTTTTTATTCTTTGTATCTCCATAACCTAGCATATAATAAGAATTTGATATGTGCTTAATAGATTAGATTGAAATATGTAAAATTGTATTTTTTTTCAAATTTTGTCCTAAAGGTTATATATACATACAAAATTTGTGAGATTTTCCCCAAAGATAAATGGAAAAACATATAAACAATTTTGAAAACATGAAAGGCAAATTAATAAAAATTAAAGCAACTCTAATTTTCCCTTCATTCCCAAAAGATATGTTGGTAAAAATAATGAAAAACAAAAAATAGTAAGTGTTTCAGGAACTATGAATTGACAGCCATACAAATGGCACATGAAGCTGTGCACTTACAATAATCTTTCTAGAAAATAATGCATAACCACACCCCCAAAGTTAATAATCTGTGCATGTATTTTTATTTATTATAGTTTTAATAGGTATCTATTCCAATGGTGTTAAAATATAGAGAAAAAACCAAACATAGGAATACTTATAGAAGCATTTTTACTTTTAGCAAAAAAAAAAAAAAAAAAAAAAAAAAAAAAAAGATGGAAACTTTGTGCCTAGCAATCAAGGAATACTTTAATAACTTATAGCATATGAAAGGAGTTCAATATTGTCATACTATAAGATATTATTAAAATGATCTACCTGAGTGAACTCAGGAAATCTCATTTGAATTCATATAAAATGAAATGGTTTAATCCAGAAAACTATATAACTAAAATGTTATAAAGAAAAATATCTTTGAGAGATTCTGGTCAATGCAGTGACAATCATGATTTCAGAAGACTGAAGTTGTGACATGCTTCTCACCTCTTGACAAAGAAAATATTTTATAATAACCAAATAAGAACATTTCTCATACTGATTTGTTTTCATTCAGCAAATTCTAACCATCATCCTTGAGTAAAATCAGCTATCATCCTTCTCAAATGGTCTCTTCTTTCCTCTTCTTCAAAAAGAAGAACCATGGGCTTATGAATGGAATTGGAGGATTATTTAAATCTGGTTTTTCCTTATTACTATACTTATATTATGGTTCTCCCTTTCTTTATGAAGTTCTTTGTTAAAGAGTAGTTGGCCTCTTAGAAGCTATGATTAATTTTCAATTACTTATTCTTGATTGCTTTTCCTAAACTTGCTGAATTGTGCTTATATCCCTTAGCCTCTTTTATTTTTCCAGTGGGAAATTATTTTGCACTGGCTCTGACCTCCATGAAACTTCACCATTTTTTCATAAATTTATACTTTATAATTCAATTTGTACCCTTTTTGTCATGTCATTAAGAGCTAAATATCTGAACACAGTTGGTGCCTACTTAAATTGCCAGCTTGAAAAAGCAATGCCTAAGGTAAGTTTTTAGATACAGATTAACATCTCTAATTTTGTCCTCTTGATGTTATAGCATAAAGGAGTTTATAAAACAGTTTGGAACTAGCTAATACCTATTTATAATTAATAATAAAATACCTATTTTTTTCTGTTTAGTACAAGGTGAAGTAGTAATAACTGCCTTTTGTACTTATCTGTAGTAATTTAATGGAAATTTATGCTAAACATATACAATTCTTCATTGACCTCCACTGATACAGATTGAATGTTCAATTTCAGAATAGTACCACAAATTAAAGAAGAAATTCTTCCTATTATTCCATTTCTCATACTGTGAATATTTTTTTTTATTTGTGCCTCTGGGATTCAAATTTTAAGTATCTAGCATAGAAGCTGAGATCAAACTGACAACAATGATTTGTTGGTGACTTTCTCCTTTCTGTCAATTTATATCTTTGGTCAACTTTCCCTAAAATCAACAAATTCAATTGAACAGCAACCATTTATTTATTTCCCTTTTCTTTGATATGCCAGTATTATATAAGGCACTAGACAGTCAAAGACAATGATGAAATATTCCCTGCTCTCAGTGAACCTATGTAAATGAGTAAAAATAAAAGTACATTTGAAATTCATAATAAATAAATATAATTTCAGGAGAAGGGCAGGGCACTAGTGGCTGAGTGCATAAGGAAAGGACTTTTGATAAAGATAGTTCTTTAGCTAAATCTTGAAAAGATCTAAAAATGGTACAGGATAGAGTAGAGAAGGGAAGAATGATGCTCTAAAATTTGTTTCAACTCATTATTTAAAATAATTTTGAGAAGTTGGAGGATAGTTCAGTAAATCCCTCCCTGTCTTTACTCTGCCATTTTGGCTCCAGTTTTTAAATGTCTTTCTACTTTACCACTGTTTACTTCTCAGTATGACATATTAATATTTTTACTCTTTCCTCAAGTCCTCAGTGATTATTTTTCATCAGTTCTTCATGTCTAAAAATCTAAAAGCATATTCATGAAAACAGATGATAATGATAATGATTTAATAATATGTTAATAATAATTATTAATGATTTGTATTTTATATTTACAATATTAATTAAAATAATAATAATGAAAGTAATAATAGCTAACACTTATAGTGCCCTTTATGGTTTACAAAGTTCTTTATAAATATCTCATTTTATCCTCATAATAACTCTGGGAAGGAGGTAGAATTATTATTTCTCTGATTGTAGAGATGTGAAAATTGGAGCAGAAAGATGTTAAGTGAATCCCACAAATATACATAAATATTAAGTAACTGGGGCTCAAGTTGAATTCAGTTTTTCCTAAATTTAAATCCTGTGTTCTATAAACTATGTTACCTAGCTGTCATATTACCCCCTTTTTTTGTAGGAAAGTGGGAAAAATACAAACAATAGACTATCCTATATAGTCTAAAGTTGTATCTTAAGAATCACCTAAGGAGTAGACAATGGGATAAATATTAAATTTGGTCTCCTCCCCATACTTTCATACTTTTTGGGAAGTCATTCTTTCTAGGAATTGTAGGAATTTTCTAGGAACAATCCTCTTCATTCAATTATATCTTTCTTCAAATAATTTCAGGCATATGTTCATATTTTAGAATTCAATATCTCAGAGAATTAAAGAACTTCCAAGATACCTAACTTTACCACTGGGTTCTCAAACTGAAATATTTTTTTTCTATCTCTCTGCTTACTTCACTTATGATAAACTCACTCTTTTCTAATTAGCATATTTAATCCCTTGATAATGAAATAAATGTCTACCTCATTTATAGTTCACACATTCTGTCTACATCACTTAATCTTCCAAGTCTTTCACTCTTGGTAATGCTTCCATTAACTTCCTGTAATACTTCTACTAGTCTGTTATGTATTGCGGGAGATATTCAAATTAATTTTATCCACCCCAAATAATAGATCTATGCTAGTGGAAAGATCGAAGAACTTCTATGTTCAGAACTTCAGCACATCTTTTGTGAACTATCGGTATCTATTTTGTCTTCTTTTTCCAAGTCTGTCTTCTAACAAATTCTTTGCAGATCCAAAAAAATATTTTTCCTGAACAACATATTTAACCATGACATTTCCTAATCCAAAATCAATTGAAGTTCTCTAAATCTCTACCTTCCAATAGAAACTCCTGTCAGTTGAGGCTTTCCATAACATGTCCTCTTAGTACTTTTCCAATTTTTTCAAGCATTAATCCTCCCTATGTAATATACTTTAAAGCCTAGTCATCTGGCTTAATAAGGCTTAATAATTGTTCTTCATACATGACATTCCTGAGCCCATTTCTGAGTCTTTATACTGGCTTTTTCCTATTCCTGGAATATTCTCCATTCTCACTTGTACCTCTTGGAATTCTTAAATTTTGTCAAAATTCAACATCATATAAAGACTTTCCTGAGTCTCCCCTGATGCTAGTCCCTTCACAAAACTATCTTGTGTTTATTATGAATATGTTCCATATATACTTATAAGACATTGTTTATTATTTACTCATCTGAAGTTGTTAACTTTTTACCTTCTCAATTTTTATTCTAAGTTCCATGACAAATATTATATTCACATACTTTTCCCATATTACTAGAACTGTAGAAAATAGCAAATATTTATTGTTACATATCACTTTATATTCTAATTTATTAATTAAACAGAGCAAACCTCTTCACATACTTTTTCTGGATATCAACTCTGCTAGCTTCATAGATTTTGATAAAGGTTTATGTCATTTGGTAAATAATTTGTTAATCAAAATAGCAAATAGTTATAAATAAAAATAAACAAATAGCAAAAATATGAACATTTTTTAGGATTTCAACAGTGTGTCATAGTGAACAAGATACAGATTCACTTCTAATCATCAATTGCAGACTTTTTTTTAGTTTTGGAATTCATTCCTATCCTTCAGCCCTCTCAGGGTGATAGCCAATGTCTTTTCTCAAGTATTTACTTGTTTATGTTGCTTTACAAGATAAATGATAACAATTTCTCATGAAAAATTGTTCTCTTAGTCCTCTATATTTGTATTCATATTATTTCTTTAGCCATGATACTAAATGTTCTCTTCAAAATGAAATTTAAATTCTCAGTCTCCTCATAGAATAATAACAGATTATAATTAAGCTGATTCCTCAATATTCAACTCTGTTTTAAGCACACAGAAACCATATAATTAGTCTCTGTTGGAGGGACTATTGATGTAGTTCTTTTATGTTTTTATATTCTGATATTGACTATAGCCTAAGAATATATATATATATATATATATATATATATATATATATATATATATTCTATATCCTTAGAACATAAATGTGTTGAATTCAGACATTTCTACATTTGTATCTATCTCTAGCATGACACCTGGTATATATGGAATGAATATCAATTAATTGTATACTATAAGAAAGTAATGGCTTACCTAGTACATGTACTATTGATGTGTTTATTCCATGAATCTTATTAATTGAGAGATATAAAGAAAGAGAGGCCTATATTGCAAAACGTTGTCAGAGAAGCTTTTGGAAATTTATATTTCATTAATGTTGAGGACACAGAGAAAATGTTGTAAGAAATGTAAGAGAATATAGTAAACAACTGAACAAGTATGACAAAATGCATTATGGGCTAGAAAAAAGGAAAGCTTTTGATTAAAGCCAACATATATTAGTTTAATACTTTTTATTTTAATAACTTAGAGATTTACAAAACATTTTCTTACACTAATTTGTGAGACAGGTTGGGCAAATCAAAACCCCTTCTTCTATATATAAAAACTGAGCTCAAGAAGATAAAGTTACTTGTAAAGGAAAAGATTGAGTCCTTATTTAAACCATTTTCTATTTTCTTTTGAGCTTAATTTTCTTTCCTCTTTATAATATCTTTAGGCTAAGAATAGTGGGGCTACTATAGATTGGCTAAGGTAGATGAGAATTCAGAATAAGGTATTTGATGAGACTGGATACCTGGATAAAATGACACATTTAATGTAGAACAGGAAGATTGTTTTATTTTAAGAGAACATAAATAATATGTCAATTTATAATTAAATGACATCTAAAATTTTAAATCTATATTGGGACACTCCTATTTCAGAATGCAGGCCAGATATTTCTTGGATTTGAAGAATGGAACATGATAATATCCTAAGTAGTGGTTAAAAACTTAAATATTTTGTTCTATTTACTGTTTGATAAAAAGAGAGAACATAACTCTTTGGTTGTTCTTCCTTTATATGGAATGATTTAAAATGTAATAGTTTTACTGTGTAGTGTGCAGTATGTGGGGGGGTGTGAGGGGGGTGAATGCTATATCCCATACTAGATTTGTAAGCTTCATAATAGCAGGTTTTCTTTTTCCTTTTTATTTTTTTTTAATTTTAAAAATTTTATTTATATTTCAGTACCTAGCACAATATTATGCAGGGTTTTTTTTGTTGTTTTTGTTGTAATTTCCTTGAATCCTGTGATTTCATTTATTAATGGAATTTCCAGATTTAAAACTTTCTCTAAAGGCAACTGATATCTAACTGCCTACAACTAAACAGAATTATATTAGGCATTGAGAAGTTAAGGTATTTTACCATGGTGACAAAACTAGTATATGTTAGATGGCAGGATTTGAATACATATTTTCCTAACTCCATGGTTAATCTGCCATTCCCAATATGATTGTTAACTTACTGATGTTCTCCACTCTATATAATAAGTAGTGAATAGAGACTGACTAAATCTCAATTTTATTTCAATAATCAAAATTTCAATGCATCTTCTGACCAGGACAATGCTATAGATTGTGACTATTCACTTTCTCTACAAATTTTGTATTAAATCTTCATGATGAATATTGGTAGCTTACAAACAGGAAATTCATAGGAGAAATGAAAAAAAGAATGGTATCTAGAAGGGAACAAAATACAATATGAGTAAAAGATAATTGATAGGTAATGATATATATAAAAATATAAAAAAGGATTCAGCACAATGGGTGGACCCTTAGTTACAAAATGATGGAAGGGCACAGATAAGAGTTACATGGCATGTGCATGCATTAATGGATTGTAGCTACATTATTGGCATCAGTCTATTGTGCTTCCTTGAATATTTCTGAAACTTCTCTCATACTGATTTCTGTTATACCAGTTATTTGGGGGGTGGAGAGGGTAAGTGTTATATAAAATTCTAGAGTAAGACATGGGAAAATGAATACTTTGAAGGCATTGTTGATAATTTTTAATGTTCCAATCTAGTGTTATTGTGGACAAATTATAGTTTTAGGATACAAATGAGAATACTGAATTTCAAAACCATCATTTTGAAATGAAAACCTAAGACATGTCTGATTTATGTGGATATAAATGAATTGTGTTTCTTTGTAGAAGAAAAATCACTACTACCACAATTCAAACATCTAGATCTTTGAAATGAATAGAGATGACATTTTTCTTATTACTTGGGAAATATTTATTGATTTGCTTGCAAACAATGGAAACTAACCTGTAGCTTTAATGGGGTCTGTCTACTTTGATAGCTTACATTCAATTTCTGATGCACAAAGTGATGCAATATGTCATTATTTTTTAAAAGTATTTTGCATTTTAGAGTCCTTAATGCTTCAACTTAGGAAATACCAGCATGTTAGTTAAATTAAAAGTAAGAACAGCATAAAATAAAAAAATGAACTGTACTTAATTTTTTAAAAGGAATCTCACAGTATACAGTTATTATTATTGTTGATCTTATTTACATAGTCAAATAGTTTAATATTATGTATGATTGCCATATATTTAGTTTAATGATTTAACCTTCAAAACAGTTTTAATGTTTATCCCAACTTATGTGTAGACTTAAGAACCATTCTCTATGAAGAACACAGTTATATATTTTTACCAGTCTTTCCTCTTCAACAAAATCAATAGTTGCATTACTTCAAATTCTAAATGTTTTAGATCTCACTTTCTGAATTAGTATTTTTATTTTTTTTCTTTCTACTCTATCTTACTGTTTTTTGGAGGGCTAGTTTTAGCAGATCTGATGTATTTTTACCAGCTACCCTTACAAAATAGTTATGTAATATGTAGCATGAACAGAATAGAGATAAAATTCAAATAATTATATTTTAATACTTAAGATGTTTATTTTCAGCTTCTTGAATAATTAAACTTTTAAAAAGATAGATCTTATACTTTGTGCATAACACAATCTCCTAGCTAATTGGTTCATCTTTCCTGGCTTGTTTTCTCTCCATTAAATGGTTTTCAAGGTGTTGTTGTTTTTTTTATATTGCTTTGATCTTAAGGCCAATAATTGATTGAGATGTATTCTTAACTAATTAAGGTGTAAGATAAAAATGGATGAGGTAGTTTGAACAGGAAATAAAAAAAGTCCCTTCCCTCAAGGAGTCTGTTTTTTTAGATGAAAATTTAAATATTATTTTTTAAAATTTAAAAAAATATACAAATATTCCAATAGTATACTGGAAGTTAATAATAGCAAACACAGAAAAAATAGAAACACATTTTCTGTCTCCTCTTACAGGAGAAGACAGAAAATGATCTGGATCTTGATGAAGGCCAAGAGAGCTAAAATGAAGTGGTATACTAATATACTAGTAATAAATACTGGTATTTATTCTTTGAATTAAAAATATTTATAGGCTTTTATGTTTCATGCAACTATACTAAATTGTGTTCATTATGTATTACATAAATTTCTTCTGATTTAAAGATCTATGGCTATTAAAATTAAAATTACAAAGGCTTTACCTCACATCAATGAATGTTTTTAATGAGATTTCTTAAAGTGTGGTTGATTCCAAACTTTTTGTTTTTCTTAATAAAAACATTAGTAGAAAAAAATCAAATAATCAAAACTGAAACAAACTAAGATCAGGCTACATCCAGTTGTAATTTTCTTTGAGCCTAAAGATTTTCTTTTTTAAATTATTAATGTTAACAATAATAAGAATAAAAATGTGTATATTTTATTATGTGTATAAATTCAAGTAACCATGGAATATGTAGATATATTTGATATGCTCTCCCTAGTCTAATACTAGTTAAGTCAAAGTCTAGTAAATCTATCAATAATTTAACAAGGTTTTATTAAGTGGCTCTTTTTTTTTTTTTTTTTTTGCTAGGAACTGTGCTAAATGTTGGGGATATTTATAAAAAAGCTATAAAAAATTCCTCTTTTTAAGGAGCTCATAGTTAAATGAGTCTACTTGAAAATCCATAAATCTAGATAGCAAGATATACTGGATAAATTGCAGGTAAAAGAGTGGAGATACTAGCTTCAAAGATTGGGTAAAGCTTCTCATAGGAGATGGTATTGTAGCTCAAAGGAAAGTAGTAAAGGGAGTCAGGAGGCAGAGATGAATAGCTAGAGGACTCTTTAAGATATTTCCAATGAAAATGCATTGTGGAATAGTATCTTCAGCAAGGAATGACAAACTTGGCTATTATCATTAGATCACAGAATACTTGGAATGGAGTAAGACATAAGAAGCTAGGGAAAAAAAAAAAAAAAAACAATTAGCCAGATTGTAAAAGGCTTTGGTCACTCAATAGTGAATTTTATATTTGTTTTCAAAGGTAATAGGAACATAATGAAATTTAATGAATAAGAGAATATTGTGATCAGACCTATATGTGAGGAAGATGAATTTGATAGATTAGTGAAGGGTGAATTGGAGTGGGGGGACAATATCTAAAGCAGATAGACTGAATCAAAGGGTATTGCAGAAGTCTAGAAGTGAGATGATGAGATATACACACACAAACACATAGACATAACAAAATAGAAGCTTTAAAATTCTATCATAGAATTGTTAAAATAAATATTATACAACTATATAAGTAAATTCTTAATTAATGATATTGACACATGCTGTAGATTCATAAGTTCAAAGAAGTCATTACATATAGGGAGATCACAGAAAGTTTTTTTAAGAAAATTGAGTTTAGGGATGAGTAATATATGAATAGGGAAGGATAAATGTAGCAGGTTAGTGTTAATTGATGTAGAACTTGATTGATATTATTATTATTATTATTATATATATTTATATATATATTATAATATATTATTGATTATTTTGATTATATTGATTATAATATATTATTATATTATATTTGAGTATGTTTTTCTGATGCAAAGACTTAAGAGAAGGGTTATTCATCACCCAACATTGCCTCCTGCTCCAACCTCACTGAGAAGCTCAAGTGGCTGTTTATTTACAGCACCAGATAGAAGCCTTAACTAGGCAATCTTGAATTCCATTATTGAATATCTGAATGCTGATTCTACTTTTATTTCTTTCCCTGAGCTTTAGTGACTAGTGATCCTGAGAGAGATAGACTTTGGGAGAATGGTACCTTGGGAGTTTGAGAACTGTCAGAGATGAAGGGAATCAAGATAGAATTTTTGGCAACACTATGATTTGAAATTATAAATGCTGACAAGACATCAGCACTCCCAAGACAGGAAAGCAAACATGAACATTGAGAATCTTGTTCAGAAAGGCAAAATGCTATTCAACAGTTTATTAATGTATTCCATGGTTTAATAATTTAAGTACACAGAAAAATATAATAAAACTTAGGGATTAATTTTTCAAAGTTTATTTGTCAATGAGAGTTTTATGAATGTCCAAAGTTCTTCCAATCCTCATTAGCCACCTTCTTTCATTAAAAACAAAAACAAAAACAAAAAAAATTTTTCCCTGTACTCCCATCACCTGATTTTTTGATTGCCCTTTCCAGACCAAAAACAACCCAGCCATCATTCACTTCACTCCACACTCTGGCTATCTGATCATCTCTCTGACTTAGGTATTTGCTTTGCTCTTTCAGGGTCACTTTCTCACCTCTTTGGCTAATCCCTTAATCAAAGAACATATCAACTCCATATTTTTCCTGGAAGTGGGGTATTAATCTAATGCTCTCTGCTACCACTCACTATTTTAGTAAACTTCCAGATCAAAGTGCAACTCTAGTGTCATTATTTCCCTTTGTATTATCTTCTCCAATACCTATTTGTACTTAAATTGTACTAGGAAATTCAGAGAGTGATTTGACTTTGTATCTGCAGCACTTAGGAAGGAAAGAGAGAATGACAGAGAAAAAGAGAGGGGCACAGAGAGAGACACAGAGTCAGAGACAGAGAAAGAGAGAGAAAGAGATGTTTCATAAAAGAATATAAGAATAAAAGAATAAAAGATATTTGTTCTTGTAAAAGATATTTGTTTCATAAAAGAATAATAATGGAATGCAGCAACAGGAGAGAGTAGGGTATCACAATCACACATCTCTCATTATTTTGGAAATTTGTCACTATATACTTTCTTTACTTCTTCTATTATAATTTCTACAACCAAATAGCTAAATACTAATGTGAAATAAGAATTCATCATCATTGAGTTTACATTTTCATGATGTCTAATTTAAGATTAGTATATATTAGCATTTTACTAGAAATAAACTTCCCAAGTAATAGAAATGTTATCATTATGAAATAAATGAAATTCTGTCTTTAAGTGTGTAACTTGCTTTTATATCTATTGATATATTATTTTCAAGTAGTTTATCCTACAGATTTTCTCTAGGTCCCTTAGTACCATTTAAAACAAACATGGGATAGATTCAATCTGTCTGTACCACTGTCTCATTTTCTTTTCTTGTTGACTTACTGAGCAGGATGCCAATAAAATGTCAGTTTGACCCATAAAGATTTGTGTAGTAGAATGGTTTCCTATATAAAGATGGGGCTTACTTAATAATGAAAGGAAAGCATATCATTTCCAGGTAATTTGTGGCAGGGATTAAGTGGTATTTCAGTTAAGACCTTAAATAAAGTCTAATTCTTTTTCACTATATTACTTTAACCTTCAGGATTGATGCCTCTTATCCATAGTTCTTGTGGTTTCACCTATATTCCCAGATACTAAGTATAACTGAATATAACTCTGTTCCTAAGAAAGATGATGTTAGAGTTCTTGGATTTATTCTAAAACTCCTGAGGAATTATATCCTGCATTTTTTTCTTTTTAATTAACCTATTATCTTGCAATTTTGAAATTGCAAGAGAACTCAGAGGTCATTTTATAAATCCCATTTAAATATGTCTATTAGTAGTTATTCTGCCCCTTTTAATATTCCCAGTTATATGTTCCCTCTCTCTATCTTTCCAATTTATTATTTTTGTTTGGATTATTTAAAAATGCCTCTATTCTTCGCATTCATCAGAATGCTTGGTTATAGTTATTGTTGCAGTGGTTGTTTGTCTTTCTTATTTGAATAGCACCAAAGAGACATCATAATATTGGGGTTGAATTACAGTATGTTCAGCTGTGGTTTATCAATCCAATGAGCTTGGAAGGATGGCAGCATCTTCCTGATGTTTTAACCCTCCTCAAGAATGAAGGACATAGAAACTGGAAAATGAATGGATAACCATCAATTAGAGAATGGTTGGGTAAATTGTGATATATGGATGTTAGGAATATTATTGTTCTGTAAGAAATGACCAACAGGATGACTACAGAGAGACTTGGAAGGACTTACATGAACTGACGCTGAATGAAATGAGCAGAACCAAGAGATCATTATTTACTTCAACAACAATACTATATGAGGATGTATTCTGATGGAAGTGGATATCTTCGACAAAGGGAAGATCTAATTCAGTTCCAATTGATTGATGATGGACAGAATCAGCTACACCCAGAGAAGGAACACTGGGAAATGAGTGTGAACTGTTTTCATTTTTTGTTTTCCTTCCCAGGTTATTTTTACCTTCTGAATCCAATTCTTCTTGTGCAATAAGAGAACTGTATGGTTCTGCACACATATATTGTATCTAGGATATACTGTGACATATTCAACATGTATAGGACTGCTTGCCATCTACGGAAGGGGGTTGAGGGAGGGAAGGGAAAAGTCAGAACAGAAGTGAGTGCAAGGGATAATATTGTAAAAAATTACCTACCCATGCATATGTTCTGCTAATAAAAAGTTATAATAATAAAAAAGAATGAAGGGCAAACAATAACAACTTCTATGTGAGCCCAGTATGAGCTTTGAGGGCTCTATTAAAACTCAGGAAGAGAGAGTCCATTTGAACATCTGGGACAGAGGTGACTCTAGATTTGTGCATCACAAGTTTTCTTTGTGCTACTGCAATTCTACTTTGCTTATGGAGTATATTACCCTCTGTGATTCAAACATACTTTACCAGTTAGTCCTGTGCCAGATTGTTCCCATGTCTCATAATCAATGCTAAAGTTCTTCTGAGATACCTTGAGAGAATCCTTGTAACACTTCTGACCTACAGTGAAAAGAATATTGCATCTTGGAATCCTGGACTATTCAAGTGGCATAGAAGACAATGCTATTCCTAGGACTTTGAATCACAGTATTAGATTTTTCTCATTTTTCTCTGAAGAAACATAATGATCTAGGCACTGAGATGGCTTGACTTGCTAAATACATTAGCCTTCCTGATTCTCTCTTGAGGTTGCTAGGGTATGGGGTATTGCTAAGAGGGAGTACAGAGGCCACCTTGAACTATGGTGAACAATAAGTTCTCTGCCACATTTCAGAAATGTCCTTGTTGAATAAGGAGCAATGATTTGTGACCATGGGAAAAGGTTTCTGTCTGAGGGTCACAGCTGGTTACTTGTAAGCAGGGATGATTTGACAGGTTCTCTCACTTGTGAGTGGGTTTGATATTAATGGTAGTAAAAATAGCAGGCATCACTCTTATTTTTAAAAGAATTTAGCTAGGCTAATCCCTGAACAAGAGAAGGTAGTCTTCTAAGAGACCTGCATTCAGATTCTTTCCAGTTTGATAGGTCATTCCAGATTGTAAAGTGCAGTTGCATTGTTTTAAGATTCTGGGTCATTTTAAAGAAACAATGAGGCATCAGATTTCAGAGGCTATTTGAAAACCATGCACTTAGACATAAAGAGATTATGGTCTGTTTTGATAGAAGGATTATTCATACTGATGAAACGATTTATTCCTGAAATATTGAATCATCTATTGCTAATCAAGTATATCAGTGGTGTCAAACTCAAATAGAAATGAGGGCCACTAATCTGTCCAAAAGGACACTTGTGGGCCACACAGTAACTTTTAAAATATAATATTATCTGATTTAGTATATTTATGTTTATTTATTAAATATTCCTAATAACATTTTATTCTCTTTTAGATTACACTTAGGAGTGTGTAGGCTGCATACTACATTGGGATATTATATATATATATATATATATATATATATATATATATATATAAATATATATATATATATATATATAATATATTCATGTATGTATATTCTACCAATCTCTCCCACCCATCTTTTCTGAATAGAGCTTTCTTAGATGATTCAGATCAAATTCCTCTAGAAGTTTTATATTTGATGTATACAAATCTAATGTCATAAATCACGCCTTGTTAAGTGGTTTCCACTGGCAACTCTTTCACCCAAGAAATTTTTACATAACCCTCAATATATAGGTGTATAAATAGGTCTGCAAATCAAGCATTTACTGATAATTTCATAATGTGACCTCCAATTCAGATTATAAGACTTTATATGACATTGGTAACCATAATTTAAGAAACTGGATCAAAGACTCTCTACACTGATCACCCTTTTCATTCAATAAATATATACAGAGTTCCAATATATATCAGGCTCTGGATTAACTGTTGGAGTAAAAAGAAAGAGGGGGGGAAAGATAGTCCTTGACCTAAGGGTGTTCATGAATTTAAGGCAGCAAATAACTTATAAATAAAAGCTGAAAAAGATTAATGTTGTTGGGGAAAAGAGGACAGAAAGTAGCCAGTGGGAAATGGAAAAGTTTCTAATAATGGGGCCGTTCTGAAATGGAAGATCTCAGGAGAGGTCTAACAAGAGGCAAACTTGAGAGAATATCAGAAGATACAGGTTAAGTGTGAATCCTAACGTTGATAGGATTTTGCCAGATGAAAAATGTATTGTGACATGATGGGGTACATGTGTATAGGAAGCAAAGATAATGGAGGAAATTTGATTATTTCCCTTCTAGAAAATAAAATACATTTCACCAGAAAACATATTCTTGGGAAAGTAGGAAAAGTTGTTCAAACAAAAACACATTAATGGAATTAATCATTTTTTAAAGGAGTAGCAGTATTACAAAATGGATAAAGAGTTGATCATAAGTCATGGAGATAAGATTGTGCTTTTTAGAATCATATCATACTCAGCTCTAATCTTTCTTTTGAACTTCTCAATTATTAAAGACAAATTTATATGTATGCAATCTATAAGACATAAACTTTGTTCTTACTGAGTCCCTTGAAATTAGTCTCTGATGTTGACTCTTATATGTCAAATTTTCTATTAAGTTCAGTTTTGTTTATTACAAGATCCTGAAAATTGGGCAATTCATTGGATATCCACTTTTTTCATTCTGTATGATACTTTTGGTGGATATAATTTGTTATGATTGGGTTCTTTCTTGCCTGTTCATTTAAAAAAAATAAAATCTATCTCCCATTTCAATGAACTGAAGGACTCTTAGCTTGTTCTTTCAGTGGAGCTAAGCTGAGGGGGCAGGGGAGGTAATTACGCTTCCCCAGGAGAGCCATTGTTCTTTTTGAACTATTTGTTTTAGCTGCATTACTTTCTCCTTAAGATAGTTTTACTTTATTTGGAGGGGAAATATGATAGAGTAGGTCAGAAAATTCCAACTTTTCCATTTTCCTGGAATCTTCTTTCTTCAGTTCTTAATGAAAAGACCATTCCTGAAGAGAAAAATTGACTTATGAATACAAAACTCTAGGAAATCATATAAAAGTAAACATGAAAGGGAAATAATAAGGAATCTAATAATATGAAATCCTTTAGATTCCTACATGAGATGATACTTGTAATTCCTAAGAAAATTAGTTTATCCATTTCCCAATTGATGGGATGAACTAATTGTAAGAAATGATGAGCAGGTTGTTCTCAGAAAAGCCTAGAAAGGTAAGTTCATGCAGAGTGAAATGTCTCTGTAAAAAATAACAGTAATATTGCAAGATGATCAGCTGTGAATGGCAGTTATTCTCAGCAATACAATGATCCAAAATAGTTCTGAAAGATTTGTGATAAAAATTCTATCCATCTCCAGAAAAAGATCTAGTGGTAATTGAATACATATTGAAGAATTAAAAAAAAAAAAAACCTTTATTTTTCTTGAGTTTTTTTTTTTTTTTTTTTGCCTGTGTTTTCTTTTACAACATGACTAATATGGGAAAAAAAGTTTAGCTTCACTATACATGTATAAATTCTAATGAATTATTTGCTTCTCAATGAGGGGGTAAGTGAAGGGTGAAAGAGAAAGAAATTGGGAATCAAAGTTTTCATATGAATGTTAAATTTTGTTTTTATATGTAACTGGGGAAAAACAAAATTCTAAATATAGTTGAAAACTGATCTTCATCTGAAGATAGGAGCTGCAAAGAAAAGACTGAGGTCTTCCTGTTTGTCTTTTGTTCTTACATATTTTATCTGGGACAAAAGAGTAGTTAGTTTTTCCTTCACAAAGACATATATTAATTCTATCCAATTATAAAGAAGCTAAGATGGTTTGAAGGTCTCTAAACACCTAGGCTTAGCAGAGACTCTAGACTCAACAGCTACAAGAGGAACATGCAACTAAGATTACAAACTCTGCATTCACCATGGAACTAGAAAGGCAACAAAGTCTACAAGTTCATTTTTCCTTTCACTGTTTTTCATTGTTTTATGAGATCACATACTCTTCATTATCACCAGAAGACCAAGGATGACTAGTAAAAAAAATAACTAACTCAGTGATACCATTAAAATATCTTCTTACCAGAAGATTTTGGATTCTGTAGAATTGGATTCTGAATAATACTTTCACAATATGCCCAGGTCACACATATTTCTAATGTCTTCTCTTTATTTGTGATATAACTACAATAACAAATTATTACCATATACATAAAATACTTAAAAATTAAAATATTTAAATAATTAAAGATTAAAATTTAAATTAGATAAATAATTAAAATACTGACAGTAATAGCAGTAATAACATATTATCAAGTAAGAAAAATAGGCTGATAAAAGAAAAATGGAAGGAAGGAAGGGAAAAAGGGGGGGGGAAGAAAATAAAAATTAAGAATCAATTTTTATTTCTCTTTCTCTATCCAGAATATCAGTCTTACTCCACACCAGACACCGTTACAGCACCATTTATAAATACAGAAGAAGCCTTACAGGTTGCATATTGACTTAGTTTTTAAGTGAAGTCAATATTCAACCTGCAAGGTTTATTTTCTTATGTGTCTTTCCATTACATTTTAATCTGTTTTGCAACTGTTTCTTTAACATCTCTGCTCTGTAATATCTACTCAGGTTAGTCACTGATTATAGAAATCATTTTATTACTTTCATAAACTTTATATTTTTTCTAATCTATCATCTAAGACATTGATGCAATTTCCTACATTTGTCATAGATTTTGCTGTTTCATATATTCATATAAATAGTCAGTTATCCATTTAATATGCACTCTAATGGGAGAAGTAGACAACACTAAAAGAGATGCACATAATGAGGACCAGTGGTAGGAAGTATAAGATGAGATCATGTTGGAGAAAAATTCTAGATTATGAGGTATAGTTGATAGAAAATGATCCTTGGAGTCAACAATATTAATTTCCTGATCTCCTTCTGATTTTATGTCAAAAAATCTCAGTGTTCTATGCACATTTTCTATTTTTAATTAAATATATGCAAATATTTTAAACATATTACCATACTGTAAAGGAAAATTCAGATCAAAAGGGGGAAAAACACAAGAAAGAAAAAGCAAGCAAGCAAACAAAATAATTAAAAAATATTTGGCTTCTTTACAAATTCTCCCTCCTTAGTTCTCTTTCTGCATGTGGAAGGCATTTTCCATCCCAAACCTATTGGAATTGTCTTGAAACTTCACATTGTTGAGAAGAGCCAACTCTCATAGTCGATCACCATATAATTCTGCCATTACTATGTATGACATTCTCCTGGTTCTGCTCACTTGACTCAGCATCAGTTCATGTAAGTATTTACTATTTTTTTTCCCTGAAATCAGCCTGTCCATCATTTCTTATAGAACAATAATACTACATTACATGCATATACCAAAATTTATTCAGCCATTCATAAGTGAGGGGCATACACTCAATTTCTAGGTTCTTTCCTCTACAAAAAAGCTGATACAAATATTTTTGAACATGTAGGTTCTTTCCCTTTGTTTGTGATTTCTTTGGGATACAGAGAAAGTAGTAGCACTGCTGGATGAAAGGGTTTGAACAAATTTATTCCCTTTGGACATAGTTCCATATTGCTCTCCAGAATGGTTGCATTGACTCACAAATCCACCAACAATGCATTAGTGCCCCAATTTTTCCATGTTCCCTCAAACATTTATCATTATCTTTTCCTGTATCTTAGCAAATCTGCAAGTTTTGAAGTGTTAACTGAAAGTTGTCTTAATTTGCATTTCTCTAATCAATAGTCTTTTAGGGAATATTTTTACATTTGATTATAATGGCTTTAGTTTTGTGATCTGAAAATTGTCTATTCATAACCTTTGATTATTTATCATTTGCAGAATGACTTGCATGCTTATAAATTTGTTCTCTACATTTATATTTTAGAAATGATTTAAAGTTATAAGTTGCTGGCTTATAATGGAAAGTGATCAAATTACTTTGTGAGTTCCTTATATCAGATAAATCATCAGTTTAATCCTTCCCCCATATTTTATGATTTATAAAAGTTAAGATAATTGGGATTTAATTTATAGAAAAATTAAAAACAGAAAAGAGAGAAAAATGAGCAAGAAATTATAATGGAGACTGTTGGGATTATTTTAACTAGGTATCGTTGTCTATGATAGTAGATTTCAATAATTTTTCCTAGTGATTATGTAAGGAACAAGGTAGCATTCTAATGCTACTTATTTATTTTTTCTCACTCCTATAGTTTACTCATGTAGAGTTAAAAGGGCTTGATATGATAAAAATGATTAGTGATCTTAAAAGTAATATTTTAAAACCCAGCAATAGCTTAAACCACAATAAGACTCACAAAAAAAGGAAAGGAGAAAAGGAAGGAAAGAAGGAAGGAAGGAAGGAGATTAAGAAGGAAGGAAGGAGAGAAAGAAGGACGGAAGGAAAGAAGGAAGGAAGGAAGGAAGGAAGGAAGGAAGGAAGGAAGGAAGGAAGGAAGGAAGGAAGGAAGGAAGGAAGGAAGGAAGGAAGGAAGGAAGAAAAATATAGTATGTTTTAATCTGTATTCTGACAGTAATAGCTATTTCTCTGGAGGAAGTTAGCATGCTTCATCATGAGTCTTCTGGGATTCTCCGGGATCATTTTATTCTTAAGAATAGCTTCATCTTACAACATCACTTGTTACTGTATAAAATGTTCTAGTTTGGTTCATTAATTTTGCAACAGTTCACATAAGGCTTCATAGGTTTTTCTTAAATCATCTTGTTTGTCATCTCATATCACAATAATATCTCATTATAATCATATATAATATAGTGTATATCAAATATTTTCAGATAGCAATGGCAGATATCTGGAGAGCCATGAAAAATATAGAATGTTCCATTTGGAATGCAAACTCATCCAAAGTAGAAAATCCAGAAAATGAAATATTTTTCAGCATATTCCTGAGATTGCACAATGATTTTCTTCACATGGAGAGAAATAAATAAATAGAAGTATACTAGATTGAAGCTGCACTACCCACTTGTGGAGAAAATGAGTGAATCCTAGCAACACTTTTATGCTTTAGAGACAATTTGACATCATGCATAGATGACTCAATTTGTAGTTAGAAAAATATGAGATCGAAACCTGTCTTGTGTATTCACAGGTGTGTGATCCTTGGCAAGTCATTTAATACCTCTCAGTTTGTTTCCTTACCTTCAAAATTATTCCATTATAAGGAACATATGATATAACAAATCCATATGATTTGAAAAACTTAAAGGAACAATTAGAAATAACCACCAATATCATCACTATCCCATCATTTGGCTTCTTAAAGAGGTAAAAGTTTTCTTGATAGGCTGGAAGAAATAATGTTAGAATGAAATTATGGAAAATGTGCTAGATTTAGAATAGGAAAATCTGTATTAAAATCCTAGTTCTTATACTTCTTATCTGTGTGATCTTGGGTGAGGTATAGTATCAATCGACTCACTTTAATATTTTACTCAAGGATAGGATGAACCAATATTGAAAAATACAAATAATCTAAGTTAATTGACTTATTCAATGTCACACCAAACAAGCTACCAAAAATTATTTCAGTTAGGAAAAAATGATAAAATTTATCAGTAGAAACAAAAAAGTTCAGGAATATGAAAGGAGTTTTTTATTTTTAATGTGAAGGCTACTTAACAGTAGAGATTTAAATTATTACAAAGGGGTCATCATCAAGACAATCAAGCACCTTCTAAGAAATTGAGTGGAATCGTTTAATAATAAAATACTAAGTAGTAAACAATCATAGCAATTTAATATCTAACAAGCACAGAGATTAAAACTTTGGGGGTAAGAACTCACCATTTGACAAAAAGTTCTGAGAAAACCAGAAAGCAGTTTGGCACAAACTCAACATAGATCATCCCTTCTACCAAGATAAGGTCAAAATAGATGATTATTTAGACATAAAGAGTGATATCATGGTACATATGGGTTGTATGGAAACTTGTACCTGTAAGATCTTTGTAAAAGGGAATAATTTATGGAGAAAAGAGTTAAAGAATATTATGACATAAAATGGATAATTTTGATTACTTGGAATAAACAATTAAAGCATCCAAAGTTAGAAGGAAAACTGGAAACAGCACAAAATTACAGCAAGTTTCTTTTACAAAGGCCTCAATAGTTAAATGTATAGAGATTTCAGACAGATTTATGAAACTAAGAAGACATTCCACTTGTTAAATGGTTGTAAATTATAAACAGAAAGTTTTCAGAAGAAAAAAATCAAAACAATAATAAACAGAAAGTTTTTAGAAAAAAATCAAAACAATAATCACAAAAAAGTGCTCTAAAATAATACTGATAAGAGAAATGAAAATTAAAACAACTTAGAGATACCATCTCACTCCTACCAGATTGGTTCACATGACACAAAAGGAAAATGGCAAATGCAAGAGGGAATGTGGAATAAATGGAACACTAATGCATTTTTGGGGGAATGGTGAAATAGTACCGTGATTCTGGAGAATAATTTAGAACCACACCCCAAAAGCTATAGATTTGTGCGTAATCTTTGAATCAGCAGTACCACTACTGGCTCTATATTTCATATAGATAAAAGAAAAGGGGAATGGACTTATTTATACCATAATACACACACACACACACACACACACACACACACACTACAAATTACAAATTACAAATTACATATTACAAGTATAATATTTGAATAATTTCTCCCATGGAATTGGTGGATGGGAACAATTTGTTCCAATAGCCATGAACAGCTGAAGCATGTATTATGGAATGATTATTGCTAAGTAACACATCAAAAAGACCACTGCTTCCTGGGTCATTACCAGTCTTCCTGCCTTTTGTCTTGCCACTGGACATTTTAATGATTTAAGAAGAAAGAGGGTGATCATTTTCATCAACTCTGCCAATTCACGCACAAGTCAAGAGTTCACAAAAATATCACTGGTTCACTTTGAAAATGAAAATACTATATTTGTAAAATGTATATCTATATATCTGTATATATACACACATATATATGCATGTGTGTATACATATATACATATACATACACATATGCATATATACATACATATATATGTATATAATTCTTTTTGTAATAGCAAAGAATTAGAAATTAATGGTATGGTTATCCATTGAAAAAATGGCTAAATAAGTTGTGGTATATAGTTCTTATGGAATATTGTTTATCACTCATTTTCAAATAGAACCAATGATTTTTGTGAACTCTTGTGCATGAATTGGCAGAGCTGATGAAAATTATCACCCTCTTTCTTCTTAAATCATTAAAATGTCCAGTGGCAGGACAAAAGTCAAGAAGACTAGTAATGACCCAGGAAGCAGTGGTCTTTTTGATGTGTTACTTGGCACTAACCATTCCATAGTACCTGCTTCAGCTGTCCATGGCTATTGGAATAAATTGTTCCCATCCACCAATTCCATGGGAGAAATTCTTCCCATATTAGTTAGACAGGACTCTAAAACACTGACAGGATTGGGGCTTGTTTGTGATCCTCAACCTGAGTTAGATCATTTGATGAAGTGGTTTGTCAGATTATGATTGCTGAGACTTGGATGAATCAGAAAGACACCAAAAGTGGATGAATAGTGCTAAAAAAGGGCATGCCAAGCTCTCATATTTGAGGTGCTACTTGTCTTCTACAGCCCATAATCCTGAGGGATAAAATTCAATTGTGCTATAAGAAATTATGAGCAATATGATTTAAAAAAAACCTGAATAGACTTATATGAACCGATGTAATGTGGTATGAACAGAACCAGAACATTGTACACAGTAACAATGATATATATTAAAGATGATCAACTACGAAATATTTAGCTGATGAAGAAAATGATCCAAAACAATTCCAAAGGGCTCATGATGAAAAATACTATCTACTTCCAGAGAGAGAACTCATGAACTGTAAATGCAGATTGAAGCATATCTTTTAAATTTTCTTTGTTTTTCTTGTCTGTTTTTCTTTATAACATGGCTAATATAGTAAACCATTTTGAATGACTTCATATGTATAATTATTTTTTTTTTCATTTTCAAGCAGAGGACAGGAATAGGAGGTGGGAAAAAATTTAGAACTCAAAATTATTTTTTTTACCCATAATTGGATTTAATTATAAATGTGCTGACTCTAAATATGATTGTCTATCAAGTATACCTCACTCTCCAGAATTTTTCTCCAACATAATCCCATCTAATACTTCCTACTACTGACTTGGTGCTTCCCCCTAAATGCTGTCTGCTTCTTCCATTAGAGTATAAGCTCCTGAAAGAAAGGTACTGCCTTCCCTCTTATTTTATTTGTATTACAAAGCATTAGTATAATGTTTGGTTCATAGTATGCACACAATAAATACTTACTAATTTGACTTGATGTAACTACATGATGTTGTCAATATAAATTATCCACAAACATTAAGATAACAGAATATTGGCAGAATTCTGCAAGACTTTATCTTGAACAAGATTTTGAAGTCTAATGTTATTTTTTCTTAGCAGGATATATTTACAGAACAGATTATACATAATATGTCTTGAGTTGGAAGAATTTTATTTTGCTCTGCCTGACATAAACTTCATTAAAATGGTGGGGGGTTGGTTAAAATTGAAGTAATAGCACAAAAATAGCTATTAAAAGATAATATTTGGATGAACATAGGAAACAGCAAAATCTATGATGAATATTGGAAATTACATCAGTGTCCTAAATGATAAACTAGAAAAAATAACATGAAGTTTATGAAAGTTATATAATGATTTCTATAATCAGTGAATGACCTGAGTGGGTATTACAGACTAAAAGTGATAAAGAAACAGTTGCAAAACATATTAAAATGTAATAGAAAGACACATAAGAAAACAAATAAAAATTTAATTAAATATAGATAATATTCACTTAAAAACTAAATCAATATGTGTGTGGATTAATGGCACTGTAATGGTTTCTGGTTTGGAGTAAGACTGATATTCTGGATAGAGAAAGATAAATAAAAATTGATTCTTAATTTTTCTCTTCTTTCCCCCCCGCCCCCTTTGTTCCTTCCTTCCTCCCATTTTCCTTTTATCAGCCTCTTTCTCTTTCTTCACTTTGTCTGCAAGTAAAAAAAAAATAGAGAATTGCTTGAGAACCTTAGAGTTAAATAACTTGATTAGATTAAAAAAAAAATAAGTGACTTAACTGTGATATGACCTGAGAGTTTCCTCCTTCTCTCCAGCATATTATACTGCCTCTTACACCATGATTACCTGAATAAATAACACAAAGTGTTTTCCTGGAGTTGACAGACGTCATACAGTGACAAAATTTTTGACATACTTAATGTTCTTATTTTCCTCCAAGATTACTAATGTAAAGTATTATTGTTGTAAATAAATTTTATTTTAATATATTTAAGTATCATTTCCCCACATTAAAAAAAATAAAATCTGGCTTCAGAAAAAAATCTATTTTTTTATCAAAAAATATTTAGGTACCCATCTGTATTATTTTGAATAAAAGACAAATGATCTACGTGTTATTTCAAGAACCATTTTTGTGATATAAAAAATAAATTTAAACTACTTTTGCTTCTTTTTAATGTTAATTTTTACCATTTATTTTTATAACATTTTGATTTTTTCTCCTTCCCTCACCCTCTCAAGATGACATATGATATCAATCTGATATAGGTAATACATGTAAAATCATATTAAATATATTTTCACATTAGTCATGTTGTAAAAGAAAAATAGAAAAAAAGAAAAAAAAACATGAGAAAGATAAATGAATAAAAAAGTGAAAATAGTATACTTCAATCTACATCCAGATACCATAGTTCTTTCTCTGGAGGTGGATAACATTTTGCATAATGAATCTTTTGAAATTGTTTTAGATAATTGTATTGTTGAAAAATCCAAAGTCTACCAAGACCATCTACACAACATTGCTGTTCCTATATATAATGTTCTCCTGGTTTTGCTCACTTTACTTAGCATTAGTTAATGTAAGTCTTTCCAAGTTTTTTTTTTTTTTTCTGTAATCCACATGCTCATCATTTCATATAAAACAATATTATTCCATTACATTCATATATCACAATTTGTTCAGTCATTCCCACAATGGGCATCCCCTCAGGTTCTGATTCTTTGCCACTACAAAGTGAGCTGCCATAAATATTTTTATACTTGTGGATCCTTTTCCATTTTTTAGTGATCTCTTTGGGATACAGACCTTGTAGTGGTTGGTATTGCTGATCAAAGGGTATGCAATCTTTGGGCATAGTTCCAAAGTGTTCTTCAGAATGTTAGGATCAGTACATATCTCTACCAACAATACATTAGTGTTCCAATTCACATATTCTTTTTGACATTTATCATTTTCCTTTTCTGTCATATTAGCCAGTATGATAGCCATGAGATGATACCTAAGAGTTGTTTTAATTTGCATTTGTCTAATTAATAGTAATTTAGCACATTTTTTCACATGAATATAAATGGCTTTAATTTCTTCATTAGAAAACTGCTTTTCACATTCTTAGAGAAAGGTTTGTATTGCTATCAATTTGACTCAGTTCTCCATACATTTTAGAAATAAGAACTTTATCAGAAGCAATTGCTGTAAAACTTGTTTCAAAGCTTTATTCTTCCCTTCAATCTTGGTAGTATTAGCTCTATTTGTACCCAAACTTTTTTCTTTTGTAAAATTTATTTTAGCATCTATTGCTTTGTGAATCACATTGGGAGAGAAAAATCAGAGCAAAAGGGAAAAACCAAGGAGAGATTACAAAAAAAAACAGAAAAAAAATTCACATAGCATGTATTGATTTACGTTTAGTCTCCTTAGTTCTTTTTCTGGATGCAGATGACATTTTCTGTGCAAAATCTATTAGGATTGTTTTCAATCACTGAACCATTGAGAAGGAGAAAGTTTCTCAGAGTTGATCATTGCACATTCTTGCTGCTAAATGTATTCCTGGTTTGCTTGTTTTGGTCAACATCGGTTCATGTAAATCTTTCCAGGCTTTTCTAAAATCAGCTTGTTCATCACTTTTTAATCAGTATTTCCATTACCTTCATATATTAAAAGTTGTTCAGTGACTCCCCAATTGATGGGCATCTACTCATTTTCTAATTGTTTGTTATCACAAAAAAGGGCTGCTGCAAACACTTTTATGCAAAACCTTTTTAAATTTAATGAAATCAAAATTAACCAACTTACATTTCATAATGTTCTCTATGTATATAACTCCTATTTGGTAATATTCTTCCTTTCTTTATAGATTTGACAAGTCACCTATTCCTTGACATTCTATTTGCTTATGGTATTACCCTTTATGTCTAATTCATGTATTTATTCTGACCTCAACTCAGAATATATTGTGAGATGCTTAGTTTCTGCCTACTATTTTCCAATTTTTCTAGCAATATTTGCCAAATAGTTCTTATTCAAGAATCTGGGGTTTGGGAGATTATCAAATAGTAGATTACTATACTGTTATAGTCACTGGCATAATTGTGTCTTATATGCTGAACCTATTCCACTTATCCAAAATAGCTAATTTTTGATCCTATATTCTTATATGGAATATTGAGATTCAAGGGAGAATAAGCATTTCTATTGAACCTAGTGTGTTGCAGGCATGGGGCTAAGCACTTTTAACAAATATTTCCTTTAATTTGCCTTACAATCCTGGGAGTTAAATATTATTATTATCCCCACTTTTCAGTTAAGGAAGCTGAAGCAAACAGATTAAAAGAACTGTCTAGGATCATACACCTGCTAAATGTCTGAGGCCTAATTTATTCCAGTTTTTCTTGATTCTAAGCTCAGCACCTCTCTACCACATCCTTAAATTGCTTCAATAGTATTGTTCAGAAGTACATGACAAAAAAATGGGAAAGTGTGACATAATCTCATGTGTAGAGGATCATTAGTAACATTAAAATGATTGCTTGATGTAGTACTGGGGATGAGAATCTACTTTCTTTGAATATAAAATAAAATTTCAAATAACTGTCCTTTTTTAAACTGGGTAAGTAATACAATTTTCAAACAAACTAAGTAATTATGTTGCATTATTAGAAAAAGTGAACTACATAGATATAAAGTTGATTATACACTAGTAAAGAAGAAAAATTCACTCACATAGCAACAATGGAAAATACCAGATAGAATTTTAGAGCCATATAATCCTTGTTGGAAAGCTGAAAGAACTTTAGAGCTCAACTGGTCCAATACTTCATTTTCCAGATAAGCAGAGTGGGGTCTGGAAATGTTTAATGGTTTTCCCATTCCAATGTAGGTGGTAAATAGTAGAACTAGGACTCAAAATTATATACAATGATAATCACTGAGATTTGTGGAAATGTTTCCCTCACTATTTTACATCTCATACTGTTTAGATCTCTAAATCTGGAAAGAAATGTATTTTTTTAACTTTTAAAAAGACATCTATTTTTTTAAGCTTTATTTTTCTTGAGGGTTTTTATTTTCATTAAGGTAGGAGATCTATGTGTGTGTTTTTACTACTTGACTTTTATACAAATGTCATGCACAACTTTACATGTGGTTTCTTATTTGTGTGTGAGGATAAAAGAAAGAACCTGAGCTAAAAATGTTTAAAAACAAATGGTAAAATGTTTGGAATATAATATGTAAATATTAAATAAATAAATAAATCAAATACCAAAAAAAAAAAAAAGAGAACTCTTCCAAAATAAATGAAAAAGTTAGAAAATAAGGTTCAAGGAGGAGGGATGGGGAGAAATGAAACTCAATTTTCAACAAAAATAGAAGCTTGAAACCGACTTCAGTAATAATCTTTGTATATAAACTTACATAGATTGTGATTAATAAGTGTTCTCCATCTTTACTGAGCAAAGTACAATGACATATATAAACTGCAATATTGGAAATTTACTTTACAGATATAGAAGATTTTCCACACAATAAGGATTATTCAGTGTTGGTGTGTGTTTTGGTATCATTTTTTTAAAGATATAATATGTCTTGCATAATCTAAGTATTTTGATATCCAAGTGATAGATAAGATAACTTTTCAAGGTCACTTCCAACTCTATATTTGTATGCACACTCCTGTCTCATAGTAGTCAACTAATTTTAGAGTGGATTTTCTTAGGATAAATGGACTTTGTCCTTGTCCTTTCTGACTCTACTCTGCCTTCTCAGCACCTATTCAAAGAAGGCACTTGGTGGTAGTAGTGAGATTGCTGAATAGTTATAGATCCCTTACTATGCAGACCTGTAAGTGCCAGATATTGATCCATCCGTGTACTGGCTCAAATCCACTTTAATTTGCTTTTTCCATTTTACCTTCCTATGGGGGCTAGATTTCTGCCTACTATGCTAGAAAATAAACCCGTTGCTAATTATAATGCTTTTAATTCTCACTGTAACCAGAAAAGCCAGAGTTCAAATTGCATTTCTTATATGAAGGAGCATCTCTCTAGTAAATTAATATAACTAGATTTTTTACTATTGAACTATACAATTAGCATTTATCTCTTCTCATAAGGGACAAAAATATTCACAATCTGTGATTTAGGACAAAGAAGTTCCAAATATTTATGTACAGCTAGATGCCTTACAACACTCACAAGCAATATAAGTAACTTTTTTTTTTCTACATAGATACATGGGATAGGGATAAAGTTAGTAAAAAATATTCATTATTTCCACCTATATAAATTATTGAGAAGTTGTTTTATGCCTGTGACATTCACATACAAGCTATGGGTGTGAATAGCTAACCAAGTTCATAAGCTTAAAATAGTGGATTCCTAGTGTATAATTAAGGGATTAACAAATTCTTTTCCAGTATATTAAAGATAGGTGGTGCTAAGGAAAGATTGGTGTTTTTTGTGTTATGACATAATTTTCAACTTTTATCCTGAAAGAAATATTGTTCACTGATTTTAGCTGCTACTAAAAGATCAATGAACAATATTAGTTGGTATCAGTCATGGCTAGTCTGAAAACCATAAGAGTCTGTCCAACAATATATCAAAATATAGATTAAAAATGGAAGTTTTTAGCATAAAAAACCTTTATATATTAAATCATTTCAAATATACTATTCAATTACATTTTGTGCCATTTCAGTCATATCCAATTTTTCATGATCCCATTTGGAGTTTTCTTGGCAAAGATATTTATGTGATTTGCTATCTCCTACTGCAGCTCATTTTTTTATGAGGAAACTGAGGCATACAGGGTTAAGTGACTGGCCCAAGTTCATACAATATAAAAGTTTATAAGTCCAGATTTGATCTCATAAAGAGGAGGTTTCCTAACTCCAGGCTCCATGATCCATCTACTGAGTCACATGGAAGTCTTCAAAAGAGTTAAATTTCTTATGAAATTTACATGAGATGGAAATGTACATGAGATGGAAGCATATGACCTACTGACTAAAAGTTGACCTTGGAGTCAAAATATTCTGTATTCAACTTTTATCATTAATATATTAGTAACTTTATAATTATTGGCAAACATCTTAAACTTTTAGTACTCCTGGCAACTCAAAATTTGGTAAGAGACAGGAATGTAGCTGGAAGACCACTTGAGCAGCCCTCCTAACCAAGTTAACATGGATTTATGCAAAGAAATTCTTATTCCTTGAAATCTGTAATTTTCTCTTCTAGTTAAACAGATAGGAATTTTTGACATCTTAGAAACTGGTTTTTGCTGCTATACCAGCATTAATGCTCTGTTGAATAAGTAGTGAACTACTTTAAATTTCAGTCTTGCTGTAACAAAGACAAGAACTAATCCAACAGTAATGTTGCATTGTGATATGTACTCATTATAATAAATGATAAATAGATACTGAGCTAAATTTTAGATCGTTCTTCATAGGGACCAAAGAGAAACAGAGGAAAGATGGGTCTGAAGCTTTGGGAGAGAATAGTTGTAATTTTGTATATTTTTTTAAATGGATATTCTATTGTAAAATTAATTGATGTTCTATGATAAAATGGATTTAGATACTTAAGTGGATTCACAAATAATAATGAAAGATACAACTACTAGGGTACTCAAGCATATAATATCAGAAAAGATAACCCAAACATCTATTGTTTTGTTCCCAGAACTCTGTGTGACAGATGTAACCAGCCTTTTCTCTGAGATAGTAAACAACAGTTGATTAGATCCATATGCAAAATGAATTTATAATTAAATTACCACATAAATATCCAAATAAGTGCTGATTTTGAAAGAACTAATTACAAAAATATTCTACTTTTTCAAAAATTTAGGAGCTTTCATTTTTCTTTAGAGTTCTATGCATATTTTAAAAAATATGTTTAAAATTGCACCTTTTGACCAAAATTGTATTATAAAATAGATTGACTATATTGTGAGTAAGCTCTAAATAAGTGGGATCTTTGACAATCAAATTTACTCTTACAATAAGATGCTCTAGCTTATTTGTAACCATTTCTTTTTTTTTTTTAATAGCCTTTTATTTACAGGATATATGCATGGGTAACTTTACAGCATTAACAATTGCCAAACCTCTTGTTCCAATTTTTCACCTCTTACCCCCCCAACCCCTCCCCTAGATGGCAGGATGACCAGTAGATGTTAAATATATTAAAATATAAATTAGATACACAATAAGTATACATGACCAAAACGTTATTTTGCTGTACAAAAAGAATCAGACTCTGAAATATTGTACAATTAGCTTGTGAAGGAAATCAAAAATGTAGGTGTGCATAAATATAGGGATTGGGAATTCAATGTAATGGTTTTTAGTCATCTCCCAGAGTTCTTTTTCTGGGCATAGCTAGTTCAGTTCATTACTGCTCCTTTGGAAATGATTTGGTTGATTTCGTTGCTGAGGATGACCTGGTCCATCAGAACTGGTCATCATATAGTATTGTTGTTGAAGTATATAATGATCTCTTGGTCCTGCTCATTTCACTCAGCATCAGTTCGTGTAAGTCTCTCCAGGCCTTTATGAAATCATCCTGTTGGTCATTTCTTACAGAACAGTAATATTCCATAATATTCATATACCATAATTTATTCAGCCATTCTCCAACTGATGGACATCCATTCAGTTTCCAGTTTTTAGCCACTACAAAAAGGGCTGCCACAAACATTCGTGCACATTCAGGTCCCTTTCCCTTCTTTATAATCTCTTTGGGATATAATCCCAGTAGTAACACTGCTGGATCAAAGGGTATGCACAGTTTGATAACTTTTTGAGCATAGTTCCAAACTACTCTCCAAAATGGTTGGATTCGTTCACAACTCCACCAACAATGCATCAATGTCCCAGTTTTCCCACATCCCCTCAACAATCATCATTATTTTTCCTGTCATCTTAGCCAATCTACAGGTGTGTAGATCTTATCTTAGAGTTGTCTTAATTTGCATTTCTCTGATTAATAATGACTTGGAGCATCTTTTCATATGACTAGAAATAGTTTCAATTTCTTCATCTGAGAATTGTCTCTTCATATCCTTTGACCATTTTCAATTGGAGAATGGCTTGATTTTTTATAAATTAGAGTTAATTCTCTATATATTTTGGAAATGAGGCCTTTATCAGAACCTTTGACTGCAAAAATATTTTCCCAGTTTATTGCTTACCTTCTAATCTTGTCTGCATTAGTTTTGTTTGTACAAAAACTTTTCAGTTTGGTATAATCAAAATTTTCTATTTTGTGATCAGTAATGATCTCTAGTTCTGCTTTGGTCATAAAGACCTTCCCCTTCCACAGGACTGAGAGGTAAACTATCCTGTGTTCCTCTAATTTATTAATAATTTCATTCTTTATACCTAGGTCATGAACCCATTTTGACCTTATCTTGGTGTACAGTGTTAAGTATGGATCAATGCCTAGTTTCTGCCATATTAGTTTCCAATTTTCCCAGCAATTTTTATCACACAGTAAGTTCTTATCCCAAAAGCTGGGATCTTTGGGTTTGTCAAAGACTAGGTTGCTATATTTGTTGACTGTTTTATCCCTTGAACCTAATCTATTCCACTGATCAACTAATCTATTCCTTAGCCAATACCAAATAGTTTTGGTAACTGCTGCTCTATAATATAATTTTAGATCTGGTACAGCTAAGCCACCTTCATTTGATTTTTTTTCATTAATTCCCTTGAAATTCTTGACCTTTTGTTTTTCCATATGAATTTTGTTATTTTTTCTAGGTCATTAAAATAGTTTTTTGGTACTCTGATTGGTATAGCGCTAAATAAATAGATTAGTTTAGGTAATATTGTCATCTTTATTATATTTGCTCGCCCTATCCAAGAGCATTTAATATTTTTCCAATTGGTTAGATCAGACTTAATTTGTGTGAAAAGTGGTCTGTAATTTTGCTCATAAAGTTTCTGAATTTCCCTTGGCAGATAGATTCCTAAATATTTTATATTATCAGTAGTTACTTTAAATGGAATTTCTCTTTGTAACTCTGACTGTTGGATTTTGTTAGTGATATATAAGAATGCTGATGACTTATGTGGGTTTATTTTATAACCAGCAACTTTGCTAAAGTTGTGGATTATTTCTAATAACTTTTTAGTAGAATCTCTGGGGTTCTCTGTAACCATTTCTAATATGCTAGTGAATGTGCCACAGAATGTCAAGGTGACAGAAAAATAAAAGGTTGCAAATTTTTTTCTTTGTGATGTCATAATTGCTATAACAATTAAATTGTACTCTTCTTCCATTCAAGTAGACTACTTTAAAGAATGTATTTTTTCATGTAAATAATAGTATGTTTACCATGAATCAATAACATAATTTATGATCATACCTTGACTTAAAAAAAAAAAAACCAGCATGATGTAATGGATAAAGAGTTGGCTTTAAAGTCAGGAAGACTTTTGACACATACTTTCTTGACTTAAGTGATTCTGAGAACTTCATTCAATCTTTATGTATGCCTGATAGCCCTAAGACTATAAATTGTAAAGAAGACACAGACCTTCATTGCTTTCCTGTCATCATCTGAGCATTCTCTGTGATTATGAAATCATAATCCAATCCCTATTCCCTATAAAATAAAAAATGTTTAAAGAAAATGCTTAGACTATATAAATCATCCAGGCAACAAGAATTCATTAAACACTTACTATGTGCTTGGTATCATGCTAAGCTATGGGATTACAAAGAGAAGCAGAAAGAAAATCAATCCAGGATCTTAAGGATCTTCCTTCCTTCCCTTATTTTTTCTTTGTTTTAATTCATATATTTTCAATCAAGTTAAACATATTTCCATATTAGTCATGCTGTGAAAGAAGAATCAGAACAAGGGAAAAACCATGAGAAAGAAAAAAATAATAAAAAGAGTAAAATTGCATTCATTGATTTGTATTCAGACTCCATTGCTTTTTTTTCTGGATGCAGAGAACATTTTCTATCATGATTTTTTTGGAATTATCCTGTATTAGTTTATTGCTAAGAAGAACTTAGTCCATTACATTTTATCATCGCTTAATGTTGCTGGTATTATGGACAATGTTCTCCTACTTCTGCTTACTTCACTCAGCATCAGTTCATGTAAAGTCTTTCCAGTTTTTTTTTTTTAAATCTGCCTGCTCATCATTTTTAACCATAATGGTATTCCACTATATTCATATATCCCAACTTGTTCAGCCACTCTCCAATTCGTGGGCATCCCCTCAATTTCTTATTCATTGATACCACAAAGATATCTGTTATAACTATTTTTGTATATGTGAGTTCTTTTTACTATTTCTTTGGGATACAAACCTATTAGTGGTATTGCTGGATCAAAAGGTATGCACAGTATTTTAACCCTTTGGGCACAGTTCCAAATTATTCTCCAAAATGGTTGGATCAATTCACAATTCCATCTACAATGCATTAGTATTTCAATCTGCCCACATCTTCTCCAACATTATAATTTTCCCTTTTTGTCATATTAATGAATCTAATAGGTGTCAAGTGGTACCTCAGAGTTTTAATTTGCATTGCTCTAATTTACAGTTATTTAAAACAGTTTTTATGACTATAGATAGGTTTATCAAAACTGCCTGTTTACATCTTTCTACCATTTATCAATTGAGGAATAACTTGTCATCAGTTTGATTCAGTTCTTTGTGTATTTGAGAAATGAGACCTTTATCAGAAATGATTGCTGTAAAAAAGAATATTTCCACTCTTTCAGTTTTTCTTCTAATCTTGCCTCTGTTTTGTTTGTGACAAATTGTTTGTAGTTTAATTTAGTCAGAATTTCCATTTTGAATTGCATAATATTTTAAATGCATTTTTGGTTGTAAATGTTTGCCTTCTTCATAGATCTGATGGGTAAACTATTTTGTCACTTAATTTGCTTATGGTTATCACTCTGTATGTCTAAATCATATACCCATTTTGACATTTCTCTTGTTATACAAGGAACTTATTTTCTAACAAGAGAAGACAATATAAAAAATGAAATTGAAAGAGAATGGGGAGTGGTGGAATATAGTAAGAAAAGTCCTATGAAAATAAAGACATCTTTGAACTGTACCTCCTCTTTAAATTGAAGATAGTCAATCAGAACATAAGACCCCAGGAGTGAAGAGTACTTCACTCTTATCTAAGTAAGTAATAATTCAGAAGTGATTCAGAGTAAGAAGTAATTCAGGAATGGAGTCGACTATGAGGGTGAAGAGAACTTTATGGTGTGATAGAGAAAGTACCTTAGAGATGAAACCCAATATAAAACTGATTTTTAGAAGGGTACTTTAGAATTTGGATGAAAATCATGTATTCTTGTCTAAAAACTTTATTTGGCAAATCATCTCTACCTGATACTAATTTTGTGACTTTTGGCACATATGCTGCCAAACAGGCTAAGCATGTAAAAAGGTATGTAAATACCCATTGCAGAGCTTCTGTAGTGCTTTGCATAAAAGAGGTCATTTCTTTATTTCTTCTTAATTTTCCCATTTAGTCCCATGTAGAATCACTTAAAAGTCCTGGCATACCACTAGTTGTAGAATTCGAAGGAAGAGTCGGTAATCATGAACAGCTCAGTTTGAGACAGAGATAAGGAGAGATAATACTTACTTTTGAAATTGCTACAGAAGGAATTTTTACTCTTGCTTCTTCATGCTGTTTCCTTGAAATAGCAATTCACTATACTTAGGGACGCATAGTAACATAGGAGACCAAAAGACACTTATTTTTTCCTCACTTTTTAAAAACTATTTTCAAAATGAATTGAACATTTATTTAGTAGATGATATACATAGAATTTATCTGGTTGATTTAAGATATTATTGTGTATATGACATGAGCACCTTTTGGTAAGAAAGAATGAAATAAAAATTCTCTCATTATTTCTGTTTATATTAGGTTCTATTTAAAAACTCTTCTATAACAGACACCAGACTATCAATGAAAAAATAAGACATCACAGAAAAATATAAAAAGAAACAATAATGAATTACAATAACTACATGGTATTCACAGGTCTGACATAAATGCTGGAATGCCAATATTGCAAATGCTTCAATAAATTATTGCACTCACCATAAGTTTATTCAATCTCATAACTTGTGAACACCTATTCCTACAGATATCTATTCAATAATTCAGAGACATAGAAAGAACTAGTTAGCCAATTGTCTTTGCTAGTGGAGTTATTTTCCAGAATACCAAAATGTAGAAGAAAGGACAATTACAGATTATCTAATTCCTCAACAACAATTAGATGGTGTAGTGTATTTTAGTAGTGTATCCAAGCTTGACTTGGAGTCAGAAAGACTAATCTTCCTGAATTCAAATCTGGCCTCATTCATTTACTAGCTATGTAATCATGTTTTATCCTACTTGACTTAATTCCTAATCAGGAAAATGTGTTAGAGAAGGAAATGACAAACTGCTGCAATATCTTTGCCAACAAAAACCCAAATAGGGTCACAAAAAGTTAGATATTACTGAAAAACAACTGGACAGAAAATTCCCTAGCAAATATATTTAATTTATCTTTCCACTTAGTTAATTAAAATAATTTTTCAAAATAAGAAGCTATATTTATAATATTTGTCTTCTATATTTGTTTTTCCATAATATTAATAACCATTTATTTAGATAATTCATTAATTTCTATATGCTTATCTTATACATCCAAAATTCAACTGTTAAGCAGAATTACCACCACCCACTCACTCACTTATATGAAACTATAATCATATTTCTCAAACCTCAAACTGAAGAACATCTAAACAAGGATAAATTCAAACACAGTAAGTAAATTGGGATTAGAAGGAGTATTATAAATAGTATCTTAGTTTTAAAAGATTTTATCTTCTATTATTTTTATATTAAATATTGGGACGTTACTTATGGTCATTTTTGAAGAATGGGAAAGTCTTAATAATTTCTCCTACCCTACCAGGCATTCTTAATGCTGATGGAACACTTTAGTTCTTAAAACATGCATATTGATAAAGAATTTGGTTTATGAACATATATGAAGTTGTTTACTTTTGTGTCCAATACAAATGAATAAGTATTAATAGCTCAAAGAGAAATGCCTTATAACTCAAACATTCAAAATAGTAAAGTGACTTCAAATTAATACCCTACATTTTTTATTTTTCAGTCAAATCATAATTTTTTATCAGGGTCATAGATTGATATATAGTTCTTTTGTCAAAACTATATTTGTTACTTCTACTATATTTGAGTTCTGAATACAACTCACCTTTTTTTTATTAACACATTTTTCACCTCAAAAAGAGTCATTTTCTCCTGTCCACCATCAGCTCAAATATTTTAACACCCTTTCTCTGAAAAAAAAATATATTTGAAAACCTATTCACATAGGTTCTCTTAGAGAATACCTGAGTAGTAAACTTTAAGCTCATCGAAAGCAGGGAATTATTTTTCATTTTTTTTTATCCAAAGGTTAGTATAATTTATTACAAATGGTATGGTTTTATTAATATTAGTTAAGTTGAATTTAGATAAATAGCACTCCTCCAAAGATATCTAGCAGACCTCTGCCCAAATGGAGATATAATGTTAATTTTTGTTGTTAGTTTAAAAATATTTTTGGGAATTTAAGAAACATTTCTGTCAGATCCTTATGTGAAAGGCATTGTGCTAAATATTTTACAAATATTATCTCTTATATTCCTCAATTTGGCAAGATAGGCTCCATTATCCCCATTGTATAGATGAGGAAAGAGAGGCAAACAGGACTTAAATTATTTGGTAACATCCCATATCTAGTAAGTGTTTGGAGGCTCTATTTGAACTTATGTGTTCCTGAATACTCATCCAAAACTCTATCCAATCTGTCACCTTGTTCTTTTCCAAAAGCATTTGCATGCTGATAGTGAGCTACAATCACTTAAAAATTAGCCCTGTTCATCTAATGTCAAACTAAATATAAGATTTACTCAATTTAATTAAACACACCACTATCTTATGGTGATAAATGTTACTTCTTTCTAAAGAATAAAGAAATGAAAATATATTGTAGGTGGTGGTAGAGTCCTGGATCTGGAGTCAGGAAACTTTAAGCTTAAATTAAGCCTCAGAACTGATAAAATCATTTTCTGTCATAGATGTAGGAATTAATCTTTTGTGTATCTCTCTGAAAGATAATTTATCTTTTACCTAGCTATACAGAGATAAATCGATACATTTATCACATATGTATACATGTATATGTTTATATACATACATACATATAACACAAATATATATAGTTGGAAGACAAACATAAAAGTAGAATATCTGTGTATATATGAATATAGCTAAACATGCATGGATATATAGATATATATATATATATGTGTGTGTGTGTTTGCATATTTGTATATACCCATATAATAATAAACTGTTTATTAATAATAATTTATTATTTATTAAGTACCTGTTACATAACTCACTATGATAGACTCCAAAAATATGAAAAAAATCTCTTTCTCACTATAAATCTGTCTCTGCCTATTTCTCTATTTTCTATGTCTATTAATTATCTATGTATTTTTCTGTATACATATACATAGATGTATGTGTGTATAAAGGATAAAGCAATTTATATTGAGGAGATAAAGAGGAGGAGAAGAAGTGCTTCTGGTGATAGCGGTAATGGTGATAGCAGTAATGGTGGTGGTGGTAGTGGGATAGTAGTAGTAGTAGTAAAGAACTGGTGATATATTTTTTTCTCCTGACAGAGACTTTTGAATTCTAATATATATATATATATATATATATATATATATATATATGATCTTATTTTTTCTGATTTGGGATAAACAATAACAGTATTAAAAGAGCTCAATTAGAACCAACAAAAAAAAAAAGTCATTTCCCTTGACTCAAATAGAAGAACTCAAATATTCCTGGAAATTGTTGTTAGGTTTCTTTTTAAAGAACTCAAGTGATAGCAAATCTAGAACTTCCTGAAACAGTCATTTACATTTTTTGGTCATCTCTAACTGATAACATTTTATAAAGGCTAGAATTGCCTTTATAATAGATAGATCAATGGATTATCTATCTGGAAGACTTGAATTCAAATAATGCATTATATTTACTTGTTCTCTAGTCCTAGGCCTGTATGTGCAAGAATGTTTGTGGCAGTCTTCTTTGTAGTGGCCAGGAACTGGAAACTGAGTTGATGCCCATTAATTGGAGAATGGCTGAATAAATTGTGGTATACGAATATTATGGAATATTGTTGTTCTGTAAGAAATGACCACAAGATGATTTCAGAAAGGCTTGGAGAGACTTACATGAACTGATGCTGAGTGAAATGAGCAGGACCAGAAGATCATTATATACTTGAACAACAATACTATATGAAAATCAATTCTGATGGACGTGGCCCTTTCAGCAATGAGATGAACCAAATCATTTGCTACTGCAACAATGAAGATGAACCAAATCAGTTCCAATAGAGCAGTAATGAACTGAACCAGCTACACCCAGGGAAAGAACTCTGGGAGATGACTATGAACCACTACATAGAATTCCCAGTCCCTCTATTTTTGTCCGCCTGCATTTTTTATTTCCTTCACAGGCTAATTGTACATTATTTCAAAGTCCGACTCTTTATACAGCAAATTAACTGTTTAGACATGCATACATATATTGTATTTAACTTATACTTTAACATATTTAACATGTATTGGTCAACCTGCCATCTGGGGGAAGGGGTGGGGGGAAGGAGGGGAAAAGTTGGAACAAAAGGATTTGCAACTGTCAATGCTAAAAAATTATCTATGCATATATCTTCTAAACAGAAGCTATTAAAAAAGTTTCTAAAGTTACCAAAAATAAATAAATAAATAAAACAGTAGAACAAGGATCAGGAATTGAATTTGTTAGAAAAAAGTAGGGTTAATAATCACTGATTTTCAAGTTAAAGATTCAGTCAAGAGAGAAATCTATGGTATATATTTTCTATATAAATATTATTATAGATACATGTCTACATATGTATAAATGCATATATATATGCTGTGTGTGCATGTATACATTTAAACATAGGCATGTGTGCATCTATTTATATGTATGTGGGAGTTTGAATTTATATATATGTATATATATATATATATATTTGGGGGGCTTAACGGGGAAAAATAAAATAAAAAGTGCATAGGAAAAAACAAAATTAAAAAAAAAGAAAATGACAGGGAAGCAAAGAAAAGGTGGGCAGTTGTGAATATAATTTCTTCTATTATACCCTGATGTTCTGCTGGACATATGACAATGTTTTGTTTTGGTGTTGATTTTTTTTTTTTAATTTTGCTTTTTTGTCTTTCTTTTTTTTACTTTTGAAAAATATTCCAATTCACTTTTAAATAAATATTTTTTAAGAAAGAAAAATAAATAATAGCTCTTCCCCAAGTTATCTGGATGACTTTGTGTAAGTCAAAGCTGGATCTATGATTCTTCATCTGAACCTTCACCATGCTAACTTGTGAGAGCAGGTCAAAAGTAGAAAAAAGAAACTACAACTCAAATTCTGCAATCTTGAGTTGGCAGTTGTGTCACAGTCTTTCTACCCATGAATATCATAGTATATTTATGATTATATTAATACTATTCTGGCTTTTAATCTCTGTTTGGCTCTATTTCTCTTTCAGATTTTTTTTTTATTCTGGCAATTCTGAGAAGTTCTGGTTCCAGATATGTCATGGGCTTTGATTTACATGAACTTGGATCACTGTTTGGACACTACTTCTTTTTCCTAGGGGATAGACATTTTCACTCCTTACTGAGTATGACATTGATTCCTGAAATATATTGAATCCCCTATCCACATAGTATATTATGCAAAGAAATAAATTGAACTACTTAATCTAGTGTTGTAATAAAAAAATAACATGAAAATTACAGTACAGGGTTAGTTTCTTGCTCCATGAAATTCAATGTTTTGTTTCTGGTTTTAGGTCCAAGATATCATGCATGATATATTCTGTGGTATGTATTATGGAATGGCTTCATAGTTTCTTCCTTCTGATTGCATTTATAACTTGATATTTCAACATTTAAAGTGATCAATGTCATCTCAAAACTTACAGATTCCATACTGCAATTTTCTGAAACATTATGAGAAGAAAAAAATTACAAGTCCTAGATCCTTATTCAGCTCCATTATTTTCAATTCTCCATCTTATTCCATTGGTTAATTCAATTCATTTCATTTTAATTCACACAAGTAAAAAATAAATATTAATTAAAGGCACTATTTAGCATAAAGAAGAGAGCACTAATAATTAAAATAAATGAGGAAAGATCTACCCTAAGATCTGCTACTTAAATTAAGTCTTCTGTGGATATAAGTCTAAAAAGAAGAAAAAAGGAACATCTGAGGTTTGTAGAGTCTGTACTAAGATATGGAGATGAGAGATGCAATGGCCAAATACATCAATTCAATTCAATTTATTAATATTTATTAAGCACTTACTATGTGCCAAGCATGGTACTAAACACAGAAGAAGCAAATAAGAAATATAAACATTTTCTGCCTTCACGAAGCTTACATTCTAGTGGGAAAGGAAAAAAAAACACAAATAAAAAGAGCAAAATGGGGGCAAGGAAACCAGTAGGGAGTATCCACCATGAGGCATACTGTTCTGTGAAGTTCAAACCAAGTAAAGTTGTTAATAGAAAGTGAAAAGTTAAGCTAGTTTGCCTAGAATATAATAATCTACTGTAACATTTTAAACATAAGATTAAGTGTTAGAAAGATAATGTTTATATTTGATATATATTGACTTTAAGGTACCCCTGGAATATTCAGGTAGAATTGCCAACAAGTAATCTATGATGCAGTACTGAAAATCAGGAGGGAGACAGGAGCTAGCTATGCAGATTTGGGAGTCATATGCATAGAGATGGTAATTAAACATATGTTAGCTAATTCAATTTCCAAGGAAAAAAATGCCAAGAAAGAAGATTAAAAAAAGGTAATATCAAAGCCTTCCAAATATGTCGGTGATGAGCTTCTCAGTAGCTGGGTGTAGTTGTCAAAAAAGAAAATTGGATTGTTGATGGTATTGTTCTCTTGGACAGTCAAGGAAAAGGCTCTGACTGAGATCGGTTTAGCTTCATAGTCACACCCTCTGTGGAGTTCATTCAATCAGAAATATAAGTTATTGCTTGCCATCTAGGGGAGGGGGTGGAGGGTGGGAGGGAAAAATCGGAACAGAAGTGAGTGCGAGGGATAATGTTGTAAAAAAATTACCCTGGCATGGATTCTGTCAATAAAAACTTACTATAATAATAATAATTTAAAAAAAGAAATATAAGTTATATCAAATTCCTGAGGTTCAACCTCTGTGGAGGTCACAGGCAGTCCAACTTGCTATGTCCAGCCAAGAAATCCCTATCATGTCCCTGAAATTTCCCCTATAAAATCTCAATCCACCAAAGCACTCTGCCTCTTGTTGTGTTTCCTCTTACCCTTTCCCATGCTACATGGTATCTCTCCTCATTCCCCCACTATTCACTCTTCTCACCTTCCACCATGTTTTATGGTGTTTTCCCCCCTTTTTATGTTTAACTACCTCTTTTAGGATGCTAAATATCTTTTAGAATTTATCCTGCCATCTAAGACTATACCCCAACCTCTTAAGATATTTACTTTTTCCTGTCTAATTGTAAGTTGCACCAGGGAACTTGCCCTTTCCATCATTATTGTTAAAAGCCCTTTCCTTGCTATGTGTTCTTCCACTCTATTTGATATTTACCATTCCTGGTATTTTTTATCCCTTTCTTTTGTCTGCAACCTCTTCTAAATAAACCTACCTTTTGTCACTGTGACAAACATCAATATTCATGTGACCAAACATCAGCATTTGGTGCTTCTCCTAAAGCATATCATTTGTTGCTACATCAGCTACATCATTATATAGATTTGCTTTGGGGAAAGAAAATAGAACATAGATGACAATCATACAAGAGATATTATGAAAGAAAAAATAGCAGATATATGTTCTGCCTTTTTGCTTTCTGACATATATTACATACATGCATATATATATATATATATATATATATATATATATATATATATATAAGCATACATACATACAAAGAAACCTTTAGGTTGTTGAAGGAAAAATAAGACTTATGAATGAAATTACCAATTTTGTTATTTCAGAGAGGATTTTCAAAAAATTGAAGCAATCATGGCACAATAGTCTTGTCCAAGTGAATAGATGGGTAGAACAATAAGGAGAAAACAGAAAAAAAAAGAGAAAATCAAGAGATTTGTAGGAATGGAGGATAAAACAGTCTCTCCCAAGGATCATAGAATCATTGCTTCAAAAACTTAGGGTTGAATGTGACCTTAAAAGACATTTAATTTTACAGAAAAGGAAAGTTAGTCTCAGAAAAAGTTAATTTTTTTCCCTGAATCACCTAGCTATCTGATATAGGATTTGAAGCCAGTTTTCCTTTGTTACAAGTTTAGCACTGAATATGTCATTCCACCCTTCCTTCCATTTGGGATGGAGGTTGGGACTAAGCACAAGTAGATAGGAGCTTATGTGTTACATCTGTAGCAGAAGTTGTATTTGAGTGTTTGGATGGACACAGATCAAGAATTCTTCATATGAGCAATGAATGCAGGACAAAGTTTTAAGGAGAGGAGAGGTAAGAAGAACTCAGTAGGATAACCCATTGGAGGAAAAATACATTACAAAAATACATGAGAGGATAATTTGGGAAATATCTATAGAATTGTACATATTTAATATATATTGGATTATTTACTGTCTTAGGAAGAAGGTGAAGGTAAGGGAGGGAGAAAAAAAATGAAACACAAAGTTTTGCAAGGGTGAATGCTGAAAAATACCTTAGCACATATTTTGAAAAAAAAAGATCAGGAAATACATAAAATGCCTGTTTGGGCATCATAACCTGTTTCTTCTTATTTTCAGAACAAAGTATGATAATTTTCTATATACATGTTGCAATATATACCCCTGAAACCCAATAAATGAGAAACTGGGAGAATTTGTAGTATCAGTTCCATGCAGTAGGTATTTATCAGTACCTATTGAGTTCTTTACACTAAATTGCCTGCTTTGGGGAGATACCATATGAAACTGTTTTTGAAAGATTAGATGTTTTTTTTACCCATGAACAACTTTGAAAATACCCAACCTCACTAAAGCCTTATTTTCTCATCTGTAAAATTAAAAGTATGGGCTTGATTAAAAAAGTACATGAGATACAGGTCTGTATGAGAGATGGTAAGCAGGATATGAAGTCTGAAACAAAGAGCATGACAAAATAAGAGTGGTAGATTAAGGCTAAATTTGTTCTTCTAAGTTTTTCACTATCAGAAACAACTTTGAGAGGAGGTCAAAAAATCACTCATAAGATTCTATTCTATTTGAGATTTCAAATGCTTTTACTGAAATAGTCAATTTTATATCCATTTTAGTTTGTTCCCTGAATACTTATGAGCAGGGTACAATAATACATAGCTTTTCAGTAAGATGAGAGGTGAGGACACAAGTAGCTGCATTTAGCAAGAAATGCCCTTGGACTGGTTTTCAATAGCTTACCTCTGTCCTTTTTCCTTAGTTTCTTTCACTGCTGAAACCATACCATTTCTAAAGTATTTGTTTTTAAAATGTGCATCTGATGAAATTTATCTTTTATCATACTTTATTTTTTCCCTCTACCAGGGTGATGTAACTTCTTTTCCACAGCATAAAGCTTTTCTCAGTTCTTGGCACCTCTACCCAAATAACTAGATATTTTCAAGCAAATAATATCTCATGTAGGTTTGAAATTTTCTTAGTTTGTTTCCACTCACTTATTTTGAAAGCTAGTAAAGGGAGTATGATCTTTTACCACCCTCTGTCCTTTGCCCATCTCTAATTCCAGTGACTATAGATCTTAGGGATTTCAAGTTGTTTTTCATTGTGTGTTTGGCACCCATATAGTTTTCTTTTGTTATTTTCTCCAAAATCCCTTTCAAATCCTCCTTTGGCCTACCAATTCAAATCACCTATAAATTATATTGTAAATATCCTGAGCAACCTTTATACTCCCTGAAGTTTGCTACAGAATTGCTTTTGTTGCTACAAAGTAAGAAAAAAGATACAGTTTCTATCATTCTATTAAAGTCCTAACACTGAAGAACAAGATTAAGGGAGTTTTTTTTTTTAATCAATGTCAAAATAAACTTTCACAACATATTTCCTCCCAAAAAGGCTAATAAAATTGAACTTCATTGTATCCTATAATAAGAGGTTAAGTCTGGAAAACCCTAAGAACCTTTGAAGCCTATTTTGTAGGCATATATGTTAGAGCAGAAGGACTCTGAATAGTTCTGGAGTCAATTCAATTACAGATATGCATTTAAATAGACCAAGGGTTCCTTATGGGTCACATGATTGAGGGAAGAAGAAACATTTATTAAATGCCAACCATATGTCACACACTGTGCCAAGCACTTTACAAGTATTATCCCATGTGCACCTTAAGAAAATACTGATATGTAGGTGTTATTATCAGCCCCATTTTATAGTTCAACATACCCTATAGTTCAACAAGGCAGATAAAGATTAAGTTATTTGCCCAGGATAACAAAGACATGAAGTGTTACCATCAAATTTGAGCTTAGCTTTTAATTGATTACAGACACCATGCTCTATCATTGTCAAGTAACTGCCAACCAAAGAGATAATATGAATTCAAAATGCTAATTAGAAAAAGCTTAAAACATTTCCTAGGTATAATGCCAAATTCTGAAAACTACATTTTTATTTATTTTTCTGAAAACCACAGCTTTTTATTATCAGAACTTATGCATAAATAATTTCCAACAATCATCCTTGCAAAACTTTCTGTTCCAAATTTTTCCTCTCCCTTTCCCCTATGCCTTCTCCTAGAAGCAAGTAAACCAATATATATTAAACACGCAATTCATATATGTATATATATATATATATTATATATATATATATATATATATATCCACAAATATCATGTTACACAACAAAAATAAGACAAAAAGGAAAAAATGATAAAGAAAATAAAATGCAAGCAAACAGTAACAAAACAAGTGAAAATGCGATGTTGTGATCCACATTCAGTCCCCACAGTCTTCTCTCTGGGTGCAGAAGGCTCTCTTCATTACAAAACCATTGCAAGTGGCCTAAATTATGTTTATCAGAATCAATCATAATTCAAACTTGCTTTGCCATATACAATTATATCCTGATTCTACTCACTTCAGTTAGCATCAGTTGATGTAAGTCTCTCCATGCATAATATTCCCTAGCATTCAATACCAAAACTTATTTAGTCAATCACCAACTGATAGGCATTCACTCAATTTCCATTTTCTTGCCACTACAAAAAGGACTGCAACAAACATTTTTGCACATGTTGATCTGGTTCCCTCCTTTATGATAACTTTGAGATACAGGCCTAGTAGAACCACTGCTGGATCAACTGATATGTACAGTTTGATAGCCCTTTGGGAATAGTCACAAATTGTTCTCCAGAATGGTTGAATCAGTTCACAACTCCACCAAAAATATATCAGTGTTTTAGTATTCCACATCTCCTCCAATATTCATCATTATCTTTTCCTGTCATCTTAGTCAATCTGTGAAGTGTTTATCTCTGATTTGTCTTAATTTGCATTTTCTGATCAGTAGTGATTCAGAGCATCTTTTCTTTTTTTTTATTATGCTATTCTTTTTTTATTTTTTATTTAATAGTCTTTCATTTACAGGTTATATTCATGGGTAACTTTACAGCATTAACAATTGCCAAACCTCTTGTTCCAGGTTTTCACCTCTTACCCCCCACCCCCTCCCCTAGATGGCAGGATGACCAGTAGATGTTAAATATATTAAAATATAAATTAGATACCCTATAAGTATACATGACCAAACCGTTATTTTGCTGTACAAAAAAAATCAGACTCTGAAATATTGTACAATTAGCTTGTGAAGGAAATAAAAAATGCAGGTGGGCCTAAATATAGGGATTGGGAATTCAATGTAATGGTTTTTAGTCATCTCCCAGAGTTCTTTCTCTGAGCGTAGCTGGTTCAGTTCATTACTGCTCCATTGGAAATTCTTTGGTTGATCTCGTTGCTGAGGATGGCCAGGTCCATCAGAACTGGTCATCATATAGTGTTGTTGTTGAAGTATATAATGATCTCCTGGTCCTGCTCATTTCACTCAGCATTAGTTCGTGTAAGTCTCTCCAGGCCTTTCTGAAATCATCCTGTTGGTCATTTCTTACAGAACAGTAATATTCCATAATATTCACATACCACAATTTATTCAGCCATTCTCCAACTGATGGGCGTCCATTCAGTTTCCAGTTCTAGCCACTACAAAGAGGGCTGCCACAAACATTCGTGCACATACAGGTCCCTTTCTCTTCTTTATAATCTCTTTGGGATATAAGCCCAGTAGTAACAGTGCTGGATCAAAGGGTATGCACAGTTTGATAACTTTTTGAGCATAGTTCCAAACTACTCTCCAAAATGGTTGGATTCATTCACAACTCCACCAATAATGCATCAATGTCCCAGTTTTCCTGCATCCCCTCCAACAATCATCATTATTTTTTCCTGTCATCTTAGCCAATCTAACAGGTGTGTAGTGGTATCTTAGAGTTGTCTTAATTTGCATTTCTCTGATTAATAATGACTTGGAGCATCTTTTCATATGACTAGAAATAGTTTCAATTTTATCTGAAAACTGGAGAATCATTTGAATTCTTATAAATTTGTGGCAATTCTCTATATATTTTAGAAATGAGGCCATTACCAGAACTCTTGATTGTAAATTTTCTTCCCAGTTTATTGGTTTCCTTCTAATTTTGTCTGCATTCATTTTGTCTGCACAAAAACTTTCTCACTTAATACAATCAAAATTATCCATTTTCCATGCCATATTATGCTCCAGTTCTTGTGCATACCTTTGACCTAGCAGTGTTTCTACTGGGCTTATATCCTAAAGAGATCTTAAAGGAGGGAAAGGGACACATGTGCAAAAATGTTTGTGGCAGCCCTTTTTGTAGTGGAAAGAAACTGCAAACTGAATGGATGCCCATCAATTGGAGAATAACTCAATAAATTATGGTATATGATTATTATGGACTATTATTGTTCTGAAAGAAACAACCATCAGGATGATTTCAGAGAGGCCTGGAGAGACTTACCTGAACTGATGCTAAATGAAATAAGCAGAACCAAGAGATAATTATACATGGCAACAAGAAAATTGTATGATGATCAATTTTGATGGACATGGCTCTCTTCAACAATGAGATGATTCAAACCAGTTCAATTGTTCAGTGATGAAGAGAGCCATCTACACTCAGAGAGAGGAAAATGGGAACTGAATGTGGTTCACAACATTGCATTTTCACTCTTTTTTTGTTGTTGCTTGCATTTTATTCTGTTTCTATTTTTTTTCTTGGTTTGATTTGATTTTTCTTTTGCAGCACAATAATTGTATAAATATGTATGCACATTCCGGATTTAGCATACATTTCTACCATATTTAACACATATTGGACTACTTGCCAACTAGGGGAGGGCACGGAGAAAGTGGGGGGAGAATAGAAACACAAGGTTTTGCAAGGGTTAATGTTAAGAAAATTATCCATTCACATTTTTTTGAAAAATAAAAAGCTTTAAAATGCTCCAGTTCTATTTTGACCACAAATTTCTTCCTTTTCCACAGATCTGAGATGTAGACTATCTTTGTTCTTCTATTTTCTTTATATTATTCTTTATGTCTAAATCATGAACCCGTTTTGACCTTTTCTTGGTATAGGATGTTAGGTATGAGTCAATACCTAGCTTCTGCCATATTAATTTCCAATTTTTCCAGCAATTTTGTCAAATAGTGACTTATTATTCCAAAAGCAGGGGTCTTTGGGCTTATCAAACACTAGTTACTATAGTCATTGGTTATTGTGTCTTCTGACTCTAACCAATTTCACAATCATTCTATTTCATAGTCAGTACCAACTGGTGACTGCTGCTTTATAATAATGGTTTAATGTCTGATACATCTAGGAAATCTTCATTTGTATTTTATTTCATTAATTCCCTTGAAATTCTTGACCTTTTGTTCTTCCAGATGAACAGTTATTATTTTTTCTAGTTCTGTAAAACAATTTCTTGGGAGTCTGATTGGGATGGTACTGAATAAGAAGATTAATTTAGGTAGTATTGTTATTTTTATTATATTACCTCTGCCTACCTATGAGTACTTGATATTCTTCCAGTTGATTAGATCTGACTTTTTTATATGGAAAGTGTTTTTGTGTTCATATAGTTCCTGACTTTGTCTTAGCAAGTAAATTCCCAAATGTTTTATAGTATCTATAGTAATTTGAAATGGAATTTCTCTTTGTATGTCTATATCTTCCTGCTAGATTTTGTTGGTGACATATAGAAATGTTGGTGTTTTACATAGATTTATTTTGTATCCTGCAACTTTGCTAAAGTTATGAATTATTCATTATACTTTTATAGTTGATTATGTAGGATTTTCTAATTATACCATTATATCATCTTCAAAGAGTGATAATTTGGTTTCTTTAAGACCTATTCTAATTCCTTTCATTTCTTTTTTTTTTTTTCTTTTCTTACTGCTTAAGCTAACTTTTCTAATACAATATTGAATGTTAATGGTGATAGTGGGCAACCATCTTTTTCTTTTGAACTTATTGGGAATGGTTCTAGTTTATCCCCATAACATATATGATGCTTACTGATGGTTTTAAATACATGCTACTGATAATTCTAAGGAAAACTCTATTTATTCCTGTACTCTTTAGTGTTTTTAATAGGAATGGGTTTTAGATTTTGTCAAATGCTTTTTCTGCATCTATTGAAATAATCATATGATTTTGTTAGTTTTGATTATTGATAGTTAATTGAACAATTAATACAGTAATGCTAATAATTTTCCTAAGACTGCACCTGCATTCCTGGCATCAATCTTGTAGATACTTGTGGAATCTCTTTGCTAATATTCTATTTAATATTTTTGCATCAATGTTCATTAGAGAAATTAGTCTATAATTTTCTTACTCTGTTTTGATCATTTCTGGTTTAGGTATCAGCAATATGTATGTGTCATAAAAAGAATTTGGTAGAATTCCTTGTTTCCCTATTTTTCCAAATAATTTATATAGTATTGGAATTAATTGTTCTTCAAATATTTGGTAGAATTCACCTGTCCATTTTTCCTTGGAAATTTTTTTCTTAGTAATTTGATGAATACCTTGTTTAATTTCTTTTTCTAAAATAGAACTATTTAAGTAACTAATTTCCTCTTCTGTTAATCTGGGTAATCTATATTTTTGTAAGTATTCATCCATTTCACTCAGATAGTCAGTTTTATTGGCAATCAGTTGGTCAAAATAGCTCCTAATTATATTTCTCATTTCCTCTTCATTGGTGGTAAGTTCACCCTTTTCATTTTTGATTTTGATTTTTGATTTTGATATTAAGTTTTTTTTTTATTTTCCTAATTATATTAACTAAAGTTTATATATTTTCTTTTTGTTTTTTCATGAAACCAACTCTTATTTTGTTTATTCAATAGTTTCTTTTTACTTTAAATTTTATTAATCTCCCTTTTTATTTTCAGAATTGCAAATTTGATATTTAATTGGGGGTTTTTAATTTGTTCTTTTTCTAGCTTTTTTAGTTGTATGCCCAATTCATTGATCTTCTCTTTCTCTACTTGATGCAAGTAAGCATATAGAGATATAAAACTTCCTCTAAAAACTGCTTTGGTTGCATCCCTTGGATGTTGTCTTGGATAAAATTATCAGTTAGTTGTGTCTATGAATTGTTGTTTCACCTGTTCATTCTTTAGGATCAGATTATTTAATTTTCAATCAAGTTTTGTTCTCTTTTTCCCTAGCCCTTTATTACATTTAATTTTTATTGCATCATGATCTGAAAAAAAATGCCTTTTAACATGTCTGCTTTTTTACATTTTATTTTGAGGGATTTTATGCCCTAATAAATTGTAGATCATACAATACAAGGAAATAAATATAATTACCCTAGAAAGAGAAGTGTTTGGTGATGGCTTAGAGGACATAGCAATCATGAGAATATTTCAAGTATATGTAAAAGAAAAGCTAATTTTAGTTTGCTTGAACTCAGAATAAATAAGAAAAAAAAGTTAATTTGTAGATTTAAACTTGATATAAGAACAATATTTTTACAATTGCATAATACTTTATAGGTTATAAAACACCTTATAAATGATGGCTTTAGGTCCTCACAACAGCACATTGTAATGCCATTACTATATATTGCTTATAGATTTGGAAACTGAGTTTGAGGGAGAAGCTCAGTGACTTTCCCTTCTTTCAAATCTCTTTGGGATATAAGCCCAGTAGTAACACTGCTGTATCAAAGGGTATGCAGAGTTTGATAACTTTTTGAGTATAGTTCCAAATTGCTCTCTAGAATGGTTGGATGTATTCACAATTCCACTAACAATGTATTGGTGCCCCTGTTTTCCCACACCCCCTCCAACATTCTGCATTATCTTTCCCTGTCATTCTAGCCAATCTGACAGGTGTATAGTAGTATCTCAGAGTTGCATTAATTTGCATTTCTTTTAATGACTTGGAGAATCTTTTCATATGGCTAGAAATAGTTTTAATTTCTTCATCTGTGAATTGTCTGTTCATATCCTTTGACCATTTATCAATTGGAGAATAGCTTGATTTCTTATACATTAGAGTCAATTCTCTATATATTTTGGAGATGAGGTCTTTATCAGAACCTTTGACTGTGAAAAATTTTTTCCCAGTTTATTGCTTCCCTTCTAATCTTGTCTGCATTAGTTTTGTGTTAAGAACTTTTCAATTTGATATAATCGAATTTTTCTATTTTGTGATCAATAATGATCTCTAGTTCTGCTTTGGTCATAAATTCCTTCCTCTTCCACAGGTCTGAGAGGTAAATTATCCTGTGTTCCTCTAATTTATTTGTAATCTCATTCTTTATACCTAGGTCATGAACCCATTTTGACCTTATCTTGGTGTACTGTGTTAAGTGTGGTTTAATGCCTAGTTTCTGCCATACTAATTTCCAATTTTCCCAGCAATTTTTATCAAACAGTGAGTTCTTATTCCCAAAAGCTGGGGTCTTTTGGTTTGTCAAACACAAGATTTTTAAAGTTATTGGCTATTTTGCCCTTTGAACCTAACTTATTCCACTGATCAACTAGTCTATTCCTTAGCCAATACCAAATGGTTTTGGTAACTGTTGCTTTATAATATAATTTTAGATCTGGTACAGCTAGGCCACTTTCATTTGATTTTTTGTCAATAATTCCCTTGAAATTCTTGACCTTATGTTTTTTCCATCTTGAACTTTGTTGTTATTTTTTCTAGGTCATTAAAATAGTTTTTTGGTAGTCTGTTTGGTATAGTGCTAAATAAATAGATTAGTTTAGGTAGTATTGTTATCTTTATTATATTTACTCACCTAATCCAAGAGCATTTATTATTTTTCCAATTGGTTAGATCTGACTTTATTTGTGTGGAAAAAGTTTTGTAGTTTTGCTCATATAGTTTGATTTTCCCTTGTCAGATAGATTCCTGAATATTTTATACTGTCAATAGTTACTTTAAATGGAATTTCTCTTTGTAACTTTAACTGTTGAATTTTATTAGTGATATATAAGAATGCTGATGACTTATGTGGGTTTATTTTGTATCCTGCAACTTTGCTAAAGATGTGTTTTATTTCTAATAGCTTTTTAGTAGAATCTCTGGGGTTTTCTAAGTATACCATCATATCATCAGCAAAGAGGGATTATTTTGTTTCTTCATTACCTACTCTAATTCCTTTAATTTCTTTCTCAGCTCTTATTGCCAAAACTAGCATTTCTAATACAATATTGAATAGTAATGCCCATCAATTGGAGAATGCTTGGGTAAATTGTAGTATATGAATGTTATGGAATATTATTGTTCTGTAAGAAATGACCAGCTGGATGAATACAGAGAGGCTTAGAGAGACTTACATGAACTGATGCTGAGTGAAATGAGCAGAATTAGGATCATTATATGCTTCAACAATAATACTGTATGAGGATGTATTCTGATGGAAATGGATATCTTCAGCATAGGGAGGATCTAATTCAGTTCCAATTGATAAATGATGAGTAGAAAAAGCTACATGCAGAGTAGAAACACTGGGACATGAGTCTGAACTGTTTGCATTTTTTGTTTTTCTTCCCAGGTTATTTTTACCTTCTTAATCCGATTCTTCTTGGGCAACAAGAGAACTGTACAGATCTGCACACATATTTTGTATCTAGCATATACTTTAATATGTTTAACATGTATGAGACTGTCTAACATTTAGGGGAGGGGGTGGAGGGAGGGAAGTGAAAAGTTGGAACAAAAGTGAGTGCAAAGGACAACGATGTAAAAATTACCCATGCATATGTTCTATCAATAAAAATAAATGTTCTATCAATTAAAAAAAAGAATGCAAGGTAAAATACTTCTGCAGAGAAATCTTTGGGGCAATCCCATAGGACCAGAAGCATGGTAGGAATGTGCCAGGGAGTCCCAAAGATCTTAGAACTTTATACTGACTGACACCTCAGACTAGGAACTGAAGCTTGGAATATAAGTAAACAAAAGATACTAAACACTATGAGATATTATGGGTCAAAAAATAGCCAAAAGGGAAACCGTCTAAAAGAGAATATCTCCACAGTAAGTACAGAATCTCAAGGTAAAGACATATCTTGTTCATAATGATTTCAACAATGACTAGAAGAAACCAAGCAAGATATTCCAAAAGAAATTTTAAATGAACAAAGAACACTGGGGAAAAATTGGAAGGGGCCTAAGTTCTAATTACATTGAGCTAAATGTGTGGTAGACATTATTCAAACAGCAGATTCCCTGAAAATCAGAATGGAGCAAATAGAACTTAATTATTCCAAAAGAGAAGAAATAGAACAATTTTTTTTAAAAATTAAAAAAAAATTCAACTATTGTCAATTGACCTAATAATAGTTGAGGAGCAAATGGATTTTTTGAAAGCCATATCCCAAAGAAAAAGCCTGGATAATGTATTTCAAGAAATCATAAATTAAAACTAGCTGGATCTTTTAGAACCAGACAAAAAGATATATATATATATATATATATATATATATATATATATATATTCATGATTTGTCTGAAAGAATTCTCAAATTTATAATAACCACAAATGTGGCCAAAATTCAAGACTTCTAGAACAATTTTTAAGCTTTTTATTTTCAAAATATATGAATAATTTTCAACATTCATCCTTGCTAAACCTTGTGTTCCAAAATTTTTTCTTCCTCTCTTCCTCTCTTACCCCTCCTTTAGATGGTTAGTAATGTGATATAGGTTAAACATTAACAGTTCTTCTAAACATACTTCCACATTGAGAATGATTATATTTTACATTAACTAGATGGCATGTTGTGTGATGAACCTCCCAAGAGAATACTCCCAAGTATTATGTTTTTTTTTTTTTTCATTTGATCTTGACAGTACCCATTATGAAGTGGCTGTTGTTATTAACACTATTTTACAGAGTAGGAAATGGAAGCAATAGGGTTAAATGACTTGCCTAAAGTTATGTAACTAGAGAGTATCTGAAGTCAGATTTGAATTCTGGTCTTTCTATACAGCTTCCCTATTACCTTCAGTGCCCACAAATTCCTTCTATCAATGGAGAGCTGCATTCTATAATCTTAGGGATGCCTTAGGAGGATTAAATATTAAATGTCTGCTCAGTCTCTCAATAAACATGCATCCAGAGGCAGAGTTTGAATCCAGGTTTTACTTTCCAAAAGACTGATTCTCTGTTCTCCAGGCTATTCTGCCTTTCCAGTATAATTATTGTCTCATTTTAAAAAGTGTAACTCTGTCTGAATCAGTCCTATACACATTTCTAATATACTATATTCGTTTATATTTAATTTTCCGAGAATTACTACTATTAACCAAAAACCACAAGAAATTTATTATTGCTTAATGCTAGTCAGATGATTAAAATGGCTACTTTTGCTTTTTGTAATTGAAAAAAACTAATAATAATAAATATTGAAAGACCAAAAAGAAAAATACAAATGTTGACATATTATTGTAGAGATCATATCCTCCAAAAATAAATTTCAGACATTTTACCTTTTTAAGTGACAATTTGTGATTTGAATTTGACACGAAGAGAGATGTAAGTTTATATGGGTAGGAAATATCCATAATATGGAAATGAAAAGTATACTCATGGGTCCAATTTTAAATGTTTCACTGAAGTTTCAGAAGGTGTAATAAATTTTTTTGAATTACATTAATTTTTATTGAATTACAATTTTCAATAGTCATGAGAGAAAATTGTCCCTAAATTTTCTTTTAATTTCTTTTTTAATTATTAAAATATTATTCATTTCATTTTAAATTTATTTTATTTAAAAATCAATTCTGAATTCTATCTTTTCCTCAGTTTTTTCCTATCCATTGTGACACAAAAATTTTGATATAAATTTTATATCTGAAATTGTTTTTTGTAATAATAGTTTTTTTTTATTTTCAAAATACATGTAAAATAATTTTAATAATTTTTGCATAACCCTATGCTCCATACATCCCTCCCTCCCTCCTATAGACAGCAAGCAATGCCACATAGGTTAAACATGTGCAATTTTTCTAAACATATTTTCACATTTATCATTTTACATTTATCAGATCAAGAGGAAAAATGAGAAAGAAAATAACAAGCAAGCAAACAACAGCAATAAAAAAAAGGTGAAAATACTATGTTGTGATCCACATTCAGTTCCTGTAATCCTTTCTCTGGATGTAGATGGCTTTCTCCATCACAAGTCTATTGGAATTGGCCTTACATGTGAAATTGTGAAAAAAAAATCCATTTTAGGCTTATTGACAAGAAGTGAAAAACTTAAGATTTTGACAAACATATGCATGCTTTAATCTGCATTCAGATTCTATCAGCTTTCTTTCTGGAAGTGGATAGCATCTTTCATCATAAGTCCTTTAAAGGATCCTGTATTATTATGTTGATCAGAATAGATATAATTGATCATTAGTCAATATTGCTCTTACTTTGTACAGTATTCTTTTAGTTCTTTCAACTTAACTTTCACCATTTTCATTAGATTATAACACCTTAGAAAAACTGAAAACTAGAAGGATCTCTGAAAACAACTGTACAAAAAGCTCTGAACCTTGGAACAGTATATCTTTTGCCCTGAAACAGAACCCCATTTTAACTTTAACAAAAAGTTAAATGTTAAATAATAGGCTGAGAAAATGAGCAGACAGCAGAAAAAAAGATTCTGACCATTGAAAGTTAACATAGTAAAAAGGAAGATCAAAATACACATTCAGAGTTTATCAAATCAAAGTTTCTACATCCAAAGCCTCCAAAAACCTAAAATTTGGTTCAGGCTATGGAAGAGTTCAAAGGAGATTTTGAAAATCAAGAAAGAGGGGGGGAAAATTAGGAAGAGATTAAAAGTAGTGCAAAGGGAAATACAAAAAGCTAATAAGAAGAAGAATGCCTTAAAAAGCAACATTGGCAAAAATGGAAAAGGAAATTCAAAAGCTTCTGAGGCAAATAATTCCTTCAAAATAGAATTGAGCAAATAAAAGCTAATAAAGTAATAAAAATTAAGAAACAATAAAACAAAAAGAATGAAAAAATAGAATACAAAGTGAAATATTTCATTGGAAGAACAACTGAGGGGGCGGAGCCAAGATGGCGGAGAAGACACACGCGACTTTCTAAGCTCTTCTCTTACCCTCTTTATCAATATTATATCGAGCCTCAAAAATAGTCTTGACTGCTACAATTCGTAAAGATAAGAAATAGAACAACTCACCGGCCGAAGAAAATCTGCAGTCTCGCCAAAAAAGGTTGGTTCCGGGGCCAGGGGGGAGATCGGCGCAGACAGGGAGAGAAATTAGGTTCCGAGGAGAGTCTCAAACCGAGGGAGAAAGCACAGATCTCACAGCGAGCCCAACCCAGCAGTAGGGCTTTCCTGGGGCAGTGTGATCCTGCACACACAGGAGGCGCAGCCGGTTAGCCTCCATCTGCAGATGGGAGCTCGGCTGGGCCATAAGACTTTTCAGGCCGATTGCATTGGGCAAGACACTGGGCAGAGTTCCGGGTTCTGCAGTCTGCGCTCAGCTGCTAATACTCACAGTCCCACAAGAGGCTCCGGCCTGGGGCAGTGACACTTTACCACTTAGTCTCTAGCCTAGGGCAATCGATAATCCACTCAGCCCTACTAAGCAGTTTGATCGCTCGCCAGTGCTGAATCCACTTCCTGTTGGAAGGGAAAACTCTCACTCTCACTCAGACTCCCATACCTTGGGCCAGAAATCAGTTTACATCTCCCTGCTCTGCAGAGGCTAGTAACCCTGCCTAGAGACCTACCTAAAGGCTTTAAAACATGAATAAAAGATGAAAAGAACGATCGACAGCTTCTATGCAGAAAAGAGCAGTCAGCAAACCTGAAGAGACCTCAAACAGCAAAAATGCATCAGACTGTCCTCTTTACATAATGCTCTCATAGAAGAGACCATTAAAAGTCTCAAAGAGTTAGAAGATAAATGGGAAAGAAAGAAGCCTTACAAAGAGCAACAACTTCCTGAAATACAATTGAAAAGTTAAAAATTCCCAGGAAGCAGGAAACAAAAGTGGTAATTGAAAAAATAAAAAATCTCAGAAGTAAATTGTGAATTGAAAAACTAAAGAATTACTAAAGTAGATTTGTAATTGAAAAACAAAGAACTCCAAGAAAGTAGATCTGTAGGTGAAAAGAAAATATCATAAAAAAAATTAGTGAAATAGGAAAAAATTCCACAAGACCAAAACAATACATTCAAAAACTCAATTGACATATACAGAAAGAAGTAAAAAGCTAATAAAAAAAATTCTTTAAAAGTAACACTGAACAAATAAACTAATGATGCATTGAGACAGCAAGAATCATCAACAAAACCAAAAAAACAAACTGAAAAAAACCAGATTATCTACTTCTAAAATGACACAGACTTGGAAAATAGATCTAGGAGAGATAATCTGAGATTATTGACTTTCCAAAACTATGATGAAAAAAAAGAGCCTGTACTATTTACAAGAAATCATCAGAACTGCCCAGATGTAATAGAATCAGAAGGTAAAAAGGCATTGAAAAATTTATCAACACCTTCTGAAAAAACCCTAAAATAAAAACCCAAGGAATATTGTGGCAAAATTTCAGATATCAGATTAAGGAAAAAATTTTACAACGCAAAAAAACCATTTAAATACCAGGTGCCAAGAATCACCCAAAGATCTGGCTGCCTCTACATTAAAGGAAAGAAGGGCCTGGAAAGCATATTCCAAAAGGCAACAAGAATTGGGATGCAACCAAGAATAAACACCTTCAACTACATTTTCTTCAGGAAGAATGGACATTATAAGAACAAATAATTCCATTTGTTTCTGAAGAAAAACCAAGAACTAAACAAAATTTGATCTCCAAGAATAGAACTCAAGAGATCAGAAAAAGGTAAAAATAACTCTTGAGAATTGTATTTCTTTGTAGGATATACAAAAAAAATTAAATGGATAGACTGATATAACATAAAAAGTAGATATGGAAAAGGATGATGGCAGAAATAAGGTGGGAAGGAGGAAAAAAGACCACATCCCACAAAGAGCTAAGAAACTTATCATATCTGAAATTAGAGAGGAGGAACATTGTGAATCTTACTCCATCAGAGTTACTCAAAGGAAAAAATGACATTTGATTTTAAAAATTCTCTCGCCTCATTAAAACGAGGAGAGGAAAGGAAAAGAAAAGATAATAAGGAAGGAAGGAGAAAGACTCAAAGGGAGGGGATTATAAAGAAGATAAGTATCGTATACAAGAGAGGGATACTAAGTTTAAAAGGAAGAGGTTGAGGCAAGAATATAAAAGCACAATCTGGGGTTATGGATGGCAGGAAATACAGATTTATAATTCTAACCTAATGGAATGGGAATAACTCCCCATAAAGAGGAGGCAGATAGCAGACTGGATCAAAAGTCAAACCCACAATATATGTTTTTACAAAAACACATTTAAAAGGAGGATACATATAGATAAAGGTAAAAGGCTGGAGCAAAATCTATTATGCTTCAGGTGAAGTCAAAAAGAGGGTAGCCATCCTTATCTCAGATCAAGCAAAAGTAAAAATTGATCTAATTAAAGAATAAGGAAGAAACTACATCCTACTAAAGATACATAAACAACGAAGCAATATCAATAAAACATATATGCACCAGTGGTATGGCACTCAGCTTCCTAAAGGAGAAGTTAAGAGTTGCAAAAAACAGACAACAAAACTGTAATAGTAGAGATCTCAACTTGCACTCTCAGAAATTAGAAAATCAAACACAAAACATAAGAAAGAAATAAGAAGTAAACAGAAATATTAGAAAATAGGTATGTTGGATCTTTGGAAAAATTGAATGGAGATAGAAGGAATATACTTTCTTCTCAGCAGTTCATGGAACCTATTCAAAAATTGACCATATATTAGGACACTAAAGACCTCAAAATTAAATGCAAAAGCAGAAATAGTAAATGCTTTCTTTTCAGATCATGATGCAACTAAAACTACATTCAACAAAAAATTGGAAATAGAACCAAAAAGTAATTGGAAACTAAACAATCTCATCTTAAAGAATGATTGGGTGAAGCAGCAAATTATAGATACAATTAATAATTTCAAGATACAAGTAATGATGACATCATACCAAAATTTGGGATCATAAAGCGAGCAATAAGAGAATTTTAATCCTTAGAGAAGCTTACTTGAATAAAACAGAGAAAGAAAAGATTAATGAATTGGGCGCAACTAAAAAACTAAAAGACCAAATTAAAACCCCCAATCAAATACTAAATGGAATTTCTAAAATTAAAAGAGAAATTAAAAATATTGAAAGTAAAAAATCTATTGAACTAATTAATAAAACTAAGAGTTGTTCTATGAAAAGCCAATAAAATAGATAAGCCTTTGTAAATCTGATTAGAAAAAGGGAGGAAAATGAATTAGTAGTCTTAAAAATGAAAAGGAGAACTTTCCACCAAGGAAGAGGAAATTAGAGAAATAATAAGAGTTATTTTGCTCAACTTTTATGCAATAAATTTGATAACCTAAGTGAAATGGATGACTACCTTCAAAATATAGACTTCCCAGATTAACAGAGGAGAGTAAATTGCTTGAATAGTCCCATTTCAGAAAAAAGAAATAGAACAGAATTAAACAACTCCTAGAAAAAATCCCAGGACAGATGGATTTACATGTAATTTTACAAAATTTTAAAGAACAATTGGCCCCAATGCTATATAAATTATTTGATAAAAATAGGGAATGAAGAGTCCTCAATTCCTTCTATCTGAACTAGAGTACTGATACCCAAACCAGGTAGGCTGAAAACAGAAAGAAAATTATAGACCAATCTCCTAATGAATATTGATGCTAAAATCTTAAAAAGATATGTAAAAAGACTACAGAAATCATCTCCAAGATAATAAACTATGATCAATTAGGATTTATACCAGGAATGTGGGCTGGTTCAATATTAGGAAAACTATCAGTATAATTGGCCATATTAATAATCAAATTAACAAAAAACATATGATCATCTCAATAGATGCAGAAAAGCATTTGATAAAATCCAACATCATTCTATTAAAAACACTTGAGGAGTATAGGAATAAATGGACTTTCATAAAATAATCAGCAGCATCTATTTAAAACCATCAGTAAGCATCATATGTAATGGAACAACTACAACCATTCCCAATAAGATCTGGAGTGAAACAAGGTTGCCCACTATCACCGTTACTATTTAATATTGTATAGAAACCTAGCTATAGCAATAAGAGCTGGAAAGATTAAAGCGAATAAGAATAGGCAATAGAAGCAATATCACTCTTTGCCATGACATGATGTATACTTGAGAACCCAGATTCTGCTAAAAGTTATTAGAAATAATCACAACTTTAGCAAAGTTGCTTGTTATAAAATAAACCCACATAAGTCATCAGACATTCTTATATATCACTAAAAAATCCAACAGTCAGAGTTACAAAGAAATTCCATTAAGTAACTACTGATAGAATAAATATTAGGAATCTATCTGCAAGGAAAACTCAGAAACTTTCAGAGCAAAATACAGACCACTTTTAACACAAATTAAGTCTGATCTAACCAATTGGAAAATATTAAATGCTCTTGGATGGATTAGCAAATATAATAAAGATGACAATATTACCTAAACTATCTATTTATTTAGCCTATACCAATCAGACTCCCAAAACTATTTTATTATAGAAAAATAACAACAAAGTTCATATGAAAACAAAAGGTCAGAATTTCAAGGAATTAATGAAAAAAATCAAAATGGTGGCTTAGCTGACAGATCTAAAACTATACTATAGAGCGCAGTTACCAAAACTATTTGTGAGTTAAGGAATAGATTATTGATCAGTGGAATGATTAGGTTCAAGGATAAAACAGTCAACAAATATAGCAACCTAGTCTTTGACAACAAATCCACTTTTGGGATAAGAACTTACTGTTTGATAAAATCTGGAAAATTGAAACTAATATGAGAAACTAGGCATTGATCCATACTACACTGTACACAAGATAAGTCAAAATGGGTTCATGACCTAAGCATAAAGAATGAAATATTAATAAATTAGAGAACATAGGATAGTTTACCTCTCAGACCTGTGGAAGGGAAGTTTTATGACCAAAAGCAGAACTAGAGATCATTACTGATCACAAAATAGAAAATTCGATTATACCAAACTGAAAGTTTTGTACAAACAAAACTAATGCAGACAAGATTAGAAGGAAGCAATAAACTGGGAAAAATTTTTACAGTCAAAGGTTCTGATAAAGCCTCATTTCCAAAATATATAGAAATTAACTCTAATTTGATAAAAAATCAAGCCATTCTCAATTGAAAATGTCAAAGGATATGAACAGCATTTCAGAAGAAGAAATTGAAAATATTTCTAGTCATATGAAAAGATGCTCCAAGTCATTATTAATCAGAGAAATGCAAATTAAGACAACTCTAGATACCACTACACACCTGTCAGATTGCTAAGATGACAGGAAAAAATAATATGATTGTTGGAGGGATGTGAGGAAAACTGGGACATTGATTCATTGTTGGTGGAGTTGTGAACGAATCCAACCATTTGGAAGTAGTTTGAACTATCTCAAAGTTATCAAACTTATGCATACCCTTTGATCCAGCAGTGTTACTACTGGATTATATCCCAAAGAGATTATAAGAAGGGAAAGGACCTGTATGTCACGAATGTTTGTGGCAGCCCTTTTTTGTGCAGAAACTGGAAACTGAATGGATGTCCATCAGTTGGAGAATGCTGAATAAATTGGTATATGAAAATTATGGAATATTACTGTTCTGTAAGAATGACCAACAGGATGATTTCAGAAAGGCCTGAGAGACTTACGAACTTGATGCTAAGTGAAATGGCAGGACCAGGAGATCTTATACTTAACAACAATACTAGATGATGACCAGTCCTGATGGATCAGGCCATCCTCAGCAACGAGATCAACCAAATCATTTCTAATGGAGCAGTAATGAACTGAACTAGCTATCCCAGAAAAAGAACTCTGGAGATGACTAAAAACCACTACATTGAATTCCCAGTCCCTATATTTATGCACACCTGCATCTTTGATTTCCTTCACAAGCTAATTGTACAATAATTCAAGTCTGATTCTTTTTGTACAGCAAAATAATGTTGTAGTCATGTATACTTATTGTGTATCTAGTTATATTTTAATATATTTAACATCTACTGGTCATCCTGCCATTTAGGGAGGGTAGAGGTGGGGTAAAGAGGTGAAAAAGTGGAACAGAGGTTTGCAATTGTTAATGCTGTAAAGTTACCATATATATATATCCTTAAATTAAAGGCTATTAAATAAAAAAAAAAAAAAAAAAGGAAGAACAACTGACCTGGAAAATAGATCCAGGAGATATAATTTAAAAATTCTTGGACTACCTGAAAGCAATGATAAAAAAAAAAGATTCTAGAAATCAACTTTCTTTTTTAAAAATGCTTTAATATATATGTAAGTATATATAATTTTTATTATTATTATAGCTTTTTATTTTCAAAACATATGCATGGGTAATAACACTGACCCTTGCAAAACCTTCTGTTCCAAATTTTTCCCTCCTTATCTCCATACATGTTAAATATGTTAAAGTATATGTTAAATCCAAAAATGTAAGCACACAATAACAGAGTGGAAATGCTATGGTGTGTTCCACACACATTTCCCATAGTTCTCTCTCTCTGGTTGTAGATGACTCTCTTCATTATTGAAGAAATCATCTTTCAAAAAATGTCAAGGAAAACTTTCCTGATATTCTGGAATCAGAGGGTGAAATAGAATTTGAAAGAATCCACTGCTCATCTTGTAAAAGAGATCCCAAAATGGAATAACCCAGGAGTACTATTACCAAATTCCAAATCTACCAGGTCAAGGAGAAAATATTGCAAGAACCTAAAATAAATTTTAAAAAATCAAATAAGTGAACTCACAGTCAGGATACCACAAGGTTTAGCAGCTCCTACATAAAAAGATTAGAGGTTTGAAATATGGTTTTCTGGATAATAAAGGAAATAGAATTACAACTGAGATCATGTACCCAGAAAAAAAACGAATCTAATCCTTCTGGGGAGAAAATGAATATTCAATGAAACAAAGTTATTTCAACCATCCTTGATGAAAAGATCAGAGTTAAATAGAAAATTTATATTTTAAATACAAGACTCAAGAGAAGCAAAGAAATGTAATGGAGAAATGGAAATTATAAAGAACTTAACATTATTCTGTTTGCATTCTGATATGGAAAGATAATAATTGTAACTCATAAGTATCTTCTCATTATTAGGGCAATTAAAACAAGTACATGTAGCAGAGGGCACAGTTGTGAGTTGAATATGAAGGAATAATATTTAACAAAAAATAAAATTAAATTAAAGTGTGAACAAATAATGTATTAGGAGAAAGGTAAAGGGAGAGGTATAATGGAATAAATTATCTGCCATAAGAAGCAATATATATATATATTACAGTGGAGGGGACATAAAGAGGACTGAATGAACTTTACTCTCATCAGAATTAGCTCAATGGGTATAACATATACACTCAATTGGACATAGAAATCTATCTTACCATAGAGAACAGTAGAAAATGTTGAGGATATGAGGAAGGAGGAAAGTGACAGAAGGGAGGGCAAATTTGGGGAGGGGTAGTCAAAAGCAAATACTTTTGATAAAGGATAGGCTGAAAGGAAAAAAAAAAAGAATAGAATAAGTGAAGTAATGGGGGAAAAAATACAGTTAGCCAAAGTAAATCTAAAAAAGTTGTGAAACAACTTTGTCTAATAAAGGTTTCCTTTCTTTAAACATATAGGGAATTGAGTCAAATTTATAAAAATAAAAGTCATTCCCCAATTGATAAATAACAAAAATATATGAGCAGTTTTCAGATGAAATAATCAAAGCTAATTTAGCTATGTTAAAAAACACTCTAACTCACTATTTATTGGAGAAATGTAAATTAAAATAATTCTGAGATAACACCTTATACCTATTAGATTGATATTAAGAAAAGGAAAATGACAAAATTTGGAGGGGATGTGGTAAAATGAGACATTGATGCACTATTGGTGAAATTGAGAACTCATTCAATTATTTGGTAGAAGGATTTAAAACTATGTCCAAAGGACTAAAAAAAAGGCATACCCTTTGACCTAGCAATATAATTACTAAGAATATGTCCCCAAATTTGTTTTAAAGGAAAATTATATACATGTACCAAAATGTTTATTATAGCTCTTTTATGAGGGCAAATAATTGAAAATTGAGGGGATGCTAATTGGGAAATGGTTGAATAAATTATGATATATGATTATGGTGGAATATTATTATGCTATAAGAAATGATGAGTTGGATGATCTCAGAAAAAGCTAGAAGGACTTGTATGAGTAGTTGCAAAATAAAATGTAGTAAGTACAAAAAGTAAGAGCAACATAGTAAGATGATCAGTTGTGAATGACTTGGTTATTCTCAGCAAAACAATGCTTCAAGACAACTCTGAAGGACTTGTGATGAAAAATGTTATTCATACCCAAATAAATAACTGATTATGTCTGAATACATATAGAAGCATAATTTCAATAAAATTTCAATTCTTTGCCATAACAAAAAAGAAAAACTTTTACAAATACATGTATTTGTCTTTTCTTTTCATTTTCCTTTTCTTTTTCATATCCTTTTCATTTTCTTTCATATTTTGGGGGATACAGAACAAGTAGTGGTATTACTAGGTGAAAGGATATGCAGCGTTTTAGCCCTTTGGATATACTTCCAAAATTCTATACCAAATGACCGGATCAGTTCACAACTCTACCAACAGTGAGTGTGCTTGTGTCCCAATTTTTCCATATCTTTTACAACTGTCATTCTTCTTTTCTGTCTTATTAGCCAATATGCTGGGTGTGAGGTAGTACCTCAGAGTTGTTATAATTTGCAATTATCTAACAATAGTGATTTAGAGTATTTTACATGACTATAGATGGCTTGTATTTCTTTGTCTGAAAATTATCTTTTCATATTTTTTGACCATTTTTCAATTGGGGAATGACTTCTAATCTTATATACTTTAGTATATACTTGAGAGATATATTTGAAAATACACTTTATACTTGAGAAATAAGACCTTGATAGAGAAATTTGCTTTAAATGTTTCTTCCAGTTTTCTGCTTTACTTTTCATCTTGGTTGAATTGGTTCTCTTTGTGCAAATTTTTTAAATTAAAATATATTTCAAATTAATTTTGTTTATATCCCGAATTTTTCTTTATTCTTTTTTTACCGTAAGTTCTTAGCATCCATAGACATAAAAGGTAAAATTATCCATGCTCAGCTAATATTTATGATATCTACTTTTATATCTAAATCATGTGCCTTCTTTGACTTTATGGTGAAATGTTAATCTAGTTAGTTTCTTCAAGATTTTGTCACATTTGTCACGCAAGATATTTTTGTCCCACAGAGAGTTAATAACTCAAAAGCTTAGAACTTTGGGTTTATAAGAAATTAGATCTCCATGGTCATTTACTATTCATATTGCATACTATATTTCACTGGTTCACCATTTTATTTCTTGATCAGACCTAAATTATTTTGATAGTTATTGCATTTTAATACATTTTGAGAACTGGTAATTTCAGGCCATCTTTCTTTCACTTAAAAAAATCTATTCGTACATTCTTGACATTTTGTTCTTACAGATAGATTTTATTATTTTATCTATTCCAATAAAATATTTTTGGTGGTTTAATTGACATGGCACTGAATACGTGAGTTAATTTGTGTAGGATTTTCATTTTTATTAGGTTGCCTGGTCCATTCACAGGAAATAGTTTTTTCCCCATTTTTTAAAATACATTTGCTTTTATTTGAGAGAACAGTATTTTGCAATCGAATTTGTATGCTTCCTGAGTTTATCTTGGCAGGTAAGACTCTCAAGCATTTTATATTGCTTGTAGCAATTTTAAATGGAATTTCTCTTTATCTTTTCCTTCCTGATTTGATAGCTAATGTATAGAAATGTTGATAATTTATGTGAGTTTATTTTATATTTTGCAACTTCATGAAAATTGTTAATTGTTTCAACTAGTTTTCTGCTTGATTTTCTGGTATTCTCTAAGTATACCAAGCATGATTTTGGTGTGTAATAATAGTTTGGTGCCTTACTGCTGTTTATATTCTTCCAATTGTTTTTCTCTTCTCCAATTACTATAATCTAGCATTTCTAGTATATAGACCATAAAATCAGATATTTAGACTCTATTATAAACTAATAGTAGTAATACAATAATTACCACTATTAGTAGTAGTAATGAATGCACATTAATAATTGCATCCTTGCTTCACTCCAATCTTATTGGAATGACTTATACATTATTTCTATTACATAAAATGTTTGCTGATGGTTTTTAATAGCTACTATGTTTGATTTTGAAGAAAACTTTATTTATTCCTACATTTTTTAGTGTTTTTACTAGGAACAGATACTGATTTTGCCAAAAACTTTTTTCTTCATCTATCATATGATTTTTGTTGTTTTTCTCATAGACATGGTCAATTATTTTGAGGGTATGATGGTATGATGATATTACTATTTTGATGATAGCCTCACATACCTGATTATAATGTATAATTCATCTTTGTGGAATGTTGCTTTAATCTCTCTGCTAGTCTTTATTTAATTTTTTACATCAATATTAGAGAAAGTGGCAAATAATTTCTCTCTCCCTATCTCCCTCTCTGGTTAAGGTGTTAGCACCATATTCATGTTGTAAGAGAAATTTGATAAAGATTTCTTTATTTACTTTTCTAAGTTGTTTATGTTGCACCAGAATTAATTATTCTTTATATATTTGTTAGGATTCATTTTTTAATCGATCTAGTGTGGGGGATTTTTTTTTCATGGGGAGCCTATTTACGGTTAGTTGAGTTTCTTTATCTAAGATAAGGTTACATAGGCATTTATTATCTAGATATTCTATTTCTTCACTTGTTAATCTAGGAAATTTTTATTATTGCAAATATTCATTCATTTTCCTTATATTAAAAGATTTATTTGCATATAATTAGGTGAAATAGCTTTTAATAATTCCTTTAATTTCATCTTCATTGGAAGTCAATTAATCCTCTTTCTTTTTTGATATGGTAATTTGGTTGAATTCTCTTTTATTTTTAAAAATAAAATTAATGGTTTATCCATCTCATTATTTGATTTTTTTAATAAAACAGGTTCTAATTTTATTTCAATGATCTTCATATGTTTAGTAATATTAATCTCTCTTTTGATTTTCAGGAGTAACATTTTAATGATTAATTGGGAATTTTTAATTTGATTTTTTCTAAGTTTTTTAAAATAAAGGTTCAATTTACTCATGTGATTTTCCTCTGTCTTGATGCCATAAGATTTTAGAGATATAAATTTTCTTTTAAACACTATATTGGCTGTATCCCATAAATTTTGGTATGTTGTCTCATCCTTTCCTTCAATGAATTTATTCATTGTTTTTGTGCTGTCTTCTTTGATCCATTCATTATTTGGGATTATACAATTTAATTTAAAAGGTCCTTTATTGAATGTAATTTTTTCTTGCATTATGATTTGAAAGGAATACATTTATTATTTCTCTCTTTAGCATATTTTGTTAGATATTGTTCGCCGTTATGTATCATCAATTTTTTGAAGATGACATATGTCTTTAAAAAGATGTACTTTTTTTCACTTTCTATTCAACTTAACACAGAGGTTTAATCACATATAACTTTTCTAAAATTCTATTCATCTCCTTAATTTTTTTCTTGTTTATTTTTGGGTTATATTTATCTATCTCTGGGAGGGGAAAGGCATTGGCTCTCAATATAGTTTTACGATGTATTTCCTCCTGTAACTCATTTAAATTTTTCTTTAAGAATTTGGAAGTTATGCTATTTGGTACATATGTACGTAATATTCATATTACTATAATATCTATCTATCTAATATCCAAAATCCAATAGAGGAAGAGCAATTCATTGGGCCTACAATTTAAGTTGCTAATGCTGAAAATGCCATACCTGAAAATCAAAGGAAGGATTAATATTATTAAAATGTAGTTTTCCTTTCTATTTTAATTAGGTCTACTTGCCTTTTTTGCATTTTCTGAGTTCATAATTGCTATTATTACTTTCTTTTTAAATCTCAACATAATACATTCTACCTCAGACCTTTGTTTATAATTAGTGTGTCTCAATTTTTTCAAGTTTGTTTCTTATGAATAACATATTTTTAGATAACATATTTTTAGATATTGGTTTCTAATCCATTCTTCTATCTACTTGTTTTATGAGTAAATTCATTCCACTCATATTCTCTATTGTTATTAATAATTCTATTTTATTAAATTCATTCTCTCATTCTGTGTCTCTGTGTCTCTTTCTGTCTGTCTGTCTGTCTGTCTCTCGTATACCAACGTATATAGAGAGATACCCTTTTGTTAGGTATTTTGTGCCCTTATCCATGATCAATTTTTGGAAAGATGCCATGTACATCTCAGAAAAAAAAAATGTCCTTTTTTGTATTGCTTTTCAATTTTATTCAGAAGTTTATCATATCTAACATTACTAAAATTATATTATTAACTTTTTTTCTTGTTTACTTTGGTTAGGTTTACCTAGTTCTTGGAGGAAAAGGGTAAGCTCTTTCAATATTATTTCACTATGTATTTCCTTCTGTAAGTCATTTAAATTTTCCTTTAAGAATTTGGATATTATGTTATTTCGTACGTATATATTTAAATATCCCTATTACTACAATATCTATGGTACCTTGTAGCAAAATGCAGTTTTCCTGTGCCTTTTATATGCACCTTCTACTTATCCTAATAATGATAAGATATTTAGTAATTTCAAGTGTCTGCTCTGCTTTTCATAAGCAATGCTAGACTTCTACTTCATTATTATTATTTTTCACATTAATGGTTAAACACAGTTTGACTAATTAAGTAATTTGGGAATATTTATTCCTTTGCCTTCTAGAATGTCTTGTTTGAGGATCTAAACTCCTTTAATATAAAAGCTGCTGAATCTTATGTGATCCAGAATGTGGCTCCACAATATTTGACTTGTTTATTTCTTGTTGCTTGTAATATTTTGCCTTTTACCTAGAACTTCCAGAATTTGCCAATAATCATTATCAGAATTTTCATTCCTGACCAAGGCAATTTTCTAGTTGGTTTCTTGAAATATGACGTTTAAGATTTTGTGAGTTTTTTATTTATTTGGGTTTTGTTTTTTTATTGTTGTTGTTTAAAGCATTATTTTTAGGGAGTCCAATAATTCTTAAATTATCTTTCCTGATTCTATTTTCTGGGCCAGTTGTTTTTATACTGAAATATTTCACATCTTTTTCCCCCCATTATTTTGGCTTTGTTTTATTATTTCTTAATAACTTGTGGAGCCATTGACTTTCACTTGCTTAATTCTAGTTTTATATAAATTATTTCCTTCACTGAGATTTTGTCTCTAATTTTTTTTTGTCCAATTCTGCTTTTTAAGTAACTTTCACTGAATTTTTGTATCTCTTTTACCAAGTTTTTTCTTGTGTTATCTTCAGCATTTTTTGCCTCCTTTTCCAAGCAGTTGACTCTTTTTTTATATAATTTTCTTCATTACTCACATTTTTCTTCCAAATTTTTCTGCTACCTCTTTTACTTGGTTTTTAAAATTCTTTTTGAACTCCTCCATGACTTGAGACCAAATCATATTTTTCTATGAAGCCTTGTATGTAATTTTTTATTACAAATGTAGATTTTTACCAACTACTCTATCTACATTAGTCACTTTTATCATTAATTTTAAATATATTTTAGTGTCATAAAATTTATCACTTCATAATATACTTTTTGGGAATGATCATTTTCTCCTCATGCTAAATCAAATCCAATAAACAATATTAAACAGCTACTCTGAACAAAATATGGTTAGGTATTGGAGATGAAATCTGAATGCAAAACCTTTATATATAGATGTGTGTGTGTGTGTGTGTGTGTGTGTGTGTGTGTATATATATATATATATATATATATATATATATATGTGTGTGTGTGTGTGTGTGTGTGTGTATGTCAGTATGTATGTGTGCGTGTGTATAATAAAAATATTTACCTGAAAGAATGTACTTATTGTAAGAGGATATTTCAAGTGCTATCAGACACAGGAAAAAAGGAAGTAATGACTTCCACATGGGTATCATCACTTCCTTTTTTCTTATGTATGGCCTCATGTAAGGGAAATAAATCCTCATGGAGAAGGTAGGAGTTGGTTTGAGTTTTGAAAAAAAAGGAATTTGAGAAGATGCAGACATCTAGTTGGGAAGTTCCATGATGATAATTATCATTGGTACATCTATAGTGTTTTATATCATTATTATATAAATTATATTATGCAAAGTACACACACACACACACACACATATATAGCATAATTCACATAGTTTATCATTCAAGTTCCACAAGACCCAGAAATGAACCGTTATCCCTATTTTAGATTAGATAAAGCAAAATGAATACTTTTCACCAATATTAGTCATTTTCTTCTTCAGAAGAGAATCATCTCTCTTGCTACTCTTCTCTTGATACCAATAATAGCTGTGTATTCTTGAAAAAGTAGTGCAGGACACAAGAAACTCCATATGAACATAAGGTTACACTTTTTTTTCCCCTCCAATCCCCCTGGTCCTTTTCATATGTATGTACCCTGAGGGAACAGAAACTTGACATATTAATATTGGTTCTCGGTGTAACTGTCAAGTACATGACTATCCCCATTTCCTTGACCTACAGAAATGTCTCTGTATGTATTTGTGTTGATTATATTATTCACTTCTTATGGAGTATATTCTACTAATTTTGTTATTGCCTGCTATTTTATCCTGAGAAGGTATAATGCACACATATAGGCATATGCATCTCCTTAAACAAAATAAATATAAAAGTGTGCAATGTTGGCCATTTGTAAAAGTTAAGAAAAATAGTTTTATGCATTAATTGTGTGAGAATATTTTTACATCACCTATGGGTCAACTGTTCTATCAGAACAATGTGATCTATTAAAGCCAAGTATAACAATTCTTAATCTACAACTTTTAAATGTAGCTAAATTGCTTTAATTGTTAAAAACAGCAATTGACAGTTTTCATTTTTTCAGACATTTAAAGTTATTTTTTATCTTATACATCTTATTTCAAGAAAATTCAATCATTGACTGTTGAAATTTCATAAAATATGAATATTCTGAGTTACTGCAGCAAATCATTGTCAGATTTTCATTAGATCACATAAAATATTTTGAAAGACATAAAATTATCTACAGCTAATCATTAATGACTTCAGTGACATGACTTTAGTAATCAGTAATGACCTCAGTGTTGGAATTCTGTGAGTGAATGTCTGAACATTAGAGGAACATTAAGTAATGGTAGCAAAGAAATATGGAAGCAATAAATTCTTGGAGGAAGAGACTTTTAAATAGATTCATTGACTAAGGAATCAAAACCTAAGAAGCCCATCCTACTTGAAACTCTGAGCCTTGGTTTTTACATTGGAGTATTAATAATTAGAACTATAGTCCTGAGTTTTTTTCATTGTCAAGATTTTTGATTCCTTGTTAAGGAATGTTTTCAAATATCATGATATGAATCAATGCACACATTCAAGATAACTAAGGATACATGCTCAAAAATGGCTCATGGGGTCCACCTTTTTGACTCATGAGTGAATCAGTTCTGATTAAATTTAACAGTTACAAAGTAATTGAAGGTTGGGAAAATGGGAGATATGTAGATATATAAATATCATTATAATGAAAGGATTAATTTACACAAATTAACCTTACAGGACTATGCAAAATTAGTTTATAGTGGGTAAGAAACTTGTGGCAGAGAGATAAATTAAGAATTTCTTATAGTAATATAGATGTGAGATTTGAGATATCTTGGCTGTAGTGATATCAGTGAAAATGAAAGGGACAGAAATGAAAATTGTAAGAGATATAACTGCTCATCTCAGGATTCTGAAGGAATATTATTTCTTTCTAAAATAATTTTGAGTAGAGAGTAGTATTTCATTTTCTTAATGCTTCTGTTAAGTGGGTGCATTTTCCTAATTGTTTTGTTTATATTTCAGCTGCCAATGTCAGTGTTGGGTGGGGGGTCTAGATATAGAGATATTCAATCATTTTTCAATGTCAGTTTACAAGAATTATGCCCTGAATGCAAATTTTCTAATTCCACAGCTTTAGTTCTTAAAGATAAAGCTTCTTTATCATTTTACTTACAAAAGTTTCCTTGAGTTCTCCCTTAGATGTTTTCTAATTAATGATTAAGTTATTTTTCCTTCAGATAATTTTCTAAGTCCCACATTATTTGCTATATGCTCTAAGTTATTTGATGAAGGGAAAAGACTAGTTATTTGGCAAGGGAAGAAGACTAGTGGTAGTTTGGGATATGAGAGATATAGTTCACCACTATGTATCTCTCTTAGAAACCAATCATTTTCAAGTGATTCTAGTACCTCTCTGGAGTGAATATTCTGCAGATCTTAATAGAAGGGAATGAAGGGCTAATGCTAACAAGATAAAATATAATAGAAATAAATTTCAAGTTCTGCACTTTAAAAAATAAATTATGCAAGAACGGAATGAGGAAAAATTTGCTTTAGAAACACTTTATGTATAAAAATTTGAGATATATACACACATATGAATGTGTTTATGTATATGTATATACACAATTGCAATTCACATGTCTGTAAATGTGCACATACATGTGCATATACATATACGTATATACACACATTATCTTTTTGGGCCCATGCAACATTTGAGATGCATCCTACTTGTATTATTATCATTATTTTACAGATAAGGAAATTGAGACTCATAATTTGTGTGACCTTCCCATGGTTCTCCATCTAGTGAGTGAGAGGTAAAATTCAAGACCAAGCCACTCCTAACTAGAAGCTTAATAATCAAAATAAATATTTGCCACTGAAGTCCTATCCTGAATTGAATTACCAATCATTGAACATCTACTGCAGAAAGAACAACTTCAATGGTCAGTCGACCACATTGATCAAATGCCAAATACACATTTTATTGAGAGCTCTTGCAAGGAAAGCACTGACATGAAGGTTAGAAGACATGATACAAGGACACTCGAAAGGTTTCTCTGAAAATCTTTATTATTGATAATGAAACATGAGCAATAGTGCCAGCCATCATAGCTTGTCTGCATCAAGGAAGGTTCTGTGTTCTATCAGTAAAGCAAAATTGCAATAGCTCCAAGAAAAAGTGAGATGTACAAATTTAGAAATACTTGCCCTGGAAATGTTTATGTGGACTATATGTGTTTAACTTATGGCTCTTTCTGAACTTGTATTGGTCTGTTTAGTGACAGTTGTACATACTGTACATTGACTAAAGCATTGTGATGTCATTTTGGTCCTGTTGGAATACAAAGAACAACAACCAACAAAAAAACAAGATGTCAGCAGCATAGACTGAAGAAGTTTCCATCCTCCCTCTGCCAGGCTTCTGACTGAAAGCTATGGTAATAAGATCAATGTCTCTATAGTCTTAAAACTAGGCAACAATAAATGGGCTGGACTTGTAACAGTCAAATTTGAGTAGACTAAAGTTTGAATCTAAGCTTAGCCACTTTCTACTTCTGTGACTTTGAGAGAGAAAAAATATCTTCATCTAATCGTTAAGGGACTTAGCTTCTGAGGTCCTGATGTTACCATTTCTTGTGACAACTTTCCATAAACTCTAAATGGGACTGTGAAATCCTGTAAATATTTAAAGTTCCATTTGCCCATTTTATTATAGCTCGATTGGAAGAATGATGATTTCTTTTTAACCATATCTACTTAAACCCCCAAATTTGGTGGTTAATCATCTGTGGAATCCATTTTTAATATGATTTTCACATTTTAACTATTTATAAGACTGTTTAATCTTATAATATTGAAGTGTTCATCAAAATTTAAAATTTCATGATTCTATAAATATGTTTATCATAGAGAATCATAATTTCAATTATTTCAGTCATAGGAAGTCAAAGTTTGTAGATTAGAAAATAATAATTATAACATGATTTTGCTATTTATGGACACCTATATATATGCTTTAACATCCTGCTAATATTTTCAATTTTTTCTTTTGCTTTCCTTTTTTCAGATGAAATAATAATGTAATAAGCCCTGTATGAATTCCATGCTTTTGATTTATATACATTGTTTGTTGGACTTCTTTCAATTAAAACTAGCTTTATCCAGTTTATAAAGCTTTTTTTCTTTCTTTTTTTTTAATCATACAATGTTCAAGGAAGATGTGACTATTTTCATAGAGCCTTATCCACTACCCTAAGGTTAATATAAGACAAACAAAATGAAATATTTTTCCTCATTTTCCAAACATTATGACTGAATATGATAGTCATATAATCAACCAAGTAATTTTCTATTGTTTGGGATTTTTTAAGTTTCCGTAATGGGAAATTTTTCTCTCTTAAGCAAATTTTTATCTCATGAGATTGATATCACATCTCAATCCACAAATACAAACTTCTCTAACTGAATGAACTGATATTTTCACCTGCAGTTCTCTAAGTCAATGAACTGATATTTTCACCTGAAGTTCAATAAAGAATTTTTTTCTGAATACTAATTGACATAGACTCATGGATATGTTTATGAATTTATATATTTTGGCTTTCTTTAATTCTATGATCATGTTCTTCTTACCTTTTTCTTAATAGAAGGCAAAGTCTTTGAGAGCAGGTATTGCTTTGTTGCATACTTTATTTTATTTTGGTATATTCGGGGTTACAGTACTGGGTTACAGTACCTAATTATATAGAGAGCTTAAAATCTATTTGTTAAGTTGATTGACTTTGTCAGAAACTTAGGAGTTACATGGCAATGGACCTCCCCTAACAACTGGTTCTGATGAAGCTATTCAATGAGGCTAGTAAAAACTCAGTCTTTAATCATTTGTCCTTATTCAATTTCTTCCTTAATCAAGTGAAACAATCACATGATTCTGCCACAGGTTTCCCTCTTTTGATGTTTTTAATGTCCATTTTATTATCAGTGAAACAACCTGGAGAACATTTTCTCTTAGTAAGTAAATATTGATAGATGATTTGTAGATTTTTTTTTGGTAGACTATCACAAAAAGTATTCAACTTTATTAATGGTATTAATTTGTTTGTGGGTGTGTGATAACTTTAACATTTTGAAGCTAGGATCCACTATTCAGAAGTTTTTTTTTAAATATATAAAATAGACAGGATTACAAAGATAACCTAGTATATCAAAATATAATCCATAGAAAGACTTCAATCATATGTCCCCCCCTCTATAAATTGTTTTGATAACTACAGCAATTTTGAAGTGGTGAAGAATGTAAACTCTATTTTTTTTTCTTTTTTTATTATAAGTTTTTATTGACAGAACATATGCCTGGGTAATTTTTTACAACGTTATCCCTTGCACTCACTTCTGTTCTGATTTTTCCCTTCCCTCCTCCATCCCCTCCCCTAGATGGCAAGCAGTCTTATACATGTTAAATATGTTATAGTATATCCTAGGCACAATATATGTGTGCAGAACCGAACTGTTATCTTGTTGCACAGGTTTTTAAGATAAAAATAGCCTGGGAAGAAAAACAAAAATGCAAACAATTTATACTCAGGATTCCTTCTCTGGGTGTAGCTGCTTCTGTCATTTGATCAATTGGAACTGAGTTAGATCTTCTCTTTCTCAAATATATCCACTTCCATCAGAATACATCCTCATACAGTATTGTTGTTGAAGTGTATAATGATCTCCTGGTTCTTCTCATTTCACTCAGCATCAGTTCATGTAAGTCTTTCCAAGCCTCTCTACATTCATCCTGCTGGTCATTTCTTACAGAACAATAATATTCCATAACATTCATATACCACAATTTATCTAACCATTCTCCAATTGATGTTCATCTATTAATTTTCCAGTTTCTTGCCACTACAAACAGGCTGCCACAAATATTTTGGCACATACAGGTCCCTTTCCCTTCTTTAGTATTTCTTTGGGATATAAGCCCAGTAGTAACACTGCTGGATCAAAAGGTATGCGTAGTTTGATAATTTTTGGGTATAATTCCAGATTGCTCTCCTGAATGGTTGGATTCGTTCACAACTCCACCAACAATGCATCAATTTCCCAGTTTTCCCGCATCTCCTCCAATATTCATCATTATTTTTTTCAAGGCATCTTAGCCAATCTGACAGTGTGTAGTGGTATCTCAGAGTTGTCTTTATTTGCATTTCTATGATCAATAGTGATTTGGAACACTCTTTCATATGAGTGAAAATAGTTTCAATTTCATCATCTGAAAATTGTCTGTTGATATCCTTTGACCATTTATCAACTGGAGAATGGCTTGATTTCTTTGAGTCAATTAGAGTCAATTGCTCTATATATTTTGGAAATGAGGCCTTTATCAGAACATTTAATTGTGAAAATGTTTTCCCATTTTGTTGCTTCCCTTCTAATCTTGTTTGCATTAGTTTTGTTTGTACAAAGACTTTTCAATTTGATGTAATGAAAATTTTCTATTTTGTGATCAATAATGATTTCTAGTTCTTCTTTGGTCACAAATTCATTCCTCCTCCACAAGTCTGAGAAGTAAACTATCCTATGTTCTTCTAATTTATTTATGATCTCATTCTTCATATCTAAATCATGGACCCATTTTGATCTTATCTTGGTATATGGTGTTAAGTGTGCCTAATTTCTGCCTTACTGCCTCTGCCTTATGAGATTATTTAGTTTCCAATTATTTTTTGGTCTATTTTCCCCTGGCTTTTTATTGAATGCAATTTTCATTGCATTGTGGTCTGAAAAGGATGCATTTACTATTTCTGCCTTGCTGCATTTGAGTTTGAGGTTTTTATGTCCTAATATATGGTCAATTTTTGTATAGGTTCCACAAACTGCTGAGAAGAAAGTGTACTCCTTTCTGTCTCCATTTAGTTTTCTCCAAAGATCTATCATATCTACTTTTCTAGTATTCTATTTACCTCTTTGACTTCTTTCTTATTTATTTGGTGGTTTGATTTACCTAATTCTGAGAGTGCAAGATTGAGATCTCCCACTATTATAGTTTTGCTGTCTATTTCATTTCGCAGCTCTCTTAATTTCTCTTTTAAGAATTTAAGTGCTACACCACTTGGTGCATATATGTTTAATATTGATATTGCTTCATTACCTGTACTACCCATTTAGCAAGATAAAGTGCCCTTCCTTATTTCTGTGTTAAAGATCTCTCCACAGAAACTGCTGAGATCACACCCCACCCCACTCTGGTCTGCTCAGCTGTGAGCTGCCTGCCTTACTCTGTCTGCTGTGCTGCAGCTGCCTGCCTTCAGTTTGTGCCTGATGTATCCATCCCCATCCACATGCAAAACCAGATCTTTTCTGGTGAATTTCGAGGATATTTTCTCTTGGTAACTATTTGTGTTTTTTTTTTCAGTCAAGCATTAATTCTGAGGCTTGTAATGAAATAAATTATTCTGAGAGAAAACTTGGAGCTTAAGTAGATGTGTGCCTCCTCTCCGTCATCTTGGCCAGAAGTCTGTAGACTCTATTTTGATCTCTCTGCTTTTTTAAAAATTTATTTAATAGCCATTTATTTACAGGTTATATGCATGGGTAACTTTACAGCATTAACAATTGCCAAACCTCTTGTTCCAATTTTTCACCTCTTACCCCCTATCTCCTCCCCCCGATGGCAGGATGACCAGTAGACGTTAAATATATTAAAATTTAAATTAGATACACAATAAGTATACATGACCAAACTGTTATTTTGCTGTGCAAAAAGAATCAGACTCTGAAATATTGTACAATTAGCTTGTGAAGGAAATCAAAAATGCAGGTGGGCCTAAATATAGGGATTGGGAGTTCAATGTAATGGTTTTTAGTCATCACCCAGAGTTCTTTCTCTGGGGGTAGCTGGTTCAGTTTATTACTGCTCCATTGGAAATGATTTGGTTGATCTCCTTGCTGAGGATGGCCAGGTCCATCAGAACTGGTCATCATATAGTATTGTTGTTGAAGTATATAATGATCGCCTGGTCCTGCTTATTTCACTCAGGATCAGTTCGTGTAAGTCTCTCCAGGCCTTTCTGAAATCATCCTGTTGGTCATTTCTTACAGAACAATAATATTCCATAATATTCATATACCACAATTTATTCAGCCATTCTCCAACTGATGGGCATCCATTCAGTTTCCAGTTTCTAGCCACTACAAAAAGGGCTGCCACAAACATTCGTGCACATACAGGTCCCTTTCCCTTCTTTATAATCTCTTTGGGATATAAGCCCAGTAGTAACACTGCTGGATCAAAGGGTATGCACAGTTTGATAACTTTTTGAACATAGTTCCAAACTACTCTCCAGAATGGTTGGATTCGTTCACAACTCCACCAACAATGCAATTTTGATCTCTCTGTAACCAGTAATGAAATATCTATGATTTCCATTGGTGATAAAGTCACAGGTATTCTAATTCCATTTTGATGAGTTGCCTACATGCCTTATTGAAGAAAAATCTAAATTTCAGTAAGAGGGTGTTTAAAATAAAGATGCATTTTTCCCATTTAAGTTCCTAGAATTTCTAAAATCTATGGAAAGCACTTATCAAAGATTTTGGCAAAGAATAAGCACTTAATAAATACCTGTTAATGGAACAGTTCTTTCTTTGCAAGATTAAACTCCTTGACTTCTGCTGGTTTTATGAAGAGTGATTTTTAAGATGTATCAAAATGACCTAGGAATGAATTTGATTAATATGGACCTTGATGTAAATGATTCATAATAACAACATTCAGATAGGGTGGTTAGCCATAAAATTCTCTGTAAGAATAAAAACATCATGGGGCAGCTAGGTGGCTCTAGCCTGCAGATAGGTACTATATCTATTTTTTTTTTTTTTTTGGTTTCTATGTCTCCTGTGATTTACTTTTCAATTTTTTTTCATAAAGTGGGATTTATTATTTAAGTTCTAGAACAGGTTATTAGGGGGTGGGGATGCATTCAGAACAATCAAAGAGGAAGGGGAGGAAGAGAAGATAAGGAGAATAGACTGGCTCATCTGTGTCTGCTCTGGTGAGAGTTGATCCTGATTTCTGAGCCTTGGTGCAGAGCATGCAATAAGATGAAGTTCCTTAAGGTACAGTTTTAGGAAGATATCAAGGAGTGACCAGTTACACGTCTAACCAAAAGTGGAGCTATGGCTCTCCTTAGACCAGCAGCACCTCTGCCTTTAATGAAACTGAAGTATAGAAGTTTGTTGTTCCATCAACTTGTTCAGTTCTTATGAAACATTAGAGAAGTTAAAGTCTTTGTACTAAATTTTCATTTCTTCTCTAATTTCTTGTACTTTTCTTCTAGTTTCTTTGAAGATATATCTAAGTTATAGGTGCCTGTTCAAGCTCTACTACTTGCTCCTTAATTAAAGTGATTTGATCCATATAAGGCTGAAGTATGGTATACTTTGCTTTAGGCCCTTTAGGTTTCTGCTTTTGTTTACTGCAATGTTTCATTTCTAAATCCTTCAGATTGGTAAGTTTGTTCATATTTCCATAATTTTATAGTCTTCATAGAGGGCTTTTGTGAGATATCAGATATCTCACTAATCAGGTATATAACGATCTTAGTATCTCCAGAGATTTAAACTGAATTGATAATGCTTTTCTAAGTTCCCAATCCAGAGTTTTGATTTTCTTATCTGGCTGGTACATAATTCTTCTCACTGGCTTCTTTGATTTTTCCCTTATAGTTCTGGGCCAGAACTCTGAAATAAGGATTTTTGTAAGATGTTAAGTCAGTAGAATTAAAGAGACATCTATCTAGTTTAGCATGGTGCTTAATAGTTCTGTAAGTTCAGTATGATCGATTTAATCTTACAACAAATAATGGTTTCCTAGTGATATAATGATTGGTTTATACTCAGTGTAGAGCATATAAACTGGGAGTTCAAGCTCTCAGGGCCAACGAAAGAGAGATTCATTCCATCTTAATCAGCCTTGTAGTGGCTGACCTGGCCTCCTACATTTTCTCTACTGAAACCAAGTCCTGTCTGAAGGCCACGAGAAAGTTAGCGGGGCACCAGGTGAAGGAGACAATGAAGACTTTTAGACTTTAACAACTGACTATTCTTGTGGTGATTATTCTACTGAAAAGAAGGCTGCCCCAGAGAACTCTGTAAAAACCTCCAGGAACACTACATTTTGGCACTAGAAAATTACACCTTATATTGGTTGAAATATTTATTTGCTATTCTTTATCAACTATCTGATCAGAATGGTTCACATATACTAGAAGACGGAAGGATTGCGTATGAAATAGGCCAGGCATCAGCTAATATTTAGTGGCATCTTGTTCTACCAATAAAGCCAAAGAAAGGCACTATACATAGGCTCAAATTTCAGCCAGGAATATCTGCTAATTTCCTAATTTGTTTGTTAATGACATATTACAAATATTACTACATTTTGACATAAATACTTCAACTTCATTGCTTTTGTTTCAAGACTGGGGGTGGAATTGAGATGACAAAACACTTCTGTTCAAGAACTCTGTATGTAGCTATATGATTTTGGACATTTCCTACAGGAATTCATTGTACTTATAACCAGTTGAATCTAATTAAGAATGATCTGAATATTTAAGAGATCATTTTAGGAAATATGTAATAAGAACATATGATTCTAAATCAGTATTTTCTTCCCTCAGGATACAAAAAAAAATGATTCAGATACTCTTGAATGATTGACCCTTCTTCAGGAAAATATAGCTTCTGATCATTTAATGTATTATGTAAAATGATTAAAATTTATATAAAATGCCTTGTGAACTAGTTTATTGTGTATTTTCCATGAAAAACTACCCATATTTTATTAACATTTCTTAAACCAAAAACTCAGTAATCTTGAATGATGAGGAATAGAAACTTTGCATAGGACATATACAATGAGTGTAAACATCATTCTCTTATCTACACAAATTCATTTAATCATTCTAAAATGTGATATTAAGGGGTTTGAAGTTTTGGATAAATTCTGGCAAGGAAGAAAGATTATTTACGATGCATTTTTTTGCATTTTTGTGTCTATTCCTTTAATACCATATAGCAAGTAATGTATCTTAGAATATGCTACTTTATATTAGAAAAATATAAAATATAGGGAAACAGATCTAATACTTCATGCTGCAACTTTTAGAAATATCTAGCAAACTTTTAAAAATTATCCTTGTTTCAGACCTAATGTCTCTCTACTCTTCCTTTTGATAAGCCCAGAAAGAACTTCCTAAAGTAATTAGATTGTTGCCCAGAAAAAGGGGTCAAGGCCCTTTGAATGATCTATTTAATATCATGATACTTCTCTGCTTTAATAAGGTTAGATTAATGATGAAACTGTTGACTGTTCTCGTTTTGGAAGAGAACCAGTGACATCACTAGATTATGTCTTGGCTCACTAGTGAACTAGATTTAAGTGAATCAGAGTTGTACAAAGTAATCATACTGATTCTCTCTTCCTGTCAATCAAGTCCGATGGTAAGACAAAAGTCAGATGAGTGGCAATGGAGTGCATGACCTTGGTGTCTTTGTTGGCTTATGAAGCTGAAAGCACTCTGCCTTTATGGATATTAGAACAAATTATTCTCTTCTATCTATTTCTGGGGGAAATCTTCACATACTTCGGGGTAGGCATCTCCCTAATTCAGTATTTAAGGTCTGTTGGTTACTCTGAACCTGGAGATATTCAGGGGATGTTCAGAAAGAACTAACACTTCTGGAATGAGGGCTGAATATTCCTTTTCATGGCTGCTCAATCTTGGTGTCTGCATTTTACTGAGTTCTCACCTGTGACCCCAAGAAGATGTAGCATGCACAGCAGACACACCCTGGTTAAACTATCTTAAAAATGATGAGATTAAGAAGAAAAAAATAATGTCTTGATGACATCGATGAACTTTTCTAATAAGAACAAAATGGAATTGAAAAAATTATTCTCCAAAGAAAACCTTGCCAAAAATTGTGATTTTTTTTGTTTCTTTGTTTGATGAATCAAAATGTTAATTGAATGATTACATAAACTAAACAAATAATTCAACTTTTACTCTTGTGACTCTTGTCCACTGCCTGGCACATAGTAGATACTTAATAAATGTTTATTGATTGTCAACTAATGTTTTACATAAAATTCTCATAGTGATGCTTCCTTTCCTATGAGGATTCTAGATTTAGTCCTAAGATGTTGGAGCAGTGAGAAGGGGAGCAGTTTTCAAGCTACCACGCAGAAAAATTTTTTTTCAAGACCAGAAAATGAAGGTGTGAAACAGTAACATTATGGAAAATTTCCAGCTTTTTTTCTTCAATTAATTATTTACATCTTTTGGAACATTTGTTAGAACAGGATTTTTAAAGATCTCCCACTGAAGATTCTTTGTCCTTAGAAGCAAGTTTTTTTTTTATAACAGAGAAAGGCTACTCCTTCTTAGTACCTTTAGGAGTAATTTATTTTTTAAACGATGTTGTCTGGTCTCGGATGTTATTTTTGTCAGAGAATACTTTTTAGTTTAGGGCTGAAATTTCTTAAGGCTTCTTATTTAATCTCAATTAGGGATTCTGTGTCCCAAATTCACTTCAAAAGAATTCTTCCATAGAAATACAAACAGAGCTCTCTAGGTCTGTTTTGGTGATCCAACAGGATTTGATTCTGCTTTGCAACTAAATCTAAACATGCATAAAAATTAAACCCATGAAACAAGGTCATTTTTTTCTGATCTAGCTTTTTGTATGACCTTCACATGTGGCTGCTATAAAAATATCTCTTTAAGCTCTGAGTTTGCTTTAGATTTCAATGATTAGTCTATCTACAATGAAAACTAAATATAATAAGGCTTTTGATCATATAATTTCTTGTTTTTTTTCTACTAACTTCCTCCATGAAAAGATTATGTTTACATATATGGATGTGTGTATATTATATGTATATACATACATATGTATGCATATTGTGTGCTTATCATAATTTATAAAGGAAATATAATTGTCTAATATGGTTTTAAGAATTATTTAATAAGAATTAAGGGATTAAAATGACTTTTTAGTACATTAAAGTTTTTAAATAATTTTTCTGTATGGAATAATGAATGTTTACCTAGATATTTACCCTTAATTGTGCCTTAGCTAGGAAAGAACATATCTTGATTATTTATTAGTTGTGAAAAAATCTGGACTCATCTGTTGAATCAACCAAAATTAATCATTTTTTAGAATAAGTGACAAAAGTTCTTGGTCATTGTATATGGCTATAAAAGAAAGTTTATAAATTTGAATGATTTTGCACATAAATCATGTGGGAGGCTTGTTTGCTATGTTGAGTTTTTTTAAAACTTGGTAATTAATGTGGTAAAGGGAATCGATCTGGAAAGAAGAAAAACCTTGCCTGGAAAAGAAGCTGTTTGAAGAAGAGATCAACAATAACTTCCATTTGAGAAGCATCAAAAAGAACATCAGTGAAGGGATGAATGATGGGACTGGGGGGGGGGGGGGGGGGGGGGGGGGGGGGGGGGGGGGGGGAGTGGTAGAGTGATTATGTAACAGACAATTGAGGAGATAACAAATGGGGGGAGTTAAATTTCTAATATTTATTGATATTCAGTCCTTATATTTAGTGTTACATGTTGTTAAAAAATAATGGGCTCTAGTATGTTGGGAAGATTTTACAGGAATGACTTACAGAAAGATATAAATATGAATCCTACAGAAATGGCCTGTGATATACTAAAAGTACCTACAACAATAAGATGAAACATTCATCAAAACATCAGAATATATACAAGGTGCTTTTAATTTTAATGGACACAAATACTGTTGATTATTTCTCATTAAATAATTTAAAATACTTTTAGAAATTTTCATTGCTATAGTTTGCTGAAAAAGCAAAAGCCTAGAATGACAATTTTATTTAAAAACAGGGAAATTTTTAAATTTATGCATTTAGTACCTTTGCAACTTGAAAGCTTTTAAGGCTAAATTGAAATAGTCTTCATTTATGGCAATTTATTCTATTTCGCAGCTTAGAGAAAGTTTATTTATCTTTCACTACTTATTTTTTTTCTCTTCTGAAAGGTACACAGCAAATTGATATCCCTTTAGAAAGAACATCATCCATCACTCTATAACAGTGTAATGAGAAGTCATGATAGCAAGACAATAGTATAGGCAAAGCATGGTAGCATTAGTAATCAATCAATTGAAATGCCAGTTGCAAGACTGATGAATTCTCAGCACATATCCTTTTATAAATTTATTTTGTGAGTATAAGTGTGTAACGGCATATTTAGACAAGTTTAGAATTGGCAATAAAAGGAATGATGAAATTAGTAAATTAAATATAATATTAATATTTTATATGTGAAAAATTTAAAATTCATACATACAAACATTTGTATTCAAATGTATAATTCCTATTATGTATTTATACATTATACATTTGAGTTTAAGAGAGAAACTCTTCTCTGGAAAGGAAATTACTTTGAAAAAAACGTATGTGCTGTTTACATATTAAAGAAGGTTCCTAATCATTCTCATTTAAAGAAAAATAACATTCAGCTATTTTTTAGTCGTTTCACTCCCCAAATAATGTGATAAAGGAAGAAATTGGAAAAGCAAATGGAAAACAAGAACAAAAAAAGCAAACAAAATGACATGGTTCTGAGTACATAACATACTTTCTTGTTCTGTAATTTCTCTTTTTAATTAACAGGAAATTATAATAATTAAATTTGGAAATAATTCTTCCAACAGGATTATTTCCCCTTGATCCATTATAATTACATGTTTCTACTGTCCACCCTTTCTCTTAAATATTTTGCCAATTTGAATTTGCCTGACTCAAAATATGACCTTCTTTTTTGAAAAAAATCTTTCAGTGAAAGGCTGAGGAATACATATTTTCTAATAAACCAGGATTATTTATTTGTTGCTGTTGTTATTTTAATGGGTTCTTTGTTCTACAGATATGCTATGATGTATGTAGCTATTTGCATTATGATCACCATTAGACTGTGAGCTCTTTGAAGAGTGGTGACTGTTAAGGGACAAGTCAATTCTCTGAGAGCCTCCACAGCTGTGGATCATAACATCTGAAGAAGTTGCAAGGCAATCTTTGCTGACACTGGTGTTGTGGACTAGGAATGAGATAAATTGGAGGCAGAGGGAAGAGGAGAGAGGTCAGACAACATAGCCTCTCAGTCAGAGAGGTCAGAGAACAAAAACCGTTTCTCAGTCTCCTTGTATCATTCTCTCACAAGAGGAGATCCATTCTGCAGGTCTGGGTTGGATCTCCAGAAGCTACTGTTAGATGGCTCTCATGTATTCCAACAAGTGACTGTCTTTGCCTTTTTTTCAATTCTCAATACATCAGACAACTTTTTAAGTAGATTGAATTGCTGAGAAGGTATCAATCTACTTTGTTAGAGAGTATTCCTGACTAGGAACTTTTCATGATAAAGAGGTAATATCTCAATCCCTCAACTTCCTCCCCTTCTCCACTCTCTCTTCTTCACCTCTCTTATTTTTCTCTAACTTTCACACACAACATGAAAGAATGGCTTATGAACACTTAGGAAATCATTAAGTTCACTGAAACCTAGCATTGATGCATTAAGAATAAGTCATGACAGACTAATTTAATTTTTATTTTGAAAGACTAGCCAACTTGGTAAAATAGCAAAATGCTAGAAATATAATATCCTTAAACCCAAATCATTGTTTCTCCTTGATTGGCCAACAATAGATTCCAGTGCTTGTCTCAATTGATCTTTGTTTGGTCCAGATTGACTCAGAGTAAATGCAAAAAGAATTCATTTCTGTTTTGGCCAAAAATCCTGATGGTCTTCCCCTCCCTTATGTATATATACATCTATGTACAGATATATGTATGAATTTTTGGACTACATTAAAGAGGCTCTACTTACCTCAATTGCTATCTAGCTTTAGTCACTGAATGGGTGGGGCATCAGTCAAACTGAGATCTGTTAAAGACCTTAGCTTAAAAAGGCCAAGGTCTCTCATTGTATCCAGAGTCATATCCAATTGTCCTGATCTATATGGGCCAGTGGACTTGGATGGCTTTGGAGGAAAAAGTAAGAGAGGTAACCTTATACAGCCCTCCCTGACTTAAATCTACTTCACTCTCATATCATGACATCACTTCTCTGTGGTGGTTCTCTTTGAGAATGAAAGAGAGATAAGAATCACCACAATTCATAGTGCTTAGTACACAATGAGTGTTATATAGTAAGCAATTAGTAAATAATAGACTGTCAGAGCTTAGAAATTTAAGTAGGGAAGAATGGAGTTCAAATTCTGCTTCAGACACTTTAATAATGAAACTCTCAAAAAGTTATTTGCATCTTTTCATCATTTGTAAAATGAGGATAAAAATTAAATCCAAACCAGAGGGTTGTTATGAGGTTGAAAAAGTTAATATATGTAAAACACTTCATAAACATTTAAGTGCCATATAAATGCCAGTAATTATATTATTTGTAAGTTAAAAGATCTCTGTAAGTTTGGAAAGAGCAATAAATTAAGGAATGAGTTAAACTGAAAAGGGAGATTTGGAATAGAATAAGAAAAAAAGAGAGAGAAATAGAGACATTGAATATAAAAGACTATTCCATAGCAGTTTGCTCAGAAAATAACGAGACAGAAAATGTTACCTAATGGTGATAGTAGTGTATACTGAGATTTATGTTTTAACTAATTATTTTTCAACTTTTTAAAGGATGGAAATGACCTGTTTGTATGAAAGAAGAAAAGAATTTATAGATAAGAAGAAATTAAATATTAGCAAAAGAGAGGCCATGATAATGAGGATAATTTGTTGGAGAATATAGGAAGTTTATCTAATGAATACCTCTGGGTAAATATAAAGAAAAAAGCCCATCTCATAATCTGAGATTGAAATAAAGGAGAAAATAGTGACGGATAATGCCAGGAAATAGTTAGATGAGGTGATTGTGATGTAGTTCACAGTGAATGACCCAATTTTTCTCAGTAAAGACTCAGTTAAAAAATCTTTATGTTTTTCACTTGTTCCTTTTCTCACCATAATATATATAAGTAGCAATTATAATTTAGCACCTTTACTTGCTTATCATAAGTTTACACAAGTACTTACTTGTTCTTGATTCTTTCATTTTTCCTCACACTTGTAACCTGTATCCTCTTACATTGGCTTGTAAAAGGTAAATATTTTAAAACAAAAATCCACTGTATATCATTCACTGAATGTAAAATATCCTGGATTTTTACAAGTGGAGTATATTTTAGCTACTCATTTTTCTCTCCAATTGTTAAATTATTTCTGCACAGATCTTTTAAAATAAGCCATTGTTATAGCCAGAATTAAAACAAAAACAAGACTAATGTTATCAAATATAGTGAAGATAGAATCCAACCAATTTATACACAGAAGACTGCAGTCCCCATAGATCAGTGTGCAATGGTAGGCAGAGCCATATTTAAGGTCAGGCAACTAATTTTGTTTTTAACTTCCTTCTCTCCTTTCCCCATAAAAATTAGTGGCCTTTTGATGACATTTGTATTTCTTTTTCAGGAAGAAACAAATGAAATTTAAACCAAACAATCAAAAAATAAATGGTAAAAATAAGAAGTGACCAGAAAATAGCAACTTTTCCTTTTCTTTTTTGATTTATTGATATTCTTTTTGTTGAATTTTTAATAGTATTTTATTTACAGGTTATATGTATGGGTAACTTTACAGCATTAACAATCGCCAAACCTCTTGTTCCAATTTTTCCCCTCCTTCCTGCCATCCCCTCCCCCAGGTGGCAGGATGACCAATAGATGTTAAATATATTAAGATATAAATTAGATACACAATAAGTATACATGACCAAACCGTTATTTTGCTGTACAAAAAGAATCAAACTCTGAAATATTGTACAATTAGCCTGTGAAGGAAATCCAAAATGCAGGTGGGCAAAAATATAGGGATTGGGAATTCAAGGTGATGGTTTTTAGTCATCTCCCAGAGTTCTTTCGCTGGACGTAGCTGGTTCAATTCATTACTGCTCCATTGGAACTGATTTGGTTCATCTCATTGCTGAGGATGGCCAGGTCCATCAGAATTGGTCGTCATCAGACAACAGCAACTTAAGGGAGACAGCCATGTATATACAGTGAGAAGAGTGAGGAGAGGATTGGAAGTCATATTCCAATTCTGTTACTGACTGGTTAATTAACACAATACTTAACTTCTTTGAGACTTCCTTTCCTCATTTTTAACATATATAGTTTGGAATACATGATCTTCAAGATCTTTTGCAGCTTTATATCTTCAATCCTGTGATTTTCTATCATCCTTCTCTGTTGGTCATGATTAAGTGAGCTCCTTCCTGACCTATCTACTATCACATACCCCTGTGCCATCCTTTTTACCATAAATAAGTGTCTTGGTATCTCTGTCTCACCTCAAAGCACCCAGGGTTACTACATTTATGTGGACTTGTATTCTAGCACTTGGACTCTTAACAATTAATGCTTGTCCCCATCCCTCACTGCTCAAGTTCATTGTCTTACTGTTTTTTGTTTTTTTTCTGGAATCAAGAATTTCTAGTTCCAGCACTAGTATAAGTAAAGATTAAAGAGTCAAGGATTTCAAAAAAAAATGTTAAGAGGAAAGTATATAGTGGCATTTTGAAGAGCAAAAGTGATCAAAGTTTATTAAAAGAGATACTTCTTTAGTATTTCAGAGGGATGTCATGCCTCTCCCCCTGTTTGTATATACTTTACCTATTGATTGTGGTATCAAACTCTTAAATTCCTTACCAGATAGTTTTCATATGCTGGTGTGGTCAAGCTTCTAGTAATGAAGTATGAACTAGTCAGACATTCACATGACAAAGAATATAACACTGGGTTTATTTTTTCAGATTCATAGAACCTATCAAAAGAAAGATTCTTCTGGCCTTCTTGACCTTTCTCCTTCATCCTTTGTCCATTCCATGATGGGAGTTATGGACTTAAAGAAACATCATAGATAAGAAGGTATTATCATCATTTCATCATTGTCACCACCATAGCTATTTTACATATGAAGCATGCTATTTACAAAGTAATTTACGACATATAATCTGAGTAATGAAGATTTTCGTAAAACCTGCTTCAGACAACAAAATCTTTGACTTAGATGATATCTGAAATCCCTTATAATTCTCAGATATTCTGATTTTTTTATTTTCAATCCCTCCTTCACAAAATGATTGATTTCTTAGTTGAATCATGTCTAGAAAGCCTAGATAGTTCCAGATCAATAACCTATAGGGAGAAAACTTTGATAATGATCCTTTTGTGTGAATTTAAAAAAAATTTCCTTGAAAGATTAAAAGCACCAATCAGTCATTTAATAAGGATTTGTTAAGTAACTATATATGCAGGCATGGTGCTAGAATCTAGGTTCAAAAATGAAAATATTTCCTTCTGAGTCCTATCAAATTCCTTCTATGACACAGGCATGGTACTGATACCTAAACCAGGTAGGTTGAAAACAGAGAAAGAAAATTATAGACCAATCTCCCTAATGAATATTGATGCTAAAATCTTAAATAAGATATTAGCAAAAAGACTACAGAAAATCATCTCCAGGATAATACACTATGACCAAGTAGGATTTATATCAGGAATGCAGGGCTGGTTCAATATTAGGAAAACTATCAATATAATTGGCCATGTTAATAACCAAATTAACAAAAACCATATGATCATCTCAACAGATGCAGAAAAAGCATTTGACAAAATCCAACATCCATTCCTATTAAAAACACTTGAGAGTATAGGAATAAATGGACTTTTCCTTAAAATAATCAGCAGCATCTATTTAAAACCATCAGTAAGCATCATATGTAATGGAGACAAACTGCAACCATTCCCAATAAGATCTGGAGTGAAACAAGGTTGCCCACTATCACCGTTACTATTTAATATTGCATTAGAAACGCTAGCTTTGGCAATAAGAGCTGAGAAAGAGATTAAAGGAAGAAGAATAGGCAATGAGGAAACCAAATTATTACTCTTTGCCGACGACATGATTGTATACTTAGAGAACCCCAGAGATTCTACTAAAAAGTTATTAGAAATAATCCACAACTTTAGCAAAGTTGCTGGTTATAAAATAAACCCACATAAGTCATCAGCATTCTTATATATCACTAACAAAATCCAACAGTCAGAGTTACAAAGAGAAATTCCATTTAAAGTAACTACTGATAATATAAAATATTTAGGAATATATCTGCCAAGGGAAAATCAGAAACTTTATGAGCAAAATTACAGACCACTTTTCACACAAATTAAGTCTGATCTAACCAATTGGAAAAATATTAAATGCTCTTGGATAGGGCGAGCAAATATAATAAAGATGACAATATTACCTAAACTAATCTATTTATTTAGTGCTATACCAATCAGACTCCCAAAAAACTATTTTAATGACGTAGAAAAAAATAACAACAAAGTTCATATGGAAAAACAAAGGTCAAGAATTTCAAGGGAATTATTGAAAAAAAAATCAAATGAAGGTGGCTTAGCTGTACCAGATCTAAAACTATATTATAGAGCAGCAGTTACCAAAACCATTTGGTATTGGCTAAGGAAAAGATTAGTTGATCAGTGGAATAGGTTAGGTTCAAGGGATAAAACAGTCAACAAATATAGCAACCTAGTCTTTGACAAAACAAAAGACCCCAGTTTTTGGGATAAGAACTTACTGTTTGATAAAAATTGCTGGGAAAATTGGAAACTAATATGGCAGAAATTAGGCATTGATCCACACTTAACAACGTACAACAAGATAAGGTCAAAATGGGTTCATGACCTAGGCATAAAGAATGAAATTATTAATAAATTAGAGGACCACAGGATAGTTTACCTCTCAGACGTGTGGAAGGGGAAGGACTTTATGACCAAAGAAGAACTAGAGATCACTACTGATCACAAAATAGAAAATTTCGATTATACCAAACTGAAAAGTTTTTGTACAAACAAAACTAATGCAGACAAGATTAGAAGGGAAGCAATAAACTGGGAAAATATTTTTACAGTCAAAGGTTCTGATAAAGGCCTCATTTCCAAAATATATAGAGAATTAACTCTAATTTATAAAAAATCAAGCCGTTCTCCAATTGAAAAATGGTCAAAGGATATGAACAGACAATTCTCAGATGAAGAAATTGAAACTATTTCTAGTCATATGAAAAGATGCTCCAAGTCATTATTAATCAGAGAAATGCAAATTAAGACAACTCTAAGATACCACTACACACCTGTCAGATTGGCTAAGATGACAGGAAAAAATAATGATGATTGTTGGAGGGGATGCAGGAAAACTGGGACATTGATGCATTGTTGGTGGAGTTGTGAATGAATCCAACCATCCTGGAGAGTAGTTTGGAGCTATGCTCAAAAAGTTATCCAACTGTGCATACCCTTTGATCCAGCAGTGTTACTACTGGGCTTATATCCCAAAGAGATCATAAAGAAGGGAAAAGGACCTGTATGTGCACAAATGTTTGTGGTAGCCCTTTTTGTAGTGGCTAGAAACTGGAAACTGAATGGATGCCAATCAGTTGGAAAATGGCTGAATAAATTGTGGTGTATGAATATTATGGAATATTATTGTTCTGTAAGAAATGACCAACAGGATGATTTCAGAAAGGCCTGGAGAGACTTACACGAACTGATGCTGAGTGAAATTAGCAGGACCAGGAGATCATTATATACTTCAACAACAATACTATGTGACGACCAGTTCTGATGGACCTGGCCATCCTCAGCAACGAGATCAACCAAATCATTTCCAGTAATGAAACAGTAATGAACTGAACCAGCTACACCCAGAGAAAGAACTCTGGGTGATGACTAAAAACCATTACATTGAATTCCCAATCCCTATATTTATGCCCACCTGCATGTTTGATTTCCTTCACAAACTAATTGTACAATATTTCAGAGTCTGATTCTTTTTATACAACAAAATAACGGTTTGGTCATGTATACTTATTGTGTATCTAATTTATATTTTAATATATTTAACATCTACTGGTCATCCTGCCATCTGGGGGAGGGGGGAGGGGGTAAGAGGTAAAAAATTGGAACAAGAGGTTTGGCAATTGTTAATGCTGTAAAGTTGCCCATGCATATAACCTGTAAATAAAACGCTATAAAATAAAATTAAATTAAATTAAAAAAAAGAAAATATTTCCTTCCTTCAAACATCACGTATTCTATTGAGGAGAACAATGTACAATAATAAATGTACACAGAAATGTACAATAATGATTTTTTTTAATTTGAGATTTTTTTCAAAGTGGAATAGGTGGAAGGAGATGCACTAACAGCTGAGTAAAGGAGGAAAAAGCAGTGTATATCTGATTTTATCTTACAAGAAAATTAAAAATTTTAAAAAGATAGTGTTTAAATTTACTGAGCTAGATTTTAACATTGGTTATATGACTATGAATTCAGTCTCTTACATATTTATTGCAAAATCAAATGGGAGTTCTTAACATGTGGTCTATGGATAACTTTCTGAGGATTTATGAAACTTGGATGGCAAAAAAAAAAATGTAACACTTTCCACTAACATGTAAGTGAAATTTAGCATTTCCTTAAAAAAATACATTTTTGAGAAGGGATGTTTAGATTTTAACAGGCTGATAATTTCATGACCAAAAAATAGTTAAGAATCATCTATATAATGTCTGATCTTCATTACCACAACCCACCTACATGAGAAGTTTTAATTCTTTAATTCCTATCCACATAATTTTTTAGCAGAAAACTCCCATTGTATTACTTGCCTCATTATTTCAAGTTGAGCTGTATTCATGAAATAAAATACAATTCCTGAGGATAGAACCAAAATTGCTAAGACAGGGTCTCCCCTAAGTTTCATTCCAAGCCCTTAACAAATTCTAGAGCAGCAGAACCCACAAAAGACTGACTGAACCAATTTTCCAGCCAAAGACACTTTAAAAAGTTGGTATGAAAGGTCAGTTGCACCAGGGTGAGAGTGGAGCAAAGTATATCTGTGCCAGTACAGGCCAGGCCTCAGTAAAGCAGGAAAAAGCCTCGGCGTGACTGAATCTATAACATCAGTAATGATTAACAGATCTATTAGTCCACAGATACCAATGTCAATTTCAAATGTCTACAGTAAAGGTGTGTCCCACCTGGGAGAAAACCACAACTCATTCCACCACAGCCCTGTACTAGCAAATCAGGTTCAGGCCCTGGGAGCCACTTGGAGTCAGCATTAGCAGTAGCAGTAGCTGCTTCCAGAGCTATCAGGCTACAGATAGTAGGATGATCAAAAAACAGGCCAGAAGGACATCACAGAGATCACTTTGTTAACATTGTATTATGTGGCTTTGGCCATGGTTAGAACTGGATCACATTGAGTTTGATAGCACTTCCAGAATGAGCAGAAATACTAGCACACAAGAGTTTGAGGTCACAGTGGATCAGGGACTATCATTCATTGAGTTGAAAACAGGGTAGAAGAATAAGAAAGACTTTTCCTTAATTCATACTGTTGAGGTTCAAAAGAAATCCAAAAAGTTGGGGTTGCAGAACAATGTTGTGAGATGTCTCAAAAGAATTGTGACTTGAACCCATTTCTAATACTAGGAGCAAAATTTATTATAATTGTAGCACAAACTAAAGCAGGCTAAGTTCCAAAAGGATTTAGCAAAGAACCAAGAGCAAGATCACTGACCAAAAAATTGTTATCTGGCTTTCAGCAGTGTTTCTAGGGCTATACATTCCTTTTTATTTTTTTAGGACAATTTAATTTATTAAATGGAGAGATTTTCTGGGACCAAATGATCCATGTTTGGTCCAGGGCTGAACGAAACTATCATCTCAAAGAATCCGGGCTATATATTCCTAAAGCCAGGTCACTTTTAGGATCATTGACAAACAGATTATTAGAGCAATAGCACTCCTAAAGTCTGGGGCCCTCAGGATTATTGCTATATTTCCCCCTAGAAGCTGTACCCTAATTCATTTGGGACAAAAGGATGAACGTCTCATCTTCTGGAGATGCTTCAGATTGATAAGAGACATAGAGTTGGCCTGCCTAGTGTGGTTCAGACTGAAGAGGGGAGACTTGTGACTTGAAGGTGGTGGCAGCAGCATCCAGGGTGTGCCAAGTGTTAGAATCCAATATCAGGTTGATCAAGTTTTTTTCATGTTAGAAATTCATTTCGATTTCAAGTTAGAATTTCATGGGTTGAAGTCTGAAAGAAACAACTCTCACATATAGATTAAAAATTCAGGGATCAAAAATGATCAAAAAAAAGAATAAAAAAAAGTGGGAGTTAGAAGGAGATTACTAGGGACAATATCCAGGAACTGCCTAGAGGAAGCTTAGGAGAGGGGAGATGAGGCAATCATGAATGTCACACATCCAGACAGCTTTTCCTAGGATAAATATCTAAGAACATTTTCCCCAAATCCCTGCTTTTGTCTCCTCAAAGGAATAGGGACAATGGGTGAAACAGTGGATTATACACAGTGAAAGGAGTGCTCAGGTAGCCTAGGCTATAACCTAGATCATGTTAAAAAACATTAAGCATTGGACAGCAAGGATGTCAGGCAGAGTAGAGACAATAATTAATCTTTAGTGCCTCAGCCACAACTTGGTTTATTAAAGAAGTAAAGGCTGGGCCAATGCTTCTCTGTAAAGAGCTGAGCATGCCAAAAAGGTAAGATCTCCTATAGCAAAAACTCTGAGCTTTTTCAGTCTTGCAGGGGAAGGCTTTTACTCAACTAGTAAAGGTTGGATTTTGTACCCTTCTCAAAAAAACCTGGTTTTTTTAAGGGGATCCTCCCGCCTTAGAGCAGTGGTTGCCATAGCCCTTCTAATTGAGAAAGCCTTTAAGCTCACTCTAGGCCAATTGGAGGTTTTAATTCCCCACCGAGTTCTGAGCATTTTAGAAGCAAAAGCAGTTTGAAGCCCCTGCAAGGGAGCATGTGTAAAATCTATCTGCCAGTCCTCCCCTGGGTATGTATCACTTCTCTGGATGCGCTTCAGGAGAAAGGAGAAGGTTTAACCACCTTCAGGATTTATGTCAGCACAAACTGGGCTGGCCTGGCAGATCTGTCTACTTGTTTCTACTAGTTTGTGAGCAGTGAAAATAGGTTTCTCAAGGGATTGGAGTACCTTTTCCCAATTCTAAAGTTCTGCTGAGGGCAATGAGTTTGGTCCTCTGAGCAGAGGTTCCAAAGGGGAGGACTTTAGCTTCTAAGGTGCTATTTGAGGCTCTCCACAGAGTAACTTGCCTTCTTTTTTCCAGTATTCAAGAAAATTGGACCCATCAGTAAACCGTTCACTTCTGGATTATGAGAAGAATGTTCCTTAAGTCACATTGACTTGAATAGACAGAATCAAAAACTTCCTCACAATTATGAATAATGTCAACTGACTGAGTGCTGTCAGGGAACAGGTTGGCAGGATTGAGAGTGTAATGTATATACTCTCATATTAGCATGTATTGATGTCTTGGTGGAGAGTCTGATATCTGGTAAGCCTCACATTTAGCAAGCCACTGATGACTTTTGCTTCTAAAATGCTCTGAACCTGGTGGGGAGTTAAAACCTCCAATTAGCCTAGGGTGTGCTTAGAGGCTTCTTCAATTAGAAGAACTATGACAGCCACTGCTCTAGGGCAGGAGAGTCACCTCAAAAACATCAGGTTTTTTTAGACGTCTACAAAATCCAATCATGCCCAAGAAAGTATTCAATTGTTTCTTTGAGGTCAATTCAGGGAGTGATAAGATTGTCTGCTTCTTCTTCTTTGATTGAAGGAAAGGTGAGAGTTAATTCATAGCCCAAATATTTAATAGAAAAAGAAACTTTATAATCCCAGCAGGCCAGCAGGTTAAAGGTTTTTATGGTAGCAATTAGAGAAGCCTTTTGGATTGGAATGAAGATTACAGTATCATCAAAATACTAGTATTTTGCCTATGGCTTCACTGACCATTTGCTCAGATTATAGAAATTTGTTATAAGAAACAACAGAGACATGATTATAATAGCATTGACAACCAATCATGCAGTAATAATTACATCTCATAGCCAGACTCAGAAATAATCATGTGGGAAACAAAGAAAGAGATAAGATGTCCATCTGTGACAGTTCAGGAAGGCATACCTTTGAGTAACTTATGGTATTTCTCTGAAATTGTGGGTTCTTGAGGTAATGAACCATCAGGCAATCATATCCAATTTCAAAACTCAAAAAAATATCAGTTATAGCACCAAGAGATTTTATCTCTATTAACAAATTGTACTATTCACAATTTGGAGCTGGATTTAAAAGTTTAACAGGACTCATACATACAGATTTTAACAACATCAGTATTATATAATGATCAGTTATGATGTATTTGACTCTTTCCCACAATGAGATGATTGATGCCAGTTTCAATAATCTTGTCATGAAGAGAGACATCTATACCTAGAGAGAGGACTGTGGGAACTGAATGTGGATCATAACATAACATTCTCACTCTTTCTGATGTTGTTTTTTTTGGATTTTGTTTTCTTACCCATTTTCTTTCCTTTTGGATTTGATTGCAACAAGAGAATTGCATAAATATGTTTACACATATTGGATTTAACATATATTTTAACATGTATAACATATATTGGATTGTTTGCCATCTATGGGAGGGAGTGAGGGGAAAGAGGGGAAAATCTGAAATACAAGGCTATGCAAGGGTCAATGTTGAAAAATTATCCATGCATATGTTTGAAAATAAAAAGCTTTATAAAATTAGAATTAAATGAAAGAAAATTTAAAAAAAGAAACTGTACATCCTAAGCACACTTATTTCTCAGGGCTGATAGTTATCCTGATAGTTTCAATTAAATTGGCAAACTTACAAATAAGGAGAATTTACAGAGACCCCAGAGAAGGGGCTGAGCTTGCTGTTGTCCACCCCATCTATTCTTAGTGTTTTTCTGGGCTGCACTGTTTAATACCTCCCTATATTCTATGAAAGGGGAAAAAGGTGCTGCATATCTTCATACTTAAAAGTGAATTGATAAAACTTTCATCTCATCCCTCTTGTCCATACCCAGCAATTACCAATTTTAGGTTTAACATGGTGACAAGAACTCTAAATTACTTAATTAATAATTTTAGAATTTTCCTATGTAGTATCCAAATAAGAATTTGGCTATAATCCCATCTTTATTTTCAATCAAAGGTAAAAATAGCTAATATCCTAAATTACATTTACAAAACATTATAAAACAGGGTTAGCAAGAAAATACATTTTCCAGCTTCTTTTAATTTTATAATTTATTATTTTCCCAAGCTGTTGTGGCTTTGGAAGTTCTTAGGGAGGGTTCCAGATTATCCCTTCCTTTAAATAAGTTTCCCTTTTGTTTTAGGAATACAACAAGACAATTCTTTATTATTATTATTATAGTTTTTTATTTACAAAATATATGCATGGGTAATTTTTCAGCACTGAACCTTGCAAAACCTTTTGTTCCAACTTTTCCCTCCTTCTCCCCACCGTCTCCCCCCGCCCGATGACAGGTAGACCCATATATGTCAAATGTGTTAAAGTATATGTTAAATACAATATATGTATAATATCCATATAGTTATTTTGCTGCACAAAAAGAATCAGACTTGGAAATAATATAATATTAACCTGAGAAGGAAATCAAAAATGTAAGTGGACAAAAATAGAGGGAATGGAAATGCTATGTAGTGGTTCACACACAGCTCACCAAAGTTCTTTCACTGGGTGCAACTGGTTCTATTCATAATTGAACAAATGGAATTGTTTTGGTTCATCTAATTGTTGAAGAAAGCCACATTCATCAGAACTGATCATTATATAATATTGTTGTTGAAGTATATAATGATCTCCTGGTCCTGCTTATTTCACTTAGCATCAGTTCTTGTAAGTCTCTCCAGGCCTTTCTGAAATCATCCTGCTGGCCATTTCTTACAGGAAAATAATATTCCATAACATTCATATACCACAATTTATTCAGCCATTCTCAAATTGATGGTTATCCACTCAATTTCCAGTATCTAGCCACTACAAAGAGGGCTGCCACAAACGTTTCTGCATGTACACATCCCTATCCCTTCTTTAAGATATTTTTGGAATAATGCATAGTTTGATAACTTTTTTGAGCATAGATCCAAATTGCTCTCTAGAATTTCTGGATGTGTTCACAATTCCACCAACAATGTATCAGTGTCCCAGTTTTCCCCACGTCCTCTCCAACATTGCACATTATCTTTTCCTGTCATTCTAGCCAATCTGATAGGTGTGTAGTGGTATCTCAGAATTGTCTTAATTTGCATTTCTCTGATTTATAATGACTTAGAGCACCTTAGAGCACCTAGAAATAGTTTCAATTTCTTCATCTGAGAATTTTCTGTTCATATGTTTTTTTTTTTTGTTTTTTTTGTTTTTTTGTTTTTTTTTTTATTTAATAGCCTTTTATTTACAGGATATATACATGGGTAACTTTACAGCATTAACAATTGCCAAACCTCTTGTTCCAATTTTTCACCTCTTACCCCCCCCCCTCCCCTACATGGCAGGATGACCAGTAGATGTTAAATATATTAAAATATAACTTAGATACACAATAAGTATACATGACCAAAACATTATTTTGCTGTACAAAAAGAATCAGGCTCTGAAATTATTGTACAATTAGCTTGTGAAAGGAAATCAAAAATGCAGGTGTGCATAAATATAGGGATTGGGAATTCAATGTAATGGTTTTTAGTCATCTCCCAGAGTTCTTTTTCTGGGCATAGCTAGTTCAGTTCATTACTGCTCCATTAGAAATGATTTGGTTGATCTCGTTGCTGAGGATGGCCTGATCCATCAGAACTGGTCATCATCTAGTATTGTTGTTGAAGTATATAATGATCTCCTGGTCCTGCTCATTTCACTCAGCATCAGTTCGTGTAAGTCTCTCCAGGCCTTTCTGAAATCATCCTGTTGGTCATTTCTTACAGAACAGTAATATTCCATAATATTCATATACCACAATTTATTCAGCCATTCTCCAACTGATGGACATCCATTCAGTTTCCAGTTTCTAGCCACTACAAAAAGGGCTGCCACAAATATTCGTGCACATACAGGTCCCTTTCCCTTCTTTATAATCTCTTTGGGATATAATCCCAGTAGTAACACTGCTGGATCAAAGGGTATGCACAGTTTGATAACTTTTTGAGGATAGTTCCAAACTACTCTCCAAAATGGTTGGATTCGTTCACAACTCCACCAACAATGCATCAATGTCCCAGTTTTCCCGCATCCCCTTCAACAATCATCATTATTTTTTCCTGTCATCTTAGCCAATCTTACAGGTGTGTAGTGGTATCTTAGAGTTGTCTTAATTTGCATTTCTCTGATTAATAATGATTTGGAGCATCTTTTCATATGACTAGAAATAGTTTCAATTTCTTCATCTGAGAATTGTCTATTCATATCCTTTGACCATTTTTCAATTGGAGAATGGCTTGATTTTTTATAAATTAGAGTTAATTCTCTATATATTTTGGAAATGAGGCCTTTATCAGAACCTTTGACTGTAAAAATATTTTCCCAGTTTATTGCTTCCCTTCTAATCTTGTCCATTAGTTTTGTTTGTACAAAAACTTTTTCAGTTTAGTATAATCAGAAATTTTCTATTTTGTGATCAGTAATGATCTCTAGTTCTGCTTTGGTCATAAAGACCTTCCCCTTCCACAGGTCTGAGAGGTAAACTATCCTATGTTCCTCTAATTTATTAATAATTTCATTCTTTATGCCTAAGTCATGAACCCATTTTGACCTTACCTTGGTGTACGGTGTTAAGCATGGATCAATGCCCAGTTTCTGCCATATTAGTTTCCAATTTTCCCAGCAATTTTTATCAAACAGTAAGTTCTTATCCCAAAAGCTGGGATCTTTGGGTTTGTCAAAGACTAGGTTGCTATATTTGTTGACTGTTTTGTCCCTTGAACCTAATCTATTCCACTGATCAACTAAACTATTCCTTAGCCAATACCAAATAGTTTTGGTAACTGCTGCTCTATAATATAATTTTAGATCTGGTACAGCTAAGCCACCATCATTTGATTTTTTTTTCATTAATTCCCTAGAAATTCTTGACCTTTTGTTTTTCCATATGAACTTTGTTGTTATTTTTTCTAGGTCATTAAAATAGTTTTTTGGGAGTCTGATTGGTATAGCGCTAAATAAATAGATTAGTTTAGGTAATATAGTCATCTTTATTATATTTGCTCGCCCTATCCAAGAGCATTTAATATTTTTCCAATTGGTTAGATCAGACTTAATTTGTGTGAAAAGTGGTCTGTAATTTTGCTCATAAAGTTTCTGATTTTCCTTGGCAGATAGATTCTAAATATTTTATATTATCAGTAGTTACTTTAAATGGAATTTCTCTTTGTAACTCTGACTGTTGGATTTTTTAGTGATATATAAGAATGCTGATGACTTATGTGGGTTTATTTTATAACCAGCAACTTTGCTAAAGTTGTGGATTATTTCTAATAACTTTTTAGCAGAATCTCTGGGGTTCTCTAAGTATACCATCATGTCATCGGCAAAGAGTGATAATTTGGCTTCCTCATTGCTTATTCTTATTCCTTTAATCTTTTTCTCAGCTCTTATTGCTATAGCTAGTGTTTCTAATACAATATTAAATAGTAACGGTGATAGTGGGCAACCTTGTTTCACTCCAGATCTTATTGGGAATGGTTGCAGTTTGTCTCCATTACATATGATGCTTACTGATGGTTTTAAATAGATGCTGCTGATTATTTTAAGGAAAAGTCCATTTATTCCTATACTCTCAAGTGTTTTTAATAGGAATGGATGTTGGATTTTATCAAATGCTTTTTCTGCATCTATTGAGATGATCATATGGTTTTTGTTAATTTGGTTATTAACATGGCCAATTATATTGATAGTTTTCCTAATATTGAACCAGCCCTGCATTCCTGGTATAAATCCTACTTGATCATAGTGTATTATCCTGGAGATGATTTTCTGTAGTCTTTTTGCTAATATCTTATTTAAGATTTTAGCATCAATATTCATTAGGGAGATTGGTCTATAATTTTCTTTCTCTGTTTTCAGCCTACTTGGTTTAGGTATCAGTACCATGTCTGTGTCATAGAAGGAATTTGGTAGGACTCCTTCATTCCTTATTTTATCAAATAATTTATATAGCATTGGGGCCAATTGTTCTTTAAATGTTTGGTAAAATTCACATGTAAATCCATCTGGTCCTGGGGATTTTTTCTTAGGGAGTTGTTTAATTGCCTGTTCTGTTTCTTTTTCTGAAATGGGACTATTCAAGCAATTTACTTCCTCCTCTGTTAGTCTGGGAAGTCTATATTTTTGGAGGTAGTCATCCATTTCACTTAGGGTATCAAATTTATTGGCATAAAGTTGAGCAAAATAACTCCTTATTATTTCTCTAATTTCCTCTTCATTGGTAGAAAGTTCTCCCTTTTCATTTTAAGACTACTAATTTCATTTTTCCTCCCTCCTTTTTCTAATCAGATTTACCAAAACATCTATTTTATTGGCTTTTCTAGAACCAACTCTTAGGTTTATTAATTAGTTCAATAGTTTTTTTACTTTCAATATTTTTAATTTCTCCTTTTAATTTTAGAATTTCCAATTTAGTATTTGATTGGGGGTTTTTAATTTGGTCTTTTTTTAGTTTTTTTTGTTGCAAGCCCAATTCATTAATCTTTTCTTTCTCTGTTTTATTCAAGTAAGCCTCTAAGGATATAAAATTCCCTCTTATTACCGCTTTGTCTGCATCCCACAAATTTTGGTATGATGACTCATCATTGTCATTATCTTGAGTGAAATTATTAATTGTATCTATAATTTGCTGCTTCACCCAATCATTCTTTAAGATGAGATTGTTTAGTTCCCAATTACTTTTTGGTCTATTTCCCCCTAATTTTTTGTTGAATGTAGTTTTTATTGCATCATGATCTGAAAAGAAAGCATTTACTATTTCTGCTTTCTTGCATTTAATTTTGATGTCTTTATGTCCTAATATATGGTCAATTTTTAAATAGATTTCATGAACTGCTGAGAAGAAAGTATATTCCCTTCTATCTCCATTCAATTTTCTCCAAAGATCCAACATACCTAATTTTTCTAATATTCTATTTACTTCTTTAATTTCTTTCTTATTTGTTTTGTGGTTTGATTTGTCTAATTCTGAGAGTGCAAGGTTGAGATCTCCTACTATTACAGTTTTGTTGTCTATTTCTTCTTGCACTCTCTTAACTTCTCCTTTAGGAAGCTGAGTGCCATACCACTTGGTGCATATATGTTTAATATTGATATTGCTTCGTTGTTTATGCTACCCTTTAGCAGGATGTAGTTTCCTTCCTTATCTCTTTTAATTAGATCAATTTTTACCTTTGCTTGATCTGAGATAAGGATGGCTACCCTCTACTTGACTTCACCTGAAGCAAGTAGATTTTGCTCCAGCCTTTTACCTTTACTCTATGTATCCCCTGCTTTAAATGTGTTTCTTGTAAACAACATATTGTAGGGTTCTGACTTTTGATCCAGTCTGCTATCTGCCTCCTCTTTATGGGGAGTTCATCCCATTCACATTTACAGTTAGAATTACTAAATCTGTATTTCCTGCCATCCTAATAACCCCAGATTGTGCTCTTACTTTTCTTGCCTCCCCAACCCTCTTTCCCCTTTTAAACTTATGTACCCCTCTTGTCCATCGATACTTATCCTCTTTATAATCCCTCCCTCCCCTTTGGTCTTTCCTCTTCCTTCCCTTATTACTCTTTTCTTTCCTTTTCCTCTCCCCGTTTTAATGGGCGAGAGAATTTTTCTAAAACAAATGTCAATTATTTTTTCATTGAGCCAACTCTGATGAGTAAAGATTCACACAGTGTTCCTCCCCTCTCTAAATTCCCTCAGATGATGATAAGTTTCCTTAGCCTCTTTGTGGGATGTGGTTTCCCTCTTTTTATCCCTCCTTCCCACCTTATTCTGCCGTCATCCCTTTTCCATATCTACTTCCCTTTTTTATGTTATATCAGTACAATCAAATTTTACATGTATTCTTTTTGTATATCCACAACAGAAATACAATTCTCAAGATTATTTTTACCTTTTCTGCATCTCTTGAGGTTCTATTCTTGGAGATCAAATTTTTGTTTAATTCTGGTTTTCTTCAGAAACAAATGGAATTCATTTGTTTCATTAAATGTCCATCTTCTTCCCTGGAAGAAAATGCTCAGCTTAGCTGGGTAGTTTATTCTTGGCCTGCATCCCAAGTCCTTGTGCCTTTCGGAATATCATATTCCAGGCCCTTCTTTCCTTTAATGTAGAGGCAGCCAGATCTTGGGTGATCCTTATTGTGGCACCTCGGTATTTAAATGGTTGTTTTTTGGCTGCTTGTAAAATTTTTTCCTTAATCTGATAGTTCTGAAATTTTGCCACAATATTCCTTGGGGTTTTTATTTTAGGGTTTCTTCCAGAAGGTGTTCAATAAATTCTTTCAATGCCTATTTTACCTTCTGATTCTGATTCTGCCTTACATCTGGGCAGTTCTCTTTGATGATTTCTTGTAAAATAGTACCTAGGCTCTTTTTTTCATCATAGTTTTCGGAAAGTCCAATAATCCTCAGATTATCTCTCCTAGATCTATTTTCCAAGTCTGTCGTTTTTGCAAGTAGATAATTCATGGTTTTTTCCAGTTTGTCATTTTTTTGTTTTTGCTTTACTGATTCTTGCTGTCTCAATGAATCATTAGTTTCAATTTGTTCAGTTCTAATTTTTAAAGAATTATTTTCTTCATTAGCTTTTATTACTTCTTTCTGTATATGTCCAATTGAGTTTTTGAATGTATTGTTTTGGTCTGTGGAATTTTTTTCCATTTCACTAATTTTTTTTTTTTAGTGAATTATTTTCTTTTTCCAATTCACAGATCCTACTTTCTTGCGTGTTCTTTGTCTTTTCCAATTCACAAATCCTACTTTCTAGTGAATTCTTTATTTTTTCCATTTCGTATTTCAGGAAATTGTTGCTCTCTTGTAAGGCTTCTCTTTCCTTTCCCCATTTATCTTCTAACTCTCTTTTAAGACTTTTAATTGTCTCTTCTATGAGAGCATTATGTAAAGGAGGACAGTCTGATGCATTTTTGCTGTTTGAGGTCTCTTCATGTTTGCTGATCTGCTCTTTTTCTGCATAGAAGCTGTCGATCGTTCTTTTCATCTTTTTATTCATGTTTTAAAGCCTTTAGGGTAGGTCTCCTAGGCAAGGGGGTTACCAGCTTCCTCTGCAGAGCAGGGAAAGATGTAAACCGATTTCCGGCTCCGAGGTATGGGAGTGCTCTGAGTGAGAGTTTTCCCTTCCCCCAACAGGAAGTGGATTCAGCACTGGCAGAGCTATCAAACTGCTTAGTAGGGCTGAGTGGATTAGCAATTGCCCTCAGCTAGAGACTAAGGGGTGAAAGTGTCACTGCCCCAGGCCGGAGCCTCTTGTGGGACTGTGAGTATTAGCAGCTGACTGCAGACTGCCACAAACTCTGCCCAGTGTCTCTGCCTGATGCAAATCGGCCCTGGAAAAGCTCTATGGCCCCAAGCCTAGCTCCCCACTGCGCAGATTGGAGGCTAACCCGGGCTTCGTCCTCCTGCAGTGCAGGATCACAACTGCCCCAAGGAGAAGCCCTGTACTGCGCGTTGGGGCTGCGCGCTTGTGCTGAGATCTGTGCCTTCACCCTGGGTTTGAGACTCTCCTCGGAACCTAATTTCTCTCCCCGTCTGTGCCAATCTCCCCCCTGGCCCCGGAACCAACCTTTTTTGGCGAGACTGCAGGTTTTCTTCGGCTGGTGAATTGTTCTACTTCTTATCTTTACGAATTGTAGCAGTCAAGACTATTTTTGAGGCTCGATATAATATTGATAAAGAGAGTTAGAGAAGAGCTTAGAAAGTCGCGTGTGTCTTCTCCGCCATCTTGGCTCCGCCCCCTCTGTTCATATGTTTTGACCATTTATCAGTTGGAGAATGGCTTGATTTCTTACAAATTAGAGTCAATTCTCTATATATTTTGGCAACGAGGCCTTTATCAGAACCTTTGATGGTAAAAAATGTTTTCCCAGTTCATTGTTTCCCTTCTAATCTTGTCTGCATTAATTTTGTTTGTACAAAAGCTTTTCAATTTGTTATAATCAAAATTTTCTATTTTGTGATCAATAATGATTTCTACTTCTTCTTTGGTCATGAATTCCTTTCTCCTCCACAGGTCTGAGAGGTAAACTATCCTAGGTTCTTCTAATTTATTTATAATCTCATTCTTTATGCCTAGATCAAGAACCCACTGTGACCTTATCTTGTATGGTGTTAAGTATGGGGTCAATGCCTAGTTTCTGCAAGACTAATTTCTAATTTTTCTAGCAATTTTCGTCAACCAGTGAGTTCTTATCCCAAAAGCTGGGGTCTTTGGGTTTGTCAAACACTAGATTATTAAAGTCATTGACTCTTTTGTTTTCTGAACTTAACCTATTCTGCTGATCAAGTAGTCTATTTCTTAACTAATGCCAAATGGTTTTGGTAACTGCCATGTTATCATATAGTTTTACCTCTGGTGCTAGGCCACCTTCATTTGATCTTTTTTTTTTTTTTTTTTTTCATTAGTTCCCTTGAAAGTCTTGACCTATTGTTTTTCTAGATGAATTTTTTTTAGATCATTAAAATAGTTTTTTGGGAGTCTGCTTGGTATAGCATTAAATAAATAGATTAATTTAGGTAGTATTGCCATCTTTATTATATTTGCTCACCCTATCCAAGAGCATTTAATATTTTTCCAATTTGTTAGATTTGACTTTCTTTGGGTGGAACATATTTTGTAGTTTTGCTCCTATACTTCCTGACTTTCCTTTGGCAGATAGATTCCCAGATATTTTATACTATTGGCAACTACTTTAAATGGAATTTCTCTTTGTATCTCTGAGTGTTAGATTTTTTTAGTGATATATAAGAATGCTGATGATTTATGGGGGTTTATTTTGTATCCCTTAACTTTGCTAAAAGTGTGGATTATTTTTAATAACTTTTTAGTAGAATATCTGGTGTTCTCTAAGTATACCATCATATCATCTGCAAAGAGTGATAATTTGGTTTCCTCATTACCTACTCTAATTCCTTTAATCTCTTTTTTAACTTTTATTGCTGAAGCTAGCATTTCTAATACAATACTGAATAGTAATGATGATAGTGGGCAACTTTGTTTCACTCCTGATCTTATTGGGAATGGTTGCAGTTTATCCCCATTATATATGATGCTTACTGATGGTTTTGAATGGTGCTACAGATTATTTTTAAAAAAAGTCCATTTATTCCTATACTCTCAAATGTTTTTAATAGGGATGGATGTTGGATTTTATCAAATGCTTTTTCTGAATCTATTGAGATGTTTTATTAATTTGTTAATTTGATTATTGATATAGTCAATTATGCTAATAGTTTCCTTAATATTGAATCAGCCCTGTATTACTGGTATAAATCCTACTTGGTCATGGTGTGTTATCTTGGAGATGATTTTCTGTAATATTTTTGCTATTATTTTATTTAAGATTTTAGCATCAATATTCATTAGGGAGATTGGTCTATAATTTTCTTTCTCTGTTTTCCACCTACCTTGTCTGTACCATGTCTGTATCACAAAAGGAATTTGATAGGACTCCTGCAATCCCTATTTTTTCAAATAGTTTATATAACATTGGAATTAATTGTTCTTTAAATGTTTGGTAGAATTCACATGTAAATCCATCTGGTCTTGGGGATTTTTTCCTTAGGTTCTTTTCTTAATAGCTTCTTCTATTTCTTTTTCTTCAATGGGATTATTTAAGCAATTTACTTCCTCCTCTGTTAATGTAGGAAGTCTATATTTTTGGAGTTAGTCATCCATTTCACTTCGGTTATAAAATTTATTGGCATAAAATTGGATAAAGTAACTCCTAATTATTGCTCTAATTTCTGCTTTATTGGTGGAAAATTCTCCTTTTTCATTTTTAAGACTAAAAATTTGATTTTCCTATTTCCCTTTTCTAATCAGATCTAATAAAGGCTTGTCTGTTTTATTTGTTTTAACATAAAACTAACTCTTACTTTTATTTATTAACTTTTTTTTTTTACTTTCAATTTTATCAATTTCTCCTTTTAATTTCTGAATTTCAAGTTTAATATTTGATCCAGGGTTCTCAATTTGGTTTTTTTCTAGCTTTCTAAGTTGTGAGCACAATTCATTGATCTTCTCTTTCTCTATTTTATTCAAGTAAGCTTCTAAAGATATAAAATTCCCCCTTATTATCACTTGGGCTGCATACCACAAATTTTGGTATGATGTCTCATTGTTATCATTTTCTTGAGTGAAATTATTAATTATGTCTATGATTTGCTGTTTCACCCAATCATTCTTTAGGATGAAATTATGTAGCTTACCATTACTTTTTGTCCTATTTACCCCTAGCTTTTTGTTGAATGTAGTTTTTATTGCAGTATGATCCGAAAAGAATACACTTAGTATTTCTCCCTTTCTGCATTTAATTTTGAGGTCTTTATGTACGAATATATGGTCAATTTTTTTATAGGTTCCATGAACTGCTGAGAAGAAAGTGTCCTCCTTTCTGTCTCCATTCAGCTTTCTCCAAAGGTCTATTATTCCTAACTTTTATAATATTCTATTTATCTCGTTTACTTATTTCTTATTTGTTTTGTGGTTTGATTTATCTAATTCTGAGAGTGCAAAGTTGAGATCTCCCACTATTATCGTTTTCTTGTTTATTTCTTCTTGCAACTCTCTTAACTTCTTCTTTAGGAAATTAGATACTATACCACTTAGTGCTTATATGGTTAGTATTGATATTGCTTCATTTTCTATGCTACCCTTTAGCAAGATATAGTTTCCTTTCTTATCTCTTTTAATTAGAACAATTTTTGTTTTTGCTTGATCTGAGATAAGCATGGCTACTCCTGCTTTTTTTTGCTTTACCTAAAGCATAATAGATACTGCTCCAGCCTTTTACCTTTACTCTGTATGTATCCCACTGCTTCAAATGTGTTTCCTCTAAACAACATATTGTAGGGTTCTAACTTTTGATCCAGTCTGCTATCTGCCTTTGTTTTATGAGAGAGGTTATTCCCTTCACTTTTGTGGTTAAAATTACTAATTCTGCATTTCTTGCCATCTTATTATCCACAGATTATGCTTTTCTTTTTCTTACCCCTCTTACTTCCCTCCCCAATATTAAACTTATGTGCACCACTTGACTCACACAGCTCTCCCTCTTTACAATCCATCCCACCCCTTTTGAATCCCTTCCACTTTCTTGTATTTTTCCTTTCCTTTTCCCTTTTCCTCTCTTACTTTGTCTCTGAGCCAAATCTGACAAAAGTAAGATTTACACAGTGTTCCTCCCCTTCCCTAAATTCCCTCAGATATATAGATTTTCTTTGCCTCTTCATTGGATGTAGTTTTCTTCTTTTTAATCTTCCCTTTTCCCTATACTATCCTTTTTCTATTTCTACTTCCCTTTTTTATATTATATCAGTAAAATAAAATTATACATGCGCTCTTTATGTATGTCCATAACAGAAATATAGTTCTCAAGAGTTCTTTTTACCTTTTTCTGATTCTCTTGAGTCCTATGATTAGAAATCAAATTTTTTGTTAAGATCTGTTTTTTTTTCCTTAGAACCAAATGGAATTCCTCTGTTTCATTAAATGTCCATCTTCTTCCATGGAAGAAAATGCTCAGCTTAGCTGGTGGTTTATTCTTGGCTGCATCCCAAGTTCTTTTGCCTTTTAGAATATCAGATTCCAGGCCCTTCGATCTTTTACTGTGGAAGTAGCTAGATCTTGAGAGATCTTTATTGTGGCTCCTCAGTATTTGAATTTTTTTCTGGATGTTTGTAATATTTTTTCTTAGCCTGATAGTTCTGAAATTTAGCCACAATATTTCTTGGAATTTTTATTTTAAGGTCTTTTTCAGTAGGTGTTCCATGAATTCTTTCAATAGCTGTTTTACCTTCTGATTCTATTACAACTGGGCAGTTCTCTTTGATGATTTCCTGTAAAATATTGTCTGGGCTCTTTTTTTCATCATAATTTTCAGGAAATCCAATAATACTCAGATTCTCTCTCCTAGATCTATTTTCCTGATCTGTTGTTTTTCCAAGCAGGTTAACATTTTTTTTTCCATTTTTTCATTTTTGGGGGGTTTTGCTTGACTGATTATGTCTCAATGAATCATTAATTTCTATTTGTTCAGTTATGATTTTTAATGAGTTATTTTCTTCATTAGCTTTTTTATTACTTCTTTTTATATATGTCCAATTGAGTTTTTAAATGAGTTGTTTTTCTTTGTGGGATTTTTTTCCATTTCATTATTTTTTTCCCTGAGTTATTTTCTTTTTCCAATTTGTGAATTGGAGTTCTTTCCTAGGAGTTCTTTATCTTTTCCAATTTACAAATTCTGTTTCCCTGGGTGTTCTTTACCTTTTCCAATTCACATTTAAATAAGTTGTTTTCTTTTTCCACTTTAACAATTTTTTCTTTTAGTGAATTATATGCCTTTTCCATACTCTCTTGCAGAGCTTCTCTTTCCTTTCCCCATTTTAGTTCTAGCTCCCTTTTAAGATCTTTTATAATTTCTCCTAGGAGAGCCTTGTGTGATAGGGACCAGGTTCCATCCCACTTTGGGGTTTTGTCTGGATACTGTCTGCTATTAATCTTCTTGAGGTTGAAAATCTGCTCTCTTTCTGTGTAGAAGCTATCTATGCTTAGCATTCTCTTGCCTTCTTTACTAATTTTTTAAGCCTTTATGGTCTGCCTTCAGGGCAAGGAAGTTACCAGCTTCCTCTGCAAACAGAGATAGATAAATGGATAGTAGCTGTCCTGCAAACAGGCTGCAAAGAGGTCTGAGCTGGGGAAGTGCCCTGGGAAGAGCCTGACAATGGAAATGTCTATGCCCTGAAAAGCTTGGTCACACTGTGGAAGTTCTCATGACTCCAGCAGAGCCCCCTCTTCTCCCTTGTGCAGAAGTGTGACTGCCCTGTGCAAAAGTTCCGTGATGCAGAATGTGACTGCAAAGCTGTGCTGTGGTCTATGCTGAGTCACTTCTGGGTGTAGCCACATCCTGTTAAACTCTGGCGTTTTTTGGAATACTTTGGCATTTGTGTAAATTTTCTTCTGATCCACTGCTTTGCAACCAAAACAGAGCAGCCAAACTGTGGTAGAGTCCTCTTTGCAAATTCTCCACACCCAGTGACTACCCTTGCCCTGGTCCACTCAGTGTGCTAGCCTCTGTGTTTTGTCTCCCTGCCTGCACTGGCTTGCTCCCCCCAATCAGGAGAAACCTTTTCTGGTGATCTTCCAGATTATCATTGGCTGGTAATTTGTTGTACTCACAATATTCACGGATTTTTACCATTCAAACACTATATCTGAGGCTAAATTTGATAATTAGTAGTGAGGTTAGAAGAGGAACTTAGAATGATGCGTTTGTCTTCTCTACCATCTTGACTCTGCCCCCAAGACAATTCTTAAAATTCAGACAAAATAGAATCTATTGATAATTTACAGCTAAATTTCCAATTTCAACATACACAGTGTTGTAGAAGTTATTGACTCAACCTTAGTTTATGAGATTCCTTAAATTTTAATTAAATATCCCAGACAAATTGAATTACCATATGGTTATTTTCCAATTTACACAAATTATTTCTTTTTTGTGAGCAAAGAAAAGGTTAAATTCCAGTTTTTATTGATAAGGCCCCCAGAAATCTGACTCAATAACCCACAAGCAACCTGTTGTTGACAGAGTTTTAAAGTAGCATTGAACTGATTTTCTATTTTCCTAAAGTTCCAAAACTCTTAAATCTTCTTGTCAACACTCTCCATGCAAATAGATTACAGTTTATTTATTCCTTTCACTGGGCTTTGATTAGAACTCCTTTAAAACTGTTTTTACTACCATATCTTAAATAACAAATTTTACTGCACTTAGTACATTTTCTCTCTCTCCCTCTCACCCCTTGTTCCATGTATCCCTGCTTCGATCAGGGAAGGAGGGAAAGGGGAAGAAAAAAAAGAGAGAGTCTTTTTCCTTTATATACTATCCTCCTAATCCTGGATTATAAAACCTAGCTTATCACCCTAATTTAGTTGAAGTTGCATCCAAATTATTTTACATACATTCATATACACACACAGATCATTTAACTTGACATTGGCATTGTATGTTGGGCACATCTAAAAATCTATATAAAGTTACCAAATATTAAGCAAAGATATTCAATAAAGCAGTTAATCTTCATATAGAATTTATTTTATGCTAAGCACTTTTCCAATCATGCAGTCTTCACAATAACAATCATTATTGCTCTTTACAAATCAGAAAACTAGGCAAAGATAAAACAATTTATCATAAATTACATAGCTAATACTTTTATGTAGCTGAAACAGAGAATGGAAAGCTTACCAAATCCAGAGCCTGATTGGCTTTCTCACCTCACCTGCTTGGTGCTTCTGGGGAGATCTGGTTCTTCATTTGAAGAACAGAACCTATTGAAGCTTGGGTCATTGTGCCAGGAGAGCCTTTTGATGATAGTTTCAGGTGTCAGTGCTCAGGTTGTGCTGACCATGGGGCTTGATTTCCACTCCCTCAAACTGAGTTGGGGAGGTGTTTGAGCAAGGTTCTATGGGGGTTCCCATGACTGTTGCTGCTTCCTCATATCTAAAAGAGAGGCAGATTTTGAGTTTCCTTACAGTGTTTCAGAATTGACTTTTCTTTTTTTTTTTTTTTTTTTTATTTAATAGCCTTTTATTTACATGATATATACATGGGTAATTTTACAGCATTAACAATTGCCAAACCTCTTGTTCAATTTTCACCTCTACCCCCCACCCCCCCTAGATGGCAGGATGACCAGTAGATGTTAAATATATTAAAATATAAATTAGATACACAATAAGTATACCCGAACCAAAACGTTATTTTGCTGTAGAAAAAGAATCAGACTCTGAAATATTGTACAATTAGCTTGTGAAGGAAATCAAAAATGCAGGTGTGCATAAATATAGGGATTGGGAATTTAATGTAATGGTTTTTAGTCATCTCCCAGAGTTCTTTTTCTGGGCATAGCTAGTTCAGTTCATTACTGCTCCATTAGAAATGATTTGGTTGATCTCGTTGCTGAGGATGGCCTGATCCATCAGAACTGGTCATCATATAGTATTGTTGTTGGAAGTACAATGATCTCCTGGTCCTGCTCATTTCACTCAGCATCAGTTCATGTAAGTCTCTCAGGCCTTTCTGAAATTATCCTGTTGGTCATTTCTTACAGAACAGTAATATTCCATAATTTTCATATACCACAATTTATTCAACCATTCTCCAACTGATGGACATCCATTCAGTTTCCAGTTTTAGCCACTACAAAAGGGCTGCACAAACATTTGTGCACATACAGGTCCCTTTCCTTCTTTATAATCTCTTTGGGATATAATCCCAGTAGTAACACTGCTGGATCAAAGGGTATGCACAGTTTGATAACTTTTGAGCATAGTTCCAAACTACTCTCAAAATGGTTGGATTCGTTCACAACTCCACCAACAATGCATCAATGTCCCAGTTTTCCCTGCATCCCCCCAACAATCATCATTATTTTTTCCTGTCATCTTAGCCAATCTGACAGGTGTGTAGTGGTATTTTAGAGTTGTCTTAATTTGCATTTCTCTGATTAATAATGACTTGGAGCATCTTTTCATATGACTAGAAATAGTTTCCATTTCTTCATCTGAGAATTGTCTGTTCATATCCTTTGACCATTTTTCAATTGGAGAATGGCTTGATTTTTTATAAATTAGAGTTAATTCTCTATATATTTTGGAAATGAGGCCTTTATCTGAACCTTTGACTATAAAAATATTTTCCCAGTTTATTGCTTCCCTTCTAATCTTGTCTGCATTAGTTTTGTTTGTACAAAAACTTTTCAGTTTGGTATAATCGAAATTTTCTATTTTTTGATCAGTAATGATCTCTAGTTCTTCTTTGGTCATAAAGACCTTCCCCTTCCACAGGTCAGAGGTAAACTATCCTATGTTCCTCTAATTTATTAATAATTTCATTCTTTATGCCTAGGTCATGACCCCATTTTGACCTTATCTTGGTGTACGGCGTTAAGTATGGATCAATGCCTAGTTTCTTCCATATTAGTTTCCAATTTTCCCAGCAATTTTTATCAAACAGTAAGTTCTTATCCCAAAAGCTGGGGTCTTTCGTTTTGTCAAAGACTAGGTTGCTATATTTGTTGACTGTTTTATCCCTTGAACCTAATCTATTCCACTGATCAACTAATCTATTCCTTAGCCAATACCAAATAGTTTTGGTAACTGCTGCTCTATAATATAATTTTAGATCTGGTACAACTAAGCCACCTTCATTTGATTTTTTTCATTAATTCCTGAAATTCTTGACCTTTTGTTTTCCATATGAACTTTGTTGTTATTTTTCTAGGTCATTAAAATAGTTTTTGGGAGTCTGATTGGTATAGCGCTAAATAAATAGATTAGTTTAGGTAATATTGTCATCTTTATTATATTTGCTCGCCCTATCCAAGAGCATTTAATATTTTTCCAATTGGTTAGATCAGACTTAATTTGTGTGAAAAGTGGTCTGTAATTTTGCTCATAAAGTTTCTGATTTTCCCTTGGCAGATAGATTCCTAAATATTTTATATTATCAGTAGTTACTTTAAATGGAATTTCTCTTGTAACTCTGACTGTTGGATTTTGTTAGTGATATATAAGAATGCTGATGACTTATGTGGGTTTATTTTATAATCCACAACTTTAGCAAAGTTGTGGATTATTTCTAATAACTTTTTAGCAGAATCTCTGGGATTCTCTAAGTATACCATCATCTCATTGGCAAAGAGTGATAATTTGGCTTCCTCATTGCCTATTCTTATTCCTTTAATCTCTTTCCCAGCTCTTATTGCTATAGCTAGCGTTTCTAATACAATATTAAATAGTAACGGTGATAGTGGGCAACCTTGTTTCACTCAGATCTTTGGGAATGGTTGCAGTTTGTCTCCATTACATATGATGCTTACTGATGGTTTTAAATAGATGCTGCTGATTATTTTAAGGAAAAGTCCATTTATTCCTATACTCTCAAGTGTTTTTAATAGGAATGGATGTTGGATTTTGTCAAATGCTTTTTCTGCATCTGTTGAGATGATCCATATGGTTTTGTTAATTTGTTATTAACATGGCCAATTATATTGATAGTTTTCCTAATATTGAACCAGCCCTGCATTCCTGATATAAATCCTACTTGATCATAGTGTATTATCCTGGAGATGATTTTCTTTAGTCTTTTTGCTAATATCTTATTTAAGATTTTACCATCAATATTCATTAGGGAGATTGGTCTATAATTTTCTTTCTCTGTTTTCAGCCTACCTGGTTTAGGTATCAGTACCATGTCTGTGTCATAGAAGGAATTTGGTAGGCCCTTCATTCCCTATTTTATCAATAATTTATATAGCATTGGGGCCAATTGTTCTTTAAATGTTTGTAAAATTCAGATGTAAATCCATCTGGTCCTGGGATTTTTTCTTGGGAGTTGTTTAATTGCCTGTTCTATTTCTTTTTCTGAAATGGGACTATTCAAACCAATTTACTTCCTCCTGTGTTAGTCTGGGAAGTTTGTATTTTTGGAGGTAGTCATCCATTTCACTTAGGTTATCAAATTTATTGGCATAAAGTTGAGCAAAATAACTCCTTATTATTTCTCTATTTCCTCTTCATTGGTGGAAATTCTCCCTTTTCATTTTAAGACTACTAATTTCATTTCCTCCCTCCTTTTTCTAATCAGATTTACCAAAGGCTTATCTATTTTATTGGCTTTTTCATAGAACCAACTCTTAGTTTTATTAATTAGTTCAATGTTTTTTTCTTTCAATATTTTAATTTCTCCTTTTAATTTTAGAATTTCCAATTTAGTATTTGATTGGGGGTTTTAATTTGGTCTTTTTAGTTTTTGGTTGTAAGCCCATTCATTAATCTTTTCTTTTCTGTTTTATTCAATGGCCTCTAAGGATATAAAATTCCTCTTATTACCGCTTTGGCTGCATCCCACAAATTTGTATGATGACTCATCATTGTCATTATCTTGAGTGAAATTATTAATTGTATCTATAATTTGCTGCTTCACAATCATTCTTTAAGATGAGATTGTTTAGTTTCAATTACTTTTTGGTCTATTTCCCTAACTTTTGTTGAATGTAGTTTTATTGCATCATGATCTGAAAAGAAGCATTTACTATTTCTGCTTTCTTGCATTTAATTTTGAGGTCTTTATGTCCTAATATATGGTCAATTTTTGAATAGGTTCCATGAACTGCTGAGAAGAAAGTATATTCCCTTCTATCTCCATTCAATTTTCTCCAAAGATCCAACATACCTAATTTTTCTAATATTCTATTTACTTCTTTAATTTCTTTCTTATTTGTTTTGTGGTTTGATTTGTCTAATTCTGAGAGTGCAAGGTTTAGATCTCCCACTATTACAGTTTTGTTGTCTATTTCTTCTTGCAACTCTCTTAACTTCTCCTTTAGGAAGTTGAATGCCATACCACTTGGTGCATATATGTTTAATATTGATATTGCTTCGTTGTTTATGCTACCCTTTAGCAGGATGTAGTTTCTTTCCTTATCTCTTTTAATTAGATCAATTTTTACATTTGCTTGATCTGAGATAAGGATGGCTACCCCTGCTTTTTTGACTTCACCTGAAGCAAAGTAGATTTTGCTCCAGCCTTTTACCTTTCTCTATATGTATCCCCTGCTTTAAATGTGTTTCTTGTAAACAACATATTGTAGGGTTCTGACTTTGATCCAGTCTGCTATCTGCCTCCTCTTTATGGGGAGTTCATCCCATTCACATTTACGGTTAGAATTACTAAATCTGTGTTTCCTGCCATCCTAATAACCCCAGATTGTGCTTTACATTCTTGCCTCCCAACCCTCTTTCCCCTTTTAAACTTATGTACCCTCTTGATCACGATCTTATCCTCTTTATAATCCCTCCCTCCCACCTTTGAGTCTTTCCCTTCTTTCCCTTATTCTCTTTCTTTTGCTTTTCCTCTCCCCGTTTTAATGAGGGCGAAGAGATTTTCTCTAAAACAAATGTCAATTATTTTTTCTTTGAGCCACTCTGATGAGGTAAGATTCACACAGTGTTCTCCCTCTCTAATTCCCTCAGATATGATAAGTTTCCTTTGCCTCTTTGTGGGATGTGGTTTCCCTCTTATATCCCTCCTTCCCACCTTATTCTGCCGTCATCCCTTTTCCATATCTACTTCCCTTTTTTATGTTATATCAGTACAATCAAATTTTACATGTATTCTTTTTGTATATCCACAACAAAAATACAGATCTCAAGAGTTATTTTTACCTTTTCTGCATCTCTTGAGTTCTATGCTTGGAGATCAAATTTTTTGTTTAGTTCTGGTTTTTTCTTCAGAAACAAATGGAATTCATTTGTTTCATTAAATGTCCATCTTCTTCCCTGGAAGAAAATGCTCAGCTTAGCTGGGTAGTTTATTCTTGGCTGCATCTCAAGTTCTTGTGCCTTTCGGGAATATCCATTCAGGCCCTTCTTTCCTTTAATGTAGAGGCAGCCAGATCTTGGAGTGATCCTTATTGTGGCACCTCGGTATTTAAATGGTTTTTGGCTGCTTGTAAAACTTTTCCTTAATCTGATAGTTTTGAAATTTTGCCACAATATTCCTTGGGTTTTATTTCAGGGTTTCTTTCAGAAGGTGTTCGATGAATTCTTTCAATGCCTATTTTACCTTCTGATTCTATTACATCTAAGGGCATTTCTCTTTGATGATTTCTTGTAAGATAGTATCTAGGCTCTTTTTTCATCATAGTTTTCAGAAAGTCCAATAATCCTCAGATTATCTCCTAGATCTATTTTCCAAGTCTGTCGTTTTGCAAGTAGATAATTCATGATTTTTTCCAGTTTGTCATTTTTGTTTTGTTGACTGAGTTCTTGCTGTCTCAATGATCATTAGTTTCTATTTGTTCAGTTCTAATTTTTAAAGAATTATTTTCTTCATTAGCTTTTACTTCTTTCTGTATATGTCCAATTGAGTTTTGAATGTATTGTTTTGGTCTGTGGAATTTTTTCCATTTCACTAATTTTTTTTTTAGTGAATTATTTCTTTCCAATTCACAGATCCTACTTTCTTGGTGTTCTTTCTCTTTCCAATTCACGGATCCTACTTTCTTGCAGAGTTCTTTGGCTTTTCCAATTCCAAATCCTACTTTCTAGTGAATTCTTTATTTTCCAATTCACATTCTTACTTTCCTAGAGATTTTTATTTTTCCATTCACCAATTTTGTTTCCCTGCACTTCCTGGGAATTTTTTAACTTTTCAATTCAGTATTTCAGGAAGTTGTTGCTCTCTTGTAAGGCTTCTCTTTCCTTTCCCCATTTATTCTTCTAACTCACTTTTTGGACTTTTAATGGTCTCTTCTATGAGATATCATGTAAAGGAGGACAGTCTGATGCATTTTTGCTGTTTGAGGGTCTCTTCGGGTTTGCATGACCTGCTCTTTTTGCATAGAAGCTGTCGATCGTTCTTTTCATCTTTTTATTCATGTTTTAAAGCCTTTAGGGTAGGTCTCCTAGGCAAGGGGTTACCAGCTTCCTCTGCAGAGCAGGGAAAGATGTAAGCCGATTTCTGGCTCCGAGGTATGGGAGTGCTCTGAGTGAGTTTTCCTTCCCCCAACAGGAAGTGGATTCAGCACTGGCGGAGCTATCAAACTGCTTAGTAGGGCTAAGTGGGTTAGCAATTGCCCTCAGCTAGAGACTAAGGGGTGAAAGTGTCACTGCCCCAGGCCGGAGCCTCTTGTGGGACTGTGAGTTATAGCAGCTGACCGCAGACCACAGACTGCAGACCGCAGACTGCAGACCGCCCCGAACTCTGCCCCAGTGTCTCTGCCCAATGCAAATCGGCCCTGGAAAAGCTCTATGGCCCCAAGCCGAGCTCCCCACTGTGCAGATTGGAGGCTAACCTGGGCTGCGTCCTCCTGCCGTGCAGGATCACAACTGCCCCAAGGTAAAGCCCGTACTGGGGGTTGGGGCTGCGCGCTTGTGCTGAGATCTTTGCCTTCACCCTCGGTTTGAGACTCTCCTCAGAACCTAATTTCTCTCCCCGTCTGCGCTGATCTCCCCCCTGGCCCCGGAACCAACCTTTTTTGGCAAGACTGCAGATTTTCTTTGGCCGGTGAGTTGTTCTACTTCTTATCTTTTCGAATTGTAGCAGTCAAGACTATGTTTGAGGCTCGATATAATATTGATAAAGAGGGTAAGAGAAGAGCTTAGAAAGTCGTGTGTGTCTTCTCCGCCATCTTGGCTCCGCCCTCAGCATTGTCTTTTCTTAATCTGATCTGAGCTAATAGAGTGGCATGAACTATATCATCTTGTTATGAATGCTCACAACTGAGGATACACTCAGCGTTACAGAGACTGAAGAAGGCTGAGGGATCAGAGTTGTTGCAAGGGTCCCTCAATACATTTTGAATTGCTTTCCCAGTGGAGCAAAAGTGTTAGCCAAAAGTTGCTATTTACTCTCTTTTTTTCTTTCAGAATGGAGTGAATTTCAGTTGCTTGGGATCCCCCGCTATAGCATTGAAGGAAGAAAAAATGGGGGACTTACCTTGTCAAGGAGGGGATGAAACCAGGAGGGTGAGATTCTACCTGTACAGTACCCTCAAATGTTTAGGTTTAAAAGGGACCCAAAAAGTTGGGGTTGCAGACTGGTGCTGTGAGGTATCTCAAAAAAAATTTGCAAGCTTGAACTTATGTCCAAGTCAAGGGTTAAAGTTAATTATAATTGTAATGTCAATTGAAGCAGACCAAGTTTCAAAATGATTTAGCAAGAATCAGGAGCAAGAAGATAAATTTGTAGGAAAAGAAAGAGAAATATGGTTTTTCAATGACATACTAATTTTGTAGCTTAGAGTTGTAGTCTGGCATGCACCTCAATATTGAATTTTATGGTTTAGAGGTGGGATTGAGGAGTAGTCTGGTATGCACCTCACCATTTGGTTCAGAAGCCCTACTATCATTGACTAACAAACTGTTATTCAACAGTCAGCAATTTTGCTAGGACTCTATTACAGTATAAAGGAGATTTTATGATCATTGACAGATTGTTAGAGCAATAGTACTACTAAGGTCTTGTAGCCTCATCACTACTATATTTTCCCCTAAACCTGTACCTTATCAATACCATTTTAAAAGAATTTAAAACGTACAGGTTCCTCTAAGTATCTTTGAAAATAATCCTGAAGCTTCAGAGAGTTCATCCTCTATCCTGGAAGCAGGGTTTAACTTTAGCAAGAGGAAACTGCTCTGAAACTCTAGAATCACAGGGTAAAATAGAAATTGAAAGAAGACACTAATATCTTCCTGAAATACTTTCAGGAATATTATCATCAAATTCTAGAGCACCCAGGTCAAGGAGAAAATACTGCAAGCAGCCTGAAATAAACAATTAAAGTGTAATGGAGCCATAGTCAGGATAACATAATATTTAACTACTTCTATATTAAAGAACGGGATGGCGTGGAACATGATATTCCAGATAGCAAAGCAGGAAGGATTACAAGAAAGATGCATATAATCCTTGGGGGAAGGTCATGAATATTCAATGAAATAGAGGATTTTAAAGCATTTTTGATGGAAAAATAAGAACTGAAAAGAAAATTTGACTTTCAATTCAAGACTCTAGAGAAGCATAAAAAAGCAAACAGGAAAGGCAAATTATAAGGGATTTAATGAGGTTAAGATCTTGACATCTCTACATGGAAATGTCATACTTGTAACATAAGAAGTTCTCATTGCTTGGGCAGTTACAAGTATATATAAACATACAGCATAGGTGTTAATTGAGTGTAAAAAGAATAATATTAAAAATAAAATTAAGAAGTAAAAGAACATACTTGGTGAAAGGGAAAAGGAAAGGTATAATGGCATAAGTTGTCTCACAAAAAGAGGTGATAATGGAACGGAAGAAGGGGAAGTAAGGGGGACTAAGTGAAACTTACTCTCATCAGATTTGGCTCAAAGAGGGAATAACATATACAATCAGTTGGGCATAGAAATGTAACTTATTTTATATTAAAGTAGGAGGGAAAGGGGATAATAAGTGAAGAGGAGGATATGATATGATATGGTATGATAAAGGGGAGGATAGATTGGTGAAGGGAGTGGTCAAAAGCAAATCACTTTTGAGAAAGGACAGGGTAAAAGGAAAGAGAGTAGAATAAATATGGGGTGGATGTAGAAAAAATTAGTTAGCAAAATGAAGGTGAAAAAATTGGGGGGCAAATTTCTCTGATAAACGCCTCATTTCTCAAACACATAAAGAATTTAGTCAAATTAAAAATAAGAACAATTTCCCAATTGAGAATAAATAATGGAAAGACATGATGAAATAATCTATCAGTCTATCTATTTACATACATACATATATCAGCATATACATGAATATATATATATAAATATCAATATATAGATACATATATACTTCATATCTCATAGCTTTACTAAAAGGACAAAAAAAGAAAATGAAAAATGGTGAAGGGGTGTAATGTTCTCGTTTGGTTTTCTGGAGGTCTTTAAGCAGCCTTCTTTCAGTAAAGTAATCACCCCAAGAATAGCCACTTGTTAAAGTCCAAATCCCTTATTATCTTTTTCACAATCTAGTTTCCCTGCCTGGGGCCTGGGAAAGCTTTCTTAGAGGCCTTCCAGATCAGCCTTGGTCTCAGTGAGGAGAGCAGGACGCCAGCCGCCAAGAGTTTGATGAAGATGGAATGAATCTGTCTCTCCTTGGCTCTGAGAGCTTGAGTGCTTGTCTTCTCTGGCTCTGAGTCCCAGATTATATGTTCTACACTGAGAATAAACCAATTGTTATATCACTAGGAAATCATTATTTGTTGTAAGATTAAATCAATCATACTGAATTTAGAGAACTATTAAGCACCATGCTAAACTAAATAGTCATTGTCTTTATCAATTCCACTGACTTAACACCTGAGAATCCTTGTTTCAGAGTTCTGACCCATAACAAAGGGGATTTGGGAAAAATGATATATTGGTCTACTATTGGTTCAACCATTCTATAGAGTAATCTGGAACTATGTCCAAAAGGCTAGCAATGTCACTATTAGGTCTATAGTCCAAAAAGTAATCTTTAAGAAAGGAAAAGAACCTATATGTACAACACATATTTATAGTAGTATAGTAGCAAGAGCTACTATAAATATTTTTTGTACATATATAAATATGTTTTGTACATATAGGTCATCAGGAATCATTGGATTCCTGGCACATGAACTAATGGACAATGTGTAAATGTGTAAATTCTCATGTTAATTCATATTGTTTGTTACATTACTACTAGCCTGTGTTATATTGCTATGTGCTTATGTAACTATGTGTAATGCCTCCCATATTGATGGATTTATGGGGGCAAAGAATTGAGATTGATGGATTGTTCATGAATTGAGAAATTATATTATATGGTTATGCTGGAATATTATTAAGTTATAATTAATAACAAGCAAGGTGCTCTTTAAAAACAGACAAAAAACAAAAAGACAAATCCTGGAAAATCTTCCAATAGCTAATGTGAGGTCAAATGCACTGTGTTCAAAGAAACAATAATATAGCATGATCAGCTATGAACATCTAAGCTGTTCTCAGCAATAAATGATCCAAGACAATTCTGAAGGATTTACAATGAAAAAAAATTTATCCATTCCCAGAGAAACAGTTGATTCAGAACAACTGTTCTGAATACAGTTTGAAATACACTTTTTAAACTTAATTTTTGTTCAGTTTTTTTTTTTTTTTTTGGTCTGTATTCTTTTATAATAGCCTATTATGGAAACATTTTATATGATTACACATGGATAAACTATATCAAACTGTCTCCTCAGTAAGAGGCAGTGGAAGGGACAAAAAGAGAATTTAGAACACAAAGATTTTAAAAATTAAATTTAAAAATTGTTTTTACATGTAACTGGAGAAAAATAAAATCCTAAAGGAATTGTTAAAGAAGTACAAATCCTTAAAGAGAAAAATAACTTCTTAATGAATATTATGCCAGTGGTAAAAAAAATTACAAATATTTAAAAGTACAACATACAATTAGAAAAATTCCATAGCATTATTTTAATAGATAATTACTTTTTAAATTATTATTCCATTAAAATGTGTTCAAACATGATAGAATACCATTAAAATGTCACATTAAAAATAGGTACATTTGTTTCAAAATATCCCATTGTAATTGGGAAGCATAGAATACATATTTGATTGAAATATGCTCAGTAAACTATGTGATACACTGATGAATCAGAAACAAAACTTCTCCCCTGACAAAAGTAATTGTCCACTACTTATATTCATAGTAAATTTTACAATTACAAGATACAACAAATTTATAATAATCATATTATGGCAATAATTCACCTATAAATTTCTATAAATATCTCTTTATAGTTCAATCAAATGTTTCAGTAGTATATTGGAAATTCGCATTGTATTACCACAAAAACTTTCAGGGAAAATGTAGATATTAATTCATTATAAATTATTCTTTCTAATATTGTAGGATAGAATTGAGTCCACTTTGTGAAAGTTCCAAAATATAGGGTTTTTTTACCAAGTAGGGAGAGACTTCCTCATTAATATTGCCATAAAATGGAATGGACAACTATTAGATGTGGTAGATTTCCCATAACAATGTGTGTAATAGGAAATTCTCAATAAGCCATTATCAGAGACAAAATAGAGGAGAATCATTTTGGCGCTAAATGTATTAAATGGATTCTGAAATTTGAGAAATTATCATATTCTTTAATAATCTCTCTTTCCCCTCCTTAGAATCTAGTCATTGCATTAAGAAAAAAAATGTATAATATGTATATGTGTATTAGATATGACACAATTATCATGCTAGACTTTTTCTTCATTTTTCCCAGAAATTACATAATATGTAAGTGAAATTTAAAAGATAAAAATCTGAAATGAATTCACTGCAAAGTATAAGTACCTTAAGGTACTATATTTGAAATCTTTAAAGAAACATGCAGTTAATTCACTTCTCTATATTTGCATCTGTGAGAATTACTAAGCATGAAGTTAACACTTAAGGATAGCCATATCTTTTTAGCCAAGCCAGATACAAATATTAAGATTTTTAGATTGTGATTTTGAAATCAAAGCTTTCCTATTATACTAAAACATCTGCTATTAAAAATATTTTTCAATGATGTGTTACTTTCAAGAGGCAAGTTTTAATTCTGAGTATCCTTTAAGTAATATCAAGAATATTCAAAGGAACCTGAGTGGATTTTTATCTACATTTTTTAAACTTAATTTTTAAATTAAAGAAAAAATAATTTCTAGAAAAATTTTGCTCACTTTTAACTCTTCCTATCTAACCACTGTTTTTCAGCAATAAAAATGATTTTATGGGCCTAGACACATACTTTGTTTTTTAATTTGTGGTTTTTGCAGTATATTATGTAACCAGGATATAAATGTTTCACAACATATAAGGAAAACATGAGGTTATTAGGTTATAAATCACAATTAATTTATCTAACAAGAATTCAATTAACTACAGAATTTTTACAGCATTGAACAAAGGATGTGGAGTTCAATTTTTGAAAAATTATCACATGGACTGATGGGATATAATGCTATATATTCTCTTGCTGCATCCTTCTTACTTTTACTATTTTATTTCAAAATTCAATTTGTCTCTGAAAATATATATGCACACATAAGTATTCTGCTTCTGTAGATGATTTGTAATTTTTTTACATAACTAAGAGCATCAGTATGACTTACTAGAATTGTGATATCAACATACATAGTGCTTTAGGCAAATGTTTAAAAAAATCCAAGTATTTTTAAAAGATGCTGCATTACAAAATACATTCTTATTCTTTAGTCAATTATAATAGAAACCAATCCATGCTTGATTTGAGTTTAACTTCTGTCTTTTGTATTTATAAGGTATGGTTTAGTACAAAGATAAGGTTGCAGATTGTTTCCCTCCAGCTACTTCATGTCAAGCACAAAATTAATTATATATGTCCTAGCAGATGCTACAAATCAGCATTTTTAAAAAAGCAGCAATCCATCTAAACTAACCTACCAAAATGAATCTTACTAAATATTACATCTTATTTTCATTCCTTCCTTAAGCAGTTCTGTGTATATCATTATACACAACATTAATTTATAATTTTGCTGATTTTAATTTTGATGGAATTTAAATTTCCTTGTTTATATCATATTCTAGAGTAGGTTCCATTCAATTATTATTCTTTTTGTGTTGGGAATAATAAAAAATGGAGTCTAAAGTCTGTGTTCTCATAATAGTTTTACCACCTTATTAACTAAGATACTGAAAAAAAGTGAGCATTTTCTCATCTGTAAAATGAGAAATAGGAGTACATAACCTCCACAGCTCTCTCCAATTTTAAATATATATATATATATATATATATATATATATATATATATATATATATGTTCTACAGAAAAATAATTATTAATCTTTGATTCTAAAGAAGTAATATAATCAATGTTTTATATTAGGAACTTCTTGGTAAAAATTTTTAAATTTACTTTATATATTAAAAATATCTTATCTGTGGTTATTGGCATGGGAAGTCCATAAAACAGAAGTATTTACTTGGATTTTAGCACCCAGAAGCCACCTCTCTCCGTTCATCCATCCATTTCCATTCTCCATAACAGTACACAATTAATTTTAATGACTCCTTTTACAGCCTGGCCTCAAGAGTGCTTACTTCCTAAAATTCAATGGCCATATCTTAGATCATATTATAATCACTTGAAATTATTTTACCTTTCAGATTACGTTATAATAACAAATTTCCCTCATTCCACCATCTTACTTGTCATTTCCTTTGTTGTCTTTTCTCCTATTTATCCTTCATCCCTTCTTTATTTCTTCTTCTTGCATGCTTTTCATTCCTTCTTTATCTTTCTTTTGTTCTTTTATTTCTTTTTTTCTTCCTTATTTTCTATCTTTACTCTCCTTTCTTTCTTTTTGTTCTTTCTTCATTGCTTCTTATTTAGGTTCCTTCCTCCTCACTTCTCCTCTCTGCTACAAATATTTATTATATGTCTGCTTTGCAGTGTTGGACCTAGGTACTGACCAATATACTATGTTCAAATAAAGTATTATCTTTGTTGTCATGAGGTATTCATTCAAATATGAGAATCAAAGATAGTAAGAGAACTATGACAGTTCATCATAATGGATAAATGCATTTAGAAAGTTATAAAAAGAAAATTCTATATGAATTTTCAGAGAAAAGTATTATTGTTGTTTAATCAACTTTGAGATGGAAGATTACATGAAGGAGGGGCATATCTATACTTTTTGGAACATGGATAAGAATTAAACAAAATAAATCAAAGAATGATGGCTTTCTAAGAACAGTAATTTTGATCAAATTTTGATCATGGAGCAGACGCCATTCATGAAAAATTTTAAAAGAACAGCATACAATCAATCCTTGGCTAGAGGAGAATGAAAAAGAAACTAATAAACATTTATATATTTATATGGTACCACTTATATGCCAGACGCTGTGTTTAGTGCTTACAAATATTATCTCATTTGATCTTTGTGAGATCTCTGGGAAGCAAGAATAAAATTATCCCCTTTTTACAATTGCAGAAACTGCAAACAAATGCTAAGTGACTTGTCCAGATTCATATACAAGTGTATAACGCTGGATTTTAATTCAGATCTTACTGACTTCAGTAAGTACTTTAACCACTGTGCCACCAGCTTCCTCTAGGGCTTACAATTAACCTATTATTAATATCACATCTTATAAAAATAACATGTGATAAAGTTAGAAAGATTAGGGACTACCAGTTTATGGAACCTTTGAATAACAGACAGAAACCATTAATCTATATTAAAGAGACACTACGAAGATGCTGAAAATATTTGAGCCAGATTATTTATGTATATCTATCCATTCTTGAGAAAATCTATTTTGTTAAAATGAATTAGTGTGAAGGGATTAGAAACAGTAAGATCTCTTAGAAAACCAGTAAATAATTCAGACTGATCATAATAAGGGGCTTGTATAGATTGGTAGCAATAGGAATAAGTAAAAAGGGACAAATTTAATAAATATTTGGAGATTATTTTTAACAAGATTTGATATCTCCTTTGATAAGAAAGGTAAGAAAGAAAGAAAACTGCTATAGGAATGGGTGGTGAGGATGTATTTGGAAGGGAGAAGAGAAATCAAAAGGTTTTAACTAGAAAATGGAAATGTGATAGGGAATTGATAAGTAGGAGAATTGTTAAATAACATTAATAAATCATGTGAGGTTGTAAAATATATATTTATGGTGGGTAAAATACATTGGGTTTCATAATTTTCTCAATGAACACATAATGAAAATATCTCGCCCCTTTCTCTAATTTTTTTTCCAATTCTAACATTTATGATGACAGTGTTTATTGAAAATAGAGCTGATGGCAAATGTGTGTATATATGTTTGTGTAAAATGTACAATGCTCATTTTAGAGCTCACCTACTACTTTTTATCCTTGTTAAGTTTGTTTGTCTATAGCATTGTTTACTTACCTGTTTTTTACTCAATTGAATCTTTAGCTTCTCTATTTTCCACAGAAGAGTAGCTGCTAATTTTTCTGTAGTACTAATAATTTTTGTGAATTTACAGAGTAAACTTTCCAAGGGCAAAAAATTATTGTTTATTTCTAAGAACCAAGGTTAGGGTAAATTAAAATAAAATATGGATAAAAATTTAATAGAAAACTAGAGGCTGTAGTTCTATTTTATATAATTTTTAAAAATATGTAAAACTAAAATTTAGTGCCACTAGAGGTGCCTAACCTAGTTGACCTTAGAATGAATTCTATAAGCCATGATTCATTCTCTTTATCAGTGTCATTACAAATATACATATGTATCTATCTATCTATCTGTCTATCTATCTATATACTATATATAGTGACATTAACAATTATATATCTCTCTATATATATACTATATACATGTGTATCTATCTATCTATCTATATACTATATATAGTGACATTAACAATTATATATCTCTCTCTATATATATATACTAAAAATATATAATATATATCATATCTAATATATAACATAGTATATATTATATATTATGCTATATATTAGATATAACATAATATAATATTATATATATAAGTATATACTATATATAGTATATATATAATTGTTAATGTCACTATTTATAGTGCTTAAAGAGTAATTTTATTTTATAAGTTCAGAATATTGTTCTTCCATAATACAAAACCAAATAAAGCATGTAACCAGATTTTTTTTTTATTTTTCCAAAACAATGGTAGTTAGAGGACAATAAAATATGTTCCTTCAGGTAACCTAATCTCTCTCCATCACAAGTCTATTGGAATTGGCCTGAATCATCTCATTGTTGAAAAGAGTCAAGTCCATCACAGTTGATAATCACATAATCTTGTTATACAACATTCTCTTAGTTTTACTCACTTCACTTAGCATAAGTTCTCATGTAAGTCTCTCTAGGCTTTTCTGAAATAATTCTGCTGATCATTTCTTATAGAACAATAATATTGCATTAAATTCATATACCATAACTTATTCAGCTGTTCCCTAATTGATAGGCATCAAATCAGTTTCTAGTTCTTTGTCACTACAACAGGGCCTCTATAGATATTTTTGCATATGTGGGCACTTTTCCCTTTATTTATGATCTCTTCAGGATATAGGTCCAGTAGAGACTTTTATGGATCAAAAGCTATACACTGTTTAATCGCCCTTTGGGTATAGTTCCTACGTTTAAAATTATACATAACCTAGCAGCAGCTAAAAAAAGAGACCACAGGTCTTGGAACATCATTTTTTGAAGAGCAAAAGAATTAGGGTTGCAGACAAAAATAATTTACCCAGCAAGGTTAAGTACAATGTAGAGAATCAGTCAAATTTATAACAACACAATTTATACTCCAACAAGTAAATGGTCAAAGGTTATGAATTGACAATTTTCAGATGAAGAAATTAAAGTCATCTATAGTAAAATGAAAAAAAAAAAGCTTAAAAATACTTTTTTATTTTTTAAATTTATTTATTTTTATTTATTATAATAACTTTTTATTGACAGAACCCATGCAAGGGTAATTTTTTTTACAACATTATCCCTTGGGGCGGAGCCAAGATGGCGGAGAAGGCACACGCGACTTTCTAAGCTCTTCTCTTACCCTCTCTATCAATATTATATGGAGCCTCAAAAATAGTCTTGACTGCTACAATTCGTAAAGATAAGAAGTAGAACAACTCACCAGACGAAGAAAATCTGCAGTCTCGCCAAAAAAGGTTGGTTCCAGGGCCAGAGGGGAGATCAGCGCAGACTGGGAGAGAAATTAGGTTCCGAGGAGAGAGATCATTATATTCTTCAACAACAATACTATATGATGACCAGTTCTGATGGACCTGGCCATCCTCAGCAACGAGATCAACCAAATCATTTCCAATGGAGCAGTAATGAACTGAACCAACTACGCCCAGAGAAAGAACTTTGGGAGATGACTAAAAACCATTACATTGAATTCCCAATCCCTATATTTATGCCCACCTGCATTTTTGATTTCCTTCACAAGCTAATTTTACAATATTTCAGAGTCTGATTCTTTTTATACAGCAAAATAATGTTTTGGTCATGTATACTTATTGTGTATCTAATTTATATTTTAATGTATTTAACATCTACTGGTCATCCTGCCATCTAGGGGAGGGTGTGGGGGGTAAGAGGTGAAAAAATTGGAACAAGAGGTTTGGCAATTGTTAATGCTGTGAAGTTATCCATGCATATAACCTGTAAATAAAAGGCTATTACCTAGATGGCAGGATGACCAGTAGATGTTAAATACATTAATCCCTTGCACTCACTTCTGTTTCAATTTTTCCCTCCCACCCTTCACTCCCTCCCCTAGATGGCAAGCAGTCCTATATATGTTGAATATGTCATAGTATATCCTAGATACAATATATGTATGTAGAACCAAACTGTTTTCTTGGTGCACAGGGAAAATTGGATTCAGAAGGTAAAAATAACCCGGGAAGAAAAACAAAAATGCAGTGTACATTCATTTCCCAGTGTTTTTTCTTTGGGTGTAGCTGCTTCTGTCCATCATTGATCAATTGAAACTGAATTAGGTCTCTTTTTCAAAGAAATCCACTTCCATCAGAATACATCTTCATACAGTATCGTTGTTGACATATATAATGATCTCTTGGTTCTGCTCATTTCACTTAACATCAGTTTATGTAAGTCTCTCCAAGCCTCTCTGATGGGCATCCATTCATTTTCCAGTTTCTAGCCACTACAAACAGGGCTGCCACAAACATTTTGGCACATACAGGTCCCTTTCCCTTCTTTAGTATCTCCTTGGGGTATAAGCCCAGTAGTAGCACTGTTGGATCAAAGGGTATGCACAGTTTGATAACTTTTAGGGCATAATTCAGATTGCTCTCCAGAATGGTTGGATTCGTTCACAATTCCACCAACAATGTATCAGTGCATCCCCTCCAACAATCATCATTATTTTTACCTGTCATCTTTGCCAATCTGACAGGTGTGTAGTGGTATCTAAGTTGTCTTAATTTGTATTTCTCTGATTAATAATGATTTGGAACAAATCTTTCATATGAGTGGTAATAGTCTGTTCATATCCTTTGACCATTTGTCAACTGGAGAATGGCTTGGTTTCTTATAAATTAGAGTCAGTTCTCTATATATTTGGAAATGAGGCCTTTATCAGAACCTTTAACTTTGAAGATGTTTTCCCAGTTTGTTGCTTCCCTTTTAATCTTGTTTGCATTAATTTTGTTTGTACAGAAGCTTTTTAATTTGATGTAATCAAAATTTTCTACTTTGTGATCAATAATGGTCTCTAGTTCGTCTTTAGTCACAAATTTCTTCCTCCTCCACAAGTCTGAGAATTAAACTATCCTATGTTCTTTCAATTTATTTATAATCTCGTTCTTTATGTCTAAATCATGGACCCAGTTTGATCTTATCTTGGTATATGGTGTTAAGTGTAGGTCCATGCCAAATTTCTGCCATACTAATTTCCAGTTATCCCAGCAGTTTTTGTCAAATAATGAATTCTTATCCCAAAAGTTAGGATCTTTGGGTTTGTTAAACACTACATTGCTATAGTTGACTATTCTGTCTTGTGAACCTAACCTATTCCGCTGATCAACTAATCTATTTCTTAGCCAATACCAAATGGTTTTAGTGACTGCTGCTTTATAATATAGTTTTAGATGAGGTACAGCTAGGCCACCTTCATTTGATTGTTTATTCATTAATTCTTTTGAGATTCTTGACCTTTTATTATTCCATATAAATTTTGTTGTTATTTTTTCTAGATCATTAAAGTATTTTCTTGGAAGTCTGATTGGTATAGCACTAAATAAATTGATTAGTTTAGGGAATATTGTCATCTTTATTATATTCACTCGACCTATCCAAGAGCACTTAATAAAAAAATATTTTTTTATTAGAGAAATGCAAATTAAAACAACTCTACAGTATCATTATTGATTAAAATGTTGGAAAAGATAATGATAAACATCGAATTGTATGTAGGAAAACTGGGACACTAATGTATTGTTGATGGAGTTATGAACTGATCCAGCTACTCTAGAGAACAACTTGAATCTATGCCCAATTATTTACAAAACGTGCATAACTTTCATTCAGCAGTGTCCTTACTGGATATATATAAGAGATCCTAAAAGACAGAAAAGGATTCACAAGTACAAAAATGTTTGTAGCAGATTTTCTTAGTAGTGTCAAGATACTGGAAATTGCATGGACACCTATCAATTGGGGAATGAAATGGAGTATTATATTTCTATAGGAAGTGATTAAGAAGATGTTATCAAAAAAGCCTGGAAAGACTTACATGAATTGACAGAGTGAAGTGAGCAGAAACTAGGATTGCACACAACAGAAAGGTGACGTGATAATCAATCATGATAAATTTAGCTCTTCTCAGCAATGCAGTAAACTTGGGGTGGAAAATGCCTTTTATATCCAAAAAAAAAAAAATAATTAGGGAATTGAATGTGGATCAAAGCATAATATTTTTACCTTTTTTGCTTCCTTGCTTTTTCTTTCTTGTAGTTTGTTCCTTTTGGTCTGATTTTTTTTTCTTTTTATAAAGTGACTATTATGTAAATATGTTTAAAATGATTGTGTATATATAAATATCAAAATATCAAAATGCTGTCTTGGTGACGGAGGAGAAGACAAAAGATAGCGGGAAACTTGAGCTCAAAATTTTACAAAAATCAATGTTGAAACTATCTTTACGTGTAAATTAAAGATTTACATTTACATTTACAATGAATTGACAGTCCTTAGATTTTTGTAGCAAAAAGATCAGATCTTAATAGAAAAATTGACAGATAATCTAAGTAATATATAAGGTGAAGATCAGGTCAGGATGTAGGAATGATAGTACTGGAATCCTATTCTCATCAGATCTGTGTTAAAGAGGGAGCAAAATATCAATCTAGAAGTGTATAAAAGTATTCAAAATTTATAAATAAATAAAAGAATTAGAGAACACGATAAGGAGGTGAGATTAGAAAGGCATATAGATCGAAATTTAGCAAGTTGGGAGAAGAAGAAAAAGGAGGGACCCTTGAAAGAGTGAATAGAAAAATGAAAAGGAGGGTAAGAAGGGGGGAAAGTGAGAGTTTTGTTAAAAAGGTATGGAACAAATAGGTAGTAGTTAGAAGTAACGTAGAGGACAAATAGTATAAAAAGTGAGGTTGAAAAGGACAATAGTGAGGAAAAATAAGATGGAGGGAAGTTCACGAATACTAAATATAATTTTGAATGTAAATGGGATGACTTCATCCATAAAACAGAAACAAATAGCCAATGGATTAGAAATCAGAATCTGATGACATGCTGCATATAGAAAACACATTTTAAAATGATATACATAAAGTTAAAGGATTGGAGTAGAATGTATCAAAACCTTCTGTTACTGGCTAAGAAGTATATAAATGGATCAGTGGTACAGAATAGATATATTCTACAGTAGCAAACACATAGTAACCCAGTGTTTAATCGGTGTAAAGACTTAAGTTTTGGGAATACGAATTTATTATTTGGCAAAAAAAAAAAAAAAATGTTGGTCAGTAAATTGGGGATAGACCCATATCTTACATTATTTACTAGATAAGGTCCAAAAGGACCCATGAGCTAGATTTAAAGGGAGGTAATACAAGAAAATTGAAGAACATGGAATATATTATGTAACAGACTTATGGAGAAATGAATAATTTATGAACAAATAAGATAGTGTTGTGAGATGTAAAATACATAATATCTATTACAATAAATAAAAAGTTTTGTTCAAATAATTATAACTATTAGATTGGCTAACATTGTAGAAGAAAATGACAAACTTTGGAGGGGATGTGGAAAAATTGGGACCTTTATTCATCATTTGTGATCTGTGAACTGATCCAATCATTTTTGGAGAGAGATTTGGAATTATGCCTAAAGATATAAACTAAATCCTTTGTCACAGAAATATCACTATTAAGTCTATTTCCTAAAATAATTAAGAAAATTGGAAAAATGTTATAAAATATTTGTAGCAGCTCATTATTGGGGAGGTGAGAAATTATGGAAATTACAAGGATGCCCATTAACCAGGAATTGACTGAAACAATTGTCGTATATGGATGTGATGACATATTCTGCTAAAAAAATGAGCAGGACCAAAAGAACTTTGTATAAAATAATAACAGTATTGTTTTAAGAACAACTTTGAGCAACCAAGTCAATCTGATTATTACAAATACCCAAATTAACCACAAAAATCATATTAAAAAATGCAGTTTGAATCCAGAAAAAAACCAGATGCATATACATGGACACATGCATGGACATGTGTACGTATATGTGTATATGTACATATGTGTATGTGTGAGTATATGAACACAAACAGTTTTGAGTCTAATGGTAGTCAACTCAATGTTTGAAGTCAGAGGGGAGAAACAAAGAAAGCTACATGAATATATTTTAAAGAAGTCATAAATTATATATAATAGATGTGCAATTCCAGATGCTATCCTCTGTTTTTCAAATCCTCTTTGTTAAAGATTTTTTTATTATTCCTTAAATCCAAAATGAAATAAACAAATTAAAAAATAGTCACTTAATTTTCCACATTTTTTTCCCAATGAGATAAATTCAGAGATAGTTAAAGTGTGTAGTGAACAGAAAATTAAACTGTTAATCAGGAAGACCTGAGTTTTAATCTTTCCTTACTGACACTGTGTTATTCCAATTTATTATGGGAATTTTAATTAGATATATTTTAAAATACCAATTCAGCAACCTACTAATATCTCATAAATTCTTAGCAATAGAGACTATTTAATTGATTCAAACTGAATTACAGATAATTTTATTATTAACTGGAGAAGTGCTAATTTTGTGAAATTGAAAGATGGATGGAGGAAATAATATTTTTATAAGATGATAAAATTCAAGTTCTTAAAATGAAGTATGAATAAAACATGATTAGAAATAAATTTAGATAAGCAACATTTACCAGGATTAATAATGGGAATGACATAATTACAACAAATTATGACAAACAAAAAAATGTAAAGAAGTTAAATGTCTAAAAATCTCTAAGTACTTCTTTTTAACAAGTGTTGTGAATAAGGGAAGGGAAAAGGAAAATTTCATCATAATACAGGAAAAAGAGAAACCCATCTGGTTAGCCCCACAATGCTAAAGAGAACTGTGGAGTCAATATAAAAATTCACAGCAAGACAAAAAGAAAGAAAAAAAAAAGCAGAAAGATGTAATTGATTTAATTTTTTTTATTAAGAAGATTCTTTTTACAAATGATACATGATCTAAGGCTATGAACAGGAAGCTTTCAGGAAATCCAGATTATTTCTAACCATATAATAAGAATATATGCTTCAAATCACTGTTGATCAGAGAAACACTAATTAAAGGAATTAGAAGTTTCAACCTTACACCATCAAATTAACAATGATAATAAAAATGAAGTGATAAATGTTGGAAGAATTGTAGTTAAGTAGGCACAATGATTTACTTGATGGGCCTTTCAATGGTTTCAATAATTCTGAAAAGTACTTTGAAATTTTACACAAAATATTGCTGAACATTGTCATCCCTTTGACTCAGTTATTTCACTGCTAGGCTTATTAAGAAATAAAGATTAAAAGGCTATATAGGTACAAAAATATTCATAGTAGTTGTGAGAAGAGTAACACATTGTGCTTTAATTATATTAATGGAATTCAATTGTATTTATGCTGTAAAACCAATATTATAAAATAAAAAAATCTTAAAGAGTTGTGTAAAATGATGCAAAATGAAATTAGCAGAAGTACCAGAACAATTTATGTATTATGAAAGCAATGTTACATACAAATACACACACACACACACACACACACACACACATACAAACTTTGAAAGCAACAAGACCTGTCATCAATAATTATTCCATAATTCCAGAGAGGACTTACAATGAAACATTGCTATCTATGTTCTAATGGATAGGTGATGAGATATTTCTTTGAATACAGGCAATAAGGGAACTTTTTGCTTCAGTATATATACTTTTTAGAGAAATTTCTTTTTCATAAGATAAAAGGCAGGAAGGAGAGAAAATAAATGTCTGTAAAAAATAAATATAATTAAAGAACAAAATTTTTTGTTGTTCTCTTTAAATGAAAAAAAGGAAGTCATAAATAACAGACTATGATCATTATATATAAGTAAAGCATTCCACTGTTTAGTAAGTCATCTTTTAAAAACATCTTTAAAAACCATCTTTTAAAAATATAAGAAAATAATACAAAAAAATGTTGGCCCAGTAATATCAGACTTAAAACGATATTATAAAGCAGCAATCATCAAAACCATTTGGTATAGAGTAGTGGATCACCATAATAGGTTAGATGCCCAAGACACAATAATTAATGATTGTACTAATTTAGTATTTGATAAAACCTGAAATTCCACCTCATGGAATAAGAACTCACTATTTGACAAAAAAAAATTTCTGGGAAAACTGAAAAATAACATGTCATAAACTTGGCAAAGATCTACATCTCACACCTCAGATCAAAATAAGTCAAAATGGGTACATGATTTGGGTATAAAGGGTGATGCGATAAATAAAGAGAAGAAGGGATAATATAACTATCAGCTCTTTGGAAGGGAGAAATATATGACCAAAGGAGAACTAGAGAACATTATGAAATGCAAAATGGACAACTTTGATTATAAAGAAATTTAAAAGTTTTTTTTTTTCCTCACAAACAAAACTAATACAAACAAAATTAAAAGGGAAGTAAAAAAACTGGTAAAATAGTTTTCAGTCAGTGTTTCTGATAAAGGTCTCATTTCTTTTTTTTTTTTTTATTGTACAATTAGCTTGTGAAGGAAATCAAAAATGCAGGTGGGCATAAATATAGGGATTGGGAATTCAATGTAATGGTTTTTTGTCATCTCCCAGAGTTCTTTCTCTGGGCGTAGCTGGTTCAGTTCATTACTACTCCATTGGAAATGATTTGGTTGATCTCATTGCTGAGGATGGCCAGATCCATCAGAACTGGTCACCATATAGTATTGTTGTTGAAGTATATAATGATCTCCTGGTCCTGCTCATTTCACTCAGCATCAGTTCGTGTAAGTCTCGCCAGGCATTTCTGAAATCATCCTGTTGGTCATTTCTTACAGAACAATAATATTCCATAATATTCATATACCACAATTTGTTCAGCCATTCTCCAACTGATGGGTATCCACTCAGTTTCCAGTTTCTAGCCACTACAAAGAGGGCTGCCACAAACATTCATGCACATACAGGTCCCTTTCCCTTCTTTATGATTTCTTTGGGATATAAGCCCAGTAGTAACACTGCTGGATCAAAGGGTATGCACAGTTTGATAATTTTTTGAGCATAATTCCAAACTACTCTTCAGAATGGTTGGATTCGTTCACAACTCCACTAACAATGCATCAATGTCCCAGTTTTCCCACATCCCCTCCAACAATCATCATTATTTTTTCCTGTCATCTTAGCCAATCTGACAGGTGTGTAGTGGTATCTTGGAGTTGTCTTAATTTGCATTTCTCTGATTAATAATGACTTGGAGCATCTTTTCATAAGACTAGAAATAGTTTCAATTTCTTCATCTGAGAATTGTCTATTCATATCCTTTGACCATTTTTCAATTGGAGAATGGCTTGATTTTTTATAAATTAGAATTAATTCTCTATATATTTTGGAAATGAGGCCTTTATCAGAACCTTTTACTGTAAAAATATTTTCCCAGTTTATTGCTTCCCTTCTAATCTTGTCTGCATTAGTTTTGTTTGTACAAAAACTTTTCAGTTTGGTATAATCGAAATTTTCTATTTTGTGATCAGTAATGATCTCTAGTTCTGCTTTGGTCATAAAGTCCTTCCCCTTCCACAGGTCTGAGAGGTAAACTATCCTATGTTCCTCTAATTTCTTAATAATTTCATTCTTTATGCCTAGGTCATGAACCCATTTTGACCTTATCTTGGTGTACGGTGTTAAGTGTGGATCAATGCCTAGTTTCTGCCATATTAGTTTCCAATTTTCCCAGCAATTTTTGTCAAACAGTAAGTTCTTATCCCAAAAGCTGAGGTCTTTGGGTTTGTCAAAAACTAGGTTGCTATAGTTGTTGACTGTTTTGCCCCTTGAACCTAACCTGTTCCACTGATCAACTAATCTATTCCTTAGCCAATACCAAATGGTTTTGGTAACTGCTGCTCTATAATATAATTTTAGATCTGGTACAGCTAAGCCAAAAGGGTCTCATTTCTAAAATATATTAAATGTGTCAAATTTATGAAAAAAAAACCCAAATCATTCCCTAATTGATAAATGGGCAAAGGATATGAATAGAAAAATTTTAGAAGGTGAAATTAAAGCCATTTATAGTCATTGCAAAAATGCTCTAAATCACTCTTTGTTACAGAAATTCAAATTAAAACAACTTTGAGATACCACTTCATACTTCTCAGATTAGCTAAGATAAGAGGGAAACATAATGTTAGAGTGGATGTGGAAAAATTGTAACACTGATGAATTGTAGTGAAGCTGTAAAGTGATCCAACCATTCTGGACAACAATCTGGAACTATTCCCAAAGAATTATAAAATACCCTTTGACTCAGAAGCACCAATAATTGATCTTTATCCCTAGAAAATCATAAAGGAGAGGAAAGGACCCATATGTGCAAAATATGTTTGGGGCAGCTCTTTTTGGGTAGCAAAGAATTGGAAAATGAATAGATGCCCATCATTTTCAGAATCGCTAAGTAGTGGTATATTACTGTAATAGGATATTATTTTTCTATTAAAAAATTCACAAGCTGATTTTAGAAAGATCTGGAAAAGTTTACATAACTGATGTGAAGTGAAACAAGCAGAACTATAAATATAGGAATACATCAAAATTGTGAAATAATCAGCTATGAAAGATTTCATTCTTCTCAGTGGTTCGGTGATATAAGGCAACCCCAATAAACTATGGATAGAAAATATCATCTGCATCCTAAAAAAGAACCATGGAGATTGAATATAAATCAACAAATGCTTTGTTCACTTTTTTTTCTCTCTCTCTAGTGGTTTTCCATTTTGTTTTTATTTTTCTCTTCCAACATGAATCATAAAGAAATGTGCATCTAAAAAAGTCAATATACATATATAAACAGAAAAAAACAATTTTAAAAAATAAAAACAACAAAAAAAAGAAAATATATAATAAATTCTTCCTATTATATGTATCAACTGGAAATTACTATTGGAAATGAGCTAAAATGGTTTCTCCATTTTCATTAAATATACATTGACCCCACCTTTATGTTTTTATATATCTGTATATATAAAATATATATGCATACATTCATACATATATGTATTTATTTGTATATGTATATATGCATATATTTACATATATACAACACATATATAAAGAAGATAGAAAACTAGTAAGAATTATTTACTGATGAACAGCTAAATACTGATTAATATGGTATATTAAAAATATAATTTTGTGGGTCAGTGAAAAATAAGAAATAAAAGAAAAGGATTTATATGTACTTCTCAAGAGTCAGGAATGTGTTGATAAATGTTTAACAACTAGTTTTCCCAGCAGTTAGGGGAGAAAGGATTTATAACACAACTTCAATTTAAACTGTATTATTACATTTTTCCAATATTTTCTTAAATATAGACTATTAACAAAACAATATATCAAGTTCTGATTTAAAGCTTTTGTCAATTCCCCAGTGCTTATACTGAACATTTGCCAAATGGCTTTAAGCTGGCTACAGCCAACCTCTGTTAGCAGACTGAAGAACAAAATAACATTGACTACAACCATATAAATAAAAAAAAAACAAACAAACAAACAAAAAAAAAAAAAACTGATCCCTGAACAACTAAAAAGCAGAAAGTAATCATAGGGGAAACTTAACTCTCTCATCCAAAGAGAGAGTCAGGGCAAAAATGATTTACACATTATTTTACTGGATCATTGCATTAGTATATTTTAACTATTTTTCTCTCCAAGGAAGATTTCAATATAATAGGCAAAAAAGTCACATAAAAAGACAAATTCTTAATATAATTTATGTATAACTTTAAATATGATTTTTGCATTGTATATTGTTTCTCTTTTGGTATTTATAATGAGAGGCAGCTTAGAGAATTAAATTTGGGTTCCAGATGACCACGGTTAATATACTACCTCAGATATTTAACTAGCTATATATATCTCTGAGTTTCTTAAGTCAGGCCTATCTGTTCCTCTAAACAGGAAAAAAGAAAAAGATAGGGACTTAGGGGACATAATCAATTTCCATTTTTCATTGTCATGACCTTAAAGAGGAAATAAGTATGTCAGTATGGAATTTTCAGAAAAGTCAAAACCAGAAAGAGTCATATTTATTTTTAATTATAAAGGATAATGAAAATAACATTCAAATGCATTAGACAAAGCAGGGTGAGACAATATAGATTTTACTATGTGATTGACAGGAAGGGAAAATTTACTATATTAATCTGGTGAAAAACCAGAGGCCTCTAATTTCTTCATTTCTATGTTTTTCTCTCTTTTAAATGTTAACGTATAGAACATTTTGTTAAGCAATTGGCAAGTTCAATGAAGGCAAAAAAATAAAATAAAAAGGAAAAATATATAGTGTAAAAGAATGTATTCAAGTCAGCAGGAGCTGATTACACCCGAGGGTACTTAAAGACCTAGAAGATTTTATTATATTTTTTTTAAAAATCACAGAGGAGACAAGTCCTTGTGAACTAGAATAGAGAAAATGGGGTGCCCATCATTAAAAACAGGAGAAAAAAAAGAAGTTTGAAGCTGGAAATTACAGACCAGTCAGCCTATCTTAATCAACAAGGGAACAACTAGAACAAATGAACAAAACATCCATAAAGTGTGTCCCCCCAGTGTGTTCAATTTGTCTTGCTGCTGCCTGCAACTGTTTGTGGCAGTGTAATAACATAGAAAGGGCAGAGGATTAGTGTGCAGAAAAGCTAGATTTTCATCCCTGCTCTGCTAATTATTTGTTATGCAACCTTGGATAAATTATTTAGCCTGTCTGAAACGTGTTTTCATAATTTTCAAATGGGAAAAACAATGCTTGCCTTACTTGGAAGATTTTTCTGAGGCGCAAATGAGATAGTGAATGCAAAAAATAGTAGGATATCAGAGTGCTTTATAAACTGGAAATGTTATTATCTCTTACCTTGATTTTTCTCATAAAGTTAACGATCTCTGCTTGACAGTTCTGCAGAAGATTTCAACCCAAACCCGCTTAATAGGCCTTGGATAATGGTATAAAATAGTGAAAAATAAAAATTTAAAAAATGAACTTTGGCTCAGTGAACCTGGACTCAAATCCCAGTTCTGATAAATATTTCCTATGTGACCAGTGGACAGCAATGTCTTTCCTCTGTGTTTCATTTTTCTGATATGTAAAATGAGATAGCACTAAAATAATTGTCATTCTAAATCATATTAGATTATCTCCCTTTGTTTGCCATAGACCTATGTTTATTCTGAAATCTACTTTTTAGGCTCATACAAGCTTGATTATTCCACTACTTTGAAATTTTAAAGCACAAAGTATAGCTTTCAAAATCTTGGAATGGTATATTAGTGCTATCATCATCATTATCTTTTACCTAATAATATTTATTAAGTAGTTACTATGTTCCAGGCACTATGTTTAACACTGAAGATACACAAAAAAGTCAAAGTTCCTGGTTTTAAGGAGCATCCGGTAAATTAAGGAAATAGCACATAAACAACAATATACAAAAAAGCTGTATTGTAAGATAAATTGGAAATGATCAACAGAGGGAACCCTTAGTATTTTAGCTGGTACTTGAAGGAAATCAGGGAATCTAGAAGGGGGAAATGAATAAGAAAAGAAATCTATATAGAGTTTAGTGATTTAAAGAGAATAGATTTGGGAGGTGGAGTATCTTTTGTGTGTAACTGCAGAAGCTAATGTTACTAGATCATTCAGTAAATGATGGGAAGTAAGGTAAAAGAAAAATGTTTGAAAAGTTAGGGAGTGGTATGCAATTAAAGAGTACTATTGTGCTATGAGACATGATGAGCAAGATAGCCTCAGAAAACATCTAGAAAGAATTCCATAAGCTGATGCAAAGAGAAATGTACTGAGTACAAAGAAATAGCAATATTGCAAGATAATCAGCTATGAATTACATAACTATTCTCAGCAATACAATAATCCAAGACAACTCTGAAGGACTTATGATGAAAAATGCTATTCATACCCAGAAAACGAATTGATGATATCTGAATGGAGATTGAAGCACTTACTTTTTTCTTTTTACTTTATTTTTCTTCAGGGTTATTTGTTACTTGAGGGTACTATATTTTCTTTCACAATCTAACCATTATGGAAATGTTGTGCATGTCTACATATATATATAACCTAAATTGAATTGCTTGCATTTTAAATATAGCTGGGGGTGCTGAAAGAGTCAGGGAAAGAATCTAGAATGCAAGGTTTTAAAAATGGATGTTAAAATTGTTTATATGTAACTGGAGAAAATAGAATATTAATTTCAAAAAGTAAGTAGTGGATTATGAAATGCTTTCAAAGCAAAATAGAACATTTGATAGTTAATTTTGAATGTGACAGAAAATTACTGCAGTTTAAGAAGATAAAAAAAGTGGTGAGACCTGGGCTTGAAGATCACTTTTAAAGTTGGGTGAAGGATGGGCTAGAGTGAAGAGATATCAATTAGCAAGTTATTGCAGTAGTCCAAGTATGATGAAACAAAAGCCACAAGGAGAGTGGTAGTAGTATCACAAGAGAGAAGAGAACTTTGTAAGAGATGGTATAAAGGTAAAATTAGCAGACATTGAGAATATTTTGGATACAGACGGTAAAAGAGAATAAGAAGTTAAGGATGATAGACTCTTTTTTTTTCCTTGTCTGTAAATATATTTCCAAATTTCAATCACTTGGAGTACATTAAGCACATATTATATGCCACAAATTCTTTAGGTATTCGGGATAGAGATATTCATAAGTGACCTCATGGTATCAAGGACTTTACATTTTACTGATCCTTCATCTCTGCTTTTCGGAAATATTTGGGTTACTTCTTAAGACATAACCAATTATTGTTTGATTGTTTTAGTATGTCTCTTGGCAAATAAGTACACTAAATTATCCCTACATGCTGAATTGAGAGATTTTTCTAGCAAATCTAAAACCTATTTGAAGACCTGTTTTCTAATATATAAAATATAGCATGTTATATTCTCAGTCACAGTAGAATAAAAACATGGCAAATATAATTGAACTCTATTGCTGCTAAAGTGTCATAAATATTGAAAGTAATATAAAAGAGTTGAGGCAACAACCCACCCAAACTCTCCCAACATTACTCTCTAAACAACTTTAAAATAAATAGTCAAATAAATATGGGTCAGTATAGCCAACAAAAGGCCAAGTGTGAACTTTTTTTGTTTTTCTACTCCAAAATAATTTAAGAGGTACAAGAGAAAGGGCTATGCCTGGAGCACATGTGGCAGCAGCACTAGCAGGTAGACTTTGGAGGTAACTGCAATAGTAACAGCAGCTATGGAAGCTCTTGAAACAGAAACATTTCAAAATAGAAATAAGTATTAGAGTTTGTTGCTGAAGGAGAGCAAAGGGGCTTTCCTGGAAAAAGACCAGGAGAGCAGTACTCAGATCTCTCTTCTCTCTCTTGAAAGCATTAAAAACTGGCAGATCCCCAAACTGGCTTTGAAAACAACAGCAGCATGGAAAATTAATTGAAGTCAATGAGAGATTTTTCTCACTCCAAGGAGAAGAGAGTCTAACTTTAACCTAAAGATCAAAGTCAAGAAAAAGGTGAGAATAAATGAGCATATAAAAAAAACCTATTTAAAAAGTTACAATGAGTATCACATGAGATTTCACAGCTTTCAGAAACCCTGAATATGATATTTCAGAAGGCAAAGAAGGAAGTATTGCATCCAAAAATAACTCATCCACCAAAAATAAGCATAATCTATTAGAAGAAAAAAAGGGATATTTAATGATATATTCTTTTAATTCCTGATAAAAAGACTAGAGTTCTACAGAAAATTACAAACAAAAACACAAGACTCAAGACAAGCATAGGAAAAAATGGTTGGGGGAATATAACTAGTAAGAGATGTATGGGGAAAAAAAAAGATTGAAGAAGCAAGTTTCTCTGAAAAAAGGCTTCATTTCTGGTGTGTATGTGTGTGTGTGTGTGTGTGTGTGTGTGTGTGTATGTGTGTGTGTGTGTGTGTGTGTGTGTGTGTGTATACCTGGACTGAGGGTCTTATATGCTGATTTGATGCGATTGAGACCTCTTAGCAGCTTTCCCAGAGTCAATATGACTTGGGCTGAATACCCTTTATACCCAATAAGACTGACTTTTCTTGAAGTATTTTCAGTCTATCTTGAGTTGGAGAGGGGCTCTGTTCAGAGGTTTAGTACCATGTGGTTTTCAGGAGAAACTGGGAGAGTTCAAGACTTTGCCATGTTTTGAACTCAACTTTTAAAAACAAATCTCAAAAATTGTATATATATATATATATATATATATATATATATATATATATATATATATATGAAAAAAACTGGGCAAAATAAAAAACAAATTGTTAAATATTATCATTAATATAAAATCTTAGAAGGGGGTTATATAGACATAGGATATAGGTGTGAGTCAGTAATGTTGGGATGGTCTCCAAAAAATGGTGGCATGAAAAATTGTTATCACATAAAAAACAAGCAGAAGGAAAAGATTTTACAGTGGAGTGGAAAATTGGGGGGGGGTGGACACAATGTTTGAAATTCATTTTTTTATAAGTTATGGTATATGAATATTATGGAACATTATAGTTCAATAAAAAATGATCAGCAGGATGATTTCAGAGTGACCTGGAGAGACTTACATGGACTAAGTGAAATGATCAGAATCAGCAGATCATTCATTGTACACAGCAAAAAGAAGATTACATGAAGATCAATTCTGATGGGTATAACTCTTTCCAACTATGAGATGATTCAGACCAGTTTCAATGACCTTGTAATGATGAAAGCCATCTACAACCACAGAAGATTGTGGGAACTGAGGATGGATTATACCATAGCATCCTCAATCTTTTTCTTGTGTTTTACTTAAATTTTATATTCTTTCTAATTTTTTTTTTACTTTTTGATCTGATTTTTTTCTTTTGTAGTAAGATACTTGCATAAATATGTGTGCCTATATTGGATTTAGCATACATTTTTACCATGTTAAACATATTTTGGATTATATTCCATCTTGGTGAGAGAGTAGGGGAAAGGGAGGAGAATGGTGGGAACACAAGGTTTTTCAAGGATCAGGGTTGAAAAATTATCCTTGCATATATTTGGAAAATAAAAAATTTAATACAAATATAAAAACAACAAAAGAATAAAGTTGAGGTTCTTAATGGAAACCCTTAATTTGCAATATTGCACTAATCTTATATTTAATGTAATTTGATTTTGGGTGACCTCATCTTATGCCTACCAAATAAAAAAAAAACTACAACTGTTACAGTAAAAAAAAAAAAAAAGAAAAAAGAAAAACAATTTCATTCTAGTAATTGAATAAAAGAGAAAAGAATAGAATATGTGCATACATACACACACAGAAACATGCAGTCACACTCAGGTATAGAAACTTTCTTAGCTAAAAAGCAAGTAGGAGAAGATGATAAGACTAAGAAAATGTAATAAAAAGAGGGTAGATAAAGGAAAGCAGTTGTCAGAAGAAAAATAGACACGAGGAAGATTACCATAAAAATAAAAAAAGTGATAAAATATAGAATGTAGGGAAATATAACCAGAAAACAATAACATGTTGTTTACAAAAAGACAAACTTGAAAAGAAAAGAATCACATAGAAAATAAATAAATTAATTTATATAATAATATGAATAAAAAATTTTTGATAAATAAAACAATCTTATGAACTCAGTTGATCAATGGACCATCAAAATAAGGGGACCTTAAAAGTCATGGGAATTTTTTTGTTTTTGTTTATTAAGCTATAGTAGGATTTGGGGCCCAGTTTATCAGTTTAGCATTTGGTATTTGGATAAAAACTAAAATTTCATATTTTTCACTGAGGTTTACAGAACATGATACCAGCAAACAATGTTACATGTTGCAACATATGAGAGAAGACTATCCTTATAAATGGTGCTAAGTTTTTCATTCTGTACACTTTTTTATGAGCACTGTTACATAGATGTCTGGAAAGTGAGAAGAATCTCCCAATACTTCCAAGGAGAAACAATCTGCTCAACCTGGATTTATGAATCAGGTTTAATTTAAATCTCCAACCAAACAATGGATTACAAAACATAAGCTCCATTCTATTAAATTTGAATTAATGTAACTTACTTTCAGTAATGCAATATATTGAATACAGCAAAAGAAGGGGTTGATTCTTCAGAAATAAATCATCAGGCAGACTTAGCAAGGGAGATGGAGCAAATTTGTTATTGTTGTTGCTGTTTCCTTGTTAGTTTATTTGAATGTTAGTTCCTAATTTGTGAAATATTAAGGATTTCACATAAGATTTTACTTTATTGTGTATGTTATTGAATTTTCCTAATAACTGTCAAATTTACAATGAGTAATTACAAGAAATTCTAAATTTAATTCAACAAACATATTACCTATTTTGTGAATAACATATTAGCTGAAATTATGCAGGCTCTCTTGCAAATACACAACATAGATAATGAAAAATAAGATGACCAAATGTTCCATGAAAGTATATTTTGTATTGCCTTTGAGCATAAATGAGGAAGAAAAAAGAAGAAATAAAAATGAAAAAGAAGAAAAAATGATATATGACTAGAAAAAAAGATGGGTTGATCATAAAGTCAAAGTAAGAGATAGGGAAAATCCATATACTTCATAGACTCTATGCAAAAAAAAGAAAGAAAGAAAGAAAGAAAGAAAGAAATGTCCTCCATCAAATTTAAGTCCTCCAATGGAATATTTCCTGGAGTCCATGAGCATGAATTAGAGGGCATGGAAGATTTTAATCTGCATATTGATGCAATTATTACATTGCTGAGATAATAGACTGATATGCAATAACATACGTGAATATAAAGTATTATGCAAACATAATATTTATATAGAATAATATGTGTAGAGGCAGCTAGATGGCACAGTGTGTAGAGCACTGGCACTAAATTCAGGAAGACTTGAGTTTAAATCTGGTCTCAGACACTTAATACTTCCTAGCTATGTGATCCTGGGCAAGTCACTTAACCCCAATAGCCTCAGCAAAAAAAGAAGAATATATGCAGATACATATACATTACACACACCCATATACATGTCAAAATATGTATTTATGTGTGTGTATATAGTGACAAGAATATTATTTTAAACAATGCTTTTTTTGTTCAATCTGTGATATTAATTAAAAATAAATTTAAAATACTCGTGTGGATCAGCAGAGATTCCATAAATTATAGTCTCAGTAAATTACTAGCATATTAAGAGGTTATATCACAGTACCCAAAAAATGAAAAGGCAATATGTAAGGAAAGGTTTTATTAACTCTGAAGCTATTCATTACATTGCTCTGATTCTTTATAGTGATAACTTTAATTTGTGAAATGTTTTAAGTAGAGGATTCTGGGAAAATGTTGGAGTAGATCAGAAATTTTGAAGCTTTCTAGATTTCCCCCACAAACAAGATAAAATAGCATAATCAAGGTAAACATAGAGCAATACAAAGACATAGGGGAGAGCAATGATCTTTCTGGGATAATCTGAAAAGAAATATATCAAGACATAGTTTGACTTGTGTGATGTATAAACATTGACAGGTTAGTTCTTCTTAAACAGCAAGCAAAGAGGCTAGGGGCTGGCTGGGTTGGGAGGTAACCCAGGTTACAAGAATGTTCACCTTCCAGACAGTATGCATAGTCAGGCTTCTGAGAAGGAAAGACTGAGGGAACCTCTGCTGATAGAATGTCAGACACAGATGGGCTGTAAAAATGTGGCTCTGTGAGCAAAGGAATCAACACATAAATGATAAATTCAGAAGAAGTAGAGCAAGGATGCTGCTGCCTGTGGGCATTTAGAAGAGGCAGAGTTCTTTGTTTCAGGATCCAGGACAGAAGGGAAAACTAAAGGAAAATTTGAATCATAGGCACCAATCCCCATATCCTTGGACTAGAGTCAATTACACCATCAATCTACTATAAGTAATAGTAAAACAAATAAACAGGAAAAGGAAAATGAATCCAATTATAGAAAATTACTATGGGAATAGGGAAAACTAGGACTTATCATTAGAGGAGAATTCTGTAATAAAAAATAGCCTCTCCATATCATATACCAAGATAAGGTCAAAAATGGATTCATGACCTATGCATAAAGAATGAGATTATAAATAAATTAGAGGAACACAGGATAGTTTACCTCTCAGATCTGTGTAAGAGGAAGAAATTTATGACCAAAGAACAACTAGAGATCATTACTGATCACAAAATAGAAAATTTTGATTATATCAAATTGAAAAGTTTTTGTACAAACAAAACTAATGCAGACAAGATTAGAAGGGAAGCAATAAACTGGGAAAACATGTTTACAGTCAAAAGTTCTGATAAGGGCCTCATTTCCAAAATATATAGAGAATTGACTCTAATTTATAAGAAATTAAGCCATTCACCAATTGATAAATGATCAAAGATATGAATAGACAATTCTCAGATGAAGAAATTGAAATAATTTCTAGCCATATGAAAAGATTCTCCAAGTCATTATTAATCAAAGAAATGCAAATTAAGACAACTCTGAGATACCACTACACACCTGTCAGATTAGTTAGAATGACAGGGAAAAATAATGCAGAATGTTGGAGGGCATGTGGGAAAACAAGGACACCAATACATTGTTGGTGGAATTGTGAATACATCCAACCATTCTGGAGAGCAATTTGGAACTATACTCAAAAAGTTATCAAACTGTGTATACCCTTTGATGCAGCAGTGTTACTACTGGGCTTATATCCCAAAGAGATCTTAAAGAAGGGAAAGGGACCTATATGTGCACAAATGCTTGTGGCAGCCCTCTTTGTAATGGCCAGAAACTGGAAACTGAGTAGATGCCCATCAATTGGAGAATGGCTGAATAAATTGTAGTATATGAATATTATGGAATATTATTGTTCAGTAAGAAATGACCAACAGGATGATTTCATAAAGGCCCGGAGAGACTTACATGAACTGATGCTGAGTGAAATGAGCAGAATCAGGAGATCATTATATTCTTCAACAACAATACTATATGATGATCTATTCTGATGGACCTGGCCATCCTCAGCAATGAGATGAACCAAATCAATTCCAATGGAGCAGTAATGAATGAACCGGTTCTGCCCAGCGAAAGAACTCGGGGAGATGACTAAGAACCATTACATAGAATTCCTAATCCCTATATTTTTGATTTCCTTCACAGTCTAATTGTACATTATTTCAGAGCCCGATTCTTTTTGTACAGCAAAATAACAGTTTGGGTATGTATACTTATTTTGTATTTAATTTATATTTTAACATATTTAACATGTATTGGTTATCCTGCCATCTAGGGGAGAGGATGGGGGGAAGGAGGGGAAAAATTGGAACAAAAGGTTTGGCAATTGTCAATGCTGTAAAATTGCCCATGCATATGACTTGTAAATAAAAAGCTATTTTAAAACAATACCTTCTCCTACCCCAAATAGTGTTGCAGAATGGTCACCTTACTCTCCCCTCCCCCCCCCAAAAAAAAAGAAAGAAAAAGAAATCATAGAACTCAAAAAAGACTAGAAATCAAATGAGAGAGATTGGGAAATGATTAGACAAAGAAAAAAATAGCAAGAAGAATTCAAGAAAAACAAAGTTATGAAAAGAAAATCACATAGAAAAAGAGATGGAAAATTTTAGGGAAGATAATGACTGCTTGAAAACTAGAATATGGCAAGGGGAAGCCTGCAAAGCTAAAATAGAAGGAGAAATAAAAAATGTATTAAGAATTTAAAAATAGAAGAAATTTGTTATATCTCTTAAAGAAAAAGAGAACAGATCAGATGAACACATCAGGGAAAAAAATATACAAATAATTGTACTACCTGAAAATTACTATCAAAAAAAATTTTCCTGATGTGTTAGAACAAAAGGGGAAAGTAGAAATTCAAAAAATCCACCTGAAATTAATATAATTACCTGAAATCATATAAGGAAAACATTAACAGAAATATCATAAACAAATTTCAAAATCCCCAAGTCAAGGAGAAAAGATTATCAACAGCAACAAAAATCAAATCCAGCAGAGCTACAATTAGAATTACACAAGACCTAACAGTGATTGCATTAAAAGAGTTCTTCACTATATTTTGAGTAGCAGAAGAACTAAGGTGGCAGCCCAAAATATCATACCCAGCAAAGTTAAACATGATCTTAAATGACTAAAAAAGATTTTTCAAAGAATTGCTAGATTTTCAGGATTTGGTTGCAAAAAGACCTGAATATAATAGAAAAAGTGACATATAAAATTCAAAAGAAATAGAAGGGAACATTAAAGACTAATTTCAAAGGATTTAATAAAAACAAACTATATTTTATACTGAAAATATAAACCATAATTCTAAAAATGCCATTAGTAATTGGATAATTTGAAAAAAAAGATTGAGATAGAGCTAAGTACGATGTGATGCTAAAAATCAAAACCACATAGGGAAAGATGAAAAGAGTAATACTGTTTTATAAATGAGGTGCAAGAAGAAGAACTGACACAAAATAATTAGTTGGAGGAGGAACACAGGTAGTTTTCAAATCCTACTTTTATCAGGAATGGGTTAAATAGAGAAAAATACATATAGATATAGAAAGATAAAAAAGTCTTCTAAATTTATAAGTAAAATGGGGAGGGAATAAGATGTGGAGGTATATAAGAACGTGTAGGTTAAAGAGCATGGGATAAGATAATGTAGATTAATGGGAATAGGATAAAGAATGAGGAGAATGGATAAGGAATTGATGGAGGGGATGCAGGTTAAGTAAAAAGTTAACAAACAGAAGTAAAACAGAGGAATTGGGAGGGATATGACATAAAAGATATATACAAACAACAATAATGATGATTAGGAGTAGAATTTACTAGAAAAAAGCAGGAGTAGTAAGTATTGATGTCAGACAAAGCAAAGCTAAATAGTTTAAATCAAAAGAGAAACTTTTGTCACTATATGTCAGCCATGAGAATCAATCTTGTTTTAAATTATTTAAAATAACTAGGAAGTATAAGGTTGGAATATGGTTGTAGTAAAGGAAATGCTGAATTGGTAAATTTAGAAAAATTTGGAAAGACTTGGACTTAACAAGGATGTGGTAATCCAACTTCAGAGAAACAGAGAACAACCAATGACAGTGCAGCTGCTTTAATATAGATGTATTTGAATGAACATGTATGATTATTAATATCTATTTATCAGTATATAAGTATATACGTGTGTACATAGGTATATATAAACACATAAATTTGTGTGTGTATACATATTGGGGCTCAATTGTAGCCTTCTTGGGGGAAGTGAGAGGGAGGACCAGGAACCAAAGAATAAAGTAGAAAGTGCACAGCAGTGGACAAAAGAAAACCTATAAGGAAGCAAAGAAGAGATGGGAAGCTCTGAACACAATGTATAGTCTTTATTATATAGGCTTTCTTGAAATGGAAACATGGTCTCTTATTATAAAATATCTTATGTTGTGCTGTGCATCTGACAATGATTTTGTTTTCTTTTTGTTTGGTTTTTAGTATTTTTATTTTACATCTAACTTTTAAATGAATAAGTAAATTTAAATAACAATGTTTTACATTCACATTATTTGAAATTCATTCATTTTCCTTCAGTATCTCAAGTTGTATTTAGTAAAACCAATATAACTTATTAGTTTATTTAATCAATGAAGTAAATCCAAAATCTATTTAAAATATAAAAAAGAGATACTAGAATGAATCCAATCTTAAATAAGCTATGTACATAATTAAGACAGTATGTGATGCCCTTACTGCTCTACTAAATCTGTTGTACATAGCTATTCTGCTACTAATGTATTGTCAAAATTGTTGGCAGAAATTTTCATTAGCTCCTTTTCTGATTCATCCTTTGCTTTCTTGTTTCACATGTTGACAAGAAAAATAGTCCTAAAGTCAGATGGGATATTGAATCTGGTACCTTTTATCACAGTCAGAAAGCACAGAGAAATCCCTACTCATTGACAGTGAGCAGAGAAATTTTTTTTAAATAATTAAACCTTTTGAGAAAAGTTGCTCTGACTTGGACTTTTATGTCAAACACTATTTCCTCTAGAATTGCTCATAACAGACAAAATATAATCAGGAAAAATGAAAAGGGATAATAACAATGGGTTATTTCTTTTTATGATTAGATTTTATTTGATTTTTCATCATATTTGTGGTTAATTTTCAATTAATATTAATTCTACAATGTTTATATCATTTTGCTCAGTATTGTGGTAAAATAATTCATAATCCAAATCAAAAAAGACAAGTTCTCAATTCTATTCATGAAGTACATTGATACAAATCCATAGAATGAAGAGTAAGTTAATTTTAAAACAAAACAAATATTCATAGAATCAGATTTATATTTTATACACTGAAATGATAGGTGACAGATTTGTCTTATATGACTGATTTTATGTAGACAAAGTCTGCATTTCACATGCAAAATAGCCCCCTATTATCTCCAATATCAAATACTTTCCTGATTAGTATTGAGAGCCCTTACAATATAATGTGCTTCTTTAAAAGAAATATTTTTTTCTACATTACTCACCCCCCTCAACACTTCAGTTACACGGAACCCACTGCTATCCTGACCCAAGACTCCATCTCCCCACTCCTGAGCATTTTCACAGACTGTCCTCAATGGCTGGAATTCTCTCCTTCATCATCTTTATCTCCTGACTTCCCTGCCTTCCTTGAGTCTCAGCTAAACTGCTTTGAAATGGAACTTCTTGTGAGAAGCTTTTCCTAAAGCCCTCTAAAGATAAGCCTTTTTCTATATTAATTACTCCAATTTATCATGTTTACCAGTAGTATGTACACATAATTATTTACATGTTATTTCTCCCATTAACTACTATAGTCTTTGAAAACAGGGGCTATTAATTTTGGTATTCCCAGTACTATCCCAAAGAATTTGGTTCATAGTAGGCTTGTTTGTTGTGTTTGTTGACTGTGTGAATGTCTGTTCATATTCATTTCTCATCTATTCAGTCCCTTTCTGCTTGTTCCAGTGATTGTTTTTCAGTCTTGCATAGAACTTTCACTTCCCTACACTCCATACATCTCCTACTTTTTATTAGGTCTAAATAATAACTTCAAAGTTTTAATATTGATTTTTCACCAGGAAAATGACTGGAGTGAGGGGAACAGTTTAACTTCCATACTATAGAAGCCATTATTGGTCTGTATAGCAGTCATTTTCACCAATCACTACCAGTCTATTTTGTCTGATATTTCTTGAGTATCTTTACCTTTTCTACCTTTTCCCTTATGTCCCAGGATAGGTTAAAAAAGGAAAAGGAATAGTGGCTTCTTATCCTCCCTTTCATGGCTATATACATATATATATTTATATATATGCATATATATATATGTATATATATATATATATATATATATATATATATATATATATTCCTAGTTAAACATATTGCTCTTTTCCCTAACACAATTAGGAAAAGGAAATAAAATAAAACAAAAACAAAAACAAACAAACAAGTAATGTTATCCTGAAAGTTGCCAGGTGTATAAGCAGTAGGGTACTCATAATAGTTTAAAAGCCACCTTACTGGGGGAATATGTACACATGCCATATTTTTATTTGCATTCTCTATTTTCTCCAATAATTTCTTAAATTGTCAGGCAATAAAAAAAATTTAAGAAATCAACCCATTACTTGTAGCATTTGATGCTTTCTTTCCAGGTGAAAATTTAACAATTGGCTGTCTGACTCAGTTCAAGTGGTCTTCACTACACCTGAGTGTAATAAATTAAAGTCTTATTCCCAAAGTTGGGATCTTTGGGTTTGTCAAACACTAGATAGCTATAGTTACTATTTTGTCTTGTGAATCTGACTTTTCCACTGATCAACTCATCTATTTCTTAGCTAATATCAAATGGTTTTGGTGACCGCTGCTTTATAATATAGTTTTAGATCAGGTACAGCTAGGCCACCTTCATTTAATTTTTTTTTCATTAATTCCTTATGATTTTCAACTTTTTGTTCTTCCATATGAATTTTGTTATTATTTTTTTCTAGATCATTAAAATACTTTCTTTGGAGTCTGATTGGTATAGCACTAAATAAATACATTAGTTTAGGGAGTATTGTCATCTTTATTATATTCTCTCAGCCTATCCAAGAGCACTTAATATTTTTTCAATTATTTAAATCTGACTTTATTTGTGTGGAAAGTTTTTTGTAATTTTGCTCATATAATTCCTGACTTTCCTTTGGTAGATAGATTCCCAAATATTTTATGCTATTGACAGTTATTTTGAATGGAATTTTTTTTTTGTATCTCTTGCTATTGGATTTTGTTGGTGATATATAAAAATGCTGAAGATTTATGTGGATTTATTTTATATCCTGCAACTTTGCTAAATTTTTGAATTATTTCTCATAGCTTATTTTAGTAGAATTTCTGGGCTTTTCTAAGTATAACATCATATCATCTGCAAAGAGTGATAATTTGGTTTACTCATTACCTACTCTAATTCCTTTACTCTCTTTCTCAACTCTTGTTGCTGAAGCTAGCATTTCTAATACAATATTGAATAGTAATGGTGCTGGTGGGCAGTCTTGTTTCACTCCTGATCTTATTGGGAATGTTTCCAGTTTATCCCTATTGCTTATGATGCTTACTGATAATTTTAAAAAGATGCTCTTGACTATTTTAAGGAAAAGTTCATTTATTCCTATACTCAAGTGTTTTTAATAGGAATGGATGTTGGATTTTATCAAATGCTTTTTCTGCATCTATTTAGATAATTATATGGTTTTTGTTCATTTGGCTACTGATATAGTCAATAATACTAATAGTTTTCCTAATATTGAACCAGCCCTGAATTCCTGGTATAAAACTTACTTAGTCATATTGTATTATTCCTGGGGATGATTTTCTGTAATCTTTTTGCTAATATTTTATTTAAGATTTTAGCATCAATATTCATTAGGGAGATTGGTCTATAATTTTCTTTCTCTGTTTTCAACTTACCTGATTTAGGTATCAGTACCATGTCTGTGACATAAAATGAGTTTGGTAGGACTCCTTCAATCCCTATTTTTTCAAATAGTTTATATAGCATTGGAGTTAATTGTTCTTTAAATGTTTGGTAGAATTCACATGTGAATCCATCTTCTTCTGGGGATTTTTTCTTAGGGAGTTGGTTAATAGCTTGTTCTATTTCTTTTTCTAAAATGGGACTGTTTAGTCTATTTAATTCTTCCTCTGTTAATCTAGGCAAGTTATATTTTTAAAGGTATTCTTCTATTTCATTTAAGGTGTCGAATTTATTGGCATAAAGTTGGGCAAAATAACTCCTAATCACTGCTCTAATTTTCTCTTCATTAGTGGCAAGTTCTCCCTTTTCATTTTAAAAATAATAATTTGATTTTTTTCTTTACATTTTTTAATCAGATTTACTAAGGGTTTGTCTATTTTGTTTTTTTTTTTTTTTCATAAAACCAACTCTTAGTTTATTAATTAATTCAATAGTTTTTTTTTTTTACTTTCAATTTTATTGATCTTTCCTTTTATTTTTAGAATTTCAAGTTTAGTGTTTGACTGGGGGTTTTTAATTTGTTCCTTTTCTAGCATTTTTAGGTGCAAAGCCAATTCATTGACCTTCTCTTTCTCTATTTTATGCAAGTAGGCTTCTAGAGATATGAAAATTTTCCTTATTACTGCTTTGGCTGCATCCCACACATTTTGGTATGATGTCTCATTATTGTCATTTTCTTGGTTGAAGTTATTAATTATGTCTATGATTTGCTGTTTCACCCAATCATTCTTTAATATGAGATTATCTTGTTTCCAATTATTTTTGGTCTATTTTCCCCTGGCTTTTTATTGAATGTAATTTTCATTGCATCATGGTCTGAAAAGAATGCATTTACTATTTATGCCTTACTACATTTGAGTTTGAGGTTTTTATGTCCTAATATGCGGTCAGTTTTTGTATAGGTTCCATGAACTGCTAAGAAGGAAGTGTACTCCTTTTTGTCTCCATTCAGTTTTTTCCAAAGGTTTATCATATCTAACTTTTCTAGTAGTCTATTTACCTCTTTGACGTCTTTCTTATTTATTTTGTGGTTGGATTTATCTAATTCTGAGAATGCAAGGTTGAGATCTCCCACTATTATAGTTTTGCTGTCTTTTTCTTCCTGCAGCTCTCTTAATTTATCTTTTAAGAATTTAGATGCTACACCACTTGGTGCATATATGTTTAATATTGATATTACTTCATTTTCTATGTTCTATTAGCTTGCTCTATTTCTTTTTCTAAAATGGGACTGTTTAGTCTATTTACTTCTTCCTCTGTTAATCTAGGCAAGTTATATTTTTAAAGGAATTCTTCCATTTCATTTAAGGTGTCGAATTTAGTCGAATTTAGTATAATTAGATCAATTTTGCTTTTGCTTGATCTGAGATCAGGATGGCTACCCCTGCTTTTTTGACTTCACCTGAAGCATAGTGGATTCTGCTCCAATCTTTTACCTTTACTCTGTATGTATCTCCCTGCTTCAGGTGTGTTTCCTATAAACAACATATTGTAGGATTCTGGCTTTTAGTCCATTCTTCTAACAGCTTCCTCTTTATGGGGGAATTACCCCATTCACATTCATGGTTAAAATGACCAATTCTGTATTGCTTGCCATCTTGTTAATCCCTGTTTGTGCTTTTCTCCGTTCCTTCACCTTACTCCCTCCCCAGTATTAAACTTGAGAGCACCACTTGCTTCTTATAGCCCTCCCTTTTTATTATCCCTCCCCCCCATATTAGAGTTCCTCCCCCTATCTTACTCATTTTCCTCACAATTTCTGTATTCCTTTCCACTTAGCTTATTGCTTCCCTTTTTACTTTTCCCCTCCTACTTTTCAATGAGGTGCAAGTTTCACCATAAATTGAATATGTCTAAAACTTTTCTCTTTAAGCCAATTCTGATGGCAATAAGATATACACTATGTTCATCCCCCTCCATTCTTTCTCTCAGATAATAGGTTTCCTTTGACACTTTGTGAGATTTAGTACCCCCACTTTACCCTTTTCTGAGGACAATTTCCTTTCCACCTCCAGTTTCTAGAACAAGGTATACATGTATTCTTTATATATCTTTATATCAGAAATATAGTTCCCAAGATTTCTTTTTACCTTTTTAGGTTTCTCTTGAGTTCTTTATTTGTAAATCAAACTTTTTGTTAAGTTCCGGTTTTTTCATCAAAAATAGGTGAAATTCGCTTATTTTGTTGAATGTCCATCTTCTTCCCTGGAAAAAGATGCTCATCTTGGCTGGGTAAGTTATTTTGGGTTGCATACTGAGGTCCTTGGCCTTTTGGAATATCATATTCCAGGCCCTTCGATCCTTTAATGTGGACACTGCAAGAACTTTGGTAATCCTTATTGTGGCTCCTCTATATTTGAATTGGGTTTTTCTAGCCACTTGCAGTTTTTCCTTTCTCTGATAGTTCTCGTATTTGGCCACTATATTTCTTGGTGTTTTGATTTTAGGATCCCTTTCAGTAGGTGACCAATGAATTCTTTCTATTTCTATTTTACCCTCTGTTTCTATAACTTCTGGGCAGTTCTCTTTGATAACTTCCTGGAAAATAGTGTCCATGCTCTTTTTTTCATCATTATTTTTCAGGAAGTCCAATAATTTTCAAATAGTCTCTCTTAGATCTATTTTCCAGGTCTGTTTTTTTCCCAAGAAGGTATTTGGCATTTTTTTCCATTGTTTCATTTTTTTTTTTTTTTTTTGCTTTTGCTTGACTGATTCTTGGTGTCTCCTCGAGTCATTCAATTCCATTTATTTGATTCTGATTTTCAATGAAGTATTTTCTTTACTCACTTTTCATATCTTTTTCTAATTGTCCAATTGAGTTTTTAAGTGAGTTGTTTTGTTCTATGGAATTTTTTTTTTCTATTTCTCCAGTTTTATTTTTTAGAGAGCTATTTTTGTTGTCCACTTCACTAATTCTGTTTTTCAAGGATTTGATGTCTTTATCTACTCTCTCTTTAAATGAGTGCGATGACTTATCCAGACTGTCTTGCCAAGCTTCCCTTTCCTTTTCCCATTTTTCTTCTAGCTCTCTTGTGAGAACCTTTTTAATTTTTTCTATGAGAGTTTTGGTTTTTTTTTTTTTTTTTTGTATTGAGAACATATCCTCCTTTGGGGATTCATCAGGAGACAGTGTGTTTTTAGTCTCCTCAGGGTTTAAAGTCTGCTCTCTATCCATGTAGAAGCTATCAAATGTTAAGGTTCATTTAAATTTTATGCTCATTTTGTCAGAGAAGAATCAAAGGAGACAAACTAGCAAAAAAAAAGAAGAAAAAACCCCAAATGCAAACTGCCTTTTTTTTTTTTTTTTTTTTTTTGAGCTGGTTGGTGTTATCGAGGTTCCTCTACAGACTGTGGGGGGCAGCAGAGAGGCACTAACCGGACAGCAATGGCTGCACTTTGTCTGTGCTCTGAGACTCTGAGAGTGTGCTGAGACACTGTGGGTGGGTGTGGCCAGGTCCTGAGAGATGCTAGCTTTATGGTGTTATAGTCTTCATCCCCTGTATTTTTAGCTTCTCTGCTTATCTACTGCTTCCAAATACTGTAGTAAAATTCTCCCCACAGAGATCACTGAGATCACACCCCCTTCTCCCTCTGGTCTGCTCAGCTCTGAGCTGCCTGCTGTGCTTTTCACTGCCTCTGCCTGCCCTCAGCTTGAGTCAGATCCAAAACTGACCCCACACTCCAGCAAAAACAGACCTATATTGGCAAATTTCAAGGATGTCTTCTCTTGATAATTATTTGTTTTTTTTTTCCATTCAAGCATTAATTCTGAGCCTTGTCATGAAATAAATTCTGAGAGAAAATGTGGAGCTTAAGTAGATGTGTGCCTCCTCTTCGCCATCTTGGCCAGAAGTCCCAGTATTCATCTTTTTAATTACATTGTCAGAATTTAAAGAAGTTGGGTAAAATGGATCCTAATTATTTCTTTAATTTTTTTTTTTTTTGCTGATAAGTTTACCCTTTTAAATTTTGATGCTAGTAATTTGCTTTTTTCTTTCTTTCTTCTAATCAAATTAACCAAAACATGGTCTGTTTTATTAGTTTTTCCGTAAAATCAACTCTTAATTTGCTTATTTCAATAGTTTTCTTAATTTCAATTTTATTAATCTTGCCTTTGAGTTTCAGAATTTCTAATTTGGTATTTAATTTTTTTTCATTAGCTTTTTTACTCAAAAATTTTTAGTTGCATGTCCAATTCATTGATCTCCTTTTCTCTATGTTATTTATGCAACTATTTAGAGATATAAATTTTTTCTTAACAACTGCTTTAACTGCAACCTATAAGTTTTGGTATATAGACTCATTATTGTGATTCTCTTGGATAAAATTTTTGATTGTTTCTGTTACATTTTTTACTCATTCATTCTTTAGAAATAGATTGTTTAATTTTCAATTCATTTTTACTCTATCTTTCTCTTGCCCTTTATTTAATATAATTTTTATTGTGTTGTGGACTGAAAGGGAAGCATTTACAATTTTCATCTTTCTGTATTTGATTGTGAGGTTTTTATGCCCTAATATATGGTCAGTTTTTGAGTTGATGCCATGTACTGTCACAAAAAAAGATGTATTCTTTATTGTCCATATTCAATTTTCTCCAGACATTTATCATATCAAATTTTTTCAGATTGTATTTATTTGCCAATTTTTAAATTTTGTGATTAGATTTATTTAATTCTGAGAGGATAAGGTTAACATATCCCACTAAAATAGTTGTGGTTTCTATTCTTCCTGTAACTGGCTTAATATCTTCTCTAGGAATTTTGAAGCTCTACTTCTTGGTGCATATACACTTAGTATCAATAGTACTTTCTTGTCAATGGTACACTTTAACAAAATATAGTTTTCTTCCTTATCTGTTTTAATTAGATCTATTATCAATCTATTATCCAGGTGAGCTTTTTTCCAATATTTTACATTCTTCCTTTTTTCATTATTTTTACTTTTTTTGACTGTGTCTTGATTCCTGATATATTCCTTAGCTTCCATTTGCCTCATTTTAATTTTGAATGTGATTTTCTTGATATCTTTTTATTGTCTTTTTTGATCTCTTTTTGATTTTTAATTTTTTTTTGATATCTTTTCCAATTTGAAATCCAATTGAAATCCAATTCTGCATTTCAAGGTATTGGCTTCTTCAGTTGATTTTTTTGCAACTGACTTATTGTGTTTTTTAGGAAATTGATTTTTTCAATGGATTTTTTTTTAACATTTGGCCAAATGTATTTTTTAAGGAATTATTTTCTTCAATCAATTTTTTCCTTCCTTTTCCAAGATGTTGAGTCTCTTGAATACCCCTTATTTCTATTCTTATTTTTTCTTTTCATCTCTCTAATTTGCCTTTTAAAATGTTTCATGAGCACTTCCAAGAAACCTCTTTTACCTTGAGACACTCATATCACTCTTTGAGATTTCCCATGTGAACATTTTGTCCTCATCTGAGTTGGTATTTTGATCTTCCCTATCACCATAGTAGCTTCCTATGATTGTTTCTTTTCTGTTTCTTGTTCATTTTCTTTCCTTCTCTTTCTGTATTTCCTGTTTTGTGATGTTAATGGTCAAATTCTGCTTCTGGAGTAAATTGGGCAGTATCCCAAGTTTCCTGTGCAGTTCGGAGCCTTAGCTTTGGGCACAGGGTCCCCTTATGTTGAGTGTTTGATCACAATAGGGGGTAGCCTACTTGGTCCTACCTGGGTACAAAACATCCTGGTTTCCCAGACTGGCAATTTGCCTTCGGGTTGTGACTGGAGGTTGCCCTAATGGCCTGCTCTACTAGTAAACCAGTAAGAGGGTTTCAGTTGCTGATTTTCTGAGTCTGGCTCTCTCAGACTCCACCTGAACTGGGTTGAACACCTCTTTCACCCCAGGGAACTGACCTTTCTTGAATTCCTTCCAATTTATCTTAAGTTTCATTCCATTGGTCTCTGTTCAGAGGTTTGTTTTCATGTGGTTTTTGAGAGAAACTGGGAGAGCTCGGGCAGTATCCTGGCTTTACTGCACCATCATGGCTCTACCCCTGGAACTCCAAGAGAGAAGGTAAATTTTAAATAGTATTTTACTTGTAGAGTATAAAGATGATATAGGTCCTAAGTATTATAGTAACCATATGAGTGGAAAGAAAATACAGTCCACTATGGAAGTAAGAGTCATAAGACTTGGCAGGATTTTGTTTGGGGAACAAAAAATCAATAAAGATTTTTGCATTGTAAGTAAGAATATATGAAAGATTGATCTTAAGGACACCGTGGACAGAAATATAGGAATTAGGAGAACAGATAGATTTATAAGGAAAAAATGATGAACTCGAGTTTTACATATTATGTTAGATATTCCTATGGGATAATTGGATGGAAATATCCAATAAATAATTTATGATTATAATAGCAAAACTCTAAAGACAGATGAGATCTTCGAACATGAAACTGGGCATGATCTACATAGAAATAGTGTTTAAATCTTTGGAAATGATGAAAGGAAAAGAAAACCTAGAGAGAAGAGAATATGGCTCAGGCCTTACAGAGACCTGAAGCATACTCATATATTGGGAAAAGGCTCAGGAAGAATCAGGATCAAGTAGTCAGGAAGAATATAGCTAAATGGAAATTTAGAAATTACTTTCTGATCTTTCATAATTAACACTATGTAGATATCATTGCCAGCATTAATTCTTTATTATCCAGAAAACAAGAAAAATTAATTTTAAATAATTTGTAAAAACTTAAAATTAATTCAATAGTATCAGAGTGAAAATGCTTCTCTTTCTCATATGGCCTAGAGATCAATATCTTCATAATTCATGCAAAAATTAAGAATCAAAAGTTCCAAGGAGGGTGGAATTTTGGAACAAGGAGACATACTATTTTTCTAAGTATACACTAGTGTTCATAAAGCATTTGAAAAATATCAAGTATTCATGGATAAGTTGAGCAAATATAATAAAGATGTCAATAATTCCCTAAACTAATCTATTTATTTAATGCTATACCAAACAAATTCCCAAGAAATTATCTTACCAAACTAGAAAAAATAACAAAATTCATCAGGAAGAACAAAAAGGTCAAGAATTTCAAAGGAATTAATGAAGAAAAAAGCAAATAAAAGTGGCCTAGCTAGACCACATCTAAAACTATATTATAAAACAGAAGTCATCAAAACCATTTAGTACTGGCTAAGAAATAGAGAAGTTGATCAGTGTAATAGGATAGGTTCATAGAACAAAATAGCCAATGACTATAACAATCTAGTATTTGACAAACCTCAAAGCTCTACCTTTTGTGATAAGGATTCACTATTTGATAAAAACTGCTGGGAAAATTGGAAACTAGTATGGCAGAAAGTAAGCATAGACCCACACCTAACACCATATATCAAGATAAGGTCAAAATGGGTTCATGATCTAGACATACAGAATTATACTATAAACAAATTAGAAAAACAGGACAGTTTACCTCTCAGATTTGTGGAAGAAGAAGGAATTTGTGACCAAAGAAGAACTAGAGATCAATATTGATCATAAAATATATAATTTTGATTATATTATGTAATGTTCTCTGGTTTGATTTTCTTGAGGTCTCTGGGAGCAGACTTCATTTCAGTTCAGTAATTACCACAAGAGTATCCAGGTGTTAAAGTCCAATTCCTTTATTGTCACCTTGCTGGGGTTGGGCAGCTTTCTAAGAGGTCTTCTGGAGTCTTGGTTTCAGTGAAAAAACTAAGCAGGCCAGCCACCAGGAGCCTGACTGATGGTGGAATGAATTTCTGTCTCCTAGGCTTTGAGAGCTTCTAGTGCACTTGCCTTCTCTAGCTCTCTCTCTCCAAGCCTCTGAGAGCTTAACCTTCTGCCTCCAGTTCTCTTGTCTTCTGTGCTTCTGAATGAATCTAGCTAAGGCTCCTAGCTTATATGCTCTACATTGAGTATAAACCAATCATTATATCACTAGGAAACCATTATTTGTTGTAAGATTAAATCAATCATACTGAACAATGCTATACTAGATAACCATCGTCTCATCAATTCCACTTAGTACCTTATAAGAATGCTTTGTTTCATGTTCAATGTTCTGTCCCATAACAATATTAAGTTAAAAAGTTTTTGTACAAACAAAATTAATGCATACAAGATTAAAAGGCAAGTAGTAAACTGGGAAAACTTTTTTACATCTGAAGGATCTGATAAAGGCCTCATTTTAAAAATATATAGAGTATTGACTCAAGTTTATAATAGTTCAAACCATTCTCCAATTGATAAATGGTCAAAGGATATGAACAGACAATTTTCAGATGAAGAAATTGAAACTATTTGTAGCCACATTAAAAGGTGCTCCAAATAACTATTGATCAGAGAATTGCAAATTAAGACAACTCTGAGATACCACTACACACCTGTCAGATTGGCTAGAATGACAGAAAAAGATATATATATATATATATATATATATATATATATATATATACATTATATATACACACATATATACACATACACACACATATGCTCCTATATGATATGTATTTATATACATACACAATTTATGTACACAATTAAAAGACTCTTAATTCCTTCTTTGAAATGTTCTGATATTTTCCATTTTGCTACAATTCCCTTAATAGTACTTAATAGTACTTAGTTCCCTATTTATAAAATTAGCAAGTAATGGAAAAAGTTAAATTGAAGAAAGGTAGTTGTTTTACTATTTATCCTTATTATTCCCTCCAAATTATGTATAGATACATTTCTAATAGCTTTTACAGTATTTAAGTTCCAATTTGTACTTAGAAATCAGTACAATAATAGAGGAAGGAGGTGGAAATAAAAGTTTATATTTAAATTAATAAGAATTTATTAAAATCTTTTACATTCAAATCACAATACTAGTGTAATAAGGGGCTGGTTAATAAGTTTATTCTTTAAGAACTTGTGTAGCACATTTTTGAAAATGAGCTGCTATGTAAACTTTAAATCATATTTAGTAATTTTGTAAGTGATTTTGTTCCACTAAGTTTGCATTGAAAAGGCAACACTTTCACTTTCTGTGAAACTGGAATTATAATGTATTCAAAAAATTCTAGCCAGCCATATAACTGGTTCATTCTATCATGGCTGACATTGGCAAAGAAGGATGACCTGTCCTTGTTTTGAGATATGTCTTAGAACTATTTCCATAAGAACTGTCATTAAATAAAGAGTGGATGGTCATGCTGTTTCTTCTGTCTCTTTTGTGTCTATAATTTTCTGCTTTTTTGTGAAGGATATTAAAGATATGATCCATGATCTTCTGGATAAGATCATATCCAGAAGATATGATCTTCTGGATCTTCTAGCTTCAGAAAGTCAACATAATGAGAAACTGGAGATATGGGAAATGGAGTCTCTAAACAGTTTCTGAGGCCAGAAAATGAGGAGAAAAGACTGGGGAAACTTGCTTGATCCAGACTGGCAATAGCAAAAATGGGAACTCATCCATCCTTCAGCTATGCTCCATATAGAATTGAACTTGATTTGACAAATGCTTTATAGACTTTGTCTAGAAGTTTGAACCCATTCTCCCCAGGAATTTTTTTAATAGCTGTTCCCTAAATGTTTAATATTCTACTCTGAATTCCTAGATATATGTTCTCTTTAAATGAGGCAGAGAATTAAAGTTGTTTATTTTTATATTACTGACCTCAGCCAGAAGTCACTTTTTCATGAAATTAGTCATCACTGTGGTTATTCATTAATAATAATGATGAAAATAATTATTATTAATTTAGCCTTTATGAATCCATTCTCTTTATAAGAAAATCAAGATACTTTCTTGAAAAAAAAAGTTTATTAAAACATATTGTGACTAAGTGATTAAAACAAGTCTATATAAAGTTTCAATTGAGAGAGGTCATTACTTTTATCTAATTTATTTTATTTTGTCTATGGGAAAGGAAAATAAGGGGCAAATTCAGGTTATTTTTTAAAAAGATTCTCTCTTGTTTTTTAGACAGTTTGAAGGGGCCTTTGAATATTTCTTTAGCTGTTGACCAAGAACTTATGCACCATATGTTCCATGTAACCCCGGGAGAAGAATGAACATTTTGCATGAGTATAATTCTTTGGGGATAAACTCTCTGACATTACTGGACTCATACAAGGAGGGATCTAAAGAGAAAAATAGATAAAATCAATTTTAACTGAAAACCTAAAAAGGCTAATAAATGAAAAGTTTTGTACCTCTGACCCTAATGATAAAAAAAGGGGGAAAAAAAGGTTTGCAAGCAATATACATGATATGGCAACTAAGAATTTAAACCACATATTAAAAATGAAAAAAGTTGTCATAATATGACATAATATGACAATTTTCTTCATTCTTAATATGTGGATTAAATTCTTAGTAAATGTTATCAGATGTATTTGAAATACATAGAATCAACTTCCTATTTCCCCCATTTTATTATACAGAAACTTAAGGGATGCCATTGAAAGGAATTAATCATGATGATCTTCTTTCTGGGAATCAGCAGTTAATCCCTGGTGAGTACTAATTTCTCTACATACATGAAGAACTCTAGGTTCTTGGAAAAATCACTGGTGATTTTACTAAAACACATTTTAGTTAATAAACTAGAAGAAAGGAACACAGATGAGAGTAGTTTCAGTTAAAACCATTGAATCACAGAAATGTAAAAGAAATTTGGAGTGTTAGATATCAAGTACACCCTGCTCCCTTTGCTGATGTCCACACTGAACTGTGTGATTTGTGCAATAGAGAGAATAACTATTAAAAGTCAGTATAGTACATTTTGTCCATGTTCTCCTTGTACTTTACCTATAGATAATTACCCATAAAATTATTTGAGGAGAAAGAGGAACTAGAAAACACAAATGACTGAAATTTGAGTAAAGCAAAGGGGATTGAGTAAAAAAAAAAAAAAAAAAAAAAAAGGGGGGGGGATTTTGTTTCTGTGTTTCATAACAAATACACTGATAGTAGAAATTTTAAGAGTGTTCTTGCTTCTGTTGAAGCCCAGAGTTAATCTACAGGGGTCAACATCCCCCAAAGCCTTATCATGGAAGAAGATATATAGCCTCTTGAGAATTATGATAAATCTCTGAAGGAGATAGAAAGAACTTACCTTTGCATAATAGAAATATTTAGGAAAATATCTTTCAATTACTTTTCAATAATTAGTTATCTTGAAAATCTTTCTGAGGAATTAGAGTACATTACTAGACAAAGAGAACACTAAAAGAGGAAGCAGAAAAAAAAATAAATATAATATTTATTCAGAGCAAAGATGCAGCCCAAAAAGCACCACCTTAGCTGAGGGGAGACAGTAAAGCATAAGAGATCATATTATGAATGTTATAAAAAGTACAGTCACAAATTTAGAAACATATGGGAACTTGTTACAAGTTTCTAACATTTTTATTAATTTTTTAAGTACTCATCTTTGAAACTTTGAGTTTCAAACTGGTTTCCTTCCTTCATCAACTACCCTAGCTATTGCTCAAATAACCAATGGGATATCATTTATGAATTTGAAATTATGCAAAATATATTTCCATTTTAGCCATGTTGAAAAAAAAAGCAATAACAATCAGGAAAATGACCAAAAAAAACTTATTTCAATTTGCACTCAATTCATCAGTTCTCCCTCTGGAGAATATCATTTTTCATTCTGAATTCTTAAGAACTGTCTTTCATCTTTGTCTTGTTGAGAGTTAGCTAAGTCTTTCATAGTTGATCATGGTTATCATGATTATATTACTTTGAATATTTACAATGATGTTCTGGTTCACTCTGCATCAATTCATATGAGAGTTCTCAAGTTTTTAATAATATGCCAAAGTTTACTCAGGCATTTAATAATTGATGGGCATATCCTTAGGTTCTAATTCTTTGCCATCAAAAAAGAAAAGAGTTGCTATCAATATTTACAGCCACATAAGTCATTTTCCTTTCCATGTGATTTCTTTGCTATACAGGTTGACTAGTGATATTGTTGGATCATATAGTATGCACAGTTTTCTAGTCTTTTAGCTATAGTTCCAAACAGTTTTCTGGATGGTTAGATCAGTTTCAGCTCTACTAATAGTAACTTCTCATCTCAATTTTCCACATCCTTTCTAGCATTTAACTTTTTTTTTTCTGTCATGTCAGCCAAACTTGCTTGCAGTTTTATTTTATTTTATTTTTATTATGGGGTTGTTTTAATTTACATTTCTCTAATTGATAGTCATTTCAAAAATTTTACAAAACTATAGATACCTTTAATTTCTTATTCTGAAAATTGCTTCTTTATGTTCTTTAAATATTTTTAAATTGGGGAATGGCTTTTAATTTTGTAATTTTTACCTAGTTTCCTATATATTTGAGAAATAAGGTGTTTTTCAAAGAAAGTTGAAGTATATTTTACCGAGTTTTCTGTTTTCTTTGGACTGCATTGCTTTTGTTTGTTCAAACACTTTAAAATTTTTTTTGTAATCAAATCATCTATTACAATTCCCATTATCCTCTCTATCCCTTGTTTGGGGATACATAGATCTGACAGTAAAATGCTCCAAGTTCACTTAATTTGTTTATGATATCACCATTGAAATTATTTACTCCATTTTGCCTTGGTATATTTTAGTATATAGAATTATATTTTGGTCTATTTCTAGTTTCCATCAAACCGATTTACAGTTTTTTTCCAGATTTCGATAAGGATAACTTCGGATTAAGTCCTGTTTTTAGCTCATTTGGGGTGAATATCTCTAATTAAGTCAATTTCCAAGCATGATAGGGAGCTGTCTAACTCTTTAAGTTGCAGGGAAAGTATCAACCTAGATTGCTAGAGAGAGTTCCTCATCTGGTATTTATTAAACTTATGAAATTAGATGTCCAGTCCCTATTCCAATCACTAATTACTGATATTTTAGTTAATTATCTAAAATGAATTTATTTCTTTTGAAATAAAGCACATTAAATACTTCTAATTTTATGGCTATTTTGTTTACAATACAATATTTTAAAAGTTAACTTAAGATAAATTTAAGTTTAAAATCTGATTTTCTTCTTTTTTTGGAATTAAATAACTTTTAAATATTTGTTTGTGTAGCACAGAACATTTTTTCCCCAGAAAATTTCCTTTAGCACAGGTAGAATAATGACAGGATTATAATTTTGAAAAATTTAAACTATGTTATTCCCTCTGAACACATAAACAATTTAAGGAAATAATTTACAGATTACTAAAAGCATTGGTTGTAATGCTTTAAATACACATTTTTCTGAGAATTTATTTACAATTTCTAGCAGCAATAGGTTTGCAATATAAAGAATTCTCCAGAGAGTATTCATTTAAATTTTATTTACTTTCACCTGCCTCATTAATTGCCTTTCTCCTAAATTACTTCCTAAATTACAAAACATTAAGTTGATAAGTCTATCCATATCCTTTGAATCTTTCTCAAACTACTAATTATGTGTGCCTGTAGTTATCTCTGTGTCTGGAAAACCTGCATTTATCTTTACGCTCCAAAACACTCTAAAGACAATACTGCTGGGTTACACCAAGTATCATTTATTTGAAAGGTTACCTTGAGAATAAACCTAATGCAAGACAGTGAATCTAAATTAACATAACTTTTTTACTTGTATTTTATTATTAATATCATTTCTTATGTTTATTCTTGGGATAGTGTAACAAAAATATTGCTATAAAAGATCTTCTGTCATTCTACCTAAGATACCCAAGCTTATATCTTGATAGATCCAAAGAATAGTTCCTTTCCAGCTGTCAGATCAAAGTGGGTAGTTATAGTGATTTAGCATGAAAGACTGAAATCCAGGAATAGGATACCTATGATGAAGTTTTTGAAAAAAATAGGTTGTTATGTTTAGCCTAGAGCCTACAAATAGGAAATCTGCAAAAATTAGTGTCTGTTAAACAAAGAAGGGAAAAGTTGAATAAAGTTAAAATGGAAATGTCTTACCAGTAAAGACTGTTTTATTCTTAACATTTGTCTGCAGAACTTATTATAATATCTGGAATTGTAGATTAATAAAGTTAGAGAATTTATGAAATTAAAGATAAGATTTAAAATTTACATGTATATATACATGCTTATATATACATACACATATATGAATATATATATATATACAAACATGATTATATACACATTTATCACACATGTATACAAATACATCTATGTATATATGCATGCACATATATACACAGACATATGCTTATACACATGTGTTTATAACTTTCACTCATATGCATAAACATATGTAGACACAAATATATACATAGACCATTAGATCAATAGAAATAGATTAGTTAGTGATTGTGTATTTATATTTCTGTATTTTTTTTCTTAGGGTATCAGGATTCAATGATTGGTTTCTGCCATGGATAAACATGTATAAACATCAGAAAATCACCTAGAAAATTCAAATAGTAATTTAATATGAGTCATGTTAATGGGGGGAAATGGCTTGATACACAAAAGCATCTTTGTATTTCATGATGAAAAATTCAGACATTTTTATAAATTATAAGTCAACATCTACTTAACAAAGAAACTTTGATGGCTCCCTATTATCTCTAGAATGAGATACAAACTTAACAATGATTTGTAATGCTCTGTGGAGTTTGATCCTAAATCATATTCTAGACTTTTTCATGTTATTTGCCTTCATGCTCTCTAAATTCTAAACAAATTGCCCTACTTGTTACTCCCCAGCATTAATGTATTTTATTTCTGTTTTCTTGACCTTTTATATGCTCTTTACAAAGTTCAGAATGAGATGCCTTTTAACCTTCTACCTCTTAAAATCCTTTGCTTTACTCAAATTTCAGTCATTTGTGTTTTCTACTTCCTCTTTCTCCTCAAATAATTTTATGGGTAATTATCTATAGGTAAAGAAGTTTCTTTTTCTCAGTAGAATGTAAACTACTTGGGAGAAAAAGAAACCTTTTTTCCTTTCTTTTTCTTACTCAGCATCTATCTCATTCATTTCATTGCTGTTTTTCAGATGCATAATGTCATTAGTGAAGGAATGATAAAATATTTTCTGCCAAAGTAGATCTATGACTATTTTTCAATTTAAATTGTGATAGAACTACACATACCAATCAAAAAATATTCTCTCTCTCTATCCCCATATACACAGACATATATATGTAATATATATACATATAATATATAAATGTATATATATATATATGTACATATGCAATTATATGAATACTTAATAAAACATGTTGGACTAGATTAGATTTAAATTCATTCAAACTACTTTTTTGAGGTCTATAGGGGTAGTGTTTAAATAAGACAATTTTTTAAATGATTGAGTTTGACCAATTCATTTATTCAAATGCTTAAGGTAGCAACTATAGGCATATATAGACTTAGAATTCTTATATGATGAGTAAACCCTGCAAGAAACCTACCACATTCTTGTCAAGTATTTTGGGGCTTGTGAACTGTCTGAATGGTAGAAGAGACAATGTAGAAGCAATGCATTTAGAAAAAGTAAGGATGACCCTGAAATTACCAGATCTTACTTAAATGGAAATTACATACACACATGTGTAAATATACAGACATTTCTATACATGTGTGTATAAATATACGTAGGGATATGTGTGCATATTTCTAGTTAGGTCTATATGTTTATGTTTTATTTGAAAATATCTAGGGAATATGGGGTGACACATCAAAGAATAACATGGCTTTATGAACATTGTATGGTCACAATTAAATTTTTCTACATAGGAGTTACATTCCCACAGAAAAAAATGTATTGGTCTAAATTTACATAACAGTTCCAAACCAAACTTCTTTTTATTTCCACTGCTGCATTGTTCTCTGAAATACTTCTGGCTAACACTTTAATAATTATTGTTAAAGATGTTTGTAACTCTGGTGAATATTATAAAATTGAGATGAATAGCAAGTCTGTCTTTGTTTACCTATGTCTTATATATATATATATATATATATATATATATATTACATCTATCTATGTATTTATCTCAATATGTATTTAGAAAATGTATATATTGTTATTGCTTAAATGATCTTTCAAATACATATACATATATGCTTATCCAAAAGATAAAACTACTTCATTTATAAGCATTCTATCATCTATCTACTATCCTATAGTCTAAACTTTTGAAGAGAGGATTCTTAATGTTATTTTCTTCTTAGTCTACAAATGTTGCAGCCATTTCTCCTGACTTTGATAATGCTATTCCTGGATATAAAGAGCATACTCAGCATTTGTCCTGAGTATCCCATTAACCTTATATCGTGTGTGTGTGTGTGTGTTTGTGCACCCTTAGTATTGGTTCTTGTATCATATCAGGCTTGTTTTTTTGCAGCAAATAATTATGTTCTTCTTTCAATCCCTTAGCACAGTAAGTTTAATTAACTTTACTGTTCTTTTCCCCTTTTTTAGAGACAAAATATATTGTTCTTCTAGGGAAAAAAAAAACCTTCCTAGAATTGTTCAAGAAGACTATATAAAAACAACCTCAGGGATTTTTTAAAGGAATATTGTGAACCTCTTCCCCTAGGTAAGAGGGTGTGTGTGTGGAGAACTGAACTGTTTATAAGAATCCAAGTGTCATTTATTGTATGCTTAAGTATTTGAAGGCCCAGCATATTTGGACATGTTTGGAAATTCAAACTCTGGCATAATTAACTGCAATCTGCTCTCTGTCTCTTTCTGTCTCTGGCTCTATCTCTCTGTCTCTGGCTCTGTCTCTCTCTCTTACACACACACACACACACACACACACACACACACACACACATCTATCGAAACAAGCAATAAAATAACAAAAGTGAGTTTAGAGGAAATGACAATGGTTAATGTTGGACCATGTTCTGTCCTATATTCCCAAAGTCCATTGCAAATTTAAACCATTTAAACCAATTTAATGCCATTGTAATGACATATTCTACCAGACATATAACAAATACAAACTTTAGATATCCTTGTCTGAATGATTGGTACAGTTTTTCTTTTTCTTAATTCTCTTCTGAATTTTAGTCTAAATCACCAACTGCTTATTTGATATTTTGAGGGCATCTTAAACACTATATGGCCAAAAAGAGAAAAAAATTTCTTTCTACAAAACCTACTCTTCTTCCAAATTTATCTGTTTGAATCTAGGCAAAAGCACACTTCCCAGTCACCCAAAGACTGACAAGATCATAATTATCCTGGACTATTCATTTGCCCTCCTAGCCCCTTATCTAATAACTTGCTAAGTATTTTAAATTCTGCCTCCATAAACTCTTGCATCTGTTTCTTCCTCTCTTATCACATGTCCAGATCCTCAGTCTTACAATAGCCAGAAAATAGTTTTCTCAGTTTTACACCCTTCTGTTCTACAACCCATTCTCTATATAGTTGCCAAAGTGACAGTCATAAAGGAAAGATCTCACTATGTGGAATCTCACAATGTTTCAATAGCTTCCTCTTTCCTTTAGGACAATATAGAAACTTCATTGTTTGTCCTCTAAAGACCAACACAATATTGTGTTGAGTCAATTCAATTGTGTCCAACCATATGGACAAACTATATTGTCCATGGGGTTTTCTTGACAATGATAACTGGAATTCTTTGCCATTTCCTTCTCAAGTTATTGTTACTGTTATTGTTCATCAGTTGTTTTCAAAGATGAACAATGACATCATGGGGGTAATGCTTTGACATTCTAGGATCCTCCCTAGTGTGGATTAAGGCAAATACAGTTTGCTGGCGTTACACGACTAGTAAGTATCTGAGGCCAAATTTGAACCCAGTTTTTCCTGACTTCTGACCCAAAACTCTATAAACTGAACCACCTACCTGCCTCAGATTACTTTTTTTTTTCTTTTCAGACTTAGGGCTAATTTGTGTTAGAAATGGATTTTTTTCTGGTGACCCAACCACCCATCTCTCTTCTTCTAGCTAGTTGTGTAAATAAGTTTGCAAGTGGACAATATAAAGTAACAATACCAGGAAGTAAGGTTACAAAAAGGAACAAAGAAGTTTTTTTTATAGAACATCCCAAAAATCAAAGGAGCCTAGTTTGTAGTCAATATCATATACTCATATACTAATCAAAAATCACATCCTAAGAATATATGTTTAGTCAGAGGAAGATATCTAAGTCTTGCTGTCAGAACCTTTTGGTCCTGTGATATGTAAACGTTACATAAATTTCAGACACATGCAATAATATAAATAAACAGCAAATAATGCTGATAACTCTGAGATAACTTAGATGTATTAATGAACCAAGGCCAATGGGTCGCATAACTTAGCCTATCTCCCCAAACCCCATAAAAATTAACCCCAAAATTTCACACTCTCATGTACACTTCCATCTCCATCTGAGTTTATGGTACTGAATGCTCCCAAGTCTAATTTACATGTGTTACAGAGACATTCCCCATTCACTTCCCCACCATTACCTGCCTTACTCTACCACCCCATCCTTATGCCTGAATTGTTTGCTTTACTTTCTTTTCCCCTTCCCCATACCATCTTTACCTTATTAAAGTGTGATTGTAACCTCATTTCTCGTTATCTTTATGATTTTTCCCAGTGAAGGCCCCAAAACAAGGACTCCTGACTCCATTTCATAATTTCATAAATTATCAATTTGTGAGTCTAAATAGATCTTTTCTATGCAATTCGTTCGGAAAAAAGAACTTATTTTTTGTGTGTATGCGTGTGTGTGTGTACGTATTCCAGTGAGTTTGAATGTGTGTGATTCAAGTATGAATAGAAGGTAAAGTGATCTAGTTGTCAAATGGCAGAGGATTCAGTTATAATCTGGGTTGTTTCTGACAAATAGAATAGTACTCTAATGTGGCAATCTTCCTTTTTCAATCTCTCTTCTGTATAGATAGATCAATAGATAGGTTTTTAGACAGATATATATATATATATATGCATATACATACAAATACTATACATATATACATGCTATATATGCATACTATATATGAATACATTATATATGTGTGTATATATGTATATACACACACACATATATATATATACACACACACACATATTTTATATATATATATATAAAATATGTGTGTGTGTATGTGTGTGTGTGTGTATATGTAATATTCTCTTCTCTAAAATGTAATCTTCTCTGGGAGCAGGTTTCTTGGGGGGCTTCTGGGGGCAGCATTCCTTTCAGTTCAGTAATCACCCCAAATGCAACCAGGGATTAAGGTCCAAATCCTTTATTGTGTCTTTCCAAGTCTTGTCTCCTTTCCTGGGGCCTGGTTGGCTTTCTTAGATGCCTATCTCTCTCCTTGGTTCTGAGAGTTTAAGCTCTTGCCACCAGTCCTTTGTCTTCTCTGGTTCTGCCAGCTTCTTGAGGTCCTCCTGAATGTGTCTTGGTTTCTGTGGGGGAGGCAGGAGGACCGCCACTACTTCTCTGGTCTTCCCTAGTTCTCCCGGACTGCTTTCTCTGGCTTCTGAATCTCCCCGACTGAATCCTGGATGAGGCTCTGAGCTTATATATGCTCTCTTAAAGGTGTGACTCTTGTAGAACTGTAGTAAGTACTAAGTACATGTACTAAACTAGAGAACTGTTAAGCACCATGCTAAATAATCATTGTCTCTATCAATTCCACTGACAGCACCTTGTTTCAAGTTCTGGTCCATAATATATATTAACACACACATAATATATATTAACACACACACACACACATGCACACACATACATATATGTATGGTACTTTTTGTTCTCTAATTTTTTTTTACTATATTTATCTGTTGAATTATTTCCCTAGTCCTTGGCTAATTATTTAATCTCAATCTTCCAATTTGATCCTTTACTAACTGAGTCCTGATCAAATATTTACTTTTAGAATTTATGTACTTCTTTCTAGTTAGGCATTCTTATTTAAACTGAATTATGTGATTTTAGACCTTTTTGTCTAAGCTGGGATAGTCCTAAGAGTCAAATAAAGGAAACATTCTTTTATATACCTTAAATTGAACCCAGTGATTTATGAGACATAAAACTTAGTGAATCTTAGACTACACAAGGAACTTGTTTTAGAAGTTGTATAGAAATTGTATAGAAAGAAGAAATTGTATAGAAAGAGAATTTAAAGAATAAGAAGGATAATAAAATAATAAACAAATAATGCTTCTATCTTTCCAAAATGAAAATTTGGAAATTATATATAACAGTATAATAATTGGTATGAATTGGGGTTAGGATAAAGTGAACGTATTTGAAATACCCGAATCTCATCTTTCATATCCTACTCACACAGGTAAAATATCTGTAGTTTTTAATCTACATAGAGAAATTTCTTGAACAAAGCATATACATATACATTGCATATGTATACATACATAAAAATAAATATATATGAATATGACTTTAAGTAGATAACTATTGTCTCAAAAGTTAAAGACAGCCATTGAATTCACTCTAAGTTTTTTTCTGACTCTTCATGCACCAGTACTCTATAATACTATTCTTTATTTACTCTGTCTTGCTGTGCCTATATGAATATTCACATGTATATATATATATATATATATATATATGTATGTACTCACATATGTATTTATGTATGAATGCTTTTCTGGATCTGTTACTTCTTTATTATGAAAAGCAATGCCTCTCAGTCACTCAGGATATTGGTTTGAAACTTTGCAAATCTTCCTCTCAAGGCCTTACAAGCAAGACTGTCTGACATATGGACTTTAATCCCAGCTCTCTGTACCATGAGCACTTCTGCCCAGTCATTCATTTCTGAATCTTCTCCATGCCAAGATTTTTAAATATCTTCCTTTAGGATCTAAACTGATTTCTTATCTCCTTCCCAGGGATGAATCTCTTTCTATCAACATAGAATAACAAACATTTCACAACCTATAGTCTTGGGGTTTCTTAGAGTATTAGCAATTAATTGACATGCCCAGAATCACATAGCTAATATGTATAGGATATATTTTTGAGCCCATGCTTTTCTGACCTTAAAATTTATTTTATCCATTATACTATAGATTTCATTTTTTAACAAATTATTTGAAAATATAATAAAATCTTGTTCAACCTCTACATGAAGGTTATTTTTAGGATAAATACTTTCTTTGAGAGTTTTTAAATAACAGCTTCGAGGGGAAAAAGGTACCTTGGCAATCTTAACTTGCGACAATAATACAAAAACTACTGCTTTCATCACCTGTGCCAAATTTGATTCAAGTTTTATGTTCAATCTCTCAGATTTTGGTCCTGGACTAATCTAATAGGCATTGAAGTCTTTGGAGGACTAATGCCCTAGCAATCCTTTCATCCCTGAACTAAATTCTCTGCCAACTTAACTTTCTGCAATGCTTTTATAGAATTCTAGGAAAAGTGTATAACATTATACTAAATAGAATATACTAAATGAGAAAATATAATTATGGAAAAATTCACATCTTAGAGAAGATTGTTATTATCGGGTTAATCAAAGAGGGAAAAAAAAAAGATTTAAGCTCATAATTATCACCTAAAATTCATTGTGTTAGGTGTCATATGAAACAAGTAAAATAATTAACTATTGAATGGAGTGTTCAGGGAGGACAAGAACCTCTGGCCTAACAGCTTGGGACAGCCCTTTCTGGAATACACATCAACCTTTGGTGTTCACCTGTCACTCAGTTCTCACCTTGGGTTCCAAGAAACTTCAGCAGGAGCAGCAGCCATACACTGGTAAAGCTATCTCAGCAGGTAAGCTAAACTAGGTTTAGAGTAATCAGCAGGTCTAAAATCTGTCACTGTATTAGAAGAACATAAACACCTTCCCTGTCAGAAGGGGTGGGTGATAGCAATTTGTTCCAATGGCCATAAAAATAGAGTAAAGCAGATGCTGTGGGAACAATTAGAACCAGGTCAAGTTTTGAAGATGCCAACGTCATCCTTCCAAGTCATCACCAGTTATTTTGATTTTTTTCTTTTCCTTGGACATTGATGACTCTGGAAGAGAGAATGGGTCTGATGACTTTGTGCAACTCTGGCTCATGTAGAGCCAATTCATGTGCAAGTCAAAACTTCATATTATGATGTCATAGGCATCACAAAAGGCAAAAAACAGCAAAAAATTCTATTAGCTGAAAGGGTTAACCATATGGGCTTGTCAAACACAAAAAGTTAAAAGAAAATAGTTCTGTATCTAAGACAATTGGTGTGATAAGGAAATGTAAAAAGGGACTTAATATAATATTATTGCCTTTCTAAACTCATGGAACAGTTTTTTAATGTGTAGGTTTTGAACTCGCTTAACCTAAATCTTCATGCCTTGCTAACAAGTTTCCAGGAATCTGAATTCTGATACCAGTCATTTCCCTTACTGATTCTGGTCGTTCAATCATTCTATTATCAGTTATTTCACATTCTAGTCCTCATATCTCTCTTGCCTCTGAAGCTAATGTCTTGGTTTCAATTGTCTGACCAATTGCAATACAACTTTTTCCTGCCATTGAGGGATTTTTCAATCTGGGACCTTGAACATTATGAGAAGAATCCCACACATAATTAAACATGGAGACTAGAAGTTAAATATCTTGAATAGAACTGAAAAAGATTAAGAATATGCTAAGGGAAATTTTTAATCTTAGATCCACTGCTTTATAGAACATCATATTCCACTCCCTCAAGGCTTTTGCCGTAGAATCTGCCAAATCTTGTGTTATCCTGAATATGGCTCAATTAGACTTGAATTGTTTCTTTCTGGAAGCTTATAATATTTTCTCCTTGCCCTGAGAGTTCCAAAATTTAGTGATAATATTCCTAAAAGTTTTAATTTTAGGATATTTTTCAGGAAATATTCTTTAAATCCTTTAAATTTCTATTTTACCCTCTGGTTCTAGAATATCAGGGTAGTTTCCTTGATAATTTCTTGAAAGATGATGTCCAGAGTCTTTTTGTAATCATGACTTTCAAGTAGAACAATAATTTTAAAATTCCCTCTCCTGATGCATATATGTTTAGTATTGATATTATTTCATTATCTATGGTAACCTTTAGCAAGATTTAGTTTCCTTTGTTATCTCTTTTATTTAGTTCTATTTTTGCTTTTGCTTGATTTGAGATGAGGATCATTACTCCTTAAACTGAAGCATAAAAGATTCTGCTCCAGCTTTTTACCTTTACTCAGTATGTATTACTTTGCTTTAAATGTGTTTCTTGTAAACAACATTGCGCAGAATCCTGGCTTTTTATACAGCCTACTCTTTACTTCTGTTTTATGGGATAGTTTATCCTAGTCACATTCATAATTAAAATAACTATCACCATATTTCCTGCCATCTTATTTGCCCCAGGTTATTTTTTTTCTTTCCCCTTTCTCTCTTCAACAATGATTTGCTTCTCACCACCCCCTCTTTCAATCTACCCTCCCATTTTACAGCTCCTCCCTTTCTCATTCCTTCCCCCTTCTACTTCTGTTATATTGTTTTTATTAGCTTTCCACTTTCCCTACCCCTTTCTCTTCGAACTTCACTATAAGATGAAACAACTTTATATAGCAAACCAACCAAATATGTCTGATATTCTCTCTTTGAGCCAAATGCAATCAAATAAGGTTCATGCAATGCTCATCCCCTTCCCTTTTTTATCTTAACTGTATAGGTGTTTTTTGACTTTTCAGATGATATAATTTACTACATTTTATATCCCCTTTCATCATCTTCTTGTACAGTCCCTAGTTTCCATCCCTAGCTTCTTTTTTATGGCATCACAGTCAAATCAAAATATACCAACATACTCTATGTATATCCCCAACATAGATACAGTTCTCAAGAGTTAAACATATCATCTTCCCATAAAGGGATGTAAACGGTTTAACTTTTTAAATGGCTTTTTCTTCCCTTTTTACCTTTTTAACTTTCTCTTGAGTTCTGTATTTCGTATTTGAAGGTCAAATTTTCTATTCAGTTCTGTTCTTTTCATCAAAATTTAATGAAATTTCCTTATTTTATTGAATGAAAATCTTTTTCCCCTGATTGTGACTGTTTCTTCCTATATGCTTGCAGTATTTTTTCCTTGATCTGATAATTCTGGAATTTATCTGCAATATTCCATGGGGTTTTCATTTTGGCATCTCTTTCAGGAGGTGATTTGTGGATTCTTTCAATAGCTATTTTACCCTAGGACTTTAGAACAGTTTTCTTTGATAATTTCTTAAACGATATTGTCTAACTTCTTTTTTCTATTGTGGTTTTCCACCTAGTATCACTCTGCTTCGATCACAATACAGGTTGTCACCACCCACTGACTTCTCAGGAAGGCCTAAAGCTCTTAGGGGAAGTGGAGTTCAACCAGACATTTTTAGCAGGTTCTTTCTGGGCTGAGGGGTCTTCTACCTTTACCAGAATTTCCACACTGATTGTGACTGCTACACTTTTGTTCAATTGTAATTTTCAGTTTATTATTTTTTTTCAGTTAGTTTTTTTTTTTTTTAATCTCCTTTTGCCTTTGGGCAATTGAACTTTTTTTCCCCTAAGACAATTGGGGTTAAGTGACTTGACCAGGGTCATACAGCTGGAGGTGTTAGGTGTCTGAGCCCAGATTTTAACTCAGTTCCTCCTGACTTCAGGATGGTGCTCTATCCACTGCACCACCTAGGTACCCCATCAATTGAACTTTTAAATGAATTGTTTTGTTCATTGAATCTTTTTCCATTTCACCAATTTTATTTTTCAAGGAATTGCTTTCTTCTTCCATTTTGCCAAATCTATTTCTTCCCACAATTTATGTGTTTTGTTTTCCAAATATTTTTCCTTTCCCCAATTTTATTATAACATTCTTTCAAGATTCTTTTTGAATTCTTTCAAGAGAGTCTTTTGAGTTGGAGACCAATTTATATCAACCCTTGAGGTTTTATCTAGAGACATTTTGTCTCTAGAATCCTCAGAATTTGAGGTCTGTTCTTCCCTGTCTCCAGAAAAGCTATCCATGTTTTTTTGTTTGTTTGTTTGTTTGTTTTACTTTTTCTGTAAGGTGCTGGTAAGCTTTCTGGAGGGCCTTGGGACCAGCCTTGGTTTCAGCAGAATAATCACCATGAGAATAGTAAGGGATAAAGTCCAAAGTATCACCATACTAAAACTAGATAACCATTGTCTTATCAATTCCACTGAGTTAACACCTTTCTCCAGAGTTCTGACCCATTACACTTTTTGTTCATTTTTAGAAGTTGAGGTCTACTCTTAGGGCAAAAGGGAATTGTCTCAAAGTCTCTCTAGAAGCAACAGCAGCTTCACACTACCCTGGAGCCATTGGTGCCAACTTTGTTCTCATGTAAGATGGAAATGGCCAAGTCCTGCTTGATATTCCAGGAATTCAAGGTATCAATATTTACCTTCTGTAGTTGTGTTGAATATCTTACAGCTAGTCTGTTGATCCATTGGTTTATGAACTAGGACAGAGTATCAGAGGCTTCTGTATTTTGGCTAAGAGTCTCCCACTAGATTTCCTGGCACAGAGAGGCCTATGTACCTTGGGCTTCCCTGCTCTGCCCTTTGGGCCAAGTCCCTCATTGTCCAATTGAGACAAGCATTTCCCGACGTTGTTCCAAAATATCTGTGGGTTCTGTCACTCAAAAACCCATTCAGAGACTTGATCTGGCATTGATCTAAAGGAAATCAGGAAGAGCTTAAACAAAGACCTATCTACTCACAGCCATCTTGATGTAGCATCAATATTTATAATTTTTAAAGATTCCATTTGACTTAAGGTATGAAAGTTGAGGTAATAATTTAGAGAAAGCTACAGAGTTCTCCCATCTAAAGAAACTGATTCTCCTACATTGAACTCCAAAATTCCATACCAAGAATCTGCTTCCTAATAACACACAGATTTAGAAAGGTAGATAGAAGAATATTAGAGTCAGAAGATTTGGATTCAAATCTACAAGTGTTACTTGAACTCTGTATCCCTGGGAAAATCATGAAATGTGTATGTAGTGTTTTCATTTAAATTCATCATAATAATGTTCCCATATTTGGGAACAAATATTCCCATATTTGGTTGTAAGGAATAAATGAGAAAAGATATGTAAAAGTACCTTAAAAGTCTTAAATGTCTGATAAATCATCAAATGCCTTAATGTAAATAAATATAACTACTATTAATATAAATAAAAATAACAGCTTTTGCTATTTCTGAGGATGATTATGATGATAATAACATCTATTTCTTTTAATTTAAATTAAAATTAAAATTTAATTTAATTTAAATTAAATTAAATTTAATTTAATTTAAATTTAAATTAAACAATTTGTCCAGCTTAAGTTCCTTAAAATTGCTTTTTGATTTAGTCTATTTTAATTTTTTTCTTAAGTTCAGATTTGGTTGATAGAAAGTCCTGAAAATCTGCAAGTTCATTTAATGTTCATTTTTCTCATTGAAAATTATATATAATTTTGCCAGATACGATATTTTTGGTCACTGACCTTGTTCTTTTGCTTGCCTATATATATATATATATATATATGATTCCTTGTCTTTTATTGTATCTGTTGATTAAACTTGTACAATTATAATTTTAACGTCAGCATATTTGAATTTTTATTTTTTGCTTCTTGTAAAATTTTCTCTTTAATCTGGGGGTTGGTCAATAATATCCCTATGTGGGACAGCTGATTGGTGTAGTGAATAGAGCACCAGCCCAGAAGTCAGAAGGACCTGAGTTCAAATCCAATCTCAGACAATTAATACTTCCTAACTGTGTGACACTGGGCAAGTCACTTAACCCCAATTGCCTCAGCAAATAATAATAATATTCCTATGTGTTTGAGATGGTGATCAGTGGATTTTTTTTTCTATTTCTACTTTTCCCTCATGTTCTATCACCCTAGGACAATTTTCTAGGATTATTTATTGCCTATATTATTGTGTCAAGATTATCTTTTGGGTCACAATTTTCTGTCTGTCCAATTATTCTTATATTTTATCTTCTTGATCTGTTCTCCAGATTTGTTATTTTACCTATGAGATGTTTCACATTCTCTTTTTTTTCTCATTCTTTATGATCTATTTTGTTATTTCTTGATCTCTCATAGCTTCACTAGCTTCCCCTTGCCCAATTTGAATTTTTAAAGAATTACTTCATCATTAAGACTCTGTATCTCCTTTTCTAATTGGTTAACTTTTTTCATAATCTTGTTTTTCTTGGATGGTTTTATTTTTTTTTCTTTAGTTTGTCCTCAATGTCTCTCATTTATCTTTTGAATTCTTTTTTGAGTTTTTCCACAAATTTTCTCTAAGCAGGAGCCATTTCATCCTACTCTTTGGTAGAAGCCTTTTTTTTTCTTTATCTAAAGTATCTTCCTTTGAAGATGAACCCTGATCTCCCAATAAAATGTTTCAGTTCTAGGGTTCTTTCTTTGCTAGTTAATTTTTTTAATAAGAGGTATTGTGTAAGCATTACACGTTGTGTAATGGAGTGGAAAGATGTCTCAAGCTTCCCTTTAGCTCTCTACTTGAACCAGGGACCCCAAACCAGGGGCTTTACCTTCATGTAAGTGGTCCCAATCAGTGCTGCTTCTTCACTCACCAGGTGCTAGTTCCTTTTCATCCAGGGCTGCATTTCAGCAACATAGCTGGGCCAGGAGTTCTTAGTTAGGAGAGGTTCACTTAGTCTTCCTGGACTCAAAGCTCCACTCAATGAACAATCCAGAGAGGTGAAAGTGTCTGTGGTTTCTGCTGAGGCTCCAGCCAAACCCAGATAATTAAAAGTCCCCACTTCTCATATCTGTGGAACTAGCCTGGAAATATTGCTCTTTAGACAGGTTAATCCTGCCTTGAAGTCTTTCTTTAGATCTTGTGGAGTTGCATCAGGAGGATCCAGGTTCTGTTTTCTTGGTTTTGACCTATGTTCGCCCTGAGGCACCAATTTGACTATTTGTGAAGGAAATTGGGAGATCTTGGAATTTACCAACCTATTCCACCATCTTCCCAGAATCATCTTCCTATTTCTCTAATATGAAACAAAATGAAGTACTAGTCTACTTGTTTTAATATTGTTTTCCTATCTTTGCCCATTTACTACTCACAAAATGTATATTCATAAAGATAATCACTGATGTCTTATTATTGTAAAACTTTCCCATTTAGAACTCAAATTTTTATGTAATTCAAAGGAATACCGTTGTCACAGTCATGGTCTCCTGTATCCTTTGCATACTTAGACCTAACTAGATTTAACATATAGTAATCATTGAATATAGATTCAAGAGAATTTTGTCAAACTTTGTTGCCTAACATAATCATACAATATGTGTGTGATATAAGTATGGTGCAATATTTCCCTCACTCCCATTTTATTATCTCTCTCACAAAACAAGGAAAATTTTCAGGTTCCTCTTAAGTCCAGTGACAAAGGAAACAATTCCAGATTATAAGAGGTTATACTAGATACATTTTACAAGTGTAAACATATTTAAAATTCTACCACTATATAAAAGATAATTAGTCATTTTCTACATTTGAATCACTTAAGCCTAGTCAAAGCTTAAATATTCCATGAATTTGTTTTTTAAGCCCTGTTATCTGAATTGAAAGAGATGTGTTCTTTTAGAGGACACTTTGAATATTTCAAATACATGACAAAGTTGAATTTAATTCAATTCAAAATACGTTTATGAAGGATCTACTTTATTCCACTCATTGTGATAGGTACTTGACATATAAAGATGAAAAGGAATCTTGGGATTACTGTTCCTCAACAAAATCAGGCTTATTTATTTTGAATCAAAAGATATAATGATATTAATCACTTGTGTGATTTTCAACATTTTATTTAACTTCTTTGTGCCTCAGTTTATTTATCTATATGATGAGAGAGTTTGATTAAGGGGCCTTTTAGAACACTTCTATTATTAGTTGTTTGTTCCCATGCTCCTATGATTGTTTACAATTGAGAAACAATAGTTTTTTTTGTTTGTTTATTTGTTTTATTTTGTTTTGTATTTTAGTTCAAGTAATGGCAAAGCATAGACATCTCTCTTTCCAATATTATAACTCTAGTTTTATAAAGGGTAGCTTTAATCATAAGACAACAGAAAAAAAATAAGGTATAAACATTAATCAAAAGAAAACAAAATTACATGCCTGTTTTTCTATAATTATAGAAAAACAGCAAAGAAAACAGTTCCAATTATTAATTACAAAAAATTTAGAATATAAAATAATTGCTTGATAACTATTAGCATTTCTATTTAGCCTTGAGAAAAGGCAGAACAAAGTAACTATAATAGAAATTCTTAACAGAATAACTATAAAATAAATGTAATATCTCAATATTAATATAGCAAGACTTGCAGAAAAACTATACAAATATAAAATCACACTAATAAAAATAAAGATTAAGATATTCACTTGGACCATACCAATATATTAAAAATTATAATATTACCTTAATTCATTAACTTTCACATTATCCAATATAAAATTGGCAGTGGATTAAATTTCAAAATACATATATATGTATATTTATATGTATGTATGTGTGTATATAAATATACATACTTATATATGTATGTGTATATATATATATATAGATTGCTATATATATTGCTATATATTGATTGAATCAATATATATATTGATTCAAAAATGTGTTGTGTGTATAGACACACACACAACACATTTTTGAATCAATTGGAAGGGAAAAAAGAAACTGCAATATTAAGTGAAAAAGATGTATGAAAGAAGTTGGTATAGAATGACAAAAAACTGATTTCTATTATAAACCAATAATCATCAAACTGTTTAATTGGAAACATAGAAGGCAAAGATAACTGCTCAACGGGTATTTCATATACATCAAGTACTAATGCAATCTGAGAAATTTGCAAGGGTTGATCTTGTTCAACAACCAGGGGGTAGCTGGAATTTTCCTAAAATTTTGACCATCATTTTTTGGTAGAAATACTTTAACATTCTAAGCTCTTAGGGCCTCCTGTTACAATTTTTTTTTCATGGAGACTGAGATCCATAGTGGTAGAAAGATCTATGAATATAATATGCCTAGGAGAATTAGTGCTTTCACCACACTCCCTTGATATTAATAGTAAACAGATAAGTTAATCAGCTTTTGTCATGTAAGGAGCTATGTGTGATGAATTTTTCTGTGTTGAAATAACAATAATCTTTATATAGTGGCTACTATGTGCCAAACACTTTGCTAAGTACTTTATAATTATCACATTTGATCCTCAGAACAATGCTGTGAGGCAGATACTATTAATATAGATGAGGGAACAGAGTTTAAGTATCTTGTCTAGAGTCACACAGATTGTAAACTTCAGGCTAGATTGTAACTGAGGTCTTGCTTAATCTAGATCCAGCACTCTTATCTACTGCACCACTTAGTTCCTCACCTAGCTATTTATTTGTTTTATGAAAAAAAGCTCTGAAGGAGAAAGGTAGTGATGCTAGGTGGTTCAGTAGCTGTAGTGTTGGGCTGAGTTGAAATCTGGCATTAGATATTTACTAGCAATGCTTACTTAACTCTTTTTGTCTTAGTTTTCTTATCTGTAAAATGAGCTGGAAAGGGAAATGGCAAACTATTTCAGTACCTTGGCCAAGAAAATCACAGATGGGGTCACAGAGTCGGACTTGAATGAAATAGATTAATCAGCAACAAGTAAACCTAGATTGTATTAGTTATTTCTCTTGTTGACTAGCTGTGTGATGTTCATGAAGTCATATAATGTATGCAAAATAAGGCAGAAAGATAGAAAATCTCTAAGGCCCCTTCAAACTCTAAAATCCTGCAATTTTTACCCTCCCCAAAATGTGATAAAGGCAAGAACATAACTGGAATACAGATCTATGATTAAAGAGGGTACTATAAATACTTATAGTATTTACATTAATTTAGAATATTTACAGTAAAGAAGACTTAAAATAGAGGATGTGACTTGGAAGAACTTAATCTACATATATACATTTGACTGAGGATCCATCCTTGCTCACTCCAACATCAATATGAAATTTCTGTCAACAAAATTATTTCTTTGGCATATATATATATATATATATATATATATATATATATATGAGGGAATTTTGGAGGGAAATATAATAATATAAAAAGACATTAATAAAAATAAATTTTTAAAAAAGCAAGAGAGACAAAGTGTCATAGCTTGGCAGATACCAGCTTAGACTACAATGTTTTAGCTATTAAACTTAGGAAAATGTTATCAACAATATCAATATCAAATCTTATACTCACCAAAGAAATTGAGTTAGGTTTTCCCCATGCATTTATTTTTGTTTTCTCATATTAATGTGTGTATTTGGATTGATTTACCAGATGAGCAAAATGTTTCCTTCATTAGGAAAGTAGAGTCTTCAGAAATGAGATATAAGATAAATAAGTTCCAACTACTTAAATGCTGACTGAGAAAACTAAAAAGGAAACCCAAAATAGAGCTTCTAGAGTCCAGGGGTCCTCAAACTATGGCCCACAGGCCAGAAGCCCACTGAGGACATTTCTGGGGCCTGCCGGGTTATGGCAAAATCAGATTGGAAGCAATTGACCTAAACTCTCATTAGCAATGCACACTTCCGTCACTGGGCTGAGGTGGTGGAGACAGAGTGTGAGGTGATACCGAGGTGAGGTGTGTTCCCAGGCCTGGGTGTGTGGTGTGGGGAAGGTAGAGAGATGCAGAAGACAGACAACTGACGGCCCACGGCCTTGGACAGTAACGGCAGCCACCACAACATATAGGCATGGGTATATACAGTGCATGCTGCACATATCACGGCCGCTGCAGGGGGAAATTCACTGCAGCAGTGAAGGTTGGAAGCGGGAGTGCAAAGAGCGGGAGAGAGAGTGTGGGAAAGGGAGGTATCACAGCACAGAGGCAGGAGGAAGTTAGGCATTGCAGTCTGTATGTCTCTGTGTGGGAAAAGTTATTGCTGGTATATTGTTTTTGTAGCGCTGTACATATATATTGGTATTTCACTACTAGCAATTTGGAATCCCTAAGAAAAAATGATGTCAAGAAAAAGAAAAATTGACTCAGAATGTAAGATATTCAAAGAACAGTGGACTTATAATTACTTTTTTATGCAGTACAAGGAAAGAGCTGTATGGCTGATATGCCAGACACTATATTCTCTGTTCAAAGAATATAATGTGTGTGAACACTATGAAACTCAACATAAAGATAAATATGATTATTTGGTTGGAGAAGTGAGAAAAGATAAAATATTAAAACTGAAAAATACATTGACAACTCAGCAAAATACTTTTGTGAAGCAGAAGCAGCTAAATATTTCATCACTGTGAGAAAGTTTTTAAATTGCCAAAATAATAGCACACACTGGCAGACCATTTGTGGAGGGAGAATTTGTTAAAGAATGCCTTCTTTCTGTTGCCAAAGAGATGTGTCCAGAGAAGGCCAATTTATTTAATACAGTGAGTCTTTCAGGACCTACAATTACACAGAGGATTGAAGAAATGGGAGACAATCTGCATCAACATTTGCATTAAAAAAATTTCATATTTTTCCTTGGCACTTGATGAAAGCAATGTTTTTGGGATTTTGCACAACTTCTAATTTTTATTCGTGGGGTGAATGATTATTTTGAAGTCATAGAAGAGCTTGCTGCATTGCAAAGCATCAAAGGAACAACTACAGGAGAGGATATCTATGAAAAGATTTGCCAAACTATGAATGGTTTGGAGCTGGACTGGGCTAAACTAGCCAGCATGACAACTGATGGTGCTCCTAGCATGGTAGGGTCTAAGAAAGGAGTAATTGCTCACATTAATCAAGAGATGGACAAACATAACCATTCTCATCCAATAGCCATACACTGCCTCATCCACCAACAAGAACTGTGTAGTAAATCACTGAAGTGGGACTCTCTTATGAAAATTGCAGTATCTTGTGTTAACTTCATTAGAGCTAATGCACTAAATCACAGACAATTTCAGGAATTTCTGTGTGAGCTAAAGGTTGAGTACAAAGATGTTCTATATCACACAGAAGTCCATTGGCTGAGTTGAGGGAGAATTTTGAAATGTTTCTATGACTTACTTCCACAGATTACAACTTTTCTGCTTTCAAAAAACAAAGAAGTACCAGAGGTCAATGATGCAGAATGGAAATGGCACCTTGACTTTCTGACAGATGTAACAGAGCTACTCAAAAATTTCAATATGCAACTTCAAGAAAAGGAGAAGCTCATCTGTGATATGCAATCACATGTCAAAGCATTTGAAGTAAAATTAGGCCTCCTCATCAAACAAGTGAAGGAGGAAAACTTCTACCATCTCCCCACAACTCAAAATCTGTTAGTGGAAAAACCGCTGATTACATTCCCAAACAAAACATGTGTGGATTCACTGGAAAAATTGCAAAGGAGTTGCAATTTAGATTTAAAGAGCTTCATCTCCATGAATAGGACATAGATCTTTTCCATAACCCATTTTCTATTAACATTGAAAATGTGGATACAATTTACCAAATGAAACTGGCTGAACTGCATAATTGTGACTCTCTGAAAGACGCATTCAAGTCAAGCAGCCTTCTATGCATCTCTCCCCTCTGAGACATATCTTCATCTCAGGAACTATGCACTCAAAATGGCAACCATCTTTGGCAGCACTTATGTCTGTGAACAGACTTTTTCTAGAATGAAACATTTGAAATTTCCAACCAGATCAAGACTAATGGATGCACACTTGCATCACTTGTTACAACTAGCAGTGACAAATATGGAACCAGACACTGACCATCTCATTAGCCAAAAGCAGGCCCATAGTTCCCATTGAAATACTGATAAGTTTGTTGATTTAACTTTACTTCATTTTAAATATTGTATTTGTTCCCATTTTGTTTCTTCACTTCAAAATAAGATATATTCAGCGTGCATAGGAATTTGTTCATAGTTTTTTTTTTTGTTTGTTTGTTTGTTTTTACTATAGTCCGACCTTCCAACAGTCTGAGGGACAGTGAACTGGCCCCCTATTTAAAAAGTTTGAGGACCCCTGTATCTAGACCATGTGGAATCAGGGAAAAGCATTAGGGTTCTGAGTCAAGACAGATTGGAGTAGAACAATAAAAACTCTTCTTTAGGTATCTAAAGTAGGACAATATACTAAAGAGAAGAAACTGGAGAAGAAAATGTTCTATATTTCTATACACACATGCATGCATGCGTATGTACATCTGTATAATCTCTATAACCAATCCCAATAGAACAATAAAGTTTTTTTGAGAGAAATGATCATATTTGAAATGAGACTTTTGGCTTTAGGATATGTTGTGTTACTAGTAATATCAGAATGTGGTGTCAGAGAAAGTGAACACTTCTTTTGGGAAAGTATTCATGCAGAATGAGATGCAGTGGTAATTGAAAATGTTGCTATTATCAATCACAAACACTTTGCTACATTTCCTTTTTATCACAGACCTTTTCATTAAATTAGCAAATGAATTTTTTTTAAAAAATGGAGGGACAAGAGGATACCATTTTCTCATCCATTCCTGTGCTAAAGATAGAGTCAAAGGTTTTTCATTTTAGATTATCTGGCCAAGTGGAGCATCATAATAAATTACATTAAGATACTATCCTTGACTTTGGTACAATAATTTTAAATCAGCATTGTGAGCTCACAAGTTATAGATATCCATATATAGGTGATCTTTAGGCCCTGCCTAGAATATTTTGGGAAGGGGAATAATATTTCTAATGTAGCTTATCATCTAAGCTGGTCTCTGCCAAGCTGTGGCACTTTGTCTCTTTTGCTTTTTTTTAAAAATACATTTTATTAATGTCTTCTTTATATTATTATATTCCCCTCCAGGATTTCCTCCTCTTGCCAAAGTCATTCTATTATTTTAAAGGAAAAAAAAAAAGAAGAAATCAGAAAAATTGATTTTATATTGAAATCTCTTTCCTAGTTTTAATGTGAACATGATATATTAATGGCCTACTAAAATAATTTTAAGGTATGGTTATTCATTTTACATTAATTTCTTTAATCAACACTCACTTCTTTTATGAAAACATATTTGATTAGCTGATAATACTAAAATTATGCTTCATTATGATTTGATTTAAGTTTTGTTGAAAAGGTATTTTTATAGTGCCTAGATCTTGCTGCCAAAGAGAATAGAAGAGAATGAATATTGTTCTTATAGTCTTACATTTTAGCTTCATTTTTAATACAAACAAGTATTAGTTCATATCTATAGATATCTTTGCATATTACCATATTAAGAATATTCAAATAAACATTCATGAAATATAATTTGTCATTTGGTCAAACTTGGATATTAGATTCAATTAAAACCTCTCTAGAATATTTCATAGTATAAACCAATTTCATTCAGATAGGTGTTTATTGGAATTTCACAAAAAATCATTTAATTTAATTGATAGAATTCAATTATAACTAAAAATAAGTAAGACACCTGGCAAGCTACTTTGGATATTAATTTCATTATGTATTCCATAAAAGTAATTATGACATGACACTATTAATTGTTTAAAAAGAACATATCCTGCCATGTAAGATAAAAATTGCTTACTTTCAAAATGGTAGACATTAATACATACCTCATTGAGCTCAACTCTGAGACTCATGATTCCAGAACCTTTGCTTTAAGAGAATTTTAATATGCAGTGTAAATTTCTCCCTCTCCTCCCCACCTCAGCTCTGCATACTTCAAGGAAAATAATGGAATGTCTTATTTTGTTTTTGAATCCAATTTCAATTGTATTACTGAACTTGAACAGGTGTCATAATAGTTTGCTAATATTATTCAAATAAATCAATATGGGAAACTTCTCTTTTGAAATTTCACCTTATTTAAGATATTCATAAAAAAAAAGAAGACAAAGATAGTTTTGACTAGTCTGTTCTAAGATGAGTTATATATGTTTTTTCATTTATAGGAATATACTATACATATATACTATATTATATAACATATATTGTATATACATATATATTATATACATATTATATATATTTTCATTGTAGGGGAAAATGATCTAATGGACAGGAAGAGAAAAAATATGTGCATGTATTTCAGGTAATTTATGTGATGGAAAAATGGATCTAGGTGAAAACGTAACAGGAAGAGATAGAAGAATTTTATTTTTGTTTTTACCTCAGAACATAATGTGTATATAGGAAGCATCAAGGGACATGAGAAATTTACTGTTATATACTCGCAGGAAATAGCAAGTTGCATGAGGCAGATTTGTTTTGTTTTGTTTTTTTTCATGTACGAGAATCTTTTTTTATTGTACTATGTTATGGAAATGTTTGTTTTGTTCCTTGTTATTGGAAATCAAATAAATTTCAGAAAAAAGAAAATAACTTGGAAAGATTATAATCAAGCAGAAGTAAACCATAACTCCACAAAGAAGACTGAAGAAGCACACTGTACATATTCTATATTTGTATATTTATTATCTCAATTGAAAAATCATGATATAAGCATGCATAATTAGTATGATTTCAGTTTATTTCCTTTAAAATGATGAGCTTCAACCATATGGCCTTTAAAATCCCTACCAGTTGTGAGATTCTTCTTGATTTTTAAATGAAATTATTAAACTCTGTGTGTGTGTGTGTGTGTGTGTGTGTGTGTGTGTGTGATATCCCTGTCAGTCTGATAAAGCCTATGGAACATTTTTTAGAATATTGTTTTTTAAAATGCTTTAGATGAAATGAAACACAAAGGAACCAAATATATTAAAATATTGATTTTAACATGTTCAAAAAGATTAAGAACTCATGATCCAAATAAATCCAAAATAAAAATCTCTTAGAAATTTGTTTGAGAATTTAACAATAATAAATTTAATAAAGAAATTAAATAGAATATACATACGATGATAAGGTAGAATTTTCTTTAAGTGAATGAATTAGGAGAGACATCATTATCAGAAAGCCAAATGAAGATATTAAGGAAATAGTTGATAAAGTAGAAACCGCAATAACTTGAGTATCAAAAACAGTGTAACAATGGGCCATAGTGGGAAGCCAAAGGAAAAATATTAAAGCTTAACTTATTCTTGAGTAGGCCCAAGCTCTAGCAAATAGAAGCATACTAAGAAAAAGAAAAGCAGCAAATTCAGACTTCAGAAATTGTAAGGGTAAGAAGATGTGATGTTTAACGAATTATATCATACTTTCCAGAACTCTGTAAAACAAAACAGAATTGGGAAGATGAATGCTGGAGATAAAATATATATTTAGTCACACTTTTGATGTCTCCAACTTGGTAGGATAGCTCCCCTTCACTTATAGTTATGAAACCCCCAACAGCCCTCTGAAGTACCTCCTGTAATTTGCAAGAGCCACATGGACAGGAGAAACTCCTTTAATTAGCATACTGTCACAAGTGGTTTATGAAATATGCATCTCCATCACACTCTACTTAAGAATGGTACCTCTGGGGAAATCAGCAGCTGTCAGAGAGAACAGAGAGTCAGAAGTCATAAGGATGGAAAAGAGAGCAAATGACTTACAGGAAGAAGCCTCTATCAACCTCAAGAGATACTTGAAGAGTAGAAAAATATCCAGTAAGAGAGATCCCTGATATAGCAATGTGGTAAATGGAAGAAAAATAAATGTAGACATGGATATTCAAAACAGAAATGAATATTTCTAGGACTTGAGGAGCTATAGATTATTCTTCACAGGAAATATCTATTATCATTGGCTTTCAATAGTAGCCAACAAATTTTCCCAAAATATAAAAGCATTTTAAAAGAAACCATTAGAATGGAATATATTCTATATTATCTACGTTGTACAGTGAGGGAAAAGAAATAACTCCACCAAAGCTAGTCACAAGTTATAATTTCAGTTGTTCCTCCTAACAACTGTGTGGCTTTGGGAATCATTTAATAGCTTGTACTTCAGTTTCCTCATCTGTAAAATGAGTAAGATAGCCTTGATTTCCAACATTCCTTCTAAATCCAAATCTAAAATGGAATTGTGACATATATCTTGATTGGATTAAGGGAAGATCCATATTTTCTTAGAGAACTACTTGATGTATTCTTATATGAAATACAAACCAGAACACCTACTTCTAATCTGTTTCTAGTTTCCCTCCATACATTTGGATAGAATAGTGAAAATATCTAGGTCATAGTCTCAATTTTGCTCTACTGAAGTTGCCTGTGTCTTCTTGTCTCTTGTTTAAGAAAATAACTAAAACATTAGAAATATTGCCTATTTCGGGTCTCATCCATTTAATTGATTATTGCTATTGTTATCTCAAATCCTATTGCTATTGCTCTGTGACTACTTTTCTAATTTCTGAGTTTTCTACTGCCTGATTTTCTGGGCTCTGCTTATTTAATAAAAAACTGACTGGCATTAAATTGCAATTCTGTCTTTGGGGTTACTTGCAGGCATATGGGATTGTCTTCTTTTTTTTTTTTAATAGCTTTTTATTTACAAGTTATATGTATGGGTAATTTTACAGCATTGACGATTGCCATAACTTTTGTTCCAATTTTTCCCCTCCTTCCCCCCACCCCCTCCCCTAGATGGCAGGATGACCAGTAGATGTTAAATATATTAAAGTATAAATTAGATGCACAATAAGTATACATGACCAAACCATTATTTTGCTGTACAAAAAGAATCGGACGCTGAAATATTGTACAATTAGCCTGTGAAGGAAATCCAAAATGCAGGCTGGCAAAAATATAGGGATTGGGAATTTAATGTAATGGTTCTTAGTCATCTCCCAGAGTTCTTACGCTGGGTGTAACTGGTTCAGTTCATTACTGCTCCATTGGAACTCATTTGGTTCCTCTCATTGCTGAGGATGACCAGGTCCATCACAATTGATCATCATATAGTACTGTTGTTGAAGTATATAGCGATATCCTGGCCCTGCTTGTTTCACTCAGCATCAGTTTGTGTAAATCTCTCCAGGCCTTTCTGAAATCATCCTGTTGGTCAATTCTTACAGAACAATAATATTCTATAATATTCATATACCACAATTTATTCAACCATTCTCCAATTGATGGGCATCTACTCAGTTTCCAGTTTCTGGCCACTTCAAAGAGGGCTGCCACAAACATTCCTGCACATACAGATCCCTTTCCCTTCTTTATGATCTCTTTGGGATATAAGCCCAGTAGTAATACTGCTGGATCAAAGGGAATTCAGTTTGATAATTTTTTGAGCATAGTTCCATATTGCTCTCCAGAATGGTTGGATGTATTCACAATGGAATTGTCTTCGCTATACAGACTTAAGATATTTCTGTGTCCTTCTTTATAATATCTAGTAATTAAATATTCCCTAATATTTGTTTGTTTATTTAGACTAACAGTAGCTGTCAAATTCTCTGGGCTTCCTTTCCTTCCTTATCTGATCTCTTCCTGTTTTCCACTCCACCCCAAAACAAAATAGTCTAACATGATATATTATTATTATTTATGAGACCTTTGCTTTTATTCATACAGATAACTTTTGAGTAAGCAAAGTCCCTCTTGCCAATGAAACTCAGAAAGTGTACTGCAACTTAAATGTTGAGAGTTTCACATCTACTAGTCATCCTGCCATCTGGAGGAGGGGGTGGGGAGAAAAAGGGGAAAAATTGGAACAAGAGGTTTGGCAATTGTCAATGCTGTAAAGTTACCCATACATATAACCTATAAATAAAAGGCTATTAAATAAATTAAAAAATGTTGAGAGTTTCAGAAGATTACAAAGCTAATATTTATTCAGAGGGAAAATATAAATATAGATCTGCTTGAAATCATTACTCTATCATGGGATATGGCACTTGTACATAAATGAAAGACAAAAGAAAAATAATAGAAACAAAGCTCTAGATAACTGGTCCCATCTTCTATTTTAGTTAGATTATACATTTCACAGTATTTAGGATTAACTAAGTTATATTACTAAGGAGAAACAATTCCTGTTCTTGCATTCTAATTGACCTTCCAAATTTCACCAGCATTAGGGGGCTTTTTGTTTCTACAAATTTTCTAATACTGAATATAATCAAGTCAATCAATGACTTAAGTTTTGTGTCTAAACTTTTTAATATAAGAAATTTTCTTTACCTTGTTAAGCTTTATTTTGATTTGTCATAGAATCTTAAAGAGAGAAATGAAATGAAAGTTTTCCACTTGAGAATAAGTAGAAGTCTGAATGAATTAGATACACCTGAATGTACATTACTGTGGTGCATATATTTGTTAAATACACTATCCACAAATAATTGTTCAAAGTGCTAGTGATTTTTTCAAGGAGTAAAGAGAAAAGTGCTTCCATCATGCTAGAAAGGATTCTAAAAGCCTTTTAGACTGACACAACATAGTATTTTGGTATTAGCAAGGACTCTGCTCATATCTATGATTTCCCTTTCTATTGCTTTTCTAGTGACCCAAAATTTTATACCTTTATATAGTTTTGAGTGCCATGCTTCACAAATATATAAAATCACTAGAAAAATAAAAAATGAGACTTCTTTCTTTCAATAGAAAATGCCAGATAAAGAAATTTTTTCTACCAATGTGTATCACCACCTTTTCTAAAACATACAGCCTTGAAATTACCTAAAGCACTGGCAAATTAAAGGTGGGTGGAGGAACAAATGCAAAAATGAGATGAAAAGCAGAAGTAGTAGGGTAGGAGTTGAAGTAACTCAACAGAGGGTTTATGTTGGTAGCTTTGAAGTTTATATGTCAAAAGCAAATTTGGGTGGGTAAGGCTTTTTAGAGTCTCTCCAAAACAAGGAGGGCATTTACTGATTGATTTTCTGAGCTCTATTTATTTAATGAAGACACAATTATCATATAAATGTGGCTCTATCCTTGGACTCTTTTATCAAATATGGAATTATCTATCTAGGCATGAACTATTTCTGTAGCTATCTTTGTAATTTATTAGGGGTGGAACTTAGCAACAGAAAATGGCTCAGGACTTCCAGTGGGATATTCCAATTTGAGTAAAGCACAGGAGTGGTAAGCTGTTTACTTATGGAGAGATCTTCCAAGATCAGAAAATAACAGAAGTTGAGAAGTTGAGATTTGAAAGTCACCATTCTACCTTTTGGGATGCTTCTGAATTTTATTTGGAAGAAAGTACATTATTCCAGATTTTGATAAAAATAAGTATAAAAACAAGACTCATCTACAAACATGTAAATGTGAAAGCTTCATTATCTATAAGTAATGTCCCTGATTTTAGTCTGTATCTTGAAAATCCTCCTCAACAGTGGCACAAGGCTCATTATTTTTTGCTTCTCTTTATATTAATAGTCAATGGCTCATTGAAGAAAATTATATCTGTGTTTACATCTTTCAAAGAATTTTTTGAATTTACTTGTGCTTGAGATATGCCATCTTTGAAGAATACTTTTAATCTTGCATTTGGATTACAAAATCAAATCTTCTTCAATATTTAAAAGAAATACCTTAATGGTAAAAAAAAAATAATATAATGGAGTTTTGCATTCACTTTGTCTTTCATATACTATGCATTCATAAAGATGTGTTCTCATAAAAACTGTATTGGCCAAAAACTATATTTCTTTCCTTATAAGCTTTGATAGCTTTAGTATACACACACGTGTGTATATGCATGTGTGTATATGTGGATATGCAAACATACATAAATATATATAAAACATTTTCTTAAAGATTTTAGCCCTAGCAAAGTAGGATTCTGAATTAGTAGTTATTGATATTTTTTTCTGTTTTATTAGCTAATAATAAGACCCAAGATGTTACCCAAGCATTTATTACCATTCTCTCTTTCAGGTAAGATTACATATTTGTAGGTATACAGGTAGGTATAGTGTATATGTATATTATGTATATGTATATATATATATATATATATGTATGTATATGGTTGCATATATATGTATACCCATGTGTGTGTAAAGAGAGCTTCAAATGCTGTAATCATCAGCATAGACATAGCTCTCTTTCCCCTCCAAAATGTCTATTTTATTTTATTTAAACTGATTTTTCCCATATTTATTTTGTTTCATCCCAGTTCTGCTCGTTCATGAAAGCCATTGGGAAATGTTATGTTAGAGGACAATTGTGGTGATTCATCTGACATTGATCCAGAAAAGAGTTTGTTGTATAACTTTTGAGAGATCTTTTTTTCTTTAATTTCACATTCTTTATTGTCATACTTTTACTTTTATCTTTGTGATGACATGGACTAATTGGGTCTTTCATTAAACCTTAAGTAAACTTATTTTTACTTCTTTCTTTTCTTTTGTGAAGTGACTGTTCATGATTTTCCACTGCCATTGACATTAAAACATTGTGAATGAATTTATATTCCAAACCTGTATTGCCTTTGCCTGACATATCTCTTCTTGGAAAAGATATCAAATGTTTGCCACCTGAGGTCCTTTCTATACTCTTTTGAATTCTTCATTGTGCATTTTGATTTATGCTGGTTAAATTTCCTTAGGAAATAAGTATAGCCTTTGTTGATCTTTTATTCATGTCTCATTTTTCAGTATCAACAACTTGTTGAAGAAGTTCAATTTGAAGATAATTCATACATACAACATTATCTATTCATCTTTTTTATTCTGATTTGTTATTGATTTTAATAGTTAATATCATTGACTTGCATTTTCTTTGAAATAAATGACAATGAATCATAGATTGGTAGCACCACCTTCATCAGGCTTATGTGAAATTCTAATATAATATCTCAAAAACTTTCATATAAATACCAATTATCATTAACATGTGCTGTAATATTTTATCTTTTAATAATCTTCCATCTCACTGGATTTGCAACTTCAGAATATTTTAATGATATGTAAAGTTCTCAAATACACTGAAGTTTAATTCTTTAGATAAAACATCTCCATGACTCAGATTTTCTCTAAGTTTAAGATACAGAATACATTTTCTTAATATATTTTAATATCTTCCTACCAAGTGTGAAATTGAAGAAGCAAAGTTAGTCTACAAATATTGTTATTCCCTTTCATGAAATTAATAAAAGAGATAGCTTCAATTTAACTTCAAGGTTGACATTTAAATAATAATTAGAATAATTAATTACTAACTCCTTAATTTCTCTACCAGGAGACATGGTAAAACTGTGCATTTCTAAATACTCTAGGATACAAGGTGATATTAAAATACAGTCACCTTGCTTCCCATTTTGACTGTCCTTGGAATAACTCCAAAGAATTGGCTAAAAAGCATTATTTCTAAAGGAGGGCAAACATCTTAATCTAAGAAGAGGAACATTTGTGCTGAATAGAGCACTTATTTCTTTTCATGTAAACATGATGCTTTAATGTATATCTAATAATACCTAATCTATCAATGCATGAATAATGAAGCTTTTAAAGTCTTAGATCCTGATGGAGCTGCTACTCTGCTACAAGGAGAAATATACGTCTATAAACCATTGAAAAGTACTGTTCATTTTTCAAATGAGGTAAGGAGACATTTGTGTACTTGCCTGTGTTTCCATTAAAATAATGGCATGCTTTTTTTTTTTTTTTTTTTTTTTTTTTTTTTTTTTTTTTTTTTTTTACTGGGGGAGGAAGTGCATTTGAAGGCTATCAAGTGAGTATAGCCTTTATTTTCATTAGGGACAAGCAACTGCTTAGGCTACTCTTTTTAGAAAGGCCAAATTAAATTTCAAAGGATGAATGACAGATTTCATTGTAGTGTTTAACTAAAAAGACATTGCTAAATTTAACATTTGTAGAATCTTAATTTTGAATTGCATGAGACAAGAAGAGCTACGATTCTGTGAAATTAGTTTCATATATGAATGAATCCACAGACTAAGATGATATGGATTATAGCCTTTAGATAAGAGGTTATTTCAGAAATCAGAGCTTTTGATCTGAAGAAAATCTCAAAGGCTACCTAGTTAAAGAACCATAGGCACATAAAGCCAGATGCTATAGTAATGTAAGATCAATCCAACATTTATAGATGAGAGAAATAGGATCCAAGAAAGTTAAATGACTTGATTAAAAATCACTACAGATAGTAAAAGGATGAGCTGGAACTTGAACCCAAATATTCTGCTTCTAAATCTTGAATTCCTTCTACTTCTACCATGTTGTATCCTTTATGAAGTACCATCAAAAAGAAGAGTAGATCAATAGTGCTAAATGCAGTAGATGATCCAAGATGATAATGAGTAGGATTTAGTCATAAGATAAAGCCTTTAGGATATCATTGATGATCTTGATCTTGAAAACAGAAAATGATACTGGTCAATAGATCACTAAACTAGCTTATTAAGCATCTACTATATGATAAATGCTAGTAAGAATGAAATAAGATTTTAGGGTTTGGGGAAATGGGTAAAGAAGTAGAAGTCATGATAGGAGATGCCAATTTCTAAGAGAAGGAAAATATTGGACACGTGTGTGTATGTGTGTGTGTGTGTAATTCAGACAATAGAAAGAATGAAAAGTTTTTTAGTTATTTAGTAGTGAATGCTACTTAGAACAGTTCCCTTAGTGTCACAAATAGCCTTGGATACATAATCAGAGGAGATGAATTGAATAATAATAATATAATGGAAAGAGCCACGGGAAAGAGCCATGGGAAAAGAGTCACAAGAAGTGCCATGGGAAAAGGGCCATGAGGAGTGCCACGGGAAAAGGGCCACAGAAAAAGGGCCATGGAAAAGAGTCACTTTATATTCTTGTTTTGATCATTTGTTATATATTTTGAATCCTCCCTGATGTTCTGCTGGACACATGACAATGTTCTCTTTTGTTTTGCTTTTTGCGGTGCTTCCCTGTGGCTCTTTTCTGTGGCCCTTTCCCTGTGGCACTCCTCATGGCCCTTTTCCTGTGGCACTCCTTATGGCTCTTTCTGGTGGCTCTTTCCTGTGGCTCTTTTTCATGGCCCTTTTCCTGTGGCACTCCTTGTAGCTCTTTCTCATGGCTCTTTTCCATGGCTCTCTCACATGGCTCTTTCACATGGCCCTTTTTCTCTGGTTCTTATTCGTTGCACTCCTCATGGCCCTTTTCCCATGACCCTTTCTCATGGCCCTTTTTCTGTGGCTCTTTTTCATGGCTCTTTCTCATGGCACTCCTCCTCTCCTCAATTCATGATAAAGTCCTTTGTGAGCTACACAAATAATTCCTTTTGTTCACACATAAGACACCAATATGATGGCTTAGCCTCCCTTGTCCCATATAGGTTTATTAGGGTGCCCTCACTATTCAAGATCCAGTCTTTAGGATTAAACCATTGGGCTTTAAATGCTTCAAGGAGAATGTAGCATAATTCTGCAGAACTCCCCAGGTTCTTGTGATGATCAGAGAAGATAATGTTTTTAAAATGGCGATTTGCCAAGTGCAACATCAAAATGCTAGATCTTATGGGAGGTGTCCTGTCCTTAAAGAGGATGGGATCTGGTTGGGAGAACAAGGCTCATGCACCGGGAACACTAGAAGACATCTGAAAATGGTGCATCATTAAGATCTAAAATGGTGAAGTCTTAGAAGTGTCCCTCTAAGCCATAGAATGTCAGATCTGGGACGATCAGAGATAGATGGGATCTTGGAGATGACCCAGTTTAACCCTTTTGTTGGGGAAACTAGAGCCAGAGAGAGGAGTATCTGAACTGTGCTCAAGAATGGATGGGCATGCTCATGGATAGAACACAATTTTATGGAATTATACTTTTATGATTTGGAGATGCTTAAGGGTTTTCTCTATTTCCTGGGCATCCAGTTTACTGCAAGATGTGTTCTGTATTATATTTTTAGGGGGAAAAACAGGTTTCAGATGATTGGCCAGTGCATGTGACTTAATAGGGTCTAACCTAGAATTTCTCTGTCTGGGGCCTGTTCTGACCAGTGTGTGCATCCAGTTTTTCATGAGGCTACTGAAGTTGGAGCTGAGAAAGGGAAGTCAGAATTGAGATTTGCTCTGGTTGAACACGACCTATAGGTCCTTGAGAATTGTGTTGAATCAATAGATGACAGCTCACATTTTTTAAGCACCAACTGTGTGTAGTTACATGTGTGTGTGTGCGCACAAATACAGGCTTGTGTATGTGTGTGAATCTACAGCACTGCACTTAGAAGGGATGTCAAGGGTCATTTAGTTCACCTCCTACCTGAAATGGAAGATTTATATCTGAATCTTTCTTAGACATATACTAGAAATATGACCCAAAGTAAACCATTTTATATCTCTCAGTCTCAGTTTCATCAAATGTGGAAAAAATATAATACTAATATCTAGTTACAGGGTTGTTAAGAGGCTCAAATGAAATACAGTATTTAAAGTGCTTTACCAATATTAGCCATTATTATAATTTTGACTAGGATCTTTCCAGCTTCACAGACAATTCAGTGATTTGTTGGTATATAATCTATGATTCTAGGCCTTAAAGAGAAGAAAAAGCAAAATAAAATATGACCCATAATCTTTATAAAAGCTAAAGATATATTCAATAGAAAGAGTTTATAAAAGAGAAAGTTAAATGAAAGAGAACTGAACTTTGAAGCATTTATAAAACAAGAAGGATGAAATAGAAAGGTACAAGATAGAGGGCAACTAAGTTAGTTTAAAATCATGAAAACAGAGGAAGTTGTTTTAAAAAGGAAAATGTGGCTATTCAAATACTATAGAAAATTTAGAAAGAATTGAGGTTAGTAGAGTTATTTGAATACAGTATGAAAGGATAGCCTCTGAGATTTCCTCAAACTCTAAGATATATTCACATTTGAGACAAATTTAGGTATTAATTTTTGACTACGCCAATCTATCTCATATAGTGTCTCTCAATGACAGTGCAAATAAGAAAATTATAAGTCAAGTCTCTTAATTCTGACTGTAATTGTTTCTTCCACTACACCAATCTATCTCATATAGCGTTTCCCCTTTCACAGTGTTTCATATGAAATATATATATCATTCATTGGCCAAATATGTGATGAATAAATTAATGATTAAAATTGCAAAAAAGCATTATATTTCTCTTAATTCATCACCTCTCTGAATTTAGTGCCTGACTTTTCAAATTATTGAAAGAGAAAGACAAAATAAGACTGTCTTTTAATAAGGTCACAAAACAAGTAAACCTATTAATTTAATAAAAGAGAATTCCATCAAAAACTAAATGTGAGATGTATTTCTTTTCTTAATATTTCTTTTTTTTTTTTTTTTTTTTTTTTTTTTTATTTAATAGCCTTTAATTTACAGGATATATATACATGGGTAACTTTACAGCATTAACAATTGCCAAACCTCTTGTTCCAATTTTTCACCTCTTACCCCCCCCCCTCCCTAAATGGCAGGATGACCAGTAGATGTTAAATATATTAAAATATAACTTAGATACACAATAAGTATACATGACCACAACATTATTTTGCTGTACAAAAAGAATCAGACTCTGAATTATTGTACAATTAGCTTGTGAAGGAAATCAAAGATGCAGGTGTCATAAATATAGGGACTGGAATTCAATGTAGTGGTTTTAGTCATCTCCCAGAGTTCTTTTCTGGGTATAGCTAGTTCAGTTCATTACTGCTCCATTAGAAATGATTTGGTTGATCTCGTTGCTGAGGATGGCCTGATCCATCAGGACTGGTCATCATCCAGTATTGTTGTTGAAGTATATAATGATCTCCTGGTCCTGCTCATTTCACTTAGCATCAGTTCGTGTAAGTCTCTCCAGGCCTTTCTGAAATCATCCTGTTGGTCATTTCTTACAGAACAGTAATATTCCATAATTTTCATATACCACAATTTATTCAGCCATTTCTCAACTGATGGACATCCATTCAGTTTCCAGTTTCTAGCCACTACAAAAGGGCTGCCACAAACATTCGTGCACATACAGGTCCCTTTCCCTTCTTTATAATCTCTTTGGGATATAATCCCAGTAGTAACACTGCTGGATCAAAGGGTATGCACAGTTTGATAACTTTTTGAGCATAGTTCCAAACTACTCTCCAAACTGGTTGGATTCGTTCACAACTCCACCAACAATGAATCAATGTCCCAGTTTTCCCATACCCCCTCCAACAATCATCATTATTTTTTCCTGTCATCTTAGCCAATCTGACAGGTGTGTAGTAGTATCTTAGAGTTGTCTTAATTTTGCATTTCTCTGATTAATAATGACTTGGAGCATCTTTTCATATGACTAGAAATATTTTCAATTTCTTCGTCTGAGAATTGTCTGTTCATATCCTTTGACCATTTTTCAATTGGAGAATGGCTTGATTTTTTATAAATTAGAGTTAATTCTCTATATATTTTGGAAATGAGGCCTTTATCAGAACCTTTGACTGTACAAATATTTTCCCAGTTTATTGCTTCCTTCTAATCTTGTCTGCATTAGTTTTGTTTGTACAAAAACTTTCAGTTTGAGTATAATCGAAATTTTCTATTTTGTGATCGTAATGATCTCTAGTTCTGCTTTGGTCATAAAAACCTTCCCTTCCACAGGTCTGAGAGGTAAACTATCCTATGTTCCTCTAATTTATTAATAATTTCATTCTTATGTACTAGGTCATGAACCCATTTTGACCTTATCTTGGTAGTTGCAGCGTTAAAGTATGGATCAATGCCTAGTTTCTGCCATATTAGTTTCCAATTTTCCCAGCAATTTTTATCAAACAGTAAGTTCTTATCCCAAAAAGCTGGGATCTTTGGGTTTTCAAAGACTAGGTTGCTATATTTGTTGACTGTTTTATCCCTTGAACCTAATCTATTCCACTGATCAACTAATCTATTCCTTAGCCAATACCAAATAGTTTTGGTAACTGCTGCTCTATAGTATAGTTTTTAGATCTGTACAGCTAAGCCACCATCATTTGATTTTTTTCATTAATTCCCTTGAAATTCTTGACACTTTTGTTTTTCCATATGAACTTTGTTGTTATTTTTCTAGGTCATTAAAATAGTTTTTAGGAGTCTGATTGGTAATAGCGCTAAATAAATAGATTAGTTTAGGTAATATTGTCATCTTTTATTATATTTGCTCGCCCTATCCAAGAGCATTTAATATTTTTCCAATTGTTAGATCAGACTTAATTTGTGTTAAAAAGTGGTCTGTAATTTTGCTCATAAAGTTTCTGATTTTCCCTTGGCAGATAGATTCCTAAATATTTTATATTATCAGTAGTTACTTAAATGGAATTTCTCTTTGTAACTCTGACTGTTGGATTTTGTTAGTGATATATAAGAATGCTGATGACTTATGTGGGTTTATTTTATAACCAGCAACTTTGCTAAAGTTGTGGATTATTTCTAATAACTTTTAGCAGAATCTCTGGGGTTCTCTAAGTATACCATCATGTCATGGCAAGATGATAACTTGGCTTCCTCATTGCCTATTCTTATTCCTTTAATCTCTTTCTCAGCTCTTATTCTATAGCTAGCGTTTCTAATACAATATTAAATAGTAACGTGATAGTGGGCAACCTTGTTTCACTCAGATCTTATTAGGGAATGGTTGCAGTTTGTCTCCATTACATATGATGCTTACTGATGGTTTTAAATAGATGCTGCTGATTATTTTAAGAAAAGTCCATTTATTCCTATACTCTCAAGTGTTTTTAATAGGAATGGATGTTGGATTTTATCAAATGCTTTTCTGCATCTATTGAGATGATCATATGGTTTTGTTAATTTGGTTATTAACATGGCCAATTATATTGATAGTTTTCCTAATATTAGACCAGCCCTGCATTCCTGGTATAAATCCTACTTGATCATAGTGTATTATCTTGGAGATGATTTTCTGTAGTCTTTTTGCTAATATCTTATTTAAGATTTTAGCATCAATATTCATTAGGGAGATTGGTCTATAATTTTTTTTCTCTGTTTTCAGCCTACCTGGTTTAGGTATCAGTTACCATGTCTGTGTCATAGAAGGAATTTGGTAGGACTCCTTCATTCCCTATTTTATCAAATAATTTATATAGCATTAGGGGCCAATTGTTCTTTAAATGTTTGGTAAAATTCATATAAATCCATCTGGTCCTGGGGATTTTTCTTAGGGAGTTGTTTAATTGCCTGTTCTATTTCTTTTTCTGAAATGGGACTATTCAAACAATTACTTCCTCCTCTATTAATCTGGGAAGTCTATATTTTTGAGGTAGTCATCCATTTCACTTAGGTTATCAAATTTATTGGCATAAAGTTGAGCAAAATAACTCCTATTATTTCTCTAATTTCCTCTTCCTTGGTGGAAAGTTCTCCCTTTCATTTTAAGACTACTAATTTCATTTTCCTCCCTCCTTTTCTAATCAGATTTACCAAAGGCTTATCTATTTTATTGGCTTTTTCATAGAACCAACTCTTAGTTTTATTAATTAGTTCAATAGATTTTTACTTTCAATATTTTTAATTTCTCCTTTTAATTTTAGAATTTCCAATTTAGTATTTGATTGGGGGTTTTAATTTGGTCTTTTTTAGTTTTTTAGTTGAAGCCCAATTCATTAATCTTTTCTTTCTCTGTTTTATTCAAGTAAGCCTCTAAGGATATAAAATTCCCTCTTATTACCCTTTGGCTGCATCCACAAATTTTGGTATGATGTCTCATCATTGTCATTATCTTAGAGTGAAATTATTAATTGTATCTATAATTTGCTGCTTCACCCAATCATTCTTTAAGATGAGATTGTTTAGTTTCCAATTACTTTTGGTCTATTTCCCCCTAATTTTTTGTTGAATGTAGTTTTTATTGCATCATGATCTGAAAAGAAAGCATTTACTATTTCTGCTTTCTTGCATTTAATTTTGAGGTCTTTATGTCCTAATATATGGTCAATTTTTGAATAGGTTCCATGAACTGCTGAGAAGAAAGTATATTCCTTCTATCTCCATTCAATTTTCTCAAAGATCCAACATACCTAATTTTTCTAATATTCTGTTTACTTCTTTAATTTCTTTCTTATTTGTTTTGTGGTTTGATTTGTCTAATTCTGAGAGTGCAAGGTTGAGATCTCCTACTATTACAGTTTTGTTGTCTATTTCTTCTTGCAACTCTCTTAACTTCTCCTTTAGGAAGCTGAGTGCCATACCACTTGGTGCATATATGTTTTAATATTGATATTGCTTCGTTGTTTATGCTACCTTTAGCAGGATGTAGTTTCCTTCCTTATCTCTTTTAATTAGATCAATTTTTACTTTTGCTTGATCTGAGATAAGGATGGCTACCCTCTTTTTGTCTTCACCTGAAGCATAATAGATTTTGCTCCAGCCTTTTACCTTTACTCATATGTATCCCCTGCTTTAAATGTTTTCTTGTAAAACAACATATATTTGTAGGTTCTGACTTTTGATCCAGTCTGCTATCTGCCTCCTCTTTATGGGGAGTTCATCCCATTCACATTTACGTTAGAATTACTAAATCTGTATTTCCTGCCATCCTAATAACCCCAGATTGTGCTTTACTTATTCTTGCCTCCCCCAACCCTCTTTCCCCTTTTAAACTTATGTACCCCTCTTGTATCACGATACTTATCCTCTTTATAATCCCCCCCCCCCTTTGGTCTTTCCCCTTCCTTCCCTTATTACTCTTTTTCTTTTCCTTTTCCTCTCCCCCGTTTTTAATGAGGCGAGAGAGAATTTTCTCTAAAACAAATGTCAATTATTTTCCTTTGAGCCAACTCTGATGAGGAGTAAGATTCACACAATGTTCCTCCCTCTCTAAATTCCCTCAGATATGATAAGTTTTCCTTAGCCTCTTTGTGGGATGTGGTTTCCCTCTTTTTATCCCTCCTTCCCACCTTATTCTGCCATCATCCCTTTTCCATATCTACTTCCCTTTTTTATGTTATATCAGTACTATCAAATTTTACATGTATTTTTTTTGTATATCCACAACAGAAATACAATTCTCAAGAGTTATTTTTACCTTTTTCTGCATCTCTTGAGTTCTATTCTTGGAGATCAAATTTTTTGTTTAGTTCTGGTTTTCTTCGAAACAAATGGAATTCATTTGTTTCATTAAATGTCCATCTTCTTCCCTGGAAGAAAATGCTCAGCTTAGCTGGGTAGTTTATTCTTGGCTGCATCCCAAGTTCTTGTGCCTTTCGAATATCATATTCAGGCCCTTCTTTCCTTTAATGTAGAGCAGCCAGATCTTGGGTGATCCTTATTGTGGCACCTCGGTATTTAAATGGTTTTTGGCTGCTTGTAAAATTTTTTCCTTAATCTGATAGTTCTGAAATTTTGCCACAATATTCCTTGGGGTTTTTATTTTAGGGTTTCTTTCAGAGGTGTTCGATGAATTCTTTCAATGCCTATTTTACCTTCTGATTCTATTACATCTGGGCAGTTCTCTTTGATGATTTCTTGTAAAATAGTATCTAGGCTCTTTTTTTCATCATAGTTTTCGGAAAGTCCAATAATCCTCAGATTATCTCTCCTAGATCTATTTTCCAAGTCTGTCATTTTAGCAAGTAGATAATTCATGGTTTTTTCCAGTTTGTCATTTTTTTTGTTTTGCTTGACTGATTCTTGCTGTCTCAATGCATCATTAGTTTCAATTTGTTCAGTTCTAATTTTTAAAAATTATTTTTCTTTCATTAGCTTTTTTACTTCTTTCTGTATATGTCAATTGGTTTTTGAATGTATTGTTTTGGTCTGTGGAATTTTTTCCATTTCACTAATTTTCTTTTTAGTGAATTATTTTCTTTTCAATTCACAGATCCTACTTTCTTGAGTTCTTTGTCTTTTCAATTCAAAATCCTACTTTCTAAGTGAATTCTTTATTTTTTCCAATTCACAATTCTTACTTTCCTGAGATTTTTTTATTTTTTCCAATTCACCAATTTTGTTTCCCTGCACTTCCTGGGAATTTTTTAACTTTTCCAATTCGTATTTCAGGAAGTTGTTGCTCTCTTGTAAGGCTTCTCTTTCCTTTCCCCATTTATCTTCTAACTCTCTTTTGAGACTTTTAATGGTCTCTTCTATGAGAGCATTATGTAAAAGAGGACAGTCTGATGCATTTTTGCTGTTTGAGGTCTCTTCAGGTTTGCTGACCTGCTCTTTTTCTGCATAGAAGCTGTCGATCGTTCTTTTCATCTTTTTATTCATGTTTTAAAGCCTTTAGGGTATGTCTCCTAGGCAAGGGGGTTACCAGCTTCCTCTGCAGAGCAGGGAGAGATGTAAACCGATTTCCGGCTCCAAGGTATGGGAGTGCTCTGGGTGAGAGTTTTCCCTTCCCCCAACAGGAAGTGGATTCAGCACTGGCCGAGCTATCAAACTGCTTAGTAGGGCTGAGTGGATTATCGATTGCCCTCGGCTAGAGACTAAGTGGTGAAAGTGTCACTGCCCCAGGCCGGAGCCTCTTGTGGGACTGTGAGTATTAGCAGCTGAGCGCAGACTGCAGACCGCCCGGAACTCTGCCCCAGTGTCTCTGCCCAATGCAAATCGGCCCTGGAAAAGCTCTTATGGCCCCAAGCCGAGCTCCCCACTGTGCAGATTGGAGGCTAACCCGGGCTGCGTCCTCCTGCGGTGCAGGATCACAACTGCCCCAAGGAAAAGCCCTTACTGCGGGTTGGGGCTGCGCGCTTGTGCTGAGATCTGTGCTTTCTCCCTCGGTTTGAGACTCTCCTCGGAACCTAATTTCTCTCCCTGTCTGCGCCGATCTCCCCCCTGGCCCCGGAACCAACCTTTTTTGGCGAGACTGCAGATTTTCTTCGGCCGGTGAGTTGTTCTATTTCTTATCTTTACGAATTGTAGCAGTCAAGACTATTTTTGAGGCTCGATATAATATTGATAAAGAGGGTAAGAGAAGAGCTTAGAAAGTCGAGTGTGTCTTCTCCGCCATCTTGGCTCCGCCCCTTTTCTTAATATTTCAGTGAAAATAATTTCCCCACTCCCAAATCAGTATGCATTTTCAACTTGAGTCATTCCCACCCATGTTTTTTCTGTAAATCCTCCTTAGAGGATTACTCAGAAACCTTCCTGTGGTTCACTCAATATTTCATATGTAGCAAAGCATTACTCATATTGCCATCTATTACTTCTCACTCTTGCTAAATGACATGCCAAACCTTTTTTCTGGTCAAACATGACCTTGATAATTCTTTTATGACATCTTTCAGGAGCAAGTTATCATCAGTAATATTTTACACTTTACTTATATACTTTCACTATTTCATTGCTATGTGTAGAATGATGGGAATTTGTTTTCCTCCTAAGATTTTACTATTATAAAATCAGAAGTGAATGAGTGAATGAAAATATCATTTACTTACCAAAAAATATTATGCTATGTGCTAGGAAGTACAAGCTAAAAAGCAAAAGCGCTCATATTCAAAGTTCTTGCATCCTGATTTAAAAAAAAAATACAACTTTAGGAGGTTTTAACTACGTATCAAAAGGACTAGCTTTTGTGGAATACTATATGTATAATCACAAAGTAGATGGCCACACATCTTCTTCAATGTAATTTCTATTTACTTTCTCACATTGAACAGCTTGATACTAATGAGGTGTTTGGCAATGAAATTTTCTTTTCCAATTTTTAGTAGCCCTGGCTCTTGAGAAGATGGGGACTTTGGTACATGAAGAGATCATTGTTGCATATATCTCCATAAGGGTTTGTTCTACTGGATAACAACTTAGAGGTGAGGGTCAAACAGGTTTGATAGTTGGGAAATTCTTGATTTTCCTTAGACTTTTAGGCTACCTTTCATTACCTGGACCCTTGGGTAGATTATCCTGAGAACTCTCCAACAGAGTATTCTGAGAGGTGGTTTTCAGGATGGTGGCAGTAGTTTTATCCACATAGAAGATATGAATTTCTGTCTTTTATTCAGGGTGCCTGGCTTCATTTGAAAGATAATAATGAATAAACAAATATTCTGAAGCACCAACTCTGCTCTAAACTCTTTGCTAGGTACTACAAATAGAAGTACAAAGAATTTTAAGAAGCAAGAAGTTCCTAATAGAAGAGACAACAACTACAGATAAAAGAATATTCAGAATAAAAAAGAGTTTAAAAAGTATTTAAATATAAAGTGATGTGGTAAGGAGGTACAAACAGTTGTGATAATTCATGTTCTTTTTATGGAATGAAGGGGTTCTATGAGGTTGAGATATGAAAGAATTATATTCCATGTAGAATCAATGGAAGACAGAGTACAGTATGTTAAGAGCAGAATGTTAAGAGCCAATTTAACCAGATTGTAGTTTATGATTACAGTTTATGGAAAATGAGCTGACAAAGATAGGAGGAATAAGGTTCTGAAGGTCTGTAAAAGTATGAGAGAAGTTTACATTTGACTCTAGAAGCAATAGTGTAATCATTGGAGCTGGTTGACTAGGGAAATGACAGTCAGTTCTGTGCTCACTCTGGCAATAGTAGAGATGAACTAGATAAGGAAAACTTAAGATATGGAGTCCAATTAGGAAGTTGATACAATAATCCATTTGAGAGGTGATGAGAGCCTGAAATAAAGTGATGTTGAAGAGTAGATGGAAGAGGTTAGAGATAAGATACATTGTGACTATAGTAACAGCTTAAATTGACAATTGATTAGGTATTGCAGTGAGATAAAGTAAAGAATTGAGCATCTTGAGGGATGCTAATACCATTGATAGAAATGGGGAAAGTTAGAAGAGGGTAGATAATGAAAAATGATAGATATTTTTAAAAAATTGGACTTTACAACATCAAACATGAGGGTATCATTGAATGCATAATTCAAATACTTAAGTATAAGCATTTAGTCTTATATTCATTATTGTACCATGCTCAATGTCAAATATGTTTATGAATATTTAAATATAGATGCATCATTGTGTATAATGTAACCATTATATAAAATATGATTGTATAGGCATCATCTGTATTCAGTTATATAAAATAACACATAATTCTGCATTACATGGTATATTATGTGTATCACATACACACACACAACACATAAATAAAATGGATAACTTTCAGACCAATAAGCTGCTACAAGCAACTTGTGTTGCTTCCAACTAGATAGCTTTTATAGAATTTGAGAGGTAATTCATTTTATCTCATTTTATTCTTACCACAGTCTTATATGATAAGCTCTTCTATTGTTTACATTTTACTGACAATTAAATTGAAGTTGAGAGAGATTACATGACTTGCAGATAACAGCTAGAAAAAACTGAGAAAGGATTTAAATACAAGTCTTTTTAAAGATTAGGTCCAACACTCCATCCAGTGTAAAACCTAGTTGCTTCCATCTCATTCCATATCATAATCTGGATAATTTATTATATATCTTCTAACATATCTTATTAATACTCCTTCTCTTTACATTGCAGTCATTTTGTATCGTGCTCCAATTTCAAGCACCCTTCATTACAGAAGTCAGAAACAAGCAATAAAGATATTTTCTAAAATAATCATCTATCCTTCTAATGAAAAGGAAAAACTTTTTTTTTAGTTCTCCCTCATGAATAATATAATAATATTTAAATATTAAGTATTTACATTTCATGTTCCCTCCCAAATATTATCCAACTATTATGTCCTTTGTTTTTCTCCAGTGTTTTTCTGCTATAAAATTTTTTAACAATCATTTTATCTACATTCTTGTCTTTGACCTCCTTGGGGAATAAGCACTAAAGAAACAATTATGTATATCTCTTTTCAGTGTCACTAAGAAGAATTTGTTATTTTCTAAGGCTCAATATAATATGTATATTGTCATTTGAAAACAGTAACATTTTGTGTATATAAATATGTACATCTTGATATCTCAAAATATCTTGAGCTATACCTGTATAGCAAGAGATACAACAGGACTCCAATTTTGTTCCAACTTGATATTCAATATCAATAGTTAATGGAATAAAATTCCTTGCCAGTCAAAATTGAACACAAATCTTGCATTCTTTTACCCTTGATATAAGAAATCCAATATTTGTCAATATCATTGCTTTAATTTTCATTACATTACATTCAAAATTAATGAAGTTTAAATTGCCATTTCCACTTTGTCAATGATAAGAACAGCTCACCAGTGAAAGGACAGTGCATTTATTCCATTTCAGATTTATGAATGATATTCTTTCCACTTTCTGAACAAAAGGTCTTAGGGTGATATGGATCATTTCAGTCTCAGGACAAGCTTTCACAATCACAGCATCAGAGAATCACAGAATAAGAGGAAATCGGGAATCAGTTAGCCCAACCTATTCCTTAGTGATATATTTTTTCTTCCACAATATACATTAGCTTCAGAAGCTTTCTACTTTTGGATAACTCTTACTAATGTAAAATATATTTGGTTTTCTTTAGATCAATTCAAAAATCTATATTTGAAGTTTGTGTTTGCCCCTCCCTTAAAATTTAAAAATGAGTATAATCTCTTTTTCCACTTGATATATTTTATAATCTTTGAAGTTTATTTCAAGTTAGATACTAAGATCTATCATATTTATCCTTTGTTTTTGAAGAGGACAAATGACATCATGACAAATGACAAATTACTTACAGATGAATTGGAGTTAAGTGAGCCAGAGCTGTACAAAGTTGTCATCCTCACTTTCTTTTTCAGGCATTGAAGTCCAGTGGAAAGACAAAAGCTAAGATGATTGGTGATGGCTCAGAATGCAGTGGGTGATATTGGCATTTTCATTCCCTTAGCAAGAGCTAAGTACTCTAGCGTGTTTGCATCAATCATCTTCATTGCTATTGGGGGTGGGGGTGGGGCTAAATGTTCTTATCTCCCCATTCCAAAAGAAGAAGTCTTTACATGCTTGGATAGATATCCCCCTAATACATCAAAAGATTTGAGGTCTCATGTTCCTTGAACCAGTTTTTGAGTGGCATGATCTGGATACCTCATACAATCCCATTATGCTCCTTGTAAAAAACCAAATTATTGATGTTCTCCCTAAAATATGACACTGAATTTATTTTGTTCTTAGTAAGGAACTATTTGTGCAGACAATTTATTCTGAAGTGATTAACATGTCAATAACTATATACATCCTCTCTTTTAAGAGATTCCCAAGGATTACCAGGTATAATTGTAGCCATCTGCTAAAGTTTATGAATTTTTCAGAATAATATTTTAAGTGCATTGAGTAAAATATACAGGACTACAAAGAAAATAAGTTATAGTGAATGATATTTATTATTTTTTAATTCACAAAAATTAGTTATTTTGATCAATATAGTAATTCACAACAATTTCAAAGAATTTAAGATGAAAAATGCTATCCAGCTCTACAGAAAGCACTGAGGAACTTTGTGTATGTTGAAACATTGTTTTTTCAGTTTCTTTATGTTTTCTTCTTGTAGCACTGTTTGAATGGAAATATATTTTCAATGACTTTACATATATAATAGGCATCATATTGCTTGCTTTCTGAAAGGAGAAGGTGTGTTGAGAAGAGAGAGATCATTTAAAATACAAAATTTTAGATAAAAATGAAATTAAAAGTTCACAGATTCCTGGTTATGTACCTTTAAGTGTGTAGCCAGTTTTATCTTGTGACATTATTTGATTTTTGAGTAGTTGGACAATTTTTCAAAATCTTTCTGAAGAAAGTATTCATGATATACATCATAACCCTACTATATATTTTTCAAGTGTGGGACCTTGTTTTTTATTTGACATTCTAATTCTCACCATAATTTTCAGATGCCAATTCCCCTTTTTTATTCATTTTTATTTAAATCACTCAGTTTCTAAGTATATTTTAATTCAGTGGAGAATTTTGTCAAGTTCTTCATTTAATTTCCCTATGTCTTCAACCTGTATAAAAGATAGTAACAAACTCTGTAGCAAAGATTAATCACTTGTAAATTAATCATTTGATATATGCTTTGGCCCTGGCAACATATGGAACATGTAATTATGCAAAATTTGCCTTAATTTTATGGATCTGTTCTAATGCTGCAATGACAATAGTGGTAGTCCAATAGGAAAAAAAAGAAGGAATGGAGTTTTTTATATCATCTATGAATATTAAATGAACTTTGAGCATTTATATAAAATATTTTTCCAATGACCACAAAGCAAAACATTCTGAAGGAATGAATTAATAGTAATTTTGATATTCTTCCTATTGATGAAACTAGAAAATGAAAGGAATTTGAAACTAAATGGACAGATCTGGTCTTTCAATCAGTTATGTACAACTCTTTGTTGATCACAGATACTATGACAAAATCTGTCCAAAATACATGTTCATTGTTTCAATGACATTATCTATCCATCTTATTCTCTGCCATCTTTTATTTTAGTCCTTCAATCTTTCCCAACTTTTTCCAATCAGTATCTTCTCTTTATGTGATCAAAGTATTTAAGTTACAAATTCAATATTTGACCTTTCATTGAATAGTCCATATTACTTTCTTTAAGGATTGACTGATTTTTATCCCCTTGTTGTCCATGTGACTCTCAAAAGTTTTCTCCAGTATCAAAATTCAAAAGCCTCAATTTTGTACCACTCAGGTACATTTCTATAGGCAAAAAAAAAAAAAAAAAGTTAGTTGACTAAAAAGATCTTTATCATAAAGGCAATGCCTCTGCTCTTTCATATGTTGTCCATATTTTCTACAGCTTTCCTTCCAAGAAGCTAGCATTTTTTAATCCCATGGTGGCAATCTTTATCTGCAGTGATCTTTGAACCCAATAACATGACATCTGACAATGTTTCAATTTCTTTTCTCTATTTTTCAGAAAGTGATGGGACCAGTTGTTAAGATCTTAGTGCTGTGTGTGTATGTGTGTGTGTGTGTGTGTGCGCGCGCACGCGCACGCACATGCTGCTAAGTTTCAAGACAGCTTTTATACTTTCCTCTTTGACTGTCATGAACAAGCTTCCCAATTCTTTACTTTTTGCCATCAGACTGATATCAACTGCATATATGAGATGACTGATATTTCTCCTAGCAATCTTATTTCCTGCTTGTGTTACACTCAGCTTGACATTTCACAAGATGTACTCAGCATATAAATTAAAGGGAAAAAAGGTGACAGGGAAGCCAGATGGCACAGTGGAGAGAATACTCACCCAGATGTTAGGAGGACCTGAATTCAAATCTGGCCTAAGACACAGTACCATGGACAAGTTATTTAAGCCTAATTCTCTCTCTCTCTCTCTCTCTCTCTCTCTCTCTCATTCACACACACACACACACACACACACACACACACACATACACACACACACACACAGAGGTAAAAACATAGAGAATTTTCATATTTCTTTTACAATTTTAAACTAATAACTCATTCCAAATTTGGTAGCTAATAATTGCTTCTTGACTGACATACGAATTCCTAAAACGATCTGGCACTCCCAGCTCTTTGAGAATTTCCCACATTTTGTTATGATCTACACAGTAAAGTGTAGTAAATGTTTTTTGTTTGTTTGTTTTCTGTAACTCTCTTGCATTACCCATAATCCAGAGAATGTTAGCTTTTTGATTTCTTATTCCTTTGCCTCTTCAAAAAAAACAGCCTGATCTTCTGGTAATTTTCAGTTCATATATTGTTGAAGCCTAGTTTGCAGAATCTTAGGGATAGCTTTGCTGGCATATAAAATGAGCACAATTGTGCAGTAATTTGAACATTTCTTGGCATTGTCCCTTTTTTAGGATTGAGACATAAACTATTATTTTCCAATCCAGTAGGCACTGTTGTGTTTTTCAAATTTGCTGACTTATTGAGTACAGCACTTTAAAAGCATCATTTTTTAGGATTTAAATAACTTAGCTGAAATAGAAAGATGGCTTACCTTAAAGAAGCAAATGAATAACTTGTTTTCATTATGCATCCAAATGTAAAAAGAAACATGATTTACTGACTTACTGTTTCCCTAGTAGAATATAAGTTCCTTGAGAGTAGGAGTTTCAATCTTTGCAATTATCCTAGCATACAAGTGACTTTGTAGAACATGGAAGACTCTTATTGGTTGGCTTATTAATTTTTCACAAATGTCATTATACAAATCACTACAACTTAGATATAAGCATATGTCACAGAAAATGAGGGATCAGAATTTATAAAATATTTGAGATTTTATAAATGTGTAGAAATAGTAGAAGAATTAATATATATATGTATGAGTTCAGTGCAAAGACAGGTGGAGGTGAGGACAATAAAATTACATTGGAAAACAAGGTTTAGGTTTATAATACATCAGAATTCACTCATATTATACAGAACCTTCATATACACATACTATTTTCATGTGTATATATGTACATCTTTATGAATCAAATGAATAAAATATTTTAAACTACATATTTAGTCATGAGTATGTATATTTCCAACAGACACTGAGCAGGGAAAATAGATTGTCCTTACTTTAATTAAAAGAACACAGGTAACTAGATCACATTTAGAATCTTATAATGTACTTTTAATGAACCCAATATTTTCTCTAAATCAAGGCCACTTAAAAACAAAATAAAACAAAACAAACAAATAAGCAAACAAAAACAATATAGAACTTTTTTAGTAAAACTATGTGACTGATGTTTTTTTAAAGAGCACTCTCAAAAAACCAAAAATATATATCATCTAAGAGACAAAGGGAAAAAAAAAATAAACACCACTCAAAAAAAAAAATGATTAAGCAAAATGGTAGTCTAACTGGTTGCCCAAAATGGCATATATGATGGGTTACAGATAAATAATGGGTCTGGTTCATTGTAGGAGAACTCCTTTTTTTTGCCTCCTTATTTCTTTTCTTCCCACCCCCTTTATGAAGTTTTTGGTCTTTTATCTTGTCCAGGTAGAAGTAAAGCAGCTATGTATGTTTCCAATCTCGAAACTGATTTACATATACACTTTGGTCTGATTTTTTTTTTTTTCCTAAGCTGTGTAAAATCTTCTCTTTTTAAGCAGTCCAGAAATCTTGTCTTACTAAGAGCTCACTATATTGGTGACAGACTTAATTCAGTTGTCAAAGTAGTTGTAGCCCTAAAGCATTTCAGATGTTCTAAATCCATTCAAGCCAACAGCCTTAGATTTTCTAATGCAGGTAATAAAAATGTTTATCACTACTTCCAGATATCCTTTATGTACTTCATTTTATTAATTAATAAGAGTTGGATAATATTAAGAGATCTAGAGTATAGAGCTAAAATATCATACTGCTTGGATCTCCCTTGTGAACAAGTTATGTAAAGCAGACAAAAAGCTAACAAAATGAAATGATAGGAAAAAATTTTGGTCCGTCCCACTGGAATTAAAACCCACCTTAATGAAGTCACAGAACTACCAAAGCATCAGTGTTGAGAGATGTCATTGTCAGGGCAGCTAGTTGGTGCATTGGATAGAGCACCAGTCCTAAAATCAGGATGATCTGAGTTCAAGCTTGACCTCAGACACTCAACACTTCCTAGCTGTGTGACCCTGGGTAAGTCATTTAACCCCAACTGCCTCAGAAAAAAAAAACAAAAAATAAAACAAAACAAAACAAAATAAACAAACAAAGAAACAACAACAACAACAAAAAAATTGTCATTCTCTACTTTCCAGATGTTACAATAACGAGATATTATGTGAATTTAAAAATGTTTTTAAAGCCTTTCCTATAAAATAGAACTACAAACAATAGCTCTAGATGATAAGTTATTTTCACTATAAATTCAAGTCACCTTCTATTTTATGAGGAAGGGGGATAACAACCACCTATAATTAATGCAAAGCTTAACTGACAACTTGTTTATTTACTATTCAGTTTACAGTAGGATTCTTAACTCAGTCCCTCAAGGCTATGATTAATGGTATGGGTCAGAAAAAGAAACAGATAAGTCAAGTTTATAAAATAATTAGAATTTACATAAAAAAACACCAGGTTTGCAATCCTTGTGTTTTGGGGACATTTTATTAAGCATTAGTTTTTCAAAAAATTGTTGAGTTATCAAGGGATGTTCCATTGGTGTCCTTCAATTATAAAGTAAAAATGGTCCTAAATTTGCTTAAGGTGAACTTAAAAATTGTATTTTATTTCCTGAAATTAAAATAAAATACAGTTTGCAAAACAAAATATTCCCCTTCTTTTAAAAGATAGACTATTATTACCTTAGGTGATATTACCTGCTTTGAAAATAGCACATCAAAAGAGACTTGTCTATAATTAGGAAATGTTAGTTAAACTCCTCCCTCTTTGGAAACAGATTGGGACAAAAATTTCTACAGTAAATCAGAATTCTACTATCAAGAGATGTGATAAGATGCACTGTATTACTCAGTAAATCACAAAGTGCTGCAACAGAGATACTCAATAAGCTTTTCAGTGCTGCATAATAAATCATGAGGTTTGACTATAAAGTTGCACAATAAGCTCCAGTGTATTAGTCACTAAATCATGAGGTTTCACAATCAAGTTAGAAGATGAGCTTCTTTCTTTGTATATCTGCTTTTATTATGGGGCATCTTTCAGTCAAGGATAAGGCTTACTAATACAATGAAGGCCTCTTTCACTTCCCCACTTTCTTCTATATGGAATATATGGGTTGTTCTGAGAATTATGTATCACTTTTAATTTCAGAAAGGAAAAAAAAAATCTCCATACCTAAATTTTTCCCAAAGAATATTTTCTAATGTATTAATAAAATTTCACTTCAGCAAGCCATAATCTATGTTAGCCATAATACAATACTGCTTAATTTAAAAAAAAATAATTAAAAAGATACTTTATTTAAGCCACTTTACCTACACCCATCCACCCAGAAAGGTATATATATATATATATATATATATATATATATATATATATATATATATTTTTTTTTTTAAAGAGAACATGATGTAATTTTTCTATTTTTTAATTTTATTTTTTATTATAGCTTTTTTTATATATACAAAACATATGCATGGGTAATTTTTTAACATTGAGCCTTGCAAAACCTTACATTCCAACTTTTCCCCTCCTTCTCCCCACCCCCTCTCCTAGATGGCAAGTAGTCCAATACATGTTAAATATGTTAAAGTATATATTAAATACAATATATATATATATATATATATATACATATTTATATAGTTATCTTGTTACACAGGAAAGATCGGATTTAAAAAGAAGGTAAAAATAATCTGAGGGGAAAAAAATGCAAGCAAACATTAATAGAAAGCATGGAAATGTTATGTTGTGGTCCATACTCATTTCCCAATGTTCTTTCTCTGGGTGTAACTGGTTCTATTCTTTACAGATCAGTTGGAACTGATTTGGATCCTCTCATTGTCCATCAGAATTGATCAGATGATGCAATTTTTCAAAAACAATAATAGAAATGTATATGAGATCTCTTTATGTAGTTAATCTTTTTAATGTAATTGGAGGTTGAGAAACTGGAGTCTTGAACCTGAGTTTTCATGGATGTGAGGAACTTCAATCAAGGCAGAACAAAGACTTTTCTGTAATTTATAGACAGTTTGGAAACTGTCATGGACACAAAAGAAGGATAAATGACTTTACCTGGATCACAATTCACAGGCAGGTCTTATGTTTTTTTTCTCATTATGAGGCTAGAAATCTAATCACTATACTATACAGTTTCTCTGTGTCCGGCTTAATTACAATGATAGCATATATTTAGCAAAGCAGTATGAGCAAAACAGGTGTGTAAACATAGTTAATTAAAATTACATGGTACAATACTTAAAAGTTAAAAAGCAAATATGAATATCAACTTATTTTTTCAAAGAAAAATATAATGGAAAGTTAGATCTTCAAGATTCTATGATCCCTTGTTTTCAATGAGAATTTATGTTGTTAGTTGGTCAATACAAACAACTAAATTATTAGATTATAGTTCCAAATTAATTTAAAATTTAATGCACTGTTTGACAAATGACAAAATTATCATTTAAAAATTTTAACTGGAAGTTAAGGAATTGATTATGAGGGAGAAGATTCAAACGTCAGAGAAGAAGAGATGATTTAACATTAAAAGATAAATAAACATATGTGGTAAAGATGAACACCTTGGTTTCAAACAATGATTATTTTGAATATAAAATATAAACAAAAAAATTAAATCTACCTTAAACTCCACTTCATCCACACACAATGTAGTTCTGTGTAATGATTAATTTTTTGCCCAGTATATTAATTATACCATGCAATTTATCAGATTTCATTCTTATAATCATTAAACCACAAAGTTAACCTTAGTTGAGTTTGGTGCTCTTGTAACATGTGAAGGCTCAACTGTTTAACAAAAGAGATAACTTAGGTCTTTTATAAGGCCAAAATTTGAGTGTCTTAGTTTGAAACTAATTTTTTTTTATTTGTCCAGAGAAGAACATTAAATAATATAATAAATGCAACAAGCACAAATTCAGTTTTAAATGATCATTTTAAGAGCTTCTTTGAAAAATATTCAATTAAAAAGAAGACACTACTCTGAAGTATAAAATTATGAGTAAGAAAAAGATTCAGCATCTTCTTAATACCCATATTTTTATCTCCAGAGAGAAAGAGAGCTTTAATATAGGTTAGAGGTTAAATCTAGGCATATTTTTTCCAGAAATTTCCTTTTATCATTTCCCATTGTTCAACATTTTTATTTATATCAAAAACTCACTCAGTGTTCAAAAAAAGATCAGTTTTTTTTTTTTTTTTTTTGAGACAAGCTTCATTATAAGAGTATACAAACAGAAAATAAAAATTATGGCTACCTGATGCTAGTATCTGGGGTAACAGTGAAGCTGAAGAAAGGAAAGGGATACTTTCCGGTGCTCACTATGGCACCAAAGTCAGACCAGGTAATTTATAATTGAAGCAGGATATTGAGTAATAAAGAAGCAAATTTCCCTTGTAATCTGTTGCCCATTGGAACTTCAGATTTCTGCATATTCCTAGTTCTCTGATATCCTTTAGGTAATCAAAAAGTCTCTGACTCTTCTGAGAAGTTTCTACCTTCAATGATCTTTCAGTCCCTATACTTCTCATGAGTATGCTTTTAGTAATAGACTAGACTTTTTAAAAAAAAATAAGCAGAAACAACAACAATAAAAACAAACAAAAAAAAAACCTTGCTTGAATTAGTACATTAGATAATTTTTAAATTTAAATAAGTTGTATATCCAAAGTAAAATTCTTCAGGAATAATAATGAAGAAGCATTATAATTAGTGTTTTTAAAAGCTTATATGAATTAATTTTGTTGTTTTAGGACTATTAGGATGTCCCAAACAATGAATTAGTTTGATATATTTTTTAGTATCTCTGAATAATACATCACTGTACAAAGTCTCATAAAAATGTCTCAAAGACAATGCAGATTTTAATTTAATTTAAATAGATTTTCATTTTGATTGAATACTGTGGAAGCACTCATGATGTTAAACATATAATTAGTTTTATTTGACAGTAATATATCTCATAGATAAGTAATCATGTAGGATCAAAATGTAAAATGAATGAATTTTATTTTTAAACATTTATCTGGAATTTCCTGTGTTGTTCAATTTGAATTGTTTTCTTGTATCTATACTTAGATGAATGTTTTCTTCTGTTGAGTAAGATTTCATATACAGAGGCACATCACATTTCATTGACATTGTCACATCAGCTTATACAGTATTTATTAACTGATACAACTTGATGTGATTTGTATAAAGCACTGCCTAAAATATATCTGTGTGTGCTTGTGTGTGTGTGTGTGTGTGTGTGTGTGTGTGTGTGAGTGTATTCAAGCCTAGTAATTTGTTTGTTTTTGTTTTTGTGGCCTTCTTATCATTTCTATTTACTCGTCTTAGAAGGAATTTGGTTCAATTTAAGGTCAGTTGAATAGGCAAAAGTCTTAGAACCTGCTGGATTTGGCAAAATCTTGGTAGAAATATTTCAGTATGTTGCTTGCTGTCAAGGCTAATATGAATCATCAAAATCTGACTAAAATATATGGAAGTTAGAGGGGAAACAAGATGTTGGCATAAAGTTGGGTACTTGCCTGAATTCTCCCTCAATCCCCTGCAAATACATTTAAATTAATTCTAGAGCAGCAGAACCCACAAAAAGATGGAATGAAACAATTTTCCAGTCAAAGTATGTTAGAATTCTTATAAGGCGCTAAGCAAGTGGAATTGAGGAGGTGGTAGTTAAATCTAGTTTAGCATTGATTTAATCCTACAACAAATAATGGTTTCCTAGTGATATAATGATTGGTGTTTTTACTCAGTATGCAACATATAAGCAAGAAGCTCTCAGGGCCAGACATACAAACCCCTAGAAGCTCTCGGAGCCTCAGCCAGGATTAAGTCGAGCAGATTCACAAGCCAGAGAAAGCACCTTAAGCTCTCAGAATCAAGACTTCAGAAGGCTTCTCAGAAAACTAGCCAAGCCCCAAGTGAAGGAGATAAGACTTTGAAGGATACAATAAAGGCTGCATTTGGGTTGATAACTGAAATGAAATGAAGGCTGCTCCCAGAAGCACCCCAGAGAACATTAAATTTTAGAGAAGAACCATTACAAAAGAAAACTTAGAAGAATGGCAGGAAAGTAACCAAGGTGATAATACAGCATAGGTCAGCACAGAGATGCTAGTACACTGAAGGTCCCCACAAACCAGGATTAGGCCTTGAGAGTCATTGAATCAGCACAGGCAGTAAAGGCTTCCAGAGCCTCCATAGAGATGAATTATTGATCAGCAGGAGATAACAAGGGTCTTTTTTGCTAGCTCTGAGGTAGGATCATGTTGCTTAACTCAATCTCGAATCTGGATCACAGTCCTGGGTTTCATTCACAGGTTGAAGAGGGGCATATACCAGAAAACAGGCCAGAAGAATAATAAACAAACAAACAAACAAAAAAAAAACCTTTACCTTCAATAATTCTACATCAGGAGAACTGAAAACTTACAGCTCCATAGAAGTACCTTGAAAACAACTACAAAAAGTCCTGAAGCTTGGAGTAGTGCATCTTCCATACTAGTAGTAGAGCTCAACTTCAACAAAGAATTAACAGTCAAGTATTAGGCTGAGAAATGAGCTAACAATGGAAAAAAAAAATCTGACCCTAGAAAATTACTCTGGTTACAAAGAAGAGCAAAACCCATACTCAGAAGATAACATTCTCAATACATTAACATCCTAGGACTCCAAGAAAAATATGAACTCATCTCAGCCATGGAAAAGCTCAAAAAATATTTTGCAAATCAAGTAAGAGAGATGGTGGGAAAAAAATGGGAAAACTGAGAGTGATCAAGAAAATTATGAAAAATAAGCTAACAGAAAAATACTGAAGAAAATAACCACTTAAAAAAGAGTAGCCCAAATTGTAAAGGAAGTAGGAAAAAATAATGAGAAGAAGAATGTCTTAAAAAAGCAAAATTGGCCAAATGGAACGAGGGATACAAAAATTCATTGAAAGGAAAAAAAAGTCTTTAAGAATAGAATTGATCAAATGGAGAGAGGGAGAAAGAGAAAGGGAAAGGATGTTATATCTTTTAAAAGAGGCAAGTAAAAGCTTTTGGGGAGGCTTAAGGAAGAATTAGTGAATCTTATTCTCATCAGAATTGCCCCAAAAGACAATAATGTATATGCTAAATTGGGTATACCTATTTATTTTACCCTACAGGAAAGTAGGAGGAGAAAGGGATAAGAGAAGAGGAGGTGGTAATGGAAGGGAGGCTAGATTAGGGGAGGGAGAGTCACAAGCAAAACACTATTGAGAGGGACAACTAGGTTGCACAGTAGATAGAACACCAGCCCTGAAGTTTGGAGGACCTGAGTTCAAATCTGTCCTCAGACAGGTAATACTTCCTAGCTGTGTGACATTGGGCAAGTCACTTAACCCCAATTGCCTCAGGGGAAAAAAAGAATTAAAAAACCCAAGAAAATAAAACAGGATGAAAAGAGAGAGAAAATAGAATAAGCTGGGTAGAATACAACTAGCAAGACTGATTTTGAAAAAAGGGAAGTGTCTTATTTCTCAAACATATATACGAACAGCTTTCGTATGAAGTAATCAAAACTATCTATAGCCATATAACAAAATGCTCTAACTCCCTACTTTTTAGAGAAATGCAAATTAAAACAATTCTTAGGTACTACCTCAATCTTATTATATTAGTTAATAGGACAGAAAAGAAAAATGACAAATGTTGGAGGGGATACAGGATAAAATGGGCTGTTAACAAACTATTGATAGACTAGTGAAGTGATTCAGCGATTTTGTAGAGCAATTTGGCACTATGCCCAAAGCTCAATAAAATCATGCAATTAGCCTTTGACTTAGCAATAGCACTACTAGATCTTTCCCAAAATTATTTTTTTAAAGGAAAAGAACTCATATGCACAAAAAAAAAATATTGCAGCTCTTTTCATGATGCAAAGAATTGGAAATTGAGGAATCAATTGGAGAATAACTGAATAAAGTGATATACAATTATGATGGAATGTGTATATATATATATATATATATATATATATACACATAGGAAATTCACAGTATTTGTAATGCAACAAAATGTGTATATTTGTGTGGAATTGACACCTAGATTTTTGTTGATTTTAATTCTCATTGATTTTAATCTTATTGTAGTGACCTCTGGGTATATTTTATTCCATTCAATTTAATTCAGCTCAATTCAAACCACCTCATTGTTATTATGTCTATACAATGTGCTTATAAGCTCTTGGGTGGAGAAAGAAAATAAAATGACATGGCCCTTAAGGAGTTTTCAGTTTCATGGGTACTAGTCAATAAATTTTAATTTCCATTTACATATTTAAATATGTATTGGTAACAATAGGTGATATATCCATAGCACTTTAAAGCTTCTAAAAGAATCTATGTATATTAGATTTATCACATTGGATCTCACAATAATTCTAGATCTATAGTAGAAATAGTATCTCCCTATTTCATAGAAAATGAAGCCAAGATTTAGAAAACTGATTTGACATATTGCTATTTATTTAGTTAGTAAGTTTCTAGAGTGAGATTTGAACATTCCTTCCTCCTCACAAGTGCAGCACTCTAACACATAAATCTGCTTTTACATAAAAAGAATTATTTAGTATGTTGACAAATTAGTAATAATAGAAAGTAGAGTGAAAAAGAGAAAAGAAGAAAGAGAAATCACTCCAAGAAAAATACAAAGTAGGAAAGAACACTTTTTTCCCTTTATTTTGAACAGTATTTTATTTATCCAATTACCTGTAAAAATGTTGTCAACATTTGGCTTTGGAAGATTGGCTAAGTTCAAAAATTATTTTTCTCCCTCCCCCCTTAACTCTGTCTTCCCCAAGACAGTAAGCATTCTGATATATATTGTATATGTACAATCATTTCAAATATATTTAAATGGGATTTCTTTTTCTTTTTTTTTCTGCTGTGATTTGTTGATGACATAAAGAAATACCAATGATTTATGTGGGTTTATTTTATATTCTGCAACTTTACAAAGACTGGCAATAATTTGAAGTAGTTTTTTTAATTAATTCCCTAAGATTCTCTAAATATACCATTATATTATCTCTAAAATGATACTTTTATGATCTCTTTGCCTACTCTATTTCCTTTTATTTCTTTTTCTTCTCTTATACAAAAGGCAATATTTTTAGTATAATATTAAATAATAATGGTGACAATGGACATCCTTGTTTCACCCCTAATCATATTGTTACTGTTTCTAGTTTATTCCCATTACACATAATGCTTGCTGATGTTTTTAGATAGATGCTACAAATAATTTTATGAAAAACTCCATTTAGTTTATTGTTTCTAATGTTTTTATTTGGAATAAATTTTATCTTTTATCAAATGCTTTTTTTGCACCTATTGATGTACTGATATTGATATTGTCAATTATTCTGAAAGTTATCATGATAATGAACTAACCCTACGTTCCTACTATAAATCCTACTTGGTCATAGTGTATTTGAGTGATAAATTTCTGTAATTTCATTGCTAATATTTTATTTAAGATTTTTATATTAATAATCACTAAGAAAATTGGTCTATCAGTTTCTTTTTCTTTTTTGGTTCTTTCTCATTTAAGTATGAGCACAATATCTATCTTATTCCAAAATAGTTTCTATAGCATTGGAATTAATTGTTTTTTTTAATATTTGGAGGAATTGTAATTCTGTCTTTTCATGAAGAATTTTTTTTTTCTTAGAGAGTTCATTGATGACTTGTTCAATTTTTAAAAATTGGATTAAGTATCCTATTACCTCTTCCATTAATCTGGGCAATTTATGTTTTTGTAACTATTAATCCATTTCTATTAGATTTTCAGATGGCATATATTTGGGCAAAATATCTCCTTTTTCAATTTTGATGATAGTAATTTGATTTTCTTCTTTCTTTTTTCTAAACAATTAACCAAAGTTTTATCCATTTCGTTGGCTTTTTCATTGAAAGAGCCCTTAATTTTATTGGTTCAGTGTCTTTTTTAATTTATTTTTTATTAATATCTCATTTGATTTTAAAAATTTCTAATTTGGTATTTGTTTTATTTTTCTAACTTTTTAAATTGTATACCCAATTTTTTTCTCTATTTTGTTCTTGTAAGCATTTAGAGATATACAATTTCCACTAAGAACTGTTTTAATTGCACCCAAGAATTTTTGGTAGGTTGTCTCATTATTGCTATTCTTTTGGATGAAATTATTTGTTTCTATGATTTGTTATTTGATCCACCCAGTCTTTAGAAAATAGATAACATAGTTTCCAATTAATTTAGGGTCTTTTTTTCAATGGCCCTTTATTACATGCAATTTGCATTTCATCATGATTTGAAAAGGATGAATTTAATATTTCTGTCTTTCTGCATTTGATTGTAAGGATATTATTCTGCAATATAGGGTCAATTTTTGTGTATGTGCCTTATAACACTAAAAAAGGGACATCCCTTTTTATCCCCATTCAATTTTCTCCTACTTCCCTATAGAGTAAGATAAGTTTCTATACCAAAGAGTTTATGCTATTCTCTCTTTGAGTCAAATCCAATGAGATTAATGTTCAGCAATGTCCCTCCCCCTTCCTTCTTTCCTTCTTCTGTAATAGGTCTTTTGCATCTCTTCATATGATGTAATTGATCCAATTTACCTCCCCTTTCCTTTTCTCCTCGTACAGTTATTTTTTCATCCCTAAATTTATTTTTAATATCACCACAGCAAAGTCAACTTATAACCATGCCTCTGTCTATGTAAACTCCTTCTAATTACCCTAAGGTACTGTTATCAAGAATCATAAGTATCATCTTCCTATGTAAGGTTGCAAACAGTTTAACCTTCAAAATAATATTTTTCCCATTTATCTTTTTAATTTTCTCTTAAGTTTTGTATTTGGAGATCAGATCCTCTGTTGAGTTATGGTCTTTTCATCAAAAGTTATTGAAACCCTCCCATTCATTAAATGTCTATCTTTTCTTTTGAAAGATAATGTTCATTTTTGTTGGGTTGTACACTTTTGGTTATAATCAAAACTCCTTTACCTTTTGTAATAACATATTCCAGGCCTTCTGATCCATTGATATAGAAGCTTCTATGTACTGGATAATCCTAACTGTAGTTCCTCAATATTTAAATCCTTACCTTCTGACTCTTATAGTATTCTTCCTTTAACTTGATAATTCTCAAAATTCATTATAATATTCTTTGAAGTTTTCATTTTGAGTTCTCTTTCATTTTTAATATTATTTGTTTTCTGGTGCTAGGATAGCAGGGTATCTTTTTTTTTTTCAAAGTAATAGATATTTATTTGTCAGCTTTAGCATTGTATAAGATCTTATTTTTTTTTTGAAGCTTAATAAAGATTTTTTAATATCACAGAATTTTAGAGAGCTGTTGCCTCATTTTAAAATGTAAGCTCTTTTTTTTTTTTTTTTTTTTAATTTAATAGCCTTTTATTTACAGGATATATACATGGGTAACTTTACAGCATTAACAATTGCCAAAACCTCTTGTTCCAATTTTTCACCTCTTACCCCCCCCACCCCCTCCCCTAAATGGCAGGATGACCAGTAGATGTTAAATATATTAAAATATAACTTAGATACACAATAAGTATACATGACCAAAACATTATTTTGCTGTACGAAAAGAATCAGTCTCTGAATTATTGTACAATTAGCTTGTGAAGGAAATCAAAAATACAGGTGCGCATAAATATAGGGATTGGGAATTCAATGTAATGGTTTTTAGTCATCTCCCAGAGTTCTTTTTCTGGGTATAGCTAGTTCAGTTCATTACTGCTCCACTAGAAATGATTTGGTTGATCTCGTTGCTGAGGATGGCCTGATCCATCAGAACTGGTCATCATCTAGTATTGTTGTTGAAGTATATAATGATCTCCTGGTCCTGCTCATTTCACTCAGCATCAGTTCGTGTAAGTCTCTCCAGGCCTTTCTGAAATCATCCTGTTGGTCATTTCTTACAGAACAGTAATATTCCATAATTTTCATATACCACAATTTATTCAGCCATTCTCCAACTGATGGACATCCATTCAGTTTCCAGTTTCTAGCCACTACAAAAAGGGCTGCCACAAACATTCGTGCACATACAGGTCCCTTTCCCTTTTATAATCTCTTTGGGATATAATCCCAGTAGTAACACTGCTGGATCAAAGGGTATGCACAGTTTGATAACTTTTTGAGCATAGTTCCAAACTACTCTCCAAAATGGTTGGATTCGTTCACAACTCCACCAACAATGCATCAATGTCCCAGTTTTCCCACATCATCATTATTTTTTCCTGTCATCTTAGCCAATCTGACAGGTGTGTAGTGGTATCTTAGAGTTGTCTTAATTTGCATTCTCTGATTAATAATGACTTGGAGCATCTTTTCATATGACTAGAAATAGTTTCAATTTCTTCATCTGAGAATTGTCTGTTCATATCCTTTGACCATTTTTCAATTGGAGAATGGATTGATTTTTTATAAATTAGAGTTAATTCTCTATATATTTTGGAAATGAGGCCTTTATCAGAACCTTTGACTGTAAAAATATTTTCCCAGTTTATTGCTTCCCTTCTAATCTTGTAGCAGGGTATCTTTTTTGATGATTATTTGAGAGATGTTTTAGCAGAGTTTCAGATAATCCAGTAATTCTTAGATTATCTTTTTTGTATCTATTTTTCATGATCATTATTTTTCCAATGAGATATTTTTTCTTTTATTCTATTTTTAACATTTTGTTTGACTCATTCTTGATGTTTTATTGAGTCATTTGCTTCCACATTTCCAATTCTAATTTTTAAACAATTATTTTCATCAATTACTACCTTTTTAAAACCTCCTTTACTATTTGACCATTTCTATTTTAAAGGAGTTGTTTGTTTTAATAGATTTTTCTTCAATTTTGCCAAATCTATTTTTAAAAATAGTTTTCTTCAGTCAACTTTTGTCCTTACTATTGCAAACTGTTGACAATTTTTTCCAGAATTCTCTTGCATAGCTCTCATTTCTTTTCCCAATTTTTTTCTCCTACTGCTCTTATTTGATTTTTAAAATCTTTTTTTTTAATTTCTTCCAAGAGACATTTTTGAGCTTAAGACCAATTCATATTCCCCTTTGAGGTTTACTGAAAGAATTTTGTCATTACTATACTTTTGTGAGTGTGTTCTAACCCTCCCTATTGCCATAGTAGCTTTATATAGTCAGGATTCTTTTTGTATGTTTTTGTTTGTTTTTTCATTATTTCAAGTTGAGCTCTGCTCCTAGGGCACAGAGGAAACTATCTCAAATTGCTTTGGGATGTCTTTTACTAGTTTTCTGTGCTGGGACAAGAGGTACTACAAGTTTTCCCACTGATCTGGGTTGACCTGGCTCAGCCTTACCTGTTATGCCTAATTTGAGGGCTCTCAATTTGTTTTCTGAGTTTGGGCAGGAGATCTCACAACTATCTGTTGTTCTATTGACCTATTGATCTAGGACAAAGATGTATCCACTGCCGGTCTGTGCTGTGGTTAAATATCTCCCACTAGATTCCCTGCACACCTTTTATCCAGCTAAGACATACCTTTCCTTGAAGTCCTTTCAAAATAGATTAAACAGGAAAACTGTTTCACTTCCCATTTTTATGGATTCTGTCACTCCAGAGTCCATTTAGAAATTTGACTTAACATTGTTTCTGAGGGAAACTGGGGAGATCTCAGGCTACTTCCCATCTTCTTTCTGTCATCTTGGCTCCATTCCTCAGAAAGAGCATAGTTCAATGAGAGTATGAGAAAAGATTTCATAGAAGAAGCGCCACCTAACAACCTTGAAGAAAGAATGAAAAACAGAACCAAAGATGATAAAGGAATACATTCTGAGTGCAACATAGTCTACAGAGAAAAGATGATGCTACATCAAGGTTGGTGAATCATCAGTAACACATTTTCCCTGCAAAATAGAAGAATACCTTAAGGGAAATAATAAGATCATAAGAGTAGTTTGTAATTGGAGAGTTTTAAATAATAATTAAGGAATTTGTATTTGCTTCTGGAAATAAAAGGGTTTTCTTGAGGATTTAGTGGTTTAGTGATTTTGTTGTTATTATTCTAATTAACATAATCATCTTGTGCATTGGGAAGATTATTTTGTTGATGGCTATGTAAAGGATGATTTAGAGAAGACAGAAACTGGAAATAGAGAGATATATGAGGAAACTTTACTGTCATTTGAGTAAGAAGTGATAAGAATTTTACCTAGGATGTAAATATAAAAAATAAATAGAAAATTTAGAAGAGAAAGAAAGTGATTAAACCTTCCAGGTTTGATGTGTTGAGCTTTAGTAAGAAAGCCAGGAATTTGGGGAAAGATTTCAAAGCAGAGATTAAAGCTGGACAAATTTAATGAAGAATCATCCACAGAGAAGTAATAACTACATCTAATCTAGTTCCTTCTCTGAGCTTACTCACTAGAAATCTCTGAATAAATGGTCTGCAACAACCACAAATCTTCCATCTCCCTCTCAAAAGCTGCTCTTCTCCCTTACTTTCTTATTTCTATTATTGACATCACCTTTATTCCATTCATCCATAGGGGCATAATATCAAAATCATGTTTAATGCTTGTGTTTTTTCATCTTCCCAAATTAAAATCATAGAGTAAAACAATTTTTCCATCTTTCATACCTTGTAAGCTCTCCATAAAAAAAGTTCTATGTGACCTTCAATTCCAAAAATTTTCACTGCTCATCTTGGTGTACATATGAATTCTTGATCAGTAATTCACAAACTTTATTTCCTTTTAAATTTTCTGTTTTCCTATTTCTAGTATTTATTGAAACTTAGATCCTTCTTGATGATGCTCCCATTATTTAATGTTCATGACAACAATGAAGTTGTAATATTATCTTATTTCTCAATAACAGTTCCAGATTATTCCTTTTCCACTATCTTTTAGCAGTTTCCTCTTTCATGTTCATACTGTTTAAATGTTTCATTCAAATATTTCTTCTATTAATCTGGGTAATTTATATTTTTGCAAATATTCCTGCACTTCAATTAGATTGTCAGATTTATTGGCATACAGTTGGGCAAAATAGCTCCTAAATATTTCTTTAATTTTCTCTTCATTGGCAGTAACCCTATGGCTGTATCAATAGAAAACCAATGTGTTCTCCAGTTTTTCTCAAGGAGTGTATTTCTTAGGTTACACACATTTCCAGTCATCCAATTCCAGCTCTCTTTTTAAAAAGACTCAAACATACATATTTATACTTCCTCAAATACCCTAATATTCTAATTCCTCAATATATTTTAATCTCATGACATACTCCTACATTCTAAATTAGTTACACGTAGATAATGTTCATGATTTTTCTTCACTCACCTGTGTACTATTTCTATGTCCATGAACTTTATATGAACATAACTTTTTATTATTGTATTTTTCACTGTGTTTTATGACCATTCCCCTTTTTTCATTCTTACTTTTGTATACACTCTCCATTCCTCTATTTTTCCCAAGTTATCACCCTTGCACTGGCTATATAATTCTCCTTTCTCCATTTTATCACAACTATCATCTGGGATGTGCTTCCTGGGGGAAAATAGCCAGCCATTGCCAGCAAAGGCCAATCAACTGCCAAACAAATCAGTCTACCTAATGCAGTACAGCATTCTCCATCATAGCAGTTGTTTGCACAGAATTGCTTTCCTTAGAGAAGTCAACTTGTTGAAGACAAATAAAACTTTCATGAATACTTTGACCACTACTTTCCCTCATACTCAGAAAGACACAGTTTAAGATATTGAACATAAAATATTTTAGAAGAACTATGCTTCCAGCCTTTTGTCTGCTGAAAAACAATTTCTGTGGAAATTAATTTTGACAACTGCTCTTGTAGGTGTAACAATTACAACTGTTGAAGACACAGAATTTAAAGTCTTTGCCTCCAAAGTCCTTAGCTTTGTCAGTTCAACAAAAGAAACTGATATCATTTTGTTAATAGAAATAATATTTTAAAAGGAAAATTAACATCAGTTTTGTTGTTGCACTCTGAGGATAACGGGTCATTTTTTCTGACCCTCAGCTGAAATCTTCTATAGTATTTTATTCTATAGTATAGTATTAAAAATTTGATCTCATTTACAACAGGTAATGCTTTATTTTTCAATTTGTCAGCTTCTGACTAGAGATGGGGAAAGTTACAAAATCATAGTTATGAATAACTATGCACCATAAATTTATGCTATTATAATATTAACTGGACCCTCATTTTAACTTGACAATTCCTTTTCAATTTTCTAATAGATTCTCATTCCCCTACATCAAAATTGTTTTTCTAAAGCTTCTCTTCTCTCTTCAAGCTTCCTAAGACGTTATCTCCCCAAAACTCTCCTCTGAGCATCTCATCATATACTTTTAAAAAACAGCCTTTCAGCAAAAGAGGACTGTTTTTTCTCCTTTTCTCATCTTATATCACTTACATATTTGCCCTCATTAACTCTTCTTTCGTCCTTGTCTCTTGTGAGGAAGTGGCCTTTTTTCTTTGCTAAAGCAACACCTCTACCTTCATCCTTAATCCTATCCCTTTTCATTTTTACCAGCAGAATGTTCTTTTTATCATACATATTCCCTCTCTAATATTTATACTTTCCATCTATTGGCTCCTTTCCTGTGACTATGAAACATAATCATGTCTTTTCCATCCATAATAAATAAAAAACCCTTATGCTATCATAATATGCCTACTAGTTATCACTTTATGTCTTATATCTCTACTCCTAGAGAAAATCATCTACATTCAATGCCTCTGCTTCCTGTTTTATCATTGAATTTACTTATTATTGAATTTATTTCCAATCTCATAATTAGACTGAAAATGCTTTCTTTAATGTCATGAATAATTCCTTAATTGCCATTTCTAATGACCTTTTCTCAATATTCATCCTTGCCCTCTCTTCAACCTTTGACATTTGCTCAGTTTTTTCTCTTAGATTTTATTTTCTATCTATAATTCTATAATTTTACTTTCTCATAGTTCCCCTATCTGGCAGACTACTTCTTATTTGGTGATTATTCATACAAATTACAACTGTTATTTGTGAGGAGAGGTTAGCACCGTGGATACTTTAGAATCAGTCAGAGTCAGGTTAAGCAAAAGTCCTTGGTCTTTATTCTTGGTCAAAATGAGAGGAATGGACACAGGAATCTCCATACCTCTCCTCTTTGTCTCCCGGCCAGAAGTCACTCTGGCTTGTCTTACTCCACCCTCTAATCCCTCCTCCAATTTTCTGTATACACCAACAGTTCATGCCAGCATAGAATAGTGGGGTGGGCCATTTTCCAAGCAAATGCTAATAGAGTATTGTCCAATCAGTAGTTAGCCTTAAGTGCTTGGTTGTCTGATCTCAGTGCATGAACTCAAGAGTTTCAGCTCTTTATATCTCCCGTTTTCTTTTGTTTTAGAACACAGGTGGTCACACCATTCTTAACTTCTCAAGGAGGTGAGGGCCCTCAAAAAGAGGTGATCACGCCCTCCCCCCCCCGACTTTTCAGGAAGGGAGGTGAAAGCACTAAAAAGGAGATGATCACGCTCTCCCTGACATCTCAGGAAGAAAGATGAAAAGCACCAAAGGGAAATGGGGATTGCTAGCAGGTTTCTGGGTTGAAAGGTCTTATTAGAAACAGGTATGCATAAACCCATCAACATGAGAGGTATTACACAAGAAATAATGCACAGACTATTAGTGATGACTCTCCCCACAGCCAGTGCAGGCTCAATGTGATGTAACAAACATGAATTGTACATGCAAGTAGTGGTATAACAAACAATATAAATCGACATGGTATAGTAAAAGATTTCCACAAGTCCTAAAAGGAGGGTATGTAAACAACAATCACATATATGCCTTTTTCAGCAGCCAAGAGATAGTCCAAAACCAATCCACTGTCCATTGCTTTATGTGTCAGGGAATCCAATGGTCCCTGCAAGTTTTTGAAGTCCTGAATAGTCTTTTTATGTGTTAGGGAATCCAATGATTCTAGCAGATTTTGAAGTCCTGCAACAGTCTTATCATTTCTCAGAAAATCAAATGATTCCTGAGGGTTTTGAAGTCCTACAACAATCTTTTCATGTCTCAGGGATTTCAGTGATTCCTGAGAGTTTTGAAGTCCAACAATTTTTGATGTCCATGATTCAAACTCCATAACTGCAGACTCTTTCAGTGGTTGGCACAGTCAACAAAGAACCACCTAATGTTTCTTGGGTCTTCTCCTTCATTTCAAGGGTCTGCTCTGTCTCTCTCTGATGGACAAGGCTAATATGGCTTGTTGGCACCTATTAGAAGATATTAATAATTGTGTTATCTTTCTCACATATTTACTCTGAAGGCCAAGTGAAAAATATATATATATATTCAAAACATTTTATAGCATTATGCAAATTCTAACTAATATATATTCTATACAACTGTTCAGCAATATGTAACCATATTGAAATGTTGGACATTGGAGTATACCATAATGAAAAAATTTAGCACAATTAGGGAAAGGATAGCTCAATTTGAGCCTCAGCACAACTCTTGAATTTTATGGCATTTGGCAAAGCATTTAACCCTTTAGTATTTGTTTCCCCATATGTAAAATGGCAGGATAGGGTGAGATATCTTAAATTCCTTGTAGCTCAGATATTTTATAAATCATTACATCTGACTGCCTCATTTTACAGATGAGAAAGTGGAGGCACAAATTTTTAAAAAATCCTCTGAATAGTGTTTTTTATAAAGTACTGTGAAAGTCAGAAAAATTAAAAAATAATAAAACTGAAGAGGAAAAAATGAATTTCCTCATTTAGAGGAAAATGAAGAATGTACACCATTAACACTAGTTTCTAAGAAGTGAGATGAGCTTGAATCAAAAACTTTCTGATACAGGCAAGGGAGATGGAGTGAGGAGGGAAGGAAAGGAAAGGAAGGGATTATTTCTTTGTAGCTTGAAATTATTTCATTCTTTGTATGTGTGTCCCCTACTCTTAGTATATTCTTAAGTCCTTAGTAAATTCTTCTTGAATGATTTCTTGATTAACTTATCAAAATAGAGGCTTTAACCTAGTTTTTCCTGGTTCTGAAACTAGTTCTCTATCCACTAGTCTCTGCTCTCGGTAATAGGATATCTATATGATTAATATAGCGTTTGACCATGAGGCAAATTAAGAATGAGTGGTTCTTCAGAGTATTGATTCATGTTGCTGTGGACCTAAGAAGAACAAATGCAGTCTAGTTGTTTTAATATGCTGAATAGTTCTTTTCATAGATGAAACAAACTCCGAGTGATACTAGCCCATCTAAGTGGTCACAGAAAGATGGCTAAAAAACAAATATACCAACTCACTAGTCTAAGAGTTGTCACTAGAATATTCTTAATGTTGGGTCCTAAGAGTCATGTATTATCCTTATCAATTAAGCAATCAACAACTATGTATGAAGTGCTTACTATGTGCCAAATACTGTGATGAGTATAGAGTATACAAATCCAGTGGATAAAACAAAGCCACCCTCCTTCCAAGTCTGCATTTTAATAGATAACTCAGGAAGTCTATAAATAAAGGATATAAAGACAATACATATACATACACATAGAAAATACATATACATATGCTTAAAGCAATTATTTACAAAAAATTTTGAAAACAAGTAGAGGGAATCAATGGGAAGAGTATAATGTAGATGGTAGTGATTGGTTTCCATACTGAAAAAGGAGAGAGACTCTATAAAGTAAATGTGAGAAGGGAGAGCATTCCATTTATAAAAGAGTGCTAGTGTAAAGACACAGAAACCAGTGATAGAGTGTTACATCTGAAGGAGAAAAAAAGACCTATTTGGCTGGCTCTTAATATGTGAGAGGCTGGGTTCAGGTTATGACAGCTTTAAATGAAAAATGGAAGAATTTGTATTTTATTCTAAAAGCAATGAGGAACCACTGGAGTTGACTCAGTAGGATTTTCCTGAATGACTAGATCATGTCTGCACAAGAGGAAAATGATTTTGAAAGCAATGTATAAAAGGACTAGAGTAGTGAAAAACCTGAGAGAAAGAGAGAAAGAGAGGGGGAGACAGAGAATAAACAGAAGACTATTGAAAATAAACTAAGTAAGAAGTAATAATGATTACCTGGGGAGAGAAAGGAACTGATATGAGAGAAGATAGATAAATGTGTACACAAAATCATATGGGATTGGGAGGGAGCAGCTAGGTGACATAGTGGATAGAGTACCAGCCCTGGAGTCAGGAGGACTTGAGTTCAAATTCAGCCTCAGACTCTTAACATATACTAGCTGTATGATCCTGAACAAGTCACTTAACTGCAACTGCTTCACCAAGGTGGGGAGGGGGCGAAGTATATGAGATTATTTTGTGAGTGCTATGGAAAACTGAAATTTGAAAATACATCAAACTTCAGAACTAGATCAGGCCTTTTAGCTCACTAGTCTAGCATCAGAAGGAGAAATCTAAAGGTAAAATGACTAAGGCAAAATTATAGAGCAAGTTATTTGCAAAGCCAAAATTATAATATTCATCTCGATTCCTAATCCACTGTTTTGTCCACTTACCTATGAGTCAGAGATCAGCTTCACTATTCGTTACTAACAGCAATATCTAAATTATGAAATAAACACTGCCACTAACATTGAGTAATTTTTTTTTAATAGGACTCTTGAGAAATGAGGGGCTATTAGAATTTGAACATTACGACAATGAGTCTATTCATTAGATAAGAAATTATGACACAAAATTTATAAACTCTTGTCATTATTATCCATTGCTCTCATTAAAAAGTTCTCTCTGCAATTGAGAATGACATTTTTATGTATATGCCCATTTAAGCAAAACAATTGCCAACCAACTGGTTGTCATAGTTAGCAATCAAATGTTTGTATGATAACAATTATGAGTTAGAAATACCTCAACAAAACATATAAATATAAAACATATTCTTAGCATTATCACTAAATAAGGAAGTTATAAATAATTGTTATATGATTATACAAAAATAATGAATATTAACATGTTCCTTTCACAAAGATTAAACAAAAATCCTGTTCAAATTTATATGGAACTTCCAAGTTATGTGGAAATGGTTCTTGGTTCTTGAAGACTATTTGTAGAGAGCAGGTATTGGTTGTCAATCAAACTGGAAGTGTTTGTAATGTGAGCCTGGTTTTACATTTTGTTGTTTGAGGATCAATCCAGCAAGATTCAGAAAGTCACGATGCCTGAATATGGTTTTTTTTTTTTTGTCCACAAAAGACTAATAGCAAGACTGCAATCAACCTTGAAAGTAAAATATATACTCTAACAAAATTGCAGCTTTTTGAAGTATTTAGATAGGTCGACAATCATATCCGAATGCACCCAAAAATATAATGAACAAGTGTGGCTCCCAAGAAAAGATATGAAAATATACCCCACCTGATTTTTTGCAGAGATTGAAGAGTAAATATTTTGGGACACTGTGTATGAGATTTTTTGACATGTAGGTTAGTTTTGCTGAACTATTTTTGTTTTATTTCCTCTTTATTGTTATACAGAATTACTTTTTGGAAAGGGAAGAAACAAGACATTGGAAATTGTTAATTATGCAAAAACCAAAGTGAACAATAAAACATGTCAAAAATAAATAGATCTACTCAGCTTAGGTGTTAGGGAAGATTCAAAGTTTAGAATTGCCGTTATGGAGTTTATTAGGTTAAAAGACAGTAAAATAGAGTATCATAACTGCAATGTGTGAAATACAAGTGCATTAAAGAGTTACAAAACATATGAGAGAATAGGTACTTATTATGGAATATTGGGGAAAAGATCATGGAGATGATGGAATTGAAATAATATTTTTAAGGATTATAAAAATTCAGTCAATCAGTGAATTAACAAGTATTTATGAAGTGCTGTGAATGAAAACTGTACGAGGCATTTGTGATACAAGTACAAAGAATTAAACAATGCCTCTTAAGGAGTTAATGTTTTAATGAGAAAGATAACAAATACATACATATAAATATAAATAATATACATATATATGTATATACATATACATATATAATATATAAAAATCAGGTAAATACAAGGTAACTTGGGAGAGTAATAACTGTTGGAAAACTGAGGAAAGGTAATGTTTGAGGCATGTCTCTTCAATAAGTAGAAAGAAAAAAAGAGGGAGACATTTCAGGCATGTGGAACAGTTTGAGCAAAAGAACAGAGGTTTAAGAACACAGGATAAATAGGTGGAAATGGCAGTAGAATACACTTTGTTTTGCCACAACTGTAGAATGCCTGAAAAATTTAAATGCATAATTCATGCAAGAGAGGCATGTATTATATTTTATGAAAGCCAAAGTCTGTCTTTTTTGTTTCAGGGGACTATACATTTACAATATGATTATATAGGAAACACAAGTTTTGATTTGATGTAGTCACTTGGCTTGTTAATATGAAAAAGCTTGGATGGAAACATCCTGTCTATTTAAAGACAGCATGAATTGAAAATATATATTTAGAGACCCCTGAAAGTACTGATTCACAACAAAACAGCTCATTTAACCAAATTTTCCTAGGTCAATAAAGTTTGGATGATGCCTGACTTTATCTAATGTGTTAAAGCACAGGACACAGAAGACTTGATTGACATGCAACAAATTGCAAATAAGAAACTAAAGAAAGAAAAAAAAATGTATGATCAGAGAGAATGAGCCGATAATATCAGAAAAGGGGAAGAGATTTCATAAAGCTTCAAAGTAAATTTCTTTAAAATATATATTCAAACTTTAGATATAAATTCATTTCCAAAGTATTTTTTGTTCTTTTTAAAATCATTTTGAAATTTCTGTGCATATAATTATAAATTACAATAACCCAATTATCCTCGAGAAGATTACATTTCATTGGTTTCCTTACAATGTCAAGAGAATTCATATAAAGTTTCCAACTCTTTGCATTTTCAATCTTTGGTGAGTTTTATGAATACATAGACAGAAGATGAACAAACACACATGAATGAATTATGACATAATTGGAGGGAAGAGTACCCTTATTAATGATACTGCAGCTCACATGGAATATTGTGAAAATAGGGTTTTCCAGATCCTCCAAAAGACTTACTAAAAGTTAGACCTTTGGAGCAAAAATATTAACACTTTAAAGCAAATATTTTAAAATCTTTAAATTCTGTTATTATTGAAGCAATGCATGACTTTTTTGAAATAAGAGGATATGGTTCACATAATCAATGTGTTTTCTAATGAGAGTCTGAAGTCTTCTTTTGGTAGGTAAGGTTTCCCTGTACATAGTTTTATGACTAAAGAGTTTATCTAAAGTACTAAATTATGAGCATATAAAATTTAGCAACAACCTCTGAGCATAACATGATGCATTTAAGAAGTGTAATGGGTTATTCTCTGACTTTCATATGATTAGCCATCCTTGAGGCAAAAATTTCTTTAAGTCTATTCTGAGAAGTGCCTTCGATATCCTTGGATGAGATACCAAGATGGTCTCTTGCCAAATGACTCCATCCTGCTGAATGAGATGTGAACAGAAAAGAACATTCCATTTTCTCTTCCTGATGAAATCTGCCTCAAATTGCTATGCATAATTCATGATTAAATGGTATTAGTAAGACCAGACTATCTTTGTATATTTATAAAACCTAACACTGGGCCATATATCCCATTTTAGCAAAATGATAAAAAGTCATGTACTTTCCCCTTAAACTCTGGTCTGTTCTAACATTCTTCCTATTGGAACTATTTAATGTGTTTTCTAAATTGCAATTTCACAAAAGTAATTACTAAAGATATATGTGTCCATTCTACATACTTTTTTTCTAGTGCCAAATGATAACTTACATTTTCTTTTTTATTTTTGCAATGCTCCTTCATCTTAAATCAGATATTATATCAGCACCCTAATCCAAACTGAGATACAAAACTATTTTTGATACAGTATCTATCATGGATAAGACTTTAGAATCAAACTTTGTTTATTTACATTATAATAATCATTTTGGAAATTAAAATAAAATAGAATTTGGCAATAATGATATTGAAATGGATGGAAGTAGAAAACCTGAATTCAGACCCCAAGTCAGTCACTAACAAGCTATGTGGCCTTAGAGAATTTATAAACTTCTGAACCTCAGTCTTCTCAACAATTAAGGAATCTGGATTAGGCAACATCTAATATTCTGATTTTTGAAGCTATGCTATTATAGAAAAAAATAGAATAATTATTTTCCTCTCATCTCATTATTTAGCCTTCAGATCTAATAATGATAATTTTTATGCTTCAAGTATAACTCTTTGCTTTTTACAAATAAGAAAACTAAATAAATTAAGGTATGATTACTTATGTGTTGTCACTTTTTAGGATCAAGACCAAGATTTGATCTTGATGTGATTGCTAAACATTTCTGAGGTTTATTGTTTTCTACAAGTATATTTAGGTGAATATTTTGGCTAGAGGACCTAATTTGAAGATGTGGCAACCCAACTCTTTATACTAGAAATTGCTCTGATGACATCTAAAATACATGATTAGTAGACTAAATTATTTTCCAAAGATTATTCACAGTCCTCATTGTGATGATCTGGTTTTCCTAATCCAAGATTTATCTGTATTCTGTTATAATAGAGTTGGAAAATGAATGGATCATCAGAACTATGTAAATGTATTACTTCATTTGAAATTCTGAAACATTAATCTTAAGAAATCTTCCATAACTCTGTTACTTTGTAAGGAGGTACCTTACTTGTAGATTGGTCTATTCATTCAAATTAATTTTGTCTGCCTTGATGAGTGCCAAAACATGTTTTGTTTCATTTGTGAAGATATTTGTCAGTGATCGCAAAATAGCATGTCTTTAATTTGAATTTCAGAGATTACTGATGTTTAGAAAATGAATCAGCATGGTAGAGAGGAAGGGGCACTGGTTGAGAGGATTTGAATTCTAACAACATTTCATATCAGTGTGGCATTGGGTAAGTCATTTACACTCTACATTTCAGTTTCCTCATCTTTTAAATTAAAAAGTTGAACCAGATAATATCTAGGTCTCTTCTAGATCTAAATCTATGATCTATAGTATAATCAATTTTCAAAATAATAATTCAGCTTCTCAAATGATCTAAAACTGACATAGGATATTGACTTAGGTCCCCAAAGAATATGGTTAGTTGATTATGTTTTTTATTTTACTTTTGATCTAAATGCTATAAAATTTTATTTTTCCTGATATTGAATTCTTTTTGAAATAGCTTACATTTATACAGAATTTTAAATTCACAAAAATCTTTTCTTTTAATAGCTCATCCGATCATCAAAACAACCTTGTGAAATAGGGGCTATTATAACATCTTTATTACAGATGAACTACCTCACAGAGATGAAGGGAATTAATAGAAGTTACATATTTAGAAACATATATGCCTTCAGATTATTTGAATTCAGATCTTCCTGACTAATATATCATATTACCTCAACTTCTCTGCTTTCCATATAGTGCTTATTATTACCCTACATCTCACAGAGATGTCAACATGGCCAAAAAAGAAAAAAAAATACTTCTAGAGTAGGAGACTGAAGAAAAGTTTTCAAATATCAACTCTACTTTTAGTAATTGTGTAGTCACGAAAAATCCATTTAACCACCTTAAATCTGTTTCTTTGTCAGTAAAGGGGATGATAATTATATCAATAATTGTTCATGCAGTATAATTGTGAACAACAAATGAGGCAAGGTAATGAAAGCACTTTGAAAATCATAAGAATGTGTAAATGTTAGCAGCTATTCTTTTCAATAATATTTTTCTCAAATAGATGTAAAGAAAAATTTCAATATTCATTTTGATAAGATTTTATGTCCCAACTTTTTTTCTTCTTCACTTTCCTCTCCCCATCCTAAGACAGAAAGCAAATTGCAATATTTTAAAAAACTATTTCCATATGTGTCATACTGTGCAAGAAAAATTAAACAAAAAAATGAGAAAGAAAAAAATACAAACATTAAATTAACAAACAAAAAGATGAAAATACTATTCTTCTATCCACATTGACTCCATAGTTCTATTTTTAAAAGGGGATGGCACTTTCCATCCCAAGTCTATGGGAATTGACTGAAATCCCTCCATTATTGAGAAGAGCCAAATTCAGCACAGAAGATCAAAACATAGTCTTATTGCTGTGTACAATGTTCTCCTACTGTTGTTCATTTGACTTATCATCTGTTTGTGTAAGTTTTCCCGGCTTTTCTGAAATTAGCCTCCTCCTCATTTCTGATAGAATGATAATATTATATTAATTACATTCATATCCCAAAACTTATTCAGCCATTCCCCAACTGATGAGAAGCAATTCAATTCTCAGTTTCTTGCCACTAAAAATAGCTGCCACAAACAATTTTGTATGAGGGTCCTTTCCCCCCTTTTATTTCTTGTTAGGATATAGACCCAATAGTGATTCTTCTGTATCAAAGGGTATATACAGTTGTATAACCTTTTGGACATAGTTCCAAATTACTTTCCAGAATGGTTGGATCATTTTACAACTCCCTCAAAAATGCATTCACATTATTCCCTCCACATCACTTCCAAAATTTATCATAATCTTTTACTTTCATCTTAGCCAATCTGACAACTGTGAAGTAGTACCTCAGTTGGCTTAATTAGTATTTGTTTAATCAATAGTAGTTTGGAGCATTTTTTCATATGACTAGTAATGTCTTTCATTTCTTCATCTGAAAATTGTCTATTCATATCCCATTTATCATTTGGGGGATTACTTGTATTCTTCTACATTTGACTTAGTTTTTTATATGCTTTAGAAAAGAAGTCTTTATCAAAAACATTGGCTGTAACAATTGTTTCCCAGCTTTCTGGGATCTTCTAATCTTGGCTCCATTGATTTTATTGGTACAAAAACTGTTTAATTTAATTTAACCAAAATTATTCATTTTGCATTTCATAATATCCTCTATTCCCTCCTTCTCCACATATCTGACAGGGAGGCTATTCTTTCCTCTACTATTTTTTTTAATAGTATGTCTCTTTATATCTAAATCATGAACCCATTTCAGCTTTATATAGGGTATAGGCCAATGCCTAGTTTCTGTCATTTAATTTTCCAGTTCTCCCAGCAATTTTTGTCAAATAATGAGCTCTTATTAGAAGATAGAGTCTTTGGGTTTATCAAACACTATATTACTATAGTCATGGACTATTATGTCTTATGTACCTAAATTATTCCAATGATTCATTACTCTATTTCTTAGCTAATATCAGATAGGTTTTGATGACAGCCACTTTATACTATAATTTTATGTGTGGTACAACTAGGGCACTTTATTTTTTTTCTATTAATTCTCTTTATATTTTTGATATTTTGTTCTTTCAGATTAATTTTGTCCTTATTTTTTCTAGCTCTATAAAGGAATTTGTTGATAGTTTGAATGGTATGGCACAAATAGATTAATTTAGAAGGAATTGTCATTTTTATTATATTATCTTGGCCTACCCATTGAGCAACTGATTTCTAATTGTTTAGACCTAACTTTGCGTGAAAAGTGTTTGGTATTGTGTTCATATAGTTCCTGGCTTTGTCTTGGCAAGTAAGTTCCCAAATATTTTCTGTGGCCAACAGTTATTTTAAATGGCATTTTTATTTCCATTTCTTGTTATTGGGTTTTTTTGGTAACATAGAAAAGCTGATGATTTATGATGGTATTAGCAGTTATTATTAAATAAATTGAAAAATGTGTTTGTATTAATTGGTTTATTTCTGTATAACAGCTTTCTGTCATTTTATTGGTTTATTTCAATTTTAGTCTTTTTCTGTTCATTTCTCAGTTGTGTTAGATGTGTACATCCTTTCATAACCCCATTTGGGGTTGTCTTAATACTAGAGTGATTTACTGTTTCCTTTTCTTCTTCCTTTTATAGATAAGGAATTCAGGCAAACTGGGTTAAGTGACACAAAGACAGCTGGACAAGTTTTAATCTGCTGGATTTTATTGTATTCAGTTTTCAGAACTACTAAACATGTATTCTTTGTGATTTGAAGGGTATGTGTGTGTGTTTGTGTGTGTGTATGTGTGTGTGTGTGTGTGTGTGTGTGTGTGTGTGTATTTTCCCCCTGTGAGGGGTAGGAACAGATATGGTAATACAGTGTGGTACATTATTCACTACCTGTGGAAGATCAGGAAAGTCATTTAATTTCCCTGGTCTCTGTGTCCTCATCAGTGAAATAAGCATCAGATTGAGTGACCTCTGCAAGGTCTTTGTGACCATGTTAGAACTGGTCTAATAATTATAATAATATAATTATAAGGGTCAATTATATTCAATTATGTGTTTGATGTTGGATTTGAACTGTGGAAGATATCTTCTGGACAAGTATCTATCCACTGTTCCTCATAATTTTCCTAAATTACAAAATAGTATATGATGAAGGCAAAGATGCCATTATAAAAAGATACCCTTTGGATGGTAAAAATAGGATAGAGAGGAATCTAGGTTGACTTCATACTGAAGGTGACCAGATCTGAAGGAAACAAAGGGCTGATTAATGTTATGGGTCTTTTGTTTGTTTGGTGTGGGTTTGTTTTTTTTTGGTGTTTTGTTTGTTTTATTTGTTTTTAATAAGAATACTTTAGACATATTGATATAGAGCAGGAGGAACAACTTCCCTATTCCTCTATTCTCATCCATTATTTGTGCAGATTTCTATTCATTTACAGAATATATAGTTGAAACATGCCTGAAGGAAAGGAAATGGACAGGGATAGTCTAGATTCTACCCAAACTCAAATCATCTCCTGGGTTCAAACTTTTTTTTACCTCTTGGACAATTCAAACCACAAGTACATATAGAACAAAAACCTGAGTCTGTTATACAGAAAAAATAAATAAGCTATAGTAAGAGAGACAGTGAGGGAGGAAAAAAAAAGATAGAAGTAATGGATTTTAATTGAACCCCCTTTAGAATCTTCTACTTTTTAAAAATTTCAAAATGGATGTGACCATATTTCAAATATTTTAAGTATATGTGTATGTGTGTGCATGTATATGTGTGTATTTTTTCCCCATGAGTGCGAGGGGTAGGAATGGGTATGGTAATAGAGAGTGGCACAGTAGAAAGAACCCTAGATTTTAAGTCTGACAATGCAGTTTCAAATCCTTGCTGTATTATTCCTACCTGTGGGAGATCAGGAAATTAATTTAACTTCCCTGATCTCTGTTTCCTCATTAATGAAATAAGCATCAGATGCAGTGACCCTTAAAGTCTCTCCAGGGTCCATGTAACTTTATGTTAGAATTGATATAATAATTAAAATGTATGTGAGGGTCAACTGTGTTCCAGTGGTACAATAGATCTGATCTTCATGTTATGTGAACTTAGCCCTTCTCTATCAATCATTTGCAATACTTGTTAGATGACCATTTTGATAATTCTAGATATATAAGATCCTTTGTTAGAAGTGTTAGGGAATTAATAGCTTAAGTAACTACACTACAACTATAAAAACAAAAGATATTTGTTAATAAAAAAAGTTACAGATTTGATGTGAATTCCCAGAGTCAGAGAACACAGAATTATAAAAGGAATAAACACATGCAATTAAAAACTGCTTTGAATTATAATAAAGCAAGTCTTAACCTGGGGAACATGGATATATTTCAAGGAGTGTATGGCTTTCATGGAAAAAATAATAATACATCTTAATTTCACCAAGAGGACCTGAAATTTAGCATTTACTTTCATCACAGAAAAGTATTGTCCTAGGACAGCTGGTACATGGTACAGTGGATAGAGCACCAATCATGAAGTTAGGAAGGCCTGAATTCAAATCCAGCCTTAGACATTTAAGTTACTAGCTAGGCAACTCATTTAACCCCAGTTGCTTTACCAAAACAAAGCAAAACAAAAACAAACAAACAAACAAAAAACATTATCCTGTCAAAGTTAACTTAGGTTTCACTAGAATTTCAGAGAAGAAAAATACTTGCAGGTCAGGCCATTGTAACATAACACAGAGAAAAATTGCCAAATTTTCTCTTACACTAACTGGACCTGTAAGAAAATTTTCTCTGTCAATATGGAAAATCAACTTTGAAATGTATTTTCTTGGCATTGAGAGGCTAAATGATTTACCCAGAATCATCTATTCAGTGTGTATCAGAGGCAGAACTTTAAACCAGGTCTTTCTGAATTTGAGTTCAACTGCCTATCTACAATGTCCAACTATCTCTTTAAAAGGAATGCAAGATTTATACTGAAACTTCATAATTGACATTTATATAGTTCCCAAGATTTTAAAATCATTATATATATACATATGTATACATATATAAAACAATACATATGTAATATGACACATAATAATACATCTAGCTATAGATAATATAGCATATAATACATATAGTTATACATATAACTATATATAATATAATAATATAAATATAACACAATAGTGTATAGATTTATATATGTAATGTAATATGTATAACATAATAATATAAAACTATATATTATGTGTATAACACATATATATTATATTTAACTATACATATCATGCTTCACATATATTTTATGTGATATATAAACAGATACAAATACATATATTTGTATATAAACACATACATTCATATATATAAACATATCTATATGTGTATATATTGTTTATATACATATAAACAAATATGTATGTAAAATATACATGTTTATAAATGCACATTTATATGTATTGTGTAAATGCAAATATATATATATATGGATAGAATAGAAATGGATATATATTTATATTTACAAATGACATAGATAGGCATAAAGATAGGGAAAGCTATAGATAATAAAATTTAGCCCTTTAAAAAAAAAGATTGCAGTATTATAAAATGCCCATTTTATAAATGAGGAGAAGCAGGTTAGGAGAAATAAAGTTTTCTATGTGGATATATCACTTAAATATGATGAATAGTCAAAATGTAGTATCACAATAATCAAATTCTTAATTATAGATAGGATCTGAACTTAAATCCTGCCTCTACTTCAGCATTCTGACTATGCCTCCCTATAAAAGAGATTGAGCAGAACTTAATAACTGTTTTCCGGTCCTTATAAGATACTCTCAGAAAGAATCAGAAATATATAACACCAATCAGCTTTGTCATATTACCATGACCATTCTCCACAGCATGAAAAATAGATTGAAAATGCTTTGACTCACAACTGATAAAGTATATCTTACTATCCAATAGGATGTTTTAATACACAAGTGTAGAATCTGAACTATGTTGCAAATTTTTGCTATAAACATAGATGTATGGGATTATATATATACACACACACACTTGTGTGTGTCTGTGTTTATGTATGTGTGTGTATTCATTAAAGGGATTTATTCCTACTTGAGTTAAATTAATTATGTTGTAATAAAGGGCTAAAATGAAAACTGTATAACAATTTTAAATTGTTTTTGATTTAATTATTTTGAAATTTCTCCTTAAGTATACGATAAAAAGTATGGTTATCATAATAAAGGATGTTGGATTTATGCATCATAATGTTAGCATTCTGGGTTAGAAAGAAAGGTCAAAAGGTTAAACATTAAAACTTTAAAAATATTATTTATCTCAGCACAATATTGAATTACATCAAATCAATGAAATGTTAATTGGTTCACTGCTCCAGACTTATTTCTTCCATTTATCTTTGTATCTTCTGTGGTGAAATCAGTTGATGTATTAAATTCTAATTCATTCTCTAAAAGTCAAAACACATGGCATTTTATCCTTGATCCTTCTGAAAAAATGTGTTCCTGCATCACTTTGGGTGATTCACTTAGTTGGTCTAAAATGCATCCTTTATAAGGAAATTACATTTTGGAAATAGCTTCCTTTTTGAAAGAGTGTGATTGCACATTTGTGATCTTGTTAATATTGAATTATAGTTCCAGAGTACAATGTTTGAGGGATGTGCCAAATTGGTCTGCAATATTTCAACCTAGAGCTCATTTTATCTTGGTCTATTACAATCATGGAATTATATAGCTTTATAGATGAAAGAGCTCTCTGTAAAAATGAAAAGGTTAGACTACATAACCTCTGATGTAATTTTTTAGCTCTCTCTATATAATTCTGTGAACCCTAGAGATTGTCTTATCCCAAACCATATGTTTATTGGTGAGAAAACTGATGCTTAATTAGATTTCGTGGCATGTGGCATATTACACATATAAAAACTAGGTTCAAATTTTTTCTCAAACTTAGATATCTTTGACTTAGAATAAGTCACATCATATCAATGGATTATATTTTCTTCATTTACAAAATAATATGGCCTTTGAGATACCTTCCACATGATAATTTTTGATTCTAAAATTTGTTTCAGATTTGCATATTGCAGGTGTAGAAATATTATTATTTGTTTGTTCTCCAAGAGGACCAAGACATTGGAGAAGTGATGTCATCATATGCAAGTGAGTTGGATTTAAGCAAGAAAAGGCTGTGCAAAGTCACCAGCCTCACTTTTTCCTCCAGAGTGATCTAGGTTTAGTGGCAAGATGTAGATCAACATGACTCAAGATTCCCCTGGATGTAGTTGGAGACCTTGGCTTTTTTAAGCTAAGGTCTTTAATAGGTCTCAGTTTGACATAATGCCCAATCATTGATCAAGGCTAGGTATGAAATGGGGAAAAGAATGGCCTCTTTTATCTAATCCAAAAAAAATCAATCTGTGAGGGGAAGACCAGATGTTTTCTAACAAAAACAGAAGCAATTGATATTTATAGTTACTATGAGTCATTGGGGACCAAACAATGACTAAGCAAGGTTTGGGCTGTGGCCTATTGTTGGTCAATCAATGAGAGCCAGAGTGATTTGATTTTAGGACCTGATTCTTAACAAAGAAATCTAGACCATAGTCCTTAAAGTATCTTAAGAGGTTTCAACAATCAAAATCTACATTCCTTTGATCAGAGCATGTGAAAGTAAGGGTATGATAGCTTATGTAGACCTAGGGAGAAGAAGGAAGGGAGGAAGGAATGAAATGGAGGGAGGGAAGGAGAAGAGAAAAGAAGAAAGGAAGGAAGGAAGGAAGGAAGGAAAGGAAGTCCAGAAGGCAGGAAGGCAGGCAGGCAGGAAGGAAGGAAGCAAGGAAGGAAGGAAGGAAGGAAGGAAGGAAGCAAGGAAGGAAGGAAGGAAGGAAGCAAGGAAGGAAGGAAGGCCGGAGGGCATGAAGGAAGGAAGGAAGGAAGGAAGGAAGGAAGGAAGGAAGGAAGGAAGAAAGGAAAGAACTGCGTTGCCCAACTGTAACTAGTCAGTTAAATCCTTATTGTGGCAACTCTGATTACAGGTTATTGTCATCCTTCATTTTTGAAGACATGTATTGTGACCAATACATGAAGGAGTTCTCCAATGAGAACAAGATAACACAGGCTCAATCAAGAGAGGACCTTGGATCTTACCCAAGGAGCAAGGAGAAACTCTCCAAAATCTCTACTCAGCAATCTGGGAATATGGACAAGATGGAGACTGAGGGTTCTTCTCATATCTTCCTAGAATTCTTTTCTTCAGAACCTTAAATGCCCATAGCTTCTTACATCTTCTTTCAACTCAAAGACAATGACTTGGAGACGTCCAACTTGCCTCTGAGGAGAATATAAAACTCTTGGATGCTGAGACTGTTTTATTATTATCTCTGATTCTCACCATTTACCACAGCTCCTTCCATAGAACAAGTGCTGAATAAATGTTAATTTAATTGAACTAATTTGAAAGCCTGCACCCATTTCTCTGGATCCCCAAGACTTCTTGAGGGCAGCAATTCCCTGGGTCTGATCTATCACAAGCCATCTTTTCTGTGTCACATTCTTTTACAGTAAGGTTCTCAAGATAGGAAATATTTTAATAGATGTGGCTAAAGGTGTCTATGACATGCTCATTAAATTTATAGATTACAAGAAACAGGAAAGGATTAATCACAAGGATTGTCACCAGCATCCAAAACAATGTCTACAGGCATGAGCAATGGAACAAATGTAGTCCAGTGGATTTTAATGGACTCAACTGGGTAGAAGTACATTTGCCTAACATAGACTCTGGCACATTGTTGTTGTTAATTGTTGCATTCTTTCAGTAATGTCTGGCTCTCCATAACCCTGTTTGGGCTTTTCTTGGCAAAGGCAATAGAGGTGATGCGGTCAGGGTAGCAATTCTTTGTTTGAAATAAACATGTAACAAATTCACAATGATCATTTTCTTTACCCAAAGATAAGTATATTTAGGGGAAGAATTTACAGACAAAATAAGAGGTAAAATAGGCACCAGCAGTGGCAAATATGAAATAGAGTTGAGAAAGCATATAGTTACTATGGAAAATACAAATTTCCCAGGGGAATTCACAATTAAACAGAAGAAAGGAAATATTCCAAAAAGTGAGAGTAAGTCATTGACCTGTAGGTTAGATCTATAGAAGAATTTAGCAGAGTAACTAAAGTTAGCTAGAGTTAAAAGAAAGATGCCATTAGGGCAAGATACTATGAAGGGGAGAGAAAGAATTTCTTCAAAATTAGTCCTGAAAAGAACTTAGCAAAGGTTTTCATCATGATGAAGCAGATCTTTTATAGGAAAAATACAACCTTGGAGGTTTCTAAGAGAAACCCAGGGAATTAAAAGATAGGAATTCAGAGGGAAGGATCAAGGAGAAAACAGATGAAATGTACCTGGCAGACCAGGTCCCAGATCTGTCTAAAGAAATGTTAATCATTATCCCAAAGTTTTTTTTAAAGATCCACAGAAGTTTGGGGATAAACAATGAAAATTAATAAAGAATTTCATCCTCAAAATCACTCTATATAAATAAGATAACTTGGAATTGGTTATATCTGATAATAGCCAGATGGGCTTCTTCCTGACAAGGGAAGAGAGGAAATTCATATCAGAGGGGTTTACCATTTGCTTCTCTAACTCATTTAACAGATGAGGAAACTGAGGCAAAAGAGTTAAGTGATATGACCAAGATCACATAGCTAGTAAGTATCTGAGGTCACATTTAAACTCATTTCTTTCTGAATCCAATCCCAGTGTTCTATCCACTGCGCTACCTACCTGCCTGAATCTATCTTCCACATAGTTACTAATGTAATAATCCTAAAACACAGGCCTGAGCATGTCATTCCCCTGCTCTCAAAATTTCATATCATTTATTGTATAAAATATAACCTCAGTTTGATATCAAAGGCTCTCTATTATTGGCCACAATATATCTATTCAATCTTATTCCATCCTGGTCCCCTTCATGATTGAATTAATGAATGAATTAAAAAATCATTTGATAAGGGCCTATTTTTTATCATACACCAAGCTATGTAAAAGGTACCCAAAGATAAAAGTAAAATAGATAGTTCTGGTCATCAAGGAGTTTTTCATTTATATTCTAATTGGGGACAAAGAACATGTAAGAGAGTTTTGCTCTAGAGTATCACAGGAATGATTAGTGGAAGCAGGGGCTGTCTATTCCTCGGTCCTATATAGAACTGTGATCATATTAACTGAATAACTGTTCCTAGGAAAAGAGGTGACAAGTAGGGACAGGACAGATATTTAGATGACCAAAACTAACTTCTCCAGGAGAAAATAATCTTGATATCTGGTTTAGAGGGTGCTGTTTTAGAAAGGGAGTGGGTGGGATAGAAGCAATTTGTCCAGGGTTGATGGCAAGATATGTTTAATTCCATATGCCAGATAAGCTGAATGATTTCCCAGAATTCATTATTCTATTCCACAATTTCAACCATTTGTTGGAGCAATCTCCCCTTCTTCATGTGCATTATCACCCTCTAACTTTCATAAGTCTTTTTCTTCCAGATTTAGCTTAACTACTTCCTCCTCCAAAGACTTTCCTAGTATTCCTAGTCAGTGTTTTCTAGAGACTTTCTTTTTCTAAGTAAGCCAGCCTAGCTGAAGTACCAAATTACTCTGAGAAAGAAATAAGAAGTATGTCATAACAAGTAAATCAAAGTAATCCCTTGAATCACAACCTCCTTTCAGGTCCTGACAGAAAAGCAATTTCCTACAGACCATTGCCCCAACTTCTACTCCATCCCCTGTTGCCATTAATGAAAAGTGCAACCATTATGGGTAATGGACTCACACTACTTGCCACCACCAAATAAACCCAAGAATCCTGGTGAGGGACTACTATTAACTACCGATTGTGTACAAATAAGAAGGATACAAAGAAATGCAAAAAGTAGACCCCTCTTCTCAAGAAGCTTACAGTCTAATGGAGGAGAAAATAGAATAACTATACCCAAACTTCCTCTCAGAGGGAAAGCATTAAGGTTAAGAAGGACTAGGAAAGGTTTTCTTGCAGAAGGTAGGACTTTAGTTTATGTATAATGGTGCACCAGCTTCCTAAGTTATTCAGCTTCATTATTCATTCACAGAAATTGGTATCAAATTACTTTTTTCTTTGCTTTCAAAAATCAATGCGCCTTTAAACGTTCAAGATTAGCCTCTATTCAGATTACTTATGAGAATGTGCTACAGACATTACAAGTCACTCCAAAATCCTTTAAAGATTTTGAGCAAAGATAGCTTCCTTATTTGGGTAGCACCCCAAGGTGAGAGTGCTCACTGAGACTTGTAAATTCTGGTATACTTATTTTAAAATAAATTACCCTATTTTATACTCTTTTCTTGATTTCCATTTAAATTTTTTTTGTTGCATTGTTTTAAAAATATTTGTTGTTCAATCACTTCAGTCACATCCAACTCTCTATGACCCTATTTTTTTTTTTTTTTTTGCAAAGACATTGCAGTGGTTTGCCATTTCCTTCTCCAATTCATTTTAGAAATGGAAAAACTGAGGGTTAAATGACTAGTTCAGGATCACAGATTTGACTCCAGAAAGATAAGCATTTCTTTCTTCAGGTCCAGTACTCTCTCCATTGTACCACCTAGTTGCCCCTATATATGTGTTTCTATGTACATATATATTTATGTATGTATGTCTGCTTGTGTATGTGTGTGTATTATGATGTTAGAAGTTTTAACATCAATGTAACAACAATAGCAATTTAGAGAAAACCATTAAACAAATGTCAAAGTCATTGCATTTAAATGCAATAACCCTTTATGGTGTAGGCTAAAGTCCATCCTTTGTTATTTTTTCCAATGTATCATAAAATATACTTGGCTAAAGTATCTAAGATTGCATAGTATGAAATCTCATTTCAATAACATAGGAAGTCTCTATATTTCACATAAATATTTAAATATGGCTGAAACTTTTAAAAGTTGTTTCTCTTTATAAAAGTTTATAGTTAAATGTTCAGAATTAACTACCCAAGCAAAAGCTTTCCTTTAAAAGTTTCCCAAAAAATAAGATAACTTAATGCATTAATGAAGTATAAGTAAAATAGCAATAAAGTATACAAAAGACATTTGTGACCAATGGAAATGAGGTTTTTGTTACTGTACTTTATAAATTTGACTTATCAACTTTAAATAAAGAGTTGAAAGGAATAAGACAAAAATAAATTGAGGCATATCATAAGTAATTTAAATCCTCACTGACTTGAAATTTATAGAGAAAACTTGTTTTCCAACAGATCAAAAGAATAAAGGGAGTATCAATCCAAAATTCTCATTACTAAATTCATATGTTCCAAGATAATGAGCTACTTACCTTTCTTTCCTTTCCTAGCTAAGACTTAAATACAAGGAAAGGGTCAAAATTACACAAGTAAATGAATACTGTCAGAGACAAGTAAATCTTTATTTTTTATTTTTTTTCAGAAAGACATGAAGCATAAATAGTAACTTTTGCACTCTGTATCCCCATCCTTTCATTGTCTGCTTAATTCCTGTTAGCTCATACACGAGTTGGTTACTAGATTGAAGATTTGTATTGGGGATATTAGAAATGTCCTTTTTCAAACTGATTGATGTAATATTTGCCTGAGCAAACCCTTTAAATTTCTGATTTATTGAAAATATATTTTCATAATATATATGACAAATGTAAGGTTTTATCTTTTAAAAAAGATTTTTTTTACTTTGACTCAGAAACATTTGCTGATGTGTATACATTATTTCACTGTTTCCATGCACATGAAAATTCAGGTTTATTTAAAGACATATGGGGTTTTATATGTAGTGTATGTATAGGTAAAAAGATTGTTTAAGATTTTTGATTTAGGGAAGATTATTAAATATCTAGATTACTTGTGAAATAAAAATGAACTTATATATACATTTTATTTATAGCATTCATACTTAATATTTATATGTATCATTATAGTATATTACAATATGTATATATATATATACATATATATAGTATGTATGTGTGTGCATGTGTTTGTGTTTATGAATATTTATTATGCTATGACAACTAATAGAATAAAATGTTGGAAATATTTATTAAATGTTTTTGCCAAAAATTGTTTTCAGCAAAATTGTACAAAAGTAATAAAATATTTGAACAGTAATATTGCAGTATTGAATGTGCTTACAGAACAGTTAAAATGACACTAAAGAGTAAAGAGAGATATAATCAGGTTAGATCAAGTATATATAAAATATATCTGTGCTGAAGATTGCAAGGATCAATATACAATGTATCTGAAGGAGGGAAAAATACCAATACCATAGAAAAATTAGAGATTTTATTAATTATAAGAAAAGGTTATCAAAAGAATGTCAATAGTCACCCAACTATATACCCATTTTGCCATCTATACAGAATATGTTTAATTGTCATCTATATACAAATTAAAGATATGCATGATGAGAGTATTAATAGAGGATAATCAAGTTTGCTGGTGATATTCAGCAGTGGAACACATGTCTATCATTATTCAATCAATCAATGAATATTATATATATCATCACTAAATTTGGAAAATATAAGATATTATTGTGATTGTTTTTTTTTCCTTCAATTAAGAAAATACATATTCTGGCAAATAAGATATTATTGACATTTTTGCAACAAAGTGTTTCCCAGTTGAACATCAGTATTATCAAAAACTCTTTGGAAGATATAACAACATAAATTATCCTGTTTAATGTCTATCTGGTAAGTAACAACAAATGAAGTATACAATAGTGAGATTTAAATGCAAAAGAAGTGGTTCACAATTGTGATGAAATAAATCTGCAGAAGAGAAAAAGTCAAGATAAGCTACTTTGTGGACACTGAAGACCTTCTAATACTATTTGTGGATGACATTGTGTAGAATATATCCATTCCCAAAACAGTTTGCAGCATCTTGGAAGAGATCTATTATCACTCAAAGGTATTTGTTCAGTCCATCCACATAGGAAAAACTGAATGGGTAGTGTCTATTGTTCAGATCTAAAAATGCATTTGGATAGATGTGCTAAAATGTTCTTTCACTTATCTGTATTTCTGGCATAGGTAATAAAGATGGACAATGAAACAGACCCAGATTTGAACAGAAGAAAGAAAGGAGATTGTATCTGGAAAATTTATACTCCAAGCTCATGATAAAAGCAAAGATATAATCTTTTCATTAACTGCAGTTTACTAGTGTTGAGATAGAAGCAGGGAGATATGGAATATCACTTTCTTCAAAGAGTAATAACACAGGGATAGTGTGTGAGCAGTTTGGAATAATAATAATATAATAAGGAATTTTAATCATGAACAGAAGTAAAGGATGTTGTCATTATATTGATTGGAAGAGAAAAAAAATCTTGTCATGTGGCAAGAGCAAAGGATGGTAGATATAGAGCCAGTCAACTATAATAGAACCATCATGAAGTTTCCAGAAAATGAGAAGTTCTCAAAAATACTGGGGATATCTCCCTGTGATGAACATTTAAGAGAATGTAGACATGTTCATAGGTTGGACAGGCATGGTTGAGTTGCAGTTTATGTAAACAGTGTGAACTTTTAAATCAGTGAGAGACATGTAAATATTGGCTCTTCTAGTGAGGAATTTCCTTCACTTCTATAGATTTGCAACTTTGACAACTGATAAACATTGGAGAATTACCTAGGACATCCAGCTCTAAGTGCCTTGCCTAGGATCATACAATCAATATATTATAGGTTAGACTTCTTAATTTGTCATCAAATTCTACTATAAACTCCAAATGATTTGTGGGTTGACCATGGAAATATACTTAGCTAGAATGGAAATTTCTAGAAAAAGATATCCAACTGCAATTGAACTGAAGAAGTATTTTTCCCTTCATAAAAACAGAGAGGTTTCTCAAAATTTCAGAATCTAGATTTGAAAGAAATTTCAGAAGTCCTTGACAAATAACAGGAGACACCTTGTTTTCCAGAGCTAAAACCCAAGAATAAATTGTGCCCTGAGTTTGACAAAAATAACAATTCTTTGTGCACATCTTTTAAGTGATCTCAGCTACAGCAAAATCCTACAAGTGTTTCATGTCATTTTTGTGAGGTAATCTGAGCTTGGACAAGCACCTGTGGTATCCATGTTAAGCCTTGCTATTAAGCAAACTTTTCTCCTTATTTCAGTACTTTTCATTGTCAGGGCCACAGTTCATTAAATCCATACCTGTAAGTATTGAGATCTCTGCTTCACATCCAATTAGCATCAGGCCTCTTGTATATGTTTCTTGGCTTACAAGCCATTTTTCTCACTTTGAAATTGAACTTCTGTTGGTGCACTGACCTTCCAGTCTCAAGCTCTCTTTGTGTGGTTCCAGCCACCCACATGTTAGAGGCCAGTGTGGTCTGGTTGGCATCATCGAGACCAAACTATATGTGAAAAATACCCTCTAGATTACTGAAGAACTCACAGCTTCCAGAGTCAATTATCTTCAGTTCTGAACAGTGTTAATTGTTAGGCATTTCTCTAGGATTACCATTTTATTATTTTTTTGCTCTCCACAGCCATGAAGTACGAATGCCTCTTACATACTTTCATATTTTCGAATCACTGAATCCTATATCTTAAATCCTCTCTAGAGCAAAATATGTTTTTATATCAAGGAATAGTAATTCCTTAATTCTTTCAATATATATCATAATCTTGAGTCTTCCCATTATCCTAAGCACTTACCAATGATCTTTCACTTGCTAAACCTACAGGCCTTTTTTTAATCCTCGGACTCCTTGGATCCTTTGAAACTGTTCATCATGCTCTCATCATCAATGCCATGATCCAGGCCAGTTCCACTCATTTTGTGATGAAGAAAGCTATCTGCACTCAAAGAGAGGACAGTAGGAACTGAATGTGAACCACAACATAGTATTTTCACTCTTGTTATTGTTGTTTGCTTGCCTTTTGTTTTCTTTCTTATTTTTTTTCCATTTTGATCTGATTTTTCTCTTGCAACATGATATTTATGGAAATATGTATAGAAGAATTGCACGTGTCTTATATTGCACATGTCATATATTGCACATGTCATATATTGGACCACTTATCCTCTAGAGGAGGGCAGGGGGAAAAGAGAGGGGAAAATTAGAAGACAAGGTTTTAGAAAGGTGAATGTTGAATATTATCCATGTACAAATTTTAAAAATAAAAGGCCTTAATTAAAAAAAATATATAATTGGCCAAAAAATTTACTGAAGAAAAACATTACCTTGAAAAGTAGATTTTATCAAATGGAAAAAGAGATACAAAAGCTAAGTAAATAAAAACACACATTAAAAGCTAGAATGAGGAAAACAGAAGCTGATGATTCAATGAGACATCAAGAATAATTAAACAAACTAAAAAAGAATTAAAAACAGAAAAAAATGTAAAATACCTTATTGGGAAAAAAAAACAGCTGGCTAGTAAACTAGATCCAGAGGAGACAATTTAAAATTTATTGGTCTTCCTGAAAGCACAGAACAAATAAAAAATGTGGATAGCATTCTATACAACATCAATAAGGAAAACTGCCATGATATACTAGAATAAGATAGTGAAGTAGTCATTGAAAGACTCCATCGATCACCTCTGGAAAGAGATCTTAAAAGAAAAAAACCTCATGGAACAGTTTTGTAAAACTTCAGAAGTATAATCTCAATGAAAAAATATTGCAACCTGGAAAATAAAAACAATTCAAATATAGAGGATCCAGAGTCAGGATTACTCTAGATCTGACAGCTTCTACAATAAAGAATTGTAAGGCCTGCAATACCATAATTTGGAAGGCAAAGGACCTGGGGGTTACAACCAAGACATAACTACCCAACAAGACTAAGCATTATCTTTCAAGGTAGGAAATGGATCTCCAATAAAGGAAGATAATTTTAATTATTCTTATTGACAAAACCAGAACTAAACTTTCCCCTACCCAGTTCTAATTTTCAGAGTTGGTTTTGGTTTTGTTGTTTTAAAATTTGCTATCTCTTTTTCTAGTTGGATAACATTTTTTACTAATCTTCTTGTTCTTATTGGATGCTTTTTATTTTATTTATTTTTTTTACTTTTTCCTCAGTTTTTCTCATTTGATTTTTTAATTCTCTGTTAGAATTCTTGCAAGGTGCTAAGTAAGTGAAATTGAGCTGACAGTAGTTAAATCTAGTTTAGCATTGATTTAATCCTACAAGAAATAATGGTTTCCTAGTGATATGATTGGTGTATACACAGTGTGGAAGATATAAGGAGGAGCTCTCGGAGCCAAAAAAAAGAGAAACCCACTAGAAGGTCTCAGAGGAAGAGACAGATTCATTCCATCTTCCACCTGTGTCCTGGCTGGAGGCTGAAGCTGGCAAAAGCAAAGGACTAGCGACAGGAACTCTTGGGACCAAGGAGAGAGACAGGCCTCTAAGAAAGCTAACCTGGCCCAAGGAAGGAGACAATAAAGGATTTGGACTTTAATCCCTGACTGCACTTGTGATTATACTGAACTGCAATGAAGGCTGTCCCAGAAACCCACAAGAAATCTGTTCCCAGAGAAGATTATATTTTAGAGAAGAATATTATATTTCGACATCCAAACATGGGACAGACACGATACTGATTTCAGTGGAAAAGTCTCCTCGACCCAGAAATTAGAGTGAGTACAACAAGGAAACTTTGTTAAAGGACTAAAATAGTATTTCAGCTAAAATGAGACAGATGTTTAGAAAACAGCCTTCTTTTCCAATTCAAGGAAAATGTATAGATAGCATTTTCAGACTTATGAAAAGTCAAGGTTTGATTATAATCTGGGAACAGGTCATTGAACTTTTAGAAACTGTACAGTACACATCTCCTTGGTTCTGTATGGGAAAAGAATTGGATCTAGAGGAGTGGAAATGAATAGGAGAGCAACTATGTCAATTCTACAATGATAATGGACCTGACTCAATTCCCAAAGACACACTGAATACACATAATTTAATACAACTGGCTTTAGGAAATTATATAATTATAGAAAAAAGGAAAAAGACAAAAAAACAGGAGGGGGAGAATCTAAATAAACTAGGTGAAAAGGATGAAGAATCAGATAAGAATAGAGTTAAGTACAATTTTGAGTGTGAAACTTCACAGCAGTAGAAATTAGGTAATTCCCCATATCCTGACTTACCTCTCTCATTTAATCTTCTGAATTAAAAATCCCTTCATGGGTTGAGGGAGAAGGAGGAGGGGGAGAGGCAGTAACACATTCAGCACCACCTATGAAACAGCCTGTGACAAAATTACAAAAGGCATTGGTTAAGGCTAAGAGAGAAGGACAGGATATATCTGATTTAAAAATAAATGCATACCCTGTGATTGAAGAGCTTGACTCTTCAGGTCAAAAAAGGAGAACTCCCTTTGATCTGGAAAAAATTAAGGATTTGAAAAAGGGTTGCACTCTATATGGGGCTACATCATCTTAAGTTTAGATGTTGCTAGATAATTTAGCTTATGAAATCTTAACCTCTTGTGATTGGAAATCCATAGCAAGGACATGTTTAGAACTTGTTGTGGACAAAACATGTTGTGGCTTTCAGAATATCATGAATTATGTAGGATTCAAGCCCAACGAAATAGGCAAACAGGAGTTAATATATAAATCACTTTTGACCAATTAGCAGGTGAAAATCAGTATACAGAGAATTCAGCACAGATTAATTATCCCATAATAGTATATGAGCAAATTGCCACTGCTCTTGGGGTTCCCTCCCAAAGAAAGATGGAGGTAAAGCCTTCGGAAAAACAGAGCAAGGTCCCAATGAACCTTTTGCTGATTTTTTGGGACATTTGCAGGCAGTTGTCACAAGAACCATTGGAGAAAATGCAACTACAAGAATTATGATCAGACAACTGGCTAAGGAAAATGCTAATGAGATTCGCAAAAGAATTATATGGGGACTACCCAAAGATACTCCTTTAGAGGAGATCATAAGATACTGTGCCACAGTGGGCACAAATGTTAATTATACCCAATCTATGTTGAAGATGGGAAGACAGGGTCCTTCTTGGCAAGGGACATCTAGAAACAGTCTTTGATGTTTTCAGTGTGGGGTAATAGGACATCTGAGAAGCCAGTGTAGGTATGGAGGTAGAGTGAGAAGACAGGCTGAGAGAAGGCCTAAAACCGATGTCCAAAATGCCACAAGGGCTTCCACTAGACCTCAGAATGTAGATTGACCCAGGGAAATGAGAGGCAGAGCCCAGCCCCAAGATATCATACAAAAGACAAGTAGAGCATGATGGCAGCTGAGTTTACACCCAGAGAGACTTTAGAAGTTGAAGATTCTGATGTGATCAATCAGCTGAAAAGCAATCACATGGCAGAAAGGGATTACATGATTAACCAGCAGAAAAGCAATCAAATAGCAGAAAAGAATTACAATTGGGGAGAATACAGTATTTTTAAACCAACAGGGCAGTGTCCAGTGCAAACAGCTCCAATGTAATTGCCTTGCCAGATGATGAGAAGAGATTGAGAAAGTGGTAAACAGAAGGAAATTAGATAGATTAACTGCCTGGGAGAGAGGGTTTGCTTGTATTTCTACAAATGGAGAAGGAATCAGATGGATGCCAATGAGCCATATTCACCTCGTCCATCAGAGAGACAGAAAAAGAGAAAAACCTCGAAACAAAGGAAAAGACCTAAGAACAAAATCTACAAAAATCATTGGGTTCCCTAACACAAAATGAGACTATTGCAGGACTTCAAAACTTGCAGGAATTATTGGATTCCTGGCACATGAAGTAATGGACAATAGATTCCTTTTGGACTATTTCTAGGATTTATGGACATGTATAATTTCCTCATGTTGATTCATGATATTTTTTAACAAGACAATTAGCCTATGTTATCTTACTATGTGCTTATGTAATTTATATAATTATATGTCATACTTCCCATATTGATGGATTTATGTATACCTGCTTTAAGAGTGAGCCTCTTCAGAAACCCGCTAATCTGATTTGCCTTCCTATTTTCTTTGGTGTTTTCATCTCCCTTCCTGAGACGTCAGGAAGGGTGTGATCACCTCCTTTTTATGGTGTTTTCACTTCTTTATTGAACATTCAGGGAAGGCGTGATCACCTTCTTTTTTGGGGTTCTCACCTCCTTGAGAAGTCAGGGAGGTCATGACCATCTATGTTCCAAATCAAAAGAAAGCGGGAGATGTTAGGATTCTTACAAGGTGCTAAGTAAATGGAATTGAGGAAAGTGGTTAAATCTAGTTTAGCATTGATTTAATCATACAACAAATAATAATTTTTTTAGTGATATAAAGATTAGTGTATACTCAGTGTGGAAGATATACAGAGGAGCTCTCAGAGACAGAAAAGAGAAGCCCACTAGAAGATCTTGGAGGAAGAGACAGATTCATTCCATCTTCCATCTTGTGCTGGGTGGAGGCTAAAGTTGGCAGAGGCAAAGGACTAGCAGCAGGAGCTCTTGAGACCAAGGAGAGAGATAGGCTTCTAAGAAAACTAACCAAGCCCAAGGAAAGAGACAAGACTTGGAAAGAGACAATAAAGGATTTGGGCTTTAATCCCTGGCTGCCCTTGTGATTATACTGAACTGAAATGAAGGCTGCCTTCAGAAACCCACAAGAAATCTGCTCCCAGAGAAGATTGTATTTTAGAGAAGAATATTACAATTCTCTTTTGAGTTCTTCTATAATTTTTCTCTGGGCAAGTAGCTATTTTCCATTACTCTTTTGAGGTAGGAGAAGCTATTTTTTACTTCAATGTCCCACTCTAAAAATGAACCCTGCTTTTCCCATTCCCATAGTAAATTTCTATCATTGCCTTCTTTCTTCTTTGCCAATTCTTTTTTTTTATGAGAAAGTATTAGTGTAAACACCACTAATTGGAGGTGGTGGGGCGATGGCACCTGTGGTTTCACTTCAACTCTTCCCTCTGTCTGGAACACCAATCCACCCACCTGCAAGTAAGTGCCTGTACCAGCAATGTCCCTGGCCTTCTATCCCTGCAAATACCTGGTGCTGTTTCCTTCTCACCTAGGGCCATTTCTCAGTAACACAGCTGGATCTGGCATTCCTAATCATCAGAGGTTCATTCAGTCTTCCCAAATTCAGACCCCTGACTCTACAAGCAATCTAGGAGGTGAAAGTCTCTGAAGCTCCTGTTGAAGTTCCAACTATACCCAGCTAACCCCAGGACTCCTCACTTGGCATTTTTGTGAAGGGAGTACAGAGGTGTTTGCACTTCACTTAGGTTAATCTGGACCTGAGGTTTTTCTTTGAATTTTTTTGAGATATACTAAGAAGACTCCTGTTCTACCCCATATGTTCCTGATCTTTCAATAGTCTTTGTTTGCTGTGAGGCACAAATATTTTTTCTGTTTTGGCAGGGGAATCTGGAGAGCTTGGAATTAACTGACCTATTCTATCTTCTTCCCAGAATCCTTCTCCCCTCCCAAGAGCTTTTTTAACAAAAACTGCTCTCTAGCCATCACTGACAAATCATGTACTTAATGAGTTGATGGTTTTTACCTAAGGACTGGAATTGAATTTTAGCCTTATTATATTTTATGAAATTTAATTACGAATCAAACTTGTTGATATTTCTACATCATGGGTAAGTGCTCCTAGAAAGAATACAAGAAAAAAATATTTAACCATAAGTTCAATAATTCAATACCTTCAATTTGAACAGCATTAGTATTTATTAGTTCCAAATTTCATCCACTCAATATCTCAATAGAAAAATCTTTGAGAGGTACATTAGGCAAAATTTCACTGTATCATGGAAATTTTGCTGAGGAATTTCACCAGACTTAGCCAACAGACATATATTCCAAGAACCATATGCAAAATTTTTCAAGGTTGTCAGGACAGCAAGAGTTAGTAGTACACTGACATAAACTTAGGAAAACCTGAGTTTCACATTTTGATAAGGCATATGAATTGAACTTTATTCCTAACAGTGATAATTTAAAATGCTTTTTTTTTAATTTCTTGGGATAAAATAGGAAAAAAGGCATCTTTCTTTCTACATGTCTTTGATGAAATCACACCATGACAAATGTAATTAGGATCATGGATGGAGTGATGTTACTTGACCTGCAGCTAAAAAAAGGTAATATAATTTTTGTTGCACTAAAATTGAATTTTGTCAAACCAATAATAATAGTAATAAAGAAAAAAAACATTTTATTAAGTGCTCTTGGATAGGCAGAGTGAATATAATAAAGATGACAATACTCCCTAAACTAATCTATTTATTTAGTGCTATATCAATCAGACTTCCAAGAAAATATTTTAATGATCTAGAAAAAATAACAACAAAATTCATATGGAATAATAAAAGGTCAAGAATCTTAAGGGAATTAATGAAAAAAAAATCAATTGAAGGCCTAGCTGTACCTGATCTAAAACTATTATAAAGCAGCAGTCACCAAAACCATTTGGTATTGGCTAAGAAATAGATTAGTTGATCAGTGGAATAGGTTAGGTTCACAAGACAGAATAGTCAACTATAGCAATCTAGTGTTTGACAAACCCAAAGATCCTAACTTTTGGGATAAGAATTCATTATTTGACAAAAACTGCTGGGATAACTGGAAATTAGTATGGCAGAAATTAGGCATGGACCCACACTTAACACCATATACCAAGATAAGATCAAAATTGGTCCATGATTTAGACATAAAGAACGAGATTATAAATAAATTGGAGGAACATAGGATAGTTTAATTCTCAGACTTGTGGAGGAGGAAGAAATCTGTGACTAAAGACGAACTAGAGACCATTATTGATCACAAAATAGAAAATTTTGATTACATCAAATTAAAAAACTTCTGTACAAACAAAACTAAAGCAAACAAGATTAGAAGGGAAGCAACAAACTGGAAAAACATCTTCACAGTTAAAGGTTCTGATAAAGTCCTCATTTCCAAAATATCTAGAGAACTGACTCTAATTTATAAGAAACCAAGCCATTCTCCAATTGATAAATGGTCAAAGGATATGAACAATTTTCAGATGATGAAACTGAAACTATTACCACTCATATGAAAGTGTTCCAAATCACTATTGATCAGAGAAATGCAAATTAAGACAACTCTGAGATACCACTACACACCTGTAAGATTGGCTAAGATGACAGGAAAAAATAATGATGAATTTTGGAGGGGATGCGGGAAAACTGGGACACTGATGCATTGTTGGTGGAGTTGTAAACGAATCCAACCATTCTGGAGACCAATCTAGAATTATGCCCAAAAAGTTATCAAACTGTGCATACCCTTTGACCTAGCAGTGCTACTACTAGGCTTATATCCCAAGGAGATACTAAAGAAGGGAAAGGGACCTGTATATGCCAAAATGTTTGTGGCAGCCCTGTTTGTAGTGGCTAGAAACTGGAAAATGATTGGATGCCCTTCAATTGGAGAATGGTTGGGTAAATTGTGGTATATGAATGTGATGGAATATTATTGTTCTGTAAGAAATGACCAGCAGGATGAATACAGAGAGGCTTGGAGAGACTTACATGAATTGATGCTAAGTGAAATGAGCAGAACCAGGGGATCATTATATACTTCAACAGTGATACTGTATGAGGATGTATTCTGATGGAAGTGGATTTCTTTGACAAAGAGAAGATCTAACTCAGTTTCAATTGATCAAGGATGGACAGAAGCAGCTACACCCAAAGAAAGAACACTGGGAAATGAATGTAAACTGTTTGCATTTTTGTTTTTCTTTCGGGGTTATTTTTACCTTCTGAATCCATTTCTCCCTGTGCAACAAGAGAACTGTTTGGTTCTGCACACATATATTGTATCTAGGATATACTGTGACCTATTTAACATGTATAGGACTGCTTGCCACCTGGGGGAGGGGGGGAGGGAGAGGGAAAAAATCGGAACAGAATGAGTGCAAGGGATAATGTTGTAAAAAATTACCCTGGCATGGTTTCTGTCAATAAAAAGTTATTTTAAAAAATAGAAAAGAAAAAAAAAACATTTTTACAGGCATAAAGAATTTTCTCTTTGTCTTTCTACGTGTGTCTCTCTTTCACCTTGAAGATGTTTCATTCAACTCCATTTTTTTTCTGTATAGTTATTTGGTAGAAGTAATGGGTGATTATGACTTTGCATTTAACCTAAAATTCCTCATGCATCAAAGAAGCCATTGCATAGATATATTTACTTTTGTTATAAAAAGCATTCCCAAATATTTAACATGCATTTAATCCTATTATATTAATATTCAACCTTGTTCTCAAGGGAAAAGACAAATCTATCAAGGAGAATCATTACTTATATCCAAAACTCCACAGGATTCACAAAACTAATTGTACTGCAAAATTTAGGGAGATTCTTAACAAAATGGAAACAATTTGAATAATTCTTCTATCATTTTTTCTGACCCTATAGCATATATTGAACAGAAAACTTTTGAGTTTATCCCAAAAAGATATACTATTAACAATTTGTAAACTACATTTCCAATACCTATGGTATTTTTGAGTTGAAAAAAATCATTTTATTTAACTGTTAATAAATATTTTAATAAACTAGTAAATGTATTGATGGTATATATGAAAATTTTATGTGTATGTCTGAGTTTGTACTCAGTGTTTTTTTTCCTAAACTCCCCACATAATTGGCAAGGTAGTAACTTAAAAAAACACATCATTAGGGGAAAGAAAGGATACTAATCAGTAGTTCTGAAATCATTATCTATAGCTGCTGTGTCTTCAGGTCTTTATGGGTCTCTGTCATTATTGTTTGATTGCTTATGTTATGTTATTATATGCTTATATTATGATTACTACTAAGATTACCAAATTTTTGATGAAATTTTGTTAAGCTCATTTTCCAGACTTATTTGCTAAAAAAAATGGATATATAAACAAAATTCATCTGTTGTTTTCAAAAACACACTAATTTAGTTTCACTTAGAATCCTTTTAGACATGTTTATTTAACTTGCTGAGGATAAAAAACATTTTTCTTGTTTTTCAGTCATTTTGTGTTATGTCCAGCTTTCTGTGACACCATTGAGGTTCTCCTGGCAAAAAAAGTGGAGTGGTTTGCCATTGTGTAGATAAAGACATGACACAAATAGAGTTAAGTGACTTGCCCACTCTATAGCTAGTTAGTGTCTGAGGACTTATTTGAACTTAGGAAAATGAGTCTTCCTCACTTCAGACCTGCCACTCTATCCTATGCTGCCTAACTACATAAAAGCAAATAATTCTGCCTGACACTGACACCTTCATTTTCTAACAATATTAAAACAATACTAATTTTCATTTTCACAGATTGAAATTAGACTCTCTCTATGTCATAGGCAGAATATCAGGGCACATGTTGAAACCACAAATATTCTTCCCTACATTTTCTCACTTCTTTCCTGTTCCCTGCAGCCATGGACTCAATTACCCCAAAAGAAATGGATTAGGTAAGGAGAGCCAAGTTCAGAGGAGTAGCAAATTTCCTATCTAACTACTAATGTTCTAATATCTCTAAGAAAATAGCAGTGATTGTGATATCATTCCCTAAGTCTTAGTAGTTATAAAACCACTCTAGAAGTTGCCACCTGCTTGATGTGGGTCCCTCCTTTCCTCATCTAAATGCTAGTATCCATATTTAGTTATAATTAAAATTTAGAATTATAATTGGGATATTTCTATAGAGCTTGATGGGCAATGGCCTAGATCTTCTCATCAATGCTTTCATTCTTGCATCATCTACAAAATTTTTATCATTATTTCTTATTGGAGTCCAAATCACTTAATTGGGAAGAAGATTGTTATAGTTTATCTTTTTACCAATTAAAGTAATATATTTAATTTACAATTGCTACTTATTAAGTAGCAATAACTTATTATTAAGTCAATGTACTATACTTTTTAAATTTATTTGGCAGGGCAATATAATGCAGTGCAAGGAGCACTGGACTAACTTACAATATGTAGATGGGTGTAAACACAACCATTAAATAGCTCAATAATCTCAGTTAAGTAACACAATTACAAAATCTTGGTATTACAGGGAACCTAAGAATTTCATTTAGTTTATGTCTGAATAGAAATTCTATCAATAACATCACTATAATAAAATGACTCTAGTTCTGAGACAGCCACATATAAAAGGTTCTAATTTCTATTTGTTGTTTTTTGTTTACATCCAAATCTTCCTTTTTGCAACTTTCATTAACTTAAACTTTGCAATTAACAAGGATTTGGGCTAGATGCATTATGGGGTCATTTTCATGTTATAAATATATGCTTTTAAAATCAATTTTCATATTAAGCAAGAAGGTAGACTTGGGAAAGCAACTGTTTAGTTATATTCTTTCAGGGCTTGAGTGAGTTCCTCTTACTTTCTTATACCCCTCATTCTGTTTTTTTTTACAATCTGTAGAATCCAAAAAAAGAAAAAAAGGCTACTTGCAACCCAGCAACATATCAAAAGCTCATTTTCACTTGCTCTATTTTAGACAAATGATATGCAATAGAGCCATTCCCTTTCATTTTGAGAAATATTTTATCCTAAGAAGTTGAGTCTTTATCCTCATGTAAAATATGGGAAAGAATTTTTCTTATGTATAGTAATTATATATAACATATATACATATAAAATATAATACGTATAATATACATTTCAATATATTTCATTTGACAAAAATATATGTATAGTGATTTTATATTACAGCACCAGTCACCCCTAAAAGAATGCCTTCAATGCATCAAGAGACATGAAGATCTGTGACTGCAGCAATCTCAGATCACCACCACATAAAGAGCCAGAAACTTCAGTGCACAAGAAGTCTAAGACAAGGCCCCTTCAACCTTGAGAGCATAACTCATATTTAAAAGAAAGGAAAAAGTGCTAAAAATGATCAGTGCTAAAAAAGGAATCTGACTATACAAATATATTATAGTGATAAGGAAGATTAAGACACTGTCTTAGAAGAGGACAACAGTGTCAAAACATCTATGGGAAAAACTCCAAAGAAAAATAAGAAGTAATCTAGATAGAAGAAAAAATGAGAGTAATGCAAGAGATCTTTTTAAAAGAGTCAGCTTGGGAAAAGAAAACAAATGCTTAAAAAGTAGAATTGGCTAAATGTAAAAGGCAGCACAAAGGCTAATTGAGGAAAACAATCTTTAAAATGATAATGCAAAATATTCCAGGGGAAAACAACCAATCTAGAAAACAGATCCAGGAGAGACAATATGAAAATCTTTGGACAACCTGAAGGCCAAACTCAAAGGAAGGACCTAGACAGATCTTACAATGAATTATCAAGGAAAATTTTCCTGATATGCTGGAAAATCACCTCAGGAAAAAAGATTCAAAATAAAAACTCCAAAGAAAAGTATAGCCAAATTTCTGAACTATCAGATCAAGGAAAAATAAAAGTAGCTAAAAAGAAGCAATTTAAATAACAGGGAGTCATAATCAGGAGTACACAGTACTTAGGAACTGAGGTCATGGAATATAATACTCCAGGAAACAAAGGAGCTAGAACTATAAACAAGAATTAGCTACCCAATAAAATTAAACATAATCCTTTACAGATTAAAAAATGGTTATTCAGTGAAATAGGCAGATTTCAAATTTTCTAAGGTGAAGACCAGAACTGAACAAAAAAATGGATCTCCCATATCAAGACCCAAGAGGTCTATAAAGGATATAAGGGAAAAGAAAACATAAAAATTTCAGTGGTAATAAACGTTTTCTTACATTCCTACATGGAAAGATGATACTTCTAAGTTTTAAAAATTATACTACAACTATTATAACTAGAAGGAATATACACAGACACAGACATAGAGTACGGTTACAAAGTGAATTGGAGAGGAATGATATAAATATATATAAAACAAGGGATGAGAAAGAAGAATGCACTTTGTTAAAGGGGAAAAAAATGTAGAATAGGTTAAATTATTTCCCATAAAGCGATATGGAAAACCTATTAGAGGTAAAGATGGGAAGTTGGGCAATGAACATCACTTGAACTTTACTCTTATCAGTATTGCTCAAAAGGAGAATAATATTCATAATTAGTTGAATATAGGAATCTGTTACTGGATGGGAAAGTAGGATGGGAGGAGTTTAAATTAAGGGAGTGGGAAGACTGAGAAAAGGAAAGGCAAATCAGGGAGGTAGTAACCAGAAGCAAAGCACTGCTGTTGAGGGAAAGGATATAAGGAAAGACATCAAAGAGGACCAAAAAATAGGATGGAAAGAAATACACAGTTAGTTAACATAAATATGAATGTGAATAGGATTTCACAAAATAGATACAAAAATGCTTTAGAAAGAGAAACACACAAGTAGAATAAAGGGAAGGGCTGGAGCAAAACATATTCTGCTTCAGCTCTACTCAGCAACATGATAATCCAAGACAAGTACAAAAGACTAAGGAGGGAAAATGGTCTCCACATATAGATAAAAAATTGATAAACTCTGAATGAAGATATAAAGATATTTATTTTCACATTATTTTGCATGTGTATATATGTGTGTATGTTTGTTTTCTTTTGATCTGTTTCTTCTTTCAGAATTAACTAATATAGATCTATGTTCTACATGATAGCACATGTACATCCTATATCAAATCACCTATCATTTTAGGTAAAGAGGAAAACAATTAAGGGAGAAAAATTTAGAACTCAAAATTTTTAAAATATGAATGCTAAAAATTGTCTTGACTTGCAATTGGGAAAAAATAAATACTATTAAAATAATGTAAGTTCTTTGAGCTAAGGGAATGTCTTTGAGGAAAAGGACAGACTCTATTGTGTCTGTATTCTCACTATTCAGAATCATGTACAGGACATGGTAAACCCATTTTCCCCCCTTCATTTGTTCATATCAGATGATTTTGTAGGTCTCTTTTACTTACAGGATCTTATGATTCTATGGCATAATAAGTGGATTATAAAAATAAAGAACCTGAAATTCAAAGGAGTGGAATGATTTGCTCTACCAATAGTGGTAAAACCATAATTCCAAGTCAGATCATCTTATTTAAGTAGAGTTTTGTTTTATTTTATTTTATTTTATCATTGTACAAAGAGAAACCCAAAATTCTCTCCAAAGGGATTTTGGATGAATATGAATATAAAAGGTATAAAAATTATAATACCATTTCTAATATTAGAACAGAAGACATTGGAAAAAAATCAGGGAAAACAGATGGAAAAGAACTTTTCAAAAGATATTTGAAGAGTACAGAGAATGTGAAGACAGTTGGAAAATGATTCTGGTGAAAGAAATTTGAGGATCTTGAGGAAGAGACTATCATTTAAGGAAGTTAACTATAGTATTGAAAGACAAAGAATGATTTAAGAAGAAAAGTCCTTAGAAAAGCAAAACGAAGAACAGGGCTGCCACAAACATGTTTGCACATGTGGGTCCCTTTCCCTTCTTTAAGATTTCTTTGGAATATATGCCCAGTAGTAATACTGCTAGATCAAAGGGTATGTACACTTTGACAACTTTTTGAATATAGTTCCAAATTGGTCTCCAGAGTGGTTGGATCTGTTCACACTCCCACCAACAATGCAGAAGTGTCCCAATTTGCTCACATCCCCTCTAACATTTGTCATTATCTTTTCCTGTCATCTTAACCAATCTGAGAGGTGTGTAGTGGTATCTCAGAGTTGTCATCAATAATGATTTGGAACACCTTTTTATACGGGTAGAAATAGTTTCAATTTCATCATCTGAAAATTGTCTGTTCATATCCTTTGATCATTTATGAATTGGAGAATGGCTTGATTTCTTATAAATTAGAGTAAATTCTCTATATATTTTGGAAATGAGGCCTTTATCAGAACATTTAACTGTAAAGATGTTTCCCAGTTGTTTCCCTTCTAATCTTGTCTGCATTTGTTTTGTTTGTACAAAAGCTTTTTAACTTGATATAATTAAAATTTTCTATTTTGTGATCAATAATGATCTCTAGTTCTTCTTTCTTCACAAATTCCTTCCTCCTTCACAGGTCTGAGAAGTAAACTATCATATATTCTTCTAATTTATTTATAATCTCATTCTTTATGCTTAGATCATGAACCCATTTTGATCTTATCTTGGTGTATGGTGTTAAGTGTGGGTCAATGCCTAGTTTCTGCCAGACTAGTTTCCAGTTTTCCCAGCAGTTTTTGTCAAATAGTGAATTTCTGTTCCAAATGGTGGGGTCTTTGGAGTTGTCAAACATTAGATTGCTATACTTATTGACAATTTTGTCCTGTGAACATAACCTATTCCACTGATCAACCATTCTATTTCTTAGCCAATACAAATGGTTTTAGTGATCACTACTTTATAATATAGTTTTAGATCAGGTATTCTCCACTGTTTGTTCTTCCATATGAATTTTGTTGTTATTTTTTTCTAGGTCATTAAAATAGTTTCTTGGCAGTCTGATTGGCATAGCACTAAATAAATAGATTAATTTAGGTAGTATTGTCATCTTTATTATACACGCTCTACCTATCCAAGAGCACTTAATATTTTCCCAATTATTTAGATCTGACTTTATTTGTGTGGAAAGTGTTTTATAGTTTTGCTCATATAGTTCCAATATGGTCAGAGTATCAAATTAACTTCAAATCATTACCAGTTCCTACACATATAGAAAACACATTTATCATATAGTGTCTTATAGCTAGTAAGTATAAATAATACTTTAGATGATAGTCAGAGCTCAAAAAGTTCACACAAGACTGAATCACATTGAATAAGATAAACTATAATAGGAAAATATAAGGTCTTAAAAATCATCAAAATAAACCCCACAAGCAAAGATTGGGAAGCAGGGCTAGATGAATTTCATATGACAAAGTAAAAGTTACAACATAGTTAAAGCTTGACAAGATGACAGTGTGATAACCTAACTAAATATTTCTCTCATTACATTTAGTTAAATGGTATTACAGTTTGTAATGAGAGTTTGCATATTTTCCAGAACTTGGCAGATGATGATCCTGGTATTCTTTGCCCTGATCAAGTTATGACTACAGCATTGTTTTGAATTCTGTGAATCTCTTTCTTTATAATGATATTAACATCATGCAGAGCAAGACCATAAACTTAAATATGATGCCAAATGAAGGTCAGTTCATAGTGCTCTAAGAAGGCATAGCTTGGAAAAAGGAAGTTGAGGGGTTAATGAAACGAAGATATGATAGCTGTCTTCAAGTACTTGAAGGGTTATCATAATATAAAAGGAATTAGAATTGTTCTTTTTGCTTTTAGAAGAAAAAACTGGGAACAGTGAATGGAACTTGTACAGGAATATTTAGATTGGATATGAAGAAAAGTTTCCTAATAATTCAAAAAATGACTGTGTTAATGTGAGAGTTAATAGGTATTCCCTCATTAGAAAATTTTAAATGAAGTGTCTGGATCACCACTTGCTAAGCATGTGGTTAAAAAAAATTTATTCTTATTCAGAATTGGATTAGGAGGATTTTTAAATCCCCTCCAAATTTGAGATTCTATAATAAATAGTAGAGCTCAGATTGGAACTTAATTAAGTCTTCTTATTATAAGTACTATGTTCTTCCTCTAGTGATGAATTAGACATCAGAGGAAATAGGTTCTAATTCTTCCTGTCTAACAATTCAATAATCCTTGTATTTATTTCCTACAAATACTTGTCGATTCTAGGCAGAGGATATGTGCTTTAATTTCTCCCTCTGTAAAGAATTATTTACTATGCCTGCTCTGCAAATAAGATAATGCATTTGCAAGTACTTTTAAAGGTATCAAAATGATATATAAGCTAAAGTTATGACTATTGCTTTGCCAAATCTCCTGTCACACATCTTTTCTCTAAGCAAGATGTTTCTATCATCTGTGTGAAGAATTGAATACAACTGAGTTCCAAAGTAATATCTATTAGTTTCTGTCATTGCTGTGCCAAAAAAGTATTTTTCCAGAAACTAATTTTTTTTTAGAAAGTTGTCAAGAATTTCAGGATATATTTGGGAATGTAGCCAGGGAGAACTATTTCTTTTAGCTCTCTAGAATTCAGTGGTGGCCACAAATCAAATAATTGCATTTAGAATGAATTGGATGAATGAATGACCTAAAAATTTTGCCTATAAGTGCAAAAATGTAACTTCAAGTATATAGACATAAATCATTTAAGAACTTTTTTCCTATCTTAATCCTAGTAACTATAGAAATAAATGGATACACAAAATTTACTGAATAGCTTCTTAGTCCAAAATTCTTAAAATGGTTCTTTTAAAGTAAGAATAGTTTGTTTCATTATAAAATATGTGGGATTTACCTAAAGTTGTGATATGATTTATGTGGATGATTGTCTAGGGCAGCGGTCCTCAAAGTGTACTCCAAAGAATTGTTGGGGTCTCTGAAACCCTTTCAGAGGGTCTACAAATTCAAAATTATTTTTTATTTCTAATATAGTAAATATCTATAAATATAGCCCATGTGAACAAAAACTCTTTGAATAGATCCTCGATAGTTTTTTAACATGAAAATACTGAAAACAAGTTTGAGAACCACTGGTCTAGGGTCTACGCTTTGGGGGGACTCTGCACTGTTGGTGAAAGTCCATTCTTGAGTGCAAGATACTGACTAAAAGAGCCAGTTGGTAAGGAAAAGGAGAAGGTTAAATGGATCTAAAAAGAAATATCTGAGACAAACTGATATTAATATAGTTAACCCATCATTTTAAAGAAATGTACAAAATGTATTTTATTTAAGTGTATACAAACACACATTTCTTTTCCATTTACCTTTTTGGAGGAGCTCATCAAATCTAACCTGAACTGTTGAAACAGCCCACTGATTTTGTCCTTCTTCTGGTCTCTCCTTGCTCCAATCCATGCTACATATTGCTGTCAAAATACTCTTCCAAAATTTCCAGTCACTTTCATGATCAAAAATTGACAAGGAATTCTCATTTTTTATTAAATATTATCCAAACAATCTTAATATGTCAATTAAAACTCTCCACAATCAATCTTCTCCCTATCTTTCCAGCCTGGTTGCCATACCACTCTCCTTCAAAAGTTCTCTACTTCAACCAAAAATTTCTATTTCTCAAATATGCTCTTCATGTTTCTATCTTTGTGACTTTATATATAAGGCTTTCAATACCTAGAATATTCTTTCCAGCAAAAATATTTAAACTTCTTCAAGGCACAACTTCCATAGTATCAGTAATGTAAAAGCTTCCTTAGCCTCTATATAGAAATATCTTTTCTCTGTTCTGAAAATCCAAAGAATTTCCAAACATTCATATGATACTTAAATATTATGCAAATTACTGGGTGACATGTAAGATTTTCTTTTCTTTTCTTTTTTTTTTTTCAGTTACTTCATCAAGCTTTATTACAGAGTTTAGACAAAGCTTTCACACAATCAATTTATCACAATCAAGTTGAGCAAAACAGGAGATGGTATTCTGAAGACAGGAGTGGTTAACAGTGTTAAAAGCAACTAAGTGAACAAGGAGAATAGGACAGAAAAGGCCTGTGAATTTAAGTTTTCTTTTCATTTCCTTAAGCTGATTGAAGGCCTCTCCTCATATTTTATTGAGAAAATAGAAAACATTCACTCTGAGATCCTTTTTCCATACATATCATAAACTCTGAACATTATCCCTCAGTCTTTCTTCCTTTACTCCACTCTCTAATAGTAAATAAGAGCATTATTTATTATGTAGTATTAGTATTAGTATAATTTTGCATTTTTATCTCCGGTTCCTTTTTCTCAGCAACACTGACTTTTATGCATGGACTCTTAAATCCCATCCTTTCTGTCTTCTTTAGCTGACTGATTCCACAATTATTCTTACATAATCCAAAAATCTCCCCCATCTACTGATTCCTTCCCTGTGGTCTACAAATAAATTCAAATCCTCCCTTCCTGAAAAAACCCTCTCTGGACCATAGTACTCTCATGTCTATTATCTTATATCTCTCCTTTTTCATAACCAAGCTCCTAAAATAAGCTGATCTGAACATACCATTTCATTTTTTTTTATTTAATAGCCTTTTATTTACAGGATATATACATGGGTAACTTTACAGCATTAACAATTGCCAAACCTCTTGTTCCAATTTTTCACCTCTTACCCCCACCACCCCCTCCCCTAGATGGCAGGATGACCAGTAGATGTTAAATATATTAAAATATATTAGATACACAATAAGTATACCTGACCAAAACGTTATTTTGCTGTAGAAAAAGAATCAGACTCTGAAATATTGTACAATTAGCTTGTGAAGGAAATCAAAAATGCAGGTGTGCATAAATATAGGGATTGGGAATTCAATGTAATGGTTTTTATTCATCTCCCAGAGTTCTTTTTCTGGGCATAGCTATTTCAGTTCATTACTGCTCCATTAGAAATGATTTGGTTGATCTCGTTGCTGAGGATGGCATGATCCATCAGAACTGGTCATCATATAGTATTGTTGTTGGAGTATATAATGATCTCCTGGTCCTGCTCATTTCACTCAGCATCAGTTCGTGTAAGTCTCTCCAGGCCTTTCTGAAATTATCCTGTTGGTCATTTCTTACAGAACAGTAATATTCCATAATATTCATATACCACAATTTATTCAGCCATTCTCCAACTGATGGACATCCATTCAGTTTCCAGTTTCTAGCCACTACAAAAAGGGCTGCCACAAACATTCGTGCACATACAGGTCCCTTTCCCTTCTTTATAATCTCTTTGGGATATAATCCCAGTAGTAACACTGCTGGATCAAAGGGTATGCACAGTTTGATAACTTTTTGAGCATAGTTCCAAACTACTCTCCAAAATGGTTGGATTCGTTCACAACTCCACCAACAATGCATCAATGTCCCAGTTTTCCCGCATCCCCTCCAACAATCATCATTATTTTTTCCTGTCATCTTAGCCAATCTGACAGGTGTGTAGTGGTATCTTAGAGTTGTCTTAATTTGCATTTCTCTGATTAATAATGACTTGGAGCATCTTTTCATATGACTAGAAATAGTTTCAATTTCTTCATCTGAGAATTGTCTGTTCATATCCTTTGACCATTTTTCAATTGGAGAATGGCTTGATTTTTTATAAATTAGAGTTAATTCTCTATATATTTTGGAAATGAGGCCTTTATCAGAACCTTTGACTGTAAAAATATTTTCCCAGTTTATTGCTTCCCTTCTAATCTTGTCTGCATTAGTTTTGTTTGTACAAAAACTTTTCAGTTTGGTATAATCGAAATTTTCTATTTTGTGATCAGTAATGATCTCTAGTTCTGCTTTGGTCATAAAGACCTTCCCCTTCCACAGGTCTGAGAGGTAAACTATCCTATGTTCCTCTAATTTATTAATAATTTCATTCTTTATGCCTAGGTCATGAACCCATTTTGACCTTATCTTGGTGTACGGCGTTAAGTATGGATCAATGCCTAGTTTCTGCCATATTAGTTTCCAATTTTCCCAGCAATTTTTATCAAACAGTAAGTTCTTATCCCAAAAGCTGGGATCTTTGGGTTTGTCAAAGACTAGGTTGCTATATTTGTTGACTGTTTTATCCCTTGAACCTAATCTATTCCACTGATCAACTAATCTATTCCTTAGCCAATACCAAATAGTTTTGGTAACTGCTGCTCTATAATATAATTTTAGATCTGGTACAGCTAAGCCACCATCATTTGATTTTTTTTTCATTAATTCCCTTGAAATTCTTGACCTTTTGTTTTTCCATATGAACTTTGTTGTTATTTTTTCTAGGTCATTAAAATAGTTTTTTGGGAGTCTGATTGGTATAGCGCTAAATAAATAGATTAGTTTAGGTAATATTGTCATCTTTATTATATTTGCTCGCCCTATCCAAGAGCATTTAATATTTTTCCAATTGGTTAGATCAGACTTAATTTGTGTGAAAAGTGGTCTGTAATTTTGCTCATAAAGTTTCTGATTTTCCCTTGGCAGATAGATTCCTAAATATTTTATATTATCAGTAGTTACTTTAAATGGAATTTCTCTTTGTAACTCTGACTGTTGGATTTTGTTAGTGATATATAAGAATGCTGATGACTTATGTGGGTTTATTTTATAACCAGCAACTTTGCTAAAGTTGTGGATTATTTCTAATAACTTTTTAGCAGAATCTCTGGGGTTCTCTAAGTATACCATCATGTCATCGGCAAAGAGTGATAATTTGGCTTCCTCATTGCCTATTCTTATTCCTTTAATCTCTTTCTCAGCTCTTATTGCTATAGCTAGCGTTTCTAATACAATATTAAATAGTAACGGTGATAGTGGGCAACCTTGTTTCACTCCAGATCTTATTGGGAATGGTTGCAGTTTGTCTCCATTACATATGATGCTTACTGATGGTTTTAAATAGATGCTGCTGATTATTTTAAGGAAAAGTCCATTTATTCCTATACTCTCAAGTGTTTTTAATAGGAATGGATGTTGGATTTTATCAAATGCTTTTTCTGCATCTATTGAGATGATCATATGGTTTTTGTTAATTTGGTTATTAACATGGCCAATTAGATAGCAAATTCCTTGTGGACAAATATAATGCCTGATTTACCTAACACATGTTTAATATTATTTTTATTGATTAAATAAGGGTTTAACTGACATCCAGGAGGAAATAAATAATTTGCCCATATGATGTTTAAATAGAATGATTTGGGTAACTTGTGAAGATTTTAGATTATGGGGGTGCATTTTAGAATACAACATTTTTGCACCAATGTTTAAAAAATGCTGTTGGCAAAAGAGAAAACACTACCTATATAAAAGATAATACCAATTTTTAAAAATTAACAAATAAAAATGCTTGGAGTTAAAAGATTTTAACCAGGAATAATTTTATTTAATATGATTGTTAAACTAAAAACAATCAAAAATGGAGTTCCTATTGTCCTCAAACTTAAAGATTTCATAGCTATGAAAACCTGGTTTGAGGGCATACATTAAAATATATATGCACATTGTTGGTGGAGTTGTGAATGAATCCAACCATCCTGGAGAGTAGTTTGGAACTATGCTCAAAAAGTTATCAAACTGTGCATACCCTTTGATCCAGCAGTGTTACTACTGGGCTTATATCCCAAAGAGATTATAAAGAAGGGAAAGGGACCTGTATGTGCACGAATGTTTGTGGCAGCCCTTTTTGTAGTGGCTAGAAACTGGAAACTGAATGGATGTCCATCAGTTGGAGAATGGCTGAATAAATTGTGGTATATGAATATTATGGAATATTACTGTTCTGTAAGAAATGACCAACAGGATGATTTCAGAAAGGCCTGGAGAGACTTACACGAACTGATGCTGAGTGAAATGAGCAGGACCAGGAGATCATTATATACTTCAACAACAATACTATATGATGACCAGTTCTGATGGACCTGGCCATCCTCAGCAACGAGATCAACCAAATCATTTCCAATGGAGCAGTAATGAACTGAACCAGCTACGCCCAGAGAAAGAACTCTGGGTGATGACTAAAAACCATTACATTGACTTCCCAATCCCTATATTTATGCCCACCTGCATTTTGGATTTCCTTCACAAGCTAATTGTACAATATATCAGAGTCTGATTCTTTTTGTACAGCAAAGTAACGGTTTGGTCATGTATACTTATTGTGTATCTAATTTATATTTTAATATATTTAACATCTACTGGTCATCCTGCCATCTGGGGGAGGGGGTAGGGGGTAAGAGGTGAAAAATTGGAACAAGAGGTTTGGCAATTGTTATTGCTGTAAAGTTACTCATGCATATAATCTGTAAATAAAAGGCTATTAAATAAAAAATAAAAAAATATATATGCATTTTACTTATTTCTTGGATTCTATGATATCTGAACAACTTAATGAGTCATATAGTGTTTATTGTAAGTAAAAAGTATCTACTCTCTTTTCTACAGATCAGCAGGTACCTTATATGGTACCTTATTATTTACCAGTTTCTTTTCTTTTTCATTACTTCTATGCATTTAATCTAGCTATAGTGTTCCACCTGACTTTTTTGCAGTGAAAACTGCTTTTTAAAAATAGGTTTGATTTTTATATAGATTTTTTTTTGTAGATCTGATAGAAGAAAGAGGAGATTCACTGAAAGAAAGATAGTTATTTAATTGTCTCCTCCACCACCTTTGAAGTTACTACAGAATCTGTCATATTGTGTCCTTGGAAAGGTCACATATTGCCTTGTTCCCTAGAGAATCGTTCCCTCTAGAAATGGTTAGATTAATACAAAATACTTTCTATGATGGTATTTTTGCATGGTCACATTTTATATTATGGCTATTTGAGGCATGTTTTATCTAAACCATATAACTTATTAATAAAATAATTAGGTGTTTTGTTTTCCTTACATTTTTATTCCACTAAACGAGGTACAGAGGAAGAATAGACACAGAGGCATTAGAGGGGGGAGGAAGGTTAATAGTTCTGAAAATCTGCTCACAATGGAGCGACACTACATATATATCATGAAGGGTATAGCGTAATAGAACCCCTGCTACATGTCCACATATTCTTAAAAGTGTGTGTGTGTGTGTGTGTGTGTGTGTGTGTGTGTGAGAGAGAGAGAGAGAGAGAGAGAGACAAAGACAGAGACAGAGAGACAGAGAGAGAGAGAGAGAGAGAGAGAGAGAGAGAAGAGCGAGAGTACTTTCAATCTTAAACTTTTTCCAGCATTTCATCTTTGGGGGGGAGGGGGGGTTTCTTATCCTACCTTAGCCCTTATTTAATTTATTTAATGTGAGTGTGTGCAGCTCAAGTCCTAATCCAATGTCTTCTATTGCATAGATTGTATTATCATCTAAAACAAACAAACAAAAACGTTTCTTGTGCAATAAAATCTCTGATAGTTTCTACCATGTTGGAAAGTATTTTAGTACTCAGATATAGAACTACATGTCTGTCTGTTGAGAACCATTAATTTAGGTAAATGCAGAAAGTTTTTTTTTTCTTTTGGTCTAAACAAAACATTATTAAAAAGTTCTGTGTACAAGTATGGGAATGAGTTTTTATGCTAAAATGCTAGATCTTTTAAAATAAGATAAACAGTAATTAGGGCACTCAACTTGGTTTCACAGAGGCTGTTTCAATCCTTATTCTACCACTTAATATCTGTGTGATCTTGATAAATCCACTTAATAACCCTAAGTCTCAGTTGCCTTAATTTTAAAATGGAGGGGGGTTGGGTGAGTAGGGACAGATATCCAAGGATCCTGTAGGGAAATTTGAAAGTATATAAAAATAATTCTATCACCATCACTGAATCTCAAAGTAGAAAGGTACCTCAAATATCTTCTACTCTAACCCAAATCTGAATGTGACATCCTTCCTCTAAATTCCTACTCACATCTTTCAAGTTTTTGTTTTGTTTTGTTTTTTCCCTAACATAACATTTTTTAATCAGATTATTTTTTTGGAAAAAAATAAAATAAAATTGTATATTGGCCAATGATTCTAGTGATTAGCTGACATTTTAATTGTTCCCGTTATAACAATTCGTTGTTATAGTGACAAGGCAACAAACAATAACTGGAAAGGAAATTTTATATCTATGTAAGTACTTGTATATGTGTGTATATCTACTTCTAGATATACCAGAAAATTACCCATTTTTTGGAAGTCAGTCCTAAATATATAGAAGGCCCTGCCTAATCTCTGGCTTGGTAATTATTGATTTTTTTTTTTTCTAAATGAAGCAGCAATTAAATCACTGGTTTAGATGCTGATAATATACTAATAGGGTAAAAGATTAAAAATAAATGGAAATGAACTCAGTTGATGCTAAAATTCTTAAGTGAATTTGGTAAGGTTACAGAGATGATAAATGTTTCAAGTAATTAAGCTGATTTTTCTTTTACCTCTCAGTTTGCTATTTGTTATTATGGAAGCACAGTCTTTGTCTACTTGGATTCTAGCAGGTAATTTAGTTGTCTGAAATAGGCTTATGTCATTTCAAGAATATAAGTTCTGTGTCTAACCCCTCACCCTGTACTATCAGGTTTACTGATAAACTCTTATGAGTATTAAGGAGTGGACCTCTGTATTATCAGTTGTTTAGAAGGTCTCTTTTCAGAATGCAAGAGATTTCCTGTAATTTCCCCAAAAAGCATCATTCTGAGTTGCTTGATTATGATGACAGAATGAAAGTTGAACAAAATTAAATGGGCAACAAAAGAAGTACAATTAGAAAGTGCTGACTTTTATTCAATTATGCGATTGAATGAAAGCAATTAGTTTGCTGCGCTCTGTCCAGTAGGGTAAATTATGCTGACAGGATAGAGCAGAAGCAATTTTTTTGTCAGCCGAAATTATTTTTTGCTTAGCAAAGCTGGAAGTCATGCAATAATGTGTCCAGGTGGATGACCTAAAGGTCAAAGTTTAAATCCCTCTTGCTAAATAACTTGATCTAAATCTGAAAGTTACCCTCAGGATTTGTGGTGCTTTGGTTATAGTGGCAAGCCCTGAAAAAGTAAAAAAGAGGTGATGTGGTTATCTTTCACAGAAACTTTAGTAGGTTTCTGCAACATTTCCTGATTAGGTTTATTAAGTAATCAAAGAGCAAAAGTTTTTTTTTTTTTTTCTGATCTTGTCAAATTTTAATTAAAAAGAAAACTTTCAATATATATGTATCTAAGGGAGTCTTTAATTTTTTCATCAATGGTCAAATTTATAGAGGGTAAAGCATTAAGGTAGAGTGAAGGGGAAAAAAGAAAATGTTATCAATGTTAAATTTTCCATCCTTTTCTATATAATTGAAAATTTAAAGAAAACTTTTTAATCATTGCATATAATTTTTATGAATTTAGAATTTTATGAACAGAGTATGAATTGATGTGATTTAGAGGGGATGATTTTGAATCCAACAACTGCTACAATCAAATGTCTTTTGACTACAATTATTTTATTCTTTCCAATTCATTTTGTAGTTTGACTTTGGGCAAGTAATTGAGCCACTCTGAGCTTCAGTTTCCAAATCTAGCAAGTAAAGTAGTAGAAATAGCTAATATCTACCATCCCTTTTTGCTTTAAATTATACAATCCTATCATTTTATTATCTTGTAGATTTTGTGTAACAATCTATGATGTGGGTAATTTGTATTTTCCAGCAACAATAATGCTTAAGAAATTTATTTTTTCAGTCATAAATATACAATTTTGTGAGCTGTATTCAGTTGGTCATAGGACATTCCTATCTCTTATGTATAATTCATATCCATCTAAATGTCATACACCTAAATTTTAATGAAGATATGATTTTCTATTTCTTTTTAAACATGTTCTGTTCCAAGAACATATGCCTAGTGGACAATGATTATGAGATGTTCAAAGAATAACTAGAAGAGATATATTTGTATCTTGATCAAATAATTCTACTTTTGCTCTCTTCTAGGAACTGAAAAGTTGTTTTCTTCTTTAAAAAATTCTTGGAAAATGGTGTCCCAAGTAAACTGAGAGATTCTTGTAATGTACTGGAAGTATAATTGGATATGCGGTTGGGAGAAGGAACTTAGGGAGAAATTTGAGAGAAGGAAAGATACAGAGTCTAGAGAGAAAAAATGAACACAAATTATCAGCAACGGCTGTTGTGCATCATACTCTTCATCCACAGAAGCTGACAAATCAACTAGAACCACAAAATATGGGAATTTCCAATAATTAATAAACTTTTCTGGAAAAGAATATGTATGGTATGTGTATATGTCTGTGTGTGTTTATATGTATATAAAGGTACATGAGTACAAATATATGTGTAAAAATTCTTGTATGCATACACACATTTCAATGGATGGATGGATGTCTGGATAAATAGAAATTTTCTTTCCTCTGTTGGTATTCAAAAGGTTGGATGAGAGTTTTTATTCTTTTAACTCATCTTGTTATTTTAATTAGCACCTGAAGCCCATTGATTTGAGATAAAGGATAGGTCCTAACTTTCTGAATATATGCCTAATTATTTAGGAAAGCAAAACAAAGAGAAAATAGACAATGATAGTGTTATCATATAAATATATAAAAAGCACATTAGTTTAAACCCTTACTCTGAAGTGATAACCTTCTATCCTGTCTGGCAGGTCTGAGATTAAAGACAAGAATTTTGATTTATTAATTTTATAAACATTCTAATTGAGATAAAGCTGAGTCCAAAATTTTTTTTCTTCCCTGAGGCTAAAGCAAATGAGTTGCCATAGTGATTTGGATAGCTAACTGGAGAGTAAAGGTGATTGGGTTAAGTTTCCTGTTCCACAGGAACTTCCCCCTTGCCTCCCTCATAAGAAAAGTGAAAGATTTGTGTAGGAATGGAGCTAATGGAAGTAAAAAGGAAGTAGTAACTTCCTGTGAATAAAAGGGAGTGTCTGGACCTACTTGGTCATACCTTAATTCTCAAAGTTGAGGCAAAATAGAGCTTGAATATGTTTGCTTTTTTGCCTTTAATCTTTAACTGAAATAATTTTAAAAGCTGTATCTGAATTGGGTTTCTTTAGGAAAGCTTTAGGGAGAATAAGACATATTTTCTAAAGTCTTTAAGTAGAGATCTGATCTTTTTAATGACAGCTATGTTTCAAGTTTCTCTTAAAAGGAGGTAAATTATTGTTATTTTCCCCTCACCCTTTACATGAAAATTCTTCTTTATTAATGGGGCTTGAATGGGAGAAGAAGTACAGTAGGAACTAGAGATGAGGTGAAATAAAAGATAGCCATATTTTTTGAAGAAGTAAAGTAGTGAATTTGGCAAGTTAAATGTCCATTTAATAAAATTAAAATAAAATAAAATAAAATCAGTCAAATGACAATATCAAATCAGAGATAAAGATCAACTTTCACAAAGTTTATTTGTTTAAAGTGAGAAATTATTTAATAATATTTCTGCAAGTAAATACATATGAATTTTAAAAAATAATGAAAATATAGAATAAAATCATTGAGATTAAAGGTTTTTAAATGTTTTATTTTTATAGCTCTACTGCATATTTGTGTTTGCTTATTTGTTTGCTTATTTGAATTGACCTGTTTTACATAAAATATTATCAAAAAGATTTGCAAAAGTTGAATGGTCAATAGCCTTGGAATAACAGTGTTATTGATTTTAAAAGGTTTAATAACTGTCAGTCATTATCAGCACATACATTTACAAACACAAAATCTCTGTCTTTATAAATACAAATTTATGTACATATATGTATATATGCATACATATGACATGCATATATTGTAAGTATATATGTATGCATATATGGGTGTTTTGTATATATTTAAGTATACATACACAATATACAAACTACATTTTCTTACCCCCTCTTCAGATTCCAATTATACTAGGTTAGCCTACTTCAGGGTTCAAGTGCACACAGACCGCCTCTGTCGTCAGCACTTATTATTTTGTGCAATATCTCTCAATTAAATTCTAGAGTTATTAAAGCCAACAAGAATTTCTGGTCACTCTTTATCCCTGTAGTCTCTTTGAAGAATAACCATATATAAATCTATTAGCATTCAGCATGTGAATCTTATTATTTATTTGGAGCACATACTGCATGCATGAAGACATTTATCTGTGTAATCACCTCACTGGGTAGAATAAACTGATTGATAACATCCTTTCAACTACCAAAAAAGGTAAAAAAGCCCTTCAGGTCACCAATATCCAAACACAGTATATTTAAAGTTAGAATTCTACTTAGCAAAGAAAAGATAGTAATGATGGCTTAATTATAAACTATCAAGAAAAGTATTTATAAAGGATTCACCATTGAAGTAAATGAAAAAGTAATATTTTACTTTTATTTTCAGATGAAATTTTTATTTCTATGTGGTTTTGTCACTTCAGACAATAAAACAAGGTAATTATCTTAACTGTCAGTCTTCATTTTAATACTTTTTTTGTTGAAGGTAGCTATGTGGTGCAATGGGCTTAGAATCAGGGAGATTCATCTTCTGAATTCAACTCTTGTTTCAGAAACTTTTTATTTGTGTGGGAAGGGATAAATCACTTACCATTATTTGCTTTAATGTTTTCATCTGTAAAGATGAGTTGGAAAAGGGATTAGCAAACCACTTTAATATTTTTTGCCAAATATGGGCATCACAAAGAATTGGATGTGATTGAAAAAAGTGGCTAAAAAAATAAAACAAAACAAAACAAAACAAAAAAAAAAAAAAAAAAAAAAAAAACAATGAACCAAAGGTTTTTTTTCTTTGTTTGTTTGTTTTTTACACAAACAGAAGTTTAATTTCAGAGTGAGGAAAACAGGTTTGCACATTGAAATCCTCTTGAGAAAGAGAATCATTGACTTATTGGGGGTTTTTTTTTAAATAACTTTTTATTGACAGAACCCATGCCAAGGTACAACATTATCCCTTGCACTCATTTCTGTTCAATTTTTCCCCTTCTCCCTCTATCCCCTTCCCCAGATGGCAAACAGTCCTATACATGTTAAATAGGTTACAGTAGATCTTGGATACAATATATGTGTGCAGAACTGAACAGTTCTCTTGTTGCTCAGGGAGAATTGGATTTAGAAGGTATAAATAACCCAGGAAGAAGAACAAAAATGCAAGCAGTTTACATTCATTTCCTAGTGTTCTTTCTTTGTGGGTAGCTGCTTCTGTCCATCCTTGATCAATTGAAACTAAGTTAGATCTCTTTGTTGAAGAAATCCACTTCCATCAGAATACATCCTCATACAGTATCGTTGAGGTACGTAATGATCTCCTGGTTCTGCTCATTTCACTCAGCATCAGTTCATGTAAGTCTCGCCAATCCTCTCTATATTCATCCTGCTGGTGTAGGATAAATATCCTTACTTACAGAACAATAATATTCCATAACATTCATATAACACAATTTACTCAACCATTCTTCAGTTGATGGGCATCCATTCATTTTCCAGCTTCTAGCCACTACAAACAAGGCTGCCACATTTTGGCACATACAGGTCCCTTTCCCTTCTTTAGTATCTTTTTGGGGTATAAGCCCAGTAGAAACACTGCTGGATCAAAGGGTATGCACAGTTTGATAACTTTTTGAGCATAAAAAGTTTTAGTATTCTTCCAAATTGCTCTCCAGAATGGCTGGATGTGTTCACAATTCCACCAACAATGTATCAGTGTCCCTGTTTTCTCACATCCCCTCCAACATTCCGCGTTATCTTTCCCTGTCATTTTAGCCAATCTGACAGGTGTGTAGTGGTATCTCAGAGTTGTCGTAATTTGCATTTCTCTGATCAATAGTGTTTGTAACACTCTTTCATATAAGGGGGTAACAGTTTCATTTTCATCATCTGAAAATTGTCTGTTCAATGAATCCTTTGACCATTTATCAATTGGAGAATGGCTTGATTTCTTATAAATTAGAGCCAATTCTCTATATATTTTGGAAATGAGGCCTTTATCAGAACCTTTGACTGTAAAAATGTTTTCCCCTTTTATTGTTTCCCTTCAATCTTGCCTGCATTACTTTTGTTTGTAGAAAACCTTTTCAATTTGATATAATCAAAATATTTTATTTTGTAGTCAATAGTGATCTCTACTTCTTCTTTGGTCATAAATTCCTTCCTCTTCCACAGGAGTGAAAGGTAAACTTTCGTATGCTCTTCCAATTTATTTATAATCTCATTCTTTATGCCTAGATCATGAACCCATTTTGACCTTATCTTGGCATATGGTGTTAAGTGTGGGTCAATGCCTAGTTTCTGCCATACTAATTTCCAATATTCCCAGCAATTTTTGTCATATAATGCATTCTTATCCCAAAAACTGTGATCTTTGGGTTTGTCAAACACTAGATAAAGTTATTGGCTGTTTTGTCCTTTAAACCTAACCTATTCCATTGATCAACTAGTCTATTTCTTAGCCAATACCAGATAGTTTTAGTAACCGCTGCTTTATAATATAATTTTAGATCTGGTACAGCTGGGCCACCTTCATTTGATTTTTTTTTTCATTAATTCCCTAAAAATTCTTGACCTTTTGTTTTTCCATATGAACTTTGTTGTTATTTTTTCTAGGTCATCAAAATACTTTTTGAGAATCTGATTGGTATAGTGCTAAATAAATAGATCATTTTAGGTAGTATTGTCATCTTTATTATATTTGCTTGCCCAATCCAAGAGCATTTAATATTTTTCCAGTTGGTTAGATCAGACTTAATTTGTGTGGAAAGTGTTTTGTAGTTTTGCTCATAAAGTTTCTGATTTTCCCTTGGCAGATAGATTCCTAAATATTTTATACTATCAGTAGTTACTTTAAATGTAATTTCTCTTTGTAACTGTTACAAAGATTTTGTTAGTGATATATAAGAATGCTGATGATTTATGTGAGTTTATTTTATAATCAGCAACTTTGCTAAAGTTGTAGATTATTTCTAATAACTTTTTAGTAGAATCTCTGGGGTTCTCTAAGTATACCATCATATCATCTGCAAAGAGTGATAATTTGGTTTCCTTATTGCCTATTCTTATTCCTTTAATCTCTTTCTCAGTTCTTATTGCCAAAGCTAGCATTTATAATACAATATTAAACAGTAACAGTGATAGCGGGCAACCTTGTTTCACTCCAGAACTTATTGGGAATGGTTGCAGTTTGTCCCCATTACATATGATGCTTACTGCTGGTTTTAAATAGATGCTACTGATTATTTTAAGGAAAAGTCCATTTATTCCTATACTCTCAAATGTTTTTAATAGGAATAGATATTAGATTTTATCAAATGTTTTTTCTGCATCTATTGAGATGATCATATGGTTTTTGTTAATTTGGTTATTAATATGGCCAATGATACTGATAGTTTTCCTAATGTTGAACCAGCCCTACATTCCTGGTGTAAATCCTACTTGATCGTGGTGTGTTATCCTGGGGGTGATTTCTGTAGTCTTTTTGCTAATATATCATTTAAGATTTTAGCATCAATATTCATTGGGGAGATTGGTATATAATTTTTTTTCTCTGTTTTCAACCTACCTGGTTTACCTATCAGTACCATGTCTGTGTCATAGAAGGAATTTGGTAGGACTCCTTGATTCCCTATTTTTTCAAATAGTTTATAAAGCATTGGGACTATTTGTTCTTTGAATTTTTGATAGAATTCACATGTAAATCCATCTGGTCCTGGGGATTTGTTTTTTTAGGGAGTTGATTAATAGCTTGTTCTATTTCTTTTTCTGAAATGGGAGTATTTAAAAAGTGATTTACTTCCTCTGATAATCTGGGAAGCCTATATTTTTGGAGGTAGTCATCCATTTCGCTTAGGTTATCAAATTTATTGACGTAAAGTTAGGCAAAGTAGCTCCTTATTATTTCTTTAATTTCCTCTTCATTGGTGGAAAGTTTTCCCTTTTCATTTTTAAGACTACTAATTTAATTTTCCTCTCTCCTTTTTCTAATCAGATTTACCAAAGGTTTATCAATTTTATTTTTTTTTCATAAAACCAACCCTTAGTTTTATTTATTAGTTCAATAGTTTTTTTTTTTTTACTTTCAATATTATTAATTTCTCCTTTTAATTTTAAAATTTCAAGTTTAGTAATTTATTGGGGGGTTTTAATTTGTTCATTTTCTAGCTTTTTAATAATAGCTTTTGTTAATAATTCTAGAACTTACAGCAAATTAAAGATGCCCTTTATTGAAGACATAGAAAGAGAAAGTATTTTATGAGGAAAGTCTAGGTGGAACATAAGCCCACAGAGTAAATGTTTTAAAAAGCTATAACAAAGAAATAAACAAACAAATTTGAAAAACGTTCAGCTCTACCATGTCAACAATGAGCTTAAATTAAAGGTAAATCTAAGTATTCGAGGAAGTGGTGATGTCGAAACTTTTTTTCCTTCAGCTTATTATTCAAGTTTCTTAATAGCTATGTTACTTACTTAGGTAAGTAACTTAACATATAATATAACTCAGGCATAAGGACACAAGATTGGATTCCTGTCTTTCCCTCATATATTTCACCTTCTAACATTTAACTTTGAGACCCAAAACACAGCATCTTAAATTTGATTTAGTTTTTTTTTAACCTATAAATATAGTTAACAACTATATTTGAATTATATATCACCTAAGGTAATAAGTAGGGAAATATTTTGGAAACATCAACATGTAACCTTTCTTCATCAACTCTCCTGTGGAATAATTGGTTTGTGTATACTAAAGAGACAGCTCCAGGTTATGTTACATCCTTTAGAATGTCTTATGAAATTGTATTTTGACTTGTTATTTTATAAGAGAACTGTAAGTGTTCTTTAGGAGCTCTGTATTGATAGGTTACTAATAGATTGTGAATCTATTTATACAGATGGACTGTGTAATATTGGATAGGCATTATCATTTCTAGATTTCTTTATGAAGGCTGATAATATAAAATGTAACATATAGTGACATTAACACATTTGACATTTAAAGTTAAAAACAAAACAGAATATAAGCAATATTGACCCATAGAAGTTTTATCTTTTTCTCAGAACTTATCAAGTTAAATGAGTACTCTGCTTTCAGTAGGGAAGTAGAAGGTATATTTATATTAGGAAATAATTATTGAAATTGTCTCTGAGGCTGTTAGGTACAAGAGAGTACTAGATTTGGGGACAGAGAAACCTAAGTTCAAACATTACATTGACAGCTGACTAATTGGTTGACCTTGGCCCTCTTAACCTCAGTTTCATTATCTTCAATACTCGAGCCTTCATCAAATGATTTTTGTGAAGATGAAAAGTACTTCACAAAGCTTGAGGTGGTATATAAGTGCTATTATTATTATCATCATCAAGTATTTCTTTGATGCCTTCTTGCCTCCCAGCTCTTCTAAGATGTAAAAAAGAGTGTGTCTCCAAAAGAATCAATCAATGAAAAAGAGTGTGTCTCCAAAATAATCAATCAATGAAATGATCAATAAGTATTTATCTAGCATTCCTTTTGTGGCAGACACTGTTATTGGTGCTTGAAATAAAAAAGACTTAAGTGGCACAATACCTGCCATAAATTAGTTTATATCTTATAAGAAAGATAACACATTTATCTTTAGGTATAAAATAATACATATACAGAGTAGATACCAGGTGATCCTGGATATAAATATAAATATGATAGCAGCTGAGGGGATCGGGAAATTCTTGTTTCAGAAGGTGGAATTTGGGATAATTCTTGAAGGAAAGTAAAGATTCCAGGAAGCCAAGGCCTAAAGGTCAATTTCCAAGAATAGTGTAAAACAATTCCAATAAGGAAGATAATATGTAAATTACTAGAAAAGAAAATATATGCAAAATAAATGGAGATAGTCTGAAAAGAAGACATTAATAATTAATAATAAAAAAGACCTTTTATAAAAGATAAGAATTATACCCCTATTGAAGGCAAAATTTGAGATGTACTTTGAAAAAAATCATAGAAAGCAAAAGAGAGAAATGTGGGCTGGGGAGTATTGAACATTCCAAGCATAACAGATAACAGTACAAAGGAAAGTGGAATTGTTGTGTTCAAATAATTGAAAGTCATTGAATTTAGTGGAATCATGAATTTCATGAAGGAGAATGAAATATAAGATGTTTCAAGGGTGAAGAGGATCGATTCAGTAATTAAGAGTTTCAGTGTCAACTTTGATCTTGGAGGTGATAAGAAGCCACTGAAGCTCACTGAGCGGGGTTATACCTATGCTTTAAAAAAAGCACCTTGGCAATTATGTTGAGGATGAATAGCAGTAAGAAAAAACTTGAAGTAGGAAAATCAACAGTAGACCAGTAGTCTAGATGACAAGTGATGAAGGATAACTACTATAAAGGCATGTATATAAGAGATGGAATGCCCTAAGTGATAAATAGCATATATATTATTTATTGGGAGGGTGCAGAGGGATGATAAGATATTATTTAAATACTGAAAAAATAGAAAGAGTAAAGTAGAAATTGAATGAACTATTATAGAAGATTATTTTCTATATTGAACAGCTAAAGAATTCATAAAAGTATGCGTGTTATTATTCATTCAGTGCTTGGTAGATAAGAGAACACTTTCCTCAACACACAGCTAGAATATAGATAATAGGCACACTATTCTCTTCAAATTCACCAATAAGAAAATTAAGACTGAAGAAAGTTAAATGATTTGTTTTCATGATTAATAAGTGAAAAATCCAAAATTTGGCTTCAAGTTTTTTGATGCCAAATCCAAGCATCTTACAGCTAAAATGTGTTCTCATTTTAAAATGACAAAAAAAGTCCTTTTTAAAATCATCTTTTTAATTTTATTTTTAAGTGATAAAAGAACATATTTAACAATTTTCAAGTTGTTAGCAATTCTAAATAATTCTAGATTCTATTAGTTAGGGAAAGAAAGAAATGAAATTAAGGAGCAGTGAGACTAAAATAAATATCTGAAGTCTGATCACAAGAGAAAAAAGGAAAAAGATATGAGAAATGGTTAGAAGTTGAATATTCACTTAAAACTTATTATAAGATCTCAGAAGACCTGAACAATTTTTTTTGTTTGCCTAAATTTTTTTTTATTTAATAATCTTTTATTTACAGGTTATATGCATGGGTAACTTTACAGCATTAACAATTGCCAAACCTCTTGTTCCAATTTTTCACCTCTTACCCCCTACCCCCTCCCCCAGATGGCAGGATGACCAGTAGATGTTAAATATATTAAAATATAAATTAGATACACAATAAGTATACATGACCAAACCGTTACTTTGCTGTACAAAAAGAATCAGACTCTGAAATATTGTACAATTAGCTTGTGAAGGAAATCAAAAATGCAGGTGTGCATAAATATAGGGATTGGGAATTCAATGTAATGGTTTTTAGTCATCTCCCAGAGTTCTTTTTCTGGGTATAGCTAGTTCAGTTCATTACTGCTCCATTAGAAATGATTTGGTTGATCTCGTTGCTGAGGATGGCCAGGTTCATCAGAACTGGTCATCATATAGTATTGTTGTTGAAGTATATAATGATCTCCTGGTCCTGCTCATTTCACTCAGCATCAGTTCATGTAAGTCTCTCCAGGCCTTTCTGAAATCATCCTGTTGGTCATTTCTTATAGAACAATAATATTCCATAATATTCATATACCACAATTTTTTCAGCCATTTTCCAACTGATGGGCATCCATTCAATTTTCAGATTCTAGACACTACAAAAAGGGCTGCCACAAACATTCGTGCACATACAGGTCCCTTTCCCTTCTTTATAATCTCTTTGGAATATAAGCCCAGTAGTAACACTGCTGGATCAAAGGGTATGCACAGTTTGATAATTTTTTGAGCATAGTTCCAAACTACTCTCCAGAATGGTTGGATTCGTTCACAACTCCACCAACAATGCATCAATGTCCCAGTTTTCCCGCATCCCCTCCAACAATCATCATTATTTTTTCCTGTCATCTTAGCCAATCTGACATTGCATAAAAATTTTGGAGAGAAACTTGCTAAGTACATACCAAAGGCACAGTTATATGCTAAAATCATATTACAAATCAAAGCCTCCTATAAATGAAGCATTTCTCAGGAGCCTCTTGTGACTAAGTCCATGGTGATCAAAAATGGAAACAGGGACTGGTACATGGTTTTTGGCCATGGTTTTTGGACAAAAATAGTGGAGATTTGTAAATATCATTTCCAACAAATTTTGAGAGTATTTAGACTTTTAAAACCTTCTTCTCAGAATATACTTGATTTTATTTTATTTCCACATTAGCCAAGTAACATATGTCATATGCACAAAAGGAAAGCTGATTTGCAAGTAGACAATCTCCTTCCCCAAAGATATATTGTGATGATGTAGGTTTTAGTGAGGGACTCCCTTCCTCTCCCCTTACTAGCTTCCTACCAATTCTTATTTCCTAAATGGCTCAGAATCAGTGGCTCAGAATTATGACCAACATGCCATATGTTTTAAGAGCTTTGTAAATAATGACCCTAAGATCCATATATCTAACCAGTGTCAAGAGACTAGAAGTGCAAAAAAAAAAAAAAAACAATTTAGGAAAGAGAAGAAATTAGGACCCTCAAAATTTGAACCTATGCATGGGTAATAGTGGAGCTGAGCATTTTGAGCTTGAACTAGCTTCTTGTATTCCAGGAAATGATGATAATAATCTGTAGCAATAGCTGCCACCAGGAAAAAGGTATCACTGGATGAGAAAAAAGTGATGAGCAATAGTGGCAGATGACTGATGAGAAGTACTGAGGTAGGTATATGTGCACCTCAGATAAAGAAATGAGAGAAAATATATCTTCCAGTGGTATAGATCTAGAAGTGTTTTGATTTTGGTCAGACCTGATAATTCTCATTCACTTCTTAGTGCACCATACAAACATAGATGCTTGTTTTGTTCTGATAAAAAATAGACATTGGAAGCCAGAAAATAAAGGTGAGTTGTGAAATTTATATTAACATGAAGTAAAGAAAATGCTAAGTGATAAAATAACTTGGATTTTGAACAAAAAATTAAGGAAACTACATTTGGGACTTTTGGTTAAGAAAAGAACATGTATATATAGTCTATGTATGTATATAATTTTAAGTAGTGAAAATTTGTCTGATCAAAGGCAGTTCCTTTAACTTTTGGATGATTCAAGGTATTAGGAATTTGTTTGTTTCCCCCCCTTAAAACAATTGTAATTAATCAATAATATTAATTGCTCATCATGTGTCAGATACTGTGCTAAACTCTGAACCTGCAAAGAAAGGGGAAAAAGAATCTCTGACCTTAAAGGTTTATATTCTAGTGGGAAAAAAAAATCTAATTAACCATATTTAAGCAAGATCTATACAGTATAAATGGAGATAATCTCCTAAATTATGGACTAACACTGAAGGGGGACAGAGAAGGATTTTGCATTAAATGCAATTTAAACTCAATCCTATAGAAAGCCAAAGATCAAAAGAATGACAGGTGTGGAGGACAAGCAGTGGTAGAGTGTTGTTTATTAGGAACAACAAATGAGTCGGTATAGCTCAATCTTATAATACATGAAATGAAACAAAGTATAAGAATACTGGTAAGAGAGGGAGAGAGCAGATTGAGAAGGTGTCTAAATGAAAAGCATTTTAAATTTGATATTAGAAGAGCCACTAGAGATTATTGGATGTAGGAGAGGGATAATATCAAATCTACATTTTAGGAAAATCTCTTTTGCAGATGTCAGGAGAATGAATTTGAGGAGAAACATATTGAAGATAGAGAAATGAATCATAACGCTATTTCCAAGCAAATCTAAATGTGAAATGATAAGAACCTGTACTAGGGTGGCAACTATGATGCAGTACACATATTTGGGGAGTGTTGTAAAGGAAGAAAACATATAATATAACACCAACTATCATACTGCATTCTAAAACTCTGCCATAATATAATAATATAAATAATAACAATTCATCAACATACAGATGTATATGACAATAGATAGATATTGGAATATATCAATATATAAGTATATGCATAGATACATATATGCATATATATGTGATATGTCTTGATAATGAGTTTTAGAGGTTCCCATATATTTCAGATACATTTTATGTATATATGTGTTTATGTAAGTATATATGAATAGAATTGCAAATGGGGAACAAGTTAGGATTTCAGTAATATAGAAAATAAATGTTTTAAATTATTTTTTGTAAATTTTCAAAATTTTTAAACTCTCAAATTTCTTCCTAAAATAGAGTTAATTTTTAAATCCTGATTTTTTTTTAATTCTGTGGTATGATTGCAACTCATGACAGAGTGCTTTGTCTGAAGTTCTGATACTGACAATTACTCAAAGGGAAGTGAAGAGGCACATGGTTGACATGAGCAAACTGAAAAAGGCATTAAAATGCAATATTTAGGGAAACTATTATAAATAATGTAATAAAGTATATGCATGATTGAAAAAGGAGATGGATTGGTTATGCACAGGGCAAAAGAACTAACCAATGAGCAGTCCATATGCTATATTGGTATTTGCTTTATGTTTATTGAAAACAAGGAATGTTCTTAGCATATTCCATTTCTGATTTTTCCAAAGTATCACATCATTTAAAATTTCTTTTCTATGACAATTCTGTTGTTAAATAGTTTCATAACTTTCTTGTGAGGATGTTTTCCAAATTCTCACTATTGCTGCTGTTTTGGTGAATTGTTATTTCTTTCATAGAATGAGACTGCCTAAGACCCCTCCTTTTGTTCAAGAGAGTGACCACATTTTTCTTTCCTTTCTTTCTTTCTTTTTTTCTATTTTTTGCTTCATAACTCCATCTGGATGAGGTTGGAAACTATTACTATTTTCTTCTTTTTCCTCTCAAATAAGTGCCGCTCAACCATTCCTACTGAATTAAAGTGGAAGAATTCATTTTTACCTCTCCTCCAGCACATTATTTACCACAAATGGACAAGACTTCTTGCTGAATCTTTCTAGATATGAATATATATATATATATATATATATATATATATATATATATATATATCACCTTCTATTTGCCCTATCTGTATGCTTTGGTAGCTAGTGTTAGGCTTTGAAAATTGCCTTGAAGCCCTGTCTAGAATCTAGAATTCACTAGTCATGCTTGAGGGAAATAGAGCATAAGATAGTAACCTTTGTGAATATTTTAGCTCACATGGCCTAAAATCTTTTCTTATTTCCATCATTTTAAATTTGAGTCCCATTTTATTCCATCAGGCTAACCATAATTATCACAATACATGAGATTCATAGGCTATATTAAGATATGAATCATAATTGTATACTCTATAACAAATACATAGTCAAATGAAAGTATGTAAAAAGCATCATTACATAACAATTTTGAATGAAGTAGCACCCAGAGCCATTTTAAAAATTAACATTCATATAAAAGAAAAAATAATTTATTTTGGGTAGGGAAACCAACTAGTTCAATAATATAACTTGCCCATTTTCTTAAAAAGAAATTCTTAGCAAACTTAATTTCTCAAAAAAGGAACAAAGGCCAATATACAATTGTGGAGACTTTTTCCCGTATCCATTCCTGGAATATTTGGCAAGAAAAAAGGGAAAGTCATAGCATAGTGTTTGAGCACTGATTCCCTATGAGACTAAGGCAGCCTTGTCAGTTTTTTTTTTTTTTTCCAATGATCAGGAATGTAAGAATTATATAATTACCTTTTCCTATAAAATTTGATCTACATTTTACACATTGTGGGTCATCTGTCGCAATTTATCTAAAATTGGGTGATAGGACCTTCATGGAGTGTCTATATTCTAGATATCTAGGAGTTTTTTGTTTGTTTATTTGTTTGTTTCTGTCCTGGTTGACTCAATAGTGGTTACTATCTTATAATTACATGACAACAATTATTACTTCTATAGTACTTTAAAGATTGCAGAAAGCTTTGATACACACTTTTGAACATTTTGACAACTTTAATGACTATGAATATTACTATTCTCATCTGTAAAGAAGGAAATCAAGGTTTAATAACTTGTTGATGAAGACAACAGTTATATGGAATCTAAACTTAAATAGATCTTCATGATTTCAATTCTAGCATGCCACACTTATGTTCCCTATTCTATAGGACCCTTAACATTTATTTGATCTGTTTTGTAATCTGAAAGAGGAATTTTTCAACTACATGAAGTACTCTCCCACCTTTCTGATACCTGGCGTTTTCCCTGCATATGAGTCACAGTGGAAAAAGAAGAAAATTTGACATCACTTAACAGAAATCCAGTCTTTGTAGTGAAATTTATATATCCTTTGCATATTATTAATGCCATTTTTCAAATGAAGTATTTAAATGATTTGTTTAAGAGCACATAGTTAATTAACTTTGACATTAAATGTTCTTCATGTTGTCCTATTTCCAAGTCCATTGCGCCACCCTTTCTATACCTCCCTTAAACAACTAAATCAAACATGCTTATTCTTTCTAATTTAAGATTATTAAATTCAATAGGGATGAAGAGAAACTCATATATTTATGTTCAAAAATTCACTGTCACAATAGATAAAGCAAAACAAAAAAATCCTATTTTCACACATGATAATAATTTTCAAGAAGTGTAAGTTGACAACATGTAACCAAAGGAGAATACAAAAATAAAACACACAAAAATGTATAATCATCAGACATGAGACTTCTAAAATCAAGGACATCCTGTGCTTAAAATATTGCAGCTTCATTATATTACAGCACATTATAATATATTTGCAATCATCACAATACAACCTCCAAAGTATACTGTCATTATTAGGCATTGTTTGCTTTTTGTTTTTGTTTTGATAAAGAACATTTTGCATATCTTAATTTTTTTTGTTGTATAGTATTATTTTTGGAAATGATAAAAATGAATAATTTTAAACATTTATTATTTTTCTTGGTTTTTAGTTATCTATAATGTTGTTTCCATAAATTTAAAATTCTAGAAATGGTAAAGGGCCATAACTCTGGAGAAGTGTACTTGAAAGAAGAATTATTACAACAAGGTATTAACTCAATGGAATTGATAAGACAATGGTTATCTAGTTTAGCATGGTGATTAATAGTTCTCTAGTTCAGTATGATTGAATTAATTTTACAACAAATAATGGTTCCCTGGTGATATAATGATTGACTTATACTCAGTATGATAAATTGATTTAATTATAATAGAGTATTTAAGAAGTCAGAGTCAGACTTAGAGAGAGACTTGGAAACAGATTCAGAGAAGACAGAGGACTGAAGGCTGGAGCTCAAGCCCTCTGACTCAGAGAGACATTCCATCTTCAAGAGCCTCAGGGTGGCTGGCCTGTCTTCCTGCTTCGCCCACTGAGACCAAGGCCTATCTGAAAGGCCTCCAGAAAGCTAGCTGAGCCTCAGGCAAGGAGACAGACTGTGAAGAGACAATAAAGAAATAAAGACTTTAGGACTTTATCTCTGGCTATTCTCATAATAATTACTCATTTAAAATGAAGGTTTGTCTAAAGACCTCCAGAAAGCTAACCAGAACATTATAAGAAATGTTATTAATTAAAATGTTAGAGTTCCTTTTTAAAATAAAGATATTTATATACTTTTTATTTTTACATAACAGGGCTTTCATCCTACATAAGATATTACAAAAGTTTTATTATAATCAAAAGTCATTAAGATTTAGAACTGCACTAATACTGAACTAATAATTAGAATGCCCTATATAATCCATTTTTTTTCTCTATGTCCTCCTTTTTAAGCAAAATAAATCCACACAAGGATTTCATCTGTCAAAGTATTCAATTTTCTGTATATGGTCTTATATTTTACAAAAGAAAAGTCCCCCAAACTTTTTAAATTCCATGAGACATAGACTAGCAATCATAGTGCTTATCATAACCTCCTACTGATGCAAATTGCTTGAAGGCAAGACTCACTTCAGTGGAAGGTAGTATTAACCCTGAAGCAAGAAACTGCCAAATAGTCAGTATGTCTTCCCAGAGGAACTTATACAGGCCCTATCACTTGATGAATATAAAAGCAGGACAGAAAAATATAACAGAGCATAATGATAAGCATGATGTGAATGACTAACCTAATCATCTTCCCCCAATGACTATGAGTATATACATATTATTGCAAATAAGCAAAAAATTCATTTTCATGTTTTAGATAGGGTATATTGCTAAAACACATGATTTGACACATTTATATTCTATGCCCTATTTTAATTTTTTAAAAAAGCCTAACTTTAACATAATCATTTGAGATCAAAACATAGTATATTCAATCATTTTAATATAAAGATATAAATACAATAGATCTTATATGTTACTTTGGGTAAGAAACTGATATTATCAATCACTATTATTTGACTTTGAGCTCCTTCCAAAATTGTGTTGATAAGACTCAGTTCATATACCACATTGCACATAAATCTATTCTTTATCCAGACTTTTGCCCCCACATATATATTTTAGTACCATCCCTCTCTGAGATGCTGTATTTATTTGGCATATTTTTATGTGCTTAAGAACAGGAAGGACCAATTTTTTTAAAGAAAATGTAAAACATTTTGCAAATCTTTAAAATTACATAAATGTCAATAATTATTATTAGCATCCTTCAGTATGATGATGACTTTATTATTTATACTTTTTACAACATTCCTTTGAAACCCAAGCAGTGCTTAGAAAACAAAAGAAGGGTGTGCTGGTAAATTCTTAACAATGAGCTCTTCTATAAAAACATACTTTTAGGTTTAATCTGGAGCACTCACAATTTCTTAAGTCTTAACAATCACCAAAATAATAAATTAAACCCTGATATTTCAGAAAGATTGAATCTTTCTGAAATATAAATGTTCATAATGAATTTTTTTAACAGGTAACTGTTAGAACTGATTTCATCATATTCCCTTCTTATACAAAGGAAAGTTTGTTATTTGCTTAACAGAGGAAACTAGCCAGAATGACCTAAGTAGAGAGATGGATTTTTTTGTCCAGACTGTTGAATCTAGTTGAGTTGTATAATCAAGGTATGTGCATTTAGGGTTATGAAATAAATTACAAAACTACCAAAGAATCTAAAAAACCCAGAACTGGCTACATGGAAAAGAAAGTATAAAAGCTCGCTAAAAAAAATTTCATAAAATTTAGAATTGAAGAAGTCAAAACTAATGTGTATGAGTCATAATGAATCAAATGAAAAAGTTATTTTAAAAACAGAAGATAATATGAAAGGTAGCATTAGAAAATCAACTGACCTAGAAAAGAAATTCATGGAAGATAATATGAGAATTATTGGACTAAGTGAAAGCCATATTTAAGAAAATAAACTGGACTACATCATTCAAGAAATTATCCAATAAAACTGCCCTGATTTAATAGAATCAGAGGTTAAAATAGAAATTGCACAAATCTACCAAATATCACTTAAAAGAGGGTTAAAATAGAAACTTCCAAGAATATCATAGCCAAATTCTAGAGCTTACAGATCAAGGAGAAAATATTATAAGCAGTCAAAAAAAAATTGTAAATTGTATAGCTACAGAGTTACACAGAATTTGGCAACTTTCACATTAAAAAACTGAAGGGCTTGGAACGTGATCTATGGGAAGGCAAAGAAGTTAGAATGACAATAATCACCTACATAGCAAAAATGGAATATAATCCATCAAGTGAAAATAGATATTTGAAAAAAATAGAAGCTTTTTTAAGCACTCCTAATTGAAAAACCAGAGCTGAATAAAAATTTTCAACTCCAAGTACAAGAATCAAGGGAAACAAAAAAAGGGGGTGAAGGGAGAATAAACAAAAAAACAAGGAGAAAATGTGAGAAATGAGAATTCAATAAGATTTAACTATTTGTATTTCTAAATAGCAAGATAAGATGTATAACTCAAGAACTTTATTACTATAAAAACAAGTAGAAGGGAGCATATTGTATAGTTTTAACAGGATAATATCCCCTCAAGATATAAAGAGATACTAAAGAAAATGGCATTGGAATAAAGGGAGAGATTGAATGGGGGTTAAATTGTACTACATAAAAGAGGCATAATAGCACTATTATAATGGAGGGGAACATGAGGGAGGGAAGCATGGCAGAAAAAAACTTAACCCTTTCTCTTATCAAAATTGTCTCAAAAATGGAATGACATACACACTCAGTTTTAGAAAGGAATCTATCTTATCCTATATGGAAGTAAAAAAGAAGATAGAGATAAGGGAAGAGGGAAGATGGATTGGTAAAATATAAAGGGAAGAGTTTCAGAAGTTAAAGATCAGACGTAAAACACTTGTGTGAAAGATGAGGATGGGGGGTAAGAACAAGAGAAGGATAAAAAAGGGTAAAATATCATTGAGGAAAGTACATAGTTATAACAATAAATGTGAATGCTTCCATAAAAATGAAAGCAGATAGAAGAAATACAAGTCAGAATCCTGCAATATCCTCTCTACAAGAAGCATATTAGAAGCTGAATGCTACAAATATGTCATAGGTAAGAACCTGGAGGAAAATTTATTATATTTCAGCTGAAGCACAAAAATCAGGAATACCAATCATGATCTCAGGCAAAGCAAAAGCAAAAATAGAACTAATCAAAAAACATATAAGGAAGAAAACTACATTTTACCAAAAGTTATATCAATAACATAAATAATAACAGTAAAATCAATCAACAATAATTTAGACACTGTACCATTTAGTGAATATATAAATGACTTTCAGAAGGAAATAAATTATAAACTATACTAGAGGGAGGCCTCAACTTCCCCCTTTCGTAACTAGACAAATGTAACCAAAAATAAACAAAAAATAGTTAAGGAGGTTACTAAAATTGTGGAAGTTAGATATGATAGATGTCTGGAGAAAACTGTATTTGAAAAGAAAGGAACATAATTTTAATTTTTTTTTTCCACCAGTACACTTAACGAAGTTGTTCCTTTCTTTTTTTTGCTTTTTGCCACTATTTAAGGTTTACTGGATATTAAGTGTAACTCTTAGGGAATTCATATCATTATTCTGATTATTTTCTCTTATGTTAAATGAGGAGATGGGGCTAGATATTCTTTAAAGTTATTTTTTATTCTACAATCTATGATTTTTAAGATCCTATATCAATTCTTTGATCTCTTTATATTTACTAAAACTTAGTTTTCTCCAAAAAACATGTTATCTCTTGGTACCACACCAAAATTGGTCCTCCTTTCATATCCCCTGACAAATAAGGCCAAGAGGAAGAGTTAGTATCTTTTTTCCTATCTACTTTGTCTCTCATGTACTACTATCATTCAGCAGCTACCATTCTTCCTTTCATGCCATTTCTATCTTGTCTACATTCTTCTTGTTATGTATAGGTATCTGGGAAGACATTTAAATTTGTCTTCCCCAAAAGTAAGATAAAATAGACAATATGTACAATTACCCCAACAATGTAAATAAATAAAACAACAAAAACAATAAGCCCTATGTGATTTTAATGATGCTAAGCCCAAATGAAGAGATATGATGTTCACCCTAATTTTCACAAAGATAGGACTAAGGTTCTGGCAAACTACAGCTAAGCCAAAACAGTATCTAAGTATCAGAAAACAGTAAGTTCAAATCTGACCTCAGACACTTACCTGTATAACTCTAAGCAAGTTAATAACTTTTTCCTTCCTTAGTTTCTTCATTTGTAAAAAGGGGATGATAACATTATCTATTTGTCAGGGTTTCTATGAAAATGAAATGAAATAATATATGTAAGGCGTTTTTAAAAAATTAAAAATTCTATGTAAAGTGTGGGTTTTTTTTTACAATGATTCCATTTCATTAGACTTGGTTTTATGTATTGGTTAATTTTGTTGAATTGCTTTTTTGACTTTTTTAAACATTTATTACATGGAATGACTTTGTAGTGGTAGTGAAGGGATGCAATTACATTGAAAAGAAAAGTGCTGCAAATAATATTTAAAGTAATAGGTTATTTTAGTTCCAATTTTAATGATATAACATTAAAATTGTTAATAATTTATCCATGAATTAAATTGCCATGCTATATTTTTAATCATCAAGCATTCTATATATTGAACAAAGTTTGACAAGATTCTTTTTTTGGAATTTCTTCATTTTCATAATAAAATGTCATGTTTAACTATTAAAATATTAAACTCAATATTTTACAAAAGCATAGGTTTTATGCTGACCTTAGAAATAGATAAATTTAAAGAGAAAGATTTCTTGCTCAGCATTTTCTGGGATTGCATGACCTTTGAGAATTTGCGGTTCAGTAACTACCAATTACAGGTTTGTCATTGAGGACACAGTCAATTAGCAAGAGCCATAAAGCATAGATTCCAGAGGAATAAAAATGGAGATCTATATTATTGTATCAGCTTTGTGTGCCTTGTGTGACTGGTGATATTATCTTGCCTTTTAGCTTTCCTTCTTCACATGTTACACTACAAACTAACTGAATAATTCTTAAATATTTGTATTTTAAATATCCTTTTTTAATGTTAATACCCATAAAGTTTTTTTTTAATATTTCTTTAAAAGTTTGTTAATGAACAATGATATACATTTTAGTTTTCTTAAACAATGTCCTACATGTGTGAGAACATTGCTGATCCCAGTAGTGCTATCTTCAAAATGTCTGTTACATCACTTCCATTTTTCTTTTTAATTCCCATTAACATGGCCATCAAATAGGTCAGGCGAGCATTTTGCTTGTATCACATCCATAGCTCTTTAATTGGTCTCACAGCCACTAAATCTCTCCCTGTTGTTATTCATTCTTCATATTGGTGCCAGATGAACTTTCTTTTTCAGGGGATCAGACAGTAGGTGACTTGTCCAAGGTCACAAAGCTAGTAAGTGTCAAATAGATTAAGCTTCTTCAAACACAGTTCTAATTATGCCACTACCCAATTCAAAAGAAAAAAAAATGCCCAATCATAATTTATTATATCCCAAGAGAAGCACTAGCTTCTTAGACAGACATTTAATGATCTGATCAATATCAGCCTATCTATACTTGATCACAACCATCCCCTATGTATCCTACAATTGCTTCAAGAAATCTGGAATACTCTTATTCCCTGAGCATAGGCAAACTTATTCACAGAATGTCAACATTTCACAGAAAAAATGGAAGTGAAAGCCAATTTTGTGTAACCTAAACCCAAAAATAATTACTTCCATAATTTATCTATCAAATACTCTTTTAGGTATTCCTTGCAAGAGCTCCATTGGAGAGCTTCTCCTGACCAATAAAATGGTTATTCTAGGCTTGTATACTTTTGTTCTGTTTATCTTACAGCAAACTTTTTTTTTCCTTTCCTTTTTGATATAACTCTAATCCATTTTCTAAATGCTTATACACTCAAAATACATATGCATATTCACAGAAACATGAATATTCTAGTGAATCTATAATCACATTGATGGGATGATGGGATCCTTCTCTTATCAGTTGATATTCAATCTATGACTAGTCCATCATAAAACTTTTGTTTAACAAATTTTCATAAAGTCATTAAACTACAAAGTATTCACTCAGAAACCTAGATTCTTTTTTTCCCCATATCTCTACATACAGTATATTTCATAGCCACCAAGAGAGTATATAGTCTATATTACTCCCTTGCCTTTTCTTTATAATCAGTTGATTATTTTACCTTCTAGTTATGAAATGATCTTACCTATAATACTTCTATTGTATATTTGCTCCATTTATTTTTGTTATAGTTTATTTTTACCTTCTATATGACTCATTGGCCTTAAAATAATTTTCAGTTTCAGATTTAGTGGGAATGGAAAAAAATAAAATTGAACCTCCACCTCAATTCATATTTGAATTTAAAAATTTCAATGTAAAACAAATTTTAAAAGTATCTAGAATAATGATCTACAACTAATGGGAAGATGAACATGGGTTCTGTAATGACTATGTTATGTTTTAAAATGTTCTAATTGCACATGTTTAATCTATATTGGATTATTTGATCTCTAGGGAGGGGGAGGAGGGAGGGAAGGAGAAAAATTTGGAACGCAAATTTTTCAAGGTTGAATGTTGAAAATTATTTTTTCATGTATTTTGAAAAATAAAAAAGCTATAATTGTGAAAAACAAACAAACAAAAACCCTTTCCTTCTTCACAGGGATATAGGACAGTGGAGTTACATAACAACCAGACAATTAGAAGGATTTCTAAGGCTGACAGCTGCTTGACATATCAATGATCTTTTTGGGGTTAACTCTGGCAGGATTTGGAGATGTCTGCAGCTGCCAGAAACCATCGACCTCCTCAAGTGTATCCTTAAGCTGCAGCTGTAGACTCAAGACCTTCTCAAGACTTTCTAAACATCCTGGCTTATTATGTCTACAGATGCCTTCTCTCCCCATCTTACAACCCCTGCTTACTCTAGAAACCTCTAGAAACCATATTTTCTCACCACTTTTCCCACAGCAGCTAAGAATTCTTTCTCTCTCTGCTCCCTTGTAAGTACTTCCTTTACAAGTTTTTCTACTTGGACAATTAAAAAAAAATTCATTGGCATAACAAACAGTTTCATTTCAGGTTCTTTTATGGGCCTAGGGGATTTCTTGTTAACAGAATATAACTTTCAGTAGTCTAGGATTGTTCTATAGCCATGTACAGATATTAGAATAGAATATTACGAGAAGAAAAAGATCTATAGCTGGAACCTAGAATAAAATGGTATACAATTAAACCTAATCATATAGCGTTAAATATGAACCATTAGCAAAAATATTGCAAATTTTTTTGGCAAATTAATAAAATAAATGTGTTGCAGAGATGAAAAAATCAACATAAAAACATTCCAAATAAATGAGATATATATGATAAAGTCATATGCAATGCACTGTTCAAAATAAACATGTGAAAAATTCACAATGGCCATTCTCTTTGCCAAAAGGAATATTTGTTTAGGAGAAGTGATTACAGAATAAAATAAGTGGTAAAATAGCCTCCAGAAGTGGCAAATATTAAACAGTTAAGAGCGCATATAGTTAGACTAACATCTCATTTTACTGATGAGGGAAATGGGCTTAGAGTTAGCTTGAGTAAAGAGAAAGGTGCCATTAAAGGGAAGGCACTATGCTTGAGGAGAAAGAGAATACCTCATAATGGGCTTAGTCCTGAAAAATACTTAACAAAGATCTTCAACATAAGCAGATCCTTTATAGGACAAATATAGCCTTGGGGGTTTCTCAGCCTAAAAGCTCAAATTCAAGAGGGAGAATAAAAGACAGCAAGTGCCAGGGAGCTCAAAGTGGGAGAATCAAGAAGCCAGATGGAGTGCACCTGGCAAATCATGTCCCAGATCTGTTTAAAGATGGGCTAATCAATACCTCAAAGGTTGTTTAAAAATGCACAGAGGTTTGGAGGTGGACAAAGGAGTTCTATTCTCATAATCATTCTATACCAACAGGATACTGTTATTAGAATTGGCTTTATCTGATAATAGCCAGGTAGATTCCTTCCAGACAGAAGAAAATTGTTCACATCATACCCCAATCTTTGATTAGCAAAAGAAATCTTTCAGGAAAGGAGGAGGGGCAATCTCTTAATGGGATAAAGTTTAGGAGACAATGGAGAAGAGATACTTGTTAGTTATATTTAACAATTAATAGCTGCCTTGAAACTGGGAGTAAAATATAATAAGGAAGAGTGTTATAAAAGAGAAATTCAGACCAAAGAAATACATAAATTTGTTACCAAAGCACAATAGTGGAGATTAGCATAGGGTCATTTTGTTCGTTATTAGAAGTCCATTCAGACATTGGATAGTATTTTGCTGAAGTTCATTCATCCTTATAAACAATTAGTTCTCTCCCACACAAATAGAGCCAAAGTCCTTTGGGGCATGGGGCAATGATCTCATCTTCTGAAAATACTACCTGCTGGGATTGGGTGTAGAATTATTCTAGAGGGTTCCAGATTGGAGAGATAGTGAGTTTGAGTGGAGGGTGGTCCAGGAGTCAGATCCCTGTAGTTGGTTGATACATCTAATTTGTGCTGATCCTTTGAAATGACCAAAACGTAGAAGAAAAGAAGCCTAAGAAGCAAAGATTAGGAACAATAGCATTGCAAAGGATAGAAAGGATAACAAGTTGAGATCAGGATTTGTCCTAATCTGACAAAAAGGTATCCTGTGCTCCACTGGCAGGAGCCCACAAAGTAGGATAGGTAAAGCTTGAGACAGAGACAGCACTCATTTATGGAAGGTTTGGTTATATATTCCTTGGAAATTCTATAAAGATTTAGTTAGGAATCATTTCTTTTAAGAGACTAGATTATAATCCAAAAACAATTTTAATAAAGGGGAAATCCCATCAGGGATGAATTCACGTGATCCTTCCTTAACAGATGTCAGAAGGGAGAGAGTATATTGTCTCTTTTTTGCAAGGAAGTATATTCCCTTTCTTTTGTTGTAAGAACTGGAGGAGTAAAACGGTCAATATAATAGATTGTGGCTACATCAGCAAGTCAATTTACAGTGTCTTAGTTTGTGTATACCAAATAAATTATTTATAAGAAAACATACTTGTGCCACAGGACACACAAGAGAAACAGATGCTATTCCCACATTAGATTAAATGGAATTGACTTTTTGCAAGGATGTAATAAAAACAATTCTAAGTTTCATTTCTTAAAAAAAAAGTTCACACTAAAATTTTCTACTTTAAACTATAGGAAAGTAGAAGCTGTCCAAACAGTTGCAATCAGTATCTAAATGTTCTTATAATTTGAAAGATTTAGAGATCTCATACAAACATATTTCTAATAAGATATATCTCTAGTAACAGACAGATGATTAGGCCAAATATTCTTCTACCCAATGATGGAAAACAGCCATTAATGTCTTTTGCGGTAGAAAAGAGGAAGATATAATACTTGTATTTTTGCTCATTACTTTTAAACTGACCATTTGCTCTGAAAGCAAGATTTGTTATAAGAGAAAAAAAAAAATAAAAGAAGGAAATGATTACAGGACAAAACATCCTAAGCTATTTGATTTCAGTTGTCTGTTGACAAACAATAATGCAGTAGAAATTCTACCTCATAGCCACACTCAGGAATAGTCAGCTGGAAAATTTGTTGTTCAAAGGAAACTGAGACAGAAGGATCTGATCTTAAGCAGAGATTAAAGTTGTCCTCCCAACTCTTTGACAATCACAGTATCTCTCTGAGAAACTTATGGCATTTTTCTTGAATGGTGGATGATTGACTAAATGATCCATCATACAATCATATCCAAATTCAAAATTCAAAAGAATATCAATTATAGTCCCAAGAGATTTTCTCTCAAATCGCCAATTCCCATATCAGAGGTTTTCCATCTAAAAAGAAGGCTTTCAAATAATTCCGCATATTCTAAACTAGACATTCTCATAGGATGTTTTCATTTCCTTTGCAGATGAACTTAAAAACAGAATATTTCAATTCCACAACACTGTGAAGAAGACACAGACAAAACTTGATGCAAAAAGAAAAAAGGAAAATTATTAGTTTTGAAAATCTGGTGTTAGGTATTTTAAGAAAAGTGTAGATCATATTATTTAAACACTTACACCATGATGCACTAAATAAATGTTAAATAATTTGCTGAGGACACATGTAAACTATAGCTGAGGTAATAATTTTGAGATAACTTGAGGTTAGAGAACACTAAAAAAATCTAACAAACTTTTCTCAGAAGTTTCTTACATTGCTAAGCAGTAGAAACTTTTGAAACAATATCACATATGACTTTGCTTTAAAGTAACTACAAACTTGAAAGATAAAACTAAATATTTAGTTATAATACCATATAAATATAGACTATCCCATGGGAAGTAGAGTGCTTGTTGCCTACTAACACACCTCAACTACCCTTAGGGATTTTGTGGGGATATTTCCTCCACTCTGAGGAGTGGGGGAAGGACATTCAGGTTAGGGTCTTAGATAGTTCCCCACTATGTGAAAAGGGAAGGTTGTATTTCATAATTCAACTAATATAAAATAAAATCATGACATTATGCAATAATTTGTATATACTTTAATACCAATTTCACAGAACTACCAAAAATCTTAGGATTTTTGGAAATGATAGCCTAAGCCTTAGGACCTTGCTAGCTACTAGAAAGAATGGTTCGGTTTTTTTTGTTTCTTTCTTTGTTTGTTTGTTTGTTTTCCTTTACTTCCCCCAAATACAAGGGGAGGAAAGGGCTAATTGAAAGTTTTCACAGTATTTTTTCCCACACACAATAGGAGCATATTTTATGTTTAAAAGTCATCAATTTCATATAACTCAAGAGAATAATATATCCCAGTACTATAATCTCAAAAAGGATCCATTAATTCAGTTAATATTTGCAGAGAAGATTCAACTAATAGTCCGATTTTTGTTAAAGAAACAAGACAATTCTGAAATTCAGAATATAAGTGATAATCAGAAGCAAATTTTGAGCTGAACTTCACAAAATTAAGTAAACACATATCCAGCAGAGCTGACATATTTTAAAAATATAATTCATACAATTTCTACAAAAAGCACAATATACAATTTAGAAAGCAATATTAAACCATAAAAATATTTCAACTAATTAGAAATAAACTATATATGACCTCTTTAACTTATCAGAAAATTTTGCTTTAATGCCCAGTTTTTAGCTTAACATTAGATCAAATTTATTATTATTATTAAAATTATTGTATTATTAAAATCAAATTAAGATCTTATACCCAGAATAAACAAATTCACAAAGACCTGAATCCTCATAATCACACTATAACAACAGGATACTGTTATTGGAAATGATTATATCTGATAATTGCCAGATGGGCTTCTCCTGACAGAGGAAGATAATCAGTTGACATCATATAAATATATTTATTTTGAAAAATTCTATACAATGAGATTCTTTCCTTTTTCTATGCTAATATATGTGAATGTAAATGTGGAGTGTTCAAAAATTCTTAGTACAGGATTAAGCTTCATATACTTTATATTATATACACATGCATGCATGCATACACTCAAGTACGCAAATTAAAAGCTGATATTAATTCCATTTTAATGTCTTAATAGATTAATATACTCCCATGCCATCTTGAGTTGAAATCTTGCCTTTGTAACTTCACTATGTACTTGCATTCCCAAGAAACCTGACTAAAGGTAAAGTTTTTGTCTTGTGACTCCTCTACCCTTCACTGCAACTACCTCCCCCCTTTACTCAAATAGGCTTGGGTCATTTGGACCTCAATTCTGTTATTAAAATTTTTATCTCCATTGGGCTAGTAATGATATGTGTAAACTAACTACTTTAATCTTACTCATTTCTTATATTTGCTCAACTGGTACTGACCAGTTGGGTCCCAATACTCGCTTGTTTATGTTTTTGGCCCTGATATCTCAGAGTGAATATAAATAGCAATCACTACTGATTTGGGGTCTTTCCTTCTAAAATTGTTTTTTTGTTTGCTTGTTTATTTTATTTTTGTAGTTGCTTTTGTTGTTGTTTTTAATTAAGAGGTTATTCTCTGCCTCTCCTTACCTTTCATTAATCACTGAATGGGTGTGGCCTTAGGCAAACTTATATCTGGGAAAGACTTTAATAAAAAGACTAAGGTCTCCCCCTACATGACTGGCCATCTCCAATCTAGATCCACAAAGCTCCAGAAGGGAGAATGAGGCTAGAGACTTTGCTTAATCTTCCTTCATTTAAATCCAATTGACTTCAAATCATGTCATCCTTTTCTGATATCATAGTCCTTTTAGACCAACAAAAAGTCCTTTTATAGGCTCACCCATCCACCCTGTGATGTCTGAACTAACTCTTTGGAGGACCTTGGGATCAGCCTGAGTCCTTGGTCTTAGTGGAGGAGTAGAGGAGGCAGGAGACTCACGAGGATGGTCAAAGACAGAGTCCAGAGTCTTCTTGTGTCTGTGTCTGTGGCTGAGAGAGACTCTTTCTGTGTCTGAGACTCCCTTTAATCCCTCAGTACGATTACATCACTATAGCACACTGAGTATGTCCCATTATATCACCATATCACATTAAGTATATGTTTAGAAAGCCATTATCTCACACTGACTAGATGCTTAACTATAAGCACCCTACTGTCCTTTATTCAAGGAGAACGTTTCTGTAATATTCTCTCTAAAATGTAATATTCTCTTGTTGGTGTTTTCTTGGGGTCTCTGGAGGCAGCTTTAGTTTCAGTTCAGTAATCACTACACGAGTACAGCCAAAGGTTAAAGTCCAAATCCTTTATTGTCTCCTTCAAAGTCTTGTCTTCTTCACTTGGGGCTCAGCTAATTTTTCTGGAGGTCTTCCAGATCTTGATTTCAGTGGAGAAATAAAGGAGGACAGCCACCATTTCTCTGGTCTTCCCTCATTCTGATTCTGGCTGAGCTTGTCAGAGTTTATATGGTCTCTTATCAAAGGTATGAATTTTGTAGAACTATAGTAAGTACTAAGTACATGTACTGAATTAGAGAATTGTTAAGCACCATGCTAAATAACCATTGTCTCTATCAATTTCACTGATTTATCACCTTGTTTCAAGTTCTGGCCCATAACATCTTCTTCTTTCTTTTGTTTTTAGAACATAGATGGTGATAACCTACCTGACTTCTCAAGGAGGTAAGAACCCCAAAAAAGAAGGTCATCACGCCTTCTCTGACTGCTCAAAAAAGGGGTGAAAACACCATAAAAGGAGGTGGTCACACCCTCCTTGATTTCTCAGGAAGGGAGAAGAAAACACCAAAGGAAATGGGAAACCAAATCAGATTAGCGAGTTTCTGAAGGGGTTCACCTGAAACAGGTATACATAAATCCATCATTATGGGAGGTATTACATATAATTACATAAATTACATAAGCACATAGCAATATAACATAGGCTAGAAGTCTTGTTAACAAATAACATGAATCAACATGAGGAAATATATATGTTCATAAATCCTACAAATAGTCCAAAAGGAATCTATAGTCCATTAGTTCATGTGCCAAGAATCCAATAATTCCTGCAAGTTTTGAAGTCCTGCAACAGTCTTATCTTGTGTTCGGGAATCCAATGATTCCTGCAGATTTTGTTCTTAGGTCTTCTTTGTTTCGAGGTTTATCTCTTTTTCTGCCTCTTTCTGATGGACAAGGTGAATACAGCTTGTTGGCACCCAACTATTTCCTTCTCCATCTGCAGAGATACAAACAAACCCTTTCTCCCAAGCAGTTAACCTATCTAGTCCCTTCTATTTACCACTTTCTAGATTTCTCCTCATCACCTGGCAATTATATTGGAGCTGATTAAACTGGACACTGCCCTTCTGTTGAGTTAAAAAAGCCTATATTCTCTCCAGTTGTAATCCCTTTCTGCCAAATGATTGATTTTTGGCTAATTGATCACATCAGAATCCTGACCTTCTAAAGACTCTCTGGGTGTAAACTCAGTTGCCATCATGCCCCACCTGTCTTTTTTATGATATCTTGGAGCTGGGCCCTGCCTCTCATTTCCCTGGGCCAGTCTACATTCTGAGGCCAAGTGGAAGCCCTTGTGGCATTTTGGACATAGGGTGGTAGGTCTTCTCTCACCCTGTCCTCTCACTCTATCTCTTTGGCTACATTGGGCTCTCAGATGTCCTATTTTTCCACACTGAAAATATCAACGACACTCTCTCTAGAAGCACCTTGCCAAGAGGGACCCTGTCTTCCCATGTTCATCATAGTCTGGATATAAAAAGCACTTGTGCCCACTGTGGCACAGCATCTTATGAGCTCCTGTAAAGGAGCATCTTTGTGTAGTACCATATAATTCTTCTGCAAACCTCATTGACATTATCCTTAGCCAGTTGTCTGATAATTATTCTTGTAGCTGCATTTTCTCCAGTGGTTCTTGTGACAGCTGTTTGCAGACATCCAACAAAATCCACAAAGGGTTCATTGGGACCTTGCTCTATTTTTGGGAAGGCTTCCCCTCAATCTTTCCTTGGGAGGGTATCCCAACCTTTTATATCACAGTAGCAATTTGTTCATATGCTCCTATGGGGAGTGTGTCTTCTTCCAATCACTAGGGGTTAAGATTTCATAAGCCAAACTATCTAGTAACATCTTAACATAAGATGATGTAGTCCCATAAAGAGTGCAATCCTTTTTCAAATCCTTAATTTTTTCCATATCAAAAGGAGTGTACCTTCTCCTTTGTTGACCTGAAGAATCAAACTCTTTAATAACAGGGATTTCATTTATTAAATTAGATATATCCTGTCCTTCTTTTTTGGCCTTAACGTGCCTTTTGTAATTTTGTCATAGGCTGCTTCATAAGAGATGCTGATTGTGTTACTGCCTCTCCCCTTCCTCCTTCTTCCTTCACCCATGAAGGGGGAGAGGATCATGAGGTGAGGAATGCCAATAAGAATTGTACTTAGCTCCTTTCTTGTCTAATTCTTCATCCTTTTCACCTAGTTTACTTGGATCCTCCCCCTCCTCCTCTTTCTTCTTTTTCCTTATTCTATAACTTATATAATTTCCTAAAGCCAATTGTATTAAATTATATGTACTAAATGTTTCTTTGGAAATTGAGTCAGGTTCATTTTCATTGTAGATTTGATATAGTTGCTCTCCTATTAATTCCCACTCCTCTAGATCCAATTCTTTTTCCATAGAGAACCAAGGAGATGTGTACTATACAGTTTCTAAAAGTTCAGTGATATGCTTCCAAATTATACTTAAACCTTGGCTTTTCATAAGTATGACAATGATCTCTACACATTTTCCTTGAATTGGAAAAGAAGGCTATTTTTTAAACATCTGTTCCATTTTAGCTGAAGTACTACTTTAACTCTTTAACAAAGTTCCCTTGTCTATTTTTGTACTCACCCTAATTTCTGGGTCAAGGAGACTTTTCCACTGAAATCAGGATCATGTCTGTCCCATATTCGGACTGCAAAATGTAATATTCTCTCTAAAATGTAATATTCTCTGTTCAGGTTTCCTTAGGGTCTCTGGAGGCAGCTTTAGTTTCAGTTCAGTAATCACCACAAGTGCAGCCAGGAGTTAAAGTCCAAATCCTTTATTGTCTTCTTCAAAGTCTTGTCTCCTTCAAAGTCTTAAAGGCCTTCTGGATCTTGCTTTCAGTGGAGAAGTGAAGGAGAACAGCCAACAGCCACCATTTCTCTGGTCTTCCCTTGTTCTGATTCTGGCTGAGCTTGTCTAAGCTTATATGGTCTCTTATCAAAGGTGTGAATCTGTAGAATTAAGTACTAAGTACATGTACTGAACTAGAGAACTGTTAAGCACCATGCTAAATAAACATTGTCTCTATCAATTCCACTGATTTAGCACCTTGTTTAAAGTTCTGGTGCATAACACTTTTCAAAGTTCCAGTCCTCTACATCTCTCACTTTCTTTTGTTTTAGAATACTGGTGGTCATGCCCTACCTGACTTCTCAGGAAGGAAGGGGAAAACACGAAAGGGAAATGGGGAGTCAAACCAGATATTGTTAGTAGGTTTCCTCTGGGCTGAAATTGAAACAGGTATACATAAACCAGCATGGGAGGTATTACAAAAGCACATAGTAACATAACTCAGGCAAGTAGTGATATAGCAGACAACATGAATCAACATAATGATATAACAAACAATATGAATGTACATATTCATAAGTTCTAGAAGGAGGGTGTATAAATAATAATCACACATATACCTCCTTCAGCAGCCAAGAGGTAATCCAAAATCAATCTATTTTTCATTACTTCATTTGTCAGGGAATCCAATGATTCCTGCAACTTTTGAAGTCCTGCATCAGTCTTATCAATAAATGTTGATGTTCATGAGTCAAATTACCATAATTGCCAGGCTCTTTCAGTGGTGGACACAGTCAGCAATGGAACCAGCCAATGTTTCTTGGGTCTTCGCCTTCATTTCAAGGGTCTTCTCCATTTCTCCCTGATGGATAAGGTGAATATAGCTCTTTGGCACCCATCTGATTCCTTCTCCATCTGTAGAGATACAAGCAAACCCTCTCCCCCAAGCCATTAACCTATCTGGTCCCTTCCATTCACTACTTTCTGGCTCTCTCCATATCACCTGGTGATTATCTAAAGGTAGTGTAGCTGCTTGCACTGGACACTGCCCTTCCAGTGACTTACAAAACCTGTCTGTCAGAGCCAGTGCACCTTTATCGAAAATCAAAAAAAAAAAAAAAAAATTAATAGTGTAAAGAACTAAATTTAAAAGTTCTCTAGGGTAACCTATGGCTCCCCCTTTCTTTTGTTTTTGGAGGACCATCTTGATGCCTCTTTTTCTTCTTTCTACTATTGCCTGTCCTTGAGGATTAAAAGGTATGCCAGTGGTGTGTAAAATCTGATACTGTGCACAAAAGTGTGCATAATGTTTAAGTATATGGAGGTCTATTATTGGTTTTTATTGCTTGTGGCACACTCATAACTGTAAAAGCTTGTACAAGGAATTCAGTGACTACTTGGGTCGTCTCTTTTGCTGCTATTGAAAAAGTAAATCCTGAAAAGTTATCTACTACAACATGGATAGAAGACAGAAAACCAAAAGATTAATAATAAGTCACATCCATTTGCCAGATTTCATTGGGTCTCAAACTATAAGGATTCTTCCTTGGAGGGAGCATAGGAGTGTAGAAAAGATGGCAAGCTGTACCGGCTTTTACTATGTTCTTAGTTCCCCTTTTGTTATCCCAAACTGCAAACGTAAAGCTTGAGCAGCCCAATGATATTTAAAATGAGATTCTTGGGCTGCCTGAAATAAAGAAGTATTGGCTAACATAGATAGAAGGCTATTTGCATTTGAATTTCCATGAAAAATAGGACCTGGGAAGTTCACTATGTGAGTGGACATGCAAGATATAAATCTTACCTGGATGCTTTCTCACTTGCTCTTGAAGTTCTTTAAAGAGCTAATATATTATCAGAAGCTACAAATTTTATTTGGGATATGACAATTCTTTGTACCACACCTACTGAATAGGGTGAATCTGATATTATATTTACATCTCCTGAATAATAAGTAAGAGCTACAATGATTACATACAATTCATTCTGCTTAGTGGACTGAAAAGGAGTTCTGATTACTCTCTTTATAGTTAAATCATGAGAGTATACACCACAAATGTTGTGTTTCAATGTATCTGTAAAGATAGTTGGTCCTTTAAGAGGAACCTTAGAAACATTTTCTTCAAAAATCCATAGCCAATTACGTAATAGCCAGGTTATCTTTAATGGAGACCCATGTGTAAAATTTGGATCTATGGCCAATAAAATTTGCCACTTTGGGATGGTTTCACAGCATACATTAATTTGTGCATTGGTATAAAATGTTTTTATCTTGTCAGGACTTATCCCAGATAATTGCTTACTTGCTTAATGGCCTTTAATAAAATTCTAGCCACAAGTACTAGATAAAGAGTAAGGCTTTATTCTGGTTGTTCTGGGAGATTTGCTCATTCTATCACACTGTGTCCTTGATGAACGACTGCTGTGGGTGCCTTTTGTCGCAAAAACTGATACTTCCAAGGGTTTTTGAGTAACTCTTTCAACCACATTGGATTAAGTCAGTTCAACTTCTTTCAAAGACTAGAGCTTCTTTTGTAAGCTGGCATGGTGAGTTTAAAGAAGTGTCTCCTCTTAAAATGTCATATTATGGTTGTAATGGATAGGTAGTTAAGCCTAACACTGGACGCATCCATTGGATATCCCCTATCAATTTCTGCAAGTCATTTAAGGTGTTCAACTTCTCTGTTCCTAAAGAATTATTTTTGTATTGTAAGCACCTTAGGGGTATACTTCATATCCTAAATATTAAAAATGAGATTGTCTTTGAATTTTTTTCTGAAGCTATATGCAATTTGTAGTTCCTTAGTATTTATTTCTATGATCTTTTGTAGACATGCTTCTAACATTTGGTCCTCAAATGCACACTCCAAGATATCATCCATGTAATGTAACAACATAACTTTTGGAAATGCTTTACTTACTGGAGTAAGAATAGCAGCAACATACATTTGACAAATAATAGGGCTGTTTTTCATTCTCTGTGGCAAAACTGTCCATTCATATCTTTTATAAGTTTTAGCTATCTCCTTTCCTGAGAAGTCAGGGAGGGTGTGATCACCTGTGTTCTAAAATAAAAGAAAGCCGGAGATGTAGGGGCCAAGAACTCTGAAAAAGTTGTACTTGAATCAAGGGCAACAGGGTATTTTTGGTTAAACACCTACTCAGTGTGAGATAATGGTTCTCTGTGGTGTTATAGTGGATGCACATGCTCAGTGGGTTGTAATTGCACTGAGGCATTTAAGGGAGTCTCAGACAAAGAAGGCTCTCTCAGTCACAGACACAGAGAAGACTTCAGGCTCCAGATTCCAGACTCTGGACTCCATCTTTGAACAGCCTCGTGGTGGCCCTCCTGCTTCATTCACTACTCCACTAAGACCAAGGACTTGGGCTGGTCCCAAGGTCTTCCAGAGAGCTAGTCTTAATATTACATGTAACAATATATACCAAATTCAAATGTTAATAAGTGAATAAAAAAGGGATCAGCCAGGAATAAAAAAGGTTTAAGAAAATAAATATGTAAAGAAAAAGAAATAAAGAAGAGATGAATTAATATAAATAATAAATTAATCCTCCAGAGTCTAAATCATATAGTTTCATGTAAACAAATTTAGACTTTATACAATTCATCAGGAACTCCAGTACTTGAAACTAAATATAATGCTTCTATTTTTTTAGAGAAATTATTTGTGATATATAGATTAGAGTTTTCCCTAAATCTTTCAATCCTTTCTTTCTTTTTTAATCTTTTTTTAAACATATCTTACCATCCTCATTTGTTCCTATCTTTGCACTAAACTCTCTGAATATCAAATCAAATGCTATTGTAATTTACATTACTTTGTTCTCTAACTTTTCATCCTATGTAAAAATGTTGTGTAAATTAGGTTATTTTAATGGCGACCTTTTAAATTATTATTTATCAATAGGTCTGTTCTTCTGAGATAACATTTCATTGCCTTTGGATATTTGACAAAAGAGGTTCTATCTGTTCTTTTACATTCCTTTCCATTTAGTGCCTATGGCCTATTCTTTCATTTAGGTACAAATTCCTTCTGTTAATTTTTATCATAATATGCATATCAATACAGATAATATTCAATATTTCTATAAATGTCAACTCACTGGTCACAGTTAAGAATTTTACCTTTACTGATATTAAAATTTAAAAAACAATGTTGTATTTTATAAACAAATTTTGTGGTTCTTAGCACCTTTGGCCTTTTACACATATCCGCCATGTAAGAATGGAAGAAAACTGAATAGGACTGAAATACTTCTTTTTTCCTTTGTTTCATCAATAGCTATGGCTAAAAAATCCATTAATACATGATCAGCCACTTGGTGCTAAACATTCTGTACTGAATCTTAGAACACAGCTCAAATAAAATAATTCTAATTGAGGGAGAGAAGGAGAAAGGGGAGAAGGGGAGATCAGAAAAAGGGAGATGCAAAAAGAAAGAAAGAGACAGGCAGAGACACACACACACAGGCACAGAGAGACAAAAAGATAGAAAAATAAGAAGACAACTAGACAGACAGATAAAAAGAGAGATACAGAGAGAAAAAGTGACAGAGATAAAGGCAGAGAGAGAGAGACAGAAAGAATATGCTATGGAATATGCACATATATATGTGTAGATTTATTTGCAACATTTTAATAATGTTGAGCCTTTTTTTTGTTGTGCAGCAAGATAACTATATAAATATGTATACATATATTGGATTTAACATATATTTTAACATATTTAACATGTATTGAATTATCTGCCATGTGGGGAGGGGCGGGGTAAGGAGGGGATAATTTGGAACAGAAGGCTTTGCAAGGGTCAGTGTTGAAAAATTACCCATGTACACCTTTTGTAAATAAATGGCTTCAATATAAAATAAAATAAATTTCTTCCATGAAAAACAAAAAGTATATGTGCATTATGATTGTATTTTTAAAAATGACCATGGCAACCTATTGATAACATTTATAAAGTAATCATAAAATTTAAGTATATGGCTAGAAACTATGTCTGATGTGTTGGAATATGCTTCAGTTGCTTCCTGTACTTCATCCTTAGCTGCATAAAGCTCAGAAGAGAAGCTTATGTGAGTCTATTTGAAGTGTATATTGCTGAAGGCCCTCATAGAAGATTAGTCCTGCTAGCAAGTGTACCTTGAATTTAGGCCTAGGGGCATACTTTTGAAACCTGCCCTGTACCTTTTTGACATGTTTTCCCAATAAAGGCACTAATGGATTCCACAAGTGCTCTTCTATAGTTTTAAAACATCCTATTCGTTCCTATTGTGAGAGGAATGGGCATGTTGATTATACAATGAAAAATAAATGCCAAGAGAAAAAAATGTTTTTTTTTTTAATTTTAGGCAGCAAGTTAGAAAGTAAAATGAACAAGGGAACAAGAATATTAAAGATCCTGGACACATCAAGAAGTCAATAAATTTCCACAAAAAGAAAAAAAAAAGTTCATTTTTTAAAAATTTTTCTAAATCCTAAAAACAGACTTAAATTTATAATGCTATTTGGATGGATATTTAGCTGAATGCTTTCAGCAGACACTTTTCAAGTTCTCTGTGCAAGAGACCAAGGGATGTTTCTCACTGTGTTAAAAGTCACAGTACAAATGGTATTGCTTTGTGCTTAATCAGTAAAAATAGTCTCAAAATATTAATGCTTATTATCAAAGGAAAAAAAATATTGAGGCAGAGCACAATGGATATTGCTTGCCCAGAAACCAAGAAGATCTGAATTCAAATCCAGACTCAGATATATAGTACCTACATGACCTTAGGTGTCATTTATTATGTTTGCCTCAGTTTCCTCAAATATAAAAGCAAGATAACAGAACCTATTTGGCAAAACTGTTGTAAATTAAAATGAGATAATGTTTTTAAAGCACTAAGCAAAGTGCTTCACCAAAGCACAAAGTGGATAAATATTTATTCTCTTCTCTTTCCTTCTTCATTTTAAAATTTACTATTTATTTTTCTTTCAGACAGGAAATAAAAAGAAACATTGAGATTGATTCAGACTAAGACAAATCTACATATGTACCTATATGTATATATTTAGATCTTTATAGATCTAGATATATGAGGATCTGTAGAATTTATTTGCATTCTGAAAATGATTGTTTTAATAATGGACTAATACTATCACATACCATTTATTAATCACATATTTTTCTTAAGATTTCTTCTACAAGAAAAAGAAACTATTGTTCAAAGGAATATCTGCATTATAAGCATATAAGATTTCAAATACAACTTTTAAAAAATATAGTAGGAGTAGTATTTTTAATATTTTTTTTTCAGACAGATAAAAACAAGTCTTGTAAGTCAGAGCTTCTTAAACTTTTTTCATATGTGACCGCTTTTTGCCCAAGAAATTTTTATGTGTTTTCAGGTATATAAGTATATAAAATAAGTATAAAAGTCAAAAATTTTCTAACAATAAATTAGAATTTTATGACACTCAAATTCATTTGTGGGACCTCATATGAGGTCATAAATTACAGTTTAAGAACCTGAATTGTAAGTAGTAATGAATGTTCTCCAATTGAACATAAGAAGAAATTGAATAACTGCTATATATCCAACATGGAGCAAACTTCTGAATAGTAAACAAAAGAATTATCAAGCATGATCCTTATTTTCAAGAAGTTCATAATAAATGTAAGGTGTAAAATAATATGAAGTGGCTACCTTATAATTTGTCTGAAAACTGTTACAGGTTTGTTAAAATATTTTATATGCTATTTCAAAAAAATGTGAATGATAATCGCTTAGAAACAATCTTTACCAGAATATTTTTAGTTATTATGATCTCCTTTATAAAACTTATAATAAATTTAAAAAGAGAGATGCTTCAGTGCCATCTCATTTCAAATCCAACAGGAGATAGAATGATGAGGTTTAAAGATTTAACTTTGTGACAAAAGTCATGGTGGATAAAAACAAAATGTTATCTCTGCTTTGAAATTACATACATTCATTCATATCCAACAGGACTATTTTGCATTATGCTCAACCTGTTTAACCAAGATTTTGTACAATCCCAGAATACCAATATCTTCTTGTATAAGGAAGATTTCTATCTACATTGTTCTCAAATTCAGTGAATTATCTGTTTCCATGGTAGCTGACATGACAGAATGACATATTTGCACCATTGTCTATGCATGACTTTCAACAAAGAAAGCTGAAGGGGACAAAGAGGGAGAAACTGATAAGTTGTTATGGGCATTTTTTATATTGAAAGTCATTTATTGAAATGCAAATGATTATGAATTAAATTTCATTGGTTTTTCTATTGGAATTTAAAGTTAAATCTCTCTTCTCTCTTTCTCACTCTCATAATCACTTCTTTTCAGAACAATATTCAAAGAAATCATGAAGCATTCTAGAACAAGGAGACATAATTATTCAGTTAAATTTAACTCACATCTCCTTTTAGAGGAGAATGCTTACCAAGGGTCTTGAGTTCATATTTAGAATTAAATTAAAATGCTTATAATTAAGGCAAACACATGAAAATTTAATAACCAAAGAAAGGAGGTATCATTTGTGTCTTCTATATCCTCCCTTACCTCCTCCCTGTTCTCAGGTACTGTGATGATTTAAGTAGATAATATAAATGGGTTATGGTAGTTATTTTGATGTTTTTATCTTTTTCTCAAATATGATTTTGATTTAATTTTTTCTAAAAAATTTGACTGTGTGCCTGCACATAGTTGATTCTGATATGAATCTCATATTGCATGTAGTCATTCCCTGTCTTTTCTGTATTGTTCTTCAGGTCTAGCATGTTCAGATTATCTTATAGAAAAATGTATTACTAATATAAAGTCTTGAGACTTTGGAGTAGTCTGCAAACCCTGAATGTGATATGTTTCTTAAAACTAAAATATATTTTACATCATATTTTACCATGCTTTCCTTTAGCATTGTAGTTGCAAAATGTCAGTTTATATCTTGATTATTTTAAAGAATTTTCTCAGTTCTTAATATAATTTTTATGCTTTTTTTCTCCTCTGAAATACATGTTGGTGCCTAGAAGCAATGCTCTTGTGGTAGTCTTTTTGTATATATGCAGGTTTCATTTAATGTGAAAATGTCTAATATTGATATGATTCCACTGGGATTTCAAATTCAATGATAATTGGTCATTTAGAGTGTTTGTAGTGTCTATAGCCTAAATGTAAGGATTTAGTCATCTGTCTACCTACTTAGGGGATAAATTGAAAACTCTAGACTTTGAAGAGACTCTAGAATTAGAACCCCCTCTACTCTGAGAAATAGCTTTTATACTTCTGCTTAAAGATTTCAATATGCTGAAGCAACTAATACTTTCCACTTTCTAGGAGTTTTTAATTATTAAGAAAAGTTTTTTAATGTCAAATAAAAAATAGATATTTGAACTTCTATCAATTAATTAAAATGTCCAGATAACATGCTTTATATCCATGCAAAATACATGATATGGTCCTTCCAGAAGCCATAATTTTAATTATATGAAAGCAGCAGCAGTCTTTTCCTCTGTGTCATCAAGATTACCTTGTATAAACCAAGAATTGGCAGATCCTTCCATTGTTCTTTGTATGGCACAATCATGCATGTGGATAAAAATTATAGAACTGAAATTAACAAGGAATCTCAGATGTCTTTTTGGTCAATTTCTGTCTGAACAAGAATTCTCTTCTGCAATGCACTAAAAAAAAAAAAAAAAAAAAAAAAAAAAATCACCCAGCCTTTGCTTGAGGATTACTAGTAAGCAGGAGATCACTCATTACTTTCTGAAGGAAACCATTTCACCATTTATTAGAGTCTATCATTTGCAAATAGCTGAATACAAAGATTTAGTTCATTAATATCTTGTGAGAAAAAATAGTATATATTAAAAAATCAAAATTTCCTTTTTCTATATTTTCCTGCCTTCCCTCACACACCCTTACAGCAAATCAGGAAATGTTTACTCAAAAATATCTCAGTGTTAGACTCCATGAGATATATTTTCTCCCAATTTTTAGTCAGTCAGTAGGTAAACATTTACTACATGCCATAGCATACAAATATGCCATGGCAACATGTGAACAATTATGTACAAATTACCTACATAAAGATTAAATTGTTCTTGTTCATGCACATCTGACTCTTTGTGACTCCATTTGGAGTTTTCATAGAAAAAAATACTGAAGTGGTTTGCCGATTTCTACTCCAGATCATTTTACAGATGAGGAAATTAAGGAAAAGAGGGTTGCAGTTTACCTAGGGTCACATAGCTAGTAAGTGTCTGAGACGATATTTGAGTTCATGAAGTTCCATCTTCTTGAGTATTCTATCCACTGTGCCACATGGCTGCCTTACACACTCCTCATAATTTAAAACCAAACACACAGAAGCCATTAGAATTGAGAGGGATTAGGAAAGACTTCCTGCAGAAAATGAGATTTTAACTGGAACTTGAATTTCCAGTCAGGAAAATTGTGTTTGAGGAACAGCAAGGAGTCAAGTATCACTGGATCAGTGTTTGTGTGTGTTTGTATGTGTGTGTGTGTGTATGTGTATCTGTGTCTAAATGTCAGTTTATATCTTGATTATTTTAAAGAATTTTCTCAGTTGTTAATATAATTTTTATGCTTTTTTTTCTCCTCTGAAATACATGTTGGTGCCTAGAAGCAATGCTCTTGTGGTAGTCTTGTGTGTCTGTGTGTATGACTATGCACATGTGTATGTGTGAGAGAGAGACAGAGAATTTAGTGATGGAGAGGAGTTTCAAAGTATAAAAAAATGGAAAGTGAAAAAATGGAAAAAGCTTTGAACTCAAAATCTGGGATTTTATCTTTGATCTTAGAAGTGAAAAAAAATTGGTAAAGTTCACTGGGTTAGAGATAACATTATTTTGCATATGCTTTATGAAAGTCACTTTAGTGACAGTGTATCATAAACTGAATGTCAGACTTGTGGCAGAGACACCAAGCACCAGGTTTTAGCAAAAAAAAGTCAGAGGTGTTCAGATCCTGAACCAGTATAGTTTCAGTGTTAAGAGGATAGAAGGGGTATAAAGGCAAAATTGACAAATTTTGACAATAAATTAAAGATGTGACATGTAGAAAAATGTGATAAATCAAGGATGATATCTAGGTTGTGAGTTTGGATTATTAGGATGTTGGCAATATCCTCAAAAGAAATAAAGAAGCTAAAAAAAGGCTGTAGGAAAAAGGAGTTCAGTCCAGGGCATTTCAAATTTGAGATGTTCAATAGGCAAATGGAGATCAGCAGAGATTAAGACTGGACAAATAGATCTGAGAATAAAATATGAGTAAAGATGATAAATAAATCCAAAAAAGATAATGAGATCACACAGTGAACCTAGTATAAAGGCTGAAAATAAGAAGACTAAGGACTGAACTCTGTGGAAGACCCAGGATAAAGAATAATTACTTGGATCTAACAAGAGAACTCAAAATTTGAGAGATAGTATATTTCATAGAATCTATTAATGAAATATTTCTGGGTTAAAAATTTCCTAAGTTGTCATATAGAATTAAGGATATGGGAGAGAAAAATGAAAGAGAAAAACAATACTTGCATGTTAAAGGATATGAATAACACTTTTCAAAAAAACTTCAAAGTTTTCACAACCACATTTTTAGAAATATTCCAAACCATCAATAAAGGAAATTCAAATCAAAACAAACCTGAGTTTTCCCCTCACATACTGAAGATTGGCACCAAAAAAAAAAAAGAAAAAGACCAAGAAAATGGCAATTGTTAATATTGGAGGGATTATAGAAAGATAGGAGGACTGATATAGTATTGGTGGAACTACAAAATGGTTTTTAAAAAATGGAAAGCATTTTGGAGCTATGCAGATAAACCAAATTATCTATACCCTTTGAATCAGGGAGTTTTATATAAAGAGAGATATATAGATATAGATATAATTTTAAAAACCCATTGATAAGAAAACTGACTTCTTTTACTCTAAAATATTCAGAGCAATTTTTTATATGTTACCTGAAAATTGGAAACAAATTAGATGTAAATTATTTAGTGAAAGAGCAAATTGTTATAACAAAGAATTGAAAAGTAGTGACATGAAAAGATCTATATGAATTGAATCAAGGTAAAGAAAACAGAACCAAGAAAACGATATAAACAGAAAGAAATATGGTACACCAAAAAATCAAAAGTAAATGAAAGTAAATTAAAAAGATCAAGTAGGATTCAAGTGAAGATGTATGAGAAGATACTTCCAAACTAGCCTTTCATATGTGGAGGTGGAAGATCCACAGTTGTATATTACACATGTTTTCATACTTTTTCAGGGAAAAGAACCTACCATGTTATAAGAAACAAGAAACAAAAATAAAAACAGTTTAAAAACAGTGGTTGGAATGTAGTGAGAATTTAACAAATGTTTGTTGACTGATAGAAAATCATTTTCAGAGATATTTCGCACTTTTTTTTTTCTTACCTCATTGATTTCTTTCCTGTTTCATCCTGGATTGGGTCATTTTGTTTATGTAAAAGATTTTCTACTTTATATTTATTCTCCATCCCTTGTGTGGTCAAGAATTTATCTATTATCTTAAATATGACAGGCATATTACCTATTTCTCTTTTATTTTGTTTATAGCAACATAAACTTTTGGGAAGTGACCTAAATTGGAACTCAGAATTGAATTTCCAGAAGATATATCATATGATCTTAGTAATCAAATAGAATTAAGAATGAGAATCAACACACACACACACACACACACACCCCTATACACACACAAGCACACACATAGGTAGAATATATTTTAGATAATGTTCAGAAAAATTTCTAAGTTGTGACAAAAAATTCTCATATTTATCAAACTCCAAACTGCTTAAAACAGCAATAACACCAAAGCTCTCACTCAGATCCTCTTGTCCAAAAAAGAATAAATTACAGGAAAAAAAAAAAAACCTGAACTATTGGTAACTACTTTTGGAACAAGAAACATAAAGTTATACCTATTTTTAGAAGTCAAAATGTATTTAGTCTTTTTAAATGAAATAAAATTTCCCTCATTGCGGTCCAAAAGCTGATTGCTTCTCAGCTTCTACCTTTCTCAGTATTTTTTTCTTTCATACTTTTCAAAAGAAGAATTTCAAAATTTTCACAACTACATTTTAAAAGTTGCTACAAATAATTAACATTATTGATTAGTGACATGCTAATTAAAACCCTGAAGTATCAAACACCTTTAGGGTGACTTTTTTGAGACAGAAATGTAAATGACTAATGCTAGGAGGGATGTTGGTGGAATTGTGAATTAATCTAATCATTGTGGAGTACAGTATGTAACTAAGTCCAAAAGGCTATAAAACTGTGCGTGCATATCCTTTGATTCAACAATATCACCTCTAGGTCAATATCCAAAAGAAATAAAACAAAAGTGGGGAAAGGTGATCTATTTGTACAAGAATATTTACAGAAGCTCTTTTTGTGGCGATGAAAGCATTGAAGTTGAGGCTATGCCCAAATGGATGAACAAATTGTGGTATATGATTCTGATAAAATCCTATTTTGCTATAAGAACAACAAGCAAGATAGTTTTAGAAAACTTCAGCAGAGTTTTTCAGTATGAAGTCATGTAAGTGAAGTGAGCAGAACCAGGAGAACATTATGAACAAAACAGTAATATAATAAGGTTGACCAACTATGAAAGAGCTGACTACTTTGATCAATAAAATCACCCAAGATAATTACAAAAAAATTCATGATGAAACTTCTTATCTATGTCCAGAGAAGGAAGAGAGAGAACTCATGAACTCTTGAGTGCAAATTTAAGCATTTTTTCACTTTATTTTTCTTGCCTTTTTCTTTGTAATATGGTTAAATATACATTCACATTTATAATTGATATCATATTACTTGTCTTTTCCATTGGTAGGGGATGATCTAAAAGAAGGTAGAGAATCTTTAGCTCAAAAAATTTAAATGTTTAATTAAAACATTTTAAAAGTAATAAATTATATTCTGCATCATAGTAGACTCTCCATGTGAAATTCCCAAGTCAATACATTCTAAAAGCTTCATTTTATTTTAACAACTAGGAAAACAGTTAAAAAGACAGAGGGGTGACTTGAAAGAAAGAACAAGTACCTCAGCTTTTGGTCTAAAAGCTACCAGAGAGAGAGAATTTTAACTGGCCCCTCATGCCTTCATTTAGACTAAGTACAAAATATTTAATGAAGAGAAATAAGGACTTTAGAGTCTTAAGATTTCAATTGAAGTCCCAGTTCAGTTACTTAAAATCTATGCAATTTGGAATAAATCTTTTCTGTTTGCTGCATGTCCGATTTCTCATTTGTAAAATTAAGGACTCTGCTTAGATCACTGATTCTTTTAAAATTAATTTATTGATGTATTCTATGGACATTTGTAATTTATATTTTTTACCACCTTATGTTAATAATAACCTTTCATTCAAGTGGATAGATTACTTCTTAAAGTCACAGATTGTCAGATTTCCCTACTGAAACTGAGAATATATTCTTATAAGTATCCTACCATCAAATGATGCCATTCTATTAGCAAAGGTTTTAAATATGATTTGCATGTTATAATGAAAAATCACATATAGATCATTTCTGTTATATAAAAATAAAATTTGTTGATATCTGAGAAAATAAGATGTAGAAATCAGAAACTCTCCTGCACAATTTATGAAATTATTAACATAATCAGAAATTAGGCATCAATATCTTCATGTTGGATTCTGAATATGGTAACATTTCCTATGTGAGCTTGCTGGAATGCCTACATCTACTGTTCCTTTGCTTGATTTTTTCTTCTTTTTTTTACATATTGGGCCATAAGATCCAAGGGCTTTATTTAAAAGTGGGGATAAGCACAGATTTTCTCCCCATTTTACATAAGGTGTGCTAATTTTAGACTTCTCTGGGTCTTTCCACCAGGCCCCTAAGCTTGGTACTTCTATCAGCACTCTTTCCTACCTTCCTTTTGTGTATTATCTTTCTCCCATTAAATTATAAACTGCTGGAAGCAGGGACTATCTATGTTTTTTTGTTGTTGTTGCTTTTTTTTTTTTAATGTTTTTTACATTTAGCAACATGCCTGACACATAGTAAAGTGTTTAAGAAATGTCTATTGACTGATTTTGGCTAATTATTTTGTACACACACACACACGTGTGTATGTGTGTGTGTGTGTGTATTCTTGATGTATATATTTTAGATTATCTTAAAAATCATACTAATCATTAATAAGTATCTCATTAATATAATCATATTTCTGCCACAATTTCTATTGATAAATAAGGTGACCCTACAGTTTCAAGCTAGGAATTATCATTTAGATTTTTTTATTTATTTTAAACATTCCTATTTTAATAGGCAAGTATTTTTAATACTTGATTCCTAAGTGCCAATTAGTTCAAACTAAAATGTACTAGATATGGAAACTATGCTTAGAGGGATAGAATGAAATTTCAAGTTTTAGAATTCTGTAGCTATATTGTATACATATTTTATGAATATAGCTTTAAGTTATAAGAGCATAAGGTAATAGAGTTAAAGATCATCTGGTTATGCTTATCATATAACAAACAGATAAGGAGACATGGCAGAGAGTTAATAAGCTTGACCAAAATTATGGAACAAGTGGATAGCCAGAAATTTGAATTCAGATAAGTAAAAATCCAGCACTCATTATATTAGACTACCCTGCTACTGCAAAATTCTTGTCCCAATATAGCACATTTAGAAAGATAAATGAAAATAATATGATGAGATATGTTGTGATTTTGGAAGTCATTCACATTTTTATATTTCTGACAACATTATTATTTAAATCCTCTTAACTGATTATTTTTTTTAATTTGGGTGTTACTAAAATAGGAAAGACTAAACATTTGCTAAACTGTGTACCAAACATTCTTTATTAACTCAGCCCTTGAATATGCAAAATTTGTATTTTGAATTCTGCAAGCATACAACTTTGAATTAATAATATTTTATTTTTCTTTTAATTTCATATAAAGATAGTTTTCAACATTCACTTTCTTATGATATTGAATTCAAAAATTTTCACCCTTCTTTTCTCCCTTCCTCCCTCCCCAAGACAGCAAGTAATCTGATATGGGTGACAAATGTATTCTCATGTTAAACATATTTCCATATTAGTCATGTTGAGAAAAAATAATCAGATAAAAAAGAAAAATCATGAGAAAGAAAAAAATAAGTGAAAATAGCATACTTCAATCTGCATTCAGATTCATTAGTTCTTTCTCTGAATGTCAATAGCATTTTCTATCACAAATCTTTTGAATTGTCTTGGAGCATTGAATTGCTGACTACAGCTAAGTCTATCATATGTAATGTTCAAGCATACAATTTTGAACCTATGGCTCTCTTGTTCTCTGTCTTTCTGTCTTTGTCTCTCTCTCTCTGTGTATCCCTCTGTGTTTCTTTCCCCCCTCTCTGTCTCTCCTTTCTCTCTCTCTCTCTCTCTCTCTCTCTCTCTCTCTCTCTCTGTCCCTCACATTCCCCATGAATTTCTTAATTCTATCAACAACATAAAAATGTTATCATAAATTAGATATCATCTTTGCCACTTCCTATTTATCATTTAGTATTTCTGGATCTCTATTTCTTTATCCATAAAATAAGACTGGTAACTCCAAATCTTTAAATCCCAGAGCATCATGAATTCCACCTATTTATTCACAATTATATTTGTAACCCACAGAGATTATCTATCAGATTTCTGATTGATACTGCAGAAAGACAGTGACCTGGGTCTCATATTGAACAGGGATAGAGAATAGATTTTTCTTCTTTGGGAATTTCCACAGTAGTTCTAATGACATCAAGTTTTCCCCTGAAACAAAGTCCTTCTTTGTGATATAAATTCTTTCCATGAATATAAAAATAAGTCATAGAATATCAGTTTCCAGAAAATTTCAGTTACTGAAGGGTAATATATAGTAGTGTATAGTTAGCATGACTATCTTGCAATCAGTGATTATTGAAGTTTTGTTTTGGCGAGGAGACATAAAGAATGCTATCAAGAAGATGTATGACCAGAAAAGAGTTTACACTGACTGAATAAAAACAGCAAATGGGCATTCAGTGGACAGTCCATTGTTCTTTTGGAATTAATATAATGTTAAGAGACCTAGAAGAAATCCATTAGCATATTAGGTGTACCACCTATGGAGAATTTACTAGAGGACATGAACAAGAATTGTCAAGAAATAATTCATTAATAGAATCCAATATGCACCACTATATTTTTGTCAATTCCCATGAGGCAATTGATCCATAATATATTATACTTTGAATTTTTAAAGTATAATTCATAGACATTAATAATGGTTAAACTAGATATGCAGGGAATGGGTTTATATATTTTGGTGAAGTGTTACACAGTAACCTCTTTGTTTCTCCTTTCTTCCCAAATTTTCCTAGCTCCATCTCTTCTCAATCCATGCAAATTTGTTCATGCTTAAAGTTAATCTTTGTGGTGAAATAAATTTCAATAAAATGTATCTCACATTATAAACATGACTATCACCTGCACCTCCATCATAATATTGTGCTTGTTGGTATATGAATTTCTTGCAATGTGTAAGATTTATGTTGTTTCAAAAGAGGCACTTTTTATAGGTCATAAACCTATGGATTCATTAAGCTCTTATATGGTTTAAAAGGAATAATTCTTTATAGGTCATAAACTTATGGGTTCATAAACCTATCTGATGATTGACCCTGCTAGATATACAAGCCAAATGTCAAATTTTGAAGTATAGTATTGTTTGTTCTATTGCTCTTGAACAAGAACTGAAATATTTATTCCCAAGAACCCTGTTCAAAGATGATTTTGTACTATTTGAAAATTTCTAAAATAAAAAGAAAGTTATGCACATAGACAATCATCAAAATTGTTTATTATGTATCATATAATTTTTTTTTGTTTTATCTACTTTGTGCAAATTCTCTGCTATTTAACACTGTATTTGGTTAAACGTGTTCTTTTTTTGAAGCGCACTCTCCATTAATCTAAGAATCTATTATAAGGACTCAATCTGGGCTCAAGAATTTATTTCTAATTGCATAAATCAACAATTCCATTCAGCCATAGATAATGAGGTAATACTATCCCAAAGAGAGAGGAAGACCTGAAAAATAAGAAGCTATCCACTGATTGAAAACAATAGAGAAGTTGGGAAATTGTCAGGGTTTTTAACATGATGGAACAAACATAAAGTTCTAGAATGTGCAGGACGTGTTCACTATCTCATTCTTCTCATTGTCTAGAACTGGGATGATGGCTAGAAATGCCACCTAGCAGTGATACCCTGTATAGTAGAAAACCTTTCCCTTCTTCCCCTCTCCCAATTCAGTTCTATTGCCCTCCCCCATATTCTTCTAGGGTAAAAGTTTCTTGGGGAAGCAGAAAACATGGCTAATTGTTAGTGTCAGTTTCCTGCTAATAGAACATTTTACACTGCCAAAATCTGATGAAATTGAATTCTATTTGCAATCCCTTGAATTTGGACAATGATTATATGATTTTTGTCACAATAGAATTTTTTTTCTTCCAAAGAAATATAACAACTTTAGCTATAACTAATTCACTGAGTTTCAGGAACCTATTAATTAAACACTTTCTTGTAACAAAATAGTTTATAGATATAATGAGAAAAAATAAAAAATTACTAAAGTTCCTCCCTAAGCTATTTTTTAAATTTAAGGAATTATATTAGTTATGACATGATTAAGGGAAAAATAATGGCATTTACAATAAATATGTTTGCTTTTCATAAGTCTTATAATTCAGGCTTATTACAAATTTTTGTGTGGGGAAAATCACAGATAAAAGCAGAAAAGTCTTGAAGAAATGAAAAAATGCAATTTTGAATAGAAAATTACACAAAAGAATAATGAATTTATTTTCCAACCATTCTTTCTTGCTTTAAGTTTACTGAACATATTGTTATTTTAGATGAATGGGTTCTAAGCACAAGAGCAGAATTCCATTTTTGACAGTCCACACCTAATGTCCTTTCACTTTCTTGAACTTCAATTTTCTTATCTTTAAAATGAGATTATTATTTCTGGCATATATAAGTACCTATCTCCCAGAATTGCTTAGAGCATCAACTGATATATTTACAGATATATGTGTGTGTGTCTATGTATGTATATGTATATATATGTATATATATACATAGATATTGATAGATATATCAGTAATACTAATTAGTAACCTTATCCTGATTATTATCATCACCATCATTATTGGATGCTATGAAGAACAATTATCAAGAACTGTTTGTTTATTCATAAAACAGGGATTTAATTTATATTTCCTGCAGGGTTATATTTTAATGCTTTATGGTATTAAAATGCCACTTATAGATATAGGTTCATTTATTGAATGATTTATTGACCTTTAAAAATATGAATTCTAAGAAGTAATATTTGTTTTATTAAAGAGAGACTTGAAAGAGGTGATGGTATTTTTTTCAACCATTTAAGCCTAAAAGACAAGGGAAAAGAAAGTGACTTCCCCATGATCAGTAGAGATTATTTCATTGATGTGAAAGGAATATTAATAATACTTATAGTAAGAATTATGAGAATGGTACAAAGAGAAATATGAAAAGGTTTATCTGACTGATTAAGGATAAGTAAAATAACAATAGAAAATATTATTACAATGAAACATTCACTGACAAGTTAATTTTAAAAAAATTTATAGCCAACTAGCTACTTTATGATACAGTATGGTTAGGTACAGTTGAAAGAAAAACTACAAGAATTCCATAGGTGTTTGAATGGTATTTGCACATCTAGATTGCTAACAAGATCAGCAAAAATGAATAACTGGTACTTGGCAAGAGCACAGTTTCCTCGTATTTCTAGATAATGTAGTTGTACTACTTGTGACAGTTGCTTCTATTGCATAAAATTTCTTGGAACTGATATCTTTTATCTTAATATACTGCACCATCTTTTCTATCAAAATAGTAATTTTATCATCTGTTCCTATGGAAATATAAAATTTAATGATACCTAAGTTAATAAATTCAATAAAAGCTCAGTTTAAAACTTTTTTCAGTTTCTCAAAATTCTAGTGAAATCCAATGATAAATCGTTCTCCTTTCTCCAGTGACCTGAAAACCTAAAACACCATTGCTAAATGTATTATACTACAGTATAGTTGTCATAACATTAGGACAAAGCTACCTTTTCTAAGAACCATTGTGGCTTTATGCCCCAGATGGTTCTAATCCCAAAATGAAATCATTCAATCTCTACATATATGTAAAGTCCTGATCTAAGCTTTCAGACAAATCTGGCACCAAATTGGAAGGAATGTTAATAGGTTATGGTTTAATAATGTTGACAACTCACCATTGAGCTAGTAACCTGGTACTTCTGTTGTGTTAATCAGATTCTAATCTTAAATCTTGTACAAAAGTTTCCCACCCATAGTTGATATGTATATATATATATATATATATACACATATATATATATACATATATATATATATATATATATATATATATCTTAGATATGTCCAGCAAAATTTATTTTTTTAATGGCGAATTTAATTTAGATGGGTTTTATTTAATTTGGTGAAAAATTAAGTTAATTTAGTTAGTTTCTTTGGTTTGAGGCAAAAAAAAGAAAGAGGAGGGGTAGTGGTAGAAGGAAAGAAGAAAGATGGAAAGAAGGAAGGAAAGAAAAAATGAAAAAAGAAAAGAAAAAAATAAAATAAAATTCATTGGCTGCTGGTGTGCCTATACAAAACCCCTCTAACCTTCTCCACCACTATCCACCCAACCACACACACACACACACACACACACACACACACCTCTCCTTTCCAAGTTGTCTAGTTGTTGACTGCTTTTTACATTGCCCACGATCACTTCTTATATCTTGGCTCCCTGCCTAAAAACATTGTTTTCTGCAAGACCAACATTTTTCCTTAATGCTGATCTTCCTAAAAATTCCTTACTTAATTCTGAAATTCATTCCCCTGGTATTCAGGTCCCCACCAGCTACTTCCCAACTTCTCTAATTACAAGAATCTGCAGAATAGGAACAAGTGTGTATCTCTGAGAAATTATTTTTTTTCCATTTCATAAATTCTTAGAATATGGTCATATACAATACTCAGCCCTATCATTATTTGCTCGAATTCACTTCAGCATTGAATGTCTTTATAGACATAATGTCTTTTATTTTAAACACAGAATGCCTTTATAGACATAAAATGTTTATTATAGGCAAGTCAATGTTAATGGGTTAAAAAGAAGGGGAAAAATGGACAGTTTCTATTACTATAAGCTTACATTCTGCTCAAGAACATGTACACAACACATAGTGATGGTAAAATTTGAACAACCAGCCTCTCATGACACATTTTTTTAAAGTTTAATCAGAATGATTAATATTATCTCCAACACTTTCTTAAGCTTAGGCAACCAACAAAACAATTAATCAAGCCTTGATTTGTAGCCTGCCATTTTCTGAGCTGTAAATGCTCATACTGAAAATTTAACAATAGGCTTTCAACCTGGCAGCAAAACCTCACCATAGATAAGTAAATTAAAGTAATGTGAGAATGGACATAAAGAAAGGTGAAATCAAGAAAAGCTTCACAGAGGATTTGGCCCAGGAGCTGAACTTTGAAGGAAGATAAGGATCATGAAAGATGTGACTGAACAAAAAAGTACATTAAAGCAATGAAAGAGGGTAAAGGTTGGTCAAATGAATGGTAGAAGAAGAAATGTCTAATTTAACTGAACAGTGGAGTGCACAAAGGAGAGTAATGTGAAATAAGCTTAGAAATGTAAGGTGTTGCTTTTGGTAAGAGCAACACTTAGTATATGTAGGATGGACTGATATTTTAAGGAAGTAGTGGAGCTATGTTGCTTCCTCTTTGCCTGAGATATAAAATGCCTAATGAAGAAGGAATTTGTTTTATTCCTCCCTCCCTAATCTAGTTGCTCATTATGCTTATCTGAAGGAGGAAGTTAAGTAGTATCTTATTGTAAACTCACATTCTTTTAAATTGTTTATTTTAATCTTTTAATGTTACTTTTAAATCTACTTAGTGATCCATAGTGGAAAATTTCATTTTAAGCATCAAACCTGAATTATTAGAGCAGTCTAATTTGTGCCTGGCCTGTAAAAGAGCTAAATTATGAAGGAGTTTAAATGCCAGTGAAAAGAATTTACAATTTGAAATAGAGAACAAAACAACAACAACAACAAAAAGCCTAGATGTTTTTGAGCAAAAAATTAACATGGTGAGACCATTTCTTTAAAACATTTATTTTTTCAGTATCTCTGCAGAGAATGGTTTAGAGAAGGGAGACACTAGAGGCAAGGAGACAAAAATAGAAGCCCATTAAAATAATTTATGCTTGAGGTGATGAAGGCTTAATATAGGGTGATCACTTTGGGATTGGGAAAAAAGGGAAGGAATAAAACAGATTTTATGGTGGTACAACTGAATTAACAACTATTTGGATATATAGGTGGAATAGAATAAAGAATCATGGAAAACAGTAAGACTACTAATTTCCTTAAATCTGTTTGATTAGATTTAGAGCTATTAAAGTCTGATGTCAACCTAATCATTTTAAAGATGAGAAAACTGAAATGACAGAAACTGATTTTCCCCCCCAAGGACTTATAGATAGTAAGTAGCAGTGTGAAGTCCTTGGGGGGGGTGGAGGAGGGAGAAGGGAAAGGAGATAGAATGAAGGGAGGGGAAAATCACTTAGCTTCTCTAACTTTGTTATGTTTTTTTTCTTCTCACTTCTCTCAACAGACATTTGACTATAAATCCACATTCTTTTTTCTCTATTACTTGTAATGGTAATGCTGCAGCAAAATCAAGTATTTTGAGAAATAGTTTTGTGGAGATTGCAGCAAAGCAAAGCAAGGCAAGATAGTGGATCATGGTAATCCAGGGTTTTTCAAAATATTTTCATTCTCTTTCTGTGATTGGGAAAAGCTATATAGTACTATACAGTTCTGAAAGATTAAGCACTGCTCTGTGGCCCTTCAGTTTGAGTCAGGAATCCCAGAGGAACAGATTGTAATGAATGTGTCTCACAAAGACCATGAAAACTTTTATCAGAAAAACAATAAGCAATGTGTGATATAGTGGAAAGATCAGTAAGGCCTTTGTTTAAATGCCACTCTGATATTTGTTAGCTGTATAACTATTATGAAGTCATTTAACTATTTCTATCCTCAGTTCTCTCTTCTATTGAATGGGGTTCATAAAAACTGTAATATCTACCTTGAAGAATTGTCATGAAGATAAAATGAGATTGATGTGATATAAGTTTATATTTAATAAGTTATAGATAAATACATATATATTATTAATTTTCATTCTTTTTGTCATTTTTCATGAAGGAATACCTATGTTAGAATTCAGGAACCCTATCAGAGGTCAGAAATGTCAGAGAACACTGAAAATATCAACGAGTCTCCATGCTAATAGCTGATGAAACTCTGAAACTCTTCTAGAGCTCAAGGATTATTTATCTATGGGAAGTTTGGATGCATTTTCAATATATAACATATATTTTTCATATATATATATTAAGATTAGATCTATTTTTATCTAGTTCTTTAAAATCGTATCCTATACTCCTAGGCATCATAGCCTAGCTTATTTATTTGAAAAGAATATATTTTAAGAAATGGCATATTTGTATATAGTTACAGAAATAGATATTATTATAATTAATGAAGGCTAACCATTTATATATTGTTCCCTAATTAATTTGTACAAAGGATTTTTCACCTTTCTTTTAACCTTGATATTTAAGCAATGCTTAAGTAAGATTATTGTTGTCCTGTTTTACTGTTGCAAGTATGAAATTCAGGGACCTGTGAGAATATTTTATGAAAATGTTTAAAGACATTACAAAAGTACTAGCAGAAGTTTTGTCCCTAGATAAATTTAGTTGAATAGTCATTAAGCTAGAGACATAATGATCTGAATTCAAAGTACTCAGAAATACTAATTCAGCTCAGAAACTTTTCTTGCTTATAATACTTGTATTGCCACTCCTCTCTACTGTGTAAAAACTAAGGGAACAGAAGTTTAATTGGTATTTTAGTCATCACTAAACACTTAAGACTACAAAGTGTATCTCCCCTACTTCATTAAAATCGCTAACACCCCCTTGCTCCAGGGAAAAAATGGAGAAAACTCCCACCTATCAAACCCATAAAATCACAGTTCATCTCTTTCCTAATTTTTTTTTTTATTTTAAACATTAAGGGAAAAGGAAGAAAAAAGTGCTAAACAAACAAATAAACCACCTGAATCATTCCATTCATAAAATTTGATATTTATTACTATCAAAAACTTTGCAGTTTGTAACTTCTAATTCCATGATCATGTTCCCACCTCCTCACATTACTTGGACCTTTTGTTTTTCTCTTTCAACTATCTCAATATTATAATACAGTGAAAAGTTTCATATTGTTACTGAAATCCAGACTTGTTGAGAAATATAATTGAGACCAAAACTATTTTAAATAAGCCATATTTCTTTGGGATAATACTTGGTGTTAATTATCTTTGAGTTCTTCCTTTCACTCACTCTGTTAAAGCAATCTAGTGGTCATGTCCCATTTTTTCTACTTTCAAAATACCTTTCTTATCTGTGTCCTCTTTTCTACACTCACTAGAATCACTCTACTTTTGCCTCTAATTGCTTCATTCATTGACTATTGTAAAGCAGTGATAACTTTTCTCCCTGTCTTCCAGCTCTCCCTTCTCTAATCCATTGCTCTCAAATATACTAGAATAATTTTCTTAATATCTTACTTGATCACATCATTTTCATGCTCAAAAACAGTTAGTGGATAACCTTTGGTTTCCTGACTAAAATATAATCTCCTGACCTTTATGTTTTTCTGTGTTCCTTTAATCTAAGGTCTTTTACAGTTTGCCTTTCATTTATCCTTCCAGTCTTATCTAATAATACCTCCCAGAATACTACTAATGAGAAATCTCAGTCAAATTTGCCTTCCTCTGATCTTTTCCTGCCCTTTTCCAACTCTGTCCTTTTTGGTATAATGTCATTATGGTTTAGAATGAATAATCTCTTCTAGACTTGTGGAAATCCTACCTTAGGTTAACATCTCACATTAAGATTATGTTTTGCATACAGCCTTCCTGATGATCTAGTTAAAACTAGCTTCTCAGTATAGTGAAGATCAATTAACTCCACTCAGTTCCCTGTGATTTCCCAGAATATAAAACCTCTACTTCATTGACCACCATTCCAGGATATAATAAAAGTTCCTTAAGGAAAAGGATTCTTCCAGTTTTACTTTTGTATTCTGAGCCTTTGGTATAATAATTGGCATATACTAAGTGATTGATAAATATTTTAAAATTCATGTTTCATCTTCCAATTTGTCATATTATTTTCTTTTAATCTTATTTATGATTTTATAATTATGTGTATTTATACTTATATAAGTACATATACCTATATATATATATATTCATATATGCACATACACACATTACACATGTGTGTATTTGTGTGTATATGTTCTAGCTTAATTGTAAATCCCTCAAGGAAATTTAATTTAATTTTTATTTCCAATACCCAATACAAAAACATTGCCATCAACAGGTACTTAATAAATGTTTGTTACGTTTACTCTGACTTTCATATTCTTTTCTTCTCTAATGGTCACAGCCTGAACATATTTTTGGTTGACTTCCATGCACTTGGAAATTGCCAGTTAACCAGAAATGATAGTCAGGTGTGGATTTTCAGTTTTGTTTTATTTTCTTCTGATTTTAGAAATGTATTTTCTGAGGCACTGTGATTCAATGACTTCTGGGCTTTCAACCTCAAAATTCTACCTCAGAAGTTTTGTTGGATTTTGTTTTGTATTTTAAATAACACACTGGATAAGTGGTTGACTCAGTATATTTCATGAAATATTTGTCTGTTTTTTTCTCCTTTTTTGCTCTCTTCTGAGGATATTTACTTTCTTCTAAAAAATCACCTTAAGGGTACCAAAAGTTTTGAATTCGTGTGACATTTAAGGAATAAGAAAAAGTATGATTCAATTTAGATCATGTTTTCACAAAGGACTCAGAGAACTAAAAAGCAAAATCCCAGTTGCTTAAGTAGACCAGTTTTGGAGATCCCAAAGCAGTTCAGGTGAGATACTTTTATTATAGTTCCATATTTTTTCTTGGCCTACTTTGATTTCTAGTTTCCTTCTGTTTAGAGTAGCTCTGCAGCTCAGGTCTGGCTCAGGAACTCTGGACAACAATTTGTTATCCTTTCCCAGAAGTCTGGCTTGTTTCCAGTACTACTTACTCTTGCTTTCTCTGTCACTGACTGGCTTAGCTTTCCTCATAAATGATATAAAAAAGAAACCTCTCCATCCTATATTTCATTCACTGTAATCTCACCAGAATTCTGTTATACATATGTTGATTTTATATGTATAACAATCCCTTTCTCTTATCCCCAAAAAGATGAAGGCTATTCTATAGAGTGGATTACATTGTATTTTAAAATTCTGTTGTCTTTCTTAATTTCATCCTATGTTTATTCACTCATCTGGTCAGGAAATTATTTTATAACAAAATCTTCCTTCCTATAATTTTATTTATTGATGTATTTTCCACCACAGAATTAATTTCTCTTTGAACAAAAGAATATATCCTTTTTTTCCCAAATGATATAATTGCTATATGTATTGATATCTGCAATACATTTTTAATCTATGATTTAAAAGCATATACTATATAGTTTCTCTATGGTGTCATAGACTTTAATTCATTAATATTACTAGTTGGGTAAAAATGATTAAATGCTGCCATTTTGGGAATTTCAAATATCATCTAAGGTATCACATTCTATTAGGAATAACAAGAGAAAGATTCAAATCTTGTTTAAAACATTAAAAAGTGATCATGTGTAATTAAAAATAAATCTTAAGTAAACTGACACATACTTGGATTTAATTAAAGTACTTGAGTTCTAAAGACTAATGTAATTTGAATGGAATTTAGAATAACCACATTGCAAATTTTCCATCTCAAAAGTGGTTTTGTTTTGTTGTATTTTTTTAACCTTTCTTCCAAGTAAACAAAAGATATAAATTCATTCCCTTGACATGTAGAAAGTAGTCATGTTTGTAATGGTAATTATAGTCTTTAAATATGTAATATGTATAACAATGTATTTCAATGTACTTTTTCTCTACCTTTTGAGATGTGAAAATTAATGTATTTATATAGCAAAATTAGTTTTAGGATATTATGTAGTAGAAAGAAATCCCCAAGATACACCATTAAAAATGTTATTAGATTATTAACTAATTTGATTTATTAGTCTATCTCTCATATTTTAGAGTGCTTTGAAGAAATAATCTCTGAGTTTAGAGAATGAAAATAGGTATAGATTAAATAGTACCAAATCATATGCCTATCTGAAGAGTGCTGGAAGCCAATTTATTAGAGTTTAAGTAAATAGCAATAGTAGAAGTAGTTGGTAATTGTAGCAGCAGCAGCAACAACAGCAGTAGTACTAGAATTTGCACTAAAAGTAGCTGTGGCAGTAATAATAATTGTAGTAGTAGTCATCATAATTAAACTTCAAGTTTTTCAAAACACTTTACATAAATTATTTGATGTGATCTTCACAAGAATCTTGTGAAGTAGCCAAGGCTGTGCTAGCAACAAGATCTCAGAAAAAGTATCCAAGACTTTACTTTTACATGATATTGTTGTTTTTATCCCCCATGGCTTTCTTAAGTACCAACAATCAAGAAAGCAATGTATCAAGCCCAGATTTATTTGTAACCATTTTCTGATATCTGAGGTATAAATGCTCACATTAACAATTAATTATCTGCTTGCTATAGGGTTCATTGCAATACAGCTCTGGAGATAGGTACCTTTATTATCTTTCAAAAATAAGCAGATGGGTAAACCACCGGAGAGAAGTTAAAAGATTTTCCCAGTGTTATACAGCTATTTAGTTTCTAAGAGAAGCTTCAAACACATATCTTCCTGACTTTAAGTCCAATACACTAGCCAATATATCAACTTATGAAACAATAGTAATGGGACTTAATCAAGTCACTTAATTTTTCAATGCTCTAGTCATTTATTCAATCAATGAACATTTTGTTAAGCACTTACTTTGTTCTAAGAGCTAGTAATATAAAAACAGACAAAAATACAGAACTTTCTCTTAAGGAGCTCACTTCCAAGTATCATGACAATCAATGGTATCAAAAGTTAGTAAGATCAAGAAGAATGAGGGCTAAGAAAAGACCCTTAGATTTTGCAATTTGGTGATCTCTGGTAACTTTATTAATTATCATATCTTTATGCTAAATTGTGATTTGTTTTATCATGCCACACAATCTCACAGTATAAAATTCTTGTGAATGTAGCAAAAATAGCAGCATCAGAAAAGGAGAGTAATGAAACTTAGATATTAACACAGGATCAGAGAAATAAAGCTTGAAGGCATGTCAGAAATTATGTAATCTTACCCCCTCATTTTATACATGATTAAATTGAGTTTCATTGGAGTGGTTAACTGACTTGTTTAATATTTCATTAGAGGTGGGATTTGAATATATAGCCTCTGATTTTTGAGGCAGTATTCTATCAACTACTAGAATATTGATGTTACTTTTAGCTTCCTCATTTATTCTCTCTATATCTCATCTGTTTGTTCCCTTTTACTGTTAAGTGATGTTAGTAAACTGAACAACTAATCTGTTATATAATGAAAAAGAATAGGCTCATAAACAGGGAAACATTATGATACTGGTTAGCAATCTCTAGGAAAATGTGGTCTTGGTGTGTTTTTTCCTGTGGTAGTAATTTATCTACACTTTCTCAGTCATTACCTTTGTTATCAATAAAATATATATGTGAAATTTAAAAAGTCAGAGGCAGATTCTATAGTTTTAAAGAATCTTTTTTTTGAAAAGTGACTTCTAATTGGTTTATAATAAAATACTTCAAGGATTCATTTGAGGTATTTATTACCTCTAAGTACTCAGATCAAACCCTATTGATATGACTAGATTTTCTTTTTAATAGATTCCATTGTATTTTTTTTTAATCCTGTTAGTAACGCTCACTGAATTTAGGCCAGTCCTCAAATAGAAATACTACACCTATGTAAAAAAGTTTCTATGGTTTGGGAGGGCCTATCATTGGATGTATTCCGATGAAATAAATTTCAAGGAGCTAGGTGTCATTTCCATGCTATTATGAGGGAATGGGATTCATTCATTTGAGAATTCACATTTTGCATTTTTATATATCTTATTTGAATTCAAGGAAAATCCAACTAAGATTTCCAGATCACCTGCTTTAGTATGTGAATAAGATATGTTCCCAACTGTTTTGCCTGCTCAGTGTCCTCATGCAAATCTCTAAGACTATAAGTAGTAGTAATTGAAATTTATTTCCTTTTTCTTTCCTCAGGCACAGGATGATTCCATTACAAACATGTAACACAATATGTTATTTCACTTTCCAAATAATTGACATTTCTAATACTTTGCAAAAGTCTATTTCCTTCTCTAGCCCATTTTATAGGTGAGGAAACTGAAGCAGAATTAAATGGCTTGCCCAGAGTCACAAAACTTATAAATGTCTAAAGTCTAATTGGAACTCAAAAAGAAAGGATTTCTAGACTATACCTTATCAAGTGTGTCATCTAGCTGACATATTTATAACCTGAAGTAAATGTTTATGAGGTTGTTTAAACTCATAGAACCCATTTGGTTTATTCAGGTTGTTAAAGAAGCATATAATACGAGCATTCAGAACTTCTCCAATTTGATTTCATAGATATTTTTAATCTTATACAGTGTGTTTCAGTTTTTGTTTTTTGTTTTTTGTAGTTTCGACTTTATTAAATATTTAATGCCTGGACATAACTTTTTTTGGAGGAATTATTTTTTGACACATTTATAAAAATCAATGACTTACATCATCTTCCCAAGAATATAAATGTGGACATCTCTTGCTTGATAGCGACAATAAAGGAGAACTAAAATATATATGATTACCTTTATCAAGAAAACTTGAATGATTTCATAGAGGAGACACTCTTTAGGAAAATAGCTATTTTTCCTTTGTCTTTTTATTTTTTGTACGTGTATTTTTGTTTTTTAGCAAAATACTATCAATGCAGTCTAATAGTTTAACTTCACAACTTTTAGGAAATTATGTCATGATAAAAATATAGTCAATATTAAAAATTGCTCATAATAGTCTCATATTTATACTGGGGATAACCTCAATACATACTTTATAAAGCTGGAGGGAAAAAAAGCCTAAGAGTTGATAATAAAAAAATATTCTTTCATTTCCTTTTGTGGAATATCAATCTGAATCACAATTTTTCATCCATTTCTTTTGGAATCTCTTTCTTAACAAAATATCCTACACGATATCATAGAATGTTATCGAACAAAGTTTTGTGTTTCCCTCTAACAGATTCTCAGATTGTAGATTTACTTTCTTCCACAGACTTTCTCCAGTTTCATCTTCCTCAGTGCCATTTTTACTTTTTTGTGTAGCACATCAAGGGCTGAAATGTTAGGGAGTCCAAATATAGTGGTTCTCCTGTCACTGCTGTTGAAAACAGATCATTATAAACAAATGTATTCCATTATTCATTTGTTGTCCTCCTGCCACTTTCATCCATGAATGGTCTTCCAATGATGTGGTTCATTTAAATCTTATTTCAGTTTATATTGGTCCTTCTTTATACTTTAGAAGTGAATTTTAGGAAGTCAATATGAAAGAATCTTTTAACATCTAACTTTCCATTAACCTAGACCCTGCAAAAAGATACAATTTTAAATACAATTGAAGAATAGAAATTTTTGTCAGCAGGTGCCTCATAATTTAATTCCTACTCCTCATTAATCCCTTGTTCTCAGCCCTTACTACCTCTTTTTGCTATGTTCTTCTCCCCATTGTCTAGTAATATGCTCCAAAGTAGTTTTTTGCTTTAACCATAGCCATTGCTGAGGTTCTCTCCTTTTCTTAATTTCTATAGAATTTATGTACATTCATTATATTTTACTTCATATTGTGGAAAATTGCCAACATTTCTTATCCTGATAAACTAATTTAAGGGCTTTTATAGTAGTAGGATATTTTTTTTTCCATTTTGCATGCTCTACAATACCTAACAAAGTGTTCTCTGTTAGTAGGAGCTCAAACAATAATGAATGAATGATTTATGACTTCATAGAAAGAAACAAAGGAACAAAGAGCTTGTTGCTTCAATATATGTACCAACATATGGTACATATTGTATATAATCTCTAATTTTTGAAAGATTACTCGTAACCTTGACCCTAACTCTTATACAGAGAAAGTCTACAATCAATAATCAAGAGTATTTATTAAGCACCTACTATATGCCAGGTTCAGTACAGTTTGTGGTATATACAAAAAGAAGCAAAACATAATCCCTCCCTTCAAGGAATTCACAGTCTAATGGATGAAACAACCAACAAATTAAACAAAGTATCTACAAGATAAAGAGGAAATAATTAAGAGAGAGAAAGTACTGAATAAAGAGGGGTTGGGAAAACCTTGCTGGGATTTTCAGTGAGATGTAAATGAAGCTGAGAAAGCTCATGGGTATATATAAAGAATAACAATCAGAGAAAATTCTTAGAATTAAGATAAAATAGCTAATTCATGGAATAATCAGAAGGACTGTATCACTCTATCACAGATTATATGTCAGGGAGTAAGGAGGGAGCTAGTTTATGAAAGGCGTTGAATGCCAAACAGATGATTTTGTAATTGAGATAGGAAGGCACTGGAGTATATTGAGAATGGAGGGTGACATAGATATAATAGGTTTCTAGATCTTGGAAAACCCTACATCTAATGCAGCTTCTCCCCCAATCTCTCTGTGATTTGCTTGGTACATATTATACTATATATCATTAAACTATCCTTTCAGCTAGCTTAACAAAATCGATTTCAGTTGCAGAAAAAGCAGTAGATAAGACATGATGGAAAGTATAGTTGCTTGTCTTTTCAGCTTGGTGTACAGAATACATTGAAGTTAGATTGTCCTCAGCAACTTATTATTCAGAACAAACTGTGAACACTAGATTGCTCCCTTACTTAGAATTCAACCATTACATATGATTAACGAGTGGTAGCATTCCAATGTGTTTTGTCACATTATGGGATTCTATCAATCTGAACTGTTATTGTTAAATGCAATGAGCTCTGTGTGTAATAGCTGACACATTAGCACAGAAATGTTTTTTATGTTTTTTTTTCCTGTCATTAATGTATTGTTGAAGCTGCTTAAGACTTGTTTGCTTATACATAATGGTAGAAAAGGCATCCATAATTACTGTCATGGGGCTGAGTATATACCATCTGGTATGTAATAGAAATGTTTGCCTCCAAACTTACTAGAGCAGAATATATATATTCTGAGTCATTATTGTAAGGCAATTCATTCAAACTAATATCTTTAAGATAACTGTATGCTGCCTAAGCACATACTAATGAGAGTAAATATTTTTGAAGCTATCTTAATTTAAGAGAAAAAAAACAAAAACTTTTTCTTCCTCCACCAAAAAAAAAAAAAAGATGTTTTTCAATTAAAGGCATTTCATTTTTTATAAACAAAATTACAATGAAATTACTATTGGACGATAATGTAGTTTAATGAAAAAAGTTCTAGATATTCAAATTAAAGAAGCTGGTTTCAAATCCCTTCTTCTCTAGCAGTGTGATCTTAGGGAAAATATTGATATTTCTGGGTCTCACTTTCCTCATCTGTAAATTTAATGATTGAGTGAGTTACACATAATTTTCAAATATAAATTGAAAGAATGATCCTATTATATTTTTAGAGTACAGAAAGCATTTAAACAGCTCATTGCTTTACACACCACACACACACACACACACACACACACACACACACACTCACACACATTTTTCTTTTCTTCTCAGGTGATGGCCAAATATTGGCCAAAGATATGAAAGGGGTTACAGTGACTATAGTTTTGACATGCATGAGCAATGAACATTGTGAAATGTAGTGATGCATTTTTTGATCTTTAATTCATCAACTCTTAGAGTGGAAAGGGACCTCTGAGACCTAATCAGACATTTTCATTTTTCAATAAGGAAATCGAGAAATAAAGAACAGAATTGACCTACGTAAGGTCATATTTCAATAGCTGATCAAAGACCATAAACAAAGTCCCACATAATAACTGCTCTATCAAAGAGAAGAGAGTAGAGACCTTAGAGAGAGATCTATCATAAACAAGCTTATGATTCCTGTTCCTTCCTAATTGTTAGGAGTATCTTCTATCAACTACCTATCCTAATCTCACAATTTATTATTTATCTACTCTATTTTAATTTACATATCTATTTTTGATCTTTGAATCAGTACAAAGGATGTAAAGAAATTTAATACATATAATGTTCAATGGCTGAATATTTATTGCTTATTAGTGTTTTATACTTTGTTTTGTTTCACTATCTCAGTGAGCAATTACCTCTGCAACTTATTGTGGAAAGTAATCCAGAATAAATGTAGCTTGATTTCTAAATATATAGTAAAATATGCATAGCCATTTGTTACCATTCAGAATACAATTCGGTTTATTATATGATTTAAAATTTCCCACTTAAATGGCAAATTTCTAGTAAATGTCTACACACACACATAAAGCGGGCATTTTAGAAAACAAGTTAAAATTGCACCCTGCTATTTCCTAATAACTTATCATCTGTTCACATATAAGTAATTCTGGCAGGATGAGCCTATTAGAACTTTTTACATCAGCATGTCACATTTAGGCTCAGATTCAAGTAATGATTAAATGTCTCATGGTTGGCTCATTTCCAGTAATATTTCATTTAAATATATTCTAGGAATAGAAATAACACTATTGAGAGCATGTGCATATTATAAAGCAATATTATTTTAAATAACTTGTTCACTTATGTATTTATAGTACTTATACTTGATAGATTGGCCAACAAAACAAAATAGCCCCAAATAACTTCTCATAAAAAGAAAACCTAAGCAAAAGCTTTAAATAGAGAAATTGTGACAGGAGTACCTATCTGTAGAGGACTGCAGATAGGGGGAAATCTGAGAAAAGCATATTTGAAGAAAAGATACTTACAGCAGGGTGTTTACTCAGTGTGATTGATGAAATAATGGTTCTCTAATTCACATATACATAATACTTAGTATGGTAATGTAATGGTTCTACAATTGGTACATGCTCAGTGTGCTGTAGTGATGGAATTGTACTAAGATATTTTAGGGCTGAGAGGACTTGAAATAAGCAGACTCAAGTGTGTGTGAGCTGGAGCTCAGACTCCAGACTCCAGATTCCAGATTTCAGACTCCAGACTCCATCCTGCCTTCATCACTCCTCCACTAAGAACAAGGATTCAGACTCATCCAGAGATCCTGTCTTCTTCCTATCTTCCTTTTTGTACTTCCATTGTTTCCTAGCAAAAAAAGAAAAAAAGTAAAGATAAAAGATTTAACTGGTTAAAGTCTCCAACAATTTTTTTTCCCTTTGATGATAAATCTATATTGCTGTCATAATCACATATTATTTTGGTTCTGTATTTGTTACTCTGCATGTATTCATGAAAGTCTTTCCATGTTTCTCTGAATACTTCATGTAACCTGACCAAAACAAACAAAAAACTCCATTATACAGGATATTACTAATATATTTTTCAAAGAAATGCAATAGAATTTTAGGTTATACTATATGTTATCTTGTAAGAGACTGTCTCATGGCAAGTCTATATAAGGTAAACAGGAAATAGGAAATAAATATTTTGAGCTGTGGCTTTAAAACTGAGACCAAGTCAGTTAATTAATATTTGTCTGGATAATTTGGAATGATTTTTGGCGTCTCCAAGAGGGAACTAAGAGAATTTCTTTTCTGAAGATACTGAAAAACTCTATAAAAAGATTACTAGAGTTACCTGTCATCTTTGAGCATCTGGGGAAATATTTTAGAGAGAAATAATTTTGGCTCTTATTTTATGTAGAAAAGAGTCTATAAAGAATGCATCCTGAAATACAGACTTTAAGTATCAACTTGGAAAAACTTAATTGCTGTGGAACTATGATTCTGCAGTTTTTTTGGTGAAGTTTTTTTTCCCCCAATTTAAAATAAATTTATTGTAATTGATAAATGAGACTTCACAAAGTCTTACATGATTACATTGGAGGGTAATATTTTCAGTGAAGAAGTGTGAAGAAGAGTGAAGTTTGTGCTCAGCTAGCAACATAGAGAAAGTTACAACCACAGTTCAAAACATTCATCTCCTAAGACTGAATACCTTATACAGACTTGTAATGAGATAAGATTATTGTACAAAAACACTGAAGAGGTCTGATTATACAATGACAAAAAAAAAAACAAAAACTGTATAATTTTTATTATATTAAAGTATAATCATTTTATTGATCTTCATATTTTGCTGGAAAAGGAAAGGAGAGAACATGCTAGTTATTTTAAATTTCATTCTTCCCAATTCTTACAATTTTTGCATCTTGATGGGGTTTAAAAATTAATTCATGAAGAGACAGAGATAAAAACTGCTATATTTGGAACTTTGGGATGTATAGGAAAAACTAAATTGCAAATGGAGAGGAGTGGAAAGTTTAAAAGCTTTTAATTTTATACAAAAGATTTTATATGTCCAACAAATAAGACCTCTCTTCTGTTTTGTTTTTTCCCCTTGAAATCAAGAAAAATAGAGGAAAAAAAGGCCTTAATCTCCTTGCCATATAGTCTCATCATCCATGACTTATCATTTTTTCTACATTGTTTATCCATCTCTAGATATAACTATATTTCTATATATCTATATAGCCACCTATAGTTATGTCTTTACATAATGGGTTTAATAAGTTATATGACTGGTAACTAGGTAAATCTATAAGATACAGGTTGGTGATTGAGAGAGGAGAAAAAGTTGAAGGCGAGAAGAAATTTTCTATAATTATTATAAACTAAGTACAGGGCTTGACACTATTTAATTGTGTTATTTATATTATTTAATTATCTTTATATATGAAATGATACTTTAGTTTGACCCTGACAGCTCTCTTAAGAAATGTTGATATCTCCTTGCAATACTCACTGATCTTCTTGTCCATGAAATTACTGCATATGAATTAGTAGAAAATCTGAAAAAAAAAAAGATATGTATTTTGACTTACAGTGTAGAAATATATTATGTGAGAAGTACTGAGAAGTTAGGTTTTCACAGAATGTTGCATCCTTCAAGGTAATGTAAGATAATAAATATCACTGACCAAAGAGTTTTCAGAATTTGAGAAATTAAGGAAGATCAAGTGTCCATGAAATAATTGTCAATTTCTCAGAAACTTTGAGCAACATCAGGAATTCGGGAACTAGAAAGGCACAGGTGTACTCAGCCAATCAGAAAGAGGCTTGTGGTTTTGAGTAAATCACAAGTTTAAAATAATAGCCAATCTAGCTCAGACTGCACCTGCTTAATAGGATAATCGAATATTATACAACACACTTCATAGGAAGAGTTTTCCACCATATTTGAACATGGGATGTATAAAGAGGGAGGGGAGTATGCTTATACATATTTAGGAGGAAACATACAGTGGGTATAACAGGAAGATTGTAAACCAGGAAAGAATGGATCAATCCATTGGATGAAAGGAGGAGACTGCACCAGAGTTAACAGGTTTAAAGTTTCCCTTGCTTTTATGTTCAGTACATCCTCTTTCCAAAGAGGAGCAAAGCCTACTTTTGGCCAGAAACTTTAGGATGATTCCTTGAGATTTTTCTTTAATAAATTTTCTGTGATACCTGAATTTCAGTGTCAAATGTGTTTCTAACATGTTATTATAGTTGTGTGTCACAATTAATCTTGCTATTCCTTAATCATTGAATTTTATTTATTTTGTTTTTTTCTCACATTTTGCTTTTGAAATGGTGATGCTTTTAATATTTTGGCATATATAGTCATTTTTTTTCATTAACTTCCTTGTGGCATAAACCTCATAGGATGGTCCCTGAATCAGAGGATATAAATTGGAAAACATCTTTTTCATATAATTCTAAAATTTTACTATATTTCTTAAAAATACTCTTCAACAAAGAAGCAATAGAGATGAAACTGATTTTTATAATACTATTTATCAAGGCATCAACTTATTTATTGGATACTGATTTTACCTAGCTATGTATCAAACAACATAATATTACATATTCATATTTTTATATTTCAATATAGATGTCATCAAGTAGATACTCTTCTCCACTAGGAAAGATCAAAGTCAAAAATCTGCTTTCAAGTACTTGAAGGACTATCCTGTGAAAGAGTACTTAGAATCTGAATGGACTCAAAGCAAATAACTAAAAGCAAATAGGGAGTTGCAAACAGATGAATTCAAGCTTGATTAGAGAAAATAATCATTAATAGTTAGAGATGTCTAATTGTATAATGTGCTATCTTGAAAAATGGTGAATTGACTCTCATTGCTGGACTTCAATATTATAAAGAAATGAATTCTAAGCATTACTGATATGGGAAAAAAAAAACAGCTACAGAGAAATTATGAAGTACAAACACAGAAGTGAAAAAATTATAAAAAGGTAAACATGAATGAACAATGATGAAGGACTAAACAAGGATAAATGTGAACATTGACAAAGGGGAGATAAAAAATGTCCCTTCTGATTCCTATCATGTTATCGTCCTCAGGTGCATAAAGCAGGTCCAATTATATAAGGCTTAGTGGTGTTCCATAATGTCTTGATAATCTTAAGAAAATAACAGAATCATAAGACCACAAAATTTATGGCAGCAGTTAAGAGGTAACTGAGTTTGATCTTCTCTCCTTATAGATAAGGAAATTGAACGCTGGAGAAGTAGACTTCTCTTAGATTATATAGGTAGTAAATAGAGGAGCAATGTCTTTTAACTTCATGCTTAAGATACCACTATACCAAAAAGTCTACCTCATCTTACAGTAATTTGTATAAATATCTCATTTCCTCATTAGGTTTTCAACAGGTAAGGGAATGAATATTTTTTTTCATTATTTTTTTTTTACTCCAACTTTCTATTCCCATTACAAGTAATGATTTCTTGAATGAAGAAAGTGGTCTATTGATATTTATTGAATTAAGTAATGGTTTAATAATGTTATCCAGAAAGGAGAAAAAACATGATTAGATTTAAGTTTTTCTTGCTCTGAAGACTTTATAAATCCTTTAAAATTTGTAAGTGCATTACCTTCTAAGCATCTTATCAAAGCCATTTCTTAATAAATGGCTGAATTTCTTAATACTTACAATATTATTATATACTGGTTTGAATCTAAACAAATAAAATTATTTTCTCTAAATAGTTCTGTGATGATAAATTCATTATAATGAGTCATTTGAAAATTTGTTTTTTTTCTCCTTTGTGAGACTATTGGCTGCCTAAATTCTGTGTGGTAACCACAAGGCCATCATTTAGAAGATAATAAATTACATGGTAACAGAAAACCAAGTCTTTCATAAAGAATCATGCATTGTTGAGCATTGTTCAGAAAGGAAGTTAATAGCAAAGTAACTTTTAGTAGAATAAATAGAAACTAATAATAAAAGAAATACAATTTGGAAATAAGGATCATCTTTGCCTTGTGTAAGACTTTTGAATTCCATTGATTTCTATGACATGTAAACAGTATTCTCTTAAATTCTTAAATCTGTTTTATTTACTATTACTTTTTGATGTGTATCCTTCTCCTGGACCTGCTCCCCACCTTCCTATCTTTATTTATCCCGTTTTTAAGAACAGAATTGATCAAGTTTCCTACTAATTTAAACTCCAACATTAGAATACAAAAACTCTATTTGTATTTGTAAATAGATCTGTTTTATTTACTATTACTTTTTGATGTGTATCCTTCTCCTGGACCTGCTCCCCACCTTCCTATCTTTATTTATCCTGTTTTTAAGAACAGACTTGATCAAGTTTCCTACTAATTTAAACTCCAACATTAGAATACAAAAACTCTATTTATATTTGTAAAATTTGTAAATAATTAGTAAATGAGTTGTTAATTGGGGTTCATGATAGGAGTAAAAAGGAACCTATGTATAAAATATATGCATCTAAATGAGATTTAATGAAAACATTATTTACACTTACAACCTGGGTATGAAGAATTACACAATGCTTCATGTCTATGTAAAGTTAATTAATAATTGATAGTTGATTTGGAACACCAAAGATGCTTCTTGGTTTTCTCTTTTTATGTAGCAAAGGATCCATATCTGCAATTTGTCTATGTTGCACAAGTTATCCTTTCTGGTAGCATTTGGTGGGAAAAGAACATGTCATCCATTGTCTCTTCACCTAGATTTGACTGCTGGGATTATTACCATTGCTGAAGAATTGTCATTGTTGTAGAGGGCAAAAGATACAATAAACATAAGGAGAAAGATTGACTTATACCATGAAAAGTTCTGATAATTTATTGACCCCATGACTACAGAGATAAGATTCTGCTCTTATGACTTTGGATGGCCTCTGAAAACTGTTTTTTCATATCCCGGAGACTGATCCCTCTTACACTTAGCCAATTCTCAAAAGAAAACAAACAACAATGGTGCAAATGAGTTTGTTCATGAACTTAACTTGTTTTAACACAAATGTATTACTAAGCCAATAACTAGATAAATTCAGCTATATATGCAACAAACAATTCCTTCTAAGATTTTTGTACCATATTTCATGTATTATGACAACCAGCAGATTGTCAGAGGCTACAATAGATCCCAACTTACTCATTTCTCAATATACTTATCAGTTTCCTTACTTCAGAGATCATTTTTTTAATCAACAGCCAATCTAATCTCCTTGATGTTTTCATTCACATTCCATCCATCTCAGGGCTTTGACTGAAATCTGGATTTTCTCTTACTGCACTTCATTTGAAAACCTTTGTACTTACCCTACTCCTCAAAAATCCCAAAATAAACATGATAAACAAAAAATATTGTTTCCTATATCTTGTTCTATTATTTTTCCTCAAAAATCTTTATTCTTTTTGAGATAAATTCAATATTTCTGTGTTACCCTTTACTATTTCTTATTACTTCACTACCAACCTCTGTGTCATGATTCCAACTTTTTCAACTTATTTTATTTTAGCATTTGATTCAAAGCCTTAATGGCTATTCTAACTTTTATCATCATCCTAGAAAACTTTATTATGTTATGTTAATGACCCCTCTAACCAAATGACATTAGTTCTTTAAATTCTTCAAGTCCATGACTTCTCTCCCTATTTCATATTTCATCAACACTTGGATAAATCTATATGTTATATTTTACCCTCTCTCAGAATGGCACCCACTTTTTAAGATCCCAGAACTTTGATTTTATGACTGATATTTTTTTAATCTTTCATATTTATAAAACACCTTTAACTCCATTATGATGTCCTTGTTGATCACTTTTTCCCAATACATTTTCCCTTCTCTCACCTTTTTTTCTTTCATATTCAAAAAAGACCTCATAATTTTATATTTTAATGCCTCTTTCGCTACAGTTACATAATCATACCCCTCCTCTTTTCACTGCTTCTAAAATCTTAATTATCAAAGCTAATTAACCCTAACACTGTTCAGGACATGAAAATTCCTGTGACTGGGCCTCGGTTACCTCCCAACTCAGCTAAACCCAGAATTTTGTCATTTGTCATTTCAGATATGTTTACACTTTGCATGAAACAAATCTCCCCCAGAATCTTTCTTTGGTTCTTCTCCAATTGTCTCAGGAGGACTATTCTGCCCCAGCACTGATTTGTTTTTAGCCCTCTATGATCTCCCTGAAAAGAAATACTGTCTTGTTTTGGGGGAAAATATGGAGAGCTTGGAATTTTCTGACCTACTATGCCATCTTGCCAGAATTTTCTTTTTCTTTTTCTTTTTCTTTTTTTTTTCTTCCTTTCTTTTTTTTTTTTTTTTTTTTTTTGTCCTGTAGAAGCTTACAGTTTAATGAGAGAAGGATGTAAGTGATCCAGTGATGGGAGTTTCCTATCTCAATGTAGTCCAGACCATTTTTGGAAATTCTAATTGTTAGGAAGTTTCTTTTTTTTCTTTTTATTTAATAGCCTTTTATTTACAGGTTATATGCATGGGTAACTTTACAGCGTTAACAATTGCCAAACCTCTTGTTCCAATTTTTCACCTCTTACCCCCCACCCCCTCCCCTATGCTTGCCAGAATTTTCTATGAAATTTTTCAATTTCTATTTTAACTCAAATTCTAAGATATTAGAGAAATATTCTTTTATGAATTCTTGAAATACATGTAGATTTTTTCTTTGTTCATAGATTTTACATAGATTGGTAACTCCTAAATTATTTCTCCTCTTTTTTTTTTCAAGATCAGTTGCTGTTTCATGGAATATTTCACATTTTCTTCTGTTTTCATCCTTTTGACTGTGTAAATCTTTTTATATTTAATGGAGTTATTAGCTTCTACTTCCCTGATTGTAATTAAAACAAAGTAAAAACACAATCAAACAAATAAATTATAACAACAACAATAACACTATTTTCTAGCATTGGAAATCCTTTTCTATTTGCCTAATTATGTGAAGTTATTTTCATAAATTAAGTTTTGCACCTTTTTTATAATTTGGTCACTTCTGCTTTTAAAAATGTTATTTTCTTCTTTTATCACATTATTTTTGTCTCTTTTATCACATTGTTTTTGTCTTTTTTTTATCACATTGTTAATGTCTTTTCATAATAGCCTTTACTTTAATCTCATTTATTTAGTCAATTCTTCCTCCACTATTCTTATTTGATTTTGAAAATAACATTTTATTTATTAGGGGGATTTTTGTTGGGTTTGTGTCTAAACCACATTTTTCTGCCTTTGTTTATAGTTGTTTTGACATCATTGTCTTCTTCTCTTACTATGTTAGTTTTTATGATCAGATTTTTTTGTTATCATTGTTTGCTCATTTTTTCATCCTATTTCTTCACTTTTAATGTTTTGTTAAAATTGGGATTTGTTCCTAATATTGTTAGGCAGGGAGGTCACTATTCCAAACTTCTGCTTTGGATCTATATTTTCTTCCACAACTTGCCCAAAATGGAATTTTCTTTTCATGCTTGGCCATGTATAACTGAAATAAAATTGATAAATTTCAAAGGGAGAGAGGAGAGAATTAAAACTAATTTTTTAATGAATGTTAAATACTATTTTATGTATAATTAGGAAAATAGTATTAAAGAAAATCAAAGATTTGGGGGAATAATTTACAAGCAAGACAGTTCCAGAAAACCTGGGAAGTCTTATATGAACTGTTGCAAAGTTTTTGATTGATTTTACGTGTATAATAGATATAACTGCTTGCCCTCTTAAACAGTAGTATGGCTGTGGAAGAGTGGGGGGAGAATTTGGAAATTATTTTTAAATTAATATTTAAATGTGATTAAGAAATATTTAATTAAATATGCTATTTTTTAACATGGGAGAATTTGGGGTGCTAAAATTTAGTATTGCAACAGTTTGGCAAATTATGCATACTACTTGTTTCTAGGGCATTGATATTTCTCCTTTCTTCCCATTTACATTGAACACTCTGCCAATGGATTACTTAAAGAATCAATACATGTTGTATTCTATTCAGTGCTAAGTTCTAAGAGCTGAACTCTGTTCCAAGAGCACCTTCTTTCCCCAAAGTCCTATTCATTTTCTGCTACTTGTCCAATTATTTTATCCTCTAAATACTTAATTTCATGAGACTAGAAAATATAAGACAACTTATATTTGTTGTTGGTTTTTGTTTGTCTATTTACCTATTTTCATACTGTACATTTTGAGATCTAACTACCAAATCTTGGGGTCTTCTTGATAATTTCTGGGTTTTTTTTTTTCATTTCATCTCTCAAATTTATAGTCTATGGTACCTAATTACTAGAGTTAACCTAGTTTATTACACTGTAACTCACATATTTTGCCAATAGACCAATATTATCAATCTCAATCTGAAATGTCATGCGAAGATAAGACTTGTCTAGACTACTTCCTCCAAACCATATTCATCTTATTTCTTATATCCTGATGCAAAGATAATCTGTTTTGAGGAAAAAAAATAATAAATCACCAAACACATCTCTGATTTGATCTTCCAAATAATTAAAGATGAAGAAAGTAGTCATAAATAAATAATAAGGCTAAAGTAAATATTTTAAAGCTGGGATTAATCTTCATTGAAAAATTATAACCATTAAGCAAATTATTTTTAAGAAATATAAAGGGAGGATCAAATAGAATATTAAAAAATAAAAGATAAAAGTAAATATAAATAACTATGAGATGATGATACATGTAAATTGACTATTTTAGTAATTTAAAATATAAATGAATTAAGCTCCCTAATTAAAAAAGAGAGAAAGTAAGAATAATTTAATAAAAATAAGAAATACGGTAAGGAAATATAATAACAAAAATTTGCAAAGTAATTTGGGGATGGAGTAGAAGTCAACTTTAAGAATTTAAATTCAACAATGTATTCAGCATTTCATCATTATCTTTTGGGGTCAGTTTTCACTATTCTTTTTAATTTATAAAGGAATGTGAAAAAAAAATACTCTTCAATCTTTCCGATGATATCTATTTTAATTTTTTTAAATTTTCTTTAGATATCTGTTTTCCCTTTTGTAATTATCTCTATATCATTTTGAAGAATAAAAATTATTTCCCTCTATTTATCATGGATAAAAGTTAGTATTTTGAATCTTCTTTTTTAATTTTTAAAAATAATGCCTGTTATGCACACTTAATATGTTATTAATATATTGATTGACATATATTCAGTGGGAACGTTTTCTGGTATAGTCATAAAATGCTGGCTTAAATACTTTTCCCAATAAGCTGTTTTCCAAATTCTATAGGTTGTCTTTTTTCATCAAGAGATTCTAGTATTAATTAAAATGTTAACCTTCTAACTTCACTTATTTAAATTAAATCGGGGGGGGGGAGACTATAAGTGTTAGTCTTGCTATATTCCATTTTTTAAAAAATAGTTATAATCCACATAAATCCTCAGCATTTTTATACATCACTAACAAAATCCAGCAGCAAGAGATACAAAGAGAAATTCCATTTAAAATAATTTTTGATAATATAAAATATTTGGCAATCTATCTTCCAAGGGAAAGTCGAGAACTATATGAACTAAACTACAAAACACTTTCCACACAAAATAAGTCAGATCTAAATAATTACAAAAATATCAAATGCTCTTGGACATATCAAGCAAATATAATAAAGATGATAATACTTCCTAAACCAATGTGTTTATTTATTTAGTGCTATACCAATCAGACTCCCAAGAAACTATTTTACTGATTTATAAAAAATAACAACAAAATTCATCTGGAAGAACAAAAGGTCAAGAAATTCAAAGGAATTAATGGAAAAAAATGCAAATGAAGGTGGCCTAGCTGTACCAGATCTAAAACAATATTATAAAGCAGAGACCATAAAAACCATTTGGTACTGGCTAAGAAATAGAGTAGTCAATAAGTGGAATAGGTTAGGTTTACGGGAAAAAATAATCAATGACTATAGTAACCTAGTGTTTGACAAAATCAAAGACCCCAGCTTTTGGGATATGAATTCTCTATTTGGCAAAAACTGCTGGGAAAATTGGAAACTAGTATAGCAGAAACTAGGTACTGACCCACATATAACACCATATATCAAGATAAGGTCGAAATGGGTCCATGATCTAGACATAAAGAGTAATATGAGCAAATTAGACAAACATAGGATAGTTTACTTCTCAGCTCTGTGGAGGATGGTAACAAAATTATATACTGATCAATTCTGATGGACTTAGCTCTCTTCAACAATGAGTTGATTCAAAAAGTTCCAATTGTTCTGTGATGAAGAGAGCCATCTACTCCCAGAGAGAAGACAATGGGAACTGAGTCTGGTTCATGAAATAGAATTTTCACTCTTTTTGTTCTTGTTTGCTTGCATTTTATTTTTCTTCTCTCTTTTTTTTTCTTTTACTAATTTGATTTGATTTTTTCTTGAGCAGCATGATAATTATATACATATGCATGCATATATTGGATTTAACAAATATTTCTACCATGTTTAACATGTATTGGACTACTTGCTATCTAAGAGAAGGCATGGAGAAAGAGAGGGATTGGAATACAAGGTTTTGCAAGGACTAATGTTGCATATTCAAAACATGCATATGTTTTGAAAAATATAAAGCTTTAGTTAAAAAAAAAGAAAAGTTAAAGGATAGATAATTTAATAAACATCAGGATAATTAAAATATATGAACAACCACCAAAATTTTTAGTTTTCTTAGGGGGAAGATTCTGGGAAGATGATGGAATAACTTGGTAAATTTCAAGCTCTTCATATTTCCCCCAACAAAAAGAACAAATTTGTGCCTCAGTGTGAACATAGATTGGGGAAAAGTCAAAAAGACTTGTGGCACAACTCAAGAAGATCCCATGCCAAGAATTAACCAGTGTGAAATTCAAACATCTCCCACTAGTTTCACCAAAACACCAGATGAGGACCATTTGGGCTATCTGGGTTTGACTGATGCCTCTCAAAGACCCACAGAAACTTTCCCTTCCCAGACTGTGTGATGTGTTAGGGGTGTGAGTCCTGGAAGACTAAGTAAACCTCTGCTGATGAGGAATGCCACGATCACATGTGCTTCAGGGACACAGCCCTAAGCAAGAAGTAATCACCTTAGCGCATGACTGAGGAACAATGGAGCAGGAACACTCTTGACTATGAGCACTTACATGAGAGTGGAACTGTTAGTTCAGGATTCCAGGTCAGAGAGAAGAGCTGAAGTGAAGCTAGAGGCACCAACTCCTCATTCAACATTTAGAGTTTAAATTAATGCTTCTCTTTTAAAAAGTGAATGGTCAAAGTAAAAAGAACCCAACTATAGAAAGTTATGAGAATAGGGAAGACCAGAATTCATCTTCATAGTAGGACACTGAAGTAAAACAAAACAAAACAAAACATAATGTTTCTACTTCGAAAATAACATTATGTGACTCACTTTCCAGAAAAAAAAAAAAAATTATAGAAGATCTACAAAAAGAATATAAAACTCAAACAAGAGACATTAAGGAAAAAACTTTAAAACAAACTAAAAAACAATCCAAGAAAAATAAGAAGATTATGAAAATTAATTAACTACAAAAGGAGATGTAGAGTCTTCTAGGCAAAATAAACTCTTCAAAAATTAGAATTGGGCAAGGTGAAACTAGTAAAGCTATAAGAGATCAGGAAATAACAAAGAAGAACATAGAAATGAAAAAAAAATAGAACAGAATGTGAAACATAAGAAAAACAACAGATTTGGAGAACAGCTCAAACAAAGAAAATATAACAATAATTGGACTGAAAGCTGTGATCAAAAAAAAGAACATAATGCCTACATAATGCAAGAAATAATACAAGAAAGTATTATGAACCCAACTACAAAATACCTTTCATACAGATAAAGTTAGATCTAAAGATTTAGAAGAATATCAAGTGCTCATGTATAGATCAAGCTAATATAATAAAAATGACAATTCTATCTAAATTATTCTACTTATGGAATGTCACACTAATTAAAAAGACAAAGACATCTCTTTATAGACTAGGAAAAAAATTTAACAAAATTCATCTAAAAGAACAAAAGATCAATAATTTCAAGGGAATTAATGAAAAAAATGCCAGTGAAGTTGGCCTAGCTGTGCAGACCTAAAACTATATTTATTATATAGCAGCAGTCATCAAAACAATTTGGTATTGGCTAAAAAATAGAGTGTTTTTTTTTTTAATAGCCTTTTATTTACAGGTTATATGTATGGGTAACTGTATAGCATTGACAATTGCCAAACCTCTTGTTCCAATTTTTCCCCTCCTTCCCCTCCCCCCCCCCAGATGGCAAGATGACCAGTAGATGGTAAATATATTAAAATATAAATTAGATACACAATAAGTATACATGACCAAACCATTATTTTGCTGTACAAAAAGAATCGGACTCTGAAATATTGTACAATTAACCTGTGAAGGAAATCAAAAATGCAGGTGGGCAAAAATATAGGGATTGGGAATTCAATGTAATGGTTCTTAGTCATTTCCCAGAGTTCTTTCGGTGAGCATAGCTGGTTCAGTTCATTACTGCTCCACTGGAACTGATTTGGTTCATCTCAAAAAATAGAGTAGTTGTTCAGTGGAATGTTAGGTTGACAAAACACAATATCCAAAGAATATAGTAATCTTATGTTTGATAAACACAGTACTCCATCTTCAGGGATAAGAACTCACTAATTGACAAAAATTGCTGGGCAAACTGAAAATATTATCGCAGAAACTAGGCAATACAAAACACTCTATACCAAAATAAGGTCTAAATGTATTAATGATTTAAATATAAAGGTTAATACTATGAATAAATTTAGAGAACAAAGGATAATTTAGCTCACAGATTTGTGGAGAAGGAAGGAATTTATGGCCAAAGAAGAGTAGAGAACATTATGAAATGCAAAATGAATAATTTTGATTACATTAAATTAAAAAGTTTTAGTAAAAAGCGAAACCAATGAAGGCAAGATTAAAATGGAATCAGAAAGCTGGGAATTTTTTTTTTTTTTTACAACTAGTGTATTTGATAAAGAACTCATTTTTAAAATATATAGAGAACTGACACAAACTTATGAAAATACAAGCGATTCTCCAATTGATAAATGGTGAAAGGATATGAACAGACAATTTTCAGATGAAGAAATTAAAGCCATTTCTATTCATATGAAAAAAGTGTTCTAAATCATTATTGATTAGAGAAATTCAAAATAAGACAATGCTGAGGTACTACTTCATTCCTCTCCAATTAGCTATGGTGACAAAAAAGATGATAATAAATGTTGGAGAGGATGTGGGAAAACTGTGACTCTAATGTATTGTTGGTGGAGCTATGAATTGATACAATCATTCTGGAAAGAAATTTGGAATTATGCTCAAAGGACTATCAAACTATTCATAACCTTTGATCCAGCAGTGTCTCTACTACATCTGTATCTCAAAGAGACCATAAAAAAAGGAAAAAACACCCACATGTGCAAAAATGTTTGTAGCAGTCCTTTTTGTAGTGGTAAGAAACTGGACACTGACTGACTGCCCATCAGCTGGGGAAAGATTGTGGTATAGGAATGCAATGGGTTCTTTAAGAAATTTATTGTTCTCTAAGAAATACTTAGGTTGATTTCAGAGAAGTCTGGAGAAACTTACATGAATTGATGCTAACTGAAGTGAATAAAACTAGGAGAATATTATACAAAGCAACTGCGATGGACTTCGTTCTTTTCAACAATGAGATGATTCAGGTTAATTCCAACAGACTTGTGATGAAGAGAGCCTTCTGCATCTAGGGAAAGAGTTATGGGGACTGAATGTGGATCACAGCATAGTTCTTTCACCTTTTTGGTTGTTTTTGTTTTTGTTGTTGGCTTGCTTGTTTTTATTTTTATTTCTCATTTTTTTTTCCTCTTTGATTTGATATTTCTTATGCAGCATAATAAATGTGGAAATATGTGTGGAAGAATTGTACATCTTTAACCTTATATTGGATTATTTGCTGTCTTGGAGAAAAGGAAGGAGAAGTGAAGGAGAGAGAAAAAATTGAAACAAGGTTTTGCAAGGATCAATGTTGAAAACTGTCTTTGCATGTATTTTGAAAAATGAAAAGCCATTATTTTTTTTTTTTTTAATGGTAAGAAACTGCATATTCTCATGTCCTCAAATAAAAAAAAAAAAGACATAACCAAGACTCATTGAGATTCCTTACTCACTAGTATTCTTTACAATCTTATTCAGAGCTGATACAAAAAATTATAATCAGAATGACTATGCATCAGATGATTCTAATTTCAAAAAGGAGAAAAGATGAACACTTATATATGAATCATTGAGAGAAAAACAAGGCAATACATAATTAAGTGGTTAATTGTCTGATGTAGAATAAATTCTATATGAATTCAGAGAGGAATCAGCACAGGCTGAAAGATCTCAGAAAGACTCCATGTAGGAGATGGAATTTGAATTGGAATTTGAAAAATCAGTAGGTTTTGTAAAGTAGAGAGTAAAAGAAAAGGAGAGTATTCCAAGAAGGAAGAAAGGGATTTGAAACAGTATAGAGGCAAGAACAGACATAACACATTGGTAAGAGAATCAGGTGACTTGTCACACTAAAACTGAGAATATATTTTCAATCAATGTTGGGAAATAATTCTGGAAGTCTTTGAAAGTTAAGCAGAGAAAAATCAAATAATAGATAATTTTTAGAATTGTTTATTTTTATTTCTTCATGTATTTTATTATGTTGAATGTTGACAATAGTTGACAATTCTCTTATTTGAATGTATTTATGATATGGCTTCTCTCCTACAATTTCTAAGAAAAATTCCATTTTCTTTTATTTGTGACTTAATACCTAAATGTGTCATCTACTTGGGGAAGCTTTAAGATTTCATTTGAAATTTACTACATATTTTAGAGATTTCACCTGACTACTTTATTCTATGAAGAGATATATGCTAAATTGGCACAAATTAAGAACTTGTTAGTTATCTATATCAATTATTTCAGCATTTTTCTGCCCTAATCTTCTTTCTATTGATAAAACAATTACAAACAAAAATTATAGAAATGAAAGAAAATGGTATGTTAAATAGAAGAATCTGATATTAATAGCAAGATTTTTTTATAAAATTAAAAGGATATATAAAAACTTCCTGGATGTTCCCCATGCTTTTTCACTAAATAGTTTCTGTGTCAAAAAAAAAAAGATAACATAAGGTAAAATTACTATAGAAACTATTGATACAGCCTATTTCATGGTACATTGTGCTTTAAAATACTATAATCCCAGTTGGCTGTAAACAATGTGATTTTCTGGAATTCACTTGCACAGAAGAATTTCAATTCTTATCCAAGTTAAAACCATTTTTTTTTCTTGTTCTATAGGCTTATACACAATATATACTTAAAAATCTGTTATAAGTAAAATAATTCATCTTACTTAGCAAATTTCAAAGCTTAAAGACATCAATGATTTATAATTAGGAAACAATCACATATTTCTGGTTTATCTCTTTTTTATTTTACAATAATTCAGAATGACTAATCAATCCAATAATAATTTATTATAGGAAAAGAAAAAAAAGATAGAAAATAAAGAACAAAAAAAAGATGGAAAAAAGAGGGAAGTCATCTATGACCAAACCAATTAAAAGTATTAATTCTGATTCAATACAGAAGAAAAGAAATCAGTGATATACCCTAATCCTCAGAAATCATTAAAGTTTTTATGATAATGCCTGAGCTCAAATTAGTTTGTGATTTAGAATTCATATTTTTGAATCGTATTTTAAAATGACATTATATACAAAGTGAAAAATTAAATCAAAACTCAAGGTCTATCAATGTCAACTCACAATATATCATTAGAAATTTTACAAAAATCTGAGCTCAAATTAATCTTTAGTTATTAACAGTGCTGAGATGGCCTCCTGAAAAGGTGCTGATAAAGATAGTGAAGTTGTCTATTGAGCAAAGGGATTTAGCAAAAATGAAATATATCAAAAGGCAAAACTTTAGGTTCATTTCAGGCTCTTTTATAGAAGATGGCATTTTTTTCAGGTTTGAGAATTCAATAATATATACTGTCATTTTTAACACTGTCTTCCACAAGCAAAAATATTTCTTTCTTATAAACTTTGTCTAAAGTATTACTCTTTTGGGGCTCATCAGTGGTTGACACTATCTAGCAATGTATTTTTCATTTCTATTTACTTTATAAAATAACCTTTCCTTTACATAAAAATATTGGTCAAAGAAAACTGCTTTAAAGGATGTCATTCATTTAGTGAATAGATTATCTATGAATGATTGTAAAGTATCATTACTGGAATCATCTGTTGGTAATATTTCCCAGTACAGCTTGTTATAAACTTTGGAATCTAATTAATAGGCCAACAGGCAAGGAGTTACATCAAAATGTATACCATAATAGTAACCTGTTTTGTTTTGTTTTCTTCATGAAAAAGTGAATTGAAAACCTATTACTGACTCCCAGAAAATTTCCTCTTACATTTATTTTTTCTCTTTCCATATTTTCCATATATTATTCCATTTGTCCACTAATTATTTCCTATTTCCTTTGTGTTCTTCTTTTTCTTTGCAACCCCTAACTGACCATGTGCATTTCTGAATGTTTAACCTCTGGGCTTATAAATTTTCCCCTTTTGTAGAACTAATCCTTTTTCATGGTTTCAGTTATGTTAATATTTCTAAAATTTTGATCAGGCAATTAAAATTTTATATTTCTATCTACCCACTGAGCATTATCAAATGAATGCACTAAGAATCAACTCAAGTTTTTCATGTCCAAAATTAATTGACATCTGTATCTTCAAAAAAAGATTCCCTGCTTATAACTTTAACAATAGCACCACTATTTTACCTGAATCTACAGCCATATTAGTCTTTTACCTTTTCTTCATATTCTATACTGAGTAGAATTGGATTGAGAATTGTAGAAATAATCAACATCTTCATCTTAGAGGTGAGGAAACTCAGGACCAGGAAAGTTAAACAAGTTGGCCAGTACCATACATGTGGTAAGTGGGCCAGGTTTTTTCACTCTAAATCTAGTGATATGTATGTTCATATGCATAAATATACATAATATATATGTGTGTATGTACATGTGTATATATGTAGGTATGTGTGTGGACATAATTGTGTATATATATATTTGTATATATACACATACATATATGTATGTATACATATATAATTGCCATTTTCAATTTATTTTTCTTTTAAAATATATTTTTTATTTGTCTTATCTACTCCATTCTCACAATTACCATCTGGGTCTAGGTTCCCACCTTGATGTTTTAATCTTCCATTCCACCATTATTCAATATTTATACTTTATGCTTATTAGACCAAATATCAAATAGCATCCTATCTTTGCAAAAGTGAGTATAGTAGAAGAGACAGAATGATAGACCTGGAATTAGAAAGATGAGTTCAAATGCCACCAATGACATCTACTAATTATATAATCATGGGCAAATCACTTAAATTTTCTGAATCTTTGATTGCTTATATGTAAAATGAGAGAAAAAGTATAATGCCTTAATTACTTCACAAAGTAAGGATGAAATCAGGCATGCAAAGTGCTTTTTCAAATTTAATTTAATTTCAAATGTTAACTATTTTATTATTATTATTATTATTATTGTTTTGCCTTATCCAACCCACTCATACGTGGAATGCATAGACACATATACATACATGCACTTATGTATATACATTATATATTTGTATGGTCCTATCTTGATGTCTATGTATATATGTGCACACATATACTTATTTATGTACATAGATTACACACATGTGTACATGTGTATATATATGTACAAACATGTGTGCATATGAATCATTAGTCTACCATTTAATATATTAGTTATCATTCATAACTACATATTATCATCAAATGTGATGAGAATATTATCTATCCTTTAATTCTTATGAGTGATAAAAAATAATATTAAATAGCACAGGGCCAAAGACAGATAATGTGGTCATTCCACTGTGAACCTTCCTCCAAGTTGTTTTATATATGTTAACTATTACTTTTTTTTGCATTTTATTAATCATTCGTTACAAATATATCTAAGTATTATTGCCTAGCAAAAAAAAAAAAAAAAAAAAAAGGAAAAAAAGATGCCTAGCACCTTTTCATCTTGTCTACATAGACAACATAGTCTCTCAAGGGGCTTTGAATCAAGATGAAGCCTCAGATAATTATAACAGCTAATAATAATGCAGTGAGAAGAGTAAAATTTTATAGTATGCAGAGCAATGCAAGGGAAGGTAGATCACTCTTCTGTTTTTTCTAAACCCCTGACATGAAAGCCAGAAACATATAACATTAATTAATACCATTCCACTGATCACTAGAAGAATAAGTATGAACTAAAATTGAGACTACAAAAGAAAATTGGGTGATATGTTAAGTTATTATTGTGTGTTGATGAAGAACCTAGCTTAAAAAAGAATGGTGTCTCCCACTGCATCCAAGGCTATCCTCACTCATTCTGATCTATATTTTGTTACGAGGACCAGATGACTCTGGAGGACAAAGTGAGAATGGGGACTTTGTACATCCCTGCTTCACTTATATCCAATTTACTGGCATGCTATGGAATCATCTCCCTGATGTCATGGTCCTCTTCAAGAATGAAGGGCAAATAACCTATTAATGTTATTATTATTAATTAATAATGTGAGCAATAGAGCTCACAGAGAATTAGATCTTGAGTTGAAAGGGTCTATACAGAGCATTTAATCCAACCCTTTTATTTTACAGATGAGGGAATGAAACCCTGAAAGGCCACTGAGATTTCAGGTAAGATTCAATTTCAATAACATGAAGTTAACATGCTTTTCATGGTTACTGCCCAGTAACTGATGGACAGTATGTTTAATTCTTTGATACGCATCCAATTTGAATATATCCTAAAGAACCCAATCTGTTTTATAGACTATTCTGTGGCAAGAGAACATGTACAAATGTCACATATTAGGGGCAGACATAAATGGATTGCAATTTCCATGAATTGAAAAATTACAAATTTGGATGAGATCATAGATATATAAAATATAAAGTGATAAAGCTTAATTAGTTTGTTTTTTTTTTTTTTTTCTGGCAGCTACTGATAAAAAGTCAATTTCGTTATTTCTAATGCCATTTTCCTTTGGTCTCCTATTTTCATTTTGCCAAACATATAGGCAGAACTTCTAATTACTAGCTAATTCAATAGTGTAACATTTTTCAAACACACTTTTCAAGCTAATTGTGAATTGAAAGGCTTGAGTCATTGGTTCAATAATAGGAGAGAAGGCGATTAGCTTAGCTAGAAAATGGTGTGGTGAAGACCAAAAGAGAAGCAGTTAGCAGACAATCAGCTTTGTATTTTGCAGATGTTCCTTAATGGATCTATGACACCAAAGTATGCCTTCCAAAATTATGAGTTACCTGAAGTACATAGGTGCTCTTGGGTCCTTGCCTGACAGGTTTCTCTCTATAGCAACTCTTTCCTAATATACTAAATTCATTACTGGGAGTCTGTGACCTATTTCTATGAGTAGATTATGTTGTATTTATTGCTATATTCATTCTAAAATATGAATATCTGTGATATTACTATTTATTATTAAATAAAGGGTTATGTTTAAAAATTAAACATGTCTTTATTATGAGAGTCTGGTATGTAGAAATGGAAGTACACCAGTAGGAGTACAAGAGCCTAGGTGATGAGTATAAGCATTGTCTTATCCCACAACAGGATAAGGATCCTGCAAGATTTTAGGTGGAACCTTATGATACTAGTAAATTTCCAGAAACTAAGCCTGCTAATGTGACAGCAGATTTAGATAAGTGATCTGACTCAGAGAGAGAGAGAAAATGTAGAAAAGGTAGATGAGTGGTCCACATAAAGAAATGTACTACACACTCATCCCTTCATGGAAGCTCATATTAGGTAATTACCATACAGGTTTTACATTTTTTTATATGCAACTTGGATACAAAATATATACAAGCTAAAGAAGTGGATGGGGTGAGTATTGAACACTAGTAGCTGAAGTGTAAAAGATGGTTTTTGAGCTGAAATTTGAAAAAATTTAAGGATTTAGGTGGTAGAAATGAAGACCAGTTCATTGCACTCATGCAGGGACCACTGACATGAATACACAAAAAATAGGTGGAAAGGTGTCATGTATGAGAAAAATTAGTTTGTTTGTACTCCATTAGACATCAAGGTGAATAATGTGAAATAATAATAGAAAGCTAGATTAAGAACAAGGTCTTAAATGTAAAAGAGAGAAGTTGATATTTGACCTATGAAGTAATAGGAAGCTAATAGAGTTTATTTAATACAGTGGATATATAAATGATCTTGCACTTAAGAAAAATGACACTGGTTGCTATATGAGACAGTGAAATCAGAGTTAAGAGAAGAACCAACAGAGAATACTCTCATGAAAATGCAGATTAAAGAGAGTTTCATTGAGAAAAGGGTAATCAAAAACAATAAAATTTTTAATGTTTTAGAAAGGGTTTGAGAAAAGATAATAAGGCAAATAAAAAAAAGATCATTTTTGGTTTGAAAATTAAGGTATATGATGATTTTGGATAAAGTAGTTTTCATGGAGTGATAAATCAGAAGTCATTTTTTAAAAGAATAGCAACAGAATAAAGTTAAGGTAACAGAGTATAGGTAGGTTTAAGGCAGCTTACAAACTGTGTCCTTCTATAGCAAAAAATAATACTTTGTAATATTATCTAATGTGCATTTTTTAGTATATAGGAATTTTCATGTTGTGGTGTGGCAGAAACAAAAACAGCATAATGAAAAACAGAGTAGTATGAGGTGAAACAGTTTATAACTACAGTTTTCTTTTCCCCCTACTCAGAAGTGGAATAAAATGCTTGTTTTACAAAAGCATAAATGCTAAAGCGTATTACTGCACAATCTAGCATAAATTGCACATAAAGGTTTTCCTACTTTTTGAGAACATGGCTGTTTCCATCCAGAGAACCAGCTTTGAGGACATTGCTTCAAAGCAGTTGTAAAGTTTATTAACAGATATAAAGAGAATCAAAGTACCAGTTTCGTTCTCATATCTGTGAGCTTTGAAACATAATTGAGTAGCATAGGTGTGAGACCTATACTAATTTAGCTCTGTTTAGGTATCTGATACAGGAGGCAACAGTTTTGCCCAAAATTAACAAATTGGTTCAGTCTTAAGATCCCATCAATTGGAACTGGGGAAACTATTTTGAATGCAGATGTGAATTGCATATGTAATTTAAATTTTTTGAATGTTGCCTGTCATACTTGAGGGGTTGACATAGCTATTTTGTGTCAAAGCAAGACATATGATCTAGTTATCTTGACTCCAAGGTCAACATTCCATCCATTATGCCTCCAATATACACATGATATAATGTTTGCTTTTAAATATGAGATAATTCAGTTAGATTTTATTCAATTTATTTCAAATTGATAAATGAAGATTAGCCCTGTATTGAGTGCCCTGGGAATAGCAAAAAGAGATATAACATTTGATCTCTTCTCAAGAAATTGCAACTTACTGGAAACAAAGGAAATCATTAGAGAACAATATAAAACAAATATTAAGTGCAAAAGTGCTTGGTGCAGTCCATAAGTACTAAAGCCTATTTAATCTTTGGGTTTTATATTGATCTCATCATATAAATTTTAAAAAAAAAGCAATGTATTTTAAAAGACTTCAGTGTGAGTCTGTCCTTGTTTGTTAACATTTACTATGACCTTTGCCATCACTTCACTTCTCCATCCCTCATTTTTCTCCTCTAAACCATAGATTAGAACACTTGAAACTATCAAACCCATCTATTTTGCTGTGAGGAAAATCATTTATAAATCTTAAAATTATTCTATAAGTGTGAGTTATTGTTACAGCTATTTAATTATCATTGTTTAAATTAAATAGCCATTCATGTGTTTTATAACTTAGTTCCCTAATAATTACCAGTATATGAAAAGAATATATGCTATTGAACTCTTATGTCAGGGACTTTCTGTCTTTATACCTCCCCTAGTCCTAGAACAGTAAATTGCACAAAGCAGGTATTTAATCTTTTAATTGACGATATGTATCTTTATATTCCCAAATGATGCCCAGTGCTTGGTCAGATTTAGCAAGTAGATAAATAGGTAGGTAGGTAGATATAAATATGAATATAGATATACTTTATATATATATATATATATATTTCTTTATTAAGTGATTGATAGTTTCATTCAAATTCTCATTTATCTTAACTATAAACAAAACATACAAAAGATAAATTTTTGTTTACTTGCTCAGAGGGGTCTTTAGATTAAGGGAAATAGGATAAGATTTGTAGAATAATGAGAAAAGATTAAAGGGGGAGGAAAGTGAGGGGAGAACGTAAGGGGGGATCTATGGGTGGGGGGAAAGTTAAGTAATAGCAAGGCAAGTTAAGAAGTAGAATTAAAGTGTAAGATTTAGCAGGGATAGGAATTAAGAGATATAAAAAACCCTATGTAACAAGGATCAGAAGTATAATTCATTAGAAAAAAAAAGTAGGACTAGGAATCATTGATCTCCGACAAAGTCAAACTTAAGAGATTGAAGAGAAATCTACATTATAGGATAGGCATATTAATACCATTTTATTAATAATAATATTAACAATGATATTATTATGTTCACATGTATAGTAACATGTATGTGTATAGGTGTGTGTATGTGTTTATATAAATATAAATATATGGGTATGAATATATTTGCCTGAGCTCAACTGTAGCTTGTTTGGGGGGGATAGTGGGTAATAAAGGGGAGCAGGAAGAGTAAATGCACAGCAAAGAACAAAAGAACAATCTTTATGGAAGCAAAAAAAAAAAAGGTGGAAAATCATCAACAATAATCTCTTCTATTATTATATAAGCTGTCCTGAAATTGAAATATATTCGCACATATTTTGAATCCTTCCTGATGTCCTGCCAGGCATATGAAAAAAATTTGTTTTTGGTTCCTTTTTATGTCTTTTTTTTTCTTATTTTCCATTTTAAAGAACTTATAAAGAAATTATTCTCTTTGTTTGCTTATTTTCCCCAATCTTTTTTATCCCCTTGGTTGTGTCTCACTGAATGTCACTTATGAAGCTTCTGTATCAGTAGTCAGGGACATTTACAATTCTCTGGAATCCTTTTGGTATCACATCAGGCTATTAGTCTTCATGAAAATTCTAGAGGCAGCCATCTGCTAATTCCTTTATGCTAGTTAGTAATCAGGAAGCTCTTACATGAGATAATTAATGTTTATTTTCCAGTTGCTTTCCTTGAAAATAGGACTCTCTCTTTCAGGCTTCTATACTATTGTTTTTGCCAAGTCTCAAGGATCTGTGGATGCCATAGATGAAAAGAATCTTAAGTGAATCCTTCAGTTTCATTTTAGACTCTAGTTTTGAGTTCTAAGCTTCCACATGTTTATATCTGCTAACAAGCATCAGAAACAAGTGACATTGTGACTATCATTCCCTTTCATTTCCCCAACCTCAGATAAAGTCCCTTGTAAGGCTTCATCAAAAGAAAAATAGTGGGAGGAAGAGGTCTGAGGCCAAGTCAGTAAAAATAAAGGCTATAATTAGCCCCTGAATAATTGAGAATACACGCTACACTCAAGCATTAATATACCATAGAGGTCCTCTGAGGCCTGCAAAAGGCAACTTTATGACTTATAACTAGAGAGCACTTGAAGCATTATGAGAATCTGACTCATTATACATTATTATTTCATGAAAACCTGCTATTTCTGCAAACTAGCAGATAGATTGGCATGAAGGTAAAGGTCTGTAAAGTGGTGTCTCTGTCAACTTATTGCAGCCCATTGATGACTTGGCCCTGGGACAGGAGCTACATTCATTTTCTGGACCAAATTCATCAGAGTAACCTATGAGTTGCACTTAACATCAAATAATATGACAAGGGAATAAATAATGAGGCACAACTGCAAATTCTATTCAGAGGGGAAAGCCATCCTTAGTGAAACTTCACTTCACTGAATTCAATAAAAGAAATGTGTGTGAGGCAACTGAGCAGATGATGCAATAAAAACTGGATCATTTGCAAGGTGGGCTAGAATATAAGTAGAAGAATTTCATAAACAACTTATGGTGATATTGTGTTTGTTCTTTTGAGCACTCTAACATATCATTCTTTCACCTGTACAGTTCTAAACAATGTGAATAATCAGACTTGCTTACACAGGAATAATTAAGATAACAGAAAGAAAAAAATGTTAAGGATTTCTCGACCTCTGGCCTATAGATAGATAGGAGTGGTAAGGAGATTTTCTTTAAACCCTTGATAGGTAAGAGATTTTTACAAATCAATTTACAGCTCCAGGATTCCATTATTCTATGTCTGATTTGTATTAATCATGAATTGCATAAAAGCAGTGGCTGGCTAATAGCAACATCATGGAGGATCAAAAAGGTTCAGATTTTGTAGTTTCTCATGGCATGGATTCAGTCCTTTAAATTCACAAGTTGTTACTTATGAATCATCATCTTCTTTGCCTTATCTGAGAACTGTGCTGTTAAGGAAATTTTCTTCTTTGGAAAGTGCCTGACTAGCAAACACAGAATTACTCAGGAGTGAACCCAGAGCAAAAAAAAAAAAAAAAAAAAAGGTCTAATCTTAGGCTTGCTAGTGACCTCTGTTCAGGGGGCAAAAAAGCATTAGAGGGGCAAAAAGAGCAGCCACAGAATTGGTTATCTAACTATTCACCTATTGATAAGTTTACTTTGGCAAGCAGAAGCCCGTTGACTTGATATTTGTCATTCTCTGCTCCTAGAGTGGGAGCTGATAGAGAATCATTTACTACAAAGAACTTGGAAGGGCTGTAGAAAAGATCTGTGTAACCAGAGTAGGAGCCTGGCACACAATCTTAGTGTGGCCTGGGCCATGGCCCAGACCCAGCATCAGTGAAGCATCAGAAGTCCTGCAGACTTCTGAACCTCTCTGTGGAGGATACTAGGGAGGACTTGAAAGGTCAGCAGAGAGAGTTTGTGGCACCAGGGGTGAGAGTCATGTATGTAGTCACAGGGTAGGCCTGGCCCTGCCACTACAACCCTGGCCCTGGCCCGACCCCAGAGTCAGTAAAGCAGGATTCTGTTGTTTTAGAATATTAGATCTTATAGCTACAATGGAGGTGGGAGAAAGGGGTAGAGAGACATTCCTAAGAGCTCCAAAGCAGAAAAGAGTGCTTGTGGTCAGATTCCTAGAAGGATTTCTGAAAACAGCTACACAAAATCCCTGAAAATTGGGACAGTGCATCCACCAGTCTGGACATAAAGCTTTACTTTAACAAAGTATTAAATCAGTATAATGGGCTAGGAAGAAAGATGAAAACATAAACTCAGAAGATGATAAGAAATTAAAAGTTCCTTCATCCAAAGATTCCAAGAAAATTAAGAGTTGAGCTCAGGCCTTGGAAAAGTTCAAAAGGGATTCTGAAAATCAAGTAAGAGAGAGAAGAAAAGTTAAGAAAAGAATTGAGAATTGTGTAAAAGGAAATACAAAAAGCTAATGAGTAGAATGTGCAAATAGAATGTGAAAGTGGTCACTTGGAAAAGGAGGTACAAAAGCTCAGTGAGAAAAATAATTCATTAAAAATTAGAATTTAGCAAATAGAAACTAATGACTTTAGAAGAAATCAAGATACAAAAAAGCAAAATTTTAAAAAATTAAATAGAAAAAAATGTGAAATATATCTTTGGAAAAATAACTGACCTAAAATAGATCCAGATGAGATAATTTAAAAATTATTCATCTATTTGAAAGTCATAATAAAAAAATGAGCTTAGACATCATCTTTTAAGAAATTATCAAGGAAAACTGTCCAAATATTCTAGAATCAGGGGTAAAAGAGAAGTTGAAAGAATACATGGATCACCTTCTCAAAGAGATTCCTAAATGAAAACTACCAGGAATATTATAGTCAAATTCTGAAACTCCCAAGTTAAGGAGAAAATATTGCAAGCATTGAGAAAGAAAGAATTCAATTAGAGTGGAGTCACAGACAGGATAACACAAGATTTAGCAGCTTCTACATTAAAGGACCAAAAGAGCTTGGAATATGATATTCTGAAGAGCAATGGAGCTAGGATTACACCCTAGAATCACCTATCCAGCAAAACTCAGGAAAAAATGTCATTCAATGAAATATAGGATTTTTTAGCATTAGTGATACAAGATCAGAGCTGAATAGAAAATTTGATTTTCAAATACAGGACTCTGGAGAAGCATAAGGAGATAATCAGGAAAGTGATATCATAAGGGACTTATTAAGGTTTTTCTGTTTACATTCCTATATGGGAGGATGATACTTGTAACTCATTAGAACATTCTCATTATTATGGCAGTTAGAAGAAATATACATAGTCAGAGAGCACAGATGTGAGTTGAACATAAGGGGATATTATCTTTAAAAATGATGAAATTATGGTGTGAGAGAAAAATGTACTGGGAGAAAGGGAAAGGGAGAAGTGGAATGGTGCAAATTATCTGCCATAAAAAAGATTCAAAGAAAAATTCTACTGTGGAGGGGAAGGAAAGGAGGAGAGGGAAAGTGAGTGAAACTTATTGTCATCAGAGCTGGCTCAAATTGGAAATGATTGGAATTTATATTACCTGCAGAAAATAGGAGGAAATGGGATATAGAAAGGGAAAGAATGATGTGTAATAAAAGAGAGAATATATTGGGGAAGGAAGTAGTAAGTTCCAAAACACTTTTGAGGAGAGACAGGGTGAAAGGAGAGAATAAATGGCAGGGGGGAAAGAGAGGAGAGGGAGGATACAGCTAATAAAAGTAATTGTAAAAATAATTTAGAAACAAGTTTCTCTGATAAAGTCTTATTTCTTAAACATAGAGGAAATTCAGTGAAATTTATAAAAAAAAGTTATGTTCCCAATTGATAAATGATCAAAAGATATTATTTGTGCCCAAAAGTCTATAAATTTATGCATATCCTTTGACCTAACAACACCACTACGGGTCATGAATACCAAAAGTGATTTTAAAAAGAAAGGAAAATAACCTATATGTAAAAAAAAAAAAAAAAAAGCAATTTTCTTCTCAAGACATAAAAAATGTAAATTGAGAGCATACTCATCAACAGGGAGAATGGCTCGTAAACTGCAGTATGTGTTTGTGATGGAACTTTTTGTTCTATGAGAAATGACAAGCGGGATGCTCTGGGAAAAAACAAACAAACAAACACACAAACAAACCTGGAAACTCCCATGAACTCAAGCAAAGCAAAATGTATTTTATATACAAAGTAATAACAATGTTCTGGCGATGACCAGCTGTAAATTACTTTGCTATTCTCAGTAGTACAATCACCCATGACTGCTCTTAAGGACTTATGATGAAAAATCTTACTCATAGTCTGAAGCAGGAAATCCTTCTTACAAGGTCTCCATGGTTCAAGATCCAGGCACTGTGGACTCTATCACCTGTCCCTACAACTGAAAAAGCAAATAATTCCAAGTTCATTTTTCAGGGCCACAGGGACCTATAGAAGAGAAAGCAGAGAGTCCTTCCTTTTCCAATAGCTCAGTACATGATACTCAGGTAAACTAACCTTTTCCCCTCTGAACAATTCTTGTAATCTATTGGTTAAGTGACAAATAAAGTGAAACTGGTCCAACCATGTGGTAGGGAAGCTGAGATTGTCTCTTAGAAGCAAATTCATACCATCTCCCACATGGGTCCCTCCGTCTTAGGTAACTTAAATATCCAATGATCCCTGACAGGTGAGGGGAGAGCACCTCTCTTTACTCTTTCACATGACAAACTGTAGCAGTAGGTGTCCCACAAACTCCAAGTCTTCTGAAATTATTCTTACAATCCTAAACAAAAGGCTCTACCTCTGAGACCTGGGAAGCTTAATGAAAGCTGATGCATTATAGGAGTAAAGCTGGAAAGAATATATGGTTTGGGAGAACAGGAGGATGACTGGTAATAGATGAAGTAATTACAGTGTGAAAAGCTAAAAAAGATGGTCTTGCAATGATGATCAGTAATGTCAAGTGATAATACAGAGAGGTAAAGAATAGAGATAGGAACTGAGGGAAGGTAAAAAGGAGGCATGCTGTATGAAGATAATGAATAGGGTGACTGGCAAAGTTCATATTGGGAAGAAGTAGTTGGAAAGGACAAGAAACAATAATGTTGTTTACATGAAACAACTAGGTATTGCTGTGATAGGCAAAATTATAAAGGTTTGAAAAATTGGGATTGGCGAAAAAAGACTGAAATAAATAAGAAACTCTATTTTTATTCATTCCTTACTACTTCTTCTCAGCTGGTAAGTGGGAGTGGCTACTCTCCAAATCATGTATACTTCCTTCTCCAGGATGATCTCAGGGACCTAAGGCATACTCCCATGAAGATGCAAGCTACAGAATATTTTGTTTATAGATCAATAAATATGAAAGCCCTAAAACTCAATTTTAAGATGATCTGTCCAGTGTAAGATTTATCATATGCTTGGCAAAACTAAGTTATTTTCAGTTCTTTTTATTTCCGAAGGGATTTAGCAATTCCAACTATTTGTATCCTTTGAAGTTAGACATGAGTGCTACCTCTTTAACAAAATGTGCACCTCCAAGTTCAAACGCATCGGAGCTAACAAATAAGAGGTGATCATTAAATATTTAATATGATCAAACAACTACACTTCAGAAATAAGGTTATCAGGTTATGATTTATTGTTTTAAACAGGAAAATGATGGAGAAAAGATTAATAAAGGAGAGTAAGTTTAAAAGAGGGGCATGTATATCTCTATATTTCCAGAGATCTAGCTGTTAAAAAATTTACCAGAACACCTCTATTTTTACATGGAGATGCTGAAAATCAAAGATCAGATGAAATGTAACAAGAGATCTTAAAAGTTTGCTTGATACAGCACAAGGGAAAATGTAATGGAAACCTTTAAATCTGTGCAGGGTTTCCTCATAGTTCCTCATAGTTCCATCAAAGTCCTTCATCAGGAGATTAAAGTCTCTACCTACTGATTTCTCAAAAAACTACCTAGTCCCTACATCTATCTTCTCCTTCAGACTTCACAAACTCACAGATTTCAATTAAGCCTGAGTCATAGTCATACAGTCCAGTTCCCAACTGGCTTTATTGGCTAGGAAGCTGAAGAAAACAAAAACTCAAATCCTAGCATACCACTTGGCTCATAAGGTTTAAAGAGGAAGGCTACATTCCAGAAGGCATTTGATACAAGTAGTAAATTTGACACTGGAGAAGTCATATAATCTCCAAGGACATCAGTTTCTTCATCAGTAAAATGAAAAGTTTGGGCAAAATGTCTGCTGAGGTTCCTTTTAAGCTAAGACTATCATCCTATAATCCTATGATTCTTGCCAGAAGATGAAAAGAACTGAATAACTTTGGAGAGCTCTCTAAGGGCAAAAGGGATCTTATAACAGAAATATTGGAATTGTCTTGTTCCTCCTCATTTTCTATCAAGTTGAGAGTCAAGGATGGAGATGACAGCTGACAGAAAAAAGTTAGAACACTATAGTGACAACAGAGTAATATAGCTTTCCCTCTTCATCCTTCTCACTATTTCTTTGATGCCAATCTTGTTGCCAGTTGGTGATTTCTGCATTAAGATAAAGATAGTGGTAGTAGTGAATGAAGACCAGGGCTTGTTAAATTATTTGGGAGCAAAGTTTTAAATGGGAAAGGACAGATTCTGGTATCAGGAAAGGAAATGAAAATTCTTGTGATCAGACCTTCCTAACTAATCAATCCATGTTTTATTTTAGGGCTATATTAGACACACACACACACACACACACACACACATATTCACACTCATATATATGTATAAATATTTATATACATTCAAGTATATGTATACACACATACATATATGATTTTTATATTCATATACAAGTCATAATGTAGTTTGTTGGTGCCTGAACATTCTGCCAATTAAAAATTATTTTTAAAGCCAATAATGGTGTTTCAAATAGGAAGAACAGTGGTAAATCACTACCTTGTAATCAAACTATGTTAACTATTACTCTCTGCTTATATTCTATAATTTAAAATATTTTCTTTAATAAAAATTTGTTATTAAATTGTTAAAAATTTAATTGTCAAAAATCTAATAAAATTATACTATTTCACAGACTAAAATTATTATATTGTATTGTGGCCTATCTTTTCAAATACAAATAAGTAAAGTTTTCAAATATGCTAATGTACTTTCTAAATGAATATTACTTAGAACAATGCATGGATTTCAGATACATATGTAAAATGAAATTTCTAATGCTTTCTAAAATTCTAAAAAAAATAAAATAATGCAATAAAACATTTTATATTTGTTCCTGTACTCTTATAATATTACCAACTTCTGTTGTGATTTTATTATTTGAGAGGTTGATTCCTTTGATAGTCTTAATTGATCTGATTACATTTTGAAGCTTTATGTAATACTATAATGATTTATTAGCTCTACTATACTTAAAAGATAATTTGTAGATTATGGGCATTTGTTTTATGTAAAATTTTCTTCCTACTTATATAAATACGAGCCAGGGCCCATCCCAGAATACATATGCATTTATTACTTCCCATTATATCAAGGCTATATTTAGTCTCAGCAGCATTTTACCCAGTGATTCTAAACTGAGTAAAATGTGTTTTATAGAATATATTCAAATATTATGCATTTTCCATACTGTCATAGTGAAAACATTGAAACTCTATGTTGAGATCATCAAGGTAGCTTTTTTTTTAAAATTAAAATTCCTTCAAGTAAAGCATTTCCAGCAAAACACTATTTTTGATCAAGAACTCTTCTTTATCCCCATATTTTGAACTCTATAGCTGAATTCACATAGTTTTAATTACTGCATTTTGTTTTTGTTTGTCACATCAGAGACTGGTCATGATATGCCAATGACACAAGGTGTACCTTGGAACCTAAGGCATTAATTAAAATCATTTCACTGTCAGAGTCATAATACTGTGATCATAATTTTATGTAACACCCAAAATAAAGAAAAATGAATTTCATGTGGGAGGTAACTGAAGCTGGTGTACTTAAAAAATATATATATTAAACAGGTTGTTTTCCTGGCTTTCAATTTTCAGACAGAAAGATTTTCCAGTATTTAGTTTCAAAAACCCTGACTAAAATTATCCAATAAATCCTCTAGCTGTTCAGTCTACCCTAAGACACATAAGAAAACACATTAAGTTAAAATAAAGCATATAATATATTGCACAGAATAGCCTATGAAGTATAATGCAATGTGATTTCCTAGCACATCTACCTTGCAATTGCAGTTGACCAACTTGGTAAGGGATTTATGATATCTTTGGGTCTAATAGGTTCCAATTTTCTAGTTTAAAGGTTAGAGGATGAAGGGATTTTAGGAATTTATGAATTTGCCTTCTGTGCCTTAAGATGGCAACCCTGCAGCTGTGAGAGTTCCTTAGAGGGAGCGAACTTTTCTCCCATACCAGGCTTCAGATTTCTGCTTCATTTTGAGGGAAAAAAAATAGTTGTTCTCTGGTTGAACAGTGTTCACTAGAGGAAACTAAGATTGTAGAGCTTTCTAATCACTCCCTAAAGGTGAATACTAGACTGAGCCTGAATGGCAGTGGTAACAAGACAAAGAACTTCATATCTAAAATTCTATCAGAGAAGTTATTACCCTTGCTTGGTTTTATGGAATGTGTCAAAGAGGAATGACTTGAGCTACTAGAGCAAGCTGACTGAAACTCCTGCCAACTTCTATATACAACCGAGTAGCAACTCTCTTTAGAAATTTCAAGTGGGGCTGACTCAGGAAAAACAAAATGAAAACTCAATACTCCAAATAACAGCACCACAAATACCATACAGGAGCCATCTATGGCATTAGTCTGCTTATCAGAGTATCTGTTCTCTTGTCAGTTTGCTTCATCTCATAAATCCAATCTGAAAGGACCACAATTGTATGCATCAGTATTTCATGATTTTGCTAGAGACCACAATATTATATATTCACTCTTCACATCCAGGAAATTGGAATCTGGGGGATTAGTTGTTGTGGGAAAGTGACACACAGACAGACAGACAGATTGACTGACTGACTGAAAGACTTGAATGACAGTGTCAGAGAGACAGACACAGAGAAACAGAGAGAAATATAGAGAAAAAAGAGGCAGACAGAGACAAACACACATACACAGAGAAAGAGACAGAAACAGAGACAGAGACAGGGAGACAGAGAGAGATAGAAAAACAGAGAGAGAGACAGAGAGAGAGATTGAAAGATTCTTACCTTTCTTTCCCTGCCCACTCCACCCCCAGTTAGAAATAAGCTGTTCAGTTACTACTTTTGAGCACAATAACATTCAGCCTTTTTCCATTTTAGTGTTTCTACTCCCGACCTAAATTCCCTACTAATTAGAACAGATATAAAGACGTCCTAAGCTCAAAAAAAAAAAAAATGCTACACAAAAAAGCACCAACTCAGATCTTGTAAAATTCAACAACAAGGCATGAGTAGAATGCCTTTAGTACAAAGACAGGGAGGGAAGACAGGGATTGGCCAGGAGGCACAGAAGTGATTTGTCATCTGAAACCTACAGTGTTGAGTAGCTGAATAGACATGGGTCCAAATTACATTTTGTGAGATATGCCTCTTCCAGCAATTTCTAGCCCTATGTAGGCAAGGCAGTTTGAATTTTGTTAAGATTATCAGCGAACGTGTGACTATATATCTCTTTGAATTGGGATAGTTTCTCTGGAATTTAATAAGTTTGTCCTTGATTTTATCTGAAGCTACACAGAGCTTTTCAAAGTGAATACTGTCAGGTCTCCTGCTGAATCCAAAGCAAAGTACTGCAGATACATTTGAATTAACTAAAAGGCCCAAATGACTTTTTTTTTTTTTTAAAGAGACCTAGTATGCTAACCAAAAAGTTATTTTCCATTTCATGAAAAGGGAAAACAATGGACACAATTTTCCAAAAGTTACAATAGTTATATTTTTCTCCCTGACATTCCAAATGTCTCCCTAGCCATCTTAATTCAAAACTACTTTCTCCATTAATCCTGGAAGCCTCCATGCTTCACAATCTCATTGTTTCCACTAACAAGAAGCTATTTGCTGACTAAATATACTTCGAATATACAATATTTGTCTACTAAAATTATATTGAGAAACAGATTAAAATTAGCATACCTAGGTTCAATTAACCACCTAGGAGTTCCAATACTCCTCTTAGAAATTATGATTATTGAAGCTAAATTTTTTATTAAACTAAATAATCATGAGATAAAAGATTTATCCATCTTGAGCAGATTTTTTCAGTGGTCAGTCACTGATTTAAATTCCTACTTCGTTTGACATTTCCCTAACAAAATGCAAAAAAGAAACACAACAAGAATTTTCTCACTTGTGTTCTATTTGAAGTCTAAGATCCTTTGGAGTTATATTTAGACATAACTTTGTATGCAGCTGTTTTCTCCTATCAAGCTGAAATGAACCAGATGCCACAGGGGCCTATGGCAAACTCAAAGGAGTGCTCTGGTTATCAATGAAGGTAAGAGGTTTGGTACACCTGTAATGAATACTGCCGGGGATGCAACAGGCATCACAACTAGAAAGAGAGATAAAACACAACATCAATCTGACCTCAAGTATAATAAAACTTAGTTTGAGTACTTTCAGTATTTATGTGATACACCTGGCTTGCATATGAATAGAATTCAATGGAAAGAGATATAGTCAATGTACTTGTTCAACATATGATGCCAAAAATCTAAAATTGTGCCTGGAAGATCTAAGCCCTCATTTCATTTGAAACAGGAATATGTTTCCCAAATGGCTATATATGGTTGATGATACAATTTGGCTGAAAGACTTATACTTTAAAGATGTCTGTCAGTGTAATCATGGAAAGCTGCTTATATGGATTTTCTTTTTTATTCTCTTTTCTTTTTTTTTCCCCCCGCTCCCTACTCCTTTATCATTTTCTTTCTTTTACCACCTCTTCATCTTCACCTTTCTCTCATTTCTTCCACAGAGCTATGAGATAGATCTTTTTTAATATTCCTGGCCTGTTGCAAAGTTTCTTAGACCTAAGGGAAAAATATTTTGTGAATAATGTCTCAAAACTCTTTAAACAATATCACCAGATTGAATATTAAAAGCTCTTCTTTTCAGCATTTAAAATTTAGCAATCATTGAAAATTCTCAATATTTGATAGTGTAATAGATTTTATTTTGTTTCATGGAAATGATGCTTTTTAATAGTGTCCCAAACCCCTTCTCCCTGAGAACAATGGAGATGTATATTTCTAATTATAAACATCATTCAAACTCAAAAAAAAGTTTCTTTATGAGAATCTCTTGTTCTTTCTACCTTAACCATTCAGGAAAATAAGAGGAATTTCTCTCTCCATTGAGATCTTATGATTACAATTCTAGTTCTGTAAAAAATTCATATACTTGGTTTCTTGAAACAGACTATGTGTGTGCCTTATTCATTTTAAGCCTACTTAATATTTATTCATTTTAAGCCTATTTAATATTTTAACAAAGGTTCAATAATTTCAGTATATATGTTAAATACATACAATTTTAAATGATGTAAATTGTGTCCCCTTTAATCTTTGGGGGGGTCCCTGATGTAAACTTTTGTCCCTTTTGGGGGGAAAGGTGCTTCTGACTTTCAAACCCTCCCAGGCTGAGGTGGGGTGAGGGGGACAAACCCTTCCCAGACAACTCCCAAGATAAGTAACCTCATTCAATTTTGAATTGAAAATGTCTGTCAGATTCATGCTGAGATTGCTCCACGAGCTTTGGGCCAAACATCAAAGAAGCCCTCAGCAGGCTAAAAAAAGACAACTCTGAACCCCAAAGCTTTGCTAAATACCCTTTTGGACTTAGCCCACTGATGAAGATATTTTCTTCTTGTGCTACAATTCCCTTTTGATGTCCTGACCTAGTTTCCCCATTGTCCTATTTACTCTGCCTCAGGTTATAACCTTTCCCTCTTAACGTTTGATGAAATAAAGGTCTACCTCAGTTGCTCTGGTCCAAAACCCCAGGCTATAATCATTCTCTCTTAAATAGTTGATGAGATAAAGGTTTTATATCTTTAGGTTATAATCATTCCTTCTTAATGTTTTGGCAGGATAAAAGTTTATCCATTTTAGATGTCATTAGAATATCAGTAACCTCCCTCCATTGTGTCATCCTAGGGCCTCCCCCCCAATTAGGTTATCCCCATCCAGGTACCTCCCCCATTATGTCATTGTTCTTGTTATCCCATAAAAAAAGCTTGCTCTCTGATACTTAAGGGCTGCACTCTTTGAGATGATAGTCTTGTCCAGACCTGGGACCAAGATCCATTTGGTCCCAGTATATCTCTCCATTTAATAAACTATTGAATTTGTCTCTAATCTCTGTCTTGCTCAATTTCTCCAGCATTACATTCTCAGTGTAAACACATCTTTACTAATTTCTAATCAGGAGTTTGCCCACTAAGAAAGCTGTTTTCTTAGCATAAATAAACCCATTTTTGCCACAAGCCCCATGTCTGTATTTATTGGGGTTTGCAAATTATTTTGGAAAACTTTCCACTGGCCAGGAGATCCCATTGCTGTTAGGGGATCGCTTACCCTCAATTCTCATACCTCATCACAAACATTGAGGTCACCCCATTCCTTTCATTAAATGCAAAATAAAAATGTAAAAATAATATGCAAAAAGTGTTTTCCAAAATTGGAAGGCAAAATCCTGGTTTTGAAACATAACTGACCACAGAAAAAATGCCAAAAACCTTTCTATGTCAAGGACATTACCTAGGCCTCAGTTAACAAACTTATAGCATATAGTGACTATTTAATCACTAAAAACTAGTGAAGAATTGAAGGGAGAAAATACTTTAGAATTTGCCTTTACACACACACACACACACACACACACACACAAAAACACCTCCTGGAAGGAAAGCTATTCTAGGCTTTAGCTTACAAATATAAAAGGTAAACTAAACAGTGTGTAGAGAACAATTCTTATTTACTTTGATTCTAAGCCATGTAAATTTAAATAATGAGATTTAGCAGATTAGGGGTAAGGGCTTTTCTGGGCAACACAGCAAAAGCCTGGGCTTAAAGAAGTAGTGTAGTAGCTCCATTTAAAACATGATAGGCTGTATCAGAAAAAAAATAAAATTGTCTAACGTTTCAAAAGAATAAAAACTGATCTCTCCTCCCCCCAAAAAAAGTATCTTGAAAAAACAATCAACCCCAAATTATATTTCTACCAAGAGAAGCTCTCCTTCCCAGTGGACAAATGGGCCCCACATATGTAGTAAAGCTCCACAAGTGGCTAGGCCTAGACTTTGTGTGTGGCTTGAAAAGAAACAATAGCAATCTCTATCTAATTTTTTCTACCCCAGTACTTCCCTAAGGGACTTTCATTCCTGCCAAGTGAGGAGGCTGACGATTGGTATCAGAAGTTATAACTGTTAGGTAGAAGTGTTTCCTTAAATATTGTTTATCAAAAAGTTATATTATGATCAGGATTCATCTAATCATTGATAGTTATGTCATATTTTTGAAACTGGGACAATAAATGTAATGCCAGAGTAACTGAGGCAAGATAGAGATTAGAGAGCTTTTAATATTTGAGAGGGAGAGATTGTGCTAGAGGCAAAACAGGATCCATGTTGCCCCCAGCAGACTGAATGGGACTTGAATCTCAAAGCATTCAGACATGAGTGAAGAATTTGAGGGATTCTTCATAGGGCTCCAGTGATCAGGAGAGACAAAAGTAGAGTGGGAGGGGAGTAGAGCACTGGTGAGCGAACCATAAATTCGGCTCTGACAGATTGGGGATGAGGATCATAAATTTTTGAAAATTTAGGAGGACCTAGGAGCCAGGATGTCTGAAATAGAAGATCTCCACCTTATCTGAGATTAAACATTTATAGTTTATGACCCTAGGGTTTCCAGCTCTAAATTATATCAGTCCTAATGGTCAGGAATGGGGAGGGGGGGTTGCAACCAAGGTGATTGAGGCAGAATAATTAAAGAAACTGAGGCAGAAAAATTTAGGGAAACTGAGGCAGAACAGTAAAAGAGACTGTGGTATAGCATATGATTTTTACTAACCACCTTAACTTTCTCAAGCTCCCCTACTATGCAGAAGAGGCCAGACTGACTTGAGAATCAGAAGCAGGAGGTATAAATTGTGCATTCCTTAAACTGAGCACATTGGAAATTCCTTGCAGTATTTGCATGCTGAACATGGAAGTCCCCCTTCTATGATACAGAACCAATTCAGACTGGGCCAAGCAAAATATACTTTCTGAAAAACAGTCTAGCCCAGACACAACCTGATAAGACTACTATGCAGTTACCCCTACTCCCAAGGACAAAATTCCTTAATTCACCCTGAGACCTTCTCCTAATTCCTCCAAGATTTCACCCACCAAGCATCTCCCCAACTTCTCTTGTATTCCTTCAAATATCATTTATGTCCCCAATTCTTAACTGGATTCTGTCATCTTATTTTCATCTATAAAAATCATCCCTTCTGAAAGTGTATCAGAAAACAATTACAACCTCTCACCTTGTGATTTGTGTCTTTAGAAAGCTTGATGCCTGTACACACCCCAAACTCAGTTCTGTTATCATACATACATTTATACATCTCTGTCTTCTTAGTAAGAATAAACCCAGAGATACAACCTAAAGGAATAAACTCACAGATACAACTTCATCTTTCTTAGACCAACTCTGGAAAAATGTTTACATGTTCAAGGCTTGTTGATCCTAATACCACAATGAACACACAGAAAGAAAAGCAAAGAAGCCCCTTTATGCAAATTATAACAAAACAAAAATCAGAGTAAGTGTATATAGGAGAATACATACTAAATAATAGAGAGTGCTCGCTTTAGTTCAACAAAAGAGGAAGTCATGGATTTCTTCCTAGAGGAAACTCCCTGAAGTCTCTAGAATAGCAAGCTGGGAATAGGAACATGATGGAGAATACCATCTCTGTGTGGGACAGTAGCAACAAAAAAAAGAGAGACTCTGGGAAATAAGAAAAAGCAAAAAGGGATTTACTGTGATGTCAAGAGAAAGCACAACTCCTAACAGACAGAGTGTCAGAACACAAAGCACAAAAGGCAAAACACAAGATTAAATAGACCCTTTACACAGAAGCCCCCAACAATCCCTCCCTTCAGCCTTTTTTCCCATTGTCTGGGAAGTCCAGGCTTACACTCTAAGTGATGAAGTCTTTCCCAGAAACAAAAGAATATTAGTAAATAACAAACTCCTCCTTTGCTTCTCCACTGAAACCAAGATCCAGAAGGCCTCTAAGAAAACTAGCCAGCCCCAAGTGAAGGAGACAAGACTTTGAAGGAGACAATAAAGGATTTGGACTTTAACTCCTGGCTGCACTTGTAGTGATTACTGAAATGAAACTAAGTCTACCCTCAGAGACCAAGGAAACCTTAAGAAAGAATATTACATTTTAGAGAAGAATATTAGAGGAACTTAGTTTTCCCAGACCGTGTTTAAGACAAGTCTCAACATCTCAATATAAATCCTTGTCACTCCCTTGATTCTGCTTTTATTTCCCCCTCCTCCCTCAAAGGTACCAAATTCCATCCTGGTTCCCCCCTATATTCCTTAGATCCTACCCCTCTCCTCCTCCTCCATCCCTCCTGAGCTATAAAAGGTTGTGTCCCTCAAAAGAAAGTTGTTCAAATCACCTACAAGTCTGCCTTGCTTATTTCTGGCTGGTTTGAGCCTATGTGCTATTCATATAATAAAACAGCAAATCTCTGTTACTTGTGATGGATGTCTGACTTGATTTCTTCAGATTGATTGAACAATTATGCTCTCCTAAATATATTTCATATTACCATTTCTGTTATTTTTATAATCACTTCAGTGATGATGATGAGAATGATACTAATAGAATTTATAAAGGACTTTGAAGTTTGTGAAGCACTACACATATGTTATCTCAATTTATTCTTACAACTAATCTGAGACAGATTTGCTATTATTATCCCCATTTTATAAATTAAAAAACTAAAGCAGATGGAGATTAAATGATTTGCTCAGGATCATCCACTAGTAAGGAAGACTAAATTTAAATTCAGGTTTCTATGACTTCAGATCAAGTTCTTAATTCACAGTACCAACTTGCTTTTAATGTTTTTAAAGTTAGTTCTGGACCTGCACTTTAAGAGAAATATTTTTTTAATCTTTTTTTCTGGTTGATTTTATCCTTAGCATATTCTTCCTTTTTGTCAAAAAAAAAAAAAAAAAAAAGAAATATTTACTCTTAGGATTCCACTTGGGACTCCCAGAAGTGTTCAGAACATAATTATCTTATGAAAGGTGTTTTTTTTTTCCCTTATATTCAATATTATCTTCTTGAACTATAATGAAAACTTCAATGAAGTTTAAACTACATGGCTAAGTGGATATATTTGTCTTAGTACTGTAACATTTAAGAGTAAAGCTATTAGAAGGAATCCCCTGATAATCATGCATTTAAGGTCACTAGTTTTAAAATCTTTGCTTGTAAGCAAATAAAACAACTTTCTTGGGTAGGAAGTACAGCAATAAAAAGAGATAGTTATTAAAATGGAAAACAAAATCTCTCCATTTAATCATATATATATATATATATACACACACACATATATATACATGTATATATGTATGTATGTAGATATGTATGTATCTCTCTACACACACACACACACACACACACACACACACACACCAATCTATCTGAAATGTATTTATCTCAATAGGGGAATTAGGTTTATATAGCTGTTTAAAAGTGAAAACAACAGTGACTTCACTTTTTTTTTTTTTTATTCTGACCCATGATGTTTTTATTCTCTTATATCTTATTTTTTCAAATGACTGAAACAGAAGTTAGAGCTGGGTAGATATAATCTACCTCAGGTTGGAATTGGGAAGTAAGAGAAGTTCCAATGCTTTAACAATATAAGGGAAAGCAATGAAACACATCATCTAGAAACAGCCCCTCCCTATGAGAAAATCAGGCAGTTCAAAAAGCGTTTTATTCAAACGTTATGTTAGAGTACTGAAATCAAAGATCATTTTCACATGCACTAATCTGTTCCTCACCTTTGCAAAGATGATCTGCATAATAAGCATAAAAAAAACAACCCACGGACTTCAATAGGTGAATCAAATAGAATACTTGAAAGTAATATTACCACAAGTTTCAAATTGTTCAATCATTGTATTTAATTTGAGTAATGGGATAATTGAAATAACTGACAATCAAGATGTTTTTTTTTATTTTTATTAAAACTTTTTATTTACAAAATATAAGTATGAGTAATTTTTCAACATTGATCCTTGAAAACCCTTGCATTGCAAATTTTTCCCTCTTCACTCCACCCCTCCACTCCACTCCTAGATGGCAGGTAATCCGATACATGGTAAATATGTTTAAAATTTTGTTAAATCCAATATATGTAAACATATTTATTCAGTTAACTTGCTGCATAATAAAAATCAGATCAAGAAAGGGAAAAAAAAAACTGAGAAAGAAAACAAAATGCAAGCAAACAACAGAAAGAGTGAAAAGGCTATATTGTGGTCCATACTCAGTTCCTACAGCCCTCTCTCTGGGTGTAGATGGCTGTCTTCATCACAAGATTATTGTAACTGATCTGAATCAACTCATTGTTAGAAAGAACCACATCCATTAGAATTGATCATCATTTAATCTTCTTATTGTCATGTACAATGATCTTCTGGGTTCTGCTTGTTGCACTTAGCATCAGTTCAGGCCTCTCTAAAATCATCCTGCTGATCATTTCTTATAGAACAATAATATTCCATTACATTCATATACCATAACTTATTCTCCAATTGATAGACATCCACTCAATTTCCAGTTTCTTGTACTACAAACAGGGCCGCAGCAAACATTTTTGTAAATGTGAGTTCCTTTTCCTCCTTTAAGATCTCTTTGGGATATAAGATACTGCTGGATCAAAGGTTATGCACAGTTTGATAACTTTTTGAGGATAGTTCCAAATTGCTCTCCAAAATGGCTGGATCATTCACAATTCCACCAACAATGTATTAGTATCCCAGTTTTTCCACATCCCCTCCAACATTTGTCATTATCTGTTCATGTCATCTTAGCCAATCTGATAGATATGTAGTGGTACCTCACAGTTGTTTTAATTTGCATTTGTCTATTCAATAATTATTGGTGCACCTTTTCATATGACTAGAAATAGTTTCAATTTCTTCATCTGAAAATTATCTGTTCATATCCTTTGACCATTTGTCAATTGGAGAATGACTTTAATTCTTACACATTTGAGTCAATTCTCTATGTATTTTAGAAATGTGGCCTTTATCAAAACCCTTAAATGTAAATGTTTTTCCTATTTTATTACTTCCCTTCTAATCTTGTCTGCATTAGTTTTGTTGGATTTGATTTGTCTTTGGGAACTTCAGGTTTTGAAGTCTGTTCTCTCCATAAAAATTTTCTGTGGTCAGAGTTCTTTTTGCTTTTTTGTTTTTTTTGTTTTTTTGTTTTTTTTTAAGGGTTGTGATCTGTTCTTAAGGCAAATGGGTGAAAGCTGCTATTGTTTGTCCTGGAAGGTGTTTCTGATTTACTTCTGTGCTAGGTAATTTTGGCCAGGTAACAAGTTCTTCAAGGGCTCTGTGATTTACAATTTATGCCTTTTTGAGTGTCTTACAGCAAATCTAATAAGCCACCCATGTGCAACTAAGGCAGAGTAACTAAGAGACTCACAAAAGTGTCCCTGGTCTGTGGAAGTAGCAATTCTGAATTCCTACCCCAGCTCCTTGCCTTGGGTTTCCTGTATTGAGGGGCTGGGCAGATTGTCCCCTTGCCCATTTGAAATAGAACTGTTCTGAAATTCTTCCAAGGTATCTTCTTCTAGATATGAATTGTACTACAAATAATTGTAGGTTCTGTGGCTTCAAAACCATTTTAGAAGCTAAATCTGCTGTTGATTTGAGAGAAGGTCAGAGGAACTGAGAGCAAGTCATGTCTGCTCTTCTTCATCTTCGCTCTGACCCCAAGATTTTTAATAAAGATATTTGTATAGATCAGTTTGTTTAAAAATATATTTTTTTGCCTCATAGAATGATCAGATCAGATTCACTGTGCCATCACACACATTAATTTAGCAAATGCAGCCTATTGTTACCTTTGTATACTTTTTAGGTGGGGGTTATTGTGATTTAATTTCTATAGGGAAATGTAAATGTGGCAATCTCTACCACAAAACCAGATTTAATACCTATCCTCTAAATTATGGGCTTAGTGGATTTTCCATGAGAATTAGGAGATATGATTTGCCCATGCTCATACCACTAGGATGTGTCAGAGGCAGTGTGTGTATTTGTATGCACATATGTATGTACATGTATGCATGTGTATGCATATACACATATATACATTTGTGCCTGTGTATTTCTTTTTTAATGGAAACAGTTGAACAGTGTAAGTGAACAATATGCATAAACATACATGCTCAAAACTATCTTCATAAGTATCTTATTAGAAATATGTACACAAGGCAAATTGTATATCTATATATTAACGTGTATACACACAGATGCATATATATACACACATGTTTTTTCTTTTACAAATATGCACTTAGGACAAAATTTTAAAAAAATAATAGAAGTAAAAATGAGAATAAATTTATTGAATATTTCTTATTGAATCAAAGAAAAATATGCTACAGGAGGATAACTATTACCTAAAAATCATTTGTTCTAAGAGAAATAAGATAACTCAATTAAATGGAAACAAAAGATCTAATGGTATCAAATTTGAATCATTTTCTGTTGGACACAACTTGCCTCAAATTAGAACCTTAAGTAGAACTTTAAGTTTGACTCATTGAAAACCATAAGTCATTGTGCCTGAAAGGTTTTTTTTCCACTTTTTAAAAAGATTAATGATATTTACCATACCTATTTCAAGGAGTAACTGTGAAAATATTTGAAGAATATTAAACTTTAAACTTCCAATGGCTTATGAATGGCATGAATCAATTTTTTGTCCACTTGGGAAATTTCAGGTTACCAAAAAGTTTTGAAATTTTAAATCATATCAAAATGTCCTGAATAGAGAGAATAGATTGATTGGTTCTAATTGGGATTACTAGTTGTGTGTATGATTTAGATTATACTTTGAATGTATATTAATTGCAAACTATAGAAGGTAGGATTTAAAACTTAGAGATTTACTAATTCAAGTCTTCATTTTGCAAATGCCTATACTAGATAAATTTGGGGTCACATGATATAAATAGCAGAGCTATTGTGTTGAAATATGTGAGTTCTGGTTCATAGTTTGAAAGAATTCAGTTTCTATGACTACAGATGTCTATGGAGAATTGGAAGAAATTCCATTTTTATGGATATTATATTTCTTTCTATAATTTAATTTATATATTAATTATTCTTATCTAAAACTAAATACAAAATAAGAAAAAATCAAAATAGAAAAAAAGTCAGGAAAAAAAAAAAAAAACTTTGTCATGTTGCCTGCAGAACATCGAAGATTCAAAATATGTAACAACAAATTTTCATTTCAAGAAAGCATATATAATGATAGAAAATGCTATATTCCTATTTATCTTTTCTTTGCTTTCTTGTAGGTTATTCTTTTGTTCTCTATTGTGCTCTTTTTATTTTTTCCTCTTTTTGTTCCTCCCCACTACACCCATCTTCCCTAAGCAGACTACAGTTAAGCATTGATATATTAGTGTAAGCACCACTAATCCCAGGATTGTGGAGGATCATGCGTCTAGCTTCACTTCCCCTCTCCTCTCTGACCTGGAACATCAAAGCATAACTCCACTTGCAAGTGCCAACATCTCTGCCCTAAGCTTCCACACTCACCAGATATGTTTATGCTGGTTTTTCTTGCCCAGGGCCTTCTTAGTAGGACAACTGGTTCTAGCATTCATTATTTGGTTCTAGTATTCATTATTCATTATTCAGTTTTCCTAGATCCCCTAAACTTTCTGGGAGGTGAAAGTTCCTGTGCTTAGGCTGAGGCTACCTCAGAATCCAGCTAGCTCCACCAAGCTTCTGTTTCATAGGCGCTAGCCTGGAAGTGTTACACTTCACACTAATTAAATGTAGTTCCTGAGGCCTTTTTCCAGGATTCTTTAGTTGTACCAGGGAAACCCCTTTTCTTTCCCAAGTCCTATTTGTTTATTTGTTTTTCCTGTTCCCTGAGGCAAATTTTTGCTTTATTTGCTTTAAATTTGTTTGTGAAATCTGAAGAGCTTGGAATTTTCTGACCTACTCTGCCATCTTTTCAGAATCCTCTTCCTATAGATTATTTAAAATCTTAAAAAAAAAAAAGCTAAAAACTTTACTAAATACTTACTTATTATATCCTAATTATTGCTGTAGATGCTGAAGAAAATGCAAAGACTATTAAAAAAAAGGGTGTCTCATATATATACATATATATACACATACATACATACATTTACATGTATGTTTGTATGCATGTATATAATGCATATATATATATACTCCTAAGGAGTACACAACTCCTAAGGAAGATATAGCAATAACACTTAGGTCACCTAGTCTTGGGAGTAATATAGTTAGATGTGATATACTTTTTCCCCTAGGATATCCTGCTCCAGTTTTCTCTAACTAATCAAGATGCTGAGCCCACAGATGTTGCTAGCTGTCAAATAACAACCTGTTGGTCAGTGATAACAGTTTCTGGGACTAATGAGCAATAATAGTGAGGTGCTTAAAGTTGGTGCAAGCACAGAATAAAATTGAGAGCCTGCCACTTAATCTAGTGACATTTCAGGCCTAAATATACATCTCCAGAATGTTCCTCCCATGAACTCTGCCCAGAGAATTATGGTTATGCAATATGCACAAATATGCACAAAGTCATAACCAGACCACTCTTCAACTCTACCTTTAAGCCATAAAATTAGCATAGCAGTGATATGAAGTATCTGGTTTTTCTAACTTTTCCCTATAAATTTATCTTCCTGCTCCTCGTTCTTTGCTAATTTCTTCTGGAATTTAGCCTACTGTAATTGGTGATACAATTAGAAAAAACTTTGCCACTTGACTTGAAGATAGGTCTAAGTCTGAAAATTTTTTGAGACACTTTGCAGCTCCCAACATTTTTGAAGTTTCCCTTGAACCCCAACAGATACACAAACACACACACACACACACACACACACATATATATATATATGGATATATACACACATATACATATATATGCATAGTGATGAAAGTGAAAGTTTCCACAAAAGAGTTCCAAGAAGAACACCATGAGAATGTCATGGAAAAACAAGTCATTACCAACCATATAGATGATAAAGGACAACATTTTGATTTGTTATTAATTTAGTGAAAATACACTGTTGATAACAAAATTGTCCATTTTATGCTTGATGCATATATTATTTCTTCTCTTTCTGCCTTGCTTTCTCCTATTTCTTCTTTCTTTCCATGTTTCCTTCTTTTTCTTTTTGCACAAATTTTTAAAAATAATTAGCTATTTATAACAGGCCATTTGGCTTAGTACTCCTTGAAGCTACTTGAGCAATAGGCCCATTTCACCATATTCCTAATTAGGCTATTTTAGTTTCAATGATGACCATTCATCACTACCAAAAGACCTGAAGCAGGGAAAGCTCTTATCTCCATTTTTTTTTTCAGTGTCTGCCAGTACTAGTGTGATCTGAATGTCACTAGCCTAGCTACTCTGGGTAGAAAACATATCATCAGTATTTGAAATGTAAAGCAACAACAACAACAACAACAACACTGCAGTTTCATATCTTAGCACCTAAGCAATGTAACAGTAATAATTAAGGTTCTTATTATATTGTGTCATATTCAATAAATAGTCTCCCAAGTTTACTGGCCCAGAACTCTCAAACTCTCTTATGAAAAAAAAATTAATAGCACTATTGAACTAGCATTCAACCCATTATTAGAGAATAATTTTTAATTATGATATATCATGTTAAAATATATTTATTGTATACTGTGGATAGATTTATATATAATATATGTATATATATATGTATTATATAATATATAATATTTTTCATTTGGAAACAGGCAACTCATTCCTAGCCTAGGGAAGCATATTTACCAAATAAGAAACACAAGATGCTACTACTTCCAGATCTTGATATAGAGATTCATTCATTCAGTCAATAAATAGTAATTAAGTGCCTACTGTGTACTAAGAGTTGTACTAAGGTTGTTGAAAGAAACCAAAGAAAATGCAAAGGACAATCTCTGCTTTTGGGGAGTTCACAATCTAATTTACAGCCAATAAAAATCTTAGAAGCAGCAAACAGTTCACACTAGCTCAGACAGCAAGAGAGCATTATTCTTTAAAGGCTACAACTACCCTTTAATTAAAATGGTAAGAACTAAGATCAAGGGTCACTTGTGTATAAGAAATCACTATTCTTCCAGGCCATTAGATCTGTAATGTTTTTCAGGAACATTTGATTATAATAATACCTCCAAAGAGGAAGATGATTACATTTTGAAGATTGTCTATGAAAAATAAATAGAACTTTAGGGGAAAAAAAAATTCAAGATTATTGATGCAAATATAGTGTATGGCAGAAAAAGTAAGAGCTCCTACCTCCCCAAATGACTAGTTCACATGTGCTGAACCTCGCAATTTTATTCAGTGGGGGGTAAATTTCCATCACACTATGCATTCCCCGTTTACAATGGTAGCAGTAGCGTAAATAACTTCTCACACATCAGGCTGAAAATATATTCTTACATGTCCATCTCACAGTTTGTAGCTATTTCTATTTTTATCCTAAAGGCACATCAGCTGAATTCACATACACCAATAAAAGGAAAACATATGTTTCTAAGTGGAATATTATTTCTTATTTTAATAGCATAATTTTAGGATCATTTTTTTTTCTTTATCCTGAAAGGAACATGGCTTTGGTACAGGTGTTGTCATTTTCTTACCTGTTCGGCTTAATTAATTATTTCAGAAAATAAGGTCTAATCAACAATTATTTATAAAATTTCTCTGCAGGTACACAGCATCATACTGTAAGGTGACACCATGTCTCTGGGTAGCTACAAAAAAATGAGAGATTGGCAAAATACCCAAAACATACCCTGCAGAACCTTTGTCTCTGAGAGTTACAGGGTTTCTAACCTGTTTAATGGGCATACAGCACAATTCCTGCAGAGAAACAGCAGCATCCCGTGGCCAGTTCCACAGAATCTAGTTGTGTGTTCATGGATTAGAACTATCATTCAGGCTCTATATGTCTTCATAGTATTCTTTCTCCACCTAATGTGAACATTCAGAATTGAAGACAGCAAAGTCAGAGAATCCTTTTAGTTCAGAAACATTTCTATAGAAAAAAAGAAAAACAAGAGCATTTTAAACCAAGTTCTCATTGTAATAATTGATGTACACACATTTAGAAAGAAGAGCAGAACTGCTTACTTTAAAAGATGAGCCTTTATCAGGAAGATGATAAAAGAAATTATGTAATTATACATTTTCATCTGTACAAGTGAATAGCTTTACATGAATTCTATTGAGCCTTACTCTGCAGTGATAGTGGTGATTTGATTTTACCCAGATAAGGCTGTCTTTCACATTTTTTTTCTTTTATCCCAGGCTTTGTACAGTATCAGAAACTTAGTAGGTCTTTAATACACATTCACCTACTGACAGGACTGATGCTCAAGTTTTGAAATACTCCCTAAAAAAAAGAAGAAAAAAATTAATCTTTCTTATTTGTCAAAGCAGTTCAAAAATCCAAAATATTAATCCCTAAAAAAAAAGAAGAAAAAAATTAATCAGTTAAAGCAGTTGAGAAATCCAAAATATTAGTGAAATACTTCACTTTATAAATCAAAAGCTAAAATAAAGAACTTCCACATAGGGAAAAAGAAGATGCCATGTGAATATACTTATATTTGTAATGCTTTAAAGCTCCTTCAATTTAGTATTTATTACATTTTGAGGAGAAAAAATTGCCTCAGTACTTGAAACTTGCTCTAGACTTGTTTTCTACAATGTGATTGTTGTTTTGCTTGAGCAGCAGGGATGTGAGGTTGGCCAGGCTATTGCTGCTGCTGCTATTACCCTCAGGTATGAACAGCTCCTACCCAGGAAAGGCTTCAGTGTACAGGACTGTCAGGTTGGAGCCAAGAAATCTAAGGTTGTGCATGGGTGCTGGCAGGTCACTGGGCAGTTCCTATAGGAGGATGTGACTGAAGATTATAATCTCCCATATCACAAAACAGTAGTACTGGAAGGGGCACAGAGCAGCTGGTGCTCTCAGGAGGAGAAGAAGCAGAAGGAGCAGGAACAGGCTGGAGTAGCAGCCTGGGTGGAGGTGGCAGTGGCAGAACAGGACCCCAACTCCTGATAGTCCTGAGTTCGGAGAGGTCTTATCCCTAGAGAGCAGAGGATGTGGGACTTCTTCTGCCTCCACATCTAGCACCCTCCTTAACCTCCAAAAAGCTAGGAAGACATAGGAAAAGCATAAAATATATAGGTATATTGTATGTTTATTTATATGTAGGTATGCGTATATATAATATGCATGTGTGTACATATGTACACATGCATGTATACACATGTGTGTATATACACACATACACATATCTTTCTTGTTTGCTTGTAATAGCTTGTCTCTTGAATCTCACTCAAAGTTTTGAAGTCTATCTCCCATAACCCTTTTTATGGATAGAGAGAGAACAATGTAATGAGAAAGGGGAGGAACATAACCATATTTCCCCCTCACTTGGACCCAAATCCTCTTACTCTCCCAGAAGGAATTTTAATTTTTCTTCACTACAATTTACCATAGCATCTTTCCCCTCCTTTTCCTAGGCCACTTGAGACACAGAACATCAATAATAAATCCTTGATATGTTGCTATATTCTTTACCAAATAGGAGAAGAAAGGGGAAAGAGAAGCAAATGAATAGTCTTCATAATTTCTCTTATGCTGCCACACACATACTCTGATATCATCAAACCTAAATCAACTTTGCCTAATTCTGCATTACTCCCAACATTACATTATAGATATCTTTGTTATCTCTTATAGATATCTTTGTTATCTCTGATTCTCATTTTACCCTGTATATTTCAAAAAGGCATGTGGTATGCCATATTTAACTTTGTATTGCTAGTAATATCTAGAACAGTGTTCTTCACCCAGTGGGTAATTGATATTTGCTCATGGAAATCAATATAATTAAAGATCATTAAGAGACTTAACAATACTTTTCAAGAATTCTAGGAAGAATTATTAGATTTGAATCAGTTTTGGATGATGCTTACAATATACGATCAAGGATTTTGTTGAAGAAATTGACCCATCAAATATTTTGTTTATCAATATATGTGTTTAGATTTGCATTCATGTAGTTTTTCACAATAAGAATAATTTTTCCATGATTGATATGTGTATCCTGTGGGGAGCCAGCACTAATCTACAGGTGATAAGGCCACATTCCAAAAGACTGCCCTAACCTTGAATAGGCATCTCCTAATCACATCATGGAGTTTCCTACTTGACCAAAAACATCCTTGGGAGGGAAACCAATCCTTTGTCTAGGACCCCCACCTTGTACTATGTTCACCCAACCCTGCTGCTATATATAGCTGTACTATTGCACCCATTAAAAAGAAGCTTGATCAGAATGTTTTGTCTTGCCTCCTCCTGAGCATCCCGTCTCTCTTACCTTTATCTCTTTTCTTCCAGGGTCCACACACTCTGCCACACGGGCCAAGGCAATATCCTTTTTAATTTCTGACAACCTTTGAGTAACCATTATTATACATATGTCATAGGAGAAAAAGCCATAAGTAGAATTTCATCATATTTTAAATAATTAATGTATCTAACATATAAAACAAAAAATGATTTTGCTTTGGAATCCTGTTTGAATGAAGCATAAATTAGAACAAATGTCATCAGAGGAGTAAAACTTCAAGAGACATTTCTAGAAGGGGCCCATGTATGGTTTGTTTGATATGGTAGAATAAAAAATATCATAAAGTTGAGATATATGACCATGGGAAAATGGTAAGTTGGTAATAAAAATTAATCTGGTAATAATTGCTATTAAAATGAAAATGGTGAAGCCACCATTTTTGTGCTCCAGAAACAGGGCTATTGCATGAATAGCCTATTTTAATATATCAGTATCATTTACTGTCACTATGTAGATCTAATTTAAATGTATGGAATATAATGAGAAAAACTATAGAAAAGAGAAAAGAGAAAGAAAAAAATCATAGGTTGATGCAAAGAAGAAATTGGAAGCTGAACAAAAATAACTCATAAGGCTGATGACTTTTATTAAGGGATTTTTAGAATTTTTAACGGACTTGAATGAAGATCTGTTTGGCATGCTTTGCAAATTTGCATGTGACATGAATATGGAAAAGATAGTTTAACACAGTGAATGACAGAATCAGGATTCAACATGTTTCAGCAAGTAGAAAATTAGGGTATAATCTAATAATATGAAATACAAAGGAACAAAAAAGGGAAAAACCTTCATTTGGGTTCTAAATATCAGATGTACATTCATAATGGAGAAGATACAGTACTGTTCATATGAAAAACATGCAAATATTCATTTTAGAAAAGTACAAATTCAGTGTCCTTCTGAAGTACCCAAAAATCTAAGATGAATTTATGCTTCATTAATATAACTGCTAGAGTATCCAGATTTAAAGGTAGTGCTAATCACAGTGTACTCTTTAGTGTTTTAATACTGGTGCCACATTTAGGAAAAATATTTATAAACTTTATATATTTCCCAAGAAGAGTAAGATAGTGATAGTGTCAGAAACCTTTTCCTATGAATATTTTTGAAGAAAACTTGGAATGTTTAGCTTGGAAAAAGTGGTTTACAAGAATTTAAAATTTATCATATAGTCACACCATTCTGAATCTCACTTTCGAAAGGGACCAACTTCACAAGTCATTTGGAGCCCATAAATAAAAATTTCCTTTACTATCTTTATTTTTATATTTCATGAACATATCACAGAATCTAAGATGTGCAAGGCACCTTGAAACCAAGTTCAATTCTTATCTGACCAAGAATGTTATCTAAATGTTTCTGAGTGGTTCTCCTTTCTCTGCTTGAAGATTTCTAGTGAAGAGAAATCCATTACCTCCAAAGAAAGATTATTTGATTTTTGAACAAATGTAATGATTAATTTTTTTTTTCTTACATCAAGTTCAATTCTGTCTTATTCCATTCTTTGCTTCTAATTTTGTTCTCTGGTGTCAAGCTCAACTAGTATAATTCTTTTTAAAGATGACAATCCTTTAAATACTTGAGGACAATGACAGTATCACATCAGACATAAATTTTCTAGGCTAAATATTCTCAGGTTTTCTACTGATAATTGTATCACATGGTGAGAAGACTTTTCATTATCTTGTCACTGTTCTCTAGAAATCCTATAACAATTCTTCCCCTTACACAATATATGTCAGAAACAAATGCAGTATTTTAGATGAAATTTGATCATGGAAAAGTATAATAGAGTTCTCTCCTACCTTGGTATGTATACTAATTCTCTCTTAATATGATTTAGATGATTTTAATTTTTTGTGTTTTCCATATCATACTATTAGCAATAATTGAGCTTACAGCAAAACAAAACAAAAAAAAATCACTCACACAAACCACTATCTAGTCATATCTAATCTATATTGTCTTAGTGAAGATGATATTCTTAAAAAACCAAAGTATAAGAATTTATAGTGGCCCCTATTAAATATCATCTCATTATTTCATTCCAATGTTTGAATCTGTCAATACTTTACGTGTATCATTGCTTTTAAAATTCAGTATGTCAGTTATTCCTTACAAATTAATGAAATCTTTAAATTAGTATATAATGTATACCCTTATATAAAAGATTTGTTAAAACAACAATTACTCTAAACTTCACTGAACCAAGAACAGTTACTTTTAGTAATCTATAGACTAGAGATTTTTTTTTTACATTAATATTAGGACTTGGAATATTGAACTTGGAGTTAGGTAGACTTGAGTACTAATACTGCTTCAGACATTTACTAATTTATGTGACCCTGGCAAATCATTTAACCTGTATCAGTGTCAATTACTTCATTTATGAAATGAGGATAATAGTAACACCTAACATAAGGTTCTGAAATGTTTTGCAACATTTTAAGTACTATATAAATATTAGGTTTATCTTTGTTGCTGTTATCTAATGATTAGCGTCTATGCAATATCCTTTCATTTTGTCCACAAATATATTATGAAATGGTTCTGAAGAAATGTCATGGAAATTGGATTGGAATTATCTTGCTTGAGTTCTAGAGGGAGGAGATGATAACAATAAATACACAGGGGGTGATAGGAATAATATATAATTCCATTATATATATATAATGGATAATATAAAGTATATATATAATATATAATATAAATATAAATAATATGTATATAGTATAATATATAGTATATATATATAAAGTATAATATAAAGAAAAGCTTTTTTTTTTTTTATTAGACTGCCCAAAGGAGGTATTGGAGGGCTTCTCAAAGAGTTTGAAAGATCCCTTTTGTGGAAATTTGTGTAGAAGATTAGTATTCAGGTAGGTCTTAGAACAGCATGACTACTGATTGAACAGCAACTACTATGATGGTTTGCATGAAGCACGAAATAATGTACTCTTACAGAAATGATAATCTCTCATTGATTACTTGATATTGACCTACTTGATATTAGGTCATTGTTTCTCTCATCAATCCCAATGCCACATACAATTAAAAATCTATTACATATTAGAAAATTAATTTTATTAATAGCATACCTTTTTTCTTTTTATAAATACATAATTAACTCATTTTTATATATATACAATATAAAAAGTAAAGAACCTTTACTTAAAGAAGAGATTTTATTTGTTGTTTTTTTTTACTGTTATTTGAAATTTAATTATAGAAATAATTTTAAGCTTATTCTGATACTGTCTTACATCTTGTTTGAATTGATTATCTACAAGCAAGGTGATTTAGTTAAATAGAATGCTGGAACTGGAGACAGTAAGGTATGAATTCAAATCCAACCTTAGGCTTTTACCTAAACTTTTAAATGGATATTATAACACTGATTCCATAGGATTGTAAGAAGGATAGAATAAGATATTTGTAAAGTAACCAGCATAATTCCTCGTATATGGTATGAAATTTAGGTTACTGATTAATAGTTTAGAGTTTTTGTAATCATCATAACCAATTTCTAAAGCATGGATTTTGATTTATTTTGTATAGACCTTTGTGGAAAACAATTGTAAAAGACTGCACACTCAACTGAGCCTGGCCCTCCATCTTCAGGGAGATAAAAAAGATGATGGGAAAGATTGAGTATGGTCAGCAGATTTTTTTTTTTCTAGTACTGGGTCCCTTTGGTAAAGGTGGAGGGGGGTATCTGGTTAGGGGCTTTCCAGAGAATCTTGTTAAATTCTGTGTTTTCTCTGTTACTATGATTTCTGAAGACCCTGTTTGCAAGTGAGCATGATGATGGCCTAATCACAGTTTTAGTTTAATTGGCATTAGTGGATGTTATGTAAAAACAAATAAACAACAAACAAACAAACAAAAAGTATGTAATCAAGCTGAATTAAAAACCACCCTGATTATGAAATGTCTTTAGTCAGTGAGGAATCATTGATCTCTATTGGCAAATGTTATACTTGATAAAAATAGATTATGTTCAGATTTTTGTGCCTCGATTTCTCTTAAATATATTTGTCATGACAATAGTAAATACTTAATAAAATTTTCTTCCCTTACCCAGATGTAATAATATCATCTGTTGAACCTAGTAACAGTGCTGTGAAGTAGATGCTATTATCCCCATTTTACTAAAGAGGAATTTGAGAATGAGAAAGATTTAATGATTTGCCATACAGTTAGTTAAATTTAAAGGTAGAATTTAAATCCAGGTATCAACTCTAAATCTAGTGCACTTAACCCCTGTAATCTAACTCCAATTTATTCTATTTTAATCTAATCTGATATGATATAAAGCGATACAGCATGTGTAACAAATACTTGATTTCATAGTACAAAGGATATTGATCACAAATTACAATAAGATATTTTGTAAAAGTAGATATTTAAACTAGATCCCCTTCTAATTTTCTAAATCAGTGATTATAAAATAGATCAGAGGTAGTCAAATTCTAGAAAGTATATGTCACCAAGGTCTGAACAAAATTCAGTACTTATAAACTGAAATATACAGATGGGTCCTTAAACAAAGAGATGTGCCCATGAAAAGCAATTCTCCTCCTTCTGTACGTGGGAATTCAAACTTGGGGTTTTTGATTAAAGAAAGGGGAAGTATCCCTAGAGTTGTTTGTAGTTAATTATATTGTTAGTGTTTCATTAAAAATCAATTATTTGAAAATTTTAACCATCTGGAGACTTCTATGTATCGAAACACTACACAAAGTTGTAATTTCTAAATCAGCAGAAAAAAGTTTTGTTGTTTAGTTCAGCCAACTTATGTGTTCACATAACATTTACATAACATTATTCACATATGTGTTATATGAAAATATAGTACAGAGAGGGAATCCTTCTGCAAAAAGAAGCCATAGTTACTTTGATAAGTTCAGTAATGGAGAACTTTTGACTGAGTAAATACTCCCAGTCCCCTACATCTCTTTATTGCATTTTTACATTCAGGGAGTCTCTCCAGTGACTATCCTTTAAGAATAAACTTCCACAAATGATCAAACAATTGGGGAGGGAAAGGGAAGAATCTCCCATACTTCTCTCACCCACCTAGCTTTAAAATGTAAATTGACAGCATGAATTCTCCTGCAGCATGATCACCTGTTAAGAATCACAGAGAAGATAAGGATCCTTGAATTTATATTCCTAAATATAAATTTTACACAGCAGAAAATGAAAATGGCAGTATTAAAGTATTTTAACTTAAGCATGGTGTTAATTGGTTGTAATAGTGAAATGCCCTGTTGTTATGCCATCTCTTGTTACTGGTAACAATGACATAGTCCATCAGCCAATATACGTTATAGAGGGTTTAAGAAAAGTAAAAATGGACCAAAGTTGGGATTTTTTCATTCTCTACTCCCTTAATCCATTAAGGGAAAATAAAACAACAGGAAGGGAAAAAAGATTTAACAACATATTGCCAGCTTTGGCAGCTTGTGAGAAAGAAAGTGTCCAACAGTGCTATTTTAAATCAGCTAGGTAATTAATTTCAGAACTACCAGACACAGAGGAAAAAGCTGCAAACAAAACTGACACATTTTCAAACTGGTTGCTTTGACAAATTTATGTATCCATATCAAGAATTTTCTCATGCCTATAAACATCAGGGTTTCTGAATAAACAGCTACACTTGCCATCTGCTGTAAGGGGTGAGAAGTGCTAAAGCACATCAAATGGTCAAAGATATAAAAAATATACAAATATACAAATAGCCTTATAGAAGAAAAAGCAATAGTTTTATAATAGTTGGAACCAGAATTGGAAAGGAAAATAAATGAGAATTACGTTTTCTCCCTTCCTTGTATCACCCCTTTAAAACATAAGCAAAATTCTCAACACTTGTTCTAAAACCAAGATTACTGATATTAGACTTAAAAGAAACTGCTTGGTCTGAACTCCAAAGAAGAACTTGTTCCACCAAAGATAAAATGATAACAGAAGATCATTGCATTATGCTGAATGACTCAGTCTTGGAAACACCAACTTCAAATTCTTTCAGCTTCTTCTTTCCATTGAATTCTACCCAAACCTTTCCTCTATAGAGAGCCAGACCTGCACTTTGCAAATTCTTTTACTTACCATCTACAGTCATAGCTAGTCTGAATTCCAGGAAACAAAATTCTTGGATCTGGTGTTTCTTTCACTCTTCTTTCCAGATTCCCTGCTATCTTTTCTTATTTGATTCCTTTATTAGATTTCCTTGAGATCAGGCATTATCTTTCTTTTTCTTTTTTGTATCCTTGGTGCTTGACACCTAGTAGTCATTTAATAAATATTTATTTAATTGAAATCAATTGTGACTCTCCTTTTTAACTACGTGAGAGTAAACAAGACATTTTACATCTCTGGACTTTGACTTATAAGCAATATTGATAGACATTTACATATTTTCCTTGTTCTAAATCTATGATTATAGGATCCTACTTAAGAACAACAAAAACAAGAAAACAATTCTTTCATTCCACCTATTTCCCTTCCTTGAAGCCTCACTACATCTGTTCAACCAAGCATGATACACTATTGCTTTTGTTTTTTTCTGAAATTTCTACTGTAAAAACCAAAAAAAAAAAAAAAAAAAAAAAAAAAAAAAAAAAGAGAGACATCAACTCTAACCTCTAATACTCAGAAGAAAAAAACACATGGAAAACAAAAATCATGATGTGCATTTAGTCACTTTAGCCATGAGGAAACTGAAGCAAGCAGAGTTAAATGGTTTGCTCTAGATCAAACTGTTTGAGGCCTGCTTTAAACTGAGATCTTCCTAACTCGAGCACTAGCATTCTATCTACTATGCCACCTTGCTACCCCAGAAAATTACAATATCATACATTTATAGATCTTTTTATCCCTTTAAAAAAAATGACTTCACCTACATCACCCCATGTGATTTTCCCAACCACTTCAGGTTGGAGATAAAAATATAATTTAAAAATACAACTGATATCTGCTACAAAGTCATTCATTAAACATAACTTGGAGAAATCCATATGTTGTTGGTAATAGGTTTTTTTAAAAACAAATTCTATTAAATAAGGGTGAGAAATAGGTACCAGAACACAAGACCAATATGTAAGTATGGGGGAGAAAGGTGATAAACTCCATAATACCCCTTTTTGCTATAGATATAGGCCAGTGGGTACAATGAAGTTGTCCTTAGGGGTAGTGATAACTATGAGAAGGGAGCAGAATGAGGCTAGGTGAATGTCTTTCTTGTGTAAATTGTTTGGAGGCACTAGGCAGAAAGAGACATATTAGAAAGCTTTAATGTTAAAGTTAAAAGTGATAAAGAAGGTTGTAGAAGTATTTGTACTGACAAAAGAAAAAGAAAGACAAAGGAACTTGGAATTAGTATGAGTTAGACTCAGTAATTGCCTAGGTTCAGGGAAGAGTCAAAGGTTATGCCATTATTTCAAGTCTGGATGGAGATTACATTTTCAAATAGAGAGAAGATAGAAGATGAGTTTTGATGGGAAAAAAAAATTAAGTATTTTGTTATGGCTTGATGAAGGAGGTGTTTTTATAATATATCTAAATGTAACTGAAATCAACATTTCAGATGTAGGATTGACTTCTGGATCACTTGAACCTAACTCTTATTTTACAAATGAGTAATATATGCCTTAATTGAGAAAATGATTTGACTAGAGTCACAGAGTTAGTGAGACAGGATTTGAACTGATGCCTTCCTTAGTCAGAATGTGTATAATTTAGGAAAAATTTGGAACCTGAAGAGAAGTAATACAGATGATAACTGAATAAAGTATTAATTGATCAAGGAATATTAAAAAGGATTTGAAAGTGATGGGGGAAACCTGAAACTGTTTTCCTTGAAACTGTCCTTCTTGACTTTTGATCTGGACTTGATAGGTCTATTGAGCTGAAAATTGGCTCAGGAACACTCCCAGGAAGTGGTTTCATTCAACTGAAAATCTAGGCCTGGGGGTAATGACAACATTGAAGTGATCTCATTCAATTGAAACTTCAGATCTCTTTAAAGGACATCTTGGGGCTCATTCCTTTGCAGAGGCCCAAAAGTAAGACCATGCCTTGTCTGTGGAACCTCTCTCTTTCCTTGGCATAGCTGCCTGCAAGGATCGCCTGCCTGCTCAGAAGATATTCTCTTCTCAGTGTTAACCCCTCTCTGTCTCTCTCTCTCTGCCAGGATTTCTCTGCTAGACTTTTACTTCTCTGTCAGCACCTTGCTACTGAGGAAGTCAGTCTCCTAGCAAATGCTGATTTCTCAGTACCAATAAGCTTCTTTTTGCCAGTCTAACTTTTTGGGTTTGTGAATTGTTTCACATTGGACCTGTGCAGATCAGAAGGGGTTCCCACAACTCTCTGCCCTGCACCAAATCTCATCAAAGGAAGAGGAAATCTTATGAAACTATTTTGAAAAGAAGAGATCACCGTTCCAAAGATTCCAAGTAACTTAACAGGAAATTTCAGATAAAATAGTCTGGAATGGAAAGTTCTAATTGATATTCAACAAAGGTCATGTGTTATGTTTTTTACTTTCTGAATTATCACGTTGAATTGAATTCTAGTGGATATGTATTAGCTTTCTTCTCTACATATGGTGTTAAGTGCTAGACTTGTACTGAGAAAATTATTGATGCATCTACAAAGGATGACCTAAAATCCCAATACTTTTATCCTGAAAAAGGGAAATAAAAAAAGCAGCTGCTTTAAAAATTAATCACAGAATGTTAATGATAAAGGAAGAATAACAAGAGCATGAGATTAAAGGAAGCAACTCAGTTAAACTATCTCAACATTCCCCTCTAAACAAGCAAATTTTGGCACAGTAGAGCAAAAAAAAAGGTGAAAGTGAAACTTTTTTTCAGCCTAAAACACCTTAGAAAGTTGGCAAGAGAGAGATATCTGGAGTGAAGTAAACAAAGTAGCAGAATTAGAAGGTAATCCTTAGAGACTGCTAAGAAAGCAGTAACTCAGGAGCATTCAACTCAAATATAGCAAGGGGGTCAGACAATATTTAGGCTGGCATAGAGTGAGGCTGGTGTTAACCATCAACTGTATTGTCAACTAACAGTTCTGGTCTCAGCTCAAGGGTAAACACGAATGTTTCTTGTTTGTTATATAGAAGCAGGGACCTTAATTCCAGTTCCAAGGCAGAGATGAGAACTAAGACTTACAGCAGAAGAGAAGACAGAATTTAATCATAGTCCCAGGACCAAGAAGAATGCTAGCACTTGTACATGAAGGAGAACAGTTCTTGGGTAAAGACCAGAGCACACATCAAGAGAGCAGTAATCACAATTCTCTCTCTCTCTCTCTCTCTCTCTCTCTCTCTCTCTCTCTCTCTTTCAGTTACAGCTTTTTATTTTTTTTAAACATTTGTGTGGACAGTTTTTCAACAGGAGCCCTTGCAAAACCTTATGTTCCAATTTTAACCTCCTTCCCTCATAGCAAGTAGTCCAATATACATTAAACATGGTAGAAATATATATTAAATCCAATATATACATACACATTTTTACAATTGTCAGGCTGTAAAAAAAGTAGCAAAATAAAATGCAAGCAAACAACAACAAAAAGAGTGAATATGCTATGTTGTGAACCACACTCAGTTCCCACAGTTCTCTCTCTGGCTATAGGTGGCTCTCTTCATCACTAAACAATTGGAATTGGCTTGAACCATCTCATTGTTGAAGAGAGCCATGAGTGACTATACTGTTCTCCTGGAATAATACAATAGAACAAATGCAAAAAAAAAAAAAAATCCACTGAAAAAAACACTGTGAAAAGTAGAATTAATCAAATGGAAAAAGAAATATAAATGTTAACTAAGGAAAACCACACATTAAAAACTAGAACAGAGAAAATGGAAGCTAATGACTCTATATGAGACATCAAAAACCAGTCAAACAAACTAAAAAGAATGAAAAAAATAGAAGAAAATGTGAAATATCTTGTTGGAAAAACAATAGATCTGGAAAATAGATCCAGTCATTTGGGTATAAAGCCAGTGAGAGGCAGTAGGCCTCCTAAGGATAGGAGTGTGAGGAGGATGATAATGGTTGTTTCAGCTGATTTGTTTCACAGGCCTCCCAGGGATTTGATTTTGGTGGTATTTGATAGGTTTAGGGTTAGAAATCTTTGAACACAGGACTCAAGAGAAGCATAGAAAGGAAAATGGGAAAACACATATTATTTCAAGATTTAAAATGTTTACATCCCTAAATGTGAGAATGATATCTATAACTCTTGAGAACTGTATCTTATTGGGGCAATTAGAGAAAGGCATCCCATGGATGGAGGGTGTGATTGTGAATGAACTCTGATGTTATGATATCAAACAAAAAGACATTATGGGGTAGAAAAAGGATTATACTGGAAGAAGAGAAAAGAGGAGGTATAATGGGATCAATTAGATCACATGAAGAGGCACAAAGGACCCTATTAAACTACCTGGGAAACAAGGAAGGGTTCTGAGTATTGTCTGAAGCATGATCTCTTCAGTTTTGGCTCAAAGAAGGAATCATTCTGTGGCATATGGAAATTTATCTCACTCTATAAAAAAGGAAGAGAAAGAGGATAGAAAAAGGAAATGAAAGAGGATAGAAAAAGGAGGGATTTGATAGAAGGAAGGATAGAAACACAAGAAGAAATGGATAAGAAAAAGGAGAAGGTGTGATAAAAGATAGGGTAGGTGGTGGGTAAGTTGTCTCAGAAACAAAAAACTATTAAGGAGACACAGAGTGGAAATGGAAAACAAAAGTAGGATGGAGGGAAATAGAGAGTTGGTAATCATAACTGTAAATGTGATTGGGATGAAATCTTCATAAAATGGAAACAAATAGAAGAGTGAATTTAAAAACAGAATTCTACAATATGTTGTTTACAGGAAACACATTTGAAACAGAGATACCTACAAAGGAAACTGGAGCATAACTTATTATGCATTATCTGAAGCAAACAAAAAACAAACAAACAAAAAATTAGGCATAGCAATTCTGATTTCAGATAAAATACAAGTAAAAATACATCAAATTAAAAGATCTAAAGAAGAAAAGTACACAAAATAAACAAGAAAGAAACTAGGGAAGTTAATAGATAAAAGCTAGATATAACAGATCTCTGGAGACAATTAAATGGGGACAAAAAGGAATACCCCTTTTTCTCAGCAGTATATGACACCTATGCAAAAGTTGAGCATGTATCAAAGCATAAAAATCTCATAATCAGTGCAGGAAGGCAGAAGTACTAAATTCTTCCTTTTCAGACCACAATGCAATTAAAAATATATTGAATAAAGGGCCAGGGAAAGATAGACCAAAAGCCAATTGGAAATTAAATAATCTAATTCTAAAGAATTAGTGTGTGTGACCCTGGGCAAGTCACTTAATTACAATTACTCAATAAAAAAAAAAGGGGGGGAGTCAAAAAATCACAGAAACAATCCATAATTTCATCCAAGAGAATGACAATAATGAGACAATGAAACAAATTCTATGGGATGTAGTCAACGCAGTTCTTAGGGAAAATTTTATATCTCAAAATAGTTAAGTAGAAAAAATGAGGCCAACGAATTGGCTAATAATTAATAAAATTGAAACTGAGAAAAATATTGAACTAATTAGTAAAACTAAAAGTTGGTCATATGAAAAAAAAATAACCAAAATAGATAAACCTTTGGTTAATTTTATTAGAAAAAGGAAAGAAAAAAAAAATTACCAGATCAAAAATGAAAAAAGTGAACTTTCCATCATGAAAAAGAAATTAAAACAATAATTGAGAGCTGTTTTGTCCAACTGTATGGCAGCAAATCTGACAATCTAACCAAAATAGTTGAATATTTACAAAAAATATAAATTATCCATATCGACAGAAGAATAGATAAATTAATTAAATAGTCCCATTTTAGAAAAAAAATGAATAAGCTATCAATGAACTCTCTAAGATAAAAGTTCCAGGGTCACCTAGATTTACATGTGAATTCTTCCAAATATTTAAAAAACTATTAGTTCCAATATTATGTAAACTTTAGGGAAAATAGATAAAGAAGGAATCCTGACAAATTCCTTCTATGACACAAATTTGGTACTGATTACTTATACCTAAACCAGTGAAAGAAAATTACAGGGCAATCTCCCTAATGAATGTTGACGGAATATTTTTTTAAAATAAGTTTATTTAAAACTTATAGACAAAATTTTAAAAATAGGAAAAAAAGACAGAAAAAAGAAGAAAAGTACATTGTCTGTGCCCAGCAGAACATCATGGAAGATTCAAAATATGTAATAAATTTTCATTTCAAAAAAGCATATATAATAATAGAAGATATTACATTCATGATTGTCCATGTTTTCTTTAATGTAAAAAATTTAAATCAAATATTAACAAAGATTACAGAAACTTATCAGAGATAATCTACTATGATTAAGAGGGGTTTATAGTAAGAATGCAGTGCCATTTTATTATCAGGAAAACTATTAGAAGAGCAAGGAATAATTGACCCATCAGATCTTTTGAGAAGGGAATAATTTATGACCAAATAACAACTAGAGAAAGCTATAAAATGCAAAATGGATCATTTTGATTTCTTTAAATTAAAAAAGTTTTATATAAACAAAATCAAAACAGCCAAGATTAGAAGAGAACCAGAAAATTTCTAAACAATTTTTCAGCCAGTGTTTCTGAGAAATATTTCAATTCTCAGATATATAAAGAAATTATTAAAATTATAAAAATACGTCACTCCTCAGATAAATGGTCAAAAGCCATGAACAGAAAATTTTCAGAAGAAGAAGTTAAAACCATTTGTACTTACATGAAAAAAATTGCTGTAAATTACTACTGATTAGAAAAATGCAAATTAAAACAACTCTGTGGTACCAGCTCATACCTAGGATGACAGGAAAAGTTAATCTTAAATATTGGAAGGAATGTGAGAAAATTGGAGCAATAATGCATTGTTGGTGGAGTTGTGAATTGATCTAGCCATTCTGTAGAGCTCTTCAGAACTATAATGAAAGGCCTATAAAACTCTGCATACTCTTTGATCCAGCAATACCACTACTAGGTCTGTATCTCAAAGAAATCATAAAAGAGAGGAAATGACCCACATATGCAAAACTATTTGTCGCAACCTTTTTTGTTGTGACAAAGAATTGGAAAATGAATAGCATCGATTGGGAAATCCCTAAATAAGTTATAGTATATGAAAGTAATGGAATAGTTTTGTTTTAGAAAAAGATACTGAAAAACCTGATTTGATAAAGATCTGGAAAGATTTATATGAACTGATGCTGAACAAAATAAGCACATTCAGTGATACATTGTACACAGGAAGAGCAAGAATGTTCATCTATAAAAGACTTGTTGCTTCTCAGCAGTTCAGTGATCCAAGGCAATCCCAATAAACTTTAGACAGAAAATGCCATCTGCATCCAGCAAAAAGAACTATGGAGACTGAATGTAAATCAACTCCTGCTATGTTTGTTCACTTCTTTCTTCTGTTGTTTTTTCTTGTCCCATGGTTTTCTCTTATTGTTCTGATTTTTTCTCTCCCAATATAATTCATAAAACAATATGCATTAAAAATAAATTAACAATTTAATTTTTTTTAAAAAAGTTACAAACAGACTCAAAGAAAAATGGTCAAAGAAAAATATCACCAAGGATATTTGAAAAAATAAAGAAAAAGATAAAAGTGATACAGCAACTATTATTTTTTACATGACCAAACCGTTATTTTGCTGTAGAAAAAGAATCAGACTCTGAAATATTGTACAATTAGCTTCTGAAGGAAATCAAAAATGCAGGTGGGCATAAATATAGGGATTGGGAAGTCAATGTAATGGTTTTTAGTCATCACCCAGAGTTCTTTCTCTGGGCGTAGCTGGTTCAGTTCATTACTGCTCCATTGGAAATGATTTGGTTGATCTCATTGCTGAGGATAGCCAGGTCCATCAGAACTGGTCATCATATAGTATTGTTGTTGAAGTATATAATGATCTCCTGGTCCTGCTCATTTCACTCAGCATCAGTTCATGTAAGTCTCTCCAGGCCTTTCTGAAATCATCCTGTTGGTCATTTCTTACAGAACAATAATATTCCATAATATTCATATACCACAATTTATTCAGCCATTCTCCAACTGATGGGCATCCACTCAGTTTCCAGTTCCTAGCCACTACAAAGAGGGCTGCCACAAACATTTGTGCACATACAGGTCCCTTTCCCTTCGTTATGATCTCTTTGGGATATAAGCCCAGTAGTAACACTGCTGGATCAAAGGGTATGCACAGTTTGATAACTTTTTGAGCATAGTTCCAAACTACTCTCCAGAATGGTTAGATTCTTTCACAACTCCACCAACAATGCATCAATGTCCCAGTTTTCCCGCATCCCCTCCAACAATCATCATTATTTTTTCCTGTCATCTTAGCCAATCTGACAGGTGTGTAGTGGTATCTTAGAGTTGTCTTAATTTGCATTTCTCTGATTAATAATGACTTGGAGCATCTTTTCATATGACTAGAAATAGTTTCAATTTCTTCATCTGAGAATTGTCTGTTCATATCCTTTGACCATTTTTCAATTGGAGAATGGCTTGATTTTTTATAAATTAGAGTTAATTCTCTATATATTTTGGAAATGAGGCCTTTATCAGAACCTTTGACTTTAAAAATATTTTCCCAGTTTATTGCTTCCCTTCTAATCTTGTCTGCATTAGTTTTGTTTGTACAAAAACTTTTCAGTTTGGTATAGTCGAAATTTTCTATTTTGTGATCAGTAATGATCTCTAGTTCTTCTTTGGTCATAAAATCCTTCCCCTTCCACAGGTCTGAGAGGTAAATTATCCTGTGTTCCTCTTTATTAATAATTTCATTCTTTATGCCTAGGTCATGAACCCATTTTGACCTTATCTTGGTGTAAGTGTGGCTCAATTACAGCAACTATTTGTAAATGCAATTAGATAGATGCAAAAATATTATGAAACAATTAAAAGCTCAGTAAAGGAAGCACAAAAAATATTGAATAAGATAAAATCTCAAAAATCAGAGTTGACCCAATGGTACAAAAAAAATCAATAAATTAAAGAATTATTTAAAAAGTAGAGTAGTCTAAAAAGAAAAGGAGGTACAAAAATTCACTCAGGAAAAGAATGCCTAAAAAGCAGAAATGATCTAGTGGAAAAAGAAGTATAAAAGCTCACTGAAGAAAAAAATTCCTTAAATATAAGAATTGGGCACATTAGACTAAATAAAGTCAAAAGAATGATAGGGCTATTACTAATAGTAACAAAATAAAAGATTCCTTTTATTAAAATAGGTAACGAGGAAACCAAATTGTCACTCTTCGCACATGATATGATGGTATACTCAGAGAACTGTAGAGAATCAACTAAAAAACTATTAAAAGTAATCCACAACTTTAGTAAAATTGTAGGATACAAAATAAATCCACGTAAATCATCAGTATTCTTATATATTACTAAGAGAATCCAACAGCAAGAGATACAAAGTGAAATTCCATTTAAAATAACTGTTGATAGGATACAATATTTGGGAATCTACCTGCCAAAGGAGGGTCAGGAACTATATGAGGAAAAACACAAAACACTTTCTACACGAATAAATTCAGATCTAAGCAAGAAAAATAGCAAGTCTCTTGAATAGGTTGAGCAAATATAATAAAGATGACAATACTACCTAATCTAATTTATTTGTTTAGTTCAATACCAATCAAACTCTCAAGAAACTATTTTACTGACCTAGAAAAAAGAACAACAAAATTCATATGGAAGAACAAAAGATCAAGAATTTCAAGGGTATTAATTAAAAGAAAAGCAAATGCAGGTGGCCTATCTGTACCAGATCTAAAACAATATTATAAAGCAGAGGTCATCAAAACCATTTGATACTGGCTAAAAAAAGAGATGATCAGGGGAATAGGTTAGGTTCACAGGACAAAATAGTCAATGACTATAGCAATCTAGTATTTGACAAACCCAAAGATCCCAGCTTTTGGGATATGAATTCTCTATTTGACAAAATCTTCTGGGAAAATTGGAATAGCATGGCAGTAATTAGGCATTGTTCCACATCTAACTCCATATACCAAGATAAGGTTGAAATGGGTTCATGATCTAGACATAAAGAATGATATTATAAGCAAATTAGTAGAACATAGGGTAGTTTACCTTTCAGATCTGTGGAGAAGAAAGGAATTTATGACCAAAGAAAATTAGAGTTCATTACTGATCACAAAATAGATAATTTTGATTATATTAAGTTAAAAAGGTTTTGTACAAACAAAACTAATGCAGACAATATTAGAAGGGAAACAATAAACTGGGAAAACATTTTTACATTTAAAGGTACTGATAAAAGGCTCACTTCTAAAATATATAGAGAATTGATTCAAATTTATAATAATTCAAGCCATTCTTCAATTGATAAATGGTCAAAGGAACAATTTTCAGATGAAGAAATTGAAACTAATTGTAGTCATATGAAAAGGTGCTCCAAATCACTTTTGATCAGAGAAATGCAAATTAAGACATCACTGAGTACCACTACATACTTCTCGGATTGGCTAAGATGAAAGGAAATAATAATGACCAATGTTGGAGGGGATGTGGGTAAACTGGGACACTGATATTGTTGGTGGAACTATGAAGAGATTCAACCATTATGGAGAGCAATTTGGAACTATGCTCAAGTTATCAAACTGTGCGTACGCTTTGTGTTTTTACTGGAACTATATCCCAAAGAAATCTCAAAGGAGGGGTAGTGGCAAGAAACTGGACACTGAGTGGATGTCCATGAATTGGAGAATGGCTGAATAAATTATGGTATATGAATGTTATGGAATATTATTGTTCTCTAAGAAATGACCAGCAGAATGATTTCAGAGAGGCCTGGAGAAATCTGAATGAATTGATGCAAAGTGAAATGAGCAGAACCAGGAAATCATTATACAGGACAATAACAAGACCATAAAGTGCTCAATTCTGATGGAAGTAGCTCTCTTCAACAATGAAATGATTCAAAACAATGCTACTTGTTTAGTGATGAAAAGAACCATCTACACCTAGCGAGAGGTACGTGGGAACTGAGGGTGGACCACAATGTAACATTCTTCCTCTGTTGTTGTTTGCTTGCATTTTGTTTGCTTTCTCAGTTTTTTTTTTTTCCTTACTTCTTGATCTGATTTTTCTTGTGCAACAAGATAACTGATAAATATGTATACATATAATGGATTTAACATATATTTGAACATATCTAACATGTATTAGATTACTTGCTAGCTAGGGGAGATGATGGGGGAAGGAAGGGAAAATTTGGAATAAAAGGTTTTGCAAGTGTCAATGTTGAAAAATTACCCATGCATGTGTTTTGTAAATAAAAAGCTTGAATTTAAAAAATAGTGATACATGTAATGATACAAAGTTAATAACCAATGATAATTGTTGTTACTCCTACTTTGTTTTTTTTTATATTTTACTTCTAAGTTTTGTAGTTGTTCATGTACTGAAATCAAAATAATTTCTGTATTTCCAAGGTTGATATGCTGAAGGAGATATCCCTTGCATATTATTAATACTAGCAAAACAACATATTCAATTAAAACTAAGGGAAAAATAGCAGAGAAACAATTTTGAAATAGATGGATTTAAATTTAGATATATTAGACAATTGTCACGAACTGTACAAAAGAACAGTTGATTCAACAATAAGAAATTTGGGAACAACTAGGTGAGTTAATATATGGAATCTTTCAGTTCAGATGTCTGCTCCATTTCTTGAATTGAAATGTTTTCATTAATTGGCTAGATGATTATTGGAAGAATTATGTAATTAAATTGCTGGTGCTACAATCAGAAAGATCCCTCTCCTTGAGTTCAAATATGGCTTCAGATACTTAATAGGTATATTAACCTGGACAAATCACTTAAACCTGTTTGCTTTAGTTCCTCATCTGTAAAATTAGCTGTACAAGAAAATGGCAAACCACTCCACAACCTTTGCCAAGAAAACCTCAAATGAGGCCACAGAGTCAAATAACTTAAAATATAAATCAAGAACATAACAGCAAACTTTAAAGACCTTGATCAGGTGAACAGCATATAACTTTTGATAATTTTTAATTATATATATTTTTTTCTGATTTGACAGAAACACAAAATATTTTACAGGAAAACCTGATCTTAAATATTAATTTCAGATTCTTACTTTGTGCAGTTGGGAACAATTTCCTTCTTTCACAGAGACCAGACTATGGCTTTATAATTTCTATCCAGATAGGATATTTCACCCAACCATATTCTTTGCTAAATGTAATAAATAAAAAAAAAGGAAAATTTCAATCATCTATTTCTCTTGGCCTATATTTGTTTCATTATTACTCTGCACTTATATATATATATATATTAATGGTAATTAAATAAACTACAAAAGCTGAAGAGTGGCATATATTCTTAGGCATGGTGGTTTTTATTTGTTTGTTTTTGTTTTTGTTTTTTTGTTTGTTTTTTACTTCTTAGAAAGGATTAGGGAAAATGTTGACAAGTGACTAATGTGTCAAAATGCAATTTAGTAACTTTTAGCTTTGGAATTGAAGAGAAAGAAAGCAAGAACTAGATGGAGTGTAATGGTCAAAGAATATTTACTAAAGAGGTATAGCAAGATGTCTATTAAAAAAAATTTTCCCCTGAACTAGGTTACATTCTATCCTCTGCCTTTTACATACTTGGGTGAGCAAGCTCAAACTAAATTTCTACAAATATTCCCCTGACCCAGTTCATTTTCAATCAAAATATAACTATGGGCAAAGTGATCTCTTCCCATTCTCCTACTTAGAGAACCATAATAGTTCATGCTCATTTCAGTGAAGTCTTTGGAGTTCTTTATATGAGCACTAAGCTCTAGCTCATCAGTAAAGCAAAAAAAGTCTCTTTTGATATACAACTTAGCAGAAATAATCACAGTATACCTCTGCAGATCTTAAATGGAGAGGAGGGACCTCCTTAACACATGCCAGGGAAATGGTTTTATCAAACAATCAAAAAGGAGAGTGCATGCACTTAAGCATTGAACTATTCTTGGCCAATGTCCAGATAAACTTATTGCCTGTGTAATTGTGAGAAAATCACTGAAACTCCCCAGATCAGTTTCCTTAGCTGTAAGGTTTGTCATAGATAGCCTCTGAATTTCTTTTTTGTTCAAGTTCTATGATTTTTAATAGAAAAAACAGCAGCAAATGTATGTATGTATATTTATACACACATTTATACATATACATATGTGTGTATGTGTGCATGTGCACACACGCGTATTTGTGTATGGTTGATTGTTTGGGGATTTTTTTTTTTTTAGGAAATTGAATACCTAGTTTTGCTGACTTCAAGTCTCCAATTTATTTCTACTTCACAATGTATTATACTAGTAATGTACAATATTCTGCTTTGTACTTTACATTCAGCTAAGGTTTGCTTATCAACAAATGTACATGTTAGTGGGGAGTTGAAAACTAAGGTGAGGTAAAGAAATCCCTTAATCATCTTGCACAGTCTAGAGCTACTTAACCTATTCTGTCACGACTGTAAAATTCTCTGTAGAGTGGTAGTGAAGAAACAACTTGCCACATCAGCAGGAGTGCAAGATTCTAACTCATGGGAAGCATCCTTTATTCCTGCTTGAACAACTTGAAACAGCACAAATCTTTGCATAAGAAAAATATGTAGGCAAAGCAGATGTGATAATGATCCCCTCTTATTGAAGAGAAAGGAAATGCTGCATTGTGAATCTCTAAATTCAGTTAGGCTATTATTATCATTAGCCATAGGGCATGTACATCTACAGGAAAATATTAGCAAGCTCCCAGGAAAGTCCCTGACTGCATCTCACTTAATTGGCTTCTATAGGTTTCCTCTCTTTTTCTCTTTATGCACTGGCATCATTCTGCCTGAAAGACTATAAGTAAAAGGGCTAATGAGAGGTACTGTCCCTCCAAAAGCTAGGGATGGATTAGATTCTAGTCCTCCTGGGCCCAGAGGAGAGTTGAGCCTTTTCACATTGTTTTTCCCTCCCATATTATAACAAACTTCCAGCTTCAGACAATAGCAAATTTCCCCAAAGCCAGCAGCCTAAGAGAAGCTTAGCTGGACTGCTCCAGGGTTTGCAGAAGCTGAACTTTACTTAGACTGTGTAGCTAATCATTTAAACATCAGTTTCCACATTTAGAAAATTATAAAATGGAAATATTGATATTTTCATTCTCTACCTGACTCAATTGTTGTGAGGAAAAGTGCCTGGTAAACATTAAAGTCTTACAGAAAGGTTATTATTTAAATATGCATATGCTTATATATTTATATATGTTTATTATGCAAATATGCATGTATGTATATGTGTGTGTACATATAATTTCCAATATATTCTAAGTATAACCACTTGTGCAAATTTACAGATAAATCACTATTAATAAATAATTCCAATATCTATTTGGTGGAGGGTAGAGGGGAGCAAGGTTGACTACTTTTTTTTTTAAAACAATTATGTCATTATGAACACAACCTGGTAAATGGTAAGTGCTTTAAAAGGTAAATAAGAGAGGTAGAATAAAAAATGAGAAATTTTCATGAAAGAGTCAACCACTTGGAAAGGGAAGGAAAAAAATGACTGAAGAAAGCAAATGGAGAGGATCACAAGGAAGAATTGTGATATAATGGAAAAGTAGTTGCCCAGGTTTATTATACTATAGTTGAAGTTAAAAAAAAAAAAAAAAAAAAAAGCAAGGGTAGCAAATCTGATCTCAGATGAAGCAAACATAAAAATAGATCTTATTAAGAGACAAGGGGACTCCCAGCCAAGATGGTGAGAGGAGACACACAACTACTTAAGCTCCATGGTTTCCCTCAGAATTTATTTCATGACAAGCCTCAGAATTAATTCTTGACTGAAAAAAGCCCCACAAATAATTACCAAGAGAAGACTTGAAATTCGCCAGAAAAGGTCTATTTTTGCTCAAGGGCAGGGACGATTCTAGATTGGATGCAGGCTGAGGACAGGCAGCAGTAGTGCAAACACAGCAGGCACTTCACAGCTGAGCAGACCAGAGGGGGTTGGGGTGTGATTTCAGACGTCTCTTTGGGGAGAGCTTTGCTACAGGATTGGATACTTTGCCCTGGCAGCAAGCCAGCAGACAAGCAGAGAAGCTAAAAACACAGGGGATGAAGAATACAACCCCAAAAAGCTAGGGTTTCTCAGGACCTGACCACACCCACCCACAGTGTCTCAGCACACTCTCAGAGTCTCAGAGCACAGACAGATTTCAGCCATTGCTGTCCTGCTAGTGCCTTGCTGCTTACCCCCTTCCCCTCAGTCTGTAGAGGAAGTTCGCTAATACCAACCAGCTCAAAAAAAAAAAAAAAAAAAAAAAAAAAGCAGATTGCATTTTTTTTTATTGTTGTTGTTGTTGTTGTTTTTGCTAGTTTGTTATCTTTTGATTCTTCTCTGACAAAATGAGCCAAAAATTTAAACGGACCTTAACCATTAATAGCTTCTATATGGATAGAGAGCAGACTTTAAACCCTGAGGAGACTAAAAACAAACTGTCTCCAGATGAATCCCCAAAGGAGGATATGATCTGGTTCTCAACACAACAAGGATTCATAGAAGAAATTAAAAAGACTCTCACAAGAGAGCTAGAAGAAAAGTGGGAAAAGGAAAGGGAAGCTTGGCAAGAGAGTCTAGATAAGTCATCCCACTCATTTAACGACAGAGTAGATAAAGAAATCAAATCCTTGAAAAACAGAATTGGTGAACTGGAAAAAGAAAATAGCTCTCTAAAAAACAAAATTAGCAAAATGGAAAAAATTCTATAGAAGAAAACAACTCACTTAAAAACTCAATTGTACAATTAGAAAAAAATATTAAAAAGTGAATGAAGAAAATACTTCATTGAAAATCAGAATCAGAATCAGAATCGAACAAATGGAATTGAATAACTTGAGGAGACAACAAGAATCAGTCAAGCAAAACCAAAAAAATCAAACAATGGGAAAACAACACACCTGGAAAATAGATCTAGGAGAGAGAATCTGAGAATTATTGGACTCTCTGAAAAATATGATGAAAAAAAGAGCCTGGACACTATTTTCCAGGAAATTATCAAAGGGAACTGCCCAGAAGTTATAGAAACAGAGGATAAAATAGAAATTAAAAGAATTCATCAATCACTTACTGAAAAGGACCCTAAAATCAAAACACCAAGAAATATAGTGGCCAAAGTCCAGAACTATCAGACAAAGGAAAAAACTTCTAGAAAAGCTTCTAGAAAAAATCAATTCAAATATAGAGGAGCCACAATAAGGATTACCCAGGATGTAGCAGCATCCACATTAAAGGATCCAAGGGCCTGGAATATGGATGATATTCTGAAAGGCTAAGGAACTTGGTATGCAACCAAAAATAACATTTTTTTTCCCCAGGGAAGAAGATGAACATTCAATGAAATAAGCAAATTTCACTTATTTTTGATGAAAAAACCAGAACTTAACAAAAAGTTTGATCTACAGATATCGAACTCAAGAGAAACCTAAAAAGGTAAAAAGAAATCTTGGAAACTATATTTCTGCTATAAAGGTATATAAAGAATACATGTATACCTTGTTCTAGAAACTAGAGATGGAAAAGAAATTGTCCCCAGAAAAGGGTAAAGTGGGGGTATTACATCTCACGAAGAGGTAAAGGAAACCTTTTATATCTTAGAGAAAGAATGGAGGGGGATGACCATAATGTGTATCTTACTGCCATGAGAACTGGCTTAAAGAGAAAAATTTTAGACATATTTGATTTATGGTGAAACTTCTCCCACCTCATTGAAAAGTGGGAGGGGAAAAGTGAAAAGGGAAGGAATAAACTAAGCAGAAGTGAATACAGAAATTGTGAAAAAAAAAGGAATAAGAGGGGGAGGAACTTTAAGGTGGGGGGAGGGAATAATAAAAAGGGAGGGCTGTGAGAAGCACGTGGTGTTCACAAGTTTAATACTGGGGAGGAGGGTAAGAGGGAAGGAAGGGAGAAAAGCATTTAACAAGATGGCAAGTAATACAGAATTGGTCATTTTAACCATAAATGTGAATGGGGTAAACTCTTCCATAAAGAGGAAGCAGTTAGCAGAATGGATTAAAAGCCAGAATCCTACAATATGTTGTTTACAGGAAACATACCTGAAGCAGTGGGATACATACAGAGTAAAGATAAAAGGTTGGAGCAGAATCTATTATGCTTTAGGTGAAGTTAACAAAGCAGGGGTAGCCATCCTGATCTCAGATCAAGCAAAAGCAAAAATTGATCTCATTAAGAGATAAGGAAGAGCACTATATCTTGCTAAAGGGTAGCATAGATAATGAAGCAATATCAATATTAAACATATATGCACCAAGTGGTGTAGCATCTAAATTCTTAAAAGAGAAATTAAGAGAGCTGCAAGAAGAAATAGACAACTAAACTATAATAGTGGAAGATCCCAACCTTGCACTCTCAGAATTAGATAAATCGAAATACAAAATAAATAAGAAAGAAGTCAAAGAGGTAAATAGACTACTAGAAAAGTTAGATATGATAGAATTTGGAGAAAACTGAATGGAGACTGAAAATAGTACACTTTCTTCTCAGCAGTTCATGAAACCTATACAAAAATTGATCATATATTAGGACATAAAAACCTCAAACTCAAATGCAGTAAGGCAGAAATAGTAAATGCATCCTTTTCAGACCATGATGCAATGAAAATTACATTCAATAAAAAGCCAGGGGAAAATAGACTAAAAATACGTGGAGACTAAATAACCTCATACTAAAGAATGATTGGGTGAAACAGCAAATTATAGACATATTTAATAACTTTACCCAAGAAAATGACAATAATGAGACGTCATAACAAAATGTGTGGGATGTGGCCAAAGTGGTGATAAGGAGAAACTTCATATCTCTAGAGGCCTACTTGCATAAAATAGAGAACAAGAAGGTTAATGAATTGGGCTTGCAACTAAAAATGCTAGAATCCCCAGTCAAACACTAAACTTGAAATTCTAAAAATAAAAGGAGAGATCAATAAAATTGAAAGTAAAAAAAAAAATTGAATTATTTAATAAAACTAAGAGTTTTTTCTATGAAAAAAATCAACAAAATAGACAAACCTTTAGTCAATCTGATTAAAAAAAGGAAATAGAAAAATCAAATTGTTAGTCTTAAAAATGAAAAGGGAGAACTCACAACTAATGAAGAGGAAATTAGAGCAATAATTAGGAGTTACTTTGCCTAACTTTATGCCAATAAATTTGACAACTTAAATGAAATAGAAGAATCAAAAATATAGCTTGCCCAGATTAACAGAGGAAGAAGTAAATAGACTAAACAGTCCCATTTTAGAAAAAAAAAAATAGAACAAGCTATTAACCAACTCCCTAAGAAAAAATCCCCAGGACCAGATGGATGTACAAGTGAATTCTACCAAACATTTAAAGAACAATTAACTCCAATGCTATATAAACTATTTGAAAAAATAAGAATTGAAGGAGTCCTACCAAATTCCTTTTATGACACAGACATGGTACTGATACCTAAGGTTGAAAACAGGTAGTTTGAAAACAGAGAAAGAAAATATCTCAAAGAAGTACTAAAGAAGGGAAAGGAACCTGTATGTGCCAAATGTTTGTGGCAGCTCTGTTTGTAGTGACTAGAAACTGGAAAATGAATGGATGCCCATCAATTGGAGAATGGTTGGGTAAATTGTGGTATATGAATGTTATGGAATATTATTGTTCTGTAAGAAATGACCAGCAGGATGAATACAGAAAGGCTTGGAGAGACTTACATGAACTGATGCTAACTGAAATGAGCAGAACCAGGACATCATTATATACTTCAACAATGATCCTGTATGAGGATGTATTCTGATGGAAGTGGATATCTTCGACAAAGAAAAGATCTGATTCAGTTCCAGTTGATCAATGATGGAAAGAAGCAGCTACACCCAAAGAAAGAACACTGGGAAATGAGTATAAACTGTTTGAATTTTTGTTTTTCTTCCCGGGTTATTTTTACCTTCTGAATCCAATTCTTCCTGTGCAACAAGAGAACTGTTCGGTTCTGCACACATATATTGTATCTAGGATATACTGTGACATATTTAACATGTGTAGGACTGCTTGCTATCTGGGGGAGGGGATGGAGGGAAGCAGGGGAAAAGTCAGAACAGAAGTGAGCGCAAGGGATAATGTAAAAAAATTACCCAGGCATGGGCTCTGTCAATAAAAAGTTATAATTACTTTTAAAAAAAGAATATTATATATGAGGGGAAAAAAGAGATAAGGAAGGAAAGCACATTTTAATAAAGGGTACCATAAACAGTGAAGTGTTATTGATACTAAATGTGTATGCACATTGTGCACCAAGTGTATGCACCAAGTAGTAGAGCAGCCAAATTCCTAGAGAATTAATGCCAATTATGAGAAGAAATAGACAGAAAAACTATATTATAGGAGGACCTTCAACTTTCCCTATCAGAATCAGATAAATCTAACCACAAAACAAACAAGAAAGAAACTAAGGAGGTTAATGGAACCCTAGAAAATGTAGATGTGATAGACCTCTGACAATATTGAAAAGAAATAGACCCTTTTCTTGGCAATATATGGCACATACACAAAAAAATGATCATTAGGCCATAAAACCTCATAATCAATTGCAGAAAGGCACAGATCATAAATGCTTCCTTTTCAGAATACAATGCAATAAAATTTTATTCGGTGAAGGTGCAGAGAAAGATAAGACTAAAAACCAATATGAAATTAAATAATCTAATTTTTTTTAAAAATCAGCAAATCAAACAACAAATCACAGAAACAATCCATGATTATATTCCAGAAAATTACAATAATGAGACAACATACCAAAACCTATGGGATGCAGCCAAAGTAACTCAGAGGAAAACTTTTATATCTCTAAATAGCAATATGAATAAAATAGAGAAAGAGGAGATCAATGAAATGGGTATGTAACTAAAAAAAAGTTAGGAAAAAAAATTTTAAAACCCCAATTAAAAACCAATTAGACATTCTGAAACTCAAAGTAGAGATTAATAAAATTGAAACTAAGAAAACTATTGAACAAATAAATAAAACCAAGAGTTGATTTTATTAAAAAATAATAGAAAAAATAAAATAATCACCAATAATGTTTTAAATCTGAGAAGATACATCAAAGAAATATAATAAAAATTTCATCATACTGTAGTAACTTGAAAGTATCCTAATCTTGGATATGTCATCACAAAATTCCTTCATTTTCAAGTGATTATGTAATTATTAAGTAATTGAGTAATTAATTGAATAACATTTTCATTGGTATCTAAAGATGCTTTTGTTTCATTTAAGAAAGGGAAAAATAAAAAGGTATGATCTCAGCCCAATCTGATTATACAACAACAAATTGAGACAAAAGATTTTATGACAATGAAATGTAATTTTTATAAGTTCATATGATGAAATACAATGAGCCTTATTGTTGCTGACATATTTTAAATGTTCTTCAGAGAATTGTGCTTGAGTTTGCCACCGAAATTATGAAGGAAGCATCCTTACCAAATGAAATTTGCTTTTGTATGGTCATTCATTGGAGTTAGCTAAGAAGAGTCATCTGAACATTGAGTAATTCACTTTGTCTTCAGTCTGACCTGGCATTAAACTTTCTGAAGGATTTAATTCTGATATTTGATTCCGCTTAAAAGTCTTGTCATAACATTGTATTGAATTCTGCTCTTTATCTACCATGACACAGAGTGATTCTATGCCTTTCAGAGATTTTCTCAGGACCAGAAGTAGCCTTACTTAATGCAAAATGATCCAAAATGTTTCTCTAAGTTCATGATCAAGAGGGAAAGAATGCTTAAATCACCAAAATATTTTGAACTGAAAACTTTGCATGCTTTTGTACTATTATAAATCTATGAAAGAAAATTTCCATCATATTAAATGTGGAATCAGCAATCAATACTTGCCTTTTCTTCTTTGGAAATACATTCAAATTCCTTGAAATATCAAATAATATATTTGATTTTTTAACCCTGCCAAAAGGTGTTTTCACCAATTTTGTATATGAATTAAATGTGTTCCAATTTCAGAGACCAATATTAGTTATTAACAGAAATTCTATGTTTGTTGAGAGATAAATTTAATGCTATATATAGTTATGTTCATTAAAAAAAAATATGATTAAAGGGGCAGCTAGGTAGCACTGTGGATAGGGTATGAGCCCTGAAGTCAGAAGGACCTGAGTTCAAATCTGGCCTCAAACATTTAACACTTTCCAGCTATGTAACCCTAGGCAAGTCACTTAACCCCAATTGTCTTAGGAAATATATATATATATATATATATATATATATATATATATATATATATGTGTATGATTAAATGATATGATATGAGATACCTAAGTACAAAGTGTTAGAACAAAACAAATGCAATTTTAGATAAAAAAAAGAAATGAAAAATAGATCATGTTTTCATTTATATATTATTCTCATTAAATATGTTTCAAAAGGAAAAATGTCACAAAAAAGAAAGTTTATATTTTTGAAGGTGATTCTTGTATGGTCAAATATACAATACATCACCATAGTAATTTCAATGCCGTTTCATTAAACAATCATTTATTATATCTGTTTGCATTAGTGATCTGGCTTCAGGTTGAAAAGTGGAAGGACTATGTACAAATAAATTTTTTAAAATCTACTGAAAATAATGCATTAACTCATCATGCATTCTATACTAATTTATCTAGACAAGAAATTATGTTTTCTTTTAGATAATTGTTTGAAAATACTGTATATTTTGAGGGAATTTGGAGAGATTTTGATAAGTTTATTTGGTAATATATTCCATTCTAAATATTTGAGCAGTTCAGTATGACTTTTTATATCACTCTAAAATAAATTCTGATCTTACTGACTATGGAAACTCACACTAAAATATGACAGTGCATTTGTATAATTTTAATTTCTTGTTCATATAAACCTTCTTGAAGCTTTTGTGTTGAAATTAGATTTCTAGCAAAGTATTTCTAAGTAACAATTCATAACACTGTCAAATCTATTTTTTATAGTAAAAGCATGGATTTGTTTGATTCTTTGTATTTATTAGTAATAGTCAAGGGATGAACAAAATGACAACAAACAACTCTTATTTTGATAACCCTTCTAGATTTACAAAATGTTTTCTTATAATAACCCTATGAAGTAAATTATATAATTTTTATTATCCTTATTTTGTAGGAAAGCTTTATGGGAAGCTAAAGTGCTATAGTGGTTAGAGTTCTGTTTTGAAGATAGGAAAAACTAGATTCAAATCTGACCTCAGTATTTAGTAGTTGGGTAACACTGGAAAAGTCATTTGACAAATTTTACCTTTGTTTATAATTACAAAATTGGATAACAGCATCTATTTCACAGGAATATTTTGATGATCAAATAAGAAAATATTTGCAAAATGTGCCTAAAATGGTTCTTGGCACATAGTAGATAGTATATGATCACTTGTTCTCTTTCCTTCCTCTCTGGTGCGTATGTGTTGTAGGTCATGAGCAATTTTTCTTATTCAGAGACAAATCCACCAGCACAACCAACTTCCATTCTCACATTCTCACAGTAGCTTACATCTTTTCATCTCTCCAGATGCAAAGTTCATCTAAAGAATATACCTGGAATAACACAGAAAGTAACAATCATAATAAGCCTGTCAATGTAATAAGGTTGACTTTTTTCTAGTATGAATAAAAAAATTTCCTACCATTTGAAGATACCACTCTTCATCTCAAACTATAGATTCAAGGATTAGGTAGGGGAGGGGGGGAAATCATTGTTAATGGTCAAGTGATCAATTAGCAGTTGTAAATAACCTAGTAGAGAAGATAGATATTTCAATAAGAAATATACAGAGCCAAACTACTACTTGTTGTCAGTTATCTCATTGGTCTTGGGAAAGAAAATCTTTTGCTTTAACTTCACTCTCCTCAACTGCTACAATTACTTCAACTTCTGATTCCTTCTACTGTCAATTCCATTCTACTCTTTCCATAAATCATCTTTAATTCTTTAATCTATAATAATATAATAAAGAATACCTTAAGATTTGTAATGTTGTCAAATCTGAATATTAGTCTTCCAATTAAAGGCTAGATTGGAAACTAGAGAACTTGGAGGCAGGAAAACCAGAGAGAAGACTAATGAAATCATTCAAGTATAGAAGTCCAGAATTTCAAAATTTTAAAAGCATGTTTGACTCTTCCTTTTTTTTTTAACTTTTTATATACCATTCAAGCCTTAACTACAACATATCATCATCATCATCATCATCACCATCAACAACAAAAAAATTATTAAATTTTTGGTTAGGATGTCCTACAACATGCAAAATATAGTACTAAAAATGGCAAAAATACAATTTCTGCCCTAACAATTTTATATTCTAACAAGACAGACCATATTTGATATTTCCTTTTCTCTCTCTTTATACAATCTCTATTCAAAGTTAATTACCCTACCTAATATTATAGTATCCTGTGCAACTAATCTCTCATGAGTCATTCATTAAACTGCTAAAAACTCTTCTGGCTCTTTATTACTTTGTTGTTGTTCACACTTTTCACTCATGTCTGACTCTTCTTGCCCCCATTTGGTTTTTTTCTTGGGAAAAGTACTGGAATAGTTTGCCAATTCTTCAGCTTATTTTACAGATGAGGAATCAGAAGAAAACAAGGTGAAGTGAATTATTCAGAATCACACAGCTAGTAAGTGTCTGATGAAAGATTTGGACTCAAGCATATTAGCCCGTCTGTTACTTGATAAAAATGGCACTTCTATGCTTTAGCTGAATCTTATGCCAGAAATGTTTTCTCTCCTCAATTCTACTTCTTCATATTTCTAATTTCTGTATGAAAACTTACCTGTTTTTTTTTTTGTTTGTTTTGTTTTGTTTTGTTTTGTTTTCTGGACTTGCTCACAGGAGGACTTTGGTACCAGTCCAAGTCCTAATCTTGGGTGAGGAATGATGAGAGGGAATTCAGGAGGATGAGTCTATTTATTCAAAAAATCCTCAGCCTTATATACTATATGTCTAATATATTTACATTTACATTACATTACAATATATTTGCATAACTGATACATTTACATAACTATAGAATAATGCTCATGTGCTAACTATAGGATATTATGTATGCAAGACCACATAAACCACTTGCTATTGTGTGCAGATGTTTCCTTGCCACATTAGCATAACTCTGCTTCAAGTACAACACAGATTATCATACACCCTGACCTCTCAAGGAAGGCTGAGATCCCCTTTGGGGAGATTAGGAGCCAAACCAGCAGAGTTTCTTACTGGACTTACTGGACATGGTTCCCTACTATCTATGACCATTTACCGTTTTTGAAGCAAATATATGTTTTCTCTGAACAGTTAGGTGTTTTATCTCTGTTTTCTATGCATTTCATACATGAATGTTATCTTCCTCTATGGTGTAGTGTAGTGGAATATAAGGTCATAAACATCTTTTGAAAGCTAAATATCTGTAGTCACAACCAGTGACATCCCCAAGACAAAAAGAGTACTAGAAGTTAATGTCAACATATTACAGAGCTTCTACAAACAGGAGCAGTTGCTAATGTAGGGAAAGTTGAGCTAAGAAACAGTTTTCAACAATGAAGCAGAAGAGTAGTGAGTAGTTTTCAGGGATATGTTGTACAGTACATCATTTACTCATTTGGGTCAGAACATTTGCAAGTATAGTTTGGTTTGAAGAAAATGATAGGGAAATTCAGAAGCAGCTAAATGAAAATGAACTTCACAGGGCTTACCAGCATGATAGTTCATACATCTCTAACAAAGCAACACCTAATTTCATCACAAGTAAGCTACAAGCAAACCTTAGCAAGATGCAGGATTTTTAGTTCTTAAAAACACTGATGAAATTCTGTTTTAGGTTAATACTAATAACACAAAGCATTTTCATGATGTCCTAAAGGCCATTTATAAGCCAAAGAACTATGGTATCTCTCAAGTATTCAGTGCTGATGGAGTCATATTGATTAGTTATATACATGATCCTGGAGAGATGGTTTTGTCCACAGATTGTCATCAAATCAATGCTGAAACTATTCACCATATACCTCAGAATGAAGTTTTTTATTCTCTAGTCAAACTTCCAATTGAAGAAGAGGTCTTGAGTGGTATTAGATAGCTTTCATATGCCAAAGTGTATAGTGCTGAACCTATTTCAATTGTCCCGAATAGTGTGGCCACATCAAAGAATATGCGTGAAACAGAAATGCAGTAGCTTAAAGAAACATGAGATGCACAAATTTAGGGTGATCATCATCACTCCAAATATCCTTGTGATCTATTTGTGTCTCACTTGTGGAACCTTTTGAGGTTGTGTTGGTCTGATCAGGCACACTCATACACACTCTTCCTGTCTCCAATATAATTATATTGTTTTGATCCTTTTTGAGAATGAAAGACAACTATTCCAAGCCTTTGGATATAAGTATTGCAAGATCAGGTGGTATACACACATACACACACACACACACACACACACACACACACACATATATATATCCAGTGTGTAGGAAAGAGTAAAAAATAGCATAACCTTATTTATTATAAAATCAAAAAAAGAAAAATAATGAAAATTTTATGAACTAATAAAGAATGAAATGAATAAAACAAAGAATACAACTTATACAATAATAATAACATTGGAACAGCTTTGACAACTTTGACAGCTATAAAAAAACATCAAAAATCATTCATGAATCTAGAGGTCTAATGATGAAATAAGCTCACTCTTCTGACAGAGAAGTGATGAATTTTTGGTGCAAAATTAGACATATCTTTTAAACATGACTAATCAAGGAAATGTTTTCTCTATATCTATTAGAAGAAAGGTTTTCTCTTTTTTTCAGTGGTGTGAAGGCAAAAAAATAAATTTCTGAAAATCGAGAAAATACTTTAATGAAAAAAAGAAGCAATGAAAAATATTGTTTCAGATTTCACTGACATTAATGATGCTCCAAACTAAACTAACTGCTAAGAGAAATGAAAAAGAAGCAGTGATATGATTTGGAGATTGATTTGAAATATAATGGGAGAGGAAAAAGGGAAAGATAAGTCTAAGATTTCATGCTTGAGTGACTGGGAAATTTGTGCTGCCATCAACAGAAACAAAGAAATTAGGAGGAGTGATACATTTAAGGAGATAGTGAGTTTGAAGTGACAGCAGAAGATGTATTTGGAAATAAGCAATAAGAAAAATGAGATTGGGAATTAGGGAAGAGGTTAGGGTTGAATAGATTTTGTTTGTATCAAATCGATAACTGAATCTATGAGGAGTATAAAGGTTGTTTGTTTTGTTTAGATTTGTTTTTTCATTTGTTTGTTTTTGGTTTTGTTGATTTGGGGAGGGTATATAGAGCAAACAGAGAAGAGAACCAAGGATTGAACCTGAGAGTATTCACATATTTATTAGGCAAGAGGAAGATGATACAATGAACAAAACAGAAAAGGGCCACTTAACACAAAGGAGTAAAACCAAGAGAGTATAAGAACATAATATATGAGAAAAGCACTCTGAAGGAATAGAGAAGTCAAATAAACCAAATTCAGTCATGAAAAATGAGAATTGAAAAAAAAAACTTGCAAAGTCCTTGGATCTGGTGATAAAAAGTCCATTCGTTATATTAGAATAAGTTCAATAGTGAGGTTGAAATAGAAATCAGATTTCAAGGGGTTGATGTGTAAGTAGGCAGAGTATAGGTTTTTTTTTTTTAAACTTGGAAATTTGGAAGTGAAGAAAAAAGAAAAGTAGGATGTTATCTTTGAAAATAGAAATTAGCAATATATGAGAATATGTGATTTGAAAATTTTAAAGTTCTCAGTATTTACAAAGCACTAGGATAAGCACTGAGGATACAGAGCGACATAATTCTTTCTCTCAAGTAGTTGATTTCTAATATGAAGTTCAGCCAGAGAATGGATGAAAGTCTTGTTGATCCTTTGTGTTAGGGGCAGGATAGATGATAAAGTCTAGTGATTTAAATATAGGTAATCCAATTTAGTTGAGGTCTAGAGGTTGAGGTCTTATAAGACTGCTCTTATATAAAAATCTTCCTTAATGTCATTTCAACTGACAAACCCTAGCTATGTCTGACACAAATATTTGAAAGTGCCAAGGACTTTGGTGTGAAGAACTTTTTTTTTCCTGTGTCTTTAGTAAATGTGATTATTGAGGACACAAAGCTTGTAGTTGGAGCAGCAGAGGATGTTGGTATGCTATTTATCCCTAAGGAATGCTTTCCTGGATGATCGTGGCTAGGATCAGACTAAAGGTGGGAAATATTTCCAAATATCAAGATTAAGGAGAAATGTTTTTGTGGAAAAGAAGGACAGAATACATTTACATAATAGAGAAAAGAAGAGAGGAGAGGAGAGAGAGAAAGAGATAGAAAGAGAAAGGGAGACAGAAAGAGAAAAGAATGCAAGATGAAAAGATGAGAGAATGAGACAACATGTGGAAAAAGCGTCCGCAGTAGAGTAAAATATTATCTATCGTTAAAGAAAACACAATTTAGTTCAATTCTCATCCATTTAGGTGCTGTTGAACAAGTCTGTAAACCTATACAAGTTGCAGCTACTATGTTCAAAGAATTATTGGAAGTCTTTATTCACTATAGGGTAAAGGCAAGAACAATTAGAGACTTTATTGTGGCATATGTTTGGGGCCTAAAGGTTATTGTGAATACTCTAGTCCTCAGGGTTATCTATCTTATTAGCATTCCAGGATTTTGGCAACTAGAAGCATTTTTAAAATATTAATTTTGGTAAATATTTATTGCATCTACTTTAGATATCTTTCAGGAATTTAATAGTTAGTAAAGGAGTTAGATGTGATATGTACAAAAATGCCCTAAAAAGTGTTAGGGGAAATCTGTGAGGTAGAAGATTAATTATAGATAGGAGGTTGAGGGAAGAATTTTAAAAATAGGGAGAGTCCAGATTGGTTAGGATGACAGGAAAAAATAATGCTGAATGTTGGAGGGGATGTGAGAAAACTGGGACACTGATATATTGTTTGTGGAATTATGAATTTAGGGTTAGGACCATTTTGGAGAGCAATTTGTAACTATGCTCAAAAAGTTATCAAAATGTGCATACCCTTTGATCCAGCAGTGTTACTACTGGGCTTATATCACAAAGAGATCTTAAAGAAGGGAAAGGGACCTGTTTGTGCAAAAATGTTTGTGGCAGCCCTTTTTGCACTGACTAGAAACTGGAAATTGAATGGATGCCCATCAATTGGAGAATGGCTGAATAAATTATGGTATATTATTTTCCTGTAAGAAATGACCATCAGGATGATTTCAGAAAGGCCTGGAGAGACTTACATGAACTGATGCTGAGTGAAATGAGCAGGACCAGGAGATCATTATATCCTTCAACAACAATACTATATGATGATCAATTCTGATGGACCTGGCCATCTTCAACAATGAGATGAACTAAATCAGTTCCATTTGTTCAATAATGAAGAGAACCAGCTATAGCCAGTGAAAGAACTCAGGGAAATGAGTGTAAACCACAAGATAGCATTTCCAGTCCCTCTGCTTTTGTCCTCTTGCATTTTTTATTTCTTTCTCAGGTTAATTTTACCTTATTTCTAAGTCTGATTTTTCTTGTGCAGCAAAATAACTGTATGGATATGTATACATATATTGTGTTTAACATATACTTTCACATATTTAACATGTATTGGTCTACCTGGGGGAGAGGTGGGGAGGAAAGAAGGGAAAAATTTGGAACACAAGGTTTTGCAAAGGTCAATGCTGAAAAATTACCCATGCATATATATCTTGTAAATAAAAAAGCTATAATAATAAAAAAAAAAGAGGGAGAGTCTCTTGGTACTTGAAGAAGGAAGTGATTTCAAGATGTAGGAAAAAAAGGAGTATGTGAGGAATAAAGTAAGGAAATAATGTAAGCAAAGACAGGAAGGTGAAAATAAGTAGGAAGAGAACAAGTAGCCAACAGTTAGCTTACCTAGCTACTTTTAAGATAATTAAAATTCTGATAATGAATTCATTGATGTCTTTTATTTTTAAATTATAGTATTTTCAAATAAACATCCCATTTTTTATTACATTCATTTCTTATTTTGCAGTATGATATTTCTTAAATAGCCCATATTGGAACTATTGTAAATGTAAACAGTGCCTTCTTATCTTTATTTTCTAAAATTTTGTTGTTTTGCATCATATTAACCAATACATTGTATAACTGAACACAATTGACTATAACTAACCACTCCTACTTATTTTTTTCAAGTTTTTGTGTAATGTTGTTCAGTGATTATTTCTACTTCTTCCCAAGTCACTTCTTGAAGAAAAAATTCATGATTTAGAAATGTGAGTATTTTATAAACTTTTGACATCTTACATATCTTCATTTTAAATTTTATTTTCCAATATGCTATTTGCTATTATCTCCCATAGTTACCTCACAATGAATAATAAAGTATTAGTGTGTATATATTGAGCTAGTTTCATCATAGAAATTCTTCATTTCCTGTAGTCCATACTATTACATATGCAGCTAAGTGGTATATTGGAGAGAATATTGGGCTTAGAGTTAAGAAGATTTGAGCTCAAATCAAGCCTCAGACACTTACTAACTTTGTGATCCTAGTAATTCTCTCTCTACCTCAATCTCTTCACCTGCGTAATGGGGATAATAATAAGACTTACTTCCTTGGACAGTGATGAGAACCATAGGAGATGATATTTAGTACAGTGTCTAGCATAGAGGAGGCATCATAAATATCAGCTATTAATATTATAAGTTATAATTCTCTGCCAGGTAGCCTATACTTATCACCAGCATTGAAAAGGTAAAATGTTCAGTAGTTACATGACAGTCTTTATTAATGTATTTACACACTCAATGAAACTATCTTGGTCAATTTCTTTATTTGTCTATCAAAGATAAACTTTTGAGATATTTTCAAATTTTTCTGCAATTTTCTTTATTTCTTCTGGTAAGATTTACAGTGAGTATATTAGATCTATTAATCATTCATCCATTAATCATAAATACTGAAGAATATCATTTTATCTTTTTGTGTGAACTAGTTTTTTAAAAGGCAAAAAATAGGAAGGGTTGTCATATATAATTTGGTAGGGGTGGGGTAGAACAAGATTAAAAAGTATAGATACAAGAAATAAATATTTTTAAAAATTAATCCACAGTGTAGTTGTGAAGGAAAATAATGAAATAACAGATGATTTGGTTCAAACTGAGAAGTTGGGATTTCTTCTCATTGGATATTACTTTTTAATTTATTGCTATCCTTTGTAATTTTGATTAATAGATGTTGAATTTCACAGGTGTAATCATTTTTTTTGTTCTTATTCTGTATTGTACTTATTCCAAGGAGTTAGTTCATTTTTAGTTACAATCAAGCAAAGATTTCAAAATGTATTTACAGATTAATTAGTTATTTTCAGATATGCTATACTACTGGATAATAAGCTACTCTACAGATTATAGGCAAAGTACTTCCATAATTTTCTATTAATATAGCAATTTGATTATACTTAAATAGAAATGAAGGAAATAATAACAAAGATTTTTAGATAAAATTACATTTTCTTAGAATAAGGATTGTGTGTAACTATCTTTATTTGGTGAAGAAAGCAAAGAATTTGGGGTCAAGATACACAATTTTAGAACCTGGGTTCTGTCAGTAATTAATAATGTTGCACAAATAACTTTGTCTCTCTAATCTCTAATATTCTTATTTATTTAAAAAATAGGTAGTATTAGGAAAGTTCTTCTACACCAAAATTTTAAAATGTGGGTTGGGATTCCACATGGAGTCATGTAAGTGAATTTAGGCATAATAAAATTATGATTTATTATCAGTAAATGTTTGATTTGTATATTTTTACATATTTATATATACAGGATAATGTAACATTTTTTAAGGCAAAAAGATTTCACAAGTAAAATAAGGTTAAACTCTCCAAACATACACTATTGACTATGAAATCTTTTATTTGTCTTTAAATAAATGGAAAAATGGCATGAAGAGACTGAATAGCATCCATTGTATTAGAAGAGATTTTGTAATTGTAAATAATTTAGAGAGGAGAAGAATTTGATGCAGAAAATAAAGGGATGGAGAAATATCCTTTTGAACCTTAGAAATTAAAGTTAGAGAATTTTGAGTACTTCATGTAACAGAAGGATTTTGAAGAATGCAAGTCTTCTTTCTTCTTGGAATAGCAGTGAAATATCTTGTGAGAAGCTATCCAGCAATGATCAAAGAAAGAGGAAATCAGTTAGTAAGTGATTACTTGAAGGCTGGTGATAAAGTGTCTATATGTTAACTGGACACAAATAATTGGAAAATACATGTCATACTAGTACAAATATTTTGACTGCAATAATCGCTTTAATTTTTAACATGGTTACATAACTGGTGCTAAATAGATCCCTCATAGGCTAAAGCATCATATGAACAATTCATTAAAAAAATTTTTTCCAACAATAACCAGGAAAAGAAAAGAATTGAAGGTATTCATCAAGAATGTTCATTTCAGTCTCAGGAGATCTTCAGCCAAAATCTTAAAACTATATTTCTACTTTCCTTAACCAAAAAGCCCATAACTTGGTGCTAAATCAATAGACCTATGGGCAAAGTTTACTATAACGATTAGCTCAGTGCCTGGCACATAATAGGCTCTTAATCAATATTTATTGTTCGATTCACAAATCAAGCAGCTTCAGATCTGCTCCAGAACAATATGGGTCAGAATGGTAGTTAGTGTTTTGGAAGTATGCAGTTAAGATTAACCTTTTCCAACACCATTAAGTATCCCTGGCTCACATAAACTTTCATGATAAAATCAATGACCAGTTTGCACAGAACAGGTAATCTTCAAGTAGAAATGAAAATTAGAGGTCACTTAATCCAATGATTATCTGAATAAAAATACCATATGATGAATTAGTAATCCATTGTTTACCTAGAGAACTTTAGCAAACAGTAACTTACCATCTCACAAGACTAATTTTAGATAGTTTTAGTTATATTCCCCCTCCCCTTTACATTGACTTTAAACCAATTTCTCTTTAATTTTGCTCATTGTTCAAAGTTCTATTCTTTGCAAAAATGAGATGAATTCTAAACTTCTTTCCACATAACAAATATTTTAAATACTTTAAGAGAGCTATAGTATTTCCCTTAAGTCTGTAATTCTCCAAATTAAATATCATCAGTTTTTTTAATTACTCATTTTATGGTTTGGTCTTGAGAACTTTCAACATCACTCTTCTTTGGTTTGCCTCTAACTTGCTAATGTCCTTCCATTTGGGATTACAAACCTGATCACATTGCTACATATTTGATATGAGCAGAGCGGAATAAAGAAGGATTACTGATTATCTTGTTCAGTATATTGTGCATTTTCATGTATTTTGGGATAAAACTAATTATATTTGTGGGCATTTTATACAGTTTATCCATACTAGGTTTTAATTTTTTTTCTTTTTTTCTTTTCTTTTATTTTCTATTCCACAATTACATATAAAAACATGTTTTTTTGTTTCCCATGTAAATTCGGTTTTTTTTTAACATATTTTCTTATGAATCATGTTGGGAGAGAAAAATCAGAACAAAAGGGAAAAAAAACATGAAAGAAAAAAAAAGAGGAAAAAAAAAAACAATTTATATCTAATGTGTTGATTTACATTCAGTCTCCATAGTTCTTACTCTGGATATGAATGATGTTTTCTATTTAAAGTTTATTGGAATTGCATTGGATCACTGAATTGTTGAGAAGAACAAAATCATTAATAGTTGATCATCACACAATCTTGCTGTTGCTGTGCACAGTGTTTTCCTGGTTTGCTTCACTTTTCATCAGTTCATGTAAATGTTTTCAAGCCTTTCTAAAGTCATCCTGTCATCATTTATTATAGAACAATAATATTCCATTACTTTAATATACTATAACTTATTCAGCCCCCAATTGATGGGCATATGACTCTCTTCATCATTGCACAAGTAGAACTGGTTTGAGTCATCTCAATCATGCTGAGAGCCACATCCATCAGAATCGATCATTGTATAGTCATGTTGTTGCTATGTATAATGATCTCCTGGTTCTGCTCATTTCACTTAGCATCAGTTCATTTAGGTCTCTCCAAGCCTATCTGAAATCATCCTGCTGGTCGTTTCTTTCAGAACAATAGTATTCCATACCATTCAGATAGCATAATTTATTCAGTCATTCTCCAATTGATAGACATCACTTAGTTTCCAGTTTTTGCCACTACAAAGAGGGCTGCCACAAACATTTTTTGCACATGTGGGTCCCTTTTCTCCTTTAGGCTCTCTTTGGGATATAAGCCTGATAGAAACACTGCTGGATCAAAGAGTATGCACAGTTTGATAACATTTTGAGCATAGTTCCAAATTACTCTCCAGAATGGCTGGATCCATTCACAGTTCCATCAATAATGTGTCAGTGTTCCAGTTTTCCCGCATCCCCTCAAACATTCATCATTATCTTTTTCTGTCATTTTAGCCAATCTGACAGGTGTGTAGTGGTGTCTCAGAGTTGTCTTAAGTTGCATTTCTCTGATCAATAGTGATTTGGAGCACCTTTTCATGTGACTACAAATAGGTTCAATTTCTTCATCTGAAACTTGTCTGTTCATATCCTTTGACCATTTATCAATTGGAGAATTTTAAAAAATGAAGCCTTTATCAGATTCTTTGGATGTAAAAATGTTCTCCCAGTTTATTGCTTCCTTCCTAATGTTGTGTGCATTAGTTTTGTTTGTTATAAAAACTTTTTTAACTTAATATAATCAAAATTATCTATTTTGTGATCAGTAATAATTTCTAGTTCTTCTTTGTTATAAAGTCCTTCCTCCTCCACAAATCTGAGAGGTAAACTATCCTATGTTCTTCTAATTTGCTTATAATGTCATTCTTTATGTCTAGATCATGAACCCATGTTGACCTTATCTTGGTACATGGGGTTAGGTATGGGTCTATGCCTACTTTCTGCCATATTAGTTTTCAATTTTCCCAGCAGCTTTTTGTCAAATAGTGAATTCTTTTCCCTTTGTCAAATATTAGATTGTTATAGTCATTGACTATTTTGTTGTGAATCTAACCTATTCCATTGATCAACATCTTTATTTCTTAGGCAGTACCAAATGTTTTTGATGACCACTACTTCATAACATAGTTTTAAATCTAGTACAGCTAGGCCACCTTCATTTGCTTTACTCTTCATTAATTCTTTTGAAATTCTTGACCTTTCGTTTTTCCAGGTGAATTTTGTTATGTTTTCTAAGTCAATAAAATAGTTTCTTAGAAATTTGGTTGGTATAGCACTAAATAAATAGTTTATTTTAGGGAGAATTGTCATTTTTATTATATTCGCTCCACTTTTTCATGAGAACTTGATATTTTTCCAATTGCTTAGATTTGACTTTATTTGCGTGGAAAGTATTTTGTAGTTTTGCTCATATAGTTCCTGACTATCCCTTGGCCAGAAAATTCTCTTCGTGAATTCTTTCAGTAGTCAAACTCAAATAGAAACAGGAGCCTGTAAACCAAACTTAAGCATTCCAGTGGACTGTATACTAATTTAGAAATAAATGTATTAATATTATCAGGATTTTATTATTGGTTCTCTATCCAGTATACCTTCTAGCTGCCCACCACTGTTCTAGACAACTGTCTAAATCTATAAGGTCCAGATTTCCATTGGCGGAAGGAGTTTCCTTACCCATGAGTTCTTTATAATAATGAAATTATATATATATATATATATATATATATATATATATATATATGTGTGTGTGTGTATGTGTGTGTGTATATATATATATATATTTGTGGTATGATATCCATAAGGACACATATACATGTATACATACATACATACATATATACATACATTATATATGAAGTACATATGGTGTACTTCACCAGGGGCATGAGAAAATGAGATCTGGGTTTTACCTACCTTTGCAGAGAGTTAGAGTAGAGCTGTTTCAGCATTACCAGCAGACTAATCATAGAGATGATTAGGCAGATCCAGGACTATTGAGATGGAGAGGTCTCTCTTCTAGTCTCCAATGTGTATAGTCTCCAAGTATATAGATCATTTGGTTAATGAACAAGAATTTAATAAATGGTCACTATAGATACTGGAAACATAAAAAAGGAAAAAAATGGTACATCGAGGATTAAATATATAATGGGAGTACAAACAGAGTGTGTGTGGAGTAAATGGAAGATAATATCAGATGGAAAAAGAGTAACAAATAAAAATCATTTCTTGGTAGGTTGGGTTCATAATATTAGGACTTAATTTTTTCCAAAAACAGATTGCAATTTTATTCATTGTGACTCATGATATTGCAATAAAGAGACATACTTTTTTTTAAACATGTTATTAGATAAAGATTGTGAGCAGAGAAATAATATTGACTATAAAGAAATAAACTTCTGTGAAGGCATCCATGACTGTGAAGAAAGGCAGAAAGCATTAGATTTAAAATGAATAGAAAGATAAATAAAGCTGAAAATCTGAAAGCATATTATAGACCACTCAGGCAGAAGTAGGAAATGAATGAGTTTAGGAAACAAGTTGCAAACATGGTACGGATGTATGCTATTGTGAAATAGTTTTATTATGTGATGTGGTTGAAGAAATATTCACTTTAGAATCAAATTTTGAATTCTGTTTCTTCTATGTATTGTCTCATAATAATGGCAATATCTTTAGGTATTTAGACTTCAATTTTCTCTATCTACAAAAATAATTGTTAGGACTTGATTAAGATAGATATTATAATATTATAATTTTCACATTATAGATATAGAAACTGGGTAAATTACTTGTTTATGGTCACAGACATAGTAAATGGAAGAAGCAGGATATAAAGGCAGTTTTTTTTTTTTCCTTCAGTGAAATCTATTATAAATTATTATATTCTTTTCTTTAACTTCCTTCTATAACTAGAAAATAGAAGAGATAACCATGAGCATTTTCAAAAAATAGGAAGTTATGAATGAGGAAATAGAACTTCATGTGTTCATGGACTAGTCTTTGTACTTTTTTCACTTTTGAACAAGAAATTGACAGACTCATCATTTTTCATATTGTTCATTGTCATTTTAAATTATACCACTGCAGAAAGAAAAATCATATTTTTTCATACAAAACAGAAGTGTTGCACTTTTAGAAAAAAATTACAAGAATAGGTTGCTTATTTCTCAAATGTTTCATCTTCTTGTCACTATCATATTGCTAGATTTGGCAGGTTTTCCTGTTATAGTTACACAATTCTATTAGCATACCAGATGCTCTGCACTATATAATGTATAGAATTTTGAAAATCCTGCAGGTGATTTGGACTCTATCTAGAATAATGGATGTCTGAGTCCAATTTATAAATTTTCTGGAAAGCCAAAGACAGCTAAAGTATGCTGTCAGCGTCAAGCCATTTACTAAGATAACAGTGGGGACAATTTGCTCCCTTTCCAGTTTTTACACCTGCTTCATGCTGCCAGTGGCAAGGTTTTTATATTTTGGAATGTTTACCACTTCTCAACTGTCAAGGGGAAAAGTATAAGAACAGGTTTAAAAAAAGAAATAAAGATTTCCTCTTCAAAATTATGGGTAGTTAAAACATTTGAGTGATAAAATATAAAAGTAAATAAATTAATCTTTTCATATTATTAAATATTCAAATTTTAGATTACAAAGACAGTAAGATCATAATTATGTTACAAATTCTTAGAGTTCAAAAAATCCTTTGAGAACACCTACCCTGAACTTCCTAACCAAATGCAATGATTCTCTCTGGTACTTCCCTGACAAGTGACAATCTATCTTCTGCTCGAATACCTCCAGTGATGGGACTATAGAGATAGCCTGTTACAATTTCAGACAGCTCTGATTGGCACCAACTTCTTTTTTTTTTTTTGTTTTTACACTGAGAAGCAATCTGGTTGCTTCTACCAGAAGAGCATCTATCTGTTGTTCCTAGTTCTTCCCTCTGGAGCCATAAAGATTAAATTTGTGTTTTTTTTTTTTTCCTTTCAAATTACAGCACTTCAGAATATCATAAACCCTCTAAATAGAAGATGTTATGGAAGTATTGAATCTCCCATTGATCAAATGTTCAAATAGAAATTGAATGACCAGTGTTTTGCAAAGAGTAAACGCTTAATCTAAATTTGTTGGATTACTTTTTTGCTGAAAGAATGACCCCTTGTCAGGGGTGCTATAGTAGGGTTGAAGTTTGAGATTGTGGTTATAACCCCTCACCTAAAAGATCCTTTTCAACTTTAAAAATTCTGTGAAATTTTACTTGACCTTTTTTCTAATTCTTATCTTCAGAATAATTATCTGCTGCCATTAAATCTCCATATTACATAGCTTCAAATCCATTCAGGCCAAATTTTAAAAGATATGTTCAAAATTGTGAATCCCCTTAACCAAATGTGATGTTCACTACATAATATAATTGTCATACAATCTGAAATTTCAATGTCTATAAGATAAATAGTCTTTTTGACTTGTATGCTTTATCTTATAATGCAGGTGACCAAGAATTCTCGAAAGAAGGCTTTGGCAGGTCCTCTCAAATTAGAAAATCTTGAAGTTCAGGTCCAATTATGTCATATTATTTAAGGTCAGGCCAAATCATCTTTTTTTTTTTTGAACCATTTTAAATATGATCTTACAAAATTTAGCATTCATGTCAGGTTATGCCATTTTTTACTTTGAAACAATTTCTTTTAAAGGAAGAATGGATATTTATTTAGAAAATCCCTGTCATTTCTAGTGCAGCAACTAGTTTTTCCTTCTTCAACAAAATCAAGTCTGTCATTTCTCCTGGTTTTGATTAATGAAATTATCACAAAAACAAGTTGGAATTTATTAATCATCCCCTTTTTGGCAGTGTGAGCTCCAAAAGTTGAATTCAACCAGCATGACATGTATTTCTTCTATCTCAGTCTTTTGATATATTTTCTTGACTTCATCTCACTCCCTGTACCTTTCTTATCTGTATAGGAGATTTTTACTATACTCTCAGGATAACAATAACTTTATTTCACTCTTCATTGACCTTCCACCAGATTCTTTTCTTCCTTTGTTTTGAAATTTTTGTTTGTTTCAGTTTTTTTTCTAGTACATATTGATTCTCAATTCAGAGTGTACCTTTTCTATTATTTTTAATACTCCATCAATAGATCCTCATTTAATCAAAAATCCATCAAAAATAATCATTAAATCACCTTAAATCTACATATAACTGTTTAGGATGCTCCCAGATCATTCTTTATGTGGAGTTATCATCAAGTGGACATAGTTTCAAATTGCTCTCCAGAGATGTTGGATCATTTCCCAATTCCACCAAAATGTATTAGCATCCCAATTTTCCCACATCCTCTCCAACATTTATTATTACCTTCTTCAGTCATTTTAACCAGTCTGAGAGATGTGAAGTAGTATCTCTCAGGTATTTTAATTAGCCTTTCTCTAATCAATAGTGATTTAGGGTATTTTTTCATATAAATACAGATGACTTTCATTTTATCATCTGAAATTTTTCTGTTGATATCCTTTGATCAATTGAGTTATGACTTGTATTCTCACAAATTTGACACACTTCTTTAAATATTTTAGAAATGAGAACATTGTAAGAAATACTGACTGTAAAAATTTTTCTCAGCTTTGTATTTCCCTTTTAATCTTCTTTCTGTTGGTTTTGTTTGTGCAAAAGTTTTTTAATTTTATTTAATCAAATTTGTCCATTTAATCATTCATAAGATTCTGTAGTTCTTATTTGGTCATAAATCCCTCCTTTCTCCAAAGATATGATAGGTAAAATTTCCCTTGTTCTCCTCTTTTGTTTATGGTATCATCCTTTATACCCAAATCATGTATTCATTTTGACCTTCTTTTGGTACAGAGTGTGAATTGTAGATCTATGCTGATGACATATTATAGTTTTCCCAGGAATTTATGTGAAATACTGAGTTCTTATTCCAGAAGCTGTGAGTTTATCAAATGCTAGACTGCTATAGGCCTTGATTATTGTGTGGTGTTTATCTATCTGTTCCTACTGATCCACTACTCTATTTCTAGGCCAGCACCAAATGGCTTTGATGACTGATGCTTTATAATATAATTTTAATTTGGTACTACTAAGCCACCATCTTTGTATTTTTTATCATTAATTCACTTTGGTTCTTCCACATGAACTTTTTAGTTCTTTTAAGTTTTCCTGATATTGAACCAATCCTGCATTCCTGGTATAAATCCCAATTGGTCATAGTGTATTATTCTGCTTATAAATTGCTATAATCTCTTTGCTTATATTTTATCTTAAATTTTTGTATCAATATTCATTTGAAAGATTGGTCGGCAATTTTATCTGTTTTGGCTCTTCCTGGTTTAGGTATCAGTACCATACTTCTGTCATACAAGAAATTGGGCAGGACTCCTTCTTTATTTTCCTAAAAGTTTATATAGTGTTGGAATTAATTGTTCTTTAAATGTGTGGAAGAATTCACTTAGAGATCCATCTTGCCCTGGAGATTTTTTTCTGAGGGAGTTCATTAATGACTTGTTAAATTTCTTTTTTTCTAAAATGTGACTATTTAAGTAACTCATTTCCTATGCTGATAATCTGGGCAATTTATATTTTCTTAAAATTCCTCCATTTTAGTTAGATTGTCAAATTTGCTGCCATACAGTTGGACAAAATTGTTCTTAATTATTGCTTTAATTTTTTTGTCATTGGTGGTAAGTTCACCAATTTTTGATTCTGGTAATTTTTTTTCTTTTTTTTTCCCCTTTCTGATCAAATTAATTAAAGATTTATCTATTTTGTTGTTGTTTTTTTTTTCATAGAACCAACAGAGTTTTATTTATTAGCTCAATAGTTTTCTGAGTTTCTATTTTATTATTTTGTCCTTTGGGTTTCAGGATTTCTATTTTGGTATCTATTTGGAGATTTTTAATTTGTTATTTTTTCTAACTCTTTTAGTTGTACTCCTGCTTCATTGATCTCTTTTTTATTTTATGTATCTATTTAGAGATATACAATTTCCCCTAACTGCTTTGGCTGAATTCCAAAGGTTTTGGTATGTTTTCTCATTATTTTAATTTTCTTGTACAAAATCATGGATTTTTTTCAGTGATTTCTTGTTTGACACACTCATTTTTGGAATTAGATTATTTAATTTCCAATTGATTTTTAGTCTATCTTTCCCTGGCTCTTTATTGAATATTGTGTTTAATACATTTTTTTTTTCTGAAAAAGGAGCATTTACTATTTCTGCCTTTCTACATTTGTTTATGAGGTTTTTATGTTCTAATGTGTAATCAGTTTTTGTGTAGTTACCATGTACTGTTCAGAAAAAAAATTTTTTTCTTTATTTTTTAATTCACTTATCTCCACATGTCTATCATATCTAGGATCCTCTTAATCTCCCTAATTTCTTTCTTGTTTATTTTGTGATCATATTTGTCTGATTCTGAGAGGAAAAGGTTGAGATCCTCCACTAAAATAGTTTTGCTTTCTATTTCTTCCTGTACTTGGTTTGAAATCTTCTTTAGGAATGTGCTAGCTCTGCCACTTTGTGCATACACATTTCATATCATTACTACTTCATTATTAATGGTACACTTTATTAAAATTTACTCTCCTTCCTGATCTCTTTTAATAAGGTCTGTTTTTACTTTTGCTTTATCTGAGATTTATCTGATTTCAAAAAGGCCGGGAGAGACTTACATGAACTGATGCTGAGTGAAATGAGCAGGACCAGGAGATCATTATATACTCCAACAACAATACTATATGATGATCAATTCTGATGGACCTGGCCCTCTTTAGCAATGAGGTGAACCAAATCAGTTCCAATGGAGCAGTAATGAACTGAACCAGCTACACCCAGCGAAAGAACTCTGGGAGATGATTAAGAACTATTACATAGAATTCCCAATCCCTATATTTTTGTCCACCTACATTTCCTTCACAGGCTAATTGTACAATATTTCAGAGTCTGATTCTTTTTGTACAGCAAAATAACAGTTTGGACATGTATACTTATTTTGTATTTAATTTATACTTTAACATATTTAACATGTATTGGTCAACCTGCCATCTAGGGGAGGGGATTGGGGGAAGGAGGGGAAAAATTGGAACGAAAGGTTTAGCAATTGTCAATGCTGTAAAATTACCCTTGCATATAACTTGTAAATAAAATCTATTAAAATTAAAAAAAATTATCCCCATCCAGATCTAATATTGTATCCTCAGAAAATGTAATTGATATTTTGCACTTTATCTATAATTTTTCCAATTGTTACTGATAGTTAAGTTATTTTTTAAAGTCTTGATAATAAAACTTCAAAACATATGTGGTAGATGATTATGCAAGAGAATAACCTCATAAATTCTCTTTATTTGCTAGATTCCTTTTTTCACATAAAATCTTTGCCTCGGTGATATGATCAATCTTGAAAAGCAAAGAGTATTTATTTATAAAGATGTCTTTATGATGCAGTATCTAGAATATCATTAAGGACTGGTTTATGATTCAATTATAGCACATTGTATTTATTTGTCTATTGATACAGTTTATGGACCATGAACCAGATGCTACAATCTGCTCAAATGAAGTAATAAAAAATATCTTCAGACATTTTGCCATTTTCTTTTTTCTGAACTAAGAGTATAAAGATTTAACTATGCATGAATACTTTAATTAAGGAATTCATTTTAATGTCTTTTGTTCTACTCCCATATAGTAGGTATTCAGACAATTAATAGACAAATAGGATTAACTAGGTTTAAATATGATAATGAAACTGAAGATCAGAAGCTATGATAGGAAAAATAGGCAAATGAAAGTAAACTTGATCCATGAAACATAACATGCTCTCAGTATCATATAACACCCTTTCCTCCAACTCCTTAGTATAATAATACATGAAGGAGTGAGTCTAAACTAACAGTAGTGGGATGAGGGGAGAGAAAACTCATTCTAAGAATTACTAATCCTCCTGACAGACTACTAATGGACTATTTATATATATTTCTTTCCCTTAAAAATCCACTGGTCTTGGGCTAAGTTTTGTATCCTGGCTCTGATACTTAATAACATTTGGGAAAATCAATTAGCATATCTGATTCCTGTTTCCTTATTTGTCACTGGCAAATTCCAGGGAGAAGGGAATAATATTTTTACTACATAACTTATAGGGTGGTTGGAAGGAAAGTACTTTGCAATATCTAAAGCATTATGTATATAAATGTAAATATTGTTAGTAACTTATGGCAATTAAAATTTGCCAGTGGCTAGATACTGTACTTACAATATTGTTATTTTAAAAATTTTGCAGGAATTCAAAATTTGATTTTATAAAACCCTAAATGTGTTAAACCCAGAAGGTTATTCAAAATATTAAGCCATTAATACTCTCAGGAAATAAGTATTTGTAGCTATTCAATCCTGGATTTGAGCAAGAACAGATTTATGAATTCTATACATAATTTTTCAAACAAATAATCATGTATTTATCATTTTAGGTACAAGTTCTAATTTATATATTGCATTAGAATTAGGATCCTACTAAAGATATCAACTATCTATATTTCTGGGAAAGGATTTGCTTATCCTTTTTGAACTGTGTCCTCTTCTATAAAAAACAGGGAAGTGGACTTTTTGGCCACTCTGATTCCTTTTAGTTTTAAATCTATATTCATATAATACTAAGCAACACATTGGTAAAGAAAGTAGCAATATAATTACAATTTTTATTTTCTATTTATTCATATAAAATCATCATATCTTGCTACTCTTCTTTCTTCATCATTTCATGAGTCCACCAATCAAAAGAATGTCTTAAACATCTACTCTTTATTGGAAACTATACCAGACACTATGTATACAAAGACAAAAGTGATTAATCTCACCTTTCATAAGAACAGGTTCAATGGCTGGATGAGTGGTATGTCAGGTATTCCTGTAAAAGTTTTTTAATGAAATATACACAATAGAGATATAAGGCATTATTCAGGGAAAGAAGCATATTGTAAAATCAATGAGTTGAGTGATGAGAGAAGTTAGGCATTCTGAAACAGTACATTCTAGACAAGAAAAATAATTGCTATCCAGGTATGTGAAAGTTTTTGAGTAAAAGGAAGAGATTGCTTGCCAAAAATGATATGGAGGTAGATATGACAAAATTTGGCAACTAAGTAGATATGGAGAATAAGTAAAATACTCACATTTTTGACATGATGAGCTTGAAATATCTGTATGACATCTAATTCACTATGTACAATAGATAACTGGTGATTTGTGGATGAAGTTCAGGAAAGAGATGAGAGCTCAAAAATGTAGATTTTGAAGTCATCAGAATAAGAATATAATTAAACCCATGTGAATTAATTTGAAAGAGATAGAAAGACAGACAGACAGACAGACAGACAGAGAGAGAGAGAGAGAGAGAAAGAGAGAGAAGCATGGAGACAGAGAGAAGACAGAAGTGGATTTTCCTCTCTTTTGACAAAGTACTATCTTTCATTTCATATTTATAAATTGCTTATTAAAAAACTACTGATAATTTCCTTTGATGTCTTTCTTCCATAATTTCAAATTTTCATCATTATTATAAAATATTACTTTCTGATTCAGCTTTAACTATTGCAACAATGCACGGTTATGAGATACCAACAATACCATTCTTTTTAAAAATATTATTTTACTTCCCCCCCAGTTACATGTTAATAAAAATTTTACATTCATTTGTATAAGATTTTGAGTTCCAAATTTTTCTCCCTTTTTCTTTTCTTCTCTCCTAAATATGGTAGATATTTTGATATAGTTATTAATGTGTTATCATGTAAAATATATTTCCATATTTGCACCATTTGTGAAAGAAGAAATAAATCAAAAGTAAAAAAAAAAATAAATAGCAAAGAATAAAGTAAGTGGATAAAATGTGCTTTGATCTATATTTAGAGTCTATCAGTTCTTTATCTGGTTATGTATAATATTTTCTTTTGTGAGTCCTTTGCATTTGATTTGGATCATTGTGTTTCTGAGAAGAATCAAGTCAATCATATTTAATCATCATAGAATCTTGCAAATATTATGTACAATGATTTCCTGGTTTTGCTCATTTCATCAATTCATAGAAATCTTTTCAAGTTTTCTTGAAATTTGCTTATTCACAATTTGTTGATGTACATTAATATTCCATCACAGTCATACACCACTGTTTGTCTATATGTTTCTTAATTGGTGGGCATCTTCTAAGAGTTCAAATTTTTAATTTTTACATTCCCCCATTTAATAATATTTTGTTTTTCAAATAACATGCAAAATAATTTTTAACATTTATTTTTGTAAGATCTTGAGTTTCAATTTTTCTCTCCTTCATTCTATGCCCTGTCCCCAAGACAGCAAGCAATCTGATATAGGTTATGCATGTACAATCATTTTTGAATATTTTCATTTTGGTCATTTTGAGAAAGAAAAATCAAAATTAAAGGAAAAGAAAAGAAGAGAAAAACAAAGAGAAAGGAAAAAAAAAACAAAAAAAAAGTGAAAATAGTATGTTTTATTTTACATTCAATCTATATACTTTTTCCTCTGGATGTGAATGACATTTTCCATCATGAGTTTTTTGGAATTGTCTTGGATCACCAGTATCTGAGAACTAAACTTCTCATAGTTGATCATCACACAATTCTGCTGTTATTGTGTACAATGTTTTTCCTATTCTGCTTGTTTTGCTCAGCATCAGTTCATGTAAATCTTTCCTGGCATTTCTAAAATCAGTTTGTTCAATATTTTTAAAAATAGAATAAATATAATTATTATATTTACATACCACAACTTATTCACTCATTCCTCATTTGATGGACATCCCCTCAATTTTCAATTCTTGGCCACCACAAAAAGAACTGCCACAAACATATTTTGCCTCTTTCATGATTTCTTTGGCATAGAAACCTAATAATAGTATTATTGAATCTAAAGATATATACAGTTTGCTGCCCTTTGGGTGTACTTCCAAATTGTTTTCTAGAATGTATGAAAAAATTCCCAACTACACAAATGATGCATTAGTGTTCCAGTTTTCCACCTCTTTCCCAACATTTATCACTTTCCTTCTTGGTCATATTCATCAATCTGATAGATATGAGGTGATATTTGGGAGTTGTTTCTATTGGCATTTCTCTATCCAAAAGTAATTTAAAGTACATCTTCATATGCCTATGGATTGTTTTGATTCCCTCATAAGAAAATTGCCTCATTTGAGAAATGGAGTCTTTATGAGGGGCACTTGCTGTAAAGATTGTTGCTCAGATTTATGCTTTCCTTCTAATCTTTATTTGATTGGTTTAGGCAAAAGCTTTTAAATTTAATAAAATCAAAATCATTTCTCTTGCATTTCATAATGCTCTCTATTTCTTGTTTGGTTATTAATTTTTCCCCTTCTTATATATCTGACAGATAAGATTATTTTTGGTTCTATCTAATGTTCTATTTATCTCCTTAATTTCTTTATTGTGTATTTTTTTTGGTTACATGTATCACATTTTGAAAAGAACAGTTGAAGTTCCCTACTAAGATAGTTTTGCTATTTTTCTTTCTTTGACTAATTTAATTTCATTTTTAAGAATTGGGATACTATACCAATTGGTGCATATATGCTTAGTATCAATATTGCTTCATTGTCTATTGTGCCTTTTAGCAATATATAGTTTCCTTCTTTATCTCTTTTTGTAGTATCCAAACTAGTTTCTGGAGGATCTCTGGATGGCTCTTGGTCTTAGGTGGAGAAGTGATGAAGGCAGGAGAACCACCATGAGGATAGTCAAAAATGAAGTCTCAAGTCTGAGAGCGAGTTCCGGCTCACACTGTCTTCTCCAGTTCTCTCAGCCCTTAAATACCTTACTATGATTACATCAATACAGCATACTGAGCATGTGCCAGCTATAGAACTATTACATCACCACCATATATACTAGAGTGATTACATCATTACATTACACCAAGTATATGTGAATTAGAGAACCATTATCTCATCAATCACACTGAGTAAACATCCTGCTGTAAGTATCCTTACTTCAAGTAGAACACAGGTGGTCACACCCTCTCTGCCATCTCAGGAAAATGTGTGAACCCCAAAAGGAGGTGGGGAGCCAAATCAGATATTGTCAGTGGGTTTCCTCTGGGCTAAAAGGGTTTTATACTTCACCCAGAGTTAACCTACTATCTAGGGCCCTCTATATCCTTTAATTGGGTCATTTTTTGCTTTTATTTTGTCTAAGATCAGAATTGCTGCTTTTTTTTTTTAACTTCAGCTGAAGTATAATAGATATTGGTCAAACCCCTTACCTTTGCTCTGTGCATTTCTGTCTGCTTCAAGTATGTTTGCTGTAAAGAATATATTATAGAATTCTAATTTTTGTCCACTCTGCTATCTGCTTCTGTTTTATGGGAGAATAGCTTCCATTCACAATCATAGTTCCAAATACTATCTATGTATTTTTCTCTCCAGTTTATTCCTCTTCTTGTTTGTCCTATCTCTCCTTCTATCCTTTCCCTCCTCACCAATGTTTTGCTTCTATTTATCACATTCCCTCCTCTGCCCTCCTTTACTTAATCTCCTTCTGTTAGGGGCCAGAACTCTGAAACAAGGATTCTTACAAGGTGTTAAGTCAGTGGAATTGATAAAGACTATAGTTATCTGGTTTAGCATGGTGATTAATAGTACTCTAAGTTCAGTATGATTGATTTAATCTTACAACAAAGAATGGTTTCCTAGTTATATAATAATTGGTTTATACTCAGTGTCGAGCATGTAAGCTGGGATCCTCAGCCAGATTCAGAGAAAGGGAAGACAAGCAGACTGAAAGCAGGAGCTCAAGCTCTCAGAGTCAGAGAGAGAAATTAATTTCAATCTTCATCAGCCTTGTCGGGGCTGCCCTGGCCTCCTTAGCTTCTCCACTGAAACCAAGATTCCAGAAGGACTCTAAGAAAGCTAGCTGAGCACCAGGGGAAGGAGACAATAAGACTTGGATTTTAACACCTGGCTATTCTTGTGGTGATTAATCTGCTAAAAGGAAGGCTGCCCCAAGACCTCCATAAAACCTGAAATAAGAACATTACACCCTTCCCTGCTACTTCCCATTGAATAAGAATTCTATTTCCAACTGATATCATTCCCTTTTTGGTGCCAATACTGATGAAAGTAATGTTCAAGCCATATTCATCATCCATCCTTTGATCTTTCCTTCCACTCCAATAGTTGTTATGTAACTCATTGTGTGAAATAATTTACACCATTCCACTTCTTTCTTCCTTCTATACCTAGGGTAATCCTGTTTCTCATTCCTTATTGTTTTTTTTTTTTTATTTCATTCTCTTAGATTCAACTTATCCCTATACCCTCTCTCTGTGTATATTCCTTCTAGTTTTACTATTAGTGATATAACTGTTAAGAATTACAAGTGTCATCTTCCAATGTAAGAGTATTAAGCATTTAGTTCTACTGAATCCTTGTTTTTTTTCTCCTTTTTATCTATAAATGTTTTTTTTTTGGTTGTTGAAGAGAGTGGAGTCAAAATGGGAGCAAGTAGATAAGTCTTTGCCCGAGTTCTTCATGACTTCCTTCAGAATTAACACTAGATCAAGCCTCCATGGGTTTTGGAGGGACAGAACCAGTGAATATTTAGAGTGTAACAAATTTTTATTGGAAGATATTTTGGAAGATCTTCAGGAAAGATCTGTCTCAATCAATTAGGGGAGAGATGAAGGAAGAAGGGACATGGCCCAAAGCAGACACAGAGCAATGAGGGCCAGGGTGGAGAGACCTCTGCATGCCAGGGGAATCTGGTGAAAGGTTCTTAGCCAAAACATAACAGTCTCTGCTACTCTGTCCTGGCCAGAAGCCAGTTACTAGCTGTGTGACCTCCAACACAACTACAGAAGGAAAATAGTGAGCTCCTGAACCCTAGCATAACAAGTGGGACTTGGCTATGTAACGTATGGGAAGGAAGCTAGCAGCACTGGCCTCAAGGGGGCATTGCTTCTGTTACCCTATAGAGGAAGCTGGCAACAATCTCCACTTTGCCCTTGGAGCAGACCTCAACCTTTAAAACACAGGTAACTTTTATGGAGACAGGTAAAGACAGACCTCAAAACCTGAGGGCACTAAAGAAAATGCCTCTATGTGAATCTTCAAGGGCTGTTGTGAACTGGTCTCCAACTCAGAAGGTTGTCTTGGAAAATTTCAAAAAGGGTAAAAGAGAGAAGAAAAATGGGAAAAGGAAATGAGAGCTTTGGAAAATAAAACAGAAATTGTCTGAAGAAAACTATTCCTTAAAAAATAGATTTGGCAAAATGGAAAAAAACAACAACAACTTGAAAAACTTAATTAATGAAATGAAAAAAAAAAATGAAAACAACTACTTAAAAATATAATTGGTGAAATAGCAAAAAATCTAATAAACGAAACAATTTATTTTAAAGTACAATGGGCCAAATACAAAAGAAGATAAAAAAGCTAGCTGAAGAAAATAATTCACTAAAATTTAGTATTGAACAAATGGGAATGGATGACTCAATTAGACATCAAGAATCCGTTCAACAAAACAAAAAAAAATTGAAAAAAAATTGAAGAAAATAGAAAATACCTCATTGGAAAAACAACTAACTTGAAGAATAGATCCAGGAGAGACATCTAAAAATTATTGGACTACCTCTGAGTTCTTGAAATTAGACATCAAATTTTTGGTTCTTGACACAGCTTTCTCTCTTATTCTATCCTCCATTCTTATTTATTACATCTTTTCATTCTAAATTTATTCCTCTTCCTGCTATTCTTAAATTCCCAAGCATTCAAAGCACATGTTCTCTTGCACAACCCATCTCTTTAAATTTTGTCCTTCACAATTCAAGTATTTTCAATATTCCTTATGTCACTAAATGGGCATTTATTAAAATTCTACTGCATAACAAGAATTGTGCTAAATGTTGGAAATACAAGTAAAGGCAGTACATACCCTCTCTGTGTTTATCTGTCTCTTCGTCACTATCATTGAATTATACTGTATATGGATAGAGGGGAAATATAAAATGTTCAAAGAGAATAAAAATAAAAAGAAGCCATTTTATTAAGAGCTTTGAAGGACAAATGTTTTTAGATTTGATCCTGAAGGTGACAGGAATGCTTTAGAGTTTATTAAGTAGAGGACAATACAGTCATACCTGCATTTTACAGAAATCATTTTGTCATCTAAGTAGAATAATTGAATTGGGGAGAGAATTGAAGGATGGAGACCACTTAAAAGGCCATACAATAGCCCAAGTATCAAAGGATAAGGGCTTGTAGCACAGTTTTTGCATTGTCACATTAGAGAAGTAGATAATAACAATGTTATATTATAAATACATATATTATATAATATATGCTACATATATATAATATTATTGGAAAAATAAAATGTTATAAGTGTAGCATTGACAGTATTTGAAAATAGATTGAATGTGGAGATGGAAAACAAGGAATTAAAGATGTGAAATTTATTGCAAGCTAAAATTATTGAAATGATTTTGATGTCTTCCACCAAAAAGGAAAAGATTGGTGTTGAGGAGAGATAATGATTTTAATTTGCAATATGTAGAATTTAGTATACTTATGGAGCATCCAGTTTAAGAGATTTATTAGACAATGGATATACCAGTGTGGAGGTTAGGAGAGAAGTTAGAATTGGATAAATAAAACTGAGAATGATTGCTGTAGAGATGATTGTTAAATTGATTGAAGCTAATATCAGTAGAAGATATTCCAAGACATAGCCTTCAGAGGTATTTATTCTATATTAGCAAATATCTGGATGAAGATCCAATAAAGGAGATTGAAGAACAATCAGAGAGGTAGTAAGAAAACAAGGACAAAATGATACCCTCTAAACTACAGAAAAAAAAAAGAGGAATGAAAAATGAGTGATTGACAAAAAGTTAAAAAGAAGTTAAAAATTTCGTGAACTGACAAAGGTCAATAGGTTTGCCAGTTAAGAGATGATTGGGAACCTTGCATTTCATTGGAATAATAATGTGGGAAGCTAAATTCTAAAAAGTTGAGAGAGAGGAAAATAATTAAGGCATTTATTATACGTGAGTGTTTTTTTTTTTTTTTTCGCCAAAGACTTCAGCCATAAAAGAAAGAAGAGATATAGGATAACAAGTAGATACTTAGCAGGGATGGACAAATCAAATAAGAGTTTTAATTTTGTTTTTTGGATGAGGGAGACATGGTTGTATTTATAGCAAATAAAGATGCATTCAACAGAGAGTGATTAAAGATAAGTAAGAGAGAAAATTATGGATTAGTCTACCTACTGACAAAGATGAGATGTAATGGGATTATTTGTGCATGTATCTAATGCCATAAAAATCATAGTATTTACATTAATTAATTTATTCAATGTCAAACCAATTAAACTGGCAAAAGATTACTTTTTAGTTTTTGAAATAGTAATAATCAAATTCATCTGAAAGAGTATAAGTCTGGAATGTAAAAAGAAATAATAAAAGAAAAGAGGAAAAAATGAGTTAAAGCAGTACCAAATTTCAAAATATATTCCAATAGAGTAACAAAATGATTTGATACTCAACAAATTTGAAACAGAATTGGAACAAAACATACAAGAGTAAAACAATTTGTTAGCTTACTATTTGATCAATCCAAAGATCTCAGCCCAGTCATTGAAGTGAAGACTCAGTACTCAATAAAACTCCTGGGGAAAATGGAAAGTAGTATACCAGAAATTTGATTTAAACCAACACTTCTCACCACATATTAAAGAGAGATTCCAAGTGATGACACACACACAAATACAAACATATAAATGAGTGTGTGGTGTATGCATATATACAAACACCCGTACACACACATTCATACGAGGAATCAATTGCAGAATCTGGTAAGAGGAAAGGATCATGATGAATGATAGAACAGGTAAGCTCTTCCAGAATAAAATGAACAATTTTGGTCCCATAAACATAAAATAATTTTGCACACAAAAATGCATCTAAGATTAGGAGGAAAATATGTAAGTGGGAAAAAACAACAACAACAACGACAACAACAAAAAACCTTTGAGGAAACTTCTCTGATAAAGAAATTATGTCCAACATATATAAGGATCTACTGTGAATTTCTAAAAGCCATTCTCTAATTGATAAAATTTCCAAACAATATGAATAATTTTCTTTTTATAGATATATTTTATTGTCATTTTTTGCTCCTCCAAAGCTAAATTTCTTCTATTATCTCTCATCTTTTTCATTTCCTTACCAGAAGGACATCTCATATAAAAAGTATATTGAGAAAATGAAATTTAAAAAGAAAAAAAAGAAAACAATAACATCACTAAAACTTATTAATACTTCAAAAAATATGAAATTTATTTAATGTTCCATAATTGTGATCCTCTGCAAATGAGGGAGGAGAGTCTTCACATATCTTTTCTTTAAAGTGAAATTTGTTATAATCAATATGTCTAGTATTTTCTTGTTTCTGTTATCTTGCTGTTGTGTAAGCTCATATATGTGTTAATAATGATTATAATTTATTAAAGTACAATAAAAATAGGTCTTTTCCTCAGAAAGCTCTAATTCCATATGAGGTATAATATTTGTATATAAATATTTATATTCAAAGTTGGTAATATAATGAAGAGAAAAAGAAAACTCTAAAACTTTATAACAAAATGGAGAGATTGCTTTTTTGGCTCTGAGAAAGAGGTCTTAAGTTAAAATAAATTAAAATATATGGGCTTTTAAATTAGGTAAATATATTATTGAATTATTCTTTTTAAATGATAAATTTCTGCCTCATTAATATGAACTCTTTTAAAATTATCTTAAAATTCTTGATAATTATGTTGCAACATATTTCATTCTTTTCTATCTGATAAATTATTTTTAATATATTTTCTTTAATTCCAACATTTATTATTAAAAGTAACACACTTAAACCTGAAAACATGTATATTCATATTTTATTTGTTTACATTAATATAATATATATTAAAACAAATTTTGATTTTCAAACAAAGTGCTACTTAATTTTGGTTTGAACTTCCCTTAGTCACAAAGTCATGGTGGGGCAGGGTATTATTGCCACACAATCATAGGAAATCTTTTTTTTTTCTTTTTTTCAGTTTTGTAACATTCAACAAGAAACGTTTACAATGTTTGATTATATCACTAAAAGTATACTAATGATTCTTGTGGAAATATTCACTAATTTTTCCCCTTAGTGATTCCTCATTTAATCAATTAAAAAGATTGACTAAAATGAATGTCTATGTTCATTTAAATATTAATTATATTAAAGGGACAAAGTGGGAATTATGTCTACCAAAGTTATTTGTTAGGGCAAATGAAATATTCCAAAGGGAAGTAGAAATGGTATAGATTTGCTGAATTGAATTAATGCAGTAACAAAATACTACTTTGTGAATAGTTTCTTCAAACTTTAGATTACTTTTGTTATTTGAATAAGGCAAGCAGTTCCTGAAGAGGTAAGAAAAAAAGAGTCTCCCAAGAGCTTTATTAAGCATAAGACTCTGATGTAAAAGAAAAACTGAAACATCATTATGGGACAACTGTGGGTAAGATTTCTTGGCCTTTGTTCCCCTTACTCGCCAGTCATCTTTCCTCTACAAATGGAAAATAGATAGCCTAGAAACTTAAATATACACATTTACTATGAAAGCCCTTATGATGATTCTTCCAGTTAGTAGAACAGTGAGATTCTACTTTTCACAGAAATACAGAAATAAAGGCATAGTATTCTGCAGTGTTAGAATGAAGGATAGACTCTTCATGTCTTTGCCAAATCAGGTAGTCAACTGAATTTTTTTTCAATCTTCTCCATATAGCCTAAGAGAGATGAGACTATTTTCCCATATGACTAATCCCTAGTATATGTCACTTCTAAGCAATGTTGAAACTCAGAATGCTAACACCACTCAGTCTCTACCTCAATCTTATTATTATCTTCAAATGCTTTCAAAATTTAGGCAGAGGGATTACACTGATAGCAGATGAGCAATGGAATTCATTGTGTCTCTCTGAAGTAATAGACACTGCTATAGGTAAATTCAGATTCCATTGCTAGAACTCAACTAAGAACAAACATTATTCCCTTTCTTCCTTTGGCAGAACTAACACAAGCTAACTCTTTTTTAAATCTTTAGGCATCTTAAGTCTAAAAATTTTGATGATCCAGAGGAACCACCTCTTTTAGACAATTCAAGGTTCTAGGCTATAATATTGCTCCTACTCAGACTGTATTTATTGTAATAAGTAGTAAATATTTGATGTGTATTGCAGCATGTGGGCAAAAGTCTTGAGCATATGCATGGATAATTTTTCAACATTAACCCTTGCACAACCTTATATTCCAATTTTCCCCCATTTCTCCCTCCCCCTAAAAGGCAAGTAATCCAATATATGTTAAATATGGTAAAATATATATTAAATCCAATATATGCATGTGTATTTATACAATTATCTTGCTGCACAAGAAAGAAAATTAAAAAGGAAAAAATGAGAAAGAAAACAAAATGCAAGCAAACAACAAAAAGAGTGAGAATGCTGTTGTGATCTATATTCAGTTCCCACAGTTATCTCTCTGGGTGTAGATGGCCTTCTTCATCACAATATCATTGGAACTTGTCTGAATCATCACACTGTTGAAAAGAGCTGCATCCACAAGAATTGATCATCGTATAATCTCATTGTTGCCATATACAGTGACCTTTTATTGCTCATTTCAATTAAAAGTCTTAATTTTATAAATGACTTTCCTAATCTTTTTTGTTAGCTCTTCATCAGTATCTTTCATTCTTTTTGAGGTATTCTAAAATATGCTCATGCCTGGCATTGCCCAGATAAACCAGGGTCAGAGAATCTATCTTTTTAGAGGGTTTTTTTTTTTTTTAACAAGCCTCTCATTATAAATTTATTATTCAATTACAACATTCAAGGAGTCACAAATCCAGCTATTTTTTATTTTAGTATTTCTGGGTTATGGTTTTTGTTAGAAAGAAGTCATTAGATTGACGTGAACATTTTGTTAGATAAGAAAACAAACCATTTTGCTCAATAAAAAACAAACCCAGGGCAAAACATATTGAACCAAGTAGTTATAGTCTGAAAACCTCTAAATAGTTTCAAGACATAGAATTTATATGTGCTTATATATTTCATTCATAAATTTATTTATTTTGTTACTTTGTAGCCAAGGTAGAGTGAGGTAAAGCACAAGAATTCTATTTGCATAATTAGAAATCTAAGTTCACAGAAGCTCTAAGAGAGCCACTCTAATCAAAGTTTGCTGAAATGCTTTAGTAGAATTTTATATAGTTATATGGAGGTCAGAAGAAAAATCTTTAGTGCTGGTTTATCCAGTTTGCTTTTTGTTTTTGATCATAGATAACTGTGGTAGTTCCAGATATGGATTGTACTCTTCCATCTTCCTCACAGTGATTGTCAAACCTGTAACAGTGACTCCACATTTAATACACAGCATCTTCTGCATATTAGATGCTGTGGAAACTCAGCAGGTCTTCTATTTTGGCTGTTAAGTTGAAACATTAGAAAAAAAAAGAATGATAAAAACCCAACAAATACTTGGAGATTTTGTTTGTGTATATCTGTATATCTTTCTACATGCACGTATATGGACACAAACATGCATACATACATTCATATGTTATATATACACACTTCCATATAAAGCCCTCCCAGAAAATTTGCAAGTTACTTTTTCTCATACAAAGGGATTATTTCCAAATAGTGGAAAATTATCAAGTTTTTTCTGTATTCAAAGGATTGTGTTGGCAATATATAATAAATAATTAATAATGTGATTCTAAGTGTTACATTAGTTTTTCATTTTTAATCTTCAAGACTTTAGTTACAAAGAAGAAATTTTAATGATGACATGTTCTACTGATTTCTGAGGATTACAATTTTCTAGAATATTTAAAGAGCTAGATTAATGTCTGGCCAACCACTTTGCTACCTTGGGCCTCAAGCCATAAATTTCCCCTGTATCATGATTGGGATTAGATTTTTTAAAAAAGAGTTTTCTACTGAGAAAGACGAGGGTGTAGGTTCATTCATAAGTGAAGAAACTCTATTAATCTCTCTTCCACAAATACGCCTATTGTTCTTGTAATTACTTAGTTTATGAAGAGCACCAATGATATCATAATTTGATTTCTTGACTTTCAAGAGATTATGAATTAGATTTAAATGAGGCAGACATGCACAAAGTCACCAGTCTGATTCTTTCAAAGTTCAGTGGTAAAATAAAAGTCAAGTGGCTGCAGTGGACAGTGTTTTTAATATCTGACCAAACTCTCAGGACTCTGTGCAGTTTGTTTCAATTGTCTTTGTGGCCATTCAAATAAATTGTTCTTATCATCTGCTCATCCTTCTGGGGAAGTCTTCATGTGCTGGGGGTACATATTCCTATAATTCAGTGATTAGTTTCAGGCCTGCCACTTACTGGCAACTTGGTTTGGCCTTCTACCAAAACAGTTTACTGTCACTAGGCATACACTTCTAATATTTGAGATTTTAGGATGCAATGTTGTCCTAAGAAGTCTTTTTTCCTCAACTAGATATCTCTTAGTCATACATCTAAACTATTCCATATATATTTTATAACGTAATAGAGATAATGTAGTCGAACAGCCCTCTGATCATAAGCTTTAGTCAGGTATAAATCAAGATATTCTCCACTATGATGGATGAGACTGTACAAAGTCGAGGTTGAAAAGGATTTCTCTGCAGATCATTAATAATCAATAAACATTTTAAATTGCCTACTGGAAACTAGGCACTGTGTTGGAGTTATAGAAGAAAAAAAACCAAGGACAGTCTCTGACCTTAAGGTCCATTTAAGTCAACAAAAGAATAAAATGACCAAAAGGAAACTGAAAAAAGGTGTATATGGGCACCCAAGGGGACGCAACACAGGAAGGTGATATAAATGGAGTTGAAATCAAACAGAGAAGCAGATGGGAAATGAAATGTATAGAAACACTTTAGGAAATATAAAATATCCTCCCCACACACACATCAACACATTCTAGAGAAGACACCTGATATTCTGGAGAAAGAGGGATAAATGAAAGGAAGATAGAAAATGATGGTCTATTTAGAATTTGAAAACAAGAAATTTAGGTATAATAATCATATGTATAATATACCTATTTTAATCCTAGATTTTGTTGTTGTTGTTGTTGAAATATTGAACAAGACTGTAAGAAATAACCAACAGGATAATTTCAGAAAGGCCTGGAGAGACCTGATGCTGAGTGAAATGAGCAGGACCAGGAGATCATTATATACTTCAACAACAATACTATATGATGACCAGTTCTGATGGACCAGGACATCCTCAGCAACGAGATCAACCAAATCATTTCTAATGGAGCAGTAATGAACTGAACTAGCTATGCCCAGAAAAAGAACTCTGGGAGATGACTAAAAGCCATTACATTGAATTCCCAATCCCTATATTTATGCACACCTGCATTTTTGATTTCCTTCACAAGCTAATTGTACAATATTTCAGAGTCTGATTCTTTTTGTACAGCAAAATAACGTTTTTGTCAGGTATACTTATTGTGTATCTAATTTATATTTTAATATATTTAACATCTACTGGTCATCCTGCCATCTAAGGGAGGGGGTGGGGGGGTAAGAGGTGAAAAATTGGAACAAGAGGTTTGGCAATTGTTAAATGCTGTAAAGTTACCCATGTATATATCCTGTAAATAAAAGGCTATTAAAAAAAAATATTGAACAAGAAATGGCCAAGAGGAGAGATATGTTTCCCAATAGGAATCATACCACCCCTTTCTGGTCATTACACATTGGTATTTTTCATAATCAGAAAAGTCAGAAGTTAGTATTTGAATGTAATATAAATTGTTAGCTGATACATATATCTTCTATGAAATGATTTCAATAGATACTACATTTTTTAAAAAATGTTAATTGTTCAGCTATTCTATTACATAAAGTACATCATTTTGATGAACAAATAGTGTTTTTTTAGCATAAGTCCAACTCTGCATAAAAATGAAATAGTTTATTGTCTTTCTTTTTTTTATTTATTTTATACCAGAAGAGTGGCCCTGGGCAAGTAGCTTAACCCCAATTGCCTCAGCAAAACAAAACAAAAAACAGAACAGAAATACAAAAAAAAAAAAAAAAAAAAAAAAAAAAGAAAAACAAAAGACAACATTATCGTGCCCAGCAGAACATCACAGAAAATAAAAAATATATAACAACAAAGAACATCTTTTTTAAGTGTCCTCTAAAGATGAACCTTGGTCTTCCTTGTTTTCTTAATATGATTCAAAGATGGGGTTCTTTCTTCTTTGCTAGTTCATTTTTAAAATAAGAGATATTAGTGTAAGCATCTCTCATCATGGAGTGGGGGGATAGTGCCTCAAGCTTCCGTTCAGTTCTCCCCTCTGACCAGGGACCCCAAACCAAGAGTTCCACCTTCCTTCAAATGTTCACAGCCAGCAGAGTCCACAGCACTCTGCTTTTGCACTCAACAGGTGCTGATTCCTTCTTGTCTGAGACAGTGTCTCAGCAACAGAGATAGGTTTGGAGTTGCCAATCACCGGAAATGTACTCAGTCTTCCCAGACTCAAACCCCAACTCCACAGACAACCTAAGAGATAAAAGTCACTGTGTTCCTGCTGAGGTTTCAGCCCTACCAAGATAACCCAAGGAGTCTCCAATTAATTTTTCTACTGAGCTAGCCCAGCACTTCAGACAGTTTAATCCCCAGCCCTGCGTTTTTCTTCAAATCTCTATTTGTATGAGGAAGATCTGTCCCAGGTCTTCTTGATTTTTTACCAATCTATGTTCACCCTGAGGCATTTATTCTACTAATAGGGAGCTACTTGTAGCTTAATCTGGAGATCTTGAAAATTGCCAATCTACTGCACATCTTCCCAGAATCCTCCCTTTAGTTTTTTGTCTTTCATAACTACCCAGTATATTAGATAGAATTTTATTCCTAAAGTCAGAAAGGCTGAGTTCAATTTCAGCTTTACACACTTACTAGTGATGTATCTCTAGGAAACTACTTAATTTCTGACTGCCTCAATTTCCCCAATTGTCAAATGAGAATATATAATAGCACCTACCTATCAAATTTTTTTCCAAAAAATCCAGCTGTAGAAAAATGCCTGGCACACAATGGGTACTTAGTGCTGCTATTCATCATTCTTTCTTTTTCTTCTTGTCTTTCTTTGTTCTTCTCTTTCTTCTTCCTTTTGCTTAAATTCTTTTCTTTTGGTGCTTACTACTCTTTAAAATACTGAGTGTTCTCATATTACAAACTGGGTATTTAAATAATTCTCATGAAGTACTTTACTCATGTGAGAGAAGAATCTCTTTGTATTTGAGCTGATATTTCATCTCATATCTTACAAAATGTTCATTCACTCCTATGTATTTTTTTTTGTGTGCAGTTTAATACTACAATCCTCCAGTTACTTTTTTGATTAGATAAGTGGATTTACTAATTTCTATTTGTAATAGTTTTTTTTTGTGTGTGTGTGTGTGTGTGTGTGTGTGTGTGTGTGTGAACATTTCCTGGGAAGATGATGAATCAATGTGCAAACAGAAGGCCACTTTCATTGATAAGATCAAGAGAAGGGGATTTTCTTCTAGGTTCCCAAAACCATTTCCTCAACTGGGGTTATTTTTTTTTTGAAGAGAGAATATAAATACGGCTCTTGAGAGAAGGAAAAAGTGGCTGCCATTAGTTCTGCTTCTGCTTTGCTTGAAACAGAAACCATAATTTCATTTTGAGGAATTTTATTGGACTATATCTATATCTATCTGTCTCTGTCTCTCATCTCACTTTTTATTTTTTAATTAATCTCTGTATAATTTTCTGTATTGTTAAAGGGCATTTATTCTGTTTCTGTCCTCAGTGATAGATACTCTAATATGAAACTTTGAAAGTTTAGGTAGAGACTAACGAAAGGCTATTTTATATGGGGATATAATAATGATAAAGGAAATATTAACTAATTGAAACTGTCCCATATATCAGTCACCAAAAAATGTTTGTTAGAAAAAAAATGTATGTGAGATATGTCAGTGATATCGTACAACTTAAAAAATGTTCCTAGATAGTACAATAGAAGATCAAGCAATGAATATAGATGGCCTTCCTTAACACATATTAATATACAATTCACCTTTGAGTTCTGTTTATTGAAATGTATTTTTATACATAAATATCTATAGTGATTTCAGAAAAGCTGGCTGTTTGAAAGAGAGTTTAGTGAATGTAATATTATGTGATTAATTTATTGTCTTTTGAAATGGTATTTAAATGAAATATTTAGTTTAAAAATTCACCAACATCATATTCCTAGATAAGTTGTAATGCTGGAGAAACTGAGGCAAGATAGAGATTAGAGAAGTTTTAAATAATTTATTGAAAGGGAAAGATTGTGCTGGGGGCATGCTGCCCCTAGGGCCGATGTCCAAAGCATCCAGCAGAGAATGTGAGTTCTCAATGACATATTTATACACAGTAGCTAAACAAAGGCAGGGGGGTGGAGTACAGGAGTCCAAACTCTGGTGAGCAGGGAATCTCCAAGCAGGAATCATCAATCCAGTTCTGACAGGTGCAGGGGGTAGGACCATAAATTCTAACAAACTAAGAGACACAGATGTGTCTAGCTTAGGGCCAGGAAGTCTGGACTCCACCCCCCCCACCCTTTTTGAGTTTACACTGACAATTTATAACCTCTGAGTTATACAAGTCTTAATGAATTGGGGGTGGGAGCAGCTTTGCAAATAAGAGGATTGAGGCAGAACAATTAAGGAAAATGAGGCAGGACAATTAGGGAACTGTGGTACAACAAAGTGATCCCAATGTTTCAATTCACTATTTCTCCTTTTGGGGGGAGGGGAGGAGCTGAGTAGACTCATGTAAAGTGTTAGCAAAAAGTCCAAGGTGAATCAGTACATGTGTGGAAAAGATCAGACCAAAGACCTGAAGAAAGAGGATAAAAGAAAAAAACCAAAGAGGAAGTGAAAGACAAGGTTGTTTTTGTTTATTGTTCTCAGAGATGATCAATGACATTAGGAGAGTGATTATACAACTTGCATATATGATTTGGATTTAAGTGAAGCAGATGTGCAAAGTCATCAACCTCACTCAAGTAGAACAAAGAAAATGAAGAGTAGCAGAAAGAGAAGAATCATAAAATTTAGAGTTGGAAAGAGTATTAATAATCTTCTCTTGTAGTTCCATCATCTAATGGATAAAGAAACCGATGTCTAAAAATGTTGTCCTTTGAGACTCAGACACAAAACTAGTTTCTTTCATTTCAAATCCAGGCACTTTATATTAAAGCCAACTTAGCTGTTGCTATGATTATTCAAATATTTAAAATTGCAACTAGGAGAAATAGTATTATTTTTTCCTCACCAGGTGGGAAAAACTGGAAATCACAAATTTAGAAACATTATTTCCTAGATAAGTATTACACTACAAAATGAAAACACTCAATTTTGAAGTTTTTTTTTTCTTTTCATATGTTCTTTACATGCTTGAAGTGGTTACAATCTATCTGTACCTGCAGAGGAAGTTCTTGTACCATGAAATCATAAAATCACAAATCCTTATATGGGATTTTTGAAATTATTTAGTCTCATTTTAGAGATGAAATATGTTGGGAGCAGAATTATCCCAGGGTCTCAGAATAAAGAGATTAAAGAAATAGGATTCAAGTATTTTCTTCCACATATTTGGCCCCAGTGAGATTCCAACCTCTTCAAGGAATTGTAAAGTTCTTAGATCATTAACAGTCTGACCTGATGTTCAAGTTACCACCCTTTAATGATATCAAAGTAAAATGTCTTGGGATTTTGTTTAATGGTGAAACAAGAATTAAAAAGTTTTGAAATTTTCTTTTTATTTGGTAAATCGAAAACCTATGGGCAGATCATTTTATTATATCATATAAGATAAGAAAAAATATTTTCTAGTAATTCCAAATTCAATCTTATTTTATTTTCATGGTGCTATTTAATTCTGAATTTTTAACCTTATATAGCATGGATAATTCTAGTAAAGTCATAACACTATTTTCTTTCTGAATCTTTGCAGCTTTTGAGAATTATATTTAAATGTCCTAAATTCCAAAGAAAAAATAATAGATTTAAACATTAATCTCTGTATCCTGGCATTTATTTATCCATAACTTAAAAAATATTAATTAAAAATAAACCCATTGCCTATCTGAATTGGCCAAATATTCTAGAGTATAAGGTATACTGTTTTGATAAAATAGGCAAATATGTCTAATTCTAATCTAATTACCCCAATGACTTTTGAAGATCTCTGTCACAAAGCATGTTCAAATAGAAAGGCTTTGTCCATGGATTAGGAATCTGCACTTTATGACTTCTAATGTCTATTAGACTAAGACTTCTTGTTTTTAAAGAAATTACAGTAGAAGAAAGCAAAATACATGCCAATGATTGTTTGAGATTCTTTTGATGATGTATTACTATATGCAGGTCTTGACATCTTGAATTGGGGAAAAAAGTATCTTCACTGGAATGATGTGAATCCCACATCCTATATGTACTTTTCATTTCTAAGGTAGTATTGTTTATCATATTGCATAGTTGATCTGAAAATCTAAAAAAAAATTGAATCTTCTAAGGAAAATAGTAAGTTGTCACACTAACTGTCTCAATATGTTGACTTTCATTAATTAATGAAGATTGTGATGATAATGCTATTTTTATAACTTACTCCTGGTATTTCATAGTACTGACTTTTATAAAAGTCTTTCTTTTTGTATTTGGAAATAAACAAGTTTTTTAAAGTTCTTTCTATGCTAAACAACGGATTCCCAAAGGCTTTCATACAAGTAAAGCTAATTTTTATAGCCTTTTAGAGCTCTTCCAAAGTTATTAAAAAAAAAAAAAACAATAAAAACTATTCTGTTTACACAATTTTATTTTTGCAGATTATTTTTGTTGCATAAAGTCTTACCTCAGTTTCTCTACTGTAAAATGGAGAAAACATTAGTGCTTATCTCTCAGGATTGTTGTGAGGATAAAATGTTAAGTATTTATAAGAGAATTTTGTCAAACCCCAATTAATTCATTATTCAATTAATGTGATTTTGTGTGTGTGCACAGTTTACTCTTGGGAAGTGTAAATCTCAAGTAAATAGATTTATGTTAGAAGGTGGAAAATAATCAAATGAAACTCTAGAGGAAATGCTCTGGGGTAAGTATATATTTGGTACATACTCATGCATCCTTTGTATCTTACAGCTTTGTAAATCAGTATTGATATTTAGAATGATGACCCCGAGGCACTGAAGATCCACAGACATCAAAGAATGATTCAGAATTTGGAGTATGCTGGGTTTACTCAAACAGGAAGACAGATTCATTCATTTTAGAAAATTTCTCAGAAGAAAGTTTTGAAACATAAAAGGATTTCTACTTAACATTAAGCAGAGTAGAAGATTCAATTAATTAAAACATTCCAGTCCCCAAACATTCTGGCTAATCCCATTTGTAATCTAAATATTCATTGAAATTGGCATTATTTTTAAAAGAGAAAACATCAAATCAAATAAATGTCTTAACTTGGACAAACATTTAAGAACTTACCATGTCCTAGACTGATTTTTTAAAAATTTCCCCCATTCCAATCATTTCTTCACTCAGCTACCAAAGTGATTTTCATGAAGTACAGTTCTATATTTTGCATCATATAACCTTCCTGATCAATAAACTGTAGTGCCTTCCTATTCCAGCCAGAATAAAAAATAAAATATCCTGTATGGCTTATTATGTCTCACAAGTGGTTCCGTCCTATCTTTCTATATTCCCCCTCCATGTTAAAAACTAACAATATAGGCTGTTTCCTGTACACAATGTTCCATATCTTGACACTATGCCTTTTGTCTTGTTGTTCCCTATTCCTGGAATGCCTTTCTCCTCACTGTGCTTCCTGGTTTTCAAGAGTCAGTTTACATTCAAATTTCTTTTTTTTTTTTTTAATTTTCTATACCTATATCTATATCTAACCTGTACCTATATCTATCTATCTATCTATCTTGTTATTGGAGACACACTTGTTTTCCAAAGTTAAAGACCAAGAATCAGGCTGTGCCTGAGCTTAGCATAACAATAATCCTTTGCATTTACCCTCTGGATGTTCTCAGCCGTTAGCAACACCCCAGAATTGGAATTTATGTACTATTTTCCAAGAGCAGGAGTTCTGGACAATATACTGCAGCAAAAAGTCATCAATGATATTAACCTGACATTTTAACAATTCCTATGCTTGTAATCACAATCCAGATGCTACATTCCCATTCCCAACATGCTAACTTTGGTTCTGTGACCCTCTTCAATTACCCTTAAAATATGAAATGATCCTAGGGTTCAGTGATTCCCACAGAATCCAAGAGTCCCATCTTATCCACAAAATGCCTGCATGTGTGGGGTTTGCCATGGCAATTCTTTACCTAAGACTGAAGAAGAATGGTGTTGGGGCTTTTCTTTTTCTGTTTTTCATGATTAAAAATTATATTGCTATCACAAGCCACAAACCTTTCTTTTTAGTAGGATTTTTGTTTGCAAACATTCCTCACTTTGAAATTAAACTTCTATTTCATCCCTAACTTCTTCATTGCTTCACAAGTTGGTTTTGTTTCTGCATGTGTGTTTACCACTTTTGAATTTGCATAAACTTGTGAAATTTTTTGTAATTTAATATAATTTTCTATAGATATAGAGAAATTTATCATAGTAGAAAATAACTGAGATATAATTATCTTTACAGTTTCAAGTCATTAAAATGTATTTCTATTTTGCTATATGACAAATAAAAGTTAATATCAAATTGCAATATTAGATTGCAATTGAAAAAATTAATTATTTTGGTGGGTATTTATAAATATAAATAAACAAAATATTACTTGATGTTTTTGTTTAAGATTTAGTGTTTTTACATAATGATCTCTATATCTTTTGTGATTTGATTATTATCTGAATTACTATTAAGGTTTATTCAAAAAAGTTTCAGTTTTGTGGTATTTGATTACATAAAGTAGATATATTCACTTGAACAACAACTAGTTAACTTCATTAAAAATGTTAATTTATTAAATGTTACTTTTTTATAATATTTATTTTACTTCCTTAATAGCATTTGCATATAGTTAGTAAAAGTTTTTGAATATTTCAATGCTATTTCTGATACATTGCTTCTACATTGATAAAATGATGGCATTGGTTCTTGAGTACATATATATATTCCTTTTTCCTGCCCTTTCTCACACACTCTATTTAGTCTTTGTCTAAACCAATTTGGTGTCTGTCTTCTTCCTTGTCAATTTTAGGCCTCCTTTAATTAAAATACTGTGCCCATCGGCTTTGCATTTGTAATGCTTCTTCAAGAAGCCTATATGTGTACGTATATCACCACATACATATATGAGGTGATTTTACTTAAAATAACTAAATATACCTATGTATGTGTGTGTGTGTGTATATATATACATAAACATGTATGTTCACTGTTGAAGAGAAATATGGTTTTCAAAACAAGAGGAATCATCATCTATCAGTTTTTACTATGTAAAGGCCAAACCTTTAAATGATTATTATCATATTTATAAGACTTTTATTATATCCAGGAACTTGATACCATAAACACAACAAAAACTTCAATTAACACAATAAAACTTTCTCTTGAACACAACAAGAGAAATTACATTTTGCCACTTCAAAAACTTGAATGTCAATTGATGTTGGAAGATTATAGGATCACAAGTTTAAACCTAAAAGTGACCAAGAGGCTTTATCTAATTCACTCCAACCTTCTATTTTTTATAAATTATGAAATTGTGACATGGGCAAATTTAGTGCATTTTATCTGGAACTTAAATATACATAAAATTTTATTTAGATCCAAAGGAGTTGTGAAACTCTTCCAGGAAGGTGAATCACTAGGGGATATTAAAATTTATTCTTAAGGTAATAAGAAGCTATGAAAGACATGCAATTTTCCAAAGAGTAGGTATTGATTGGTTTCTGAGAATGGACTAAACTAAATTAAAAAAAAAAAAAAAAAAAAAAGCCCTTAAGGAAAGTCAATCACTCCTTTCTTTATTCTTCCTCTTTGTTTTGTAGATAAGAGAAAGAGATAAAAAAATTAATAAAATCTTTAAAAAATATCTATCATACAAAGTGCATGATCTGAAAAAAAAAAAAAAAAGTGCTGAACTTAGAGTGAGAAAGACTTGCCAAAAAAGAAAAATGTCAAATTTAGACAGGTTATTTAGGAATCTTTTCCAATAATCAAAAAACAGTGGGCTAATGAAAGCAGTAAGGGGTGACTTCTCATTGAAAATATTTAAGCAAAAAAAGAAAGAAAGAAAGAAAGAAAGAAAGAAAGAAAGAAAGAAAGAAAGAGAGAGAGAAAGAAAGAGAGAGAAAAAAGGAAATGAAAGGAAAGAAAAAAAAAAGAAAAGAAAAGAAAAAGGAAGGAAATCGTCAGATATTTATGAACTTAGATAAGTACCTAAATTTCCAAGAGACCTAGGCTATACTGTGACTATAAACTGCAGAGAAGGTTGTAAAATTGCTTTAGTGGAAGGAGTTTCTTTCTTCAGGATATTCTTATTTGAAGAAATCAAAGGTTCAGAACCTATCTGCCCTATATATAAAGTAAATGCAAAGTAATATTAGCTTTGTGGGAGCTAAATCTGAAGGAAATCTACAATGTCGTTTCATTTGGGCCTTGAAAATTAAAAAAGAAAAAGAAAAAGAAAAAAGAAAACAACTTTCTGATGTGGTAAAGGACAAGTTTTTTGGGGTTTTTTTGCCCCTCATTTTTTTTTTTTTTTTGGATTGCCCTTAATGCAGTCCAGATTAGTGAAAAAATCGAAATAGGAACTTGGGACATTTGAGTACTGATTACAGAAACCTGGATGGCTGGAATTGTAAGCACATATTTTCTCTTTACCCTTCCTTTCCATTCCACTTATCTCACAGCCATCTCTATGGAATCAGGGTCATTGTTAAGAGGAAAATGGAAGGTACAAGAGTAGTGCTTGTAAAAAATAAGACCAGCTAACCTAACATCTTTTCCCCATACTTTTCACTCCCTATATACATCAAAATCAGAGGCTGACTAAAAAGCTCAGGGGTGAGAACTGAATAACTCTGGGCATCATATTGATATTAATGACATCTATTTCCTTAAGAGAGAATAAGCAGGAAAGGTCACCAATAAGTTGCTATTGGAGTACATTTGGTCCACTGTCATCAAAGTCCTGTTTCTCACTACTGCTGAGCCAGTCTGACCATGGGAGGAGAATGGATGACAGCAGGGCACAGAAACAACCACCACTGAATGATTAAAGCAGGGTGATCTAAGCAAAGGAGCTCGAAGAAAAGCATAAAGGATACACTGCAGCACAGTATGAAGCAATATAACTTAACTGTTGATTGCTGAGAAGTGAAACCAGATGGCAGACTGTGCTGGCATTCAGCAGTCAGAGAACGAGTGACTCAGTGAGAACAAAAGCCTCATGCTGTGTGTGAGGAAGGGATATAGTCACATAGATGACAGGCTCTACAAGCAGTGACCAGAGTAGCTAATCAGCACACTGACTATGTACATACTCAATGCGGAAAGGAATGCTGTCAGAAGAGCTATTCAGATATGAAACTGGGCTCTCCGTTGTCCATTAGTTAGGCTTTTCAATTCTTCAGAGACTATAGAGTACGAATCCTAGTAACAAAACTATACAAGAAGATTGTTGATATAAAAGGTTGGGCTTTTGTTTCAGAGGGTTTGTTTTTTTTTTTTTTTTTAACAGTGAATCTATTAGTCACATTGAAAGAATTTCTTCAAATATAAAGTGTGTTGTGATTTAAAGAATAATTGGCTTGGGGTCAGAAAAACTAAATTCAAATCCTAACTCTTTTAGTCACTATTAGTGTAACAATGGGCAAGTCTTTGCATTTTCTGGGATTTAATTACCTTGTCCATAAATTACAAATGTCAAACTAGTTGAATCTTAAAGTTCCTCTGCTAGCTATAAAAGTCACAGTTTTCTAAAGCAAACCAGATATTAGTGATTTTTTTTTTTGCCAAGTTCTTATTTACATATGACCATTGATCAACAACCCATTGATTCAGAACCCTTGTAAGTCATCACTCAAACTCTATTTCCTATGGCCCACTGACCTATTTTTCCCTTTGTTTTATTTTTATTTTTTTGTTATATATGCATAGTAACCTTTATGAATCATATTGGGAGAGAAAAATAAGAACAACAACAAAAAAAAAAGAACAGAACAAACAAACAAAAAAAAAGAAGTGAACATAGCATGTGCTAATTTACATTCAATATCCATATTTTTTCTGGAGGCAGATAGCATTTTCTATCGAAAGTGTTTTGGAACTGCCTTGGATCACGAAACCACTGAGGAGAACCAAGTCTTTCATAATTGATCATTGCATAATCTTGCTATTACTATGTACAATGTATTTCTGGTTCACCTTGTTTCATTCAGCATTAATTCATGTAAATATTTCCAGACCTTTCCTTCTTCATCATTTTTTATAGAACAATAATATTCCATTACCTTCACATAACACAACTTATTCAGCCATTCTTCAAATAATGGGTATCTATTCATTTTCCAATTCTTTGCTACCACAAAAAGAGCTACTTCAAACTTTTTTGTACACGTGAGTCCTTGTCTCTCCTTTATGATTTCCTTGGGATACAGACTCATTTTGCTGCCCTGTTTTTTATATCCTTCCCTCTCAACTCTCCCATCCCAAAACCACTCATCCCTTTCATGGAATTCTTATTTCCTAGGCGATAAATATTTTTTATGTGTTTTTTTTTTTTTTATCCTGTCTTTTCCATTCTCACTCCTTTTATTTTCTGTTATTGTTATATTTATTTTCTGTTATTGAAACCTGACTCAATGTTGATAGCACAGTATCCTTGACCACCCTTTCTTTCCAATATTGGTTGTATCTTTACTAATTTCCCTCAGCTCATGAATAAAGGCAAGAGAGTTAGAATATTTCTTATTTCTCCAATGCAACTTGCAGATGTCATTACTCAGTACATTTTACTCCATTAGGTTCATATCTAGCACCCAATGAAAATCTTCTACAAACTTCTATGTCACTCTCCTTTTTTTTTCTTTGTTTCATTTCCCCCATTTTAAAGGAGTAAAATATCAAATAACAAACCATACTTTATTATTAAACATCTACTCTATTGCCTCACTGTGACATGGTAGCAACTATTGACTTTGGGTTCTCAAAGACTCAAGAAAGTTGGCTTTCAGAAAAAAATATTATGATCTACCCTCACTATGACATGTTCCTTTGTTTCTTCAATGTATTGAGAAATATAGTCCCATATAAAGTAAGAAATGTTTTTAATCATATAAAAGGCTATACAATTAAACGACTTTTGAAAACAATTTGGAATGTAAAATAAAACAATTATTCAATCAACTTCTTAATATTCTAACTTTGGATGACTAAAAAACAATAGTTTACCTTTCACTATTTCTCTTAAATTTAAATATGCAATTTATTTTAAGCATTTGAAGTCAAATGAAACTATCAAAAATTTAAATAATATTTCAAATGAAAAAATGTTTAATTTCTTATTTTCTGGAAGGAAAGATAATTTGGGATAGTTAATTTTACATGAGATACATTAAAAACTCATAAAATTTGTTAGCCATACCTTATTATTATTATTATTTTAAAAATAAGAAATAATTGTCCTTAAATGCAATAATCTTTGCTCTATCTTCTTTATTGATTTTTTTGTTTTACCCCTGAGAATTGTTATCTACATAGCAGTTTTCAGGCAGAAATTGTAGTTGTTCCATAATTATTTCATATGATATGATTATAAAAAAAGAAATGCATTTCAATGTGACTAATATCCTCCCTTAAACTTTTACAGATTTTGAAACTGTCACAATAGCAAGCATAGATGAAGGAAAAATGATGAGTAATACATTTTGTGTCACCATTTTTTAAAAGATGTATTTTTGTATAAAAATAGTTATTTACTATTGATTAAAGAAGTATAATTTTACTTAAAGAACTGTTCAAAAGTATATAATGTACAATTTGAATCACAAAGAGAATTTTTATGCTGTTTTCTTAGTATCTGGAAATGACATGCTTATTTTCCAGGGTTTAATTGTCCAAGATTGTCCAAATCAGTGCTAACACCTTCTATACAATTAAAAGAGGGAAATATTAATTTATTTTAAAAATTCTTAATACTTCAGAATAATAATATTATATATCTATCAACAAAATATATTTTTATTCTCAAACCTCAAGTTTCTTAATTTAAGCCTTTTATTTTTCTTCTTTTTTCTATATTTTTGCTCCTTTGTTCTGTTCTCCCCCCCACCCCCGGGTTTCCCTTGTTCTTTTCTCTGTCCTTTTTATTTCTTGATTTACTTTTCTATCCCTTCTTCTCTCCTTCCTTTCTTACTTCATTCCCTCCTTCCTTCCTCTTCCATTTTTGCCCTTTTATTCAATCCCTCTTTCTCTTTTCATTCCTTCCTTCCCTCCCTTGCTCCATCTTTCCCTTCCTTCCTTCCTTCTTTCCCTTCTTTCCTTCTTTCCTTCCTTCCTTTCTTCCTTCCTTCTTTCCTTTCTTTCTTTCTTTCTTTCTTTCTTTCTTTCTTTCTTTCTTTCTTTCTTTCTTTCTTTCTCTCTCTCTTTCTTTCTTTCTTTCTTGTTTCTTTTGTTTTTTCTTTCTTTTTCTTCCTGACTTCCTTTTCCCCTCTTTTATCTTTCTCCTTCCCCTTTCTTTTATCTCTTTTTTCTTTTTTCATTCTATTATATGTAAGTATGTGTATATATATGTTTATGTGTATTTGACATATTATATGACTATCCTCTTTGTATGTGATATGAAATGTACAGGAAAAAAAAACATGAATCCTGCCCTCAAGATACAAAAACATAATTGAGGGAACAAGAGAAAAAAATCTGAAGTTACAAGTAAACATATTAACTATAAAAAAGATTTTTAATAGTAGAAAAGAAATCTAGAAGATCATGACCATTTCATACTATTCCAGTTCCCTGTAGTAGAAATTGGATTCCTTTCTCCCTGAATTGCTCTTTAGGTACTTATGAGAGAAGGAAGAACAAAAAGATTTTGTAGACATTTTTCTTCTGTACAATCCAGGGAGAAAGCAAAAAGAAATGCAGAAATTTATCCTTTCTGTGAAATTTTATGGGAATTTTGTTTCTTTATTTCTTGGCAAACATATATTCATCTTTATTCCAGCCTGGGAAAAGTGATTTTAAATTACTTACAGTTTTGCAGAGAAATGATCACAGAGCAGGTCCTTACTATAATTGCTATTGTTTTAAATTAAATTTGAAGTGGATATGGAACCAGATGATGGAGTTTCATATTAAATAATTTCTAATCTATTTTCCAAGTCAGAACTTAGTAAGGCATAAAGATTATTTTTTCAGGGGTAGGTGCATGTAAAGATATAATAAAAAACATATTTTAAATAAAGTAAGGCAACACTGGTATATAATGGTCTTACTTTATTTAAAAGTAATTTTTCCCTCTACATTTGCACAATTATAAATATATATGTATGTATGTATGTATACACATATAGGAAAATATAATAAAATTAGGATATCCACAAATTTTATAGCAATTAGCCTACAAAAGATGTACAAGCAAGTTGCATTAATACAACTATAAAATAACTTGAAAAAATGAAATTCTTAAGCAACTGAAGACATTCAATTTTAATAGCTGGTCTTGTCAAAATAATAAAAGAAAATTATAAAGCCATCCAAATTGTAGATTTTGTGGCATACCAATCAAATTAATAAATGAATGCTTTATAGAATTATAAAAGAATAGCCTAGGAAAAATGAATAATGTCAAATAATAACCTAAGACAAATTACAAGCTACTACTAGATCTCAAATTATATTACTAAGTAGAAATTACCAAAATTATCCAATATTAGATTTTTTAAAAAATGGAATAGATTAAAGAAGATGTGGAAATAAATGATTATTGAAATTTAATGTTCAATAAATTTATGATCATATTCTACTAGGAAAGTGTTATCTATTTGACAATAGATTCTGGGAAAATAGAAAGTAATCTGGTGAAAAATAAGTTTTGGATAGCATCTAACACATCTAATGCAATAAATTAGAAATGAAAATATGAAATAATGATAATATTATCAGAAAGATTAGCGAATGGAAGGTCATATCTTGCACAAGTATGAATTTGTACAAATTTGTACTCAAAATGGGAATATTTTTAAACTGGAAACCATGAAGTTCATAAATAGGACTGTCTGTGAACTTGAATGGAAGAAAATTGCAACTATTTTCACTAATCTTTTCTTTCTTTGTAGTTTTCTCTATTTTATTTTATATGTTTAAAAATATTACTCTAAAAAGCAGAAAATAGTTTTCTCCAAAGTACAAAATGGCTCTAAGACATCAGTTTACGAATTCCAATAATACAAAAATAGATAATCTGAAAGATGTAATGAAAAGAAAAGGAAAATATTAAGGGCAGTGGTTTAGCAGCCAGGTCAAGGAATGGCAAATTGTATTGTTGAGGTAGTCATCATTCAGTCAGCAGTATCTATTAACCACCTGCAATACAGTAGGTCCTGATAAAAAGGAAAAAAAAAAAAAAAGTTCAAGGGACTGAGATTCTATCAAGAAAGATGACAAGCACATATGTTAGTGCATTCAAAATAGATATAAATCATATTGGTAAAGGAATCACTTGTAGTTGGAAAAACAAAATGGTATAAATGTACTAATTAGTGCTTGAACTGAACCTTAAAAAAATGAGTTCTAAGATGTACAAGTGATGGAGAAATTTTATCCCAGGCATTAAGGAAAGCCAGCATAAATGACAGATGAAAATTGAAGGGTAATTTAAGAGGAATAATAGGTCAATTTCATTCAATCAAAAAATCTATAAAAAGAAATAAAAAGAAAAAATATATAAGGTTGCAACAGTAGGTTGAAAACTTGTTGTACAAGACTTTAAATGTAAGAGAATGATCATTCTGAAAACTATGAAAAGAAAAACCAAAAAATGGTAATATTTTTACCAAAGAAAGATTGACTCCAATGGAGAAGGATAGCAAGATATTGAGAAAACTAAATATAAAGATGGAAAATTACAAGAGTACATATTTCAGGCTTCTTTAGCTCTGTACATTAGCATCTCCAAGTTTTATTTAATGGAAAAAAATCACATGGGAAATAAAAATGTCATCATTTGCACAAATTTCAGCCCTGTATATGGATTACGATTCATTGGTCTGAGACTTTTATACTCAAGGAAAAATAATTTATAAGCATACCACATATTAGAATACTAGCAGGATTATAAAGAATGCCTATCTTTGTAAATCACATAATACATATAATAAATTGAAAAGATACAGTCCAATCAATAATATTATCTAGTCTACATATATAATAATATAATTTTCTTAAGGAAGAGCTTACCCACACCCCCTTAGCTCACTGCTTTTCAGTAATAAGATCTGAATTCTCCTTGTTTTCCCTCTCTTTGTTTACAGGATACCACATGCTCATTAACAGATTCTAACAAGGGCAAATGTAATTGGTGCCTATATAAATTGGAGAACAAATTAGTAGTGAAAGTTAAAATGAGAATACAGGGAAAAAATAACAAAATTAGCTTTGCAAATATAGAATGCATTGACACTGTTATCCTTATAAAGTGCAAATATCAGCAGCCTGAGCAGGCACACCAGCACATGCTATGCAGATCCAGGGTGGGGTGTGGACTCTAGCAGTGTTGGTTACTCTGCCCTGGTTGCAAGTCTGAAGATCTGCAGAGAAGATAGAAAACATCCAACACAAACACAAAAGGTAAAGAGTGAATCCTGAAACAAAGAAGTCTCATGAGTTCTGGCCACACCCACCCAGCACCAGGAGTGAGTCAGCACAGGCTCAATACAGCCACTGTTGCTTGTAGTGGAAGCTTGGAAAACATCCCTTGCCCTAAAAGCAGATCCCAATTTTTTTTTTAAAATGAGTAAAAAGGGAAAGAGAACTCTGAACATAGATAGTTTTTGTGTGAAAGGGAAGAGCAGATTTCAAACACTGAGGAAACTAAAAGCAGATTATTTCCAGATGAAGCCCCAAAAGGTGATATAAACTGGTACCCATACAACGCTCTCCTAGAAGAAATTAAAAAAGGATCTTAAAAGAGAGCTAAAAGAAAAATGGGGAAAGGAAATGAAAACTTTGGAAGAGGATTTGGAAAAGTCATATAATTCGTTAAAAGATAGATTTGGCAAAATGGAAAAAGAAAACAACTCTCTGAAAAACAGAACTTGTGAAACAGAAAAGGGAAATAACTTAAAAAACCCCCGGAATTTTTGAAATGGAAAAAAAAAACCACAACAAAATAACTCATTTAAAAACTCAATTGGACAAATACAAAGAGAAGTAGAAAAGTAAATGAAGAAAGTAATTAACTAAAAATCAGAACTGAGCAAATGGAAATGAGTGATTCAGTGAGATAAGAATCAGTAAAACAAAACCAAAAAAACTGAAAGATATAGAAAAAAATAAAAATACCTACTTTGGAAAACAAAGGACATGGAAAATAGATCTAGCAAAGATAATCTAAGGATTATTGGACTCCCTGAAAACCATATTGAAAAAAAGAGCCTAGACACTATTTTTCAGGAAATCATAGAAGACAACTGCCCTGATGTCATAGAAGCAAAAGTTAAATAGCCAATGAAAGAATTTATTGAACACCTCCTCAAAGAGACCCCAAAATTAAAATTCCAAAGAATATCATGGCTAAATTTCAAAACTATCAAACCAGGGAAAAATATTACAAGCAGTCAGAAAAAAAAAAAATTCAAATACCGAGGAGTCACAATAAAGATCACCCAGGATCTAGCAGTTTCCATCTTAAAGGATTGGAGGGCCTGGAATCTGATATTCTGTAAGGCAAAGGAACATGGAATGCAGCCAAGAATAAACTACCCTGATTAAACGAGCATTTTATTCCAGGGAATATAAGATAGGCATTTAATGAAACAGGTGTATTCCATTTATGTCTGATGAAAAGACCAGAGCTAAACAAAAAAATTGAGCTCCAAATAAAGGACTCAAGAGAAACATAAAAACATAAAAAGAACTCTTGAGAATTTTATTTCTGTTAAGGGTATATATAGAGAGGCATAATTTGATTTTTCTGTTATAATAATAAAACAGGAACTAGAGGGTGGAAAAAGAATTGTACCAGAAAAAAAATAAAAGTGGAGGTAAAATGATGGAAATTACATCTCAGGAACAGGCAAAGGAAACCTATTATATTTGAGGGAAAAAAGAGAGGGAGATGAACAATGTGTTAATTTACTCTCATCAGATTTAGCTCAAAGAGAAAATATTAGGCATATTTTGTTTACAGAGAAAATTCTCACAGGTTATTGAAAAGTGGGAGGGGAAAGGGGAAAAGGAAAAGGGTAGGCTAAATAGAAGGGGAAACAAATAGTAAGGGAAAGGTATAAGAAAGGGGGAGGGACTCAAAAAGGGGAGGGCTGCTTAAGGCAAGTGGTGATTATAAGTTAAATACTGGGGAGCAAGGAAAGTGGAAAAGGAAAGAGAAAAAGTATTATCTGGGGATAATAAGATGACAGGAAATTCAGAATTAGTAGTTCTAACTGTCAATGTGAATGAGGTGAATTCTCTTATAAAGTAGTATGGATAACAGAATGTATTAAAAGCCAGAATCCTACAATATGTTGTATACAAGACACACATTTAAAGCAGAGAGACACAGAGTAAAGATAAAAGTCTGGAGCAAAATCTAGTATTCATCTGTGAAGTAAAAAAAGTAAGGGCAGCCATCCCAATCTCAGAACAAGAAAAACCAAAATTTGATCTAATTAAAAGAGATAAGGAAGGAAAGTATATCTTGCTAAAGGGTAAAAAAGATAATGAATCAATATCAATAATAAATACATACGCACCAAGTGGTATAGCATGGAAATTCCTAAATGAGAAGTTAAGAGAGCTGCAAAAAGAAATAGACAGCAAAATTATAATAGTGGGAGATCTTAACCTTGCTTTCTCAGGCTATATAAATTGAACCACAAAATAAATAAGAAAGAAGTTAAAGAGATAAATACAATACTAGAAAAGTTAGTTATAATAGATATATGGAGAAAATTGAATGGAGATAGAAAGGAGTACACTTTCTTCTTGGCAGTTCATGGAACCTATACAAAAATTGATCATAAATTAGGACATAAGGACCACAAACTCAAATGCAGAAAGGCAGAAATAGTAAATGCATTTTTTTCAGATCACAATGCAATAGAAATTACATTCACTCTTTCTGTTATTGTTTGCTTGCATCTTTGTTTTCCTTCTCAGTTTTTTTTTTCCTTTCTAGATCTGATTTTTTTGTGCAGCAAGATTACTGTATAAATATGTATACATATATTGAATTTAACATATATTTTAACATATTTAAGATATGTTAGAGTATCTGCCATGTAAGGGATGGGGTGGAGGGAAGAAGAAGGGAAAATTTGGAACAGAAGGTTTTGCAAGGGTCAGTGTTGAAAGATTTACCAGGCATATGTTTTATAAATAAAAATCTCTAATAAAATAAATTTTAAAAATACACCCCCCCAAAAAAAAAAAAAAGTATCCCAGGAAAATAAAGCAGTCCATACTAATGAGGGATCGAAAGTAACACTTTTGAAAACAAGTATTACATAATACAAATAGGCATTAGAATTCAAGAGGGTATTCAGATCTTCCTAAAAATAAATCATGAACCAATGTGTATGAAAGGTAAAGAGCAAATGAAGTGTGAATAGCTTATTTACTTACTTTCATTTTTCAAATCAGTGGCCATAGCCCTTGCAAACTAGGTTTTAGAAGAAAGACATCCTTTGAAGAAAGGAGTCAAATGAAAGATTCATCTCTCCAAATAGAATTTTGTGACCCTCTCTCCTCATAACTGGTCCCACCAGAACACTGGCAACTATGCTTATTTTGTTTACCAGCACCATCTGTTGTCTGTACTTATATGCTATAATTTTAAGATATATGAATTATTTTAATATATAGAATTATTGAAAAAATAAAAATACATATGCTGAAAATATATGTTATGTTTTTACTCATGTACTATATAACAAAAATCTGGAAATCACTAAGGGAATTATTACAAATGAAAGACTGTCTATAACTAAGATATAAAGCTATATAGAAAAAGAAATGACATATAATTGGATGAACAGCCATTAAGCGAATCATATTATATTGCAGGGATGTTAAAGAAAGGCTATGAATTGGGCCCACGATTAAATAGGAGGAAGAGAGTGGGCTTACTTTTTTCAGAAATTAGTTTGTTTATTACCATGATAACAAATTGTTCCCCAACACAAAATATCTAACATTTGAACAAAAAAAAAATGTTTTTCTGGTGATATATATTATGTCAGGTATTAATCACTCAAAAAGAAATCATATTTGCTATTTAACACAAGGAATATAAGAAAGAGATCTTGGACATTTCACACTGTTGCATGTTACCAATTAATACTTGTACCTAAGAAATGGCATAAAACGGGGGGCGGAGCCAAGATGGCGGAGAAGACACACGCGACTTTCTAAGCTCTTCTCTTACCCTCTTTATCAATATTATATCGAGCCTCAAAAATAGTCTTGACTGCTACAATTCGTAAAGATAAGAAGTAGAACAACTCACGGGCCGAAGAAAATCTGCAGTCTCGCCAAAAAAAGGTTTGTTCCGGGGCCAGGGGGGAGATCAGCGTAGACTGGGAGAGAAATTAGGTTCCGAGGAGAGTCTCAAACAGAAGGTGAAAGCACAGATCTCAGCACAAGCGCACAGCCCCAACCCATAGTACGGGGCTTCTCCTTGGGGCAGTTGTGATCCTGCACAGCAGGAGGACGCAGCCCGGTTTAGCCTCCAATCTGCGTAGTGGGGAGCTCGGCTTGGGGCCATAGAGCTTTTCCAGGGCCGATTTGCATTGGGCTGAGACACTGGGGCAGAGTTCCGGGTGGTCTGCGGTCTGCGGTCTGCAGTCAGCTGCTAATACTCACAGTCCCACAAGAGGCTCCGGCCTGGGGCAGTGACACTTTCACCCCTTAGTCTCTAGCCAAGGGGAATCGCTAATCCACTCAGCCCTACTAAGCCGTTTGATAGCTCGGCCAGTGCTGAATCCACTTCCTGTTGGGGGAAGGGAAAACTCTCACTCAGAGCACTCCCATACCTCGGAGCCAGAAATTGGTTTATATCTCTCCCTGCTCTGCAGAGGAAGCTGGTAACCCCATTGCCTAGGAGACCTACCCTAAAGGCTTTAAAACATGAATAGATTAGTTGATCAGTGGAGTAGTTTAGGTTCAAGGGACAAAACAGTCAACAAATATAGCAACCTAGTCTTTGACAAACCCAAAGATCCCAGCTTTTGGGATAAGAACTTACTGTTTGATAAAAATTGCTGGGAAAATTGGAAACTAATATGGCAGAAACTAGGCATTGATCCATACTTAACGCCGTACACCAAGATAAGGTCAAAATGGGTTCATGACCTAGGCATAAAGAATGAAATTATTAATAAATTAGAGGAACATAGGATAGTTTACCTCTCTGACCTGTGGAAGGGGAAGGACTTTATGTCCAAAGCAGAACTAGAGATCATTACTGATCACAAAATAGAAAATTTCGATTATACCAAACTGAAAAGTTTTTGTACAAACAAAACTAATGCAGACAAGATTAGAAGGGAAGCAATAAACTGGGAAAATATTTTTACAGTCAAAGGTTCTGATAAAGGCCTCATTTCCAAAATATATAGAGAATTAACTCTAATTTATAAAAAATCAAGCCATTCTCCAATTGAAAAATGGTCAAAGGATATGAACAGACAATTCTCAGATGAAGAAATTGAAACTATTTCTAGTCATATGAAAAGATGCTCCAAGTCATTATTAATCAGAGAAATGCAAATTAAGACAACTCTAAGATACCACTACACACCTGTCAGATTGGCTAAGATGACAGGAAAAAATAATGATGATTGTTGGAGGGGATGCGGGAAAACTGGGACATTGATGCATTGTTGGTGGAGTTGTGAACGAATCCAACCATTTTGGAGAGTAGTTTGGAACTATGCTCAAAAAGTTATCAAACTGTGCATACCCTTTGATCCAGCAGTGTTACTACTGGGATTATATCCCAAAGAGATTATAAAGAAGGGAAAGGGACCTGTATGTGCACGAATGTTTGTGGCAGCCCTTTTTGTAGTGGCTAGAAACTGGAAACTGAATGGATGTCCATCAGTTGGAGAATGGCTGAATAAATTGTGGTATATGAAAATTATGGAATATTACTGTTCTGTAAGAAATGACCAACAGGATGATTTCAGAAAGGCCTGGAGAGACTTACACGAACTGATGCTGAGTGAAATGAGCAGGACCAGGAGATCATTATATACTTCAACAACAATACTAGATGATGACCAGTTCTGATGGATCAGGCCATCCTCAGCAACGAGATCAACCAAATCATTTCTAATGGAGCAGTAATGAACTGAACCAGCTATACCCAGAAAAAGAACTCTGGGAGATGACTAAAAACCATTACATTGAATTCCCAATCCCTATATTTATGCACACCTGCATTTTTGATTTCCTTCACAAGCTAATTGTACAATAATTCAGAGTCTGATTCTTTTTACAGCAAAATAATGTTTTGGTCATGTATACTTATTGTGTATCTAAGTTATATTTTAATATATTTAACATCTACTGGTCATCCTGCCATCTAGGGGAGGAGGTGGGGGGGTAAGAGGATGAAAAATTGGAACAAGAGGTTTGGCAATTGTTAATGCTGTAAAGTTACCCATGTATAAATCCTGTAAATAAAAGACTATTAAATAAAAAAAAAAAAAAAAAAAAAAAAGAAATGGCATAAAACAATGTTAAACTTAAAAAGAAGTGTGGGTTACTTATGTGTATGTAAGGATCTCTTTGGGTTACATATTGATTTAGTTTTAACATGTAAATCTGTTTGTTTTATTGTGTTTTATTTATATTGTTGACTATTTCCTCATTTAATCTGATTTATAAAGCACTCAGGAGTGTTGGGTAGTTTCATGTAGCCCTACAGCTGTGTGTTCTACAACTCTGGCATTAAAAAAAAAATGTCTTCATTCAGGAAATATATTATCTGAAAAGGTAAGTCAGTGGAAAGAGTGTGAGACAACAGAAACATAATCTAAATGGTATAATACTTCTGCAAAAATGTTAACAGACCTACAGGAAAAACAAAACAAAACAAAACAACAACAAAAAAAAAAACTAGCTTTTTGGGTTAATCTCATTTGGAGGATTTTTTGAAGACAATAAAAAGAATAGGTCTATTGTAATCTGTATTCAAATGGAATGAGATCAAATATGCACTGAAACCTTTAAATACTCACTTACAAAGGAATTTCCAATTCTTGGTGATGTCAGAACATGAAAGAAAATGTCTTATTAGATATAAAGTTTTATGCTAATAGTAGTGCCCAAACAGATGCAAGATAAGCATTATGGGGGAAAATTTAGATAGATTTCATATATATAAATTCCTATTCTAATCTATAATTTTGATTAAGTGAAGTTGTCTTCTTCTTTGATCACATAACAATTATTAATATTACCAGCAATGTTAGAAATTATCTATCCACCTATCTATACACATTTCAAAGCATTTCCCCCCAAAATTTCTCATAGCAATATTTGTAATAGTAACATTAGGTAGTGAAGCAGCTATCATTATGCTGATTTAGAGAAGAGGAAAGGGTCTCAGAGAAGCTCCATTGTAGAGTCAATAAAAAGTATCTCTGCATTCAAGAAAAAGCATATTACTATTATACATTTAGAGTCGGAAGGCAGGAAGGAAAGAGAATAAACATTTATAGAGAGCCTATTATAAGCAAGGCATTGTAATAAATGCTTTACAGATTTCTCATTTGATCTTCACAACAACTATGCAAGGTAAGTGCTGTTGTTATCTCCACTTTATAGTTGAGAAATCTGAGGCAAACAGAGGTAAAGTAGGATTTGCTTAGGATCACCATGCTAGTAAATATATTTGAACCAATATATCACTGACTCTAGATCTGGTGGTCTATCCTCTAAATGTGATCTGTTCTACTAATTTTTCAGAAGATAAAACTGAGGTTTAAACACTTAAACCTCATACTATATCAGTCTGATATGGATGGTTCATCTCTGAGACAGAATTGTAATGCAGGTTTTCCTCACTTCTTTTCCAGTGCCCTATTCAATATACATGATGTTTTTCAGGTTAAAAAAGAAAAAAACAAAATATCCTTGTGTACTTTTAGACTTTGCCTTACAAGTGCTATGCAGACAGCTGAAGAAGGCTTCATGGAGTACTTAGAACTTGGTTAGTGAAGATGACAATCATCTGTTGCATCTTGGGCCATTGTCAAACATCATGACTTTGGTCCTGCCAGTGAACTCAATGACTCTGAAAGAATGAGGTTGACACCTTTGATCCACTCTGCCTCACTTAAATCTAAATCACACACAAGTTAAGGCATCACTCATGATGCTATTTCACTACCCTACATATTGAAAGTGCTGACTATGACCAATTAGGAATAAAAACTAGGTCCTTGTACATAGTTGAATATTCTTTCATCTATGATAATCCCTTTCTAGGAGTCTATATGAGAAATTGTTCTTAAAGTTATGCAATATTGTTAAACCATACCATTTCTAGAATATCACATAAGTTCAATGAGCTCATCCTATCAATGAGTAAGTCTGGAAGAACACTAACAAAAACTTTCCTAGATAGATAGATAGATAGGAGGAACAACAAACTCATTTTAATATGCCTTCCAAAGTTTCTTTCTACCACATTCTGTTGTATGAAGATAACTTGTTATTTTATATATAATAACAAAATTATTTACCAACATTTAGGCAGTGCTCTGAGGTTTCACAATTGATTTATAATAGCAGTTAAATTAAGTGGATGCCCACCACTTGGGGAATGGCAGTTATGGTATATGAATATAATGCAATATTATTGTTCCATAAAAAATGATGAACATGCTGATTTCAAAAAAGCCTGCAAAAACTTACATGAACTGATGCTAAGTGAAGGGAGGAGAACCAAGAGAACATTGAATACTATAACACCAAAATCAACTGTGACAGACTTCACTCTTTTCAACCATGAGGTTATTCTAAGCAATTGCAATAGACTTGTGATGAAAAGTGCCATCTACATCCAGAAAGAGAACTATGGAGACTGAATGTGGATCAAAGTATGATATTTTCATCTTATTTTGTTGTTTTTGTTTGTTTGTTTGCTTGTATGCTTGCTGTTTTTTTCCTTTCTCGTGTTTTTGTTTCCCTTTTGATCTGATTTTTCTTGAGCAGTATAATGAATATGAAACTATGTTTAGAAGAATTGCACATGTTTAACCTATAGTGATTCTTGCTATCTTGGACAGGGGGAAGGGGAGAAGAAAGGGAGAAAAATTTGGATAGGTAATACATACTTAATAAATATCTGTTTCCTTCATACCTCTCTCTGCCCTCTCCACTTCACCCCTTTTCTTTCTTCCCCTCTCCTCTTCTCTCCTCTCCTCTCCCCTCTTCTTCCCTCCCCTCCTCTTCCCTCCTCTCTTCTCCTCTCCTCTCCTCTCCCCTTCTCTCCTCTTCCTCTCCTTTTCCTTTTCCTTTCTCTTTCCCTTTCCTTTCTCTTTCCCTTTCCTTTTCTATTCCTTTCCTTTCCTTTTCCTTTTCCTTTTCCTTTCATAGCTTGTTATGTAATCAACTTTAATCCTCAGGGCTAGGAGATGTGCTTCTGGACTCAGGTACTCCTTTCATTCTCCTCTGTGGCCTGAAATAGAAACCAAGATCTCCACCCTCTTTGTGAATATCCACAGACAACAATGTTTCTGCTCTACTGTTTCTGCCCTCTCTAGGCAAGTCCTTCTTGCTCAAAGCCACAGAGCTTGTCAACACTACCTGGTCTGCCATCCCTTATCAGCAGAGGTTCCCTCAATCCTAACCTGTTCAGATGTCCTCCTCCCCACACTGTCTAGAAAATGAAAATTCTTATAGTTGGGATTGAAGTAATTTACCTATCTAGCTATCCCCAGGGCTCTCAGTTTGCTGTTTATGGAGAGCTAGGTTGGAGGTCGTTATATTTCACAAATTGCCAAACATCAATCCTGATATCTTTCTTCAGATCTTTTTTGGTTGTCCTAGGAGGACCACTGTTCTGTTCAAACTCTTGTTTATTTTTACTGCTTCACTGTTGTCCAGAAGAGCTGTTTTATCTTGTTCATGGATAAAATCTGGAAAGCTTGGAATTCCCTGTCCTACTCCACCATTTTCCCAGTATCCTTTCCTGCTGTTAAGTGTTTGATGCTGGATTTGAGCTAAGATCTATTACCCCCTATATTCAGTCATACAATGAAAATAATATTTTTCTTTCATTTTGGTGGAGTAAATTATGTATATTGTAGACTTATTATCTGTACACAACCACCTATTATTCTGTACTGGTTCACAGATAAGATCTCCCAGAATGGTAGGAAAATAATGTTTCCTTTTCTCCATAAAGAAGCTTGAAAATGTTGGCAAAGAGACCTCAGGGAATTGGGCTTAGTAAATGCTAAATCAAGCAATTATCATTTCAGAATTGTAAACATGGTAACAGAAATATTGTTTGCTAAAAAGATTTGTACACATCTCCTTCATCAGTAATCAATATAAAACTGTGGGATCACATAGTATAGTCAATTACTATTGCCCAGCAAAATACTTACAAGATAGGAATTAATCAAAGCATAAACATCCTTATTGAAGATAATGGAGATCCATAGAATGAAATGGTTGCTAAGGATGTAGATTAAGCTGTCTCACTTGTACTTTCATTTTTTATTCACTTTGTTCTTATTCTTTTTCCCTCCTTCCTAATTTTTTTTTCCCAAAATACTACTTAAGGATTTTTCTACCTAGTTAATAACAAATTCAATTTTGGAAATAGCAATCTCAGGACTACAGCTTACAAATTTGAAAACAAAATTAACACTGTTAACAATTTTGGTTCATTGAATGTTTGTATAAATAAAAGCTGTACTACAAATAGATATGTTAATGAGAGTCTTAAATACTTTAACTTGCCATAAGTCTTTGTGCAAAGAGAAAATCTGATAGGTAGAGTAGTTCAGGAAACAAGTGTCAGATGTTGACTCAAAGGACTGGCATAAACTGTGTGATCTGGGGAGGGGGGGAGGGAGAAGATCACTTCTACTCTCTTGGCTTGTGTTGCCAATCTATAGAGTAAAGAAATTAGACTAGATGTCCTACAAAGGCCCTTTTAATTGTAAAGGTTTGGTTTGTAATTCAGCAGTTCTTTTCTTTTGATACCCCCTTCCCTTGCAGCTGTATGCTTCCTCTGTCTTTACCATTCTCCACAATGAAATCTTTTAAAATTCATCATTCTTTCTTTTCACACTATTTATTATGAAAATGATGTTTAACCTGAGCTTTTGTCTTCAGTTTCCCCAATAATCACTTTTTCCTTTTCTTTAAACCCACTTTAAACCCACACTTGATCTTGGCTATGTGTAAGCTATATTTAAAATTATATTTCTGTGCAATATCATTTCAAAGATCTTATTCTTTTGCATGCATGTCCACATTTTATCCTCATAGACTGAAAAGATATTAGACTAATTCTCTGAAATAATTAATGATTAGATTTGATATAAAATGTTTATATTAATATTATATATGCAAGTTGTATATTCTCCAGGATCTTTTCAGTTCACTTTGAAGTTAAGTTGCAAAATAAAAATTGGGCAAACATGTATCTTATATTTCTCATTGATTTTCAGTATTTTTCTATCATATTCACTTTCTCTCTGACTTCAAATGTTTTTCAAATTTGTATTTACAAAGACATACTCTGGTAAGTCTGAAAATGAGAATTTAATCACAATCTACTATGAGCATCCTTAAAAATTACCCAACATATAACACCTGCCATCTCATCAATGTTTGGTTTACTTCTCTCCAAATTACTACATATATCATTCTTGACATTGAAAGTGATAATGAATTGAAACATGGTTTTCAAATTCACTAAGACTCACAAGCAAGACAAATAGGGTTGAATAATCTTATTACCAAATACTTGTCATGCATATAAATGTATGTAAAAGCATATGTGTGGGTATATGAATAATATACATTCAATAATGACTTGATGAGTTTTCTGTTCATAATGTAAAAAAAAAAAATTAGTAACATATAAAATATTTAAGTAGGTTTCTTCTTTTTAAATGTCCTAAAATAAAAATAGTATGATATCCTATATTCTTCATATTGTTATCCTTTGTCTCCCTTAAACAAGTGAATGTCTAGACATCGTCTAGACATTTCACTAGAGTAATCATTGCAGATTGTTATCATTTGTTTCAGAAAATGTAATTATTATATTATTTATATTAATTTATTTACTTAAACAATATTTAATATTATTTATATGATTATACATTGTTTGAATCTTGAATGTACTGACCTGTAACTCTCCAAGAATACTAGAGGTAGCAGCAAGGAATTTTGTTTTCTCTCAGGTCCTAGATCCACTGAAAATATTCTTATTTTGGGTCTCTATATTCAATTCTTGTTTTGGGTACACCCTCTTTTGTACTGGCTTAGCTCAAATCTTACTGAATGTTTATATTGAGTGATATCCATCTCAATTGCTTTCAAGTTGTCTTCTTAACCAAACTGTTTAAGTGTGAACATATGGTTGTTTGGGTTTCCTTGTAGAAATTCTATATAATATAAACCTTATGGAGCACATAAGAAGAAAGCATAGGAAGTACAGGAAGCTAGGACCTTTGATATTTACAAATCCTTGTCAAAAGCATCCCTTTGCATTCCAATAGGAGATCCAGGCTCCTCCCCAGCCCCCATTGTATCTGAGCCAACTTGGGCTGTCCCAACCCCCATTCTGATGATCTGTTTGGGTTTCTCAACCCCCACCAAGCAAATTCTAGCCCTCTATGAAAACCATCAAGGAGCCAACTTGGGACTCCACCCATGGGCCCCCTTTAGCTAATTCTCTCATTATAAAAGGAGCCAGACTAAAATCCTCTCTTGGCAGAGGGTCCAAACATGCCATCTATGCCATCGTTGGCATCCCAAGGACTCTGTGCCCACTGGAATACTGTTTGTGGTGCCCTTTTCTCTTTACCTGACACGTTTTACTAACCAGACTTGAACTTTGCTTCTAATCCCCATAATAAACCTCTTTTATCAATTTAGGTTTTTGGGTCTGTAAATTCCTTTACAGAGAATTGTTTGCGCTGTGACTCGACCTCATTTAACTCCCTATCCTTGCTTCGAACCCAAAGGGGCTGCAGGGAAGCTCCATTTGACTCCCTGTATCCCGAACCTTCCTCACTTTGTGATTTTTTTTAATTTTATAACCCCTGTTGCCTAAGCTTACCCCTGTTCAGATCTAACTATGCTCCCATGTAAGATATTTATAAATGTCTTCCAACTTAGAATGAATAAGTTCACAGATACTATCTAACACTGTTTGTCTTTTTTAGACAGAACTCTGAAAAAAAGATTGACATTGAATGTTCCATAATTCAAATAGGAAAGGAGTTTCTGGAGTGTGACTTCTCCCAGACAATGTTGGGACTTTGTCTCCTTGGGATTTATTTTTCTCAAAGTTTCTGATAAGGCAAGTCTATCCATCCTCTAAGTTTCCTTCTCCTATCTTAGACTCCCACTTCTATCATAGTTTACTTTCCTTTTTAAGCAAGTTTTGGGAGCAAAAAACACACAACATTGTGTAAGCCCTTTCTAAAGGCAAAAATGCAATTTGGAAATGAGTCAGCCAGAATCTAAATTAGCAAGCTGACCAGCAGAGGTGTTGCCCCTGCATCAGTCTTATGACCATAAATATTGACAGTGCTGGTGTTAGCTAAGTAAAGACAGCCCTAAATTCTGTTGGCGATCCTCTAACCTGTCCAAATTTGTTTATCTTAAAAACAAATTAAATCAAAGACTTATAAGAAGTCTAAATCACAGCTGAAATGTTTCTACTTGCTACTTGCTCATCTGTCCTTTCCACTTTCCCATTTAGCTCTAGGACCAGTTCCATTATACCAATAGACAAGATCCCAATCAACCCCAATCCTTTCTGTACTTGCTCTGGGGTTGCAGCCCTGTCCAGTTATGAAATTTAAATAATGATAATAAAGTGTTTAACAAAGTGACAAAGTGTTTAACAAATATGCTAAGCAGTAAAATATCATTATTTATGTAACTGAATATAATTGTTCCATAACTGATAAGTCAAAAATGGTTTAAAATACTCAACATAATAAAATCAATGAATTTTGCATATTTGGAATTTATACTTATCTGAAATTTATATATCTGAAAATGTGATTGGTGTCATCTTATTGTTTATGTTATTATGTATTACTAAATTGTACTGTGTCTCTAAATCTGTATTGTGAAATTTGAGATATCATTACTAACCATAAATGCTATTAGATGAAAAATTCCCAAAAAGAATTGTGCATATATATATAATCTATATCTATATCTATGTGTATACAATATATATTGCATATATATAATATTATTGATATAATAATTTATAATTTAGATATTCTGGACAGTTTTCTTATACTATTCCATGTATTTTCTGTGATCAGGGTTTTTGGCTTTTGTTTTGAGAGAACTATAATTTGTCTTTACTTAACCCATTTTTAAGTTAAATGCATTTTTCTTTAATGGATGTTTTCTTTTAACTTTGGGAGGGGTTTCCTTATTTTTTTTTTCAAATTTCTTTCATTTCTGTGTATTTACATTACCAGCTAGTTGTTCTTTCATTGAGGGGATTTCCATTATGATATCACATTTTTCTATTCTGCTAATTATTTCTGCCATATAGGGCATAAATTTTTCTCAATATTAATCTCCATGACAAATGACTTCTGAGGGGCCAGAAGTGACCTCAGCTGGATGTTAATCACTACTTTTTCCCTATAGGCTTAACGGTACATCATACACGTGATACAAACAAGATTATCATCTTGCTCCAGTTTCTTCTACTTTTCAATTCTTTGGCTGAATACTATTGCAGAACAGAGAGTTGTCAGAATTAAGTCCCAATCAGAGCTAACTTCTGTCCTTTGGTTTTTCATATCAATAAGAAATAGGGAAGGAGTGATAATTATTTCTTTGTCAGGTTCTTGGGTATGTTAGCAAACTATTCCAGAAGGTGGTAGCTGAAGAAATTAGAAATTAGCCTTTTCTTCTGTTTATTGGGTTTATGTTTTGTTTCTTAAACAATGAGACTGATGAAATTGCAATTGCTTTACTTCTTACACAGAATTTCTATTTTGAAATTCATGAAGAACAGAGAAAATGGCTAGTCCTCCATTCTTTTTGATCACAATACCCTGGATATATTATTATAAAGTATACAAATAGGATTAATAAAAGGAAAATATGTGCATTCCTGTTCTGGTATAACTTTATAATCAATCTAAATCTTATAATTTGAAAATATTACTCTTCAGAAACCTAGAAAATCTACCTCCATCCCTGATTCTATTGCTAATTTGTAATTATAAGCAGGTCTAAAATTTTCTCTACTCCTCACTCTTCATCTATAATGTCAGATGGAATTCTAAATCTTATAGTTATAATTCTTTTTAAAGATCTTTTTATTTACAAAACATATGTATGGGTAATTTTTAAACATTTACCCTTGCAAAGCCTTCTGTTCCAAATTATCCCCTTCTTCCCCCAACACCTTCCCTAGATGGCAGATAGTCCAATACTTCTTAAATATGATAAAATACATGTTAAATCCAATATATGTATACATATTTATACACTTATCTTGATGCACAAAAAATATCAGATCAAGAAGGAAAAAAAAACTGGGAAAGAAAACAAAATGCAAGCAAACAACAACAGAAAGAATGAGCATGCTATATTGTGGTCTACACTCAGCTTCTATGGTCCTCTCTCTGGGTGTAAATGGCTCTCTTTATCACTGAACAATCAGAATTGGTTTGAATCATCTCATTGTTGAAGAGAACAACACCCATCAGAATTGATCAGCATATAGTCTTCTTGTTGTGCATAATTATCTACTGGTTCTTCTCATATAGTTCCTGCCTTTCCCTTGGCAGATACACTCCAAAAATTTTTATACTATCAACAGTTACTTTAAATGGAATTTCTCTTTGTATTTCTTGCTGTTGGGTTTTGTTACTAATGTATAAAAATGCTGATGCTTTATGTGAATTTATTTTTTATCCTGCAACTTTATTAAAGTTGTGGATTATTTATAATAGTTTTTTAGTTGATTCTCTAGGGTGCTTTAAGTATGCTATCATATCATATGCAAAGAGTGATAATTTAGTTTCCTCATTACTTACTCTAATTACTGTAATAACTTTTTCTTCTCTTATTGCCAAAGCTAGCATTTCTAATACAATATTAAATAGTAATGGTGATAGTGAAAAACCTTGTTTCACCCCTGATCTTATCAGGAATAGTTCCAGTTTAACCCCATTACATATGATGCTTGCTGATGGCTTTAAATTGATGCTATTGACTGTATTAAGGGAAGGTCTATTTATTCCTATACTCTCTATTGTTTTTAATAGGAATGGGTGTTAGATTTTATCAAATGCTTTTTCTGCATCTATTGAGATGATCATATGGTTTTTGTTAATTTGGTTATTGATATAGTCAATCATGCTAATAGTTTTCCTAATATTGGACCAGCCCTGCATTCCTAGTATAATTCATACTTAGTCATGGTGTATTACCCTGGAAATGATTTTCTGTACTCTTTTTGCTAATATTTTATTTAGGATTTTTACATCAATATTCATTAGGGAGATTGGTCTAAAATTTTCTTTCTTGGTTTGTGCCATACCTAGTTTAGGTATCAGTACCATGGCTGTGTCATAAAAGGAATTTAGTAGGCTCCCTTCATTTCCTATTTTTTTCAAATAGTTTATATAGTAATGGAGTTAATTGTTCTTTAAATGTTTGGTAGAATTCACATGTAAATCCATCTATTCCTGGGGATTTATTCTTAAGGAGTTGATTAATAGCTTGTTGTATTTCTTTTTCTAAGATGGAACTATTTATGTAATTTATTTACTCTTCTGTTAAGCTGGACAATATATTTTTGTAGGTATTCCTCCATTTTGCATAGGTTATCAAATTTATTGGCATAAAGTCGAGCAAAGTAACTCCTAATTATTGCTCTAATTTCCACTTCCTTGTTAGAAAAAGAGTAAATGGAAAAAATAATTCCAAGTTCCTTTGCCTTTTGGAATATCAGATTCCAAGCCCTTCAATCCTTTAAGGTGGAAGCTGCTAGAACCTAAGTGATCCTTATTGTAGCTCCTCCATATTTGATTTTTTTTTTTTTTCCTGGCTGCTTGTAATATTTTTTTCCTCGGTTTGATCATTCTGAAATTTAGCTATGATATTGTTTGGAGTTTTAATTTTGGGGTCTCTTTCAGAAGGTGTTTGGTGGATTCTTTTAATGGCTGTTTTATCTTATGATTCTATATTATCTAGGCAGTTCTCTTTGATGATTTCCTGAAATGTCTAGGCTCTTTTTTTTTTTTCCATCATGGTTTTCAGGGAGTCCAATACTCCTTTGCTTGTCCCTCCTAGATTTATTTTCCATGTCAGTTATTTTCCGAGTTAGATATTTTAATTTTTTTTTTCTTTTTTTGGTTGTGCTTAACTGATTCTTGTTGTCTCGTTGAATCATTCGTTTCTATTTGTTCAATTCTAAATTTTATTGAATTATTTTTTCCATTACTCTTTTTACTTCTTTTTGAATTTGTCCAATTGAATTTTTAAATGAGTTTCTGTTGTTGTGGTGGTTGTAATTCTATGGAATTTTTTCCATTTCACAAATTCTCTTTTCATAGAAATTTCTTTTTCCATTTTGCCAAATCTTTCTTTTAATATTTTATATGCCTTTTCCAAACCCTCTTGCAAAGTTTCATTTCCTATATCCCCTTTTCTTCTCTCTCTCTTTTAAAATCCTTTTTATTTTCTTCTAGGAGAGTTTTGTATGATGGGGAAGATGATATAAATTGTTATATCATCTTTTGGAACTTCATCTAGAGACGATCTGCTTTTATTCTCCTCATAGTTTGAAATCTGTTCTTCTCTTTTCCCATAAAAACTATCTATGTTTAGAGTTCTTTTTACTTTTTTATTCATTTTTTTAAGTTGAGATCTGTTTTTTATGGCAAGGGAGTTTGCCCAACCTTCCTTTACAAGCAGCAGTTTCCTCTAAAAACAACAGTGGCTGCACGGAGTTCATGCTGATGCACTCCAAGTGCTAAGTGGCTGTGGCCAGGTCTGCGAGATTCAGGCATTATGGGGTTCACTGATTTACCTGTTGTGTTTGTGTTGGATGGTTTATAACTTTTCTGCTGATCTGCTGGCTTTCATCCAGGGCAGAGTAAGCAACACTGCTATAGATTCCTCCCTGTAGATTATCCAACCAGTAGAGTCTGCATCTCCCCCAGTCTATCTGTCTGCGCTGGCATCTGTGCTTGGCCTTCTTGTGCTTGGCCCATCTCCCTCCGTGCCTGATTGAAACAGACCTTTTCTGGTGATCTTTGAAATTGTCTTCTGCTGGTAATTCCTTGCACTCCCAATATTTGTGGATTCTGACAGTCCAGAACTAATTCAGAGGCTTGATTTGCTAATTAATCTGAGGGTTGTAGCAGGTCAGAAAGAATCATGTGCCCTCTCAGCCATCTTGGCTCAACCTAATTATTATTCTTGTGACTATAAACAAGTAATATTTTCTTTAAGCTTAAATTTTCTCATCTATAAAATGTACTATATTTGGAAAGTCTGTATCTCATGTGTATTTCCACAGAAGCACATTTCGACCTTATAATATTATAGAATTAGTAAAATGAGATAAGGAAGATCATTTAAACCCTTCCCAGGGATGAAATATTATGTTGTGCTCTATATGTTATCATTATAACATAGTGATACTTCTTTTAAAAGAAAGTCAACCTGTAGCAAAAATACAACTTAAAAAGGGACTTATATCTTTGTGCCATTGCATTATACCTCTTGAGTGATGTCATTTGAATCCCTTCCCTTAAAAATTAAAATGATGATCTGAACTTTATAACCAAATGGAAATACTGCCATTTGTTAGAAATTTTGCATTAGCAAGATTGATGAGATATTTTCTTTTTCCTCCTTTTTCCCTTTTTTAATAAAGGCTAGAATTTGTTATAGGAAATGAAGAAATATATCAATATCAGCTCACAAGATTGACATTGCTAGGATAACAATTCAGCTTTAAGCATGCAATCATTTCTTTGGAGCAAAGTATATGTTTCCACATGCTTAAGCTTGTATTTCATTAATTTGTCTGGCCCAGGTTCATTCTCACCTACCCTAATTATGAATCTTTAATAGAGCCATTTTTCATGTCAAATAATCTACACCATGTACACTATGTCTGTTACTAAAAAAAATAAAATAAAAAATAAGAATATCCATGCTGGATCAGATGGAAGCCTGTCAGAACTTCAGAAATCCAAACTAAGAAAGAGGAAGTTAATCTGTTACAATGAATAAAGACTTGAAAACTAGATTTTTTTTGAGGAAATGATTTTAATAGTTATTATAAAACCAAATCTCTGTTATTCACTGTTTTGCTAAATATTATTTGTGTAACTTCCTGGGAACTAAAATTCTGTTGTGGCTGTTTGAAAAATCAATTTGGCTAATATCGATTTAAATGGGCTATTCTTTCCTTATTTTTATTGACACAATGAGTGATTTCGGCAGGGATCTTTAATAGAGCAAACATAGTGTTGGTCTAAAAAAAGATTACTATAAATTCATTATCAGTATTACTTTCAATTATATGCAAAAGATACAGTGCTATATGATATATTGAAATACATTAAGAATTACATGTCTAACATACCAAATATCTTACATTACTCTGAAAATAATATATTATTTATATAATTTACTCAATCTTCATTTTATTCAAGTAATCATTTCATCATCTAGTAAATAATTTTATTGCTTTGATTGTATGTCTATACATTATATCTCCTAAATGCCATAACATAATGAATACACGTAAGAAAATGAAGAATCTTAAAATCACATTATCACCAAATCTTAGAGTTAGAAAGGAATCTCATAGATCATCTTGTTTAATGTTTATCTAAAGGGTAAGTGTATCAACAACAATAACAATAAAAACAAACCCCAAAAACCTTTCTATAACATGTAAGAATTTGTCATCTAGTTATTGTTTGAAAATGTCCAATGAGGGACTATCCAACAGTCAAGTGAGGACATGCTTTCTACTTTAGTATACCTCTAATTGTTCATTTGTTTGTCTCCTCAAACCCAAAATGGGCTTATATCAAGTCTACATAATTTATCTCTTTAAAAATTTCCACTGATTGCTCCTGAGGCAAAGTAGAACAAACCTCATCTAACTTAAATATGATAATCCTTCAAAATATTGGAAGAAAGTTATTGCCCTGCATCCCCACCTCCAAATTTAAAGACTATACACCACTAATTAATTTTAACAATCCTCAACCTCTCTGGCTAAAGGCATGACTAGTATCTCAAGGATTTTCTTTATAATACCCACTGCTCCTCCCCACCCATGCACACTCACTATCTTGTTGACCTCTGTGTTCAGGTCTTTTTTATTCATTGCGTTATTTTTTTCCCATGGTGGAATATAAGCACCCTGATAACTGGAACTTTATTTCTGTTTTTATTTATTTACTTTTATTTCCAGTGCTTAAGATGGTTCCTGGTTCATAGTGAGTGATTAATAAATACTTGTTGATTAACTGGCTAATTCATCAAATTTCAGAATTTCACCATCTCATTTATTTTCCTTTTGATAGCTCTATAAATTAAAAACATATACTCTATAAAATGTGTTAACTAAAATTGAAAATAATATTCCAGGTGGTCTAACTGTAGCTGAATAAGTCAGACTTTCATTTCCTTTTCCTGGGTTTTGGAACTTACTCAATGTAACCATGATCACTTTAGCTTTCTTAGATGCCAAATCACATTATTAATTTACATTGATTTAGTATTCTACTTAAATCCCTAAATCTTATTCTGATAAAATTCCACAAAACACTATTATCTCTAATTTTTTTTTTAGTTTAAAAGTATTATGGGAGTTAATGGACAATTTTCCTTAGTGATCATAGCATTCCCCTCTAAACAACTTTTTTTTTTAAAAAAAATCAAATCTAATTCTAAGTGAAATAACCAACAAAAAGTCAGTGAGCATTTTTTTTTTTTCCTAGCCCAAACTACTTAGGAGGTCAGAAAAAAAGTTCTGTGACCACTGAGGTGGGGACTAGAAAGAAGTGAGATGAAGCAGAAGTGACACCAGTTATGGCCCTAGTTGTCAGCAACATTAAGGGAAAAACAAACAAACAAACACATATGATTGGCCATATCAGTAACAAAAAGAACAAAAACCTTATGATTCTAACAATGGATGCAGAGAATGCATTTGAGAAAACGCATTATTTATTTGCATTAACTACATACACACAAATACACATGCACATATACATGCAAACATACATAAAGAACCAAATTATGGTAAGGAATTCTTTGGGCCCTCATTTTATTCTATCTACCAATTCATGCAATTTTGATAGACCTTATACAATGCCAATAAACTAGGTCAAAAGCTGAATAGAAATGAATTGCACTATGTTTGATTTTAGAAAAAATTGTAAACATTTGAAAAAAATTAACATTAACACAATATTTAAAAATACAGCATGTAGTTTTATTATGTAAAATAATAATAGTAGTGGCAATCTCAGAATTATTCTCAAGGTTAAAAAAAATTAAAAAAATAGGAGGGTAGAGCCAATCTGGCAGAGAGTAGGCACAACTTTGTTTGAACTCTTCCAGGCTTCCCTCAGATCAACACTAACTTAAGCCTCAGAACTGGTTTTGGGATGACAGAACCCACAAATAATTGGAGTGTAAGAAATTTCCAATGGAAGTCATTTTGGAAGAACTTTAGGAAAGCAAGGGGTAAAGAGGGGGCAGCCCAGGGCAGGCACAGTGCAAGGATTTAGGGTGGAATAGCCTCCACATGCTGAAGAAATCTATTGGGAGGCTCTTAGCCAAAATATAGCAGCATTAGCTACTTTTAAACTGCTCTCAGGAGGTGAAATGGTCAAGCCCACTGTGCCTGGAGGCAAGGGATCCATAGGCTGGAGAGGAACAGATTTCCCCTCTCCAGGGGGTATCTCAATTGTCCCAGCTGCATACAACTCTTTTCTCCCCAATTGTAATCCCTTTCTCCCATCAGATTGTTTCCTGGCTGATTGGTCATGTCTGGGTACTGGACTTCTAGGCACTCTCTGGTTGTAGCATCGGCTGCCATCATGCCCCAAGTGTTTTTTGCCTGGGGCCCTGGGGTTGGGCCCCTCATCCTGTTTCCCTGAATCAGTCTATATTCTGAGGCCCAGTGGAAGCCTCTGTTGCATTTTAGACATGAGGTTTTGGGTCTTGTTCTCCTACCCTGTTTTCTTACTGTCTCTATGCCAACATTGAGCTTTCAGAGGCCCTACTTTTACTACACTGAAAGCATTGATGAGTCTCTCTGGAAGTTCCTTGCCAAAAGGGACCCTGGCTTCCCATGTTTGGATTTTGGGAAGTCTGCATCATAGCCTGGCTATAAAAGGCATTGGTGCCCACTGTGGGCACAGCGTCTTTTGATCTCCTCTAAAGGAGCATCCTTGCACAGTCCTAGTATAATTCTTCTACAAACCTCATCAGCATTTTCTTTAGCAAGTTGCCTTATCATAATGTATGTTACTGCATTTTCACCATTAGTACGTATGATAGCTGTCTACCAACATCCCACAAAATCAGCAAAGGGTTCATTTGGCCCTTGTGTTATTTTTGTGAAGGCTTCACCCTTGTTGTTTTTATTGGGGAGCGAAGTCCTTGCTTTGATAGCAGCAGCAGCAGCAGCAATTTGCCCATAAGCTGCTAAGGAGTAATTAATCTGTACTGAAATTTCTACATAAGAATCTACACCTGTTATTTGGTCACAGGTAATGAGAGGATTAAGTCCACTATGACTATTTTGTTGGGCTTGTATCCTACAGAGCTCATTATATTCAGAAAGCCACAAGTTTTGTCCAGGTTTCTAAGCATGTCCTTGCTATAGATTTCTAGTCCCTAGGGGTTAAGACTTCATAAACCAAATTCTGTAATAACATCTTAACATTGTAATGCCAGGGAAACTGAGGCAGGAGAGAGATTAGAGAGTTTTTTAATATTCTATTAATTGGAGAGTATAGTTGACTGGACAGGATTCTTGCCTCAAATTATCCAGTCAGACAGAGATAAAGATGTTCAGGGACCAAGGAATCCATGTTGGTACCAGGGCTAGAGGAAACTGTCATCTCAAAGAATCCAGTGTCCAGTAGCCAGTAGCCAGCCTCCAGCAATGAATGGGAGAAACCCAACTTCTTAAATACCTTTTAGAAATAAAGAAGGGGTAAGAAGCATGGGAAAATTTCTGTCAGGATGGGGGGAGACCATAAATCCTAAAAACCCAGAGACAGGATATCTGAATACACAGAGGTAAAGATATCAGTGAGGTATCTTGGAATATTTTAGAGGGATATTGTAAATTCTTGAGGACAGAAAGACGTCTACTCTCTTGTTTATCTTGCTTGCATTAACAATTTACAACCTTAGAGGAAATAGTCCTCAGTCTTAATGGATAAGAGTGGGTTTTTACAGTTTAGGGGATTGAGACAGAACAGTTGAGGAAACTGAGACAAGGGAAACTAGTGCAGGGAAACTGAGCCAGGACAGTTAAAGAGAACTGTGGCATAACAACATAAGCTGATGTAGCCCTATAAAAGGTGCAAGCCTTTTTAGGTCTTTGAGGATTTCTATATCAAAAAGAGTATATCTTCTACTTTCTTGACCTGAAGAGTCAAAGGCTTGAATCACTGGATACATTTCCAGTTGCAAATCACTTAAATTCTGGCCTTCTTTGGTGGCTTTAAGTATTGCTTTTTGCATTCTATTCATAGGAGGGGGTGATTTGCCTGGAGGAGGTGCTGGTGTTGTCACTGCCCCTCCCACTACTCCTCCCCTCTCCACCCTGGAAGGTGAAGTTGATGTGGGCATGTCAAGAACCAGTTCTGGTTTAGGCAGGTTTGAAGCTGCTTTATGAGAGTGAGAAATCACCATACCCTTTACCCTGCCTTTCACCCCACCCTTCATCCTCACTTAACTCCCCATGCTCTCTGGTGATATTGCTTTTAATCCCTCCTTTGTCCTTCTTATTTTCCTCATACTTCCTCATCTGGCCATTCTGAAAACTTTTCTTTTTTCTATAATTAGCTGGATTTTTTTAAGGCCAATTATATTATGCTGTATATATATATATATATATATATATATATATATATATATATATATATAGTGTTTCTTTGATAAGTGACTCAGAACCATTGTCACTATAATAGTCACATAATTGATCTCCTAAAAGTTTCCAATTATTTAGGCTTATCTCTTTTTCCTCAAAGAACCAAGGGGATATAAGTTCTTTTTTTTTTTTTTTTATGAGCCACTAAATTATTTTCCATTAAAAACAATTAATTCATAAGCACAACAATACACAAGTACAAATCAGATAGTATTATAATATTATGCAGCTACTAATTGTCTTCTTTTTGTTTCATAGGTCAGGCTGAAAGCAAGTTTGCTTTTTATTTTGTTGGGCTATTCTGTATTGCCAACATTGAATTTCTCCCAGAATATCAGCAGAAGAAATCAAGAGAATTCCTTTTACGTAGCACAAAATGTGCAGCAAGTGGTAAGAAAATGCAGCAGAAATTATAGAATCCCTAAAGCATAGAAGGTTTTGTAGGATTAAAATACCATCTATAAAAAGGAAGATTTATATATATTCTCTACAAGCTAGAAATAAACATTTCTTTTCTGATCAAAAATAAATTTTTCTTTTCCTGCTTCATCATTTAATATGCAGAAATTTAATACTAAATTAGAGGTATATGACTGAGGTGGTAATAATGCAATAATAATGCAAATAACTAAAATAATACATGAGCTTTTATTAATGAAAAGAATGAATACAAAATTAAACTTCTAAAGCTAAGTAGCCAAAAAGAGAAATAGTAAAAAAAAAAAAAAAAAAAAAAAAAAGTTTCTTTAAAAATAAAAAAAGCAAATTAAACTGTACCTAATCAGAAAAGGTTGTCAGTAACATGGTCAGCTGAAAATAGTTTAATGTTTCAGCACTGGGACAGTGGATAGCACCATGCTCTCTGTAACTACAGTGTTGTTACAGAGTATTTTTAAAAAAATATATATTTAATAGCCTTTTATTTATAGGTTATATGTATGGGTAACTTTACAGCATTGACAATTGCCAAACCTCTTGTTCCAATTTTTCCCCTCTTTCCCCCCACCCCCTCCCCCAGATGGCAGGATGACCAGTAGATGTTAAATATATTAAAATATAAATTAGATACACAATAAGTATACATGACCAAACCATTATTTTGCTATACAAAGAGAATCAGACTCTGAAATATTGTACAATTAGCTTGTGAAGGAAGTCCAAAATGCAGGTGGGCAAAAATATAGGGATTGGGAATTCAATGTAATGGTTTTTAGTCATCCCAGAGTTCTTTCATGGGGTGTAGCTGGTTCAGTTCATTACTGTTCTATTGGAAATGATTCAGTTGATCTCCTTGCTGAGGATGGCCAAGTCCATCAGAATTGGTCATCATATAGTATTGTTGTTGAAGTATATAATGATCTCCTGGCCCTGCTCGTTTCACTCAGCATCAGTTCGTGTAAGTCTCTCCAGGCCTTTCTGAAATCATCCTGTTGGTCATTTCTTACAGAACAATAATATTCCATAATATTCATATACCACAATTTATTCAGCCATTCTCCAACTGATGGACATCCACTCAGTTTCCAGTTTCTAGCCACTACAAACAGGGCTGCCACAAACATTTGTGCACATACAGGTCCCTTTCCCTTCTTTATGATCTCTTTGGGATATAAGCCCAGTAGTAACACTGCTGGATCAAAGAGTATGTACAGTTTGATAACTTTTTGAGCATAGTTCCAAATTGCTCTCCAGAATGGTTGGATGTATTCACAGTTCCACCAACAATGTATTAGTGTCCCTGTTTTCCCATATCCTTTCCAACATTCCACATTATCTTTACCTGTCATTCTAGCCAGTCTGACAGGTGGATATAAGTTCTAATGTATCCAGGAATCCATCAATCTGCTCCCAAGTCATAAATAAACCCTGTCTCTTTATCAGTGTGAATATGCTTCCTGCAGATCTCCTTTGGGGTGGGGGTGGGGATGGGGGTGGGGGTGGGGGTGGGGCTGCAGGAGAATCTTTTCCCAATATCTGCCCCATTGCAGCTAGAAAAGGTTACTAGTTTAGCCCTTATCAAAGTAAGTTCCCTGTTTATCTATTAAAATACTCACCCTATTTCCTGGTCACCAGAGACTTCTTCAATGACATAGTTAGGGTCCTCAGGACCCACGCTCGGGTGCCAAATGTGACAACCCAGGATACCTCAGAATCAGCCAGAGTCAGGCTAGGCAAAAGTCCTCAATCTTTATTCTTGCTCCTTAGACTCAGGATTGAACAGGATGGAAACAGAATCTCCTGACTGCCTTCTCTCTTGTCTACAGCCCAAGAGTGATTCGGTAACCCGGAGTCTTACTCCATCCCCTAGTCCCTCCTACAATCCTCTGTATACACCAATCATTGAGCCAGTCATTGACCATTTTCCAAGCATATTCCCATAGAGTACTGTCCAATCAGTAGTTAGCCTCAAGTGTGCAGTAGTCCTGACCTCAATGCATCAACCCAATAGTTTTAGCCCTCTACACCTCAGGAATCATTGGATTCCCTGAGACATGATGAGATTGTTGTAGGACTTCAAAAACTTGCAGGGATCATTGAATTCTCTGATTTATTATATGATTGTTGCAGGACTTCAAAAAATTACAGGGATCATTGGATTCACTGGGACATAAAGTAATGAACAATAGATTGATTTTGTACTGTTTCTTGGCTGCTGATAGAGGCATATGTGTGATTGTTATTTACATACCCTCTTTCTAGGACTTCTGGAAATCTTTTACAACACCATATTGATTCATGTTGTTTCTTATATCACTACTTGCATGTACAATTCATGTTTGTTACACCACGTTGAGCCTGCCCTGTCTGTGGGGAGAGTCACCACTTATAGCCTGTGCATTATTGCTATGTATTTGTGTAATACCTCCCATACTGATGGGTTTGTGTATACCTGTTTTTAGTAAGACCCTTCAGCCCAGAAACCCACTAACGTATCTGGCTTGACTCCCTACTTCCCTTTGGTGTTTTTCATCTCTCTTCCTGAGAAGTCAGGGAGGGTATGACCACTTGTGTTCTAAAACAACAACAACAACAACAGCAGCAACAAAAAAGTGGGAGACATAGAGAGCTGAGACTCTTAATAGGTGTATTTGAATCAGACAACCAAGCACTTAAGACTAATTACCTATTCCGCATGAGATAATTGCTCTAATAGCATATACTTGGATAATGGCTCTCCTCACTCTTGGTGCTTGCTGAATGTTTGGTAGTAAGATAATCATAGGCAAAGATTGGAGGGCAGAGGGAAAGAGTCAGAAGCACTTGGCAGCAGGACCAGAAGGAGAGAGGTTGGTGATTCCAAGTTCCAGAATTGAGGATTCTGTTTGCCTGCCTTCTTTACTTCTCCCCCTAAAGACCAAGGACTTTAATTAATCCTGACTCTGGCTGACCCTGAGGCCCTCTAGGGAACTAGCCCTTACTTGAAGATATGATATAAAAGATATGATATTCTCTAATATAATTTAAGCATCTCAACTAACTTTAATCAATTAATTTATACTCCCATCAAATATGACCAAAGAATAATGTAGAAAAATAACATTCACATACTTGGTTGTCCTAGAACCCTCTTTATCTAAACTTCAAACATAAAATTGAAAGTATTGTAATAACAAAAGAAATAATAATTCCTGCTTTTAAAGAAGCCATTTAGAAGAAAGTATTTCCCTTTTAGTGAACATATATAGTAGAAAGTAAAATTTTATTATATTCATTTTATAGAAGAGGAAACTAAAATCTATATGGTACCTTGTTTAAATATTATTAACTCCAATTTTTACGGATAAAGAAACTTTTCCCAGAGATATTAAAACACTTTCATATAATCCTTTAATTAATAAGTGTTGGAACAGAAGCTTGATTTTTGCATCCAATTTTCTTTCTTAAAACAATTCTTTCAAAATGAAATGACATGTACATGACACAAATTGATTATAATCAATTAATAATTTTATATGAATAGATATTTTTATAAATAAAAAATTAAGTAAGTTTTTTTTCATCATAAAATGTATCCATTTTCAACATACATAAAAATTGATCTTTGAGGCCAGGCACAGGACCAATGCCATGTCAGAACATCATTCAGCAATACATTTTAAAATACTGTTTCTGATAATTTAATTCACTTTTCACTCAAGTGGTCGATTTTTCTTGTCTGTGTAAAAATAATTTTATTTTTAACAAATGGAATTATTTGAAAAATTTGGATCACCCTGAGTTATTTAGTTGTATGCAGTTGACCTATTTCATATCATATCTATATATTATCTTTTATGAATCAAAAAAATGGAACGTTGGTATTTTTGTCATATAAAATAGAAGTTAAATACATTTTAAACTATGAAAATATGACTATGGTAGTTTTTGCTAGTAGAGCATGAAACAATTTTCTTCTCCTACTTCTGTTATGTTAGTGCTTTATCTTTTTCTAAACTAGGCTAATCTTTCACATGCAAAAAATGGTCAAAATGCTTACTCTTGGATGTCCTTAAGGAATATTTTATCAGAAGACTCTGTTGAAGTAATTTTAATTCAAAATAACTCTGCAAGTCTTTAACATTTTCAATAATGATATTTCAAACTAAATCATTTCAACCAGACAGCTAGAGTGTCAAAAAAAAAAAAATTATGTATTAAACACAGTTTAACCTTCATAAAATAACCAAGTTTGAATTGTTAAGATTGCACAGATGATGTCACATACCATGATTCTTTTCAATGGAAGAATTAGAGACTTGTGTCATAAAAGAATGATATAACCAGGTATAAGCATATGAAAATGTTTGAAATGAATTATTATCCAATACAGTGTTTGTTTTTTAAGATATAACACACGCCCAATACTCTCTCTAGCCATTATTCCTTCTGTCAGTTACTGAATAGTTTCATTGACCCTTGCTGTATGACTTTCTCTTGACTGAAAATAGCAGTTCATAAGTAATAAGCAATTATAGTATCTCTGTTTTTCATAGAGCTTTCCTTCACCTTTTTGCTATTGTTGTCAACAAAGAGTCATAGAATTATTCTAACTTTAGTATTTTGAAAAACAGGAAGGAAAATATGTGTAGCACCTGAAGAAAGTTAAAAATTGTCATTTATTAATGCAATGGCTTCATATTGCTCTATAAGAAATGAAGAATGTAACAGTTTCAAATATGCATGTTTTTTATGAGATTTTTATAAACTCATGCTGAGTGAAATTAGTTGAATCAGGAAACAAATATAGATAATGATAACAACCATAATGTGAGGGGGAGCAAATGTTAATACTACAGAACTCTGACCAAAGCAGTGACCAATTATAATTTATCAAACTGAGGATGAAATGCATTTTCTGTTTAAATGAGGGGTGAGATGTAGTGAACCAGACTAAACCAGAAGGCACCTTTACACATAGCCAGTTGGTTCATTTCTTTCATCTTGTTGTACATTTCTTTTATAAAGGAGTTGCTATTTATGAAAAGGAATATATAATAAAGCAGGTATAGAAATAGTAATAAAGTATTAATGAATGAGAAATGTTCTTATTAATTCAAATTCATGTAAATGGCTTTAAAAAACAAGACAATTAGTCATATTCAGATATATTAGGTAAAGTTAAAAGAAGTTTACAAAATTGATGTGATTAAGGAGATAGAGGAGGTTGAAAACAGCATACGTTTTTGTTAGGCAAAATAAACAGTTCAAGAATATCAGTTCATCAAAAAAAAGCAGGCACACTACCTCTAAAGACACATTTTGTGCTCTTGCTAAAAAATTCATATTGAAGACAAAGAGAAAGAAATTAAGAGATGAAACTAAAAGTAAACAGAGCAAAACAAGCCACATGCTAGTGCTTGACATCAAATGGGGAAGAAATAAGCACAAAGACTTGGGATCTAGGAAACTGTTCTGAGTGGCTGACAGAAAGAAGTTTGATACAAAGGCATAATTTTTCAAAATGAACAGCTATGAAATCATAATTAGTCATCAATGCATATGTATTGTTTACTTCTAGAAGAGAGGAGATAAAAAGCAAGACTTCTTATTCAGTCAAAATAAGAATTATTTTACTTCTTATAAAATTAAAAATATATTAAGCATATACTTTACAGAATGTACTATTTAGTTTCTAGAATGAAAAGCTATCTGGAAATATTATTTCTTTCCATGAATTTATTTCTTGTAATGTTATTGCTATGAAATCAATTATTTTAATTTATTATATTTATGTGTAATAAAAATAATAACTTCTATATGCTTTCAGTGGTTAGTTATCTCTACATGTCTTCTAATATTTTTTTTTTCTTATTCCCCCACCCTCCCCACTTTTTATTTCATACTTTCATGGAATAAATTGTTGTAAGACCTTTTATTGGCTAGATTGGACTATTTAGAGATGAAGAGTAGAAGAAGAGGACTGAGAAAAAGGATAAATAGAGGATGGAAAGGAAAAAGAATAGAAGATAGACAGAGAGAGACAATCTCAGACAGATCGAGAGATAAACTGAGAGAAGAGAGAAGAAAGAGACAGAGATACACAGAGACAAAGACAGAGTCTAATAATATCCCTTTCATAACTTTTGAAAAGAGCAAATGGAATATAGAATTGGCTTTAAATTTTTTATGTTATATACATAACTATGTTTATGCATATGTATACATATATATATGTTTAAACAATTTATATTTATTATATATAATATAATGATATAATATACAGCATAATATATATACTTGTATACAAATATATATATCCTAAATATTATATAATAGATACAATATGATATCTGTTACATTATATTTACATTATATTACATGTTCCTATAGGTACATTATACCTACATACATATGCACATATATTCATATAATATATATAATGCATATTATATATATGTGTGTGTGTATATACATATATATATATATATATATATATATTATATATATATATATATATAAACTATTTCTCTTCTATCCTAAGATTCTCTGTGTTTTTGAAATACAGAATAAGAATATTTTGGATAAAGAATTATATAGAACATATCACAATCACTTCAGTATCATCAAAGAATTATTAAAATGACAGCAATGATGAAGACAAGAAGACAATAATATGATTGACCCCCACTTGTACTTCCTACAGACTTCCCACAATGCTTTTACACTCCAACCATTTCCATTCCATGGAAACTAGAACTTCTCTGGTTGCTTCATAAAGCATGGATACCTCAGTTTGTTTTTTTATTTGTTTGTTTGTTATTTTGACTTTTTTTTTTTTTTTTGGCTTAACTAGATACTATCCAAGCCATCAAGCTACCTCCTTTTCCCCATATTCTTAGAAATAGTTCCCTCCTCCTGGTCTGCCTTCCCACAATAGGCCATCTGCTTCTTGTTAGGATAGGGGCTGCTTTGCTTGCTTTTATATCTAATATAGCACTTAGCATAATGCCCAACAAAGTATGATTTTAATTAATGTTTTATCTAACTTGTTGACTTATCAGAGATGAAATTATTTACTGGACCTTACATTAAAAAAAACACTGGTTAAAATTAGATAGTTAGAGAATAGAGCATTGGCCCTAGAGTTAGGAGGACCTAATTTTAAAGTTAGCTTCAGACACATTAGCTTTGTGACCCTGGGCAAGTCACTTAACTATTTTCCACAAATTCCTCATCTGTAAAATGATCTGAATAAACAACCACTCTTATATCTTTATCAAAAAAGCCCCAAATATCATCATGAAGATTTGAATATGAGTAAAACAACTCTATAATCATATCTATCTTAAAATTCCTGCAAACCCTTCATTTTATAAAACCTTAATATTTGTGGCAAATAACATATATCCCATATTTGAGGGGAGAGAAAATGGAAGTTTAAAATGAATCAAGTGAAATCATAGAATATTTTCAAATCATATTAGTCCAATCTTGAGATATTGTTTTCTATTTAAAGTTATCTTGTTTTATATATTGGAAAACATGACTTATTTTATAAAAATCCATTTTATTTTACTTTTTTTTTTTTTACTAAATCACTGTTTACTTTTTGGACTTTGTTCCTTTTATCTTTTTGTTTTTCTACTGGATTATCTCAATATCTTATAAAGGTAACCTAAAGCATCATTTTGGTAATAGAAAATGTCATATAACAGATTATTTATTTGTTATCTTGAAATTTTTCCTTCTGAAAAATAAAGTAGTGCTTGACATCTTTAATTATGTGCTAGTAAACAAGGGAAAAGTAAATTTATTTAAGCACAAAATATGTGCATTTTAAAATAATTTCATTAAACAAAGGATTATAGTGCAATCCATTTCTTTCCTTTTTTACATATATCCTTTAAAAATCTAGTTTTATTTTTATGACTTATATTTGGCAACACAATACAGCTTTCAAACCTTAGCATTTGACTTTTTAAAATACAAAAGTAAGTTCTGTAGCTGTCAGGTTAGGTTTATTGCATATTCATTCAGAACTCATAGCCACAAGGTGGATCAAGCTACACTTGCCATTTTTCGTAGTACTTATCAGAGAGTAAGTAATGTTTTGTTTTGCTTTTCTGAAAGAAATTGTTTATGGCATCAATAGTATTTCCAACTTTTTTCCCTTTAGATGTTCAGTTTTAGTCCTATATTTTCCATCTTGTCTTATAGAATTAAAATAAAAGGAATCTATGAAAAATAAGAAAATGATTTGGCAATCATTCCATAATGCATGCTACATGAAAACACATATATGTATAATTTTTAAATATATGTCTCTGTATAGATATATAAGTATATACATATATAATGTGTTGTACATATCACATAATTTTATTTTATTTTGGCATATATTTTTCTGCTATTGCAGACCCCAACTAGAACTAGATTAATGTAAAAAGTCTTAATCTCAATGCAATATAATGTAATTATCATGCTCAGCCTGTAATATATCAGAAAGATGTGTGTTAAAATATGTCCTCAGACACTTTCTATTTGTGTGATCCTGGGCAGCTCACTTAGTTTCTGTTATTTTTATTTTTCATAACTGTAAAATGAGGATAATAACAACACTTAGATCATATTGTTGTTGTGAGATTAAATGAGATCATATTTGTTTAAAAAATGGTTATGTAACAAAGTGCCTGGGAAGTGATAGATACCACATAAATTTTTTTAAATGATGATATTAGCCAAAATTAATATAGATGAATGTATAAGGCCCATATTTAAGGCCTTTCAGTTTGTGTAGACCTACAAGCACTTAATTTTTCAAGTGAGCCTTTAAACTGAAATTCCTTTCTTTGCAAAAAAAGTATACATCTAAAGAGAATAACAGTATAGGTACATGGAGGGATAGTACTATAGGGGGAAAAACTATTTAGAAGCAATATATAGAAAATAGACTAAAAGACTTAATTAAATACAAATTTGAAAACTCTTAGAGCATGGCTAGAAGACAAACAGAATTGAGAAATAACTTTGAAAATATGTTATAAGATAATCAGCTAAAAGTGCAAGTCATGCATGAAGACAGGTCTGAAGAAGGATATGACAAAAATCTTGAAGTATTATTTAAAGGGTTATCATGGAAAACAAAGTATGTGTTACTGCATTGCTATTGTACTGTTGTTGATGATGTTGCTGATGATTTTGTTGGCTTGAAAAAAGAGTGCAGAATTAGAAGTGGCTTTGTCAAATGGGAGAATTTAGGTTTGCTATCTGGGACATAAATAATGTAGCAATTTTAACTTACATCAAAATAGAAAATACTGCTATAGGAGTCATGAGTATCTTTCTGACTATTTATTGAGGATATAGTGGAAGATAAAGATATACACTACTATACATAGTTTAGCCAAGGTGGCCTCCAGTGTTCTAGATGCTAAAGATATGATTCTGTGATAGTATAATAGAAGCCAGTAATATGATGTGGATTTACAAAAAAAAAAAAAAAAAAAAATAGAGAAAACATACATTGTTATCAGATCCAGATGTCATTAGCTCCTCTCTATTCTACACTGATAATGCCACTGATATGAGAACTGGGAAGTTGAATCAAAAAGCATTATTATACAAACCTACCATATATTTTAAAGAGTTTTTTAAAGAACTTATGAAGTTATCTTGTAAGTGGGGACAATTCAAGCTAATATGATCAAACTTTTTTAAATAATTGAAGTCTTGCCAAAAGGAAAAGATGAAACAGATTTTATTTCCATATAAAAGATAGAATTTGGATAAAAGAATATTGGATTAAATAACCCTACATATGGAAGAATTTTGTAACATTAATAATACTAAATGTATGCAGTAATTTAAATTTTATGAAATGTTTTATATACATTATCACATTTGATCTTCACAATACCTTTGTAAGACTGAAAATGCAGGTAAGAAATGCAAAACTCATAAATATTAATTGATTGACCAAGTTTAGTAAACAGAAAAATAACTTATGAAGTCAGGACTAGAAATGATGACACCAGATTACCAAAAATTCACTTTTTCTTATAAACTAAACAATTAAACCTAGCCATGCAGGACAATATACATTTATCAATTGGTAGGGGGAAAATGTTAATTAAAACTGAATGCTAAAATTGTTTACATGAAATTGATATTAAAAATACAATTAAGCAACATAATAAAAGGAAGCTGAAAAGGTGAAATATGGGAAAAATATTCAGGTGGGCATTGTAGACAAAGTCTCGAGAAGAATCAACAGTAGGCTCGTTGTTCTCTTTAAAATATTTCTGGGAGGAACAGACAATCTCTGGGTGAGTCTTCAATGGAAGAGGATACCTTTAATATGTTATGTCCTAGGAGTAAGTGAGCTTGCAGTTTGAAGTGGATTCTGGGATATTGTACACTAAAACTTAGTAAGGAAACTATATTCCTTGATTACTCAAACTTTTAACGTCCAATGCACCACATAGTTAAATTGGATTAAATTATCTGTTTGGGAGAATAATATATTTTATTTTAATGCTTACTTTCAAATAAGGCTGTAATTGTTTTTTTTTTTTTTTTTTTCTTCACCTTCCCCTCCCTACCTTGATTTCATTAAAGTATGGAGATCACAGTGATGAGCTTCCTATACCAATTAAAATGAGCAATTTCTCTGAAATATTTAGCCTTAATAAGTTGATGGTAGAAAATGAGAAGTTAAATAGCTTGCCCAGTGTCACCCAGACAGTGTATAACAAAGGTCATGGTTTGTTTTTAGTCCTGGTTCATCTATATGTAGCTGCTAAATTTGACACTGTTTATCAGCATCCTCTAATGCTGAATAGTCTTTCTTCTTTGGAATTTCCCTAATACTGATCCGTCATAATTCTCTCTTACATGTCAGACCTTTCCTGAGTCTCTTTTGCTGGCTCATCATACATAGCATCCCCGCCTCCCCATAAATGTTCGACAATGTTTTGCCCAGAGCATTCTTTTATTCTTCCTCTCCATCCCATCTCTTATTAATCTGGATAGCTCACATGGATTTAACTTTCATATTTCTAAAAATGAATAACAAATCTCATTCTCTTCCCTGAGCTTTAGTCTTGCATCATTAATTGCTTATTAGGAATTTCAAACAAGACGTCCCTGAAACATCCTAAACTGAGCATTTCCAAAACTGAAAAAAAATATTTCCAAACCTCTCCACCTCAAATAAAACAAAACACCATCACTAACTTATGTATTTCTGTAAAAGAGATCACTTTCCTTCTTGTTTTGCTGCTGTGCTATAACCTCAAAACTTCATTTTCTCTCTTATATTAAAATAAGTTGTCAGCTTTGTCCATTTCCTACATTTAAAACATTTTTATATTCTCACCTTTCTCACTATTCCTACAGATTCTACTTTAATGCAGTTCTTCATTAACTTCTGCCTTGATTATTTTAATTTTCCTAATCAGCCTCTCTCCATCAAATCTCCCAGCACTCCAATCCATGCTACACATTACTGTTAAGATTATTTTTTTTCTTAATTGCAGATTGGAACATATCATTCCCTTGCTCAATCATATACATTTGTTTCTCCTTCCCTCTGCCTCTAGGATAAATAATAAGCTTCATTTTTGATCTTTAAAATTTTTCACAAATTGACTCTAATCTGTATCTTCAGTAGCATAAATATATTATTCTCTTTAGGTCAACTGGCCTTTTTTTTTGTTTCTGTGCCTCTTCTCATCCTTAATCAGGGTGAAGAAGAGGGTTAATCCAGAATTTCCAACGTATTTATATTCTCTTCACTTGGGATATTACACAGATTGGAAAGAGTACAGGGAGCAGATGGCTCCCATTTAAAAGGGAATATTCAGGTCATTCATCTCTTAATTTCCTATTTGCTTGTACTCTTTTGGATTTTATTCCTCTCCTCTCTCACTTTTTAGCTTCTTTTATATATGTATCTTCCCACATTAGATTATGCCTTCCTTGAGAGCAGGAACTGTGTTTTGCTTTTCCTTTACATTCCCCAGCAGTTAGCACAGTAGCAGGCATATTATAGATTCTTAAAAATAATTTTGACAGTGACACAAGAAATGAAAAATGCATATCATAGAAAGATATGAGATAATGGTCATATGGGATGAATGTCAATTTCTAGTTGAGGACGTGGACCATCCTTATATGTGACTGAGGTGGAGTAGGATATGGTATTTGAGATTGAGGAATTGGGAATTTATGAAGTTAGAAGTAGAATTGATGTGATTAGTGAAGTCCCCTACTATAAATGGAATGAGTTAAGAAAGAGAAGTTATTCACAAGTAGAGAAAAATCATAAGCCAGGGTTTAATACCTTCCTAAAGAAGAGGGTATGCCATTCTGGAGAGCAATTTGGAACTATGCTCAAAAAATTATCAAACTGTGCATACCCTTTGCTCCAGCAAATCTTAAAGAAGGGAAAGGGACCTGTATGTGCAAGAATGTTTGTGGCAGCCCTCTTTCTAGTTGCCAGAAATCAGAAACTGAGTGGATGCCCATCAAATGGAGATTGGCTGAATAAATTGTGGTATATGAATATTATGGAATAGTATTGTTTGGTAAGAAATGACTAGCAGGATGATTTCAGAACGGCCTGGAGAGACTTACATGAACTGATGCTGAGTGAAATGAACAGGATCAGGAGATCATTATATACTTCAGCAATACTATACGATGATCAATTCTGATGGATGTGGCCATCTCCAGCAATGAGAAGAACCAAATCACTTCCAATAGAGCAGTAATGAATTGAACCAGCTACACCTATGGGAGATGACTATGAACCATTACATAGAATTCCCTATCCCTCTATTTTTATCTGCCTGCATTTTTTTATTTCCTTCACAGGCTAATAGTACACTATTTCAAAGTCCAATTCTTTTTGTACAGCAAAATAACTGTTTGAACATGTATATGTATATTGTATTTAATTTATACTTTAACATATTTAACATGTATTGGTCAATCTGCCATCTGGGGGAGGGGATGGGGGGAAGGAAGGGAAAAATTAAAACAAAAGTTTGGCAATTGTCAACGCTGTAAAGCTATAATTAAAAAAAAAAAAAAAAAAAAGAAGGGGGTATGACCTGGAGCCCAGGATACAATGTCCAACATGATTTAAATTGTGTTGAACATTTTGATTGAATAGATTTCAAAGGAGAAGTTCCTTAATGAAGGAGTAATGGGAGGACCTTGGGATGACAGCAGGGAACAAAAAGTATGTCACTCTCAGTCTAGGACTGGTGTGTTGGACAATATGAATGCAAAGGCAGTACTGGAATGAAAGGTTAGTGAGTCAATTTCATCAAGGAGTGGAGCCAGGAATCAATGAGTAGTTCCAATTACTGTGCAGGTAAAGTAAAAAAGGTCCACAATGAAAGGAAGCTTGTGCATTGTGGAACAAGACTGCCAGAGATAGCACTGGAAGGGCTGAATAGGGTTGCAGAAAAACAAGGTTGGGATAGGATTGGGGATAGGTGGGAATGAGATAATAGAATATCAAGATATTAGAAAACACTCTGTTTTCCAAAGTTATGGCCCAACAAGATTCTGATCTGACCTTGTGCTCACTTTCTGGATGATCTCAGCCACACAAAGCAACATCCCAGAATTGTTTCATACCAGTATTAGTCAATCTGTAAGCTTGAACAAGCAACTGTAGTACCCATGTTCTGATCATGAAGACCTGCTATGAATCAAACTTTTCACATTGTTACCCCTCATTGTCAGGGTCATACTCATTGCCTCCCCATAGCTATAAGTACTGAGATTTCCCCACACTGCATCAGTCCCTCTTCTCTCCTATTAAGGGACAGGCCCTGGTACATGTGTCCTTGCTTACAAGCCACTTTGCTCATTTTGAAATTAAACTTCTGTTTGATTTTTGACTCTCCTGTCTCTGACCTGCTTTGCATGGTTCTGGCCATCCATAGGTTAGAGGTCGGTTGCAGTCCAATTGATAAGAGGTAAGGGTAGGGATAATTTTCCTCTGCACAACTAGAGATAAAGATATAGGAGACAGAAGATTATTGATGGTAAGGTTACTAATTGGTAACAAACGAATGATGAACTTTGTCTCTGTAAGTGATATTATTTGGCACTGGCAGGTAGGGCTGCGTCTCAGTTACTCTTTCCCAGCTATTGCAGTTTTTCAAACCCTCATATAGCTAGGAGATTTTGTTATAGTCTCATTTATCAAATTATGCTAGATAACCAGATAGTTAACTAGATATGTTTTCACAACCAGACTAACTCTGTCTAGTACAAATTTGCTGAATCGCATCTCAATTGCCTAATATTAAGACACAATATTTTTTTTATTCTTTTCCAGTTAAATTCTGTTTCAAATATTTTCTTTTCTTCTCAGATTTTATAAAATACTTCTTTTACATTGATCCTAGTATTGCAGAGAAAAGTAAAACTATCTTTAATGAGCCTCCTCTTCTCCCATATTTTATATGTGGAAGCCCCTTAGACTCAACTGCCCATTCTCACCTCCATCTCTTTAGTCTCTTTGAAATAATTAGTGATTTTTCTCATCATGACAAACCTCTCTACTTATGCTTTTGATTTCATCCTCTCCATTATCCTCCAAGAATATTCCATTTAGATCAGGTCCTTCCTTTATTTCATGTTCAATTTCTACCTATCATCTAGTTCTTTCCATGCTGACTGCCAATATATACAAACCTATATTCTTTATAAGCTTTCAATTCACCCTACCACATTTTCAAGTCATCATCATATGTCTCCTTTTCACAAACAAACTCCTTGGGGGAGGAGAATTACGTACATTCATTACTTCTACTTTTTTTTATCCCCCTTTCATTTCTTAACCCTTTAATAACTAGTTTTTAATTCATGTACTCAACTGCTCTTTCCATGGTGATCAATACTCCCATAATTCTATTGACCTTTTTTCTCCTCATGCTTCTTAATACCTCTTTGCATTTGATATTTAACTATATTAAACTAGTGATATCTTTCTTAAATTCTGTGATTTTTTTCTCTTTTCTTCATACCCTTACATTCCAACTGCTCTTCAATCTCCTTTTCCATTATTCAGTGATTAGTAAACTCACTTTAATGGATGATTTGAGTGTAGATTAGGATGGTGATAGATCTGAGACAGGCGGATACACCAAGAGGTTATTGCAAAAACTAGGGGAGAGGTGAATGAGTGTAAGAGAAAATAAAGGAGCATATAAGACATATTTTAAAAAATTGAAAAATCACAGTCGTTGGTGAAATATTTGTGTGAGATAAGGCAAAATCCAGAATGACTCCCATATTGTGAATCTGAAGCACCTAAGGGTCATTGGGATATGAAGAGTATGACTAGATATGGAGGATGCTATTTTGCTACCCTCAAAGAATGAAAATGGGAGACCTCAAGTCAAAGGGAGGGTTGCTCTTTTCTCAGGAAATTTTCAATATCCCAGCTGGGAGACTGGAGCAGCAGGAAATGTAAGTTGTCTTGTATGGACAAAGATGAAAGTAACTGCTTTGTGGCTGATGGAAGATATTTTATCCTCATTTCCTCAGGCAATATGCTGAGACCAAGAAGAGACAGAAGGTATGAAATGTTAGCATTAAGTCTAAGATCCTGTGATTTGTTTTTTCCACATAAAGAGGCTGTCAGTGGGAAATAGTAGAAGTCCCATGATGGGGACATCCTTTGAGGCAGATGAAAGAAATCCAGCCTATCCCCGAGCAGCTTTTCTTTAAGGGACATACTATGCCCAATGCAATTCTACTTGCATACTAGAATAAAATATTAAATAAAAGTGGATGTATAGATAGAAAGTCTATAGTGGAGGTCTTTAAATTTCAGTCTGAGAACACTGCATCTCACCATAGTGGCAAAATACAGAAATATTAAATATTTTTGAGTAGGGGAATGGCATGGACAGAACTGTGTTTTAAAAATAAAAATGTAATAGGTGAATTGAAGTTAAATTTAAAAAAGCAAGAAACTTCAAGCTGTGGGACTATTGGGGGGCTCTTGTAATAGACCCCTTCAAAAATAGTGAGATCTAGAACTTGGATAGGGCTTGCATGAGTAGAGAGGGGACAAATAAAATAAATATTGAGGACAAATATTTACTAAGACTATGCAATGGATAAGATGTAGTGCTTAAAGGAGATTGGAACAGTTGAAGCTGACTAAGATTATGAACCTGGATAACTCAAAATATGATAATATATAAAGCAGAAATATTAGAAGTGGTGATAAAAGAAAAGATTTTAGGAGAAACATTTTTTAAAGTCTCTTTGACATCTTGTAGTCTAACTAGCTTGTTAAGTGACACATAAATAATATACACTTAGTAAATATCTGCTAAGTTTTCTGTTAATAATATAAAAAAAAAATCTGATAGCCCAAATAAAATATTTTTAAAGACTGCTTCCTTTTTAATGTCCTAAAATGTAAAGTACGACAGTACATGCTTTTCATATTTCCCTATCTTATCTGTCCCTATTTCTACCAGGATCAGTTTCTGTCCTACGTAAACCTCCTGTGACACACCTACCTTGGGGAAGGAGCCGTGAGGTGAAGCTATACTAATTAGTGAGGGATTGAGTGAAAATTCTCCCAACTCATTGTTTTCATCTCTTTTCAGATCATATTTCACTTTCCATAAAATCATCTATTAATAAAAGATTTACCCTTTGTTTACTGCAGAATTATAAGGGTACTTGTACCTCCCTTTCTTTGACTTAGCTAGCACTTACCATGTTTCAGTTCCTCATCTGCAAAATGATTTGGAGAAGAAAATGTAAGCTACTCCAATATTCCTGTCACGAAAACCTCAAATGAAGTCATGAGTATTGGAAAGGAAACAAGTTTTTTTCTGATCTTCTCCCATGATCTTCAACTAATTAGCAAATTCAACACCTCAATTAGTTCTGAACTGGTAGAATTCAGGAATATTGGGAGTATAGAAAATTACCAGCAGAAGATAATTTCGAAGATGGCCAAAAAGATCTGTTATGGTAGGGCACAAAGGAAGGCCAGGTACAGTCAAGCAGAGCATGGCTGCCAGTGCACACTGTGCATCCCAGGGTAGGTGAGGTCTCTGCAGGGAGGCACAGTCTTCATAGGGTGGTACAGACTTCCTGATGCCCAGAATGTATGAGGAGGGATCTACAACAATGTTGGTTACTCTGCCCTGGTTTCAAAGCCAGTAGATTAGCAGAGAAGTTATAAAACATCCAACACAAACACAAAATGCTAGAGTCTCATGGGACCTGGCCATGCCCTCCCAGCACTAGGAGTGACTCCGCATAATCCCAGGGCAGCATGGCCACTTGGCCACTTATAGAGTGTAATATTCAGGCCAGCTCTCTGGACGACCTCAGGATCAGCCCAAGTCCTTGGTCTTAATGGAGAAGTGAAGGAGGCAGAACAGCCACCAGGAGGATGATCAAAAATGAAATGTCTCATTTCCAATACTTCTCATCCCTTAAATACCCTAAATCAATTACATCATTACAGCATACTGATTATGTGTGAACTAGAGAACCATTACATCACCATGCTAAGTACTAAGCATATGTATACTAGAGAACCATCATCTCATAAATTCCACTGAGTTAACACCTCGTTCTAAGTGTTCTTGTTCCACATATATTTCTCCAGAGTTGTTTCCTCTATAGTAGATAAAGCTTAGAAAACCTCCCCTGCCCTAAAAGCAGATCACATTTAAAAAAAAAATGAGTAAAAAGGCAAGAGAACTTTAACCATAGATAGAAACAGAAGAACAGATTTCAAACCCTGAGGAGACTAAAAGCAAAAATTGTCTCCAGATGAAGCTCCAAAAAGTGATATAAACTGTCCCCATCACACAACACTCTCTTAGAAGAAATTAAAAAGGATCTCAAAAGAGAGCTAGAATAAAAATAGGGGTAACAAAGGAAACCTTTGCAAAAGGGTTTGGAAAAGGCATATAACTCATTAAATGATAGATTTGACAAAATTGAAAAAGAAAACAACTCCTTGAGAAACAAAATTTAGAAATGGAAAAGGAAAATAATTTCTCAGAAAAAATGGAATTAGTGAAATGGAAAAAATTCCATAGAATGAAACAATTTATTTAAAAACTCAATTGGACAAATACAAAAAGAAGTAAAAAAAAAAAAAAAAAAGTTAAGAAAATCATTCACTACAAATCAAAATTGAACAAATGGAAATGAATGACTTGATGAGACATTAAGATTCAGTCAAGCAAAACAAAAAAATAATGTAAAATATCTACTTGGGAAAAGAACAGACCTAGAAAATAGACCTAGGAGAGACAATCTAAGGATTATTGGACTCCCTGAAAAACAAGGTGATCGAAAAAGCTTAGACACTATTTTTCAGGAAATCATCAAAGAGAACTGCTTTTATGTCATAGAATTAGAAGGTAAAATAGCCATTGAAAGAATTCACTGAACATCTCCTGAAAGAGATACCAAAATTAAAACTCCAAAGAATATTGTGGCTAAACTTCAGAAGTATAGGACTAAGAAAAAAAATATTACAAGTAGACAGAAGAAAACAATTCAAATATCAAGGAGCCACAATAAGGATCACCCAGAATATAGCAGTTTCCAACTTAAAGGATTGAAGGACCTAGAATACACCATGACCAGGTAAAATTTATACCAGGCATGCAGGGCTGATTCAATATTAGGAAAACTATTAGCATAATTGACTATATCAATAACAAAATTAGCAAAAACCATGTGATCATATTAATAGATGCAGAAAAAGCATTTGATAAAATCCAACACCCATTGCTATTAAAAAACTAGAAAATATAGGAATAAATGGACTTTTTCTTAAAAGTCAGTAGCATCAATTTGAAACTATCAGCAAGCATCTTATGTAATGAGGATAAATGGGAACCATTCCCAGTAAGACCAGGTTTGAAACAAGGCTTCTCACTATCACATTACTATTCAGTATTATATTAGAAATGCTATCTTTGGCAATAAGTGATGAAAAAGAGATTAAAAGAATTAGAGTAAGTAATGAGAAAACCAAATTATCGCTCTTTGCAGATGATATGATGGTGTACTTCAAGAACCCCAGAGAATCAAGTAAAAAGCTATTAGAAATAATGCACAACTTTAGCAAAGTTGCAGGATATACAATAAATCCACATAAATCATCAGCAATTTTATACATCACTAACAAAATCCAACAGCAAGAGATACAAAGAGCAATTCCATTTTAATAACTATTGATAATATAAAATATATGAACAAAACTAAAAAACACTTTTCACATAAATAAAGTCAGATAAATAATTGGAAAAATATCAAGTACTCCTGGATAGGTTGAATGAATATAATAAAGATGACAATACTAACTAAACTAATCTATTTATTTAAAGCTATACCAGTATAACTATCAGAAATTATTTTACAGACATAGAAAAAAACAACAACATAATTCATCTGGAAGACAAAAGGTCAAGAATTTCAAGAGAAGTAATGAAAAAAAAAATCAAGTGAAGGTGGCCTAAGTGTACCAGATTTAAAAGTATATTGTAAAGCAATGGTCATCAAAACCATTTGATACTGGCTGAGAAATAGACTAGTTTATCAGTGGAACAGGTTAGTTTCAAAGGACAAAATAGTAAGTAACTATAGTAATCTTGTGTTTGACAAATCCAAATACCCCAGCTTTTGGGATAAGAATTCACTATTTGACAAAAACAGCTGGGAAAATTGGAAACTAGTATGGCAGAAACTAGGCATTAACTTGCACTTAACACTATATACCAAGATAAGGTCAAAATGCATTCATGATCTAGACATAAAGACTAATATTATAAATAAACTAGAAGAACATAGGATAATTTACCTCTCAGACCTGTGGATGAGGAAGAAATTTCTGACCAAACAAGAACTAGAGATCATTATTGATCACAAAATATACAAATTTGATTATATTAAGTTAAAAAGGTTTTGTACAAACAAAATTAATGAAGACAAGACCAAAAGCGAAGCAAAAAACTGGAAAAAACATTTTTATATCCAAAAATTCTTATAAAGGCCTCATTTCCAAAATATATAGAGAACTGAGTCAAATTTATAAGAAATCAAGTCATTCTCCAACTGATAAATGGTCAAAGGATATAAACAATTTCCAGATGAAAAAACTGGAAATTATTTCTACTCATATGAAAACATGTTCCAAATCACTATTCATCAGAGAAATGCAAATTAAGACAACCCTGAGATACTTCTGCACACCTATCAGATTGCCTAAGATGACAGGAAAAGATAATGAGGAATGTTGGAGGGGATGCGGGAAAATTGGGACACTGATACATTGTTGGTGGAACTGTAAAAGGATCCAACCATTGTGGAGAGCAATTTGGAACTATGCTCAAAAAGTTACCAAATTGTGCATACCCTTTGATCCAACAGTGCTACTACTGGGCTTATACCCCAAAGAGATCTTAAAGGAGTGATTCTCATGTGCAAAAATATTTGTGGCAGTCCTAGAAATTGAAAACTAAATGGATTCCATCAATTGCCGAATGGATGAATAAATTATGGTATATGAATGTTATGGAATTTTATTATTCGGTAAGAAATGACCAAACAGGTTGATTTCAGAAAGACCTGGAGAACTTACATGAATTGATGCTAAGTTAAATGAGCAGAACCAGGAGATCATTATACACATCAACAATAAGAGTATATAATGTTTAATTCTGATGGACGTGGTTTTCTTCAACAACGAGATTTTCAAACCCATTTCAATTGTTCAATAATGAAGACAAACAGCTACTCCCAGAAAGAGAATTATGTGAACTGAGCGTGGACCACAACAGCATTTTCACTTTCTGTTATTGTTCACTTGCATTTTTGTTTTCCTTCTCAGGTTTTTTTTCCTAGATCCAAATTTTTTTTGTGTGCAAAAAGATAACTGTATAAATATGTATACATATATTGGAGTGAACATATTTTAACATATTTAACATATATTTGACTACCTGCCATCTAGGGTAACGGGGGGTGGGGGGAAGGAGGGGAAAATTTGGATCAGAAGGTTGTGCAAGAGTCAATGTTGAAAAAATTACCCATGCATATGTTTTGTAAACAAAAACCAATAATAAAAATAAATTTAAAAAATAACTGAAGAAAAATGACAATTTGAAGGTTAAGTTCTATCTCATCTTTTTTATCCTCAGCTTCTAGTAAACTTTTAAAATAAAAACTAGTTCACTCATTCAATCTCTCTTCATTCATTCACAGATTTATATTGTCATATGTCATAATAGAGTACAGTACTTCTCCAGAGAGGGAAGGAAGGAGTTTATGAACTGAAGGAAAGAAACAAAAATTCCCGAGTGGGGGGGGCATCTGTGACAGATTGGAGGCTTTGTTCTTAACAAGTGGAGACTCTGGCAGGATGCAGTAACTATATTGTAAACACAAGCAATGTTAATTTTCCTATGGCCATTGAGTTGATGCTGAAAGATTTATGAGAAGCTGTCACTTATTTGTTCCAAATATATCAAGTGCATCAGTTTGGTTTGAAAATGAGACACATTTAGTGTTCATAAAGAAAATAAATATTTCCTTTTTATTGATTTACCTATCCCTGTGTTAACATTAGAAACATCACAAATAATACATAAACCTATGCATGTATATAAATCATATGCACACATACATATATGCATATTGACATATATACTTTTTCAATACTTTAGAGATTTTCAATCTTGGATCATTCAGAGATCACTAGTGTGTATACTCTTTCTGCCAATGCAAATCACAATTTCTTCATTGATTAACATAAAATTTTCTGAATTATATACAAAATAATTATCACAAGAGGTTTCTACCCACTTACTCATAGTTATGTATTATTGTGTATGTGTAAAATTACCCCAACTCTTCTTGTTCATTTCTGTGCTCAATCCAGTGTTCAATAGCACTCTATATCATGATATATTATAAGTTATATTATATTATATCATTCTATGTTACATTATAGTTATTTTCAATATATAAAATTAATTATAATTATGCAAAAAGAGAATGATTAAACTCTTATTGAACTTAGCATAAACCACATAATGTAATATTGTACAGTTTTATACTGTATAGTACAAAAACATAAACCGATATACTATAAAATAATTTAACAAGGTTTAACATAATAAGCAATAAATATTGCATGGTACCACCTGCTATCACTTCATATATCATATCATTTTCTCAATATCTAATTATCGTTATTTTTTATCATGTAATAAGAATGTTAGAAACTTGAAGAAAAAGGTAGTGGACCGTGATTTATCGGAAATTTTACTGTTAGACATTTTGCAAAAGCAGGAAAGTACTCCATAGCTTTCTATTATATAGAAGTCAGACTCTGAAATTTAAAAAAAATTAATTACACATTAGCCAACATTTGTTTCATTATTATTATTATGACTATCATCATAGCAATCATTGTTGTCATTGTAGTTTTCATTGTGGTGGTTGTTGTTTATAGTTATAAGAAACCAGGAATAACATCTACAGAAGCAAAGAAAGGTTGTGATTTTCATCATTTGAAGAACAGCTTTATAATTGAAAAATGTTTAAAATATGAGACATGATATTTCTTAATTATTTCATTAATATATATTTTACATTGGCAGAAATTATTATTATTAACTATTTTATGGATTAGGAATTAAAGAATAGTGATACATTTATTTTAAAAAATTATCATACGTAGTGATGAAACTATGTAAACTTAGCTTGGCTGGTCCTCAGATGCTGAACACAAAGCCTGTCATTATTCTCATACTTGAAGTCTTTCCAGCTTTTTAGAAAATTCAAGACATTGTTTAATAGTATCACCCTTTAAAGAGTGAAGAAAGTTTTGGATTAAAGACTTACGTGTATTGTGATGTGATGTAGGAAATCATAGGAGATGAGACAATTTATGATGACATAACAGAAATAACATTTCATTCTCTAACTGAATCATTTCTGTTGTATTTCACAAAAAGGAAATATTTAGTTGTCTGAGTTAAAGTAAGATATTTTATTTTTTTTGTAATAGACACTCCATTAGATCTAATACAAAGTTACAAGCTTACTGATTAATTTCTCACATGTATTTATCAATTGTCATACAATACTCTAGTAATACTATAAGTTTTGTGAAACAAATAGAATGATTTCTCATTTATAATCTATCAAAGAGAAAGACACAAGACACTTCTTTTATGCCAATTTAGTTATTTTTCCCTCTAGAATAGTTCTATTTTTAATTTTCATGAAAAACCCCTTGTAAGAGTTGAGTTTAAAATGAGTTTAAAATGAAAAAAAATAGAAAAACTAACCCGGTTATATTTTTCTATATTGACTTTGGAAATATGATTTAGCAAAGTCAGACTCAGTATTGCTAGTAATAATAGGTAGAATGACAGGGAAAAATATAGATAGAGCAATGATTCTACAAAGGATGAATATGAGGAATTCTATGACTATTGTCCAAATTAATTCAATTTATATTCCATTAATATGTAATTTTAATTTAAAGTTGTAAATAGTCAAAAATGTTGAGTGAAAAATAGAAAAAATGAATTGGGACATTCATATGATAAGAGATAAAGATTAAACAAAATCTTTATATCATGAAAACTTTCTTTGAAATATATCAAGTATTCATTTCATTTTTCCTGAGACTTACTATATATTTCCTTCCTCAGGATTCTAGAAATATGACTAAAATGTTGGAAGGAGTTTCTTTCTCTAGGACTCCTATGGATATGATGATTATAATAGTCTGAGACTATTTTCTAACTCTCCAATTCTGTGAAATCAATTGTGTTATAGTTTTTCAGTCATGTCCAACTTCATATGACCCTTTTGGGGTTTTTTTTTGTCAATAGTGCTAGAGTTTTTTGCTGTTTTCATCTCCAACTCATTTTACAGATGAGGAAACTGTGGCAAAGAGGGTTTAATGACTTGCCCAAGGTGATACATTTAATGTCTGAGGTTTTATTTGAACTCAGAAAGAGAAGCTCCTGACTTCAGGTCCTGGTACTCTATCCACTAGTTGCCCCCATGTCATCAAATAACATCAACTAAATTTTATAAAGAGATCTTTGAAGTTATAGTAAGATCAAAATATTATATTACCCTTTGGTTCTTGAAGGTTCCTCCAGATTTTCTAAAACACAAGAGATCATAGCTTAGAAGATCCCTCATCTAAAACCTAGAAGTAAAGAGCCTAGGCTAATATATCTATCAAATCTCAACATTGGATATGGAAAACCTGAGAATTTTTTCCCTTATATCATCATTATCTCTCTCACCTCTCTAAAAAAGAATCAAGTTAAATAAGATATTCAGTTGCACTACTGTCTTTTAAATTTCTCCCTCTCTCACACATTCCAATTCTAGCTATTTGCCAATGAAGAAACAGGTCAACTACAGTAGGTCTATCCCTACTCTAAAACTCTGGTGAGCATTATAACAGCAGAATATTCTTTCCATACTTAAAGTAAAAGTAAAGTATTTATACCAAAATTATATATCTACATTCCCAATTAAATATAATTTAAATGAAAATAATCTATATATGATTTGAGCATCTCCTTGATGACAATAGTAGAGGAAAAAATAGACAGTTTTTAACAAATGACACTTTGGAATAGACTACATCTTTTTCATCATAAGATTGCTCAAATGATATAGAGAACTCAAAATATCATTATGCTTATTTTTTTTACCATTTAAAAAAATCTTAATCTGGAAGAATAAAATACAACTTAAAAGGCTTTCATTTGAAAAGATGGCTCCCATGCATTTATATATTTATTTTAAGACTATTTTAACAAATTAACAAATAATATTCCAAAACTTTCCAATCATTAATATCAAGTAAATATCCAATCAATAATAACAAGAAAATGTATGTTCACAAAAAACATTCCCCACTATCTCAAAGGGGTTCAAGGGAAAAGTCAAAATTTAAGAATCCCCTTTTGGGGGTAAAGCTGCTTGATTTCAGATGACATCACATTCTTTACATGACATCCTATAATATTAATGAGTCTCCTAAATGAGATCCAAAATTTCTTTTAAAAATTTGACTCCACTATCCACAGAATGATAAAACAAGTTTACAAAACAAACAAAATAACTCTACTTTTATAGGTTTGGCCTGCCTAGTTTAAAAAAATTAATGCTAAAGAGTCCATAAAGGTTCTCTAGTCTAAAGTACTCACATTATAGATAAGGAAACTGATGTCCAAAAAATGGAGCATTTTAATCAGTCAATTAATCAAAAATTTTCATTAAGTACCTATTTTGTGTTGTAGATTGTACTCTTTCTAACTTCTAAATTTTGCAATCTTTAGCTTCCTTCAAATCTTTCAAATGTTATACATCCACTTGATAGGCAAAGCTACAAGTGCCTCCTACTTTCACTTACCAGCAATAACTTTATATTTACTTTTTATATAATTTATGTCAATTCATACATACTGTTTACTTAGGCCCAGTAGAATGTTAGCATTCTGATTAACTTTAGCAGAGAATGTTTCATTTTTTGCCTCTGTAAATTCTAGTGCCTAACAGAGTACCTGATATACAATAGGCATTTAATAATCCCAGATTGATTGAAGTTCTTTTATTGCTTTAGGTCTTTTCCTCACATATAAAGTAAAAGTTTTGAACAAGATGAGTGTAATGGTCCCTTCATCCTTAAATTAAATAGAGAGAAATGCAAAGAACCACACAACAGGTATTTCTGAATTTCAGTGTAATTTGCATTTCCCTCTAGCGTTTCTTTCCAATCATCATTTTCTTATATTAATATCTTAACATTCTAAGAAATAATTAATTGTCCCTCATAATGGAAATATAAAGTTAGTCCTGATTCATGAATTATTCTTCCATAGACTAGATATTACCTATTTTTTCTTTAGCATGCACACACACACATTTTGATTTATTCAAAAAGAAGAGTTATGTTTTCCTGAAATTAAGTAGAAGATAATTACTGATCATTCCAAACTAGAATAATTTAAATTACTTTAGGAAACATAGGTAGTTAACAATTTCCTCCTAAGAATAGATGAGAACTTATCTGAAAATAAATCTACATTTAACTGAATTATTTCACAGACCTATTATACTTCATTTTCCTATAGTGTCATGACATAATGGAAAGTGTATTGGACTTATAAATAGATTATCTGAAATCATGTCCTAGATCTATATGCAATTCATCTCATCTCTCTATGCTTCAGTTTTGTCATCTCCAAAATAAGGAAAATAGACTTGATGATTTCTAAGGTTCCTTTCAACATCATACCTATGATCTGAATAAAACTATAAAGGAAATTCATTTTATAACACTAGCACATTTTCATAGCCATTTTGGCCATTGCTTGTATGGGTGAAAAAGAAGTTCATAACACCAAAAGACATTTTATTTCATATCTATTTCTCATATCTTCATAGCTCCCCAAATTCATCACTTTATAATCATTATATATTATGTTTAGGAAATGAGTTTTCCTTGCAACATGGCAGCATGATACAGATATTTTTCTGAATGTCCTTAAAATTATAAATTATTCTATTGGGGAGGGGGAGCATTCACATAAATAGATACATGAACTAATTCATCTTGTGTAGAAATATTTCTTGGTTCATTTGTCACTTATTACCAGCTGACATTTTTTTGCTTATTGTAACTTATGTATCACATGACCGTCAATGGAATTATTTGGTATAGCTGTTCTTGAATAACTGGATATCTAGTCCTAAAAAATGGAGCCCTGGAAGGAGAAGGTATCTCAAATCATGAAAAAAAAATTTGGATTCACTTCAGAAGAGGGGATCATGGACCCTTTAATAAAGTGGAATTGACTCAGAGCTCTGCTCTAGTGTCTTTTATTATAACTGGGATAAATTTTATCCCCAGAGAATACAAATACAAGCAAAATATAAATACTCACTGTCCTCAAGGGGTTTAAATTGTTACAAAGAGGGGGTAGAACAAAAAATAAAGCTGGCATGGGGCTAGGGAAGTATATGAAGCCTGGAGAGGAATGAGATGGTTAATTTAATTTTCTACTTAAATTGAGGTTCTGGGATGATAACGTTTTGAACATAGTTCCAAATCGCTCTCCAGAATGGCTGGATCCATTCACAAGTCCACCAACAATGTATTAGTGTCCCAGTTTTCCCACATTCCCAGAAACATTCGTTCTTGTCTTATCCTGTCATCTTAGCCAATCTGAGAAGTGTGTAGTGGTAAATCAGAATAGTCTAAATTTATACTTCTCAATAGTGATTTAGAGTACATTCTCATATGATTAGAAATAGTTTTAATTTCTTCATCTGAAAATTGTTCATATCCTTTGACTATTTATGAGTTGGAGAATGGATTTTTATAAATTTGAATCAATTAACTCTATATATTTAGAAATAAGGCTTTTATCAGAACTCTTAAGTGTAAAAATGATTTCACAATTTATTATTTCCCTTCTGATCTTGTCTGCATTAGCTTGTACAAAAAACTTTTTTAATTTAATGTAATCAAAATTATTGATCTGATGTTCAGATATCAGTTCCATTTCTTCTTTGGACACAAATTCCTTCAATTTCCATAGATCTGAGGGGTAAAATATCCTGTTTCTCTAATTTGCTTATAATAACCCTCTTTATGTCTAAATAATGTACCCATTTAGATATTGTTATAAGCTCTTAGGTGTGGGTTAAGCCCAGATTTTTTCCTTACTAGTTTCTACTCTTCCCAGCTGTTTTTGTCAAATAGTGAGCTCTTTCCCAAAGTCTGGGGTCTTTGGGTTTGTCAAACACTAGAATGCAATAGTTATTGCCTATTTTGTTTGGTGATCTTAACCTATTCCACTGATTGACTACTCTATTTCTTAGCTAGTACCAAGTGGTTTTGATGACCACTGATTTATAATATAGTTTAGATCAGGTACAGCTAGACCACCTCCATTAGCATTTTTTTCATTAATTCCCTTCAAATTTTTGGCCACTTGTTCTTCCTGATGAACTTTGTTACAATTTTTTCTGTAAAATAATTTCTTCGGAGTTTGATTGGTATGGCAGTTAATAAGTAGATTAATTTAGTTAGTATTGTCTTGGCTAATTCATGAGCACTTGATATTTTTCCAACTGATTAGGCCAGCCTTTATTTGTGTGGAATGTGTTTTGCAGTTTGTTCTTTAGTTTCTGACTTTCCCTTGGAAGATAGATTCCCAAATATTTTATATTATCAACAGTTATTTTGAATAGAATTTCTTTTGGTATCTTTTGCTGCTGGACTTTGTTGGTAATGTATAAAAATGCTGATGATTTATGTAGACTTATTTTTTATCCTAGAACTTTGCTAAAGTTATGAATTGTTTCTAGTAGTTTTTTAGTTGATGCTCTTGGGTTCTCTACGTATACCATAATATCATCAGCAAAGAGTGATAATTTGGTTTCCTCATGATCTACTCTAATTCTTTTAATCTCTTTTTCTTCTCTTATTGCCAAAGTTAACATTTATAATACAATATTGAATAGTAATAGTGATAGTGGGCAGTCTTGTTTAGCTCCTGATCTTACTGGGAATGATTCTAGTTTGTCCCCATTACATATGATGTTTGCTGATGGTTTTAAATAGATGCTACTGATTATTTTAAGGAAAAGTCCATTTATTCCTATACTTTCTAGTGTCTTTTTTTAAAATAGGAATGGGTGTTGGAGTTTACCAAATACTTTTTTCTGCATCTATTGAGATAATCATATGATTTTTGTTAGTTTGGTTATTGATATAGTTGATTATGCTGAATAGTTTTTTTTAATATTGAAGCAGCCATGAATTCCTGATATAAATCTTACTTGGTCACAGTGTATTATCCTGGAGATGACTTTCTATAATCTCATTGCTAATATTTTATTTAAGATATTCATTAGGTGTATAATTTTCTTTCTCTGTTTTCACCTACCAGGTTTAGTTATCAGCACCATATCTGTGTCATAAAAGTAATTTGGGAAGATTTCTTCCCTATTTATTCAAATAATTTATATAATATTGGAATTAATTGTTCTTTGAATGTTTGGTGGAATTCATATGTAAATCTATCAGGCAGAGGAAATTTTTTTCTTAGGGAATTGATTAATAGCTTGAGAATTTATTTCCTCTTCTGTTAACCTGGGCAATCCCATATATATTTAGATATTTTTCCATTTCATTTAGATTATCAAATATATTGGCATATAATTGTGCAAAATAATTCCTAATTATTGTTCTCATTTTTTCTTCATTGGTGGAAAGTTCTCCCTTTTCTTTTTTGAGACAATTTGATTTTCTTGCTTTCTTTTTCTAATCAAATTAACTAAAGGTTTGCCTAATTTGTTGTTTTTCCATAAAATCAACTTTTAGTTTTATTTATTAGTTCAATAGTTTTCTTATTTTCTTATCTTATTTAATTTAATTATTTATTTATTTTTGGGTGGAGGCAATTGGGGTTAAGTGACTTGCCCCAGGTTCATATAGCTAGGAAATGTTAAGTGTCTAAGCCCGGATTTGAACTCAGGTCCTCCTGACTTCAGGGCTGGTGCTTTATCCACTGGGCCACCTTATTTTCAATTTTATTAATCTCCCCTTTTATTTTAGTATTTGGTATTTGGTATTTAATTGAGGGTTTTTAATTCGTTCTTTTTCTACCATTTTTAGTTGTAAGATCAATTCATTGATCTTCTCTTTCTCTAATTTATGCATGTAAGCATATAGAGATATAAAATTTCCCCTTGTAACTATTTTGACTGTTTCCCACAAATTTTGGTATGTTGTCTCATTATTGTCATTCTCTTGGATGAAATTATTGATTGTGTCTATGATTTGCTGTTTCATCCATTCATTCTTTAGGATTAGATTATCTAATTTCCAATTAATTTTTGGTCTATTTTCTCTTGGCTTTATATTGCTTGTGATTTTTATTGCATCATGAAATAAAAAAATGCATTTATTATTTATGCCTTTCTGCATTTGGTTTTGAGGTTTTTGTGCCCTAACACATGGTCAATTTTTATATAAATTCCATGAACCTCTGAGAAACAAAGTAAACTCCTTTCTGTATCCATTTAATTTTCTCCAAAGATCTATCATATCTAACTTTTCTAACATTTTGTTTACCTCCTTAACTTCTTTCTTAATTTTGTGGTTCATTCTGAAAGAGCAAGGTTGAAATCTCCCACTAGTACAGTTTTGCTGTCTATTTCTTCTTGCATTTCTCTTAACATCTCCTCTAAGAAATTCCATGCTATACCACTTGGTGCATATGTTTAGTATTGATACAGCTTCATTATCTATGGTACCCTTTAGTAAAATAAAATTTCCTTCCTTATCTCTTTTACTTAGATATATCTTTGCTTTTACTTGATCTGAGAACAGAATTGTTACACTTGCTTTTTTTAAAAATTTCACCTGAAGCGTAATAGATTCTGCTCCAGCCCTTTACCTTCACTCTGTATATATCACAATGTTTTAAATATGTTTCTTTTAAACAACATATTGTAGGATTCTAGCTTTTAATCCAGTCTGCTATCTGCTTCCATTTTATGGGATAGTACATCCCATTCACATTCAAAGTCAAAATAACTAATTCTGTATTTCCTGCCATCTTATTTACCCTAAGTTATGTTTTTCTCTTTTCTTTCCCCCTTTCCTCCTCCCCAGTATTTTACTTTTGAGACCACCTTCCTCAAAACGAAATCTCTCTTTAGAGTCCATCCCCTTTTTTCACCTTTTCCCTAATACTTCTGTTTTGCCTTCTATTAGTATTTGTCTTTCTTTTCCTCCTTTCCCTTCTACTTCCCTATAAGATGAGGCAAGTTTCTCTGTGAAACCAAATATTTCTGATATTCTCTCTTACAGCCAAATCTGATGAGAATAAGATTCACACAATATTCATGCTCCTCCTTTCTTTCCCTCAATTATAATAGGTCTTCTTTGCCTCTTTGTGAAATATAATTTCCCTTATTTTACCTCCTTTTTCCTCTTTTACAGTACGACCTCCTTTTCACCTCTAGTTTTTTTTTCATATTATCATAATAAAATCAAATTTTACCCACATTCTCTAAATATACCCATAATGAAAATATAATTCCCAAGAATTCTTTCCTTTTTACCTTTTTATGCTCCTCTTGAGTTCTGTGTTTGGAGATTAAATTTTTTGTTCAGTTCTGGTATTTTCATTAGAAATAGGTGAAATTCGCCTATATCATTGAATGTCCATCTTCTTCCCTGAAAAAAAAAATGTTATTTTAGCTGGATAGCTTATTGTGATATGGGAATCACCTGCCAGTGCCTGCTGGAGGACTAACTCAGACCTATAGAATAGATTTCTTCACATGAGAGGATGATGATGATACAAGGAGACTGAGAGACAGTTGTCTGACCTCTTTCCTCTTCCCTCTGCCTCCAATTTATTTCATTCCCAGTCCACAAACAATACTTGCTTCAGTAAAGGCTGCTTTGCAATTCCTTCAGATGTTATGATCCACAGCTGTGGAGGCTCTCAGAGAACTGACCTGTCCCTTCACCAAGGCATGGTCCTTAACACTTGGCTTTAATCAAAGTGCTTTTGCCTTTTGGAATATCAGATTCCAGACCTTTTGATCCTTTAAGTTGGAAGCTGCTAGATCCTGGGTAATCCTAATTGTGATTCCTTGGTATTTAAAGTGTTTCTTTCTTGCTTCTCTTATATCTTTTCCTTGGTTTGATAGTTCTAAAATTTTGCCACAATATTCCTTGGGGATTTGATTTTAGGATCTGTTTCAAGAGGTGATCATGGGATTCTTTCGGTAGCTTTTTATCTTCTGATTCTAAAATATTAGAGTACTTTTCTTTTATGATTTCCTGCAAGATAATATCTACCTTCTTTTTTTTCATCATGGCTTTCAGGAAGTCCAATCATCCTTAGACTGTCTCTCCTACATCTATTTTCCAGATTAGTTGTTATTCCTAGGAGATATTCAATATTTTCTTCTATTTTTAATTTTTTTGTTTGACCAATTCTTGTCATTCACTTCCATTTGTTCAATTCTAATTTTTAATGTATTATTTTCTTCAATTACCTTTTTAGCTCCTTTTTTTGTAATTAGCCAATTGAATTATTTTTGCTCATTGCATTCTTTTTCCACTTCACAAATTTTGTTTCCCAAAATTGACGTCTTGTTCATATCTTTTTAATATGGCATTATATTATTTTTCCATTCATTCTTGAAATGATCTCATCTCATTTCCCCAATTATCCTTTAACTTCCTTTTAAGATTATGCAACTTCACAAGAAAGTCTTGTGAAAATGGGACCAGCTCATGTCTCTCTTTTGGGCTTCATCTGGAGTTGTCTCTCCTTTAGGTGCCTTGGGATTTGAGGTTTGTTCTTCTATTTCTCTATAAAAGCTGTCTATGGTGAGATTTCTTTTTCATTTTTTAAGGCTTGAGGTCTGATTAATCAATGCAAAGTATCAACTGCTGCTTTAATTTGCCCTGGGGCAGTTCTGCTGATTGAGTTCAGGTGCTGGGTAATCAACTCTGTCCAGTGTTCTTCAAGGTTCAGTCATCTACAATTTGCCCTTGTAGTAAATCTACCAATCCAACTGCTTGCAAGAAGGACAGAGTGGTCTAAGTGGCTCACAGAAGATTCCCAGGTGCATGGAAGCTGCAAAGCTCCTATTCCCCACTCTAGTTCTTTGCCCCAGTCTCCCTATGCTGCATCCTAGGCTCAGTAGATTGTCCCCCTGCTTGTTTGAAACAGACCTATTCTGAGGTTCTACCAAGACGTCTTCTTCTGGGAATATGGATTCTTTGACTCCAAAACCAATGTAAAGGCTTAATGTGCTGTTGGTTTGAGAGAAGGTCAGAGGAAGTCACATAAAGTTGTGTCTGCTCTCCTCCATCTTGGGTCCACCCCCTACATTGTCTTTTTCAAATACTCAAATTCTCATTATGTTGAAGAGATTATATCCTAGTTCTTTTAGTAAGAGCGAAAACTAGAAAATAAAGGCTTGAACAAGGCTCTTCAACAAAAGTTTTTTAAGAAGTGCAATAAAGATGTAACTGTCATTGAAGAAGTCTGGCACAACAAATCATATTTGTAGAAAATGCATGTATATGTATATGTACTCAGAGAAATAAAACTGGCTTCAAACAATATTGATTCATTTAAACATCTAGGTTACATTTCCATTAAATTGTATTCAGTATTATAGGAATATACAAATATATATACATTTTAAGTTAATTTAGAATGTACCTATTATTTATTTCAGTAGAAACAAATTCACCAAATTAATTATTAAGCCATCATTTAATGTGGTATATACTTCTGTAAATAACCTCCTTTAAATTTTCCTGATGACATTTCATAAATTCATGCTCAAGCTCTGAATAGCCTAAAGAGCCAGCTTTTTAAATCAGTCTAGTTAGATAAAATTCTAAAACAATTTTGATTGAAAAAAGTCCATTTTAAACAAGAGAAAAATGAAGGGAAAATAATATGGCCTACTGCATTGGGTAACTGGCATTTCAATTTAATTTTCACTCCAAATATTAAAAGATTTAGTTGTGAAGAATTTTTAATCTGAAAACTTATATCACAATGGTAGTCCCCACAACAATAAAAAAGAATCACTTCCAAAATTGCATTGGTTAGTAACTAGCTAGACAAAATCAGTTCTAGTAATCATTGAAAAAGCTATTACAATTAGCAGGCATTTTAGACAGATTTATAGCCTAAAATAACCAGATATCATTTTTTGTTTGAACACACATTCTCACTTAGTAAGAGAAAATCAGAAAATCAAAAGTAAAATATGATATCATAGTCATAATAAATTTATTCCTTTGAAAAGAAAGTATATTTAGTAGAAATATTACTGAAATTGGCTACAGCTGACTTTTATTCAGATTACCTGGGCCTAAATTTTTTCATCTCTAAAATGAGGGCATTGGATTTGTAGTGTTAGAGGTGAGATACAAGGCTATGTCAAAGGTTTCACCTTTTTCACGGGAAATAAGAATAAAGGAAATGGATGGATTTTAAACAAATGAATATAACTGTCAATGTAATATTCGTTATTGAATATTCTGCCACCGATTCTGAAAGCAGACAAATTTCTCTGCAAATCACAGGAAATATTTGATTAGTATCAATCGTTTTTGTTTTTTTTCTTTTAGAGTTCATCAAAGAAAGACAAACAGTATTTAGTTGTATCCATGGGTTTATTCTTCCCCCTACATGTAAGCATGTGTACATAGGAACACAGTTGGAACTGAGATGGGGTGGACAGGCATCAGGGGTCATAAAGACAAAAATCATAAGGTGGAGTATAATCACATGGTGATCTGATCAGCTTATAAAGTCAAAATTCATAGGTCAGGAGTTGGACTGATTTGGACTTTTTAAGAAGTGCATGGACATATTGGGTTTGGTCTCTGGGCTGGGGATCAACATGAGCTAGTCTGAATGGGTTCTGTATCATAGCAGAGAGAGTTCCAGTTGTAGCAAGTGAATATTGTAAGGAAAAATTTAAGTGCACACCTTAAGGAATGCTCTGTCTCCCACTTGGCTGACTGACTGGGTCAGTCTGGCCTCCTCTGGATAATAGGAGAGCTCAAACAAATAAGAGTGGTTAGTAAAAAAATCACTAACTGCTTCAGTTCTACATTCCCTCATTTTGACCAAAGGGATCACAAATACTTGAAGGCCATGGAAAGACTACATGGAACATGATACCCCAGAGTTATAGCCAGATTACACTGAGTCCCAGAAGTATAATTATAAGAAACAGCAATATTTGAGACAATGGGACATGGTAGAAGAAATAAGACAAGTAAAGCAAACTAACCCCCTACCCCACTAGGAGATTAGGCAAGAAATGTGTGGCATTAAAGGGATTCAGGTGGGAGGGAAGGAGCAAGAATGTAGAGGGACAAAATGCCAACACGTGCTTGAATCAGGACCTAGGTAGTTAAGCATATAATAAAAGGAGAAAAAAACATACAAACAAAAAGCTTAGTTTACTTAGCCCTCATGCAAAATCTTAAGACATAATCTTAGATCATCTAAATTGTTGATGTTGACTGCTTTTGACTAGATGAACGATAAGGTTTCTAGAGGCTTTTGCCATTTATTCAAAAGCAGGGAATTTCTTCAGATGGCCCAGGAGTCTACACCCACAAATTTGTCAGCTGTGGGAGTAGTCAAAAGGATCTAGTAGATCCCTTAGAGAAAACTACTTGTATTAATCTTTGAATCTGTTGCTTCTGATCAGAATAACAGGTCTTCAATTAAAAATTTCTAAACAAAAATTAGATGATCCAGGCACAGAGGGATTAAATAAGGCAATATTTGTTCATAATTCTTATAATTATATAATTACATTAAATCAGATTCAGATCACTTAGAAGGTTCACAATTAACTAGTTCTGAGAATCGAGATTTATATATCAAGGTAACCAAGAAAATTTAACATTCAGTCCCATTTAAAGGCACAAAGATAATAGAACACTCTTTTAGACTGTGATGGCAGGGGCGGGAAGGGCCAAAGTTGGAACAGGTGAGGGGGTTAGACCATGCAAAAAAGATAATCTCTTTTGTGTAATTTGTTTATCTGATCCCTAGATATATTTTCTTGGACAATACACTTTACTTTCAGGACAACTCTAATTGGGACTCTGCTTCTTGAGTTCCAAATCTAGAAATTTTTATTTAATCTAGTGTAATTACTTACATTTAGTTCTCCAATTTTACAATTTTGGAGAATTTCAATTCATATATCATTTGCTATTTCTATTATTGTCTAAATCCTGTCCCTGATACATTTGAGTGAATTTAGAATTTGCTTATAAATCTGTCTAGTTCTTTTTTCTTAGTAAGCTCTTTTACGACCTGTTCTTCTACCCTTTAAAATTGTCAATCAGTATATAGGCTTTAGAGAAAAACAGTCTAGTCCTGTTGTTTTTTTCAAAATTCATTATTCTGTTTAATTAGAAAACTTTCAAATTACCATGTTTAATAATTCACTCCTTTGAAGAATATAATCCTTATATTAGGATTCAATCATATATATATATAAATTAAAATTCTAAGATATCCATACTTGCATCCTATTATAATAACTCAGATATGTTCCAGCATCACTGTATTATTTAATAGATTTAGTGTTATAGTTATAAAACTTCTTGATGACAGAAATATGCTATAAAAGAATTGGGACTTATGGGAAAGTCTTCCCTTATTTTGGTGTCAATGATAAACAAAAGTTATGCAGATGGTCAGTTTCATTGACCCTGGCTTAAAATCAGCTAGATAGGACATGGAAATTTCATGTTAGGAAAAGTGAGCCAGGAGAATCCTACCTAAGTTTTATGTGAACAGTCATTCTCCCAATCTTTGCCATGAGAATTCCACCTACTATTTGTGTATATAAAACCCCCCAGGATTGCTGGAATTATGGATCATTGACTCAATAGTTTGATGACCACATCTGGAGTCAGATTCAATATAATATCAATTAACAATCCCATAAAATTTTAAATAGCAAGTTTCAATAATCAGTTTTATATAATAATCAGTATTCAATTCAATTCAATAGAGTTTAAATATCATTAAATATGCTATTTAATCAATACTGACTATAATCTTACATGGGTAACAGTAAGAGATTCACTAGGGAAAAATCACAACTTATCTTGACACAGATAACTCTCATGCTAAATAGATAGTTTTGAGTTTAGTATTACATGAAAGATTTTATTTTAAATTTAAGACTTGATATATATATATATTACATATATTGATATATATATATATATTTATATAAACGATAAAATCTGTTCTCTACATATAATTTAGAAAATTCTAAATTATATGTAGAGAACAGATTTTATCGTTTATATATAACATGTTCATCTATTAATCATGTTCAAGAAGACATAAGCATTGACTGTTGCTCCTAGAATCCCTTTAAACAATGGAAACATCTTAAAATACTCTCAAGTAGTTGCATACAATTCTACACATATTCAAATTTCAGATCCAATAACAATCACATGTAAAATCAGATTTCCCTTTAGGATGAAACAAGAAAGCTCATAAATTACAGCTCTTCACCAACATAAGTGTCTGTATTAAAATCCTATTCCTTAAAAGTTAAACAAAAGACTTCCTAACTTTAACCTCACAATAGATTTCTATCTTTGTTTCATGAATTTGCTTGTCTAATTCTATCATTCTGAAAGAATGAGATACATCAGGAATTTAATCCTATAAATATTACAACTTTAAGTACTAATTTAACTATTTTAATTCTTGCCTAGGATATGGAATGATAATAAATTCAGATTAAAATAGAAAGATCTTTCCCACTTACCTGCCTTGGCATCATTTTAACAATTAACAATTTAATAACTTAGTCATTTAGTAACGTACTAACAACTTAGTAATAATTTGGTATTGAAATGGCAGATTTTTACTTTTTACTGTCCACTCTGAGGATCAAAACTGACTTTTTAGTGCTATAAGTATGTTATAAGAGTTATAAGAGACATGGTTATAAAAGCATCAAAACTGGTCCTCCAGCAAAGTTGCCTAGCATAATGGAACCAAGTGAACAGGTTTCTTATGTGGGAAAATTAATTGAGCCATAGCCTTCTCAACATAATCTCCCTACTTTATTCCCAGGGGCAGATATTCACTAGCATTAGATCTCAGATGTTATTTCCATTGAGCTGCTGACTGTTGTGTCTGTTATCCAGAAAACACCTACTTAAGTATGTGTAGTCCAATAACATAGCAAATCTAAGAATGAAACTCCACTTTGGATATAATTGTTACCAAAATCAAATTATTATTGCAAATTAACTTGCAAATGAAAATTTAGCCTGCCAAAATCACAGAGAAGACTTTTTACAAGTTTTTTTTTTAAACTTGACATTTCTTCCTAAAAGTATTTCCCTTCTATTAAAAGTATCTTAGAATTTATCACTAAACTTTAATGTAGTAAATTAGTTGGAAATTCTAAAATGACAGATAGTGTTCTTATTTAATACCAAAGCAAAAAAAAATTTAATTCAAATTTACAAAAACAAAACTGGTGCAAAATTTCATTAATTGACATAAATAAATCCCCAAAGTACTATAATATAATAAATTGCTAATCATTACAAAATTCCTACTTGCAACCTTTCTTTAGTCAAAAATTGCTTACAATAAAGAGAGGTTTAAGGTTTTTAAGGGAAAAAGAAGAAAAAAAAACAATTAAATTAGTTTTACCAAAATAATAATGTTTCCCAGGCTTTTAAAAAATATATCCAAAATATATCCAATATCTTTCTCTCTCCTCTCTCTAGAAATTACTAGAAATCAAGAAAAATCCTACATAAATAGTGAATGTATTATTAGTTTGTTTAAACCACTAACGGGGAAAATGAACTCCAAATCAATACAAGTAATAGAAAAAATATCTGTAGATATAACTTCCCACTACATTAAAAGTAAGCTTGAAAATTTCATTCCCATTCTCTGTAAGAATTCTTATTTTGTATCTCATTTAATCAGCAGGAATTCCACTATACAGAGAACTCTTATGTAATATTAAAAAGAATTTATGACTAGATGATTCTAAGAATAGTTGGGGGTTTACAAAGGGGATTTTAGGATGTCTTTTCTCTGTATAGTTACCATTTTTCCCTTTTAAAATACTTATGTAATTTTTTATTAGAACAGTAAATACAAATAACTTAGCAATCTCATAATTTTCATAAATGATAGAAATAATATTTGGTGATAGTTCCTCTTAAATATCAATGCTGTACAAGAAAGAAAAATCAGATCAAAAGGGGGAAAAATGATAAAGAAAACAAAAAGCAAGCAAACAACAACAAAAAAGGTGACAAAACTTTGTTAAGATCCACATTTAGTCCCTATAGTCCTCTCTCTGGATACAGATGTCTCTCTCCATCTCAAGTCTATTGGAATTGGCCTGAATCATCTAAATGTTGAAAAGAGCCAAGTCCATTGCAATTGATCACCATATAATCTTGTTGCTGTGTGCAATGTTCTTTGGCTTCTACTCAATTCACATAGCATCAGTTCATATAAGTCTCTCCAGGCTAATCATTTCTTATAGAAAATAAATTCCATTACATTGTTATACCATAACTTATTCAGCCATTCCCAACTGATGAGCATCCACTCAGTTTTCAGTTTCTTGCAACTACAAAAAGGGCTGCTGCAAACATTTTTGAACTTGTAGGTCCTTTTCTCTTTTTTATGATCTCTTTGGGATGCAGGCCCAGTAGAGACACTGCTGATCAAAGAATATGCACAGTTTGATAGCCCTTTGTACATAGTTCCAAATTATTCTCTAAAATGGTTGGATCTTCATATGGAATAATAAAAGGTCGAGAATCTCAAAAGAATTAAAGAAAAAAAATTAAATGAAGGTGGCCTAGCGGTACCTGATCTAAAACTATATTATAAAGCAGCAGTCACCAAAACCATTTGGTATTGGCTAAGAAATAGATTAGCTGATCAGTGGAACAGGTTAGGTTCACAAGACAGAATAGTCAACTATAGCAATCTAGTGTTTGACAAACCCAAAGATCCTAACTTTTGGGATAAGAATTCATTATTTGACAAAAACTGCTGGGATAACTGGAAACTAGTAGGGCAGAAGTTAGGCATGGACCCACACTTAACACCATATACCAAGATAAGATCAAAATGGGTCCATGATTTAGACATAAAGAACGAGATTATAAATAAATTGGAGGAACATAGGATAGTTTATCTCTCAGACTTGTGGAGGAGGAAGAAATTTGTGACCAAAGACAAACTAAAGACCATTATTGATCACAAAACAGAAAATTTTGATTACATCAAATTAAAAAGCTTCTGTACAAACAAAACTAATGCAAACAAGATTAGAAGGGAAGCAACAAACTAGGAAAACATCTTCACAGTTGAAGGTTCTGATAAAGGCCTCATTTCCAAAATATATAGAGAACTGACTCTAATTTATAAGAAACCAAACCATTCTCCAATTGACAAATGGTCAAAGGATATGAACAGACAATTTTCAGATGATGAAATTGAAACTATTACCACTCATATGAAAGAGTGTTCCAAATCATTATTAATCAGAGAAATGCAAATTAAGACAACTCTGAGATATCACTACACACCTGTCAGACTGGCTAAGATGACAGGAAAAAATAATGATGATTGTTGTAGGGGATGCAGGAAAACTAGGATACTGATGCATTGTTGGTGGACTTGTGAACGAATCCAACCATTCTGGAGAGCAATCTGGAATTATGCCCAAAAAGTTATCAAACTGTGCATACCCTTTGACCCAGCAGTGCTACTACTGGGCTTATACCCCAAGGAGATACTAAAGAAGGGAAAGGGACCTGTATGCGCCAAAATGTTTGTGGCAGCGCTGTTTGTAGTAGCTAGAAACTGGAAAATGAATGGATGCCCATCAATTGGAGAATGGTTGGGTAAATTGTGGTATATGAATGTTATGGAATATTATTGTTCTGTAAAAAATGACCAGCAGGATAAATACAGAGAGGTTTGGAGAGACTTATATGAACTGATGCTAAGTGAAATGAGCAGAACCAAGAGATCATTATATACGTCAACAACGATACTGTATGAAGATGTATTCTGATGGAAGTGGATTTCTTCGACAAAGAGACCTCATTCAGTTTCAATTGATCAATGATGGATAGAAGCAGCTACACCCAAAGAAAAAACACTGGGAAATGAATGTAAACTGTTTGCACTTTTGTTTTTCTTCTGGGTTATTTTTACCTTCTGAATCCAATTCTCCCTGTGCAACAAGAAAACCGTTTGGTTCTGTACACATACATTGTATCTAGGATATACTAGGACATATTCAACATATATAGGACTACTTGCCATCTAGGGGAGGGGGTGGAGGGTGGGAGGGAAAAATCGGAACAGAAGTGAATGCAAAGGATGATGTTGTAAAAAAATTACCCTGGCATGGGTTCTGTCAATAAAAAGCTATTATATAAAACAAAAAACAAAAAACAAAAAAAAAAACAAAAACAAAGTGAATCAGAAAAAAATAAAAATAAAAATAAATAAAATGGTTGGATCTGTTCACAACTCCACCAACAATATATTAGTATTAGTATCAGTTTTCCTACATCCCCTACATTTATCATTATCTTTTCCTATCATTTTAGTCAATCTGAAAGGTATATATTGGTATCTCAGAGTTGTCTTAATTTGCATTTCTTTGATCAATAGTGATTTTGAGCATTTTTTCATACTACTAGAAATGGTTTTAATTTCTTCATGTGAAAATTGTCTATTTATATCATTTGATCATTTGTCAATTGGAGATCTATTCATTTTTTGAAACAGTATAAATCTTAATTTAACAACATCTCAGGATAGCGCCAAAATGGCAGAGAATAGATAGTATATTCTTTGCCTGAGTTATCTCCAGCTTCCCTCTAAATCAAAACTAGATCAAGCCTCTGAATGTACTTTGGAGTGACAGAACCCACAAACATTCAGAGTGTAATAACTTTCCAAGTTAAGATATATTGGAAGAACTTTCTAAATATTTTATTTCTAAAATATTTAGAAAACTGAGTCAGATTTCTAAGGATATTGATAAATGGTCAAAGGATATGAACAGACAATTTTCAGATGAAGAAATTAAAACCATTTCTTGTAGTATGAAAAAGTGCTCTAAATTACTATTGATTAAAATACAAATTAAGACAACTCTGATGAACCACTTACCACCTCTCATAGTGGCTAATATGAGAGGAAAAGATAATCATGAGAGTGGGAGGGAATATGGGGAAATTGGGACACTAGTGAATTGTTCATTGAGTTGTGAAATAATCCAACCACTCTGAAGAGCAATTTTGAACTATATCCAAAGGGCTATCACATTGTGCATACCCTTTGATCCATCAGTGTTTCCAATGAGTCTGTGTCCCAAAAATACTATAAAAGAAAGAAAAGAAACCACATGTGCAAAAAATGTTTGTAGTAACCCTTTTTGTAGTAGCATGGACCTGGAAACTGAGTGGATGCCCATCACTTGGGAAATGACTGAATAAGGTTTTGGTATATGAATGTAATAAAATATTATTGTTTTAAAAGAAATGATGAGCCAGCTGATTTCAAAAAAGCATGGAGAGACATCAAGTGATGATAAGTGAAGTCTGCAGAACTTTGTACACAGTAACAAGAAGATTATGTGATGATAATTATGATAAACTTGGCCCTTTTTAACAATGAAGTGATTCAAGACAATTCTAGTAGACTTGTTATGAAAAGCAGAAAGGGAACCATGGAGACTAAATGTGGATCAAAATATTTTAATGTTACCTTTGTAATTTTAGTTGTTTGCTTCCTTTTCCCCCCTTACTTGTGATTTTTCTTTTTTATCTGATTTATTTTTTTCATAGCATGAAAAATATGGAAACATATTTAGAAGAATTGTACATGTTAAACTGACATTTAATTGCTTGCTTTATTCATGAAGGAGTAGGTGGGAAGATAGAGAAAAATTGGAAACAATATTTTACAAAGATGAATGGTGAAAACTATCTTTGCATGTATTTGGAAAAATAAAATACTATTAAAATAAAAATTAAAAAAATAAGACAATAAAAAGATAAATTTCTTTCTGCTTCCATTCATTTTTCTCCAAAGGTCTAATATTCTATCTAACTCCTGAGTTTCTTTATTTATTTTTTGACTGAATTTGTTGAAAGGTGACAGTTGAGGTCCCCTACTAGAATAATTTTACTATGTATTTCTTCCTTTAATTCATTTAACTTCTCCTTTAAGAATCTGGATAATATAACACTTGGAGCATGTCTGTTTGTTTTTGAAGTTGCTTCATTGTCTATGATAACTTTTAGCAAGATGTAATTTCCTTCCTTATTTTTTTTAATTAGTATGTTTTGCTGTTTAAAGTCTGAGACTAGGAATGCTATGATTTTTTTTAAAACTTCAGCTGAAGAATAATTCTGTGCTTTCAGCCTTTATTCTCTGTGTATCTGTTTCAATTGTGTATCTTGTAAATAAAATATTGTAGGATTCTGATATTTGATCAAGTCTCCTTTGTTTCCACTTCATTGGAGAGCTCATTCTATTCACAGTCACAGTTATGATAATTACTACCTGTATAGTTCCCTCCATTCTATTTTTTTTCTTTTTGACATCTTTCCTTTTACCCTTTTCATCCTCGCTAGTGATTTTCTTCTATTTATCATCTCCCTTGGTCTGCCCCACCCTCCCCATCTTCTTATTTAATTACATCCTAGCCTACTTCTCTGTCAGGTAAGATAGATTTCTATATTCACCTAATTATGTAATATTATTTTCTCTTTGAAACAATACTGATTATACTCATCACCTATCTTGCCCTCCAGAATAATAAAAATGCCCTCTTCACCTAAGATAATTTACACAATTCTACGTTTTTCTTCTTTCTACACTCAATGTACTCCTCTTTTTCTTCCCTTTATTATTTGTACATCAATCCTTCGAATTTACCCTATTCTCATATCCTTTTAGCCATATAATTAGTGATAGATTTTAAAAAAAAATAAATACAAGTATGGGGGAGGATTCTGGGAAGATGGTGGAGGAGATTACTAAATTTCAAGGTTTCAAGATTTCCCCCATAAATTTTGCCTCAGGGTGAACATCAGCTGATGAAAAATCAAAAAGAGCTGAGACAGAACAGGAGTCCTCCTAATATAACCCAAGAAAATCCAAAGAAAAGTCCGGGGCTGGGGATTAAGCCATGTGAAGTACAAACATCTTTCATCTAGCTCCATAGAAACATTAAGTGGGTATTCTTCTGACTATATGGTTGTGGCTGGAACCTTAGCAGGAACCATAGAGATTTTCACCTCCCAGACTACTTGTAAATTGGGGATTGAGTTTGGGAGGACTGGGTGAACCAGACATTCCTCTGTGATAGCAGAGGCCCTGGCTGAGAAGGAAACAGCATCCAATGAATAGTAGTGGAAAAGTAGTGGAAAAGTGATACTGTTGTCTGTGGCCAGTTGCAGGTGAGTAGAATTATTGGTTTAGGGTTTCTGGTCAGAGTGGAGAGCTGAAGGAGAATCTGAAGCGCCATCCCCAAATCCATGATTAGAGTTACATACACTAATACCTCTTATTTAAAAACTGGACTTGCAAAGAAGAAATAATTCCACCATTGAAACATATTATGGAAACAAGGAAGACTGAGATTCATTTTTAGAGGAGGACACTTTAGTAAAAATAGCTTCTATCCTAAATAATTATATGAAGTGCCTCCTGCCCAGAGAGAATTTATAAAAGAATTCAAAAAAATAATTTAAAAATCAAATGAGAGAGATTAAGGAAAAATAAAATAAAATAAAAACTATCTAAGAAAAACAAAATGTACCTTTAAAAAAGGTACAGTTGCAAAGATGAAAATAACTCTTTGAAAATTAGAATTGCGCAAGGGGAAGCCAGTGAAACTATGAGTCATTGGCTTCTACTCACTTAATTCAAATTTTTAAGTTGTTGCTTTCCTCAGTTAATTTTTGTTCTTCCTTTTCCATTTTGTAAATTGGACTTTTTAAGGAGTTTTCTTCAGTGGATTTTGGTATCTCCTTTTCTATTAGGCCAGTTTTACTTTATAAACAATTTTCAAAGCTGTTGAATCTTTTTTGTTTTTATAATACTCTTGAATTACTTTCTTTTCTTTTCTCAATTTTTCTGCTACCTCTCTCCTATGATTTTTAAGCTCCTTATTGAGCTCTACCATGAGTTCTTCCTGGACTTGAGACCATTTCCCATTTTTCTTTGGGGTTTTGCTTATAGCTGTTTTGACATTTTTGTCCTCTTTAGAGTTTGTGACTTGACCTTTTCTGTCACCATAATGTATGGTCAGATTCTTCTTCCATTTTTCTTTGTTCATTATTTTTAATAGCTTTTTTTTCTTCCTTTTAAATTTGAGCTCTCTTCCCAAGGTAAAAATTACTATCTCAAGCTTCTTGAGCCACTAGCTATTTACCTGATATCACAGTGATGTTATCCTAAGGCCCATGCGGTACTGTAATATATGCTGCTAAACTAAGGATGTGATACAGTAGAAATGGCTGTCACTATTGGAGTCTGTAGAATTCTGGTAGCTTTCCTGGTGCCAAGCTGACATCTTAGTGATAGTAACTGGCATGTTCTGAGATGTAATGGAGGCTATGCCAAGAAAATTAGGGGAGGCCTAGAGTTAGCATTCACCTACTCCACCAAACTAGAACCTAGGATCTCCTGTTAGTTTGCTGAGATGAGATTTTCTGCCCACTCACTGAGAGGCTTCCTATTCTGGGCAGTGCCACATATCCCACACCCCAACAAGTAAGGCAGATCCCTCTTTCCAAACTCCTAAGTTTTCTGGGCTAACAGGTTTTTATATCTTATCCTGTCACTGGCTCCATCTCTCCAAGACCTGACTTATGGTGTTGTTTTATGTTTGCCCAAAAGTAAACACAGGAGATTAATACACATTCACTATTTGCTCCACTATCTTGGTTCCTAGAAGTATATCATTTAATGATTATTTTTAACTGGCATATTTATCTTTCAACTAAATATTAATAAGCTATTTACATGTTTGAACTCTTGCTAAATTCTGTTTTACAAGAAAATTTAGGATGTTCATATGTGCCTAAGGTATAACAAGAAATTAATAATGATGGCAATATTTAAACACATCCTAGGTTTATATATAAGGGCAACTAATCAAAGAGTTCTCTAAAAAGAATCTTTTCGGAAGATAAGAAAAATAAATTCAAAGGAAAAACACATCCTCATATAGCAATATAGCTTGTAAAATTAGAATTAGCTGTGTATTCCTGTCTGAGTATTAGCAATTTGTAAAAGAAATCAAATTTAAAGAATCTCAAAAAAGAAATTGTTAAATTTTACTTGGTTGTTATTCCTTTTTCTTATTGCCAATATTTTATTTTAGATAGAAAACATATTTCATTTTTATTTTAATTGTTAACACAGTATCATATTTGGAAGTTTAGCCATCTACAATCATAAAGATTCCTTAAATTAGCAACATATATTATTTGATAAAAACTTAGTTTTTTATGAATTGCTTATATTTCAGTAACTATATGAATCTATTCAGCTTTATGTGATTAAAATATGAAGTTAATGAGTGTGAAATCACTAGTATTAGACAAGAAGAAATGCTAATATCAGACACCGGAAGATAAATTTAAGTTATAAAAGCTGTCAATGAGCTTTTATGCAACTGGAGGCTTCCCCCAAATAAAAAATGCCTAATATATTAGCAGTATTGTTTTGTAATTACGGCTTGATTGCTTAAAGTTTTGAGAATTATAAATTAAAGAATGCTGTAAGAGACAATAATGAAACTAATTTCAGTGCCAAAAAAAATCTGATTGGATTGACTTGAGAATTGAATAATGTTTTTCCATCTTTCTAACTCCTTAACCTCTTTTTAATATGTGGTATAATTGTGTCATTTTCCTTTAAACAAATACTTCCTGGTAGACTGTTGTGTGGAAAAAATCAAGAAAATCTGTGTGCTTAAAAAAAATTTAAGAAAGAAAGTCAGGAAGGCAAGAAAAAAGGAAAGTAGGAATGAAAGAAGGAAGGAGGAAGGAAGGGAGGAAGGAAGGAAGGAAAAAAGGAAGGAAGGAAGAAAGGAAGGAAGGAAGAAAGGAAGGAAAATCCTTTTTAAGTAACATATAAATCATTTCAGATATTTTTAGACATGCTATTTTAACTAAATCTTATCAGTTGAATTAAATGTTATATGTAAAAAGAATTTACAAGAATTAAAAAGTTATACAAATGTAAACTACTTTATAACAAGTCAAAGATTTTTTTTTAATCTACTTAAACTATATGGGGCATATGTTTCTGTCTTCATCCAATGATCTCTTATTGAAATATAAATGTATTTCTTCTGAGATCAAATGATGAGCGTCTAATGAGCATCAAAAAATATGTTCACACGTCTTAATTTTCTCACTGTTGTTTCTAGACTATTTTCTTACTCTGAATTACAGTTTTTGCCTCAGATCATCTCTCCTCCTAAAAATCTTTTTTTAACTTTTTTTCACATTTACATGAGTCAGATTATCCTTTATAAATACAGTGAATTATATAACATTTGAAGAAAAGCAAAATTTTATTTAAATAAAACTATTTTTCTACTTTCTCATTCTGGGACTATGGGTAAAAATAATTCTATTTTGGGATCTAAACTGAAACTTCCAAACCATGCAAACCTCTGAATTTACTGGGTCCCACTTCTTTTTCTATCAGAATGCTAGGGTAATAAGGGCAAAATGAATGATTAAGGACTGCAGCAGGAAGGACATTCCTGAAAAGGTCCTAAAGAATCAGCTTTCTGATTGTTTCTGAAAATTATCAGATTCTCGCTCATGGTACTTACAAGACAACACTTGAAACAGAGAGATACACATGGAATTAAAATAAAACTCTGAAGCTGAATCTGTTATAATTAAGCTCAAGGAAAAGAAAAACACAGGGGGCAATAATCATGGTAGACCAAACAAAAGGAAAAATGGACCTAATTAAAAGATATAAGCAGAAGGAAATTAAATCTTAGTAAAAAGATGTATATTCAGTAAAGTAATATTAATACTAAACATATATACACCAAATAGTATAGCATCCAAATTCTTAAAAGCAAAAAAAAAAAAAAAAAAAAAAAAAAAAAAAAAAAAAAAAAAAAAAAAGCATATAGGCAGAAATAGATAGCAAAAATATACAAGTTAGGGAGCACAATTTTCTCCCTTAGGAGATAGATAAATCTAGTTACAAAATAAATAAGAAAGAAACCAATGCATTGGATAGAAGCTTATAAGAATTAGATATTATAGAATTCTGGGTAAAATTGAAAGAGAATAGAAAAAATTTATAGCTTTTTATTAGGTAAAAATGACAATTAATCAAAATGGACCATGTGTTTATTACAGCATAAAAAACCCACAGTCAAATGAAGAAAAGCAATAATGTTAAATAAACCCTTTACATAAAATTGCAATAAAATTACACTTAATAAAGGGGTATGGAAGTTTAGATAAAATCAATTGAAAACTAAATAATCTAATCATAAAAAGATAAGTAGGTCAAAGAACAAGTCATAGAAATCATTAATTTTATTAAAATGAATGACAATGAGACATAATGCCAAATTTTGTGGGATGCAGTCAAAGCAGTGCTCAGGGAAAATTTACATTTCTATATGCATATTTAAATAAAACCAAAGAAAGCATATAAATGAATTAGTCATGGAACTTAAAAAAAATAAAAATAAAAATTGAACAAATTAAAAACTACCAAGTAAACACCAAAATGGAAAATTTAAAAATCAAATTAATAATAATTTGTGTGACTTTTAAAATGAAATTTAATTGAAATTAAATAATTAAAATTAATTCATTAAAAATTTAATGAAATTTAAACACAAATAATTATTTATGTGAAAAAGACAAAAAAATAATTGATTAATCTCATTTAAAAATTAAAAATTACTAATATCAAAAATGAAAAGTGAAAGCACCCAAAATGAGGATGAATTTAAAGCAAGTAATAGGGGCTATTATATTCTATAATATGAAGTAAGTCTTACAATATAATTTAAATGAATCCATATTTACAAAAGTACAAAATGCTCAGAGAAACAGAAAATGAAATATAATTGTTAAGTAATTCTATAAATTGAATAAATCATCAATAAGCCCCCTAAGACAAAAATCACCAAGACTTTCACAAGTCAATTCTACCAAATATTTAAGAAACAATTCCTTTCCTATTTGGGAAAAAATAGATAAAAGAGAATTCCTATTATACCTATTATAACCTAAAACAGGAAGAACAAGAACAGAGAAAGAAAACTATAGGCCAATAAATGAATACTGATGATACTGAATATCCTTAAATTATATTAATACACAAATTTTAAATAAAATATAAATAAAGAGATCACAACAATCACAAAAAATCACACCACAGAATACATTGGGATTTGTGCCATCACTGCAGGGATAATTAATATTAAGAAAGCTATCAATATAACTGATCATGTCAATAAAAAAACAAGAGAAATCACGTCATATCAATATGATTATTTAAAATATTAAGGAAGGGAAATTAGCAGTTGTAGATTTCAAAACATATTATAAAGAGGTAAACATTGAATAATCTGATATTGGCTAAGGAAGAAAGTGGTAAATAAGTGGAATACACACACTATTTTCACTATGCACAATAGGAAATGATCATAGTAAGCTAGTATTTGATAAAACCAAATACTATAATTGAGAAAATTTCTTTGGAAACTCAGCATCAGTTCAAGTATATCTTTCCAGTACTTTATAAAATGAGCCTGCACATCATTTTATTAGAACAATAATATTTCATTATTAACTTGTTCATATATTAATTTGTTCAGCTATTCTCCAATCAATGACATTTACTCATTTCCTAATTCTTTGCCACCACAAAAAGAGCTTCTACATACATTATTGCACATAAGGGTCCTTTCCCTCTTTTATGATTTCTTTGGTATACAGACCCAGTAGAGGCATTGCTGGATAAAAAAGTATGCACAGTTTTATAGCCATTTGGGATAGTTCTGAAGTGTTCTACATAGTGGCTGCATCAATTCACAACTCTACCAACAATGTGCTATTGTCCCAGTTTTCCTACGTTCCTTCCATTTATCATTATCTTTTCCTGTCATCTTAGCCAATCTGAGAGGTATGAGATGGTATCTCAGAGTTGTTTTAATTAATTTGCATTTGCCCAATCAATAGTGATTGGAGCTTTTTTCATGTAACTATAAATGGTTATAATTTCTTCTTCTGAAAATTATCTGTTCATATCCTTTAATCATTTATCAACTGGGAAGTGACTTGTATTCTTAAAAATTTGGGTCATTTCTTTTTATATTTGAGAACTGAGGCCTTTGTTAGAAAAAAAAAATGCCTGTAAAATTGTTTCTGAGCTTTCTGCTTCCATTGTAATCTTAGTTGTGTTGATTTTGTTTGTGGAAAAGCTTGTAAATTTAACATAATCAAAATGATACACTTTGCATTTTATAATGTTCACTAGTTCTTCTTTGGCCATAAATTCCTCCCTTCTCCAAAGATCTGATAAGTAAATTATCTCTTACTTGCCCAATTTTACTATAGTATCACTCCAATGTCTAAATTATGGTCACATTTTGAACCTATGGTAAAAAATGAACATATAGTATATGAGTTATAGTAGATCTTTGTTCAGTTTTTGATATGTTTTCCAATGTTCCCAGCAATTTTTGTCAAATAGTGAATTTTTAATTCCAGAAACAGTTGTTTGGAGGGTTTATCAAAAAGCATATTACTACAATTGTTGATTATTGTGTCATGTACATCTAACTTATTTCACTTATCACTCTATTTCATAGTAACAGAAGCTTTTGGTACTGCTAATACAATTTAAGGTCTGCTACTACAAGGCAACTGTCCTTTGTATTTTTTTTTCATAAATTCCCTTGATATTCTAGATCTTTTCTTTCTTCAGATGAATTTTGTTACTTTTCCCAGCTCTACAAAACAATTTTGGCAGTTTGTTATGGAAGTGTATAAACAGACTGAAATAGACGTTTTTATTATATTAGCTTGGCTTACTTAACACTGAGCAATTGATATTTTTCCAGTTGTTTAGATCTTGCTGTATTTGTGTGGAAAGTGTTTTGTAATTGTGTTCATATAATCCAGTCTTGACTTGGCAGGTAGACATCCAAATATTTTATTTTGTCCAAATTTATTTTAAATGGAATTTTTTTTTCTCTTTGTTGCTGAGCTTTGTTAGCAAAAAAAAAAAAAAAAAAAAAAATGGCTGATGAGTTGTGTGTGACATATCTTGCAACTTCCCTGAAGATATTGTTTTGAATAGTTTTTTCTTTGATTATGTAGGATTTTCTAAGTATGCCATCATATCATCTGTAAAGAGTGATACTTTTATTTCCTCATTGCCTACTCAAATTTCTTCATTTTTTTATTGCTAGAACCAACATTTCTATTAAAACATTGAATGATAGTGGAGATAATGGACATCTTTATTTCACCTTTGATCTTATTGGGAATGCATCTAGCGTTTCTTCATTATACATAATGCTTGCTGATGGTTTTAGATAAATGTTACCTATCATTTTAAAGAAAACTCCATTGATTTCTATGTTCTCTAGTGTTTTTAATAGGAATGAGTGTTGCACTTTTTGCAAGTTTTATCCTATGACTTCTGCTCCTTTTGTTATTGATATAATAAATTATGCCAATGATTTTTCTTATACTAAACCAGTTCTAATTCCTGGTATAAACCATGCTTGGTCTAAGTGTATTATCCTATGGATAAGTTGTTATCTCTTTAAGAATATTTTATTTAATTTTTTTTGCAGTAATATTCATTAAGGAACTTAATCTATATATTTTTTCTCTGTTTTGGCACTTTCTGGTTTATGTATCAGCACAATATTTGTATCATAGAAGGAATTTTTGCTTGTTTTTTCAAGTAGTTTTCATAGTAATGAAATTAATTATTTTTTAAATGTTTGGTAGAATTCACTTTCCTATTTAATTCTGGTCTTTTCAATAGAAATGATTGAGAGTCCCATACTTCATTGACAATCCATTTCCTTTCCTGAAAGGTGATGCTCATTCTCACTGGATAGTTGATTCTTGGTTGTGTCCAAGGTCCTTGGTCTTCCACAATGTAGTATTCCAGGCCCTTCAATCCTTTATTATAAAAACTCCAAATCCTGGGTAATCCTGACTGTGGTTCCTTGATACCTGAATTGTTTTTGCTCTTGCTGTTTTTTTTTTTTTTTTTTTTTTTTTTTCTGGCAGTCTACAGTATTTCTTCATTGCAATTATACTTCTGAACTTTCCATTTCTTGTAGTTTTTCTTGTGGAATCTCTTTCAGGAGATGATCGATGGATTCTTTCAATGATTATTTCCCCTTCTGTTTCTAGAATATCCTAGCAGTTTTCCTTGATGATCTCTTGAAGAATGCTATCCAGGCTCTTTTTTTTTTTTTTTTTTTTGGTTATGACCTTCAGGTATACCAAAAAATTTTAAATTGTCTTAGTCTGCTGTTTTTCCAATGAAATATTTCACAATTGTCTTCAATTTTTTTTTATTCTTTTTAGGTTGTTTGACTGATTCTTGCTATCTCATTGAATCATTAGTTTTTATTTGCCCCATTCTAATTTTTAATGTGTGGTTTTCTTCAGTTTGCTTTTGTATCTCTTTTTCCAATTGGTTAATTCTACTTTTGAAGGTGTCCTTTTTTTTCAATGTTTTTTTTTTTTGCATTTGTCCAATTGTATTTTTTAAGGAAGTGACTTTCTTTTCCAAGCTGTTGACTCTCACCTGCACATCTCTCATCTTTTCTCATTTTTTTCTTCTATCTTTCTTATTTGCCTTTTAAAGCCATTTAGGAGAATTTCCAATAAGCTTTTTTGGGTTTAAGACCAATTCATACTAGTCTTTGAGATTTCCTCTGTGGACATTTTGCCATTGTCTGAGGTGGTATTTTGGTCTTCTGTCACCATGGCAGCTTTCTATGGTCAAAGTTCTTTTCTGTTTCATGCTCATTCTCTTTCCTTTTCTTTTTGTATATCTTCATTTTTAAGTGCTTATAATCAAGCTCTTCTCCTGGGGTAAAGTGGGAGTTTTCTCAAGCTTTCTGGGTAGCTCTGAGCCTTGTCTTTGAGCACAGGGGCCCTTTGTGTTTTCAGGAAATAGCTTTATATACTCGTTCCAGGAAATAGCTTGGTTTCCCAGAATTTGCCTTCTAAGCTAGGACTGGAGACTACCCAATTTATGCTGGGATTGAGACCCTCTCACTTGCTTTCCCTGACCCTGTCAAAGCTGGATTGAACACCATTTTTATTCCAATGATTCTGATCTTTCTTGAAAATTTTCCTCTATCTTGAGCTGGATAGTGGTTTCCTTTTGTCAGATTCTATTCAGAGAGACTTGGTTTCATGTAGCTTTTGAAGGAAACTGGAAAAACTTGAGCAGCTTCTTGGCTTCTCTCTCTCTCTCTCCTCCCCGCCTCCCCTCTCTACATATAAAGAATTGTTGTGTAATTTAAGGATTTTGTGTTTCAAATTTAAAGACTAAAAGAAAAAAAAAAATAAACCTGTCCAAAATAAAAGACAAGTGGGAAGAAAATGCTTTGATTCAGAGAAAAGAGTGTTTTGAAAACGTAAAAAAAATATAAAAACATGTGATAGCAAAGAGAGATATAATGGTTAAGAGTGTAAAACAGAAACATTATCTGAAGAAATTTCAGAAACTATTGTTTAGAGAAATAGTATTGTATTGTAAAAAAGCTGGGCTCATGAATTCAGGAAGACCCAAGTTTAAATTTTTTTCTGTCCATTATTGTCTATTTTTTCCCCCCTCTGACCATTATTGTCCTATCTGGCCCCAGAGAAGCAATATGTCTCTTAGTGTGTTTGTCAAATAAAATAATAATGTATAGTTCTGTAGAAAAATCTGCTTAAATGAAGGTGGTTTCTCAGTGGTGAAGTTAGACATCCTTCTGGGGGAAAAAAGTTCAAGTAGGAATACAATAACAGAGTATTATATAATTGTAGGAAAAAATAAGGTAATAAAAAATGTCTTCTTAAACTTTTCTGACAATTCCTTTTCACTTAAGAAAATTTACATGACTCTGAGTATACAGGTATATGAAATAGTTATTCAAATAAAAATTTTATTGATTAAAATTTTTAATTTTGTGACCCCCATGAGACACTATATGGGGTTGTAACATACAATTTAAGAAGTTGGAGCATAATTTATGCAAATAATTAATCATATATCTTTTATTCCTTCAAAATATTTTTGTATATGACCAAGACCTAAGATGAAGGAGCCAGGATTTCTTTATTTAATTCCTAGTTTTGTCCTTCCATTCTTAATTTTGGCTTACTCACAGAAGTTTCTAATTTTAAAATATATTGTATTTTAAAATGGATACATGATTTAAAAATAAATGGTGATATTATAAGGAAATTATGAAAACAAGCGATAGTTTACCTATTGGATCTTTGGTGAAGGGAGGAATATATAACCAAACAAGAAAGAGTGAACATTATAAAATGCAAAATTGATCATTTTGATTAAATTAAATTTAAAAAAAGTTTTGCACAAACAAAACCAATGCAGTCAAGATGAGAAAGGAAGCAGAAAGCTCAGAAAATATGTTTCTGACAAAAACCACATTTCTTAACTATATAGGGAAGTTACTCAAATTTATAAGAATATGTCATTCACCAATTAATAAATGCTCAAAACAAATGACAATTTTCAAATAAAGAAATTAAAACTATCTATTGTCATATGAAATGCTCTATATTACTATTGATTAGAAAAATGCAAATTAAAACATTCTGAGGTACCACACCACCTCATATCTATGTGATTGGCTAAGATGACAGAAAAATATAATGATAAATCTTGGAGGGGATGTGAGGAAATTGGGAAATTAATACATAAGAACTATGAACTGATCCAGCCCTTTTATAGAACAATTTGGAAATATTCTCAGAGGGATATAAAATTGTGCCCTTTGATCAAATTGGGCCTTTATTGGGTCTTATCCCAAAGATATAAAAGAAGGAAAGGATCACAGATACAAAAATGTTTGTAGCAGTTTTTTTGTTTGTTTGTTTTGTGGTAGCAAGAAATTAAAAAACAAATGAATGTCAATTAATTGGTAAATGACTGAATAAGTTATGGATTATGCATGTAATGGAATATGCTTGTTCCATAAGAAATGATGAACAGGCTGATTTTTTAAAAGCTTAGAAATATTTACATGAACTAATGATAACTGAAGAATTCAGAATCAGGAAAACATTACATGCAATAACAGCAAACTGTGGGGCAATCAACCATGATAGACATAGCTCTTCCCAGCAGTGTAGTATTCTCAGGCAATTGCAATAAACCGGATAGAAAATACCATCTGCATGCAAAGAATAAACTATGGACACTGATCAAAGCATAGTATTTTCACTTTTTTTGTTTTGTTTTGTTTTTCTAGCTCATGGATTTTCCCTTCTTTTATGATTTTTCCTTCCTTACATGACTCATATGGAAATATGTTAAAGTGAATATACACATATAATCTATATGAGATTACTTGCTAGTTTGGAAATGGGTGAAGTAAGGAAGAAAGAAAAAAATTTCTACTGAAAATCTTACAAAAAGAAATGTTGAATACCATATTTATATATAATTGGGAAAATAATATAGTATTAAAATTAAAGCAATAAAATTAATTCCATTTTTAAAAAAGGATATGTATTTAAGAAGAATAAGCCAATAAAGCAGAACTCAAATCAACAAGGCTTAACACTATTAGAATAAAATTTCCCTGGTTATATCCTTCTTTTACCTAGTGATAGGCCCATTACATTCTCTGCTGTTGTCTATTAGAATTTATCATATAGTTGTATAATATGATATGAATGAAATACAATGTAAGTTAGGCCGATTAATATAAATAATCTCACTGATTTCAATAAGCAAATGAATGCATAGAATATTTGAAATTTTGTCCTAAAATAACTTGATTTTCCAACCTATTTGTGGAGATGTAGCCACAGTAGACTTGATAGTTGGGATTGTGATTTTGGGATGCCAAACAGAGGTAGAAAGTTGTTTGATAATAATGGAAAGGAACCATATTGAATTGTATAACTTCAGGATTCAGCCAAAGCATTAATTTGTAAATATTCTACTTGATAATGTCTTTAAGAGTTTTAGTTGCACCTGTCTTACACAGACAAATAAAAAGCTCATCTCTGATAGTGACCTATTTGACATGAGCCAGATTGAAAGGAAATTTCCCATAAATAATAGCTTTTCTAACTGGAATGTAGGAAATTCTTGAGATGTTAAAAGGATTTTAGAGTTATTATTTGCCAAACTATGACTCATATTTCATTCACACTTGGAAAAGGCTAAAATGCAATCTACACAGAAAATGACCCTATAATTTGAAATGTTCAAATTTTCATTTGAAATACCTTTTAGCATTTTATAGATTAGAAATGATGTCTCAGATAAAAACCTTGTCAAGGAAACTTGATAAGGTAACTGGCCAAATAGAATTTGCACAGGTTTATTATTAATCCACAAAGATTTATGATGAAATTTTAATAGTATGTCTCTCTCAAAGTTACTCATGCAGATAGATATAACTTAGAACAGGTATATAAGTCTAACATACTTAGACAATTGATCAAAAGTATATTAAAGTTCAACAGATATTAAGAAGACATTGATAAAAACATTTGAGAGAGATACTGTACAGATGTGTGAGGCTTTTAAAATCAATCTGGAGGAAAATTTGGCTCTTAAATTTCTCCTGTTTTTGTTTTTACATCCTATACCATCCCATCAGCTCAAAAGAAAGTCAAGGTAGTAGTTTAATTGTTCACACAACAGTAGATGAAAGAGCATCCACCCTTATCCTAGAGTACACAGAGAATTTCACAAAAGACCAAAAAGAGCTTGCTATGGTTAGTATCTTGTAATTCAGTAAGCTCTATTGTACAGAAGAACAAATATACAAATTAATATTAAGATAACATTCCTATTAGATAGTTCTGCTTTAACAAACATTGAAGGCATATCTACAATGTTGGAAAGCAGTAAAAAAAGCCCACAATAATTTATGACTAGAAAACTTTTCACCTTAAAAAGACACTGAAATTCAGCTCTTTTTGAAGTGAGACAAAATAAGTTGAAAAGGAAGCATGAAACATTTATAGCATAATTGTTATAAAATACAATGATTTTTAGTCTTCCTGATTAATTTTGGAACCCATCTTTAAAATTATCAAAGAATATTAGAAAGAACAAAAAGGTAAATTATGTCATATGATGTATAAATCACAATATTCAGTTAAAGGAGATGTGAGTAAAAGAAAATTTAATCATTTTTAACTGCATGATAGCTGGCAGGGCATGAAAGTCTTTAACTCATATTTTTCCTCAGTATTTTCATCAATAAATCATCTCCTTTAACTTTAAGAAAGCTGAGGGGGGAGGGAATCTTGCTTTAGAGAATAGATCCAGGGAAGTTAACTCTAGAGAGAACTTTTCTACATTGAATTATTTTTTTCCCGTTTTTTCAATTGTAAAATAAGAGACTTTTCTTGAATAAATTTACTGAAAAAATGCTGAAACAGAATACCAAATGGATGGATCATAGATTTAGAGCCCAACAGGACCTTACTGATTATCATGTTCTACTTCCCCAGCTTCTTGATAAGAAAACTGACATTCAAAGCTAAAAAATGATGTTTCTAAGATGATACTTGTAGTAAGCAGTATACCTGAAATTTGAATCAAAGTCTAAGCTCTCAAAATTCAGAACTTTTTGAATAAAACATACTGCTCTCTTGATGAATAGATTAATAGTCACTTAAAAGGGAAATTATATTTCAGAGGATTTTGAAGTGGAATAAAAGTTCAATTTAATCAATCTAAGCTAATAAGTCTATTTTGAGAAACCTAAAGGAAAGATAAGTTGTGTTATTCAGGGACATACCTCTAGAAAACAATATTGCTAGGACAAAAACAGACTTCTCATGATATGTAATTGAATATGCTTTCTATAATACTGTTCTGCGTTAAACTTAAGGTTAAGTTTAAGTTTCACAAGTATACTTGTCAAAACAACTTGGAATATAGAGGCACAGTGCGTAGAGCCGAAAAGTGCTAAGTTAAATTTGTTTCTGACTTAATAGTGTCATGATAGTAATCTCACACTGGAAATTTTCCCAAATGCTGAAAAAAATACCTCATTTGATTATGAAACATAGCCAGTAGCATGTAGGTCAAAGTAACAAAGTTTCTGGTGTAGAAATTACCTGTTACTTTTTTCAAAAGACAATAGAGTATTGCAAATCATCATTTGTGAATAATCTGTATGAAGATTGAATAATTCACTATTATTAGATCTGTAGCAAAACCATTGGCTTTCATATCTATACATGTATATTTTGAACACACAGAGAAAATGATTTAATTGTTACAAAAGAAAAACTTTAAAGATGCATTTCCTGAGAGAAATAGACATAACTTTTATCTTGTGAACAAATATAATGAAAAAGAATTCTTGAAAAGTGACTTTAACCATCATCTTAAAAGATGAAGTGGCTTTAACCACCATCTTAAGAGATAAGTTACTGGAATATAACCTGTGGAAAATTTAGGAATTGCAACTGATTATTAAAATTTATTTTTCTCAAATCTGATTATTTTTAAAATTATTTAGCACACCATTATAGCCAGTAACATTACCTTGATATTTATATAGGGTAAGACATTAGGGTATGACAACATATATGTATATTTACATATGTAATTGCATATATGCATGTGTGTATATAGAGTAGATAATTATTTTCCTTTTATAGATATTATAATTCATAGATTACAATATTTACCTCAGTGAGACTTCACTTGACTTTAAAGAATAAACAAATTATATCATTTTTAATTTCATAGCAAATTGAAGGGAATTGGAGTATTTAATTCATACTTTCCCTAAATGTTTTCAACAACGGATTATTTCCTTTAATTTTAAGAGAATTATGGGGAAAAAAATTTGCTTTAGAGAATAGAATATTTTTTTTAAGTAGAGAGAAAGAAAGAAGACTCTGAGTCAGAGTAACAGATACAAATGAAATTTTACAAGAAATTTTATCTGACATATTTAGTAAATAATGCCTGACAAATGAGGATAAACTATAAATAAATTTCAGTAAGACAAGTTGGATATAACTATTGATTTTTAAGGAAATGTTAGAATATTCTCAATTTACTTAGAAATGGATTGAGAATAAATAACATTTAATTAACTATCAGGATGAGTAGTGGATAGTGTACTACAATCCTACTAACTGCACCTAGGTTATAGATCAGAAACTCATTTCAAATTATTATGACATTTTAAAAGTATTTTTTCATGGCTATAGTTTATTTTTTATATGCAAATTCTTTCCTCATGAGAAAACTTCTACCAATCCATAATTGCAATTCTCCTGCCAAGTATAGTCTTAGTTTTCTGGGTAATTTATGGTTCATGATCATTTCAATGTTATGCTATCAGAAGTTAGATTTTAACACAAATATTATTTTTAGGATAGAGGTCCAGCCACTACACCAGGCTACTTCTTAGACAATAAAATTTGGTAAATATAATATTTATAAATATATATTCTTTGGTTAATAAATATAAGTAATGGTAAATACAAATAAAATCAAATTTCTGATCATGATCTCTGGTTCGTTTTTTTGTTTTTTTAATAAATAGCTTTTTATTTACAAGTTATATGCATGGGTAATTTTACAGCATTGACAATTTCCAAACCTTTTGTTCCAATTTTTCCCCTCCTTCCCCCCACCCTTTCCCCTAGATGGCAGGATGACCAATACATGTTAAATATATTGACTGACAGGACCCAGAAGGGGATGAGGAATTCTATATGGAATGTGAAGTTATACGACAAGAATTTGAAGAGATCTCAGTGTACAAATAACTGAACGAGATGAGGTGAGATCTTTCAAGATAGTTGTGAAAATTGAGTAAGGCTTCATCTATTTCAAAGTTTGAGTAGGCCTGAAGGACTTTTAAGCATTAAGTTAAGGGCATACTTAAGTCCCCTTGTTATCTTACTATGACATCAGTGTCTTTCTCTTTAGGTCAAATATGGACAACTATGTACTTATTGGTCAAGTTCAATTTCTTGGGTACTTCCCGCATTTAGAATGTAAGATCCTCAGCCAATAAGGATGAGGGTCAGTGGTGGGAGGGGGTATTTGCGTTAGGGATAAAAAGTGTAAAATATATGAAAAATATATGATAAAATAAATGAAATATAAAATAAGTATACATGTCCAAACCATTATTTTGCTGTACAAAAAGAATTGGACCCCTAAATATTGTACAATTAGCCTGTGAAGGAAATCAAAAATGCAGGCGGGCAAAAATATAGGGTTTGGGAATTCGATGTAATGGTTCTTAGTCATCTCCCAGAGTTCTTTCACTGGGTGTAGCTGGTTCAGTTCATTACTGCGCCATTAGAATGGATTTGGTTCATCTCATTGCTGAGGATGGCCAGGTCCATCAGAATTGATCATCATATAGTATTGCTGTTGAAGTATATAATGATCTCCTGGTCCTGCTCATTTCACTCAGAATCAGTTCATATAAGTCTCTCCAGGCCTTTCTGAAATCATCCTGTTAGTTGTTTCTTACCAAAAAATAATATTCCATATTATTCATAAACCACAATTTATTCAGCCATTCTCCAATTGATGGGCATCTACTCAGTTTCCAGTTTCTGGCCACTACAAAGAGGGCTGCCACAAACATTCTTGCATATACAGATTCCTTTCCCTTCTTTAAGATCTCTTTGGGATATAAGCCCAGTAGTAACACTGCTGGATCAAAGGGTATGCACAGTTTGATAGCTTTTTGAGCATAGTTCCAAATTGCTCTCCAGAATTGCTGGATGTATTCACAATTCCACCAACAATGTATTAGTGTCCCTGTTTTCCCACATCCCCTCCAACATTCCTCATTATTTTTCCCTGTCATTCTAGCCAGTCTGACAGGTGTGTAGTGGTATCTTAGAGTTGCCTTATTTTGCATTTCTCTGATTAATAATGACTTGGATCATCTTTTCATATGGCTAGATATAGTTTCAATTTCTTCATCTGAGAATTGTCTATTTATATATTGCTCTGGTTCAGTTTTCTTGGGGTCTCTGGGTTCTTGAGCAGCCTTTGTTTCATTTCAGTAGTCACCACAAAAACAGCCAGGGGTTAAAGTCCAAATCCTTTATTATCTCTTTCATAGTCTTGTCTCCTTTCCTGGGGCCCAGTTAGCTTTCTTAGAGGCCTATCTCTCTCCTTGGTTCCAAGAACTTGAGCTCCTGCCTGTCTTCTCTGCCCTCTGAATCTCTATGAATCAATCCTGGCTGAGGCTCCTAGCTAGTACCTTGTTTCAGAGTTCTGGCCCATAATAATGAACTTATATTAAGTTCAATCAACTGACCTCAGATATTTCCTCAAGTTTACCCCACAAGATCCTCCCCTTTTTATAAACAAAATTTTAAATTATATAATTGCAATCCTTAAAACTGACCATTTTAGATTTTTGAAGTACATAATATTTCACAGGCATTAAAAGACATATAAATTATTTTAACATTGTCTCTTCCTTTTGAAAAAAAATGTCAATTTTATACAGTTTACTTAAAAGACTTTGTAACCCAATTATTGGCTTATCTTCTTTAAGTTATTTTAATTTCATACTTCGTGCAAACTATTACTATTCTAGTTGCAAAATTCAGCAATTTTCAACTTGTCAGATCAACAAAAACAATTTCACTTTCTCCAGATTTTTCAGCATCTGTTTTTCAGTCAAATAAATTTGAGGCTGCCAATTCATTCATAAGGTTATAAATAGCAAAAGTCAAGAACCATAAGTGACAATATCTGACTATAAACTATTTTAAAAATCACAGCTAAAGACAAAATCCCATTCCTATTAAAAAAAAAAAAAAAAACTAGAGAGCATAGGAATAAATGGCGTTTTCCTTAAAATCATCAGTAGCATCTATTTAAAACCATCAGTAAACATTATATGTAATGGAGATAAACTAGAACCATGCCCAATAAGATAGGGAGTGAAACAAATTTGCCCATTTTCATCATTATTATTCAATATTATATTAAAAGTAATAGCTTTAGCAATAAGGGAAGAAAACCATTAAAGAAATAAGTGTATGTAATGAGGAAACAAATTATCACTCTTTGCAATTGATATGATGGTATATTTGAGAATCCTAGAGAACCTCAAAAAAAAAAAAAACTACTAGAAACACTTAACAAATTTAGTAAAGTTGCAGGATACAAAATAAACCCACATAAATCATCAGTATATTTATATATTGCCAACAAAGTCCAGCAGCAAGAGATACAAAAGAAATTCGATTTAAAATAACTGAAGATAACATAAAATATTTGAGAGTCTACCTGACAAGGGGAAGTCAGGTACTATCTGAACACAATTACAAAAACAATTTTCACACAAATACAGTCAAATCTAATCTCCTGGGAAAATATCAAGTGCTCATCAGTAGACTGAGTTACCATAATAAAAATGACAAAACTCCCTAAATTAATTTACTTATTCGGGACCATACCAATGAAATTCCCAAGAAATTATTGCACAGAGTTAGGAAAAAAAAATAATTCTTCTGGAGGAACAAATGGTCAAGTATTTCAAGGTAACTAATGAAACAAAATGTAAATGGAGGTGGTTTAGCTGTACTAGATCTAAAATTATTATAAAGCAGAGGTGATCCAAACCATTTGGTACTGGCTAAGAAATGAACTAGGTGATCAGTGGAATAGGTTAGGTTCACAAGATACAATACTCAATGATTATAGTCACCTATTGTTTGACATACTCAAAGACTTCAGTTTCTGGGATAAGAACTCATTATTTGACAAAAATTCCTGCAAATTGGATGTTAGTATGGCAGAAAAAAAATGCATTAACTAACACATAACCCCCTATACCAAAATAAGGTCAAAATGGGGTCATGATTTAGACATAAAAAGTGATACTATAAAGCAAATTAGAAGAACAAAGGTTAGTATACCTTTCAGATCTGTGGACAAGGAAGGAATTTGTGGCCAAAGAAGAATTAGAGTACATTATATATTGCAAAATGGATAATCTTGATTACATTAAACTAAAAAGGTTTAATATACAAATATTACAAATAAATATACAAATACAACAAGTGCAGACAAGATTAAAACAGAAGCGAAAAACTGGGAATTTTTTTTTTTTTTTAACATCCAAGGGTTCTGATAAAGGCCTCATTTCTAAAATATATAGAGAAGTCATTTAACTTTATAAGAATACAAAGCATTCTTCAATTGATAAATGGTCAAATGATATAGACAATTTTCAAAGAAATTAAAACCATTTCTAGTCATATGAAAAAATGCAATAAATTGATCAGAGAAATGCAAATTAAGACCAATTGGAAGTACCACTCAGATTGCCTAGGGTGGTAGGAAAATATTATGATAAATGTTGGAGGGGATGTAGGAAAAAATAGGACACTAATACATTATTGGTGGAGTTGTAAACTGATCCAACCAGTCAGAAGAGGCATAGGGCAAGGAAGAGGGGTGGGGGGAAGGAAGGTAAAATTTTGGAAGACAAGGTTTCTCAATGGTGAATGTGTTGAAAATTACCTATGTGTATAATTTTAAAGTAAAAAAAAAATAAAGCTTTAATTTAAAAAATATAATCTACTTTGGGGTAAGTAGAAAGTGAATGCTTCTTTTTACATAGATCTATGTTTTAGGAGACTAGATTTTTTGCTAAATCAAATAAGAATGGTAAAGGAAAAACTAGATAAATATATGAAAAGAAAATAATTATAGAAAGGCAAATAAAAATTTGGTAGAAGGCAAAAAAAATTAAGAAAATAAGAATCTTGAAAAACAATAGATGAAATATAAAAAAAAAAATAGAAGTACATAAAAGCACCGATAAAAGTAAGTCCTTTAAAAAAAAAAATACAGTTACAGGGGCAGAGCCAAGATGGTGTCGTGAAGCCAGGATGCTGCTTGAGCTTTCCCAGTTTCACTCAAAAAAGAAATGAAACCAAGCTTCTGAACAGATACTGGAATAACAGCGCCTTCAAAGGGATGTAATGAAACAATTTTCCATCTCAAGACAGATTGGAAGGACTTACTGGGTTCAAAGGGATATTTAGCCAGATATGAGACAGTGTCTGGCAAAGCCAGTTGGAGGGTTTTAATCACAGAGGATCAGCAACTGAGACACTTTGTTATACCTCAGTAAAATAATAGCAGAGCAGACAAATGGGTCAGCCTCCAGTCCTAGCTCTGAAGGCAAATTCCCAAACTTGGGAAACCAGGCAACAACGGAAAGACTACATCAGCATAGCCCTTTCACTGTAAGCAAGACCCTAAACATAAGGGGCCCCTGTCTTCAAAGCCAAGTCTCAAAACTGAACAAAAAAACTTATGAATAAGCTTTTTTAGTTTTTTAGTTAAAACTTTTTTAGTTTAATATAATCAAGATTATCCATTTTGCATTATATATGTACTCTAATTCTTCTTTGGCCACAAATTCCCTCCTTGTCCACAGATCTGAAAGGTATACTACCCTTTGTTCTTCTAATTTGCTTTATAGTATCACTTTTTATGTCTAAATCATGATCCCATTTTGACCTTATTTTTGGCATAGGAGGTTATATGTTAATGCATTTTTTTCTGCATAAAAGATTAGGATACCCCTTGTGACCCAGCAGCACAGAAAAGAAGAAAGGAAGAAAGGAAGGAGGAAGGAAGAAAGGGAGGAAGGAAGGAAGGAAGGAAGGAAGGAAGGAAGGAAGGAAGGAAGGAAGGAAGGAAGGAAGGAAGGAAGGAAGGAAGGAAGGAAAGAAGGAAGGAAGGAAGGGAAAAAAGGGAGGGAGGGAAGAAGGCAGCAAGGGAGGAAGGATGGAATGAAAGAATCAAGGAAGGAAGCAAGGAAGGAAGAAAATGAGCAAAAAAAAATAAGGGAACTTTGACCATAGAACACTATTGTGGTGACAGGGAAGACCAAAGCACCAACTCAGAAATGGACAAAATGCCTACATAAAAATCTCAAAGGGAGACCCCAGCTTTTGGGATAAGAACTTACTTACTGTTTGACAAAAATTGCTAGGAAAATTGGAAACTAGTATGGCAGAAACTTGGCATCGACACACACTTAACACTGCACACCAAGATAAGGTCAAAATGGGTTCATGACCTAGGCATAAAGAATGAGATAATAAATAAATTAGAGGAACACAGGATAGTTTACCTCTGAGATCTCTGGAAGAGGAAGGAATTTATGACCAAAGAAGAACTAGAGATCATTACTGATCACAAAATAGAAAATTTTGATTATATCAAACTGAAAATTTTTTGTATAAACAAAACTAATGCAGACAAGATTAGCAGGGAAGCAATAAACCGGGAAAATATTTTTACAGTCAAAGATTCTGATAAAAGACTCATTTCCAAAATATTTAGAGAATTGACTCTAATTTATAAGAAATCAAGCTATTCTCCAACTGATAAATGGTCAAAGGATACGAACAGACAATTCTCAGACGAAGAAATTGAAACTATTTCTAGCCATATAAAAAAATGCTCCAAGTCATTATTAATCAGAGAAATACAAATTAAGACAACCCTGAGATACCACTACACACCTGTCAGATTGACTAGAATGACAGGAAAAAATAATGATGAATGTTGGAGAGGATGCAGGAAACCTGGGACACTGATGCATTGTTGGTAGAGTTGTGAATGAATCCAACCATTCTGGAGAACAATATGGAATCAAGCCCAAAAAGTTATCAAACTGTATACCCTTTGATTCAGCAGTGTTACTACTGGGCTTATATCCCAAAGAGATCATAAAGAAGGGAAAGGGACCTGTATGTGCAAGAATGTTCTTGGCAGCCCTTTTTTAAGTGGCCAGAAACTGGAAACTGAGTGAATGTTCATCAATTGGAGAATGGCTGAATAAATTGTGGTATATGATTATAATGGAATATTATTGTTCTGTAAGAAATGACCAAAAGGATGATTTCAGAAAGGCCTGGAGAGACTTATATGAACTGATGTTGAGTGAATGAGCAGGGTCAGGTGATCCTTAAATACTTCAACAACAGTACTATATGATGATCAGTTCTGATGGACCTGGCCATCTTCAGCAATGAGATGAACCAAATCAATTCCAGTGGAGCAGTAATGAACTGAACCAGCTACACCCAGCGAAAGAACTCTGGGAGATGACTAAGAACCCTTACATTGAATTCCCAATCCCTATATTTTTGCCCACTTGCATTTTTTATTTCCTTCACAGGCTAATTGTACAATATTTCAGAGTCTGATTCTTTTTGTACAGCAAAATAAAGGTTTGATCATGTATACTTATTATGTATCTAATTTATACTGTAATATATTTAACATCTACTGGTCATCCTGCCATCTAGGGGACGGGGGTGGGGGGGTTTGGGGGGGGAGGGAGGGGAAAAATTGGAACAAAAGGTTTGGCAATTGTCAATGTTGTAAAATTACCCATACATATAACTTGTAAATAAAAAGCTATGAAATTAAAAAAAAAATCTCAAAAGGGTACATGAATTGGCTTCAAGTACAATAAGACTTCTTGAAAGTGCTTATAAATGTTAAAAGTCAATTAAGAGAGGTAGAAGAAAAATAGAGGAAAAAATGAGAGGTATGCAAGAGAGAGTTAACAACTTGGAAAAGAAAGAACAAAAATTTACTAAAAAAAAAAAAAAAAAAAAAAATCCCTTAACAAATGCAATTGTCCAAATGCAAAAAAAAAAAAAAAAAAAAAAATCTACTGAAGGAAAAAAGACCATTAAAATTAGAATTAATTACAAAAGATATAGAAAAGCCAATTGAAGAAAATCACACAAGACAAGAACTAGACAATTGGAAACTAATGACTCGTATTAGACATTGAAAATCAGTTAAAATAACTTTAAAAAGAAAATGTAAAATACCTCATTGGAAAAAAATAGCTGACCTGAAAAATAGATTCAGGAGAGACAATTTAAAAATTAATTATTGGATCACTTGAAGGCCATGACCAAAAAAAAAAAAAGTCTGGATAACATTCTTCAAGAGATCATTAAGTAAAACTGCCCTGATATTCTAGAAACAGAAGGAGAAACAGTCATTGAAAGAATCCACTGATCATGTTCAGAAAGAGATACCACAACGAAAACTCAAAAGAACATTGCTTCAAAACTCCAGCACTAAAATCTCAAGGAAAAAATACTTCAAGATGCCAGATAATAGCATTGAGGGGCCTGGAAAATCATATTCTGGAGTTACAACCAAGGATGAACTACCCAATAAGACTGAGTATCATTTCTCAGAAGAGGTGTTGGATCATCAATGATGTAAGATATTTTCATTCAATTCTATTGACAAAATTAAATTTTTAATTAAACAGAATTAAACAGAAAATTTAATCTTCAAGCAAATACAAATCCTATTTAATAAAGGGCCAAGGAAAGATAAACTAAAAGCTAATTGCAAATTAAATAATCTAATTCTAAAATATCAGCAAGTGAAAAAAATCTTTGCCTCCTGCCTTTCTTGGCTTTTTAAATTTTTCAGCTAAAATCTCTGCTTTTTCAGGAAGTTTGCCTCAATTTCTTTTAATGCTAATGTTCCCTCTATTTATTGTTTCCAATTTATCTTATATATAGATTTATTATACATAATTATTTAGTTGTGGGGATTCAAGAACAGGGATTATTTTATACATTTCTTTGCATCCCCAATACTAAACAAAATACTTACAGCATAGTATATACTTAATAAATTTTTATTTACTATTGACAGTTGGAGTTAATAACATCTACAAAAAATAAACTCAGTCTTTCTAACTCTTTTCCCAATAAACCCAAATATTATATTTGTGTGTATTTGGTCTTTGGTCACAAATCATGTGACTGTTTATTCATTTCCTTCTCAAATCAAAAAGTTACTTCTATTCAAAATATTTAATCAATTAAAAAATAAGTAAACTATTGATTTGAGTGTATACCTTGCATCTGCTCAAACATACCTCTTTTTAAAAATTTACTTGTAATAAAGAAGAATATTGACTATCACATAAATGCTAATTTAATGTGCAAAAGCAGATGAAATTATAGCTAATTTGTTATAATAAACTTCAGGCCCAGGCCTTTTATATATTTCTGTTTCTGCTCATTTCAAAGCAGTACAGGTTTGCTATAAAGAAAAAAAAGATTTTTCTTTCCCTTTTTAAAAGCTTAGAAAAACTAAAAAAGGTTTGGCTTCTCCTTATCAAGAAAATGCCACTGTGTTTCTCTGAATATATACCTTGCAGTTGCTTGTAATCATGCAACAACTCTTTCCTCATTTCATCAATTACATTGCACTCCAGGCTTTGCTGATTGCAGATCTTGCTGTCATCAGCCAAGTCACCTGTGGACAGAAGTAACACAAGCTTTCACCGGGTGCTTTTATTCATGAAAAGGCTGCAGAGCACTTCAGTTCTGGAGAAGCATTGTTTATAGACAAAATAATTCCACTTCTTCCTACCCTGACATTATCAGCTTTTAACAGGCAATGAATTTTCAACCCCATGTTTTTAGAGGTAATTAGCCAATTCAGTAATCTACCAGAAGCAGGAGAGATTTTAGAAGCTGGGGGTTAGTAGCCAGTACATTTTGGATCCTAAGCATTTCCATTTTCAAAACATGAAAATTTTATTGAATATGGGAATTTAAAATAGCAGCTGGCTAGTTCAATGGAAAGAGGTAAAAGGACTCATGAAAAGAAAAGGAAAAAAATAGATTAACAGAGACTTAATCTTTGAATGAGTCCAATGCTATTTATATAATTCAAATAAACCATTTCATGGTATCCTAAATATATAAAATATGACCATAGCTTCAAGCTTTTATGTATGTATGTATATATATATATATGTGTGTGTGTGTGTGTGTGTATGTACATATATATACATATTTATATAAAATCCATATATGTGTATATGTATATGATACAAATTCTATAGGTCTAAAGTACACCATTTAGAGGCACATATAAATGTAAAATTATTAATATTGTAAGAATGAAAACAATATTTTGAATTTAATTAATGCTAATTTTTAAAAAGATAACTGATTCTTATTTATTTTAATAAATTTTCAAATATTGATGTTTAATGAACTAACTTTTAGATTAAGGAAAATATAAAAAAAATTAGGAAGGGACGATGGCAAATATTATAGTCATTTGTACTTTTGGACTAATTTAAAATTGTCTCTGACCAAAGTCTTCTCAATCAGTTTGGAAGGCAATTGATAAATTTTAATCTGATTTATTTAGGCTCAGAAAAGACCCTAGGTTCTCAAAGGATATAGCAGTAGAACCTAAACTCCTATGTGTCCTCCCAAGAAAGAAAGATATCTTACTCAGATCAAAGATAAATTTGTGTGACTCTTGAGGATCAGTTTCAGTAAGTGCAAATAGGCTCATTATCAGAAATTTGACAAATATTTTTAAATCAATTTTCTATGATTGTTTTTCTAAAAAAAAAACAAAGAAACAAAGCAAAATATAACAAAATCTATTGTTACCGGCACCAATATAGGGAATTCCTACTCTGATGGATCAGGCAGGCTTGAAAGAGAAACTATACATACAATACAGAACCAGTGCTAGCATGAGGTAACTGGGAATTTGGCTCAGGTTAGAACATCAGATTATGTTTCCCATAAACAAAGTTCCTGAGAGTAATGGAGTAGGCAGGACTTTTTTCAACCTAGACTAAGATTCCATTTTAATGCCCAAAATAAGAACAAAATCTATAGCAAAGATTGCATTATCATCTGTTACTCGCCCTGCCACCTCTTCTCATACATATCTCAGACAATTATACATGCAGGTTGTTTGATAATTGATGTTGAACAAATATCACAAGATCTAAGAAATAATTAGAAAAAATACAAATATATCATTAGGACAATCGATCAAAATACTACTCTGTGCCTTTACATCTCTGGTAAACATCCAACTTTTGATGGTACTTTAAAATATTTGAAAATTAAACACAACTTAGAGTAAATTACCTGAAGTCAACTTTTTATTTATATTTGTATCTTTCTCTGTGCCAACGATAGTATTCTGAATATACTTTACATATCATATCTGTTGAAGGTCTGGATTTAAGAAAGTGATAAAGAAAATGTTATTAAATCAGACTAAATTTAAAAGTGTGTATTAGATACACATTGAACCAATTGTCAAATATTTACTAGAATACCCTGTTTATATTCTATTTGACTATCAGCAAAGAACTATCTTCACCATGACCTTTATAAAGCCATATAATAGGTGTGTGTGTGTGTGTGTGCAGCATTATGTTAATGAGGAAACAGTTAAGAGAGTTAAAATGATCTTGACTAAAGAAAAGAAACAAAATCTAATCTCTTGACCATCGACTAAGTGCTCTTTTCACTAAAATAATGTGAATGAACGAATAAATGAGAACATTTATAACTGTATTAATGTAGAGGTTCAACTTAAAACCCAAAATGCAGCTTGGAATAATAGAGAAAAGCTATAGAGTGCAAAATGGGTGGATACAGAATAAGGAAAGTAATTAGCGATAAGAAAGGTGAGATTAAAAACGAAGAAGCTCTGCTTTCTGATTTACTCCAAACTATTCCATTTTTATAAAGACTACATTCCTTTTTTCATAATTTATTTGTTTATTTTAATATACATTGTTTTGCGAATCATGTTGAGAAAGAAAAATCAGAGCAAAAGGGAAAAACCATGGAAGAGAGAAAAAAAAAAAAAAAACAGGAAAAATAAGTGAACACAGAGACACAGATTGACAATCAGTATCCTTAGTTCTTTTCTGGGATGCAAATGACATTTTCTGTCCAAAGTCTGAGTCATTCATAGCTGGTTATTTTACAAAATTGCTGTTACTTTATACATGCTACTTTTCATTTTGCATCAGCTCATAGAATTCTTTTCAGCTTTATCTGAGACCATCCTGTTCATCCTTTCTTATCTTTCCTTATCATAACCACATATCACAAATTATTCAGCATTCAACAATTGGTGGACATCTTCTCAATTTTCAATTATTTGCCCCTAGAAAACAATTTCTATAAATATTTTTTGTATATATAGGTCCCTTTTCTTTTTGTTTCTGATGTCTTTTGGGATATAGACCTAGTATTGATATTGCTATATCAAAGAGTACATATGGTTTTAGAGCTCTTTGGGCATAAGTCTAGATTCCTCTACAGAACAGTTGAATCACAAAATCACCAACAATGCATTAATATCAATTTTAGCAACATTTCAGCTATGTGACACCAGGCAAATCATTTAACCTCTGCCTTCTTTAAATTTTTCAACTATAAATTGAGGATAATATCACCTACATTACAGAGTTGTTAGTTATAAGGAGCAATTGAGAAGTTTATTAAGCACCTATTATAGTACCTGGTATATAGTAGGTGTTTAATAAATGCTTCAAACACACACACACACATTCTAAATTACTTAAAGGTAGGGTCTGTCTTCAATTTTGTATTTATATTCTCAGTGCTTAGCACAAAATAATTACTTAATGCTTAAGTGATTAAAACTTAGGTGTTATTTCATCCAATCATCAATTCATCCATCTGTCTATCTATTCATCTAATGCTTTTTTTTTAAAGACTCCCTTGTATTCTCCTGAGGAAATTAATTTTTTTCAAACTATATGATATTTCTTGAAGGTTGCCTTGGTGGGAATTTTGATAAGTTTCGAAACTTTAAAGATCTCTAAAAGCTTCCAGGGACTTTTAAAATTTATTATCTTACTATGCAATGAAAGTAACTAGATGAATAAAGTTTTAAAAGAGTGCATTTTCTTGTTTATTTCTAAATCACTTCAGGAGTTGGATGATCTGTCTATAAAAACATACCTTCAGTCAAGTAATAAAAAAAAATTGAAATGCAGAGATGGAAATATATGGTGGAATGGTTCTAATAACCCAATTCCATTTTTTATATTTCCTTTTTGCTTCAGAAGTTCACAAAGACTATTGAGAATTATTGCTACCAAAGGGGATCTCTCTGTCTCTCTCTCTCTCTCTCTCTCTCTCTCTCTCTCTCTGTCTCTCTCTCTCTCTGTCTCTTTCTGTCTCTCTGTCTCTGTCTCTCTGTCTCTCTCTTTTGTTTAAATAATATAGATTATACTACACATTTAATTCCCTCAGCTATACAATGGAGGATGAGGAAGATAAAGTACTGATCTTAGAAAAAGTTTACATTTGCATTTCCAGCATTTAATAGATGGGAAGTAGCAAATGAGCTCTAGAATAGTTTATACTCTATAGAGTATTTAATATGAGGGCAAGTTGTAGGGTACATTGCCCCACAAAATCTGCTTGTTTAGGATTTTCTGGGACATTCTTGGTTAGCCCAAAATTGTTTGCATAAGCTTTATACTATAGTTAGAAAACCTGAAGCCCTTCCTTTAGGCACAAATACGCAGTTGATCCCAGGGGATGTGAACCACTTCTTTCCTTTATGCTTATGCTTTTCTTCACCCATGTCAGGGAAATTTGCAATTCTCAGTACAAAAGAGGGAACTGAACTCATCATTTCATTTGAAATGTAAGATTTTTTTTAAAGTTAGCAATATACATCTGATAGGATGTAGTAAAAGTAACAGAAGTAACTTATTTGTTAGAAATGTTTTAAAGCAATAACACCATCCAACAAAGCTATATATTAAAATATTTTAAAAGTAATACTAGGGTAATTGAAAATAAGATTAACATAAAAATTTACAACTGGGAAATTGTAAAATAAATAATGGCTCTCTAATTTAATAAGATTTCATAAAGACATTAAGATGAACAAGTATGAAGACTGAATAGAAAGATGGAAAGTCCTAAATTAAATAATACAAAGGGGAAAGACCTAATAGAATTAAGAACAATTTAATTAGCATCATGTAAAGAAAACTGAATGAGAACAAAAGGAAAAAGAATAAACTCATGAAAAGCATTTATCAGACACTTACTTTGTGCCAAGCAATGTGCTAAGTTTGGGAATAAAAGAATATAAGGAAAAAAGTAAAAACAAAAAACAAGAAAACTTGCCCCTACCGTCAAGAAACATATATTTGAATACAGAAGAGAATTTAATATATGAATATGTGTGTATACATGAGTTATAATGTATGTATATTAATGAACATACAGACACACACACACACACACACATATATATACACGTGCAAGAATGTACAAAAATAATGTATAAAGTATAGATATTTGTATGTTTATACAAAACAGAGTGAATAAGTGGAAGAGGGGGAAAACTCTAGCAACTGGGGATGAATGGCAAAAGCCTTTTTAGATCTAAAATCTGAATGATGCTAGGGTTCTTAAAAGAAAGAGATGAGAGGAAGAACATGATACTTTTGGAGAAAACTGGTGCACACTCAGTAAAAAAGGAGACGGTGCCTGAACCTTTGAATTTTTGGAGAAAAGTAAAAATATTTAGAGAAACCCTAAAGATTAAATGTGCCCAGTTTATAAAGAGCTTTAAAGGGCAAATGACTTTATATTTGATCTGAAAAGTCATTGGGATCTATTAAAAACTACTTACACAGAGACTTATAGAGAGGGATTGAAAAAATTAATTATTCATATGTAATGCTAAATTTCTTTTGAAAGTTATTTATTTAACATATTTGAAGAACCTGAAAATAATTAATTGATTACCCTAGGACAACAGCACTGAGGAGTGCAATTTATCTAGATGGATAATGAAATTCAGTGAAGTTTCTACAAGGAAGAGATTTTAATTTAAAATTTTAATATAAGAAATTGCATATAAAATCAAGATAAATACCTATTCTTACATACTAAGAGAAATGAAAAATGAAGAAAGGCATTTATGAAAGTAGTTGAAGGCCTGCATGTAGTGTCCTTCTGTAGGCCCTACACTGTGCACCAAAATGTAGTGTCCAGAATAGCTCTCTGGAGGATCTTAGGACCGGCCTTGATCTTAGTGGAGGAGTAAAGGAGACAGGAGAGTCACCAGAATGGTGGTCAAGGATGGAGTCTCTCATTTCCAGTCCTCTCAGCCTTTAAATACCTCAGTATGATTACATCATGACAGCACACTAAGTATGTGTGAATTAGAGAACCATTATCTCATCAATCACACAATGCTAATTATAAGCAACCTTCTGTAAGCATCACGTACAGAGGTGGTCACACCCTCCCTGACTTCTGAGGAAGGAAGGTGAGAACACCAAAGGAAAATGGAGAGCCAAACCAGATATTGTCAGCTGGTTTCCTCTGGACTGAAGGGTCTTATACCTTACTCAGAGTTCCCCACTATCTACAGCCCTCTATACCTGCACAAAGTTGAGGGCATTTTTTAATTAGGTTTTATAAGGTAAACTATCTTCCATTGGTTAACTTAAAAGTATAATGGAAATGAAGATGTATACTTTCTTTCATAAAGTATTCAAGATAACTTCTGGAAATACTGAGATGAAAGAGGCAGATCAGCATGTTTGAGGAAGCCAGAAAAACAAACAAACAAACAAACAACAACAACAACAAAAAACCCAGAAAGAATGAATGTAGAATAGTTTGCTAGGGAAGATGTAGGCTCATTAAGCCTAAACAACTAGTTAAGAGTTTCAAAGGCTATGAGGTTATGAGGTCATTAAGTTCTGTCATAATGATAGTAATTAAAATGAAAAAAAAAAAACATGGAAATATTTTATAGTATTAAAAAGTCTGACAAGATTATATAGGAACAATATAATTTTAAAGATAATTCTACTTGCTAATATGAAATATTTCATAAAAGGGTTTGAATAAAAGAAATAAGTTCTTAAAAATTAAAAAGTAAATTAAATTATGTTAAATTGTAAACACTTAATTTAATGATCTTTGCTTAATTAAAGTTTTCTAAAGTTTTTCTAGCTTATTTCAGGTAGCAGCTCTTTTCTTTAAAAAATATGATTTCCAAGAATTTAATTGACAAAGGAATTTTACAAATGCAAACAGACTCCAAATCTATTGAGAAAGTTAGAACAATTATAAATCTCTCAGAGGCATCATGATAGACATCAATCATCTCAAATGTGAAAATAATTGTTTGAAAGTTCAGTATCAGTGCAAATTTTTCTACTTAATAGAAATTTATCTAAGATTTTAACTTCAATAGCTTTTTTTTTTTTTAACTTAACAGTTAACTTTTAATACCATGATGATGGTCATGTCTTTAAGTCATCTTTTTTTTCAAAGAATATTATTTCCTTGACATGATTAATTAACTATATGATACAGTGAAAAGCCTCAAAATATTAAAGTATTGAATGAATGCTAAATTGCCACATGCTTCCATAATAAAGAAAAGAAATGATGTCTGGAGGAAAAATGTATGCAGTCTCATGAAATATTTTATATTTCATCAAAATATCTTTTTTCCCTATTAGATATCTCTTAACTACTGTAGGATTATCTGCACTATTCTTTTTAATTACAGTGTTCATGTGCATTACTGTGTTATTTTCCTTCTAATTAGGTTTATTTGAAAGAGCTAATTACATGCTACTTGTTTTCTTCTATTTACTATGCAATTACCACTGATCCTAAGCGAACTGGGAGGCAGAATACACTGGTTAATGAAGACAGCAGAAAATATATAGTTTATTCTTTGGCAACTACAAGTAGAAGGCATTATTCAGTAAATACGTAGACTTTTACATTATTCCTCTGTTCTCAAAATCATAAAACAAAAATCACCTGACAAATACTATTGTTCCTGTGGTTCATAAAGTGAAGGCCGATGTATATTACCAATTTCTTCCCTATTAAACTCATCTTGTTACATTGTAGGAATAAGGCAATGAGACATGCTTAATGCTGTATAAACAATGAAAAGGCATTAAGCATCTTCATAATAACAGGAGAACAATAATATATTAAGCTTCTATTTGCATAAAGTATCCTGGTGGGTACTTTCTAAATCAAGTTAAATAGATGTGGTCTCTTTTCCCAAGAAGCTTATTACTAAACACAAACAACATGTCTTATAATCTGACAAACAAACATGAAAAGAAATACAGTTTGAGAACCCAAACACCATCTTAATTTTCCACAAAACTGAACAAACAGCAAAGAAGAGTTCAGTATTTTAGAATGCTTCTCTTTGGTGATCTTAAAAGAAAAAAAATCTTATTAATGTTATTTCTTAACTAATTCTATTAGTAACTCAGAAAAGGAATGAAATGAAAAACATTATATTAGTATAAAAGACATAAAGTCTTGTGTCCTTTGGGTTTTTTCAACCTAAACAAAACATGATTCATAAAGAAACAAAAATAACCAAGAATCCTGCACCTGAGAAAAGCTTTCAACAATTTTCTTTTTTTTTCTTTTTCCCATTCAGTTCTAAAATGGAGAGAAGGAAAGCTACCCTCATATACTTTAGTGAGAAATAGATTTGTTTGGCTTGTCAAATACTTCCAGAAAGTCTGCTCTTAGAAAGGTAATAATTGAATCGTTCCTGCAAACCTGGAGTATCTTGATAAGTTGAAATGTTTGTTGACTAATGTAATTCCATGTGGGGAGATAAGTATATGAGACACATGTACTACTTTATAATTATGAATATGAGACAAAACAAGATTTCTGGTGACATGATGGTGGAGTAAGGAAAGAATTCTCTAATGTACTCCAAAATCCCTATCCAAATAACTAGAAAATTGTCTCACAATTGGTTTAGGAGCAGGGAAGCAGCTTATCAGCATAGAATGTCTGTGTCACTGGGATGGGAGAGGAGTAAGATCCAAGTGCAACAGCAGCAGCAGTAGCAGCAGTCATTCTCACAATGGGAAGCCTCCAAGTCCAGGACAATGTACCAGTGAGAGATTACCCTTCTGCAAATAAATAACTCCTTAGCCAAGAGAGCAATTTGAGAAGCACAGCAAAATCCCACCCCAGAGAACTCATTCCCAGCACAAGCCAGCAGTAAATTCTTAACCCCATTGCTGACCAATAGTGAAGCTCCACCCTGGACACCCAGCAGCAAGGCCCCAACCATGGAGCAGGTAGCAGCTAACCCCCATATCCAGAAGAGGCCAACAGAAAGCTTCCATCTGCCACTAACTCCCAATAAAAACCAGAAGGGAAGCCTACTCTCCAGAAAAAGCAAACTCCAAACTCAGGAGCTGAACAAAAGTCAGCATCAAGAACCATATTCCTAGAATAAAAAGCTTGGAACAATGAAGAACAGAACCCAGCTGTCATATAAAAACACCAAATCACAAAAAAAGGAAGAAAAAAATAAGCAAGAACCAACAACAACAAAAGAGCTTGATTATTGAAAGTTACTATGGTTATAAGAAGATTTAAGGCATAAACTTAGATGAGAACAATCATATCAAAATGGTTACATAAGAAGACTCAAAGAAAAAAAGGTAATTTGATCTCAGATCCAAAAATAATTCCTGGACAAGCTTAAAAAGGTTCCTCAAAAGAAAATGAGAAAAGTAGAAGAAAAATCAGTAAAAGAAATGAGAGTAATGCAAGAAAATCATGGAAAAAATGCAATGGTATGGAAAACAATAAACAAAATTTTATTGAGAAAACTAACACCATAAAAATAGGATTGGTCAAATACAAAAAGATATAAAAAGCTCACTGAAGAAAATAATTACTTTGCTTAAAATTAGAATTGAACAATTGGAAACAAATGACTGTATAAAACATGAAGTAAAAATAAGAATAGAAGAACAAGAAATTTTTTGTTGGAAAAGTAATTGATCTCAAAAATAAATACAGGAAACAATATACAAATTATTGAAGAGGGAGAATTCTGAGAATATGGTGGAATAGGTGGGTAAATTTCAAGTTATCCAGATTTCCTCCACAAACAGAAAAAAAAAAAAATTCACTTCAGGGCGAAAATAGACTGGTGAAAAATCAAGAAGACATGGTACAGAACAGGGGTCCTCCTGGTAGAACCCAAGAAGATCCAAAGAAAGACCTGAGGTTGAGGATTAATCAGTGTGAAAGGCAAACATCTCCTGCCTAACTGCAGAAACACCAAGTGGGGATTCCTAAGCTGAGCAGGGTTTGACAGGAGATTCAGTAGAAACCACAGACTCTTTTACCTCCTGGACTTTGTGTGGAGGGAGTCTCATTCTAGAAAGACTGAGGGAAACTCAGCTGATTAAAATTACCAGGCCCACAAAAGCAGTGGGGGCAGGAATACTGTGGGCTGTGGGCACTTGCAGGAGGGGATAGCTCTTGATCAATATGCAATATTGCCTCTTTAACCTATTCCCATCAAGTTATATATCCCTCAATACTTTACCCCTGCCTTATGCTATTCCCTCATTCTCTTGTCTCTTCATAAATTTAGAAGACTTTTATGTCCATTTAATTTTAATTGTTCTCTTCCATCTCATTTCACTTTTAAAATCTTTTTAAAATTCTTCTCTGAATTCTTTTTGGGTAGCTGATCATTTGAAATTAATTTTGGGGATGAGAATTTTGCTTTTTTTCTTTTTGTTCAGTATTTTCCTCTGAAAATGAATCTTAGTTTGCTATTTTCCCACAGTAACTTTCTATGATTTGTTAGGATTCTTACAAGGTGCTAAGTAAGTGGAATTGAGGAGACAGTGGTCAAATCTAGTTTAGCATTAATTTAATCCTACAACAAATAAGCGTTTCCTGTTGATATAACGATTGGTGTATACTGAGTATGGAACATATAAGGAGGAGCTGTCAGAGCCAGAAAGGACAAGTGAAGTAGAAGCTTTCTGAGGTTGAGACAGATTCATTCCATTGTCCATCTTTGTTGTGGCTGGAGGATTAAGCACAAACCTTTGGAATGTGAGGAGATTCAGAAGCCAGAGAAGGCAGTGGAGCAAAACTAAGGAAGACAGAAAAAGGGTGGCAGGCTGTCCTGTGGAGAACACTGAAACCAAGATCTGGAAGGCCTCCAGAAAACTAGCCTAGCCCCAAAGGAAGGAGACAAGACTTTGAAGGAGACAATAAAAGATTTGAACTTTAATACCTGGAAGCACTTGTGATTACTGAACTGAAACTAAAGCTGCTTCCAGAAGCCCCCCAAGAAATCTCCTCCCAGAGAACAATACATTTTAGAGAAGAATAATTACAATGGTTGGGTTTTTCCTCCTTAATCTGCTCATTAAAAATACTTTTGGCATATAATATATAAAATATAAGCTTATAAATTATAGTGTTATTGTAATTATTTCTAACACTGAGGTATGGGGAATGGCCTCAAGTTCTCCTTTGGTTCTTCCTTCTGGTCTGGAATGGAAACTAAAACCTTTCCTATCCTGTAAATGCCCATAGTCAACATCATCCCTCCTCCACTGCTTCTGCACTCATGGAGTATTTTCTGGATCCTTCTCACCCAGGGCTAAATCTAGACTACACAAATGTGACTATTAGCAGAGGTTCCCTCAATCTTTCCTGACTCAGATGCCCAACTCCTCACCACTGTCTGGGAGATGAAAATGTTTGTGGCTACGGACAATGTTACTTTCCAATCGAGCCAGACCTAGGGTTCATTGCTTGTTATTTCAGTGGAGGTAATGTGGAGGTTTTTACATCTCATATAGGTCAAACTTCCATCCTGGTAACTTTCATTCGATTTTCTTCAGTTGTCCTAGGAAACCTGCAAATCTGCTCCAATTCTTGTTTATTTATTTGTTTATTTTCACAATTCTTTGTTTGCCCTAATGTAGTACTTTTTTCTTTTGAGGGGGGGAGAAATTTGAAGAGCTTAAAATTTTCTCACATAACCTCCATCTTCTCAGAATGGTCTCTTCAATTATGTTTTCTTTGGCATTTCATCAGTGTTTAATGCTAAAATTGTACAGAAGCCCGCAAGCCCACTCTCAGAGGTAGAGTCAGATTCATTCCATCTTCCACCTTTGTGCTGGTTGGAGGCTTCTGTATCTACCAGAGTGCTCTTTGGCCCTGAATTTCTTGCTGTTCACTGAGTACACACCAATCATTATATCACTGGGAAACCATTATTTGTTGTATGATTAAATCAATGCTAATCTAGATTTAAACATTGTCTCCTCAATTCCACTTAGTACCTTGTTTCAAGTTCTGGCCCATAACATCTCCTCATAGCATCAGATCAATCATACTGAACCATGCTAAACTAGATAATTATTGTCTCTATCAATTCTAATGAGTTAACACTTTGTAAGGATTCCAACAGTTGATCTCCTTTTTCTCTATTTTATTCATGTAGCTATTTAGAGACAAAATTTCCCCCAAGAATCGCTTTGTCTGCATTTCATAGGTTTTGGTATGTTGTCTCATTATTGTCTATCTCTTGCATGAAATTATTGTTTCTGTGATTTGTTGTCTGACCCATTCATCTGTTAGAATTAGATTATTTAATTTCCCATTGTTTTAGTGTTTTTTCTTTTGTCCTTTATTGAATATAATTTTTATTGCATTGTGGTCTAAAAAAGAAGCATTTACTATTTCTGCCTTTTTTTTTTTTTTTGCATTTGATTGTGAGGCTTTTATGTCCTAATATATGGTCAATTTTTGTGTAGGTTCCATGTACTGCTGAGAAAAAGATGTATTCCTTTCTGTTCCTATTAAATTTTCTCCAGAGTTCCATCACGTCTAGGGTTTCCAGAATCCTATTAACCTCCCTAGTTTCTTTCTTTTGTTTATTTTGTGGTTACAATTGTTTGATTCTGGGAGGGGAAGGTTCAGATTCCCCATTAGAATAGTTTTTCTGTCTACTTCTTCCTATAACAGGCTTAAAATCTTCTCTAGGAATTTGGCTGTTCTACTATTTGCTACATACACATTTAGTATCGTTATTACTTCATATGGTACCTTTTATCGAGATGTATTTTCCTTTTTTATCTCTTTTAATAAGATATAATTTTACTTTTGATTTATCTGAGATTAAAATTGCTACCCCTGTATTTTTTTTTTACTTCAGCTGAAGCATAATAAATTTGGTTCCAGCCTTTTACATTTACTCTGTATGTGTCTCTGTGTTAAATGTGTTTCTGTAAACAACATATTGTAGGATTCTGTTTTTTAATCCACTCTGCTATTTCCTTCCATTTTATGGGAGAGTTCATCCCATTCACATGAACATTTATGATTTCTAGGTTTGTATTTTCCTATTTTCTCCACTTAACATATTTTTGTTCTCTTTTACCATTCTGTCCTTAATTGTGCACTTTTTTACCCAACCCACCCACTGCCTTATCTTCTATTAACCCTTCCCCCCTTCTCTTACCTTTTTCCCTAGTGTTCAAAAACGCTCTCTCTTCTATCTTTCCCCTCCCTTTTCTTTTCCTCTTTCTCCTACTTCTTTATAGGGCTAGAAAAATTTCTATACCCAACTGAATGATTAAATTATTATCACTTAGAGCCATAACTTAAGACATCAAACTTCAAACAATGCTCTCCCTTCTCCCTTCTTTCTCTTGTTTGTATTAGGTCTTTTTGCATCTCTTAATGTGAACTTAATGTGATATTGTCCCATAATATCTACCCTTCTCCCTTTTTTCAGTATAGACCTTTTCCTACCCCTTATTATCTTTATCTTTGATGTCATTACATCAAAGTCCATTCACAACCACACTCTCAGTCCATGTGATGCCCCCCTCTTTCTTCCCCAGTGACAGATACAGTTCTTCAGAGTTACACATCTATGCATATAAACAGTTTAATCTTTAAATAAATATTTCCCCCTCATTTACCTTTCTATGCTTCTCTGAAATTTTGTGTTTGTAGATTAAATTTTCAGTCTGGTTCTGTTTTGTTTTTGTTTTTGTTTTCAATAGAAATAATTGAATGTCATTTACTTCATTAAAGTTCCATCTCTTCTGAAAGATCATGCTCAGGTTCACTGGGTGGTTAATTCCTGGTTTTAATCCCAGATGCTTTGCCTTCTGAAATATGGTATTCCAGGCCCTCTGATTCTATATTATAGAAGCTGCCAGATTCTGAGTAATCCTTACTGTTGCTCCTTGATATTTGAATAATTTTTGTCCAGCAGCATGTAGTATTTTTTTCCTTGAGATTGTAGTTCTAGAATATTGCAACAATGTTTCTTGTTTTTCCTTGTGGGACCTTTTTTTTCCCCAGAAATGATCAATGGATTCTTTCAAAGAGTATTTCCCCCTCTGTTTCTAGAATATTGAGGTAGTTTTCCTTACTGACCTCTTGTAGAATTTTATCCAGGATCTTTTTTTTTTTGGTCGTAGACTTCAGGTAAGTCAATATTTTTAAAATTGTCTCTTCTGGATTGACTCTTTTGCCAATGGGACATTTCACATTTTCTTCCATTTTTTAATTTTTTTTTTTTTTTTTTTTTTTTTTTTTTTTTTTTTTTTTTTTTTTTTTTAGTTTGCTTAACTAATTCTTATTGTCTCCCAAAGTCATTAGCTTCCATTTGTTGGCTCTAGTTTTTAATGTGTAATTTTCTTTATTTATCTTTTGTGTCTCTTTTTTCATTTGTTTTTTTTTTCTTCTGTTTAAATAGTTGTTTTCTTCAGACAATTTTTTCCTTCCTTTTCCAAACTGTAAATTTCTCATGCATACTCTCATTTCTTTTCTCATTTTTTTCCTACCTCTTTTTTTCCCTTTTGAAGTCTTTTATGAGCACTTCCAAGAAGCTTCTTTGAGCTTGAGACCAATTTATCTCAGTCTTTAAGATTTCTTCTTTGGACATTCTGTCCTTGTCTGAGTTTTTGTTGTCACCATAGTAGCTTTCTATGGTCAAGGATTTTTTCTTTTTCTTGCTCATTTGATTTCCTTTTCTTTTGGTAGTTCCTCTTTTTTGCTTATAAAATGGAACTCTGCTTCTAGAGAGGATGCTGCCCTAAGTTTCCTGTGCACCTCTGAACCTTAGCTTTTAGCACACACCCCTTATGTTTGTAGGGGGTAGCTTTGCCTGTTCTTTTTTTCCCAGAGTTTGCCTTCTGAGCTGGGACTTGAAGTTGCCCCACTGATCTGCTACTGAACCAGGAATAAGGGTCTTACTTGATGATTTGTAGCTTTCCCAGAGTCTATCTGACCTGGGCTAAATACCCTTTTCACCCCAGTGAGACTTACCTTTCTTAATTTTTTTTCAGTCTATGTTAACCTGGAAGGTTTGATTTCATGTAGTTTTTGAGAGAAACTGGGAGAGTTTGAGCAGCTTCTTGGCTCTACTCCTCCACCTTGGCTCCAACCGCAGAGCATTCAATATATGATGGTCTTACTTAATCTTCAATTCCTTGTTCCTAAATGATTGAACTGCCTCTATCTGATTTATTACAGTATGTTTTTTTTTATTAGAAACTATGATTTTTACCTGGTTATTGGTAATAGTAAGGATTCCATTCTATATGTGAATATATGATTTTACAACTCCAACTATAATTATTTCTTTGAAGATAAGTATACATTAGAGTTTACTTTTATAATTTTCTTCTTGGCTATTTCATTTGTAAGTTATTTGTTTTTCTTACAATTAACTTTTGATGTGTTTTTATTTTTCTTTTTATTCATGTAATCCTTATTTTAAAAAAAATCTATCCTTTTTGAGTTTTACTTGCAAATGCAATTTTTTCTTAGCTTGTTTTAGGATTGCATTAAGCTATTTTATTTATTCATTCATTTATTCATTATTCAAAATATTCATTTATTTATTTATTCATTGTTCCAGATTTAGTTACTGAATTGGAGCCTTTTGGTAGGATTAGGCTCTGCCCCGATTTGCACCTTTAGACATGGTTGTAGGTACTATTTGGTCTCCCATTTGTTCCTTTGTATTCCTGTTGTGACCTCCATCTCTGTTTCAGGTTTGACAGATATTTTGAAGTTCAGAATTTTAGGTTTCTCTGAATGCCTTGGCATAAGCTTGTCAGATCTGAGTACTGCTGAGCCATTTTAATCAAAATTCTACTGATAGTGTTGTTATATACTATTTGAGGCTTCCAAAGTCTCATCTCTGTTACTTTCAGCCACTTTTCTGCTTTCTCAGGTAAGACTTCTATACTTGCTACTTCTGGACACTGAGTCTTACCCTCTAAAGGTATTTTTTTTTCTCAAGGTATTTTTTTTTTTCTCATCAAGCTAGTACTCACTTTGGGAACTTGCTTTTCTATTTTACATGATTTTTTTTTTACTTATAATAACTTTTTATTGACAGAACCCATGCCAGGGTAATTTTTTACAACATTATTCCTTGCACTCACTTCTGTTCCAATTTTTCCCCTCTCTCCCTCCACCCCCTCCCCTAGATGGTAAGCAGTCCTATATATGTTAAATATTACATGATTTTTTAATCAAAATTTTAGGCCATTTTTGCATTGTGGTCTAGCTATAACTTGCTATAGTTTTATCTTTGAATCTCTTGCTTCTTATTTAGCTGAGACACTAAAGATAGATTTTATTGGAGGAAATATGAGGCACTTAGATGGTTTGTGTCCCTTTTACAAGGCAATCTTCTTTGCTGGAAATTCTTGAAAATTATACAAAAGCATGGCTCTTTGGTTTTCAAGTTCATATAAATCAGAACTCACCTATAATTTTCATATGAACCAAATAAGGCCAATACTGAGAAAAAAATCCATACAAATAAAAATATTTGAACAACCATTAGGATGTTATATATTCTGTTGTTATATATGCTATTATCGTATAAAATGCCTATTGGCAAAAGAAACCCATAATGACATCTAAATTAACATGATAAAGACAAGAAAAGTTCTCAGAAGATGAGGTTATGTTGCTTCTTGCAACTGCTATTATTATAGTAAAGGAGACATCTAAATTAACATGATAAAGACAAGAAAAGTTCTCAGAAGATGAAGTTATGTTGCTTCTTGCAACTGCTATTATTATAGTAAAGGAGAAAAAATCAATTACAGAATGGCTAAATGAATTGTGGTTTTAACATTATAATTGCATCATAAGAAATAATGAAATTCTAAAGAAACCTAGACATACTCAAATGAAGTAATAGAATATAAGAAAATATTTATATGCTACCTATGATAATTTTTAAAAAATAACTTTGAAGACTCAAGACTCTGGTAAATTCAATGACCAATCAAGATTGCAGAATATATATAGAAGGAATAAGAAAACATTGAAGAAGATCATGGAAACTTGGCAGATTTCCTCCTATCAGGTTAAATCTAATATAAACTTAAAAATTGTATATTGTAGACCTTCATGGCTTCATCTCTAATTTGTCTTTTTATTTCTTTTCATATTGAAGTACTTGTGTTTGTAAATTTCATAATTTAAAAAAAAATGAAATTATGGGATTCTAGAGAAAGGAACATTGATCACATTATGAAGTGACATTTGGCAGCCTGACAGTGGAAAAGAGAAAGGATAACTATTAAAGACACCCTCAATAACTTTTTAAAATTTGCTAAGATTACTTGATACATAACTAAATGACTTTACAAATTTAAATATTCCCTGAGCATATAAGAGCAGCCTAAGCAAACAAGAAAATGATAAATTTTCTTTAGTATGCTCTTTTTAGAAAAACAGAGAGTGTCTATAATACGTTTGAAAGATTTCTACATAAAATGCTTCAAATAAAAAAAAGTATTGGTGTTTAAAAGGGCAAATCATTTATTCATTGAAAAAAACTCAGCTTTCCAGAATGACTCATCCCTAAGGATTTTAGGCTATTTCAAATTTCACTTTTTAGCTTTCTATGCCATTTGAGATTAAGGCTTCACACTGTCTTGATACATTCACTTCCTTGTAATGGTTAACAATATTTCTTTTTTTCCCTTATTTACAGTTGAAAAATGAGTGTTCAGCCATCCTTGGGAAAAAAATCATTGCTATTATAAAATGCCTACTGGCCAAAGAAACCTATAAAGAAAGACATCTAAGTTATCTTGATACAAACAAAAGAAAGCCTCAGAAGACTGGTCTGTATTGTCAGCAACTTCTGGAAGTCAAGTAAAAAAAAGAAAAAGAAAAGAAAAAAAAAAGAAAAAGATTGGGGATTCTTCAGCACAATACATATTAAGATTATAGTTGTGTCCATTTCGAACATGTGTGGAATTTTAGATTACAACAGTCATGAGTGAGTTATTAATATGAAGGAATGCCAAAGTTCAGGATAAGACCAGGGCTGTTAATTCATAGCACACATCAGGCAATATAAAATATTGCTATTGATTATTGAGTATATTTATTAGTAAACAAAACTTGGCATCTGAGTGCCCTATTACATTTTATAATACATCTTAAAACAAAAACACCAAAAAAAACCAGAAACAAAAACAAAAAAACAAGGTTATTAGTAGACCAGTTAATATAATTAAATGATACAATTTGCAAAATAAGAAACCATTAAATGATTGTAAATGGATTATGGAGAAGAATAATTATGCATAGTCACATGACATTGTATTCATATCTTTGTAGTTCTGTAAAATAATAGCCTTTTTCTCTTGCCTTTGACAAGAGAATGCTTATTGTTTAAAGATAATGGTGATTGCTTCCTATCCTTTTATATCTCATAATTTAAGATATCCCAATTCATGGCTTCTTATCTTTTTTTCCTTTATGACTGAGTTTTTATTTTAATTTTTAATATTTCACATATTCAAATAAAGATAAATGAAATGAAAAATATAGAAAGATATAAATATAAAATTTTTCTTTACCCTATATTAGCAAATTTTAATTTTTTTAATCCTTGAAGTTCTTTATTTGATTTGTTTTTAATTATATCTTAATCATATTGTGAAAGAAAATATAAAGAAAAAAAAATCCACTATATTTCAATCTACATTTAGATTTCATCCATTTTTTGTTTTTTGTTGTTTTTGTAGATGAATAGCATTTTTCATCCGAGGTACTTCAGAATTATCCTGGATCTTTGTGTTTTGGGGAATAGTAATCCATTTACAATTGATCATTTTATAATATTGTTGCTACTGTATTTGCTATTCTTCTTATTCTGCTCTTTCATTTTGCATCAGGTCATGCAAATCTTTCCATGATTTTTGAAAGCATCCTGCTTATTTCTTACAGCAAATTAATGTTCAATCACAATTATATACATCAACTTGTTCAACCATTACCCAATTGCTGGGGATACCCCATATTTTCAATTCTTAGCTACCACAAAAATTGGTGCCATAAATATTTTTGTAAATATAAGGATTTTATCTTTTAAAAAAAAAAATCTTTTGAGGATACAGACTGAATAGTGATATGGCTGGGTCAAAGAATATGGACAGTTTGGTTGCCCTTTGAACATAGTTCTAAATTGCTTTCCAGAATGGTTGTATTGGTTCACAACTCTACCAACAGAGAATTAGTGTCATAATTTTCTCACATCCCCTCCCATAATTATCATTTTCCTTTTCTCTCACATTTAGCCAATCAGAAAAAAAATGTGAATTGTACCTCAAAGTTGGTTTAATTTGTGGTTCTCAAGTCAATAGTTATTTAGAGCATTTTTTCATATTAATATAGATATCTTTGATTTCTTTAACTTAAAACTGTTTATATCCTTTCATCACTTAGCAACTGGGGAATGATTCATATTCTTATAAATTTGAATCAGTACTCTATATATTCAATAGATAAAGCCTTTTCCAGAAAATCTGTAAATTCCCTTCCTCTCCCAGCTTTCTGTTTTCCTTCTAATATTGGTTACATTGTACAAAATCTTTTTTTTAATTTCTAGTAACCAAAATTAACAATTCATATCTCACAATGCTTTCAATCTCTTTCTTGGTAATATGCTCTTCTTATTCATAGATTCAAATGGTAAGTGATTTCATGCTCCCCTAATTTGCTTATGGCATCACCTTTAATATCTAATCTTGTTCTATAGTGTGAGGTTCATTTTCTATTTTTATAAAAGAGAGAATAGAAAGAAGGAAGGGGAATGAATGAAAGGAGGAATGATAGAAGGAAGATAGATGGGAAGGTATAAAGGAGAAAAGGAATAAAGGAAAGAAAAAAGGAAAGTTGGGAAGGAAAAAATAAAAGAAGAAAGAAGGCAGGGAGACAGAGAAAAAACAAAGGAAAGGAGAAAAAAGCAGAAAGGAAAAAGAAAGGTGAAAATGGGCAAAGGAAGAAAAAAATAAAAGGATGAAGAAATGAAGAGAAGAAAATGGGAAAGGAGAAAGAAATGGAGGAATGTAGGGAAGGAGAAGACAAAGATGGAAGGAGGGGAAAAATACTTCATTTTGTTTTTAGGCCAGCAAAGTTATGACATTAAAACATATGCATGACTTTTTCCCATTATTTGCATCTTAAAAATCATACATTTTATACAAATACATACAAACTTTACTTTGCTTCTATTTTTATAGACATATTGAATACTATACCTGAAAGAAAACTATTCTAATCTCAACATTTTTCAAATGTGGACACTGAAAATCAGAGAAATATAAAAATTACTCAAGATTATATAAGCAAATAATGGTAGCTATTATAATCTTTGATACTATATAAAATACTTTCCAAATAAGATTTATGCAGTAGATAGTACAGATCATATTATTTCCATTTTATTAAGAGAAAAATGATCCTGTGTTATGTGCCTATTTTCATAGGTCTACTAGGAATATCAGGTAAGTGCTTGAACAAAGGCTTTCTCCAGAACTCCATAGAAAGCTGTATTACCCCTTTTTTTCTAATTTTGTTTGCAACAGTAATTTTAAAGCTTTCTTCTAAATATTTCAAGTTTATAGTGAAGAATTTTATATAAAAAGCTATTGTGCTGAATGAACATTTCCACAAAGAAATAATCTATTGATTCAATAAATGATAATGGATAGCATCTAAAAATTCATCATATTCCATTAAGCCTTTTTAATTCTCCTTTCATAGATATCTTTCAAAATTTTGAAGTTAATGAAAGGTCACATTAATTTTTGAAGTCATTGTGCCTACCCATATTGCAAAAAGGCAACACAATGGGTGGTGGAAAGATATGTTGTGAAAACAGATTCAGGTTAAATTAGTTGTAGTGTTTAGAAGAATAGTTTTGCTTTAATTTGATTCTGTATGGGGTTTTTGTCTTTTTTTTTTTTTAAGACTTAATACTTGTGTTGATTGCCTGCTTTTTCAGAGTAATTACAAAGTAATTTCCTTTGAAAAGTGTCTGTTTATATCACAAGTAGCAGCAGGTACTGTGTAATTCATACTCAGTGTTTCTTTCCTCTCAGAGATGCCTCTGGAAAATGTTAACTAAATATTTTTTAAAAGAAAAAAGCCAACCAATCCATTAAAAAAAAATTTGGCCAAAACCAAAATTTTGAATATTAATAGATTGAATTATAATTCTTCCCATTCCCCTTCCCCCAATCTTCCTTGTAAAAGTGAAGCACACTCATTAGACCTATCTGAAGAACTACTTTATTCCTACGATTATATTTTTAATAGCTTTTTATTTACAAATATATGCATAGATAATTTTTCAGCATTGACAGTTACAAATCCTTTTGTTCCAAATTTTTCCCTCCTTCTCCCCACCCCTTCGCTCAGATGGCAGGTTGACCAATACATATTAAATATGTTAAAGTATAAGTTAAATACAATATATGTATACATGTCCAAACAGTTATTTTGCTGTATAAAAAGAGTCAGACTTTGAAGTAGCGTACAAATAGCTTGTGAAGGAAATCAAAAATGCAGGTGGACAAAAATAGAGGGATTGGGAATTCTATTTAGTGGTTCATAGTCATCTCCTAGAGTTCTTTTGTTGGGTGTAGCTAGTTCAGTTTATTACTGCTCTATTGGAACTGATTTGGTTCATCTCATTGTTGAAGTGGGCCACGTCCCTCAGAATTGATCATCATATAGCATTGTTGTTGAAGTACATAATGATCTTCTGGTCCTACTCATTTCACTCAGCATCAGTTCACGTAAGTCTCTCCAGGCCTTTCTGAAATCATCCTGTTGGTCTTTTCTTACAGAACAATAATATTCCTTAATATTCATATACCACAATTTATTCAGCCATTCCCCAATTGATGGACATCCACTCAGTTTCCAGTTTCTAGCCACTACATAGAGGGCTGCCACGAACATTCTTGCACATACAGGTCCCTTACCCTTTTTTAAAATATTTTTGGGATATAAGTCCAGGAGAAACACTGCTGGGTTAAAGAGTATGCACAATTTGATAGCTTTTTGAGCATAGTTCCAAACTGCTCTCCAGAATGGCTGGATGTATTCACAATTCCACCAACAATGTATCAGTGTCCCAGTTTTCCCACATCCCCTCCAACATTCTGCATTATCTTTCTGTCATTCTAGCCAATCGGACAGGTATGTAGTGATATCTCAGAGTTTTCTTAATGTGCATTTCTCTGATTAATAATGACTTGGAGTATCTTTTCATATGGCTAGAATAGTTTCAATTTCTTCATCTGAAAATTGTCTGTTCATATCCTTTGACCATTTATCAATTGGAGAATGACTTGATTTCTTATAAATTAAGAGTCAATTCTCTATATATTTTGGAAATGAGGCCTTTATCAGAACTTTTGATTGTAAAAATGTTTTCCCGGTTTATTGCTTCCCTTCTAATCTTGTCTGCATTAGTTTTGTTTGTACAAAAACTTTTCAATTTGATATAATCAAAATTTTCTATTTTGTGATCAATCCTTTCCACAGGTCTGAGAGGTAAACTATCTTATGTTCCTCTAATTTATTTGTAATCTCATTCTTTATGCCTAGGTCATGAACCCATGTTGACCTTATCTTGGTGTACAGTGTTAAGAGCAGGTCAATGCCTAGTTTCTGCCATACTAATTTCCAATTTTCCCAGCAATTTTTGTCAAACAGTGAATTCTTATTCCCCAAGGCTGGGGTCTTTGGGTTTGTCAAACACTAGATTATTAATGTTATTGACTGTTTTGTCCTTTGAACCTAACCTATTTCACTGATCAATTAATCTATTCCTTAGCCAATACCAAATGGTTTTAGTAACTGCTGCTTTATAATATAATTTTAGATCTGGTTACAGTTGGGCCACCTTCATTTGAATTTGTTTTCATCAATTCTCTTGAAATTCTTGACCTTTTGTTTTTCCATATGAACTTTGTTATTATTTTTTCTAGGTCATTAAAAAAGTTTTTTGGGGAGTCTGATTGGTATAGCACTAAATAAATAGATTAGTTTAGGTAGTATTGTCATCTTTATTATATTTGCTCGTCCAATCCAAGAGCATTTAATATTTTTCCAATTGGTTAGATCTGACATTATTTGTATTTGTACCTGCCCCTGAAAAAGCCCCATACTGTAGAATGTAGCTGCAGGGCTGTGTTACAGGTCAGATGTTGTTAGGTTCTGATGTTTTTTAGAGTACCCTCTGTTTTAGGCTTTAATTTCTCTGCCAGTTTACTGCTTTGTAATCAAGCCAGAGCAGTTAGCATCTCTATAACTTCTCTTGCCACAGAGATCACTCCCGCCCCTGGTCTGCTCAGGACACTAGTCTCTCCTATCTCTCTGCCCTGGCTGGTCTGTTCCCGCCCCTCAGGACAAACCTGCTCTGGCGATCTTCCAGATCATCTTTGACTAGTAAATTGTGTGCTTCTAATCTTCATGAATTTTACTAGTCAAGTGCTATTTTTGAGCTGAATTTAATAGTTGGTTTTGATGGCATGAGAGGAACTTAGAAAGTCCCATGTGCCCTTCCCCGCCATCTTAGCTCCGCCCCGCCTCCCCCCATGATTATATTTTCATAGAATGGTTTGATTTGGCTACATTTATGATTTAAAATTCTAGCCTTTTCCAATGCTCATCTCAAGTATTACTTCCTACATGAATCCTTGAAATTTCCATCAAGTGCTCTAGAAATATTTGTATCTACTTTGTATTTATTTGAATCTCCTTATTTTTTCACATATTTGCCGCAAGAGAATACTTTATTTTAATTTTAATATTTTAAATAACATACCCAGCATATATCAGATGATGGGGAAAATTAAGTAGTTTCTCAACCTAAACCATTAACAACAAACATTTTTTGCTAATAAAACAGCCTTTCACTGTATATCTAGAGATGGTTCTGTTCTTATTCTATCTCAGTAACTATCATATACAATAAAGCAGTTCCTAAATAGACAATCTGCTTATCATTCCCAATACATTTATTCCTTAATAAATTCATATAACTTATATTTGTATGTCACACGATGTCTTGAGTGATTCAAGGTGATGCTATATGTAATTTACTCCAACAAAGAATGTTATTTTAACCAATTACCCCACAAAGTAAGTGATAATTGAGCATATTTTTGGTTATTATTTGCATGGTCATTATAATCTTGATTAACAAGGGAATTTGTCATTATATATATTTGTAATCAGCGTTTTAGAAAGAGAAGTTTCAGCATTGGTGGATAATCTAATAATTCTCTCTTTATGGTACTTTATATTTTGCAACTTACCTTTGTTTGGTTGGTTGATCTTTCTTCTCAAAGAGGACCAAAATTACATCTCTGTGTTAGAATCAAGTTACACTGTATCCCATTGCTCCTGATAAGAATAAGAGGAGTTCAGAATGATCTGTAACAGGTCAGACACAAATGGTCCTCATAACGATTTGGAATGGATTCTTTAAATTTGTGCATCTCACATTTATTTTGAGCTGCCACAATTTTATTTTGCTTATAGAGCACAGCACCCTTTGATATACCACACAATGCTGGGTATTCTTTTATCAAGGTCACCCATGCCATTCAATCAATTCCAAGTTTCTTCAAAGAGACCTTGAAATGTTCTTATTTTGCCCCTTCTGATTACCATGTGAGCACCTTTCTTGCATGAGCTCTTTGGAAAATAGTTTTTTCGGCAAGGATACTTTTGGCATTTAAATAATGTGTATAGTCAATCAGAGTTACACTCTGCAAAAATATCTCAAGAGGGATTCAAGATGATACCACATATAACTGACTCTAAGAAGCAATGTAACTCCTTCCTCCAAAGTTAGTAATAATTAAGCATATTTTGGGTTTTTATCTGTATGACCATTATGAAAGTTTGAATTCTTGGCAATTTGGCTCAAAGAAGGACCTAAGTATCTAGTACTATATCTTGCTAGGTGATCTTCAGAATCTTCCTAAGAAGCAATTCAGTTTTCTGCTATGGCCCTGTTATACTGCTCAAGTTTCACAGCCATAAAACAATGAAGTCAGCACAATAGTTTTTTAGGTCTTCAGTTTGGTAGGATCAAAATCCTTCAGATTCACCCAAATATTTAGCTGGATTTGGCAATGCATCATCAATATGTACATCCCTAGAAAGTATACTGTAAAAGTAAGTGAAGTTATTTATAGTATTCAAAACTTCATTTGCTATAACCAAAGGATGGCATGGCCCTGACTGGTAGAGCACTTAAGTTTTCTTGATGCTAATTATTAGACCAAAATTAGTACAAGCAATAGAAAATTGATCCATATGCTGATGTAAACTTTGTCAGACCCCTGTGTAGAGCTCACTGAATGAACAGATGAATATGAGAGTCTCTGACAATAACATGAAATTATTTAGATATATCAGAGAATCTCTACAGTAATAGTCCTAATGTAATCAGTAAAGGGTTGAGGTTGTGGTAGCATATATTACAGGCTCTGACAAATGAGAAACTGATCTAACCTGATCATTATGTAGATTAATAGTGCCATGCCAGCGTTTTTATTGCTGAGAAACAGAACACAAATCTATGTTGCAGTCTGATCATACTATATGAAGTTTTCATTTTGCATGCACTAATAATGTGCTATAACTTACTAAGAGAATTCAATATTAAGTGATCCTTGTTTATATCATAAACAATATTTATGTCAATGAAAGATATCTTCTATAGTAATCTCAAGACAGTTATTAATGTCAGAATTATAAAAATAAACAAACAAAAAACTACAGTGGGGTTGTTTAGTTAATTCTCATTCATCATTATTTGATCTGTGGTATATCAAAATACCTTAATAAAAAAAAAAAACACAACCCCCCAAAAAAATTTTTTTTAAAACCTCTTACAATGATTTTACTGTGTTATTCAAAAAATAGAGAAATTATTTTTGGTTTGGAAAAATGTTAATGAATCCTTTCACCAATGTTGTATTAAATTAAACAGTCCTTTTCTGGAACAGAATATATCTAGTACAAAAGAAATAAAAGAGACAGTTATGGAAAAAAATTAGCTAATGGCTAAAATTATTGAATTTCATTAAATTTTAAAACTATTAGGTGGTGTTCACAGTTCATATATATTTGTATTATAGAAACTAGAATTTCCATGAGAATAATATTCATGTAATGAGTTGATTTAAATTTATTCTAAGTGTGTTATCAGAAATATTGCACCTAATAAAGTCATGACATAATTGATTTGATATGGTGGTGAATTGGGAAATCATATAACTGATGTTATTTAAGAATCATGTAAAAGATAAACCTGTAACCAAATGTCTTCCAATACTAACATTTCCAGTTAACCAAAGGGTAGATATAAGTAGGCTGCAATAGGATATTGATGACATGTTATGTGAGAAGTTCAAAGTATATCAACTACACTTATAAAAAGAGAGCCAAGTCAAGGAGAAAAAATGAGAGATATCAGATGTACTACACTTTGAGAGATATTGGGGTCCTCAAATAGCAAGCTGAAAGCCTCTCCCAATTGAATCAATTATAAATAAAGAATTTATTGCACAGAAATGGAAATACATAGATTCAATGTGTATATATATATATATATATATATATATATATATATATGTATATATGTGTGTGTTTGTGTGTGTGTGTATGTGTGTATGGTTATATATATGCATATATGTTTGTATGTGTGTGTGTGTGTGTGTGTGTGTATATATATATATATATATACACAAATATGCAGAATTATATAAAGTACTGAGTTCCACCCCTGACTTCTATTAAGAAGATATTCTCTATCCTGATATATTTTCTAGACAACAATGTCAATTTGATTGAGTTATAAAACTAATCAATCAACAAACATGATGTGTAAACAGAATTGTTGACATCCTGATAGGCAAATATATTTGATTTAAGAAAGGGGAAAAACATGATTGACTAAGCAATTAAAGTAGTCACATTTCTTATATTCTTATATTTTAAAAATTTCAGCAAATTTCCAGAATGTCCAGACCATTGGTGGAATATTTAATTTTGGCATAAAGGAATCAAGTTCTAGTCAAGTACTTGACAGAGAGAATTACTCTTTGAAGGGGAAGAGAATTATGTCTATGTGTCTCTATCTATCTTTCTATCTCTCTTTCTCTCCCTCTTTCTGTCCCCCTTCATCTCTCTCCCTGTTTCTCTGTCTCTTTGTTTCTCTCTCTCTCTGTCTCTGTCTCTTTTTCTCTTTCTTTCTCCCCCTCCCTTTTTCTCCCTCTCTCTGTCTCTGTCTCTCTTTGTTTCTCTCTGTCTCTGTCTCTCCGTCTCTTTCCCCATTCCCCATTTTGCTAATATTTGTTACTTCTCCCTTTCTCCACCTCTTTCTCTTTTCTTCCTGCTTTTCTTATGGAGGTAAAAATAATGATTATTTAAAATCATCAGAGAGCTAAAATTAAAGGTAACTTCATGAGCACATATGGGCTTCTTGAATTCGCTGGGGGAAGTAGGACAGTATTGAAGAAAGTGAAGCTAAAGAATGTAAAAGAATACATTGTTAAGATTTGCAATTTATTCTTGTGTTTTATGTGTTCACTACAATTGTGCTGCACTAATTTTGGGTTAAAGATGTAGCTCAGTACTCCTAGAAACCTTGTATCTATAGAGGAAGTTGGTCTGCTTGATTGAGGACTGGGGTAAGGGGGAAGAGAGGAAGAGGGTGTAATTTTATACTGACAATTTTTACTATCCTACCTTTGTAAATAACTTCACTAAAAACTAATTAATGTTACTGATTGATAATTAGTATGAATGATAAAATTACTAGAAACATAGCTGCTCCAGAAATGCTCCTGATTAAGAGGAGCAATTAACTTTATCAATACAAATGGGATTTTAGGAAGTAGCTTCAGAGGGGTGTTAAGAGAAACAATATAGGAGGAAGCCTTACTCAAATTTATTTTGGTTAATGAGCATGACCTTATTGGATGTAACAGGACTTTATTAAAAAAAAAAAAAAAGGTAGCAAACCTAGTGTTAAAATCTAGATTTCATCATAAGAACCTACTTACAGGATTATGGGCAAATCACACAACTATTTTAGCTTCAGTACCTTACATGTGGACCCAGGAGGTAAAAAGGGGCTTGTCCTCTGAGGCAAGAGGCTGTGTCTGGGAGGAGTTAAAAGAATTGCTAGAGGTTTCTTGAGATATCAAGGGGTGTGTCCTCTTGCTAGATCTCCTGCTGAGAAGCTAAACTAACTCCAGAAATCTCCCTTCTGGGGTTCCACCTGCGTAATTCTGAATGAACTGGGCACAGGACAATCCCAGAAGAGAAGCAGCATAAATAAACAGCCTTGAGCAGAACTCACTCTCTTGTGCTCTTGCTTCCTGCAAGTGGGAGTACCCACTGAGAGGATGACTGAATAAAGACAGAATGTTTGCACCTCCTAGTCAGTCTGTCTTGTGTGATCCGGGTTGGAACCTGAAGGCAGATGAGCTAGCCTAGTTGTGGCCACTAAAAGGTGAGCATATAGATCAGGCAGTGGGCTGGGACAAAGAACATCGAGAACAAGAACAGCAACAACAACACAGAAGGTTATCATAATGACAATTTCATATCATAGTAGAAATAGCACAGCCACAGAATCAGAAGTAAGTTGGAGTCCCAATTCTGTCACTAACTAGTTTTGTGTTCTTAGGAAAATAATATGTGAAGTTTAGCCCTAAACTTCTTCATCAGATTTTATCAAGATACATTACTTTGTTTATGACAATGAATTTACTTCTTTGCATTTTTGAAGCTTAAGGGTGATGGGTGATATTTCATAAAAGCACTTTGAGAAACAGATTTTATTATTATATAACTTTCCCAATATCTCTTCTGAAATAGTTTTCTTAGCCAATGCCTAATGTATAAAAATTTTGGTTGCTAAAAAATTCTAATAGATTTTCATCATTCCTCATAGTTTAATATAAATAATTTGTTATATGGGGTTTAAGACAATAAAATTGATGACTTCAGTAGTGTTTTTCCCCTCAGTTTATAACATGTCAACTTTAATAACTGATATCACATACTTAATAACACATACACGTATGACATAGCAATTGAAGATTAGTATAAGGGACCCCATTGGAGAAATAAAGCAAAATAAGAAATTCTTACTATTTTTGGATTGTTTAAAATACAATTTTGGTTGTTTGATTTTTGAATTTATAATTAGATAGATCCACTATTCATTTTCCCTCATGAAATTTGTTGTGTTACTGTTCTAGGGGGCATTAGGGAAAATGTTTGAAAGTGACTTTTATTCACACAGAGAGGGGAAGCATGAAGCTGGAGCCACAGACCACCATTCTTCTTTTCTGAGATTGGGATATGAGGCTAGAATTATATATGTCTACTCTGTTAAATATTATTAGTCTAGGGAATATTATTGGGTTCAAGCTAACTTTTGTTGATGCAATTTGTGGAAAAGTAGGAACCCAATTTTTATATCCAGGATTTGACCCATTTTCCACCAATTAATGGACTCAAAATGAATACACATAACAAATAGAAAGGAAAATGCATTTATCCAAATTGGTAGCAAAAGATAAATCAAAGCAGATATACAAAGCAGATATGAGAAAATATAGCAGATAATATGAGTACTCCTCTCATATCTTCCCAGAGTCTTTTGTTTTCCCTAGCAAAATGATGTGGATTGATCTCTTCCATGTTATTCCTCAAATTTGGAAGTCAGAAGCACCTAAAGCAGCCCACAGGTTGAAGAGCATTGAAGACACCTTGAAGCTTGAATAATTCCAATGGAGCCTGAAGAAGACTTGGGAATCTTCTGCTCTCTGGCCAACTCAGCCCCACTTTTTATACCAAATGACTATTTTTTTTCATCCTGAACTGTGAACTATGATTCTGTCATTTTAGAGCTTTCATTGAGGGGCAGGAGCAGAACACAAGCCCCAAGAATATTTACCTGAACCCAAGAGAAATAGGGACTACTTGCACAAGTGAAATAGAACACAAGACCTGTCCTAGAAGTCTCTGTTTGTTGCTTTTTGTGTTGGATTTTCATCTTTCATTAAACTTAGGAGAGCAGAATCAATGGTTTTAGTACCCACAATGCTCCATCTAAGCACAGAAGAGAAGTAGCAGCTCAGATCCACAGCAAATTTCTTCAAATATGTATAGTATCAAAACTATCATATAGAGGGAATAATTCAGGCCCTAGTAGTAGCAGCCACAAAGTGAAGTAGATCCACTGTTAGGATATAAAGGACAGTGGGGACAAAGTTCATTAATTCTGGAGCAAATGGAAGGATGAAATAGCAGGAAAGAAAGATTAGGCCTCAGTGATAGTAGACAGTACTGGCCATGGGCGCAGATGCAGGCTTCATTGGCAGTAGAGAGTAAAATATCAATCTTCCACTGGATGTGGAAGACAAATGACATAAGAGTAGATATCAATATGTGCAAAGTCAAAAGAAAAGCCTTCTGTATCTTCTTACTTATAGTTGGTCCTTTCATACTGGAGCTAGTCCAGTATTTAGTAATCATTGTATAATTCTTCTCAGGTGGAAATTGGAGAACCAAAGTATAGAATTTTTAGGATTGCTTTCTAGTTACAAGAAAACAACAACAATAAACAAACATGTATTTTCAAAATCTATTAAAGAAGGTTAGCAATTTTTCATATAATTCTCATCATTTTGTGCTGCTCCTTCTCTGGGTCTTTAAGGGAAGGTATGATCCTGGCTAGTAAGTTTCTTCCAAGTTATTTTTCAGTCATATTCTACTCTTTGTGACCTCATTTGGCAAAGATATTGGAGTGGTGTGACATTTCCTTCTCCAGCTCATGAGGGGAACTGAGGCAAACAGGGTTGAGTGATTTTCCTAGGATCTTATAGTATTAAACTTATACTAATTACCTTATACCAGATGTGAACTCAAGAAAAGAAGTCTTCCTGATTCTAAGCCTGGTGCTGAGACCAGTCTCATGTACTAGGGAATAAGACCTGTGTAGTTGTTCAGGGTAAATGTTCCAGACATGATGAGGATCAGTGACTATTCAGGAATTATTATCTTTAGTTTTGATGCTGCTTTTTACTATTACTTTTTTAGATTGAAAAACCTAATAAGAATAGAAAGATTTAACATCATCTACCAAATGAAACTATTTGGGTAGAAGTGGTAGACTAGAAAGACTTAATATCACCTACCAAATGAAAGTGTTTGGGTAGATTCTTCCTGAGATTCCTTTAAATTCAGACATGTCTTCAGGAAAATGCTCTATTTTTTTGTTTTTGTGATTATTGATGTTGTTAGTTTTATTTTTACTATTAGTGCAACCTACACTAGGCCAAAGATGACCACTATTAGATCAGAAATAATTTAAGTGCTTAAGATTTCACAGAATATCTTAAAGGCTATACAAATTGGATTTTAATAGGTTTATCTAACCCATTCCCTATTCAAGATAGGCTAATTTACTTTACTACTTAAAAGGTACTTAATACATCCTCCTTGGAATCTTGATAGGTAAAGGTGATTATGACTTGGCTTCCTGAGGGCAAAAGAGCCATTAGTAGATCTTGGTAGATGGAACAAAATACTCAAATCAGGCTAGGAATGTAACTTTAATGAGTTAACTCAAACTGTCCTAAATAATTATCCTAGTTGAATAACCTTTTATTAGGGCTAAGTAATACTTTGACTGACTTACAAATGGCTCATTTTGTACTAGTACAGAAAGGTAGGGCAGGGCAAGTAAGAAAAAGAAAAGAAAAGAATATAAAGGAAGGGAAATTTCTTTGTTTTCTTATCTAAAGAATATAGACTTGTAGGAGTAACAACCATTGTACTTGGGAAACTGTGCTTCCTCCTTTTCTTTTACATGTTGCTCTTGTCCACTACGTTTTAGATATTATATTTTCAGTGACATATTTCTGCTTGTCTTCTTTCTTAAGGTTCATTTTAATGTTCTCCCATATGGATCAGCCAATGTTATTTTGGTCAATAATATTCTGACAATTGATGTGTCAAACTCCTTATTTAAATTATGATATGGCATTTTGCCTCCCCCTGAAAAATTGTTTTCAATTCAATCTTACTAAATGAGCATAGTGCAGATGACAATGAAACTTGGAGAATCGTACCTAAGTAAGCAAAGAAATTCCAATTAGAAAATGAAATATATTTCAAGGGAAATAGCTGAAAGACTATCATTTTAAATGTAGACTGGACAAAATATTAAAAGGAATATTGTAATGACAGCATTGAATTGGCAAGAGAATGTGGTTGACAACTTAATAAGTCCTATCATCTCCAATTTAATGATTCTGTACAGGAGACAACTTCATCTACAGAATAGGAAAAAAGATAGGAAAAAAAAAATAATAGGCTAAGTCACGCCATGCACATAGAAACCAGCCTGGAGCTAAGACTAATTCACAGATTTGGAGTGTAAAAATACTAGAATAAGGAAAATATATTTGAAGATACTGCTTTTTATGTTTTTATCCTTGAAATTTAATTCATTCTACCTATTTCAAGTATAATCTCCTCTTCTATTTTGGCATTTTCTTTTGTTTGGGATCTTCAAAGTAGAGAAAAGAAGTCTAGTGGATAGAAGAGCCACTATTCCTTAATAATTTAAGGTGTTATTCAACTGAGTATTGGGGAAAAAAAAAAATTAACTTTTAAGTACAGCTAGCTGCCATAGTGTATGGAATACAGCTAGATGCCATAGTGTATATAGAATGCTGGGTGGGGAGTCAAGAAGATTACTGTTCCTGAATTCAAATCTGGCCTCTGATATTATATGTGTGACACTGGGAAAGTCACTTAATCCTGTTTGTCTCCATTTCCCCATCTGTGAAATGAGCTAGAGAAGAAATGGCAAACCATTGCAGTATCTTTGCCAAGAAAACCTCAGATGGGGTATATAACTGAACAACAATAACCATAACAACAACAACAACAACTAATGACAAACACCTTCCTACTTCTTCTGCTAAGCAGTACTTAGGGGAAGTTTACAGAGAAATTTATAGAAATTGTCCCGGGGATAAAAGAGACACATTTTGGAATTCTCTCAACTTTACTATTTTGTACAGTAGAGAAAGTTCCAAGAGTAAGAAGACTTTGGTTTTCTTATTCTATCCTTTCTTCACTCTTCACATCATGGCAGAGTGATACATAAATGGAAAACTTTTTCTGTCTTAAACACATTGATATATATTTACTAATCTTTTGTCATATCATAGTAAATAGTATAAAGATGAATGTTAAGAATAAAATAACTAGCATTGCTATAGTGCTTTAAGGTTTTCAAGGCACTTTACATATATTACATCATTTGATTCTCATACTAACTCTGTGGTTTAGATGCTATTATCCTAATTTTACAGGTGAGGAAATTGCAACTGATAGAGGTTAAATAAATTGTCCAGGATCACATAGCTAATAAGTATCTGAGGCTGGATTTGACCTCTAGTATTCTTGGGTCCAGATCCATTTCTTCACTCATCGTCATGCCTAAATCAATTGTGCTGGATTTAAGTTACTTGATTAATGTGGATAGACTCCATGTCTTAGTAATCATGGGCAAAATAATACAAAGAGTATAAAGAATAATATGAAATGACAAAAAACCTGCATTTTCAGAAGTTCATGATTGAAAAAAAAATGCTTCTTCCTTCCTTCCTCCTTTCTTCTCTTCCTTCCTTCCTCCCGCTCTTCCTTTCTTTTCTTCCTCCCTTCCTTCTTCCCTCCCTCTCTTTCTTTCCTCCCTCTCTTTATTTTCTCCCTCCCTCTCTCTCTCCTCCCTCCCTTCATTCCTTCCTTCCTTCTTACCTTCTTGCCTTCCTTCCTTCCTTCCTTCCTTCCTTCCTTCCTTCCTTCCTTCCTTCCTTCCTTCCCTCCTTCCTGCCTTCCTTCCTGTCTGCCTGCCTGCCTGCCTTTCTTTCTTTCCTTCCTTCCTTCCTTCTTTCTTTCTTATTTACTCATCCTCCACTTGAAAATTGTTTTATTATCCTGACTTCTTCCCTCAGATATTACAAAATTGTAAAACATGAAGAAAATGTTGGAATGTGCAACAGAAGATTGATTCATTAAAAAAATAAACAATAGCAAATTTTATTTAATTTATATTCATGCCAGTCAGATGGCATGCAATTTTTAGAAGAAAAGCTGTTGCCATAATAATTCATATTAATATTTTCTGCATTTAATTCAACAAAGATTGGTGTACACAAATTAAAGATAAAACACAAACTAGGGAAAGTATTTCCCAGCTGAATGTTCATGGGTTCATTGAGAATAATTCACTGAATTGCATATTGTTTAGAAGAGTTATATTATTCTAAGCTAGAGTTAGCAAAAATTATCAATGATACCACAAAAAATCTTTGAAATGATTAAAGTACCTTTGTGCAAGAAAAAAAAAAATGTCATTTTTTTTGGGTGGGAATGCAGAAATGGAAAAGAAAGTGTTAATCTTTCATAAATTCTCATATCTATAAACATCATAAAACTTAATTTGAAGATAATGTCTCCTTTTCTAAACTTCTAATAAAGTATACTGATGAATAATCTACATTATGAGACATGGACATGTATATGTTTTCAATAATTTTAGAATAAAAAAAGGATGCACAAAACTCTAATGTTAAATGGGGGAAAGGTATGTTATGTTTTTATGTTTTGGTTATGTATATTGATTCCCTGAAATTACTATCTATGTATATTCAAATGCGATAAAGTAGTTATAAAAGTTCTAGCCCATTTTCCTGTCAAAGTCTTTATTTCTTTTAAAAGACAAAGGAAATTAGTCTCTTTAAGACATTATATGACTGGACTGTTAAACCCATTCCAATGGTCTATCAGCTCATTTGATTTTTAGCATCTCTCTAAAATCCTTGCTTTGAATGTTCCCAAGTAGTTTTTCTAATATTGGAATTAGTGAATTGTCATCTATGCTTTGTATCTACATTTTGCCATTGCCTATATATTTTTAAGTCTCTGAAATACATTACTTATAGTGTGAAATGAAAAATATTTAATTTATATGGCTGGTCATCAAGCAGCTATATTCAAAAGCAGGATTTCTCAATGAACTCTGAGCATTATTGAGACATCCTGAAGCTGCTTTGAGATTCATTAATGATAGAGTAATATAATAGGATATCAATATATTTATTCATAGTATCAAGGTTACTAAAATACATTTATAAATATGTTAAGAAATTTATAAACAATAGGAAGAGAAGAAAATTAGACATGCAATTCATGCAAAAGTATATTTATTTGTTTCCACATAATCAATTTGAAAATGATAAAAATGCATAATTAGACAATTCAAGTCAGAGGCAACTTTTCAAAGTATAAGGTGATGAGTATTGAATAGAAATTTAGAAACACATGTAATAAAATATTTATTTTTAAATTAGTCTTAACTCCTTTGCCCCAATAAGGATCATTTATTAAAATATCTGCTTAGATAATACAGAATTGTATATATCATGGTAGCCCTCCTTCCTCCTTCATCCCTCCACTAAGACCAAGGACTCAGGCTGATTCCAAGGTCTTCCAGAGAGCTAGTCCAGACACTACATTTGAGAAACTGAAAGAAACACACTATATTTTGAGGCTCTGGACTTAAGAACCTACACTCAGCAGTTTGATTGATGCAATTGTAAGCTCAGTGGAGGAGTCCCTGTGACCTGAAAATAGGATAATTATAAAAATAGACAAATAGGAAATTTTGGTAAGGGTTAAACTAGTCATTTCATTTTTCAGCTGAAATGGAGCAAATTCTAAGAAAAGAGCCTCCCCTACCCCAAGTGAAGCATGTAAAATGCATAGTTAAATTAATAAAGAAGCAAAATATGTGGGTAACTTAGAAGCAGATCACTGGACTTTTAAATATATTAAAATTCACATTTCCTTGGCTATCTAAGGAAGAAAAATTAGAGCCAGATATGTGGGAGCTAATGGGAGAGCGACTAATTGAATATTATGAAGCTATGGGTCCTGATTCAATTTCTGAGGAAACATTCCTTATGTACAATATAATACAATTAGCTTTAAAGAATCCCACAAGTTCTTTAAAAAAAAAAAAGGAAAAGTTTTAAGGTGGATAGCCAGACAAGGAAATGTGAAGAGAAAGATCAGGAGGGGGATGGTACTGACAACACAGCTAGAGGGCATAGCAAGTTCGACCAAATTAAGTATCTTAAGTACCGTGCTGATAAATTTAAAGAGTGTGGTACTTCTTACTCAGGCTGGTGCCCTTAGGGGATTTCCCTCTTCTGACCCTGCCTTCTCAATTTTGCTTTCTTGGGTGGAGGAAGATTGAGGAGTGGGAAGGGCAGTGATACCATTACTACCACTTATGTAGCAGCTTTTTCCATCCCCTATGACTTTATATAAATATAGAAAAGGCACTAGAGATGGAAAGAGGATTGTACCAGAAAAAGGGAAAAGTAGAGATAAAAAGAAGGAAATCAAATCCCACAAAGAGGCAAAGGAAACCTATTGTACCTGAGGGACAGAAGGGAGGGGGATGAACATTGTGTGAACCTTACTCTCAACAGACTTGGCTCAAAGAGAAAATATTAGACATATTTAGTTTACAGAGAAATTTCTCTCACTTTATTGAAAAGTGGGAGGGGAAAAGCAAAAAGCAAAAGGGTAGGATAAATAGAAGGGGAAAAGTATAAGAAAGAGGACGGTCTAGGGGGAGGGATTCTAAAGGAAGAGGTCTGCTTGAGGCAAGTGGTGCTCATAAGTTAAATACTGGGCAGGGGATAAAGGGAAAGGGAAGAGAAAAGTATAATCTGGGGATAATAAGATAGCATGAAATACACAATTAGTAGATTTAACTGTAAATGTGAATGGGGTGAACTCTCCCATAAAACATAAGCAGATAGCAGACTGGATTAAAAGACAGAATTCTACAATATGCTGTTTACAGGAAATATATTTAAAGCAGGGTGATACAAACAGCGTAAAGGCAAAAGGCTGGAGCAAAATCTATTATGTTTCAGGTGAATTGAAAAAAGCAGAGGTAGCCATCCTGATCTCAGAACAAGCAAAAGAAAAAATTGATCTAATTAAAAGAAATAAGGACAAAACTATATCTTGCTAAAGGGTACTATAGATAATGAAGCAATATCAATACTATACATATATGTACCAAGTGGTATAGCATCTAAATTCCTAAAGGAGAAATTAAGAGAGCTGTAAGAAGAAATAAACAGCAAAATGAAAATAATAGGACATCTCAAACTTACACTTTCAAAATTAGATAAACCACAAAATAAATAAGAAAGAAGTTAAAGACTCAATAGAATCCTAGAAAAGTTAGCTATGATTGATTTTTGGAAAAAAACTGAATGGCGACAGAAAGGAGTATACTTTCTTCTCAGCAATTCATAAAACCTATACAAAAATTGACCATATATTAGGGCATAGAAACCTCAGAATCAATTACAGAAAGACAGAAATAGTAAATGCATTCTTTTCAAATAATGAGGCAATAAAAACTATATTCAATAAAAAACCAGGGGAAAAGAGACCAAAAAATAATTGGAAACCAAATAATCTCATCCTAAAGAAGGAATGGGTGAAACAGCAGGTTATAGAGACAATTAATAATTTCATCCAAGAGAATAACATGAATGAGACAACATATCAAAATTTGTGGGATGCAACCAAAGCAATAATAAGGGGAAATTTTATATCTCTAGAGGTTTTTGTGCATAAAATAGAGAAAGCCCAATGGAATTGGGCTTGCAACTAAACAAGCTAGAAAAAGAGCAAATTTTTTTAAAAAATTAAATACTAAACTTGAAATTCTAAAAGTAAAAGGAGAGATTGATAAAATTGAAAGTAAAAAAAATAAAACTATTGAATTAATAAATAAAACTAAGAGTTAATTCTCTGAGAAAAAAACAAAAAAAAAAGATAAATCTTTGTTAAATTTCATTAGAAAAAGGAAAACAAATTGTTATTATTAAAAATGAAAAGGGACTACTTTTCACTAATGAAGAGGAAATTAGAGCAATAATTAGGAGTTCCTTTGCTTAACTTTATGCCAATAAATTTGATAACTAAGTGAAATGGATGACTACCTCCAAAAATATAGATTGCCCAGTTTAACAGAGGAGGAAGTAAATTGTAGAGGACTGGAAGATGCAGAGAGTTGGAACTCTGTACTTGAATCCAGAATAGCAGTGTACTTAAGTCTACTCAACGTGATATAATGGTTCTGTAAACATATATTTAGATGATATGGTGATGGGATAGCTCTCCTCATGATTGGTGCCTGCTGAATGTTGTGTGGTGAGGTAATTATAGGGGAGGATTGGAGGGCTGAAAGAGAGAGTCAGAGTCTCTCTGTAGCAGTGCTCCAAGCAGGGAAGACTTCAGGCTCCAGACTCCAGATTCCAGACTCCAGACTCCAGAGTCCAGGATCCATTTTTGACTTGCCACATGGCAGCTTGCCCGCCTTCTTCACCTCTCTTCCTAAAGACCAAGGACTTTGACTGATCCTGAAGCCCTCCAGAAAGCTAGCCCGGACATTATATTTTGGTGCCAAATGTGGACTAAGGACCTGCATGCAGCTCGACTGATTCCATTGTAAATTCAGTAGAGAAGTCCCTGAGACCCAGAAATAGGGCGAGTATAAAAATAGACGAGAAAAAGCTTTGGTAGAGAATAAATTAGTAACTTTTGTTTCTTAGCTGAAATGGGGCATATACCAAGAAAAGGGCCTCCTCCATCCCAAGAGGAATGTGAAGAAAGCATAGTTGGGTTAATGAAGAGCCAAGGTTTGTTGGTAGCTTGGGTTCAGATCCATGGACTTTTAGAAACATTAGAGTGCATGTGCCCTTGGTTCTCTAAGGAAGAAGGATTAGAACCAGACTAGGAAAACAGTAGAACAACTATTTGAATATTATGAAAATAATGGTCTTGATAAAGCAGCTGAAAGGTTTGGAGAATTAGTTCTTGAGTACCTAAACACAGTCAGACAATGAAGTGTGAGAAGAAGGATGAGGAGGATGGCACTAACAACACAGCTGAAGGGCATGGCCAGTCAGACCAAGTTGAGTATCATGCCTTGCCCCTGCCTCTTGTTTCACCTCTATCTGCACCTGAGCAGGCTCTTGACCTTCCTCCATCAATTTAGCCTTCATAGGTGAAGGGAGAATGAGGAGTGGGAAGGGCAGTGATGCCATCATCACTGCCCATACAGAAGCCCTGCCAACCACCTATGACTTGATTCTAAAAGGTGCTAATGAAAGCCAAAGACAAAGAAGAAGGGTAGGATATGTCTTATTTGAGAATAGAAACTTATGCTGTAATTGAAGAGTTTAAGACGTCAGCTCAAGAAAAAAGAGGATATACTCCTTTTAATCTAGAAATAATCAAGGATGTAAAAAAGGCCTGGACTCTTTGTGGGTCTACATCATCTTATGTTAAGATGTTATTAGAGAATTTAGCTTTTGAAATTTTAACCCTTAATGATTGGAAATTTATAGCAAGGACATGTTTAGAACCTGGGGGTGGGGAGGGGGGGGAACTTGTGTCTTTCTGAGTATAGTGAACTCTGTAGGATACAAGCCCAATGAAATAGATTACCTGGAGTAACTATACCAATCACCTTTGACTAAGAGGTTTAGGTCCTTATGCAGACATTTTAGCACAGATTAATTACCTTATTGTAGCATATGAACAAATTGCTGCTGCTGCTATTAAAGCATGGGGTACCCTCCCAGTAAGACAAGATAGAGGGGAAGCTTTAGCAAAAATAGCACAAAGTCCAAATGAATCCTTTGCTGATTTTATGTGAAAACTGCTGTAATATGAGCCATTGGTGAAAATGTAACAATAGAAATTATGATAAGACAACTGGCTAAAGTAGAAGAATTATACTAGGACTACACAAGGATGCTCCTTTAGAGGAGATCATAAGATGCTGTGCCATAGTGCACACAGATACTTTTTATACCCAGGCTATGTATGATGCAGACTTCTCAAGATCTGAACCTAGGAAGACAGGGTCCCTTTTGGTAAGGGACTTCCAGAGAGACTCATCAATGCTTTCAATGTGGTAAAGTAAAGCATCTGAAAGCTCAATGTTGGCATAGAGACAGAGTGAGAAAACAGGGTGGGAGAACAAGACCAAAAACCCCATGTCCAAAATGCAAGAGAGGCTTCCATTGGGCATCAGAATGTAGATTCATTCAGGGAAACAGGATGGGGGGGGGGGCTAGCCCGAGGGCCCAAAATAAAAAATACTTGGGGGTATGATAGCAGCCAATGCTATACCCAGAGAGTCTTTAGAAGTTCAGCACTCAGACATGACCAATCAGCCAAGAAGCAATCTGATGGGAAAAAGGGATTACAATTGGGGAGAATAGAGTTGTATGCAGCTGGGACTACAGAGATATGCACTGGAGAGGTGAAATCTGTTCCTCTTTACTTTATAGATCCTTTGCCTCCAAGCACAGTGGACTTGATCATTTCAACTCCTGAGAGTGCTTACAAACAGTGTCCATCCATACACTGATGTGGGAAACTGGGAATGTGTAGCTAATATCCCAGTCACAAATACAGGCAGACAATGTGTAACATCAACCAGAAGAAGTAGTAGCATCAGGTTTACTGATACAGACTCCTGATAGGCAATTTGGTGATATTTGCCCAGATTTTGACTCCCAGCAACAGAATCCAGGAATATTCTAGACTGCAACTGTTACAGTTGAACATCCTATGCTCACTATCTATGTAAATGGCATACCACTGGAAGCGTTAGTAGACACAGGTGCAGATCATACAGTCATTTGAGGTGCTAGCTGGCCCACTCACTGGCCAAAGATTAAGGCAGACACCTACATATCTAGAGTAGGAGGATCAATAGCAGCTGAAGTTAGTGCTACCCCTTTGAAATGGACATTTGAAGGTGAAAAAGGAGTTTTTACTTCTTTTATAGTTGAAAAGATTTCCATCACTCTGTGGGGAAGAGACATCTTACAACAGCTAGGATTACAAATGAGTACTTTGGCTTTTTAGCCAGGGCTGCTGTTGAAGGCCTGCCAAAACTCTCACCTGTTCCCATTCAATGCGAAATTGATACACCAATGTGGGTGGAACAGTGACCCTTAGCAATAAAATTCAGGCTTTATTAGATATAGTACAGGAGCAACTTGACCAAGGACAGTTACAACCTTCTCTAAATCCTTGGAATTCCCATGTAATTGTTGTAAAATAGAAATCTGGAAAATGGAGGATGTTGACTGATTTAAGAAAGGTAAATGAACAGATGGAAACTATAGGATCTCTTCAGCCTGGACTTCCATCTCCTACTCATTGCCTAGAGAATGGCCTCTTTGGGTTATAGACATTAAAGATTGTTTCTATTCTATTCCTCTAGATAAGGAGGATATTAAAAAAAAAAAAAAAAAAAAAAAAAAAAGATTTGCCTTTTCAGTGCCCAGCGTTAATTTAGCTGAGCCTTTTAAAAGATATGAATGGACTTGCCACAGGGAATGAAAAATATCACTACTACATATCAAATGTATGTGACTGCTGCTCTTACTCCAGTAAGAAAAGCATTTCCAAAAGTTATGTTGTTACATTACATGGTTGATATCTTGGGATGTGCACCTGAGGAGCAAATGTTAGAAGCATGTCTCCAAAAGACCATAGAAACACTAAGGAACTAAAAATTGCCTATAGCTCCACCAAAAAAAAAAAGACATGCTCCCTTTCAATATTTAGGATATGAAGTGTATCCTAAGGTGCTTACAGTACAAAAACTTTCTTTAAAAACAGAGAAGTTGAACACCTTAAATGACTTTCAGAAATTGATAAGAGATATTCAATGGATGCATCCAGTGTTAGGCTTAACTATCCTTCAATTAACAACTGTCAACTACATACCTCTCAGATTAGCTAAGATTACAGGAAAAGATAATGATGAATGTTGGAGGGGATTTGGGTAAATTGGGATTCTGATACAATGCTGAATGAATTGTGAATGAATCCAACCATTCTGGAGAGCAATTTGAAACTGTGCTTAAAAAGTTATCAAACTGTGCTCCTTTGCTCCAGCAGTGTTACTACTGGGCTTATATCCCAAAGAGATCTTAAAGAATGAAAGGGACCCATATGTGCAAAAATGTTTGTGGCAGTCCTTTTTGTAGTGGCTAGAAATTGGAAACTGAGTGGATGCCCATCAATTGAAGAAGGCTGAATATGAATGTTATGGAATATTATTGTTTTGTAAGAAATGACCAGCAGGATAATTTCAGAGAGGCTTAGAGAGCCTCTTAGCTCTTATTTAGCCTCTGCTAAGTGAAATGAGCAGAACCAGGAAATCATTATACATGGCAACAACTAGATACTATGATGATCAATTCTGATGGGTATGGCTCTCTTCAACAATGATATGATTCAAACCAGTTCCAATTGTTATGTAATGAAGAGAATCAGCTACACCCAGAGAGAGAAATATGGGAAATGAGTGTGGACCACAACATAGCTTTTCCACTTCTTCTGTTATTGTTTGCTTGTATTTTTGTTTTCCTTCTCAGTTTTTTTTCTTTCTTTCTAGATCCGATTTTTCTTGTGCAGCAAGATAACGATATAAATATGTATACATTTATTAGGTTTAACATATACTTTAACATATTTAACATGTATTGGACTACTCGCCCTCTAGGGGAGGGGGTGGGGGGAAGGAGGGAAAAAGTTGGAACACAAGGTTTTGCAAAGGTCAATGTTGAAAAATTACCCATGAATATGCTTTGTAAATAAAAATTTATAATTAAGAAAGAAAACAAACAAAAAAAACCAAAATTGAGTTCAGCAAAATTGTTCTTAATGATGTGATTGCCAAGTTATTGAAGCACATCATTATCACTATTCTCAAAGTTATTGACTTACCTAAGGTTATAGTTAAATCTTGTCAAATACTTTTAAAAGTTTTCTACAAATGAAGTAATGTGAGAAAAATTGTATTACAAAATATTACCAAAACATTAAGAAAATTAGTGTCAAAAAAAAACCAATAGTACTTTTTCTCCAAAAATATTTTTATTAAATATATTTTAAGAAAGCGAAATGGAGAGAATCTAATATTTTTAATATAATTTAATGATGTCCTGCAAAGAGGCTTATAAATACCAAAGATAAATCATATTTGTGTTTTATAAATATCTATTGTAAATAAAAATTCTTATGTTATCAGGAATTTAGAATACATGATTCTTGATAAATCTCTTGTCACAATTTAACAGCTTATATTTATGATCAATCATGTATTATTCACTAATAGTTTCATTTCAAATCTATCACCGATATAATGAACTATAGAAAAAGTTACAATTCCTTTGAAGGTTAAAAATTAGTGTAATTAACACAAGAATCCCTGGATCACTAAATATCATTATGCTTTTTATGGTTATTTCTTATTAAGCTTTTTATTTTCAAAACATATGCATGGATACTTTTTTGACATTAATCTTTGCAAAACCTTGTGTTCCAATATTTCCTCTCCTTCCCCCACCCCTTGCCCCTAGATGCCAAGTAGTCTGATATTTGTTCAACATGGTAGAAGTATATGTTAAATTCAATATATGCATACATATTTATATAATTATCTTGCTGTACAAGAAAGATCAAATTAAACTGAAAAAAATGTGAAAAAAAATAAGATGCAAGCAAACATCAACAAAAAGAATGAAAAGGCTATGTTGTGAACTACACAGTTCCCACAATCCTTTCTCTGAGTATAGATGGCTCTCTTTATCACAAGACCATTGGAACTGGTCTGAATTATCTCATTGTTGAAGACTGTCATGTACTTCAGAATTGCTCATTGTATAATCTTGCTGTTGCCATATATAATGATCTCCTGGTTCTGCTCATTTCACTTAACATCAGTTCATGTAAGTCTCCCCAAGCCTTTCTGAAATCATACATGAAGCAATATATGCTATGCTGCTAGTTGTTTCTTAATCAATTAAAGAAGAATATAATACTCTTTCAAAGAAATTCAATTACTGTGTCTCCAAGTTGTTATGGTAGTGATCTTTGATTATCAAAGCCAGTGGAGGTAAAAGTTAAACAGGCACAATTTTGATTAATTCTACTTTATATTCCTAATCACACTTTAACCTTCCATAGAATCTATGGTCCAAATTAAAGTAGTACCTGTTCCCCGTTTCAACCTTTACTATCATATAGTTTACTCTAGGTTATACACCTTATCAGCAATATATATCTCTCATAAATTCACAAATTATTATCTTCCTTCAATCCTCATCACAGTAATGAAGACTTTCTTCATTCTACCAGGAGAAAATATTTGCTAATTAATTAAATGTTCGCATTGTACTTGTCTGAAGCTCTCCTTTGCTAAATTATTTTTATTTGTGTGCATACCAAGTCTTTTTATTAGATTATTCAACCTTTATGGGCATGAACTTAATTATAGTTTATCAGAATATCCATATTGTATAGGTTTAAGTCTAGCCTCTAACATACAGTGAATTTATGATTCTGTTCAGCTTAAAAACTTTCAATCCCTCTTCTCCAAACCTCACACTTCTAAGATTATAATTTACAGATTCTTGCCATTTTGCACACTCAGTAAAGGAATTTCCATACTAGCTATTTGGTGTAAAATGAAATGACAGTCAAAATCAAATTTATTATTTTTTAAGTGAAGAGTCTAGCGTAGTACCTCTACAAAATAGATGCATAGCAAGTGTTTGTGATACTGAAATGTTGTCTTAAGATTTTGAAAGAGGCTTCAAAGTCCAGGAATAGATTTGATGCTTGTTAAATGAACCATGGCAAGCATTCTAATGGCAAGAAAGTTTGGCAAAATAACATGAATTATATTGGCCATAGAGATTCATGAAGATTTTTTATTATGATATTGAGGGAAAACAATCTGTGTCAGTGGAGGGAATGAATAACGGAATTACAAATTTCTGAATTATTGCAATGCTAAAATAAAGTCACTGGGCCTTAATTTGGTGTAAAAATGCATAATGAAAGACAATTATCTCAGTGGAATAGAATTTTAATCTTCCCAGTACCTTAAGCTAACAGAAGGGGAAAAACTTAGAAATGCTGAAGGACATGTTTTGAAATAAAACAGAAATAGAGAAGTGATGATTAAATTGCAATGAATGCCTTTTGGCATAATTGCAAGAACAAAAAGGTGGAATACTTAATAAAGGGGGTACAAAAATCCCCAAACATTACAACTGATAAGCCTTCAGCAAAATGTACATCTGCAGTGGCAATGAAATTTAGAATTCAATATGCTATAATATAAAAGCAATGACATAATTACTGGAGGAAAAATTAACTCACATTTACCAAAATTACTGTAACTACTAATAGTCACCTTAACTTAAGTAGATGTAAAATGAGGTTTAAAATAGTATATCTCAGAGCTACCAAAAGGAAGCAAATATTAAACTATTAATTTATTATATGAAGAACAATTGAGAAAATTGGGAATTGGCTTGTTAGAAGAAAGAACATAAATCTTTTCATAGATTTTAAGATTATTGTAGATGTTCTATGTATTTCACTCATTTTTGCTATTGTAGATGTTCTATGTATTTCACTCATTTTTGCTGATTTTTCATCTGTTTCATTCATCAAGACTGTAGGGCTTTCTCCCTTTTCTTTGTTTGTTTGATGCCTCCTTGAAGCACTTTAAAATGTCAAACAAAATGGAAAATAGGAAAGATATGGCAATGAAAGGCATCTGGGCTTCATTCTGTCCTCACTTTTCACCAGATGCAGTTGAAAAGCAAGTGATAATTTCCCATTTCATATCAGATTAAGTAGCCACTAAATATTCTTTAAACTCTCCCAGTCAAAAGAAATTAGAAAAAAAGGGGGGTGGGGTTGGCAGCTTTGAGTATTCTTGATTTGTATATTCCCTGTTGTCCTTGATTGTTTTATAAAGCATGATCTTAAGTTGAACAGATGTCTCCAAACTTCTCTAAATGTCAAGCACTTAATATAGTCCTATGCATCCTGCATAAGCACTTAGGGGTAAAAGCTTCCTAATACCGAATACTATTCTGTAATGATTATTTCATAGACATTTGCATTTTCTAAATCATGTAATCAAAATTTGTCTAATTTTCTGACAGTTGCATAGTGAACAAAAACTCATTTTTGAAGCAGTATGGAAATAAACAAAGTACCTGTCTAGTAAAAGATGACAGCTTCAAATCCTACTTTGCATACTCTCTATATAATCTTGGACAAGTCAGTAACTATGTCTCAACCTCAGTGTTTTCATTTATAAATGAGGGAATTGCATTTAATGACATATGAAGTCCTTTCCAACCAAATTCCTTTATATTTTGACCTCAAAGTCATTTTAGGAATAGTTACCTTTATTTACCTCTGTTACAAATATCCATGTAATAGCAAATGAGAGGTTTTCACATTGCTAGGAACTTTAATTTTTATTCCTTAATTAATATTATAAATGTAAACGCAAATTTGCATACACACATATGTGCACATATGTGTTTATATACATGTGTATATATATGTGTATTTGCAAAACATTTTATCTATAACTTCATTTTATATAACAAATATAGGTGTTAGTCTTAACCAAATTTTATAGATGAAGATATTGAGGATCAGAGAGATTCCTAACTTGCTTAGTATTATACAGCTAAATAGTATTTAAAAATGAACTGAATTCAGTTCTTTCTAAATTGACATTCTATACTCTATGCACAGGATCAGATAGCTATCTCTAGACATTCAAACAAATGAAAAGGTAAAGATGAAATAGTAAGATATTTTATTAAAGTAATCACTCATGTTAATTAAACCTTTATTAAAAGAAAAGTAAAAAGACAGGGTGAAATAAAATTATTGATTGCAATAAACTCCTCTAGGAGTTTTCACAACTTGTTTCAAAGGGAGATATTTATGCTGAATCATGCCTATTTTTCCATGGAAACAACATACATCAAAATACAAACGTATAGAAGAGGTTATATTCTACTTGAAAATAATTTGTCCTAAAAGATTTTTAAAGTCTAAGTGTAGATTGTTGTACCACATAATAATTATTAATTTTTTATTTTTAAAATTATTTATTCATCATTTATTTATTTATTATTATCAAATACAGACAAATTCAAGAAAATTGTCCTAATTCCCAGAAATTTACCTATAGTGTTGTTTTAACTTCCTACAATTTTATGATTTAAAAAATTTAAATTAAAATTTTTTCACACTATGCTTTCAAAAAAAAATCACTTTTGAGGCAGAGTCAAGATGCTAGAGAGAAAACAGGAAATTGTCTGAGCTCTCCTCAGTTTCCTTTGACAAATTTAAATCAAACAAATCATCCAAAGAGATTGTGGAGTGAGAGAAACCACCAAAAGATGAAATAATAATAATAATAAAAACAATTCTAGCTTAAGATAATTTAGGATTTCAGGAAAGGTTTGTTTCATTTGGGTAAAAGGGGAGCATAGCCCAGTGCAAATGGTATCTGCAAACTGGAGACTTACTTATAATAGATCAACAATCAAGATCTGTCAGTCCTGGGTCTCTGGAACTATATAGCACAACAGTTACAGGTAGACCAGAAACTTTCACTTCCTAGACACTAATTGAAGTCAGGATAGACTAATAGAATTGTTGTTGATTAGCTGCTAGGCCCAGCTGTGCTGCAGAGAAAGGGCCCTGGGCAAGCAGCAACCAACATACTTGGTTAATATAGAAGCAGTGGGGCAGAAAAGCTACTGGCTGTGGATACTTGCATGAAGGGAGTGCTTTTGCTTTGGGGTTCCATGTCAGAAGGGAAAGCTGAAATGAAACGAGAGTTACTATTCCTTTATTCCATTATTAGAGATGATTGACTAAAACTTCTCTCTCTCTCTCTCCTTTTCTTTCTCTGTCTCTGTCTCTCTTTCTCTCTCTCTCCCTCTCTCTCTTTCTCTCTCCCTCTCTTTCTCTCTCTAAGTACAGAAAGCCTCTTCTGCTGGGAAGAGTAATATTAAATAGCTATATGCTCAGAGAAAATTTATAGAACATAAAATTATATTAAAAATCAAAGGAGAAAAGTAAAAATAAATAAATTAATAATCAGTAAGAAAAAAAAAGATTATGAAAAAATAACCAATTTAAAAAGAACATAGTTGTAAAGAAGAATATAATTCTTTTAAAATTACAGTTGGGCAAGGACAAGCCAGTAAAGCTGTAAGTGACCAGGAAATAACAAAATAAAACATAAAGATGAAAACATTTCAACACAATGTGAAATATCTTTTTTTCTTTTCTTTTCTTTTCTTTTTTTATATGGATCTGAAGGACAGGTCAAGAAGAGAAACTGTAAGAATAATTGGACTACCTGAAAGTTGTGACCAAAAAAAAAAAAAAAAAACCTTGATACCAAAATTCAAAAAAATAATCCAAGAAAAAAAGTCTTGGAGTAAGAGAACATAAGGAAAAACTACAAATAGAAGAATTCCAACACACCACCAGAAAGAAATCCTTGAGGGAAAAGACATAGGAATTTTATTGTCAAATTTCAAAATCCCCAGATTAAAGAGAAAATTTTGCAATAAATAAGACAAAAAAATTAAATAAAATATGCTGGAGCTACAATTAGAATTTTACAATTCTTATCAGCAGCTACAGTAAACGATGACAGATCCTGAATTAATATATACTAGCAATCAAAAACACTAGGTCTGTGGCCAAACATATCATATCCAGCATAATTATCCATAATACTGAATTGAAAAAAAAAAGAACATTCAACAAACTTGCAGATTTTCAGGACTTTGTGTCCCCCAAATGTGAACTTAATTTTTTTTTTCACCTTTCCTTTTTCTAATCAAATTAACCAAAGGTTTATTTATTTGCTTTTTTGATAAAATCAATTCTTAGATATTAATTAGTTCAATAGTTTTCTTAGTTTCAATTTTATTAATCTCTCCTTTGAGATCCCGAATTTCCAATTTATCTTTTAATTGGAGCTTTATTTGTTCTTTTTCTAGCTTTATTAGTTATATGCCCGATTCATTGATGTCCTCTTTTTTATTTTGTTCCTGTAGCTATTTAGATATGTAAAATTTCTCTTAAAAACTGCTTTAATTATATCCCATAGGATTTGGTATGCTGTCTCATTATTATCATTCTCTTAGATGAAATTATTGGTTGTTTCTGTGACTTGTTGTTGCACTATCTTTTAAATTCATATTTAATTTCCATTCTTTTAGGGTTCTATTAATTAGTAATAAAACCCCCGAAGTAGGAGAACAAATTCAAATTGATCTCAACACACCCTTTTTCTTAGACCCCAAGAAATTTAACCCCAATTCCCACAAACAAACCAGAAAAAAAACCTTCAACAACTTTTTCTTTTTAAAAAATTTTATCTTTTTTATTTATTTTCTTTTTCTGCATTTGATTTAAATTTACACCTTAATCAAAAATTTTTTGGGTTTTGTGTGTGTGTGTGTAATGCCAAATTACTTCAAAAAAATTTATTACGGGGAAAACCAAATGGGGAAAACACACCACCAACCCTTTACCCTCTTTATCAAATTATAACCCAAAAAACTTGACTGCTACAATTCTAAAATAAAAGGAACAACTCCCCCCTAAAAAAATCCATCTCCCAAAAAAAATTTTTCAAAAGGGGAATCACGAAGGGAAAATTTCCCAGGAACCTCAAACCAAAGTAAACACAATCTCATAAAACACCATACCTTTCCTTTAAAATTGGATCCCACCAGGAGGCCGCCCGGGTGCCCCAACTAAGTAAAGCGGCTTGGGGCCAAAAACTTTTCCAAACCATTTCCCCAAACCTCAAAGTTTTGGGTCTCATCCAATCGCTCTAATACTCCAAATCCCACAAAGGGCTCCCCCTCCAAGACACTTTACCCCTTTTCCTTAGCCACACCACTAACCACACACCCTACTACATTCATAAACCAGGTCAATACTTCCTTTGGGGGAAGGGAAAACTTCCTCAACACTCCCCAAACCTCGGAGCCAGAAATTTTTATATCTCTCCCTCTCTGCAGAGGAACTTAAATTGCCCAGGAACATACCCAAACTTTAAAACATAAAAAAAGATGAAAAGAACGAAAACACTTCTATCAAAAAACAGGTCAACAAACCGAAGAACCTCAAACAAAAAAAACATCAACTGTCCCTCCTTTACAATGTTCATAGAAAAAGACCATTAAAAGTCTCAAAGAAATAAAAATAAATGGGAAAAAAAAGAAACCTTACAAGAGAGCAACAACTTCCTGAAATACGTTGGAAAAGTTAAAACCCGGAAGTCAGGAAACAAAAAAGGTGGAAAAAAAAAAAAAATCCAGGGAAAGTAGAATTTGAATTGGAAAAAAATAAAAATTAACTAAAATAGGATTTTAATTGGAAAAAAAAAAATTCACAAAAAGAATTTAATTGGAAAAAGACAAAAACTCCAAGAAAAGTAGGATCTATTTGAAAAGACAAAAACACTCAAGGAGATCTGTTTGGAAAAAATAATAATTCACTAAAAAAAATTAGTGAAATGGAAAAAAACCACAGACCAAAAAACAATACATTTTAAAAACTCAATTGACATATACAGAAAAAAAGTAAAAAAACTAATGAAAATAATTTTTAAAAATTAGAAACTGAAAAAAAAAAAACCATTCATTAAACAGCAAAATCAGTCAACAAAAAAAAAAAATATCAAACGAAAAAAACCATAATTATCTACTTCAAAAAACGACAGACTTGGAAAATAGTCTAGGAGAAAATCTGGGATTTGGACTTTCAAAAAACTATGATGAAAAAAGACCAAACTATTTTACAAAAAAATCAAAAGAACTGCCCAGATGTGTAAAAAAAAGGCATTGAAAGAAACATCAAACACCTTCGAAAAAACCCTAAAAAAAAACCCCAAAATAACCCAAATTTGAGAACTATCAATTAAGGGAAAAAAATTTTACAACACAAAAAAAAACCATTTAAAAAGGTCCCAATAAGGATCACCAAGATCGGCTGCCTCTTAAAAAGAAAAAGGGCCTGGAATATGAATTCAAAAAGGCACAAAATTGGGATACAAGAAAAACTAATAAGGGCATTTCTTCCGGGAAGAAGATGGACATTTAATAAACAAATAATTCCATTTGTTTCTGAAAAAAAAAACAGAATAAACAAAAATTTGACTAACCATGAACCCAAAGAATCAGAAAAAGTAAAAAAACCTTGAAATGTATTTCTATTGGGGATATACAAAAAAGAATACATTATAATTTGATTATGAATAACATAAAAGGAAATATGAAAAGGATATGGCAGAATAAGGTGGGAAGGAGGGATAAAAGGGAAACCACATCCCACAAAGGCAAAAAACACATATTGGAACTTAAAGGAAAGGAACGGGAAATCTCACCAAGTCTAAAAAAAAAAGAACATTTTTTTAAAAAATTCTCCCCCTCTTAAAAGGGAAGGGAAAAGGGAAAAAAAAGGTAAAAAATAAAGGGGAAAAACTCAAAAGGGGAAGGGTTTAAAAAGGAAACAAAAATCAAAAATAAAAAAAAAAAAATTTGAAACAAAAAATCAAAAAGAAAGGATGGCAAAAAAAATTTAAGAATTTCTTAAAAAAAAACCCCCCAAAAAAGAAATAAAACTAAACCTAAAACCCCACAAATTTTTTTAAAAAACACATTTAAAAATACAATAATAAAAAAACTCAAAATCATTATCTTCGGAAACCAAAAAATCCAACCCCAAACCAAAACAAAATTATCTAAAAAAAGAAAAACATCCTCTAAAAAAAAAAAAACTTAAAATAAACATAAACCAAAGGTTGGCCCAATCCCAAAAAAAGGAAGAGTTTGCGAAAAAAGAAACAAAAACTTAAAGGGGAATCTCAAACACTCCGAAACTTCAAACCACAAAAAAAAAAAAAATTTAAAAAAAATTAAAAAAAAAAATTTTAGAAACTTTAGAAAAAAGGAAAACATAAAAAAACCTTCTTCTCACGTCCAAACCTAAAAAAAGCCCAAATTTGGACCCAAAAACCTTTTAAAAAACAGGAAACAAAAGAAATCCAATCATGGCAAAAACCCACTTCAAAAATAAATTAGGGGAAACCAAAAAAAAACCCCAAAAAAATTCCCATTAAAAACAGCGCCAAATTTTAAAAAGCAACACAATAAACATCACACCAAAAGGAAATGGGCCAACAAAAGTTTTTAACCTTAAAACACAAAAAACAAAAAAAAAAAAAATTAAAACCAACAAAAAAAAAAAGCAATAAAAACCCCATTCAAAAAATAAATTTAAAAATTTAAAAAAATAAAAAATTTTAAAAAAAACTATTAACAAAATAAAAAAGGGTTCCCAAAAAAAAAAAAAAAACCAAATCAATTAAAAAGAAAAAAAAAAGTAGTCTTAAAAAGAAAAAAACTTTCCACCAAAAAAAAATAAAAAAAAAAAATTAACTAACATATAAAATTTAATAAAAGAAAAAGGGAAACTACCTCCAAAAAAAAAACTTAAACTAAAGAAAAAAACTTGGTCCCTTTAAAAAAAAAATAAAACCCATTAAAACAACTCCCAAAAAATCCCAAGGCCAAATTTTCCATAACCAAACAAAAAAAACCCCCAAATTTTAAATATTTGAAAAAGGGAAAAACCACCACTTCTAACACAACAAAACAACCCCTAAACAACAAAAAACAGAAAAAAAAATAAACCATCCCCTAGAAAACCCAAAAGCCACAAACATTAAAATAACCACCAATCAAAATTTTCCAAAAACCAAACTGCCCTAAATCCTGCCCACCACCCCAGCATCTAGCTAAAAACCCACCTCCAAACCCAAAAAAACCCCAAAAAACACACATCCCATTTCCCAAAAATCAAGTAAAACAAAATTTCCCCCTTCAGAAACCAACCCCTATTTAACATAATATAAAAACAAAGAAAAAAAAAAAAAAAAACAAAGAAAAACAAATCCTCTTTTCCCAAAATACCCAAAACAAAATTCCGTTTAAAAATAATCCACAACTTTACAAATTTTTAAAAAGAAAACCCACAAATCATATTCTTAATTCACTAACAAACCAATCAAAATTACAAAAGCCCTTTTAAAAAACCCATAAAAAAAAAAATTTACCCCCGGAAAAACCAAAACATCAAATCCCAACCCCCGGCATTTCCAATAAAAAATACCGGAAAAACCACCATTTAAAAAAAATAACCCCAAACTATCCCTTTAAGCCAACCATAAATCCCAAAACACATAAAAAAACCCAAAAATTCATTGGGCAAAAAATAAAATTTCAAAATAGAAAAAAAATCAAAAGAATTTTCTACCTCAAAAAAAACCAAATTACCACTTTTGGGAAAAAAAATTAATTGTCAATAAAATTTTCAAAAAAAACAATCCCCCAGGGCAACCCAAAACCCCGAAAAAACACCAAACAAAAATTACGAAAAAATGGAAACCAAAGCAAACAAAGCATTTCCAACAACCCTACCAAAAATCCAAAACAAACCTACCAAAAAAAAAAAAATAAAAAAAACAAAAAATTTACCCCAACCAAAAATCACCCCCGAAAACCAAAACCCACAATCACTCGTTTACCAAACAAAAAATTTTTTTAAAACAAAACTAAGCAAACAAATTAAAAAACAAAAAAAAAATATTTTTTACAGTCAAAATTTAAAACCCATTTCCATATAAAAACCATTCCGCTCCCATTTCCAATTGGCAAAAAAAACCAAACAATTCTCAAAAAAAAACTTTTTAATCAAAAAAAATCCAAATTTTATCAAAGCAAATAAAACAACCCAAAAAAACCAACCCCATCGCAAAAAGAAAAAATGGTAAAAAAACTGGGCAAAATTTTTAGAAAACAATCCCCCCCATTTTTCGTTTTCTCCATTATCCCCCAACCCCACCGCAATTTACAAAATTTATCCCAAAAATAAAAAAAAACCCACAAATTTTTCCCCTTTTATGCTTTAAAACGAAACAAATTCCATCAATTAAAAAACCCAAAAAAATTTATTGGGAAATTTATAAAAACCAAAAAAAACAAAGTTTCCAAAAACACACAACAATCGGGAAAAGAAACAAAACCAAAAACCCCAAACTAACAACAAACAAAACCAATTCAGGACCCCATCCCTCACCCAAAATCAACCAAATCTTTCTAAAAAGAAAACCAACACTTCCCAAAAAAAAACCAAGAAAAACCATTACATTGCCCAATCCCTATATTTAAACCACCCGCAATTTCCCACAACTAAGACAAATTTCAAATCATTCTTTTTAAAAAAAACTTTTTCATTTACGACTAATTATATTTTAATAATTTTAACATCACTTCCCCGCCACAAGGGGGGAAAGGGAAAAAACAAAAATTTTAATCGTAAAGCCCAGGCCAAAAAAACTTTTGAAAATAAATTTTCTTTCTCTTAAATTTTCTCCAACTTTATTTCATTTTTTGGTCCTCTTAACTCTAGTTTCTTTCTTGTTCATTTTGTGGTTACATTTGTCTGATTTTGAGAAGGGATGCTTGAGATCCCCCAGTATAATAGTTTTGGTGTCTATTTCTTCTTGTAAGTGGCTTAATATATTCTCTATGAATTTATATACTCTATTACTAGATGTGTATGTATTTATTGTAGTTGTTACTTCATTTTTTATGGTAACCTTAGTCAAGATGTATTTCCCTTCCTTATCTCTTTTAATTAGATCTATTCTTACTTTTGCTTTATCTGAGAGCAAGATTGCTACCCTGATTTTTTTTGTTTTTACTTCTGTTGAATCATAATAAATCCTGTCCCAGCCTTTTACCTTTACTCCATATGTATTTCTGTATTTCATATGTATTTCTTGTAAACAACATTTTTTTTTTATTATAGTAACTTTTTATTGACAGAATCCATGCCAGGGTAATTTTTTTACAACATTATCCCTTGCACAATTCTGTTCTAATTTTTCCCTCCCATCCCCCACCCCCTCCCCTAGATGGCAAGCAGTCCTATATATGTTGAATATGTCCTAGTTTATCCTAGATACAATGTATGTGTGCAGATCCAAACAGTTTTCTTGTTGCACAGGGAGAATTTGATTCAGAAGGTAAAATTAACCCGGGAAGAAAAACAAAAATGCAAACAGTTTACATTCATTTCCCAGTTTTTTTTTCTTTGGGTGTAGCTGCTTCTGTCCATCATTGATCAATTGAAACTGAATTAGGTCTCTTTGTCAAAGAAATCCACTTCCATCAGATTACATCTTCATACAGTATCATTGTTGACATATATAATGATCTCTTGGTTCTGCTCATTTCACTGACCATCAGTTCATGCAAGTCTCTCCAAGCCTCTCTGTATTCATCCTGCTGGTCATTTCTTACAGAACAATAATATTCCATAGCATTCATATACCACAATTTACCCAACCATTCTCCAATTGATGGGCATCCACTCAGTTTCCAGCTTCTAGCCACTACAAACAGGGCTGCTGCAAACCTTTTGGCACATACTGGTCCCTTTCCCTCCTTTACTATCTCCTTGGGGTATAAACCCAGTAGAAACACTGCTGGATCAAAGGGTATGCACAGTTTGATAACTTTTTGGGCATAATTCCAGATTGCTCTCCAGAATGGTTGGATTCGTTCACAACTCCACCAACAATGTATCAGTGTCCCAGTTTTCCCGCATCCCCTCCAACAATCATCATTATTTTTTCCTGTCATTTTAGCCAATCTGACAGGTGTGTAGTGGTATCTCAGAGTTGTCTTAATTTGCATTTCTCTGATTAATAATGATTTGGAACATTCTTTCATATGAGTGGTAATAATTTCAGTTTCATCATCTGAAAATTGTCTGTTCATATCCTTTGACATTTGTCAATTGGAGAATGGCTTGGTTTCTTATAAATTAGAGTCAGTTCTCTGTATATTTTGGAAATGAGGTCTTTATCAGAACCTTTAACTGTGAAGATGTTTTCCCAGTTTGTTGCTTCCCTTCTAATCTTGTTTACATTAGTTTTGTTTTTAAAGAAGCTTTTTAATTTGATGTAATCAAAATGTTCTATTTTGTGATCAGTAATGGTCTTTAGTTCGTAATGGTCTTTAGTCACAAATTTGTTCCTCCTCCACAAGTCTGAGAGATAAACTTATCCTATGTTCCTCCAATTTGTTTATAATCTGGTTCTTTATGTCTAAATCATAGACCCATTTTGATCTTATCTTGGTATACGGTGTTAAGTGTGGGTCCATTGTAAACAACATATTGTAGGATTCTGTTTTTTAATCTCTTCTGCTATTTGCTTCCGTTTTATGGGAGAGTTTTCATCTATCCCTTCACATTCATAGTTATGATTACCAGCTCTGTTTTTTCCTCCATCCTATTTTCCTCCTGTATATAATTTCCCCCTCCTTTTCCATTCTGTTCTTAGTATTTTTTTCACCCACCCTATCTACTATCTCATCTTCTTTTACCCCTCCCCCCTTTTCTTACCATTTCCCTCTTTCCCCCCCTCCCCCAGTATTTCTCCCTTTTCCAGGTCCTCCCTTTTCTTTCTTCTTTCTTCTACTTCTTAGAGAGTAAGATAAATTTCTATGCTCAACTGAGTAATTAAATTATTCCCTCTTGGAGCTAAAAGGTATAAGATCAAGCTTAAGACACTGCTCATCCCCCTTCCTTCTTTGCCTGTTCTTTTAATAGGTCTTTTGTTCCTCTTCCTGTAACCTAATTTGTCCCATTAAACCCTGCCCTTTCTTCATCTTCCAGTATAAACCTTTTCCAACATTAATGTATTTTCCTTTGAAATAATCACAACAGAGTTTATTCACAACACCCTTAATTCATGTAATACTTCCTTCTATTTGCCCTAGTAACAGATACAGTTCTCAAGAGTTGCAGGTATCATTTTCTTATCTAATGATGTAAACAATTTAGACTTTAACTAATATATTATATATATGTATATGTATTTTCCCTGTTTACCTTTCTATGCTTCTCTTGAGTGCTGTTTGTAGATCAAATTTTCTCTTTAGTTCTAGTTTTTTTTTTCAATAAAAATAACTGAAAGTTTCTTACTTTATTGATGCTCAGTCTCCTCCTTTGAGAGATGATGATCAATCTCCTTGTGTAGTTAATTATTTGTTGTAACCCTAGTCCTTTGTTTTCCAGAATATAGTATTCATGGTCCTTCAGTGCTTTATTGTAGAATCTGCCACATCCTGGGTAATCCTGATTGTTGATCCTTGATTTTTTTAATTGCTTTTGTCTGGTAGCTTGAAGTTTGCAATTCGTGAGTTTTGCAATGGTGTTCCTTGGGGTTTTCCTTGTGGGATCTCTTTCTGAAGGTGATCAATGGATTCTTTCAATGACTATTATCCCCTCTGTTTCTAAAATCAGGGCAGTTTTCTTTGATGATCTCTTGAAGAATGTAATTTTGGCAATTTTACTTGTTTGTTTTTTTGCCTTCAGGTAGTTGATTAATTTTTAAATTGTGTCTTCTGGATGTATTTTCCATATTGACTGTTTTTCCAATGAGGTATTTCACATATAGGTGAAACTTCCATCCTAGTAACTTTCATTTGATTTTCTTCAGTTGTCCTAGGAAACTTGAAAATCTGCTCCAATTCTTGTTTATTTATTTGTTTATTTTTACAATTCTTTGTTTGCCCTAATGTAGTATTTTTTTTTCCTTTTTGGGGGAGAAATTTGAAGAGCTTAGAATTTTCTCACATAACCTCCATCTTCCCAGAAAGCTCTAGTCAATTATGTTTCTTTGGCCTTTCGTCAGTGTTTTATGCTAAAATTGATAGAGTTGTACTTATGTGTGTAAGATCTTTCATGCTGAGAGTTAGTTTTTCATTTCATTCAATGACAATATCAAATTTATTATTAAAATTTATACTATTACAACATGCTTGGTTTCATGTGATGTTATGAAAAGCACAAATTTAAAACCAAATTTAAAATTTCATTTGCAATGGAAAAGTAAAGGTAATTGGAGACTATGGACAGAGCAGTTTTGGGTTCAATAGCTAGACTTCAAGTGGCTGAGAAATGCGTGGGTAGAAACATGTAGAGGCAACATCCAAAATGCTGTTCCTTCCATAGTATAATAGTGAAGAAGGCAAATAATTTTTCAGGTGGTAGCAAGGTAAACATAAAGTTTTTGTATAAACTGGAAAATTCCTCATTGACATTTTTCTATTTTGGGGGCAGATAGGTGGCATAGTGGATAGAGCACTGGGATTCTTGTCAGAAGATTCAAATCTAGACATTTACTAGCTATGTGACATTGGGAAGTTACTTAATCATGCTTATCTCAATTTCCTCATCTGTGAAATGTTTTAGAGGAAGAAATGGCAAAGCATTCTAGTATTTTTGCTAAAAACAACAACAAAAATACAAATGGGATCAAGAAGTGTTGGACTTGACTGAAATAAGTAAACAAATTTTTCTTAACTTACCTTCTTTGTAATTGTAGTGCATGAACTACCAGATACTCTACTCTGATATTGAATACAACATTTTTCATATTTAAAGCACACATTAACCTACATCTGACATATGGCTCCTTATTTATTATGAACTGTCAGGTAACTTGGACATACTCACAATTCTTCTGATTTCTACTTTACTCCTTCTTACTTGTGCCTCTCACAATCCTTATTGTTCCCTAATGGTCCTGCAGAACAAAAGCCTTTTTTATGTACACTAGCTTTTACAAAGTGACAACAGCAATACAAGTCAAGAATTAATTTACTTGCATGTTTTAAGAAGAAGTGTTGTAAGTGAGGTTCACTCAGTTATCTAAGTCCTTTCTCAAAACTAAAGTCTTCCTGTGTATTTTTGTTATTTTCATTAGAAAATCATCACCCAAGCAGATGGAATTTTAATATTAGTAAAAATAATAATTGATATAGATAAAATCTTTAATGGACTTTAAATATGTAAAGTAATTTGCATATAATCTTATGTGATTCTCATGACAACATGGAGAATGTTCTTATTTCCATTTAACAAACAAGAAAATTGAGATGTAATTGTTAAGTAACTTTTCCAGTGATATATAAAAACATGTCTAAGACAGAATTTTAAATAAATTGTTAATGACTCTATGTTCTATAACACCCAGATATGTAATATATAGTATAATGATCTCACTCAAAAGACCAAGACTTTAGATATTCCACTTATTACTTATGACAACTGAAGTCACATCATTTCTCTCAGCCTGTTTCCTGAAAAAATTGAGAAAAAGCATGTCCAATGTCAAACTATTTCACATGGTTCTCACAAGAAAGAGCTTAGTGTACCTCAAAAGGAAAGAATGTGACTTATTTTTCTTACTCTTGCATAGTTTAAACTCCCAAAACAAGCACATCTTATCTAGTAAACTTTTGATCCTCTGTTTTTCTTCAGAGAAACAAAGAATACTTTACATTTTCCCCCATATTTTCACAACTATCTCAGATAAACAATCAAATCCTTTTGTTGCAACTTCCAAGTGCTTTAGCAGCTTAGTAAAGGGCTTGGTTGTACTCTAAGTCCTCTTGTTCCTGATTCTCAAAGAATCACATATAATTTAAAGAAACTACATTTAAAGGACCACTGGGCCTTGAAGATGCTTGTCAAGAAAACTTTCAAAAAGGTTCATATAACAGTTCAAGGAAACAGTGTGAGAGTCTTTAACTCTTATAGGTGATTTGCCTTGTCTCAATGAAAAAGTATCTAAAGCAAGGGCAGTTTCGTTATGAGAAACAGTGTGTTCTCCTTTCATCATATTGGTCTCCTGACTGGTCTTTAGAAACACCTTTCCAATGCATACAATCTTTGTCTCCTATCTTTGGGATATGAAGAGAAAATAGCATTCAATTACACCTGGTTTCAAGCATACCTTCCTGTCTCTTGTGACTTCAAAGAAAAAAAAAATTTCTATAATACATTATTTTTCTGCCTTTGGTATAATGGAAATAATACTCATTCCATTATACTAGTTCTCCTTTCAGTTCTCTGGTTCCTGTGGGAAAAAGAAAAAGATCATTCTATTGAGGACCAGATCTTGTCTCTCTGAGCAAGACAAACTCTCTAAGCATTCCATCACATTTCAGTATGGTCTCCTGCTTTAGGGGAAGAAGAATAACACAATTTCTTCAGCTCTTAGAATTTGACCCTCACTTCATTGTCCTTACATGAGAAGATTCCAACATGAGGTCAAATTCATATGGACAATGACAACCTACTCAATATGATTCCTCAATTATTAACAGAGTTTTACTTGGTTATAGCCTTCCTATTTCAATGATTCTGAATCCTGAAGTGTCATCATTCAAACCATATTGTCCATCTTCCATGACTTAATCCTTTATTTCCACTTGCTTCAACCCAATCCTTTCCCTTCCCATTGTTCTACTCTAAAGCTGTCCATGCCTTCTTCTGTCCTGCTTTAAATGCTTATAACACCACAGGTAACAATGTTGTTACCTTTTTTTTTTAATTCCTTTTTTTTTTCTTTTTTTTTTTTTTACTTTCCTACTCCTTCCATCATTTGTATTGGAATCTTTACAAACCGTTAAGTCATTAGAATTGATAGAAACAATAATTATCTAATTTAGCATTGTTCAATATGATTAATCTGATCCTACAAGGAGATGTTATACGCCAGAAGAAACAAGGTACTAAGTAAAACTAATAGAAACAATGCTTGTGTTCACACCTTTAGAGAGCTCATATAAACAAGAAGTATTTAAGTACTCATTGGAGTTCACACGTTTGGGAGATTTCAGGGTTTAGTATGAGATATCTGAATTTACACCTCCCTTAATCCCTGCCTCCAGAAGGAGGAATTAACCGTTGGGAGATCATATATAAAGAGGCTCTTAGCTTTGAAAATTACTTCGAACATTGCAAGGGGTCAAAGAGGAGCACTCTGGGAGGAAGCCCACAAGCCCTCTCTTCAAGGCAAGAGAGATTCATTGCATCTTCCACCTTGGTACTGGCTGAAGGCTGAAGAAAGTAGAGGCAGAAGCAAAGGACAAAACTGCAAGAGCTCTTAGAACCAAGCAGAAAGATAGGCCTCTAAGAAAAACTAACCAGGCTACTTTGGAGGAAGCAATAAAAGATATGAACTTTTAACACCTGGCTGTCTTTGGAGTAATTATTTACTTTTAACTGAAACTAAGACTGCCTCCAGAAAACCTCCCCAAGAAACCTTCTTCCAGAGAGAACCATCTATTATTTTTTTAAAGAAGAAAAACACCATGTTTGACATGTCACATATAACAGAAACTAGGCAGAAACTTAACACTGTATACCAAGATAAGGTCAAAATGGGTTCATGACCTAGGCATAAAGAATGAGATTATAAATAAATTAGAAGAACATAGGATAGTTTACCTCTCAGACCTGTGGAAGAGCAAGGAATTTATGACCAAAGAAGAAGTAGAGATTATCATTGATCACAAAATAGAAAATTTTGATTATATCAAATTGAAAAGTTTTTGTACAAACAAAACTAAATGCAAACAAGATTAGAAGGGAAGCAATAAACTAGGGAAACATTTTTACACTCAAATGTTCTGATAAAGCCTCATTTCCAAAATATATAGAGAATTGACTCTAAATTTATAAAAAATTAAGCCATTTTCCAATTGATAAATGGTCAAACGATATGAACAGACAATTCTCAGATGAAGAAATTGGAACTATTTCTAGCAATATGAAAAGATGTTCTAGGTCATTATTAATCAGAGCAATGCAAATTAAGACAATTCTGAGATGCCTCTACATACCTGTCAGATTAGCTAGAATGACAGGGAAAGATAATGCGGAATGTTGGAGGGGATGGGGGAAAACTGTGACACTGATACATTGTTGGTGGAATTGTGAATACAGCCAGCCATTCTGGAGAGTGATTTGCAACTAAGCTCAAAAAGTTATCAAACTGTGCATACCCTTTGATCCAGCAGTGTTACTACTGGGCTTATATTCCAAAGAGATCATAAAGAAGGGAAAGGGACCTGTATGTACCAATATATTTGTGGCAGCCATCTTTGTAGTGGCCAGAAACTGGAACCTGAGTGGATGTCCATCAATTGGAGAATGGCTGAATAAATTGTGGTATATGAATGTTATGGAATATTATTGTTCTGTAAGAAATGATCAGCAGGAGGATTTCAGAAAGGCCTGGAGAGAGTTACATGAACTGATGACGAATGAAATGAGCAGGACCAGGAGATCATTATGTACTTCAACAACAATACTATACTTTTAACATGGCTCTCTTCAACAATAAGATGAACCAAATCAGTTCCATTTGTTCAATCATGAATGGAATCAGCTATACCCATGGATAAAATTCTGGGAAATGAGTGTGAACCCCTACATAGCATTTCTAATCCCTCTGTTTTTGTCCGCTTGCATTTTTGATTTCTTTCACAGCTTAATTATACACTATTTCAAAGTCTGATTCTTTTTATACAGCAAAATAACTATGGACATATATATATATATATATATATATATATATATATATATATATGTGTGTGTGTATATATATATTGTATTTAACTTATACTTTAACATATTTAACATGTATTTGTCAACTTGCCATCTGAGGGAGGGAGTGGGGGGAAAGAGGGGAAAAATTGGAACAAAAGATTTTGCAATTGTCGATGCTAAAAAATTACCCATGCATATATTTTTTGTAAATAAAAAAGCTATAATAAAATTTCTTTATTTAAAAAAAAATTGTGAAATGATCCAACCATTCTGGAGATCCAACTATTTCATATATACATATATATATATATATATATATATATATATATATATATATATATATATAGTCATGTTTGACTCTTTGTGGCCCCATTTGGGTCTTTCTTGGCAAAAACTGAAATTATATGCCATTTTCCATTCTGGTTTATTTTTATAGATAAGGAAACTTTCGCAAGCAAAGGTAAGTGTCTTGCTTCAAGTTGCACAGCTAGTAAGTCTCTGATTTGAATTTAGGAGTCTCTGACTCCAACCTTAATGCTTTAGGTACTGTGCTGCCTTACTGTCCTGTTTAATTTTTATGCTGAAGTCTTTTAGAATGAGAGCAGGAGTTAAGGAAAAAAAGACTCTAAGACAGATACTAAACTCATTAAGTAATATAGGAGAGTTCCTGTAAATCAATAGACAGTGGCTTCCAGAATTTTGATTTGATAGTAGATATAAATCGAGTGAATCTCAAAGCAAGAGAGATTACTGAGCTAAAGTCATAGAGAGAATAAAGCATGGCAATGAGAAGTGAAGAGTATTCCAATTCTCCTTTTTCCTTTCTAGTTGAGTAGGAATGAATCAAAATTCAGCCAGAACTAGAAAGGAAGGTCAGAGAGTCTGTGTCTTCATTCATTTTTCAGTGAAATCTATATGTGTGGCGTTTTTCCTTTTCTTTAAAATAAAATAGTTCTCTCTGGGAGCAGGTTTCTTGGGGAGGTTTTTCTGGAGGCAACCTTGGTTTCAGCTAAAAGTAATAATCACCTAAATGCAGCCAGGTGCTAAAAGTTCAGATCTTTTATTGCTTCCTCCACAATAGTCCGGTTAGTTTTTCTTAGAGGCCTATCTTTCTGCTTGGTTCCAAGAGCTCTTGCAGCTTTGTCCTTTGCTTCTGCTTCTGCTTTCCTTTTTCTAATCAAATTTATTAAAGGTTTATCCATTGTTGGTTTTTCATAAAATCAATTCAGCTTTATTAATTCAATAGTTGTTTTGTTTTTTTTTTTACTTTCAATTTTATTAATCTTTCCTTTTATTTTTTGAATTTCAAGTTTGGTATTTGATTGGGGGGTTTTAATTTGCTCTTTTTCTAGCTTTTTTTTTTTTTTTTTTTTTTTTTTTTTTTAGTTGTGAGTCCAAGTGATCTTCTCTTTCTCTATTTTATGGAAGTAAGCCTCTAGAGCTATAAAATGTCCCCTTATTACTGCTTTGGCTTTATGCCACAAATTTTGGTATGTTATCTCATTCTTTTGGGTTAAATTGCTAATTGTGTCTATGGTTTGCTATTTTACCTATTCATTCTTTAGGATAAGACTATTTAGCTTCCAATTACTTTTTGGTCTATTTTCCCCTGATTTTTATTGAATGTAATTTTTATTGCATCATGATCTGAAAAAAATGCATTTATTATTTCTTTCTTTCTGCATTTGAGTTTGAGGTTGTTATTTCCTAATATAGGGTCAATTTTTGTATACGGTTCCACGAATTCCCAAGAAGAAAGGGTACTCCCTTCTTTGTCCATTTAGTTTTCTCCTAAGATCTATCGTACCTAACTTTTGTAGTATTCTATTTACCTCCTATAACTCCTTTCAAAATTTATTTTGTGATTTGATTTATCTAGTTCTGAGAAAGCAAGGTTGAGGTCTCCCATTATTATAGTTTTTGTATCTATTTCTTTTTATAGCTCTCCTTACTTCTCATTTAGGAATTTCCATGCTGTAACACTTGGTGAATATATATTTAGCATTGATATTGCTTCATTATCTATGGTACCCTTTAGCAATAGTTTCCTTCCTTGTAACTTTTAATTAGATCAATTTTTCCTTTTGCTTGTTCTGAGATCAGGATGGCTACCCCTACTTTTATTACTTCACTTGAAGCATAATAGATTCTCCTCCACCCTTTTACCCTCACTCTATGTGTATCACTCTGCTTTAAATGTGTTTCTTGTAAATAACATATTGTACATTTCTGGCTTTTAATCCAGTCTGATATCAGCTTACATTTTATGGGAGAGTTTGCCCCATTCACATTTACAATTAAAACTACTAATTTTGTATTTCCTGCCATCTTATCTTCCCCTCATTATACTTTTCTCTTTCTTTTTTCCCCTTACAATCCTCCCCAATATTTAACTTATGCACACCACTTGCATCAAGTAGCCCTCCCCTCTTACAATCCCTCCCCCTTTAGATAATTTCCCCCCTTTCTTATACCTCTCCTTTACTGTTTTTCTATTCCTTTCTATTTAGCCCACCCTTTCCCTTTTTGTCTTTCCCCTCTCACTTTTCAATAAGGTGAGAGAAGTTGTAAACCAAATATGTCTAATATTTTCTCTCTGAGCCAAATCTGATGAAAGTAAGATTCATACAATGTTCATACCACTCCCTTTTTCCCCCTCCTGTGTAATAGGTTTACTTTGCCTCTTCGTGAGATGTAATGTCCCTCTTTTTACTTCCGATTTTCTCTTTAATTGGTAAAATCCCCTTTCCACCTCTAGTTCCTTTTTTATACTATAACAATAAAAGCAAGTTATGTATGCACCCTCTATGTATGCCAAAGAAATACAGTTCTCAAGAGTTCTTTTTACGTGTTTATGCTTTTCTTGAGTCCTATATTTGGAGGACAATTTTTTTGTTTAGCTCTGGTTTTTGCATTAAAATTAATGGAATTTACCTGTTTCAATGAATGTCCATCTTCTTCCTTGGAAGAAAATGCTCATTTTAGCTGGGTAGTTTATTCTTGGCTGCATTCCAAGTTCCTTTGTCTTTTGGAATATCAGATTCCAGGCCCTTTGATCCTTTAATGAAGAAGGTGCTAGATCCCAAGTAATCCTTATTGTGGCTCCTTTTTTCTTTTTTTTCCCTTGGCTGCTTGTAATATTTTATTCTTGGTGTGATTGTTCTGAAATTTAGCCACAATATTTCTTGGAGTTTTAATTTTGGGGTCTCTTTCAGGAGGTGTTTGATGATTTTTTTCAATGACTGTTTTATCTTCTGATTCTATGACATATGGGCAGTTCTCTTTGAGGATTTCCTGAAAAATAATGTCTAGGCTCTTTTTTGTTTTCATCATACTTTTCAGGGAGTCCAATTATCCTTAGATTATCTCTGCTAGATCTATCTTCCAGGTCTGTTGTTTTCTTAAGTAGGTAATTAATATTTTTTCCTACTTTTTTTTTTTTTTTTTTTGGTTTTGCTTGACTGATTCTTGATGTCTCCTTGAGTCATTCATTTCCATTCGTTCAGTTCTGATTTTTAATGACTTATTTTCTTCATTTACTATTTTTACTTCTTTTTGTCCAATTGAGTTTTTAAATGAGTTGTTTTGTTCCATGAAAATTTTTTTTTTTCATTTCACCATGTATTTAAGAACTTTTCTTTTTCCATTCACAAATTCTGTTCTCCTGAGAGTTCTTTACCTTTTCCAATTCACAAATTTTATTTTCCTTGGAGTTCTTTACCTTTTCCATTTCACATTTCAAGGAGTTGTTTTCTTTTTCCACATTATCAAATCTTTTTTTTTTTTTTTAATGAGTTATATGTCTTTTCTAAAAATGTATTGTTTTCTTTTCCTTACCCCATTTTTCTTCTAGTTCTTTTTAAAGATCCCTTTTAATTTCTTCTAGGAAAGCCTTTGGGGCTTCATCTGGAAACAATCTGCTTTTAGTCTCTTCAGGATTTGAAATCTGTTCTCTTTTACTATAGAAGCTGTCTATAGTTAGAGTTCGCTTTGCCTTTTTACTCATTAAAAAAAAATGGCATCTGATTTCAGGTCAAGGAGGTTCCAAGCTTTATGTACAGACCAGGAAGCAACTGCAGCTGCTCTGGGATCATGCTGAGTCACTCTGAGTGCTGAGTGGGTGTGCCCAGATCCAGCAATTCTCTGGCACTTTGGGATACACTCTTTACCTTTTGCATTTGTATTGGATATTTTATAATTTCTCTGCTGATGTACTGGCTTGCAATCAGGGTAGAGTAGCCAACACTGTTTTAGAGACCTTTTGGTAGATTCTCCATCCCATGGAGATACACCCCACTGGTCCGTTCAGCATGCCCTGACCTCAATGCTCTACCTCCCCGTATGTGCTTGGCTTCCTTCAGTGCTCACACCAAATCAAAATAGACCTTTTCTTGTGATCTTTGAAATGCACTTCCAATATTTGTGGATTCTACCAGTCCAACACTATTTCAGAGGCTGAATTTTGAAATTAATGTGAGAGTAGTGGGAGAGTTCAGAAAGAAGTGTGTATTCCACCAGCATCTTGGCTCAGCCCTGTGAGGACCGCACTAGCACCCCAGATACCTCAGAATCTGCCGGAGTCAGGATAAGCAAAAGTTCTTTGTCTTTATTCTTGGTTAGACACAGGATTGAACAGGATGGAAGTAGGGTCTCCGCAACTGTCTTCTTCCTAGTCCACTGCCAAAGTGCCTCTATATAGTCTTACTCCACCCCCTAGTCCCTCCTATAATCCTCTGTATACACCAATCATTGAGCCAGCATGGATAGTGGAAAGGCCCATTTTTCAAGCATATGTCCATAGAGTCTTGTCCAATCGGTAGTTAGCCTCAAGTGCTCGGCAGTCCTGACCTCATGTATCGACTCAATAGTTTCAGCCCTCTACACAGCCCCCCTATAATATAGTTTTTGTTTTGTCACAGCTAAGGAATCATCCTTTGTTTGTTTGTTTCATTCATTCTCTTGATATTCTTGACCTTTTGTTCTTCTAGATGAATTTTGTTATTATTTTTTCTAGTTTTATAAAATTATGTTTTGGCAGTTTGATTGATATGGCACTGAACAAATAGAGCAATTTATGCAGAATTGTCATTCTATTATATTTGCTAGGCCTAGCCATGAGTAATTGATATTTTTCCAATAGTTTACATCTGATTTTATTTGTGTGAGAAGTGTTTAGTAATTGTGTTCATATAGTTCTTGGTTTTGTCTTGGCATGTAGACCTCTAAGTATTTTATTTTTTCTATAGTAATTTCAAATGGAATTTCTCTTTTTATCCTTATTGATGGGCTTTGTCAGTTATATATAGAAATGTGGATGATTTGTGTGGGTTTAAAATCCATTATTTCTTGATCTTTTCTCTGGAGTTACACTGATCAAGTTTATTCCATTTTCAGCATAATAGATTTTGAAATATTTTAAAAACAGCTATCATGCTTATGACAGGTTTTTTCTATGCCAGTTTAAATATTTCCAGTTTTTTTTTCAGTGAAATGATATATCATTTAGACCCTCAAAGTTTTAGATTTGCTTTTGAATACAATCAAGCTGGGGGTAAAAGAGTAAGCATTTATTAAGGCCTTAAGATCAAATGTCTTCAGCAATAAGAATACACATTTGCCAGTCATATACTTAAGGGACTTTCATTCTGCTGGAGAAAACAATATAGATCTATCTATCTATATCTGTCTATCTCTCTCTACATCTACCTATGTGTATAAACTAAATATGCAAAATACAACTTTTTTTGGTGGGGAAAGGCACTAGTATGGAAATGGGTATTTAAGCATAATCTTGAAGGAAATGAGAAAAGTAAAAGGTCAAGATAAAGAAGGAATGAATTTCAAGGAAATGGAAGTTATCATAAGGACATAAAGAGAAGAAATATTTTGATAGACATAAGGAATAGAAAGAAGGCTAGCTGGGCTGGAACACATAGTACACAAAAGAAATATATAGTCTGGAAAGTCAAGTCAGAATCAGTTTATGAAAGGCTTTAATGACAATTAAAAGCTTTTATTTTATTATAGTGAGAAGTAGAAGTCTTTGCAATTCATAAATTTGACCAATTATATTGTAATAAAATCAATTTAGCAGGTTTTGAAGGTTGTATTGAAGAAAGGAGAGACTTGAGGAAGAGAGACCAATTAGAGGACTATTATAATAGGTTAGGTGAGAAGTGATAAGTACCTGAATGAGCATGGTGACTGTGTGAATAGAATAGGAAATGATTTTGAGGTAAAATTGACAATGATTGACTGGATATGTATGTGTCTTTAGGGAGAGGGAGAAATAAAGTATAATATTGAACTATGAACTTAGGTGCCTGGAAATCTTATAGTCTACTTGACAGAAATAGATAAGTTAGAAAGAGGATTTGAGGGGAAATTTAATGAACTGAATTGAAGATATCTATATCATATGTAGTTTGAAATGTCTAATAAGTAATTAATGACGTAGAAGTGAAACTCAGAAGGACTAGAACTAGAGATAAAAATTTTTGTGTCATTTGCAGTTGGAGAAGAAATCACAGACCTTTGATGTATTGCAGTAAGTTAAATACATACATACATACATATATATATATATATATATATATATATATATATATATAAAATCTACCTCCATTATGTATCAGACATCATGCTAAAAACTAGGCATAAAAGCAAAGGCAAAAGACAATACCTGTTTTCAACGAGTTTACAATCTAATTAGTGAGAAAGAAGGAAAACAACTATGCACAACATTGTATATATATATATATGATAAATTGAAAATAATTAATGTTATCTAACTAATTAGGATTAAAACAAATGGAGAAAGAGTTGGATAGAAAGAAGGAATTAAACTGACACTTAAAAGAAGCCAGGAAAGCCAGGAGGCAGAAATGAAGAGAGAGAGAGCATTGTAGGCATGAAGAATACTCGTAAAATTTTCAGAGTGGGAAACAGAATATGTTGTATGAGGAAAAGTAAGGTCAGTGTAACTGGAGGATAAAGTATTTGAAGGAAAGTATGGTTTAAGAAAATTGAGTACTATGGTCAAACCCAGAATATAAGAAGATTGTTTTAGCAATTAAAATATGTAGTGCATTATCCATATGAAGGGAATCTGAATTATTCTTGCTTTGGATATGTCCCATTATTTTCCCACTCTTTATATACTTATGTTTCAAATGACACAGTTAGACTCCAAATCAGTGTAATTGAAAGATATCTTTTGACTAAATTCCTGTTTGTTATTTCATTTTAGGGTCAATTATTTTGTAACCAACAAAGAAAGCCTACATAACTCTTTGATTTAATAGGCATTTTTACCATACTACACAGTCAAGATGAATACTAAAATACTGAATTTATCGTCTACAGGGTTGTTTTGTAATGAGTTCCACATTCATGAAGAGAGCAATGAAAATAAAACTTTTTTTGTAATGAAAAGTGCATGTTTATTCTGTGTCCTTATATCTGAGACAAAAACCATTTTTAAAGTTAAATCTTTAAATGAACATATTGCTCTTGCTGTTTATATCTTAACTACTGGGAATAAAATTTTGCTCAGTCTTTCTGAGTTTGTTCTGCCCTAAAAAAAATTGCCTGGATTTATTCTGTCATCTTCCATTTCAATAGTCTGAATAGAAACAATTGATATATTCAGGACCTTAATTCCATAAATCTGTAAGTGAAAGAAAAATAGAATATGGTATAGAAAAAATATGAAGAAGTTTGAATTGAAAATCCTGGTTCTTTTGAAGTATGATTTATGATTAAATCATCTCCTCCATTATCCTAGATGAAATGTGTCAATCTATTTTCTAATTACCCTGCACACCATGCCTATAATAACATTCTAGACCAAAGTGACCCAATCTGGCTACACAGTCTCTTATGTACTTTATCTCCTTCATTATAATTTCAATTCATTGTGAGTCATATATACAAAAATATGTATTTTTTTGTCAATTTTTTGTCAATCTTTTAGTCAATACAGAGTTTTGAAAAATGAAGGTAGAATTAATTGAAGAATTGTCAAACAAATTAGAGTATATTAATGTAATGGGGTATTTTTGTGTTGTAATAAATGATAAAAAACAAAAATAAGCTTCTTGAGAGGAGAAATTGCATTTGCCTTTATATTTGTATCCCTATAGCTTAGCTCAATGATTGATTTGTTATAGGCCAGAACCCTGAAACAAGGATTCTTACAAGGTGTTAAGTCAGTGGAATTGAGACAATGGTTATCTAGTTCAGCATAGTGTTTAATAGTTCTCTAAGTTCAGTATGATTGATTTAATCTTACAACAAATAATGGTTTCCTAGTGATATAATGATTGGTTTATATTCAGTCTAGAGCATATAAGCTGGGACTCAGACTCAGAGTCAGATTCATTCACTCCATCTCACACCACCATGATGGCAGGCCTGGCTTCCTACACTTCCCTCACTAAGACAGAGGCCTATCAGAGCCAGAGACAGACTCAGAAGGGCTTGGAGAAAGACTCAGAAGGGACAGACATAGACTCAGAAGGGACCCAGAGACACATTCATTCTATCATCCACCTTTGTGGGGGCTGGAGCCCTCGAAATCAGAGAGTTTCATTCCATCTTCATCAGCCTCATGGTGGCTGGCCTGTCCTACTGCTCTTCCCACTGAAACCAAGATTCTGAAAGGCCTCTTAGAAAGCTAGCCCGGGCCCCAGGAAAGGAGACAAGATTGTGAAGGCGATAATAAAGAATTTGGGCTTTAACACCTGGCTACTCTTGTGATTAATCTACTGAAATGAAGGCTGAAAACCTTCCAGAAAACCAAACAGGAACATTACGTTGATTCATATTAAATATTACATTAATATTTTTATTCTACTTTTCCTGTTATTAAACTTTTAAATGGGTATCAAGTTTTATCAAAATCTTTTTCTGTGCCTATTAATATAATCTTGTGTTTTTGTTCCATTTGTTATTAATGTCTTTTCATTTGGTTGCAGTTTTTGTAATATTTAACCAACTTTATGGTCTTGATTTACAACCAACCTCATTCTATTACATAATTTTTAAGATGTTACTGCATTCTCTTTTCTAATATATTATTCAATTTATCTTATGGTTGTTATTGATTTCTAGTCAAATCATGCAATTCTTTTTTCAGTTTTTAGCACCACATGATATGAAGTAAATTTACAAGTTTCTATACATTTCAAGGAAAGGGAGAAGGGAAAGGATAGTGAAGGTAATGATACCATGAAAAATTCTATCATTCTCTTAAAATATAGGATGGGATTCTGGGTGCAGCTGTGGGTGTGAGTATGTGTAGGTTGTGTGTGTCCATATGAGTTTATTTCAATAGTTGTTACCTTAAGGGAAATATAAAAAATATCTTTAGTCTACTCAACCAAATTTCCTCCAAGAGATAATTTGATTCCTCCCAACAGAGAAAGTAGGATAATGGAGCCAAAGACTGGAAACTGTGCTCTTCTCAGAGAAAGTGTTCTAAACTAGAATTATACCTATCTACTACTACTGTTTAGGGTTAGAATTTCTGGATTCAACCTGAGCTTCTGATTACTCTCCCTTAATAGGATAATGTAACACAAAATTGTTGTGTTCAAGGATTTGCTTTCTTCTCACAAAATGCCAATTCTAAAAAGAATGTGTGTAACATATCACAAGTAAATCCATGTATCTGAGCTAATAACAATGATAAAATATGAACATGACAATATACAAGACAATACACCAACAAATGTATTCCCCCATAAGGAGATAAATATCTCAGATTCTCCAGGAGATAAACTCCTAAATATCAGGTAAGGGGAAATTCCTTCAAATTTCCTGTATAATAAACTTGGGCTAGAACAAGATAAACACCGAATCTTCTATATATGTTTGCTTCTTCCCAAAGTTTCTCTTCCCCTCCCCACTTCCAGGGACCTGGAAAGAGTCTGAATCCTTAGAGCTCCTTTCTTGAACCTGAAGGCCTGAATACTAAGAATTCACTTTTTCCAAGATCTCAACAATTCTACCCTCACTCAGACATGCAATATCTAGTAATGAGATTCTACCAATAAAGAGAATGATATTAAAACAGTCTTTGACAAACCTATGGTACACACACTATCTTTTGATTCAAGTTACAGAAGAAATTAGGGATTTTAATTTGGAGAAAGGAAGGTTTTATCATCTTCAAGTACTTGAAGAACTATCATTTGAAATAGAGTTTATACTCATTAGACTTGGTCTTAGAGGACAGAACTCAGAACAATGTTTTGATGTTATAGGAAGAAAGATCAGATAGAGTATAAAGGGGAAATATTCTTAAATACAAATATTATTTCAAAGTCTGTTGATCATTAAAAAGTAATAGATTTCTCTTTATTATAGGTTTGCAAGCAAAGATTAGGTGACCAGTTTTTGATGAGGTGTTATAGAGGAGACTTTTTGTTAGGACTAGATAACCCCTGTGATCACTTCCAATCCCTGAGATTCTGTTTTATTTTTGTTTTTGTTTTTTCTTTTTTGATTATATTAACTTCTGGGTTTTTTTGTTTGTTTTGTTATTTGTTTTTTAATTCATACAAGTTTATACATATGATTATATCTTTCTTAGAAAGACAATACAGTTTAGTTGAAGGAACATTGGGGTTGTAATTAAGAGAGAAAGCCTTGAAACCCAAAGAAGTGTTTTTTTTATTTTTATTTTTATTCTGTGTAGCTATTACTATTAAATCATCTAAATAAACGATCTGGATATCAGCTTGCTTTTCTTTTTTAAATTTTTTTCCTAAATATTTGGAATTGTTGTACTCTCTTTGGTACCTCCTCTCCCATGATTACTTTATCATTTACTGGGATAATTGGATACCCCAGTCAATTACTGGGGTACAGAAGAAGCATGGGGGGAATCTCATAATAATCATATAACTAAACAGCAATTTTCAATAATGTATATCTAAGTGATATAGTGGATCAAGTGTTGGGTCTACAGTGGGGAAGATCTTTTTGAGTTAAAATTGGGCCTCAGACACTTATTAGCTATGTCACCCTACGCAAGTCACTTACTTAACCCAATTTGTTCCAGTTTCTTTGTCTGTCAAATGAACTGGAGAAGAAAATGGTAAATTACTCCAATATCTTTGTCAGGAAAATTCCAAATGGGATCACAGAAGAGTTGGACACAATTGAAAAGTGACCAAAAAAAGAACCCTATTTTACAAAGATATTGACAACTTTTATTACACTGTAGCAGTCAGTTAGTGCATCTTATTTGAAGTAAACTGAATTGAATAGAGAAGGTTGAAAGAAAAAGATATGTTACTAATTTAAATTACATAAGTTCTTTATTCATTACAATAAGCCATCATCTTTGGCTTAAGTAACTACATTGTTTTTATATCTCACCAGATGCCAGTGGTCTCCTGAAAGCAACAGTTTCCATGTCTTCATCTATGATTATCATGCGAGGTTACTTCACTTTTAAAATTATTTTGAAAACTGAAAGTCAATAACCACTGAAAATAATAAAATATATTAAAACTATTAGTAGAAGTGGGAAGTGGAGGAATTTTAAACAATACAATCAACTCATTATAACTTTAGCATAGAGTTTCCTTTCAAATGAGACTCAATAGATAGATTTACCTGTTTTCTTTACACAATGATTACTGAAACAATCATAGGCAAACTAGCCTTCTAAACTGCTTCAAAAGCTTCAGTGGCAAATTAACATTCTAAGTAAATAGTCTCCCTTCTGACAAGAACCCAGGTAATGTCTAAATGGAAATTTATTTTCAAAATGTATATGAATGGCTTTGATAGGTAAGGCCGGGAAATTTAAAAAACAAAACAAAAACAAACAAACAAACTAAAAGAAACCCTTATGGTATACTTGACATTTCACTTTCTGAAACTATTAAAGATCATTTTAATGAACTATTGTAATGCTATTGATTGGGATAGGCAGATAAGGAGTAGCAAACTTTCTGGTTGACCAGTGTTTCTAATCTATATTGGAGTTGCTGATAGTTAACTACAGTTATTCTGTATAACTATAATAAAATATATGATATATAATAAGAAGAATAAGTAAGAACTACAGTTATTCTGTATAACTTATATAATAAGATTATATATATATATAAAAATATAGAATAACTTTAGTTAATCTACAACACACTGTATTCAGAAAATACTAATTTTGTTTAAAAAATAAAACAAAACAGAACAGTGACAGAACAATCTGGAACATTATATTTGTTCATCATATTCTATTATCCCTCTTGGTTAATTCTTGATTATTAAATTCAGATGAAATTCATGCTTGGGTTTTGGTCCATAGATTCCTTTGAAATGACAACTGAAATCCATAATAACGATCATATGTCTCATATGTAGTCTAAGCTCTGTATTTTAAAAAAAATACTTATGTAGTCCAATTTGTTAAATAAAAAAAATATATATATATATATATATATATTTGACTTATACTTGGTGCCAAGATGGGAAAGACAGTTTATAAATGTTCATTATGAAATAATGGACATTACAGATTTATCATTAAGTCCACATTGGGAGCTCCTATTGATCATTAATTTTGGCTTGTCTATTTTTTAAAGGACTTGGTAATAAAAGAAAACATTTTTTTCTAAAGCATGCTAACACAATTTGTTTCCTTTATTTTTTGATAGATTTTAATTTCACAATGTAAATACAATACATAGTATGAAATGTATGAGTTTTGACAGGCTTGATACACACATAAATATATATATATATATATAAATTTAATGTATATGTGTATTGATGTATATAATAAAATATATAATGTGTGTATGCATGTATATATATATATATATATATATATACACAATATGTGTGTGTGTGTGTGTGTGTGTGTGTGTCATTCCCATAAAAAAGGGAGAGACACACACAAAGAGACAGACAGACAGACACACACACACACACACACACACACACAGAATAAAAATTTAGAAATTTCATTAACATATGAAAAAATTGGAAATGGTCTTCCTCATCTTCAAATATCCCTTCTTAGACAACAATTTTGATCATTTTAATTTCAAAAGCATTCTTTTTATTGTTCTATTGATATCATTTCCATTTGCACTGTTGTAGCCATATTTGATATTGTAGTTTTTTTCCCCCCATTTGGTTGTTTTCTTTTTTGTTATTTATTTCACTTTCTGTTAGTTCATATAAAAATGGTCATGCTTTCTTGCATTTGTCATCTTCATCTTTCTTATAGTCCAGGAATTTTCCATTGCATTCTTGTACCAAGATTTCTCAAAGATTCCTAAATTATTGAACAAATGCCTATAATTTTAATATGCTTTAAAAATAATTTATTTAAAAATAAATTTATATAAAAATATAAATATTTTGGTCTATATGAAGGTTTTTTTTAAATCAAAGCTATATTGATATCTATATGCTATGTGCTCAACAGTGATATATTATTATTTTAAATATACTTTCCAAATGGTTGTACCCATCCATAGTTTCACTAATTTGCTAATTCACATTAGTATGCTTATCTTTGTATAAATCTGCCTTTCCCAGCTTTTGCTTTATCTAACAATTTGGCTTTTATAAATTGTCAAAGGGTTTTAAAAAATTGTATTTTTCTTATTATCAATGTTTTGCCAACTGTAATTCCTTCATTCTATCACTTATATAAGTAATGCAGAATTATACAAGTCATTGTGGGTAATATTTAGCAGCCATCTGTACCCACTTGTCATCTTTACTTTGTTTTTTGTGTCACTGAAATATTCATTGTTCTTTGTTATTAAAACCCACTTTTTTCTAACCATATAACATTAAGAGAAACATTCCTATTTTTAAACATGGGATTTTATGTCAATAGGCAAATTGGGATCATTGAAAATACTACATAATCTTCCAGATGCAATCTAAAAGGATAGTCTACTGTAGTTGGTATTAAATCCTGAGATAATCTCATTTTTCAGTGAGAGTGTCTATCAAAGCTATATATATATATATATATATATATATATATATATATATATAAAATCAATGGGTTTTATTGATTTGAAATATGTCATGTGCATCAAAATGCTTTATTATTTTGATTGGTAAAATGAAATTTTATAATATCTACAGACTTAATACATGATGCATTTCTTTGTCCTGTGATTGGAAACAATTACTTCAAAAGTTTCTGTGAGTAAAAGAGTATTTTGCCATTTCCTCAGAATTCTCTTTTGATTATGCATACAAAATTGGCAAAAAAAAATTCCTAAGAATAATTTGTTTCCTCTTTATTAAAATTTTCTGATATTGACCTTTAGTGGATCTTTGAATGAACAAGGATAATAGTTTAGTTTTTTTGTAATTAAAATTGTATTAATGTAATATGTATAAAAGCTAAAGAAATACAGCATTTTTTTCATTTACAAAAGTAAAACTATCCTTTGTGGGACTAAGACATTTCCATTCCCTTTATGTTGGATTAAAAACTTAAAAAGTTGATAGGGGAAGAATGGCAGACTAAGTATACACAGAGGTATATAATAAAGCTTCTTGAAGGCAGGGATTTTTTTGTTTGTCTTTAACTTTTTAAATCTTCAGAACTCAGCAGACTGCTGAGCATATAATAGGTTCTTAACAAATGTTTATTTATTGAATGATATGATTATGAGATGGTGAGGAACCAATTTCCTAAATATTAGAAAGAAGGTAAAATATGGGTCAGTGTTTTGGTGGTAGCATGAGATGAGTTAAAGAAAAGGCATCACAATTCTCTTTTCCCCTGTACTTTGTAAAATTCTTTATCTCCTTCAAAATTCATGTCAAATCATTACTGAACTCTATAATTGGTAGTGTTGTCTTTGCCAAAATTACTTTATTTTTATTCTGTTTTAAAAGTGCAGACATTTGTCTCTTCCAATTCCATGTAAGCTTCATGAAGGCAGACACAGATTCATTATCTTCAGTGCCCAGAACATATTAGGCTCTTTATAGATACTTATTGATTTATTGATGGTTATGTAAACCTCAGTAACTATATAATACAACAGTATCAAAATAATCATTGTTACAGATCACCTGAAGACAAGAATAGTCTTCGGGTTATTACCACAAAGAGCTAAAGTATCATAAAAATAAATTATTGCAGAAGTTATTGATGAAGACAAAATGTTAACACCATGAATAAAAGCACAGTATCATCAGTAGCAAGCTTCCTTATATACCAGTGCTCATAAAATACCTAGAAGTATAGTTGCATCCCTGCAGAATACTGGGGGTACATGGAAAATGACTGCATTGGATGAGAAAGCATTTAGAGAGTGATCTGCAGTGCTTGAGTTAGTATTCATGTCAGTGAGTTCAGAGACACATAAAAATATGGAATAAATAAAACAACTAAAATCATATTCACGTGAGTAAGAAAACATGTCTATAAACATTTACTTAGTTACCAAAAAACAAAAACTATAACAAATAAACTCAAGGAACACTTATTTCATAATTCATACAAAATAAAAATATGTAATTAAAGACAGTATGCTTTGTTTTGCTTTGAGAAGAGAGTACCAACAGTGAAAATGATTATTAAATGCTTACCATAGGAAGTTGAAGTTGAAGGTCCTGAAATAGGACAATGGTCTTTTGAATATATGGTTTTTTTTATATTGAATACAGTGTAAGTAAAAAAAAAAATTATTTAAAAAGTAATGTGGAAGTAAAATAAATGAATTAGTAGCTGATTGGATGTTAGGGGGGAAGGCTTATGAAGTTTTTTAAAAATGTTTTTATAAACCTGTTTTTTTTTTCTAAAATATAATTTTTGCTTATTCCTACTATTTGCGTAATCTTTTAAATATCAAATATTTATTGTGGTTTTTAAGGGTTCTTAGTGATAAACTTATAATGACTCTTTGCATGACATAACCATGAGATTTACCAGGTGGACTTTTTGTACTCATCTGACTCAATGTTTTGGTCTTTCCTGTCACCAATAATAGCTTTCTATGAATTAAGCTTCTTTTTCATTTTTTCCTCATTTTCTTTATTTTTTTCCTACTTGGTGATTTTTAAAGTCGAACTGTGCTCCTGGGGTATAGGGGCCACTATCCCAAGCTTTTTGCGTGGTTCTGAGCCTTGGTTTTGAGAACAGGGCCCTTTATTTTGGTGTCTTGCTCACAGGAGGGCTACTCCTACCTGCTCTCTCTAGGTAACAGCCTGCTTTCCCAGTAGCAGTTTGCCAGTGGCCCCTTGTATTTGGAATCTTGCTCACAGCAGGGGATAGGGCAACCTGTTTTCTCCAGGAAATAGCTTGGTTTCCACAGCTGGCATTGTCTTCTTATCTGGGACTGGAAGCTTCCCCACTGGCCTGCTTCACTACTGAGCCAGAACCAAGTTCTCAGTTGCTGATCTGATGTAATTAAGATCCTGTTACTGGTTTTCCCACTCACCATCTTAGCTGAAATGAACAACACTTGCACCCTAATGAGGATGACCTTCTTTGAAGTCTTTCCAGTCTATCTTGAAGTGGAGAGCTGTTTCATTCCATTAGGCTCTGTTCTGAGGTTTGGTTTCATGTGCTTTTTGAGGGAAAGTGAGAAAATTCAAGCAACTTCTTGCCTTCACTCAACTACCTTGGTTCTGCCCTCAAGCATTCCAAACTCATGACTCTTGTTTCTTTTTTTAAAATTTATTATAGCTTTTTATTTACAAAACATGCATGGTTAATTTTTTAACACTAACCCTTGCAAAACCTTCTTTTTCAAATTTTCCCCTTCTGTCCCCCACCCTCTCCTCTAGATGGCAGGTAGTCCAACACATGTTAAATATGTTAAAATATATGTCAAATCCAATATATGTATACATATTTATACAGTTACTTTGCTGCACAAGAAAAATCGTATCAAGAAAGAAAAAAAAAGAGCCTGCAAACAAACAATAACAGAAAGAGTGAAAATGCTATCTTATGTTCCACAGACAGTCCCCATAGTCCTCTCTGGGTGTAGATGGCTCTCTTCATTACTCAACAATTAGAACTGGTTTGAATAAGCTATTATTGAAGAAAACCATGTCCATTAGAAATGATTATCATATAGTCTTGTTGTTGCCATGTATAATAATCTGGTTCTGTTTATTTCACTTAGCATCAGTTCATGTAAGTCTTTCCAGGTCTCACTGAAATCATCCTGCTTGTTGTTTCTTACAGAACAATAATATTCCATAACATTCATATATCATAATTTATTTAGCCATTATCCAATTGATGCACATCCATTTAGTTTCCAGTTTCTTGCCACTACAAAAAGGGCTGACAAACATTTTTGCACATGTGAGACCTTTTCCTGATTTAAGATCTCTTTGGGATATAAACCCAGTAGTAACACTGCTGGGTCAAAGGGTATGCACAGTTTGATAACTTTTTGAGCATAGTTCCAAATTGCTCTCCAGAATGATTGGATCTGTTCACAGTTCCACCAAAAATGTATCAGTGTCCCATTTTTCTTACATCCCCTCCAACATTCGTCATTATTTTTTCCTGTTATCTTAGCCAGGTGTGTAGTATGACCCTTGTTTCTAAATTGTCGCTCTGATTAAGAACACTGCCTCTCCATCTCATCCTGAGTTCTACTTATTAATTTTAATTTCTGTATTCTGATGAATTTTATATGTTCATATAATTAGACCATTTATGAATTGTGGAACGGTTCATTTTAAAAGAAATAAATTATAATCAATTCCATATGCCTATCTATATATATATGGAATATACATATGGATTTGATTATAATTTATACATATGTATATACATATATAATTATATATATGTGTGTGTGTGTGTATGTGTGTGTCTAAAAATGAGAACTTTATTAGAGAAACTTGTTTTCAAATAATGTTCCCAGTGGACATTTTTCCATTTAATCCTATTTTTACCACATAGATATAAAAAGTTTTAAAATCTTATGTAGTCTGAATTATCCAACTAGTTTTCTGTGATTACCTCTATTCTTTGTTTCATCAAAAACTTTTCTGTTATTCATAGATTTGATAGGAAATTGGCCACCATATTTTAAAATTTGTTGATGAAGGGTAGCAATATGGAAGACATTGGATTTAGGTAAACACATCATAACTTATATGAATATAACCTCTAAATGGTTATGTGACCTAGATACAAAAGGTACCAATCCCAATAATATTCTCTTTGATTTGTTTTGCCTTCATCCAAAGTTTACCTTGGAAACATTATATTTTGTTTGAAGCCTCTCCCAAAGGAGTCCATTAGCATTTCTGCAAATATTCAAGCTACAAAAACAGTGGATCTAAGACAGATTTCATTTGTCACAGCAAAAAAAAAAAAAAAATGCAGCATAGGCTTATACTTAAAACCTTGGTAGTCAGGAAAAAATTATTTCTAGTAGTAGGAGACATAAGGTGCATCTCCCTTCTACTACATATTCCCCTGACTCTCTACTCAGTCCCCAATGCATGAATAAATGACTTATTCCTGAATACAAAAAAAAGTCCTTACTGTGGTTTGTTATTCTTTTCTTTTAGAGAATTAGTGGCATAGCTTACAAGTTTCTCTTCAAGCCCAGTCTTAGTATCTTATACTCATTTTTCCTTTTTCACCTATTCTCACATAGACAAGATATCCCTTTACTATCTGATTTGATAATTGATGAGTGGAATTATTTAATGAAGCAGGCATTCTCTGTTCTTCGTGTATCATCAGAAAAAACTACAATGACACTGGAAAATACATCTGGAAGAGACAAATAAGGATCATTTGACTCCCTACAAACCATACTCAAGGAGGACCTAGACAGCATTTTTCAAGAAATTATCAAGGGAAATTGTCCATGAAACAGAGTCAAATAAGTGTTGAAAAAAAAATCCATCAAATAAGTATTGGAAAAATATGTTCAGTAAAGAGATCCCATCATAAAAACTCCAAGGAACATTATAGTCAAATTTCAGAACTATCAGATACAGGAAAAATAATTCAAATTTCCAGAAAAGAACAATTCAAATACCAAAAAGTCATCATCAGGATTACAAATAACTTGTTTGCTACAACATTAAAGGATCTAAAGTCATGGAATATAATATCCCAAAAATCAACGGAGCTAAGAATACAACCGTGAATCATATACCTGGCAAAATTAAATGCAGTCATCAAAGGAAAAATAATAATTTAATGAAATAGATGGATTTTAAGGTTCAAAAAGGAGAGGACCAAAACTAAATAAAAATTTTCACCTCTGAGCCAATTTGGCAAAATAAAAGCAGGAACTTGGCCAACCTCTCTCCCATACTGATCCAAATTTCTTTAAATAATGACTCTAAACAAATTTTAGACAATCAAAACACCCCAAAAGATGGAGTAGAACATTTTATAGCCAAAGGCAACTTCGGAGATCAACAGAAAATGTCTATGATACCAAGGTGGGGGAGACCAGCTTGCAGTCTCAATATAGAGCACAGCTCCATCCCGACTGAGACTCAACCTTTCAGTGATAGTACTGGTGGCTTCCAGAACTCTCAGCCTAGAAACACCGAAAAGGACTTGGAAGGTCAGAAGAAAAGGTCGGTGGAACAAGAATGGGATTCCAGTGTGCAATCTTAGTACAGGTTTGGCTCCAGCCCCAGCTCAGCAACAGACCCCAGCATCAGTGAGGAGGGACCTTTGAATCAGCAGCAGTATGGGTGGCTTCTGAACCTCTCTTCCCTAGGATACCAGGGAAAACTCAGAAGGTCAATGGAAAGGGTGTGTTGCAATATTGTGGGAGTCTGGCAGGCACTCCCAATGTAGCCCCAGTCGGCAGAGCTCAACCCTAGCCAGCATACCATATCTTACAGCAGTAGTGAGGTGGAAAAAACCAACAACTTCAAGGCAAAAAACAATGCTTGGAGTCAGATTCCTAGAAGGAATTCTGAAAACAGCTTCACAGACCCCCAGAAGTTTGGGACAATGTACTCTTCACAGTTGTAATAAAGGCCTATTTTATTTTATTTTTTTTAATAACTTTTTATTGACAGAACCCATGCCAGGGTAATTTTTTACATTATCCCTTGCACTCACTTCTGTTCTGATTTTTCCCCTCCCTCCTTCCACCCTCTCCCCCAGATGGCAAGCAGTCCTATACATGTTAAATAGGTTACAGTAGATTTTGGATACAATATATGTGTGCAGAACTGAACAGTTTTCTTGTTGCTCAGGGAGAATTGGATTTAGAAGGTATAAATAAACTGGGAAGAAGAACAAAAATGCAAGCAGTTTACATTCATTTCCTAGTGTTCTTTTTTTGGGTGTAGCTGCTTCTGTCCATCTTTGATCAACTGAAACTAAGTTAGATCTTCTCTTTGTTGAAGAAACTCATTTCCATCAGAATACATCCTCATGCAGTATCGTTGTTGAGGTATATAATGGTCTCCTGGTTCTGCTCATTTCGCTCAGCATCAGTTCATGTAAGTCTCGCCAATCCTCTCTGTATTTGTCCTGCTGGTCATTTCTTACAGAACAATAATATTCCATAACATTCATATACCACAATTTACTCAACCATTCTCCAATTGATGGGCATCCATTCATTTTCCAGCTTCTGGCCACTACAAATAGGGCTGCTGCAAACATTTTGGCACATACAGGTCCCTTTCCCTTCTTTAAGATCTCTTTGGGATATAAGCCCAGTAGAAACACTGCTGGATCAAAGGGTATGCACAGTTTGATAACTTTTTGAGCATAGTTCCAAATTGCCCTCCACAATGGTTGAATCTGTTCACAATTCCACCAACAATGTATCAGTGTCCCTGTTTTCCCACATCCCCTCCAACATTTCGCATTATCTTTCCCTGTCATTCTGGCCAATCTGACAGGTGTGTAGTGGTATCTCAGAGTTGTCTTAATTTGCATTTCTCTTTATCAATAGTGATTTGGAACACTCTTTCATATGAGTAGTAATAGTTTTAATTTCATCATCTGAAAATTGTCTGTTCATATCCTTTGACCATTTATCAATTGGAGAATGGCTTGATTTCTTATAAATTACTGTCAGTTCTCTATATATTTTGGAAATGAGGCCTTTATCAGAACCTTTGACTGTAAAAATATTTTCCCAGTTTATTATTTCCCTTCTAATCTTGCCTGCATTAGTTTTGTTTGTACAAAAACTTTTCAATTTGATATAATCAAAATTTTCAATTTTGTAGTCAATAGTGATCTCTAGTTCTTCTTTGGTCATAAATTCCTTCCTCTTCCATAAGTGTGAGAGGTAAACTATCTTATGTTCTTCCAATTTATTTATGATCTCATTTCTTATGCCTAGGTCATGAACCCATTTTGACCTTATCTTGGTGTATGGTGTTAAGTGTGGGTCAATGAATACAGGCCTATTTTAACAAGGAGTTGAAATTAGAGAAATAGGGTAGGAAACTCTGCAGAAAACAAAACGTTTCTGACCATGGAAAGTTATGGTAACAAGGAAGATCAAAATACGCATTCAGAAGATGATAACAAAGTCAAAGCTCCTCCATCTAAACTTCAAAGAAAAATAAAATTGGGCTCAGGCCTTAAAAGGGCTTTAAAAGGCTTTTTTATGTATTAAGTTTATTTATTTTAATATCATTGCTTTATGAATAATATTGGAAGAGAAAAATCAGAGCAAAAGGGAAAAATCATTGGAGATACTAAAAAAAAATCAGAAAAAAAGAAGTGAACATAGCATGTGTTGATTTATATTGTTTTCTTAATTATTTTGAAGATGGCATTTTCTATCCAAAGTCTATTTGGATTACTTTGGATTACTGAATTACTGATAACTAATTCTTTCATAGTTGAGCACTATATATTCTTAATGTTATTGTGTACAATGTATTCTTGGTTCTATTTGTTTCCATCAGAATTAGTTTATGTGCATCTTTCTAGGCCTTTCTATAAATAGTTTGTTCATCATTTTTATAGAACAATAACATTCCATAACTTCATGTACCACAATTTGTTGAGCCATTCTCAATTTTTTTTTATTTTAATAGCCTTTTATTTACAGGTTATATGTATGGGTAACTTTACAGCATTGACAATTGCAAACCTCTTGTTCCAATTTTTCCCCTCCTTTCTCCCCTCTCCCCCAGATGGCTGGATGACCAGTCGATGTTAAATATATTAAAATATAAATTAGATACACAATAAGTATACATGACCAAACTGTTATTTTGCTGTACAAAAAGAATCGGACTCTGAAATATTGTACAATTAGCCTGTGAAGGAAATCAAAAATGAAGGTGGGCAAAAACATAGGGATTGGGAATTCAATGTAATGGTTCTTAGTCATCTCCCAGAGTTCTTTTGTTGGGTGTAGCTGGTTCAGTTCATTACTGCTCCATTGGAACTGATTTGGTTCATCTCATTGCTGAGGATATCCAGGTCCATCAGAATTGGTCATCATATAAGATTGTTGTTGAAGTATATAATGATCTCTTGGCCCTGCTCGTTTCACTCAGCATCAGTTCGTGTAAGTATCTTTAGGCCTTTCTGAAATCATCCTGTTGGTCATTTCTTACTGAACAATAATATTCCATAATATTCATATACCACAATTTATTCAGCCATTCTCCAATTGATGGGCATCCACTCAAGTTCCAGTTTCTGGCCACTACAAAGAGGGCTGCCACAAACATTCTTGCACATACAGGTCCCTTTCCCTTCTTTAAGATCTCTTTGGTATATAAGCCCAGCAGTAACCCTGCTGGATCAAAGGGTATGCACAGTTTGATAACTTTTTGAGCATAGTTCCAAATTGCTCTCCACAATGGTTGGATGTGTTCACAATTCCACCAACAATGTATTAGTGTCCCTGTTTTCCCACAACCCCTCCAACATCCTGCATTATCTTTGCCTGTCATTCTAGCCAGTCTGACAGATGTGTAGTGGTATCTCAGAGTTGTCTTAATTTGCATTTCTCTGATTAATAATGACTTGGAGCGTCTTTTCATATGGCTAGAAATAGTTTCAATTTTTTCATCTGAGAATTGTCTGTTCATATCTTTTGATCATTTATCAATTGGAGAATGGCTTGATTTCTTCTAAATTAGAGTCAATTCTCTATATATTTTGGAAATGAGGCCTTTATCAGAACATTAGACTGTAAAAATATCTTCCCAGTTTATTGCTTCCCTTCTAATTTTGTATGCATTAGTTTTGTTTGTACAAAAACTTTTCAGTTTGGTATAATCAAAATTTTCTATTTTGTGATCAGTAATGATCTCTAGTTCTTCTTTGGTCATAAATTCCTTCCTCTTCTACAGGTCTGAGAGGTAAACTATCCTGTGTTCCTCTAATTTATTTATTATCTCATTTTTTATGCCTAGGTCATGAACCCATTTTGACCTTATCTTGGTGTATGGTGTTAAGTGTGTGTTGATGTCTAGTTTCTGCCATACTATTTTTCAATTTTCCCAGCAATTTTTGTCAAACAGCAAGTTCTTATCTCAAAAGCTGGGGTCTATGGGTTTGTTAAATACTAGGTTGGATAGTTATTGACTGTTTTGCCCTTTAAACCTAACCTATTCCACTGATCAACTAATCTATTCCTTAGCCAATACCAAATGGTTTTGGTAACTGCTGCTGTATAATATAATTTTAAATCTGGTACAGCTAAGCCACCTTCATTTGATTTTTTTTTTCATTAATTCCCTTGAAATTATTGACCTTTTGTTTTTCCATATGAATTTTGTTGTTATTTTTTCTAGGTCATTAAAATAGTTTTGGGAGGCTGATTGGTACAGTGCTAAACAAATAGATTAGTTTAGGTAGTGAGCCATTCTCAAATTGATGGGCATCTATTTATTTTCCAATTCTTTGTTAACACAAAAAGATTTACTACAAATATCTTTGCACATGGGGGTCTTTTCCTTTATGATTTTGTTGGGAAACAGATCCCATAATGGCACTACTGAATCATTACCTCAGAGTTTTTTAAATTTGATCTCTCTAATCAATATGGATTGAGAGCATTTTTCTTATATGACTATAGATGGCTTTGATTTCATCATATGAAAATTGTGTGTTCACATCTTTTGACCATTTATAAATTGGGAAATGACTTGTTATTCTTATAAATTTGATAAATTCTTCAAATATTTTAGAAATATGACCTTTATCAGAAAAACTGGCTATAAACATTTCCCCTACTTTTGTACGTCCCTTTTAATCATGTTTCTGTTGGGGTCTTTTTGTGTAAAATCTTTTTAATTTAATGTAATCAAGGTTGTCCATTTTGCCTCTCATAATGTTCTCTAGCTCTTCTTTGGTCATAAATACATCCCTTCTCCAGAGATATGATAGATAAATTATCCTTTGCATGCATAATTTGTTTATGGTATCCTTATGCCCAAATCATTATCCATTTTGACCATTTTTTTGTTATGGATGTCACTCTATTCCACTGTTTCAGCACTCTATTTCTTAGCCAGTACCAAATGGTTACTTCTGCTTTATAATGTAGTTTTAGGTTTGGTATTATTAAGCCACCATCCTTTGTATTTTTTCATTAGTTTCCTTGATATTTGTTATTATTTTTTCTAGTTCTATAAAATAATGTTTTGGCAGTTTGATTAGTATGGCACTGAACAAGTAGAAAAATTTAGGCAGATTTGTCATTTGTATTCTATTAGCTCAGCCTAGACATGAACAAATTGATCTTTTTCCAGTTGTTTAGATCTGATTTTATTTACATGAGAAGTGTTTTGTAATTATGTTCATATAATTACTGGGTTGTCTTGGTAAGTAGATGAGCAAGTGTTTTATTTTATCTACAGCAATTTAAAATGGAAGTTCTTCTTTTCTATCTTTTCCTGATAGGCTTTGTCAGTGATATATAGAAATGTTGATAATTTGTATGGGTTTACTTTATATCCTGCAACTTTGCTAAAGCTGTGTATTTTTTCCAGTAGGTTTTTGGATTATTTTCTAGGATTCTCTATGTAGATTATCATATTATCTGCAAAGAGTGATAGTTTTATTTCCTTGTTGGCTATTCTAATTCCTTTAATTTATTTTTCTTTTCTGATTGCTAAAGTCAACATTTCTAGAACAATGCTGAATAACAGTGGTGATAATAGGCATTCTTGTTTCACCCATCACCCAGCTGGAAAGAGTCCAGCTTCTCTCTGTTACCAAAACAAACAAACCAAAACCAAAAACAAACAAACAAACAAAACCTGCTTGCCATGTTTTAGATAGAGGCTGCTTATTATTTTTAGAAAAGCTCTCTTTATCCATATGCTCTCTAACATTTTAATAGAAATGTGTGCTGTATTTTGTCAAAAAGCTTTTTTCTGCATCTATTGAGATTATTATATACTTTCTATTGGTTTTGTTATTGATATGGTTGATTGTGATAATAGTTTTCCCAATATTGTAACAACCCTGCATTGTTATATATTCCATTTGTCATAGTGTGTTATCTACTCATAAATTGTTGTAATCCTTTACTAATATTTTATTTAGAATTTTTGTTTCAATATTCCTTAGGGAGATTGGGTTGTAAATTTCATTTCCTGGTTTGACTCTTCCTGGTTTAGCTATTAGTACCATATTTGTGTCATAAAAGGAATTTGTCAGCATTTCCTTTTTACCTATTTTTTGAAATAGGTTACAGAGTATTAGAATTAATTGTTCTTTAAATGTTTGGTTGAATTCACTTGTGAATCCTTCTGGCCCTTCAGATTTTTTCTTAGGAAATTTATTAATGACTTGTTCAAATTTTTTTATAAAATGGGACTATTTAAGTTTTTTTATTTCCCTTTCTGTTAAGCTGGGAAATTATAGTTTTGTTAATATTCTTAACCTTTACTTAGATTGTTATGCTTGATGCCATACTTGGGCAAATTAGCTCCTAATTATGACTTTTTTTTCATTTAAATATGTGGCTACTTCACCCTTTTAATTTTTCATGCTGGTGATTTGCTTTTTATCTTTCCTTTTTCTGATCAATTTCCAAAGGTTTGTCCATTTTTTTTTTCATAAAACCAGCTCTTAGTTTTGTATATTAATTCAATAGTTTTCTTAATTTCTATTTTATTAATCTCTCCTCTAAGTTTCAAATTTTCTAATTTGGCATTTAATTGGAGTTTTAAATTTGTTCTTTTTCTAGCTTTTTTAGTTGCATGCCTAATTCATTGATCTTTTCTTTTTCTAATTATCTATGTATCATTAGAGATATAAAATTCCCCCCCCCCCCAAACTGCTTTGGCTGCATCACATAGGTTTTGGTATGTTGTCTCATTATTGTCATTTTCTTGGATAAAATTACGTATTATTTCTGTGATTTATTTTTTGACCCACTCATTCTTCAGAATTAGATTATTTAATTTCCAATTAGTTTTTAGTCTATCTTTCTTTGTTCTTTTATTAAATATATATATTTTTGCATTGTGCTCTGAAAAGGAAGCATTTATTATTTCTGTCTTTTTACATTTGATTTTGAGGTTTTATGCCCTAAATTGTGGTCAATTTTTGTGTATTTGTCATGTGCTTCCAAGAAAAAGGTACATATCTTTCTGTCCTTATTCAATTTTCTCCTGAGCTTCTATATTTAGATTTTCTAGGATCCTATTAACCTCCCTAGTTTATTACTTGTTAATTTTGTTGTTAGATTTTTCTAATTCTGAGAGGGGAAGCTTGAGGTCCCCCCTTGACATCATTTTACTGTCTATATCTTCCAGTAACTGGCTTACAATTTTCTCTAGGAATTTGTCTGCTCTACCAGTACTTGGTGCAGACAAATGTAGTGTCATTATTAGTTTATTATTTATGGTACTTTTTAATCAAGATATACTTTCTGTCATTTCTTTTAACAGGATCTAATTTTTTCCTTTTTTTTATATCTGAGATCAGAATTGTCTTTCCTGCTTTTTTTTTTTTTACTTCAACTGAAGCATAAAAAATTATGTTCAAACCTTTTACCTTTACTCTATATGTGTCTCTATGTGTCAAATGTGTTTGTAATTTCAAATATTGTTTTTTTAATCCACTCTGCTATTTGCTTCCATTTTATGGGACAATTCATCCCATTCATATTAATTCTCTATTTTTCCTCTATTATTCTCTCCATTCCATTTTCTTCCCTGTATACACTTTTGTTCTCTTTTTACCTGACATTACTAACATGTATTTTTACCCACACTACTTCACCTGTAATCTTTCTTACTAGTGTTTGTGTTACACATCCTGCCCACTACTTTATCTTCCATCACCCCTTCCCTCCTTCTCTTACCTGTTTTCCTAGTGTTTCTGCCCTCCTTTTTACCTGTTCCTCCCTTTTCTTTCCTTTTTCTCCTCCCATTTCTTTATAAGGTTAGATAAATCTTTATATCCAACTGAATCATTAAATCATTCCCTCTTAAAGACAAAACTGATGAGATTAAGCTTCGGACAATGCTCATCCCACTCCCTTCTTTTCCTGGATTGCAATAGTTTGTTTTTGTTTTTGTTTTTGTTTTGCACTTCTTCGTGTGAAATAATTGTCCTCTTCTACCTCCCCTTTCCTATTTTTTTCAGTATAAATCCTTTACCATCTATTAATGTCATTTTCACTGATGTCATATCAGAGTTCATTCACAACCATATTCTCAGTCCATGTGATTTGCTCCCCACAACCAACAGTCTGCTCCAGTGACAGATAAAGTTCTTAAAAGTTACTCATATCATTATCTCATCCAGGAATATAAATAGTTCCATCTCTCTCTCTCTCTCTCTCTCTCTCAATAGATAGATAAATAGATAGCTATAATATAGATATCTATATCTAATTAGATATTTTTTCCCTATTTATCTTTTTATGGTTTTTTTGTCTTCTGTGTTTGTAGATTAAATTTTCTATTTAGTTCTGTCCTTTTCAGTAGAAAGGATTGATAGTCTCTTACTTCATTGAAACTCCATCTCCTTTCCCAAAAGATAATGCTGAGTCTTACTGGGTAATTAATTCTTGGTTGTGATCCCAGGTCTTTTGCCTTCCACAATATGGTGTTCTAAGCCCTCTGATCCTTTATTGTAGAAGCTGCCAAATCTTAGGCAATCCTGATTGTTGCTCCTTGATATTTGAATTGTTTTTTTTTTTTTTTCCTCATAGCTTGCAGTATTATTTCCTAGAGATTATAGTTTTGGAGTTTTGCAACAATCTTCCTTGAGGCTTTCCTTGTGCCATCTCTTTCTCAAGGTGATCCATAGATTCTTTAAATGAGTATTTCCCCCTCTTTTTTTAGAATGATGGGGCAGTTTTCCTTAATTATTTCTTGTAGAAAGCTATACAGAATCTCTTTTTTTCGTCATGGCATTCAGTTAGAGCAATAATTTCTAAATTTTCTCTTCTGAATCTATTTTCTCTCTGAGGCAAGAGAGATTCATTGCATCTTCCACCTTGGTGCTGGCTGGAGGCTGAAGAAAGCAGAGACAAAAGCAAAGGACAAAGTTGCAAGACCTCTGAGAACCAAGCAGAAAGATAAGCCTCTAAGAAAACTAACTAGGCTATATTGGAGACAATAAAAGATCTGAACTTTTATCAGCTGGCTGAGATTTTGGGTGATTATTTACTTGTAACTGAAATTAAGGCTGCCTCTAGAAAACCTCCCCGAGAAACCTGCTTTCTCCCAGAGAAAATCATCTTATTATTGTTTTAAAGAAGAAAAAACATCCAACACTCCATGAACAAAGTGAAATATACAAAGTAACAACAATGTTCTGGGATGATTGACTGTATATGACTTGTTGTTCTCACTAATACAGTCATCCACAATTACTCTAAGGGCCTTATGATGAAAAATCCTATCCATACCCAGAGAAGGAACTGCTAGTAGTGGAATACAGATTGAAACATTCTCTTTTCTCTATCTCTTGTTTTCTTTTTTAACTTAATTTTTCTTGAAAGTTTTTATTTTCATTGGGAGAGGGGTAATCTATGTTTTCTTTCACCACTTGATTTTTATAAAACAATGTTTTGCATAACTTCATATATAGTTTCTTAATTATGGGTGGGGATAAGGGAGAGAACTTAAAATTCAAACAAAGGTAAAAATTGTTTTGAATTTAATTGGAAAAATATTAAATAAATAAATTTCACCTTCAATATCAAGACCCAAGAAAAACATAAGTAAAAATGGAAAAGAAAATATATGGAATTCAGTAGTGCTAAAGTGTTTACAAACTTACATGGGGGAGAGTAGAGAGAGAGTTTCACTTGAACCTTAGGCTTGTGAGTATTGGATCAAAGAATGGATAATATAAACAATCACTTGAATATAGAAATCTATCTCAACCAACGAGAAAATATGAAGGAGAAGTAAAGGAGGAAGAGTGTTGGGGACTGACAGAAGGAAGGGTAAATCAGGGTAAGTGATAAAAACAAACCATTGGTGAGGAAGGAAAAGGGAAAAGAAGAAATAAAAAGGAAGAAAAACAGGATGTAGGGAAATACACAGGAAACAACAAAAACTGTGAAAGTACAAATTAGATGAGTAAGGGAAAGTCTACCAGTGATATCTATGAGAAACAGATTCATAATCAATAAAGAGCTAGAGAATGTTATGAATAAAAAATAAATAATTTTGATACATCCAATTTAAAAGCTTTGCTACAAACAAAACAATACATCCAAGAACAAAAAGAAAATAGAAAGCTGAGAGACAATTTTTACATCCAAGTATTTCTGAAAAAGCTGTCATTTCTCAAATGTATAGAAAAAAATGAGTCAAGTTTAAAAGAATACAAATCATTCCCCAATTGGTAAGTGATCAAAGGACATGAAAAGGATGTTTTCAAAATGAAGAAGTGAGACTATCTATAGGCATATGGAGAACTACTTTAAAACACTTTAATTAGAAAAATGCAAATTAAAATGACTTTGAGATACTACTGCAAACCTATCAGATTGCTCAAAATTACAAAAAAAAAAAAAAAAAAAAAAAAAAAGGAAAGTAATAAACATTAGAAAGGAACAGGACATTAATCCATCATTGTTGGAATTGTAAATCAATTCATCCATTCTGGAGAACTAGCTGTAACTATGCCCAAAGGATAATGAAACTGTGCAGATGTTTGAGACAGTAATACCACTGCTAAGTACCAAAGTACCAAAGAGACCACAAAATAGGGGAAAGGGTCTACATGAACAAAAACAAATTGTAGCTTTTTACATTGGTGGTACAATATTGGAAAATGATGTGATGACTGGAATTGAGGAGTGGCTGAACAAGCTGTGGCACATGAAGGTAATGAAATACTATAGTGCAAAAAGAAATGGGCACATTTTAGGGGGCAAAAAGCCTGGAAAGATTTGTGCAAACTCATATAAAGTGAAATGAGAAACAAGAAATCATTTTATACAGTATCAGCAACATTATGGGATGATCAATTTGAATGATTCAGCTCTTCTCAGCAACACAATCATGGAAAACATGCAAAGGACTGATGAAGGAAAATGCTATTCATATCCAGATAAAGAGCTGAGGGACTCTGAATGAAAATTGAAGTATATTTTTCATTTACTTTATTCTTTCTCATGACTTTTCTTTTCATTTTGATCTATTTCTTCTTTTATAACTGTGACTAATATGAAAATATGTTTTTTTACCTTAGCACAATATATAAACTAAACCAAATTGCCCATCACCTTAGGAAGAAGAGAGATGAAGGAAGGAAGGAGAAAAATTTGGAACTCAAAATCTTGTAAAACAGAATGATAAAAATTTTTCTTGACATGCATCTGGAGGAAAAACAAAAAACAATAAAGAGAAAAAGAAAACCCAAATGGGATCACAAAGACTCATTTATAAATGAAACATTCAAAAAGAAACAATAATTGGTGTGAGGGAAAAGGATAAGAATAAGGAAAATTTTAATATCTTCTCTTTCCCACCAATCAGTTAGAAATATGATGAGAACATAGGACAAGTAGAATTCATTCTTAACCAAGGAATCCCCACTTTTTTTTGGCAGATAAAGAAAGAGACATATTTAACTCCTTTGACCAAATCTCTGTACAACTGCCATAACTCTTCAGATTAAATCAAAGACCAAAGAATTTTCTTATTTGATCAAAGGTAAAAATGTTTCCTTCTTTCATTTCCTACTATCTAATTTATTTTTAATAAACACACACACATATTACTGATATTGACCTTGAAGGAAAGATCTATAGCACAAAAAATAATTGTGCATTTTCTCTTGCTATATCCAATCTTTTAATCAGCCCATGGTTTCTAGCCTGCCTTTTCTTACTATTCTCCCCATCATCCCCTTCTTCCAGGGGCTGGAGGGCCCTCAAAAGCAGACTGTCATCTTCTGAGAACACAAATACCTCTTGGTAGAGGCAAAGGCCATGTCTGTGTCTTTCTCATGTGGTACTTTATACAATATCCAATATTTCAAGTGCTTCAATATGATTTTTTAAATTATTTAAATTTAAAATTTAAATTTAATTTAAATTTAAAAAATCTTTTCCATTCATTTTAAAATATTTCAATCTGTGACAATAGCTATATTACATTTATAATTTAATATATGTTAAATTATTCAAAATCTAACCAATTTCAAAATTGAAGTTGCTTTTGGCAAACATGTTTATTGTGCATATTCTAAGATTAAATCCTTATATGTCTTCCAGTTCTAGGAGACTCTACCATACATATTATTTTGCTACTGGTTTCACTATTACAACAAAACATCTCTGAAATGCAAAAATAAAAACTGTCAAATAGATAAAAAATAAAAGAAAAATAGAGAAACAATGTCAGATATTTCTATCTTTCAATGTTATGCTTTTAAATTTAATAGCATTCTAAAATATCTTTAGAAACTTATTAATCACAATTAGAAACAAGTGTCTGGATGTTATGCGGTTTTAATTTACAATTTATAATATTTTAGCTATATCGAAAGTTCTACATGAAGATAAACTCTGATCATTCTGACATAATAAAATGGTATACCTGGTTTTTTCTGTATTATCTTTTATTCCTACAGAGATTTGCATTCATTATGAAAACAGAATTGCTAAAGATTAAATTCTGAATCTCTTCCAGTGACGTGCTTTTGATAGCATTATGAGAGAGATATTTAATGGTTCTGGGAAGCTTAAATTGTATTAAACTTTTATTAACTAAGGATTTTCTCTGTATAATTGAATATGTCAAAACACTCAAAGCTTACATGAATTAACAAAAATTAAATCTGTATAATAAGTTAAAAAGTAAGCCTTTTTCTGTAATATAGCTTGAAATAAAATTTGGGGGAAATATATCCATTTAAGCATTACTGTTTGGAGATACATTTATATTTGCCTAATTAATTCATAACAAGTTTTATTGATTTAAATAATTTTTAGTCTTAATAGGTGTTTTAATTCATAAATACTGAGAACTTTATTTCAGGAAAGTCTGAGCTATTTATACTTAACATTAAAAATGGTTATGAAAAAATGATCTCATGCACTGATTATTTTGATATATTTATGAAGAAATCAAATCATCATATTCAAAATGTTACTTTGTTTCCAAATAGTATATAAAAAAGAAAGGGGGCAATAAGCTTGAGCTAATAATTGTCTTCATTCAAGTTCTTTATTCATATAGCTGGGGCAGCTAAGTGGATAAAATACCAGGCTTGAAATTAGAAAGACATATCTTCTAAAATTAAAATTTAGTCTCAGAATCTTATTAGCACTGCCATCCTGAGCAAATTAGTTAACCCTCTTTGCCTCAGTTTTCTCATCTGCAAAATTAGTCGGAGAAAGAACTCCAATATCTTTGCCAAGAAAATCCCAAATGAGATCATGAAGAGTTGGACATAACTGAAAACTGAATGACAACAATATGCAGTATATTTATGTTTATATCTCTCTATGTTATTTATACCTTTTATTTATCTGTCATCACTATAAACTGAGCCATTCAAAATGAATTATAATGGTTATGAATTTAAAAAATTCCCAAAATAATAAAAAAAAACCTTAAAAATCATTTGAGAGTTTTATCCAAATCATTAATAAAGAGACATAGACAGTTTTAAAAGTCTGGAATTTCACCAAAGATGTACCAAATTAATAATGACAACAAAAGATAAAATAATCTTGAAGTAAATGTAAAAAAAAAGCAAAAAACAAAAAAAAAATACAATATTGTGGGGACATTGGATTGATGCATACATTCTAGAAAGTAATTTGAAATTAAAATAAAGAAAATATTAAATTCCTATACCTTTTGACACACAAAGATCTAGTTACTAAGCATATACCTAATGGAAGACAAAAATATAAAAATCACCAATTTCATCAAAATATTTATAGCAATATTTTTGTGTTGCTATAAAATCTTAATATAGCAATATCTTCAGTAACAAAAATCTTAGTATAAAACAAATCCTCATGATTGGAATATAACTAAACAAATGTTAATCACTTGGAAGGAATATCACTGCAACCAAATGAAAGAATAGATTTGTATAAACAAATGTAAAATGAATTAAGAAGAATAATCAGAAAATACACCAAATTACAAGAAACATGTGGATAAAAATAAGAACCAACAAAATAAAGTGCAGAGGGCCTCAGATAGTGAGGACTCTTGGTGATGTATAAAATTCTTTAATTCACTAAAAGGAACCCCACTAAAGTGTCTGGTTTGGCACCCCATATTTTCTAGCAGTACCTCAGTCTTCCTGAGAAGTCAGGGGACATGACTTGTGTTGTAATTACAACATATGTTGTAATTAAAGCAGAATTATGCAAGGAAACATCTGCACACCATAGCAACTTGTTTATACAATCCACATGTGCAGTATTCTGTAGTTAGTGCATACACAGTGAGCTATAGTTATGTAAGTATATAAGTATATAAGGCTGAAAAAATTTGAATAAATTGACATGTTTGACCATCTTTGTGAGTTCTTCCCCTTCACTTTTCCACCATGATGAAGATTCAGGCTGGTACCAATATCCTCTAGTGAGCAGGTCCAGACAATCAAGTAAACATGGTAGAGCTATATTCATATTCACCAAGTTTGTTCCTAAAGAATATATGAAAAAATTCAGTTCATTCCATGCTTTGTAAGGCAAAGAATTATAGGAATAATATATATATATATATATATATATATATATATATATATATATATTATTTCAAATATGTTTTAATTTATTTTTCAAGTTTTAATTTGTTGTAAGGTATAGGATGTTTCATTTGGAAGTTAATATGACACAGAGATGACATATATAAATATGGGCTTCCTATAAAAAATACTTCATAGAAGACAAAAAATGAACTAAAAATAATGTGCCTGTTCATCATTTCTTAGTACATAATAGTGTTCCATTATATTAATTTACCACAGATCATTCAGCAATTTGTCTATTGATGAACATCCCATGATTTTCCAGTATTTTGCTACCATGACAAGGGTTGCTAAGATTCATTTTTGTATGTGTAGGTCTTTTCTCCTTTTTAATAATCTGTTTTGGATAAAGACCCAGAAATGGCATTGCTGGATCAAAGTGTCTGCACAAAGGATATGCCCTTCGTGTATAATTCCATATTGCTCTTCAGAATAGTACATAAGTTTACAATTCCACCAACAATGCATTCCTGTCCCATTTCCACCTCCCTTCTCTCTAATATTTATTACTTTCCCTTTTTATCATTTTGGCCAGTTTCATAGGTGTGTAGGTGTATATATTGTTTTCTAATAAGTGATTTAGAGCACTTCTTCATATGAGTAAGATAGTTTTGATATCTTCATCTGAAAACTGCATGTACATATGCTTTGATTATTTACCAAATAGGGAATGGTTGGTATTCTTCTACATTTGACCCAGTTCTCTATATATTTGAGAAATGAGGCCTTTATCAGAGATGCTAAATGTAAAGATTATTTCCAAGCTTTCTGCTTTCTTTCTAATCTTTCTTGCATTTGTTTTTTGTTTTATTATTTTTTTTTGTACAAAAGATTTTTAAATTTAAAATAATCAAAATTATTTGTCTTGTAATAATGATGCTCTTTAACTCTTGTTTGGCCTGTCTCACAGATAGATGATGCCTTGCTCTACTAATTTGCTTATATTACCCTTTCTGTCTAAATTATGCACCTGTTTTGGTCTTATGTTGGTAAACAATGTGAGTTCTTACCCAAAAAGACATGGCCATTGTGTTTATCAAACACTGAGTTATTATGACCATTAGCTTATGTGTCATATGTGCTAAATCAATTCCCCTCACTTATTCTCTATTTTTCAGTTAGTACCAGATAGGTTTAATGATTATTGATTTATAATAGAGGTTGAGAATTGATGTCTCTAGGCTACCTTTTTTGGATTTCTTCTTTGACTTTTGTATCTCTAGATGATTTTTTTAATTCTATAAGATATTTTTTGCTAATTTGTTTGGTTTGCTAATGAATTTATAAAGTAATTTAGGTATAATCATAATTTTTATTATATTTGACTCAGTAATGAACAACTGATTTTTTTTCCTTTTTTTCAATTAGTGTGAAAAAGCATTTTGGATTGTGTTCATATATTTTCTTTTCATATAGTTCATATAATCTCCTTTAACAGTTTGGATGCTTGGGGCTCAGGGGTGATGCCAAGATGGCAGAGTGATACTAAAAAGATGCTCAAGTATTCCCAGTTACCATTAAAAACCAATTGAAACTAAGCTCTGAAAAGAGTCTGGCAAACAAGAATCTGGCAAAATGAAACCATTCTCCAGTTCAAGATATATTGGAAAGACTTCAAGAAAGGTTAGTCTCTGTAAAGAGTGTTAAGAGACAGTTTCCACTTTTTAAGAGGGTGAAAAAGGTGTTCAGCTAGGTTCAGACAAAATCTGGGAAATCCAATGAGAGGATGTTAATCACAGCAAATAAGCAACTGAGAACATTGGTCCTGACTCAGTAGAGGAGCAGACTAGTGGGGCAGCCTCTAGTCCCAACTCAGAAGCTAAACTCTGGGAAATCAGGTTGTTTCATAAAAAAGATAAAGCAATGTAGAGCCCAACAATAAAAGTAAAAAAAAAGGGGGGGGGGAAAGGGGGAATATGAAAAGAAAAGGAAAGAAAATGAGCAAGAAATAGAAATTAGTAGAAAGTTCCTATGGTGACAGAGAAGATCAAAACACCTACTCAGATGAGGACAAAATGTTCAAAGAGGAAATCTGTCTCAAGCCCAAAGAGGCTTCTTGAAAGTGCTCATAAAAGTTTTTAAAAGTAAAATAAGAGAGCTACAAGAAAGAAAAAAAAAACGAGAACAGAAATGAGAGCTATGCAAGACTGAGTCAACAGCTTGGAAAAGGAAAGCAATTCCTTAAAAAGCATAATTGGCCAAAACAAAAAAAGGATAATAAAGGAAAAAAAAACATATTGAAAAGTAGAATTAACCATTTGGAAAAAGAGATACAAAAGCTAACTGAAGAAAATCACATATCAAAGACTAGAATGGGGCAAATGGAAGCTTTTTTGTTTTTCAAAACATATGCATGGATAAATCTTTAACATCAACCCTTGCAAAACCTGGCATTCCAATTTCTCCTCTCTTCCCTTTCCCTCTCCCCTAGATGGCAACTAGTCCAATATATATTAAACATGGTAGAAAGTTATGTTAAATCCAATAAATCCATACATATTTATACAATTATCTTGCTAATAAATAAAAAAAATCAAATAAACCAGAAAAAACGAGAAGGAAAATAAAACCCAGGCAAACAGTAACGAAAAAAATGAAAATGCTATGTTCTGGTCCACATTCAGTTCCTATAGTCCTCTCTCTGGTTGTAGATGGCTCTTCATCACAAGATCAATGGAACTTGTCTGAATCATCTCATTGTTGAAAAGAGACACTTCCATCAAAATTGATCATTTTAAAATCGTGTTGTTTCCATGTATAATGATCTTCAAGTCTTGCTCATTTCACTTAACATCAGTTCATGTAAGTCTCTTCAGGGTGCTCTGCAATCATCCTGATCATTTCTTACAGAATAATAGTATCCCATAGCATTCATATACTATAACTTATTGTGCCATTCTCCAACAGATAGGTGTCCAAACAGTTTCCACTTTTTTGCCACTATAAAAAGGTCTGCAAAAAACATTTTTGCACATGTGGATCCCTTTCCCTCCTTTAAGATCTCTTTGGTATATAAGCCCATTAAAAACACTGCTGGATTAAAGGATATGCACAGTTATATAGCTCTTTGGGCATAGTTCCAAACTGCTCTCTAGAATGGTTGGATCTGTTCACAATTATACCAACAATATATTAGAGTCTCAGTTTTCCCACACTACCTCCAACATTTGTTATTATCTTTTCCTGTCATCTTGGCCAATCTGGGAGGTGTGTAGTGGTACCTCAGAGTTGTCTTAATTTGTATTTCTCTGATCCATAATGATTTAGAGCATCTTTTATTTTTTTTATTTTTTTATTTTTTTTGATATTTTATTTATTTTTTTAAATTTTTTAATAGCCTTTTATTTACAGGATATATGCATGGGTAACTTTACAGCATTAACAATTGCCAAACCTCTTGTTCCAATTTTTCAACTCTTACCCCCCCACCCCCTCCCCTAGATGGCAGGATGACCAGTAGATGTTAAATATATTAAAATATAAATTAGATACACAATAAGTATACATGACCAAAACGTTATTTTGCTGTACAAAAAGAATCAGACTCTGAAATATTGTACAATTAGCTTGTGAAGGAAATCAAAAATGCAGGTGTGCATAAATATAGGGATTGGGAATTCAATGTAATGGTTTTTAGTCATCTCCCAGAGTTCTTTTTCTGGGCATAGCTGGTTCAGTTCTTACTGTTCCATTGGAAATGATTTGGTTGATCTCGTTGCTGAGGATGGCCTGGTCCATCAGAACTGGTCATCATATAGTATTGTTGTTGAAGTATATAATGATCTCCTGGTCCTGTAGAGCATCTTTTAATATGACTAGAAATGGTTTCAATTTCACCATCTGAAAGTTTTTTGTTCATATCCTTTACCCATTTATCAATTGGAGAATGGCTTGAATTCTTAGAAATTTGAGTCAATTCTCTCTATATATTTAGAAATGAAATCTTTATCAGAACCCTTGAATGTAAAAGTGGTTCCCAGTTTATTGCTTCCCTTCTAATCTTGCCTGCATTAATTTTGTTTGTACAAAACCTTTTTAATTTATTTATAATCAAAATTATTTATTTTGTAATCAACAATGATCTCATGTTCTTCTATGGTAAAAAATTCCTTCCTTCTCCACAAATTTGAGAAGTACACAATCTAATGTTCTTTTAATTTACTTATAATATCACTATTTATGTTTAGATTGGGAATTCATTGAGACCTTGTCTGTGCATGTGGTATTAGGTATGGGTCAATGCCAAGTTTCTTTCATTCTAGTTTTCAATTTTCCCAGAAATTTTTGTCAAATAGTGCAATCTTATTCCAAATGCTGGGGTCTTTGGATTTGCCAAACACAAGATGACTATAGTCATTGAATATTTTGTCCTATGAATCTAACCTATTTCACTGATCAACTATTCTGTTTCTTAGGCAGTAGATATTACTCCATTTCACTTAGGTTATCAAATTTGTTGACATAAAGTTGGGCCAAATAACTCCAGATTCGTGCTCTAATTTCCTCTTCATTGGTGCAAAATTGTCCCTTTTCATTTTTGAGACTAACAATTTGATTTTCCTCTTTCTTTTTCTAATCAAATTAACTAAAGGTTAATCTATTTTGTTGTTTTTTTTTTCCACAAAGCCAACTCTTAGTTTTATTTATTAATTCAATAGTTTTCTTACTTTCAATTTTATTTATCTCCCCTTTTATTTTCAGAATTTCAAATTTTGTATTTATATGGAGATTTTTAATTTGTTCTTTTTTTCTAGCTTTTTTATTTGCAATCCTAATTCATTGATCTTATCTTTCTCTATTTTATGCAAATAAGCATCTAGAAATCTAATTTTTCACCTGATTACCATTTTGGGTGCATCTCACAAATTTTGTATTTTGTTTCATTATTGTCATTCTCTTGAATGAAATTATTGTGTCTATGATTTGCTGCCTCAACCATTCATTCTTTATGGTTAGATTATTAATTTCCAGAGGAGAATTTAAGAGAGAAGTAAAAATAAACAAACAGCAAAAATACACTAGTAGGGTATCTCAAACTTGCTCTCTCAAAACTACATACATTGAATCATAAATTAAATGAGAAAGAAGTTAAGGAGGTAAACAAAATGTTAGAAAATTTAGGTATGATAGATCTTTGGAGAAAATTGAATGGAGACTGAAAAAAGTTTACTTTTTTCTTGGTGTTTCATAGAACCTATACAACAATTGACCATGTATTAGGGATTTTAATTAATTGCAGAAAGGCAGAAATAATAAATGTATTTTTTCAGATCACGATGAAATAAAAATCACATGCAATATAAGGCCAGGAAAAAATAAATAAAAAATTAATTGGAAATTACCTAATCTAATCCTAAAGAATGAATGGGTGAAAAAACACAGGGTGAAAACAGAGAAACAAAATCATAGACCAAATTCCCTAATGAATATTGATGTAAAAAGAGGTTAAAGGAATTAGGGTAGGTAATGAAGAAACCAAGTTATCACTCTTTGGAGATGATATGATGGTATACTTAGAGAAAGAACCCTAGAGTATCAACCTAAAATCAAAGAAGTACTAAAAACAATTCATAAATTTAGCAAAGTTGCAGGATACAAAATAAATACACACATCATCGTTTTTATATATTACCAGCAAAGTCCAGCAGCAAGAGATACAAAAAGAAATTTTATTCAAAATAACTGTCAATAGTGTAAAATATTTGGGAATCTATCTTCCAAGGGAAAGTTAGTAACTATATGAACACACCTACAAAACACATTCCACACAAATAATCTAGCTGCTTGCAATTTTATGTTTTGGTCTAATAGTTTTGAAATTTAGTTACTATATTAATTGGAGTTTTCCTTTTTGAGGTCTCTTTCAGGAGGTGATTGGTGAATTCTTTAAATGGCTATTTTACCTTCTGATTCTAGAACATCAGGGCAGTTTTCCTTGATGATTTACTGATAAATAATGTCGAGGTTTTTTTTGTTTTTGTTTTTTCATCAGGCTTTTCAGGAAATTCAATAATCCTTAGTTTGTCTCTCCTAGATCTATTTACCAGGTGAATTATTTTTCAAGGAGATATTTTACATTTTCTTTTCTTTTTCATTTTTTGGTTTTGTTTGAATGATTCTTTTTTTTTTTTTCTGATGCAATTGGGCTTAAGTGACTTGCCCAGGGTCACACAGCTAAAAAGTGTTAAAGTGTCTGAGACCAGATTTGAACTCAGATCCTCCCGATTTCAGGGCTGGTTATCTATTGCTCCATCAAGTGGCCCCTTTTTGACTGATTCTAGATGTTCCATTGAGTCATTCATATCCATTTGTTTTATCTTATATCCATATGTTCTCTCTATATTTATTCTTTCTAGTTATGATATTATTGATACAAATTTTAAGAATTTCAGGAATATCATGGTCTGTAAGAAATGATGAGCAGGATGCTCTAGGAAAAACCTGGAAAGTCCTCTCTATGAGCTCATGTAAAGTAAAATGTACTGTGTACAAAATAATAGCAATGTTATGATATGATTGTGATACAATGTTGGATATGACTTTGCTATTCTCTGTTATATAATGATCCAAGATTATTCTGAAGGAACTATGATGAAAAATTCTATCGTTATTCAGAGAAAAACCTGTCTGAATACAGATCAAAGCATTTTTTTTTAACTTTAGTTTTCTTAATGGGTTTTTGTTAGGGGGTAGGGATAGCTTTGTTTTTTGCAACATGACAACATGACTTTTATGGAAATATTTTACATAATTTTACATGTGCCTTCTCAATGTGAGGAGAGGAAGGATGAGAGAAAATCTAGAATTCAAAGTTTTAAAAACAATTGTTAAAAAATATTACATGTAATTGGGAAAATAAACTATCAAAGAAATGAAAAAAAAACTTTTAAAATGTAAAAAAATTAAGGAAAGGGGTAATAAGAAATTACAACTATCACATTCCTATGTAAGAATATACACAGTTTTACTCTATTGAATCCACTCTGGTCTTTACCCCTTGTTTTTATCCATTTATGCTTCTCTTGAATCTTGATATAGGTCATATTTTTGGGATTAGTTCTGGTCTTCTCCTTATGAAGGCTTTGAGTCCTTTCTTTTATAAATGATCACCTTTTCTTCTTGATACATTATTCTTAATTTTGCTTTCCTAGATCTTTTTGCTTCCAGAATATCATATTTCATGATCTCTGATTTTTTTTTAAATTTTGAAGCTTCTATATGTTCTGTAATCCTGATTGTAACTCTCTGACATTTAATTTATTTCCTCCTGATATTTTTTTTCTTGACCTGATAGTTTTAAAAGCTTTTCCTTTTCCCTTTTTTATGCACAATAATTTTTCCTTTATTTCTCTTCTTTCCTTTTTCTCCCATTGATGAATATCATTTTTTACCCATCCATTTTTTAGATTGTCTCCCCATGACTGACTTTCTTTCATGCTTTCTATGTTAAATTCTTCTAACTGACCAAATAATGAAAAAAAATCTTAGATATTATATGCATCATTTTCCCTTGTCAGAATGTAAAGTTTAATTTTATTGATTATCTTATTTCTCTTTTATATTTACCTTTTTATGCTTCTCTTGGACCTTGTATTTGAAATTCACATTTTTTATTCAGCTCTGATCTTTTACTGAGGAATGCTTTAAAATCCTATTATAAAATATGCATTTTATCCTCAAAGGATTATACTCACTTTAGCTATGTGGGTAAATCTTTGTTGTAATCCCAGCACTTTTGCTTTTTGGAATATCATATTTTAAGGCCCTTGCTCCTTGATACTGCTATTCCTTAGGGCCCTGGTCCCTACTAATCAAAAGTTCTTTTTTCTGTCCAACTGTGACTCAGAAATAGGTATAGGAAAGAGAATTGCCAAACAGTATCCAGTTCTATGTCCATTGATAGCACAAGGATTTACTATAATCATTTCTGAACAGGTGCCAGATCTGCTTACTATCTGTCTTGTGAGCTCCTAAAACTGCATTTTCTTCTGTCAATACTACAACACAGGTGTTCTATGTGGTCTCTGAGCCAATTTCAAACACAATATTATATTTCTGTTTAAATCTTCTAAATTGTATTGGTCTGAAGGGATGTCTCATCCAGTGTTTTTCCTTGCTCTGCCACTCCAAAATAATATTTGAGTTGTTATTTTAATGTTTTTGAAAGTAAATATTGGGAGAGTATGACTGAGAGCTTCCTCTAGTAAGTCATTTTGACTCTGCCCCAAATGTTTTAGTTTTCTTTCTTTTTTCTAAAATAAAGAAAACAAAGAACAAAGCAATATTTTAAAAATGATAAAAAACACTTCACAATTAACATTAAATGACAAATGTAATTTACAACATTAAAGAGTTGCAGAATCATTAGAAAACATTTCAGTGACTGCATGCAAAAAAATTAAGTATAACCATACAGAGTTAAATTGTTAGAATGAGTTTGCAAGCTTTCAAATCCCAAAAAGCATGGAATCTCTATTTTAACAATTACACAGTAAATTAATTCATATAAAATAGGAAAAGCAGAAATTTTGTAAAGCTTAAAGTTTCCTTGTGCTATTAAATGATAGTAATATTATCTAATGTGCAAAATCAAATGACATCTAAATTCTTTAAAGGTAAGTTAATAGCAGTATAAGATTATAAAACTAGGATATTTTAACATGGCTTTTTAAAAGAATTTGAATATATATCAACAATACAAATAAAAGATAAAATGGATCTGAACATGACAGAAAAGCAAAGTAAAGCAACAAGCACTGAAGCCCTTATTATACATCAGTTACGGTGCTAATCACTTACATTTCAAAAACTGCAGACAGGAAGACACATTTCAATGGGGTAAGATACATAAAAAAGAAAACTAAAAAGTGTAATGGGAGGAGAAGCCATATACCTATGTGGCAGGTACAGTGGAAAAACCTGGACATTCAGAAGGAAAACATAGTATAAAATGAAAATCGATTAGTTTGATCAAAAATGGAGCTCCTAAGATAAAGTTATTGATGGACTGTTATGATAGAAATATATTCCCAGTTAATTATCCAGGAGAAGAGAGATGTTTCATAGTTAGGATGCTATAGGTACTGAGGGAATTCCAGGTTGAAATTGTCATTGAATCATTGTGCCAAAGTTCATTGTGCCAAAGTTGAGAATAACAGAGAAAGAGACATATGGCAAATGGCATTTGATCAGTCTTGATCCCTCCACAAAATGGATTTTGCAAACAAATGGATTTCTCAAACTCGGCAAACAACATATTTAAAATAATAGTGTAATATGTCCACTTAAACTCAGTCCTTTTCTCTCTATTAAAAGTATTATATTTTCCCCATAGTCTCCAATTTTTAAGATGTAGAAATATAATTTATTCCACATTTTCCATTACCATCATAATTACTCTTACTTTTTAAATTATTTCATTTCTATTTCCCAATATATCTCCCAATAACCTCTTATCACTACAACTACTTTTATAAATCAAATGCATCAAAGATACATCTCATTTTTTCAACACTCTCCTACACCTGTCTTACCCCTAAATAAATACCAAAGAGATATTTCTTAATTACAGTTCAGGTAATTTCAATCCCCTACTCTAAAATCTCCAGTTTTTTTTTTTTTCTAGGAAGCTCCCAGGTTCAATTTTGCTTCTATGATAAAATTTAAAACTTTATTCGTTAAGGTTTGGAAAACATTTCTTGTCCAACCTTCCCAATGTCATTATTCATTTCTTATTCCCCAAATGCTAGTTAGAATGTTCTTGTTTCTCAATCACAAAATTCTACTCATTTTTGCACTTTTCCGTTGTCTTCCCCATTCTTCCTCCCCCAGGAATGAAATCAATTTCCTCCTCACATTGGCCTTAAGGAAATTTCTCTTTTAAGATAACTCTAGCACCTCCTCTTGTAACTTGTCTGCTTTATCTGAATAATGAAGTTCTTGATCTGTTTGAGTCTTAAATAGAATGCTACTAGAGTGAGCCACTCACTGTCAGGCACATGGAAAACTCTAATGGTTCAGAGGTTCAGTACTGTAGGGTTCACCCTGGACTGTAATTCTTAATTTCATTATCCCAATGCATTTATCATTTGTGTATGTGTATGTGTAGTGTTAGCTGTAAGAGGGCAGAGGTGAGGAAGAAACATTTATGTTACTTTATTAGTAACCAATTTTCCACTTTCTTATTGGCAAATACACACATTTGTGACTATTCATAGGAGAGAAAAATAATAATAACAAAAGATGAAATACGTGCAAGTTTATATCCAGAAAAACACAGAAAATGTTTGTAAAAGTTTTTCTGAATCCACTCCAAAAAGTGCTAAAGTAACCTCTCAACAAAGCCCAATGATAAAAAATTTAAAAATGGAAAAGAAGCTATGTTTATGGGTAAATAAAATAATGTTCAACCACAACCTCTTGCTTAGGTTTGTAGTGAGCATGGGGGCTCCCTCAGTCCCTACGGGGTCAGCTCTGGAGTGTCCCAGTCATGGGATAGCTTGAGAACTCACGCTAAGGGATGTGCTTTTCTTTAGCGAGTTGTGTAAGAAATTAGAGATGGCAACTTAAAAAGAAATTAGAGATGGCAGATTGAACCATTTCCATTTTTACTTCAGGGTTCTTCTTCTATCCTTCCCTTGCCCCTCCCTATGGAATTTAGCATTACCTCTCTTCTTTCCCGCATTTTATGAGTTATTTTATGATTACTGTATTAGGAACAGTACAAATTATCAAAACGCATGTTTTGTTATGAAGAGTTGTAGGTAGAAAGTGAAGGATTACAGTTTTTGAGGGTCACAGCAACATAAGCTCTTATTTCCCCAAAATGGAATATATTAACTCAGGTTTTCTTGACTCTACTCTCACTACTCCATCCACTGTGCCACCTAGTTGCCCTAATATAACACAAACATATATACAGGTGTGTATGCATTCATATATTTACATATTTTTCATATATTTTCATATATGAATATATTCATATATTTATATATTTACATTTACACACACATACATATACATATTACATACACACACACACACAATGCATAGTTACACATATTTGGGGGTGGTGGAATGATTCCCTAATATCTGTGAGGATCAGAAAAAGTTTCATATGGGAAGTGATATTTGTTGCATTTTGAAGGAAAAAGGCATTTGAAAAAGCAGATCAAAAGAAAAGGTACATTCCATTCTGAGTGACCGTAAATATAAAGATAAAAAATAATATTGAATTTGATTGAATTTCCTACACATGAAATAATACAAAGGCCACTATGGCAATACTACATAGTGTATAATTGTGAGTAATGTGTTATAATATTGAAAGAGTGGTTTGGGATTGTTTTGTGAAGGAAAATATCCTAAAGATGATTTTTAAAAAGACATTTATTTTAGAGTGTTTCTTGATTAGGGAAGGGACAGAGATTTGTACTAAAGCAAAACAATGTTGATAGTTTTTTGAAGATTAAACAAGATGACATGAGGTAGGGAGACCAAGTGGAATATAACAATATTCTACTGTGAGAAGTGATGAGAATCTAAAACAAATACTGGGTATGTGGATAAAGAGATGAGATAATCGAGATAAAATAATAATGGCCAAAGAATTGTCATGTTATAAACATCCAAGATAACATCACTAATGGGGCATATTGAACAGACAATAGACTAAGCAACTATTTTAAAAGTTCTTGGTTGCAATAGAAAAAAATCAGATAAGCAAGATTAAGATACTGAATATATGTATAAAATCCTGCATTTTTGTTCTTGGAATCTAAAAATGTTAATTAAGAGCATTTCAAATTTGACAACTTTAATTATTAAAAATAAAACAAAACAGTTTCATACTAAAGGTATTTGTATTACCCAAATACAAAATGTCATTAATTTTTACCATTTCTTCAATGACTTATCTGAATACGACATCAATATGAAAGAAAAAAAATGATCTCTTTAAAATCCCTGTGATTAGAAATATCATTATCACCTAGGAGTCATGTATTTAGGGAAGTGTTACCTTTTTCCTTCCTATTAAATGTTGATTGGTACTTCTTTATTACCCTATTTTACCCTATACTTAGACTCTTTTACTTTAAACACTTATAAAATTTATATTGCCATCTCTTCTCTAGCCCAGGAGTCACCAGACTTTATGATTTTTAATTTCAGTTTTATCATCAACTTTACTTATGATTTTGTACAAATCACTTAATCTGTCATGGCCAAAGTACTTCCAATATAAAAACATGGCCCATTGACATCATGACTAGTTGGTGAATTATAACCATTTAAATAAAAGAAAACTTGCTTTTATTTTAATTGAATGAGTTGTCAAAAGATCATTGTTAGTTTTCTTCTGTTTCATATTCAAAGTTCTGCCTGACCTAATCAAACAATCAGCTCCATGGTAATGTCTTCATAGGCTTTCCTTCAGAAGTTTTTTTTTTTTTTCCTCCACTTTCCAAATCTGTTATACTGTATTCATGTGAGAAGTAAATCATCAGTAAACATCAAAATTTTACTTATTAACTAACTCTTCTTGAAATACTAATTTTGCAAGAATAAAGTTTTTAATTTTTAACTTATTGATTGATAATAAGAATGTCACTTAATTCCTCCAAAACAAATAGCATTTGTACTACTAAGGGGGCTGTGCTTCACTATAATATCCAGAAGATTATTTATGATTGATTTATTTTTAATGTATAAAATATTTTTATTAAAGTTTTTTTTATTTTCAAAATATATTCATTGATAGTTTTCAACATTAACCCCTCCAAAATTTTGTGTTCAAATTTTTTCACTCCCTTTCCTCTTTTCCTTCCCCTAGACAGCAAGTAATGCAATATATGTTGAACATGTACAATTCTTCTATATATTTCCACATTTATGTGTTGGGGTTCTTTTTCCAAAATACAGCCAGGTGATAAAAGTTCAGATCTTTTATTGTGTCCTTCAATATAGCCCGGTTAGCTCAGACCTATCTCTCTGCCTGGTTCCAAGAGCTCTTGCAGCTTTGTTCTTGGCTTCTGCCTCTGATTTCTTCAGCCTCCAGACAGCACCAAGTTGGAAGATGCAATGAATCTTTTGCCTTGAAGGTAGGGCTTGTGGGCTTCCTCCCAGAGTGCTCCTCTCTGACCCCAGTCAATGTTCCCAAGAAAACTCTCTAGTGGCTCACTGGAGCTGTATTTATGCTACTTCTCCGAGAGTGGGATTGTGGGATATCTCCCAGCATGCTCTCTGACCCCAAAAGCTTCAATGGGAGGTGTGAATTCAGATATAGCCCTGAAGTCTCCCAAACGTGTGAACTCCATTGAGTACTTAGATACTTATGAGCTCTCTAAAGGTGTGAACACAAGCATCGTTTCTATCAGTTGTACTTAGTACCTTGTTTCAAGTTCTGGCCCAAAATATTTCCTTCTAAGATCAAATCAATCATATTGAACCATGCCAAATTAGATAATTATTGTCTCTTTCAACTCCAATGTCTTAACAGTTTGTAAAGATTTCAACACTTATGCTGCACAAGAGAAATCAGATAAGAAAGGAAAAAAATGAGAAAGAAAACAAAATGAAGTGAACAACAACAAAAGAGTGAAAATATTATGTTGTGATCCACATTCAGTTCCCACTGTCCTCTCTCTGTGTACAGATGGCTCTCTCCCTCACAAGACCATTGGAAGTAGCCTGAATCATCTTGCTACTGAAAAAAGTCAGGTCCATCAGAAATGATCATCATATAATCTTGCTATTGCTGTGTACAATGATCTCCTGGTTCTATTTACTTCACTTAGCATCATTTCATGTAAATCTCTCCAGGCCTCTCTGAAATCATCCTGCTGATTGTTTCTTATAGAACAATAATATTCCATAACATTCATATACCATAACTTATTCAGCCATTCTCCATCTGATTGGCATCCACTCAGTCTCCAGTTTCTTGTTCCTACAAAAAGGGCTGCACATTTTTGCAAATGTTGACCCTTTACCCTCTTTCAAGATCTCTTTGGGAAACAAGTCAAATAGAAACACTGTTTGATCAAAGGGTATGCAGAGTTTGATAATCCTGTGGGTATAGTTTCATATTATTCTCCAGAATGTTTGGATCAGTTCACAATTCCACCAGCAATGTATTAGTGTCCCAGTTTACCCACATCCCCTCCAACATTCATCATTATCTTTTCCTATCATCTTAGCCAATCTGAGAGATGTGTAGAGATACCTCAGAGTTGTTTTAATTTACATTTTTCTGATTAATAATGATTTGCAGTATTTTTTCATATACCTAGAAATGGTTTTAATTTCTCTGCTGAAAATTGGCTGTTCATATCTTTTGACCATTTACATGACTGAATTCTTTAACAAATCTGTTGATCTATTCATTTTTTCACATGTTGGTTCTGAATTACACACATTTATGTAAAAACATGTATGCATATCTGTATATATGTGTATATACACATGTGCCTCTTTTTTGGATCCCTAGTATGTTTGTGTAGGATATGAAAATGTAGAGGCTTACAAATAAGACCTTTCAATTAGCTAGTATTGTGAAATGTGTGTGTGTGTGTGTGTGTGTGTGTGTGTGCATGTCTGTATATATGGATAAAGCTAGGGACACACTATATATATTATATATAGTGTACATCTATATCTATATACATACTCACATATAGCATGCATAATATTTTTATATATATATATATATTTTTTTTTTTTTGATAAAACAAATCCTTTGCAGTCTCAATTTTAGTTATTCTTCAAAGGGTCATTTCCCTAAGCTGAAAAGTTTGAGGAAAACACTAACTGTATCCCTGATTCCTTTATTCTTTTCCCTAGAGTTCCTTTAATTTGGTTCAGTATGTGATCTTGCTATATCATTAGTACCTGCATGTATAAGCAGAATAAGGTCTAAAGGTTTCTTTTCATTCATATTTTATTGCAATGACCCAGTTGGACATTTTTTTTTTATTTTATAGGAATAAAATTCTAAAGTGTTTGCTACATTTAAACACTGTCTTACTGGAACATAAAATTGAATTAATGCATGAAGACTATAGGAGATTTGTGGAGGCACTCTAATTTTTCTGAAATTGTTTTTGATTGTCTATGCATGCCCTTTAATCAAGGTCTTTTAAAATACATTCATTTGTTACTTCAAGATTTGACAAAGGAGAACATAGATTTTATTATCTGGCTTTATTCTTAGTTTAGGGAAAGAAGAATCTAAGGCCTTGCCTTCTTCTTGAAAATGATTCTTGAGAGGTATATGCTTCAACCTGTAGCTGGATTCTGAAGTTTAAATTGAGGGCAAGAAGATTTATACTTTTAAATGCTACTCAGAATATTTTTTTAGTATACTGCCTTTAATCTAAAAGGTCTCTGAAGTTGAAAATATTGTCCCTTTTCTCCCATGTTTTAAGAATTACTTCACTGGGTGAACTTTTCTCTCCCAGATAGATCCAATCACAATCTTTATTGGACAGCAATAATGAACTCTGACATGAAAGCATAGTTTGTCAATTCACAAGATTCATATATATATATATATTTTTTTTTCTTAAAAAATATTTGAACAGTGTGGAGAATTTTATTTTGATTAAAGGAAACCAACTTTTCTTTATGTTTCATTTTAGCCCCAGTTTTTAGAATTCTAATTTCTTAAGCTCACTTCTTTAGATAAATCTCACTAGAATTTGAAATAGTTTGTTTTCAAATTTCATTTATGTATCTATGTCTATATACATGCACATATGTATTTAATATGTTAACCTTCCTGTAGAAAAACAAATACGAATATCATTGTTCCCAACTACAAATTTAATTCCCTCAATATTTTTGAAAAAAAAAAGTAAGAATAGTTATTTTAAAAATTTCAAAAAGATGAATATTTTGTGAATTTTAACTAGACATTTTAACTAGAAATTTTAACTAGAAAAAATTGGTGGTTGGCAAAATTATTTCAGCTTCTATGGTTGATCATAATTAACATACTATTTGTTTTTATTATAAAATCTCCAGTTCATTTAAAAACGTAACTTATTTTATCATTATATCTTATGTTAAGATTTTACTCAGAAATTATTTTTATGCTTAATCAAATTGTTTTTGGCATCTCCTAAAGTTTTCATGGTATAATTTAGTAAAAAGCTACATGTTCTTTGATAGATGATGAATAATCTAAGGAAAACTTCCAAACCTAGTCTGTATATATTTCATTTATTAATTTTCTCAGAGAATTTGGTTTTAAAGCTTTAAAATTCTGAAGTGAGGTGACACATAGATACTGAATTTAGCTATGATAATACATATTTATTATTAAAGAGTTTAAAAACTTTAGAGATGAAAATATTGAGCTTTTGATAATGATCATCCTATATTCACAGTGAAGATAAGAAAGTGTTTAAGCTTTAGGAAACAAATGGAATCCTCTTGGAGGGCTTAACATAAATGCTACTTTATTTTTTTAAAGGTAATCTAATTTCAGGTGTCACTTTGCTTTTCCAGTGCAATTTTCTCAGCCTACTCCTATGTGTTTACCTAGCCTGAAAAGTTTCACCTATATCCTTGATATGTCCTGTTAAGGTAGTAATATATTTTGACAAGATGATAGAAAATAGTTCATAAAAATAAAATATAATCCCATGATACATGAAATGTAAAGATAAGGTTAGACTGTGTGGAAAAATCTCATAGTACTTCTTATATCAAAGTGAACATAATGAAGATGCAATCATATTCAAACAAATAATGTTTGAAAGATTGAAGGAAAAAAGATTTAGAAATTTTAGAAAAGGATATGAAAAGTGCCACTGTGGGCTAAGTCAAAGATCTTGAAGTTCTCAGTATTAATTCTTGTTACTTATTTCTTGGGTAACTTCTAGACAAGGCATTCTGTCATGTCATGTAGAAATCTGTCTCTCATTTCCTTCATATCTTATCTACTTATCTATATATTTATATTAATAAATAAGATTTTTAAAAATTCATTTTTTAAAAATAACAAAAATATAAGTAAAATATAGTATATTTCTTGGCAAATATAAGTGGTAAGCTGGTTTAAGTACTAGGATGGATTTTGTTTTGCACTTATGCTCCCACCCTGAATTGGATGGTCTTGGAAAAAATTGTGTCTACCTCAATGGGTAACTCATTTCTTTCCCCCTCCCCACTTTTTAAAAGTAAGCAGAATACCAAGGCAGATAAATTAAAATTATTAAATTTTCCTACAGGAGAAATGTCTTCACTTGAATTAGTTTCAGCACAAGTAAGATGTTCAAAAGATAGAAACTAATGTAAGTTGTTAAATACCACTAACATTGAAATTTCTGTTCCAGTCATGTATCCCTCTGATAAAATCAAGTATAAGCTTGTTTTTAAGGAGTAACATATGCATCAAGACTAAAGTTATTTTTCACTTGCCAAGCATTCTGTATTACCCATATGGATCACCATTACTCTTAGGGATCAGGAAACACATACAAATCGAACTTAATCCAACATATATTGACCATGTACAGCCTGATGTTTCTCAAAAGTCTTGTTAAAGTGGATGAGAATGAATTAAGGGATTTGAATAATTGGAGCTATTGTAAGCAAAGAGCTTCGAATAGCTATTGGAAAGCTAAAGATAAGTGATTCCAATAAAAATATAATAACATTAATAACAAAATAATTAGGGTTAAGTCACAGGGTGGAGTCAAGAGTCACATGATATATAGAGACAAATATGGGCAAAGAATCTGTGGAAAGGAATGCATCCACCAAAAAAACAAAAAAAAATTTTTGGCCCAAGAACAGGATGCAAGGAAGAGTTAAGTCACATATCCCCTGATGCAATACCTCAAATGTCTTCACAATTCTTCCACTTAGTCAAACATTACTTCTAAAGGGCTGAAGCTCAGAATAGGTGCACAGGAATCAGACAACTGAGCACCTAAGGCTAATTACCTATTGGACAATACTCTATTAGCATATGCTTGGAAAAATGGCCCTTCCCACTATTCTGTGGGCTCAATCTTTTGGTGTATACAGATAATCTTAGGAGGGATTGGGGGTAGAGTAAGACAAGCCAGAGTCACTTTGGAGGAGGATGAGGAGGAGGGAGGTCGGTCTGTAGAGAGCGAGCGGCAGTTTTGTCAATCCCCTTCACTTCTCCCCCTAAAAACCAAGGACTTTTATTTATCCTGACTCTGGCTGATTCTGAGGCCTCCAGGGAGCTAATCTGGACTTTACAATTACTTAGCATGTCATATCTCTATACTGATATTGAATAATTGTTGGAATCTTTACTAAAGTGTTAAGACATTTCTTTACAAAGTGTTAAAGACATTGGAGTTAATTTAATCTTAGAAAGAATTATTTTGGGCCAGAACTTGAAACAAGATTCTAAGTGGAAATGATTGAACAATGCTTGTGTTCACACCTTTAGAGAGCTCAAGTATCTAAGTACTCAATGGAGTTCACCCAAGAGTTCAGGGCTAGTATGAGAGCTGAATTCACACCTTCCTTAGGACCAGAGAGCACTCTGGGAGATAACCCAGAATCCCTCTCCCTCCAGAAGGCGGAGTTAACCTTTGGGAGATCACATAAATGAAGGAAGCTCTTGGAGCGAAAGGAGGAATTTTCCCCGGAACATCAACAGGGCTCTGAGACAGAACACTCTGGAAGAAAAGACTATTCGCCACAGACTGAAGATTGAGAAGCCAAGAGTTGGAGCTGGCTGGAGGCTGAAGAAAGCAGAGGCAGAAGCCAAGGACAAAGCTTCAAGATCTCTTGGAGCCAGGCAGAGAGATGGGCATCAACTAACCGGGCTAATTTGTAAGGAGAAATAAACGTTTGCAACTTTTACCAGCTGGCTGAGATTTTGAAGTAATTATTTATTTCAACTAAGACTAAGGCTGGCCCCCAAGAAAACCACCAACAAATAATGCCAGATGTTGTTTCTCTGGATGCTCCAAAATGATCTTCTTATGGCTTCTGTTTATTGCTTGGCTCAAGTCACTACTGCTTTGTCTTTAATAAAGCTTTCTTATGTTGAAAGGAACCAGAATTATGCTAGGACCAGCAGATACTTGATTCTGTGGCATACCATTTCTGAAGTATTTTTGCTATTCTTAATAAAAAAAAATCTGTGTTAAAGAGCATATTGGAAATAGAAAAAAAAAAAAAACATTTTCTACTCTAGTAATTTTCTTTAAGAGCTATAATAGAGTTGAAGTGACCTCTCTTCTATCAAGACTCTCTACCAGGATCAGATATTGTGTTCTTAAAATCTTAGTCTCATCTGTTTGCCAGCATCAATGACTTCAGAGAAAAGGAACCTCTGGGATCAAAACAATTGTCTCTGACAATATTCAACCTCATTTCTTGACCCTTTCATAGACAAATAGTATCATCAAAGTTGAAATCTTTACAACATTCAAATGGACCTCTCAAAAATCTCACTTTTCTCATATGAGCCAGCTAAATAGCACAGGTAGGTCTGGCTTCAAGACTCCAGGTGTATGTCCTACAAGACATTTGTTATCTCTGTGATTCTGGGCAAATCACTCAGTGTATCAGCTTTAGTTTTCTCATCTGTAGAGAGAAAAGCACGACCTCTATCCTAGTGGTCTTGTGAAAATCAAATGACATGACATATATAAAGTGCTTTGTGATCTCTGAAGAGTTATATAAATGTTATTTGGGGATTTTTATCATTCTTATCTTGAGGTAGATTAAGGTCCTGAATTCATCATCGGGGTTTCACTTACATGACATTTCCACTAACATGTTAGAATCTTCCACTCTCAACCTCTCCATGGCTAGGATAATGACATACATTTTTCAAAAAAACAAACAAACAAACAAACAGATTTTCATTCAATGACCAGCAGGAATCTCAGGTTCAGAAGAGTAATCTTCAGATTACCATCCAAGAACCAAATGCCAAATTCTTAATTCTGAATTTTAACTGATTCACCTGGACATCCTTCTATAGCTAGATTGATTTGCTAAAATCTGTCATAAGCTTCACCTGCAAAATGCTCTAATGAACTGGGTGGGAAAAGGGAAAGTCTCTAAGGAAAGCATGAGCAAAGATGGAGAGAGCCCAACAGATGAGTCATTAATGATTTTAATGACTCTTGCTTTTTAAATTTCAGTGGTACCATAACAAAACATTTAAGCTAGTCAATTATTATTAAAAGTGCCCTATAAACTAGAATTGCCTAGCCAGTGCAATATACTTCCATTAAGTCAATCCAGGTAGTTTGGAAGAAACATGATGATTCTTAGTCTTTCAGTGTGCCATTGAAATTGTGTTAAGTGAACCATAATGGTGAGAGGGGGGTGGCGATATTTTGTTTTGGATGATAGCTATTTGATAGATCTTCCTTCTTTTCCCTCAAGCTAGGATCCATAATGCCAATACAAAGACCTATTAACATCAATGAAATTTTCCAGAACCTAAATCAGATGTACATTCTTTTCCCTCTCATTTCCAGAATATATCTTTTCTAGATTACTTTATATCCCAGCTAACATCCCTTCGGATATAAAAATGCTTTCTCCAGGACCTTAATTTTAGTGCATTTCCTTTATTGAATGTTCCCTTTATCATGTATATAGTGTGTTTGTGCACAGTTTTTTTTTTTTTTTTTTTTTTTTTTTTTTTTTTTTTTTTTTTTTTTTTTTTTTTTTTTTTATGTTGTCCTTCTGTTTCACTTTAGGTTTAAAAGAGAAGGGGCTAGATCTTGTTTCTTGTGTATTTTATTTTCTTTATAGCTGTAGTGCTTAGCACAAAACAAGTCAATAATATATACTTTATTGTTACTGACTATATTTCTTCTAGCCATCTTAATATATGGCATGGAGTCTGTTGAAATTTGAACATTTCAATTAAGCCTTATCCATCAAAAATAATTAAAACATTCTAAACTTAGTATTAAAGATTTTTAGTACATCTTGCAAAAATACATTTTGTTCTTTGAATAGTCTGCTTGTATAAGATGTATAGCTTTCTTCTTTTCTATTTTTTTTCCTTCCTTCACCTATGTCATCTTCATTAGGTCACCTTATTCATGCATGTATTCATGATAGCATCATCTTAGTCTTAATTTTTTATGCATTCCTTACATTTAGCAGCTGTCATTCCAATAAGCTTTATATAAGCCATGTACTAATCCTAAGGTATACCCCAAAGCCAACAATAACAGTTGTTTTTGCTGTCATTAATTCACCATTTTGGTAGGAAATCTCATTTTTCTTATTCTGCCATTAAGGAATATTGTTCATTTATTTAGACAACACTCTGTTGTCTTTTACCCTTATAATCTGATTCAATCTGCATTGATATGCTTTATAATATTGAAAGTAAATTTTTAAAAAGATAACTAAGGACCAATTTATTTTCTGTTCCAAAGACATTTACTGAAGTATCAGTCTTATAGAATTCTCTGGATTTGATATTTTGACATCTCTCTATTTCATTTCAGCAACCCATTAAAAATCATTTTCTCCTTTCATTCCTCCATGAGTTACTATTATCATTTTTCTTCTCCTTTTCAGACTGGTTATTTTTATCTTTTTCCCTTACACATCTTACTCTTCCTCCCCATCTGATACCCACTATTTTCTTCTCCCCTCTCTGTTCTTTCCTTTCTAACCTGTCTTGGAATATTTCTTGATTCCTCATAAGCTTCAACTGTCTATGATGATATTTCCCAGGCACTGTTTGAATAGTGATTTTATTCTTTCTTTAAAGGGTCATGGTGGTGATCAAAGAGATAAGTATAAGTACTTTGTAAATAATAAACTACTTAAAATATTAGCTTCTACTATTATTTTCTTTCTGATCATTATGCTATAGGGCACTTGTTTCCAATTCTGCTTTAAAAAAGCAAACCTAAAAAAGCAAAATTGATAGCCAGAAAAGACCATTTTCAGTGTTTCTAGTTCTGCTCTAAGAAGCTAAATAGAACAAGAAAATTCTCTCCTTTTTAATTTATGAGCCCTCTTCCCTAAAATAAATGAATGAGTTAATGAATAAAAAAATTTGAAAGAATGCTAAAACATTCCATTTTTTCTTTTTTTCTAGGTTAAGTATTTTCAGTGTTCTCATCATTTCACATTGTTAGGATTTTCTGGCTATCAAAGACCATTTTCAGTGTTTCTAGTTCTGCTCTAAGAAGCTTAATAGAACAAGAAAATTCTCTCCTTTTTAATTTATGAGCCCTCTTCCCTAAAATAAATGAATGAGTTAATGAATAAAAAAATTTGAAAGAATGCTAAAACATTCCATTTTTTCTTTTTTTCTAGGTTAAGTGTTCTCAGTGTTCTCATCATTTCACATTGTTAGGATTTCTGGTCTTTGAACTATGCTTATATCTCTACTCAAATCCTATCTTCTATCACAACCAAGCGAAAGAAAGTTTTTTTTCTGAAGCATCCCAGTCATTACTACTTGGTTTGCCCTTGAGTGAAGATAAACTTTTCTGAGCTTTTTACCACTCAAGCCTCTCCCCAGCTCTAGAACTAGGGGGCTGCTGACCTCCTGTTGGAATTCACCCCCTTAACCCATTAGAAGTTCCACTATTAAATAAAGCCATTCTTCTCGCCTCAGGGGTCTCTATCACATGAGCACATCACAGCCTAATAGAAGGGGACTGCAAACAAATAATTCAAGCCCTCACAACTACTATTGCTTTAGGCTTGTATTTCACAACCCTCCAAGCCATAGAATACTATGAAGCCCCTTTTACTATCTCTGACGGCATTTACGGTTCGACATTTTTTGTAGCAACCGGCTTCCACAGCCTACACATAATCGTTGCATCCTTATTCCTAATTGTTTGCCTCCTTCGACAACTCTTCTACCACTTCACATCCACAAACCACTTTGGTTTCGAAGCTGCCCCCTGATATTGACACACAAGCACTCCTTAGCGTGAAAGATTTTCAAATATTAGAAGTTAGTATGTTCCCAAACTTTTCCTTTCTGTATCTAAATACATTTATGTAGTTTCTTCAACTTAATTCTCATATAATAAGTTCCTTAAACATTTTCAATGATCTTCCTTGGGGAAAAAATAAAATAAAATAAAACAAAACAAAACCCCAATTTACCAATTTTTTTTCTCTAAAATATGGTGCATAGACCAAGACTTTTCAATACTTGAGATATACTCTAACCAAGACAGAAATGCAGACAATTCAATACAACATTTATTTAGATCCAACAGCATTTCCCAGATTGTAAGAATGCAATATATTGTTTTTGTTAGTGATGATGGGATGGTGATTATCTAAATTTGTTTTTATTTTTCTATGGGCACAGAAAGTTAGTAAAGGTATCCCTATTGGAAGTCCATAAGCTGCATATGTAGTCCACAATCTCCCCCTTTCACAGAGCATTCTTGTTTTGTGAAAAGGATGTATCAAATAGTATGGTCCAACAAATTGCCCATCAATGTATTATACCAAAATTTTTACTATTCTAAATACATTACATTAAAGAATTGTGCGATAAGTGATTTTAAAAATGATAATGGTCATTATAAAAAAGAACTGATGAACATTAATCTCATTTACAATAGAACAGAAGGAAGATACATTTTAAGCAGTTGTCTTTTTTGTTGTTCTTCAGTCATATCAGCCATATCTGACTCTGTGCATTTCAGTTTTCTTGAGAAATGAGCACTTTGTCATTTTCTTCTCCAGCTCACTCAACAAATGAAGAAAATAAAACAGATATGGTTAACTGACTTGCCTAGGTTACATAGCTTGTAAGTGTAGAGGCCACATTTAAATTCACATCTCCTTGCCTCCTGATTTAACTCTACTTCACCATCTAGCTCTCCCTCTGCTGCCTATTAAAATATTTTTAAAAAATTCACTTAAGCAATGCTAATCATTTTTTATTCATTAAAAATAGTTCATTTCACTGTCCATTTCAAATAACCGTCAAATATGAGTCAAAAGAGAATTATGAATGAATTTGTAGAACCAATGAATTGACCAATGGCTCAGTGAGTTGGGAGCAGAACACAGAGACAAGGAGAACATTGTGAGAAATTACAGACATTACATATACTCACTTTTGTTTTAAGTCTTGTAACTTTATCAAGTGATAGTTGCAGATTTATATTACATAGCTTTGTGTAAAACTTGATATGTTTGGAAAACTTTTGGATCTTCAAAGTTCCCTAAAGTAGAAAAGAGTTAAATAATCTATTATACCTAGAGGGATTTATAATTTTTTCCCAAGTAGGAAAATGGGAATTTCTTGTAACAATAACAGATTCCAATTAATTTATGTTTCTTCCCAAATGATGCACTTATGGTTTTATTTATTATGCATGCTTGCAGAAGCTACCAAGACCTGATTAGTTTTCTACTATGCTAGAAACATGGTACATTTAAGTTCATCTAAAAATTCCATAATGCATCATGTGTATGTGTATAGATATGTGGGGGTGTGAATGAGAGTGTTATTTATGCATCTTAAACTTGTTTTTTAAAATGATGTGTCCATTTGTTAGGCATCATAATGCCACCCATCTCACAGAATAATAATGAAGATTAATGAGAAAAATACATGGAAATCATTTTATGAAATATTAAAAGACTATATAAAAGCTTGCTTTTATTTTTATTATTAAAGGTAACTTCTATTAAGTGAAAAAACTGGATAGTACTAAAATCCTAAGCAAAGCTCCTATAAATTAGGAGCACTGGATAGGAAAATTGACCCAAGGAATTAAGAATTCATATGTGAATGGTAGTATTGCATACATATAAATTTAGTCAATAATCTAATTTTATTGCTTTCCAGTCATCCCCATTTTTCATTTAATTCATTGAAAATTATGAATATCTTTTAAAAATAAAATAAAAGGTGGAAGAAACAGAACATAACCTTCTGCAGTGATAATTATAAGGAAGGCCAAGGGAATGTAATGTCTCATACTTAATTCTAATTATTGCAGATTTGTGCTACTGATTCATGTGCAGTTCTTTGTGTGACAGTTACAATGAAGAAAAGAAAGGCTCTTCATATTTTTAATGAAGGTTTGAAACAGGCAAGTTTAAGTGATTTGTGTTGCATTTTAAAATGAGAGCATCTGAGAGTTAAATGAGGGCTTATGTCAGAAGGACACTTTAAGTACCATTTTGTCATAGGTGAACATATTATTTTAAACTAAATTAGTTTAAAGTTAATGTGGATATTTCTCAAACAAACTATTATCTTTGAAATAACATAATTACTCTCTAGCACAAGTGTAACCCTAACAATATTAAAATACAATATTAATAATGACAAAAATCAGCCAAATTTCAGCTAGAACTCCAGTAAGACCAGAGTTCAAATCTAGTCTCAGACACTTTTGTGCTTATATGAACCTAGTCAAATCACTTAACGTGTGATTGTCTCAGTTTCCTCATCTGCAAAAGAAGGATGATAATAGCATCTTTGTCCAAGTGAATTTTTGTGAAAATAAATGAAATGATAACTGTAAAGCACTTAGCAAGTACCTGATGCAGAGTGAGTGCTATATGTTAACCATCAATATCATTGTCATCATCATCACCATCATCATCATCATCTATATTAATAACTTCCCTAATATCTAGCATTCTGGCACATATCAATCAATAACTTATTTAAATACCTAAAATGCTCCAGGCATTTTTCTATGTAAAGGGAAATATAATTATGATATGTAAAGTGATTCCTACCTTCAAGGAGCTATTAAATTAATTGCAAAAGAACAAGTACTATATAAGTGTATATATGTAAAAACAAGAATTGCACAAAATGAAGTAGTTAAATAAAAATTAGTTTATAAAAGGGTACTACCTGCAGAGTGAAGAGAAGGAAGATATGTTTCATGTTAATGGAAATGAATGTAGTACATCTCAAAAGAACTGAAGGATTCCATTAGACAGAAGTTAGGATAAAATATGAAGTTGTAGGTATATATACGCAAAGTCATTTTGAAAATAGTTTGAAGGTCCATTTTTAAGCATTCTGGAATTCATATTTGCTCATTCCAACAACTTTTTTTTTTTCAGCAGATGAGAATGTCATTTTTTTTTTTTTAACCAGTGGATTCATTTTGTGACACAGACTATGATTATTTAAAGCTCTAATGTCAATGGGGCTAATAATGCCTAAATAATAAGCATTTGTTGGGCTGTTATGTGGATTAAATAATAGTCTGTGTTAAAGCATTTTATAAACCCTAAAGTAAAATATAAAATACCCATAATCAATAAGATCAAGATATATTAATACAGTGGTCAAAAGTGAAAACTTTATTCTTCATGCTTCATCATCTTTTGATATAAGTTGAAGAAAATACCTTAGAATAAATAAAGAAACTAGATTTCTCAGTGTCACAGGAAAAAAATCAAGTGAAATGAAAAAGAATATAAGCCATTAAAAATTTTCACACTAAATAAGGAATCAGAATCTAATATTGATAACAATGCTTAAAAAAAAACTTTCACAATTAGATAGGTTTATCTAATTATCTTGAATGAATAATGAAGTTCAGTTGTTTATTCTTAAATTTTCGTAATAATATGAGAGGTATAAAAAAGACCAGAAGAGATTATTTATGTAAATAAAGCAAATCTAGCATATTTTATTTACAAATGAACAAATTAATTTGAATTAAATAACATGAATTATTGAAACATATGTAATGTTTTAATTTAAAAATTCCCCTATATGTTCACTCACATTTTAATATATGTGCAATAGATCCTGCAATGGTCATTATATTTTGCAATAGCTTTTTTTAAAAAACCTAAATAAATATGACACATATTTATCACATATAAGATGATAAAATCAAGTATATTTTGGAAAATTGAATGTGGTGAATTTAACAGTTGAATTTTACTTTTTCATAAGCAGTACTGGTATTACAAACTTAGTCAAGTGTTAACTTTTGATAGAAAATATCACAAATAATGTATGGTTATATCATATTGTTAGAGTAAAGAAAATGTAAAAAAAAAGCATTAAGTTTATTATTTTATATTTCAGTGCCTTAGTAAGTTTAATTTGTATTATTATTTGTAAATATAAGAAATGTCAGCAGAGACCTGGAAGGGTAGAAGATTAGGAAGGAAAATCATTATCAATTCACTCCAGTTGAATTCAATAATAATTTAGCAAATGCCTTATATGTGCAAGACCCTCTGCATGCTAGAGGGGAAAGTCTTCAGTAGGAAAAAAACAATAGCAACAACTGTGTGTGTGTGTGTGTGTGTGTGTGTGTGTGAGAACATACATTTTTCTAGCAGTACTTGTATATATGTGCTTGTGTGTATGTGTATATATGCACATCTATATTATATATACACCTATACAAATCCATAGTCATTTCATATACATATTATATAGTCAGTATATGTTATATGCATGTTGACATTCCATTATCTGTTTTGATTTTCATCCTATGATACTGATTTAAATGAATTTTTATATGAACATTTTGTTTTGAAGCAAGTTATTTTTCATCAAATATAAACAACTCAGTTAAACTAAAACAAAAAAAAAACTAAGGCATTTAAATCAAGATCTGTAAACTGTCTTTTCATTCATTAACTAGCCATGTTATAAATTCATTTCAATATAGTTACTTTTCATTATCTATATTTATGCATGCATGCATGCATGCATGTATGTAAAATTTGTGTGTACAGCATTTAAAATATTTCTGAGGAAGTTTCACAAGATTGCCAAATAGCACTAAGAAACAACAACAACCACCACAAAAATTTAAGAATCCATTTACTAAAAGGATGATTGAGAATAGAATTATATTTCACTTTTGAGGTTTTTTAAAATTTTACTATCAGAAAAAATTGTTGATACTTTTGATTTTATTACCTAGTTGCTGTTCTTGCCAACAACACTTAAGTAATAACTTCCCAATGTGTTTTGCTTTACTTTTTTCTCAAATGAGGTAGATTATTGGTTGCATTTTTAAAATATATGATATAAGAAAGTAAATATTTCTTGATTTTTATGGGACAAAAGGAAAGAGACTCTTCAGAAAACTATTGCTAGGCAACATAGATTTAACTGTAGATAACAGTGGAAGGCAACTCATAATAAGTAAGGACAACCAATATGCTTTAACTAATTTAAACTGTCAAAGAATGCATTTCCCAGTGGGTGTCTCTTCAAGTGAATGTCTACTTTCAAGAAATGATTGATTTTTTTTTTCTTCAAAAGTCAGGGTGAAGGTGAGAGGTATGTGGATTGAATTTTTTTTTTTTACTTTTAATATTTTCTCTGAAGTTTCACTGCATATTGTTTTTCTTTTCATTCCCTTAACTACTGTAATATTTTAATACTTTCATAATTCTTTTTGAATTGTAGTTTGAATCACAGCCCTCTTCTTTTTTCACCTTGACACATCCATGTTAACGTATTTCTATGAAATCTTCCTTAGAGACTGCCTCATATTTAGTAAATAGATAGATCCATAGATATATCCCTATGGGTAGGTAGATAGATAATCTATATATTTAGATGAAATATATATATATATATATATATATATATATATATATATATATATCCATAGATAAATAGAAATAGAAATATGTTAATCTAGTACTCACAATATCTAGATACTTTTTTATTCTCTCAAAATTGTTATAAAAGCCCTAAAACTTTTTCTTGTTATACATAAGCTTGTAATATATTTTATCTATGTTTTGAAAGAAGGGTAATTATTTATAGGGCTGGCTTGTACCTATTGTTTTTGTTTTAGTTCTTTATAGGTTGGTTCTAATTTCAATTATTACAGAAATTGTGATTTACTATAATTTAAAGGTGTAAAGCAGCACAAGGAGAATATTTGTGTTAGTAATGGTTTTTTGTAATGGTGGGAAATTTAAAACTGCTGAAAATATTGCACCAATTTTTAAAGTACAATTTATCAATTTCTTCTTACTACCTAATTCTGGAACCATCACATTGCACACATTCAAAAACTATTCAAAATGGCTGAATAAATTGTGGTATATGAATATTATGGAATATTACTATTCTGTAAGAAATGACCAACAGGATGATTTTAGAAAGGCCTGGAGAGACTTACACGAACTGATGCTGAGTGAAATGAGCAGGACCAGGAGATCATTATATACTTCAACAACAATACTATATGATGACCAGTTCTGATGGACCAGGCCATCCTCAGCAACGAGATCAACCAAATCATTTCTAATGGAGCAGTAATGAACTGAACCAGCTATGCGCAGAAAAAGAACTCTGGGAGATGACTAAAAACCATTACATTGAATTCCCAATCCCTATATTTATGCACACCTGCAGTTTTGATTTCCTTCACAAGCTAATTGTACAATATTTCAGAGTCTGATCCTTTTTGTACAGCAAAATAACGTTTTGGTCATGTATACTTATTGTGTATCTAAGTTATATTTTAATATATTTAACATCTACTGGTCATCCTGCCATCTAGGGGAGGGGGTGGGGGGGTAAGAGGTGAAAAATTGGAACAAGAGGTTTGGCAATTGTTAATGCTGTAAAGTTACCCATGTATATATCCTGTAAATAAAAGGCTATTAAATAAATAAAAAAATATATAAAAAAAACTATTCAAAATATATTTACTAATGGAATAAGTGAACAGGCTGCTGATTTACATGAATGCCAAAACATTTTTTCATGCAACTTTTTGCATGTTTTTTTGCTTCAAATGAATAGATTAGTCTTAATCTCATTATTATAGATGTTCCTACACAATGTTATTTGAGGACATTGTGTATTTGAAAAGCCTCATCATCCTCCCAAACAAAAAAAGTTTTGTACCAACTCTAAAAATGAATAGAAACACAGAAATCACTATCAAACATGTTGTGAGAGCAAACGATTCCTTGCAAACCCCTCAATTATGACAATACCTAGAAGGTGAACACAAAGAAAGAGAATAAGTATTTATTAAGTGCCTACTACTTGTCAGACAGTATTTTAAGCAGCTTTAGAATATTTTATTACTTGATTTTCATAACCCTAGCATTAGTTGGTATTATGATTCCTATTTTGAAGTTGAAGGAGCTAAAGTAGATAGAAGTTGTCACTTGCTTGGGGACACAAAGTTTCTGTACGAGGCCAGCTTTCAACTTAAATCTTCTTCCTCCAGGACCAATTCTTTATCTACCATGCCAGCTGGTAGAGATCAACAAAACATGGTCTTTCCTTAGTCTTCTGGTATACAGACATTCTCTCCATTCTGATTCCTGACATCAATATTAGTGATCATGTTTTAACATTAAAAAGTCTCTCCCACAAATAATTAGTTTATTTAGGCTTAATTCCATGAGGTTCTTCCATTAGAAAAGAGGTAAAAGACATGAGGAAAGCTTTGCAGCTGTCCAAGTTAATATGGATAATTACAATTTCCTTAAATTTGTTCAAAGAACATTTTAAAAAGAAAACAAAGAAGAAAGGGAATATAAAATGAATTACACATGACAGAAACAGACCACCAAATATTTGGAGTGACATAACAGAAATGAGGTTATATTCAACAAGTAAAACCTGGTCCCACTAATGAAAAAGTTATACATCTTTTGTGAAGAAGTAATGTAATTAAATAGATTATGTTCAATTATAACATCAATCAGTAAGAGACAAAGAAAGACTGTGGATAATAACATTTGGTGACTTCATGCTGAGGAATAATGAGGCAGGTATATGTTTACCTGGATAGAAAGGAGAAACCCATGATGAGTTGAGGGAAATTTAGGCATCTTAGTAATGAGATAATTCATTAATCCATGTATTTATGAGAACCTTCTCTGTGTGCAAATAGTTTAGCTACTAATTTCCTAACATTTAAAAATATATATAATTTTATCCTTCAATAGGAAGAAGAAATTATACAGAAATACTCTTTTGTATTTAATTCCCATTAACAAGAAAGTAACATATTAGGTGAATATGTGATCTGAGGGCAATGTAACTAACAAAAGAAAAGATTGAAACACTCTCTATATAAGTACAAGCTCTGAGAAAGAGAACATGTTTGGAATACAGAGTATGGAGATGAAAGGAAATATTTCAGAAAATAAGCAAAAGTAAATAACATTTTACAGAAAAGAAAGAATTCCTAAAATCATATTTTACTTTTAAATTCTCTCCCAAGGAAAGTATTTATAGAATGACATTGCCTAAAATATAAAAGGTTATAATAATGAATCATTTCCATTCTTTATAAAATACATTCTATGATGCTAAAATGATTTGAAAATATGATTTATAAATTACTATAAGTGATTCTGAAATGACAGACAATTTGTGACTTATTATACAATTGAGGAAACATCCCAATTAAAAAAAGACAGAGAGACTGAGTCTGAAATAGAGATACAGAGAAACAGAGAGAGACAGAGACAGAGACAGAGAGAGAGAGAAAAAGAGAGAGAGAAGGATGGAGGTGAGGAGGGAGAGACAGAGGGAGGGAGAAAGAAACTCTATAAAATAATTCTAGAACAAGACTTGGGAATTTACTTTTATTTTGTGGAGAACTCTGTACATTATTAAAGAGGTAGGTAGTGAGCAACTAAAAAAAAGTGAAACTTCACTGATTAGAAGATAGTCCTGACTTTATTAAGAGGTGGTTATACCAGACCTCATTTCCTTTTAGATAAAGTGTCTGCATTGATTGATAAAGCAATGTTGCAAGTATAGTTTACCTACACTTTAGCAAGCATTTCACAAAATCCCTGCCTCCAGCTATTCTTTTAGAGATATGTAGTTGCCTGTATGCATGCATTTCTGCATTTGTGTTTGGTGTATAAATTATATTTGCAATTGGTTGAATAGTATGGACAAAGAAGGAATCACAAATTCTTTAATGTTACTTCAGAAGGAGTTTAATGACTCAGAAATATATGCTTAGCCTGGTTTAGTTCAAACTTTCCATTAATAATTTGGATAAAAACATGCCATTGCATACTTTTCTAATTACAACTCAAATTGAGCTAGTACATAAAGCTAATACAATAAATATCAGTATCAGGAACCAACTCTGACAAGCTTGAATTTTGGAGTGAATCTAATCATTTTTATTTCCTTTGGAAAAAACATAAAACCTTATACTTGAATAAAAACAAAATATTCACAAGCATTAGGGAAAAAAATTAGATGGTAAATGCATTGTTGGAAAAAAGTTCTAAAAATAATCTAAATCTTACTATAGATTTAAATTCTACATGAATCAACAATGGCATATAATACCAAAACAATTAATGTTGGTTTAGACTTCATTTAAATGGAGGTAGTTGGCCAACTTAGAATATCAGACTCTGAGTCAAGGAGACATCTTCCTGAGTTCAAATTTGGCCTCAGAAACACTTACTAGCCATGTGATGGCAAGACACTAATCCTTTATGCCTGTTTCCAGTAAAATGAACTGGAAAGGAAAATGACAAACCACTCTATAGCTTTGCCATGAAAATTCCAACAGGCATCAGAAGGAATCAAACATGACTTAAAATGATTAAATAATAGACTTCATAAAGTGATTCTCAATATACAGAAAAGGGGAAGCATCAGTAAATCTCTACTTCCCTCTGGTCAGATCACCTATGGACATTTTTGCTAAACTATTTATACCCAAAGATCATTCAGAATAGGGAAGGCCCTGGTGAGTAGGTTGTATAAGATTCAACTGAGAGAATAGTAAAGTGTAAGAATAGAAACTTTTCCTTATTTGTTTTTGTAGGCTTAGTAACTAGCACGATATCTTACTCATGGAAGATACTTAGTAAAAGTTTGCTCAACTAAATTAAATTTAGACTTATGAAGAAATATTTAAGTGGCATAATAATTATCTTCAATTATTTCAAGTTTTTATGTAATCAAAGCAGCACAGATTCCTAGATCCTAAGTTAGAAGGGGCCTCATAAATAAGATGATTTATTTTGAATGAATAATTAGATGGCTAGGACACAAGTCAAACTGAAAACATGAATTCTTTCTTCTCTCTCATCTCCTATATCCTTTCAAATTGTATCTTTACTTTATATCTTATGATCCATGAATTCCTCTATATTCCCATTATCTTTAATGTAGTTGAGATGTTTATCATTTTTTATCTGGGCATTTATAATAGCCTTATGACTGGTGTTCCAACGTAATATCTTCATTCTTTCCAAACCAACATCACAATTTTTGCAAGATAATCTTCTTAATAAAATTTTCTCTCCATGCTATGTTTAATTGTCATTCTCTACTGTCAATAGTATATAATATACAAGTTGCTTGGCTTGGTATTTAAAATACTGGACAATTAATGTTTAATCTACTTTTATAGCCTATTCCAAATGGCTTTTCTTCATTCATTGTTCCCTAAACTTATTTTGCACTATTCTACTTTCATTCTTTCTCATCACACTGAAAATCACATTATTTCTATCTTCAATTATGGAAATTACCTTGTTTAATTCCAATGTCAGGTTCACTTTTTCTATGAAGACATCTGATTTTTTCCATCTTATCCCACTCCAACTAAGTTGAAAGTAATTATCTCATATTTTCTATATTTTCTTGAATGTTTCTTTTACACCTATCTCATTTTATTATCAAACTTTTTTGTGCACATGATATATGCTACTTTTTAGATTTTTGTGTACAAAAGGTAGTGATATTATCATTTTTCATCTTTGTGATAATGTGTTTATCCCAGTGCCTTGCATGGTAATTAAAAGTGCATTATAAAGATGCATTTAATTGAATTGAATTCATTTTGGCTGCTTTCAAACAAGCTAACCAAGTGTCCTTTGACATGATGCTTCTTGATCTCTTTTATCAAACAGCGCTACTAACTCATAACATTCTTTGGTTATTTTAAGAAGAATCTTAAGAAGTCATTTTTCTATTTTATTGAAGATTCTTTTGAATTTATGATTTGATTTATAGTGTTAACATTAATGCCACTATTGTTAACTTCCACAAAATGCATTCCAACTCACTGATCAAAGAACAAAGAAACCATGGTAAGACTTCCAATAAGCCATGGTTTGAGGAAATAATTCATATTTAGATAACCATTGAATGCTATGTTTCTTCATTCCCTACTGGAGATAGCATTATTACCAGCACTCTCATTTCAATTTCCATGCTTAAGTGAAATGATGCCCTTGTAAGACATTAAAGAGGTTTAAGAGTGTGTATTACTTTTTATGTTTGTACTAATGTAATGCCAGAGAAACTGAGGCAAGTTAGAGATTACAGAGTATTTAATATTTTATTTGAAAGGGAGAGATTTATTGGGACTAAACGGATCCATGATTTGGTCCAAGGGTTAAATGAGACTATCATCTCCAAGAATCCAACAAACAATGTGAGTTCTCAATGACATATATACACATGGCTCAGATACAGGGGGTAGACTGAGGCAGGGGTGGAATCAGAATGATAACAGCAGGAACAGGCCTCTGACAGGGTAGTAGGAAGGCACCAGAGATGACATAATGTGGGGGAGGCACTGAAGAGGTATCTTGATAAGATGGTATCTGATATTCTGATAGATTGGGATAGGGAGAAGCATTCTGATATTCTAAAATATAAGATCTTTTATCCTTATGAAATATTCTGATGATTAAGAGGGAGGGGTAGTTTTGCAGGATTGAGCAGAACAATTAAGGCCGAACAATTCAGGGACAATTTAGGGAAACTGAGTCAGGATAATTAGAAAAACTGAATCAGGATAATTAAAAGAGGATTTGTAGCATAACACTAACAGAGCAAGAATTTGCAATAAGTATACATTTGTACTTAGTTTTTCTAGACACCCTATATCTCTGTCTGAGATTGTTTGGTCATCAAGGCAGCATATAGTGAAGGAATTGGTGACTCACATGGTATTTAGAAATTCATGAAGTTGGAAAGGGCCATGTTGCCTGAGAGTGGGACATTTTATTAATTTTGGTGACCAAGAAATTTGTGTCAGGCAAACAGGACAATTAGGTTCCTGGTATCACTTTGCATACTTTTAGGGAAAAAATAAGCCCTGTCTTGGAGTGATGATTAAGACATAGATGATATTAGTACTATCATATTCTCCTTGAGAGCTTTCTGTCACAGTCATAAAGGAAAGGGTCCACACAGGGACCTTAATTTAATTTTTTTTTATTTCATTGGTTCACAAAGCCTAGAACCTTCAGTATCTTCTTGCCAACTACATGGTGATGATCCCTATATTTAACATGTTTAGTCCTTGAACAGCAGAAACATAGGATGTCAATGGGCACTGGACTCTAATATGAAATACTCATATTCTTTTTGATTTATTCCTACATATTTATTGACATATAGATCCAAAGATGAAAAGGACTTCAAATGTCATCTTATCTCACTGCTTCATTTTATATTAAAAAAATTTGATACAACAAAATCTGTGACCTGTCCAATATCACATAATTTGAAATATGTGGAGAAGATTTAGTGAATATATGATGTTCATTTTAAAACTCTATTTGCATTCCTCATTTGCCTTGAATGTATATTTTAAGTTCTTTTGATTAGATGTCATTATTTAGTTATTGTTTAAACTTACTTCTCCAAATTCCTGGAAGGGTTATTAGAGAATTCTTTGTCAGAAATAACATAATTTGAAGGACAATGGTGTCAATAATTTCATATACAGCCTGATTTTATTGGAGCACAGAATCAACACAATTACCACCTAATACATTGTTGTTTTTACAAATTAGTTGAATAAGGAAAAGGTAAATTTTTCTTTTTATGTAAATAAGTTGATTATCATAAAATGGTTAGTAATTTCAGCAGAATTCAATACTGTATCATCTTGATGTTATTTTAAAATATTGGCCAATTTAGTATTAAAAATTTCAAAGGACTACATGCAAGTTAGAATTTAGACCTCTTAAAATCATCTTTGGAGTAAATGTATGGAAAAATACTATGAAAGTCACATTTAGTGTGATTTACTTTATCTTAATGTTTAATCTATTATATGTAAGCTCTCTGACTTCTACCTTGCATAGATGAATTAATAATGATAGTGATTCATTGATTTCCTTATCTGAGTTATGTTGTCAGAGACTGATTATATTTAGCAAAGGAAACTAGCCTTCCCCTTTTATCCATTTTCCCCCCATCAGTTAAATATCATGAATATAGGAGAACTATAATCATGGATGATAGAAAAAAAAATAGTTATCGTGGAAAACATGTATAACTGGAGAAAATATGAAAATGTTATCGAGAAACCACAAAGTATAACCAATAATTCAAATTCTGTATAATACTTGACCAAACTTAAATGAACTAAAGAAAGTCCTCCAGTAATCAGAAGTTGTATGGAAAGTCAACAAAAAATAAATTTAAAATTACATATTAAAATAGGATAGAAAGGCTGAAATGGTATAAAATACTCGTGGCTAATTAAACTACATATCACTGTGTTTAATTATCTTATGCATCATTACTGAAGATTATTATAGTTTGAGTAGAAACATTTAAGGTTATAGTAAATGCCTTTCAGGAGCTGGTCTATATATATTTATAAAATCTATTATTAATTGGTTTGGGGTTTTTTGCAATGCTCTGCTGGACAACTTCTAACCATACCTGAATGTCCCTGAAAAATAATGTCATCTTTCTTTGAATTTTTAATATTCAAGCATATCATAGTTCATTTTTATATATGAAACATTATGGAATACCATATATATGTAATATATATACACATGTAATAACAATATATTTTATAAGTAACTCTTGTGGAATAGCTATAGCTTGCTGGATATAGCTTCCTATAGCCTTTGGAAGAGGCCCATGGAAAGAAAAAGTTCAGATGGTTTTAATCAACTATTATTAGAAATAATTTTCTTGTGAAAAGAGCTGGTCAAAATTGGAATTGTCTGCCTGGAATTCTAGTGTGTTCCCTGTGTTAGAAAGAATTGAAACAATAGATATAGACTTACAAAAATAAATTACAATATGTTGTATATGGCATATTGTATGTAGAGTTTATTGGAGCTTGACTAAAAGTTTCAGAAAACTTCAGAATAGGTCAGAAAGGAATGGTAGCATGCAAAAGAAGCCCCATATTTGTTGACATATTGAAGGAAATGAAAATGCATAGCTAAATAGACTTGTAGATTCAAAAAATATACATTATGTTAATATATAATTTTGTATAATATGTATATACTATTGAATAATGTGTCTTCTAATGTCTCTTCTAGTTCTAGTTATGTAAGATCCTTGTAGGTGGGAGCTATTTCCCCCTCTTTCTTCATTTCTTCAGGCTTTCTTTCCTCCTTTCTATAAATGCTTATTGAATTGAATTGAATATTTTTTCTTTATTGTTCAGAAGTTTACTTACTATGAAGATGCCATGTTTGAATTAATATACAGCAAGAATAATAAAAATAAATGAGTTATAAATTTAAATAATATTAAATATTTTCCTTTTATATAATTATTTTATAACAGTTTTACTATTAGGAAAAGAATCTATATTTTAAACCATTTACATAAAATATTTGAAACATATGAGATATTAATGTAACTTACTAAGTATTTCTTTGTTGGGAATTTTGTCTCTTCACTATTGACCCTTTGATGTAAAACACTAATAAATCATCACCATGACAATCCCCTGATCTTGTCTTACAATAATACATCATCAGAACAACTATGATAAGAGTTGTCGGTATGGTGATGTATTAGTCTGACCCATCATAAGGACATATTTGGTTTTAACTCACTAAAATATAAGGGGAACTCTTTTAAGAATTGAAACAAAATGAAAGGCACACACCTGACAAGTTACACTATCAAAATAGAAGTCTACAATTCAAGAATTCAAACGAGTTGAAAAGGTCACTGTATCCAAATCTGCCAGTCTAATCACCTTGATAGAGAACCCTATAAGTTTCTATCTAGTCCTATTTCAACCTCTTCTGTTTGCAAGAAACCTATTTCTTTTAGAGACAAACCATTCCATTACAGTAATTCTATGTTTGGGCAAATGCTGTCATATGTTCATCCCCAAATCTTCATCTTTCTAAATTCCATCCACTGGTCCTAGTTATTTCTGTGGTAATATACCAAATAAGTACTTTCCATAGCACAGTGTTTCAGATACTTGAATAATAATCTCAGTGCTACAATATTTTTTTCTCTAGTCTAAACATTTCCAATCCTTTCAATATATAATGTCGATTTTGGTTGTCTCAGTATCTTGCTGTAGAATCCAGAATTTAAAGTAAAGTCTGCTGCTAACCTCTACATATGTCTAAGGATAAAACAGATAAACAGAAGGACAGTGGTTTAAAGGGACCATGTTGTCTTTTGCATTGCTTTCAAAGAGAGAGGTGCTTTATCCAATATCCCTTATGGCCCCACCCTCACCAAGTAAGTCATGGGGAATTTCATTTCATTTATAAAATGTCACTGTGAGGAGAGTTGTCACCTAATATCTTTATCAATAAAACAATTTTACTTAGATACAAGCTAAGGTTATTGATATACATTTTAAAAACTCACTTTCATAGATAGATAATTCATTAAATATGATATTAAAAAGGGTCTTCTGAGAAAAATTAAATTGTCCCACAATTTAAAATTAATCTATTCACCTATATTTTGGGACACAGAAATATATGACACTTCCTTGAAGTGCACTGATATGAAGGTCCTTAAGATCAAAGATATCCTAGTTCAAAGTATTTTTGGCTTTCTTTTATGAGTCACAACCACTTCGGCCTGTGACTTCCTAGGAATAATAATTTAAATTAATAAAATAAATACATGGAATTACAAAAGAAATAAATTACAGTGAAACATTGATTGTCTCTCTTTGTCTGTCTCTTATCTACCTATCTAGATTAAGAATGCCTATTCTAGAGGGTCACTATTCAATAAACTATCTATTTCATTTTTCTCTTTTAGTTTAAACAATATTTTTTTTCCATTATTGACCCCAAGAAAGAAGGCTTCAAGAACCCAGTGTGATTTTACACATAGAAAGAATTGCACATGATTTAAAGAATCCAGCAAAATATATGTGATGGGGACTTCTAAGAATGTATTTTGTTTGTGCATTTGCAACATGTTATGCTATTATAATGTAATACTGTATAAAAATAGATATAGTTTATAGAGACATGACATTAGCATTAGGAGAGCTATGTTTAAATATTACCTCTGACTTAAATACTGCCTATTGAAAACTAAGCCAATCCTTAACTTTTTGTTTTTCCAAACAATTTTTTTTACATGACCAAACTGTTATTTTGCTGAACAAAAAGAATCAGACTCTGAAATATTGTACAATTAGCTTGTGAAGGAAATCAAAAATGCAGGTGGGCATGAATATAGGGATTGGGAATTCAATGTAATGGTTTTTAGTCATCTCCCAGAGTTCTTTCTCTGGGCATAGCTGGTTCAGTTCATTACTGTTCCATTGGAAATGATTTGGTTGATCTCCTTGCTGAGGTTGGCCAGGTCCATCAGAACTGGTCATCATATAGTATTGTTGTTGAAGTATATAATGATCTCCTGGTCCTGCTCATTTCACTCAGCATCAGTTCGTGTAAGTCTCTCCATGCCTTTCTGAAATCATCCTGTTGGTCATTTCTTACAGAACAATAATATTCCATAATATTCATATACCACAATTTATTCAGCCATTCTCCAACTGATGGGCATCCACTCAGTTTCCAGTTTCTAGCCACTACAAAGAGGGCTGCCACAAACATTCGTGCACATGCAGGTCCCTTTCCCTTCTTTATGATCTCTTTGGGATATAAGCCCAGTAGAAACACTGCTGGATCAAAGGGTATGCACAGTTTGATAACTTTTTGAGCATAGTTCCAAACTACTCTCCAGAATGGTTGGATTCATTCACAACTCCACCAACAATGCATCAATGTGCCAGTCCAAACAATTTTGTAAGTGTTTAAGCTGTTTAGTTTTAAAAATATTTGCTTGAAGAAATCTTCTCATCAGGAGTTCCTCATACAAATGCACTCCTAATGAAATGATAAATTTAGATCTATTTCCCAAAGAAAGTAGAATAATACCATAAGAACCTGGTCAAAACCTGTCTTTTACCAAATTATTTTCCAGTTTCGAATGGTGATTCTCCTAGTAGTTTATAGTCTTTTCTATATAATAAAACACAAGATTTCTGTTTACAATAGCTTGTCAGTTTTTCTTATGTAATATGATTAAAACATATTACATAAGAAAAACTGTAAGAAAATGTATGGATTTGGAGTTTGAATCTTACCTATGCTCTTTAATATCTATATGATTTTGAACAAGTAATTGAACCTAACTGGATCTTGCTTTCTTTATCTGGAAAATTATGAAATTTCATTTGATGTGACAAAGATTTGGCTAAAGTGCCTTGAAGACCAATAATTTTTCTCCCATTATCTATTCCCTTGTTCTACTTATTTGTTTTAAAATATAATATCATATAACCCACAGTTGGATTATGTAGAGATTTTTTCTCCAATCCATAATGCCTGTTCACGAATTTTCAATTCCCTAACATTGGAGAATATCCCCTAATTGCCTTCTCTGCTCCTTTTCTTGACAATGGCTGGCACATAGTAGGTGTTTACTAAATTCTCATTTCCTTCCTTTCTGACCACAAGCTACAGTGCTTCTTCCTCACAATGCCTGTGAGGCAGGTACTATCATCATATTTATTATACAGTTAAGAATGGAGGCTGAAAAAAAAAAAGATTAAGTGACCTCCTAAGAGCCACACAGATAGGAATAATACCCTCTAGACATTAGAGATAGTCAGTACAAAATCATGGAGAAATTAAATCAAATGACATGTATGATTAACAACAAAAAGGACAGTTTGACTAGACATTAGGGACCCTGTAGAGAGCAATATATATATAATAAAGTAGAAAAATTGCTGCAGACCACATTGCTGCAGACTAGGTAATGGTGGTTTCTAAATATCAAAGAAAACAGTTGCTAATTGATTCTAGAGGCAATTTATTAATGCACTGAGGACCATAACATCTCCAGACCCTCACTTTAGGAAAATAACTTTTATATAGGATGGAATGAAGTAGAGAAAGATCTGGGGCAAGGGAACTAACACAGAGATCATTTTAATAATCAAGGACAATTTTTTTTTTTTTTTTTGCTGAAACAAGGACAGTCAGTGATTGTGAGTTGGAAAGAAGAAAATGAATGCCAGAGATGCTCACAACTACTAGCAATGACATGATTTGATAATTGAATATATGGGGATAGTGTATGCATGGAGTCAAGAATTACATTGAGTTTATGAAGCTATGTTAATAGAAATATATTCAAACTCTGACAGAAACAGGAAAATTCAGGAGAAACCTTTTAGAGGAAAGACATGTTCTATTTTAATCATATTAACTTTGGAATATATTTAAGATGTTTTCTTTGAAATGTCCAAGAAATAAGTGAAGATGAAATTAGAGCTTGAAAAAAGATACTAAACATAGAGATGAAAATTAAAAGCATAACATTTTATGAAAAGTATAAGCTTTGAAAAAAGATGGTGCATAAGGTATCTAGAAATTTACAAATATAAATGTCTATTTTCCCAGTGAGGAACAGGGTATAACATTCTGAATTATACTGGTATAGATGGGCATTAATATCTTGTTTTAAATGGTACAGGGAAATTTTAACTTTAGGTCAGGTTGGGACTTTCAGAATAGTCGCACATAGTTGCCTAGAACAATGGGATATTAATCCATTGATCCAGGTCTCCAGGGGCAATTTGTGTCACAAGCAAAGTTTAAAAGCAGGTTTTCTATCCTTCCTATAATCTGCTCTATCTCCAAGATTCCATACTCCATCTCTAATTATGGTTAAGGACACTAAAATACAAAGTCAAGCAAGATTGCTTCATTAATAGAAGAAACTATGTGATTTCTTAATTTAGAGAGTTTTAGATAAAATTTATCTTGAAAAAAATAAACATGATGATAATAAAAAGAGGAGATATACTAAATTAGAAAAACTTGGTCTTTGGTCATTGTTAAAAATGTCATCGCTGCCTGATATAAAAAGTCTTAATGTAACTGAAATTCCTCATTTTGCTATATTTCAGCAGGAGATATCAATATAGAAGGAATTTTCAAGTAGCAAAGTTTTTCCCTGTCATTAGAAAACTGCAGTAATAGCATAATCATCCTTTGTATTAGAAAACAAATAATTCAAAGGAAATTCTTCAGAGACCAACATTTTAATGACTTTTGGAAACTGAGTTATCCCAAATATTTTTCTCATTGAAACTTCCAGGAGACTGAAAAGACAAAACATTTACCACATTCCCCCTTGAGCACTATTCTCTAGTTTTTCTTTAAATTAACTAATTAATTAATTTCATTATTCCCCTGAGACAAGCCTCACATAAAGACATACTTCTTATTTCTATTTTTTGTTATATGCCATCCTTCATAGTGACCTTTTCCCCAATAAGAGTGGTGAATTTCTGGAACTTAGTGATATCTTATATTTCATCTTTTTCACTCTTTTCACATTTCACAATAATTTGATATCTATTGAGGATCTCACTCTTTTTCAAATTACATCACCTTAATGGCTACCAAAAGTCTCCTTCTTTGATCCAATTCTGTGGTTGTGGTTTGTCCCTATAAAAGCTATAATTACTCTATTCCTTTTATTCAGTACATATCCTGTCCACAGATACATATTTGTATATTGTTATTGTTGCAAAAATCATCATGATAATTGTTCTGAATATCATTATTATAGTCATACTAGTTTAGTTTTTTTTTTTTTTTTTTTTTTTTTTTTTTTTTTTTTTTTTTTTTTTTTTTTTTGTTATTCCCTTCCTTTATCTCTTTAAAATCTCCTTTACTCTTCGGAGTAAGCCAAATCCTGGAAGAGGAAAATGATCAAGAAAATATGATATACTGCATGAAAATTGGCCTGAATGTATTTGAATAGATTATTAGGAATAAGGCTTCCTTGAGGAAATCCTACTTATGGTAAAAGCATGATTGTTTCACTTGCTAGGAGTGGATCTAAAAAGGGAGAAAATGGACAAAAACTTGGAAAATAATTAATAAAGAATAATTATAAATGGTTTGCTTCTAACATGGCAAAGATATAGAGCCTGAACAATCTGTACTTAACCATATGCTACTTGATATTTTCATCACCGACTTTGTTAAAAGCATATATAGTATATTTATCAAGCTTTGAAATGACAAAGACCTGCAAGCATTATCAAATAATTGAACAACAAAATAAACATTTCAAAATATTGTTAAAGGCTGAGAAAAATCTAGAATAGAATCCAATAAGATGGACTATAATAAAATAAATATAAAGCCTTGAATTTGAGTTATAAATCATAGTAAATTTAGAGTTTCATACACAGTCATTTTTTCTTATACTATATTATGTGAAAAACTTTTTCATTCCATAAATTAAAAATTGAATACATTTTAAAAATTGATTTCATAAGTAAAAAAAATGGACAATGGATTGAATTTTTTTTTAAATAGGTTTTAGTGGATTGTATGTTAAAAATAAAGGGGAGCTAGGTGGCACAGTGGCTGCCCAGTGGATAAAGCACTGGGTCTGGAGTCAGGAAGACCTGAGTTCAAATCTAGTCTCAAATATAGTTGTTTGACTTCGGATAAATTACTTAATTCTGTTTGCCTCAGTTTTCTCATCTATGGAATGAACTGGAGAAGGAAATGATAAACCTCTGTAAGAATTACACGTGACTAAAATGCCCTGACAACAACAAAAACATGCTAAATATGAATCAACAAGTGGTGTGGCATAAAGAAATGTAACATAAAATACAAATATAATAGAATGAATTTAGAGAAGTTTAGTGTTGTGCACTAAGGAAGAGAAAGGTATTCTTATACAATCACAGAATTTGAAAGAAAGAAGTGACCTAAGTGGCTAAAAAGTCCAATCACAGAAGACAGTTAGCATACTTAGGAACAGGTTGCCTGGAATTTTTTTGAAAACCTCCCAAAAAAAGACAAGGAAGCACCTTTCTTGGCAGCCAATTCCATTTGTGGATACATCTGATTACCTTCCTATTATCAACTTTAATCCTATTTTCCTTGCAATGCTTACTAATCTATATTGATTCTGTCCTTTAGGATAACTCAAAATAAATATAAATTTTCTCCATATAATCCTCAAAATACTTGAAGCTGATCATTTCCTATCCATCTTAGTATCCTTTTCTCCAGTCTTAGTTGAAGTTCTCTCAATCAATCCACATATATCAGGCCCACCAAAAGGTCCTTCAACATTCTTATTACCCACTTCTTAAGGTTTACCAGGTTATAGTTCTTCTTTCTAAAAAGTTAGAGACCATAACTGAACCCAATTTTTCAAATAAGGTTTGAAAAGAATTGAAAAAAATGGGACTATGAACTTCTTATTCTTATAAATTGTGGCATACTTAAATACCAAGATGATATTGGGGAGAAAATACCTCACATCATATTTTGGATCTATATTCATCTTGAATTCAAGAAATACTTTTAAAATAACTGCTTATAATTAAGCCAAATGAAATCCTGATTAAATTTTATCTTATTATTTTTTTTAACATAATGCTCTATACTATTTACAATCTTTTAGATCTTGACTCAGTTCATCTAGTATTTTATCCCCACTTTAGTTCAGAGAGGTATGCAAATCTGACAAGTTTGTCTTCCATGTCTTTATCCAAACTTTTGATATAAATGTTAAAAAGCTAGAGGGCTAAGAACAGATCTCAGAGATATTCCATTGTAAACTTTCTGTCACATTAGCATTACATAAATAATTTCTTTGACTTTAATCATCCAAATAGGTCTAAATCCTGATAATTATAACATGTTCTTATGATTTTTTACTTTCTTCCTTAAGTAAAGTGGACCTACTACATATAGCATATGTGTATCACCTTTTAGGGAGGACTGACAAACTGGACAGTATCAAAAGGGTTTGAGGGTATAAGATTGTATTAAGTGGTTTCTCACAAATAAAATAATATCATAACCAAATTGTTTTCGTATGTTCTTAATTGTGAATACTTGAAGTCTAAAATCATCAACCTGTGTTTTGTTTTTTCTATTCATTTTTGTAATTAAATCATTTATTTTCTTATTTATCTTTATTTTCTCTCCTCAAAATATATCCTTTTATAGAGTCATAATATTAAAATGGTGACCCTTATTGACTTTAGATAGTACAAACATATTCAAAATTGGCATCTAGATGATATCGGGGATAGAGCTGGATATAGGGGATAGTACCTGGATGTAAGAAAACTTGAGTTCAAATCTAGACTCTAACACTATCTGTTTGACTATAAGCAGATGACCAATCTTTGCCTGCTTTTATTTCCTCAGATTCTTAGCTCTTTGCCTCAGGGTTGTTGTGATGATAAAATGAGATAATATTTGTAAAGCACTTTGTAAATTTCTAAGCACTTCATAATGGTAGCTATTATAATTGTTACTATTACAATTATTAAAATTCAAAGTAAATCTGAAAATTAGTGGAAAAGAAATAAAAGTAGGTCTCCTATTGATAGAAATCCAACAATACCTCCTATGAGAGAATGACTGGAGAACTTTGTGTAGTTTAAGATATGATTTCAAATTAATTTATTTTTATCTTATTTTGTTGATATAGTGCATTTCTTTCCCTGAGCAAAATGTACCTTAGGAAACACTCATGTGAGCCAAAGGAGAAAAGTAGGGAACATATAATCATAATAAAGAAATAATCCTCTTATAAGAGAAAAAATACTTTTCAGTAGCCATCTTTGAAAAATCTCATTAAGTTCCTTTCAGATAAGTCATTCAGAGAGATGCTTGCCAAATCACCCCATATTTCTTCCTTGATGTCTTGCCTTTCTCTCTCGCCTTTGTAACATTAAAAGAGCCAAAACATTGAACTATGTTGTATTCTTTAGGCTAACACTTTGTGGATGCCACATGCTACAATGGATAAAGTGATGAATTTGTTATTAGCAAGCCAGAAACAAAATGGTTCATCAGATAATTAGTAACCATGGTAAGTCACATAAACTCTCTGAGCCTTGGCTTCCTCATTTGTAAAACAGGGATAATAATATCTCCAACATCAGAGTTAATGGTAAAATCATATGGGCTAAGGTAAATAAAATACTTTGCAATCTGTAATGCACTAAATAAATGTGTATTTTTATTTCTTTTGTTTTGCATCCTCTGTAATTGTGACAGGCTTTGTTCAGAAAAGATTTCCACTGAAAAGAGAATGCCACTGTTTGTCAAATTGCATCATTATATGATGAGAATTCAGCCTTTTGTGGAGTACTGAAACATCCTTTTCTTAGAGAACTTTTTTCCATTTGTAAAATATACATAATTTTTCATTTTGCACTCATAAGACACCTCAAAAAATTCCAAGTCACTAATTATGACACTAAATATGAAAAATATTGTGATAACTGCATTGACCAGAGAATTAGGAAAACTGGGTCCTTGGTGCTGTTCCACTAATGGCAATTTGACATTAGAATAGGTCCTTCATTTTGGGGGGATTTAAGTATTTTGTTTTTTCCCCTCTAAAAATGGTAAAATTGGACCAAATAATCCTTATAATTCTAACCAGCTTTGAGAGACTAGGCAGGGGTCCTCAAACTATGGCCCATGGGCCAGATTTGACAGCTGAGGATATTTATCCCCCTCACCCAGGGCTATGAAGTTTCCTTATTTAAAAGCCAACAAAACAAAGTTTTTGTTTTTACTATAGTCTGGCCCTTCAACAGGCTGAAGGACAGTGAACTGACCCCCTATTTAAAAAGTTTGATGACCCCTGGGTAATGAAAATAAAATATTTTTTGGAAATGAATAAAAAACAGTTTATATATATATATATATGTATGTAATTTTATATTTATATATACATACATACATATAAATATTGACATATTTGTGTGTATGTATATGCAAATGCATATATATACATACATGTGTATATATATATGTGTGTGTATATATCTCTTTATAGATATATATAATTTAAATGTAATATATAGTAGTTTTAGTTTTGTTACTCAGTAAGGGGGGAAAAGCAATTGTTAACCATGCTATTAATTTTTTTTTCTATTCATTTTCAGTTTTACTTTTTCTTTCCCCTTGAAAATCCAACCAAATATATGGCAGAAATTTTTGAGATATATACAATTTGCTCTGTTTTCCTCACTGCAGTAGGCTGTCTTTTAATAACTGCAATTATCACTTTACATTCTGCCAACTATTCTAACAGCACATTGAATGGTGGTCTTGACTATTGCTCTCCTTGAATTCAGTGATGGTTATAGCTTCTGCTCTCATTTCTGTGCCTCTTGCACTAACCCATTCATTAATCAGACCTAATTAGGGAGAGCATTTCATAATAGTTTTCTTATGTAGATGCCAAAAGAAAGCTGGCAAGAGAGAAGTTGAATACAGTTATGACACAAGAATGTTAATTTCCAACTAAAGCTAGTGTCTTTAAAAAAAATATACCACATTGAATTTAGGGTGAATAAATAAATAAAACTTTAAAAAAGCTACAAAATGATCCATCCAGTTGTTTAAGAATTAAAAAAAAAAAAAAAACAGTTTGTTCAGCCAGAAAATTAATTGTATTTGAAGCTGGAAGTTCTAAATGTATAGTCTGGCTTTATAGTATTTAACAAGTCATATGAAAGCTTGAGTGAATTGCTTAATATTTCTTTACCTTATTTGTAAATTAGTGACATACAATAAAGCATGTAGTGTGCTTTCTAGAGCCCCCATATCGGGGTGCCAAAATGTACTATGTTTTATAGAGCCCCCACCTAGGGTGCCAAAATATATCATCTAGACTAGCTTTCTGGAGGATCTCGGGACCACCTGAGTACTTGGTTTTAGTGGAGGAGTGATAAAGACAGGAGACCCACAAAGATGGTCAAAGATGGAGTCCATTTATTTCTAGTCCTCTAAGTCCTTAAATACCTTAGTACAATTACAACACTACAGCACACTGAGCATGTGCCAACTATACAACCATTATATCACCACATCACCATAGCACACTATGCAAATGTTTAATAAAAGCACTCTGCTATTGATATGTAAATTCTTCTTTATTGTAACTATCCCTTGCTTCAAGTAGAACACAGTTGGTCATGCCTTCCTTGACTTCTTAGTAAGGGTGAGAGCACCAAACATTGACACCAAACCAGACTTTTTCCCTCAAGGGTTCCAGAGTTCCCCTATTATCTGGGGCCCTCTACATCTCCTGCTTTCTTTTGTTTTAGTTGAAACAAGTATACATAAATCCATCAGCATGTGAAATATTACACAAGCAAGTCGTAATATAACACAGGCTAGTAGTGATGTCACAAATAACATGAATCAACATGAGGAATCACACATGCAAATAGTGATGTAACAAGCAATATGAATCAACATGGTATTATAATAAGATTTCCATGAGACCTTGAAGGAGGGTATATAAATAACAATCATACATACACCACCTTTAGCAGACAAGAGTTGGTCCAAAACCAATCTATTGTCCATCACTTCACATGTCAGGGAATCCAATGATTTCTTCTGGTTCTGAAGTCCTGCAACAGTCTCATCATGTGTCAGGGAACCTAATGATTTCTGCAGGTTTTGAAGTACTACATCAGTCTTACCATGTCTCTAATAATTTTTGATGTTTTTAAGTCCATTGCCATACACATAGGGTTAACTGCCAGGATCTTTCAGTGATGGAACCATCTGATGTTTCTTGGGTCTTCTTTGTTTCAAGTGTCTTCTCTTTTTTTTGTCTCTCTCCGATGGGCAAGGCACATAAAGCTCATTGGCACCAATCGGGTTGCTTCTCCATCTGTAGAGCTACAAGCAAATCCTCTCCCCAAAGCAGTTAACCTATCTGGCCCCTTCCATTCACCTGGATCTCTGGATCTGAATCTCTCCACATCATCTGGCAATTATTTAAAGATTAGCCCTTGCTGGTTTAATTTTTTTTTTTCTTTTAATTACAGTGCTTTTTAGCGTGAGAACCAATTTAACTCTTTTTCCTTCCTTGTCTCTATTTTTATCTTCCCTTTCTGTTTTTACTTTTACATGTACTTTGAGGGGATATAACTTAGTGCCCTCTATAGTACTTTGTATCACTTAATATATTAAGTTATTTTGGGAAATTTGCCTCAGGTTTTTCTTTTCATAAGAAGCCATTTGATGTCTTACTGTGCTCCATTGGACACATTGTATCCACGGGCAACATAATTTTATGGTGTCTACAAACTCTCCTGAAGTTTTGGTCTTGTATACCTCTTTACCCAAAAAGTCTTTTCCCAAAAACTCTCATTCTGAGACTTTCACTATAGATTGTCCCATACCAAACGTTCCACTCATAAGAGCAGAGTTCTGTCTCCCTTGTCACCCTGTAGACTTGCTACTACTTCTTCTGAGTGATAAATCACACATTGTCTCCCTATATTAGTGACTGGATTGCCTCATATTATCCAGTTTCCCAAATCCATGTATGAATGGACATTGTTTTGTAAGAACTTTCAGGAGGTGAAATGGTTAAGCTAACTGTGTATGGAGGCAAGGGATCTATAGACTGGACAGGGACATGTTTTAGCTCTCCAAGGGATATCTCAGTAGTCCCAGTGCCATACAGTTCTATTCTCCCTAATTGCAATCCCCTTCCCCAATCAGGTTTCTTCTCAGCTGACTGATCATATTGGAGAACTAAACTTTTAAAGACTCTGGGTGCAATAGCAATTGCCATCATGCCCCAAGTATTTTTTGCCTGGAGCCCTGGAGCCAAGCCCTGCCTCTTGTAATAAGGATATAGGAGGTTAGCAAAACTGCTGCATAGATGGTGCTGATGGTGTCATTGCTCCTCCCACTCCTCTTTCTCCTGCCCACAAGGTGGAGTTGAGGGAAGAGTGTAGGCAGAATTGAAAGAGAGCTTTGAAAGTGAAAAGCACCACACCCCTTGTCATCAGCAAGGTACTTCGGGTACTTAATTCTTTTTCCATCCAACTTGCCTTGGTACTTAAGATACTTAACTTTTCTCACCCAACTAGCTATACAAATCTCCTAGAGCAATATAACAAGTTATATAATGTTCCATATGCTGTACTCTCCGAGGCCACAATCACCAATTCTTTGCTTGTTTCTCTGCTAATACTTCCTTGTTTGGTCATCCAAGTTAAAATCTTTCCTAGTTTTAAACTTGTGGAATTCCTTCAAACCAATTTTAACTCATTGTTTTCAGTTAGTTCTCCCACTAACTTCTACATCTCTGGCTCTAATCTCTCTTCTACAACACTTGAGAAATCAGTTATCTGCTTTTGAGTTACTAACAAACTTTGCTTCTCTGTTAACCTAACTACACATGCTTCCAACTTACCTCAGGAGGTGTAGTTAGTTTTCTGGAGTTCTTGGGAGCAGCTTTCTTTTCGTTTCAGTAATCACTGTAAGAATAGCCAGTGTTAAAGTCCAAATCCTTTATTATCTCCTTCACAGACTAATTTTCTTGCCTGGACCCTGGACCAGCTTTCTGGAGAGCCTTCCAGAGTCTTGGATTCAGTGGAAAGTGCAGGAGGCCAGGTCAGTCACCACCAGGCTTATGAAGATGGAATGAATCTTTTTCCTGGGCTCCAAGAGCTTGAGCTCCCGCCTCCAGTCCTCTATCTTCTCTGGCTGTGAATGAATCTGTCTCTGGGTCTGAGTCCCAGCTTATATGCTCTACATTGACTATAAACTAGTCATTATATCACTAGAAAAACATTATTTGTTGTAAAATTAAATAAATCATACTGAATTTTAGAGAACTATTAATCACCATGTTGAACTAGATAACCATTGTATTTATCAATTCCACTGACTTAACACCTTGTAAGAATCCTTGTTTCAGAATTCTTGCCCATAACAGGGAGGGAGGCTCATTTCTTACTATCTACCTCATTTCAGCTGAAAAATGAAAGTGAATAATTTAGTCCTTAACTGAATCTTCCCATTTCCCTAATTTTTTACTAACCTTTTAAGATCATGGGGACTCCTCTGCTAAACTCACCAATCATGTCAAGCAGGCTGCTGTGTATAGGGTCTCATGTCTAGGCCTCACATCTGGGGCCCCACGTTGGGCACCAAAATATAGTGTGCTTTCTAGAGCCCCAAAATTGGGGAGCCAAAATATATTATGCATTCTAGAGCATCCACGCCGGGTGCAAAAATATGCTGTCCTGCATTAGCTCTCTGGAGCATTTCAGGAGCAGACCAAGTCCTGGTTTTAGTGGAGGAGGGAAGAAGGCAGGGGACTCACGAGGGTGGTCAAAGTTGGAGTCTGTTTATTTCCAGTCCTCTCAGCCCCTAAATACCTTAGTATGATTACATCAATATAGCACATTGAGTATGTCCCAACTCTAGAACCATCACTACATCACCATAGCACACTTAAAAATATTAACTATAAGCACTCTGCTATTGATATATAAATGCCTCTCTTTACTGTAAGTATCCCTTGCTTCAAGTAGAGCACAGGTGGTCACACCCTCCTTGACTTCTTAGGAAGGGTGAGAAGCACCAAAGGGAGATGGGGAGCTGAACTGGGCATTGTCATCAGGTTTCCTCTGGACTGAAGGGTCTTATACCTTACCTAGAATTCCCCTACTATTTGCAGCCCTATACAAAAGCATACTAGAACTCATTCTAGTCCTGGCTCACAGCCTGATCTATATGCCCACCCATTGGTGGTTATGAGGTGGTTATGACTAGACTAGTCCACCTGCCTTTGGGCTACAACCCGGATAACACAGAGACAAACTGATCAGGAGAAAGAGGTGAAGTCAGAGAGTCTATTTTTATCATAGTCTTGCTTATATTCCCTATTAGTAGGGAAGTCCTCTAAGAGCCAGAAGGGTTGGTCATCAAATGATTGATCAATGGAGAAGGAGGGAGGCATGCAAGGCTTCCTGAGCACTAAGAAGGGAGGCATAGCACTTGCAATGACATGTTCCACCTTTTAGGTTTAGCCCTACCTCCACATAACACTTGCCTATGCCTCTACCTCTCAGCCCTCACATATCATCCCCATGCCCTGTTCTGCATTCTGCTCCCATTGCATCTCTCCTTTGTTTTTATTAATAAGACAGAGTATTTTCATATGGACAAATGAGAAGCTCTTTTTTAAGCATGTCTAAAAATTTTTTTTAAGAATATGTATAAAACATCCTAGTAAAGTAGGCAAAAGCAAAAGAAGCAACAATACAAAAAATTGCTACATAGAGCCCATGGGATACTATAGAATGGAGTGGGAAAAGAAGTATGTTGGATCCAGTCACTAAGCCAGTCCAACAAGAGTGGTCATCTCCTCACTATGTTGGTCTTTTGGGTGTTTCCTAGGTCATATCCTTCTCTTCTTCTTCAGGCCCTGTTTTAATAGAGGCAAATTTCCTTGTTCTTCTTTCTGCAATCCAGTGGCCTTCCTCATCCAGACATAAATATCCCAGTCCTCTCCAAAGTACTAAGGATGGACCTTGCCAGTACCCTTCCTCTTCCTTCCAAAGGATCATTAGTGTGTTCTCCAGTTCTTGAAGCACTGTTTACGTGGGGCCTAGTTTTCTCTGTCTATAAGATTGTGCCAAATGTATCATTCTTGGAAAGAAGCCAGTATCTTTGTTTAGGCATAAAAAATTGTATGTATATAAGGCCTTATCCACATCTACCTATGTGGGCCATTAGAAATTTTGTCTACTTCCTCCCCCTTTTTGCTTAACAAGGATGGCCTTCAAAGTATGATGGGCCTGTTCTACTAGGGCCTGACACTGTGGATTATAAGGAATACTTGTAATATATTTACTGGCAAACAGGGCGAGGAAAGTGGCCATTTGCTTAGAGGTATAAGCTGACCATTATTGGTTTTTATGGTATTAGGAACTCCATGAGAGGAGAAACAACTATACAAATCTTTAATGACCAAAGGAATGTTCTCACGGAAAGTCACCCTGGCCCAAAGGAATTTAGAAAAGGTGTCAGTACAAACCTGTATGGCCACATGGACCACATGTGTCACATCCATTTACCATAAATCATTGGGGAATAAATTCCAGGGATTAACTTCATTTCTAAGTGGAGGAGGGAGAAATGGAACACACTGAATACATTGCTTCACTATCTGTTGGGTTTGTTTCCAGGTGAGGCCATAAAGGCAAAGTAGATAATTATTGGGTAAGTGGAGAAATTCATAGGCACATTCAAGGGGTATGGCAACCGTGAGAAGGGAGCATTGCAAAGCACGGTTCACTACCTCATTGCCTGCAAATATGCCTCCTGCACAGCATTGGTGAGAGTATACCTGCAGGAGATAAATAAGTTGTTTCCTAGCCTGTAAAATCAACTGCAATTCAGCAGGAAGATTAGGAATTAAAGAATCTTGAGGTCGTAGGAAAGCATCTTCAATGCCTCTGAGCACTCAGACAGCATATAAGCTATCTGATATGATATTAATGGGCTCAGGGTATCTTTTACAGGCCTGGAAGATCGCAAAAAGCTCATTTTTCTAGGTTTAATCAAAAGGAGTCTCTAACACCAGAATCTCTTTTGAGAGCTCATGATAAATTGAGGCCTTGTGGTTTTTAGTGGCATCAATAAAGACATTTTTTACTTTGCACAGGCTTATCAAATATTGTCTTACAAGGGGCTGTACTGGAATATGGGACAGCAAGGGAAGGAGTAAGTATGTAGAATGGGGGCTTAGTGTAGCCTATTGAGCACAATATGCTCATGGCCAATAAGTTTGCATCATGACTTCTCTAGCTCTCAGTTCAGAGGGTAAATACAGTAAGGATTTTTTCTCTGTTACATGAGATCTTTTTTTTTTTTTTTTTTTTTTTTACTACCTCAAGGGTTCTTGAAGCATTTCAATATAGTTCAGTAATAGCTTCTGTTGTCTTATCATGTACACATATTCAAAAATTTTACTACCTTGAAAGGACTTTTTTTGGTCTATTTCAATATAGTTCAGTAATAGCTTCTGTTGTCTTATCATGTACACATATTCAAAAATTTTACTACCTTGAAAGGACTTTTTTTGGTCTATTTCAATATAGTTCAGTAATATCTTCTGTTGTCTTATCATGTACACATATTCAAAAATTTTACTACCTTGAAAGACTTTTTTTGGTCTACTAAAGAGACATTTATAGGACATATGGAGTCCTACTTTGCTATTCCAGATTTAGAAGTAAGACAAATGATTTTATAACTTGTATTCCTTATTATGGAATATTATTGTTCGGTAAGAAATGACCAACAGAATGATTTCAGAAAGGTCTGGAGAGACTTATATGAACTGATGCTGAGTGAAACGAGCAGGACCAGGAGATCATTATGTACTTCAACAACAATACTATATGATGACCAATTCTGATGGACCTGGCCATCCTCAGCAAGGAGATGAACCAAACCAGTTCTAATGGAGCAGTAATGAACTTAACCAGCTATGCCCAGCGAAAGAACTCTGGGAGATGACTAAGAACCATTACATTGAACTCCCAATCCCTATATTTTTGCTCACCTGCATTTTTGATTTCCTTCACAGGTTAATTATACAATATTTCAGAGTCCGATTCTTTTTGTACAGCAAAATAACGGTTTGATCATGTATACTTATTGTGTATCTAATTTATATTTTAATATATTTAACATCTACTGGTCATCCTGCCATCTGGGGGAGGGGGTAGAGGAAAGGAGGGGAAAAATTGGAAAAAGAGATTTGGCAATTGTCAATGTTGTGAAGTTACCCATATATAAAACCTGTAAATAAAAGGCTATTAAAATAAAAAAAAATAATAAATTGTATTCTTTGTGAAGGAGATCCATTTACAAAGGGAGTTTAGATCAGACTCTTCTTTTAAAATTTCATATAAAGGCTGCATCAGAGAAATAGGAATAGGGACATGACCCCTTAACAATTGAATTTCTCCAATTAGTTTCTGAAATAGGTTCAAAGAATTTACCCTGTCTAAATGTAAGTTAGGTATCTGATTAGTAACTGCAGAAGTCCCCATGCAAAGTGCCAGATAAATTATGGGATAGTTATGTTGGATCATTTCTGGAGTTACCACCAGTCCATGTTGAGTGAGAATGCTTATTATGGTCTCTTTAGGCAGATCTTTCCCACTGCTCTTAATAACACGTCATGAAGCCACGCCTTCCCAATTGGTTCTAGCACTTGTGCTATGTACACCTGACACAAGGTGGAGCTACAACACATCCCTTAGGGGAGAACTTTCCATTGGTAGCACAGATCAGATCCTTTATTGTTTATAGAGGGAATGGTAAAAGCAAACCTTTTCTTATTCTCTGGGGCCAGAGGGATGAAAAAGAAGCAATCTTATAAATCTATTACTGTAACTGGCCAGCCAGTGTGTACTACATTAGGAGATGGCATGCCAGGATGTAGGGCTTCTATAGGTTAAATTGTAGCATTAATGACCCTAAGATCCACTAGCATTCTGAATTTTTCAGATTTTTTCTTTATAATAAATACAGGGTTATTCCATGGGTTGGATGTTGCTTCTATATGTCTGACCTCCAACTGTTGTTGCACAATTTTATGTAAGAGTTGGGCTTTTCCTTTATGAACACACCTCTCAACAGCTGTTTGTAGGTGAGCCACAAAATCAGGGAAAAGGTTCACCTGAGTCCTGTTTAATTTTTGTCATTGAGGGCCTCTGCTTTCCAGAAGCCTGAATTTTGCTAGACGCTAGAATGTTTTGTTAGATGCACTTTGGGACACAGCTGCGTATACTGCTGCCTCATATTGCATTTGATCCTCATTTCTTTCTTACCTTCCAATTTCTACTATTTTTTAAATATCATCTTGAGGGGTGTGGTTCTGCATATTCTCACAAAATTTTTTACCAGGTGTGCAAACAGAGGCATTCACTGCAGAGACTTCCCAGGTTTAAGACAGATAAAGTAATAGTCTTCCAATCATCCAGGGTTAATATATTGCTAGAGGCTAAGAGAGCCAACAGCTCCTTAACATGTACAGAGTCAACCCAATAAGTATTCACTGCCTTTTTTAGTTCTGTAAATTTCTCTGTCCTTCCCTGTGGGCCTTCAAACATCTAGCCAAGTTTTTTTCTTCCACATCTTCTTCCTCCACTGCTTTCTGTATCATTTGTTCTAAACTTGCCTGGGAATCTCCAAAGCCACCAAAAGGGAGTGCAGAGGGAGAAAACAGGAGACTTATCTCCTCTGGAAAGATGAGGGATGGTGAAGAAGGCCATGCCTTGGAGACAGTGGCGACCTTCCCTCTGTTCACTTTCTCCTCCCTCGTCTTATCACCATCTTTTTTCTCAAGGTCATATGTCCCTCTCTTTACTTCCTCATTACTCATCTTATCCTGGACTCCTGTTCCATCATATGTACTTCCTGCTTATTCCTCACAACCTTTTCTTTTCATCACATCCACTTCCTTCATCTTTTGTTTACTTCCTTATTCTTTCCCACAGCTAATTTCCACTGGCTCCATTTCATGGGCACAGCTGGTCCTGGTGAATGCCTGTTTATAACCCTCATTTGTTTTACAACCCTCATTTGTTTTATGACTCTCCTTTTGCACTTCATTATCTACTTTTAATGGATTCTAGCTTGCACCTCTTAAAGTGTTTCTGATCATTTGATAAATGAGATGATGATGTTCTGGGATAGCTCCTGGAGTTTCCTTATCATGGAAAGCCATCTGGTTACCTACTATCTCCCACTTTTTAAAATCAATTTCCAATCCTGCTAGCTTTACTATTTTATAAACTTCTTTCCCTAGTACCTCCCAGTATGAGACCTTCACTATAGTTTGTTTCATACTGAACATTCTACTCTCTAAGCAGAGTTGTGTCTCCCTCCTCAACCTGTAGACCTGCTACACAGTGAGGTCATAGTCATGTGGTCCCTGTTTGGGCACCACTTGTCACAGCCCACAGCCTGATTGATATGCCCACCTGTCAGTGACCATGAGTAGGTCAACTCACCTACCTTCAGGCTCTAACCTGGATAACACAGAGACAGACTGATCAGGAGGTAGAGGTGAAGTCAGAGAGTTTATTTTTAGCACATTCTCACTTATATCCTCTGCAAGTAGGGAGGTCCTTTAGGAGCCAGAGGGCTTGGTCATCTAAGGATTGGATGATATGGAAAACAAGGGAGGTGTGTGAGGCTTCCTGAGCACTAAGAAGGGAGGTGTGGCACTTGAAATGGCAAGTTTCTTAGGGCTTGCCCTACCTCCACTTAACACTCGCCTGCTCCTCTGACTCTCAGTTCTCACATACCATCCCTGTGCCCTGCTCCGCATTCTGCTCCCATTACAATTATTATCACAGTTAAAGTTGTTGCCTATCTAGCAAAACAAAACAAACAAACAAAAAAAAACTTTAAAATATTTTTATTGGATACCACCAGGTCAAATTCTCATAATCCTTCCCTATGGGGAATACAGTATTTTCAATACATTGATATACTAAATAATGAAGACAAAACCAAGTGGGAACAGGATAGGATATGTATATCATCCCTCCTGTATTGTTTGCTTCTGGAGTTGAATTGAAAATATTATAGTAAGCATTTAGAAGTTTTTGTTTAGTCATTGTTATATTCTTTGCCAGTATAATATTTGTTTTCCCCCTTCTACATTGTAAAATAACATACTATATTTATATAGGATAGTGTCCAAAAAGTAATAAATTGTGGGCAGCAAGAAACAATGGGATGTCATTAAAAACAATTTGGATAGAATATTGAGGGTATGAAATAATAATAACTAATAACAATAGCTATCATTGTTTTAGTACTATTAGGCTTGCACAGACTTTTACAGATATGAAGAAAAATGAACAATAAACTAGGAAAACTATGTTTTGAAAAGATGAAGGATAGATTTAAATGTCACATGAAATACATGTGATCATAGTAAAAATAATAGATTAACTTATTTAATCCTTTTTTTTTTTTTTTTTTTTTTTTTTTTTTTATTTAATAGCCTTTAATTTACAGGATATATATACATGGGTAACTTTACAGCATTAACAATTGCCAAACCTCTTGTTCCAATTTTTCACCTCTTACCCCACCCCCCCCCCCTAAATGGCAGGATGACCAGTAGATGTTAAATATATTAAAATATAACTTAGATACACAATAAGTATACATGACCACAACATTATTTTGCTGTACAAAAAGAATCAGACTCTGAATTATTGTACAATTAGCTTGTGAAGGAAATCAAAGATGCAGGTGTGCATAAATATAGGGACTGAATTCAATGTAGTGGTTTTAGTCATCTCCAGAGTTCTTTTTCTGGGTATAGCTAGTTCAGTTCATTACTGCTCCATTAGAAATGATTTGGTTGATCTCGTTGCTGAGGATGGCCTGATCCATCAGGACTGGTCATCATCTAGTATTGTTGTTGAAGTATATAATGATCTCCTGGTCCTGCTCATTTCACTTAGCATCAGTTCGTGTAAGTCTCTCAGGCCTTTCTGAAATCATCCTGTTGGTCATTTCTTACAGAACAGTAATATTCCATAATTTTCATATACCACAATTTATTCAGCCATTCTCCAACTGATGGACATCCATTCAGTTTCAGTTTCTAGCCACTACAAAAGGGCTGCCACAAACATTCGTGCACATACAGGTCCCTTTCCCTTCTTTATAATCTCTTTGGGATATAATCCCAGTAGTAACACTGCTGGATCAAAGGGTATGCACAGTTTGATAACTTTTTGAGCATAGTTCCAAACTACTCTCCAAAATGGTTGGATTCGTTCACAACTCCACCAACAATGAATCAATGTCCCAGTTTTCCCACATCCCCTCAACAATCATCATTATTTTTCCTGTCATCTTAGCCAATCTGACAGGTGTGTAGTGGTATCTTAGAGTTGTCTTAATTTGCATTTCTCTGATTAATAATGACTTGGAGCATCTTTTTCATATGACTAGAAATAGTTTCAATTTCTTCATCTGAGAATTGTCTGTTCATATCACTTTGACCATTTTTCAATTGGAGAATGGCTTGATTTTTATAAATTAGAGTTAATTCTCTATATATTTTGGAAATAGAGGCCTTTATCAGAACCTTTGACTGTAAAAATATTTTTCCCAGTTTATTGCTTCCCTTCTAATCTTGTCTGCATTAGTTTTGTTTGTACAAAAACTTTTCAGTTTGGTATAATCGAAATTTTCTATTTTGTGATCAGTAATGATCTCTAGTTCTGCTTTGGTCATAAAACCTTCCCCTTCCACAGGTCTGGAGGGTAAACTATCCTATGTTCCTCTAATTTATTAATAATTTCATTCTTTTATGCCTAGGTCATGAACCCATTTTGACCTTATCTTGGTGTACGGCGTTAAGTATGGATCAATGCCTAGTTTCTGCCATATTAGTTTCAATTTTCCAGCAATTTTATCAAACAGTAAGTTCTTATCCCAAAAGCTGGGATCTTTGGGTTTATCAAAGACTAGGTTGCTTATTTATGTTGACTGTTTTATCCCTTGAACCTAATCTATTCCACTGATCAACTTAATCTATTCCTTAGCCAATACCAAATAGTTTTGGTAACTGCTGCTCTATAGTATAGTTTTAGATCTGGTACAGCTAAGCCACCATCATTTGATTTTTTTCATTAATTCCTTGAAATTCTTGACCTTTTGTTTTTCCATATGAACTTTGTTGGTTATTTTTCTAGGTCATTAAAATAGTTTTTTGGGAGTCTGAGTTGGTATAGGCGCTAAATAAATAGATTAGTTTAGGTAATATTGTCATCTTTATTATATTTGCTCGCCCTATCCAAGAGCATTTAATATTTTTCCAATTGGTTAGATCAGACTTAATTTGTGTGAAAAGTGGTCTGTAATTTTGCTCATAAAGTTTCTGATTTTCCCTTGGCAGATAGATTCCTAAATATTTTTATATTATCAGTAGTTACTTTAAATGGAATTTCTCTTTGTAACTCTGACTGTTGGATTTTGTTAGTGATATATAAGAATGCTGATGACTTATGTGGGTTTTATTTTATAACCACAACTTTGCTAAAGTTTGGATTATTTCTAATAACTTTTTAGCAGAATCTCTGGGGTTCTCTAAGTATACCATCATGTCATCGGCAAAGAGTGATAATTTGGCTTCCTCATTGCCTATTCTTATTCCTTTAATCTCTTTCTCAGCTCTTATTGCTATAGCTGCGTTTCTAATACAATATTAAATAGTAACGGTGATAGTGGGCACCTTGTTTCACTCCAGATCTTATTAGGGAATGGTTGCAGTTTGTCTCCATTACATATGATGCTTACTGATGGTTTTAAATAGATGCTGCTGTATTATTTTAAGGAAAGGTCCATTTATTCCTATACTCTCAAGTGTTTTTAATAGGAATGGATGTTGGATTTTATCAAATGCTTTTTCTGCATCTATTGAGATGATCATATGGTTTTTGTTAATTTTGGTTAGTTAACATGGCCAATTATATTGATATGTGTTTCCTAATATTGAGACCAGCCCTGCATTCCTGGTATAAATCCTATTGATCATAGTGTATTATCTTGGAGATGATTTTCTGTAGTCTTTTTGCTAATATCTTATTTAAGATTTTAGCATCAATATTCATTAGGGAGATTGGTCTATAATTTTCTTTCTCTGTTTTCAGCCTACCTGGTTTGGTATCAGTACCATGTCTGTGTCATAGAAGGAATTTGGTAGGACTCCTTCATTCCCTATTTTTATCAAATAATTTATATAGCATTAGGGGCCAATTGTTCTTTAAATGTTTGGTAAAATTCACATGATAAATCCATCTGGTCCTGGGGATTTTTTCTTAGGGAAGTTGTTTAATTGCCTGTTCTATTTCTTTTTCTGAAATGGGACTATTCAAGCAATTTACTTCCTCCTCTGTTAATCTGGGAAGTCTATATTTTGGAGGTAGTCAACCATTTCATTAGGTTATCAAATTTATTGGCATAAAGTTGAGCAAAATAACTCTTATTATTTCTCTAATTTCCTCTTCCTTGGTGGAAAGTTCTCCCTTTTCATTTTTAAGACTACTAATTTCATTTTCCTCCCTCCTTTTTTCTAATCAGATTTACCAAAGGCTTATCAATTTTATTGGCTTTTCATAGAACCAACTCTTAGTTTTATTAATTAGTTCAATAGATTTTTTTACTTTCAATATTTTTAATTTCTCCTTTTTAAATTTTTAAATTTCCAATTTAGTATTTGATTGGGGTTTTTAATTTGGTCTTTTTTAGTTTTTTTTAGTTTGCAAGCCCAATTCATTAATCTTTTCTTTCTCTGTTTTATTCAAGTAAGCCTCTAAGGATATAAAATTCCCTCTTATTACCCTTTGGCTGCATCCCACAAATTTTGGTATGATGTCTCATCATTGTCATTATCTTAGTGAAATTATTAATTGTATCTATAATTTGCTGCTTCACCCAATCATTCTTTAAGATGAGATTGTTTAGTTTCCAATTACTTTCTGGTCTATTTCCCCTAATTTTTTGTTGAATGTAGTTTTTATTTGCATCATGATCTGAAAAGAAAGCATTTACTATTTCTGCTTTCTTGCATTTTAATTTTGAGGTCTTTATGTCCTAATATATGGTCAATTTTTTGAATAGGTTCCATGAACTGCTGAGGAAGAAGTATATTCCTTCTATCTCCATTCAATTTTCTCCAAAGATCCAACATACCTAATTTTTCTAATATTCTGTTTACTTCTTTAATTTCTTTCTTATTTGTTTTGTGGTTTTGAGTTTGTCTAATTCTGAGGTGCAAGGTTGAGATCTCCTACTATTACAGTTTTGTTGTCTATTTCTTCTTGCAACTCTCTTAACTTCTCCTTTAGGAAGCTGGTGCCATACCACTTGGTGCATATATGTTTTAATATTGATATTGCTTCGTTGTTTATCTCCCTTTAGCAGGATGTAGTTTCCTTCCTTATCTCTTTTAATTAGATCAATTTTTACTTTTGCTTGATCTGAGATAAGGATGGCTACCCCTCTTTCTGACTTCACCTGAAGCATAATAGATTTTGCTCCAGCCTTTACCTTTCTCTATATATCCCCCTGCTTTAAATGTGTTTCTTGTAAACAACTATATTGTGAGGAGTTCTGACTTTTGATCCAGTCTGCTATCTGTCTCCTCTTTATGGGGGAGTTCATCCCATTCACATTTACGGTTAGAATTACTAAATCTGTATTTCCTGCCATCCTAATAACCCCAGATTGTGCTTTACTTATTCTTGCCTCCCCTAACCGTCTTTCCCCTTTTAAACTTATGTACCCCTCTTGTATCACGATACTTATCCTCTTTAAATCCCCCCCTCCCCCCTTTAGGTGTTTTCCCTTCCTTCCCTTATTACTCTTTTTCTTTTCCTTTTCCTCTCCCCGTTTTAATGAGGCAGAGAATTTTCTCTAAAACAAATGTCAATTTTTTTTCCTTTGAGCCAACTCTGATGAGGAGTAAGATTCACACAATGTTCCTCCCCTCTCTAAATTCCCTCAGATATGATAAGTTTCCTTAGCCTCTTTGTGGGATGTGGTTTCCCTCTTTTTATCCCTCCTTCCCACCTTATTCTGCCATCATCCCTTTTCCATATCTACTTCCCTTTTTATGTTATATCATACTATCAAATTTTACATGTATTTTTTGTATATCCACAACAGAAATACAATTCTCAAGAGTTATTTTACCTTTTTCTGCATCTCTTGAGTTCTATTCTTGGAGATCAAATTTTTGTTTAGTTCTGGTTTTTCTTCAGAAACAAATGGAATTCATTTGTTTCATTAAATGTCCATCTTCTTCCCTGGAAGAAAATGCTCAGCTTAGCTGGGTAGTTTATTCTTGGCTGCATCCCAAGTTCTTTGTGCCTTTCGAATATCATATTCCAGGCCCTTCTTTCCTTTAATGTAGAGGCAGCCAGATCTTGGGTGATCCTTATTGACTGGCACCTCGGTATTTAAATGGTTTTTGGCTGCTTGTAAAATTTTCCTTAATCTTATAGTTCTGAAATTTTGCCACAATATTCCTTAGGGTTTTTATTTTAGGGTTTCTTTCAGAAGGTGTTCGATGAATTCTTTCAATGCCTATTTTACCTTCTGATTCTATTACATCTGGCAGTTCTCTTTGATGATTTCTTGTAAAATAGTATCTAGGCTCTTTTTCATCATAGTTTTCAGGAAAGTCAATAATCCTCAGATTATCTCTCCTAGATCTATTTTCCAAGTCTGTCATTTTAGCAAGTAGATAATTCATGGTTTTTCAGTTTGTCATTTTTTGGTTTTGCTTGACTGATTCTTGCTGTCTCAATGCATCATTAGTTTCAATTTGTTCAGTTCTAATTTTAAAGAATTATTTTCTTCATTAGCTTTTTACTTCTTTCGTATATGTCAATTGAGTTTTTGAATGTATTGTTTTGGTCTGTGGAATTTTTTCCATTTCACTAATTTTTTTTAGTGAATTATTTTCTTTTCAATTCACAGATCCTACTTTCTTGCAGAGTTCTTTGTCTTTTCAATTCACAAATCCTACTTTCTAGTGAATTCTTTATTTTTCAATTCACAATTCTTACTTTCCTGAGATTTTTTATTTTTCCAATTCACCAATTTTGTTTCCTGCACTTCCTGGGAATTTTTAACTTTTCAATTCGTATTTCAGGAAGTTGTTGCTCTCTTGTAAGGCTTCTCTTTCCTTTCCCCATTTATCTTCTAACTCTCTTTTGAGACTTTTAATGGTCTCTTCTATGAGAGCATTATGTAAAAGAGGACAGTCTGATGCATTTTTGCTGTTTGAGGTCTCTTCAGGTTTGCTGACTAGCTCTTTTCTGCATAGAAGCTGTCGATCGTTCTTTTCATCTTTTTATTCATGTTTTAAAGCCTTTAGGGTATGTCTCCTAGGCAAGGGGGTTACCAGCTTCCTCTGCAGAGCAGGGAAAGATGTAAACCGATTTCCGCCTCCGAGGTATGGGAGTGCTCTGGGTGAGAGTTTTCCCTTCCCACAACAGGAAGTGGATTCAGCACTGGCCGAGCTATCAAACTGCTTAGTAGGGCTGAGTGGGTTAGCGATTGCCCTCGGCTAGAGACTAAGTGGTGAAAGTGTCACTGCCCCAGGCCGGAGCCTCTTGTGGGACTGTGAGTATTAGCAGCTGAGCGCAGACTGCAGACCGCCGGGAACTCTGCCCCAGTGTCTCTGCCCAATGCAAATCGGCCCTGGAAAAGCTCTATGGCCCCAAGCCGAGCTCCCCACTGTGCAGATTGGAGGCTAACCCGGGCTGCGTCCTCCTGCTGTGCAGGATCACAACTGCCCCAAGGAAAAGCCCTTACTGCAGGTTGGGGCTGCGCGCTTGTGCTGAGATCTGTGCTTTCTCCCTCGGTTTGAGACTCTCCTCGGAACCTAATTTCTCTCCCTGTCTGCGCCGATCTCCCCCCTGGCCCCGGAACCAACCTTTTTTTGGCGAGACTGCAGATTTTCTTCGGCTTGTGAGTTGTTCTACTTCTTATCTTTACGAATTGTAGCAGTCAAGACTATTTTTGAGGCTCGATATAATATTGATAAAGAGGGTAAGAGAAGAGCTTAGAAAGACGCGTGTGTCTTCTCCGCCATCTTGGCTCCGCCCCCAACTTATTTAATCCTAACAAGAATCCTGGGAAATGAATATAATAATAATTATTTTTTAATCATCTTTTATTTACAAGTTATATGTATGGGCAACTTTACAGCATTGACAATTGCCAAACTTCTTGTTCCAATTTTTCCCCTCTTTCCCACACCCCCTCCCCAGATGGCAGGATTACCAGTAGATATTAAATATATTAAAATATAAATTAGATACACAATAAGTATACATAACCAAACCATTATTTTGCTGTACAAAAAGAATCAGACTCTGAAATATTGTAGCCTGTGAAGGAAATCAAAAATGCAGGTGGACAAAAATATAGGGATTGGGAATTCAATGTAATGGCTCTTAGTCATCTCCCAGAATTCTTTCGCTGGGCTTAGCTGGTTCAGTTCATTACTGCTCCATTGGAACTGATTTGGTTCATCTCAATGCTGAGGATGGCCAGGTCCATCAGAATTGGTCATCATATAGTATTGTTGTTGAAGTATGTAATGATCTCCTGGAACTTGTTTCACTCAGCATCAGTTCGTATAAGTCCCTCCAGGCCTTTCTGAAAACATCCTGTTGGTCATTTCTTATGAACAATAATATTCCATAATATTCATATACCACAGTTTATTCAGCCATTCTCCAATTGATGGGCATCCACTCAATTTCCAGTTTCTGGTCACTACAAAGAGGGCTGCCACAAACATTCATGCACATATAGATCCCTTTCCCTTCTTTATAATCTCTTTAGGATATAAGCCCAGTAGAAACACTGCTGGATCAAAGGGTATGCACAGTTTGATAACTGTTTGAACCTATTCCCAAATTGCTCTTGATTTTGGATGTATTCACAATTCTACCAATGAATATAATTTTTTAACTTTTCATAAAATAGAAAATAGAAGCAGATGGGTAAGTAACTTGCCATGGACAGAACTTGTAAATTTCTAAGATTATTTCAGAACCAATGCTCAATGCACTGTACCACCACCTAGCCACGTCTGAATAGAGAGTTATTGAAGATTCTTGAAGAGAGTAATTTGGTGCTCAAGATAGTGTAACGTTTAAAGACTATATATATTATAGAGGAGAAAGGGTGGAGAGAAGAAAGATTAATTAGGCTATTATAGTAGTGTGGGGGAAGAGATAAGGAAGGCCTGAATTAGGAGAGAGCATGAAGGGAAAGAGGAGGAAGATAATGAATGTGAAATGTTTGCAAAAATAAGTGACAAAACATAGCAGTTGATAAGTTATGTGTGGTAAAGAAAAGTGGAATTTTGAAGATGATTACAAGAATGTGAATCTGAGTGATTAGTTGGATAGTGTAATTTTCAAAATAAATAAGAAAATTGGGGAAAAAAGTAAATTTGGGGAAGGAAATGTGTTCTACTTTGCCCATATTGAATTTGAAATACTATAGGAGATCCAGGTGGAGATATATAGCGAGTAGTTTGTATAGAGGGATGTGAACTCAAAATAGAACTGAGGATCAGATATGTAAATTCAGGAATCACTTACATAAATGGTAAATTTGTACCCCTGGTAGCTAAAAAGAAAAATCCCTAAGAAGAAAATGAAGAGGGAGGGGGAAGGAAGGATGATTACTTTCTCATATGAGGGTAAAGTCATCCATGGCATTGTGAATATCATTGGTAGCAAGAAATATTCTTTTGAAAGGGAAAAATTAATTATGCTTGTAAACTGAGTCTAATAGAATTTTAATATAAAAGGTCATATGATTCCAAACTAGAATAGGAGCATAATTCAGAAGAGCAATTAAGTATTAATTTTTCAAAATCTATCTGATCATTTACATCTGTATAAGGAAGAAGATATATACTTTCTAAGGGAGATGATTCTTTTCTGTGCTATAATTTAAAACAAACTAATGTACAAGCTCTTGTCTGTCACTCAATACTATTAGCCACACTGATTCTTAGACCTCTCTATTTCAGCTTTTACTTTCTTCAAACCATGATGATTTACAAGGAGGAGTGTAGACTATTGTATATATTTGAAAAGAAAAGCCTATTACCTTAAGATTATCCTATCAACAAAATAAAAAATAGCCAGTGTACTTCAAATCACAGAGACTACAAAAGTATGGGCTTACAAACATACATATTATGCCCTTAGCACATTTGACAAATTATTATGGGGAAATGGAATTTCATTGCATTCATAGCAATATACATTTCTGTGATATATAGAAACCTCTTTTGAACATTTACAAGGTTCATCTAAGAGGTTATTATGATCATGACACTGCAGAAATTACCTTTCACAATCAATGGGCCTGTGGCAACAGGACTGACAAGGACCTTTGAATAATTCTGTTAGGAATGGCACTTTTTGATGTTTAAATCTCTGAGATAAAAAATCAGTAAGGAAAAAGACTTGAAGAAGATTTAGTGAATTTTCAGCAATAACTAAGTTTTGGAGGATATGGTTAAAAGAAGTTATTGGAAAATAAATGCAAATAAACTTGGCATCTTAAAATGATTAAGAACAGGATGTATCTTTCTAAAGAAATAATTATTCCTTAAATTATATTTCTTTAAACAGAATTTTTTTAGGAGCTTGGAATTTATTATTATTATTATTATTATTATTATTATTAAATTAACTTTAAGGAAAACATCTTCTCCATCTTACAAGAACAGTCAGAAGAATCATATGTATAAAATATTCATTTGGGAATAAAAAAATAAAGTAATGGAATGTGTGTTCCCATTTTGTATTATTTCAAAATATAATTTAATTAAAATTCATATCACCAATTGAGGGAAATTGTGGCATATATATGCATAATTTTTAGAATTAATCATTTATTTTAATTTGTTGAGAAGCCAGCACACTTAGGTTTTTACTGATGTCAGAACCTCTAGATATAAAGAATGTTTTTTTCAATGCAGAACAAAAATTATTGTCTAGTTTATGGCCTAAGACAAATGTCTAGGAAACTCAGAGTTATGAATTTACCCAGGGCCACATGGATTGAATTATATATCTCCAAAAAAAGGTAATTGACCTAAGGCTTCCCTTACTCTGAGTCCTAATTTTTATTCATTATATCTTTTTATTTTTTTCGTGTTGGAAAGGACTTTATTTTTTTCTAGTAAATTTATTTATATTTAATATACACTATGAAAAATGTTGGGAGAGAAAAATCAGAACAAAAGGGAAAAACCATTTGAGAAATAAAAAAAATAGAAAAAAAAAGAAGTGAACATAGCATGTGTTTATTTATATTGTTTCCTTAATTCTTTTTCTGGATACAGATGACATTTTCTGTTGAAATTCTATTGAGGTTTCTTTGAATCACTGAACCACTAAGATGAACCAAGCCTTTCATAGTTAATCACAGCACATTCTTGCTGTTAATGTATACTATGTTTTCCTGGTTATGCTTGTTTCTCTCAACATCAATTCATGTAAATCATTACATGCCTTTCTAAAATCAGGTTGTTCATCATTTTTTATAGAACAATAATATTATATTATTTTCATATACCAAAACTTGTTCATTCATTTCCCAATTGATTGGTATTTACTAATATTTTTCAATATTTTGCTACCATAAAAAGAGCTATTACAAGCATTTTTGCCCAAGGACCCTTTCCCATGCTTTAAGATTTCCTTGGGATACAGACTCAGTATCAGGATCCAGACTGCCGGCAAAGGGTATGCACAGTTTCATATCCTTTTGGGTATAGTTCCAGATTGCTTTTTAAAATGGTTGGATCATATCACAATTCCACCAATAATGCTTTAAAGTCTCAGTTTTCCCTCATCCTCTCCAACATTTATCATTAACTTTTCCTGTCATTTTAGCCAATCTGAGAGGTATGAGGTAGTACATCAGAGTTGTTTTAATTTGCAATTTTCTGAGCAATAGTGATTAGAGAATTTTTTTTTTTCATGTCTGTTCATATCTATTGACCATATTGATTGGGAAATGACTTGTATTCTTAAATAATTGAACCAGTTTGGGGCAGAGGAAGATGGCGAAGAAGGCACAGGCAACTTTCTAAGCTCTCTCATACCCTCATGATCAATTATTAAATTCAGCCTCAAAAATAGCGCTTGACTGGTAAAACCCATGAAGATTAGAAGTACGACAACTCACCAGCTGAAGATAATCTGGAATTTCATCAGAAAAGGTTTGTCATGAGGGGCTGGAGCAGATCAGTGCAAGCAGGGATAGAACTAGAGGTTAGCATATTTTGCAGATCGGGTGGGGGTGGTATCTATGGTTAGAAAAATTACAGAGACGACTCTGGCATAGACTGCTTGCTCTGTTCTGCTTGCAAAACAGCAGATCAGCAGAGAAATCAAAGCCACTCTAAATAATGCCAGACCCTAACAGGATCTGGCTATACCCACACAAAACCAGAAGTGATTCAGCACAGATCACAGCACAAATGTGCAGCCCCAACCTACAGTATAGGGCTTTTCCTTGGGGCAGTGACAAACCTGCATGGCAGAGGGGCACAGCCTGGGGCAGCCTCTAATCTGCACAGTGTAGGGCTCGGCCTGGGGTAATAGAACTTTTGCAGTTCGACTGTGCTTCCCGGGGCAGAAACACTTTCAGTCTGTGTGGGGCTATTTGCTGGTCAGCTTCTAATATCCACAGCCTCACAGTGGCCTTTGGTCTGGGGTAGTGACACTTTCACTGCTCAGTCTGTAGCCTCAGGGCACTCACTAAGCCAAAAGCAGGATTCTCAACTGGGCACTTCTGCAGCTTGGCCCATGCTAACCAGGTCTGAATCACTTTTGGTGGGGGGTAGCTTTTTCCCAGAGCACTCCTGTACCTCGCTGCTCTTTGCAGCCCATTTATATCTTTCCCTGCTTTGTAGAGGAAGCTGATAACCTCCTTGCCCTGAGCAGACCCTAAAGGCTTTAAAAAATGAGTTAAAAAATTAAATGGATGATGGATAGCTTCTATACAGAAAAAGAGCATGTTTGCAACCCTGAGAAGACTAATAGCAAACAGTCTCCAGACAATAACACAAAGAGGAATGTAACCTGGCCCTCATCACCTAATGCTCTGCTAGAAGAAACCATTAAAAGTCTCAAAAGAGAGCTAGAAGAAAAATGGGGAAAGGAAAGAGAAGCTATGATTGAAAGTAACAACTTCCTGAAATATGAATCAGAAAAGGTAAAGAATTCCTGGGAAGTGCAGGGAAACAGAATTTGTGAATTGGAAAAGGTAAAAAAATCCCAGGAAAGCAGGATTTGGGAATTGGAAAAGATAAAGAATTCCAGAGATTTGTGAATTAAATAAAGAAAATAACTCACTAAAAAAAATAGTGAAATAGAAAAAAAATTCGAATAGAGCAAAACAACTCATTTAAAAACTAAATTGGACATATACAAAAAGAAGGAAAAAAAGCTAATGAAGAAATTAACTAATTAAAAACCAGAACTGAACAAGTAGAAATCAATGATTCATTGAGATATCAAGAATCAGTCAAGCAAGGCCAAAAAATGAAAAATTAGAAAAAAAGCATTAAATATTTACTTGGAAAAATGACAGACCTGGAAAATAGATCTAGGAGAGAGAATATGAGGATGATTGGACTTCCCAAAAATTATGATGGAAAAAAGAACCTAGATACTATTTTACAGGAAATCATCAAAGATGTAATAGAATCAGAAGGTAAAATAGGCATTGAAAGAAATCACCAAACACCTTCTGAAAAAAGACCCTAAAATAAAAACTCCAAGGAATATTGTGACAAAATTTTAGAACTATCAGATTAAGGAAAAAAATATAACAAGCAGCCAGAAAAAAACAATTCAAATACCGAGGTGCCACAATAAGGATCACCCAAAATCTGGCTGCCTCCACATTAAAGAATTGAAGGGCTTGGAACCTGATATTCTGAAAGGCAAAAGAACTTGGAATGCAGTCAAGAATAAACTACCCAGCCAAGCTGAGCATTTTCTTCCAGGGAAGAAGATGGAAATTTAACAAAACAGATGAATTCCATTGTTTCTAAGGAAAAAACCAGAAATAAACAAAAAATTTGATCTCCAAACACAGGACTCAAGAGAAGGAGAAAAAGGTAAAAGGAACTCTTGAGAACTGTATTTCTGTTGTGGATATACTAAAAGACTACATGTATAATTTCATGCTAATGATATAATATAAAAAGGGAAGTAGAAATAGAAAAGGGATAGTATCAGAAAAAGGGGAAAGGAGGGATAAAAAGAGAAAAATTACACCCCATGAAGAGACAAATGAAACCTATCCCATCTGAGGGAATTTAGAGAGGGAAAAGAACATTGTATGAATCTTACTCTCATCAGGGTTGGCTCAAAGAGAAAAAAAAATTGACATATTTGTTTTACAGAGAATCTTCTCTCACCTCATTAAAAAGTGGGAGAGGAAAAGGGGAAAGGAAAAGAGTAATAAGGGAAGGGTATAAGAAAGGGGAAGAGATTCAAAGTGGGGAGGGAGGTATCCTAAAGAGGGAGAGCTGCATGACACAAGTGGGGCCCATAAGTTTAATATTAGGGAAGAGGGTAACATGGAGGAAAGAAAAAGAAAAGCATAATCTGGGGATATTATGATGGCAAGAAATACAGAATTAGTAATTTTTACCATAATTGTGAATGGGATGAACTCTCCCATTAAGCAGATTTGGATAGCAGACTGGATGAAAAGTCAGAACCCTACAATATGTTGTTTACAGGAAACACATTTAAAACAGGGAGATATATAGAGAGTAAAAGTAAAAGGCTGGAGCAAAATCTATTATGCTTCAGGTGAAGTCAAAAAAGCAGGGGTAGCTATCCTTATCTCAGATCAAACAAAAGCAAATATTGATCTAATTTAAAGATATAAGGAAGGAAACTATATCTTGCTAAAGGGTACTATAGACAATGAAGTAATATCGATATCAAACATATATGCACCAAGTGGTATAGCATCTAACTTCCTAAAGGAGAAGTTAAGAGAGTTGCAAGAAGAAATAAACAGCAAAATTATAATAGTGGAAGAACTCAATCTTGCACTCTCAGAATTTGATAAATCAAACCACAAAACAAATGAGAAAGAAATTAATGAGGTAAATAGAATATTAGAAAAATTAACTATGACAGATCTCTGGAGAAAACTGAATGATGACAGAAAGGAGTATACTTTCTTCTCAGCAGTTCATGGAACCTATACAAAAATTAACCATATATTAGGGCATAAAGACCTCAAAATTAAATGCAGGAAGGCACAAATAGTAAATGCTTTCTTTTCAGATCACAATGCAATAAAAACCATATTCAACAAAGAGTTAGGGGTAAATAGACCAAAAAGTAATTGGAAAGTAAATAATCTCATCTTAAAGAATGATTGGGTGAAACAGCAAATTATAGACGCATTTAATAATTTCACTCAAGATAATGACAAAGAGAGACATCATACCAAAATTTGTGGGATGCAGCCAAAGTGATAATATGGGGAAATTTTATATCCTTAGAGGCTTACTTGAATAAAATAGAAAAAGAGAAGATCAATGAATTGGGCTTGCAACTTAAAAAGCTAAAAAAACACCAAATTTAAAACCTCCAATCAAATACTAAACTTGAAATTCCAAAATCAAAAAAAAAAATTTCTCCTCAAAAAGGAGAAATTAATAATATTGAAAAGTAAAAACTATTGAACTAATAAATAAAACTAAGAGTTGGTTTTTATTAAAAAAACAATAAAATAGATAAGCCTTTGGTAAATCTGATTAGAAAAAAGAGAGAGGAAAATCAAATTAGTAGTTTTAAAAATGAAAATGGAGAACTTTCCACTAATGAAGAGGAAATTAGAGAAATAATGAGTCACTTTGCCCAACTTTATGCCAATAAATTTGATAACCTAAGTGAAATTGATGACTACCTCCAAAAATATAGCCTTCCCACCTTAACAGAGAAGGAAGTAAATTGCTTAAATATTCCCATTTCAGAAAAAGAAATAGAACAAGCTATTAATCAGCTCCCTAAGAAAAAGTCCCCAGGATCAGATGGATTTACATGTGAATTCTACCAAACATTTAAAGAACAATTATCCCCAATGCTATATAAACTATTTGAAAAAATAGGGAATGAAGGAGTCCTACCAAATTCCTTTTATGACACAGACATGATACTGATACCTAAACCAGGTAGATTGAAAACAGAGAAAGAATAGTATAGACCAATATCCCTAATGCATATTGATGCTAAAATCTTAAATATTAGCAAAAAGACTACAGAAAATCATCCCCAGGATAATACACCATGATCAAGTAGGATTTATACCAGGAATTCAGGGCTGGTTCAATATTAGGAAAACTATCAATATAATTGGCCATATTAATAACCAAATTAACAAAAAAACCATATGATCATCTCAACAGAAGCAGAAAAAGCATTTCATAAAATCCAAAATCCATTCCTATTAAAAAACACTTGAGAGTATAGGAACAATTTGACTTTTCCTTAAAATAATCAGTAGCATCTATTTGAAACCATTAGTAAGCATTATATATAATGGGGACAAACTGCAACCATTCCCAATAAGATCAAGAGTGAAACAAGGTTGTCCACTCTCACCATTACTATTCAATATTTTGTTAGAAATGCTAGATTTGGCAATAAGCGTTGAGAAAGAGATTAAAGGAATTAGAGTAGGTAAGGAGGAAACCAAATTATCACTCTTTGCTGATGACATGATGGTATATTTAGAGAACCCCAGAGATTCTACTAAAAAGTTATTAGAAATAATCCACACTTTTAGCAAAGTTGCAGGATACAAAATAAACCCACATAAGTCATCAGCATTCTTATATATCAGTAACCAAAATGCAATAATTAGAGTTACAAAGAGACATTACATTTAATGTAACTACTGATAGTTTAAAATACTTAGGAATCTATCTGACAAGGGAAAATCAGAAACTTTATGAGCAAAACTTACAAAACACAAATTAAGTCTGATATAACCAATTGGATCACAAAATTCTTATATTCTTTCTCATTTTTCTTCTACCTTTCTTATTTGTCTTTTAAAGTCTTTTATGAGAACTTCTAGAAGATTCTTTGGGCTTGAGACTAATTCACATCATTCTTTGAAATGTCTTCTCTGCATTTTTTGTCCTCATTTGAGTTTATGTTTTTGCCTGCTCTGTCATCATGGTAGCTTTTTATGGTCAAGGTATTTATCTGTTTCTTGCCTATTTTCTTTCTTTTTCTTTTGGTATTTCCTCTTTTTTATTAAATTTTTAATGTTGAGTTCTTCTCCTGGGGTAAAGGGGCTGCTGTCCTAACCTTCCAGTGCAGCTCTGATCCTTGGCTTTGAGTACAGGGGCCCCTTCTGTTTGCATGGAAGAGCTTTACCTGCTCTTTTCTGAAAACACCCTTGTTTTCCCAGAGTTTGCCTTCTGAGCTAGATTTAGAAATAGCCCCATTGATTTTCTCTTCTACAGATTCAGCACTGATGGTCTTAAATGCTGATTTGTTGTGATTAAAACTCTTTTATTGGCTTTCTCAGACTCTGAACTGAGTTGAACATCCTTTTCACCCCAGTCAGACTAATCTTTCTTGAAGTTTTTTCTGTCTATCTTGAGCTGGACAGTGGTTTCATTCCATAAAACTCTGCCCAGAGACTTTGTTTCTCTATTCACTATGTCATGATACCATTATATTACAAATAGAAAGGATAGAATATGAAAATGATTTTGTATGCACTGAATTAATTTAGTAAACCTAATAAACAAACAGTAAATGCTAATATATATTACATAATACATTACTTTTTTAAAAAAAAATTTGCTACTATATATCCTTATATAGTTAAAATTATGTGATATTTCCAGAGTTCATTTCTTTATCTGTGAGATGAATATATTGAACCATATGATTTTGAACGTAACTTTTCACCAACATAATGTCTGTTTTAGGCAGAGCTTTACACAATATAATTGTATTTTAGAAATAAAATGGACTTGCCCTTTAAGTGAACTTAGATCTGTGTCACCTAAATAATTGAAAATTTGATTGCCTTTATTGTTGTTAATTTAAGAAAATTTCAGTGTATTCCTTGATAAAACAAAACCTTAACCCAATCGTATTATTTAATTTTGAGATCAGATAAAATTAGAGAACTATAAAATAAGGAAATTTTTATAACCCATGCAGTTTGCATTTGCAACTTCCTTTGCAGTCTATAAGCTTATTTAAATTCCTAGAGCACAAAGAGATTAAATAACTTATCCAAACTCTTACATTCAGTTTAGTCTCAAAACACTTGAACCTAAATTTTCCTGGCTCCAAAGCCAATTCATCTACTTTATTAGACTGCATATCATCAACCATCATTTAATGGGAAATTACTTTGGAACATGTCTGTGCTAAGCATTGGGTATACAAAGAAATGCAAATAGAATAAAACAGACAAAAACTCAGTCCCTACTCCCCAGAAGATCACAGGCTAGTGACAGAGAAGGTATACAAGCAACTCTGGGCAAAAAAGATAAATATTAGGTAAATCTGATATTATCTAGAAAGAGGGCACTAAGTAAAAGGAAGAGTGGAAAAAATGTTCTTTGTAAAAATTGAAACATATTTGAAGCTAGGGAAACCAGGAAGCACAAATAAGCAGGAGGGAGTTCTACGTATGGAAGACAGTCATAAAAATATCTGGAGTTGGGAGATGGAGTGCTATATGGGAGTAGCAGCAAGGATGTCAGTATCATTGGATTGCATTATGTAAGGGTAAATAAAGTGCAAGAAGATTTTAAAAAATAGAAAGGAGCTAGGCTATAAATAATTTTAAAAGCCAGAGCATTTTCTTTCTGATCCTTGGGGAAATATAAAGCCACTGAAATTGATTGAACAAGGTTAGGGGGCAGCATAAGGTGATGAATGCATTGTAGTATTAAGTTTTTGTTTTTGTTTTTCCCAAGAGTTATAATATACAGTAGTCAATGGGAAAAGGAGCTAGTCTTTCTCACAAGACAAGTACATTTTTTTAATTAAAACTTTTTTTAAATTTTCAAAGCATATGCATGAACAGTTTTTAACATTGATCCTTGCAAAACATTATCTTATAAATTTATCCTTCCACCCCCCATGTCCTTTCCTAAATGGCAAGCAATCCAATATCTATTATACATATGCAATTCTTCTATATATATTTTGATAATTATCATGCTGCACAAGAAAAAAAAAAATCAAAAAGAAAAAAAAAGCATGAAAAACAAAACAAAATGCAAGGAAACAACAACAAAAAGAATAAAAGTACTATGTTGTGATCTACCCTCTGTTCCCACAATCCTCTTTCTGGGAGTAGATGGCTTTCTTCATCACAAGATCATTGGAACTGGCCTGAATAGTCTTATTGTTGAAAAGAGCCACATGCATCAGAATTGGTCATCATATAATCTTGCCATTGCCACATTACAGTGAAACCCCGATTCTGCTCATTTCACTTAGCATCAGTTTATGTAACTCTCTCCAGGCCTTTCTAAAACCATCCTGCAGATTTTTCTTATAGAACAATAATATTCCATAACATTTATATAATATAACTTATTCAGCCATTGTCATGTTGATGGGCATCCACTCAGTTTCAAGTTTCTTGGCACTACAAAAAGGGTTGCCAAAAACATTTTTTCAAACATATTTCCCTTTCGCTCCTTTATGATATCTCTGGGATACAAGCCCAATAAAAACACTGCTGTATCAAAACATATTCTCAGTTTGATAACATTTTGGTCATAATTCCAAATAGTTCTCCAGAATAGTGGAATCAGTTTACAACTTCACCAACACTATATTAGATTCCCAGTTTTTCCACATCCCTTCCAACATTCATCATTATCTTTTCATGTCATTTTATCCAATCTCAGAGGTATGTAATGGCACTGCAGAGTTGTCTTAATTTGCATTTCTCTGTTCCATAGTGATTTAGAGCATCTTTTTCACATGAGTAGTAATGGTTTCAATTTCTTCATCTGAAAATTGTCTGTTAATATCCTCTGACCATTTATCAATTGGGGAATGGCTAGAATTGGGGAAATGGGGAATGGAAGTCTAGTTTCTGCTATATTAATTTCCAATTTTCCCAGCAGATTTTGTCAAATAGTGAGTTCTTATCCCAAAAGCTGTGGTTTTTGTGCTTGTCAAACAGTAGATTACTGTAGACATTAACTATTTTGTCCTGTGAAACTAACCTATTCCATTGATCAACTACTTTATTTCTTAGCCAGTATCAAATGGTTTTGATGACTATTGCTTTATAATATAATTTTAGGTCTGGTATAGCTAGGCCACCTTCATTTTCATTTTTTCATTAATGCCCATGAAATTCTTGATCTTTTGTTTTTCCAGAAAAAAACCTTGCTATTATTTTTTCTAGATCTGTAAAAATAATTTCTTGGGAGATTGATTGATATGACATTGAATAAGTAGATTAATTTTGGTAATATTGTCATTTATATTATATGCATTTAACTTATATATGAGTACTTGATATTTTTCTAATTGATTAGATCTGACTTTATTTGTGTGGAAAGTATTTTGTAATTGTGTTCTTTTAGTACCTGACTTTGCTTTGGCAAGTAGACTTCCATTTAAAATAACTACAATTATTTAAAATAAAATTTCTCTTTGTATTTCTTGCTGCTGCACTTTCTTGGTAAAATATAAAGATGCTTATGATTTATGTGGATTTATTTTGTATCCTGCCACTTTGTTAAGTTGTGAATTGTTTCTTGTAGTTTTTTTTTAGTTGATTCTCTAAGTACATCATCATATCATGTGCAAAGAGTGATAATTTGATTTCCTCATACAATCTTGAATAGTAATGGTCATAGTGGGCTTTCTTGTTTCACCCCTCATCTTATTGGGAATGGTTCTAATTTCTCCCCATTATAGATGCTGCTTTGTGATGATTTTAAATAGATGCTATTGATCATTTTAAGGAAAAGTATATTTATTTGTATATATTTTAATGTTTTTAATAGTAAGGGGTATTGGATTTTATCAAATGCTTTTTCTGCATCTATTGAGATAATCATATGTTTTTGTTAGTTTGATTGTTGATATAGTCAATTATACTAATTTTTTCCTCATATTGAACCTATCCTTCACTTCTGGTATAAATCCTACCTAGTCATGGTATATTATCCTATGGATGACTTCCTGTAATCTCTTTGCTATTTTATTTATGATTTTTGGTCAACACTTATTATGGAACTTGGTCTATAATTTTTTTTTCTCTGTTTTGACCCTACCTGGTTATGATATCAGCATTATATGTTTCATAAAAAGAATTTGGTAGAACCCCTACTTTTCCTATTTTTTCACATAGTTTTCATAGTATTGGAATTAATCATTCTTTACATTTTTGGTAGAATTCACATGTAAATCCATTTGTCCCTGGGAGTTGATTAATAATTTGTTCAGTTTCTTTTTCTAAAATGGCACTATTTAAGTAATTTATTTTCTCTTCTGTTAATCTATTGAATTTATATTTTTGTTAAGCATTTCTCTACTTCACAATCTACTTCACTGATTATCAGATTTATTACTATATAGTTGGGCAGACTAACTCCTAATTATTGCTCTTATTTCCTTTTCATTGGTGAAAAATTCTACCTTTTTGTTTTTGATACAAACAATTTGACTTTATTCTTTCTTTTGGCTAATCAAATTAATTTAAGTTTTATCTATTTTGTTGGTTTTATCATGAAACCGACTTTCAGATTTGTTTATTAGTTCAATAGTTTTCTTACTTTCAATTTTATTAATCTTCCCTTTTATTTTTAGAATTTCAAATTTGATATTAAATTGGAGTGTTTTTTTATTTGTTCTTTTTCTAGCTTTTTTTTTTTTTTTTTAGTTCCAAGCCCAATTCATTGATCTTCTCTTTCTCTATTTTATGCAAGTAAGCATCTAGAGATATAAATTTCCCCCTAATAACTGCTTTGGTTGCAACCCATAAATTTTGGTATGTTGTCTCATTATTATCATTCTCTTGGATGAAATTATTGATTGTGTCAATGATTTGTTGTTTCAACCACTCATTCTTTAGGATTAAATCATTTAGTTTCCCATTTATTTTTGGTGTATTATCCCTGCCTTTTTATTGCATGTAATTCTTCTTGTGTCGTGATCCAAAAAATTAATTTACTATTTCTGCCTTGTTATATTTGATTTTGAAGTTTTTATGTCCTAATACATGGTCGATTTTGGTGTAGCTTCCATGTATGGTTGAGAAAACAGTATATTTCTTTCTGTCTCCATTCAATTTTCTTCAAATATTTCTTGTGACTAACTTTTCTAGAATTCTATTTACCTCTTAAATGTCTTTCTTATTTATTTTGTGGTTTGATGTAACTAGTTCTGAGAGAGCAAAGTTAATATCTCCCACTGTTGTTTTGCTGTCTTATTCTTCTTGTAGCTTTCATAAATTCTTCTCTAAAATTGTTGATACTACACTGGTTGGTGCATATATGTTTCATTTTGATATCTCCCTATTATATTAGATACCCTCTAGCAAAATGTCATTTCCTTCATTCTTTTAATTAGATCTGTTTTTGTTTTTGCTTTATCTGAGATCGGGATTGCTCCACCTGCTTTCTTTTTCTTTTTTTATTTTAGCTAAAGCATAATAGATTCTGCTCCAGCCTTTTACTCTGAATATGTCACGTTCCTTTAAATGTGTTTCTTGTAAACAACACACTGTAGAATTTTGGCTTTTAATTCAGTCTGCTATCTGCTTCATTTTGTGGGAGAGTTCATACCATTCACACTCAGAGTTTAAATTACTAATTATTTCCTGCCATCTTGTTTTCCTCCAGTTATAGTTTTCTCTTTATTTTCCCTTTTTCCCTGTTCCTCAGTATTTTGCTTCTGACTACCCCCTCTCTCAAATAGCCCTCTCTCTTGCAGTCCTACCTTTTTCTTATACCTTTCTCCTTCTACTTCTGTTCTCCTTCTTATTAGCTTCAGCCTTTCCTTTCCCCTTTCCCTTTTTCTTCCCCATGGAGTGAGACAACCTTCTCTGTGAAGTTAAATATGTCTGATATTCTTTCTTTGAGCCAAATCTGATGAAAGTAAGATTCATCCAATGCTCATCCTCCTCCCTTCTTTCCTTCAATTGTGTAAAATACTATAACAATTAGTTATCAGTTGTGTAAACATAGCCATGTCATTCAAACTAAAGTTGTTACTTCATCAGAATAGATTAAAAATAAAATAACAAGGACAAAAACTATAACAAAAGGAGCAAATTATTCTGTCTACCTTGTGACTTTGTGAGAGTGGAAAAAAGCTTTGCAATTTTAAAGTATTGTTAAAATATGAGCTAAGTTTATTAATCTTCTGAATATGGTTTTGATAACTTCATTACAAATCTATTGTTTATAGTGCAGAAATATATTTCAGAAATTAGTGCCTTTCCTACAAAATCACACTAAGCAACAATTATTGATTTTTTAAAAAAAGAAAATAATTTTGGGGAAGGAAATATTAACCCAAGTAACTTCAAGTCAAAGATAAAATGAGAAATTTGCTGAGAAAGTGATTTATCAATTTTTTAATCATTTTTTCTTTTTTGTATTGTTTACTAGTATAGTTGGTATTAACATTATCATTATTTAAATGATAACAGAAATTAACAGAAACCAACCAAACAAAGCAGTATATTATTTGACTGAGAATGTTCTGATTCTAAGCATAAACTAAGACAGTGATTCGATTTTTAAACTACCATAGGGAAGAGGAATAGCAAATTTGCTTAGCTGCATGTTATTTTGCTCTAATTAAATAGAGCTTTGACATTAAATTTTCAAGCTCCATTCAAATTGTCCTTCAGGATCTGCTCATCCCCATTTCAAGGAACAATCAAGAAAGATTATTATAATAATCTTCAGTGCCAACCATTACCTTTATGGAAGTGAGATTTTTTTAAAGTAAACATAAGCACTATTAAGAAACTTTTTCCCATTTTGTTTACTTACCTCATTTTAGCAAATAATATGTTTTAAGTATAAAGCAGATTTGAATGCTAACTTTGTAAAGGCCTTTATTCTTCTAAATCAGGTTAATTGTGATGGTATTGTTCTTTTCTAGTCTACAATAAAAAAATTTCCTTTCCAATGCAGATCAACAGTTTTTTGCAATTTATAATCCTGGTTTCCTGAGCACTAATATATATATATATATATATATATATATATATATATATATATATATATATATATATCATGACTTGCCCCAGATTATAAATTCAAGATGTATAGGAAGTAGAATATAAACTTGTAGTATATTTGCAGCAATATTCTAACCTTCCTCTCCCATGCAGATGAGATTAGTTCACCTCTCTTTAAAAAATGCATTGAAATTTAATTGCAACTTAATGAGTTCAAAGAAGGAAAAAGCTCAGGACTTTTACATTACAACCTAGTAACTTGAATACAAGACAACTATAAGAAACTGAAGACACAAAGTAGCTAGGTGACACAGTGAATAGAGCACTAGGCTTGGAATCAGAAGGACCTGAGCCCAATCAACATCAGACATTTAGTTGCTGTGTAACTTTGGACAAGTCACTTAACCTGTATTCTTCTTTCTCCCTTCCAACCTCTCCCCCGCCAAAAGAAAAAAACTCAAAACTTCTTAAATGCTTGATTTAAAGAATGCTATAGTTAATTCAGAAGCAAGGAAACTTAGTTCAGCTGAATCATTTCAGAGTATTCTCTAAATAGATAAAAAAATATATAGATTGTGTGCTTACAAACTTTGATACTTAAGATTATATAAATATTGATAGTGATATAGATATAAATAACAATTCCCTACACATAAAAATTAGTTTAGATGTGGTATAGATTAGATATAAATATATTATGCAAATATAATATATAAGTAAATTTATAATATAAATAGTATATTTATATATACATGTTATATATGTACTTATACACTCACTAAAATAACGCTTTCTTTTTCTTGCTCTCCTCCCCCTCCCCCATTCCTCCCTTTCTCTTGCTTCTTTTATTCTTTCCTCTCTCCTTCCCCCTCCCTTTCTCTCCCTTTCTCCTTTATTTTTCCATCTCTCCCTTTTTCCAACCCTCCCTCCCTTCCTCTGTCTCTCTATCTCTGTTTTTTCTGTTTCTCTTGCTCTCTGTCTCTTTCTCTTTCTCTATCTCTTTCTCATCTATCTCTCTTTTTTTCTCTCTCTTACACACACACACACACACACACACACACACACACACACACACAGCTATTCCCCAATCATGATGAGTAAATCTCCTTTTATTAACTGTTGAAAGACCTAATAGTATCCCCTTTCATTCTAATATCACACTTAAACAGACAGGGACTTGGTCTGAGACACAAAATATAAATTCTTCAGGTCTTTCTGGATTCAAGGTTAGGCTTCATTCTACTACTATCTCTTGTCTTTCACCAAAAAAAAAAAAAATCATCAAAATTACTAATATAATCAAAGTAAACTTTGTGTAGGGATGGGAGGGTGGGGGTGTAAGGTATTATGTGAATACAAGTCATCTAGTAACTTATTCTGCAAAGAATGTGGGAGTGATTAGCCTGAAATATTGACATTGAATAGAAACTGTGTTAAAAATATCATTGAAGGGATATATGGTTAGAAAAGGAGGTGCGCTGATTGTGTCATTCAGGTAAGAGGAAATAGATGGATGATTTATGACTTATAATGGTACTCTATTCTGCAACCTAAAGGAAGACTCCCAGAACAATGAGCAGTCTTCTATCAGATTTATGATAAGATATAATCAAGTTTCACAGTATTAGAGAGCTGGAACAGCTGAACTACATCTATACCTTTAAAAGGAATAGGAACATGAATGAGATCAGGTTAAGTGAAACTTTGAAGAACTTTTATGGCAATAATAATACACAATTTCAAATGAGATTTCTCAACTTTTATTTTGAAGCTGGAATTCTGGGGAAAGACAATAGTATAACCAACAACAGCAAAATTGATGGAGTTCTGAATATGCCAGTTTAAAAATTAACTGTGTCGGGGGGCGGAGCCAAGATGGCGGAGAAGTCACACGCGACTTTCTAAGCTCTTCTCTTACCTTCTTTATCAATATTATATCGAGCCTCAAAAATAGTCTTGACTGCTACAATTGGTAAAGATAAGAAGTAGAACAACTCACCGGCCGAAGAAAATCTGCAGTCTCACCAAAAAAGGTTGGTTCCGGGGCCAGGGGGGAGATCGGCGCAGACGGGGAGAGAAATTAGGTTCCGAGGAGAGTCTCAAACCGAGGGTGAAGGCACAGATCTCAGCACAAGCGCGCAGCCCCAACCCGCAGTACGGGGCTTCTCCTTGGGGCAGTTGTGATCCTGCACGGCAGGAGGACGCAGCCCGGGTTAGCCTCCAATCTGCGCAGTGGGGAGCTCGGCTTGGGGCCATAGAGCTTTTCCAGGGCCGATTTGCATCAGGCAGAGACGCTAGGCAGAGTTTGTGGCGGTCTGCGCTCCATGGGTCAGCGCCTAATACTCACAGTCCCAAAAGAGGCTCCGGCCTGGGGCGGTGACACTTTCACCACTTAGTCTCTAGCCGAAGGCAATCGATAATCCACTCAGGCCTACTAAGCAGTTTAATAGCTCGGCCAGTGCTGAATCCACTTCCTGTTGGGGGAAGGGAAAACCTCACCAGAGCACTCCATACCTGGAGCCAGAAATCGGTTTTACATCTTTCCCTGCTCTGCAGAGGAAGCTGGTAACCCCCTTGCCTAGGAGACCTACCCTAAAGGCTTTCAAACATGAATAAAAAGATGAAAAGAACAATCGACAGCTTCTATGCAGAAAAAGAGCAGGTCAGCAAACCTGAAGAGACCTCAAACAGCAAAAATGCATCAGACTGTCCTCCTTACATAATGCTCATAGAAGAGACTCATTAAAAGTCTCAAAAGAGAGTTAGAAGATAAATGGGGAAAGGAAAGAGAAGCCTTTACAAGAGAGCAACAACTTCCTGAAATACGAATTGAAAAGTAAAAATCTCTAGGAAAGTAAGAATTGTGAATTGAAAAATAAAGAATTACTAGAAAGTAGGATTTGTGAATTGAAAAGACAAAGAACCTGCAAGAAAGTAGGATCCGTGAATTGAAAAGACAAAGAACACTCAAGAAAGTAGGATCTGTGAATTGAAAAAGAAAATAATTCACTAAAAAAAAATTAGTGAAATGGAAAAAATTCCACAGACCAAAACAATACATTCAAAACCAATTGGACATATACAGAAAGAAGTAAAAAAGCTATTGAAGAAAATAATTCTTTAAAAATTAGAACTGAACAAATAGAAACTAATGATTCATTGAGACAGCAAGAATCAGATCAAGCAAAACAAAAAATGACAAACTGAAAAACCACGAATTATCTACTCACAAAAACGACAGACTTGAAAATAGATCTAGGAGAGATAATCTGAGGATTATTGGACTTTCTGAAAACTATGATGAAAAAGAGCCTAGATACATTTTTACAAGAAATCATCAAAGAGAACTGCCCTAGATGTAATAGAACTGAAGGTAAATAGGCATTGAAAGAATTCATCGAACACCTTCTGAAAGAAAACCCTAAAAATAAAACCCCTAAGGAATATTGTGGCAAAATTTCAGAACTATAAGATTAAGGAAAAAATTTTACAAGCAGCCAAAACCATTTAAATACCGAGGTGGCACAATAAGGATTCACCTCAAGATCTGGCTGCCCCTACATTAAAGGAAAGAAGGGCCTGGAATATGATATTCCGAAAGGCACAAGAACTTGAGATGCAGCCAAGAATAAACACCCAGCTAAGTTGAGCATTTTCTTCCAGGGAAGAAGATGGATATTTAATGAAACAAATGAATTCCATTTGTTTCTGAAGAAAACCAGAACTAAACAAAAAATTTGATCTCCAAGAATAGAACTCAAGAGATGCAGAAAAGGTAAAAATAACTCTTGAGAATTGTATTTCTGTTGTGGATATACAAAAATAATACATGTATAATTTGATTGTACTGATATAACATAAAAAAGGGAAGTAGATATAGAAAAGGGATGATGGCAGAATAAGGTGGGAAGGAGGGATAAAAAGAGGGAAACCACATCCCACAAAGAGGCTAAGGAAACTTATCATATCTGAGGGAATTTAGAGAGGGGAGGAAACATTGTGTGAATCTTACTTCCTCATCAGAGTTGGCTCAAAGAAAAAATAATTGACATTTGTTTTAGAGAAAATTCTCTCTGCCCTCATTAAAAACGGGGAGAGGAAAAGGAAAAGAAAAAGAGTAATAAGGGAAGGAAGGGGAAAGACCAAAGGGGGGGGGAGGGATTATAAAGAGGGTAAGCATCGTTATACAAGAGGGGTACATAAGTTTAAAAGGGGGAAAGAGGGTTGGGGAGGGAAGAATAAGTGAAGCACAATCTGGGGTTATTAGGATGGCAGGAAATACAGATTTAGTAATTCTAACCTGTAAATGTAATGGGATGAACTCCCCCTAAAAGAGGAGGCAGATAGCAGACTGGATCAAAAGTCAGAACCCTACAATATGTTGTTTACAAGAAACACATCTAAAGCAGGGGGATGCTATATAGAGTAAAAGTAAAAGGCTGGAGCAAAATCTATTGCTTCAGGTGAGTCAAAAAGTAGGGGTAGCCATCCTTATCTCAGATCAAGCAAAAGTAAAAATTGATCTAATTAAAAGAGATAAGGAAGGTAACTACATCCGCTAAAGGGAGCATAAACAACTGAAGCAATATCAATATTAAACATATATGCACCATGGTATGGCACCAACTTCCTAAAGGAGAAGTTAAGAGAGTTGCAAGAAGAAATAGACAACAAAACTGTAATAGTAGGAGATCTCAACCTTGCACTCTCAGAATTAGACAAATCAAACCAGAAAACAAATAAGAAAGAAATTAAAGAAGTAAATAGAATATTAGAAAATTAAGGTATATTGGACCTTTGGAGAAAATTGAATGGAGATAGAAGGGAATATACTTTCTTCTCAGCAGTTCATGGAACCTATTCAAAAATTGACCATATATTAGGACATAAAGACCCCAAAATTAAATGCAAGAAAGCAGAAATAGTAAATGCTTTCTCAGATCATGATGCAATAAAAACTACATTCAACAAAAAGTTAGGGGGAAATAGACCAAAAAGTAATTGAAACTAAATAATCTCATCTTAAAAATGATTGGGTGAAGCAGCAAATTATAGATACAATTAATAATTTCACTCAAGATAATGACAATGATGAGACATCATACCAAAATTTGTGGGATGCAGCCAAAGCGGTAATAAGAGGGAATTTTATATCCTTAGAGGCTTACTTGAATAAAACAGAGAAAGAAAAGATTAATGAATTGGGCTTGCAACAAAAAAAACTAAAAAGACCTAAATTAAAACCCCTAATCAAATACTAAATTGGAAATTTAAAATTAAAAGGAGAAATTAAAAAATATTGAAAGTAAAAACTATTGAACTAATTAATAAAACTAAGAGTTGGTTCTATGAAAAAGCCAATAAAATAGATAAGCCTTTGGTAAATCTGATTAGAAAAGGAGGGAGGAAAATGAAATTAGTAGTCTTAAAAATGAAAAGGGAGAACTTTCCACCAATGAAGAGGAAATTAGAGAAATAATAAGGAGTTATTTTGCTCAACTTTATGCCAATAAATTTGATAACCTAAGTGAAATGGATGACTACCTCCAAAAAATACAGACTTCCCAGACTAACAGAGGAAGAAGTAAATTGCTTGAATAGTCCCATTTCAGAAAAAGAAATAGAACAGGCAATTAAACAACTCCCTAAGAAAAAATCCCAGGACCAGATGGATTTATCATGTGAATTTTACCAAACATTTAAAGAACAATTGGCCCCAATGCTATATATAAATTATTTGATAAAATAGGGAATGAAGGAGTCCTACCAAATTCCTTCTATGACACAGACATGGTAATTGATACCTAAACCAGGTAGGCTGAAAACAGAGAAGGAAAATTATAGACCAATCTCCCTAATGAATATTGATGCTAAAATCTTAAATAAGATATTAGCAAAAAGACTACAGAAAATCATCTCCAGGATAATACACTATGATCAAGGAATAGATTAGTTGATCAGTGGAATAGATTAGGTTCAAGGGATAAAACAGTCAACAAATATAGCAACCTAGTCTTTGACAAACCCAAAGATCCCAGCTTTTGGGATAAGAACTTACTGTTTGATAAAATTGCTGGGAAAATTGAAACTAACATGGCAGAAACTAGGCATTGATCCATACTTAACGCCGACACCAAGATAAGGTCAAAATGGGTTCATGACCTAGGCATAAAGAATGAAATTATTAATAAATTAGAGGAACATAGGATAGCTTTACCCTCTCAGACCTGTGGAAGGGGAAGGTCTTTATGACCAAAGCAGAACTAGAGATCATTACTGATCACAAAATAGAAAATTTTGATTATACCTAAACTGAAAAGTTTTGTACAAACAAAACTAATGCAGACAAGATTAGAAGGAAGAATAAACTGGGAAAATATTTTTACAGTCAGTTGTTCTGATAAAGGCCTCATTTCCAAAATATATAGAGAATTAACTCTAATTTATAAAAATCAGCTCATTCTCCAATTGAAAATGGTCAAAGGATATGAACAGACAATTCTCAGATGAAGAAATTGAAACTATTTCTAGTCATATGAAAAGATGCTCCAAGTCATTATTAATCAGAGAAATGCAAATTAAGACAACTCTAAGATACCACTACACACCTGTCAGATTGGCTAAGATGACAGGAAAAAATAATGATGATTGTTGGAGGGGATGTGGGAAAACTGGGACATTGATTCATTGTTGGTGGAGTTGTGAACGAATCCAACCATTTTGGAGAGTAGTTTGATCTATGCTCAAAAAGTTATCAAACTGTGATACCCTTTGATCCAGCAGTGTTACTACTGGATTATATCCCAAAGAGATTATAAAGAAGGGAAAGGGACCTGTATGTGCATCGAATGTTTGTGAGCAGCCCTTTTGTAGTGGTTAGAAACTGGAAACTGAATGGATGTCCATCAGTTGGAGAATGGCTGAATAAATTGTGGTATATGAAAATTATGGAATATTACTGTTCTGTAAGAAATGACCAACAGGATGATTTCAGAAAGGCCTGGAGAGACTTACACGAACTGATGCTGAGTGAAATGAGCAGGACCAGGAGATCATTATATACTTCTACAACAATACTAGATGATGACCAGTTCTGATGGATCAGGCCATCCTCAGCAACGAGATCAACCAAATCATTTCTAATGGAGCAGTAATGAACTGAATTAGCTATACCCAGAAAAAGAACTCTGGGAGATGACTAAAAACCATTACATTGAATTCCCAATCCCTATAGTTATGCACACCTGCATTTTTGATTTCCTTCACAAGCTAATTGTACAATTAATTCAGAGTCTGATTCTTTTTGTACAGCAAAATAATGTTTTGTCATGTATACTTATTGTGTATCTAAGTTATATTTTAATATATTTTAACATCTACTGGTCATCCTGACATTTAGGGGAGGGGGTGGGGGGGTAAGAGGTGAAAAATTGGAACAAGAGGTTTGGCAATTGTTAATGCTGTAAAGTTACCTATGTATATATCCTGTAAATAAAAGGCTATTAAAAAAAAAAAAATTAACTGTGTCTTTATTTGTCATTTAGTTTTTCTGAGTTTTAGTTTCCTCATCTATAAAATGGGGAAAACTATATTGGTTCTCTGATTTTTAAAAGGTTACTGTAATGATGGGAACAACTAATATATGTAAAACATTTAGTAAAAGTTAAAGCATAACAGGTAATAAATGAGTATTTTATTATATTATAACCTGCTAGTACAATTTCATTTATCCATTGTTTAAAAATGTATGTATTTTTAATATTCTCACTCCAATAAAAATGCTGTCAAAATTACTTCATTGAAAACTAATTAACAAGAAAAAAATCAAACTCTTCTCCTTAACAATACATTATAATCAAATAACAGAAGTTTCTAATAAGGAACATAGGAATGGTTATTCCCTCCTTCTCTCCCCCCACCCTCCTGTAATTTTCTTTACCTAGTTAGGAGCAGTTGTTTTAGTTTCAAAAGCTTTGCTTCCCACAGACTAGATGAATGACAGTAGACAACTCTTTAAAAACAAAATGCCATCAAGAAAATAAGCAGTCAGCCTGGGGCCAGGTACAAAGATTTCCCAAAGTGACAAAGTTCAGAAAAATATTATCTAATAAAGTAAAGTACAGGTTGCAAGCAGTCAGAAGAATCCATTTAAGTTGGGCCTGGAGATCCTTCCCAGAGGACTTTTTGAAGAAACTTAACAATATTTTAAAGCTCAGAGTTGTTGGCATTTAACTCAGATTTCCCAAAGGGTCCATGCAAGAGGAGAAAATAACAAAAGAGCAAAAATCTACAAAAAGGGTGCTAATCCTTAAACTTTGAAAATAATGAGCAGTAATTTTGTTCTTATTATTGTTCTGTACAAATAAATTAGTTATCAAGTTTTTTTAAATAAATTTCTCAGTATGAACTACTAAATAAAATACAGGTTCTAGAAATAATAGTACTCTGTAAAATAAAATTTTACACTTTACCTAAAGATAGTTTGGCATGTCATGTTACAAAAGACTTCCTAAGAACTTTATGGAAGTCTTAAATGTTCTCTAGTATATAGTACAAAGTAGAAATCTAAAATCTTTAGGGATTCCCTGTAGCCTAAAGGATAAAACACCAACTCTTTAATTTAACATTTAAAATCATTCACAGGCTATTTTCTCAGGTTTATTTCATGTGAGTCCCCTTTGTAATATCCATTCTCTAGGATTATTAAGCTACTTGTTCTCTGTTCATTATCCATCTCTACTACTTTGCATAGATTCCCTCAATGCCAACAGTACCACTCACATCCAACAAACATTTAGAATTCCTGGATTCCTTTAAGATTCATGTGCTATTTCCTATAAGAAACGGTTCCTTATCTTTCTAGTTATTGTTTTTCTTCTTAGTTATTGTTTTTCTCCTCCTCACATTGTCATCTAGTCAATTACCTGTTTTAATGGTAAATTTTTACCTGTCCCCTATCAAGAATATTAACTCTTTGATGCCAAGAAGGGTTTTTACCCATGTTTTGCATAATGGTTACTAAAAATACTTATCATTTATATTGCATTGCAATAGAACATTTGTATATGTAATATTTTCTTTATTACACAAATATGTTTTGCTTAATAGAAAACTAGTATATCTGGTATTGTAGGAAAATAATCGAAAGGCAAATAAGGCAATACAATGATACTATACAAAATTATTTAATTCATTGAAAGCATTATATCACCTCTTTTTGAATGCTCCTTGTAAAAAAAAATATCTTCAGAAGGGTCAGTTTAGGTAGAAGGATAAATACATTCAGATAAATTCAAGGAAAAATATTATTTTCATTACTCTATCATATCATATTGTATTATCATAAAATGGTTCCCTGACTAGTAAATCTGCCAGAATATATTATTGAATATATGAATGAGAAGATTGCAACTTTTAGAAATGTTGACACATAGATATTTCTAATTATATCTTGCTTTTTCTATCCATGTGGATAATTGAATTTGTGTGTTAATTTTAAACATTTTTTTCTCAATTGTGAACAGAGAATATATCCATATATTGAATTTGGAGTGTTGAGTTTAATGTTAACATCATTAGCTACATTAAAAGAGAAATGTATTCTCTCACAAAAAAGTAAGGAAAATGGATTAAAGAATCATTCTGCTCTCTCAAGTTGTACATTAATAATGTATATCTTTAATTATCCATGGAAAGAAGGATTAATCCAATAATTTATTCTGGTGAAAAAAGATAAATTTAATGAGGTGCTGTTGTAACAAGCCAAATAGTAAACCTGTTAATGAAACCGAAACAAATAAAAACTACAGGGAAAAATTCTTCAAGACAAAAATATCTTTCATCATCCTTGTACTGTAAAGCTGAATTTGAAAGCAATCTTACTGTGATACACAACAGAACAAACAAAATATCCAAAATATGTGGGTTTGAGAATCTCATCATAATTACATGAGACAAACTGTGATTCAAAATATACTCATAATTTTGTAATGCTATTTATGTAGCCTGAATTACGCCTCAACCATTTCAGATCTGGAATTGATTTTGGCTTTATCTACATACAAATCATGTCCTTTTTCATAAGAAATCATTAATATTCCCATAGAGATTGTTTTATTATTTTGTCATATCATTTCCTTTATAAGTAGTTAATTTAAGGCTTGTAATTATCTCCATTATAATACTGAATTCTCATGATCAAAGCATGGAGATAATAATGTCGAACGTTTTCTTAGTATGTTTATCTTATATTTGAGGCTTTTTTGAACTCTCAGTTACTAAATTTATTTTGTATTTGTAAATTTATTTTCATTTATATATCTATTAACATGTGATATGTAAGCAAAATATATTAATATATGGGTACAAATATGTTTTCCCCAATAGAATTTAAACTCCATGAAGGTGGAACCTGTTTCATTTTAGCCATAGTTTCAGAACCTAGAACTGGTACTTGGTTCTTGGTAGGCATGTAATGTAAGCTTGATAAATTGAAGTCCATAAAAGATATAAAAATGATTACTCTTTAAAAATGTAATCTTCTCCACTTTCCGATTGCAGTAATATTGATTAATAACTCATTCCAGAGATGTCTAAACAGTGAACTCATGAGGTGATTAGTTCATAGGACTATCATCTCTAAGAGTAGGGCAGAAAATAGTATTGGTAACCAAATGTCTACACTCTCTCCCTCCCTTTATCCTTTTTGTCTTTTTGTTGTCTCTTTCTGACTTCCCTTAAAACTCTGATGCAAATTTTAGATTTTTGAGGGATTATCATGGTAATTTTAATGTACCTCTGTTTCTCCATTTCTAAAACTATAGTTCATTATCATATTTCAATGTATTTGTCATTAATAGTTATTAAAAGGACACAATTTTATTAACAAATTTAATAAATGTTAAATAAAAGTGTACATTGAAAGAGAATTACAAGAAGGGAAGCATTAAATCTATTGTCTCATTACACATGATGTACTCTCTCAACTAATACAAACAACAACTTTGGGAAAAGTAGACAAATATATTCATAGCATACATTAGCAAAAATTTCACACTTAATTAAAAAAAAAAAATCATGTATTAACTCATACCTCCAGAACTTTCAGGAAGGGATATGTTTTCTTTTCTCATGAAGAAATCTCCTTAACTAGCCCAACACACACACACACACACACACACACACACAGTCATTGTTTAGTAATCTGGTTATACAGTATCCCTAAGCCAATTTCTCTACTCAACTTAATCCCTAATTGACAGGCATAACTCATTCTTCATTCTTTTGTTAAATGTTAAACTTCCTGGTTCTGCTTATGTGGAAAAAGCAGTCTATTGAGCAAGCAACTATATTTTAAGATACTGTTACTTATGAGGGTTAAAGGTAACTATAAATCTTTTATTATTATTATTAGTAATAGTAGTAGTAGTAGTAGTAGAAGTAGTAGTAGCAGTAGTAGTAATAGTAAATTAACATTATAAATCTGGATTAGTCATTCCCAGAATATAATTTGGGGACTACTGGATCCTGCATAGGGATTTACAAGGTAAAACTATTTTCATAATGATACTTTGTAAATACTGATAGACATGGACTACACAAACAAAAGTTCTTTGAAAGAATCATTAACATTTTTAAATAGACTAAAGGGGACCTGTGGTGGGGAAAACAACATTTGAAAATATCTCATTTTAATCACTTTTTGAGTTACCCCTGTGAACAAGAAAGGGTTTTTTCATTATTCTAGTAGTATGCACACACATACACACACACACACACACACACACACACACACACACACGATTCCATTTTATTTAAACTTTAGATTAGTTTTTGCCTTCTACATACAAATTATCCAGATCAAAAGTAGCATAAATTATGTCTGGTAGAGAGCCAGAACTCTGGAGAACTATATTTGAAACAAGGTTAACTCAGTGGAATTGATAAGGCAATGGTTATCTGTTTAGCATATGAGTTTGCTAGTTCAGTATGATTGATTTAATCCTACAACAAAGTGTTAACTAAGTGGAATTGATAAGAAATTGGTTATCTAGTTTACATATACTAAGTACTTAGCATGGTGATGTAATAATTCTACAGTTGTGTAATTATAAAAGGGTATTTAAATTGAGGACAAAACCAGACACAGAGATTCCATCTTTGATCAGCATCTCCTGCCTCCTGTACTTTAGGAGACACTGGTTCAGACTGGGGGACTGAAGGAGACAATAAAGACTCTGGACTCTATTCCTGATCATTCTCATGATTATTATTCTCTTAAGACCAAGGCTTGTCTGAAGGCCCTCCACAAAGCTAACCAGGACATTACAATGTACATCTACATGCACCTCTCTATATATACATACATGGGTATGTCTATGTGTGAAGGTTTTCTGGAGGCAGCCTTAGCCTCAATTGAAATAAATAATTACTCCAAAATCGCAGCCAGCTGATAAAAGATCTGAAATTTTATTGTGTCCTTCAATATACCCGGTTAGCTCAGGCGTATCTCTCTGCCTGGTTCCAAGAGATCTTGCAGCTTCGTCCTTGGCTTCTGCCTCTGCTTTCTTTAGCCTCCAGCCAGCACCAAAGTAGAAGATACGAGGCATCTTTCTTGCCTCGAAGATAGGGCTTGTAGGCTTTCTTCCAGAGTGTCCTGTGGCCTTGAGAGCTTCTTGCTTATATGCTGTGCACTGAGTACACACCCATCATTATATCACAGAGAAACTATTATTTGTTGTAGGATTAAATCAATGCTAAACTAGATTTAACCATTGTTTCTATCAGTTCCACTTAGTACCTTGTTTCAAGTTCTGGCCCAAAATATCTCTTTCTAAGATCAGATCAACTCCAGTGGCTTAACAGTTTGTAAAGATTACAACATCTATGAATACACATATCTACATGTAAGATACATACTATAATTAAGCTTTTAATTTTTCTTTTATTTTTAAAATTCAAATGGCATTAATCATACACACAAAAATGTCACTGAATCCTATTTAAGAATATAGTTCTTGCAGGATTCTGGGAAGATGGCAGAGTAGGTCAATAAATTTCAAATTCTTCAGATTTCTTCCACAAACAGAACAAATTTGCACAGAGTGAACACAGATTGGTGAAACACAAAGAAGACTTGGGGAAAATAGGGGACATCCCATGAAGCAAAAGAAAGATCCCAGACTTAAAATTAACCAGTTTGAAGTGCAAACACCTCAAGATTAGCTCCACAGAAACAGCAAGGGGTCTCCTGGGGCAAGCTGTGTTTGACTCAAGCTTCAGTCAAATCAAAGGAACTTTCACCTCCTGGAAAGCATTAGTGTGGGGAAAGAAGAAAGGTGTTTAAGTCCTGGAAGATTAAGTAAACCTTATCTGATTAGAAATACCAGGACAACTGACCCACACCTAACACCAAATACCAAATTAAGGTGGAAAGGGGTCCATGGTTTAGACATAGAGTGATATTATTAAAAAATATAAAGAACATAGGATAGTTTACCTCTCACATCTGTGGAGAAGGAATGAATCTGTGAACCTAAGAAGTAATATAACTCATTATTGAACACCAAATAGATAATTTTGATTATATTAAGTTGTACCAATAAAACAAATGCAGACAAGATTAGAAGGGAAGTAATAAATTGGGAAAACATTTTTACATTTAAGGGTTCTGAAAAAGGCCTCATTTCTAAAATATATAGAGAATCGACTCAAATTTATAAGAATTTAAACAATTTTCCAATTGAAAAATGGTGAAAGTTTATGAATAGAAAATTTTCAAATGAAGAAATTGAATCTATTTCTAGTCATATTAAAAGGTGCTCTAAATCACTATTGATCAGAAATGCAAATTAAGACAACTCTGAGGTACTACTACACACTTCTCATATTGGCTAAAATGACAGGAAAAGATAATGATGAATGTTGGAGGGGATGTGGGAAAACTGGGACACTGATACTTTGTTTCTGGCATTGCAAACTGATCTTGCCATTCTGGAGGGCAATTTGGAACTATACTCAAAAAGTTATCAAACTGTGTATACCCATTGACTCAGCAGTGTTTCTATTGGGCTAATATCACAGAAAGATGTTTGTGGCAGCCCTTTTTTATATTGGCAAGAAAGTAGAAAATAACTGGATGCCCATCAGTTGAAGAATGGCTGAATAAGTTATGATATGTGAATGTTATAGAATATTATTGTTTTATAAGAAACAATCAGCAGGATATTAGAGAGGCCTGGGGAGACTAACTGAAATGACCATAAACAGATCATTGTACATGGAAAAAACAAGATTATACAATGATCATTTTTTTTCTTTTTTTTTTTTAATAATTATAACTTTTTATTGACAGTACATATGCATGGGTAATTTTTTACAACATTATTCCTTGTACTCACTTCAGTTCCAATTTTTCCCTTCCCTCCCTCCACTCTGTTCCCAAATAGCAGGCAGTCTTTTACATGTTAAATATGTTATACTATATCCTAGATACAATATATGTGTGGAGAACCCAACAGTTCTCTTGTTGCACAGGAAGAATTGTATTTGGAAGGTAAAAATAACCTGAGGAGAAAAACAAGAAGGCAAACAGTTTATACTCATTTCCCAGTGTTCCTTCTCTGGATGTAGCTGATTCTGTATATCATTGATCAATTGGAACTGAATTAGATCTTTGCTTGTTCAAAGATATCACTTCCATCAGAATACATCCTCAGAGAGTAACGTTGTTGAAATATATAACGACTCCTGGTTCTACTCATTTCACTCATCATCAGTTCATGTAAGTCTCTCCAAGCCTCTCTGTATTCATCCTGCTGGTCATTTCTTGCAGAACAATTCCATAACATTCATATATCACAATTTACACAACCATTCACCAATTGATGGGCATCCATTCATTTTCCAGTTTCCAGCCACTACAGAAAGGGTCGCCACAAATATTTTGGCACATAGAGGTCCCTTTCCCTTCTTTAGTATTTCTTTGGGCTATAAGCCCAGTAGTACCCCTGCTGGATCAAAGGGTATGCACAGTTTGTTAACTTTTTGGGCATAATTCCAGATTGTTCTCCAGAATGTTTGGATTTGTTCATGACTCCACCAACAATGTATCAGTACCCCAGTTTCCTTCATCCCCTCCAACATTCATCATTATTTTTTCCTTTCATCTTAGCCACCCAGACAGGTGTATAGTGGTAGAGTTGTCTTAATTTGCATTTCTTTGATCAATAGTGATTTGGAACACTCTTTCATATTAGTAGAAATAGTTTCAATTTGATCATCTGAAAATTGTCTGTTCAAATCCTTTGACCATTTATCAACTGGAGAATGGCTTGATTTCTTATAAATTAGAATCAATTCTCTATATAATTTTGAAATGATGCCTTTATCAGAAACTTTAAAAATGTTTTCCCAGTTTGTTGCTTCCCTTCTACTCTTGTTTGCATTAGTTTTGTTTGTACAAAAACTTTTCAATTTGATATAATCAAAATTTTCTATTTTGTGATCAATAATGATTTCTAGTTCATCTAGTTACAAATTTCTTCCTCTTCCACAAGTCCGAGAGGTAAACTATCCTATGTTCTTCTAATTTATTTATAATCTTTCTCTTTATGCCTAAATCATGGACCCATTTTGATCTTATCTTGGTGTATGGTGTTAAATGTGGGTGCATGCCTAATTTCTGCCATACTAATTTCCAGTTTTTGTCAAATAATGAATTCTTATCCCAAAAGTTGGGATCTTTGGATTTGTCAAACACTAGATTGCTATAGTAATTGATGATTTTGTCTTGTGAACCTAACTTATTCCACTGATTAACTAATCTATTTCTTAGCCACTACCAAGTGGTTTTGGTGACTGCTGCTTTATAATATAATTTTAGATCAGGTACAGTTAGGCCACCTTCATTTGATTTTTTTTCATTAATTCCCTTGAAATTCTCCACTGTTTGTTCTTCCATATGACTTTTATTGTTATTTTTGTTAGGTAACTAAAATAGTTTTTTGGGAGTATGATTGGTATAGTACTAAACAAATAGATTAATTTAGGGAGTACTGACATTTTTATTATATTCTCTAGACCTATCCAAGAGCACTTAATATTTTTCCAATTATTTAAATTTGACTTTATTTGTGTGGAAAATGTTTTGTAATTTTGCTCATATAATTCCTTACTTTCCTTTGGTAGATAGATTTCCAAATATTTTATGCTATCAACACTTATTTTGAATGGAGTTTCTCTTTGTATCTCTTGCTCTTGGATTTTATTGATGCTGCATAAAAATGCTGAGGATTTATGTGGATTATTTTGTATCCTGCAACTTTGCTAAAGTTGTGAATTATTTCTAATAGCTTTTTAGTAGAATCTCTGGGATTCTCTAAGTATACCATCAGATCATCTGCAAAAAGTGATAATTTGGTTTCCTCATCCATTCTAATTCCTTTAATCTCTTTCTCGACTCTTATTGTCAAGGCTGGCATTTCTAATACAATATTGACTAATAATGGTGATACTGGGCAACGTTGTTTCATTCCTGATCTTCCTGGGAAAGGTTTTAGTTTATTCCCATTACATATGATGCTTACTGATGGTTTTAAATATTTGCTCCTAAATATTTTAAGGAAAAGTCCACTTATTTCTATCTTCTCAAGTGTTTTTATTAGGAATGGATGTTGGATTTTATCAAATGCTTTTTCTGCATCTATCGAGATGATCATATGGTTTTTGTTAATTTGGTTATTGATATAGTCAATTATACTAATAGTCTTCCATATATATATAATAGTATATATAGTAATATATACTATATTACTATAGTAATAGTCAATACTAATATTGAACCAGCTCTGCATTCCTGGTATAAATCCTACTTGTTCATAATGTATTATCCTGGTATGATTTTTCTGTAATCATTTTGCTAATATTTTTTTAAGATTTTAGCACCAATATTCATTAGGGAGATTGTTCTATAATTTTCTTTTTTTGTTTTCAAACTATCTGGTTTAGGTATCAGTACCATGTCTGCGTCATCAAAGAAATTTGGTAGGATGCCTTCATTCCCTATTTTTTCAAATAGTTTATATAGCATTGGCGTTAATTGTTCTTTAAATGTTTGGCAGAATTCACATATAAATCTATATGGTCTTGGGCATTTTTTCCTAGGGAGTTGGCTAATAGTTTGTTCTATTTCTTTTTCTAAGATGGGACTGTTTAACCAAGTTACTTCTTCCTCTGTTAATCTGAGCAAGCTATATTTTTGAAGATATTCTTCCATTTCATTTAAGTTATCAAATTCATTGGCATAAAGTTGGGCAGTATAACTCCTAATTATTGCTCTAATTTCCTCTTCATTAGTGGTGAGTTCTCCCTCTTCATTTTTAAGACTAACAATTTGATTTTCCTCTTTCCTTTTTTTAATCAGATTTAATAAGGGTTTGTTTATTTTGTTGGTTTTTTCATAGAACCAACTCTTTGTTTTTTTGATTAATTCAATAATGTTTTTACTTTCAATTTTATTAATTTCTCCTTTTATTTTTAGAATTTCAAATTTAATATTTGACTGGGGTTTTTTAATTTCTTCTTTTTCTAGCATTTTTAGTTGCAAGCCCAATTCATTGACATTCTCTTTCTCTATTTTATGCAAGTAGGTTTCTAGAGATTTAAATTTCTCCTTAATACTGCTTTGGCTGCATCACACACATTTTGGTATGACATCTCACTATTGTTATTTTCTTAGGTGAAGTTATTAATTATGTCTATGATTTGCTGTTTCACCCAATCATTCTTTTGTATGAGATTGTTTAATTTCCAATCATTTTTTATTCTGTTTTCTCCTGGCTTTTTATTGAATGTAATTTTCATTGCATTGTGGGCTGAAAAGGATGCATTTACTACTTCTGCCTTACTGCATTTGACTTTGAGGTCTTTATGTCCTAATATATGGTCAGTTTATGTATAGGTTCCAACGATGATTAATTCTAATGGATGTGGCTCTTTCCAACAATGAGATGAATCAGTTCCAATAATCTTGTGATGAAGAGAACCATCTATGGCCAGAGAAAGGACTGTAGGAACTAAGTGTGGACCACAGCATGGTGTTTTTATTCTTTTTGTTGTTATTTGCTTTCACTTTGTTTTCTTTATAAGTTTTTTTTTTCCCTTCTTGATTTGAGTTTTCTTGTGCAGTAAGATAACTATATGAATATGTATACATATATTGGATTTAACATATATCATAACATATTTAAAATGTATTGGATTACCTGCCATCTAGGGGACGAGATGAGGGGGAAAGAGGAGAATATTTGGAACAGGGTTTTACAAGGGTTAATATTGAAAAATTACCCATGCATATGTTTTGTAAATTAAAAGCTTTAATAAAAATAAATAAATAAGCAAACAAACAAATAAATAAATAAATAAGTGGATGAATAAACCAGCAAACAAATAAACAAGGAAAGAAAGAAATAAATGAACAAATAAATAAATAAATGAATGAACAAACCAGTAAACAAACAAACAAAGAAATAAATAAAAGGCATGCCAGGACAAGTTACGCTGCACAGATAAGGCACGGGGCAAGAAGATCCAGTACAGCCAGAAAGTGGAGCAGAGACACTGTTTACTTTAGACACTTGCAAGAGCTTTTGGTTTAGAATTCCAGGTTTGAAGGGAGAGCTGATGTGAAGCTAGATGCACCATTCCCCACTTTACCCCAAACTATGATTTAGAGGTGCTTATACAATTACTTCTCATTGACAGAGAAAAAGAAAATTAACCCACAAAGTAGAAAGAACCCAAGCACAAAACCTTATTATAAGAATAGAGAAGACTTTATTTCTCTTCAGAGGAGGTCAATCAAGTAAAAACAAAACAAAACAAACAAAAAACCTTTTCCTACACCATATAGTAATGTAATACACCTCCCTGCCCATACAAAATTTATAGAAGGATTCAAAAATATGTTTAAAAATCCAAAGAAAAGAAATTGAGGAGAAATTTTTAAAAAGCAAATAAAAAATTAAGAAAAACAAGGAGGTTATGAAAAAAATTACCATTAGAAAACCAGATATAGTGTTTTAAAGAAAAACAATAATTATTTGAAAATTAGAATTGGACAAGGGGAAGCCAGTGAATATATAAGAGACCAAGAAATAATAAAACAGAACGTAGTGAAAAAAATGGAATAGAATGTGAAATATCTTATAAGAAAACCACAAATCTGGAAGATATCAAGATAAGAAAATATGAGAATTTGACTACCTGAAACCTGTGGCCAAAAAAAGAACCTTGGCACAATAATGCAAGAAAAAACATTTAAGAAAATTGTTCTAGGAAAATCCATTAATTACTACCTCAAAGAGATACTTTGTGGAAAACAATAGGAATATTATTGCCAAATTTTGTAACCTCCATATCAGAGAGAAAGTTTTGCAAGAAACAAGAAGAAAACAAGTCAAACATGCTGGAGCTTCGATTAAAATTGTACAAGAATTAATAGCAGCCACAATCATATATACTGGAAATGAAAAGAATAAGGCCTGTGATCAGAAATATCATATTCAGCAAAATTATCCGTAATAATGAATGAAAAAATTGATATTAAGTGAAATTGCATATTTCACTACCAAATATGACTTAATAGAAAATTTAATATATAAGAGCCAATATCAAAGATTAACTTTAAGGAACTCAACATGGAGCAATACTTTATGTTATTACATGAAAATGTATACTATATCCTTAAGCTTAGAAAAGCTTTAAAAAATTGTGTCAGTGTTTAGTATTATCTGAATCTAAAAAGCAAACCTTTCTAGGAAAAGGTAAAAATAGTAATTATGTTATGCAAATGAGGTACAGAGGAAAAATAGACATAGATGCATTAGAGGGAGAAGAAGGTCTGGTATTTCTGAAAATCCATTTACTTTGGGAATGGGTTAATAGGCAATACTACACAAACACACACACACACACACATACACATACACACACACACACACACACATATATATATATATATATATATATATATATATATATATATATATGTAATATGAAGGTCATAGCCCTCTAAAATCTATAAAAAAGGGAGGGAGGGATAAAGGGAGGTAATAGGATAAGGTAAGCTATAAAAGGATGTATAGATTTATGGTAGAGGGACAAGGTATGTAGATTAATGGGAAAGCGGTAAAGGAAAGGACAGCATAACATAAGGTGGGGGAGCACAATATGGTATTTAGATTAATTTGAGTGGGATAATGTTATATAAATTGATGGAAATGGGATAAAGGGGCAAGGAAAGGGTGGGGGGAGAAGATACCCATAGAGGGAGAGATCTATGGGTAGAAGGAAAGTTAAGTTAAGGAGCATAGTTAAAGTAAAAGAGTTAGCAGAGTTAGGAAATGTGAGATATATAGAAATACTATAAGAAAGATCAGTAGTAGAATTTACTAGATAAAAAATGACAGCTAGTAATCATTGATCTTAGACCAAGTCAAACTTAAGATTCAATCAAGAGAGAAATCTACATTATATGTCAGTCATATTTATTATTTAGATGCACGTTTACATACAGTTAAATGCATATGCATATGTATGTGAGTATATATGTATATAGGTCCATTTATGTGCATATATAGATATATGTGTATGTGTGTATATAGATATATGTATATGTGTGTGAGTCTGTATGGGGTGGGGGTGAATGTGCATGTGCATGTGTGTGTACTATAAGTATAATATATCTGTGCTCCACTCTAGCCAGCTTGGGGAAAGTAGTGGGAATGAAAGGAGGGAAAAAGATAAAATAAAAAGTGCTCAGGAGAGAACAAAATAGTAACCTATGAGGAAGGAAAGAAAAAATTGGCATGAATATGTATAATAACTTCTATCATTATATAATGTTTTCTTGAAATGGAAATGTATTGTTATGTATTTTGAATCCACTCTGATATTCTTTTACTTGAAAGTGTTTTATTTTATTTTTTATTTTGCTTTTCTGTCTTTCTTTTTCTATTTAATTTTTCTTATTTTGTAATTAGTTTAATTTCTTTAAAAAAGAATATAATTCTGACTGTACCCTTGCAATAGGGTTTGGATGTTCATCACTAGTTTGCATTCTAGAAACATAAGTCTATTATTTATAGACTTCTAGCAAGAACAGTTCCAGGGGAAGGAAAAAAAATAGATTTGGGAAAATACATCACTTTTGAAAGGCAATTTTACTCATTCACTCAATGTGTACTATTTGAATTCTTAAGTAACATCAGAATCTGAGTCTTTACTCTCTGTGTATTACTTTAGCAGTTGATACTTAGGTACAATTCCTACCTATATGTTATCTTATAATGTTATTTGGAAAGAGTATGAAGTTATGAGAGATTTCAAAATGAGTATTTTACTTTATTGACTTTAGTGTCTATGGGATTGTGCCTGACATATTTGACATGTTATCTTTCTTGAGGCTGTATTTTGTGTCTACCTTAATATATATTTCATTCTCCATAATATTAGCTTTTTATTTTGACTTATCCATTTATTGTTGCAATGTAGACATCTTGCCCACAGTAGAATAATACAAGAGATCATGGATTTTCTTCTATTGTAACAAATGCTGATGTTTTACAAAATGATACAGTGTATTCTATAATATTTAGTTGAAGAAAAACTAATCTTTTATCTCAATATGTTTGGTTTTAAAATACATATTGGAGTCAATTTTAATTATAGGTTTTTATTACTTCAGTAACCTTAATGAAAAATGAACTCTTTGTTACAAAGACAATTCACATTTCTCAATTTTGGAGGAATATTAATTCTTGTAAGCAAAGCAGTAATCATGGAACGGTTTTCTTATTGAATAAACACAGGGAACTAAACAATAATTTTGAGCCAACAGGGTTATTAAAGGGAAGTGAGAATTTTAACAAAGTTAGAAGAGAGTAGGATTAAAGGACAACTTTGTAGGAGAGGAAATGATGGGACCCTTTAAGAAACAGGTCCCAGGAAAAAGATTTGTTTGTTTGTTTCTTGGTTGGTTTTCCTAGAAGAGTAGTGTGATATCTTATAAAGTTCATAAACACTTTTGATTACTATTTGCCAGTGATACTGAAGAGAAGATTTATGTTTCAGGTAAAGTTTAGACTACTAGCCCAATGTACATTTGTTGCAAACTAATTATAATAAAGGTTTCATTTTGATCATTTGTGGGTATCTCTAAAATCAATTTCTCTATATGTATAAATTAATCCTACTGGTTCTCTTTCACTCTCTGTGTTCCTCCCTCTCTGTCCTTCTCCTTCTCCTTCTCCCTCCCTCCCTCTCCCTTGCATGCACATGCATGCACAAACAGTAAAACCCAAGGAAATATAAATATAAATAATGTGCTTTATCTCCAGCAAAAAAAGACAAAAAAAAAAAAAAAGAAAGAAGAAAAGAGAGAAAAAAGAATGGAAGAAAGATAAAAAGAAGGCAGGAAAGAGAGTATGTGATGCAATTTAACAAAGAATATTGTGGTTAGTTTTTAAACTAAAATAACATTCAATATCAATTATAAATACAATGGAAGCAGTAAAGATTTAAGCATGAAAAGAAATGTAATTTGAAAAAAAATGCACATGTATCCTTTTAAAGAAAACCAATAATATATTTCTTGTTCCTAAAAGAAAAGAAAAAGAATGACAAACCATTAAAAAAAACCAAAATCACATTTATTATGGTTTCATTTTCTCTTTCACATGATATGCATGTAAGACTAAATTGTTTTTATCAGGTTAATATAAAATGGTAGCTCAACTGTCTGATGAAATACATCCAAAGAATAAACCAATGGCTTGTTATCAACCTGCTGTTCCCTATGTGTCAGATTTATGGTCACATAGTTAATTACACTGATATTAGATCAGATATGATTGAAAAGGCACACACATTCAAATATATTGTCTGCCAAATATATTATCCTAAATTGGTAGGTGAGCTGTGTTTTGAAAGAAACTAGGGATTCTAAGAAATAGTACTGGGGGGAGACTATATTCTAGGCACGAAGGAGAATCTGTTCAAAAGTGAAAAGTTGAGAAATGAAATTTCTTTTGTAATGAACTGTAAAAAGACCAGTTTTGTTTGACATTAGACTTTTGAATGGATAGTATTTTATAATATTAAAATATATATTGTAGGCAGGTTATAAAATGTTTTAAAGAACAAACAAAGGTTGTGTTTCTTTCTGCCAGTCAGTCAGTAGGACTTTTAAATGATGGGCAAAAATGTTTCCTGTCTCTAAGTAGTTCACAGACAAATGTAGGAGAAACAAGCAAACAACTTTCAAACAAAGAACACATCACATATATAGATACATGCACAAAGACACATTTACATATTTGTATATGTATACAGACATTGTATGTGTGTGTACATATATGTGTCACTCTTTCCTCTTGTAGATAGGATTCTTGTGGGTTTGTCTAAAAATATATTAAAACGTAAAGGAAGCTAGAGAAGCCAAAAGGCAGAGTTGAGAATGGAAAACATTATAGACAATGAAAATACAGATTTGGGAGAGGTTATGTCTTGTGTCAGGATGGGCAAGGAGGCCAGGAAAGGCAGACCATATTTCTAGTGGATAGGAGTAAAGTGTAAGAAACCTGAATAGAGAGGGAAAGCTACATTATGAAGTACTACAAAAGCCAAATAGAAGTGTTTTTTTTTTCCTTTTTTAAAATTATTTTTCAATACACATTGCTTTATAAATCATGTTGGGAGAGAAAAATCAGAGTAAAATGAAAAAAAAACATGGAAGAGATAAAAAAATAAACATAAAAAGAAATAAACATAGCATGTGTTGTTTTATATTTTCTCCCTAATTCTTTTTCTGCATCCAGATGACATTTTCTGTCCAAAGTATATTGGGATTGCTTTGGATCATTGAACGACTAAAAAGAACCAATTCTTTCCTAGTTGATCATTGCACATTCTTGCTGTTACCAGAAGATTATGGTAACATTACATGAAATATGTGATGAAAATCACAGTGTTAAAGGATAGGAAGTCTCATATATAAGAGATATTGTGAAAATAGAAACTGTAAGAGTTGGCAACAGATTGGATACAAGAAATGAAATTAAGGAATCTAGGTTATCGTTTTGTTTGATCATGAGAATGTTTATGGCTTTGCCAGTAAAAGAAAGATTTGGAAGAGAGGATTTCAGGGGAAAGAGCCTGAGATATACTGAGTTTGAGATCCTGGGGTAATAAGGAGTTACAATTCTTTATTGAGCAGCAGGGTGACAGTCATATATCAGTTTTAGGATGATGACTTTTATACTTATACGGATGTTGGATTGCAAAGGGGAAGAAATTTTGGGCAGAAAAACCAATTAAAAGCTTTTTGTAATTGTTTGTGTTAGTGGTAATGAGAAACTGAACTAAGTTGATAGTCTTTTTTATTTTTTTTTAAACAATAGGAACAGTGTTAAGAAAAGATAATTTAAAAAAAAAACTTGGCAACTTACTGAATGAACATAGTAAAGGAAAATGAAGAGATAATGATAACTGCTAGATTACAAACCTAAGATTGTAGTGTCCTAGAAAGAAACTGGGAAGCTCAAACATTATCATTATTATTTCATTCTGACAGTGTTGAATATAAGATGACAATATAACATCTAATTCAAATATCCAATCTTATAGATTCCATGTTCACAATATCTCTTATATATGCTCCCTTTTCTCTAATAACAAACTTAATTTGGGCCTTCATTTCCCATCTGGACAATTAAGATAGCATTCTACCTTTTCTCCCTGCTTCAAGATTCTCCCCATTCCAATCCATCCTCTATTTAAATGTCAAGATGATTTTTACATTTACAATTCTTCATAACACTTATAATCTGGCTCCGCATTATATCCCATATATTTTTACATTGTACTTCCTTTTACAAATTGTACAATTCAGTAACACTAATATACTTAGAGTTTTTGAACATGATGCTCCATATGTTCTCAGATTCTTTGTACTTACTCTCCACCATGCAGGTAATGTGGTAACTCTCACATCAGAAGTTTATTTTCTCTGGATAAATTCAAAACTCAGTCTCAGCAAGTTTTCTCACATGATCCTAGCTATTCAGACCTTTCATCTATTCTATATACCTCCTTTAAAAAAAAATTCATTCTGTGTATCCCATTAGAATGTCATCTTCATAAGGGCAGAAACTGTTTCTCTTTTTTTACATTATTATGACTTTGAAAAATAGGCACATTTTTCTTCACTCATTTTTTATCCTTTGTGATTCCATCTGAGATTCTCTTGGCAAGACACTAGAGTGGTTTACCATTTCCTTCTCTTGCTCATTTTATAGAAGAAACTGAAGAAAACATGGTTAAGTGACTTGTAGCAATTTAGATATCTATTAAGTGTCTGAAGCTAAATTTGAACTTAAGTACTCCTGATTTCTGGGCCAGTGCTCTAACCATTATGCCAACTAGCTGTCCTATATTGCACTTAGATGTCTCTTGCCAAATGACTAATATGACACAGAACTGAGAAGAGAGAGAGGTCTCAGTATCTGAGAATTAGTTGTACTGAGATGACAATGGAACTCATAAAAGCCAATAAGGTCACCATGTAAGAAACTGTAGAAAAAAAAAGAAAACAGAGTACAGTTATTGCCATGAAGCAGGATATAGATGAAAATTCAACAAGAGTCTGAAGAGGAATAGTCATACAAGTGGAAGGAAAGCCAAGAAAGAGAAGTTTTACAAAAAATGAAGAAATGTTACTCATTAGAATAAAATCTGACAGAGAGTTCAATAACATAAGACCCGAAAAAAGGCCATCAGATTTGGAAATCAAATAGATAAATTTTTTTTGTTGTTTTTCAGTTACTAAGCATTTATTTTCTTTTCATATAATCCACCTCTGATAGTAAAAATTTTTAAAAAAAGTAAAACAAAATTCATATAACAATATGCATGATCCAGGGTACAAATTCCATATTCAAAAATTAATGTTTATTTTGTATCTTGAACCTTCTACCATTGTCAAGAGATGTATAGCATAATATATGATCAGTTCTCTGGGATCATGCATTGTCATTGCATTGATCAGACTTTAACATTTTCAATTTTCTTTGGTTTCATTATAATAATATTGGCATAAATTGTTCTCTTTTTTGATAGGTTAGTTTTAACTAAATGATTATGCTGAAGAGAAGCAAAAGGAATACTCCCAACAGTCTTGTAGAACTAAAACCTAATCCTATACTTGAGGAGGTCTACACTGACAGGCTAAGAACAAGATTAAGAAAAATAACAATAATGACAACCATCACATGTATTTTTTCTTTTGATCTTCCCCAAAACACCACGAAGTTGGTATCATTCTCCTTTCACAAATAAGAATCAGAATTTCTGAGAAATTAAAGCTTAAAAAATTATGGACTTTAAGATGGACTAAACTGCTTCATCTAAGCTGTTTGGGAATAAAATGTCCTAAAGGTATCTTAGACTCTGAGAAGTTAATCTGAACAGATCATTGGGAGATTTTGTTTAGCAATTACTTTTATATGCACTGCCTCTTTTGAATCTTGCCTCTGCTTAGAAAAATAGTGATCTTCAATTTCCTTATTTGTAATATGAAGGTAATCATGTTTATTTTACCTACTGATGCCTCACCTGAACCCTCTTTAGTACGAATCACCAAGGTATAAAAGTTATTTAGGTTTCTAGAAACTCTATCAGTGGAGGTTTTAGAGGGCCTGGATTATATAACCTAGTGCCAATTTATCTTATATCTCAGACCCAAATGTCTGGCAGGTTCTCTACTAGGTGACTGTTCTTTTTGCACTTCAACCCAAAAGAAACTATCTCTCAAGGTTGTTATTGTTGAGCTGTGACACTTCCTTGATGATCAGCTCTTTCCCTTCTCACCACCTATATACAGAGAAACTGCTGAATTTTCTGTAACCAGCACACTCTGCCAGCTGTATCCTGTTTTCAGGACAACCTGACCCTCACAGGATTTCCTCACTCCTTGTTTAGAATAGCCACCCCTTGAAACTGTTCTTGTGTAAATTAGCCACCCCTTAAAACTGCTGACTTTTGCCTTCTGTATCTTCCTGCTAGTGTAATTAATATCCTCTCACTTGTGCTTTTGGCCTTTATAAACCCTTACCTTCCACTGTTCGGGGCTGCCTGATTTGGGTTTTACCACACCCCTTGCAGCTTCTAGAAAATTAAATTGTACTTGAAATTTTAACAACTCTCACTTGCTGTTTTGTCTTGGTACAATATTTTGGAGGTCCCCGCGAGATGGTGGTGTTCCCTTGTTGCTGAGACTTAAGGACCTCAGCCTTGGACACTAACAGGACTGATCCTGCCTAAACTCCGAGGGGACACAACGCCTGAGATATTTCAGGGCCTCCAGACTCAAGCAAAATCATTCAAGAATCAATCATCCCTCAGGGAGGAAGAGATTGTCAGACACAAAATGAAATGTACCCTCACGGGACTCCTGAGATTTCAAGAGTTTGCCCCTGGCCTGTATTTCTGAGTATATGTTGAAATTGTTGGTTTGGAAAATTCTGTTGAAATTGTGTAATCTATTTTTGTTATGTGTTTAAATTGTTGCTTTAAGAAAATTCATCATACTGTACTTATCCTGAAACCCCCTCACTTTGTCTTTCCTGGGGAACCACTTGAGTAAATATCCATAAAATTCCTCCAAGGAACTTTTTCTGATTTCCCTTGGCAAGAAGTTACTGTTTTTACACTAATATATATTTGTGTGTTTGGCTTATTTATTAAATGGGGGGGGGTCTTCTAAGTTCTAGTCCCCCAAAGACTCCCTTGGGAGTCTTGAAAGAGGCTTTTGTACATGGAGTCAACTACGGAATAAAATTAACCAAGTCCAAATTTCTTAACATATTTGACTCCCACCTTAAAGAAAGGAGAGAAAAAAAAAGGTGGGGGGGCTTAACTTTTTCTTCTGGACCTCTGCTCTAACCAAGCTGGGGGCTATAGAAATAAAGTTAGCTAATTAAAGTTAAAATAACATCTTAGATTTTCAATGTTTTGAGAGCAATTATTAAGAATTCTGACAATTAGTCATTTTAGAAAATAAAAGAAAGAGAAAAACAAACAAACTAGGTAAATAGCAACTTTCTGCTAACCCTTCATTGACTTCTATCTTGTCCAGAGTCCCCCTTCTGCTCTTTTGGGAAAACATACCAGAATGTATTAAGGAAACCCCTCCACTCCACTCCCTGGAGTCCTGAATGTATCTCAGATCAATATAACCCTAATCCCTGTTTGCTGACTCTTCTCATCTCAGATCAGATTAAGAGAATGTTAAATTCTGCCTTACCTGTATAAATAGGGAAGCAGCAAACAGCTGTGAGGACCCCACACAACCTTTCCCAAACACCTCTACACCCAGATTGGGGAACTGGGGATGTAGTGGGAGTCAGGCCCCAGGATCAGCATTCCCTTAGCCCTAGCACCTTTAAAAAATAGAATTGAACAAATGCTATGGGAATGTTGGCTGCTTTATTGGATAGAGTTGCTTTATACTTGATTGCCATAGTTTTTAAAGTAGCAGTGAAATGTGTGTGTATTTTTTTTTCCTCTGTTTTTCTAATGCTCCCAGACTCTTACATCTTCTTTTAACAGTCAGGCTTTTATTAGAGGTTCTTTAAAATTATTTTTACTATCTCAAATAATATATCTCCAAAAAATCAAATATGAAGCAATTATATTCAATAAACAGCCAGTATTCACATAGCATTTGTTTTATACTAAGCACCTTTGCAATCATTGATCTTCACAACAACCATTATGATTTTTTAAGGAAATATTTTCTTCAATGAGCTTTTTATAATGAGCAATTATAAAGAAAATTCTTTCCCAGGTGACCATTTTGCTTTTCAAAGCTTTCTTCTCCTCAATGATTTTTTGTATTTCATTTTGCACTTTTCTCAATTCTTTTTGTAATTTTTCCTCTGTCTCTCTTACTTGATTTTCAAACTCTCTTTTGAGTTCTTCTATGGTCTGAGTCCAATTCTTGTTTTTCTTGGAGGCTTTTGATGTAGGAGCTTTGACTTTGTTATGATCTAGAGTGTTTCTTTAAATCCTCCTTGTCATCAAAATAACTTTCAATGGTCAGAAACTTTCCTTTTGTTTTGTGCTCATTTCCCTAACCTTAGTTAGAGAATTTAGTTTTTTTTTTTTTTTTTTTTTTTTTTTTAAGTAAGGCTTAGTTTGAGGGGGGAGAGTGCATTATCCCAAGCTTCAGCTGGGCTTGTGCAGCTGTTTTCAGAAATCCCTCTAGGAATCTGAACACAAGTACTCTTTTCTGCCCTGGAGCTGTTAAGTGTGTCTTGCCTCATAATAGTTGTAAGATCTGGTATGCTGGATGGAGCTGGGGGCTCTACTGACCATTGATCAGGGCTGTGGTGGGACTGCATACTCACTGCGCCAAACTCTCTCCACTGATCTTCAAAGTTCTCTCTTCTAACTCTGGACTGAGAAGTTCAGAAGCCTCCAGTACTGCTGCTGATTCAGAAGTCCCACATTGTTGACACTGGGGTCTGGACTGGACCTGGGGCCGGGCCAGCACCATCCCATTCTGGTTTCACAGATCTTTTCTGCTGACCTTCCAAGTTCTTTTTGGTTTTTCTAGGCTGAGAAGTCTGTAAGCCATTAGTACTGCTTTTGATTCAGTGGTCAGGTCTGACCAGGCCGGGGCTGGCACCTGGGCTGTATCAGCACTCCCATGATGGTGTTGCAGACCTTTTCTGCTGAGCTTCTAAATAGCCTTTGGCTGAAAAAATATTCTACTCCACTTATTTGGGGTATTCTGATACTCTAAAATTTGTTTAGTCAGTATATAAAGGAATTTGGAGCAGGTTAGGGGAGAGGTTGGACAAGTTCCTGCTTTTATTCTGTCATCTTGGCTCTACCTCCAATTATTATTACCAAATATGGAGTTCATGCATTGGACCCCCGATCACCAAAAATTGTAAACAATTTGACTGGTGTCAAAAGTTAATCATTAAACTCATTGTTAGATCTACTTATCTTTTCATCCACTCCGAAAATTAAAATTAATATTAACCTCCACCTAAATATTTGTTTCTATTATTAATATCACAAACTTTCCAGACTATAAACAATCAAATATAATAAAAAGAATAGCAACAAACAACAATAATAACAAGGATTTATTTAATATTGAAGGTGGAAAATGTACTTTGGATGTTATTTCCAGTTATCTTAGATTCTCCCAATTTACTTATTTGAAAAGTTCTTTTGTGGTAAGAAAGTTATCTACTACTTTTTTTCTCTTCAGACTGTAACAGTTCTATTTAAATCTTAAATATATTTAGACTCAAATATGTATGCAACTTTATTTTCTTCATCCCTGTTGATTGGGGCAATTAAAGTGGTTTCTCAGAAACTATCTGCTAAAACCTTAGGCCTCAGTTTTGATTTCCTAGAAATCACATGACCCTGAATAAACAAAACTTTGGAAATCCCCTTATGCAACTAGCGCCCCTCCCCAGCTAGTTTAGCCAGCCCATCATCACTCCACGTGTGTGTATAGACTGATCAGTTTTAAGGTAAATGGGTGATGGGTGGTCTGCAGTTTTAGGCTACATAACCAATGCTTCTGCTTCTGTAAAATTGGCCTCCTCACACTGGACTTCCCAGGAAAGGTCTGCCCACTTCTGGAGTAATTCTAATAAAAGGCTTTCTACTTTTACTTTGAGAGGTCTCTGAGTAGTCATTTTGAGTTAGGGTCCTCGTTCCCCACACACTGTTGAACATCATATTGGGAGGGGTATCTAACAAATGCAGAGTAGGAGTCCATAAGTCGTGAAGCATTAAATCTCATGTTCATCACATAATTCTAGATGTGTCTCTTTTCAATTTGTCAAAACTTATTAGTATATGATATTATTATTTCAATTATTATTACTGCTATTTTCTATTTGACAAAGTTGAATTTCAGAAAGATAAAATAACATGTTCAAGGCTACTTAGGCATCATTTCTAGGTGTTTTTTTCATGAGGCAATTATAAAGAAAATCCTGCTATATTGAAGAGGAGGGGAAAATCTTGATCCCAAGAGAAGAGAAAAATGACAATATTCTTTCTTCCTTTTGTCCCTTTGACTTTTTTACCTACCTTAGTGTTAACTTTTTATTATTGGGACAAGCTGCCTTAAAAATGCATATTTTTCTTGGCAATTATTTTGAACAGACTGCTACTTTGATGAAACTGAACAAATCAAAAGAACAAACCTGCTTGATCAATGTACATTTGGGAGACATTCACAGTGGCAAACTTCAACATTAAACCAGGTATTTCAGACTCTTGCAAATGAAACTTCAATAACATTCAGTGTATTTAAAAGAAAAATCAATAAAAATATGTTTAATCTGGAAGTATGTGCCTCTTTGATTTTAACACTTCAAAAGGTGTTAAGATTATGCAGAAGCAACAACTTCATACATTTTTAAGCTGTTGTCAAAAGTATTAATGCTTTGGGATTCTTTGTGGGTTGTTTCAGATTTTTTTATTCTTTAGCCAAGATGTTTTGCTGTGTTCATCTTATATGCTGGTGTCAAAAGTTAACTTTTCAAAATGGAAAATCCTTAGCAGTAGAAAGCAATTTTCTTATGTATGTTGTCAAGTTATCTATATGATAGTCCCTAAGTAGTGTCAAGAAAGCCACTTACCCAAACAATTTGTGCTTTGACATACTGCTGATGCTAGAAAGAGATTAATAAGAGAAATCATTCCTCTAGTTTAATTTCCCCCTATTTCTCTCAGCTTTGGGAATAATAATAAAAAAAAAAACCTTAAAGGAATATCTAGTAATATGGATGAGAAATTCCAGATTGGAAAATTTTAAACAGACAAATAAATGTGAAACCAAATAAGTTGTGAAAACAAAATGTCCTTCTCTTAAGTTGAAAAAAATTATGTGCAAATGAGTCAGGGTTCTCTAACAATATGACAAGATAAAACAACAACAACAACAACAACAACAAAAACAAGATACACCAACAAAAGCAAACAAATGAAAATCCATTCACATAAAATGAGAAAATAATAATAGAATAGTGTTTAAATAATTTGTGAAATGCTTTCAGATAACTGAACCAACCAAAAATACCAGAAGCACAAGAGATAGGTGCAAAAAGTAAGTGGAAAATCAAATTCTTCTGATTTCCTTAAGTATACATATGACAGTATATAAAAAAGGTGAAATGGTAATACTAACACTATCACAAGACAAAAATACCAATTACTTCTAAAGAAATTTGCAGGGGTCCAGCCTCTGCAGGGATTCCAGGGAGCTGAGCAGGAGGAATAGGATCAGCGTCAAAGGAAGACAGGAGTCATGGGGTAGTTTGAGTGAGGAACTGATGGAAGTGATGCTGCCACTTCTCTCAGGCTCCTTTAGGCTTCATTTTTATACCATATCATGATCATACACTTTTCTTTAGGTCAACATAGTCTTCAGAAATATGTCTGACTAATTGACCTTTATATGTTACTACATTTGACATTTAATATTTGAGTAAGTTTTTTTATGGTAAAAATGTTAATTATTGATTACATTACATGAAGCTAATAATGAAAAGGTAAATGTTATGCAAGGCTAAATGTCAGTGAATTTTGTTTGTTTACTTATGTCTTCTTTGTCAATTCTATGGATTGTTTGATTCCTCTATTTCCCTGACTTGGAACCGTGTACATAGGCATTTAGGGCAATTCCTAGTTATACTTTAACCATCTTTTGGTTCCTAGACATACTGATGTTTTCTGAGTCTAAATTAGTAAACACCATTATTTCCTAACCCATAGTGACAATGCTTTCCATGGTGTTCTCTCCTTTATCATTTGTCTTAGTGAGGGATTAGTTTTATTAGGAGAGAATATGCATGTGGAATCATTTCTAGTTAACTTGCCCAAATTCCCCTTGTCACCAGATATTTTTAGATAACGTTTAGTGCTGTAATCAAGCCAATTACAAATAATATAGAAAATACTAGTCCACTAATGAGAATCATAGAAGGAAATGTTGTTCCTGAATGAGTGCTGTGCACATTTGATCTCAGTGCCGGTCTTTGTCAATCAGCTTAAAGACTGCGGCTCCCAACAGAAATTGAATAAATGAAATGGGAGAAAATCAGAGGAGAGAATAAACTTGGAGCTAACATAGGACACGAAGAAAAAGTGCCCAATAATTCAACAAAATAGCATAAATATGAAAAAGACAGAGGAAAGAATTCTCTGGAGGGTAATTCTTATAGAAAAATAATTGATCATTAATGCTGCAGTTCTTACCTAATAACCCAGTATGTTGGCTGACGTGCCCTATATACTTTGTTGCAGGTTGTTTTAGAAATTTCATCTGTTTTTAAAAAAAAATAAAATCATGTTTTATTAATTACAACAACATTTGATACATTTGTAGCAGCTAGCTAGCTAGATTCATATATAAGATATAGAATTAATTTCCTGTTTCTTCTGAAGGCACACAAATCCTCCAGCCTCCCAGGTCAGTAACTTTGACATTAACCTTATCTTCTCACACTTCCTCATCCCATACATGCAATCATTTGCCAGATCTTTCCAATTTGAACCTTCCACACTATCTCTCCTATCATATTTCTGCTTTCTAGTCACACAGACATCACCTCATTGCAAGCACTGGTGCCCCCTCTCCTAGAGTATTGTCACAGATTCGAATTCACCATATAGTGACCAAAATGATTTTCCTTAAGTGTTGATGCAAACACACAATCATATAATATATATTGTATATAATATATATAGTATATATATTATGTATGTGCAAATATAATATATATATACATGCATATATATATTTCTTGAAATGATATCCATTCATAACAGGCAAATCATTTAAAAAGTCATAAGAAAAAATAAATCATATATGTGATATAAAAGATAATGCTCAAATGAAAAATAGAATTAACTAAAGCTTAAGAAACTACCTTAATTTGAATTCATCTGGTCAAAGTTAGATATTATGATTTGGCCTTCCACCAAATTTTTCTTCAGTTGCCATATACATTCATGGATGTGCCTCCTGGTCTTCAATTTTTGTCTGAGCTTCAGTTTGCTTAGTGCATTAATTCATCTATTCATGCTATGAAATTTGTGGCTATTTCTTATTCTAGATAAAAATAAAGGATTTGACTAATGATTTCGATATATTTTTATTTGTGTATTCTGGTGTAATAACATGGCAGCTTTGACTTTATGTGATATTCACTATGCAAGTTGAATACTTACACCCATCTTTTCAATTACCTCCTTGACTGTCTAGCCTTTCTAAATCAGCACATTGATTCCTAATCATAATCAGTTATATAGCCAAGAATAAAAATTTGAAATAAGAAAGTATCTTGTCCCATTTCTTTTTGGAACTAGAAAAATATCAGTTTGCAGAGATAATCCAAAATAGAGAGAGACAAAGACAGAGATTCTCTCCTCCCTTCCTCTCTCCTTCTCTCTCCCTTCCTTCCTCCTTTCCTCCCTTCCTTCCTTCCTTCTTCCCTTCCTCCCTTTCCTCTCTTCCTCCCTCCCTCCCTTCCTCCCCACTCCCTCCTCCCTCCCTTCTTTTCTCCCTCCCTTTCTCTCTCCCTCCCTCCCTTTCTTCCTCCCTCCCTCCCCCTCTCTCTCCCTTCCCTCCCTCCCCCTCCCTTCTTTCCTCCCTCCCTCCCTCCCCTCTTTCCTCCCTCCCTTTCTCTCTCCCTCCCTCCCTCCCCCTCTTCCTTCCTCTGTGCTCAGGGTCACACAGCTAGGAAATATTAAGTGTCTGAATTCAGATTTGAACTCAGTTCCTCCTGACTCTTCAGGGCTGGCACTCTATCCACTGTGCCAACCAGCTGCCCCAAATTTATTTATTTTTAATACATACTACATTATGAATCATGTTGGAAGAGAAAAATCAGAGCAAAAGTGAAAAACCCATGGGAGAAGTAAAAAAAAAAAAAAAAAAACAGAAAAAAGAAGTGAACATTCTGTCTGCATACTTTTATTAATTTTATAGTTTGATCTAGATATGGGTCATATCCAAAATGGTGTAGATGATCTTCCCACTAAAATTTAAGAAAATGCATAATGTCAGGGGCCATCAGTTGGGATGTATCGGACCTGATCATTGCTTTGTTATTTTCTAATATTTTGACACCTATCTTTCTTCTTTTACTCTATCACTTTTGGCCTATAGAGAAGGCTAATGAAATTTTCATGAATATGTTAGAAGAATCAGTGGGAATATTAAATAGGGTTATTATGCTGAGGTAATTAAAAACACTCCATTAATTACAAGTTTAAAAAGAGGATGAAAGGGTAGGATTCTTATCCCTCCTTCCTGAGAAAAGAAAACGATGGGAAGAAATTGCGATGGGATAAAGAGAAATCAATGACCTCAAATTACTTACCAACCCATGTCCAGAATATCTTTATTATTGTCTACTGGACAAATCTTCAATATTCCATAAGTATCTCATATAAAATATTTTCAAACAATAATCTTTACTTCATTGTCATGTTTTATTGACTTTACCTTCATAGACATTTTAACTATTCCATTTAACTATTCCTTCTTTAGCCATCATCTATACTCTTATCACCTCTGAACTCAACTCCTTATTCAATTCTTTATTTTTCTCTTCCCTTTCCAAATCATTCTCAATGCTATTGATAAAACAATCTTTGCAATGCACATATCTGAACATCTCATTACTCTGTGCAACAACCTTCATTGTCTCTTCATTTATTCTCAATTAAAATATAAATTCCTCACAATATTTTCCATAATCTGGTTTCAATTTTCCACTTCAATGCTCTTTCACACATATTCTTATCTATGAATATGCTATGCAGCAGTCTATCTGAATTAGTATTATCTCTCCCTCTGCCTTCTATTATCAAACCCAACTCTTCATGCACATCATGACCAACAATTTTTCAACATCTCAGTTTTCTCACAGGTAATCACTTTTCTATTAGCCATTATATACACTCTTCTCCATCTTGAATCCTTGGTGCACCTGTTCAATCCTACATGGGCTTTGTCTCTTCTGTCCCAATCCTCCTTCTTAACCCTTCCAAGCTTCAGCCTCGGATCATTTCCACTAACAACACCAACATGCATGCTGCTGAAAGTAGAGGCAGAAAACAATGCAATTATTCTAACTTGGACTTCACTGCTGCAAGAAAATCCTTTTTCACCTGGTTTATTAATTTATAATGCCACTCTCCATGGAACTTTTTCAAACCTTTTGGTCCTTCCTGAAACTGCAAAGCTTCGATCAGAGGCATTTTCCAACATTTTAAAAAAATTCTAGTTCTTTCCTTCTGTTGATTATTTTCTATTTTTTCTGCATGTAGCTTATTTCTCATATTTATTTACTTCTTGTCTCTTTCATCAAGCATGCACTGCCTTTTGCCTCTCTTTGTATTTTTGTTGATGGACACCATGCTTGGGATTTAGTAGAATCTTAAGAATTTTTTTAAATTAATGACTAACTAATCTCTTCTCAAAATACTTATATTTATTTCTGTACATAATGAATTTTCTTTTCTCACTTTCTCTCAAAGGAAATTGAGGGAAGTTTCAAGTTTGTGTTTGTCTTTATGTCCTCAGCAATGTAAACTGATTATAGTAGATGCTTAATAAATGTTTATGTAGTTTCTTTTGCAGCCTTTACTGCCAGCAACACCTCCACCACCACCACCACTACTACTACTATTACTACTAACACCACTACTATAATTATTATTGATAACATTTATATATCTTGTGCAAAATAATTTATATGAGTTTTCATATTATATTATTTGATTTTATTATAGTTATATATTATATGAACTTTTATTATTCATATTTTACAATTGAATAAACTGAGTTGAACTTTAGTGGCTTTTCTAGAATCATATAGCAATTAAATTTTTAAGGCAAGATTCAGACCTAGTACTTCCTGATGCCAAATTGATTTCTTTAGTCATTATGCTGCCTAGCTACCATAAGGCTTTTAAAAATCTTGCTTATTCAACTAATAATAAGTAATGTGTGTGAATATTAAGGTAACACAAAATGATTATATACAAACACACACTTTTATATCTACTTTTAAAATAAATGAAATGTTATCCATCTCCAAAAATCTATTACTTTTGCATAATTTTGTAATCTATTACTATGATAACATATGGATTACGAAAAAAATTACACAATTATAATTGACCACTTTGATGATGTCTATGTAATTTGGTAAATAGTTTCTTATTTTCTGTACTATGACTTATCAATGCTGAATATGTTAAATATATGCATCCTAGTCTTAGGTTATGTGTTTCATTAATAAAATAATCATCTTATTAAATTTAGACATCATAGCTTTTGAAAAATTCAGAGATAATATATGTCTCCTCAAATATCAACATTACAGATTTCATATTACTATGAAAATAATTTTTCAGTTTCCAAAGCTCCTTTGTTAAAGTATAAGTGTCAAATAAAATACACACAAAAAAATTGTTACTTTCTGGTGGAGCAATGATTTTTTTTTTTTTTTTGGAAAAGAAATCATGGAAATAGTATCTAGTTTTTCCATAATTTTGCATCATAAAATGAATATCATCTATATATGTATATTTATTTAGTTCTCTTTTCTCTTAGCTGAATATTGAAAGTCATACATTGCTTAGCCTAAGACATATTTGAAGCAAAAGAAAAATACAAGAAGTGATAAGAATACTGGCTTTGGAGTCAGAAGACCTGTTTCCTAATTCTGATAAAGCATGCAAAATACCTATGTCAATGACTTTAAGAAAATAATTTAGCTACTTTGGAGTTCAATTTCCTTATTTTCAAAATTTAGGAGTATGAAAAAAAAAAAGAAAAAGATCTCTTTCTCCTCATAGCCTCTCTTGTTTCTGTCAAGTGTCAAATGGTTGAGCATATTCATAAGCCTTTTCCAGTCTTCTAAAACTTTTTATCTTTATGCTAGAGTACCCCTAATTAATATATCTTGTTTATACACAGTTATTTGCATATTTTCTACCCATTTTTATTGGAAGTTAGCTAAGAGAAAGAATAATTTCTTATATTTCTTTATATCCCCTTTGTAACCTAGGGCTTGGTACATTGTATTTACTTAATAAATGCAAAAAAGACAATTTTATTTGACATAAGTAGATCAAGCACCCTTAACTGGTGTCTCCTTTTATAGTGGTTATCGTGACAGTTTATTTTATTACATTAATTTATTATTTTATTACATTACATTTATTATATTATTACAATATTATTATATACATTAATAATATTACATTATTGTTATCCTTATCTTTTTCAATACGAATATTATAAATCTGTCCTTTTATCCTTGTAAAAAAATTCCTGATGCACAAAATACATCCATCATTGCAAATTGGCACCTGCTTTGGTATTATGTTAGATAATTGTTCAATAGTTGCTTGAAGATCACTGAGATATTGAGTGATTTAGGAAGTTTCACACAATTAATATGTGTCAGAGACATGACTTGAACTCATGTCTTTCTGATTTCAATCTAGGTCTCTCTTTATTATGCTAATACTATCTCAATTTGAAAATAAGAAGTAAATATAAAAAACAGAATTGTATGGCATAATTCAAGAATTTTAATTTAAGCCTTACAGCTGCATGTGTACAATAACTGAAGAGGCCATTAAACTTTCAAACTCATCATTATATAAGGATTTTTTTCCCTCTAGGAAATTGAAGACTGACACCCTTGTTTCAATCTGGAAACATCTCACATCTGTGGTTGTAAACATCATAACACAGCTGTTGCAGCTCTGAGTAAGTACTCCAATTTATTTGTTTTTGACTTAAAAAAAATCTTTCATTTTCATTAAACATGAAAGCAGTTAAATTTTTTTCCAGCAACTGGAAAGAAACACAAAACAAACAACAGAAACTATATTCTATATAAAAGAAAAATAATGAGCTTTAGATGTAATTAATAGGACATAAAGTCCTCTTACAAATAAAAATCTATTTTGTAGTGCCTTAGAAATCATAGAAATTAGAAATGAAAGAGACTTTAAAGATAATCTAATGTGACTCTCTTAATTACGAGATGGAAGAGATAGCACTTAGAAAAGTTAGGTGGTTTTTTAAGGTTGTATAACTAGTGAATAGAACTTGAACTAGAATTCATGATTCCATACCCTACAGTATTCTACCAAGCACATCATAAATGTGTTTCAAAATTAAATAAAATCCAAATGATTTACTTCAAAAATATTTACTCATAAATAAAGGAAACATTGTATATAAACAGCAAGTATCAAGTGTTTGTAGAAGTTTTAAAAATAAATTTTTATACATAAAATATAAAGTTATGAATATAAACCCATTATAAATCAAAATTTTAGTGACTGTCCTTACAGAGACTGAAACAACTCACCCTCTATAATCTCAATGGAAATATTCAGAATAGAAAAATTAATAGTAAGAATGATAATGATTCAAATTAATATTCCCAGTCTACAGTAAATATTCAAAATGAAGATGTCAGCTTTTGATGCTTAGGAACTTAAATTTAGTCAACAACAAATACAGAGAAATCATTAGCAAGAAAGAGAAAGAGAAATACCCTCTTGAATATTTATCTTTTTATCTCTTCTTTGTTTTTTTCATATTTTATTAAAACTTTTTATTTTCAAAAAGATATGCATGGATAATTTTCAACATTTATCTTGCAAAACCTCTTGTTCCAAATTTTCTTCTCCCTTCTCTCTACCCCTTTTCCTAGATGGCAAGTAACCCAATATATATTAAACATGTGTAATTATTCTATACATATTTTTAAAATTATCGTGCTGCCATAAGAAAAATAAAACAGGAAAAAATTTGAGAAAGAAAACAAAATGTAAGCAAGCAACAACAAAAAAGAGTTAAAATACTATGTTGTGATACACACTTAGTTTCCACAATCCTTTCTGGAGGTGATGATGGCTCTCTTCATCACAAGATCATTGTAACTGGCTTGAATTATCTCATTGTTGAAAAGAGCCATGTCCATCAGAATTGATCATCATATAATTTTGTTGTTGCTGTGTACAATGATCTCCTGATTCTGCTCACTTCACTCAGCAATAGTTTATGTAAGTCTCTTCAGGCCTCTCTAAAATCAACATAATGATCATTTCTTATAGAATAATAACATTCCATAATATTCATATGCCATAACTTATTCAACCATTCTCCAACTAAGAGGTATCCATTTGGTTTCCAGTTTCTCGTCACTACAAAAAAGGCTGCCACAAACATTTTTACACATGTGAGTACCTTTTCCTTATTTATGCTCTATTTGGGATACAAACCCAGTAACACCACTTTTGGGTTTAGTTCCAAATTGCTCTCCAGATTGGTTAAATCAGCTCACAACTCCACCAACAATCACATACTTGTTTAAACAGAAGAATCATTCTTACCTTTGGCATGAAAAGTGGTTATTTTTAAAATAAAATACATTCAATGAATAGTCCTTGTATCATAATATAGATTTCTGCACTAAACAAGGACTATCTTCTGTTACCTGGCTTATTAGCATTTATTAAATATTTGTGGTTATTAAAATCATAAAGATAGAAAGGAACCCAGAAATTATTTTATTAAATCCATTCATTTTATACATAAAGGAATAGATAACAAGGAAAAAAAGATTTCTTAGGTTCACAGAGGTAGCATGCAGCAAAGCTAAGATTGGAACCCATATTTACACCATACCTAATAATTATCAACCCCACATTCCTTCTCAAATTAATGGCACTGTTATTTTTATATCTGTGAAAATCTGGCAATCAAAACAGTTCAAAAGTTATGTTTTTCATTAACAATCTTAACATAACAAATAACCATATAAGATAGTAGTTGCCATTTATATTGCACTGCTTGGTTTATTAAGTTTTATATACCTTATCTAATTTAAAAAGTGGAAAATCCCCGAGAAGTAGACACTTTAGACATTATTACCTTTATAAAACACACTAAGGATAAATAGCTTTATATATTTGGGCCTAGAATTCATATTAGAGGTCTTTTGTTGTTATCTTCTCATTTTACAAAACAACAAAACTAAGGCTCAGAGATTTTAAATGACTTGTTCATTATCACATATCCAGTAAACATCAAAATAGTTCAAATCCTTGTCCCATTGTCTCAAAGATCTTTATACACTTTGACCAAGTTTCCTACACAAGGCATCAGTTCCAGCAAACATCAGGAACAAGGGCTCTTCAAAAATATCCCAATTACCCAGATGTATAAAAATGTTTTTTGCAACCCTTTTTATAGTGGCAAAAAACCTGGAAACTGAATGTATGCCCATCAGTTGGAGAATGGTTGAATAAGTTATGTTATGTTATGTTATGGAATATTATTGTTCTATAAGAAACGATCAGCAGGATGATTTCATAGAGGCCTGGAGAGACTTACATGAACTGATGCTAAGTGAAATGAACAGAACCAGGAGATCATTGTACACGGCAACAAGAAGTTTATATGACGATCAATTCTGATGGAAATGAATCTTTTCAACAAAGAGATGATTAAGGGCAGTTTCAATGATCTTGTGATGATGAGAGCCATCTATACGCAGTAAGAGGATGGCAGGGACCGAGTGTGGATCACAACATTCTCACTCTTTTTGTTGTTATTTGCTTGCATTTTGTTTTTGTTCTCATTTCTTTTCCTTTTCTATCTGATTTTTCTTGTGTAGAAAGATAATTGTATAAATATGTTTACATATATTTGATTTAACATGTATTTTAACATGTATAACATATATTGGATTCCTTATCTAGGGGAGGAGGTGTAGTGAAAGAAGGGGAATTTTGAAACACAAGGCTATATAAGGATCGATATTGAAAAATTAATCATGCATATGTTTTGAAAATAAAAGATTTAAATAAGTATATATATATATATATATATATATATATATATATATTCCCCCAATCATAGAATTTCAAGCAGAAATTCTTGAAATTTAAGTACTCTAGAATACTCTAGAATAAGAGATTTTAGAATAAGAAACTCACTCTCCTTTGAAGGAATGCATTCCAGTTTTGACAGTTGTTATTATGAAATTAACTAGATGATTGATATATTCATGTGTATCAAAGTCTTTAAACAAAGTGGTATTGCTTATTAACATTGCACTTAGACCTCACAATATTTCTGTACTTCTTTCCAACATATTCAGTTCTTCTTCATTTTCAATCATTGCCCTGCAATTACATTGAAATCCAACTCTAATTCTTCACTATGATGTTGGAGTAAACCATGAATTTTCATGGCTAGCATATTAGAACATTGAATAGGTATTATTCTATTCTTTGCATTTTTATTCAAGCAATCAATAAACATGTATTAAGTGCCTGATAGGTGCCATGGACTGTGCCAGGCATTAGGAATACAAAAGAGGCAAAAATACAATTCCTCCTTTCTTTCCCCACCCTCAAAAAACTTACATTCTAATGCAGGAGACAGCACACAAACAAAAAATTTAACAAACATAAATTTTTGTATATTTACATATACACACACTTTTATGTGTGTTTATGTCAGGAATAGGAAATAATTAAATAAGAGAAAACAATGAATTAAGAAGAATTGAGGAAGGTTTTATCTAGAAGATAGGGTTTTAATTGGTATCTGAATTAAGATGTTAGGAAGATTAGTAGTTGAAGTGGAGGAGGCAGAGCATTTTTGTCATGAGAGACAGTCAGAAAAAAAATGCCAGTGAGCAAGAGATAGTGTTTCTTATTCATGGAATAGTCAGGAGGTTATTGTCAGTGGTTTAAGGAATATGGGTCTTGGGATAAAATATAAGGGAACTGGAAAGGTAGAAGGCAACTCGGTTTTAAAGGGTTTTGACACCAAATGGAATATTTTGTATTTGGTTTTAGAAGTAATAAGAAGTCACTGAATTTATTGAGTTAGATGAAGAAGGAGGGAAGGAGGAAATGATATGATCAAATCTGTTTTAGGGAAATCATTTTAGTGACTGAATATAGAATGGTTTGAATTGAGGAGAGTTTTGAGTCAGTCAGACTCACTAGCAGGTATTGCAAAAGTCCAGACCTGAGATCTGCACTAGAGTGCTGACAGTGTCAGAGAACAGGAAACACATTCAAGAAATATTGACAGACTTTAGAAACATCTTAGATATAGGAGATGAGAGATAGTGAGAAATCCAGAATGACTGCTAGCTTTCAAATCTATGGAAAAGAAAGATGGTTCTGCCATTAGTAATAGTAGGAAAGGTAGGAGACAAGGATGGCTTAGAGGGAATTATGATAAGCTATGTTTGAGGCATATTGAGTTTTAGATATCTATTAGATATTTTGAGATACCTGAAAGACAGTTGGAGATGAGCCTAAAAGTCAACAGAGTGGGGAAGGAAAAATAAATTTGAGAATCAGCTAAGAAATGGTGATTAAATCCATTGGAGTTTCGAAGATAACCAAGTGTATTAGTACAGAGGGAGAAGAGAAAAGGACCTAGAACAGAACTCTGAGGTATACCAACAATTAGAGGACATAATGTGGAGGAGGATACAGCAAAGGAAATCCAGATATAAGAGTCCAGGATGGTTCCTGACAAATAGTACATAATACACTATAAACTTATCAGCAATACAGTATAGATTTTCCTGTTATGATTGGTCCCAATTACTTACATCAGAACATTTTTAGATGGTGCTTTAATATGAAACGACATTTAAAAATTGCACATGGGATTGTGCAGTTGAATTACTTTAAATTTAAATTACTTTCATTATGATGTTTCAGAAATAGGACTTAAATATATTCATGGTCTTATAGTGATTTTCTACTCATTATGTCTCTTTTGAAATCTGTTAATCTATTTCGATTTCAGAAAATTTCAATATTATTGTGAAATGATATATTAACTAATTTTAGATAAGTAGCCTAATTAAAAATTATAAGTGACTTTCTCTTTAATCTTGGTCATCGTTTAGGCTAATATCATAGGTTACCTTTGGAAAAAAAAAATTGCTTCAAAAAAAAAGCTGCCATATTTGGGCAAAAATAGATTCTTTAGAAACAAAGGACCCTTTCTTATTTCAAGTATCTTTTCTTTCATATATTTCCTAGGTTTTGTATAATAAAAAGTAAGTTTATGTGCTATTTATTATCTGTGTGTCTTTGGGTAGTGCCTCATCTTTAAGAATAAGCTTACTTATTTGTAATATGAATAACTGTTTCATGCTCCATGATTTCTAAGATCTCTATGTAATATAATCTTTTAAATCTAGATAGATTCCATTCTACACCTCATTCATTTCAATCTATAGGTAAATCCTGTTCTAACTTTGTAACACTTCATCAAAATGAAATACATATTTGTGGTCAAGTAATCTAGAAGCAATTCATAATGCAAATGGTCCTAAGGAGATGCTTTTTACACCAAGGATTTTGACCTATAGGTTCACCTTGGAAGTGCAGGCCTAGTAATAGTGTTTAAAGATGATAAATACATCGGTTTATATATCAATTAGCACATATATCATTGTAAGACAATTTGACTGCTAAAAGAACATGATTCATGACTAAAATTTTTTCTGCCTGAGAAATCAGATGTGAGTTTATCATGAATAATTGTTCCAAAGGAAGGGGAAAATACATAACAGTGTGTGTCTTGCTGTTATCATGCTATTAAAAATACATTTTAAGGCACAGACATGTCCTTACATTGAAATATAAAAATTTTGAATTTGTGTACATTACAATATGTCAAGTATAATGTTCTTCTCTAAAATGATGTTCTCTGGGAGCAGGTTTCTTGGGGGGCTTCTGGAGGCAGCTTCAGTTTCAGTTCAATATAATCACCCCAAATTCAGCCAAGATTAAAGTCCAAATCCCTTATTTTCTCTTTCTAAGTATTGTCTACTTCCTTGGGCCCAGTTAGCTTACTTATAGACCTATCTTTCTCTTTGGTTCTGAGAGCTCTTGCCACTAGTCCTTTGCCTCTGCCAGCTTCAGCCTCTAGCTCCCTTCGAATGTCTCCAGCCAACACAAAGGTGGAAAATGGAATGAATCTGTCTCCGCCTCCGAGAGTGGGCTAATGTTCTAGTGGGCTTCTCTTCTCTGACTTCTGAATGTCCCGGACTGAATCCTGGTTGAGGCTCCTAGATTATATAGGCTCTCTTAAAGTTGTAAATCTTGTAGAACTCTAATAAGTAGTAACTACATTAGTGAACTAGAGAACTGTTAAGTACCATGCTAAGTTAGATAACTGACAGCACCTTGTAAGAATCCTAACAGTCAAGTATAAATAGTGGTTCAGAATAGCTAATATAACTTACTTCAAATATAACCACACAAATGTGCATCCATCCTGATCTTTCTTAGTCTTATATCCAAGTGTTGATAACCAGAATGACTAAATACATATTTTCACATTTCTTTTTGTTCTTAAATCATACATAGATTTCATTTATATAAGGAACAGAATCAATATATATTAGCAGTTAGAAACATTGAAGGCTGAGTCTCTTGCCAGAAATTGCATAGCCAAAATATATCAGAAACCAAATTTGAATACAATTCTTATTAATGAAACTAACTCTCTATTTATGATGCTATTCTGGCTCTCCTATTCTCATATTTCTTTACTTGAGGGAATCAGGTTGAGTGGGTAGAATTAAGGTTTCACCATAGTGAGAGATTTATCTTATTAAAAGTATTCCATATCAAAATTATACTTTGTGATAATTTCCTGAAGCATGGAGCTATTTTTCAGATAAATACATATGTTTAGCAATCTTAAATTTTTGGCCATTTTTTCATATATATTCTTTTTTCTCTTAAGACCCCAAAATAAATAATTATTAACCTTGAAGTATAAAGATTAATAATACTTAAAGAGCAACTAATTAATCCTTAATTGTCATAGGAATTCTTTCTATTTATCCACAGCCTGTCATCCTATATTATCAAAAAATATAGTATTAATTTATGTTATTTAATAATACATAAGAGGGTGTAATGGTCTTGTTTTGTTTTCTGGAGGTCTTGGGAGAAGCCTTCATTTCAGCTGAATAATCACCACAAGAGTAGCCAGTTGTTAAAGTCCAAATCCTTTATTATCTCTTTCACAATCTTGTCTCCTTTTCTGGGGCCTGGGCTAGCTTTCTTTAAGGCCTTCTGGAGTCTTGGTTTCAGTGGAGAAGCTAAATAGGCCAGTCCTGCAACCACAGTGGTGTGAGATGGAGTGAATGAATCTAGCTCTGAGTCCCTTCTGAGTCCATGTCTGGCTCTTCTGAGTCTCTCTCCAATCCCTTTTGAGTCTGTCTCTGGCTCGCAGTGGGGAAGTGCAGGAGGCCAGGCCAGCCACAGTGCTGTGAGATGAAGTGAATGAATCTTGCTCTGAGTCTGAGTTCCAGTTTATATGCTGTACACTGAGTATAAACCAATCATAATATCACTAGGAAACCATTATTTGTTGTAAGATTAAATCAATCATATTGAACTTAGAAAACTATTAAGCACCATGCTAGACTAGATAACAACTAGATTGTTTTTATCAATTCCACTGACTTAACACCTTGTAAGAATCCTTGTTTCAGAGTTCTGGCCCATATTATCTTCCACTTTCTTTTGTTTTAGAACATAATGTGGTCATACTCTCCCTCCCTGACTTTTCATGGAGGTGAGAACCACAAAAAAAGGAGGTGATCACACCTTCCCTGACTCCTCAAAAAAGGGTTAAAAACACCCAAAAGGGGGTGATCACACCCTTCCTGATGTCTCAGGAAGGGAGATGAAAATGCTGAAAGAAATGGGAAATCAAACCAGATTAGCGAGTTTGGGAAGGGTTTCACTTAAAACAGATATACATAAATCTATCAACATGAGAGTTATTTACATAAGCACGTAGCAATATATCACAGGCTAGTAGTGATGTAACAAACAACATGAATCAAGGAATTATACATGTCCATAAGTCCTAGAAAGAGTCCAAAATCAATCTATTTTCCATTACTATACCCACTACATGTGTATTGAATCCAGTAATTCCTGAAAGTTTTGAAGTCCTGCATCATTCTTATGTGCAAGGGAATCCAGTGATTCCTGCAAGTTTTGAAATCCTGCAATTGTCTCATTAATAATTTTTTTTTATCTCAGGGAATCCAATGATTCCTGCTGGTCTTGAAGTTCTGTAACAGTCTTATCATGTTGCAGAGAATCCAATGATTCCTGATGGTTTTCAAGTCATCCAACAATCTTATCATGTCTCAGAGAATCCAATGATTCCTATGGGTTTTAAAGTTCTGTAACAGTCTCATTATCAGCCATGCTTTTTCAGTGTCAGATGTTTCTTGAGTCTTCTCCTTTTTTTGAGTTTTTTTTCCCCTTTTTTTGTCTCTCTCCAATAGACAAGGTGAAAATGGCTTGTTGGCACCCATATGATTCCTTCTCTATCTGTAAAGATACAAGCAAACCCTTTCTCCCAAGCAGTTAACCTGTCAGTCCCTTCCATTCACCACTTTCTAGACCTCTCCTCATCACCTGGTAATTACATTGAAGATGCTTGCACTGGACACTGCCCTTCTGTTGGGTTAAAAAGCCTGTATTCTCCTCATTGTAATCCCTTTTTCCTATCTGTAATCCTCTGTATCTCCTTTCTCTGCTGATTGATCATATCAGAGTCCTGCACGTCTAAAGACTCTCTGGGTGTAACCTCAGCTGCCATCATGCCTCACCTGTTTTGTGTTTGATGTCTTGCAGAGGCCCCACTTCTCATTTCCCTGAGTCAATCTACATTCTGAGGCCCCGTGGAAGCCCTTGTTACATGGGTTATTGGATCTTGTTCTCTCACCCTGTCTTCTTACTCTATCTCTATGCCAACATTGCGCTTTCAGATGCCCTACTTTAACATACTGAAAGCATCAACAAGTCTCTCTGGGAGTCCCTTGCCATGAGGGATCCTGTCTTCCCATGTTCTGCATCATAGCCTGGCTATAAAAGGCATTTGTGCCCACTGTAGCACAGTGTCTTATGATCTCCTCTAAAGGAGCATCTTTGTGTAGTCTCATATAATTCTTTTACAAACCTCATTAGCCTTTTCTTTAGCAAGTTGTTTGATCATTATTCCTGTAGCTGTATTTACTCCAATTATTCATATAACAGCTGTCTGCACATGTCCCACAAAAAAAAGCAAAAGGTTCATTGGGACCTTGCTCTATTTTCATGAAGGCTTCCCCTCTGTCTTTTCCTGGGAGGGAGCCCCATGTTTTGATAGCAGCAACATCAATTTGCTCATATGTTATCAAAGGGTAATTAATCTGTACTGAAACATCTGCATACTGACATTTACCTGCTAGTTGGTTAAAAGTGATTTGTATATAAATTCCAGTTTGCCTATTTTGTCGTGCTTGTATCTTATATAGTTCACTATGTTCCCAAAAGCCACAGCAAGTTTTGTCCAGGTTCTAAACACATCCTTGCTATAGATTTCCAATCACTAGGGGTTAAAATTTCATAAGCTAAATTCTCTAGTAACATCTTAACTTAAGATGATGTAGCCCCATAAAGAGTGCAACCCTTTTTTAAATCTTTGATAATTTCCAGATCAAAAGGAGTGTATCTTCTCCTGGCTTGACCTGAAGAATCAAATTCTTCAATCACAGGGTATATATTTATCAAATCAGATATATCTTGTCCTTTTTTTTTTTTTTTTTTTTTTTTAGCTTTAACTAGTGCCTTTTGTAATCTGGTCATGGGCTGCTTCATAGGTGATGCTGATTGTGTCATTGCCCCTCCCCCTCCTACTTCTCCCTCCACCCATGAAGGGTTAATTGAGGGAGGTAGGTCAGGGTATGGGAAATGCCCTAATGGTTCCTGCTATGAAGCACCATGATCCTTAATTTCATCAGAATTGTACTTAATTCCATTCTTATCTAATTTTAATCCTTTTCACCTAGTTTGTCAGTATCCACCTTCCTGCACTTTCTTCTTTTTCCTTATTTTAATACTAATATAATTCCTTAAAGCAAATTGTATTTAATATATATATATATATATATATATATATATATATATATATATATATATATAGGCTTTCTTTAGGAATCAAATTGGTACCAATTATCATTGTAATATTCACATAGTTGTTCTCCTATTAATTTGCACTCGTCTGGATCTAATTCTTTGGTTCTTTGAGAACCAAGGAGATGTGTATTGTAATGTTTCTAAAAGGTTAATGATCTGCTCCCAAGTTACAATCAAACGTTGGTTTTTTATGAGTTTAACCATGCTCTCTACACATTTTCCTTGAAATGGAAATGGCTTCTTTCTAAACATTTGTCACATTTTAGCTGAAATACTAGCTTAGCCTTTTACAAAGTTTTCTTCTTGTCTGTGTCTGTACTTATCCTAATTTCTGGGTCACTGATGTTGGTTCTTAGTCCCATGTTTGGATGCCAAAATGTAATGTTCTTGTTTGATTTTCTGGAGGACTTGGAAGCAGTAATCACAACAAGAATAGCCAATTCAAAGTCCAAATTCTTTATTGTCTCCTTTCCTGGGACCCGGACTAGTTTTCTTAGAGGCCTTCTGGATTCTTGGTTTCAGTGGAGAAGTTCAGGAGGCCAGGCCAGCCACCATGAGGCTGATGAAGATGGAATGAATCTGTCTCTCCTTGGTCCCAAGAGCTTGCTTGAGCTCCTGCCTCCAGTCCACTTGTCTTCTCTGGCCCTGGATGTAATTCTTTTTCCTGGCTCTTCTTGTGGTGATTATTCAACTGAGACAAAGGCTGATGCCAAGACCTTCAGAAAACCAAACAAGAACATTACAAAAGGGGAAGCAAAGAAGGTAAGGAGTAGACAGGTCTTTGTCTGAGCTTTTCCTAGCATACTTCAGATCAATACCAGATCAAAACTGTGAATAGATTTTAGAGTGACAAAATAAATAAATATTTGAAGTGCAAGAAATTTCCAGCAGAAGATACTTTGGAGGAACTTCAGGAAAGGTCTGTCTCAATTAGGCAGTAATTGCTGGGGTATCAGACCAGCACTGTGCAGCACAGTACAGTGTAGAGAGACTCACAGCAGAACAGCTTCCACATGCTGTGGGGATTTAGTAGAAGACTTCACATTTGTTGCTATGTGCTGGTTCAGAAGTCAGTCGATCAGCAGACTCACTGTGAGAACTGCAACACAACTACAAACAGCAAATAATGAGCTGCTGAAACCCAGCATAATGCAGAACATGGCCACAGACACCCAGTATGGAAAGGAAGTCAGCAGCACTGGCCCCAGAGCAGTATGAAGCTACTGTTGCCTGTAGAGGAAGATTAGAACAATCTCCCTTTTGCCTAAAAAGCAGACCTCACTCTTTAAAAATGAACAAAAAAGTGGACAGATAGATGATGCAGTGGATAGATTGCTGGCCCTGAAGTCAGAAGGACGTGAGCTCAAATCCAACCTCAGACATTTAACACTTTCTAGCAGCATGATCATGGGCAAATCACTTAACCTCAATTGCCTCAGCAAAAACAAACAAACAAACAAACAAACAAAAAAACAATTGGACTAAATAGCCTCTAAGGTCCTTTCCTCTTTGGGGCAGCGAGGTGGTGCAGTGGATAGAGCACCAGTCCTGAAGTCAGGAGAACCCGAATTCAAATTTGGTGTCAGACACTTAACACTTCTTAGCTGTCTGATCCTGGACAAGTCACTTAACCCCAATTGCCTCAGGAAGAAAAAAAGCAAAAAGAGCTTCATCATAGATAGCTTTTATGGAGACAGGGAAGAACAGATCTCAAATGCTGAGGATATTAAAAGTAAAATATTTCTAGAAGAAGCCTAGCCTCAAAGAGTATCATATGTTTTAACCAGTATGTAATAGGACCAAGATCTGAATCAATATCTTACTCCAAATTTGATGACTTAATCCTTTATATCACATTTTCCTGTATCATGTTTCTTTTCCAAAAAAATCATTAGCAATGCTTATCTGCCTTCATAATAATGCAACAATTAATTCTGTAGTAGGAAAATGTCTTGGTAAGTAATATTCTTTGTTATTTATGACTAAACCATGCTGCTTTAGCCATGTGAAAATAACAAATGCAATCAGGCTGTGAAGTATTTTCAAAATAGTGAATTTATAGCAAATCTTCATAGATAATATAAAAGGAAAAGTGTAGAGTATGGGTTAGCTCCCTGGAGGGCTTCAAGGCCAGCCAGAGTCAGGATAAATTAAAGTCCTTGGTCTTTAGGGGGAAAAGTGAAGGAGACAGGCAAGCTGCCATGAGGCTTGCCAAAGATCTCTCCTGGATTCTGGAGTCCAGAGTCTCCAGCCTCTCTCCTCCTTGTCCTGCTGCCAAGTGACTCTCCCTTCTCTCATTCCACCCCCCAATTTTTGCCTACAATTATCTTAGTCCCAAACATTCAGCAAGCACCAAAGGTGAGGACAGCCATGATCCAAATATATGCTAATAAAGCTATTGTCTCACATCGAGTAGTTAATTAGCCTTAAGTGCTCTGCATTCTCAGATTCAAGTTCATCTATTCAGAGTTTCAGCCCTCTACAGAAAAGTCAAGGAATAAATGGATAATATAATTTGAGTGGTTGTTCTTTCTGTCAACTAATCAAAATAAAGAAAGGACATTACTTTAAGTCCCAATTATTTCAAGGTATGAGTTTTCAGAAAGTATTAAACTCACAATCTGTAACTACCTTCCTATGTGTATCTTAATTTCATAATATCACTTAATTATCACTAAAGAGGTGGAAATGTTCCCTCAATAAGTTCTTGATTTATACACTACCATAATGTAAGAAAATAATTAACTTTGGAGTCATAAACTGTTAGATGGCATCAAAACATAATTTTATCCTCATAAATTTAAATTTGTTTGTGTATAAATTTTAATTTTCTTGAAACAAGAGTATGTATTCCTTTCAAGAGAAATCCAGGATATTTCATAGGCTTCCTTTATAACATTCAAATGTCACAGAAAACTTACAAATATACTGAGTAGTTGAACACATAAAATGTAACAGGCATCATCAAATTTCACTGAAAACAATAACCCATAATGAATGAACTGCCTTCTCCATCATAGTCAAAGTACTACTGCCTAAGTTGCTAAGAAACCAAAATCAAGTTTTGATATTCACAATCAAACTGAAGCATAATTGAATGCAAGGATAAATAGTAAGTTTGTTGGTATATCCTATTCTGGCAGAGCTGTTGATTCTAAAAATAGTATTTATCCTTTCAATTTTCATGAAAATCTCTTCAAGAGATGTAGATTTGATTTAGATTTCTAAGAACAGAAGTTTTCCAATGATATCTGCATATATGTGAAAAGTCCTCTGCATTCCATTCTAAGGGGAGATTACTGTCATTAAAAGTGTCCCCCCACCATACACATATAGAACACACACACACATACACACACACACACACACACACACACACACACACCACATAAACAGAATCTACTCCCACAGCATTCTGTTTTCCTCCTATCATTTGGAATGAAATGTTCCACATAAATGGATTTTTAAAATAATTCATAACTTCTAAAAGCATTATTTTGATTTTATCTGAAGTTTTTATTTTATTTTATTTTATTTTATCTTTGTTTTGTTTTGCTTTGTTTTTTGCTGAGGCTGGAATTAGGTCTTACTGACTTTAGGGCTGATATTCCATCCATTGCACCATCTAGCTGCCCCAATCTGAGCGGTTTATTAAAGCAAACCTTTTGGAATATATTGCATATTTTCATACTCACTGTGGGGATATATGTGTTTTTAGAGGCATGAAATTAGGACTTGTGGATTTTGTATAGGCAATTCTCTCCCCCAATGGAAATTGGCAATTCATATAGGTTAGAGTTTTAGATTGTTTGGACTACTGATAAATAAAATAACTTGCCCATGATGACAGTTTATTACCGGGGTCCTCAAACTTTTTAAATAGGGGGCCAGTTCACTGTCCCTCAGACTGTTGGAGGGCCAGACTATAATAAAAACAAAAACTTTGTTTTGTGGGCCTTTAAATAAAGAAACTTCATAGACCTGGGTAAGGGGGATAAATGTCCTCAGCTGCTGCATCTGGCCCGTGGGCCATAGTTTAAGGACCCCTGATATTCCAGAGGCAGGATATGAATCCAGTCACTATTTTCTCCCTAGCTAACTTTCTATGTACTACATCATTATGCCAATTAAAACTTTTCCTTATAAGCTGAAGTCATAATTATTACTATCACTTATTTAAAGTGGTTACACAAAAGGATAGTGAGGTGGTAAAGTGGATATTGTCCTAAATTTATGAGTCAGAAAGGCGTAAGTTCAAATCCTGATTTCGACAATTACTATGTGATCCTGAGCAAATTACTTATCCTCTCTCAGATTCATTTTAGTCATTTGTAATAGGGATAATAATAGTACCTACCTCTTGGCATTGTTGTGAAGACCAAATGAGCAAACATAAAGTACTTTATGAACCTTAACATTCTATAGAAGTGCTACCTATTTACCAATTGTTTATCCCTTTCAAATAACTCAAGAAGCATTTATTAGACACTTAAACCCAACAGTGAGTTAGAAGAATGTCTATCTCAGTGCCAATGAAATAGGAAGATGGGAACAATTTGTTGCAGTGACCAAAAGGTAGCTGAAGAAGGCACTGTGAAGAACTTAGAGCTTATTTACTATGATAGAAACCAAGGCCATCCATTATATCCTCAGTCATTGCCAATCATCTTGACTTTTTCTTGCCACTGGGCTTTGATGACTCTGAAAGAGACAGCAAAACTTATGACTTTGTGCTACTCTGACCCATTTAAATCTAATTTCCCATGTCCTCTTCAAAAACAAAGTATATATAATAACAGACTCATTAATAGGCAAAGCAACTTATTAGGTAATTGGAAATAGAATAGCAAAGAAATACCTGCCTTTCGGAAGCTTATGATTTACTAAGAGATACAACAGGTAAATGAGAAAGTAAGTGAAAGATAATTAGAAGAGGGAAAAACCACTAATAATTGGGGAGAACAGTATAAGCATCTCTCTCCCAAACCTTTCCATTATCCTAAAGGATACATTATCCTAAAGGACATACATTAAGTCCTCACACACCCTGTCCTCCAAGTTTCATTTTTTCTTTAGCTTCATCATTCCACTTTCAACACAAAGAAAGGCCTACTTCTCTTACCATCACTCATAAATGTTCTTCTTCCATTACAAGGAATTTTGAAGGTCCTCAATCCTATATTTCTCTCTTATCAAATCCTATATTCAAATCACATTGTATCCTTCATTCTTACTATGATTTCAGTTCTCTCCACCCTACAGTATTGTTTCAAACTATCAGTCCCCTTCTGACTTTACTTTTTTTTCATCACAATTGTGACCATATAGTCAAAAATTCAACATGGCACTATCTTCTACAATCAATCCCCCTTTGTCCTTTTTCCATTTATACCTTGCAATCTCTAATATTGTTTTCTTCCCATTATTCATCTTCTCTTCTCCCATTTACATGTGCTTAATGGTGTTGAGAGTGTCATCCAAAAATGCTTGAAAAGAGATATTAAAAATCAGCTTGCAAATCACCACTCTGCTTTCACTTCGGTATGGAAATATGTGAATACATATCTTGTGACCAATGGCAGCTGTTCCAAAAATTCTCTTCTCAAGCCGTTCACACTATGGCTCTTGAGTATCCTCTAAGAAAAGACTCCTTATACATTAATGAGAAAATACAAATCAGTCTTCCTTTCCTCTCTTTTTCTCCCTCAATCGATATGTTAAAATACTGGATGACATCTTATGTTTTCCCTTTCTTCATTATTTCTTTCTTCAGTATATATTTAAGAGATCACTCATCTATCTAACTTTCTGTCTTCTTTTTAACTGTGGCCCAGTGTTTTCTTGATTCACCCTTTTCACTTTTTTTCCCCTTTTTCACAAAGGAATTCTTTCTAGAATCTCTTCCCAAACTCAGTTGCCTACTTTACTTGAATTGACATTTTCTCCCCTAGGTAGAAAAGCCTAGGTGGTTTTCTGGAGGGTTGGAAAACATATGGATTTTTAGTCAGGGTTTTGGTAGAAGCACATTGCTTAGCAACTAGTTAGGCAAAAAAAGCTCTAGGGGAAAAAAAGTACACAATACACTTTTACATTTAAACTGTATTATAAACATTTCTTTTTCATTATTTCTTAAGACAACAATCAGCAAAATAAAAAATGAAGTCCAGATTTGTAATATTTGACTGATGTCTAGGTGCAAATGTTCATACTGAAAATTTACCAATCATCTCTTGCATATGTTTAAGTGGTTCCATAAACTTCTTGCCTTGGCATAATCCAGGGATTTAGAGGGGAAAACAAACAAACATGTCTCAGGAATGTAGTGTCCCCATGTGCATATCTATCATTTTTACAAAGCTATCCTCTAAAATCAATAATAATCCAAATATTTATTCAATAGAATGCGGTTAACAAACACTATTCAGCAGTTATTCTTCTGGTCATTACTGAATGATATCTCTTGATGTCACCTGTGACTCAACAACATTGTTATTTACAATACGATAAACTATCTCTTTTTATCACGTGTCTAGCTCACCTTACTCAAAACTGTATTTAGTGATTCTTCTATCACTATGTTTAATGACCTAGCTATATTTTTCTGTCATAGGTTTATATTCTTTTGCACTTTGCTAAAATGTTTTCTTTGTTTTCTTTGAATCACTTCTTCCATGGGACATATATTTTTCAGAACAGTAACTTCTCTCCCAAGATGGAGAGAAATTATCAACTAACACAATAAAAGATCTACTTTCTTTCACTATTTAATAAATTAGTGTCTTAGTATCTACTGGGTTTGGGATGAGATTTTATTAATTATAATAAGTGTCTTTTCGGGATATTACCAGTTTGTTAAGATATCTTTGATAACAAAGTAATAGGTTCCTATCCAATTCCTTAAGTGTAGTAAAACAAAGCTTCCCTAAGCTATATATTCTATCTACAGCAGAAATACAAGTAGAAATCTAGTTAACAATTTGTCTTTATTTTTTTGTATTGTATTATCTATCTCTTTGTTCCATTTTATATCGATAAACTTTAGATAACATTACCACTATTTGGCAAATAAATTATTTACATACTACTTTTTAGATAAGGCATGTATGTGTATGCTGTGTTTGAGTGTTTTAACTTTTAGAGGTTTTTGCTTTTAGTCAGGTCACTTTTGTTCCATTTGTCAAGTAGCTTCAAGCTTGACACAATTGGTATGATGTAACAACCTATTCAGATCCTTTGTAGAGACTAGCATTATTTTTCTGATATAATACTCCAAGACAAATTAAGCTATACAAGTCCAGATAATCCACATAATAATGGGCATAAAATTGATTCTAAAATCATTCATAGTCATTCTACTTTGAGGTTAATGAGCACTGCAAACTATTTACCTGATCATACTCTAATATATCATTTCATTTTCCCTCTTCAACTAAAACTGAACTATTCAATGGCCTCAAAGTTACCAAAATGTCAACACTGTAAATTATCCTCCTTCCTCCTTCTTTTTCATTTAAATTTTCATTACACTGCTTTATCTTGGTTTTTCTTCAAGCTATCTGAATGTTTCTCCTCATACATTACTGGAATTTTTACAAGGTCACATTTAATAACCATAGATGTTCCCAGCTCTCTCTGCATGAGCTTCTCCCATTTTATTTCATTTTGTGATCTCAGTAGAGAGTATAGTTTCAAATAAAATCTTAACCTGATAATTTTTGTATGTTTTAATATGGTATTTTATTTTCCTCAGTTACATATAAAATAATTTAAAAATCCGTTTGCAAACTGAGTTCCAATCACTTCTACCCTTCTTTCCTAAGAACTCTTTCTACTTTGGGAATGCAAGTACTTTGATGTAAATTATATATATGTACACACAAAACATTTCCATAGTAGTCATATTGTGAAAGAAAACATTGACCTCCCCTCCCTGAAGAAGAATAAAGTTTACAAAAAAAGATACTTCACTCTGAAATCAGACACTATTAGTTCTTTCTCTGTTTTTGTACAGTATTTTAAATCAGAAGTCCTTTATAGTTATCTTGGATCATTGTATTGATGAGAATAGCTATGTCACTCACAGGTTATCATCTAATAATATTGCTGGTATTTGGTACACAGTGCATTTCACTTTGTATTAGCTCACGGTAATTTTTCCAGGTTTTTTTTGGGAGATTGCTCATCATTTCTTGTAGCAAAATAGTATCCTATCATTATCAGGTAACACAATTTATTCAGAAATCCCCCAATTGCTGGGCATTCCTTTTTTGTATTTTTGTTTATTTTTATTTTTAATTTATTTATTTTTTATAAAAGTTTTTTTTAATTTTCAAAACACATACATGGATAAATTTTCATCATTGGCACTTGAAAAACTTGTTTCAAATTATTTCCTCTTCCCCAACCTCTTGTCTAGATAGCAAGTGATCCAATATATATTAAACATGTTAAAATGTATGTTAAATACAATATATCTCTATGTAGTTATACAATTATCTTGCTGCAAAAGAAAAATGAGATTAAAAAGGGAAAAATGAGAAAGAAAACAAAATGCAAGCAAAACAACAATACAAAGGATGAAAATGCTATTTTTTGAACCATCCTCAGTTCTTACAACTGTGTCTTCCCTCTGGGTATATGGTTCTCTTCATCACAAGATCATTGGAACTGGCCTCAATCATCTCACTGTTGAAAAGAGCCACATCCATCAGAATTGATTATCACATAATTTTGTTATTGCTTTGTATGATGATCTCCTGGTTCTGCTCATTTCAGTTAGCATCAGTTTATGTAAATTTCTACAGGCCTCTCTGAAATCATCTTACTGATTGTTATATAACAATAATATTCCATAACATTCATATACCATTATTTATTCAGACATTCTCCAACAGATGGATATCCACTCTTTTTCCAGTTCCTTGCCACTAGAAAAAGGGCTGACCCCAAAATTTTTGCACATGTGGGTCCTTTTCCCTCCTTTAAGATCCCTTTGGCATATAAGTGTAGTAAAAACACTGATAAGTCAAAAGGTATGAAAAGTTTGATAACCCTTTGCACATAGCTCCAAATTGTTCTCCAGAATAGTTGGATCCATTCACAATTCCACCAACAATGTATTTAGTGTCCCAGTTTCCCACATCCCCTCCAACATTCATCATTATTTTTTTCTGTCATCTTAGCTAATTTAGGAGGTTATGTACTGGTATCTCAGAATTGTCTTAATTTCCATTTATCTGATCAATAGTGATTTAGAGCACCATTACATATGCCTAGAAATGGTTTCAATTTCTTCATCTAAAAACTTTCTGTTTATATTCTTTGACAATTTATCATTGAAGAATGGCTTGAATTTTTATAAATTTGAGTCAATTCTCTATATATTTTATAAATGAGGCCTTTATCAGAACCCTTGTATGTCAAAATGTTTTTCCAGTTTATTGCTTCCCTTCTAATTATGTCTGCATTAGCTTTTTTGCACAAAACCTTTTTATTGCAATGTAATCACAGTTATTGATTTTGTGTTCAATAATGATTTGTAGTTCTTTTTTGTTCACAGATTCCTTCCTTCTTCACAGATCTGAAAGGTAAACTATCTTTTGATCTGGTAGAGGCAATGTGGAAAAGAGTAGATGTGTTCCTATCTAACTTACTCAAAGCTTCTCTCAAATCAACAACAGATTACGTCTCTGAACTGGTTCTGCAGTGAAAGAAACCACAGATATTTGGAGTACAACCAATTTCTAGAAGAAGATACTTTGGACGAACTTCAGAAAAAATCTGTTTCAATAGGGCAGAGTAAGAGGCTGCAGAACCTAGACTGCAGCACAAGGAGCCAGGATATTGAGGAATCCAAGCATCCATTAATCTATTGTGAGGCTTTTAGGCTACGTGTCCTGGTTGCAAGCTGATGTTTTAACAATTTTGCTGTGAGGCACCCAAAAGCTAAAACAAAAGGCAAATTGTTAGCCAAGGATCCCTGGAAGAGTAGGGGGACTTGACCATGCCTACCCAGCCCATAAAGTTAGTCAGAAACACCAGCCCCAGGGCAAACTAAAGCAGCTGTTGATCCTTTGCCTTAAGGGCAGAACTCAATTCTCAAAAAGGAAAAAAAAAGCAAAAAGAATTCTGAACATAGAAGATAGAGCAGAACAGACCTCAAATCCTGGGGTGCCTAAAGGCAAATCAGCTCCAAATGAAGCTCCAAAGAGTGATAAGAGTTGGTATCCATTTCACAAGACTCTCTTGGAAGAATTCCAAAAAAAAAAAAAAAAAAACCTCTTAAAAGAATTAGAAGAAAAATGGGGAAAGGAAATGAGATGTTTGAAAGAGAGTATTGAAAAGGAAAAACAGAAATTACCTAAAGAAAATTTCTTTTAAAATAGACATGATGAAATGGCAAAAGCATATACTCCCTGCAAATTAGATATGAAAACGAAACCAATAAGTTGAAAAACAGAAGTTGTGAAATGGAAAAAAAAATTCAATGGGCAAAACAACTTAATTTAAAAATTCAATTGACCAAATACAAAAGTAGCATAAATGGTAACTGAAGATAATAATTCACTAAAAATTAGAATTGAACAAAGTGGAATGAATGCCTCAAAGAGACATCAAGAATCGGTAAAAAAAATTTTAAAAATGAAACAATAGAAGAAAAAGCAAAATCCCTCATTGAAATTAACAAGTGACCTGAAACTAACTACAAGTTAAAATAGCTATAGAAAGAATTCATCATTCACCTCCTGAAAGAGACCCCAAAATGGAAACTCCAAGGAATATTGTAGTTAAATTTCAGAATTATCAGACCAAGGAAAAATATTGCAAGCATTCAGAAAGAAACAAGTCAAATATCAAGGAGCCACAAACAGGGTTACCCAGGACCTAAAAGCTTTCACCTTAAAGGAGTCAAGTGCCTGGAATTAGATATTATGAAAGGCAAGGGAATTTAAATTTCATCTATTATCAATTAAGAACTAATTATTAAGCCAAATTGAGCATTTTCTTTCAGAGAAGAAGATGAACATTTAAGGTGAATTTCATTTATTTCTGACGAAAAGACCAGAGCTAAACAAAAAATTTGATTCCTAGAAACAAAATCAAAAGAAGCATAAAAAAGATAAAAAACAAAAGAATGCTAGAGAACTAAATCTCTGTTTTGGGTATACTTAGATATAATTTGATTTTTTTTAAGTGATAATATGAAAATGAAACTAGCAGTAGAAAAGGGATTATACCAGAAAAAGAGGAAAATAGAGGTAAAATGAGGGAAACTGCATGATATGAAGAGACAAAGAAGACTTATTATAGCAGATGGAAAGAAGGATGGGAGAGGAACATTGAGTGAATCTTACTTTCATCAGATTTTACTAAAAGGGAGAATATTAGACATATTTGGTTTTATAGAGAAACTTCTCTCATCTTATAAGAAAGTGAGAGGGGAAAAGAGAATGGAAAGGGAGAAGCTAATAAAAGAAAACAATTAGTAGAGAAAAGGGATATGAAGGGGGCGGGGCTGTTAAGGGGGAAGGTTGTTTGAGGGAGATGGTGGTCAGTAGCCAAAGACTGAGGAGGGAAAGGGTGAAAGGAAAGAGAAAAATATAACTCTGATTAAATAACATGGCAGGAAGTACAGAATTAATCATTTTAATTGGTGAATGTGAATGAGATAAACTCTCCCACAAAATGGAAGCAGAAGGCATACTGGATTAAAAGCCAGAATCCTACAATATGTTGTTTATAAGAAACACATTTAAAACAGAGTGATACATACAGAATAAAGGTAAAAGGTTGGAGCAGAATCTATTATGCTTCAGGTGAAGTTAAAAAAAGCAGGAGTAGCCATCCTGATTTCAGATCAAGCTAAAGCAAAAATAGATCTAATTAAAAGTGACAAGGAAGGAAACTATATCTTGCCAAAGGATACTCTAGATATTGAAGCAGTATCACTATTAAGCATGTATGCACCAAGTGGCATAACATCCAAATTCCCAAAGGATAAGTTAAGAGAGTTACAAGAAGAAATAAACAGCAAGACTATATTAGTGGGGGATTTCCACCTTGCTCTTTCAGAATTAGATAAATTGAGCAACAGAATAAATAAGAAAGAAGTTAAGGAGGTAAATAGAATTTTAGAAATGTTAGATATGATAGATCTTTGGAGAAAACTGAATGGAAATAGAAATGGGTATACTTTTTTTCCAGCAGTACATGGAACCGATAAAAAAAATTGAAAATGTATTAGGGCATAAAAATATCAAAATCAAATCCAGAAAGTCAGAAATAGTAAATACATTTTTTTCCAGTTTATGATGCAATAAAACTTATATGCAATAAACAGTCGGGGGAAATACAGCAAAATTAATTTGAAACTCAATAATTTAATTCTAAAGAATGAATGGGTGAAACCACAAACTATATTTTCAATGTATAATTTCATCCAAGAGAATGACAATAATGAGACAAATTAGAGCAAGAATTGGGAGTTTTTAACCCAACTTTATGTCAATAAATTTGATAATATAAATGAAATGGAGGAATATCTACAAAAATATAGATTGCTCAGATTAACAGAAGAGGAAATAAACTACTTAAATCATACCATTTAGAAAAAGAAATAGAACGAGCTATTATTCAACTCCCTAAGAAAAAATCTCCACAGCCAGATGGATTTATATGTAAATTCTACCAAACATTGAAATAATAATTAATACCAATACTATATAAGCTATTTGAAAAACTAGGGAATGAAAGAATCCTACCAAATTCCTTTTATGGCACAGATGTATTGCTGATAGCTTAATCAAGTAAGTTGAAAAAAGAGAAAGAAAATTATAGACCAATTTCCTTAATGAATATTGATGTAAAAATCTTAAATAAAATATTAGCAATGAGATTACAGAAAGTTGTCCCCAGGATAATACAATGTGACCAAGTAGGATTTATACCAGGAATGCAGGGCTCATTCAATATTAGGAAAACTATTGGCATAATTGAATGTATCAAGAACCAAACTAACAAAAATGATGTGATTATTTCTATAGATGCAGAAAAAGCATTTAATAATATCCAAAATCCATTCCTATTGAAAACATTAGAGATTATAGGAATAAATGGACTTTTCCTTAAAATGATCCATAACATCTAATAAAAACCCTCAGCTAGCATCATAAGTAATGGGGACATACTGGAACCATTCCCAGAAAGATCAGGGGTGAAACAAGGTTGGTCACTATCACCATTACTATGCAATGTTGTATTAGAAATGCTAGCTTTGGCAATAACAGTTGAGAAAGAGATTAAAGGAATAAGAATAGGCAGTGAGGAAACCAAATTATTATTCTTTGCTGATGATATGATGGTATACTTAGAGAACCCTAGATTATCAATTAAAAGAAAACACTAGAAACAATTCACAACTTTAGCAAAATTGCAGAATACAAAATAAATCCACATAAAGCATCAGCATTTTTATATATTACCAACAAAGTTCAGCGGGAAGTGATACTAAGAGAAATTCCATTTAAAATACATTTTGATAATATAAAATATTTTAGAGTCTATCTGGCAATGCAAAGTCAGGAACTACATGACCCCAACTACAAAACACTTTCTACTCAAATAAAGTCAGATCTAATCTAAAATCAAGAAAAATATCAAATGCTCATAGGTAGGATGAGGAAATGTAATAAAAATGACAAAACTACTTAAATTAATCTACTTATTTAATACAATACCTATCAAACTCTCAAGAAATTATTTTATTGATCTAGAAAAATAATAACAAACTACTTCTGGAAGAAGAAAAGGTCAAGAATTTCAAGGGAATTGATGAATAAAATGTCAATTAATGTGGTCTAGCTGTGCAAGACCTAAAACCATATTACAAAGCTGCATCCATCAAAACCATTTGGTACTGGCTAAGAAATGAGTAATAGATAAGTGAAATAGATTAGATTTACAGGAAAAAATAGTCAATGATTATAGTAATCTTATATTTTACAAGCCTAAAAACCCCATCTTTTGGGATAAGATATTTTATAAAAACTGCCAGGAAAATTAGAAATTAATATTGCAGAAACCAGGCATTGACCCACACCTAACACCATATACCATGATAAGATCAAAATGGATTCATGAATTAGACATAAACAGTGATATTACAAGCAAATTAGGAGAACATAGCAAAATTTACTTCTCAGATCTGTGGAGAAAGAAGGAATTTGTGAACAAAGAAGTAGAAATAATTATTGAACAAAAAATTGATAATTTTATTATATTTAGGTAAAAAAGTTTTTGTACAAAGAAAACCAATTCAGACAATATTAGAAAGGAAGAAATAAAGTGGAAAAACATTTTTACATTTAAGGGATCTGAGAAAAGTCTCATATCTAAAATATATAGAGAAGTGAATCAAATTTATAAGAATTCAAGCCATTTTCCAACTGATAAATGGTCAAAGGACATAAACAGACAATTTTCATATAAAGAAATTGAAACCATTTCTAGTCATATGAAAAAGTGCTCCAAATCACTGTTGATCAGAGAATTGCAAATTAAGACTACTCTAAGGTCCCTCTACACACCTCTCAGAGGATATGTTGAGAGGAAAAGATCATCAGAAACACGGGAGAGGATGTGGGAAAACTGGGACACTAATACATTTTTGGTGCAATTGTGAATGGATCCAACTGTTCTGGAGAACAATTTGGAATTATGCGCAAAGGGTTATCAAACTGTTCATACCTTTTGATTTATCAGTGTTTCCAAAGAGATCTTAAAGGAGGGAAAAGGACCCACATGTGCAAAAATTTTTGTCACAGGCCTTTTTGTAGTGGTAAGAAACTCGAAACTGAATAGATTCCCATCAGTTAGAAAATGTCTGAATAAGTTATTGTATGGGAATGTTATGGAATATTATTGTTCTATAAGAAATGATTAGCAGGATGATTTCAGAGAGTCCTGGATAAAGATCAGAGAAACTGATGCTAAGTGAAATGGGCAGAACCAGGAAATCATTGTATACACCAACAGGATTATATGATGATTAATTGTGATGGACATGGCTCTTTTCAATAATGAGATGTTTCAGGCCAGTTCCAATTATGTTGTGTTGAAAAGAGCCATCTACACCCAGAGAGAGAATTGTGAGAAATGAGGATGGATCAACATTGCATTTTCACTCTTTCTGTTATTCTTTGCTTAATATTTTTTCTTCTCATTTTTTTTTCTTTTACTTTTTGATCTGATTTTTCTTTTTCTGCATCAAGATAATTGTATAAATATGTATGGCTATATTGGATTTAACATATATATTTTACCATTTTTAACATATATTAGATTATATACCACATAGGCAGGGGGCATTAAACAAGGTTTTTTCAAGGGTGATTTTTGAAAAATTATCCTTGCATATCTTTTGAAAATTAAAAATAACTTCAATAAAAATTGAAAAACACATGAAAAATAAAAAAAAAAATTGTGCTTTCTACTTTGTTTATAATAACACTCTTTATATCTAAATCATGAACCCATTTCAAGCTTATCTTGGTATAGTGTGTTACATGTGGTTTAATGCCAGATTTCTGCGATATTAATTTAAAAATTTCCCAGCAGTTTTTGTCAAATAGTGAGTTTTTATGCCAAAAGCTGTGGTCTTTTGGTTTGTCAACACTAGATTACTATAGTAAGTGACTGCTTTGTCCTGTGAACCTAACTTATTTCACTGATCAACTACTCTATTTCTTAGCTGTACCAAATAGTTTTGATGACCACTGCTTCATAATATAGTTTTAAGTCTGGCCCACCTAGGCCACAATCACTGGCATTTTTTTTTCATTAATTCCTTTGAAATTCTTGACCTTTGTTCTTCCAGATGAACTTTTTATTGTTTTTCTAGATCTGTAAAATAATTTCTGGGGAGGTTGATTGGTATGAGACTGAATAAGTAGATTAATTTAGGTAGCATTGTCAGTTTTATTATAATTGTTTAGCCTACTCATGAGCACTTGATATTTTCCAGTTGATTAGATCTGACTTTATTTGAGGGGAATGTGTTTTGTAGTTATGTTCATATAATTCCTAACTTTGCCTTGGCAGACAGCCTTCCAAATATTTTATATTATCAACATTATTTTAAATACAATTTCTCTTTGTTGGTATTGGAATTTGTTGATATGATGGTTTATGTTGTTTTATTTTGTATATTACAACTTTGTTGAAATTATGAATTGTTTCTAGTTTTTTTAGTTGATTCTCTAGGGTTCTCTAAGTATATCATCATATCATCTGCAAAGAGTGATAATTTGTTTTCCTCATTACCTACTCTAATTCCTTTAATCTTTTTTCATCTCTTATTGCTAAAGTTAACATTTCTAATGCAATATTGAAGAGTAATTGTGATAGTGGCCAACCTTGTTTCACCCCTGATCTTATTGAGAATGATTCTCATTTGTCCCCATTGCATATGATTCTTGCTGATAGTTTTAAATAGATAACTTTTGAGAAAATTTCATTTGTTTCTGTATTCTCTAATTTTAAGTTGTGGTATGTGAATGTTATGAAATATTATTGTTCTATAAGAAATGATTAGCAGAATGATTTTAGAAAGGTCTTTTACATGAATTATTGCTAAGTGAAATAAGTAGAACCAGGGGAACATTGAATACAGTAACAAGATTATGCAATGATCAATTCTAATGGATGTGGCTTTTTTCAAAATGAGATTATTCAGACCAGTTCCAATGGTCTTGTGATGGAGAGAATCATCTGGACATAACAAGAGAACTGTCAGGACTAAGTGGGGAACCCAAACTGATAGTTTCAATTTTTTGTTATTTGCTTCCATTTTGCTTTCTTTTTCATTTATTTTACTTTTTGCTCTGATTTTCCTTGTGCAGCATGATAATTGTGGAAATGTGTATAGAAGAATTGCACATATTTAACATATATTTGATTGCTCGCCATCAAGTAGAAGGTGAGGGGAAGAATGGGAAAAAATGAGCACTGGGTTTTGCAAGTTGAAAACTATCTGCATATATGTTTTGAAAATAAACAACTTTAAATAAAATTTAAAAAGAAATAATCAGTTCAAATTACACAATGAATAAAATTTTGTATTTGCACAGTGTAGGAGAAGAATCAAGAAATGATACTCAAGTCAGAACACAAGTAAAGGCACCTCAAGGTCTGAAACTCTGTCTGTTACTGTTTCCCAGAAAGTATGCTCCCAGCAAATGTGTTGAAAAAAATCAAATCACTAAACATTTTAGAAATAAAGAGGAAACAGAAAGAGAAAATATTAGTTAGGCTTCATTATAAATATGAAAATGAAATAAAACAGGATAAAGAGTAGATCTAAGGATGAAAAAGGAATGTCAAATAGTCAATTTAGGTTTAATAAGTATTGCTAGCTTAGAATTAACACAGGGAGTAATTTGCATATATTTCCAAGTCAAATTTGGAGAAATTGAAGTACATTTTCCTCTAATTTCATATAATTTAAAAAGAATACACATTACATCAAGGCAATAGTATAACAATAACACTGATAAAACAAAATGATAGTAAAAATAACAAGTTTAATGTTATATTTCTAATTTCTTAGAAATTCAATTCCACAAATATTTGTTAAGTGTCTACTATGTGCAAGCCAAATTTCTAGGTGTTAATTATACAAAAATCTAATCATAAAATGACCCAAATGCTCAAGGAATTTAAACTACTTGACTGTCTTAAGCTATCCTTGTTTTGTTTTTACAATCATTGTTTTATTAAATATAGTTACTTATAATCTAGTAATAATATTAAGAGATATTTCACTGTCTTGCTCTAAAAGTATTTTATAATGAAGACTTCCAACATACTTTAAAAAATAAAATATAAAATTAATATACATGTCTTTATAGAAATCATCAAAATATTGACTAAAAATAGTGCTACAGGAATTATCTACTTGGAAATAGAGCAAAGATGGTGGAGAGAAAATAGTTCTTTGAGCTCTTCTTGGCTTCCTTTTAGAATTAACATCAGATCAAGCCTCTGAATAGATTTAAGAGTGACAGAAACTACAAATATTTGGGGTTTAACAAATTTCCAGCAGAAGATATCTTGAGAGAACAGAAAAGGTTTATCTCAATCCAGCAGGAGGGGACACAACCCAACACATCTCAGTGCAGGGATCCCTAGGGAAGATGAAGCAAACAGAGGCACAGAGAAGAGAGACCTCACATGAAGGAAATATAGTGGGAGGCTCTGAGCCAAAATAAAACACAGCTGGCTACTCTGTCCTGATTCAGAAGCCAGTGGATCAGTAATACAACTACAGAAGGCAAATAATAAATCCCTGAAACCCAGCATAACAGGCAGAACTTGTCCAGGTGCATCCTGTGCAGCAAAGAAACTTGCAGCATCAGTCTTAGGATATTGTAATAAGAAGCTTTGGACAATCTTCCTTGTGCTCAGGAGCAGACCCCTCCAACCTTTAAAAATGAGCCAAAAAAAAAAAAAAAGTGTGATGACCGCATATTTTAAAATCAGCAGAAGTCAGGAATTCAGGTTAGGGGAAAATCGTCAATCTTTATTCTCAGTGAAGAAAGATCGGAGGTGGGAGAGAATCAGCAATAGCAATGTGTGCAGCTGAGTCAAGAAGCTAGCTAGACCAGAAGCCACGAGATCAGCACCACCAGAGTAGAACCCAGGCCCAGTCTCTCCCAGCCTCTCTTCCTGTCTCTCTGCCTCCACCCACCAAAATCTTCATTTCCTATACAACACATCAGGACTTGCACAGAGAGTGGGCGGGGGCCATTCTTTATCCAAGCATGTATATTAATAGAGTATAGTCCAATTACTATTTAGCCTCATGTGCTTGGGACCTCAGTGCATCAACTCAAGCCTCAGCCCATTACAAAAAAGCTCTGACCAGAGATAGCTACTATGGAGACAGAAAGGAGCAGATGTGATACCTGAGGACACAAAGGAAAAATGACTCCAGAAGAAGCCTCAAAGGGTGACATGAGTTGGAGTTGCTCTCCAACTCAAAAGACTCTCTTCCAAGAAGTTCTAACTCTTAAAAGAGTTAGAAGGAGAATGGGGAAAGGAAACAAGAACTTTACAGGAGAGTTTGGAAAATAAAACAGAAAAATTGACTGTAAAAAACAACTCCCTAAAAACATTTGTGAAATAATAATAATAAAAAACTATATTGAAGAATATAACTTTTAAAAAATAAATTTGACAAAATGAAAAAGATAATAACTTCTTGAAAAAATAGAATTGGTGAAATGGGAAAAAAAAATCCAATGGACTGAACAAGTCCTTTAAAAGTAAAATTGGCCAACTGTAAAAGGAGGTAAAACAAGTAACTGAACTAACTAACTAAAATCAGAATTGGACAAATAGAAGTGGCTGGTTCAATGAGAGAGAATAACTAAAATAAAACAAAAAAAAAAGATAAATAGAAGAAAATGGAAAATACCTCATTGGAAAAAAAAATGGAACTAGAAAACAGATTTAGGAGAGGCAATACCGAAATTATTGGACTGCCTGAAAATCATAATTAAAAAAAAGAACCTGCACATTATCTTTCCAGAAATCATCAAGAAAATCTTCTCTCATATCCTAGAACCAGAGGCCAAAATAGCCGTTGAGTTCCTCTCATTAACTCCTCAAACAGATCACAAAATGAAAATTCCAAGGAATATTGTAGCTAAATTTGAGAATTATCATATCAAAGAGAAAACAATGCCAGCAGCCAGGAAAAAAAAAAAAAAAAGTTCAAATATCAAGGAGGCACAATCAAGATTACCCAGTTTAAAAAATTAAAGGACCTGGAATATGATATTCTGGAGTTCAAAGGAATTTAGACTGCAGCCAAGAATCAACTACCAAGCAAAATAAAGCTTTGTTTTTCAAGGGAAAGCATGGACATTCAAAGAAATAAGGAAATTCTAATTATTTTTTAGGAAAAGACCAAAATTGAACTGAAAATTTGATCTTCAGATACAGAATTCAAGAGAAGCATAAGAAGATAAAAAAGTAAAGAAAAATGTGTTTTTTTGACATTTAAATTTTTATATCCCTACATAGGCAGATGATATGTGTAACTCTTTAGAAGTATATATTTCTTAGGGGTATATATAGAGGATATAGGTAAAGGTTGACTCTATTTTGATGATACGAAAAGAAACAAAAGTTGAAAAAGTGATTGTACTGGAAGAAGAAGAAAGAGAAAGTAGAAAAGGGTAAATTACATTACATGAAGAGGAAAAAAAATCTATTATCATCAAGGAAAAAATGTAGAGAGATGAGAATTGCTTTCACTTTAATCTTATCAAATTTGGCTCAAAGACGGAATATTAGACATTCATAGTCTGGTATAGAAATTTGTCTCATCTTGTAAGGAAATCGGATGAAAGGAAAGCAGGAGGTTAATAGAGGGGAGAGCAGAAGTAGATTGAGAAAGGGATAAGAAAGGGGGGAGAGGCTAAAAAGAAGCAGTAGAATGAGGAAGATCATTAAAAAAAAAGCACTAGAGATGAGGGAAAGAAGAGGAAAAGTAAATGTGGGAAAATAGGATAGCTAGAAATACAGAGTTTGTAATTTTAACTGTGAATGATGAACTCCTCCACAAAACAGAAGCATATAGAAGAGTGGATTGAAACCCAGTATCCTATAATATGTTGTTTGCTAGAAACACATTTGAAGTAGAGAAATACACACAGAGGAAAGGTAAAAGACTGGAGTAGAATCTATTATATTTGAACTAAGTAAAAAAGCAGAGATAGTGATCCTGATTTCAGAGCAAGCAAAAGGAAAAAGAAATAAAGAAGGAAACTACATTTTGTTCAAGAGTACCATAGATAATGAAGCGATATTAATACTAAACACATATGCATCAAGTGGTGTAGCATCCAAATTCTTAGAGGAGAAGCTAAGAAAGTTGGAAGAAGAAAAAGACACCAGAATTCTACTAGTGAGACAGCATACCAACATTTATGGGATGCAACTAACGTAGTTCTTACAGAAAATTTTATATTTGCATAAAATAGAGAAAGAGAAGATCAGCAAAGCAGTCTCACAACTAAAAAAGCTAAAAAAAGTACAAATTAAAAACCACCAATTAAATACCAAATTTGAAATTTTGAAAATAAAAGGATAGATTAATAAAATTGAATGTAAAAAAGCTATTGAACTAATATTCAACATTAAATAAAAATTTAAAAACATTAAATAATATTCAACAAAATAGATGAACCTTTAGTTAATTTGATTAGAAAAAAAAAAGAAAACCAAATTAAAAGTATCAAAAATCAAAAGGGTGAAATTACCACAAAGAAAGAGAAAAGTAAAGCAATAAGTATAAGCTATTTTGGCCATCTGTGTACCAATAAATCTGATCATCTAAGTGAAATGCATGAATACTTGCAAAAATATAGATTGCCCAGATTAAGTAGGCCCATTTTAGAAAAAAAGAAATTGAACTAGCTGTTAATCATTTTCCTAAGAAAAAAATGTCCAGGGCTATGTGGATTTACATATAAATTGTACCAAACATTTAAAGAACAATTAATTCCAATATTATATAAGCTAGTTGGAAAATGGGTGGGAAATGAATAATATCAAATTCCTTTTCTGATACAGTTATGGTGCTGTTACCTAAACCTGGAAGGACCAAATAGAGAAAGAAAATTATAGACATATTTTCCTAATGAATTTTGGTGCAAAAATCTTAAATAAAATACTAACAAAGAGATTACAGCAATTTATCACCAGGATAATATACTATGACCAAGTAGAGGATTTATACCAGGAATGCAGGACTAGGTCCAATATCCAAAAAAAGTATTAGCATAATTAACTATTTCAATAACCAAACTAACAGAAATCATATAATTATATCAATAGATATAGAAAAAGTATTTGACAAAATACAATACCCACACCTATTAAAAACACTAGAGAGCATAAGAATAAATGGAATTTTCCTTAAAATGATAAGCAACAAAAACTATGAGCAAACATCATATATAATGTAGATGAATTAGAAGCATTTCCAATAATAATAACAATTCCCTAAAATAATAGCACAGTTCTTCTGGAAGAACAAAAGGAAAAGATTTTCAAGAAATTAATGAAAAGAAAATTCAAACAAAGATGACTGAGTCATGAAAACCATTTGTACTGGCTGAGAAGTAGGGTAGAACAGTGATTTAGGTTAGATTCACTAGACATAATCATCATTAATTATCTAGTGTTTGACAAATCCAAAGACTCCAACTTGTGGGATAAAACTCACTATTTGACAAAAAATTGCTGGGAAAATTGGAAAATAGTATTGCAGAATCTAGGTACACCTAACACCCCATACCAAAACAAAGTCAAAATGGGTTCATGATTTAGACATAAGGAGTGATACTATAAGCAGATTAGCAGAACAAAGGATAATCTACCTCTAAGATATGTAGAGAAGAAAGGAATTTATAGCCAAAAAAGAAACTAAAGAGCATTGTAAAATGCAAATGATCCATAAAAAATCCATTAAAAAGATCCATTTTGATTATATTAAATTGAAAAGATTTTGTAGAAACAAATCAATGAAGCCAAGATTAGATGGTAAGCAGATAATTTATATTCAGTGTTTCTGAAAAAGGCCTCATTTCTAAAATGAATAGATAACTGACTCAAATTTATAAAAATTTTCAATTAAAGAAAGTAATTTCTAGTCATATAAAAATATCCTAATTAAATGTTGATTAGAGAAATGCAAATTAAGACAACTGTGAGGTATCACTTCACATCTTTCAGATTGGCTAAGATAATAGTGAAAGATAATGATCGATCTTGGAGACTATATAGAAAAACTGGGACACTAATTAATACATTGTTGGTAGAGGTGTGAACTGATCCAACCGTTTTGGAGAGCTATTTGGAGCTATGCCCAAGGGGATTTCAAACTGTGCATATACTTTTAACCAAACTGCTCCTTTATCTCAAAGAGACCATTAAAAAAGGGAAAAAAACTCACATGTGCAAAAATGTTTATAGCAGCCTTGTTTTTTTTTTTTTTTTTTTTTTTTTTGAGCAGCAAGGAACTAGAAACTAGGTGGAGGTCTATCAGTGGGGAATAGCTGAATAATATAATGGGATATTATCCTTCTCTAAGAAATGATCAGCAGGCTGATTTCAGAAAGCTCTGAAATCATTTTAGTCAGATACTAACATGAACTGATGCTAAGTGAAATGAATGGAATCAAGAGCACACTGTGCACAGCAACAATAAGATTATGTGATGATAAACTTTGATATACTTGATTCTTTTCATCAATTAGGTGATTCAGTCAAACTCCAGTAGAGTTGTGATGGAAAGAACCATTTGTGTTCAAAGATAGGACTATGGGGATTGAATGTAAAACACAACAAAATATTTCAAGACTTTTATGTTGTTGTTGTTTGCTCAATTGACTTTTTTCTTTATCATTTTTTAATCTGATTTTTCTTGTGCAGCATCATAAATGTGTAAATGTTTGAAGAATTTCACATATTTAACCTATATTGCATTATATACTGTCTAGCAGAAGGAGGAGGTGGAAAGGGAGGGAGAAAAAATTGGAATACAAGATTTAGCAAGGGTGGATGTTGAAAACTATATTTGTATGTATTTTGAAAAAAAATAAAAACCTATTATTATATAAAATGAATTACTTATTGAAAAATAAATAAGTCATATAAATCTCCTATTAACTGAAAGTCAATAACATGATAGAAAATAGGTTACCCACTTGATGAATATCATATTTAGGGTCTTTCCTTTTAGATTGAATTTTTTTTGGACTAGGTAAAGGAGACCATTCTTTTCCTTAATTGCTACTTAACTTAATCAGTGCTTGGGCATTACCTTAGTGATACCTAGGCTTATTAAACATCTCAGCTTAAAAAGTCCATTGTTTCCCAATGCATTCAGGGACATCTCAAATAGTCTTGGTCTATACCTTGCTACTGGACTCTGATGGCTCTGGGATAGAAAGTGAGTGTGGTGACTTTGACTTTGCACTGCCCACTCACACTTAAATCCAACTCACTTGTACATCAAGACATGAAGTCTCAGTGCTCTTTAAAGAAGGACAAAATTATCACATTTAGAATACAAATAATAACTCTTTCTTTTACTATAATCTATTATAGCTAAATAAACCCAAGTTAGCTAATGGCATCTGTGGCCAGTGCCTTACAGTACCCTCTATTAGCACTTTTCAAGAAAAACATGCTGGCAAAACTCAGAAAAGCTACATGGCATTCGAAACATAACATGCTTTACTAATGACAAGCACAGAAACTAATATTCAAAAATGGGTTTTGCAAATTAACTCAAATTCCTAATGAAAGTAGTCATTTTAATAGCAATGTTTCATTATTATTATTATTATTTTTTAAGCCATGATCTGTGGAATGCAATGTTCTCAGAATTATTGAGAATGAATTACATAGAGAATGATGGGAAGATCATGAAAAATATGAACAGGAAGCAAATGTATAACCAATGAAGAAGAAGGTGAAGTATAGGAGAAAAGATTATCACTGAAAATTTCCATGCTAGAAAGAAATGACAAGGGAATCATATGATTAAAATGAGAAATAACACAGCTAAAGTGTTTCACTGCATACCTTTGCGATGTTAGAAGCATATGAATAATATACTCCCCTATCTCCCTCTCTCCAGAATGTTAGATATGTAAAAAGAAATATTTTTTAGCCACTGTCTAGATTAAGTAAGACATACTTAAGGAATACAAAAAGAGTTGCCCACAACATAACCAGCCAGGTTCTGAATTTGAGCTGAATACCATTTAATAAATAGGAGTAAGCAACTTTCACATCAGGGTAAAAGTATGTAGGTTGGATTATAATTATTAGGAGATGGGATTAGTGTAATCTCTGCTCTTCCCCACTTATTTCAATTAGTTCATGTAATCATAGGAGATGGGATTAGTTTTAAGACACTTGCAGAGGTTGTTGATAAAATTATATTAACAGTATTCAATTGTCCCATATTCATCAGATCAAATTTACTTCATATGATCGCCTATACCTTTAAACATTCTGCTTGAATGTATAGTTTCCCTTATTCAAAGTCTTAACAGTTTGCATAAACTGGAGCCGGAGGTCTACTGTGCACAGATCCCATAAGGATACATAATACTCTTTTGCCTTTCTACTCCTTGACAACTTTGCATTGAGCAAAACACATTACTCACACCACCAATTCCTGCACTTCTGTTTCTTCACACACACACACACGAATAAGTTTGGCACTTATTTATCTTTATTCCTCCTGGTTTGTAGGAGGTTAATTATCGTAACCACTTCACAATGGACTTTGGGATTTCACTGTAACTTATGATCTGACCAAGGTCTAAGTGCCCACTACAGGGTGGAGAAAACTCTCTCTCAGTAGGCAGGCAAGCTAAAGGCTTTTCTAGTCTGATGCTCCAAAGCTATTGAAACTGGTGCCACCTGGATCAAATAAAACAAAATCAGGGAATAAGATGAAGGGAGTTGATTGTGACACTCTAGGCCCACTGTTAAAAACAGTAAGGGCCCAAATTTTAACTAAGCAGTTGTCTTTAAAGAAAGGAGTCAGTAACTTCCATAGAGGGGCCAAGGCATTTTGATAGGACATGCAAATATGAGTAGAAGGGATTAATACCATCTCAGTTCTTCCCTAAGTACTTTTATTTATTTATGAATAAGGAGAAGAAGGGAATAGAGAGCATATTCACCCTCTCCAATGGAATAATTGGGATTCAATGATACATGGGATCCCCAAAATATATTGAAGTTCCAGATCAGTGCCATTGATGTCCCAAAAGAATTTGGAAGCTGAGATAATTTATAAGTCAAGAAACAAAGTTTTATCATAATTATAATATCAATTAAAGCAGTTTAAATTCCAAGAAGGAAGTTAGCAAAGAGTAAGGAACAAGCATATAAATTTATAGGGATTTGAGGAATACAAAACAAAGAATAGGGCAGATGAAATGACAACATGATATTTGGTTTCACATAATTGGTGGAAAGTTTGATAATGGAAGTTCACAACAAATCCCTTTTTTGTGAAACAAAGAAGTGCTCATTATTTGACTGTAGGTACAAGACAGTTTCCCCAGACTTTGGGAAGACAAACCAAAAATCCTTGAAGTATATGTAATGGGAATAAATATATCAGGTCAAACTCCCTGTTTTCCACTCACAATCTCCAAGGTTGTGTCATATAATTTCCAATAACTACATTTGTAACTATATCACTCCCAAGGCCAGGTAGCCTGTACTTTCTTGCAAAGTATTGCAGTCTCTACTACTTTTGGAGTCTCTACAACATATTAGCAAGAGCAGGTAGCCTGGAGGTCATTATACAATGTTCCTAAGACCTGCATCAAGGTACAAATAGATGGCAGATGGTTTGTAAAGTCTATAGAGAGCAAGTCTATGAACAACACTGGGAAAGACGAAAAGACATAACAGTCATGTAAAATTGGCAAACATGGATAATTTGTGACCTGAATCATTGAAAGAAAGTTCCAAAATGATAAATTCACACATACCTTTGATCATTTGAGAGGTGTGAACCTGAACAAATGAAAAATCAGAAACAAAGATATATGAATCCATAATTTTTTTCTGTTTTGATGACTTATTCATTAAATTTAATTTTAATACAGCGATATTTCCAAAAAAAAAGCCATGTTTTACTCTGTTACCAGTTGTGCCTCCTTCTCTCCTTCTATTTTTCCCTCCCTTTTTTACCTCTATCCACATAGGGTATGATACCTAAACCTGCAGGTACTCTGCCTAAAGAATATAAATTTTGATCACCACAACCTCACAAATAATCTTGAGATTATGAATGAAATATCTTTTTTTTTTTTTATGGATCATGTCTTACACCCATTAATTTGGTGAACAATAGGTCCCAGCCAAATCCCAATTAGTGATTGTTTGGTTACTGCTGACTCTTGAGTGAGTAAATAATAATTGTTTCTGTTTTGGTCAGAAACACTAAGGGTCTTCCCCTCTCAGATTTATATTTACCTATCTATCCAAATAAATACATAAACACATACACACTAATTAAAGGGAGCTATTCTTTATCTTATTTCTTACCAATCCTTAATCACTGAATGGGTTTTGTCTTGGTGAAACTCTCACCAGGGAAAGACTTTAACTTAAAAGGCCTATGTCTATATGTGGATGTCTATAAATCTCTATCTACATAGCTATATGAATATGTATATATCTATATCTCTATAGATAATCATATATATGTATATATGTGTATTGTGTGTATAGATATGCATATATAAGTATATGTTTATATGGGGATATATATATATATATATAATTGTATGCATATTTATTTATATTGTATATGTAACCTATATGTATGCATCTATGTATAGGTATATAGGTATTGATATTGATCATGGCCAATTCCCTTTTTTTGTTTTATGTTTAAAGAAAATGGAAAAAAAAAACAAGTAAAGGGAATTGCCCATGATCATTAGGGCAATAAGAGGTAGATAAAATATATTGATCTAGAAAGATGGTGGAAAAAATTCACAGACTTGCCTGATCTCTCCCAACTTTAACAATTTTAATTAACACCTCAAAATGAACTTTGCAGTGGCAAAAGCTACAAAAAATATAGGGGGAAAACAATTTTCCAGATTAATGTAATTTAGAAGGATAGCTATGAAGGTTTGAAAAAAAAAAAAAAAAACAGATCAAACAAGAGCACAGCTGAGTGCAGGCAGTGGAAATTTAAGACTCCTAGGAGCAGGCCCAGGGGACAATTCAATAGGCAGAAGCAAATTCTGGAGTTTTTAGCTCACAAATGATTAGGGGGTCAGACAATGGTCAGAAGATTAAAGGGGTCCCTTTGCTGGTACTGGACGAAGGACTCAGTTGCATTGTCCATTCGTGGATCTGAGTTGCAGTCCTGACACATAGAGCTATCTCCTGGAAGAGCACCAGATACCAGAGTGTGTGGCTGAAAGAGTTGAAATCCTGGTCACAGTTATAGGACATAGTTGGTTGTGATTATTCACAGAAGAGAACATATGCCAAAAGAGTGGTAAACATGCCCTTTTAAAGATCAGGCTGTCTTGGAAAAATTGAAAACTTATAGACTGAAAAACTACTTCTGAAAACAAATGCCCCCAAACCCTGAAGTTGTGACTATGTTCCACCTATCCAAAGAAAAGATTCCAACTTTAATATAAAGTCAAAATCAAGAAAAGGCTAGGGAAATGAGGAAAGAATAATAAAGAGAACTTGATGATAGATAGTTCCATGGTGAGAAAAAAGGGAAAAGCATGAACTCAAAAGAGGAGAAGAAAGTAAAAACTGTTATATCCAAAGACAAAAACAAAAATATTAACTGTTTTCAGCTCCCACAAAATAATTTTTTGAAGAGCTTAAAAAGAATTTTAAAAATTAAATAAGAAATGTAAAGGAAAGATAGAAAAGAAAATAAGAATTATGGGAAACCATCATGAAAAAAGAGACAATAGTTTGGCAAAGGAGATACAACAAATCCTTAAGAAAATAACACCTTAAAAACAAAATAGGTCAAATGGGTGATACACACACAACCATCCATCGAGAGAGAATTGTCCAAAAGGGAAAAAAAGAGGGGTGAATGAATAATTCCTTAAATACTAGAATTAGGCAATTGGAAAAAATATACAAAAATTCACTAAAGAAAAAATTCCTTAGAAAGTAGAATTGGCCAAAGGAAAAAAAAAATATCTCCCTGTGATAAATAATTTCTTAAAAATTAAAAATTGGGTAAGGGGAAGACAATGATTTTATAAAATATCAAGAAACAAATGAAGAACAAATTAAACAAAAGATATATGAAATATCTTAATGGAAAAGTTACTGGCTTGAAATGAAAAGATTGAGGAGAGATCATTTAAGAAATTTTGCACTTCCTAAAAGTAAGGATAAAGAAAAGAGTCTAGATATCATCTTTCAAGCAATTATCAAGGAAATTAGGATAAAAACAGAATAGGAAAGATTGTATTAATCACTTGCTGATAGAATTCTTAATATTAAAACTCCTAGGAAGATTGTCACCAAATTCCCAGAGCACTCAAGCTAAACATACATATTACAAACAGCCAAAAAAACAAAAACAAAACAAAAAAAAAACCTAATTCAAATGGTGTGGAGCTACAATTAGGGATAACACAAGAGTTGCCAGCTTGTGTATTAAAGGATTGGAGAGGTTGGAATATGCTATTTCAGAGGATAAAAAATAGGATTACAGCCAAGAATCACCTACCCAGAAAAAACTGAGTATAATCCTTCAGGAGAAAAAATAGATATTCAATAAAATAGATGATTTTCAAGAATCTGTCATGAAAAGACCAAAGCTAAAGAGAAATTTTAACTTTCAAATATAAGAAACAATATAACCATAAAAAGGTAAAAAGAAAAGAGAAATCATAAGATATTCACTAAGGATAAACTGTTGAGATTCCTACATGGGAAGATGATGCTTGTAACACCAAAACACTTTATCATTATTAAGGTAGTTAAAACAGGTATATATAGAGTGGACATGTATGAATTGAATGTAATAAGACAATATCCAAACAAATAAAATAAATTTTGAAAAGGAGGAATACATTGGGTAAAGGAGAAAGGTTGAGATAAATCGTTTGTATCATCTCATATAAATGAGGTGTGAAAAACTCTTTAGGGAAAAGGAAGATGGGGGAAGTAGGACGGAATGCTTTAACCTTATTCAAATCAGAATTAGCTCAAAGATGGAATAATATTCACATTTGATTGGGTAGAGAAATATTAAATATTTCCTAGAAGGAAGTAGGAGGGCAAAGATACAAGAAAAGTGGTGGGGCTGATAGAAGTGTGGAGGGAGATTGTGGAAGGCAATAGTTTGAAGCATAACACTTTTGATTGAACAGGATGAAAAGAGTGCTAATAGGATATATTGTGAGAATAGGATGATGATAAATATATAGTAATCACATCTGCAAAATAAAAAAAAAAATTATAGCAAATTTCTCTATTTTTTCAATTACATAGAGAACTGTGTAATACTATATATATATGTGTGTGTGTGTGCATATATATATATATATATAGTTGTGTGGGCATATATGTGTATATATATACTTATACACACAGACATTTTAATATATATGTGTGTATGTGTGTGTGTGTGCCTGTGTGTGTGTGTGTGTGTGTGTGTAATAACAGCTATATTCCAATTAAAAGTGGCCAAAAAAAAGTACCAGCATTTTTTTGATAAAGTAATCAAATCTTTGTATCATCATGTAAAATAACAATATAAATTACATCTGATTAGAGAAATGGAAATTAAAACAACTCTGAAACATTACCGCATGACTGTTAGATTGGCTAAAAAGACTGAAAATGCAAGTACAAGTGTAAAATGGGATGTGGAAAAAATTTTACACTATTTGGGAACTAATTCAACTCTTAAGAAGAGCAAATTTGAAACCATGCATAAATATCATTTGAGCCATAAACACACAAATAAACACATAAATAAATGTTGCTAGATATTTATCCCAAAGACATAGAAAAGGAAAATCATAAAGAAGCTATATATACAAAATTATTTCAAGCAGCTCTTTTAGTGATGGCAAAAATTGGAAATTGAAGAGATGCCTGTCAATTGGCTGAACAAGTTATAGTATATTATTATGGTAGGATGTTGTTCATCCTTTTTTTTTCTTGAAGAAGACCAATAAAAGAACAAAGTGATAACTTGACATTAAAGAATTGGATGCAAGTGAGATAGAATTGTACAAAAATGTCAGCCCCATTCTTCTAAGAGTCATCAAAGTCCATTGTAAAGACAATAATAAAACCAATAGGCAATAGCCTGGGATGTTCTTGATGACAATGGTATCTCTAAGAGCTCTACAATGCCTGTGTCAGTTGTCTGCTTGACTGTTGTGGAAAAAAAAAAAAAAACTGTTCTCATTTGCACATTTTGCTGGGAAAGTCTTCACATGGTTAGGGTAGACATCATCCCAATTCAATGACAGGTTTGAGGCTTGTCAAATAAATTTATCTTGGTTTAGCCCTTTCTATCACCATGAAACCAAGCATATGCATGCATTTTACATATATTTTAAACTATTTTCTGCTACTTTATAGGTGTTGTGAATATGTAGTTAACAAATTATGTCTAAAATACTTCTTACCAATGCCAATTTGTTTTGCTCTTTCCACAGCTGGATTTCTGATAAGATTTGAGTTATTAGGATGTGTAATTTTAGAAAGCTGGTTTGGATATTCAAAAGTTAGAGTTTTCCCAGGGGTACATAAGCAGTATCTGTCATGAACAGGACTTAAATCTAGATGTTCTTGACTCTGAGATGAGTTTTCTAATTGCCATGCCAAGTTACCTCAATAAGACAAGTATTATCAGTTACATTATTGGCAGTATATGATTAAGAAATATTTGTAAATTTATTTATATGAGTCACAGTTATTCTTGTCTGGTGGATGCTTTTTATAATTTGGGGCATTTATTAAAATATATTAATATTTTCTCTATTTTCTTTAATTATTCTAAGATCAAAAAATGCAAATTTAAAATGAAATCTGTAAAATACCTGTCAGATAATAATTGCCTATTAGAATATAAATCACATTTCCTTCTCAGTTTTTTAATAATAACCAATTGTTATTTAAAAACTTTATATTTATTATTTTAATTTTACACATATTTACTTTGCATTGTAAAAGAATAGCACATTCCTATTTGTTTATGAAGTATAATCTTCACATTGTTTCAGTTTTCTGATTCAGTGTCATAAATTCTTATACTTCTTTTCATATCTTCATATCACTATTCTTTTTTTGCTACTGCTTTGAGCCATATGAATTTTTTGTTTGGATTTGATAATAATTTTCAACCGTTGATTTCCATATTTCTTTTTTCTTCTTTGTAATTATTTCCATCCAAACCCCATTCCTTTCAAGATGCACTATATTATTATTATTATTTATTTCCCTCTAGATTATTTCTAGTCATAGACGAGGTCCTGTCATTTCTAAATCTAAGGGTCCTCATTCTCTTCCACATAGCATGACTTATTCATTTTATGTTTCAATACTTGAATCATTATTGCTTGCAATATTGAATTGAACAAATATTTGAGTGATAATATATATCCTTCTGTCACCTCGATATTTCCTTCAAATTATTCTCTCAGTTTCCCATGTCTCTTATAACAGATATTGACTTACTATCAAAGTTTCTCTTCCTGTGATCTGTTTCTTAAGAATTTTGAAAAGTCTCAAATCTTATTATAATACTTTCTTCCAAATTAAAGGTTACATGAAAGTCATAATTATCTCTTTACAAATATAAAAGGTTCATAGTCCTTTTGCAATTATATGTATTTTTCCCAATTCATTTTAAGTGTTTCTTGGACCTTGAATCAAATGAAATACAAGTGCATATTAATGATAGGCTGGAAAATAAATGTTATTACCCCAGCAATTCTCCAAGCAAAACATCTGATCAGCAATTTAGGAGAAAGAAAATGGAGAAAAAAGTGAAGACATAAACAAGAACATTTACCAATTCATCATAAATATATAACTTGAAAAAATCAGAAAAAAGTTTCATTCATTTGTCAATTCTTTTCACAGAGCTCTCTTCTGCTAGGGGTAGATTTTTGTTAGGAAAAAAAAAACATAATGTCTACTTTCTCTTATTTTTTCCTAAACTATGATATATACTATGATATAGAAAAATATTAAATCCTTTTATTTTCAAAACATAAGTATAGATACTTTTCAACATTCACCCTGTCAAAACATTGTCTTCCAAATTTTTCCCTCCCTTCCCCCCTACCCTCTCCCCAAATGGCAAGTAATCAAATATATGTTAAACATATTTTTTATATTCTTTTTATACGTATTTCCACAATTATCATGCTCCACAAGGAAAATCAAATCAAAAAGGGGAATGAGAGAGAAAACACAAATACCATAATCACAAGTGAACAACAATAAAAAAGTGAAAATACTATGTTTCCACTCAGTCCTTATAGTCCTCTGTCTGGGTGCAGATGGCTCTCTTCATCAAAAGACCTTAGAATTGGTCTAAATCACCACACAGTTGAAAAGAACCACATAACAAAACATTTTTTTCATTGTAGCTTTTTATTAATATATTCATGAGTAAAGTCAACATTGATCCTTGAAAAACCTTCTGTTCCAAAATTTCCCCTCCTCCCCTACCTTAGATGGCAGGCATTCCAACACATATTAATATATATGTTAAATCCAATGCATGTATTCATATCCATAAAGTTATCTTCCTGCACAAGAAAAATCAGATCTAGAAAGAAAAAAAAAAAAAAACACCTCAGAAAGAAAACAAAAATGCAAGCAAACAGCAACAGAAAGAATAAAAATGCTACTTTGTTGTCCAGACTCAGTTCCCACAGTCCACTCCCTGGGTAAAGATGGCTCTCTTCATTATTGAACAATTGGAATTGGTCTGAATCAATTCATTGTTGAAGAGAGCCACATCCATCACAATTGATCATTATATAGTCTTGTTGTTGCTATGTACAGTTATCTCCTGGTTCTGCTCATATGACTTAGCATCAATAATGTAGGTCTCTCCAGGCCTCTCTGAAATCATCCTGTTGGTCATTGGTCATTAATTACTGAGCAATAATATTCTATATTCTTATTCAAGCATTCTCCAACTGATGGGCATCCATTCACTTTCCAGTTTCTTGCCACTACAAAGAGGGTTGCCACAAACATTTTTGCACATGTGGGTCTCTTTCCCTCCTTTAAGTTTGCTTTGGGATATAAGCTACATAGAAACATTCCTAGATCAAAGGGTATAAACAATTTGTTAACTTTTTGAGCATAGTTCCAAATTGCTCTCCAGAATGGTTGGATCCATTTACAATTCTACCAATAATTTATTAGTGTCCTACTTTTCCCACATCCCCTCCAATATTTCTCATTATCATTTCCTGTTATCTTAGCCAATCTGACAGGTGTGTAGTAGTATCTCAGAGTTGTCTTAATTTGCATTTCTCTGATCAATAGTGATTTAGAGCACCCTTAACATCTGACTTGAAATAGTTTCAATTTCTTCATCTGAAAATTGTTCATATCCTTTGACTAATTATCAATAGGAGAATGGATTGATTTCTTATAAATTTGAGTCAGTTTTCTATACGAGGCCTTTATCAGAACCTTTGAATGTAAAAATGTTTTTTCAGTTTATTTCTTCCCTTCTAATCTTATCTACATTAGATTTGTTTGTACAAAAACTTTTAAATTTAATATATTCAAAATTATCTATTTTGTGATTAGTAATGTTCTCTAGTTCTTCCTTGGTCTCAAATTCCTTCCTCTTTCACAGGGCTGGAAGGCAAACTATCCTATATATTTCTAATGGGATTACAGAAAACGATCCCCCTTCTTTATGCCTAGATGATGAATCCATTTTGACCTTACGTTGGTATAAGGTGTTAAGTGTTGGTCAATGCATAGGTTCTGCCATACTAGTTTCCAATTTTCCCAGAAGTTTTTGTCAAATAGTGAATTTTTATCCCCAAAGCTGGGGTCTTTGTTTTTTTTTTCAAATGCTAGATTGCTATAGTTATTGACAATTTTGTCCTACGAAATTAACCTATTCCACTGATCAACTAGTTTATTTCTTAACCAGTATCAAATGGTTTTGATGACCACTGCCTTATATTATAATTTTAGATCTGGTAGAGCCAGGCCACCTTCATTTGATTCTTTTTTTTCATTAGTTCTCTTGACCTTTGTTCTTCCAGATGAATTTTGTTGTTATATTTTTTAGGTCAGTAAAATAGTTTCTTGGGAGCTTGATTGGAATAGCATTAAATAAACAAATTACGTGGTATTCTTATTCTTATTATATTCGCTTAACCTATCCAAGAACATTGGATATTTTTCCAGTTGTTTAGAACTGACTTTATTTGTGTGGAAAATCTTTTGTAGTTTTGCTGATGTAGTTCCTCACTTCCCCTTGGCAGATAAATTCCCAAATATTTTATACTATTGACAATCATTTTGAATGGAATTTCTTTTTGTATCTCCTGCTGTTGGATTTTGTTAGTGATGTATAAAAATGCTGATGATTTATGTGGATTTATTTTGTATCCTTAAACTTTGATAAAGTTGTGGATTATTTCTAATAGTTTTAAGGTTGATTCTCTGGGGTTCTCCAAGTATACCATCATATCATCTGCAAAGAGTGATAATTTGGTTTCCTCATTACCTACTCTGCTTCTTTTAACCTCTTTTTTATCTCTTATAGCCAAAGCTATCATTTCTAATAAAATATTGAATAGCAATGGTGATAATGGGCAACCTTGGTTCACCCCTGAACTTATTGGGAATGGTTCCAGTTTATCCCCATTACATATGATGCTTATCAATGGTTTTAAATAGATGCCACTGGTTATTTTAAGGAACAGTCCATTTATTCCTATACTCTCTAGTTTTTTTTTTTTTTTTTTTTTAATAGGAACGGGTGTTGGATTTTATCAAATGTTTTTTTCTGCATCTCTTGAGATAATCATATTTTTTTGTTAATTTGGTTATTGATATAGTCAATTATGCTAATAGTGTTCCTAATATTTAACCAGCCTTGTATTCCTGGTATAAATCTTACTTGGTCATGTTGTATTATCCTGGGGATCATTTTCTGTAATCCCATGCTAATATTTTATTTAATATTTTAGCCTCAATACTCATTAGGGAGATTGGTCTATAACTCTCTCTATTTTTGTCTTACCTATTTTATGTATCAGTACTATGTCTGTGTCATAAAATTAATTTGGTTGGAGTCCTTCATTCCCTATTATTTCAAATTGTTTTTATTGTAATGGACTTAATTATTCTTAAATGTTTGGTAGAATTCATATGTAAACCCAACTGTTCCTGGGGATTTTTTCTTTGGGAGTTAATTAATAGCTTGTTCTATTTTTTTTTTCTGAAATAGGATTATTTAAGCAATTTAATTCCTCCTCTCTTAACCTAGGCAATCTATATTTTTAGGTATTTATCTGTTTCACTGAGGTTATCAAATTTATTGGCAAAAAGTTGGGTAAAGTTTCTCCTAATTATTATTCTAATTTCCTCTTCATTGGTGGGAAGTTCTCCCTTTCATTTTTAAGACTAACAACTTGATTTCCTCTTTCCTTTTTCTAATCAAATTTAATAAAGGTTTATCTATTTTGTTTGTTTTTTCATGAAACCAAGTCTTATTTTATTTATTTCAATATTTTAAAATTTCAATTTTATTAACCTCACCTTTTATTTTTAGAATTTCAAGTTTGGTATTTGATTGGGTTTTTTAATTTGTTCTTTTTCCATCTTTTTTAGTTGCAAGCCCAATTCATTGATTTTTTTCTTTCTCTATTTTATGCATGTAAGCCTGTAGAGATTTAAAATTTCTCCTTATTACCTGCTTTGGCTTCATCCAATAAATTTTGGTATGTTATCTCATTATTGTCATTCTCTTGGATGAAATTATTAATTTTGTTATGATTTGCTGTCCTACCCATTCATTCTTTAGGATGAGATTTTTAGTTTCCAATTATTTTTTGTTCAATTTTCCCATAGCTTTTTATTTAATGCAATTGTTATTGAATTGTGATCTGAAAAAATGCATTTACTCTTTCTGCCTTTCTGCATATGATTTCAAAGTCGTTATGTCCTAATATATGGTCAGTTTTTGTATAGGTTCCATAAACTGCTGAGAAGAAAGTGTACTCCTTTCTGTCTCCATTCAATTTTCTCCAAAGATCTATCATACCTAACTTTTCTACTATTTTATTTACCTGTTTAATGTCTTTCTTATTTATTTTGTGGTTTGATTTATCTAGTTTGAGAGAGCAACCTTGAGATCTCTCACTATTATAGGTTTGCTGTCTTTCTTCTTGCAGCTCTCTTAACATCTCTTTTAAGAATTTCCATGCTATACCACTTGGTGCATATATATTTAGTATTGATATTGATTCATTATCTATGATACCCTTTAGCAAGATATAGTTTCCTTCCTTATCTCTTTTAATTAGATCAATTTCTGCTTTTACTTGATCTGAGATCAGAATGACTCTCCCTGCTTTTATTTTTTTTACTGCATCTGAAGCATAATAGATGCTGCTCCATCCTTTTACCTTTAGTCTGTATGTATCACTCTGCTTTAAATGTGTTTCTTGTAAACTACTTATTGTGGCATTATGGCTTTATGGGAGAGTTCACCCCATTCACATTTACAGTTAAAATTACTAATTTTATATTTCCTTTTTTTCTTATTATCCCCAGATTGTACTGTTCTCTTTCCTTTCCCCTTTTCCCTCCTCCCCAGTATTTAACTTATGAGCACCACTTGTCATAAGCAAGTGGTCCTCTCCCTTTAGAATCCTGCCCCCTTTCTAATACCTTTCCCTTACTGTTTCTGTTTTCTCTTTTTTAGCCTACATCTTCCCTTTTTTCCTTTCTTCTCTGTCTTTTCAATAAGGTGAAAGAATTTTCTTTGTAAATGAAATATGTCAAATATTTTCTCTTTGAGCCAAATCTGATGAGAGTAAGATTCACACAATGTTAATCCTCCCCCCCCTTCTTTCCCTCAAATGTAATAGGTTTCCTTTGCCTCTTTATGAGATGTAATTTCCCTCATTTTACCTCCACTTTTCTCTTTTTTGGTACTATTCTCTGTCCACCTCTAATTCCTTTTTTATATTATAACAATAAAAGCAAATTATATATGTACTCTCTATGTATATTCATAATAGAAATACACTTCTCAAGAGTTCTTTTTACCTTTTTATGCTTGGTTTTTAGTTCTATATTTAAAGGTCAAATTTTTAGTTTAGCTCTGGTGTTTTCATTCATCGTGGACTTTACCTTTTCATGGAATGCCCATCTTCTTCTCTGGAAGAAAATGCTTAGTTTATCAGGATAATTTATTTTTCCAAGTTCCTTTGCCTTTTGGAATGTCAGATTCTAGGCCCTCCCATCCTTTAAGGTGGAAGCTGCTAGATTTTGGATGATCCTTATTGTGGCTCCTCAGAGTTTGATTTTTTTTTCCCTGGCAGCTTGTAATATTTTTCCCTGGTGTGATAGTTTTGAAATTTAGCCATGATATTCCTGGGAGTTTTAATTTTAGGGTCACTTTTAAGTGGTCTTTGGTGAATTCTTTCAATGGCTATGTTACCTTCTGATTCTCTGACATCAGGGAAGTTCTTTTTGATGATTTTCTAAAAAAATCATGTTAAGGCTCTTTTTTACATCATGGTTTTCAGGGAGTCCAATAATCCTTAAATTTTCTCTCCTAGACCTATTTTCCAGGTCAGTTATTTTCCCAAGTAGGTATTTTACATTTTTTCTATAATTTTCTTTTTTTTTTTTATTTTGCTTGATTGATTCTTGATGTCTCATCAAGTCATTCATTTCTATCTGTTCAATTCAGATTTTTAGTCAATTATTTTCATTTACTTTTTTGATTCATTTTGTATTTGTCCAATAGAGTTTTTACATGAGTTGTATTGTTCTATGGAATTTTTTTTCCATTTAACAAATAATGTTTTTTTTTTAGGGAGTTATTTTCTTTTTCCACTTTAACAAATCTATCTTTTAATGAGTTATATGCCTTTTCCAAACACTCTTGCAGAGTTTTCTTTTCCTTTCCCAAGTTTTCTTCTAGCTCTCTTTTGAGATCCTTTTTATTTTTTACTAGGAGAAGTTTGTATAATGGGGACTAGGTTATATCATCCTTTGGGTGTTTATCTGGAGGCAATCTGCTTTTAGTCTCCTCAGGGTTTGAAATCTGTTCTTCTCTTTCATTATAGAAACTATCTATAATTACAGTTTGCTTTGCCTTTTTACTCATTTTGTTTTGAAAGTTGGGATCTGCTTTTAGAGCAAGGTACATTTTCCAAGTTCCCTCTGCAGTCACCAGCAAAACAGCAGTGGTCCAGCAGTGGCTGTGCTGGGATTGTGCTGATTCAATCCCAGTACTGAATGGGTGTGGTATCATCCTTTGAGACTCCAGTGCTTTGGGGTTTGCTCTTTAACTTTGTGTTTGTGTTGAATGTTTTATAACTTCTCTGTTGATCTAGTGGCTTGTGACCAGGGCAGAGTAGCCAACACTGTGGTAGAGTCCTCCCTGTAGATTCTCCACCCTGTGGAGTCTGCACTGACAGGCAAAGACCACACTGCCCTTGATCTGTAGAGTGTGCTCTGGAGCTCTGTGCCTGGCTTCCCTCTGTGCCTAACCAAAAAAGACCTTTTCTGAGAATCCTTAAAATTATCTCTTCTGCTGATAATTTGTTGCACTCCCAATATTCATCTTGGCTCCACCCTCCAAAAAATTAAAACAAGGAATAATAAGAATTAAATGTGCAACATTTAATTTAAAAAACAAAACAAAACAAAAGCATTTTGTGGAAACTAAATTCAGAAGAGATCATTTAACAATGTTTGGATGACTTGAAACTTATGATTAAAAATTGGAAGCATATTTCAAGGAAATACAAAAGAAACTTTCCTGGCATCCTAGAAGCAGGTAGATAAAATATGATTAGAAAGAATCCACCAATCCCCTGCTGAAACTGATTTCAAAATTAAATTTCTGAGATATTCCAGAGGGTAAGTGAACTAGGATTACCACTAAGAACCACCTCTCCAGTGAAACTGAGTATAATTCTTTATGAGGAAAATGGATTTTCAATGAAACAAAGACTGTAAGCATTACTGATGAAAAGCCCAGAACTAAACAGAAAACTTAATTTTTAAAATGTAAGACTCAAAAGAATTATAAAAAGATAAACAAGAAAGAGAAATGATAAAGGACTAAGCTTAAACTGTTTATATTCTTATATGGGAAGATGCAACTCCTAAATATTATCATTATTTGGACAATTAGAAGGAATATCCATAGACACAGGGCATGGATGCTATTTGCATGTAATGAGTTGATATAAAAAATAAGGGTTGAAGAAGATGGATGCCCTGGGCGAAGCAGGAAGGGTAAGGTAGAATACAGCAAATTATCTCACATAAAAGAAACAGAAAAGAGCCTTTAGAGTGAAGGGATAGATGGAGGAATAGCAGGCAATGCTTGTGTTTTTTTTGTGGCTGCAAAGATTTAAAAATTGAGGGAATGCCATCAATTGGGGAATAGCTGAAAAAGTTATGATTGTGATTACATTTTGTTGGGCTATGAGAAATAATGAGCAGGATGCATTCTGAAAAATCTACTAGTGGGCATACTACTACCCCAAAGACATACTAAAGAAGGGACAGGGACCTGTATGTGCCAAAATGTTTGTGGCAGCCCTGTTTGTAGTGGCTAGAAACTGGAAAATGAATGGATGCCCATCAATTGGAGAATGGTTGGGTAAATTGTGGTATATGAATGTTATGGAATATTATTGTTCTGTAAAAAATGACCAGCAGGATGAATACAGAGAGGCTTGGAGAGACTTACATGAACTGATGCTAAGCGAAATGAGCAGAACTAGGAGATCATTATATACCTCAACAACGATACTGTATGAGGATGTATTTTGATGGAAGTGGATTTCTTTGACAAAGAGAAAATCTAACTCAGTTTCAATTGATCAATGATGGGCAGAAGCAGCTATACCTAAAGAAAGAACACTGGGAAATGAATGTAAACAGTTTGAATTTTTGTTTGTCTTCCTGGGTTATTTCTACCTTCTGAATCCAATTCTCCCAGTGCAACAAGAGAACTGATCAGTTCTGCACACATATATTGTATCTAGGATATACCGTGACCTATTTAACATGTATAGGACTGCTTGCCATCTGGACGAGGGGGTGAAGGGAAGGAGGGGAAAAATCGGAACAGAAGTGAGTGCAAGGGATAATGTTGTAAAAAATTACCCTGGCATGGGTTATGTCAATAAAAAAGTTATTTAAAAAAAGTTAAGCATACTAATATAAAGTAAAATGAGAAGAAGAATCGGGAGAATATTGTAACTGCAGTCATGTATGATAAGCAACTGTGATGACTTTGCTATTGTCAGCAACCCAAAGATCCAAAACACTCTCAAAGCACTTGTGATAAAAATGTTATCCACTTCCAGAAAAGTACTGATGAATTATAAATACTGATCAAAACATTATTTTTTATTTTATTTTATTTTTATCTTCTTATTGTGCATTTCTTTTTTTTGATGGGGAAGGGAAACAGCTGTTGTATTTTTTTTTTTCAACACAACCTGACTAATATGGAAATATGTTTTTCCTGATCCATAATTTATATCAAACTTCTTGCCTTCTCAATGAAAGAAGACTGGGAGTAGTGAGAGAATTTGGAACTAAAGATTTAAAAGAATCTAAATAATTTTTACTGAAAAAATATGTATATCAGAAAAAAAAATTTTTTAAATTGCCACTATTTTTTCAGAGGAGAGGATTTTTTTTGTAAATTGAGATGATTTTGGCAAATATTATGCTAATTTCCTCTTTGTTGTACTTTTATTATTCATTTAACATTAATCAACACATTAGAAATGCCAGCCTCTTAGAAATTTACCATTTTTATTTGATGAAATAATATGATTCTGTGAGAAATGAGGAAATAATACCATTTATTTCCTCATTGAAAGACATTGAAAGATATACATGAACTGATGCAGAAAAAAATTAGTTATAACTAGAAGAAAAATTATACAATAATATAAATATTATAAAAATGAACAATTTTGAATACTTTTATATAAACAAAGTAAATGTGATTTAGGCAAAAGTAGGAAAACAATTTTTACAATTGAAATTATATGTTAAAGATAAGTAACATTAATAATCTAATAAATATGAACAATGATCATTTTTAAACATATATGCCAGAGGTCTAAGAATGAAATATAATATCCAGAGTAAAAGTATTGAATGACATAAATTTTGTATAAAGCTAGGGAAAAAGTAATAATTTTTCCTTAACTATATATTTTTATTGTAAGGAATTCTTTTCCTTTTTCTTTTGTCTTTTTCCCTCCCTAATCAGTAAGAGGAATAATATATATATATATATATATACACACAAAACCACTGAAGGGATTTTGAAAATATTAAGCGATTATAGAGGAAAATTTGTGAAAAGAAAAGAGAGTGATGCAAATTTTAGCACAAAAAGCCATGTCTTAAAAAGGCAAATTTGGCCAAATGAGAAAGAAGATAAAAAAGCTCATGAATGAAAATAATTTCTTACAAATTATAATTTAGTAAATGCAAGCTAATCAGCTTATGAGAAATCAACAAGAAAAAACTAAAAGAATGAAAAACAAAATGAACAAACAGACCAACTAAACAACAATGTGAAATATCTCATTGGATAACCAAATGATCTGGAAAATAAATTGAGGAAAGAACATTTAAACATATTTATCTATCAGAAAGTCATGATAAAAAAAAGATCCTAGTAATCATCTATCAAAGTAAATTGTCCTGATATTTTAGAAAGAGAAAGTAAAATAGAAATTGAAAGAATATACCAAAAATATTTTCAAAGAGATCCCAAGACCAAAACTCCCCATAATATTATAGCCAAATTTCAGAATTCCATGATTAAGGAGAAAACATTACATGCAATAAGTATGAAACAATTCAAGTACATTGAAACTATGATTAGAATAATACAAGATTTAGCAGCTTCTCCATTAAAAGGATGAGAGGATTTAGGATGTGATATTCCTGAAAGCAAAGAAGCTAGCCAGGAATCACCAGCAAAAGTGACTATATATATTATTTAATAGCCTTTTATTTACAGGTTATATGTATGGGTAACTTTACAGCATTGACAATTGCCAAACATCTTGTTCCAATTTTTCCCCTCTTACCCCCCACCTCCTCCCCTAGATGGCAGGATGACCAGTAGATGTTAAATATATTAAAATATAAATTAGATACACAATAAGTATACATGACAAAATCGTTATTTTGCTGTACAAAAAGAATCAAATTCTGAAATATTGTACAATTAGCTTGTGAAGGAAATCCAAAATGCAGGTGGGCAAAAATATAGGGATTGGGAATTCAATGTAATGGTTTTTAGTCATCTCCCAGAGTTCTTTCGCTGGGCGTAGCTGGTTCAGTTCATTACTGCTCCATTGGAAATGATTTGGTTGATCTCATTGCTGAGGATGGCCAGGTCCATCAGAACTGGTCATCATATAGTATTGTTGTTGAAGTATATAATGATCTCTTGGCCCTGCTTGTTTCACTCAGCATCAGTTCTTGTAAGTCTCTCCAGGCTTTTCTGAAATCATCCTGTTGGTCATTTCTAACAGAACAATAATATTCCATAATATTCATATACCACAATTTATTCAGCCATTATCCAACTGATGGGCATCCACTCAGTTTCCAGTTTAAAACTGACTATAAACTTGCAGAGGAAATAGTAGAAATTCAATAAAATAAAGGGTTTTCAAACATTTATAATGAAAAGATTCTGAATAGAAAATTTGACTTTCAAATACAGAATTCAGAAAAAAAACATAAGGGGGTAATCAGAAAAGGGAAATCCTAAGGGACTTAATAAGGTTAATGCATTCATATTCCTGTATAACAGGATGATATTTGTAACTCAGAAGATTGTTCTCATTATTAGGCCAGTTAGAAGGATTATAGCGAGGTGTGAGTTGAGTACAAAGAGATATGATTTAAAAACAAATTAAGGGGAATGTATTAGGCGAAATAGAATGGGAGAGGTGGAATGTGTAAATTATCTGCCATAAAAGAGGCAAGAAAAAACTTTTGTAGTGGAGGGGAATAGGGGAATAGGGAAATGGAAGGAGAGTGAGTAGATACTCTCAGAATTGGCTCAAAAAGGAAATACAATATACAGTCAATATGAGCATAAAAATCTATCTTACCCTTCAGAAAACTAGGAAAACAAAGAGATATGAGAATTGGGGTTAGTGCTTTTGGGGATGTGTTATGATTCTTACAAGGTACTACAACAGTGGACTTGATAGAGACAATAATTATCGAATTTAGCATGGTTCAGTATGATTGATCTGATCCTACAGGGAGATGTTATGGGCCAGAACTTGAAACAAGGTACTAAGTGGAATTGAGGAGACAATGGTTAAATCTAATTTAGCATTGATTTAATCCTACAACAAATAATGGTTTTCTAGTGATGTAATGATTGGAGTATACTCATTGCACAGCATATAAGCAAGAAGCTCTTGTACAACAAATAATGGTTTCCTAGTGATATAATGATTGGAGTATACTCAGTGCACAGCATATAAGCAAGAAGCATATAAACAAGACAGACACAGAAGCCCAGAAGCCCACTCTCAGAGGCAGAGTCAGATTCATTCCAACTTCTACTTTTGTGCTGGCTGGAGACATTCAGAGGAGGAGAGGCTGAAGCTGGCAGAGGCAAAGGACTAGCGGCAAGAGCTCTGGGAACCAAGAAGAGAGATAGGCCTCTAAGAAAGCTAAATGGGTCCAAGGAAGGAGACAATACTTGAAAGAGAAAATAAAGGAATTGGACTTTAATTCCTAGCTGCATTTGGGGTTAATACTCTGAACTGAAACAAAGGCTGCTCCGAGAAGACCCCCAAGAAACCTGCTCCCAGAGAACTTTATATTTTAGAGAAGAACATTACATGAATGGAGTGGTCAGAAGCAAAGCAAGTTTGAAGAGGGACAGGTAAAAGGAGAGAGAATAGAATAGAGGGAGAAATACACTTAGTAAACATAATTGTGAAAATAATTTGGAAGCAAGTTTCTATGATGAAGACTTCATTTCTTAAATGTACAGGGAATAGAGTCAAATTTACTTAGGGAATTGGGGAATGTCTAAATAAATTATGTAATGTGATTATGATGGAATGCTATTTCCATAAGAAATGATGAGCAAGACACACTCAGAAGAAAAAAAAAAACTACCACGACTTCCATGAGCTCCTGAAAAATGAAATGTACTGTGTAAAAATGATATCAATATTGTGGAATGATCAGCTGTAAATGACTTTGCTATTTTCAGCAATACAATAATCCAAAACTATTCTGAAGAATTTAAGATGAAAAATAAATGTTATCCATATGCAGAAAAAATATTTATCAAATTTCCTTAAATATTACATTATGTCTGAAGATATTTTCTTGGCTTTTGGGGGGAATGAGACAACTATTGTTTTCTTTCACAACATGAATTTTATGGAAATGTTTTGTATAACTTCACATGTGCCTTCTCAATGGTTGGGGGGAGACAACAGGAAAAATGTAAGAGAATCTGAAATTCAAAGTTTTAAAAATAAAAAATAAAAAATTGTTTTGTGATTACCTGGAGAAAATAAAATGTTAAATTTTCACAAAGTGAGCATGATATACAAATATTTCTAATGTAAAAATAAAACATATTAACAAGTTATTAAAAAAGCAAAAATCAGCATAAATAATGGTTACCAAAAGCAAGGCTTAAAACATAGTAAATATTCAAATGTGTCTGTTTTCTTAATTGTATTTCCAAATAAAATCATTGAAGACAAAGAAAGGCTAGATCCTTTCTAAGAAAGATCAAAACTTGTCTAGATCCAGAAGAAAATCCTTGAAATACATAAAAACTCTTGACCATTTCCTTATAGGAAATCTTAAAAATGCTGTGAATAGGACAGACCTTTAAAACTATCAGGGAAGTAATGGATAAATATGTAAGTCACTAAATCTTTGTAAATATCATACACACATATGTGTTTTTGATATGTTTAATAAAACATAGATATATATCTATGATAGATGATAGTTAGCTAGATGTATAGATAGCATAAATCATTCTTCTTTACTTCCTAAGGATTCATAATTGTATAGTCATTGACATATATTGCATAGATAAACCAGTTGAGCCAGACAATGAAATAAATTTTATTCCCAGGCATCATTTTGATTTTAGGCATTTTTATTTTTTTTGACTCTTTGTGACCCTACTCATAGTTTTCTTGGCAGAGATATCTGGATCATTTGCCATTTCCTTCTCTAGCTCATTTTACAGATGAAAAAATAGAAATGAGCAGAGTTAAGTGAATTTTCTAGGGTCACAAAGGTAGTTAAATATTTAAGATCAGATTTGAATGCAGAAAAATGAGCCTTCCTGATCCAAAAATGGCACGTTATAGTGCTGCCCTGTCCCAGGTGTAGTACCAGTCCTATAATTACACACATTTGAACTAACACCATATATTTGTCTGTCAAGTATAATGCTAGATTTCATATCTTTTCCTCATATCTTCATAATTTCCCCATGAAAATTCAAATTGCAACAACTGGCATGGTGCAGGTTTACTGTCCAGGTTTCACAGGCATACAACAATGAATCCAGCACAATGGCTCTATAGATCTTCAATCTGGTAGGTGAGCTAATGCCTCTTTGCATATACACTTTCCTTCAGAGTCTCTGAAAACATTAAGATAGCTCAAACTCAATATCAACATGGACATCTCTATATAACTATATATCTATATCTATATATACTTAATGTATACTATATATAATACTTTGATTATATCAAGTATATATATACATATATACTACTTTGATTATATCAAGTATATATATACATATATACTTTATATATACTATCTATAATACTTTGATTATATCAAATATTTTTGCCCACCTGCATTTTTGATTTCCTTCACAAGTTAATTGTACAATGTTTCAGAGTCTGATTCTTTTTGTACAGCAAAATAACAGTTTGGTCATGTATACTTATTGTGTATCTAATTTATATTTTAATATATTTAACATCTACTGGTCATCCTGCCATCTGGGGGAGGGGGGAGGGGGTAAGAGGTGAAAAATTAGAACAAGAGGTTTGACAATTGTTAATGCTGTAAAGTTGCCCATACATATAACCTGTAAATAAAAGGCTATTAAAAAAATAAAAAAAGGATATGAACAGACAATTTTCAAATGAAGACATTGAAACTATTTCTATCCATATGAAAAGATGCTTCAAGTCATTAGTAATCAGAGAAATGCAAATTAAGACATCTCTGAGATACCTCTACACACCTCTCAGATTGGCTAGGATGATGGGAAAAGATAATGCTGAATGTTGGAGGGGATATAGGAAAACAGGGACACTAATACATTGGTGGAATTGTGAATACATCCAGCTATTTTGGAGAGTGATTTGGAACTATGCTCAAAATGTTGTCAAACTATGCATACCTTTTGATCCAGTAATGATATTACTGGGCTTATATCTCAAAGAGATCTTAAATAAGGGAAAGGGACCTGTATGTGCCATCAATGAGATGAACCAAATCAGCTCCATTTGTTCAGTAATGAATAGAACCAGCTACACCCAGCAAAAGAAGTCTGGGAAATGAGTTTGAACCACTACATAGCATTCCCAAACCCTCTAGTTTTGTCTGCCTGCATTTTTGATTTCCTTCACAGGCTAATTGTACATTATTTCAAAGCCCGATTTTTCTTGTTCAGCAAAACAACTGTATGGATATGTATACATATATTGTATTTAACATATACCTTAACATATTTAACATGTATTGGTCTACCTGCCATCTGGGGGAGGGGTAGGGGGAAGGAGGAGAAAATTGGAACAAACAGTTTTGCAGTTGTCAGTGCTGAAATATTACCCATGCATATAAATCTTTTAAATAAAAAAGTTATAATAAAAATAAATAAAAAATTAAAAAAAAGTAATTGTATGACAAGGGACAACATGGATCAGGGCTACTCAGCATGGCATACCTTCATCATAGAAGATGCTATGCTCTATAAGCAAAAAATACCTTAAATAATACAGAAGAAACATAAGATGTAAAAGCTAGAGAATGTGCCCTCAACATTCATAGGGACTATTTGTATGTGACTTGTAGTAGAGCATTCTGAGCCATATGGGTCTGATTAGTCATAGTCAGATACAATAACTTGACTCTAAAATAGTGATATCATTTTTATCCTCTTCAAGAACAAAGAACAACAACCACAGAATAATTCAGAAAACTTTCGTTTGTCCCTTAATTCCTTTGGTGGCTTTTTCCATTTGCATCATCTCCAACATCTCCTTAGTTTTGCAAAACATCTTTTTTTCCATTTCAATTTTTTCTTCTTCTGTCATATTTAGAAAGCATCTAGCACTACATTTTCTTATAGCACTATTGTTTGGAGAAAGGGCTAGTTAGGAAATAGTTCTTAACCTCTGAATTATCACATAATTTATAAACTTCATTCACCTGTGAGTACAATAGAATACAGAGTACTTAGGGAATGCATAAACCAAAAAATCATTGTGAGCATGTAAAAAGTGTAATATTTTCTGAAATTGTTTGATTTTGACTGATTATTTTGGAGATTTACATAAGAAAATATATTAAACCAGTAGGGAATATTTAAACAATCATAAAATTAATAGAAAATATTGAATTTAACACATACATATAATACATGTATACAAACATAATATACATGTATTTTACTACATATACATATATATTATGTGTGTATACATAAACGCAATGTATGTATTTATATATCTACATAATTAAAGCATTCACATCTAAATATAATCTATATGTAAATCTATATTTCTGCATAAAAAACACACACAAAATAGATTTTCTTTAAGTGTCCAAAGTTCAGGTAGATTCTACGTAGCAAGCTGATTAGTTTCTCAATGTTTCAGGCAATACTCCAGGAGCATTCAAATTTCAGAAAAGTTGCCAACCTATTAATAGCTTCAGTTTTTCACTGGAGGACCTCTAGACAAATGAATCAAGGTGCTACTCTTATTTTAAGTATTTTAGATAAGTAAAGGTTATCAGATAACCAAAAAGAATAATATATTTGAAAATAAAACTAATAGACATTTATGCATGTTTATACATTCATATACATATAATACATGTTATATTTGAAGAAGTGAATTTTTAAAGAGTAGTTCTTTGACTTGACACAGTGTATTCTTTTAAAAGAAAAAAACTCTAGTTCTACTAGAAAAAAAAAGGAAAAAAGGAAAAAAGAAAGATTAGGAAAGGGGATAAAAAAGAGAAAGCATACAGAAAGAAAATTTTGTGTTGGTCAGACACACACACACACACACACACACACACAAACACATACAGATGCTATGGACAGTGGACATCTATGACAAAAATCAGTTTTCTTGTGATTTAATCAGCCAATCATGTGTTCCTTATATCTTAAAGCAAGGAACCAAAAGGTATTTCTATACCATGTGAGAATGTATCCCTCATCTATTTCCAATTAAAGTCTATTGGCCCTATAATTTAATCTGCTTAATTAGAAAATTCATGAAATTGACCAGGTATTTCCTTGATCCAAACTGCTTATAAGTAAAGCATGTTTACTCCCATTCAGCTTTTGCTTTTCTAAAATCCCTTAAGCTCCTATCTTGATCTAGCACTACTCCTGAATTATATCACAGAAGATTTTGAGACCTATAACTTTCAGATATGAATTCCTCAAATCAGGGTAAAAGGAAATGAATTCATACTAAGTGTGTCATAATATATATTTTATTCTATCTATTAGAAAAGGAATATAATGTATAAATAAAGTATGACAAAAAATAAGGCTGTCTTCATTGCTTTGACATCCTGCCTCACATATTTACAGCCTGGACATTTGAGTTATATAATGAAGTGAAAAGAGTTACTATATGGGAACTAAATATTTTTGAGACAAAATGTGGTTATGTGGTCATTTAATTCTATAAATTAGAAAATACCATTATCTTCCCAGACATTTTCTCAGTAAACAAAGCACAGAAAGCATTGTCATTTAAATATCATTATCCTTACTAATCTAAGTCATTATCCCTCTAGCTTATTCATTTGAATAGGTATAGCCTGTTTATTTTGGCAGAGGCAAATAAATGACATGGAAGACAGATGAATCAATAACGTGCACAAAGGTTTTTAGAAAGCTCACAAAACTATTAGGAGATTTAGGCCTTTTCAACCTTAGGATAAAAACATCATTTATTTTCCCCTTCACTAAATAACTTCACTGTGCTTTACCTTGTGCAGTAATATGGCTGAATAAGCTAAGCAGAAGTTATTACCCAGAGTTTAGGAATATATTATATATATATGTATATACACACATGAATACACATGTGTATATATAATGTATATATGCATATATGCATGAATGTGTATATAATGCATCTCTCGCTGTATCTCTATCTTTCTGTCTCTCTCTCTCTTCTCTTTCTCCCTCTCTCTTTGTCACTCACTCTTTCTCCTTTTGGCTAGCAAAAAATTAATAATGGGGAGAAAAAGACTCTAAAAAAGTACTCTAAAAAATTTCAAAATCTGGGGAAGAAGGCCAGAAATGATATTTTGGGGACTTAGTTGGGATTATAATGTCTAGGATACCCTCACCTCTTCTATGTGGAAAGATATGGTATATATCTGCTTTATATTATGATTGTTTTATTTTAAACATTTAATATATGTATATATATATAAATGAAAATAAGTTTAAATATTAATTATCTTTGAAGAGATTTGTTAACAATATTGCACTTAGTGATTCCAATATTCTTGTGATGAAAAAAGCCATCCACATGCAGAGGAATATGAAAACTGAATGTGGATCATATTATAATAATTTCACTTTTTTATTGTTGTCATTTGCTTACTTTTTTTCTTTTTCATTTTTTCCCTTTTTATCTCTTTTTTTTTGCACAGCATTATAAATTTGAAAATATGTTTACAAGAACTGTACATGTTTAACTGATATTGTATTTCTTGCTGTCTAGGGGAAGGAGTAGGGAGAGAGAAAAATTTGGAACACAAAGTTTTACAAGAGTGAATATTTAAAACTATCTTTGCATGTACTTTAAATATTGTTATTATTTATTTAAAAGGAAATATTATTATACTTGAAACTTAATAGCATATAGATGTTCTTTAAGTGCTCAAAGTTCAGGTAGATTCTACTTTACAAGCTGATTACTCTCTCAAAGCTACCAATTTATTAGTACTTTCAGTTTTCCTCATTGGGAGTTCTCTAGGCCAATGAATCAAAGAACCAGTCATATTTCAAGTGATTTAGTACATAGAATTCAGATAATCAAAATGAATACTATATTTGAAAATAAAACATATAGACATGTATGCATGTTTATACATATACACATATTTTGTATATATTATATTTAAAGAACAAGTAAATGCCATCTAAATGTTCATTCATTATCATGAATAAATAATATTGACATTATAGATGTAGCTCTCTTTTTCTCTTGTGACTTAATATATTATTAATCACAATAAAATATATAGTCATTCAAAAATAATATGGAAAATAAGTCATATTATGTCATTATTTATTTGGTCTATTAAGTCAAGAAGCTTATTAAGAGTTTGCAATGTGTCATGAACTGTGTTGATTTCCACAAATGTAAATAAAGGTAAAAATATGATCTCTGCCCTCAAAACCTTACATGATTATGGGGAATACAATATTTAAGTATTCAAGTAAGTATGAATAAGTGAATATTCATACTTACTTGAATATATATATATAGAGAGAGAGGAAAGGGACTGCTGATAATTGTTGGAATTCTTACAAAGTGTTAACTCAATAGAGTTGATAGAGACAATAATTATCTAATTTAGCATGATTCAGTATGATTGATCTGATCCTACAGGGAGATATTATGGGCCAGAACTTGAAACAAGGTACTAAGTGGAACTGAGGAGACAATGTTAAAATCTAGATTAGCATTGGTTTAATCATACAACAAATAATGGTTTCCCAATGTTAATGCTTGGTGTGTACTCAGTGAACAGCATATAAGCAAGAAGCACTCAGGGACAGAGACAGAGCACTCTGGGAGATACAGAAGCCCACAAGCCCACTCTCGGAGGCAGAGTCAGATTCATTCCATCTTCCACCTTTGTGCCAGCTGGAGGCTGAAGAAAGCAGAGGCAGAAGCAAAGGACAAGCTGCAGGAGCTCTTGGAATCAAGGAAGGAGAAAATAAACGTTTGGATTTTATCAGCTGGCTGTATTTGCGGTGATTATTACTCTGAAATTACTCCAGAGACCCTCCCCAAGAAACCTGCTCTCACAGAGAATGATGATATTATAAAAAAGAAGACAACACCACAGATAAAGATGGTAGTATGAACTGCAAAAAGATCTCCTTCATAAGGTGACATTGAATTGAAATCCTGAATGAATCCAGAAAAAGTAACATTTAAAAGTGAACAGAGAGTTATTGTAAATTTGGGGAGCAGCTAGTGCAAAAATATGGAATCCAGTTATCTGATGTTTTACATGAATAACAGCAAGTAGAGAAGTGTAGCTAAAGTGTAAGACTACAAAGTTTGGAAGAAGCAAGTTTGGGAAGTCATGTATATGCCAAACATGAAATTAATATGTAATCTTAGAGTAATAGGAACCATCAAAGTTTATTTAGTAGTGGTGTAACTTGATCAGATCTGTATTTAAAAATAAAAATCACTTTGGCAACTGAATGTAGTATGCATAAGAGTGGGGATAGGCTTGAGACTGGAGGAGGGAACAAAGGTATGAAGCCAGCTATGGAGGAATGAGAGTCTGAATTAGGATGCCAACAGTGTGGTTTTAGAGATGTGGACATATTAAGTCAAAATAACAAGAGTTGGCAACATACCAGGTACATTAAGTAAGTGAGAGTGTAAAGTTAAGGCAGACAAAGTTTACAAGCCTTATGTACCACCTACAATAATAGGAATGTTAGTAAATGATTTGGGAGGAAAATATTGGCCTATGACATATATATCAATATACACATATATACATCTATACAAATACATACATATATATGCATAACATGTGTATGTGTATGTGATAGTAATGTGTGTGTATATACATATATATATATATATATGTATATACACACATGTGTGTGTTTATAGATACATATTTTGTGGATCTGAATAGTTACTCAGATAACTTACAATATATTCAAAGTTTCATGACCAATAGTATACAGTTACTCAAATAACTTTCAATGGATTCAGAGTTTTATGACCAATAGGATGTAAAACACTGTTGTTCTCAAACTGTGTTGTTTAGCAATTAAGGAGACACAAGTTCCAAGCTATCAGAAAAAAAAAATATTAAAGGAAAGATTAATTTGTTTGATTAAATTAAAAATTTTAACAAAAGGCAAAATACATCATTAAGAGTAGATTTTAAAAGTATGTATGACAAATATTCAATAGGTTTGGAAAACATTGTATTACTCAGTAGTTGAAGGCTAAACAGTATTTGCAACTCAAGTTGCAGTTCATTTAGAACCTTCTAAGACACAGAGGCTGTGATATCAAGATGAAATACAGAAAGAATTGAGATCAAGAAATATTGTGATATGGAGAGAGATTCTCCAGAAAGATACAGATAAAAAGATGATTAAGTAGATAGACAGACAGATAGACAGATAGATATGTAGACAGCTAGAGACAAAATACAAAATGTATTTTATACATGTATATGTGTATATGTATACATATGGATGTGTTTATAAAATAAAAGGATGCAGATACAAATGTAGATATGGATATAGAAATATGCATATAGATAGAGTTATAATGAGAGAAGTAATACTAGATTCATGGTTTCAAAGTGTTAAACATTTTTCTCCCTTTCCTTTCTTGCTCTGTTCATCTTTCAATTGTCAAGCACAAAACATAAGGTTCTTTATAGCAATGGGAAAGTAAGACACAATTAACTTCCCTATAAACCTTTGCTGTAGTGGACATAGAGGTCATATATAGTCATTCATATTTGACAAGCATGCAGCAAAGCTGCACATGATTTGGGGAATTTTGCTCCTCTGAAAATGCTAGGTTATATTATAGCTATTTTTACTGCTCTCATTTACCTTATTTTTATTGTCTTCACTCTACTCTCTCAGGTGTTGCTTCTGAAAGCTACTCTTCTGGAATGTGTTCTTCAGAGATCTATTATGATGGTTTTGCTGGGCTCTTTTAGGAAAAACAGACAGCTTTACACTACAACCAGCAGAATTTCTCCTATCCCACTCCATCTCCTTCACACACACACACACACACACACACACACACACAGAGTCCACTTTTTTTCTCCCTAGAATTTTGGTTCAAAAAACTCACATCAAGCTCTTTAGAAAAAAAAGCAAATGGTATTTTAAGGAGCCTTTGCCTTCATTATAAACTGCATGCATCCATTATTGGTAAAAAGATAAGCTTTATCAGAGATCCTAGCTTGTGAAGGCTAACCAGTACATGTCCTAAATTTATACCTCCATAGGTCAGTCAATAATCTAGACAGTAGCAATTACCCAATAACCACAATCTCTCTTAATTCTGAATTCTCTCATATTTTTAGAAATTTCTCCCAAGATACTAAAGTTACAGGTAGAGTATACCAAGGAGGCAAAAACACTTTGCTTTGCTCACTACTAAGTGAAGTTCTGATCTTTCCATGTGTAAACACTACAGACTCTTAAAAGGATTAAGTTTGAAAGAAGTTTGAACCCTCACCTTTAGATAAAGATGATTAATTAGGTTGATAGATGATAAGTGAATAGATAGATGGACAGAGAGATATTTAGATGATAGATTAGGATGAGGGAAGGAAACTGACAGTAAAGAAAATAAAGTGCATGGGGCAGCTAGGTAGTGCAGTGGATAGAGCACCAACTGTGAAGTCAGGAGGACCTGAGTTCAAATATAACCTTCAGTCTTCTAAAAACAAATGATGCTGGAAAATTTCTTTAAGTTATAATTCTGTGTCCCAATAGTCTTACAGCTCCATGAATCATAGCCTTCCTAGCTATGTGACCTTGGGCAAGTCACTTAACCCCAATTACCTCAGCAAAAAAAAAAAAAAAAAAAAAAAAAAAATGAGATGTGCAAAAATGTAGCTGAACTGGGGCAATTAAAGACAGGAGGCTCATATGATAGGTAATAATGTATGCATTGTCAAAGTAAGAAAGGACAGTAGATGTATAGAATCATAGATTTTATCAAGAGAACGAGTATTTTGGATACAAAGTACCCAGGGATAGTGAATTGGACCTAAAATAAAGCATGAGGCAATTGGGTTGGATTGCTTATAGAACATTTCTCAATCCTTTTATTAATGTTGCCATTTTCCAGCCACATTTGCACTGTTGCTTTGCAAATTTATTTATTTTTGTTTGATTGTTGTTGTTGGTTTTGTTTTTTTTGCAAAGATATTGGGCTGATTAGTCATTTTTTTCCCACAATTTTAAAGACCTACATTTTTTTTTTACCCTGAAGCAAATACTGATCTTTTTACCACTAATATGCCTCCAGTGCTTCCTTCTGGCTATGATTCATGGAGCTGTAGGATTATTGGGACACAGAATTATAACTTAAAGAAATTTTCCGGCATCATTTTTTTTTTTAGAAGACTGAATAACAAATGTAATAATCACTGAAAAATCACTAGAGAAGCACATGTTAAGTGTGAAAAGATCTCAATATATTACTAAGAAAAAATTGTATAGGGAAAGTAGAGTAATATGTCATCATAAAGATATTTAAAGATTTGCATAAAGAAAGGATGAGCTAGATCAAGTACTCTGCTGTGATTAATAATGTTAAAAGATAATGAAAATATTACTAAAATATTACATTCATCCTCAAAAATAACCTATAGAAGGAAATGGATAGGTACCACACAGGACAATAGAAAATGGATAAATTGCGATTTGCATGAGTAGAGGAAGCATCCCCAACTGTGAAGTTGAAATGAATCCATAGACACATTAGAGTATTATTTGATGTAAAAAAAAAAAAAAAAAAAACTAGTCTCTATATAAGTGACACAGAAACTTGTGGAGGCCGTATTAATATTGAACACTAATGTCAGGAGAATTGGAATACAGTCAAAGAGCAAATAAAATCCATAACATAGACACTGGATTAAACTAGTATTTCCCAAATTAATTCTACAATACAGCATTGTATTACTTTCATTATCAATCAGCAAGCACCTCATATATCTATGGTACTATATTAAGCATTTAAAAGATAAGAATAAGAATAAAATAGTCCTTTTTGAATTTATATTCTCTCATATTTATGAATTAAAGCATTCTTGTTATAGAATACTATTCAATATAAAACATTTTAGTTTATAAAATTATACAATACAAATATTAAAGTTCTACATATTTAGCTAATATTGTCATAATAGATAAAAATTTGTAATAAAGATAATGGCAATTATTATTATATAAATTTCAATGCTAGGAATTACTTCAAAAATACACATCAAAAATAAAAAAAAAAACAACTATTTTCATAGTAAGAAAAAATGATATCTGTGCTTTTATGGTTGTGTGGTTCAAGGGGTATATTACTAATAACATTGAAATTTTCTATTGGAACTCATATTTCCACTCAGAGAGCAAAATTTCCAATGAACATAGTCTGAGAAATGCTTATGTAACTTTCTTTCTACTTTTGTTTTTGTAAAACTCTGTGGAAGTCTTTTATGTATTTCCATATCATAATATTCCATTCTATAATCAATTCATAGATGTCAAATGGATGTAATTTGTCTGTGGAAAGAACTTTAAAATTTAACAATTTTTGCTCCTCCTATTTTATACCATTAAGCTTAAAAGAATTAAATTTGGCATCTAGTCTTTTTTTTTTTTTTAATTAATCCATTAAGATTTTTTTTTAGATTTTAGTATATGTTGATTTTGCTAAGCAAGTAGGTAGAATTTTCTTAAATTCATCTTGGCAAACATTCCATTTGTAAACTAGTAAAACATGTATGAGCTTTTAAGACTTGGATCTTGTGAATTATATTGCTTTTGACAATTTTTGTTTATAGTTCATCTACAAAATGAAGATATATGACTTTATTTTAGCAAAATTAACTCATAGTATTTTTGTTCTCTTTCAGATACTTCCTTTGGTATCTCAAGTTTTAAACCATGGTTAATAATTATAGAATCTTTGATGAAACTAGATAGTTCTAAGTGAACTAATTCATTTTGCTGTTCTACAAGCTTTCATCAATCACAATAATATTTCTTTATGTATTTTAATTAGAATTTTAATAAAACAATATAAATTTAAAAATTAAATAAAACAGAAGTAGGGACCCTTGCAAAATGACTTACAGAATGAAGCACTACAGAATGAAGTGGAACTATTTTTGACTTGTCAATTTAAAAGAATAGTTTTAAAGAGTCATAACTAAAATTGTAACTTCAATAAGTTGCCATGACATTTTCTTCCAGTTTTGTAAGGAAAAAATCTGCAATGCTATGAAAAAAGTGTAGTATTTCAAGGCTCCCAGTAGAATATTTTATTTACTAAGTTTTCTTTTTTAACTCATGAGATAGAAAGTGAGAGTATGAAATCTTCTAATTCATTTATACTTGTTCCTCAAGTAAAAATGCACGTATTCAGAGTCAGCATATCCTCATTATCATCCTACCTGATCCTGTGTGAAATAAATATTTGTGGGAAAACATAAAAACAATGAGGAGGAGGTAACTGGAATGCTATTTATTTCTTTAAAGAGCACAATAAAATAAGCTTGAACAGCTGTGCATTTATATACAAGTTTTCAGACTTATGCTGTGGAAAACCATCTGGATTATAAATTGAAATTTTGCACTTTAAATTTAAAATATGAAACTGATACCACATTTCAGACTAGTCTAATTTTCTAATAACCCATCACCCCCATTAAAATGTACACTACTAAGAGTCCAGAGATTATCTTGCTGTTTTGTTGCTTGCACAGTATCTCTAGAGGTTAATATTATAGCATGATACGCAGTAAGTGCTTCACAGATATCCTGCCTACTGGTTTGTCTGTCTCTGCTATCTCTTTTTGTCTCTATCTATCAACCTTTGTCTCTTTATCTCTCTGTTCACATATGGTTTTTAATCTTTTATTGTTTCCTTTCAATTTCATTCTATTGCTATTTTTGGTCAGAATCATACTTTTTTTTTTTTTTTTTTGTTAAGTGGGATACTAGTAGTTATATTAGCTTTATTTTAAATATGTAATCAAGTGAGGTCACTTTGATTTGCTCACATCCTTGGATGTGAAACCATAGGAAACTAATTAAACCTCACCGAGCTCATCTCTGAAATAGGAGTAAAAAACTTTCTATTACTTACATCATAGAATTGATTTTAGGAAAGAACCCTAAAGAAGTTTAAAAACCAAATATATTTGACAACATTGCTGTTACTACAATTGTTATGATGATGACTGTCATGTAACCTAAAGTAAATATGAAAGAACATTGAAAAAGATCAGTGTTAGAAGAAATCAGAGCAACTATGAAGCATATTCATTTCATCCTTTCTCTGTCATCCCCATCCTCACCTATTTCCAATCTTTCCTTCCCTTCTAGCTCATTCCTTATTGCCTACAAACATGCCTCTTCCTGTAAACTGAAAAAAAACAAAACAAAACAAAACAACAACTACATTTGATCCTTCCCTTCCTGCTAACTAAAGTTTTCTATCTTTGCTGTCCTTAGTAGTTACACTTTTCAAAAGGACTGTTACGATAATACGTTTCAATTTTTCTCTCATTCTCTTAAAATCTGGCCTCTGATCTTACTATTCCACTGATACTGGCCTCAATCAAGTCATTAATTATCTTTTAGTTGCCAAATTAGCGGAATTTTCTCAATCTTTATACTTGATCTGTCTCTTTCTATGCAACCTTTGATACTGTTGATCACAAATTTCCTCCTTGATATTTTTCTTTGTACGTATTTGGTAGGTTGATTTCTTCAGATTTTCCTGCTGCATGTCTTATTTATCCTTAAAAAGAAACAAGCCTATCATATTTGATCATCATATAGTTTTGATGTTGCTGTGTATAATGTTTTCGTGGTCTTGTTTGCTTTACTCAACATCAGTTCATTTAAATTTTTCCAGACCTTTCTAAAGTCACCATTTTTAATGCAGCAATAATATTTCATTGCTTCCATATAGCATAATTTATTAAACCATTTCCTAATTGAAGCCTGTCTACTTATTTTCCAATTCTTTGTTAAAAAAAAAAGAACTCCTACAAACATTTTTGTACATATATATCCTTGTCCTTCTTTTGTGATTTCTTTGGGATACAGACATGGCAGAATCACTGCTGGATTGAAGGTATGCACATATTTATAGATTTTGGGGCATAGTTTCAAATTGTTGGATCATTTCACAACTCCACCAACAATTCATTTGTGTCAGTTTTCCCACATCCTTTCCAGCATTTATTATCTTACCCAACCTGAAAGGTGAGGTGGTACCTCAGAGTTGTGTTAATTTGCATTTTTGTAAGTAATAGTGATTTAAAACATTTTATATGATTACAGATGGGTTTAATTTCTTCATCTGAAAATTCTTGTTAATATCTTTTTTTAATCAATTTTATCAGTTGGGGAATGACTTGTATTCTTATAAATTTGACTCATTGAGGACTTTATTAGAAACACTGGCTCTAAATTTTCCCTTCTTTCTTTCTTCTTCCCTTCTAATTTTGGTTATGTTGGTTTTGTTTGTGTAAAATCTTTTTAATTAAATATAATCAAAATTATCTATTTTAATTTTATAATGCATATTTTGAAACGTATCTTTTCTCCCCTTTCTTTTTACTGAGTTCCAATTTTTCATCTCTTACAGTCTTTCTGACATCACAATCTGAATGGCCAATGCCTATCTTCAATTCAATATGTAGAAAAGATAACTCATTATGTTTCCCTCTAAATTTGTCCATTCCTTGCTTCTTTGTGATGGTGAATATAATACTATTCTGTAAGTACCACAGCCTCACAAGCTTAGAGTCATCCTGGCTTTCTCAGTATATCCTGCACATCCAATTTGTTGACAAAATATTTTTGAGTTCATCTTTGCAACATTTCTTGAACATATCTCCTTTTTCTATTCTGACACTACCACCACATTAATACAAAAAACAATCACTTTATTCTCTGTCTGTCTGTCTGTCTGTCTCTTTCTCTCTCTCTCTCTCTCTCTCTCTCTCTCTCTCTCTCTATATATATATATATATATATATATATATATGTATGTATGTATGTATCTTGCTTCACATATATGTTTGGTTATCTTCTTAATTAAATTATAATCTCCTTGAAGATAGGTATTATCTTTTACCTTTGTATTCCCCAATACTTAATAAAGGTCTGGCACATAGTAAGTACTTAATGTTTTTAAATGAATAGAACAACTTTTTCACATTAATATGGAGGTAATTTATAATAATGAATAAATAAATTTGAAAATGAAGTGCCTACTGCAATTAGTTTCTCCTCTTAGAGAGGCAGCTAAATAGTAGAGTAGAGAGTAGAGAGAATGCTGCCCCAAATTTAAGAAGACCAATCCTGAGATCAAATGGGTCTTCAGACACTTACTATACATAAGACCCTGGGAAAGTGACTTAACCTTATTTATGTCATTTTTGTTATCTCTAAATGAGCTGGAGAAGAAAATGGCAAACTATTCTAGTACCTTAGCAAAGAAAATCTCAAACGGCATCAGGTAGAGAGAAAAATGATGGATAAATGACAGGCTAGCAACTTTATTCTGAGGAAGAAATATACTTTATATCATCTTCACACTAGAATTAATGTGAATAATTCTCTACTTCAGCATGTTATCTGCCTCACAATGTCTTACTGAAGAATCATTTGTGATAATGAATATTTTGTGTTTTTGAAAAAATATTGTGGGCCTCAGTTTATACCACTATTTGCTTACATTTTCAATTGTAAATTATATATTTGGGTTGTATTACATTATTCTCTCATTAATGGAGTTTCTAAATTCTATGACTGAATAATTTCATCTACTTTTCTATTTTGCTTCTTCTATTTCTTAGAATCAAAAAATTTAGGGACACTTTTTAAAATTGTCTTCTATTCTTCCATTATCAATAATTATCCTTTAATGGTCTAGAAAGTGCAAGTCTTAGTCTCTCATTTGGTTGCTTTGTATGATTTTGTAAAATATTGTAAGAGGCATGCTGCAAATATATATATATATTAGACAGATTGTACTCTGCTGTATTGTTTTCACAACATATGTCTAGATAATTGAAATCTCTCATTATATCTAGACCCAGCGATTTAAAGAATTGTCTTAGATCCCAGGAAAGCTACCTATTCTTCCTGAGACAGAATTTACATTACATCATGTTAAGCTCTTCATGGATTTACAAAAATTGTATTTATTAATTCAGGAACAATATTTTTGACATTCTTTGTCTAATAATTTTAAGAAGCTAAATTAAAGATTTTCAAACAATCATAAATGAACCTCCAACTCAGTAAAGAAGAAGAAAGTGTCAAGAAAGAAATGAGGACAAAAGTGAAGGAGCCAATTCTTAATAAATTATTTATTTGGCATTCTATTTTCCCCAATTTTATGTAAAATAATTTTTAACATTTATTTTTAAAATTCCAAGATCCAAATTTTCTCCTTTCCTTCTCATCCTCATAAATGAGAAGGCAAAAAAATTGTTACATGTCATGTGGACATGACTTCTTTATATATTAATCAATTTCTTTTTCTCCTTTTTTAAAATTATATTTATTAAAGCTTTTTAATTTCCACAAGATATGCATGGATAATTTTTCCAAATTGACCCTGGCAAATCCTTGCATTCCAATTTCACTTTCCCCTTTTTCACAGCCTCTCCCTGAGATAGCAAATAATCCAAAATATATTAAATCCAATATACACATACATATTTGTATAATTATCTTGTTGCACAAGAAAAATCAAATCAAATGAAAAAAAAATGAGAAAAAGAAAAAAAAAACGAAAGCACATAACAACAAAAATGGTGAGAAGGCTATATTGTGATCCACATTCAGTTCCCACAGTGCTCTCTCTGGATGTAAATGGTCTCATCATCACAAGATCATTGGAACTGGTTAGAATCATCTCATTTTTGATAAGAGCCAAGTCCATCAGAATGGATCATCATATACTCTTCTTGTTGCCATGTAAAATTATCTCTTGGTTCTGTTCATTTCACTTAGCACCAGTTTTTCTGATCTCTCTCCAGGCCTCTCTGAAATCATCCTGCTGATTGTTTCTTATAGAACAGTTATATCCCATAACATAAATATGTCGTAACTTATTCAACCATTCTCTAACTAATGGGCAGTCACTCAGTTTCCAGTTTCTTGCCACTCCAAAAAGGGCTGCCACAAACATTTTTGCATGTGTGGAATCCTTTCCCTGCTTTCAGATCTCTTTGGGAGAAACATTGCTGGATCAAAGGGTATGCTTAGTTTGATAGTCCTTTGGGCATAGTGCCAAATTTCTCTACAGCATGGTTGGATCAAAAATGTACAGTAACAATAATAACAATGTATTAGTGTCATAGTTTTCTCACATCCTCTCCAATATGGATTTAAGGAGATGCTATTGACTATTTTAAAGTAAAGTCCATTTATTTCTATAATCTCTAGTCTTTTTAATAGGAATGGATGTTGGATTTTATCAAATAATTTTCTGTATCTGTTGAGATAATTCATAGGATTTTTGTTAGTTTGCTTATTTATATAGTCAATTATTCTAATTGTTCCCTAGTACTGAACCAGCTCTTATTCCTGGTATAAAATCCACTTGATCATAGAGTATTATCCTAGAGATGACCTTTTATAATCTCTTTGCTAATATTTTATTTTAGATTTTTGCATCATTAGGGAATTTGGTTTATAATTTTCTTTCCCTTTTTCACCCTAACTGATTGAGCATATCTTTCTCCTAAAAGGAACTTTGTAGAACTCCTTATTTCCCTATTATTTTAAAATGGTTTGTACAGAATTATGGAATTAATTGTTCTTCAAATATTTGGAAGAATTAACATGTAAATCCATCTGGTTACTTGTGTGTTCCTTTCTCCTTTAAGATCTCTTTGGGATATAAGCCTAGTAGAAACACTGTTGATTCAAAGGGTATGCACAATTTGATAACTTTTTGAACATAATTCCAAATTGCTGGTTCAAAGAGTATGCACAATTTGATAACTTTTTTAGCATAGTTCCAAATTGCTCTCCAAAATGGTTGGATCTGTTCACAATTCCACCAGCAATGTATCAGTGTCCCATTTCCCCCACATCCCCTCCAACATTCGTCATTGTTTTTTCCTTTCACCATAGCCAATCTGAGAGGTATCTAGATGGCATCTCAGAGTTGCTTAATTTGCATTTCTATGATCAATAGTCATTTGGAGCACCTTTTTATATGACTACAAATAGTTTCAATTTCTTCATCTAAAAATTGTCTTTTCATATTCTTTGACCATTTATCAGTTGGAGAATGGCTTGCATTATTATAAATTTGAGTCAATTCTCTATATATTTTAGAAATGAGACCTTTATCAGAATTTTTAAATGTAAAAATATTTTCCCAATTTATTGCTTCCCACCTAACCTTGTCTGCATTAGTCTTGTTTATACAAAAAACTTTTTAAACTTAATATAATCAAAGCCATCTATTTTGTGATCAATATTGATCTCTAGTTCTTCTTTGGTCACAAATTCCTTTCTTCTTCAAGAATCTGAGAGATAAACTATCCTATGTTCTTCTGATTTATTTATAATATCATTCTTTTTTTCCCCTAAGGTAATTGTAGTTAAGTGACTTGTACGGGGTCACACAGCTAGGAAGTGTTAAGTGTCTGAGGCTATATTTGAACTCAGGTCTTTCTGATTTCAGGGCTGGTACTCTATCCACTGTGGAACCTAGCTTCCACAATAATGCCATTCATTATTACAGATCATGAACCTATTTTGACCTTATCTTGATGTTATGTGTGAATCAATTCCTAGTTTCTGCCATACTAATTTTCTATTTTCCCAGTAGTTTTTGTCAAATAGTGAATTGTTATTCTAAAAGCTGAGATTTTTGGGTCTGTCAAACACTAGATTGCTATAGTCATTGACTATTTTGTTCTGTGAACCTAATTCATTCCACTAATCAACTTGTCTATTTCTTAGCCAGTACCAAATGGTTTTGATGGCCACTGCTTTATATTAGAGTTTTAGATCTGGTACAGCGAGGTCATCTTCATTTGCTTTTTTTTTTTTTTTAATTAATTCCCAAGAAATGCTTGACCTTTTGTTGTTCCAGATAAATTTTGTTATTATTTTTTCTAAGTGAGTAAAATAGTTTCCGGGGACCTTGATTTGTACAGCACTAAATAAATAGTTTAGTTTAGGGAATATTGTCTCCTTTATTAATTTACTTGACCTATCCAAGAGCATTTGATATTTTCCCAATTGTTTAGATCTAACTTTTTTGTGTGCAAAGTGTTTTGTACTTTTGCTCATATATTTTGTGACTTTCCCTTGGTAGATAGATTTCCCAAATATTTTATACTATTAACAGTTAATTTAAATGAAATTTCTCTGCATACCTCTTGCTGTTTGATGTTGTAAGAAATGTATAAAAATTCTGATGGTTTATTGGGATTTATTTTGTATTCTGCAACTTTATTAAAGCTGTGGATTATTTCTAATAGTTTTTTAGTTGATTCTCTTGGGTTCTCTAAGTATATTACCATATCAACTGCAAAGATTGATAACTTGGTTTCATCATTCCTACTCTAATTCTTTTAATCTCCTTTTCTTCTCTTATTATTACCAAAGCAAGCATTTCTGTAGTAATGATGATAATGGGCAACCTTGTTTCACCCTGATCTTATTGGGAATGGTTCCAATTTGTCCCCATTACATGTGATGCTTGCTGATGGTTTTAAATAGATGCTACTGATTATTTGAAGGAAAAGCCCATTTATTCCTCTACTTTCTAATGTTTTGTAATACTAATGGGTGTTGGATTTTATGAAATGCTTTTTCTGCACCTATTGAGATAATATTTATTCTTAATTTGGTTATTGATATAATCAATTATGCTAATAATTTTCCTAATATTGAACCATCCCTGCATTCCTGGTATAAATGCTACTTGGTAATGGTGAATTATCCTGGAAATGACTTTCTATAATTTCTTTGCTAATATTTTATTTAAGGTTTTTGCATCAATATATATTAGGGATCTATAATTTTTTTTTTGTTTTGTTTTTATCCTATCTTTTTAAGTATCAGTACCATGTCTATGACATAAAAAAAATTTGGTAGGAGTCCTTCATTCTCTAATTTTTTTTTTTCAAATAGTTATATAGTATTGGAGTTAATTGTTCTTTAAATGTTTAGTGGAATTCACATGTAAATCCATCTGGTCCTTGGGATTTTTTTCTTAGGGAGTTGATTAATAGGGAGTATTTAAGTAATTTATTTTCTCTTCTGTTAATTTGCATAATCTATATTTTTGTAGGTATTACTCCATATCACTTAAGACATAAAGTTGTGTAAAATAACTCCTAATTGTTGCTCTAATTACCTCTTCATTTGGTGGAAAATTCTCCCTTTTCATTTTTGAGATTAATAATTTTAATTTCTTCTTTCCTTTTTTTAATCAAATTAATTAAAGGTTTTTCTATTTTGTTGGTTTTGTTGTAAAACCAACTCTTAGTTTTATTTATTAATTCAATAGTTTTTAACTTATGATTTTGTTAATTTCTCCTTTTATTTTTTGGAATTTCACATTTGGTATTTGATTAAGGATTTTTAATTAGCTTTTTTCATAGCATTTTTAATTGCAAGTTCAATTCATTCATCTTCTCTTTCTCTATTTTATTCAAGTAAGCCCCTAAGGATATAAAATTTCCTCTTATTACCACTTTGGCTGCATCCCACAAATTTTAATATGATGTCTCATTGTTGTCATTATCTTGAGTGAAATTATTAATTGTATCTATAATTTGCTGTTGCATCCAATCATTCTTTAAGATGAGATTATTTAGTTTCCAATTACTTTTTGGTCTATTTGCCCCTAACTTTTTGTTGAATGTAATTTTTATTGTATCGGGATCTGAAAAGAAAGCATTTACTATTTTTGCCTACCTGCATTTAATTTTTAGGTCGTTATGTCCTAATACATGGTCAATTTTTGTATAGTTTCCATCAAGTGCTGAGAAGAAATTATATTCCTTTCTGTCTCCATTCAGTTGTCTCCAAAGATCTATCATACCTAATTTTTCTAATATCCTATTTACCTCTTTGATTTCTTTCTTATTTATTTTGTGGTTTGATTCATCTAATTCTGAGAGTGCAAGGTTGAGATCTCCTACTACTATAGTTTTGCTGTCTATTTCTTCTTGCAACTCTCTTAACTTCTTCTTTAGGAAGTTAGACGCTATACAACTTGGTGCATATTTGTTTAATATTGATATTGCTTCATTGTCTATACTACCCTTTAGCAACTTATAGTCTCCTTCCTCATCTCTTTTAATTAGATCAATTTTTGCTTTTGCTTGATCTTAGATAAGGATGGCTACCCCTGTTTTTTTGACTTCACCTGAAGCATAACAGATTCTGCTCCAGCCTTTTACCTTTACTCTGTATGTATCTCCCTGCTTTAAATGTGTTTCCTGTAAACAACATATTGTAGGCCTAGTTCTGACTTTTAATCCAGTGGTCTATCTACCTCTGCTTTATGGGAGAGTTCATCTCATTCACATCTATGGTTAAAATGACTAATTCTGTAATTTCCTGCCAGGAAATTATCCCCAGGTTATGCTTTTCTTTTACTTGCTCCCCCAATGCTCTTTCCCAGTTTTAAACTTATGTGCCCCACTTGTATCATGCTGTACTCACTCTTTAGGATCTCTCCCTCCCATCTTTGACTCTCTTCCCCTTTCTGGTACCCTTCCTTTATTATTCTTTTCCTTTTCCCTTTTCCTCTCCCACTTTGTAATGAGGGGAGAGAAGATTTTCTGTAAAACAAGTATGTCAATTATTTTCTCTTTGAGCCAACTCTGATGAGAGTAAGATTCACACAATGTTCCTCCCCCTCTCTAAATTCCCTCAGATATGATGCTTCCTTTGCCTCTTCATGGGATGTTGTTTCCCTCTTTTTATCCCCCCTTTCCCCCTTTTCTGACATTATCCCTTTTCCATTTCTACTTCTCTTTTTTTATGTTATGCCAGTGAAATCAAATTATACATGGAGTCTTTTTGTATATCCACAACAGACATACAATTCTCAAGAGTTCCTTTTACCTTTTCTGCTTCTCTTGAGTCCTATGGTTGTAGATCAATTTTTTTTTTTTTTTGTTTAGTTTTAGTTTTTTCCTTAGAAACAAATGGAATTCATCTGTTTCATTAAATACCCATCTTCTTCCCTAGAAGAAAATGCTCAGCTTAGCTGGGTAGTTTATTCTTGGCTGGATTCCAGGTTCTTTTGCCTTTCAGAATATCAGATCCAGGACATTTGATCCTTTAATGTGGAGGCAGCCAGATCTTGGGTGATTCTTATTGTGACACCTTGGTATTTGAATTGTTTTTTTCTGGCTGCTTGTAATATTTTTTCCTCAATCTGATAGTTCTGAAATTTGGCCACAATATTCCTTGGAATTTTTATTTTAGGGTCTTTTTCTGAAAGTGTTCGATGAATTCTTTCAATGTCTATTTTACCTTCTGATTCTATTACCTCTGGCCAGTTCTCTTTGATGATTTCCTGTAAAATAGTATCTAGGCTCTTTTTTACATCATAATTTTCGGAAAGTCCAATAATCCTCAGATTATCTCTCCTAGATCTATTTTCCAGGTCTGTCATTTTTCCAAGTACATATTTCATGTTTTTTGTCCAATTGATCATTTTTTTGGTTTTGCTTGACTGATTCTTGCTGTCTCAATGAATCAATGGTTTTTATTTGTCAATTCTGATTTTTAATGAGTTATTATCTTCATTAGCTTTTTTTTTTTTTTAACTGCTTTTTGTACATGTCCAATTGAGTTTTTTTAAATGAATTGTTTTCCTCTATGGAATTTTTTCCCCATTTCACTAATGTTTTTGTTTTTTTTTTTAGTGAATTCTTTGTCTTTTCCCATTCACAAATCCTACTTTCTAGTGAATACTTTATCTTGTCCAATTCACAAATCTTACTTTCCTGAGATTTTTTTTTTTTTTTTTTTACTTTTTCCAATTCACAAATTATGTTTCCCTGGACTTACTGGGAATTTTACTTTATCCAATTTATATTTCAGGAAGTTGTAACTTTCTTGCAAAGCTTCTCTTTCCTTTCCCCATTTTTCTTCTAACTCTCTTTTGAGACTTTTAATGGTCTCTTCTAGTAGAGTATTATATAAAGGGGGCCAGGTAACATTCTCCTTTGGGGTATTGTCTGAAGACTCTTTGCTATTATTCTTCTCTGGGTTACTAACCTACTCTTTTTCTGTATAGAAGCTATTGATTGTTCAGGGCAAAGGGGTTACCAGCTTTCTCTGCAAAGCAGGGAAAGATGTACATAGGCTTCAGGCAGCAAGATATAGGAGTGCTCTGGGTAAAAGTTTCCCAATCCCCTCCCTCTACCTACCTACTCCCTATCTACCTCTGCTTTATGGGAGAGTTCATCTCATTCACATCTATGGTTAAAATGACTAATTCTGTAATTTCCTGCCAGGAAATTATCCCCAGGTTTTGCTTTTCTTTTACTTGCTCCCCCCAATGCTCTTTCCCAGTTTTAAACTTATGTGCCCCACTTGTATCATGCTGTACTCCCTCTTTAGGATCCCTCCTTCCCATCTTTGACTCTCTTCCCCTCTCTGTTTTCCCAAACTGGAAGTGATTCAGCATGGCCGAGCTATGGAAGTGTCCAGTAGTGAATGTTGCTGTGTGGTTTAGCAACTGCACTAAGGCTAGAAACTAAGCTGTGAAAGTGTCTCTACTGGAGGCCAAAGCCCCCTGGGGGGCTGGCTGTAGGTATTAGCAGCTGACCAGCTAATGGCCCCACTCAGACTGGACGTGTCTCTGTCCCGAAGCAAGTCACACTGTGGCAGTTTTATTGCCCTTGACCAGGCTCCGCATTGTGCAGATTAGAGGCTGCCCCGGGGTGTGCCCCCCTGCCATGAAGGTTCGCAACTGCCTCAAGGAAAAGTCCCATACTGTGGGTTGGGGCTGCAAGATTGTGCTGTGATATGTGCTGTAACTTCCAGTTTGGGGTGTGTACAGCCAGACCCTATGAGGTTCTGGTGTTTTTTTAGAGTGGCTTTGATTTCTCTGCTGATCTACTATTTTGTAGAGCAATCAGTCTATACCAGTGTTGTCTCTGTAATTTTCTAACTACAGAGACCACTCCCACCTGGTCTGCACAATATGCTAGCCTCTAGTTCTCTCCCTGCTTGTGCTGATCTTCTCCCAGGCCCCTCAGGACAAACCTTTTCTGATGATATTCCAGATTATCTTTGGCTGGTGAGTTGTTGTACTTCTAGTCTTCATGGGTTTTACCAGTAAAGAGCTTTTTTTGAGGCTGAATTTAATGTTGGTCATGAGGGTATCAGAGAGCTTAGAAAGTTGCATATGCCTTCTCCACCATCTTGACTCCACTCCCTTCTTTTTCTTTTTAACAAATTCTATTTTTCTATGAGTTGTTTTACTTTTACATTTTGTCAAATCTATCTTTTAATGAGTTATATGACTTTTCCATTTCACTAAGTCTACTTTGTGTTGCCTTTTCCAAACCCTCTTTCAAAAATTTCATTCGCTTTCCCCATTTTTCTTCTAGATCTTTTTAAAGATCTTTTAAAATTTTTTTTCTAAGAGAATTTTGCATGATGAGGACCAATTTATATCCCCTTTTGGTGCTTTATCTGGAGATGATCTGCTTTTACTGTCCTCAGGGTTTGAAATCTGTTGTTTTTCACATAAAAACTATTTATGATCAGAGTTTTTTTTTTTTTTTTTTTTTTTTTTTTTTTTTTTTTTTTTTTTTGCTTTTTTATTCATTAAAAAAATGTTGAGATCCCTTTTAGGGCAAGATGGGTTATCCAAACTTCCTCTACTAGAAACAACAGCTGTGCTGGGTCAATGCTAGATGCACTGTGTCAGTGTTTGCTGACTTCCAGTGCTGGGTCGGCATGGCCAGGTTCCAAGATGTTGCCTTCATGCCTATACAAATGCTAGAGAATGAAAATGGATAAACTCACACAACCATTCTGATAGGGGTCCATTACAAATGCATGTTAAATAAGCTAAACTGGGACCTCAGGACTCCCTCATCAACTAACTATCCCACTCTCCACAGCAATACTTTCAAACCTCTCCTTTCTTCTTCAAACATACTATCACCCTCCTTTGTCTCTGCTTCTATCTAGGAGAAACTTTAATTTTACAGAAAAAAATGAGGTTTTTTTATTGTGATCTCCCTCTTCTTCCATTTTTCTCTTCTATCATTTAGGTGTCTTCTAACATTTTTTCCTAATCTGTTTCACTTGTTGGCATTAATCCTTACCACTAAGCCCTCCACTGCATCCTCCATTACTCAGATGATCTCATCTCATCCCATCCTATTTCAACTACTCCAACAGATTTCCTACTATGTCATTGTCTGTATTTCACTTATGTTTCTATTTGGTATTCGAGGCCATTCATAACCTAGTCACATTCTCCAATATTCTCACACTTTATTCCTTAATACCTACTCTTTGATTTAGTGATGTTAGTTTCCTGACTGTTCTAAGTACAAGACAATACATGTTCTAACTTTGGTCTGACTGTCCCCCATTTCAGAAATGTTTTTCTCACTTCAAATACTGACCATCATGACTTTTTTTTGAGACCCAATTAAAATTATATAAGATGATTTTCCTGGGGAGGAGCCAAGATGGCGGAGAAGGCACACATGACTTTCTAAGATCCTCTCATACCCTCATGACCAACATTAAATTCAACCTCAAAAAAAGCTCTTTACTGGTAAAACCCATGAAGACTAGAAGTACAAGAACTCACCAGCTGAAGATAATCTAGAATTTCATCAGAAAAGGTTTGTCCTGAGAGGCCTGGGAGAAGATCAGCGCAAGCAGGGAGAGAACTAGAGGCTAGCATATAGTGCAGACTGGGTGGGAGTGGTCTCTGTGGTTAGAAAATTACAGAGACAATACTGGTATAAATTGATTGCTCTGCAAAACAGTAGATCAGCAGAGAAATCAAAGCCACTCTAAAAAACACCAGAACCTAACAGGATCTGGCTTTACCCAGAAAACCGGAAGTGACTCAGCATAGGTCACAGTACAACTGTGGAGCTCCAACCCACAGTACAGGGGTTTTCCTTGGGTTAGTTACAAACCTGCACAGCAGGGTGGGGCACACCCCGGGGCAGCCTCTAATCTGCACAGTGGGGGGCTCTGTCTTGGGCAATAGAACTGCCACAGTGTGACTTGCTTTGGGGCAGAGACACTTCCAGTCTGAGTGGGGCCATTAGCTGGTCAGCTGCTAATACCCACAGCCCTACTGGGAGCTTTGGCCTTGGGTAGTGACACTTTCACTGCTTAGTCTCTAGCCTTAGGGCAGTCACTAAACCACACAGCAGGAGTTCTCTACAGAGTAAAGGTTCTGGAGCAGAATCTATTATGCTTCAGGTGAAGTCAAAAAAGCAGAGGTAGCCATCCTTATCTCAGATCAAGCTAAAGCAAAAATTGATCTAATTAAAAGAGATAAGGAAGGAAAATTATATCTTGCTAAAGGGTAGCATATACAGTGAAGCAATATTAATACTAAACACATATGCACCAAGTGGTATAGCATCTAACTTCCCACAATATAGAAATAGACAACAAAACTGTAATAGTGGGAGATCTCAACCTTGCACTCTCAGAATTAGATAAATCAAACCACAAAACAAATAATGGACTGGCCATATAGCTCTCATAATAAAATGCACACTTACCAGAAGGACTATTTTAAGGAGAATTCTCACAAGATATGCCTTCACATAGAGGCCAGAAAAAAATCAGTATAAGAATGACTTTTAAGGTATCTCTGAAGAACTTTAGTATCAGCTGTGAGATGTAATAAACACAGTCTCGAAACCACCCAGCATAGGAAGCCTACAACAAAGAAGGCCCTGTACTTCATGGACAAGCAGAATTATATAGAGATAAAAAAATGTAAGTACATCATCTCAGAGATGCTTCTACAATAAATGTTCTAATGGAAAGCTCATGCACAATTTTCTGAGGAAGTGCCTTCCAAACTTAGATTGGTCTGATCAGGAAAAAAAAAGTATCCTAACTCTAACACTGTTTTGGTTTTGACACCTTCAAAATAAAGGACAAATTACAAAAACTTGTCTCTCTTCATCTCCAAAAGATAAAACAATTTTCCTATTTAAGGATCTTCTTCTTCTTGGAGATGCAAGCAAAAGAATTAGAAATATTTGTTTGGTGGTTTGTCCAAAGCAGACAAGAAATATTTTGTGGTACATTTAGCCATCTTACATTGCAATATCCATGATAAAAATGTCCTAACAGAGTAATCTGAACATAATTTAAAATTATGCATTACCATCTGTTTCAGATAGTGAAACAATAGAGAAAATCTGCAAAGAGCCAGACAAGACATTTTAAATTAAATTAACATATCATTTAATTATATGGAGACTTTAAGGCAAAGGTAAGGAGTGAATATTCGTAGAAACATATTCTGCAGTACAGTATAGAAATATACAATGAGGGAAGTCAAAAGCTTATTGACTATTCAAAGGCCTCAACCAAAGGAAACATCTTCCCAGGTGAGAGTTTTTACGTTTTGAAACCCTGATAACAATTTAAACAAAATGTCTGATTTTATATAGAGAAAGTGACAGCTTAATGAACAGAGAATAATTTACTGATCAAATGTCATTCATAGTCAGACTAGTAACTCAGAAGAAAAAAAATTTCATCAAACCAGAATAAAAAATAAATAAGTGTGTGTGCATGCGTGTGTGTGTGTGTGTGTGTGTGTGTGTGTTTCTGCATGTGTTTAAATTGCATGTGGATCACAATGGAGGTAATTCCCATATGACTGATTTAAGTTAAAAGAAGAAAAGAGTTGAATGATGGGGAAAAATAAAAATAGATACATCAAAGCAGACTATTATGTTTTTCTAAGGAATTTTAAATACCATAAAACCATCTCTAAAGTACGATACCCAAAGTGTAGAAATTGCTTTAACCAGGAACACTTAATCACAATGTCGATATTACTACTGCTGATGCTGCTTGCTGCTATTACTACCACTATATCACTAGCTTGTACTTACATAGAACTTTAAATTTTGGAAAACTTCACATATATTATCACATTTGAATTTCAACACATTTCTAAGGGAAATATTACTAATAAAACAAGTTAGCAGAAAGCTTGATTAATAATCCAAAATTCTCTCAAAAGTATTTAAGTTGAATTTGGAAGGACAAAAATAAAAGTGAAAATGAAAAATTCAGGTAAGCACATCTCTAATAAAACTCGTTTTAACTAAAACTTGAGCAGGCCCAACATTTTATCTCTCCAGGTCTCTCCAAAATCATCCTTTTGATCATTTCTTATAGAAAAATAATATTCTAAAATTTGTATACCATAACTTATTCAGTCATTCTTCAAGTGATAAGCATCCATATACTCAGTTTCCAGTACTCTGCTACTATAAAAAGGGCTGACACAAAGATCTTTGCACATATGGATCCCCCTCCCTCATCTATGATTTCCTTAGGATACAGGTCCAGTAGAGACACTGATGGATCAAAGGATATGCATAGTTTGATAACTTTTTTGTCATAACTCCACAACACTCTCCAGAATGGTTGGATCAGTTCACAACACTATCAATAATGTAATAGTGTCCTAGTGTTCCCATCTCCCTTTTTATAATGATAAAGATATAATTGTCTTTTCTGTCATTTTAGCCAATCTGAGAAATGTATACTGGTACCTAAAAGTTGCCTTCATTTGCATTTCTCTTATCAATAGTGATTTAGAGCATTTTTTCTATATGATTAGAAATGGTTTCACTTTGTCTGAAAATTGGCTGTTCATATCCTTTGAATGTTCTTAATTTTAAATAGAAAATGGGGTTACTACAATTATTTCCTCTAACCTACACTTAGGCAGTTCTATTTATTCATCAATAAAAAGAAAACAGAGACTATTTGGTATGAGTTCTGATGAAGTTGTTATAATATCTTGAAAATGTGTTTCAACTATTGTTGATATGTGTATATTCAAAGAATATAAAATTTTAATTTTTTAATTATGTAATTTCTGTTGCTGCTGATATTTGTATTATAAACTTTGTATCATACAACAGCAACTGATGATTTTTTTTTTTAATTTTGGGAATTGGTAAAATAGAAAATATAAATACACAGCACTTCTATTTTTTGAGTATACTTAATTTTTCAACATTTAACATTTCAACATACAAATTCTCAATGGTGTGCATTATAATATCTCTAAATATTTAAGAGTTGTCCTTGCAGAGAAATTAAACAACTTCCTAGAAAGCCTAATGTAAATATATGTAGATATCTATACAAAGAATAAACAACTCATATTAAAAACAAACTTTCTAGCTTGTAATAACTATCAAAGATGATTTCCTGTTCATAAAAATCTTAGAGAACTCTCCAAGTAAAGGCTTATGAAACTAGGCATAATTCCTAAAATCATTAACTTTCTTCTTCTATCACTAAAATGAAATTACAACTTTCCAATACAAAGTTAGGATCATTTGTTCTGAGAATTAATGATGCTAGGCAATTCCATCATTCTTAATATTTTGATAGAGACTAGAAGTAGGATTTCATTGTTAAGGAGAAATCTTAATAGAAGAAACTCCCTCTATCAAAATAAACACTTTATCTAAAACTTATGGTTGTAATTTTATCTAAAACACTGAGAGATTAATTGACTTGCCCAGGAATTAGTTGATGTCACAAGTGATATTTGAACCTAAGTCTTTGATTTGAATTTGGCTCTCTATCTACTGTTTCTCATCATGAATATTATGGATATTACACTGACAAATTAAGCTACAAAAAATGTTTAGAATTCTAAAGATAATTTTAAAATTTAAAAAATTTATATTATAAGATTCTAAATCTAAAAAAAATAGATAAGCAAATTAAGGAAAACATCTAACCTAATAATTAGTCTCTAGGAAAAAAGTATAATCATTCATGATGAACACATCTTATGTTTTTCTTGAATAATATTTGAAGTTTTATTTTCAGTGTAAGGCTTCTCAGAATTCATATTCTATGAATATAGTCTTTATAATTATAGCCTCTCTGCTGTGGCATACTTCAGACTAGATTTTAACTAAGAATGCTTATAAGATTTTCATATTTCTCTCTCTCTCTGTGGAGATATCTATCTATATATGTATATATATAGATATATATATTTACATTTTCTATTGAAAAGTCTATACAAAAAAAAAATCTGGTATCTTCAAACTTCCTTCATTGTCTCCTTTCCCATCATTAGCATTTTCTTTCTTTAATTCAAATGCAAATATTCTATACTAAGTCTGGGACTATACTAATGAGACTATACTAATTTATGTTCCTTTATTAATTTTTAAAAAATAAATGCCAAAGTTGCCTTTTTCAACATTTAAAAATAAATAAATACTTGATATTGCACAAATTGCTTTCTTTTCAAAACCTGTCATTTAAAATAATATATCTGTTTGTATTTTTCTTCTATGATAAACATATTATATATAATTCATAGAGAATCAGTCAACCAATAGTGATAAAACAGTCAAGGAACTGTCTTGAAAATAATGAAATAAAACTATTTTTTTCTTTAGGTTTCTTAAAATGCGTGGATTTTCTTTTTTTCTTTTTTCTTGCTTTTGTTTGTGTGTTTAGACTTTTAATAATGTCTAAAATGAATGGAAATGAGCTAATTCAAAAAAGGAATGAGAAAGATAAATAGATCAAAGAAAAGGCTAGTTTCTCCTATCCCAAAACAGTATCTGTACACTGAAGATGCTTAATTGAGTTGTGCATATTGAAATAACCTATGCCTCTGTAGTGTCTGACTGCAGAAAACATAAACCCTTTGAGAATGATATCCATAGCTTTCAGTAGATGGAAAAGCAGATAAAGTTATAAAAGAAGAAAAACTTCTCACAGACAAAGAATAGCATTCAAATGCATTCAGCCAATATTAAGCAATTAATTGTCAGAGCAGAGGCATGGGCCTCAAATCATGATAAGATCAAGCAGGTATTTCAAAGAATTAGTACAAAATAGGCATAGCCCTATATTATGCATGTCAAATATCAGTAGAAAGGAGTTACCCTTTATATCAATAGCAAGGGTAAATCATTCATAAATCCTTATTTTCTGAAATGAACTAAAATGTACATTTGAGGGTTTAAAGTAATTTAAACTAATCAAGATATTTAAAAGAAATTCTGAATCATTGTTATGGATTTCCTTTTGGGAAAATTCCATTTTCTTTCTACTGTTCCCAATTCTTTAATAATATGACTAATCTTTAAGCCATAAAAAGTTTTAAATTAAATAAGCATTCATAATCACAATATATTTAGAATTGTTAGTGTTTATTAGAAAAATAGCAACCTTGGTGTTCCCACAACATATGTGACTCTTAAGCTATATATAAAAAGCAAAAAATTTAACATTTGAAATGGTATGAGAGGCTCCAATTAGTGTGCTTCTGGTGGCAGTTAAATTCACCATATACACTACAGTGGAATTCACAGTCTAAACTGCAATTTTCTTATTAGGCGCTGGTCATAAACTAATCATAAAATACAAGAGAGAGAATATTTCCTCATTATTGTATGCATAGAAAAAATATCACAGATACTGTGATTTCAAAACTATTAGGTATAGATTTTTGGATACTAAAGCTTCCTTTTTCTGATCATTCCCAAATTAATTTTATGACACTTTGAAAATGATAATCTCATTCAAAACATAAATCAATTGATTTGTCTATCACAGATAAGAAAAATCTCTTTGCTCTAGATTATAATGATGATAGAGGAATACTGGTCTGTAAGTGACAAGACTTGTGAAGGTATTAAGAGGAAAAAAAAATAAAGTTTTGTCTAGAAGAGAATAATGCTAAACATATTGAAGTAAATCTTGTACTTGATTAATACCAGAAATTTCAAATAAGAGAACATTAACAATTCTTATACTGTATGCTTACTTCTCAATGTTATTTAGAAACATTTATGGCTACATGAGCTGAATATATGTGAATATCCATATTTCTAGAAGTGAAATTTTGGCCAAATGTAAAAGAAAGGTACAAAACATCATCAAGGTAAATACTTTCTTAAAAATTAGAATTAAGTGAATAGAATATGATTACTCTGCAAGAGATTAAGAAAAAAAACAAAGAAAACTAAAAAATGAAAATTATGAAATATGCCATTGAACAAAAACAATTTACCTTGAAAATAGATCAGGAGAAATGATTTAAAATGTATTGGTCCACTTGAAAGACACAATAAAAAATGACGTAGACATCATTTTTCTTTTCTTTTTTTTTAATACACATTTCTTTGTGAATCATTTTGGAAGAGAAAAATAAGAACAAAAGGGGAAAACCCCAGGAGAGAAAAAACAAACAGAAAAAAGAAGTGAATATAGCATTTGTTGATTTACATTTAATCTCCATAGCTCTTTTTCTTGAAGTGGATGGTGTTTTCTGTTGAAAGTTTATTGGTATTACTTTGGATAAATATAATTTTCCAAGACACTAACTAGGAAGATATTCCTGATGTTTTAGAACAAGAGTATAAAAGAGAAATTGAAAGACTCCACCAAACAACTCCTGAAAGAGATCCCAAATGAAAATTACAAGCAATATTAAATATTACATCCAGAAAAAAAATGAAGTATCATGGAGTCTACATTAAAGGATCAAAAGGCTTGGAATATGATATTCCAGAGAGCAAAGGAACTAGGATTACAACCAAGAATCACTTACCTAGCAAAACTGAGTAATCCTTCAGGGGAAGAATAGACATTCAATAAATTAAAGGATTTTTAAGCATTCATGAAGACCAGAAATGAATAGAAAAAATTGACTTTCAAATATAAAACTCAAGAGAAGCTTAAAAGAGGGAAATCAGGAAAGGAATCATAAAAGACTTAATAAGGTTAATCTGTTCATATTTCTCTATGGAAGGATGATACCTATTTAACTTATAAAAACCTCTTTACTTGAGGAGTTAGAAGAAATATATATATGTAAATTTAATCAGTCATTCCCCAACTGATTTTGATGCACAGAATATTGGTGGAGTTGAGAAATGATACAACCATTCTGGAAAGCAATTTGATATTATGGCCAAAGGGCAATCAAACTTTGATTATCCTTAGATCTAGCAGTGACACTACACTGTCTATATCCCTAATAGATCATAAAAGAGGCAAAATGATCCATATGTGCAAAAATGTTTGCAGGAGCTTTTTTTTGTGGTGGCAAGAAATTGAAATTCAGCGCATGGAAATCAGTTGGGGAATGACTGATTAAGTTTTCTTATATGCATGTAATGGAATATTATTGTCTGTAAGAAATTATGAGCAGAGTAATTTAAGAAAAATCTGGGAAAACTTACATGATCTGATGCTAAGTGAGGATAGTTGAACAATGTACACAGATAAAGCAAGATAATGCGATGATCATTAATGATAGTTACCTCTTCTTAGCAATACTGTGATCAGAGTGAATTACAATAGGTTTGTGATGTAAAATGCTGTCCACATTCAGAGGAAGAACTATGGAAACTGAATACCAATTGAAGAATTATATTTTCATCCCATTTTGCTTCCTTGTTTACATTTTCTTTCTGGTGATTTTCCCCTGCTGCTCTGATTTTTTTTTAATTATCTAATATTTTATTTTTGCCAATTTGCATGAAACCAATTTTTATTAACATTTGTTTTTGAAACTTCTGAGGTCCAGTTTCTCTCCCTTTCTTCCTCTGTCCTCCCATTGAAAAGGCAGACATGAAGTTATACAAAACATTTGCATAAAAAATATTGTGAAGAAAACATATATTCTGCCCCCCCCCCAAAAAAAAGCTCAAGAAAAATAGAGCGGAAAAAGTAAAGCATGTTTCAATTTGTATTCAGACATAATCAATCAATTCTTTCTCTGGATCTAGAGAGTATTTTTTCATCATTAAGTCATTCAGAGTTGTCTTGGTTCATTGTATTGCTAAGAATAGCAAAGTCATTCAGATTGATCATCCCACAACATTTCTATTACGTTGTACACAGTACAATTCACTTTCCATGACCTTCTGAAAACCTTTCAAGTTTTTTTTTTGTTTTTGTTTTTTTCTGAAACCATCCTGTTTATCATTTCCTATACAACATTAGATTAGAATACTAATCACATGCAACAATTTATTTAACTGTTCCTCAATTGATGGTCTTTTCCTCAGTTATCAATTTTTTGCCCAGAGAAAAGGGCTGCTACAAATATTTTTGTATATATAGATCATTTTCTTTCTTTTTAATCTCTTTTTGGATATATACTGAGGTACTGTTAGTTCAAAGGTCATCCATGGTATACAGCCCTTTGGCCATTGTTCTTGCCACCAAAAAAGAGCTGCTGCAAACATTTTTGAACACATGGATAATTTTGGCTTTTTTATGACCTCTTAGGGATATAGACAGTGTAGCATTACTGCTAGATGAAAGGATAATCAAAGTTCAGTTGCCCTTTGGACATAATATCAAATTTCTCTCCAGAATTTCTCAACTCCAATATTGCAATTCTGTCCCAGTTTTACTATTTCCCTTCTAACAATTATCTTTTCCCATCATTTTAGCCAACCTGATAGGTGTGAGTTAGTATCTCAGAGTCACATTTCTCAAATCAAAATGCATGTTTATATAACTATATCTTCTAAATTTCATCTAAAAATTATCTGTTCATATCCTTTGACCATTTATCAATTGGGGAATGACTGTTGTAAATTTGACTCCATTCTCCACATAGTTTAGAAATGAGGCCTTTGTCACAAACACTGGCTATATTTTTTTTCCAGCTTTCAACCATTCATTTTATCTTGGCAATATTGGTTTTGTTTGTACAAAACCACTATAATTTAACATAATCAAAATTATCCATTTTGCATTTTATAATGTTCTCTAGTTTTTCTTTGGCTATACATTTCTTTCATTATCCAAAGATCTGATGGATGAACTATCCCTTACTCTACTGATTTGTTTATAATACTGTCCTTTATGTCCAAATCATATAACCATTTTGATCTTATTTTGTGATGGGGTATGAGATGGTAATCTATGTTGAATTTGTGAGATACTAATTTCTAATGTTCCCGAAAATTTTTGCCAATGGTAAATTCTTATCTCAGACTCTGGAGACTTTGGATTTTTCACATAGTAGATTACTATAGTCCTTGATTATTGTGTCTTGTATACCTAGACTATTCCACTAGTCCACCACTTTTTTTTTTCTCATTCACTACCAGATGGTTTTGATGACTGATGCATTATAATAGAATTTTAGGTCTTGGAGTGCTTGGCCACCAGTCTTTACATTTTTTCATTAATTCTCTTGATAGTCTTGACATTTAGTTTTTTCTAGATGTTATAATGCTTTCTACAAAATAGCTTTTGAGAGTCCAATTGGTATGACACTGAATAAGTACACTAATTTAGACAGAATTGTCATGAACAATTGAAATTTTTCCAATTTTTTAGATCATTTTTTTTTGTGTAGAAAGAGGCTTTTAATAGTGTTCATATAGTTCCTAGCTTTGTCTTGTCAGGTAGATTCCCAAATATTACATGTTGTTTACATTTATTTTAAATGGAATTAGCCTTTGTATCTCTTGTAGCTGGACATCATTGGCAATATATAACAATGTTGTTTATCTACTGGATTTTCTTTATATCTGGCAACTTTGCTAAAATTTTAATTGTTTCTAGTAGTTTTTTAGTTGATTCTATAGAATTCTCTAAATATTACATAATATGTGCAAAAAGTGATGTTTTGTTTTGTCATTGTCAAGTCTAATTCCTTCAATTGCATTTTCTTTTCATTTCTAGCACAGTCTTGCATAACAATGATAATAATAGGCATTTTTGTTTCAACTCTCTTCTTATTGGCTATACTTCTAGCTTATCTCTTGTACATATAATGTTTGCTGATGATTTTACATAGATATTATTTATCGTTTCAATTAAAATTTCCATTTATTCTTATGATTTCTAGTGGTTTTTATTAAGAATGGGTGCTCTATTTTTTCAAATGCTTTTTCTGGGTGTATTGAGATAATCACATGTTTTCTGTTTGTTTTGTTATTGAAATGGCCAATTAATTGTTTTCTTGATATTGAACCAGCTCTGCATTCCTGGTATAAATCTCTTTTATTCATGATATATTATGCTGGTAATAAATTGCTATAATCACTTTGCTAATTTTTTCTTAAATATTTTTATATCAATATTTATTACAGAAATTGGCCTATGATTTACATTATCTGTTTTGACTCTTCCTGGTTTATATATGAGTGCCATATTCATGTCATAAAGGAAATTTAGTAGGACTCCTTTTTCACTTATTTTTCCAAATATTGTTTAAATGTTGGAAGAATTTGCTTATAAATTCATCTAGCCCAGCATATTTTTTTTCCCATAGAGAGTTCATTGATAGTTTGCTCAATTTCTTACTCTAAAATTAGATATTTAAGTAATTTATTTTCTCTTCTGTTTTTTGGGGAGATCTATATTTTTATAAATATTCATCTATTTCACTTAAATTATCAGATTTATTGGCATAAAATTGAGTAAGATAATTGGCATATAATCAATGATTGATTAAATTTCCTCTTCATTGTTGGAATATTCACACTTTGCATTTTTGTTGCTAGTAATTTGATTTTTTCCCCTTTTTATTCTTTCCTATATTCTGTGACCTAGTTGCACTGGCTTTTTGTCAATTACACAAACATTATGCTCCACCTTATATTTTGAATTTTTAACCTAACTGTGCTCCAATGAAGGAATATTCATGTATCATAATTTTCTTGACTGAATTTAACTCTGTTGAAACCTAATGTGCTGTAGGAGATCTTTGCCATTATCCTAGATGTTAATGTCAATGCTTTTCCCTTTCCTTTAGTTTCTATATATCATATATGCATTTAGTTTTAGCCTTCATTCAAATAGGCACTCATGGAGAGAAGATACTTTTTAAAATAACATTTTTGTAGCCTCAGATTATAGTTGTGGGGAAAAGTTTATAGTGCTTAATAAATGTTTGTTGATGGGCTTACTTAAGATGTAATTTGTATACCTATGCATGACATAAAATAGATATCAAATTGAGAAAAATCAAGGCAAAATTTTTCAAATCCCTCTTTATCCTTGGAAGTATGAATAGACTTTTGGGATTTGTATTTTCCAAATAGTTGTCTTAATTCTCCCTTTAAGTTTTTCTCCATGGCCAAAGCCAAAATATCAAATGATTAAATATACACGGTATTACAGAAGAGTATAGTATAGTTTAAAATGCATAATTACATTAATAATTTTTAATTTGTTTTTAATATGATCAACATAAAGTCATAAATGGCATCTAGTCAAAATCTATTCTTTTCTTATTTTTATTTTTAAAATTATTTTATTACTATGAATTTAGCAATATCAATAAACATCAACATTACTATAAACAAATGACAAAGAGGTTGTTAATGAAATTCAAAAATCACTACATACACCTTATTTTAAATATATACATTGTGTATATATATATATATATATATATATATATACACAATGTATATATACATACCCAATTTGCAATTAATTACAAAGCTTTTTTTTTTTTTTTAACATTTTTGGTGATTCCCTTAAGTTTCTTTTGATGTTTTCTATTTATTTTCTTCAAATTCTTCACCGAACCACTTTATTCTTACATTGTCCTTTCTTTCTTTTGTCATATTAATCATTTTTATTTATCTATCTTTCATAAACCTAATTCCTAGTTTTGGACCTCAGAGTTATCTAGGTGTGAATCATCATCAGTCCTTTTGAGTAGTGGTTAGTCATTTTAATTATCTTTCAAATATATGATCCTTTAAAATATACTTGAATCATTTTTTCTCACCTGATTATGCATCAGTACATACTATGGTTTCCCAGATTTCCCTGAAACTCTAAATTGCATCTTTCCCTATGGTGCAATGATATTCCAATAGAGTCATTTGTTCAGTCATTCCGTAATTGATGTGTACATTTTTAGTGTCTACTACCTCTGTACAACAAAATAATTGCTGCTTTGAATATATAACACACCCTCTGTCCTAGGGCCAGGTACACTACAACTTCTATTATACTTCTAAGATAGTAATCTGATCACTTGTAGGTTGTTTTATTCCCCCTACCATTTGACTGTGCTTTCACCACCTGTATTTCTGTTTTTTAGTGTTTCTGCAACTAGCCCTATTTTTATTTAACCACTTATGTTCATGTATGTTTTTAAAAAGAGAAAATTATCACTGATGCAGCACAATTTTTCTTAATTCAAATGTCATACTACTCCAAATTTTGAGGCCCAAACTGTTGGTCTAAAACCTGAAAGACACTCCAAGAAAACATTCTTTGCTTCTTAGGTCATCACTAGTATGCTGCGTATGTAATAGCCTGTACTCTACTCCAAAATTCTCCCAACCAATTAAAACTCCAAGTTCAATATGATTTTTTATCATAAGCTGGGCTAACATATCATCAAATAAAATTAAATAAAGACAATACAGAAAAGGAAACATAGAAACTGACAGACTAAGAAATTCTTGAGAAGATAATATTCTTCATTATATATTTGGTTGATCCAAAAAAATGGACAATTATAAAATGCCTGCAAATTGTCAACAGTATCTTCAAGTAGCATCACAATTATACATCATCATAATACTCCTGGAAGTCAACTTTTCAAGTTCTTCACTGGGGAGATTGTATAAGATGAGCAAACTGCTGGAGTCTGTGCATGTGTCATATCTCCATTAAAATATTTTTGCATTAATTAATATTTTTCTTTGCTTTTGCTCTCTTTAGATATATTCCAAGGAATTGTATCACTGAGTCTAATTAAATTGACAATCCTACTTAAAATAATTTACTTAATCCAAAGGATACTAATCAAACTAGCATAAAATTTTTTTATAGATTTATTTTAAATTACAATTCACATGGATACAAAAGATCAATAATCCATTTAATTGTATTGAGTCATTTTACACAAAAAGAAATTAATAATTACCAAATTGCTTAGACTTGTTATTTCCATAATCCATGGTTTTACAATTGTATTTATATACTATATATGTGTATATATACACATTATTTATCTATATATATTTTGGTAAGTAGATTCTCGTGTATTTTATATATTCTAGAGTCATTTTAAATGGAATATCTATTTCTATTTCTTCCTACTGAATTTTATTCATATTACATAGAAATACTGATGATTTGTTTGAGAAAGTTATAATAGTCCCTTACAAGGGTCTATTTATACCTGGTTAAGATTATTGTTGTCTTATTCTGTGGAAATAGTTGTAATTGTTTTTTCTCCATTGCATGATTTTTATTATTGGGAAATTAAAAGTTAATAAAACCTGGAAAAATGCATTACATTATTATTATTGTTCAGTTGTCTACTTGTGTCTAAATCTTCATGATTCTGTATGGCATTTTCTGGGCAAAGATACTGAAATAGTTCACCATTTCTTTTTTCTAGTGAATTAAAATGAAAAAATGATAAATGACTTGCTTAGGTTACCCAGCTACTGAGTGACCTGAGGACAGTTTTGAATCCAAGTATACTGCCTTCAATCCTAGCACTCTGCCCACTGGGTTGTCCATTTTTGTTTTCCTGCTACATGTAAATCTCCCTTGACTTTTCATGTGTCATTATTAAGCATGTTTCAATACTCTACTTTTTACAGATGAATCTTGTTGAGTCTACTGAATTTATTAGGATCTTGAGAGAAGAAATGATTTATCCAATGCCTCACAAGTAATACAAGAGACATAATTGAAACCTATGTTGTCTGATTTAAGCTAGTGGTCTTGCCATTGCATATATGATTTGTTCCTTTCAATGAAACCTACCTTACTTTTTTTTTTAAGTTACTATATCATACATTTTATATTAAATAACATTTATGATGATTTAAAAAAATATAGAGAGACAAAGATGGAAAGAATATGCTGCAATAGCAAAACATAATATGAAATTCACATGAACCTTTCCCCAAACTCCTTTGGGGAACAAGCAGGAACTAAGAAAGGGGGTTAGACACAGCCTGCTTGCTAGGATAATTGTATTACATAAAAGGGATAAATTAAGAAGTTTTACATGTGTTACACCATCTGTTTCTGTTTTTGTTATATTCACCGCATGCATCTGCTTCTGCTCAGCTATGGGGCACCACTTTATCTTAATTTACAGAGCAAAATATCACAAAAAGTTCAAATTTGTTGATAGGAAAAAAAACTCCCTTTCCTAAATGTGCACTAAAACAGAGAATAAAAGTTTCAAATTATAAGTAGGTCTATTCAAATATAGTAAAATTGAGTCTCCTCAAATTTAGTGGGTCTAATTCATATTTGCTTATAAAGATGTCATTATTTGGTGAAGAAAATTGTCTTTAGCTTTTGTAGAAAAAATAAAATTTATTGATTAACAAAAATGAATATATTAATTTAATTTTATTAATTTATATAGATTCAAAAATATTTAATATAATGGTATGTATGTAGTAAGTGCTTGATAAAAGTGGATAATTTCAGGAGAATTTATATTTAAATAGGTAATGTGAATATTCAAAATTTCTATATTAAGCCAGGTTTACTTAAGGTTTCCCTTTGCATAAAGTAAATATCAGATCGAAGGGCTTTGTTCTTCTTAAAAAGTGCAAAAGAAATCTTTTGGTTAATTCTATTTGATACAATACGTATTTACTAAGCACATACTATGTGCAAGTCACAATCATTTTGCCATTGATATCAAAAAATAAAGTATGTATAGTTCAGGCCTCAAACAATTTATATTGCTTTTCAAAAGTTAAAATTTATGCATAAGCTGTATTTGTGGTTGTTATTTATAAGTAACCAAAATTTTCTAATGAATTTGTGGATTTTATAACTGTAAAATATGTATAAGAGATTTGTAAAACTGTAGAGATATGGTATTTGCCACTCCTCTTAAAGGAATAAGATCATTCATAATTTTATAACCTTTCTTAACTAAAAATTAGATTAAAAATCTCATAAAATTGGATTGAGGCTCGATGGCTTTTCCATTTCTATTGGCAACCCAGATATAGATGAACAGAGGAATGTTGAAACAAAATACCAATAGGAAAATAGTATTAATTGATTTCTGTGGTTTCATTATATTTTATGTGTTAAAAAGAGATTATTTTTTGAATATGAATATAAAACTGCTAACATATTTCATAGAACAGTGGAAGTATAATGAGACTTTCCATTCATAATTCTCTTGGCTAGTTTTAATTGCTCTTACTAACATAGACAATGGTATTATTCAATGAAATACAAAATAAAACATAACAGAAACCCAAAATATTGTTACCATTTTCTGGTACAAATTTTACCCACTAACAAAACAATCAATCAACAAGTATTTATCAAATACTTAATGGCAGACACTGTGTTATGTCTTGTAGCAGTAATGAAATAAAGCTTATTATAATTATAATTTATATATATATATATATATATATATATATATATATATATATAGTTATAGTTATATAGTTATCCTGGTAAAATCCTGACGAATACAGAAATGAGCAATGATAATGAAAACAAGAGTATCAGTTACAAACTATTCCATCTCATCCACAATTGGAAGGAAAAAAAATCCAAAATCTATGCCAAGCTTTGAAAATTAAAAAAAAGCAAACAAGATATTATGTGGGAGAAACTATGTAATTTACTAGGCATATTATACATATATATATATATATATATATATATATATACACACACACACATACACATACACAAAGAAGAATGAGAGAGAGAGAGGAGAAGAGAGAGAGAGAGAGAGAGAGAGAGAGAGAGAGAAAGAGATGGAAAGTAAAGTAAGAAGGAAAGGAAAGGGAAACAAGAAAAACATATCCTTCAACTCAAACATGTATTTCAAGATAGTTGCCTGGTTGTTGTATATAGAACAATGAATATAAGGCAAATAAGCAGTCAGAGTGAAGAAGGGACCCCAAAACTCTAACATTCCTTGAAGAAGAAAATCTCCTTCAACTCTGCCTCAGTGAGGGACCCCGCCCAAGAGAAAGAAGATAAACAACTCATTCTATTATCTAGGTGGGGTTGGTTCAGTCCTGAGCTAAAAGAATTCCAATCCTATTCAATTAAAGAAACTCACTCAATTCCGCTCAGCTTGTAGCCAAAACTCCTATTATAAAAGAGCCAATATAAAATCCTCTCTTTGCAGAGGTTCAAGACATGCCAGCTATGCCATGCTTGCTATGCCAAGTAGGCCTTTTTCCCCTGGATAATATTCTTTCCAGTGCTACCCACTCTTTATCCTCACCTATTTCCATAAAGACACTTTATGCCTCTCTGTCAGGATTTCTAACCTTACTTCCCAATCCCTATAATAAACCTTTTTTATCAATCTAGGTTTTTGGGTTTGTAAATTCCTTTACAGAGAATCCCTGCACCACCAAAAAGGGGTTCCCCAAAACTCCCAACCTTTGTGTTGAATCTCAAGGCGGTGCAGGGGAGCCAAACCTTTGCATTTGGTTCCCTGAACCCTGAACCTACTACTAGATCTTAATCATTTAACTCCCTGACCACCAGAAACCCTAATCTCATTTTGGTTCCCTAAATCTAGAAATCTAAACCTCATCAAGAGTACCTATCTCCTATCCTCAGAAATTAACTAGTGGTGAGACCTTAAATAATTCACCGCATCTCTCTATAAGGGGATAGAAAAGGTAAATGTCTCCAGCTATAATTCTAATTTTGCTGTAGAGATTTCTTCCAGGGAAAAGTTCAGAGGAAGACAGACTTCAGCAAAAAAAAGTGCAATTTTGTTCCCAAATAGATTTGCTTGTCAGGCAATACTATAGATTTTCCCACAAAGAGAACGGCTATTGTTAAATTCTGCAGAAACTGAATGGCCTATCTGATGGTATCAACAGAATCAGCAGAATAAAGATAATTTAAATTTAAAATACAAGTGGTTTTTAATCTCCTCCAAGTTTGTCACATATTTTATTGATAAATGAAATTATATCTATTTTATTATTTTTATAATTTTGATTTTCCAGACTGTTCCCCAACTTTTTTTTTTTTTTTAAAAGAATTGCATATATTTAACTTATATCAGATTGCTTGCTATCATAGGAAGGGGAGGAAGGAAGCAAAATTGAGAACACAAAGTTTTTCAAAAACTAATGTAGAAAACTATCTATGCCTATATTTGGAAAAAATAAAATACTATTAAAGAAATAGAGTTAAATAGATGGATAAATAGATAATATTTTTGACTACACTTCATTGTTATTTTAAGATATTCAAGTTCAGGTTTTCTAAGGCTTTACTAAGCCATAATTTACTTCTAAATTGTCTTAACTTATTTTGTCATTCAGTTTATATTATCTATTTTCAATTTATATTTCTTCTATCATTCTATAACACAGGAAACAAACCAAATAGAGAGGGCATCTATTTTCCTCTAGCAGACTCTTAATTGCTAATAAACTTTTACTGCTTCAAATATCATGACTTTATCACTTCTTCCATTTATTGAATTGAAAAATGTTTATGAAGCATCAAATCAAAACTTTTAACTTTTTTAGAGTTGCTCATGCCCCTGAAAAAGGCCATGATACCTCTTCATTTTAGAAAGAGTTCTGATAAATAATGAAATATCTTTCAGAATTGAAAATATAATATATATTTTCTTTGAGAGTTTCTTAGTATTGAGAGTTTCAATACTAACTTTTGGATCTTATTTGGAAAATACTAATTTTGGAAAGTACTTATTTGAAAAATTAAAAAAAAAAAGTGCCAAGATTTCTCCCAGTAACTAGTTGTATGCAGCAAAAAGATTATGATAAATAAAAATGTCATATATTTAAGTAATATTATTATTTTAAAAAATGCTTTCATGAGAAGAATATATATTTTGTACTACATTTCTGCCCCTTTCTCCTGCTTTGGATATGTAACTTTCGTGAATGATGAAATGTACCACAACTTTGAGTTTTTAAGTTTCACTAAAATGAAATATTGTCAATAGTGTTCTATTCAGAAATTAAATAGTAGGATCTAAAAGGGTTAGTAATTAAAAAATAATAAAATAATATTGATAATATTTTATAATACTTCAAGATTTTCAAAGTGTTTACAGATATATGTGTGTGCGTGTGTGTATATGTATATTTATATGTGTGTATATATATATATATATATATATATTTTTTTTTTTTTTTTACAGTTTCATACCAACCCTGGGAGATAGATGGTATTATTCCCATTTTTAGATTAGAAAAATGAAACAAACACAACTTAAATGTTTTGCCCACACAAACACAAACACAAACACAAACACTAACACAAACGCAAGTGTCTGAAACTAGATTTATCATTTGATTAAACATTTTTCTTAGTGAATAACAAAAAAACTTGTTAATGCAGATTAAAGGATATAATTAACAAATCTTTTAATTCAGGATCTGATAATTTTTCAGTTTTTCAAGGATAACAATCTGCCTTTTCAAGAACTCATTTGGTTTAACCTCCCTAACAATATTTATAGTACAAACAATACTGATTTTGAATTTGAATAAGTTTGTTTGGATTCCAGTTTAAAAGTGAGTAACCACACTCAGTCAATATTTTAATCTATTCTTCACTTCAACCAAGACATTGACTCTTTTTCCTTTCTAATTATTCTGACAAACTACATCTATTCACCAAGTTTTGATGATCAAAGCACATTATTCAAATGTTAAAATGATAAAATATTTAATGAGTAAACAAATCTATATGAATAGATGCTGAATGAGCTCCCTTCTTCCAGCAATAGAATAGTTAAGGTATTAGACTGTAATTGTACATGCCTCAAAACTATTCTGAAATTAATCATTAATGTGAATAATAATATGTTGCTTTTTACTCAGATTATAGATTTTTCTTTTTCAAAATTGAGAAAGAAGAAAGGGCAAGCATCTTCCTTTATCTTGAAATATAATGAAACTACTTTGAAAAACATGTCTCAGTTAAATTTTAAGCTACATTTTTTATAAACTTGAATTTTATGTCAGAGCAAAGCCAGAAAACGATCTGAAACAACAAAAATACCCCCCCCTCCAACAATATGCCCTCAAAAGACATTGTCTTTCCCTGAAGATTTCACTAAAGCTGTTAGTTATTTTGATTTGTTTTCTAGCTTTGCTGCTGCTATTTTTTGGTCAAAAGGAAGAAGCAATATCCCAATAAATTTAACATTTCATACACCATACATGTTTCTCCCAGGATACTACCATTCAGTTTTAGATAAAGAATCTTCTTAAATATGGTGAAAAAGCAAATTGTACAGAAACCCTAAAGTCTCTAATGGAGTTTATTTTACCCTGAAGACACTCTTTGATGTCTAAGGTTTCCTCATTCTCAGAGTTCCTATGTTTAAATACAGAAATACATAAACAACAAATAATAATATCATGAAGAGAGTTTTGAAGCATAAGGATTCTACTTCTAATCATTTCATACACACTATACCTTATATAGTAGCAAATTATTAATGTTTAAAAAGCCATATTTTAATAGACCTTTTCTTATTTTGATTTAGTTATACATTTAATGGAATCTCTAAGTAGATCAATATTTAATGAAGAAAAAATAGCCTGTGCAGGAATAACTAAAATCATATCATCATTTATCTCTCAAAGACTTATTATATTTAGCATGGAATCTAAGTGGGGTTAATAGGACAAACATCATAACATAAAAATTCAATCCAAATATCAAGGGAAACTTCCAATAGAAGTAGGAAAGTCATCACAGTTAGCAAGAAATCCTAGTATGACGAATAGAGGAATATTGTTCTTCAAATCTTCTGAGATATTAAGCTAGTTTTCATAGATTTGTTCATGAATTAATTATTTAGCTTCTGTCTCAGTTTCCCCATCTATAAAATGGGTATACTATATTTGTGTTACTTTCTTATAGGATTTCCATGATGTGTTTTTCAAACTTTTAAGCAGGTATAAATCTGAACAATTATAATTATCTATACCTATAGATGTTGAACTCATATAAGACCTGCTGTACAGATGAAATAAAACAACTTTAATTTGTTTATATCCTTTCATATAATTGTCAAAAGTGAAAAAAATATTATGGTGAATGACTTTCCTGTGAAATAGGTACATATTTATATTCAGGAATATTTTAACCATTTGTATGAATATTCATAAGGGCCTTTTGTGTAAATGGAAGATTGTATTAGAATCTGTCCACTGAAGCAAGTAAGAATAATGGTCATAATGGGGATCTTATTAAAAAAAATTAAGATATGATGTTTTTTTCAAAATCTTGAACAACCAGAAGCTTTTTGTTGTTTCCCATGGGTTGTCTCATTCTCTTCTCTCCTGGAATCTGGGAAGTAGAAGAAATGGGCATCATATATAAAAGCAGTAGATTTTAAAGAGAGTGACATTCTGGTTTTTGCCCTTATTTTTTTTTTTCTATATGTGTAGAAAATTCTTAATGTGTAAGATTTGCAAACATTTGCCTTGGACTTCCTTTAAGGAGGGAGAGGTGGACATGATGAGCTTTGACTTCCTTCTCACCAGCTATGTTGTAGCTATGTGTTTGCTAGCACATGGTAGCAAATGTATGTTACTTATGTAGTTGAGACAGACTGAATATCAAAGCCCTTCATAACATTTTTAAAATTTCTCTTGCTTTGCTTAAAATCAAATAACTAAAACATTTACTGAGAAACAGATATTTTAAGCCTATTGGTTATATAAAGGAGTTCAACAATCTTGCCAATCATCATCAACAGAAAAACAATCCAAAATTGTGCTTTGGCTCGATGGGAAAAAATGATTTTTTAATGGATTGTTCAAATATTGTTGTCAATTATAAGGTATCATCACTCTTGAAAAATCCAAAATAATCCCCATATTGTTATGTTATCTGTGTTATAGAAGTTATGTTAAACTTCTAGAAATATAAAAGAATCCAACAACATCTCTCTTACTTTAAGTATTTTGTTCCCAGACGATATTTTTGGGCTAAACTAGCATACCAAAGAATTTTTCTTCATAATATGGTTTTAAATTTTTATCAGTATGATCCAATGATGTTTGTTTACCATTTTTATTTTTTGTAATAGAGGAAATAGATAGCTGTTTTATTCTTGATCTATTCAGTACATTGTCTTCCTTCCATAGATGTATTTTCATCAAATATGTTGATGATACAAAGCTGGGATAGTTAGATCACACAATGAATGACTGAGTCAGAGTCAAAAAGTTTCCAATAGGTAAGAACAATGGACTGATATTAATCAGATGAAATGCAGGGTCCTAAACTTGGGTACAAAAAAAATTAACTAGTAAGCCTAAAATGGGGAATAGGATTTCTAAAAATGATGTGGGGATTTTGTGAACTAGAAACCCAATACAATTTAGCACTGTAATATAATGGTAAAACACCTGAGTTAAAGAGAATACACACATTGATTGCCCTTTAGGGATATTTTCAAATTACTCTCCACAATGGTTAGATCAATTCACAACTCCACCAATAATGTATTAATATTCTAATTTTCCCCACATCTTTCTTTCTTTCTTTTTTTTTTTTTTTTTAACATTTATCATTTTCCTTTTCTGTGACATTAGCCAATTTGGAAGGAGTGAAGTAGTACCTCACAGCTGACTCAAATGTGCATTTCTCTAATCAATTGTGATTTAGAGCATTTTTCCTATTCGTCTAGGAATGGTTTTGATTTTTTTTTCATCTGAAAATTGACTTGTTCATAATTTTAAACAATTTACCAATTTGGAAAATGGCTTATATTCTTATACATTTTATTCAGTTTATTATATATTTGAGAAATGTGGCTTTTATCAGAGATGTTTGCTGTAAAAAGATGTTTTCCAGCTTTCTTTCCTTCTAATCACAGATGTATTTCTTTTGTTTGTGCAAAATCTTAATTTAACATATTAAAATGATTAATTTTACATTTTTAATGCTCTCTCTTTCTCATTTGCTCAAATGTCTTTTCCTTCTCATAAATCTGTCATGTAAACTATTCTTTAATTTCCCAATTTGCTTAATTGTAATGGGCTTAGGCTTGAGTTGATGCACTGAGGTCCCAAGCACATGAGGCTAAATAGTAATTAGACCATATTCTATTAATATATATAGTTGGAGAAAGAATGGCTCCCGCCCACTCTTTCTGCAAGTCCTGAGGTGTTGTATAGGAAATGACAATTTTGGTGATTGGAGGCAGAGGGGCAGGAAGAGAGGCGAAGAAAGACTGCTGGTTGGGTTCTGCTCTGGTAGCTTCTGGTCTCGTGGCTTCTGCTCTGGCTGGCTTCTTGATGCAGCTGCTGACATTGCTAATCTCCCTTTACCTCCCATCCCCCTTTACCTCCGATCCTTCTTCACCTCTATGGAGAATAGTTTGAAGATTTTCCCTTAACCTAAATTCCTGACTCCAGCTGATTTTAAAATACGTGGTCATCACACTTAATGATATCAAACTTTATTTCTAAATCAAATACCATTTTGACCATATTTTGGTATATAACATAAGACATTGATACCTTTTCTTGCCATGCTGTTTTTCAACTTTCCCAGTAAATTTCTTTTCTTTTTCTTGAAATGCTGAATTATTACCTCAGGACTTCATTTCTTAGCTGGTATCATATAGTTTTGATGATTTCACCTTATAATATAATTTTAGATCTAGCAGTGCCAGGTCATCTTTCTTCCAATAATTTTCACTAATTCCCTTGATTTTCTTGGCTTTTGTTCTTCCAGATTCTATTCAATAAGAAAATTAGTTTAGGTAGAATTAGCATTTTTTTATTACTTTGGCTCAGTCTGCCTATAAACAATTGATCTTTTTCAATGTATCAAACTGACTTTATGTGGGGGAAAAGTATTTTGTAAAGTTCATATAGCTTATAAATTTGTCTTGGCAGGTAGAGTCCCAAATAACTAATATTTTTCTACAGTTATTTTCAAGGAATTTCTCTTTCTATCTCTTTCTGTTGGGCTTTGTTGGTAATATTTAGAAATGCAACTGATTTATCGTTTTATATTATATTCTGATACTTTGTGAAAGTTGGTAATTATTTAAAGTAGTTTTTGTAGTTGATTTTCTAAAGTTCTTTAAATATACTATCATATCATTTGCAAAGAATGATCATTTTTTAACTCATTGCCTATCCAAATTCTTTTAATTTATTTTTCTTTTCTTATTGATAAAACTAATAATACAATATTAAACAATAGTAGTGATAAAGAGCATCCTTATTAATCCCTGATCTTATTGAGAAGAATTATACATAGTTTTCTTCATTACAGATGGTGTTTGCTGTTTATTTTAGATAGATACTAGTCATAATTTTAAAGAAAGCTCCATTATTTCCTATGTTCATGAGGATTTTTAATATAAATGGGTGCTAACTTCTGTCAAAATATTTTCAATCTGCATCTATTATGATAATCAAATGATTTCTATTAGTCTTATCAATATTATGATCAATAAGGCAGACTTTTTGCTTCAGGCTTCAGACTGGTTCACTAGTCCCCCATTTTTGATATAAATCCCACTTAATCATTGTGTATGACTCTAAGGATTTAATGTTATAGTCTCTTTGCTAATATGGTATTGTAAATGTTTGTATCAATATTCATTAGGAAAACTGATTTATAGTTTTCTTTCTCTACTTTGAAACTTCCTTGTTTAGATATCACAATATGTTAGATCTACTTCTTTGTGTATTTTTTTAAAAGATTGTATAGTTTTCAAATTAATTGGTCATTAAATGTTTGGTAGAATTTACTTGTAAATCTGGCCCTGGGAATTTTTTTTTCTCTTAGAAAGTTCATTAACAGCTTTCAATTTCTTTTTTTCTTCTAAAATGGGGTTAAGTATTTTCTTTTTTCTTCATTTGATATAATGCAATTAAAAATGCTATCCCATTTAGAATATAAAATTTAGTGGCAAACAATTAGGTCAAATAGTTTTTAATTATTGCTTTTATTTCCTCTTCATTGATGGTGAATTCACCCTTTTCAATATTAATATTGGAAATTTGCTTTTCTTTTTTTAAAGGCAAATTAACCAATGGTTGATCTGTTTATTGCTTTTCCCTATAAAATCATTTGCAAGTTGTATATTTTCAATGCTTTAATTAATTCTATTAGTAAATTCGTTAATGAAAACTATTTTTCATTAATTCAATGGTTTTCTTAATTTTCTTAACTAACTCATTAATTTATTTTATTAGTCTTTCTTTTGATTTTCATCCATGAACTCAAGACAAGAGAAATGTTCTGTGTAGAAAGTAATACTAATGCTGTAGGATAATCAGCATTAAATTGCTACTATTCTCAGCAATACAATGATACAAGACTATACCTGAAGGACTTAAAGATGAAAAATGCTATCCATACCCAGAGAAATAGACGATGGTGTCTCAATACAGATTGAAATACCCTTTTTAAAAAACTTTATTTTCCATGATTTTTTTTTTAAATTTGGGTAGTGGAGAAAGTCTATGTTTTCTTTCACAACATGACTTTATACAATTTTCTATTGGAGTTGTTCATTTTACTCTTCATTATTTCACCTAATTTTTTGCCAATTTTTCTAAAATCATTAATGTCATCACTTCTTATAATAACTATTCTGTAATGGGCAGAACTCTGGAGAAAGTGGTTAACTCAGTGAAATTATGGTTATCTAGTTTAGCATGGTGATTAGTTCAGTATGATTGATTTAATCTTACAACAAATAAAGGTTCCCTAGTGATATAATGATTGGTTTATACTCAGTATACTGTAATCATGTAATTGTAATAGAGTATATAAACTGGGACAAACTCAGCAAGAGACAGAGAAGACCTGACCACTATTCTGGTGGCTCTCCTGCTTCTTGTATTCCTCCACTGAAACCAAAACCCATTCTGGAGGACTTCCAGAAAGCTAGCCCAGTCCCAGGCAAAGGAGACAGATAGTGAAGAATATAATAAAGACTTTGGACTTCATTCCTGACTATTCTTGTTATTATTCTGTTGAAACCAAGAATGGTCCTGAGACCTTCAGAAAGCCAACCAGAACATTACACTATTGCCTTACATACAGTAATATTACATTACAATCATATTCCAAAATCTGTCCAGCAATTCCCCTGATATTTTTAGTTTTTTGGCACTATAAAAAGAGCTGCTGATTTCATTTTGCTTTCTAAAATGTTTGGATCATTTTACAATTCTACCAACAATAAATTAGCAGCCCACTTTTTTCACATCCCCTCCAAAATTTGCCATTTTCTCCTTTAATCATTTTTGCCAATTTTATAAAATAAAATTTTATCTCTAGTGATATCTTTCTATTCCCTTTCCATATCCTCTACAGATCTATGATTTTTGTAAGATTACATTCATCTCCTTAACTTGTTCATTTTTTTATTTTATAAGATTTACCTAATTCTGAGAGGGGAAAGCTGAGGTCTCCTAATGTTATAATTTTGGAAGTCATGCTATTTGGTGCATATTTGTTAGTATTGATATAATTTCATTAGCTATAATGTGTTTTATCAATATGTAATTTCCCTGTTTATTCACTTTAATTAGATCATTTTTGTTTTTTGATTTTTCATTTAATATTGAAGCTTTTGCATCTGATTACTTTATCATAATACTGTTAACATTTAATAGACTATGTCATTATAAAGACAAGAGACAGACAGGCTGTGAAAGTAATGAAGACAATGTATGGTGCAGAGTGCTGGACTGATCACAGACATGTCCTTTGTAAGCTAAATTATTTGTATTCAACAGAAGCAGTGACCTCAAGGTAAGATGACTAAGAGGAGATTTACCAGCAGATTATAATGCTTTTCTGAGTTTGAACAGGCTATTACTAATTTGTGAGCCAACTCACAGTTGACAACAAAGCAGCAAAAAACAGGGATCAACTTTCAGAGAAACGGTTTGCAGCACTGCATTTAGTCATCTGGACCAAAAGAATTGCAAGCATAAAGATTAGAATGAAAGTGTGAGGAACAAGAAGTATTGGAATCCCTACCAAACAAAGGTCTGCAGAGCTTTTGTCCTGACTTCCTTGTTATATGCCCGTGAAACCTGGACAACAAAGCAGTTTTACATCAGGAAATATAATCACTTCCATTTGAATTGGTTTAAGAACTTTCTGAGATCAAGCAAAATAAAGTATAAGACCCTGAGTTGCTTTCTTTAACCATAAAGCCAAACATTCAAACTCCATAGCAGAAAGTGCAATTCCAATGGATTGACCATATTGTTTGAATATCAAATATATTTGCTTAAAATATTTTATGGTAAATTCACACAAGATAAGCATTCACATAAAAATCAGAAGAATCAATACAAGGACACTTTCAAGGTATCTCTGAAAATGTTTGGAATTCATTGTGAGACAGAGAGGACAATTGCACTAGAGTTTCAAGCATGGTATTCCTACATCTAAGAAGGTGCTATGTTCTGTAATCAAAGCAGAATTTCTGTGGCTCAAAAAAAACATGAAATATACATATTCAGGATACTATCCTTTCCAAATCTTCACATGCATTATGTGCACCTCACCTGTAGTAGACATTCAAGCTCATAATGATTTGATCAGCTACATTTGGACTTACTCTGACCCCAACCAAATGATATTATTTTAATCCTTTTCAAATGACAACAACCAACTAGTCTGTCCTCTAAAATTATTTTGCTTCTGCCCATTGCTTTACTTTTTTCTACCCTCTCTTGTTGTAACCCTTTTTTGTCTGTTATCCCATTTCCCCTCCTATTTCCTCTTTAGGTAAGATAGATTTCTATAGACAATTGAATCTATATCCATCTGCATATACAGATAAATGGATATATAAATATCCATTAATGTTTTACTTTCCCATGTAGAAATGTAAGTGGTTTAATCTTTTTGAGTAACAATATGTTTCTTTTTATGATTACCTTTTTATTTCTGGAATGTGTGTGAAAGTCAAAATTTTTATTCCTCTCTGACCTTTTTAATCAGATATGTTTAAAAGTTCTTTTTCATTAAATATCTATGTGTTTCAGTAGATTATTTTGGGCATAATCCCAACTTTTTTCTCCTCACAGAATATCACATTTCAAGCTCTTGCTCCTTTAACATCAAAACTGCCAAATCTTGTGTGAGCTTTCCTTTGGCTCCATGATATATCAATAATTTTTATTCTGGATACTTTAAATATTTTCTCTTTAACTTGGAAAATTATGAAATTTGATTATAACATTCCAGAAAGTTTCTGGGTTACCTTTCAGATGGTAATTGCCAGATTTTTATAAGATATGAGGACATTTTTCCTTTCTAAATTTTTGAAATACAGTGTGTGTGTTCTTTCTTGATCTTCATTTTCAGGTGGTCCTATTATTAAATTACGACTCTTGATCTATTTTCAAATTCAGTTGTTTTTCTGATAAAATATTGCATATCTTTTTTGTTTTTTGATATCTCATAAACAAATACTTCCTAGATATTATCTTCTAGTTACTTATTGTCATTCCAGAATTCAATATGAGGCATTATTTTAAAGCTATTTATAGGGAAATTTTGGGAAAGTTTGTCTGAGTTCTGACTCTTTGCTTAAAGTCAAGATCTTGACTAATGACTCTACAAAAAAGTGTCAATTCCCAGATTATCCTTAAAATGTAATTAATCATTGAGAGAGCTTATAAGTCTCAAAGGATCTGAAGCATAGTTGAAATACATTCAACATGGATGTTGCAACATACACTCTATTCGAAGAGACATAAGCAGAAAAAAACATTCAAGGCAGAAAATACTTTTAATATACTTCTACCACAATGAAAAGAGCTAATCATGGATTAAAGAGAAAACTGGAATTGTAAGCAGTTACAGTGTGCCATTGTTGAAAGTGCTGGGAATTCAAATAGAAGTAGATATAAAAACATGTAAAAGGGAGCTCAAAGTAAGGGCAGGGGAAAGAGTACCTAACATGACATGTTATTGGAATTTTGGAACATTAGGAATAGATTCTGAAGAGGAATAAACAAATAACTGACTTGGTCACTTTCTTTAAAATAGAAGTTCTAGAATGTCTAACTAAGCAAAAGAAGGGGCCACAGAGAGAGTTACTACTTCTAATATGAGAAATCATGTAGTAGATTGAATTTCTAGGGGGTGAAGAGAGCTTGGAGGTATAATGGAAAGAGTCTAGTTTGTCAGGAATAGAAAAGATAGGACTGCAAAAACTACTCAATTCCCTCTACATTAAAAAAATTGACACAGTTATTTTGGTTGACTTCTTGTTAATTCACAGAACATAAGCAGCACTTTCAAATATAAATGCAAAATGGAATTCTGAAATTAAGTCTAAGCACTTGATGTACCATAGCAATGTACTGAATGATCCATGTCATTGCTCCCACCATTAGCACAGATAACTAGAGTTTAAATATTATCAATTCCCTGACCAGATGTTTTCCAATGGATATGTAACACTCAGAAAGATCAACTGAGAATTTAAATGAAGGAAGAAAAGGTAAAATGAAATGTATTGTGTATCAAGATTTTTTCAGAACAATGCTTTGATGCCAAAAGTGCTGTTATCAATTATAAAAGGATATTCTTTCATCTCTTGAAGAAATTATCTTTAGACTCACAACTAAATGATAACTATAAATTAATCCCCACTTGAAATAATTCAAAGACACTCTTGCTTGTAATATTTCAATGATATTTAAGGTCCTAAGTACTTAGCCTGTAGTTGATAGGAAACTTGGTTTTTGAATAGACAGAATATCTTTTAAAAGACTTTTGCAAGATACGAAGGGGTTTCTTTCTCTGAACCATGGATATAAGTGACTATAAATACTAATATCATCTTTCAGTCTTTAAAACTATATTATCTGATTAGAAAGGATGACCTGAACCAAGGAAGTAAAGAAGTCAGGTTTACAAAAATATCCTGTTTTTCATTTAGCTTGGGATAAATCCAGCTCAATGGCAGAATATTCCTTCTTTCTTTGTTGTTCTCAGTGCCCACAAGTGCATCATGTATATGTAACTATATCTCAGCATATCCGAAAATCAATATGATCCATTTCATCTCTTCTACCTGAGTCGATTGCATACACTTTAAAGAGGTTTGACCATGTTACTACTCTCTTATGAAATGAAGCCATTAAATTTCTTTGCTAAAAGATCAAAGATAATTAGGGACTTTTATCATGAGAGGAAAAGGTGATAAAGAATTAATAACCTTTTTAAATGTACATCTCTACCCAGAAAACTATTATATTTAACAATCAAACAAGAAAGTTTAAAAGAAATATCACTAACAAGTGAAGTTAATTGAATGACATTTATATATGTGTGTGTGAGTGTATACATACATACATATATTTATGTATGTATTTAAGAATTAAAAATGTTATGATTCTGGCAACTCTTGGGAAACAGGGCCCTTTCCATTAACTTATAAAATCATTAAGCTTCTCAAATTTTTCAGTGTTATTCTAACAATTAGATAGCTGGGAAACTCTCAAGACTTCTTAGAAAGGCTAAAGGGAAGATATTAAAAGGGGCAGTTAGATAGTCCAAGGGATAGAGTACCATCCCTGAACTCAGGAGGACACAAGTTAAAATCTGGCCTAAAACACTAAAATATTAACTAGCTGTGTGACCTTAGGCAAGTCACTTAATCCCATTTGCCTCAGCAAAGTAAAAGGAGGTGGGGGGTATTAAAATACAGAGAATAGAATCTTATTTTCAAAATGAAAATATAGCAATTAAAAAGAAAAAGTACTTATTTTCATTGGCCATATAAGAGGTAAAGAAAGAAGAATTATTTCCATTATTATGCTATTCTATTTTTTTTCTCTTTTGGCCTTTTTTTTAAAGTTATGCTGCAAATCACACATTCAGTTGATTCCATCATATGTTAAACATGTATTTATTTATTATTATAATTTTTGTTTTTACAAAATATATGCATGGGTGTTTTTTCAACCTTGGCCCTTTCAAAGCCTTCCGTTGCAAATTACCCCTTCGTCCCCCCTCCCCTAGATAGCAAGTAGTCTAATATATGTTAAATATGTTAAAATATATGTTTAATCCAATTTATGTATACATATTTATAGTTATCTTGCTACACAAGAAAAATCAGATCAAGAAGAAAAAAAACTGAGAAAGAAAAAAAAATGCAACCAAACAACAACAGAAAGACTGAGAATGCCACATTCTGGTGTACACTTAGTTCCTACAGTCCTCCCTCTGAGGATAGCTCTCTTCATTACTGAAAAACTGGAATAAGTTTGAATCATCTCATTGTTGAAGAGAGACACGTCCATCAGGATTGATCATTGTATAATCTTTTTGATGCTATGTATAATGATCTCCTTGTTCTCCTCATTACACTTAGCATCAGTTCATGTAAGCCTCTCTACACCTCTCTGAAATCATCCTGATGAGCATCTCTTACAAAAAAAATAATATTGCATAACATTCATATACTATAATTTATTCAACCATTCTCCAACTGATGGGCATTGATTCAGTTTCCAGTTTCGTGCCACTACAAAAAGGGCTGCCACAAATATGTTTGCTTATGTAGGTCCTTTTCTCCATTAATATATCTTTTGGGATATAAGCCCAATAGAAACACTGCTAGGTCAAATGGTATGCACAGTTTGATAACCTTTTGAGCATAATTCCAAATTACTCTCCAGAATGGTTGAATCAGTTCCACCAACAATGTATCAGTGTCCTAGTTTTTCCACATCCCCTCCAATATTAATCATTGTCTTTTCCTTTCATCATAGCTAATCTGAGAGGTATGTAGTGATATATCAGAGTTGTCTTAATTTTCATTTCTATGATTAATCATGATTTGGAGCAACTTTTCATATGAGTAGTAATAGTTTCAATTTGTTCATCTAAAAATTGTATGTTCATATCCTTTGACCATTTATCAATTGGAGAATGGCTTGAATTATTACAAATCTGAGTTAGTTCTCTATATATTTTAGAAATGAGGCCTTTATCAGAACCTTTGAATGTAAAAATGTTTTTTCAATTTGTTGTTTCCCTTTTAATCTTATCTGCTTTAGTTTTGTTTGTACACATTTTTTTTTAACTTAATATAGTCAAAATTATCTATCTTATGATCAATGTTGATCTCTAGTTCTTCTTTGGGCACAAATTCCATTTTCCTCCACAGGGCTAAAAGATAATCTATCCTATGTTTTTCTAATTTGCTTATAATATCATTCTTTATGTCTAGATGATGAACATATTTCAACCTTGTCTTGGTATACAGTGTTAGATGTGGGTCAATGCTTAGTTTCTGCAATACTAGTTTCCAATTTTCCCAGCAGTTTTTGTCAAATAGTGAATTCTTAGCCCAAAAGATAGGGTCTTTGGAATGTCAAACACTAGATTGCTATTGTCATTGGCTATTTTGTCCTATGAGGCTAACCTATTCCACTGATTAACTGTTTTATTTCTTAGCCAATACCAAATGGTTTTGATAAGCACTGCTTTATAATATGGTTTTAGATCTGGTAGAGTTAGGCCATCTTCATTTGCCTTTTTTTTTTTTTAATCATTAATTCCCTTGAAATTCTTGACCTTCTGTTGTTCCAGATAGATTTTGTTGTTATTTTTTCTAGGTCATTAAATATTTTTTTGAGAGTTTGATTGGTATAGCACTAAATAAATAGATTAGTTTAGGTAGTCTTGTTATCTTTATTATACTTGCTCGACCTATCCAAGGTCAGTTGGTATTTCTCCAATTGTTTAGATGTTACTTTATTTATGATGAAAGCGGTTTGTAATTTTGGTTATATAGTTTCTGACTTTCCCTAGGAAAAGAGATCCCAAAATATTTTATACTATAGAGAGTTAATCTTAAATGGAATTTCTCTTTCTATTTCTTGTTGTCAGATTTTGTTAGTTATGTATAAAAATGCTAATGATTTGTGTGCATTTTATTTTGTATTTTTCAACTTAACTAAAGTGATGGATTATTTCTTTTATTTTTTTTTATTTCATAGCTTTTTATTTACAAGTTATATGTATGGGTAATTTTACAACATTGACAATTGCCAAACCTTTTGTTCCAATTTTTCCTCTCCTTCCCTCCTGCCCCCATCTACTCTAGATGGCAGGATGACCAGTAGATGTTAAATATATCAGAGTATAAATTAGATACACAATAAATATACATGAAGCAACAGTTATTTTGCTGTAAAAAAAGAATCGGACTCATTTAATATTTTTCCAATTGGTTAGATCAGACTTAATTTGTGTGAAAATTGTTTTGTAGTTTTGCTCATAAAGTTTCTGATTTTCCCTTAGCAGATATATTCCTAAGTATTTTATACTATCATTAGTTACTTTAAATGGAATTTCTCTTTGTAACTCTGACTGTTGGATTTTGTTAGTGATATATAAGAATGTTGATGATTTATGTGGGTTTATTTTGTATCCTGCAACTTTGCTAAAGTTGTGGATTATTTCTAATAACATTTTAGTAGAATCTCTAGGGTTCTCTAAGTATATCATCATATCATCAGCAAACAGTGATAATTTGGTTTCCTCATTGCCTACTCTAATTCCTTTAATCTCTTTCTCTCTCTCTCTCTTTTTTTTTAATAGCCTTTTATTTACAGGATATATGCATGGGTAACTTTACAGCATTAACAATTGCCAAACCTCTTGTTCCAATTTTTCACCTTTTACCCCCCCCAACCCCTCCCCTAGATGGCAGGATGACCAGTAGATGTTAAATATATTAAAATATAAATTAGATACACAATAAGTATACATGACCAAAACGTTATTTTGCTGTACAAAAAGAATCAGACTCTGAAATATTGTACAATTAACTTGTGAAGGAAATCAAAAATGCAGGTGTGCATAAATATAGGGATTGGGAATTCAATGTAATGGTTTTTAGTCATCTCCCAGAGTTCTTTTTCTGGACATTGCTGGTTCAGTTCATTACTGCTCCATTAGAAATGATTTGGTTGATCTCGTTGCTGAGGATGGCCTGGTCCATCAGAACTGGTCATCATATAGTATTGTTGTTGAAGTATATAATGATCTCCTGGTCCTGCTCATTTCACTCAGCATCAGTTCATGTAAGTCTCTCCAGGCCTCTGAAATCATCCTGTTGGTCATTTCTTACAGAATAGTAATATTCCATAATATTCATATACCACAATTTATTCAGCCATTCTCCAACTGATGGACATCCATTCAGTTTCCAGTTTTTAGCCACAAAAAAAGGGATGCCACAAACATTCGTGCACATACAGGTCCCTTTCCCTTCTTTATAATCTCTTTGGGATATAATCCCAGTAGTAACACTGCCTTTAATCCCTTTCCCAACTCTTATTGCCAAAGCTAGCATTTCTAATACAATACTGAATAGTAGCAGTGATAGTGGGCAGCCTTGTTTCACTCCTGATCTTACTGGGAATGGTTGCAGTTTTTCCCCATTACATATGATGCTTACTGATGATTTTAAATAGATGCTACTGATTATTTTAAGGAAAAGTCCATTTATTCCTATACTCTCAAGTGTTTTTAATAGAAATGGATGTTAGATTTTGTCAAATGCTTTTTCTGTATCTATTGAGATGATCATATGGTTTTTGTTAATTTGGTTATTAATATGAGCAATTATATTGATAGTTTTCCTAATATTGAACCAGCCCTGCATTCCTGGTATAAATTCTACTTGTTCATAGTGTATTATCCTGGGGATGATTTTCTGTAGTCTTTTTGGTAATATCTTATTTAAGATTTTAGCATCAATATTCATTAGGGAGATTGGTCTATAATTTACTTTCTCTGTTTTCAGTCTTCCTGGTTTAGCTATCAGTACCATCTCTGTGTTGTAAAAGGAATTTGGTAGGACTCCTTCATTCCCTATTTTATCAAATAATTTAGATAGCATTGGGGCCAATTGTTCTTTAAATGTTTGGTAGAATTCACCTGTAAATCTATCTGTTCCTGGGGATTTTTTCTTAGGGAGCTGATTAATAGCTTGTTCTATTTCTTTTTCTGAAATGGGACTATTCAAGCAATTTACTTCCTCCTTTGTTAATCTGGGAAGCCTATATTTTTGGAGGTAGTCATCCATTTCACTTAGGTTATCAAATTTATTGGCATAAAGATGAGCAAAGTAACTCCTTATTATTTCTCTAATTCCCTCTTCATTGGTGGAAAGTTCTCCTTTTCATTTTTAAGACTACAAATTTGATTTTCCTCCCTCCTTTCTCTAATCAGATTTACCAGAAGCTTATCTACTTTATTGGTTTATTCATAGAACCAACTCTTAGTTTTATTTATTAGTTCAATGTTTTTTTTTTTCTTTCAATATTATTAATTTCTCCTTTTAATTTTAGAATTTCAAATTTACTATTTGATTGGGGGTTTTTAATTTGGTCTTTTTCTAGCTTTTTAGTTATGAGCTCAATTCATTGATGATCTCTTTCTCTATTTTATTCAAGTAAGCCTTTGCAGATTTCCTCTTATTACTGCTTTGGCTTCATCCCACAAATATGATGTCTCATCATTGTCATTATCTTGAGTGAAATTATTAATTGTGTCTATAAATTGCTGTTTCACCCAATCATTCTTTAAGATGAGATTATTTAGTTTCCAATTACTTGTTGGCCTATTTACTCCTAACTTTTTTGTGGAATGTAGTTTTTATTGCATTGTGGCCTAAAAAAGAAAGCATTTACTGTTTCTGCCTTCCTGCATTAAATTTTGAGGTCTTTATGTCCTAATATATGGTCAATTTTTGAATAGTTCCATGGACTGCTGAGAAGAAGGCATTTTCCTTTATGTCTCCATTCAGTTTTCTCCAAAGATCTATCATAACAAATTTTTCTAATATTATATTTACTTCTTTAATTTCTTTCTTATTTATTTTGTGGTTTGATTTGTCTAATACTGAGAGTGCAAGTTTGAGATCTCCCACTATTACAATTTTGCTGTCTATTTCTTCTTGCAACTCTCTTAACTTCTCCTTTAGAAAGTTAGATGCTATACCACTTGGTGCATATATGTTTAGTATTGATATTGCTTCATTGTCTATGCTATGTGTTAGCAAGATATAGTTTCCTTCCTTATCTCTTTTGATTAGATCAATTTTTTGCATTTGCTTGATCTGATATAAGGATGGCTACCCCTGCTTTTTTGACTTCACCTGAAGCATAATAGATTCTGCTCCAGCTTTTTACCTTTACTCTGTATGTATCTCCCTGTTTTTAATGTGTTTCTTGTAAACAACATATTGTAGGGTTCTGACTTTTGATCCAGTCTGCTATCTGCTTCCGCTTTATGGGAGAGTTCATCCCATTTACATTTATGGTTAAAATGACTATTTCAGTATTTTATGCCATCTTGTTATCCCCAGATTATGTTTTTCTTTTACTTGCCTAACCTTCTTTCCCTGTTTTAAACTTATTGCCCCACTTGTATCATGCTGCTCACCCTCTTTAGGATCCCTCCCTCCCCCCTTTGAATCTCTTCCCCTTTCTTGTACCCTTCCCTTATTACTCTTTTTCTTTTCTCTTTTCCTCTCCCCTTTTTTTAATGAGACGAGAGAGGATTTTCTATAAAACAAGTATGTCAATTATTTTCTCTTTGAGCCAACTCTGATGAGAGTAAGATTCACACAATGTTCCTCCCCCTCTCTGAGTTCCCTCAGATATGATGTTTCCTTTGCCTCTTCATGGGATGTAGTTTCCCTTTTTTTTATGCTCCCTTTCCCCCTTTTCTGACATTATCCCTTTTTGATTTCTGCTTCCCTTTTTTATGTTATTTCAGTGAAATCAAATTATACATGTATTCTTTTTGTATATCTACAACAGAAATACAATTCTCAAGAGTTCCTTTTACCTTTTCTGCATCTCTTGAGTCCCATTGTTGAAGATCAGATTTTTTGTTTAGTTCTGGTTTTTTCCTTAGAAACAAATGGAATTCATCTGTTTCATTAAATGTCCATATTCCTCCGTGGGAGAAAATGCTCAGCTTAGCTGGTTAGTTTATTCTTGGCTGTATTCCAAGTTCTTTTGCCTTTCAGAATATCAGATTCCAGGCCCTTCTATCTTTTAGTGTGGAGGCAGCCAGATCTTGGGTGATCCTTATTGTGGCACCTCAGGATTTAATTTTTTTTTCTGGTTACTTCTAATAATTTTTCCTTAATCTGATAGTTCTGAAATTTGGCCACAATATTCCTTGGAGTTTTTATTTTAGGGTCTTTTTCAGAAGGTGTTCAAAGAATGATGCCTATTTTACCTTCTCATTCTATTAACTCTGGACAGTTCCCTTTGATGTTTTCTTGTAAAATAGTATCTAGGCTCTTTTTTTCACCATAATTTTCAGAAAGTCCAATAATCCTCATATCATCTCTCTTATATCTATTTTACAGGTCTGTCGTTTTTCCAAGTAGTTATTTCATGTTTTTTTCCAGTTTAATCTTTTTTTTTTTCTTTTGGTTTTACTTGATTGATTCTTGCTGTCTCAATGAACCATTAGTTTCTATTTGTTCAGTTCTGATTTTTAATGAATTATTTTCTTCATTAGCTTTTTTTACTTCTTTCTGTATATGTCCAATTAAGTTTTAAATGAATTATTTTGCTCTATGGAGTTTTTTTTACAATTAACTAGTTTTTTTTCAGTGAATTATTTTCTTTTCCCAATTCACAGATCCTACTTTCTTGCAAGTTCTTTGTCTTTTCCAATCCACAAATCTTATTTTCTTGTTCACAAATCTTACTTTCTTGTTCACAAATCTTACTTTCCAGAGACTTTTTTTTTTACCTTTTCCAATTCATATTTCAAAGCTTCTCTTCCCTTTCCCCATTTTTCTTCTAACTCTCTTTTGAAACTTTTAGTAGTCTCTTCTATGAGAGTGTTATGTAAAAGGGGACAGGTAACATTGCCCTTTGAGGTATTATCTGGTGACTGTTTGCTATTAATCTCTTTGGGGTTGCAGACCTGTTCTTTTTTTTCTATAGAAGGTATGGATTCTCCTTTTCATTTTTTAATTCATTTTTAAAGCCTTTTGGGTTTGCCTTCAGGGCAACTGGGTTACCAGCTTCCTCTGCAGATCAGGGTGAGATATAAACTGGCTTCTGGAGTGTTCTGAGTGAAAGTTTCCCCCTTTCCTAACCAGAGGTGATTTAGCATGGGTGATTAAGCCCAGTGGAGAACCTGCTGTATGGTTTAGGGACTGCCCTAAGGCTAGAGACTAAGTGATGAAAGTGTCACTGCCCCAGGCCATAGGCCCTTGTGGGGCTGTGGGTATTAGCAACTGACTAGGGACCTGGAAATCTCTGCCCGGAAGTCTCTCTGCCCAGAAGCAAATCACCCTTTGAAAGTTCTATTGTCCCAAGCAGAGCCCCCCACTGTGCAGATTAGAGGCTGCCCTGGGCTGTGTCCCCCTGCTATGCAGGTTTGCAACTGCCCCAAGGAAAAGCCTCATATTGTGGTTTGGGGCTGGGCGCTTGTGCTGTGCTCTGTGCTCTCACTTCCCGTTTGGGGCTCCACTTGGAGCCCCTAATTCTCCCTTGCCTGCACTGATTTCTCCTCAGAACAAACCTTTTCTGACGAGATTTCAGATAATCTTTGGCTGGTGAGTTATTGTTCTTCTAATCTTTATGAGTTGTAGCGGTCAAGTCCTATTTTTGAGACTGGATATAATATTTATAGTGAGGGTAATAAAGGAGCTTAGAAAGTCATGTGTGCCTTCTCTGCCATCTTGGCTCCGCCCTGATGAATTATTTCTAATAGTTTTTTGGTTGTTTCTTTAGGATTCTCTAAGTATACCATTATATGACCTGCAAAAAGTGATGATTTGGTTTCCTTATTACATACTCTAATTTCTTTAATCTCCTTTTCATCTCTTATTGCCAAAACTAGCGTTTCCAATATAATAGTAATTGTGAGACTGGGCCACCCCAGATCATATTGGGAATTGTTTGAGTTTATCCCCATTATATATGATGCTAAATAGATGTTACTCAGTATTTTAAGGAAAAGCCCATTTATTCCTATACTTCCTGGTGTTTGTAATAGGAATGGATGTTGGATTTTATCAAATGCTTTTTCGGCATCTATTGAGATAATCATATGTTTTTTTTTTTAATTTGCTTATTCATAAAGTAAATTATGCTAATAGTTTTCCTATTATTGAACCAGCCTGGCTCCTGGTATAAATTCTATTTGGTTGTGGTGTATTATCCTGGAGATGACTTTCTGTAATCTCTTTGCTAATATTTTATTTAAGATTTTTGCATCAATATTTATTGGGGATATTGGTCTATAATTTTTTTTCTCTGTTTTCATCCTATCTGGTTTAGGTATCAGTACCATGTTTGTGTCATAAAAGGAATTTGGTAGGAGTCCTTCATTTCCCTCCTCCCCCTTTTTTTCAAATTGTTTATATACTATTGGAGTTAGTTATTCTTTAAATGTTTATAAATTCTAAATGTTTATTAGAATTCACATGTAAATCCATCTGGTCCTGGGGATTATTTCTTAGGGAGCTGAATAATACCTTGCTCTATTTCTTTTTCTAACATGGGACTATTTAATCTGGGTAGCCTATATTTTTGTAGGTATTCTTCAACATTACTTAGGTTATCAATTCTTTTGATATAAGATTGGGCAGAATAACTTCTAATTATTCCTCTAATTCCCTCTTCATTTGGTGGAAAGTTCTCTCTTTTTTATTTTTGAGACTAATAATTTGTTTTTTTTTCTTTTTATAATCAAATTAACTAAAGGTTTATCTATTTTTGTAATGGGGTGAGGCTTGAGTTGATGCACTGAGGTCCCAAGCACATGAGGCTAAATAGTAATTGGGCTATACTCTATTAATATACATGATTGGATAAAGAATGGTCCCTGCCCAATCTCTGTGCAAGTCCTGATGTGTTGTATAGGAAATGACGATTTTGGTGGGTGGAGACAGAGAGACAGGAAGAGAAGCTGGGAGAGACTGGCCTGGGTTCCATGTTAGCAGCTGCTGGTCATGTGGCTTCTGGTCTAATTAGCTTCTTGACTCAGCTACACCCATTGCTATTGCCCATTCTCTTCCACCTCTGATCTTTCTTTACTGAGAATAAAGACTGATGACTTTCCCCTAAGCTGAATTCCTGACTCCGGCTGATTTTAAAATATGTGGTCTTCACATATCACATATTTTTTTTTTCCATAAAACCAGCTCTTATTTATTAATTCGAGTTTATTTTTTTACTTTCAATTTTATCTATTTCTCCTTTTATTTTTAGAATGTCAAGTTTAGTATTTTATTGGGGATTTAAATTTTTTCTTTTTCTAGATTTTTTTATTTGCAAGCCCAATTCATCAATTTTCTCTTTCTCTATTTTGTGCAAGTAAATCATCTAGAGATATAAAATTTCCTCTTATTACCACTTTGGTTGCATCTCACAAATTGTCGTATGTGTTCTCATTATTGTCATTCACTTGGATGAAATTATTAATTCTCTTGGATGAAATTATTAATTGGATCTATGTTTTGCTGTTTTACCCATTCATTCTTTAGGATAAGACTATTAAGTTTCCAATTTATTTTTGGTCTATTTTCCCCTGGCCATTAATTGAATGCAATTTTCATTGCATCATGATTTGAAAAGGATGAATTTATTATTTCTGACTTTCTGCATTTGATTTTGAGGTCCTTATGTCCTAATATAGGGTCATTTTTTGAATAGGTTCCATGAACTGCCAAGAAGAAAGTACACTCCATTCTGTCTCCATTCAATTTTTTCTAAAGATCTATCATACTAACTTTTTTAGTATTCTATTTACCTCTTTAACTTCATTCTTATTTATTTTGCTTTGTTTATCTAGTTCTGAGAGAGAGCAAGGTTGAAATCTCCCACTATTATAGTTTTGTTGCCTCTTTCTTCTTGCAGCTCTCTTAATTTCTCCTTAAGGAATTTCCATGCTATATATAGCACTTGGTGCATATATATTTAGTATTGAAATTGCTTCATTATATATGGTACCCTTTAGAAAGATATAGCTTCATTCCTTATGTCTTTTGATTAGATCAGTTTTTGCTTTTGCTTGATCTAAGATCAGGATTGCTACCCCTGCTTTTTTTTTTTTCTTCACCTGAACCACAATAGATTCTGCTCCAGTCTTTTACCTTTATTCTGTGTATTTCACAGTGCTTTAAATGTGTTTCTTATAAACAACATTTCATAGGATTCTAGCTTTTTATCTATGTGTTTACACTTTATGGGAGAGTTCACCCCCATTCACATTTACAATTAAGACAACTAATTCTGTATTTCCTGACATCTTATTAATCCTAAATTTTAATTTTCTCTTTCCTTTCCCCCTTTCCCTCCTTCCCGGTATTTTTCTTATGAGTATTACTTGTCTCAGGCAGCCCTTACTCTTAAAGTCCCTCACCCTTTCTTATATCTTTCCCTTACTATTTCTGTTTTGCCTTCTACTTAACCTACCCCTTCCCTTTTCCACTTTCCCCTCCCATTCTTCTAATAAAATAAGAAAAGTTTCTTGGGTCAGGTCCTGTAAGAATCTGGCACATTGGGGTTTACTGTTTAACTTTTGTGTGTGTGTTGGATGTTTTATAACTTCTCTGCTGATCTACTGGCTTGCAATCAGGACTGAGTAGCCCACACTGCTATAGATTTCTCCCTGTAGATTCTCCAGCATGTACCACCCCAGGACTCTCTGCTGCCTGTGATCCCCAGCATCTGTGCCCAGTGTTCTTGCGCTTGGGCTGCCTCTCTCCTTGCCCAATTGAAAAAAGACCTTTTCTGGTGATCTTCAAAATTATCTTCTGTTGATAATTTGTTTAAGCCCATTATTCATAGATACTGCCAGTCCAGAATTAATTCAGAGCCTGGCTATGCTAATTAGTCTGAGGGTTTTGGGAGAAGGTCAGAAAGAAAGTATGTCCTCTCTGCCATCTTGGTGCCACTCCTCTGTATGTTAAACCATTTAATAATACATATAATTTTCACTGTTACTTCCTTTAGAACTGGGATTGTTTTATTGAATTTTGGGGGGTTATCTCCAGCTATTTATATAGGATCTGCAATGTAAAAGGTGTGTAGTGAATGCTAGTTTATTGACTGATTAAATAGAGGAAAAATCACAAAATGCATGTAATGTAGTTTTTAGGCCCTGTGAGATTATGGCTTTTCCCATTCTTTTTATTTGTTATAGCAGTCAACAAACAACTATTGTGCTAGGAATAATGCTACGTACTGAGCATTTTTTAAAATGGCTCTCAAGGAGCATACCAAAGACTATTAAATTATCAAGCATGTATTAAGGACTTATTAATTGTTTTTGATTAATAATTTTTCTTCCATTACAGAAGCTATCAATTGATAATGAGGAAAGTTGATTCACAGACTGTATGCAGATATGATCTTAACAAGGCAGCAACTTTGAGATATTTCTGCCTCATTTACTGCTAACCAAAAATCATCTGGCTTTTTATAAATTATTATTCATAGAAAACTAGATAAAACAGTCAGAAAAACCTAAATACAGGTTTTACCTGTGACTCTCACTAGCTTTATGACACTAGAAAAGTTATCTGTTCTTTCTATATCTTAGGAAAGTCATTGAAAATAAATGAGAAAATTTCAACTACTGACAGAAATACCAAATTTCATTCCATAGATGCATGCCCTATGTAGAGAGGTAAGTTAAAACCATTAACTTACAAAAATAGTAAAAACTTATGTGAGTTTCCGCACTTTGTTGGATCTGGAAATTTAATAATTAACCAAGTAATTATTGGATACAGAAACTATTTAGAGTTAAATCAGGCAAAGTGTTCACTAGATTTGGAGTCAGATGTCCTAGATTTGATTTCCACTGTGCTTCTTACTCCTGTTGGAATTCTGCACAAGCTAATTAACAGTGCTGAGAAAGCATATTTACATCTGTCAAATAGGAATAACAATGTTCTTCTCTTTTACCCTGTCATATTAGTCAACCTGATATTTGTGAAGTGCTCAAATAGAATTGTTTTAATTTGAATTTTTTAATTAACAGTTATTTTTCTTTTTTCCCCATAAGGCCAAAGATGATGTTGGCCTCTTCTTCTGAAAACTGCCTACTCATATAATTTGACTACTTATTCATTGGGAAATGACTCATATTCTTGACAATTTGACTCGGTTCTTTATGTGATTAAGAAATGAGACATTTATCTAAGAATATTGCCATTACCCTCCCTCCCCCAAGTTTCCTACTTTCCTTCTAATCTTGGTAACATTAGTGTTTGTGCAAAAAAATCATAATAATAATCAAATTAAGGATAAAACACTTGTTCATTTACTGTTTCAGAACCATTAATATGAATTTTTGAAATAAAATTAATTGTGCCTGGAAGCACATTTTTAAATGGAGTTCACTATATAAACTATATATTTCCATTTACTCTTAGTTGGTAGTTCACAGAGCCAACTACCAACTGAGAGTATATGAAAATATATAGTTTATTACCTGTTATAATTTATTTTATATTTATTGAAAGATTGTAAATTTTCCAATCACAAAATGCCTTCCAAAAATAAGCAAAATAATAAGTACACTATAGCAAATGTTTCTCTGCACCATATGAAAGCATATTTAATAGTATTATAATTTCTTTTTACATTTGTGATTTTATTACTGATGAGAATTCCCATTAAGTCCTCTCAGCCAAATCAGATCTGCAACCATTCAACTATTTCAAGTCTGAGAAAAATTGCTTTAACCATCAAAAGATTAATTGATTACTCCAGGTCATAGAGTTCATCTATATAAGAGGAGGAGATTATCCCCTAAATTTACTTAAGCCTGCTTTCTATCCCTTCTTTACTTTCACACTGAAATGATACTTTAATCTTGCACTTCAGTTTTGCAATATCATTTAGTTTTAAGATAAATTAAGTAGGACTTCCTGCCAAAATGGTGGAGCGGACACACACATCTACTTAAGCTCTACATTGTCTCAGAATTTATTTCATGACAAGCCTCTGAATCAGTGCTTGATGGAAAAAAAAAACCCACAAATAATTAACAAGAGAAGACATCCTTGAAATCCACCAGAAAAGGTCTGTTTTTGCTCAAGGGCAGGGCCAGTTTTAGATCAGGTGCAGGCTGAAGGCAGGCAGTGACAGCAAGAGCTCAGCAGGCAGCCCACAGCTGAGCTGTGGAGTGTGATCTAATTGGTCTCTGCCAGGAGAGCTTTTACCACAGTATTGGATACTTTGTCCTGGCAGCAAGCCAGTAGACAAGCAGAGAAGCTAAAAACACAGGGGGTAAAGACTATAACAAAAGCTATAGGTCAAAAAGCTAGGGTCTCTCAGGACCTGGCTACCCACCCATAATGTCTCAGCCTACTCTCAGAGTCTCAGGTCACGGGCACAGCACAGCCATTGCTGTCCTGCTAGTGTCTTGCTGTTGTCCCCTGCAGTCTGTAGAGGAAGCTCAGGAACACCATCCAGCAGCCTCCCCCCCCCAAAAAAAAAAGCAGACCATTTGTTTTTCTTGCCAGTTTGTTTCTTTAGCTCTTCTTGGACAAAATGAGGAAAAAATTTGAATAGACCCTAATCATTGATAGCTTCTATATGGATAGAGAGCAGACTTCAAACTCTGAGGAGACTAAAAACAGACTGTCTCCAGATGAATCCTGAAAGAGAAATTAAAAAGGCTCTCACAAGAGAGCTAGAAGAAAAGAGGGAAAAAGACAGGGAAGCTTGGCAAGAGAGTCTGGATAAGTCATCCCACTCATTTAAAGACAGAGTGGATAAAGAAATCAAATCCTTGAAAAACAGAATTAGTGAACTGGAAAAAGAAAGTAGCTCTCTAAAAAATAAAATTAGAGAAATGGAAAAAAATTCTATAGAACAAAACAACTCATTTAATAACTGAATTGTACAATTAGAAAAAGATATAAAAAAGTGAGTGAAGAAAATACTTCATTGAAAATCAGAATCGAACGAATGGAATTGAATGACTCAAGGAGACAACAAGAATCAGTCAAGCAAAACCAAAAAAAATCAAACAATGGAAAAAATGTCTAATACCTTCTTGGGAAAACAACAGACCAGGAAAATAGATCTAGGAGAGAAAATCTGAGAATTATTGGACTCCCTGAAAAATATGATGAAAAAAAGAGCCTGGACACTATTTTCCAGGAAATTATCAAAGCGAACTTCCAAGAAGTTATAGAAAAAGAGGGTAAAATAGAAATTGAAAGAATTCATTGATCACCTACTTTCAGGACCCTAAAATCAAAACACTAAGAAATATAATGTCCAAAGTCCAGAACTATCAGATGAAGGAAAAACTGCAAGCTGCTAGAAAAAATCAATTCAGATATAGAGGAGCCACAATAAGGATTACTCAAGATCTAGCAGCTCCCACATTAAAGGATTGAAGGGCATGGAATATGATATTCCAAAACGCTAAGGAATTTGTTATGCAACCAAAAATAACTTACCCAGCCAAAATGAGCATCTTTTTCCAGGGAAGAAGACGGACATTCAACATAATAAGCAAATTTCACCTATTTTGATGAAAAAAACAGAACTAAACAAAAAGTTTGATCTACAAATATAGAACTCAAGTAAAACGTCAAAAAGTGAAATCTTGGGAACTATATTTCTGCTATAAAGATAGATAACGAATACATGCATACCTTGTTCTAGAAACTAGAGGTGGAAAGGAAATTGTACCTGGAAAAGGGTAAAATGGGGGTACTACATCTCATGAAGAGGCAAAGGAAACCTATTATATCTGAGAGAAAGAATAGAGGGGGATGAAGATAGTGTGTATCTATCATACACAGAATTAAGAGAAAACTTTTAGACATATTCGATTTATGGTGAAACTTCTCCCACCTCATTGAAAAGTGGGAGAGAAAAAGTGAAAAGTGAAGGAATAAGCTACACAGAAGGGAGTATAGAAATTGTGATAAAAAGGAGTAAGATAGGGGGAGGAACACTAAGGTGGGGGAGGAGGGATATTAAAAAGGGAGAACTATGAGAAGCAAGTGGTGCTCACAAGTTTAATACTGGGAAGAGGGGTAAGGAGGAAGGAAGGGAGAAAAGTATAAACAGGGGTTAACAAGATGGCAAATAATACAGAATTGGTAACTTTAACTATAACCATAAATGTGAATGGGGTAAACTCCCCCATAAAGAGGAAACAGTTAGCAGAATGGATTAAAAGCCAGAATATGACAATAGGTTGTTTACAGGAAACACACCTGAAGCAGCGAGAAACATACAGACTAAAGAAGGTTGGAGAAAAAAAGGTTGGAGCAGAATCTACTATCCTTCAGGTGAAGTTAAAAAAAAAAAAAGCAGGGGGCAGCCATTCTGATCTCAGATCAAGCAAAAGCAAAAATTGATCTCAGTAAAAGAGATAAGGAAGGGCACTATGTCTTGCTAAAGGGTAGTGTAGATAATGAAACAATATCAATATTAAACATATATGCACCAAGTGGTGTAGCATTTAAATTCTTAAAAAAGAAATTAATGGAGCTACAAGAAGAAATAGACAGCAAAACTATAATAGTGGAAGATCTCAACCTAGTACTCTCAGAATTAGATAAATCAAACCACAAAATAAATAAGAAAGAAGTGAATGAGGTAAATAGACTACTAGAAAAGTTAGATATGATAGATCTTTGGAGAAAACTAAATGGAGACAGAAAGGAGTACACTTTCTTTTCAGCAGTTCATGAAACCTATACAAAAATAGATCATATATATTAGGACATAAAAACCTCAAACTCAAATGCAGTAAGGCAGAAATAGTAAATGCTTCCTTTTCAGACCACAATGCAATGAAAATTACATTCAATAAAAAGCTGGGGAAAATACACCAAAAAATAATTGGAAACTAAATAATCTCATAGTAAAGAAAGATGGGGTGAAACAACAAATCATAGACATAATTAATAAATTCACCCAAGAAAATGACAATAATGAGACATCATACCAAAATAGCTGGGATGCAGCCAAAGTGGTAATAAGGGGAAATTTCCTATCTCTAAATGTTTACTTGCATAAAATAGAAAAAGAGAAGGTCAATGAATTGGGCTTGAAACTAAAAATGCTAGAAAAGGAACAAATTAAAAACCCCCAGTCAAACACTAAACTTGAAATTCTAAAAATAAAAGGAGATATCAATAAAATTGAAAGTATTAAAAAAAACTATTGAATTAATTAATAAAACTAAGAGTTGGTTCTATGAAAAAAATCAACAAAATAGACAAACCCTTAGTAAATCTGATTTAAAAAAGGAAAGAGGAAGATCAAATTGTTATTCTTAAAAATGAAAAGGGAGAACTTGCCACTAATGAAGAGGAAATAAGAGCAATAATTAGGAGTTACTTTACTCAACTTTATTCCAATAACTTCAATAATCTAAATGAAATGGAAGAATAGTTTCAAAAATATAGCTTGTCCAGATTAACAGAAGAAGAAGTAAATATTCTAAACAAAACAATCCCATTTTAGAAAAAGAAATAGAACAAGCTATTAACCAACTCCCTAAGAAAAAATCCCCAGGACCTGATGGATTTATATGTGAATTCTATCAATCATTAAAAGAACAATTAACTCCAATGCTATATATACTATTTGAAAAAATAGGGATTGAAGGAGTCCTACCAAATTCCTTTTATGACACAGACATGGTACTGACACCTAAACCAGGTAGTTTGAAAAGAGAAAAAGAAAATTATAAACCAATCTCCTTAATGAAGATTGATGCTAAAATATTAAATAAAATATTAGCAAAAAGATTACAGAAAATCATCCCCAGAACAATACACTATGACCAAATAGATTTTATACCAGAAATGCAAGGCTGGTTCAATATTAAGAAAACTATTAGCATAATTGAACACATCAATAACATAAATTAATAAAAACCATATGATCATCTCAATAGGTGCAGAAAAATCATTTGATAAAATCCAACGTCCATTCCTAATAAAAATACTTGAGAGGATAGGAATAAATGGATTGTTCCTTAAAGTAGTCAGCAGCATATATTTAAAACCATCAGTAAGCATCATATGCAATGGAGAAAAAATGGAACCTTTCCTAGTAACAACAGGAGTGAAACAAGGTTGCCCATTACCAACATAATTATTCAATATTGTACTAGAAATGCTAGCCTTGACAGTAAGAATTGGAATTTGTCTGAATCATCTCATTGTTAAAGAAAGCTATGTCCATCTGAATTGGTCATCATAAAATATTGTTGTTGCCATGTATAATGATCTCCTTGTTCTGCTCAAAATGTCTATTACCAACTGGGGTGGGTGTGAAATAAATGTGATTTTTTTTTCAAACTCAATGATTAATCAATATTTTCTATGATCAGAGCCAGAATCCTGGATTAGACTTTAGATACCTTTCAATAAAATCTAGTAAAACATTAAAGAGTTCTATAAATATTTCTGATCTAGTATGAAAATTTGAAAACTACTACTACTAATTAATAATTTCTGCTCTTTTTAAACTGATAGATCTTTTTTTTTTCTTTTTTTTTAAATAACTTTTTCTTGACAGAACCCATGCCAGGGTAATTTTTTACAACATTATCCCTTGCACTCACTTCTGTTCCTATTTTAACCCTGCCTTCCTCCACCTCCTCCTCCAGATCGCAAGCAGTCCTATGCATGTTAAATAGGTCACAGTATATCCTAGATACAATATATGTGTGCAGAACTGAACAGTTCTCTTGTTGAACGGGAGAATTGGATTCAGAAGGTAGAAATAACCCAGGAAGAAAAACAAAAATGCAAACAGTTTACATTCATTTCCCAGTGTCCTTTCTTTGGGTGTAGCTGCTTCTGTCCATCATTGATCAATTGAAACTGAGTTAGATCTCTTTGTCAAAGAAATCCACTTCCATCAGAATACATCCTCATACAATATCATTGTTGAAGTATATAATGATCTCCTGGTTCTGCTCATTTCACTTAGCATCAGTTCATGTAGGTCTCTCCAAGCCTCTCTGTATTCATCCTGGTGGTCATTTCTTCCAGAACAATAATATTCCATAACATTCATATACCACAATTTACCCAATCATTCTCCAATTGATGGGCATCCATTCATTTTCCAGTTTCTAGCCATTGCAAACAGGGCTGCCACAAACATTTTGGCACATACAGGTCCCTTTCCTTTCTTTAGTATCTCCTTGGGGTATAAGCCCAGTAGTAGCACTGCTGGATCAAAGGGTATGCACAGTTTGATAACTGTTTGGGCATAATTCCAGCTTGCTCTCCAGAATGGTTCATTCACAACTTCACTAACAAGTTGTCAATGCATTAAGATCCCTTTCAATATTTTCAATCAATCCTACCCAATATTCAATATCCCAATCAAAATTCAATTTTGTCAGGGAAGAATCAAAGGCAAACTAGCAAAGAAAAAAAGAAAAAGAAAAAAACAACAAACAAAAAGAATCTGCTTTCTTTTTGGGGCTGGGTGGTGTTACCAAGCTTCCTCTACATAATGCTGGGGGGGGAGAGAGAGGGGTGGCAGCAGTGAGGCACTAGCAGGGCAGCAATGTGTGCAGACAGCTGAGATCACACCCCACCCCCTCTTGTCTGCTCAGCTGTGAGCTACCTGCCAAGCTCTCACTGCCGCTGCCTGCCCTCAGCCTGTGCCCGATCTAAAACCGTCCCTGTCCTCAAGTAAAAATAGACCTTTCCTGGAGAATTTCAAGTATTTCTTCTCTTGGTAACTATTTGTGTTTTTTTTTCAGTCAAGCATTAATTCAGAGGCTTGTCATGAAATGAATTCTGAGAGAAAATGGGAAGCTTACACAGGTGTATGCCTCCTCTCCACCATCTTGGCTGGAAGTCCATTAACTGATAGATCTTAAGATCTCTCTAAAAACCAAAGAATACTAACCCTTAAGGCTTGAAACTGGATCAGACTTTAGAGACCTTCTAATAAGATCCCTTCATGTTAGATGTTTCTAAAAATATTCCTGAGCTAGTTTGAAAAGTTGAGATCTATTAATACAAAAGTAATAATTTCTTCTCTTTTCTATTGATAAATCAAAATATATATTGAAGAACCAAATGAACCTAAGACTTTATCCAAGGTATTATTATCAGAAAGTTCACTTTCATTCACTTTTTATAGGAATATTTATTCTATAATTAGCTAGGTCAATTTTTAAGAAGTAAAATAGATTTCCTTGGATAACTGGACTTTTTTTATTCATCATCTTACAAAAATTGTGTACCTGTTATGTAAGCTATTTCTCATTATTTTCTTTTGTCTTGATATCAAGGTATGATGGAATGAAATAATTATGTATTTTGGGTCAAGACACTTCAGTGGGCATCCTGACTGGCACTTAGTAATGGTGCAATATTGGAGAAATAATTTAATCTCCATAAGCCTGTGTTTCTTTAACTATAAATAATGAAATTACAACATATACCTTTGATGTTCAATTCAATTACTAATCTATATTTTCATCTTTTAACAGATGATTTATAAGGTATATTTCAAACTTTAAATGTATGTCTTAGAAGGGAAAACATAGCAAAATTGTTAATTCTCCTGTTTTCATTGTAGCTAATAATGAATGGAAATTATTCCCTAAAAGGAGTAACCTGAATAAGACAAAATAATGCTACTCATATATTCAGGCAACTGAGAAAATCACTGGAACTTTTTAAAATTTTTCAACATCAGGGGTTGCTTACTTGGAATGTCTTTATGTTTTCTGGTCTTATTATAACAGGTAGAACAATGGCCCCTAAGAAGTTTTTGACAATGGTATTGAATTGTTATGGTCCAGAACTCTGTACTTGAAACAAGGATTCTTACAAGGTGCTAACTTAATGGAACTGATATAACAATGGTGATTAATAGTTCTCTAGTTCAGTACATGTACTTGATAATATAGTTCTACAAAATTGACACCTATTCTACAAGATCTACACCTATGATAATGTAATTAGAATAGAGCATATAAACTGGGACAAAATCAGCCAGACAGATTCTTTCCATCTCACACCACCATTGTCGCAGGCTCTCCTTCTTCGCTTCTCCACTGAAATCAAGACTCCAGAAGGCCTCCAAGAAAGCTAGCCCAAGCCCCAGGAAAGGAGACAAGATTGTGAAGGAGATAATAAAGGATTTGGACTTAACACCTGGCTATTTTTGTGGTGATTACTCTACTGAAATGAAGGCTAGTCCAAGACCTCCAGAAAACCAACTGGAATATTACATTGGATAGCTCAGAATAATTCATTTGGAACAGAATCATGAGCTCATTTGGTCAGAGTAAAGTGACCAATTCTGATGAGAAAAATAACATGAATTGTAAAACATTTCTCAAAATGATTATTCAAGAGTTTCCTTTAAATTTCCTTCTCTGAAAGAGAAAGTTCCCATTATCGTATCCCTTTTACATGTCTATATTTGCTACAACCAGCATATAAATCATCTGCAATAGAGACACTAGCACATCTCTGTATGTGTGTCATTGAAAACTTCATAATTCTCATCTACTTCACTTGGTACTGAATAGTACAGGATTTAAGATCTACAACCTTTTGGTCCACTGATTTTATAGAAAAGAAAGATGATGGTCAGGCATTCTCCATCTTCACTGACAAAGTAATATAGCAAAAATTGACTTAAATTATTTGAGGTGAAATTTAGGTTAGATATGAGTGAAAGTGAGAACAATATGAAAGAGGATAAAACACACTAGAATAGGTTATTGATGTAAGCTGAAGAATCTCCTTCCTGGAAATTTTTAGCACTAGCATAGGTAATAATCTAACTGAAATTATTTATAGGCTTCTAAATGGCAAGAAATTTTACTTGGTGCCCTCCAATAATCCTCTTTAACTATATATCTTGATAATTATATAATACCTAAATAATAAAACATTAAATTCTTTCTGTGGCAATTATTATTATTATGATTACTATTAACAAAAATAATATAATAATTCCTAGCACATATATCTTTTAGGTTTTCAAAGTACTTTGCATACTATTTTATCTAATTCTTACCCAGACCCTGTGAAATATGTATTATCAACTCCATTTTATTCCTATCACTTTTCTTGATCTATATTTTCCCTTACCTCCTGTTTCTCATTACTTTTACTTTTCCTGGTTCAAGTCAACTTTAAATTTCAGTGAAAGAAACTTTGTTTTTATATAATATGGATTGCCTATTTTCCAGCAATGTATTGAATTTTTAATTTAAGTACAAAAAATATTTTCATGCTATTTAGTATCAGATAGACACATGATCTAACTTCAAATGACTTAAGTGAAGTCAAGCAATAAGACAAAAAACTTTTCAGTTAGATTGTCCTACACATTTCACAGTGGAAATATATTGTCAAATCTCAAAAGCTGGAGACATTAAACTTTGCAACATTACATTGATTAAACAATATGTCTTCTGTATTTAAGACTTCAGGGAAAAAATATACAATGATACTTACAATTCAATATTTTCCTTCTAGTTTGCATACAAACTGTCACGATCAGTCCAATTGAACAAATATATAGTAAAATTCAATAAAATAGGTCCTTCCAGATTGAGATGCTCTATATGCAGGCTAGCTAGATGTTATTAGGCCGAGCCTCTAATAACCAATTGGAATACTATAATTTATGCAAAATAGATACTCCTTCTGCTTTTACATTATATAGAACTAAATGGTTGGTTAATTCAGCTATTAAGTCCATGTATACTTTCTTGATGGATTTTAACCATTCTCTTTCCCAGTATTCTTAAGGAAAGTATAACAGGATTTATGATTGCTTGCAAATATAGGGTTCAATGATTTTATAGAAAAGAAAGATAATCATCAGGTATTCTCCATCTCCACTGACAAAGTAATAAGAAGAAATTGACTTAAATTATTTGAGATTAAATTTAGATTAGAGATATGTGAAAGTGAGAATGATGAGAGGATAATGCACACTAGGATAGGTTTTTGGTGTGGCCTATAGAATCTCCCTTCTGGAAATTTTTAACACCAGCATAAGTAGCACTTCAATCATTAAAAAAGTATCAACTTTGTTTATCTTCTTCTTTCATGGCTTTCTCTTTGTATAACATTCCCTAAGGCAATAATGCACTTAGAAATCTAAGCAAATAAATGTTTATGTAACTTAACCTAAGAAATATTAGTTGTGTATATGACATTTTATTTTAAACAAATAAGATCATTCATGCATATCTGAACTTTCATTCAACTTTAAGAAATAAATTAGTAAATATACTTGTAGTCACATAAACTTTATGAAGCTAAGACATATGTGTATTTTGAAAGTTATACTTGAAATTTGACAATTCCATTTTCATATTTTAATTTAGCATGGTATATAAGTCTCCAATAGAATTCTCTCTTAGCCCCAGGTCCAGAGTGAAAAAAATATCTCAGTTCCCCATTGGAACTTCTAAAATTAGATTAGTCTATTCACTCTCAAAGAATAGCTGCTCCCTCATCTTTCCAGGAAAAAAGAGTGAAAGAGATCTTTTCAAAACACAATGCAAACATAGGTTCCTATTTTTCTTCTTATATTAAGCAGTGCCTTGAGCATTAGGTCCTTACTTCCTGATCTATCTTCCAGATTGGTGAAGAGATAACATCATTACAAAAGACTTTGGAATGTTATTTCAGATGTTATAAACCATGATAACTCTTATTCAGGGACTTCCTGAGCATTTTATACTTCTCTAAGTTGAACTCCTGCCTCTCTGATCTTTCTCTACCATATCTGTTCATACAGGAATTTCAGTTTATTCCTGGACTTTTCACACTGGGAATAATATCAACCTTTGATGCCTTTTCCTTAGATCGGTTATTTTATATCCTTGATCTTCATTATACTAAGACACCTATGCTATCCATAACTTCCTTACTCTCTAGGCTACATTCCTGACATTTCTGACTTTTTGATCCATGACTGCATGCATGAGTAGTCCCCCTTTTCTATACTCTTCCTCCTACTCCCTAAACACCTTTTCAAGTTCTTTTATATATTCCCTTCCCCATTAGAATATAAACTCATTGAGTAACCATACTCTAGTAGAGAAACACAGCCAGTTGATTCCTCTATATCTTACTATTCTGGTATTATCTTTCTTGTAGGCACTTTCTAAGGCAGTGGTTCTCAAACTTTTGTTTTCAGTATCTTTATCCTATTAAAAATTATTGAGTATATCTCCAAAGCGTTTTTGTTTATCTGGGTTATACTTATAGACATTTACCATATTGAAAATAAAAATTATTTTTGAATTACTAGACCCTCTAAAAGGGTTTCAGAGATCTCCAAGATTCTCTAGACCATACTTTGAGAACCGCTGCTCTAAGGTATCTTCTCTGGTGAAAAGACCACTGGCTACAGGATTAGAAAATCAAGCAAATGATTTTTTGAAATATAGGGGAAGAATCTTTAAATCCTAGTCTTTTTGGGTCCTTTCTGAAGGGGAGACCTCTGGTCCCCTGCCTTGTTACTATTACTGCCTGAGGTCTCAAATCTGTTCCTACCTGTTGGAATAAAAGCAAGTTTGCACAAAAAAAGGGGGAGGGGGACGGCTAGATGATGCAGTAGGTAGAATAGCAGTCCTGGAGTCAGGAGGACCTGAATTTGAATCCAGTCTTTAACACTTAATATTTACTACTATTTGTATTATCCTGGACAAGTCACTTTACCCCAACAGCTTCTCAAAAAAAAAAAAAAAAGGCAAAAAAATATTTTTTTAAAAGTCTCCTCTTTTCATTATTTTGTTTGAATCTCACATCACATCCAATCAGTTGCTAAATTATATGATTTCTTTATAAGATCTCAATATATATACTTTTCCCTCCATTAATACAGGTAAAAATTTATTGTAGGATCTCAACATTTCTTGCTTGCTCTGTTGCAGTAGCTTATAATTGTTTTCCTTATTTTAAGTTTTAGTCCAGTTAAAATCCATCTTTACTAAGATGACAAATTGATTTTCCTAAAGCATAGGCCTAACCCTGCCATGCATCTTTATCCCTTCCCATTCAATAAACTCACCAGGCCAGGCCCAGTACCTTAGCAATCCAAAACAAAATGTTTTATTTTTCATGTAAATATCTTTTCAACTGGCCTAAGAGTAATATCTGATCTCAAACGCTATTGGCTGTGGAACCTTGAGGAAGTCAATTAATCTTTAGGTAACTCAATTTTCTTATGAATAAAATGAGATTAAAATACCTCTAATATTAAAGGTTGAATGAGGTAGCATAGTATTTAGCATATAATAGGTACCAAATTTTTCTTTCTTTCTTCTTTCCTTCTTCCTTCTTCTTCCTCCTCTTCTTTCTCCTCCTTTTTCTTCTTCCTTTTCTTCTATTTTTTCTCCTCCTCCTCCTCTTTCTCTTCCTCCTTCTTGTCCTTCATCTCTTTCAAATTTCTTCTTTAGCTCCAAATATATAATTGTCCTTTTCTTTCTGATAATTCTTTTCATACCATCTTTCTACACTTGAACCTCTTAATAAAAATCAAAAGCATTTTTTTGCTACTTCAGATCGTTCCCTCCCCTTTCGAAACTATATTAGATTATTAGATTTCATTGCTGTTAATAAACTTTAGAGTACAGAATGATTTTTGAGTCCCTTGACCATTTATTTTAGGTAGGACATGAAATCTATACTTCTGAGAACATGTTTGTTTGTTTGTTTGTTTTAAACCACTGGCAGAAGCATAATCTCTGTACACAATGAAAGTCACAGGAAAAAATGGGATCTACATAATCATTGAAAGTCTTAGCTTATTTTTTTGATTTGCAAGTATGTATTTACTCCCCACCGCTTAAACCATTTAACTTCCTTCCAACTTTTAGCACCATGTCACTTGACTTCTATTTACAATTTTGTTTACTTTATCAATAACAATTTTATAGCCATGCTCCATTTAATTTCTTTTGTCTGATAACCCTCTTGTTTCAGTCATTTGCTTTACCTATTTGCTTTACTAACTTGTTTTAATTACCAAAATTTTGGATCTTTATTTTTTATTTACTTTCTCCTTTTATTAATTTTTTCCTGTGTTCTTTACTTCTTTAGTCTTCAATTCTTTTCATTCATTGGAACAAGTTTTATTTCAAACTAAATTTGTTTTTCCCTTTCAATTTTTATTAACTTTTATGTTCTCCTTACATTGTCACAAATATCTTCTTCCTTTCTATTAAAACTCTTGACTTTGTAAGTCCAAATATCAACAAATAATCTTTAAAATAGTTTTCCTTATGTCAGTTCATGTCCTTGTACTTCTCACACAGCACCTTCTTTTGAAATACTTTCACCTAGAAATCAAAAAAATAGAATCTTAGCTTTTAAATGATTTTCTTTTTTAATTTTACCTAAATTTCTGGGACAGATAACCTTTTGGCTTCCTTTCTAACTCTAAACTCTGTGTTTCTTGCTAGACACTAGTTAACTGTGTGTATGTTTCTCTCTGTCCTTGTCTCTCTTTACACACACACACACACACACACAGACATATACTATATTTGTATAATAATGGATTTCAATTCTATCTATGTGAATTTCAACTATAAATATTTTAATGTGTTGAAAAACTTTTATATTCAACTGTTTTTAATATTTATTACTAATAAAAATAACATCTTAGTAGGTTCCTTTAGATATTTCCTTAGAAAGCCATTGAACTCATTGTTTTTACCAGTAAATGGACAATCATTCATGTATCCCTCCATAACCTCAATTGCATTGTCTCATGTTAATTTATTTTTGTGCATTTCAAAAATTCTTATTTGAACATATATGTGTGCATATATGATATAAATAAACATGTGTATATGATGAATACATATACACATAGTATGTATGTGTGTAAGTACACATATGCATATGGATATTATATTGTGTATTTATGTATACATCCACATGAATATGTTTATGTGTGTATTATGGTAGGTATAATCAAATCTTTGTACCCTCTCCAGTGATTTCCATATAGAAAGAACTCAATAAAAGTCTTTTGCTTGTCAGAAGAGGGATTTAAGATTTTAAATTTCAGTTACTCTATTCAAGTGCTGTGATTTTCAATGTGAAATTCATAAAGAAACTCCATTAAACTTTTTCTTATATTGTAGTAAGAAAGGTAAGTTAGACAACAAGACAGTAAGATTATTCCTAAAATTCCTATTGAAAATATCATCAAAAAATTTCCTAAAAGATTGTGTATAAAAAGTAGTGAAAATAAATGTACAGGGATGTAGTTTATGAATAATTTTTCAAACCTCTCAGTATTACATAATCATGATCCAATATTATTATTGTTGTTCTTTTTATTATGATCATATCTTCCATTGGTATTGCTGTAGGAAATAGTGTTTTGCAGATAATTTTTTGCCGAATTGAAACAGATGGAGAATAATAAATAAAAAAGGAAATTTGATTTCCAAATGTTCAATTTTCAAGTACTATTTAATAGAACTCAAAACAGCAATAGGACAAATGATGGAAAAGAAGGAGGAAAATGCTGATAAATACAGACAATTAATATGACACTTTGGTTTCTCAGGTTTTCTAATCTGGACTGTTTTCCCAGGCTATTAAAGCATTCAGGACATGTTGTCATCAAAATGGATTATAAATAATTCATAATAAGTGAGACTATGGCAAATTTTTATCAATTTTGAAAAGTAATACTACTGATCTGGATAGCATTATGAAAACATAATGCTTTTTTAAAGCAAATTGTTTTAAGTAAAAGAAAAAACTGTGCCTTGTTGAAGGTAAAAGGTAAAGAAAGAATAAGGTAAGTTATTAGGGTAGCATTAACATAGGTATTCATACATTCAGAAGATGGCATTGAATTTGTCTTTTAGGGTCCCATTTAGACTATAAAAATAAAACATTAGACACAGCATTTTGACCATAAACATAGAGAAAAAGATATTACTTTGCAAAAAAAATAATAATCACTTTCCCTTGAGGCATTTGAATACAGAATTTAATTAAAAAGTATAACAATTAGGTAATCAATAGTCACTGCTGCAGAAGTTATTACTATGCAGAACAGAGGCAATACAAAAACTGTAACCACTAGAGTTTTTAATCTTCTCAGGAGAAATAATCTCACTATGCTACTTGTTTTTAGTCATCCTTTAAATGAGCAACAAAAGACGAAATTCTATAAAATAAATTAAATATTACTATTAATACCACAATTATTATTAATAAAGAATCACAACATTCTTTGAGATTCATGACAAAGGAACATTTCTCTTTAAAACAAATTATACTGCCAGGTTTTAAAGGGAAGAAAAAAAATACTTGGGCTACAATTACTTACAATTTTTCATTTCTGACTCTAGAAAAAAAATGACTATTTTCTTATAAAACTCTTAGAGAGTAAGCAACACTAATATTTGGTAGATCATGTAATCCTTTGCAATAAAGTTACTGATTATATTAAATAGCTTCTGAAGTTCCTTCCTATCTAGATTTCTATTTTTAGGTATCTAAGTTGTGCAACAGATTTAATTCAGAAAGATTTAACTTCAAATCTGGGCTCAGATAATTAGTGTAAAGATTAGAGCAAGTCATTAACTTTTCTGAAATCCAGTTTCTTTATCTGTCAAATGAAGAATTTAACTGGAGGCATCCAAGCTCTCTTGCAGGTCTGAATCTAAGCTCTTATCATTCTAAGAACAAACACTAAAATTCACTTTCCCTTGTTTTGAAGCCTATTGTGATAATTTTAAATATTCTAAAAATGAAGATGTTGCCCCCAAATTTTTGTCCCTCAAGTTCAACCAGACAAAATTATTTATATGTTTGTTTAGTTTTGTTTTCATCTCGAGATGACTGATGCTTTTTCTCTATCTTTAGGCATCAAACAGCTCAGTTTCTTATAGACTTGAAGAACAAGGGCAGATAAGATACTTACAATAATAATTATTTAATCACATTCTGGTTCTGTCTTTCAGATCTGAATAATGCTCAGATATCTCTTCATATATATTGCCTTGGAAGAGGGATGGAACCCTTCATCAATTACCCTCATTATTTCAATGAAAATAGAAAACATTTCTTTTGTATCTTTAGCATAGATATCGAGGATCACCATATTTTTCAATAAATCAAAAGGAACAAAGAATTATAGTTCCCATAAAATAATTGAGAAATAAGAAAACCAAAAGAGATAATAATGAATTTTCATCTTTTTATCATTTGGGTGAATCTCCTGGTGGAATATGATCACGACAAAATATGTCTATTATAGTTTGATCAATCAATCAAAAGAATGTTCATAGTAAAATCAAACTACCTTAATAAAACTCACAGGGTGTGAATGCTATTTAAGAACAAAATAAGCAAGTGACTATTATATCTATGTCCTCAAGTCTTTTTTTTTATTGTTACTGTAATATTCCTCTTAAAAATTACTTAAAACGTTTGTTAAATTGTAAGAAGAAGAACAACACTAGCTAGCAATTATACATTTCTTTAAGGTTTGTAAAGTACTTTCCAAATATTATTTCACTTTTTTTCTTCACAACAATTCAAGAAAATAAGTCTTATTATTATCTCCATTTTGCAAATAAGTTATTTGAAGTTATGGAATATGATTGTTCTATAAGAAACAATCAGCAGGATGATTTCAGAGAGGTCTGAAGAGACTTATAATAACTGATGTCAAGAAAAATAAGCAGAACCAAGAGATCATTGTACACAGCAACAGCAAGATTATATGATGATCAATTCTGATGGACATGGCTTTGTTCAGTAATTAGATGAGTGAGGTCATATCCAATAACCTTGTGATGAAGAGAGCCATCTACAACCAAAGAGAGGACTGTGGGAACTGAGTGTGGATCACAACAACATTTTCACTTTTTTTGTTGTTTGCTTTTTGTTTACTTTCTCATTTTTTTCCTTTTTGATCTCATATTTCTTTTTTATTATTACTATTATAGCTTTTTATTTACAAGTTATATGCATGGCTAATTTTACAGCATTGACAATTGCCAAACCTTTTGTTCCAGTTTTTCCCCTCCTTTCCCACCACCCCCTCCCCCAGATGGCAGGTTGACCAATACATGTTAAATATCTTAAAGTATAAATTAAATACTATGTAAGTATACATGTCCAAACAGTTATTTTGCTGTACAAAAAGAATAGGACTTTGAAATAGTGTACAATTAGCTTGTGAAGAAAATTAAAAATGCAGGTGAACAAAAATAGAGGAATTGGGAATGTTATGTAGTGGTTCATAGTCATCTCCCATATTTCTTTCACTGGGTGAAGCTGGTTCAACTAATTGCTGCTCTATTGGAACTGAATTGGTTCATCTCATTGTTGAAGATGGCCACGTCCATCAGAATTGATCATTGAATAGTATTATTGTTGAAGTATATAATGATCTGGTCCTGCTTATTTCACTCAGCATCAGTTCATGTAAGTCTCTCCAGGTCTTTCTTAAATCATCCTATTGGTCATTTCTTATAGAACAATAATATGCCATAATTTTCATATGCCACAATTTAGTCAGCCATTCTCCAGTTGATGGGCATCCATTCAGTTTCTAGTTTCTGGCAACTACAAAGAGGTCTGCCACAAACATTCTTGCAATACAGGTCTTTTTCCTTTCTTTAAAATCTCTTTGGGATAAAAGCTCAGTAGTAACACTGCTGGATCAAAGGGCATTCACAGTTTGATAACTCAGCATAGTTCCAAATTGCTCTCCAGAATGGCTGGATGTATTCACAATTCCTCCAACAAGGTATCAGTGCCCCAGTTTTCCCACATCCACTCCAACATTGGGCATTATCTTTCCCTGTCAGTCTAGCCAATCTGACAGGTGTGTAGTGGTATCTCAGAGTTGTCTTAATTTGCATTTATCTTCTTAAAAGTGACTTGGAGCATCTTTTCAAATGGCTAGAAATAGTTTCAATTTCTTTGTCTGAGAATTGTCTGTTTATATCCTTTGACCAATTATCAATTGCAGAATGGTTTGATTTCTTATAAAATAGAATCAATTGGAAATGAGGCCATTATCAGAACCTTTGACTGTAAAAATGTTTTCCCAGTTTATTGCTTCCCTTCTAATCTTGTCTCCATTAGTTTCATTTGTACAAAAACTTTTCAATTTGATGTAATCAAAATTTTCTATTTTGTGATCAGTAATGATTTCTAGTTCTTCTTTGTCATAAATTCCTTACTCTTCCACAGGTCTGAGAGGTAAACTATCCTATGTTCCTCTAATTTTTTATAATCTCATTCTTTATGCATAAGTCATGAACCCATTTTGACCTTATATTGGTGTATGGTGTTAAGTGTAGGTCAATGCCTATTTTCTGGCATACTCATTTCCAATTTTTCAAGCAATTTTTGTCAAACAGTGAGTTCTTATCCCTAAAGCTGGGGTCTTTGGGTTTGTCAAAAACTAGATTATTAAAGTTATTGATTGTTTTGTCCTTTGAAACTAACCTATTCCATTGATCAACTAATCTATTCCTTAGCCGATACCAAATGATTTTGGTAACTGCTGCTCTGTAATATAATTTCAGATCTGGTACAGCTAAGCCACCTTCATTTCATTTTTTTTCATTAATTCCCTTGAAATTCTTGACCTTTTGTTTTTCTATATGAACTTTGTTGTTATTTTTTCTAGGTCATTAAAATAGTTTTTTGGGAGTCTGATTGGTATAGCGCTAAACAAATAGATTAGTTTAGGTAGTATTATCATCTTTATTATATTTGCTTGATCTATCCAAGAACATTTAACATTTTTCCAATTGCTTAGATCAGACTTAATTTGTGTGGAAAGTGTTTTGTAGTTTTGCTCACATAGTTCCTGGTTTTCCCTTGACAGATAGATTCCTATATATTTTATACTATCAGTATTTACTTTAAACGAAATTTCTCTTTGTATCTCTTGCTGTTGTATTTTGTTAATGATATATAAGAATGCTGATCATTTATGTGGGTATATTTTGTACCTGCAACTTTGCTAAAGGTGTGGATTATTTCTAACAGTTTTTTAGTAGAATCTCTGGGGTTCTCTAAGTATCCAATCATTTCATAGGCAAAGAGTGATAATTTGGTTTCCTCATTACATGATCTAATTCCTTTAATCTCTTTCTCAATACTTATTGGCAAACCTAGCATTTCTAATACAATATTAAATAGTAATGGTGATAGTGGGCAACCTTGTTTCACTCCTGATCTTATTAGGAATGGTTGAAGTTTATCCCCATTACATATGATTCTTAATGATGGTTTTAAATAGATGCTACTGATATTTTAAGGAAAAGTCCATTTATTCCTATATTCTCAAGGGTGTTTTAATAGGAATGGATGTTGGATTTTATCAAATGCTTTTTGTGCATCTATTGAGATGATCATATGGTTTTTATTAATTTGGTTATTGATGTGGTCAATTATACTGATATGTTTCCTAGTATTGAACCAGGCCTACATTCCTGGTATAAATCCTACTTGATCATGGTGTAGTATCCTGGTGATGATTTTGTGTAATCTTTTTGTTAATATCTTCTTTAAGATTTTAGCATTAGGGAGATTGGTCTATAATTTTCTTTATCTGTTTTCAAACTACCTGATATCTTTAGGTTTCAGTACCATGTCTTCATCATAAAAGGAATTTGTAGGACTCCTTCATTCCCTATTTTTTCAAATAGTTTATATAGCTTGGGGTTAATTTTTCTTTAAATGTTTGGTAGAATTCACATGTAAATCCATCTGGTCCTGGGGATGTTTTCTTAGGGATTTGATTAATAGCTTGTTCTATTTCTTTTGCTGAAATGGAACAATTTAAGCAATTTACTTCTTCCTCTCTTAATCTGGGAAGCCTATGTTTTTGGAGGTAGTCATCCATTTCACTTAGGTTATCAAATTTATTGGCATAAAGTTGGGCAAAATAACTCATTATTTCTCTAATTTCCTCTTCATTGGTAGAAAGTTCTCCCTTTTCATTTTTAAGACTGATAATTTGATTTTCCTCTCTCCTTTTTCTAATCAGATTTTCTAAATGTTTATCTATTTTATAGGTTTTTTTTTCATAAAACCAGCTCTTAGTTGTATTTATTAATTCAATAGTTTTTTTTTTACTTTCAATATTATTAATTTCTCTTTTTAATTTTAGAATTTCAAGTTTAGTATTTGATTGGGGGTTTTTAATTTGGTCTTTTTCTAGCTTTTTAAGTTGCAAGCCCAATTCATTGAACTTATCTTTCTTTATTTTATTCAAGTAAGCCTCTAAAGATATAAAATTTCCCCTTATTACCACTTTGGCTGCATCCCACAGATTTTGGTATGATGATTCATCATTTTCATTATCTTGAGTGAAATTATTAATTGAGATAATTTAGTTTACAATTACTTTTTGGTCTATTTACCCCTAACTTTTTGTGGAATGTAGTTTTTATTGCATTGTGACCTGAAAAGAAAGCATTTACTTTTTCTGCTTTCCTGCATTTAATTTTGAGGTCTTTATGTCCTAATATATGGTCAATTTTTGTGTAGATTCCATGAACTCCTGAGAAGAAAGTATACTCTTTTCTGTCACCATTCAGTTTTTTCCAAAGATCTATCATACCTAATTTGTCTAATATTCTATTTACCTTTTTAATTTCTTTCTTATTTGTTTTGCGGTTTGATTTATTTAATTCTCAGAGTGCAAGGTTGAGATCTCCCATTATTATAGTTTTGTTGTCTGTTTCTTCTTGCAACTCTCTCAACTTCTCCTTTAGAAATTTCAATGCTATACCATTTGGTGCATACATATTTAGTATTGATATTGCTTCATTGAGTATGCTATTGTTTAGCAAGATATAGTTTCCTTTCTTATATCTTTTAAATAGATCAATTTTTGCTTTTGCTTGATCTGAGATAAGGATGGCTACCGTTGCTTTTTTACTTCCCCTGAAGCATAATAGATTCTGCTCCAGCCTTTTACTTTTACTCTGCATGTATCTCCCTGCTTTAAATGTGTTTCTTGTAAACAATATATTGTTGGGTTCTGACTTTTGATCCAGCATGCTCTCCGCCTCCACTTTATGAGACAATTCCCATTCACATTTACAGCTAAAATTGCCAATTTTGTATTTCATGCCATCTTATTATCCCTATATTATATTTTTTTATTGCCCCTCTTAACTCCCTTTCCCAATATTAATCTTATGGGCTCCACTCGTATCACGTAGTGGGATCCCTCCCTCCTCCCTCTGAACCCCTTCCCCTTTCTTGTGCCCTTCCCTTATTACTGCTTTTCCCTTTTCCTCTCCCACTTTTTAGTGAGGTGAGAGAAGATTCTGTAAAACAAATATGTCAATTATTTTCTCTTTGAGCCAACTCTGATTAGAGTAAGATTCACACAATGTTCTTCCCCCTTTCTAAGTTCCCTCAGATATGATAAATTTCTTTTGCCTCTTTGTGGAATGTAGTTTCCCCCTTTTTGTCTCCAATTTTTCTTTTTTCTGACACTATTCCCTTTTTATTTCTACTTCCCTTTTTATGTTATATCAGTAAAATCAGATTACACATGTAGTCTTTATGTATATCCACAACAGAAATATGGTTCTTAAGAGTTCCTTTTACCTTTTTCTGCTTCTCTTGAATCCTATTGGAGGTTGGAGATCAGAGTTTTTGCTTGGTTCTGGTTTTTTCCTTAGAAACAAATGGAATTCATCTGTTTCATTAAACGTCCATCTTCTTCCATGGAAGAAAATGTTCAACTTGGCTGGGTAGTTTATTCTTGGCTGCATCCCAAGTTCTATTGCTTTTTGGAATATAAGATTCCAGGCCCTTCAATCCTTTAATGTGGAGACAGCCAGATCTTGATTGACCCTTATTGTGGTATCTAGGAATTTTCATTGTTTTTTTTTTTTTTTTTTTTCCCTAGCGGCTTGTAATATTTTTTCCTTAGTCTGATAGTTCTGAAATTTGGCCACAATATTCCTTGGAGTTTTTATTTTAGAGTCTTTATGAGAAGGTGTTCGATGAATTCTTTCAATGCCTATTTTAACTTCTTATTCTATTACATATGGGTAGTTCTCTTGGATGATTTTATGTAAAATAGTTTCTAGGCTCTTTTTTTTCATCATAATTTTTGGAAAGTCCAATAATCCTCAGATTACTTCACCTAGATATATTTCCAGGTATGTTAATTTTTCCAAGTAGGTATTTTAATGTTTTCTCCTAATTTCTATTTTTTTTTTTGTTTGTTTTGCTTAACTGATTCTTGATGTCTCAATGAATCATTCATTTCTATTTGTTCAGTTCTGCTTTTTAATGAGTTATTTTCTTCATTAGCTTTTTTTTACTTCTTGTATATGTCCAAATTTGTTTTGCCCTATGGAATTTTTTCCATTTCACTATTTTTTTTAGTGAGTTATTTTCTTTTTCTAATTCATAAATCCTACTTTCCTTGAATTTCTTTCCATTTTCCAGTTCACAAATTCTGTTTCCCTGAACTTCCTGGGAATTCTTACCTTTTCCAATTCATATTTCAGGAAGTTGTTACACTCATGCATAACTTCTCTTTCCTTTCCCCCTTTCTCTTCTAGCTCTCTTTTAAGACTGTTAATATACTCTTCTAGCAGAGAGTTACGTGATGTGGGCCAAGTAACATTCCCCTTTGGGGTATTGTCTGGAGACTGTTTGCTATTAGTCTTCTTTGGATTGAAAACTTGATTTCTTTCTCTATAGAAGCTATCAATCATCCTTTTGATTTTTTAAATCATTTTTTAAAAACATATAGGGTCTGCCTTCAGGGCAAGAAGATTACCAGCTTCCTCTGCAGAGCAATGATAGATGTATAGACAATAACTATCCTGCAAACTGGCTACAAAGAGCAGTAAGGTACAGGAGTGCTCTGGGAAAAAGTTCCCCCCAGAAGTGATTCAGAACTGGTTAGCACTGGCTGAGGTGTGGAAGTGCCCAGTCAAGAACCCTGCTGTGAGAATTAGAGACTGCCGTGGAGCTAGAGACTGAGCAGTGAAAATGTCACTATCTCAAGCCAAAGCCCTCCACATGCTATAGGTATCAGCACCTGACCAGTGAATAACCTGGCACAGACCAAAAGTTTCTCTGCCCAGGAAAGCACAGTCATGATATGGGTAAGTTTTATTGCCTCAGGCCAAGCCCCACACTGTGCAGATTAGAAGCTGCTCTGGGCTGTGCCCCCCTGCCATGGAGATTTCTGGCTGTTTTGCCCCTTGGAGTAGAATTCAGCTGTACAGCTGTGCTGTGGTCAGTATTGAGCCACTTCTGATTTTGGGTGGGTGTAGCCATATCTTGTTAGGTTCTGGAGTTTTTTAGAGTACCCTCTGCCTTTGGCTTTAATTTTTTTGCTGATCTGCAGTTTTGCAAGCAGAGCAGAGCAGTCAGCCTATGGCAGAGTCATCTCTGTAGATTTTCTGACTACAGAGAACAACCCTGCTCAATATGCTAGCCTCTAGTTCTATCCCTGCCTGTGCTGGTCTTTTCCCGCCCTTTAGGACAAATCTTTTCTGACAAACTTCCAGATTATCTTCGGCTGGTACATTGTTGTATTTCTAATCTTTGTGAATTTTACCAGTCAAGTGCTATTTTTGAGGCTGAATTTATTTTTTTTTATTATAATAACTTTTTATTGACAGAACCCATGCCAGGGTAATTTTTTACAACATTATCCCTTGCACTCACTTCTGTTCTGATTTTCCCCCTCTCTCCCTCCACCCCTTCCCCTAGATGGCAAGCAGTCCTATATATATGTTGAATATGTCACAGTGTAGCCTAGATACAATATATGTGTACAGAACCGAACAGTTCTCTTGTTGCACAGGGAGAATTGGATTCAGAAGGTAAAAATAACCCAGGAAGAAAAACAAAAATGCAAACAGTTTACATTCATTGAGAAGATGGCAGTGTAAACAAATGTAAGTATACATGTTTATACAATTATCTTGCTGCACAAGAAAAATCAGATCAGAGTGCAGATGGCAGAAAAGGCACACACGATTTTCTGAGCTCTCTCTCATACCCTCCCGACCAATTACTAAATTCAGCCTCAATTTACCACATTACACAGCCACGTTACATTACAGTGTTCTTTCTTTGGGAGTAGCTGATTCTGTCCATCACTGATCAATGAGAATTAAATTAGATCTTCTCTTTGTCAAAGAAATCCACTTCCATCAGAATACATCTTCATACAGTATCGTTGTTGAAGTATATAATGATCTCCTGGGTCTGCTCATTTCACTTAGCATCAGTTCATGTAAGTCTCACCAGTCCTCTCTATATTCATCCTTCTGGTCATTTCTTACAGAACAATAATATTCCATAACATTCATATACCACAATTTACCCAACCATTCTCCAATTGATGAGCATTCATTCATTTTCCAGTTTCTAGCCACTACAAACAGGGCTGCCACAAACATTTTGGCCCTTACAAGTCCCTCTCCCTTCTTTAGTATCTCTTTGGGGTATAAGCCCAGTAGTAGCACTGTTGGATCAAAGGATATGCATAATTTGATAACTTTTTGGGCATAATTCCAGATTGTTCTCCAGAATGGTTGGATTCATTCACAACTCCACCAATAATGCATAGGTGTCCCAATTTTCCCGCATCCCTTCCAACATTCATCATTATTTTTCCTGTCATCTTAGCCAATCTGCCAGGTGTGTAGTGGTATCTCAGAGTTGTCTTAATTTGCATTTCTCTGATTAATAGTGATTTTATCCCTCTTTCATATGAGTGGTAATAGTTTCAATTTCATCATCTGAAAATTGTCTGTTCATATCCATTGACCATTTATCAATTGGAGAATGGCTTGATTTCTTATAAATTAGAGTCAATTTTCTATATATTTTGGAAATGAGGCCTTTATCAGAACCTTTAACTGTGAAGATGTTTTCCCAGTTTGTGGCTTTACTTCTAATCTTATTGGCATTAGTTTTGTTTGTACAAAGGCTTTTTAATTTGATGTAATCAAAATTTTCTATTTTGTGATCAATAATGGTCTCTAGTTCATCTTTGGTCACAAATTTCTTTCTCTTCCACAGATCTGAGGGATAAACTATCCTATGTTCATCTAATTTATTTATAATCTCATTCTTTATGCTTAAATCATGGACCTGTTTTGATCTTATCTTGGTATATGATGTTAAGTGTGGATCCATGCCTAATTTCTGCCATGCTAATTTTGTTTTTTGTTTTGTTTTGTTTTGTTTTGTTTTGTTGTTGTTTTTCCCTTTTGTTTTTTTTATTTTTTATTATTTAATAGCCTTTTATTTACAGGTTATATGTATGGGTAACTTTACAGCATTGACAATTGCCAAACCTCTTGTTTCAATTTTTCCCCTCTTTCCCCCCACTCCCTCCCCCAGATGCCATACTAATTTTGAGTTATCCCAGCAGTTTTTGTCAAATAATGAATTCTTATCCCAAAGTTAGGATCTTTGGGTTTGTCAAACACTAGATTCTTATAGTTATTGACTATTTTGTCTTGTGAATCTAACCTATTCCACTCATCAACTAATCTATTTCTTTGCCAATACCAAATGGTTTTGGTGACTGCTGCTTTATAATATAGTTTTAGATCAGGTACAACTAGGGCACCTTCATTTGATTTTTTTTTTTCATTAATTCCCTTGAAATTCTCGATCTTTTATTATTCCATATGAATTTTGTTGTTATTTTTTTCTAGATCATTAAAATATTTTCTTGGAATTCTGATTGGTATAGCACTAAATAAATAGATTAGTTTAGGGAGTATTGTCATCTTTATTATATTTGCTCAGCCTATCCAAGAGCACTTAATATTTTTCCAATTATTTAAGTCTGACTTTATTTGTGTGGAAAGTTTTTTTGTAATTTTGCTCATATAATTCCTGAGTTTCCTTTGGTAGATAGATTCCCAAATATTTTATGCTGTCAACAGTTATTTTGAATGGAATTTCTCTTTGTATCTCTTGCTGTTGGATTTTGTTGGTGATGTATAAAAATGTTGAAGATTTATGGGGATTTATTTTATATCCTGCAACTTTGCTAAAGTTATGAATTATTTCTAATAGCTTTTTAGTAGAATCTCTGGGGTTCTTTAAGTATACCATCATATCATCTGCAAAGAGTGATAGTTTGGTTTCCTCATTGAGGCTGAATTTAATAATTGGTCATGAGGGTATGAGAAAGAGCTCAGAAAGTTGTGTGTGCCTTTTCTGCCATCTTTGCTCTGCCCCTGATCTGATTTTTCTTGTGCAGCAAGATAATTGTATAAATATGTATACTTACATTTGTTTACACTGCCATCTTCTCAAACTTCTCTTGGATGACTCTTTTCTCATCTGTTTTTTGGAATCTCAAAATTCTCATTCTGTCTTACACACACACTCAAGATTGCATCTTTTTTATACAATGCAAATATTCCCAAATGTATAGATCTCACTTCCAGCAATGACCATTTAGTCACGGTTAATGATTATCAAGTTTGACTAGCTTAAGGCCTTCTTTTCTTGTTGTTTTCCTTGCCTCTTCTTGTTTTAACTCTTTTGTATGATAAACTTGTACCTGCTTTAGCAATACAAAATAATTATAGTCATGAATCAAGTTCTTTGTGTATTCATGCTAGAGCCACATGCTTTTATCGTTGTTTATTTACTTGTTTATTTTTTATTTATTTTTTGCTTTCCACACTCTGACCAAGAACTGAAGAAGGACTTTGATAAATACTAAGTGTCTTATAGATGTGAATACTAAATTGGTCTGAAAGACACATAAGAGGTGAATTATTCAATATAAGTCAATTGTATCAGGGATGAACAGTGATCAAAAATGGCTAACAAAATGCTGTTTTTAAAGGCTCAAACAGAGCAATATTTGCTGCAATGTAAAAGATTAAAAACACTAATTTTAAGTCTGCACAATTTATGATGAAGTTTAAAGATACCTAAAAGTAATAGTTATGGATTTTATTAATTTTGAATGATTACTAAATATGTCTCAAAAGTAAAGTTTGTTTTCTACAAAAAAATGTTATTACAGTATAGTTATACATATCCATATATATGTATGGACAAACAGCTGACCTTAAAATCAGAAAGAACAGTGTACAAATATAACTGCAAAGTCTTTGATATATATCCATTTTGTTTGACTTTGAAAAAATGGTCCTTATACTTATAAGTTTGCAGAGAACTTGCTAACGTACAGTGATAAGGGACTTTTTTTTTCCTGATTTGAGATTTCCAACATTAGTGAAATCACTAGTTTAATCCCTATTCCGTAGAGATTTTTATGGATAGATTTATAGATACAGATAGATATAGATAGATGGATAGATAGATAGATACATAGTTAGATAAAATAGATAGAGATACACTTCACATTATTATATATATATATATATATATATATATATATATATATATATATACACATTTATATAGAAATACAAAGAGATATATACAAAGAAATATGTTATACACATACATATGTATTCACATCATAGATTATAGATATATAGAAAATACAGAGAAAGACAGGAAGGAGAGAAAAGGGAGAACAGGAAAGGAAGGAAGGAGAGGGATGGGGACAGAGACTTGGAGAGTCTGACACACATTTTCTAGTAACAGTCAGGTAAAGGCAATTAATCACTTAGCCTTAGTTTGTTCATCAGTAAGAAAGATGTAATAATATCTGTGACACTTATCTCAGAGGTTTGTTGTAATGCTCAAATAAAACAAAGTATTTAGTAGAATTAAAAATGCTAAAAAATTAGTTTGTATTATTGTTATATCCGAATACAATTTTACTTCTTTTTCAGTAAACATGTATGCATGAGTATATAGATATATATAAATATATACATATATGCACATGTTCATATATTTTATACGCATGAATCATAAGTAATGTTTGAATCTTATTACTGATGCTTGTCTACCAGTGTAACTTAGTACAAGTCATTAAACACCTGGGTAAACATATCTTAATCTGTAAAATGTTGCTTTGGAAAACTCTGAAGTTCCCTGTAGCTCTAGTATTATGATCCTATGATTGATATAGGATAAACATGAATGATGATCCAGAAAAATTGCATCAATTGGAACAATAGGAAGAGAAGTAAGAAAAGGAAGGGTTCTAAAAGTGGCACCATAGGATACTCTCCATAAGGAAGAAATCATTAAGAAGGGCAAAAGGCTATAGTGAGCTTATGCAAGGTTGAGTTAGAGAAGACTATAAGTTTTACCAATTGAGAAACTACTGGTTATCTTGAAGAGAACATTTTTTATTCCAGTGGCCCAATAGTATCAGAAGTCAGATTATAAGATGTGAGTGGAAGTTGAATGAAAATAAAGAGTACATGTATTTTATTATATTTTAACTCCTGAAGCAAAAAGAAATATAGGAGAGTTTGTGGGGTGGAAAAGGTAATTTTTCTTTGTCTTCAGCATAGTTATGGGAAGTAAGAAAAGAAGTATTAAATATAAGACAATTTAATGAAAAAGAGAAAAAGAAGAAATAGTTATAAATGTACAAGGAAAACAAAACTTCTTTGTCAGAGAATGGAAGAATAGGTGATGGTAAGAGACAAGCATCTTAACAAGAATTCTACAGATCTGCTGATTAAGCCAGGAAAGGATTTTATTTTACTTTCTAGCAAGAGCTAAACTAGTAGGCAAACTTAAAATCAATAAAAACATATCTTTTTATATTCTTTTCCTTAAAAGAAAGCCCCTCCCCTGATACCCTATTGATTGGGTAGTACAGAAGTTACAGCCTATCCAGAGAACCTAATTCCTCAATGTAAGTGTAGAATTCCCCTTTCCCCATTACCATCTCCCATTTGTTTTCTCCTTATTTTGATGAAGTTCAGTGCCTTCTCTGATTCCCCAATGGTTGAATGGTACAGAGGTTACAGATTATACAGAATGCCTAATTCTTTCATGTGAGTGTGAGTTCCTCCTTACATCTGATAGCACATTTTTTATTCTAATTTATGGCTTCCTTCTATAAGTTTTATAAGTTTTAGGATTCATTTCTTAGGTTTTAATTTCATTTTCTACATTTTTTTAATTACAATTTTGTAAATGTGGAAATTAAACCCTTATCTAATTCTCACAATGATATGAAAGGATTTTTAGTTCTAAAATAATGTAGAAATGTAAGGTCTTAATGGATGCCATCTCAGAAGAAACAAGGCCCTTTGTGCAGTATTAGCAAACAGGAGTATTTTTGGAAGTTTGAAAAGAAAATATTTGGACTACCTACTGAAAAAACAATGCTGAAGAATAAAACAAAACATAACATAAGACATAAATATATGTAGTACAGCAAGGATGGAGTAGTTGGTATACCAAAAACTTTTAGTAAAGCTAGTAATTATAGTTATGTAAGTTACTCCAATCACATTCTCTAGATTAATTATTTAACTATAGTGTTAAGGCTCTGAAGGGAGGAGAAAGAAGGCAGAAAAAGGGTAAAGGACAAGAAGTAAAAAGGAACAGAGTTTCCTGACATGTCAATGAGGATGAAGAATGGGTTTATGAGTGAAATAGATGGAGAAATTGAAGGCAGTAAGAGTATAGAAGAATACCATAGTTGTGGTTCCTAGAACTACTATCTGGATCCATGTTTGAGCAATGAATCAGAGTACTGAACCCAAGAGTAGCAAAGGAACTCCTAAAATCTCCTTCCAATTAATTATTAGATCTGATTTTTCTCTTTGAGTTGAGACTTCAAGAAACAGCTGCTGCCAAGTTAGTTGCTCCCAGGGTCTCCTGAGGGTTTGCAGGGCCTCTATCTGCTGCTGTCTTGCTGGGAACTACCTATACCAGAATGCTTTTCATTCTCTCCCCAGCTTGACAGATCTCTCCTATCTAATTTCAAAGTTGTCAAGCTGGAAAATAGTTTCACCCTTTCTTTTGATGAATTCTGCCATTTCAGAATTTATTTTGTGGCACCATTTTATAGCCCTTTTTGAGGAGAATTTGGGAGAGCTTGCTTAAGCTCTAGAGTGTAGTAGTCCCTGTCTTTTTTCTATTATTTTAATTCCACCTGCTATGCCCCCAGTAATTGACCTATGGATTTGTCATATATTTAAGCATCATTCACATGAGATATGCTTGCAATTCATGAGGAATTCTACAGTGGGATGATTCCCAAATTATTTTCTTTCCATGTTATTTGAAGTTAGCATTCAGTAATGACCATTGGTTCAGTTTGATTAGAATAACACTTAGAAACAAAATTTAAAGAAAAGGTTTTCATCTGAATTGAGAAGGAAAGGTAGAAGAAACAGAGAAAACATAAATTCAAAGGCAAAAAAGCCTCTTGAATTTTGAGAAACAAATTTATAAATGATTCTTCTTCAAAGGAACTCATTATTTCAAAAATATAAAAAAAATTATAATGAACCAAATTTAATAATAGATTCTACTTAGGAAAGAAATCTCTCAAAATGAGACTTGCATTTGCAATTATAACAGTTATGAAGGATAGAGATTATATTAATTCAGTTTAGGGACTTTATTAGTACTGTATAGGGAAATCCTGAATGAAGAATATCTTTCTATCAATACAAATCAGTTGCAACTTAGAGAACATCTAAAAGTAAAATTTCTTTTCTAAAATGGTATAAGCAGTATTTGTAAGAGGCAAGAATTAAAACTGTCATTCTAGCTCTGAAACCAATTCTGAACCTACTGTCCTATAATACCATTACTATTACTGAAGTCATAATAACAATGACATAGGCTTAATTGATCACTTATCCTCATTCATGCTGATAAAAATTAATTTTGCAGTAGATCAAAGATTACAGTAAATCAGAATTGTTGAATTAAAGTTCTGCTTAACATAAAGAACAATCATCCAGGATATAGCATCCCTGAAAATTAAGCAAGGGTTAGCTTTTAGTCCATGTTATAGATATATTTCTCAGTAAACTCCAAAGTGCTAGGCACATCATCCAGTGTAACAATTTTGTGGTCCTTTTCCCCAAATAACTGTTAATATTCACAGTCCTACAAAGGCTCCAAAACATTGCGAAAATCATATTCTCTATAGAATACTCTTTGTAGCTCACAGACATTTGTCAAAGTCAAACCATATTTTGAGTATTATCCTACCTGAGCCTCTTGGTCTTAACCATAATTCTAAATACTAATATTTCCAGGATAAATACTTGATGGTGGGAAGTTTCAGAGATTTCACTCTGTCTGAATTATCCCTGAACTTGAGACATTGACAACAGACTGCATTCATAAAATTTTCAGTAACAGATACTTTATACTACTAAAGTGAACCATTATAATCCATATACATTATTTGGTATATGAGATAAAAGTTGTTGTTATTGTTAAAAGAAGTAATTATTTTTTCCTATGATTTAAAATATATTTTATTCAAGTCACTAAATTCATGCTAAGGGAATTAAATATTGAAAATTCTTGTCATAGTATAAAACAATTTAATGTTTTATTTAAGTAAAAAAAAGTAATCATTTGGTCCTTTTCTATTTGAAGGTAAGAAAGTGGGATCACAAAACACATAAGGCCTTTTTCTACTGTATTATATTTCATTATCTGTAAATTTTAATGCTTATTGTTTATTTAGTTAACCTATGGCCTCTAAACCTTAGCTATGAGATTATACAAACAAATGTTAGAGCTGCAGCCTCTCCAAATCACCTTCTATAATTTATATTGACTACAACCAGAATTGTTTCTAAGAAATCTCAAAATATAACTTTAGTATATCTCATGTCTGTTTCCAAAAAAAATGTGGATAAAAAGTTCTCCAGTTTCCATCTAACCACTCAAAGTAAAAATACTTATAATGGCTGCTGGGCAGGCTTTACTACATACAACTTAAGGATATTAAATTTGTGCAAATATCTTTCCTGGCATCACCAGGAGCTACACTGAATAACAAGAATTGTGAAAAGATGGTAGGCAATCAAAATAAAATTTTATTACTTTGTTTTATTTCAACTGAGCAGGCAATCATTCCAAATAACTTTAGTAATAATGATTTGAAACTATAGCTACTTTATTTTATAGTTTAAGACATAAATCAATGAGATTTCATGAGACATATTTCAATGCAGTAGGTAAATTACCAATTTTTAATTTTCTTGTCCTTGAAACACCTTGTTTGTGTTTTCCTGGCTCTTTGTAACATTGCATATAGTTATTATAATAAGGATTCATTGCATATAGAGCCTATTAGAAATAATACAATTTCATATGGCTTTTGCAAGTTACTAAACTTCAAGGGTTATTTCTTTATTAAATACAAGGTCACAGCATTATTGCGTCTGCTTGGTTTATGGCAGATTCTATCAAGTCATCTCAGTAAAGATTGATCTGTATCCTCTGCATGCTATTTAGATTGTCAGATATATAGCTTTATTAGGATTGACCTGTCAACCATGAGACATCAGAATCAAATTTAGGGGGAAAAAAGTATTTATCCTAAGCTCTAAAAAGTGCTCAAGCAAAGCTCTGAACATCTGGGTTCCCAAATAAGGGATTACTCAAGAGCTTTCATTTTTTTGTTTGTTTGTTTGTTTGTTTAAGACCTGGAAAGATGTTGACCAACTTGGGAATGACATATTCATCTCTGCACATTTACTATATGATTTGTGGTTAAAGATAAAAGGCCTTACATTGAAATGCAAATTGAGACATTCCAATTTAAAGACCACTGAAAAAGGAAAAGTATCTCATTTAAAAATAATTATTCCCAACATCTAGTTTTTTTTTTTCAATTTTTACTAATTAGAAATTTGTGTTGCAAAAACATTTTTATGTTAATTTGCAGGAGTGGCAGTGTGAAAACAACCTGACTTTTGTATAATTTGATTTCATTTTTTTCTGTTGTAACAGGTTATATAGTGATTCAGATTCCCCCTTGAATTTCTTTCAGATGTCTTGTCTTTAGTTTCCATTTTCCAATTATCTTTTCAACTATTATTAAAACTTTAACATTATTCAACTAATTTTACTTCTTTCATCCATCTCTTTTCCTGCTAACCTGCCAAAGTAAAATTCCCATCAAATAGGAAGTTAAGTCCCACAACTGTGAGTATCATGTTAAAGATTAGCAATCGATGGTTTGAAAGCTTAAGTGGGAACAGAGCCATGATGTCAGAGACAGTAATATTGTAAGTCAGTAATGGAAATTAAGCTTCCACTACTAGAATTGTTGAAGACATGTTGTCCAGTCAGAAGCTTCAAAATATTTCTTTGAATGCAATAATTTAAGTTTTGAAGAGATAAAGGGAAACATATTAATTCTTTGAAGAACTTAGTAATGAGTGAAATTCAGACTAGAATCAAGAATCTATCACCTCAGGGCTAGTTTTTTGAAAAATTATTACTATGTATTATGAAATAATTTCACCTTTTAAAACATCAACCTTTAAGCAAATTAGTTTCTCCTTGATTAATAAGAGTTATTGATGGTAGTATCAATTCATTAAATGGGTTATTTCTGAAGTTACACATTAAGAATCTGGGATTGGCTTTTGCCAATATGATTGAATTGGATCACTGACACTAAACTTTAAGGGCCGCTTAAGTAGTGACCTTTTGGACTTAGATTTGAATAATGGCTGCACTATTAATTGCATATGTGGCTTTAAAAAAGTATATAAAGTTCCTTTTCAAAACATATCTATCATTTTATGATTCAGTTATCAGAGTTGAGCATAATGGTTAGGGTTGTAGATGATAAAAGAAATAACCAAACTATCATTTTCCCTATGTAATATCTGTTTAATTTTAATTCTTCTGTGTTCTTAACTCATTATACTCCCAATTGCTGATTTCCAGGTTTTAGATATGGGAAAATACCAATATGATACCATAGTTCAGAAGAAGAGGTTTTGGAGATGAGGAAAGTCAGTTTAAATAATATAATTTAAATATTTTATGTTCCTGATTGAAGTATGCATCTGTGATATTGTTTAATGCATAATGAAAATATTTTAACAAATGATATAGAATTTAAGCTATTTATGAGAAAAAAGATTAAATACATTAACAAATATAAGACATTATTTAGAGTTACAATTTCCTTTTAAATTCAAATCTGCTGTTTTGGACTTCCCAGTTTGTTTACAAAACTCTATCCTCATATATGAAGGTAAAGATCAGCTGTTTCCAAAGGAAAAAAAAACACTGAAGTTGATCTCCAGTAACTGTATAATATTGGTATGATTTCAATAAAGAAAAGCAGGATATGCTATTCTTATAAGTTAGGTCGAAAAGTAAAAACATGCTAAATTAGTTATTCCTAACTCATTTTTCCACTAATAAGGAATATATATTTAATTACATTCAGTTTTTCCCTATAAAGAAAAATGAAATAAAAGTATTGAAGTAGGCATGTGTAATATATATGTGCATGTGTGTATAATATAACATAAAATATATTATCTAATTAATTTATATTTATATACATGTATATATCATTATTTCCCCTTTGCCCTTACACGTGTGTGTGTGTGTGTGTGTGTGTGTGTGTATATATATATATATATATATATATCTAGAGAGAGAGAGAGAGAGAGAGAGAATCAGACTACACATCGCACACACACACACACTATGTGTGTGTGTGTGTGTGCGTGTGTGTAAGCGGTGTGTAGTCTGATACTCCAATGGATCTATAATGATATTAATGTGATCCTTGCTAGTATCCAAAATACCATCCATTCAAATATTCCCATCCTACATGATTCTTGCTCGTGTCCTCCCATAAGGATTTTGGTAGAAATCCATTTTACACATTGGGATCTTTCCTTTATTTTTTCTGACATTATAAGAATACTAATTATGTATGTAATTTGCTTCTGGTCATCTCTCACTCTAACTGTAAGACCAGTTTCTCTTCTTTTTTAATCATGTTAACTTGATGAAAACCTGGACATTATATCTACTTATATCTACTTATATCTAACATATACCTCTTTATAACATTTTGTGTGCAATTAGCCTCAATTGAAGTCATTAGTGTCCCATGAATTGTAGCTGTTCAAAATTAACATGATATTAAAATAATGGATCTTTGCTTGAAGGAGAAAATTTTGGCTTATGAAAATAATGTTTCAATTGTTTAATCCAAATTATTAGTCCATTTGCTTTTTACTGCGTTTGTCAACCTTTCTTCCTCTCCCCACTTCCTTCTTTTTTTCTCTCTCCACCTCTCTTCCTCTGTCTGGCCCGTCTCTGTCTCTGTCTGTCTAATTCTCTTTGTTTCTCCGCTTCTCAGTATCTAGAGGACTTCACTATTCATAGATATTTTCTGTCTGTCTGTCTGTCTAATTCTCTTTGTTTCTCCACTTCTCAGAATCTAGAGGATGTTATCATTCATACATGTTTTACTTTAAGTATATGTATGTGTGTGTTTATGCATGTATATATATGTGTGTTTGTGTGTGTATCAAATTACCAAGATTCTGAACTGAATTTGAACCCAGGTCTTTTTGGCTCTGTGCCCAGGGCCTTATCTAATAGAATACAACTCCTTACTTCTTGTATAATTATTTTTACTTTTTAATGATAAAAATATCTAGCTAACATATTCATGTTTAAATTGATTGTATGTGTATACATATGCTTAGATATATTTAATGAAAATGTCTAAATTTTGCTACAAATCATTTCATTTAGCATGTGCAACCTTTAATATCAATGCAAATGTGTAACTTTTGATGAAACATATAAAAATAAAAATAATTGGTTTTAATAAATGAATGCAGAATGAAAAGTGTTAAAAATAGAAGTGTTTTACATTTTAATAATATCATAAAAATTGGGTCTAGGAAAAAACTATTTTTTAGGATGTTCTGAGTAATTGGAACAGGCCTTACATAATTTGAAATGTCTCTGAATGATGCAATAGAGACTACTTAAAAAGGTAATTCAACAGTCTATGGTAGCTAAGGGATTGCAGAGCAATTTGGAATGAAATTGACTTGTGTTAAAATCTGTATGGGATGAAACATATGAGGATGGATGCTTTTTTAAAAGGATCTAAAAATGTTAATAATGTAACAAAAATATTAACCATAGCACAAACAAAAGCTAAGCTAAGTAATGAGATAAATATCACTTCAACTTTCTACCTCATCAACCTATCTTTCCTTAAGGCAAAGAAATTAAAGTACCAACCAATGTCACATTTTACTCTAAAATGTATTTAATGAAGTAAGTGATATTTAACCCAAATGAAACTTTAAATTTAAAAAGTAGAAACATAATTTTTTATAAAGATTGGATAGTGTTTTTTTCCTTCAAAAAGTGATTTTTATGAATGGAACTTATTACTTGCTTTCAAAGGATGAAATTTTTACTAATGATTGTACAAAGAGAATACTTATATTCATACTATCATATGTGAAGAGTGGCAAAGGTAGTTTAAATTGTTCATGGATATCTAGTGATAAATGTAAATATAAAGTCAATGGTACAAATGACATAATTGATTAAATAAGACAATAAAATAAAATCAATTATTGTATAAACTGAACTGAAAGAGATATTTATACAGCAAATAGAAAAACTTGATTTGCAATATGATATGAGAAGTTTACTGATTTTAATTCCCTGGAAATGTATGAAATGAATATATGTGAAAAGAGATGGAGTAATAGGGATTTTGCACAAATTTGAAAGTTGGATTGGATGCTGTTCATATCTAAAATTATAGAATGACTTATTTGATCAGGTATTATTAGAGAGAATATTGAAGAAAAAGAAAATTCTTCACTATGTGGTTTCTAATCTAATTGTGAAGGCAAAATTTATTTAAAGTCATTTAATGATAAAATAAAATCTGAACCAGTATATATGAGGATTAAAGAAATCCATAATAAAGAAAAGATCAGTAAGGCTTTACTACTATTATTATTCCATGGACTCCATATTCCCTTTCCCATCTATATGACTTTTCATAGACTGGATATAATTCTTTGACTGAATTGATAGGAAACCCTCATCACTTCTTATTCTTAAATTGTTTAGCTTCCTTCAAGATTTCAGTTACCACCCTTCAAAATTTAAAAAAAATATTTTAAATTTTGATTTATTTATTTGTGGTTAAAATTTTACAATATAAAAATAGTTCTTAGTGAAGTCAATTTCCCTTAAATTGTATTTATCTCTATAAATATTGTAATACACATAAGTGATTAATAAATCTCTGATATGAATGAAATTGTCACACCTCTCTCAAACTGACTTTCCTTATAGGTTTAGAATTGTGTTTTGCTGTTCCAAATCTCTGATTCCTATACTTGTTTAGCATCTAACACTGTCTTTTTAAAATAAAATCGCTCAAGTGATTCTAGTCTGATTCTAACTGACTAACCATAAAAATCTGAGCAAACTTTATTACATCTGTGCACTAGGATTCATAGACTCTAGATGAAAGGGGTAAATCTCCATTAGGGATGGATGCTTGAATTTTTTATGGATTAATTGATACAATCTGATAAATGACCCTAAGCTTTTTTTTCTAGTGGTCTGTCTGGATAGTTTATTTCCCTTTTGAATTTCTGTTACCATTGTGCCACAGCTACTTTGCTATCCATTTTCATATTCAAGGAAGAGGCTGGAAGTGTGAAGGTCACCCTTCTATAATATCTGTGGAGTCTTGCCTCAGCAGTTGATTAAAATATTTTTAAAATCATCTCAACATACAAAACTGTAAGTCATTATTGACAAGGAGAAAAAGAGGGACCTATGCCTATTTTGAAGTAGAACCTGGAGAATTCTATCATACCCCAACTATCCATGCACTTTTTAGGAATGGCAGTTAAACATACTTTATTTTGTTTTTTATTTTTTTTCTTTTCTTTTTTATTTTTAATTAAAACTTTTTTTTCAAAATATATACATGGATAATTTTCAACATTCACCCTTACAAAATCTTATGTTATATTTTTTTCCTTCTTTCCCCTCACACTTTCTCCTAGAGAGCAAGTAGTCCAAACTATGTTAAACATATGCAATTCTATACATATTTCAACAAATACTATAATCATGCTTTAAAGAGGACTGCTAAGGGTGTGGTATCCATAAGAAATTTGCATTCTAAATTATTAATGCTATATTATGGGGTAGAGAAATATTTATAGTGTTCTGTTTTCATAATCTTATATATCCTCATGAACAAATCACTATACTATAATTGCCATCATATTATTCTCCTCATGTTCAATATGGTAAAAAATGAAATTATCCTAAGACAACTCACATCCTATCACTCTTTTAACTTTAATGTCTATGGGTGAACAAAAAAGGTAGAAAAGTTGCAATTAAAAAAAGAAACAAACATTAAACTATAAATTTATCTGCAATAGACCACCTTAAAATCTGTTCAGTGTTTGTAGTGGTTTTTTTTTTTTTTTTTTTTTTAATATAGATGGTTCTCTCTGGGAGCAGATTTCTTGGGGAGGTTTTCTAGAGACAGCCTTAGTTTCAGTTCCAAGTAATAATCACCCCAAATACAGCTAGCTGATAAAATCCAAATGTTTATTTTCTCCTTCCTTGATAACAAAAGCTCTTGCAGCTTGTCCTTTGCTTCTGCCTCTGCTTTCTTCAGCCTCCAGCCAGCACAAAGGTGGAAGTTGGAATGAATCTGACTTCATCTCCCAGAGTGGGCTTGTAGGCTTCCTCCCAGAATGCTCTGTGTCTGGTCCTGAGATCTTCTTGCTTATATGCTGTTCACTGAGTACACACCAACCATTATATCACTGGGAAACGATTATTTGTTGTAGGATTAAATCAGTTCTAAACTAGATTTAAACATTGTCTCCTCAATTTCACTTAGTACCTTGTTTCAAGTTCTGGCCCATAACATCTCCTCATAGGATCAGATCAATCATACTGAACCATGCTAAATTAGATAATTATTTTTTTCTATCAATTCTAATGATTTTACACTTTGTAAGGATTCCAACAAGTGTGGTCTTAGGATAAAATATGATGGACAAGAATAATATATATCTCTTCATATTGCCATCTGATTATGATTCATTTTTCTAGAACTCTAGGTTTTGAAAGTTTTTGTTTTATGCAGTTTTAAGTTTGACCCTGATTAAAAATACTGATTAAAACATATTTTTGGTGATACATATAATGATCCAGTAATTGTAAGCAACAGTTTTATCTGTGATAAAGATAATTACTAGATTCACTACATGTTAACTATTTGTTTTTATTTGTATTGTTTGTATTTATTATATATGGTAGTTTCTTGCCTGTCAAAGAATGAAAAATATGTAGTTTTATGTTTAATTCTAGTCACCAAGACATGACTTGCTTCGTATTTTAAGTTTTTTCCCCCTAGTCATAATAGTCTCTTCCATATTTCTGCATAAATCAAATGATTTGCAAAGTTCATTCTCCATAAGAATTAATCTTTGTAAATTATTTATGCTTAAATCTATATGCTTAAAACACTGTGTTATTAGACCAGTGTACTTCTTATCTTTTTTTAAAATTGTTTCTTTTTTCTTTAGTAACACGTATATATGTATAACCATTTTTGAAACACATTTCTTTATGCATCATGATAAAAATCAAAACAAAAGGCAAAAACCACAAGAGAAAAAAAAAGTGAGCATAGCATGCATTGATTTACATTCCATCTCCAAAATTCTCTTTCTGGATGCAGATGGCTGATATTCAGAGTTTATTGGGATTGCGTTGGATCACTGAACCACTAAGAAGAGTCAAGTTTTTAATAGTTGATCATCACACAGTCTTACCGTGTACAATATACTCTGTTAGTTTCATTCAGCATCAGTTCATATAAATCTTTTTCAAGTTTTTATTTTCTAAAATAAACTTGTTCACTATTTTTATATAACAATAATATTCCATTAAGTTCATATACTATAATTTATTCAACCATTCACCATTTGATGGATATCTATTCATTTTCCAGTTCTTTGCCACCACAAAAGAGCTGTTATAAACAGTTTTACCCATATAGATCCTTTTCCCTCCCTTATGATTTTTTTGGGATACAGATTCAATAGTAGCACTGTCGGGTCAAAGGGTATGCAGTTTTATAGATGTTTGGGCATTGTTCCAAATTGCTCTCGAGAATGGTTGAATCATTTTATAGTTCCACCAACAATGTAGTAATGTCTCAGTTTTCCCTCATCCCCTCCAACATTTATCATTATCTTTTCCTGTCATTTAACCAATCTGAGAGATATCAGGTTGTTTTAATTTGCATTTCTCTAATCAATAGCATTTTTTCATATGATCATAGATGGCTTTAATTTCATCATCTGAAACTTTTCTGTTCACATCATTTGACCACTTACCAACTGGGAAATGGCGTGTATTTTTATAAATTTTACACAGTTCTTAATATATTTAAATGTGAAGTCTTTATCAGAAACATTGGCTGTAATTTTTTCCCCCAGCTTTGTACTTCCTTTTAAATTTTGTGTTGGTTTTGTTTATACAAAATCTTTTTTTAATTTAATATAATCAAAATTCTTCACTTTGAATTTCATAATGTTCTCTGATTCTTCTTTGGTCATAAATTTCTCCCTTCTCCAAAAATCTGATGGTAAATTATCCCTTGCTCTCCTAATTTACTTATGATGGTATCACCCTTTACACCCAAATTGTGTTCCCATTTTGACTGTATTGTATGGGGTGTGATATGTAGATCTAGGCCAAGTTTCTGTCTTATTATCTTCTAGTTTCCCAACAATTTTTTGTGAAATAATGAGTTCTTATCCCAGAAGCTAGAGTTTGGGAGTTTACCAAATACTAGACTATTATAGTCATTCATTGTTGTATCATGTGTAACTAATCTATTCTACTGATCCACTTTTCTATTTCTTAGTCAGTACAAAATAGTTTTTATGACTACTGCTTTATAATAGAGTTTTAGATTTGGTATTGTTAGTCCACAATATTTTGTATTTTTTTCATTAATTCATAAAGGGAGAGGAATGATCAATATGATATTTGCTTCTTTGCAACTCTAGGAAAAATGTCAGGAATAAAAAGAAGACTTGTCATGAGGACTTGTGGAAAATTATGTAAAAATTTCCCTGGAGAAGATCACCGATATTATATGTCAATTTCATGACAGAACTGACTTACAACAAGAGCAAGCTGCAAAATATTGAAAAATAAGGGGAAGAATAAAAGGTCAAGAATATTAATTTCCACTTCCTTGCTATAACAAAAAAAGCTGCTACAAACATTTTTGCACATGTGTGTCTTTTTTCCTCTCTTATAATTTCTTTGGGGCACAGACCCAATAGTTAAGTTTGCTGGACAAAGATTATGTGCAGTTTTATAGCTCTTTGGGCATAATTCTAAATTGATCTCCAAAATGGTTGGATCAGTTTACAACTTCAATAACAATGCATTGGTGTCTCCATTTTTTCCATATCCCCTCCAACATTCATAATTTTCCTTTCCTGTAATCTTAGCCAATCTGAGAGGTGGGAAGTGGATTTTCAGTTATCTTAATTTGCATTTCTCTTATCAATAGTGATTTAGAGCATTTTTTCATATGACTAGAAATGGGTGTAGCTTCTTCATTTGAAAATTGTCTGTTCATATCCTTGAACCATGTATCAATTGGAAAAAACTAGTATTCTTATAAATTTGAGCCAGGTCTCTATATCTTTTAGAAATGAACCTCTTATTAGAAACACTGTATGTAAACATTTCCCCCCAGCTTTCTGCTTCCCTTCTACTCTTGCCTACCTCGGTTTTATTTGTGCAAAAACTGTTTAATTTAATATAGTCAAAGTTAACCATTTTGCATTTCATAATGTTCCGTAATTCTTCTTTAGCTACGAATTACTTCCTTCTCCATATATCTGAGAGGCAAACTATCCCTTACTCTCCTAGTATACCTATAGTATACCCTTTATGTCTAATTCATGAACCCATTTCAACCTTATCTTGGTATAGGATTCCCTTTCCTTTATTAAGATGGACAATGGAGAGGTCTGTGAATTCCTGCTGTGTAACCTTCTCTTGCCATATAAAATGGATATTTTTGGCAACTTTTACATGAACAGTAGATCTCCCCTCTTATAAATCTGTGCTAGGACAATAAAATCTGGACCAGGGCCTTCATCACATGAGAGGAGCCTAATGGCATTCATAACTTCATAATATTATTTCAATTGGAAGTTCAGCTAGAAAGATTTTGACTTCAACTAGAGGTATATGGTCAATGGATTCAGCATTACTTGATAATGGTCTATTAAGAAGACTATGAAAGCATTGAATCTATCTCTTCAGAATCATGTGTTTATATTAAATCAAGGTGCTTCCATTAGCATTGAATAGTTGAGATTTACCACAGGTTTTTACCCCATAAATTATCTTCAGGGCACATAAAAGCACTTCAAACTCTTACTAGCAGTATAAGATGTTATTTTATTAGTCTTATAAGTAACAACAATAACGATAACAAAAACCCACTCAAATACTTTGGAGCTACAATAACAATTGCACAGGATTTATTAGCAGCTACAATAAATGAACAAAGGTCCCCAAATACTATATAATGACAATGAAAAACTAAGATTGCAGCTGAAAATATTATATCTAGCCAAATTAAATATAATATTTGATGAAAAAAGAAACATGCACAGTCAGTGAATAATTTTCAGGCTTTAGTAAATCAAATCTGAACTAAATAGAAAATTTAACAAATAAAAGCCAATATCAAAGATAAATTTCAAGGGACTCAATAGGACAAAATATTTGTGTTTTAAACATGGAAATATAAACCAGATTTCTAAGGCTGATATTAGTAGATTAGATAAGGGAGGAGAACAATTAGTTCTGAAATCCCATGCATATTGGTAATGGCACAATCAATACATATACTTTCAGATGGATATAAAATCCCTGCAAAATCTATAAAGAAATAAAAAGTGTAGGGAATTATTTTAAAATAGCACATGAATTTACAGGAGTAGGAAAAAGTGTGCAGATTAATGAAAAAGGGATAAAGAGAGAGAAAGGGTGAGGTAGAGGAGATTAGAGAAGGATACTTAGGGGGAGGACACAGCATGGAGTATTAACCAATATCAAGGCAAGCTAATGGGAAGGAGTAAAATAGAAGACTTAGGAGTACGAAACAAGAGTTAAACAGAAACACAATTACAATGATCAGGAGTTGAATTTATTAGGGAAAAGGATAGTAATCATTGATCTCAAAGTCAAACTTAAAAAAAAGATTATTTCACGAGAGAAATATATATTGTATATCAGCCTTATTAATACTGTTTTAGTTATATATGTATGTATGTGTATGTGCATATGTACCATATATGTGGTAGTATATGGAGATGGATATGTGTCTATGAACTTAAAAACAATTTGATTTAGCTGCTTAATTTTTATTTTAAAATTAAGTTATTTTTCTAATCTAAAACTTTTGAATTTAGGATTTTATTTAGAAATAACAGAAAAGAAAATACTTGTTCATATTAGGGTGCTTTTAAAAGGTCTTGCCTATGAAATGGCATTTAACATAACACTCGAGAGGAGATATAGGTATAAAGCAAAAGGGACAAACAATGTAATCAGAATAGAATCAATTTTATGAGGAAAAAGAGAAATTGTCTAAGAAAATAAAAGAATCTTCCTGTTACCCTCATCCTCAATTTTTGTGTGTGTTTTCCTATGGGAATAACTATGAGATTTCAAGAATGAAATTTTGCTTTAGTGAAATGAGATAGGAGTTAAGCCACAATATTTAAATAAGTCTTCAATTAAGGAATTTAGTCTAATGTGTATTAATGCACTCATTCATAAATTGGATTCACTCTACTTTCAACAAAGATGTTTTACTTTGTACCCTGAGTTCAAAGGAACATCCAAAAATATATAAAATTACATAAGAATAAAGAGTATGTTCACAAGTATTGAAAGGAAATCATAGGCACATATTTACATAATGTATAATATGTATGTGTATACACACAAATATATTATTGGTATAAATAATATAAATATTCACTCTGAAAAGAGGAGTTTTGTGAAAAAATCATAAAACTTCATGTCTAATTTTGTAATATCTTAAAAGACAAATTGGAGGAAGATAAAATAATTCTGAGAATTTTTTTAAAACAATAATAAACTACTCTCCTTACAAAATATAATGAATATGACATATAAGGTTTATTCCTCTGATTTTTTGACATTAATTTGCTGATATAAATTTAAAACTTTGGCTACAAACAAAAGAGAAGAAAAAGTTAACATTTACTTTATATTAATATTAATTTAAATGATTAATACTTTAATACATAATAATTTAAAGCAATTGTTGAATATAAAAGAGCAAATCAATAAATAATTATTTATTCAGCTTTATATGCTATGTAAAGCGTTTTGCAGATCTCAGGATATAAAGGAATGTACCTTGAAGAAATAATGTTTTTAAAAAGAAGTTTAAAATTAAGTAAGGAGGGGGAGGAGCCAAGATGGCTGACAAGGCACACGTGACTTTCTACACTCCTTTCATACCCTCACAACCAATTATTAAATTCAGCCTCAAAAATAGAGCTTGACTGGCAAAACCCATGAAAATTAGAAGTCAATAACTTACCAGCTGAAGATAATTTGGAAGATTGCCAGGAAAGGTTTGTCCTGAGGGACCCAAGCAGATCAGTGCAAGCAGGGAAATAGGAGAGACTAGCTTCCAGAGCAGACCAGGGGCAGGGATGGCCTCTGTGGCTAGAAAATTTATAGAGATGACTCTGCCACTGGCTAACCGTTCTGCCTTGATCACAAAGCAGAGCAGCAGAGAAATTAAAGCCAGCAGTAGAGGATACTCTAAAAATGCCAGAACCTAACAAGATCTGGCTATACCCACCCCAAAACGGAAGTGACTCAGCGCAGACTACAGCACAGCTGTGCAGTGGCATTCTGTAGCATGGGGTTCTAGTGGGCAGTTGCTAATCTGCACAGCAGGGGGGTGCAGGCCAGGGCAGCCTCTAGTCTGCACAGTGGTGGGCTCAGCCTGGGGCAATAGAACTTCCGCAGCACTACTGTGCTTCCCTGGGCAGAGACGCTTCCGGTCTGTGGGATACTATTCCCTGGGCAACTGCCAATACCTACAGCCCCACTGTGGAATTTGGCTTGGGGTAGTGACACTTTCACTGCTCAGAGTCTAGCCCCAGGGCAGTGACTAATTCACACAGCAGAGTTCTTTACAGGGCACTTCCACAGCTCAACACAGCTCTAGTTACTTCCAGTGGGGATTTTTTTCCCAGAGCACTACCATACCCCAAAGATCTTTGCAACCCATTGGCAGGACAGCTACCATACATATACCTATCACTGCTCTGCAGAGGAAGCTGGTAACCTCCTGGCCCTGAAGGCAGACCCTGCAGGCTTTAAAAAAAAATGAGAAAAAAAAATCAAAAGGATGATCGATAACTTCTATATAGAAAGAGAGCAGGATTTAAACCCTGAGGAAACTAACACAGACAGTCTCCAGACAATTGTGAGTCCCCAACACAAAGTCTCTTAGAAGAGACTATTAAAAATCGTAAAAGAGAGCTAGAAGAAAAATGGGGAAAGAGAAGCTAAGAGTAACAACTACCTGAAATGTGAATTTGAAAAGGTAAAAAACTCCTAGGAAGTGCAGGGAAACAGAATTTGTGAATTGGAAAAGGGAAAGAAATCCCAGGAAAGGATTTGTGAAATGGAAAAGATAAAAAAACTGACAGGAAAGTAGCATTTGTAAATTGGAAAAGGTAAAGAATTCCCAAGAAAGTAGGATTTGTGAATTGGAAAAAGAAACTAACTCACTAAAAAAAAATAGTGAAATGGAAAAAAATTCCATAGACCAAACGAACTAATTTTAAAACTAAATTGGACATGTACAAAAAGAAGTAAAAAAAGCTAATGAAGAAAATAACTCATTAAAAACCAGAACAGAAAAAATAGAAATGAATGATTAATTGAGACATCAAGAATCAATCAAGCAAAACCAAAAAAATGAAAAATTAGAAAAAAAAAACATTAAATGTCTACTTGGAAAAACAACAGATCTGGAAAATAGATGTAGGAGAGATAATCTGAGGATTATTGGACTTCCTGAAAATTATGATTGAAAAAAAGAGTCTAGATACTATTTTACAGGAAATGATCAAAGAGAACTGCCTAGATGTAATAGAATCAGAACATAAAATAGGTATTGAAAGAATTCATCAAACACCTTATGAAAAAGACCCTAAAATAAAAACTCCAAGGAATATTGTGGCCAAATTATAGAACTATCAGACTAAGGAAAAAATATTACAAGCAGCCAGGAAAAAAACATTCAATTCAAATACTGAGGTGTCACAATAAAGGTCGCTCAAGATCAGGCTGCCTCCACATTAAAGGATCAAAGGGCCTGGAATCTGATATTCCTAAAGGTAAAATATCTTGGAATGCAGCCAAGAATAAACTACCCAACTAAGATGTGCATTTTCTTACATGGAAGAGGATTGAAATTTAATGAAACAGATGAATTCCATTTGTTTCTAAGGAAAAAACCTGATCTAAACAAAAAATTTGATCTCCAACCATATGACTCAATAGAAGAAGGAAAAGGTAAAAGGAACTCTTGAGAACTGTATTTCTGTTGTGGATGTACATAAAGACCACATGTATAATTTGATTTTACTTATATAACATAAAAAAGGAAGTAGAAATGGAAGGAAATAGTGTCAGAAAAATGGAAAAGGAGAGATAAAAAGAGGGAAACTACATCTTGCAGAGAGGCAAAGGAAACCTATAGTATTTGAGGGGGAGGATCACTGAATCTTACCCTCATCAGAACTGGCTCAAAGAGAAAATAATTGACATATTTGTTTGACAGAGAATCTTTTCTCACCTCATTGAAAAGTAAGAAAGAAAAAGGGAAAAGGAAAGGAGTAATAAGGGAAGGGTACAAGAAAGGGGAAGGGATTCAAAGAGAGGAAGGAGGGACCCTAAAGAAGGAGAGCTGTGTGACACAAGTGGGGCCCATAAGTTATTAAACTTGTGAATTGGAAAAGATAAAGAATTCCCAAAAAAATAAGATACTGGGGAAAGGGGGAAGGGAGGGCAAGAAAAAGAAAAGCATAATCTGGGGATAATAAGATGGCAGGTAATACAGAATTAGTAATTTTAACCATAAATGTGAATGGGATGAACTCTCCCATAAAGTGGAGGCAGATAGCAGACTGGATCAAAAGTCAGAATCCTACAATATGTTGCTTACAGGAAACACATTTAAAACAGGGAGATATATACATAGTAAAGGTAAAAGGCTGGAGCAGAATCTATTAGGCTTCAGGTGAATTCAAAAAAGCAGGGGTAATCATTTTAATTTCTCTGATCAGTAATGATTTAAAACACCTTTTCATATGATTTGAAATGGTTTTAAGTTTTTCATCTGAAAATTGCCTGTTCATATCCTTTGACCATTTATGAATTCAAGAAAGGCTCGAATTCTTATAAATTTGAATCAGTTCCCTATATTTTATAAATGAGACCTTTGTCAGAACTCTTGGATGTAATTTTTTCCCCACTTTATTGCTTCCTATCTAATTTTGTCCATATTGGTTTTGTTTGTACAAAAACTTTTATTCTTTTTTTAATTAAAGCTTTTTTTTTAGAAAACATGTAAAAGGGTAATTTTTCAACATTTACCCGTGCAAAAGCTTCTGTTCCAAATTTTCCTCTCCTTTCCCCCATCACCTCCCCTAGATGGCAGGCAGTCCAATACATGTAAAAGATGTGAAAATATAAATAAATAATAATTATAAATAAATATATGTACATATATTTATACACTTATCTTGCTGCATATGCCAAAAAATAGGATCAAGGAAGCAAAAAAAAAAAAAAAAACTGAGAAAGAAAACAAAATGCAAGCAAACAACAACAGAGAGAGTGAGAAATGTGGTTCACAAAGATCCCTCGATCCTCTTTCTGGGTTTAGTGCACTCTCTTCATAACTGAACAATTGGAATTGCTTTGAATCATCTTATTGTTGAAGAGAGCCATGTCCATCAGAATTGATCATCATATGATCTTTTTGTTACCTTGTATAATGATCTCTTGGTTCTGCTCATTTCACTTGTCACCAGCTCATGTCTCTCTAGACATCTCTAAAATCATCCTGCTCATTTCTTTCAGAACAATAATATTCCATAGCATTCATATATCATCCTTATTCACCCATTCTCCAATTGATGGATATCCACTCAGTTTCCAGTTTCTAGCCACTACAAAAAGAGCTGCCAAAACATTTTTGCACATGTGAATCACTTTCCCTCCTTTAAGATCTCTTTGGGATATAAGCCCAGTAGTAACACTGCTGGATCAAAGGTTATGTACAGATTGATAACTTTTTAAGCATGGTTCCAAATTGCTCTCCAGAATGGTTGGATGCATTCATAGTTCCACCAACAATGTGTCAAATATATCAGTGCCCCAGAATTCCCACATCCCCTCCAACATTCTTCATTATCTTTTCCTGTCATCTTAGCCAATCTGAGAGGTATGTAGTGATATATCAGAGTTGTTTTAATTTGCATTTCTCTGACCAATAGTGACTTGGAGTGCCTTTATGTATGACTGGAAATAGTTTCAATTTCTTCATCTGAAAATTATCTGTTCATATCCTTTGATCATTTATCAATTGGAGAATGGCTTGATTTCTTGTAAATTTCTTATAAATTCTCTATATATTTTAGAAATGGGGCCTTTATCAGAATCTTTGAATGTAAAAATGTTTTCCTAATTTATTGCTCCCCTTATAATCTTGCTTGCATTAGCATTGTTTTGTACAAAACTTTTTAACTTAACATAATCAAAATTATCTATTTTGTATTCAGTAATGTACTCAGGTTCTTCTTTGGCCACAAACTCCTTCCTTTCTTCTCCACAAATCTGAGAGGTAAATTATCCTTTGTTCTTCCAATTTCCTTATAATATTACTCTTTCTGTCTAAATCATGAAACCGTTTTGATCTTATCTTGGTATGGGGTCAATGTCTAGTTTCTGCCATACTAATTTCTAGTTTTCTTAGCAGTTTTTGTAAAATAGTAAGTTCTTTTCCCAAAAGCTGAGTTCTTTGGGTTTGTCAAACACTGGGTTATTATAGTCATTGACTATTTTGTCCTGTGAACTTAACCTATTCCACTGATTGACTATTCTAATTCTTAGATAGTACCAGATGATTTTTATGACTGCTTCTTCATAATACAGTTTTAGATCTTGTACAAGTAGGCCAACTTCCTTGGCATTTTTGAAATTCTTGCCCTTTTGTTCTTTCAGAAGAATTTTGTTATTATTTTTTCTAGCTCTTTGCTTTTTTTATTTGATTGTTTAGAATTGTCTAACTATACCATCATATCATCTGCAAAGAGTAATAATTTGATTTTCTCCTTACCTACTCTAATTCTTTTAATCTTTTTTCTTCTCTTATTGCCAAATTTAACATTTCTAATACAATATCAAATAGTAATGGTGATAGTGAGCAACCAGGTTTCACCCTTGATCTTATTGGCAATGCTTCTAGTTTATCCCTGATGTTTGGTAATGGCTTTAAATAGATGCTATTGATTATTTTAAGAAAACCCCATTTATTCTTTACTTTCTCATGTTTTTAATAGGAATGAGTGTTACTATAATGTTCTTGGTGTGTTTTATTGAGGTCTCTGGGGCAACTTTCATTTCAGTAGAGTAATCATCACAAGAATAGCCAGGTGTTAAAGTCCAAAAGCCTTCATTGTCTCCTTCACCCGGTGCACAGCTAGCTTTCTCATGACTTTCAGAGAAGACTTGGTTTCAGTGGAGAAAATGCAGGAGGACAGGCCAACTACCATAAGGCTGACAAAAATGGAATGAATCTCTTTCCTTAGCCCCAAGAACTTAAACTCCTGCCTCCAGGGCTTTGTCATCTCTGGCTCTATCTCTGAGAAGACAGTCACTCAGGAGAGCTACCAGGAGCCTGAATCAAGGTGGGATGAAGCTCTTTCCTTGGTTCTGAAAGCTTGAGCTCCTAAACCCGGTCCTTTGTCTTCTCTGCCCTCAATGAAACTGTCTCTGCATCCCAGATTATATGCTCTACACTGAGTGTAAACCAATATTTATATCACTAGGAAACCATTATTTGTTTTAATATTAAATCAATCATGCTGAACTTAGAGAACAACTAATCACCATGCTAAACTAGATAACCATTGTATCATCAATTCCATTGATTTAACATCTTGTAAGAATCCTTGTTTCAGAGTTCTGGCCCATAACATGTTACATTTTGTCAAATGCTCTTTTCAACATCTATTGAGAGTGTCATATAATTTTGTTAGTTTTTTTATTGATATAATCAATTATGCTCATGTTTTCATAATATTGATACATTCCCTGCATTCCTGATATAAATCCTATTTGTTCATTGTGTATTATCCCGCAGATAACTTTCTCCAATTTCATTGCTAATATTTTATTTAAGATTTTTGTGTCAATATTCATTAGGGAAATTGGTCTATAATTCTCTTTCTCTATTATCACCCTACCAGGTTTAGCTATCAGTACCATCTCTGTGTCATAAGAAGAATTTGGTAGGATTTCTTTCTCTATTTTTTCAAATAGTTAATATTAGCATGGAATTAGTTGTTCTTTAAATGTTTGATAGAATTCACATGTAAATCCTTCTGGTCCTGGAAATATTATGAAGTTAATTAATAGCTAATTTTATTACTTTTTCTAAAATGGTATTGTTTAATTAATTTATTTTCTCCTCCGTTAATCTGACAATCTATATTTTTGTAAATATTCATCCATTTCACTTTGATTATTATATTTATTTGTAGACAGGTGGGCAAAATAGTACCTCATTATTCCTCCAATTGCCTCTTCATTGGTGGAATGTTCTCCCTTTTCATTATCGAGACTAACAATTGGATTTCCTTCTTTCATTTTTCTAATGAAATTTACTAAAAGTTTATCTACTTTGGGTTTTTTTTTTGTTTTTTTTTACAAAAGCAGTTTTTAGTTTTGTTTATTAATTCAATAGTTGTTTTTTTTTACTTTAATTTTGTTAATCTCCCTTTTCAGAATTTCAAATTTCCTATTTAATTGGTGGTTTTTTATTTGTTCTTTTCCTAGCTTCTTTAGTTGTATACCCAATTCATTGTTCTATTTCTCTGTTTTATACAAGTAAGCATCTAGAGATATAAAACTTCCTCTAAGAACTGCTTTGGCTGCATTCCATAACTTTTGTATATTGTCTCATTATTTTCATTTTCTTGGATGAAGTTATAAATTGTGTCTATAATTTGTTGTTTAACTCACTCATTTTTTAGGATCAGGTTATCTAGTTTCCAATAAATTTTTGTTCTATTTTTACATGGCTCTTCATTACATGTAATTCTTATTGCATCATGATCTGAAAAAGATGCATTTACTGTTTCTGCCTTTCTTCACTTAATTTTGAGGTTTTATGCCCTGATATATGGTCAATTTTTGTATGTTTCATAAACAACTGAGAAAAAAAGGATATTCCTTTCTGTCTCCATTTCATTTTCTCCAAAGATCTATTATACTTAACTTTTCTAAAATTCTATTTACCTTCTTAACTTCTTTCTTATTTATTCTGTTGCTCAATGTATCTAGTTCTGAGATACAAAGGTTGAGATTCCTCACTAGTATAGTTTTGCTCTCTATTTCTTCTTGCAGCCATCTTAACTTCTCTACAAATTTCCATGCCATACCACTTGGCACATTTATATTTAGTATTGTTATTGCTTCATTATCTATGGTAGCCTTTAGCAATATATAGTTTTCTTCTTTATCTCTTTTAATTAGATCGATTTTTGTTTTTTCTTGATCTGAAACCAGGATTGCTATCCCTGCTTTTTATTTATTTATTTTTTTTACTTCACCTGAAGCATAATAATAGATTCTGCTCTAGTTTTTTTTTTTTTTTTAAACTCAAGCTTGTCTCAAGCTTCCATGCAGACCTGATCTTTGGTTTTTGTATTTGGTATCTTGCTCACAACAGTGAAAAGCCCTATTTGTTCTCTCCAGGAAACGGTACAGGCTGGCAATTTGCATTATGAAGTGGTACTGGAAGCTGCCACAGTGGTTTGTTATGTTTCTCATCCTTGACAGAGGCTTCAGTTGCTGATATGCTGTGATTAAGACCTGCCCACTGTCTTTCCAGTGAATTGTCTGACTTGGGCTGAGCATTCTTTTCACTCTACTGAATCTGACCTTTCTTGATGTTCTTCCAATCCATGTTGTACTGGGGAGTAGTATCATTCATTTTAGTATACTCGGGAGGCTTCATTTTGTGTGGTTTTTGAGGGAAAGCTTGAGCACCTTCCTGGCTTCACTTTGCCTCTGAATTTTGGCTCTGCCTTTGGAATTCCAAGACAATTCCTAAGGGAATATATTAAATATCAGTTTTAAAGAAGACACTTTGCTAAAAGTAGAAATGTAGAGTAACACTTTATTCTTATCCTTCAGTTCTTGCTTTCTACTAGAGATATAACTTATTTGCCTCCATACTTGATGTCTGTCAGGTGGAAGAAGAATGTCAGTTCCATAGTGAAGAATCAAAAACATTTGGCAGATAGTACAATGGGAAAGGTAGTGATGGAAGACATAAATTTCTTTATATTGATAAAGAAATCCATAATAATTTGAACTGGCCCCAAATGAATCTTTTGCCTCAAGAAATAGCAACCAATCTGTCTTTTAGAGTTGCTTAAATGTTAAGTAAGAGATATGATTACATAGACATTAAGATCTCTTTGAACTCTGAAAGTCTATTAAAGGATTTCACATGAAAGAAGAGAATTATGATATTAGACATTGAGAAACAATATTTATTTTGTGTGCCGAGATTTAATATTAGAAAGAAAAAATGATGGCTTTTGGTTTTAAACAAAAGTTTACTATGCACATTTTCATTTATTTATTGAGTTAGTTATTTTTTTATCCAAAGTTCTCAGTCTTACAAAAAATATTCTCTGTTCCTCAATGTAATGAAAATATTCTTTTCTCATTTCTAGATGATAACAAATTGAAAAACGAATCTATAACCTGCATTTTAATGAAATTACTTCCATTCTGAAAAGAATTGCTTTTAGGGAAAATGTATTCATCAGAGAAACGTATTAATTTATTATTAATATAAAGCAGCAAATAACTTTCAATAGTCATTAATACAGGTCATTATTACTGTACAGAATGTTAAGTATATTGTTTTTATTAGAGGAAGCTTCATTTTCTTTCTTTTGATTTAGCTCCTAAATTTTATGGCATGTGTTTATCTGAGATATATTTTTCTCTAGTGCACAGTTTTAATTAGTTCAGCATGGTGTGTTTTAATTAGTTATTGTGCATGACACATTTTGTTCTATAGAAAATACTTTTGTCACTGTAAATTGGGTTTTGTACTTGATTGGGTTATAAGAGAGAGTAATCTGTTGGTATAACTTCTAATGTGCTTTTCCTTCTACCATTAGTTATTACAGTTATAAGTAGTAGCTTATTTGAATTGGGCTTTAGAACTAAGAAAAAATAATTCCTTCATCCATTGGCAATAGAATCTAAATATAAATATAATTATATACGCATAAAGATAGATAGATTTCAAAATTTAAGATTAGGATCTATATTTGTCAAATTCAAAGATGATATAGCTAAATGACATCTTATAATGAAAATGAACATGATGATTTTCTGTCCAGTTTAGCACAAGAAAAGGTAGGAAAACCCTCCAGTTCTGATAGGCTATGTTTACACAGGGAATATGAAGAGGAGAATTTGGAAAAAATATTTTAACACTTCATGATAAAACATCTATTGCTGAGAGGTAAAAAGCAAAAAACAAAAACAGATGAAAAAAATGGAGACAACATAGAACTACATTTTTGACTCATTACTAATTAAGATTTCAATTTATTTTATAAGTTATTGTTCCTATTCACAACTCTATTGAGTTAACCTTAATATTTTAAATTGTTCCTTTCCAAAGAAAGTAATGCTTTTAATTTTAATACAGAATGGTTGTTGTATATACTGATTTGCTGCATAGAATCATGATCAAAAAATGTTGAAAGTTAATATGAGCTACACTTGGCAGAATTCAATAGATGACATGCTAACAATGGTAACCTCCTACAATGCAGGTAATTAGTAAATAAGCATCTAAGTGTATATTATGTATCCAGACTGTATTAAGTACAGAGGGCCCAAAAAAGGCAAAATTACTGATTCTTCTTTCAAGGAGTTCACATTGTAAGGCAAAGAACAACAATGTAAAATATGTATTCCAAAGATGGAAAAAATAATTTCAGAGTAAATGCAGTAAAAGAGGATGTGACAAAATAGAAATCTTGTAGAAAATGGAATTTTATCTGAAAATTGAAAGAAGTTAGGGGAATTAAGAGAGAAAAGAGAAGGCTCAGAGTATTCAAGCAATGAAGAAATAGTAACTACAAAGACATACACAAGGGCCCAGGCTGCAAGGTTCGATCATAAAGCAAATTTAGGGGAATAAATTGTAAAAAGAGTGGAAACAAGGAAAGGGCCAATTTGCCAAGGATGTTAAATGCAAAACAAAAACAATATGTTTTAACCTAAAGGTAATAGGGAGTCACTGGCATTTATTGAGTATATGATAATATTATCATGTTTGAATTTTAGGAAAATTTCCTTCCTTACTGATGGGCTGAATAACAAGGCAGATAGACTGATAAAATAGTTCTAAAACTATTGCAATGTTCCAGATTTGGAGTCATGAGAGTTTGTACTGGCATGGGACTAAGGAGAAGGAAATGCATACAATGGATTTTGTAAAAGTAAAAATGAACACATATAAAAATGTTCATGCAGCCAGCAAACAGGCAAGAATTAAGCACTTATCATGTATCAGAGACTATGCTAAATTGAGGTAAAAAGAAAGGCAATGATATATGGAAAGAGATAAATTGAAAGATTAAATATGCAGGAAAGAGACATGTTATGAAATGATTTAAGGGAAAGCAGGGAATTTTACATTTGACCCAAGGAATAAAATGCTATCTTGTTGCTTGTTGAAAAGAGAAATAATAGGGTGAAAACTTTGCTTAAAGAAGATCAGTTTTACAAATATGTCATGGAGTCATAAGAAGCACAAGGCCAGGAAATGAACTAAAAGAATTATGTCAGGTATTGGCATATCTGGATCACAATATAAAGGTTGTGACACTATTGCAGTACAAAAAGAGGGATTTGGGAGAGATATGAAGAATATGGAAAATCAATAAGACTCCAGAATTGATCCAGTATGCATCGTGAGAAGTTGAAGATAACACCTAGATCATGAAGCTGACTAACTGAAAAGATGTAATAGTCTGGAAAGCATTATAAAATTTTATATTATAACAAATCTGATAAAATCATAATATGCCATATGTAGTACAGTGTAGAATATAATAATTTAAAAATAATATTGTGTAATGAGGAAGCATTAAATAGTGATTAGAGACCTGGACTTGAAATGAGGAAACCTTGGTTTCAAGATCTGCCTTCAGACATATTTAGATTTTATGATTCTAGGCATTTTTCTTTTTAGTTCTTTCTTTTTCCTCTATATGTTGTATTTTCTTTTTTTGTTTCATTTTTTTTCAAAATAGTATTCTATTTTTCCAAATAAATATAAAAATAGTTTTAAACATTCACTTTTGTAAAATTTTGTATTCAATAGGAATAAAGATTTGATAAAACTTTCTGGAAAAAAAAGGAAAATGTCATAAAGTAGGCATAGACCTACATCTCACATGCCTTACCAAAATAAGGTCAAAATTGGTATATAATTTTGACAAAAAGTGTGATACTATAAGCAAATTAATAGAGCAAGAGATAATATAGTTATTATATTTGGGAGAAGAATTTATGACTAAAGAAGAATTAGAGAACATTATAAAATTCAAAATGGACAACTGTGATTACATTACATTAAATTAAATTTGCACAAACAAAACCAATGAAACCAAGATTACAAGGAAAGCAGAAAGCTGGGGAAAATGTTTTAGTCAGTGTTTCTGATAAAGATCTCATTTCTTTTTTTATAGCTTTTTATTTACAAGATGTATGTATGGGTAATTTTTCAGCATTGACCTTTGCAAAACCTTCTATTCCAACTTTTATATATATATATATATATATATATATATATATATATATCCATACAGTTATTTTGCTGCACAAGAAGAATTAGAATCAGACTTTGAAATAATATACACTTAACCTGTGAAGGAAATCAAAAATGCAAGTGGACAAAAACAGAGAGATTGGAAATGCTATGTAGTGGTTCACACTCATTTCCCAGAGTTCTTTCACTGGGTGTAGCTGGTTCTCTTCATTATTGAACAAATAGAACTGATTTGGTTCATCTCATTGTTGAAGAGAGCCATGTCCATCAGAACTGATCATCTTATAGTATTGTTATTAAAGTATATAATGATCTCCTAGTCCTGCTAATTTTACTCAGCATCAGTTCATGTAAGTCTCTCCAGGGCTTTCTGAAATCCTCCTGATGATCATTCTTACAGAACAATAATATTCCATAACATTCATATACCACAATTTATTCAGCCATTCTCCAATTGGTGGAAATCCACTCAATTTCCAATTTCTAGCCACTACAAACAGGGCTGCCAAAACATTTTTGTACATACAGGTCCCTTTCCCTTCTTTAAGATCTCTTTGAGATATAAGCCCAGTAGTAACACTGCTGGATCCAAGGGTATGCACAGTTTGATAACTTTTTTTTTTCCCTGAGGCAATTGGGGTTAAGTGACTTGCCGGTCACACAGCTAGGAAGTGTTAAGTGTCTGAGACCAGATTTGAACTCAGGTCCTCCTGACTTCAGGACTGGAGCTCTATCCACTTTGCCACCTAGCTGCCCAGTTTGATAACTTTTTGATCATAGTTCCAAATCACTCTCCAGAATGGCTGGATGTATTCACAATTCCACCAGCAATGTATCAGTGTCCTAGTTTTCCTACATTCCCTCCCACATTCAGCATGATCTTTTCCTGTCACCTTAGTCAATTTGAAAGGTGTGTAGTGGTATCTCAGAGATGTCTTAATTTGCATTTCTCTGATTAATAATGACTTGGAGCATCTTTTCATATGGCTAGAAATAGTTTCAATTTCTTCATCTGAGAATTGTCTGTTAATATCCTTTGACCGTTTATCATTTGGGGAATGGCTTGATTTCTTATAAATCAGAGTCAATGCTCTATATATTTTGGAAATGAGGCCTTTATCAGAATTTTTGACAGTAAAAATGTTTTCATAGTTTATTATTTTCCTTCTAATCTTATAAAGACCTCATTTCTAAAAAAATATATAGAGATGACACAAATTTATTAAAAAAAAACACAAGCCATTCAATTGATAAATAGTCCAAAGATATTGAGACACTTTTCAGATGAAGAAATTAAAGTCATCTTTAATCATGTGAAAAAATGTTCTATGACTTTTAAAGATATTAAAAATTAAAACACTTCAAGATACCTCCTCATACCTCTTACAGTTGACAAAAAAAATAATGATAAATGTTGGAGGGGGTGTGAGAAAAGTGGAAACCTAACACATTGTTAGTGGAGTTGTAAAATGATTTAACCATTCTGGAGGGCAATTTGCAATGATACCCAAAGGGCTATAAACCTGACCATATAGTTTAAATCCACAGTGTCACTAGTGGATCAGTATCCCAAAGAAATTATAAAAGAGGGGAAAAGACTCACATGTGACAAAATGTTTATAGCAGCTCTTTTTGTGGTGACAAAAAATTGGAAAATAGTAGACATCCATCAGTTGGAGAATGGCTGAATACATTAAGATATATGAAAGTAATGGAATATTATTGTTTTATAAAAAATTAATGAACAGTCTGATTTCAAAAAATCCTGGAAATACTTACACAAATTCATGCTGATTGAAACAAGCAGGACTAGGATTTTCTAATGATAAAATTTGATAGACTTGGTTTTTCTTAGCAGTTCATTGGTCCAAGGTAATCCCAATAAACTTTGGATGGGAAATACCATCCACATCCAGAGAGAGAATTATGGAGATTGAATGTCATTCAACACGTGTTGTGTTTACTTTTTTCCCTCTTATACTTTTACCTGTTTGTTCTGATTTTTCTCTCTGAATAAGATTCACATAAATATGTAAAAAGGAATGTTTAAGTATACCAATTTTTTTGTTCTTGTTTTAAACGTAACTGGGAAAAAGAAAAAAAAAAGAAAAAAAAACAAGAGAAACAATTCCAGTTTTTATTCCTGCAATTAATGTAATATTACAAAATTTTCACATACACATACTTAACATATCAAGACCTATTTTAAACCTTTCCTTGTCTTTCCCATGGAAGGCAACTAAGATTAACAATACATTCTTTTTCTGTCTGCTTTAATACAATTTTTATTTTGAATTTGTTTATACTTTTATAACAGATTTTCATGGTAATTTCAAATTTAAGATATGAGCAAAACCTGTGGGAAGATGGAGGAGTAGGTCAAAAAATTACAAACTTTTTAGATTTCTTCCATAAAGAAAAGAAAATTGTGCCACAGAGAGAACATAAACTGGTGAAAAGCAAATAAGACTTTGGCAGAACAGTGGTCCTCCTGTGACAAGCTGAAAAGACCAGGAGAAAAACCCAAGGATGAAAGTTTCACCATTATGAAATGTAAATACCTCTTGGAATATTTTCCTGAACCTCTGCTAGTATGGAATGCCAGGCCCAGCTAAGCTGCTGAGATACAGCCCTAAGTGAATAGGAATCAGTATACTATGTGAGTACAGAAGCTGTGGGAAAAGCATGATGCTGGCTGCTGGTGGACTTCTTGGTTTGGCTTCCAGGCCAGAGGGGAGAACTGAAGTGAAGACAGAAACAGTTCTCCCTCCACCACCACTACTGTTTAGGGATTAGCGGTGATTACCATATTAAATTCTGATGAAAAAAAATAGAGTCAGAGAAGAAAGAATCCAACCATAGAATATAGATTACTAATGTAAAAAGAAGGATACTAATGTAAAGAGGAAGATACTAATGTAAAAAGAAAAAAAGAAACAAGAAAAGAAAAGAAAAAGAATAAGAAAAAACGGTTAAAAACTCCCCTGTCTCAAAGAGTAACTGAAATGGCTATCTACTTATCAAGAGTTTATTTATCTAAGAACTTAAAAAAAAAGACTTTTAAAATCAAATAAAAGATATTGAAGGAAAATTAAAATAAATAGAAAGAACAACCCCAGAAAAACAAGATTATGAAAAAAAAGTCTACCAACTAGAAAAGGAGATCAGAGTCTGAAAGAAGAAAATGACTCTGAAAATTAGAATTGTGAATGTAAAAGCCAGTGAAGTTATGATATCAATAAATGAAAAGAAAACAAAATATAAAGAATGAAAAATGTGAAAAACAAGAATATATTTACGAATAATATTTATTATTATATAATAATGCATTTATTATTTATAATTGTTTAAATAAGCAAAACAAATAAAATGAACAAATAAAATGATTTTAAAATAAAATAATAAATAAATGTTAATTATTTGAATAATAAATGTATTGTTATTATTCTTTGCAAGTATGCATATATATATATATGTAAAGGAATAATAGTTATAAGAAAAACAAGAAATCTGTAGAACAAAGCAAGAAGATAAAACATTAGAATAAGTGGATGGACTAACTAAATAGTACCAGAAAAAGATCTTTGACACAATAAAACAAGAAATAATGAAACAATTGTCTTGAAGTGATAGAAGAGGAGAAAGTAGACATAGAAAAAAGAATCCATCAATCACTACCTCAAAGAATTCCTACAAGAAAAAGATATAGAAATATCATTGCTAAATTTCAAAATTACTAGATCAAAGAGAAAATCTTAAAAGCAACAAGAATAATAACATCCCAAAAGTATTCAAATATGTTGGAGCTACAATAGGAATTATACAGGATTCATCAGCAATTATAACAAAACACCACATGTTTTGAACTACAACATATCGACAATCAAACAAATTAGGGTTACAGCTGAAAATAGTATCTCCAACCAAATTGTCTACTATATCTCAAATGTGAACTCAATAGAAAATTTAATATATAAGAGGAAACATCAAAGACTAATTCCAAGGGAGTCAATAAAGACAAACATATTTTATAGATGGAAATGTAAACCATATGTCTAAGACTGATGTTAGTGATTGAATAGTGCAAGAGAAAGATCAGAGTAGAGGTGAGTATGATGTAATTCTAAAAAGCAAACCTGTTTAGGAAAAAATAAAAATAGTAAATATGCTATATGAATGAGGCGTGATAGCAATAACTAATACATGGAGAAAACAACTGGTAGTTCTGAAATCCTACTTACACCAGGAATGGGTTAAAGAGGGAACAATAAATACATACATATACACATACACTTATACACACACCTACATACATATTATATATATATATATATATATATATATATATACAGATATATTTATAATATGAATATATCATGTAAGGATATACAACAATAACATAAAGAATGCAATAGGGAATACAATGTTTTCTATTATTATACAGGCTTTTGTGAAATGGAAATTTATTGCTACATACTTTTAATTCTTTCTGATGTTCTGCTGAAAATATCACAATGATTTTTGTTTGTTTGTTTTTTTCCTGAAAGAGATCTGAAGGTGGCATTGTGGATGGAATGGTATTCTTAGAATCAGATGTGTGATAATATATTTTCTTCAATACTTACTGCCTTATTTGACCCACTAACAAGTAACTCAGCTTCTTCTATCCTTAGGCAACATTGGAAACCTTTTATACTTATTCATAGATGGATTTTGTTCTGGATTTCCCTTGACAGATTTATATTTCTGCCTGAAGTATTAATACTAACACATGCAAATGTTGGCTGAACATGGGTGCCTATTGTAACATTAAGTATTTTTTGTAAAAGCCATATATATTTTCATTTATTTATAACAATTAACAGTCTTAAGAACTTTTAACTTTTTTTTAGGTTTGATAAAAGTACAAAGAGAGTTCAATTCATAAATGAAATGTTTTTTCCTTGCTTGCTCCATGTTCAGACATTACCCTAGATTCACTCAGCTTTTGACTATAACATTGTGTGTGTGTGTGTGTGTGTGTGTGTGTGTGTGTGTGTGTGAAGAGAGAGAAAGAGTTGGTTGGCTGTTGTCTTTCATTCTCCAAGAGAACCAAAATGACAACACTATATTAGAGTTAAATTACAGTGTGTCCTACTGTGGATGATCAGACCAACGTGATCTCAGAGTACTCTGCCACAAGTTGGACACAAATAGTCCATATAAACATTTAAGACAGCTTCTCTAATTTGGGGCATCTCATATATCTTTTAGACTAATTTAATTCTGTTTTGCTCATAGAGCACAGAGCCTTTTTTAATGAGGACATGCCATGCTGAGGAGCTTTGTGTCAGTGTCTCTGAATACAATCAATTCTAAAGTTCTTAAAAGAGATCTTGAAAATGTCGTTGTGTGGCTTTTTTTGACCACCTTGTGAGCATTTGCCCTGTGTGAATTTTCCATAAAATATTTATTTTTGGCAAGCATCCATTTGGTTTTCAAACAATGTGGCCAGCCCAGAAGAGTTATGTAATCTACAGAAGAGTTGGAATGCTTTGCAATTTAGTTTGAGAAAGGATCTTAGTTTCTGGTATTTTATCTTGACAGGTGATCTTCAGAATCTTCCTGGGACAAATCAAATGGAAGTGATTCAGTTTCCTGGTATGACATATATGTTTGTGTGTGTGTGTGTGCATGTATATGTGTATATGAGTGGGTAGGTGCTGCTATGTTGTATCATATCTAAATTTTCTATATCCACAATAATAGTTCATGTTTAGGTAAGTAAACTTGATATTGTACATTCCTTCTCCCATTTCTTTCTTTCTTTCTTTCTTTTTTGGTACCACTCTCTCTTAGTTTTCTTCCTACTTATTTGCTTGTTCCTTTTCAGTTCCATATGCTAAAGCATTATTAATATACATACCCCACGAGTCTGGGTATATACTTCAAGTCTCTATTCTGGTCACTTTCTTCTTTATTTGCAGTCTTTCACTTCTGACTTTAAAAGTGTCATGGGATTTTATATATTCAAGTTATATTATTATATATACTCAAGTTTCATTTCTTTGGTAAGACTGTTCCTCATACATTAATTTTAAATTGCTAATTTTCTTCAACACTTGTATTCCAAGCCCTGCTTTCAACAATATAAAGTAAAATTTTCCTAACCACCCAAATACTAATCACTTTATTACATGTATGTTGCTTAGTTATAATTGCAGGATATATGAATATAATGTCCCCCCCTCCTCTTCACAGCATTTAAGCAGGAGTTATATTATTATTATCTTTGTATCTCCAGAAATTAACAGAGTGATGGCACATATTATATATACATGTATTCATGTATACTATACATACACACATTATCTATAAAATCTCAAAAGGAAATCAATAGTATTATGGGCCTACCAAAATTTTCTTTCTAAAGGTGTTTTTTTATTCCACTTAATAGTATCTTTTTTAAAGTAAATGAAAAGAGATTTTTCAATATTAACTTTTGTAAGATTTCTGAGTTTTTTCTCTCTGCTCCTTCCCTTCTCTCCAAGACAACAAGCAATCCAATATACATTGTAGATTTATAATCCTTAAACATCTTTTCATTCCATTCATGTTATGAAAAAAATCAGATTTAAAGAGAAAAAATGTAAGAAAGAAAAATCAAAAAGGTGAAAATAGTAAGCTTTGATCTACATTATATCCCCATAGTTCTTTCTCTAGATATGGATGTCATGTGTCATCACAAGTCTATTGGACCTGGCTTCAATCACTCTATTGCTGAGAAGACCTAAGTCCATATAATTGATCATCACACAATTTTGTGTTACTATAGACAATGTTGTCCTGGTTCTGCTCTGCATTCAGCATCTCTTTATGTAAGTCATTCTAATTGTGTTTTTTTTTTCTTTTGAAATCTGCCTGCTCATCCTTTCTTAAAGCCCAATAATATTCCATTTCATTCATGTACAACTTGTTCAAACATTGCCAATTGAAAAGCATCCTCACAATTTTAATGAAAGGACAGAATTGGGAAATGAAGCATTATGAGTAACATACAACCAAAATACATATATAGCTAGATCATAGCACTTGAGAAGGGGAATAAAATGCAAGAAAATTTGAATGGTAGAAAGGATTTTTAAGGGCTTTGGAAAGGCAAATTATGCAGTTTATATTTTATGGCTGGAGATAAAAGGTAGCCACTGGAATTTGTTGAGAAGGGGGGGGGATTGTCAAGGTCAGATAGCATATGCAATGTTCCACTTATGTCATTCCACATCTACAATAAAGAATAGAAAGTTCATTATTAAAAATTCTCTAGAGACAAGTATATTACAATTACAAAGGTTCCATTTTATTTTATTAATTTTCTATTATCTAATTATAACTATTGTATATGCTGTTTTCTTAGTTCTACTTATTTCACTCTGTATAAATTCTTATAACTTCCCATATTAACTGAATTCTTCATATTAATCATCTACTTTATTTGCAATTGTTAAAGGTGCTTTTAAGAATTGGTGTCATATATGGGACTTTTGTGTATGTTAAATTTTCTTGAGGTTTTGGGTCTGGCAGTGAGATCTTTGAAAGAGATTAGGCATTTTAGTTACAAATTTTATATCATTTTCCTGAATCACTGGGGCAACTTATGTCTCTAGAAATTGTGCATTAACCTGTGTTCTTGTAGCCCCTATAAAAATAATGATTTTTTTTTTGGCTCCCTATGGGACCAAGCAGGAACATTTAATCCACCTCCTCAATGCAATTCTTTAACTACATGAAGATAATCATCATGTCATTTCTTCTTCAGAATAAACATCATATTCTTTCAATACATCTTCATATGACAAGATGTTCAGTATTCAGACTATTCTGACTGCCTTCCTTCATACATACTTCAGATTTTCAGTACTAGCTCTAAAAGTTGGTACTCAGTACCATAATATATCACAAGTTATCACACAAAGAGCCAACAGGATACTTTGCAATGTGCAAGATTATTTAATGGAGCTTTAATAAGATTGAAATATAATTGGGAAATAAAATAAAATAAAAAACACATATAATATTAACATATGCCTTTCTAAATCAATATACAGCCCATAGGAATCCTTATATAAAACCTAATGTTTCTTCTTCCTTTGACACCATTGCTGTAAATAATACTCCTTGGTAAAATTTGATCTTGTCTTTAGGCCAAACATAGACTTTTGCAAAGGGCTGATAGTATTATTTTTCTTTTGTTGTTGTAAATGAAATCTGATGTTTGGCCATATGTTCTAAATAAAGAATATCAGAAGTGAAACAAAATTATGTTTGTATGATTTGACCAGTCCAACACCTCATGGTTCCAGTTTGTTGAGTCCTGTAATTACTTTTACTTGAAAATAATTTGGATTGTTATCATATTCTCCTTTGCTCATAATTTTTCAAGAAGAAATTATGCACATAAATTATGTATATAGCCTAAGAAGCCTACACATTTATTGTTATATTTTCCTCTGTGGTTCATAGACAAGACAACCTCAGATTTGCAGGTCATACACACACACACACACACACACACACACACACACACACACACAGATTCACACACATACTTCATCATCATTAGTTCAATAGTATTAGATCAAAATATGAGAATATAAAATCTCAAAGGGAAAAAAAGGTTAAAGGAAATAGAGATTACTAACCTTGAGATACAGAAGATGGTTATCACTTACTTATCTCTAGTTAGAAAAGAGGAAGAGGGAATGTGCTTAAACTGCAGTATGATGGATTTAGTTTGACATGTAAGGCAGTAGTGCTTAGTTCTGACCTGAAATGGGCACAATACTTCAAAGTATAATGTGAAAGTGCCAAAGTCTGAAAACACATAGAATAGGGCAGGAAAGAAAAATAGTGAGTTTCTTTCTCTTCTGAAACTGCTTACATACAGTCCTAGTATACAGAAGTGATTAAAGAAAATTAATAGGCAGAACATCAAGTCTGAATTGTATAAACTGAACAACTCTAAACAAAAGACATTATTGTGTTGCTATGTGAACCATTTTTTCTTTTTGAAAGTGAAAAAGGATTTTAATAATAAATTCAAATATAATTATAATGAAACTACCAACATATGAATAAAGTAATCTCTAAAGTGAGAGAGGTTTACTGCAGTATTCATTGAAGGACATTTTTTTTTTCTCAATTTCATTTAAGTGTTGAAACTTGAGGTTTGAGATTCATCATTTACATACATAAAACTGTATTAAATTGAGAAGTCAGTAGGTAGTTTTCAACATAAAATAGGGTCTAAGTTGGTATATTTAATATGGATAGGGAAGTTTATTTAAAAGAAAAATACTCGAGATATTAAATATTATTTTTATTTGGAGAAATTAAATGATTTAAAATTCAATTAAATAAGTTGGTCAAAACTATGAGAAGTAGACAAAGCCGTACTTCATAGAGTCTTCTCTATACTTCTCATACTTCACAGAGGGTTTGAGTATAGGGATCTTGAGGTCATCTCTCCCCTTTTACTTCCTTCTAATACTTATGTTTATTTATATATTGTTTTAGGTTTACAAAATACTGTATAAACATATACATTATATAGATATGTATATTTATAATTTATTTATTAAAATATGTTGTATTTGTTTTATGCACACATGTGCATATGTATATATAAAGTTAATTTTACTTTACCTAGTCATTCGAAGTAATTAATATTGTCCTCATTTTTATGAGGGAAACAGGAGAAAAGTTAGGTAACCACACTGAAATCATACAGTTAGTAAATGTGCAACCTTGGATTCATGTTCTAAATGTCTCTGAATTAGAATTCAGAGTACAATCTACTAACCAAATTCCTCTTTTCTATATAATATTATGCTCATACTTTGATAAGAAAATGAATTCTTTATCTTTTCCATATAATCAGAAGCTTTTTGGGGAATGTCATTGAATTTTTGAAAGGTTGAATGGTCAGGACATCTAGGTAATGTCATAGATAGATAGAGTGTCAGGTCTGAAGTCAGGAATTCTACCTAAATTCAAATCTTGCTTTAAGCTATTACTAGCAGTGTAATACTGAGCAAGTATCTTAACCCTGTTTGCTTTATTTTCCATTTCTGGAAAATGATACTCTAGTATTTCTGCCAATAAAGTCACAAATGGGGTAAGGAAGACTCCAACATGACTGAAAATTACTGAACAGCAGCAGCAGTGTTCAAGTACCTAGCTGAGCATTTTGGTATTCTAGTTCTGCTTTTACTCACCCTAATCTAAAACTAGATCAATTTTTCATAATTTCCTTAATGGAAAATCTCAGTGTGGCAGCTGTAGCATTCCATTGTCCTTATAGAAATATTTAATGGAACATAGTTAAGCATGGCAATAATACCATTTATTTTTACCATGAGTTTAAATGTGCAGGCATCTGCATCAATTATCTTTGCATATTTTAATTCCAATCACTTGGGCTTCTTATAATATAACATTATTTTCCTCAAAAAAGGGATACTGAGTTGCTTTTTTTGTTTTATTTTGTTAGAAGTCCCTAATGACATACATGTTTTTCATTACTTTTACTGAAGTATGAAATGAGCTTATATCATTGATTTCCAATAGTCTTTATTTGATTTATTGTTAGAACGAAGCTGAGAAATTTGGAGAAAGTAAAGAGAATATTGAAACAAATTTTTAAAAAAATTTTTTAAATTCAATAAACAAAGTCAATACCATCCTTAACTATGTATAGATCTCTCTCTCTACATACACATACACACAAACATATATATATATATATATATAAAACTTTAACAAATTATCATTCATTCTACTTGCTATTGTAAACCCAGAAACAGTCTCTATCCAAGTGACTTATGGGCAAAATTCATCTTATGTCTCCCTATCCTATCACGACTAGTGCAGCAGAACATAATAATAGCTATATTAATTTATTTATTTTTCTCTTGCTCAAAACTTTTAAAAATTAATTTATTTATTGTAATACACATTGATTTACAAATCACGTTGGGAGAAAAAATAAGAACAAAAGGAAAAAAATCATGGGAGAGAAAAAAAAAAAAAAAAAAAGTGAACATAGCATGTATTAATTTACATTCAATATCCACAGTGCTTTTTCTGGATGCAGACGACATATTCTGTCCAATCTATTGGGATTGTTTTGGATCACTGTACCAGGGAGAAGAACCAAGTCTTTCATAGTTGATCACTGCACATTCTTGTTATTGTATGCAATGTATTCTTGGTTCTGCATATTTAGCTCAGCATCAATTCCTATAAATCTTTCCTAGCCTTTCTAAAATCAGCTTGTTCATCATTGTTTACAAAACAATAACATTCTATTACCTTCATATATAACAGTTTATTCAGCCATTCCCCAACTGATAGGCATCAACTACCTATATCTATATTCAGTCAATAAGCATATAACGAGCACCTATTATGTGCCAGGGACTGTGCTAACCATAGAGATACAAAGAAAGATAAAAGACAATCTCTACTTTAAAGAAGTTCAAAATCTAATGAGGGATTAAAAATAAAAACAATTATATACAAAAACTTATTAAAATATAAAATGGAAATTATTTACAGTGGAAAAATAGAGTTCAAAGGAATCAATTCATTATGAGTCTTTGGGTTACTTGAGAATTCCCCATCTTTATGTTATTTCTCTTGAATTTATCTAATTTGATTCTACACCTTACTCCCTTAACTAGATTCTGCCACTGTATTTCAAAGTCCCATTTTCTTTCTAAGAAATATACCCCTAGCTTTGTGAAACTTAAGATTTTACACTTGTTGACATCTTCTACTTGTTCCAAGGATGAACACTAAGTATATAGAGGAACTGAAAGATGAAGTAACATTTAAAACTTTCTTAAACATTTTTAGAAACAAGCCATTTGCATCATCTCTAAGAACTATGTGTGTTTTTTTCCTGTGCATTGCTTACTTTGTTTTTAACTCTAACTTTGTATGTACTTTTCCAATTCAATTTTAAAACAATTTTAGCATCTTTTTTAAAAATTGAGTTCCAAATTCTCTCCCTCTCTCATTCCCTTGAGGAGGAAAGCAATTTGATCTAGCTTTTACATGTACAGTCTTACAAAACATTTCTATATTAGTCATCTTGTCAAAGAGAATAAAGAAAAAAAAAACATGAAAAAACATGGAGAAAGTAAAAACAGAACATTTTTATCTCCTTTCAGACTCCATCAGTTTTTCTATAAAGGTGGAGAGCACTTTTCAACATAAATTCTTCAGAACTATCTTAGATCATTATATTGTTGAGCACAACTAGGTCATTCATAGTCAATCATCATACACTATTGCATCATACACTGTGTACAAAGTTCTCTTTGTTCTGCTAACTTTACTTAAGTTCAAATAAGTCTTCAGGTTTTTCTGAAATATCCTGTTAATTATTTCTTATAGTACATTAATAAGCCACACAATCATATAGCATGTGTTCAGTTATCCCCAGCTGACATGTATCCCCTCACTTTGCAATTATTTGCCACCACAAAAAGAGATGCTATTAACATATTTTGTACATATAGGTCTTTCCACTTTTTTTTTATCTATTTGGAATAGAGATCTAGTAATGGTATTGATGGATCAAAAGGTATGCAAAATTTGATTACTCATTGCATAGATTCAAATTACTTTCCAGAATGGCTGAATCAGTTAACAACTCCACCAAGAGTACCTTAACGATTATTAAAATATAAGGAGATACAATTATTTTTAGTAGAATGTGCAGTTAATATTCATTTTAGTTAGACTTTGGATTTCTGACCTTAGAATAGAATAGAACTGGGTCTTTTATGATTGTGGTATTATAACATTTGATATCTACACATCTAAAATAAGCCTGACTTTTTGTAAGAAAGACCTGGGCTCAATTACAACCTATGCACTTATTAATTGTATGAAACTGGGAAAATCATTTAACCTTTGTTGCCTCACGCAACTCAATAAGAATCACATATAATAATAATCACAGATCAGTAAGAATTATCTGTCAAGATATATGTTAAAGAAACTACCCTGAGGATATTGCTGATATACATAATTAAGTATCTACTTTATGAAAGAGTAGAGATTTTCCTTTTAAAGTCAATGTGTATGGCATATTTGTGCTTTTTCTTTTTTCTTTTTGGAACATAATATGATTATTTGAATAGTTATAGAAGACTATGCAGTAACTCTTTTTAAAGATATGGAGATAGCAATATATATTTTCTTTTTAATAAATTTCTGGTCAAGAGAAATGCAATTGGCATTGTATCTTTGGATGAAAAAAGTAAACTTTAATGTGCAATTATCTGCTTTCAAATTCAGAATCCATAAAGATTTCAAAATTCGTGATTTCTACAATGGTAGTCGCTAAAGAAGAGAAATTACTATCACATGTCAAACTGTGTAATCTCAAAAAAAATCACATACTGAAAAACATACAAGATGATTTAGATTTAATTGTGGCATGATATTAGCCAAGAAAAATTCTCTTTGAATCTTTATTTAAAGTAAAAGAATTGGGGCAGCTATGTGGCACAGTGGATAGAGCACTAGCCCTGAAATCAGAAGGACTTAAGGTCAAATTTGACCTCAGACACTTAACACTTCCTAGCTGTGTGACCCTGGGCAAGCCACTTAATCCCATTTACCTCAGGGGGGAAAAAAACGTAAAAGAATTGCTTTCTAAAACACTATTAACATAAAAGCATAAGTGCAAGCCAAAGAAATATGGAGAAAAGAACCCAGAGACCACTTGTTGTTTATACTGAGTTGCAGGTATGAGTACACGGATTAAATAAATATAAGAAGAAATAGAGGCTCCATGTAATATGCAGGAAGAATGGCCCTGCTGCTTCTCAACTTAGTTTCAGTATGCTGATGTTCTCTCTCCCCTTACTGATTCTCCTTTTTATTTTCTTTTAACTAAAAATAAAGCAGCCAATTATTTCCTAATCCTGCTGTCCCTCTTGACAAGAATAGAAGTAGGGACAAACAGCCAGGAGGGGTAACAAATGCAGCTACAAACATTGAAAAGTGAGAAGCAGCCTGTGAAAAGGAAATACCAAGCAGGGAAAACAGTTAAAAGTAGGCCAGCTATCAGTGGTGTGCCTAAATGTGATTGATTTGAAAACTAGCATTTGGAGATCTCATACCTAATACTCCAAATGTGCATGAGTATGAACAACTTCATATATCTATTGGACATCTTTTCAAAAAACAGGATTTATAATACACTCCTCAAAAATGATGAATCTCACTAACTAACCCTCTCTTCATCCTGAAAGTGTTTTCATCACTTTGTCTGTGGTTAATAATTATATATACTCTATACATAATGGAGGTTGTTTAAATATCTCAAAGATGATTTTAGGGATAGGTATTAGATAGTGATAAATATTAGACCAGTATCAACAAGACTGTATTAAATCTTTGGATTAGGATAATGTGATGATAGAAATCCAAATGACAATGGATGAGTTCATAAATTTTCTAGGTGATTCCAAATATGTAGAAACTTCACTCCAAATGGTTTTAACTGAGGCTTCTATAAATTTAGAATTATCTATTAAAATATTTAGAACTAAAGCTATGATATGTGTTGCAAAGAATGAAAAGGAAAATTATACAAAGCCTATTCAAATTAAATCAAAATATGCTTTGATTCTCAGGGCTTTAATGCAAAACTAGAAGTAATTGAGGTCATATTTTAAAAATCTGAAGCAAGAATCCTCAAATTAATGCCAAACAGATGAATTTATATTTTAACCTGGAAGCAAAAGGCAATAACTGAATTTATTGAATAGATTTGTGACATGGTCAGATCTGTGCTTTAGGGATAGTAAAAGGACCTGTGAGTCCTTTGAAATAGAATTTTACAGATAAAGAAATTAATTCTATGAGCACAACCAGGAAATCATTATATACTTCAACAACGATACTGTATGAGGATGTATTCTGATGGAAGAGGATTTCTTTGACAAAGAGAAGATCTAACTCAATTGATTAATGATGAACAGAAGCAGTTACATCCAAAGAAAGAACACTGGAAAATGAATGTAAACTGTTTGCATTTTTGTTTTTCTTCCCGGGTTATTTTTACCTTCTGATTCCAATTCTTTCTGTGCAACAAGAAAACTTTTAGATTCTACACACATATATTGTATCTAGAATACACTGTGACATATTTAACATGTATGGGACTGCTTGCCATCTGGGGGAGGGGGTTGAGGAAGGGAGGGGAAAAGTCGGAACAGAGGTGAGAGCAAAGGATAATATTGTAAAAAATTACCCAGGCATAGGTTCTGTCAATAAAAAGTTATAATTATAAGTAAAAAAAATCAGTTCTACTAATACAATTCAACACTGAAAATGTACAGTGTTAGAGAATTTTCTAGATAATTTTAAAAGTTAAACAACCTCCCCAGAATTAGACAATATAAGTTAGAGATGGATCTTTCTGGGACCAAGACTAATACTCTATACAGCATTCAAGAAAACTTTTTCCAATTTCTCATGTATCAGGAAAAAAAATTGGGAAAGGGAATGGTTGGAGGCTGAAAGGTTAATGGAGGAGAATTTAAGTAGGAATATGAGGCAGGTGCATAAAGTACCAGACATGAAGTCAGGAAAAGTCATCTTTCTGAGTTAGAATCTAAACTCAGACATGTATTATCCATGTGACACTAGGCAAGTCACTTAATTCTGTTTACCTCAGTTCCACATCTATAAAAATGAGCTGGAAAAAATCCTAAAGGGGATCAAGGATTCTACCTTTTGTATAGGTAGAATGAGTACTTAGTAACTACTTAAAATGTGATTGGGAATAGGTGTAAAGGAGAGACAGAGTTGAGAATCACACCTACATTTATCATATAATATAAACCTTGATAATTACAGAATGATGCAGCCCTCAGTGAAAAGAAATTGAAAAATTAAGAAGTAGGACTTATTTCATTTGGAAGGTATTAAGTGTGCTTTTGCATATGCTAAATTTGAGACATATCCAGCAGACAGATGGTGATGTGAGCATAGGGCTGAATGCTGATAATGAGTATTCAAAAATTTTCTTTCTTCTTTTTTTTGCTTTTTCCTTTCTTTCCCCTTTTATTTCTTCTTTTTTCTTTCTTCATGGATAAATGAATAATGAAAAACACATATTAAGTACTAATTGTGTGCAAAGCACTGATCTAAGTTCTTCCTAGAAACTTAGATCCCATGGAAATGACAAAACATCCAGGAGTTTTGAAATATGAATCAAATGAAAATTTCTCATCTTAAGATATAGTAATGGATCAAACTGTAATGCACCTTCATTAATGTTGTTTCAACTGATAAAATCATATTTGTTTTTGATACAGAACTATTTTCCAGTGTCAAGGACTTTAGTATCAAGAAGTTTCTTTTTATGATTGAATCACCTGTAGATAGTCTTGCCAACTTATATCACCATAGATGATTCTTCCTGGAATTATGGCTGCAGGTGTTGAGCTGGAAGCATAAGAAGTGTCTTGAAAGACTTTGGCATCCCTGTGGATATCAGTGGCAATTGATAAATGTTTCACATGACATGAAGGAAAATAAGTTCCATATCTATAATAACTGGAAAGCAGAGAAACCTTTAAGTTAGTCTTAGAGGCACTGGTATTTTTAAGGTACTTGTGTTTGTGGTCTTTGACTGTCTCTATCAAGATCTGAGGGGATATGGTAATTGCAAAAATTGTGATGGTTTTTACTCACTTGGCATATGCTGCATCCTGTCCCTCCCTCAGCATTTTTTGATGTTTCCTTGGAAACTTATGAGATCATCTGTCAGTGTTTATTCTGTGCTAGTATATCGTTTAAGAACACAGGATCACTTTTCTGTTCCACTTTAATGTTCCAAATGCAACATTATAGGAACTGGGGCAGTTCATTATAAGGTCAACATATAACCTAAAATACATAATCATCATTGTCATTGCCATAGTCACTATAAATGACCAATATGCCATTTAAAAATTTACATATATTATCAAATTAAAGTCATTGAAAATGTGATATCTGAGAAACTGGCACCATAATTACAGTTAGATGTTGCTATCCTAATTTGAAAGATTATTAAAGGCTTATCTCCACTTAAAGGCTTAAAATATATCTCAAATATATTGAAGCTACTCTTTCAATAGCTTTGCAGCTGATCATTTATCTACCTGTATGTTATCCTCTAAAGCTGCATATGTGACAAAGAGTAATCATAAAATCTCAAATTCAAAAGTAACATGAAAGTATTATATCAAGAAAGAAAGAAACAGAGATTGAGACAGATTAAGAGACAAACTCAGAGAAGCATTAAAAAATTATATATGCCCGCATCCACATATTCATATGTATTTGTATAAAGATAAATATATTTCTATACAAAGTTTAAATAAAATAACTTTTAATCAAAGTTCCTCAGTCAATATCTTAAATCTGCAAAACAATTTACTTCTCCCTCCAAAACAAACAAGCAACAATAACAACAACAGCAACAACAACAAACTATCCCTTTGATATTCTACACTTGTATATTATTAGCCTAAATATAGAAGATACAGATACATATGTATGTAGGTTGGTAGGTCTTTCTCTTTCTCTTTCTCTCTCTCTCAATATATATAAACCCAGGTCCTTATACAAACAGCACTATTTGCACTATTTGAAGTATCCTTACAAGAGTATATTCTTGCACTTACATTATATATTTATTAGGAAATTTGGTTATTAAAGCTACAGACAGCAAAAAGGATGCCATCCCCCCAAAAGCTTATGATTTAGTTGGGAAGATTATACATATATTGGTAAAACAATCAGTAAAAATGTGAAACATTAGATATTAAGTGATTGGAAAGAAAATATGCACATTAAATTGAAAATATATCTTTGAGATAATCAAATTTTTAAGTATAGAATAGGATTAAGAATTCCCAGGCCACTTAAAGAGTTAAGCACTCTATTCTCCTTATAAGTCTCCTCTTATAGGGAAAATAAGTGATTTTTCCCCAAATGATTGCACTTAAAAATAAGTCTTGTAAAGAACGTTTTTTTTCAAAGAGGAATGTGAAAAGGAACATTTTTAACCTTATTCTCCCAATAATTAAAAGGTTTTAGATCTACTCTTGTATATGCTGCAGAATATGGAATGATGGTGATACTTTCATTGTATCCATATTTGGGAGAAAAATATATTACCATAATCAAAATCTGAAGGAGGGAGATCAATGCATTCTATACCAACCATGACATATGATATGACAACTTTGTCAAATTCCACAAAATCCTGACATCCTGAAATATTCCTGAACACAGAACAGATGTGTAAATTCAGCAAAATTATTAAGCCATCCTCTAGTGGTAAGTTTAAAAGGATAGTATTACTTGGTAATGATAAAATTCTTTAGGAACTCAAGGAAAAATCACCAGATTCAGCCATTGAAGCCAAAGTTTCAAAAAACATTTACTTGAGATCTAGTGATGAAGCTGAAGTTATTGTAATCTTAGGCAAAGAGTAGGGGCTAACTTAAAAATATTAACTAAAATTTGACTTAATAGAATGCCTCTCTCCTTTCACATGAAGTTCTTTGCTTCTTCTTTCATAATAAGCAACTCTAGAGTTTAGAAATGGGATATTGATTTATGTTTAATCAAGGATTAAAGATTGCTTTAATTAAAAAGCTTTAATTAATTAAATTAATTGTGAAATTTCATGGTCTGCTGAAAATCCCAAGGTTCACATTCCTGGTCTGGCAAAGACAGAGAAAAAAGATTTTCTTGATAGTATGAATGGCACTTTTGAGGTTCTTCTTTCCCTTTGTGGTCCAAATTAATATATTGCTATTTTCCTTAAGGATATGACTTTAAAATAATAATAACAAAATTTTGTTCATTTAGATTTTTTTTTCCTTTACAGGAGATTTTATAGCTCTCATATCAACTTTAATAATGCAATATGTAGATGTGCTCAGAGGTCTCTTATGAGGCACTTCATATAAATCAAAATTGATGTAAAAGCATATTATGGTATTCGCAATATATTTGCAATACTGAGTTCAGACAATTTTATGGGCTTAATGAATACAGCCAAATCATTGTCAAGAGACATTATTTCTTCATTTTCTATCCTCATAAATTGCTGATTCCTCTAGCGGATATTTTTTGTGCTGCTTTATGGAAGCTTGGGATATCTTGTTTATGAAAAACATAGTTTCTTAGTGAATCTCAATCTCTAAAAAAATTATTTTCCCTTATTTTCCCCCAAACACAATAAGCCATTATTATAATGATTTAGCTACTACTACTACTACTACTACTACTACTACAACACACCCACACACCCCCACACACGCACACATTTTCCTAACCATTGAAACAGAATAGATATCCTAAAAAAGGATTTGATGTTAAAAGACCTTAGTTTGAATTGCAGTTCTTCTACTTGTATGACTTTTAAGCTAGCATTCATTTCATTATACTACGTTGCTTCTTCAATTTTTCTTTCTATTTTTACATCTGTAGTAGGCACAAGAGAAGAGAATTGAACTGTTGGATCTTTATCCCACCTACTGTCCCTAAAGTCTATGAGCATATTGGTAGAGCAACAGACCATTTGCCTGATATGAATATAAACAGACTCAATATCTCAGCATCCAGTTGGTTTATTGGTCTCAGGGATATCTCACTGTATACTGCAGTTATATTTAGAATAAATTCTAAAGATGTTTCTACATGACTTAGCTTTGCCTTGTGCTCCAACTCTGGAAACTGGATTTCTGCTTTATGTTTTTGTCCCTGAGTCTTGACATTTCAACAAATTCAACTTATGAAAACCATCATGACAGTTAAAAAAGGAAGTTTTGATATGCTGGCTAGAAAATTAATATAAAGTCCAGAAGATCTGAATCCAAGTCTTGCTGCTGATGCATAGTGATTATATACCCCAGCAAGTATTATTTAATATTTTGGTATCACAGGCAAATTTTTAAGAATGGAAACTGTGGAGTAATCAAAATCAAGATCAGAATTCAAAATGAATACATATGTTTAGTGAAGCAGAGAAATAGGATGATGATGATGATGATAATGGTAGTGATAATAATGAAGACCAGAAGGATGCAAACATTCCTTGCTATCAAATTTTGAATATTTGAGGTGGAAAACCATGTACAACAGAAAGAAAATAGAAAAGGAGAAGGAAGGAGAAGAAGAAGAGGAGGAAAACGAGAAGAACAAAATGAGGAGGAAAAGGAAGAGATGAACAAAATGAGTAAGAGGAGAAGGAGGATATACAAAATGCATAACATGAGAGCTTGGTAGGAGATTAATTAGTAAGGTGTAGGATGTCTTATGGAAAAGGTGACATTTGTACATATCAAGAGCAATGAGCCCCTGTGATAGAGTAGGAAAAATATGCTAGCACTAATATCAGTGGAATTGGGTTCAATTCCTAGCTCTTCTATTTCCTACTCTTCTGTCTTTAGGGAAATCATTTTAAAATCTCAGTCTCAAGTTATTTGTCTATTTAAAAAGGGATCAGGACTTCCAGAGGCAGAACCAAGATGTCAGAGTAAAGACAGAAAGCTGTTCAAGCTCTGTTTCCCTCAAAAAACATATGAAACCAAGCCCCTAAAACCTATTCTGATGGAATGAAACTTCTCTCCAGTTCAAGATAAATTGAAAAAAAAAACTTCAAGATAGGTAAGGCTCACTAGAATAAAAAGAGTCTTCAGCACAGCTCAGACAGAATCTGGGAAAGCCAGTGAGAGGGTCTTAATCACAGCAAATCAGCAACCTTCAATGCTAACTCAGTAGGGAAGCAGATCAGTGGGTCAGCTTCCAGTTCCAGCTCAAAAGGCAAACTCTCAGAAACCTGGCTGTTTTCCTTGCAAACAAAAATGGACCCTGTTCTCAAAGACAAGACTCAGAGATGCATGGGAAGCTTAGGACAGCAACTTCTATAACCGAGGAACAAAGCTAAATAATAAAGGTAAAAAGAGGAAATACCAAAAGAAAAGGAAAGAAAATGAGCAAGAAGCACAAAATAACCATTGACCACAGGATGACAAGGCACACCAAAACACCAACTCAGATGAGAACAGGGTGTCTACAGAGGAAATCTCAAAGAGTGATATGAATTGCTCTCAAGCCCAAAGAGACTCTGTGGAAGGGTTCATAAATGACTTTAAAAGGTAAATAAAAGAAATAACAAAAATGAGAAAGAAAAAGAGAGGTTTGTAGGGGAGTAAACAGCTTGGAAAAGGAAAAATATTTTCTGAAGAAAACAATTTCTTAAAAAAATAATTGGCCAAAGGCAAAAAAAAATCCATAGAAGAAAACAAAAAAGAATTAATCAAATGAAAAAAGAGATACAAAAGCTATTTGAAGGAAATCACACATTAAAATTTAAAATGGGGCAAATAGAAGCCAGTGACTCTGAGACAGCAAGAATCAGACCAAAAAAAAAAAAAAAATGGAAGAAAATGTGAAATACCTCATTGGAAAAGTAGCTAACCTGGAAAATAGATCCAGAAGAGACATTTTAAAATTATTGTCCTATCTGAAGACCACAAACAAAATAAGAGCCTAGATAATATTCTTCAAAACATCAGAAAAACTGTCCCAATATTCTAGAAAGAGAGGGAGAAATACTCAATTAAATAATCCACCAATCACCTCTGGAAAGAGATCCCATAAGAAAAACCCCAAGGAACTTTGTTGCCGAATTCCAGCACTACAATTACAAGGAAAAATTACTGCTAGCTGTCAGACAAAAATAATTCAAATATCAAGGAACAACAGTCAAGATTACTCAAGATTTGGCAGCTCCTACTATAAAGTATCAGAGTGTTTGGAATATTCTAGAAGGCAAAGGACTTGGGATTACAACCAAGAAATAACTACCCAGAGAGATTCAGCATCATCTTTCAGGGTAGTCAGTGAATTATCAATGAAGTAAACAACATCCAATCATTTCCATTGGGAAAAAATGGAACTAAACATCAATTTTAATCTACAACTACAGAACTCAAGAGAAGCATAGAAGGGTAAACTTGGCACAGACCTATATCTCATACCCCACATCAAAATGTGGTCAAAATGAGTATATGAATGGAACATAAGGGATGATACTGTAAACAAATTAGGAGAGCAAGAAAAATTTGCTTCTCATATCTTAGAATAAGAGAGGAATTTATGAACAAAGAAGAACTAGAATGCATTATGAAAGGCAAAATAGATAACATATAAATAACTATATCAAATTTATAATAGTAGCCATTTCCCAATTAATAAAGGGTCAAATAATATGAACAGACAATTTTCAGATGATGAAATTAAAACCACATATAAGTCATATAAAAAATCTTCTAAATTACTGTTGATTAGAGAAGTGCAAATTAAAACAACTCAGATTGGGTTAAATGACAGGAGAAGCTAATGATAACTGTTGGAGTGGATGTGGAAAAACAGGGATACTAATGCATTGATGGTGGAGTTGTGAAATGATCCAACCATTTAGTGAGTTATGGCAGTGCAATTACTGGGCCTGTATCCTAAAGTAATCATAAAGGAGGAAAAAGAATCCACATTTGCAAAAATTATTCATAGTGTTGAGGTGTAGACCAAATGTTGAAGTCTAGATTTGGGGTACCTAAATGAAATTAGGGTTTAGTTAGGTCTAGTGGCAGGTTTGGGGTACAGGGAGTGAAGCAAAGCTCCCCTGCAATCCCCTTGGATTCGGCACAAGGATACGGCGGTAAATGAGGTCTAGTAGCGGTGCGAGTCCCCAATAAAAGCATTTATTAATCCAAGAGCTAGATTGATAAGAGGTTGATTATTGAGTCTGAAAGTAGGAGACAGGTGAAGGTAGAGACAAGGAGGGCACTGGACAGAGGGTCCAGTGGACAGAGGGTCCTCACCTGGCTACCATGTTTGGAATCTCTGCAAAGAGGGGTTCCCAGCGTGGCCCTTTTAAGTTGGAGACTTAGCTTGAGGGGCTTTTGGGTGTAGCCCCAAAGTTGGCTCAGATCCGGGTGGGGCTGGGACAGGTCCGGATCTTCTATTAGAATTCAAAGGGACCAGGATTTGTGAATCAAAGGGTAATTTACATTAACTGGGGGGGAGGGGGTTGGGAATCAAAGATTGTAATCTTTCCCACATCAATAGCAACTTTTTTGATGGTATCAAAGAATTGAAAAATGAGTAGATGCCCATAAATTGAGAAATGACTGAACAAATTGTGGTATATGAAGGTAATGAAATATTGTTTTATAAAAATTATGAACAAGCTAATTTTTAAAAAGGCTTGCAAAGATTTCCATGAACTGTTGTGGAGTGAAACAATCAGAAACAGAAATACATTGTATATAATAACACTAAGAATGTGCAATGAAAGACATGGTCCTTCTCAGGTTCTGTGATCCAAAGCAATCCCAATAGTCTTTGCACATACAATGCCATCTTCATCCAAAAAAAAAAAACAAAACAAAAACAAACAAACAAAACTATGGATACTAAATGTAAGTCAACACATGCTGGGTTTTTTTTAATCTCCCCCAGGGTTTTTCCCTTTTCCACTGATTTTTCTCCCTGAACCTGATTCATCAAGAAAGCATTAATATATTAAAAACAAACAAACAAACAAAAAATTTTGACATGGGAGCTAATGTACCCACTTTCTTCTCTTTCCTTCCTATTCTCCCTTTTTGATTTATATCCTTCTTTTCATCTTTTTCATTTTTCTAATGAAATCATCAAACCATAACAGAAAACAAAGTATGGACAATGTTATTCATGGAGTAAATGGCTTTTTAAAGGTTCCTTTCTATTCTAAATCTAAAATTTTATGTTCTTTACTTATTCATGGAAATTGAAAAATAACAGAAATTTGATGAGAGATTCAAGAGGAATCCAAAGCAAGCAAGAAAGATATTATGTTCTGAAGGCTTGATCAAAATCAGGTTTATGGGCTTTGGGAAAATTATTGGGTTATATCTTTAAATATTCTTAGGATAGTGGGTACAAAAAGAAGTAACCTATCTCTCAGCAAACATTTATTGATACAAAGAAAAATAAAATCAGACCCATAAGATAGGGGAAAAAAATCTTATAAAGAGGAAAACTATGCATAACAATAATTACTATGTATAAAAATATATACACAAAGAATAACTTATAGGTAATATGAGAGGTAAGGCAGCAGTAATGGAGTTGGAAAGAGGCTAAAAAGGTTCATTGTAGAAGAGATTTTTGCTGAAACTTAGATGGAGATGGAGATGTGGAGAGAGAAAATTCCAGTCATGAGGAACAGAAAAGAAAAATGTATGGATTAAGGAAAGGTGATTTTCCACAAGGTTCAGCATGGAAGTCATGTTATTGAATTGTATTGTACATGGGAGAGGAGTAGTACAAGAATAATGCTAAGATGAGTATGGGACAAGTTGTGAAGAAGATTAAAGTTTAATGATTTTATTATGATTATAATTATAAGAAAGAATCCTTGCAATTTTCTGCCTAAGAAGGGGGTAAAGACATATTAAAAAAAGTCCTCACCTTCAAGCTTACATTCTATTTTATGGTGATAAAAAGGTAGTTAAGGCGTATGTGGAAATGTAATAGGTAACTGTTGAATATGTGCATTCTCTATGTGTAAGAAGACTTAGCAAGCCTAATTCTAGAAGAATATGAGGAGATATAATGGAAAAGTTTTGTTCTCCAGTTTGAAGAATGCATAGATATTCTATAAATAGTTTATTTATTCCTAACCATTTGGTAGATAGTAGAAACATTGTAATCAAAAGCATTAAATGACCAAAGTAAGGCTTTTTCCTCATTCATGATGGCTATGGTCAAGTGAGGAAGCACAGTTGACTATTAGTCCTTGCTAGTCCAATAGGTTGCCACCAAGAGTATATGGTCCTGCTATTGTTTCTATTTCTGTGGTCTCTATATTTGCTGCTCTTTTTATTACTGAAAAATAATCTTCTCGATCCACTCCAGCAGAAGATTTGATGTTAACTCATTGATCTTAACAGACAGAAATTTAAGTCAATTTCCAAGTGCCACAATATTAGCCAATACCTTAGCCCAGATTTAAAATCCAGTTCTTCTCTAACTCCATGTTCAAGTCTCTATTCACTAGACCATCTAGATTCTTTTGATCACTGAACCAAGATTTTAAGAGAATAAGGAGTTTCAATGAGTAAAGCTGAGGAGAAAGAGTATTCAAGCCAATGTGAACAGATTGCTACTGTAAACATGCAGAAATGTGAAATCTAATGGCATGCATAGGGGATAGCAAATATATCAATTTGTCTGAAATATAGAGTCCATGAGAGGCAAACAGCCTGGGATGATTTCATGAAGACAGTATGTAAAGTTCTTTAAATATAAGGCAGAGGAGTTTTTTTTTTTTTTTTTTTTTTTTTTTTTTTATAAATCTAGAGGCAGTAGGGAACCACTAAAATTACTTAACCAAGGTCATAATATGGTCAGATGTGTATCTGAGGAATGGAGGTCTGTCACCTTAAAAGAGCATGTTCATAGTGAATACTTAATAAAAGTTTTTTGGAATTGAATACTGGATGCAATTTTGAAATATTGTACAGCATTATTTTATGTATCAATGGTTCAGAAGTAAAAGACACCATATACACCCCGAGCTTAGTTATCTTTATGTTCATGCTGTTTTATCATCATAGCTCAATGATATGTAGTTCAATAATAATAGTTACTATTAATTAAAATGAAAGGGGATTTTAAAAACTGCAGAATAAATGTCACGTGACTTATTTATAGTAAATTTAAAGATTCATTATAGTAACCCCTTATTTTGCTACTGAGAACTGGGTGTTATAAAAAAACAAGTGGGACATGAAAAGGCAAAAATTGATGAAAACCCCATCCAAATCAACCCATCCTGTGGTTCAACTCTAAATAGAATAATGAATCTGAGTTCGTAACAAATTAATGTACCACTTTTCCGATTAAACTAATGCACATTTAACACTTTTTAATGGAAAAAAAACTTCATTTATAAAAATAAGAATTAAGCTTATAAAAATTGCTGTCAGCACTGAGGGATGGGGAAAATTGGGCATGTTTTATCTTACCTACTTTTCTTAAATGGATGATTTGAAAAGATAGTAGAAGAGAAAATAGGTTTAAGTTGCTTGGTTTCATAGTTAAGGCAAGGTGGAAGAGATGCCCTTTTAGCCACTTCTTTCACAGCTGTCCACTCTGGCTCTCTGTCCAAGTTCCTCTCTCATTCAAGCTGCATGTGCTGCCAGATTTCCTACTCTCAAATCTCAAATCATGTGTAATGCTTCCTCTATTTTCTTTTCAGCTAAGTGAAAAGCTAGGGGACTCCTATTCCTAGATGTCCAGCTACTTTGCAAAACCTTTGCCCACTAAGATTCATATTCCTGGCAATGTCTCAGGTGATGAGGTATTGCAATAATATTTTCATAGGCATTCTTCCCTTTTGTACTTTTTAAAACTTGACATCTAAAAGTAAAGAAAAATGCTCTGTCATCTTATTCTGCCAGGAGGCTGACATCTGCTTGTGTCTTTTTTTCATCATGCTTGAAAATGATAAATTGGAAATGCCTGAAGTAGTTCCCTTGTTTGTATGGGAAAAGCACAAAATATGGCAGTGGGAACAGCTTTCTGGAGAATATCCCCAACCTGTTTCCTCTTCTCCTCTACTAGTTTTATTCATGTTTATGACTATCCTGTATTGAAATACTAGATGATTTATTTGTTGAACTTTATAAATGAGTTAAAGCTAAGTTTCTTTAAGGCAACCAATAGGAAACCTGGTAAAAGCCTAGGAAATCAAACAAAACTTATAAAAAGAGTGTCACTGAGCTTCAAAGATGTCATTTGAAGTTCTCATAGCAGAACAATGCTTATAATTGACTCTGCTCCCACTCTATCATTACAAAAGAATAAGCGCTATAATTAAAAACACAAAACTATCATCACATGTATCATTATATATTATTAACTATTTAAGAGATCAATCTCTCCCATCAGTACAGTTACAGGCCTAAGGGAAGTTTGAGGTTTTAAATTTTAATGTGGGGGATATTCTTCACAAAACCAACTGGACATATATTTTGAGAAAAATTTAAAAAAAATGTATATATATATATGTATATATATTAACTTCAAATTAAGTAGATGATATGTCAGTAGTATAATGTCACAGAATCTGAAGCTGTCTGTTATGCATTTATTTTAGTATATTTGTTTTGTATATGCTGTTTACTAAAATAACTAGTTTAGTTTAGAAAAATGCTCTTTTTGAAAATGATAGACAAGAGAATATGTCCTATACAGTCATACCATTGTATCAAAGAGCAGATTTAGTATTGAAAGAGAACTTAAAGATAATTTTCCCTATCCTACTCATTTTGCATATTAGGAAACTGAGGCCTAATTAGTTGACATTTATTTCCAGGTCATATGATTAAAATGTATTAGGATCAGGATTTGAATGGAATTTTTAACTCAGTGATCTTTTCGCTACTCCTTATTGCATTATTTACTGTCATCAGGACAAAACTTTAACACTTAACGGAATAGTATAAATAAGTGAAACTTTTCCAAGCACCAGGGAAATCTTTCTAAAGTGGAAAATATACTATTATTCTTCTTGCTCAAAATAATTCAAAAAGAATGTGTGTATTTATGTATGTGTATTGTGTACAATACTGTGTGTTATCACAAAGGATCAGCATTGCAACCATCATATTCTACTAAATTACCAAATAGTGATATGGTCAGGATCTAACAAGGACCTATTGAAGACACTTCATTTTTATGTGAAATGTTGTCATCTTCTTTAAGTAAAAAGGACAAGAATGTTACAATTCTATGATTTCTGGATACTTTTGTATAGTATGTGTGTATGTATGTGTATGTGTGTACAGGTTTGCATATGAGTGAACCTGGATATTTGGAGATATACTTAATCTAGTTCCTTCATCACTCACAAAATTTCATTTTGAAGAGACCTTATAAGGCACTTAATCCAAAAGATAACTTGGAAAAAAAAAACTTCTATATCATATCCAACATGTAGTAATTTAGTCCTTTTTTAAAGACCCCAAATGATGGGAAAACAAATATATCCTGAATTACACTATTCTATATTTAGTTAACTCTAAGTATTTTGTTTGTTTGTTTTAATTCTAAGAATTAAGAAGCCTTTTACATATATAAGGCTAAATTTTTCTCACCCTAAATACCTTGGCCACTCATTTTCTACTTTCTATTCTTTAGCATTAAAAAAACTATATATATATAAATATATATATTCTTCCTCCCCCTATCTTCTACATTCTTTTTTTTTTTAATTAAAGCTTTTTATTTTCGGAATATATGTATAATTTTCAACATTCACCCATTTAAAACCTTCTGTTCCAATTTTTTCCTCTCTTGCCCCCACCCCTCCCTGAACAGCAAGTAATCCAATATACATTAAACATATGCATTTCTTCTATACATGTTTTCACAATTATCATGCTACACAAGAAAAATTTATGAAAAAATGAATAAAAAATAGAAAAAATCCAGAATGTAAGCAAACAACAACAAAAACAGTGAAAATATTATGATTCCCACTCAGTTCCCACAGTTTTCTCTCTGGTTGTAGATAGCTCTCTTAATCACAAGATTAATTGGAACTCAATCATTTCATTGTTGGAAAGAGCCATGTCCATCAGAATTGACATTGTATAATCTTGCTATTGCCATATATAATGGTCTCCTTGTTCTGCTTATTTCACGTAGCATTAGTTCATGTAAATCAATTCAGGTCTTTCTGAAATTATCCTTCTAATCATTTCTTATAGAACAATAATATTTCATGACATTCATTTGCCATAACTTATTCAACTATTCTCCAACTGATGGGCATCCACCCAGTTTCCAGTTTCTTCCCACCACAAAAAAGGCTGCTGCAAACATTTTTGCACATATGTGTCCCCTTCCCTCCTTTAAGATCTCTTTGGGATACAAGCTCAGTAAAGCCCTCCTGGATCAACTATGAACTTTGGGCAAAGCTTTAAATTGCTCTTCAGAATAGTTGCATCAGTTCACAACTCCACCAATAGGGTGTCCATGTTTCCAATATAAACACATCCCGTCCAACAGTCATCATTATTTTTTCCTGTTATTTTAGCCAATCTGAGAGGTGTGTAGGGGTATATCAGAGTTGTTTTAATTTGCATTTCTCTGATCAATAGTGATGTAGAATACCTTGTCATACAACTAGAACTGGTTTCAAATTTTTCATCTAAATATTTTCTGTTCATGGTCTTTGGCTATTTATCAATTGGGGAGTGACTTGTATTTCTATAAATATGAGTAATTTATTTTTATATTTTAGAAATGAGGACTTTATCAGAACCCTTGAATGTAAAAACATTTCCCATTTTATTGTTTCCTTTCTAATATTGGCTACAATGATTTTGTTTGTACAAAATCTTTTTAACTTAATATATTCAGAATCATCCATTTAATATTAAATAATGTATTCTAGTACTCCTTTGTCCACAAATTCCTTCTTTATCCACACACCTGAGAGGTAAACTATTCTTTGTTCTTCTAATTTGCTTATAATATCTCTATTTATATCTAAATCATGAATTCATTTTGGTCTTATCTTGATATACATTTTTTAGGTGCCTGTCAATTTCTAGTTTCTAGTTTGTGGTTTCTTTTTTCAGTCCTCTTAACTTCTCCTCTAGGAATTTGGATGCTACACCACTTGGTGCATATAGGTTTAGTATTGATATTGCTTCATTATTTATATTACCCTTTAGCAAAATGTACTTTCTGTCATTATCTCTTTTAATTAGATATATTTTTGCTTTTGCTTGGTCTGAAATGAGAATCACTACTCTGTTTTCTTTTTATTTCACCTGAAGCATACTAGCTTCTTTACTAGCATTTTATCTTTACTCTGTAAGTATCACTGTTTTAAATGTGTTTCTTGTCAACAACGTATTTTATGATTCTAATTTTTAATTCAATCTACTATCTTCTTCTGTTTTATGGGGGAGTTCATCCCCTTCACATTCACAGTTAAAATTTCCTGTCATCTCATTTATTATTAATTTTATTTTAATTAATTTAATTTATTAGTATTAATATTTTATTTATTATTATATTTTATCTTTCCCCCTTTCCCTCCTCCCCAGTGTTTTACTTCTGACCACCACCTCCCTCAAACAGCCTTCCCCTTTTTCGGAGTGGTGACCTTCTCAGAACCCATTATTTTATACAGATCTCATTCATTTTTCACTTCATTAAAATCTCCTTGCCAGCCACCTTACTCACACCCAATGTTTCCTATACCCAAACTTACTTTTCCAATCCTGGGAAAAAATTAAGCCAAAAATAGGATTAACCCAGAAACCATGTATGAACACAATTACAAAACACTTCTCACACCAATATAGTTAGATCTAAACAATTGAAAAAATAGCAATTGCTTACGGTTAGGCTGACATAATATAATAAAAATAACAATTCCACCTATATTGGTCTTTTTGTAGCAAACAAACTGCCAAAAATTCTGTCATAGAACTAGAAAAAATAATAACAAAATTCATCTGGAAGAACAAAAGGCCAAGAATTTTAATGGAATTAATAAGAAAAAATACAAGGGAGAGTGACCCTGCAGTACCAGATCTAAAACTAAATTATAAAGCAGTACTCATCAAATCCTTTTGGTACTGGTTAAGAAACAGAGTGGTGAATCAGTGGAATAGATTAGATACACACAACACAATAATCAATGACTATAGTAATCTAGTATTTAAGGAACCCCAAAACTCCAACACTTGAGGTAAGAATAGAAAACTATTTCACAAAAATTTCTGGGAATGCTGAAAAACTATATGTCAGAAATTCAACACTGACCCACATCTCACTGCCCATTTCAAAATAAGATCAAAATGGGTACATGATATGGGTGTAAAGGGTGAAATAATAAGTAAATTAAAAGAGCAAGGAGCAATTTACTTATAGTATCTTTGGAGAAGTTAGAAAATTATGACCAAAAAAGACTACAAAATATTAAGAAATGCAAAAATGGACAACTTTGATTACATTAAATTAAAAACTTTTTGCACAAACAAGATTAAAAGAGAAGCAGAAATATGGAAAAAAAATTACAGCCAATGCTTGTGATAAAGACCTAATTTCTAAAAATATATAAAGAAAGGTGTCATATTTATAAGATTACAATTCAATTCTCCAATTGATAAGTGTATTGTTGGTAAAGTTGTGAAATGATCCAACCATTCTGGAGCATAATTTGGACCTATGCCCAAAAGACATTAAAACTGCAAAAATATTTGTAACAGCTCTTTTTGTTGTGGCAAAGAATTGAAAAATGAATAGATGCTCATCAATTGGGGAATAGATGATTAAATTATGGTATATGAAAGTAATAGGATATTATTGTTCTATAAAATAGGATGAACAGGATGATTTTAAAAAGGCCTGGAAATATTTACATGAATGATGCTGAGTACAACAAGCAGAACCAGGAATATACTGTACATAATAACAGTAAGATTGTGCAATTATTCACTATGAAAGACTCGGTTCTTCTCAGCAGTACAATGACCCAAGGCAACCCCAATTACTTTGGATAGAAAATACCATTTGCATCCAGAGAGAGAACTATGGAAACTGAATGTAATTCAACACATGCTATGTTCACTTTTTTTTTCTTCTGTTCTTTTTTTTTTTTTTTTCATGGCTTATCCCTTTTGTTCTGATTATTCTCTTCCAATATGATTAATAAAAAAGAATGTAATGTGTAACAAGAAAAAAATAAAACAAAAAGTAATTGAATGAATAATATTAATTCTAGAAAGGGTGTGTTAACTTCTTTCTCTATGTCTCTACAAAACAAAATAAAAAATTTCCAAATCAAAATATTATTCCTCAGTCATCTCCTTTGTATATGTAATGTCTCTCCCTTTTATGATTATTCAAAACAGGAATTCTCAGACATATTTTAATATCACAATTCCTAGAACATTATGAGTATATGATAAATGCCTTTTCATTAAATCACTAATTCATCTCTAAATCTATCACTTCTTGCTACTATCATTTATGTCAATTGTATTATGTTCTTTCCTCCTAATATGCTGCAGATCTGAAAAACAAAATAATATTTTAGCATTGTGGCCACTAAAACAAAACAAGAAAGAAGTGAAACATTTAAAAAATTTTGAGGTCATGGATACCTACCATAAATAAACTATATGAGTTTTAGAATATACATCTCATTGTATCCATTTTGATTTTTTTATAGACTGTGCTGTTTTGTTGTGTTTTTTTTTTTCTTTAGATTGTTCTGCTGGATTCCATAGATTGCTGACAAATAACAGCCAAATAATTGGCCTCCAGACATTTGTATGTATTTCTATATTTAGTCAATACGGTATTAAGTAAAGAGTGAGATATGGGTCCCAGCAGGCAACAAAAAGGTAAAGGATAATAAAGACTGAAGTAAGTGAGTCTGAAGGAAAATTCAGAGTTTACCTTTGATAAATAAGGAAAAGGCTGGTTGTCAGATTTCTGTGCCCTGTTTTAGGACTGCTATGATTCCTGTCCTCCTGGTATGGTAGAAAAGCATGTCCATAAACTGCTAATAGTTCCATTCAAAAGCAGCATACATTCAAGAGACTGCAGACATTTGTTTTAGCTCTGGAATTTTACCTGTTATTCTACTATGGCACCAGAGAGACATTTGTGTTCCAAAGAATGTTTAGAAAGCCTTAATCCCTAGGCATCTAATTAATTCAACTCAAGATTAAACCAAAGAACAAGATTTCTCTATTTTCAATCAACAAAGTCACTACCATCAGCAAACTAAACCATGGTTCACCAGATAAGGTTATAGACATTAATTCTTATTTGAAAGAGGATATGAGCCAAAATGGAATATTAAAAATAATACAAATGGTCCTTCAGAGAATTTTTTTCCAGAAAGTATATTTGAAGCAGTTTATATATACTTGTCATACATTCAGTAATAAGATGATCACTGGAAAGCTGATTTTTTTAATAGTTGAGGGTCAAATAAAATGTCAATTTATGTTATTTCTAATATTATATGATATCAGGATTTCAGCTGTTTTGGCTCTCAAACTTGTGCCTGTAGGTGACACACAGAGAGAGAAAATCAGTGGACTGTGGAGACAACATCTGGAGCTACAGTGCCCACAGAAGGAAAACAGTAGGGTTAGGGAAATACCTACAAGCCAGATGTACTATAATTATACTATTTGCACAAGCATTTGGAACCTTGGGTTTTTTTCACGTTTTTTGGTTTTGTTTTCTTTTCTTTGTAATCATTTTTGCTGATGCCAGATCAGATATTATTAGACAACTTGACTTTGGTTTTTTACATTGTCAGTACTAGCAGCAAAAGAAGTCTGTCCAAATTTTCCTGTGATAAAATGGATTTTTTTTTCAACTGTCAAAATTCAACATAGGGAAACTTTATGACTCAATAATCATTCTCAAAATATAGCTGACTTCAATTAGCAACTCAGGATCAATGGTTCCTATAATTTACAATCATTAATCATGTAGGATTATTGTTTTTTGTTTATAAATTTGTTTCATATAGATAAGTAGAAGATAACCCTACTAAAGTCATAAACCCTAAAGAACTAAAGAGGATAAGTATAAAAAATGAAAATGCTCAACTAGATGATCTCTAATATTCCTTCTACATCCAAAATGTTATGACTTGATGATGATAATTAATCATATAGACATTAAATATTCATTAAACTTCTGACTTGTACCAGGTATTATTTATTATGTGCCAAGCATTCTGCTAAGGTCTGGGAATAAAATATACAAACATAATCTTGATAAGGATATTTTTAAGAAGGTAACATCACACATAATGTATTGGTGGCCAAAGAAAGAATATTTTATTTGGGGAAGTAATAGGGAACTTTAGTGGAGCAAGAAGGAAACCATTTTGGCATATATTTTTCTAGAAACAAGGGTGGTATTGATTTGATCATTGATACCATAGGAAGAAGTAGAGAGTGAATGTTGAGTAGGTGAAGAATAAAGAGTTTGTGGTATATATGCTTTATGAAGCAAAGGGCATAGCAAAATAAGCCCAGGTAAATACTTGGAAACACTGCCTCTTTATTTGGAGCTAGTTATAGGGGGTTAGTGCTTACTAAGTCACCAAGCAGGATGGCTCAGCCTCAGAGGAGTTACAATACTAAATGGATTAAGTTACTCAAGATATGGCTGCCACACATTTCACTAAGTTCTAGATTCTCTAGACTCACAGGGGTCCTCAAACTATGGCCCGTGGGGCAGATGCAGCAGCTGAGGACATTTATCGCATTTACCCAAGGCTATGAACTTTCTTTATTTAAAGGCCCACAAAACAAAGTTTTTGTTTTTACTATAGTCCAGCCATCCAACAGTCTGAGGGACAGTGAACTGGCCCCCTATTTAAAAAGTTTGAGGAGCCCTGCAAGGATACTGCAGGAGGGCAGATGGCATGATGATGGTTGAGATAAATTGCAAGAAACAGTGTGTTTGTGAGGGTTGGCAATATTTTCTCACATCTCACATCTCCTTCGATAGTATGAGTTGTTTCAATATAAATAAAGAATCAAAATTAATGTTTTATTTAGTTTTCTTGTGGATTCCCATCTCCCTTTCCCCCTCTTACTGAGAAGTTGGGATAGGAAAAAAAAAAAGAACAGGTAAGAAAAAACAGAAATTTAATGAAAAGAGATGAAATAAGTAGAAAGAGATAAAGGAATACAAGGAGAAAATGTGGAGAAAGAAAGAAGAGATGAAAAATCAATGGATAAAAATGAGATATATCAATTGACCTTAAATGAAATGAATACATATAAAATAAGAAAAAGTAATTTGTTGGGTAGGAAATACTTTTGTGCTTGGGTCCAGGACTTGAGGAAATTCTAGTACTGGATATGTCACCATGATGACTGTTGACCTTGTGCAAAATATAAAATAATATGTAACATAAGGTGGATGAAAATGATCTCTCATGCCCCATCCAACTATAAAATTAGATAAATATTAGAATATACATGCTTACTATATACACTATGCACTAAGTGGTGAAACAATTAAGCAATAAAGCAGTGGTGAGAGCACTGAATCTAGACTCAAGAGGAACTTAATTGAAATCTAGCTAAAGACACTTATTAGCTTTGTGACTTTGGACAAGTCCCTCATATCTCTACTTGCTTCACTTTCCCAAACTGTAAAATAGGGATACTATAGCACCTATCTTTAATGGAATATTATATGAGATAACAGTTCTATTGTGCTTAGTACAGTGCTTGGCACATTATGAATGCTATATGAATAATAACTATCATTTCACTTTGAAATGATGATTAAATATCATTTACCTTATGACCTTAAGATAAGAAAGTTCTTAATTTTCTCATTTGTGCCAAGAAAATCTCAGTTAACAGAATCTCCCCTTTCTACTTCCTAAACAATGGAAATGTAAGTTTATTATCTTCAGGACACTAAAGATTTATGCACATTTGGCGATGATCATAGATATAGCCAGATGGGAGCTGAAAAATGTGGAAGATCTCAGGAGATGCTGCATTAACCTTTTGAGGGAGATAAAATTAGGAATGAGTAACTTTGTCTCACCATTGGCTTTCTCCTCTTATATACCTTAGGTCTTTACCTTTTGGCTCAATCTTTGTCACTGAGACATCTACTCTGATAACCTCATTGAGGTCTGCTCTCTCTAGAAAACATCTCGTGTCAAATTCTTTCCAAATATAATAATAAAATGTGTGTATAATGTTTCATAGTGCCCAAACCTTTTCTTATAAAAATGATTGCAATGAATAATGTCAGTACCATTACCTGCATGTCATAATAGCACAGTAACCCTACAAAATACCAAAAAGAAAAATCAGAAGTAGTATTTTATATAGAGAAGAATAAAGACACCAACTATTTCCTTCTATAACATCTGTGAACTGTGACAGTCTAATTTAGTATCCCACTATATCTCTAAATTATTACATTGTTTCCTCAATTGGGCTTCTTGGGGCAATTACTTAAATTCCATGTTTTGTCTTATGACACTTCTCATAGCTTTTTATTGGAGTATCTGCTCTTTTTGCCAGTCATTCATAGATAACAGGCAAATAAGGTGAATTCACTGAAATGAGGTCTATGTACAGATGACATTCTCCCTGTTGATGCCCCTGATTTTCAGTTATATGGCCTTTGCTTCTAATTGATTGCCTTTGCTCTTCTATATGACTTTCACTTCTCTAGATAATACCATAATAGCAGAGAAATGTAACTTTCAGAACAAGGTGCCTTTATCTCTATTAATGGCCCTTTCCTATGGTGAGTGTTGAATGAGTATTGAATTTATAGTTGACTGATTCTGATACTCAACTCTGTAAAGCAGCATCCAACATGAACTAAGTTAGACTATAGTCCCACAGATTGGTATCAATCCATAAACCTTATCGATGTAATCAATCTTTGAATTGCTCAAAGGCAGACCACTTTGAAGTCAAGAATTCATGGTGTATTGAATCTCACTATGTCTTAGGCCTCTATTGCTGAATGCAAGTGGTTCTGGTGAACATCTCTACCTTGGTATAGAACTATTCCTGAGCTCTCCAAGCTGGCATCAGTATGTGAGATCATAAGCTTTCAATAAATTCACATAAACCAATCTTGATGCACATGTGAGGCAAATGAATAATTCTTTGATAGGCTCTTCACATCTGCTTGTCCCTTGGTCTCAAAAGCCTTTTCTATTTGTTTGATTTAAGTCTAAACTCCTTTTCTCCTACTTCACACACACATATAATACCTATGTATGTGGGTACATATGTATATATATGTATATTTATATGGGCATATATTTTAAGAGAGAGTCATTTAGTCATTTTTTTTTACTATTAGCATATTAACTAGCAAATTCTAAATAGCCACTAAATCCTTGCAACATTTTTAGATCTCATTGATACTTTGGACATGACCAAATTAAGAGCAAAACTAATTTCTACATACTGCAGCTCATGATTTATCATGAGCCAATGTGAACTATATAGCTTATAAAAGCATTACAAAATTGTTATTTATCATCTGAAAACTTTAGCTATATCCCTCTACATAATCATCTGGCCCTTTCATCATTCTCTTTCTCTTATGTTTCTCAGTGATTTGCAAATACACTGATGTCATCAAGAAACACTTAATAATTTTAGATAGTCCATGTCACCAACTACTTTTCCATCATTCTTTGAAAAGTGGAAAGTTTCCTCTACAAAGTTTCCCTAAGAAGCTTTGAGTCATGAGACAAATTTGCTAAAATCTCAACTGGTCAGTTGAAAGCAATTTTCTCCCTTTTTTCTGAAACAAGTAAGATTCAAGTCCCCAATACTCAGAACAGCTATGTGTCTGACAGATACTTCAGGGAATCTTGAACTACTGACATGATATACAAGTCCATATGCATTTAAACATAAGAAAAACCCTGCTTAAAACAAATAATTTATGATTTGAGTCTCTAAATTTACTCTCTGATCCAAGACAAAATTGCTTTAATCTGAACATGAGTTAAAGTATAAAAAAAATTCTGCATTGAGTAGGCAATTAAACTAATTATATCATTACTGAATATTTACACAATCTCTCTTCTCATATCATGAAAAGAAAATTAGGCAGAACTTAAACACATAACAAAAAATATAGAAAATAAGGATGAATTAAATATTTGCATGGTTAAGAGAAGTGAATGAACCATTTTGAGAACTCAAAACCTGTAAAAACTTTCCAGTTTTTCATTTTTTTTTTGAACTCCCAGAAACTGCCAACCACACAAATACATGAGATAATACATAGCCATAAATGGAAAAGCTAAATTGCAGCAATCTAAGCGCTTTTCATTTGCTCCCAAGCCCAGGTTTTGACTTTGATCCCTTTAGGGGGAAAAAAAAGTGCTAGTGTTGTAATGCCATCACATAAATTTTGCCTGGAGTATTTTTGATCTTTTATTTGTCATTGGGCACAAGAGAACATATTATTCATGTAATGGGTTATTTCCTGTTTCCAGTGTCTGGTTTTATTACCATTATTTTATAGCTCAGCCCCTAGCTAAGAATTGGTAGATATTTATCCTGCACATTCATTTTTTTTCTAACACATAGACTGAACACACAATGGCAATTCAAAGTGGTTGAAATATTGTCATCTCCCTCAGTTAAAACATTTCAATTGGACATTCTTGAAAGAAAATTTTACATATGTACTCCATTATAAAAAGTGAGACTTTTTTTTCTTCTTCTATCTCTTTTCATCCTGGTAATACAATAAAAATCATCATCATAGTTAAATGAAAGAATTGCTGTACTCTACCATTCTCTGATACACTCAGGCTCATATATTAAATAATGGGATAATAAATCCTCTTAACTATCTGACTAAGAACATGTTGGTTATGAAGGGAAGAAGTTATATACATCTCTTTTTTATGTCTTTTTCTTTCATTCTTTTAATGCAAGGGGAAATGCTGTTTTGAGAGACATGCTACTCTGAAACATGCCCCTGATAAGATAGGGGAAATTCTCATTTGAATGTAAAGCATTTTCCTTCTTTCCTTAGAAAAAAATGTAAGATAAAAAAAACCTTCCTATAATGTTAAGCAATATTGTTTAAATAGTGATTTTAAAGGATCAAAGATGATACAGTAAAGACAGGGGACTCCTCTAAATTCCCCCAAATCCTCTCAGTCTCTCTGGATGAAAGAGGATTTCTTCTTTTCAGATGACAACCAGGAAAATCAGTGAAAGAATCTTAGTCATAGCAAGTCAGCAACTGAAACTGTCAGTCCTGCCTCAGTAGCAGGGCAATAAAAAAGGAAAATTGTTAAACTAGGAAATCAGGTTGTTGCCTGGAGACAATAGGTAAGGCTACCTTGAGCTGTGAGAAAGACACCAAACACAAGGGTCTCCATCCTCAAAGCCAAGGCATAAAGTGCTGCAAGAAGTCAAGGAATAAAAAATAAAAAAAAAAAGACAACAAGAAAGAAAGTGAGCAGGGAACGGACAAGAACCTTAGCTATAGAAATTTATTATGATGACAGGGAAAACCAAACACCAACTCAAGACAAGAATACTAAAACCTAGCAAAAAAAAAAGAAAAAAGAAAAAAACAAAGAAATAAACAAACATGCAGTATCAAGGACAAATAGTCAGGATTATCTATGATCTGGCAGTTTCAACAATAAAGTATCAGAGGGCAAAATACCTGTGATTACCAGCAAGAATCAATTACCCAGAGAGATTGAGCATCATTGTCCAGGGGAGGAGATATATTTTCAATGAAATAAAGGACTTCCAATCATTTTCAAAAAAAAAAAAAACAGAATTAAACAGAAAATCTGATCTTCATATACAGGCCCCAAGAGGAACATAGAATGGTAAATAAGGGGAAAAACATATAATTTAAAGATGAAATTATTTATATCATTAGATGTGAAAAATGATTCTTGTAATTTTTGAGAGCTATATTCTTTTACTGGAGCTGTTAAAGGTATATAAATGGAGTGAGGGGTGTGGATATGAATTAACTCTAATATGATGATATTAAAGAAAAAAGACATTGGAGTGGGAAAAATATCATACTGAGAGAAGAAGAAGGTGGGGAGAGTAAAATGGGATAAATTGGATCACATGAAAAGGCACAAAAGACCTATTAAAATCTAGAGGGGAAAGTGAGGAGGATGAAAGTAATCTCATGAATTTTTACTTAGAGAGAATAACATTCACTCAGTTAGGTACAAAAATTTATCTTCTCCTATAAGTAAGTAGGATGAGAAAGGGGAAAGAAAAGGGAAGGACTGGATAAATTGGAGGGCAGAAACACTAGGAGAAATGGGTAAGGCAAAGAGCGTGGGGTGGGTTAGAAACAAAGCACTATTAAAGAAGAACCGAATAGGAAGAGAAATAAAGTATATACAGGGGAGAAGATAGATGGAGAAAAATTCACATCTGGCAATCATAACAGAGATTGTAAATTCCATAAACTCTCCCATAAAATGGAAGCAAATAGTAAAGTGGACTGAAAACATATTGAAAACAGAAAGATACATTCAGAGTAAGGGTAAAAGGCTAGAGCAGAATTTATGATGTTACAGCTGAAGCAAAAGTAAAAATACATATAATCAAAATAGATAAGGCAGAAAACATCTTGTTAAAAGGTACATGTATATGCACCAAGTGGTACAGTATCCAAATTCTTACAGAAGAAGTTAAGCTTGTTACAGGAAAAAAAAAAAAGACAACAAAGCTATATTAATGGGATAACACAATCTCTTCCTCTCAGAATTAGGTAAATCTACCCACAAAACTATGGAGGTTAATAGAATCTTAGGAAACTTAGAAATGATAGCCTTCTTTAGAAAACTGAATAGGTACAGAAAGGAATATGCCTTTTTTCTCATCAGTACATAGTACTTACTTAGAAACTGACCATGTATCGGGGCACAAAAATCTCCAAATCAAATGCAGAAAGTCAGAAGTAATAAATGCTTCCTTTTCACATTGTGATGCAATAAAAATTATATGTAATAAAGGCCAAGGGAAGATAAGTAAAAACCAAATGGAAATTAAATAATCTAATTTAAGGTATGAGTGGATTAAAAACCATAGAAACAATCAATAATTTCATCCAAGACAATGACAATAATATACCAAAGGATGCAGCTAAAGCATTCCTTAGGGGAAATATTGTATTTGTTGAGGTGTAATGTGAAAAAAAATAGAGGAAGAGAAATTGAATGAATTGGATATGCAACTAAAAAGCCTAGAAAAAAATCAAATTAAAAACCCCCAATTAAAGGCCAAATTAGAAATCCTGAAAATTAAAGGAGACATTAATAAATTAAACTAAGAAAAACTATTGAACTAACAAATAAATTTAGAAGTTGGTTTTATGAAAAAAAATAAAATGGATAAAATTTTGATTAATTTAATTGCAAGAAAAGAAAAAAAAATAATAACAAATTACCAGCATCAAAATGTAAAGGATAAAGTACCAAGAATGAAGAAGAAATTAAAGCCATAATTAGGACCTATGTTGTCCAACTACATGCCAACAAATCTGATAGTACACTATAACCAAGGAGGATATACTATGATCAAATGGGGTTTATACCAGGATTGCAAAGCTCTTTCAATATAAGGAAAACTATTGTCATAATTTAACCGTATCTATAACAAAACTAATATAAATTATAAGATAATCTCACTATATACAGAAAAAAGCTTTTGACAAAATAGAACACTCATTCCTATTAAAACACTTGAGAGCATAGCAATAGATGGAGTTTTCCTGAAAATGATAAGCAACATCTACCTAAAACCATCAGCGAGCATTCTTTGTAATGAGGAAAAGCTAGAAGAATTCCCCAGAAGATCAGGGATGAAACAAGACTGCCCATTATCATCACAACTCTTCAATATTGTCTTAGAGATGTTGGCACTAGAAATGAGAAAAGAAAAATAAAGTGATTAGTACAGGAAATAAGGAGATAAAACTTCAACTCATTGTAGATGATATGATGATATACTTATAGAATCTTAGAAAATCATCCAAAAACCTACTTGAAATAATTACCAGCTTTAGCAAAGTTCCATGACATAAAATAAAGTCACACAAATCATGGGTATCTCTATACGTCATTAACAAAGCCCATAAGCAAGAGATAGAAAGAAAAATTTTATTTAAAATAACTGTCAACAATTTTCAATTATGGCCAGTGTACTGATTTGCTTTGCTAAATATATTTATTTGTTACAGAGGAGGAATTCATCAGAAAGAAATCAGTGGGAAGTAATGATAATATAATAAAAGATTATCAATAAAACATTTTAAAAGCAAAAAAAAAGATACTGGTTGACAAAATAAATTATTTGGGTGTCTGCCTGACAAGTCAAACTGAAGAACTATATGAAAATAATTACAAAATACTTCTCACACAAATAAAATTATATCCAAACAACAGAAAATGTATGAATCCCTCATGGGAAGATTGAGGTAATATAATAAAAATGGCAATTCTTCCTTAATTGTTCCACTTGTTTAATGCCCTACCAATAGATTACCAAAAATTTATTAGAGCTAGAAAGAATGATAACACAATTCATTTGAAGAGCAAAAAGTCAAGAATAACAAGGGAATTAAAGAAAAAAAATACAAAGGATGGAGGCTCAGTACTATCAAGCCTAAAATATATATTTTTAAAGCAACAGTCATCAAAACCATTTAGTAGCAGCTAAGAAATAGAGTGGTAATCAAAAGAATAGGTTAGATACAAATGATACAATAATCAATGACTATAGTAATCTAGTATTTGATAAACCCCCAAACTCCTGCTTCTGAGATAAGGACTCACTATTTCACAACATTTGCTGGGAAAACTAGAAAATAAGGTCAGAAACCCAGAACAGACCTTTATTTCACACCCCATAACAAAATAAAATTAAAATGGGTACACAATTAAAACTTTTTTGCACAAAAATAACCAACGTAACAAAAAAACAAAACTTGAAAATAAAAAGAACAAAAGTGAAGTACAAAGTTGGGAATACATTTTACAGCCAATGTTTCTGATAAAGGCCTCATTTTTAAAATATAGAAAGAATAATGTCAAATGTGTAAAACTACAAATTATTCCCCATTGATAAATGTTCAATTGCAGACTATATTCATATGATGAAATTAAATCCAACTATAATCATATGAAAAAATGTCCTAAATCACCATTGACTAGAGCAGTGGAAATTAAAACCACTCTGAGATACCACTACATACCTCTTAGATTGACTCAGGATGACTCAGATGATAGGAAAAGATAATGATAAATGTTGGAGGGTGTGTGGGAAAACTGGGTCACTAATGCATTGATGGCTGAGTAGTGAAATGATCCAACCATTCTGGAGAGCAAGTCAGAACTATGCCCAAAGGGCTATCAAAATGTGTGTATCCTTTGACCCATGAGTACCATTAGTGGGTTTGTATCCCAAGGAAATAATAAAGGAAGGAAAAAGACTCAAATGTACAAAAATGCTTGTACTAGCTCTTTTTGTGATGCCAACAAATTAAAAAATGAATAAATGCCCAGCAATCAGGAATAGCTGAGTAAGTTATATGAAAAAAAGCAATATTAGTGTTATATAAAATTGATGAACAAGTTGATCTTAGAAAGAGAAAGAAATATTTAAATGAACTTATACTGTGTTAAACAAACAAAATGAGGGTACAATATACACAGTAACAGCAAGACTGTACAATAATCATGTATGACATATTTGGTTCTTATCAGCAGTTCAGTGATCTAAAGCAATCTCAATAAACTTTGTATGAAAAATACCATCTGCATTCAGAGAAAGAGTATAGAGACTGAATGTAAATCAACACATGTTATGACATGCTATGTTATCTTATTCTTTTTTTTTCTCTCATTTTTTCCCTTCTGATTTTTCTCTTAATACAATATATTTGTAAATATGTAAAAAATAGGAATGAATATATCTAAACAAAAAAAGTTGTTTTTTTACATGTAACTTGGAAAGATTAAAAAAAATTAAAGATCACAGTCCAACTCTAAAATAAAATAAAATAATATAAACAAAAAATAAATATATATATATATGTGTGTGTGTTTATGTGTGTATGACTACATATATATGTCTGTAAGTGTATGAAAAAGTGAGCAAACAAGAAAAAAAACTGATTATAAAGTTACTATGATTACAGAGAAAATGAAGACACTCATCTGTCAAGGAGAGTCAAGTCAAAACAGCAACATGCATAGCTAGAAAGAAAGAAAGCAAATTGATCATAGGCTCAGAAAGACTTCCTAGAAAAGCTCCGAAATGACTTTTAAAAATCAAATAATAGAGGTAGAGAAGAAATTGGGGAAAGAAAAAGAGTAATATAAGAAAATTATGAAAGATAATCAATAGTTTAATAAAGGATGCACAAAAAATGCTGTATATTATTCTCTCCATCCTCCCTATCTTTGTACTAGCCTTTCCAGTATCTGTAATATAATCTTTTTTTTAATGACCCACATATAGTCCCTCTCGTAAAAAGTTTGCAACATTCCCTTTTTTTGCAATAATTAATAACTACTTGCTGGAATCAAGAAACTTAAGAGCAGAGGCTGTATCTCAGATCAACTTTGTGTTTCCTTTTTAACACAATATTCCCATTACTTAGTAAATGAACACATATTGTGTTAAGAGTGTTAAGGGAAAAGATAAACACTCAGTTTTCAAGTAGGGTTATAGCAGTGCAATAGAAAGGAAAGGAAAGGTTCAAGATGTATTGTGGCAATTGATTTCATAGGAATCAACAGGTGAATGTCTAAGGAAAGTGGAGTGAGACAAAGAATGTGGTTTTGAAGCTGAGTGAGTTGAAGATGAAATCATCAGGAAAAATAAGAAGGAAGAAGACCTGAATTAGGAGACTGGGGCAGGCAGGAAGAGATGAGTTAATTTTGGCCATGTTGAGCCTCCAAGGTTGGAAGATAGATGAACTGACCATTTAGAAGTTTGGGACTTAAATGTGGAGGAGATGGGAAGAATTATATCAGAGAATAATCATAAAGGTGATTATTTGACTTTGCGAAAAGAGCAAAGGGCCAAGGACAAACAGGCCTACACTTATAAGTCAGGAAGAAGCATGACAAAGGTTCGCAAATCTATTATCATGTGTTATGGTCCTGTCCATCTGGAGAAATCTTTGAACCTTTTTCCCCCCAGAATAATGCTTTTAAATTATGTTGAAATATACATTGAGTTTTAATCTATTTATCTAAGTCTCTTGCAGAATGATTGCTTAATGCTCTTGGGTCTAAGTGTGAAAGTGATATTGTTGTTGTATATCCTTTTTTAAAGACTACCATGACACCAGGAAGGTGATGCTACTAGAGCAAGTGACTTGGACTTAAGTGAGTGAGGGATGTATAAGGTTACCTGCCTTACTTTCTCCTCTAGAGTCACCTGGATCCAATGACCAAATGTAGATTAGGATGACTGGAGGTGGCCCAGAATGAAATGACAGACCTTTGCCTTTTTAAAGCTAATATTTTAAAAGGTCTCAGTTTGACTGAGGTCACACATTCAGTGATTAAGGCTAGAAAAAAAGGGCACATAATTTCCAACTACCTTTAGAAAGAGAAGTGCCATCCAAGACAAGAGATTTTCCCTAAAATTTCTAATATGGTAAAATGGTCTTAGAAACCTGATTGAGGCAATGGATCTTCCAAATGTCTTTTGGGAATTATTAATCTAAAGGAGGCTGATGGCACACTTAAATTCTGCTTGCCCCAGTTTCCCCAAATATAAAATGAGATAATAGCATTTATTTCATAGCACAATATTTTACAGAGCTAGATTGTGGAGGTGCATTAAACTAGATGGAGAAATTTGTATTCTATCCTATAGGCAATAGAACTACTAATGACTTAAACATGTAAATCAAAGTAAAATAACTTATGCTATATAAATGTTTTGACAGTTCTGTACTAAAGGCTAAAATTTAGATCAATCCTCTAAGGCTATAATAACAGGTAAGGAAGCCTGAAAAAATATGCTGAACATATAAAATGAAGAGATGGGTGGAGAAGGTAAAATGGATCCAAGAGGTATTATGGAGGTAGAAATATTTGGACTAGGCAACTATAAATATTTGTTAATGTTCAATTGTTTTGGACCTTGTAAATACATTTGGTCTTTTCTTGCAAAGATACTGAAGTAGTTTTCCATTTCCTTCTCTGAATCATTTGACAAATGAGGCAATTGAGACAGAAAGTGTTAAGTAATTTGTCCAAAGAAAAATAGCTATTATGTTTCTGAAAACAGATTTGAACACAAGAAGATGAATCTTCCTAACTCTAGGTTTAACATTCTATCAACTGCAACACCTAGTTACACAATTATAAATATATCAAATTTCCAAAAAACTCAGAACTTTCCCAATTAATTGAGTGAAGTTGAACACTTACTTTCCTTTTCCCACATATAAATAGTAGATCTTTTTACTTTATTTTATTATTTATTTTTATTATAGTTTTTTACTTATAAAACATATACAGGAGTTAATTTATCAACATTGAACCTTCCAAAACCTTCTGTTTCAAAATTTCCCCTCTTTGGCCTCGACTACCTCCTCTAGATGGCAGGTAGTCCAATGCATATTAAATATGTTAAAATATATGTTAAATTCAATATATATGTACATATTTATAGTTATTTTGATGCATAAGAAAAAATAGATTTATACTGCTGGGTCAAAGGGTATGCACAGTTTGATAACTTTTTGAGCATAGTTCCAAAGTGCTTTCTAGAAAGGTTGGATTTATTCACAGTTCCACCAACAATGTATCAATGTCCCAATTTTCCCATATCTCCTCCACTAGTCATCATTATTTTTTCCTATCATCTTAGCCAATCTGACAGATGTGTAGTGGTATCTCAGAATTGTCTTCATTTGCATTAATCTGATCATCATGATTTGGAGCACCTTTTCATATGACTAGACATGTAGTTTTTTTCATCTGAAAATTGTCTGTTCATATCCTTTGAGCATTTATTAATTGGAGAATGAATTGAGACAATATATAGAGTCAATTCTTTATATATTTTAGAAAGGAGGACTTTATCAGAATCCTTGAATGTAAAAATGTTTTCCCAGTTTATTGCTTCCCTTCTAATCTAGTCTGCATTAGTCTTGTTTGTACAAAAATGTTTAATTTAATATAATTAAAATTATCTATCTTGCAATCAGTAATGATCTCTAGTTCTTCTTTGGTCACAGATTTGTTTCTCCTCCACAGGTCTGAAAGGTAAACTATTCTACAATCTTTTAATTTTTTTATAATACCATTCCTTAAGTTTAAATCATGAATCCATTTTGACTTTATCTTGCTATACAGTATTAAGTGTGGGTCATTACCTAGTTTCTGCCATACTAATCTCCAATTTTCCTAGCAGTTTTTGTTAAATACTGAATTATTATCCCAAAAGCTAGAGTCTGTGGGTTTGTCAAAGACTAGATTTCTATTGTTAGTGACTTTTTTGTCCTATTAACCTAACCTATTCTACTGATCACCTACACTTTTTCTTAGTATCAAACTGGTTTTGATGACTGCTGCTTTATAATATAGTTTTAGATCTGGTACAACTAAAAGCTAGGCCACCTTTATTTGTTGTTGTTTTTTTTTTAATTAATTCCCTTGAAATACTTGACCTTTTATTCTTCCAGATAAATTTTGTTGTTATTTTTTGTAGGTTAGTGAAATAGTTTTGTGGGAGTTTGACAGGCATAGCACTAAATAAATAGATTAGTTTAGGTAGTATTGACATCTTGATTATATTAGCTCAACCTATCCAAGAGCACTTAATACTTTTTTCAAATGATTAGATCTGACTTTATGTGGAAAGTGTTTTACAGTTTTGCTCATATAAATACCTGACTTTCCTTTGGCAGATAGATTCCCAAAAATTTCACATGATTGGCAGTTACTTTAAATGGAATTTCTCTTTGTATCTCTAACTGTTGGACTTTTTTTTAGTGATATATAAGATTGCTGATGACTTATATGGATTTATTTTGTATCCTGCAACTTTGCTAAAGTAGTAGATCACTTCTAATAATTTGATTCTCTGGGGTTCTCTAAATATACCATTATATCATCTGCAAAGAATGATAATTTGGTTTCCACATTACCTACTCTAATTCCTTTAATATCTTTTTCATCTCTTATTGTCAAAGCTAGCATTACTAATACAAAATTGAAGAGTAATGGTGATATTGGGCAACCTTGTTTCACTCCTGATCTTACTGGGAATGGTTCCAGTTTATCCCCATTATATATGATGCTTAATGATGGTTTTAAATAGATGCTCCTGACTATTTTAAGGAAAAGTCTATTTATTCTTATATTCTCAAGTATTTTTATTAGGAATGTGTTGGATTTTATCAAATATTTTCTCTGCATCTATTGAGATAACCATATGGTTTCTATTAATTTGGTTATTGATATAGCCAATCATGCTAATTGTTTTTCTAACATTGAACCAGCTCTGCATTCCTAGTACAAATCCTACTTGGTAATGGTGTATTATCCAAGAGATGATTTTTTTGTAATCTCTTTGATAATATTTTATTTAAGATTTTTACATCAATATTCATTAGGGAAATTGGTCTATAATTTTCTTTCTCTGTTTTCATACTACCTGGTTTAGGTATTAGTACTGTGTCTGTCAGAAAACTAGTTTTGTAGGAGTCCTTCATTCCTTATTTTTTCAAATAGTTTATATAACATTGGAGTGAATTGTTTTTTAAATGTTTGTTTAAATTCACATGTAAATCCATATGGTCCTGTGGGTTTTTTCTTAGGGAGTTGATAAATAGCTTGTTGTATTTCTTTTTCTAAACTGGTATAATTTAAGCAACTTACTTCCTCCTCTGTTAATCTGGGCAACCTATATTTTTGTATATATTCCTCCATTTCACTTATGTTATCAAATTTATTGGCATAAAGTTTGGCAAAATAACTCCTAATCATTGTTCTAATTTTCTCTTCATTAGTAGAAATTCTCCCTTTTCATTTTTAAGACTAACATGTTGATTTTCTTCTTTCCTTTCTCTAATCAAACTTACTAAAGGTTTATCCATTTTGTTGGTTTTTTTTCAGAAAACTAACTCTTACTTTTATTAATTCAATAGTAATTTTGCTTCCAATTTTATTAATCTCTCCTTTTATTTTTAAATTTTCAAGTTTAGTATTTGATTGGGGAAGTTTTAATTTGCTTTTTTTAGCTTTTTAAGTTGCAAGCCCAATTCACTGATCTTCCCTTTCTCTAATTTATGTAAGTAAGCCTCTAGAGATATAAAATTTCCCCTTATTACTGCGTTGGCTATATCCCACAAATTTTGGTATCTTTTTTTCATTTTTGCCATTCTCTTGGATGAAATTATTGTGTCCATAATTTGCTGTTTCACCCATACATTTTTGAGAATGAGATTATTTATTTTCCAATTACTTTTTGGTTTATTTTCCCCTGGCTTTTTATTACATGTAATCTTTATTGCATCATTATCTGAAAAAAATGCATTTACTATTTTTGTCTTTTTGCATTTGATTTTGTGGTCTTTATGGCCTAATATAGGGTCAATTTTTGTATAGGTTCCACAAAGTCCCAAGAAGAAAGGGAGATTTCAACCTTGCTCTCTCAGAACTAGATAAATCAAACCACAAAATAAATAGAAAAGAAGTTAAGGAGGTAAATACAATACTAGAAAAGTTAGGTATGATAGAACTTTGGAGAAAATTGAATGGAGACACAAAGGAGTACCCTTTTTTCTCAGCAGTTCATGGAACCTATACAAAAATTGACCTTAATTAGGACATAAAGACCTCAAAATTAAATGAGTATGAACCACTACATAGCATTCCCAATCCCTCTAGTTTTGTCTGCCTGCATTTTTGATTTCCTTCACAGGCTAATTGTGCACTATTTCAAAGTCTGATTCTTTATGTACAGCAAAATAACTGTTTGGACACATATACATATATTGTATTTAACTTATACTTTAACATATTTAACATGTATTGGTCAACGTGCCATCTGGAGGAAGGGGGATGGGAGGAGGGGAAAAGTTGGAACAAAAGGTTTCGCAATTGCCACTGCTGAAAAATTACCCATGCATATATCTTGTAAATAAAAAGCTATAATTAAAAAATAAATTAATTAAAAAAACTGAAACAAACCATTGATTTTGCCTTATTGGCAGGTTTGAATCCTCTTAAGAAAATGTTATCTTGATTATAGAGAATGTGCCTCACCTACGACAACTCTTTTTGAATTTTACAAATGATATCCTTTACTTAACAATAAAGAAAATAAATAGTTATTCATAATTATTCATATATTGAAAAAATAAATAAGCAAGAAATGTTTTCTCTATTACTCATTTAAATAAATTTAACCACCATCATTCATATAAACCACTCAAAATGTCTTACAGATTCACTTAATTTCTATGATGGAGAGTAGGCACATACTTAAAAAAACTGTCAAGATAGCAAGAAATTGAGAAAAACTTACATTTGGTAAAAACTAGTAAATCACAACATTTGAATAGGAAATTTTGGTTTCCTTTTCATGTTTTAAGACCTATCCATATAAGCTCCTTCACGATTATAATTTTAATGCTGAAGAGAAACTTCTACTCCTAACTCTTTCAGTATATGCTATACTGATGCCTCACTTAGCAAATCTCAGCCAGACAATGTGATCTATCTGATGACTTACCTGAAACTTTGCTTTCAAATTATTTCTCAGCTCAGCTTTATTACTCTTAAACAATAATTAGTATTCATAATTTCCAGCTTGTATTTTAGTTGATGCTTTTGGATCTGTCCATTGACTGCTTTCCCCCTGGGTTCTGGATTCACACTGCATTTTCTATATATGATGCTATCTTTTGTTCAGTCAACAACTTATCATATTCTGCCTTTTCATATCTGAATTATTATCTTTTTTCATCTCTTGAAATTCCTAGTTCACTTCAAGACTTAGCTCAATTGATATTATTCATCAGGAGAGATGGTAATTCAGGAAATGATAGTTAGTTTACTACTCTGACACATAGTTTTTCCTATCTATCCCTCAAGTTGTCTTGCTGTTTTAGCTTCAGCTACCTTGGCTTAGTTGCCTTGTGTGTACAAGTTGGTTGTTGAGTGTTACAAATATATATATATATATATATATATATATATATATATATATAGAGAGAGAGAGAGAGAGAGAGAGAGAGAGTGAAATTAATCAGTTTAAATGTTTATTGCTGCAGAATAGTTTTGTGAATAGAAAGCTGATCTCAAGTATTAGTAGTGTGACTCTTGACAAGTAGCAAGACTTCTCAGTTCCTCTAAACAATTCCCTAATTTTGTGTGTTGTAGAACTATTGCCAGTTTACATTTAGAGAGGTAATTCCTTACCAGAATTCCCCATGTCAATGATACTTCAGATCTAGTTCCAAAATACTAATAATAGTTACAAAATTCACAATTACTTTTTCAAATGAAATATGTCACGTAATCTTCACAATCACTCTGTGAAAAAGAAGTGGTTGATTCAAGTACACCTGCCCATTTATAGATGAAAAAAAACTGGGGCCTTATGAAGATTAATGAATTATAGGTCATACAAGTAAATGTTACAGGTAACAGCTATGTAATTCAGACTTAGCTTTCTTAATATCAAATCTAGTTCCCTTTCCATTATATGACACTCTCTTATCTCTTTCCTCTCTGTGCCCCTGCAAAAAAAGAAGCAGTAGCACATACACTAATGAAAGCCAACTCTTTTCTGGGTGCTATGGGGACTATTAAGAGATAAAATATTTGTCTACCACAAAAAGCTTAAAATCTAATCGGAAAACCAAGTATTGTTATTTTAAAAATTCAAAAGACATAAGATAATATCTGAAATGCAAGGCTTTAATTTTCTGACTCATAGAATCCCTGCTAAAGGAATGCATAAAATGGAAAGATCATTGTGAACATGAGTACTCAAGATCATTTTTGTGAAGGAGATAGAAACTGGGGAATGTATAGAGTTTGAATATTGACTGTAAAGGAGAATGAGAGTTTTGTCATCAGGATATCCTTTTTAGGATACATATTGGATGTATTCTGGTTCAATATGAGAGTTCAAGATTACTTCACATTCACATTACGTTCACATTAGTTCACATCAGTAGTAGACCATTGTCCAAGTCTCTCCATTGTATTGGTTTTAATGGCTTACAATGAATGTAAAAAAAAACATTATCTCTTTTCTAGGCAGAATTTCTAAGTGTTTTCTCTTCCCAAACTGATTTTATTTTGTGATGGTGAATTGTCTTAATTTTTACCTCGCCTTTAGTCATCCAATGTGCGTTGCCTCAGACAAATTGACATCTGTGAATGATCTTAATTTAGGGAAAAAAAGAAAGGTCACCCATTATATTCTAGAGAATATAATGAATAAGATATAATGAATAAGATAAGAATATAAAGAATAAGTTGTCTTGACTTGTCTTGTCATAACTTTGAAGAATCTGGAGAAGAGAGGGTAGCTGAGAATTTTATACAATTTTAATTCACTTAAATCTAATTCACACATAAAGACATTACATGCCTAGTTCATTGGTTCTCTTTGTGAACAAAGTATAAACAATAGCATCATAAAATATAATCATACTTCCCTCTGGTAAATATGGCCCTAAAGAGAGGCAATTTGAATAATCTTAATCAAGGTACTCAGCTATTATTGGAAGATAAAGCCCTAGAAAGAAAATCTGAAATTTTCATCCTACTATTTAAATATGTTCTTTGTGCAGGCTTTCATGTGGAGATACATAAAACATATGGATATTTTGTCTTGTTTTCTTTTCTTTTTCTGTCTTTATACATATATTTATCTATATATCACATACCATGACAAAGTTAGGGAGGATATAGTTGATGGTTGTTGTCCTTTGTTCTCAAAGAGCACCAAAATTATATAACTAAATAGTCCTGTTATAGTCGTTTGACTGATCAGGCCAATATGAGCTCAGACTACTCTGCCACAGGTCAGACACAAATAATCCATATAAATATTTGGGATACTTCTCTAATTTTGTGCAACTCCTTTTTCCTTTGGGCTAATTCAATTATGCTTTACTCATAGAGCACAGCACCTTCTCTGATGAGGGCATGCCATATTGGGAGGTCCTGTGCCAGTATCTCCTATGCCATACAATTGATTCTAAAGTTCTTTTTTTTTCATTTAATTCACTTATTAAAAAATTATTGTCTATTGTGTCTAAGACATTTTCCTAGGTAATGAGAATATGGAGACACAAACAAAACAATCCTTGCCCTCAAAGGAATTGAATTGTATTTTAATGACTCTAAAGTTCTTAAGAGATACCTTGAGAGTGTCCTTGTTTTGCTTTTACAGACCCCTTGTGAGTGTTTGCCTTATGTGAATTCTTCATAAAATATTTTTTTGCAAGAGTACATTTGGCATTTGAACAATGTGTCCAATCCATTGGAGTTATATTCTCTGCAATAGAGTTGGGATGTCTATTATCTTATCCTTCCAGGTGACCTTAAGAATCTTCATAAGACAATTTCCATTCCATTTGGAAGCAATTCAAGTTCCTGCCATGGTACTGTCCAGATTTCATAAGCATAAACAATGAGGTCAGCACAATAATTCTGTAGACCTTCAGTTGATTGTCAATCTAATATCTCTCCTCTCCCACATTTGTATTGAGAGACTCCCCAAAACTGAGTTAATTCTGGCAATGTGTGTCTCAATTTCATTATCAGTGTGTACATCTCTGGAAAGTATACTGCCAAGATAAGAGAACTTATCCACATTATTCAAATTTTCACTATTTACTGTAACCAATGGCTCTCTATATGGATGGTGTTGTGCTGGCTAAGGGAAGACTTGTGTTTTCTGTAATATGTCAAGTTCCTAATGCATGCTTGCCACGGTTCTGGACAATAGGAAATGCTCTCGAGGTTTTCCAATCACCTGTGGAGTGAAACAAGGCTGTGGTTTTGCTCCCGTGCTTTTTAACGTGATATTTTCAGTCATGTTGTCAAATGAGAATAATGTCAGTAAAGGCAAACATGGAATCAAAGTCAGCTACCTCACTGGTGGTAAATTCTTCAGGTTGAAAAACCTCCAAGACAAAACTCAAGTGGAAGGAATGTTGGATGAAGGATTTTTGGTTTTCAGATGATTGTGCACTCAATGGAATTGAGATGCAAAAATACATGGATCAATTCTCAGCTGCTTGTGTTAATTTTGGTCTAACAATTAACAACAAGAAAATACAGGGGAGGATGTAAAGAAAAAGCAAATGGATGAGTAATTGTAAGATCATATTCTCTGAGTGAAATAAAAAAGGACTTAAAGTGAGACAGAAAATTATCTATACCAGCTCTGCTACATAGTCAACCATATTATGTTTTTGTATGGCTTATAACAGGAATACTTAATACTATCAAAATATTCAAAATGTAATCCACAGAATGTAGTGAAAAACAGACAATTATTTTATATTTTTTTTTCTGGAAATGAGATTATGAGCAGGAGTAATATATTTATACAAATATATGTTTGTAGAAGCAGCTTTTTGTGAGAGATGGAGATGCTCAAATATAGAAATGGAGAGAAAATAGATTAAAGTGAATTTTTTCCCTCCACACATGAAGCTTCTATTGGTCCTAGATTATAAAGATTTGGTGGTGGTTAGAACGGGACAGAAATCATGAGCAAGTAGAAAGAAAATGATATAGATACTGGGCTTTGTTGTAGGCATACAGAAATTGGGGTGATGGGAAAGGGAATGGTAAGGCAGTAGAAAATAGGGAGTAATTCTCATGAAAAGAAAACTTCATAATTCAAAATTATGTTAATTCCATTGTTAATGCCATACATGGCTAGAGTATGATAAGGTGAGTTTATAGGAGTCAAAGAGATGAATTGGGAGGCTACATTGTTCTAAGAGTATATCTAAGACTATTAAAGTCCTAAAGTAACAGGTCATTGGACAAGAGAGACAGAGACAGAGACAGAGATAAGGAGGGAGGAAGGGAGAGAGAATTTTTGAGCCAGTTACAGAACTTCCTGAGGAAGGAGGCTTAAGCTTAGTGACCTGGACGTATTTCAAGAAGGGAATCCAAAGTGATGACACCACAGAAGGTCTATAGATGTCAGTGATGAACAAGGAATGTGGCAATTTCATCTTCTGGGAAAGTGAGTCAGAGTCTTGGAAGAAAGAACAGCTATGACAAACAGCGATAGTCAGGTATACAGGCATGATATGAAAAGCAAAATTTATCGATGTACAAGAGGATGTGTAAATAAGGATGCTTATAGTCTCCAGTGAAGGATGGTAAAATTATTAATCCATTAGATGACCCTAGACAAATCACTTTATTTTTCTGAATCTTACTTTGTTTAAGACTTTGTTTATTTATAAAATGAAAGCCAAAGCTAGATGATCTTTTAGCATTAATATTCCTATGATTACAAATTTAAACATCTTACCTACATTGGTTTGAATGACTCTGGCACACTCTCTTTTTATCTGATTGTCTCTGATTCAATACCTTTCTCTTTCTCTGCCTCTTGTTCTCTGCAACCTATTTCTTCTCTGTCCGGCTAAGCATAGTGTCTAGCACATAATTGGTACTCACTATATGTTTATATTTTAATTTGTTTCTATTTCTCTTTCTACCTTATTTTCTTTTACCCATACCCCAATTGATAAAATTTCCTATTTTGATGGTAAAAACAACTTAGTTCATTACTGCTTGGTACACATAGTTCATATTTGTATAAATTCAACATGTTATTTCTGCTAATGATTTTGTTGACATAAAAGTGTAAACTCTAAAATGATAATTTAACTTCATTTCTTTCGGTGACCTCCACTTGCCCCTTTTTTTCATAGTCTCAAGCATCCATGATAGAAGATCTCAAAAAAAAAAAAAAAAAGGAAAATGGCTGATGGTGTAGTGGAGTTGATGTAATTTTCTCTCTGACTTCCAGTCATTTATTTCTTTGCTCAGAAAATATAACCTATAATTCTTTAAAGTATATATTGCTATTTTCTTTGCTTTTATAATCTCCCCACTTAACGGGAGAAAGAGAGAGAGAGAGAGAAAGAGAGAGAGAGAGAGAGCGAGAGAGAGAGAGAGAGAGATTTGTTGCTACAACAGGAAAATATCCCCTTGATCCAAAAATATCAAATTTCTAAAGTGGTGGAAATTATTAACTACCTCCTAAATCACCAGTGATTTTAATTAAATTATGATTTAATTAGATAATGACTAAAGTGCTTTGAACCCCTGAGGGGACAGATCAAATAAATATACATGATGCCTAAAACCAAATTAGTTACTTTTTCCCCCTCTAAATTGAAGTTTATTTTTTAAGTGTAGAAAGTTTCTCATGGAGTCCCCAGAAGGGTAATATAGTCACAATGATTTTTAAGACATAGCTAAAAATGAATTTAAATATGGTTATTAAAGAGAAATTTCTTTCATAAAATATTTTAATACTTTAATAGTCATTCTGGGTTAATAGAAAACATAATCTTCATTATAAATCTGTTTTTTTTTTGCAGAAACTAACATTTTACTAACACCAATTTGTTAGAGTAGATGACCAATCATATAAATTGCCTAAAAATATACTCAGTAAGCTATTGATATGAAGATATTTCAAATTATTTTAAAAGTATACTTTCATGACAACATCATACACACTTTTCCATTAAAAAATCAGTTTAGACATTTTTTTAAAAGTTTAGACTTCATTAAGTTTATATTTAATTCCAAAGATTTATCTACATCTTGAAAATAATTAATAAATTACAAATAACATCTGAAAAGTGTGTTCTATAGATGATCTTCCTTATATTATTTTTAAGGAATATGGGTAGGTAAATAAAAATATACTTTAGCAATAGAATTTTGTATATATTTTCAGACATAGCTCGGTGGAGTTATTTTCAACTCTTTTCACAAAGTCTTTTAATATTTCTTAGTATTTATCAGTTCAGGCTCCTTACTCTTGAATTGCATTTTGATGATGTACTAGATTTCCAACATAATCTCAAACTATTTCCTTGTGTATAATACATTCTTCAATCAATCTGAAACCTTTATCATAATCACAGACATGTGCTACATTCCCTTACTTCCTTGCTTTGTCTCTTCTTATTACATTCACTCATGCCATTCCACATGAACTTCCTTTGCTATACCTGGCACTTGTAATTATCCTCATATAGCTCAAATTCTACTGCTCTATGAAATATTTCATGATTCTTTATCAGACAATGATCTTTCCCTCTTTTGTCTTCAAATGTCACTTCATTCTAACGTCTCTTCAATTCTTATCATATATAAATTTTTTTGGTTAGCTTATATGTATTAGTTATTTCTTTTTTTTTTAACTTTAAAATTAGATACTAAAGAAGTAAAAAAGGGAAATACAAAAAAGAAACAAAAGGAAAACTTTAAAAAAACAAAAGAAAACATTGGCATGTACCCAGCAAAACATCAGGGAATATTAAAAATATATAATAATAAATTTCCATTTCAAGGAAACATATATAGTAATGGAAGAGATTATATTCATGAGTACCCATCTTTCCTTTGCTCTCTTAAAGGTTATTCTTTTTTTCTCTGCTGTGCACTTCTTATTTCATTCTTTTTTCCCCCTTTCATCCCTCTCAATTCCACCAAGTATGTTCCAGTAAAACACAGATGTTTATATTTTATATTTATGTATATGCATACACACATACATATGTATATATATATATATATATATATATATAAATATATACACATATCATCTATGCACCTACACATACACATATATCTACATACACACAAACATACACTTATATACATTCATGCCCATATATACTCACATACATATAGATATGCATTTACCCTTATGTAAAGATGCATCAAAGACAATATCAATATGGCCGACATATATAATGTAGATTTTTCTTTTGATTGAATCTTTAAGTTTGAGTCCAAGAACACTGTCTAAAAGCAAATGACCTAACTTTTTTTCTTAATAAAAATCTTTTTTATTATAGCTTTTTATTTAAAAGATATATGCATGGGTAATTTTTCAGCATTGACAATTGCTTTTGTTCCAATTTTTCCCCTCCTTCCCCACCCCTCCCCCAGAGGGCAGCTTGACCAATACATGTTAAATATGTTAAAGTATAAGCTAAATACAATATATGTATACATATCCATACAGTAATATTTTGCTGCACAAGAAGAACTGGACTTTGAAATAGTGTACAATTAACCTATGAAGAAAATCAAAAATGCAGGCAGACAAAAATAAAAGGATTGGAAATTCTATGTAGTGGTTCATACTCATCTCCCAGAATTCTTTCACTGGGTGTAGCTGGTTCAATTCATTACTCCTTTATTGTAATTGGTTTGGTTCATTACATTGTTGAAGAGGGCCACATCCATCAGAGTTGGTCATCATATAGTATTGTTGTGAAGTATATAATGATCTCCTGGCCCTGCTCATTTCACTCAGCATCAGTTTGTGTAAGTCTCTCCAGGCCTTTCTGAAATCATCCCACTGGTCATTTCTTATCGAACAATAATATTCCACAATATTCATATTCCAAAATTTATTCAGCCATTCTCCAATAGATGCGTATCCACTCAGTTTCCAATTTCTGTCCACTGCAAAGAGGGCTGCCACAAACATTTTGGCACATACAGGTCCCTTTCCCTTCTTTAAGATATCTTTGGGATATAAACCCAGTAGTAACACTGCTGGATCAAAGCAGTTTGATTAAAAACAGTTTGATAATTTTTTGAGCATAGTTTCAAATTGCTCTCCAGAATGACTGGATGTATGCACAATTCCACCAACAATGTATCAGCGTTCCAGTTTTCCCACATCCCTCCAACATTCTGCATTATCTTTCCCTGTCATTCTAGCCAATCTGACAGGTGTGTAGTGATATCTCAGAGTTGTCTTAATTGAATTTCTCTGATTAATAATGACTTGGAGCATCTTTTTATATGGCTAAAAATATTTTCAATTTCTTTATCTGAGAATTGTCTGTTCATATCCTTTGACCATTTATCAATTGGAGAATGGCTTGAATTCTTATAAATTAGAGCCAATTCTCTATATATTTTGGAAATAAGGCCTTTATCAGAACCTTTGACTGTAAAAATGTTTTCCCAGTTTATTGTTTCCATTCTAATCTTGTCTGCATTAGTTTTGTTTGTACAAAAACTTTTAAATTTGATATACTGATAAAATAAAAATTTGATATCCTGATATTTGCTATAGCCTCTCCTATCTCCCTGCTTGAGCTGGTCTGCTCCCACTGCTCAGGACAAACCTTTTCTGGTGATCTTCCAAATTATCTTCAGCTGATAAATTGTTGTACTTCCAATCTTTATGAATTTTATCAGTTAAGTGCTATTTTTGAGGCTGACTTTAATAATTAGTAGTGAGAGTATGAGAGGAGCTTAGAAAGTCATGTGTGCCTTCTCTGCTATCTTGGCTCCATCCCTCTAATAAATTCTTCCCTAATAAGTTCTTCTGATGCTTGTTGTAGTGTTGTGTATATTTCTTATTGTCTATCCCTGCTATCTTTTCTACTTTAATTCTGCTCCTTAACTTGCCTTACTATTACCTCCTTCCACCCATGAATCCCTCTCTTATATTCTCTCCCCATGTTTTCCTTCTCTCTTCATCTCATTTCATCAGTCTACAATTTTTAATCTTATTTCTGTTCATTTAAAAACCCTTTTGTACCTCACCTTATTCTATGCCATCCACCCCTACCCCTCCTCCTTATCCATTTTCCATTAACCTGCACACTTTGTCCACTGCCATAAATTTACACATCTTTTTATACCCAATCTTATCCCGTTTCCTTACTCCTTATTTCTTTATAGAAATAGAGGAAGAAGCATTTTTTTTTTTACTTCACTATTCTCTTCTGGAGATGAATCCCACTTGGGTTCTTCCTGTTTTGCCAGGTGTTTTTTTTTTTTTTTTTAATGATAAGTATTGCTATAAGAACTTCTTTTGGAGGGTGCTTTACCTTTCCTCGGATATTTGTAGTATTTCCTATTTAACCCATTTTGATGTGAGTAAGTTTTCAGAACAACACACCTTCCTCCCCTCCTTATATGCCTATGTGTGCATTCTTCTCCTGTACCTCATTTGTATAATTACTATTTTTACCTTTTCCTGGAAAGTTTTGCTTTTTATAGTGAGATCATACTCAACTCTGCCCCAATCTTTCTTTTAAATGACCCAATTACTAATATTAATCTTAAATATATGATTTACATTTCCATGTAAAAAAAACCAAACAAACAAGTTTTACACATTAAGTTCCTTGAATTTACCCTTTGATGTTGGTTCTTATATGTTCAATTTTCTATTAAGCCCAGATTTGATTAAGACAAATTCCTGAAAATCTGCAAGTTTGTTGTATTTTCTTCATCAAATATTATGGAAAATGTTGCTGGATGTGGTATTTTTGATTGTAGACATAGTTCTTTTGATTGCCAGTATATATTATTCCAGGAAGTATGGTCTTTTGTTGTAGCTGCTGATAAATCATTGTACATTTCTAATTGTAGTTCCAGCATATTTGAATTGATTTTTTTTTTCCCTCTTGTTTCTTGCAAAAATTTTCTCTTTGATTTGTGAGGTTTAATATTTGGTTGTTTTCCACAAAGGAATTATTTAAGTTGTTGATTGGCACATTTTTTTCTATTCCTACTTTCTTCTTATGTTCTATCACTCCGGGACAATTTTCTTGTGATAGTTCTAGAATTATTGCATCAGAGTTCTTTTTTTTTTTTTTTGGCCACAGCTTTTAAGTACTTCAGTTATTCCTATATTTTCTTTTCTTTTCTTTATCTGCTCTTCAGATCTGTTGGATTTCTTATAAGATGTTTCACATTTTGTTCTATTTTATTTTCATTATATTTTCTTTTGTTATTTTTTGTTCTCTTATAGCTTCACTGGCCTCCATTTGCCCAATTCTAATTTTCAAAGAAATAGTTTCTTCTTTACAACTCTGTATCTCCTTTTTCCAGTTGGTTAATTTTTTAAAATAATGTTTTTAGATGACTATTTTTTCTTTCATTTTTTCCCCTCATTTCTATTACTTGATTTTTAAATTTTTATTGGTTTGATTGCTTTTTTTTTTTGCCTTGTATAAATTCTTTTTGGACAGGTTACTATTTAATATTACTTTTGGGGGTAGAAAAAGCTTTTTTTTTTTACTTCACTGTCCTCCTCTGAAGATAAATCCCAGTATTCCCTGTTGCCATAGTAAGTTTCAATGGTTGGGTTCTTTCTTCTTTGCCAATTCAATTTTTTTTAATGATAAATATTACTGTAAGAACCTCTAATTCTGGCTTTGGGGAGATGATACTTCTAGCTTCAGTTCTCCCCTCTAACCTGGAACCTTAAATCAAAGGCTCTATCTTCCTGCAAGTGCCTACAGCCACTAGCATCTCTACCCTACTGCTTCTATACTTACTCAGTATCCCATCTTGTCCAGGAATCCATCTTAGTGGCACAGCTGGGTCTATAGTTCCTATTCAGTCAAGGTTCCCTCAGTCTTCCTTCACTCAGACCCTAAATCTCCTTATACTAACCAGGAAATGAAAGTTCCTGCAGTTAGACTTCAGCCACATCACTTTAGCCCCAGGGCTCCTGCTGTCTACTTCTGAGGAGCTAACATGGAGGTGTTTGTTCCTAGTTCTCCTTGGTTTTTCCAGGAAGACCCAGTTTTCCCCTGAATTTTCTTTGTTTTTCACCATTCTGTGTTCTCCCTAAGGTGAAAATTTGTTCTATTTGTTGGGGGAAATCTGGAAAGCTTGAAATTTTCTGACTTACTCTGCCATCTTCCCAGAATCCTCACATAGTCATTTCTATCACAATGATCCATAATGGAATGGAAAATGATTCACATGTGTATTCCCTAGGGCATTTGATAAGTATTTATTGAATGAATAAATGAACTAATGTTTAAAATACTATTTCTATCTTCTAAGGTTATTTTACTTACTAAGAATTGGAAATGCATTTGTTTGAGATATACAAAGAAAAGCCAGTTCAGGATAAAGACATTTTTGAAAAGAACCTCAAGAAAAAAAAAATCATAGACATACCTGAGCCCTCCAAAATTCTTCTCCAAAAATCTTACATACCACCTTGAAACAAATTGTAGAACAGAACTCAGAAAATGCTGGGATGAAAATAATTCACCTAGGGGCGGAGCCAAGATGGCGGAGAAGACACATGCGACTTTCTAAGCTCTTCTCTTACCCTCTTTATCAATATTATATCAAGCCTCAAAAATAGTCTTGACTACTACAATTTGTAAAGATAAGAAGTAGAACAACTCACCGGCCGAAGAAAATCTGCAGTCTCGCCAAAAAAGGTTGGTTCCGGGGCCAGGGGGGAGATCGGCACAGACGGGGAGAGAAATTAGGTTCCAAGGAGAGTCTCAAACTGAGGGTGAAGGCACAGATCTCAGCACAAGCGCGCAGCCCCAACCCGCAGTACAGGCTTTTCCTTGGGGCAGTTGTGATCCTGCACGGCAGGAGGACGCAGCCCGGGTTAGCCTCCAATCTGCGCAGTGGGGAGCTCGACTTGGGGCCATAGAGCTTTTCCAGGGCCGATTTGCATTGGGCAGAGACACTGGGGCAGAGTTCCGGGCTGTCTGTGGTCTGCGGTCTGCGGTCTGTGGTCTGTGGTCAGCTGCTAATACTCACAGTCCCACAAGAGGCTCCGGCCTGGGGCAGTGACACTTTCACCCCTTAGTCTCTAGCCGAGGGCAATCGCTAACCCACTCAGCCCTACTAAGCAGTTTGATAGCTCGGCCAGTGCTGAATCCACTTCCTGTTGGGGGAAGGGAAAACTCTCACTCAGAGCACTCCCATAAAGCAGAGCCAGAAATCGGTTTACATCTTTCCCTGCTCTGCAGAGGAAGCTGGTAACCCCCTTGCCTAGGAGACCTACCCTAAAGGCTTTAAAACATGAATAAAAAGATGAAAAGAACGATTGACAGCTTCTATGCAGAAAAAGAGCAGGTCAGCAAACCTGAAGAGACCTCAAACAGCAAAAATGCATCAGACTGTCCTCCTTTTACATGATGCTCTCATAGAAGAGACCATTAAAAGTCTCAAAAGAGAGTTAGAAGATAAATGGGGAAAGGAAAGAGAAGCCTTACAAGAGAGCAACAACTTCCTAAAATACGAATTGGAAAAAGTAAAAAAATCTCAGGAAAGTAAGAATTGTGAATTGGAAAAAATAAAGATTCACTAGAAAGTAGGATTTGTGAATTGGAAAAGACAAAGAACCTCAAGAGAAAGTAGGATCCGTGAGATTGGAAAAAGACAAAGAACAGCAAGAAAGTAGGATCTGTGAATTGAAAAAAAGAAAATAATTCACTAAAAAAAATTAGTGAAATGGAAAAAAAATTCCACAGACCAAAACAATACATTCAAAAAAGATCAATTGGACATATACATAAAAAGTAAAAAAGCTAATGAAGAAAATAATTCTTTAAAATTAGAACTGAACTAAATAAAACTAATGATTCATTGAGACAGCAAGAATCAGTCAAGCAAAAACAAAAATGACAAACCGGAAAAACCATGAATTATCTACTTGCAAAAACGACAGACTTGGAAAATAGATCTAGGAGAGATAATCTGAGGATTATTGGACTTTCTGAAAACTATGATGAAAAAAGAGCCTAGATACTATTTTACAAGAAATCATCAAAGAGAACTGCCCAGATGTAATAGAATCAGAAGGTAAAATAGGCATTGAAAGAAATCATCGAACACCTTCTGAAAGAAACCCTAAAATAAAAACCCCAAGGAATATTGTGGCAAAATTTCAGAACTATCAGATTAAGGAAAAAATTTTACAAGCACCCAAAAAAAAACCATTTAAATACCGAGGTGCCACAATAAGGATCACCCAAGATCTGGCTGCCTCTACATTAAAGGAAAGAAGGGCCTGGAATATGATATTCCGAAAGGCACAAGAACTTGAGATGCAGCCAAGAATAAACTACCCAGCTAAGCTGAGCATTTTCTTCCAGGGAAGAAGATGGACATTTAATGAAACAAATAAATTCCATTTGTTTCTGAAGAAAAAACCAGAACTAAACAAAAAATTTGATCTCCAAGCATAGAACTCAAGAGATGCAGAAAAGGTAAAAATAACTCTTGAGAATTGTATTTCTGTTGTGGATATACAAAAAGAATACGTGTATAATTTGATTGTACTGATATAACATAAAAAAGGGAAGTAATTCTAACCGTAAATGTGAATGGGATGAACTCCCCCATAAAGAGGAGGCAGATAGCAGACTGGATCAAAAGTCAGAACCCTACAATATATTGTTTAAAAGAAACACATTTAAAGCAGGGGGATACATATAGAGTAAAGGTAAAAGGCTGGAGCAAAATCTATTATGCTTCGGTGAAGTCAAAAAAGCAGGGGTAGCCATCCTTATCTCAGATCAAGCAAAAGTAAAAATTGATCTAATTAAAAGAGATAAGGAAGGAAACTACATCCTGCTAAAGGGTAGCATAAACAACGAAGCAATATCAATATTAAACATATATGCACCTAGTGGTATGGCACTCAACTTCCTAAAGGAGAAGTTAAGAGAGTTGCAAGAAGAAATAGACAAGAAAACTGTAATAGTAGGAGATCTCAACCTTGCACTCTCAGAATTAGACAAATCAAACCACAAAACAAATAAGAAAGAAATTAAAGAAGTAAATAGAATATTAGAAAAATTAGGTATGTTGGATCTTTGGAGAAAATTGAATGGAGATAGAAGGGAATATACTTTCTTCTCAGCAGTTCATGGAACCTATTCAAAAATTGACCATATATTAGGACATAAAGACCTCAAAATTAAATGTAAGAAAGCAGAAATAGTAAATGCTTTCTTTTCAGATCATGATGCAATAAAAACTACATTCAACAAAAAGTTAGGGGGAAATAGACCAAAAAGTAATTGGAAACTAAAGAATCTCATGTTAAAGAATGATTGGGTGAAGCAGCAAATTATAGATACAATTAATAATTTCACTCAAGATAATGACAATGATGAGACATCATAGCAAAATTTGTGGGATGCAGCCAAAGCGGTAATAAGAGGGAATTTTATATCCTTAGAGGCTTACTTGAATAAAACAGAGAAAGAAAAGATTAATGAATTGGGCTTGCAACTAAAAAAAACTAAAAAAAGGCCAAATTAAAAACCCCAATCAAATACTAAATTGGTAATTCTAAAATTAAAAGGAGAAATTAAAAATATTGAAAGAAAAAAAACTATTGAAATAATTAATAAAACTAAGAGTTGGTTCTATGAAAAAGCCAATAAAATAGATAAGCCTTTGGTAAATCTGATTAGAAAAAGGAAGGAGGAAAATGAAATTAGTAGTCTTAAAAATGAAAAGGGAGAACTTTCCACCAATGAAGAGGAAATGAGAGAAATAATAATGAGTTATTTTGTTCAACTTTATGCCAATAAATTTGATAACCTAAGTGAAATGGATGACTACCTCCAAAAATACAGACTTCCCAGACTAACAGAGGAGGAAGTAAATTGCTTGAATAGTCCCATTTCAGAAAAAGAAATAGAACAGGCAATTAAGCAACTCCCTAAGAAAAAATCCCCAGGACCAGATGGGTTTACATGTGAATTTTGCCAAACATTTAAAGAACAATTGGCCCCAATGCTATATAAATTATTTGATAAAATAGGGAATGAAGGAGTCCTACCAAATTCCTTCTATGCACCAGACATGGTACTGATACCTAAACCAGGTAGGCTGAAATCAGAGAAAAGAAATTATAGACCAATCTCCTAATGAATATTGATGCTAAAATCTTAAATAAGATATTAGCAAAAAGACTCAGAAAATCATCTCCAAGATAATACACTATGATCAAAGTAGGATTTATACCAGGAATGCAGGGCTGGTTCAATATTAGGAAAACTATCAATATAATTGGCCATGTTAATAGCCAAATTAAAAACCATATGATCATCTCTAATAGATGCAGAAAAAGCATTTGATAAAATCCAACATCCATTCCTATTAAAAACACTTGAGAGTATAGGAATAAATGGACTTTTCCTTAAAATAATCAGCAGCATCTATTTAAAACCATCAGTAAGCATCATATGTAATGGAGACAAACTGCAACCATTCCCAATAAGATCTGGAGTGAAACAAGGTTGCCCACTATCACCGTTACTATTTAATATTGTATTAGAAACGCTAGCTATAGCAATAAGAGCTGAGAAAGAGATTAAAGGAATAAGAATAGGCAATGAGAAACCAAATTATCACTCTTTGCCGATGACATGATGGTATACTTAGAGAACCCCAGAGATTCTGCTAAAAAAGTTATTAGAAATAATCCACAACTTTAGCCAAGTTGCTGGTTATAAAATAAACCCACATAAGTCATCAGCATTCTTATATATCACTAACAAAATCCAACAGTCAGAGTTACAAAGAGAAATTCCATTTAAAGTAACTACTGATAATATAAAATATTTAGGAATCTATCTGCCAAGTGAAAATCAGAAACTTTATGAACAAAATTACAGACCACTTTTCACACAAATTAAGTCTGATCTAACCAATTGGAAAAATATTAAATGCTCCTGGATAAAGCGAGCAAATATAATAAAGATGACAATATTACCTAAACTAATCTATTTATTTAGCGCTATATCAATCAGACTCCCAAAAAACTATTTTAATGACCTAGAAAAAATAACAACAAAGTTCATATGGAAAAACAAAAGGTCAAGAATTTCAAGGGAATTAATGAAAAAAATATCAAATGATGGTGGCTTAGCTGTACCAGATCTAAAATTATATTATAGAGCAGCAGTTACCAAAACTATTTGGTATTGGCTAAGGAATAGATTAGTTGATCAGTGGAATAGATTAGGTTCAAGGGATAAAACAGTCAACAAATATAGCAACCTAGTCTTTGACAAACCCAAAGATCCCAGCTTTTGGGATAAGAACTTACTGTTTGATAAAAATTGCTGGGAAAATTGGAAACTAATATGGCAGAAACTAGGCATTGATCCATACTTAACGCCGTACACCAAGATAAGGTCAAAATGGGTTCATGACCTAGGCATAAAGAATGAAATTATTAATAAATTAGAGGAACATAAGATAGTTTACCTCTCAGACCTGTGGAAGGAAGGTCTTTATGACCAAAAGCAGAACTAGAGATCATTACTGATCACAAAACTAGAAAATTTTGATTATACCAAACTGAAAAGTTTTGTACAAACAAAACTAATGCAGACAAGATTAGAAGGGAAGCAATAAACTGGGAAAATATTTTTACAGTCAAAGGTTCTGATAAAGGCCTCATTTCCAAAATATATAGAGAATTAACTCCAATTTATAAAAATCAAGCCATTCTCCAATTGAAAAATGGTCAAAGGATATGAACAGACAATTCTCAGATGAAGAAATTGAAACTATTTCTATTCATATGAAAAAGATGCTCCAAGTCATTATTAATCAGAGAAATGCAAATTAAGACAACTCTAAGATACCACTACACACCTGTCAGATTGGCTAAGATGACAGGAAAAATAATGATGATTGTTGGAGGGATGCAGGGAAAACTGGGACATTGATGCATTGTTGGTGGAGTTGTGAACGAATCCAACCATTTTGGAGAGTAGTTTGGAACTATGCTCAAAAAGTTATCCAAACTGTGCATACCCTTTGATCCAAGCAGTGTTACTACTGGATTATATCCCGAGAGATTATAAAGAAGGAAAGGGACCTGTATGTGCACGAATGTTTGTGGCAGACCCTTTTGAGTGGCTAAAACTGGAAACTGAATGGATGTCCATCAGTTGGAGAATAGTTGAATAAATTGTGGTATATGAAAATTATGCAATATTACTGTTCTGTAAGAAATGACCAACAGAGATAATTTCAGAAAGGCCTGGAGAGACTTACATGAACTGATGCTGAGTGAAATGAGCAGGACCAGAGGAGATCATTATATCTTCAAACAATACTTTATGATGACCAGTTCTGATGGATCAGGCCATCCTCAGCAACAGAGATCAACCAAATCATTTCTAATGGAGCAGTAATGAACTGAACTAGCTATGCCCAGAAAAGAACTCTGGAGATGACTAAAAACCATTACATTGAATTCCCAATCCCTATATTTATGCACACCTGCATTTTTGATTTCCTTCACAAGCTAATTGTACAATATTTCAGAGTCTGATTCTTTTTCTACAGTAAAATAACGTTTTGGTCAGGTATACTATTGTGTATGTAATCTATATTTTAATACATTTAACATCTACTGGTCATCCTGCCATCTAGGGGAGGGGGTAGGGGGGTAAGAGGTGAAAAATTGGAACAAGAGGTTTGTCAATTGTTAATACTGTAAAGTTACCCATGTATATATCCTGTAAATAAAAGGCTATTAAATTAAAAAATAATAATAATTCACCAATCCAAGAAAATTTAGAAGATGAGCTGGTAAGGTCTGTTGCACTGGGGTGGGGATGGAGTGCTGTTCGTGTCAGATTGCTCCAGAACAGGCCTAAGTCCAGAAAACAAGCATCAATTTACTCTTTAAAGAGACCTCAAAAATGAAAAGTTCAGGAATATTATGGTCAAATTCTCATATATGAAAATATATTCTCATTCTCATATTTTCTCATATTTTCATATTTTCATTCTCATATTTTCATATCAAGGAAAAACTTTTCAAGCACCTAAAACTTTAAAAAAAATCAAATATCATGGGTCACAGTAAAGCTAACACAAAATTTAGCAACTTCTACATTGAAAGGGTCAGAAGGCTTAGACTATGATATTCTAGAGAGCAAAAGGGGCTAGAATAACAAACAAGAATCATCTACTCAGCAAAACTAATATGTCCTTTTGGAGAAAAATGGATATTCCATGAAATAGAGGATTTTCAAGCATTTCTCATGAGAAATCCAAAGCTGAATAGAAAACTTGACTTTCAAATACAAGATTCAAGAGAAGCATAACAGAAGCATAACTCAAAAGAAGATAAGCAGGAAAGGGAATTTGTATGATATTTTCTAAATTTAAATTGTTTATATTCTTAAATAGAAAGATGATACTTGTAACTTTTAAGAAACTGATTATTATTGGGGCAGTTAGGAGTATACATACACATAAGAGACAAGTACAAATGAATAATGCCATGGTACCTAAAAAAAAGTGTGAGAAAGAAATGCAGTAAGAAAAAGGGGAAAGTAGAATGGGGCATTTTTTTTTACACAAAAGAGGTGCAAAAGAGCTTTTTCAATGGAGGGGAAGATGTTGAAGTTGGGAAGCAGAACATATCAACCTTATCTTCATCAGAATTGACTTAAAGAAGGATGAATATCCACACTTAGTTGGATACAGAATTATATTACTTTAGAGAAAAGTAGTAGGGGAAGGAGATTAAAAAAAAAAAAAAAACGATGGGGGCAGTTAGAAGGGAAAGTGGATTAAGTGAGGCAGTAGTCAGAAGCAAAGCACTTTTGAGCTCTGAAGGGAGACAAAAGGCTGACTCATTCTCTACTATCATCTATCACAAGAGAGAGGGGAACTATTGGATACTTGTCTACAATTCTTCATTATTCTCTGTGACTCAAGAGGGAACAATTCTTCAAAGAAGACAACTGATACAAATGGTTTTACAGATTCCAGGCTTAAGAGACCTGCTTTTCCTTCAAAGAGTTTAATATTATCTCAAGATTCAAGCAATGTAGCAAATATGAAAACTTCTGCATATGCCATGTTTAAAGTGTCTGCTTTGTAAAAAGGATTGTTGAAGAGGTAATGGTGTGATCTTGGTTGATTTTTTAGGGTTGAAGAGTACTGGTGGGATGATAGGAAATACAGTTTGCCAGAAGTCATGTAGCTCCTCACCCTAGATTTACCCAATAACATAAAATATTAACATTAGAATTATCTCTGGGGATCCTTCTTGTTCTGTAAGCAAAGAGACATTTGGACACAAAGACAGAGACAGATAGATCCCTTACTGTGATATTTCTTAATGAAAATAAGCCCATGCTACTTTGACTATAGAAGGTGGTCTTAAATTGGTTATTGTTGTTAAATGCATAAATAAAAACATGAATATAGCAGTTAGGTGGTACAGTATATAGAGTACTGGGTGTGAAGTCAAGGAAGGAGACTCTTCTTCTTAAGTCTAATTATAGATGTGTGACTTTGGGTAAGTCATTTAATCACATTTGTTCCAATATCCTCATGTACAAAATGATTTGGGGAAGGCAATAACAAATAACTTCAAAACAATCATCAAGAAAACCTCAAATTGTCTCATGAGCAGTGAGAAATGTCTCACTGAAACAACTGAACAATGGCAATGCATGGATATATGAAAATATATGTATGCATGTATATGTGTAGGTCTAGATCTCTAATTTCATTAATGTAAAGTTCCTATTGATGAGGAAATTCCCTTTATCAATATATGTAAACATCTATTTTACAAAGTAAACTCAGAAAGTTCATGTGGCATTGGGAAGTTAAATAATATATCTGAAGAAACATAGGTTGTACCTAGAAGACATAGGGATGTCATTGAGGTCTTTCTTTAGATTCCTTACAACTAGCTTGTCTATCTGTTGTGTATACCACTCAAATTATATAATCCACAATGGTGTGTCCTCACTTAACTTATATTTACAATGCACAATATGATATATTTCTAAATTATCTGACAATGTTACATTTGTTCCAATTCTGTCATAATTGTCATTCTAGAACTGATGGCTGTATCTTTACTGTGCCTTTTCCTAAGAGGTATGGAGTGTCATAAATTTAAATATTATTCTAATTGTTATCACTAAAGGTTTTTTTGCATAACAAAATTAGTTCAATTGTCCTCAAGAATATGCACACACAAAATTCTCTAAAGTGTGCCCTACATTCTATTTCTTTTCATTTCTATTCCCCTTTCTTTTAATTGGAAAGAATACTTATATGAAAACAAAATTTACTCCTTAGTAGGTCTTCTACTCCTGCTGTTTATTCTTTAGCTGAAATCATAATCCCCTATTTGTGACATTATAATCTTCTCTATAGTGACTAATTGTTCTGAAATGCTACTTTAGGTGAGAATAAACAGTAGGAAACCAATGAATTCCTAAGGAACAAAGAAGCTATTTTCATTTCAACATCTCTTTGAATAAGAAAAGGCAAAAAAAATAAATCAACTAACTACAACTGTTTCCAAATGCAATTGGTTTTTAAGAATTTAAATAAGATGTCAATAACTCTTTAAATGGCCTACTTTTATTGTGTTATCCAATCATACTAGCTACTGCTGCTGCTGTATTCTTTCTGTTTCTCTTAAAGAGAAAAATGATCATAGAAGCTTATAGCCTATGGCAAGGGTTATTAAATATTTATTTTTAAGTAATTTTTATTTTGCCACAGAAGCTAAGAAGGAGTTTATGGTAGCAATGTATATGTACATAATATGGCTGTGGATAAAATTACATATATCCCATTTCAGACAGGGAAACAGTTGGAGGAATATTTTTGGTTCCACAACTAGTATGCATTTATTTTTAATGCATAAAATCAATTGAATTACAAAGACAAACAATTATGTTTATATAAAGTTATATTTGCATTAATAGAATCCTAGCCTATGACACTGTGTGATGGAGGAGGTAGAGAGTAATGACAGCAACAAAAATATGGAAATTCTTCTAAAAATTAGATGTAACTAGTTTGGATTTTCTCATTCATGTTTCCTCTTGCTCTCCTTCCTCCTTCCTTAACTTCTGCTGATTTGAATTTACAAAAGCATCAAGTGAAAGCAATTACCCTGAGTTGTCTTTCCTAATTTGTCTCAATATACTCCTTCTGGTTTTGTCCATGTAATAAATCTTAAAAGTTACTGGGATCCCAAGGATGGAAGGACAAAATGGGAGAAAATCATATTACTAATGACTTGTATATCTTTAGTAGGGAAAAACTATGGTGACTATCAAGTGGAACACAATTATAAATGCTGTTCTGTGTGAGCTGTTCTGTGTGGTGGGTCAGACTAGCAAAAGGTCCATTCTAATAGAAGAGAAAAATCTAGAATGAGTGAAATATTATACTTTCAGGCATTGTTTGACTCTTGGCCATCTCAGATTCTTTTGTTGTTTAGAGTGTATCTTGCATCCAAATGGCTAACATTCTTAGAACTATCATGTTCCAGCTTATTTTTCTACAATAACATCAAAGTTGTTTATCCCTCTAGCTGGTAATATCAGTTTGCTATCTTTTTCTTTAAAGTGAAAGATGAAAATTACAAAGTATCATCGGATTTCCTCTTTTTTAACTTTAAAAGTAATAACCAGGATGCTATTAAAGCTTTGTACACATTCTTTTAGAGGGCCATGGTTATTTTCTGAACCTTCACTATTTGTGCCACGTATGATTATCTATGTAGTCCAAGACTTTGGTTTTTTGGACCCAAAGAGTACTGAGGACATCACATCCCAAGGCATCCTTTTCGGCATCAGTTCTCTGTCACACAACCTGCTTCCATGCCAAAACTTTATTTAAAGGAATATGGGTTTCAAAATGCCAAGACAAGTAGTTGTTCCCTTTTTTTGGTAATTTTTTATTTGTTAGGTTTTCAATTATTCACATTTTTTTAGATGAAATACTGACTGAGGACTTTGTGAAATGGATTGTGATTTTTAAGTATAGGTGGGACTATCTAATCTTTAAGGTTCTTTTCATTTGGAATCTTATGATTTCTGTAAGCAATCATCACAACCTCTCTTACCCCCAACACACACACACACACACACACACACACACACACACGTATGTGCAGAGGCATCCCTTGGTGATTCATAAGACAAATTTCTTGTCCACAATCTAGAAGGAAGAAGCACCATCTATGACACATGCAATGAGAATCTAACTGTTTAGATAAACACCTATAACAAGAGATGTTATGGCATAGAGGGAAAAACAAAAACAACTTGGAATTAGAAAACCTGGATTAAAGTTCTAATTTTAACATTCACTAATTATGACAATAGAAAAGTCACTTAACCACTCTTCCCATTAGTATTTCCTTATTTACAAAATGATGATATCAAAACATTTATATTAGCCTTTTCTGATGACAATTTTGGGGAAAAATAAATATAAACCTGCAAGTTTAATGTTTATATAAACTTACAATTAGTCCTAATTTTTCTCTTCCTTGACCTGAAGTTCCACAAAGTAGATCAAAGCATTGCCAAGCATAGGATTTCTTTTTTAAACAGTTGCAAATTAAGTCTCTAATTGTATACCAAATTTGAAATTAATTGTGTCATTTATTGTGGCTAGCTTATTTATTAATATAGATTACATATATTTTGGAGAAAAGATGGAAAATTTAACCAGTCATCTATTTTTGCTTCCCTATGATCTACAAAATGGAAAAGGATAGCAATAATTTGAGAGTTTTAGCTATTTGTTTGACTTGACTTTTGATTCTGATGTTTGATATTTTATAAACTCAGTGTTCAAGTTTCTTAAAGCTCACTGTTTGTTGAAAGAGACTGCTATAAATCACAGAGGGAAAAGCTCACCACATGTTCATGGGGAGAAATCTATATAGGAAAAAAAAAAGTGTTCTCCCTCCTTTTAATCTTTTAATCTCTCTTAAAAAACAATTTAGCCATTTTAGAACTAGTGTTCATTTCAGAATAAATTAAAGAAGTCCTCATGTTTCAACTAGTTTTTTTCATATCTAGTTCTGTTTTAAGGCCTTTCTTTACATTGTTATAGTCAAACTATGTCAAAATTGTATACTCTTTTTTATATAATTATACAGAACATATTTATACTCTCTTTGACAATTGTTTATAATTCACTAAAATTCACTTATTACATCTTCATTTCCTTCCAAAGAAATGATGTAGAAGTTGTTTATGATAGCGTTTATTTTGTTTTTGATTAGTTTTTTGTTTGTTTGTTTATTTTTTTAAGGTATTGAATCCCTACTGAAGATTTGACTGGTTAAAGAAACCAAAGGCTCATGTTGTTGATATCAATTCCTGGTCATTTAAATGCAAAAGGGTCATAAGAAGTTAGAAGTCTCTTGAAGGTTCGCTGTAAATCTATATGAACAATTCCAATATTTGTTCAAATGAAACAATTTTTGGGTATTCTCAGTGAATATACTGGTTGAATATCCTTCTGCTATGACAAAGTAAATCTCCTTTTGATAGCTGCTAAATAATCTATGAGTTTCTCATTTCATTATACTGTGGAACATGCTGCCATAGAACCATATAAAGTCAAATCCATTCCAGAAAGTCATGATATTACCAAGCAAGCTATCACCATGTGTGGTGTCCAAAAGGGAAAAAAAACCAGAAAGGGATTGTTTCATACATATGGTTATAGCTCAAAAAATCATTACTGCAACTACAGAAGAAATTACATACACAAATGGTTATAAAATCGTCCAACACCAGAGGGTGCAGTTTTTTTAAATAAAGTTATTAATAGCCCAATTTTAATTAAAGAGCTTAAAGAAGGTATGAAAAGGAAAGAAGGCTATATGAAAAGAGAGTTGCTCTTTCAGTACTTTCCCAATCTGAGACTAACCTATAAGAAATATATGATGACAGCACTATTTTAATGCAAAAATTTTTGGGTTTTTAGAATATATATATATATTTTTTTTCCATGGCAAATATTAGCATTGTGTTACTAAATTGCCATTAAATTTATTTATTCTAGTTTAGAATGTAAAGCTCTGCATAAATTATATCTCTTTTCATTGCTATTCAAAAGCTCTTTAATGATCCCCTGAGTAGAGCTGTTTTAGTTCACTTGTCTGAGGTGTTCAGTGAGAACAAAGTGCTGCTCTTTGGGGAATTATCTCATTAATTGCTTCTGGGCCATTTTATGCCCTAAAAGACACAAAGGCAAGATCATTTTTAATTTTTAGTTTATGAAATCTAAAAGATTAGAATTATAAAAGAGTCCAACTATGTGACCTTCAATCTTTCAGAAATAATGGATCTGATTGGTGTATCAGCACTGAGTCCTTCTGAATATCTTAAATTTCTTTGGATAGAAAAAGTGTAGGAAAAGGAGAAATGTATAATTCTATAAAGAAATTGTCTTTGTGCTTCTCTTTACTTCATCTCAACTGTTACAAGTGTTAGATACATTTATTTGTTGCCAAATGTAAACATACTTTGGCTTGGTACTAGTCATTTTCCTTATCCACAGATAACTGTCCTTCAAATCACTTAATGCAGATGAGCATGGTTTGGGAACTAATGGTTATTCATTTTAAATATTACTGTAATTTGCTTAAAGGAAATAGGCCAGTTTAAAGATTAAAAAAAGAGGAGCAGCAGCTAAGCTTATTGTAGAAAGAAAGGTAAGTAGGATACTTTTTTTTTTCTCTTCTGAGTTTCTTCTATTAAATAACTTTCAGCAGTTTACTTAATCTATTTTGATTAGAAAGTGATAGTTTGGTTGAAATGAAGTTTAAATTCACTACCATCTCTAAAATTTTAAGATTATATAATACTATTGTAAAACTGCATATTTAAAAAAAATTCCTATACATAGTGGAAATTCTTAATGACTTCTTTGTTGGGAACACAGTATCTGCTTTATAAATTATGTTAGAAACAATTATGTTAAAGTCATAAAACATTTCAAAAACTTCATAAGGTTATATGTACATGAATCACTGCATAGATATTCCAGGGAAGTTGTGTGGACAATTTATTGATAAAAATAGCATTGAATAAGAAATGGATTGATTATGTTAATACATAAATATTTTAAACTATTTAGAATATGAATACAAAAAAGTTTAAAGGGTATTAGTGGCAGAATTTTACTAGGTACAATCATGTGTTGAGGGGAATAACTTATAATGGACTCAATGAAATAATGAATCTTGTGATTATGAATGTTTCAGCACATACCTAAAATTTGTGTTGAATCAAAAATTAATTTTTGTTGATTTTATTTTAGGCATAGAATTATAGGATTAACATAGACACAATGAAGCAACATTTAGAAAGATTATTATAGTTTAATTGAAAGAAAAAGAGAATATTATACAGTTTATAGTTATCACTTTGCTATAACCTATGTAGTTTATTTCTAATTAGTTGTGTAATTTAGGGCACAACATTTAATAGTCTGGAATTCAGTTTCCACATCTCTTTTCTCACTTTCTTTTAGTTACCTTTATCATTAGATTGTGAACTTTTTGAGATTAAGAGCAGTCTTTTGCTTTATTTTGTATCCTAAGCCTTTAGTATAGTGCCTGCCACATAGTAGGAGTACATAGTAGGTACTCAATAAATATTCATTGAATGAATAAATTATTTGTGTATACACTTTCTTCACATCTAATGATAATATCTCAAACCTTCCCATCTTAAAAAAATCTTTACTTACAGTCAGGCAAGATGGTGGAACAGCAGAACAAAATGAATTCCACCACTACATCATTCAGTTTATTAGAGAATTGAAAATTAAACCAACCCTGAAGTATCACCTCACACCTCTCAGATTGGCTGAGATGACAGGAAAAGGTAGTGATGAATGTGGGAGGGATGTGGGAAAACTGGGATATTAATGCAAAACCAAAACATCTAAATATACATGCATACATATATACATATATTACATATATACATATATATAGATATAGATATAGATATATACATATCCTTCCTTTGCTGAATTTCTTTTAGTTATCACCTTGAATTTCTTTCATAACTTGTTTACCCATTCATTATGGATAGCCTCCTAGTTTCCAACACTTCTCCATCTTCCAAAATGATGCCACAAATATTTTTATCTGATCTTATGGTCAGAAAAAATGCATTTAATTGTAGTGTCTGGACTAGTTTTCTAGAGGATCTCTGGACATGCCTTGGGCTTAGATGGAGAAGTGATGAGGGCAGTAGAGTCACCATGAGGATAGTCAAAGATGGAGTTTGGAGTTTGAAGTCTGAGACTGAGCTCAATCACTCACTCACTCACTTTCTTCCACTCTTATTCTCACTGTCTCCAGTGCTCTCAGCTCTTAAATACCTTAGTAAAATTACATCACTACAGCACACTGAGCATATGCCACCTGTAGAATCATTACATCACCCTACTAAGTATATATGAACTGGAGAACCATTATCTTATCATCAGTCACACTCAGTAAATACGATGCTATAAATATCTTTGCTTCAAGTATACTTTTCTCAGAGTTCCCTAATATCTGCAGTCTTCTACATCTCCCACTTTCTTTTGTTTTAGAACACAGGATGTCATGCCCTCCCTGATTTCTCAGGAAGGGAGGTGAGAACATCAAAAGGAGGTGATCAAGGCCTCCCTGACTTCTTGGGAAGGGAGATAAGCACCAAAGAGAAATGAGGAGCCAAACCAGATATTGTTAGCAGGTTTCCTCTGGGCTAAAGGGCCTTATTTGAAACAGGTATACATAAATCCATCAGCATGGGAGGTATTACAAAAGCACATAGTAATATAACACAGGCTAATAGTGATGTAACAAACAACATGAATCAACACAAGGAATTATACGTGTCCATAAGTCCTAGAAAGAGGGCGTATAAATAACAATCACACTTATACCTCCTTCAGCAACCAAGAGACAGTCCAAAACCAATTATCCATTACTTCATGAATCAGGGAATCCAATTATCCCTGCAGATTTTGAAGTCCTGTAGTAGTCTCCTCAACAATTTTTGATGTTAACTGTCATGCTTTTTCAGTGGCACATGTAGTCAGAAATGGAACCACTAGATGTTTCTTGGGTCTTTCCTTTGTTTCAAGGGTCTTCTCCTTTTCTGTCTCTCTCAGATGGGCAAGGCAAATACAGATTGTTGGCACCCATCTGATTCCTTCTCCATCTATAGAGATGCAAGCAAACCCTCTACCCCAAGCAGTTAACCTATCTGGTCCCTTCCATTCACCACTTCACATCACCTGGTGATTATCTAAAGATAGTGATGCTACCTACACTGGACACTACCCTCCCAGTGGGTTATAAAACCTGTCTGCCAGAGCCAATGCATCTTTATCAAAAATTAAAAAAAAAAAACAATAGTGTAAAGAGCTCAATTTAAAAGTTCTCTAGGGTTACCTGTGGCTCCCCTTTTCTTTTGTTTTTGGAGGAGTATCTTGATGTCTCTGTTTCTCCTTTCTACTATTGTCTGTCCTTGAGATTAAAAGGTATACCAGTGATGTGTAAAATCTGATACTGTGCAAATGTTTAGAAGTATATGCAGGTCCATTATCTATTTTTATTGCTTGTGGCACACCCATAATTGCAAAAGTTAGTATAAGGAATTCAGTGATCACTGGGGCTATCTCTTTTGCTTTTGGTATTTCAAAAGTAAATCCTGTAAAGGTGTCTGCTACAACATGGATAAAAGACAGATGATCAAAAGATTTATGTTGGGTCATATCCATTTGCCAAATTTCACTGGATCTCAAACCATGAGGGTTCTTCCCTGGAGGGAGTGTAGGACTGTAGAAAGGAAGGCAAGCTGTACAGGCTTTTACTATGCTCCTAGCTTCATCTTTTGTTGTCCCAAATTGCAAATGTCATCTGGAGTCTGAAGTCTGAGATTGAGCTCCAGCACACAAATACACTCTCACTCACTCTTTTCCATTCTCACTCTCACTGTCTCCAGTCTTCTCAGCCTTTAAATACCTTAGTACAATTACATTACTACAACACACTGAGGATTTGCCAACTGCAGAACCATTACATCACCATACTAAGTACTAAGTATATGTGAACTAAAGAACTATTATCTCATCATTTACACTGAGTAAACACCCTCCTGTAAGCATTTTTGCTTCAAGTATACTTTTCTCAGAGTTCCCCAATATCTGCGGTCCTCTACATTTAATATTTCTGCTTTAATGCAATTGTGATTTACTTTTTTTGATGCTTGAATACATGGTTAAGTTTTGTGAATATTTCAAAAGGGTTAAGTGTCTCACACTGTCTTTTGGCATGTAATTTCTACTTTTATTACATCTCTCTTAAAGTTTTCTATTTCTAAAGCCAAGTTCCAGATTCAGGCCTTAATCACTTAAGACCTGGGCTATTAAAGTAACCTGCTGGCCTCTCTTCTTCAACTTTCCTTTTATTCAAATTTATTCTTTAGTGAGGTATCTAAATAAATTTTCTTAATCATTTCTATAACCAAAAGAACCCTACATTTAGTCCATTTGAATGGTTTCCTATTATCCACAGGCTCAAATATTAAATTATATGTTTGACTTTTAAAACTTTTACAATTCCTCCCTTTATATCTTTCACTCTTCTTAGATTTTTCTCTTTCCACACACTTTACAATCCTGCTGGGGGATTATAGTGTATAATAAGATCAATGAGACAACATATTCATATTTCACCAAAGAAAACTAATTTAATATTAGACTGATTTAAAGGGCATAATATCCAGGATAAAGCATCAATATGTAAGTACTAGTGTTTTCTATTATAATTAGCCTCTATTTGAACAATTATGTTTAGTGATAAATATTTCATGAAGGGCATTGATAATACCTTCAGTGGAAGATGACTATAATAGATAAAGAACTTTGGGTATCATATGAAGATTACTTGAGGGAAATTTGTATTTTTAGCTTGAAGATGAAAAGACTTAGGGAATTTTACCTATTTTCAATAATGTAAGGTACACCCAGGAGGGAAAAATAATTTTTCTAAATAGCCATAGAAGACAGAAACATAAGGCATGGATAGAACTTATAGAAACAAATTTAAATTTAATATAGAGTATATTGCAGAACAATTAGAGTTCTCTGAAAATTTAATGCGAAAATATTGTAATAGATTTTTCTACACTAGAAGTCTTCAAGTATAATATGAGTAACTTCCTACTCGTTATATTAGACAAGGGATTCTGTGACTTTTAGAAGAGAGAATCTGGTTGGGAAATGGAACACTCTTCCTTTAGTACATATTCACCTAGCAGAGCAATTATCATGGAAAACTATAGAGCTTAATCTCTAATGGAAGTTCATCAAAAGGATAAAAAATAAAATAAAAAATTAATATAAACGTGGCAATGTTAAATCCTTATTGGTCAGATGGTAGAACTTCACTAAAACTTCACTAAAGTGAAACATATCACTAAACATATCACTAAACTATCACTATCACATATCACTAAAAAAAGTGATTAGATTCAGAATCATGGAGTATCAAAGGTGTTTGTTTATTTTAAGTAGAACTTCTAAGTTTTCCTTTGCAAGCTTACCCTGCTATCAAAAGATTTCATAAATCTTCTGACAATAAATGAGATTAAATGTGATGGTATACATCTTGTCACAAGGGGAGACAGACATTTACTTAAATATAGGAGTTCAGAGCCGAGGAAGGACTAAAGTCAATCAAATGTCTCATTATATTTAGCACCCATCTAAAAAGAAACAACTTTGCTTTGATAAGAAAAACAAAAATTAGTTTCTGAGTTGAGCAGTATAGATATAGACCACTTGAGTAATTTATCAATACTTACTGGGTAACTGAGTAAGATAAGGATAAAAATCTCAAAAAATGAACAAATGAAAAAATTAATAGGTTATAATTACACTGTATTTTACTATACATTTCTCTTATTTTTCTAGCCTTGTTATGTTATTATTATGTATTATCTCCCTGAAACAGCTTTTGATAGAGTCATTTCAATTCTAAGTGTCATCATGGTTACAAAATGCCTTCCTTCCAACTTCACTAAAAATAATCCTCCAACATTAGTTCAAAATTGCTATATTTATCTCAAGATATCATTTCCTACCCTTTTCTGTTAATGGTTAGTTTTTATCAGTTCCATCCATTGCAAGAACCTGTACAGTACTAGTTCAATAAGAATAAGTTATATTGATTATAGGATCATGGGATTATAGATTTAGAATTAGAAAACCCCTTATAGATCATCTATTCCAATTACCTAATTGTGTAAGGAGAAAATTAAGACTCATTGAGATTAGATGAGTTATCCAATGTCACATAAATATTAATATATTGGAAAACTATCATTTAAATTCAGATCATCAGACTCTAAATCTCTACTTATCTAGTAGATTGCTTCTTATCTAGTCCAGAAACATTTCATCAAAATATACTAAGAAAATAGGAAACAGTACTACTGAGTAGTGTTTGTTCTATAATGACTCCCATTTTACAAATCTAAATAATAAAAGTGAATCCAGGAAAGTGATTCTACATTGTATATCACTAGCTGAACAGTTTAAATGAAGCTAATTAAAATCCTGTCCCATTTTCACAGTAGGAAATAATTTCAGTCAAGTCTCTTAATGATTATTTCAGAAACTATTTAAAATGTAATGCTGATAAAATAAAAAAAGGACCTGTCAAGTTCTCATATCAGCATAAATGCATGCCTTTAATGCATAGCTAAATAAACATAATCTTGACATTTTCACAAAAGTAATATTCCATCTGTATATATTTCTATTTTATTTATATGTAAATATGAATTAAATTGCTTTTTAGACTTATTATTGTAATTGTAAAAGGGCTTAAGAATTAGTGGGGTTCCACTCTATTTCACATTTGTACTGTATCTCTCCATTTTGTCTATAACATCTTTCCCTAAATAAATCTATTCTTTGACAAAAAATAAATGGGGTTTTGTTTTTGGTCATGGTGGTTTTCAGCCACTTAGTCTTACCTGATTCTTGTGAAGCCATAGACAATAGCATGTCAGATCCTTCCACTATCTCTCAAAGTCTGAACAAATCTGTATTCATTGCTTTCATGATACTATCTATCCATCTCATCCTCTACTATCTTCTTTTTCGTTTAGTACTCAATCTTTTCCAATATCAGGGTCATTTTTAATGAGTTTCATCTTCACATTATGTGACCATAGTATTTAAGTTTCTGCTTTAGTAGTTGACCTTTCAGTAAATATTATGAAATAATTTCTTTAAGTATTGACTAATTTGATCTCCTTGCTCTCCAAGATACTCTCAGATGTTATCTCCAGCATCACAATTCAAAAGTAGTTTATTCTATGGTGCTCAACTTTCCATAGGGAGCAACTCTCACAGGCATACATTACTACTGGAAAAACCATAGTTTCTATTACAAGAACCTTTGACATAAAGATAATGTCTCTTTTTTTTTATTATTATGTTATCCAGATTTGCCAAAGCTTTCTTTCCAAAGAGAAAGGGTTTTTTAATGTCATGGCTGTAGTGTCTTCTGTACTAATGGTTCATAACAGAGCTTTAATTACTTATAACCATTAACCTACATTCAAGCAAAATAATCATCTAGTGAAGCCTGAAAAAGCATGCTTTATTCCTTACCTACTCTCTACAATCCTTTACTATTAAACAGGAAATATTATTTAACATTAAATTCTCTGAAATAACCATTGGTCATTGAAATGATCAGAATTCTGAAAGTTTCTGATGTTCTTTTCCTTTAAAGTACTCTTTGTTGTTGAATTGTTTGAGTCTGGGGGGTGGATCTAAGATGGTGGAGAGACACATGTTTTTTTTCTGACCTTCTCTTAAAACCCTCATACTAATTACCAAATCCAGCCTTTGAATTAGCTGTGGACTGGCAGAATCCAAGAATATTGGAAGTATAAAAAATTACCAGCAGAAGATAATTTTGAAGATTGCCAGAAAAGGTCTGTTTTGATCAAGCACAGAGGGAGGCAAGCCAAGTGCAAGCAGGCCAAGCACAGATGGCAGTGCCGGGAGCACAAACCCAGGGTGCTGTGGGCTATACACAGTAGAGAATTTACAAGGAGGAATCTGCATCAGTGTTGGCTACTTTGTCCTGGTTGCAAGCCAGTAAATCAGCAGAGAAGTTATAAAACATACAACACAAACTAAAAAGAGAAATAGTGAGCCCCAAAATGCCAGAATATCACGGGACCTGGCCACACCCATCCAGCCCTAGGAGTGAGTAAGCACAGAGTAAGTGCAGCCACTGCTGTTTGTACAGGAAGCCACTGTCATCTGAACAGGAAGCTTGGACAACCTTTCTTGCCCTAAAAGCATATCTTAAAAAAATGAATAAAAAAGCAAAGAGAACTCTGAATATAGATAGCTTTTATGGTGAAAGAGAAAAAAAATATTTCAGATCCTGAGAAGACTAAAAGTGGATCATCTGCAGATGAAGGCCCAAAGGGTGATATAAATTGGTCCCCATCACACAAGGTTGTACTAGAAGAAATTATAAAAGATCTTAAAAGAGAGCTGAAATAAAAATGGGGAAAAGAAATGAGAACTTTACAAGAGGGTCTGAAAAAGAAAGCACAGAAATTATCTGAAGAAAATTCACTACAAAATAGACAGTGAAATGGAAGCATAAAACTCTTTAAAAATAGAGCTGACAAAATGGAAAAAGAAAATAACTCCCTGAAAAAACAGAATTTGTGAAATGGTAAAAGAAAATAACTCCTTAGAAACAGAATTTATGAAATGGGGAAACAATCAATAGACCAAACAACTCATTTAAAATTCCACTGGACAAATACAAAAAGAAGGAAAAAAGTAAATGAAGAAAACAATTCACTAAAAAAAAAAAAAAAAAAAAAAAACTGAACAAATGGAAATGAATGACTCAAGGAGACATCAAGCAAAACCAAAAAAAATGAAAACAAATAGAAAACAAATGAAAAATACCTACTTGGGCAAACAACTGACCTAGAAAATAGATCTAGGACAGACAATCTAAGAATTATTTGACTTCCTGGAAACCATGATGAAAAAAAAAGCCTCGACACCATTTTCCTGGAAATCATCAAAGAGAACTCCCCATTTGTCATAGAATGAGAAGGTAAAATAGTCAATAAAAGAAATCACCAATCACCTCCTCCTGAAAAAGACCAAAATTAATACTCCAATGAATATCATGACTAAATTTCAGAACTATTGGACCAAGAAAAAAATATTACAGGAAGGCAGGAAAAAAAAATCAATTCAAATACCGAGGAGCCACAATAAGGATTACCCAGGACCTAGTAGCTTGCACCTTAAAGGTGCAAAGGGCCTGGAATCTGATATTCCCAGCAAAGGAACTTGGAATGCATCCAAGAACAAACATCCAACTAAACTGAGAATTTTCTTCCAGGGAAGAAGAAGGGAATTCAATGAAACAGGTGAATTCCATTTATTTCTGATGGAAAGACCAGAGCTAAACAAAAAATAAAATTGATCTCCAAATATAAAACTCAGGAGAAACATAAATAAGTAAAAAAGAAAAGAACTCTTGAGAACTGTGTTTCTGTTATGGGAATACATAGAGAGTGCATGTATAATTTGATTTTACTGTTATAATATAAAAAAAGAAACTAGAGATGGAAAGGGGATTGTACTACAAAAAGGGAAAAGTAGAGGTAAAAAGAGGGAAATTACATCTCATGAAGAGGCAAAGGAAACCTATTATATTTGAGGGAAAGAAGAGAGGATAATAAACATTGTGTGAATCTTATTCTCATCAGATTTGGCTCAAAGAGAAAATATTAGACATATTTGGTTTCACAGAGAAACTTCTCTCATATTATGTGGGAGGGGAAAGGAAAAAAGCAAGAGGTAGGGTAAATAGAAGGGAAAACAGAAATACTAGGAGAAACATATAAGAAGGGGAAAGGAACTCTAAAGGTGGAGGGCTACTTGAGGCAAGTGGTGCTCATAAATAAAATAATGGGGAGGAGGGAGAGGGGAAAAGGAAAGAGAAAATGATAATCTGGGGACAATAAGATAGCAGGAAATACAGAATTAGTAGTAAATGTGAAGGGGGTGAACTCTCTCATAAAGCGTAAGGACATAGCAGATTGGATTAAAAGCCAGAATCCTACAGTATGTTGTTTACAAGAAACACATTTAACACAGAGCAATGCATACAGAGTAAAGTAAAAAGGCTGGAATGTTATGGGCCAGAACTCTGAACTTGAAACTAAAGATTCTTATAGGATTCTAAGTCAGTGGAATTGATAGAGACAATGATTATCTAGTTTAGCATGGTTCAGTATGAATGATTTAATCTTACAGCAAATAATGGTTTCCTAGTGAATTAATTAGCACCGGTCACAACACAGCTGTGCAGCAGCATTCTGCAGCAGGGGCTTGCATGAAGGCAGTCAAATATTTGCAAGGCAGGGGGGGACAGCCAGGGCAGCCTCTAATCTGCACAGTGCAGGGCTCAGCCTGGGGCAGTGGAATTTCTGCAGCTCAACTGTGCTTCCCAAGCAGATACACTTCCAGTGCTATGAGGGATAGGGCAACGGTTAATACGCAAAGCTGGCTTGTGGGGGAGGGGAGGCAGTGACACTTTAGCTGTAGAGCCTCTACCCCCAAGGCGGTTGCTAATCTTCACAGCAGGAGCTTCTTGCAGGGCACTTCTACAGCTTGGTCCTGGGACCAGGCCTGAGTCACTTCTGGTGTGGAGCTTTTTCCAGAGCAACCCTGCAGTTCAGCCACTCTTTGGAGCCCATTGGCAGGATAGCTACTGTCCATATACCTATCCCTGCTCTGCAGAGGAAACTGATAACCTCCTTGCCCTGAAGACAGACCCTACAGGCTTTTTAAAAAATGAGCAAAAAAATTAAAAAGACGATCAATAGCTTCTATACAAAAAGAGAGCAGGTTTTCAACCCCAAGGAGACTAATAGCAGACAGTCTCCAGACAATACCCAAAGAGGGATGTAACATGTACCTCATCACACGAGGCTCTCCTGGAAGAAACTATTAAAAATCTTAAAATAGAGCTAGAAGAAAAAGGGGGAAAGGAAAGAGATTATATGCCAGAGAGTAACAACTTCCTGAAATGTGAATTGGAAAAGGTAAAGAATTCCCAGGAAAGTAGGACTGGTGAATTGGAAAAGATAAAGAATTCCCAAGCAAGTAGGATTTCTAAATTGGAAAAAGAAAATAACTCAGTAAAAAAAAAATAGTGAAATGGAAAAAAATTCCATAGAGCAAAATAACTCATTTAAAAACTCGATTGGACATATACAAAAAAAAGTAAAAACAAAAAGTTAATGAAGAAAATAACTCATTAAAAATTAGTACTGAACAAATAGAAACAAATGATTCATTGAGTCAAGCAAAACCAAAAAAAAAAAAAATGAAAAATTAGAAAAAAAAATTAAATATATATTTGGAAAAACGGACCTAGAAAATAGATCTAGGAGAGATAATCTCATGATTATTGGATTTCCCAAAAATCAAGATGAAAAAAGAGCCTAAATATTATTTTACAAGAAATCATCAAAGAGAAATGCCCAGATGTAATAAAATGAAAAGGTAAAATAGGCCTTGAAATAATTCATCAAACACCTTCTGAAAAAGACCCTAAAGTAAAAACTCCAAGGAATATTGTGACTAAATTTCAGAACTATCAAACTAAGGGAAAAAATAATATAAGCAGTCAGAAAAATAAAAAATCAAATACTGACGTGCCACAAGAAGGATCACTCAAGTTCTAGCTGCTTCCAAATTAAAAGATCGAAGGGCCTGGAATCTAATATTCTGAAAGGGAAAAGAACTTGGAATGCAGCTAAACGATGCTAAATGAAACAGATGAATTCCATTTGTTTCTAAGGAAAAAACCAGAACTAAACAAAAAATCTGATCTCTAACCATAGGACTCAAGAGAAGCAGAAAAAGGTAAAAAGAACTCTTGAGAACTGTATTTCTGATGTGGATATACATACGGAGTACATGTATAATTTGATTTTACTGATATAACATAAAAAAGGTAAGTAGAAGTGGAAAGGGGATAGTGTCAAAAAAAAAGGAAAAGGGGAGATTAAAAGAAAGGGAAACTACATCCCACGAAGAGGCAAAGAAAACCTGAGGGAAATTAGAGAGGGGGAAGAACATTGTGTGAATCTTACTTTCATCAGAGTTGGTTCAAAGAGAAAATAATTGACATATTTGTTTTACAAAGAAACTTCTCTCACATCATTAAAAAGTGGGAGAGGAAAAGGGAAGAGAAAAAGAGTAATAAGGGAAGAGTACAAGAAAGGGGAAGGGATTCATAGGGGGTGGGAGGGAACCTAAAGAGGGAGAGCTGTATGCCGCAACTGGTGCCCATAAATTTAATACCAGGAAAGGGGATAAAAGGGGGCAAGAAAAAGAAAAGCATAATCTGTGGATAACAAGATGGCATGAAATACAGAATTAGTAATTTTAACCATAAATGTTAATAGGATGAACTCGCCCATAAAACAGAGCCAGATAGCAGACTGGATTAAAAGTCAGAAACCTACAATATGCTGTTACAGGAAACACATTTAAAGCAGGGAAATACATACAGAGTAAAGGTAAAATGGTGGAGCCTTCAGTTGAAGTAAAAAAAGCAGGAGTAGCCATCCTTACCTCAGATCAAGCATAAGCAAAAACTGATCTAATTAAAAGGAATAAGGAAGGAAACTATATCTTGCTAAAGGGTGGCATAGACAATGAAGCGATAGCAATACTAAACATATAGGCACCAAGTGGTATAGCATCTAAATTTCTAAAGGAGAAGTTAAGAGAGTTGCAAGAAGAAATAGACAGCAAAACTTTAATAGTGGATGATCTCAACCTTGCACTCTCAGAATTAGATAAATCAAACCACAAAACAAATAAGAAAGAAATTAAAGATGTAAGTAGAATATTAGAAAAATTAGGTATGATAGATCTTTGGAGAAAACTGAATGGTGACAGAAAGGTGTATACTTTCTTCTCAGCAGTTCATGGACCCTGTACAAAAATTGACCATATATTAGGACATAAAGGCCTTAAAATTAAATGCAGGAAGGCAGAAATAGTAAATGACTTATTTTCAGACCATGATGCAATAAAAACTACATTCAACAAAAAGTTAAGGGTAAATAGACCAAAAAGTAATTGGAAATTAAATAATCTCATCCTAACAAATGATTGGGTAAGACAGCAAATTATAGACACAATTAATAATTTACCTCAAGATAATGACAATGATGAGACATCATACCAAAACTTGTGGGATGCAACCAAAGCAGTAATAAGAAGAAATATTATATCTTTAGAGGCTTACTTGAATAAAATAGAGAAAGATAAGATCAATTAATTGGGCTTGCAACATAAAAAGCTAGAAAAAGACCAAATTAAAAACCCCCAATCAAATACTAAACTTGAAATTCTAAAATTAAAAGGAGAGTAACAATATTGCCAGTAAAAAAAAAAAAAAAAAAAAAAAAAAAAAAAAAAAAAAAAAAAAAAAAAAAAAAAAAAAAAAAAAACTATTGAATAATAAATACAACTAAACTTTGGTTTTACGAAAAAAATGATAAAATAAACAAACATTTGGTAAATCTGATTAGAAAAAGGAAAGAGTATAATCAAATTGTTAGTCTTAAAAATGAAAAGTGAGAACTTTCCATCAATGAAGAGGAAATTAGAGCAATAACTAGGAGTTACTTTACCAAACTTTATGCCGAAAATTGTATTAACCTAATTGAAATGGATGAATACCTTCAAAAATATATGCTGCCCACATAACCAGAAGAGAAAGTAATTTGCTTAAATATCCCCATTTTAGAAAAAGAAATAGAACAAGTTATTAATCAGGTCCCTAAGAAAAAATCCCTTGGACAAGATGGATTTGCATGTGAATGACCATTTCTCTTCTTTCAAATAAGTCTTTCAAATTCAAATAGGTGAATTACCTATTCTATTCTAAATGTTTAAGAATAATTTAAGAATTTAATCCCTGCAGTTCAGCAGCTCTTTGCAGCCCATTGGAAGGATAGCTACTGTCCATATACCTATCCCTGCTCTGCAGGGATTTAAAGAATAATCAACTCCAGTGTTGTATAAATTATTTGAAAAAATAGGGAATAAAGGACTCCAGCCAAATTTTTTTTTATGACACAGACATGGTACTGATACCTAATCAGATAGTTTGAAAACAGAGAAAGAAAATTATAGACCAATCTCCCTAATGAGTAATGATGCTAAAATCTTAAATAAAATATTAGTAAAATGATTACAAAAAATCATCCCCATGGTAGTACACCATGATCAAGTAGGATTTGTACCAGGAATGCAGGGCTGGTTCAATATTAGGAAAAATATTAGTATATTTGACTATATCAATAACCAAATTAACAAAAACCATATGATCATCTCAATAGATGCAGAGAAAGCATTTGATAAAATCCAACATCCATTCCTATTAAAAACACATGAGAGTAGAGGAATAAATGGACTTTTCCTTAAAATATTTAAAACCATCAGTAAGATTCATAAGTTATGGGGATAAACTGGAACCATTCCCAGTAAGATCAGGAGTGAAACAAGGTTGCCCCCTATCACCATTACTATTCAATATTGTATTCAAAATGCTAACTTCAGCAATAAGAGTTGAGAAAGAGATTAAAGGAATTAGAGTAGGTAATGAGGAATCCATATTATCACTCTTTGCAGATGATATGATGGTATGCTTAGAGAACCGCAGAGATTCTACTGAAAAGCTATTAGAAATAATCCACAACTTTAGCAAAGTTGCAGGATACAAAATAAATCCACATAAATCCTCAGCATTTTTATACATTACAAACAAAATACAAAAGCAAGCGATGAGAAATTCCATTTAAAGTAACTACCAATAGTATAAAATATTTAGGAATTTATCTGCAAGGGAAAACCAGGAACTATATGAGCAAAACCACAAAACACTTTCCACAAAAGTAAAGTTAGATTTAACCAACTGGAAAAAAATATTAAATGCTCTTGGATAGGGCAAGCAAATATAATACAGATGAAAACACTACCTAAACTAATCTATGACAATTAGAAAAATAACAACAAAGTTCATATGGAAAAAGAAAAGGTCAACAATTTTAAGGGAATTAATGAAAAAAAAAATCAAATGAAGGTGGCCTAGATGTACCAGATCTAAAATTATATTATAAAGCAGCAGTTACCAAAACCATTTGGTATTGGCCAAAAAAATAGATTAGTTAATCAGTGGAATAGATTAGGTTCATAGGATAAAACAGTCAATAACTTTAAAATTCTACTGTTTGACAAACCCAAAGACCCCACTTTTTGGAATAAGAACTCACTTGTTTTCCAAAAATGCTGGGAAAATTGGAAATTAGTATGGGAGAAACTAACATTGATCCATACTTAACACCATACACCAAGATAAGGTGAAAATGGGTTCATGATCTAGGCATAAAACATGAGATTATCAATAAATTAGAAGAACATAGGATGGTTTATCTCTCAGACCTGTGGAAGAGGAAGGAATTTATGACCAAAGAAAAACTAGAGATCATTATTGATAAGAAAATAAAAAATTTTGATTATATTAAATTGAAAATTTTTGTACAAACAAAACTAATGCAGACAAGATTAGAAGTGAAACAATAAACTGGGAAAACATTTTTACAGTGAAAGGTTCTGATAAAGGCCTCATTTCCAAAATATATAGAGAATTTACTCTAATTTATAAGAAATCAAGCCATTCTACAATTGATAAATGGTCAAAGGATATGAACAGACAATTCTCAGATTGAAACTATTTCTAGCCATATGAAAAGATGTTCCAAGTCATTATTAATCAGAGAAATGAAAATTAAAACAACTCTAAGATACCACTTGGCTTGAATGACAGAGAAAGATAATGCTGAATGCTGGAGGGGATGTGGGAAAACAGGAACACTAATACATTGTTGATAGAATTGTGAATACATCCAACCATTCTGGAGAGCAATTTGGAACTATGATCAAAAAGTTATCAAACTGTGCATACCCTTTGATCCAGCAGTGGTACTACTGGGCTTACATCCCAAAGAGATCTTAAAGAAGGGAAAGGGACCTGTATGTGCAAGAATGTTTGTGGCAGCCCTCTTTGTAGAGGCCAGAAACTGGAAACTGAGTAGATACCCATCAATTGGAGAATGGCTGAATAAAATGTGGTATATGGATATTATGGAATATTATTGTTCGGTAAGAATTGACCAACAGGATGATTTCAGAAAGGCCTGGAGAGACTTACATGAACTGATGCTGAGTGAAACAAGCGGGGCCAGGAGATCATTATATACTTCAACAGCAATCTTATATGATGATCAGTTCTGATGGACCTGGACATCTTCAGCAATGAGATTAACCAAATCAGTTCCAATGGAGCAGTAATGAACTGAACCAGCTATACCCAGCAAAAGAACTCTGGGATATGACTAACACCCATTACATACAATTCCCAATCCCTATATTTTTGCCCACCTGCATTTTTGATTTCCTTCACGGGCTAATTGTACAATATTTCAGAGTCTGATTCTTTTTGTACAGCAAAATAATGATTTGGACATGTATACTTGTTTTGTATTTAATTTATACTTTAACATATTTAACATGTATTGGTCATCCTGTCATCTAGGGGAGATGGTGGGAGGAAGGAGGGGAAAAATTGGAATGAAAGGTTTGGCAATTCTCAATGTTGTAAATTTACCTATGTATATAACTTGTAAATAAAAAGCTATTCAAAATATTAAACACACACAAAAAAAAGATTGATTTGCTTAGTTTCCAATTAATCCTTGGTCTATTTTTTCTTGGCCCTTTATTACATGTAATTTTATCATATCCTACTCTGAAAAATCATGTGCTTAATATTTCTACCCTTATGCATTTGATTGTGAGGTTTTTAATGACCTACTATATTGAATTTTTTGATTTAGGTGCTATGTACATCTGAGGGGGAAAATACAAATTCATTTTTATCTCCATTTAATTTTTTTCTGACATATATATATATATATATATATATTTCTAAAATTCTATTCTCCTATTTAATTTCATTTTTTAAATTTTATGCTTAGATTAATTTGGTTTTGGGAGAGACAGACTGAGATACTCCTGTAGTATAATTTTATATAAATATAGACATTTCTTCTTGTAAGTCACTTAACTTTTCCTTTAAGAATTTGGGTATTACACCACTTGATGCATAGATAATTAGTATTGACATTATTTCATTGCCTATCTTATATTTTAACAAGATGTCATTTCCTTCTTTATGCTTTTAATTATATTTATTTTTTGCTTTGTCTGAAATCAGGATTGTTTTCCCTATCTTTTTTTTTTCTTCTTTACCTGAAGCATAATATATTCTGTTTCAGCCTTTTACCTTTATTATAAGTTTATCTCTTGGCTTCAAATGTGTTTATTGTAAACAACATTGTAGAATTCTGGTTTTCAATTTGCTCTGCTATCTGCTTTGGTATTATGCGATAGTTCATCTCATTCACATTCACAGTTATGATTATTATATATTTCCCTCTATCATATTTTCCCCTTGTTTATACTATTTTTTTCTGTCTTTCCTCAACAACATTATGCTTCTTCCCTCACCTCCTTCTATCAGCCCTCGCTTCAATCTGCTTTACCCATATACATTTCCCTCTTCTTCTCCTACTCATCAATAAGGTGAAATAAATGTGTTTATGCAATCAAGTCTATTTGTTGTTTCTTCTTTGAGCCAAATCTAATGAAAGTGAAATTCAAACAAGGAACATTCCCTCCCTTCTTTTTTTTTTTAACTGAAATAAGTCTTTTATATTTCTTCATATAACATAATTTAACTTATTCTGCCTCTTCTCCTAGTAATATCCTTTTTAACTCCTTATTTTTATATTATAGCATAAAATTAAAATCATACCTACACTGTATAACTATGTATGCCCCTTTCTAGCTTTCAAATATGATACAGTTCTCAAGAATAATAAATACTATCTTCCCATGCCCATATACAGATAGAATCATCTTAACATAATTGAATAGCTGCTTTTTTCTATCCTGTTTTTTTTTTTTTCTTTTCTTTTGAGTCTTTTGTTAAAAGTTTGGATTTTATGCTCAGCTTTGGTATTTTCATATGAAAATATTGAAAATTTCCTTTTTCATTGAATGTCCATCTTTTCTTCAGGAAAAAAAAAATATGTTCAGCTTTTGCTAGGTGATTGATTATTGTTTTTCATGAAGCTCCTTGTCCTTCTGAAATATCAAACTTCATGCTTTCTTATCCTTAGTTAGAAGCTAGAATCCTAAGTAGTCTTGACTGTGGTTTATTGGCCACATTTGAATTGTTTGTTTGTTTGTTTGTTTGTGTGTGTGTGTGTGTGTGTGTGCTTATTTTCTGGTTGCTTGCAGCATTTTTTTCCTTGACCTGACAATTCTGGCATTTGCCTGCAATATTCCTTAGAGTTTTCATTTTGGAATCTCAGGAAGTGATTTCTTTCTATTACTATTTTGTCTTCTTAGTTTATCAGGCCAAGTTTTCATGAGGATTTTTCAATAGATGTTGTCCAAGCTCTTTTTTTTGATCATGGCTTTCAGTTAGTCTAATAATTCTTAATTTCTCTCTCCTGCATCTATTTTCCAAGTCTGTTGATTTTCCTAAGAAATATTTAATATTTCTTTCTACTTTTTTTCATTGTTTTGATTGATTCTTGATGTCTCATATCATTAGCTTCTACCTGTCCAGTTCTAATTTTTAATAAATTCTTTTCTTTAGTTACCTTTTTAACTTCCTTTTCCATTTGACCAATTGTACTCTTAAAGAAATTGTTTTCTTCAGTGAATTCCAACCAACTCTGCCTCCCGATTTTGCCAATTCTATTTTAAGATTTTTTTTTTCCATTTGACCAATTATATTTTTAAGGAGCTGTTTTCTTTAGTTTATTTTTATGCTTCCTTTCCAAAACTGTTGATTTTTTTCCACAGAATTGTTCTGCATAACTCTAATTTATTTTCCTATTTTACTTCTAACTCTCTGATTTAGAAAATCATTTTTGAAGTCTGTCAAGGGAAACTATTAAGTTTGAAGACAATTAATATTGCTCGTTGAGTTTTCATATGTTGGCATTTTGTCACTGCCATCCTTTCCTGAGTTTATGTTCTCATCTTCCCTGTTAACATAGTTGCTTTCTATTTTTGTTGTTTTAATTTGCAACAATTTTTTGTTGTTTTAGTTATATTTAAAGTTGAGTTCTTCTTCCAGGGTACAGAGGACAGGTTTTCTACACCATGGAGGCCTTGAATCTGGCTTTCCACCCTGGGGATGAAGCTGTTGCTGACTTGTCCACTATAATGGGTTGGTCTAACCTAAAGACACCTATTGTACTAGTGTTTTGAGGTTCACAATTTGCCTTCTGAATTGGGCCTGGAGGCCTCACAACTGGACTACAATGCCACTGGACTGATAAGCGAGGACTTAAATGTCTCAGCTAACGATCTGTGCTGTGGCTAAGAGCTTTATGCTAGATTTCCTGAATTATCCCTCTATTAAACAATTCTTTCCTTTTTGCCAAGTGAGACAAAACTTTCTTGAAGTCCTTCTAATATATTGTAACTTTAAAAAATTGGAAAATAAGGGGAAAATGTTTCACTCCCATCTTTTTGAGTCTTTTGACACTCTGGAATCCCTTTAAAAACTTAATTTTGCACTGTTTCCAAGGAAAACTAGACCGAGTTAAAGCACCTTCCTGGCTTTTTCCTGCCATGTAGGCTCTTCCTTTTGAAATTCTTTATGTTTTAAAACAAAAATTCCTATTATATGCAAATTTAGCTACATTTTTTCCCAATTACATTGAGCAGTAGCAATCTCCTTTAGTGCTAAAGTGGTATATTTCATGTATAAATATCTAATTTTACTATGATATTTAGGGTTTTCTTTTCAACCTGCTCTGTATAATTTGATAACAAAAATATTCTTGAGCACTTCTTTATTAATTTCCACATCAGTCTTTCCAGAGGATTTAAGATTAACTGAATCATTTTTTCTTTTCAAATCCTTCTTTTCAATCCATCTCATATCCATCACCAAAACCAACACTGAAATATAAAAATGTACTATTTATTAACACTATGAATTTTTGTGGGTAGAGAAAAGCATTTTGAAGCTTTTATCATTTTTACATAGCTTCCTACATTTAAATAAGAATAGTAGTGTGAAGGAAATGAAGGAAAGGGAGGAGTACTAAGACTTGTTACTTTAAAACTGATAATGGCTACCATTTAGATAGATGAGCAGAAAACTGTCGTGGATTATTTTTATTTGTTTACACAAGATTAAGTCTTTATTTTCAGACAAATTCCTTTTTAGGGAATGGATATTACCTTGGAAATTATTTCTATGAACATTATTGTCATTTTTTAAATGAAGTTTGTGACATATTTGTGCTCATTTAATACACTTCTTGTCCCTTTTTCCATAGTCTAACAGTGTCTGCCATATCTGATATACTTAATAAGTCCTTCTTAAATTGTATGATTAGGTATTAATAAATATTTCAATTGGACAATTAAAACATTTTCTGTTATATTGCTGCTAAGGACTATAGTAAATGAATAGCCCTCATCATTCTTTTTTCATGTTTAAAAGAGATCCAAACCAAACAGATGTGAGGAATTGGCTCTTTCAGCATGAAAAATGTTGAAATAAGCTTAATTAGATTGAACAAATGCTCAAATGGCAATGCAATCAGCATGGTATAACCGAGAATATATCAAATATTTATGTATAGGATTTGTTTGAAATTATAACAAATATAGTTTTCATATGTATATAATTTACCACATATTAGACAGGTTGTCATAACATTATGGTAAGAGCCAAATGGAAAGAAATTATTTGTAGTTAATAAGTTAAAAACCTATTTGAATTACTTGTGTGCCTCTTCCAGATATGAATATAATACCAAATTACATTACATTTCTTCCAATGTCATGAAAAAATTAAAAATGTTTGCCAGATGCTTGCTTCTGATGTTTGTTTGTTTGTATTTTTTTCCTTCCATAGTTGCAAATAAGCATAACCTAATCTGCAAAAAAGGAATATGTGTGGACAAAATGGTCTTGTAGATAGGAACATCTAAACCCAAGCAAGAGTATAAATATGAATCAACTTATTCTTAATAAGTTTAATTTATTAAATTTATATTATTTTATCTTTTATTTTTAGTTTTGGAGATATCTGTGTTTATTCAAAAGGAAAGATGCAGATCAAATTTAATAGAAAAATAATTGAAACACCAAAGATTTTGAGAGCAAGAAAAAACGTTAGCTATAATATCAAAATATTTATGGATCACAGATTCAGAGATGGCTTCAAGGGCATTTATTTTCCTACCTCCCATTATTTTATAGCTATGAATGAGGAAGTCCAGAAAAGGTAATTGACTTAATCAAACTCATCTTCCTAGCTATTGATTCTTGACTAGCACAAAAATCAGAATCTTTGTTCAACATCAAAATACCTCTTAAATACCATGTTCCATGTTTGTTCCTTGTTTGAAGTTAAAATAATACATCTATTTATTTTGTTAATATTGAAGTTTAATTTAATTTTAATTATGAAATTAAGTTTGTAAAAGAAAAAGTTCATAATTTTAATAAAATTTAATTTATTACTTTTTAACTTGAATAATATTAAATGCTAAGATATTTGCTCTGATAAACCAGGGAGGTTGAAATGGAGAAAGAAAATTATAGACCAATCTCCCTAATGAATATTTATGTAAAAATCTTAAATAAAATATTTGAAAAAATATTACAGAAAATAATCCCCAGAATAATACACCATGATTTATAGTAGGATTTATACCAGGAATGCAGGGCTGTTTCAATATTAGGAAAACTATTAGCATAATTGATTATATCAATAACCAAATTAACAAAAACCATATGATCATCTCAATAGATGCAGAAAAAGCATTTGATAAAATCCAACATCCATTTCTATTAAAAACACTTGAGAGTAGAGGAATAAATGGACTTTTCCTTAAAGTAGTCAGGAGCATCTATTTAAAACCATCAGTAAGCTTCATAAGTAATGGGGATAAACTGGAGCATTCCCAGTAAGATCAAGAGTGAAACAAGGTTGCCCCTATCACCATTACTATTCAATATTGTATTAGAAATGCTAGCTTCAGCAATGAGTTGAGAAAGAGATTAAAGGAATTAGAGTAGGTAATGAGGAAACCAAATTATTACTCTTTGCAGATGATATGATGGTATACTTAGAGAATCCTAGAGATTCTATTAAAAAGGTATTACAAATAATCCACTTTAGCAAAGTTGCAAGGTACAAAATAAATCCACATAAATCCTCAGCATGTTTATATTTCACCAACAAAATCCAACAGCAAGAGATACAAAGAGAAATTCCATTCAAAAAAAACTCTTGATAGCATAAAATATTTTGTAATCTATCCACCAAAGAAAATTCAGGAATTATATGAGGAAAATCACAAAATACTTTCCACACAAATAAAGTCAGATCTAAACAACTGGAAAAATATTAAATGCTCTTGGATAGGTCAAGTGAATATAATAAAGATGGCAACACTACCTAATCTATTATTTCATGCTATACCAATCAGACTCCCAAGAAACTGTTTTAATGACCTAAAAAAATAACAACAAAATTCATATGGAAAAATAAAAGGTCAAGAATTTCAAGGGAATCTATCAAAATAAATCAAATGATGGTGGCCTAGCTGTACCTGATCTAAAATTATTTTATAAAGCAGAAGTCATCAAAACCATTTGATATTGGCTAAGAGATACATTAGTTGATCAGTGGAATAAGTTAGTTTCACAAGACAAAATAGTCAATAACCATAGCAATCTAGTGTTTGACAAACCCAAAGATCCCAACTTTGGGGATAAGAATTCATTATTTGATAAAAACTGCTATGAAAACTGGAAATTAGTATGGGAGAAATTAGGCATGGACCTACACTTAACACCATATACCAAGATAAGAGCAAAATGGATCCATGGTTTAGAGATAAAGAATGAGATCATAAATAAATTAGAAGAACATAGGATAGTTTACCTCTCAGACCTGTGGGAGGAGGAAGGAATTTGTGACCAAAGAAGAATGAGAGATCATTATTGATCATAAAATAGAAAATTTTGATTATATCAAATTGAAAACTTTTACACAAATAAAACTAATGCAGAAAAGATTAGAAGTGAAGCAATAAATTGGGAAAACATTTTTACAGTCAAAGGTTCTAATAAAGACCTCATTTCAATAATATATAGAGAATTGACTCTGATTTATAAGAAAAGAAGACATTCTCCATTTGATAAATGGTCAAAGGATATGAACAGACAATTCTCAGATGAAGAAATTGAAACTATTTCTAGCCATATAAAAAGATGCTCTGATTATTAATCAGAGAAATGCAAATTAAAACAACTCTAAGATACCACTCCACATCTGTCAGACTGGCTAGAATGACGGGGAAAGATAATGTGGAATGCTGGAGGGGATGTGGGAAAACAGGGACACTAATACATAGTTGGTAGAATTGTGAATACATCCAACCATTCTAGAGAGCAATTTGGAACTATGCTCAAAAAGTTATCAAACGGTGCATACCCTTTAATCCAGCAGTGTTACTACTGGGCTTATATCCCTAAGAGATACTGAAGAAGGGAAAGGGACCTGTATGTGCATGAATATTTATGGCAGCTCTTTGTAGTGGCCAGAAACTGGAAACTGAGCGGATACCCATCAATTGGAGAATGGCTGAATAAATTATGGTATATGAATATTATGGAATATTATTGTTTGGTAAGAAATGACCAACAGGATGATTTCAGAAATGCCTGGAGAGTCTTATATGAACTGATGCTGAGTGAAACAAGCAGGGCCAGGAGATGATTCAACAACAATACTATATGATGACCAATTCTGATGGACCTGGCCATCCTCAGCAATGAGATGAACCAAACCACTTCCAATGGAGCAATAATTAACTGAATCAGCTATTCCCAGTGAAAGAACTCTGGGAGATGACTAAGAACCATTACATTGAATACCCAATCCCTATATTTTTGCCTGCCTGCATTTTGGATTTTCTTCATATTTCAGAGTCTGATTCTTTTTGTACAGCAAAATAAGGGTTTGGTCATGTATACTTGCCTGCTTTTTCCTGTAAAATATCTAGGCTCTTTTTTTCATCATAATTTTTGGAAAGTCCAATAATCATGAGATTATCTCTCCTAGATCTATTTCTAGGTCTGTTGTTTTTCCAGGTAAGTATTTCATGGTTTTTTTTTTTTTCCAATTTATATATATTTTTTGGTTTTGCTTGACTGATTCTTGCTGTCCCAATGAATTATTAGTTTCTATTTGTTCAGTTCTGATTTTTAATGAATTATTTTCTTCATTAGCTTTTTTTACTTCTTTTGGTATATGTCCAACTGAGTTTTTAAATGAGTTGTTTTGCTCTATGGAATTTTTTTTCCATTTCACTAATTTTTTTTTTAGTGAATTATTTTATTTTTCCAATTCACAGATCCTACTTTCTTGTGAATTCTTTATCTTTTCCAATTCACAAATCTTACTTTCCTGAGATTTTTTTTTTACTTTTTCCTATTCACAAATTCTGTTTCCCTGCACTTCCTGGGAATTTTTTACCTTTTCAAATTCAGCTTGCAAAGCTTCTCTTTCCTTTCCCCATTTTTCCTCGAACTCTCTTTTGAGTCTTTTAATGGTTTCTTCTAGGAGATCATTATGTAAAGGGGGCCAGGAACATTCCCCTTTGGGGTATTGTCTGGAAACTGTTTGCTATTAGTCTCCTTGGGGTTGCAAACCTGCTCTTTTTCCTTGTAGAAGCTATCGATTATCATTTTTTATTTTTTTTTTTTTTTACTCATTTTTAAAAGCCTTTAGGGTCTGCCTTCAGGGTAAGGGGGTTTCTGGCTTCCTCTAGAAAGCAGGGAAAGATATAAACAGGCTTCAGGCATCTAGGTGTGGGAGTGCTCTGGGCAAAAGATCCCCTTCTCCCAACTGGAAGTGATTCAGCACAGGCCGAGCTATGAGACCGGAAGTGTCTCTGCCCCAAAGCAAATCACACTGCAAAAGTTCTATTGCTCCACACCGAGCCCCCCACTGTGCAGTTGAGAGGCTACCCCTGGCTGTGCCCCCCTGCTGTGCAGGTTCACAACTGCCCCAAGGAAAAGCCCCCTACTGCGGGTTGGGGCTGGAAGTTGTGCTGTGATCTGTGCTGTCACTTCCGGTTTGGGGTGTGTACAACCAGAACCTGTTAGGTTCTGGTGTATTTTTAGAATGGCTTTGATTTCTCTGCGATTTACTGTTTTGCAGAACAATCAGTCTATGCCAGTGTCATCTCTGTAATTTTCTAACCATAGAGACCACTCTTGCCTGGTCTGCACAAAATGTTAGCCTCTAATTCTCTCCTGCTTGTGCTGATCTTCTCCCTGGCTTCTCAGGACAAACCTTTTCTGACGAAATTCCAGATTATCTTCAGCTGGTGAGTTGTACTTCTAGTCTTTGTGGGTTTTACCAGTCAAGCTCTATTTTTGAAGCTCAATTTAATGTTGTACGTGAGGGTATGAAAGGAGCTTAGAAAGTTGTGTGTACCTTCTCTGCCATCTTGGCTCCTTTGTTTTTCTTTTTCAAGTATTATTTTATTCAGTGCATGTGTATGTGTGTGTGTGTGTATGTGTGTGTGTGTGTGTGTGTGTGTGTGTGTATACGTGTGTGTCTTTTACTGATCTTTACTCTGTTTGCAGGTTTTTTTCTGTATTACCTTCATTTATTTTTCCAAATTTCCCTCTGTGTTTCTTATTTGATTTTAAAAAATTCTTTTTGAGCCCTTGCAAAAATTATTTTGGGGCCTAACACCAAATCATATTTTTCTTTGAGGTTTCGCATTAGCTCTTTTGATTCCATTTTCTTCTGAGTTTGTGCTTTGAGCTTCCTTTTTAACATAGTCACTTTTTACCATCAGGTTTTCTTGTTGTTATTGACTAATTTATTTTTTTCAGCTTATTTCTTGACTTTAACTTTCTATTAAAATTGCATTCTGCTTTCAAGGTGGAAAAGACATATCAAACTTTAGAATTTTCATGCTGATGTTTTTACATCTAGTTCTGAGGGTCTAGGTGTATGATCTAAGAAAAGGTATGATCATTGTTTTCTTGCTCTGTGCTATATATTCTGTGAGTTATTATAAGCATTCCTCTCTGCCCTGGAATTCTATAATGTTTCCATTCCCGATAATGCTCTTCTTTGCTCTGGGTGATTCAGAACCTGTTATGACTAATACAATAGAGTCCTATATCTTATGTCAGACAAGGGTCACTTGTAATGGTTTTTTGACTAGTGTCTGTGGCCCAAGAGATATGAAAGTCCCTATTGCCATTTATTCAGACTTTCAAGACTTGTTGCTGGCTTCTTGTACTTACCTGTTGGATACTCTGCTCCATTCTCTCCCCATGTCAGATGTTTTTTGCTGACCTTGTGTGAAATATTTGGCTTGAAATGTTTTCATTTGGTGCTGCAATTTGGGAATTCATCTTGAGAAATAATATAGGTCTTTGAATTTATTCCTTTACTCCCATAAAAATTTTTAAGGATGTGTGTTTGTGTATGTATGTGTGTATGTTTGTATCTCCTTGATACATATGTATGTATGCATATATTTATGTATATGTATGTGTATATATCTATATAATGCACACAAATATACACCTAGATGTCTATATAACAACATATATGTAAATAGGTTTGTTTATTTAGAAATCAACCTTCTGTCAACCTCAACTCTGCATTTTGTCAGAAAACTACGTTGCTGAACATAATGGGGAAAGAAAAATACAGAGGCCCAAAAATTCATTCAAAGATCCAGGGCTAAATTATTCCCCTTAGAAATTTCAGTGCACAGAAGAAAACAAAAATATATAGAGGGGGACATAATGAAACAAAACAAGCTTATTATTACTTTCTTTCTGTCTCTGTCAGATTCATATTCATATCTAATATACACTGCAAAAATACACATATGCACATTTACATTAATACATATACATTTGTATATATATATATATATAAATAATATATATGAAATGCATATGTATTTTATACATGCATACATTTTTAAAATATAAAATATTTTTCTTATTCAAGCTTATTTTCTGTTCTTTGTATAATTTAATTAAAAATGAAAGGAAAAAAAAGTACAAATGGGGTATGTTGAGATTTCAGAGAAAAGCTCTTTTCTAGCTAGGGAATTATGAAAGGAATTTTGAAATATGGAAAGGATTTTTTTTCCCTTTTCTTTCTTTTGGCAAGAAAAGTCAAAAGAAAGGTCATTGAATACATAGGGAATTTATTTGAGTAACACCATAGAGGGAAAGTGTAGATCATATTCAGTTAGGCTGGAACAAAAGGTATATGACAGAGAATAATTTGAGATAAAGCTAGAAAGATAGTGTGAAGACAGATTGTGGATATAATAAATCACATGGAATGGGCTAGAACTTTATTCCAGAAGTAATCAGGAGTGATTAGAAATTTTTATTTAACACTGTCCCTTAAATTATTGTTGTTAATTGTTTGTTGTTGCACCTATGTATGTACATGCTCACACACATAGACACAAATATACAAACATAATGTATAAATTGAGGTTTGTCAGTATTGCCGTTAAAAGAATGGGAAAAAGACAGAGAATAAGAAAGAACTGATGGTTCATTCAAACTAGACTTCTAGTGAACCCCAAATATATCTTAAGGTTTATTGGCTAGATTTCTTTCTTAAGTACTAAACCAAATCGATTTTTATTCTTCCTGGTCACCAATGGGTCCCAGACCAAGTCCCATTTAGTCACTGTTTGGGTCCTGATTGACTCAGATTGAATTGAATGTCAATCATTTCTGCTTTGACCAGAAACTCGGAGGGTCTTCTCCTCCTATATTTAATTACTTACTTATTTTTTTATATTTTTTATTTTAAGATTAGATGAAAGAAAAGATTCTTTGCCTTAATTGCTACCTAGCCTTAATTCCTGAATGGATGGGGCCTTAGTCAAAAATGTGACTTGCTGAAGAACTTAGTTTAAAAATGGTCATCTTTATCTATATCATCACTAGTCCCAGATGGCTCTGGAGGAGAAAGTGAGGCAAATGATCTTCCCCAAACTCCCACACTTAAATCTAATTTACTTGTATGTCATGGCACCATCTTCCTGATATCAAGGAGCTCTTTAAGAATGAAGGACGAATAATGGCAACAGCAACCTCTGATGGTACTAGCTTTAAAAATTGCTATCAGAGTAAGGTCCTCTAGCTCTCTGGGCTCAGGAATCAGTTTTTTCAGCATACTTTAATTTATCAATGAAAAATTTAGGTCTGATTTATGGAAAACTAGCTCATAAAATCCTAATTTTTAAACTACTGTGTCAATTTATTAATCTACAATGGCAATAAGATTATAGAGTTAATTACTAATTATTTGACTATAGGGTCTCTTTTTAAGTAGCTAAATTTACTTAGGGAAAAAAATAAACTAAAATACTTGCCATTGCAAAATTATCTTTACAGTGAACAACCTACTTGGGTATCCAAAATATGTTCTTATGATCAGAGTAGAGAGAAAAGTGTTTCTGACACTGTGGAAATAAAACACAGGAAATTCCTAATATATAGGAGGTCTGACAGGAATCAGTACCTGCACTTTGCTCTCCCTGTGATATCCTCTTTACTTCAACGTATAGTGACTGCTGTTTCAGTCTGAACCTATTGATCCAATGTGCTTTACATATTAGTTTATACAATACAAATTACTGTTTTAGGGAAACTAAATCACACAGTTCTTTGATAAACTCTTTCAGTTACAAGAACTTGTCCAATACAGTTATAATTATAGTCATTTGCATGGGGAGAAAAAGTTTCCCAAGGAATTGAAACTGATGAATAAGGACCTCATTCCTATGAATACAAAGAAACTATTCATATTGATATGCTTATAAAAATCTACAAAAAAGTAAACATTATTGTATACATATAACTTTAACTTACAAATAATCAACACATATTGTATTACTTCTAATAGCTACTTTTTTTTAGGGACAATATGGATACATCTGATTTTATTTGTATAGTGAACTCTTAAACCTACAATCTATTCATTATATTTAGTCTTAGATTACCTGGGCCCTGAAGTAAAGTAATAAATAATAATAGTAATGATGATAATTCTCATGTGTAAAAACATGAAAAATGTGGGATGCATTTTACATTGTCCTTCATGTTTGAGATTGACAACATTTTGTGAGATTTGTCACAATTCCCATTTTACAGATTAAGAAATCAAAGCTTTTAGACATGAAGTTTCATGTCTAAAGCTACATGTATATAAGGCTGAATTCAGACTCAAATATTTTTTATTCCAAATTTAGCATCTTCTATCCACATATATCCTATCCACATATATCCCATACACTCACACACACACACACACACAGACACGTGTGTGTGTGTGTGTGTGTGTGTGTGTAAATCCCATACCACCTTTCTAAGGTCATTTGCTCCTACATCTCATAAGCAGCAATTGCTAAAGATTCCCTTTTCTAAAGCCAGTCTGTAGCAATTCTAGCATGATATTTTTCAGTTACTTTGTTTAATCACCTGAAAATAAAGATATTTGCTCCATTGAAATTTAAAATGATAGTGTTTATTTGCTTCAAAAGCTAGTAATATGAATTAAATTTAACAAGATAAAAGTGGCAAGTGATTGCCTTAAAATAGGATAACTCATTTATTGAGAAAAATATGAGATACTTGTGTATGTCTGTAAAAGAATGGGAATGGTATGGATTGTGTATTATGTATATTTGCATAAAGGTATACATATGCATGCATCAAATATAAGTATATCAAAATCAGTTTCATGTCATCTTCTTCTTTAAGGCATATAACATCAGATGCAGCAGGATATAGTGCAAACAGAAATAGTTTCAAAGAAAGGAAGATCTATACACAAATTCTCTTTCCAATATATATTAGTTTTCTGGTCTTGGTCAAGTCATATAAGCTATTAGTGTCCTTTGCAACTCTCCAAAATTCTAAGTTGCATAACAATCACCTCTCCATTAATACTAATAAAACTATATGTCTAAATCAAAACAAAGTAAAAACTAGTAGTTCATTTTTACATGATTTTACAACCTTTTAAACATCAGTCAATTAAGTAAGGATTTATACATTTAAATTATTATATGGGTTCCTAGGATGAAAATATTCATGTTAACTGTGGTCAAAGTTATTCCAGAAGAAAAAAGTAGCATGAGTTATGTTAGTAGAGTAAAGGGAAAAATTTAGGAGAGGCTCTTTTAGTTGCTTATAATAGAAGACTAAGTTAATAATGGCAGAAAGTGAGGGAAAGGCGTAAAATAGAAAAAATTGATTTTTGTATCAGAGTAGCAATTCCTTGTTCAAATGAGGAGCTAAGGGCAAGAAACGTGAAAAATTCACAGTGGTATCCTCTTTGCTAAGAAGTATCTTTAATTATGAGAAGAGGTTATCAACAAAATGAAGAGATAAAATATACACCAGGAGTTGTAAATATGAAATAGTATTGGGAGAGCACATAGTTAACAAGGAAATAATTTTAAACAATTAACAAAGTTAAGTTCCCCAGTGGAACTCACAATTAAGCAGGAGAAAGGAATGTGCCATGATGTGGAAGTACACCATTAACTGGCAGGCTAAATCCATAGCATTAGCAGCCTAACCCCAAAATGGGTTAGCAAGGGAAGGGAAATAATCCCCACAATTGATTGGCAGGCCAACTATAAAAGGCATTTAGCACCTTAAAAAAGTTAGGTATGATAAGAAAAAATACACCATGATGCATGGGGGAGGAGTGAGAGGAAAGACACTATGAAGCAGAACACTGTGGTGGACTAACCCCAAAAAAGGTTTAGGAAAGATGGCATGGGTCATAGATAGATTTATAGGAGAAATTTAACCTCTAAATTTAACTTTAACTTATAAATAGTCAATACATATTGTATTACTTTTTGTATTATTATTGTATTATATGTGTAAATAATAATTATATTATTGTATTATCAGGGTTTTGATATCACAATGGGATTTTCTGATTGCATAAATTAAGATGGAGTTTCCCAAGACCTCCACAGGGACTGGGCTGTAAGGCTAAACTGATTTCTATCAATACCCTTCACTGCTTGCCTCAGAGAGTATTAAAATCTCAACAGTTTTTTCAGCATTTTTGCCAACCCCACCTAGCTATCCAGGACCTATTGACTATATCTGACAAAGGCAGTGCTTGAACCCAACTCTACTTTAATCTTATATAGATTGCCTATCAAATTTTTGATGGGGCTTCTAAGATTTTTAGATTAAGATTAGATTTTAAAGCCTTTTCAATTTCATATTATTTTGATTCTCTGACTTTCATGGTAAAAACAATCATGTTGAAAGAACAATGATGATAATTTTACCATCATCATCAGAAAAATATATTAAATAGAATTAAGTGGAATGTGATCACCTTTGATAACGTTTAAATTAAAACAACAATAACAAAAACAACAACTTTGATTTTCTAAAAAAAAACATTTTGAGACTGTTAGGATCATGAACAATGTTCTCTGCTAGGCCAAATAATAATAGTCCCTTTGTCTGCTGACAGGTTACCCAGAGGGAATTGCTTATTATGCTAAGCAACCTGTTTATGTTAATGTTTACTATTTTAATTAAGTTGGTTTCCTCAGTGTTAAACTCAGTCTTCCTTTTTACATATACTTAAACTTGGGTTCAGGCAAAGGTCATGAGAAACCATTATAAACTTTAAGAATGTTTTTTGTGATGGATCTTTAGTTCATCTTCTCATCACCAGGGGACTTCTATATCTAGAAAGAAAGGAACATTAATTAAGAACACCAGGTCCTTGAGGGTTACTGTAACCAGCCTAGCTCAGCCTTATTGTGGATTAATGTAGACTCTTGCTAAAATTCCTAGACTCCTAATGCAACCAATTACTCATCTGGTGCTGAAATATGGCAGGATAATCTTTAGACAATTTCATGGTAAAATTTATTGAGTTCTATTAGTGTGTCCTGGGAGGGGAAACAATTTTGAAAGTTATTTAATTATACATTCTATGCAAATCTTGTACTGAATTCAAGACAAGCAACAACAGGTTCATTTCACAAACTTGTGAGTATATATTTCTGATGATTTTCTGTTGACAATATAAATGAACTATTTCTAAAACTTTCCTCTTTTTGATTATTTATAGAGTTTGCCAACAGAAACAATTTGTATTTGAGAAATTTTTGGAGAGCATTCAGAAAAGTTATGTTGGCAACGTTCATGAGAATTCATTAAATGCTGTGAACATTTTGTGCTCTTGATGCTAAAACTGGTCATTTTACTTGGAATTTATGCAAAATATAGTACAGTGTTACTCTATTTTCAAAATTAATTTGATAATGTTCAGGATCAGAGAGGAAATTGTAGTTAACTAAAAGAAACTCAATTAAATTTCATACAAAAGCAAAAAAAATACCTTACTATAATATAGTGATGTCATATTTTAATTTTGAAATTATAATATTTAATACTTTAACCATTGAAGTACCCAGGCAAGAGAAAAACAGGGCATCCAAAATAATGAAGTTTTAAAAGCGTTTATTGCTAGCTAGTGACTAAACCCCAACACCAACATGGGAGGGGTTGGTAATGAGTGGCCTCAGGACCATATATTTATAGAAAGAAGAGAGAGACATCAAATGTTTCTTGATACATTTGTCATAATAAAGGAATTTCTATTCTAAACAGGAGACAAAAAGTTATCACTCTAAGGGGGTCATTCTCAGGCAGCAGTAAGCAGCATTTCTTTAAGCTTATCAGGTTGACAAGGTCTCAAGACTCTCAGGACAGTACATCTGGGTTGTTAAAAATACCATCTGCATTAGGTATGAAGAACAAGTAATAAATTTCTAACTACAAAGATTTAGGATTATGTTTCTCATGGTCCCATTTTGGGGTGCTTTTCCACTTCACCATATATAAATATAAGAACAAGGGAAATATATAATCAGTAGACTGAAAAGAAAGCCAGTCAGGATTCTGAAAAATTCCAAGCTATATGGGAATCTCAAATCTCAAAGGTTACCTCCTCTAGCTCCATCAGTTCCTATTTGAGGAAACTGAGACATGCAGAGGTTAAGGAATTTATCCATGATTAAACAGGGAGAATATGACAGAATTTTAATTCAGTATTCAAATTATGAAAGCAGAGGGTGTTTTTAATTCTATATAAACTGGTTAAAAAAGTTTCTCCTAACCACAATTTGTGTTTTTCAGGGGTCCTCAAATCATATATGGCCCGCGGGCCAGATGCGGCAGCTGAGGACGATTATCCCCCTCACCCAGGGATATGAAGTTTCTTTATTTAAAGGTCCACAAAACAAAGTTTTTGTTTTTACTAGTCCAGCCCTCTAACAGTCTGAGGGACAGTGAACTGGCCCCCTATTTAAAAAGTTTGAGGACCTCTGTTAAATCTAGATGATATAAAAACTTTTTTTAAAAATAAGAAAAAATGTAGACATTTTAAACAAAAATCCTAACTCAACCCAGTCATATAACTAAAAACTACAGGGAATTGTATTAGGGGTAACCTGAAGATAAAAAATTACATATGTAGCCAATTCAATCCTGTCAGAAGCTATTTGTGTCAGAAACTTAAAATGAGGAAGTTTTTTTTTTCCTTTTTTATTTTTTAAATTTAAATTTTATTTAATTTTTTATTATTATATCTTTTTATTTACAGAACATGGGTAATTTTTCAACACCCACCCTTGCAAAACCTTCCAAATTTCACCCTCCTTCCTTCCACCCCCTCCCTAGATGGCAGGTAGTCCAATACATGTTAAATATGTTAAAATATATGTTAAATCCTATATATATATATATATATATATATATATATATATATGAAAATTTATGCAGTCATCTTGCTGCACAAGAAAAATTGGATCTAGAAAGAAAGGAAAAAAACCTGAGAAGGAAATTAAAAATGCAAGCAATAACAGGAAGAGTAAAAATGTTATGTTGTGGTCCACATTCATTTTTCATACTCCTCTTTCTAGGTGTAGATGGTTCTCTTCATTACTGAACAAGTGGAACTGGTTTGAATCATCTTGATGAGGTGCTATTATTAGGGAAGAGGTGTGAGAATTAGGGTGGGGAATCCCCTCTGGTCAGTGCAGGTCCAATGCAAAAACATTTGCAAATCCAAAAAAGTCTATTTGGCGAAAGAGATTTATTGTTTGCACTGAGAAGGCAGCTTTGCTAGGAAAACAGAATTCTCAGCGAGTAAGGTCCTATCAGAGAAATAACAAAGGTTAACACTGACAAGACAATATCTTTACAGTGGGCAGTGTCCTGGCAGGCAGCTTTGCCAAGAAGAGAGCTTCCTTAAGCAAATATAATCCTGTTTCAGGACTTCTGCAAAGATTTGGGGTTTAGGGCTGTTTTTTTATTAAGCAGTCTGAAGCTTGGGCTTTTATTGAATGAGATTCCTTCAATGTAGTCAATGTCTCCAAGCCTAAATTGCCAGTTAAAAAGAGATTACTTTTCTTGGAGTTTCCAGCCACTCAGGATAAGATCTCCAACTGAATAAAATCACTTAACTGGACTTTGAGCTACTGGGAATGGTCATAAGCCAATCTTCAACTAAATAGAGGGTAGAATCACATCTCTGGCCACATAACTGGGCTTTGTCTGGGAATATATGCTTTTCCCAGGTGAGAGCCTAATCTCCCTTCTTTTACAGATTAAAGGGGACACAATTTCAGGTTTCACCCCCATCAATCTCATTCTTGAAGAGAGCCACATCCATCAGAATTAATCATCATCTAGTCTTATTGTTGTCATGTATAATGATCTACTAGTTCTTCTCATTTCACTGAGCATCAATTCATATAAGTCTCTCCAGGCCACTCTGAAATCATCCTGTTGGAAGTTATTTACAAAACAATAAAATTCCATAACATTCATATATCATAATTTATTCATCCATTCTCCAATTGATGGGCATCCACTCAGTTTCCAGTTTCTATCCACTACAAAAAGGGCTGCCACAAACTTTTTTGCATATATGGGTCCCTTTCCCTTCTTTAAGATCCCTTTGGGATACAAGCCTAGTAGTAACACTGTTGGGTCAAAAGGTATGCACATTTTGACAACCCTTTGATCATAGTTCCAAATAGCTCTCCAGAATGGTTGGATTCATTCACAATTCCACCAACAATGTATCACTGTCCTGTTTTTCTCACATCCCTTTCAACATTTGTCATTATCTTTTCCTGACATCTTAGCCAATCTGAGACATGTGTAGTGGTATCTCAGAGTTGTCTTAATTTGTATTTCTCTGATCAATAATGATTTGAGCATCTTTTCATATTACTAGAAATATTTTCCATTTCTTCATCTGAAAATTATCTGTTCATATTCTTTAACCAGTTATCAATTGGAGAAAAATTGATTTCTTATAAATATTAGTCAGTTCTCTATATATTTTAGAAATGAGGCCTTTATTAGAACCTTTGTATGTAAAAATGTTTTCCCAGTTTATTGCTTCCCTTCTAATCTTGTCTGAATTAATTTTGTTTATACAAAAAGTTTTTAACTTAATATAATCAAAATTATCTATTTTACAATCAATTATTATCTCTATTTCTTCTTTGGTCACAAATGCCTCCAAAGGTCTGAGAGGCAAACTAACTTATGTTTTTCTAATTTATTTATAATTTCATTCTAGATGTCTAGATCATAAACCCATTTTGACCTTATCTTGGTATATAGTGTTAAGTGTGGGTCAATGTGATGAGTGAAATGAGCAGGACCAGAAGATCATTATTTGCTTCAACAACAATACTATATGATGATCAATTCTGATGGATATGGCCCACTTCAACAATGAGATGAACCAAATCAGTTTCAATAGAGCAGTAATGAACTGAACCAGCTACACCCAGGCAAAGAATTCTGGGAGATGACTATGAACCACTACATAGAATTCCTAATCCCTCTATTTTTGTCCACCTGCAATTTTGATTTCCTTCACAGGCTAATTGTACACTATTTCAAAGTCCAACTCTTTTTATACAGCAAATAACTGTTAGGACAGGTGTATATATATATATATATATATATATATATATATATATATATATTGTATTTAACTTATACTTTAACATATTTAACATGTATTGGTCAACCTGCCATCTGGGGGAAAGGGTTGGGGAAAAGAGGAAAAAAGTTGGAACAAAAGGATTTGCAACTGTCAATGCTGAAAAATTACCTATGCATATATTTGTAAATAAAAAGCTATAATAAAATTAAAAAAATTTAAAAAATAAAGGTGTTATTATCCTGAATAAAAAAAAAGTGTGGGTCAATGCTTAGTTTCTTCCATACCAGTTTCCAATTTATCCAGCAGTTTTTGTCAAATAGTGATTTTTGGGTTTGGCAAACACTAGATTGCTATAGTTATTGACTATATTGTCCTGTAAACCTAATCTATTCCACTAATCAACTAGTCTTTTTCTTAGTTAGTACCAAATGATTTTGATGACTTGTGCTTTATAATATAGTTTTTAGATCTGGTACAGCTAGACTACCCTCATTTGATTTTTTTTTTCATTAATTACCTTGAAATTTTTAATCTTTGTTGTTCCAGATAAATTTTGCTGTTAATTTTTCAAGGTCAGTGAAATAATTTCATGGGAGTTTAATTGCTATAGCACTAAATAAATAGATTAGTTTAGATAGTATTGTCATCTTTATTTTATTTGCTAGACTTATCCAAGAGCACTTGATATTTTTCCAATTGTTTAGATCTGACTTTATTTATGTAGGAAGTGTTTTATAGTTATGCTCATATACTTCTTGACTTTCCCTTGTCAGATAGATTCTCAAATATTTTATTTTATCAACAGTTATTTTCGATGGAATTTCTCTTTGTATCTCTTGCTGTTGGATTTTGTTAGTGATGTATAAAAATTCTGATGATTAATGTGGATTTATTTTGTGTCCTGCCACTTTACGAAAGTTGTGGATTCTTTCTAATAGCTTTTTAGTTGATCTCTGGGGTTCTGTAAGTATACCATCATATCATCTGCAAAGAGTGGTAATTTATTTTCCTCATTACCTACTCTAATTCCTTTAATCTATTTTTCATCTCTTATTATAAAAACTAGCATTCTTAATACAATATTGAGTTGTAATGATGATAGTGGGCAACTTTGTTTCACCCCTGATTTTATTGGGAATGCTTCCATTTTATCTCTATTAAATATGATGCTTACTGATAATTTTATATAGATGCTACTGAATATTTTATGGAAAAGTCCTTTTATTCCTATACTCTCTAGTATTTTTAATAGAAATGGGTATTAGATTTTATCAAATGCTTTTTCTGCAACTATTGAGATAATCACATTGTGGCTGTTTTTTTTTCCAAAACACAGCCAGGTGATAAAAGTTCAGATCTTTAATTGTGTCCTTCAGTATAGCCCAGTTAGCTCAGAGGCCTATCTCTCTGCTTGGGTCTAAGAGCTCCACTCAAATGTCTCCAAATCCAAAGGTTTGTCCTTCTGACTCCAGCCAGTACCAAGGTAGAAGATACGATGAATCTTTCTTGCCTCGAAGATAGGGCTTGTAGGCTTTCTTCCAGAGTGCTCCTCTCCAACCCCAGTCAGTGTTCCCAAGAAAAACTCTCTCAAGCTCTAAGAGCTTCCTGTATATATGTGATCTCCCAAAGGTTAACTCCTCCTTCTGGAGAGAGAGGGATTCTGAGTTATCTCCCAGAGTGCTCTCTGGCCCTAAGGGAGGTGTGAATTCGGATATCTCATACTAAGCCATACTAAGCCCTGAAATCTCCCAAACGTGTAAACTCCATTGAGTACTTAGATACTTATGAGTTCTCTAAAGGTGTGAACACAAGCATCGTTTCTATCAGTTGTACTTAGTATCTTGTTTCAAGTTCTGGCCCAAAATATCTCCTTCTAAGATCAAATCAATCATATTGAACCATGCCAAATTAGATAATTATTGTCTCTATGAACTCCAATGGCTTAACAGTTTGTAAAGATTCCAACATCACATGATTTTTGTTAATTTGGTTATTTATATAGTCAATTATGCTTATAGTTTTTCTAATATTGAACCAGCCCTGCATTCCTGGTACAAATTCTACTTGTCATGGTGTATTATCGCAGGGATGATTTTTTTTGTAATCTCTTTGCTAATATTTTATTGAAGATTTTTGTGTCAATATTCATCAGGGGGATTGGTCTATAATTTTCTTTTGCTCTTTTCAGTCTACCTGGTTTAGGTATTAGTACCATCTGTATGTCATAAAAGAAATTTGGTAGGAGTCCTTCATTCTCTATTTTTTCAAATAATTTCCAAAGTATAGGAATTAATTGTTCTTTAATTTGGTAGAATTCATATGCTAATCTATCTGGTCCTAGGGATTTTTTTCTTAGGGAGTTGATTAATAACTTGTTCTATTTCTTTTTTTGAAATGGGACTATTTAAGCAATTTACTTTCTACTCTCTTAATCTGGGCAATCTATATTTTTGTAGGTATTCCTCCATTTCACTTACGTTATCACATTTTATAAAATTTATCTAATTTAACATTAATTTTATTTATTATAATTTATTTAATTTATTTAACAATTCTTAAATTTATTTAACCATTTAACAAATTTAACAAATTTGACAAATTTATTTAACCATTTAACAAATTCTGCTTTTCAGGGAGTTTTTTTTTTTTCCTTTTTGATTTTGTCAAATTCAATGTTTAATGAGTTATATGCCTTTTCCAATCCCTCTGGCAAAGTTTTCATTTCCTTATCCCATTTTTATTCTAGCTCTCTTTTAAGATCCTTTTTTAATTTCTTCTAGGAGAACTTTGTGTGGTGAGGACCAGGTTAGGTCACCCTTTGGGGCAGCATCTGAAGACAGTCTGCTTTTAGTCTCCTCAGGGTTTGAAATCTGTTTTTTTCTTACACCATAGAAAGTATCTATGGTTGGAGTTCTCGTTGCCTTTTTACTCATTCTTTTTTTTTTAATAATTATAACTTTTTATTGACAATACATATGCATAGGTAAATTTTTTACAACAATATCCCTTGCACTCACTTCTGTTGCAACTTTTCCCTTCCCTCACTCCACCCCTTCCCCTATATAGTAAGCAGTATTATACATGTTAAATATGTTATAGTATATCCTAGATACAATATATGTGTGCAGAACCAAACACTTCTCTTGTTGCACAGGAAGAATTGGATTCAGAAGGTAAAAATAACTCGGGAAGAAAAACAAAAATGCAAACAGTTTACATTCATTACCCAGTGTTCTTTCTTTGGGTATAGCTGCTTTTGTCCATCATTGATTAAGTGAAACTGAGTTAGATCTTCTTTTTGTTGAAGAAATCCACTTCCATCAGAATACATCCTCATACAGTATTGTTGTTGAAATATATAATGATCTCCTAGTTCTGCTCATTTCACTTAGCATCAGTTCATGTAAGTCTCTCCAATCCTCTCTGTATTCATCCTGCTGGTCATTTCTTACAGAAGAATAATATTCCATAACATTCATATATTACAATTTACCCAACCATTCTCCAATTGATGGGCATTTCCAGTTTCTACCACAGGTAGAACTGCCACAAACATTTTGGTACATACAAGTCTCTTTCCCTTCGTAAGTATTTCTTTGAGATATAATCCTAGTAGTAGCACTGCTGGATCAAAGGTTATGCACAATTTGATATCTTTTTGGGCATAATTCCAGATTGCTCTCCAGAATGGTTGGATTTGTTGACAATTCCACCAACAATGCATCAATGTCCCAGTTTTCCCGGATTCCCACCAACATTCATCGTTATTTTTTTTTTCTGCCATCTTGGTCAATCTGACAGGTGTGTAGTGGTATCTCAGAGTTGTCTTAATTTGCATTTCTTTGATCAATAGTGATTTGGAACACTTTCATATGAGTGGAAATAGTTTCAATTTCATCATCTGAAAATTGCCTATTCATATTCTTTGACCACTATCAATTGGAGAATAGCTTGATTTCTTATAAATTAGAGTCAGTTCTCTATATATTTTGGAAATGAGGCCTTTAACAAAACCTTTGACTGTAAAAATGTTTTGCCAGTTTGTTACTTCCCTGCTAATTTTTTTGCATTAGTTTTGTTTGTGCAAACACTTTTTACTTTGATGTAATCAAAATTTTCTATGGTGTGATCCCTAATCTCTCATTCTTCTTTAGTCACAAATTCCTTCCTCCACCACAAGTTTGAGAGGTAAATTATCCTATGTTCCTCTAATTTATTTATGATCTCATTCTTTATCTCTAAATCATGGATCCATTTTGATCTTATCTTGGTATATGGTGTTAAGTGTGGGTCCATGCCTAATTTCTCCCATACTAATTTCCAGTTTAGAGATAGAGATATGGAATTTCCCCTTATTACCGCTTTGGCTGCATCCCACACATTTTGGTTTGATGGGTGAAGTTATTATATTATATTATATATTATATAATATCATAATATCATATATTATATATTATAATAACTTGGGTGAAGTTATTAATTATGTCTATGATTTGCTGTTTCACCCAATCATTCTTTAGTATGAGATTATTTAATTTTCAACATTTTTTAGTCTATTTTCTCCTGACTTTTTCTTGAATGTAATTTTCATTGCATCGTGTTCTGAAAAGGATGCCTTTACTATTTACTCCTTACTGCATTTGAGTTTGAGGTTTTATGTCTTAATATATGGTCAGTTTTTGTATAGGTTCCATGAACTGCTGAGGAGAAAGTGTACTCCTTTCTGTCTCCATTTAGTTTTCTCCAGAGATCTATGATAGCTATCTTTTCTATTATTCTATTTATCTCTTTGACTTCTTTCTTATTTATTTTGTGGTTTGATTTATCTAATTCTGGGAGTGTAAGGTTGAGGTCTCCCACTACTATAGTTTTGCTGTCTATTTCTTCTTGCAGCTCTCTTAATTTCTCTTTTAAGAATTTAGATGCTACACCACTTGGTGCATATGTTTAATATTGATATTGCTTTATTATCTATGCTATCCTTTAGCAAGATACAGTGACCTTCCTTATCCCTTTTAATTAGATCAATTTTTGCTTTTGCTTGATATGACATCAGGATGGCTACTTCTGATTTTTTTTTTACTTCACTTGAAGCATAGTAGATTCTGCTCCAATGTTTTACCTTTACTCTGTATGTATCACCCTGCTTCAGTTGTATTTCCTGTAAACAACATATTGTAGGGTTCTGGCTTTTAATCCAGTCTGCTAACCACTTCCTTTTTATTGGGGACTTTACCCCATTCACATTTATGGTTAAAATGACTAATTCTGTATTACTTGCCATCATGTTAACCTCTGTTTATGCTTTTCTCCTTTCCTCCTCCCTTACTCCCATTCCCAGTATTAAACTTGTGAGCACCACTTGCTTCTTACAGTCCTCCCTTTTTAGCATTCCTTCCCCCACCTTAGATTTCCTCCCCCTATCTTACTCCTTTTCCTCACAATTTCTGTATTCACTTCTCCTTAGCTTATTTATTCTCTTTTCACCTTTCCCCTCCCACTTTTTAATGAGGTGGGAGAAGTGTCACCATAAATCTAATATGTCTAATATTTTTCTTTTTTAGTCAATTCTGATGGTAGTAAGATACACACTATGTTCATCCCCCGCCATTCTTTCAGATATAATAAGTTTGCTTTGCCTTTTCTTGAGATGTAGTACCTCCACTTTACCCTTTTTCAGGTACAATTTCCTTTCCACCTTTAGTTTCTAGGACAAAGTATATATGTGTTCTTTATATACTTTATAGCAAAAATATAGTTCCCATTCTTTTTAGGTTTCTCTTGAGTTCTATATATTGAATTCTATATTGAGATCTTGAGTATCTATATAAGTAGATCAAACTTTTTATTTAGTTCTGTTTTTTTTCCTCAAAAATAGGTGAAATTCGCTGATTTCATTGAATGTCCATCTTCTTCCCTGGAAAAAGGTACTCATTTTGGCTGGGTAAGTTATTTTTGGCTGCATACCAAGTTCCTTATCCTTTCAGAATATCCTATTCCAGGCCTTCAATCCTTTAATGTGGATGCTGCTAGATACTGAGTAATCCTTATTATGGCTCCTCTATATTTGAATTCATTTTTTTCTTGCAGCTTGCAGTATTTTTTCCTTTGTCTGATAGTTCTGGCATTTAGCCACTGTATTTCTTGTAGTTTTCATTTTGGAATCCCTTTCAGTAGGTGATCGATGAATTTTTTTCAATTTGTATTTTACCCTCTGTTTCTATAACTTTTAGGCAGTTCTCTTTGATAATTTCCTGGAAAATAGTGTCCAGACCCTTTTTCTCCATCATATTTTTTAGGGAGTCCATTAATTCTCAGATTGTTTCTCCTAGATCTATTTTCCAGGTCTTTTGTTTTCCCAAGAAGGTATTTGACATTTTTTTTTCTATTGTTTCAATTTTTTTTTTTGGTTTTGCTTGACTGATTCTTGGTGTCTCCTCAAGTCATTCAATTCCATTCATTTGATTCTGATTTAAAATGAATTATTTTCTTTACTCACTTTTTAATATATTTTTCTAATTGTCCTATTGAGTTTTTAAGTGAGTTGTTTTGTTCTATGGAATTTTTTTTCCATTTTGCCAATTTTATTTTTAGAGAACTATTCTCTTTTTCCAATTCACTAATTCTGTTTTTGAAGGATTTGATTTCTTTATCCATTCTATCTTTAAATAATTTGGATGACCTATCCAGACTCTCTTGCCAAGCTTCCCTTTCCTTTTCCCATTTTTTTTTCTAGCTCTCTTGTGAGAGTCTTTTTAATTTCTTCTATGAGAGTCATGTGTGTTGAGATCCAGTTCATATCCCCTTTGGGGGATTCTTCTGGAGACAGTTTGTTTTTAGTCTCCTCAGGGTTTAAAAACTGTTCTCTATCCATATAGAAACTATTAATGGTTAGAATCCATTTAAATTTTTTTTTTCATTTTGTCAGAGAAGAATCAAAGAAGACAACTAGCAAAAAAACAAAAAACAAATGCAGTCTGTTTTTTTGAGTGTTTGGGGAAGGCTGGATGGTATTATTGAGCTTCCTCTACTGACTGCAGGGGAAGCAGCAGGGCAGCAATGGCTGTTCTCTACCTGTGTTTGAGACTCAGAGCATGCTGAGACAATGTGGGTGGGTGTGGCCGAGTATGGAGAGACCTTAGCTTTTTGGGGTTATAGTCTTTACCCATTGTGTTTATAGCTTCTCTGCTTGTCTGCTGGTTTGCTGCCATGGTAAGATAGCCACACTGTGGTAAATTTCATTCCACAGAAAAGCTGAGATCACACCCCATCTTCCTCTGGTCTGCTCAGTATGAGTTACCTTCTGTGCTCTCCCTGCCCCTGCTTGCCCTCAGTCTATCCCCTGTCTAACCGTTCCTGCCCTGGAACAAAAACAGACCTTTTCTGGCAAATTTCAAGGATATCTTCTGTTTATAATTATTATTTTTTTCCAGTCAAGCACTAATTTTGAAGCTTGTTATGAAATAAATTCTGAGAACAAAGACAGAGATTAAGTAGATGTGTGTGTCCTCTCCACCACATTAGCCGGAAGTCCTACTATTTCTTTAAAAGAAAAAATAGGATCTGCTTTTAGGGCAAGGAAGGTTTACCAAGCTTCCTCTACAGGCAGAAGTAAAGTATCTATGGCTTTGCTGGGTCCTTGCTGGGTCCTTGCTGACTCACTAGGTGAGCATGCTGAGTGCTGGGTGGGCATGGCCAGTTTCTTTGAAACTTCAATGCTTTGGGGTTCACTATTTACCTTTTGTGGTTTGTGTTGGATGTTTTATAACTTCTCTGGTGATCTACTAGCTTGAAACTAGGGCAGAGTAACCAACTTTAGTGTAGATTCCTCCTCATAGATTCTCCATAGCTTGGAGTCTGCACTGCTCCTCGGAGACCACTGCATAACCCTGGGTGCAGTGGGCACTGGCCTTTGTGCTTTGCTTGCCTGCCTGCACCTGGCCACCTCCTCCCACGTTGGACTGAAACAGACCTTTTTCTAATAATCTTTAAAATTAAATTCTGCTGGTAATTTGCTTCACTCCTCATATCTGTTGATTCTGCCAGGCCAGAGCTAATTCAGAAACTGGATTTTGTAATTAGTGTGAGGGTAGTAGGAGAAGGTAAGAAAGAAATGTGTGTCCTCTCTGCTATCTTGGCTCCACCATGGAAAGTTATTTTTTCTAACATGCAAGGAAGCTAAAATAGTGTGGAAGTTTACCCCTTGAATTTTATTTCCATTATCATTGGAGGAAGGGTCAGAAAGTGACAGGGTACATAAAAATACCAAAGATTTAATAAGGAAGTAAATTCAATGAAAAACTTGAAGTAAAGGCAAATGAATCAATAAGAAGATACGAAAATTAAAAGAGATGAGAATCAAAATACCTCAAATGCTACAAATCATTCTAAATAAATATTTTAAGATGAGGAAAATTTAACCAACATCCTTTAGGGTGGAAAATTCTATAAATTTCTTAGAAAACACTAACCACAATAGGATGTTCCCAAATAAAGAGGAAAACTGTAATGTTGAGAGAACTTAATAAGATTCAAAAGGAAGATTTTATGACATGTGAGAATTCAATAACAGAATTTTTAAAACTTGAATCTCTCCTAGTCAATCCTATAAAGACACACATTGAAATGAGAAATTCCAAATACAAATATAATCAAGTGAAAGACAGAAGACAAATCAATAAATATAAAAAAAAATTGAAACTATACATGATCTCTGCATAAGCAAATATAAGTGATCCTAAAGAAAAAATGTCTAGAGGCAATTTTAGAATTCTAGATATACTGTGTAATTTTTTAAAACCACATATAAAAAATATAAGGGAAAAAAACCCCCAGAACGTCTGAATCCAGAAAATGAAGCACAAATCAAAAAAATTCAGATTCCACATAGGAAAGTTTACCATGTTTCAAACTCTACAACATCTAGTATTTTTTAAATTTAAAATAAAAACAATACATTCTTCATTTCAATAGGGAAAGGATCTTCAAATATAAAAGGTAAGTTAATTCAAATCCTGTTGCTGTTGTTTGTAATTCATTCTTGAAGAGAATGACATCACGAAGGGGACCATGACTTGCAAGTAAAGTCATCTGCCTTACTCTGTCTTCCAGAACCATCTGGGTCCAATGGAAAGATACAAAAGAACTTTTGGAGATGGGCCCAGATGTAGTAAGAGACCTTGGCCTTTTAAAGTTAACTTCTTTTCATGCTCTCAGTTTGAACAAGGTTACACCCAATGAGTAATTAAGACTATGTAAGAAATAAAGTAAAAATTATCCTTTTCTACCTCATAAAAAATCATTCTGAAAGGGTAGGACTCTCAAGGTTTCTAGTTCAAACAAGCAATTACTATTTAAACTTACTCTGAGCAATTAAGGCCCAAAAAAATGACTAAGAGAGGCTTGGGTTGGGACTTATTGTTGACCAATCAATAAAAGTCAGAGTGATTTGCATTTAAGATAGAGTCCATAAAAAAAGAAATCTTGCCTATAAATCCCAAGATATTATTCAAGGTTTCAGTGATTGAAATTTATATTACTTTCAGCACAAGACACATTTGATTTCTTTTGTGGACAAAGGGAGAGGAGAGAGGAATACGAGGAAAGAAGAAAAGTTACAAAGGAAAAAGAAAAAGAAGAAAAGAGATTAAGAAATAAGGAAAAAAGAAAGAATTTCATTGCCCAAATGGAACTGTCCACTTGGATCCCCAGTGAGAATTCACTAAGTCAAGATGAAGACAAAAAGGAAAAAGTAGCTAGTACAGGGACAATGGCCTGAGAGACAATTGAGAGATAAGGTTGTTATATTGATGAAATGTAGACATATAGGGGATGACAGAGGAAAAAGTAAAAAGCCAAGAGATTATAGTCAAATAAGGAGATTTCATAATTTTTGAGTATGGTGGTGGTAAATTTGTGGGTGATGGCAAGAACAAGAATTTTGATTGAGTAGGAAATAACATGAGTTTCACAGGATGAGAGGTTATTGAGTAAATCTAAAACTGGCAATGTCATGCATAACATTCCAATTCCTATTTTTAATCAGCAAGATGAGGAGAATGAGTAAGGCTACATTCAGTAATGGATGGAGTGGCCAGAGCCTGTATCATCAAGGAGAATCTCCATTTCAGTAAGTGTTAGTAGATGAAAGAAGTGAGAAAGTCAAAAATGGAACAAGTTTGTGCTCATGGAATAGGGATTCCAGAGAGGACAGTAGAAGGATTGAATAGTGTTAGAATGAAACTTTGGAGTAGCTGATATTAGGGGGATATGAATAAAAAATTAAGTGATAGGGAATGTTGATCTAAATAAATTTAAATGTTTGAGTGCAAAATACTCCCAACTTTCAACAAACAGGAGATAGGAGACTCCAAAGTTTAATGGAGTGCTAATTTTGCAACTCCTAACAGTATATTAATGTCTATTTCATGGGAATAAATTGCATAAGGGGAAGAGGCATAAAAAAGGAAATGAGAAGTAGAGAACAGAAGGCAATATATAGTAGACTCTAATGGAGCCTCTATATGAACAAGAAAAAAGAAGAAAAAAATGTATATGTAAAAGAAAAGACTCTTATACAAGATAATATTTTGGAAACAATAAATACAAAGGAGGGAAGGAAAGAAACAAGGAAATAAGGGAGAAAAGAAAGAGAAGAGATGGAAGAAAAAACAGGAAGAGAATTGAGAAGAGAAAGAAAAGGAGAAAAAATAGATGTTAAATACATTATTTTCTCTCAAACTTGTCAAGTAGTTTCCATTATTAAAGATGAAACATTATTAAAGTTCTATGAACATTATGTACATATAATTTATATGTAATTCATAAGTAAATTAATAAAAAGCATTGTCATAAATTTCTGTAACATAACTCCATTTATTGCATTATTTTATACAAATATCACTAAAAGGTCTGTTTCATATCTGCATAAATACTGGTTAGTTTTACAAGGCAACAATGCTATATCTTAAGCCAATAGTTTGAAGCCTCTTTTGCAGATGTGAAAACTATTTTCAGAGATATTTAATGATTGGGACAGTATTTAACTACATATCAATAGCTAAATTAGAACTAGAACTCATAGCTCCCAGGTAAACATAACTCACTAATTTTACAAAATGAAAATTCACCTTTCTTGACTACAAAACTGAATTTCATTTTTATCATTAGTTTTTTAGTTCATTGCACATATTACAAGACATTTAATCGATATTAAAAATGAGAAAGATGAATGATTTGTAGAGCTGAACAAATTATTTAAAGCTCTTTTATTTTCCAGAAAGATCTGAATTATTTACAACATTTACATCTAGAAAATAGAGAGGACCATGGTATAAGGCAATATAAAACTGCTAAGCAAACAGTTTGGACTATTTTCATCTTGTACAAGGCTTTTTTTAAATTTTAAAAATGTTTAATTTATTAAAATATGAAGAGAAAGCAAAGCTTATTTTTGAAGTAACATCATTATTCTCTTAGATTAGTAAGCATTAAAAAGTCATGTTAATAGTATCAGCACAGGGAGGTGGGGGGGGAGGCAAGAAGATTGTTCTGCATAAAATTTTCCAATAGTAAAATGTCATTTTCTCTGAGAATATTTTTATTATGCTATTTTTCAAAATTGTGTTTTGATGTGTACTACATTAAGCAAACCTTCTCATAAGCAAAATTATAATGCACCTTTTTTAGGAATGCACATTTCTCTTTTGACCTGGATTTTGTTTTAAACACATTCTTCTATTCTGTTTCAATCACTATTTTCCCTTATTCACCTGAGGGATATACAGACAATGTGAAAGAAAAGACAGAGTTAGCATTATCATTGTTATGCTTATTCCTTTTATATATATAAAAGTGTATTACTCTCTTTTTATTATTTATAATTAGAAGTACTACAAGCTCTGAATTTAATGAAAAATACGTTGGCTCAGCTTATCTAGGTTCTTTTACTAAATTATTTATTTTTCTTAGTGTGAATGTTATATACCAGAAAAAAAAGTCTATTTCCTTGAACAAATTATATCCAGAAAAACATCTATATTGTACATTTATAACACTTACATATAAGTATATGTATAGAAGAACTTATATACATACAGATGAGCAACATATATATTCAATCAAATACATGTAAGTATATACATATTTATGCACATGTACATGAAATTACATGCACATATACATGCACATCATGCAACTATATATATATATATATATATATATATATATATATATATTATATATATTTGTAGTGGTTGGATGAGTATCTATAATTACATAATTATAGTTCAGATGTATGTTTACATCAATACAAGTGATTTAGATAATGAAAGACAATGAATACTGGAATTAGAGTAAGAAAACCAGGGTTCAAGCCCAGGTCTTTCTTGCTATTTTACTTCATAGGATCTCAAAAGTAGGAAAAAAATCTCAGGTTATTTAATTCAATTCAGGTGACTGCAAACACACTGTAAACAAATTCCAAAAAGCAGCCATTCAGCTTTCACTTGAATGTCTGTCATGAAAGGGAAATTTTCAGTTCCTAATGAAATCCTTTTTCAGGTTGTACATAAGCTATCATAATAACAGCTACTCTTTTAATAGAGATTTAAGTTTTACAAGGGTGCATCTAGACAGCACAAATGATAGAGCACTTACCCTAGAGTCAGGAAGACTCATCTTGCCGAGTTCAAATATAGTTTCAGATAACCATTAACTGTGTAATTTTAGCTAGACAAGCCAATTAACCTTTTTTGCCTCATTGTCCTCATCTGTAAAATGAGGTGAAGAAGAAAAATAAACCACTGCAATATCTTTGTGAAGAAAACCCCAAATGGAGTCACAGTCAAGCATGACTAAAAAACACTTAAATTTACCCCCAAGATTTACACTTCATAAATAGTAACTCATTTTATCCTCTCCACAAACCCTTGAAAGCCGATATAACTATTTTTATTATCTTACAGATTAAGAAACTGAGGAGTTAAGTGACTTGACAGAGTCATAAAACCAATATGATCCAGAGGTCTGAAGCTGGAATAGAACCCTAATCTTCCTTAAATGACTTCCTTAAATGACTCACACAGCCAGTAAATTTTTGCTGTTAAATTTAAACTTAGGTTTTCCTAGTTACTCCATTTATTATTGACCAAGTCAGAGTATAAAACTATTTTCTGCAGTTCTGTATACTATGCAGCCAAAGTTCATATTAACTCATTTAGACTATTATGCTATAACTAAATTAAACTTAAAGTTCACTAATATACCTTTTGCCTGATTTTTTTCCATTTCATTATACCTCCTTCATCTTATACTTTTGAAAGTGATTAATTAAATGAAAGAGTAGGATTTTATATTTTTTTAAGTTTAATGTATATAGCTCTGGCCAGAAGCAGGATGATGTTGTATATAGAGAGAGCTGACCTCAAATTCTGATCAATTTGAGTTCATATCTTACCCCTGATGCATATTGATTTTTTGACTCTGGGTAAATCTTTTAAACTTGCAATGGTCCCAGAGAACTCTGTAATTTATAATTTTCTGAGCAGATGCTGAACTTTCCTTGATAGAAAGATCTCTCTACTCTCACTCACTACTGGAACAAAATCATAAAACCAATCATAACTGATTGCACCCAACATTCCAGGTTGATATTGTCTTTTTTTGATCCTGACTGTATTAACCAACATGTTTACTTTTTGACATCTTTATATTTATTGGCATGTCATCTCTGCCTCTTTTAAGTCATTTAAAGAAATGTTAATATTACAATATGAAGGACAGCTCAAAAAGGCACTTCTTCCAAGTTGACAACAAGCCATTAATATTTTCACTTTTAGTCTAGTTGCTCAACCAGTATTTAATCAACCAAGATGTTCTGTAGTATAGATCAATGGTCTTTCAAGTGGAAACTATGGCCTGACCCTACAGGATGTACACCGTTAGACAGAATTAGGTAACAAAGGGCTTTTCATCTGTCATCACATTCAATATAAAACACACTGTGAAAGTTCCTAGCACATACTTTGAGGTTTCCCATTTGCATACTTTTCCATATATTGTTCCCTTCATGTGGAATGCTCTTCTCCCACAGTTCTACTTATCTAATCTCTACTCATTCATCAAGACTCAATTCAGGGGGCGGAGCCAAGATGGCGGAGAAGTCACACGCGACTTTCTAAGCTCTTCTCTTACCCTCTTTATCAATATTATATCGAGCCTCAAAAATAGTCTTGACTGCTACAAATCGTAAAGATAAGAAGTAGAACAACTCACCGGCCGAAGAAAATCTGCAGTCTCGCCAAAAAAGGTTGGTTCCGGGGCCAGGGGGGAGATCGGCGCAGACGGGGAGAGAAATTAGGTTCCGAGGAGAGTCTCAAACCGAGGGTGAAGGCACAGATCTCAGCACAAGCGCGCAGCCCCAACCCGCAGTACGGGGCTTCTCCTTGGGGCAGTTGTGATCCTGCACGGCAGGAGGACGCAGCCCGGGTTAGCCTCCAATCTGCCCAGTGGGGAGCTCGGCTTGGGGCCATAGAGCTTTTCCAGGGCCGATTTGCATCAGGCAGAGACGCTAGGCAGAGTTTGTGGAGGTCTGCATTCTGCAGTCAGCTGCTAATACTTACAGTCCCACAAGAGGCTCCGGCCTGGGGCGGTGACACTTTCACCACTTAGTCTCTAGCCGAGGGCAATCGATAATCCACTCAGCCCAACTGGGCACTTCAATAGCTCGGCCAGTGCTGAATCCACTTCCTGTTGGGGGAAGGGAAAACTCTCACCCAGAGCACTCCCATACCTCGGAGCCAGAAATCGGTTTACATCTTTCCCTGCTCTTCAGAGGAAGCTGGTAACCCCCTTGCCTAGGAGACCTACCCTAAAGGCTTTAAAAACATGAATAAAAAGATGAAAAGAACAATCGACAGCTTCTATGCAGAAAAAGAGCAGGTCAGCAAACCTGAAGAGACCTCAAACAGCAAAAATGCATCAGACTGTTCCTCCTTTACATGATGCTCTCATAGAAGAGACCATTAAAAGTCTCAAAAGAGAGTTAGAAGATAAATGGGGAAAGGAAAGAGAAGCCTTACAAGAGAGCAACAACTTCCTGAAATACGAATTGGAAAAAGTAAAAAAATCTCAGGAAAGTAAGAATTGTGAATTGGAAAAAATAAAGAATTCACTAGAAAGTAGGATTTGTGAATTGGAAAAGACAAAGAACTCGCAAGAAAGTAGGATCCGTGAATTGGAAAAGACAAAGAACACGCAAGAAAGTAGGATCTGTGAATTGGAAAAAGAAAATAATTCACTAAAAAAAAAAATTAGTGAAATGGAAAAAAATTCCACAGACCAAAACAATACATTCAAAAACTCAATTGGACATATACAGAAAGAAGTAAAAAAAGCTAATGAAGAAAATAATTCTTTAAAAATTAGAACTGAACAAATAGAAACTAATGATTCATTGAGACAGCAAGAATCAGTCAAGCAAAAACAAAAAAATGACAAACCGGAAAAAACCATGAATTATCTACTTGCAAAAACGACAGACTTGGAAAATAGATCTAGGAGAGATAATCTGAGGATTATTGGACTTTCTGAAAACTATGATGAAAAAAAGAGCCTAGATACTATTTTACAAGAAATCATCAAAGAGAACTGCCCAGATGTAATAGAATCAGAAGGTAAAATAGGCATTGAAAGAATTCATCGAACACCTTCTGAAAGAAACCCTAAAATAAAAACCCCAAGGAATATTGTGGCAAAATTTCAGAACTATCAGATTAAGGAAAAAATTTTACAAGCAGCCAAAAAAAAACCATTTAAATACCGAGGTGCCACAATAAGGATCACCCAAGATCTGGCTGCCTCTACATTAAAGGAAAGAAGGGCCTGGAATATGATATTCCGAAAGGCACAAGAACTTGGGATGCAGCCAAGAATAAACTACCCAGCTAAGCTGAGCATTTTCTTCCAGGGAAGAAGATGGACATTTAATGAAACAAATGAATTCCATTTGTTTCTGAAGAAAAAACCAGAACTAAACAAAAAATTTGATCTCCAAGAATAGAACTCAAGAGATGCAGAAAAGGTAAAAATAACTCTTGAGAATTGTATTTCTGTTGTGGATATACAAAAAGAATACATGTATAATTTGATTGTACTGATATAACATAAAAAAGGGAAGTAGATATGGAAAAGGGATGATGGCAGAATAAGGTGGGAAGGAGGGATAAAAAGAGGGAAACCACATCCCACAAAGAGGCTAAGGAAACTTATCATATCTGAGGGAATTTAGAGAGGGGGAGGAACATTGTGTGAATCTTACTCTCATCAGAGTTGGCTCAAAGAAAAAATAATTGACATTTGTTTTAGAGAAAATTCTCTCTCGCCTCATTAAAAACGGGGGAGAGGAAAAGGGAAAAGAAAAAGAGTAATAAGGGAAGGAAGGGGGAAAGACTCAAAGGGGGGGAGGGAGGGATTATAAAGAGGATAAGTATCGTGATACAAGAGGGGTACATAAGTTTAAAAGGGGGAAAGAGGGTTGGGGGAGGCAAGAATAAGTAAAGCACAATCTGGGGTTATTAGGATGGCAGGAAATACAGATTTAGTAATTCTAACCGTAAATGTGAATGGGATGAACTCCCCCATAAAGAGGAGGCAGATAGCAGACTGGATCAAAAGTCAGAACCCTACAATATGTTGTTTACAAGAAACACATTTAAAGCAGGGGGATACATATAGAGTAAAGGTAAAAGGCTGGAGCAAAATCTATTATGCTTCAGGTGAAGTCAAAAAAGCAGGGGTAGCCATCCTTATCTCAGATCAAGCAAAAGTAAAAATTGATCTAATTAAAAGAGATAAGGAAGGAAACTACATCCTGCTAAAGGGTAGCATAAACAACGAAGCAATATCAATATTAAACATATATGCACCAAGTGGTATGGCACTCAACTTCCTAAAGGAGAAGTTAAGAGAGTTGCAAGAAGAAATAGACAACAAAACTGTAATAGTGGGAGATCTCAACCTTGCACTCTCAGAATTAGACAAATCAAACCACAAAACAAATAAGAAAGAAATTAAAGAAGTAAATAGAATATTAGAAAAATTAGGTATGTTGGATCTTTGGAGAAAATTGAATGGAGATAGAAGGGAATATACTTTCTTCTCAGCAGTTCATGGAACCTATTCAAAAATTGACCATATATTAGGACATAAAGACCTCAAAATTAAATGCAAGAAAGCAGAAATAGTAAATGCTTTCTTTTCAGATCATGATGCAATAAAAACTACATTCAACAAAAAGTTAGGGGGAAATAGACCAAAAAGTAATTGGAAACTAAACAATCTCATCTTAAAGAATGATTGGGTGAAGCAGCAAATTATAGATACAATTAATAATTTCACTCAAGATAATGACAATGATGAGACATCATACCAAAATTTGTGGGATGCAGCCAAAGCGGTAATAAGAGGGAATTTTATATCCTTAGAGGCTTACTTGAATAAAACAGAGAAAGAAAAGATTAATGAATTGGGCTTGCAACTAAAAAAACTAAAAAAAGACCAAATTAAAAACCCCCAATCAAATACTAAATTGGAAATTCTAAAATTAAAAGGAGAAATTAAAAATATTGAAAGTAAAAAAACTATTGAACTAATTAATAAAACTAAGAGTTGGTTCTATGAAAAAGCCAATAAAATAGATAAGCCTTTGGTAAATCTGATTAGAAAAAGGAGGGAGGAAAATGAAATTAGTAGTCTTAAAAATGAAAAGGGAGAACTTTCCACCAATGAAGAGGAAATTAGAGAAATAATAAGGAGTTATTTTGCTCAACTTTATGCCAATAAATTTGATAACCTAAGTGAAATGGATGACTACCTCCAAAAATATAGACTTCCCAGACTAACAGAGGAGGAAGTAAATTGCTTGAATAGTCCCATTTCAGAAAAAGAAATAGAACAGGCAATTAAACAACTCCCTAAGAAAAAATCCCCAGGACCAGATGGATTTACATGTGAATTTTACCAAACATTTAAAGAACAATTGGCCCCAATGCTATATAAATTATTTGATAAAATAGGGAATGAAGGAGTCCTACCAAATTCCTTCTATGACACAGACATGGTACTGATACCTAAACCAGGTAGGCTGAAAACAGAGAAAGAAAATTATAGACCAATCTCCCTAATGAATATTGATGCTAAAATCTTAAATAAGATATTAGCAAAAAGACTACAGAAAATCATCTCCAAGATAATACACTATGATCAAGTAGGATTTATACCAGGAATGCAGGGCTGGTTCAATATTAGGAAAACTATCAATATAATTGGCCATGTTAATAACCAAATTAACAAAAACCATATGATCATCTCAATAGATGCAGAAAAAGCATTTGATAAAATCCAACATCCATTCCTATTAAAAACACTTGAGAGTATAGGAATAAATGGACTTTTCCTTAAAATAATCAGCAGCATCTATTTAAAACCATCAGTAAGCATCATATGTAATGGAGACAAACTGCAACCATTCCCAATAAGATCTGGAGTGAAACAAGGTTGCCCACTATCACCGTTACTATTTAATATTGTATTAGAAACGCTAGCTATAGCAATAAGAGCTGAGAAAGAGATTAAAGGAATAAGAATAGGCAATGAGGAAGCCAAATTATCACTCTTTGCCGATGACATGATGGTATACTTAGAGAACCCCAGAGATTCTGCTAAAAAGTTATTAGAAATAATCCACAACTTTAGCAAAGTTGCTGGTTATAAAATAAACCCACATAAGTCATCAGCATTCTTATATATCACTAACAAAATCCAACAGTCAGAGTTACAAAGAGAAATTCCATTTAAAGTAACTACTGATAATATAAAATATTTAGGAATCTATCTGCCAAGGGAAAATCAGAAACTTTATGAGCAAAATTACAGACCACTTTTCACACAAATTAAGTCTGATCTAACCAATTGGAAAAATATTAAATGCTCTTGGATAGGGCGAGCAAATATAATAAAGATGACAATATTACCTAAACTAATCTATTTATTTAGCGCTATACCAATCAGACTCCCAAAAAACTATTTTAATGACCTAGAAAAAATAACAACAAAGTTCATATGGAAAAACAAAAGGTCAAGAATATCAAGGGAATTAATGAAAAAAAAATCAAATGATGGTGGCTTAGCTGTACCAGATCTAAAATTATATTATAGAGCAGCAGTTACCAAAAGTATTTGGTATTGGCTAAGGAATAGATTAGTTGATCAGTGGAATAGATTAGGTTCAAGGGATAAAACAGTCAACAAATATAGCAACCTAGTCTTTGACAAACCCAAAGATCCCAGCTTTTGGGATAAGAACTTACTGTTTGATAAAAATTGCTGGGAAAATTGGAAACTAATATGGCAGAAACTAGGCATTGATCCATACTTAACGCCGTACACCAAGATAAGGTCAAAATGGGTTCATGACCTAGGCATAAAGAATGAAATTATTAATAAATTAGAGGAACATAGGATAGTTTACCTCTCAGACCTGTGGAAGGGGAAGGTCTTTATGACCAAAGCAGAACTAGAGATCATTACTGATCACAAAATAGAAAATTTCGATTATACCAAACTGAAAAGTTTTTGTACAAACAAAACTAATGCAGACAAGATTAGAAGGGAAGCAATAAACTGGGAAAATATTTTTACAGTCAAAGGTTCTGATAAAGGCCTCATTTCCAAAATATATAGAGAATTAACTCTAATTTATAAAAAATCAAGCCATTCTCCAATTGAAAAATGGTCAAAGGATATGAACAGACAATTCTCAGATGAAGAAATTGAAACTATTTCTAGTCATATGAAAAGATGCTCCAAGTCATTATTAATCAGAGAAATGCAAATTAAGACAACTCTAAGATACCACTACACACCTGTCAGATTGGCTAAGATGACAGGAAAAAATAATGATGATTGTTGGAGGGGATGCGGGAAAACTGGGACATTGATGCATTGTTGGTGGAGTTGTGAACGAATCCAACCATTTTGGAGAGTAGTTTGGAACTATGCTCAAAAAGTTATCAAACTGTGCATACCCTTTGATCCAGCAGTGTTACTACTGGGATTATATCCCAAAGAGATTATAAAGAAGGGAAAGGGACCTGTATGTGCACGAATGTTTGTGGCAGCCCTTTTTGTAGTGGCTAGAAACTGGAAACTGAATGGATGTCCATCAGTTGGAGAATGGCTGAATAAATTGTGGTATATGAAAATTATGGAATATTACTGTTCTGTAAGAAATGACCAACAGGATGATTTCAGAAAGGCCTGGAGAGACTTACACGAACTGATGCTGAGTGAAATGAGCAGGACCAGGAGATCATTATATACTTCAACAACAATACTAGATGATGACCAGTTCTGATGGATCAGGCCATCCTCAGCAACGAGATCAACCAAATCATTTCTAATGGAGCAGTAATGAACTGAACTAGCTATACCCAGAAAAAGAACTCTGGGAGAACTAAAAACCATTACATTGAATCCCCAATCCCTATATTTATGCACACCTGCATTTTTGATTTCCTTCACAAGCTAATTGTACAATAATTCAGAGTCTGATTCTTTTTGTACAGCAAAATAATGTTTTGGTCATGTATACTTATTGTGTATCTAAGTTATATTTTAATATATTTAACATCTACTGGTCATCCTGACATTTAGGGGAGGGGGTGGGGGGGTAAGAGGTGAAAAATTGGAACAAGAGGTTTGGCAATTGTTAATGCTGTAAAGTTACCCATGTATATATCCTGTAAATAAAAGGCTATTAAAAAAAAAAAAAAAAAAAAAAAAAAAAAAAAAAAGACAATTCAAATGTCATTTCCTTCAGGAAACTTTCCTTAATCGTTCTTGCTAAAATTATTCTTCCTGCTCTGAATATCCAAGTTATTTGTACTGCTATTAATGCACTTTCCTATTATCTTATATAATTCTTATCTGAGTACATGATTAATTCCTCATATTAGAAGGCACATTCCATGAGGACAAGGATATGTATATGACATGTTTTGAATTAATAAGCACAGGAAAATACCTCTCAATTTCCAACTACTGCATAGCAACAATTCACCTGTTCCCCAAGATTTAGTTATTAGCTCTGACAAAAATGATTCAATAGGGTGAGGTCTACATAATGGGGCAACTCATATTAAGATCTCTACTCCACCAGCTTTCTTTTCCTTCGGGATAGAGAGATGGCATAAAATGAACATGCATATGATCCAAATTACACATTCATTACTTATACTAATTCTAAATATCCAGTTAATTACCAAACCTTGGGATTTTATCTTAACATTCTTATAATCTTTCTTACATCTCTTTCCATCCTTCAAAAATACAGCCCTTATCTGATATTGCCTGAAAATTTTTGTATTTCCATCTGTGGTTTGCTTGCCCCAAATATCTGTCCTTCAGACTGCAATACATCTTCCACATAACTGCCAAAATAATCTTCCTAAATCACATATCTGACCATGGCACTCTTCTGTAAAATAAATTTTAATAGTCCTCTATTGACTTTAGGATCAAAAAATTTAATCTTCATCTTATATTTTTCTGATTTTTGATAACATTCATAATAAATGGTTCAATTGTACCTATATACTATTTTTAAACATCTATCTATCTATCTATCTATAGACCATATATTGGGTTTCATACGTTTTTTTGAAATAAAACACTGTGTAGTCAAAAAAACTAAAACAAAACAAAGCAAGTGCTCTAATTTCAACCTTCTCTTACTAGTCCACAAGGATAGCATGAAAGACTCTTAAATTGGTTACTTCTTCCATCCCTCCCACTGTCAAGGCCTCACAGATAATGAATGCCTTAAGTTCTAAATGAACTAAATATTTAATACAGCTAAGTTGTGTTCTATTGAGGAAATAGATTTGCAAATTCTCCAAGCCCAATTCAGAATTGTTCATCTTTGCAGAAACCTATATAACATTAAATGACACTTTCAAATACCCCTTCTTATTCCTCCTTCCATCAAACCTTTATGAGTCAGTCCTCCTTGAAAGTTCCAAATCTTTGGCAAAGATTTTATCTCTATGATATATTTTAGATTTCTTTTGAGTGGTCTTATTGAGCTTTCCTGCAAACTGAAATCCTACTGCTAATCTATTGCCAATAGGGCAAAGTGCTTATCCTATCTTCACATGACACCCCAATTTGTTTTTTTAGTTCACTGAGATAAACTTTTATTTCTCTCACTGTTGCTGTTGTTAAATTGTTCTTTATTTTTCCTTCATTTTCTTCTTCACCTCAATCCAATAAATCTTATAATGAATTCATAGAAATTTGCCAATTTGCTAACCAGGACACAAAAAATCTAAAAAGTCTTTAAAATTTTCCTTGATGCATTTTTAACCTTCTTACTTTTGGATTTTGTCTGCTTCTTTCCAAGTTCTATCTTGTCATCTCAGACTTCTATTTGTGGTTAATTATTAGTTATCCCAACCCCAAAAAAACCCAGAGATTATTCTTTTATTGGTGGTGGTTAAACAAACTATGATGTCTGAAAGTAATGAAATATTATTGTGCCAAAGAAATCATAAAATTTTAGGGAAAAAAAAAAAACTTGGAGGACCTCCATGGATTGATGCAAAGTTTATGAGGTGAATTTTAAAAATGTATGCAATTATAAAGAAAACATAAAAAATTATAAAGAATATTATAAAGAAAAACAATTTTGTAAAACTTCAATGTCTTTATAAAATACAAGTGAAGCATGACCTTTCTTTTTTGAAAGGGAAAATCCTTTGTTGACCATATGTTATTGATTGAGCAAAGATATCATAGCTTTATAGAAATCATTAGAGAGAGAATAGAACTCCATGGTCAGAGTGTTCCCTTCTTCAGTATATGAGGCTGTCACTGAGGTGATAGGGTTCAACAATTACAGAAAGAAAAAAAAGCATAATAACTTACCTTTACTAAACTATGTGGAATATTGTGTGGGAAGAGAAACACACAGAGACACACACACACACACATACAAACAGAGTGAGAAAGAAAGAGAGTAAAAGATACAGAGAGACCCAGAGACAAAGAATGAATTTAAAATGTCCCTTTCTTCCCATCTCTCAACTCACCTCTGAAAAAGGTCAACAAATTTATCATATCTTTATAACTCACAATTAACCCTATTGTCTTTGAATTGTACTAAATCCATCCATAAATGGTGAAAGAGAAATAGCTGTGGTAGTCCAGAGCATCTCCTTGCAAAAAGTTATTTGGTTTTGAAAACAGAAACTACTGGTTTTCTTTGTACTACAACCATGTGAATCAACATTTAATTTTTCCTAGTCTCATTTTTTTTCATCTTTTAAATCATAAATTTATTTATAGATAATAGCAATATAATGTGTAATTGTCCAATGCAAATATGCAAAGAAATGAGTGAAAAAATTTCAAATATGCTAATTGATTATTTTCATGTAATTGTTAAATAATCAATTGAGCTCAATAGAAAAGTAATGTTAATACTAAATTCTTGCACATGGACAAGTTAGAAGACCCTGACAATGCAAAAAGGAATCAGAGAGCCAGCTGAGAAAAATGGAAAGAAATACATATTAAAAAAACATGTTTCAGGGCCCTATAATGAAAAGCTAAAGAAGCCAGAAGATAGACATAACAAATGAGTAAAAGAATGGTAATCTTTAGGAAAAGCTACTAGAGAATAAGGCATGGTTCTTCAAAAAGAAATCTGCACAGTAAACTCCAAAATATTTTGGGAAAGTTTGGAAATCCCTCCAAAAGCTTTTAAAAACATGTGTAGGTAGGGGTATGATACCTTATGTGGACAGAGGGAAGGAGGTAAGGAAAGAAGGAAGGAAAAAAAGAGGGAAGGAGGGAAAGAAGGAAAGACAGAAGGAAAGAAGGAGGTTGCCAATTAACCAGTTCTAGGGTATGGGCCAGCTCTACTCACATAAATTGTTGTTTATCCTTTGTTCTGGAAGAGGACCATGACATCAGTGATTTGATGCTAAAAGATCCCAATCCAAGCCCTATTTGGTCATTTTGGGGTACTTATTGATTCAGATTGAATGTAAATAATAGTCATTTCTGCTTTGACCAGAAACTCTGAGAATCTTTCCCTTCTAGATTTATTTATTTGGAGGGTTTTTTAAATTATTTTGTCTAGGTAAAAGATAAGATCTTTTGCTTCAGTTTCAACCTAGTTGACAGGTGCAACCTCAATCAAACTGCTATCTATTGAAAACCTCAGCTTATTGTATCCAGGGTCATCTCCAGTCATCCAAATCTATATCTTGTTACTGGACTCATATGGTTCTGGAGGGGAAAATGAGGCAGGTAACTTTGAACTGATTTTCCTTACTCAAATCCAATTCACTTACATGTCATGGCATCATGTCCTTGATGTCATGATCCTTTTCAAGAAGAAAGGACAGCTAGGAATTAATCTTTATATATATGACAGGATTGATGTTGTATTTTCTCTTTTCTGTCACTAGTCATATAAAATATTTGCCAACAAGTTCATTTGGTGGAGATCTTCTCTTTGGAGTTAAAAGTAATCAAGGTTGAGTTGAAGACTTGCCTTTTTGCAAGAGTAATAATTTCATCAAAGAATGGGATAGAAAGTATAAAGGGTCTTGGCTAAGAATGCAGTACGACTGTTTTTGGCCTCTGAGATTGCTCCTGCTGAAATTTGTGTTATTCTCTGTATCTCAGAATATGAATAAAAATGAAAAGAAACTCCAACTTTTCGCCCTCCAATTAACCAAATGTACTACAAGGAGTGCATAGTTTCATTTCCATAACTAAATTTGATAAATACCTACCAAATGCTCCTGCATAAATTTAGCCTTATCAAGACTTTCCTTTTCACCATTTTCACTCAATAACAGAAAAATGAATCAAATATTTTAAAATTCAAAGTTAATCAAACAAAGGATCAAACAATGCAATATAAGGAATGTAAAGAATCAAGGGGCTTCAGAAATTAAAGTTAGAGAAAGGATTGAAGAAACACAAAAATTTCATTATAGAATAATTAAAATAAAATCAATGAAGTTTAGGATTCACTAGAATTGGGAAAAAGAAAACAAGTGACAAAGTTTACATTCATTGGAAAAACAGAAGTTACTCCTTGCAAATTATCCCCCCAAATTCAAATATCATTTGAATTTCAAATTGCAGAAAATGTTTTAGAGTGTATAAGATCATTTGACTCAGCCTTCTTTTTACTGTTAAGAGGAAATTGAAGGAGATGGGTAAATAACTTGCCAGGGGTCACAGTGCAGTTAAGTGTCAAAGCTGACTTTGAAATTTTATTTTTTTTCTAATTACATGTAGAATTAATGTTTAACTTTCATTTTTGTTTTTCCCCCCAAAGTTCTTGTTGGTTCTCCAGAGCTAGACTGGGATGCTATTTTAAAGTTTTAAATAAATTAAAGTATTACCACTACATGCCTTTCAAATTGGCTAATATTACAGGAAAATACAGTGAAGAATGTTGTAGGGAATGTAGGAAAACTGGGACACTAATACATTATTGGTGGAGTTATGAATGGATCCAGCCATTCTAGAGAGCAATGTGGAAGTATGCCCAAAGGGCTATCAAACTGTGCCTACTCTATCAACTAGCTGTGTCTCTACTGGGCCTATATCCCAAATAGATCATTAAAAAGGGAAAGTGATCCACATGTGCAAAAATAGTTGTAGCAGCCCTTACTGTAGTGGCAAGGAACTGAAAATTGCATGGATGCCCATACAAATTAGAGAGCAACTGAATAAGTTACTGAATAAGTTATAGTATATGAATGGAATGGAATGTTATTGTTATATAAGAAATGATCACAACAATGATTTCAGAGAGGCCTGAAGAAGCATACCTGAACTGGCTAAGTGAAATTAGCAGAGCCAGGAGAATATTATACATGGCAACAATAAGATTGCATGATGATGAATTCTGAAGGGTGTGGCTCTTTTCAACAGTGAGGTGATTCAGATCAGTTCCAATGGTCTTGTGATGAAGAGCCATATGCACCTAGAGAGAGGACTGTTGGGACCAAATGTAGATCACAACATAGTACTTTCATTTTTCTGTTGTGGTTTGCTTGTGCTTTATTTTCTTTCTCATTTTTCTCCTTTTTGATCTGATCTTTTCTTGTGCAGCATGATAATTGTGGAAATATATATAGAAGAATCACATGTTCAATATACATTGGATTATTTGCCATCTAGGGGAGAGAGTTAGGGGAAGAGAGGGAGGGAAAAAATGGAATACAAGGGTTCAAAAGACTGAATGTTAAAAATTATCTATGTATATGTTTTGAAAATAAAAAGCTTTAATAAAAAAAGAACACTAAAAAATAAAGTATTAATTGGAGGAATATTTGGGAGAGGTCAGATGGGTTCCTGATCTACCATCTTGTGTCTCCTCCTATACATCCAGTATATTCTTTTTATAAAAAAAAGAAAAAAAATAGGATTCTAGCCTAGAAAATTTCCAAGTATACCTTAGCAATTCATACATCTATTAAACTACTGAATTAATAGGAAAAAATACTGTAAAAATGAGTAAGAATCAAGGAATTACATTTTTAAGTTTTGTTTTATTCTATATCAATGTCTTCCACTTCTCCAATGTTTTGTTATTTTTGTATACTTTTCTAGGAATTCATTTTGAGCTCAGATCAAATTATATTTTTGTCTTTAGGCTTCATATGTAGCCATTTTAAAACTATTGTCCTTTTCCAATTTCATGACTTGATCCTCCCCATCACCATAGTGACTTTCTATAGTCAAGCTATTTTTTTTCTTTGCTTGTCTTTTCTGTGTGTGTGTGTGTGTGTGTGTGTGTGTGTGTGTGTTGTGTGATGTATCGTTATGTGAGAGTTGGGCTCTCCCAGGTTTTCTCCTGGGGTTCTGGCCCCAGCAGTCTTTATTCGGTATTTGATTTAATTGCCTTCATTCTCTGGAGGATCGGCTTCCTTTCAGGTTTATACTAGGGTTGGGACTTCCATGTTGGCTTCCCATTGGCCTGGGGTTTGGCTACATCCCTGTATCAGTGGTGGGAGCTTACTGCTGGGTTTCTATGGTAACAGAGTGGCTGATGCTGGAAGAGGGATCTTGTTGCTGGTGTGCCCTAGGGAGAGAGCCTTGCTAGTGGATTGCTATGGAAAAACATGTCTCTGATAGTAGGCCCCTGGGATGGCATCTGCTGTTGGTCAGTCCCAGAGCAAGGCTTTACTACTGCTCAACAATGGGGTCTTTCTGGTGGCTTGCGTTTGGCATGATATCCCTGAAGTGAGGTCTACTTTTGCTGTATAGAACTCTCACTTGCCTAGGGGGCTGATAGTTTTCAGAAAAGCAGAACTTCTGTGATTCATGTCCCCAGGTCTGGAGCCTTGCCCCTGCTGTCAGGCTGACTGGTTGACTTAAATAGCATCCCCTTCTCATCACAGTAAGGCAGATCTAGAAAATTACTCAACTCAGTTTGCCTCAATTACTCATTGTTAAATGAAGTGGAGAAGGAAATGGAAACTACTCTGGTATTTTTGTCATGAAAACTCCAGATACTATCACAAAAAGTCTGCCACTACAGGTCAATAGCAATACATGAGATAATAATAAAAAGAGAACATAAAAGCAAGATAAAATATAAAGATTTTTTAAATAGACATATAGATATGTAAATCATATGTCCTGCAAACATGGCTATATTATTTCTCTTAAAATAGTAATTATTTTCAATATTACCTTTATTTCCCATATCACAACTTTGCTATTCAGATCTATCCTTTTGTCAAAGATTTGACAAGTTTTTTTTTTCCCCCTAAAATTCTCATTTTTGCCATGTACTATGAAGGCAGAATTAAAAAAAAAAAGATATTGTTGAATATATCATGTTCCTTGCCATATGTACTATCCCATATCCATTCTCTGGTCATGTTATTTCATTGCAAAAGTATTTGCTCCAGAGATACAAAGAAATTGCATAATGCAGCTTGATTCTTAAGTCAAGCAGCCTTATCATGTATTAATTATTTTGGCAGAAATTCTAAATGTCTGCAATTCTTTAAATACATGGGTAATTTATGGGATAGGCCTTTTTCCTGATAAAACAACCCTATGACTCTTTTGCTTAAAATGAACAATTTTGGATTTGTTGTATACATTCAGATACATTTCATTACATCATAGTTTTAGAGCTGGAAAAGTGTTAGATCTTAAATGTTTATGTTGTCTAACCCTTCCTATATTGTTTACAGATAAAGAAACTGATGCCTGGAAAAGTTAGGTCACTTTGTCAATTCACATAGCTACTAAATGACTCTGCTGTGATTCAAACTTGCATTCTTTGTCTTCATATTTAGAGATATAAATTTATTTTTTTCACAGTACTATAATGCTACTTGTGGGTTTGATTAACAGAAATTCAGAGCTGTGAAACATAATTTTAGGAGATGTGCACAAGAAATATATTTCAATGAAACCAGGGTTTTTTAAATAAACAATTGAAAAACATCTCATATTAATTTATTTTGCTGAATGATTTCTTCATGGTACTTTTATCTAGGAAGTTGCTGTGAAATGGAAGATAAGATTGGAGGTATTCCTTGGAGATGATAGCATTGGAATTCCTAGAATGTGCATCAGAATATAACTAGAAGCATCATTTAAAAGAATGCAAATTCATCTTGTTTTGCTGTGCTCATTCATTAAAACAAACAAAAAATACCATGAAAACTGATTGTAGCTTAAGTGTTATTATCTGTTGCAGAGAATGAAGAGGTAGAGAAATTCTATGAGGATATATTAACTGAATTATATCAACATATGCTTTATTAGTCTACAAATTAAAAGCAAACTTTAGTATATTAGAATATAGTAAAAAAGGAACGGTTAAATAGTTTGCAAATAGGAAACAAGCGATGTGAAAGGTTTTTAGATCATTTAGAAGTTATACACACTTGTATATGTGTGTATGTGTGTATATGCATATATGTGTAAATTTAGATATAATAACAACTGAGGTACTGTAGTAGATAGAGATCTGGATTTATAATCAGGAAGTTAAAATTTCAATTCTTACTTTAAACCTTTAGTACCTATATGCATTGGACAAATCAATCAACCTTTTAAGACTTATTTTCCTCATAGTAAAAATGGGAAAATAGTATCATCTTCCCCAATGGCTTGTTGTGAAGGAAAAATGATTCTCTGTCTCTCTCTGTCTCTCTGTCTCTCTGTGTCTCTGTCTCTCTGTCTCTCTTTCTCTCTCTCCACACACACACACACACACACACATGTATATATATAAAATGAACTTTACGAAATTTAAAGGATTAGTAATTCATTATTATTTTGTTTCTATTATATTTTGATACACAAGAAATGACTAGTTACGAATCTGTGAATTAAAGATCACTAAATTATAGTGTAAAAAAGCTGAACATGAAGAGATGGCAAATTTAACTTTAAGTCTTTCATTTCATACATTTAAAGTGTTAGCAAGGACAATTCTCCTAGTTTATAAATTTCAGAGAAGGTGATGACCTGAATTAGTAAGGATAAATTCTTCATATTGGATTTTCTTCAGGAAATTAAATCACAGGCCAAACCTCTCTATTCTACCTTATCCTGCAGATCAATGATTTTTTTTTAAAAAATACAAAATTAAAAAGAAGAGAGAAAAAAGAGGGAGGGAGTATATTATGTATAACATAGGTATTTTTTTTGACATACCTAAATAAATTTTTGCCTCTAAACAGAGAATAAATAAAGAATAGATATTGATAGGGGTTATGGTTATTTACATAGTGAGTTTAATCATTGGTAATATGTTGCCACACTGATGGGGAAAAAATTCCAAGAAATCTCCTTAGCTTAAAATGAGTCAATTTCCTCAACAAATGGAAGGTTATGGTAGACTAGGATAATATCAGTTTGAAATTTAAGATCCTTAAAGAGGGAAAAAAGATCATCCCATAAAAAGTTAAGGATCAATAGAATGAAGGAGGAAAATGCCAAAAGAAACAATGTCTATTCCCCATGACCCAAATTAGACATATTATTATGGGGTCATTTTAAGAATGAAAATTGCACAATGAAAAAGAAAAAGAAGAAAACAAATATGTAAAGATTTTTGTACTTTCAGCATCAATGACAGGAGAGTAAGCATTACAGTTCTCTATGTGCTTTAGAAAGAAATAGAAATGATTTTAAAAGATGGCACTAGAGGAATTAAATCAATTATATTTTCTTGATATCGAGTTCTAACCTGAAGAGACTTAAAAAAGAAAATGATACCAAATTATTGAAAAAAATATACACATCATTTCTCATTACCAAAAGAGGGCAATTGAAAAAAAATAGAAATTGCTAACAATTCATGCCTTTTCCATTTCTACAAAATTTTCAGAACAATTTTCATACATAAAGATAAACAGTAATAAACACAAATAAGGGAAGACTATTGACAAATCTCATTCTACAGTTGACTAAATTCCATAGATTTTAAGTGAAAGGTAGAAGGAATATCACAATTTATAATGTTTATTGTTGGTTAAATATTAAAAAAAAACTACTTGATAAAGCAAAAGGCATCCCTAAAATATTCTCTGTCACCAGTGTTAACCACGAATATGATAAAATTGTAAAAGTTTACTTAAAAGATGTAGAGAGATAATTTTATTCAATGTAATTAATTATAGATATAAAGTTTGTTATAAAACACTGATCCACATGCTTGCCCAAGGCATTTTCCAGTGACATGGAGAAAGTCATTTGCTTGTATCCCAATAAATTTTTTCCAATGATTTTCCAGTAAATTGTTAGCTGCTTTAGATATCCTTATGGTTTGGTTATTACACGAAGCCTAAAAATAATGTAGAGACACATAAATGATGAAATACATATGAAACTTTGTTAGCCCCCCCAAATATTCACCCAATTAATAGTATAAAAATAGATGAATGAAGAATCCATTTGCCCAGATAATCTATAGTTATTGGACAACCAATATATCTATCATATATACTTATGCATACATATTTATACAATGGAAACATACTTGTGTGTATATACACATATGCATACTCTATACATGCACACATATATGCATTTATGTGTATGTGTCAATGACAATAGTTGAGCAGTTTAAGTCACAAAATTGAGTAAGAGATATAAATAGCTTGAATTCCCTTTGTCAAATGCTCCAGTGCTTTTATTGCTTTTAAACTCATCTTTATAAGATTGTCTTTTAACATCAATATTTTGTCAAAAATCTATATAATTCTTTATAACCATATAGAAGATATAGTCTTCACAGGTGTAAGTACTTTATAGTAAGTGCAAAGTGAGTGTAGAAAGGCTGCAGCTTACTATGAATAAAATAATGTACATGAGAAACAATGTAAAATATTTCATCAGAATATATGTGGTGCAGGTAGTCGTAAAAGAAGGTAAGTTGTTAATGTAATTGAAGAGGAGGCAAGAACAATAGCATGCTACATAGTTACCAGGGTAATATTCAGAGAACAGCAAGATCCTCAGTACATTTTATAGATTCCCTAAACAGAATTTATGGATTGACATGAATGTCATAGATGAGCATCAATCATTCTTTCAAATAATCAATAAGTATTCACTAAAAACTGTCTTTGTGCCAGACATTATCCTAGGGCATAGAGATACATATCAATAAGAAAATAGTTTGTGCCCTCAGAGAGTTTATATTCCAATTAGAAATAAGAATGGTTTGTCATTTTTACCTTTTAAGGCAATACCTACATCAATGAAATAATTAATCCATGTTAGCGTTAAAACAACTTAATTGACTAAAGAATTAAAGTAACAGTTATAGAACAATAAGATAACATCTGATGAAGTCAAAGAGTTTAAGAACTTCAATAGGAGAAAGCAGATATAATTAAAATTCTAATTATTCTTTCTTAATAGCTTTACCTCTGCACTCAAATAGTATACCTGATTAATAGTAAACTTGAAATAAATTGAAATGAATTGAAATTTGCTCTTAGATGGAAAGAAAATATTTTATGGCAATATATGTCAATAATATCCCAATATAGTTACCAAGATTTAATCATTAGTCCATTCCAATATTGAAAAATAGTGAATATTAATATAGGGGAATAAATCATTTTTGAATTTCTTCTAGCAATAGTATTTCTTAAGAAGAGATACATAGGAACTTCAGTCTCACTTAATACAAAATATGCCTCAATAAAATATGGTCACATAGTTATGTGTTTAGTCATTTCCCAAAATAACCATGTTAATTTGTTCCAGTTTTTTTCCCAACTTGCTGCTATCTTAACTGCTGACACTTGCAAACATGTTCTCTTACTCCGATCATTTTCTGAATTGCCTCCCACACTTGCAGCTACTATACCAACCCCAACTCACATAAACATACAAAGATCCCACTTTTGGTCTGTAAATTGTAAACATGAAACACTGACGATACAAGGATATGTCATATGAACATATGAATGCTCTATCCTCTTCCTTATTATCTCTCTGAGTTCCCAGTCCAAAATCAACTTCCCTTAACATTACCTCTGTATGTGTCATCTCACCTTCAACATTGAAATTTAAGTGTTTTGACTTAATGCAGGGCAGGATCTAATTGTATTTTTATAATTTTTATTTTTCTATTTTTTTACATTTATATTTTAACATTTTATATAATCCTAAACTTAGCACTTAATACTGTGCCTGACACAATGTAATTGCTGAAAAGTGTTTTGTAATTCATTTGTTTAAAAATCCAATATTTTATATACATATATATGTATATATATGTATATATTCTGAATATATATACAATTTCAGAAAACATAAGCTAGACTTTTTTCTCTACAACTACGATGTTGAATACACACCCACACCCACATGCAGACACACACACACACACACACACACTTTACCAACTAAGAAGATGGTGGTGGTGGTATGCATTGAAGCTGAAATGGAAAATAGCCAATAAGTTACTCTCCCTAAGATGCTATATGCAAATTTGACATATAGGTTTTTAATATGAGTCTTTCACATGATAGCAATCATACCATTACTTAATTACTTAGCATTACTCTTTCTCTGTGGGAATAAATCTATCTGTTCCATATCTAACTCATTATCCAGGAACTATTTGTTTACTTCAACCCCTGTGAGTATGGATCTTTGTTTTATCAAAAGGAAACTAAATCCCAGTTCCATACCCTACCAGATTGTTTAAGAACAATTAACTAAATCCAAAAATGAAATTGTTTCTCATTGATGAAACAGGCAAACTCAACAATCAAACCCAGGAAAACTGAAAAGTCTGCTTAAAAGACTGGCTAAAGTTACCAGTCTCTATGACCTTATTCTTTGAGTGCCTTGCTGAGCTGGATAAGTGAGGATAAGTAAGGCAGGAGAAAATAAGGTAGATTTAAAGAATTTCAGATTATAAGCTGTTTTGTACTCCTGAAGTTCAGATTTAGAGGAGGAAAATAGTAGACTTAAGATTGAAAGGAAATTTCAGGACTGATTATGAATGATCTTAATTTTAAGCAAAATGATTTGAAATTCATACAACTTCCACTGGAGAGCTACTTAAGGTAAAATCAAGGAAATGACAAAATGAAAGATATGTTTTAGGAATGTTAATGTTGCAGTAGGTCTATAAAGTGACCTAAAGTGAGAATTTACTGTAAGTAGTGAGATGAGTCAAATGATAGAAAATTGAATTTGTGTATAGGTAATGGTAATTCTTGATGAGATTTTTCTCATGGATTTGTGGCTATTTTATATATGTATTCTATAAATCTCATTAACTTTGGATGTATTGTCTGTGTCAATAATCCATCTTAACAGATTTTTAACCAATAAGTACACTTTGATTTATCTTTTTTGGAAAAGAGAAGTAAATATAGTCAACAACACAGAATTTAACTCTGTGTATATGTATGTATGTGTATGTGTGTGTTATATGTATAATATATTTACACACATGTGTGCATGTATATATATGTATGTGTGCGTGTGTTTATGTTAATTAGACTCAAATACCAAATATAGAACACTTGAATTTTTATTGAACGTTTAATTATTTCATAGACTCAGTCACTGAATTTGGTTTGAAAATTTTAACTCCCAAATAGCTGTGTAAATCTGTATTCATCAAAATAAAAATCAACTTAGTCAATTATTTTTTGGAATTTATTTAATTTTGCTATTTATCTTAAACAAATAAAAATAGGAAAATAAAAACCAAACAAACAGAAACAGAAAGTAAGAGAGCATTCAAAATATAAAGTAATAAATTTCCATTTCAAGAAATCCTATATAATAAACAGTACACATTTTATTCAGAGCTATCCATCTTTTCCTTGTTTTCTTGTAGGTTTTCATTTACTCATTTACTCTCTGCTGTAAAATTTTTATTTTATTTTTTCCCCTTCATTTCCAACCTCACTCTAAGAAGGCTTCAATCAAGCATGTGAATATTTGTATACATATGTATACATATGTGAATGTAAATGTAATATATATGTATACATGCAAATGCATGCATATACATAGATATCTATAACCAAATGCATATACACTCAAATACATTCATTTGTTTGTCCTCTGTTTGTCTGAAAGTGGATAATATCTTCCTATGTAAATACCAGTTTTTCCATATTTTTATAAATCCATCAGATCACTATTTCTTACATAATAAAGTAGGATATATTACAGCAATATACCAACTTTATACTGGCTAATTATTTTAAATATTTTACAACAATATTGATTAGTGTGATTAACATATAGTATAATTACCCAATTTTTCTCTTTTGATTAAAACCATTTCACCTTTAACTTTATCTGAAACCACCAATACACCTGCATTTATTACACAATGAATTCTATTCTTGATCTTTAATGTTTGTTCCTCTTACTTTCTGTCCCTCCTGTGTTCTCTGTTTTATTGCTACCCCCTATGTATTCCTATTACTTAACCTGTTCCCCACTGACCAAGTATCATTCTCTTATTCTTTCTCTTTACTCTTTTCTTTTTTCTCTTATTTCTGTCTGAATTCAGATTTTTATATCTTTCCTAATAATTTGTGTTGTTGCTTCTTTATTATTTTTTCATTAATCTACTCACACTTCTATGTCAACTTTATACTATTCCTTTACACTCTATTTCCCTTGTCTTGTTTCCCTTTGCTATCTGCTTACCTTCTTATTTCTTTCTGAATTTATGAGTTTTATACATATATACAAACATAAATTTATATATATACATATATATCCATCCATAAACATATATTTTAACAAATTAATAACATTTTGATTTATCTTTTGTGAAAAGAGAAAACATAATTAAAAATACAGAATTTAATTGTGAATATAAACACCTGTGTATGAATGAAAATTCAAATATTTTATAATGATATTTGACTCTGATTCATACACATGCATGCATGCACATACACACAAATGTGTGAATGATACACACACATATTATATTATTCCCTCTTTAATTCATTCCCAATATGAGTAGGGTTCCAGAACTACCAGCCTTCCTCCCCCATACAATTCCTGTGTCAATTTTTTCTCTTACCTCTCATTTGTATAAGGTAATTCTTCTCTTTCTTTTTTTCTTTCTTTTTCCTTTCTTTCTTTCTTTTTCTTTCTCTTTCTTTCTTTCTCCTTTTCCTTTATGGTTATGCTTTTGAGAACTGTGTTATACTCAGCTCTACCCTGGTCTTTCCTTTGTACTATCCAATTATGAATGACAGTCTTAGACATGCAATTTACATTTCAAGATATAAAAAAGTAAACAAATATTCTGTCCTTATTGAATCCTTTAAAATCAATCTTTGATGCTTACATTATATTTTTCTTGGATCTTGTATATCAAATTTCATATTAAGGGTTGGGTCTTTTTGCAAAGCAATCAGGAAAACTTGGGAATTTATTAAATATCAGGTTGTTCAGGATTGTGCTTAACTTTGTTGAATATGATATTTTCACAAGTAACCTTAGGTTTTGTGTGCGTGTGTTTTGTGTTGTATTGTTTTGTTTGTTTGTTTTTCTTTTTGTTATATAGTGTTTCAGGTGTTTTAGTGTAGTTGCTGTAAGTCTTCTGTGATTCTAATTGTGACTCCTTTCTTAGTGCCATGCTCTATTGGCTGCCCCATCCAGTTATCCCCTTTTTATTTTATTTTAAACCTGTGTGAATTATACTGCTGGAATTCTCAAATTATGCATTATATATTTAAATAAATACAAAGATACAAGTATATCTATCATCAACTAAGTGTCAGTTGCCCCTCTTAAGGGAAAATATAGAATTTAAAAAAATATTACTATCCCCTGGGAAAAAAATAACTTTTTGCCTAATGTGTTATATTGAGAGGAAAATAGTTTCCTTATTCAGATATAACACCATTCCAGAATGATTATGGCTTTGGTATGTCTTTAGTAGGACTCTAGTCAATAGTCTACTAATGGAATTGAAAGATTGTGATTAGTATAAGAGATATTTTGAAGATGGATCAATGTGGAAAGTCTTTTCTTATGCAGATAAGGGAGAGGGAAGGCATACTGGATTGATGCTTAAAGAATCTGTAGAGTATGGGCTAGCTCCCTGGAGGACCTCGGGGTCAGCCAGAGTCAGGATAAATTAAAGTCCTTGGTCTTTAGTGGGAGAAATGAAGGAGGCAGGCAACCTGTCATGAGGCTTGCAAAAGAAGCATCTTGGATCCTGGAGTCCAGAGTCAACAGCCTCTCTCCTCCTTGTCCTGACGCAAAGTCACTCTGGCTTCTCTCCCTCTGCCCTCCAATTCTTGCCTATGATTATCTTAACACCAAACATTCAGCAAGCACCAATGGTGAGAAAAGTCATTTATCAAAATACATACTAACAGAGTCATTATCTCACACTGAATAGGTAATAAGCTTTAAATTCTCAGTTGTCTGATTCAAGCATAACTTTTTGGAGTTTCAGCCATTTACAGAACCCAATGTTGTAATATAAACCCTATGACCATGATCATAAATATATTGGAATTCATAAATAATCATTTTAAAATTATATAATTCTATTATTTTTAATTTGTACACATAAACAAATATTGAAAAAAGTGACAAATTTTACTTTGCTTTTAATAAAACAACAGAACTAATCTACCTTTTTAATTATCAGTAAATACTAGTATAATGATCATTCTGCAATATTCAATAATTAAAAACTAATTAACTCAATATTTAGTATAGCTAGTTTATGAACATATGGATGAACACTTAATAGCACTGAAAAATCTAATCATATCTCTCAGTCACTCCAGCTGTTCTTTGCATCCATCACTTCACAGAAATAGCTTTGGTTTCCATAGGAAGAATCTTTGATTGCTTTCTAGGAAATTATAAGAGGAATAGATTACTTTGTACAATGATTATCTCTTTGCTGTTCTGATATAATGGAATTTTTTTTGAATTTCAATCTTTCTTTTTGGTTTGATGAATATAATCCATCACTCAGGAGTACAACTATATACCATTCAGATCTTAGAATAAGTAAGATTTATAACCTAAATGGACCTCTGAGATCTTCTGCTTCAACCTTGTCATTTTACAGATGAGGAAATAGGCCCTGAATGAGTGACTTTCTGCTTGTGAACCTACAGTTCAAGTAGGATTCAGATGGAGCTTCTCCAAATCTAAATACAGTGATCTTTTTATATCATTATTTCTTCCCATAACTAATAATTTATTTCTCCCCATGCCAATTTTAGATGTGATTATTACTGGGTTTATCAATAGGCTACTACACTTAACCAAGATGCATTAAAATGCTGGACCTGAGAGAGTCATCACGGTTGAGTCCATTCCAAAGACTAATAAAATCACAATATAAAAGCAGCATCTTTAAAGATCTTTTCATTTCTAAGCATTTTGCAATTTTTATTTCTTAAAATGTTGAAGTATATAAACACTTAACCTGTATACAGGTCAGCTACATGATTCAGTGGATAAAGTATAGGGTTTTAGAATCATGAAGACAACTTCATGAGTTCAAATCTGATCACAGACACTTATTATGTGACACTAGGGAAACTAACAAACCTTTTTGCTTCAGTTTTATCTGTGAAATGAGCTGGAGAAGGAAATGGTAAATCTTTCCTGTAATCTTTGCCCCCAAAACCCAAATGGAGTCATGAAGAGTCAGATGATTAAAATAATCAAACAACAGAAATCTGTTCCTTCCTTTTCTCAATCTCACAGAAAAAAAATAATTTTCATTTCCCAGTTTGTTGCAGTTTTATTAAAGAATCTTTTCTTTGAGATACTATTATATTATAGCGGAAAGAAAGGTCAGACAGTTTTCAAATACATTGTATATATATATATATATATATATATATATATATACATACACACACACTCACACAGATGTTAATTATTTCATCTCAAATCATTTAACCTCTAAGAGATTCAGTTTCTTCATCTTTAGAATAGGAAGAATTATAATCTGATCTGAGCTGATCTGAATAAAATCTTTTTATAAATCTAAAAAATTTATATTGATTTAAGTTTTTACTTTGATAAATTCAGGTAAAATAATCTAACAGATTCAGCAGAATCTGTTATATTTAAATATTAATAATACATATGTAATACTTTATGATGTAGAAATAAAAAATACTTTAGACTATTATTTGAATTTTTATGACTAGATTTCTATAATTTTTATACTTATCTAAATTCTATCTTGATGAAATGACTATTTTACTATGGTTATATGAGGTTTATCCCAAATATGGTAACTAAATGTTATGTTCTCCCTGGTGTCATCTTAATGAACTAATAGATTAGGTGGGACTAACCAGATGCTCTAGAGAAACTTCTTTAAAACTTACTGAGATCTTGTAGGATCAATGATGTCTTTGCCAGGTCAGGATACTCCATACTGACAAAATCTCAGAGCATGAGAGTCAAAGACAAAACATAGATCATTAAAATAAAATTTTTGGAGAAACAATTATTATATCAAGTAGATTGGAGTCTGAGAATGGCATAATTCAAGTTTAGAATAAGAATTTACTAATAATGTATTGGAAGAGGCAAAGGGCAAGTTAGAAGTGAGTTAAAAGTAAAACAAAAGCCATAGACCACATTGTTTCTGAAGGTGCAAAGAGTCCCTACAAACACTGTCACAAACCACATTGTGAACTTCCTTTAAAAATTGGTAATAAGCCACTTAACTCTATCTTTTTGTTTCTTATAAATGAACTTTGTTTGCAAATATTTCTCACTCTTTAATGTCATTTTTCAATAACTCTACCTAATACCTGACTCTAAGGTATCTTCAATAACATCTTTCTAATTGTGGGAGTGAGCCCTATGAAAGGAAAATGTGAAAAAAAAAGTTTGCCTTCAAACTCATGAAAAAATATTTAAGTTGAGTGAAAGAAAATCTTGGGGAAAGAAACCGTAACTGGTTTCAGACACTAGGTAAGAAAAAAGTATAACTTTAAATCTCAGTTGTACATTGAGGTTGAATAATCAACTATGAAAATAAAATATTTTAATTAAAAAGATAATTTCTTGATGAGAATTCCCATCTTTGCAATGAAAGATACTTGTCACAAACTGGTTTATGAAAACTAGAATAAACTTTAGTTTTATATTCCCAGAACACAAATCCCAATTTTGTGATTATTTTCGTAGTCTTATCCATCATGATGCATTGTCATGAACAATGTCTCAGGAGTTGAAAGATATATAATTAAATTCAGCCATTAATGTTAACAACCAATATTATCTTGGGTAAGTCCTTAAACAGTCTAGGATATTTCCTACATTTTGAAAATTAAGCATTTGTCTCAAACACACACACACACACACACACACACACACACACACACACATAATATTTGCTACCTAGAAAGGCAGAGGCTGGAATGTCTCTTTTATTTAGGATTTCTGATCTACATTTTCTCAGCTAATATAATATGTGCACTAACTTCTGCATTATTCTATTTAGTGGTTTTCTAGGAAGGAGAAGTCGCTTACTTATACCAGGAGAAATAAACTAGCCCACAATTAAAAATGAAATAAGTCAAAGGTTCCATGAAAATCACAAAGTTATCTTGCTTTGTAGAGATTGCTGAATATTTGCACACCTCAAGCTTGGTCCTTATAATTTTATAACATTTGACTTCTATTGTTTGGTAATTATGACTTCTGGTATTATTGTTCTTGTCACTCTTTCTGCTTATATTTTAGTCATTATATCCTTTGTGGTCTGTCTCCAAACTTTTCTACTCCACTCCATCCTTTAAGCAACTTCCAAAGTGATTATCTAAATTGACTTTCAGATCATGTCACTTTTTGATTCAGTAAATTCATTAGATGTCTCATTCAGGCTCAAATATAATACTGTCTGTTTACCTTTATCTTACCCCTTCCTATCTTTCTAATTTTATATTCTACTCCTTTCTACATGCTTTATTATTCCTAGTTTTCTTGCTTTTTCTTATACTTGACACTCCATCTCCTAAATACTCTACTTCCTCACATGGATTTTCTTATATCAAGACTCGGCTTTAAGTCCTACCTTCAAGAGCTATTTCCCGCCATATCATCACAATTGCTACCTTTCTTCTGGGATTGCTTCCTATTCACATTCGTTTTTTTTTCCTATTCACATTCTATATTTTTATGCACATATAGTTATTTGCATGCTAACTCTATCATTATGATATAAACTCCTTGAGGGAAAGGATTGTTTTCTAAATTTTGTTTTTATTCCCAGAATTTGGTACAGAGCTTGACAAATAGTAAATCCTTAATAAATATTTGTTGATTGATTCATTCAGCAAGCCAGCTCTCTCTATTATCCATATTATTATTTTATTAATAGATAAAAAATCCAAAGTAGCACATGGGTAAGGATAGAGATTTTGGATATATCAATAGAAAACTTTTTCTAAATTGGGATTAATTCATTCAAGGTTGTACTTGCATCCAGTTATCATACTAAATTTATGGCCACCTAAATGTGTTAGCATTTGTATCAGATATTTCCATTTTCTTTTCTTTATTTTATAAAGTAATATGTTTTATTTCATTGTGAATATTTTTTAATAACTGTTTATTGACAGAAACCATGCCAGAATAATTTTTTACAACATTATCCCTTGCACTCATTTCTATTCCCCCTCCCGCCCTCCATCCCCTCCCTCAGATGGCAAGCAGTCCTATACATGTTAAATAGGTTACAGTAGATCTTGGATACACTATATGTGGCAGAAACAAACAGTTCTCTTGTTGCTCAGGGAGAATTGGACTTAGAAGGTATAAATAACCTGGGAAGAAGAACAAAAATGCAAGCAGTTTACATTCATTTCCTAGTGTTCGTTCTTTGGGTGTAGCTGCTTCTGTCCATCCTTGATCAATTGAAACTAAGTTAGATCTTCTCTTTGTCAAAGAACTCCACTTCCATCAGAACACATCCCCATACAGTATCATTGTTGAGGTATATAATGATCTTCTGGTCTGCTCATTTCACTCAGCACCAGTTCATAAACTCTTGCCAATCCTCTCTGTATTCATCCTGCTGGTCATTTCTTACAGAACAATAATATTCCATAACATTCATATACCACAATTTACTCAACCATTCTCCAATTGATGGGCATCCATTCATTTTCCAGCTTCTAGCCACTATAAACAGGGCTGCCACAAACATTTTGGCACACACAGGTCCCTTTCCCTTCTTTAGTTATCTCTTTGGGGTATAAGCCCAGTAGAAACACTGTTGGATCAAAGGGTATGCACAGTTTGATAACTTTTTGAGCATAGTTCCAAACTGCTCTCCAGAATGGCTGGATATGTTCACAATTCCACCAACAATGTATCAGTGTCCCTGTTTTCCCACATCCTCTCCAACATTCTGCATTATCTTTCCCTGTGATTCTAGCCAATCTGACAGGTGTGTAGTGGTATCTCAGAGTTGTCTTAATTTGCAATTCTCTGGTTAATAGTAATTTGGAACACTCTTTCATATGAATGGTAATAGTTTCAATTTCATCATCTGAGAATTGTCTGTTCATATCCTTTGACCATTTATCAATTGTAGAATGGCTTGATTTCTTATAAATTAGAGTCAATTCTCTATATATTTTGGAAATGAGTACTTTATCAGAACCTTTGACTGTAAAAATGTTTTCCCAGTTTGTTGTTTCCCTTCTACTCTTGCCTGCATTAGTTTTGTTTGTACAAAAACTTTTCAATTTGATATAATCAAAATTTTCTATTTTGTAGTCAATAGTGATCTCTAGTTCTTCTTTGGTCATAAATTCCTTCCTCTTCCACAGGTCTGAGAGGTAAACTATCCTATGCGTTCCAATTTATTTATAATCTCATTCTTTATGCCTAGATCATGAACCCATTTTGACCTTATCTTGGTGTACTTTGTTAAGTGTGGGTCAATGCCTAGTTTCTGCCATACTAATTTCCAATTTTCCCAGCAATTTTTGTCAAATAATGCATTTTTATCCCAAAAACTGGGGTCTTTGGGTTTGTCAAACACTAGATAATTAAAGTTATTGACTGTTTTGTCCTTTGAACCTAACCTATTCCATTGATCAACTAGTAAATTTCTTAGCCAATACCAGATGGTTTTAGTAACCGCTGCTTTATAATATAATTTTAGATCGGTACAGCAAACCTTCTTTGATTTTTTTTCATTAATTCCCTTGAAATTCTTGACCTTTTGTTTTTCCATATTAACTTTGTTGTTATTTTTTCTAGGTCATCAAAATAGTTTTTGGGCAGTCTGATTGGTATAGTGCTAAATAAATAGATTAGTTTAGGTAGTATTGTCATCTTTATTATATTTGCTCACCCAATTCAAGAGCATTTAATATTTCTCCAGTTGCTTAGATCAGACTTAATTTGTGTGGAAAGCATTTTGTAGTTTTGCTCATAAAGTTTCTGATTTTCCCTTGGCAGATAGATTCCTAAATATTTTATACTATCAGTAGTTACTTTAAATGGAATTTCTCTTTGTAACTCTGACTGTTGGATTTTGTTAGTGACATATAAGAATGCTGATGACTTATGTGGGTTTGTTTTATAACCAGCAACTTTGCTAAAGTTGTGGATTATTTCTAATAACTTTTTAGTAGAATCTCTGGGGTTCTCTAAGTATACCATCATGTCATCAGCAAAGAGTGATAATTTGGTTTCCTCATTGCCTATTTTTATTCCTTTAATCTCTTTCTCAGCTCTTATTGCCAAAGCTAGCACTTCTAATACAATATTAAATAGTAACAGTGATAGTGGACAACCTTGTTTCACTCCTGATCTTATTGGGAATGGTTGCAGTTTGTCACTATTACATATATCTTACTCTGGTTTAAATAGATGCTACTGTTATTTTAAGGAAAATCCATTTATTCCTATACTCTCAAGTGTTTTTAATAGGAATGGATGTTGGATTTTATCAAATGCTTTTTCTGCATCTATTGAGATGATCATATGGTTTTTGTTAATTTGGTTATTAATATGGCCAATTATACTGATAGTTTTCATAATATTGAACCAGCCCTGCATTCCTGGTATAAATCCTACTTGATCATGGTGTGTTATCCTGGCAATGATTTTCTGTAGTCTTTTTGCTAATATCTTATTTAAGATTTTAGCTTCAATATTCTTTAGGGAGATTGGTCTATAATTTTCTTTCTCTGTTTTCAACCTACCTGGTTTAGGTATCAGTACCATGTCTGTGTCATAAAAGGAATTTGGTAGGACTCCTTCATTCCCTATTTTTTCAAATAGTTTATAAAGCATTGGGACTAATTATTCTTTGAATGTTTGGTAGAATTCACATGTAAATCTATCTGGTCCTGGGGATTTTTTTTTAGGGAGTTGATTGATAGCTTGTTCTATTCTTTTTCTGAAATGGGAGTATTTAAGCAATTTATTTCCTCCTGTGATAATCTGGGAAGCCTATATTTTTGGAGGTAGTCATCCATTTTCACTTAGGTTATCAAATTTATTGGTGTAAAGTTGGGCAAAGTAACCCCTTATTATTTCTTTAATTTCCTCTTTATTGGTGGAAAGTTCTCCCTTTTCATTTTTATGACTACTAATTTTATTTTCCTCTCTCCTTTTTCTAATCAGATTTACCAAAGGTTTATCAATTTTATTGGTTTTTTCATAAAACCAACTCTTAGTTTTATTTATTAGTTCAATAGTTTTTTTTTTACTTTCAATATTATTAATTTCTCCTTTTAATTTTAGAATTTCAAACTTAGTAATTGATTGGGGGTTTTTAATTTGGTCTTTTTGTAGCTTTTTAAGTTGTAAGCCCAATTCATTGACCTTCTCTTTCTCTATTTTGTTCAAGTAAGCCTCTAAGGAGATAAAGTTTCCCCTTATTACCGCTTTGGCTGCATCCCACAAATTTTGGTATGATATCTCACCGTTGCCATTATCTTGAGTGATGTTATTAATTGCGTCTATAATTTGCTGTTTCACCCAATCATTCTTTAAGATGTGATTATTTAATTTCCAATTACTTTTTGATTTATTTTCACTTAATTTTTTTTGAATGTAGTTTTTATTACACTGTGATCTGAAAAGAAAGCATTTACTATTTCTGCCTTCCTGCATTTAATTTTGAGGTCTTTATGTTCTAATTTACGGTCAATTTTTGTGTAGGTTCCATGAACTGCTGAGAAGAAAGTATACTCCTTTCTGTCACCATTCAGTTTTCTCTGACGATCTATATCATACCTAATTTTTCTAATATTCTATTTACCTCTTTAATTTCTTTCTTATTTGTTTTGTGATTTGATTTATCTAAATCTGAGAGTGCAAGATTGAGATCTCCCACTATTACAGTTTTTCTGTCTATTTCTTCTTGCAACTCTTTTAACTTCTCCTTTAGGAAGTTAGATGCTATACCACTTGGTGCATATATGTTTAATACTGATATTACTTCATTGTCTATAGTACCTTTTAGCAAGATATAATTTCCTTCCTTATCTCTTTTAATTAGATCAATTTTTGCTTTTGCTTGATCTGAGATAAGGATGGCTACCCCTGCTTTTTTGACTTCACCTGAAGCATAATAGATTCTGCTCCAGCCTTTTATCTTTACTCTATATGTATCTCCCTGTTGTAAATGTCTTTCCTGTAAACAACATATTGTAGGGTTGTGACTTTTGATTCAGTCTGCTATCCACCTCCTCTTCATGGGGGAGTTCATCCCATTCACATTTATGGTTGAAATTACTAATTCTGTATGTCCTGACATCTAATATCTCCAGATTATGCTTTTCTTTTTCTTGCCCTTCTTCCCCCCTTCCTTAGTATTAAACTTATTGGTCCCACTTGTGTCACCCAGCTCTCCCTCTTTACTATCCCTCCCTCTTCCCTTTGAATCCCTTTCCCTTTCTTGTACCCTTCCCTTATTACTCTTTTTCCTTTTCCCTTTTCCTCTCCCACATTTTGCTGAGGTGAGAGAAGATTCTCTGTAAAACAAATGTGTCAATTATTTCCTCTTTGAGCCAACTCTGATGAGAGTAAGAATCGCACAATGTTCCTCCCCCTCTCTAAGTTCCCTCAAATATGATAGGTTTCCTTTGCCTCATCGTGGCATGTAGTTTCCCTCTTTTTATCTCCCCTTTTCCCCTTTTTCTGACACTATCCTCTTTCCATTTCTATTTCCCTTTTTTATACTATATCAATAAAATCAAATTATACATGTGGTTTTTATGTATATCCGTAACAGAAATACAGTTCTCAAGAGTTCCTTTTACTTTTTTCTACTTGTCTTGAATCATGTTGTTGGAGATCAAATTTTTTGTTTAAGTCTGTTTTTTTCTTTAAAAATAGATGGAATTCCTCTGTTTCATTAAATTTCCATCTTCTTCCCTGGAAAAAAAATGCTCATTTTAATGTATTTAACATCTACTTGTCATCCTGCCATCTAGGGGAGGGGGTGGGGGGTAAGAGGTGAAAAATTGGAACAAGAGGTTTGGCAATTGTTAACGCTGTAAAGTTACTCATGCATATAACCTGTAAATAAAAGGCTATTAAATAAAAAAAAAAAATGCTCAGTTTAACTGGGTAGTTTATTCTTGGCTGCATTCCAAGCTCTTCTGCCTTTTGGAATATCAAATTCTAGGCCCTTCGATCCTTTAATGTTGAGGCAGCCAGATCTTGTGTGACCCTAATTGTGGCACCTTGGTATTTGAACTGTTTTTTCCTTGCTGCTTGTAGAATTTTTTCTTTAGTCTGAAAATTCTGAAGTTTGGCCACAATATTCCTCAGAGTCTTTATTTTAGGGTCTTTTTCAGAAGGTATTTGATCAATTCTTTCAACGCCTATTTTACCTTCCGGTTCTATTACTTCTGGGCAGTTCTCTTTGATGATTTCCTGTAAAATAGTATCTAGGCTCTTTTTTTCAATCATAATTTTCCGGTAGTCCGATTATCCTTACGTTATCTCTCCTAGATCTATTTTCCAAGTCTGTTGTTTTTCCAAGTACATATTTGACATTTTTTTCCAATCTTTCATTTTTTTGGTTTTGCTTGACTGATTCTTACTGTCTCAGTGAATCAGTCATTTATTTCTATTTATTCAGTTCTGATTTTTAGTGAGTTATTTTCTTCATTATCTTTTTTAACTTCTTTTTGTATATGTCCAATTAAGTTTTTAAATGAGTTGTTTTGCTCAATGGAATTTTTTTCCATTTCACTAATTTTTTTTTTAGTGAGTTATTTTCTTTCTCCAATTCACAAATTCTGTTTCCCTGCAATTCTTGGGAGTTTTTTACCTTTTCCAATTCACATTTCAGGAAGTTGTTTTCTTTTTCCACTTTATCAAATTTTTCTTTTAGTGAGTTATATGTCTTTTCTGTACTCTCTTGCATAGCTTCTCTTTCCTTTTTCCATTTTGCTTCTTGTTTTCTTTTAAGGTTTTTAATAGTCTCTTCTAGGAGAGCCTTTTGCATTGGGGACCAACAATTGTCTGGAGACTGTCTGCTATTAGTCTCTTCAGGGTTGAAAAGCTGTTCTCTTTCTGAATAGAAACTATCAATTGTCCTTTTGATTTTCTTACTCATTTTGTTAAAACCTGTAGGGTCTACCTTCAAGGCTAGGAGGTTACCAACTTCCTCTGCAGAGTAGTGAAAGATATATGGACTAGTAGCTGTCCTGCTAGTGGGCTGCAAAAAGCAGTGAGGTACTGGAGTGCTCTGGGAAAGAGTTCCCCACCAGGAAGTAACTCAGGCCTGCAGGGCAGAGCTAGGAAAATGCCCTGCAAAGAACCCCCACTGTGTGAGATAATGACTGCCCTGGGGCTGGAAGATGAGTAATGAGAGTTTCATTATCCCAAGCCAAAGTCCGTCCTGGGGCTGTGGGTATTAGCAGTTGATTAGTGAATGGATTTGCAGGGACTGGAAGTGTCTCTGCCCTGGGAAGCACAGTCCTGTTGGGGAAGTTCTATTGCCCCAGGCCAAGCCCCCCACTGTGCTGATTAGAGGCTGCCCAGGCTGTGTCCCTCTGCTGTATGGGTTTGTAACTGCCCCCGCAAAAGCCCTGAATTGCAGGATGTGGCTGCAGGGCTGCATTTCAGTCTGCCTGAGTCACTTCCGGGTTTGAGTAGTTACAGCCAGATCTTGTCTGGAGTTTTTTAGAGTACCCTCTCTTTTAGGCTTAAATTTCTCTGCCAGTTTACTGCTTTTTAATCAAGGCAGAGCAGTTAACCTATAGCAGAGTGGTCTCTGTAACTTCTCTAGCCACAGAGATCACTCCCACACCTGGTCTGCTCAGGACACTAGTCTCTCACTGCCTGTGCTAGTCTGTTCCTGGCCCCTCAGGACCAACCTTTCCTGGCGATCTTCCAGATTGACTTTAGCTGGTAAGTTGTATGCTTCCTATCTTCATAAATTTAAGCAGTGAAGAGCTATTTCTGAGGCTAGATAAAATAGTTGGTTATGAGGGGAATGAGAGGAGCTTAGAAAGTAGCGTGTGCCTTCTTTGCCATCTTGGCTCTGCCCCATGAATATCAGATATTTCCATTTTCTTCATAAGACTAATAAAATTATTACTTACAATTAATAATAGCTTACATTTATATAGTACTTACTGTATGCCAGGCACTGTCATTAAGTGTTTTGCAATTATTATTTCATCCAAATCTTATAAAAATCCTGGAAGATAGTTGCTATTAGTATCATTATTTTACATATGAGATAACTCAGCAAATAGAGGTTGTGACTTCCACAGAGTGACACAGGTAATAAAAGTATGAGATTGATTAAATATTTAATTATCTACAAAGTATAAATCAATATTGGGGCAGAGGAGGTTATAATAATGGTACTTCAGCCACAAAATGTTTGTAAAAGCTGTTTCTCTCCTTCAGCTTTAAGTTTTATTATCTAAAGACTAACATTCATATTTCACTTATCTAACTATCTATTATTAACAGCATAATGAACTTCAGGGAGACAAGAATAGAGGTTAATTCTTCCATAAACTAAAATTTCATGCATTTTAGTTTCAGGAAAATTCCAGACTCTTACCCAGAAGCCATTTTCAATTATTTTTAAGTTGAATCTTAAAAGTTTGGTTGTTCATTTCCCCATCCAAAATCAGGTTAGAGGCAAGAATTTAATAGAAAACAAGCCTATTAGATTTTTAGTGACAGGTATAACTACCACAAGACCAAAACAGTTTTATTTTTCCCTACAGTACTAAAATTTAGATATTTCTGAGAATAACTAAACACATTAAACAACCCAAAAATAATTCAGTTTAGTATTTAGTAAACATTAATTATTAGTCTTGTTGAAAGACTGAGTGAAACAGGCAGAAGCAGGAAGACATTATATACAATAATAGCAATAATGTGCAATGATTGACTATGGGAGACTTGGTTCTTCTCACTGGTTCAGTGATTCAAAGCAATCCCAACAGACTTTAAATGGAAAATGCCACCTGCATCCAGAAAAAGAACTAAGGAGACCGAATGTAAATCAACACATGCTATGTTCAGTTCCTTTTCCTGTTTTATTTATTTATTTGTAATCTCTTCCATGCTTTTTTTTCATTTTGCTCTTTCCCAATGTGATTCTTAAGGCAATGTGTATTAAAATAAACAAAAAAACAAATAAATGAATGAATGAATGAATGATTTGTCTTGTTTTATATATTCCCCATCTCATGGAAATCATTGCGTCAAACTACCCGGCTCTGCTATTACACCTTTACTAGAAAATAGTATTTCCACAAGGAATTTCTTGGTTTCTTTATCCCAGTTTTGGCCCTTTGACATGAATTTGTTTTCTGTCTTCATTTTTTAATCCACAAATTTGTCTTTAAAAATTCATTATGATGGTCTGTTTCATGCTGTTTAGTCATAGTAGTGTTTTCTTAAAATTTCCTCAAGGATCAAACGTGATAGTTATGGCTCCCTTAAGTTGTAATTGTATTAGTTCAAAAGGAAAACTGATACTGAAATATGTTTAGGTCCTCAGAAAAAAATAGGTGCTATCATCAGAGATGATAAATAAAAGGCTATTAAATTAAAAAAAAAAAAAAAGATTGTAGTTCAAGTTCAGTAGGAATAAGTCTTTGCTTGGGTATCCTAAATATATATATATATATATATATATATATATATATATATATATATATATATATATATATAAACTTGTACTATTTTTAAGAATAGGATAGTTTCCAATAATATGATAGATATAATCCTACTCTGCTCACATCAGGGTATCTAGATAGAAGAGACAGGGTATTGGGCCTGAAGTAAAAAAGACATCTTCCTGAGTTTGAATTCTGTCTTAAACACTTACTAGTTATATAACCTAAGCAAACTACCTTAATCTTTTTTTTCCCATTGGTTCCTCATTTATAAAATAAGTTGAACAAGAAAATCACAAATCACTCCATCACCTTTACCAAGAGTTGGACATGAATGAAAACTTATTCAATAACTCCGGCAATGTCAGACTTCATATGAAGCATTGTATTCAGTAACTAGTATCATAGTTGAAGAAAAATACTAATAAAATGAAGAATGACTAGAGAAGAGCAAGCAGAATGTAGATGAGTCTTCAATACATGGCCTATTTTAATATATGGGTAAAGAGTTCTTTTCCAACAATTCTGTGATTCTGGGATACAATTTCCATGAAAAATGGCATAAAAGACCTAACTCATCAAATACATGCTTGGAAAAAAAAAAGGGAGCTCATCAATTAAGGTTCATGAGGGATTAAAGATCAACAGTGCAATTACTGTATTAATTTCCACAAGATATTAAAGACTCAGAAGCAGTCCTTTGAAAAGATCTTTTATGGAGGATTTAGGAAAAGACAGCAATCACACACATTGAAATAGCATTAATTCTTCCCATTTTTTAGGGCTAATCTCAGATTTTCGACAAAGCCTTATCTGGTCACCTAAACAGGAAGCAATCTTTCCTTTCTGAGATCTCTAATACTGTTTTGATTGTATTCGTCTTATGAGATTAGAACTTTATGATTATCTTTTGTGATTACATTTTATGTTCCCAACTAGATTATTGTAGGAGTTTTGGGCTGTTTTTGTTTGTTTTAAGAGCAAGATCTCCATTTTACTTCTCTCTCTCTCTCTCTTTTTTTATTTAATAGCCTTTTATTTACAGGTTATATGTATGAGTAACTTTACAGCATTAACAATTGACAAACCTCTTGTTCCAATTTTTCACCTCTTACCCCCCACTCCCTCCCCCAGATGGCAGGATGACCAGTAGATGTTAAATATATTAAAATATAAATGAGATACACAATAAGTATACATGACCAAACTGTTATTTTGCTGTACAAAAAGAATCAGACTCTGAAATATTGTACAATTAGCTTGTGAAGGAAATCCAAAATGCAGGTGGGCATAAATATAGGGATTGGGAATTCAATGTAATGGTTTTTAGTCATCATCCAGAGTTCTTTCTCTGGGCGTAGCTGGTTCAGTTCATTACTGCTCCATTGGAAATGATTTGGTTGATCTCATTGCTGAGGATGGCCAGGTCCATCAGAACTGGTCATCATATAGTATTTTTGTTGAAGTATATAATGATCTCCTGGTCCTGCTCATTTCACTCAGCATCAGTTCGTGTAAGTCTCTCCAGGCCTTTCTGAAATCATCCTGTTGGTCATTTCTTACAGAACAATAATATTCCATAATATTCATATACCACAATTTATTCAGCCATTCTCCAACTGATGGGCATCCACTCAGTTTCCAGTTTCTAGCCACTACAAAGAGGGCTGCCACAAACATTCGTGCACATACAGGTCCCTTTCCTTTCTTTAGTATCTCTTTGGGATATAAGCCCAGTAGTAATACTGCTGGATCAAAGGATATGCACAGTTTGATAACTTTTTGAGCATAGTTCCAAATTGCTCTCCAGAATAGTTGGATTCGTTCACAACTCCACCAACAATGCATCAATGTCCCAGTTTTCCCGCATCCCCTCCAACAATCATCATTATTTTTTCCTGTCATCTTAGCCAATCTGACAGGTGTATAGTGATATCTTAGAGTTGTCTTAATTTGCATTTCTCAGATTAATAATGACTTGGAGCATCTTTTCATATGACTAGAAATAATTGAACTACAATCTAATAGCACCCTACCACCTCACCCAACAAACATACAAACAAAAAAATCTTGATGTCTGTCCATGCTTCCCCAATTTTAGATATGTGAAGATGATTTTTGATTTTCAAAATTGATTTATTTTGGGGGGTTTAAATTATATCATTGAACTTTGTCTCATTATATTCAGCCCAATGTTGACGCTAAAGTTATTGCGGGTCATTTGAATTCATCAAGTGTAGCCAGTTGTTTTCTTTGTATGTCTTTACATGTCATGAAGTGGGATTCTTTGTTAGTCATTTGTGGTCTGTTATTTACATATAATAGTCATTTTCTCTACAGGAAAAACAAAATAAGATTGAACAATTCTACTGCCTTTTCATTTCTTCAGTTATCCTTATCCATACAGATTCTATCCCATCTTTGATTTCTTTTCCTTCCAATATAGCTAAAAAAACCTTTTTGTCATCCTTAGTTTCTAATATCAGTCTCAATTTAATATGAAATTGAATTTTCTTCATATCTTTTTCACAAAATTCTGCTGTTGTTTTATTAATCTTATGTTCCTTGGCCTTGCTTTAACTGTTTCTTTCTTTCATAAATCTAAGTTGGTTAGAAAATTCATTGTGTACCTACACTGGCTTCTTCAAGTAGCTATTGTTCTTTTTTTCCTTTTTTTTTTTTTTAATTTAATAGCCTTTTATTTACAGGATATATACATGGGTAACTTTACAGCATTAACAATTGCCAAACCTCTTGTTCCAATTTTTCACCTCTTACCCCCCCCACCCACTCCCCTAAATGGCAGGATGACCAGTAGATGTTAAATATATTAAAATATAACTTAGATACACAATAAGCATACATGATCAAAACATTATTTTGCTGTACAAAAAGAATCAGACTCTGAATTATTGTACAATTAGCTTGTGAAGGAAATCAAAAATGCAGGTGTGCATAAATATAGGGATTGGGAATTCAATGTAATGGTTTTTAGTCATCTCCCAGAGTTCTTTTTCTGGGTATAGCTAGTTCAGTTCATTACTGCTCCATTAGAAATGATTTGGTTGATCTCGTTGCTGAGGATGGCCTGATCCATCAGAACTGGTCATCATCTAGTATTGTTGTTGAAGTATATAATGATCTCCTGGTCCTACTCATTTCACTCAGCATCAGTTCGTGTAAGTCTCTCCAGGCCTTTCTGAAATCATCCTGTTGGTCATTTCTTACAGAACAGTAATATTCCATAATTTTCATATACCACAATTTATTCAGCCATTCTCCAACTGATGGACATCCATTCAGTTTCCAGTTTCTAGCCACTACAAAAAGGGCTGCCACAAACATTCGTGGACATACAGGTCCCTTTCCCTTCTTTATAATCTCTTTGGGATATAATCCCAGTAGTAACACTGCTGGATCAAAGGGTATGCACAGTTTGATAACTATTTGAGCATAGTTCCAAACTACTCTCCAAAATGGTTGGATTCGTTCACAACTCCACCAACAATGAATCAATGTCCCAGTTTTCCCACATCCCCTCCAACAATCATCATTATTTTTTCCTGTCATCTTAGCCAATCTGACAGGTGTGTAGTGGTATCTTAGAGTTGTCTTAATTTGCATTTCTCTGTTCTTTTTTTCCAATGAAATTGTTTCCTATTGTATCTTCAGAATTTCATTCTTGAGTATTTATCAACCCTCTGGACTGACTTCATCTAAAACATTACAATGATCTAATTATTTAAAAATATTTAATTTAACTTAAAACTTTATAATTTATAAAACTTTTTTTTTGCAATACCCTGGAATAGTTGAAGAAACAAATGTTTTACAGAAGAAGAAACTAAAACTCAGCAAATGAATTACTAATGTATTTCTTCAGTACCTGTGTACAGTAGCCAATATATTATCCTAAGTGTCTATGAAAATAGAATTTGAATTCATGATTTCTGAATCTTGATTTAGAATTCATATTTGTATAGTAAGATGTTTTTCACCTGAATAATTTAATTCACAGGTAGCTAAAATGTTCTATGCACAAATGGTATTCTACTGTATGAAATAAATCCCAAGTAACTGCTGTCAAAATACATTAGTGAATGTGGATAGTTGTCAGGAAAAGTTCTGCCAAAGTACTGTTATTTCCCCTGATGAAGATCATAAAATCTGATCTGATTGACTTGTAATTTGTTCTCACATCAGTAAAAAAAAAAATGCTTAGGCATTAAAACTGACACTGACTCAAAAACTACCTAACAATTTCACAAAAAAAGATGGGTGAGAAAAATTTCAGAATTGGGAAAATATCATTATTATATTGTAAATCAATTGATCCCTAATAAAATAAATCCTCTTAACTTACTTGAGTTACATAGTACTTTGATGAAAAATTTCCTTATTTCAGTTTCTTCCCCACTGAAGTACCATTGATGTTTAAAAGATGCCTATGAAAATTGAAAGGAAAAATAAAAAGATCTTGTACATTAATATTTAAGGAATAATATAAGTGTATACAAATATTTTATACATATTCATATACATATGTTTATATAAAATTATGCACATATATTTGTATGTATATATACTTCAATATATTTTGACTCAATAATTGTATATATGTATATATAAATTTTGCTATTTTCCATATACATGTATGAAATACAAATGAAATACATTATAAAATAGACATTTTCAAATGTGAAGCAAAATGAAATATTTTTAAATCAACATTTTATTGTAAAATTTTCTTACATTAAAATATAATAAAAAACATTGTCATTAATGAAATTTTATGAGAGTAATATAGATGAATGGACTTCATTAAAAATCTTGGTCTAATACTCTGTGATATAGAAATTCAGAGTTTTATTTTTCCAAGATACATTTTTTATGTTTGTTTTTAATACTCATAAATCAAAAAAATATTTCAAAGATATGAATATCAAAATTGAAGAAGTACATTATTAACTGGAACTCTGATTAATGAAGCTCGATCTTTAATTCATTTACCAACTATATAAAGGGTTATTTTTGGTTAAATTTTAAAATATTCATATGTTTTCAATTCAAAATATTGTTTTCTTTCACACATTTCTCCATTAAAACAAACAAACAAACAGTTTAACATGTATGCCTGGCAAATTTATATCTCCCTTGATAGCATTTGTTTTCACAAAGTAAATGGAAAGTACTAAATTTTTATATTTTAACAAATTAGTTCATACCTATTAAAATCCTTCATATGTAATGTTATTAAACCAGTGAGGAAATTTTGTTTTGAACTTTTTTTAAGTGTGAAGAGCTTTTATAGGTAACACATTAGCATCTTTTTTTAACATCCCAGAAAATATCAAACAAAGATTCAGAAGGAAAGAAAATTATCAACATTTCTATATGCTAGAGAAGTCCAGAAGAGTGAATTCCAAGAGAAAAAGTCAGACCTGGCAATTAAGAAACTGCTGATAACTTGAAGATAACAGTTTCAATTGAGAAAGGAATCAAGAATATGAAGAAGTTGAGAATTTGGGAGATTAGAAAGTTAGTTCTGCTCTGATTATGGGTTTTTAAATGTGAATTTTTTCACTTTACTTTTGTAAATGTATTTTTGTAAAGTTTTGATATATTGGATAGCTAATTTGATGGCTATATATTGATAATAGCTGTATCTTCATATAATAGGTTTTCTTTGTAATACTATATATTTTGTGAACTTAAAAACATTATATTGCTAAAGTATTGTTTGACTTAAATAAACTGAGAAAAATTCCATGACTTTAACAAAAGTTAAAGAATTCATGACCTGAATAAAAAATAAAGAAACTTGGATGTGTGGTTAAGAGACTGGGGTTTAAATCTTTCACTATGTTCTTATTAACTAAAAGATTATGTCTATCATGTCACCTCTAAGAATCTTATCCTTCTTCTCAGTCAAGTGGGGGAAGCAAGATTTCAATTACATATTTCAAAGAATCATCCTCAAAAATGATAATGATGGCTCATTTATCTTGATAGTAATCAATTCCAATGCACATCATTATTAGCAAACAATAATTCACAATTTCAAATGTCATGGAAAATATAAAATTGTCTTATAATAGCTTTTCATTGTTTAAAGAGAGATAAGTAAAAAAGAAAAAAAAAATGAAAGTCCAGAGAAAATATGGTAAAATTGAAATAATGTTAAATTTTAAGTTAGACCAATTGTGTTCATATTTTGGAACTGCCAATTACTATCTTGTGTGATTTGAGAGAAATTGATTACCTTCTCTGAGTTTCAGTACCAAAATAAGTTTTAATTTATCTATATAAGGATTGGACATAATGATAATAATAGTAACGGTAATGATGATAATGATGATGACTTTATAATGTGCTTCAGGATTTTCATAGTGCTTTAATTATATTAATATATTTTATCTTCATAAAACCCTGTACCATAATTACTCTTAATACTATTGTTGTTGTTTGTCCTTCCTTCTCAAACAAGACCATGACATTAGAGAGATAATGACATGACATGTAAGTGAATTGAATTTGCATGAGAGAGGATTGTGCAAGGGCTACTTTGTAGATGAATAAATTGAAATAAAAAGGGTCTACAAAAGAAACTGGCAAGGAGGAGGATAAGGTTTAGAGATGAGAAGTATCTTAGAGTACTTCTAATCCTCTAATTTTTTTCTAGAGATGAGACACTGAAGCCCAAAAAGTCTGGCAAAGATAGCACAAATAATAGGTAGTACACCTTAGCCATAATTAACTTCAAATATATGCTAGGCTTTCATGTGACATAGAAATTAGGTCTGTTCTCTCCAGTCATTGAAGACAGAATTAACAGCAATTAGTGGAAGTTATAGATTTGCGAATTGTAGTTTTTCAATAGTTAGAATTAATTAGAACTGTAGTGGGTTGTATAATCATAGAGAATTCAAAACTGCAGTATTTCTTCAATGGAAAGAATCTCTTTCATACTGTCTCACACAGAGAGTGTTAAAATACCTTTTCTATATGTCAAAAAACAGACATATATTTTCAAACCAATACATAGAATTATGATCACATGTTAAGCTATTATCCAAATATTATACATATGTTAAAAAGGAAAAGGCATTCCAAATTTCTAAGATTCCTGAGGAAGCTGGATGGCATACTGGATCAAGCACTGGACCTTGAGTCAGGAAGATTTGACTTCAATTTTGCCTTAGAAACTTATTAGCTATGTACCCTTGGACAAGATTTAAATTCACTTTGCTTCATTTTTCTCAATACTAAAATGGAGATAATAATTATAACTCTCTTCTATGGTTGTTGAAAGAGTAAAAATGAGATAATATTTGTAAAGTGTTTAGCACAGAGTCTGACCCTAGTAAACACTATAAAAATTCTAGCTTTATTATTATCCTTACCATTTATTATGCACCATGTATCATTTCAGATAATAAGAGGTTTAAAAATAAATCATATTTTTGAAAAATTACTTTTTTATCAATTCAAATGGAGCATATTTGATTTTGGGATAAAATGATGTTCAAGATCTTTTACCTCATTTTTTTTCTTATGATGAAGAAACTGAAGCCAAACCAAAGGAAATCAAATACATTTGTCAAAATCACATAGAGAGAAAGTAGTGTTAGCTCCTGGATCTAAATCTAAGTTTTCTAATGGCAAATTTTGTATTCTTTGTCCTATATCACATTACTTATACAAATGTTAGCTGCTAGAAATATTATTTCCCTTTTCCTTTTTATATACTACAATTTTCAGTTAAATCAATATCATTTTTATTTCCCCAATTAGTACCATAATAAATAATATAAAATTAACCTTTTTGAATTTGAAGATAATATAGAAGATATTATGTTAAATAATTGAGTGCTCCAAATTTTACTTAACTTTTATGACCAAGCATAATTTAAATAAAACAGCTTAAGGTAAGAATAACTGCAAAAGAGAAACAGGCTAAAAGCAAAATCACATGTGAAAAATACACAAAACTTTTTATTCTAGCAAAAATTGACATTTATATTCTTTCAATCTTCAGAGAATATATTAAAATAGAGAGTGTATTACAGGCATGGGATATAGCCTTTGCAAATTCACAAATAATGATAATGGAGTGCTATATATAAGGAAAACAAAAGATCAATAACCAAAAAACACATCAAAGAGAGTACCATATAAGTAAACTGATAAGGCAGTTTGAGACTGAGTACTTTAGATGCTGTTTAGAGGAATTTGAAATCATAATAAATGTAATAAAGAGCCAGTAGAGTTTATTAATGGTCAAAGAAAATGAAAGGTTCAAACATTTGATTTAGAAATATTCCTTTATCAGATGATGAAAGGGGGTAAGAAGGCACGTGAAGAAAAAGGAGAAAGAAGATATTACAGTAAATAAGGAGATGAAGGGACCCCATAAATCGCTAGTAGGTACCAGATTGAGATATATAGAAGTAGAATTGATATCACAAGGCAGCTAATTTCATGTATAGAGTGAAAGTAAGGAATGATAGAAAATCAGATAATGAATGTGGATAATTATAAGACCAAGAGTTGCTTCATATAAGTTTTAAACAGGGATGGGTTTGGCAGAAGGAAAAAAAATGTTGAGTTTGAGATATACATGAATAGTTCAAAATGTCTGTAAGAAGTAGAAAGTGAAGAGATGCCTATCCATGGAGAATGGCTTAAGAAGTTGTGAAGGAATACTATTGTGCTATAAGAAATTAAGCATATAGTTGCATAGAACACTCAAACTGGAATTAGCAAGAGGTGTGTTTAAATCTAATGCCAAGTATCAGTTATGTGACCTTGAGCAAGTCTCCTGTATTCTACTTATTTTAGAAATCTCAACTGTAAAATGTGGATAATAATAGCATCCACCTCATACATTTGTTATGAGGATCAAATGGCACATTTGTAAAGTGCTTAGCAAAATGCCTAGCACATCATATGCACTGTAGTAATGCTTATTCCATTGTCTCAATGAGAACAATCTTTCTTTTGAAAACTCCACATCTCTGGCTATTCTTTTTAATGTTGCTATTATTTCTTTCACAGTTCTTGAAAGTGTGGTTCTGCAAAGAAGATCTAAATTATTTTAATTCCCTGCTGCTACTACAATTTTCCGACAACATCATTGAGCAAGCTCTCCTTCTTTGAAGTTCACTCAATCCCATTTTCATCAAATCTACATCACAGTTGCTGCCATATTCAGGCTCCCACATCTCTCTCCATTTCTCTCCTCTACCACTATTTTTTTGCACCAATATTCTTTAACTTCCTCATTGATGTGCATGTCCTCCCAGTTCATTTTCTTAATCCTATGACCTACTCTACTTCTCCTTAGACAGCAATGAATGCATCTGGAAGAAATCACACAAGGACATTGACTGAGTAAGCTTATAAATTTATGTTATCTGGCTTCAACTTAGATGTTACTACATCAAAGAAGTCTGTTTATTTTCCCACATCACTTATCCAATTCCCAACAAATACTATTGTAAACTTTTTCCCTCTTCTTCAAACTCACAAAACTCTTCCCCTCAAGAACTAAAGAACTTATTTCTTATTTTTCTTTGAACATTGAGGTCATGTTCAATTGCTGAGTTGTAGAATAGAGTGAGAAAAAACCATCATACATGAATGCAGAATATATATATATATATATATATATATATATATATATATATATAATCTCATTCTTTATGCCTAGATCAAGAACCCATTTTGATCTTTAGCTTGGTGTACAGTGTTAAGTGTGGGTCAATTCCTAGTTTCTGCCATATTAATTTCCAATTTTCCAATTAGTTTTTGTCAAATAGTGAATTCTTATCCCAAAATTGAGGTCTTTGGGTTTGTCAAACACTAGATTGCTATAGTTATTGATTATTTTGTCCTGTGAACCTAATCTATTCTACTGATCAACTAGTCTGTTTCTTAGCCAATACCAAATGGTTTTGTAGACTGCTGCTTTATAATATAGTATTAGATGAGGTAAAGCTAGATAATCTTCATTTGATTTTTTTTCATTAGTTCCCTTGAAATTTTTGACCTTTTGTTCTTCCAGATGAATTTTGTTTTTATTTTTTCTAGGTCAGTAAGATAGTTTTTTGTGAGTCTGATTGATATAGCACTAAATAAATAGTTTATGTAATATTGTCATCTTTATTATATTTGCTTAACCTATCCAAGAGCACTTAATGTTTTTCCAGTTGTTTAGATCTGACTTCATTTGTATGAAAAGATTTGTAGTTTTGCTCATATAATTTCTGACTTTCCATTGGCAGATAGATTCCCAAATATTTTATATTAATGACAGTTATTTTAAATGGAATTTCTCTTCCTATTTCTTGCTGTTGGATTTTGTTAGTGATGTATAAAAATGCTGATGATTTATATAGATTTATTTTGTATCCTGCAACTTTGTTAAAATTGTGGATTATTTTTTATAACTTTTTAGTAGAATCTCTGGGTTCTCTATGTATACCACCATATCATCTGCAAAGAGTGATAATTTGGTTTCCTCATTACCTACTCTAATTCCTTTAATCTCTTTCTCAACTCTTATTTTCAAGAGTAGCATTTCTAATATAATTTGAATAGTAATGGTGATAGTGGGAACCTTGTTTCACTCCTGATTTTATTGGGATTGCTGAACCCACCAACCAGATAGGTCAAAAACAGAGGAAGAAAATTATAGGCCAATCTCCCTAATGAATATTGGTGCAAAAATCTTAAATAAAATAGTAGCAAAGAGATTACAGAAAATCATCCTCAGGATAATACCCCATGACCATTTAGGATTCATACCAGGAGTGCAAGGCTGGTTCAATATTAGGAAAACTATTAACATAATTGACTATATCAATAACTAAATTAACAAAAAAAAGATCATCTCAATAGATGTAGAAAAACCATTTAATAAAATCCAACATCCATTCCTATTAAAAACACTAGAGATCATAGAAATAAATGGACTCATCCTTAAAATAGTCAGTAGCATCTATTTAAAACCCTCAGTAAGCATGATATGTAATGGTGATAAACTTTAACCATTCCCAATAAAGGGCAAGTTTTCATAAGGTGGTAAGAAAAAGTAATAAAAGTACACCCTCACATTCTTTAAAGAGTTTTAGATTTATACAAGCCATTTTCCAACTGATAAATGGTTAAAGGATATGAACAATTTTCAGACATAGAAATTAAAACTTTTTGTAGTCACATGAAAAATGCTCTAAATAACTATTAATTAGAAAATTCAAATTAAGACCACTTCACAATCTCAGTTTGACTAACATGACAGGAAAAGATAATGATAAATTTGTAAGAGATGTGGGAAAATTATATTGTTAGTAATGTTGTGAATTGATCCGACTATTCTGGAAAGCAATATAGAACTATGCCCAAAGGACTACCAAAGTGTGCACACCCTCTCATCCAGGAGTTTCACTTCTGTATCTGTATCCCAAAGAGAATATAAAAAAAGGAAAAGGGGCTCACATTTGTGAAAATGTTTGTAATAGTGCTTTTTTTAGTGGCAAGGGACTGGAAAATCAGTGGATGCCCATAATTTAGGAAATTGTTGTATATGTTATAATGTATGAATATAATGGAATGTTATTTTTCTATAAGAAATGATTAGCAGAATGATTTCAGAAAGGCTTGGAGATGTTAAATGAACTGATGCTAAGTGAAGTGAGTAGAACCAAAAGAACATTATACACTAGAAGATTATATAATGATCAACTCTGATGGACTTGGTATTTTGCAACAAGGACATGATTCAGGCGAATTCCAATAGGCTTGTAAAAGAGAGTAATCTACAAACAGAGAGAGGATTGTTGGGACTTAATATAGATCATAACATAACATTTTCACAGTTTTGTTGTTGTTTGATTCCTTGTATTTTCTTTCTCATTTTTTTCTCTTCTTTGATCTGATTTTTCTGGTGCACATGATAAATGTGAAAATATGTTTAGAAGGACTGAACATATTTAACTAATATGGCCTTAGAAGGAGGGGGTGGAGGGAAGAGAAGAAAAATCTGAAACACAAAGTTTTGCAAGGGTGAATGTTACAAACTATCTTTGCATATATTTTGAAAAATAAAAAGCTATTATAAAAAAGAACTTTAGAATTGATTTTATGACATGGATGATATTGGCATAGGGACATCCTTTCATCAGAGAAGGTGCTGTACTCTATGAGCAAAGGAAAATTGAATTAGCAAAGAAGAAATGCAAGATGCACAAAGTTAAAGAGTCACCCATTATCAGAGTTAGCTTGGCATTTGGAAGGCCTTGAAGAAAAGTGTGAGAGAGGAGAGGTATTAGAGTATCTACTAAAGTGAAGGCCTACAGAGATATTGTGCTGACTTCATTATTATATGCATATGAAACCTGGACAGTCTATCAGCACCATGCCAAGAAACTTAATTGCTTCCATTTGAATTATCTTAGGAAGATTCTGAAGATCACTCACCAGACACTGATGTCCTTTCTCAAAATAACCTGCCAAAAATATAAGTTTTATTGCACACAGGGCAATCCATTTCCCTGGCCAGTATTCATATGCCAAATGTATGCTTACCAAAAAACTTTTAAGGAGAACTCAGACAGGGCAAGCACAAACAAGGTGGTCAGAAAAAAAAGATACAGGATACTCTAAAGATCTTTCTTAAGAAGCTTAGAATTGCTTGTATGATGTAGAAGACACTGATACAAGATGACACAGCATAGAATACTCTTATAAGAAAAATTGATGTGCCCTATGAGCAAAACAGAATTGAAGTAGCTAAGAAGATGCACAAAAATAGAGAATCTACCTCCAATGTTCATAGGTACTATTTATGTTTAACCTGTGCAGAGCATTCCAAGCTCATATTTATCTGATCAGCCACAGTTAATCACACTAATTTGACTCTAACATAATGATGTCACTTTGATTATCTTCAAGAATGCAAAACAAAAATGAATCACTCACTCAATGTTAAACAATCAGATTTGATTTTAATTCTCAGTAACACCCCTTTTCCAGATCTATTTAAACATTTGCTAGGCTCCAGGGGAAGTCTTTTCATTGCAGAGGGAAAACATTCACCTCAATTTCTTCATTCCCTGCTAGTCATAATTAAGGGATATTCCACAAGCAATAAAAACAGTTAATGGAACTGCATATACTTTTTATTATAACTTTTTTATTTAGAAAAGTTCTGCATGGGTAATTTTTCAACAGTGACCTTTGCAAAACCTTCTGTTCCAACTTTTCCACTCTATCCCCCCACCCTCTCCATTACATGGCAGGTAGACCAATATATGTTATATATGTATAAATATATGTTAAATCCAAAAATATGCATACATTTTACATAGTTATCTTGTTGCATAATGAAAATCAGATCTAGAAAGAAAGAAAAAAAAACCTAAAAAGGAAAATAAAAATGCAAGCAAACAACAACAGAGACAATGGAAATGTTATGCTGTGGTCCACACTCATTTCCCAGTGTTCTCTTTCTTAGTGTAACTAATTCTCTTCATTATTGAACAAGTGGAACTGGTTTGAATAATCTCATTGTTGAAGAGAACCATGTCCATCAGAGTTGATCAGTATATAATCTTGTTGTTGCCATCTCATGATTCTTATTATTTTACTTAGCATCAATTCATGTAAGTCACTCCCAGCTTCCCTGAAATCATCCTGCTGGTCATTTCTTACACAACAATAATATTCCATGACATTCATATACCACAACTTATTAAGCCATTCTTAAACTGATGGACATCCATTTGATTTCCAGTTTCTAGCCACTACAAAAAAGGGCTGCCACAAACATTTTTGCATATGTGGGACCCTTTCCCTCCTATAAGATCTCTTTGGGATAGAAGCCCAATAGTTACACTGCTGGGTCAAAGGGTAAACAAAGTTTGATAACTTTTTGAGCATGATTCAAAATTGCTCTTTGGAATGGTTGGATCCGTTCACAACTCCACCAACAATGCATCAGTGTCCTAGTTTTCCCAAGTCCTTTCCAATATTTGTCATTAAATTTTCCTATCATCTTAGCCATTCTCAGAGGTGTGTAGTGGTATCTGAAAGTTGTCACTTTGCATTTCTGTGATCAATAATGATTTGAAGCACCTTTTCATATGACTAGAAATCATTTCAATTTGTTCATCTGAAATTGTTCATATCCTTTGACCATTTATCAATTGGATAATGGATTATGTTTCTTATAAATATGAGTCATTTCTCTAAATATTTTAGAAATGAGGCATTTATCAGAACATTTGAATGTAAAAATGTTTTCTCTGTTTATTGCTTCCCTTCTAATTTTCTCTGCATTAGTTTTGTTTGTACAAAAACTTTTTAACTTAATATAATCAAAATTTTCTATTTTGTGATCATTAATAATCTCTGATTCTTTTTTGGTCACAAATTCCTTCTTCCTCCACAGGTTTGAGAGGTAAACTATCCTTCATTCTTGTAATTTATTTATAACTCATTCTTTAAGTTTAGATCATGAACTCATTTTGACCTTATATTAGTATATGGTATTAAGTATGGGTCAATGCCTAGTTTCTGCCATACTAGTTTCCAATTTTCCCAGTAGTTTTTGGCAAATAGTGAATTCTTATACCAAAAGTTGGAGTCTTTGGGTTCAGCAAACATTAGATTGCTATTGTTATTGACTATTTTTTCCTGTGAACCTAACCTATTCTATTGATAAACTAGTCAATTTTTTAGCCAATACCAAATGATTTTGATGATTGCTGCTTTATAATACAGTTTTAGATGAGGTAAAGCTAAGCCACCTTCATTTGATTTTTTTTAATTAGTTTCCTTGAAAGTCTTGAAATTTTGTTTTCCCAGATGAATTTTATTGTTATTTTTTTCTAGGTCAGTAAGATAGTTTCTTGGGGATTTGATTGGTATAGCACTAAAAAAATAGATTAATTAGTGTTGTCATCTTTATTATATTTGCTTGACCTATCCAAGAGCACTTAATATTTTCCAATTGTTTAGATATGACTTTATTTGTATGGAAAGTGTTTTGTAATTTTTCTTATATAATTCCTGACTTTCCCTTGGCAGATAGAATCCCAAATATTTTATATTATCAACAGTTATTTTAAATGAAATTTGTCTTCGTATCTCTTGCTGTTGGATTTTGTTAGTGGTGTATAAAAATGCTGATGATTTATGTGGATTTATTTTGTATCCTCCAACTTTGTTAAAGTTGTGGATTATTTTTAATAGATTTTTAGTAGGTTCTCTAGGGTTCTCTAAGAATACCATCATATCATCTGTAAAGAGTGATACTTTGGTTTCCTCATTACTTACACTAATTCATTTAATCTCTTTTTCACCTCTTATTGCCAAAGGTAGCATTTCTAATACAATATTGAATAGTAATGGTGATAAGTGGGCAACCTTGTTTTACCCCTGATCTTACTGGGAATGGTACCAGTTTATCCTCATTACATATAATGCTTACTGATGGTTTTGAATAGATGTTTCTGGCTATTTTAAGGAAAAGTCCAATTATTCCTATACTCTCTAGTGTTTTTTTATAGAAATGGGTGTTGAATTTTATCTAATTCTTTTTCTGCATCTATTGAGATGATTACGTATCTTTTCTTAATTTGGTTAGTGATATAGTCAATTATAATAACTTTCCTAATATTGACCAAGCCCTGCATTCCTGGTACAAATCCTACTTAATCATGGTATATTATCATGGGGAAGATTTTCTCTAATTTCTTTGCTAATATTTTACTTAAGTTATTTGCATCAATATTCATTAGAGAAATTGGTCTATACTTTTCCTTTTCTCTTTTCATCCTACTTGGTTTAGGTACCAGTACTATGTCTGTGTCATAAAAGGAATTTGATAGGACTCCTTCATTCGCTATTTTTTCAAAGAATTTATATAATATTGGGGTTAATTCTTCTTTAAATTGATAGAATTCATGTGTAAATCCATCTTGTCCTGGGGATTTTTTCTTAGGGAGTTGATTAATAGCTTCTTCTATTTCTTTTTCTAAGATGGGATTATTTAAACAATTTACTTCCTGTTCTGTTAACATGCACACCCTATATTTTTATAAGTATTCATCCATTTCACTTAGGTTATCAAATTTATTGGTAAAAAGTTGGGAAAAGTAGCTCCTAATTATTGCTCTAATTTCCTCTCCATTAATGGAAAGTTCTCCCTTTTCATTTTTAAGACCAACAATTTGATTTTCCTCTTTCTTTTTTTCTAATTAAATTTGCTAAAGGTTTATCTATTTTGTTGGTTTTTACATAGAACCAACTCTTAGTTTCATTTATTAATTCAGTAATTTTTCTTAGTTTCAATTTTATTAATCTCTCCTCTGGTTTTTATAGTTTGAAGTTTAGTATTTGATTGGGAAGGTTTAATTTGGTCCCTTTTTTAGATTTTTTTCCCAATTCATTGATCATCTCTTTCTCTATTCCATGCAAGTAAGGCTCTAGAGATATAAAATTTCTCCTTATTACCACTTTGGCTGCATCCCACACATTTTGGTATGTTGTTTCATTATTGTCATTCTCTTGGGTAAAATCATTAATTGTGTCTGTGATTTGCTGTTTCACCCAATCATTCTTTAGCATGAGGCTATTTTGTTTCCAATTACTTTTTGGTCTATTTTCCCCTGCCTTTTTATTGAGTGTAATATTTATTGCATTATGATCTGAAAAAAATGCATTTAATATTTCTGCATTTAATTTTGAGCCCATTATGTCCTAACATATGGTCAATTTCTGTATAGGCTCCATAAACTGCCGAGAAGAAAGTATACTCCTTTCTGTTTCCAGTTTTCTACAAAGATCTATCATACCTAACTTTCTTTTGTATTCTATTTACCTCATTGACTTCCTTCTTATTTATTTTGTAGTTTGATTTATCTAATTCTGAGAGTGCAAGGTTGAGATATTCCAGTATTATAGTTTTGCTATTTCTTCTTGCAGCTCTCTTAACTTCTTTAGGAATTTAGATGTTGTACCACTTAGTTCATATATGTTTAGTATTGATATTGCTTCATTATCTATGCTACCTTTTAGCAAGAAAATTTCCTTCCTTACCTCTTTTAATTAGATCAATTTTTGCTTTTTCTTGATCTCAGATCAGGATGGCTGTCCCTGCTTTTTTTGTTTTATTTCACCTGAAACATAATAGATTGTGCTCCAGCCTTTTACCTGTACTCTATATGTATCACCCTGCTTTAAATGTGTTTCCTGTAAACAAAATATTGTAGAATTCTGGCTTTTAATGCAGTCTGCTATGCACTTCCACTTTGTGGGAGAGTTCAACCCATTCACATTTACAGGTAAAACTACTAATTCTATATTTCCTGCCATCTCATTATGCCCAATTATATTTTTCTCTTTCCTTTTTACTTTACCCCTCTCCCTAGTGTTTAATTTAGGCCACCACTTGCTTCAAATAGCCCTCCCTCTTTGGAATCCCTAACCCTTAGATTATCTCCCTCTTTCATATACCTTTCATCTACTATTTTTGTATTTCTTTCTATTTATCCTGCCCTACCCTTTTCATTTTTCCCCTCCAACTTTTCAATGAGGTGAGAGAAGTTTGTAAACCAAATATGTCTAATATTTTCTCTTTGAGCCAAATCTGATGAGTGTAAATTTCACAAAATGTTCATCTCCTTCCTTTCTTTCCCTCAGATACATTTGTTTTTCTTTACCTCTTCATGAGATGTAATTTTCCTCCTTTTACCTCCATTTTTCCCTTTTTCTGGCACAATCCCCTTTCCACTTCTATTTCCTTTTTTATATTATAACAGTAAAATTAAATTATACATGTATTGTCTGTGTATGTCCATAACAGAAGTGAAGTTCTCAAGAGTTCTTTTACCTTATTTATGCTTCTTTTGAGTCCTATATTTGGAGTTCAAATTTTTTGTTTAGTTTTTTTTTTTTTTTTTTGTTTCATCAGAAATAAACAGAATTCATCTATTTCATTGAATGGCCATTTTCTTCTCTGAAAGAAAATGCTCAGTTTAGTTGGGTAGTTTATTCTTGGATACATTCCAAGTTCCTTTGCCTTTCACAAGATTAGATTCCAGGCCCTTTGATCCTTTAATGTGGACGCTGCTAGATCCTGAATGATTCTTATTGTGATTCCTTGGTATTTGAATTGTTTATTTATTTATTTTTTTTTTGGTTGCTTGTAACATTTTTTCCTTGGTCCAATAGTTCTGAAATTTAATCACATTATTCCTTGGAGTTTTAATTTTGGGTATCTTTCTTTCTTTCTTTCTTTTTTTTATTATTATTTTTTTAGTTTTTTTTTATTTTATTTTATTTAATAGCCTTTTATTTACAGGTTATATGCATGGGTAACTTTACAGCATTCTTAAACCCTTGCCAATTTTCCCTCTTTCAACCCCCCCAGATGGCAGGATGACCAGTAGATGTTAAATATTTTATAAATTAGATACACAATAAGTATACATGACCAAATCGTTATTTTTGCCGTACAAAGAGAATCAGACTCCAAATTTTAAAAAATTAACTTGGAAGGAAATCAAAAAGGGTGGGCTAAATAAGGGTTAAATTCAATGTAATGGTTTTAGTCATCACCAGGTTCTTTCTCTGGGCATGTGTTAAGTTCATTACTGCTCCAGGAAATTTTTTGGATCTTTTCTTCCATCGAACTTCATCATTAGTATTGTTGAAGTATATAATGATCTCTTGGTTGCTCATTTCCTCCATCGTTATTAAGTCTTTCAGGCCTTTCTGAAATCATCCTGTTGGTCATTTTCTTGAACAATAAATTTTCCATTTTCATATACCCAATTTTTCGCCATTCTCAACTATGGGCATTTTCAGTTTCAGTTTCTACCACTACAAAAGGGCTGCCACAAACATTCCCTTTCCTTCTTTATAATCTCTTTGGGATATGCCATTAAAACACTGCTGGATCAAAGGGGTTAAACACTTTGATAACTTTTGACATAGTTCAAACTACTCTCCCAAAATGGTTGGTTTTAAACTCCCTACAATGCATCAATGTCCCAGTTTTCCAGCATCCCCTCCAACAATCATCATTATTTAATTTTGTGTGTCTTTCAACAGGTGTTCGATGAATTCTTTCTTTTTTTTTTTTTTTTTTTTTTTTTGAGTATTTGGGTGGTCATATACATCCTTGGCTTTATTTTTTTTTTCCTTTTTTTTTTTTTAATTTTAATTTACAGGATATACATGGGTAACTTTACAATTAACTTGCCAAACCTCTTTGTTCCAATTTTCCCTTTACCCCCCTCCCTAATTGGATGACCATAGATGTTAAATTTTAAAATATAACTTGATACACAATAAGTATACATAAAAACATTATTTTGCTGTACAAAAGAATCAGACTCAATTTTGTACAATTGCTTGTGGAAAAATCAAAGATGGAAATTTATAAATTAGGACTGGGAATTCAATGTAATGGTTTTTAATTCCCAGAGTTTTTTTTGGGGAAGCTGTTAGTTCATTCTGTCCATTGAAAGTTTGGTTATCCGTTGCTGGGGTGGCCCTGATCCATCGGACTGGTCATCCATCTGTTTATTGTTATATATTTGATCTCCTGGGTTGCTCTTTCAAATTGTTCTTAAAGTCTCCCGGCCTTTCAAATCATCCTGTTGGTCACACAGACAAATTTATTCCATAATTTTCATATACCACAATTTAACCATTCTCCAACGTGGACATCCATTCATTTCCAGTTTCAGCCACACAAAAGGGGAAAACATTCGTGCACAGGTCCTTTCCCTTTTTTAAATCTTTGGGATATAATCCCATAGTAACCTTGGATCAAGGGGTACAGTTTGATAACTATTTGGCATGGTTTAAACTACTCCCAAAATGGTTGGTTCCCAGCTCACCAACTGAATCAATGTCCCAGTTTTTCCCCATCCCCTCAACAATCATCATTATTTTCCTTATCTTGAATCGACAGGTGTGGTGGATCTTGAGTTGTCTTAATTTGCATTTTCTCCTGATTTAAAATGACTTGGACATCTTTTCATATGACTAGAAATGTTTCAATTTCTTCATCTGATTTGTTCTTCCTTTGACCATTTTCAATTGGAGAATGGCGATTTTTTTATAAATTAAGTTAATTCTTATATTTTGGAAATGGGGCCTTTCGAACCTTTGACTGTAAAATTTTTCCCAGTTTTCCTTCCCTTCTAATCTTGTCTGCTTAGTTTTTGTTTGTACAAAACTTTTCAGTTTGGTATAATCAAATTTTCTATTTTCTGATCAGTAATACTCTCTAGTTCTGCTTTGGTCATAAAGACCTTCCCTTCCCGGGTCTGAGAGGTAACTATCCTATTTCCTCTAATTTATTAATAATTTCATTTCTTTATCCCTAGGTCATGAACCCATTTTGACCTTATCTTGGTTCGGTTAAGTGGATCAATGCCTGTTTCCCTATTGTTTCAATTTTCCCAGAATTTTATCAAACGTAAGTTCTTATCCCAAAAGCTGGGATCTTTGGTTTTTCAAAGACTAAGGTTCTATTTTGTTGACTGTTTATCCTGAACCTAATCTATTCCACTGATCGACTAATCTATTCTTTAGCCAATACCAAATGTTTGGTAACTGCTGCTCTATAATATAATTTAGATCTGGTACCCCTAAACCCATCATTTGATTTTTTATTAATTCCTTAAATTTTGACCTTTTGCTTTCCATATGAACTTTGTTGTTATTTTCAGGTCTTAAAATTTTTTGGGTCTGTTGGTATGCGCTAAATAAATAGATTGTTTAGGTAATTTGTCATCTTTATTATATTTTCTCGCCCTATCAGGGCATTTAATATTTTCAATTGGTGATCAGACTTAATTTGTGGGGTGGTCTTAATTTTGCTCATAAGTTCGATTTTCCCTTGGCAGATGATTCCTCAATATTTTTTTATCAGTAGTTACTTTAAAGGAATTTTTCTTTGTAACTCTGACTGTTGGATTTTTGTGATATATAAAAATCTATGACTTATGTGGGTTTATTTTATAACCACATCTTTCTAAAGTTTGGATTATTTCTTAACTTTTTGAGAATCTCTGGGATTCTCTAAGTATACCATCATGTCATCGGCAAGGTATTTGCCCTCATTGCCTATTCTTTTCCTTTAATCTCTTTCTCAGCTCTTTTGCTTAAGCTAGCGTTTCTAATACAATTTAAATAGTAACGGTGATGTGGGCAACCTTGTTTCCTCAGTCTTATTGGAATGGTTGCGGTTTGTCTCCAACATATGATGTTACTGATGGTTTTAAATAATTTTTGTTATTTTTAGGAAAAGTCCATTTTTCCTATACTCTCAAGTGTTTTTAAGGAATGGATGTTGGATTTTATCAAATGCTTTTTTCTTTGAGATGATCAATGGTTTTGTTAATTTGGTTATTAACATGGCCAATTATATTGATGTTTTCCTAATTTGACCACCCATTCCTGGTATAAATCCTACTTGATTATAGTGTATTATCTTGGAGATGATTTTCTGTAGTCTTTTTTAATATCTTATTAAAGATTTTTAGCATCAATATTCATTAGGGAGTTGGTCTTTTTCTTTCTTTTTTCAGCCTACCTTTTGGGTATCATACCATGTCTTGTCATAGAAGGAATTTGGTAGGACTCCTTCTTCCCTATTTTTTATCAAATAATTTATATACATTGGGGAATTGTTCTTTAAATGTTTGGTAAAATTCACTTAAATCCATCTGGTCCTGGGGTTTTTCTTGGGAGTTTTTAATTGCCTTTCTATTTCTTTTTCTGAAATGGGACTATTCAAACAATTTACTTCTTCCTCTTTATCTGGGAAGTCTGTTTTTAGGGTCATCCATTTCATTAGGTTATCAAATTTATTGGCATAAAGTTGAGCAAAATAACCATTATTTTCTAATTTCCTCTTCATTGGGGAAAGTTCTCCCTTTTCATTTTTAAGACTACTAATTTTTTCCTCCCTCCTTTTTCTAATCAGTTTTCAAAACATCTTTTTTGGCTTTTTATAGAACCAATCTTGTTTTATTAATTAGTTCAATAGTTTTTTTTACTTTCAATATTTTCAATTTCTCCTTTTAAATTTAAATTTAATTTTAGTATTTGATTGGGGGTTTTTAATTTGGTCTTTTTAGTTTTTTGTTGCAAGCCCAATTCATTAATCTTTTCTTTTTTTATTAAGCCTCTAAGGATATAAAATTCCCTCTTATTACCCTTTGGCTGCATCCACAAATTTTCAGATTCTCATCATTGTCATTATCTTATAAATTATTAATTGTATTTATAATTTGCAGCTTTACCCAATCTTCTTTAAGTAATTGTTTAGTTTCAATTACTTTTGGTCTATTTCCCCCTAACTTTTTGTTGAAGTGTTTTATTGCATCATGATCTGGGAAAGCATTTATATTTCTGCTTTCTTGCATTTTAATTTAGGGTCTTTATGTCTAAAATATGGTCAATTTTTTGAATAGGTTCATGAACTGCTGGGAAAATATTCCTTTCTATCTCCATTCCTTTTCTCAAAATTCAACACCTCATTTTCTAATATTTATTTACTTCTTTAATTTCTTTTTATTTGTTTTGGTTTGATTTGTCTAATTCTGAGGTGCAAGGTTGAGATCTCCTACTATTTAATTGGTTTTGTTGTCTTTTCTTCTTCTTCTTAACTTCCTTTAGGAGTTGGATGCCAACCTTGATATATTTTTAATATTGATATTGCTTGTTGTTTTATCTCCCCAGGATGTGCTTCCTTCCTTATCTTTTTAATTAGATCTTTTACTTTTTGTTGATCTGAGATAAGGATGGCCTTTCTCTTTTTGGTCACCTGAACATAATAGATTTTTCCAATTTTTTACCTTTACTCTATATGTTTTCCCTGCTTTAAATTGTTTCTTGTAAACAACATATTGTGGGGTTCTGACTTTTGATCGTCTGCTATCTGCCTCCTCTTTTGGGGGTTCATCCCATTCAATTTCTTGGGAATTTAAAATCTGTATTTCCTGCCATCCTAAAACCCCAATTTGCTTTACTTACTTTCCCCCAACCTCTTTCCCCAAACTTATGTCCCCTCTTTATACGTCTTATCCTCTTTATAATCCTCCCTCCCCTTTGGTTTTCCCCCCTTCCTTCCCTTATTACTCTTTTTCTTTTCCCTTTTCCTCCCCTTTTTTAATGGGGTGAGGGAAATTTTCTTAAAACAAATGTCAATTATTTTTTTCTTTGGGCCAACTCATGGGAGTAAGATTCACCAATGTTCCTCCCCCCTCTAAATTCCTCAGAAGTAAGTTTCCTTTGCCTCTTTGTGGGATGTGGTTTCCCTCTTTTTTTCCCTCCTTCCCACCTTATTCGATCATCCCTTTTCCATATTCCCCTTTTTTAATATCAGTACAATCAAATTATACATGTATTCTTTTTGTATATCCACAACAAATACAATTCTCAAAGGTTATTTTTACCTTTTCCATCTCTTAGTTCTATAGTTTGGAATCAAATTTTTTTGTCTGTTCTGGTTTTTCTTCGAAACAAAAATTCTTTGTTTCATTAAATTTCTTCTTCCCTGGAAGAAAATCCAGATTGGTGGTTTATTCTTGGTGCATCCCAAGTTCTTGTGCCCAGATATCATATTCAGTCCTTCTTTCCTTTAATGTGGGCAAGATCTTGGGTGATTTTAATTACCTCGGTATTTTTTTTTTTTTTTTTTTTTTCTGATGTTCTGGGAAATTTTGCCACAATTTCCTTGGGTTTTATTTTAGGGTTTCTTTGAAGGTTTTCGATAATTCTTTCAATGCCTATTTTACCTTCTGATTCTATTGAATCTGGGTAGTTCTCTTTGTGATTTCTTGTAAAAATGTATCAGGCTTTTTTCATCATAGTTTTGGAAAAGTCCAATAATCCTCAGATTATTCTCTAGATCTATTTTCAAGTCTGTTTTTGTAAGTAGATAATTCATGGTTTTCCAGCTTGCCATTTTTTGTTTTTGAATTCTTGCTGTCTCAATGAATCATTAGTTTCTATTTGTTCAGTTCTAATTTTAAAATTATTTTCTTCATTAGCTTTTTTTTACTTCTTTCTGTATATGTCCAATTGAGTTTTTAAATGTATTGTTTTGGTCTGTGGAATTTTTTCCATTTCACTAATTTTTTAGTGAATTATTTTCTTTTCAATTCAGATCCTACTTTCTTGCGTGTTCTTTGTCTTTTCCAATTCACAGATCCTACTTTCTTGCAAGTTCTTTGTCTTTTCCAATTCACAAATCCTACTTTCTATTGAATTCTTTATTTTTTCTAATTCACAATTCTTACTTTTCTGAGATTTTTTTACTTTTTCCAATTCACAAATTTTGTTTCCCTGCACTTCCTGGGAATTTTTTAACTTTTCCAATTCTTATTTCAGGAAGTTGTTGGTCTCTTGTAAGGCTTCTCTTTCCTTTCCCCATTTATCTTCTAACTCTCTTTTGAGACTTTTAATGGTCTCTTCTATGAGAGCATTATGTAAAGGAGGACAGTCTGATGCATTTTTGCTGTTTGAGGTCTCTTCAGGTTTGCTGACCTGCTCTTTTTCTGCATAGAAGCTGTCGATGGTTGTTTTCATCTTTTTATTCATGTTTTAAAGCCTTTAGGGTAGGTCTCCTAGGCAAGGGGATTACCAGCTTCCTCTGCAGAGCAGGGAGAGATGTAAACCGATTTCTGGCTCCAAAGTATGGGAGTGCTCTGAGTAAGTCTTCCCTTCCCCCAACAGGAAGTGGATTCAGCACTGGCCGAGCTATCGAAGTGCCCAGTTGGGCTGCGTGGGTTAGCGATTGCCCTTGGCTAGAGACTAAGGGGTGAAAGTGTCACTGCCCCAGGCCGGAGCCTCTTGTGGGACTGTGAGTATTAGCAGCTGACCGCAGACCGTCCCGAACTCTGCCCCAGTGTCTCTGCCTAATGCAAATCGGCCCTGGAAAAGCTCTATGGCCCCAAGCAGAGTCCCCCACTGTGCAGATTGGAGGCTAACCCGGGCTGTGTCCTCCTGCCGTGCAGGATCACAACTGCCCCAAGGAAAAGCCCTGTACTGAGGGTTGGGGCTGGCTGCTTGTGCTGGGATCTGTGCTTTCACTTTCGGTTTGAGACTCTCCTCGGAACCTAATTTCTCTCCCTGTCTGGCCTGATCTCCCCCCTGGCCCCGGAACCAACCTTTTTTGGCAAGACTGCAGATTTTCTTTGGGCCAGTGAGTTGTTCTACTTCTTATCTTTACGAATTGTAGCAGTCAAGACTATTTTTGAGGCTCGATATAATATTGATAAAGAGGGTAAGAGAAGAGCTTAGAAAGTCGCGTGTGTCTTCTCCGCCATCTTCCAAATATTAATTCTTATTGGTTTACACAAAACCTAGATTGCCCTTTCTTCATTATAGTGTCTACTATGTGGTGGCAATTGTGCTAAGTCCTGAAGATAGGAACAAGAAAAAAATCAGCACTCTGTGCCTTCAAGGCACTCAAAATAAAATTGGGTAAGATAACACATACAAGAAAGCTGAAAAGGAGGGAATAGTAGCCAGGGATTCCAGAACAGGAACATTTTTTTTCTTGTAATTTTACTATGAAATTACCATGAAATTTGCAGTCCTTTAATAAATAAGGCTTTGGTGGGAGTTTATTTCTCCTCTTCCCTTACCTCCAATCAGAAGTAAGAGGCAACTGCAGACATATTATAAAAGTAAAGAATATCAAAACCTAAATCTCTCTTCATGGAGACTAGATTTCAGGTGATCAACCTATGGAGTAGAAGGCTGGGGTCTTATTGTTTGGAGCTGAGGCTAATTCTGGCTAAGGATGAAGAGTGGAGTTATTAGAAAAGTTGTGTGCCTTTTATTTTAAAAAAAAATGGCTGCAAGCTTTCTGATAGAAGGGACTTTGGAGTAATTGATCACCATCCATTTGTTGATTCCAACATTGTGGTATTTAAAAAGACAGAGAGACATAGTTTCTGAGTAATTTAATAAATTTATTAATAAGGTTATCATGTTGTAGAAACCATAGTATCTTCATTTATAATAGGAGGACACTAACTTTCACTATTTCTTTCAAAATTCCCTTGTAAGAATTCAAATTGAACCATATGTATAAAACAAATTCAATATCAGCTATTTTTTTATTACATTTTTCCCCCAGATTCATAGTTAGCATCAGGACAGTATGTCTGACACAGGGATAAGTATACTCAGCATGGTTAGATTTCATTATTTTGAAGCTTGTGCAGAAATACAGGCTGGGAATGGACTATTTATCCCTGCTCCTATGAAGAGGGAAATACACATGCATATTTGGGGAGCAGGACTTTACTGTGATTCTAAAGTGATCCTTTTCTTTCAGGAATTTGTCAATGCTTGTGCAATTACAGACCATTCAGAGTTTGGCACTACTGATGCATCTGGTGAGATAGCTTAAAGCCAAGAAGAACAATTAATTCTTGGAAAAGTTCCCTGCATTCTGCTCAAGTGCTTAAGAAGAAGCACTTCTATTATGCATGTAAAAATTTAAAATAAAGACAGGAATTGTTCTAACTGATAGAAATAAGTAGTGGGAAAAAAAGTATGTGTATACTTCCTTTTCCCTTTCTCCTCCATGAATGACATTCTTGTTACAAATGAATGATTTTGATTGATTGTACTGTGTAGTTATGCTAGTTTTAGATTTAGCTTGTGTGTAGATGTTTCTTTATCTGAAACTTATCTGAATTATCTGAATGATAAGGAAAACTTTCTAGGTTTCTGTCTTAAATTTATTTTATCTCTTTCTTACTCTATTTAGGTTAGTCAATTACATATGCAAAAATAAATGGATACACATGCATTCATATATGCATAAGCATATATATACTATGTATATAAATTTATATCTATAAGATCATGTATATATATATATATATATATATATATATATATATATACTTATCTAAATCATACAATATATTTCTATAGCTTAGAGATATGTTGGTGAGCAACCAACAAATATGTTAGCCATAGCAACAACTAGAAATGACTTATTAGACTTGAATAACATACTGTCTAGATTTACAAAGGGAATATCACTCTTTTTTTCTTTTCTTTTTGATCTTTTTACTTTATTTATTTATTTTTTTGCAAGACAATTGTGATTAAGTGATTGCTCAGGGACACACTGCTAATAAATTTCAAGCATCTGAAAACATATTTGAACTCAGGTCCTCCTCACTTTAAGATTGGTGTTCTATCTACTTTACCACTTTTCCCTTTCATGAAATAAAGAAGTAACATGTTATTGTGGATAGCCTAGATGTTCAAACTCAGCCTTTGGCAATAATAATATTGTTCCTGGATAAATCAATTAGCTTCCATCTATGTCTGTTAATTATGTAAATTTTAACAACTACAATCTAGATAGTTGATCAAGACTTCCTTTGATTGATGATACCACAGAATGTTGCATTGCATATTCATGCATGTAAATCTATATTGATGGCTAAATATTCTATCATATATACTTGATATATGCAATAATAGAAAACCATAACTTGATACATTGGGAAACAATTATTTTCTTGATGAGAAGAGTGAACATTTTAAAATAGTTCTCAAATTGTTTGAAAATTTCACAGAAGGAGAAAAGGAGAAATCTGAGGGAAAGTGAATAAAAATAGTGGTTTTCCAATCATAATCTCATTATATAAAAAATCTTGTCATCTCATCAGTATAGGTACTCCCTCAACAAACACAAATAAATAGTCTTTCTAGAGTTTTCAAAAATAGTTGCCAGAAATTGTGGTTAAATATATCTCTTTGCCTTATCTCAGAACTTTGCTAGACTAGTTCTTGGATGACAGTGCATTGCTTTTTCTGTACTTTCTAAACCTGACAGAATTTGGAATAATACCAAATTATTACTCCACTGGAAAAGAATTCTAAAAGTGAGGCTTTTCTAAAGTTTAAGCTGAATAATCAACATGAGACTTCAGTGGAGCTATGTTATCATTAAAATGTAAAACATTAAATTTCCACCTCTCCTAAATCCACAAACTATAAGTCAACAAATGATCCATCTTGAGTGAGTCAAGCAATTTTCCTTCATGTTATGTCAGAACTGCAGACTTAAAACCTGTTTCCTGATTCATCTCTTGAGGTTAGGAGAGCAGATCTGGAAGGATAAATAGGGTATCTTTTCGAACATTACAAGTGATTGTAGTCTAAAAAATATGAGTTGGCATTTCTATGTTGGTAATTCCACTCCTTTTTGACAATTAAGGATTTTTTTTTGTTTGTTTTATGGAACCCATCTGCTTCTTCTAATCTTTTCTAGGGGATCAGTAGCGCTAGACTTGTCTTGTTAGAGGAGATCAAATATCACCTAATTATACAATGATAGGAAAGAAGAGATGCCATATCTTTGGCACCAGGTTAAATTCCTTAGGGTTTACAAATAATAAGCAAATGAGTCAAAGATTAATGGGCTGAGCAACAATTTAAGTGTGTATTTATATGTGTGTGTATATATATAAAAATTTGGAGGAAAAATTGCATTCTTAAACAAGGTAAGTTCAGGAAAATACTAAATTATAAAGATCAGTATAGCATAAAATCCATTGAATTGCAAAATCAATATAGTAGAAATCAAAGGTAATATTAATTTTGGACTTTTCACACTTATATATATATACATATATATGCATATATATATATATATATATATATATATATAATCTGATTGGTTGCCCTCTTGTTATTTCTATATACATAACATTTCTTGCAAAGGCCTTTTAATATTTATACACATTGTGAACACCCTTTCTTCATTACCTCTTTTCTTGGATTGTTGTACTTCCTAATTGATCTCTCTATGTCAATTTTCTGCACTCTCCAATTCTTTCTCCAGAAAATTAACTAAACAATTTCCATAAAACCTAGACTTCACCCCATAATTCAGTGAACTCTAGCAGCTCTCTATGTAGAGAGAAAAACAAACTATTTTTGCAACATTTAAGACACTTTCCAATTTCTCACCAATCTATTTTTCCAGGTTTATCATTTATTACTTTAAAAAATGATTCTACAGCAGAAGTTTCAATTATGCCCTTCCTAGGCTTCATATGGCATTCAAAATAACCCAATGAAACCTGAATCATATTAAATTATGATTCCTATGTAATTTTAATGTGTTGTATTTATTTAAAAAAAGAATTGTAGAAAAGCATGTATTTATCAAAGTCAATATGCATGTATATGTCTGTATGTATAATATGGTTTTATCATCCCTATTTCTATATTAATTTCATAATAATGTATAGTCAAATACTCTTATTACTGTTCTTTTAACAAGAAAATGTATCTCCCAAACTTTATGTATTGCTATAGGCAATCCTATTTCTCAAATGAATTTTCTCCCTATCACCTCTTTTAAGACTTTTGTGTAGGAAAGTAATGCAAAAAAAAAAAAAAAAAAATTAAAACATATTCCATCCTCTTGTTGATAGGTTGAAATATATATTTTATCAAATATTACAGTTTTGCTTCTTCCTGTTGATAATATTCTCAGATTTACAAAAAGGGAAGCAGATAGTGTTCTTTAGCTATTATCTTTGAAAGGGGCAAAGAACATTGATAAACATTTTATAGCTGATTGAATAAGATAGCAGAAAGGTTTTTGTTGTTGTTGTTGTTGTTTTGTTTTGTTTTACTTTTTAGCCCTTCTCTTAAGTTGATTATCTTAATAAAAACAAAAATGCAACAAGAAAAGCAAGTCTCAACATATGATTTTAAGAAAAGCCAGAGAACTCTGGAATGAGATTGAACCTCCAATTCCTTCTCCAGAAATTTTGAGGATTTATCTAACAGCTCATAACTGTCATTTTTCTTTTTTGAACTTTTGCTCAGAGTTGAGAACTAAGTTTTGTTGGCTGATGCACATGGAATGTTTTAATGTTCTCCATATAAAAGTCTTCTGATTCTAGGAGTTGACTTAATAATTGAACTAAAATAAAAATTATTGAAAGAATAAGCAACAGAACCATTTTGAGCTAGATGATTTCTATATTGCTATTCAATTCTCAAAAAAAAAAAACTGGTACTATTCTTGTTTAGCTCTTCACAGTGATGAGGACAAGTTTGTATTCTTATTCCAAGTAGTTAAAATTTGTAGAAAAGTTTTTCATTTTCAAAATACTTTCAAATGTAACATCTAATCTTCTTCATGTATGGGTTAATATATCTTAGGTCAGCATAAGAAATAAAATGAAGTTTTGGGGGAGTTTTATATAGAAGCTTTATAACAAGATATTATAAATACCATAAAGGAGAAACAAAATTTCAGATTAAAAAAAAATTCTGAAATTCAAAAAATTCAGACAAAGGGAGGGATTTTTTTGTTGTTGTTGTTGATTTACCAGATCTTCAGCACTTTATCCTTAATCTTGTGCTGTGGAAGATGTACTATAAGTGAAGAAGCACTATAACGTAAATAGATATTTATTCATTTTGCAGAGTTAGAAAACAAGTTTCTGTGAGGGTAGGTAACAATCTAGATTATTTTAGAATACCCAGACATTTGATAAGAGATTCAGAACTAGAACAAAAATGCCTTGATTCCAACCTTGGAAATGAAAATTAAAAAAAAAAAAAAGAAAATTCACCTTTAGCTTATAGCACAGTTTAATATGATGCAGTGATTATCAGAATGATTGTTAAATTAAAATCAGAAAATATTTAATATGCATTTTTGTCAGTTTTTTCAGTTTTCAGTTGAACAATTTAGAAGTTATGGTACCATTCAAAATAATTGAGGCTTCTATAAAATTTGTCTAAAATTAGTCATTTGAGATATAATTAGAGTATTTTTTTTAAATAACTTTCTAGAAGCCTGAAGAAGGTCATTTTTAGTTACTGAAACAGTAATTAAATAATTCAAATTAAAGCAGCTCTTTGCAATATACTATGCAACATAGGGAACAATGTCCTATTTAGTATATCTGACTGAATATGATTTCACACAAAGTGAAATACAATTCCATTATAGAACTTAGGCCTCAGTTTCACTGAGGATTTGCCAATCTCAATTCATATATCCTTTCAACACTTTACAATTTCATCATTTCATTGAATTCTCTGCATGTTAAAGTTATTTTATTTCTTCTTTCTTTTCCTTTTTTCCTCTTTTTACATGAACCTCAGTGCAATCAGACTAAATAGATAAATCACAGGATAGAGTGGCCTAGAGCTTTTCATTGAAGGTCACTGGGAGGGATATGGATTGTTATTTTGCCATTTTGAGCTTTACAGGGATATATTTATCATCTAAGACATTCACATCTACAAACAGCTTAAATCTCTGCTGTGTTACCAATAAACATTTGATACACCTTCCACTTACAGCAAGAAAACAATTATGGATGGAGTTTCAGACTCCCCCCTGTTGTGTGGTTAGGAGAATGATTGGATTTATTGTTGGGAAAAAGCATAATAGGAAAGATTGCTGGAATAAAATAAAACCCACACAATTCTAAATTAAACATCAATGTTTGATGTGGTATAAAAAATGCTGAACTGAGTCAGAAGATATGGATTCTAATTTTGACTTTTCAATTCAGTCGCTCTGTGGTATTAAAAAAAGGTTCTTAACCTCTCTAGGTAACAGTTATTTCCTCTGTAAAATGAGAATAATGGCCTTAGTGATCTTATAGTCTCCTGCCAGTTCTAAAATTCTATGATCCTAAAGAATTTCCTAGATAATCTCCTTACCCTCTCATTAGGCCTCGAGTTGTATCAAACTTCATTTTCTCAACAAAGATATTTTTAGTTGTGTGTAGACAGTCAGAAAGAGAAAATGTAAATCCTTTGACTTCTTTAATCCTCTTTGGTCTAGTTTCATATCTAAGTTTTAAACCAAACCTGTTGGCTTTAGTGGTCATGAGCCTAGTAATCTTGGTTTATCTTCCAGCAGCTTTTGCTAGCAGTAATCAGAATGACTTATTGAAAAGTATGGTAAGAAAACGGAACTAGCTGCTTTTCATTTATTTCTAAGGAATTGTAAAAGTGTCTTGTTTGTAATTCAGAAATACTGTGGATTAGATGAAACTTGTAAGCTGTAGCTCTTCAATTCCCTCAAAGAATAGAATCTTGAACTGCACTTGGTTTTTAAATAAGATCTGCTCTCTGTAAAGGAGACATTTTTCAACTTTACAACAATTTCCTATACTTCAGTGAGAGGACAATATTTACATACTTATGATACACTCTTTTATATACAAATGCTTAAAGGGAAAGAGAGGTTCACAGAAAGATAAAAGTGTCAATTTTAATGGTTTATAAAATGAAAATGATTTAGGTGAATTGAAGAGAATTTAGAAACTATAGATCAAGAATACGAGTTTCATTTGGTGATTTTCTGGTTTCTTCAAAAGCATCAGTTCCCAAAACTTTTCAACAATGGTGTTCAAATACAAAAGAGAATCCTTAAACCACACATAAAGATCTCTATAGAGCTCATATTGACTTAGAAAACCACATGCTATATTTTTTAGTTATTTTGTTAAATATTCATGAATTACATTTTAATCTGCTTCTGAAAGAATATTGTGGCTGCAATATACCAAAAAGCACATATTCCAGTTTTAAAGGAACTGTTTTCTTCAATTGATTTTTTTTCTCATTTGGCAATTTGTATTTTTATGTATGTTCTTCAGTCAATCTTTGTCTTTATTCCCTGTTTTTGACTTTCTCTTCCATACCTCTCATTTATTTTCTCTTTTTTCTTCTACATTTCTTATTTAACTTTTAGAATCCTTTTTGAGCTCTGCTAAGAAGATTTTTTTTTTTAGGTTTGAGACCAATTTGTATCCCTTCCTTTTGAGTTTTCTCATATAAGCATTTTGTACTCTTCTGAGTTAAAATTTTGATCTCTCCTGTCACCATACTAGCTTTCTATGACTATGGGTCATTTTTTGTTTCTTGCTAATTTTTTTTTGCAACCTTGTGGAGATATTTCTATAGGGGAATAGAGAACCTATTACTGATTTTGAACCTTGGGTCCTCAGGTGCTGGCTACTTGTTAACCACATTGTTTAATTGCACCTATTGTTGCCTGTTCCCCAAGGCTGGCAAGTTGCCTTCTGTCTAGGGTGTTGTCTCCACTATTGACCTGTTGTAATACTGGCATGTTAAGCCCTGGCTGAACTGCCTTGATTGCTGAGGCTATGCTGTGGTTAAGAGCATTCTACTGGCTTGTCTGGACAATCTTAGCACTGGGCTGTTCTCCCCTTTTACCCAAATGAGACATATCTTTCCTGAACTCTTTCTAAGTTATCTTAAACTGGATAATTGTTTCGATCCATCTTATTGTGGGTTATATGTCAGTGTGGGTTATATACACAGAATCTGTATAGAGACTTGATTTAACATTTTATTAAATGTAAATTGGGGATAGCTCAAGATATTTCCTGGCTAATTTCTGCCTTCTTGGCTTTACCCCCTGATAAAGTTCTTAAAAAGTTATATGCATTATGTTGCCATATAGAAAGATAAACTATTTCATCTTATCATTTCCACTTCATATTTCCTTTTTAAAAATTTTCTCTTTAATCTTGTGTTTGAAATTCAAATTTTCTATTCTTCAGTTCTGGCATTTTCAATAGAAATTCTTGAAACTCCTTTATTTTATTAAATATTAATTTTTCTCCCTGAAGGATTATATTGAGTTGTGCAGCATATATGGTTCTTGATTGTTATCTCAGCTTTTTTTTTAAAGAATATCATATTTCAAGCATTTGAGTTCTGTTACATGATAGCTGCTAAATCTTGTGTGATCCTGACTATGCTACATGCTATGTAAAATATTTCATTTAGAATGTATGTTTTATATTCTTAAAATATGAAAAATCCATGTAGATATTTATCTATCGGTATCTCTCAGTTTCTCGTATATTATACGTTAAAAGGTTCAATATTAGCAGGAAAATTATTTTTTATTTCTGAAAGGCACTCTGAACTTTCCAAATTTCCTTAGACATAGTTTGTGAATGATGTTTTTAATGGAACTTTCAAACACCTCACTAATACTTCCTAAGATTTTGTGCATGGTTAAGACAATACAGTTAACAGAGATGCAGTAGAGAAAGATTTCATTCATGAGATGATTATGAAGTGAACAGGAGCATTATAAGGTGATAGGTAGCCTAAACAAATGGCTTCCTTCTAGAGTGTTTGAAGTATATATTAAGCAAGTAACTCCTGAAAGCAAAAAACTTTTGCTTATTGATTATGTAACCCTTGTGAATAACACAGAAAACCATTTCAATCAATATTATGTTACAATTTGATTATCAAATAATTTTTTAGTCTCCAAAACTAATAAAAAAACTGGAATGGAAGTCAGAAGTAAATTTTGAAAAAAAAAAAAAGAAGCAAAAAGCAACACATACTACTCATTGGGAACAAATCTAGTTGATACAACCTTATTAGAGTTCAGGGTGGGGGAGGTACATTTAAGAAAAGCAGAAGAGACCAATATAATTTCACTTAGAAAGATGATTAATAGAGAATTGACTCTAATTTATAAGAAATCAAGCCATTCTCCAATTGATAAATGGTCAAAGGATATGAACAGACAATTCTCAGATGAAGAAATTGAAACTATTTCTAGCCATATGAAAAGATGCTCCAAGTCATTATTAATCAGACAAATGCAAATTAAGACAACTCTGAGATACCACTACATACCTGTCAGACTGGCTAGAATGACAGGGAAAGATAATGCGGAATGTTGGAGGAGATGTGGGAAAACAGGGACAGTGATACATTGTTGGTGGAACTGTGAATACATCCAACCATTCTGGAGAGCAATTTGGAACTATGCTCAAAAAGTTATCAAACTGTGCATACCCATTGATCTAGCAGTGTTACTACAGGGCTCATATCCCAAAGAGATCATAAAGAAGGGAAAGGGACCTGTATGTGCACAAATGTTTGTGGCAGCCCTCTTTGTAGTGGCCAGAAACTGGAAACTGAGTGGATGCCCATCAATTGGAGAATGGCCGAATAAATTGTGGTATATGAATATTATGGATTATTATTGTTTGGTAAGAAATGACCAACAGGATGATTTCAGAAAGGCCTGGAGAGACTTACATGAACTGATGCTGAGTGAAACAAGCAGGGCCAAGAGATCATTATATACTTCAACAACAATACTATATGATGACCAATTTTGATGGACCTGACCATCCTCAGCAATGAGATGAACCAAATCATTTCTAATGGAGCAGTAATGAACTGAACTAGCTATACCCAGAAAAAGAACTCTGGGAGATGACTAAAAACCATTACATTGAATTCCCAATCCCTATATTTATGCACACCTGCATTTTTGATTTCCTTCACAAGCTAATTGTACAATAATTCAGAGTCTGATTCTTTTTGTACAGCAAAATAATGTTTTGGTCATGTATACTTATTGTGTATCTAAGTTATATTTTAATATATTTAACATCTACTGGTCATCCTGCCATCTGGGGGAGGGGGTGGAGGGAAGGAGGGGAAAAATTGGAACAAGAGGTTTGTCAGTTGTCAATGCTGTAAAGTTACCCATACGTATAAACTGTAAATAAAAGGCTATTAAAAAAAAACAAAAACCAAAACCAAAACAAAAAAAACCCCAAAAAAGAAAATAAATCCCAAAATGAAAATGTCCAAAATTGTTATATGGTCAAAATCCAGAAGAATAATCATACTGCAGAATTTTTAAAAAATACAAAAAGATTCAAATATTTTAAAAAAACTGCACACATAGCCAAAGTCACACTATATTATGCCATAATTTTGATGAAAGAAGGTAAATATTGAAATAAAGTATACAAAAAAGCAAAAAAAAATGGTGAAAAGAGAGGAAAGAGGAGCAACAAGGAAAATTGTCAGATACTAAATGCTTTGTCTTGTAAAATCCAGATTCTACTAACCTTTAGTGACTTTAGTGATATTTTCAATTTGTTTTGCTGTTTGTTTCATTTTCACCATTCAGTTCAACTAGAGTTCCATCAACCAATAAGCCACAAATTCCTGTGATGACTTCCTCATTTGTATGTGTAATATATTATTCTCCTTGCTATTGACAACACTCTAATTCAAAAATATTTTATTCTATGTTTGGGCAAATGCAATAATTTTCTAATAGGTTTCTGACTTTTTATCTGAAAATCCATTTTACCATTCATTTTCAGGATCATCTTCCTAATCTTCCTATCTTTCCTTGCTTGTGAAAATATCCCTATTGGGCCTATATCCCAAAGAAATCTAAAAGAAAGGAAAGGGACGCACATGTGAAAAACTATTTGTGGCAGCTGTTTTCGTAGTGACAAGCAACTGGAAACTCAGTGGATGCCCATCAGTTGGAGAATCACTGAATAAATTATGATATATGAATGTTAAGAATATTATTGTTCTGTAAGAAATGACCAACAGGATGATTTCAGAAAGTCCTGGAGAGACCTACATGAACTGATGTTAAGTGAAATGAGCAGAAAGAGGAGAATATTGTACATGGCAACATCAATATTATAGGACAATCCATTCTGATGGACATGACTCCTTCCTACAATGAGATGATTGATGCCACTTCCAATGATCTTTTGATGAAGAAACAACTACACTAGAGAGAGGATTGTGGGAAATGAGTGTGGATCTCAACATACCATTCTCACTCTTTTTGATATTGTTCACTTGCATTTTGTTTTCTTACTCATTTTATTTCCTTTTTGATCTGATATTTCTTGTGCAGCAAGAGAATTGTATAATATGTTTACACAAATTGGATTTAACATATATTTTAACATGTATAACATATATTGGATTATTTGCCATCTAGGGGAAAGGGTGGGGGAAAGGAGGGGGAAAATCTGAAACACAAAATTATGCTGGGGTCAATATTGAAAAATTATCCATGCATATATTTTGAAAGCAAAAAGCTTTTAAAATTTATAATAATCTAGCTCTCCATCACCTACAATATTAACTTTAGAGTCTTTATTTTATTTTATTTATTTTATTTATTTAATAGCCTTTTATTTACAGGTTATATGCATGGGTAACTTTACAGCATTAACAATTGCCAAACCTCTTGTTCCAATTTTTCATCTCTTACCCCCTCCCACCTCCCCCAGATGGCAGGATGACCAGTAGATGTTAAATATATTAAAATATAAATTAGATACACAATAAGTATACATGACCAAAACATTATTTTGCTGTACAAAAAGAATCAGACTCTGAATTATTGTACAATTAGCTTGTGAAGGAAATCAAAAATGCAGGTGTGCATAAATATAGGGATTGGGAATTCAATGTAATGGTTTTTAGTCATCTCCCAGAGTTCTTTTTCTGGGCATAGCTAGTTCAGTTCATTACTGCTCCATTAGAAATGATTTGGTTGATCTCGGCTGAGGATGGCCAGGTCCATCAGAACTGGTCATCATATAGTATTGTTGTTGAAGTATATAATGATCTCCTGGTCCTGCTCATTTCACTCAGCATCAGTTCATGTAAGTCTCTCTAGGCCTTTCTGAAATTATCCTGTTGGTCATTTCTTACAGAACAATAATATTCCATAATATTTATATACCACAATTTATTCAGCCATTCTCCAACTGATGGGCATCCATTCAGTTTCCAGTTTCTAGCCAATACAAAGAGGGCTGCCACAAACATTCGTGCACATACAGGTCCCTTTCCCTTCTTTATGATCTCTTTGGGATATAAGCCCAGTAGTAACACTGCTGGATCAAAGGGTATGCACAGTTTGATAACTTTTTGAGCATAGTTCCAAACTACTCTCCAGAATGGTTGGATTTTTTCACAATAGAGTCTTTAGTTTAAAAACAGATTCCTGTAAGCTGACTGACCCCTGCAGCTTCTCTTAATGATAACTACACCCTCTCACCCCCTGAATGTGACACCAGGCATGAGGGCCTCCTTTATGAAAAAAGGTGTTGTAAGATCTAAGAAGGCAATAATAAAAATAATTATTTGAATATGAAAGTAATATTCAATTATATAAAAGTTATAAACATTAAAATCATTTCATAAGCTTATTAAAGTAAATAAGGTTCAAAGTGACCTTCAGTCTATAAAATCAAATCAATGAAATAGAAATTATTTTTAGTGAATAAGTCATGTCTCTAGGAAAAGATATCTCATTTTAAAAATATTTTTGAGCATCAAGGTTTTTGTTAAATATATTGGTAAATAGACAACAACTGAACCTAACCACTAATGGCCCTTATATTCCTTGAAAGATTTTTTTTTGATAAAATATATCATATGAAAATTAAAGGAGATTACAATTTAAGACTCAGAATATAAAACTGTTACATATAACTGACAATATGCTATTGGAAGTTGATGTAGAAAGGAAGGGGAAAAGTGAATCAATATAATCCAATAGAAATTTCTATTTTTATACTTTTCCTGACTTCTCACTATTTTTTGTATGTCATTTATTTTAATATTTAATGACTCTTTTCTAATCCGTCCTACCAATCTTCATTTTCCAAAAGATAATTCTAAAATTGCTAAATTGAACTACTACCTCCCTTTCATAATCATGTGACATGACTTGTTTCTCTTGGAAGCCTTTCATTGCCTTCTTTCAAATAGTTAAAGTCAGTATTATCTTTGCAAAGCTCACTTTAAAGGGCAATTATAAGCTTGTTGATTCTAAAATTTTGTAAATTTTTATACACATCATATCCTTTTTACACATATAATTTTTGACTGTACTTTTGTTGTGCACATGTCATGTTTACATATTCTGTTTTAGTTATTCGATTTATTTACTGTATCCCTTTACAATGTCCATATGCTTTAGAACAGAAATAGTGTGTTATCAAGTTTTACTCTTTCCTAACTCTTAGTTTATTTGTTTCTAAAAAAGAACAGGAGCTTAATACATGTTTGTTAGATTTAATTTAATTAAGATGATTCTATGGTCAAATTAAAAGTGATACTCAATATTAGATATAGTAATCAATGGATGCTTCAAGAAATAGACAGGACCTGAGCTGAATTTTTTATAAGCAAAGATGTGACACTGGGAATACCTTTCATGGAATGAGCATGAAATGTATAAAACAAGGTATTTAAAATATAATCTGATTATGAAAGTCCTTGAATGACACAATGAGGAGTTACTCTTAATAAATTACTTAGTTGCACAATACTGTGACAATTTGGGTGAAAGATTGTGTGACAGTTCTTTGCATGATATAATAAAGATAGAGGAAAATTTATATGTAACTCCCTAACTGGAATATCTCTTCAATAATATAATAAATAAGGTAATAGAACTTTAACCTAGGTGAATGTGAAAAAATATTTTTTAAAAATTAAAAGGATTTGATAATAGATTAGATAAATGAGGTGGAAAAAGCAAAGATCAGGTTTATATTTCAAGCTTGATTGATTAGAAAAATAGTGATTTAATTTTTAAAAAATTTTGTTGTATTTCAGTTATAGCAATTATTCCTGGTATCAGTGAGTTAGGTCTTGATTAGTTCAAATAATAAAACCTATGAAGTAGTAGCATTGTTTCAATTTATATTGCATTTATAATGTAGTGGCATATTTTACAGAATTACAAATTTGAATAATGGTAATTTGTATGTATACGAGCACTTAATCAGGTTCATTACTAGCATTAACTATGGCCCAATTGTATCAGTTTTCTTCTTGCAGATTCAGAAGATCTTAATTTATTACTAAGCATTATTCTTAGTAGTGGTAATGTGCCATTAAATTTATGTTAATTTAAAATATTTCTGTTATTCTTTTTGCCTCCTCAAACAGCATATAATCAACATATACTATGCTAAACTTTTTTTTTTAATTATAGCATTTTATTTGCAAAATATATGCATGGATAATTTTTCAGCATTGACAACTGCAAAACTTTTTGTTCCATTTTTTCCCCTCCTTCCCCCCATCCTCTCCCCCAGATGGCAGGTAGACCAATATATGTTAAATATGTTAAAGTATATGTTAAATAGAATATATGTATATCCATACAGTTATTTTGCTGGGCAAGAACAATCAGACTTTGAAATAATGTACAATTAACCTGTGAAGGAAATCAAAAATGCAAGTGGACAAAAACAGAGGGAGTGGAAATAGTATGTAGTGGTTCACACTCATTTCCCAGAGTTCTTTCACTGGGTGTATATGCTAAACTTTTTATAAATAATTTCATTCCTTTATTTCATGTCTTGGTCCTTGGATCTGATTCTCATCAGAATTTTTTTGGTGGTTGCTACTGTGTAATTAAGATAATTCACACTTTATAAAAAGAAGTCTACAGAATGTCTTTCTATACCTTTCACATTTCTCTGAAATGAATCTAGTTTCCTATTTAAAACACAAAAAATAATAGAAAGGAAATAATGAAGATTATGATAATGTCAATATTTATATATTATTCTTTATATTTCCTGATGTAACACTACTATTCCAAAATGCTGAACACATGTACACATACATATATGTGTGGCAGTGTGTGTGTTTGTCCAGCAGAACAGTCATGGAACTCTCTTATTGAAAGTATGATAATTCAACCCAGCTTAACTGAGGGAGTGTCCTAGATCTCATCCCAGGAGAAACTCAAGAAATCTAAAATTGCAATGTGCAAATAGGGACATTATGGAGATTTCCCATTTCTCTAATATCTTCCGCTGGGAAGCCAGAAGTTATGAGAAGGCAAATGATAACTACCCCAAAGGACTATTTAAGGCTGGGGCTCAACTCTTTTTTCCCCATTATCTTCACTCTAATTTTCACACAGAGAAGGACATTTATCTCTAGAAATAAGGAGAGACTTTCATATCAATGAAACAGGTGTTTCAAAAATAATGTCTATTTTATATAGTGAAAATAAAGAAAAATAAATAAATGTATGCATCAAATACATGATGGGGGTGGAGCCAAGATGGTGGTGAGAAGCTAGGAAGTTGCCTGAGCCTTCCTTTATCAATCAACCCTCTAAATGGATCCTGGAATGACATAAACCATAATAGGATGGAATTAAACAATTTATCAGCTTAAAATAACTTAAAAGAACTGCTGGAAAGGTCTACCTCATTTGAGAAAAAGGGAGTGCAGGCACAGCACAGAATAAGCAGTAAAGACCTCTCAGATCTGGCTCAAAAAGCCAGTGACACAGCAGACCAATTGTGAGACCTGCAGCCCCAAAGCAGAAGGTAAATTGGAAGCCCCAGAACTCAGGTACAATAGACAGACTAGGCCAGGCAAACCCAATGCCATGGGCAAGCAGTTAACACTTCCAGCTATAGCATGGAAAGTCAGTGACTAAACCTCTGTTACACAGCAAAAGAATTTTGGGACAGTGTCCCCTGGGTTCTAGAAGCAAAGATCAATTTTTAAAAAAGAATAAATATTCAAAAAGAACTCTAACACTAAAAGTTACTATAGCAACAGGGAACATCAGAACAAAAACTCAGAAGAGGACAGCAATGGCAAAATACCTACATGTAAAGCCTCAAAAGAAAATATAAAAAAATAAAATAATTAAAAAGTTGGATCAAAAAAAGAGATCGAACAAGCCATGAATCAATTTACTAAGGAAAAATCTCCAGAATCAGATGGATTTACAAATGAATTTTGAAAAATGAAGTTTAAAGAAAAATTAGTTCTAATTCTATATAAACTATTTTGAAATAAAGGCCAAAAAAAATTCCTGACATGATACAAATATGGTGCTGACACCTAAATGAGTAAGAACCAAAACAGAAAAAAAAAAATTGTAGAGCAATTTCCTTCATGAATATTGACACAAAAATTAAAAAAAAAATTAGCAAAGGGATTACAGAAATGTATCATGAGAATAATTACTATGACCAATTGAGATTTATACCAGGAATGAAAGACTGGTTTGTTATCTAGAAAACTATAAACATAATGTATCTAATCAATAACAAAAGTATTAGAAATCATATGATTATATCAATACATGATGAAAAGGTTTTTTGACAAAATGTATCACTCATTCCTATTAAAATGCTAAAAAATTATAGGAATAAATGGAATTTTCTTTAAAAATCATAAGCAGCATCTATCTAAAACCATCAGCAAGCCTTAAATGTAATGAGGATAAACTAGAAATATTTCCCCATAAGATCAGAGGTGAAGCAAGTACGATTGTTATCAACACTATTATTCAACATTGCACTAGAAATGTAAACTTCAGTGAGAAGAAAATTAAATTTAAGGAATTAGACAAGGAAATGAGAAAACAAAGCAATCACTTTATATAGATGATATAATGGTATACTTAGAGAATACTGAAGGATCAAATAAAAAATCATTGGATAAAGTGAAAAACAAAAGAGCAACATATAAAATAAACAATAAATAAATCATTTGCATTTTTCTATCATTATAACACAGTCTAGCTTTAATAGATATATTTCATTTAAAATAATTTTAGACAATATAAAATATTTGGTTGTCTGTCAAGACAAACCAAGTAATTATGTGAATATAATAGCAAAATACTTTTCACACAAGTAAATTGAGATCTAAATAATTTGAAAAATATCATTTGTTCATGGGTAACCTGAAAAAATATAATAAAAATGGCAAAGCTACCTAAATTATTTTACTAAGTGCCATTACAAAGAAACTGCCATTTGTTTATAAAACTAGAAAATGTAATAATAAAATTCATTTGGAAAAATAAAAGTTCAAGAATATCAAGGAAATTAATGAAAAAAATGTAAAAGGTTTCCTAGTTATACTAGATCTAAAAGCATATTATAAAGATGCAATTTTCAAAACTATTTGGTACTGGCAAAGAAATTGTTTGATCAGGGAAATAGGTTAGACACGTAAGATACAAAAGGCAATGACTATAATAAAATAAAAATCTAATTTTTGATAAAACGAAAGGCACTAATTACATAAATTAGAACTTACTAATTGACAAAATCCACTGGGAAACTAAAATGGCAAGGCATAAACTAAGCATAAAGCAACGTTTCACATCCTATAACAAAAAAAGGTAAAATGGGTCTATGATCAAGTTATAAACACTGATCCTATAAGCAAATTAGGACAGCAAGGGAGAGTTTACCTTTTACATTTCTGAAGAAAGGAGGAATGTATAACCAAAAAAAGAGTACAGAACATTATGAAATGTGAGTTGGATAATTCTGATTACATTAAACTAAAAAAAACTTTGTGCAAACAAAACCAATGTAGCCAAGATAAAAAGAGAAGCCCCAAACTGGGAAACAATTTTTACACCCAATATTTTTGATAAAGGCTTCATTTCTGAAATATATAGAGGAATGAATAAAATTTGTAACAATAAACAAATATAAAAATAAATATAAAGAGGCAGTTTGAAATGAAGAAAATAAAGCTATATGTAATCATATAAAAATGCTCTAAATCATCACTGATTGGAGAAATGCAAATTAAAACAATGTCAGACTATCATATCATGCCTTGGCTAAGAAGACAGAAAAAGAAAATGATAAATGTTTGAAGAGATTGCGAAAACTGGGGAACTAATGAACTCTTGGTGGAGTTGTAAATTGATTCATCCATTCTGGAGAGCAATTTGGAACTATCCAACAAGAGCTTTAAAACTGTGAATACTCTTTGATCCAGCAATATCACTCCTGTATTTTATCCTAAAAAGATAATTAAAAAAGGAAAAAGGTGTAATTTGTTCCCTAGGTTTTTGTTTCCATTTTACTTTTGGGTGCATTGATTTTATTTATACAAATTCAATGTAATCAAAATTATTTATCTGGCATTTCATAATATTCATAATATTTTTATAAAGTTCATAATATTCTCCATTTTTATCTCAAATTCATTCTTTCTCTAAGAATTATCTGAAAGAGCTTTTTTTGTGGGGGCAAGGAATTGGAAATGGAAGGCATGCCTCTCAGTTGGGGACTGATTAAACAAGTGACACATGAATGTAACTGAACACTTTTATTCTATAAGAAAGTTTGTTCGGGAAGATTTAAAATAAAAAAAATACAAACCTAGAAAGATTTACATGAACTAGTACTGAGTAAAATGAATAGAACCAGGTAAAGACTGTATATAGGAACAGCAAGATTGTCAATTAGACAACTAAGATAATCTTAGTTCTTCTCAACAACAGATTTATTGAAGACAATTCTAATAGAATTTGGATAGAAAGTACCTTTCATACTTTGAGAAAAAAAAAAAAACTATGGAGATGAATGTTTATCTAAACATACTGTTTTCCTTTGTTTTTGTTTTTTTTCTCAAGGTTTTTCCTTTTTGTTCTAATTATTCATTCACAACATGACTAATATGAAATTATCTTTAACAAGAAATTACTTATATGATCTATATCACATTGCTTGCTTTTTTGGGGAGAGAAGAGGAAAGGGAACAAGGAAGAAACATTTGGAACTCAAAATTTTAAAAAAATGCTGAAAACTACTTTTGCATTTAATTGTAAAAGATCCTTTTAAGTTAAAAAAAAAAGAAAACACATGATGAAAAATGCTATATATTTTTAGCGAGAGAAATAATGAATTCTGAATATGGATTTTTTTAAAATTTTATTTTTTTCTTTTATGTGTGTGTTTTCTTTTTCAACATAGCTAATATAGGTTTTTCTTTTGCATAACTCCAAAAGTATAATTGATATTAAATTGTCTTCTCAACGTGTGGAGGAAGAGGAAGGACAAATAATTTGAAACTCAGAATTTAAAACAAATGAACATTTAAAAATTTTACATGTAATTGATAAATATTTAAGGAAAATGTATACATGTATATATGTATATATATTATACATATGTATATGTATATATGTATATATATATATATATATATATATATATATGTTGTATATACACCCATATAAGCAGTTTCTTTAAAAGAAAATCTAGCCTTCTTTTATGATTTTGTGTAGGTAGGATGTGCCATGTATTTTTTAATACAGTTTAGTTTTGCCTTAATTATTTTTTTATTCAGTTAGTAAGCTATGTACTGTTTTATCCTTCCCAGACTCAAGCTTTAATTTTCCTCATTGCTGATTTAAATTGAATGTCTTTAAGGACAAATGACTATTTATTTTTCTAGCTTTATGCCTTTGGTACTTCAGTCTTTAAAGAATTTTTTTTTTTTAAAAGATAACATAAAGGCACACACCCACAGTAAAGATCAGAGAAGTCCAATAATTAGTGGATATTTTATCCTTTATAGTCCTATATAATTATTAATTATTTTATCCTTTATAAATCCTATATAATTATAATATATAGTATATATGTATGATTTTAATGTATTAGAGCAATGATAATGCCCTTACAAGTTGCATATGTTAATTTTGAGGTGCCACCACTACTCAATAATGGCAACATATCAAAGGCAAATCTCTTTTCAAACCAAAATGCTAATTATAACTTAATCTTACTAATTTTTTTATGGATAGAGAGATTATAAAAATATTAATAATGAATGTAAAGATGTTTTAACCCAAATAATTATATTATAATTTCGGGATCATCAATTACAGAAATAAATCATATTTAGATATTTTCCATTTCAGAAATCAAAATTAATTTAATATAATGAAGTCATTTGTGATTTAAAGGAACAAAACAAACAAAAAACCTTAGTGTATGCTCTACCAAACACATTAGTGTTTGATAATCTTGCCCATTTTATATACTGGCTAATATTGTAGAATATGTGCTTATTTGTCCAAGAATTGCATGCTTGTCAGCTCCACTGAGATGAAAGGCTGGATTTGATCTGAAGCAGGCTTTATAGTATACCATTTCAACTAAGAACTTTGATATCGCAATGAATAATGTAGAAGTCTGAAAATATGGATTACATGAAGGGTAATAACCATTTAGAAATAGCAATTACACTACAAAGTAATAGCATTTTTCCCTCTGAAAGTGTATATAGATAATTTATATTTACATAGAATTTGTACTCAGCAGAAAAAGTTACATGGATGTAAAGCCTCCATGCAGCTCTACAGTAAAATTATTATTTGGATTAATAATAATAATAAGCAATATGACTACACTCTATTGTGGCTTAGATAAAATGGCTTCTTTATTAAACAGTTTTCTTATCTACTGAATTACACAAGATAATGAACAAAGTACTATCTGCTTTTAAAATTCAAGGATTCTATATTTTGAGGAACTTCAAAATTATCAAGGAAAATGAATTATTGACCCCTCCCCTTTTTCTAGCAATGGTTTCTATTTCATTAATGAGTAGAATATCTCTAGAGATAAGATACTCTCTGGCAGAATCTCTATTTAGAAATAAATGAGTAAGAGTGATAGTCTTTTTTCTGCTGAATAGTAGCTATACCAGTTAAAATTCATTTAAAAATGATCACTTGACTTAACTTTGCCATTAAAAATAGAACAGATTCCTGGGAGCCAGGAAGGTGGAGTAAGCAGTAAATTGCTACAACTCTCCCTTATTTACTCCCAAACAATTATATCCCGAAACAATTCTTGAAAAGCAAAACTAGCAAAAAAGATGGAGTGAAACAATCTTTTACTCCCAGAAACTTGGAAGATTGTCAAAAAAAGTTTATATATCTTACTCAGGCAAAAGAGAGACACAGTCCAGGAGAGGATGTGCCCTAGTAAGCCAGCAACAAGACCCAACTTAGTGAACCAGTAATAGATTCTGAGTCCCAGTGCTGTGGAGCAGGCAAATGTTAGCACCAAGGCCCTCTGCTTCTTTCCCTCAGCATTGCCAGAGAATGGAAAGACTCTAGCTCTAAGAACCATCATATGCTTTACCATTACATTGGCAAAGAGACGACCTCAAGTGTCCAAATCTATGATTAGCATAGACCTGGGCAAACAGGCAGCCATAAGCAACCAGACAATCATTTGCTTCAGTGCAGCCTTGGGGAAATGCAGAAACACTCCATCATTCTCAGCACATATTAGATATCATCACTAGGGGCTCAACTAGCCACCAAGTAAGCTGCTAAACACCCTGTGACCTTCAGCAACACCAGTTGCTAAACCCTACCTCCAGCACCAGATAAAATCCTCCATGAACCTCAGGAAAATATTACAACTTCAGATAAATAACCAGGGCTGTAGCCCTTGGCAGAAGAAGCCTGAGACAAGGTCCTTTCCACCTTCAGGAGCAGAGATCTAAATAAAAATAAAGTGGCAAAGGCCCCAAAAGATGAATAGACAACAAAACAATAACAAAAGGAATCTATCCATGGAAAGTTAATATGATGACAAGTAAGGTTAAGACACAAACTCAGAAAAAAGGCCACAATGTCAAAATGCTTATGGGCAAAGCCCCAAAGAAAAAAAAGAGAAATGGTTTTAAGCCCTGGAAAAAAAAAATCATGAAAGACCACAAAAAAGAGCTTAAAATCATTTGTGAGAGGTAGAAGAAAAAAATGAGATAAGAAATGAGAGTGATATGCCATCTTGACTCTGTCCCTGCTCTTCCCTCTGTCTGTTATTGCCTAACATTTTCAGAAGAGGGCAAAACAAGGAGGGAGGAAGAAGAATTTGGAACTCAAAAGCTTATAAAAAATTATGCTAAAAATTATCTTGACATGTAATTTTGAAAAAAAGAGAACAAAAAAGTAAAAGATAGAATATGTTACCATGGACATTTATGAAGGTTTATAAGTGTTATCTTAGGTTTAAACATCTAACATCGAGATTTATATATATAAAGCATGTGAGATATAAAATATTCTGCCACACCATAATATTAATTCTATATTGTAATTGCTCTTAAAAAGAAATTTTGGAGGAGCTGTAAAACCTTATTTTCTTCTCTTCTCAATGCGTTTTTCTGTTTTCTCATAAACCATTAGTCACTTAATGAACATTTATTGAGCATTTATTGATATATTGTGATATAAAAGAAATAATGCATATAACTTGCCCTTTTGTAATGAAATAGTTTAGCTGAGTAATAGAAACACACATATATTGTTTTAAAACAATTATAGAGTAAGGTGTTTTAATGTCTGAAGTAACATGTTATACAATAAAATTTTAAATATGGTAGTACTGCCTTGTACAATAGAAGATTTGATTCAAGTCCTATTTTTGCCACTTATTAGCCATGTTATGAACAAGTCTCCTTACTTCTCAGATGATCACTTTTCTCATTTGTAAAACAGAGAAAATACATCATTAGCTGATTCAATGTAAAATTGTAAAACAGAGAAAATAAAACTTCACTATATAACTCACTGAACTTTTGGGAGGTTGAAATTATATGATGTATAATAAAGTATTTTGAAATATTACATGAATAAAAGCTATTGACATAGATATTAGTAGTGACAAAGATAATAATAAAGGGGAATTGATTTTTGGTTAACTTCCTTATCCAAGAAAATACAGAATAAAATTCCAAGATGTTAGCAAAATGCTTAAGTATAAAAAATGAACTATGCACATTATTGATACTTCTATGACATGTGAACTCCATTAAGTAAAAAAAAAAATTAAGATTAAAAAAAAGCTAATTGTGTTTTAGGCTTTAAATAACTATGCCTTAAGGAGTTAGAAGAAATATAAAAGTCATAAGCTGGCAGTGGAGAAATCCCCAGAAATAAAAGGGGTAAGGAAGAAGGAACTTCTCTTTTATTTGCTTCTTCACTGACCATGTAGTTTTGAAAAAGAGCTACTCATCTTGTAGAATTCATGTGAGGGACCAGAAACACATTCCATGCATATTTAAATACAGAAACAATAACCCAAAGTAAAGTAATTCCAAAGAAAAGGACCTTGGAGAACAAAAAGAAAAAGGAAAAAAAAAAAAAAAAGAAAAGGAAATGACTAAGAAGAATAGATACTAAAAATCTTAAATTAAAACATCATCCCCAGCAATTAGATTATATCCAAGAGGTGCTTTATATGAACCCAACAAAAGGAAACATGGTTTTCAAATCCAACAGAGCATTAATGATGAGTTGCCTTTGACATCCAGATGCTTAATTAATGTACTAAAATATTATTTTATTTTAATTTTGTGTCCACATTTCTACTAGAATTTTATGTGTGTTTATGGGAAAGTGTACTAATTATTTGAGGGAGGTATTTTGTGGCTATTAATTTTACTATGTATTTACTTACCAAATACTTTTGCTGTGTGAGTTGATTACTAAAGGAAAGCACTGTAGGAGCCCATTAGCTATCTCATGTTAAATATGCAATCTACAGGGATTTTCCCCCTTGAATCCAATGTAGCACTCTCTCAAGAATTCAGACTTCTATGCGAGTGGGTTGTTGAAGTAGACTAGAGGTGATGCTAAACTGATAAGTGTAAATTGACATAAATCTAGGAAGACTGCCTTGAAAGTAAATTTTGATGAAAGTCTTAAGTTGAGTATTCCATAGATGTAACTTGTTAAATAGAATATCAATCATATTATGTGATGACTTATTAAACAATTCATTTTCAGAAGAATAATTTCAGCTTTAGATAATGACACAAGCAAATAATTAACTAATTACAGAGAAGATTAGCAATGTACATGGTATTAAATATAAATACATTAGTTAGACAAAAGCACATGGGCAGTGATAGAAAATACAGAGGTGTGCCAAAAAATTTAAATATGTCTGTCTCTGTGTGCTTGTGTGTAGATATGTGCATATACATATTCATATGTGTGTACATTTATGCATACATCTTTATACTTATAGATGTATGCATTTACAAGGTATAGATATATATGTGCATATTATGTTGTTTTCATATAGTGCTATTTGTTGTAAAATAAAGTATAGTATATTATAGTAATCCTATTATATAATTTAATTGTCTTATTTCTACTATTTAAATATTGAACAAGTATTATTTAATTTCTTATTAATAAAAACATAAGAAAGAATTTCTTAAAAGTAAGGATTAATAAAGTTTAAAATATTTTACCAAGTAAAATCATAGGAATTGAAAAGGTCCTGATGACCTTTTAAATTGTGATGAATCAGTCATATCTTGGTTTCCTTCCTCCTGGGAGGCAGGAAGAGTATACTAGATAACCTTTTCAAAATCCATGAACTATTCTCTCTATATAAAGTAGTGATATTCTCAGGATCCATTTGGTGGCAAATTATGGTAAATCTAAGATGTGGTTTGTGGCTTCCTGATGCTGCTTTTTGTTGTTGTTGTTGTTGTTAAACTTTCAATCTACTGACTTCAGTTTTCATTCCTCAAGGAAATAAACAGATATACAGAGCAGAAGAAGGTATAAAGTCCTTTCTTTCCAAAGCAAAAACAAACAAGTAAAAAACCTTTACATTTTAGGCACCATTTTCTGCCATTATTTGTATTTTGTTTGATTCCATTTTCTGAAAAAATCTTGGCGTCCACAGAAATAGTTTTTATTATCATGCCGTGATATAATATGCTCTATCTACTTCTGGATATGAAAAATGTACAATTAAGAGCATGACAATCATATTGAAAAAAATCATTGAAAGAAAAAATAAACTTTGAATTTAAATTCATACAAAGAAAAGATAAATATAAACAATTAAAAATAGTCAATTATAGAATATAACAATAATTATAAAGGAAAAATGCATATAATTTTATAAGAATATTCTAAAGCCAAGAATAACTTGTCAAAGTTAAGATGACATTTTGTGATAAACACAAATTGTAATTTTTATAAATCTCTCAGAAGGAAGCACTTACATATATGATTGATGCTGCTGAGATTAAATGTGTTGATTCATAGTTTATAGCAATACATTTTCTAAGAGTAAAGCTGAAGTTCATAATTTGAGAAAGAATCATTTTAAACTAGTTAAAAGTATTTTATAGTAGAAGGAAGAAATTTTGCTAACCAAAACCAGAAATATTAAATCTCTACACAAATCTAGAGTTTGTTCAACATTATTGAAATGCATTTAACATTCTTTCTTCAGTTAAGAAGAAGCTTTCCCCAATTTGTCTTTTAAGATTTGTTACAAATATTACTTCCATTCGATAAATCCCAATGATTAATGTTCTGCTTATTTTATCTAAAACCAACAAGTAGCTTTAGATACTTGTACTGAATTTTTAGAAGCTCTTCTTAAAATGGTTATTTACCAGCCTAGTTTTGTTCTAAATAGACACAATTAAACTTCTTTGACTACAGAATTCTATGAGTTTTTTTCAGGATTAATAATAAGATTACCTTATTTCATAGCATGCAAATTGTCCATAATTTTTTTTACATATCTTACTTTTTTCCCCTATTAAATAAATTATTAAGTTTCTTGAGGACAGGCATAATGGTTGTTCACATGTAAAAATGTTGCAGAATAGGCATTTTCCCAGAAAATAAGAAAGATACTGCTCTTGCCATATATTTGGAAGTCATATTTTACTCTAAAAACTTGCTGGGGTCACTAGAGTTTAAATGATTTGCAAGGAATCACACAAGTGATATATTTTAGAAATGGAACTTGAATTCAATTCTTCCTGAATCTGAGATTGAGTCTGTCATTTACAACAATCATAGAATGGTACTCACTTTGTCAGCACATACACTAATATTTGAACAAAACAATCATAGAATGACAGAATTTGGAAATTAAAACAGGAGGTACCAACAACAAATAAATGCACAGTGTAATCCCTACTCTTTTTCATATATCACAAGTAAATACTTCAATAGATAGAGTGCTTATTATTTCATGGGGCAAATGATTCTTACTTTTGGACAGTTCAATTAATTAATTAGGAAGTCTTGCACAACATTAAACCTAAACATGCCTCTTTCTAACACCCAGTTTCTGTCCTCTGGAGCAACACAGAACTTCTTCAATCCCTCTTTCATATGATAGTCCTTAAAAACCTGAACACAATTACTGAGATCCTTCTGAATCTTTTTCACAAAGCTAACTAAAATTTTCAGCAGATCCTCTGATATCATGAACTAAAGTTCCTTCATTATTGTGGTTGCTCTTCTCTGGACACTACAGTTTTAAACTGTAACACATTAATTATTTAAACACTATTCTTTAAATGAGATCTTACAAAGATAGAGTATATCTTGAATGATAAATTTTCTTGTGTTAGAAACTCTCTCTCCCAAAGAAGTCCAAGATTACATTCTATTTTTTGTCTGTCCCTGCTTACTTGTTTGAAATGTATAATTCACTAAAAGCCTGAGATTTTTTTTTGTTTTTTTTGTTTTTCCCTAGAACTGTCTACTGTCCATCTTATGCTTAGAGAATGTACTGATTTTTTTTCCACCAATTTACAATCTTTTGTAAGTAAGCCTACACTTATCTCTAATGAATTTCATCCTTTTAGAAATTTATTTTATTTTACTTGTTTATTTAGTTATTTGTTTTGTTGTTGTTTTAGTTTGCTCATATATTTTGAAGGATAGGGTTCCCTATCTTCCCCATTTTGAAAGTACAATAACCGCTCTCAAACTATATTCTACTACTTTACATATAAGAATTTTTGACCTGTTACTGATCTAAGTCAATTCACTCCTTCTTAGGCATGCTAGTGCCCATATTCTCCTCCACAGTCATCAATACCTCAAATCTCATGTTATTTATGGTTGAGTATGGTTGAGTATTTATGCCACAAAACTTCCATTCTCAAGTGATCTACTAGTATCAGTTTTCCTGGGAGAGGGGGAAAGATTCATTTACTTAGGGTGAGAAAAGTAGACAAAGCAAATATTTTCTTTTCTTCTTCCATATGCTACAAAGCAGTATACATTTTAAAAAATTCTTGACTCACTTTAGAATTAAACTTTGATTGGAAAGAAAAATACTGTAGAAATCATAACTCAAATAACTACTATTTCCTATTGAAATTTGGAAGAAAAAAATCACAGAGGTTCTTTAATAAAGACCTTATTTATCAAATATATGAAGAAATAAGTCAAAGTTATAAAAAATGTAAATTATTCCCAACTAATAAATGGTCAAATCATAAAAATAAATAGTTTTCAGAAGAAAAAATTCAGTTACTTCTAATAATATGAAAAATGTTTAAAACAAAATTAATTGTGAACACAAATAACTCTGTGATACTACCTTATACTTATCAGATTAGCTATCATTATAGAAAAGGAAAATGACAAATGTTGGAGGAAAGGTGGATAAATTGTGATGCTAAAGAACTATGGATGAAGTTGTTAATTAATCCAATCATTCTAGGAAACATTTTTGTTACTATGCCTAAAAGGTCTAAAGAGCAATAGCACTACTGTCTATATCCCACCAACTTCAAAGGAAAAAGAAAAGGATCAATATGTTCAATAATATTTATAACAGCTTTTATTTATTTTTTTTCATCAAAAAGGATTGGGAAATGGACACTAATGAGATTACTTAAAAACAACAATAATTATAGTAAATAATAGGTAAGCTTCCTCTTACCAATAAATAACCATTAAAGTAAAAGATTTAGATAAATTTATTTATTCTTTAATCTCAAATTTCTTTTGTATGCTTTCATCAATGCAAAGTAATTGATGACTGCAGATTCAGTTTTATTTAAATGGGGCATTGTTTCTGAAGAGTGAACTTTTAGGGGCAGCTAGGAGATTCAGTGAGTAGAGGACCAGCCCTGAATTCTGGAGGACCTGAGTTCAAATCTATCTGCAGATGCTTAACACTTCCTAGCTATATGACCTTTGGCAAGTCACTTAAAGTCAATTGCTTCAGCAATAAAAAAAAGTCAATTTTTAGGATATTTACCTACGACATGGAAATATGTGCATAATTGAGGATGGGGCTGTGATAATAACCAATTAAATTCATTTTGGGCTTTTAAATGACCCAAAAAACAAAGGAACAATCAAAGATTACTACAGATTCCAGCAATTTCAACTCTTCTTCCCACATTTGCTTATTTTCTATGTGACAATGGGCAAGTTGCTTTAAATGAAAAGTACAATTTGTAAGTACTATGTTTTATTTTTAAAAATCACTGAATTTTTGCTTCTTGTGAATCTGCAAATCATAAATGGTTATTCATATCAACTATACAAGAGAATAACTACCACAAAAATGTTAATTACTGACTAAAATAGAAGCCAAGATATAGTCAAGGATCATATATAGAACCAATTATCTAAACAGAGTAATGGTTAAAATGCCAGCACATAGACTCGACTGGAGTAGCTTTGGTCTAAAAGTACTATTTTGTCTTTTTTTTTTTTTTTTTTTTTTTTTTTTACCATTTGTAGTGCAAAAATAGGAGGGGCAATAATAATTTGGGGGCACTGAAATCTATCTATTAGTCAAAAAACATGAACAATCACCATCTCAATTATGTAACAGCTTGAACTCCATGCATGACAAAATGCAAAATAAATAAGTTGTTATCTTTACTATCTTGCTGACATAAGTTATGCTTTCCCATCTTTTTACCTCTTTATAATGCTGTTTGTCCTCTCTGATAGACTGAATATTATCCATCTTTTGCAATCCAATTTCAGTCATAACCTGCAAATAAACTTACTATGACTTCTATGAAATTAATTTCATTAAATCTTGCCTCCAGAAAGCATTGTTTTCCATTTCATTTGCTAATTCAGTACTTTCTAATATTTCTTCATTGTTTTAAACTATCATTTCAATCATTTTTTCTCCTACAGTTTTAGTCAAGACCTTGTCATGACATGTTGGTATTGTTACATTGTCAAAAATGGAATTTCCATATCCTCAGATACATTGTTTTTATGCTAATCAGGAGTCAGAGGATTGATTTGAATGGTAAAATCATATACAGATGCCATCTCAGCCTCATTCATTATTTGAAATAAATCAATATTAATCAAAATTCTTATTTTTATTTTCAGAATACATTCAGTGTGACAACTGCTTCATCTTCCCTTTAATTTCAATCTCCTTCTTGCCTTTGAATCAGTCCTTTATGTAAATTACCATTTTTTAAATATAAAGTTGGTCCTAATGACTTGATTTTTTTCTGCTGAAGAAATATATAGTCATTTGCATATAAGAAGAACATATTTTATTTTCTCTCAAAAAATTTTTTGAGTATAATTATGTTCTGACCTCCTCATGTCCCATAATTTTTCATTATCAGTCAATATCATAATGCACTACTTATTTTTAAACTTCTCCTCTGTAATGTAAACATATTTTGGAAGCTGTTGAATAAAGAATATGTTGCCCATAAGATATGTATTATCCAATTAATTTATAAGTTGTACTCTACACATAAGACAATAAACAGATACTATCAGATTAGCTATCATTATAGAAAAGGAAAATGACAAATGTTGGAGGAAAGGTGGATAAATTGTGATGCTAAAGAACTATGGATGAAGTTGTTAATTAATCCAATCATTCTAGGAAACATTTTCGTTACTATGCCTAAAAGGTCTAAAGAGCAATAGCACTACTGTCTATATCCCACCAAGTTCAAAGGAAAAAGAAAAGGATCAATATGTTCAATAATATTTATAACAGCTTTTATTTATTTTTTTCGTCAAAAAGGATTGGGAAATGGACACTAATGAGATTACTTAAAAATAACAATAATTATAGTAAATAATAGGTAAGCTTCCTCTTACCAATAAATAGCCATTAAAGTAAAAGATTTAGATAAATTTATTTATTCTTTAATCTCAAATTTCTTTTGTATGCTTTCTTCTTAATGCAAATGACTTTCTTCTTAATCTAACAAACTTAATCCAAAGAAATCTCTTGATGACTCCAGAAAGAATGATTCCTATACTCTGGATCTTGAAGCTGTCCAGAAAACAACTACAATGACTCACTGTTCTTCCATGTGCTGTTACTTCTTTTTTAATTATAATTGATTTACAATCGCTATTTTTCTTAATTAATAGGTTTTTATTTAGTTTTCAACATTTATCAACGAAAAACTTTGCATTCCAAATTTCTCTCCCTCCCTTCCCTTCACCCCCTCCACTAGACAGCAAATAATTCAATATAAATTAAGCATGCGTAATACTTCTATACATATGTTTACATTTTTAGCATGTTATTAAGGAGGTTTGATATTTCACAGAGAAGCTCTGAAGTTTTAGAAGTTCTAAAATATCCACACTAAGAGATATCATATGTTGTTCCTGCTGACCATAATCTCCATTCTATACTGGCCAAAATAGTAGATGACTTCTTTTTTCTATGAAAATTTTATCTTGTGCATCTGTTGTGTGCAAAATTATGAGTAGTAGTAGTTTGGATAACAGCTGATGGACTTGTCTATACCTTGCATTGCACTCTCCCTGTCCCCCCACCTCCTGAGTGAAACAGATCTTTTCTGAAGTTCTTCCAAATTATCTTCTGCTAGAAATTTATTAGCTACAAACATTTGTTGGTTCCATCACTCCCAAACCAATTCAGAGGCTTGATTTAGTGTTGATCTCTGGAAATCAGGAAGACCTTTAAGACGTGTCTCCTCTTCCCCATCTTGGCTCCTTCACTCTTCTGAACCATCTTATCTTAGGAAGGGAAGAAGATACAATTGCCCCTGCCAAACACAGCATCTGCAGTCCTTCTTTAATATTTTCCATAATCCTTGAGGGAAGTCATGACTCTTTAAGTTCTCAGCAAACAATGTGAATTTATATAGTTTTTACTAAAAAAAAAAGATTACCTGGCTGATGATGTCATTGGCCAATCTCTTATTCTGCATGATTCAGTAATAAATATATACAATTGGAGATTAAACTTTTTTTTTAAAAAGAGGACAACAACATAGTAAATGTTTTAAATAATGTTAAAGGGAGAAATTATGTATATACAGACATACAAACACATATATAAACAATAGATTAATTATTTAAAGTAAAAACAATGGTATAGTATGAAAAATAATAATAATAAGCAGAATATGAATCACAAAGATTAGAGGGGAAAAACTACAGATTGCCATTTACATGTAAAACAAATTTTGAAGGCCAGTCATGGTCAACATAGGGAAGGTGAAAAGTTGTTTGTAAAACAACAATGACAAAACAAAATGTCAATCACCTGTGAAGTCATTGAACTGAAAATCTTAAAAACTGTGCTGAGTTAAAAGTGCCATGGAGTGCATTTAAAGTATTGCCATGTTGCCAGAGATTTATGTGCCAAAGTGGCCCCTTGCTCTGGCTCAAGATATTGTTAGTTCAATTATGTTATTAGCTCATCACTAGCTCATCCTGAATAATCAGAGGAAAAAACAAAGACAACAGTATTGTCATCATACTCATGTTGCTTTTTAAAATTTTAAAGAACCTTGCCATGGAGACAAAAGACAGAGAGACAGATAGATAAAAAGAAAATAATTGAAAAAGCAACAACTAAATTTGAGGGCAGATATATTTCATGATATATTTCTTTAATAGATAAAAGTTCTATGGTTCCAGCTGTGGAAATATAATATTTCATTACTCCTTTCACTTGAGCAACACACATCCATCACATATATATATATATGAATATACATGCACATACATTTTATTTCAAGGCCTGCATTTATTAGCTGTTGTGTGTAGGAAAAAAGAGACAGATTGACACAAAGAAAGAAAGACACAGAAAGACAGAGAGACCGAGAAAGACTCAGAAAGAAAAACAGAAAAAGAGAAACAGACAGAGACAAACTGAAAGACTGAGACAGTGACAGAAAGTGATAGAAACAGAGATGAAAAGAAATAAAAACAGAGAAAGAGAGAGAGAGAAAGATTCTTATGTAAAACCATAATAAGATACCAGAGAAAAATCTATGGTAAAAAAAAAAAAAACTGCTTCCAAAATAAACATTCCCTCTCTTTGTGATGATCAAAAAGGATATTGATGATACCTAAGTGAGCATTAGAAATACTTTCTGGGCATTGGCTTAAGAGTCTAGGAGTTTTTATTTATTTGTTTGGCTTTATATTATCCTGAAGTTAAATTTATTTGAAGACAACTTCTTCCTGAAGTTAAGAAGATTGTATCTCTGAAAGAATATCTGGTACTTATTTTAAGTGTAATGATATTATATGGACAAATCTATTGTGATTGAGAGAGAATTTTTTAAAGTCAAAATTCAGAAACTGGTTTCTACAGAAAAATTTATTAGGAATTTAGTTGTGTTTAGTTTTTGACAACTCTAAACTTCTCTCCAGAGTTAAGGAAATTATTAACGATTTCCTTCTATTTTAAAGTTTTAAAAAATTCATTTAGTATTTTATTTTCCTTCCATTTATAGATATAAACAATTTATGACACTGATTTTTAAAACTTTGAGTTTCAGATTTTTTCCCTTTCTCTTTCTCTATCCCTTCTCAGTGAAAATGCTAGTAAATAAATGTGTTATACATGTGCAATCACATAAAACATTTCCATGGTAGTCATGTTCTAAAAGAAAACATGAGCAAAAAATAAATAAAAGTAAACCAACCAACAACAGAAAAGCAGCCTCCAATAAAATTATGTTTTTAAAAAGTATGCTTCAATTTCTATTCAAACATAATCACTTTTTCCCACTGGGTATGGATAGCATTTTTCATCCCAAAACTTTCAGAGTTGTCTTGGAATATTTCATTGCTGAGAATAGGTATAACATTCTCAGTTGACCATTTTACACCATAGCTGAGAATTTTTAACAATATATTTCACTTTGCATGATAACCCTTTTCAGGTTTTTTCAGAAAGTAACCTACTCATCAATGCTTTATACCACAATTATATTCTATCATGACATACCAATTTATTCAGTCATTGCCCAATTGAAGGGTTCACTTTCAATTTCAAAATTTTGTGCACAGAAAGGAGTTGCTATAAATACTTTGCACATACAAATCCTTTTTCTTTTTGTTTTTTATCTCTTTTAGGATATACAGGTATCAAAGAGTATACCAGATTTTATAGGCCTTTAGACATGCTTCCAAATTACTGTACAGAATGGATGAATCAATTCACAAATCCACCTATGATATATGCATGTTTCATTTTCTTCACATACCTGCCAATGCTTCTGATTTTCTTTTTCTGTCCTTAGCCAATCTATTATGTTATAATGAAGTTTATTACTTCAGAAATGTTTTAATTTGAATTTCTCCAATCAATATTGAGTTATAGCATTTTTAATATGAATATAAATAGATATAATCACTTCATCTGAACACTTCATATCTTTTCATCATTTATCAATTGGGGAATGGCTTTTTTTAAAATAAATTTTACTTACTTCTCTGTATGTTCAAGAAACAAAGTTTTTAATCAAAGAAATGTGCTTTAAATATTTCTCATAATTTATCTTTCCTTCTTATTGTGTTTTCTCTCTCCTTCCACCCTGTCTTTCTCATTTTTTTTCTTTTGATTGCCTCCTCCCCCAATCTACTCTCCCTTCTCCTTTCCCCTTCCCCTCCCACTTTCCTGTAGATTAAGATAGATTCTTATACTCAAATGAGTGTTCATGTTATTCCCTTTTTGAGCTAATTCTGTGAGAATAAAGATTGATTCCTCCACCCTTCTGTATTTCCCTCTATTGTAAAAAACTTTTTCTTGTATCTTTTATGTATGATGATTTACCCTCCCTTTCCTTTTCTAACAGAACATTGCTCTCTCACAACTTAATTTAAATTTTTTAGATATCATCCTTTCACATCCCATTAACACCTGTTCCCTCTATCTACATATACTTCTTCAAATTGCCCTACTAATAATAAAAAAAAAAATTTATGAATCACAAGTACCATCTTTCCGTGTAGGAACATAAGCAGTTTTGTCTTATTAAGTCCCTTATGATTTCCCTTTCTTGGTTATGTTTTTTTATGGTTCTGTAGAATCTTGTATTTGAAAGTTAAATTGTCTATTCATTGCTGGTATTTTCATTGAGAATGTATTTCATAGACTGTACATTCTTCCATTAAGGAATTATTTCAATTTTTCTTAATGATGATTGTTGGTTATAATCTTAGCTTCTTTGTCCTTTGGAATATCATATTTCATGACCTTTGATCTTTTACTGTAGAAGCTGTTTAATCCTGTGTTATCCTGACTATAGCTCCACAATTCATTAAGAATTATTTCTTTCTGACTACTTCCAAAATTTCCCTCTTAACTTGGGAGTTCTGTAATTTGTCTAAAATATTAATGAGATTTTTTATTTGGATATCTCTTTCAGTAGGTAATTCCATTTCTATTTTAGTCTATTTTTTCTGGAATATAATAGTAGTTTTCCTTGAGAATATCTTACAAGATGATGTCTAATCTGTTTTTTTTTAAATGCCTTTCAAGAAGACCATTAATTTTCAAAATACCTTTCATGAATCTATTTTCCAAATCAGTGCTTTGTCCAGTGAGATATTTCACCTTGTCTTCTATTTTCCCCATTATTTTGGTTTTATTTGTTTGTTTCTTGGTTTTTCATAAAGTCATTAGCTTGCATTAGCTCAGTTATGATTTTAATGAATTATTTTATTCAGGGGTCTTTTGTGTCTCCTTTTCCATTTGTCCACTTCTACTTTTGATGGACTTTTCTTTACTTTTTCCCATTTGGCCATTTCTACTCTTTAAAGAGTTTTTTCTTTATTGAGTTTTTGTGCCTCTCTTTATATTTTAGGAATTCTGCATCTTAATGTACTCTTCTGTTTGTAACTTTTTATAATTTCTTTGTCATTTGGCCTACTCAATTTTTAAGATGTGTTGGTGTCTCTTTTAACAAGCTGTGGATTTTTTTCATGATGTTTGCATCATTTTCATTTCTCTTCTTAATTTTTCCTCTACCTCTCTTATTTGATTTGGATGTAAGAGTTTTGACTCTATTATTTTTGAGTATTGTTTTGATCCTCCTTGTAATCATAGTAATCTTACATGATCAGAATATATCTTTTTGTTTTTTTGCTCATTTTCCCAGTCTATTACTTCATTTTTAGCTCCTTGTTACAATAGGAATATCATTTTAGAGTGGAAGGTGCATTGTCCCAAACTTTGAGAGTTTTGTGCAATTGTTTTCAAAGAAACTTCTAGAGACCTGTAAATTTTCATTTCTCCCTAAGTGGTATGAACTAAAAAGAGGTGTATTTTCTCCTCTCCTGATCTGTGTTCTGGTCAATGACTGACAACAGGCATTCTTCTGCTCTGGAACTGGGAGGAACATTGCTGCTCGCTTATGGCTGCAATGTCTGATGCTCATCATTGTCCTGGGACTGCCAACTAGGACTGAGACCTAGATTTGAGTATAGGTAAAGAAAGAGAATTTTCCCTCAGTATTAGCAAAGAAAGCCCTGTAATTTCCTTCTCACCAGTTGTTCAACTCTCTTACTGTCTGTGGGTGGAGACCTCCATAATCTGTTGGGGCCACAGGTGTTTCAATGACTTCCAAGACTTACTCCTGGTGTGATGGAATTGTGGCTGTACTAGCACAGTTCAAGGTGAACTATGTTCTATTCTCTTCCACATGTGACAAACCTTTTCTACCAATCTTATAAGTTGTCTTTAGTATCTGTAGGGTGAGAGTTCTGGAAATTTCCAGGGCTGCCTATGATTCAGTACCCCAAGGACTGTTCTTGGTTTCCTGTTAGGGGGTATATGCTAGACTATGTTCACCCTGGAGGGACAAACCTTTCTGGCCCACTTCCTAAATTGCATTGGCCTAGAAAATTATTTCATTTCATCTCTTTGTGGATTATTTTGCTCTAGAATTTGTTTAGAGTCATTATTTAAAGGTATTTGGAGAGGTTTAGGGATGAGCTTATGTGACTATCTGCTTTTACTCCCCAGTCATTACTCTGAATGTCAAGCTGATTGGGAGTTTCTAATAAGTGCTCCCCACGTATTTAGCTGCATTTATTTATGTATATTATGAAGTTAGGTTAAAAAAAAAGAAATCACTGGTAATTGAGGTCAAAATCATAAATTAGCAGATAGTAATTCCATAAGTGCATCTTCCCATCTTAATATAACAACTCCAAACATTTTGAAAATGCACTAGACTCCATCCTCAATGAAAATTTCAAGAAAATAAAATCAGTTAATCATTATCCCCAAATCTGGTTGGCATAAGGAGAGTCTGTGACACTGGAAATTTCTGGTAGGGAGCACCAACACAGAGATCATTAGAGCAAATTAAATGCTGTATACCATGGCCAAGAAAAGTCCCCTATCCAGCATGGAGGGACTAAAACTTGTGTGGGGGTACAGATCATTAGTATAACTGATTATTTTTTTATTACTACTTAGTTGCATGTTACAAATATAAGAAACAACAAAAATAAGAATCTATTCCCAGGGCTAATATTTCTATAAAAAGATTGAGTTCAGACCTTAGACTGAATACTGAGAAAGGAACCATTTCAAAATCAAATATTAAAAGTATAATTTGGATATGAATATTATGGAATATTATTGTTGGGTAAGAAATGACCAACAGGATGATTTCATAAAGTCCTGGAGAGACTTATGCGAACTGATGCTGAGTGAAACGACCAGGGCCAGGAGATCATTATATACTTCAACAACAATACTATATGATGACCAATTCTGATGGACCTGGCCATCCTCAGCAATGAGATGAACCAAATCAGTTCCAATGGAGCAGTAATGAACTGAACCAGCTACAACCAGCAAAAGAACTCTGGGAGATGACTAAGAACCATTACTTTGAATTCCCAATCCCTATATTTTTGCCCACCTGCATTTTTGATTTCCTTCACAAGCTAATTGTACAATATTTCAGAGTCCAATTCTTTTTGTACAGCAAAATAATGGTTTGGTCATGTATACTTATTGTGTATCTAATTTATATTTTAATATATTTAACATCTACTGGTCATCCTGCCATCTGGGGGAGGGGATGGAAGGAAGGAGGGGAAGAATTGGAACAAGAGGTTTGGCATTTGTCAATTCTGTAAAGCTACCCATACATATAACCTGTAAATAAAAGGCTATTAAAATAAATAAATAAAAAAAGAATTGTTGTCAGATTCAAATTATATAATAAAGGAAAATTGCTCAATAAAAAAGAGTATAATTTGGACCCTAAGAACACAGAGAAATTTAAGCTTCAACTTCTAGCCCAGATGGAAATTTGCAGAATAAAAGCAAAGGCAGGAATCAAAAGTAAAAAAGAAGTCTGAAATCCTACCACGCTGAACAATCAGATTTATAACACATTAATAATTACTTAGGAAAGCCACATTCTACTAAAACTCCAGTAAAACCTCAGTTTCAAACTCAAACAAAGATGAGGAATTCACAGAATTTTGACCAAAGGGGATAGCAAATAAGTTTTTTCTTGGACCTGAGTCCTTGGGAAGCCTTAAATCTTGCTGACATCCAGAATAAACTATCTTTGAGAACCTGTAATAACCCTTTGCTCAATACCCTAAAAAGTAATATTAGGATCAGCCTACATGATCTCTCCATAAGTAAACAGGGTCTAGAACTAAAGTAAAAACTAACATCAGGAAGATGTTAAAATGAATAAATAAACAAACAACAGCAAAAAGAATTGTACCATAAGTTATTATGGTGATAGAAATGTTGAAGACATAACCCAGAATAGAATGACTTTAAAATATTCATTAGTAAAGCTTAAAAAATGCAATTGAGCACAAATTCAAATATGATTCTTGAAAAGATAAAGTAAACTTTTAAAAAAGAATTCAAAAGTTTATAAGCACACATATATAATGACAATTCTTGAAAAAGAAAAAAAAAACCAAGATTCATGAAAGTATTTGGAAAGTAAGAGATTGATGAGAGCTACACAACTGCCAAAACAACAAACAAATTAAAGTAGAATAAAGAGAAGCTGTTGACTCAATGAGACACAATGTTAAAAAACAAAGCTAAAAGCATCTCCCCCCAAAAAAACCCCGAGAAAATATTAAATATATCAATAAAAATAACTTACTAGGGAATGGATTGAGATAGAAAAAAGAAAAGAAAAAGAGTTACTGGACTATCTAAAAGTCAGGTCCAAAAATGATCCCAGATTCTTTGCAAAAAATTTTGGAAAAAAAAAAAAAAAACTGCTGAAATCTCTTAGAAATGGAATGTAATTGTGTCTTTTAGAAACAAAGTAGTATGGACAGACCACTGAAAACCTCTTGAAAGGAATCCTCATCATCCCTAAAAGGAAAAACAAAACAAAATTGTATCTAGGAGTATAGATAAAATACAGAACTTCTAAGTAAGTATATGCATACATGTATGTAATATATACACACAGATACATACATAAATGCACACATGCATGTAAATGTGTGTGTGTGTGCAAAACATTAAAAGAAAGAATTCAAGTATTAAGAAGCCACACAATAAGAACACATAGATAATAGAATTGGGGAAATAGGGGGAAAATATACTGAAGAAAACTACTTCTTAAAAATATATTTGGTGAAATGTAAAAAAAATCCAATGAACAGAACTACTCATTTAAAAGTTTAATTGCCTCAAGGATAAAAAAGGAAAAAAAAGTAACTGAAGGAAAATATTCACTAAAAATCAGAATTGAACAAACGGAAGCAAATGATTTGATGAAACATCAAGAATCAGTGAAAGAAAAAGAGGAAAAAAAGAAAGAAAAGTAGAAGAAAATGTAAAATAATTCATTACAAAAACAACTGATCTGGAAAATATGTCTAGGAGAGACAATGTAAGAATTATTGGACTACATAAAAATCAGGATGAAAAAAGAATCTAGACAACATCTTCAAGAAATCACCAAGGAGAATTAACCTGATGTACTAGAACACAGGGTAAAATATCCATCAAAAGAATCCACAAATCATCTCCTGAAAGAGACACAGAACAAAAATTCCAAGAAATATTGTAGCTAAATTCCAGAATTGTCAAATCAAGGAGGAAAATATTGCAAATAGCAAGGAAGAAAGAAAAAATCAAATATCAAGTATCCATAATCAGGATTGCATAAGACCTAGCAGTTTCCACTTTAAAGGCTCAAAGGGGCTGGGTTATGATATTCTGGAGGGAAAAGAGACTTAGACTGCAGTCAAGAATCAACTATCCAGCAAAACTATAATCTTTTAGAGGGAAAGATGGATATTCAGTAAAATAGTGGATTTTCAATTATTTTGAGAAAAAGAGAAGAGATGAATAGAAATTTGATCTTCAAATACAGAACTCAAGAAAAGCTTTAGTAAAAAAGGAAAAAGGAAAGGAAAAACACTGATTTTTAAAGATTAAATGTTTACATAAAAAGGTGACAGTATAAACAAATTAGGAGAACAAAGGATAGTTTCCTTTATAAATCTGTGGAGAAAGAAGGAATTTATGGCCAAAGAAGAATTAGAGTACAATATGAAATGCAAAATGAATAATTTGATTATATTAAATTAAAACATTTTTGTTCAAAGAAAATCAATGCAGAACAAAATTAGAAAGGAAACAATAAGCTGGGAAAAACATTTTTTACTTACAAGGATTCTGGTAAAGGCCACATTTCTAAAATATATAGGGAAATGACTAAAATTTATAACATTACAAGCCATTATTCAATTGATAATTAGTCAAGGAATATTAATAGACAATTTTCAGATATTGAAATGAAAACCACTCCCAATAAAATGAAAAGCTCTAAATCACTATTTATCTGAGAAATACAAATTAAAACAATCCTGAGGCATTACACACATCTCAGATTGGTTAATATTGCAGGAAATAATAATCATAAATTTTGGAGGGAATGTGGGAAAACTGAGACATACATTGTTCATGGAGTATTGAACTTATCCAACCATTCTGGAGAGAAATTTGAAACTCAGCCCAAAGGGGTAACAAACTGTGCATCCCCTTTGCTCCAGCACTATCTCTACTGAGTCTGTATCCCAAAGATATCATAAAAAAGAGAAAAGAACCCACATGTGTAAAAATATTTGTATCAGTTCTTTTTGTAGTGTCAAGGAACTGGAAATAGAGTGGATGTCCATCCTTGGTAGAATGGCTGAATAAAATATGGTATATGAATTTGATGAAATATTATTTTTCTACAAGAAACAATCAGCAGGACGGTTTCAGAAAAGATTAGAGATAATTACATGAACTGATGCTAAGTAAAGTGAGTAAGAACTAAGGGAACATTGCACACTGCAACAACAAGATTATGTGATAATCAACTATGATGGATTTGTTTCTTTTCAACAATGAGGTGATTCAGATCAATTCCAATAGAATTGTGATGGAAAGAGCCATGTGCATTCAGAAGAAGACTGTAAGGACTGAATTTGGATCACAACATATTATTTTCACCTGTTTTGTTGCTGTTTGCCTGCTTTTTGTTTTCTTTGTTATTTATTTTCTTTTTCATTTTATTTTTTGTATAGTATGATAAAAGTGGAAATATAGCTATAGAAGAATTGTACATATTTAAAGTATATTGGATTACTTGTTGTCTAGGTAGGGGGTAAAGAAAAAGAGGGAGAAAAATTTGGAGCACAAGGTTTTACAAGGATGAATGTTGAAAATGATGCATATAAATTGAAAATAGCTATTTTTAAAAGGATGATTCCAAATGAATAAAATTAAATACATATGATTACAAAGAAAACCAAATAAAATCGAAATATTGTTGCCAAAAACAACAACAAAAATGTTTAGAGAACATAAAAAAGAGAATTGAATAAAATGGAAATGAACGACTCATTTCATCATCAAGAATCAGTCAAACAAAACCAAAAAGAAGAAGAAGAAGAGGAAGAAGAAGAAATAGAAGAAAATGTAAAATTGGAAAACAACTGACCTCGCAAGATTCAGGAGAAACAATCTAAGAAATATTGGACTACCAGAAAACCATGATATAAAAAGCAGCTTTAGGCAACATTTTTCATGAAATCATCAAGGAAACTTGCCTTGATACACTAGAACTAGAGGATAAAATAGCCATTGAAAGAATCTGCCAAACACCTCTTGAAACCCTAAAGTAAAAACTCCAAGGAACATTGAAGTTAAATTGCAGAATTATCAGATCGAGGGGAAAATACCATATGCCACCAGAAAGAAACAAATAAAATATCAGGTAAGCACAAACAGGATTGCTCAGGACATAACATCCTCCATTTTAAATGACTGAAGGCCAAAGGAGCTTGGATTGCAGCCAAGAATGAAGTACCCAGAAACACCAAGCATTATCTTTCAGGGAAAAAGATAGATATTCAGTGAAATAGGAGATTTTTAATTATTATTGATGAAAAGACCAGAGAGGAACAGAAAATTTGATCTTTAAATACAGAACTCAAAAAAGCATAAGAAGAAAAAAAAGGAAGAAAAAAAGAACACTATGTTTCTAAAGGTTAAAATGTTTACTTCCCTACTTGGGAAGATATGTGTAACTCTTGAAAACAGTAACTTTATCAGGGGTATACTTAGAAAATGTGGGTATAATTTGCCTTTATTGTGATGATATAAAAAAGATGTAGAGATGGAAAAGGGATTGTAGTGGAAGATGAGGAAAGGGGAGGAAAATTATATCAAGTAAAGCGGCCCAAAAGACCAGATTACAGTTGAGGGTAAAAAGGAAGGACATGGGTTGAGCATTGTTTGAACCTTAATCTCATTGGATTTGGCTGAAAGAGGGAATATCATACATTTTTAGTTTGATAGAAATTCTTGGTCCAGCCTTTAGAAAAGTAGAAGGGGAAAGGGAAAAAATGGGGGACCCTTATAAAAGTAAAAGGGGAAAGGGATAGGAAAGGAGGGAGGGGCTGTAAAAGGGGAGGGAAAATTGTGGAATATGGTAGTCAGATGCAAAACACTGGTGAGAAAGAAAAAGAAGAAAGGAAAGAGAAAAGCACACTTGAGGAAAATGTCAGTTTGGAGGGAAATACAGCCTTAGTAATTTTAACTGTGCATGTGATAAACTCTCCCATAAAATTGAAGTGGATAGCAGACTGCATTTAGAGCTGGAATCTTACAATATTTTGGTTAGAAGAAACACATTTAAAGTAGAATGATACATACAAAGTGAAGTTAAAGGGCTGTAGAAGAATCTATTATGCTTCTGCTGATGTAAAGAAGTAGGGATAGTGAACCTGATTTCAGATTAAGCAAAAGCAAAAAGAGATTTAATTAGAAGAGATAACAAAAGAAAGCACATCTTGCTAAAAGGTACCATAGATAATGAAGTAATACCAATATTAAATGCACCAAATGGTATAGCATTCAAATTCCCAGAAGAAAAGTCAACCTCACTCTATCAGAACTAGATAATTTAACCCCTAAATAAACAAGAAAAAAAGTTAAGGAAATAAACAGAATTTTAGAAAAGTTAGGTATGATAGGTCTTTGGAGAAAATTGAATGGAGGCAGGAAAGAATATACATTTCTTTTTTTTTTTTTCTCAGCAGTGCATGGAACCTACACCAAAACTGATCATGTATTATAGCATACAAATTTCAAAATCAAATGCAGAAAAAGTAGAAATAGCAAATGAATCTTTTCTTTTCAGATCATAATACAATAAAAATTACATGTAATAAAAGAATGGAGAAAAATAAACAAAAAATAATTGGAAACTAAATAATTCAGTCCCAAAGAATGAGTGGGTGAAATGAATCATAGAAGCAATGAAAAATTTCATTGAAGAGAACGACAATAATGAGACCACATACCAAAATTTATGGCTTGTAGCCAAACCATTCTCAGAAGAAATTTCACATGTCTAGATGTTTACTTGCATAAAATTGAGAAAGAAAAAATCAATGAATTGAGCATGCAATTAAAAAAGTTATAAAATAATGAATTAAAAACCTCAATTAAATGTCAAATTCTGAAAATAATAAAAGGAATTAATAAAATTGAAAGTAAAAAATTGAACTAATAGACAAAACTGAGTTGGTTTTATGAATAAAAAAAGATAAACTTTTAGTAAACTTGATTAGAAAAGTGAATGAAGAAAATATCAAATTTCCCCTTTCAAAAATGAAAAGGTAAAGTTATAACCAATGAAGAGGAAATTAATTAATTAAAGATATTTTGCCTAGCTGCATGGCAGCGAATTTGATAATTTAAGTGAAATGGATGAATAATTACAAAATATGGATTATTCAAATGAACACAGGAAATAAATTACACAAATAAACCTATTTTAGAAAAAGAAATTGAAGAAGTTAGTAGTGAACTCCCTGTGAAAAAACTACCAGTGCTCGATGAATTTATAAGTGAATTCTACTATACATTTAAAGAGCAATTAATTCTAATACAATGCAAAAAATTTGGAAAAAAATATGAAAATAAGGAATTCTACCAAATTCCTTTTATGACATAGATATGGTGCTGATACCTAAATTAGGGAAGGTCAAAACAGAGAAAAAATTATATACCACTTTCCCTAATGAATATTACTATAAAATCTTTAATTAATAATCATCAAAGATGTTATATTATCACCATGATAATACACCATAACTAAGTAGGATTTATACTAGGAATGCAAGACTGGATCAATATTAGGAAAACTATTATCATAATTGACTACATCAGTAACCAGACTTAGAGAAATCATATGATTGATTCAATAGATGCAGAAAAAGCATTTAACAAAATCCAACATCTATTTTTATGAAAAAATACCAGAGATAACAAGAATAAATGGAGGTGTCCTAAAAATGATTTAGTAGCATCTATCTAAACCCGTCTGAAAATATCACAGGTAAGATCAGGAAAGAAACAAGTTTACTCACTTTCACCATTTAATACTGTTATAGAAATATTAGCTTTAGCAATAAGAGAAGAAAAAGAAATTGAAGGAATTAAAATGAGTAATGAGGAAAAAAAATCATCTTTGCAGACAATTTGACAATATTTTGAGAATCCTAAAGATTCAACTAAAAATTATGGGAAACAATTCACAATTTTAAAAGCTGTAGGATACAAAATTAAATCAGATATAACATAGGCATTTCTATATGTTACCAACGATGTCCAGCAGAAACAGATACAAAGAAAAATTCCTTTTGAAATAACTATAAATAATATAAAATATTTGGGAGTCTTTTTGCCAAGACAAGTCAGGTACTATATGAACAAAATTACAAAACGGTTTCCACACAATTAAAGTCAGATCTGATCAATTGAAAGAATAACCAAGTATTCATGGGTAGACTGAGCTAATAAAATAAAAATAACAATTCTACCTAACAATCTACTTATTCAGTGCCATATCAGTCAAATTGCCCAGAAATTACTTTTCCAAGCTATAAAAGAATAATAACAAAGTTCATCTGGAAAAACAAAAGTTCAAGAATTTCAAGGGAATTAGTGAAAAAAATGCAAATGAAGGTGCCCTAGCTGTACTAGATGTAAAACTACATTATAAAGCAGTGGTCATCAAAACCACTTGGTACCTGTTATGACATATTGTAGTTGATCAGTAGAATAGGTTAGGATAACAAAACACAACAGTCAATGACTATAATGAGTAGTGTTTGATAAACCCAAATTTCCCAGCTTTTGGGAAAAGAACTCACTATTTAACAAAAATTGCTGGAAAAATTGGATACTAGTATGGCAGAAACTGGGAATTCCTCAGCATCTCACACACTTTACCAAGCCAAGATTGAAATGATTTCGTGATTTGAACATAAAAGATAATATTATAAGCAAATTAGAAGAAGAAGGCATGGTTTACCTTTTAGATCTATGGAGATCCAAGGTATTTGTGGCCACAGAAGTAGAATACACAATGGAATGCAAAATGGATAATTGTGATAATACTGTTAAAAAGTTTTTGTACAAACAATACCAAATGCAGACAACATTAGAGGGGAAGTAATAAACTGGGGAAAAAAAACTTTTAACATCTTAGTCTTCTTGTAAAAGCCTCATTTCTAATATATATATAGGGGCTTATACCACAAAGAGATACTAAAGAAGGGAGAGAGACCTGTATGTGCCAAAATGTTTGTGGCAGCCCTGTTTGTAGTGGCTAGAAGCTGGAAAATGAATGGATGCCCATCAATTAGAGAATGGTTGAGTAAATTGTGGTATATTAATGTTATGGAATATTATTGTTCTGTAAGAAATGACCAGCAGGATGAATACAGAGAGGATTGGTGAGACTTACATGAGCTGATGCTGAGTGAAATGAGCAGAACCAGGAGATTATTATATACCTCAACAACGATACTGTATGAAGATGTATTATGATGGAAGTGGATTTTTTTGACAAAGAGATCTAACTCAGTTTCAATTGATCAAGGATGAACAGAAGCAGCTATACCCAAAGAAAAACACTGGGAAATTAATGTAAACTGCCTGCATTTTTGTTTTTCTTCCCAGGTTATTTTTACCTTCTGAATCCAATTCTTCCTGTGCAACAAGAGAACTGTTCGGTTCTGCACACATATATTGTATCTAGGATACATTATGACATATTTAACTTGTATAGGACTGCTTGCCATCTGGGGGGGGGGGGTGAAGGGAAGGAGGGGAAAAGTCAGAATAGAAGTGAATACAAGGAATAATTACCCAGGCATGGGCTCTGTCAATAAAAAGTTATAATAAAAAATTTAAAAAATTTTATAAATAAATAAATAAAATATATAGAATTGATTCAAACTTATAGGAAAACAATCCATTCTTCAACTGATAAATGGTCAAATGATATGAACAGAAAATTTTCAGAAGAAGAAATTAAAACTAATTCTAGTTATATGGAAAAATAAATCAATATTGAGTAGAGAAATGCAAATTAAGATAAAGTTGAGATACCACCACAAACCTCTAAGATTGGTCTTTTAAACAATGACTTGATTCAAGCCAATTCCAATAGACATGATGGAGAGAACCATCTGCATTCACAAAGAGGACTATGGTGACTGAATGTGGATTACAACAAATATTTTTCCTCTTTTGTTGTTTGCTTACTTTATGGTTTCTTTTTCACTTTTTTCTTTTTTTTTTTTGATTTGATTTTTCTCATGCAGCATGGTAAATGTGGAAATATATGTATAGAAGAATTGCACATATTTAACATATATTGGATTACTTGTTCTCTAGGGAATGGGGGAGGGAAGCAAGGAAGAATAATTTGGGAGCGCAAGGTTTTGCAAGTGTGGATGTTGAAAACTACCTTTGCATGTATTTTGAAAATAAAAAGCTATGATTACAAAAAAATTATTACATGAAAAAAGTTGTCTTCAGAAAAATGTTTTCCTATTATATCCCAATTCATTATGCAACTTAAATGCAAAAGGAATATTTAGCTTTTGTTTTTGTTTTTGTTTTTCTTTCTGTTGTCACCTGAGCTCTTTTTCATTTTGGAACCCTAGGTATTGTGTTCACTCATTCCAGCCTCCAGCTTTAATAATAGGTGACTTTAAGAGTTTTGAATGCTTAGAAATCTGTAAGCATGAGTATATATATTCTTGTTACTTCTTTGTTGAAAAACCTTACCATTCCTGTTTTCTACAGTTATGAGGAGATATTTACCCTAATCCCTTCATTCAGTCTTATCTGGTACTTCCTTCTGCTGGTCCTGGCAAATTCTGGCAGTCCTTACTTTATTTTCCAAATGTTCCAGTCAATTATTTTTTAAAAAGTAGTTTCTTCCTCTCTTCTCTGCTGGGTGTCATTCTTCTATTGAGGATCAGACTTAATTTTCTTAGCAGGGACACTATAGCATGGCCAAATTTGGTTACAATATAATATTTAATTTTATTTTTATTGTGGCTACTCCATTTGCCTTGTTGTAGTCACAGTTTATATTGTTTTTGTGGTTGTACACACTTTATATCTTTTGCATTTCACAGATGTCTTATTGTGTTTGGATTTTTCAAGTTTAACATTTCTTATAACACTGTAAAATTCTATTACATTCATGTATCAAAATTTTTTTTAGCATTCCTCAAATGATAAAGAATCCAAATATTTTCAACAAAAAAGTTTTGTCCAAATAAGTTTTTTACAACTTTAGCATGATTCTTTTCCTGAAATAACATGATTTTCAAAGGATACAACCATTTTTGAACAGTTAACATTTTGTACTTTTTAGTATAACTCATTTTAAGAAAAATACAAATCAGAAACACATTTCTCCTAACATAATATGTAATTTCAATTTGCAAAATATATATCATTACCTTTCTATCAAATATCTTCTGATATTGATTGACACATCAAAAATATTTTTTCAAAAGGAAAATGAGTATTTATAGTTTATTCTGATTAAAATATACCTTTTTCAGATTATTTTTATGATAATCATTATAGCATATTTGATACCAAGTGAGAAAAATATGTTCTTACTTATTTTTCTACCTTTAGAAAAGCAGTTCAAAAGTCCTAGTTTTCTTACATGATTCCTATCTTTAGCATAAAAGTAATACTTGGCACATGTTCACTGAAGTGATATTATTCTAGAACAACCTCAAAGTATAATCTAATCTCAGTGTACCATTGCATCAACACCACTAATAAATAGTATAACAATAATGATGATTTAGCCCCCAATTATCTACTATAGCAATTAGCACATACATATGTGTATTTGTGAATATGCATTTGTACGTTTATGAATATATTTTATACATAGCTATATGAGTGCACATTTACACACATATATGTGTTTAAGTATGTAGATGTATTAAACAAAATGATTTCTAAATGAAACTTAATATACTCCTTTATTTTGCATTTGTATATTCAAAATGCCATTCAATAAGAGTTTCAATACTTAAGGCTTCATTACCTCTAGGGGAAAAAAATTATGAAGTACTTATTATGTGCAGAGCACTGTAGCAATTGCTGAGGGATATTCAAAGCTGAGCAAAGAATGAATTGATTCATTTCTTTAAAGAATTCTGCTAACCTGTAACTTTATGAATTGTTAGAAATTAGTTTGATAAAAAAGGACATTAAATGGAGAGAAGGAAAAAGGATGTAGTAGCTAACTTTAAATGAACTTAAGATATACATAAAAAAATTTACTTTCAGTTTGTATAGATTTTTTTTTTTTACATTACAAAGGATTATACAATAGAAGTTTTGAGTTTTTATGTTCCCTATATAAATGGTCACCAAGGGTAGCCCATAAAGTTTTTTTTTTTTTCCCCTAGGACCTTTTCTCCTCTCTCTAAATTATTTTCTCCATAATTAAGTCCCAGGAATTAAATTTTCCTTTGTATATTGATGATTTTCTAATCTGTTTATTCTGTCCTAACTGCTCTGTTGACTTTCCGGCTCACATCCTCAAATGATTATTGAACATCTCATAATACATATTTAAGATAATCTTAAAACCAATATATCCAAGATTGACTCTAGTATCTTTCCCCTCTCCTAACCCTTCCCATTTTCAAATTATTCTATTATTTGTAAGGCCACCACATTCTTTCCAGTTTCACAAGTTCACAATCTAGGTATCATCCTTGACTTCTCGTTCTTATTTCAACCTTTATTCAAACTGTTGCAAGCACTTTAGATTTTGCTTTTGTATATCTGTCTTACACATTTCAATCTTCCTTCTGATGGTACTCCCACATTGATGTAAATTCCCATCACCTCATTCTTTGACTATTGCAATAATCTACTGATTAGTCTCCCCATCACAATACTCCCACCTTTCCAGTCCATCTTCACATAGTGATCTCCCTAAAACACAGATCTGACTATTTCACTGTCCCTCTGGCAACTCAATAAAATCTATTGCCTGGTCATCTTGTCTAAGATATAAAACCTCTGGTGCTAAAAACTCTTCATAACTTTTCCCCTTTTATCACATTTCTAGTCTTCTTACATTTTTAACTCTTTCTCTCTCCCCTTTCTTACTTACTGTTGTTTTTGTTGTTTGTCTTTCTTTCTCAAAGAGGCCATGACATCAGGGAGGGGATGTTATGACATGCAAGTGAAGTGAATCTGAGTGAGGAAGGGCTGGGCAAGGTCACCAGAGTCATCTGGTTTTACTGGCAACATATAAATCAGGATGACTGGAGATGGCCCTGGATATAGAATGAGACCTTGGCTTTTTTAAATCCAAAGTCTTTAACAGGTCTCTATTTGACAAGGCGTCACCCATTTGTGATTAAGGCTAAGTATAAATTTAGGAAAAGAATTACCTCTTAGGTTTACCTACTGAAAAAATATAAATGAATAAATAAATGTTCCAGAACTGCTGCTTCTTTTCTATTCCTTGAGTGATACATTTCATTTCCCATCTCTTGAGTATTTTCAGTGGCTCTCATCTCTGTATTTTAGCTTCCATGGCTACCTTGAAGTTCTAGCTAAAATCCTACCTTATGTAGAACTTATTTTAAATACCTCAATTCTAGTTCCTTCCTTTTTCATTTTCTCCATTTTATCCCACAAATATATATTTTGGAACACAATTGATTGCATGTTGTCTCTTTCATTAGACTTTAAGATACTTCAGAGTGGATGCTGTATTTCTTGGTATGCCGAGAACTTAGAACAATATTTAGAACATGATAGATGCAACTTACCCCAGTTTTAAGGGAAAAAAATCCTACTTATTAGCAAACATTTTAATTGTTAAAATGACCACAATCAATTTCTTTGAAAATAGCTTATTCTTTCAATGATTCTGTTCCTATCATATAGTCTAGAAGTTTTTTTTTCTATTTTTTTTTGTTCTCTCACTAGATAGACAATTATTATTCTGCCTGAAAGGACTTACAAGGATAATTACAATGCCTTAGTTCTCATCACAGGAGGTGGTGATAATTCTGTCACTCTGTATGAAATGCAGAATATTTTGAAGAGAACTTCAAAACATATTTAGGTAATGCTATGCATTTCATTATTTGTACAACATGATTTATGAGGGAAATATTGAAACAAAATAGTAAAGAGGGACTTTTTTATTTATCATTCAAATGTTTCTCTATGACAAAAAATAAAGAAAGATGGTACAAGTCTACATGAAGGAATGCAAATGGAGAAATGAAGAATCACAATGATTTAAATCACTGGGAGGAAAGAAGCCTAATTTGTTTTCCTGTGTGATTTCTCCCCTCCTCCATATACAGGCACTGACAAATATATACCCCTTAATCAAAGGAGCCCCCCCCAACAGTAGAATCCAAGTTTCAAAGTATTTGTAAGTTATGTAAACATAAAACTGTATATGTGTGTATCTCTTGATATATGGAGATTACTGAAATATTCCATAATAATTAAAATGTTATTTTTGAGTCCAAATATATTCTGATATTCTAGATCTAAAGGGTAAAATAAAAATTGAAAGAATCCACAGATCACCTCCTGAAAGAGATCCAAAAATAAAAACTTCCAGGAATATTTTAGCCAAATTCCAGAAAGCCCTTGTCAAGAAGAAAATTCGGCAAGCATGAAGAAACTGTTAAAGTATAGTGAAGCCTCAATCAGGATAACACAAGATTTAAAATGTTCTATCTAGCATGATCCTTCAAGGAAAATTATTGAAATTCAATAAAATAGAGAGTTTTCAATCATTCTTGATGAAAAGACCAGAATTAAATAGAAAATTTGATTTTCAAAAATAGGACTCAGGAGAAGCACAAGGAAGTAATCAGGAAATTGATATCATAAAGGACTTAATAAGCTTCATCTGTTTATGTTCCTACATAGGAGGATATTTATAACTCAGAACTTTCACATTATAATGGCAGTTATAAGGAATATAAATATATAAATGTAAATATACACACACACATTCATATATGAATGTGTGCGTGTGTGTGTGTGTGTGTGTGTGTGTGTGTACACAGGGAGCATAAATGTAAATAATATATGAAGGGCTAAGATTTTTAAATTTTTAAAAATTTTACATTTTTAAGGGGTAAAGGTGAAATGTACTGGGAGAAAGGTGAAGAAAAAAATGGAATCTTATAAATTACCAGCCATACAAAGAGACAAGAAAAAGCTTCTATAATAGAGTGGGGGAAAGGAAGGAGAAGATGAGTAGGCAAACCTTACTCTCATCAGAATTTGTCTTAAAGATGAAATAACATGCACACTTAATATGGGTATAGATATTTATCTTACCCTGCAGATAAGTAGCAGGGAAAAGTTTCATGAGCAGAGGGATAGATGATAAAAGAGAAGGCATTGAGGGAGGAAGTAGTCAATACCAAAACCCTTTTGAGGAGGGGCAGGATGAAAGGAGAGAAAATAGAATAAATAGGGGAGAAATACCTTTAGCAATATAAAATCTAAAAATAATTTTGAAGCAAGTTTTCCCAATAAGGTCTCATTTCCCATAGAGTCAAATTTATATTTTGAAAAAAAGAGCCCCGATTGATAAATGACAAAATTATATGTGCTATGTACAAAGGGCTATAAATTCATACATATCCTTTGACCTAACAATACCACTACTAGGCTTGAGACCCAAAAGGAATTTTATTAAAAAATGGAAAAGGACTATATCTACAAATCTATTTATAGCAACTCTTTTCTTAGGGCAAAAACCTGAAAATTGAGGGGATGCCCATCAATGCTGGAATGGCTGAATAAATTGTGGTATGTGAATATGATATATAATTGTTGTTCTGTGGGAAATGATGAAAAGGGTGTTCTTAGAAAAACCTGGAAAGTCCTCCATGAACTCAAGCAAAGTGAAATGCACTGTGTACAAAGTAATAGCAATGTTCCCAGGCAATCATCTGTAAATCTGTATTCTCAACAGTACAATCATCCACTAATACTCTGAAGGACTTATGATGAAAGATCCTATCTATACCTAGATAAGTAAGTGATTGTGTCTGAATACAGATTGAAGTGCTCTCTCTGTCTCTCTCTCTGTCTCCTTCTCTGTTTCTCTGTCTCTCTTTTTCTCTATGTGTCTGTCTCTCTCTCTCTCTCTCTCTCTCTCTCTCTCTCTCTCTCTCTCCTTTTCTCTGTGTATGTATATTTCTCTCTTTCTCCTTTATTTTTCTTGAGATTCGTTGTTGTTTGGGGGACAATCTAAGTTTTCTTTCACAGCATGCAAATAATTTGTTTTTATTTAGTTCCTTGAAATTTGGCTTTGATGTTTACCTCATATTTCTCTTGGCTCATATATATCAAATTTTCTATTTAGTTGAGGATTTTTTGGCAACAATATTCATTGAATGTCCACTTATTGTTGTTGAGGATAATACTTCATTTTGCTGAGTATAATATTTTTCAGTCACAACTTTAGCTCTTTCAATCTGAAATATATAATATTCTAAGACAGTTTGCCTTTTATTGTATTCACTGATAGGTGTTGTGTAATTCTAATTGTGGCTTCAGTATATTTCAATTATTTTTTGTTTGTTGGTATTGGTCATTACTGTTGTTATGGCTTGTAATTTTTTTCTTTGATCTGGAGTTTGTGAAATTGAGCTGTGATGTTTCTGTAAGATTTTGTCACAGGATCTCTACCAGGAGGTGATTAGTTGATTTTTTTCAGGGTTCCTCTATTGTTGTAGCACTTTGGGGCGATTTTCTTTGATAATTTCTTTTGATAATTGTATCAATATGCTTTGGTTATAGATTTCAAGTAGTTCCATTAACATTATTGTTTTCTTGATCTGTTCTCCAGATCTGTTTTTTTTTTTTTAATGAGATGTCTCACATCTCATTCCATTTTTAAATTTTTTATATTTTGTGTAATTTGGTCTGTTGTAACTTTACTGGCTGCTCCTTACCCAATTCTATTTTCAAAGTGTAATTTTCTTGGTTAAGATTTTGGAACTCTTTTTTTTTTTCATTAGTTTGACTTTTTTTTCATGACCTTGTTTTCCTTGGATTGTTCTTTTTTAATAGTTTTTCTCAATCACTCTAATTTGATTTTTATAGTCTTTAAAAAAATTCTTTGAGGAATTGTTTTGGGACAGGTGACAACTTAACATTATTCTTTGGGGTGAAAGGTAGAGTTTTATCTTATTTGTGGGGGAAACCTAGAGAGCTTTGAATTTTCTTACCTTCCCTACTATCTTCCCAAAATTCTCTTACAAGTTGACCTTTAGCAGAATTTTGATTAAGTTTTTTCTGATTTAGTTTATATATTCTCATATAATTGCAGAAAATATATAGTAAAGAAATATAGTTCAAAATTCTGATATTATCTAATTAATACTGTACAACATATTGCTTGAACAGATAACTGTCTTTTATCTTGACTGTTGTAATATGGATGAAAACAGACATTTTTTTGCTTCACTTAATTTAAAAACGTGTGTGTGTGTGTGTGTGTGTGTGTGTGTAAGTGTTAATCTTTAAACCAGCAGCCTATGATAAGAAAGTTTGAAATTAATAAGGTATTGCATTACTATAGCCAAAAGACAATATATTTATACAGAATAATATTAAATTTGACACATATTCCAAAGATTATAATCATTATTCTAGTAACATTTTGACAGAAATGTGGATTTAGAGATAGATTAATTCCTGGATAAAGGTAATTTCTTAATGATTCCGCTCAGAACATATATATATATATATATATATATATATATATACACATAATTTAATACATCTAAATTTAGCCTATTCTAACACAATTCACTAAACAAAATTAAGATAGGGATTCATGCAAATAACTATCTCAATGTGCATGTATAATTGTTTTCTTCATAAATTTAACTTGAGTGATGCATAAATGTTTCATTATTAGAAAGTATTGTTCAACATTTACTCCATCTCAAATTTCACAATAATCATAAAATTTTCTGTTTTGAGTGCTACCTTGTTCTCATCAGTAGGGCCATCAGGAAATTTTGTCTACTTAATTCACAGCTATGATAAATGTTATTTTAAAAAAATTAAAAGTACAAATGGAGCTGAGCATTTAACTTTATTAATCCTCAGTTTTCACAATTATAAAATGAGGCAAATTGAAGTAAATAATTATAGTCAGTTACAATTTTAATTGCTTTCATCTTATAACCTGGCAAAAACTGGAGGACTTCATCACAGTTTTTATTGAAAATTAAACACATTTACTGAAAGCTCTCTCTTCCTTGTCCAAGTTTCTCATCACTCCAGAAACTTCCTTTCACCAACTCCTTTATCTTATTGAAAAGCTAACCCTTCTTCTTGACTTCTCTTTCTACTTGTAAATCCTTCAAAATGAATTAAAAAAAAAAAAAAAACTGTGTCATCCCCTCTTTGCCTTTATATATGTTTCCTAATTACCCTATTTATTTTACTAATCTTCACTTCCTGACTAATGGCAGCTCCCATGTTGTACTAAAACACACCCATATATTCCCCAATACTCGGAAAAAAAAATCCAAAACTATTCACTTGATTCCCACTAACTATCATGCTATAATTCTTGACTAAATTTATTGAAAAGGACATCTACAAGAGATACTTCCATTTCCTTCTTCTAAGTATCTTTTTTAAGCTTATAGTGTTGCTTCCATTCTCATCATTCAAATAAAACATCCCTCTCAAAATTTATTAATGATCACCTAATTGCCACATCTAATGACTTTTTCTTAATCTGAATCCTTTTTAAAAAACTTTTTTGTAGGCTCTTCTCCTTTAATGCCCTCTTCAGTCTTGTGTTAACTGTCATGGTCTCCTGTCATTCTTCTCTTACTTGTGCCTTCCCTTAACTGTTCCTTCTCTGGTTTTTTTTCTGGATTTTCATTCAAGTCTATAATTTAATTGTGGGAGAACCTTAAGGCTCTGTATTATTCCTTCTTCTTCTCTTCCAATAGATTGCTTCACTTGGTTATCTCAGCTACCATGTATTCAAACTTTATCTCTGAGATTTTGGTCAAACATATTTGCCCAGACCTACCCTGTCTTTTAATGTCCAAGCTCACATTTTGAAATACATATTGAATATTTCAGACTGTGTTTCTCTTGGACATCTTATTTTTAAGAAGATCAAAACTTAATATTAATTATTATTAAATTATAAAATTAATTATTAAAATATTAATATTCTTTCCCCATCATATAAGCTCCCTTTTTAAACATATCTTATATAACCTCCTTTTTTCACTCTGAAAGTGTCAAGACATTGTTAGCGACCTTTATTACTTCATGCTTCTATTAAGTAGTTGCTCTCCTTAACTCATACCCCTACTTATTCCAGTACATTCTTTATTCAGTTATCAAATCAATCTTCTTAAAATATAGTTCTCATTAGGTTACCCATCCTGTTAAACTCATTCAGTATAAATAAGTGGCACTATATTACCTATAAGATAAATATAAAATATTAAATTTGCATTTTAAAAATCTCCATAATCTGCCCCATTCCCATCTTCTCTGTCTTGTTAGTTTTGTTCTTTTTACACATTCCAAAGATACTGATCTTTTCATTGTTTCTTGTATGAGACACTTATCTCCTGGCTTTGTAATTTTCATTGCTAATGCTTTATGTCTGAAATTCTCTTTGTATCCATATCAATCTTCTGGCTTCTTTCATTTCCAGGTACATTCTCACATTCCTTCCCTGTTTCTCCTTAACACTAATGCCCCACCTTGTAATAGCTTCTCATTTCTTCTGTATTACATCTTATTTTTAAAAATGCGTACTTTTCCTAATAATGTAAAAAGCAACATTTTTGGTTACACATTCATATTATTTTTTATAGAACATATTTTCTTATATTCCTTTATTTTGGGGAAGAAAAATCAGGAAAAAAGGGGAGAAACCACAAGAGAGAAAAAAAAACAAGAAAAAGGAAAAAAAAATGTGAACACATCAAGCGTTGATTTACATTCAGTCTCCATAGTTGTCTATCTGAATGTATATGGCATATCCCATCCAAAGTTTCTTCAGATTGCCTTGAATCATTGAGATGCTGAGAAGAAACAAGTCTGTCATAGTTGATCATCACACAATCTTGCTGCTACTTTATACAATATATTCCTGGTTCTGCTTGTTTTGTTCAGCATTAATTCCTTTAAATTTTTCCAGAACATCCTAAAATCAGTTTTTTCATTACTTTTATAGAACAATAATAGTATATTATTTTCACATAGCATAACTTATTCAACCATTCCCCAATTGTTGGGCATCTACTCATTTTCCAATTCTTTGCCACCACAAAAGAGCACATTTTTGTACATGTGGGCCTTTTCCCCTCTTTTATGATTTTCTTGGAATACAGATCTAGTAGTAGCTCTGCTGGATCAAAGGATATGCACAGCACTAGAGCTCTCTGAACAAAACTCCAACGTTACTCTACAGAATGGCTGGATACTTTTCTCTTTACTTTCCTCTTTTCCTCCTCCCCAGTATGTTGTTTCTGATCACCACATCTCTCAAACAGCCCTCCCTCTTTAGAGCCTCTCCCCCTTTCTTACACCTCTCCCCTACTACTTATGTTTTTCCTTCTATTAGTCTTTCCCTTTCTTTTCTCCTTTTCCCTCCCACTTCCCTATAAGGTGAGACAAGTTTCTCTGTGAAACCAAATATATCTGATATTGTCTCTTTGAGATAAATCTTGGGACAAGGATTCACCTGTATCCTTGAATCTTCTTCCCTGAAAGATAATGCTCAATTTAGCTGGATAGTTTATGGTTGGTTAGAATCCACATTCCTTTGCCTTTCAGAAGATCTTTTTCCAGACCCTTCAATTCTTCAATGTGGAAGATGCTAGGTCCTGGATTATCCTGATTGTGGCTCCTTGATATTTTAATTTTTTCTTCTGCCTCTTGTAATATATTTTTTTCCTTGATCTGATAATTTTTAAATTTAGCTATGATATTCCTAGGAGTTTTCATTTTGGGGTCTCTGTGAATTCTTTAAATGACTACTTTATCTTCTGGTTCTAGTACATTGGTGAATTCTTTAAATGGCTACTTTACCTTCTGGTTCTAAGATATCAGGCCAGTTTTCCTTCATGATTTCCTGAACGATGATGCCTAGACTCTGTTTTTCATCATGACTTTCAGGAAGTCCAATAATCCTTAGATTATCTTTCCTACATCTATTTTCCAGGTCAGTTGTTTTTTCAAGGAGATATTTCATATTTTCTTCTTTTTTTTTTTTTTTTTTTCATTTTTTGGTTTTGTTTGATTGATTCTCGAAGACTTATTGGGTCATTCACTTCCATTTCTTCAGTTCTAATTTTTAGTGTATTATTTTCTCTAGTTATCTTTTTAGCTGTTTTTGTGTTTGGTCAATTGATTTATTTTCTTCCTTGCATTTTTATTTTCCATTTCACAAAATCTGTTTTTCAAAAAACTGTTATCTTTTTCACATCTATTTTGTAGGGAGTTATATTCTTTTCCCATTTTATCAAATCATTTTTAAGGAGTTTTCTTCAGATAATATAATTTTTCCTTTTCCATACCCTTTTGCAAAGATCTCATTTCCTGTCCCCATTTTTTTTTTCTTACTCTCTTTTAAGAGTTTTTTTTTTTAATTTTTTTGAAATCTTCTAAGAAAACCTTGAGGACCAGATCATATATCTTTTGAGGGCTTCATCTGGAGTTGATTTCCCTTTAGGAAACTCAGGGTTTGAGGTCTGTTTTCTCTTTTTTTTATAAAAGTTATTTTTGGTCAGAATTATTTTTTTCTTTTTTGCTCCTTTTTAAAGGATTGAGTTCTGCTTTTAAAGCCAAGAGGTGCCAGCTGCTTTAGTTTGCCTTGGGACCAGTGTTTTTGACTGAGTTCTAATGCTGGGAAATTGCAGCCAGGTCCCAAGTTCTTCCTGCACTCTATACAATTTGCCTTTTGTATGTGCATTTGAGTGTTTTAGGACAAATATTCTAAATCATATATTTACAACTAGGACAGAGTAGCCTAAGAGCCTCACAGAAGATTCCCCAGAGTGCAGACACAGCAAAACTCTGGCTCCCTGTCCCAGCTCTTTGCCCCAGTTCTGGGCTCATCAGACTGCCCCACTGCTTGATTGAAAACAGACATTTTCTGAAGTTCTTCTAAAGTATCTTCTTCTGGAAATATGTTATACTCCAAATATTTGTATGTTCTGTCACTCCAAAATCAGTTCTCCTGATAGTTTAAGAGAAGATTAGAAGAGATCACAGAAAGTCATGTCTGGTCTCTGTAAAGAACAGAACTTTGGAGAATATACTAGAAACAAGGTGTTAACTCAGTGGAATTGATGATACAATGGTTATCTAGTTTAGCATGGCGATTAATAGTTCTCTAGTTCAGTGTAATTGACTTAATCTTACAACAAATAATGGTTCCTAGTGATATAATGATTGGCTTATACTCTGTATGATGAATTGATTTAATTGTAATAGAGTACATAAACTGGGGACATGCTCAACCATGGGGGAGAAGACTTGACCAGCCTCCTGGTGGCTCTCCTGCCTTCCTCACTTCTCCATTAAGATCAAGGACTCCGACTCATCCCAAGATCCTCCAAATCTTGACTCCAAAATATAGTCTGGACAATATATTTTAACTTGGGGGCTTTAGAAAGCAGGACATAAGAAAATAAGCTCTGTTTAATCTTGAAATTATAAAAGATCTGAAAAAGGCTTGCACTTTTTATGTTTCTACATTGTCTTATGTTAATATGTTATTAGGGAATTTGGCTTTTGACGTTTTAATCCCCAATGATTGGAAATCTATAGCAAGGACATGTTTAGAACCTGGATAAAACTTGTTGTGACTTTCTGAATATAATGATCTTTGTAGAATATAAGCCCAATGAAATAGGCAACCTGGAATTAATATACCAGTCTCCTCTGCCAGCATTCTACTGGTTTGCCAGTCTGATCTTAGTGCAGGAAGCAGGAGAGCCACCAGGAGGATGATCAAAGATAGAATGTCTGTGGCTGACTTTGTCCTCAGTTTAAATAACCTATTACAATTTCATCAATTATAGAACTATTACATCACCATGCTAAGTACTAAGTATATATAAACTAGATAACCATTGTCTCATCAATTCCACAGAGTTAACACCTGGTTTCAAGTATACTTTTCCAAAGTTCTGCCCTCTACAGGTCTCCTCAATCTTGGCTCCACCTCTAGAATAGTTAAATCCTTTCACAACACCAACAACAATACATTAGTGTCACAGTATTCCATATCCCCTTCAACATTCATCATTATCTTTTCCTGTCATTTTAACCAATCTAAAATGTGTGAAGAGCTTCCTCAGAGTTGTTTTAATCTGCATTTTTCTAAAAAAGAGTGATTTAGCACATTTTTTTTCATGATTATATATGACTTTAATTTCTTCATCTGAAAATTGTCTGTTCATATCATTTGACCATTTCTCAATTGGGAAATGACTTGTCTTCTTATAAAATCAACACCATTGATTATATATTTTAAAAATGATGCCTTTATCTGAAACACTGGCTGTATTTTTTTTTTTTTTTCTAGCATGGTTCTTTTCTAATCTTGGCTATGTTGATTTTCTTTGTGAAAGCCTTTTTAATTTAATGTAATCAAAGTTGTCTGTTTTGCATTTAATACAGTTCTTTAATTCTTCTTTGGCCATAAATTCCTCCTTTCTCCAAAGATCTGATAGGTTAAGCAATCCTGTCCACTCCTAATTTATCTCATTTTACCTCCCCTTTTCTCTTTTTTACAATACAGTCCTTTTCTACCCCTTAACGCCTTTTTATTTTGATATCATCACAGCAGCACACCCTCTGTTTGTGTATTCCCCAATCACTGTCCCAGTTAAAAGATACAGTTCTAAAGCTTTTTAAGTATCATTTTCCCCATCTTGGAATGTAAACAGTTTAACATTTAAATAATGTTTTTTTTTTTCCTGTTTACCTTTTTTGCTTCTATTGTCCTGTGTCTGCAGATCAAACTTTCTGTTAAGTTCTGTTTTTTATTTTCAATAGAAATGATTGAAAAACCCTTACTTCATTCAATATCCATATTTTCTCCTTAAGATGATGCCCAATCATGTTGAGTAGTTTTACCTTGGATGTAGTTCAAAGTCCTTTGTCTTCCTGAAATATGGAATTTTAGGTCCTTTGCTCCTTTACTATAGAAAGTGCCAGATCTTGGGTAAATTTGACTGCTGCTTATCAATTATCTTTTTATTATCTTTTTTCTGGCAGCTTCCAGGCTTTTTCCTTTAGATTATGCTTCTGGAGTTTTGTGAAATTTTTTTTGAGGCTTCCTTTTTATTTATTTACTTATTTATGGTGTTTTTTTTTTTTTTTAATAGCCTTTTATTTACAGGTTATATGTATGGGTAACTTCACAGTATTGACAATTGCCAAACCTCTTGTTCCAATTTTTCCCCTCTTTCCCCCCACCCCCTCCCCCAGATGGCAGGATGACCAGTAGATGTTAAATATATTAAAATATAAATTAGATACACAATACATGACCAAACCGTTATTTTGTTGTACAAAAAGAATCAGACTCTCAAATATTGTACAATTAGCCTGTGAAGGAAATCAAAAATGCAGGTGGGCAAAAATATAGGGATTGGGAATTCAATGTAGTGGTTTTTAGTCATCTCCCAGAGTTCTTTCACTGGGCGTAGCTGCTTCAGTTCATTACTGCTCCATTGGAAATGATTTGGTTGATCTCATTGCTGAGGATGGCCAAGTCCACCAGAATTGGTCATCATATACTATTGTTGTTGAAGTATATAATGATCTCTTGGCCCTGCTTGTTTCACAAAATTTTTTTGAGGCTTCCTCATGGGATCTCTTTTTGTAGGTGATTGTTGGAATCTTTCAAGGACTATTTCATCCTGTGTTTGAAGTATATACATATATATATATATATATATATATATATATATATATATATATACTTTACATATAAAGTATATATAAAACTTCAAAAGCCTGATATACTTGATAAACTTTTTGATATATCCTGATATACTTTTCCTTGATAGTCTATAAAAGAATGCCATCCAGACTTTTTTTTGGACATGACCTTCAGGAAGAGCAATAAATTTAAAATTCTCTCTTTGAATCTATTTTCCCTGTCAGCTGTTTTTCTAATGGTATATTCTATGTTTTCTTCTATTCTTCCCTTCTTTTTAGTTTGTTCAAGTGATTCTTAATGTTTCATAAAGTCATTAGCTTCCATTTGCCTGGTTCTAGTCTTTAATGTGTGATTTTCTTCAATTGGCTTTTGTATCTCTTTTTTCATTTGATGAATAGTTAATCAACTGTTAAAGTTATTGTTTTTCCTCAGTGATTTTTTTTTTTGCATTTGGCTAATTATGATTTTTTAAAAAATTGATTTCTTTAGTGCATTTTTTGCATTTTACCAATTGTATTTTTTAAGGAAATGTTTTTCTTTTCCAGCTGTTGAGTCTCTGTTACATACCGCTCATTTCTTTTTTTCAGTTTTTCTTCTATCTCTTATTAGCCTTTTAAAATTTTTATGAACTCTTCCAAAAAACCTCTTTAGGCTTAAGGTCAAATCATATCACTCTTTCAGATATTCTCCTGTGGCATTTTGTCCTTGTCTGAGTTGGTATTTTAATGTTCCTTGTCCATATAGTAGCTTTGTATGGTTAAGTTTCTTATCTTTTTCATGCTCATTTTATTTCTTTCTCCATTTCCCCTACATATTTTGTAACTTGTAAGGTAAAGTTCTGCTCCTCAGGTACAGGGAACTTTGTCCTAAGATTTTTGTGCAGGTCTGAGCCTTGGCATTGATCATAGGGGTCCATTGTTTTTGGGTCTTGCTCACAGCAGGGATAGCCCTGCTCTCTTCAGGAAACAGCCTCGTTTTGAGGACTGACAATTTGCCTTCTGAGCTTTGCCTGGAGGCTTCCCCTCTGGTTTGTTCTGTTACTGAACCAGAGCTAAAGGTCTTAGTTTCTGTTCTGCTATGGTTAAGATCATCTCATTGGTTTTTCCCAGGCTTTCCCTCAGTTTCAAAAAAGAATTAACAATTGGTCCTGTGCTTAGATGTCCTCCATTATTCCTGCCCTGGTTCCAAACACTTTCATGCTAGGTCTGAAAATTCTTTCATTGTTCTGGCTTAAAACTGTGCTTAATAAAGGCTTAATGGTCACACCACTAACTGACTACTCTGAATTTTTTAAGAAAATATCTGGAATGGCCTGGAACATATTTTATAATAGCAATTAGAGAAAAATCTATACCATTTGGAAGAGCAGAGTCATATAATTAGAAGAGTATCATTTTCAGAATCAGAAGGTTTAAGTTTCATGACAGGCTCTGCTTTTTATTTTTTAATACTTTGTGAACCAGGAAAGATTGTTTACTTTTCTGGACCATGAAATGAATGGAAGGAATTATATTCTATCTAAGGTCTTGTCCCAGTTGAATTCCATAATCTTCTTTTCGTGGACTTTAACTTTTGCTTTTATCTTGTTTTTATTGAATACTGGGATATCCCTTTTACATTATCATTCCACCTTTTTGTTCCTTGTAAGAATTCAAAATGTGGAAAACAAAGTGAAAATTCCCTTTCCTTAATACTCTTCAAATCAGGTGTTTACCCAACTTAAAAATATATCTACTTCTATAAAATACAATTATATATAATTTAATGCTCAGTTTCTTACTAATAATATCTAGATGAATTGAAGTAATTAGCCTCTGAGTCTTATATTTTTGAGGTTCTGTGTTTCTTTAAAATTAATAATTTAAATTTTTATTAGTTTCTTCCCTTTCTCATATCTTAGAGATACTAAACTCTCTGATCTTCATTATTTTTCATTTTCAGATGCTGCTATAATTTATATGCATATGTTAAATAAGTATGTACGTATGTATGTATACATGAGCATAGGATGATTGGTTTAGAAAACCCCTACATAAAGAAAGCAATAAAGTAATCCAAGTAAATGTAGTGAAATTTCACAAGAAATATATTTGAATAATCTAAGGGAAAATATTTCCATTCCAGACCAATTCTATAAGCATAGTACATGATTTCAAAGTAGATAAATGCAGTCATCCAAGAATTTAGAACAAATGTGGCATTAGAGCATATCCTTCAGTAACAAAAGTAGTTCTTAACTGTGACAGAGAAGAGATATACAGGTAGTCATTTATTCTAAATACATCTTAAAACAGAAGAGCAAGTCTGAGGGAACTCCCCCCCCCAAAAAATGACAGTTCTTCCATCTTTCCATTCCTACTAATGCTTATCTATCCACATTATATACTACTATATAGTCTGCTGTTTTGTGACTCAAACAAAGAGAATATATTAATTATAACCAGTCAATAAGAAGTCAGTAGGAAAATTCCAACTACTACTTAACTGTGGAGACTAAATAATTGTGATTGAACTCCTAACTTTTCCAGTAACATAAATGACTTAAAATCAAGAAGGAGAGAGTTATGTGTCCCTTAGAAGCTACTATACTTCCTTTAGGCTTAATCAGGTTAATTTATGTAACTGTCATGTTGTTCATACACATAGAAAATATATAATATACATACAATATGTATCTACATGCATATTTAATAGATACTATTTATAAAATAGAATTTATACATATAAATGTATGTATGCTTGTTGGTGTGAGTGTATGTATGCAAAGGCATATGCTGAAAAGTAGGGATTTTGTGATTTGACTGGTTTAGATATTCTCTCAGGTAAGAAAACTCCATCTGCCAATTTAGGTTTACATCATATCTGTAATTGAATCTTAAGAGATCTGCCTTGAGCACTAGTGATGTGCACGTGTATCCAGAATGTGTCACAAGCAAGAAACTAATACTTTACAATATATTTATAAAATTATAAAATTGCATAATATTTTGAGGCACTATCTGTGTGTATATATATGAATATATGAACATATATGTTTGTGTATATTCATATGTGATAATATGCATATATGCATGTATACATGATGAGTTTGCTAAACATATCTTTTAATATTTTATCTTTAATGAATTATTAATAGTTAAGAGTTTAATGAAAAGTAGAGATTGAAGTCTAATATTCTTCTTAGGAACTTTCAGCTATAAAACCATTCTTTAGGTTTATTATATATTGTTTTAATTTGTATGTTTTTGATATATGGTTTTGTTTGTTCTGTGATTATTCCATAACATGTATTTTAGCATAATTTATTGACAAATTTCTTTTTTCCCCTTTTAACCAAATTTTGTATCTTACTTCCCTGACTTAATGATATTTCATTTTTCCAATTACATGTAAAGATAATTTTCAACATTCATTTTTCTTTGTTTAAAAATTCCAAATGTTTTCTGTCTTTTTCCCCTCTTCCATCACAAAGATCACAAGTAATCTGATATATGTTATACACATAAAATCCTTTTAGTCATATTGTGAAAAAAAATCAAAACAAAAGGGCAAACCAGGAGGAAAAAAAGTGAAAATAATATGCTTTAATCCATATTCAGTTTCCACACATTTATCCAGCATAGTTCCAACATTTATCATTTACTTTTCTTGTCAGTTTTCTTTCTATAGATGCAGATGGAATTTTCTACCACAAGTCTATTGGAATTGTCTTGCATCACTGTATTGCTGAGAAACCAATCTTTGTAATCGATCATCAATTGTCCTGGTTCTATTCAGTTCACTCAGCATCAGTTCATAAAGTCTTTCAAGGTTTTTTTGGAAATATGCCTGCTTATCATTCTTGTTGAAAAACAGTATCACATTTCATTCATATACTACACATTTTCAATCCTTTTCCAATAGATAGCTATCTCCTCAATTTCGAACATGTTGCTACCACAAAAAAGTGCTGCTTTTCCTTTTTTAGGTTCTCTTTGGCATAGAGACCCAGTAGGAGCACTGTTTTATAGCATAATTTTATATACTCTTTGGGCATAGTTTCAAATCACTCTCCAAAATGTTTGGATCAATTCACAACTCCAGGAACATTGTATTTGTGTACAATTTTCTATATCCTCTTCAACCATTATCATTTTCTTCTACTGTCAGATGAATCAATGTGGTAGGTATAAGGTGGTAGCTCACAGTTGTTTCAATTAGAATCTTTCTAATCTGTAGTGATTTAGAGAAATTTTTTTTTTCATGGGACTATAGATGGCTTTAATTTCTTCAACTAAAAATTGCCTCCTTATATCCTTTGTCTAATTATGAATTATGCAATGACTTGTATTTATATAAATTTAACACACACAACACACACACACACACACACACACACACACACACATATATATATATATATATATATATATATATATGGAATGGAATGAGACCTTTAAAAGAAACACTGGCTGAAATAAATTTTCTCAGCTTTCTGTTTCCATTTTAATCTTGGCTTAGTTTTCCTTGTATAAACAATAGTTAATTTGATGCAATCCAAATTATCTATTTTGCATTTCATGATATTTTCTATTTCTTATTGGTCATAAACTCTTCATTTTATTATAGGATCACCCTTTCTATCTACCTCATAAAACCAATTATTCTTATTCCAGAGAATGCTTATTCCAGAATCTACAGTCTTTGGATTTATCAAACAGTAGATTACTGTAAACATTCACTACTGGGTTAAGAATTCTTGCATAGCTAACCTATTGCACTGATCCAACATTCTATTTCTTAGCCAGTACCAAATGGCTTTGATAACTGCCACTGTATAAAATAGCTTTAGAACTTATATGGCTAGATCACCTTCTTTTGTATTTGTATTTACTTTTAATTAATTCCCTTGATATTCTTGACCTTTTGTTCTACCAAATAAATTTTATTATTGTTTTTAGTTCTAAAATTTTTTTTAGCACTTTGGTTGGTAAGTAGATTAATTTAAGCAGGATTATTATTTTGTTAGTTTTTAGTATTAACTCAATTTATGCATGGCAATTGATATTTTTCTAGTTATTTGTATGAAGAGTGTTTTATAATTTTGTTTATAAAGTGCCATAAAGTAAAATGGGGGAATACCTACAAAAAGATAGATTGTCCAGATTACCAGAGAGGAAGTAAATTGCTTAAATAGTCCTTTTTTCAGAAAAAGAAATAGAACAAGCTAAGAAAAAATCTATAGGACCAGATGGATTTACATGTGAATTCTTTTTTTTTTAATAATTATAATTTTTATTGACAGAACCCATACCTGGGTAATATTTTACAACATTATCCTTTGCATTTACTTCTATTCTGACTTTTCCCCTCCCTCCCTCCACTGCCTCCCCCAGATGGCAAGCAGTCCTATACATGGTAAACATGTCATAATATTTCCTAGATACAATATATATGTGCAGAACCGAACAGTTTTCTTGTTGTACAGCAAGAGTTGCATTCAAAAGTTAAATGAGGCCTTTATCAGAACCTTTAACTATGAAAATGTTTGCCCAGTTTGTTGCTTCCCTTCTAATTTGATATAATCAAAATTTTCTATTTTGTGATCAATAATGATTTCTAGTTCATCTTTGGTCACAGATTTCTTCCTCCTCCACAATTGTGAGAGGTAAACTATCCTATGTTCCTCTGACTTATTTATAATCTCATTCTTTATGCCTAAATCATGGACCCATTTTGATCTTATCTTGGTGTACAATGTTAAGAGTGGGTCCATGCCTAATTTCTGCAATAATAATTTCCAATGTTCCCAGCAGTTTTTTGTCAAATAATGAATTCTTATCCCAAAAGTTGACATCTTTGGGTTTGTCAAACACTAGATTGATATAGTTATTGAGTATTTTGTCTCGTGGACCCAACTTATTCCACTGATCAAATAATCTATTTCTTAGCCAATACCAAATGATTTTGGTGACTGCTGCTTCATAATAGAGTTTTAGATGAGGTACAACTAGGCCACCTTCATTTGATTTTTTTTTTCATTAATTGCCTTAAGATTCTCGACTTTTTGTTCTTCCATTTGAATTTTGTAGTTATTTTTTCTAAATCATTAAAATAGTTTCTTGGGAGTCTGATTGGGATAGCACTAAACAAATAGATTAGTTTAAGGAGTATTGTCATCTTTATTATATTTGCTCGGCCTATCCAAGAGCACTTAATATTTTTCCAGTTATGTAAATCTAACTTTATTTGTGTGGAAAGTGTTTTGTAATTTTGCTCATATAATTACTGACTTTCTTTGGTAGATAGATTCCCAAATATTTTTTGCTATCAAAGGTTCTTTCAAATGGAATTTCTCTTTGTATCTCCCTGTTGGATTTTTTGGTGATGTATAAAATTGCTGATGATTTATGTGGATTTATTTTGTATCTTGCAACTTTGCTAAAGTTATGAATTATTTCTAATAGCTTTTTAATAGAATCTCTGGGTTCTCTAAGTATACCATCATATCATCTGCAAAGAGTGATAGTTCGGTTTCCTCATTATCTACTCTTAATTCCTTTAATCTCTTTTTGAACTCTTATTGCTGAGGCTAGCATTTCTTATAGAATATTGAATAATAATGGTGATAGTGGGCAACCTTATTTCACTCCTGATCTTACTGGGAAAGGTTCCACTTTTTTTCTCATTGCATATGATGCTTACTGATGGTTTTAAATATATGCTCCTGACTATTTTAAGGAAAAGTCCATTGATTCCTATCATCTCAAGTGTTTTTATTAGGAATGGATGCTTTTTTCTGCATCTATTGAGATGATCATATGTTTTTTTGTTAATTTTGTTGCTAATAGTTTTCCTAATATTGAACCAACCCTCTATTCCTGGTATAAAACCTAGGTCATAGTGTATTATCCTGGGAATAATTTTCTGTAATCTTTTTGCTAATATTTTATTTAAGATTTTAGCATCAATATTCATTAGGGAGATTGGTCTCTAATTTTCTTCCTCTGTTTTCAATCTACCTGGTTTAGGTTATCAGTACCATGTCTGTGTAATAAAAGGAATTTGGCAGGACTCCTTCAATCACTATTTTTTTCAAATAGTTTATATAGCATTGGAGTTAATTGTTCTTTAAATGATTGGTAGAATTCACATGTAAATCCATCTGGTTCTGGGGATTTTTTCTTAGGGAGTTGGTTATTAGTTTGTTCTATTTCTTTTTCTAAAATGGGACTGTTTAGTCTATTTACTTCTTCCTCTATTAATCTGGGCAAGCTATATTTTTTAAGGTATTCTTCATTTCTTTTAAGTTATAGAATTTATTGGCATAAAGTTGAGCAAAGTAACTTCTAATTATTGCTCTAATTTCCTCTTTATTAGTGGTGAGGGTTTTTTTTTTTTCATTTTTAAGACTAACAATTTGATTTTCCTCTTTTTCTAATCAGATTTACTAAGGGTTTATTTATTTTGTTGTTATTTTCATAGAACCAACTCTTAGTTTTATTAATTAATTCAATAGTTTATTTTTTTACTTTCAATTTTATTGATCTCTCCTTTTATTTTTAGAATTTCAAGTTTAGTGTTTGACTGGGGGTTTTTAATTTGTTCCTTTAAGGAGTTGTTTTCTTCAAACAATTTTTTCTTTCCTTTTTAAGCTATTGGCTTTCTCATGTATACCTGTCATTTTCTGTGCTATTTTTTTCTTCTACCTCTCTTATTTGCCTTTTAAAATATTTTATGAGCACATCCAAGAAGTCTCTTTGCACTTGAAACCAATTCATATCACTCTTTCACAATTGTTCTATGGACATTCTATTCTCATCTGAGTTTGTGTTTTGGTCTTCCCTGTCATTCTAGTACCTTTCCATCATCAAGGTTCTTTTCTATTTCCTGTTCATTTCCTTTCGTTTTCTTTTGGTATTTTGTTTTGTTTTGTTTTTTGTTTTGTTTTGTTTTGTTTTGTTTTTGGTTGAGCTCTGCTCCTGGAATAAAGGGGACTCTGAAACAAGTTTCTTGTGTAGCTCTGAGCCTTGGCTTGATTTCTTTTTAGTCTTGCTTTCAAAGATTGGATTTTCTGTTTAGTTCTGGTCTTTCCATAATAAATAATTGAAAGTCTCCTATTTCATTGAATATCCACCTTTCCCCCTGAAAGGTAATGTTCAATTTTGCTGGCTTGTTGAATCTTGGTTGTAGTCCAAGCTCTGCCTTCTGGTATATCACACTTAACACCATCTATTCCTTTAACGTGTAAGCTCTGCTCCTTTATTTTGTAACTGCTTGTAGTATTTTGTGCTTAAACTGATAATTCTTGGATTTAGCTATAATATTCCTTGAAGTTTTCATTTTGGGGTTTCTTTCAGGAGGTGATGGGTGAATTCTTTCAATGGCTATTTAACCTTCTGGATTCTAGGATTTCAGAGTAATTTTCCTTGATGCTGTATTGAAAGATGTTGTCTAGGCTATTCTTTTTGATCATTTTAGGGAGGGAGGAAGAGGGATAAGGAAAAGCAGAATAAAAAAAAAAGAGAGAGAGAGAGAGAGAGAGAGAGAGAGAGAGTGGAAGGAAAGGAGTAAGTGAATAATAATATCCTTCAGTCTGTATGCAGATAATGTATTTCCAGTCTAATTCTAATTTTAATGAATTATTTTCTTGTTAGATTTTTTTTGCCTCTTTTTCAATTTTGCCAAATTTATTTCCAAGTTGTTTTTTATTTAACCAATATTTGTGCTCCCTTTTCCAATTTATTGACTCTTTCCCCCCATAATTCTCCTTGATAACTCATTTATAACTACTTTTCTTACTTGATTTTGAAAGTTTTTTGAGCCCTTTCAAGAGTACCTTTTTAACTTGAGGCCAATTCATATCTCCTTTTGACATTTCACTTATAGTCCTTTTGCCACAGCTGTCCTCTTCTAAGTTTGTGTTCTGATCTTCCCTATTACCATAACAGCAATCTATAGTCAGGGCTCTTTTTAGTGTTTTGCTCATTTTTTTTTTATGTTGGGGTCCAGAAGACTCTGTAACAAGCTTTGTGTGTGTGTGTGTGTATGTGCCCCTGGAAGACAAGTGCCTCTTTACTGCTTTCTGCACTGGGTCCAGGAGTACTAGCTGCTTGCCCAGTGCCCTGGAGTGGTCTTCCCTAGTTACCTCTGTTGTGCTGGGTTTCAGGGGCTCACATTTTGGCTTCAATGTTGGTCCTAAATGGCTGGTCTCTTGGCCCAATGAACCAGTATCTGTGGTCTTCAGCCCTTAATTGTGCTGGGGCTAAGAGTCTGGCTCTAGATTACCTGCACTGTGCCTAAGCTTAATCATGCTTTCCTTTTACTCAAGTGAGACAAAGATTTCCTGAACTCCTTCTAAATTGTCTTAAACTGGAAAGTTTTCTATCCATTTCTTTGTTGGTTCTGTCCCTCCAGAATAAGTTTAAAGGCTTTATTTAACATTGTTTCTAAGGGAAATTAGGGAGAGTTCAAGCTATTTCTTGGCTTCTCACTGCCATCTTCACTCCATCGCCCACCTCAGCTTAGAATTTCTAAAATAGTATGCAAAATTAAGCATTATCAATTCTATTTTGAAAATGTTAATACTTGTTTTTCAAAACAACTTCTTGGTTACATATTAATTTTAAAATGCTTAACAAGATTATAATAATTTTTCTGCATACACTTAAGTGAATATATTTATGGGCATTTTCTCAAAACTCCTGGACTAAATTGTCCTAAATTTGACCTTTGCTCTAAATAAGAATGCTAATGTATTTTCCAGGACATATTTAAATCTGTTCTAACTAATTATGAAGGTAAAAAAGAAGTTTTCTATTGTACTCTGATTTTGTACAAAAATTAATGTATTATTTATTCTGAACTGTGTTAAATTTAAATTAAATTAAAATTTATATATCTACATATTTTTCATATTACAAAACATTCATTGAATTAATGTTTATAGATAGAATGTTGTTTATAGATTATTTATTCAGTTTCAATACTTCTAAGTTCTGCTTAAATTTTCAGATATCATTTTAATATGTGAATGATTCATGATAACTTCCTTTTGATTTTAAGAAGAAAATTTCCAAAGTAGACTAAACTGCTGTATATTTATGCTATCCTGATCAAAATTAGATGGTACAAAAAAGATGATTAGGAATTAGCAAGAACCCATTTAAATTCAAACATTGCTTTTTTACTCTGTACCCATAGGAAAGCAATTTAATTTCTTTCAATCTTTATTTCTGCATCCACAATATTCACAGAAATAATAATACTAGAAATATTTCCCTCGAAGGATTATTCTAAGGGTCAAATTAAGTATTCATATTCAAACACTTGGTTAAATTTATAAATGTCAGCAAATATTACTTTTAAAGATGTCTTGTAAAGACTTCACAAAACCACACATTTTATGTCATTAAAATATTAATAATCATTTACAATTGCCAAAGACCTTTCAATTACTATGCAGAGGTTTTAAATCTCATGTTTTCTAACCTCTCTATATTATTCGATATTTTTAACCAGTATTTTCTCCTAGGTACTTATTTCATTAGGAGTTTTCAAGACTCCTAATTTTTCCCTTCTTTTAAAAGTATTCCTTAAATTTCTTGCTGCATCTATATTCATATCCCATATATTTCCTAAAGATGTATGTATCCAATGCCCTCTGATCATGAGATTTCTTCTCTCTTGTCCTTTCATATCATTTTTACTGATTCTGTGACTATATTGATGTTTTTAACAAAGCTGTTGTTCAAGTGCATTGTTTTATTACCTTTACTTCAACTCTCAACCCAAACACTACCTTCTTTAGTAAAACTTTTCCAGGGTAGAGGGCTGAAACTATCGGGTTGATGCACTGAGGTCGGGGCTGCTGTGTGCTTGAAGCTAACTACTGATTGGACAATACTCTATGGGTATATGCTTGGAAAATGGTCCTTTCCACTATCCATCCTGGCTCAATGCTTGGTGTATAGAGGATTGTAGGAGGGATATAGACGAGGGAGAAGGCCGTCAGGGAGAATCTGCTTCCATCCTGTTCAATCCTGCGTCTGGGGACCAAGAATAAAGACTGAGGACTTTTGCTTATCCTGGCTCCGGCTGATTCTGGCATGTCCTAGGTGCTAGCAAGGTCATTCATTACATTCCAGCATCCTCAGATGGTACTATCACCTTCATCATCTGCAATTTTTTTAATATAAAAAGCATGTGCATTTATTTATTTATTGATTGATTGATGTATATTTTGTTTCTATCTGGTGATAAATTATTTTCAATCAAAAATTCCCCCCCCAACCCCATTCCAGGTCTGCAGCATATAGAATTTTTTTTTTCAAACTTAAGATGCACTTAAAATAAAAGAAGTTAACTGATTTAGTTTCTGATGGCTTGTTGATGAGTTACTTAATGATTTTGCTTCTTTATCTCCACCCCCCTTTTTTTTCTATTCTCAGATCTAAGCACAGTATCTGGACTGTGCATTAATAACTTTTTGTTAACTTGCTAAGAATATCTTCTAACATTAAATAGAAGATATAAGCACATAACTTTAAAAAAAAAGAATCACAATATTAAGGCCTAAATTAATATTTATTTAGGATTCACTGTGTGAATCCTGAGAGAGTTCAGCTTTTTTAAATGTTCAAAAGAATATACTTTATTCTTTTTAATTATGTTCATGATATAAAAATTAAAAAGAAATTTTATACTCTTAATGACTTTGTAGAAAAAAAAATTCTGCTGAAAGGGATAACCAGAAATGTGGGGTATTTAAATTGTTAATGTTTTTTGTTTCATAGAAGATAAGACCACCATGTCACATTTGAAAGTTTTGGCTAGGAAATTAACAATGCTGAATAGCTAGATGTCTTAGTGCTTAGATTACTTGGCATTGATTCAGGAAGACCTGAGTTCAAATCTAACCTCAGGAATTTAATATTTATGTGACCTTGGGTAAGATAAGTAACTTTACCTCTACCATAATTCACTGGAAAAGGAAATGGCAAAGCACTTCAGCATTTTTTTCCAAAAAAAATCTTATAGAAAATATGGTTCTCAAGGTCATGAAGAGTTAGAAATAACTAAATACCAAAAAAATTGAAAATTCTACTACAGCAGATTTTGGTTGCTTTTGCTTTATAAAGCAAGACTAAAACTGGTGGAGAAGATTGTTGTTCCAGCTATTTCTTAGAATAAAGACTCATTTTTTTTCCTATTCTTTCTTTTAAGATAAAGAAAAGCTAATTATAGGCAATTATACATCAAAAGGTAAGGATAAACTTCAGAAACTAATCCATTCTCTTAGTTAAGGAATAGAGCTTAGGGGTTTATGACTTTAATTTACTAGAATGAAAGCAAGGTCATAATTGAAATATTTATTAGAGCTTTAATTAAATAGCAAGTGATTAAATGAAATAGTTGATAGGAAGCTTTTATTTAGATTTCACGCATCTTTAAATCTTACTTCAAATAATATTTTCTAATATTTTAATTGTTTACCAATGAGGTAATAAATGATTATTTTAAAGGAATATTCATGATTATTTAATTTATTCTTTTTCATTGTACAATAAGTAATCACCGTTCTCCTTTTTTTCCATGCCAAAGGAATAATTAAATTTTGTCACATGTTCTCTATGACTGATGACTGTCTAATCAACAATATAACAATATTTACAGAGGCAGATAGATGGCAGAGTACATGAAACACTGGTGTTGGAGTCAGGAAAAATTGAGTTCAAAACCCAGCCAGACTCTTAGATGTTTTGTTATTCTGCCAAATCACTTTAATCCCTACCTCATTTTGCACAGTAGTAAAATAGAGTTAATAACACTTGCCTCTCAGGGTTGATGTAAAGGTAGAGTGAAGTAATATTTGTGAATATTATATCATGTGTTATGTGTTAAATGTGAAATGTGTTATGTGAAATGTGTTAAATGCATTTCCTGGAACATGGTAGGGGCTACTTGTTTTCTTCTCTTATTTCCCTCCCATCTTAATATAACATGTAATTGTCTAAAATTTCAGTCAAGATATAACTAAAAGGAAAAGTGCCTAGCCATTTGAAAATAATTTTAGTAGTTGCCAATATCCCATGTACATACTGTGTGCTATGCTAGAAATAGAACTGAACTGATAAGCTAGGAAGCTACATTGGTTCTACTTTTCATCTTTCTGGTTATAAATCTTAGATAATAAATTCCTTAAAATTCCAGAGTCCCTTTTTTTTTTAATCTTAAAAAGAAGACATCAGGTAATAAGATTTCAACAAATACTTTCATATTTAAATGTAATAATTATCCAGTGATATAAAAAACTGGCAGGAAACCTATTATATGACAGACACAGGCACAAATACACACACATATATATGCATACATATATGTATATATATTTATTTACATACATATGTATACACATTTATATATGTAACATACGTATTTATATATGCATACAATCATATTTTTTAATCTGTGTATAACATGCTTATTTATATGTCTGTATTCTATTATTTATATATACATATTCATATGGACATATTTTTCATTTCTATTTTTTAATAGTTGAGAATTTATTTTCATTCTGTCTTTATTTCTAAATATATTGATCCCCATTTACACTTTCCAAAGAGTCATTTTTTTGTTGAAAAATAAAATGGAAAGAAAAGACTTTAAGTAATAATTCCTGCAAATAGTCTAAGAGAATATGAAACTGATCGCATATCCTATATTCTAAAACAATAATCTCTAAAAAAATTTAAGGAAAAATGAATTAGTATTTTCTTATTTATTTTTTGAGACACATTTGTTCATAATTATGCAATTTTCAATTTTATTTTTTTCCACTATCACTGAAATAAATATTGAATAAATTATTTTCCTGATTTTGCTCACTTTATTTTACAACAGTTTATATATGGATTACAATACTATATATTATTTTAATGCAAGGTAATTGGGACAAACTTATTTGCCCAGGGTCCTACAGCTAGGAAGTGTTTAAGTGTCTGAGGTTGGATTTGAACTGGAGTCCTCCTGATTCCATGGCTGATGCTGTATCTAGTGCACTATATAGCTGCCCCTCCCATGCTAATTTTATTATTCATTTGTTCTCAGATCTTATACTGCCATTAGTTTAACCAACCAAAAATGACAAGTATCTATACTCCTCCAGTTCTTCATTAACAAATGCTATACACATTTTGAAATACATCTTTTCTTTTTCTAATTGAGTTGAGGATACAGATCTAGAAGTGGAACCTCTGATTCAAGGGCCTTACATATCTTCACTTTGCAGTAAAATCCCAAATTTATTTGTGGAAATGTTGGGACAATTGATAACTTTATTAACATTTCATTTCTCTATTTTCTCAGTCACTAATGCCAAAATTGATTGTTTCTATTGTTTGTCATTTTTGCCAATTTGGAGATCATGAGATAATAGGTTAGTGATATATTTTATTTTAAATTGTTTTAATTTTATTTATTTTATTAAAAGCCAAAATAAACAAAAAAGAAAAATAGGGGGCAGTTAGGTGGCGCAGTAGATAGAGCACCAGTGCTGAAATCAGTAAGACCAGAAGTCAAATATGACCTCAAACACTTAACACTTCCCAGCTATGTGACCCTGGGCAAGTCACTTAACCCAAATTGCTTTAGCCAAGAAAAAAAAAAGGAATGCAACCAAAAATAAAACAAAATAAAACAGAACACTGTTGTGTGCCCACAAAACATTAGGGAGGATTCAAAATCTATAACAATAAATGACCAGGTGTTCAAGAAAGTATATATAACAATAGAAGACATTATACTCATCAGTGTTAATCTTTACTTCTGTTTAGGTTCTTTGTTCTTTGTACCTTTTTTATTTTATTTTTTTCCTTCTTTAATCATCTACCTTCTTAAAGCAGGCTATAGTTAAATAAGAATATATTTATTTGTGTATATATATATATATATACATATATACTCAAATACCTGTCTTACCTAGACCTGCTAATTTTTTGCTATAATTCCACTTCTTAACTTACTGATATTTTTATCTTAATTTTCTTATGTACATGAATTGTGCATATTAATATTAATTCTTCTGTTATTTTCAATTATTTTTAAAAGCTATGTGTTAATAGCATTTCATCACCACATATTTTGTTGCCAGTTTTATAAGACTTTTGAGAGATATTTGATATACAAATACTGTTGCTAAGTAATTTTTCAGTTATGTCTGACTCTTCATAATTTTATTTGGGGTTTTCTTGGTAAAGATACTGGAGTCATTTGACATTTCCTTATTCAGCTTTTACACATGCAGAAAGTGAAACAGAGTTAGATGACTTTCCCAGAGTAACAGTTAATAAATGTCAGAGCCTGGATTTGAACTCATATCTTCTTGACTCCAAGTCCAGCACTCAATTCTCTGTGCCATCTAGCTGCTCATATTTAAAGGTTGATAGATAGAAAGATAGATAGATAAATAGATATTTGTCTATATCTGTCTATATCTAAAGAGCTTCATGTGCCCATGCATATAAACATGTGCTCATGTATAGACAAAATTAGAAATGTACATATATAAACATGCATGTGCATCCACATGTATGTGCATATGTATATATACATACACATATATATGCATACCTGCAAATTGATAATCTTTTTTTCTAGAATTATATTTAAATTTTATAAATCACTATTAAGTTATAGTATTGGCATAAATTTATGTCTCTTCTTTATCCTTTCCTGGTCTGCTTAATGAGAGTATATTTGACCCACAAAATTAATTTGATTCCCTATTTTTGTTTCCCTATTCTTGAGAATAATGTGATATAATGAACTTTTTAAAATGAAACCTCTTTATAACCTTTGTTTTGTAAATGTTATTGCATTTGATCCTGAATCAAAAAGCCTGAAAATATGTGTTGTTGTTATTCTTGCTCAGTCACACACCTAGTTTCTAAGGTAAGTTTTGAACTTAGATTTTCTTAACTTCAATCCTACATTCTCTTCATTTTGTTATTTAACTAACCCAAATAAAAGTGTGAAACATTGTGCAAACATATAAGATTAAATATGTATACTAGCTATTCTTATTCTTCTAATTGTTTTTGTTATTGTTATCACTACCATTGCTGCTGCTGCTGCTGCTATTACGACTTCTCTAGGTAGCAAAGTAGTAAAGATGAAAAAAACACACAAAGTGGATAAATGTGAGATTTCTTTCATTACTTCTTTTCTACACCACTGAATTTATTAAAGTCTTATCCTCCTGCTAACTGAGATGTTTGTGAATTTTCTTATGAATTTTTTATGAGAATTTCACAAATTTCTCATTTTTGTTCAATAATCTTATTCTTCTTTGATTATTTAAGTTTTATAGGATATATATTTTGGTGTTACAACTTTTGATTATTTTGTAATATATTATACTTTTCTGTTTTCCTTTCTAATTTCTGATGCATTCTGAATAAGCCTCTTATGTTTAAATTAAGTTTCTTTGTATTGAAATTCTCACTTCTTAAAAAAGTGTTTATTTAATTTGCACAATTTAACTTTTTTTACTGTTAATTTTAGTGTTAATACAGTGCTTTTCTTGAGCTATGTAAGAATAACTCTAGAGAGATTTTCTATCATATATTTGTTTTTTTCTCTCTCTGATATGTGTGCTTTTTAACAATTCTATATTTGCAAGCTTGAATTTATGACCTAAATTCATTTCTACCTTTTATTGTTGTAGCACTTTTATAACTTTAATAAATTTGGGTTTGCTATTTAATCATTTTTGAGTAATCGATAGAATTCTGTCTTTCATCATGCAATAGTGACTCATATTTATGCATATTATATTTGTTTAATATGTTTTGGTTTTACAGAACTTTGAGATTTTAGTCATTCTTCATTTTCTTTTTTAGGCCCTATACATTTTCATGTGTATATGTACATATGCCTTTGTGCTTGTAGGTATACTGAGTTTTTATTTGGTTTTCCCTCCAGATATGTTAATGTTTCTTCATTTTTGTTTGATTTCTAGTCTCTCATTCTTTAGGCATTTAATTTCCACTGAAACCCAAACACCCAAAACATATATTGCTTGTTAGATACAGCTGCTTTTCATTGGAATGTATGAGAAGACAGCCAATTAATTTCTTGATATTAGTAAACTCTAGAGGGAAAGAATTACATTGCATTGTAGCCTTTCAGTTCTCTATAACACTCAAACTTTAGTTCCATTCTTTTTATATGTGGAGTTATGTGTCACATCTTGTATGCTATTTTTTAGATCTTTTTTCATTTCTCTGTTTCTCTTCCTTTTGAGTCTCAGGAGATTCCATTTTTTCCCAGTTATTCCCGAGAAATTTCAGGATGTGTCACCAACAAGAGAGCTGGACACAGTTAGACCCTGATTCAAAAATCATCAATTTTACTTTTGATCATTGTGGCAGATGCAGACGATTAGTGTGAAATTCCAGAAGCCCTTCAAGTCATAGTGTGGTGGCACATAAGACATTTTCACTAGGAATTAACCTTATACATTTTACTTTATTAACTTTCTAAGATTACTTTATATCTTGTGCATAACTACTCTCTTCTGAGATATGGGAGTAGAAGTTAAGACAAAGTGAATATTTTATCACCTCACTACAAATGTGATTATTACTTTAATTACTTAGCTGGCTAGGTCATGCAGGACTGACCTATTTGAGACCTTTCAGGATTAGAAAGAGATAGTATATAATTGTGGATTGACTTATATAGTTCTATTATGAAGTGCTTTTAAATTCAAAAGGAGGTTAAACATATGGAAGGCTGCAGTCATTGGAACTTCACAGAAAGCAGATATTGGAGCAGGACTTGTTATTGGATTTATTTGTCAAAGAAATGTAGGGGACAGGGACACAAGATCAAGTTCTAAGACCTATTTAAGTTTATGCAAATGCAATTCAAAAATAATTTTAGAAAGGGGATTTATTTCCTATTCATTAATGAACTCAATCTCTTGTTTTAGCCAACTTTACTAATGTTTTGATTATTCCAGACATGATTATAGCATTACACAAGATTATGCCTGGAAGCTTGAAAAATTTTACAGTCAGTTTTGCCCTTATGAGTGTATAAATAATGAATACTAGAAACGATATCCAGCCAAGCCCTTGGGGTGATCAATGTAACTTTAATTAGTTCAATTCTGTCAATTACCATAGAGAAATAAAGTATATAACTGTGTAAAAAAGAAAACTTGACACAATTTGATATGGCAACTTATTTTCCAAAATAAAATCTTCATAGCTAAATAGTTATAATATATTAAATATCTCTAACAGGTCAGAAGAAAAGCCAAAAGAAAAACACATTTTATACAGTTCCATTAGAAGTAAATGAGGATAGTACAAAATTGTATTTATCTTGTATAAGGTAATTGTGTTAATTTGAATTGTGTTAGTAAGACACTTCTAAGAACACATATTTGTATTAAAATATTAAAATATAACCCATTCAGTCAATAATATGAAACAAATGACAAATATATGTATGTTTTAATCCAAAGGAAATGTAGATCATCTATAATTACTTAATTAATAGCCTTAGTTATTTCATCAATAAAATGAAATTAAATAAAGTAAAAATAAATCAGGGGTGCTTTAGATGGTCCTTGAACACACACACACAAAAAAAAACATATACACACAACACTTCATTCTATTATAATTTATTTGTTTTGAAATCTTACATGTCTTAGAGAACAATCTGGATCTATGTCCAAGAGGCTATAAAATTGTTAATATCCTTTCACCCAGGAGTGCCAATACTGTGACTGTATCCCAAGGAAATCATAAAATGTTCAATGTGTTTGTAACAGCTCTTTTTATGGTAACAAAGTACTGGAAAATGAGTAAATGCCCATCAATTGGGGAATGACTGAATAGGCCATGACATATGAAAGTAATGGAATATTATTGCTCTATAAAAAATGAAAAAGCTGATTTTAGAAAGGCCTGGAAAGAGTTACATGAACTGATTTTGAGTGAAACAAGCAGAGCCAGGAATGCACTATACACAATAATAGCAAGAATGTGCATTGATCAACTCTGAAAGATGTGGTTCTTCTCAGTAATTCAGTCATCAAAAGCAATCCCAACAGAATATGGACAGAAAATGCCATCTGTATCCAGAAAAAAAGAACTGTGGAGTTTGAATGTAAATCAAAACATGTTAGTTAGGTCCACTTATTTCCATTTTTTCTCCCATGGTTTTTCCCTTTTGTTCTGATTTTTCTCTCCCAACATAATTTATAAAGCAATGTGTATTAAAATTAATTAATTAAAAATTTAAAAAGAGAAAAAAAAGTAATTCAACAGACTTTATTTTAAAATCATTATTTTGAGGAGTCCATAGGCTCAATAAGCTGTGAGAAAGGGGCATCACATATATGTAAAAGACTAAGATACCTTTGGCTAGATGTTCTCTACATCCTTTAAAATCTTTTATCTGATGAACATTTGATATATTGAAAACTATTCCTCAAGCCAAGGAATTCGGGTTTGAGAAAATTCTTTCATATAAAATTAATATCTTCCCTTTTCTGGGCCTCCCCTAACTCAACTCCAACCCCTCATATCTTCTTTCTTGTCTTCCCTATACTCTTTCTTGTTTGTAGAGAAAATTCAGACTCATGATGTGAATTCAAACTATGAAACAGAGGGAACTTGGCCTTTAACCCAACCAGATGGTACAAGGTAAGGCCTTTTTTTTTTTTTTTTTGATTGTCTATTTATAAAATCTGTTTTGTATTCTGTGAGCTACATAGCTGTAAATCACATGAAGATATTTCATTTTCAGTTTGAAGAAATGTGAAATCAAAGCTTCTGTGAAAAAAGCTTTTTGAAATGAGCATGGATTAGTTGGGAATTGGGGAAAATATAAGACTTGAAACCATGTTCTTTTTCCTAGGTCATCATTCATCTCCTTCATCCTGTTTCTGACCCTTGAATAATATAAAAATTCATCTTCTTTTTTTCAGAGATAACTTTTGATTATCAATTTCAGTTGACTCAAGGAAACATAATTTAATAAAGAGAGTATGAGTGGAATAATTAAAAAAGCAAATGTATTATGATGTAAAATTAAAAATCAAATTATAGTAAACCATTTTTTAAGACAAAGATTGAAACCATCAAATTGAGAAGATATTTTATATTGAGATTTGGGTAGAACATTTATTTCAGTGGAGAGGGTAACCTCATCTACTGGTAAAGAGCATCTTTTATTTTCTTTATTTCTTATATGTAATTTTTGATCATATTTACTCATAAATCTTCCATGGACTTCCCCCCAGAGAGCTGTCTCTATATGTGCAATTGAAAAACAAACCAATATCATCTTAGATTCGAATTGTGGAATAATGGATATTTCATAGAATAGAAGTGTCTACAGAACTTAGATTCATGCAAATAGACTAGGAAAATTTATTGCAAAAACACATATGAATAGGTTTCAACTAGAACCTTCAACTAGTACCACTCCATACATAGTTATTGTAAGAAGTCACAAAGGAGACCCTTTCAATAAACAAATGAAGTTTTGCTCCATTTGAATTATCCAAAAGTGTAATGATTACCTCAAAAGATACTGAATTTACCTTAATTGGAAAATTGTTATCATACAATTCTGAACTATTTGGGAAAATATTATAGAAAGTGCTCTTATATATGGGCAAATTAATCTAAATTTTCTTTGCAATACCATCAATATTTTATATTTTAGTATTCTATTAAATGATCAAATTCCATGATATAGTATTATAGGATCACTAGTTACTATTAAAGAGATAGACCTTCATGACATTATAATTTGGATGCTGTAGTGATGAAATTCCAATTCTAGGTTCAACTTTTTAGGAATATGCATTGCATCCTATATGATACACAGGCCCAGGAGGAGGCTTCTGTTCAGAAAACTAGGTCTAGGAATTCTATTATTGATAATCTACTGTCACTTATATACTTAAATCCAGTCTGCTATAGTCTCCATCTATTTTTGTGTCTCAGGTCACATAATTTCCTAATGCATTTAGGTTCCTAGAGGAGCTTAATGAACTTCATTTTTCTCTTTAGGAAATGAGTCTCCATGTGTAATATATTTCTCTAGGGCAGTTTTTCTTTTGTCTTCTCTATCTCTGGCTTGCCATTACATACCTTTTGTAGGGATTTAGATCACATATGACTAGCTGGGGCTAAATCAATACTACTTAATGTGATGTTAAAAAGTCAATAAAACCCATAGTAAAGCAAGTTCACAACATATAAAAGAGGCATTATCATTGCTAGAACAGTGTCCTCATTCATAGTAGTACAATGCACAAGAAATTAACTTTGACAGGGAACCTTTTCAATGGAACCTCAAAGAAAGCCCTATTATTTTCAACTTTCTTTCTCAGGTAAAAATTTTCAGTTCCTAGAAATTACAATGTGGTAACAATGTAATACCAAATGTACCAATTCTGAAGACATGAAATCCCCAAACTTTCAGATGCTTCACTCAATGCATTTGTGACCTTGTCATGAATATTTTCATGAATATTTTCTCCAGTAAATTTCATATATCTAAATATTCCTCAAACATGAGTTCTTAGATGGTATAGTATTATAATTCATAGGACACCTAAATTGATAATCTTTTATGATGTTTCATACTTTTCATCATTTGGTGATTATGGTGTTTATGATAATCTCCAACACATATTTGTAAGTGTCCTTTGAATTTCATGCCTTCTTTAATATTTAAAATGGTAAATATATCTTTGCCCAGGAGTAGGACAAGAATCCAAGAGTCAAAATATTTTTAATGCTGCTAAATATAATTAATTAGTATTAGGTTAGTCTGTTTCTCAAATGCTTCCAAATGCCTGAAAGAGCTTTTTGCTCTTATACTAATCCCATGTTATAAACAATTTTTTTTATTATTTTGCTATAAAGGAATCACAGACAATTCAAATTTGAATCAAATGATAAAAAACATAGCCTCTGAAATACTATCTACTTATTCAGTGCCATACCAATCAAACATTCAAGCAATTATTTTACAGATCAAGAAAAAAATAACAAAAACATTTATCTGAAAAAAAGAAAGGTCAAGAATTTCAAGGAAATTAGTGAAAAAAAATTGCAAATTAGTGTGGCCTATCTGTGCCAGATCTAAAATTATATTGCAAAGCAGTGGTCATCAAAACCATTTGGTATTGACTAAGAAATAGAGTAGTCAGTCAGTGTAATAGATTAGATTTGCAGGACAAAAAGTCAATGACTTATAGTTATCTAGTGTTTGACAAAGCCCCAAACCCCAGCTTTTGGAATAAAAAACTCATCATTTGTCAAAAACTGCTGGGAAAATTGAAAACTAATATGGAAGAAACTAGGCATTGACCCACACTTAATACCCTATGCCAAGATTCGATTGAAATAGGTTAACAATTTAGATATAAAGAGTGATAACATAAACAAATGAGAACATAGGCTAATATACCTCTCAGGTCTGTGGATAAGGAAGGAATTTGTGGACAAAGAAGAATAATGATTTCCAAATCATTATTGAAGAAAAATAGATATTTTTGATTATATTAAGTTAAAAATTTCTGTAAAACTAAAACTAATTCAGACAAGATTAGAAGGGAAGCAATAAACTAGGTCAACATTTTTACACTCAAAGGCTTTGAAAAAGATCTGATTTCCAAAATATATAGAGAATTGACTCAAATTAAAAAAAAATTCAAGGTACTCTCCAGTTGATAAATGGGCAAAGGATATGAACAGACAATTTTCAGATGAAGAAATTAAAACAATTTCCAATTGTATGCAAAATGCTCTAAATCACTATTAATCAGAAAAAATATAAATTAAGACAATTCTGAGATATTACTACACACCTCTCAGATTGACTGAAAGAAAAGACAATGACAGTTTTTGGAGGGGGTGTGGAAAAGCTTCGACACTAATACATTATTGGTGAAGTTGTGAAGTGATCCATCCATTCTGGAAAGTAATTTGGACTGATTCCCAAAAAGCTATCAAACTGTGCATACCCTTTGAATTAGCAGTGTTTCTACTGGGATTGTATCCCAAAGAGATCTTAAAGGAGGGAAAGAGACCCACATGAGCAAAAATGTTTGTGGTACCCCTTTTGTAGTGGCAAGAAACTGGAAACTGAATGGATGCTCATCCATTGGAGAATGGCTCAATAAGGTATGGTATATGAATATTATGGAATATTATTCTTCTATAAGAAATGATCAGCATTACGATTTCAAAGAAGCCTGCAGAGACTTTTTATAAATTGATGCTAAGTGAAATGACTAGAACCAAGAGATCATTATACACAACAATAAGATTATACAATGATCAATTTTGATGGATGTGTTCTTTTCAACAATGAGATGATTTGGGCAAGTGCCAATGATCTTATGATGAAGAGAGCTATCTACGCCCAGAGAAAGGACTGTAGTGACTGAGTGTGGATCACAATATAATATTTTCACTCTTTTTATTGTTGTTTCCCTGAATTTTATTTTCTTTTTCATCTTTTTTTCCCTTTTTGATTTGATTTTTCTTGTACAATAAGATAATTTTATAAATATGTACACATGCCTTGGATCTAATATATTTTTATCATGCTTAACTTTTTAAAATTACTTGCTATCTAGGGAAGGGGATTGGCAAAGGGGGAAATTGGAACAGAAGGTTTTGCAAGGGTTAATGTTGAAAAATTATCCATGCATATCTTTTGAAAATTAAAAGCTTTAATAAAAACAAAACAAAAAATTCATATTATATTCACTTATCTCCAATTAGTATTAATTAGTTCAGTGTGATTCCATAGAGGTAATGATTGCTAGCAACTATTAGTGTTATACTCAGCAAGTAATTTATATAACATTTAGTCAGTCTAATCAACTAAGATAAGCATATAAATTATCTATCTTAATACATATTTTATGTATCTGAAAAATATATTAGGCCTGAAACTTAAAACCCAAGCTCTAGAACTCACTGGCTTTTATAATATCCCCTTGCCCAACAACAAAAATGCTGACTAGAGAACTTCTGCTCTTTTGGATGAGTACATGACCATGCTGACCTGGGGTAGGATGTTTTGACATGATATAGACAGTCCTCTAACTTATCTTTGTATACAGGAACCACTCTGTCTTGCCTCTTAGAGTGCCAAATGCAATCATCTCCTGTATTTTGTTTTGTTTCTTTTGAATATCTGGGTATCCAGCACTATAAAACTAAAGCCCTGCAGACTGAATAAATCTCAGATCAAGAGAAACATATAAAATCCATTTCAGTGGAGGGGTCTATAGACATTTTCATAAAATACTATTGTCTTGTAGCATTGCCTCTATTATTTTTCTTGCATAATATTTTGGAATTTTTTGGACCCCACATTAGAAATATGACAAATAACAACTTAGGTTTCCTGACTTCTGCTTCAATATTCTTATTACTCATTCAATGGAAACAAAACATTCTGAATTCTATCTTAGTATTTTTCTTATATATTCTGTTTGACAATATTAAAACAGAGTATATAAAAAGTACTATTTTATAACATTTTATACTGTTTTCTATAGCATAACACCACATAAGTATGTATATCAACATACGTATTTATATAAATGCATATTTATACAAACATATAAATTTATACATTATATTTGTGTGTATGTTTCAGAAACACATGTGTGTTTCCCAAGACATAACCCATCAATTGTAAACACATATCTTTCCTTCTGAACCACAATCTATTTTGTTGTTTAGTATTCCTGTAAACTTCAGAAAAGCAAGATCCAAGTTTCATTTAATCTCTACTTCTAACTACTTTTAACAGAGTGTTTTATGCAGAGGAATTCTTTGTTCTTAATGACATATTTTTCATATTCTATTTTGATCACTTTCTCATTTCTCATGATAAAGGAATTGTTTAACCATCAATGAATTCTTACATCATATTTAAAATTTCTTCAATATTAATGTTGAGCTAATAGATAAAATTAATAAAGAATTAATAATTCTTTAGCCATTTATTCAGTATAGCTGCATGTATTTGCCTAATATTGTTCTGTTAAAATATACTCAGAAACCATCCATGTCATTTGCAACTAAAAAATTCTTTATGAATTCTTGATTTTTTTTTTAAAGGAAACTGAAATCTAAACTTCTTCTTATTCCTTCAGTCATTTGATAGGAAACAAGATAGCAACTAGTGTTCAGATGTCATAGTGTCTTTTCCTGAATGAGAAAACTGCCTTTGGAAAGTGCACCATCTCTGCAACCTATAATCATAGAGAATTTCCTGCATTTGATGATTTGCTCAGTAGCATAACAAATTTATAAGTAAAAACAAGAACAAAGTAAGCAAGTGCAATAAGACTTGCAAAGAAAATTGAGTCTACCACTTTTGATATATGCAAGAATAAAACTCAGTGAACAAGTAACATTTCCAAGGTCACACAAATAGTGACCATGAGAGGTAGGACTTGGACTTGCGTTTTATAATTCAAGAGCCAATGTTTATTTCACAATATTTGGATCATAAAATGAGGATATTCTTATAAATTACAAAAACAAGAGGAATTTCTAGCATCACAATATAACAATATAGACTGAAAAACTCTTTGACTCAGAAAGTAAAAGGCTTCTACAAATAAAAATTCTTTACATACAAAGATGACTGTAAACTAGTTCTTGAAAAATCTGCTATTTTTGAAGAGTCTATTCATCTTTAATAGAGCTGAAATAGAATGTTTTTCCCATCTTGAAAAAGTGATGAAATATTGAAATATGGATAATTAAATAGAACTGAATTCCATTTTAAGATAACCATGATTACATGTCTTTGGATATATCACTTAGAGTGAAATCATGTTTACCACATTATATTTATTTACATTGACAAACTGTAATTATAAGGAACTTTAATCACCTAATTGAAAAAAAATTACCATTTTCCTTTCATTTAATCATAAAGAATATATTACTTTTGCTTAACTTGTTTCAGTCAATCAGTCTATGTGAGGTTGCCAGGTCAAGATAAATATATTTCCTGTGAAACTACCTATGAAATTACTTAGAAGGATGAATGGGTTTGACTTAAGAATGGCAGCCATGGGGATGACTCCACTGCCATTGAAGAATAACAGCCACAAAAACCTTGATGACATTGATATATCTCTGGATGATAACCTCAAGTTGAAAAAGAAAAAAGAAAGAAAGCAATTCAGGATAAGAATAGCTAGATAGGGATTCCAATAGGAGAATGGTGTGCATAAAAATGATTTGGACCAATTTCTGGGAGAGAACCAAAATTGTGGAGTGAAGCCAGGAAAATGGTTGCGTTCTCACAATTTCCCTTGAAATACACTTGAAACCAGAACAGAGTCTAACAGAATGGAACCAACCATTCTCTAGTTAAAGAGAAACTAGAAAACTTCAATAAGAGTTAGTCTCACTGGGGTGAAAAAAAAATGTTTAGCCAAGCTCAGAGAGACTCTAGGAATGCCAATGAAAGGGTCTTAATCACAGCAAATCAGCCACTGAGACCCTCAGTCATTGCTTAGTAAAGGAGCATATCAATATGACAGCCTCCAGTCCCATATCAGAAGTCAAATTCTGGAAAGCCCAGAGAGCTTTTCTAAAAAAGAGCAAGCAAAGCTACCTCCAGAAAACACAAGAGGCCCCTGTGCTCAAAACTAAAGTTCAGAATTTCACAGGAAGATTAGAATAGTTTTCCTTTTACCCCAGGAGCAGAGCTTGACTATGAAAGTAAAAAAAAAAAAAAAAAGAAATAATACCAAAAAGAAAGGAAAGAAAATGAGCAAGAAACAAAAAAAAATCTTGACCACAGAAAGCTACTGTAGTGACAGGGAAAACCAAAATACTCACCAGACAAGGACAAAATGTCCAAAGTACAAATCTCAAAGAGTGATATGAATTTGTCTCAAGCCCAAAGAAGTGCTTAGAAGTGCTCGTAAAAAGACTTTAAAAGGCAAATAAGACATTTAGAGAAAAAAAGAGAGAAATGAATGAGTTATACAAGAAAGAATCAACAGATTGGAAAAGTAAGGCAATTCTTTAAAAATATAATTGACCAAATAAAAAATCACTGAGGAAAATGACATCTTCAAAAGTGGAATTAACCAAATTGAAAAAGAAGTACAAAAGCTATTTGGAGAAAATCAAACATTAAAAATTAAAATGGGGCAATTGGAAGCTAATGATTCTATCACACATGAAGAATCAGTCAAAGTAAAAATAATGGAAAAAAAAACATGGGAAAAATGTGAAATACCTAATTAGAAAAATAGACTTAGAAAATTGATACAGAAGAGATAGTTTAAAATTATTGGTCTACCTAAAGACTATGACCAAAAAAAAAAAAAAGCTGGATAGAATTTTTCAAGAGATCATCAAGGAAAACTGTAGCAATATTTTCAAAACAGATGGAGAAAAATTTATTGAGAGAATCCATTGATCACCTTTGAAAAGTGATACCACAAGGAAAACTCAAAGAATATTGTTACAAAACTCCCAAAATAAAATCTCAAAAAATATTATAAGCTTCCAGACAAAAGCAATTCAAATATCAAGAAGCAACAGTCAGGATTACACAGGATCTGGCAGCTTCTACAACAAAGGATCAGAGGACCTAGAATAACATATTTTGTGAATCAAAAGACTAAGGATTACAACTAAGAATTAACTGTCCAGTGAGGTTGAGCATCATCTTTCAGGGGAGGTGATGGATCTTTAATGAAGTAACAGACTAATCATTTTTTATTGAAAAAAACTAGAATTAAACGGTAAATTTATTTAATCTATAAACACAGGACTCAAGCATAGAAAGATAAATGGGAGAAAATTACATATTATTTAAAGGTTAAATTATTTTTATCCCTAGATGGGAAAACAATATCTGTACCTCTTGAGAAATATATCTGTTACTGGGGCAGACAGAGTATCATATGCATAGAGAATGTGGTTGTGAATGGACTCTGATATGATGGCATCAAAGAAAAAGGCATGAAGGAGCACTGTAGCTAAGATGGCAGAGAGGACACATGCTTCTTTCTGACCTCTCCTACTACTTTCACATTAATTCCAAAATTCAGTCTCTGAAATAGTGCTGGACTGGTAGAATCCACAAACATTGAGAATGCAGCAAATTACCAGCAGAAGATAATTGTGAAAATCACCAGAAAAGATCTGTTTTGAATGGACACAGGCATGGGAGGAGGTCAGGTAGAGGTAGGGAGGCAGAACACAGAGGTCAGCACATGCTGAACAGAACAGGGGAGGGTGCAGTCTCTGTGGGACAGAGAATCTACAGGGAGGACTCTACCACAGGATTGGCTACTCTGCCCTGGTTGCAAGCCAGTATATCAGCAGAGAAGTTATAAAACATCCAACACAAACACAAAAGATCAATAGTGAACACCCAAGCCCCGGAATCTCACAGGACCTGGCCACACCCACCTAGCAATGGGAGTGAGTCAGTGCAATCCTAGTGCAGTCACTGTCACTTCCTGGTCTGTAGAGGAAGCTTGGAACTCCTTGCCCTAAAAGCAGATCCCAACATTTTTTTTTAATGAGTAAAAAAGCAAAGTGGGCTCTAACTATAGACAGCTTCCATAATAAAAGAGAACAGATTTCAAACCTGGAGAAGAATAAAAGCAAGTTGTCCCCAGATGAAGTCCCAAAGGGTGATATAGCCTGATATAGCCTAGTCCCCACCACACAAAGTTGTCCTGATAGGAAATTAAAAAGGATCTTAAAAGGGAGCTAGAAGAAGAATTGGGAAAAGGAAAGGAAAACTTTTGCAAGAGGGTCTAGAAAAGGGATATAACTTATTAAAAGAAAGATTTGATAAAGTAGAAATAGAAAATAACTGTGAAATGTGAAATGGAAAAATTAAAGAACTCACAGGAAAACAGAATGTGTGAATTGGAAAAAGAAAATAACTCCTTAAAAAAATTCCATGAAATGGGAAAAAAAATCCCTAGGAAAAAAAAAACTACTCATTTAAAAACTCATTTGGACAAATACAAAAAAAAAAAAAAAAGTTAAAAAAGTAAATGAAAAAATGAATTCATTAAAAATCAGAACTAAACAAATGGAAATGAATGACTCGATGAGATGTCAACAATCAGTCAAACAAAAAGTAAAAGAAAGGAAAAAAATAGGAAAAAAATGTTAAATTCCTACTTTGGAAAACAACAGACCTGGAAAATACAGCTAGGAGAAATAATCTAAGGATTATTCAACTCCCTAAAAATCATGATGAAAAAAGAGCCTAGATGCCATTTTTTCAAGAAATCATCAAAGAGAACTTCCCAGATATCATAGAATCAGAAGGTAAAATAGCCATTGAAAGAATTCAACAAACACCTGCTGACAGAGACCAAAAATTAAAACTCCAAGGAATATTGTGACTAAATTTCAGAACTATCAGACAAAGGAAAAAATATTATAAGCAGCCAGAAAAAAAAATTTAAATACCAAAGAACCACAATAATCATTTCTCAGGATCCAGCAGTTTTCATATTAAAGAGCCTGGAATCTGATATTCTGAAAGGCAAAGGAACTTGGTATGCAGCCAAGAATAACACCCAGCCAAACTGAGCATTTTCTTTTAGGGAAGAAGATGGACATTCAATGAAATAGGTGAAAAACATCTAATTGATAGAGATAAAAAAGGAAAATACATCTTGCTAAAGAGTAACATGAGCAATGAAGGCATAATGATCTTAAATGTAGATGCAACAAGTGGTACAGCAGAAAATTATTAGAAAAGATGTTAGGACAGTTACAGTAAGCAATACACTGCAAAACAGTACCAATGTGGGACCGCAAACTTCCCCTCTCAGAATCAGAAAAATCTAACTACAAAATAAACAAAAAAGAAATTAAGGTGGTTAATAGGGTCTTAGAAAACCCTAGATATAAAAGACTTTTAGAGAAAATTGAATAGAGACCAAAAGTAATACACCTTTTTCTTGCCAGTATAGAACACCTACACAAAAACTGACCATTGATTAGAGCATAAAAACCTCACAATCAAATGCAGAAGGGCAGAAAAAGTAAATACTTTCTTTTCAAACCACAATGCAATAAATATTATATTAAATAATGATCAGTGAAAGATAGACTAAAACCAACTGGAAATTAAATAATCAAATTCTAAAAAATGAATGGATCAAACATTAAATCAGAAAACTCCATAATTTCATTCCAGAGAATGCCAATGATGAGACAATATAGCAAAATCTATGGGTCATAGTCAAAGCAGTTCTTAGGAGAAATGTTATATTCCCATGTTATATTCCCACCTACCTACATGTATAAAATAGACAAAGTGGAGATCAATGAATTGAACATGCAACTAAAAAAGCTAGAAAAAGAACAAATTTAAAACCCCCAAATAAATACCAAATTAGAAATTCTGAAACTCAAAGGAAAGGTTAATAAAATTGGAAAAAAAGAATATTATTGAACTAATAAATAACATTAAGATTTGACTTTATGAAAAAAACAATGTCGATAAAACTTTGGTTAATTTGATTACAAAAAATGAAAGAAAAAAACAAATCACAAGCATCAAAAATGAAAAGGATGAACTTATCACCATGAGGAAGAAATTAAAGTAACAATTACAATCTATTTTGTTGCACTTTATGGCATCAAATCTGACAATTTAGCAAAAATGGTTTAATATTTATACAAATATAAATTACTCAAATTAACAGAAGATGAAATAAATTACTTTAGTAGTCCCACTTTAGAAAAAAGAATTTGAATAAGCTATTAATGAACTCCCTAAGGAAAAAAATCTCTAGGGCCAGATGGTTTCACAACTGAATTATACAAAACAGTTAAAAAACAATCACTTTCAATACTATGTAAAAAAAAAAAAAAAGTAAAAAAGGAGTCCTGAAAAATTTCTTCCTATTACAAAAATATGGTACTGATACCTAAATCAGGAATAGCCAAAACAGAAAAATATTTTTAGAAAAAAAAAAAAAAAAACTGGATTCTGAATGTAGATTTTTTTTTAATCTGTTTTCTTTCACAACATGATTAACATAGAAATAAGTTTTGCATCACCACAAATGTGTAATCTATATCAAATTGCCTCTCAGTAAGGACAATTTTTTTAATGGATGTTAAAATTGGTTTTATATACAATTATGGAAAATAAAATATTAAATAAATTTTAAAGTCCTTTGGAATTGTCTGGAATCATTGTGTTGCTGGAAAAAAATCACAGTTGATTATCAGGCAAAATTGCTGTCACTGTGGATAATGCTTTCCTGGTTCAGCTCACTTCACTTTCTATCAGTTTACGTAAGACTTTTCAGACTTTTCTAGGAGTATTTTGCTCATCACTTCTAGTAAAACAATAATATTTGATCACAACCATATACCACAACTTGTTCAGCCATTGTACAAATATTAATTATTCCCTTAATTTCCAATCAATTGGGGTCATTGAACAGGCTGGTTTTTGTTTTTATATCTTTGTAGCATAGAGAACTAGTACTTGTATTGCTGGATAACAGAAGATGCATCATTTTATATGCTTGGGAGATTAGTTCCAAAATGCTTTCTAGAAAGGTTGAATCAGTTCATAACTACATTAATAATTTATTAATTTTTCACAGTCCCTTCAATATTTGTCATTTTGTGTCATATTAGTCAATCTGATGTATGTGAAATTTTTATCTTGTGGAATATCATATTCTTAGTCCTCTAATCCTTTACTGCAGAAGCTATGATATCTTGTGTTAACCAGACTGTGATTCCATGATATATCAAATATTTCTCTCCCACCCCTTTGTTTGCTTCAGGTATTTTCTCCTTGACCTGGGAGTTTTGGAATATGGGTATCAAAGTCCATAACTTTATATTTTGGGAACTTTTTCAGGGGGTGATTAGTGCATTATTTTATTTATTTAATTATTTCATGATTTTGTTCTTGAATATCAAAGCTATTAGCAAGGATAATTTTCAATGAAGTCTCCTGGATTTATTTTATAAGCCTTATTATTATCATTGGATGATTATTGGATTATCATTGGAATTATTTCACATAGAGGGGGCGGAGCCAAGATGGCGGAGAAGACACACGAAAACTGGGACATTGATGCATTGTTGGTGGAGTTGTGAACGAATCCAACCATTTTGGAGAGTAGTTTGGAACTATGCTCAAAAAGTTATCAAACTGTGCATACCCTTTGATCCAGCAGTGTTACTACTGGGCTTATATCCCAAAGAGATTATAAAGAAGGGAAAGGGACCTGTATGTGCACGAATGTTTGTGGCAGCCCTTTTTGTAGTGGCTAGAAACTGGAAACTGAATGGATGTCCATCAGTTGGAGAATGGCTGAATAAATTGTGGTATATGAAAATTATGGAATATTACTGTTCTGTAAGAAATGACCAACAGGATGATTTCAGAAAGGCCTGGAGAGACTTACACGAACTGATGCTGAGTGAAATGAGCAGGACCAGGAGATCATTATATACTTCAACAACAATACTAGATGATGACCAGTTCTGATGGATCAGGCCATCCTCAGCAACGAGATCAACCAAATCATTTCTAATGGAGCAGTAATGAACTGAACTAGCTATGCCCAGAAAAATAACTCTGGGAGATGACTAAAAACCATTACATTAAATTCCCAATCCCTATATTTATGCACACATGCATTTTTGATTTCCTTCACAAGCTAATTGTACAATAATTCAGAGCCTGATTCTTTTTGTACAGCAAAATAATGTTTTGGTCATGTATACTTATTGTGTATCTAAGTTATATTTTAATATATTTAACATCTACTGGTCATCCTGCCATCTAGGGGAGGGGGTGGGGGGGTAAGAGATGAAAAATTGGAACAAGAGGTTTGGCAGTTGTTAATGCTGTAAAGTTACCCATGTATATATCCTGTAAATAAAAGGCTATTAAATAAAAAAAAAGGAATTATTTCATATTTTCTTCTATTTATTCATTCTTTTCCTTCTTTATTTTATCTCATTTATTCATTATCTATTAGTTTACCTAACTCTTATTGAAAAAAAAATCATTTATTTCACTGAGATTTTCTTTCTCTTTTCTTTTGACCAGTTTTACTTTTTGAGGAGAGCTTTGCTTCAGTGAAATTTTGTATATATTTTTTAATCCATTTAGTCACTTCTGTTTTTTAGAAATTATTTTTAATTAGCTTTTTTTGTTATTGGGTTATTTGGGGTAATATATGCTTCAGTATTTTTTGTGTTTTCTTTACTAAATCATTGACTTTTTCCTCATGATGTTCTTATATTACTATCATTTTCCCACATTTTTCCCTCCATCTTTCTTATTTAATCTTGTAAAACTGAATTCTTCCAGGAGAGTTTACTTTAGTTTAGTTTTATATGGATACACACACACACACACACACACACACACACACACACATACAGAGGGCTACAGATAGTGCGGGAACTCTGGATAAGTATAAGACCCTTTAGCTCAGAGAGAACCTATTGACAATTTCTGGTTTGGTTCCTCATCTCCCCTAAGGCCTCTCAGCTTTCAAGAGAAGTCAGGGGGCTGTGACCATCTGTGTGGTGATTAATGCAGAGTGATACCAAGTGATACCAAGATACATACAATAGCAAATTGTTTACGTGGTTCCCCATGCACAGTATGTAGTTAGTGATGTGCAGTGCCATAGTTATATAAGGGTATTAGGGTATATGGGGTTGAGAGAATCTGGATAAATGGACTCCATGTTTGACCATCCATGGGAGTCCCTCCTCTTCACTCTCCTTCTACAACTAAGGACTCAGGCTGGTATTGAGATCCTACAGAGAGCTATTCTGGACACAACATTTTTCATCCAACATGGGGCCCTTGGAAAGCAGAGCACAAAACAGCTTGACTGATGTGATCAGCAAGTTTGGTTGAAAAGTCTCTGTGACCTAGGAATAGGGAAAGTATAAAAACAGGGAAGCGAAGATTCAGTAATGATTAATCTAGTAATTTTCGTTATTCAGCCAAAATGAGAAAAGTGCTAACAAAAGTCTCCTTCCCAAAGGAACTATGAAGCATGCTTAGTTAGGTTAATAGAGAAGCAAGGTTTGTTGGTAACTGAGAAGCAGATCAATGAGTTCCCAGATGTTGTGGAGGAGATGTTGGAGCCAAGATGTGGAAGGTAGTGGGAGAACAACTAACTGAATACAATGGAATAAAACTGGCTTTAAGAAATCCCACATATATTTAAAATAAAGCTTTTAGCATTTGGTATTAAAAAAGGAAGTATGAGAGAAAAACAAGCAGAGGACTGGTGCTTCTTTGGGTTATAGATATTAAAGAGATTGTTTCTATCCTATCCTGTTGATAAGAAGAATATGAAAAGATTTGCCTTTTCAGTGCCTAGCATTAATTTAGCTAAGCCTTATAAAAGATTTTAATGGACAGGTTTGCCACAGGGAATAAAAAATAGCCTTACCATGTATCAAATGTATGTGGCTGATGCTCTTGCTCCAGTAAGAAAAATATTTCCAAAAGTTATATTATTAAATTATGATATTTTGGGGTGTATACTTGAGGAACAAATGTCAGAAACATGCCTACAAAAGACCATAGAAACATTAAGGAACTACCAATTGTATATAACCTCAGAAAAAATTCAAGGGCACACTTCTTTTCAACATTTAGGATATGAAATTTACCCAAAGGTACTTAAGGTACAAAACCTTTTATTAAAAATAGAGAAGTTGTCCAACTTAAATGACTTTCAGAAATAGATAAGAGATACCCAATGCATGTGTTCAGTGTTAGGCTTAACTACTTATTAATTACAACCATTATATATCATTTTAAGAGGAGATACTGCTTTAGACTCACCATACCAGCTTACAAAAGAAGCCCATGAGGCTTTGAGAGAAGTTGAACTGGCTTTATTCAATGTGGCTGAAAGACTCACTCAAAAAGTCTTGGGAATATAAAATTTTGCTACAAAAGAGGCACCTACAGCAGTCCTTCATCAATGACACAATGTGATAAAGTGGGTGAACCACCCAGCACAACCAGAACAAAATCTTACTCCTTACCCAGGGCTTATGGCTAGAATCTTATTAAAGGCTATTAAGCAAATAATACAACTATCTGGGATAAGATATGACAAGATATATATTTTCTATATGAATGCACAAATTAATGTGTGCTGTGAAATCATTCCACAGTGGTAAATTGGCCACAGCTCCAATTTTTTATTTATTTATTTAATACCCTTTTATTTACAGGTTATATGTATGGGTAACTTTACAGCATTAACAATTGCCAAATCCCTTGTTCCAATTTTTCCCCTCCTTCCCCTCCCCCCTCCCCCAGATGGCAGGATCTCTCCAGTAGATGTTAAATATATTAAAATATAAATTAGATACACAATAAGTATACATGACCTAACCGTTATTTTGCTGTACAAAAAGAATCAGACTCTGAAATATTGTACAATTAACCTGTGAAGGAAATCAAAAATTCAGGTGGGCAAAAATATAGGGATTGGGAATTCAATTTAATGGTTTTTAGTCTTCTCCCAGAATTCTTTCTCTGGGCGTAGCTGGTTCAGTTCATTACTGCCCCTTTGGAACTGATTTTGTTGATCATTGCTGAAGATGGCCAAGTTCATCAGAATTGGTCATCATATAGTATTTTTGTTGAAGTATATAATGATCTCTTGGCCCTGCTCGTTTCACTCAGCATCAGTTCGTGTAAGTCCTCCAGGCCTTTCTGAAATCATCCTGTTGGTCATTTCTTACAGAACAATAATATTCCATAATATTCATATACCAAAATTTATTCAGCCATTCTCCAATTGATGGGCATCCACTCAGTTTCCAGTTTCTGGCCACTACAAAGAGGGCTGCCACAAACATCTGTGCACATACAGGTCCCTTTCCCTTCTTTATGATCTCTTTGGGATATAAGCCCAGTAGTAACACTGCTGGATCAAAGGGTATGCACAGTTTGATAACTTTTTGCACAGCTCCAAATTTTACACCTGGGCCCCCTTAAAGATAACTCAACTATCACATAATTGGCCATGAAATCCTTTATACTATTAATTTTTTTGGTTTTTGATGAAGATGCACTGGCTCCAGCAGACAGGTGTCATAAACCGTTGGAAGGACAGTGTCAGTATGAGCAGTTCCACTATCTTTAGATAATTGCTAGTTGATGTGGAGAGATTCAGAAAGTGGTGAATGGAAGGGGCCATATAGGTTAACTGCTTGGGGGAGAGGGTTTGCTTGTATCTCTACAGATGCAGAAGGAATTAGATGGGTGCCGATGAGCCATCTCTGCCATCTCTAATAGACAGGAAAAAATAATGATGATTGTTGGAGGGGATGTGGGAAAACTGGGACATTGATGCATTGTTGGTAGAGTTGTGAATGAATCCAACCATTCTGGAGAGTAATTTGGAACTATGCTCAAAAAGTTATCAAACTGTGCATACCCTTTGATCCAGCAGTGTTACTACTGGGCTTATATCCCAAAGAGATCATAAAGAAGGGAAAGGGACCTGTATGTGCACGAATGTTTGTGGCAACCCTCTTTGTAGTGGCCAGAAACTGGAAACTGAGTGGATGCCCATCAATTGGAGAATGGCTGAACAAATTTTGGTATATGAATATTATGGAATATTATTGTTCTCTAAGAAATGACCAGCAGGATGATTTCAGAAAGGCCTGGAGAGACTTACATTAACTGATGCTGAGTGAAACAAGCAGGGCCAGGAGATCATTGTATACTTCAACAACAATACTATATGATGATCAATTCTGATGGACCTGAGAGGATATTCATATTTATTAATACCACATGTTGGTAAAAATACATAGAACATGAGCTGTTGATAATATGTTATACATAACAGAAACAGAAATCCTAAAAAAAAGTTTTTAAAAGACTATAGTTCAGTTATTTAAAAAAAAAAAACTTTCTATCTGAATGGATATTTATGATATGCTAAATTCTGAGTAGGGTATATTGTTAAATAATAGACCTAATAAATATATGAAAAGGAATTATGAGAAAATTAAACACAAAGAATGTCTGGAATGGAATTAAAGATACTTTTGGATGAACATTGTCAGAATGTACATTGGCAATATAAGAGACAATTGATGAATTAAATAGGCTCCTTTAAAACAAAACAACAAAACAATTAACAAATAAGCAAAGCCAAAATAATCTCAAAAATTAGGGGAAGTTATATATAAAGACATTAAATTAAAATAAAAGTGATTTTTTTGAAATTATAGGTAAAATTAAAAATATTTACCTCATGATAAAGGAAAAAACAAACCAGGAAACTACATTATATATAATTTTAACAATGAACAAGACAAGATACCATATAAAAAGATAGTGTTAACACTAATTACTGAGGTTTATTAGATATAAATTACAAATAAATATTTTTTTAAATTAACAGATCATGAAATAGAAATTTAAAAAAGATGAAATCACACAAAAGAGAATACATGACAATGTAAAAAGAAGTCACTTGTCCAAATGGATTTACTTGTAAATTCTATCTAACATTTATAGAGGTTATTAAATATAACTTCTTAAATTATTCTCAAATATTAAGAGAAAAAATTCTACCAAATTGTTTTTGGAAAGTAGATATTATATTAACATTTAAAGGAGGGAGGAAAAAATTAAAGAAAAAATGAAAACTAATAATATTCATAAAAATTGATGCAAAAATGTCAAATAAAATCCTAGTAAAATGAATATAGCAATATAGCATCTTACTTCACATTAAGTTAAAATCAAGTTAAAACCATTGTACAGTATGACAAAGGTGAATTTAGTTCAGGCTAAGATTCTTGGTAGTTCAGCATTATTAAAACAATTCATACAATTTATCGTATTAAAAATTCTTCAAGTCATTAGATTTTTCAATAGATATTGAAACATGTATTACATGAAATGTAATGTAATACATGTAATACATAAAAATTACAATTTTCAATCTAAAACATTATAAAGCAAAGAAATAGTGTGGGGTATTTCCCTATTATTGTTTTACATAGTTCTACAAATGCTAATGAGAGTAAAAATAAAGTGAAAGAAAATAAATATATGAATATTTGCAAACAACATGTTGATGTAAGAAATTTTCAGAAAATCTGTAAACTAATTAAAATGTTTAACAGTTTCAGTAACATATCAATATTAATATAAATCCACAAAAATTACTGACATTTCTACTTAAGTATCAGAAAAAAAACTATTACCGTAATTGATCATATCAATAACAAAATCAAAATAAATTATGTGATAACATTAATAGATGCAGAAAAAGGTTTTGAAAAAAAATATAGCATCCACTGCTACTTAAAATATTAGACAATACAGGGACAAAGTTAACTTTCCTTAAAATAAAAAGCAGTATCTCTCTAAACCAACAATAAACATTATTTGTAATGGAGAAAAGGTAGATGCATTCTCTTTTTTTTTTTTTTTTTTTTTTATATAATAGCCTTTTATTTACAGGATATATACATGGGTAACTTTACAGCATTAACAATTGCCAAACCTCTTGTTCCAATTTTACCTCTTACCCCACCCCTCCCTAAATGGCAGGATGACCAGTAGATGTTAAATATATTAAAATATAACTTAGATACATAATAAGTATACATGACCAAAACATTATTTTGCTGTACAAAAAGAATCAGACTCTGAATTATTGTACAATTAGCTTGTGAAGGAAATCAAAAAATGCAGGTGTGCATAAATATAGGGATTGGAATTCAATGTAATGGTTTTTAGTCATCTCCCAGAGTTCTTTTTCTGGGTATAGCTAGTTCAGTTCATTACTGCTCCATTAGAAATGATTTGGTTGATCTCGTTGCTGAGGATGGCCTGATCCATCAGAACTGGTCATCATCTAGTATTGTTGTTGAAGTATATAATGATCTCCTGGTCCTGCTCATTTCACTCAGCATCAGTTCGTGTAAGTCTCTCCAGGCCTTTCTGAAATCATCCTGTTGGTCATTTCTTACAGAACAGTAATATTCCATAATTTTCATATACCACAATTTATTCAGCCATTCTCCAACTGATGGACATCCATTCAGTTTCCAGTTTCTAGCCACTACAAAAAGGGCTGCCACAAACATTCGTGCACCTACAGGTCCCTTTCCCTTCTTTATAATCTCTTTGGGATATAATCCCAGTAGTAACACTGCTGGATCAAAGGGTATGCACAGTTTGATAACTTTTTGAGCATAGTTCCAAACTACTCTCCAAAATGGTAGGATTCGTTCACAACTCCACCAACAATGAATCAATGTCCCAGTTTTCCCACATCCCCTCCAACAATCATCATTATTTTTTCCTGTCATCTTAGCCAATCTGACAGGTGTGTAGTGGTATCTTAGAGTTGTCTTAATTTGCATTTCTCTGATTAATAATGACTTGGAGCATCTTTCATATGACTAGAAATAGTTTCAATTTCTTCATCTGAGAATTGTTTGTTCATATCCTTTGACCATTTATCAATTGGAGAATGGCTTGATTTTTTATAAATTAGAGTTAATTCTCTATATATTTTGGAAATGAGGCCTTTATCAGAACCTTTGACTGTAAAATATTTTCCCAGTTTATTGATTCCCTTCTAATCTTGTCTGCATTAGTTTTGTTTGTACAAAAACTTTTCAGTTTGGTATAATCGAAATTTTCTATTTTGTGATCAGTAATGATCTCTAGTTCTGCTTTGGTCATAAAGACCTTCCCCTTCCACAGGTCTGAGAGGTAAACTATCCTATGTTCCTCTAATTTATTAATAATTTCATTCTTTATGCCTAGGTCATGAACCCATTTTGACCTTATCTTGGTATACGGCGTTAAGTATGGATCAATGCCTAGTTTCTGCCATATTAGTTTCCAATTTTCCCAGCAATTTTTATCAAACAGTAAGTTCTTATCCCAAAAGCTGGGATCTTTGGGTTTGTCAAAGACTAGGTTGCTATATTTGTTGACTGTTTTATCCCTTGAACCCAGTCTATTCCACTGATCAACTAATCTATTCCTTAGCCAATACCAAATAGTTTTGGTAACTGCTGCTCAATAATATAATTTTAGATCTGGTACAGCTAAGCCACCATCATTTGATTTTTTTTTTCATTAATTCCCTTGAAATTCTTGACCTTTTGTTTTTCCATATGAACTTTGTTGTTATTTTTTCTAGGTCATTAAAATAGTTTTTAGGGAGTCTGATTGGTATAGCGCTAAATAAATAGATTAGTTTAGGTAATATTGTCATCTTTATTATATTTGCTCGCCCTATCCAAGAGCATTTAATATTTTTCCAATTGGTTAGATCAGACTTAATTTGTGTGAAAAGTGGTCTGTAATTTTGCTAATAAAGTTTCTGATTTTCCCTTGGCAGATAGATTCCTGAATATTTTATATTATCAGTAGTTACGTTAAATGGAATTTCTCTTTGTAACTCTGACTGTTGGATTTTGTTAGTGATATATAAGAATGCTGATGACTTATGTGGGTTTATTTTATAACCAGCAACTTTGCTAAAGTTGTGGACTATTTCTAATAACTTTTTAGCAGAATCTCTGGGATTCTCTAAGTATACCATCATGTCATCGGCAAAGAGTGATAATTTGGCTTCCTCATTGCCTATTCTTATTCCTTTAATCTCTTACTCAGCTCTTATTGCTATAGCTAGCGTTTCTAATACAATATTAAATAGTAACAGTGATACTGGGCAACCTTGTTTCACTCCAGATCTTATTGGGAATGGTTGCAGTTTGTCTCCATTACATATGATGCTTACTGATGGTTTTAAATAGATGCTGCTGATTATTTTAAGGAAAAGTCCATTTATTCCTATACTCTCAAGTGTTTTTAATAGGAATGGATGTTGGATTTTATCAAATGCTTTTTCTGTATCTATTGAGATGACCATATGGTTTTTGTTAATTTGGTTATTAACATGGCCAATTATATTGATAGTTTTCCTAATATGGAACCAGCCCTGCATTCCTGGTATAAATCCTACTTGATCATAGTGTATTATCTTGGAGATGATTTTCTGTAGTCTTTTTGCTAATATCTTATTTAAGATTTTAGCATCAATATTCATTAGGGAGATTGGTCTATAATTTTCTTTCTCTGTTTTCAGCCTACCTGGTTTAGGTATCAGTACCATGTCTGTGTCATAGAAGGAATTTGGTAGGACTCCTTCATTCCCTATTTTATCAAATAATTTATATAGCATTGGGGCCAATTGTTCTTTAAATGTTTGGTAAAATTCACATGTAAATCCATCTGGTCCTGGGGTTTTTTTCTTAGGGAGTTGTTTAATTGCCTGTTCTATTTCTTTTTCTGAAATGGGACTATTCAAGCAATTTACTTCTTCCTCTGTTAGTCTGGGAAGTCTGTATTTTTGGAGGTAGTCATCCATTTCACTTAGGTTATCCAATTTATTGGCATAAAGTTGAGCAAAATAACTCCTTATTATTTCTCTAATTTCCTCTTCATTGGTGGAAAGTTCTCCCTTTTCATTTTTAAGACTACTAATTTCATTTTCCTCCCTCCTTTTTCTAATCAGATTTACCAAAGGCTTATCTATTTTATTGGCTTTTTCATAGAACCAACTCTTAGTTTTATTAATTAGTTCAATAGTTTTTTTACTTTCAATATTTTAGTTTCTCCTTTTAATTTTAGAATTTCCAATTTAGTATTTTATTGGGGGTTTTTAATTTGGCCTTTTTTTAGTTTTTTTTTTTTTTTTTGTTTTTTTTTTTTTGTTGCAAGCCCAATTCATTAATCTTTTGTTTCTCTGTTTTATTCAAGTAAGCCTCTAAGGATATAAAATTCCCTCTTATTACCGCTTTGGCTGCATCCCACAAATTTTGGTATGATGTCTCATCATTGTCATTATCTTGAGTGAAATTATTAATTGTATCTATAATTTGCTGCTTCACCCAATCATTTTTAAGATGAGATTGTTTAGTTTCAATTACTTTTTGGTCTAGTTACCCCTAAATTTTTTGTTGAATGTGTTTTATTGCATCATGATCTGAAAGAAAGCATTTACTATTTCTGCTTTCTTGCATTTAATTTAGGTCTTTATGTCCTAATATATGGTCAATTTTTGAATAGGTTCCATGAACTGCTGAGAAGAAAGTATATTCCTTCTATCTCCATTCAATTTTCTCCAAAGATCCAACTACACTAATTTTTCTAATATTCTATTTACTTCTTTAATTTCTTTCTTATTTGTTTTGTGGTTTGATTTGTCTAATTCTGAGAGTGCAAGGTTGAGATCTCCTACTATTACAGTTTTGTTGTCTTTTTTCTTGCAACTCTCTTAACTTCTCCTTTAGGAAGCTGAGGTGCCATACCACTTGGTGCATATATTTTAATATTGATATTGCTTCGTTGTTTATGCTACCTTTAGCAGGATGTGTTACCTTCCTTATCTCTTTTAATTAGATCAATTTTTACTTTTGCTTGATCTGAGATAGGATGGCTACCCTCTTTTTGACTTCACCTGAAGCATAATAGATTTTGCTCAGCCTTTTACTTTTACTCTATATGTATCCCCTCTTTAAATGTGTTTCTTGTAAACAACTATTGTAGGGTTCTGACTTTTGATCAGTCTGCTATCTGCCTCCTCTTTATGGGGAGTTTATCCCATTTACATTTATGGTTAGAATTACTAAATCTGTATTTCCTGCCATCCTAATAACCCCAGATTGTGCTTTACTTATTCTTGCCTCCCTCACCCTCTTTCCCTTTTAAACTTATGTCCCTCTTTGTATCTGATCTTATCCTCTTTATAATCCCTCCCTCCCCCTTTGAGTCTTTCCCCTTCCTTCCTTATTACTCTTTTTCTTTTCCTTTCCTCTCCCTGTTTTTAATGAGGCGAGAGAGAATTTTCTCTAAAACAAATGTCAATTATTTTTCTTTGAGCAACTCTGATGAGAGTAAGATTCACAATGTTCCTCCCCTCTAAATTCCCTCAGATATGATAAGTTTCTTAGCCTCTTTGTGGGATGTGGTTTTCCCTCTTTTATCCCTCCTTCCCACCTTGTTCTGCCATCATCCCTTTTCATATCTACTTCCCTTTTTATGTTATATCAGTACAATCAAATTATACATGTATTCTTTTTGTATATCCACAACGAAATACAATTCTCAAGAGTTATTTTTACCTTTTCTGCATCTCTTGAGTTCTATTCTTGGAGATCAAATTTTTGTTTAGTTCTGGTTTTTTTCTTCAGAAACAAATGGAATTCATTTGTTTCATTAAATTCCATCTTCTTCCTGGAAGAAATGCTCCACTTAGCTGGGTAGTTTATTCTTGGCTGCATCTCAAGTTCTTGTGCCTTTCGGAATATCATATTCAGGCCTTCTTTCCTTTAATGTAGAGGCACCAGATCTTGGGTGATCCTTATTGTGGCACCTCGGTATTTAAATGTTTTTTTGGCTGCTTGTAAATTTTTTCCTTAATCTGATAGTTCTGAAATTTTGCCAAATATTCCTTGGGTTTTTTATTTTAGGGTTTCTTTCAGAAGGTGTTCGATGATTCTTTCAATGCCTTTATTTTACCTTCTGATTCTATTACATCTGGGCAGTTCTCTTTGATGATTTCTTGTAAAATAGTATCTAGGCTCTTTTTTTCATCATAGTTTTCAGAAAGTCCAATAATCCTCACATTATTCTCCTAGATCTATTTTCCAAGTCTGTCGTTTTTGCAAGTAGAAAATTCGTGGTTTTTCCAGTTTGTCATTTTTTGTTTTGCTTGACTGATTCTTGCTGTCTCAATGAATCATTAGTTTCAATTTGTTCAGTTCTAATTTTTAAAGAATTATTTTCTTCAATAGCTTTTTTACTTCTTTCTGTATATGTCAATTGAGTTTTGAATGTATTGTTTTGGTCTGTGGAATTTTTTTCCATTTCACTAATTTTTTTAGTGAATTATTTTTCTTTTCAATTCACAGATCCTACTTTCTTGCGTGTTCTTTGTCTTTTCAATTCACGGATCCTACTTTCTTGGAGTTCTTTGTCTTTTCCAATTCACAAATCCTACTTTCTAGTGAATTCTTTATTTTTCAATTCACAATTCTTACTTTCCTGAGATTTTTTATTTTTTTCCAATTCACCAATTTTGTTTCCTGCACTTCCTGGGAATTTTTAACTTTTCAATTCGTATTTCAGGAAGTTGTTGCTCTCTTGTAAGGCTTTTCTTTCCTTTCCCCATTTATCTTCTAACTCTCTTTTGAGACTTTTAATGGTCTCTTCTATGAGAGCATTATGTAAAGCAGGACAGTCTGATGCATTTTTGCTGTTTGAGGTCTCTTCAGGTTTGCTGACCTGCTCTTTTTCTGCATAGAAGCTGTCGATTGTTCTTTTCATCTTTTTATTCATGTTTTAAAGCCTTTAGGGTAGGTCTCCTAGGCAAGGGGTTTACCAGCTTCCTCTGCAGAGCAGGGAAAGATGTAAACCGATTTCCGGCTCCGAGGTATGGGAGTGCTCTGGGTGAGAGTTTTCCTTCCCCAACAGGAAGTGGATTCAGCATGGCTGAGCTATCAAACTGCTTAGTAGGGCTGAGTGGATTATCGATTGCCCTTGGCTAGAGACTAAGTGGTGAAAGTGTCACCGCCCAGGCCGGAGCCTCTTGTGGGACTGTGAGTATTAGCAGCTGACTGCAGAACGCAGACAGCCACAAACTCTGCCCAGTGTCTCTGCCTGATGCAAATCGGCCCTGGAAAAGCTCTATGGCCCCAAGCCGAGCTCCCCACTGCGCAGATTGGAGGCTAACCTGGGCTGCGTCCTTCTGCTGTCCAGGATCACAACTGCCCCAAGGAAAAGCCCGTACTGCGGGTTGGGGCTGCGCTCTTGTGCTGAGATCTGTGCCTTCACCCTCGGTTTGAGACTCTCCTCGGAACCTAATTTCTCTCCCAGTCTGCGCCAATCTCCCCCCTGGCCCCAGAACCAACCTTTTTTGGCGAGACTGCAGATTTTCTTTGGCCGGTGAGTTGTTCTACTTCTTATCTTTACGAATTGTAGCAGTCAAGACTATTTTTGAGGCTCGATATAATATTGATAAAGAGGGTAAGAGAAGAGCTTAGAAAGTCGCGTGTGTCTTCTCCGCCATCTTGGCTCCGCCCCCCTAGATGCATTCTCAATAAAATCAGTGGTGAAACTAGGATGACATATGACATTGTTATTCAACATTGTAGTGGAAATTTTGGCTTAACCATAAAGAAAGAAAAAGAAATTAAAAGAATTAGAATAGCAATGAAAAAATAAAACTATCACTCTTTGCAGATGATATGATATATATAGAGAATCTTAGAAAATTATCCACAAACCTACTGGAAAAAATTCACAACTTTAGCAAAATTGCAAAATATAAAATAAATCCAAACAAATCACCAGCATTTCTATATATTACTGACGTCAGCAAGAGATAGAAAGAGAAAATCCATTACAAATAACTATAGCGAAAATGAAATATTAATGTCTACCTTCCAAGAAAATCCAAGAACTATATGTACACAATTACAAAACACTTCTCACATGAAGTCAGAGCTAAACAATTCGAAAAATATGGGTGGGCCAAGATAATATAATAAAAATGACAATTCTGCCTAAGTTGGTCTCCTTGTTCAGTGCTATACAAATCAAACTGCCAAAATATTTTATAGAAATAAAAAAATAATAACAAAATTCATTTGGAAGAACAAAAAGTCAAGATTATCAAGGGAATTAATTTTAAAAAATGCAAAAGACAGTGGCTTAGTGGTAACAAACTTAAAACTATATTATAAAGCAACTACTCACAATTATATACTCACATATAGATACATGAAATTATGTAATTGTCAAGAATACTGAATTAACCTTAAATTATAATAATTCAATTCAGCTATACTGAAAAAAATCAATACCTAATATTTATATTACATTTACTACTTTACAACTATTTTCTCTTTTTATCCTTACAGCAAGTCTGGGAGGTAAGTGCTATTATTAACCCATTTTACAAAGGAAAAACAAATTAACAAACAAGGCAGACTAAGCTTAAATTAATTACTACACAACCAGTAAGTATTTGAGCCCATATTTGAACTCAGGTTTCCCTGACTCCAGATTCAGTGTTTTGTCTACTATGACACCTACCTGAATGAATTAAGATAAAATGTTGAAGAGAGAAGAGGCTTGGAATGACAGAAAGCAGACAATTTGTGTTTATATTCTATCTTTGACACATTTTGGCTTTGTGATATTGGTCAAGTCATTTGCCCTCTCAGCTGTCTCCCAGTATGTTACAGAAAATCTACTATTAAAGCAGTAGTTTCCACATTTTATATTTCACCACATGAATGAAATCACATCTAGACTCAGTCCCTCTACCCTAATGTTGAAGACACCAAAATTCTCTAGAAGTTAAAGTAAGTCTTATTTCTTGTTCCTTGATATGAAGCATATAAACTCAATATGAATTGATTATATAACATGAGGCCCAGAAATGATAATACAATTGCCGTTACCTTTATTGTCCAAAGTGAGAGAACTGAAAAAGAGGTACTATTAATGCTTAGAATCTAGGGCTTTAAGATTTATTATCACTTCATTCAAGCCTATATTATTTGGTTCTTTTTATATCTTCATTGTTTAAAAATTTATCTTCAGTTCACTTTTCCTCTTACAGCCTTAATTCGTTTTTATTCTTTCTATTTCCTAAAACACCCTCTGATACTAAAGATTTAAAAGGATATGGAGTAAATAAGTGCTTGAGAATAATAGAAGAACAATATGAGTGGACTGGTATGTATCTTTTTTTTTTTTTTTTTTTAAGAAAAAAAGGGATTAGTGCTATTATTCGTTATGTAGTTAATTGTTTTATTTTCTCTAAGGAGACATGTTAAATAAGACTGATTTTAAAAGGAATGCTATATGAAATAGAGGTGGAAAATATGAACACTAGTGGTCTTTATAGTGTTTATGAAAATTTAAATAGGCTTTATTTCTTGTCTTATTTCTGCCAAATTAAACTTAGCCAATAATGCAATGAAAACTTTAATCATTCTTAATGGCATTCTATCTAGCAACAATTAGGTATTTCCTCATTGGTTTTATTTTACTTCCCCCTGGTCAAATCAATTTCTTTCTAGCTAGTCACTATCAAAATGACATGTTCAATTACAGAATTACTGCTCAAACTAGACAACCGTCATGCCTTTACCTTACAGGGATCTGTTTATCAAAGCACAATAGTAGAAACTGACAATGAGGTCCAGGGAGAGAGATACCTTCTCAATCATGCAATGATTTTCTTTATCCATTAAAGTTTCTTTTCCCTCACTGAAAAAAAGATTTAAGCCATTCATTGTGGGGGAGAAAGCTATTTTTATTGTTTTTAGTGGGTATTTCTTCCAACTTGAGAAGTTCTATGCCACTTCCAAAGATATTATTAAAAGAGGCAGAGACAAATCAGATTCAAACTCTATTCTCACAGCCAAAGCTTCTGCAATTGAAAATGTCTGTGTGACAAAAGAAACTGCCTTATAAGAACAAACTACCCTGGATGCAAAGGTTTAGACATTTCATTGCAATTCTATGGCTCACCTGTAGATCTTTTGTGCCTATCACACATGTATCAGATAGAGACAGTGATATTAGATGGAAAGCAATTGGCATATATGTAATAATCAAGCACCCATTGTTATTTTAACATCTCTTGGTTGAGTATTTGTGAAACCTTGATACTAGGTTGATATAGGATTGGATATCATGAATTTCAAACAGTGCTGTAATGAGCAGAATTCCTAGTTTGAACAAGGGAGGATAAAGCAACATAGATATCAATGCATCATACATCACTGTCGAAAATTTGCAAAATCCTGGAAATCAGATACTAGTTCTATATGTGACTGCCTCTGTTCTCAAGCCACACCCTGCCTTCAATGACAATATAGCACCTTCTTTTCCTATTTATCCTGTAAATTTCTAATCAAATATCAGGACTTGTCATATGTGGTTTTAAAGAGATAAAGAAGGAATAATTAAAGCAGCTAGGTAGAGCAGTGGAGAGAACACAGGGACCTGAAGTTAGAAAAATATGAGCTCATATTTGGCCTCAGAAACTAACTCAGTGACCCTGTTAAAAATACTTAATTCTGTTTCCCAAAAGAGATCATGAAGTTAGACATGACTAAGCAAAAGAAAGGCAGAATAATATTGAAATCACTATTTGTTAATGACTTTGTTCATATTGCTTCTTTTCTTGCTCACAATTACCTTTAAGGGGATGCATTTTGCATTAGTCAGTAGTATTGTGAGCTCTCAAATGAAAGACTGTAAGGGAACCAGACAATGGATTAGAGAGATAACAGGATACCCTTGTGCTGGAATTGCTTGAAGGAGTATAAGTTGTTAGGCAATTCCATTGGATAAATCACATTCTAAGTCATAGTTCAAAGACAGAGAGAAGCACTTTTGGTCAAAAGGAAAAGGGAGTCCTGTGGAAAAAATATCAATACCATAATATTGCCAAGGGATCAGGGACCTTAAGGAGCAGTATCATTTCTGGTCTCAAAGAATGAAAAACCCTGTAAAGCATTATCAATGAAAATCCTAAAGATTGGGAAACCTCCCTGGGTAAGTAAGGGAGCACAGTAAAAACCAAGAGAGCAGAGAGACTGAGACAGAGACAGAGACATAGAGACAGAACCAAAGACAGAAAGACAGAGAATAAGCAGAAGAAAATGGGATAAAAAAATGCATGAGGGTTCTTTAAAAACACGATGGAAACAGAAGTATGTACATAAAAACAAAATATGGCTAAAGTACATGATGATGTTTGAACTAAAGTTAAAAAACAGCATAGGTAGCAATCATAAATTGAGACAAATTAAAAAAAAAATTAAAGACACCAAACAAATAAGCAATCAAAACCATAAGCCGAACTAAAAGAGATAAACTTATAGGAACCATAAAAGACAAATTAATAATAAAATAAATTATAGTTTCATAAGATATAATTGTATCAAAATTCTGATTAAATGAACTCAGGAACAAGAAATGGTGAAATTATACTGGCGAGGAACATTGACTCATCTCTCAGAGCTAGATATCAACAAAATCATTAAGACCAAAAATCAAAGGGATGCATAGAATTTTAGGAAACTAAATATGATAAACCTTTGCAGAAAACTGAAAGGTAAAAACAAAGTGTATATTGTTTTTGAACTGTACTTGACAGTTTCTCAAAACTGACCATGTATTCTAAACATAAAAACCTCACAACTAAATATGGCAGAAAAAAAACAGAAATATAAAAAGCAACATTTTTAGACAACAATGTAATAATAACAACATTGTTAAAGGCCCATGGAAGCATAGACTAAAAGTTATTTGAAAATAGTCAAATTATAAAGAATGAATAGTTAAACAAAAAACAAATCATGGAAACAATAATATCATTAAATTTAATGAAAACAATGATTCAGTATTCCAAACTTTGTAGGATGTACACAATTGAATACTTAAAGGAAAATTGATACATTTAAATGTATATGAAAATAAAATATAAAAAGAACAAATCAATGAATATTACATGCAACTAAAAACCTTAGAAAACATTCTTTTAGTTTCAAAATAAAACACTAAAATAAAAATTTTGAATAACAAATAAATGCTTAATATAAGTGAATATATAGATAAAATTAGTTAAACAAAACTAAATGATACATTTAGGAAAACTGTATTTAAATAGATAAACAATTATTTAATTTGATTTAAAAAGAGAAAAAAAGAATATAACTTGTATCAAAAATAGAAAGAATGATTATATCATTAAAAACATGAAATACAAGCAGTTTTTAAGATGAATTATTCCCCCCAATTACAAGGCATTAAAAATGACAATCTAAATTGAATGGATGAATCTTTATAAAAAAACATAAATTTTTCAGGTTAATAGAAGAGGGACTAAGAAAATCATATCTAAGAAAAAGAAATTAAACAATAAATAAATATGTTCCATATGAAAAAATCCTCAAAAGCAGATTGATCAGTAAATTAATATTATGAAACTTTTACAGAATAATTAATCCCAGGGCTATATAAAATATATGAAAATATAGAATTGCTTTTTAACACAAATGTGGTTTTTGAACCTAAAACAAGGAAAAGAAAAACAGAAAAAGAAAACTAAAGTACAATTTCTTTAATTAATTGTAATTGCTTTGGTAATATTTATTTTAAAATGCTTACAGCAATATTCATTAGAGAAATTGATCTCTCATTTTCTTTCTCTATTTTCACTCTTCTTGGTTTAGGTATCAGCATGATATTTGTGTCAAAAAAGAAATTTAGTAGGGTTGGACTCACTTTTCTAAATTGTTTATATAATATTGAATGAAGTTTTCTTTACAAGTTTGGTAGAATGCACCTGTAAATTCAGCTTTCTTTTCATTAGTGTAAATTCACCTTTTTCACTTTTGATACTGATAATTTGGATTTCTTTCATTTTAAAAATTTTATTAATCTCTCCTTTAAATTTCAGAATTTGTAAATTTGTATTTAATTGGGAATATTTAATTTGTCTTTTTTTAAGCTTTTTTATTTTTTGCATGCCCAATTCATTGATTTTCTTTTTCTTTATTTTATTCATGTTCCACAATTTCCCCTTCATACTACTTTGGCTGCAATCCATGAATTTTGGTATATTGTCTCATTCTTTCATTCTTTTTGGTGAAATTATTGGTTTGTGTTTGATCCACTGATTCTTGAACATTAGATTATTAGGTACCCATTAATTTTACTTTATCTTTTAGTGGCCCTTTATTATTTTATTGCTCCCTAACCTGAAAAATGATTCATTTAATATTTCTGCATTACTGTATTTGATTCTGTTCACTAATATGTAGTTAAATTTTGTGTAGACACCATGTATTACTAAGGGGGGGGAGGTATATTCCTTTCTGTTCCCCTTCAATTTTCTCCAAAGTTCTTTTATATCTAATTTTTCCAAAATTTCATTCACCTCCTTACCTTTTTTTTATTTATTTTATGGTTAGATTTCTCTAGTTCTGAAAGGGGGAGGTTGAGGTCTCCCACTTCTATAGTTTTGCTGTCTATTTCTCCTAAAAATCATTAAACTTCTCCAAGAATCTGGATCATTAGCCAGTTGGTTAATATATGTTTAATATTTATATTACTTCATTGCCTATGATAACATTTAGTAAGATGACATTTGCATCCTTTTTTTATTAGATCTTTATTTATTGATTTAGTTTTTTGCTTTTCCTTTGTCAGGTTGCCATCCCTGCTTTTACCCTCTTCAAGCTGAAGTATAATAAACTTTGCTCAAGCTATTTACCTTTACTTTGTATGTGTCTTTCTGATTCAAATGTGTTTATTGGAAATAAAATATTGTATTTTTAAAAATTTGCACTTTGTTACCTTCTTTTATTTTTGTGGGACAGTCTAACTGATTCACATTAACAATTATGATTACTGTGTATTTTCCTTCTTCCCTCCTATTTTCCCATTTGTACTTCTCTCTCTGTCTCTCTCTGTCTCGCTCTGTCTCTCTGTCTCTCTCTCTGTCTCTGTCTCTCTCTCTCTTTTTCTCTCTCTCTCTCCACCCTATCCCTCATTACCAGTGTTTTATTTTTGATCACTGTCTCACTGAGTTTGCTCTCCTTTTCACAACACCAAGGTCCGTTCTTTTCCCCTTTCACCTCTTATTTCTTTATAAGATAAGATTAATTTCTATACACAATTAAATGTTATGGGTTTCCCTTTATGAGCAAAATCCAATGAAAATAAGGTTCAAACAATGCTTATCACTTCCTCTCTTTTCCATCTAACATAATGGGCCTTTCATGCTTCTTCATGATATATATTTTACCTCATCCATTCTCGCTTTTCTTTTCTTTTCTATAATAATACTTTTTATTCAGCCATTAAAAATCTTTTCTTAAAATCATGATATAAAAATCAACTTTTATCTATACCCTCTCTTTAAGTATAATCATTCAAATTGCTCTAATTTAGATACTGTTCTTTTTTACTTTATTAAAGCTTTTTATTTACAAAACATATGCATGGGTGATTTTTCAACACTTATCCTTGCAAAACTTCCTGTTCCAAATTTTTCCCTCCTTCTCCCTACCCCCTTCCCTAGATGGCAGGCAGTCCAATACATATTAAATATATTGAAATATCTATTAAATCCAATATATGTATGCATATTTATACAGTAATCTTACTGCACAGAAAAATTGGATCAAAAAAGGAAAAAAAAATTGAGAAAGAAAACAAAATGCAAGCAAAAATCAACTGAAAGAGTGAAAATGCTATGTTGTGGTCCACACTCAGTTCCCACAATCCTCTCTCAGGCTATATAGGCTCTAATCATCACTGAACAATTGGAAGTGGTTTGAATCATTAAATACAGTTCTTAAGAATTACAAGTGCCATTTCCCATGTAGGGCTATACACAATTTAAGATTATTGAATGATGAGTTCTTTTTAAAACATTATGGTTTAAAGATTAGAAGCAAAGCAATAAACTGGGGGAAATTTACATTCAAGGATTGCGACAAGAGAATTGACTCAAATTTGTAAGAATTCAAGCCATTTTCCAATTGATAAATTGTCAAAGAATATAAACAGATAGTTTTCAGAGGAAGAAAATTTTAAAATAATTCTAATCATATGAAAAGATTCTCTAAATCACTATTGATCAGAGAAATGCAAATTAAGACAACTCCACTACACACCATTCAGTTTGGCTAAGATGACAGGAAAAGATAATGATGAATGTTAGAGGGGATGTGGGAAAACTGGGGCACTGATACATCATTGATGTAGTTGTGAACTGATTCAACCATTTTAGAAAGAATTTTATTCTGCCCAAAGGGCTATTAAATGGTGTCTACCCTTTGTTCCAGCAATGTTTTCACTAGACTTGTATCCCAAAGAGATCATAAAGTAGAGAAAGGACCTGCATGTGCAAAAATGCTTGCAGCAGCCCTTTTTGTAGTAGCAAGAAACTGAAAATGGAGTAAATTTCTATCAGTTGGAGAATGGCTGAATAAGTTACAGTATATGAATGTTATGAGATATTATTGTTCTATAAGAAATGATCAGCAATATTTCGGAGAGGGCTAGAGAGACATGAACTGATGCTAAATAGAATGAGGAGGACTAGGAGATTATTATACATGATAACAGCAAGATTATATGTTGATCAATTCTGATAGATGGGGATCTCTTAAACAATGAGATAATTGAGGCCAGTTTCATGGACTTGTGATGAAGAGACCCATCTGCACCCAGAGAAAGGACTGTGGGGACTGAGTGTGGATCACAACAAAGTATTTTCACATTTTTGTTGTTGTTTATTTGCATTTCATTTTCTTTCTCGTTTTGTTTTCCTTTTTGATCTTATTTTTTCTTATACCAAATGATATTTGTGGAAATATATATAGAAGAATTACACATGTTTAGCATATACTGGATTACTTTCTAATGGGAAAGAGTTAGGGGAAAGGGAAAAATTTTGGAACACAAAGTTTTACAAGGATGAATATTGAAAATTTTCCATGTATATGTTTTGAAAACAAAATATTTTAATAAAAAAAGACTTTCTGGTTTACTTTTTTATTCTTTTCTTGGGTCTTGTATTTGAGGCTCAAATTTTCAGTTCAGCTCTGATCTTTTTATCAGGAAATTTTTAAATTTCCCTATGTATTTGAATATTTATCTTTTCCTTGAAATATTGTATTTTTATTTGTGCATTTAATATTTGTTTTATAATTTAAATTTTAATTTAAAATAAGGGAATGAAACTAAAATTCCAAATTAAGAATATGTATATAAAGTCATGCAAAACATTTTCATAAAAGTCAAGTTGTGAAAGAACTCACAGATCTCCCATCCTAATGAAAATAAAAACCTTCATAAAAAAATTAGAGAGATTGAGAGAGAGCGAGAGAGAGAGAGAGAGAGAGAGGAAGAAAGAGAATGCTTCAATCTGTATTCAGACACAATTGGTCCCTTCTCTGGGTATAAATAGGAATTTTCACTCTAAGTCCTTCAAAGTAATTGCAAATGAATGTACTATTGAGAATAGCAGTCATTTACAGCTAGTGATTCCATTACTGTATACTTTGTATACAGTAAGTTTCACTTTTTCACTTTGCTTCAGTTCATGAAGGATTCCCAGGTTTTTTTTTTTCCTTACAGCATCCTGTTCATCACTTCCCATAGATATATGGGATATAGCCAGCAATTACATTCCATCACAAATACATATCACAATTTATTGAGACATTCCCCAATTGATGGGCATCCCTCAATTTGCAGATTTTTGCCATGAGAAGAAAGTTGCTATGAGTATTTTTTTACATCAACATCATTTTCCTTTTTGGGGGGATCTCTTTTGATATTCATGCCTACTAGTGGTGTGGTTATGTCAAAGAATATGCATGAACATATAGCCCTTTGGGCACAGATAATAGATTAGATCATTTATTAACTAGGGTATGGCTCTTATTTTTTCTTATAAATTTATCTCAATTTCCTCTGTTTGAAAAATTAAGTGTAGAGTGTGGAAACTCTGAAAAAGCATACTTGAAACAAGGATACTTATAACAAGGTGTTAACCCAGTGTGATTGATAAGATGATGTTTCTCTAGTATGCATATACTTTGTAGTTAGTATGATGATGTAATGGTTCTCTAGTTCACACATACTCAGTATGAAGTAATGATGTAATTACAATAGGGTTTTTAAGGCTAAGACAAACGGGGAAAGAGTCAGACTGGGTCAGACTGTGAAGAAGACAGATTGTGGCAGACACAGACTGTGAAGGAGACAGACTCCTTTGGACACAAATTCCTTCCTTATCCACAGATTTGAAGGTAAACTATCCTATGTTCTTCTAATTTGTTTATAATGTCACTCTTTATATCTAAATGATGAACCCATTTAGATCTTATCTTCATATTTGGTGTTCCAACTTTTCCACCAGTATTTGTCAAATGGTAAATTCTTATCCCAAAAGCCACTAGATTCTATGTTAATTGCATATTTTGTCCTGTGATACTGACTTATTCCACTGATTCCATGATTCCATATTACTATATTTCATAGCCGTTACCAAATGTTTTGGATGACTGCTGCTTTATAATATAGTTTTAGGACTAGCACAGATAGGCCACCATCATTAACACTTTTTTTCATTAATCATCCTGAATTTTTTGACCTTTTGTTTTTCCAGATGAACTTTGTTACTATTTTTTCTAGATTTGTAAAATAATTTCTAGGGAATTTGACTGGTATGGACTGAATAAGTAGATTAATTTAGGTGGTATTGTAAATTTTATTATATTCTCTCCCCCTACCAATAAACAATTGATATTTTTCTAAGAGATTAAGTCTGACTTTATTTGTGTAGAAAGTGTTTTTAGTTGTCTTTGTATAGTTCCTAACTTTCTCTTAGAAGATGAATTATCAAATATTTTATACTATCACACATACCCTATTGTAATTACATCATTACTTCATACTGAGTATGTGTGATTTTATACTACATAAAATCAGTTATTTTAAATGGAATTTCTCTTTGTATCTCTTGCTGTTGGATTTTGTTGGTGATGTATGAAAATGCTGATGATTTATGTGGATTCATTTTGTATCCCACCACTTTGCTAAAGTTGTAAATTGTTTCTAGTAGTTTTTTAGTTGATTCTCTAAAGTCCTTTAAATATATGATCATATCATCTGTGAAGAGTGATAATTTGGTTTCCTCATTACTGACTCTAATTCCTCTAATCTCTTTTTCATCTTTTATTGCCGAAGTTAGCATTTCTAATATAATATTGAATAGTAATGGTGTTAGTGAGCAATCTTGTTTCACCCCTGATCTTATTGGGAATGATTCCATTTTATCCCCATTCAATATAATGCTTACAGTGGTTTTAAATAGATGCTAATGACTATTTTAAGGAAAAGTCCATTTATTCCTATGCTCTCTAATGTTTTTTATAGAAATGACTGTTGAATTTTATCAAATGCTTTTTCTGCATCTATTGAGATGATCATATGTTTTTTTTTCTTAATTTGGTTACTGATATAGTCAATTATGCTAATAGCTTTCCTAATATTGAACAAGCCCTACATTTCTGGTACAAATCCTACTTGATCCTAGTGTATTATCCCAGAGATAATTTTCTCTAATCTCTCTGCTGATATTTTATTTAAGTTATTTGCATCAATATTCATTAGGGAGATGGGTCTATAATTTTCTTTCTCTGTTTTCATCCTACCTGGTTTAGGTATCAGTACCATGTCTGTATCATAAAAGGAATTTGATAGAACTCCTTCATTCTCTATTTTTTTCAAATAATTTATAAAGTATTGGGGTTAATTGTTCTTTAAATTGGTATTAAATATTTCTAAGTTTTTTAACTGATTCTCTATGGTTCTCTAAGTATTTCATCATATCAGCTGCAAAGAATGATAATTTAGTTTCCTCATGTGTAAAGGGCTGAAACTCTGAATAGGTGCCCTGGAATTAGACAACTGAGCATTAAGGCTAATTACCTATTGGACAATACTTTATTAGCCTATGCTTAGAAAAATAGCCCTTTTCACTATTCTGTGCTGGCTCGAGCTTTTGGTGTATACAGATAATTGTAAGAGGGATTAGGGGGTGGAGTAAAACAAGCCAGAGTCACTTTGGAGAATGAGGAGAAGGGAGATCAGTAGGTAGAGAGCGAGAGCTTGTGGAAGTTTCATCCATCTCCTTTACTTCTCCCCCTAAAGACCAAGGATTTTTGCTAATCCTGGCTCTGACTGCTCCTAAGGTCAATGGGGAGCTAAACAGACATCACACTCATGACCTACTCTAATTCTTTAATCTCTTTTTCTTTTCTTATTGTCAAAGCTAGCATATCTAATACAATTGTGAATAGTATTGGTGAGAGTGGACAGCATTGTTTCACTCCTGATTTTATTGGGGATGGTTCTAGTTTGTCCCCACTATATATGATGCTTGCTAATGGTTTGAAATAGATGCTACTGATCATTTTAAAGAAAAAGTACATTTATTCCTCTACTCTCTAGTATTTTTAATAGGAATGGGTGTTGGATTTTATCAAATGCTTTTTCTATGTCTATTGAGATGATCTTTTTTTGTTGATATAATTGATTATGCTGATAGTCTTCCTAATATTGAACCAGCCCTTCAATCCTGTTATAAATTCTACTTGGTCATAGTGTATTATTCTGGGGATTACTTTCTGTAGTCTCATTGCCAATATTTTATTTAAGATATTCATTAGGGAAATTGGTCTATAATTTTCTTTTTCTGTTTTCTGATTTAGATATCAGCACCTTATCTGTATTCATGAAAGTTATTTGGTAGGACTCCTTTTTCAATTTTTTCAAAAAGTTTGTATAGTATTGGAATTAATTGTTCTTTAAATGTTTGGCAGAATTCATGTGTAAATTCATCTGACCTTGGAGATTTTTTCCTATGAAGTTGATTAATAGCTTCTTCTATTTCTTTTTCTAAAATGGGAATATTTAAATAATTTATTTCCTCTTTTGTTAACCTGGGCAATCTTTATTTTTGTAGATATTCCTTCATTTTATTTAGATTACCAAATTTATTGACATTTAGTTGAGCTGAACAGCTCCTAATTATTGCTCTATTTCTGTTCGTTTCTGGAAAGTTCTCCTTTTTCAATTTTCAGACTAACAATTTGATTTTCTTCTTTCCTTTTTCTAATCAAATTAACTTAAGATTTATCTATTTTTGTTGTTGTTGTTGTTGTTGTTGTTGTTTTTAACAAAACCAACTCTTAGTTTTATTTATCAATTCAATAGTTGTCTTATTTTCAATTTTGTTAATCTCCCCTTTTATTTTCAGGATTTCAAATTTGGTATTTAACTGAGGATATTTATTCGTTCTTTTTCTTAACTTTTTTAATTGTAAGCCCAATTCATTGATCTTCTCTTTTCTATTTTATGCAAGTAACCTTCTAGAGACATAAAATGTCCCTTAAAACACAATTTGGCTGTATCCCACAAATTTTAGTATGTTGTCTAATTATTTTCATCCTCTTGAATGAAATTATTGATTGTGTCTATGATTTGCTTTTTCATCAATACATTCTTTAGGATTAAATTATTTAATTTCCAATTAACTTTTATTCTATTTTCTCCTGACCTTACATTCCATATGATTTTTATTGCATTGTGATCTGAAAAAAATGCATATATATTTCTGTCTTTCTGCATTTCATTTTGAGTTTACTGTGCCCTAGCACATAATCAGTTTTTGTATAAGTTCCATGAATTGCTGAAGAAAAAGTAAACTTCTTTCTGTCTCCATTCATTTTTCTCCAAAGATTTTGTTTACCTCCTTAACTTCCTTGTTATTTATTTTGTAGTTTGATTTATCTGTTTCTGAGAGAGCAATTTTAAGATCACCCACTAATATAGTTCTGCTCTCTATTTTTTTTGGATCTCTCTTAACTTCTCCTCTAGGAATTTGGATGCTATACCATAAACATGGTGCATATATGTTTAGTGTTGATATTGCTTCATAATCTATGGTACCAGATGGAAACTATGGGAACTCTTCAGCCTGGACTTCCATCTCCTACTCAGTTGCCTGAGTTTGGCCTGAGTTGGGCTTGGCCCAGAATATTTGGGATTAGTTGATAGTGATAGATTGTAATGACTTTGCAGATAATTTTGATAATGAAATAGGGGAAGAGTGATACAGAAGAAAGAGAACCTTAGGCGATAGATGGAATATGGGACCTGGGTATTGTGGTAATAAAGGTAGACTGAGGTACAGATTCTGAGCTAGATTGGTTTATTTACAGTGATGCATTGTCAATGAAGTGGATCACTCTGAAAACCTCAACAAAGCCAGTAACCCCCAAAGAAAGAGGAGATCCTCTTTAATAATATAGCATAAGAAGGGGTCTTGATAGATATGGAGAAAAAGGTGATAAACTGTAGGATTGTAAGGCAAGAACATTATGATTAATTATACTGAGAAAAGTGGTCTACCATTCAGATAGAGCAAATCACACACTTCTCTAACAATAAAGATTGTTAGTTATTTAAGGGATTACAATTAACTGACTTTCCTTGGGAGGGATTTAAAACCTCTAACCACACACAAAAAAGGAAAGGGCAGACTACATATCCTTTGGGCATGGTAATTTTGTGGGACTAAACAAATGGAAATCTATGAAGTATCCTCGGGGATACTAGCATGAAAGATCACTATCTTTCATTTAAAATAAATTAATTTTAAGCTACTTCAGTTGGATTACTGAGTTCAAATTAAACCAGATGGAGAGTTACTTGAGGTAATTACTTGAGAGAGGTTTCTTGGGAGAGTTTTCCCTGGGAGCTCGAGAGAGTTTTACTTGGAGTGGGAGAGAGCTCTTGGAACCCACAAGCTTTATCTTTGAGGCAAGAGAGATTGCATTGCATCTTCCAACTTGGTGCTGGCTGGAGGCTGAAGAAAGCAGAGGCAGAAGCCAAGGACAAAGCTGCAAGAGCTCTTAGAACCAAGTGGAAAGAGAGGCCTCTGAGCCAACCGGGCTATATTGAAAGACACAATAAAAGTTCAGATCTTTTATCAGCTGGCTGCAATTTTGGAGTAATTATTTTTTTAAAGGTTTTCTGGAAGCAGCCTTAGTCTCAGTTGAAATAAATAATTACTCCAAAATTGCAGCCAGCTGATAAAAGAGTTCAGATCTTTTATTGTGTCCTTCAATATAGCCCAGTTAGTTCAGAGATCTATCTCTCCCAAGAGCTCTTGCAGCTTTGTCCTTGCCTTCTGCCTCTGCTTTCTTCAGCCTCCAGCCAGCACCAAGTTGGAAGATACAATGAATGAATCTCTCTTTCCTCGAAGGTAGGGCTTGTAGGCTTTCTTGCAGAGTGCTCCTCTCTGACTCCTGGGAAGGCTCACAAGAAAAACTCTCTCAAGAAAACTCTTTCAAGTAATTGCCCCCAAGCTCCAAGAGCTCCCTGTATATATGTGATCTCCCAAAGGTTAACTCCACCTTCTGGAGGGAGAGGGATTCTGGGTTATCTCCCAGAGTGCTCTCTGGCCCTAAGGGAGGTGTGAATTCGGTGTTTCTTTCTAAACCCTGAACTCTCCTAAACGTGTGAACTCCATTGAGTACTTAGATACTTATGAGCATTGTTTCCATCAGTATTAGCAACTTATCACCTTGTAAGGATTCGCTCTAAGGTGTGAACCAATAAGCACTGTATCAATTCTACTGAGTTAACACCAGGATTCTGACATCACCCTTGAGTTTTCACCTTGTTTCAAGTTGAGTTGACACTAGGATTCCAACAGGTAGCCTTTAATAAAATATGGTTTCTTTCTTTATCTCTTTTAATTAGTTATTTTTTTCTTTCTTTACTTTTATTTGATCTGAGATCAGGATTACTACTCCTGATTTTTTTACTTCACCTAAAGCATAATAGATTCTCCTCCAGCCTTTTACCTTCACTCTGTATGTATCACTATGCTTTAAATATATTTCTTTTAAACAACATATTGTAGGATTCTGGTTTTTAATGCAGCTTCCATTTTATTGGAGTGTTCATCCCATTCACATTTACAGTTAAGAATAACTAATTCTGTGTTTCCTGTCATCTTATTTACTCTGTTATATTTTTCTATTTCCTTTGCCCCTTCCCTCCTCCCCAGTATTATGTTTTTGATGACCAACTTCTTCAAACAATCCTCCCTCTTTAGAGCCCCTCCTTCTTGTTTACACTTTTCCCCTAACACTGCTGTTTTCCCTGCCATTCTTTTCTATTTCCTTTCTTCTTCTTTTCCCTTTCTTTGCCCCATTTCCCTCCCACTTCCCTATAAGGTGAGACAAGTTTCTCTGTGGCACCAAATATTTCTGATCTTCTCTCTTAGAGCCAAATCTGATGATAGTAAGATTCACAAAAGTCTCATCCCTCTCTTTTCTTTCCCTCAATTATAATAATTATTTTCCTCTTTGTGAGATGTAATTTCCCTTATTTTACATCTTTTTTTCATCTTTTTCTACTTCAATCCCCTTCCCATCTCTAGTTTCTTTTTCACATTATCATAATGAAATCAAATTATACCTGCATTCTCTAAGTATACCTTTGTATACTTCTCTTGAATTCTTTGAGTGGAGATCGTTATTTTTTTTTGTTTGCTTCTGCTCTTTTCATTAGAAATAGGTGAAATTTACATATATCATTGAATGTCAATCTTCTTCCCTGAAAGATAATGCTTATTTTAGCTGAATAGCTTATTTTTGTCTGTAATTCAATTTCCTTTGCCTTTCTGAATATCAGATTCTATGGAGTTTGATTTTTTAAGGTGGAAGCTGTTAGGTCCTGAGTAATCCTAACTGTGGCTCCTCGATATTTAAATTGTTTCTTTCTGGCTGCTTGCAATATCTTTTTTTATTTTTATTTTTATTTTTAATAGCTTTTTATTTACAAGTTATATGCATGGGTAATTTTACATCATAGACAATTGCCAAACCTTTTGTTCCAATTTTTCCCCTTCTTCCCCCCACTCACTCCCCAGAGTGACCAGTACATGTTAAATATATTAAAGTATTAATTAAATACAAAATAAGTATACATGACCAAATCATTATTTTGCTATACAAAAAGAATCAGACTCTGAAATACTGTATAATTAGCCTGTGTAGGAAATCCAATATGCCAGCAGGCAAAAATATAGGGATTGGGAATTTAATGTAATGGTTCTTAGTCATCTCCCAGAGTTTTTTTGCTGAGTGTAGCTCGTTCAGTTCATTATTGCTTCATTGGAACTGATTTGGTTCATCTCATTGCTGAAGATGTCCAGGTCCATCAGAATTAATCATCATATACTAAAGAAGAGAAAGGGACCTGTATGTACCAAAATGTTTGTGACAGCCCCATTTGTAATGACTAGAAGCTGGAAAATGAATGAATGCCCATCAATTGGAGAATGGTTGAGTAAATTGTGGTATATGAATGTTATGGAATATTGTTGTTCTGTAAGAAATGACCAGCAGGATGAATACAGAGAGGATTGGCAAGACTTACATGAACTGATGCTGAGTGAAATGAGCACAAACAGGAGACCATTATATACCTCAACAATGATACTGTATGAGGATGTATTCTGATGGAAGTGGATTTCTTTGACAAAGAGAACATCTAACTCAGTTTCAATTGATCAATGATGGACAGAAGCAGCTACACCCAAAGAAAGAACACTAGGAAATGAATGTAAACTGCTTGCATTTTTGTTTTTCCTCCTGAGTTATTTATACCTTCTGAATCCAATTCTCCCTGAGCAACAAGAGAACTGTTTGGTTCTGCACACATATATTGTATCTAAGATATACTGTAACCTCTTTAACATGTATAGGACAGCTTGCCATCTGGGAGAGGGGGTGGAGGGAAGGAGGGGAACATTGGAACAGAAGTGAGTGCAAGGGATAATGTTGTAAAAAATTACCCTGGCATGGGCTCTGGCAATAAAAAGTTATTTAAAAAAAAAGAATTGATCATCATTTGGTATTGTTGTTGAAGTATATAATGATCTCCTGCCCCTGCTTGTTTCACTCAGCATCAGTTTGGGTAAGTCTCTCCAGGCCTTTCTGAAATCATCCTGTTGGTCATTTCTTGCAGAACAATAATATTCCATAATATTCATATGACAGAATTTATTCAGCCATTCTCCAAATGATGGGCATCTACTCAGTTTCCAGTTTCTGGCCACTACAAAGAGGGCTGCCACAAACATTCATGCACATACAGGTCTCTTTCCCTTCTTTATGATCTCTTTGGGATATAAGCCCAGTAGTAACACTACTGGATCAAAGGGTATGCACAGTTTGATACCTTTTAATATATTTTCCTTAGTGCAATAGTTCTGAAATTTAGCCACAATATTCCTTGGGGATTTAATTTTGGGGTCTCTTTCAGGAGATGATCAGTGAATTCTTTCAATGGATATTTTACTTTCTCATTCTATGTTATTAGAGCAGTTTTCTTTTATGATTTCCTGTAAAATAATGGCTTGGTCCTTTTTTTCATCATGGCTTTCAGGAAGTCCAATAATCTTTAGATTGTCTCTCCTTGATCTGTTTCCCAGATCAGCTGAATTTCCAAGGAAGTATTTCATATTTTATTCTATTTTTTTATATTTGACTGATTCTTGAAGTCTTGAGTCATTCACTTCCATTTGTTAAATTTTAATCTTTAGTGTGTTATTTTCTTCAGTAATTTTTTTAACTCCTTTTGTATCTGGCCAATTGAATTTTTTATTCATTGCATTCTTTTTCCATTTCACAAATTTTGTTTTTCAGTGATTTTTTTCCATATCTCTTTTATATGATTTTTCCTTCCCTTCTAGCAATTGTCTCATTTTTTTCTCCATTTTTTCTAACTCTCTTTTAAAATCCTTTATGTAATCTTACAAGAAAGACTTGGAAAATGCAGACCAGCTCATGTCTCCCTTTGGAGCTTCCTTCCTCTGTAGTTCCTTTACCTCTAGAAATCACAGGATTTGAGATCTGGTTTTTCTCTCTCTCCATAAAAGCTGTTCCCATTTCCCAAGTTTTTTTTTTCCCTTGGCTCAGTTTTAAAGGTTGAGATCCACTCTTAGGGAAAAGGGGTTTATTATCCCAAGCTTCCTCTGTAGTTATTGGTGGGTTCATTCTGCTCTGTGGCTGGTTTTGCTGACTTCTTTCTTGTGCTGGGAGGGCATGGCTAAGTCTTGCATTAGTCTGTGGTTCAGAGGCTTGCTGTTTGTTTTTTGTAGTTGCTTTGGATGTCTCACAGCTAGTCGGCTGATACACTGGCTCCTAAATAGCCAACACTGCTGAAATTTGGCTAAGAACCTATGGATAGATTCCCCTGAAGTACAGAAAGCACACTTCCCTGAGTTCCTGTGCTGGGGATGCCCTTGACTGCCTACTTCTCTCTCCCACCCACCCCATGCTTTATTGAAGCAGATCTTTTCTGAAGTTCTTCCAATTTATCTTTTGCTGAAAATTTGTTACACTGCAAATATATGTCTATTCTCCACCAAATTGACTCCCCCACTCAATCAAATCTCCTTTTAAAGAACTTTATCTTCAATGGCTCCCCCTCCCCCATCAATCTGGCCAATTCTATTTTTAAGGAATTGTTTTCTTCAAGCAATTTTTGTGTTTTATTTACTCAGCAGATGATTTTTCCCCACAATTTTCCTTTATAATTCTCATTTATTTTCCTATTTTTCTTCCGCCTCTCTTGATTTTTCAAATCTTTTTTTAGCTCTTCTAAGAGGTCTTTATAAATTTTCAGATCTGTTCATATAACTTTTTAAGGCTTCACAGGTAGACATGTGAATTGTTGTAGATTGTTGGGCTTTTTTTAGCTGGTGGTTTGATCTTCCATTATTTGAGTTGCTTTCTATGCTCAAGGCTCTTTTTTTTTTGTTTGTTTTTGCTTATTTTTTAGGTGATCTCTGTTCCTGGTGTGTGGCTAGGTGGAACTGGCTCAATCTTCTTGCACTGAGGCAAGAGGACAGGCCACTGACTTTCTGTGCTGGAGTCTATGGTACTGGTGGCTTGTCCAAAGAACAAGGGGCCAAGCCTAATTGAACCTTTTGTCCCTTAAGTTGTGAGGCTGGGTATTTACCAGCTACACTTTTTGTGGATGGTTAACAGCTGATCTGTTATACCACAAGCATGTTGAACCAGGACCACAGAACTTCAGAGACTGATCTGTGCTGTGGCTAAGAGCCATATGTTGATTTTGCTTGGACACTGCGTACTGGGCTCTGATTCTCTTTTCCTTAAGCAAGATGGATCTTTCTTGTAGTCTTTTTTATTATCTTGGGCTAGATATCCATTTCACTCCGTATTTTTGCAAATTGCGTCACTCCAAAATTCTTTTTCAGGCTTCATTTAATGTTGTTTCTGAGGGAAAGGGGGAAGAGTTCAGGTAACTTTCTGGCTTCTCTCTGCCATGCTGGTCCATTCTCCTAGATCATTAATTTCTATTTTTTTCATAATACCTATTATGAACTTCATGAATATCTCATTTTTTTTAGCCACCGAGTATATATATATATATATATATATATATATATATATATATATATATATATATATATATATATATATATATATATGTTACATGTTTTTCTTTTTACTGTGTATTACCCTGAGGGTTTTTACATAACCAAATTGAATTTCTCTGGTATTCAAAATCTTATGCATGAAAATTAAAAGGATTTAGGTAATCTATCTGAATCACCAGGATTAATGAACAACAAATAGTACCTTGAATGCTTTTCTCAATAATCCATTGTTTCTCAGAATGTCTTTGGAATTTGATAGGAGATCCTGACACAAAGATTTATTTATACACATCTTAAAGAGGATTCTACTATTCTCTTCTTCAAAAATTCAGAGTATATCATGATAGGTTTATATTATACTTGAATCTACAGAATATTATATTAGTTTTTTATATGATACCATTTCTTAGTTTTCTACTTGAATTTTACCTTTAGATCTATTATCAAACTTGACTGCTCAATTTTGGCATTTGCTTTATCTGCTTTAATGCTTGATCATTCTGGAAGCTCATAGTTTTGAGTGTTCTTTTCTGACTCCTCTTGCTGTAACCACCTTGAGCCTTGGCATGTGATCCCTTAATTACTTGGCTCAATTATGATGTGATCTATTTTTTCTCTCAGCGTGTGCTCTGCTGTTTCAAATTTTGGGAAAAATCCATAGACAAGTCAGAGAAACACCTTTACATATTTCATTTCTTAGGGGATCAAAACTGGATCAATGGCTGGAAAAAATGATAATCATTTATTTCATACACCAATACACCATAATTGTGAACAATTATTGGAAATGTCCTTTGTAATGCTGATTCCTGCTTTCCTTTGTGTTTTCAACACCATGTATATAAATATTTCCAGGGAAATAAGACAAATAAAATGTAGCTCATTTTAATTTTCAATTCAATTTGTCATACCCAACCTGATTTATTCTCTTTTTTTGTATTTCAGACATTTTATTAGATGGAATTTACTCTATTTTTTATTTAAATTTTCATTTTTTTAGGATTTTTACATCCACAATCCCAAATGTTTTAAAAAGAACAGAAAAAAAAAGAATTGCTTAAATGCAAAAGTGATATGAATCTGCTCATTCTAGTACCTGACCCTTGATCTTTAAATTCATGATTCAGTTTTAACCCTTTGTATTCTTTTGTCCCCTGACAATGCCATTTGTTCTTTGTTTTACTCCTCATTTTCAGAATTTCAATTTAAAATGGTCTATAGCCATGAAAGCAAACTTTGATATAATGAGGTTAAAATAAGCTCAATTAGTCACTGCCCTTAAGACTAATGGGAAAAAGTTTTGAAAATAAGAGTGAGATTGCACAGGAAAAAATACAGGGAGAAACTAAATTATACTTTAGGAATCACTTATAAGTTATTTTACTGGTTTATAAAAGGCATTGTTTCAGAAATTTAGGGTGAGAAAAGTGTTCAAGTAAACAGCATATGAAGAAACTTTTTATCTGCTTAGGTAGAGTTGAAAGAAGCCTTATGGTAAACTTCAGCTAACTTCAGTTTCCCCTTTTCCCCAGAGAAGAATCTTATTAGAAGTGAAGGGTGTGGAAAATTTGAGATTAACAATCAGTGTGCTAGCAGTCTAATTCAGAAGCAGTTTAACATATAAAAATGGCTTAAAATACATATATTATTAAAAAAAATTATTCTCTTCACACATACTAGAAAAACATTTCAAGCAGAAAGGAAGTATCCCTTTGTGTGGGGTATAATCAGGGAAAGAGGATGTATGAGAGTATAAGAGAGAGGATAATCATAAAGAAAGAAGCAAAAAGAAATAGAAGAATTTATGGAATTATCAAGAAAATTTCTTTAATAATGTCATTTTGGGATTTTTTTCTCTTTGTTTCTGGGTGAGTATCCTTGTGGAGTGGTACTATACTTCCAACATACTGATACAGACATAAATTGCTCAAGTCATTTTTTACTTTCATCATCATTATCATTCTCATCATCAGCATAATAATTACCATTATTTTTATTAATATTGCCATTTTGTTAAATAACATTGCGTGTTAAAATATACAATGTATTTTATAAATTTCATTTGGTCATTGTCAAAATTCTATGAGAAAGATGTTATTATTATCCTTTTACAGATGAGAAAACTGAGGCTGAGACACATTAAGTGACTTGCTCAGCATTATATAACCAAGAGTCTGAGGAAGGATTTGAATTTAGGCTTTCCTGACATTATATCCCTCACTTAACTATTTCTTGTAAACAGATTCCTAATTTCATGGAGGGATGTGGATGTTCACTCTATAAACAGCTAATTGATCACTTTTTATTTCTTATATAAATTCTCCATAGAACAAGTCAAGGATCTGGTTATATTATTCTTTTTTAAAGAATAATACATCATTTGAATTGTCCGCATATTTTTTTTTCTTGTAACATGGCTAGTTTATACTGATATTATACATTTAGTTTCAGAACAGACATTTAAGTTCATCTAGTCTAACCTTCTTTGTTTAAGAGGAAAGATAAAGAAAGTTGAAACAAATTGTCCAAGATTACACAGAGAGGGATTTGTAATTAGATTCCTTTTCCTCAAAAGATATAGGTTCAAGATAAGGTTGAAGATAAGGTTAGGTGGTTGTGTCATACAGATAGTATGATTTTCTTTTTTATATATAAGCACTTTTTTCATTATAATCCAATAGAGCAACTACAAAAGATGATTCAGTAACATTCAGCAACATGACATAATAAAGTCATGAGAAGCATTTTAATTCATATTTTGAGGCAAAAGGGTCATATTTATATATGCTCAGATTTTGAAGTATCAAATGAGCCTATGGTTAGGAAAATGAATTGCCTTAAGCAGAATGAAAATGATTTTTGTAAAATGTTTATTATATTCAATAACTATAAAATATGCATGTGCTATTATTAAGAAAATCATGTTTTAACATGAAGAATTGAGCATCATTGGAATTAGCACTTACAGGAGGTACTACTGGTTAATTATTAAAAATTTTAATATACATGAAAAGAACTTAGTTTAATACTTTTGCATTATGAGATTTCTTTTAAATTATTTTAAAAGTTTCTTTCTATAATGAATTAAGTATTTTTATTACATTGTGATAGGCAGGTTCATTAGATTTGTTTCTGCAGATTTTTCTAACATTCTAGGGATTCAGAAAGTCCAGTAGCTACCACAAAATTAGAATTCATTTGTCAAAATTACATCAAATACAGACAAGCTGTTCTATATTGAACTTATGGGAATTTCATTATGTTGAGCCATAGCTATTTGACTTTTGGGTACAGACATTTGAATGTATTTTATTTGATATCCCTTGGGCTTTGAATAAGAAATTCACTTGTCTTTGCAAATACACACTCTTCTTTCATTGCTGATGTAGGATTACTCTGCAGGCACTATTTTATAATTAATCAGTTAGAAATGAAAATAATTCCTTCATAGTTACTGAGAACTAGAATGATACATTAGGAAAAAAAAATGAATGTAGAGTCAGGAAGTCTTGGATTTGGTTTAAGGATCTGAAATTTATCACATGTTTATGTGGCCAGAAATAACTTATCTAATCTCTCCACCCATCATAATCATAATTTATTTTTAAAAAATGGAGAGGTAACTCACTTTGTATATGTTCTAAATTTATTCCTCAAACTACCATTTCTACTTGCAGGCTTAGTAATTGAAGCTTGCATATTATATTTCTCCCTCCATAATCTAAAGGTAATGCAAAAGAGTTGAGGACTGATTCTCTCTCTCTTCTCTCTCTCTCTCTTTCTCTCTCTCTCTCTCTCTCTCTCTCTCTCTCTCTCTCTTTCTCTCAGTGTGTGTGTATGTGTGTGTGTCATGAAATGTTTGTATATTCCTCACTGGTGTGCTTATCCCCAGGATTATTAGTTGATTCAGTGATTCATATTTAATTGGCTTTTGGAAAATTATTTTACTGAGATGGCATATAAACAGAAATTGGTATAAAATACCTGTCCAAACGTAAGCTCTCATACCAGTACATATAGAGTCCAAGAGAAAGTGAGTTTAATCTTAGAAAATAATCATGGTAGCTCAAGGCTCCTGGAAGTCATTTTGACGAAATATCAAGATGTGCCCCTTAGGTGCATCAACTCAGAAAACAAATGACCAAGTGATTACAGATGTTATGCAACTGCCTATACACCTTTGAAAAGTATATCAAAGAGTTCAACAATAACCACAGATAACTCTGAAAAATGAAATGAAGCCAAAATAAACCCAAAGAGTTAAAAGTGGCCCAAAAAAGCTTTCTTTATCCTAATCTTTATTCTAATTGGCATATATCCTAGGACTTCCTCTAATACCCAGGAAACCCATTTTAATTTGAGCAAATTTATCAATATATTTATCATTGTTTATGCAATAAACTGTAGGCCTATTAATAATGGTAAGAGCATCAATGTGATAAGTTTGATTCACAGTAGGACTTCATGACAAGAATTTGAGTCTTACAGGTACTTGTTGAGCTCAGCGGCCATTTGGGTCAAGAGTGAAGAAATGCTGGGATTTTGCTGTGGCAGGGCTTATCTAGATAGAGCATGAGTGCAAATGATTATTGTTATATCAAGCTCATAATACAGCTTGTTTGCTGGGCCTTGGCTCTAGAAAAAAAAGGTGTCTCCAAATAGTAAAAAAAAAATTAGGAGTAATCTTGGCTTGGGGATATTGATGGGCATTGTATACCATCTGCTGGATTTGAAAACTCTTTGATGCTACCTTATCTCAGTGTTTCTTCTTCATTCTTTAGTCCTAATACAGAAATTTCTGCTAGACTTTACTATCCCAGAGATTTTACTAGACTATTGCATCTTTCTATTATGCTCTAATGTTCATAAGACCTTTCTTGTCTCAAAAGGAGAGAGATGAGAGCAAGACTTTAGTCCAACTCTAAATAATATATATCAGGACAACTGTTTACTTCTAATTCAACAATGGAATATTCTGAATAATAATGTTTTAATATTTTGTTCAAAATTCATAAAATAAGTATAAATCTCTTCAGCCAAATTAAAAAGTAAAAAATCTCCTAGATGGATTTTCACAGTTTCATATATTATCACATCTAACCTATGATCTTGATTTGTTGTTTCTATGAGGAAACTACAATTTGCTTAGACTAATTGATAACTCTGTAAATTAGTTCCATATCTTGATGGTTCCATTAAAATATTGTCCCGTCATTAAGAAATCAGGGCTAAAGCATTTTGTTACGTTACATGGGGTCAAAATTGAATCATTTATCAGATTCCCTTAAAAATATTATTTATGTTAAGGTTATAATTGTACTACTTATCACATATAATCATTTGTTCAGGAGAAGAGAGAACTGAACCTGTAAGAAGGGTTACCTTCAATATGCTCACAGAGGGACAGATCAGGCTTTAAACTCTCATTCTTGGGTCAATAAAAGAGGAACCTACTTTAAATTAAACCTAGCCCCCAAACTGTAATGGGCTGAGGTTTGAGTTGATGCACTGAAGTCCCAAGCACGTGAGGCTAAATAGTAATTGGACTATACTCTATTAATATACATGATTGGATAAAGAATGGTCCCTGCCCACTCTCTGTGCAAGTCCTGATGTGTTGTATAGGAAATGACGATTTTGCTGGGTGGAGGCAGGCCTTCAACAGCAGCCCTGCTTAAAAAACGGAAGTACTCATTTTTAACCCTAATTGCTGTAAAACGTCTCTTCCCCACAGATTGATGGAGATTTTTTCAACTATAAAAGGAGTAAAAACTCCTGTTTTGCCTTCAAAAGTCCATCTCATAGGAGCAGCACTAACTTCAGCTGCTATTGATCCTCCTATGCCAGACATGTAGGTGTCTACTTTAATCTTTGGCCAGGGACTGGGCCAATTGGCACCTTTAATGACTGTCTGATCTGCACCAGTGTCTACCAATCCTTCCAATGGAAGGCCATTTATATAGATTGTGAGCATAGGTCGGTCAGTTATTACAGCTGCTGTCCAGTATATTTCTGGATTTTGTGATCTGGAATCAGAATCTGGGTGATTATCACCAGGCGGCTCGAAGTTTTACTTTTACAATTTGGAATAACAAGAGAGGAAGCTAGGAGCATAGTAAAAGCCTGTACGGCTTGCCTTCCTTTCCAGGCTCCTACACTGCCTCTAAGGAAGAACCCTCGTGGTTTCAGACCCAATGAAATCTGGCAAATGGATGTGACCCATTATAAATCTTTTGGTCCTTTATCTTTTATCCACATTGTGGTAGACACCTTTTCGGGATTCACTTTTGCAATACCAGCAGCAAAAGAGACAGCCTGAGTGGTCACTGAATCCCTCACACAAGCATTTGCCATTATGGGTGTGCCACAAGCAATAAAAACAGACAATGGTCCTGCTTATACTTTGAAACATTTTGCATACTTTTGTGCACAGTATAAGATTTTACACACCACGGGCATACCTTTTAATCCTCAAGGACAGGCAATAGTGGAGAGGAGAAAAAGAGATATTAAGACGCTCCTCCAAAAACAAAAGAAAGGGGAAGCCACAGGTAATCCTAGAGAACTTCTAAATCTAACCCTTTATACTATTAACTTCTTGATTTTTGACAAAGATGCACTGGCTCCGGCAGACAGGTTTTATAACCCACCGGAAGGGCAGTGTCCAGTGTGAGCAGCTCCACTATCTTGAGATAATCGCCAGGTGATATGGAGAGACCCAGAAAGTGGTGAATGGAAAGGACCAGATAGGCTAACTGCTTGGGGGCAAGGGTTTGCTTGTATCTCTACAGGTGGAGAAGGAATCAGATGGGTGCCAACGAGCCGTATTCGCCTTGTCCATCACAGAGAGACAGACCAGACCTTTGAAACAAAGGAGAAAACCCAAGAAATGTCAGATGGTTCTGTTGCTGATTGTGCTCACCATTGAAAAACATGGCAGTTATGGTGTTTGACTCATGGACATCAAAGATTATTGGACTTCAAAACCCTCAGAATCATTGGATTCTCTGAGACATGATAAGATTGTTGCAGGACTTGAAAACCCTCAAGACTCATTGGATTCTCTGAGACATGGGACTTGAAAACCCTCAGGAATCATTGGATTCTCTGAGAAATGATAAGACTGTTACACGACTTCAAAATCTGCTGGAATCATTGGATTCCCTAACACATAAAAAGACCTTTTGCTGGACTTCAAAAACTCAGGGGAATCACTGGATTCCCTGACATGTGAAGCAATGGACAATAGATTGGTTTTGGACTATCTCTTTGCTGCTGAAGAAGGCATATGTGTGACTGCTGTTTACATACCCTTCTTCTAGGACTTCTGGTGATCTTTTCCAACATCATGTTGATTTTTATTGTTTGCTATTCCGCTACTTGCGTGTACAATTCATGTTTGTTACACCACATCAAGCCTGCAATGACTGAGGGGAGGGTCATCCCTAATAGCCTCTGCGTTATTGCTATGTGCTTGTGTAATACCTCCTATGCTGATGGGTTTGCACATAATAAGACCCTTCAGCCCAGAAACTTGCTAGCAACCCCCACTTCCTATTGATGGTTTTCATCTCCCTGCCTGAGATGTCAGGGTGGGCGTGATCATCTTCTTTTTGGTGCTTTCACCGCCTTTCCTGAGAAGTCAGGGAAGCTGTGATCACCTCCTTTTTGGTGCTTTCACCTCCTTCCCTGAGAAGTTAGGGAGGCTGTGATCACCTCCTTTTTGGTGCTTTCACCTCCTTCTCTGAGAAGTCAGGGAAGCTGTGATCACCTCCTTTTTGGTGCTTTTACCTCCTTCCCTGAGAAGTCAGGGAAGCTGTGATCATCTCCTTTTTGGTGCTTTCACCTCCTTCCCTGAGAAGTTAGGAGGGTGTGATCACCTCCCCTTGGGGGCTCTGACCTCCCTGAGGAGTCAGGGATGGCATGACCACCTGTGTTCTAAAACAAAAGAAAGCGGGAGATGTGATGGGCTGAGGCTTGAATTGATGCACTGAGGTCCCAAGCACGTGAGGCTAAATAGTAATTGGACTATACTTTATTAATATACATGATTGGATAAAGAATGGTCCCTGCCCACTCTCTGTGCAAGTCCTGATGTGTTGTATAGGAAATGACGATTTTGGTGGGTGGAGGCAGAGAGAGAGACAGGAAGAGAGGCGGGGAGAGATTGGCCTGGGTTCCATGCTTGTAGCTGCTGGTCATGTGGCTGTTGGTCTAGCTAGCTTCTTGACTCAGCTGCACACATTGCTATCACCGATTCCCTTCCACCTTGGATCTTTCTTCATTGAGAATAAAGATTGAAGATTTTCCCCTAACCTGAATCCCTGACTCAGGCTGATTTTAAAATACGCAGTCTTCACACCAAACCTTTGGTGAACTTATGGAAAGAAGCATATGGAAATACATAAATATTAGAAATTCCCTCCCTAGTAACATATCGATTTGCAGGAAAGCAATATAATTTGCAAACAGTAAACTGTTTCTTTACTCAACCTCCTAAATTGAAATCTGACCTCAGATATTTACTAGTTGTATGACTCTAGCTAAGTCATTTGACTTTATTTATCTTAATTTTGCAATCTGTAAAATGAGCTTGAGAAGGAAATGGAAAACCATTCCAGTGTTTTTTCCCAAGAAAATCCCAAATGAGGTCATAAACTGTTAGATATGATTGAAATAACTGAACAACAACAATGACATTTTACTCTGACTCTAACTAGGTTTGCAACTAAAGAAAAATGATAAATCCTTTTAAATTCTGTTTCCACTTCTGTAGAATGGATAACTACTTATAACACCTATTTCACAGGATGGTTGTAAAAAATATTTTTTTCATAATTATAATTTTTTTATTGACAGAAGCCATGCCTGGGTAATTTTTTACATTATCCCTTGCACTCACTTCTGTTCCGACTTTCCCCCTGCTTCTCTTCACCCCCTCCCTTACATGGCAAGCAGTCTTATACATGTTAAATATGTCGCAGTTTATCCTAGATACAATATATGTGTGCAAAAGTGAACAGTTCTCTTGTTGCACAGGGAGAATTGGATTCAGAAGGTAAAAATAACCCGGGAAGAAAAACCAAAATGCAAACAGTTTACATTCATTTTCCAGTGTTCTTTTTTTGGGTGTAGTTGCTTCTGTCCATCATTGATCAATTGAAACTGAGTTAGATCTCTTTGTTGAAGAAATCTACTTCAATCAGAATACATACTCATACAGTATTGTTGTTGAAGTGTATAATTATCTCCTGGTTTTGCTCATTTCACTTAGCATCAGTTCATGTAAGTCTCTCCAAACCTCTCTGTATTCATCCTGCTGGTCATTTTTTACAGAACAATAATATTCCATAACATTCATATACCACAATTTACACAACCATTCTCCAATTGATGGGCATGCATTCATTTTCCAGTTTCTAGCCACTACAAACGGGGCTGTCACAAACATTTTGGCACATACAGGTCCCTTTCCCTTCTTTAGTATCTCCTCGGGGTATAAGCCCAGTAGTAGCACTGCTGGATCAAAGGATATGCACAGTTTGATAACTTTTTGAGCATAGTTCCAAATTACTTTCAAGAATGGCTGAATTTATTCACAATTTCATCAACAGTGTATTAGTGTCCCTGTTTTCTCACATCCCCTCCAACATTCCCCATTATCTTTCCCTGTCATTCTAGCCAATCTGACAGGTGTGTAGTGGTATCTCAGAGTTGTCTTAATTTGCATTTTTCTGATTAATAATGACTTGGAGCATCTTTTCATATGGCAAGAAAAAGTTTCAATTTCTTCATCTGAGAATTGTCTGTTTATATCCTTTGACCATTTATCAATTGGAAAATGACTTCATAAGAAGATATTTTAAATCCCCAAATGATCTAAAAAAATCAGATACGGTCATTATAACTTGCATCTCATTGTCAACTTTTTGATAGTTGAGTTAGAAATGATAGTGAGAGAAATCATTACAATAATTATTCTCAATTTCCCTCCTTATTTTTCTCCTCTACTTTCTCCTTTTCCTCTTTCCTCTTTTTGTTCTTCTCTTCCTCCTTCTCTCGTTCTTCTCATTTCCCTTTACCAATATTTCTCTCCTCTAACTTCTTCCTTTCCTGCTTTTTTTTTTCAATTTACCCTTAAAAGAATGGCAGTGTAATCAATTTTTAGTCCCCTATTCCAATGGAATGAGTCCTCTTTTGCCAGTATTCTTTGTATATTGACAAATGTCCTTATTCATACATTCTATAAAGTGTTGAGTCAATGCAATTTAAAGTACCAGTATATATCATATGAAATATTAGAATCATTTTGATCAAGTATATATATATATATATATATATATATATATATATACACACACACACACACACACACACACACACACATATATATATTTATCAAAAATATCATTTGTCTGTATCTGTAAAAATTGGAATGAGGAGTGATAGGGTTACCAAAAATCCTGACTGGAGAAGTATATGAAAAATCTTTCCTTGGAAATGGTACTTTGGGAAAGAGGTTAAAGAGAGCTGTTATCTGTGCAAGAAATAAATCAGGGATGTAAGTACGTAGGGCAATGTAAGTAAAATCATTCTATAAAATTTTCTATAGTGATGAGAATTTCCAATGAATTTTGGCTCTATATACTCTTCCTTTTCATTACTTGGTCATGTAATTATTTATTAATGATTTAAATTATTAGAATTTAAGAATAAAAAAGCAATTATAGAAGACATTTTTTCATTAGTCGTTCAATTCATTACACTGAATATGCTTTCTAAGAGTTTTCCCAACATTTTTTCATTACCATTTTAACTTTCTGGAAAAAAAAAAAAAACTATGATTATTAACATGAAAGTCAGTAATGGCAATAACCTCTAATTCACTTTGAAATCACAGTAAAAACTTTTTCTAATTAACCTAAGATTTTTGCTGGACTTTAGTGACCATAAAATTTAAAATCTCATGGAATTATTACATAATCTAATACAAAGTATATTTCTTAAGTTATATTTGATTAAGCTTTCTTTAATAGAAATTAATGATACAAGTTGAAATTTTTTTTATTTCTTAGTAGGCAAAATTTTTACATGAAAAGGAAATGGAGTATTTTATCTCATTAACTGAATAAACATTTCAAAAAAGCTTTCTGTTATGTGATGCACATTGTGCTAGATGCTGTTGTTGTAGGAAACATAAATATGGAGAAAAGATAACCCTTCACCCTAAAAATCACTTCTCATTTCTTCCTACTATTAGATAAATTATATGCGAATCACTAGGGACCATGAGGATAAAAGAGAAAAAAGCTTTAATAATACATGTCACTCCATTCCTTTCCAAGTATCATACTTATCTCTCTCAAGGCAAAATTTGAAGGAAATCATAGTACATTGAAAAAACAAATTATGTGTGTGTGTTTGCATATATACATACATATATGCCAGACAAATACATACATATATATACAGATATTATTTGTGTGTTTGTATATATATATATATATATATATATATATATATACATAGTAAAATTAATTAATATTCAATCTCATTCTCTTCAAACTAACTGAGATCTTTACAGCTAGCTAACTAGAAAGAGAGAGATATAGACAGATAGATAGACAATACGTAGATGACACCTAGATGTCAACAGTGGATATAGTATTTGGCCTAGAAGCAGGAACACCTGAATTAAAATCTGGCTTCAGAAACCCACTAGCTTTGTGAGTCTGGGCAAATTATTTAGCTATGGTTTAGTTCCCTCATTTTTCACTGAGTTGGAGAAGGAAATGGCAAATTACTCCAGTTCTTTCATAAGAAATCCTCTAATGGTGTAACAGAGTCAGACATGACTGAAACAATTGAACAAAGCACACATACATGCATACATACAATGTACCCCCCGCCATATATATATATACATGCATGTATGCATGTATGTATGTATGTATGTCTCAGGACAAACACTGAATATTTTTACTGTCAATGGATTTTAGGCAGTAAATTAATCAACAAATAACTAAATAAATAATAAGAAATAAAAATAAAATAATTGATATGTGAATATTTCTGAATGCATTATACATTTTCCTTTCTTTCTTTTTTTTCCTCTCATATCTTACCTTTTCTTTCTTTCTTGCTCTTCCTAGATATGCTGTTTTTCTCTCTATTTCCCCTTTCTCATCCTCTTTTCCTATTCCTTTCTCCTTTTACTCTTCTTATGTCACCTGCACTTTTGTTATTGTTAATGATGCTTTAAATTTGATTACTGTTTAAAACTTATATTAGCCTAATCTTGACTCCCTTGTAGAAAAACAAGTACTGAGTTACAAGTGAAAAAAATGTGTTGAATATCAGACAATTGTTTTTAATAATAATAAATATCATTGATCATGAAGCAATTTGGGTATTAGTCAACTGACATTTAAGCAAGATTCTTGACAAGTGTTAGATTTTAACTTTAAATTTGATCATGATAATTCATCACCTACCTTCCAGGCATCTACAATTTTTCAAATTCTCATGTGTAGATCTATATATTACTTCAATAATTTTAAGTGTCACAAATTTTTGCAGATATACATGCCTATGTTTTTGGCATGAAAACATACAATGAAAATTCCATTGCATAATATTAAGACTTTGGAATTTTATTGGATACAGACAATGTCAAATGTTTTTGTATTTTTGGACTAATTTTACACTATTACTGAGAATGTATTCTCTCCTTATCGTGTGTTATTCTTATCATCAATATCTAATAAAATTATAAGTGGTCTCCATTATGACAGTATTTTCCTGAATATAGACAATGTATTATTATGGCTGCTTACTATAATTCTTTTTGCTTCTCTGTTGAATTAATAGCTTTAATTTGTTGTGTGTAACCATTTACATTTGATGGCTAAAAGTTTAACAGTTTTTTTTTTTCCTGTAGTGCTTCTGTAAAAGATAACCTTCCCAAGATACAAGTGATTAATGTGATTATCTTTCAGTGCAATTTCTTTTGCATATATGAAACTTAACTATTGCACAAAACAAATATTTTAAATCAAGAGTGAAAATAAAAAGGAAAGTTTTTTTTTCACATTCAATCTGCAATGCTAGAATTCAATTTGTTCTCTAACAAAATACATACACATAATAAATGCTTCTATTTGTTCTAGAAGAGAAATGGATATGATAGTACCTTAAATAGAGTGGAAAGGTACTCCTTTCATGTACTCTGACATTGTCCAGAAATTTAATAGTTAATGATACTAGATGTAGAGAGCTGAAACTCCAAAAAGTTATGCATGAGTCAGATAATCAAGCACTTAAGGCTAATTACCTATTTGATTTGAGATAATGGTTCTATATACATATTTAGATGCGATGGTTATGTGATGGCTCTCTTCACCATTGGTGTTTGCTGAATGTTTGGTGATGAGATAATTATAGGCAAGGATTGGAAGGCAGAGGGAGAAAAGTCAGAGTCACTTGGTGGCAGGAAGAGGAGGAGAGGGGCTGGAGACTCCAGACTCCAGAATCCAGGATACATCTTTGGCAAGCCATGTAGGCAGCTTGCCTGCCTCCTTCACTTCTCCCCTAAAGACCAAGGACTTTGATTTATCCTGACTCTGGCTGACCCTGAGGCCTTCCAGGGAGCTAGCCAATACTTCATAACTAGAATCTATATGCTTCTCAGACAAAATTGCCAACTCAACATTTTACTAAAACAAAATATTATTGTAAAGGCAGATTGGGTCCAAGACAGAAAAAAGTCTGTAAGTTTGTGATATTTTTTTTTCTTTTATAGGGAGAATGTACTCACACTGAAATAGAAGTTTGTGAAAGCAATGAAGAAGTTTCATCTTTTAGGTATCATTAGAACTATAAAACATGTACATATTGAATTGCATGAAAATACTTTGTGGGGTACTCTACCTGTACTATTTAAATGTGATTTAATGTTTGTAATCAAATATGTATTTATTTAAAAGGGCTTTGAAAAATCTATCTATATTCAAAATGAAATGAAATAAAAAATAAAACAGAACATAAACACTTCAATTGGGAGGAAAACTAATTTCTAACAAAATCTGGTGCATCAAAACAATCTAAAAATATGAGAGAAACAAGATTCATCTGCCAAAGAGACAGAGAGTTTTATTGGCTGTAACAATTATTACTCAGAAGATGGCAGAAAGGAGCCACAACTTTCTGTCATCTCCTTTAGCCTTCACTCAAATCAACAGCAGATTAATCCTCTAAACTGGTTTTGGAGTGAAAGAACCCACAAATGTTTGGAGTATAACATATTCCCAGAAGATACCTTGGAAAAACTTCAGAAAAGGTCAGTTTTAAACAAGCAGGGGGAAAGTCTGCCGAGCTCCAACCGCAGCATGGGTAGACTGAGGCAAGGAGCTGAGGTGGGGAGTCAGAACTTTGCAGCTTCCATGCGCAGAAATCTTCTGTAAGTCTCTTAGGCTTCTTTGTCTTGGTTGCAAACAGCGCTGGTTGGCAGATTTGCTACAAAAGGCAAATTGTGAACTACTGAGACCCAGGAGACTGCCAGACCCAGCCCAGAATACCCAGCACTGGAAATTAATCAGCAAACTGCCCCAGACAAGATAAAGCAGCTGTCACTCCTTTGCATTAAGCAGACCTCAAGCATTAAAAAAATGAGTTAAAAAAAAAAAGCAGCAAACTTCTCATCATAAACAGCTTTTATGGAGAAAGAGTAGAGTAGCTCTCAAATTCTAAGGTTCCTAAAGGCAAAGCAACTCCAGATGAAGCCCCAAGGGGAGATATGAGCTAGTCCCAAATTCACAAGGCATATGATTATCTCAATAGATGCAGAAAAAACATTTGATAAAATCCAACACCCATTCCTATTAAAAAACATTAGAGAGTATAGGAATAAATGGACTTTTTTTTTTTTTCAAAATGATCAGTAGCATCTATTTAAAACCATCAGCAAGCAACATATTTAATAAGAATAAACTAGAACCATTCCCAATAAGATCAAGAATTATTGGGAATGGTTCTAGTTTATTCTTATTAAATATATTGCCTATTATTACCATTACTATTAAAATTTATATTAGGAATGTTAGCTTTGGCAATAAGGGAAGAAAAAGATTAGAGGAATTAGAATAAGTCATAAGGAAACCAAATTATCACTCTTTGCAGATGATAAGATGGTATGTTTAGAGAACTCTAGAGAATCAATTAAAAAACTATGAGAAAAAATTCACAACTTTAGCAAAGTGGTAGGATACAAAATAAATCCACATATATCATCAGCACATTTATATATTACCAACAAAGTCCAGCCACAAGAAATACAAAAAGAAATTCCATTCAAAATAAATTTAAATTATAGAAATACTTGGGAAGCTATCTGCCAAGAGAACTATATGAACACAACTACAAAACACTCTCCGCACAAATAAAGTCAGATCTAATCAACTGGAAAAATGCCAAATACTCATGCTTAGACCAAGCAAATATAATAAAAATGACAATACTACTTAAATTAATTTACTTATTTAGTGTCATACCAATCAAACTCCCACTAAATTATTTTACAGATCTAGAAAAAATAGTAACAATGTTCATTAGAAAAACAAAAGATCAAGAATTTCAAGAGAATTATGAAAAAACAAGGCTAATAAGGGTGGCTTAGCTGTACTGGACTTAAAACTATATTATAAAACAGCAGTCATCAAAACCATTTTGTACTGACTAAGAAATAGAGCAGTTGATCAGTGGAATAGATTATTAGGTTTACAAAACAAAATAATCAATAACTATAGAAATCTAGTGTTAAATAAATCCAAAGACTCCAGCTTATGGGATAAGAGCTCGCTACTTGACAAAAACTGCTAGGAAAATTGGAAACTAGTATGGAAGAAATTAGGACCCAACCCACACCTAACACCACATACCAAGGTAAGCTCTAAATGGGTTCATGATTTAAACAAAAAAAGAGTGATATTATAAGCAAATTAGAAGAACATAGGATAATTTACCTCTTATATCTGTGAAGAAGGAAGGAATTTGTGTCCAAAGAAGAAATGGAACTCATAATTGAACACCAGATAGATATTTTTTCTTAGATTAAATTAAAAAGTTTTTGTACAAACAACCTAATGCAGACAGGATCAGAAGGGAAGCAATAAATTGGGAAATCATATTTATATTTAAGGGTTCTGATAAAAAACCTTTCTAAAATACATAGAGAATTAACTTAAATTTATAAGAATTAAATGCAGAATGCATTCAATAAATGATAAAAGGACATGAACAGATAATTTTCAAATGAAGAAATTAAAACTATTTCTAATCATATGAGAAGGTGCTCTAAATAACTATTAATAAGATAAATGTAAATTAAGAAAACTCTGAGTTACCACTACACACCTCTCAGCTTGACTAAGATTACAAGAAAAGACAAGCTTGACTGTTGGAGGGGATATGGGAAAACTGGGACATTGATACATTGTTGGTGGAACTGTGAACAGATCCAGCCATTCTGGAGGACAAATTGGAAATATGCTCACAAAGTTATGAAACTGTGCATACCCTTTTTTTCAGCAGTGTTACTATTGGGTCTATATTCCAAAGAGATCTTAAAAGAAGGAAAGATACTCACATGTACAAAAATGTTTGTGGCATCCTTTTTAGTAATGGCTAGAAACTGGAGACTGATTGGATGTCCATGAGTTGCACAATGGCTAAGTAAGTTATGGTATATGAATATTATAGAATATTATTTTTCTGTAAGAAATGATCAGTTGGATGATTTTAGAGAGGCCTGAAGAGACTTACATGAACTGATGCTAAATGAAATGAGCAGAACCAGGAGATCATTGTCCATAGCAACATCAATTTGATACCATGATCAGTTCTTATTTACCTATTTCCAACAATGAGATGATCCAGGCCAATTGTCATGATTTTGTGATGAAGAGTCATCTACCCCCAGAGAGAGGACTACAGAAACTGAATGTTATAATTATCTGTGAATATGTTGAAAATAAAAAGCTTCATAAAAAGCAATTATTGCTCATTAAAAGTCATTTTAAAATAGGTATAATTTTTCAAATATGGTCCCTCTATGAAGATATATCAGAGTTTATATTCTAGGAAAAATAGATTATTCACTAAGATTATTGAATAAGTACTTTATTCTACTCTTTAATATTTCTTATGAAAAATTGTCAATGTTTCTTTGATCATGGATAGAGTTATGCAGTGTTGACCTAGGCAAAAGAATTTTGTATTTCTTCATGTAAACTGACCACAAATCAAGCAACAATTATAATAAGCATGTATTCATTAAGGAGTTGTTGTCAAGCAGTGTTATGTGCACTACTTAAAGAAATACAAAGAATGAAACCATTCATACTCTCCAGTATTTTATATTATAATGAGGGAGGCAATTACTATGTGCTTGTTTATCTGTATGTGTGTGTGTATATATTTAAATTTAAATTATGAATTACAATTATATTTTCTTCCATTTGTCTGTAACATTTCCCCCAGAGTAGGATTTTCTTCTATTGTTTTATAATCATACATAGGACCAAGTTTCTCTATTTATTTTATGTTAATCAATATTACTCTTTCCCTTCTTTGAAAACCTCCCAATCTCTCCTCTTATTATTTTTCCTTTTGTTTTGGAATTTAGCTATTAAGTTCAATTTTCTTCCTACTAGTTAGCTATTTAATTCTAACCCCACACGTTTTTATTGTGAAGTAAACCTCCCCTTTCTTTGCCTTTTCTATAAAGGCACTTTTTTTTATTTTTGTTTTTGTTTTTGCTACACATTTAAGAAATGTTTCCCTCTATTATTTGTATTCTATTTTTACTCTAGACTTATAATTTTGCATCTATGACTCTTGTACTTAGTTCTTTAGAGTTTGTATTATGTATAGAAGTAAAACTTATAAAATGTCTGTTTTGCTTTGCTTCTCCCTAGTTGCTATGTTGTTTCTTTGTGGATCTTGTCCCTTGATTCTCTTTAGTTTTTGAGCTCAAACTCTTAGAAATAATTATTCCTATAGTTGAAAGAGAGGATATTGCTTTATTTTAGGATTTTTCTATATATAATGGCATGTAGTTTCTTATTGACCATTTCCCATGCCATAGTCATTTTTCCCCATTTACCTTAAAATTTCCATCCTTGATCCATGCCATCTCATTCTTCCAGATATTAGTTGCTTTGAAAAGCTCTATTTCTCTTTTCTTGAAATTAGAGTAAACAAAATTACTAATCTATCACATTTGTTATCTTTTCTGTAACTCTACAGAATAAAGGAAGTCTCTAAAATTTCAGTTTCATTACTAATCTATTGGTTCATATTCCAAGTTATATGAAGACATCTCTTCTAAAATGAACCTTCCCCATTAGCAAGCCACTTTAAACTGATGGCTTTTTTATTGTATTTTAGCTGCTTTGATACTTGCTGTGTTTAATTGTTTTAATTAATATTTTAATCTTTATATTTGTTCCTTGATGTTTTGCAGAAAAGCACAATTAAAAACAACAACAAGCCAATCAATAAATAGATGGTTGAAAAAAGTAGAAAGTTTGTTCATTAAATTTAGTATGAGTAATAACTTACTGGATGGATGATGACCCAGTACTTTAAGCACATACGCAAAATTCAAATTTGATTGGTTGGTTGATCATGTTTTTAGAATTTAATGTTATTCAAAATAAATATAAACTGTTTACAAATGAAACAATAAATAATTGTTAAAATATTAATGACATAGCTGAGTTTCTTAGAGAAACTTAGCAAGTGTAATTATAGCTCATAATATATTACAATTATTTTATAATTTTCTTCTATTTTTAAATGATGTTGAACCTGAAATTCTTGAATGCTTTAGGAAGATTTTGCTATGTATGGTCTTTGCAGGAAAATGTTATATCCTTAGTTTCTTCCATAAGACAACAGCAATAAATAATCAATCAACATTTATTAATCATTCTCCTTGTGATAATCACTTTTAATTTTTCAAAAATATAAATAAGAAAATAAAGACAATCTTCATACTAAAAATGCTTGTAATCTAATGACATTAAAGGAAAATGAAAGGGGAGGATGGCATATATACACAGTATGGGATCATAATGGTCATGAAGTAGAAGAAAATCAGAGCTATTGATATAAATTAAAATGTACATATATGTGTATTTATTTCATACTTTAACATACTTAACATGTATTGGTCAACCTGCCATTGGGGGGATGGGAGAGGGGAAAGAAGGGGAAAAATTGGAACAAAAGGTTTGGCAATTGTCAAAAAAAAAAAGTATGTAACTGAAGAAATGCTGAATTTCAACAATCCTACAATCATCTCTGTATAATAAAACCAGCATATATAAAAAAAAGTACATATATACAGTGATGAATGAGTTCACACAAAGAATTCAAGCATACTAAACAAGTTTATCAGATAAGAAATTAGTGTGGAAAAAATTTGAACTGAATTCATGGTATTCTTTGGCTAAAATGCCCATGCTAGAAGCATTGAAGGTAGCTATGTGAAATTCATAATGTACCTACTGTAAAATCAAACAATTAAAGACATCCCAGATGTGTGACTATGGATATAAGAGATGAACTGATTGTGAAACCATAAATAAATGTGTCAGTTGGTTTGGCTCAAATGAAATACAAGGAAAGAATCAAGACAAGATGCATATGGGGCAACTAGCGAGAAATGACTATAACAAAAGACATCAATAAAACTTTCTTAAACCCTGGGTATTTCTTTCCCTGAGGTCCTGTTTACTTTTTGTTGAAATGTGTGAATCCTGATACTTTTTATTTTTCTGAAATTAAATATTTTAGTGTCACTCCATATTCATCTGCTGAAATAATTTGTTCCAGATAGCAATAGACACTTGAATTAAATACAAAAAGACACAATTAAGACAAACCCCTCTCAAAATGGCACCAATATACTCCCCATTCTATTCTAAATTTTTGTTATTACTATAGTAGCTTTCTAAGTCACTTGAAATAAACACAATGCTTGATATCACTTAAATGGATCAGTTTTTATTATTTGTGTGAATTCTATGTGAAAGACACTATATTAGGTTCTGATCATAGAAAAATCAAATACAATTGTCACTACTAACAACAATAAAAACACCAATTTAAAAAAAAATCTCTGAATTCAAGGACTTTATATTCTAGTGTAAACAATTTTTTTTTAAATCATCTAATGATCCTTCAAGAACAACCACAGAGAAGCTTTTGCTTGAAGCCAGTTTTTAAAAAGTGCAAGAGCTCATTTGAGGTGGAAAATTCTTGCAATAGAAGAATGAGGAAAGTTGCTCAGAAAAGCTGATCAGTAATAGGAGTTAATGAAACAAAGAGTGAAGGGAATTCCTTCCAGGTATGGTGGATAGCTTGTGAATAAAAACAGTAAAGTGACAGATGAAATGTTGTTTATGGGGGAAAGCAAGTAAGAAAAGTCAGCTTCCTTAGAATATCGCATATATGAAAATAATAATGAAAAATTAGTTTAAAAACCTAATCTAGAACCAGACTGTGAATTTAATTGTATATAATTCATATTCTAATTTAGAGGCAATATAAAGACACTGAAGAATTGTTATTTGGAGAGGTGCAATGAAATCTATTCTTTAATATGATTATTTTAGCAGTGTGTTGCTATAAAAAGGAGAATCAGAAGGATTAATCAGGATGTTACGGCAATAGTGTATTAATACAAAATTGGGACTCAATATATGCATATTAAATATTATTTATTTTAAATGACTGTTAGATATATAGATATTAGTCACAATTGGTATGGGCATTTCAATGGTATGGGCAAACCAGGGATTTAAAGAATACATAATGAAACAAAATCAGACAAACTAAAGTTCAAAGTGAGAATTATAATGGTTCTGATTTTTTTTTATTTTCTTCCAAAATGTGGCTTAAGGTTAGAATAACAGCAAGAAAAATTGGGGAAAATACAGTTACTAATAAATCACATCAAGTAGAACTATTTGTAATAGCAAGAAAACTCAAAGACTAGAAAAGCGAACACTGTAGGTATTTTTTTTTCTGTTGTAAATCATTTTTCCACTCTAGGCTATAGGAGTCAAAATGATGGAGTAGAGGCAACAAATTAGTTCAGCCCTCCAAACAACTTTAAAATAACTCCTCAAATCAACTTTGAGAGTGACAATAACAACAAAGAGTCAGATCGAGACATCTTTCCAGTCCAAGAGAACTTAGGAAGTTGGCAGGAGTTGTTTGTGTCATTACACTACATTCTTAGATATACCAAGTAGAAACATCAGTTGTAGTACTCTGAAAGAACACAAACAATTGCAGCTTTTGGAGTTTTCATCCCAAAAACATTAATGAGATCAGGCAACTCATCAGAAACAGATAACAGGAAATCCATAGTTGACAGTGGGTACATAACCACATTACATTGCCCAAATGCAGTCTTGTGTCACAGTTCCAAGATGAAGAAGAGACCAAGTAATTATAGCCAAATGAATACAATGGTTGTGATCACAATGCCAAAGTAGATAAAATACTAGAGATAGTGGTCACAGAAATACAGGAAATCTGTTCACAAGTCCAATCTAAAGAGGCACACAAACATTTGTGATAACAGGGAAGCATGGTCCTGTTCTGGCAAAAGCCAATAGAACAATGAACAAATTTCTCCCTAGATCACATTACTTTAAAATGATTGAAGAGTTCCACACCATAAGAATTAGCTATGAAAACAGTAGTACAAAACACCACCAAAACTTGGTACAGATCACCCCTACATCAGGAGGAAAGCCCAGATTTTGCATAACATTAAAATATAAGAAATCATCAGGAAAAATGATCAAATGGTACATATAAAAGAAAGAAGCTGATAAACCCAAAGATCTCAAATTTTGAGATAAGAATTCATTATTTGACAAAAACTACTGGGAAAACTGGAAATTAGTATGGCAGAAATTAGGCATGGACCCACACTTAACACCATATACCAAAATAAGATCAAAATGGGTCCATGATTTATGCATAAAGAATGAGATCATAAATAAATTAGAACATAAGATAGTTTGCCTCCCAGACTTGTGGAGGAGATAGGAATTTATGATCAAAGAAGAACTAGAGATCATTATTGATCACAAAATAGAAAATTTTGATTACATCAAATTAAAAAGCCTTTGTACAAACAAAACTAATGCAAACAAAATTAGAAGGGAAGCAACAAACTGGGAAAACATTTTTATAGTCAAAGGTTCTGATAAAGGCCTCATTTCCCAAAAAATATAGAGAACTGACTCTAATTTATAAGAAATCAAACCATTCTCCAATTGATAAACTTACCAATGATATGAACAGATAATCTTCAGATGATGAAATTGAAACTATTTCCACTCATATGAAAATGTTCCAAATCACTATTGATCAGAGAAATGCAAATTAAGACAACTCTGAGATACCATTACATACCTGTCAGATTGGCTAAGATGACAGGAAAAAATAATGATGAATGTTGGAGGGGATGCGGGAAAACTGGAACATTGATGCATTGTTTGGTAGAGTTGTGAACAAATCCAACGATTCTGGAGAGCAATCTGGAATTATGCCCCAAAAGTTATCAAACTGTGCATACCTTTTGATCCAGCAGTGCTACTGCTGGGCTTATATCCCAAAGAAATACTAAAGAAGGGAACGGAACCTGTATGTGCCAAAATGTTTGTGGCAGCTCTTTTTGTAGTGGCTAGAAACTGGAAAATGAATGAATGCACATCAATTGGAGAATGGTTGGGTAAATTATTTTATATGAATGTTATGGAATATTATTGTTCTATAAGAAATGACCAGCAGGATGAATACAGAGAGGCTTGAAGAGACTTACATGAACTGATGCTAAGTGAAATGAGCAGAACCAGGAGATCATTATATACTTCAACAACAATACTGTATGAGTATGTATTCTGATGGAAGTGGATATCTTCAACAAAGAGAAGATCTAACTTAGTCACTTGATCAATAATGGACAGAAGCAGCTACACCCAGAGAAGGAACACTGGGAAATGAGTGTAAACTGTTTGCATTTTTGTTTTTCTTCCCAGGTTATTTTTATCTTCTGAATCCAATTCTCCCTGTACAACAAGAGAACTGTTCTGTTCTGCACACATATATTGTATCTAGGATATACTGTAACACATCTAACATGTATAAGACTGTTTGCCATCTAGGGGAGGGGGTGGAGGGAGGGAAGGGAAAAGTTGGAAAAGAAGTGAGTGTAAGGGACAATGTAAAAAAATTACACAGGCATATGATCTGTCAATAAAAAGTTATAATTTGAAAAAAAATAAAAGAAAAAAGCTGATCATAAAAGCTACTATGATGACAGGGAAGATCAAGAAAAAAAATGAAGAAAATGATGCCAAAATAGTTTTAAGTCAAAATCTTAAAGAAAAAATATGGTCATCACAAAGTCAATACAAAAATGGAAAAGCTTTAAAAGAATATTAAAAGGAAAAAAGAGGAAAATTTGAGAAAAGAAATAGAGTAATATGCAAAGACAATTTTCATATGATGAAATTAAAGCCATCTATAATCAAAGAAACATGCTTTAAATCAGTATTTATTAGATAAATTAAAACAACTCTGACATAGCAGTTCACACCTCACAGATTAGCTAAGAAGACAGAATAATATAATGATAAATATTGGAGGGGATGTGAGAAATGGGACACTAATGCATTGTTGGTAGAGTTGTGAAATGATCCAGCCATTCTAGAAAAAGAATTTAGAACTGTATCCAAAGCGGTAAGTGCACACCCTTTGTCTGATCAGTACCACTATTAGGTCTGTATCTCAAGAGAATCATAAATGAGGGGAAAAAAATCCGCATGTGCAAAAATGTTTGTAGCAGCTCTTTTTGTGGAAGCAAAGAATTGGGAAAGTAATGGATGCCTACCAACATGGGAATGGATAAACAAGTTGCAATAAATGAAAGTATATTAAAAAAAAAATAAACTAATATACATATATAACCAGAAAAAATAAAACAAAAATAATAGAAATAAAGTAATGGAAAGGGAAAGACTAATAAAATAGAAAACAGAAGTATTAGAGGAAATGTGTTAAAAAAAAGGGGAGGGGCTGTAAAGGGGAAGGGCTGGTTGAGGGAGATGGTCATCAAAAGCAAAATGCTGGGGAGGAAAGAAGGGGGAAAGGAAAAAAAAAAGCATAAATGAGTAAATGAGATGGCAAGAAATACAGAATTGGTTATTTTAATTGTGAATTGGAACGGGATGAACTCTCCCCTAAAGCAGAAGTGGATAATAGCCTGGATTGAAAGCCAGAATTTCACAATATGTTGTTTACAAGAAATACATATAAAGCAAAATATTACATACAGAGCAAATGTAAAGAGTTGGAAAAGAATCTATTATGCTTCAGGTGAAGTAAAAAGATTCAAGGATAGCAATACTGGTCTAAGAGCAAGAAAAGCAAAGATAGATTTAATTTAAAAGGATAAGGAATGTTATGGGCCAGAACTCTGAACCTGAAACAAAAGACAAGGTACTAAGTCAGTGGAATTGATAGAGATAATAGTTATCTAATTTAGTATGGTTCAGTATGATTGATTTAATCCAAAAGGATTATGGGCCAGAACTTGAAACAAGGTACTAAATGGAATTAAAGAGACAATGGTTAAATCTAGTTTAGCAGTGATTTAATCCTACAACAAATAATGGTTTCCTAGTCATATAATGATTGGTGTATACTGAGCGTAGGGCATATAAGCAAGAAGCTCTCAGGCCAGAAAGACAAGCACACTAGAAGCTCTCAGAGGCTGAGTCAGATTCATTCCATTGTCAACCTTTGTGGTGGCTGGAGACTGAAGCACAAACCTTTGGATTCAGAGATATTCAGAAGACAGAGAAGGAGGCAGGAGCTCAAGCCCATGGAACTAAAGAGACAGATAGGCCTCTAAGGAAGCTAATTGAGCCTCTGGAAAGGAAACAAGACTGAAAGAGATAATAAAGGATTTGGACTTCAACACATTTTAATGTGGTGATTATTGAACTGAAAAGGAAAGCTGCTCCCAGAGACCCCAAAAAACCCTCAACAGAGAACATTGCATTTTAGAGAGAATATATCTTACTAAAGGGTGGATTAGATAATGAAGCAATATCAATACTAACAATATTTGCACCAAATGGTATAACATTCAAATTCTTAGAGAAGTTAAAAGAGATGCAAGAAGAAATAGCAAAACCGTACTAGTGGGGGATCTCAACTTACTCTCTCAGAACAAGGTATATCAAACAACATAATAAATAATAAAGAAGTTAAGGAGGTAAACAGAATGTTAGAAAAGTTAGATAAGCAGTTTTTTTATGACACAGACATGGTATTGATATCTAAACCAGATAGGATGAAAACAGAGAAAGAGAATTATAAAGCAATTTCCCTAATGAATACTGATGCAAAAATCTTGAATAAAACATTAGCAATGAGATTACAGAAAGTCATCCCCAGGATAATACATTATGACCAAGTAGAATTTATACCACAATTGTAGGACTAGATAAATATTAGGAAAACTATCAGCATAATGAACTATATCAATAACCAAACTAACAAAAATCATATGATTATCTCAATAGATGCAGAAAAAGCATTTGATAAAATCTAACACCCATTCTTATTAAAAACAGTAGAGAGTACAGGAGTAAATGGACTTTTCCTTAAAATCATCAGCTAGCATCATATGTAATGGTGTTAAATTGTAACCATTTCCAATAAGATCAGGGGTGAAACAAGGTTGCCCACTGTCACTATTCCAATTCAATATTGTACTAGAATTGTTAGCTGTGGCAATAAGAAAAGAAAAAGAGATTAAAGGAATTAGACTAGGTCATGAGGAAACCAAATTATCTCTCTTTCCAGACGATATGGTGGTATACTTAGAGAATCCTAGAGAATCAATTTTAAAAAAAACTATTAGAAATAATCCACAACTTCAGTAAAGTTGCAGGATACAAAATAAATCTACATAAATTACTTGCATTGCTATACATCACTGACAAAATCTAGCAGAAAGAGACAGAAAAATAAATTCCTTTCAAAATAACTGTCAATAGTATAAAATATTTGGGAATCTATTTGCCAAGGGAAAATAAGGAACTATATGAATATAACTACAAAACACTTTCCACACAAATAAAGTCAAATCTACTCATTTGGAAAAATATCAAGTGGTCATGAATTGACTGAGCAAATATAATAAAAATGACATTACTACCTAAATTAATCTACTTATTTAGCACCATAATAATCAAACTTCCAAGAAATTATTTTACATACCTAGAAAAATTAATATCAAAGTTCATCTGGAAGAACAAAAGGTGAACCATTTTAAGGCAATTAATGAAAAAAAATGCCAAATGAAGGTGGCCTATCTGTGCCAGATTATATTATAAAGCATCAGTCATAAAAATCAGTCATTTTGGTACTGGGTAAGAAACAGAATACTCAATCAGTTGATATATTAGGCTCACAGGACAAAATAATCAATAACTATAGCAATCTAGTGTTTGACAAACCCTAAGACCCCAGCTTTTGGGATAAGAACTCTCTATTTGAGAATAACTGCTGGGAAAATTAGAAACTAGTATAAAAGAAATTAGGGCCTGACCCACACCTAACACCACTTGGTATGCCAAGCTAAACTCTAAATGGATTCATGATTTAGACAAAAAGAGTGAGATTATAAACAAATTAGAAGAACATAGGACCTCTCAGATCTGGGGAGAAGGAAGGAATCTGTATCCAAAGAAGAACTGGAACTCATAATTGAACATGACATAGATAATTTTGATTATATTAAGTTAAAAAGTTTTTGTACAAGCAAAACTCATGCAACCAAGATCCACAATAAATTGGGAAAATCATTTTAACGTTTAAGAATTTTGATAAAGACTTCATTTCTAAAATATATAGAGAATTGAATCAAATTTATAAGAATTCAAGCTATTTTGCAATTGATAAATGGGTCAAAGGATATGAACAGACAATTTTCAGATGAAGAAATGAAAACCATTTCTAATCATATGGAAAGGTGCTTAAATTACTATTGATCAGAGAAATGCAAATTAAAACCATTCTGAGATACCACTACACACCTGTCAGATTGGCTAAGATGAAAGGAAAAGATAATGATGAATGTTGTAGGGGATGCAGGAAAACTGGGACACTGATACATTACTGGTGTAACAGTGAATGCATCAAGTCATTCTGGAGAGTTATTTGGAATTAAACTCAAAAAATTACTAAACTCTGCATACCCTTTGAACCAGCAGTGTTTTATTGCGTCTTATATCCCAAAGAGATTTTAAAGGAGGGAAAGAGACCCATATGTTCAAAAATGATTTTGACAGATCTTTTTTTCATAGTAGCAAGAAATTGGAAACTGAGTAGATGCCCATCAGTTGGAGAATGGCTGAATAAGTTATGGTATATGAATGTTATTGAATATTATTGTTCTTTGGAGAATGATTTTAGAGATAGCTGGAGAGACTTACATGAACTGATGCTAAGTGAAATGAGTAGAACCAGGAATTCATTATACATGGCAATATCAATATTATAGGATGATCAGTTCTGATGAATGTGAGTATTTCTAGCAATTCAATGATTGATACCAATCCTAATGGTCTTGTGATGAAGAGACATCTACACCCAGAAAGAGGAGTGTAGGAACTGAATGTGGATCACAACATAACAGTCTAACTCTTTTTGTTGTTCACTTGCATTTTGTTTTCTTACCCATTTTCTTTCCTTTTTGATCTGATTTTTTTTGTGTGCATCAAGAGAATTATATAAATATGTTTATAAATATTGTATTTAACATTTATTTTAACATGTATAACAAAGATTGGATTACTTGTCATCTAGGATGGGGATGGGGGGAACGAGAGGAAATTTGAAACACAAGGCTATGCAAGGATCAATGTTCAAAAATTATCCTTGCATATGTTTTGAAAATAAAAAGCTTTAAAAATAAAAAAAATAATTCACTGAAGGAAAGAATTTTTTGAAGGAAAGAATGTAGAATTGGTGTAATGAAAAAGGAAATACAAAAGGTCTATGAAAAAATTAGTTCCTTAAAAATTAGAACTATTGAATTATAATCTAATGACATTAAGAAACAAGAAAACAAAATCAAAAGAATGAAAAACCCAATAAAACAGCATCAGAAATTTTAAAAAAAGTAAATGCATTACCAATAAAAATGGAATTAAAGCAATTATTAGGAGCTAGTCTATCCAATTACATAGCAACAAAATTGTCAACCTAAGTGAAATAGATGAATATTGTAAAATTACAAATTGCCCAAATTGATACGAGTAAGTAGAAATGTTTAACATGTTCTAAGACAATGTAATTGAGTAAGCCATTGGGGATATAACTAATATAAAATTCCCAGGGCCATATGTGAATCATACATATTTATATAATAAATAATTTTAAGGGAGGGTTCTGGGGAGATTGTGGAATAGGTTGGCAAATTTCAATCTCTCCCAATTTCCCCAAATAGAACAGATTTTATGTTTCAGGATAAATATAAAGTTGTAAAAAATAAAGAAGATGAGGTAGAAAAGTGGTCCTTTTGATACAACCTGAAAAAAAATCTGAAGAAAGACACATGGCTGAGACTAACCTCTGTGAAGTGCAAACAACTCCCAGCTCCACAGAAACATCAGATGGGGAGCCCCAAGAGCAAGTTGCCCACCTTGCACTTGGGGTGTGGGCTGGAGCTTCAGCAGGAACCACAGCAATTTTCACCTCTTGGACTGTTTATCAAGTAAGTATCTGAGTCTGGAAAGACAGTGAATCTCAGCTAATTAGAATGCTGGGCCTACATATATATATGTGCTGATGAGGCCCAGTCCTGACCACATTAGTCAGTGCAGAGGCAAAGGGGAAGGGGCACTGCTAGCTATAGACACTTGCTGGAGGGTGGAGATTTTGGTCTGGAGTTCCTGGTCAGAGGAGAAAGCAGAAGTGAAGTCAGAGACACCATCTTCCTCACCCCAGGAATAGAGGTGCTTACACTAAAACTTCTTATTAAAACAAAAACAAAAACAAATAAACAAAAAAAGCAAGAGGACACTGAAGTAAAGAAAAAAAAAAAGCTTCCACCCCAAAGATTATTATGAAATGGCTTTGTGCCCAGAGAGAAATTAAAAAACTCAAAAAAGAATTTAGAAGTCAAATGAGACATTGAGGAAAAACAAAAAAAAAAATAAAAATAAAAAATAAAAAAATAAAAATTCCAAGAAAAATAAGATTATGAAAAAAAAAAAGCTAGCCAACCAGAAATGAAGATACAAAGTTTCAAAGGTGAAAATAAATCTTCAAAAATTAGAATTGGATAAAGGGAAGTGAGAGAAGCTATGAGGGACCAAGACAACAAAGCAGATTATAAAGAATGAAAAAAATAGAACAGCGTATGAAACATAAGAAAAATGACAGATCTGTAGAAGAAATAAAGAGTAGAAAATATAAGAATAATTGTACTGTCTGAAAGTTTTTGCCAAAAAAAAGGTCCTTGACACAATAATGCAAGAAATATTTCAAAAAATGGTCCTAGAGTGATAGAATTTGAGGGGAAATTAGAAATAGAAAAACTCCAAAGATCACCATCTCAATGTGTTCCTTTTGAAAAGGATCATTCCTTTTCTTAGGCACATTATTGCCAAATTTTGAAACCCCCAGATCAAAAACAACATTTTGCAAGAAACAATGAAAAAACAATTCAAATATGCTTGAAGTACAAATATAATTGTACAGGACTTATCAACAGTAGTACTATAAAAGACTACAGATCCTGGAATCATCTCTACTGACACTCAAAAGAACTAGACCTGTGACCCAAAATATCCTATCCAGCAAAATTATTTGTAATCCTGAAAGAGAAAAAATAAAAATTCAATAAACTTGCAGATTTTCAGGACTTTCTTTCAACCAAACCCAAATATAATAGAAAATTTACCATATAAGTGCCAATATCAAAGAGCAATTTCAAGGAACTCCACATGGATAAATTGTTTATTTTCACATGGGAAATGTATGCCATATGTTTAAGATTGACTTTGATAATGAAACATCTCAAAAGAAAGATTGGGGCAGCGTTAAGATAAATATAGTATTCTACACACCTGTCAGACTGGCTAGAATGACAGGGAAAGATAATGCGGAATGTTGGAGGGGATGTGGGAAACAGAAACACTAATACATTGTTGGTGGAATTGTGAATACATCCAACCATTCCGGAGAGCAATTTGGAACTATGCTCCAAAAGTTATAAAACTGTGCATGCCCTTTGATCCAGCAGTGTTACTACTAGGCTTATATCCCAAAGAGATCATAAAGAAGGGAAAGGGATCTGTATGTGTACGAATGTTTGTGGCAGCCTTCTTTGTAGTGGCCAGAAATGGAAACTGAGTGGATGCCCATCAATTGAAGAATGGCTGAATAAATTGTGGTATATGAATGTTATGGAATATTATTGTTCTGTAAGAAATGACCAGCAGGATAATTTCAAAAAGGCCTGGAGAGACTTACATGAACTGATGCTGAGTGAAACGAGCAGGGCCAGGAGATCCTTATATACTTCAACAATAATACTATATGATGATTAATTCTGATAGGAATTATAGGTCTGATAGACCTGGCCATCTTCAGCAATGAGATGAACCAAATCAGTTCAATGGAGCAGTAATGAACTGAACCAGCTACGCCCAGCGAAAGAACTCTGGGAGATGACTAAAAACCATTACATTGAATTCCCAATCCCTATATTTTTGCCTGCTTGCATTTTGGATTTCCTTCATAGGCTAATTGTACAATATTTCAGAGTCCTATTCTTTTTGCACAGCAAAATAACTGTTTGGTCATGTATACTTATTGTGTATCTAATTTATACTCTAATATATTTATCATTTACTGGTCATCCTGCCATCTAGGGGAAGGAGGGGGAAAATTGGAACAAAAGGTTTGGCAATTGTCAGTGTTGTAAAATTACCCATACATAAAACTTATAAATAAAAAGCTATGAAATTAAAAAGGAAAAAAAGATAAATATAGTATTATGTCATACAAATGAGGTTTAGAGGAAGAACAGAGGAATTAGAATGGGAAGAAGACCTCTAATTATGAAGTCCTACTCACTCACATTGCAAATGGGTTAAATAGGTAACAGTACATGTAGCTTATGAAGGGTATAGCGCCTTCCAAAATCTATTTAAAAAATAAGAGAGAAGGGATTGTGGACAGGGAAGCAAAGAGCAAGGGAAGAAGACATGGGAGGAATCCATGGGTGGGAGGAGATAAAGAAATAGCAAGGAAAGTTAGAAGTAGAATTAAAGCAAAGAGTTAGCAGATATAGAAAAAATATGTGTGTATTTATGTGCAGGATATATGGATATATCATTTCTTAACTATACCCTCTTAGGAGTGGTGGGGAGAATAAAAGAGGGAAAAAAGAATAATGTAAAAAAGATATGCAGCAGAGAACAAAAGAACAATTTACAAGGAAGTAAAGATGGACATTCATGAATAAAATTTCTTTTCTTAATATATGTACTTTCTTGAACTGGTATTTGTTGTTAGATATTTTGTATTCTTCCTTGTTCTGCTGGGAACAAGACAATGTCCTCTTTTGTGTTGTTTCCTTTTCTTTCTTTTTTTTAATTGGAGTTTTTAATTTCAAAATATATGAATGGATAATTTTCAACATTCATTCTTGAAAAAAGTTGTGTTCCAAATTTTTACACTGCTTTTCCCCCCATCCACTCCCCTAAATGACAAGAAATCCAATATATGTTTTTTTTTATTATTTAATAGCCTTTTATTTACAGGTTATATGTATGGGTAACTTTACAGCATTGACAATTGCCAAACCTCTTGTTCCAATTTTTCACCTCTTACCCCCCCACCCCCTCCCCCAGATGGCAGGATGGCCAGTAGATATTAAATATATTAAAATATAAATTAGATACACAATAAGTATACATGACCAAACTGTTATTTTGCTGTACAAAAAGAATCAGACTCTGAAATATTGTACAATTAGCTTTTGAAGGAAATCAAAAATGCAGTTGGGCATAAATATAGGGATTGGGAATTCAATGTAATGGTTTTTAGTCATCACCCAGAGTTCTTTCTCTGGGCATAGCTGGTTCAGTTCATTACTGCTCCATTTGGTTGATCTCATTGCTGAGGATGGCCAGGTCCTTCAGAACTGGTCATCATATAGTATTGTTGGTGAATTAGATACACAATAAGTATACATGACCAAACAGTTATTTTGCTGTGCAAAAAGAATAGGACTCTGAAATATTGTACAATTAGCCTGTGAAGGAAATCCAAAATGCATATAGTAGTGTTGTTGCCATGTATAATGATCTACTGATTCTACTTACTTTACTTAGCATATATAGCATATATAGTATATAATGATCTCCTGGTCCTGCTCATTTCACTCAGCATCAGTTCATGTAAGTCTCTCTAGGCCTTTCTGAAATCATCCTGTTGGTCATTTCTTACAGAACAATAATATTCCATAACATTCATATACCACAATTTATTCAGTCATTCTCCAACTGATGGACATCCACTCAGTTTCCAGTTTCTGGCCACTACAAAGAGGGCTGCCACAAACATTCGTTCACATACAGATCCCTTTCCCTTCTTGATGATCTCTTTGGGATATAAGCCCAGTAGTAACACTGCTGGATCAAAGGGTATGCACAGTTTGATAACTTTTTGAGCATAGTTCCAAACTACTCTACAGGATGGTTGGATTCATTCACAGCTCCACCAACAATTCATCAATGTCCCAGTTTTCCCGCATCCCCTCCAAAAATCATCATTATTTTTTCCTGTCATCTTAGCCAATCTGACAGGTGTATAGTGGTATTTTAGACTTGTCTTAATTTGCATTTCTCTGATTAATAATGACTTGGAGCATTTTTTCATATGACTAGAAATAGTTTCAATTTCTTCATTTGAGAATTGTCTGTTCATATCCTTTGACCATTTTCCAATTGGAGAATGGCTTGGAAATCTAATATATGTTAAACATATGCAATTCTTCCATACATATTTCCATAGTTATGCTGCAAAATAAAAAGGTCAAAAAAAGACCAAAAAAAAATAAAAAATAAAATAAAATGCAAGTAAATAAACAAAGACTGTTGTTATCCACCCTCAGTTCCTACAGTCCTCTCTCTGGGTGTAGATAGCTCTCTTCACAAAATCATTGGAACTGACTTCAATTACCCCATTGTTGAAAAGAACAAAGTCCATCACAGCTGAACATCTCATAATCTTGTTGTTGCCATGTATAATGATCTACTGATTCTACTTACTTTACTTAGCATCAGTTCATTTTCAGAGCTCTTAGAAATCATCCTGCTGATCATTCCTTATACAACAATAAGCATAGCTTTCTTATACCATAACTTATTCACCCATTCTACAACTGGTGGGCATCCACTCAATTGCCAGTTTCTTGCCACTACACAAAGTGCTGCCACAAACATTTTTTGCATATGTGGGCCTCTTTCTCTCCTTTATGATCTCTTTGGGATATAAACCCAGTAGAAACAATGCTGGACCAAAGGGGAGGCACAGTTTGATAACCCTTTAGGTATAATTCCAAATTGCTCTTCAGAATCGTTGAATCAGTTCACAATTCCACCAATAATGTATTAGTGTCCCAGTTTTCCCACATCCCCTTCAACATTCATCATTATCTTTTTCGGTCATCTTAGCCAATCTGAGAGGTGTGAGTTTGTATTTCAGAGTTGTCTTTCTTTGCATTTCTCTGATCAATAGCAGTTTAGAGCACTTTTTCATGACTAAAATGGTTTCAGTTTCTTCATCTGAGATTTATCTGTTCATAACTTTTGATCATTTATCATTTGAAGAATGACTTTTATTCTTATAAATTTGAATCAAGTCTCTACATATTTTAGAAATGAGGACTTTATGAGAACCCATCAATGTAATTTTTTTTCTAATTTATTTCTTCCCTTCTAATTTTATCTGCATGTTTTGTTTATACAAAACCTTTTTAACTTAACATAACCAAAATGATCTATATTTATTCAATAATATGATCCTGTTCTTCTTTGGCCACAAATTCCTTCCTTCTCCACAGATCTGAGAGGTAAACATTCTTTTGCTCTTCTGATTTGCTCATAATATTAGTCTTTACGTCTAAATCATGAACCCATTTTGATCTTATCTTGGTATACAGTGTTAAGTATGGATCAAGGCCTAGTTTCTGCTATACTAATTTTTAATTTCCCCAACAATTTTTGTGAAATAGTGAGTTTTTATCCCAAAATCTGGGGTCTCTGATTTGTCAAACACTAGGTTGTTATGGTCATTTGCTATTTTGTCCTGTGAACCTAACTTATTCCATTGTTTGACTACTCTGTTTCTTAGCCAGTACCCAAGCATTTTGATGACCCCTGCTTTATAATATAGTTTTAGGTCTGGTACAGCTAGGCCACCTTCATTTGCTTTTTTTTTGTCATCATTTCTCTTGAAATTGTTGAACTTTTGTTCTTCCAGATGAACTTTGTTATTATTTTTTCTAGGTCTGTAAACTAATTTCTTGGGAGTTTATTGATATAGTACCAAATAAGTAGATTAATTTAGGTAGTATTGACATTTTTATTATATTAGCTTGGTCTATCATGAGCCCTTGAAATTTTTCCAATTGATTATATCTGACTTTATTTGTCTGGAAAGAGTTTTGCAATTGTATTCACATAGTTCTTGACTTTACCTTGGCAGGTAGACTCCCAAATATTTTATATTATCTACATTTATTTTAAATTGAATTTCTCTTTGTTTCTCTTGTTGGGGGACTTTGTTGGTAATATATATAAATACTTATGATTTATGTGGATTTGTTTTGTATTCTGCAACTTTGCTAAAATTGTGAATTATTTCTAGGAGCTTTTTATTTAATTCTCCATTATTCTCTAAGTATACTATCATATCATCTGCAAAAAGTGATTATTTGGTTTCCTCATTAAATTTACCTACTCTAATTCCTTTAATCTCTTTTTCTTTTCTTATTGTCAAAGCTAGCATTTCAAATAGAATAGGAATGGTGATAGTGGGCAACTTTATTTCATCCCTGATCTTACAGGGAATAGTTTATCCCAATTACATATGATGCTTGCTGATGACTTTAAATAGATGCCATTGACCATTTTAAGGAAAACTCCATTTATTCCTATATTGTCTAGTGCTTTTAAAAGGAATTGATGTTGGAATTTGTCAAATGCTTTTTTGGCATCTATTGAGATAATCATATGATTTTTGTTAGTTTGGTTTTTGATATAGGCAATTATGATAATAGTTTTCCTAATATTGAACCAGCCCTGCATTGTTGGAATAAATCCTACTTGTTCATGGTGTCTTATCTTGGGGAAATTTGTTGGGATCTCTTTGAAAATATTTTAAGATTTTAAAATCAATATTGATTAGGGAAATTTGTCTATAAATTTTTTTCTCTGTTTCATCCTACCTGCTTTAGGTATCAACATTACATCTGTGTCACAAAATGAATTTGGTAGGACACCTTCTTTCCCTATTTTTTCAAATAGTCATAAAATAATTTGGTATCATTTCTTCTTTCCCTATTTTTTTCAAATATTTTGCATAGTATTGGAATTAATTTACTTAAATGTTCAGTAGAATTCACATATAAATCTATGTGGCCCTGAAGATTTTTCTTAGGGAATTGATGAATAGCTCTTTCAAATTATTTTTCTAAAATGGGACTGTTTATGTAATTTATTTCCCCTTTTCTTAATCTGGGCAATCTATATATATTTAAAATATTCATCATTTTGACTTAGATTGTCATATTTATTGGCATACAGTTAGGCAAATAGGTCCTAATTATTGTTTTAATTTCATCATTGTAGGTGGAAAGTTCACCTTTTTCATTTTTGATTCAAACCATTTGATATTCTTCTTTCCATTTTCTAATCAAATTAACTAAAGGTTTATCTATTTGTTTCATTTTCTTTTGCATTCATTTTGTTTTTTTCTCATTCTGTTTCTTTAAATAAAATACATTTAAAAAAACAATTTCAATATGATAAAAATTATTTTAAAAATATATAAAAAAGCCTTTGAAAACAGAGCACTACAAAGCATAAAAATAAATTGAGCTTTCTATAAAATGATAAGTAGTATTTATCTACTATCCGCAACTATCCACAAGCATTATTTATAAAGAGGATGAGGAATAAGCTTTACCAGGGTAACTATATTTGAAGTGGATTCAGTGCCAGGCCTGCAATCAGGAAGATCATATTTTGATTTTGGCCTAACATTATCTCTCAAATCACATTATCACTCAAATATGAATCACATTTAGTTATGTGATCTTGGGTAAGAGTCTTCCAATGTTTTTAATCTACTTTTAGTATTCAGCAATTCACTGGATAGCATTTTTTATCATTAATCCTTCAGCATTTTCTTAGATCATTATATTGATTAGTATAGCTAAATTGTTCATAGTTGATAATAACCCTATTATTGTATATTTTGTTCTGTTTCTGCTCACTTGACTTTGCTTTATTTCATATAAGTTTTCTTAAGTTTTTTCAAGCCATTATGCCGATAATTTCTTATAGCAAAATTTTCTTTGATCTCTTGGTGATACAGACCTAGTGGTACATCTCTGTGTTAAAGATATGTGCAGTTTTATAGCTCTTTGGCCATGATTCCAAATTCTTCCGGCATTTGATTTTGTCTGTCCAGATTCATTTTGTTGAAAGTCATTCCCATTATTATAGTAGATAATGAGGTGTTAGACTAGAATTATAGCAATCCTTGCATAATACAGGATAATAAGCATATAGAAATATTGGGAATTATAATTTATTTGTCACCCTATTTCTAATCTTAATGATATATTTAATCTCATAAATTAATTTGACTTAAGAGATTTGCATGAAAAATGTTCTGAAGGCCTTCCCCACCTTGCACCCTCCCTATACAATTTTTGATATTTTGTTAAAAGGATGTTTTTCTTTTATAACTTTCCTTTATAACATTTTTTAAAATAGTGTGCACTTTAAGCTGTTAGTGCCTTTCATTGTAATTTCTCTTTATCAGTTAAGGACAACAGATTTTTTAAATTTATTTAATAGCCTTTTATTTACAGGATATATACATGGGTAACTTTACAGCATTAACAATTGCCAAAACTCTTGTTCCAATTTTTCACCTCTTACCCCCCCCCCCCCACCCCTAGATGGTAGGATGACCAGTAGATGTTAAATATATTAAAATATAAATTAGATACACAATAAGTATACATGACCAAAACGTTATTTTGCTGTAGAAAAAGAATCAGACTCTGAAATATTGTACAATTAGCTTGTGAAGAAATCAAAATGCAGGTGTGCATAAATATAAGGGTTGGGAATTCAATGTAATGGTTTTAGTCATCTCCCAAGTTCTTTTCTGGGCATAGCTGGTTCAGTTCATTACTGCTCCATTGGAAATGATTTGGTTGATCTCGTTGCTGAGGATGGCCTGGTCCATCAGAACTGGTCATCATATAGTATTGTTGTTTAAGTATATAATGATCTCCTGGTCCTACTCATTTCACTCAGCATCAGTTCGTGTAAGTCTCTCCAGGCCTTTCTGAAATCATCCTGTTGGTCATTTCTTACAGAACAGTAATATTCCATAATATTCATATACCACAATTTATTCAGCCATTCTCCAACTGATGGACATCCATTCAGTTTCCAGTTTTTAGCCACTACAAAAGGGCTGCCACAAACATTCGTGCACATACAGATCCCTTTCCCTTCTTTATAATCTCTTTGGGATATAATCCCAGTAGTAACAATGCTGGATCAAAGGGTATGCACAGTTTGATAAATTTTTGAGCATAGTTCCAAACTACTCTCCAAAATGGTTGGATTCGTTCACAACTCCACCAACAATGCATCAATGTCCCAGTTTTCCCGTATCCCATCCAACAATCATCATTGTTTTTTCCTGTCATCTTAGCCAATCTGACAGGTGTGTAGTGGTATCTTAGAGTTGTCTTAATTTGTATTTCTCTGATTAATAATGACTTGGAGCATCTTTTCATATGACTAGAAATAGTTTCAATTTCTTCATCTGAGAATTGTCTGTTCATATCCTTTGACCATTTTCAGTTGGAGAATGGCGATTTTTATAAATTAGAGTTAATTCTCTATATATTTTGGATATAGAGGCCTTTATCAGAACCTTTGACTGTAAAATATTTTTCCCAGTTTATTGCTTCCCTTCTAATCTTGTCTGCAATAGTTTTGTTTGTACAAAAACTTTTCAGTTTGGTATAATTGAAATTTTCTATTTTGTGATCAGTAATGATCTCTAGTTCTGCTTTGGTTATAAAGACCTTCCCTTCCACGGTCTGGGAGGTAAACTATCCTGTGTTCCTCTAATTTATTAATAATTTCATTCTTTATGCCTGGTCATGAACCCATTTTGACCTTATCTTGGTGTACGGCGTTAAGTATGGATCAATGCCTGTTTCCCCATATTGGTTTCCAATTTTCCCAGCAATTTTTGTCAAACGTAAGTTTTTATCCCAAAAGCTGGATCGTTGATTGTCAAAGAACTAGGTTGCTATATTCGTTGACTGTTTTATCCCTTGAACCTAATCTATTCCACTGATCAACTAATCTATTCCTTAGCCAATACCAAATAGTTTTGGTAACTGCTGCTCTATAATATAATTTTAGATCTCGTACAGCTAAGCCACCTTCATTTGATTTCTTTTTTCATTAATTCCCTTGAAATTCTTCACCTTTTGTTTTTCCTTATGGACTTTGTTGTTATTTTTTCTAGGTCATTAAAATAGTTTTTTGGGACTCTGATTGGTATAGCGCTAAATAAATAGATTAGTTTAGGTAATATTGTCATCTTTATTATATTTGCCCGCCCTATCCAAGAGCATTTAATATTTTTCCAGTTGGTTGATCAGACTTAATTTGTGTGAAAAGTGGTCTGTAATTTTGCTCTAAAGTTTCTGATTTTCCTTGGCAGATAGATTCCTAAATATTTTATATTATCAGTAGTTACTTTAAATGGAATTTCTCTTTGTAACTCTGACTTTTGGATTTTGTTAGTGATATATAAGAATGCTGATGACTTATGTGGGTTTATTTTATAACCAGCAACTTTGCTAAAGCTGTGGATTGTTTCTAATAATTTTTTAGCAGAGTCTCTGGGGTTCTCTAAGTATACCATCATGTCATCGGCAAAGAGTGATAATTTGGTTTCCTCATTGCCTATTCTTATTCCTTTAATCTCTTTCTCAGCTCTTATTGCTATAGCTAGCGTTTCTAATACAATATTAAATAGTAACGGTGATATGAGGCCTTGTTTCACTCCAGATCTTATTGGGAATGGTTGCAGTTTGTCTCCATTACATACGATGCTTACTGATGGTTTTAAATAGATGCTGCTGATTATTTTAAGGAAAAGTCATTTATTACTATACTCTCAAGTGTTTTTAATAGGAATGGATGTTGGATTTTATCAAATGCTTTTTCTGTATCTATTGAGATGACCATATGGTTTTTGTTAATTTGGTTATTAACATGGCCAATTATATTGATAGTTTTCCTAATATGGAACCAGCCCTGCATTCCTGGTATAAATCCTACTTGATCATAGTGTATTATCTTGGAGATGATTTTCAGTCTTTTGCTAATATTTATTTAAGATTTTAGCATTAATTTCATTAGGGAGATTGGTCTATAATTTTCTTTCTCTTTTTTCAAACCTGGTTTGGTATCATCCATATCTGGTCATAGAAGGAATTTGGTAGGACTCCTTCATTCCTATTTTATCAAATAATTTATATAACATTGGGGCCAATTTTTTTAAATGTTTGGTAAAATTCCATTAAACCATCTGGTCCTGGGATTTTTTCTTAGGGAGTTGTTTAATTGCCTGTTCTATTTCTTTTTCTGAAATGGGACTATTCAAACAATTTACTTTTCCTCTGTTAGTCTGGGAAGTCTATATTTTGGGGTAGTCATCCATTTCCTTAGGTTATCAAATTTATTGGCATAAAGTTAAAAAAACTCCTTATTATTTCCAATTTCCCCTTTTTGGTGGAAAGTTCTCCTTTTCATTTTAAGACTATAATTTCATTTTCCTCCCTTTTTCTAATCAGATTTACAAAGGCTTATCTATTTTATTGGCTTTTCATGAACCAACTCAGTTTTATTAATTAGTTCAAGAGTTTTTTTTCTAATTAATTTTCCTTTTAATTTTTAAATTTCCAATTTAGTATTTGATTGGGGTTTTAATTTGGTCTTTTTTTTTTTTTTTTTTAACCCAATTCTTTCTTTTCTTTTCTGTTTTATTCAATAATCTAAGGATATAAAATTCCCTTTATTACCTTTGGCTGCATCCCACAAATTTTGGTTGATGTCTCATCATTGTCATTATCTTGGTGAAATTATTAATTGTATCTATAATTTGGTTTCACCCAATCATTTTAAGATGAATTGTTTAGTTTCCAATTACTTTTGGTCTATTTCCCCAACTTTTTGTTAAGTAGTTTTATTGCATCATGATCTGAAAAAAGCATTTACTATTTCCTTTTTTGCATTTAATTTTGGGTCTTTATGTCAAATATGGTCAATTTTGAATAGGTTCCATGAACTGCGAAAAGAAAGTATATTCCTTTCTATCTCCATTCTTTTCTCCCAAGTAACATACCTAATTTTCTAATATTTATTTTTCTTTAATTTCTTTCTTATTTGTTTTTGGGTTTGGTTGTCTAATTAGGTGCAGGGAGATCACCTACTATTGTTTGTTGTCTATTTCTTCTTGACTCTTTACCTTCCTTTAGGAAGTTGGAGAACCATTGGTATATTGTTTAATATTGATATTGCTTCGTTGTTTATTCCCTTTAGCAGGATTTTTTCCTTATCTTTTAATTAGATAATTTTACTTTTGCTTGATCTGAGATAAGCATGGACCCCCTGCTTTTTTTGACTTCACCGGCATTAATTTTGCTCAACCCACCTTTACTCTATATTCCCCTCTTTAAATGTTTTTTGTAAACAAATATTGGGTTCACTTTGATCCAGTTGTATCCCTCCTTTTATGGGGGAGTTCATCCCATTTTATGGTTAAATTACTAAATCTGTATTTCCTACCATCCTAATAACCCCAATTATGCTTTATTTTCTTGCCTCCCCAACCCTCTTTTCCCCTTTCTTTTCCCCTCTTGTTCACGGTCCCCTCTTTTAATCCCTCCTCCCCTTGGCCTTTTCCTTCCTTCCCTTATTTTTTTTCTTTTCCTTTTCCTCTCCCCTTTTAATGGGGGGAAATTTTCTCTAAAACAAATGAATTATTTTTTTCTTTGAGCCAACTCTGATGAGGAAGATTCCACAACCCTCCCCCTCTAAATTCCTCAGATATGATAAATTTCCTTTTGCCCTTTGTGGGATGTGGTTTCCCCTTTTATCCCTCCTTCCCCCTTATTCTGCCATCATCCCTTTTCCCTATCTACCCTTTTTTATGTTATATCAGTACAATCAAATTATACATGTATTCTTTTGCATTCAACAAAGAAAAACAACCGATTATTTTTCCTTTTTCATCTTTGGTTCTTGGTTTGGAGATAAATTTTTTGTTTGTTTGGTTTTTTCTTAGAAACAAATGGAATTCATTTGTTTCATTAAATTCCATTTCTTCCTGGAAGAAAATCTCACAACTGGGGTGTTTATTCTTGGCTGCATCCCGTTCTTGTGCCTTTTGGAATATCATATTCCAGGCCCTTCTTTCCTTTAATGTAGAGGCAGCCAGATCTTGGGTGTCCTTATTTGGCACCTCGGTATTTAAAGGTTTTTTTTTTGGCTTTTTTTTTTTTTTCCTTAACTGATAGTTCTGAAATTTGCAATATTCCTTGGGGTTTTTATTTTTAGGTTTCTTTCAAAAGGTGTTCGAGGATTCTTTCAATGCCTTTTTACCTTCTGATTCTATTTCATCTGGGGGTTCTCTTTGATGATTTCAAAATAGTATCAGGCTCTTTTTTTGATCATAGTTTTTTGCAAAGTCCAATAATCCTCAGATTATCTCCCAGATCTATTTTCCAAGTCTTCGTTTTGCAAGTAGATAACATGGTTTTTCCAGTTTTTTTTTTGTTTTTCTTGACGTTCTTGTTGTCTCAATGAATCATTAGTTTCTTTGTTCAGTTCTAATTTTTAAAAAATTATTTTCCATTTTTTTTACTTCTTTCTGTATATGTCAATTGGTTTTAAATGTTTGTTTTTGGTCTTGTAATTTTTTTATTTCACTAATTTTTTTTTTTTTTTTTTTAGTGTATTATTTTCTTTTTCCAATTCCAATCCTACTTTCTTCAAGTTCTTTTTTTCAATTCACAAATTACTTTTAGTGAATTCTTTATTTTTTCCAATTCACAATTCTTACTTTCCTGAGATTTTTTTTATTTTTTCCAATTCAAATTTTGTTTCCCTCCTTCCTGGGAATTTTTAACTTTTCAAATTGTATTTAGGAAGTTGTTTCTCTTTAAGGTTTCTTTCCTTTCCCCATTTATCTTTTTAACTCTCTTTGAGACTTTTAATGGTCTTCTATGGAGCATCATGTAAAGGAGGACAGTCTGATGCATTTTCTTTGAGGTCTCTTCAGGTTTGTGACCTGCTCTTTTTTTGCATAGAAGTGTTGATCGTTCTTTTCATCTTTTTATTCATGTTTTAAACCTTTAGGGTTGTCTCCTAGGCAAGGGGTTACCAGCTTCCTCTGAGAGCAGGAGATTAAACCGATTTCTGCCTCCAAGGTATGGGGTCTCTGGTGAGAGTCTTTGCTTCCCCAACAGGAAGTGGATTAGCACGGCCAGCTAAGAAATGCCCGTTGGGCTTTGGGTTGCGATTGCCCATGGCTAGAGACAAGGGGTGAAAGTGACACCCCCGGGCCCGTGGGACTGTGGTATTGCAGCTGACCGCAGACCGACCCAAAAAAGCGCCAACCTGCCCAGCTCGCCGATCAAATCGGCCCAGGAAAAGCTCTTGGCCCGCCGGCTCCCACTGCCCAGATTGGAGACTAACTGTCCTCCTGCCGTGGGATCACAACTCCCCAAGGAAAAAGCCCGTACGCGGGTTGGGGCTGGTGCTTGTGCTGAGTTCTTTTTCACCCTCGGTTTGAGACCTCTCAATAATTTTCTCCCCCCCCGCCGATCTCCCCCCTGGCCCCGGAACCAAGCTTTTTTTGGCAAGACTGCAGATTTTCTTCGGCTGGTGAGTTGTTCTACTTCTTATCTTTACGAATTGTAGCAGTCAAGACTATTTTTGAGGCTCGATATAATATTGATAAAGAGGGTAAGAGAAGAGCTTAGAAAGTCCTGTGTGTCTTCTCCGCCATCTTGGCTCCGCCCTCCCAGGACAACAGATTTTTAATAGTGGAAGACATTCATGACATTTTTTTGGTCTCTATATTTTAGTGATATTTTATATCAGTTAAATCTTTCCAAAGTTGGAATTTGACAAAATCAGGTATTTCCTTTCTTGTTTTCTCATCTTTTTCCAACATCAATAGTTTATTTATATAGTTTGTTCTGCACTTTTTACAAGAAATATAGGAGGTTTTTTTCCCCCAATTCAATGAATAATTTACAATGACCAAAATTTGGAAACAAGATTAATGTGCCTCCCCAATTAATTTTAAAAATGATGTTAATATGGACTTGTCACTATTTCTCTAGAAATATATTCACTTTATTGTTAATTAATATCTCATATTTAGAGTACCAATAGCTAATTGATTAATGATAAATTTCTAAAAATCAATTTGATCATTATTCTTGTCAACTTATGAACTTTTTTGGTTTTGCTATAGCCACTATAAGTATAAAAAGAAACAGGATTCATAGCATTTTTATATTAATCCTTTTTTCTTGTATTTTCACAACAAAAAGTTTGTAAATTGCTTTTTCTGCCCATTGCTGATAATATATTTTGCTTTGTAGTACAAACAAAACATTGACAAACTTTATTTTGGAATATGTTTTGGTAGCATGAAAAATAAAATGAATTACATTCACAAAGAACTGGGAAATATTGGAAGAAGGATAACAAATATGTATTCCACAGAATCTGAGTTTATTATTTCTTTAGGTTTTTTTAGAAAATTAGAATAAGCTGGATTTTTTGGTAAATGTATTTAATGTTTGTTTTCTTCACAAATTGAATTATCAAATTATTTGAATATATTTTGTATTCAAACTTATTTTAAAATCAGCTAAGACACAAAATCATAAGAACATAAATATGGAAAGTTAACATTTCAAACATGTCATATAAGAAATGTACCAGATTCTTTTTGAATTTTAATTTTTTTTCCTTCATCAACATGTTTTCTAAATTCAGATGTTGGAGAAAAGACAAAGACTCAACTAAATTCCCTCAAAGTCTCCTCCAAATAACTTTAAATAAAGTCTGTAGATGAACTTTGTCTAGGCTGAACCCACAAAAGCATAAAGCAAAACAAATTTTGGGCCCAAGATAGCTCAGGTAAGCAGAAAAGGTCGGAAACTCTGAGATGAGCAGTGTGTTCCAGTATAGGACAAGCACAGGAAACCAGTAATAGGTCTTGGGGTCACTGAATCATCAGAGACAGAAACTAGTTCTGTAGCTCTCAGCCCACAGATAGTAAGGGAGTCAAACAACTTATCAGAAGATTATAAGAGTCTCAGCACTGGGTTCAAGAATTTGTTACATTATCTATTTTTAAATCTAGGTCACATTCCTGGAACACAATCACTGGGCAAGGAAAAGCCCTAGCACAACAGCACTTACGGCCACATTAGGAGACCCTGGTCTTAGTTCCAAGACAGAAAAGAGTACTTTTGGAAATTCATAAATTTGAATAAGAGTAGTCAATACACCAGTCCTTGGATCATACAATCTTAGAAAAACTGAAAGCTTACAAAACCCTATAATTAGTTCTGTATACAATTGCACAAAACAAAATAAAATAAACAATAAACAAAAAACTTGGAACATTTTTCCCTAAATCCTTGGAGTAGAACTCAACTTTAATATAAGGCTAAAAGTTAAGAAAGAGTCTGGGAAACATGAGCAAAAAAATTCTGGTCAATCCCAGTCCAAAGTAAATCTTTTGAGGTATCTAGTTCTAGAGTTTGTTTCTAAAGCCCATCTTCTACAGGCTTAGTCAAGGCAGAGTGCTTCCATTTGCTCCTAGATGAGACATAATGGAATAACATAATCATTTTCCATGTGGTTTGAAGACAGTTCCTGGAACATATTTGATACTAAATAAAAGGTTTTTTTTTTGATTAATGAAGTATTGCACTTAATTTAAAGTTATAAATTAAATAATGTAATTAAAATTTAATATAGTTATAGGTAACTATAGCTGAAAACTACTAATAGTATATAAAACATTTTTATTTGGGATTTTAATCTTTATTTTACTATTATTTGTTGTCTAATAAAAATGGTTTTATTAAAGCTTTATTAGACTTTAGCTTTTTCATTGACAATGAAAGAAAATTATGAAAATAGCTTGATTGAAATTTTGTAATCCCTCTGTTTCAGTTATACATTTGTGCCCATATAAATAAAGGATTAAAAAATAGTAGCTTCCACTCCACTATCAACTTTACTTACTATTCCATTTATTTAGCTTACTTTTTGTAGTTCTTTTATAACATAAAAATGACATAATTTAAGACAATGAATTAGAATTCAAGCACTTAGAAGCATTCAGAGATTCAAGATTCCTATCTTATAGAACCTTTCTTCCAAATGTACTGAGACTTGATTTATAAAACTTCGTGACATTTTTCTATAAAGAATGGAAAAATAAACCAATCTGACAACTTCTCTAATATTGCTTATGTGCTACAAATTTCACCAGCAAACCTGAGTTTATGATTTGTATTCATCTTATGAATTTTTCAGGAACATAATATAAAGGGAAAAAGTTAAATGGCATTAAGAGTAACTATTTGACTCAGTTATCCTATTTATTCAAACATTTTGAGTTTTAAAATTATACTAGGTGATTCTAACAGTGTCACCAGCACCTTTATTACCACTAACAATGATAATTATAAGATAGAGGAGTATGACAAAAATCTACATTTAAAAAGTCTTCTTATCTTTGGTCTATGAAATTTCTATCAATAGATAGACAGATACATAGATTAAACTACATTTTAATAGCATTGCTTTTCTTTATAAAAACATGGATTTTGTTTTATTTATTTAAAATATACTAAGTAGTATTAAAAATACTTCATAAGAATGTTAAATATGTCTGTAAGAAAAAAAAGTTTACAAATCCATGATACAGCATCTTACATTTAATAAAACACTTCAAATATACTAGCTTATTTGATCCTCACAAAAACCCTTTAAAGTAGGTTCTATTATCTCCATTTTAAAGAGGAAAGAACTAAGGGACAGAGAAGATTAAGTAACTTGTTCAAAGCACCACAGTTTAAAGGAGATATGAATTAAGGACTTCCTGAGTCTGAATATAAGTGCTGAGGCAACATCTGTTATACCATGTATTTATTTAACAATAGTACTAACATCTAGTCGTGAAAATAAGGGAAAAAAATGATAAATTAAGCAATGAATAAAATTTCTGAATGTTATTTTTCCTTTGAATTTCTGAAAAAGAAAACTCACCTAAATAATGCTTTTTCATCCTTTTCAAGTATGTAAAACCTCTGGGAATTTTCTTGTGAAATATATTTCCACTTAGTGCCTATGGACTGTAAAACCTTATCTTTACTCTCCTCCTGTAAGCTCATTAAGAATCTCTCAGGACTAGGATAATATCACCATTTACTCACTGACTCATAATTTTACTGTGAATCAGGAAAATAAAAGAACTAGAATTTGGGGTTAACTATGGGCTTTTCTGTTTTCAGGACTAATTGTAAAAATACCAGGTAAATGTGATTTGCCAAATTAGACCTTCAGTGATGGATTTGCTGCTTGAGAACTATGTCTTTTACTTACAATAAATTTTATTTTACTTCCCATCTATAATTTTCTCCATTGCTGAACCTTCTAATTTGAATGTAACTACTGACTGGATAATCTGGCAGGATATTATACATTGGACAATGATGCTCTTGAGTTTCAAGCTCTCAAAAAAGACAATATGTTGGCTAGATAAGACAGGGCCATATTTTACAGTGAAACTACTGAAGCAAAGGCAAAGAGGGTAAAATACTTGCAATCTTATATGACAATCATTCCAGCCCTTTCTAATCTTGTAGATAAACATGAGTTTTTCAATGGAAATATTCACATTGATATTGTGACACAAATTCAACCTCATTTATCTGATGTCTATAAAAAGTGCAGGTAAGTTGTACAACATCAAATGAAATCATAGATTCTATCATAAATATTGTCATAACTGTAAGCATTATTCAATGAGATTTTGTACTTTCAGAGATCAAGATAGTAAAATAAGTCACTATATTTCTTCCCTATTGCTTTTAATCATAAAATACCACCACCCCCCCAAAAAAAAATCCTGGAACAGCAATATAAGTTAAAAGACAGGGTAAATCTGCTTTGAGGCCAAAAAACTACAATGACAACCAAGAAAAGTCTTCCTCATTCTAGTAAAAGGGAAGTTCACTACATGACAGAAAGAAATAAACCGCATCTCAGTAAACCAGTAGAAAATCCTGAGCTCCATTTTGAAGGAACAAGCAAACACTAATATCAGAATACCTTATGTGCCAGGGAACTAGGTAAACTCTAGTTCTGAGAGACACTACATACTTCAGCATAGCCCTTGGCAAACAGGCAACCTCCAGCAGCAAACCTCCACGGGCTTTATTGTATCCTGGGGGAAATGGAGAAATACAGCACTGACTCTACTCAACAGCACTAGGACATCAGCTTAATAATAGGTAATCTATCAGGCTATTATAGTTTCCATCAGTGCCAGCTACCACCACTCTATTCTTTCAATATATAACATGTGGCCCCAATGGGCCACAGTTCAGCACAGCATAGGTAGACAGTCTGGGTCAACAGCACTTGTAACAAGAAGCTTGGAAGTTCCTGTCACACGAAAAAGTCCAAAAAAGATAAGCTAAACCAACAACAAGAATAATCTGACCATAGAAAGCTATTATGATAAAGAAAGTCAAGACGGAAACTCGGAAGAGGACAACAATTTCAAAACATCTATAAGCAAAACCTCAAAGCAAAATGAAAAGCAGTCTCAAGCCCAGAAAGAGCTCATGAAGGAGCTCAAAAAGGAACGTAAAAATCACATGAAAGAGGTGAAAGGAAAATTGAGAAAAGAAATGAGAATGATGAAAAAGAATTGTGAAAAATGATTCAAGACAGTAGAAAAAAGAAAACTGTTTAAAAAGTAGAATTGATACTAAAAATCCACTGACAAATATAAATCTTTACAAACTATAAATGGCCAAAGGAGGAAACCATTCCTTGAATATTAGGATTGGACAAGTGGAAGCTAATAACTTTATGAGAATCAAGAATCAATCAAACAAATGCAAATGAATCAACAAAAAAGAAAGAATGTAAAATACCTCCTTCGAAAAACAACTGACCTGGAAAATAGATCCAGGAGTGAGACAATATCAGAATCACTGGACTACCCGAGAGTCATAATCAAAAGGAGGATCTAGACAGAATTTTCAGGAAATTATCAACGAAGATTGCTCTGATATCCTGGATCCAAAGGCCAAAATAGGCATTGAAAGAATCGACTGATCACCTCAGGAAAGAGATACCAAATTAAAATTCCAAATAACATTATAACCAAATTTCAGAACCATCAGGTAAAGAAGGAAAAATGCTACAAGTGACCTGAAAAAATAATTCAAAATTAGGGAGCCACAATCAGGCTTACATAAAACTTAGCAGTTACAACATTGTAAGATTGAAGGTAATTGAACATAATATTTCAGAAGACAAAAGAAGTTAACTCTGCAAACCAAAAATAACATACTCAGCTAAATTAAACACAAAAAAAAATCAAAGGAAAATTGTGGTCATTCAATTAAATAGAATGATTTCAAGTTTTCATTAGTAGAAAACAAGAATTAAACAGAAAAAAATGATTTGTGATATTAAAACTCAAGCAAAGCATAAATGGGGAAAAAAAGGAAAAGAAAACATGAGGGATTCAATAAAGCTAATTTTTATATCCCTATAAGGAAAGATGTTAGTTATATATTTTTAAAATTATATCAATAATATTTCAGTTAGAAGGAATATACATAGACAAAAGGTTATATATATAGGGTGAATTTGAAGGAATAACAAAAATAATTAAGGGATAAGAAAGAGTAGTATTCTATTTGCAGAAAGAAATGAGAGGTACAAGGGAGTAAATTATTTTATGTGAAGAGGCACAAGAGACTTATAAGGGAGGGGAAGATGGAAGGGTAGGAAATGAGCATGACTTGATTGTAATTCATAACAATATTGGCTCAAAGAGATTATAATATACACAATCAGTTGAATATAGAAATCTGTCTTTTCTAAGATGAAAGCAGAAAGTTCTTCCCAAACAATGGTGGGAAGAACTGACAGAAGGGAAGGTAGATAAAAAGTGGAAGACAAATAAAATATTGGTGAGGAGAGAAACATTAAAAGGAAAGAGAGTACAGATAAAATGAACAATTGCTTGGAGGGAAATAGAGAAATAGTAATCTAGAAAGAAGAACTCTCCCATAAAAAGAAACAGATAGAAGAGTCAATAAAACTTTAGAATCCTACAATATGTTGTTTAAAAGAACACTTGAAGCAGAGAGACACAAACAAATAAATGCAAAAGGCTAGAACAGAATCTATTATGCTTTAACTCAAGTAAAAGAACAAAGAGAGAGAAACTAGACAGCACAGTGAACAGAGCATTAGCCTTGAAGTCAAGAGGATATGAGTTCAAATCTGATTGGTTGTGGATCCTAAGCAAATCATTTAACCCAAATTGCCTCATCAATAAGAAAAAGAAAAAGAAAATCAATAAGAAAAAGAAGAAAAAAAGAAGAAAGCTGAGAAATAAATCTTTATATCAAATATCTCTAATAAAGATCTCATTTTTCAAATATATAAATAACTGAATTTCTAAGAAAACAAACTATTCCTAATTGCTAGATGATCAACGGGTATGAATGAGCAGTTTTCAGATGAAGAAATCAAAGCTATCTATAAGCATATAAAGAAGAGATTTAAATCATTTATTATGAGAAAAATATAAATTTGAAAAGTCTGAGATACTACTTTACATCTGTCAGATTGACTGCTATAACAAAAAATACTGATAAATGTTACAAGAGAATATAGGAAAATTGGTGCATTGTTGGTAGAGTTGTGAATTTATCCAATCATTCTGGAAAACAATTTAGAACTATGCTCAAAAGCCTATCAAATTGTGCAGACCTTTGATCCAACAATGCCATTACAAAGTCTATGTTCCAAAGAGATCATAAAAATGGGGGAATGACCTACATGTGCAAAGGTATTTATGTCAATTCATTTTGCCCTGGCAAAATATTGAAAATTGAGGAGGTGCTCATCAACTGGGGAATGGCTGAATAAAGTGTGATATATGAATGTGCTGGAATCATTTTAGGCAGTATTAAATGATGAACAGCAAGATTTCAGAAAAAATGACTAAAAACCATTACATTGAATTCCCAATCCCTATATTTTTGCCCACCTGCATTTTGATTTCCTTCACAGGCTAATTGTACAATATTTCAAAAAAAAAAAAACTTGGTTAGACTTGCATGAATTGATGCAAAGTGAAATGAGCAAAACCAGGAAAACACTGCACACAGTAAAAGCAATACTGTGCAATAGTGCAGTGATCAACTATGAATGACTGTTCTTCTCAATAACACAATAATCCAATGCAACTACAAAGTACTTAGAAAGGAAAATGTTATCCATACTAGATAAAGAACAGATGGACAATGAATACAAATCAGAGCATTTTTTTTCATTTACATGAATATTTTTTCATATTTTTCCCTTTTGATCTGTTTCTTCTTTCATAATTGTGATTATATGGAAATAGGTCTTATGTGATGGCACATGTAAAACCTATATCAAATTGTCTACCATTTCTTTAAGAGGGAATGTAAAAGGAAGAGAAAAAAAATCTTACTCAAAACCTTATAAAAATAAATGCTAAGAATTGTTTTTACGTGTAATTGGGGAAAAAATAAAATACTTTTAAAACCCCTTTCAATAGTATTTATTTTCCAATGACATGGGAAAGAGTTTTCAATAATCATTTTTGTAAGATTTTGAGTTACAAAATCTGATATAGTTTATATATGTACAATCATTCCAAACAAATTTCCATATCAGTCATGTTGTGAAAAAAATCATAACAATAAGAAAAAATCATGAGAAAAAGCAAACAAATAAAGTAAAAATGATATGCTTCTATTCTTATTCAGTCTCCATAATTCACTCTTTTAATGGCGGTGGCATTTTACATACCAAGTCTATTGGAATTGTTTTGAACAAGTCTATTGGGATTATCTTGCATCACTACATTGGTGTTAAGAACTAAGTCCATCATAGTTGATCCTCACATAGTACTGATGTTACCATGTACAATGTTCTCCTGGATCTGCTTACAAAATAAATTACTCTTAAAATTATTCAGTGAGTACCCGAAGGCGTTCAGAACTGGGGAATCAAAATAAATAAAAGAAAATCCTTTCTTTGAATGTTTTAGAAACTAAATAAAAAAGATAGAGTATATAAATAGTGGGTTGAAATATTAGATAATTTACATATAATTATTGTTATAACAGAAGTTTAGCAGAGAGAGTTATCACTGAGCATGAGGATTTTGTGAAGAACACTACAGATTGACCATGAAACAAAAAGGTAAACATTTGAACAAATAGTGAAATGATAGGCAGACAGAGGAGAGGGAGAAGTTTCAGGTGTACAGAAAACTGCTGGGTGAGATTGTGATAGAAGAATTATTATGTATTTGAGGAACAAAAACAATCCAAAATTAGAAAAAGCTCAGGGAATATATGACATAGAGTATAAAGGATAAGACTTATTGGTTGAATGGTTAGAAAAAGGAAAAAAAAAGATGAGTGAAAAAAGAATGATGTAAAAGCTATGAAATTGGATAGAATATTTTTATATTTATTTAGTTTTCTTTTAGTTATATTGTGCAGAAAAAATTAAATAAATAATATTATGACTTCATTAAGTTAAGTGGATGAATATAAATGCTGGAGGGAAGAGAAAAAAAACTGAACTCTAATTCTGTTTCTCTACTATGAAAGATACTTTTTGATAACAGAACATACAGAAGAAACACACTTAAATAACTATGAAAACCCAATGTAATTAGAAAGATAGAATAGTTTATTAGTTGAAATCACCAATCCCAAATAAATTCTATTTCATCTTTCTGTAAAGGCTGGCAGTTGTGTTTTCTCAAATATTAATTGATCATTAACAGATCACAGGACAGAGAAAAAAAGCTAAACTTTTGAAGAACAAGTCCCAGTTATAAAATGGGAAAGGCATCTACAAAGGTGTGGATAAAGTCTAAAACAAATTATAAATTAGTTTTCTAGTAATCACTTAGTATAGGGAATACTAGCTCTGAAAAGTCAGCATGGATTCCTCATGAAAAAGTCAAGACAAACTAAACTCTTCACTTTTTTGTTTTGTTATTTGTTTGTTGGATTGATTGATTCTTTCTGACATGCATTGCTTTATGGATTATGTTGGGAGAGAAAAATCAGAACAAAAGGGAAAATCCATGGGAGAGATAAAAAAAGAAAAAAAAAAGTGAACATAGCATGTGTTAATTTAAATTAACTCTCCTTAGTTCTTTTTCTGGGATGGAGATGGGGATCCCAAAGCTATTGGGATAGCTTTGATTTATTGAACCACTCGGAAGAACCTAGGTTTTTTTTTTTTTTTTTTTTTTTTTTTTTTTTTTATAGCTGATCATCACACATTCTTGCTGTTATTGTGTATAAAGAATTCCTTATTCTTTTGTTTTGTTCAGCATCAGTTCATGTAAATCTTTCCAGGCCTTTCTAAAATAACTTTGTTCATCACTTTTTATAGAATAATAATATTCCATTACTTTCATATACCACAGCTTGTTCCACCATTCCTCAGTTTATGAGGATCTACTCTTATTTTTTTTAATAGCCTTTTATTTACAGGTAATATGTATGGGTAACTTTACAGCATTGACAATTGCCAAACCTCTTGTTCCAATTTTTCCCCTCCTTCCCCCCACCCCCTCCCCCAGATGGCAGGATCTCCAGTAGATGTTAAATATATTAAAATATAAATTAGATACACAATAAGTATACATGACCAAACCATTATTTTGCTGTACAAAAAGAATCAGACTCTGAAATATTGTACAATTAGCCTGTGAAGGAAATCAAAATGCAGGTGGGCAAAAATATAGGGATTGGGAATTCAATGTAATGGTTTTTAGTCATCTCCCAGAGTTCTTTCTCGGTGTAGCTGATTCAGTTCATTACTGCTCCATTGGAACTGATTTGGTTCATCTCATTGCTGAGGATGGCCAGGTCCATCAGAATTGGTCATCATATAATATTGTTGCTGAAGTATATAATGATCTCTTGGCCTTGCTCTTTTCACTCAGCATCAGTTCGTGTAAGTCTCTCCAGTCCTTTCTGAAATCATCCTGTTGGTCATTTCTTACAGAACAATAATATTCCATAATATTCATATACCAAAAATTTTTCAGCCATTCTCCAATTGATAGGCATCCACTCAGTTTCCAGTTTCTGGCCACTACAAAGAGGGCTGCCACAAACATTCGTGCACATATAGGTCCTTTTCCCTTCTTTATGATCTCTTTGGGATATAAGCCCAGTAGTAACACTGCTGGATCAAAGGGTATGCACAGTTTGATAACTTTTTGAGCATAGTTCCAAATTGCTCTCCAGAATGGTTGGATGTATTCACAGTTCCACCAACAATGTATTACTGTCCCTGTTTTCCCATATCCCTTCCAACATTCCGCATTATCTTTCCCTGTCATACTAGTCAGTCTGACAGGTTGTATAGTGGTATCTCTGAGTTGTCTTAATTTGCATTTCTCTGATTAATAATGACTTGGAGCATCTTTTCATATGGCTAGAAATAGTTTCAATTTCTTCATCTGAGAATTGTCTGTTCATAGAGGATCTACTCTTTTTCTAGTTCTTTGCGAATACAAAGAAAAGCTGTTAGAAACATTTTGTACATTTGGTTCTTTTTCTCTCCTTTACGATTTCCTTGGGATACTCATTTCTCTTTTGACAAGGTTACTTTGTAATCTGAATTTGAGTCAGAGGATAATTTGAAATTCTGTGATGTATTTTACCTAAATTTATTATAAGGGTTGTGTGCTCTGTGTTGTCCACACAGTTTATGTGTCCATACGATGCATCTATTTTTCTGTATTTTGAAGAGACACAGGTATATATCTTTGTAGCAGGAATCAACGGCCAATTGTGGCCTGAATTTTCATTTTTAAAATCAATAAATTTCTATTTAATTGTTAAAAAAAACAATCAGTGGGTCAGATTTGACTCTTGGTAATACTTTGCCAGCATTTACTCTAAGGTCTTCTCCAATAACATTTTTTTTTCAGGGAAAAATGTTTAAGGAATATTTTTATTGCTTTTAAAGATAAAAAAGAAATTTACATCAGAATCTTGCCACTATACTCTCTTTAGACAAAAGGTGTCAGGAATTATAATTTCTAATTTTAAGCTGAGATCTTGATCATTATCTTCTAATAGAGCAGGAGTTAAATCAAGTTATATATCCAATTTTCACTGCCTACCCAGTTCAAGCCAATTTCACAATGAATGCATGTAACAAATACTGTACAAAACCATTTATCAAAGACAATAAAAAACATAATTTGAGGATAGGAGGGAATATTCTGATGAGAATGTATATAAGACAATATACAGAATGTGTGAATTCTGCCATTGGGAATAAAATATTTCATGACAGAGAGGCAGAAAGAGAGACAGACAAAAAGAGAGAGAAAATGAGACACACACACACAGAGACAGAGAGATAAAGACACAGATTGAGAGTGGGAGAGAGAAATAAAGACAGAGAGGTAGAGATATAGAGGCAGAGATAGAAGCAGAAGGAGAAAAAGAGACATAGTTAGAAACTATCAGAAAAAGGAGAAAGAATAAGAAGGGATGGGATGGGATAAGTAAATGCCAAGGGAATAGTAAATATGCAAAAGAAAGGATTGATTAAAGATAACAAATGTGAAAAGAATTTTTTTAAAAATGCAATTTTTTTTAAATGGATGGAAATTTGTAAGTCATTTCATAAATGAAGATTACAAAGGCTTGAAAAAATACTGTGGCTGACAGAAGAGTTCTAACATTTAGACTTTATTCCAATTTCTGGCTATGAAGTAGAACAGAGAACCTGAATAATAAAAGTAATAGAAGAGGTACTTTTTCGAAAATAAAATTACTTTTAGGACTAGGTTGACATAAGTGTGATGTATAGATTGTTTATGAGTGAATAAAGACCAAAATGAAGGCAAAAAGTTCTTTAAAAGAATTTCATTTGTGAGTCAAGAATTCAAAAGATAAAAGAAAGGCAGAAATAGAATAGCCTTAGCAAAGAGTTCTTCCTTTGAGATTGAAGGAAAATAGAGAAAATAGGTGACTACATCATAAAAAGTGACAAATTTATGGAGTTCGAGTCATATATTCTCATTATTCTTAACAATGTAAGAGATCATTTAATTTATTTTAGTGGGGCAACTAGTCTTAAAGAAAGGGTTTGAGTCAATGTTTTTTATTAATCAAATACAATTTAAATAGATATACTAGAAAATATGAAAAAGATCTATATGAAAAAGACATTATTCACAGAATATTAAAGATAAAATGTATTTTAGAAATCATGTAGTATAGAAAGTTCAGAATTAAGCATAACTATTTAGAAATTGATGTAAGAAAATATGCTTTGTTTTTTCATGCATACTTGCTATAAGAATTTTCCTTTGTTGCTGCTGCCTTTTCTTTTTACAACAGGAGATATCAGGGTGACCAGATAAATATGTATTAAATCAAAACAAATTACATAAAACAGTGGAATAAAAATAAATTGTGTAACAAAATTATCTGAAGAAATGAGGAAACATATTAAATTTCTCAAGTTTTAAGTGAATGACAGATGGATATTTGGCCGTGAATAACAATCAAAACATAGTTTTACATATACCAATTTGATTTCAACAGTTTCCTGTTTTTAGAAGCTGATTATCAAAATAAATAAACAAGCAATTAAATAGAAATAAATAGATGATTTTATATACATATACAAATACATATATATATATATATATGTATGTATATATGTAGGTTGTGCTTTATTATTTTGTCAGTGCTTGTAATTTGTATACATCAGTCAATTAACCAAAAATATTACTAATTGGTCAGTCCCAATTAGTGACTCCCATTTCTTCAGGTTATGCTTCATTTATTGCCTTTACTTATGTTCCTCTTTTTAATTAAAGCTTTTTTATTTACAAAACAAGTATGGATAATTTTTCAACATTAATTCTTGCAAAACTTCCTGCTCCAAAATTTTCCCTCCTTCCCCCACCCTCTCCCCTAGATGGTAGGTTGTCCAATACATGTTAAATATGTTAAAATATTTGTTAAATCCAATATATGTATGTATATATTTATACAGTTATCTTGCTGCACAAGAAAAATCAAATCTAGAAAGAAAAAAAAAAAAAAACCTGAACAGGAAAACCAAAGGCAAGCAAACATCAATAGAAAGGATGAAAATGCTATATTGTTGTCAACACTCAGTTCCCACAGGCCTTTCTGTGGGTATATATGGTTTTCTTCATCACTGAACAATTGGAACTGCTCTGAATCATCTCATTGTTGAAGAGAGTCATATCCATCAGAATTGGTCATTGTATACTCTTGTTGCCGTGTATAATGATCTCCTCATTCTGCTCATTTCACTTAGCACCATTAAGTCTCTGTAGGCCTCTCTGAACTCAACCTGATGGTTGTTTCTTACAGAAAATAATATTTTATAATATTTATATACTATAATTTATTCAGCCATTCTCCAAATAATGGGTATCCATTCAGTTTCCAGTTTCTAGCAACTACAAAAAGGGCTGCCACAAACATTTTTACACATTCATGTCCCTTTCCCTCCTTTAAGATCTCTTTGGGACATAAACCCAGTAGAAACACTGCTGGGTCAAAGGGCATGCACAGTTTGAACATAGTTCCAAATTGCTCTCCAGAATGGTTGGATCTGTCCACAGTTCCTCCAACAATGTATCAGTGTCCCAGTTTTCCAAGATCCACTCCAACATCATCATTATCTTTTCCTATCATCTTAGCCAATCTGATAGGTGTGTAGAGGTGTCTCAGAGTTGTCTTAATTGACATTTCTCTGATCAACAGTGATTTGGGGCATCTTTCCATATGACTAGAAATAACTGTTCTTATCCTTTAACCATTTTATAAATTGGAGAATTCATTGGATTCTTATAAATTAGGGCCAATTTTCTATATATTTTAGAAATGAGGACTTTATCAGGATTTTTATATATAAAAATGTTTTCCCAGTTTATTGCTTCCCATCTAATCTTGTCTGCAATAGCTTTGTTTGCACAAAACTTTTTAACTTAATATAATCAAAATTATCTATTTTGTGATAAATAATGATCTCTAGTTCTTCTTTAATCACAAATTTCTTACCCCTCCTTACCCCCCAGATCTGAGAGGTAAACTATCCTATGCAATAGGATATAATTTCTTTATATTTTGATTACATAACTTGTTTAAAATATCATTTTTATGTCTAAATCATGAACCCATTTAGAAGTTATCTTGGTATATGGTATTAGGTGTGGGTCAATTCTTACTTTTTACCATACTAGTTTCCAATTTTCCCAGCAGTTTTTGCCAAATAGTGACTTCTTATGGCAAAAACTGGGATCTTTGGATTTGTCAAATACTAGATTACTATAGTCATTGACTATTTTGTTCTATGAATCTAGCCTATTCCACTGACCAACTATTCTGTTTCTTAGCTAGTACCAAATCGTTCTGATGACCACTGTTTTATAATATATAGTTTTAGATCTGGTACAGCTAGGCCACTTTCATTTGCTTTTTTTTTTCATTAATTCCCTTGAAATTCTTGACTTTTTGTTGTTCCAGATGAATTTTGTAGTTATTTTTTCTACATCAGTAAAATAGTTTCTTGGGAGTTTGGTTTGTATAAATAGATTAGTTTAGGTAGTATTGTCATCTTTATTACATTCACTCGAATCTATCCAAGAGCACTTCATACTTTTTCCAGTTGTTTAGATCTGACTTTATTTGTGTGGAAAGTGTTTTGTAGTTTTGCTTATATAGTTCCTGACTTTCCTTGGCAAATATATTCCCAAATATTTCATACTATCAACAGTGATTTTAAATGGAATTTCTCTTTCTATCTCTTCCTATTGGATTTTGATAGTAATGTATAAAAATGCTGATGATTGATGTGGATTTATTTAGTATCCTGCAATTTAACTAAAGTTGTGGATTATTTCTAATATTTTTTAAGTTGATTCTCTAGGATTTTGTAAGTATACCATCACATCATCTGCAAAGAGTGATAATTTGTTTTCCCCATTACTTATTCTAATTCCTTTAAATTTTTTTTTCTTTTCTTATTGCCATAGCTAGCATTTCTAATACAATATTGAATAGTAATGTTGATAGTGGGAAACCTTGTTTGGTTCCAATTTATCTCCATTACATATGACATTTACTTATACTTTTAAATAGATGCTACTATTTAAAAAACAAGTCAATATATTCTTATACTCTCAAGTGTTTTTAATAGGAATAGATTTTGGAGTTTATCAAATGTTTTCCATGCATCTTGAGATAATCATATTTTTTTTGTTAATTTGGTTATTGATATTGTCAGTTATACTAATAGTTTTCCTAATATTGAACCAGCCTTGCAATCCTGGCAAAAATCATACTTGGTCATGGTATATTATCCTGAGGATGATTTTTTGTAATCTCTTTTATAATATCTTATTTTATTTAAGATTTTTACATCAATATTCATTAGAGAGAGTAGTCTATAATTTTCTTTCTCTGTTGTCATTCTACCTAGTTTAGGTATTAGTACAAGGTTTGTGTCATAAAAGGAAATTGGTAGGAGTCCTTCATTCCCTGTTTTTTTAAATAGTTTTTATAGTATTGGAGTTATTTGTTCTTTAAATGTATGGTAGATTTCATATGTAAATCCATCTGGTTCTGGGGATTTTTTCTTGGGGAGTTGATTAATAGCTTGTTCTATTTCTTTTCCCAAAATGGAACTATTTAAGTAATTTATTTTCTGTTCTGTTAATCTGGGCAATCTGTTTTTTGTAGGTATCCCTCCATTTCACTTAGGTTGTCAAATTTATTGGCATAAAGTTGGGCAAAGTAACTACTAAAAATTGCTCTAGTTTCCTCTTCATTGGTGAATGGTTCTCCCTTTTTTATTTTTAAAGCTAACAATTTAATTTTCCTCTTTCCTTTTTCTAATCAAATTAATTAAAATTGTATTTTGTTGGAGGTTTTTTCATAAAAGCAACTTAGTTTTATTTATTAATTCAATAGCTTTTTTAGTTCCAATTTTATTGATTTCTCCTTTTATTTTTAGAATTTCAAGTTTAGTATTTGATTGGGGGGTTTTAATTTGTTCTTTTTTCTAGCTTTTTTAGTTGCAAGCCCATTTTATTGATCTTCTCTTTCTCTATTTTAAGCAAGTAAGCATCTAGCAATATAAAAATTTCCCCTTATTACCATTTTGGCTGCATCCCACAAATTTTGGTATGTTGCCTCATTATTGTCATTCTTTTTGGATGAAATTATTGATTGTGTCTATGATTTGCCATTTCACCCATTCATTCTTTAAGATGAGATTATTTATTTTCCAACTGCTTTTAGGTCTATTTTTTCCTGGCCTTATATTGCATGTGATTTTTTTTTTTTTTTTGCATCATGATCTGAAAAGGAAAACACTATTTCTGCCTTCCTGAATTTGATTTCGAGGTTTTATATACTAACACATGATCAATTTTTGTATATGTTCCATGAACCGCTGAGAAAAAAGTAAACTCCTTTCTGTCATCATTTAATTTTCCCCAAAGATTTCTCATACTTAACTTTTCTAACATTTTCTTTACCTCCTTAACTTCTTTCTTATTTATTTTTGGTTTGACTTATCTAGTTCTGAGAGAACAAGGTTGAGATTCTCCCACTAATATAGCTTTATTTTCTATTTCTTCTTGCATTTCTCTTAACTTCTCCTCTAGGAATTTCCATGCTATAGCACTTGTTGCATATATGTTTAGTATTTATATTGCTTCATTAACATTTAGTAGGTACCCTTTAGTAATATATAGTTTCCTTCCTTATCTCTTTCAACTAGATATATCTTTGATTTTACTTGATCTGAGATCAGCATTGCTACCCCTGCTTTGTTTTCCTCACCTGTTCTTTTTCATTCCTTTATCTTCACTCTGTATATATCACTGTGTTTTAAATGTGTTTGTTGTAAACAACACATTAAAGGATTCTGGCTTTTAATCCAGTCTTATATCTGTTTCTGGTTTATGAGGGAGATCATCCCATTCCCAATCACAGTTAACATAACTAATTTTGTATTTCCTGCCATCTTATTTAACCTAGGTTATGCTTTTCTCTTTCCTAACTCCCTTCTTCCTCCCCAGTATTTTGCTTTTGATGACCACTTCCTTCAAACAGTCCTCCTCCTTCAGAGTCCTTCCCCCTTTTTTTACACCTTTCCTCTAATTCTGCTGTTTTCCTTTCTATTAGTCTTTCCCTTTCTTTTCCCCCTTTTCCTCCTATTTCACTATAAGGTGAGACAAGTTTCTTTATGTTTCCAAGTTGGTATGATATTATCTCTTAGAGCCAAATCTGATGAGAGTAAGATTGACACAATGCTCATCCCCCTCCCTTCTTTCTGTCAGTTATAGTAGATTTTCTCTCCCTCTTCATGAGATGTAATTCCCCTTATTTTAGCTCCTTTTTCCTTTTCTTCCAGTATGATCCCCTTTCCATGTCCAGTTTTTTTTTTCATTTTGTCAAAATAAAATCAAATTATAACTACACTTAGTATAATACCCATAAGAGAAATATAGTTCAAAAGAGGTTTTTTTTTTTTTTTCTTTTTTTCCCTTTTTATGCTTCTCTTGACTTCTGTGTTTGGAGATTAATTTTTTTTGTTATGTTATGGTGTTTTCATTAGAAAGAGGTGAAATTCATCTATATCATTGAAGGTCCATATTCTTCCCTGAAAATCAATGTTCATTTTAGCTGGATAGCTAATTCTAGGCTTTAATCCCAGTTCCTTTGCCTTTCTGAATATCAGATTTCAGGCCCTTTGATTCTGTAAAGTGGAAGTTGCTAGATTCTGGGTAATCCTAATTGTGCGTCCTTGATACTTAAATTGTTTAATTTTTTCTGGCTGTTTGCAATATATTTTCCTAAGTGTGATAATTCTGAAATTTAGTCACGATATTCCTTGAGGATTTAATTTTGGGATTTCTTTAAGGTGGTAATCAGTGGATTTTTTCAATGGCTATTTTAACTTCTGATACTAAAATATCAGGAGAGTTTTCTTTTATGATTTCTTGTATGTCTAGGTTCATTTTTTTATCATGATTTTCAGGAAACCCAATAATCCTTAGATTGTCTCTCCTACATCTATTTTCCAGGACAGTTGTTTTTCCTAGGAGATGTTTCATATTTCCTTCTATTTTTTTCTTTTATTTTTATTTTTGTCTGACTGATTCTTGAAGTTTCATTGAGTCATTCACTTCCATTTGTTCAATTTTAATTTTTAGTGTATTATTTTGTTCAGTTATCTGTTTTACCTCTTTTTGCAATTGGCCAATGACTAAGTCCAGCATTCTTCTGGGGCTCAGTGGTTTAAAATCTGTCTCTTACAAAAGGAAAATCTGCCAAACTACCTGGTTGCATCCAGGGCAAAGTGGCCTAACCTGCTCACATAAGATTCCCAGGTATGTGGAAGCTGCAATGTTCTGACTCTCCCCTCCAGCTTCTTGCTCTGGTCTCCCTATGCTGCAGTCCCTCTGCCCGATTGAAATAGACTTGCTCTGAAGTTCTTCCAAGGTATCTTCTTCTGAAGATGTGTTGTACTCCAAATATCTATTGATTTCTTGACTTCAAAACCAGTTTAGAGGCTTAATCTGCTGTTGGTTTGAGAGGTTAGAGGAAGTTACAGAGAGTAGTGTCTGCTCTCTACCATCTTGGCTCTATCCTCAGAAGTGCCCTAGGTTACGTTTAGAAGGAAGAAAAAAAGAGATTGTTAATATATTTCAAAGCATCATAAAAGCTATGCTATAACTAGAAACTAGGAAAAAAATGTTTCTGATCTTAAATATCTGGTCCTCAGGAAAAGAAGAACTAGATACATGTAATTAATTTAATGCTAGTTTAGAAAGAATTGTAAAAATCCATTATACCTCTACCTGTCTCAGCAACATAGGCAAATAAGATAGCAAAACAGCAGTTACAGAGCCTTAGGCACTGCTGCTCCTTAGAATATAAAACTTCAATTTGTCTTTGATTTTCCCTGAACCTCCAGTATTGAAACAGGATTCAAATAAGTGCTCCAGAAGTTATAACCACGTGGCCCTTGCAAATTGTCAAAAATCTAATATACAGAGTCACAGAAAGAGAAGCATGGGCTCATAGACTATTCAGTTTCTCCTCACCTTTTTTTTTCATCTTCAAAACTTGTGTATCATCACTGTCCCCTCTCTGGTTATCCCTCTGGGTAAGGAATAGTCAAGAAGATTAACTGGCGAAATGAAGATATACCAAAAAGTCTACAGAGACTTGCCTTGATTGTAAGGTAGTTAAAGTAATAATTTATCATAATTATCATAAAACTGGTAAATTATCATAAATCAGGGGCAAGGGGTAGTGATAACTAATCAGGTTATCTTAAATTGTCACAACATAAATGATTAAGAAAACATATTTTCGAGGTCTTGATCAAACCCTGATCTCTTAAAGTGGGAGCAACTTTTATTATTTTCAGTAAAGAAAAAATACAAGGTTAGTTTTTTTCCCCTAACATTTTATTTAATCACTATAGAATGCTCAAGTAATACCCAAGCATATGTGCATACATACATATATATGGGTATATGTAAACATATATATGTCTGTTTTATGTATATATAAAGTATACAGTATATAACTATATATATATATATATACATATATATATATATACATATATATATATATATGTATATATATATATATATATATATATATATATATAATATGGCCTAATGTGTTTATATTATTTATAATGTGTGTGTGAGTGTATGTGTGTGTGTGTGTATTTGTGTGTATAGTAGAGTACTAGAGACGTCTGTGATTTTCTTGTTATGGGTGTTCCCAATCACCACCCCCTTTATCTTATAAGTGAGGCTAAAATAAATTTATATGTAATTTTTAAAAAGTAAATAACAGCAAGTTCTCAAAGATGTCTGATAGTTGAATTCAAATAAAATGATTATATCATTAATTTATGTCAACCTTTTGGTCACTTACCAGATTTCTTTCTAATTAGAAGCCTTTAATATCCTTGCTTTATAAGAGAAAATTAATGTACACACCATTCTCCAACTGATAAATGGTCAAAGAATATGAACAGACAATTTTCGGATGAAATTAAAACCATTTTAGTCATATGAAAAAATGCTATAACTCACTATTAATCAGATATATGCAAATTATGACAACTCTGAGGTAACACTATACCTCTCAGATTGGATAAGATGACAGGAAGAGATAATGATGAATGTTGGTGGAGATGTGAAAAAGCTGGGACACCAAAACATTGTTGGTGGAGTTTTGAACTGATCAACCATTCTGGAGTACAATATGTAACTATGCCCAAAGGGCTGTGCATACTCTTTCATCCATCAGTGTCTCCAATGTCTTTCAATTCCAAAGATGTCATAAAAAAGCAAAAGACCCACATATGCAAAAATGTTAGTAGCAGGTCTTTTGCAGTGGCAAGGAATTGGAAACTGAATGATGCCCATCAGTTGGAGACTGAATGAATAAGTTATGGTATATGAATGCTATGGAACATTATTTCTCTGTATTAAATGATCAGCAGGATGATTTCAGACAAGTCTGGAGAGTCTTACATGAACTGAAGCTGAGTAAAGTGAATAGAATCAGAGAAACATTGTACACAGCATTATCAAGATTATGTTATCATCAGTTTTGATGGACATGACTTTTTTTCAACTGGAAGGTGTTTTTCAATAGGAAGATTGATTCAGGCCAAATCCAAAGGTCCTGTTATAAAGAGAGCCATCTGTACCCAGAGGGAGGACTATGGACCCTGAGTTTGGATCACAACTTAATACTTTTACTTTTTTTTGTAGTAGTTTGCTTATATTGTGTATCCTTTCTCATTTTTTTCCCTTTTTTCTAACATTTATAGAAAAATTGCACAAATTTTACATATATTGGATTACTTGCTGTCTAGGAGGTAGGGAGAAAAATATTTGGAACACAAGGTTTTGCAAGGGTGAATTTTGAAAATAATTTATACATATGTTTGGAAAATTAAAAGCTTTGATAAACATAAAATTAAAAAAAATAGAAAATTAAAGTGTTTTCTCACTTTTTAAACATTCTGTGTTTCATCTAATATATTCCCTGACAGGTTTCTCTTACTTTGTGGAGCATAGGCAAATTTCATCTTGAAATAAAATGCTTATGACTTTACTTTTATCTGATATGTTTCTTTTGAATTAGGTACATTCATTCACTGACCCATCATACTCAAGAACCCCATCATAAAATGCTTCTATGTTACCTGTATAATTGAATTTCCATCTTTTAATCAAGGTAATTTGAGGTTTTTCTCTGTTTCTGTATTTACTTCTGAGACAAAGAGAATTATTATTTCCTTCTTTCTATAAAGGAATGTTCCTATGAATGATCAGTCCTTATTACTTATTTTCTTCTTATAAGAAATTCCAGACCTAATATCTCAGATTAGGTCATATAGTATGTAATCTAGTGCCCTTTGCCCAATACCATACTGCCTTTTCAATCACCAGGATTGGATATTAATCATTGGTCTGACAAGCCTTAGGAGGTTCTCCAATCCATCATGAATATCATTTCAAAAGGATAGAATACTTCCCCCTTAATTAAGTTAAGTCAAAATTTATCAAATTCCATGTTCTTTAATAGGTACTTGTCAGTCATGAAAATTGGTTTCTTCTTTTCTTGAATAGTAATATCTATATTCAATCAGTAGGAGAACTTAGCATAAACTATAAGACATGTAAAATCTGATTAATCTTAAATTTTAGCTTATTTAAATAAATTATATTTTATTTAGAAATGAATTACTAAATTTTTCCAGTATCCAAATCACTTATTTGCATACATCTATCTTATTTTGTTATCTTTAAAGAATTTGAACAAAGTGGCATTCAGTTAGATATGGAAAAAAAAAACTGGAAACAAGAAAATTAATTGATAAATTTCAGGGGGTATTCCAGAATTTTATCTCTTGTGCAATAACTAAAAAGTATTTGGACATCTTTTTCCAAATACTTAGAGCATTAAGGATGATCTTTCATCTCTGTGTAACAGGTAAAATTATTTTTACTTGAAAATATGCATTTTATTTTGGTATTTCATAATCTTCCAAATAGTCATCAAGAAAATTCAAATTTATTGATGCTCTAAAAGGTGTGTGATTTTTAGCATTTTCCATCCCCCTTTTGTCTATTAAGTCCCTGAATGTACAAAATCAGAAGGAGGTTAAACTTCCTTGAAATTTTTTTGTTTGTTTGTTTCTTCAATTGCCATAGCAAAAAAAAAAAAAAAAATACTTAGCAGGCTGTTGTTTGCTACTATTTTTCCTTCCTGTCGTTGTTTATTTTTCAGAAACAGACTAAATCTTTTATTTTCACAATTAAGAGTATTTTGCCCAATTACATAGAAAGACAGTTTTCAACACTTATTTTTGTAAGATTTTAAGTTGTAAACATTTATCTATCCCTCTTTTCCCTATCCACACCAGAAGAGAGGAAACAATCTGATAAACAGCATACATGTGAAATCATGTATTACATATTTCCACACAACTCATGTTGTGGAAAAAAAAAAAAAACTAAATAAAGGGAAAATCCACTAGAAAGGAAAAAAATAACAAACAAAAAAGTGAAAATAGTATGCTTTTATATACATATATGATCTTTTCTTTTTGGAGGTGGACAGCATTTTCCATCATTTTTGGAATTGTCTTGGATTATTGTATTGCTGAGAAGAACTAATTCTCTCATATTTGATCATTGCACAATGTTGCTGTTACTGTGCATATTGTTCTCCATGTTGGAAGCCTTTGTGGTGGTGGCTGGTGAATTTTTTTTTCTATTTCTAATTCTTCTTTTATTCTATCAATCACTTCAGAACAGTTTCCTTTTATTATTTTTTTTTTGTATTTTTGTGTCAAAGATATTTCATTAAATATTTATTTTCACCATAGCTTTCAAGTAGTTCAAGCATTCTTATGTTTTTTTCTTCTTGATTTGTTGATTTTCTTTTGTTTCACATTCTCTTCTATTTTTTCATTCTTTAAATTTTGTTTTATTATTTTTTTGTCTTATAGCTTTTCTGGCTTCCCTTTGCCAATTCTGATGTTCAAAGAATCATTTTCTATAATGTTCTGGGTTGGTTTTCTGTAGGTCTCTGGAGCAGCCTTCCTTTCAGTTCAGTAAGCACCACAAGAATAGCCAGGTGTTAAAGTCCAAATTCTTTATTTTCTCCTTTGCAATCTAGTTTCCTTGCCTTGGGCTAGGCAGCTTTCTGGAAAGCCTTTCAGATCTGCTTGGTCTCAGTGGGGGAAGTTCAGGAGGCCAGCCACCATGATGGTGTGAGATGAAATGAAAGAATGTGGCTCTGCTTCTCTTTGGAGTCTGTCTGGCCCTTCTGAATCTGTCTCTGGCTCTCCCTCAGGCTGAGTTTGTCTCAGTTTTATATGCTCTACACTGAGTATAATCCAATCATTATATCACTAGGGAACCATTGTTTGTGTTAAGATTAAATCAATCATACTGAATTTAGAGAATTATTAATCACCAAGCTAAATTAAATAAACATTGTCTCATCAAGTGTACTGACTTAACACCTTGTAAGAATACTTGTTTCAGAGTTCTGGCCCATAACAATTTTCTTCTTTAAGATTTTGGACCTGGTTTCCTAGTTGGTTTACTTGATTTTTATATATATATATTTTTTTTTGCAGGGGGTGGGGGGCAAAGGAGGACACTTCTATTTTTTTTTTTTTAGTTTTTCCCCAATATTTCTTATTTGGTTTTTAAAATTCTATAAATTCTTTCTGGACAAGTAGACATTTAACATTACTATTTGTGGTAGAAGACTTTTTTTTTTAATTCCAATGTCCTCATCTGAAGAAAAACCCTGGTCTTCCCTATATCCATAATTCATTTCTATAGTTCTGTTATTTCTTTACCTGCTGTTTTTGTTTTTTTTTTTTAAAGGAACACTATAAGTACCTCTAACTCTAATCTTTGTGAGATTGGGATGAGGGAATGGTTCCTCTAGTTTCATTTCAGTTCTTCTCTCTGGTTCACAACCCAAAACAAAGAACTCTCTTCTGTAAGTTTTGACAGACAGCCAGAAACTTTCCTGCCCCACTGCTTTTGTTCTTAAAGGTTTTGTTCCTTCTCTTCCAGAATCCAGTCTCAACAGCACAGCTGGGTCTGGCCTTCCTAATTAGCTAAGGTTCCTTCAGTCTTCCTGAAATCATCTCTGAATTCCCCAGTCAAATTTTCCTTTATGCAGTTTGTTTCTTATTTTTTATCTTTCTATTTTTCACTCCTTTTCTAAGTTCATCAAAACCAAGCACATGCTAATTTTGACTCTTTTACATGAAATCTTATCTAATTGTCAATAATTCAGTAAGATCTTTTTGTAGTTATTGTTTATTGACCAATAATGTTCCTGGACTTTTAGTATCTTACCTTCCCAAATCAATTAAAAGTACCTTGGGGTCAAGGGTCCCATTTTATTCTGTGTTTATACTTCATATCTCTCATTCTTATCTGTAGAGAGTCTAACTAGTGTTCTCCTGAATTGAGAAGAGTCTAAGATACATGGACTCCTCTTTACTCACTATTATCTACTAGTGTCTGGTTTATCACATTTTAGGTAATAAAGATATTTATTCTAATTATATGTTCCTGTGCCTCCTAGCTATGAGCTAAGTAGCATTTCTTATGTTTTCTCAATGGAACCCTAGTCCTAGTGACTAAAAATCCTTAAAATCATTTGAACTTCAAGTGACTATGCCTATTTTGGGATATCTTGGAAAGAATAATAATAAGACTCAATCTATTTATCTTAAATACAGATTATGTCCATTTATTTATGAAATTTTAGAACAAAAATTTATGTAAATTTAAAATTACATAAATAGAAATACATAATTATAATTTATAGTTATGAATATGCATTTACCCACAAATATATTCATATCCACATTTGAATAGCAATGTGGCTCAGGAGACAGATTACTCTATTTTATTAGAAGACTTTGAATCAACTCCTGCCTTAGGTATATATTGAACATGTGAACATAGCCAAAGAATTTTGCCTTATAACAGTGAAATATTTGGATTATAAGAAAATTCTCCCCCCACACACACATACACATACATATAGACACCCATAAGTCCATTTATAAATATACATATACATATACAACCATAGATATATATGTGTATATTTGTCTACACATAGATATGCGAAATATATACATATATGCATGAAAGAATATATATATACTTATATATACATATATTTCATATTTTTCTCATATTTTTCATTTTACATTTGATGAGTTTGTAGAAAAAAAGTATTAGATCAAGCGAGAAAACCAAATCATCTGTATTATTTTTTAAAAGTAAATATGTCACTGATATAGATTAAAAACAGTGCAATTATAATTATTTTGCCCAATTATATGCCAATAAATTTAACAATCTAAATAAAATGGAAAAATACAAAAATGTAAATTAGGTAAAATAGCAGAAGAAGAAATGTAATATCTAAAGAGAGCTATTTTACAAAAGGAAATTGAATAGGACATAAATGAGCTTCCTAAGCAAAAAAGCAACAGAAGTAGGATTACAAGTAAATTATATAAAACATTAAAGACCATCTTAATTCCAATATTAAATAAATTATTTGAAAAAATAAGCAAAGAAGGAGTCCTTTTCTAAACTTCTTTTATAAACAAATATGCTGATAACTAAGCCAAGAAGAGTGAAAATAAGGAAAGAAAATTGTATACTAATTCCATTAATCAATATGGATGCAAAAATTCTAAATAAAATATTACCTAAAAGATTCTAAGAATATACTTTATACATTATGACCTTTGTGCAAAGAATTCAGGGAATATTTAACATAAGGGAAACTATTAATGAAATTATATCTATAATAAAAGTAACAAAAAATATGTGATTATGGTAATAGTTGCAAGAAAAGCTTTTCATGAAGTATAGAGCTCATTTCTAATTTAAAAAATTGAAAGTATAGTTATAAATGAATTTTTCTTAAAAAGATTATTTGTAATGGGTATAAGCTAGAATTTTTCCCATTAAGATCAAGTGTGAAATAAGGATGCTCACTGTCACCAATATTATTTAAATTGTATTGGGAATCCTGGCAAGAGAAATAAGAGGAAAAATGCCTTTCTAATCTTGGAATTTAAATAACAAGTGACATAGTAAAACTATCTCTTTTGCAGGGGATATGATATACTTGGCAAATTTCTAAGACTCAAAAAAAATTGTTGAAATAATAATTTAAAACAGTATTTGTATATATCACAAACAAACATTTGTAGGAATAGAGTACCCCCATTTAAAACATATATAAATAGTATAAAATATCTGAATTCATCTGCCAAAACAAGATACTTGCATGAGCAAAATTATAATATACATATATAGTTATATATATATATATATATATATATATAAAATCATATTTAAATTATTGTAAAATTCTTAATTCTTAGTGGGTAAACAAAGACCAAAAAATGTAAAGGAAGGAGATTCAGCAGTACCAGATTTTATACCATATGACATAGTAAAAATTATGAATGTGTCTGGTAATGAATAATAAACAGAAAGGGAAAGTAATGGAATTGGAGTAATTTACAAGAGTAAATTACTATAGTAAACATGTGTTTGACAAGTGCAAGGGCTTATGTTTGGGGATAAGAATTAATTATTTAGTAAAAATTATTGGAAAAGATATAAAGCAATGTGACAGAAAGTGGTTACAGAACAATATCTTAGATAATATCTAAGATCAAAATGGAACTGTAAAGAGATATATTTCAAGAGAATTTGAAGAATATTAAAGATATTACTGATCAGATTTATGGATAAGTGAAAATTAATTTATGTATAAACAAGATACAGAAGTATAATATGAAAGTTTTTTTTTTTTAATAAATAAAACATATGTAGCAAAGTTCAAAAGGAAAACAGAAAATGGGGAAAATTTATAGACAATTTCTCAGACAAAGCCAGAGGAAAATAGAGATCTTTTTTACACTTCAACAACAATACTATATGATGATCTATTCTGATGGACGTGGCTCTCTTCAACAATGAGATGAACCAAATAAGTTCCCATTGTTCAGTAATGAAGCAAACCAGCTATACCTAGCAAAAGAACTTTGGGAAATGAGTGTGAACCACTACATAACATTTCCCATCCTTCTGTTTTTGTCCTCTTGCATTTTTGATTTCCTTCTTAGGTTATTTATACCTTATTTCTAAATCCGATTTTTTTCTTGTGCTGCAAGACAACTGTATAAATATGTATACATATATTGTATTGAACATATACTTCAACATATTTAACACGTATTGGTCTACCTGCCATCTAGGGGAGGGGGTGGGGGGAAGGAGGGGAAAAGTTGGAACAGAAGGTTTTACAAGGGTCAATACTGAAAAATTAGCCATGCATACGTCTTGTAAATAAAAAGCTAAAAAAACAAAATAGTAAATAAATAAATTAAAAAAAAAAAAAAAAGAATACTGATAGAGGGGCAGCTAGTTTGGTGTGGTGGATAAAGCACCATCCCTGAAGTCAGATGAAGGGGACATGAGTTCAAATATGGCCTCAAACACTTAATACTTCCAGGTTGTGTGACTCTGGGGAAGTCACTTAACCCCAAATGCCTCAGAAAAAAAATTAAAAAAAAAAGAATGATGGAAAAATGACAATAAAAATCTATTTCCTTTCCTTCTGTTTCTCCTCCCTTTTGGACTTCTCAATGCTGCTAAAAGAAAGCATATTTTTTTTTTAACTTTAAACATTACAAAAGAAAATCATTTCCTATTCATACAATATAATCATATTGATTCAGACTAATTACTATTAGTGAAAAGCCAAACTTTATATAGTATTTTAAGGAAAACAGTCTCATTGTGTTTAAATATGTTTCATAATTTCAACTAAGCTAGTCAAGTGTTTCCTGCTAAGAAACTTCTGCTGCATGTCAATTACATTATTTGCATGCAAATAGGCATTTCCTGGAATGCTTAGAACTCCTTAAATAGGTAAATATCCTTCTAGTAATCTAATTTACCATTATTAATTTAGTGAGCAAACCCTTTTGTCATGGATAGTGCACAGGTAAATTTTAGCACAGGTCCAAACTTAACCTTTCACAAATTCTGAATTACTGAAGATGAAAAAAGAAATGGGATTGTAATTTAAATAGTATATGCATAATAGCCAAATATAAGCACTGTTTTTTCTTTGTGCTATAAAACAATCATTCATTTCTACAAACATTTATTTAAACTAATTATTTCATAGAATTGACTAGTTAAAAAGTCAGTCATAATGGTGTCAGCTTTACAGTGGCAAAGTATGTTACATTTTCTTGGGAGAAGAATGTAGGCTCATGATTTCCATTTTTTTGTGTCCCTGACAACTATCATTATGCTTGGTACTCATTAAGCACATAATAATAATTTTTAAAAATGTGTTTATTTTAATACATATTGCTTTATGAATCATGTAGGGAAAGAAAAATCAGAGTAAAAGTGAAAAACCATGAGAGAGGAAAAAAAAGAAAAAAAAAAAAAGAATACATAGCATGTGTTGATTTACATTCAATCTTCAAAGTTCTTTTTCTGGGTGCAGATGTCATTTTCTGTCCAAAATCTATTTGGATTGTTTTGTATCACTGAGCCACTGAAAAGACCCAAGTCTTTCATAGTTGATCATTGCATATTCTTGTTTTTGTTGTATACAATGTATTCCTGGTGCTACTTGTTTCACTAAGCATCAGTTCATGTAAATCTTTCCAGGCCTCTGAGTAGATGCCCATCAATTGGCGAATGACTGAATAAATTGTGGTATATGAATATTGTGGAATATTATTGTTTGGTAAGAAATGACCAACAGGATGATTTCAGAAAGGCCTGTAGAGAACTGATGCTGAGTGAAATGAGCGGGGCCAGGAGATCATTATATACTTCAACAACAATACTATATGGTGATCAATTTTGATGGACCTGGCCATCTTCAGCAATGAGATGAACCAAATCAGTTCCAATGGAGCACTAATGGACTGAACCAGCTATGCCCAGCGAAAGAACTCTGGGAGATGACTAAGAACCATTACATTGAATTCCCAATCCCTATATTTTTGCCTGCCTACATCTTGGATTACCCTCACAGGAAAATTGTACAATATTTCAGAGTCCGATTCTTTTTGTACAGCAAAATAACGGTTTGGTCATGTATACTTATTGTGTATCTAATTTATACTTTAATATATTTAACATCTACTGGTCATCCTGCCATTTAAGGGAGGGAGTGAGGGAAGGAGGGGAAAAATTGGAACAAAAGGTTTGGCAATTGTCAGTGTTGTAAAATTACCCATGCATATAACTTGTAAATAAAAAGCTATTAAAAAAAAAAAAAAACCTTTCCAGGCTTTTATAAAATCAGCTTGTTCACCATTTTTATAAAATAATAATATTTTATTATCTTTATGTGCTACAACTTCTTCAGTCATTCCCCACTTGATTATTTACTCATTTTCCAAAAAAAGAGTTGCTAAAATATTTTTGCATATGTGGGTCCTTTTCCCTCCTCTATGATTTACTTTGGATATAGACACAGTAATATCACTGTTGGATCAAAGGGTATATAAAGTTAATAGTCCTTTGGGCATAATTCCAAATTATTCTGCAGAATTGTTGAATCATTTCACAGTGCCACTAACAATGCATGTATCCCAGTTTCCCCATATCCCCTCCATGATTTATCATGATCTTTTCCTGTCACCTTAAGCAATCTGAGAAGTCTAAGATGATACCTCAAAGTTGTTTTAATATTCATTGCTCTAATCAATAGTGATCCAGAGCATTTTTTCATTTGACCTTAGATAACTTTAATTTTGTCATCTGAAAATTGTTTTTTCATATGCTTTGACCATTTATCAATTGGGGAATGACTTGTATTTTTAAAAATTTGAAAAAGTCCTGTATATGTTTTAGAAATGAGACCTTTATCAAAAATATTTTCTGTAAAGATTTTTTTCTAGCTATGTACATCCATTTTAATCTTGTTTCTGTTTTTTTTTTTTTTTTTTTTTGGTGCATGTGTGTATACAAAAAATGTAATCAAATTTGTCCATTTACTTTTCATAATGTTCTCTAGTTCTTCTTTGATCATAAATTCCTCTCTTCTCCGAAGATCTGATTGGTAAATTATCTGTTGCTCTTGTAATTTGTTTATAGCATCATCCTTATGCTCAAATCATGTATTTGTTTTGACCTTATTTTGCCATGGAGTGTGAAATGTAGGTCTATGTCAAGTTTCTGATATATTATTCTTCAGTTTTCCCAAAATAATGGGAAAAAGTGTCAAATAGTGACTACTTATTCTACAAGATGGAGTTTGGGGATTTATCAAACACTAGATTATTATATGCCTTTATTATTGTGTTATATATATTTAATCTATTCCACTGGTTTGTCACTCTATTTTTTAGTCAGTACTGAAGAGTTTTGATGGCAGTACATACTTTGAGGTTTTGTTCTGCCAAGACACCATCCTTTGTATGCTTTGTCATTAATGCCCTTGATGTTTTTGACCATTTGTTCTTCCAGATTGTTTGTTATTATTTTGAAAATAATATTAATATTACTACTAATAATAATAATTTTAATTAATAAAAATAATTTTAATAATAATTTTTGGCAGTTTAATTGATATGATATTGAACAAATAAACCAATTTAGCCAGAATTGTCATTTTTATTATATTAGCTCTGCCTACCCATGAGCAATTAATACTTTTCTGGATTGTTTAGATGTGACTTTATTTGTATGAGTAGTGTTTTATAATTGTGTTCATATATTTCTTGAGTTTGTCTTGACAGGTAGACCCCCAAGTATTTTATTTTGTTTACAATTATTTTAAAATGAATTTCTCTTTCTATCTCTTGCTGGTGAACTTTGTCAGTGATATATAGAAATGCTGATAATTTATGTGAGTTTATTTTACATCCTGAAACTTTGTTGAAGCTATTAATTGTTTCTAGTAAGTTTTGGCATGATTTTCTATCATTATATCATCTGCAAAGAATAATAGTTTTATTTCTTCATTGCATATTCTAATTCCTTTAATTCCTTTTTTTTTCTTATTGCTAAAGCCAACATTTCTAGTACAATATTGAATAAATAGTTGTGATAATGGGCCTCCCTGTTTCACCACTGTTCTTATTTGGAATTCATCCAGCTCCATTACAAATAATGCTTACTGTTGGTTTTAGATAGATGTTGCTTATTATTTTAAGGAAAGCTCCCTATTTCCTTGTGCTTTCTTATGTTTTTTAATAGGAATGGGTGCTATATTTTGCCAAAATCTTTTTAGGCATTTATTGAGATTATCATAGATTTCTGTTGCTTTTGTTACTGATAATGTTGATTATGCTAATAATTTTCCCAATATTGATCCAGCCCTACATCCCTGGTATAAATCCCACTTGGTCGTAATGTATTATCCTACTGATAAATTGCTGTAATATTTTTGCTAATATTTTAATTAAAATTTTTGCACCAATATCCATTAAGGAATTTGGTCTGTAATTTTCTTGCTCTGTTTTGGCTCTTTGTTATGGGAGCCACCTGCTAGTGACTGCTGATGGGATTCTAATTCTGACCAATATAATAGATTCCTTCATGTGACAGCATGATAATGGTACAAAGAGATTGAGAGGCAGTTGCATTCTTTGACCTCTCTCCTTTTCTCTCTTGCCTCCAATTTATTTCATTGCCAATCCACAAGCAACATCCATGTCAGTAGATGGCTACTTTGTCATTGTAGATATCATTTTATGTCAGTAAAGGCTACTTTGCACCTCCTTCAAGTGTGTTATGATTCGCAGCTGTGGGGGTTTTCTGGAAAAACTGACCCATCTCTTCATACTTAAGCCTAGTCTTTAACAATTTCCCATTTTTTTGTTGTTGTTGTTGTTTTATGAGAGCATGATTATTTCCCCCCTACAGCATGGCCAATAAGTTTAGGCAGCGGCTGTAATCTGAGTCCACATGCTAAGGAATGCAAACAGCACAAAGTCTTTTCTGTCCTATTCCTCTGGATGGTTGCAGGGTGACTCACTATAATAGGTGTTGAATCTTGTGAGATGTCATGAAGGCAAACTTTCTGACAAATGGAGAGGAGGATTGTTCAAAAGTCTTTCATCAGTCTCCTGGCTTGGCCTTTTGATATGTTGGTGTGGTGTTAATTACCATTTTAATTACCTTGACCGAAAAAATCTTAGCTTTTTCTCTCTTTCCTTCCCTACGGGTCACCGAAGAAACTCTCCTTGGAAGATCCTACTCATAAACAACTCTCAAACACTGGGGCATCTTTGTTTCTTGTGTCCCTGTTCGGGTGCCATTTGTTATGGGAGCAACCTGACATTGGCTGCTGGGGATCTATTTCTGAACCAGCAGAATAGATTTGATTTTGACCAGTAGAACAGATCCCTTCATGTGAGAGGATGATAACTGTACAAGGAGACTGAGAGGCAATTGAATTCTCTGACCTCTCTCTTCTTCCCCCTTGCCTCCAATTTATTTCATTCCCAATGCACAAGCAACATCTGCATCAGTAAAGGCTACTTTGCAATTCTTTCAAGTGTATTATAATTCACAATTGTGGGGGCTTTCCTAAGAAATGATCTGCCCCTTCACACTTAGGCACAGTCCTTAACAGCTCTTCCTGGTATAGGTATCAGTACCATATTTGTGTCATAGAAGGAATTTGCCTCTATTTTTTTACTTATTTTTTGAAATAATTTACATAGTATTAGAATTGTTATTTAAATGTTTGGTAGAATTCACTTGTGAATCTATGTGGCCTTAGAAACAGGGAGTTTATTAATGGGTTTTTCAATATTGTTTTTCTAAATTTGAACTACTTAATTTATGTCCTGTTAATCTGGGCAATTTATATTTTTGTAAATATTGAACTATTTTGGTTAGATTGTCAGACTTGCTGCCATACATTTGGACAAAATAACTCCTAATTTTTGCTTTAAGTTCTTTTTCATTGTGGTAAGTTCACCCTTTTCCTTTTTGATACAGTTGATTTTTTTTCTTTCTTTTTTTCTGATCAAATTAACCAAGATTTTATCTATTTTTGTTTTCTTAGTTTCTATTTTATTAATCCTTCATATGAGTTTCAGAATGTCTAATTTGGTATTTAATTGGGGAGTTTTAAGTTCCTTTTTTCTAGAATTTTTAGTTGAATGCCTAATGTGTTGGCCTCCTCTTTCTCTCTTTAATTGGTATAGCTATTTAGAAGTATAAAATTTAACCTAAGAACTGCTTTGACTGTATTCCATAGGTTTTGATATGTTGTCTCATTGTTATCATTTTCTTGGATGAAATTATGGATTGTTTCTATAATTTGTGGTTTGATCAACTCATTCTTTAGAAATAGATTATTTAATTTCCAATTGGTTTTTAGTCTATCTTTTCCTGTCCCTTCCTTGAATTTATTTTTTTTTTATTGCATTGTGGATTAAAAAGAAAGCATTTACTATTTCTGCCTTTCTGCATTTGATTATGAGGTTTTTATGTGCACATAATAATTAAGAATAAAGCTAAGCAAACCAAGTCTCCCATACATTGCTAAATATATCTGAAAACTTTCCTTTTATATGAAAATTTCATCATTGTAATGACCAGTCAAGGTCCTACAGGATAAGAGTAGTACAAAAGTGTCTTTTCTTCTGTTTTTCAACTTAGTCATATCTTTAGGTATAGTATCTCAACATGCTCTTTTACCCTTCATTTTGGTACAAATGTAAGAAAAATATAGCACACATTTGTGTGTATGTAAATACACATATACACCTATATGCACATATATACCTATGCATATGTGAATATATACATAAACATACATGTAATTTCATTTATATGTAACTTTTATGAATTATGTGCTTTTCAAATTTCTACATTCAGTATTCTAATGCCCCAAATCAAATGCTAATTCCAAAAAAATCACATAAGTATTTAGCTGAATATGTCTTGCTGACATGGCATTTCATCTAAGCACGAACAAGTGCCACAATACTCTATTTGGAAGCCAAAACATAGAATGCCAAAAGTTATGGCTGGGTTGCTTGCATCCAAATCCTCGAGGGTTTGAATAAGAAATCTTTTTTAATTCATGTGGGAAACAGTGAAAAGGACTTCCAGCCAAGATGGCAGCAAGGAGGCACACAGCTCTGTAAGCTCTGCATTTTCTCTCAGAATTCATTTCATGACAAGCCTTTGAATTAATGCTTGACTGAAAAAAACCCCACAAATAGTTGCCACGAGAAGACATCCTTGAGATTCGCAAGGAAAGGTCTGTTTTTGCTAGAGGGCAGGACGGTTTTAGATCAGGCACAGGCTGAGGGCAGCGGCAGTGAGAGCTTGGCAGGCAGCTCACAGCCCAGCAGACTGGAGGTGGGTGGGGTGTGATCTCAGCCATCTCTGTGGGAAGAGCTTTGCTACAGGATCAGATACTTTGCACTGCCCAACAGAGAAGTTAAAAACACCAGGGGTAAAGAATACAACCCCAAACAGCTGGAGTCTCTCAGAGTCTGGCCACCCCTCCCCCACAGTGTCTCAGCACACTCTCAGAGTCTCGGAGAACAGGCGCAGCACAATCCTGCTAGTGTCTCGCTGCTGTCCCCACAGTCTGTAGAGGAAGCTCAGTAACACCACCCAGTCCCTCCTCCCCCAAAAAGCAGATTCCATTTTTTTTTCTTTTTTTCTTTGTTAGTTTGTCTCTGATTCTTCTCTGACAAAATGAGCAAAATGATTCTTCTCTGACAAAACGAGCAAAAAATTGAAAAGGACCTTAATGATTGACAGCTTTTATACAGACAGAGAGCAGACTCTAAACCCTGAGGAGACTAAAAACAGACTGTCTCCAGGTGAATCTCCAAAGGAGGAGATCATCTGTTCCTCAACACAGATGAATCTCATAGAAGAAATTAAAAAGGCTCTCACAAGAGAGCTAGAAGAAAAATGGAAAAGGAGAGGGAGGCTTGGCAAGAGAGACTGGAGAAGTAATCCCACTCATTTAAAGACAGAGTGGATAAAGAAATCAAATCCCTTAATACACTATGACCAAGTAGGATTTATATCAGGAATGCAGGGCTGGTTCAATATTAGGAAAACTATTAGCATAATCGACTATATCAATAACCAAACTAACAAAAAACATATGATCATCTCAATAGATGCAGAAAAAGCATTTGATAAAATCCAACATCCATTCCTAATAAAAACACTTGAGAGTATAGGAATAAATGGACTTTTTCTTAAAATAGTCAGGAACATATATTTAAAACCATCAATAAGCATCATATGCAATGGAGAAAAACTGGAACCTTTCCCAGTAAGATCTGGAGTGGAGCAAGGTTGCCCACTATCACCATTATTATTCAATATTGTATTAGAAACACTAGCCTCAGCAATAAGAGTCAAGAAAGAGATTAAAGGAATCAGAATAGGCAGTGAGGAAACCAAACTATCACTCTTTGCAGATGATATGATGGTATACTTAGAGAACTTCAGAGATTCTACTAAAAAGTATTAGAAATAATTCATAACTTTAGCAAAGTTTCAGGCTATAAAATAAATCCCAATAAATCCTCAGCATTTTTATACATCACCCAACAAAATCCAAAAGCAAGAGATAGAAAGAGAAATTCCATTCAAAATAACTGTCGACAGCATAAAATATTTGGGATTCTATCTACCAAAAGAAAGTCAGGAATTATATGAGCAAAATTACAAAAAATTTTCCACACAAATAAAGTCAGACTTAAATAATTGGAAAAATATTCAGTGCTCCTGGATAGGCCGAGTGAATATAATAAAGATGACAATACTCCTTAAACTAATCTATTTATTTAGTGCTATACCAATCAGACTTCCAAGAAAATATTTTAATGATCTAGAAAAAATAACAACAAAATTCATATGGAATAATGAAAGGTCAAGAATCTCAAAAGAATTAATGAAAAAAAAAAAATCAAATGAAGGTGGCCTAGCTGTACCTGATCTAAAATTGTATTATAAAGCAGCAGTCACCAAAACCATTTGGTATTGGCTAAGAAATAGATTAGTTGATCAGTGGAACAGGTTAGGTTCACAAGACAGAATAGTCAACTATAACAACCTAGTGTTTGACAAACCCAAAGATCCTAACTTTTGGGATAAGAATTCATTATTTGACAAAAACTGCTGGGATAACTGGAAATTAGTATGGCAGAAATTAGGCATGGACCCACACTTAACACCATATACCAAGATAAGATCAAAATGGGTCCATGATTTAGGCATAAAGAATGAAATTATAAATAAATTAGAGGAACATAGGATAGTTTATCTCTCAGACCTCTGGAGGAGGAATAAATTTGTGACCAAAGATGAACTAGAGACCTTTATTGATCACAAAATAGAAAATTTTGATTACATCAAATTAAAAAGCCTTTGTAGAAGCAACACTAATGCAAACAAGATTAGAAGGGAAGCAACAAACTGGGAAAACATCTTCACAGTTAAAGGTTCTGATAAAGGCCTCATTTCCAAAATATATAGAGAACTGACTCTAATTTATAAGAAACCAAGCCATACTGATAAATAGTCAAAGGATATGAACAGACAATTTTCAGATGATGAAATTGAAATTATTACCACTCATATGAAAGAGTGTTCAAAATCACTTTTAATCAGAGAAATGCAAATTAAGACAACTCTGAGATACCATTACACAGATTGGCTAAGATGACAGGAAAAAATAATGATGAATGTTGGAGGGGATGCGGGAAATCTGGGACAGTGATGCATTGTTGGTGGAGTTGTGAATGAATCCAACCATTCTGGAGAGCAATCTGAATTATGCCCAAAAAATGTGTATATCCTTTGATCCAGCAGTGCTACTACTGGGCTGATATCCCAAAGAGATACTAAAGAAGGGAAAGGGACCTGTATGTGTCAAAATGTTTGTGGCAGCCTTGTATGTAATGGCTAGAAACTGGAAACTGAGTGGATGCCCAACAATTGGAGAATGGTTGGGTAAATTGTGGCATATGAATGTTATGGAATATTATTGTTCTATAAGAAATGACCAGCAGGATGAATACAGAGAGGCCTGGAGAGACTTACATGAACTGATGCTAAGTGAAATGAGCAGAACCAGGAGATCATTATATACATCCACAATGATACTATATGAAGATGTATTCTGATGGAAGTGGATTTCTTTGACAAAGAAACCTAATTCAGTTTCTGTTGATAAATGATGGACAGAAGCAGCTACACCCAAAAAAAGAACACTGGGAAATGAATGTAAACTGTTTGCATTTTTTTTTTCTTCCTGGATTATTTTTACCTTCTGAATCCAATTCTCCCTGTGCAACAAAAGAACTGTTTGGTTCTGCACACACATATTGTATCTAGGATATACTGAGACATATTTAACATATATAGGACTGCTTGCCATCTAGGGGAGGGGGTGGAGGCAGAGAGGGAAAAAATCGGACCAGAAGTGAGTGCAAGGGATAATGTTGTAAAAAATTACCCTGTCATGGATTCTGTCAATAAAAAGTTATTATAATTATAAAAAAAAGAAACAGTGAATAACAAGTGGCAGTGAACAAATGTTCAGGTCATGAAGAAGGAATTTTGTTTTCAATCTGTAACAGAGAAAAAGCAAAACAAGAACCTTACAGCTTGAATGTTTAATAAAATCGAAAAATAACTTTATATACTCAGTACACTTGCATTCTATAAGGGATAATTTCTTTTTTTTTTCTTTTTGACATAATATATAGAATTTGAATGGAGAGATCAGAGATACATTCATTTATATTACTTTTGCCTTTTGCATTGAGATAATTTGAAAAAAAAATTCTTTTCATATTTAAATACTTATGTAGACCTGAAAGTTTTACTGATAATGGAATAAAGATTTGGCAAAGTGTCTTTGAAATGAAGAGGAATTTTTTTAAAAAATTGTATTGGTCTTTGTTTTTAATCCTCTGAAAACCTTCAGTTGCATGAAGAGTGTAATTTAATAAATTATATTAGGTAAGAGAAAAAAACTATCAAGTTGTATTTAAGTTAGAATATATTATGTATCTTTTAAATGTCAACTGGAGAAGGTTTATTAGTTAATCAAAAACTAAATGCATTTTCTAATCTTAATAAAGTTCCTACTTTTAAATCATAAGTTGTCATGCCTATGGAGATTTTACAAGAGGCACAGAAGTGTCTAGTCTAATCTTTATTATACTTTTAATGCTATTAGAGAACTAAAGTGTATTTCTAAACCAGTACTCACAGATGATTACTTATTGCTCTTTTTTCAATGTTTTCTACTTTAAAATAAAGTGGCATTGCCTTTTTTTTCATTTGTGGACTACAGAGTTACTATTTTCTGAATTATCTATAAAAAGGTGAGATATGTTTTTCTTACATTTGAATTTGTTGTGTTTTTTATACTCTAAAATCAAACAAAATACAGAAAGTTTTTCTTCTAGAAGAAACTGGTTTGAACTTATTTGAATCACTCAACATTTCATTGTGATATTTTATATGAATTTTTGACCAACTATAGTACTTTAAAAAACTTAAATCAGAATTATTGCTTTATAAAATGCCCTGTTGTAAGTCTTTCTGGCTTTTTAGCTTACTAGCCTTCACTTCTCTAATCTTCTATCTTCTGTGGAGTGAATATGTTTATAAAGTCAACAGCTCTGATTTGCCATTTCACTTAGCCACTGTCCTGGGATTTCTTTAGCAATGTAATTATTGAGATGTATACACGAGCATTTACTTCAAAAAACTTTATGGTTTGGTCACCAATTAATGCCTGCATAATGCCAAACACTACAGTGTTGAGACCTATAAGATCAGATTCTGCCTGATATAGGTCTTTTTGTTTTATTTGTTGATTGTTTGTTTTCGATGTAAATCATCCAAAGTATCTATTTACTGATAGCTTTTTGCTTTTAAAATGAAGTGTCTGCAGGATGGTGAACATCTAATCTAGTATGTTGGAAAATGAATAGCATAATGATCTCACAGTAGAGTTGGCAGTTTCTACACATAATTGCTAATATATATTGACAAAAGGAGTTTCCTTACTGAGACTTCCTTGCATTCAAAAAATAATAAAATCCTATCACATGCAATCTGGTGATAGTTAAAATAAGCACTTTTTTTTTTTTAGTAGAATTATGTTGCACACCCAATCAAAGAATTGGGAAATCATTGACTTAGTTGTTAAAAGAACAGGTTTCTAGTCATAACTGTATTATTTTCCATCTAAGTAAAAGTAATTGAAAAGTTTTCTGGATCTTAGTTTTATCACTTGTGAAATGGGGGTGTTGGAATAAATTATTTTTATTTTGTTTTGTATATGATTGTGTTTAATTATTCAAATGTTGCTTAAGGTTTTGTTTTTTTAAATAAAGTCTCATTTAATATCCAGCATTTTTCCCTTTCATGAATTTATTCTATCAAAATTATGATGTAGTTTATATTCTTATGGATTTCACTATGTTGCAACCTCCATTAGATATGTTATGATGTTTGCTGCTGAAATTTAATGAAATGTGAAAGTCCAGTTTTCACATAAGCTTTCACACAAGATATCCCAAAATATAAATTTTATGTTTTACTATAGGAAAATGATAGAGTTCAAAGGCACTTCAGTATTGAAATTTATATATTCTTTTAAAAAATTCCTACCCTAGCATATAGAATAATGCTTGACACAAAGGAGGTACTTAACTGATATTACTCTGCCCAGGAAGAAATATTTAGAAATGTGCAAATGACTTTCTAAAATGCATCTCCCCTTGAGTTGGAATGGGAATAGAACAAAATACTTCATCGTTTTCCTTTGGTTTCATTCAGAACCACTTTATATCACTTTAAAAACTTAAGTCAGAGTTGTTGCTTTATAAAATGCCCTGTTGTAAGTCTTTCTAGCTTCTTAGGTTACTAGCCTAAAGGGTTCAATGGGAAAAGGTTCAATCACATAAAACAGATCTAGGGAGCAACAATGAAGTTAATGAGTTGTGGGTATGTGTATGGAAGGAAGATCCACAGACATTTATTTATGGGAGGAAAAAAAAAAAAGCTTGGAATGTATATTAAATCTTATCAGATCAGCAAAGCTTGATTCTAACATGACACCTGATTTGACTAGAGGTAGCATATGGGGGCCTTAAAATGCATGTTTGCTTTTAATTCATTATTAAGCATTTATTAAGTATATGTTATGTGACAGGCACTGCATTATATCCCTCCCTGTCTCAGCTCCTTACCCAAAAGAAACATCCAGATAATTATGATGACCTAGCACCCTGGATACCTTAGAATCAGCCAGGAGTCAGGATAAGCAAAATTCCTTAGTCTTTATCCTTAGTCTTTAGAGGTAGGATTGAATTGGATGGAAGCAGAATCTCCTCGACCTTCCTTTTTGTCTCCTGCCCAGAAGTGACCCTGGCTAGTCTTACTCCACCGCCAGTCCCTCCTACAATTCTCTGTATACACCAATTATTGAACCAGCACAGGACAGTGGGAAGGGCCATTTTCCAAGCATATGCTTATAGAGTATTGTCCAATCGGTAATTAGCCTTAAGTGCTCAAACTGACCCTCAGTGCATCGACTCAAGAGTTTCAGCCCTTTACAGATAATGTTCTCAAAAACCTTACATTCTATTGAGCAGCAATCACACAGATATAGATAAGTAAAAACAAAATATATACAATGTAATTTTGGCTAGAAGGGGCTTATAAAGTGAACAATAAAAGTGAATATTGAAAGAAGCTTAGTATACTGTGAGACCAAGGTTAAGAGATAGTGCATATCAATCAGTGGAAAATAACATTATAGAAGTGCAGAGATGGAAAATGAAATTATCTATACCTTGGAAAGTCAAATGATCAGTATGGATGTAATTTGGATTGCATCAAGTAATAAACTTTAAAAAGTAGTTTGAGATTATATTTTGAAGGAGTATACATGCCAAACAAATGAATTTGCTTTTTACCCTAAATGCTTTGGGAATCCAATGGAACTTCTTGAGGAGAGAAAGGAAGGATATGTATTTTGTTTGTTTTGTTTTGTTTTATTTCTTATGTAGTCTAGCTAGCAGGAGAGTAGAATTTTGTTTGGTTTTGTTTGTTCTACACCCAGTTTTTTTTTCCTCTCTCTTTCCCCTTGCTTCCCCCAATTTAGGGTCTTTATATGGAGAAGACTAGCGATTTCAATTTGGATTGGAAACCAATGAAATATCTTGAACAGTATTCAAACATTAGTGTTTCAAGTTAGTGGTTTTGTTAATGTCTAATTTGTTACAACACAATGCAAACAATGCTAAACCAATAGAAGAACAGATAACCCATCTACGGTGTGAGATCATCATGAAATTTCAGAGATCACAAGTACAAAATAACAGTCATTAGAGCTATATATATATTTATATAATTTTTACATCTTCAGCCATTTTGCTGCATGTCACTTGAGGTACCAATTTTATTTTATTGGATTAATTTATTCTTCTCCCTCCTTCTTGAATAAACTAACTTCCATTTTATACTAACAATTTGAAGGAGAGAAGCTACAAATATAATTTATCTAGTTTTAATTTAAAGAATGCTCATTGTCAAGATGTAGGGATGTTTTTTAAGGAGTTCATTATGTTTTTCTTTGTTATTTGAGATAGCATGAATAATTGTATTTTTAAACTCATGTATAATTTGAACTCTTGGGGACAAGAACCCTGAACATTACTTGCAGATTTTGACGTCCAATTTTGCTATACAGATGCAGAATAAACCACCTATTAATTTTTTTTTGAATCAGCTTGGTTTATATAGAAGGGGAAATGGTAAAAAGAGGTCATTCTTTTGCTATTATCTGACCCCATTCTCTATGGTTGACTTTTGACTTTTGATCAACGTCTGCTTCCCTGATAAGTTCATCTGCCTCCAACTATTATTTTTACCATTTTTTCCATTAGATGAGAGAGTTCTTTTTTGCTGATATAACCATTACCCTTCCTATCAAGAATTCAAAATATCACATAAATTTCTTCTCTGTTTTTCCTATTTTTAATTTTTCTAGCTATCATATAAAAAAATTGTAGAAGCTTACAATACCATGAGTATCTATATCTTTATACTATCCTGTAATTCCATTTCTGTTACATTTTGACCCATGATTCAGGGAAATTCCAAGTGTGATGAGTAAAAGAGTTCTGAAAAATATAGTTTCTGGGTAATTTAATCATTTTGTTAGTAAAGCCCACATATTTATTAATAAAAATATGGTCATTTTATTGTCTCATTTGGAGCAAAGACTCCTCACTGTGATGAATTCATAATTTATATGCCCTTCAATGAATAGGCTTTCGTAAAGCAAGGCAATCAATTCTGATTAGTTAACAATTAAGAGAAAATGACTATTAAAAATGGGAGTCTAGGCTATAGTACAATAACGATGTTGTGATTTGTATCATCAAAATTTTGATCAAAGAGATTTATGAATTCCCATATCACCTGTCTGACAAAAGGGAGACAACATTTCCCTAGACCAATCTGAGCAAACACAAGGAGCAGGAAGACACAAACTTATCATTTCTTTGACAGTTTAAGAATATCTTTAAATCTCTGCCTAAGATTTCTCACATTAAATGAGCAAGTAGAAGTAAGGGGAAAAAAACCTTTGTCTTAATCCATTATTTAGTTACTTAATGCAAAGAAAAATACTCATTTCTCACATAATTTTTTTTCACATTAGTTTCAATGCTGTCTTTATCAAAAAGGATGATCACTCATTAGGTGAGAAAAGGGAAAGAAGAAGAAATCAGTAAATAAGGCTTCTTCTGCCCTCTGGAAGAAGCCTTTATCAGCTTTGTAACACTGCTGCTTCTGACTGGGTTGTTAATAAAGTTATTGTTACTGCTGCTCTTGTTGCTTTCTTATCTTTTTTTCCCCAATATTTGAAGGTAGAGAGAATATCATGAGTCCCTACTTGCTCTTTTGGTAAAAAAAAAAATTGAAGAGTACCCTTTAGATTGGGAGAGGGGTGGATAAAAGGATATGCACCTGATTCTATGTCAAAGTAGTCCTTTTTGGTTTCAAAAGGAGTATTCAAAACTATTTTATTTTCATAAATATTTAGGTTATATTCTTTTGCTTTAATGAATGCTGTTTGTATTTGTGATTTAATTATGTACACGTTTATTGTTACACTTATTTTGAGATAAGAATTTTTCATAAGTATACAAAACCACAAAATTCTGGCATTTCCAGTTGTATACCACAAAAGAGAAGATCGAGTCCAAACCATATTTGAATTAAAATTTTCTTTATATCATTTCTGAAAAATATTTATCCAGAATTCATTTAGTAATATTCAGTAATCTGGAGTTTTCTCTTTACCAAGGAAGATAATAATATTTGCATTGCCAAAATATGTCCCTTAAATAAAAGAGGCAGTGCTACATAATGGTTAGAGAACTAGCTTTAGGGACAGGGAGATCTTTAAATCCTACCTTATGTTATCAGACAAAAATAAATAATTCCCTTAATGATAAGAAAAATTTGTAGCTATTTAGTCTCATTCATTGTTGATGAAGTTTTTTTGTTTGTTTGTTTTTTCCTGAGGCAATTATAAAGTCCCTAAGTAAATATAAGAATTAGTACTAAAATATTGTTACAGCAAAAGAAAAAAAAAGGGGGGGGAGGGCAATTAGATGATGCAATAGATAGAGTGCCAACCCTGAAGTTAGGAGAACCTGAGTTCAAATCTGCTCCCAGGTACTTAATATTCCTTATTGTGTAACCCTGGGCGAGTCACTTAAACCCAATTGCTTCAGAAAAAAAATTCTTGTAAACAATAATGAAAAAATATATAATTTTTTCTAAAATATGAACTGCACCTCATGTCTTTTGGATCCTCATTCTAAATTTTCTCAAAAAAAAAGTAGAGCTTTCAGAGGTCAGTAAATCATAAATTGAACCTATATACAAGCTTTAGAGTTTAGGGTTCACCTTTTATTTTAGAACATAATTGCATTAAATTTCAAGTAGTTTCCCTTTTTTATTTCTTCCATTATATAGTAGAAACAGCCATAATTGAAACTGAAAATAACAGTAATATAAACGAAAAATAATGATTGCATTAATTCAATTTATAAAATTATATATTTATATTCAAAAATTATTTTAGATTCTACTTTATTATTAATTTTCTCCTATAACTAACTATAGAATTTCATTATCTTGAATTGTATGCCGCCAAAGAGAAGATCCAATGCAACTCATACTTGAATTAAATTTTTGTTTATATCAGTTCTGATAAGTATTTATCTAGAATTCATTTAACAATATTCTATAATTTGAATTTTTCTGTTTACCCAGAGAGATAATGATATTTGTGTTGCCAAAATACCTCCCTTAAATAAGAGATGTGGTGCTACATAATGGATAAAGTACTAGTCTTAGAATCAGGGAGATTTACTTCTGAAATATGCTATCTGTGTGAACATGGACAAATTATCTAATTTCTAAATGTCTCAACAATTTCTTAAGCCTTCTTAAGAATGTAAGACAAAAATGACTTGTTGATATACATAAATTCATGAAATTCTCATACTATGTATTTTCTATTCAGAAACAAAAAGAAGTCTAGAAAAAGTATCACCACTGACTCTCCCACCTTCACTCCCCCCCCAAAAAAAAAACCTTTAAAAATTTACTAAAGTTTTGGTTTTTTGAAACTTGTATTAAAGAATTAAGACCTAATAAGAAGTAATTTAGTAAGAATGCTCTCTAATCTACTTTAATAGCATTTTTGAGAGACTAATTTCATTTATATCTATTTTGAACAAGCTACTCAAATGTTTTGATCCTTTTTTTGTCAGTTTGTTTACTTTTTGTTGCATTTGTTTGCATGTTTATCTTTACTAACTTTTTTAACATAACAATGGGAAATTATTTTTAAAACAAATGAATATTGTTAAGGGTAGACTTTTTTTTTTTTTGGCTGAGGCAATTGGGTTTATATGACTTGCCCAGGGTCACACAGCTAGGAAGGGGTAGACCCTTTTAATGGGTGAAAATGTTAAATCAGAAGATTACTCTTATTTGGATCTGATCTGTGAGCTTTGGAAAAGTGAATGCAGAAATTAGTCTTAACCCAAAGTAATTAGCATATTTTGATTACTTAAATACACTCAAGGCTAAAAATATTGCCATCTTAACACAAATTTTAGAAAGCTGGAAAGTTTTAATTAGGACCAATAATGACAAAATATATTTGCCTTTTAAGGATACATAAAAAATATGTCACAAATTAGTGTTATAAGCAAAGACAGCAAAGAAAAAAAGTATGTAGCTGACTAAGGTCTCCCAAATTTCCTTCTAACCAACACTAAAATAATGACTTAAATTCAATTCTAGAATAGTAGAACCAAGAAAAGATCAAGTGAAGTAATTTTTCAACCTAAAACAGCTATAAGCAGAAAAGTTCTGCCATATCAGTATGATGCTTGGATCTAGACCACAGCACAAATCCGTCAATGTGGGCTATACCATGGTGCCAACAGCAGGCCTTAGAAGTAGCTGTATTTGTAGCAGTAGTAACTTTGAGAGCTCTCAGCCCATGGATGGAAGGGGAAAGTTGAAAACTGATCCAAAAGAGGTTACAGAAGACCATTTTATGGTGCTGTGGTCAGGACCTAGTTGAATTTCCAATATGCAATTCCAGGTTACTGTCTCAGGGCCAAAAATCATGGTAGCACTTGAGGCTTCACAGAACTAGAGGACCCAGGTCGCAGGTCCATTGCAGAGAGTAGTGCTTGTAGTCATCACTTATGAAGGAATGAACACCCTGATCTCAACTCTAAGACAAATGTGTGCACTAATAATTGTGACTTCATGTAACTGGGGTACCTGGTTTTAATCCAAGGACTAAGAAAAGTGCTAGAACTGACTGCAACAGGGAAACAAGATTCCTTCCTGGGTAATTACCAGGTCAAAGGCTCAAAGAGCATGAACCACATCTTCCATAGACTTCATCACCTTAGAAGTATGGAAAACTTGGGATCTTCTAGAATAGGATATTCCCAGAGGGCAAAGGAGCTAGGATTACAAAGAATAAAAATCTATATAGTAAAAGTGAGTACAGTCATTGAGTGGAAAATGGATGGTTAATGAAATAGAGGACTTCAAATATTCCCCATAGAAAGATTATAGCAGAATATAAAATATGACTTTCAAAGGTAAGAGTCAAGAGAAACATTAAAAGATAAACATAAAAAGGTAATCATAAAGGAATCCACATGATTTAAATGCTTACACTTCTATATAGGAAGATGATTACTACAACTCCAATGAATTTAATTTTCGGTGAAATTAGAAGTATACAGAGACAGCAGGCAAAGTGACTATTACAGGATAATTTTTAAAATAAATTTAAGGAGTGAGAAAGAGGAATGTACTGAAAGAAGAAAGAAGAAAGAGGTAGAAAGAACACTTTGCCCAAATGGAGGCTATCATATGTGGAAATCTAAATTATATTGATGAATATTTCCATATATATATATATATATATATATATATATATATATACATTCCTTAGATTAACAGAAAAAAATAAGCACACTCAAACAACCTTATTCTAGAAAGAGAAATTGAATAAAACAATGATTTTCCTAAGGAAAACATCTCCAGGACTAGATGGATCCATAAATTAAAAAAAAATAGGAAAAGAAGGAATCTTAACATATTCCTTTTATTACACAAATATTATACTAATAACTCAATTAAAAAGAGCAAAATCAGAAAGAAACCCCATTTCCCTTAAGAATATTGGGGCAAAATTTTTATAGTACTGGTGAAGAGATTACAATAAATCACAAAGATCACACACTATGATGAGATTACATATGTAAAAGATTTAGGACATGTTCAGTATTGGGAAACTAACAGCACAAATGATCATTATCATCAACAACAAAATTAACAAAAATTTATGATTTTCTAAATAGATACAGCTAAACCTTTTGGCAAAAAAATACACTACTCATTGATACCAAAAAATTGCTAAAAACCACATGAATAAGCTTCCTTTTAAATAATGAATTCTACCTTAAACCAAGGCAAAGTATTATTTACTAGAAGTCTTCCCAGTAAGATCAAGCTGAACTAAAAAAGCCAGTTGTCATTGTTATTATTTAATATTATTCAAGAACTGTTAGCTAAAGCAATAAGAAAAGAAAGTTAATTTGAAGAATAGAATAGGCAATAAGGAAATAAAATTATCATTTTTCTAGAGATCAACAAAAAAGGGAAATGACATATCTATAGATATATATTTATCTATCTATACAGAAATACTCATATCAGTTGTTTAGTGGTGATAAAGAATTGAAAATTAAGCATACGTGGATCAATTGGAAGAGTGATTTGATAAGTTGATGGGAATAAAATGCTATTTTGCTATAAGAAATAAGGAATAAGATGCCTTCAAAAAAAGCTGAGAAGACTTCCCTGAGCTGATAAAATCTGAAGCCAGTAGAACCAGGAGAACATTATGCATATGGACAGCAATATTTCATGGTGACAAATTGTGAATAATAGTTACTCTCCTCAATGCAGAAATCCATGATACTCCCAAAATATTTATGATGAAAACCTACAAAGAAACAAAGGATTTTGAATGAATATTGAAGTTAACTTTTGTTCTTTTTCTAAATTTTTCTTTTGGGAAGGGAGTCTGTTGCATATATATATGTATATAAAACATATATACATATATATATATATAATATGTATTTAATTTTTTTGCCTTCTCAATGGAGGGTTGGGAAAAGTGTCAAGAAGAAAGAGTATTTGGGACTCAACATTTTAAGTAACAAATGTTTATTTTTTTAAAGATATGATTGAGAAAAATAAAACAATTAAATGTAAAAAAAAAAATAAAACCAGAAATGACTTGTGAGAAATTTGGTTACTAAATGATGACTTTTTTTTTTATCTCACAGAAAATTATAAAGACTGTTCACTGCAGCACTCAGATATTTACAAATAATAATACAACAATTGATTTTTAACATTATCATTATTTAAATTCTCCTATTTCATTTTCAAAGACATTTGGTATTTTGTAGAAACAATTCTCATTTTTAGGGGAAAATTAGAAATAGGAATAAGAAACATAATGATCAAAGTATAGCCAATATGATAACTATTAGACTGAGTTTCTGAGATCAAGGAATGTTACTTAACTGAATATGGTTTACAACAGTATTCTTTACCCACTAATGGTAGTTTAATACTTGTTTACTGAATTTTTTAAAAAATGCAATTAAATTTGACATACATACATACATGATAAGATTTTTGCCTCCACTAATCAATTTAAGCATAAGATTTGTGAGCTTCTTCAAAGGCAGATTGAATATTTTTAAGAAGAGCTAGATCTTGGGGTCAAAATACAGGTCTTTCTAGTTTCAGTTCTGTTACTTACTAGCTATATTAGCCTGAGAAAATTGTTGACCTCTTTGAACTCCACTTTTACCAACTTTAAAATGGGTAATGAAACTTAGATCACTGCCTTGCACATTGCTATAAAGAAAGCACTTTGGCCAATATAAAACATTACATAAAAGGTAGATTGTGTTTTTGTTGTCAAGCCTCAGATTCCCCAATACTCATAATAGATCTGTGATTCACCGATATTGGTGTCCCCTCCAATAAGTCAAATTGTAACCCATTCTTGCTTTACCATTCTGTATGACTCTTCTCCATATTCTCACAAAATCTCAAAACTGGGAGTGAAAATACATGTTGACAGTAATTATCAAATTCTCTTAATAAATTAAAATATCACAGGAGAATACAGAGTACATATCTTTTCCACATCTTTTCCCAGTGATAATCCCATTTTCTTTTCTTTTGTGTTATATTACTTTGATGACATTTTTATGTAGATTCTCTGTATCTCTCTCTCTCTGAATGTCTCTCTTAATCACTGGTTTGGAGTGTGTTTGAAGCGTTCGAGCATAGTGTCTTTTGGGGAATTTTCAATTTTATTTCTGCATATATTATTTTTATTTTTACTTAAAATCTTACAACATTACTGGAATCTTATTATCATTAACAACTACAAAAACAATAACAATATATGCTTTTCCTTTAAGGAAAATCTTGAGTTCAAAAAAAAAAAAAAACTTGGAAATTTTTTTGCAATGCAGTCCAATCATCTTCTGTTTTTCAAACTCAATTAATTGTGCATTTACTATATTTGCAAGTTATTTGTATATCATAGAAATATTTACATATTTCTATGTTACATGTGCATATATATGCATATTTGTATATTACATATGCATATATATAAAGTATAAGTATACATATATTTGACAAATAGACACACTGCACACATATATATATAAAATGCATATATCAATTTGTATATTTATGTGTGTATAAGGCTGGATGGGCATGGCATGTTATTTATCTAACAACATAACGAAGAATAGCTAACTTTCAATCACTTCTTTAAAATTTTCATGTAGTCAGATCAATGTCTTTTTTTTTTTTAGTAATTCTAGATTGCACTAATATTTCTCAAAAATCCTGAGGTTTAATGAAATAAATATAATATCATTTGTAAATAGACATATCAGAAATATATTACTTATAATTAAGAATTGCTTTTCCATTTGGACTTTAGAATAGATTTTCTTCATACAGATGTATAGTTTTGGCATCCTCATAATAGTTATTCCAGGTTAAAGTGTACTTGGAACCACATCCCCATAAAACTATCTCAAAATCTTCCTGGTAAACTATGGAACATAATGAATTAAATATTATCTCCCCTCACCCCAAAATAAATTATGTCATTTATCCATAAATATACATACTCTTATTGTGAAAAATGAGCATGTGTAACAGTTAAAGAGAGATAATTCCCACCTCCAATTCTGTATTTTATGATAATGTTATTACACTGGGCCTTGTTTTCCATGAGTATTCTCTCTCTTTATATATATATATATATATATATATATATATATATATATATATATTCTCTATTAGGTATAGAGCTCCACTTATCACTTCTAGTTTAATGTTCAAGACTATGTTTTGCCATATAGGTTTTGTGATACCTGGTGGGCAACTGATCTCAATTCACATATTACTAATGTTAAGGACTCTCTTCTAGGTATATTGAATTATTAGTCCTTGCTAATTTTGTGCTGATTGCATTATGCATAGTCATTCCTGATCATTTCTTGTTTCTTCTAATTTTTGTTCTCATCTCTTTAAGATTATTCTACCTCAATGCTAATCTATTAGGGAATAGTGTCTAAAAGCTCATCCCAATAAGGTTAAATTGATAATCCACTTAACATAGCCACCACACTCAGATAATAAGAGCCAAGAAAGAGTTGCTAACCTAATTTTGGATTGTTGCTTTTTCAATCTATCTAACTTTTTGAGGACAAATATCTCAGTTACAACTAACTATCTAAGCCATAGTTAGATATCTTTCAAATTATCTCAGGATTATCATTACAATGAATTTGAGGCAGAATAAAAGAAAATTAAGGGGCAGTTTCATATTTTCTACCCACTTAGCCTATTTTTCTGTCTTTATCATGCATATGTGTTAGCAGCAAAGCCTGAGATTTTTAGTATTCTATTTTCATGAAAGACATCAGTCTTCTTATTGACAAAAAGTTTTGCTGAGCACATATCTCCTTATTTGATAAATGACATGATTCTAATCTTCATAGGCATTGAGGAAACTTTCTGTACTGCAATATCTTTAAAGATATTTTATGCATTTATTTCTGTTATGCATGGAGATTACTGTGATTAAAGAGATCCTTTCAGGTTATCAATATTCTCTTAGTTTTCTTTCTGTCATTTTAATAACATAGTTTTTATACTATTTTGATATTTTTCTTTTCCTTGAGATAACTTATGAAATGATTCTTCAGTGTTTCAAAATTATAAAGCCAAGCTTTTTCTTAAATTCTTTCAAGTTCTAGCTAAAACTACCTTCTACTAGAATGCTGTCACAATTCTCCTTTATTTTAATTCCTTCCCTCTTTTGGGGACAAATATAAATATTTTGACATTTTTTTTCTATTGTAAATTATTAAAATGTCATCAAAATGTTTTGGTGAATGGATCATAATAGAACATATGGTTACCGATTGAAGCATTATTTGCATAGTGACCTAAGTCCCTGGCCTAGCTGAACTAAATGAAATTTCACCTTTACAATGTTTGCAAAACTTGATCATCTTTAAATGATGAAAGCATCTCCAGGACTTCTAAAATGATATGTGACAACAAAGTTTCCTGAAAGAGGCAAGAGTGTTTCTTGTTTGGGCTAATAAGATGACAGTATCACATTCTACTTTATGCGACTATATACAAAAATAGTACAAAGTACTGTGTGTAATCAGTGCAATGAGAAAATCCATAGCATGTAATGAATCTTTGAGTATTCCATTATTTATTCTTCTAGTAAAAAATGATTTTGGCAATAAAATACATCATTGAAAGATGAAATTTTCATCTAATTAGATCTTATAGAGCAGCAAGATTTTAGAGAGCAGATAATCAATCATGCTATCTACATCCTGTCAAAGAGGCGATAGTCTTGAGGAACAAGAATTAGACATACACATCCATAAATACACACACACAGACACACGTAACTTTTTATTTTCAAAATATATGTAGTTTCAACATTGAACCTTGCAAAATCTTTTATTCCAATTTTTTCTACTTACCTTCTCTCCCTCCCCTAGACAGCAAGTAGTTCAATGTATGTTAAACAATGCAATTCAAAAATATTCCATAATATTCATATATTATAACTTATTCAGTGATTCCCAAATCGATAGGCATCAACTCAGTTTCCAGGTCCTTACAACTATAACAAACAAGCTGCTATAAACATTTTTGCATGTGTGGATCATTTTTCCCTTTTTTATGATCTCTTTGGGATACAGACTCAATAGAGACACTGCTGCATCAAAGGGTATGCATAGTTTAATAGACCTTTGGGGATAGTTCCAAATTGCTCTCTGAATGGTGGGATCAGTGCACAACTCCATTAACAATATATTAGTTAGACATATATTTTTAGATATGGTGAATGCAAAAATGTGTATTGCTTTATTATGCATATATGCTACTTGTGGAGGAGAATTACTTCTTTTCCAGGATGGAACAATAGACAAAATAATTTTTCTTAATTATAAAATATATAACATAGTTGTAATATGTGTATATTTGAGAAATACAATAAATGTTGGCTATATATACATATATAAATAACTTCAAAATGTCACACCATATTCAATTTAGCAAAAGAGTAGAAGTTTTGATGTATAATGGTAATCTTACTATTAATTTTAATTTTTCTACTGTCAGGGTTTTTTTTTTTAGCTTTTTTAATCTAAAAAACATAATGGTCTTTTATGTGTAGATAACATTTTTAAATGCTTGGTCAAATGAAGAAGAAATATATGTAAACCTTAAAAAACACAGGAAAAGTGATTTTATTCAAAGTACCTAGAGAAAATCATCCTAATTCAATGAAAAAAAAAAGGGAGGAAAGCATTTATTGTGAAGAGAAAAAGTAAAAATATATATATATATATATATATATATATATATATATTTACAACCTGGCTCTGAAAATAATAATCAGTCTTAGAAGTGAGATGGGATAATAATGCTCACTCTCATCAAATTAAAGAAGAGCCTAAGAATATGACTAAATAAATGAAGAAATTTAAATTTTTCTCAAGAAAATAGTTGATTCAGTATCATTGGAAATATTTAACATTATCCAAGGGAAATAATGAAAAGATAATGCAAAAGTATATTTTTTTCCACTTGTAATGTTGTAATTTAAGGTCAAAAGCAAAAATATGAAAAACTGAATTTCCTTCCCATTCATCTTTTGATTATGTGACATTTTTATAGAAACATCAAATTATATGAAATAAGTCTCAAAAAAGAAAATAATAATAAGCAAATAAGGATATGTTTGACTTTAGTATGAGATTCATCTTGCCTTGACATTGGCTAAAACTGAAGATTGAGCTTAAAAAGAAAATGTTTGGAATGGTACTATGAAATTATAGTACAGAAGCTGAATCATGAGTAAATTCAGATATTGACAGTGAGTAGATTAGGTAGATCTCTGTGTAGATTAGATGTTTCTGTTTTATAAGCATGTCTCTTTTATATTTTAGCTATCCTAATTGCTTTCTTCAGAGAGCTCTACTAAGTGTGTAATTTCTACATTAAAAAATTAATATAATTTTATAATAGTGTGAAATTATGGGCAAAATAGACTGACTCCATCAGACAAATAAAGTAGTTTTCAAATTAATGCCCTATGAAGCGACTTTGATCATGTCATTTATTTTAAAATATATTTTTTCTGAGCCATATATATCTATATATGTTATATATATCTTATAAATTGGACATTAAACTTATGGATACTTTCAACCCAATATATTTTGTGAGGTGTGGCACTGAAGCAATTCGGGTCTCTATTAAAAATACTTAAGTAAGCATCCCTGTTTGTCAAAAAGTGATAGAGTTACTCATATAATCTTCTCCTTGAACAGAAGAGCATCTGCAGTGTTTGGGGAAATGTCTTTTAAAAGCCTCAGCACTCTTAGTTGTGAAGTTCTTTCTTTGAAGGAAAATGCTTCTCTTCTTAGTTCAGACCTTGAGAAGCAGAAGAGGAACTCCTTATTATAAGTTCAAGGAATATATTTTTTGGCAATTCCAAAAAAGAGAACTAAACCAAATACATGTATTCCATTGCCACAAATGAGTGTCTATATTTATTAAAGACTAAGTTAGAAGTTTATATTACACAAATAAATTCTATATAATTTGTATCCCATCTTGAGCCAAAGGACAGTTGCTTCAAGACTGAGTTGAGAATATGAACTCAAAATTTTCTGTATGTTTTCATAACAAATAAAATAATCTAAATGAAATAATGTTTAAATAAATCATTTTTACATCTTTCACCCACACATAATATCAAACAAGCAAGGAGGGCAACTTGTTTTTCCAAAAATGCTAGATAAGGACCCACTAATGATTTCTTTAGTTGACATTAAAGTAACTCATGAACAAAATTAATTTCAAACCTAGATTAATTTAGAAAGTTATATGACATGAATGGATGTTGTTCCTCTTTTAGGACCAATAAGTAAGAGAAAAGATACTCAAATATTCACCATTCAGGGGTAATATATAAAGAAACTTTCCCTCATGATTATAGGAAAACTATTCTAAGGGAAAAAAAAAATTCCAGATAAGCTCTTAATGAAATGACAAATCTGAGGTACAGATAATAAAATACCAGGATCACAAGTGATGATGAATTAAATGAAGATGCACCACAAATTACTCAGATAAACTAAGACTGTGTAACACTAATAAACTAAAAAGATTAAAAATAAATTCAATTTATTAAATAAAGAAAGCTTTTAAAAAGGAAAATATTCCTTTTAATCATAAAAGAATGATAGCTATTTACTCGCTATTAATGTATGAAAAGTTTATCTTGTTTCCTGTGCTTAGCAAATTAAATTATTTTATTACCACTAAAACAAACAAACAAACTTATTTTTCCCATTCTCCATATTTTCTTAGTATATTAGCAAAATATAATTAGTGTGGCAATGGAATATGGAAATGCAACACTCCTGAAGAAAATATATTTAAAGAGTCTAATGGATTTAAAGCACTTTAGGAGGTAGTTAAATGAATTGTGTGTAGGAAGGTGGAATGGCCAATGGCAACTGAAAGAAAATGTAAAATACATAATGATTGCTTTTTTGTAGCTCACATGTTAATTACTTTTTTGTTATTATAAGCAGAAATGGGTGAAAACTTAAGTATTCGTTTCTTTTACGTGTTAAGCTGAATATTTATTATGGCAATGCTGACAAAAATAAGTTTTCAAAGAGGAATAAGAATAAAGTCATTCAAGGCTTCTTTTGACAATCTATTCTCAGAAATGTTTCACTAGCATCAAAAAAAATCTATATGCTTAAATGTTTATAGCATTTTTATTTTTATAGAATTGTTGTTATTTTCAAATGTAACATATAGTGAATTTTTAATGGTAAACTCAAAGCATTCACTCCTACACAGAAATCTAGATATTTATTTAAACTAAATTAAAAGGAGAATTTTATAAAAAGCCAAAAGGAAAATATAAAAGGTATTCAGGGAGGGGGAAATATAAATAAAATTTACGTGCATGTCTCTCTCTCTCTCTCTCTCTCTCTCTCTCTCTCTCTGTGTATATATATATATATATGTATATATACATACACACATATACACATATTTACATATATGTATATAAAGGTATGTGTGTGTACAAGTGCCTTTATATTTAGTTAGAAATGAGAAGAAAGAAGAAAGGAAAGAAGAAAGGAAGGAAGGAAGAAAAAAACAATTTAAAAAGGATAGAAGGGGAAGAGAGGAAAAGGCATTATCAAAGAGAAGGGGAGAAAGGAGAAGGAAGAGAGAGAGATGGGAAGTGAGGAACAAGGAAAGAAATACTTATTAAGATCTCATCATATGCTAAGTACTTGATAAGCAAATTACAAATATTATCCCATTTGATCCATTTGATTCTCATAATAAATATGCAAGGTGAATGCTATTATTATCCTTATTTTACAGATAAGGCAGAAGGTAAGTGATTTGGCCAGAGGCACATAGCTAGTGCGATTCTGAGACCAAATTTGAATCAGGACTTCCTGAATTCAGGCACAGTATTCTAGAGACTATGTCAACTGGCTTGCTTGCTTTGTTAAAAAAAATAATAATAATAATGTAGTAAAAAGTATATTGACTTTGATTCAGCAGACCACAAGATCTTCACCACATCTTAATATGCATTTGCAACTCATTTCCCCCACACACACCAATAAAGTAAAGATTATTTCAACATTACCTCCAAGAGTTTTATTTTCTGCTTTTAATACCACACTTCCAGGCAAGAGAAACATACCCCATTAAAATTCAAAAATGTATTTTGAAATTATCTGACTTAATAATTAGCTTTTATTAAAGTTGTTCATAGTAATTATGATGCTGTTAATAATTTACAGTTAATAATGATTGATGGTAATCTTTCTGAACTGTGTTGAATATTTCCTTTCTTAAACAAAGCATACCGAATATAATTTAGTTTTTTAGATGATTTAGGATTATTCTTACAAATCTCATATATTTTAGTATACTATGTGAAATAAATTAGACTTTTTTATCCCTTAATCATAATTGCTCTTCTCCCTTCTCTTGCCCCTATTTTTTTTTTTTTTACAATTTTTAAATTATGTGACTTTCCACTGGAGAAGTGATTCCTTCTTTGTGACTTCCTTCATTCCTTCCTTCCTTCCTTCCTTCCTTCTTTTCTTCCTTCATTCCCTTCATTTTTTCCTCCTTCTTTTCCTCCCTTTTGACTGTTGTTTTCTATAGCCAGGCTCAACATGTCATACTTCTTCAGTATAGATATGGCTATCAACAGATTAAATCCTTGTTTGGACAGCCATCTTATGTATAAGGAAAGGCCAATGGGCCTTAACAACCTCTTAATAAGCTCAGTGCTGAGAATAACAAGAAAAATAATGGGAATCAGTTTAATATGATATTTTATTGCAAGTAATGGGGAAATGGGGGAGCAGAAAGAGGAAAACCGGACCCAACACATAATTCTGACATGAACAATAACATACAGGTAAGTCATATAAGATCAGGACAATATTGGGGAGCACAAACATGTTTCCATTCAACAGGAAAGAGGTGTGTGTGTGTGTGTTCCAACAGAAAGTTATTTTCTTGTCGCCAAGGAAGTTACATTCCAAAGTACCCTTCTGAGAATGGAAAATTTATACTAAAGTTTTGGACGAACTCCTCAAAGAAGGTTGCATAACAGTAGCCAAGACAAAACACAAGATGTGTATATGGGGAGTGACAAGTTGTTATGAAGGGAAATAGAAACTAAGATAATGGTGATGAGATTCTGATTTTTGCTCCCAGCCTATCTCAGCCCATAGTTGCCCCCAGCCCTCAGTCCAGAGATAATTAGACATGGACATCACTGGAACAATAAACAGACCAGTATATTCTGTTACGATATCTTCAGTTTATCATGTGATGGTTACCACAAAATATAACCCATAAATCAGCCAATAGGAAAATAGCATCAATAGGATACAGAATAGGACATCAGACTGCAAACCTCAGTAAATCTTTCTCCCAACATGGTGCCTGTGAGGTTCCCTTTTTGCTGCTCTTGGGTGAACCTATGCTATTCATAATATCATTACAATAAAATAATAAACCCTCCTCAACTGGACTTTTCTTTATTCATTTTGGGTAACCATATATGAATTCCACCAAAGTTTTAGTACTTTCTTAATTTAGCAACCTCTTTCTATAACCCCAAAATTTATACAAATTGTAATATAATCAGCATCATTTACTCTGTAAAAATTCTTATCTTGCTTTGCTAAGCTACTAATGCCTTCAAGGTAGTTGGCCCACCCACTCAAATGCACAAATCTCATTAAAATACTTTTGCATGGGTTGGAGACTTGTCTGAACCTGAATTCTTTCAGAGGTGACACCAGAACACATACCTGATACTTTGGAGAGACACCGATATAACAACTTTTCAGAAATATTACTGTTAGTGTTTTGCTGTGAGTAAAGTTTTGTTGATGATGAGCCCCCTCAGTCCTGTCTCTTTTTGATTCCCTTTGGCATTTTCTTGAAATAGATATTGGAATGGTTTGTCATTCCTTCTCCATATCAGAAAACTGAGACAAATAGGATTAAGTGATTGCTTAGCTAGTAAATGTCTGAGGCAGCATTTGAACTCAGCTCTTTAAGGCATAGATTTTGTCTGCTTAGGCGTTTTTTGATGTTGCAGGAAAGGGGGAGCCAAGAATAGACAGTGTCTTCAATTTCTCAGCTATGTTCTAAAAGACATATATTGGATTTAACATATATTTTTTAAAGATGTTTTACATATATATCGAATTACCTGCATTTCAGGTGAGAGGGTGGGGTAAAGGAGGACAAAAATGTGAAACATAAAGTTTTTCAAGGGTCAGTGTTGAAAAATTATCTATGCATATGCTTTGAAAATGAAAAATTTATTTTTTTTTATTTAATAGCCTTTTATTTACAGGATATATACATGGGTAACTTTACAGCATTAACAATTGCCAAACCTCTTGTTCCAATTTTTCACCTCTTACCCCCCCCCACCCCTTACCCTAGATGACAGGATGACCAGTAGATGTTAAATATATTAAAATATAAATTAAATTTAAATAAAATTAAAACCGTTATTTTTTTTTAAAAGATCAGATTAAAATTTTAATTATTAAAAATCAAAAATCATGGCAAAATTATTGGGAATTCAATTAATTTTTGTCATTCCCAGGGTTCCTTTTGGGATCCTTTAAATTATTCATTATGTTTAGAAATCTTGGTTTCTTTTCTAGGATCCTAGTCCATCAAACTGGCTCATTAGATTGTTGTTAATATATAATATCTCTGTCCTCTCTTTCCTCAGCATCAGTTCGTAAGTCTCTCAGGCCCAAATCATCCTTTGGTCATTTCTTAAGAACAGTAATATTCCATAATATTCATATACCACAATTTATTCAGCCATTCTCCAACTGATGGACATCCATTCAGTTTCAGTTTTTCCACTACAAAAAGGGCTGCCACAAACATTCGTGCCAAATCCTTTCCCTTCTTTATAATCTCTTTGGGATATAAGCCCAGTAAACCTTTGCTGGATCAAAGGAATGCACAGTTTGATAACGGGCATAGTTCCAAACTACTCCAAAATGGTTGGATTCTTCACAACTCCAAACAATGCATCAATGTCCCAGTTTTTCCTCAACAATCATCATTTTTCATCCTTCATCAGTCAATCAAAGGGTGTGGTGGTATCTTAAGTTGTCTTAATTTTTTCTCTGATTAATTGACTTGGGCATCTTTTCATATGATAAAATAGTTTCTTTCTTCATCGAAGTTCTGTTCATATCCTTTGACCATTTTCAATTTGCAGAATGGCTTGATTTTTAAATTACGTTAATTCTCTATATATTTTGGAAAGGGTTTTATAAACTGACTGTAAAATTTTTCACAGTTTGTTGCTTCCCTTCTAATCTTGTCTGCATTGTTTGTTTCAAAACTTTTTTTGGTATAATTAAATTTTTCTTTTTGGATCAGTAAAATTCTAGTTCTTTTGGTCATAAGACCTTCCCCTTCCACAGGTCTAGGAAACTATCCTGTGTTCCTCTAATTTATTAATAATTTCATTCTTTTCCAGGTCATGAACCCATTTTGTTATCTTGGTTACGCGTTAGTATGGATCAATGCTAGTTTCTGCCAATTGTTTCAATTTTCCCGAATTTTATCAAACAGTAAGTTCTTATCCCAAAATCGGGATCTTTGGGTTTCAAGACTAGGTTTCTATTTTGTTGTGTTTTTCCTTGAAAACTATTCCACTGATCACTAATCTTTCCTTGAATCCAAAGGTTTGGTACTGTGCTCTATAATTAATTTTAGATCTGGTACAGTAAGCCTCCTTCATTTGATTTTTTCATTAATTCCCTTCAATTTTGACCTTTTGTTTTCCATATGAACTTTGTTGTTATTTTTCTAGGTCATTAAAATGTTTTTTGATCTCATTGGTAGGCTTTAGATTAGTTTAGGTAATTTGTCATCTTTATTATTTTTCCCCTACCAGGGCATTTAAATTTTTTCAATTGGTTAGATCAGACTTAATTTGTGGAAAAGGTGGTCTTTTTTGCTCATAAAGTTTCTGATTTTTTGGCAGATGATTCCTAAATGTTTTATATTTGTATTACTTTAAATATTTCTCTTTTGTCTGACTGTTGGTTTTTTAGTGATATAAAAGAATGCTGTGCTTTGGGTTTTATTTATAACCAAACTTTGCTAAAGTTGTGGATTATTTCTAATTTTTTACAGATCTCGGGTTCTCGTATACATCATGTCATCAGCAAAAGGGATAATTTGGTTTCCTCTTTTCTTTTCTTTAATCTCTTTTCTACTCTTATTGCTAGTAGCGTTTCTAATCAATTTAAATAGTAACGGTGATGTGGGAAATTTTCCTCCGGATCTTATTGGATAGTTTGATTTGTCTCCTTCTGATGCTTATGATGGTTTTATAGATGCGCCATTTTTTAGGAAAAGATTTTTCCTATACTAAATTTTTAATAGGAATGGATTTGGATTTTATAAATGCTTTTCTGCCTTTGAGTTATCATATGGTTTTTTAATTTGGTTAAACGGAATTATTTGAGTTTCCCTAATATTGAACCCCCATTTCGGTATAAATCCTTGATATTTATTATTTGAGTGGTTTTCTGTAGTCTTTTTGCTTATTTTTAAGTTTTGAAAATATTCATTAGGGAGATTGGTCTTAATTTTTCTTTCTTTTTTCATCCACCTGGTTTGATTTAAACCATGTCTGTTCAAGAAGGAATTTGGTGGGACTCCTTCATTCCCTATTTTATCAAATAATTTATATAGCATTAAATTGTTCTTTAAATTTTTAGGAATTCATAAATCCATCTGGTCCTGGTGTTTTTCTTAGGGGGTTGTTTAATTGCCTGTTCTTTTTTTTTTAAAAAGGGATTATTCAAACAATTTCTTTCCTCTTTAGTCTGGGAGTCTATATTTTTGGAGGTGTCATCCATTTCGGGTTATCAAATTTATTGGCATAAAGTTAGCAAAATAACTCCTTATTATTTCTCAATTTCCTCTTCATTTGGAAAGTTCTCCTTTTCATTTTAAGACTATAATTTCATTTTTCCTCCTTTTTTTCTAATCAGATTTACCAAAAACATCTATTTTATTGGCTTTTTCATGAACCAACTTGTTTATAATTGTTCAAAGGTTTTTTCTTTCAATATTTTAATTTTCCTTTTAATTTAAATTTAATTTAGTATTGATTGGGGTTTTTTAATTTTTTTGTTTTTTTTTGTTATTAATCTTTTCTTTTTGTTTCATTCAAAAAAGCCTCTAAGGATATAAATTTCCCCTACCCTGCATCCCCAATTTTTTATGATTTCATCATTGTCATTATCTTGGTGGGAATTATTAATTGTATCTAAATTTCTTCACCCAATCATTCTTTAAGATGGATTTTTAATTTCAATTTTTTGGTCTATTTCCCTAATTTTTTGTTTGGTAGTTTTTTTTGAATGATCTGAAAAAACTTTACTATTTCTGCTTTCTTGCATTTAATTTAAGTCTTTTTCCAATATATGGTCAATTTTTGAATGGTTATGAACTTAGGAAAGTTTTTCCTTTCTTCTCATTCAATTTTCTCAAAGATCCAACATACCTAATTTTTTAATATTCTATTTCCAATTTCTTTTTATTTGTTTTGTGGTTTGATTTTCTAATTCTGATCAAGGTTGAGATTCCTACTATTACAGCTTTGTTTTTTTCTTGCAACTCTACTTCCTTTAGGATTGGATGCCATAACACTTGGTGCAATATTTTAATTTGATATTTTGTTTTTATACCCTTTGGGATTAGTTTCCTTCTTATCTTTTAATTAGATCAATTTTTTTTGGATCTGAATGGATGGCCCCTACTTTTTTTCACCGAGCATAATAGATTTTGCTCCAGCCTTTTCCTTTCCTATATTCTCCTGCTTTAAATGTGTTTCTTTAAACAACATTTGAGGGTTCACTTTTAATTGATCTTTCCTCCCTTTTGGGAAATTCATCCCATTCTATTTACAGTTAAAATTACTAAAATTTTTTCCTACCATCCTAATAACCCCAGATTGGTTTTATTTTCCCCCCCAACCCTTTCCCCCTTTTTAAACTTTTACCCCTCTTGTAAACAATCCCTCTTTTAATCCCTCCCTCCCTTTGTTCTTTTCCCCTTCCTTCCCTTATTACTCTTTTCTTTTCCTTTTTCTCCCCTTTTTAAAGGGGAGGAAATTTTCTCTAAAACAAATGTCAATTATTTTTCTTTGGACCTCTGATGAGGAATTCCCTTTTTCCTCCCCCCTCTAAATTCCCTCAGATTTGTAAGTTTCCTTTGCCTCTTTGGGGATGTGGTTTCCCTCTTTATCCCTCCTTCCCCTTTTTCTCCTCATCTCTTTTCCCATATCTCTTCCCTTTTTTGTTATATCAGTAGTCAAATTATCATGTATTTTTTTTGTATATCCACAACAGAAATACAATTCTCAAAGAGTTATTTTTACCTTTTCTGCATCTCTTGAGTTCTTGGTTGGAGATCAAATTTTTTGTTTAGTTTGGTTTTCTTGAAACAAAGGTTCATTTGTTTCATTAAATTCCATCTTCTTCCCTGGAAAAAAGTAAAACTTAGGGGTAGTTTATTCTTCCCTGTATCCCCAGTTCTTTTTGGTTCTTTAGGCCTTCTTTCTTTAAAATTAGAGGCGCCAGATCTTGGATGATCCTTTTTGGCACCTCGTAAAATGTTTTTTTTGCTTTTTTTCCTTAATCTGATAGTTCTGAAATTTTGCCACAATATTCCTTGGGGTTAATGAAAAATTTAAATAAAATAAAATTAAAGGAAAAATGTTTGGTTTTACACTCAGGCCAAATGACTTATGCTCCCCAAAATAAGCAAATTCTTTTTTTTTGTTGAAGGGGCTCTAAATTTTGGTCACTCAATATTTTTCATATAGCATCTATACCACATCTCTGTTCCTATCTTGTGCTTCTACAGAATTTGACATTACTAAAATGGTCTATTTCTAGGCTCTTCCTATGGGAAAATATACTGTCCTTCAGGCACAACTATGAAAAGTTCATTCCTACCAAAAAGTCCTTGTTCCAATCACAATTTAGTCATTATGGCCCCAGAAATCATCCTTCATCAGTGTCTAATTTTACATTTCCTCTTCCATGCTGAATGGAAGACTATTACTTCTGCTTTTAATTCTTGCCCAGATCTTTTCAGGGCTATAATCCATTGGTCACTGAAGGCTTATTTGTGACTCTAAGAAGTTGTAGCATGTGCAATCACCACCCCTGTCAAAACTATCATGACAGATTGGCTAAACCATGTTGAAAGTAATCAACAGGACTCAAACATTTCAGCAAATTAGGGGGAAATGTATTCTAAGTATCTGAAGACTTCTTATATTGAAATAGCCAAATGAGAACAATTTGTTCTAACATTCATGAAGGAAAACTTGTGTTAGAATCCTTAAGTGTTAAGTCACTGGAATTGAGAGAAACAATGCTTATGGTTACATCTTTGAGAGTTCACACATTAGCTCACACATTAATTCACAAGTTTGGGAGATTTCAAGATTCAGTATGAAATTCACAAGTTTTCACCTCCCACAATCCCACTCTCTCAAAGGAGGAGTCAACCTTTGGGTTCACATCTTTAAGAGATCATATATAAGAAGCTCTTAGAGCTTTAGTCAAGAGACTTGAAGAGATTGAGAAGTGACAACTCAGTGGACGAGATTGACAAGCTAGAGACTACAGTCGGGCAAATTGGGGATTCGGAAGAGGAGAGGCTGAAGCTAGCATAAGAAAAGAAGAGAACACCACAGACTTGGACTACTGTGAAGTGCTTACAACTTGGGCAGACATTGAAAACACCAAGAACATCCATTGAATCTTGAGGTATTACCAATCACCATAACTTTTGTCCTGCCATTGGATTTAATGACTTCTAACTTTCTTCAATTCTGTATCACTTAAATTCAATTCACAGGCAAGTCAATATTTCATCCTTCACATAGTGACTTTATTGTTCCTCTTTGAAAACAAAGGACAAACAATAATATTACATCACTCTCCAAGCTGTCCTTATTCTTCTTCAGCTTTTATCAATCTCAACATATTTAATTTTTTATCTAATCATGCAACATTTTTTGTGCACTCACTATTTTTCAGGAATTATACTATGTGGTTAAATTGAGTATATCATGAAAAAATAAAAGCCCCCCCACTCAAAAAAAAACCCCTCTAAAACAATGCAAAACGATAACCACATGCACAATACAAAAATAAAAACTAGCCTTTTCCAATAAAAATATAAAGGGCAAGACCAAATAACTAAGTACTTAACATTATGTATTTCCAGTAAAAGAACATTCACTTAGGTAATCTAAGAAAACCTCTTCTTGAAAAATTGTGCTTAATGAGTATTGAAAGATATAAAAGTTGTTGGGGAAGATCCTTTCGTCATGAGATATAAACAGTTCACAAGGATGGATAGGAAGAAAGATATCCCTGTGAGAATCATGGCAAATTTCTTTATCAATAGACCTTAAAATGACTGGATGAAAGTATGAGAACACAATCATACAACTATAAATGGGTTAACTCCAATAAGCCACAATAAGTAGAACATTTATTTATTTATCCATAATCCATATTCTTTTTTGTGAAAACAATCAGCAATTCCCTGAATAAACTCAAAACACTGCAAAGTATTGTCAGTTTTTCAACATTCAAAATTTACCCTTATTTCTTGAAAAATTGAAAAATAAAATCTGTTAAAAATAAATTTATTTCTCTAAAAAAGTCAATATATAAAACTGTACATCTACACATAAATTAGATTTTAGGGTCTCTTTTCCAGTGATTTTGATGTTATTTAATCCAAATATTTATGGACAGTTATTCCAATATCTAAATGGAGTGTGTCAGTCCTTGAGTATACACATGGCAAATGCTGCATAGAAAGCAGACTGTCTTTGAAAGTATGGCTCAAGGGCTAGATTAATAAAAGAAATTGAGGTTAAACTAATGCTTTGAATTTTATCCTTTTTTTTCTCTCACTTGTAGCTAACAGTGAAAGTTGTGGTTAAGGATAATAAAATCCTGATAATTTTAATTAATATTGAATATAAAGATAGATGAGGTTTCCTCATCATTGCCTTAGAGAGCATTTATCTCTTACTAATCATAGTACTATATATGCCTTAGGATCTTTTGATGCTTCTTTGTTAGTCCAAGATAAAATTTTAAAAAATAACAAAGGTGTGTTCAAGCCTAGGGGATTTAAGTATCAGGACAACAAATGTGTCAAGAGTATTAGAGGGTTAAAACAAGTATACATAATGGACTTTTTTGTGAATATACTATATATTTTATTTATGTAAACCAACAGATAATAAATGACCAGAAAAAATGTTATAGAAAAGAAATAAAATCTAGGAAATATGAGCTTATTGCCAATTATTACCAATTTGTTGCCTGTCAGTAAGGTTTTCACATTTCCAGTGGAAATAAGTAGAGGTTCTTGAGACCTTTAAGGAAAATAAAATGTAAAAAAAAATTTTCTCTCATCCATCTTTTCTCAAAACTTTAAGCTGTTTTTTACAAAACATTTTATAATTAATAGCAAGCAGAAAATAGGCATAGACACACAAGCGCACACACATACTTATACACAATCACATTCATATACATAAACATTATTCCCTCTTAGAGCCAAATTTAATGAGATCAAGTTTCAGACAACACTCATTCTCCTCATTTCTTTCCTTAGATTGTAATTGATCTTTTGCTCCTCTTCATGTGATCTAATTGTCCCATTATGTCTTCCCTTTCCTCTTTTTCCAGCAGAGACTTTTTCCCCCACCCTTTAATGTCTTTTTGTTTTGTTTTGTTTTTATCACACATCAGAGTCTATTCATAATCACACCCTCAATCCATGTAATGCCCCACCTCTGTCTACCCCAATAAGAAATATAATTCTCAAGAGTTACACATATAGTTTTCCCCTTTAGGGATGTAAACATTTTAAACTTTAAATAACATATAGATTCTCTTGCTGACCTTTCTGTGTTTCTCTTGAGTCCTGTGTTTGTAGATTAAATTTTAGTTTTGTTTTTTTTGAGTAGAAATTATTGAAAGTCTCTTCACTCAAAGCTCCATCGCCTCCCCTGAAAGATGATGCTGAGTCTTACTGGATTGCTAATTCTTTGTGGAAATACAAAGGTCCTTTGTCTTCTGGAATATGGTTTTCCATACTCTCCAATCCTTTATATAAGCTTCTAGATTCTAGATAATCATGACTGTTGCTTTTTGATATTTCAATTGATTTTGTCTGGCAGTTTTCAGTATTTTTTTCTTGAGAACTGTAGTTCCGGAGTTTCACAGAAATGTTTCTTGAGATTTTCCCATGAGATTTATTTCCAAAGGTGATTAATGTATATTTTCAGTGAGTATCTCCCCCTCTATTTCTAGAATATTGGGGAAGTTTTCCTTAATGTCTTGAAGAATGCTATCCAGGCTCTTTTTTTTTTTTTTTGGTCACGGTCTTCAGGTAGGCCAATAATGTTGGCTACTTTCCAATGAGGTATTTCACATTTACTTCTATTTTTTAATTTTTTTTTAAATTGGTTTGACTGATTCTTGCTGTTTCAGAGTCATTAGCTTCCATTTGCCCCTTTCTCATTTTTAATGTGTGATTTTCTTCATTTAGCTTTTGTGTCTCTTTTTCAATTTGTTTAAACCTACTTAAAAAAAAAACCTACATTTTCTTCAGATATTTTTTCTGTCCTTTTCCAAGTTGTTGACTTTCTCATTTCCTTTCTTATTTTTTCCTTCTACCTCTTATACATGCATATTCATTTTCATATATAAAAAGACTTTTATGAGCATTACATAGTAATATCAGTATGACACTAAAAACATACAATGGTAGTAGATTTAATGATTGATTTACATGAAAGAAATTTATGAAATTATGAATTTAATTCTCTGTTCTACTCTGTAGAATATATATACACACAAAAATGTGAGTGTGTGTATGTGTGTGTGTAAAGTAGGAGTCATAAAGGTATGTATTAGCTGAATAAAATATTTTAGAAAATAATTTTCATAATGTTTGAAGCCCACATTCCATATAAGCTTATTTTGATATGTTACCTTTCCTAAAACACTAGAAATTTTATTTTTCACTGTTTGAACTATGTAAAATCAGAGGAAGATTGATCTTATAGCAGTAACACAATAAAGAGAAAAGTATTTAGAAATCCAGGGCATTAAATCAGTGATTTTACAGAGCTAAGTTGATGTCCAGTGTTATCATCCCTCTAGTTGGGATTCAGTTATAAAATAATGCTTATAAAGAATTTATAAAGTAATTTTCTTGAAGTCAAATTAAAAATTCACATTCACATATTGGTTTATGCTTTATATATTCCATCCTTACTGCAAAGCTGTAAATAAGTAAAACTAATCATTATTATCCAAATTTGGAATGAAAAAGCAGATACTAAGAACAGCTAAGTTATTTACCTATAGTCACATAACTCATTGGTGCCAGATATATAATTAAAACTAAATCTAAAGCTCTTTATCTAATAAAATATGGTTTGGGGTTTCAGAAGATGGAGAATATGTAGATTGACAATAATCAATCTCAAGATCTGATATCTTGGCTGAAGAAGGTCTAGTAGAATAAGTCAAGTAAATTCAGCAACAGAATCAATCCAGAAAAACTTTTGTGGAAGCAAATGATAGTACAATTCTTTGGTTTGTTGTCAACAACCTCAAAAGATAAATTGCTATTAAGAAAAATTACAGGTAGCAAATGAATAGAATTCATCCCAAACTATGTAGTTTTAAGACTGAGCAATCTGACAGTCTCTAAAATATCCTTTGATAACCACCATCATCCTACAAAGATACATTCATTGTGATCACCTGCTTCCTAAAGAACATTTAATGAAAAAAGACAAAAGGAACAAAAAGTCTGCCAAATAGATTCATCTACTAATTACAGAGAGACAATTAAAGTTGCATGATTCTTCATAAGAAAAGGATCTAGAACAGGATTTTAAGAAGGAAGCATTTTGGGCTCAGACCCTCTTTAGAAATGGAGGTAAGTCCCAAGGCTGTCTCAAGAGGAAACTCTGACCACAGAAAATGGAGGGCAATCTCCTGAAGGCATCCCTGTCTTGCCTAATATTATTGTTATCTGTGTTGAAGGAAATAGAGGTTTTCTACAAAGTTGATTTTCTTTGAACCCATAGATTTTAACTTGATCATTCATAAGCATAATGATTCAAGTTATAAGCCAGTGTTCCTGAAGGATGCTTAGAATTTGCTTGTGGGATCCAAGGAAGTTGAGATTTGATCAAGGTAATTTATGGTGTTTTTGTTCTTTAAAATAAAATTTAATATGATGGTTCTTTCTGGGGGAGAAGGTTCTTGGGGAAGTTTGCTGGAGGGAGCCTTAGTTTCAGTTACAAGTAATAATCACCCAAAATGCAGCCAGCTGATAAAATGCAAACGATTATTTTTTCCTTCCAAGTCTTGTCTCTTTCCTTGGGCCTGGATAGGTAGGTCCTTAGAGGCCTATCTCTCTGCTTGGTTCCAAGAGCTCCCTCTGAATGTCTCCAAATCCAAAGATTTGTCCTTTATCCTCCAGCCAGCACCAAGGTGGAAGATGCAATGAATCTCTCTTGCCTCAGAGAAGGCTTGTGGGCTTCCTCCCAGAGTGCTCCTCTCTGACCCCAGTAAATGTTCCGAAGTAATTCCACCAGAAGCTAAGAGCCTTTTTATATATGATCTCCCAAAGGTTGGCTCCTCCTTCTGGCCTCAGGGAATAAGGGAGGTGTGAATTCGGATATCTTACACTAAACCTGAAATCTCCCAAATGTGTGAACTCCAATGAGTACTTAAATATTTCTTGCTTATATGAGCTCTCTAAGGGCTAAGGGTGTGAACACAAGTATTGTTTCTATCAGTTGTACTTAGTACCTTGTTTCAAGTACTGGCCCATAACATCTCCTCATAGGATCAGATCAATCATACTGAATCATGCTAAATTAGATAATTATTGTGTCTATCAACTCTAATGACTTAACAATTTGTAAAGATTTCAAAAGTAATTAATGATTTTTTTTAAGATTAATGAGAGAGAGGATTATACTTTTACACAGCTCACTCCTATTTATAGGGTGAGTTCTTAAAATTAGTGGTATATAATTTCAGCCTGAAATATTATATCTTATATTTAGCCTTTCTATTTGGTTTAAATATATTGCATTGTTTTATTTGGTTATATTGCTTATAACCTTGGTATTTAATAATGTGCATGTGTTTCATTAATTTTAGGTTTGCAGTTTTGCTGTATGTAATGTATGCATGCACATGTATGTTTAGAAATGTATGTGTATAAATATACATGTATACACAAAATGTTTATATATACATATATGTGTGTATATTTATGTACATGTGTGTGTATATATGCACATGCATCTGTATGTTCTGTTTCAATAAGTGACTTAAGTTTCTGGTGAGATTTCCAGGTACTACAAATACCAGAGAGTGAGGACTAGTTTACATGGTTTTGTCAAGAACTCTCTAGAAGATTATTCATGAATTCACAGTATGAGTAGTCTCTGAAACAGCATAGTTAGAAAAATCCTGTAAAAAATGAGATAAGAGTTGAGAGGGAAGAAGTCTTTTTTTTTTTTTATTAAATAACTTCTTATTGACAGAACCCATGCCAGGGTAATTTTTTACAACATTATCCCTTGCACTCACTTCTGTTCTGATTTTTCCCCTCCTTCCATCCACCCTCTCCCCAAGATGGCAAGCAGTCCTATACATGTTAGATAGGTTACAGTAGATCTTGGATACAATATATGTGTGCAGAACCGAACAGTTTTCTTGTTGCTCAGGGAGAATTGGATTTAGAAGGTATAAATAACCTGGGAAGAAGAACAAAAATGGAAGCAGTTTACATTCATTTGCTAGTTTTTTCGGGTGTAGCTGCTTCTGTCCATCCTTGATCCTGAAACTAAGTTAGATCTTGTCTTTGTTAAGAAATCCACTTTATCACAATACATCCTCCGTATTGTTTTGGGTATATAAGGTTTCCTGGTTCTTCATTTCGCTCAGCATCAGTTCATGTAAGTCTCCCAATCCCTTGTATTCGTCCTGGTCATTTCTTACAGAACAATAATATTCATTAACATTCATATACCACAATTTACCAACCATTCTCCAATTGTGGGCATCCATTCATTTTCCAGCTTCGGCCCTACAAACAGGGCTGCCACAAACATTTTGGCACATATAGGTCCCTTTCCCTTTTTTAGTATCTCTTTGGGGTATAAGCCCAGTAGAGACACTGCTGGATCAAAAGGTATTCACAGTTTGATAACTTTTTGGGCATAGTTCCAAATTGCTCTCCAGAATGGTTGGATGTATTCACAATTCCACCAATAATGTATCAGTGTCCCTGTTTTCCCACATCCCCTCCAACATTCTGCATTATCTTTTCCTGTCATTCTGGCCAATATGACAGGTGTATAGTGGTATCTCAGAGTTGTCTTAATTTGCATTTCTCTGATCAATAGTGATTTGGAACACTCTTTCATATGAGTAGTAATAGTTTTAATTTCATCATCTGAAAATTGTCTGTTCATATCCTTTGACCATTTATCAATTGGAGAATGGCTTGATTTCTTATAAATTAGAGTCAAATGAGAGGGGAGAATTCTAAAGGGGTATAACCATATATATGCTGCTAAGTTTGACTTGAATGGGAGAAATGCTAGCAGTGTTCTAATATCATTGCTTTCCTAAGCAAAGTTTCTTTGTATGCTGAAACTGGAATTGCTTTAGTCTTAAATTTATTTAACTTGTCCCAACTTTTCTACTGACCTATCTTACATATCCAGTTGTCTTTAAATTTGTATGTTTGGTAGACAGACATCTCAAAATAAAAATGTCCAAAACAAAACTAATTTTTCCTCCTAAACCTTATGCCTCTTCTACACTTCCTATAACTGAATATGAAAAAAAAAAAGATCATTCTTTCACAATATCAGGCTACAAACCTAGGCATCATCCTCAACTACTCACTTTTTCTGTTCCTTATATTCAATGTATTACCAAGGTCTATCTATTTCAACTTCACAACATCTTTCCATAATGCTCCATTCTACCCTTTAAAACTACCTTTTGTCCGGTGCAGGCCCAAATCCTCTTAATCACTGACTCAGCTTGCTGATGAGTTTGGCCTCTTTAAGCCTGTCCCCAAGTCCATCATTCATTCAGCCAGTAAAGTAATTTTTCTAAAGTGTAAATCTGATAATTTCTCCACTTTATTAAACTCTAGTAGTTTCCTATTACCTCCAAGATCAAATAGAAATTTCTTCACTTGTAGTTGAAATCCTTTTGTAACTTAGCTCCCTTCCTCTCTTCTCAGACTTTTTATTATGAAGAAAATATATTGCCATATATTCTTTTTTTTTTAAATTACAGCTTATTATTTACAAGATATATGAATGCGTAATTTTTCAGCATTGAGAACTGCAAAACCTTTTTGTTCCAATTATTCCCTTGCTTTCCCCCCACCCATTCCTCCAGATGACAGGCAGAGCAATACATGCCAAATATGTCAAAGCATATTTTGAATACAATATATGTATACATATCCATGTAGTTATTTTGCAGCACAAGAAGAATCAGACTTTGAAATAGTATACAATTAACCTGTGAAAGAAATAAAAAGTGCAGGCAGATAAAAATAGAGGGATTGGGAATTCTATTTAGTGGTTCACACTCATTTCCCACAGTTCTTTCGCTGGGTGTGCTACTCTATAAGAACTGATTTGTTTCATCTCATTGTTGAAGAGGGCCACATCCATCAGAATTGATCATCATATAGTATTGTTGTTGAAGTATATAATGATCTCCTGGTCTGGCTCATTTCACTTAACATCAGTTCATGTAAGCCTTTCTGAAATCATCCTGCTGGTCATTTCTTACAGAACAACAATATTTCATAACATTCATATATTACAACTTATTCAATCATTCTTCAATTGATGGACATCCACATAGTTTCTAGTTTCTGGCCACTACAAAGAGGGCTGCCACAGACATTCTTGCACATACAGGTCTCTTTCCTTTCTTTAAGATCTCTTTGGGATATAAGCCCAGGAGTAACACTGCTGGATCAAAGGGTATGCACAGCTGGAACTCATTTTGAGCATAGTTCCAAATTACTCTCCAGAATGGCTGATATAGTCACAATTCCACCAACAACGTATCAGTGTCCCAGTTTTCCCACATCCCCTCCAACATTCCGCATTATCTTTCCCTGTCATTCTAGTCAATCTGACAGGTATGTAGTGGTATCTCTGAGTTATCTTAATTTGCATTTCTCAGATTAATAATGACTAGGAGCATCTTTTCATATGGCTAGAAATAGTTTCAATTTCTTCACCTGAGAATTGTCTATTCACATCCTTTGACCATATATCAATTGGAGAATGGCTTGATTTCTTATAAATTAGAGTCAATTCTCTATATATTTTGGAAATGAGGCCTTTATCAGAACCTTTGACTGTAAAAATGTTTTCCCATTTTATTGCTTCCATTCTAATCTTGTCTACATTAGTTTTGTTTGTACAAAAAGTTTTCAATTTGATACAATCAAAATTTTCTATTTTGTGATAAATAAAGATCTCTATTTCTTCTTCTGTCATAAATTCTTTTGCCCACAGGTCTGAGAGGTAAACTATCCTATGTTCTTCTAATTTATTTATTTTTGTTTATTTATAATTTCATTTATTTATTTATTTATACTATTATTATTTTTACTAATATTTACTAATATTATTACTAATTATTTATAATCTCATTCTTTATGCCTAGGTCATTAACCCATTTTGACCCTATCTTCATGTATGGTGTTAAGTATGAGTCAATGCCTAGTGTCTGCCACACTAATTTCCATTTTTTTCCAGCAGCTTTTGTCAAACAGAGAATTCTTATCCCAAAAGTTGGGGTCTTTGGGTTTGTCAAACACTAGATCATTAAAGTTGTTGACTATTTTGTCCTTTGAACATAACTTATTCCACTGATCAACTAATCTATTTCTTATCAAATACCAAATGGTTTTGGTAACTGCTGCTTTATAATATAATTTTAGATTTGGTACAGCTAGGCCACTTCCATTTGATTTTCTTTTAATTAGTTCCCTTGAGATTCTTGACCTTTTGTTTTTCCATATGAACTTTGTTGTTATTTTTTCTAGTTCATTAAAATAGTTTTTTTGGGAGTCTGATTGGTATAGCACTAAATTAATAGATTAGTTAGATTAGTTTAGGAATATTGTCATCTTTGTTAAATTTGCTTGCCCTATCCAAGAGCATTTAATATTTTTCCAATTGCTTAGATCTGACTTTATTTGTGTGGCAAATGTTTTATAGTTTTACTCATATAGTTCCTGATTTTCCCTTGGCAGATAGATTCCCAAATATTTTATACTATTGGTAGTTACTTTAAATGGAATTTCTCTTTGTATCTCTAACTGATGGATTTTGTTAGTGATATATAAGAATGCTGATGACTTATTTGCATTTATTTTGTATCCTGAAACTTTGCTAAAGGTGTGGATTATTTCTAATAGCTTTTTAGTAGAATGTCTGTGCTTCTCTAAGTATATTATCATATCATCTGCAAAGAATGGTAATTTGGTTTCCTCATTACCTACTCCAATTCCTTTAATCTCTTTCTCAACTCTTATTGCCAAGGCTAGCATTTCTAATATAACATTGAATAGTAATGGTGATAGTGGGCAACTTTGTTTAACTCCTAATCTTATTGGGAATGGTTCCAATTTATCCTCATTACATATGATGCTTACTGATGGTTTTAAATAGATGCTATTGATTATTTTAAGAAAAAGTTGATTTGTTCCTATACTCTCAAGTGTTTTTGATAGGAATGAATGTTGGATTTTATCAAATGATTTTTCTGTATTTATTGAGATGATTATGTGGTTTTTGTTAATTTATTTATACTAATATTTTCCCCAAAATTGAAGCAGCCCTGTATCATTGGTATAAATCCTACTTGGTCATGTTGTATTATCCTGGGGATGATTTTCTGTAGTCTTTGTGCTAATATTTTATTTAAGATTTTAGTATCAATATGCATTAGGGAGATTGGTCTATAATTTCCTTCTCTGTTTTCAACCTACCTGGTTTAGGTATCAGTACCATGTCTGTGTAATAAAAGGAATTTGGTAGGATTCCCTCATTCCCTATTTTTTTTTCAAATAGTTTATACAGCATTGGAGTTAATTGTTCTTTAAATGTTTGATAGAATTCACATGTAAATCCATCTGGTCCTGGGGATTTTTTCTTATGGAGCTGATTAATAGCTTGTTTGATATGATATCTTATCATTATCATTTTCTTGGGTGAAATTATTAATTGTTTCTATAATTTGCTATTTCACCAAATCATTCATTCTTTAAAATGAGAATATTTAGTTTCCAATTACGTTTTGGACTATTTTTCAAAGACTTTTTGTTGAATGTAGTTTTTATTGCATCATGCTCTAAAAATTTACTTCTAAGAGTGCAAGGTTGAGTGCAAATTAGAAGCTATTGCACTTAGTCCATATATGTTTAGCATTGATATTGCTTCATTGTCTATGCTACCCTTTAGCAAGATATACTTTTCTTCCTTATCTCATTTAATTAGATCAATTTTTGTTTTTGCTTGATCTGAAATAAGGATGGCTACTCCTGCTTTTTTGACTTCACTTAAAGCATAATAGATTTTGCTCCAGCCTTTTACCTTTACTTTGTATGTATCTCCCTTCTTTAAATGTGTTTCCTGTAAACAACATATTGTAGGGTACTGGTTTTTGATCCAGTCTGCTTTCCACCTGCTCTTTATGAGAAAGTTCATCCCATTCACATTTATGGTTAAAATTACTAATTCTGTATTTCCTGCCATCTTATTATCCCCAGATTATGCTTTTCTTTTTTTCTTTCTTTCTTTCTTTTTTTTAACTTTTCCTTACCCCTTTCCCAGTATTAAATTTATGGGCACCACTTGCCTCACACAGCTCTCCCTCTTTAGAGTCCCTCCCATCCCCCCTTTGAATTTCTTCCCCTTTCTTGTATCTTTCCCTTACTATTCTTTTCCTTTTGTGTGAAGACTGTGTATTTTTAAATCGGCAGGAGTCAAGAATTCAGGTCAGGGGAAAATCGTCAGTCTTTATTCTCAGCGAAGAAGGATAGGAGGTGGAAGAGAATCGGTGATAGCAATGTGTGCAGCTGAGTCAAGAAGCTAGCTGGATCAGCAGCCACATGACCAGCAGCCAGGAGCATAGGACGCAGGCCCAATCTCTCCCACCTTCTCTTCCTTTTCCTCTCTCTGCCTCCACCCACCAAAATCATCATTTTCTGTACAACACATCAGGACTTGCACAGAGAGTGGGCAGGGACCATTCTTTATCCAATCATGTATATTAATAGAGTATATTCCAATTACTATTTAGCCTCATGTACTTGGGACCTCAGTGCATCAACTCAAACCTCAGCCCATTACATCTCCCGCTTTCTTTTATTTTAGAACACAGGTGGTCATGCCATCCCTAACTCCTCAGGGAGGTCAGAGCCCCTAAGGGGAGGTGATCACAGCTTCCCTAACTTCTCAGGGAAGGAGGTGAAAGCACTAAAAAGGAGATGATCATGCCCTCCCTGACATCTCAGGAAGGGAGATGAAAAGCACCAAAGGGAAGTGGGGGTTGCTAGCGGGTTTCTGGGATGAAGGGTTTTATTATGCACAAACCCATCGCATGGGAGGTATTACACAAGCACATAGCAATAATGCAGAGGCTATTAGGAATGACTCTCCCCACAGTCAGTATAGGCTCGATGTGGTGTAACAAACATGAATTATACATGCGAGTAGCGGAATAGCAAACAATATAAATCAACATGGTGTTGGAAAAGATCACCAGAAGTCCTAGAAGGAAGTATGAACAACATCCCAACCCTTTTCAGCACCAAGAGTCCAAAACCAATCTATCGTCCACTTCACATGTCAGGGAATCCGTCCTCCTAAGCTTTGAATCTGCAAAGTCTTTTTTTGTTGGGAATCCAATATTCCAGCAATTTTAAAGTCCTTAACATCTTATCATTTCTCAGAGAATCCAATGATTCCTGAGGTTTTCAAAATCCTATTCCAGGATCCAATGTTCCTGAGGTTTTCGGTCCTATGTCTCAGAGAATCCAATGATTCCTGAGGATTTTCAAATCCCTATGTCTCAGAAATCAATGATTCCAGGGTTTTCAAATCCTATGTCTCAGAATCAATCATTCCTGAGGGTTTTCAATCCTATGTCTCAAATCCAGTGATTCCTGGGGGTTTTAAATCTTAAACAATCTTATTCCAGAAATCCAGTTCCTAGGGGTTTGAAATCAACAATCTTTGATGTCTATGGTCAAACGCCATAACTTTACCTCTTTCAATGGTGACACAATCAAAACAGAACCACCGGATATTTCTTGGGTCTTCTCCTTTGTTTCAAGGGTGGCTCTGTCTCCTCGTGGACAATGCGAATTGGCTCGTTGGCACCCATCATTCCTTCTCCCCCTGTAGAGCACAAAGCAAACCCTTCCCCCCAAGCGTTAGCCTATCGGTCCCCATTCACACTTTCTGGGTCTCCCTCACCTGGCGATTATCAAAGATATGGGCTGCTCCACTAGCCTGACCTTCCGGTGGGTTATAAAACCTGTCAGCCCGGAAAGGTGCATCTTTTCAAAAATCAAAGAAGTTAATAGTATAAAGGCTGATTTAGAAGTTCTCTGGGTTGCCTGCGGCTCCCCCTTTCTTTCTTTTGGAGGTGTCTTAATATCTCTGTTTCTCCTCTCTACTATTGCCTGTCCTTAGATTAAAAATATGCCCGTGGTGTGTAAAATCTTATACTTTGCCAAAAGTGTCAAAATGTTTTAAATATAAAGGGACCATTTCTGTTTTTTATTTTCACCTCCTTAAAAACTAAGTACTCATTTTTAACCTAATTGCTGAAAGTCTCTTCCCCCAGATTGATGGGGTTTTCAACTATAAAAGGGTAAAACTCCTGTTTTGCCTCAAAGTCCATTCATAGGGGGCTTTCTTCAGCCTATTGATTCTCCTACGCCAGATATGTAGGTGTCTGCTTTAATCTTTGGCCAGTGATTGGGCCAATTGGCACCTCTAATGACTGTCCGATCTGCACCAGTGTCTACCCATCCTTCCAATGGAAGGCCATTTATATAGATCGTGAGCATAGGTCGGTCAGTTGTTACAGCTGCTGTCCAATATATTGCTGGATTTTGTGATCTGAAATCAGAATCTGGGTGACTATCACCAAGCTGTTTATTAGGATTCTGTATGAGTAAACCTGATGCTACCTATTTCTCCTGGGTGATAAGTCACACATTGTCTGCCTATTTGGTGACTGGGATATTATCTACAATTCCCAGTTTCCCACATCAGTGTGTGGATGGACACTGTTTTTTGTACGTATCTCAGGAGGTAAAATGGTCAAGCCTACTTGCCTGGAAGCAAGGGATCCATAGGCTGGAGGAACGAATTTCACCTCTCCAGGGGGTATCTCAGTTGTCTCAGCTGCATACAACTCTATTCTCCCTAATTGTAATCCCTTTCTCCCATCATATGTCTTCCTGGCTGATTGGTCATGTCTGGGTATTGGACTTCTAGGCACTCTCTGGGTGCACCATTGGCTGTCATCATGCCCCAGGTGTTTTTTGCCTGGGGCCCTGGGGCTGGGCCCCTCATCCCATTTCCCTGAACCTGTCTACATTCTGAGGCCCAATGGAAGCCTCTGTTGCATTTAGGACATGGGGTGCTGGGTCTTGTTCTCCCATCCTGTTTTCTCACTCTGCCTCTATAACAACATTGAGCTTTCAGATGCCTACTTTACCACACTGAAAGCATTGACATGTCTCTCTAGAAGTCCCTTGCCAGAAGAGACCCTGTCTACCCATGTTGGGATCTTGGGAAGTCTGCATCATAGTCTGGCTATAAAAGGCATTTGTGCCCACTGTGGCCGGTCTTATGAACTTCTCTAAAGGAGCATCCTTGGGTAGTTCTAGTATAATCCTTCTGCACACCTCCTTAGCATTTTCCTTAGCAAGTTGCCTTATTAAAACATCTGCTGATGAATTTTCCCCATTAGTTCTTGTGATAGCAGTCTGCAAACGTCCCACAAAGTCAGCAAAATGCTTATCTGGCCCTTGTGTTATTTTTGTGAATGCCTCACCTTTGTCATTTTTATTGTGAATCGAAGTCCACGCTTTGATAGCATTAGCAGCAATTTGCTCATATACCTACTGGATAATTAATCTGTGTTGACATCTGCATGGACCCTATACCTGTTAGTAGGTCATAGTTGATCACCAGCATGAACAGCATTGTCTATTTGTTGGGCTTTGTCCCGGGCTCCTTTTCAAAGCTACATGTTATTTGTCGGTTCTAGGCATACCCTTGCTATGATTTCCAGTCATTAGGAGTCAAGATTTCAAAAGCCAAATTCTGTAATAGCATCTTAACATAAGCTGATGTAGCCCCATAAAGAGTGCAAGCCTTTTTCAGGTCTTTGATGATTTCTATGTTAAAAGGGGTGTATCTTCGACTTTGTTGACTGGAGGCATTAAACTGGGAAATTACAGGAACGATAAGTGGCTGGAGCTCCCTGACATCCACGCCCTTTTCTTTGGCCTTCATTAAGCCCTCTTGTAATCTACTCATAATTAGATACTGGGGATGCTGGGGGAGAGGTGCTGGTGCTGTCACTGCCCCCCACTGCCCCTCCTCCCTCCATCCTGGAGGGTGGAGTTGATGGAGGAGATTCAATCACTTGCTCCTGAGGTGGGGCTGAAGCTGCCTCCTGAGGTGGAAAGTCACCACACCCTTGCTCACTTAAGTCTCCATGCCCTGTGGGGATATGGTCATTAATCTCTTCATTGCCTTCCTCCTTAATATCAGACCTCCCTCTTTGGCTACTCTGAGCGGAAGCAATGGGTTTTTTCCTTCTTCTAGGGATAGGGTTTCTTAATGGTAACTGAATTATATTGTATAAATAAAATACCTCGATGGAAATTGAATGAGGACCGTTTTCATTGTAATATGCAGACATTTGTTGTCCAATCAGGGACCAGATCTCTCGAGAGACCTGCTCCTGCTCTATGAACCAAGGGGAGATGTGGTTTAATGTACCCAGAAGTCTAGCTACCTGTTCCCAAGTTATAAGTAGCCCTTGTCCTTCTATCAGCTTAAGCATGCTTTCTATAGCACCACTCATGGGTGGGGTTGAAGGGGTTGGGGGCAGGGATGGAGAGTCTTTAGCTAGCATTTGTCCCATTTTAGTCAAAAAAAAAAAAAAAAAGAAATTACTGGTTTTGTTTTTAAGAAAATAAGTTCCCTGTTTGTCTTTTAACAATACTCACCCAAGTTCCTGGTCACCGGAGACTTCTTCAGTCCTTGGTTCCCACCGTTGGGTGGCAAATGTGAAGACTGTATATTTTTAAATTAGCAAGAGTCAGGAATTCAGGTGAGGGGAAAATTGTCAGTCTTTATTCTCAGCGAAGAAGGATCGGAGTTGGAAGAGAATCGGCAATAGCAATGTGTTCAGCTGAGTCAAGAAGCTAGCTAGACCCGCAGCCACACGACCAGCAGCTAGGACCAAGGAACGAGGCCCAATCTCTCCCAGCTTCTCTTCCTGTTCCTCTCTCTGCCGCCACTCACCAAAATCGTCATTTCCTGTACAACACATCAGGACTTGCACAGAGAGTGGGCAGGGACCATTCTTTATCCAATCATGTATATTAATAGAGTATAGTCCAATTACTATTTAGCCTCATGTACTTGGGACCTTAGTGCATCAACTCAAACCTCAGCCCATTACACTTTTGTCTTTTCCTTTCCCACTTTTTAGTGAGGTGAGAGAATATTCTCTGTAAAACAAATATGTCAATTATTTTCTCTTTGAGCCAACTCTGATGAGAGAAAAATTCACGCAACGTTACTCCCCCTCTCTAAATTCCCTCAGACATGATAGATTTCCTATGCCTCTTTGTGCGATGTAGTTTTCCTGTTTTTATCTCCCATTTTCCTTTTTTCTGATACTATCCCCTTTCCATTTCTGCTTCCCTTTTTATGTAATATCAGTAATATCAAATTATACATGGACTCATGATGAATATCCATAACAGAAATACAGTTCTCAAGAGTTTTTTTTACCTTTTTCTGCTTCTCATGAGTCCTATAGTTGGAGGTCAAATTTTGTGTTTAGTTCTGTTTTTCTCCTTAGAAACAAATGGAATTTATCTGTTTCATTAAATGTCCATCTCCTTCCCTGGAAGAAAATGCTCAACTTACCTGGATAGTTTATTTTTGGCTCCATGCCAAGTTCTTTTGCCTTTTGGAATATCGGATTTCAGGTCCTTTGATATTTTAATGTGGAAGCAGCTAGATCTTGAGTGATCCTTATTGTGGCTCCTCAGTATTTGAATTGTTTTTTTTTCTGGCTGCTTGTAATATTTTTTCCTTAGTCTGATTGTTCTGAAATTTAGACACAATATTCTTTGGAGTTTTTATTTTAGGGTCTTTTTTACAAGGTGTTTGATGAATTCTTTGAATGCCTATTTTACCTTCTGATTCCATCACCTCTGGGCAGTTCTCTTTGGTGATTTCCTGTAAAATAGTATCTAAGCTCTTTTTTTCATCATAATTTTCAGGAAGTCCAATAATCTTCAGATTGTCTCTCCTAGATCTATTTTCCAGGTCTGTTGTTTTTCTGAGTAGATATTTAACTTTTTTTCCTCATCTCATTTTTTTGGTTTTGCTTGCCTGTTTCTTGGTGTCTCAGTGAATCATTCATTTCTATTTGTTAAGTTCTGATTTTTAATGAGTTATTTTCTTCATTAGCTTTTTTTTACTTCTTTTTGTACATGTCCAATTGAGTTTTTAAATGAGTTGTTTTGGAATTATTTTTCATTTCACTAATTTTTTATTATTTTCTTTATTTTTTTATTTCTATTACTGAGTTATTTTCTTTTTCCAATTCACAAATCCTACTTTCCTGGGAGTTCCTTTTCTTTTCCAATTCACATATTATGTTTCCCTGTACTCCCTGGGAGTTCTTTACCTTTTCCAATTCACATTTCAGTTAGTTGTTTTCTTTTTTCCACTTTATCAAAATTTTCTTTAAATGAGTTTTAAGCCTTTTCTTTATTCTCTTACATAGCTTCTCTGTCCTTTCCCCACTTTTTTTCTAGCTCTCTTTTAAGATTTTTTATATTTTCTTCTACGAGAGCCTTGTGTGATGGGGACCAGATTACATCCTCCTTTGAGGTTTTGTCTGGAGACTGTCTGCTGTTAGTCTCCTTGTGGTTGAAAATCTGCTCTTTCTGTATAGAAGCTGTTGATGGTTAGCCTTCTTACTTGGCCTTCTTATTCATTTTTTTTAAAGCACTCAGTATTATGCCTTCAGGCCAAGGGGATTACCAGCTTCCTCTGCAGTAGCAGGGATAGATTGATGGATAATAGCTGTCCTGCAAACAGACTGCAAAAAGTGGAAGTGCTGTGTAAGTGCTCTGGGAACATCCCTGCACTGTAAGTTTCTCTGCCCTGGGTAGCATGGGCCAAGCTATGTAAATGCCCTGTGATGAGCCCCACTGTGTGGATTAGCAACTGCCCTGGGGCTAGGGGCTAATGGGTGAAAGTGTCACTGTTCCAGGCAGAACCCTGCTGTGGGGATTAGCAGTTGTCCTGCAAAGAGCCCCACACCTAATGGGAAGTGTCTCTGCTCTGGGGAGTGCAGTTGAACTGTGGAAGTTCTATTGCCCCAGGCTGAGTCCTCCCTTTCTACCCACTGTGCAGATTAGAGACTGTCCTCGGCTCAGCCCTGTTCTAAAAAATGCAGCTGCACAGCTGTGCTGTGGTCTGTGCTCAGTCACTCACTTTTGGTTTTGGGTGGGTGTAGCCAGATCCTGTTCGATTCTGGCATTTTTTTGGAGTACACTCTACCTTTGGCTTTAATTTCTCTGTTGGGCTACTGCTTTGCAACCAAAGCACAGCATCCAACCTGTGGTAGAGTCCTCTCTGTAAATTTTCCAGCCACGGAGTCTACCCCCACCCCCGTCCACTCAGCATGCTAACCTCTGTTTCTGCCTCCCTGCTGGTAGAACTGGCCTGCTCCCATTGCTCAGGACAAACCTTTTCTGGAGATATTCCAGATTATCTTTGGCTGGTAAGTTGTTGTACTTCCAATCTTTGTGAATTTTACCAGTCAAGCACTATTTTTTGAGGCTAAATTTGGTAATTAGTAGTGAGGGTATGAGAGGAGCTTAGAATGTCGCGTGTGTCTTCTTTGCCATCTTGGCTCTATCTCCTTGCCATATACTCTTTAAACCAGTGAAATTGTCTTCCTTCTTGTTATAGGAACAGGGTAATTCATATTTTGGCTCCATGCATTTCTGTAGTTGTCCTACTATGTTTGAACTCCCATTGCATCTAGGGCCATCTCCAGGTCTGATCTATATCTAACTACTGGATACAGATTCTCTGGATGGGAAAGTGAGACAGGTGACCTTGTACAGCCCTTGTTCATTTAAATCCAATTTACTTGCATGCCATGGCGTCACCTCCCTGATGTCACAGTGCTCTTTGAGAACAAAGAACAAAAAACTATATCTCTCTCCATCTACACCTACTGCCTTGACTGGCTTCTTTTAAAATCCCATATTCTACAGAAAGACTTTCCCAATGCCTCTTAATTTCTAGTGCTTTCTTTCCATTAATTATTTTCCCATTTATCAAAGTATATGTTGTTTTTTATCATTGTTATTGTCTTTTTTCCATTATATTAAGTTCCTTCAGGGCAAGGACTATATAATTGCCTCTTTTTAAATCCCTAGTGCTTAATATAAAGTCAGGAACAAAATAAGCATTCAATAAATGTTATTGATCAATTGGCTGGTAGTCACAATGAGACTCCAATATTCCCAATGATTTATTGTTTCAGTGAAGTAGTAAATAACCCAAAGGAAATCATAATTTATGAGTCTCCTTGGTATGTATTTTTACTAGTTATTTTCTGTTCCGATTCAATTGGAATATAAAGAAAGATTAATTGTGATGATTCATTTGACCCTATGATGGTGATAACTATGTGCTATGAGTACCCTGTTTTCATTATTTGTCTTTTACCGATTAGTAACTATATCAAATCAAATTTGGAATAAGAAAAAGCACTCTGAAAAGGAACTTGAAACGGAAGTTTATTTGCTAACAACACAGGATCCTAAACATGGGAAGTATTGAGGCACTGAAGAAACACTTAGTGGATCAAAGAAACCCATATTTAATTTTTTTTTCCCTAAGAAAAATCAGGTGAAATGATTAGAGTTTTTGTCTTCTGGTTGTTGGTTTTTGTTTGTTTGACCTCCAAAGTCACAGTCATGGTTGAGATAAGTAAGAGAGAGGCAGAATTATGTTCTATATGGATATGTTTCTTATCATCACAACTATGCCAATATGAGTCAAGATTTCTTGTGAGTCAGTGAGTGGGAACTGGAAATCTATAAAGAAAGACTTGATTAAGACTTCTTAGGAATATTATAAGAACTATGAATCTATAAAGAATAAGTTTTACTAGTTCAACCCACAGCTCCTTTCCAGATTAAAAAATTTTTTGAGTAATTAAAATAAGAAGCCTTAGACTTTGTTTAGAATATGGAATTTCAGAAGCCAATGAGCCATACAATTGCAAACTCAAAAACATATCACATATATATATATATATATATATATATATATATATATATATATCTGGAAGTAGATTGAAAAGATTTTTTAAGTCTATTTAAGTACAAATGAAGTCAATTTCATTTTATCAATGAGAAAATGAGAGCTCAGAAAAGCAAAGCAATTTGCCCAGTACCATATAACTAAGAGCTACACAAACAAGTCTAGTGCTTTTTCAATTAAATGATTTTGGCAATTTGAGACTTTCAAACTATTTGTGTTTCTGAACTTACTCCATGTACCTGCTAAAACATCCTAAATTAAAGACTTGGCCTAGTTCTCATATTCTTTAGGTTGTTAATGAAATGAACTCCCTAAAAACTTAGATTCACCTTTATATGTAATTGCCTTTGGTTAGTCCAAATAAGGTGTGGGGAGATCTACCTTATTTCTGTTTCCCTGATTTTCTGTCAGCTCCTATGTTTTGATCACTTCTACCAAATTAGAACAGAAAACTGGGAAGAAGAGCAACAGGAATTCTTTTCCCGTGGTATGCAAAAACTTCATCCAATGCGTATTTTCTTCTTAATGATAGAACTTGCGGGAAGAAATTAATATCTTTGGTAGTTTTGTTCTTTCCTCTTCTCTGTTTCTTGTTCTGAGTTTTCATATCTTCCTTCATAAGTGATTTTTTACAATGATTTTTCTTTTTACAAAAAACTGTTTCATTGTAAGCTCTTTGCTCTGTTTTATTGGTTTTACTAAATGCTATCACCATTTTTTAAGAAATATAAAATAAAAAAAAATTAAAGTTAAACATTTTTGAAAACATGGGAATGAATAATACCTGATGCATTACTGAACAATTTTAAATAACATAGTTGTCATATTCTTTAAAAAAAAAAACAAATTCAATACTCTCACACAAATAGTCAGATCTAAACAATTGGGAAAATATCAATGAGTAGGCCAGGCTAATATAATCAAATGACAATTCTGCCTAAATTGGTCTACTTGTTCGGTGTCATGCCAATTAAACTGCCAAAAATTATTTTATATAACTAGAAAAAATAACAAATTTCATCTGGAAGAACAAAGTGTCCAATGAATTAATGGAAAAAAAAATACAAAGGAAGGTGGCTTAGCTGTAAAAGATCTAATACTACATTATAAAGCAGCAGTTATCAAAACCATTTGGTACTGCCTAAGATATAAGAGTAGCAGATCAATAGAATAGGTTATTTGAAAACAACACAATAATCAAGTACTATAATATTCTATTATTTGATAAACCTCCAAACTCCAGCTTCTGGAATATGAACTCACTATTTGACAAAAATTGCTTGGGAAACTGGAAAATAATGTCAGAAGCTCGACATAGACCTACATCTTATACACCATACCAAAATAAGGACAAAATGGGTACATAATTTTGGCATAAAGGGTGGTAATATAAGCAGATTAGAAGAGCAAGGAATAATCTATCAAATATTTGGAAAAGCGAGAAATGTATGGCAAATTACTAGAGAACATTATGGAAGGAAAAATGGAAAACTTTGATCACATTAAATTAAAAAGTTTTGCACAAACAAAGCCAACAGAAACAAGATTAAAAGGAAAATACAAAGCTTTGGGGAAAATTTACAGCCAGTGTTTCTGGTAAAAATCTCATTTCTAAAATATATGAAAAACTGTGTCAATTTTATAGGAATAGAAATCATTATCCAATTGATAAAGGATCAAAAGATATGAACAGATGATTTTCAGATAACAAAATTAAAGCCATGTATAAACATGAAAAATGTTCTAAATCACTATTGATTACAGAATTGTAAATTAAAACAATTCTAAGGTACTACCTCACACTTCTCATATTGGCTAAGGTGAAAGGAAAAGATAATGATAAATGTTGGAGGGGATGTGGGAAAAATGGAAGAGTAACGTATTGTTAGTGAAGTTGTGAAATGATCCAATCAATCTGGAGAGCAATTTGGAACTATTTCAAAAGGGCTACAAAACTGTGCATACTCTTTGATCCAGTAGTGCCACCACTGGCACTGGGTCTGTATCCCAAAGAAATCATCAAGAGGAAAAAGAACCAACAAATGCAAAAATGCTTTTATTAATTTAACTACTGGTGCTCCTAAAATGTGACAACTGTCACTATCAACTAAGATGATCAATTTATTAATCAAAAGCATTTATTAGACATCTACTAGATGCTAATGCTAGAATAAAAACCTGTTTTACTGTACACATATAAGTAGATACAACATATATAATTGAGAAGGGAGGCTTCAACACCATGTGAAAGCATCCCTTTGGCTAAGCCATAGAGTGCCTGAGTATAATTAGATTGCAAAGGGATGGTATAGTCAGATTGTGAGGGAATTAATCCAAAAAGAATAGTTTGTGTTAGATGCCAGGATGAATAATGAATCACTGTAGTTTCTTGAACAGAAATGTAACATGGTGAAAACTTTTAGAAGCATCTAATTCTCATATTTTAAGAAACTTTATTTGTAAAGTTGAAATAAATATCTAAGGATGTCATGGAGGAAGTAAGTAAAGGAAAGAGAATTATAGTGGCCAGGATGAAAGAAATACATTAACAAAGAAGATAGTGACAAAAATAGCAGATTCCATATTACAGCTAACATTTCAACAACTAAGCTATTGTTTAGCTGTAGGATATTTTAAATAAGTATGATATAGAGATGAATGGACCTCTAAGTCTATCCAAGGAACAGGAAGTTTTAAAGTTGCCAAGATGCTGAGTATCCATTCTCACATGAAATATATTTTTAAAAATTAGTTTAAAAACCTGATTCCTCATTTCTAAAATATATATATATATATATAAAGAATTGACTCAAACTTATAAGAATTCAAGCCATTCTTCAATTGATAAATGGTCAAAGGATATCAACAGACAATTTTCAGATGAAGAAATTGAAACTATTTCTAGTCATATGAAAGGTTGCTCCAACTCACTATTGATCAGAGAAATGCAAATTAAGACAACTCTGAGATACCACTACACACCTCTCAGATTGGCTAAGAAGACAGGAAAAAATAATGACGAATTTTGGAGGGGATGTGAGAAAAATGAGACACTAAGACATTGTTGGTGGAATTGTGAATGGTTCCAGTCATTCTAGAGAACAATTTGAACTATGCTCAAAAAGTTATCAAACTGTTTCATACCCTTTGACCCAGCAGTATTTCTACTAGGTTTTTATCCCAAAGAGATCTTAAAGGAGAGAAAGGGATGTACATGTGCAAAAATGTTTGTGGCAGTCCTTTCTGTAATGACAAGAAACTGAAAACTGCATGGATGTCCATCAATTGGAGAATGGCTGAATAAGCCATAATGTTATGGAATATTATTGTTCTGTAAGAAACAAATGAATGATTTCAGAGATGCCTGGAGAGACTTACATGAACTGAGGTTAAGTGAAATGAGCAGAACCAGGAGATCATTATACACAGCAACAAGATTATATCACAATCAATTCTGATGGACATGGCTTTCTTCAACAATGAGATGACTCAAACCACTTTCAATTGTTCAGTAATGAGGAGAGCCATCTACACCCAGAGAGAGGACTGTGGGAACTGAATGTGGACCACACAACATAGCATTTTTACTCTTTTTGTTGTTGCTTGCTTGCATTTTATTTTGCTTCTTTTTTTACTGGTTTGATTTGATTTTTCTTATGCAGCACAATAATTGTATAAATATGTATATGTACATTAGATTTGAAATATATTTTTACCATGTTTAACATATATTGAACTACTTCCTATCTACAGGAGGGCATGGGGAAAGAGAGAAAAAATTGAAACACAAGATTTTGCAAGGGCTAATGTTGAAGAATTGTCCATGCATATGTTTTGAAAAATAAAAAAGCTTTAATAAAAAAAATAACTTGCTAACCAAAAACAAAAAAAAATAAAAAAACAGAGTACTGAAACAGCTGACTCCAGAAGAAAGTAGACACAATTAAAATTTATGAAGAAAATTGTGTTTTCAAGTTCTATTCTAAGACATGTCCACCTATGTATCTAGAGGATACTAACACATCTTCCTACCTACCTTTCAGAATGCAGAGTATAAGAAGAGAAATAGAGATTACATATATATGAAATTCCTTCTGAAGATACTGACTGGAGAGCTTGTAGGTATTTTACTGTATGTTACTATGGAGTCTAGTTTTAAACTGAATATATAGAGATTTGGTTAATAAAAGATTTAGGCTGAGTTGGGATCCCTTAGGAGGAAGTTCTAAAGTCTCAGGCCACAAGAGGGTCAGATTTGTAAATGAAGCTAAATTAGTCAGCTCTTTCAATAAATGAACATAGGTTAAAGCTGATACAAGGTAAAAATTGGAAAAATTGATGAGAATCGATCAATTCTACTTTAAAAATCCTTTGGGTAATCAGACAATTGATGAAAGAAAAAAACCAACAAATTATTTCTCTGGCAACTGAAATGGCGATTTTGCTGTGTAGAGGGCAGAAACTATTGAATTCAATGCACTGAGGTCAGGACTGTGGAGCTCTTGAGACTAACTACAGATTGGACAATACTCTATGGGCATATGCTTGGGAAAATGGTCCTTTCCACTATCCATAGTGGCTCAATGATTAGTGTATAAAGGATTGTAGGAAGGATTAGGGGGTGGAGTAAAGCTAGCCAGGGACACACACACTCTCCGTGTGGGAGATGAGGGAGAACACAGTCACAGAGATTCTGCTTTCATCCTGTTCAATCCTGCGTCAGGGGACTGAGAATAAAGATTGAGCACTTTTGCTTATCCTGACTCTGGCTGATTCTGGGGTGTCCAGGTGCTAGCATAGTTGTTACATTGCTGTGTCTAGAGGGGAAAAGGAAATCATTTTAAAAGCAGGAGTGCAAAGTGCTAAATTTCTCCACAGCCATAAATATCTGGATAAAAGAATGAAAAGTTACTTTCTATCGATAAGGGATAGTTATTGTTACCTCAAGAGACAAAAAAAAATCCCCTAAAATTAAAGACAATAATATTATCTATGAAATTAACAATATTCACAAATCATGTAACAGAATTCATGGTTCTAGGTATAGAATCAATGGAAAACTTTTGCTCTTAAAATTGGTCATTAAAAACAAAGTGACACTAATTTGAGAAAGATTGTGGTATTATTTGAAATTATATCTGAGAGAAATATGTATTTATGATTAAATTCCTGAAAGCTAAAGTTAATATATAGTGGAAGGGTAGAAGTAATAATGTATTAGGAACATTTTACTACATTTCACTCCCACATTCCCACACTAAAATCTATTATTTCACTAAGATGATTTACCTGTCCTCGGATATGACCAGAGAAGTGATGTATTTAGTATGCAGAAAAAGAACTAAGTTTTACCATAAGGTCTCTATAGTTATCTATTTTGATGAACTATGCCTACTACTTACAAGATTGTTTTTATTTGGTCGTTGTGTATTTTAATGAGGGACAAAGATAGGGGGAAAAAGAAATAGTTCCTATTAAATCTAGAAAGGAAGGGAAAGAATGAAATATGGCATGGAAATCTCAGTGAAATATCAGAGGAGAAGATTTCTATGAAAATATATAAAATAATTTGAAAATCATAATGTTATATAAATATCAGTTATGATTACATTTATAAGCAGCTAAGTGGTAGAATGGATAGAGTGCAAGGCTTAGAGTCAGGAAGACTCCTCTTTCTGAGTTCAAATTTGGATTCAGGTGTTACCAAAAGTGTGACCCCCAGATAAGTCAATTAACCCTATTTGCTTCAGTTACCTTATCTGTAAAATGAAGTGAAAAAGGAAACGACAAACCACTCTAGTATTTCTGTCACAAAAAAAGGAGAAAAATCCTCCAATGGAGTGACAAAGAATGAAAAACAACTGAGCAACAATAATTGACATGTATACAATCTGGCATTAATATCTTCTTTATTTGCAGTCTACACACATTCACAAAACCATGTTGAAGAACAGAATTTCTAGTCTACTTTTTGCTAGTTTGAAGATATGAATAATTCATGAATGGAAAGGAAAGAAGTAGATGGTGCCCTTTAACACTTCATTAATTCCCCTTTACCATAATTCCCTTCAGCCCACATCTCTCTGAGGAGGGATTACTGACATGCCTTCTTCCTTCTATGGCACCTCTCCAGCTGCCAAGCAAATTTCTGTTTCAAGATTCTTTTCCATTCCAAAAATACAAAAATACAATTAAATAAATTGTTCATTAAGTGGGTTTCATGTAGATACCTTGACATTTTCAAGTATATACTAAAGGACCAGTGGAAATGAATGCAAATTTACATAAAGAAAATTTCATTTAGGAAAAAAAAAATCAGTTACTCTTTTGATATCTTTTCCTACAGAAAAGGAATAAAACACAACAGGAATAAAAAAATTTCTACCAAAATAGGATATTCATAACAAGGAAACTATATAAAAATGAATAATGCAACTTTCAGAAATATATGCATTACATTCATAGGAATGCAAAATGAATTAATTATGATCATTTTTATCAGGATGATACCACATGAATTTATAATGTTGGAACTTCTCATTTTATTACTTCTCTATTTCATTGTAAGTACCCTATCATTATCTCTACATTTTGTCTTCATTGTAATAATAGTGAGCTTAACTAATTCATTTGGTTCCTTTAATGGTAGCTGTCACAGATATTTCCATTTGCTTGGGCATGAAAGTTTTATACATAATACCAAATGTATCTTCAAAAAAACTGTCAATGATCGTTTATTTGATCAGTTTAAAGTATCAGCAAATGATTCTAATCAAAGATTGATTTTATAACATTTAGATGTTTAAGAAATATGAAATCTAGAGATTGTAGGGATCCTCATAGACCATATATTCTTCCAATTGCTAGTGTATTATGTTTTCAAATAGCATTACATTGTTTTCACTTTTTTATGTTCATATCAAGTTTTCAAATACAATGTAAAATTCTTGAAGAGTTAGTTTTTTTGATCTTTGCTTTTTTTTTTGCCATTTTAAGCTGTTTATTTTTTTTGTCATTTTTTGTCCAACTATTTAAGATATATGGAAAACAAATTGGAAAATAATCACAAAGGAAAGGCATTAACAAACAAGAGCAATCAGAAAAGGCTTTTTTGTAGAAGGCAACATATTACCCAAGTCTTAGAGAAACCTGTAGAAATGGAGAAAGAAGGAGTTCTAGGTATGAGCAACCAAATGAAAATGACTGTAGTGCAAATTCAGAAGTGAGAGAAAGGAGACTAATCTCATTGAATTGCAGATTATGGGAGATGGGTTAAAAGAACTATGTTCTTTCTCAAAAAACACTCCCATTTTTTAACTTCTCCATATTTTTAAAGGGGAATACGATTTTTGCAGTCATTAAGTTAACAGCTTTAATGTCATTCTCACTCTCACTCACCATGTACATGTGCAGTAAGTTGCTAGATTTTGTTTTTTATATCAGTATAAAATATATCACACCTGTTACCCCACTCTCTACTTATGTACCCACAAGAGAAGAGATCAGGTGTCTTTCCCAACTATGGATATGGGAGGAACTGTTAAAGGAAACATATTATCGATCATAAAATATAAAATCAATAATTCTAATTACTAGCAAATGATAAGATGATGAATGTACAAAATTAGTGCAGCCAAGATGGGAAATTGATAATTAAGAAAAATATACATTTTATTCAAAAATATGATGAGAGAGAGAGTGTGTGTCAGTTTGTTTTCTAATATGTATAGAGATTTAACAATATATAAGGTAAAGCAATATTCCCCAATTCCTCTTATTTTTAACATGACGTAAGTGTTTCTACTTATGCAAGTATAAAACTTCAGTGACAATCTTGACTCCTTTGCCTATTTCTCACTCCCTATCCAGTCCAAATTTTTCTACATCAGCTACCTATAATACATCTTTCCATGTCTCTATATTCACAGAACTACATATCTATCTTGTGAAGACAGAGTTAGCAACCTGGATACCTTAGAATCAGCCGGAGTCAGGATAAGCAAAAGTCCTTGGTCTTTAGGGGTAGAAGTGAAGGGAATGGACACAGGATCTCCCCCTTCCTTCTCCTTATCTACCACCAAAGTGACTCTGGCTTGTCTTACTCCACCCCTTAATCCTTCCCACAATTCTTTGTATACACCAAAAGACTGAACCAGCACAGAATAGTGGGAAGGGCTATTTTCCAAGCATATGCTAATAGAGTATTGTCCAATCTGTAATTTGCCTTAAGTGCTCAGTTGTCCAACCTCAGTGCATCAACTCAAGAATTTCAGCCCTTTACATTATCTATCTATCTATCTATCTATCTATATCTTCTCAACACATATCTCCTGAACTGTTAGACTTCTATTTAATTCCCCTGCCTTATGTCTTTCTATCCCATCTTCTAAGGTGTAAGTTCATCTCCCTATTCAATAAACTTCAGTTTCCCTATTACCTCCATAATCAAATGTAAATGCCTCTGTCATTTAAAACTTTTCACTACCTTTTTAGTCTTGTTGCACATAAATTTCCAACATGTACTCTGGTTGATCATATGGGTCAACTGTCTCATGTATGAACAGTGACATGTATGAACAGTATGAACAGTATTCATACATTATATTGAATCTCCTGTCTCTATACCTTTAATTTGACTATCCTAAATATCTATGGTGCTTTTCCTATTCATCTTCTCCACTTGGAATCCCTTGTTTCTTTAAAAATGAAAATAAAGTGAAAATTCATACTTGAAAAAATACATATCAGTTGCCATGGCCCTATCTCTCCAAGTAATAGTTTATTGATGTTTGTACATTTTGTGCATACTTCAATATTTGCTAATACTTTCAATTAAAGGAGAAGCAAACTCCTTGAGTCCAGATATTACTTCACATGTGTGTGTGTATATACACCATAAATATGTGTATCTCCACTCCCTAGCACTTCTCACCTAGGCAGGTGCATGATTATTCTCTGGACTCTGGCTTAGCTATCCTAACCTATTCTCACATTTATATGTTCCTAAAGAAAGCCATCACCTTACAGTTATACTCAAATTATCTTAGTTCTACAAATAATTCTACTGAATTTGATTATACTATCTAGCCTAACTTACCACTTTAATATAGACCTCATTGCATTTCCATTTACAATGATACATAAATATAGTAATCAAAACCATTAAGTTAGCAATTAATGCAAAAGAAATGATAGAACCATAGTTATTTATATGGTAAAAAAAAAAAAAAAAACAAACAAACAACCAAAGAAGAACAACAAAAAAGAAATACTTGAAGAAAATTAATCACATTCAAAAATAATATGAAAATCCACTAATGCAGTTTCTGTGGAAAGATTTGGTACATAAATCTGACAAGGAGGCACATCAAAGAGGAAAACTCATGGACATGGATTAACTCAAAAATCTGGACTCCATTTTATCTCCTATTTTCAGTTTTATAATATCCAGCCCTCATGCCTAGAATGAACTTTTTTCTCATTTCTGTCTCATAATCAATCATTTCCTAAAGATGGACTTCAAGTATTACATTTTACATGAAGCCCCCTTCCCCCAACTACTAGAGACTTTCCTCTAAAGAAAAAAAAAACAACACATAACTGATTTCATTATGTTTATTAATTTTCCATTCATGCATTATATACGTATGTGTTATTTCTTTCCCTGAAAATATTAGCCTCTTCTCAGCAGGGATTTTGTTGTTTGTATTGTATCCCTAACACCTAACGTATTACCTGACACATAACAGGTACTTAATAAAGACGTATTAATTGCTTTATGAAGAAAAATCTAATAAGGAAGATATAATAGGATTTTAACATTAATAACTAGGGACAAATATACCAATTTTTACCCAGTTGTTTGAGCATAGTTAAATAATCTTGAGGTTTTATGAGTTCTTAGAGGTTATTCTTAAAGGTTATTTCAACAAATTCTATATTTTATACTACAATAACATAAAAAATGCACAGTTTTATGGGGCTTAAAATTTTATATCTATTTTAAATTGATCCTTCCATTTGAGCTTCAACATCTCCATGTAGTTGGTATTGATTGCTAAGATCATTATCCCAGTTTACATATAAGGAAACTGAGATCTAGAGATTACAAGACTTGGTCATTTAGTTATAACCATAAAATTTTATCTGATCTGATTCCTCAACAGCACTTTGTTGTATTTCCCTTATAAATTTATTCCATTTCACTTGAAATTGCTGAAAGACCAACTTGGATTTCCCCTTTTAAAAAAATGTTTAACACTAGATCTTTACATGTTTATTTTAGAAATACCCTATGCATTATAGTTTAAGTATATTACCAAGTTCTTAAGCAAGTCATTTTATTATATGTATTATCATCCCTTTTCTGGGAGCACATATTTTCCTTTTTACCATCTATGATACCTCTAGGGAAAAAATATATATATGACTGGTCAAAACATACTTCTGTAGTCACAGAATTTTATATCTGTCAGTCTTTCTTCAATGAAGAATATCACAAAGAGGAAATTAAAGTGCCTAAATCTATATGGACAAATTTGAATTAGAGGGGCTGAGTATACATTTTGCCATATTCATAAAGTAAGACTATAGAGCAAGGTCACACAGTTGTTATGAATATGAAAGGGGAATATGCACTGTGAAATCATAAAACACTGGGAAAAATATATATTGTTATTGTCCAATGAAACAATATGCATCCAAAAAAAAGTCATATAAAAATGGACTGCATTTACAAAAAAGACTGACAAGTGGTTTTGCAATTTCTTGTTATTACACATCTCAAACTATTAGACTATTTTCCATTTCCTTTGATTTGGTAACATCACTTTTGCTTTCATTTTTTTTTTCTTATGTTTGGCTACTGATTATTGGATACCGATATGTTTCCACCCAGATGTTTTTTTGTAAATAAAGAAAAGCTATATAGACTTTCTATTTATTTGCTATAGATTTCTTCATCATTTTTTTCTTTATTCCTGCTTCTGGTGTTTTTTTTTTTCCTTTCTTATTGCCATGATTTCTTTTTATGAATGTAAAAAGCTCACAAAGTCTTTGAAGAGGAAATTATGACTTTCAGCATCTTAGCTTTAATAAAATCTTTCATCTCCTTGCCACCCTTCTTCCATTCCAATCCATTCAACATTTATTATGCAAAACAAAGAAAGGTCAAGTGAATTTATTAAATGACATCAAAATCATTAGTTTAATTTGCTAACTTTATTCATTTTATTTCAACTTTGCAAGATTTTATGTAAAGTTTCATATTTTCTTTTCTTTTCTGAAAATAGCACATTATTTAATATTATGCAGATTACTATTATGCATTCTCTTTTATAGATATGTAATGTCTTGGATCACGCTAAAATTAATTTTATCTGAGTCACAAGACTGAGTAACTCTCATAATGGAACTTTTAGGTTGTGGGTTCATATTTATATTCTTAAGCACATAATTTATGTTGGTAATCAAAGAATCACAGACTCTGAAGAGCTTGAAAGAACATCAGTAACTATTTTGTTTTCAGTAGACTCTCAGACAGAGATATTTACTTTTCTGGCCTCTATTATTTAAAGTCTCCAGTATTTTTTCCACTTCTCTATATCTGACAGTGCATCTCCATTTAATGAATTATAGTTACATAGATCACTTTTGCTTTCTCTACATGAATGTAGCATATATAACAGAATAAAAATTAACTAAATAAGCTAAGATCCTCTTTCAAAGTTGTGATCTGATTTTGATAATAAATAATTTTGAGTAATAGTGATGTCTGCTTCTCTTTTATCTTAAATTTTTCCCAACTGATTGATGCATATTTAGATTCTGAATGTTAATAGGTTACTATTCCTATTTCTTGAATTGTAAATTTGTCAATGGGAATGGTTGATTAAAAACTGCTGACTCATTTTTTCCCTTGGCATCTGGATCAGAGAAGCAGAAGCTCATAAAAGGAAACTCGGAATGGATGAAGTTAGGAAAGCTCACTATAGAGTTAACTTCCATTATTTTGAACTTAGATATATTTTCAGTCTATTATTCAGTATCATTTTGTATTAGTATTAGTTATGTTCTGTAATATTTCAATTTTGAAAATTGAAGATAATGTTTTTAAACCTTAGTTTTTAAAACCTTAGTCATATATTAAGCATATAAATATATATTGCATTCTCAAAATTTTGGTTCATATCATCCCATAGCTTATAGAAAAATATCTTGACTTAATTCTTCTACTAGGCTTTAATGATTCTAGAAAAGAGAATGAGACTGACCACTTTGCACAATTTTGCCTCACTTAAATCCAATTCACAATATGTCAATTAAATTATAATCTTTTGTTTTCCAGGAAAATTATGGATTTTGGTTGTTGTTGCTCTTGAGTCTTCATTTTCAAAGAAGACCAATGACAACATGAATGCAAAATTTTGACTTCAATGTGAATTGGATTTGAGTGAAGCAGAGCTTGTAAATAGCCTCACTCTTTCCTCCTAACTCATCAAAATCCAGGGGCAAGACAAAGGTCAAAACCAGGTTTTTTGGCACCTAATTGAAAAATATGAAAGCTAAAAATGAACTAAAAATGTATTTTACATTCATTTATTTATTATATTCACTTAGCAACTTTAGTTGAGAAAAGTTACTTTATAATCCCCAATTTTTAACTATACAATCCTGAATAAATGACAAAATCAATCTAAAATCCCAGTGTTTAATACATGTAAAATGCATGGTTAAGTTTATAAATTTCATCTGACTTACATTTGTTCACCGCTAGAGGAAGTAAGAATAAATAAAAAAGAATAAGACATGAGACAGGTAGGTTATAACAATGCAAAGGAAAAAAAATGAAAATTCATGAAATAATTTGTTGAGGTATGAATCTCCCTTTCTTTCCCTCCCTCCACACATACATATTAAAAATTTGGTTTTAGGCTTTAAATCTAAACATTGTGTAGGCGATATTTAACTTTAATAATTTTTTTCTGATATTCATTAATAACCCATATCTACACACACACACATACAATGGTAATTGACTTTAAGCAACTAGTAAAAATATTTTGAATTTGTTGATGTTTCCTACATGTAACAGACATAAATCATATATGTGTCTATACATATATATATATTTACACACACACACACACACATACACACACACACATATATCATTACTCAGACTGGTTTTTAGCATATACTATAGCAAACACTTAATGTTGACATTCTGATATCTGTCTACTGGTGGACATCATCAATAAAGTGAAATTTTTTCAAGGTCCTTTTATACTTTCTTATTTCTTCAAAATCCATTGATTCTCTGTCTCTCCATATATATGTATATATGTTTATATAAACAGAAGTATATACATATGTATGCAAAGTACAACCTAGATATTTATGTTGGATTAATAAGAATAGCAGAATTATTATTATACTTTTCCATATTAATAACTCACTAGTAAAAATTTCTTTCTATGATTGTCCTATTAATGTCAGAATAAAAAGCTTAGTTGTACTCAAAACGAGCTACTAAATGTAAGCTTGCTCAGTATAGGCATGCTGTCTATAATTGAAGCACACAGGGAAGTCATACTATTTTGATTTACCTGGATCATACTAGCATGCATGAATATTAAATACTGAGGTTAAAAGTGAATTTAGAGCCAAATAAAATACAGGTCTCATCTATATAACATACTTAACATATAGAAAAAAGATGATAACTTCCTTCTTAGGCCTACTAGTACAGGTTGACTTAATTAGACATAGATGTCTCTTCCTAACAAAAAACTATAGGGTAAGGTTAGAATCACTTTTGTCTTTTTATTTCTTATAATTGACAGAACTAAATCAACACCTCCTCAAGTACTCCATACTGCTAGGAAAACAATGTTCAGTTGGCTTGTTTTTGATTAATGGCACCTGGTCCTGGACTTCATCCTAGAAAGAGTCCTTGAATTTTATCGACCCTTATGTCTACTCAGTTTATATAACATCTTATTTTATTTTAATAGATGCAGTTCATTTGTATCCATAGCTACACTAACAAGTACTTTGTCCATATTTTCTTTTTCCTCTTGGAGTTTATTGTCTTTCTGTAAATAACTGATCTTTTAAAAAAAATTCCTTCCAAAACAATAGCAACCTAACAAAAACCTGCATGTGTATCTTTTTTTTCCTATACATTCATATAGATAGATTCAAGTTGGTTATTTTAATAGAATTTGTTACAACAAACAAATAATAATTTCTCTGAAGAAAAAAAATATTTATATATATATATATTTTTTTTTTTTTTTACAAAGTTACAGCATAAGGAAAAGGAAAAAAAAATGGTTGTGATTTGTACCAAGGATAGGTAAAGTACCCAAAGGACAAAAAAAGCAACCTAAACCCTGACTAAATATATGAATCAGACTGAAGAAACTATAAAACAAACCAGGAGTATGATTAAAATAAACATTTTAGGTCAGTGGCTATGGGATATCTGAATGATTAAAGGACAAGAAGAAAAAAGGGGTTCTTTAAGATACTCCATAATGTTCAGGGTCAAACCACTATGGATAATTCTTGACTTTTCAAATATCATCAAAATAGCAATATGGCTAATATATAAAGCAATTTTAGCTCCAAGGTTTGGGACACTAAGAACATTAACAAGGCAAAAACCAGCAAGGAATACTAATCCTTCATACTGACTCTTCATTCAGCACCCTCTATTCAGACTACTCTTTGTGCTACATAAGGCTATGCAAAGACTTAGCTGCATTCAGCTGTTATCTAAATTCTCCATTACTCTCCTAGTGCCTTAGAAAAATAGAAAGCTTGCTCTGGATGAAAGTACAGCATTTTGTAGCTGGAAAACTAGGAAATTAGGGAATTTGGAATAGAATGCCAGAGACAATCTGCCAGGCCTGTTTGAAGCAAGGTACCCAGCATCCAAATAGGATGAGGTTAGTCTTTCCAAATGTCACTTATAATGGACAGAAATTGAGGTCAATGAAAATAAATTTTCTGTTGTTAAAGAAGTCTTAGACTTCTTTGAAATTCAGCCCTGAGAGAAAATTAAAATTAAAGAGGAGAGAGCAAAAAAATAATTGTTGCATTTCAGTCATGTCTGACTCTTCTGGACCCCATGATCTTGGCAAAGATACTGTAGTGGTTTACTATTTCCTTCTTCAGTTCACTTTACAGATGAGGAACTGAGACAATCAGGGTTAAGTGACTTGGTTAGAGTCACACAGTCTCAGTCCAGATTTGAATTCAAGAAGATGAGTCTTCCTAACTCGAGGCCTGGCATTCTATCCACTACTTCACCCAATTGCCCTCAGAATGGATTAGAAAAACATAAAGAGGGAATAGCCTGAATTTCTAAGAACCTAAAAGGAAGAAAACTCAAACATTAAACATCCACAAAAAGAAAAAAAAAAATAAAACTCTTGACCAGAATTAACTAACCAGCTATTACTCAAAGTCTAAAAAAAAGGCATGTGGGAAAATTGATTTTGTCAAATAAAGTCAATTTCTTCAGGATAGTTATATGGAGAGAGACATTATGCATCTGGGCCTGAAATGTTTGCTCATTGAAATAAATCTAACCCCTACTCCCATCACGGAAAATAATCACAATATTTAAGAAGAAAAGTGTCATACTAATCCAACTTAACTAAATATATATCCACCTCCAAACATATTTTTGGAGTTGAAAAAGATCAAGATGGATTATCCAATCAAATCTTTCTGGAGGATGAACAGACTTGATTCAGTAAGGTCTACAAGTCCAAAATCAATAATTTCTCCAAATCATTCACTGAAGCCTTTCACATTTCCCTAGAAGATACAACTGAAAACCTCATGTTTAAATGGTATATATGAATCTTTTTGAGTACTTGCCTTTCTGTATAAAATATACATATTTTAGAAATTATACAACAATCTATAGATCAGGTTTTTCTTTTGTTTAAAGTTAGGAGTCTTAATATTATAACATCAAAACTGAATGTTAGAGGGAATAGAAAAATCCTATGATTAGTTTAGCCTTAACAATGATGTTGTTTTGAAATTTGTTTCTCAATTCTCATGTAGCTGTATTACCCTGGGATGTCTCCCCTTCTCCTTTATGCCCCAAGAAGCCCATTATTTTGAAAAGTTCATTATCCTGCATGATTCCATAAGCCTTGGAACAGTAGATAGTATGCTAATCTAGAGTCAGGAAAACCTGCATTCAAATCCAACTTCAGATATTTACCAGCTAGGTAACTTTGGGAAAATCACTTTAATAGTCTTTGCCTCAGTATCTTAAATTTTAAAATGAGTCAGAAAATAACACTTACCGGGAGGGTTAATATGAGGATCAAATGAGATAATTGCAAAGTACTTAGTACAGTACCTAGTTCATAGTACTTCACCTATAAACCATCTGAACACTATGTAAATGGTAGCTAGAGGGATTGAGAAGCCATTTTCAGAGCTTCTCATCCACCTTTGGTGTCCACCTTTATTCAGCTTTCACCAATGGATCCAAGAAACTGTAGCATGCATAGTAGCCAAGCCTGAGAAAAATTACCTTGACAAAAGGGATAAACTAGGTTGAGGGTAGCCAACAGTCCTCAAATCCATTGAAATGTTAAGTGGATGTCAACCTGAAGCATGTGAAAACTCCACTGGAAGAATGGTTTGAGGAGAGCACTTTGTTCCAACATCCATGAAAGTGGTTGAAGCAGGAATTGTAAAGTGGTTAGAGCTTAGGCAGACACCAAAAATGGAAGGTCATCCACTACATCTCAGGTCATCACCAGTGATTTTGACTTAATCCTTCCACTGCACTTTAATGACTGGAAAAGAGAATGAAACTGACCAATTTGCTCAATGGTACATCCAATTCACAGGAAAGTCAAGATTCATCATGGCATCTGAATTAGGGAATGCCATGAATGATGAACAACAATACTATCTTCTGCTTCTCTGTTTGAAGGGTAAAGTCATGAACTCCAAAACTTCCTTTTCAAAAGGAAGGAATCAGTTCAGATATCATATTTCTTAACTGACTGCAGTACTATGGGATCAGATATCTTCCTCCTCTCTTCACTATGCAGTTTTTTTTTTTTTTTTTTTTTTTGTATTGCCTTCTCTTTTAGATTGGAGACTCCTTGAGGGAAGACATTGTCTTTCTTCTTTTCTAATTTATATCTCCATATTTAACAGATTGCCATGATGCCTAAAACTTGATAGGCATTTAATAAGTGTTTATTGGCTATTTGGTTCCTGACTTTTGCTATGTGACAAAACAAACCACTTAATCTTCATTTGCCTCAAGCAGCTACTTAAGATTTATGTCCTAAGTCATAGACTGTCTTTTGATCTGAATTCCTAAAGGAAATTCACTTGATATGAATTTCAAATGCTATCAAAATCACATCCTTTATATATTCATGCTTTTGCATCTCAATCTGCTATTCAATATTTTACATATGATGTTGAAATTTACAATTAAATATGTAATTACATTAATAAAGGACCATCTAAATTCTAGACTTTTAGTAAAATCTTTTTACCTCCTATTTGCCCCTTAATTCTCTTGTCGCGAGTCAGTTATGTGTAGGCAGCACCACAGATAAAATTAAATCTAACTCTTTTAGAACAAATGAGTTGTGCAGAGTATCATGTTGACTATACCTCCTTATTTGACCCTTATAAAAATTAATTTAGCAAGCATTCATTAAATGCTATCTATATACAAATCGTTGTGCATTGTGGGAATACAAAGATAAAAATGAAAATTTTTCCTGCCCTCAAGGAACTTCCATTTTACAGACAAGCAACAATATTAATATGGATAAAATTGTGTGTGTGCGTGTGTATGTGTGTGTGTGTATAAGCAGAGAAAACTAAAGCAACTCCCTTTTGTCTTTACTTCTTCAATTTTGTACTTATCCTATTTATCTTGTAATCACCACCCTGTCTACAATTTTTATTACTGTTAAAACATCCTGGACAGTACTATTATAGTCACAAAAGGTCACAAAAGATAGTGAAGCTGAAGAGCCTTACTTTTTACTAATCCCTAAGAATAAACTGTCCACTCACAAGATAATAACTTCTCTATGTTTACCCTGCAAGCCCCCAGCAGCAGCTTGTCAAATCTTAAGGTACTGCATAGCCAATTCATCTTATGCCAAGATTAAAATCTATATAAGCTTCATCTTTTTGTTCCTTCAGAGAGTCATCAATTCTGTGGGTGGTTTCCTCTTTCTGGAGAATTCAGACATCCTTGTTGCTTCCTAAATTTATACTTTGGGTTTAAGTTGTGATTTTGTTTTGTGAGTATTGATTCTAGCATTGATTCCGGTTCCAGTTCATGGAAGCTCTAGAAATTTTACACAATGTAAATTTACATATGCATTCATTTGTGTTTGGGGAAGGAATTAACAATTTGAGAGATCAAGAAAGGCTTCATATAGGAGATAACACCTGAACTGAGCAATGTATAGAGCCATGGCCATAAGGAGAATCCCTGTTCTCTTAGTTTCTCATGTCTGATAAATTTTGCCACGCCCCATTGAAATGTTTACTAATAATTTTTCAGATAAACAGAATAGCAATAATTATTGAGCATTTAACTAAAAACAATGATGTCTTTTCTGATGTTAAGTTACTTTGACTATGCATTATTTAAAACTAGACACTGATGCTTTAAACCCATACATACAAAAATAAAATTGCCAAATCATCCTGTATTGTGAGAGAAATTATTATTTCATTCTCACACTGCTAATCAATATTGAATTAAGATCAGGATGACTTTCTCCTCAATCTTTTTCAGACCCCACCCAAGAGGGGAAACTCTGTGTTCTATCAAGTTTTGGGTGGGGATAAATTATTTGATTAAATACCCCAAAGATGGGGGGTAATTTGGAAGCAAATAACAAGATTCAAGTCATGTCCCCCAGATCCTCATTATAATTGGTCTACTTTGCATTATAACATTCGTTTTCTCGATAATTGTTAAAAATCAGTTGATTTCCTCCTCAGAAATACCCACAGATCCAAGGGAATATAAGAGTTTGGTTGAATAAGTTCAATGATTTGTCTTTGTTCTAAGAGAGATGATTAAGAGATCATCTTTTTGTAAAAAAAAAAAAAATACTAGAATTATTGATAGATTGCTTAATTAACCAGATACTATGTCTCTCAAACATTTTTAAAGATCAAACATGAAGACATGCCCTAGTCATATTAATCTCCTGGTAGTTTAGGTTCAATATCAAAACAAAATCAAATACTTTTAGGTAACTAAAAATTAACTAAAGTAACACTTCCTAGCTGTATGATCCTAGTCATTTAACTGCAATTGTCTCAGCAAATGAAAAAAATAAATAAATAACTGAAGGAGATTTATTTAGACATAGAAGGAGAATATTCAACAAGGATACAATGGAGTCATCTTAAGATGATTCAGCTGAACAAAGTTCCCTTGTCTGAACTATATCATGGGGCTGTTGTGATAATTAAATGTGATAACATGTGTAAACCATTTGGCATAATGTCTACCTCATTGTGATCATCATTAAACAATTGTTCTTCCCCTCATAATATTTTTTAAAGAACTTGTTCTCATTAAAGAAACAAAATTTCACTTCAAAAATTACATAATTTCAGAAGTGGTAAGGGCCTCTGTGATCTAATTTATGCCTAATTTATGCTTAAACATCAACCACTCAGCCCTATAACAAGTAGATATGTAGGATTCTTTTTGAAGATCACTTCTACTAGAAAGCCATCCTACTTGTGTCTACCATCTATCCATTTTACTTAATTTTGTCTCCTATAACTTAAAAGAACCAGCACTTTTTTATCTTTTCCAAATGAGTTCCTCTCACATGCTACAGGAGAAGTATTCAATTTATTTTCAAAACTCACTTTATGGCCTAAATCTTCTCATTTATATGATAAAAACAAGTGAAACTTTAGTCCCTACCCTCTTTCTTCTAAAAATTTACTTAAAAATAAAGGAAAAAAATCAAAATAAAAAAATAATCCAGTGGAAATATATAAGGAAATTAGCAAGTTGAAAACAAATATCCCTTCTGCTTTGTAGCCCTCTGCCAAAAAAACAAAGAAGCAAAAGCATATATTAATAAATATAAGGAAAACTGTATTCATTAGCCAAGGGTGAAACAATAAAAATATAAAATCAATTCAAATCAAGAGAACTGAAACTGGCAAAAATAATTTCCTTTCCTTAGTGAGTTCCTGGAAAATAGAATCCATACAATTGTCTGATTTAGATTACAATTGGTTTTGTTTTGTTTTGAAGTGCTCCTCACAAAAACAATTCTATTAGAAATCAGAAAATTGGACAACAAAGAGCTTGGGGAAGCCTTCATGTCAGTGATTCTACTTCTCACTGAATTCCTCATACACCCTCGTCCCTATGAAACAATCTCAGCAGACTGACTAAACCAGGTTGAAGGTAGCCAACAGGCTTCAAACCCATCAGTAAGATAGAAGGAGATCTACTCCAAACATGTAAAGACTTCCCCCAGCAGATTAGATGAGTGAAAATAATTCATTCCAATGGTCATGAAGGCACCTGAAGCAACTATTGTAGAGCACGTTGGACTTGGTCAATCATTCACTGAAACCTGGGCCAATGGTAGTCATCCTGACTTTTGTCTTGTCATTGGAATTCCATGAGACAGTGAGGCTGACAACTTTGTGTTTCTCTGTCTCATTTAAATCCAATTTGCACAAGGCAACTCTGTGATGTCATTGTTTCTCTTCAAAAATAAAAAATAAAAAAACTAGAATGTTGAAAAGAAGATGGTAGAGAAAAGGCAGGGGCTAACCTGAGCTCTCCCCAAATCCCTCCAAACAACTTTAATGACTAAAACCAAATTCTGGAGTGACACACAAGGCAAAAGAGAAGGCAAAATATTTTTTTTAGCTAAAGACAACTTTGAAAGTGGGCAGGAAAGATCTGTCACAACCAAGTAAGATTGGATCATAACCAGTTCAAACCAGGACCAATAAACCAGCAGTAGGTTTTGAGAGCAACTAATTCAGCAGGTAGTGACTGCTTCTAGAGTTCTTTGCCACAGGCAAAATGGGGGTTGAAATATTGGCCAGAAAATTACATTTTTTGGTTGTTGTTGTTTTGTCAGTATTGTGGAAAAAATAAAAATTGCTTTGCCCATGATTAGATCTGGGTCACAGTCCTGGGTGGCAATTTTAGAATGAGAAGGAACACTACCACACCAGAGCTTGTAAACACAGTAAAGAGGGGAGCCTCATCACAGTCCATACCAGAGGACAGACCAGGAGAATAGTAAACATGTCTCTCCCTGTACCCATAACATCTTAAAAAAACTGAAAACTTACAATTTCTTAGAAATTATCTCTGAAAACAAAACCCTAGAGACTTGGGACAAGGTGCCTTCCATACTGGAAGTAGATTTTAGTAAAGGATTAAAATTCAAAAAACAGCCTGGAAAACTGAGTAAACATAGGAAAAACTTTCTTACTATAGGAAAAAAAAATGTTACCATAGTGACAATGAAAATAAAAACATACTCAGAAGATAACAAAAACAAAATTTTTACATCTAAAGCCTCAAATAAAACATGAATTGTTCTCAGGCTATGAAAGAGCTCAAAAGGGATTTTAAAAATCAAGTAAGAGAAGTAGAGGAAAAATTGGGAAGAGGAATGAGAGTGATATAAGAAAATCATGAAAAAGAGTCAACAGTTTGCTTGTCACTAAAAAATACTAAAAAAAACACACACACACACACAAAAAAAACAGGCTAAAGGATAAAAGAGGTACAAAAATTCAATGAGAATAATAATATAACAACATAACTGGCCAAATTGAAAAAAAGACACAAAAACTAAGTGAAGCAAAGAACTATTTTAAGGTGTTAAAGGAGGTACACAATCTCACTGAAGAAAATGCTTTCTTAATTGAATTGAAAAAAAAATATGGGAGCCAATAATTTTTGAGACATCAAGCAACAATTAAAAATGAAAAAAAATCAATGTGAAATATCTCATTGAAAAAATAACTTACCTGGAAAATAGATCCAGGAGAAATAATTTAACAATTAAAAATTGAATAAAAACAATTTGAAAGTCATGATCAAAAAAGAATATTATCTTTCAAGAAACAATCAAAGAAAATTCCCTTGATATTCTGGAACTGGAGGATAAAATAGAAAATATAAGAATCCATCAATTACCTCCTAAAGGAGATTCCAAAATAAAAACTTCCAGACCTATTATAGCCAAATTGCTAATTTTCCAGGACAAGAAAAAACTTTTGCAAGCAATAGAAAGAAATAATTTAAGTATTATGGAGCCATATTCAGATTAACACAATATTTAAGCAGTTTCTACATCTATGGATTGGAGACTTTAGAATATGATATTCTGAAGAGCTAGGATTACAACTAAGAATCACACAACAAAATTGAGTTTAATACTTCAGGGAAAAAATAACTAAATATTCAATTAAATAAAGGACTTTCAAGTATTTCTTTTGAAAGATTTTAACTAAATAGAAAATTTCACTTTCAAAAAAAAATCTCAAGAAAGGCATGATAAAATAATCATAAAAGATTTAATAGAGTTAAACTTTACATACCTACATTATTAGTCCAGTTAGAAGGAGCACAAATAGAAGACTCAGGTGTGAGTTGAATATTATGGCATGATCTCTTAAGCAAATAAAATTAAGGTTTCAGAAAGAGGTATGTACAAAGAGAAAGGGAAAGGAAGAGGCAGAATGGGGTAGATTACCTCACATAAAAGAGGCAAGGACTTTTATAGTAGAGAAGAAGATGGAGGAAGTAGTGGAAAATTCTTGAATTTTTTTCTTATTTGGATTGGTTGAGAGAATAACCTACACACAATTGAGTCTTGTTAGCTGTCTTGCCCTGCAGGAAAGTAAAAGGGCAAGAGGATAAGAAAAGTAGTAGTCCTTATAGAAAGGAGGTTGGATTGGGGGAGGCAATAATATTAAGAAGAAAAACACTTTTGAGGAGGCACAGAGTGAAAGAATAGAGACAATCGAACAAGATGAAGGATTAATTGGATAAAGGAAAATACAATTAAGAATTATATCTTTTTGGAAAAATGACAGGGAAAGATAATGCAGAATGTTGGAGGGGATGTGGGAAAACAGGCACACTAATACATTGTTGGTGGAACTGTGAATACATCCAATCATTCTGAAGAACAATTTGGAACTATGCTTCAGCAGTGTTTCTACTGGGCTTATATCCAAAAGAAATCTTAAAGAAGGGAAAGGGACCTGTATGTGCACAGATGTTTGTGGCAAGTCTCTTTGTAGTGGCCAGAAACTGGAAACTGAGTGGATGCCCATCAATTGGAGAATGGCTGAATAAATTGTGGTATATGAATATTATGGAATATTATTGTTCAGTAAGAAATGACCAGCAGGAGGATTTCAGAAAGGCCTGGAGAGACTTACATGAACTGATGCCAAGTGAAATGAGCAGGACCAGGAGATCATTATATACTTCAACAACAATACTATATGATGATCAACTCTGATGGACATGGCCATCTCCAGCAATGAGATGAACCAAATCAGTTCCAACAGAGCAGTATTGGATTGAACCAGCTACACCCAGTAAAAGAACTCTGGGAGATGACTGTGAACCACTACACAGAATTCCCAATCCCTATATTTTTGTCCACCTGCATTTTTGATTTCCTTCACAAGCTAATAGTACACTATTTCAAAATCTGATTCTTTTTGTACAGCAAAATAACTGTTAGGACATGTATATTTATATTGTATTTAATTTATATTTTAATATATTTAACATGTATTGGTCAACCTGCCATGGGAGGGAGAGTAAGGAGGGGAAAAATTGGAAAAAAAGGTTTTGCAATTGTCAATGCTGTAAAATTACCCATGCATATAACTTGTAAATAAAAAGCTAAAATAAAAAAAATAAAGTATAATTGTCTTACCAAAAAAAAGAATTATATCTTAAAAAAAAGATTTGAAACAGATTTCTCTGATAAGGCCTCATCTCTCAAATATGTAGAAAAATGAGTCAAATTAATAAAAAATGAGCCCTTTTTCAATTGATAAATGAACAATGGATATGAACAATCATTTTCAGATGAAGTTATCAAAGATATATTTAGCCACATGAAAAAAATTGCTCTAAAACACTATTGTTTGGAGAAATGCAAATTAAAATAATTCTAAGGTACTATTTAGCATGTATTAAATTGACTAACAAAACAGAAAAGGAAAATAATAAATATTGGAAAAGATGTGAACAATTTGAGACACTAATATACTTTTGATGGAGTTATGAATTGATTCAACCATTATGTGGGGCAATTTGGAACTATGTTCAAAAGATTGTCAAATCATGTAAACTCTGAGCAAAAAAGATATAAAAAAAGAAAAGAAAAAGGATTTACATGTATAGCTTATATCTAATTGTCTGTTTTCTTAATGAGGGAGACAAAGAGGAAAGGGAAAGAACTCAAAGTTTTATTTTATTTATTTTTTTTTGTTTTTATTTTGTTGTTTATGTTGTTGCAAGATAATTGGGATCAAGTGACTTGCCCAGGGTCACACAGCTACTAAGTATTAAGTGTCTGATGCCAAATTTAAGCTCAGGTTCTCATGATTCCAGAGCTAGTGATACAAATCCATTACACCATGGACCTGTCCCAAGAATTTGACATTAAAAAAAACATTAAAATTGTTTTTACATGTAATTGGGGAAAATGAAATACTAAATAAAATGAAAAAATTAAGTTTGAACAACAATATCACACTTAGTTTATAGACACTTTACAAATATGTCACAATCACAAAGAGAACAATTTATTTTTGATGCTAGGGAAAACCTTATCTGAAAATTAAACTTTTCTTCTCCAATATAGAATAGACTGAAAATAATTATTTTAACAAAATTTTGTTGAATTAAAATAAATTAACTAATGATTTCATAAATGGTAGAAAATGTTCTATTTCAAAGGTGTTCTCATAAAAGGAAGAAATAGAAGAAGCTTACTTTAATAGGACTTTACATTCTTAGAACTACAAGAGACCTTAATAAGGGAGTTATTGAAAAGTTTAAAGTCAAATAGATATGACATTGTCAGGGTTATAGCTTTAAGCATCAAGAATTTCAGATTTTCTATTAGAAAGATAAAGTCATTCCTAGCAAACTTTCGTTCCTGGAAAGCAATTTGCTCACTCCTTCTACCTGAGGCAGAATAAGGGTGGAAACTATTTTTAGTTGTTTTTTAGAATTTATTAGAATGTAAGCTGGAGCCACATACTTTTTGTATAAACTACAACTGGAAGGAGACAATAATTCTTCATCAATAATATCTCTATAGTGTGACATTTTTCACTCACTTTTTAGTAACACTGACAAGAGGCTATGTATGTGAAAGATGTGTCATTATTTACACTAAATCTTGGGTCAAATATTATATGGATACAAAGTCCCTTGCCTAGGTCATGTAAATGAATATACCTGGGAACAGGGAACCATTTGACTAAGCCCCTTATCTTAGACACATATGCATGTAAATATATGTGAGTACATATTTGTACATGCATGTATACTTTCTAAGCCCTCAAAATGTTTTCTTGAGTGGGTTAAGATCTTATTCTTGTGATATATATTCTATAATATTTCAATCAACACTATTCCCCAATAAATCAGTATTATCATTGTTATATTTGATTAAAAACCAGGTTGTTTGCAAAAAAAAAAATGTACTGGGGGGGGGGGATTCCGAAAAGATGGCTGAGTAGGTTGCTAAATTTCATGCTCTCCAAATTTCACCTAAAACAGATCAAATTTGTGCCTCAGGCCAAACAAATATTGATCAATAATAAAAAAGACTTGGGTTAGAATAGGGGTCCTCCAGGTACAGCCTGAAAAGATCTAAAGAAAGACTCCAGGTTGTAGATTAATCAGTTTGAATACAAACACCTCAAGGCTAGCTCCCCAGAAACACCAAATAGAACTGGGGCTAGCTGAGTTTGTCGGGAGCCTCAGCAAGAACCACAGAAACTTTCATCTCCAAACTATTTAGAGTCCTGGAAGACTGAGTGAATCTCTGCTGATTAGGAATGCCCTGGCCTGTTGTGTTAAATAGACACAACCCTGGGCAAGAAGAAACCAGCAGACCAAGTGAATGCAGAAGTAGTTGGGTAGGATCCCTGCTGGCTTCCAGCACTTAAAACACTTACAAGAAGGTGGAGCTTTTGCTTTGGGGTTCCAGTGAAGTAAAGCTAGAGGCTCCCACCCTATGATTTGAGATGCTTGCACTAATACTTTTTATTAAAAATGAATTGACAAAGAAGAAAGAACCCAATCATAGAAACTTTCTATAAAAATGGGAAATACTGGGGTTATTCCTTAGAAAAAGACACTGATGTAAAAAAGTTTCTTGTATCCCAAAGAGTAATACTAAATGACTTCTTGCCCAGAGAGAATTTATAGAAAAACTCTAAAAGAATTTAAAAATCAAATGAGAGTTAGAGAAAATAAATAAATGAATGAATAAACAATGCTTCCCCCCCAAAAAAAATAGTAACTAGAAAAGGAGATACAGAGTCTTAAAGATGAAAATAATTCTTTGAAAATTAGAATTGGGCAAAGGGAAGCCAGTGAAGCTATAAAAGACCAAGAGATAACAAAACACAATATAAAGAATGGAAAAATAGAACAGAATGTGAAATATAAGAAAAACAAGAGATCTGGAGAACAAATCAACAAGAGAAAAATATAAGAATAATTGAGCTACCTTAAAGCTGTGAGCAAAAAAAAAAAAAAAAAAAAAAATCAACACAATAATCTAAGAAAATTGTCCCAGAATACATGAAGTGAAAGTAGAAATAGAAAAAAAAATCCAATAATCATCAACAAGGAGATTCTTTATGAAAAACACAAATTTCAAAACACCCAGATCAAAGAGATAATTTTGTAAGAAACAAGAAAAATATAAATATGCTGGAGCTTCAATTAGAATTGTAAAAGATTCATCAGCAACCACAATAAAAGATCACAGATCCTGGAATCATACATCCCAGCAATCAAAAGAACTAGGGCTATGGCCAAAAATATTATATCCAACAAAATTATGCATAATATTGAATGTAAAACAATGGGCATTTAACAAACTTTCAGATTTTCAGGACATTCTATCAACCAAATCCAAACTCAACAAAAAATTTAACGTATAACAACCACAATTAAAAATTAATGTCAAGGAAATCAACATTGACTAATTGATTAATTTTTTTAACATGGGAAAATGTATACTATATGTTTTAGACTGGCATCAGTTACATGCTAAAAAGAAAAGTTAGGACAATGTTAAGGTAAAAATAATAATTATTTTATACAGTCACAGTGGCATTAAAGGAGGAAGGAGGGATCCTAGTTCTGAAAGCCTACTCACTTTGGTTAAATAGGCAACACTACCTATGTACCATTAACAGTAGAGCACCCTTAAAAATCTATAAAGAAATAAAGGAAGATAGATTGGTGGACTATGAAGCAAATGGTGGGAAAAGAAGACAAGGGAAGGATACATATATGGATGGGAAAAGGTTAAATAACAGCAAGGTAAGTTAAGAAGCAGAATTAAAGCAAAAATGTTAGCAAGAATAGGAAAGATACATGTGTGTGTTTCTATAAATAGATAGACAAATTGACAGATGGATGGATAGATAAATAGATTTAGATATTTATATGAAATACATAGATATTTATGTAGATAAATACACATTTATCTATCTATCTATATGTAAAATATAGCATCCTCACTTAACTGTAGACTGCTTAATAGAGATGAGAGTAATGAAGGGGGAAAAAATAAATTAAAAAAGGTTTGCATCAGAAAATCAAAGAACAATTTATAAAAAAGCAAAGAAAAGATAGACACTCATGAATATAATTGCTTCTACTACTATATTTTCTTTCTTGAACTGGTAATTTCTATTTATATATTTTGAATTCTCTCTCATGTTATGTTGGACATATGATAATGTTCTGTTCTGTTTGTTTCATTTTATTTTGTTTGCCTTTTCTGTTTTTTTATTCTGTTTTTTATAAAAACAAATTAAAAGAAAAAAAAGAAAAAAGCCTACAAATCTACAATAGTAAAAACAATAAAAAAAATGGTAGTCCACAGCAGATCAAAATAGAAGTTATATCCACAGAGAAATCTTTTTATAACATATAAGATTTTTAGGTAGAATGTGTAATACAAATATGAGCCATTATTTTCATTGTCCTAAGGGGCTAATACCTTTCAGGGTTCTGTGAGTGCTAGAAGTGTGTTTCTCCTTATATTCTTTTGTTTCATATTTTATGTATCCAGGTTTCCACCATGAAATATAAAAACATGTTGTTTTTATGTTATGAACTTGATTTTAATCTTAGTGCTTTTAAAATCTTATTTTTAAAGAACAGTTTTTTCCTATTTAAATAAGTTGTATGGGGAAGTTGTTTTAATTTATTTAATTTTGCTTTGTTTTAGTAATAGTCATTGTCAATGGAATTCTGATTTACCACAAATTCCTATTTATCCAGAATGATTGGGAAAAAATTCTTTCTAGTTTTGTGACTCTTTTAATATTCTGGGCCATGTTTTACACAAGTCAGACTAGTGATTAAAATTCTTGGATTAGAATTCAATGAGGTACTTGTGGACCATAAAATGCAATAAAACCAACTTTACTAGTGGCAAAGGATAGTGTTCCTAAAGTTAAAAAGTTACTAATTCAGATAAAAGGGTTACTGCTCTTTATTTTCATTCACCAGAACAATTAAACACATATAAGTTCAAGAAGAGTTTCCCTATAGAGGAAGACCTTGCTGAACTCTCTAATATTGTTATGCAACAGGCTTGGTCTTTTATGTTGCAGATGTCTAATAAGTCCAAAATAAGTCATGATAATCTCAAGAACAGATTCCCCATTCCCTTAAAAGTAAATCAAGATTGCTACACAAATGGATAATACTTTCTACTATATTTAGTTAACTAAAAGTTTCCATTTGTAGATAGAATCAAATCTACTTTCCAATTAGAATTTAACATCACATTAAAATGATATATAACAAATGTTACCCTATAAACAACTGATGTAAGATATGATTGTTTCTTTTTTCATCATTTAAAAGAGAAAGGGAGGATATATAGCAAATAGACAAATCTATGATTTTTTTTATTATTCTTTGAACTGGGTAATTTTTTTATAGATATATAAAGATTATGACAAATACTTTCAATTAGTTGAAAAGCACTCCTTGTTCAGTCATTTCAGTCACATTCAACTCTTTGTGACTCCTTTTTGGTGGATTTCTTGGCAAATATACTGTGGTTTGCTATTTTCTTTTTCATCTCATTTTATAAATGAAGAACTGAGGCAAACAGCATTAAATCTCTTGCCCAGGGTCATAAAGCTAATTATTTATCAATTATACAGATAATTCCTCATTAACAGCAAGGATTAAAAATATAAAAAAAATAAAATAAAACAAAACAACAATCCTACATTTTGAAAGGAACTACAATAAAGTTTAGTTGAGATAAAATACTGAATCATGGTCCTTAAATGTGCATATGTTATGATTTAATCTGTGATCACTTTATATTTTTTTATATTATGTGGCCCTGAAATTTCTATTTTTCAGCAGTATTTTATTTACCAAGTGTATCTTAATTAGTTCTGGTAAGATTGCATATTTTAATCATTTTGGATACTTCTTAACCTTTTGTCAATGAAAGCAGGTATTTTCTCCCTTCAAATCCAGAAACGATATATTTTAAGATAATGAATGAATCTCCAATTAAACATATTCCTGAGCAAATAAATTAAAAGACATTATTAAAACATATTAAAATTTTAAATGAATTATTTATATTGACATGCCGATAAGATTGTAACAAATGATAAATATGAATGCATAATTCCTAACCTCAAGGATTTTATATTTACTAAAGAAGAAAGCCAAACCACGAAACTAATTATTTTTTCTAAATAAATCCATTCCTTATAGGAGCTAGAATATTAGACTTTCATTATGAAACACTTGATACACCTAATATTTAATTGAACAAATAACTCATTCATCTGATGCTATACAATCTTATTATTTTATGACAAGTTCAGTCTCAGAATCTAAAAGATTAAAAGATTTGAACAGTTACACCAAACCACTAATTTTACCAAAGATGTTAAATGATTGTTCTGTGGGAAATGATAACCATGATGTTCTCAGAAAAACATGGAAATACTTCCATGAACTGAAGCAAAGGGAAATGTATTGTGCACAAAGTAATAGCAACGCTGAGGGATGATCTGTTGTGTTGATGTGTGAATGATCCACAAGTGCTCTGAAAGACTTATGGTGAGAAATACTATGCCTATTGAGAAAAAAAACTGTGTGTTTGAATATAGATTGAAGCATATTTTTTTAACTTTATTTTTTAAGGGTTATTTTGTGTGGGGGGAGATTTATGATTTCTTTTACAATATGACTTTTATGGAAACATTTTGCATATGCCTTCTTAAAGGGAGGTAGTATGAGGAGGAAGGGAGAGAATATGGAACTCATAATTTTAAAAACAAATATAAAATCGGTTTTACATGTTACTGAGGAAAATTAAAATATTAAATATAAAAAGATTCACTTACTCTAATAATTCTTTTAAAAAAATGAATTGGCAAAGAAGAAAAAATCTTACCACAGGAACTTAATATAGGGACAGAGAAGACAGAGGTTCATCATCAGGGGAGGACACTGAAGTAAAAAGAGCTTCTTTTGCCCCAAAGAGTAACATGAAGTGACTCACTGCCTAGAAAGAATTTATAGAAGAATTTCAAAAAAAATTTCAGAATCAAAAGAAGCCATTGAGGAAAAACTAAAAAAAAAAAATTAAAAGAAAAACATCCAAGAAAAACAAGATTATGACAAAATAATTAACCAACTAAAAAGGAGATAGAGTTCAAAGATGAAAATAACTCTTTGAAAATTAGAATTGGGCAAGGGAAAGCCAGTAAAATTATGAGGGACCAGTAAATAACAAATTCTAAAGAATTTAGAAAAAAAAACAGATTCTAAAGAATGAAAATATAGAACAGAATGTAAAGTATCTTATAAGAAAAATGACAGAGCTAGAGAACAGATCAAGAAGAGAAAATACAAGAATACGTGAACTTCCTGAAAGTTGTGACCAAAAGAAAAGCCTTGACACTACGCAAGAAATAATTCAAGAAAATTGTCCTGGAGTTATAGGACATGAGAAGATAATAGAAATAGAAAAATTTCATTGATCACTACCTCAACAAGATCCTTTGTGGAACACACATAAGAATATTATTCCTAATTTCAAATCACCAGATCAAAAAGTAAATTTTGCAAGAAACAAGAAAAAAAACTTCAAATACATTGGAATCATAATTAGAATTGTATAGGATTTATCAGCAGCCACAATAAAAGAGTGCAGGTCCTGGAATCATATCTACCAACAATCAAAAAGACTACACCTAAGGCCAAAAATGTCATATCTAGCAAAATTATCTATAATACTGAATGAGAAAAAATGGACATTCAACAAACTTGCAGATTTTCAGAGCTTTCTATCAACCAAACCTGAACTTAATAGAAATTTTTTTACATACAAGAGCCATAATCAAAGATCAGTTTCAAGGACTTCCACATATACAAATCAGTTATTTTTTTAATGGGAAATTTATAGAATATGTCTAAGATTGAAATCAACAATATGGTAACACAAAAGTAATATTGGGCAGAGTTAAGGTAAAAATAGTGATTATGTTATATAATTGAGGTGCACTAGAGGCATTAGAGTGGGGAGAAAGACTCATAGTTCTGGAAACCTACTCATATCAAGAATAGGTTAAATAGGCAACAGGTATGACACATATAGCATCTTCCAAAATCTATAAAGAAATAAAGGGGGAGCGGGAGGGATGAGTAGTCAGGGAACCAAAGAGTGAGAGAAGAAGACAAGGGAGGGATCCATGGGTGAGAGGAGGTTAAATAGTAGCAAGTCAACTTATGATATAGAATTTAAGCAAAGAGTGTATGTGTAAATGGAGAGGGGGGGGTACGGTGCATGTGTATATATGTGTATGTATATATCTACATATGTACACATAAATATATCCTTTCTTAATTATAACCTGCTTGGGAATGGTGGGAAGGGGAATGAAAGGGGGAAAAAGAATAAAGTAAAAAAAGTATGTAGCAGAAAACAAGGAAATAAAGAAAAATGGACACATGAATATAATTTCTTCTACATATATATATTCTTGAATTTATAATTTGTTGTTATATATTTTGAATGCTCCATCATGTTCTACAGGGCATGTGACAATATTCTATTTTTTTATTTGTTTTTTTGTGTTCCTTTTTTCTTTTTCTTTTTTCTTATTCTGTCTTTTTTTAATTAAATTAATTTTAAAAAGATTTTCACAGTACACATACACACACACACACACAAGAAAACAGCAAATATATTAAATTACTCATACAAACTTCTATATTTAGTTAAGTCCTAATTGACAAATTAATCCTTTCAGTGAAGTATTTTTTCTAGCTCACCAGGGCTACCTGCCTTCCTACATCATATCTTCTTTATATATATATAATTGTTGTATGACTGAACAACTCCACTTTCTGAACAGAAAATTGTTTTAGCTTCATTAGAGAGAGTTCCCAAAGTGCAGACATTAAGATTAATTGAAATTTCAATTTATACGAAGCACTCAGTCAGCCAGTATGCATTTACTAGACTCTTAATTGTGTCAGACTTTGTGCAAGTGCCTAAAGTTATCAATATAAAAATGTTACTAATATTATAAGGTTTACAAGACAATTTTCTCACAACCACATTGTGAAGTAGGTAGTATATTATTAAGCTTATTGTTAAAATGATAAAAGTAAAGTTCTGAGAGTTTAATTTACTCATCATAATTGAGCTAATTAATCCGGGGGGGTCAGGGTATCAAATCATACCTCCTGAGTAGGAACTGAATACTTTTTCACTCTACAATCTTTCTCTCCTCAATGTGACAAAAAAGCACCATTCTTTTCAATTCACTTCTGCCAACAACTTCATCTTCTGTAACAGTATTTATCCTAAACAGGAATTACTAATGTTAGCAAAGATGGGCCAGAAAAGAAAACTAGCTCAATGAGACTAGATGCTTTTCCCTAAGGGTCAATGTTAAGAGGAAAAGTAGAACAGTTGGTTTAGTTCCTTTAACTTCTTCCCTTTTCTCAGCTGCCAGAAGTTTCTTCCCTCAGGCTTAGCCAGCTTCACATATGTTTTTCTCTTTATAAACTTGTAGTTATGCCAACTAGTTCAAAGAAAAGAAGTATAACCTGGGGTTTAGAGAAAGAAATGAAAGATCAAGAGAATCATGTTCTGTTCTGAAATCTACTCATTTGTGTGACCTTGAGCAATTTTTTAACCTGTCTAGAGTGACTCTACCCAGGTACTTAGATATTAAAACTCTATATAACCAAATCTCTTATCCATTACAAAAACAATTTTATTGAGGCAATATATATTCCATAAAGATTTTATGAATTTAAGTTTCCTAAGGTTAAAGTGGCAGCTAGATGACACAGTGTATAGAGTGCTAGTCTTGGAGTCAAGAAGACCTGAATTCAAAAGCAGCTTCAGAAACTAGTTTTGTGATATTGGATAAGTCATCTGTTTGCCTCAGTTTGCTTATCTGTGAAATGAAATGGAGAATTAAATGGCAAACAACTTCAAGATCTTTGCCAATAAAAGTACAAAAGGGATCAGAAATAGTTGAATATAGCTGAAAATAACTAAATAGCAACAACTACCAAAAGGATAAATATTCACTATGAAAGAAAATTTTTCTAAACTACTTGTTTTGTTTTGTTTTTTTATTTTAAGACAATTAAAAAAATTACTTTAGTTCATTTGACTTAGGGGTAGGTAATAGTCATAGATATCATTTTTGAAAAGACTCCTATTTTAACCTCATTTTGGAAAGCTTACAAAGTTTAGCTTGGAGGGGAAATTTTCATTTTAAAATAAATTTTAGCGATTTTTTGCTTTTTATATCATTTACATGCTCTAATGTATCCCTTTTCTCTCCCAGAGAACTATCCTTTATGACAAAGAATAAAAAGGAGAAAGCAGTTTGGAAAAATTTATTGATCTATCAAAAAACCTTAATGTATTATGCATTCCAACACTCATAATATCCTACTTCTTCAGAAAATGTGGAGAAGAGGAATTTTCTTAGGTAAATAATTAAAAATCACTTTTATATGCTAAGAGCCACAACTCTTAGTCCCTTTTCTCAACCACTCTAATCATAAATATGGTTTTAGCACAGACTTCAGAGCTCATTTAATCATAAAATCAGAATAAAAATCTAAACCATAGATTTGGAGAGGATAAAAACCTTTAAGGTCATTTAGTCCAACTCCCTCATTGTATAGTTTAGGAAAATGAGGCATAATGATGTTGAATTGCATGTCCATCTATCACTTAACAGACTGGTTGACATACAGTAGCTATTAAATAAATGCTTATTATATTACTATCTAGCATAATATAGCTATATAGTAAATTTAAGAAATAAAAAGGAAGAAAGGGAAGGAGGCAGAGAAGGAGAGAAGAAGAAAAGGAGAGAGGAAGTTCATTTGGATCCCTAGTAGAGCAGCTCTACTCACAGAAGTTGTTTGTCCTTTGTTCTAAAAAAGGACCATGACACATCATGAAAGATTAAATTGGATTTCAGTGAGGGAGGGATGTGCAAGGTCCCTTGTCTCACTTTCCCCTCCAAAGCTATCTGGATCCAATGGCCAGATATAGCTCAGGACAACCGAAGATGGTCCTCAATATAATGGGAGACCTTGTCCTTTTTTAACTTAGATGTGATTAAAATAGCACAGTACTATACCTTAGGAACATTAGAAATTAAATAAAATATGGAGAATATTTTTAAAATTACCTTCTCTATAACCTTCCATGATTCCTCCGAACTTAAAGCATTCTCTAAATAAATGTTTCTAGGGCACTTGTTATTCCTCCTTTGTCACTATAATATTCTATGTTGCATCATATTCATTTGTGTGTACATCACATTGTTTTATTCCCTCATGAAACTAATTACTTTTAAAATGCTAAAGGGCAAATTATGTCTCCTAAGTGTCCTTTTTCTACAAAGCAATGGTATTAGAGCAGATGACCTCAAAGTTCAGGATGAAATCTATGATCCTCCTCTCCAACAATGTCTTCTGTACACTACGCATTAAAGATAAATGTCTGTATCCTTCAGGCAGTCATCTTCACACACTTGCTATAGTGATAGTTTTTGAAGTTTAATATGATTTCAGCTAACTGTATCTTTAAAACAGTTGTTCAACTTGACAGGACTTCCTATTGCATGATAAAATTATCCCAAACAGAAGACAGGATAATTATAGCAAAGACATCTCCCACACCCCTTGGAGACTTGTAATACAGGAGAAATTAAAACCAGAATATGATGTGAAAAAAGAATTTACTAGTACAAGTTTTAATATTTTAAATTACATAACACTCTGAACATAGAAGCATCTTTAAATATACAATAACAATACTAGGTGAAATTTATATAATTTTATGATTTGCAAAACATATCATTTATTGATCAATAAATATGATTTATTGATGATTGACAATTCATCCCTAAGCAGTCATCCTTCATGTTTATAATCTTAAAAACATAGAAATATTATAGTAATAGCTAGCATTTATACAGCACTTTACAGTTTACAAAGTGATTTTATATATTAACTAAATTGATACTCATAAGGACTCTATAAAGTAGGGTCGTTTTATTCATAATCATTTTAGAGAAAAGGAACTGATACACAGGAAATGAAAAGATAGAGCTGGTAAAATGTTAATGGAATTCATCACCCTTAGGCAGCATTAGGAAGCTATGAATTAAAGGGACAATTAATAAAACAATTGATTCGGGAGATTTTCAAAAATGATTCGGTCATTCTGGAGAACAGTTTGGAATTCTGCCCAAAAAGGTTTAAAAATATGCCTACCCTTTGATTCAACAGTGTCAGTACTAAAAATATATCCTAAAAGATCATAAAAGAGGGAAACAGATCCACATAAAAAAATAAATAAATAAATAAAGTGCAGCAGTTCTTTTTGTAGTGACAAAGAATTGGAAATTGAGTACCTGCCCATTTGGGGAATAACTGAATAAGTTATGGTATATGAATGTAATAGATCTAAGAAATTTATGAGTCAGATGATTTCAGAAAAGTCTGGAAATTTAAAAATATTTTTCAAAGGATTCTACATGTTTAACCACTTTCAGTTTGTGTGCTGTCTTGGAGAGAGAAAGAGGTAAAAGGAGAAAAAAATCTTAGAAAAGTGAATGTTGAAAACTTATATATGTATTTAAAAAATAAAATACTATTGAGAAAAATCAAAAAAATGAATAAAGGAAGTTTTTTTTCAGATATGAGAAATGATATTGAACTCTGACTAGGCAGGAATTTGGATTTGACCAGTACTAAAGACCTAAACAAAAGCTGATGAATCCAATGACTAGTTCTGATTTTTCTCATGGTGAGAGCTGTAACATTTGATGCATAAGGGGAAATAGATAGCAATCACAGCAGTGAATAAATGGTAGCAGCAATGTAACAGAAATGGATCTCTAAGCCTTAAATGAAAAAAAAAAAAAAAAAAGGATAAAGTCATAGGGTAGAAAGTCCCCTAAAGTGAGACCATCAGAAGAATGTTGGAAAACTAAAAAGAAGAGATTAAATGAGAAGGGAAAGATACACCTAATATCCATTGTAAAGGAAGGATTTATATTCAAAACTAAGGACAAATAATGTTCTGATGTGAAGCAGCAAACCTAGGACAAGATCTTCACTGTTCTCATGAGCTACATAAATTGCTCAGATCACTCTGAAGGAGATCTAGGAAGCCTTAAAACTTTTACCACTTTGGCCTTAATCCTGGATGGCATTATGAATCTGGAATTAATACTGAAGAGTTCCTAGAAACTTTCTAGCAGTGCTCTGGGATAAGGGAGACCCTCCTGGGAGGATTTAAGGTTCCCCTACTGATCCTTGCTTTCTAAAACTGGGCTCCTTCAGTTAAGGTGCAATTGTCATTACCTTAAGTCCTTACTTTATATGTAAGGAAAGACTCCTGGGCCAGGAACATTGCAGTAACAAATCCCTTATTATGTTCTGTACTAAGAGTAACATGTAAAACAATGGCAATCAGTTTAATGCAAAAGTTTTAGCAAGCAATGAGGAAGAAGGGAAAGGGAAAAGAGAAAAGAGGATTCAACACATAAATCAGACAAAGTATAATGTATAATTCATGTAAGGTTGGTATTGATGTGAATACACATCAATTTAATTGGAAAAGGGTGCTCTAGAAAGTATGCTACTCATGGAGGGAATAGTATCCTTCAAAATGCTGATGTGGGAAGAGAGTTCCTATATCCTGATTTTTAGATGGATTCTTTGGAGCTAGCTAAATTGAATATCAAGAATCAGGGCAACTTAATATTTTGGGTCTGTGTTTTCAGTTATAAAAAACAAGCTGGTTGTAGAAAATATTATTTATTGGTCACAATAAATTGGTCTGTATGCTTAACTGTTGAAAATTACTGTTGTCAGTATTGTTCCATAAATGTGTCCTATCATCTTACAGCAAGAGATAGTTTCAAGATGATCAGGCTTAATCTTATGATAATAGTTTCCCTGCATTGATTCTATCATGATTTCTTCAAAATCCTTAGATCCCAATATTATATCCAATATTATAATACTTGGGGAAAATAGCAACAGGAAGTTTTATTTTGTTTTTTTAATGTAATATTTTCTAGGTTTTATGCTATGTTGTCTTGGAGTACTTTCAAGAAAACTAAATAGTCCTAGAAAAAACTAGAGAATTTTCAAATCCACAGGGCTCCGCTGGGAAGGGACAAACACATGTTATTGTTTATGGTTGTAGTTTGTCCTTCATTTTTGAAAAGGAACATGACATGGAAACAAATTGGATTTAAGTAAGGACAGAGAATGAAAACCCTAAGGGTCTTCCCTTCCCAGTTTGATTCTTTAACTAATAAAAGAGGCCCTTCTCTGTCTCATAATCATTGACTCAATGTCAAACTGAGACCTGTTAAAGACCTTAGTTTAAAAATGCTGAGGTGCCCCATTTTATCCAGGGCATGTCCTGATCTATATCTTGCCACTGGACCCAGATGGCTCTGGAGGAGAAAGTGAGGTTAGTGACTTTACATAGCTCTTGGTCACTTAAATCCAATTCACTTGTAGGTCATGGCATTGCCTTCCTGAAACCACAGTCCTCTTCCAGAACAAAAGGCAAACAGCAACAATGTCTAATTTTCCCCACATTTGCAGGAAGAAAATCTCAAGGTTGAATGCAGGTCATTTTTGTGATTCACTGATCATCTGATTAATATGCCATTTAAAGCAATATTTTAGATGTTGAAGAAGGGTTTATTTACTGAAAAATTAAAATAAATTTCTCTAAAGTAATTTCAACAATTTATCTTGACCTTTTATTTGGATTTTGAATATTTATCTTAGTGCTCTTTACATAGTAGGCCCTTAAGTGTTTAATCAATTTGAAGAATTTATAAGTGGAATAAGTAATATTTACAGAACAAGTATATCAAATGGATCTGATAAACCAGTCTCATGGATCTTTAAGTAATTTGCTGAGGATCTCATATTAGTTTTGTATTTTTCATTACACATTCAAAGACTTTTCCAGACACTGATTTTGGCAGCAATTTCCATGAATTTAAAAGCTTAAATTTTGTGGAAAAGCAATATTAAATGAAAAATTCTTTGAAGTTGGGTGAATACAATACTCATTAAAAAGGATCATTTCTGTTTAGAATGGATATGAATATTAGCTTAAGGTTCCAGTATATCTATTTGTACAAATGTAATACAACTTCTTTAGTTGTTGAAAAGATGTAGGTCAAATTCAAAGTTACTGCATTTAAATATTTTCATTGAAATATAACGTGATTTTCTTCTAGACCTAGTACAGAGGTCTCCTAAATCCTATCTCTGCATGGAAAGTTAGAGCTAAGAATTCTAAATGAAGAGTAATGACAATCACTGTAAGATGAACAGGACTCCCCACACACACACACTTCTTTGAATTTAAGCATTCATGGCACTGTATCTCCTAATTTTGTTATCTTCCATTATGATGTCTCTCCTCAAGGGGTCCTCAACAGTTTATACCACCACATGGGAATCTCTCTCTCTCTTTCTCTCTCTCTCTCTCTCTCTCTCTCTCTCTCTCTCTTTCCTTTTCTCTCTGTTTCTCTCTCTCTCTGGTTCTTTGTCTCTCTGTTTCTTTTTCTCTCTCTCCTTCTCTCTCTTTCTTTTTTTCTCTGTTTCTCTATCTCTTTCTTTTTCTCTCTCCCTCTGGTTCTGTCTCTCTCTGTCTCTCTGTTTCTCTTTCTCTTTCTCTCTCTCTTTCTCTTTTTTCTCTTTGTTTCTCTCTCTGATTTTGTTTCTCTGTCTCTCTGTGTTTCTCTTTCTCTCTCTCCTTCTCTCTCTTTTTCTCTCTGTTTCTCTCTCTTTCTTTTTTTCTCTCTCTCTGGTTCTGTCTCTCTCTCTTTTTCTGTCTCTCTGTTTCTCTTTCTCTCTCTCTCTCTTTTTCTCTGTTTCTCTCTCTCTTTTTTTCTCTCTCTCTCTGGTTCTGTCTCTGTCTCTCTGTTTCTGTTTCTCTCTCTCTCTCTCTCTCTCTCTCTCTCTCGCGCTGTTTCTCTCTCTCTCTATACACATACACACACACTTATATACACATATGTATCCATGCAATGTATACACAAACACAATATATATATAAACACATATATGAGATCTATTTAGATACAGAGATAGAGATAGACTTATTTCTATATCTATAGATTTCTGTCCCTCTCTCTTTGTCTCTGTCTCTCTGTGTCTTTGTGTCTCTTTTTTTATCTCTCTCATAATTGTATCAACCCTCTCCCAGCCAAATTCTATAAGGAGCAACTTTTGCCTTTGACCATTTTGAGTGTATTTATGGTTGAAATGTCCTTCAGGTCCTCTTATTTAAAGCTCTGTTTTTCCCCTTCCCCTCAAACTCATTTTAATTCAAGTGAGAGAATTACAACTTATGACTTTGAAGTTGCTGGAGTATGAATGTCCCAGGTAAGTCTCTCAAATAAGCTAGGAAAAAAAATTAAAATTCTCCCCTTAGCTAAAACAAAGACTTAGATAATGATATTGAATTAACTTCAGACTCTGATAGTAAGGAAATACTCACTTAGGAGGATTTTATCACTTCCTACTCTGGGGTACCAAACTGGAAACAATAGTTCTAACTATCCTTCAGAGACCAGGCAGATTACTTTCTGGTGAAAGTCTTACTTATTTCCTTCTGAGTTCACAGCTTGATCACTGACAACTATCTACCAATCTATCATGTATTTACCTTTAGCTACAGTGACCATGTAATTCAACTAACTTCTACTTGCAGTTAAAAAAAAAAAAAACTACCAATTCTTACATGTTCACTCTTACATTTTTCAAGATCCATTCAGTCAACATGAATTCTGGCCTGCCTCACTCCCTAACACCTCACAGTATATTACAAGATCTAAAAATCAGGCAAAATTCAACAGAAAATATAGTATTTTTAGGATCTCCATTTCAATGGAATCAGTAGGGCAGAAAGAACTTTTGTTATGTATTAGGTCATCATAATACTATAAGGCACAATCACTAATTATAGAATGATATAGATGGATTCCAAAGAGATAAACTAATCTATGGGTTCTTAAGCAGAGGGTCTATAAATATTAGAAGTATGAACAGATTTCAGGGAACCCTGGAGATGGGAATGGAAAATAGTGAATTTTCACTAATTTTTAGTTGAAATTTAGGGTTTGTAAAATTATTTAAAATCATCGTTCCAAACTTCTCATAAGCCTCATCTCTCTGCCAAGAGGGACACAATGCTCAAAAAAAAGTTAAAATGGTAGGTTAATTTTTAAGGGTAGAGAGACTTGGGCATCTTAAAAGGTAAGAATGATTGAATTATGTGGAAAAAGATTGAAATTATGAGAGCAAGGGGGATGATTAAGGGAAGGATCTACTCAATTTATTTGGAGGCTAGCCTATTATGAGATTTAAAGAAGGGCATAGGCATATGCTTTTTGTTAGCAATGAATTATTAGCACTGTTTTCAAGATGAAGGAAAATAGTAGAGTGTGCATGACAATATCAACAGGTTTCACATAGAGAGAAGACCAAAATAAAGGAATCTCATTATGAGTGATCTCACTAAATTCCCAACCTGTTCATTTTACTGCTGAGTGTGATAAACAAAAGATATTGACTAAAGTCACATGTCTATTTCAGCAGTAGAGTTGGGATTGTAAAATAGGTCTTTTTATTCAAAGTCTTGGTCATGGTAAAGATCAATATTGAAGTCCCATGCCTGTTAAGAGCAGAAATGGGATTTTAATATATCATATCGGTAAAGAAATTACAGCAGTTAATTGTAATAATACAATATAAGCAGACAGGATTTGTAGCAAGAATGCAGGGCTGGTTCAACATTAAGAAAACTATTTTCATAATTGACCATATCAGAAAAAATACAAAACAAAATAGATATCATATGATTATCTCAATAGATGCAGAAAAAGCTTTTGGCAAAATATAGGATCCATTCCTATTAAAATCATTAGAGAACATAGAATAAATGTGGTTTTCTTAACACGATAAGCAATAGCTAAGTTAAAAACTAGCAGCAAGCATTATTTTTAATGAGGAAAAGGTAATAGTTTTCTCAATAAGATCAGGGATGAAGAAGGAATGCCCATTACTATCACTATTATTCAATACAGTATTAGAAATGCTAGCTTTAGCAATGCAAAGAAAAACAAATGGAAGGAATTCGACTAGGTATTGAGGAAAGAAACTATCACTTTTTGCAGATGATATGATGATATACTTAAAGTATCATGAAAAATCAACTAAAAAGGTATTTGAAACAATTAAAAACTTAAACAAAGTTGCAATATATAAAATAAAGCCACATAAATCATCAACATTTCTATATACTACTAACACAGCTCAGCAGCAAGAGATAGAGAAATTCCATTTAAAATAATTTTAAAACAATGATAAACATTTGGAGTTAATTTGTCAAGGAAAATTGAGGACCTATATGTACACAAATACAAAACAGTTTTCACATAGATAAATTCAGACCTAAATAAAAAAAGGAAAAAAAAAATCAATTGTTTATTGTCCATTACCCAATCTAATTTCTATTATGGGGTCTACTGAGATTAAGTAAGTAGCCTAAAATAAATAAGTTGCTTTCTATTCTAAACAGGATTTGGTTCTTTTGATTCCAAATTGACTTGTGCTCTGAAGGGAAGTGTTTTACACCACTTCTTAAAGCAATCAGAACATTATGAGATTTTTTTTAATTTTTATTTTTTAATATTTTACTTTTTCACAAATTACATGTAAAAACAATTTTAACATTTAATTTTTTTTCAATTTTCTGTTCTATCCCTTCATCCTATCTCCCCACTTAAGAAGGTTGAAAATGTATTTCAACATTAGTTATGTTGTAAAACAGAAAGCACAGAAAAAAATACAAAAAATAAAGAAATTTAAATCATATTTTTATTTGCTTTTAGACTCCAGATCTTTCTCTAAAGATGAATATTATTTTTCATTGTTAAGTACTTCAGAATATGTATATATGTATACATACATATATATTTATATACATACAAACATATATGTATATGTGTATGTATGTATTTCCTTTTTCTTTTTTTTTTCTTTTTTTGATGTATAAGGTTAGTAGTAGTATTGCAAAAATACAAAAATACAATTAAATAAATTGTTCATTAAGTGGGTTTCATGTAGTATTGCTGAGTAAAAGGGTATACATAATTTTATAGCATTTTTAGCATAGTTCTAAGTTGCTGTATATAATGGTTGAAGCAGTGCAATACTGTTTAACAATAGAGCATTAATTTCTCAATCTTTCCAAATTGTCTCCAACATGTCATTTTTCTTTTCTGTCATATTAGTCAACTTGATATGTGTGAGATGGTACCTCACAGTTGTTTTAGTTTACATTTCTCTAATCAGTAATAATCTAAAGATTTTTTTTCCATATGAGTAGATTTAGTTTTGATGACTTTGCCTAGAAATTTCTATTCATTTCCTTTGACCATTTATCAATTGTACAATGGCTTTTATTTTTACAAATTTTACTTAGTCCTCTACATATTTGAAAAATGTGACTCTTACCAGATAAACTGGCTACAATTTTTTTTCACAGTTATGATTACTAATTATGTATTTTCCTTCATCATATTTCCCCACTATCCATCATGCTCTCTACTCTCCTTTCATTGCCTATTCTCAAAAGATTTTTGCCACTGATTGCCACTGACCCAAATTTTCCCTCCTTTCTATTAGTCTCCTTCCCTTCTATTTTCTCTACTTCTCCTTCTCTGTAGTGTATCCTAGATTTATAAACCCAGCTGAGTGTATGGTGTATGGTGCTCACTCTTTGAGGCAGTTATGAAAATAAGGCTCTCACATTCTCCCTAAATCCTTACATTTCTTTCCACTATAAATGTTCTTTTGTACCAGATGTAGGAAAACTGGGACTCTTAATACACTATTGGTGGAATTGTGAAGTGAACCAACCATTCTGGAGAACAATTTGGAACTATGCCTAAAGAGTTATCAAACTGTGCATACCTTTTGATTCAACAATGTTTCTACTGGGCTTATATCCCAAAGAGATCTTAAAGAAGGGAAAAGGACCCACATGTGCAAAAATGTTTGTGGCAAGAAACTGGAAACTGAGTGAATGCCCATCAGTTGGAGAATGGCTGAATAACTTATAGTACATGAATGCTATGGAATAGTACTGTTCTTTAAGAAACGATCAAGAAGATGATTTCAGAGAAGCCTGGAGATACTTACATGAACTGATGCTAAGTGAAATGAGCTGAATCAAGAGATCATTGTACACAGCAACAAGATTGTATGATGATCAATTCTGATAGATGTGACTCTTCAACAAGGAGATGGTTCAGACCAGTTCCAATGATCTTGTAATGAAGAGAGTCTTCTACACCCAGAGACAAGTCTTTGGCAACTGAGTGTAGATCACAACATAGCATTTTCACACTTTTTGTTGTTTTTGTTGTTGTTTGCTTGAATTTTATTTTCTTTCTCATTTTTCCCTGTTCGATTTGATTTCTCTTGTTCAATAAGATGATTGTATAAATATGTATGCATATATTGGATTTAGCATATTTCCACCATGTTTAACAGATATTGGATTACTTAGCATCTAGTGGAGGGAATGAAAGGGAAAATTAGAACAGAAGGTTTTGCAAGAGTTAATCCTGAAAAAATTATCCATGCATATGTTTTGAAAATAAAAAGCTTTAATAAAAATTTAATTAATTAATAAATAATTAATAAAGGAAAAGCACTAAAATTAAGAGATACTTGGGAAGACTTCCCATAAAAGGAGGGATTTTGGCTATGTGTTGAGGTAAGCCAGAAAATCCAAGAGATTGATATGAAGAAGGAGACTACGCCAAAATGGGGGACAACACATGAAAATATCTAGAATTGATAAATAGTTTGTCTTATTTAAAGAACAGTAAGATTCAAGTTTTTTTTGAAAAAGGATGTGTTTGGGGTTTAAGATGTAAAAAGCTGGAAAGGATAATAGAGATTAACTTGCTCAAAACTGCTTTTTAGGAAAATCACTTTGGTCACTTGAATAGAGGATGGAGTAGAATGGAGACTCATGGCAGTCTGATTGATCAGCAGAGTGTCAAGAATAATTTAGGTATAAGAAGATCAGGATCTATATATACCAAAGTGGCAACAGTATAAGACAAGAGATGAGGAAGGGGGTTGCAAAGCTGAAATTAACAGGCTTGGAAAGAATTTTAATGAGATATGAAGTGAGGAATATGAGTGAAAAGTGGATATGAAAGTATGGCAGATAGCTGAAGTTCACTGGATATAAAAAGAGATCTATAGGAATTATAGTATTTAGAAAGTATGAGATCATAATCTACTTACTAGCACGTTTCTTATTCCTGTTTCCTCATTGTTCCAGAATGGGGAAATTTCTCAGTTTAAATATCAAGCTTTTTCTTCAAAAGTCACACCTCGGGTTGCCTTTAAAGATGTGTAAAAAAGAGGTAACTTTAAGCAAACCCCACCCCAAACTTCTACAGCCAGTTTAAATGGTTTTCCTTTTTATTATTTCTATAACAGGACTGATAAATTAAATTTCTTTTAAAGAGATTTGAGTCCCATCAAGAGTGAATTTATTAAGTTGTTCAGCATTTCCCTAAGAGTATCTCTACTGATGTTCCAATAATTAGTCTCCCATCATAACTTCCTAGTCTTTCCAGTCTTTCTAGCAGTCTTGCAATCTATTTACTTTTGTCTTTTTGTTCTAGTGTCTTGTAATCCATTCCAGCACAATAACATTTCTGTTTTTCTCTCTCTTAATCTTACCCCAAATGCTCTCTCATGTTTCCTTGAAAGATTCTTGCATTTTTATGTATATGTCACAGCACTTAGCATAATGGTAATGTGCTAAATATAATAATTGATAAATTAATTGATACAGTTTTTAATTTAAAATATTACATTACTCCCCCTCTCATCTCTCCTGTTCATGATGAATAAACTATGCTCATTTGGAGCTAAATTCCAGGTTCATCTCAATGATACATATGATATCAAATTTATTTGTATTAGGAGCCTTACTTTGCTGTGGTTATTAATCATACTTTGAGAATTTCTGTACACATCTGATACTATATATTTTATTGGTGGCACCTTTCTTGGTTTTTTCTCCTGTGAATTATCAGGAATCTATGCTATTATTTTTCTTCTTATGTCATACTGACTTTCTGTGATGTATAGTCTTGCTATTTGTAAGTAATTTCATCCCTTCCCCACCCTTTTCGATTTAAAAATTTCTTGTTTATATTTGCAGGACTAAAGACAAATGTATATTTTTTCAGTTTGCATTAAGCCAAGTGATGATATCTAAATCCTTCTCTCAGACACATTCTCTTAATGTTCATTCTTTGGTGCTCATTCTTTCAAAAGTTCCTGCCTTCAACTGGAAGTAATGATATATAAACATCACCTCTGTATCTAAAGTCTTCATCTTAATTTTCTTGTCCATGACTCCACAATCCCTAGAAATTCTCTCTCAGTTTTTTTTCTAACAGTATCATATGTCTCCATGCAATCCATCTTCTCCTTATCTGTACCAAAATAGAGAACTCATTTTGCTATGACTCATTTATTACAAATCTTCCATATTGAAGACTAAAATAGGTGGCAATGGGACATAGCATGAGAATAGCTAATGATATGAGATGTTGTGAAAAGTATATGTGTGTGTGTGTGTGTATACATATATATGTGTGTGTGTATTTGCTGTTGTTCAGGCATTCAATCATTTCAGACTCTTCATGATCACATGAATCATATTATACATGGAGTTTCAGTAAAATATACTGGAATGGTTTGTCATCTTCTTCTTCAGTGAATGAAGGCAAATAGAGGTTAAGTGATTCCCCAGGTTCACACAGTTAGTAACTGTATGAGGTCACATTTGAAATCAGATCTTCTTGAACCCAAGTCCAGGACTCTGTCTACTAAAACATAAGGTGACTTTATATCTGCATATATTGATATGTGATTTTGTCTTCATTACTCAAGGGGATACTCACATAGAAAAAAAATCACACATTCAGTAGAGGAGTTGTATCATTTTCTGTTTGCTATGCCAGATGTTAATGTAGATATGTAGTTTTTTTTTGTTTTTGTTTTTGTTTTTTTTAATAATCTCTGTAACTATGAAGTTATTGTTTAGATGCAGAGGTAAAATAAATAGAATTACATTTTAAAATTCAGTAATTATGGCAATGCATAGAAATTAAGAAAATAATAAAAATATGAAGTGTTAGACAAAAGCAAGTCTGAGGATTCTCATTATTAAAGAGAATATATATTACAGTTTTTTCATTTCCTCTTTTTTCCAAAAAGGAAAATTGAATAATCTCTCTTTATTGAAGTTGCTATAATCTGGACTCTTGAGCAGATGGCTTTGAGATGGGCAGATGGATCCATATAATAGTGATGTAAATGGCACATGGATACCAATCCATACTCTAAAAAAAAATGGACACCATATTGCTCCTACAATATTGTTATATCATTAGGTAGCTGACTTACGCAGTCATATGTCTTAATAGATATAATATCTTAATAGAAAAATCATTCAATTGTCCAAGTTGAATTTTTTCTATGTGCATGAGGACATTTTTCCCCTGAGAGAAACCGTTTGATTTCTTCTTAGTTATGCAAACAGATAGGCAATAGGAAATGTTATTTCAACAATTATTTCTTCTATCCATTTTAAATCGGATTTACAACCCATTTTTTCCCAAACTCCCAAACATTCAAAAGAAAACATAAATTTATTTTTTTTTATTTAATAGCCTTTTATTTACAGGATATATGCATGGGTAACTTTATAGCATTAACAATTGCCAAACCTCTTGTTCCAATTTTTCACCTCTTACCCCCCACCCCCTCCCCTAGATGGCAGGATGACCAGTAGATGTTAAATATATTAAAATATAAATTAGATACACAATAAGTATACATGACCAAAACTTTATTTTGCTGTACAAAAAGAATCAGACTCTGAAATATTGTACAATTAGCTTGTGAAGGAAATCAAAAATGCAGGTGTGCATAAATATAGGGATTGGGAATTCAATGTAATGGTTTTTAGTCATCTCCCAGAGTTCTTTTTCTGGGCATAGCTGGTTCAGTTCATTACTGCTCCATAGAAAACATAAATTTAAAAGTTCTCTATCCCCCTTTCCTACATCTGAAATACTCTAAATCATTAACATGAGTATGGGAAAAATGAATTTTAAAAAATATTTTATATTTTATTTTCTCTTCAATTACATATAAAAAAATTTAATAGCATATTAAGTAATGAGTCCCAAACTCTCTTTCCCTCTCTTTCTTCACTCCTCCTTGAGAAAGGAAATAATTTAATATCGATTATATAGAAGCAATCATGGAAAGCATATTTCCATATTAGTCATTTAGGAAAAGAAACGAGACCACCGGGGAGGGGGGGAAACTAAGAAAAATACGAAAGTTTTGTTTTTTAAAGGTTTGCTTTGCATGAAGACTATCAGTTATTTCTCTGGAACTGGGTAGCATTTTTCCATTGTACATCTTTGGAAATGTCTTGGATAATTATATTGTTGAAGTAGGTAAGTCATTCAGTTATTCATCATACAATTTCAATTCTAAAATCTTGCAATTTTGATTTTATGAAATGCTAGACTACTACATTTGTTTATTACTCTGTATAATATATTCCATTGATTAACCATTCCATTTCTTAGTTAGCATAAGATTCTATTTCTTAGCTAGTATATTCTAGCACATTTTTTTCCATTGATTCCCTTGGTATTCTTTACCATTTTTTGTTCCAGATTAATTTTGTTATTAATCTTTTCTTATTCTATAAAATACTTTTTGGTAGTTTAATTAAATGAGAAAATTAATTTAGGTAGAATTTTCATTTTATTGTATTCTCAGCCTACTCATAAGAAATAAAATTTCAATTATTTGCATCAGATTTCATTTGTTTAAAATATGTGTTTTAATTGTGTTCACATGGTTCCTGAGTTTATCTTAACAAATAGATTTTAAAATATTTTATATTGTCCATAACTATTTTTGTTGGGGTGTGGGGGTCAATTAGATGGCCCACCTGATGGAATATGGGATATAGAGTTAAGAAGACTCATCATTCTGTATTCACATCTAGCCTCAGACTCTAACTAACTGTTAGTGCCTTGCAGCAAGTCACTTAACAGACACTAACTAACTGTTAGTGCCTTGCAGCAAGTCACTTAATGTTGTTGTGCTTAGTTTCCTCATCTATAAAATTGAGCTAGAGAAGGAAATGGCAAACCAATCAGTATCTTTGCCAAGAAAATTCCAAATGAGGTCATGAAGAGCTGGATATAACATAGATAACTGAATAATAATTTTTAAAAAGCAGTTACTATAAGTGTGATTTCTCTCTCTCTTACTGCTGGACTTTTCTGGCAATATATAGAAATGCTGATGATTAGCAAATTTGCTAAAGTATTAATTATTTCAATTTATTTTTTTCTTAATTGATTCTCTAGGATCCTCTAAGTATACCATCATATAATATGCAAAAAAGTGATAGTTTTGTTTGTTTATTGTCAGTTTAATTCCTGTATTTCTAGCACAATGTTGAATAAAAATGGTCAAATGAAAATCCTTGCTTCCCCCCTGGTCTTATTGGGAAGGCTTGTAGTTTATCCCTATTACAAATGATTTTTGATGATAGTTTTAGAGACTATTGATCAGTTTAAGGAAAAGTTAATTTATTATAAACAAACATTTAGACAAAATAAAATATGTTCTATTGAAAACTTCCTTTGATAAGTTATAATACAAAAGTCATTCTACTCTTAAAGATTTTGATTTTATAGTGTTAGCTGTGGCACCTTAAAAATTTGGAAGTGATCCAAGTGTATGGCGAAATGATTATGTGTGTCTGAGAAAATACACATTTATAGACTCATCAACAGTATGAAAGAAGAGTGACTTAAAAAAATAGATTAATAAGTATGTGGTCAGTCTTTGTAATATTGTCTTCCTGTTGGCTTTTGAGGGCTTCCTTTGGAATCAGATAATGTACAGTTGAGTTGGTCCCCATCTACTGAAAATTTCTCTATTTCAAACTACTCAATCACTTAAACATAGTATCATTAAAAAAAAAAAGTTAAGATATCAACCATTGTGATGTTAAGAAAATACATTTTCTTCAAACACTTCAAACAAAATTAGAGCCAAGAAAAACATTTTCTTTTCTCTCAAATCCACAAAGATAGACAATTGTTAGTGCAGTCCAGTCACGATCCTAAAACTTAAGTGAGATAGCCAGAAATCAGCTTTGAATGATTGCCTTGTGATTAACCCAAGTTCAAGACATTCTGAGAATTTTTGAAAATTCAACCACTGAGCCTTCCAAAGGGAGATGTCCTGATTTTTACACTTTTTGGGGAAAAAAACAAACATATTGCACATACTCTACTGTAGTATCCAATTTGGGGTGAGTCGGGCCAGTAGTTTTATACAGATAATTTTGCTCTATCTACATGAGATTTGTATGATAATAAAGGATGTTAATCTTTTGTTATATCTACCACAAGTTTGCAAGAGTCCTAGTAGATTCAGTGGGAAATAACAATTCCTTGAAATGATAGAGGGCTCTCACGATCACTTGTAAAATCAGTTCCCTTCCATAGGAATATGTTTACAAGAATTGCACATATTTACCTTATATCAGATTGCTTGCTTTCTTGGGGACGGTAGAGATAAAAGAGGGAAGGAGAAAAATTTGGAAACTAAAGTATTACAAAAATAAATGTTTAAAACCATCTATACAACATTTGGAAGAATAAAATACTATTTTAAAAAGATCAGATCCCTTCTTTCAAGATTACATGCTTTATGTTTTTATGCCCCTTCCTGAACTCCTGTTAATACTTAATATCATATGCATTATTTGTTGAGTGAAATAAAAACTGTCCATAGTCAATCATGTGGTATATTCTAAAATATATCAAAAAATACAGATTTTATGAGATAAAAGAAACCATTAAAATGAGAGCTTGTATTACTTAAAATAACAGTATCTGAAATTTAAAATGTGTTTTCATCAATTTAAACTTTGTTTTATATAACTATTGAATGAGATGCCTAGAACTTTCTGCTTCTTGCACAACTAAAAATATCACCCTCATAGTTAACATAGAGTCAGATTATGACATAAAAAGGGAAAAACCCAAGCTATATAAATTTGGAGATTACTTTCAGATATCACACACCATATTTTAACAATTTAATTTTTATTTATCTATATTTTTGGAAATATTATGCAAAGCACTAACATTTCTATACATTTATTTTTCTTTCTGATGCTTACTAGTAAGATTTGGCTTTTGACATTATGGCTGAAAATAACATAGGAGCACATACACTGCCTTGTTTTACTCCATTGGTAACTGGGAAAGCTCAAGAGTATTGTCCATTGCCCAGAATTAGGGCAAGCATGCCATATGAAATTGATGTACTATACTGATGATCTTCTCTGGGCAACCACATTTTGACATAATTTTCCATAAGCCATCATGACTGACAGTATCTAAGGTCTTGGTCAGTTCAAACAACAAATAGTGTATACAGATGTCTTTTCTGCTTCTGGCATTTCTCCAAGACACTGGTCAGGCAGCCAGCAACATACCAACTGTTTCTTGTTCCTTCCTGAAACCATACTGGCTATTGAGTAGATGACCTTTTTTCAGATGTAGGAACAGCATATTAATGAGGAATCTGGCAGGAATTTTGTCATCAATAGTGGAAGCATCCTTGAACTCTTGAGGCATAATCTCCTCTTGCCATTTAATCTGAAAAAATTCAGTCTTTTTTAGTACAAACAGTGGACCCCCTCCACCTTGTAAATCTTGGCTGCAACAGAATCAGCATCAGGTGCTTTGCCACATGAAAGATGTCTAATGACATTCAAGATTTCTTATTCACTGGAACTTTAGCTAGAGAGTGATTGATTCCTACTTGAAGTAAACAGTCAATGACTTCAGGATTGTTTGATGATGGTCTGTTGAGAACACTATGGAAGTACTCAATCCAACTTTTGCCCCATCAGCACTAAGTACTTGAGATGCGCCATAGGTCTTTAGCAACTACTGCATAAATGGTAAATTTTTCAACCTGAGAAGGATAAAAGTTAAAACTAAAATGGAGGGAACATTAGTTCATGATTTTTTTTGATTGCAGAAGATTGTGTACTCAATACAGCCTCCAAAGCTGTGATGCAACAAAACATGGATTGATTCTCTGCTGCTGCTAAATTTTGGTCTAACCAAAAGAAGACAGGTGCTTTATCAGTCAGCACCACACCATCCATATGTGGAACCATTAATTGCAGCAAATAGAGAAGTTTTGAATACTGTGGATAAAGTTTACTTACCTTGACAGTAGAGATTCCAGTGATCTCCATGTTGATAATGAGTTTTCCAGAGCTATCTCAGTGTTTGGGAGGCTTCAAGGGAAAGTGTGGGAGAGGAGAGATATAAGACTGGCTACCACACTGAAGATCTATAAAGCCATTATGCTGACCTCATTATTAAGTACCTGTGAAACCTGGACAGTGTACCAGAGCCATGCTAGCTAACTGGATCACTTCCATTAGCTTTGTCATAGGAAGATTCTAAAGATCATCTGACAAAATAAGTTACTACAATGAGGATTTTTTCAAACTGAATTGCCAAGTACTCCAATTCTACTTCAGAGAATTCTGTTGGATTGGCCACATTGTTTAAATACCAAATGTATGCTTGCCAAAAAGATTAACTTATGGAGAACTCACAGAAGGCAAGCACTCACAAGTTGATCAGAAAAAATAATACAATTACACTGTCAAGATCACTCTTAAGAACTTTAGAGCTGATTGTATGCTACTGTAAGATACTGGCACAGGACTACACAGTATGGCATGCCATCATCAGAGAAGATGCCATGTTCTGTGAGCAAAGCAGAAATGAATCAGCTCATAAGAAACATGAGATGCATAAAGTTAAAGAAACCACCTCAAATGTTCACAAGGGGTATTTGTGTTTGATCTGTGGCACAGTATTCTGAGCTCACATTGATCTGATCAACCACATTCCTACATAATGATATCATTTTGGAACTTTTTAAGGATGAAGGACAACAACCAAATATTATTTGGATATATATTTGACTCATTTTGAAGGCTACTTTAATTTTTTTTGTTTGCAGAAAATAAATTAAATATAATAAAAAATGAGAATGAAACAGAAATTTTAATGAAAAGAAAGTTTACAAAATAATATTTTGTGAAATTTTGTTTGCTTTTATTTCTTTGCTATTTTGAGAATAATAGGAAAAATAATAGAAGGGAAAGAGCTATTGTTTAGGGTGGATGGAATGATGATAAATTATTTGGAGTATTAAACTTTTACTTTTCATATTTCTCCACCATAGATTATACTCTTTAGAAAGGAAAGGATAAAACAAAAATGACTAAAAGGGAATTGAAAACACAGATTAGTGAAAAGGTTATTTGTGATAACGGAGCATCTCACTATCCTCAGTGAGATCATGGAAAAGGGATTTGACTACTATACAAAGAAATGAAAAAGTTTTCTGAATACATTGCTAATAAATTTTACCTTGAAAAAAAAATCAAGAATCGGAGCAATAGAGAGACTTACACGAACTGATGCTGAGTGAAACGAGCAGGGCCAGGAGATCATTATATACTTCAACAATAATACTATATAATGACCAGTTCTGATGGACCTGACCATTCTCAGAAATGAGATGAACCAAATCAGTTCCAGTGGAGCACTAATGAACTGTACCAGCTATGCCCAGCAAAAGAACTCTGGGAGATGACTAAGAACCATTACATTGAATTCCCAGTCCCTATATTTTTGCCCACCTGCATTTTTGATTTCCTTCACAGGTTAATTGTATAATATTTCAGAGTTAGATTCTTTTTGTACAGCAAAAAAACAGTTTGGTCATGTATACTTATTGTGTATCTAATTTATATTTTAATATATTTAACATCTACTGGTCATCCTGCCATCTGGGGGAGGGGTGGAGGGAAGGAGAGGAAAAATTGGAACAAGAGGTTTGTCAATTGTCAATGCTATAGAGTTACCCATACATATAACCTGTAAAATAAAAGGATATCAAAATTAAAAAAAAAAAAGAATCAGAGCAACATTGGAAAAGTATCAATTGTTCATGGCTAGGCCAAGTTACTATAATAAAAATAACAATTCTGCTTAAATTGATCTATTTGTTTAGTGCCATACCTATAAAACTGCTAGAACATTATTTAATAGATCTAGAAAAAATAATAACAAAATTCATCTGGAAAAATAAAAGGACAAGAATATCAAAGAATTAATGGAAAAAATACAAAGGACAGTGGCTTAGCAATACAAAACCTAAAACTATATTATAAAACAGCAGTAATCAAAACCATTCGGTACTGGCTAAGAAACAGAGTGGTCGGTCAGTAGAATAGATTAGTTACACATTGCATAATAATTAAGGCCTACAGTAATCTAGTATTTGATAAACCCCCAAACTCTAGCTTCTGGAATAAGAACTCACTATTTCATAAAATGCTGGAAAAACTGGAAAGTAATATGTCAGATAATTGCCATAGGAATCTCACACCCCATACCAAAATAAGGTGGGCATAAAGGATGTTAACATAAACAAATTAAGAAAACAAGGGATAATTTACCTTTAGATCTTTGGAGAAGAAAATAATTTATGACAGAATAAAGAAGAAATACAGAATATTATGAAAGACAAAATGGACAACTTTGATTACATTAAATTAAAAGGATTTTGCAGAAACAAAACCAAAAGAAACAAGATTAAAAGGGAAGTACAAAGCTGGAGGAAAATCTTTACAGCCAGTATTTCTGAGAAAAATCTCATTTCTAAAATATATAAAAAAAAACTGTGTCAAATTTATAAGAATACACGCCATCCCCCCGTTGATAAATGGTCAGAGGATATGAGCAGACAATTTTCAGATGACAAAATCAAAGCCATCTATAGTTATATGAAAAAAATACTTTAAATTACTATTGATTAGAGAAATGCAAATTACATCTCTGAGGTACCACCTGTAAGATTAGCTAAGATGACTGGAAAAGAGAATGATAAATATTGGAGAGGATATGGGAAAACTGGGACACTAATACATTGTGGATGGAGATGTGAAACAATCCAACCATTCTGGAGAGCAATTTGAAACTATGCCCAAAAGGCAATAAAACTGCACACATTCTTTGACCCAGAAGTGCCATTACTGGACCTGTATCTCAAGGAAAGCATAAAAGAGGGAAAAGGACTCTCGTGCAAAAATGTTTTTAGCAGCTCTTTTTGTGGTAACAAAGAATTGGAAAATGAGCAGATGCCCATCAATTGGGGAATGACTGAACAAGCTGTGGTATATAGAGGTAATGGAATGCAATAGCATTATTGCATTATTCCATATAGAATAATAATTCTATAAAAATGAGCAAGATTATTATAAAAAAACATGGAAAGATTTATATGAACTGATGCTGAGCAAAACAAGCAGAACCAGGAATACATTAAACACAATAACAGTAAGAATTTTCAATAATCAACTATGAAAAGATTGGTTCTTCTCTGTTATTCTGTGATCCAAAGTAATTTAAATAGATTTTGGACAGAAAAATGCTATCTATCATCCAGAAAAAGATATTTTAAGGACACTGGATGTAAATGGACACATGCTATATGCACTTCTTTCTTTCTTTTTTTTTTTAATCTCTCCTATCGTTTTTGCCTTTTGTTCTGATTTTTCTCTTCCAACATGATTCACAAAGCAATACAGACTAAAAATAAACTTACTACAGTAAAAAATAAACAAATAATAAAAAAGGAAATAAAGTTGAATCAGAGCAATATTGAGGCTTCTCTTCACTCACACTATCCGCTCCAGTCAGAACTTTATCATCTCATGCATGGATTATTGCAATAGCTTCTAATTGGTTTGTCTGCCTCAAATTTCTCTGTACTACAAACCACAGTGATTTTCCTAAATTGTAGGTATTTTCACATCATTCTGTCTATTCCATGATATCTACCAGCTTTCTATTATCACCAGGTTTAAATATAAAATCCTCTTCTCAGTACTGAAAATGTTTCACAAACTAGTATTTTCCTATCTTTTCAGTTTTCTTATATTTCTCTCCCTTCTGTGCACTATAATCCAGTAAACATTGGCCTAATTGCTATTGCCAGCAAACACATAAAATACATTTTGCTTTGTTTTCTATCACTGAGTGCCCAATGCAGTGATATTCTTAAATCCTCTTTCCTTGCCCCCTCTGATGATTCAACTCTAATACTATTTTCTGCAAGAAACATTAATTGATCCATCCCACCCTACTTCCCAGGCACACATACATACTCCTTTGCCTTCCCAATGATATTACCTTTCATATATATATATATATATATATATATATATATATATATATGTATGTATTTGTACATATATATACATTACATAGATACATACACATATTTTATCTATGTAATATATGCATACATACATGTTGATTGTATGTATCTACACATGTGTATATATGTGTGTATACATACATACATGTGTCAAATGCACCACGTTTTCTCCCTCATTAGAATGTGAACTCCAGGATTGGAATGACTTTTTTTAAAGCTTTCTTTATATCATTATTGGTCTCTGATACTTAATAAATATTTCTTAACTAACTCATTTTAAGCAACATATTTCATTCTCAGTTTAACATTATAAGGAAAAATGGACATATTAAAGTCCATACTGAGAATAGTGACCTGGATAATAAGTGAATTGAATGTTATATGATATAAGAATTAATCGAAAGAATTGGCCTGAATAATACATATCTTAACTGTTAAATTACAGCTATATTTAGATATTTAAAGGACTCTGATGTGGAATCTGTATAAGTTTTTTTTTTTTCCTTCATCCCCAAAGAGGAAAACGAGAAGATTTTAATAGAAATTGAAGAAAAGTAGTTTTCAAGTCCATATTAAAAAAATTTTAATTAAAAATCCCCACAATAACAAGGATCAGGAGTTGAACCTACTTTAAAAAATTTGGACTAGTAATCATTGATCTCAGACAAAGTCAAATTAAAGATTCAATCAAGAGGGAAATCTACATTATATCTCAGTCATATCAATATTGTTCTAGATGCATGTTTATATTTTGTAAATGTATATATGTGTCTTTGTATGCATGTAGATATATGTAAATGTGTAGGTGTGTGGGCAGGTATGAATATATATATATGGGTATGTGTGTATATTTATGTATGCATACATAAATATATCCATTTTAACTGTAACTTGCTTGGGGTAGGATAAAAGGATGAAAAAAGAACAAAATAAATGTGCAGAGCAGAGAACAAGAAAGCAAAGAAATAACGAACAGTCATGAATAAAATGTCTTTTATTATTATATATGCTTTCTCTAAATGGAAATTTATTTATTTATTTTTTTGAACAGAAGTATTCTATCAGATTTTTTTAAAAAGCCTTTTATTTACAAGATATATGCATGGGTAACTTTACAGCATTAACAATTGCCAAACCTCTTGTTCCAATTTTTCACCTCTTACCCCCCACCCCTCCCCCAGATGGCAGGATGACCAGTAGATGTTAAGTACATTAAAATATAACTTAGATACACAATAAGTATACATGACCAAAACGTTATTTTGCTGTACAAAAAGAATCAGATTCTGAAATATTGTACAATTAGCTTGTGAAGGAAATCAAAAATGCAAGTGGGCATAAATATAGGGATTGGGAATTCAATGTAATGGTTTTTAGTCATCACCCAGAGTTCTTTCTCTGGGCATAGCTGGTTCAGTTCATTACTGCTCCATTGGAAATGATTTGGTTGATCTTGTTGCTGAGGATGGCCAGGTCCATCAGAACTGGTCATCATATAGTATTGTTGTTGAAGTATATAATGATCTCCTGGTCCTGCTCATTTCACTCAGCATCAGTTCATGTAAGTCTCTCCAGGCCTTTCTGAAATCATCCTGTTGGTCATTTCTTACAGAACAGTAATTAAATGGAAAATTATTGCTACATACTTTGAATCCTCCCTAATGTTCTGCTGAGCAAATGACAATGTTTTATTTTGTTTTCCTTTTTTCTGTCTTTTTTTGCCTTTTTTTCTTATTTTATATTTCATATTAAATAACTTCAATTTTAAATTTTCTAAAATACATGAAAAACTAATAAATTATCAAACTGCAGATATTTTTAGGAGTTTGGGAAATGTTTTCAGTGGATGTTACAAAAAATGGGCTTTAGCTATAAATAACTAAATATAAATATATTATTTTAATATAAATTATATTATATAATTTATTTTAAATATAAGTATCAATATATTTTATTATATATATTTATAATATAAACTTCATACTATTTATTTCAAAACTTTGTTGTGAGGAAGGAGCTTCATGAGCATTAAAGCTTCATATATAAGTTATTATTTTGACTATAATTAAGCAATTTTTTCCATGATTGTAGAAATACTCAAATAAACTGAGCTAGACCTAAAACTAAATAGATGGTAGAGACTGATCTCCAGGGAATTATAGAGATCTGTTACCAGATAGACTTTTTTAAAGAGGGACCCTTTTTTGTTAATCCCCATATAATAAAGATGTTTCTAAGGTAAAGAATCATGAAATACAATATTTTTTGATGAATTGCAAATCATCAACAAAAAGGAGGAAAAATGGTGGATATGAGCAAAAATAAAACACATAATACCTAATCAATTTTAAAGAACAAGAGTAAAAAACATTATTAATAAAGTACATGATTGTACAAGAAAGTCAGTCAATGATGTGGTAAGAATGAGGAATCAACAATGTTCATGTGTTCCACAAATATCCTTACTATGCCATAAGAAAACAAGAAATGTTCCTGGAACATTGGGCAAACACTCATTACAATTTACAGAAAGATGTGGATATTAGTAATATACAAGGGAGAAGCACAGATAGCTTGAGGAAATATTATATTACTAGAAGAAAAATTAAGATCAATGAAATGATAAATCTATTTGAGTTTTAGTGCCACCATTTCACCTTTGAAATGCCTTTCAACAAAAAAAAAATGTAATTTCTATAAATTGTTTTTTAAAGAAATGATTAAGTTTTGCAAGTATTAATTTCTAAAAAATGAATTTTTAACTTTTGGAAAAATAGCAGCACAACTGATTTTAAACAAAATTCTGCTAAGATAATGGAATTTTCACATTTTAATCAAAATAAGAGATAATGTGTCTCATTTTTTCCCCATTTACCCACAATCAAGTTAATGTCTCCTTTGTAGTGTTCATCCTTAATTTCAGATTTAAGTCAGCACCAGCTAATTTTTGTAATGGAGAGAAGCATGGGCATGGGTATAGTTATTACACAATTAGTTGAGTTAGAGGTATCAAGAAGAAAAAGGATGCAGCTATTGTTATTGCTGTCTGTTCTTCCTTCTTCAAGAAGACCATGACATCACATAGGTGATGCCATGACATGCAAATGCTTTGGATTTAAGTAAGGGAGAGCTGTGCAAGGTCACCTGCCTCACTTTCCCCTCCATCATCATGATGACTGCTGATGGCCCTGGATGCAGTGAAAAACCTTGGCCATGGTCTTCAACAGTTTGACTGAGGCCATACGTTGATTGATTAAAGTGAGGTAGCAATCAAGGCAAAAATGGAATCTTTCACCTAATCAAAAAAAAAATCTAAATAAAATAAATAATAGGAGGGGAAAACCCTTAGATTCTCTAGTCAAAATAGAAATGACACCATATATATTTACTCTGAGGCAATGAGAATCAAAACAATGACTACTTTGGGTTTGTCTGGAGACAAATATATTGTTGGCTACTCCATGAGAGTTGCACAAATTTTGCATTAAAGTTTGGTCCTTAAGAAAGAAATCTAGCCAGTCAACTCCAAAGTGCAAGCAACAAAAATTCAGAAAATGAAATGCCTGGGATAAAGACTAAAAGAATCAATAAGTCAATGATTGCAATGCATATAATAGAGATGGAATCTTTGGTCAAATACAATAGGGATTGTCTTTCTCCACCGGGATATCAGAATAGAAAATTCAAATTCTAAATGAGTTTTACAAAGTGATGGTAGATATCTTAAGTGGTATAGAGTCAACTCTAAGGACACAGAAAGACATGGTTCATGTACTGAATGAACACATATAGCAGTTTAAAGAATGTTATAGTTCACTGAATTTTGACTACAAGATATTTGTCAAAGGATAAGATAAATAAGTACAATTATATGGATTCATTACTCAGTGAAGCACCATACCCAGGTGATGGGAACTAACTGGCTGTCAACCTTGAGAAAGATTAACCTCAATGGCAGTCTTTCAAATTTATGAATAACATCCCAGGTATAGATAGCTACTTTGTTGAATAGCAATTGATTCAACAAGTGTTTAAGTGTCTATCATATAGTAGAAATGCTAGTTTCTGGAAATGAAGAGACAATTTTATTTTAAAAGTTTGTACCATCTAAAAATCCTCTACTGAAAAGTTAGACAGAAGAGTCTCTATCAAGATGCTATGGAGAGTCACATGAAAAAATGCTCTTAATCATTCATGATTTGAGAAATGCAAATTAAAGCAACTCTGATTTACCATTTTGTATCTTTCAGATTGGCTAAGATGACAAATGAAAATGACAAACACTAGGGGAGATGTAGAAAAATTGGGAATCTTGTTCACTGTTTGTGTTTGGTGAGGTATTTAGGCTTAAGTGACTTGCACAAGATCACACAGGTGGTAAATATTAAGTGTCTGATGGCAGATTTGAATTCAGATCCTCCTGACCTATGTTCTATCTATTGCACCATCTAGAGGCCCAAGTTGTGCATTATTAGCAAATTTGTGAACTAGTCCAACCATGCTGGAGAACTATGTTAGAGAAAGAGACAGCCAGAGAGAGAGAGACAGAGACAGAGACAGAGAAAGAGAGAGATGAGAGAGAGACAAGAGAGAGAGAGAGAGATGAGAGAGAGCAGCTTCTTTTGTTGTGGCAAAGAAATTGAAATTAAAGGGATGCCCATCACTTGGGGTATGACCATTCAAGCTGTGACATATGATTGTGATAGAATATAATTGTTCATTATGAAATAATGACTTAAATGGTCTTAGAAAAAAGGAAGTGAAGTGAGCAAAACCCAGAAACTGTTACGTACAGTAACAATAGTATTATAAAAATGCTCTACTATGAAAGACAACTACTCGCAACAAGATAGTGATGATCCAAAACAAATCGAAAGGACCCATAATGAAAAATGCTATCCACCTCCAGAGGGAACATAGATAAACTCTGACTAAAGATTAAAGTACATTTAAATTTTACCTTATTATTCTGTTTTTTTTTTTCAACAAGGCTAAGATGGTAATATACTTTGAATGATCTCACATGCATAATTGATAACAAATTACTTTAATAAGAGACTAATAATGAAGATAATAATTCAAAATATATTTTTCAAAAAATGATTTTTACAGGTAATTGGAAAATATTTATTGGATTTTTTTAAACTAAAAAGAAAGTTAAGAAAGAAATAAAACTTAAAACAAAAACTGCAAAATTGTATTAGGAGAGCAAATTCAGTAACTGCCATTAGAGAACTTTTCCTTTTAACACAATGCCTATTCATGTAAGAGATATTTCCCTAGCAAAGGCTGAGATTTTTGTAAATATTGTGAATATAGATAGGGACCCATGGCATATGCAATGACTTGAGTAATCCCCCAAAAAGATGATAGTCCACGGGGAGGTACTTATAATTAGCATCAATAAATATCTCCAAAAGCTGAGAAAATGGGTCCCATAAAAGATGCATTTTACTGCAGGTGCTATTATAAGGACAAAATGAATGATCTCTGAACAAAAGCAATCCATGAACAAAAGGTGTAGTTAAATATATATATATATATATATATATATATATATGTATATAATAGTTAAAAACTTAATGTGAGATAATATCATGGCATGTAAAAGCTTAAATTCAATTTAAAATAAAAGTAAAACAAATATATAAGACTGAGGTAGAGGTAGAGCCAAGATGGAAAATGAAAACCAGGTAGTTACTTAAACTCTTTCCAATTTCCCTTAGAAACAAATTAAATAAATCCTCTTAAATAATTCTGGAGTAACAAAATTCATAAAAATATATAGTAAAGCAATTTTCTATCTGAAGGTAACTTCCTAGAATTTACAGAAAAATCTGGCTCACTTTGGTAAAAAGGGAGTGAAGGCCATCACAGATGACATATGGACAAATAAAGGGGAGGCTAGTGGCCAGAGCACGGGTCAGCAACAGACTTCCCAGGCAAGAGAGTTGTATAAATATGTTTATCATATTGGATTTGATATATATTTTAACATATATAAAATATATGGAATTGCTTGCCATCTAGGGGAAAGGGTCAGGGAAGGAGGGGAAAATTGGAAACACAAGGCTATGCAAGGATCCAGGTTGAAAAATTATCTGTGCATATATTTTGAAAATAAAAATCTTCAAAAATAAATAAATTTTAAAAAGCAAAAAGCAAAAAAAAAATGAAAAGATTAAAAAAAAAAAAAGAAAATGAGTCAACCAGGATAATGATGCACAAAAATTGACTGAAGAAAAAAACTTCTTCAAAATAGAATTGGCCAACTAGAAAAGGAGATTGAAAAGCTAATTGAAGAAAATATTTTTTTAAAAAATTAAAATTGGGCAAGTTGGAATCCAATGACTCTATCGACCCAAGAATCAATCAAACAAAACTGGAAGAATAAATAAAAATAGAAGAAAATATAAACTACATTATGAGAAAACAATTGATCTGTCAAATAGATCAGGAGAGATAATTTATGTGTTATTGGACTACCTGCTAGCCAGGATCAAAAAAGACACCAGATGACATCTTGTAAGAAAATATCAATGAAAACTTCCCTTATATACTAGAAAAAGGAGTTTAAATTATGATTAAAAGAATCCACCAATCATTTCATAAAAGAGATCCCAAAATGAAAAGGCCAAGGAGTGTCAAATTCCAAAACTATCAGGTCAAGGAGAAAGAATTGCAAATAAGGTTATAAGGAAATAATTCAAACATCAAGAAGCATCTTCTGCATTAAAAGATCAGAGAGTTTTGAATATGATATTCCAGAAGACAAAAGAGATTGTATTACACAACTATTCTGCAAAACTGAGCATGAACTTCCAGGGTAAAATATGGATATTTGATGAAATTAAATATTAAAAATTTTAAAAATGAAATAGGAGACTTCAAACTTTCCTATAAAAGGACCAGAGCTGAACAGAAAATATGATCTTCAAATTTAAGTCTCAAGAAAAGCATAAAAAGATAAGCAGGAAAAAATCCATGGTATTAATAATGTTAAACTGTTTATATCCCTATATGGGAAGATGGCATTTGTAACTCTTAAGAACTTTATCCCCATTTGGACATTCAGAAGGAGGTGGTGGTTATAAGTCAGAGGACTGGGTATAAACTAACTTTGATGTGATGATAAAAAAACAATTAAGGACTAAAAAATATATTGAATTTGAAGAAGAGAAAAGAGAGAGACAGAAATTAAGTTAACATGAAAAAATATGAGAGACCTATTAGAGAAGAGGGAAAGATGAGAGGTGAATCTTATTATAAAAACATTAAAGAGATTAGGAAAATGAAAGTTACTTTAAAATGATAAGTAATATCTATCTAAAACATAATCTAGAAGCATTCCTACTAAATCAGAGGTGAACCAAGGATGTCTATTATTATTGTGATTATTCAATATTTTTTCTAGAAATATTAGCTTTAGCAATAAGTGTAGAAATAGAAATTGAAAAAAATTGAAATAGGGAATGAGTAAAGAAAACTATTACTCATCATATGATTGGATACTTATAGAATCCTAGATTGTAATATTCTTCTCTAAAATATAATATTTTCTGGGAGCAAGTTTCTTGGGGAGCTTCTGGAGGCAGCCTTCATTTCAGTTCAATAATCACCCCAAATGCAGCCAGCAGTTATAGTACAAATCCTTTATTGTCTCTTTCCAAGTCTTGTCTCCTTCCTTGGGCCTGGTTAACTTTTGTAGAGGCCTATCTCTCTCCTTGGTTCCGTGAGCTCCTGATGCTAGTCTTTTATCTCTGCCAGCTTCAGCCTCCTGCCAGCACAAAGATGGAAGATGGAATGAATCTGTCTCCTCCTCTCAGAGCCTCTAGTGGGCTTGTGTATCTAACCTTGAGTCTTCTTGCTTATATGCTGTACACTGAGTAAACATCAATCATTATATCACTAGGAAACCATTATTCATTGTAGGATTAAATCAATGCTAAACTAGATTTAACCATTATCTCCTCAGTTCCACTTAGTACCTTGTTTCAAGTTCTGGCCCATAACATCTCCTTGTAGGATCAGATCAATCATACTGAACCATGCTAAATTAGATAATTATTGTATCTATTCCACTGATTTAGTCTCTTGTAAGAATCGTAACACTAGATAATCAACTAAAAATACTTGAATAATTAACAGCTTTAGCAAAGCAGTAGGTTATGAAATAAACTCACATAAATAATTGGTATTTTTATATATTACTAACAAAATCCAGAAACTAGAGGTAGAAAGAAAAATTTCATTTAAAACAACTGTAGACAACATAAAATATCAGGGGGTCAGTCTGCTAAAAACAAACCTACAAACTATTTGAGAACAATTATAAAACAATTTTCACATAAATAAAGTAAGATGTAAACAATCAGGAAAATATTAATTGGTCTATCAATATTATAAAATGACAATCCAACCCAAAATTAATTTACTTATTCAGTTAGACACCAAACTACCAAATATTATTTTATAGAAGTAGAAAAATAATACAATTCATCTTGAAGAACAAAAGTTCAAGAATATAATAGGAAATAATGAAAAAAAGCAAGAGGAAGTTGCCCTAGCAATAACAAATATAAAATTATATTATTAAGCCATAATCATCAAAATCATCTAGTACAGGGTAAGAAATAGATTATGAGAAATATATTAGGTACTCAGAATATAGTGGTAAGTTATTATAAAAATCTATAGCTTGATAAACAGAAAGCCTCCAACTTCTAGCATAGGAACTCTCTATTTGAAATAAACTGCTTGGAAAACTGAAAGAGTGTATGGCAAAAATTGAGCATAGAGCAATGTCTCATGTTATACCAAGATAAGATGAAAAGGATAAGTAATTTTATATAAAAGGTGATATAGTAAGAAAGTTAGGAGAACAAGGAATAATTTACCTGTCTGATCTATGAAGAAATGAAGAATTTATGACCAAATAAGAGAGAGAAAACATTATGAAATTCAAAATAAATAATTCTGATTACAATATTTTTAATAACTGCACAAATAATAACAACACAACAAAGTTTAGAAGGAAAACAAAACATTGGGGAAAAATTTTACAACTAGTTATTTTTTTCCCTCATTCACATATATAAAAAGAAATGAGTCAAATTCATCAGAATGTAGGTCATTCCTCAATTGATAAATGGTACATTTTCCTCAAGTCCTCAAATGAAAAATTGATAAAAAATTAAAGTTGTCCATACTCATATAAAAAAATTTATAAATTACTATTGATTAAAGAATACAAATTAAAATAGCTCTGTGTTACCAACTCATACCTAAAAGATATATTAATATAACAGAAAACGAAAATGATAAATGTGGGAGAGGATATGGAAAAATTGAACCACTGATACATAGGTGGTGGAATTGTGAATTTATCCAACCATTCTTGAGAGCAATTTGGAACTTATGCTCAAATGACAACTAAACTTTGCATACCCTTTGATGCAGCAATATCACTGCTAGTTCTATATCCCCCAAAAAATCACAAAAAGGGGAAAATGCCTAACAAGTATAAAAAATATTTAGAGCAGCACATTATTTATTTTGTGGCAAAGAATTAGAAATTACAGGAATTCCTATCAATTGGGAAATGGCTTAACAATTTGTGATGTAATAATGTAAAGGAATACTACTGGCATAAGAAATAACACACTGAGAAATGAATGTGGACTACTTGAATTTTTGTTTTTCTTCCCAGGTTATTTTTACCTTCTGAATCCAATTTTTCTTGTATAACAAGAGAACTGTACAGATCTGCACACATATATTGTATCTAGGATATACTTTAACATGCTTAACATGTATAAGACTGTCTACCATCTAGGAGAAGGAGTAGAGGGAAGGAAGGGAAAAATCAGAATATAAGTGAGTGTAAGGGACAATGTAAAAATTACCATGCAAATGTTCTGTCACTAAAAAACTATAATAAAAAAAAAAGAAAGAAATAACAGAGAGATAGATTTTAGAAAAAAAAACTTGGAAAGAATTATATGAACTTTCATCAAATGAAGTGAGCAGAACAAAGAGAACATTTTACATAGTAACAGTAGCATTGTGCAATGATCAATGATCCAACACAATTCCAAGAGGCTCCTGATGGAAAATGCTGTCCAGACAAAGAACTATGGAATCTAATGCACATAGGAACATACTATTTTTAATTTTTGTTGGTTTCTTTCTTGTGAGCTTTTCTCTTCTGTTCTTTTTCTTTTGCAACATCATTAATATGAAAATATGTATATGTAATTATTAAATATATATATATATTAAAGTGATCAAGATTGTATAATGTAAGTTTAGATCCCAAGAAAAAGGACATGTAGTTCCTTTGTACTGTGGCTTTGTTAGATGACATCTGTAGTATTTTCCCTTTCTGGTTTTCATGTTTTCATATAATTATTGACAAACTCTAGAATAAGCTTAATGTCAGAATTTTGCTAGTTCAAGTTTGATTTCAGAAGAAAATAAGAGGCTCACAAATAATCATATATATAAATAAAGTGATTTACTTAGCCCTGAAATAGTCTGGCATTTGACTGTTATTGTTGCAGCCTTTCCCAATCTCCCAAAAGGTGTCTGATAAATGTGGCAGAGTGTAATGACTCAGTTTTCTGGAATCCACCAAAATGAAAAAGTAGTTTATGGGCAGGGCTTGCCTGCTTCCAAGTACTCAAGAATCCATGTCATCCCAGACCACATCACAAGGAAATCACAAAAAGACAAGCAAATTTGAAGTTTTTGGCTCACCTCTTGGCCATTGAAATCTTGTTTTGTTTTTGTTTTTGTTTTTTTTGCCTATTAGTGAGAACATGTATACACACACAAACACACACACACACACACACACACACAGAGAGAGAGAGAGAGAGAGAAAGAGAGAGAGAGAGAGAGAGAAAGAGAGAGAGAGAGAGAGAGAGAGAGAGAGAGAGAGAGAGAGAGTTGGAAAGGATTTTGTAAGAAGAAATGATCCAAAGTCTATGAGCTACAAAAATAGGTTATATATTTCTGAACCTCTCAAGAATCTTGTATCACTTACTTAAGGAAATTATAGAAGGCTTTGAGTTTGTTTGATTTTAAAGTAAAATACTTCTAGAATAATCTAAGAATTAAAATGAGAATACATTTTTAATAAATTCTTAAAATTGTTCCACATTCTGAATTTTACTTGCACAGAGTATATAGGCTGTCTTACCTGAAATCCTCCCCCTTCTCATCTCCATTTTTTTTGGAATGACTTGCTCCATTCCAGGTTCATTTAAGAGTAACCTCCAAGATCATTATATACCTCAACAACGATACTGTATGAAGATGTATTCTGATGGAAGTGGATTTCTTTGACAAAGAGACCTAACTCAGTTTCAGTTGATCAATGATGAACAGAAGCAGCTACACCCAAAGAAAGATCCCTGTGAAATGAATGTAAACTGTTTGCAATTTTGGTTTTCTTCCCAGGTTATTTTTACCTTCTGAATCCAATTCTCCCTGTGCAACAAGAGAACTGTTTGGTTCTGCACACATATATTGTATCTAGGATATACTGCGACATATTTAATATATATAGGACTGCTTGCCATCTAGGGGAGGGGGTGGAGGGAGAGAGGGGAAAAATCGGAACAGAAGTGAGTGCAAAGGATAATGTTGTAAAAAATTACCCTGGCATGGGTTCTGTCAATAAAAAAGTTATTATAATAAATAAAAAAAAGAGTAATCTCCAATATGCAGCCTTTCCTGATTTTTCCAAAAATTCCCCACTATAAATTTTTTTTACAAAGTCACTTACATATATACAAAGTATTTTTCTTTGTACACATGTTTTCTCCCAATAAAATGTAAGATTATTAAGTATTGAGACTGCCCCTCTACTTTTGATTATCAATGCTTACCACAGTAGCTGGTACACAACTGATAAATGAATTGTGAAAGTGCATTGGGTTAAAATGTCTATGAAATAATTCCCATAATTCTATGATTAAACAACATTTCTGTCCAAAAATGGCTTTAGGGACAGCTAGATGATACCATCTATAGATTATTAGCTTTAGAATTAGGAGGACCTGAGTTCAAATGTGGCCTCAAGCACTTAATACTTGTGTGACCCTGGGCAAGTCATTTAACTCCCAAAAAGAAAACAAATCCCTTCACTTACTTCTAAGCCACAAAATTCCTCAAATAATATATTCAGACAGTCACTAAATGACTCTTTGTTGCGAATGCTTGCAAGGGTCCTCAAACTTTTTAAATAGGGGGCCAGTTCACTGTCCCTCAGACTGTTGGAGGGCGGGACTATAGTAAAAACAGAAACTTTGTTTTGTGAGCCTTTAAATAAAGAAACTTCATAGCCCTAGGTGAGGGGGATAATCTCCCTCAGCTGCCGCATCTGGCCCGCTGGCAGTAGTTTGAGGACCCCTGTTTATAGGCTAGTCATACTTCAGGAAGTATACTGGACTGGACGGGCTCTAAACTTCTTTTCAGCTCCTAGTTTTTCAGATTTTTCATTATTTATAGTTTAGCTTGCATGTTCTTATTGAATATCAGAAAATTAATTGTCATGAAAAAATGGGAGAGATATATAAATCAATTTCCTTCAAGAAGTCATTCATAAAATATTCTAAATTTTTGCTGAACTTCAATATATAATGGTGCAAAAAACGAGACACTCATTACTAGGTTCTTTAAAAGATCTTTTTGTTAAAGATATGTTTTTAATCTTCTTTCACTGTAATAGAAGTATTTTTATTAGAATATTGTCCTATAAAATAGTCTATTGTATATTATGCAAATGCCTCACTACTTCTGGTAGATTTTCTTTCTTTTTTACCATCTCAAACACTTTGTCAGTAACATTTTGGGCATGTGATTCCAAACAAAGATATTTTATAAATATCCAGGACATGTGGCTGTTCCAGATGTGCTAATTATTTATAATCTGCTGCCATTCAGGGAATGGATTTTTAAGAATATAAATATGGATCTTGGAACTTTCTCTGGCCAATGCTCTTTAATGAGCAGTTCCAAAATAACTATTTAATGAAGTTGCTAATGCTTTATAGCTCTTGCTATCACTCCCTCCACCCCGATCTTGACAAATTACTTTGCACAGTTAAAATGATCTTTTCAGATTTGTGACAAAATTAACTTTTTTCATCATTATTTAAATTAAAACCGAGTTCAAATCCAGCCTTAGACATTTAACATTTACTAGCTATGCAACTCTTAGCAAATCACTTAACCTCATTTGATTCAAAAAAAAATTGTTTGTGTAAATATGCTTCAATACATTAAATACATTCAATACATTAAAATTTTGGTTACATAAATTCTTATCGTGTTTTTAGTGTTGTACTAATGTAACCCAGAGTTCTACTAATGTGATCCAGAATTAAAACACAGTGCATTGTCAAATGCTTCTCAGTGTTGGGGAGAATAATTATACATGCTTCTCCATGAGGGACAGATATTGTATAAGAATGTAGAAGAAGACAAAAAGTCCTGCTTGTATATCAAAAGATCCACAAGAAAACACAGGCTTTCTTCAGAAATATATCTTTACGGATAGAAGAGAGAGAAAGAGACATTCAAAGAGAGAGAGAGAGAGAGAGAGAGAGGGAGAGAGAGGGAGAAGGTAAGGTGTTGGCAAACAACAGTTTGCCTTTCTAGAGACTTTGAAGAATTTCTTCTCAAACTGAAACCAAGGACATTCACTCTTTGTTCAGATGAGATATATTACTGGCAGGATCTTCCTAGTGCATAGCATGAGGTATAGCACATAGTAGGATCTTAATAAACTTGATTGATTGAATAATTGACTGATTGAAGTCAATTTTCTTGTTTCTAGATAATTTAGTTATTTGATCCATTCTAATCTGAATAATTTCAATACTCTTTTTTATCTCCTTGGAAAAATGACTTTATTCACTGTTCATTATGGGGTTTTTTATGTAATTAGCATTTGTAAGAAAGAGGCCATGCTTTAGGATTCATCTTAGTTACTTCTTCCCCTTTTAAGAATATTAGATTGAAAAGTAGATTGAGCCTAAAGGATCATTTACCCTAGATTAGCAATGTTTAAGGAGATAGAGATAATTTTATTCTAATACTATCTCTCTGTACGAAGCAGAATGGGCAGACTCATGTTTCAAATCTCCTGCTTCTGCGTAGGATGGAATTAAGATTTCCTTTGGAGCAAGACTATTCAACAAGGCAGGTATTCAAAAAGCATTTATTAAATATAAGAGATCAATATTACTAAATCAGACAATATATTCATGGGAGCAATGGGAAGTAAACAAAGCCTGGAAAGATAGGGGTGGCAAGTTACAATAGATATTCACTGCTGAACAAAGGATTTTGTAATTTTTTTTAAATTTTATTCAGTGTCATACCAAACAAACTCAAAAGAAATTATTTTATAGATATAGAAAAAATGATAAAAAAAAGTCATCTGGAAGAAGGTCAAGAATTTCAAGGGAATTCATGAAAAAATGCAAATGAAGGTGGCCTAGCTGTATCAGATATAAAACTATATTACAAAGCAGAAGTCATCAAAACCATTGGAAGAATACATTGGTTACCTTCATAAAGAGATCCTACTAGAAAAACCCCAAGTTACATTGTTATGAAACTCCAGAACTACAATTTCAAGGAAAAAATACTGCAAGCTGCCACAACAAAACAATTAAAATATCAAGGAGCAACAGTTAGACTTACCCAGGATCTGGAAGCTTTTATAATAAATGATCAGAGGGCCTGAAGTATCATAGTCTGAAAGGCAAAGGACCCAGATTACAACTACTCAGTGAGACACAGCATCATCTTTCAGGGGAGGTGATGGAACTTCAAGGAAGTAAGAGACAGAAAGTCCTCAAGATGGTGAAGAGTAGATGAGTCTCTATCTGAGCTTCTCAGAGCTTCCCTCAAATTAACAGTAGATTAAGCCTCTGATCTGGTTTTGGAGTGTCAGAACCCACAAATATTTGGAGTATAACAAATCTCCAGAAAAAGATCCTTTGGAAGAACTTCAGAAAAGATATGTTTCAATTAGGCATGGGGAGAGGCTGACATTCCCAGACCTGCTCCGGGGCAAGGAGCTGGGGTAGGGACCCAGGACATTGTGGTATCCACACCCAGGGAATCTACTGCAAAACTCTTAGGCTCCTCAGTCCTGGTTACAAGCCAGTGTTTCAGAGATTTGTTGTGAGACACCCAAAGGAAATACAAAAGGCAAATTATGAGCCCCTGAAGTCCAGAATGCACCACTTTGTCACATCTACCCAGAATGGGAAGTCAGTCAGAAACACCTGCCCCAGGGCAAACTAAAACAAATGTCACCCTTTGCCTTAAGAGCTGACTTCAACCCTTAAAAATAAATGAGCAAAAAAGCAAAAAGAACTCAAACCACAGACAGTTTATGGAGAGAGAGAGAACAGACCTCAAACCCTGAGGTTCCTAAAGGCAAATGAAATGATAAGACTTGGGCCCCATTTCACAAGGCTCTCTTGGAAGAATTCAAAAGGACCTTAAAAGAGAGTTAGAAGAAAAATGGGGAAAGGAAATGAGATCTTTGCAAGAGGGTTTGGAAAAGAAAAAACAGAAATTATCTGTAGAAAATGCCTTCAAATTGATATGATGAAATGGGAAAACTATATAATTCCCTAGAAAATAGAGTTGACAAAATGGAAGTAAGAGACTTTCAATCATTTTTACTGAAAAAAAAAAATAGAAGTAAACAGAAAATGTAATTTACAAAGGATTCACAAGAAGCATAGAAAGATAAAAGGAGGAAAATATATATTATTTAAAGGCTAAACTTCTTACATTCCAAAATGGGAAAACCTTATACGTAACTCTTGAAAATTATATCTGTCACTGGGGCAGACAGAAGGGTCAACCCATGATTGAGGTTGTGGTTGTGAATGTGACAATATTTTTGAAAATGAAGTCAAGGGGCGGAAAAAGTTCTGTACTGGGAAAAAGAGAAAAGAGGATTTTTAATGGACAATTAGATCACATGAAGAAGCCTAAGAGACCTATTATAATTAAGAGGGAAAAGGGAGGATAAGCAGTGTCTAAAGCTTGATCTCATCAATTTTGGATCTAATAAGGAATAACTTTTGTGTACAATTGTGTACAGAAATTTATCTAACCCTATAAAGAAGTAGGAGGAGAAAGAGAAAAGAAAAGACAGGAGCAAGATAGAAGGGAATGCGGAAATAACTAGGGGGAAAAGTAAAAGAAGGAGGAAGGAATGATAGAATATAAGATAATGGATGGAGTGAGTGAAAAAACACCAGTAAGAGAAGGAGGAGGGGTGATAAGAGACAAGTAGGGTATGGGGTGAGTAAGACAAAAACACTAGTAAGGACAGGGTAGAGAGAACAAAAGTATATACATGGGAAAAAATAGGATGAAGGGAAATACAGAACTTGTAATCATGATTGCAAAGGTGAATGAGATTAACTCTCCCACAAAATGGAAGCAAATAGAGTGGATTTAAAAACATAATCCTACAATAGGTGTTTGCAAGAAACAAATTTGTCCCAGACACATACTGAGTAGAGGTAAAAGGTTGGAAAAGAATTTATTATGTTTCAACTGAAATAAAAAAAAAAAATTCAGGGGTAACAATTCTGATATAAGACAATTCAAAAGTGAAAATAGATGTGATTAAACAGTGATAAGGAAGGATAGTATATCTTGATAAGGGGTTCTGTACACAATGAAATATTAATGCTATTAAATGTGTATGCATCAAGTGAGAGAGGAGCTAAATTCTTAGAAAATATTTTAAGCTATTTATACGAAGAAATAGACAGCAAAATTATATTACTGGAGAACCTTAAAATTCTCCTCTCAGATTCAAACAAATATCACCACAAATAAACAAAAAAATAACTGGAAAGGTTAATATAATCCTAGAAAAACTAGATAGAATAGAACTCTAGAGAAAATTGAAAGGGGACAGAAAAGAATACATCTTTTTCTTGGCAGTACATGACACCTACACAAAAATTGACTATGCATTAGGACATAAAATCTCACAATCAAATGAAGAAAAAGCAGAAATAGTAAATGTTTGCTTTTCAGACCACAATGCAACAAAATTGTATTTCATAAAAGAGTGGGAAAAGAGTTAAAAATCAATGCGAAATTAAATAATCTTATTGTAAAAATGAACAAATCAAAAAAACACAAAAAAACAAAAAACAAATCACAGGAACAATCCATAATTGCATCCAAGAGAATGACAATAATGAGACAACATACCAAAACCTATGGAATGTAGCCAAAGCAGTTATGAGAGGGAAATTTATATCACTAAATAGCTACATGAAAAAAAAAAAAAAAAGAAATAGGAGTTCAATGAATTGGACATACAACTAAAAAAAAAAAAAAAAAAAAAATAGAAAAAGAACAAATTAGAAACCCCCCGGTAACTCAAAGGAGAAATTAATAAAACTGAACTAAGAAAACTATTGAAATAAAAAATAAAATTAAGGCACTAAAAGAATTAGAACAGGTAATGAGGAAACCAAATTATCATTCTTTGCAGATGATATGATGGTATACAAGGAGAATTCAAGAGAATAAGCTAAAAAAAAAAAAAAAAAACTACTAGAAACAACCCACAATTTAAAAAAGTTGCAGGATACAAAATAAATTCACATAAAGCATCAGCATTTTTATGTGTTTCTAATAAAGTGCAGCAGAAAGTGATACAAAGAGAAATACCAGTTAAAATAACTGTAGGTAATATAAAATATTTGAGGGTCTATCTGCCAAGCCAATGTCAGAGACTATATGAACACAATTACAAAACCCTTTTCACATAAATGAAGTCAGATGTAAACAATTGGAAAAATACCAAGTGCTCATGGGTAGGCTGAGGCAATATAATAAAAATAACAATACTACCTAAATTAATCTACTTATTCAATGTCATGTCAATCAAACTCCCAAGAAATTATTTTACAGACCTAGAAAAAATAATAACAAAGTTCATCTGGAGAACAAAAGGTCAAGAATTTCAAGAGAATTAATGAAAATAAAATGCAAATGAAGATGGCCTAACTGTACCAGATTTAAAACTATATTATAAAGCAGTACTTGCTAAGTTCTGGGATAAGACCTCACCATTTGACAAAAATTGGTTGGAAAACTGGAAATTTGAATGGCAGAAACTAGATATTGACCCCACCTATTATATTACTGTATACTAAGATAAGATGAAAGGGGTTCATGACTAAGACATAAAGAATGATATTAGAAGCAAATTGCATTTCATAATGTTTTCTAGTTTTTTTTGGCCATAAATTCCTTTCTTCTCCACAAATATAACTGATAAACTATTTCTTCCTCTATTAATTTGCTTATATTATCAGTCTTTATGACTAAATCATTATCCATTTTGATTTTATCTTGGCAGAATAATATATCAGACACCAAGGTGTTTTTTTTTTTCCCTTGAATAAAATTTCCATGCACTCCAGTTCTACAGAAGACAGCACAACTCCATCTGTCTGGCCACATTGTGCAAATGCCAAATGTATATAAAATACAATACAAATAATTAAAAAGATTATTTTATGGAGAACTCACGCAGGATAGGCACTCACAAGGTGGTCAAAAAAAGTGATACAAGGACACCTTCAATGTCTCTGCATGACTTCAAGGTCATATGACATAGGAGACACTGACATAAGATCACCCAGCATAGAATACCTTCATCAGAGAAGAAGCATAATTGAATTAAATCAGAAATACACACACACACACACACACACACACACACACACAAGATCTGCAAAGTTAGAGAAGGCACTCAAAATGTTCATAGATCCTCTTTGCTGAGCATTCCAAGTTCATATTTATGATCAGTCAGAGTCAAGACACTCTAGAGCTCAACTCTAGCTTAGTGATGTCATTGTGGTTCACTTCAATAAAGGACAACAGCCAACCATATTATATTGTCATTGACTATTATGTCTTGTGTAGCTAACCTATTCCACTGATTCACCATTATAGTGATTGATTCCACTTCTTAGAGAATACCAAATAGTTTTGGTGACTGCTACTATATAATTGTTTTAAGTTTTTAGTCTAGTTAGGCCATCTTCCTTTGAATTTTATTTTCATTCATTCCCTTGATATCTTGACATTTTATTCTTCCAGATGAATTGTGTTATTATTTTTTCATATAACTACAAATAGATTTAATATCTTTATCTGAAAATAGTCTGTTCATATTCTTTGACCATTTATCAACAATATATAAAATGATATTTTAGTAGTCTGGTTGATGTGGCATTGAATAAGTAGATTAATTTAGGTATAATTATCATTTTTAAAATATTTTCTTGCCTTGCCCATTAGCAATTCATATTTTTTAAATTTTTTAGATCTGCTTCATTTGCATAAAATGTGTTTTGTAATTGTGCTCAGATATTTCCTGTGTACCTTGGTAGATGTACATCCAAAATTTTAATATTGCTTAGATTTATATTAAATGCAATTTGTCTTTCTATCTCCAGCTAATTAGCTTTGTCATCAATATATAGAAATGCCAAATATTTGTGTGGATTTATTATATATCCTATAACTTTGCTAAAGTTGTTCATTGTTTCAAATAGTGTTTTAATAGATTCTCTAGAATTCTCTCTGTTTGCTACCATATCATCCACAAAGAGAAATAATTTTGTTTCCTCATTGTTTAAGCTAATACCTTAAATTTATTTTTGCTCTCTTATTGATAAAGTTAACATTTGTTGTACTATATTGAATGATCTTTGTAATAATGAACATCTTTTCTTCACCCCTCGTGTTATTGGGAATAGTTCTATCTCATTTTCATTGTTGACTATGCTTGCTGAGGGTTTTAGTTACATGTTCATCATAGTAAGGAAACCCTCATTTATTCCTGTGTTCTCTGGTTTATTTTTTAATAGAAATGGATATTGTATTTTGTCAAAAGCTTTTTATGAACCTATTAAGATAACCATATTATTTCTGTTGGTTTTCTTATTGATATGGTCAGTAATGCTGATAGTTTTTCTAATATTGAACCTGTACTGCAGGGGCTATAAAAGTTCCCTGATCATAATGCATTATCCTGATGGTAAATTGTAATCTCTTTGTCAATATCATATTTAAAATGTTTGCATCAATATTCAATAGAAAAACTGATCTATAAATTCCTTTCTCTCTTTTGTCCCTTCCTTGTTTAAGTATCAGAACCATATCTGTGTCATAAAAGAAATCTGACAGAAATATTTCTTTGCCTATTTTTTCCAAATAGATTATACAGTATTGGAATTAGTTGTTTTATTAAATGTTTAGTCTAATTCACCTGTAAATCCATCTGTCCTTGGAGATTGTTTTCTTAGGGAGTTCATTGATGACGTTCAATTTTTTTCTAAAATTTAAGTTATTAAAGTTGTTTATTAAGTTAGTTAAATATTTTGTTTCCTCTTTGTTATATTATGGTAAATAGTCATCTACTTCAATTAGATTTTCAGATTTATTGGCAAACAGTTGGGCAAAATTGGTCCTAATTAATGAATTAATTTCCTTTTCATTGGTGGTGTATTTATTTTTGATATTTGTAGCTTTTTTCTTCTTCCCTTATTTTCTAATCAAATTAACCAAGGTTTTTCTATTTTATTGCTTTGTTGCATAAATCCAACTCTTAGTTTCATGATTAATTCAATAGCTTTCTTACTTTCAATTTTATTAATCTCTCTTTGGTTTTCAGAATTTCTAATTTAGTATTTAATCAGTTTGTTTTATTTAATTTATTTTTGTTTGTTTTTCCTTGTCTCTTTTAGTGGCATCCCCAACTCATTAATCTCTTTCACTATTTTATTTACATAAATATATAAAGACAGAAAATAAATCTAGGTACTGCTTCAGCTATATCTCATAATTTTTGGTATGTTGTCAAATTTCTGTCATTTTCTTGGATGAAATTGTTGTTTCTGGGATTATTTCTTTGACTCCCTCATTCTTTAGTATTAGATTATCTAGTTTTCAATTAACTTGTGGTCTATTTTTCCATGGCCCTGTATTATATGTAACTTTTTATTGCATCATTATATGAAAAAAATGTTTCTGCCTTTCTTCATCTGATTGTGATGTTTCTATGTCCTAACATATGTCAGTGTTTTATTTTTTTTGTTTTGTTTTTTTGGTAGGTGCAATGTACCAATGAGAAAAAGGTATATTTCTTTCTATCCCCATTCAATTTGGTCCAGAAATCTAACATATCTAACTTTTTCTCTATTCACCTCCCTAACATTTTTCTTGTTTAGTTTAAATTTAGAATTATCTTGTTCTGAGAGGAGGAGATTGAGATTCCCCCCCCCCCCAGTATAGTTTTGCTGTCTATTTCTACATACAACTCACTTAATATCTCCAGAATCCTAGAGGAATATACCACTTGATGGATATATATTTAGTACTGAATTTACTTCATTATCTATGGCAATCAATGATATAGTTTTATTCCTTATATCTTAATTAGATTCATTTTTCCTTTATTTGAAATAAGAATTGCTACCTCTGCTTTTTTTCCCAGCTGAATCATAATATATTTCACTCCAGCCTTTGATTTTGGCTCCAGCCAGGGTTCTGGCTTTTAATCCACTTTGCTATCTGCTTCCATTTTATGAAAGAGTCCATCCCATTCATAACAAAACCATGAAAACTAGCCTGAATTGTCTCATTGTTGAAAAGAGCCACTTCATCAGAATTGATCATCATTTAACCTTATTGTTGCTGTGTATGACTTCACTTAGCATCAGTTCATATAAGTCTCTCCAGGCCTCTCCAAAATCATCCTACTGATTGTTTCTTATAGAACAATAATATTCCATAACAATATTTATTCAACCATTCTCCAACTGATGGACATCTACTGAGTTTCCAATTTCATCCCACTACAAAAAAATGTCACAAACATTTTTGCACATGTGGGAACCTTTCCCTCTAAAGGAGTTATTTTCTATGGATGTTTTTTTTTTCCATTTCACCAATTCTAATTTTTAAGGAATTGTTTTCTTCAATAAATTACCTTTTCCAGTTGGTAGGTATAAAGGGCTGAAACTCTGAATAGGTGCACTGGAATCAGACAACCAACCACTTAAGGCTAATTACCGACTGGACAATACTCTATTAGCATATACTTGGAAAAACGGCCCTTCTCACTGTTCTGTGCTGGCTCGATCTTTTGGTGTATAATTGTAGGAGGGATTAGGGGGTGGAGTAAGACAAGCCAGAATCATTTTGGAGGAGAAGGGAGGTAAGTAGGTGGAAAGTGTGTGGCAGTTTTATTGATCCCCTTCACTTCTTCCTCTAAAGACCAAGGACTTTTACTTATCCAGACTCCAGCTGATTCTGAGGCCTCCAGGGAACTAACCCAGACTTCCATATATGGGCTGTTTTTTTGTTTTGTTTTGTTTTGTTTTTCAAAATTCTCCTGAATAGCTCTCATTTCTTTCCACATTCTTTCTTCTACCTCTCCGATTTTCAAAGTCTTTTTTTCAGCTATTTCAAGAGGACCTTTTTAGTTTGAAACCAATTCATATTCACCTTTGAGACTTCATGTTGCTGTTCTCTTCTGAGTTTGTGTTCTGATGTTCTCTTTCACTGTAGTAGCTTTCTATGGTCTGGCCTCTTTTTGGTTTTTTTTATTCATTTTCTTTTTAAGTCAAAATCTGCTCTTAGAGCACAGAGGACACTACCCAGTTTCTTTTGCTGATGGATAAGAGTCTCATTACTGGCTTTTCATTCTAGGCCTGGAGGTGCTGGCACCTTGCCTTCTGTGTTGGGTTGATCTGGTCTAGTGCTCCCTGTTGTGCCAAGCTTCTGGAATTCATAATTTAACTTCTTTACTGGGGCTGGAAATGTCACAGATTGATCCTGAGCCACTGACCCACACCATCCTCTTGTAGAGAGGGGCCTCAGATACTGATTTGTGATATGGCTAAGACCTTTTCACTAGATTGCTCACACTGCAATATGCTGGATTGATCTCTCTTACCCAAGTGAGAAAGACCTTTCCTGAAGTCCTTCCAAGTTATCTTAAGCCAAAAAATCATTTCACTCTGTTTTGTGGGTTCATTCCAGAATCTGTTTAGAGGTTTGATTTAGTATAGTTTCTAAAGGAAAATAAGGAGGGCTCAGACAACTTCCTGGCTTCTCTCTGCCATCTTTAGCTTGAAGTCATTGAGTTTTAGATGATAAATATGAAGCTGAATATAAAGGTGGAGATATGAAACAAGAGGTCAACAGAAAGGGTAAGCTGGGATAAGTAAATATAAAAATCAACGTAGAAATGATAGTTGAATCCATGCAATTTGATAAGATTAACAAGTTAAAAATATGGAGGTAGAAAAGAGGACAATTGATAGAATCTAGTGTGTCACCCACTGAGCTTGTTGAAGATATAGCAAAGGAAAATAAGAAGGTAGAATCAGATGGTTAAAAGGAAAATCTGGGAAATTAATACCGTGAAAAACTAGAGGGACAATATCAAGGAGAAAAAAGGTTATTGAAAAATTCAAAGACTGAAGGAATGATAAGAAAAACTAGGTAGTACAGGGATAGAAAGTCAGGACTAGAATTAGAATGAATCACTAACTGGACTCAAACCTGGTCTCATATACTTAGTGGCTATGTGGATTCAGACAAATCACTTAATTCTGTTTGTCTCAGTTTCCTTATCTGTAAAAACATATTGGAAAAGAAAATGGAAAAAATCCCTCTGTATTTTTGCCAAGAAAAGCTCAAATTGGATTATGAAATGTCAAATACAGCTGAAACAAATGCACAGATTTAGAGTGAGCAGTATTTGTTGAATGAGGAGGTCAGAAGCCAGATTATTAAGAGTAGGGAGGAAGACAAAAAGAAGTGGAAGCCTCTATCACAGATCATTTTCTAAAGGAGTCCAGCTAGAAAAGGGGGAAGAGATGGAAGAGTTAAGAGCGATAGATGACTAATGAATCAAAAACTATATATATAAGTCTCTCATAAAATGAGTAGTTTTTCTTTCGATGTTACCAACCTTTGAAATTGTAATATCTTGCATTGAAAAATTAATTGAAAATACCTTGGATAAGGCTTTATATTTAGAATCCTCTTAATATGTAAACCATTTCATTTATGAAAGAAGTCATGCTACCTTGATTTTACAGATGCTTGATCAGAGCTAGGAAGATTATGACATGCATAAGGTCATACTTAAGTCAATAGCAGAGATGAGAAAGATTTATCACTTTCTTAGTATAGTTATTGACAATTGAACCATAATGTTTGTTATATTTTTGCTTTGTTTAAAAATATAACTGAGTATTTTCCAAGTTGAGACATTTTGAAGACACTGAAAAGTCATAATTTCTAATTAAATGATTAAATTTCTGTCCACTGCATTGAATCTCATCTTGCATCTTTTAAAATTACGTAATGATAATATATTATTTTTTGTTTCCAAAAATATCAACCATTAACACTCCATATCTGTTATCACTTAAAATAAAATAGTTATCTCTTAATACTACTATATTGTTTAACTACTATCAAATTACTAAACTATTTTATTCCAGGGATTCTTGAAGGAATTTCATGTTATTCATTAGCCTATTAAATCAACTTGCATTTAGAAGGTGGCACTTTAACTTTACATTGACTCTCTCTCTCTCGAGAGAGAGAGAGAGAGAGAGAGAGAGTGATGTAATGCCCTGTTGCCAAATTATGTATTTCTTAAATCTACACCATCCCTCCAAAACATCAAATTATTTTCATTCACATAGTCACTACCTAGCTGCAGATATTGATCTCTATAATATGGAACTCAATTGTCCTAATTGGCAGTTTAAAAAATAGTAAATTCTAACCCATTATATTTAGACATCCATGAATTATGCATAAAAATTATTTAACTTAGACATTTGTCTATCTATCCTTTGGCAGACCTCTGTAACACTAATTGCATTCACCATTTTTTACTTCTTATTTTAAACATAGTAATCAAATTAATATTACTACTATGTCCAGAAAGAATAAGACAATATGCTTCTCTATGACACCACTCACAATTTATTTGACTTCTTTTTATTGTTGTTTATCACTCTTCCCAAGGGTGTTTTCTTTCACATTAATATACAAATACCTTGATGTTAAGACTGTCTCACTTTTGCATTTTTATCCCCAATGCACATCACATTTTATGGATAAGATATAGTAATAACAGTGAAATGAATAATTTATTTAATAAAGGGAAGACAGAATTAAAGTACAACAATAAAATCACAAAATACACAAGTATTTTTAAGAGGAAAACCAATAATTTTTATTCAGAAAAAAAAAGACCAAAATAACACCAACTTGTGGATTTTGTTGTTTATCCTTTCTTCTTGAAGAAGAACATGAGATTAGGAAGTTCTTGCCATGCTTTGCAAGTAAATTCTATTTAAGTGAGGGAGAGCTGTGCAAAGTCACCAGCCTCCTCATGCCTCTGGAGTTCTCTGAATTCAGTGGCAAAGATATAGATCACAATGACTGGAGATGGCTCTGGATAGAGGAGCAGGTCTTGGTTCTTTGAAGGTAAGGTCTTTGCTAGATCTAAGTTTCACTTAGGTAATGCCCATTTAGTGATTAAATCCCAGTAAGGCATTTGGAAAAAAATTATCTTTCTCAAAAAAAAAAAAAAAAAATCAGTCTGAAAGGGGAAGACCCCTATGGTTTCTGGTCAAAACAGAAATGATTGCTATTTACACTCATTTTGACCTATCAGGGCCTAAGCAATGACCAAGTGAGGCTTGGACTGGGATCTATCCTTGGTTAATCAATGAAAGCCAGAGTGATTGGAATTTAATATATAGTCCTTAGGAAAGAAATATACCCCATAAACACTAAACCCCAAGATATCTTGTGAGGTTTCATTGATTAAAATTTGTATTGCATTGGGCAGAATACTAATAGGTAATGGTATATCTCCATATGTGGACAGAAGGAGAGGAAGAAGGGAGAGGAGATAAGAATGGAGGGATAAAAGAAATAAAAGAAGGAATAAGGAAGGGAGGGAGGAAAGGAAAGAAAAAGGAAGGAAGGAAGGAAGGAAGGAAGGAAGGAAGGAAGGAAGGAAGGAAGGAAGGAAGGAAGGAAGGAAGGAACTATGTTTTCCAACAGTTGTCCAACTGTGATGTCCAGCTGATTCAATGGTGCAACTATTACTATTCATGTGTTATTGCTTGTCAGAAGGTGATGCTATGACTTACGAGAGAATTGAATTTAAACGAATGAGATCTATGCAGAGTCACCAAGTTCATTCTCTCCTCTGTAGCCTTCTGGGTCCAGTGGAAAGATAGAATTCAGAATTACTGGAGATGGCTCTGTTTGCAGTAGGAGACCTTGAAAGTTTTTCATCAATTCCAACTAAAATATCTTGTAATAGAAAAATATAAAAAACAGTTATACAAAGCAGGGGTGGGTAGAAAGTATAAACATAATATTATAACAGAATGATTTTTGAATCATTTAATTTTTTCCAGATAATTTGAAAGAGATGAACAGTAAGAGAAAAAAAATTATTTACTTTAAAACAAAAATTCATTTTGATTCATCTTTGTTTTGTAATTTTACATGAGAGGGGGTCACTATCAGTATCTCATAGAAATGTTTGTTCCTATCCTCAAGAATCTTGCTTTCTTAGTAACATGTATAGGGTACTTTCTTTCTCCTTGATCTCTTAAAGGTTTTTTTTTTGTTTTTCCCATTAAAATAAGGAACATAACTTTATTATTTCTCCAGATAACAAATTCAATTACCTCTGTTGATGAAAATGTGTATACAATCCTACTAGCTAAAAAATTCCCCCATCATCACTCTCAGAAAGACTGAAAATGTAACACACACTTTCCCTAGAGGTTACCAGTATTTCCCAATCTCATTTGTAGCAAATTCATTTATTTAACATTATGCTTCATTATTTTCCTTAAATTATTTTTTTCTTATTGCAAACGTATAAAGGAGTACTGTCTTGACTTTACCAAGCTACATATAAATTTTTGGTTTTTTTTCTTTTATTAGTAAATAGCTGCTACTGAAACCACTTAATAACAAGAATAACAACTAATACTTATTTACTATGTGTGAGGCACTGTGTTATTCTACTATGATCCTTACAAAAACTCTGGAAGGCAAATGTTCCTTTTAATCTTTATAGATAAGGCGTCCTTACATAGTAATAAATGGCAATTATGCAACGCATAACTATTTTTCCTCTGTAAACATGAATAGAGAAAAATGAAATTTCATTTCTAGATTTATTTGTTCAATATATTATCCATCAAGTGTGATTTGATTACACTTAAAGGTTAAGTTTCCTAAGAAAATATTTTACATATATGTCATGAAAAATATTTTTATCTACACACAAACCTACACACACATACATGACAAGATTGATTCTAATTTTAAAAAGTTCCATTAAGAGTGCAGTAGTTAGTTCAATAGACATACACATTTTCATTTGTCACTGTTTTCCATGAATATCCACATCTGACATTGCATCTGGGGCAAAACATGGTCTTGAAAGATTATGGCAGATCTAACCAAATTAGCAGAATAAAGATAGTTTACCTCTCTGATCTGTGGAAAAGGAACAAATTTATGGCCAAAGAAGAACTGGAAATCATTATTGAACACATTTTTTTTTATTATATTAAGTTAAAAAGTTCCTGTACAAACAAAAGTAATGCAAAAAGAAAAATTAGAAGAGAAGTCATAAACTGGGAAGATATTTTTACATTCAAAGGCTCTGATGGAGATTTCATTTCTAAAATATATGCAGAATTGACACAAATTTATAAGAATTCAAGCCATTCTACAATTGATAAATGGTCAAAGGATATGAACAGATAATTTTCAGATAAGAAATTAAAATCATTTCTAGCCATATGAGAAGATGCTCCAAATCACTACTGTTTAGAGAATTCTGAGATACAACTACACATCTCTCAAATTGGCTACGATGACAGGAAAAGATAATCAGGAATACTAGAGGGGATTGAGAAAACTGTGACATTAATACATTGTTGGTGGAGTTATGAAGTGAAGTGATCCAACCACTCTGGAAAGTAATTTGGAACTGTGCCCAAAGGACTATCAAAATGTGCATAGCCTTTGATCCAGCAGTGTTTCTATTGGGCTTATATCCCAAAGAGATCTTAAAGGAGAAAAAAATATGTACAAAAATTTTTGTGTCAGCCTATTCTGTAATGACAAGAAACTGGAAAATGGATGGATGCCCATCAATTGGAGAATGGCTGAATAAGTTATGGTATATGAATATTATGGAATATTATTGTTCTATGAGAAATGATCAGAAGGATGATTTTGGAGAGACCCGGAGAAACTTACATGAACTGATGCTAAGTAAAATGAGCCGAACCAGGAGATCATTGTACATGGCAACAGCAAGATTATTTGATAATCAATTCTGATGGATATGACAATTCTCAACAATGAGATCATTCAGGCCAGTTTCAATGATCTTGTGATGAAAAGAGGCTTCTACACTCAGAAAGAGGACTGTGGGAACAGAGTGTGAATCACAGCATAAAATTTTTACTCTTTTAGTTGTTGTTTACTTTCATATTATTTTCTTTCTCATTTTTTTCCTTTTTGATTTGATTTTTCTTGTACAGCAAGATAATTATATAAATATGCATGCATATATTGAATTTAACATATATTTTACCATATTTAACATACATTGGATTGCTTGCCATGTAGGAGATGGAATGAGGAGAAGGAGGAAAAGTGGAACACAAGGTTTTTCAAGGGTTAATGTTGAAAATATTTATTTTAAAAGATGGCAGGAGAACAAAAGTTCCAGGAGATCTTCCTGCTAAAGTCCAATCATAGGTTTTTGTTTGAGGACTAGATTTGCTCTCTTTATAAAGACTTCTCACCAGATTGTACAAGTGTTGATTACCATGGAAGCTTTTGAATTCTATGTAATAATAAGGGATAGTGGATGATAAAACATATGTCAAAGAATTATTTGAATTGGTGAAATAACTGGTTTTATGAAATTTGAATCATTACTTTAGAATGTAAATCCCTAGAAGATAGAGATTTATTTATACTCTGTGTCTCCAGTATGTAAAACAATTCCTGGCATTTAATTAATATTCAGTGAATTTTTTTGATTGATTGAAGTCAGAATAATGTTCCAGGAATAAATTAATTTGTGACAATTCTGAATCAATAAATCAATCATTCAATTGTATAGAATGATTTGTACAAATTTAACATATTAACAAATATTTAGAAATAATTAAACGATTGATATATGATAAATAAAATTTTATGGAAATGTTTACATTCAATCAGCTCTTTTGGCAAAGTTAAAGACACATTATATTATGGTTCTAGGTTAATTATGATAACGCATTACCTGGGTGAAATTTTAACTGAATTTGTTGATAATTCTTTGATACCTTTGACAATTAATAAAATCAATCAACTGATTATGAATGGCCACTCATACATAAAACTTTCCCCATCTATGTTCAGAATTTCTGACAATGATTTATACTGAAAGAATGCTTTCAGGAAGAACAAAAAGTAGGAAGAGTAACTACTTTTATCTACCATGGTTTCTTTTCTATGGCTCCCTATTGTTATAAGAGGAACTTGATTACTGTGCCAACTCACTTCCCCTTGTAAATTCAGACATGATAACAATAACAAAGGAATATTTAGGAAATTATTTAATTTTTCTTCTTCATTTTAAGCAACTTTAAATGACATTTATCAATCATTTTAATTCTTAGCATTTCACATAAAATTCTGAGCAAGTAGATAACTGAGGTCTTCTGTCATTTCTGCAACACGTTTCATGGCTGAAGTTCATCTCATAGTCTTATGATCAAGAAACTTGACTTTTTATTTAATAGAGTGTTAATCAGGGTCAAGGTAAAAACTAGATGAGGTAAATAAATTTCCAGTGAGGTCAAATATACAGTTGAGTAAAGTTAAGGCACTTGCAATATCACTTATTATAAATACATATCATTATGCAATGTAAGTGTTTATTCTGTGATAGTGATGTGGATGATATAGGCACCAGATGATGGTAGGTACCAATGTTGGGGCTCAGTTATGTGAGGAATACACTATGCCCATACTCTTAGAGAAAAGATAGGTTTACTTAGGAAAAGAGGTTATAAACAAAATGAAGGGTTACAATAGACACCAGAAATGGCAAAAAATAAATAAATTGTTAGAGCACATATTTACAAGAAAGGGTTTTTAAGAATTAATGATGGAAGTTCCAGAGGAAGAGCCAAGAGGGCAGAGTGAAGCCAGGAAGCAGCTCTAGCTGTCCCAGTTTCCCTCAAAAACTACATAAAACTAAGCCTGTGAACCAAAATCTGACGGAATGAAAGAACTCTCCAGCTCAAGACAAATTGGAAGGATTTTAGAAAAGTCAGTCTCACTGGGATGAAAGAAGTGTCCAGCCCAGCTCAAAAGGAATCTGGGGTAGTTAGTGTGAGGTTCTTAGCCATAATAGATTAGCAAATAAGATTCTCAGTACTGACTCAGTAGCAGAACAGATCAGTGGGGTAACATCTAGTACCAGCTCGGAAGGCAAATTCTGGGAAACAAGGCTGAAATCTTCAAAGAAAAAAGTCCTGATATACTAAAAACAGAGGGAGAAAAATCATTGAAAGAATCCATCGATCACCTCTGGAAAGATATTCCACAAAGAAAACCCCAAGGAACATTGATGCAAAACTCTAGAACAATAATCTCAAGGAAAAAAAATATTGCAAACTACCAAACAAAAACAATTCAAATATCAAGAAGCAACAGTTACGATCACCCAGAATTTGGCACTGTCTATAATAAAGGAGAAGAAAAAGGAAAGAAAAAGGAGTGTCTGGATAGAAGGGAAGGCAAAAACAGGAGCATTAAAAGGTAAGAGAAGGGAGACTGGTCATAGATGATAAGATAGTGGGTGGCATGGGATAAAAACAAAAACAAAAAAAAAAATTACTAAAGAGAGCAAAATGGAAAGAGAGAAAAAAAATCCCCCCACAAGGGCAGGGAAATACAGTTAGTAATCATAACTGTGAATGTGAATGGAATGAATTCTCCCACAAAATGGATGCAAATAGCAGAGTGGATTAAAAAACAGAGTCCTAAAATGTGTTATTTATAAGAAATACATTTAAGATTGAGTACAGACTAATGGAGACCCTTAAGCTCCCTCACTCAGAATCAGACAAACCTACCACAAAATAAACAAGAAAGAAACTAAGGAGATAATTAGAATTCTAGAAAAATTAGATATGATAGAATTCAGGGGTCCTCAAACTATGACCCGCAGGCCAGATGCAGCAGCGGAGGATGGTTATCCCCCTCACCCAGGGCTATGAAGTTTCTTTATTTAAAGGCCTGCAAAACAAAGTTTTTGTTTTTACTATAGTCCAGCCCTCCAACAGGCTGAGGGACAGTGAACTGGCCCCTTATTTAAAAAGTTGAGGATGCTTGTGACAGATCTTTGGAGAAAATTGAATAAGGACAGAAAGTAATATACCTTTTTATTGGAAATAATGGCAAAAAATAAACCATGTATTAGGTCATAGAAAACTCACAATCAAATGTAGAAAGGTAGAAATAGAAATTTTTTTTTCAGATCATTATGCAATAAAAATTATATTCAATAAAGGGCCAGGGAAAGAAAGATAGACTAAAAACAAATTAGAAATTAAATAATTTAATTCTAAAAAATGAGTGGGCCAAGGAACAAATCACAGAAATAATCAATAATTTCATACAGAAGAATTTCTTGGGGAATATTTTACACCTCTAAACAGTTATATAAATAAATTTAAAAAAGAGGAGATCTATGAATTGCACTTGCAACTAAAAAAGCTACAAAAAGAATAAATTAAAAACCCTCAATTAAATACCACAATAGAAATACTAAAACACAAAGACAAGATTAATAAAAATGAATCTAAGAAAACTATTGAACTAATTAATAAAGCTGAGTCAGTCTTATTAAAAAAATTATCACCAATGAAAAAAAAATCAAAGCAATAATTGGGAGGTATTTTGTTCAACTGCATGACACCAAATCTAACAAACTAATTGAAATGGATGAATATTTATAAAAATATGTTTCCTAAATTAACAGAAGAGGAAATAAATCACTTAATTAGTAGAAAAAGAAATTAAACAAACTATCAGTGAACTCCCTAAGAAAAAAATCTCCAAGGCTGGATGAATTTACAAGTGAATTCTACCAACTATTTAAAAAATAATAATAATTCCAAAGCTATTTAAAAAAATAGATAAAGAAAGAATCTTGCCAAATTCCTTCTATGATACAAATATGTTATTGATATCTAAGAGCCAAAAAAGAGAAAGAAAAGTATCGACCAATCGCCTTAATAAATATTGAAAAAAAATTAAATAAAATAGTAGCAAAGAGATTATCTTATCAGCAGGGTAATACACTTTGGCCAAGTGGGATTTATACCAAGAATGCTGTGAACAGCATTTCTGTGGACAGAAAGTTGTGAACAGACAATTTTCAGATGATGAAATTATAGCTGTGTATATTCATGAAAAATGTTGTAAGTCACTGTTGATTAGAGAAATGCAAATCAAAACAACTCTGAAGTACCACCTCACACCTCTCAGTTTGGCTAAGATGAATGAAAAAAATAAAGATAAATGTAGGATGTGATTTGGGCAAACTGAGACACTAATGCATTGTTGATGGAATTATTAAATGATTCAACCATTCTGGAGGGCAATTTGGAACTACGCCCAAAGAGATATAAAACTGCATATCCTTTATCCCGACAATGCCACTACTGCTTCTGTATCCCAAGGAAATCATAAAGGAGAAAAAGGGACTCTGGCAAAAATGTTTATAGCAGCTTTTTTTGTGATAGCAAATATTAGAAAGTAATCACTTGTCCACCAATTGGGGAATGGCTGAATAAGTTGTGGTATGTGGAGGTAATGAAATATTGCTTTATGAAAAATGACAAATATTGCTTTATGAAAAATGACAAATAGGCTGATTTTAGAAAGGCTAGGAAAAATTTGCATGAATTGATAGTGAGTGAAACAAGTAGAACCAGGAATGGACTATACATAGTAACAGGGAGATTATGCAACGAACAACTATAAATACTTGATTTTTCTAGCAGTCTAGTGATCCAAGGCAAGCTCAATAAATTTTAGTTAGAAAATGCCATCTACTTCCCAAAAGGGAACTATGGAAATTAAATGGAAATCAACACATACTATGTTGCATTTTTTCTGTTTTTTTTTTCTTTCTTCATTTTCCCTTTTTTTCATGTTTTTCTCTCCCAACATGATTCATAAAGAAACAAGTATTTAAAAAGTAAATATGCATGTATAAATAGAAAAATAAAACAATAAAAAATTTAAGTAAAATTAATGATGGAAAGGGCAAATTCCCTAGTGGAATCCCAATTAGCCAGGAGAAAGAAAACACCAGATGAGGCTGAGACACTCTTCAATGGAAGACTGAATCCTAAAAGGGATTCAGAATAAAACAATTAGTTAGTTATAAGGAGAAGGAGGGTTTGAGAAGAGGTGCACTTTAAGATATAGTGGGATTAGGAGAGACACCATGTGGAATGGAGAAGGGGATGAAAGGGAAAGATATCATGAAAAAGAGTGTCTTGGCAAACTGACTCAAAAGAAGGCAGCAAAGATGGCATGCACCATAAACAGATTTATATAGAAAATTTATGTAGAGAATTTAAAACATGGCTATGATTTCTGACAGGGCATAACAAGATGAGGGTACTCAAGACCCCAAGAAAGGATGAGTCTCAGGGGTTTGATATAACTTATATTTCTGTTTGGACAGCCTCTAGAAAGAGTGGGACTAGAGAGCTAAACTGATCTTTATCAGAGCCTTCTCCTTGCCTGCTCCAGGAAACAATTGCATCAATGCTACAGTTTTTCTTTGCCAAACACACCCACCATTCAGGACCTCATCAACAGCAAATGTCATGTTTTAATGGAAGACTTAAAGAATCCAGTGAACTGAGAGAAGGAATAATTATAAATGAGAATTATTTTGTAACCTCATTTTGAGCATGCTAAGATCTTTTCTTAAATGCAATGCTAAGTTTTCCCCAGTATTAGGTTCTTTTATTCTCCATCTCTTCTGTTTTATCCTGCCCCCAAGAATTTTCTGTCCTTTGTTATATTTGGTTTGGAAATTTGAAACTGTATATATATATATATATATATATATATATATATATATATATATATATATATACACCCTGAGTTAATAATTAAAATCAGCTTTTTATTCATGAGCTGAAATTACTTAAAGAAAACAATAAATACTACATGTCTCTAATTGTAACCAAAACAGGCCATTTTTACAATGAATCATTTTATCATATAGTCCCTCAACACACAAATTTTGCTACTTGATTCCTCTTTCCCCAAAATAATTCATTATTATCACGAGAAAGGAATAAGCATTTATATGTCATCTACTTTGTGCTAAACATTTTAAAAATAAATCTCATTCAATTCTTAAAATATCCCATGACTTAAGTACTAGGGAGGTCCTTTTATTTAACAGTGGAGAAAAATGAACTGCCTGTGGTTAAGGAAATTACCCAGGGATACACATATTAAGTATCTGAGACTGATTTTGAACTCAGATTTTTCCAGATTTAGGGCATTCTTTTCTGTGCCATCTATTGCCTAAAAATAATAATTTGCCTGAAATAAAAGAACAAGAACTAAAAAAGTAAATGCAAAAGTACTTATCCTTTCCCATCCATCACTGTAGTCAAATTTTGTCCCTTGGAGAGCTGCAGATGAGTATTCACAATCAGAAACTGTCTCTTATTTTTAAAATGGTCTTCTGATTCATCTTCTCTTCAGAACCATCAGCAGATTAGTCCAATCATCATTATTATACAATGTGAGTCCCCACATATGATTGGAAGTTCTCCCTCCCTTTTCCCAAACTTCCACATCATTGCCTGGATCTAGGTATTGAATCTCTATGAGAACTCCAGGTGATTTTATGTGTATAAAAGCCACGTATGAAGGTGTTTTCATTCTGAATATGAAGAAATATAGTTCTACCTTGAAAGTTCATTTTTTGCCTCAAAATAGACTCGTAAAGAAATAATGGTTGGCAGAACTTAGCTTTAACGACCTAAATTTATTTATTTTTTTCCTTTTTTTTTTTTTTATATAGCCTTTTATTTACAAGTTATATTTATGGGTTTACAGCAGTAACTTTACAGCATTGACAATTGCCAAACCTCTTGTTCCAATTTTTCCCCTCCTTCCCTCCACCCCCTTCCCCAGATGGCAGGATGACCAGTAGATGTTAACTATATTAAAATATAAATTAGATACACAATAAGTATATATGACCAAACGGTTATTTTGTTGTACAAAAATAATCGGACTCTGAATATTGTACAATTAGCCTGTGAAGGAAATCAAAAATGCAGATGGGCAAAAATATAGGGATTGGGAATTCAATGTAATGATTCTTCATCATCTCCCAGAGTTCTTTTGCTGGGCATAGCTGGTTCCGTTCATTACTGCTCCATTGGAACTGATTTGGTTCATCTCACTGCTGAGGATGGCCAGTTCCATCAGAATTTGTCATCATATAGTGTTGTTGTTGAAGTATATAATGATTTCCTGGCCCTGACAAGCTAAATTTAGAGTTATTATAACATAGGTAATTTAGCAAAAGAAACAAATGATTACCTAGCAAGCAAGAAGAATTCATGATAACAGAAAATTATCAAATGCTCCACTACGTCACCCTCAAGAATCACGCTCGCACAGACACCTCAAATTCAATATGTCCAAAGCAGAATTCATTTTCTGTAATGGGCTGAGGTTTGAGTTGATGCACTGAGGTCCCAAGTACGTGAGGCTAAATAGTAATTAATTGGACTATACTCTATTAATATACATGATTGGATAAAGAATGGAACCTGCCCACTCTCCATGCAAGTCCTGATGTGCTGTATAGGAAATGATGATTTTGGTGGGTAGAGGCAGAGAGAGGGACAGGAAGAGAGGCAGGGGAAATTGGGCCTGGGTTCCAGACTCCGAGCTGCTGGTTGTGTGGCCGCTGGTCGAGCTAGCTTCTTGATTCAGCTGCACACATTGCTATCGCCGATTCTCTTCCACCTCCAATCTTTCTTCACTGAGAATAAAGACTGACGATTTTCCCCTAACCTGAATTCCTGTCTCGTGCTGATTTTAAAATACGCGATCTTCACATCTGGCACCCAACGGTGGGAACCAAGGACTGAAGAAGTCTCCGGTGACCAGGAACTTGGGTGAGTATTGTTAATAGACAAATAAGGAACTTATTTTCTTAAAAACTAAACCAGTAATCTTTTTTTTTGGCTAAAATGGGACAAATGCTAGCTAAAGACTCTCCATCCCCGCCCCCAACCCCACCCAAGAGTGGTGCTATAGAAAGCATGATTAAGCTGATAGAAATGCATGGGTTACTTATAACTTGGGAACAGATAGAGAGATTTGTGGGTATATTAAACTGCATCTCCCCTTGGTTGGTAGAGGAGGAGCAGATCTCTTGAGATAACTGGTCCCTGGTTGGAAAAGAGATGTCCATGCATTTCAGAGAATGTGGTCCTCATTCAATTTCCATCTAGGTATTTTATTTATACAATGTATTTCAGTTAGCACTAAGAATCCCTAAAAGAAAGAAAAAACCCATGGCTCCTTCCACTCCTCCTCAAATTAGCCATGATATTAAGGAGGAAGACAATGAAGAGATTAATGACCATATCCCCACAGGGCATGGAGACTTAAGTGAACAAGGGTGTGGTGACCTTTCCCCTCAGGAGGCGGCTTCAGCCCCATCCCAGGAGCAAGTGATTGACTCTCCTCCATCAACTCCACCCTCCGGGATGGAGGGAGGAGGGGCAATGGGGGGGGCAGTGACAGGACAAATCTTGAGTAGGCTTCAAGAGGGCTTAATGAAGGCCAAAGAAAAGGGTGTGGACATCTGGGAGCTTCAGCCACTTATGTTTCTTGTAATTTCCCAGTCTAATGCCTCAGGTCAACAAAGTCAAAGATACGCCCCTTTTAACATGGAAATCATTAAAGATCTTAAAAAGGCCTGCACTATTTATGGGGCCACATCAGCTTATGTTAAGATGCTATTCCAGAATTTGGCTTTTGAAATCTTGACTCCTGATGACTGGAAATCTATAGCAAGGGTATGCCTGAACCTGAAAAATTACATGGGCTTTCTGCATATAGTGAGCTCGTAGGAACAAGCCCAACAAATAGTCAAATGTGTCATGCTTGGGATCACCTATGACCACAAAGGTATAAGTTCCCTTGCAGAGGGAAAAGATTAATTATTCATAGCAGCATATGAGAAATTTTTAATGCTATCGGTGGGGCTTCAATTACAAAAAAATGAAAAGGTGAGGCCTTCAAAATAATGCAAGGGCCAGATGAGCCCTTTGTGATTTTGGGACGTTTCAGATCACACAAGAACTAAGGGGAAAATCCAACAACAAATGTTTTAATAAGGCAACTTCAAGGAAAAATGCTAACGAGGTGTGGAAGGAATTGGACACCCAAGGATGCCCCTTTAGAGGAGTTATAAGAGCGGCCACAGGGGCACAAATGCCTTTATAGCCGACTATGATGCAGACTTCCCAAGATCCCAACATGGTGACAGGCCTTTGGCAAGGGACTTAGAGAGAACGTCAATGCTTTGTGTGGTAAAGAGGGCATCTGAAAGCTCAATGTTGGTATAGAGGCAGAGGAGAAAGCAGGGTGGGAGAACAAACCCAGTACCCCGTCCAAAATGCAAAGAGACTTCCATTGGGCCTCAGAATGTAGACAGGTTCAGGGAATGGGATGAGGGGCCCAGCCCCAGGGCCCCAGGCAAAACACTTGGGGAGATCAGCCAATGGTGCACCCAGAGGCCCTAGACGGCCAATCCCCAAATGACAATCAGGCCAGGAAGCCATATGATGGAAAAGGGATTACACAATCAATCAGCCAGGAAACCTGATGGAAGAAAGGGATTCAATTAGGGAGAATAGGAGTTGTATGCAGCTGAGACAACTGAGATACCCCCTGAGAGGTGGAAATCTGTTCCTCTCCAGCCTATGGATCCCTGCCCGGCACAGTAGGCTTGACCATTTTACCTCCTGAGAGTACAAAACAGTGTCCATCCACATACTGGGGAATGTGTAGATAACATCCCAGTCACCAATAAGGCAGACAATGTGTGACTTATCACCCAGGAGAAATAGTAGCATCAGGTTTACTAACAGAATCCTAATAAGCAGCCTGGTGATAGTCACCCAGATTTGTTCCAGATCACAAAACCAGCAATTTACTGGACAGCAGGTTAACAACGACCGACCTATGCTCACAATCTATATAAAATGGCCTTCCATTGGAAGGATTGGGACACTGGGCAGATCGGACGGTCATTAGAGTGCCAGCTGGCCCAGCACTGGCCAAAGATTAAAGCAGACATACATGTTGGAGTAGGAGAATCAATAGCGGCAAGTACTGCCCTATGAGATGGACTTTTGAAGGCAAAACAGGAGTTTTTTCTTCTTTTATAGTTGAAAATCCCCATCAATCTGTGGGGGAAGAGACATTTACAGCAATTAGGGTTAAAATGAGTACTTGGTTTTTTAAGCAGGCTGCGTGGGCCGCCAACACTTTCACCTGTTCCTATCCAATGAAAACTGAACACCAGTGTATAGAGCAGTGGCCTTAAAAAGATAAAATTCAGGCCCTTTAGATATAGTAAGAACAGCTTGACCAAGGACACTTAAAAACCTTCTAAGTCCTTGAATTCCCCAGTGTTTGTTTGGAAAAAGAAATTGGAAAATGGAGGATGTTAATGGATTTGAAAAGGAATTAACAGATGGAAAAGGAATCCCTTACCATTTCATCTCCTACCAGTTTAGAGAATGACCTTTGGGTTGATATTAAGGATTGTTTCATTCTATCCTCTGGATAAGGAGGATATAAAAGATTTTTTTCGGTGCCCAGAAATTTAGCTGAGCCTTTAAAAGATATGAATGGACAGTTTTGCCACAGGCAATGAAAAACAGCCCTATTATGTCAAAAATGTTGTTGCCGTTTTGTCAGGAAGAAAAGATTCCCAAAAGTTATGCTATTAAACATGGATACTTTTGGGGATGGCACTTGAGGAACAAATGTTAGAGGAGTTTTAAAAGACCATAGAAAACTAAGGAATTAAAAATTATAATAGCACCACAAAAATTCAAAGAATGCCCTTTTCAATATTTAGGATATGAAATACCCTAAGGTGTTTAAGTTCAAAACCCTTAAAAGAAAAGTAAAACATTGAATGTTTTCAGAAATTGATAGGAGAATCCAATGGATACCCAGGTTAGGTTTGATACCTATAGTTACAAACTGTTTATGACATTTTAAGGGGAGATGTGTTTAAATTCACCCACGCAGCTTACAAAAGAAACTAAGAGGTTTTAGAGAAATTGAACTGATTTATCCAATGTGGTTGAAAGAGCACTCAAAAACCTTGAGAAAAGTTTTGCCAAAAGAGGACCTACAGCAGTCCTTCATCAAGGACACAGGTATAATGGATGCCTCCGGCACAAACCGAAAAAGTTACAACCCCCAGTGCTTGTGGTAGAATTTTATTAAAACTAAGGAGAGTACAATTATCTGGGACAAGACCTGACAAGATATAATTTTATACCAAACACAAATTAATGTGGGAATATCCTAGATTGGAAATTTTTTAGCCATGGCTCCAAATTTTTACATGGGTCCCATTAAAGATAACTAGACTATTAATAATTAATGGATTCTTGAAGAAAAGTTTAAAGTTCCTCTTAAAGGACCAACTATCTTCACAAATGCATCCAAACATAATTTGTGCTGTGTACCAGATCTAACATAAAGAGAGTAGTCAGAACTCCTTTTCAGTCCACTCAGCAGAATGAAGTGGCCCATCATTCTAGCCCTTACTTTTATCCAGGGAGAATAAATATAATATCTGATTTATTCAGTAGGTGTGGTACAAAGAATTGCCACAGCCCAAATAAATTTTGCAGCTCTTTATATTTCAGCTCTTAAGAAATTCAAGAGAAGTGAGAAAGATCCAGGTAAGATCTATATATTAATTCCATTCTATGTGGATTCCAGGTCCCATATTTGATGGAATTCAAAGGCAGATGCCTTTAACTATTTTTTTATGTTGGTCAATACCCCTTTGTTCCCAAGAGGCTAGGATCTCATTCTAAATATCATCAGGTTGCCTTGAGCTTTAGTTTAAATTTGAATAAAAGAGGAAGTTTGAATAGTAAAGCCTGTTGGCTTGCCTTCCTTCCAATCCACACTGCCCCAGGGAAAAATCCTCGGGTTTGAGACCAATGAAATCCAAATGGAACCCATTATAAATCTTTGGTCGTCTGTTTTCATCCATGTTGGGTAGACACTTTGGGATTACCAATGCCAGCAGAAAAAAGAGACAGCCGAGTGGTCACTGAATTCTCATACAAGCATTTCCCATTATGGTTCAAAGAATAAAAAGACTTCCCTTTTATCTAAAACAGCAATTTTGTGAAGAAAAACAAGATATTTTAAATCCTCAAGGAAGGAAAGGGGGGAAGAAACAGAAATTTAAACACCCTCCAAAACAAAAAGAAAAGGGGAGAAGGAAAACCCTAGGAAATTCAAATCTAGCTCTTTTTAATTAATTCCTTGATTTTTGACAAAAGATGCCTGGCCCGCAGGGAAGGTTTTTTAAACCCAGGGAAGGTCAGGTCCAAGGGAGCCCACCCATTTTTAATCCCAGGGATTGGAGAGACCAAAAAAGGAAAGGGCCAGATAGGCCGTTTTAAAGGGTTTGTTTGTATTCAATAAAGGAACATGGTCCCGAGCCAAATTCGGCTTGTCCACAAGAGAATGGAAGACTTGAAACAAAGGAGAACCCAAGAAATATGGGGTTTTTGGTGATTGTGTCACCTTAAAAAAAGTTATATTTGATCAACATAAAATTTTGGGACTTCAAAACCCTAGGGGAAATTATTCCCTGACCATGGAAATGGAAAATTTTTGGAACCTTGGCTCTGAGAAATTAGGATTTGAAAACCCAGGAATTGCTAAACATGGATTTAAAATTGGCTTTGGTTCTTGAAAATTAAGTGTTACAACACTTCAAAATCTGTGGGAATCATTATTCCCTCTTATTTTTTGGGTTAAACTCAGGGGTTTGTTCCGACTTGAAGAATGGACAAAATTTTTTGGGCTTCTCTTCCGAGAAAAGGCTTGTTTACATCCCACCTTTAGGCTTTGGGCTTTTCCAAACCAGGATTTATATTTTTGCTTTCCCCTCTTTTAAAATTAGGTTACCACTCCCTTCCTGACTGAGGGGAGGGTCATCCCAAAGTTTCATGTTATTCATTTTGTAATTTCCCAGTATGGGTTTGTAAAAGCCCTTACCAAAACCCGTAGAACCCCCATTTCCCTTTTGGTGTTTTTATTTTTGGTGTCAGGAGGGCGGAAACCCCTTTGGTTTAGCCTTTTCGAGAAGCGGGGGGCTGTGATCACCCTTTCCTTTTCGGTCTTTCACCCCCTTTTCTGAGAATTAAAGGCTGGATTTTCCCCTTCCTGACCCCCTGGGATAATCATGACCACCTTTTTTCTAAAATAAAAGAAAGGGAATGTAGGGCTGAGATTTATTGGTCAATTAGGTCCCATATTACTAAATAGTAATTTATTCATTAATATAATATTATAAAAATTCCCTGCCCATTCTCTGTGAAGTCCCATTTTGGAAAAAAACGTTTTGGTTGGGGCAAAAAAAAAAAATTAATTGGCCTGTAGACCAGGCGTTTTGGCTGTTCACTTTCTTCCAATAAAATTGATATGATTTTCTTTCATAAAATTTTTTTGGAATAAAGATGAGTTTTCCCTCCTTTTGTTCTTGTGTTTTAAAATCATTTTCCAATTTTTTATTTCCCCAAAATCTGATTGAATGTTCCTTTACTTCAGGGATACCAAATTCACCCAAACCCTAGTATCACCTTCCATTTCCCATTCTACTTATATTCAATCAGATGGCAATTCTTTTATTTCAGTTTATATAACATTTCTCCTATAAATAATTTTTTTTTCTCTTTCTTCAGCTCATCATTACTCTGGTGAAAGCTCCTCACCATCATCTTTGGAATATTACAGTACCCTGTTAGTTGGTCTCCCTGGCACAAATCTCTAAACAAAATAATCTATTGTCCTTTTTGCTAAAAAAGTAACATTTCTAAATTGCAGTTATGACTGTATCACTCTTCCTTCCAACTCCATAAATTTCAGGGATTACAGATTTCCTCTATAACCAAATATAAAATTTTGTTTGATCTTTAAAGCAATTAGCAGCTTTGATAACTTCCTTTTTTTGTCTTGGTTAGGTAGTTGGGGTTGAGTGGCCTTCCATTTTTTTTTTCCCTTTGATTAGTTAGTTGGGGTTAAGTGACAAGCCAGGGTGGCAGAGCTCATAAATGCTAAGTGTCTGAAGCCAGATTTGAACTCTGATCCTCTTGACTTCAGGGCTAGTACTGTATTCACTTAACCATCTATTTATCACTTGTCTTCCTATTTTTTAAAGATCTTACAATTATTCATTCTATGACAAGATTCTACGGTGCTAGCCTTCTTTATTTTATTTTATTTTATTTTTTTTTTGGATAATAAACTCCATCTCCCAAGTCCTTTTTTTTTTCTGTCTGTCTTTCAAGATTGGAATGCTCTTCCTCCTCACTTCCTTGGCTTTCCCCAACAGTCAAACCATATCCCAGCTTTTGCAAGAGACCTTTTCTGGAATACCAAATGCTTGTACCTTTCTTCTGAAGACTGTTTCCTATTTATGCATTATATATCTGATAAATATAAGTCAAGAATGTGCTTTCCTTCTACTGATTCAAGATTGCTTGTCACTTTTTCATGCGGATATTTATACATCAGAAGTAGAAAATTGGCACATATTTGATTTTGTTTTTGTTTGTTTGTTAATCATGTAGATTAAACAAAGTTGAAGAAATAGTAATGATTCAGACTAAAATTAAAAGTGTATTGTATATATTATTTGGGGATTTTTTTAAGAGCTGGTTTTTAAATTTGTGTCAATATAATAGTGTCAATAATTTATGTGTTGTCTTCTCCATTAAAATAGAAACTTCTTCTGGATAAATAACTGTTTTTGTTTTTCTTTGTATTTCTGTTTTTTTTTTTTTTAAAACAATGTGTGGTATAAGTGCCTTACAAAAAGTTTCTTTTTTGACTGACCCTTCAAGTAACCTCTGATTTTTTCTATCATTCCCCACCCCCACCTGCAGGCAGAAGCAGCCATTCTTCCCTGACTTCTGCAATCACAGGCAACTAATGCGTACTTTAGGTGACATTTTCTTCTGGCAGGTTTTGATTGGTCCCAAGCACAAAAACACTTTTGGCTAACGGTTTGACCAGAAAGTACTGTGATTAATGAGATATTCCTCAGTTTCTCTCTAGTCTTAAATTTCCTCTATTTATATTGGTACAATGTTTCAGGAAAAAAAAAAAAAAAAAAAAAAAAAAAACAAGTCTTATGAATTCTAATCTGCTGTTTCTGTTAATATGGATCTTCTCAAGATAACACTACACTACACTCAGAGGAAACGCCCTCTAAACCATTAATTATTGTTACGCCTCTATGGACTACTCTAACCTGGTAGATCCCCTTTGACCCGTCAGTCATAGGCATGGCTAGGCCACACTTACCAGTCTTTGGGCACCAACCCAGATCCCACAGAGACAGACCACCAGTAAGTAGGGGTGAAGCAAAAGGGAACTTTATTCTTAGATAGCACATATTTATACCCTGCTGAGGTTCTCGGGGAAGGGGAGGTCCTCTAGGAACCTTACATAATGGGATTGGCCGTAGAAGAAGGAGGGAGGCGTGCTAGGCTTTGAGAGCACTAAAGAGGGAAATGTGGTACCTGAGATCAGACACCGCCTCTTGGGGCTATGCCCCACCTCCATGTAGGACTCTCCTGCACCTCAGTACCTCTCATCCCTCAGGTCCTCCCATATGCCTTGAACTTCATTCCCTGCTTCTAGAGGCTTTTTAACCCTTACATCTATATTTTTTGTACCAGACATGTGACGGATACCCAAACTCCAAAGTCATACTATTATATAGTTCCCATTCTGCCCCCTTCACAGTCCCTCTTCTCACTCATAAATATTTGAATTTCTTGGAAAATCTCTGAAACAAACCTATTCATCAGAACTTTTACTCCTCTCTTCCTAGACATAAGTATATTAACTGGTATTTATCTTTCCTTAACCTTAAACATCACCTGCTAGATTATCTTTTCTGCCTGTGCTACTTACTTGATAAAGTACATTGTAATATAAATTATGCAGCTTCCTCACCAAACTTTTTGTGTTCTTTTCTTTGAACTACTGAAAGGTATAGACATTGAATTCCATCAAAAGTTACTAATCAACTTAAATGAAAGAAAGAATGACTTTCATACTTAATACCCTCCCCCCAAAAAACAAACAAATAAATTACAAAGCCCAACAACTCTAATTCCCAAGTTAGGAAAGAAAAAAAAAATCAGACATTAATGTACATGTATTTTTCTAAGCTTTCCTAGAAAGAAAACATTAAAACATTTTGGAAGAATATATGAAAAGAAAACCATGTAAGTGCTGAATTTTATAAAATATGGACAAAATGAATATATTTCATAAAATGAATCAGTTCCAATTTCAGGCTGCATCCCTCTTTTTCCTTTTCTTTTACACTGTTTTCTTTCTTCCTTCTGTTCCCCTTTTAAAAGCAAAAAATGACAATAACATAGAGCTTTACAAAGTAAAAGGACAGATTTCTGAGCAATCATGCAGAATTGGGTTTAATTTTCCTTCTGATTTAAGCACATGGACAAGCTTCTGTCACAAAATTCCAAGCTGCTTGATCATAGGACTGAGTAGCTGTTATATTCTTTATCAGTCATGGTAGACATCTTCTTGAATCAACTTTAGATGTCAGCAACAATGAAAACCCTTTCCTTTTCTGGAGCTATAAAATTGGAAATGGCCATCTGTTCAGCCTTCTGTTGTCAGAGCTGTCCCTGAAAAATGTGTTTCTAGCATATTTTCAGAAATATAAGGGGAAGAGGTGACTAATAGAAGAGTATATCTGTTTGATTAACCCTTCCTGTTCATGTCTAATTACTTTCTCATTAAATTGGATTAGTTGGCAGAGGGTAATGGAATCATAGAGTAAAAAGGAATCATGAAGCAAAAACATTTGCCAAAATAAATAGATAAATTAATGAAACATTCTTTCAGATTGTCGTAAAATGCTGAATTGAGTATTCTGATTTTATAGATAAAATAGTGAAAGTAAAATTTTTTATAGGCAGAATCAAACACACAATTTCAGTATGTTAAGCAGAGGTTAATTCTGAGTGTGTATGTGTATATATATATATATATATATATATATATATGTACATTTAAAATAATTTTCAATTAAAGAAAATCCTTATCATATTCAAACATAGCTATCTACCATCATACATCCAAAAATTATTTGAGACTGAATACTATCAATGCAAATTTTGACTGATACTCTGATTCATTATGTTTTTCAATATTAATTAATATTAAAATGAATATCAATATGAAATACTCAATGCTAAATATTAACAGAAGACATAGTTTCTTAAAAGCTTATTTAGTCAGGAATGTGAGACTGTAAATTTTTCACTTCCTATCAATTTTGAAAATGTTGCTTCAGTGGTCATTTAACAAATAATTAGCATTTCTTCATTTAAATTTTTTTCACCATTATTTTTAATAGCATTTTATTTTATTTGTTTTACCAATTATATATAGAGATAATTTTTAACATTTACTTTTATAAGATTTTGGTTTACATTTTTCTCCCTCCTTCTTCCCTCAGCCTTTCCCCAGATGGTAAGCAATCTGATATAGGTTACACATGTACAATCATATTAAAACATATTTCCACATTATTCAAGTTGTGAAAGAATAATCAGAATAAAAGAAAAAAAACAAATTAAAACTTATGAGAAAATGCAAATATAATATTCTTCAATCTACATTAAGATTCCAACATTATATTTCTGCATTTTTCCACCAGGAATCTTGGAACTGTCTTCAAAAATTATATTGCCAAGCAGAGCTAAATCTATCAAAGTTGATCATGCACAATGATGCTATTACTGTGCACAATGTTTTTCATGGTTCTGTTCACTGAACTTAGCATTAGTTCATGTAAATTTTTGCAGGTTTTTCGGAAGTTAGGCTGCTTATCATTTTTTTATAGAACAATAATATGCCATTACATTCATATATCACAATTTGTTCAGCCATTCCCAAAATCACGGCCATTCCCTCAATTTCCAATTCTTTATTACTACAAAGAGAGCTACTATAAACATTTTTGTACATGTGGGTCCTTTCCCTTTTTTAACAATCTCTTTGGGATGCACATCTGATAGTAAGATTGCTGTACCAAAGGGCATTTACAGTTTGATTGCCCTTTTGACATAATTCCAAATTGCTCTCCAGAATGATTGGATCTGTTCACAATTTCACCAACAGTGCATTAATGTTCTAATTTTCCCACATATTTGTCAACATTTATTGTGAAGGTTTTCTTGAAGGCAGCCTTAAATAATTACTCCAAAATCGCAGCCAGCTGGTAAAATTGCAAACGTTTATTTCTCCTTCCAAATTAGCCCGGTTAGTTGAGGCCTATCTCTCTGCCTGGCTCCAAGAGATCTTGCAGCATTGTCCTTGGCTTCTGCTTCAGCCTCCAGCCAGCACCAACTGGTGGCTTCTCAATCTCCAACTGAGGCGAGTGGTCCAGTCGAAGTTTTCCCACAGCTCTCTTGAGTCGCTCACTGGAACTGTATTTATGCTACTTCTCTGAGAGTGGGATTGTGGGATATCTCCCAGCATGCTCTCTGAAATCTCCCAAACATGTGAACTCCATTGAGTTCTTAGATACTTATGAGCTCTCTAACAGTGTGAACACAAGCATTGTTTCCATCAGTTGTACTTAGTACCTAGTTCAAGTTCTGGCCCAAAATAACTCTTTCTAAGATCAAATCAACTCCAATGGCTTAACACTTTGTAAAGATTCCAACAATTTATAATTTTCCTTTTCTGTCATATTAGCCTATCTAATAGATATGAGGTTGTACCTCAGAATTTTTAATTTGCATTTCTGCAATAGTTATTTGAAGCATGTTTTTACATGACAGTAAATAACCTTAATTTCTTCATCTGAAAACTGCCAATTCATATCCTTTGATTTGTTTATTTATCAATTGAGATATGGTTGGTATTATAAATTTGACTCACTTCTCTATATGTTTTAGAAATTAGACCTTTATGACAATATTGATTGGAAAAATTGCTTCCCAGTTTTCTGGTGTCCTTGTAATTTTGGTTGCATTGGTTTATTTTCTGCAAAAACTGTTTAACTTAATGTAATCAAAATTAACCATTTTGGATTTCATAGTATTCTCTATTTTCTGCTTGCTCATAAATCCTTCCCTTCTCCACAGATATGACAATTCTATTATTCCATACTTTTCCAATTTGCTTATATCATATCCTTTATGTTTGAATCATGTATCCATTTTGACCTTATATAGTTATATGGTGTGTATAGGTCAATGCCTAGTTTCTGCCATATTATTTTCTAGCTTTCTGAGTAATTTTTGTCAAATAGAGATTTTTAAATTTCAGAAACTATGGTCTTTGTATTTATCAAATGATAGATAATTGAAGTCATTGACGTCTGTCTTATATACCAAATTTGTTCCACTAATCCACCACCTTATTTCTTAGCCATTACCAACTAGTCTTGATGATTGTCACTTTATAATATAGTTTTAGATCTGATATGGATAGGCTCCATTCCTTTGCTTTTTTTTTTATTTCCCTTGATGTTCTTGACTTTTTTATTTTTCTGGATGAATTTTTTTTTTGCTCTATAAAAATATATATTTTTAAATTTGATAGGTATGAAACAAAATGAGTAGATTAATTTAGGTAGAATTGTCATTTTTATTATATTAACTCACACTATCAATTTGATAGTTTCTGATTTGATACATTCCAATTATTTTGGGTCTGATTTCATTTGCACAAAAAGTGTTTTGTATTCTTTATATATAGTTTCTAGGTTTGTCTGCACAAGTAGACTAGCATTAATTTTTTTTTTGTTTTCTCTGTAACTCAGTTTTCACTTTAAAAATTTGAATGCTTCACCATTATGTGTGTGTGTGTGTGTGTGTGTGTGTGTGTGTGTGTGTGTGTGTAACCTGCTAATTCTTGGGGTATCCTTACTCTCCACAATATTTGAATTGTTTCTTTCTGTCTGCTTGATTTTTTTTTTCTTGATTAAGAATTCTGCAATTTGTCTGTAATATTCCAGGGAGTTTTCATTTTATGATATCATTCAGAGGGTGATTGAGGAATTATTTAAATTTCTATTTTACTCTCAGGTGTTCGGAAATGAGAGTAACTTTTCTTTATAATCTCTTGAAATACATTATCTAGGTTCTTTCTTTAAAGATGATTTTCATGTAGTCCAACAATTCTTACATTATTTTTTCTTGATCTATTTTCTAGATCAGTTGTTTTTCTGATTAGAAATTTCACTTTTTTTGTCCTGTTTTCATTCTTTGAACGTTGTTTTATTGTTTTTGATGTCTCAAGAAATCATCAGCTTTCACTTGCCCAATTATAATTTTGAAGGAATTATTTTCTTCAGTGAGTTTTTGTACCTGTTTTTTTTTTCTTTTACCAATTTGCAGTGAATGTTTATATTTCTTTTTCCCCTTTTTTCTTCATTTCAGTTTTGGCATTCTTATCTTTATTAGATTTTTTATATTTCTTTTACATTTGACCAATTTTTTTTAAGTTGTTAATTTCCTCAGCATTTGTGTGCTTCCTTTAGCAAGCTGAGGAATCTCATAATTTTCCTTTGTTACTCATTTATTTTCTTAATTTTTCCTATACCTATTTTATTTAATTTTGGAAAAAATACCTACTGATGTGTAAGCAACCATAAATGTTCCTCTCTGCCCTGGAACTAGACCTGGGATTCATGCTTCACAAATTCACAACCATTATAACTCCTTTGGCCCTGAGACTAAAATTCAGAACTGGTATAGACAATGCTACAGGGTCACCAATCAGTGCAGGCAAAAGGTTAATTTTTATTTTTATTTATTTTTTGACCAGCAGTCTGACTGTTCCCATCACCATTAATAAACTGAAAACTATTGAAAACTTCAGAGGCTACTACTATTGCTAATGCACGTAGCCCCAAAGGAGACTGAGCTTAAGTCTGAACCTGATACAATTGTGGGGTCCTCAAAAAACTCAGTGAGGAGGAACTTTCCTGACAACCTTTCAAGTTGCATTGAGCTTTAAAATTGTTTCATCTAACTTTGTGTTGTTTCTGCTGTCATAAAATTCAATTTACAGCACTATTTTACAATTGTTTTTTGGGAATTTGGGGAGAGTGTGGCCAAGTAAATTTCTACTTTATTATCTTGGTTTTACATTCCATTCTAATGATTTTATTTAGAATGATTATTGTATTTTGTCAAATTTTTTCCTACATCTGTTTAGATAGCATATTTTTTTGTTGGTTTTCTTATTGATATGGTCAATTATGCTGAAAGTTTTCCTAATATTGAGTGTCTTGAATTCCTGACATATTGCTTTAATCTCTTTGAGTATATTTTATTTAAAGTATTTGCATTAATATTCATTAAGAAACTAGATTTATAGCTTTCTTTTTTTTTTTCTATTTTTGGTCTCCCTAGTTTAGATAACAAAATCATATTTGTGTCAAAAAAGGTAATTTGATAGTCCTCCTTATCTATTTTTACAAATATTTTCTATAGTTTTGGAATGAATTGTTCCTTAACTTTTTGGTAGTATATTCTTGTAAATCTGCATGACACTAGAAATGTTTTTTTTTTTTTTTTCCATGTCCCACTTATGGCTTGTGCAATTTCTTTTTATAAATTAGGGTTAGATATTTTGTTTCCTCTCCTGTTAATCTAGGAAATTTATATTCTTGTAAATATTCATACTGGCATGTCATTAAATAAAATACCTCCTAATAATTGCTTTAATTTCTTCTTCATTAGCTGTGCATTTATATTTTTTTTTTCATTTCTGATAACAGTATATTTTTTCTTTTTTAATCAAGTTACCCATTGTTTAGATCTTTTATTTTTTAAATGAGCCCCACACTGCACTGCATTTGTTAGTTTTTTAAACTCTCAATTAAATTAATCTTTTTTTTTAATTTTCAGAATTTTTATTTTGGTATTTAATGAGAAATTTTTGATATCTTCTTTTTCCAATTTATTTTTAGTTGTATGCCTACTTTATTGCTCTGTTCTTTATCTCTTTTACTTATATACATATTTAGAGATATAATTTTTCTTCTAAATGCTACTTTGGTGGTATCTTACAATTTTTGAAATATTATCTCCTTGTTCTTATTCTATTTAGGGAAATTGTTTCTATGATATGTTTTTTGACACATTCATTCTTTAGTATTAAATCATTTGCCTGTCATTTAAGACTTTTTTTTCCCATCTTTTTTAGTATTTTATTTTCCACCAATTACATGAAAAGCAATTTTAACATTCATTTTAAAAAATTTGATTTGATACTGCATGAGGATGTATTCTGATGGAAGTGGATTTCTTCAACAAAGACAAGATCTAACTTATTGATAAAGGATAGACAGAAGCAGCTACCCCCAAAGAAAGAACACTAGGAAATGAATGTAAACTGTTTGCATTTTTGTTCTTCTTCCCGGGTTATTCATACCTTCTAAATCCAATTCTCCCTGAACAACAAGAGAACTTCGGTTCTGCACACATATATTGTATCCAAGATCTACTGTAACCTATTTAACATGTGTAGGACTGCTTGCCATCTGGAGGAGGGGGTGGAGGGAGGGAGGGGAAAAATTGGAACAGAAGTGAGTGAAAGGGATATTGTTGTAAAAAATTACCCTGGCATGGGTTCTGTTAATAAAAAAGTTATTAAAAACAAAACAAAACAAAACAAAACAAAAAAACTTTGATTTGTAAATTCTATTGCTTCCACCTATTCTACCCCACTTCATCCTCTAATTGAGAACACAACTAATTCAAATTATGTTGAACATATGCAGTCACACAAAACCTTTCCTTTATAGTCATGCTGTTTAAAAGAATAGGACAAAAAACTCAATAAAAATAAAGTAAAATAGACAAAACTGTATTCAGACACTATCATATCTTTCTCTGGAGATCAAAAGTATTCTGCATTACAAGTCCCTTAGTGCTGTCCTGCATTACTACATTTCTGATAACACCTAAGTTATTCACACCTGATTGTCTTGTAACATTGCTGTTCAATCCAGTGTCCATCAGTTCCTATAAATCTTTCAATCTTATCATTTTTATAGCACAATAGTTTTCCATCATAATCACATACCACAATTTCTTCGGCCATCCCACAGTTATTGGAAATTTCTTCAACTTCCAATTATTTACCTCCAGAAAAGAGTTGCTATGAATATTTTTGTACATATAAGTCCTTTCCTTTTTTTTGTTTTTTATCTATTTTGTAATACAGACCAAGTAGTAGTATTGTGAGGTCAGAGTATTCATAATTTTACAGCTCTTTGTGTATAATTCCAAATTGCTCTAAAGAATGGCTTAAAACCAATCACAACTCCACCAATAATGCATTAATTTCTACTGTCCCCCCATCCCACTCACCATTTGTCATTTTCTTTTTTTCTCTTTTTTTTTCCTTTGGATTTCTAAATGCTCTCAAGATATCTTGTGATTTACTGGCTATATTTATTTCTTAAGGACCATAATTTAAACTAAAACTATACTAATTCTTCTTGATTAGCCTCCAATAGGTCCTAAGTCAAACCTTATTTAGTCATTGTTCTGGTCCTGAATGACACAGATTGAATGTAAATAGCAATCATTTCTGCTTTGGCAAGAAACTCTGAGCATCTTCCCATCCCAGATTTATTTATTTATTCAGATTAGTTTTTGGACTAGGAGAAAGAGGAAATTCTTTGCCTCAATTGTTACCTAGCCATAATGGGTGTGTGAGACCTTTTGAAGACCTTAGTTTTAAAAGGGCTAAGTTTAAAAGGGCCATTGCATCCCAGGGACATCCCAGTTGTCCTGATCCATATGTGGCCACTGGACCTATGTGGCTCTGGTGTGGAAAGTGAAGCAGATAAATTTGCACATCCCTCCCCCATTTAAATCCAATTCACTTGCATGTCATAGTATCACCTCCCTTATGTCTAATTGCTCTCATAAGGAGAAAATTCTTATGGGTTACAAGTATCATTTTCCCATGTAAGAAAGTAAACAATTTAACCTTAATAAGTCCCTTATGATTTCTCATTCCCATTTACTTTTATGCTACCCTTAGGTCTCATATTTGAAAGTCAAATTTTCTACTCAGCTCTGGTCTTTTCAACAAAATGCTTGATGAAATGCTTGATGTCATTAACTGCCCATTTTTCCCCTGAAAAATTATGCTCAATTTTGCTGGGTAGGTGATTCTTGGTTGTGATCTAGCTTTTTAGGTCTAGGGAATATCATATTTCAAACCCTTCAATACTTTAATGTAGAAGCTGCAAAATCTTGGGTTATCCTCAGTATGGCTCCATGATTCTTATATTATTTTCTTTCTGGCTGCTTGCAATATTTTCTCCTTGACTTGGAAGCTCTGAAATTTGGCTATAATGTTCCTAGAAGTTTGTTTTGGAATTTATTTCAGAAGATGATTGGTGAATTCTTTTAAGTTCTATTTTATTCTCAGATTCTAAAATGTAAGAACAGTTTTCTTGGACAATTTCTTGAAAGATCATGTTAAGCTTCTTATTATTTTTTGATTATGCCTTTCAAAAAGTTCTATAATGATTTTTAAATTATCTGTCCTGGATCTACTTTCCAGGTCAGTTGTTTTTCCAATGAAATATTTCATAGTCTTTTTCTTTTCATTCTTTTGGTTCTCTTTTATTGTTTCTTGATTTCTCAAAAAAGTCATAGTCTCTCTCTCTCTCTTTTTTTTTTTTATTTTGGTCTTGAAAGGTGTCTATTTCTTTGGGCCCACTACTTTCTCTTGAAGTATTGTACTCAGTCTTTCTGGGTATATTATTTTTGTTGTAATTCTACCTCTTTTGCCGTCAAGAATATTGTATTCAAAGCCTTCTATGCTTTTAATAAGATAACTGCAAAATTTTGTATGATCTTACCTATGGTTCTATGTATTTGCATGATTTCTTTCTGACTGATGTGGTAAAAAGAACATTAGACTGTTGAGGAAAGATAGTATAAAACATGAAAAAGATTGAAGAAAAGGGTCAGTTATTTATAATTATAATAATTTATTATTATTATAGTTAATTATAATAAAGGCAGTTGTGAATGGGATAAGCTTATCCACAAAATGGTACTAGCTAGCAGAATGAATTACAAACCCAACAATGGCTTAGCTTACAAGAGAAAAACTTGAAACAGAAAGATACAATCAAAGTTAAAATAAGAGGGTGGAAAATTTAAAATTTTAGCTAAAATTTAAAAAGGGGTGTGCTAATGGTAGCAATCATGATCTCAAACAAAATAAAAGCCAATTAAAAGGAATAATCAGGGAAATTACATTTTGTCAAGAGGTGCCATAAACAATGAAGTAGCATCAAAAAATAATTATTGTTGCAGCATTCTTAATTGCAGCATTCAAAGTATATGAGCCCTTTGATTTCAGAGATGAGATGAATGAGGCAGGAGACTCACAGAGTGTGAAAAGAGCTCCAGTTTATTATGCAGACAGCCTTGTTGATATACATTTTTGCAAGTGTAATCACACTAGACAGTCCCCAATCAGCATTCTGAGAAGCAAATCATGGGCTTTGTGTATGCATGGTAGCTACCAGTGGGAGTATTGCCAATCGAGCCATCTAGCAAGTCTCTCATAGGCAAAAGGACTTGTCAAGGCATCCCTGCTTATGAACAATTGTGCTGTGACCCTCAGACCAAACTCTTTCCTATGGTCACAAATCACTGTTCCTTGTTCAACAAGGGCATTTCTGAACAGGGCAGAAAACTTATTGTGCACCAAAAGTCAAGGTGGCTTCTGTACTCCCTCTTGGCAGGGTCCCACACTCTAGATGATCATGGCAAATCTAATAAAAGCCTCATTTCTCAAACATATAATGAGTATAGAACTGAGTTAAATTCACAAAAATAAGAAACTTTCTACAATTGATAAATGGTCAAAAGTTAGAAATAGGTAGTATTTAATAGAATAAATCAAAGCAATCTATTTTTATAATAAAAAAATGCTCAGAATCGCTCAATCAGAGAAAGACAAGTTAAATTACAAATGACAAATTTTGGAAATGACAGAAAAATAGGAACATTAGTGAATTTTTGATGGAGTAGTAAACATGTTAAACCATCTTGAAAAATAATTTAGAACTAAGCCCAAAGGGAATAAAATTGCACATAGTATTTGACCTAGCATTATTACTAGTAGGTCTATATGTCAAAGAGATTTTTTAAAAAAGAAGAAAGAAAATGACCATGATGTACAAAAACATAATAGTGGCTCCTTTTGTGTTGTCAGGGTTTGAATTCACAGGGATGTTCACCAGTTGGAGAATGACTGGACAAAATGTTGCTTATGATTGTGATGGAGTACTATTTTGTTCCAGAAAAAGTGAGCAAGGATATTCAGGAAAAAAAAAAAAAGAATTATATGAACAGATACAAAATAAAGTAAGAAGAACTGGAAAATAATTGTGCATAGTAACTGCAATATTGTTATGAAAATCAGCTGTGGAAAATGTGCTTCTCCTGAACAATACATTGACACAAGAGAATTCAAAAGGAAACAATGAAAAAAAAATGTCTTCCATCTTCACAGAGAGAACTAATGAACAATATGTTCAATTTGAAGTACATTTTCCCCCTGAGGCAATTGGAGTTAAGTGACTTGTTCAGGGTCCCACAGCTAGGAAGTATTAAGTGTCTGAGGCTGGATTTGAATTCAGGTCCTCTTGACTTCAGAGCTGGTGCTCTATCTACTGAGTCATCTAGCTGCCCCCTAATTTTGTTATTTTACAAAATATATAGGTAACACAAAACCATGTTTTGCTTGACTTGATATTTACAATAGATATCATTATGTTATGTAGTCTGATTGCTATTCATAACTGATCAATGGCTGGTGGATAGTGTGGAATGGAGGGAAAAGATTTGTAATTCAAAATTTAGAAATATAAGATTGTTAAAAAATAAATAATAATTTAAAAAAGAAAAAGAAAAGACAGATTTCAAAATGATAGCTTTGTATGCTGGCCTGTAGAAGCTTCCCAGCAATATTTTGCTTGATTAAATTTACTTCAAATTTAGGCTTTGGAAACTTATTGAAAAACCTGTTTTTTGTTTTTTGTTTTTAAATCCTTTCTCCACTGCCTCAATATCTAGTTATTTCTAATTCTCTACTTCTCCATTTAAATCTCTAGTTACATTTCTATGTCTATCATCTATCTCAATCATCTCTTGTATTTGTGTCAGTAGTTTGTTCATATTTTTATCCATGTATATCTATCCATATTCATATCAATCTCTCAATTTATAGTATTCACATATATATCGACACATATATGTGTTTGTATAGGCATGTACATATGTGTTATATATTCTCATGTTAAATATGAACAACAAATGCTTTCTTAAAAAATAATTAGCAGGCATTGGACCTGTGAGTGTCAAACATGGTATAAAGAATTAAATTGATTCCCCTTTATACAAAATCATGAAAATGAAGCAACTCAGTTTTGAATTCAAATATCACATCTTATAGGAAGACTATATAAACTTTCTTTTCTTTTTCATTTTCTCTTAGCAATTTGCTTGCATCCCTCATATGTACTTATGGTATAATAACAATAAATGTGTATCTGTTACCTGACAGGTAATATAAAATTAGCATAATAAACATGCACAATGCCCATAGCTAGCTTTTCTTTTTCAGAAACAATAGTGTTAATCCTATAAAAATGTGTGTGTGTGTGTGTGTGTGTGTGTGTGTGTGTGTGTGTTTTGCTGGGAGATAATATTTGCAGAATATTGAATACTATATATTAACATTTGAATTGACTGTGCTATATAAAAAGAAAAAAAAAAAAGGTTAAAGATGGATAGGCACATCTCTTTGCTTCTTCTGCATAGTTTAAAATTATTTTCTAATAATGTGAGCATTCTTCTGCCTGTTAATAAATGATGGTAGTTTGAGGATCATATAAGAAAAAAATCAATCTTGGTTAAGCTAAAGAGCAGAGGATTTTGGAAATATATCAGTTAAACCTGACTTAGCAAATATTGACTTTGCAATATAACCTAGTAATTAAACTTTTGATTACAGTTGATTCATACAATTGTTCATATGCAGAATAGGCTGCCTTATTAGGCGGTGGTTTGATAGGAATGGAGACTTCAAGTTAACTTTGAACAATTAATTACTTTTCAGAGAGGTTTGTAGATAGATCTGATTTATTAAAGGTTAGACTTGAGCTCCTCTAAAGTCCCTTGGAAGTTTATAACATTCAAAAAGGTAGTATGAAGACATGTGATATGGGTATGGAAAAGCAGATCAATAGCATGAGTATTCCATTGATGTTCTAGAAATATTAAGAGGAAAACCTCTAGCATGTGGGTAATATTTATTGTAGAAAACCTATGAAAGAATACAGGCTCAGAAAGAATGTATAAGTAGCAATAAAAATCCATATAGATTCAATTGCAGGTTCATTTAAGTGTAAACTGTGATTGCATATGTGGATAACTAGGTGATACAGTAGATAGAATACCAGGAGGCCTATAGTCAGGAAGATCTGAATTCAAATCCAGCCTCAGAAACATATTGATTCTATAACTCTGGGAAAATCAATCAATCTCTGTTTGACTCAGTTTCTTTAAGTATAAAATAGATAAAATAATAGCATCTACCTCTTAATTTTTATTTTGAGGATAAAATGACATCATAATTTTTGGAGGAGTATAGAGGGCTGAAACTCTAAAAAGGTGTGCTTGAGCAGAGCACTTAAGGCTAATTATTTATTTGATATGAGATAATGGCTCTACAAGCACATTCTTAGATGATATGGTAATGTGATGGCTCTTCTCACCATTGGTGTTGGCTGAATGTGTGGTGGTGAGATAATCATAAGCAAGGATTGGAGGGCTGAGGGAGACAAGTCAGTGTCATTTTGGCTGCAGAACAAGGAGGAGAGGGGCTGGAGACTCCAGACTCCAGAATCCAGGATACATCTTTGGCAAGTCGTGTAGCAGCTTGCCTGCCTCCTTCACTTTTCCCCCTAAAGACCAAGGACTTTGATTGATCCTGACTCTGAATGATCCTGAGGCTCTCCAGGGAGCTAGCCCAGACATTATAGAAGAGGAGAGGAAATAGTAGTAGAAATACTAGTAATATACAGGTAGTATTTTTATTATACATTGAATTCTATGTTATTCTTTGGAATATTATTTCCAGAGTTTATTTGAATATTGCTGAAATAAGTCTAATTGTCATACCTGAATGGATTCACTACAAATGTGTGTTTTCTGATTTCAAATGAATTTTCTATATTCCTCTTTTTCTCTGAATGTATTTCTCAAACACTACATATAGAGATTATTATAATATTTTCTCTCTTTCTTAAAACCTCCTGAGCCACATCATCCAGCCAAACAAGATGTATGGACAATTTGTGGCCCTCACAGAACTTATGAAAGTCAACTCATTGTATAGAAATAATCAGGAAATGATAAGCTTTCTATATAGTGCTCAGAATCAAAATCAGTTAAACTGAAAACACGAGCATTTTGTTTAATAATCTAGTATTTATTGTTGTTAATGAATTTTAAAAATGTAAGAGTCAAAAAATATGTCCATTAAGAGTCTTTTTATATCAGATATATCTTGATAATATGAGCATGATTCTAGATACTCAAAAGCTATATCAGCAGAGCAAAAATTCTGGCCCTACCAATTTTGAAAGCTACATTTTTGGTCTTCATGATATGCATGCATGCATAACATCTCTCACAGAAGATGTTTATATGGTTTAATTGTTAGAGATCTAGATGTACAATAAAGAAGTGAAATCAAACCCAGTCTCAGATATTTACTGAATATGTGACCCTTCATAGATCACTTTCCATCTTTTCCATTTCCCTCATTCATTAAATGTAGATAATAACCACATTTAGCTCTCAGATGAAGGATAAAATGAATTAATATCTATGAAAGTTTTTATTAAATATTAAGGGATTAAATAAATGTTAGTGGTGGTGGTTATTGTTTTTAATCTATAAAATGAAAATAATAACTAATTTACTAGATTGAGATGAAGATCAAGTATGATAACATATAAAAATATATTTAAAACTATTAACCATGAAAAGTTATGAAAGAAGGCTCTAGACACTAAATAAAATTCCAAAGTAAAGAGATAGCTGATTCATGAAGGTAAACACAACAGTATAGATATGAAATAAATAGATAGCTAGATAGACAGACAGACAGAATAAATATTTGTTGTGTTTACCAAGTACTAGGAAAGGTGCTTTGGATATGACTATTAAGAAGCAAAATTAAGCAAGATGCTCCCTACATTTTTACAAACTTACATTTTTATCAGAGAACATCACATATAATGAGAAGATGGTATGGTGGGGGAGAAAAGGAGGAGGAAATTTGTAAGAAGGAAAGATAAGAAGATGGAATGAAGAAAGAGAATAAGGACAAAGAGAACAAAAAGGAGAAATGGTCTGAAATGTAAGTCTAAGCAGGAGTGAATCTAGCATTTTAGCATAGATTGAAATGGAAATTCTAGAAAAGGAGTCACCAGGGGAAAAATGCATTTTTTTTTTGTAGCCATCCTTCATCAAATTGTCTGTGTCTTGATCTTTGGCAAATTTCATTTTATTTAAATTAATGTTTCTGAAGTACACTCAGGTAAAGTTGGTCCAATATCTGCTCTGATCTGTTTTGCCTTCCCGATTAAATGCCCTGAGCATTTCAACAAGGGAACATGACATTACTCAAAAGGATTGATTATAAGTAGACAATAAGTAGAAAGGACTAAAAGCTATTATTAGGCTTACTCTTCAGAATATAAACATCCTTAATGAAATTTTGCCTTCTGTTTCAACCTTTCTCAATAAAGCCCTGAAAGTGCATCCTTTTGACATAAAGAAGAAAAAAAAAAAATAAACCCAATGAGAAATGTCAGCGTAGGTGATACTAATGATAATGTTTGACAGATAATACTTGATCTCTAGCCAGAATTTTTTTCTTAAACAATTGAGATCCTTAGAACAAGCTCATCTGTGGACTACAGCATTATCCTCATGAAGTCATTAATAACATATATAGTGATGCTGTGGAATATTCAACTATTATAGTAAATGTTCCTGGATAGAAAACAACTGTAACTATCAAACTGAAAGAAATTATTGTGATACCTTAATTTGCAGATCTTATTGATCCTCAGGAAGTTTCAGCTATTTTGCAGTCCCCCCCCAAAGGAAGTCAAAATTTAAGGCTAATTGGAGGAGAATGATTGAGGCATTTTTACAGCAGTACTATAAATTGAAAGAAAAAAGGTTTTAAAAACTTCTGACAAAGGCAGAAGCACAACTGTTATCTTTATAAAATGACTACGAAAAGCTTATTTATTAGTCTTAAAAATCATGAGTATGGGTTATGGGATGAGAATTGCTTCAATACAAATTAAAGGCAAGGGAGTTCAAATATGAATAAAGCAGCTGGGATTCAGAATCAAGATATTGGAAAGAAAGGTTTTTAGAATAATATTTAGTTAAAGATCTTTTCAAAAGATAATCATGGCTTTGTGTTTGGGTAAATGAACTATATACAGAAAATAATGAATATAATTTATTATATTTAATACATGCATTTGCAAATGTATATATGTATGCACATATGTGTATGTAACCAGATGTTTATGTGTGTCTATATCAGAATGGCAGAAATGGGAAATTTAATGTTCATTATACTTGGGGTTATCCAAGTTAAATGTAGACAAAAATAAATAAATAAAATACTGAATTTAAAGCTTGATGATGGAGATCTCATGTATGGATCTATTGCATATTAACTTGATGAAATGCTATTGTCATAAATTGATGGTCATCAACTGGACCAAAATTTCTTTTTTGCCTATACTTAGCATTGTGTTCCCTTGTCCTCAAGAGAAAAATAGTAAGAGAGATGTATTTTGTACTTTCATATATTTTTGACTGGCTTTCCAAATTTTTGTGACAGCAGGTTAATTGAGGTGAGAAGATCAAAGAAATTGGCTAAAAGTAAAGTTTATCACATACATTTAAATTGAAAATAGTCCAGATGACTGACACAGAACCTGAGAATATAATCTCCCTTTTAAAGAAAAGTGGTTTTCCCTTATAATATCTTTAGATGGTTCTCAATAATGTTCTTTTGCATTATTCTTTTATTAATGAGGGATCACAACATTATAGGGAATCTGAGAAATGTTAACATCTTACAACACATAAAGCAGAGTGAGGTATCCACTACCTTCTATTTTTCATGACTTCTTACATGTCAAAAATCTGTATATTACTCTTAATTCATTTTTACTTTTTGAAGTCATAATGGCTCATCAAATATTTCCATCATTTGTAATTGTGGTAATCACACAACATAATATTGTCACATATACTACTCCCACCTTAATTGAGTAATAATTAATCATAAAAGAAACATCTATTAAATACCTATAATGTATCACTTATCTTGCTAAGCACTGGGGATATAAGAAAAAAAATGTTTTTCCCTCCAAGCATTTCCATCCTAATTTAAGAAGATATAGGTAAAGAGTGGAAGTAAAAATCTTTTTAGAGGAAAAGGTACTAAGAACTAGAGGATTGGGGAAGAACTCTTATATGTAAGATTTGAGATTTTCTTGAAAGAATCTAGAATTGTATGGAGGCTGCTTTGAGAGGAGATTGTATTGTATATATGGTTATTCAAATTACTTATGTTACTTATATGGAAATTAATGTCCTGTACTTCCATGAGGCAGAGTTGATGAGACTGAGAGAGGAGAGTCATCTTCATTCCCGTGTCTCTTCAGTCTCTTTGAGTCTCTTGAGCATTTCCAGATCATGGAGTTGCTTCAAATACTTCTGCATTCTACCTTTAAGAAAAAAGGTACATAGTGTCAACCCTATTGAAGGGGCTGCTGAAAAAGAATAATTCCATCAGAACAAGCCAACATGAGAGTACACAGTGGTTTCCATTGTCTCCCAATCCCCACCTTATAACAGAAGATATTTTAAGGAAATTTTTCTTGAATAAGATCTGAAACTCTTTCTTGTTTGTTCTGAGTTATTTATTCCCAATGAAAGATCTCCTTTCCTCTGCTGTCTGGTACATATTCTCCTATGTATACCTTCCGTGATTTCTCTTTTGCCATTGATTCAGATAATTGGGTTTCTTTGTTATTCACTATATGTATTCTTTATGGAACTAGTATTTGGTAGGAAAGGAGAGGATTTAAATATAAAGCTTGGGATCTCCTTTTTCCCCATTAATAAACAATGATTAGAGTTTGACCTTGAACCAACAAAATACATTCCCTAGACTAACAATAATTAAGGGAGAAGATCCATAAAATTCTAGCCAAGGACTCCCTCCCAACCTCTGTGCTCCCCAGTAGAAAACAGAATGGACAGCCTTTTGGATATACTTTTTTCCTCTCCCCAAAAGAAATTAAAATCTCTCTTGCAGAAATGTGGCAAGGAAAGAAGCTAGAAATATACATTCATTCTTTTTTTGAATCATATAACAATGTCCCATACTATATATCAGGGACAGACACTTGTCTATTTATTGGGGACCCATGAAGACATCTGCCTGCACCATTTTCATTTTGAGATATTCTAGATTGTGAGAACAGGGATCTACTTAGGGGAAAAATATTTGTAATTGCTCATTTTTTGTGTTTCATTGAAATTATCTAAAGTGAAAAAAATCTGCAATATACAATGGGAAAAGGAATATCTCTCTGAAATCCTTTAAAAATATCGCTTTGGGAGAGATTGTTACAAAAGTTAACTGTTTTATCTTATCCTTTGTAAGTATTTGCTAGATAAACAAAATATCTTAAGGTCAACTAATGCATTTTCTGCTCATACAGTCTTCTATTTCATGCTTTATCTTATATGTCTTGGCTTGTTTAAAAGGAATGAAGCATTTTATTTAGAATCATCTTTAACATTTCAAGCATTTATTTCACAAATTCTTTAGAAGAGCTATGAAAAATTATTTATTTTCATTTGTAATTATTTTTAATCTTACAATTTTTTTTGACATTTTGAAATAGACTCAGATAGATGAGTTAGAAATTTCCTGATGGAAGAGGTAATCCTTTTAAAAATTACTATATGCTAAAATTTATTAGATGCTGTCATAAAGATAATTATTGATTAAATATATAAATTATGTCTTATATGGAGAGTATTTTATGAGCTTCTTAAAACATTCCAATAAAAAACTCCAATGTTATGCAATTAAATTATTTCCTTTAAAAGACTGTGGGATGCAGATCTCCCACACACATTTACATATTAAAAACATTATTGCACCTTCTATTGTTTTAATTCCTTACTTTCTTTTTCATGCAAATTCCAAGATTCAGAGAAACTGATTCAAATGAAGAGTATTAAAACAAATTTGCTCATCATTGTGTCCCAAATGGAATTGCCACTGTGACTGCCTTATTTAAAAGATTCACAATCAATTTATCTTGCTTGTTATGTGAGGATAGTGACAATCCTATTCAATTTCACTCTAAGCCCTAGCACATGAATCAAAAGATCCAGGAAAAAGAATTGTTCCAGGGTCTAATTCCATGTTTCACCTTAACCTGGAATCTAGCCATTTCTTCTCCTTGACTGGATGATACACACACACACACACACACAAATGTCCTTTCCACTCTTAGACATGCATTAATTTTGTGATTATAACTTTACCTTACTTTTTTTTGGTGGTTTTGTTTTTGACTTATAAAACCAGCAGCTAGTAGTTATCATCAGAATAAACTATACTTGATGCTGTCAATGACATATTTTTGTAGCAGTAATATAGTTAACATATTAACCCCAACAGGAACTAAAACTTGAAGCATTTGAGAATATTTCTCTAACTTTATTCACAATGCTTTGTTTTAAGTCAGGTATTAAGTCTTAAGTCTCATGTTATATTTTCTCTATTTATAAAATGGAACTATGACAGTTTATAGAATTGTTACTAAAAAAAGTATTTTGTAAACTTTAAAACTCTTTTAATATAAACTAATGGTATTGGTGATAGGAATAATTAGAAAACAGATGATATCTATTTAGTACTTTTGAGACACAGAGTATATTCACATATGATTTCCCATTTAATAATAATTTGGGTAAATGGTCATTGTTATCAATCTGCTAAATAAATAAATAAATGATAGCTGCATTTTTTTTTGTTCTACAAAAGGTGTGCAATCTGGTTAGTTGTTATTAGTTTTAACTACAAATAGCTCACCAAGTAGACATATTAACTTGTTGATTTATTTTTAATTTTGAAATTTTTATGGGAGAAGTAAATTAGCCAAACATTTATTAATCATTTATATATTCCAAATACTATAGACCATAGGATTTTTTTTGGGGGGAGGAGTTTAAGTAAAAAAAAAAAAAAAACATTCTAGACTCAAGGTGCTTTCAGGCAGTTAAAGTATGCAAGATAAAAATAAATAAGTGTTTGAAAATGGAAAGAGCATTGATAATTTAGGGTATCAGGATGATTTTAATGAGAAGGTAGTATTTGAGCTAAACCTCAAAGGATAGGTGGTTATATCCTCAAATATCAAATAAGAAATCTTGAATAAAAGACAAATTTAGGTATGATGATATTGAGTTCCATTATTGGAAGACTGAGCTGTGATAGATATAAATAGAAAGGTTCACAAGATATTTGGTGATGTAGTACTTGAGCATAGTAGAGAAATTAAGACTAAGCATTTATATATGGGGAGTAGACTATAGACAGAGAATAATTAAACCCATGAGAACACTGAGAAGGAAAAGAAAGAAGTTGGTAATTGAATACTTTGGAAATATTAGGAATTTGAAGACTGATGATGAATGATAAAAATACCTTTGGGGTCACCATAAAGAGATAATAAACAGAAAAATAAGAGGCAGGAGCCCAGAAAGAACCTCTGTGAGGACATTCAAAATTAGGGGGTAGGAGTTAGATGATGTATGATAATGTTGTCAGAAACAAAAAATTATTTTCATAGATTCTAGTGAAGAATCAATGTATAGTAAGAGTAAGTGCTCAAGAAAATAAATATATATTACCAATAAAGGTCTTTATCCTAGCTCTCCCTATCATAAATATTTCATTTCAATGTTTTAGGAATGATTTTCTACTGCTATTCATTTAAGAATTCAGGAAATCAGATTAAGGAAAAAATTTTACAAGCAGCCAAAAAAAAAAAACAATTTAAATACCGAGGTGCCACAATAAGGATCACTCAAGATCTGGCTGCCTCCACATTAAAGGATCAAAGGGCCTGGAATCTGATAATCCGAAAAGCAAAAGAACTTGGGATGCAGCCAAGAATAAACTACCCAGCTAAGCTGAGCATTTTCTTCCAGGGAAGAAGATGGACATTTAATGAAACAAATGAATTCCATTTGTTTCTAAAGAAAAAACCAGAACTAAACAAAAAATTTGATCTCCAAGAATAGAACTAAAGAGATGCAGAAAAGGTAAAAAGAACTCTTGAGAACTGTATTTCTTTTATGGATATACAAAAAGAACACATGTATAATTTGATTTTACTGATACAACATAAAAAAGGGAAGTAGATATGGAAAAGGGATGATGGCAGAATAAGGTGGGAAGGAGGGATAAAAAGATGGAAACCACATCCCATGAAGAGACAATGTGAATGGGATGAACTCCCCCATAAAGAGGAGGCAGATAATAAACTGGATCAAAAGTCAGAACACTACAATATGTTGTTTACAAGAAACACATTTAAAGCAGGGAGATACATATAGAGTAAAGGTAAAAGGCTGGAGCAAAATCTATTATGCTTCAGGTGAAGTCAAAAAAGCAGGGGTAGCCATCCTTATCTCAGATCAAGCAAAAGCAAAAAGTGATCTCATTAAAAGAGATAAAGAAGGAAACTACATCCTGCTAAAGGGCAGCATAAACAACGAAGCAATATCAATATTAAACATGTATGCACCAAGTGGTATGGCATCCAGCTTCCTAAAGGAGAAATTAAGAGAGGTGCAAGAAGAAATGGACAACAAAACTGTAATAGTGGGAGATCTCAACCTTGCACTTTCAGAATTAGACAAATCAAACCGCAAAACAAATAAGAAAGAAATTAAAGAAGTAAATAGAATATTAGAAAAATTAGGTATGTTGGAACTTTGGAGAAAATTGAATGGAGATAGAAAGGAATATACTTTTCTTCTCAGCAGTTCATGGAACATATTCAAAAATTGACCATATATTAGGACATAAAGACCTCAAAATTAAATGCAAGAAAGCAGAAATAGTAAATGCTTTCTTTTCAGATCATGATGCAATAAAAACTACATTCAACAAAAATTTAGGGGTAACTAGACCAAAAAGTAATTGGAAACTAAACAATCTCATCTTAAAGAATGATTGGATGAAGCAGCAAATTATAGATACAATTAATAATTTCACTCAAGATAATAACAATGATGAGACATCATACCAAAATTTGTGGGATGCAGCCAAAGCAGTAATAAGAGGGAATTTGATATCCTTAGAGGCTTACTTGAATAAAACAGAGAAAGAAAAGATTAATGAATTGGGCTTGCAACAAAAAAAACTAAAAAAAGACCAAATTAAAACCCCCAATCAAATACTAAATTGAAATTTAAAATTAAAAGGAGAAATTAAAAATATTGAAAGTAAAACTATTGAACTAATTAATAAAACTAAGAGTTGGTTCTATGAAAAAGCCAATAAAATAGATAAGCCTTTGGCAAATCTGATTAGAAAAAGGAGGGAGGAAAATGAAATTAGTAGTCTTAAAAATGAAAAGGGAGAACTTTCCACCAATGAAGAGGAAATTGAAAATAAAAGGAGTTATTTTTGCTCAACTTTATGCCAATAAATTTGATAACCTAAGTGAATGGATGACTACCTCCAAAATTATAGACTTCAGACTAACAGAGGAGGAAGTAAATTGCTTGAATAATCCCATTTCAGAAAAAGAAAGAGAACAGGCAATTAAACAACTCCCTAAGAAAAAATCCCCAGGACCAGATGGATTTACATGTGAATTTTACCAAACATTTAAAGAACAATTGTCCCCAATGCTGTATAAATTATTTGATAAAATAGGGCATGAAGGAGTCCTACCAAATTCCTTCTATGACACAGGCATGGTACTGATACCTAAACCAGGTAGGCTGAAAACAGAGAAAGAAAATTATAGACCAATCTCCCTAATGAATATTGATGCTAAAATCTTAAATAAGATATTAGCAAAAAGACTACAGAAAATCATCTCCAGGATAATACACTATGATCAAGTAGGATTTATACCAGGAATGCAGGGCTGGTTCAATATTGAAAACTATCAATATAATTGGCCATGTTAATAACCAAATTAACAAAAACCATATGATCATCTCAATAGATGGAGAAAAAGCATTTGACAAAATCCAACATCCATTCCTATTAAAAACACTTGAGAGTATAGGAATAAATGGACTTTTCCTTAAAATAATCAGCACCATCTGTTTAAAACCATCAGTAAGCATCATATGTAATGGAGACAAACTGCAACCATTCCCAATAAGGTCTGGAGTGAAACAAAGTTGCCCACTATCACCGTTACTATTTAATATTGTATTAGAAACGCTAGCTTTGGCAATAAGAGCTGAGAAAGAGATCAAAGGAATAAGAATAGGCAATGAGGAAACCAAATTATCACTCTTTGCCGATGATATGATGGTATATTTAGAGAACCCCAGAGATTCTACTAAAAAGTTATTAGAAATAATCCACAACTTTAGCAAAGTTGCTGGTTATAAAATAAACCCACATAAGTCATCAGCATTCTTATATATCACTAACAAAATCCAACAGTCAGAGTTACAAAGAGAAATTCCATTTAAGTAACTACTGATAATATAAAATATTTAGGAATCTATCTGCCAAGGGAAAATCAGAAACTTTATGAGCAAAATTACAGACCACTTTTCACACAAATTAAGTCTGATCTAACCAATTGGAAAAATATTAAATGCTCTTGGATAGGGCGAGCAAATATAATAAAGATGACATTATTACCTAAACTAATCTATTTATTTACCGTTATACCAATCAGACTCCCAAAAACTATTTTGATGACCTAGAAAAAATAACAACAAAATTCATATGGAAAAACAAAAGGTCAAGAATTTCAAGGGAATTAATGAAAAAAAAAATCAAATGAAGGTGGCTTTGCTGTACCAGATCTAAAATTATATTATAGAACAGCAGTTACCAAAACCATTTGGTATTGGCTAAGGAATAGATTAGTTGATCAGTGGAATAGGTTAGTTCAAGGACAAAACAGTCAACAACTATAGCAACCTAGTCTTTGGACAAACCCAAAGACCCCAGCTTTTGGGATAGGAACTTACTGTTTGATAAAATTGCTGGGAAAATTGGAAACTAATATGGCAGAAACTAGGCATTGATCCACACTTAACAGCACACCAAGATAAGGTCAAAATGGGTTCATGACCTAGGCATAAAGAATGAAATTATTAATAAATTAGAGGAACACAGTGATAGTTTACCTCTCAGACCTGTGGAAGGGAAGGAATTTATGACCAAAGAAGAGCTAGAGATCATTACTGATCATAAAATAGAAATTTCGACTATACTAAACTAAAAAGTTTTTGTAAAACAATGCAGACAAGATTAGAAGGGAAGCAAAAACTGGGAAAATATTTTTACAGTCAAAGGTTCTGATAAAGGCCTCATTTCCAAAAATATAGAATTAACTCTAATTTATAAAATCAAGCCATTCTCCAATTGAAAATGGTCAAAGGATATGAACAGACAACCTCAGATGAAGAAATTGAAACTATTTCTAGTCATATGAAAAGATGCTCCAAGTCATTATTAATCAGAAAATGCAAATTAAGACAACTCTAAGATACCACTACGCACCTGTCAGATTGGCTAAGATGACAGGAAAAAATAATGATGATTGTTGGAGGGATGCGGGAAAACTGGGACATTGATGCATTGTTGGTGGATTGTGAACGAATCCAACCATTTTGGAGAGTAGTTTGGAACTATGCTCAAAAAGTTACCAAACTGTGCATACCCTTTGATCTAGAGTGTTTACTGGGCTTATATCCCAAAGAGATACTAAAGAAGGAAAGGACCTATGTGCACGAATGTTTGTGGCAGCCCTTTTGTAGTGGCTAGAAATTGGAAACTGAATGGATGCTCATCAGTTGGAGAATGGCTGAATAAATTGTGGTATATGAATATTATGGAATATTATTGTTCTGTAAGAAATGACCAACAGGATGATTTCAGAAAGGCCTGGAGAGACTTACAGAACTGATGCTGAGGAAATGAGTAGGACCAGGAGAATTATATACTTCAACAATAATACTATATGATGACCAGTTCTGATGGACCTGGCCATCCTCAGCAATGAGATCAACCAAATCATTTCCAATGGAGCAGTAATGAACTGAACTAGCTACGCCCAGAGAAAGAACTCTGGGAGATGACTAAAACCATTAATTGAATTCTAATCCCTATATTTTTGCCCATCTGCATTTTTGATTTCCTTCACAAGCTAATTGTACAATATTTCAGAGTCTGATTCTTTTTGTACAGCAAAATAACGGTTTGGTCATGTATACTTATTGTATATCTAATTTATATTTTAATATATTTAACATCTACTGGTCATCCTGCCATCTGGGGGAGGGGGTGGGAGGTAAGAGGTGAAAAATTGGAACAAGAGGTTTGGGAATTTTTAATGCTGTAAAGTTACCCATGCATATAACCTGTAAATAAAAGGCTATTAAATAAAAAAAAAAAAAAAAAAAGAACTCAGTAAATCTTTTCCTCCCAGCGTTTGAAATCAGCAAGCCTTAAATATTTTTCAGAAAGTGATATTCATTAAGATGTTACAGTAAAAAGTTCTATCCATCCCACAAACCCTAGCGCATATGCCACTTTCACCCTGAAGGCTCAAATACTGCTTTCCTGCTATGATCTCTCATCAAATTTAGTAACATTTTCTGGTATTATCATTGTATATACTTTGTAATCCTGGACTAAATTTCAAGTTTCAAAAGGATAAACATGTCCTTGAATCTCTCCCAACACTTCCCAAAGTTCTCTGAACATTTAACGGGATCTACTTCACAAATATTTACTGAAATTGAGAAGACTTGACCAACATCACACATTTAATCACCAGAAAACTTAGGATATGAACCTGTTTCTTAACCTGTTCTCCTCCTAGTCTTCAGTAATTCAACAGGATGTTTCTGAGGAATATGTGTGTATATATATATATATATATATATATATATATATATATATATATATATATGATTTAAAGATATGTGAACACTGGCTTGTATGACCTTAGGCAAATCAATTTTTCTATTAAAAAAATGGTATTATAACACCAAAAAAAAAAATTACAGTAAGAATAATTGGTACAAAATACCTTCTTCTCACCATCACAACCCCAATAAACAAACAAACACAACACATTCTCTCGCAAATACATATAAAAGCTGTAGGAAAATGAACTCAAGTTTAAAAAACATATGTGGCATAGGGATAATTCATAGGTTCTGGTTGCTGAAGTCATTTTCTTCCATCTATGGAGTTCAAGGATTATCTCCATTAATATAGTGAAATTGCATCTATTTTGCCATTGGCTGCTGATTCAGAAATTGCCACTAGCTACAGGTATCCCAAGGGAATGGAACTAAGATGTTTATAAAAAGAAAGGGAATACAGAATTCTGTAGTTCTTTCTAACCTTTTAGTTTGCCTCTGACTAAAGTATGTAGCAGGGAGATGGATAGGGAAATGGGCTGTATGAATGTGTACAAACCATGCTTGCTCCAATTTTTGAGTCATTCCAAGAACTAAATGCTTTTATACAAAATCCAAAAATTGTGATAAAATTCCTTAGATATTTTAAACAGATTTTCTGTCAGGCATCATTGCATATTTCAAATGTCTTTAAAACCTATTACACATTTAGTCTAAAGTCAATTAAAATTGATTAATTGAGCATCTAATTATTTACTTTAATTGAGTAGCTAATCAATCCTACCCTTATAGAAGAATGAAGACTGAAAAAAAAACCTGCTTTTACAAATTAAATATCATTATTAAAAGGAGCCAACATCTGATTATTTGTGATATATTGGAAATGAACCATTAGAAGAATAGATGAAGGGAGGGTGAAGATGAGAGGGTAACAGGGAGAAATGGAGAGAGAGAAAAAGAGAGAGACAAAGACAGAGACAGACACAGAAACAGAGACCCAGGAGAAAGCAAAACAGAGAGAGAGAGACAGAGACAGACATGGACAAAGAGACAGAAAGACAGAAAGAGAGTGATTAAAGGGACAAATTAGGTGGAAATAAAAGACTGGCATTCTGAGAATAATTACAGTTTCCCCAGAAACTAAGAAAAGGGAAGAGAGAATAAATTTTGAGGTGTAAAATAGTCCAGTCCCTAATTTTTTTTCCTGATAATTATATTGCCATTTTGCTTTGCTATCAATAGTTATTTTAAATAAATAATTTAGAAGGTACAGAAATGTATTCTTTTGTTTGAGAAAGAATTTTGAGAGAATTTATAATTAGCAGTTTCCCAATTTAAAATGAAATTATACAATGTCTTGAAAACCCATACAAGTTTTAATAAAATTTTGAAAATTGTGATTAAATCCACCTATAAGACAAAATAGCTGTATATTTTTAAAGTATTACTATGTGTTCATTGTCATACATAATAAACTCCAGAATATAAATACAATTAGTGGTGTATAAAATATAAACCACTAGTTGTTTTAAAAACTTATATTTTTTAGAGATGAACTTTACATATTTTTGTCATACTTCAGAAAATTCCAAACAACACTGGGTGTGAACATCTGTTTCAAAACATCTAGGTATTCTTAATTCTACAACATTGATTATTGAAATGTGTTGGAATCTTTACAAAGTGTTAAGACATTTCTTTACAAAGTGTTAATACACTGGAGTTGATTTGATCTTAGAAGAAGATATTTGGGGCCAGAACTTGAAGCTAGGTACTAAGTGGAACTTATGGAAACAATGCTTGTGTTCACACCTTTAGAGAGCTCATAAGTATCTAAGTACTTAATGGAGTTCACACATGTAGGGCTTAGTCCGAATTCACACCTCCTTTAGGACCAGAGAGCACTCTGGGAGATAACCCAGAATCCCTCTCCCTCCAGAAGGTGGAGTTAACCTTTGGGAGATCCCATAAATGGAGGGAGCTCTTGGAGCTTGGGAACTGACTGGAGGTACAGAGAGATCCATTGCATCTTCCAACTTGGTGCTGGCTGGAGGCTGAAGAAAGCAGAGGCAGAAGCCAAGGACAAAGCTGCAAGATCTCTTGGAGCCAAGCAGAAAGTTAGGCCTCAACTAACCAGGCTAATTTGGAAGGAGAAATAAATGTTTGCATTTTTACCAGCTGGTTGTGATTTTGGAGTAATTATTTATTTCAACTGAGACTAAGGCTGCCTCCAGAAAACCACCACAGAAATGGATTGTCTTCTTCTAGGGGGTCTTACAAAATCCTTTTTGTTCATCTATGTAAGAAACATGGGGCAAAAGCACCTTGGGCTTTTAGCTTGCAAAATATTGGGGAAATCTATGAGAATCCCATGACAAGAACTTTTCCATATCAATATTTTCTCAGATTTATAAATATCTAGAGTTGGATGCTGTTCTTTAGATAAGGGGAAGACACATGGAAAAGTATAAACCACCAAAAAATTTTAAAATGTAATGAAAGTTTAACATTAAAGTAGTAAAACTTATAATTTGCAAGTCACAAGGATCATCAGAATTGGCTTAATTTGCTAAAATTCAAAATTTGAAGCTTGATTAATTAGTGGTACATATTTTATAATAAAATGTTTAAATGTTTTTTGCAACACATTTCTGAAATAAGTAATTCTATTTACTTAGTATTCTAATGTATAAAATTTTTAAAAAGAATTAAGTTATAACTCATTATTTAAAGAAAAGTAGAGTAAAATTTTGGTTATCAAGAATTGTAAAGGAAGGATTCCTCCTGGAAAACAAGAGCTTTACTATGTTGAATATTTTCTTTCTTTATCTTATCTTTTTTTTTAAGTAATTAATTTGGACACATTTTTCAAATGTGATAAATGTTGGTTTTTGTTTTTTTGTTTTTTTTTAAATAGTATTATGAGAGGATTCTGGGAAGATGATGGATAATGGGCCAGAATTCTGGAGAAATATACTTGAAGCAAGGATTGTTACAAGGTGATAACTGAATGAATTGATAATACAATGGTTATCTAGTTTAGCATGGTGATTAATAGTTCTCTAGTTCAGTATGATTGATTTAAACTTACAACAAATAATGGTTCCCTTGTGATATAATGATTGGATTATACTCACTATGATGAATTTCTTTAATTATAATAGAGTATATAAACTGGGGACAAACTCAGCCACAGAGAGAAGACTTGACCAGCCTTATGGTGGCTCTCCTGCCTTCATCACTTCTCCACTAAGACCAAGAACTCAGGCTGGTCTGGAGATCCTCCAAAGAGCTACTCTGGAACACTATACTTTAATTCATCCTGGTGTGGGAGCTCTAGAAAACAATAGTATGTTTTGTCCCCCCAACCTGGGGGCTCTAGAAAGCAGGACATTGCATTTGGATTGCCAGACTACTGACTGACTGGCTGACTGAGACTGCTGATGCAGACTGAGAAACTGACGAGACAATAAAGACTTTGGACTTTATCCCTGACTATTTTCGTGGTGATTATTTTGCTGAAACCAAGGCTGGTTCCAAGACTTCCAGAAATATTACAGTCATGGGGTAGATCAAAAAAGTACAAACTCTCTAGATCTCTCCCACAAACAAGAGAAAATAACACCTCAGCATGAACTTAGAGTGGTAAAATTGAACAAGAGTTGGGGCAGAACAATGGTCCTCCTGAGACAACCTGACAAGACCCAAAGAAAAATACCTGTACAAAAGTCTGGCCTCTGTGAAATATAAGTATCTCCAGGCTGGTTCCTAAAACAATGGGCTAGCTGGGTTGGGAGATAGCCTCAGCCTCACCCAAAGGAATTTTCATCTTTTGGACAGGGTAGGAAGTTACGTGTCTCAGTAGGGGAAACTTGATGGAACATGTGCTGATAAGAGATGCCAGTCCCAACTGTGCTGCCAAAATGTGACCCTGGGCAAGAAGGACTAGAACATGCCTCCTAACTGCACAAGCAGTGGAGTAGGGATATTGCCGGCTATGGGCAATAGGAGAAAGGAGTTCTTGGTTTCAGTTCTAGACCAGAGGTACCAACGCCCACTCCAGGACTAGAGGTGATTATACTGACAACCTAGTATAAATTAAAAAGACAAAAACAAAAACAGCCAGACAAAGGAGGATACATTTAACTATTGAAAGTTACTATGAGAATAGAAAAGACCAGACTTCATTTTTCAGAGAAGGATTCTAAAGCCAAAAAGAAACAAACAAAAACTCTCCTACCTTAAAGAGTAATGTCAAATAGTTACCTACCCAAAAATAAATCAGAGAAGAACTCAAAAAAGACTTTAAAAATCAAAGATATTGAAAGGAAAATAAAATAGTATTACAAAAAGAACAATCCAAGAAAAATCATGGATATTAAAGAAAGTCAACCAAATAGAAAAGAGGTCCAGAATCTTAAGGAAGAAAATTTAGCATTGGAAAACCAGCAAAGTAATGAGGCCAAGAAATAATAAAATAAAATATGAAGAATGAAAAATAGAAGACATTGGGAGATACCTGCTAAGAAAAATAACAGATCTAGAAGAGAAAACAAAAATAATAAGCGGCCTAAAAGCTATGTTGGAGGGAAAAAAAGAATCTTGATATATAAGAAATAATTAAAGAAAATGTCCTGAAGTGTTGGAACAAGAGTGGAAAGTAGAAAGAGAAAAAAATCAACCAATCACCAGATGAAAGAGATCATATGAGGAAAACCGACAGGAACATCCTAGCCATATTCAGAAACCCCCACTTCAAAAAGAAAATATTATGAGCAACAAGAAAAAAAAATGTGGCAGAGACACAATTAGAATCACACAAGACATAGTAAGGGCTATATTAAAAGAGCACAGGTCTTAGAGCACTATATATCGAAGAGCAAAAGAATTAGGCTTGCAGCATAAAGTATCAAACCCAGCAAAGCTAAGCATAATTCTGAATGGAAAAAAAAATCATTCTATGAATTGCCAGACTTTCAAGATTTTGTTGCAAAAAAGACCTGAATTTGTTAGAATTTTGATATGTAAGTTCTAAGAGAAATTACAAGGTAAACATCAAGGTCTAATTACTTATTTATAACATGGTTATTATGCATATCATTGATAATACTTACCTGTATTATCAGAGATATTAGAATATGTTTGAGTGTTCTTTACTGACCCTAGGTTGCTTGTTCTGTTTTTACAAGTATTTTTATTTTGATTTAACGTATTTCTTTTTTGTTCCTTTTTTGATGTCAGGTTGTCATTTGTCAATTCTCAAATTTTCTAGTTTCCCTTCATAAGAAAGTCCTCTTCTTTCATAAATTCCCTCTGCTATTTTATCACAAAAACAAAACAAATAAAATAAAAAATATTAAAAACAAATAATTAAGCTTATTAGAATTGTGTAAAAATGATTAAGGATATAGAGTTCTGAAGACTCTTTCATAAATATAATACAGAACTTCATACCAAAATTTTTATTTAGATTTTGATCAGCAATGACTTTTCTAATTCTTTCAAATCTTTATTTTAGTTTTAGATTGTATAATACAAATAACCATGGACTTAGTGCCAAGGGATGTGAATTTGTTTTTCTACCAAAATAAGTATTAACTATATAGATGTGGATAAATCAGATAAGTTAACAGACTTGGCAACATGATCTGTAAAATAGAGAAAATAATATTGCACTATCAACTTCATAAGATCATTAGGAGTAATGCATTTTTTAATCTTTAAAGCACAATAAAAAGACAAGTTCCTTTTGTTGAATAGTACAATGCAAGCAAAATGGCTTCATTATTATAAAGTTAATTGGGTTATTATGGCCTCATTCAATCTATTTGGTTCCTATTCTGTTATATTGCATTTATTCATAATTATTCATTTATAGATTTCTTCCATGAGTTGGAACAGATTCTATATAAAATGTCTTTTCTCCTATCTGTTGACTTGCCCAGGTGTGCTAGATATTTTATAGATCCTACATGCTATCACAATGTAATAATAATATTTCAGACACAACATGTTCAAATTCATGCACACTGCCAACCAACCAACAAACTTTTTCAGTATTTATTGTTCTCATAACACAGGAACTAATAAAAGATAAAAGCATCACATTTTGGTGACAGGTTTTTTTAAGCATTCAGATGTTATGCAGCTAGTTTTTTGTTCTTCATTTAATAAAAACAACAACAAAAATGTCACTCAGTAGAGATCTGTATAAGGACAGTCTTACCTTTTATCTTGCTTTATGGATCAAAGATCTGCAATAAGATTGCTATAGCTTTTTTGATATATCCATTATCTATTTTAATAGGGCCATCACAGAGAATCAAATAACAGATTGTCTTAAGTGTCATCAGTGCCTTACTGGATGTCGCATTACATTTTAGAACTTTAAAAGGCTTTGCTCTGTTATTTTTGTAGAAAAGGTACAAAGCAAGATGATTTACTACTTCTGTCAGTATTATACCAGTATTCACTGATGTTGGTGTCTCAGTGTAATACTATTCATTTCTGAGTGGAATTCAGTATAATGTAGGCCTGTCTTGGTTGCCATTAATTGAAACTGAGCTATGGAAGAGAGAAAGAAGCTTTTTATATAATGGCACAACACAGATTTTGTGGGGAATGGTAAATATAAAATAATATTTCTATTCCATTACTTAGATCACAAATATATACAATAGAATCATAAGACCTGAAATCAAATCCTGCCTATTTTACTTATATTCATAACATTAAGGCATATATAGTATACATACACATATATATACATACACATACATATACACACGCATATATATGTGTATATACATATATATGTATATATCTTAACTTCTCTTGGTTTCAGTTACCTTATTCATACAATAATGGTGATGGAGAAAATTCCTGGCATGATCACCAGTAAAAATGCCCATATAAAATGATTTGTTTCAGAAACAGAATGGAAGACAGTGTTACTGATCAAAAACTAGGTTGTAAGTTCTAAGAAGGATGAGAATTTAGGAGAATTCTAAGTGAGAATTTTGCTAAAAACAAACAAACAAACAAACAAAAAAAAAACAACCTTGTGAGACTAACTGTAGTTAGCAAACAAAATCTAAATGAAGATCCAGCAATGGAGAGTGAGGATTCAGATAGGTAGGAGGAAAGCCTAGAAAGATGAGAAAAAGATTACCTGGAAAAGGTGATTGAGAGTTTTAGAGGATATATAGAGATAAAAAGATAGGGGTTCAGAAAAGGAACATGGATTTGACTATTAAGAGATCAATGTTAATATTGAAGAGAGAAATTTAAATGGAATGATGAGGTCAGGAGTCAAACCATAGAGAGTTAAGAAGAGAATGAGAGAGGAAGTAGATGCACTATTGTAATCAATGTTCTTAAAGAATTTAGCCATGAAAAGCAAAAGTTTTTTGGGATTGGTAAAAACAGAAGAATCAGAGGAGAGATTTTTGATCATGAGGTAGACATGGAAATGTTGGTAGGCAGTAGGGAAGCAGCCAGTGTTATTGAATGATTGAAAATAATTGAGAGAATTGGAACAATAGAGAGGTAATCTACTGGAGGAGACAGTATGAAATAAGATTACTTGTTTAATTGCCATTACTTGGCAATTTGTTAGACAGGAGTATAGAAAAAGGAGATAGTAATAGAAGTCACCTGAGTGATATGAGATAAGAAAAGGAAAAGACGTCATTCTCATCAAACCAACCAATTTTCTAAATATATTTAATATATTAATATTAATATATTAAATATATTTAGCATATTACTGTAGATAAAAACAGTCTCTTGCTGGATCCTGCCTTTCATCCCATGTGTTGGCTTTCTAGTTCTCTGGAATCTGTGTTATGTTTGCCATCAGTCATTACTGGTCAGGCAATTATTTATATATTTAATTAATTTTTTCTTTAAGTTTGTTCAATTGTTTATAATAATGGTTAACCTTTATATGTAAAATATTTCAAGGTTTGTAAAATACTTTAATATAGTAGATTAATTGATTCACCTTCACAACAACTATATGATATAGCATGATCATTATTTTTATTTTAAATATGAAAAATCTGAGCCCAAGAAGTTAAGTGATTTTTTGGGGGGGTAGCTTTTAAATTCTTTTTTTTTCTTAATAACTTTTTATTTAGAGATTTTATGCATGGGTAATTTTATAGCATTGACAATTGTCAAACCTTTTGTTCCAATTTTTCCCCTCCTTCCCCCCACGCCCTCCCCTAGATGGCAGGTTGACAAATACATGCTAAATATGTTAAAATATAAATTAAATACAAAATAAGTGTACATGTCCAAACAGTTATTTTGCTGTACAAAAAGAATTGGACTCTGAAATAGCGGACAATTAGATTGTGAAGGAAATCAAAACTGCAGGTGGGCAAAAATCGAGGAATTGGGAATCCTATATAATGATTCTTAGTCATCTCCCAAAGTTCTTTCGCTGGGTGTAGCTGGTTCAATTCTCCATTGCTTCATTGAAACTGATTTAATTCATCTCATTGCTGAAGATGGCCAGGTCCATCAGAATTGATCGTCATATAGTATTGTTATTGAAGTATATAATGATCGCCTGGTTCTACTCATTTCACTCAGCATCAGTTCATGTAAGTTTCTCCAGGCCTTTCTGAAATCATCCTGTTGGTCATTTCTTACCAAACAATGATATTCCATAGTATTCATATACCACAATTTATTCAGCCATTCTCCAATTGATGGGCATGTACTCAGTTTCCAGTTTCTGGCTACTACAAAGAGGGCTGCCACAAACATTCTTGCACATACAGAACCCTTTCCTTTCTCTAAAATCTCTTTGGGATATAAGCCCAGTAGTAACACTGCTGGATCAAAGTGTATGCACAGTTTGATAACTTTTTGAGCATAGTTCCAAATTGTTCTCCAGAATGGCTGGATGTATTCACAATTCCACCAACAATGTATTAGTGTCCCTGTTTTTCCACATCCCCTCCAACATTCTGCATTATCTTTCTTTGTCATTCTAGCCAATCTAACAGGTATGGAGTGGTATCTCTGAGTTTTCAAATTTATTTGCACAAAGTTGGGCAAAGTAACTCATTATATCTCTAATTTCCTCTTCATTTGATGGAAAGTTCTCCCTTTTCATTTTTAAGACTACTAATTTGTTTCTCCTCTCTCCTTTTTTTCTAATCAGATTTACCAAAGGCTTATCTATTTTATTGGGTTTTTTTTTTCATAAAACCAACTCTTAGTTTTATTTATTTGTTCAATAGTTTTTTTTTTAACTTTCAATATTATTAATTTCCCCTTTACTTTTAGAATTTCAAGTTTGGTATTTGATTGCAGGGTTTTAATTTGGTCTTTTTCTAGCTTTTTTAAGTTGCAAGCCCAATTCATTCATCTTCTCTTTCTCTATTTTATTCAAGTAAGCCTCTAAGGATATAAAATTTCCCTTTATTAATAGATATATATATGTGTGTGTGTGTGTGTGTGTCACAATTGTACTGCACAAGAAATGTCAGATCACAAAGGAAAAGAAATGAGAAAGAAAACAAAATGCAAGCAAACAACAACAAAATAGTGAAAATACTATGCAGTGGAGTGACCTTAGAGTCTTAAGAGAGGATCAGGCATAAAAGGCAAGTATAATGCAGGAGGGGCAGAAGAGTCAAACAGTGTAATGGGACAGAATTCTGGAGAAATATACTTGAAGCAAGGATTCTTACAACAAGGTAACTCTGGAATTGATAAGGCAATGTTTATGTAGTTTAGCATGGTAATTAATAGTTCTCTAGTTCAGTATGGTTGATTTAACCTTATAACAAATAATGATTCCCTAGTGATATGATGATTGGCTTATATTCAGTGTGATGAATTGATTTAATTGTAATAGAGTATTTAAGAGGTCAGAGTCACACCTAGAGGAGGATTCAAAGAGACTTGAAGACAGAGACTCTCATGGTGTCTGGCCTGTCCTCCTTCATTTCTCCACTAAGACCAAGGACCATCTGAAGGTCCTCCAGAAAACTAGCCTGTCCCCAAGCGAAGGACACAGACTGTGAAGAAAATAATAAGGACTTTGGATTGTATTCCTGACTATTCTTGAGATGATTATTCTGCTGAAACCAAGGCTGGTCTCGAAACTCCAGAAAGCTAACCAGAACATTACAAAACCTGATAGTGACAGATTGGGATATCTGAAGAGGGAGGAATGGAATTCAGCATAAAATAATCATAACCTGAGTACTTCATTAAATGGTGGTTAGGATTAGATACTCATAAAACCAGAAGAGTCTAATAAAATTCGGTCATTTCCAGGATCAGAAATATGCTAACAGGAAAGTAGAGAAGACAAAAAAAGAATTTTGAGGTAAAATAAGCAAGAAATGTTTTTTTAATCTTTTTACTCACAAATATAACATTCTTCAATCATGTAATAAAAAAATGGAATTTTGCATCTATCTTAATCTTTTTAAATAGAGCTTTGCAATTTGAACCTCTTAGCATCCTACAAATGATTCTAAGTAATGTGAGGATAAAATAGTCATTTACCTTTCTTAATGTCCTATGTGTCTGCCGATAACGAAATATTATTTTCAAGGTACATTTTTTTCTTCCTAATAAAGCACTAAAAGGGTTTTTTTGACTTAAAACGCCACAGAAAGGTTAGATGTTCTACTGTTACTGATCTCAAATGAAATGTGTCACCAACATCTTAGTGGATTTAGTGATCCTTCATGTAGAAGTATCAGACTCAATTATATAATCAATAGTATTTTGGCTGTTCTATAGTACATAGAAGTCTTTGGGGTATAAATACACACACACACACACACATACACACACATATGTGTCTTTGAAATATACATATATATATATATATATACATATATGTACACACATGCATATATATGCATATCAGTGTGGTATGGTGTGTGTATGTGTGTGTGTTCATTGGTGTAGGCAGGAGGTATTTATAGACTTCTTAGTTCTGAGATGTCAGTTCCAGTTGTTTTAAATGTAGATGATTCTCCTGCCTTCAGTTTTTAGATAGGGAAGCTTAATTAAGATGCCCCAATATTTTGTTTTTATTCTAATATGTGAGTGTATAATGTCTTTGATAGTTTACATAGCCCATTCTCTTTCACTCATAATAAAGAAACTATTAAATGGTTTATGAAAAATTCCAAGAAAGGCATATTTTTATTGGGTAAGCAGATTTTTACCTTTAAGTAAAATGAATAGATTACATTTGAATGCAAAAGATTCACTTTAATACCTTTAGAGTAGTACTGTTAAGTAGAACACCAATATTTAAAAGATTTTCATGTGTAGGATTATATTATGATGCACATAGAAGTTGAGATAGTAATAACAAAATTAACTTTAATAAAGTATATTAAAAATTACAAAATACATCACATATAGTGTGTCATTTGATAACAACAACCTTGTAATGTAAGTACTATTATTATTCTCATTTTCCAGATGACAAAACTGATTCTAATAGAATAAGGATCTTACCCAAGGTCACATTGTTGTTTCTCAAACTTGCTCAAAGAGGACCATGACATCAGTGAGGTGATACTTGTGCAAGTGAACTTGATTTAAGTGAAGGAAGGCTGTGCAAACTCACCTGCCTCACTTTCCCCTCCAGAACCATCTGGGTCCAGTGGCAAGATATAGATCAGGACCATTAAAGATGGCCCTGGATGCAATGGGAGACCTTGGCCTTTTTAAGCTAGAGTCTTCAACATGTCTCAGTTTGACAGAGGTAACACCCAATCAATGATTAAAATTAGTTAGCAATTGAGTCAAAGTATCACCTATTTAGCTTAGTCCCCACCTTCAATCAATTAAATTAAAAACGAATGAATGAATCTGGGAGGGGAAGACCTTCAAAGTTTCTGGCCAAAACAGAAATTACTGCTGTTTACTTTCAATATGAGTCAATCAGGACCCAAACAATGCCTAAGTGGGGCTTGGCATAGAACCTCTTAGTGTCCAATTAGAATCAGATTGCTCTTGATTTAAGAATGGATCCTTAAGAAAGAGAACTAACCAGTAAATCTCAAGATATCTTGAAAGAGTTCAGAGCTGCAAAAGAGGGGGGGGGGGGGAATGCCTTTAAGAGCATGTGTAGGTAATCCTATGTGGACTGAGGGATCAAAGTTGGGCAGAAGAGAAAGAAGGACGGAGAGAAAGGAGGGAAGGAGAGAAGGAAAGAAAGAAGGATAGAGGAAAGGAAGGAAGGAAGGAAGGAAGGAAGGAAGGAAGGAAGGAAGGAAGGAAGGAAGGAAGGAAGAAAGGAAGAAAGGAAGAAAGGAAGGAAGGAAGGAAGGAAGGAAGGAAGGAAGGAAGGAAGGAAGGGAGAGAGGGAAGTCTTCCAACTGACCAATTCCAGGCCAACTTTACTCATAAAGATTGTCATATGTGAATTTACGTTTTGCTGAATCCAGTACTATATAGTGTGTTACCTAGTTGAAGATGTGATCTGAGCTATTGTCCATATTTATAAATCACTTTTGAATTTTGCAAAAACTTTACACATATTATTTCATTTGATACAACAAACAAAAAATAAATACAATTAGCGTTGTCATTTTAAAGATACAAAAACTGATACCAAGTCAAGTCTATTGTCCAAGTGTTATCTTTCATCATCTCCTGTATTTCAGATGCCACACAAAGCTTTGGAGTTAGAGGAAAAGATAAAAATTAAGTCCCTTATCTCAAAGAGCTCACATTTTTTTTTTTTGGTATTTATTCATTTTGAACTTAAATGCAAAAAGATTTTTAAAAAGCATAACCTGAAAAAAGGATTCAATATAATACCACAAATTTCCATTTTACACATGTGTGTATGTGTGTCTGTTTGTGCATGTATATATGTGTATATATAATGCATACAGATGTAAAAAGAATAATATGCATATGTCTTATCAGTTCTTTTTTCTGGCTGTGAAGAACCTCACTCCATAGGTCCTTTATTGCCTATAATACTCAAAATGACTTAGTTGTCCAAAATTATTCTTAGAACAATATTGCAGTTACTGTATGTAGCATTCTCTTACTTTTGCTCATTTTATTCATCATTATTTCATACAAATCATTCCATAGTTTTCTAAAATGAATCAGATCATTTGTTTACCACAATTGTTTACTTCAATTTAGCCATTTAATCTGGCTATTCCTGGCATCCTCCTCAATTTTCACTTCTTTGCCATCACAAAGAGATTTGTTAAAAATAATCTTAAACATAGAAGTTCTTTTTCTTTTTTTTTTTTCTGAGGCAATTGGGGTTAAATGACTTGCCCAGGATCACACAGCTAGGACACTCAGGTCCTCCTGACTTCAGAGCTGGTGCTCTGTCCACTGCACCACCTAGCTGCCCCTTTTTCTTTATTTCTTTTTTTTTTTTTTTTTTTTTTTTTTTTTTTTTTTTTTTTTTTTTTTTTTTTTTTTTTTATTTATTTAATAGCCTTTAATTTACAGGATATATATACATGGGTAACTTTACAGCATTAACAATTGCCAAACCTCTTGTTCCAATTTTTCACCTCTTACCCCACCCCCCCCACCCCCTCCCCTAAATGGCAGGATGACCAGTAGATGTTAAATATATTAAAATATAACTTAGATACACTTTTTCTTTATTTCTAATACCCCCAGGAAACAGATCTAATAGTGGCACTGCTAGATTGGAGGATATAAACAATTTTATAATTTTTTTGGACATGATTCCAAACTGCTCTCCAAAATGATTGGATGAGTTTGCAGTTCCACCAATAGTCAATTAGTGTCCTAATTTTTTTCCACATCCTCTCCTACAGATGTCACTTTCCCCTTCTATAAATTTAGGCATTAGAGTATTTATCTACATTACTATATAGAATTTTTATTTATTCAATGGAATTAAATAGGTTGTGAAATCAAATAGTACAAAATTTGTTCATGTTGTTTGTTTGACTATTTAATAATTGAGGAAGTTCACATAGTATCAGAAAAAGGATTTGACCAAGTCTTCCCAAATACATATCTCATCTCCATTAAGTATGTGTAATTATTCCTCCCATGTTGACCATGCCTGACTTTATGAACTCAGGTGGTGGCAGCTCCTATTTTTCATTGTGAGAATGAAGGAGCAACAGAAAGTCTTGTTTGTATTTTTCCCTTAGATAAACATCCTATAACTTTCCAATAATGATAGAGAGTGATACAGTTTCTAATCGAGGATTTGGCAAGAAATTGTACTTATGATAAATAATGTACTATATAGGCAAGATCCACAACAATAAACATATATTATACTTTTAAATGTTAATTTTAAGTTATGCCACTTTTCCTATAAAATGAGCATAAATGTGCTGTGCATAGGAATTAACTCTACAAATTAGAGATACAGACCATAGAATTAAAGACATCAGATCAGAAATGTGCATCATAATATGCTTATGCTAGTACTATTAAATATTTAATCTAAAATCTGAATTAGAAATTTTTGATAGAAAAGGTTTGTTTTCAAATATCTAGGGCATCTAATTATCTATTTATCTATTTATCTATCTATCTAGGGGAATGTGAATTAGTATTTTCTTTGTTTCTTGAAAAGTGTCTTACAGCAAGAAGGAGCCTTGAAAACAACCCCATAGAATATAGAACTATCTTCAAAGTTAAAAGAATTATTCTCATATATAAACACTGAAGCATATTCATAAAAAGGTCCTTACATTTAAAAAAAAAAGGTACTTTGCCATGATTTGGAGAAAATATCTTGCACTTGGTCTTTCTTTGGTTCATTTCTTTTCTTTGTTCTTCTTCTTCTTGCAATAACAAGGGTGCGAGTGAATAAGAAAAGAATTCCAAACAGATATTCTGCAAAAGAAGATGGAATGGAAGAAAAATTATACTCCTTGATATCTATGAGAGTGTGGTTATTACCTGATTGTATGGCTATGAAATTCACTCAGGGAAATTTAACAGATCTCTGTCCTCCCTGCTTCACAGAGTCACAGTACAGCATATTGAAATATGTAGAAGAAATAATAAAATGAACTAATAAAAGCAATAAAAAGAGAAATATGGATAAATAAAAGGCAAAATTTATTGATCTAGGTACAGTATGTATCAAAATGAAAAGCAGCACACACTGCCATTAGCCCAGATTTCCTGAGAGATGCTAAATTCTATAAATTTGCTAATTAAAAAGATGCTCCTGTAAATGCTAAGAGCCATAAGAAGAAGAGAATATGGATTATTTAGACTTTGAAAATTTCTAAAATCCTTGGCATTGGACTTTATACATTAAAATAAACATGTAATTTAAAACATCTAACAGTAATATATACTTAATTATAAGTCATTTAATTTTCTAATTTAAAAAAAATTAGGGCTTAGATTTTCCTGGCTTGAAGAGAGTTTGAAAATATATTTAATTCATCTTTTTATGATTTCATTTTCCTCCACTTTATATTCTATTTGATTTTTCTTCTAATTATTAAATATTTCTCAGAAGTAATTTCCTGTATAACATGCAAAAGTTAAAAAGGACTACCCAATAATCTTATTTGACTATATATGAAATTCTTATTTTTCATCATTTTAGCATATTGTTTTGACCTATCATTTCCTTCTAACAAACCTAGCACCAGTGCCTTTCCATAATAGAATTAAAAAGAACTGCTAATTGAAACTCATAGTATATGCCACTTAACACTTATATATTTCATTTGATGATAAGTATAGCATAAGGAAAGAAAAGAACTTTATTTTCCCATCTTCTAAATTTTTGACAATTCTTATTCCTTACAGTAACATACAGGTATATTATTTGGTCATATTCCAAATTTGTTCAGCCATTGGACTCATTCATCGGACACATAATCTGTTTCTAGCTGTTCAACAACAGAAACAATGTACCTATAAATAATCTGATGTATCTTTCTTTTTTCTCATTCTTTCTTTGTTCCTTTTGTTTTTCCCTTTCTTCATTTCTTCCTTCCTTTAATTATTCTTCTTTTCCTTTTTTCATTGCTTCCTTCCCACCTTATAAAATTAAGTGCATTTATAGGCTTAGAGTTTTATTCTTTCCACACAATATATTTTCTGTCTCTCCACCCTCTTGGGAAATGATGTTATCTCTTCCCCCCCTTTCCATATATTAATACATATGGTTGACTCCAATTTTCTTTAAAAGTACCCAAAAAAGTTTTCATTAAAATCTAACTAAATTCCTACATCCTAACCTTTATTCTTGAATCTCATAAAAAAGCCTCCATCTGAATATATAATTTTAAAGTGATGCTTTTTCTTATTTTCCACCAATTTATATAGTGAAATATCAAATCTAAATTCATCTTGATCAAGTTTAATAAAATATATTCAAGAAAAGACTGGTTTTTTTGCTCAAATTATTTATATTTTTTGTAGAGAGCCACAGATAGTGGGGGAACTCTGAGTGAGATAAAAGACCCTTCAACCCAAAGGGAACCTGCTGACAATGTCTGGTTCGGCTCCCATCTCTCCTAAGGGCTTTTGACCTTCCTGAGAAGTCAGGGGACTGTGACAACCTGTGTTGTAGTTAAAGCAGAGTGATACCAAGTGGCAAAGAGACATCTACATATAATAGCAAGTTGTTTATGTGGTCCCACATGCACAGTATATAGTTAGTGCATGTGCAGTGTTGCTTTGGTTATATAAAGGTATTAGGGTATATAAGGGTGAGAGAATTTGGAATAAACAGACTCCATGTTTGACTATCCAAGTGAGTCTCACCTTATCACTACTCCATTAAGACCAAGGACTCAATTCAGAGATCCTCCAGAGAACTAGTCCAGATGGTATATTTTGGCACCCCAGTATGAGAGCTCTAAAAAGCATAATGTGGCACCCCAACTTGGGGGGGAGGTCTTGAAAGCTTACAAAAAATTTTAATTATTCCCAAACTATTTATTTTTTTAGTATTAGAAGCCTTTTTCATGTGAACTCCAAAATGATTTCAAAGTAAAAACAAATGTAGCCATTCAGAATTCAACTTAGATATGAAAATTACATTGTACTTGCCAGAATTCACTATTTCATTCAAATTGAATAGTATTATTTGCCCAGGCTTTTAGTTTGTATAAATCTCTTCAGAGTTGGTCAAACTTGTAAATTTTTTTTCAGTTTGTTTTTATTTCTTCCTCAGTAATTTAAGTAAACAATATGTGGCCAATTTGTAAAAATGTACACTGTCTTTTAATGAAATCATATTTTAAAGATATTTGATTTAGGATTTGTTAATTTTTTAATTAAAGCTTTTTATTTTCAAAACATATGTATAGATAATTTTTTAATATTCACCCTTGTGAAACCTTTTGCTCCAATTTTTTCTCCCTATCTTCCCCACATTTCCTCCCCTAGAAAGCAATAATCCAGTATATGTTAAACATGTGCAATTCCTCTGTACATATTTCCATAATTATCATGCTGCAGGAGAAAAATCAGATCAAAAGAAACAAAATGAGAAAGAAATAATTGGGGATTTGTTAATTTTTTATTCATTTCTTATCACTTAATTTTACTTTAATCCCTAAATAGAACTTACAAATAATTAAAGTGTGGCAAAATTGCATTAAACTAAGGCATAATTACATGATTATATTGGATAAAAGTCCTTAACCACTTTCTGTTTGGTTGCTTTGTTCTTTGTTAAATCAAAACTTTAAACTACTTTGTTCTGTTTTATCTTGTTCTCTAAGAAGTCTTAACAGTAAATTTATTTTAATTATTAAAAAGGTACATACATCTGGGAAAGAAATATAAACTTAAAACTATAATTCAAACAAGTATTTATATTTCAAATTTAAATGTATGCATAATTAGAAAGTGAATGTTTTATTTAAATTATATGTCAATTATTTTATTCTGTGTTCCACTTCAATTATGTCTATATGATTGTACCAGTAGAATCAATTCACTGATTTTTTAAATTTGTTATTTCTATCATCATGATAACCTAGATTTAGATATAGAAGATAACATGTTTCAACTAATCTAATTTTATTTTATAGATGAAGGAATTGATTTCCTAGAGTAGAGAATTAATATATTCACTGGTGAATAAAAGGACATGTATAGAATTTTAGAAGTTAGATATAATAGATCTTTATAGAATATATCTATCTATCTATCTATCTATCTATATATATATATATATATATATATATATATTGTTGATGCAATTGGGGTTATGTGACTTGCTTAGGGTCACAAAGCTAGAAAGTGTTAAACGTCTGAGGCTAGATTTGAACTCAGGTCCTCCTAAATTCAAGGCTGGTGCTTTATCCAGTACACCATCTAGCTGCCCTGATATTTATAGATTATTGAATAATAATGGAAAAGTCTGAGATGGATATATTGAAGATCTCCATAATTACAATTTTCAATCTATTTTTCCTTTTTTATTTATTAATTTTTAAAGGAGTTTAGAGACAATTTATTTGATGCATATGTTTTATATTATCACAAATTTTTTTATGCTTCATTTCAGCAATGAGGTTTTTCTGTTTATGCCTTTTATTTGTTTATTTTTGCTTCCCCCTTCAAATGAAGCAGAATAAATTCTCTTCTGGCTCCTTATTTTAATTCAGAATAACTTTTTTTTGCTTCAAGTGTTTGTTTTGTTTTGGTTTGATTTTTTTGGTAAACAACATATTGTTGGATGCTGTTTTCTAATATATTATGCTATCCTCTTCCATTTTTGGGGTGAGTTAATCACATTAACATTTCCAATTATTATTTTAATAATATATTTTTTCCATTCTATTTTCTTAAACTTTTTCTTCTGTGATTACTTCATCACTTTCAAAAGTTGCTTTGTTTTTTACTAATCCTTCCTTTAAATTACCTTCCCCACTCTTTTTACTCCTTCCTTTAACCTCATTTCCCTCTTTCTTCCCAGTGGAGTGAAATGTGTTGTACTTCGATTTATAAGTTTTATGAAGACATAATTTTTTTTTGAGTATTCTCTTCTTCCAGGATTATGTTTTGGGAATGCTAGTCACCATAATGATTCTTTTTGGTGGATTCCTTATTCAGTTTATCAATTTTCTATAATTTTATACAGGGACACTACTGACTCTGTTTTTTGACATGCTTCTGGTTTTTCTGCCTGGTTGGTTACCATGGTGTGTGGGAATTGTTCTGGGTGTTGTTCTATCCTCAGGCCCCCTATTATGTTTGTCTTGCACCTTCATTGGCATTTTTATCCTAGAAAGCTTAGAAGATTCTATCACACTTCCCATCTAATTATGGGCTAGATGGAGGGTCCTAGAAATATTTCTCTTTGAATATTTACTATCTAGTACATTTTATAATTCCAGTGTATTATTACAACTATAATGAAGTTTCTGTGAGAGAATTTGGTTCTTACAGGATGGAAATTCTACTGTGGACTATAATGGAATGGCATTAAGTTCCAGAGGGTCATAAAGAGTTGAAAATGACTGAAGGACTGCACAACAACAATGTAGTTTAATAGAGAGAGACTCCTGACAAGCACATTGGAAACCACCAGCAGGATGCAGTTTATTACCAAATATATTTGGAATGAAAACAGTAGCACAAAATGTATGATCTGAAATATCCAAAATTGAGAAATATGGTAAAATATTCAAATTACAATAACAAAAAATAATAAATAGACATTCTATGTGCTACATTGATGTAGACCAGTATATTGGATAATTTTCAATTAAGGACTTGAGTGGAGCAGGGCAAACAATTAAAAGCATCAAGATGAAAATATATGGCTAAATAATGATTTCCATGGGTAGTTGGAAAATAATCTTTGATGTTTCTTTTTTATTTAACTAAAAAAGCTACAGTGTATTGAGCCTAAAATTGTTTCCCTCCAAGTTCAAGCCAATTTTTTACCCCCTGGATAATAGCAATGTAAATATAATTCCTTTCCCATGTTTCCATGTTTTAAATACTTGATCTATCACAGAAAAGCAGCATAGTATACTGGAAGGCATACTACCCTTCAAGTCATCAAAGATATGGGATCAAATTCCAGCTTTCATCCTAATGAGCTGTAATGACTCTAAACCTGAGATTTTTTTTTCTATTGGTTGCCCTCAGTTGTTCTATATGTGATTATATATTCTATATATACTTGTTCTCTAAACTTACCTGGCATGTTTATCTGACCTAATCTTCTTTCACTATAAAGCTATTTTAATGGAATATTTCCACTACAGGTGTCCTTATTTTCCATGCAATATGGAATTTACATGACAGTTTTTATGGGACACATGGAGATGTATATAATTCCTCTCTCTTTCAAAAAATATTTTAGCATCAGGGCCTTATTGGTGAGTGGAACCACTAATACTACTTTCAAGACATGAAGATTATCGTACAACTCTCAGGATCTTTATCCTATCATGTAATTCTGAATTTACTAAATATTTGAGAATTAAATACTAAAGATACACCACATGTAAGATTTAAGAATTTCTCTTATAAGGATATTGTCCTTCCCTCCTATTAAAATCATATTTAGATGTGACTACAATTTAGGTAATTCTGGGTCTCTTAATACATAGCACAGATCAAAAGAGTGGTAAAAAGTCATACATAGAGGGGGCAGTTTTAGTTAATAGATTACAAAGCTAACCATTATTTAGATAAAAAGGGCTACTGTTTGTTTTTATCAGATTCTTGGAATATTAATCTATCCAGAGATTTTGGATACTAAAATAAATTGCCCCCTACTTGCCAGCACTGCAGTTTTCCAGTCCCCCAAGCCAATACTGAGCTCTCTGTTAGTCAGTTCAAACTATAGTACATGTTTGAAAATTTGTGTAGTATCTTACAGATAAATCTCTATTCTATCCACCTCTTTTAGGTGGTTTTGGACTATATAATAATACAGATTATGGTGAATGCAGAAAAATAGTGAGACCCTAAACTACTATTTGAGTAGAAAAAAAAGCATTTAACTAAAAAGAGTAGTTCATGCTTTCAGCCATGCTCTGTTGCAGACTGAAAAAAGAGTAATTATAGGAAATAAAATAGAGAAAATGTTGTTCTACTATGTAGGTGATTGTTTTATACTGCCCATTGTCTGGCCTATATAATCCTTGTTCTTGTGCTGCTATAAATTCACTAAAGGTAATCCAAGAATAGGTCAGAGACAATTCATTATTTCCCTTGCCAAAAGATAGTGATGTAGAATAATAGCTATATACTTACTCTTGACATGCAATTTTTCTCACCTAATACATGATGCTTTAATAACAATCTTTTGCTCCAATTTTTCATGGTTGGACACAGTATTTGATCCTTATGAAGTTGGACTTTTTTTCAAAAGGTAGAAAAGTAAAACCTTGGTTAAGGCTAACTTATAAAGGAACTATAATAGTCTTACAGAAAAGAATAGAAGTACACAATCTGGTAATTTTTCATATATATGTGTGTGTGTGTGTGTGTGTGTGTGTGTGTATGTATGTATGTGTATATATATATATATATATATATATATATATATGTATATACATAAGCCCCAACAATATAATGAGTTTAAAATAAAAAATTCAAGAAAAAATCCTTTTGAAATGTAATTTAGGAGACAAAGATTCAAATGCTCACTCTATTTCTTACTGGCTGCCCCACATTTATAGTCACACCTCTCTAGGACTATATTTTGAGAGTTGGACAAGATGATTTCTAAGGTCATTTTCAGCTCTTTGCACTTCAAGAGAAAAATGGATACTCTGTTAGCAAGGAGATGAAAATTTTGGTTTTAGTTATTGAATTCAATAAAAATATATAATGTAAGCACTATGTGGCAAACACCATAGTAAGTGCTATGATATAAAGATAAAAAAGCACATAGTAATTTCCTTCAAGAAACTTACATTCTTTGGTTGGGATTGATTGGTAAGAATAGATATATCTATAAGTAACCATATTTGCACGCAAAATTCAAAGCAATTGAGGGAATGGAGAAAGAGGACTAAGAAATAAATGAAAGGCTTCTTATAGTAGTTTATATTAACTCAGCAATGAAGAGATGTAAAGATTCCAAAAGGTACAGGTGAGGAATAACATCATCCTAGATATATAGGACAATCTGTACAAAGACAAAGAAGCACAGATGCACTGTCTTATAAAGGGAATATAAAATAAGATACTTTAGATTCAATGGGGACTATTTGAGATAAGGAGAAACATTATTAACCTAGAAAGACAAGTTGAAACCAGATGAGGGACTTTAAATGCCAAACAAAAGACTTTACATTTTATCCTAGAGGAGAAAGGGAGTTACTGAAGTTTTGTGAACAAAGGATTATTAAAATAGACCTAGCCATTTGGATATCACTTTGTAGTTTGTGTGGAAGGAAGGTGAATTGGAGAGGAAATAATAGCTCTCATACTTGCCTCCCAGTATTGTGAGTCTGAAGTGAGGTAATGCACGTGGAGTATCTTACAGATTGTAAAGCTTTCTTCAAATGCTTGCTGCAGAAAGAAGGTAGAAATGAAGCAAAGTAGATGATTCTGATTAAACATGAAGCTTCAATTAACATAGTTTTTAAAAGGTATCTTTAGGGAAGGTCAATCAAGCTTGTTTTCATATCACACATATAGCAAGCATGTCTGAACACTTTAAAAAGTCTATAATAACTCTTTAACCAATAGTCACAGGAGGCAAATTTTAATTAACCTGTATAGTGACCTTGATATGCACTTCTTTAATTGAGAACAAATTGTACAATTCTAGCTTTTATTTTTAAAAATTAAAGTGATCAAACTAGTGATGATCTAAATCTTTTAATCACTTTATAAAAACAGAGTAATTTGTACTGAAATGTAAAATGATGACAGTAACAACAACAATAAACAATAGGACATCCAAATACTGCTTTAATGCATAACTAACTTTCTTCTCCCTGGTTTTCTCATTTATAAAATGAAGTATGTGGACAAGATGATTTCTAGCATTCCTTGAAGCTTTAAGTTGCTAGTCCTTTGATCCTATGGCCCCTTCCAGCTTTAAAATTCTGTGATCCTATGAATCTATTTAAACAGCTGCTACTTTGAAAACTCTTTCCCTCAAGCTGAAACTATAATCCTATAAACAGGTTACACATAAAATATTCAAAGGTATCATTTCTTTTATTCTAAGCCCTTTAGATGGCTTTCAGTTTTATGAATTATTTTTTTCTTCAATTCTCAGTATCAGTTAATTTTTTTCTCACAATACATTTATCTTTGTAGCATAAATTAACCTTACAGGTGACAACTGTTAAACCAAATACATGTCAAAAATATACATGAACTATAAAGATGCTCCATATTTTAGGCTTTAAGGAACAGTGTCAAAGATTTAGAATTAGAAAGCTTCAAATATGAACCAGACAAACTTTGAGAAACTAATCAAAAGTATATTCCATATATATCAGTAACTCAGAATTACTAATTGTACTTTTTGCCCCAGAATAACTTTCATAAAAGCATAATCCTTTGTGAATTATAGTTTACAAATTGGTTCAACTTAATTAATTTAAACTATATAATATGCTCTACTTTTTTGTTAGTTTAATTTTGTTTTGTTAGGGGTGGAGTAATTAACACATATAGTTTCACCCACAGAGACACTTCCAATGTAAAAATTTCCTTCATTCAGACAAATGTCTGAGTAATATGTCTGTAGCATATTACAAAATTGCCTTGGACACTAAGAGGTTAAATGGTATGTCAGAGCATTTCTTTTGGGCTAAAAATATATTTTAAATCCATATCTTCCTGAATTTAAGTCTGTTCCTTTTTTTTTTTTTCCCCCACTAAACCACACTGTCGTATCAATGAACTTCACAAAAGGAAATAACTTTCTCAAAGCAACATAAATAATACTTAACTAAACTAGGACTTGAGCCTATACATTCTGACTCTGGTCTAGTATTCATTTTTCCTAGATGAATAAAATATTATACATATAAATGGATAAAATATTATACATATGTATAATATTTTATTCATCTAGGAAAAAAGAATACTATATAATATATATGTATGTGTGTATATGTGTGTGTGTGTGTATAAAACATGTCTAAATGTGAAGAAAAAAACACTTAAGAGACTTTTCATCTGTCTCAATGTTCATTCACTAATACATTCCAGAAAGAATTCCTTTTTATATCATATACATGAAAAACTTGGGGTCATTGTTTTTGAATCAAGTATCTATCTTTACTGAGGCAAAAAATTACTCATTGAGTGTGATTCCTCTCAGATTTTCATTATCTAAAGAGGTAAATCTAACATCTCTAGGAGAAAGTGGCCTATCAAATGTGAGTAGTTTTGAGTATTAACTGTATTAGGCAGCCTTTGAATATTCCATATTGATTCCTCTCTTTTTCAAATACTCAAAGTTGTCTATACACTAAACCAGTTATCTCAGGAAAGTCTTTGGTATATTAATCTGTTATTTGAGTTTTCCATACCTATCAATTATACAGTTTATCAACCAGCACCAAAGGAACTTCAATCCAAAACTCTCTCCTCAATTTGTTCATCAAATAACATTTATCTCTCTTGTGTAATAGGAATAAATAATAGAATAAATACTAAAAGAAATTACTCCCTTACATCAAATAGTCTGAAGTTAGAAAAAAAAAAAGTTCTAATAATTAGAACTATCAGTAAATGGAAATCATTGTCTCGGTACCTATTGGATTGTCTCTCATAATAGATCATCAAATTTAGACTGGTTATTCTTGTAGAATGTATTTAAAAGTATGAATTTCTTTGGGTTATGGATTGGAGTGGAGTGTATGCAGATCCTTTCCAACCCTAAAACTGTTTTTCCCCCCATGGTTCCACTATATTAATGGATGGATTGATAACTTTAAAAATCTTCATTATAAGAGAGGCTGATGTATTCTGAATACTCTGCCTTACAATAAAGACTTTGCTTTCTTACAGGTACTACTGAGAAAAAAACACACTATACACTGGGGAGAAACAAGTAAACTATTCTGTTTTGACTATGAAAGCTGGGAAGATCAGTTCTGAAACTAGATTGCTGTCAGAAATTTTGACAGTCTTTTCTTTTAAAATGAGCAAGTGAGGGTCATTAAATTCAGTAAGGACAAAGTATTCTGCATTAAGCAGTTTTCCAGAAAACATGCTTAAATGAGAGTAGGAAAGAGCTATAACCATCTTGAATTGTAAAGGCAGTCAGAGGATACTGCAGACAACATATTTTTACAAGATTGTTTTTGGCTTTTAAAATAGCATATTCCATAAGAAAATTATACTCTGCTATTTAAAATTTAGCTGAATTTAAGAATTCCTTATGGTTTACTTTTCTTCCCTCAGACGAAAATTATTTCTCCCTCTTCAGATCTCAGAGTTTTTTTATACTTTCTCTTGCAATTGCATTCAGGAAAATTGACTATGTACTTCCCTCAGCACCTAATAGTATGCATTTACTGAACATGTAGATGCTTAATGAATGTCTGATAGAAAAATAAATTAATTACATTGCTACTTAATATAGGGTGATAAATGTGAAATATATATTTCACCTGATGCACCATTGTTAAAACTATAGTACATGGCATTAGAACCAGAAGGTTTAATCTTTATGCTCAACTCTGAGGAATTATTGTGTGATTCAGCACTGCAGGAAGGAGATTTTTATCTTTTTATATGCTTTCCTAAACTGCAGACTGAGAAGCTACATTGTATAGTGGATGAAGGAACTCATGTTATTGTCAGGAAGACCTAGGCTAATGACATGCGTTTGACACATAGACAAATGGACAAATGACTTAAATGTATTACGATTTATTACTGACTTCATAGGGACATAGATATGAACAGAGTTTAGGTTCTTTGAAGACAGAAACAACATATTCTACTTATGTGCAACCCTCTCAAAGGCTAGCAAAGCACTGCATCTAAAAAAATAAGAAAGAAGGAGAGAGGAAAGGAAGAAAACAGGAAGGAGAAGGGATGAATGAGGGGAGGTAGAAGAGAGCAGGATGAAGAAAGGGAGTAGGGAAGGCAGAGAGGGAGAAAGGGAAAGAGAGAAGAAAAAAAGAAAAAAGGAAAAGAAGGAAAGAGGAATCATATAAAAGAGGAATGGAGGAAGTGGAGGGAAGAAGAAGAAAGGTATCGAAATAAAAGAGGCATGGAGAGAGGGAGGGAAAAAGAAAGAAAGAAAGAAAGAAAGAAAGAAAGAAAGAAAGAAAGAAAGAAAGAGAAAAAGGAAAGAAAGGAAGGAAGGATGGAGGGAAGGGAGGAAGGGAAGGAGGGAAGGAGAAAAATAAAGAAAGAAAAAAGAAAGGAAATAAAGAAAGGAAAGGAGAGGGGAAATAAGGAAAGAAGAGAGGAAGAGAAAAGAAACAAGGGAGGGAGCAAAGAAGAAAGGAAAGGAGGAAGAAGAAGAAGAATTAGAAAAAGAAGAAGAAGAAGAAGAAGAAGTGGTAGAAAAAGAAGAAATAAAAGAAGAAGAAGAAGAAGAAGAAGAAGAAGAAGAAGAAGAAGAAGAAGAAGAAGAAGAAGAAGAAGAAGAAGGAAGGAGGGAGGAGGAGGAGGAGGAGGAGGAGGAGGAGGAGGAGAGGAGGAGGAGGAGGAGGAGGAGGAGGAGGAGGAGGAGGAGGAGGAGAAGAAGAAGAGGAAGTAGTAGTAGAAGAAGAAATGGTAGAAAAAGAAGAAGTAAAAGAAGGAGAAGGAGAAGAAGAAGGAGGAGGAGGAAGAGGAGGAGGAGGAAGAGGAGAAGGAGAAGAAGGAGAAGAAGGAGAAGAAGGAGAAGAAGAAGGAGAAGAAGGAGAAGAAGAAGAAGAAGAAGAATAGAAGAAGAAGAAGAAGAAGAAGAAGAAGAAGAAGAAGAAGAAGAAGAAGAAGAAGAAGAAGAAAGGAAAGATAAGAAGGTGGTACAACTAAATAAGCAAATAAAGTATATTCTGAGGGATAAAAGTAGGTCCTATTTGATTTAGGGGAAGGAATATTATGGGTAACTTCTCATTAATCAACATAAATGAATAAATACTGTTGTAACTAAAGTTGAACTTTTTGAGGTACAATCAATTAGAAATATGCTGTATACACTATGGATTATACATTGTCAGCAGTGTCTTGTGTTTCATAAACTCAGCTAAGTTTCTCACTAGATGGAGTGCTAGACTGATATTTGGAAACACCTGAATTCAAATTCAATTTCAGATAATTACTAACTAAGTAACCCATGTCAAATTATTTAATTTCTGTTTACTCTAGTTTCCTAATCTGCAAAATTTCAAAATATTAACCTCACTTCTCAGTGCTGTTATAAAGACAAAATGAGACACATTTTTAAAATAATTTGCAAACTTTAAAATATATAAATGTTAGTTATCAAAGGAAACAAAGTCCACAAGGGTTATCTACATATAGACTCACTTTAGTGTCAATCCTCAACTTATAAATTAGCTAATTCTATCACAGGTTTTATGGCACCCCTTGGGATATTTGACTCTAATGATTAAAGCTCATAGATTTCCATTTTTATTCTATCCCTCAATATTCATCCAGTAGATTTCTAGTTTAAAAACAAACAAACAAACAAACAAACAGATCAGCCTGACATAGTGAAAGTAACTATGGCATATCCCTTTCTCCAAACTTGGAATTAATTCTTCCCCAAGTACACAGGGAAAGGTAGGTATAAACTGAGAGTACAATGGTACTAAGATATACATGGTCTGAATATGTTAACAAAGAGAATCACACCTCTGGAACTGCAGGGTCTTAATGTCATTTTTCTCCTGAAGTCCTAGTGCAACCCCTTCACACTCCCCCTGAAAACAGTCTGGAAGATAATGGCTTTCTTATCTGGGCATCCAGATTCTGCTCTTTTCCATCTGACAGCTCAGAGTGATTTTTTTTAGAGCTAGCAATCTCCTGGAAACAAACTTGGCTAAGACACCTTCTTTGTTGCCAGAAATTCCACTCCTAGGATTTACTTGAATCCATATATGGCTGGAGAATGTATTTTTCTGTTTATTTTTGGATGCAATATTTTCTTTTACTGGACTAGTAGCTGTGCTTCAAAGATTCATGGCCAATATGATGGGGAAAAGAGGAAATCCTCTCTATTTACGCTGTCTCAAACAGGCCTTTTCTTCTTCATCCCCCTGAGCTTAAAGGTGTCCTCCAAAAGAGTAAGCCTGAACCAGACTCAAAAAATGTTTGATGAACTCTTGCTTTTAGGGAACATCAGGAATATGATTAATTATACAATGATATTGTACATTTATAGCTAATTAGATAAAAGTATTCAGATTTCATAAAAGGATACCATGTTATTCACACCCTGATAGCATAGTATAAAAGGAGATATCTTGGTAGGCTTGTTAATTGGCCAAGAATCCAACTCATGAGCTAATATAAGGATTTTTCTCCACATTGAAAAATGTAATTTTTTTTTAATTGTATACCCCAATGAGTAAAAATAATTGAATTATAAAAAAATCTCACTGTCAAAATTTGGCTATGGATTTTTTTTTAAGTCTTAACATGTGTTTCACAAATCTCAAAAGAATAGACCTATATGGCATAAAAAAGCAGGACTCAACTGAGGTCTCACAAATTATCCTCCCCAAGAACTTTAAAATAATGGTTCAAAATTAATTTTAGAAGCAGAACCTAAAAAGGATGAGATAAAATAATTTTCTATCCCAAGATAACTTTGAAGATTGACAGGGAAGTTCTGTTTCACTGAGGTAGGATTGGAAAGAAATAAGCACAGACTGCCACAACAAGCCAGCAGCAGGTCTTGGAAAAAATTGAATTGACAGCTCTAGTTTCTAAATCTCTCAGCCCACATATAGCAAAGAAGTTGAAAAACTAGTAAGAAGGAGATTATATGGGACATTTTCCTAGCATTGGTTGTTAGATTAATTGGGTCGTAGTCCTAGGGCAAGAAGGAACTGTAGCATACAAGTTCTTGCTGCCACAGGAGAGGACCAACTTGTCACAATTCTGAGGCAGAAAAGAGTGTCATTCACAGAAAAGAGCAGTGATCGGGAAGATAGTTACCACATTTCTCTGTAGTTCAGTCCACTGTGGGAAGAACTGAAAACTTACAGATGCTCAGAACTAGCTCTAAAAGCAGCTGTACAAAAAAGTCTAAAGAATGGAACGATGCCCAATTGAACATGGGGGAAGAGCCTAGCACTAACACAAAATTAAAATTCAATAAACATGCTGGGAAAATGAGCAAACCACAATAGCATCAACAACAAAAATAACCTGGCCATAAACTGTGAAAGATAAGATTAAAAACACAAACTCAAAAGAAGACAACAAAGTCAAAGAAACTACATGCAAAACTTCAAAAGAAATGTGAATTGGTTGAGGACCCCCAAAAAATCCTCAAATGCTGAGTAAAAGATGTAAAAATCAACTTTAAAAAGTAAAGGAAAAAGTAAGGAAAGAGGTGGGAGTAATGTAAAAGAATCATTTTTTAAAAATCGAAAGCTGTATAAAAGCTAAAAATACTGTAGAAAATAACTTTTTTTTAAATGGACTTGGTCAAAAGAGTTAAGTGACACAAACTTCTATGGAGGAGAAGAACATCTTCAAAAGCTGGACTGAAGAAATTTAAAAAAAGATACAAAAAATTACTGCATGAAAGTAGTTCTTTAAAAAGTAGAATTGTCCAAATGGAAAAAGAAGTGCAAAGTCTTACTCAACAAAATAAAGTAGTATTAGGCAAATGGAAACTAATGATGCCATTAGACATCAAGAAAGAAGCAAACAAAATAAAACCAATGAAAAAATATAGGAAAATGAGAAATATCTCATTAGAAAGCCAATTGACCTGAAAAAGAAAATTTAGCTATTAGTAGGCTATTTGAAAGTCATGATTTAAAAAAGAGTTCAGATATAGCAAAAAATTATCAAGGAAAACTACTTAGATATTTTAGAATCAGAGGGTAAAATAGAAATTGAAAGAATCTACTAACCACCTCCCTAAAAGAGACTTTACAATAAAAACTACTAGGAAATACACAGGCAAATTCTGGAACTTTCAGGTCAAGAAGAAATTGTTGCAAGCATCCAGAAAGAAAACTCAAATACCATATTTCCACATAGTTACATTCACTTGAAATAAGGTATTCTGGAGAGGAAAGAGGCTAGGATTGCAACTAAGAATCACCTACACAGTAAAACTCAATACAATCCTACAAGGGAAAAACAAATTTGTGATGAAAATTTGGCTCTGAAATACAAGACTGAAGAGAAACTTAAAAAGAGAAACATGAAAAAGAAATCATAAAATTCAATGAAGATGATTTTATAAAGTTAATCTGATGCCTTCATCGGAGAATGATTCTTAAAACTCCTAAGAACTTTATTCCTAGTACAGCAGTTGCACGACATCAACATAAACACTGGACACAGTTATGAGTTTACTATGATGGGATACTATTTTTAAAAATCAAATAAGACATAAGAAAAAGGGATGTACTTAGGAAAATATAAAGGGGTAGTAGAATACATAAGCTTATGTCATGTTGTTATTAATCAATTGTTTTTTAAAGAGGTTCAGTGATATCAGGAGTGCTGTCTTGACTTGCACATGAATTGAATTTAAGTGAGGCAGAGTTCTACAAAGTTGATAGGTTTCTTTCAGAATCATTAAAATCTAGTGGCAAGACCATAGTCAAGATAGTTGGTGGTGGCCTGGATTGCAATGAATGACCTTGGATCTTTAATGTTTAAGCGTTAAGCAATCCATTGTGCCTGCTAAAACTGCCTTCTTGGTTGTTGAAACAAATTGTTCTCATCTGCCCATTCTCCCAGGAGCTCTAAGAATCTGTACCATGCACAGAAGCTGGTGCTTCCCAATAAAACCCATCTTAGCAGATAGGCTAAATCAGGTTGAGGATAATCAACAGGTCTCAAGCTCTTTGAGTTTGAGGCTTATTTACCCCAAGCATATGAAGATTTCTCTTACTAAATAGATAGCTGTGAACAATTTGTTGTAATGCTCATGAATTAGCTCACATAAAAAAAGGATCAAAATAATTTTTATTGTAAAGGGAAAGAATGGTAAGTGCTGTATAATCATGAACCTTACTCTCATTGAAATGTTCTCAAACATGGAATATCATACACATTCTTTTGAGTACAGAAATCTATTTTATCCTACAGGTAAGTAGGAAACTAAAGGAATCAAAAGGGGAAATGCTAATAAAAGGGAGGGCATATTAGAAAAGTGTTGAGAAACAAAATGTTTTTGAGGAGACAGTAAAAGTAGGGAGAAAGAAATAAAGATAAATGGAAGAAAACAGAATAGATTGGAAATACATGGTAGTTATAACTATAAAACATTTGCTATATATTCCTTGATAAAGGATTAGTTTCTTAAATACATAAAGAAAGGAGTCAAAATTATACATTAATACATATACAAGTTACTCCTCAATTGATAAATTGTCAAAGGATATGACCAGGCAGTTTTCTTATGAAGAAATTAAAGCTATCTACAATTACATGGAAAAAAAAAGTTTAAAACCCAATTGATAAGAGAAACGCAAATTTTAAAATGTCTGAAATACCATTTCACACCTTTCAGAAATGAAAAATACTGAAGGGAATGAGGGAAAATTGGTATACTATTAAACTCTTAATTAAAGCTTTTTATTTACAAAACATATGTGTGGGTAATTTTTCAACATTGACCCTTGCAAAGCCTTCTGTTCCAAATTATCCTCTCCTTTCCCCCACTTCCTCCCTTAGATGGCAGATAGTCTAATACATGTTAAATATGTTAAAATATATGTTAAATCATATATATATACATATATATATATATATATATATATATATATATATACTGTTATCTTGCTGCACAAGAAAAATCAGATCAAGAAAGAAGAAAAAACTGAGAAAGACAACAAAATAAAAATAAACAACAATAGAAAGAGTGAGAGTGCTATGATGTGGTCCATACTCAGTTCCCACAGTCCTCTCTTTGTATAGATGGCTCTTGTTATCACTGAATAATTGGAACTGGTTTGAATCATCTCATTACTGAAGAGAGCTACATCCATCAGAATTGTCATATAGTCTTGTTGTTGGCTTGATTTATGATCTCCTGGTTCTGCTCATTTTACTTAGCATCAGTTCATGTAAGTTTCTCCATAAACTGGTAATTTTCACAAGAAGAAATCAAAGGTACTTAGTAATCATTTTAAAATAATGGTCTAAATAGCAATTATTAGAGAAATTCAAGGAGAAGATTGTGGGAAGATGGTAGAATAAGTCAAAAAATTCCAAATTCTCCAGATTTCCCCCACAAATAAAACAAGATTGTGCCTCAGGGTGGATGCAAGACAGATAAAAACAAATAGAGGTTGGGCAGAATGGGAAAAAAAATCCAAAGAAGGGTACCAGGATAGAGGTTTTGTCAATATGCAGTATGAACAGCTCTAGGCAGGTTTCACTAAACAGGTTTTTTTTTTTTTTTCTTCAATAAAACAATAGGGTTGGCCTCCAGGTTTTCTTGTAGTGATGTCCTATGTTTTTGGTGCTATGATGAATCACTAATGAGCAAAAATGGAAAATCATGAAACATATCAGATTGTGAGAACACTTCCTAGAAAATACAACCTGTGTTCAAGTCCTATTTGTGAAAAATGCTAGATTTTTAATTTCCAAGATGTTAATCACACAAGCCAGTTTTTTAGGTTATCAAATTTATTGGCATAAAGTTGGGTGAAGTAACTCTTATTATTGCTCTAATTTCCTTTTCATTGATGAAAAGCTCTCCCTTTTCATTTTTAATACTAACAATTTGATTTTCATCTTTCATTTTTCTAATCAGATTTACTAAAGGTTTGTCTATTTTATTTTTTTAAATAAAACCAACTCTTAGTTTTATTTATTAATTCAATATTATTTTTTACTTTCAATATTATTAATTTCTCCTTTTAATTTTAGAATTTCAAATTTAGCATTTGATTGGGGGTTTTTAATTTGGTCTTTTTCTACCTTTTTAAGTAACAAGCCCAATTCATTGATCTTCTCTTTCTCTATTTTATTCAAGTAAGCCTCTAAACATATAAAATTTCCCTTTATTACCACTTTGGCTGCATCCCACAAATTTTGGTATGATGTCTCATCATTACCACTTTCTTGGGTGAAATTATTAATTATGTCTATAATTTTGTGTTTTACCCAATGATACTTTAAGATGAGATTATTTAGTTTCCAACTACTTTTTGGTCTATTTTCCTCTGGCTTTATTGCATCATGCTCTGAAAAGAATGCATTTAGTATTTCTGCCTTCCTGTATTTAATTTTGAGGTCTTTATGTCCTAATATATGGTAAATTTTTGTATAAGTTTCACGAACTGCTGAGAAGAAAATATACTCCTTTCTGTCTCCATTCAGTTTTCTCTGACGATCTATCATACCTAATTTTTCTAATATTCTATTTATCTCTTTAATTTCTTTCTTATTTGTTTTGTGGTTTGATTTATCTAATTCTGGAAGTGCAAGGTTGAAATCTCCCACTATTATAGTTTTGTTGTCTATTTCTTTTGCAACTCTCTTAACTTCTCCTTTAGGAAGTTAGATGGGTGCAAATATGTTTAGTATTGATATTGCTTCATTGTCTATGCTACCCTTTAGCAAGATATAGTTTCCTTCCTTATCTCCTTTAATCAGATCAATTTTTGCTTTTGCTTGATCTGAGATAAGGATGGCTGCCCCTGCTTTTTTGACTTCACCTGAAGCATAATAGATTCTGCTCCAGCCTTTTACCTTTACTCCATATGTATCTCCCTGCTTTAAATGTGTTTCTTGTAAACAACATATTATAGGGTTCTGGCTTTTGATCCAGTCCGCTATCCATCTCCACTTTCTTGGAGAGTTCATGCTATTTATATTTATGGTTAAAATTACTAATTCTGTATTTCCTGCCATCTTATTATCGCCAGATTATGCTTTTCTTTTTCTTATCCCTCCTTCCCCCTTTTACCAGTATTAAACTTATGGGCACCACTTGCCTCACGCAGCTCTCCCTCCTTAGAATTCCTCCCACTGCTATAGAATCCCTTCCCCTTTCTTGTACCTTTCCCTTATTACTCTTTTCCTTTTCCCTTTTACTCTCCCACTTTTTAATGAGATGAGAGAAGTTTCTCTGAAAACTAATTATGTCAATTATTTTCTCTTTGAGCCAAATCTGATGAGAGTAAGATTCACACAATATGAATTCCTCCCTCTTCATGGGATGTAGTTTCCCTCTTTTTATCTCTCCTTTTCCCTTTTTCTGATACTATTCCCTTTCCATTTCTATTTCCCTTTTTTAAATGTTATGTCAGTAAAATGAAATTATACATGTATTCTTTATGTATATCCATAACAGAAATACAGTTCTCCAGAGTTCCTTTTACCTTTTTCTGCTTCTCTTAAGCCCTATGGTTGGAGATCATTTTTTTTTGTTTGTTTGTTTAGTTCTGGTTTTTTCCTTAGAAACAAATGGAATTCATCTGTTTCATTAAATGTCCATTTTCTTCCCTGGAAGAAAATGCTCAGCTTGACTGGGTAGTTTATTCCTGGCTGCATTCTAAGTTCTTTTGCCTTTCAGAATATCAGATTCCAGGCCCTTTGATCCTTCAATGTGGAGGCAGCCAAATCTTGGGTGATCCTTATTGTGGCACCTCGGTAATTTGAATTGTTTTTTTTTTCTGGCTGCTTGTAATATTTTTTCCTTAATCTGATAGTTCTGAGATATGGCTACAATATTCCTTGGAGTTTTTATTTTAGGGTCTTTTTCAGAAGGCGTTTGATGAATTCTTTCAATGCCTATTTTACCTTCTGATTCTATTACCTCTGGGCAGTTCTCTTTGATGATTTCCTGTAAAATAGTATCTAGGCTCTTTTTGTCATCATAATTTTCAGGAATTCCAATAATCCTCAGATTATCTCAGCTAGATTTATTTTCCAGGTCTGTTGTTTTTCCAAGTAGGTATTTAACATTTTTTTCAATTTTTTCATTTTTTTTTTATTTTGCTTGACTGATTCTTGATGTCTCAATGAATCATTCATTTCTAATTGTTCAGTTCTAATTTTTAATGAGTTATTTTCTTCATTAGCGTTTTTTACTTCTTTTTGTATCTGTCCAATAGAATTGTTTAATGAGTTGTTTTGCTCTATGGAATTTTTTCCATTTCACTATTTTTTTTTTTTTTACTAAATTATTTTCTTTTTCCAATTCACAAATTTTACTTTCTTGGGAGTTCTTTATCTTTTCCAATTCACAAATTCTGTTTCCCTGCACTTCCTGGGAGTTTATTACCTTTTCCAATTCACATTTCAGGAAGTTGTTACTCTCTTGCATAGCTTCTCTTGCCTTTCCCCATTTTTTTTCTAGCTCTCTTTTAAGATTTCTTATAATTTCTTCTACGAGAGCCTTGTGTGATGGTGACCAAGTTACATCACCCTTTTGGGTTTTGTCTGGAGATGGTCTGCTATTAATCTCCTCAGAGTTGAAAACTTGATCTCTTTCTGTATAGAAGCTATTGATGGTCCATTTGCCTTTTTTACTCATTTTTTAAGCCCTTATGGTCTGCCTTCAGGGCAAGGAGGTTACCAGCTTCCTCTGCAGAGCAGAGATAGGTATACAGACAGTAGCTGTCCTGCCAACAGGCTGCAAAGAGCACCGAGCAGGGGAAGTACCCCAGGGAAAAGCTCTACACCAGAAGTGTCTCTGCCCTGGGTCACACTCCTGAGCTGGGGAGGTGCCTAGCAGTGCAGATTAGTGACTTCTCTGGGGCTAGAGGTCAAGCAGGAAAGTCACTGGTCCCATCAGAACCCATGGTGGAGATTAGCAGTTGCCCTGGGAAGATCCCCAAACCGGACCGAAAGTGTCTCTACCCTGGGGAGCACAGTCCCACTGTGGAATTTCTATTGCCCCAGGCCAAGCTCCTCCCAACCTATGCAGATTAGAGGCTGCCCTGGTCTGAGCCCCCTTGTCATTCAGATTTGTGACTGCCCTGAGCAAAATTCCTGTGCTATAGAATGTGGCTATACAGCTGTGTTGGCATCTGTGCTGAATCACTCACTTCCGGTGCTGTGTGGGTGTAGCCAGATCCTGTTAGATTCTGGCACTTTTTAGAGTACGCTCTACCTTTGGCTTTAATTTCTCTGTTGGTCTACTACTTTTCAATCAAAGCAAAGCAGCCAACCTGTGGTAGAGTCCTCTCTGTAAGTTTTCCAGTCATGAAAACTGGTTTCATGACTGGTTTGGTCTGCACTCTATGCTAGCCTCTGGTTCTATCCTGTGTTTGTGCTGGTCTGCTCCCACTGCTCAGAACAAACCATTTTTGGTGATCTTCCAGATTAACTTTGGTTGGTAACTTTTTGTACTTCCAATCTTCGTGAATTTTACCAGTCAAGCACTATTTTTGAGGCTGAATTTAGTAATTAGTAGTGGGTATGAGAGGAGTTTAGAATGTTGTGTGTGTCTTCTCTGCCATCTTGGCTCCACCCCCTTCAACTCTATTTCTAAGAGTACTATGAAACTAATGTGAAATAAGATGTGAAGTTTTATAAATACAATCTATAATTATAATACAAGACTCAATGTAATAGAAAATAATCTAGTCTTGGGAAGCAGGAAAACCTTGTGTGACTCCGGACAAATTACTTAACTTTTTAGTGCTCCAGGAAAAATTTTGAAACTATAGATTATATAGAATAGCTAATGATCTTTGGAAGGAGATGGAATTTCCTCATCTGAATATTTGTTGTTTTGTTGACATTTCAATTTCTATCTCATCATCATCATCACTATGACCATCAACAAATCTATTGTTCAAAATGTTAAATAGCACTGTACTAGACAAAGGTCTTTGGAACATCATAACCTGATTTATTTATCTTTTTTTCCTTTAAGGCATTTGCATAGGAGGAATTTTTCATCCTTGACATAGAAAGAAGTAAGTTCTAGGCCTTTTCAAGACTCATCAAGATGTAAAATTGAGAAGTATTAAATTGAAATATCATAGAAATCAAACCTTGAGTATAAAAATTATTGCATTTAATGCTGATTCATGTGCATTAGGCCAAAATTTGATTGTGATCTCTTCTGAAAGATTATTAAAGACATTTATATGTATTCCTTTTCATTTTATGACTAAAATAAGTGAATCCTTTTGTACCTTTGCTGAGAATGGGATAGTTAATTTATGCAAAGAGCTTGCCAACTCACAGTCTGTAGTAAGCAGATACAATTCTCACTGTGCTTTAGTGTTCTTCCACATTTTACTATTTCAAATATACTTACTTTTAACATTTTAATTACAATGTATTTCAACAAATAACACATACATGAATGAAAATTATTATTATTATGTGGAGGAAATAGATAAGATTTTGAAGGAGAGGAAGAAATTGGTTAACTATAAATTCAGACATTTTTTTTTCTGTTTCTTTTCCCTTATGACAGTAATGGCAAAGGCCTCCTCCTGCCTTGCTCCCATAACAATCTGTGCTATTATCTATTGTTTCTCCACATAATTTTGTCTATCAAACTGTGAATTGTCATCAAAACATGTCCAAACTTCAAAGTAGGTGGTGAGAATAGAATGTAATTTATTGATTAAAATTTTTCATTTCCATTATCCCTATGATGAATACAGTCTTTTGCTACATCTTACTGCAAATGCCTATAGGGTGTTCTGTCTAACTAGAAATAGTTGGGAAATGAATGAATATGAATTATTATTTCTGTGCATTTTTCTTTGCCAATTCTGTAAATGGGGATTTAGAGTAGCAGAATAAAGCTTTCATTATTACATGGTTAAGAAGTCTGCTGCCCTGGGGCCCAATACAACCAAGAAACTTAATTATTTTTTCTATTAAAAAACACTAGAAATTTGCACAGCACTGTTATCACCATTTATATATATTTCTAGATTATCTGCCATTCAGAATACAGGAGAAAATATCATATTTCCCCTCTTCCCATTGCTTCCCAGGTACTTTTTTCTATTCCTTTGAACAAATATAATACAATTCTTAGTGTTTCAAAGTTGGCCTACTACATATTACTGGGAACCTGAACCAGTGTGAAATGAGAATAAGTACCTCGTATGTGCAAATAAAAGACCTGCATTAAAATTCCGATTATACTAATAGCCAAATGGCTTGATATAGGAAAAGAATTCTAACTGGATTAAGAGGAGTAGGATTCAAACAAAACCTCTAATACTTATTACCCAATCTTAAATAAGTTGTGTAATCATCCTGGGCCACAATTTTCTCACTTGTATATAAGGAGATTGTCCTCTGATGTCTCTTCCATCTCTAGATACCAATAAAATGAGAGAATTGGAGTTAATGAACATTTGATATATCCCATCTAAATTGGAAACTTTATGATACTGTTTTCCTTTATTTCTGATTTATTTCTACATTCCTAGTGTGTATATATATGTATGTATGTATACATATCTGTATCCCTACTATATAGAGAGAGTATTTATAATGTATATATATATATATATATATATATATATACACACATATGTGTATATATATATATATACACATATGTGTGTGTGTATGTGTGTATAATTTAATTTGGAAATTGGAGATTCTTCTGCCATTGATATTATATATTTCTCCCTTTGACTTTATCTCTTTTTATCCCTTTCAGTTCGGAAACAGAAATGTATTTTGCTGTAATCATTCTTGTTTCATTCCCTTGTCTCTTGTTTCATCCCTTCTTGGTTTGTCTAGCACAAACAAAATTTCTCTAGTTGATTTTACAAGCTTTCACTAGGCTAATTAAATTAATTTCACCTTCTATAGCTGTATATTGAAACTGTGGCCTGTGGCCATAGAAATCCAAGCTTAGGTGTCCAAGGCTTTCTCCAAGTGCCCGCTAATATGAAAATCTACTTTAATTTACATACTATTGCATGAGCTAATCTGAGGAAAGATATATGCATGACCCAGGGCTAATGGATACTATAAGCAATTTCTGCTCTTAACCTATCAGGGTCACCTCCTTACCTACTCTAAGACTCATAATATTCTTCTTTTCATTTTATGGAATATCTAGATTAATATTTTGAAAAAAGATAATCATCTAAATTGATTTTAAAAAGAAACCTCCAACAGGTTAGGGACTGGCACTATAAGGACTGAGTTATTCAATCTGACTTATTAATTAGACACCAATAATTTAGAAAAGCAATTATAATATAAAGTATTTTATACATAATTAGCTAAAACAACAATAACATATACAATAATAAAATATAAAATAAAATGTTTTCAAAAAATGAAGTATGAAATTATTGGCATAATATAAAAGAATAGTATAGTTCTGTAAAAAGACAGACCTTTTTTTCTCATCTCATCACATACAGAAACACACACACACACACACACACGTGCACACACACACACACAGGCACAGAATGGGATTCTTGGATTTTACCTTCATTTTTATTCCAACATTGTAGTGTAAGTTTTGAATTGCAAAAGTTTAGAGAAATATTTTTAAAATGTTCCTTCTCTTTCCTGAACTGTTGGGGTTTGGCATAATGAAAAAATAAAAACAAAAAATACTTGCCAAGAGTTAGACCTCTGACAGGGTGATAGCAACTCCTCATACAAATTTTCTGGGTATCAATCTCTTCATTGAAATAGTGGGATTCTATGGGTCTAAAATATATATATACACACACACACATACACACACACACAACACACATGTGTATGCATGCATATTTTACATGCATATAGGGCACTAAATATTTGTATTACAAGATTTTTCCATGTTTCTAAAAATACATGTTTTGTATTTTTGGTAAGATACTTGCCCAAACAAAAAATCACGCTAGAGTTAGTAAAATTATTCCCTTTTCCTCCACAATTACAGTTTAGAAACTGTGAGTTCCTAATTCAGATTCCTGGATAGTTAGCCATTAAAAGCACACACACACACACACACACACTTCATAAAGCCATATAAAGAAGAAATAGTTTTATAAAACAGCAAACCTCAGTATGGAGGCACTATCAGTCATTAAAATCAATTATTTCAATGCCAGTTGTCTTAAGCTATTTATTAAACTAAGAAGGGATTTCATGAAAAGTAATAACTTATGAAGTACTTTCCAAAATTATGACTGAAAAGTAACCTAGAGAGGGCAAAATCTGGTCCTCATTCTTTTAATTTATAGAGGAAATAAACAGACCCCTAGAGAGGTTAAATAACTTTTTCCAAGGTCAAAAAGAAAATACTCCCATGTCTCATTTTATTATAGAGGTGACTGTGTTTTCAAAGACTATATAAACAGAATGTAGGTTCTCCAGAGTTTTACAGAATTAGAAAGACTTACAGTATGGACCTGCAACAGATTTATATCTACTGCCTAAGGATCAGGTTTCCTAGACAGGAAAAGGTTTATCAGAAGCAGGTTGGTCCTTAATTGACAAATTCATTGTCTTGGTGACTTATAATACCAATATTTAAAAATAAAACATAAAACCACCTCATTTTTATGCCTCACTTCCCACTTCCATTTCCAGAATGAAAATGGATCTGAGGGATAAGAAAACAGCATAGTTTAAGAAAAAAAAATCTGTAATTTTTACAGATTTTGCAAATGTCATTTTCACTGATGCCATTCTAAATCAAAGAAGGACAGTTAGTACCATATTTAGAGTCAGAGAACTGGGCTTGAATTTGTCTCAGACATTTATTAGTGTATGGCCATAAGAGTAAGATATTTTTTTTCTTGGTCTCAGTTTGTTTGGGCAAAATGAGGAGGTTAAATTTATGACTAGTAAAATTCCTTTAAGTTTAAAAAATCTAGGCTCCTAAAACATGGGTGCTAATCTCCTCTCTGTCACTTATCTATTTGACTTAGGGAAAAGTTATTTAATCTTTCCGGGGTTCTGTTTATTTCATCTATAAATTAAAAGAATGAGGACTAGATTTTTCCCCCTTTAGGTTACTTTTCAGCCCTAAATCTATTTTGAACCTAAGATTTACATAGATCCTCATTCATGTCCATATGTAACTTCTTATAATGTAAGGATTTCTCAAATGTTATCCCAAGAAAGGAAAACAATGTATCTGATGAAGTTGATTTTATCATATTCTCAAAGACAGGATCAAATATTGTTTCATGGAATGCTTATTTTTTTCACATTGCAGTAATATTCACAATGAACATAAACAAACATAGAAAAATGTAGTGTTCTCTTCTTTAAAATATAATGGTTCTCTCAGGGAGCAGGTTTCTTGGGGAGGTTTTCTGGAGGCAGCCTTAGTTTCTGTTCAGATAATAATCACCTCAAATGTAGCCAGCTGATAAAATCTAAATGTTTATTTCTTTTCTCTTTCCTTGGGCCCTGTTAGCTTTCTTAGAGGCCTATCTCTCTGCTTGGTTCCAAGAGCTCTTGCAGCTTGTCCTTTGTCTCTGCTTTCTTTAGCCTCCAGCCAGCACAAAGGTGAAACTTGGAATGAATCTGACTTCACCTCCGAGAGTGGTCTTGTGGGCTTCTGTATCTCCCAGAGTGCTCTTTGGCCCTGAGAGCTTCTTGCTTTTATGCTGTTCACTGAGTACATACCAATCATTATATCACTGGGAAACCATTACCTGTGGTATGATTAAATCAATGCTAAACTAGATTTAAACAATGTCTCCTCAATTCCACTTAGTACCTTGTTTCAAGTTCTGGCCCATAATATCTCCTTGTGGGATTAGATCAATCATACTGAACCATGCTAAATTAGATAATTATTGTCTCTATAAACTCTAATGAGTTAATACTTTGTAAGGATTTCAACAGAAAAAGAAGTAGAACCATTTTATAAAAAAATTGGCAAGATCATAAAAACCAAGTTAACACCAATCTTAATGTTTTGTGACTTTAATATAAATACACTTAACAACAACAGTAAAGAAAAATATAGCAAAAAAAAAAAAAAAAAAAAAAAAAGTTTATGGTGAAAGGTGAAAGCCAGAGACCTTTGTTGTTCAGGACACCAACTCCAACAAAAAATTTTTTTAAAAAGATTCATAAAAGTATACCAAACACTGTAAGTGCTATATAATGCCCCTGCCTTTGTTTTTCCATTAACTCTGTTTCTGTCTCTGTTTCTATCCCTTTCTGTCTTCTTCCTCTGTGTCTCCCTCTCCGTGTCTCTCTATGTCTTTTTCTGTCTGTATACATACAAATACACACACACACACACACACACACACACATACACACACACACACAGCTCTGCTAATATATTTTAAAATGTTTATCATAATTAAAGGAATTTTAGAACTGTCTATGTTCAGTTGTAGCTCTGACTGGTTAGAAAAAAAGGTTCAAATGAATGTCTTATCAAAAGAAAGGACAAATAGGAGAAGTTAATGTATGAGAATGAAACAGTGCTGACTGATTAAATAAACTAATGACTCTAAAGCATGTAGAATATATTTAAAGGCACTGATGGATTACTATCATGTCTTAAGGATGATAAGATAAATTCTATTCAAAATAACTACATAATTCAAAACTTACTTGGAAGTTTTTTTTCAAGACATATACAAGATATAATAAATGCAACTACAAACTATATCTGAAAACAAAAGAAAATTTAAATAGAAATATTCACTCCTTATGGTTGGATCACAATGATATTATTAAAATGACGATGCTACATAAATATATGTATAGATTTATTTTTATGTCAATAAAATTATTGAAAAGATATTATATTCATGCAGAAGAACTTTAGGCCTATAAAATCAAATTGATTAATAAGAAAAAAACTAGCAATAAAGAAAATACAACATTATCAGAATTAAGAATATAACAAGAAACAATCATCAATATTATTTGGCCCTGATACAGGTTTAATAAAGAAAAAATATGTAAAGCAGTAGAATTGGCCATTTTGTGTCTGTCTTCATGTTTTACCAAAATAAGTAGAAAATGGCACCTTAGTGCTTGATAAATCTAAGTCTAAATTACCTCCAAAAATGTTTTCCCTTCTGATGAAACTTGTAAGGAAAATTGAAGAGCAGTTTTTGGAAATTATATTTTTGTAATTTAAAGCAAAATCTTACTCCATATATCATAATAATGTCAAATTGAATAAATAACCTTAATATAAAAGGCAATATCATTTTAAAATAAATTGAAATCAATGACTTTTTTATGATTTTACCTAGGGAGGAATTCTCAAACAAGGAATAAATAGAGTATATAAGATAAATCACAAATTGACTACATTATTTAATAAAAGTTTTTCATGAACAAATTCATGCAAATTACAATTCAATTAGAAGATAAATGGTAAAATGGGAAAATGTTGCCATCAAATATCATTGACTGATAGTCAAAATATGTGGAAAACTGACATAAATATTGAATACTAATTGACTATTCCCCAAAAATGTCATCAGAGAAGATTAACAATAGTCAACAACCATGACTTACTAAATGCATAATTAGTTTATAAAGTGGGGGAAGGCACACTCAGTTCTTTGGGTATTTTCAGGAAAGTCTACAATAGCAGTGAGAAATGGATGTGCAATTACACACTTTATTAAGTCACAGAGAGTACAGAGGCAAGTGGTGAAAGGTATACAGAAGCAAATACTACAGAAACAGGGGATTGAAATGATGAAAAGAGGCCAAAAGCAAGGGGAAGATATAGGAAAAGGAAAAGAAGCATAATATATTATTCACATAATCATGGGTGAGAGTTGGGAGCATTAAGTCATATAGAGATGAGATAGTGTGTAATGCTGGAGAAACTGAGACAGGATAGATATTAGAGAGTATTTAATAATTTATTAAATGGACTTCCGGCCAAAATGGTGGCAAGGAGACGCACAGCTGTGTAAGCTCTGCATTTTCTCTCAGAACTCATTTCATGACAAGCCTCAGAATTAATGCCTGACTGAAAAAAAAAACCCACAAATAGTTACCAAGAGAAGACATCCTTGAGATTCTCCAGGAAAGGTCTGTTTTTGCTCAAGGGCGGGGACAGTTTTAGATCGGGCACAGGCTGAGGGCAGGCAGAGGCAGTGAGAGCACAACAGGCAGCACACAGCTGAGCAGACCTGAGTGGGGTGGGATGTGATCTCAGCCATCTCTGCAGGGAGAGCTTTGTTACAGGATTGAATACTTTACCCTGGCAGCAAGCCAGTAGCCCAGCAGAGAAGCTAAAAATACTGGGGGTGAAGGATACAACCACAAACAGCTGGAGTTTCTTGGTACCTGGCCACTCCTCCCCCACAGCGTCTCAGCATGGAGCACAGGCGCAGCACAGTCCTGCTAGTGCCACGTTGCTGCCCCCTCGCAGTCTGTAGAGGAAGGTCGGTAACACCACCCAGTCCTCCCCCCAAAAAAGCAGATTCCTTTTGGGTTTTTTCTTTTTTTCTTTGCTAGTTTGTCTTTGATTCTTTTCTGATAAAATGAGCAAAAAATTTAAATGGACCTTAACCACTGACAGCTTCTATACAGATAGAGAGCTGACTCTAAACCCTGAGGAGACTAAAAACAAACTGTCTCCAAGTGAATCCCCAGAGGAGGAGATCATCTGTTCCTCCTCATAGATGAATCTCATAGAAGAAATTAAAAAGGCTCTCACAATGGGCAAAGGAGAGGGAGGCTTGGCAAGAGAGTCTGGAAAAGTCATCCCACTCATTTAAAGAGAGAGTGGATAAAGAAACCAAATCCTTGAAAAATAGGATTAGTGAACTGGAAACAGAAAATAGCTCTCTAAAAAATAAAATTGGTGAAATGGACAAAAATTCCGTAAAACAAAACAACTCACTTAAAAACTCAATTGGACAACTAGAAAAAGATATTAAAAAAAGTGAGTGAAGATAATACTTCATTGAACATCAGAATTGAACAAATGGAATTGAATGACTGGAGGAGACAACAAGAATCAGTCAAGCAAAACCAAAAAAAATTAAACAATTGAAAAAAATGTGAAATACCTTCTTGGGAAAACAACAAATCTGGAAAATAGATCTAGGAGAGACAATCTGAGAATTACTGGACTCCCAGAAAAAAATATGATGAAAAAAAAGAGCCTGGACACTATTTTCCAGGAAATTATCAAAGAGAACTGCCCAGAAGTCATAGAAACAGAGTGTAAAATAGACATTAAAAGAATTCATCAATCACCTACTGAAAGGGATCCTAAAATCAAAACACCAAGAAATATAGTGGCCAAATGCCAGAACCCTCAGACAAAGGAAAAAATACTGCAAGTGGCTAGAAAAACCCAATTCAAATATAGAGGAGCCACAATAAGGATCACCCAAGATCTAACAGCATACACATTAAAAGATCGAAGGGCCTGGAATATGATATTCCGAAAGGCTAAGGAACTTGGTATGCAACCAAAAATAACTTACCCAGCCAGAATGAGCATCTTTTTCCAGAGAAGAAGATGGTCATTCAACAAAATAAGTGAATTTCACCTATTTTTAATGAAAAAATCAGAACATAACAAAAAGTTTGATCTGCAAATATCGAACCCAAGAGAAACCTAAAAAGGTAAAAAGAAATCGTGGGAACTATATTTCCACTATAAAGAGGTATAAAGAATACATGTATACCTTGTTCTAGAAACTAGAGGTAGAAAGGACACTGTACCTGAAAAATGGTAAAGTGGGGGTACTACATCTCACAAAGAGGCAAATGAAACTTATTATATCTGAGAGAAAGAATGGAGGGGGATGAATATAGTGGGTATCTTACTGCCATCAGAATTGGCTTTAAGAGAAAAATTTTAGACAAATTCAATTTATGGTGAAACTTCTCCCACCTCATTGAAAAGTGGGAAGGGAAAAGTGAAAAGGGAAGGAATAAGCTAGGCAGAAGGGAATACGAAACTGTGAGGGAAAGGAGTAAGATAGGGGGAGAAACTCTAAGGCAGGGGGGAGGGATACTAAAAAGGGAGGACTGTGAGAAGCAAGTGGTGCTCACAAGTTTAATACTGGGGAGGGGGGTAAAGGGGGAAAGAAGGGAGAAAAACATAAACAGGGGTTAACAAGATGGCAAGTATTACAGAAATGGTAATTTTAACCATAAATGTGAACGGGTTAAACTCCCCCATAAAGAGGAAAAAGTTAGCAGAATGAATTAAAAACTAGAATCCTACAATATGTTGTTTATAGGAAACACACCTGAAGCAGAGAGATACATACAGAGTAAAGGTAAAAGATTGGAGCAGAATCTACTATGCTTCAGGTGAAGTAAAAAAAGCAAGGGTAGCCATTCTGATCTCAGATCAAGGAAAAGCAAAAATTGATCTAATTAAAAGAGATAAGGAAGAGCACTATATTTTGCTAAAGGGTAGCATAGATAATGAAGCAATATCAATATTAAACATATATGCACCAAGTGGTATAGCATCTAAATTCTTAAAAGAGAAATTAAGAGAGCTCCATGAAGAAATAGTCAACAAAACTATAATAGTGGGAGATCTCAACCTTGCACTCTCAGAATTAGATAAATCAAACCACAAAATAAATAAGTCAAAGAGGTAAATAGAATACTAGAAAAGTTAGATATGATAGATCTCTGGAGAAAACTAAATGAAGACAGAAAGAAATACACTTTCTTTTCAGTAGTTCGTGGAATCTATACAAAAATTGAATATATATTAGGATATAAAAACTGAAATGCAGTAAGGTAGAAATAGTAAATGCACCCTTCTCAGACCATGATGCAATGAAAATTACATTCAACAAAAAGCCATGGGAAAATAGACCAAAAAATAATTGGAAACTAAATAATCTCATACTGTAGAATGATTGGGTGAAACAGCATATCATAGACATAATTAATAACTTCACCCAAGAAAATGACAATAATGAGATGTCATACCAAAATGTGTGGGATGCAGCCAAAGCAGTAATAAGGGGAAATTTCATATCTCTAGAGGCTTACTTGCATAAAATAGAGAAAGAGTAGGTCAATGAATTGGGCTTGCAACTAAAAATGCTAGAAAAGGAACAAATTAAAACCCTCCAGTCAAACACTAAACTTGAAATACTAAAAATAAAAGCAGCGATCAATAAAATTGAAAGCAAAAACACTATTGAATTAATTAATAGAGTTGGTTCTATGAAATAGAATAAATAAAAAATGAAATAGAATAAAATAATAGATTTGGTTCTAAGAGCTGGTTCTACGAAAAAATCAACAAAATAGACAAAACCTTAGTAAATCTGATTAAAAAAACGAAAGAAGAAAATCAAATTGTTAGTCTTAAAAATGAAAAGGGAGAACTTGCCACTAATGAAGAGGAAATTAGAGTAATAATTAGGAGTTACTTTGCCCAACTTTATGCCAAGAAATTTGACAATTTAAGTGAAATGGAAGAATACCTTCAAAAATATAGCTTGCACAGATTAACAGAGGAAGAAGTAAATATCCTAAACAGTCCCATCTTAGAAAAAGAAATAGAGCAAGCTATTAACCAACTCCCTAAGAAAAAAACCCCAGGACCAGATGGATTTGCATGTGAATTCTACCAAACATTTAAGGAACAATTAACTCCAATGCTATATAAACTATTTGAAAAAATAGGGATTGAAGGAGTCCTACCAAATTCCTTTTATGACATGGACATGGTACTGATACCTAAACCAGGTAGGCTGAAAACAGAGAAAGAAAATTATAGACCAATCTCCCTAATGAATATTGATGCTAAAATCTTAAATGAAATAGTAGAGAAAGATTACAGAAAATCATCCCCAGAATAATACACTATGACCAAATAGGATTTATAACAGGAATGCAGGGCTGGTTCAGTATTATGAAAACTATTAGCATAATTGACTATATAAATAACCAAACTAACAAAAACCATATGATCATCTCAAAAGATGCAGAAAAAGCATTTGATAAAATCCAACATCCATTCCTAATGAAAGCACTTGAGAGTACAGGGATAAATGGAATTTTCCTTAAAATAGTCAGGAGCATCTATTTAAAACTCTCACTAAGCATCATATGCAATGGGGAAAAACTGGAACCTTTCCCAGTAAGATCTGCAGTGAAGGAAGGTTGCCCACTATCACCATTATTATTCAATATTGTATTAGAAATCCTAACCTGGACAATTAGAGTCAATAAAGAGACTAAAGGAATTAGAGTAGGCATTGAGGAAGCCAAACTATCACTCTTTGCAGATGATATGATAGTATACTTAGAGAACCCCAGAGATTCTACTGAAAAGTATTAGAAATAATTCATAACTTTAGCAAAGTTGCAGGATACAAAATAAATCCCCATAAATCCTCAGCATTTTTATACATCACCAACAAAATCCAACAGCAAGAGATACAAAGAGAAATTCCATTCAAAATAACTGTCGACAGCATAAAATATTTGGGAATCTATCTACCAAAGGAAAGTCAGGAATTATATGAGCAAAACTACAAAAACTTTCCACACAAATAACATCAGACTTAAATAACTGGAAAAGTATTAAGTGCTCTTGGATAGGCCAAGCAAATATAATAAAGGTGACAATATTCCCCAAATCTATTTATTTAGTGTTATACCAATCAGATTTCCAAGAAAATATTTTAATGATCTAGAAAAAAAAACAACAAAATTCATATAGAAGAAGAAAAAATCAAGAATCTTAAACGAATTAATGAAAAAAAAAAAGTAAATGAAGGTGGCCTACCTGTACCTGATCTAAAACTATATTATAAAGCAGTACTCACCAAAACCATTTGGTATTGGCTAAGAAATAGTTTAGTTGATCAGTGGAATAGGTTAGGTTCATAAGACAGAATAGTCAACTATAGCAATCTAGTGTTTGACAAACCCCAGATCCTAACTTTTGGGATAAGAATTCATTATTTGACAAAAACTGCTGGGATAACTGGAAATTAGTATGGTAGAAATTAGGCATGGACCCACACTTAACTCCATATACTAAGATAAAATCAAAATGGGTCCATGATTTAGGCATAAAGAACGAGATTATAAATAAATTAGAGGAACATAGGATAGTTTATCTCTCAGACTTGGGGAGGAGGAAGGAATTTGTGACCAAAGATGAACTAGAGATCATTATTGATCACAAAATAGAAAATTTTGATTACATCAAATTAAAAAGCCTTTGTAGAAACAACACTAATGCAAACAAGATTAGGAGGGAAGCAACAAACTGGGAAAACATCTTCACAGTTAAAGGTTCTGATAAAGGCCTCATTTCCAAAATATATAGAGAATTGACTCTAATTTATAAGAAATCAAGCCATTCTCCAATTGATAAATGGTCAAAGGATATGAACAGACAATTTTCAGATGATGAAATTGAAAGTATTACCACTCATATGAAAGAGTGTTCCAAATCACTATTGATTAGAGAAATGCAAATTAAGACAACTCTGAGATACCACTATACATACATCTATCAGATTGGCTAAGATGACAGGAAAAAATAATGATGAATGTTGGAGGGGATGTGGGAAAAGTGGGACACTGATACATTGTTGATGGAGTTTTGAACGAATCCAACAATTCTGGAGAGCAATCTGGAAGTATGCCCAAAAAGCTATCAAACTATGCATACCCTTTGATCCAGCAGTGCTACTTGGCTTATACCCCAAAGAGATATTAAAGAAGGAAAAGGGACCTGTATTTGTCAAAATGTTTGTGATAGCCCTGTTTGTAGTGACTAGAAACTGGAAAATGAATGGATGTCCATCAATTGGAGAATGGTTGGGTAAATTGTGGTATATGAATGTTATGGAATATTATTGTTCTGTAAGAAATGACCAGCAGGATGAATACAGAGAGGCTCGGAGAGACTTACATGAACTGATGTTAAGTGAAATGAGCAGAATCAGGAGATCATTATATACTTCAATTAGGATGTGATGGAAGTGGATATCTTTGACAAAGAGATCTAACTCAGTTTCAGTTGATCAATGATGGATAGAAGCAGCTACACCCAAAGAAAGAACACTGGGAAATGAATGTAACCTGTTTTCATTTTTTTTTTCTTCCCAGGTTATTTCTACCTTCTGTATATAAAATATACTGTGACATATTTAACATGTATAAGAGTTCTTGCCATCTGGGGGAGGGCATGGAGGGAGGGAGGGGAAAAATCACAACAGAAGTAAGTGCAAGGGATAATGGTATAAAAAATTACGCTGGCATGGGTTCTGTCAATAAAAAGTTATTTTAAAAAATAATAATAATTTATTTAATGGGAGAGATTTACTGGGACCAAATGGATCCATGGTTTGGTCTCAGGACTTAATGAGACTATAGTCTCCAAGAATCCAGCAAACAATGAGAATTCTCAATATATACACATGGCTCAGACTCAGAGGGTAGACTGAGGCGGAGGCAGAGTCAGGATGCTGAGAGCGGGAATGGGACTCTGACAATCTGGTTCTGACAGGGTGAGGGGAGGCATGGGGGAGGAACTCTGGAGATGGGGAGGGGCATCTTAAAAAGATGATATCTGACATTCTGGTAGCTTTGGAGTGGAAGAGGCATTCTGATATTCTAAAGCATATGATCTTTAACCTTATCAAATATTCTGATAAAGAGAGAGGGGAGGTTTTTCAGGACTGAGCTTTGAGAAGCAAGGAAACTGAGTCAAGACTGGGTCAGGAAAATTATGGAAACAGAACTGTGATATAAGAAGTGTTTGGTGGGACAAGTGTTAAAATTTTGATTTTATATGTTGTTATTGATGTTTTTTGGAGGAGAGGACAGATTAACTTTATCTGTGTCATCTTGGGACTAATTTATTTACATATTCAACTTTTTTTAAAGTTATCAGTAAAGCTTTAAAGTTAACCTATCTATGTCATCTCAAAATTAGTAGATTTTGAAGTTCTGCTGGTCTTGAATTGTCTGAGATCTGGAATTTGTCAAGGATTTACATATCATAGACCCAGGATGCTCTGTCCACAACACATAAATGGCTTATACTAATTTAGCACAAATTATCAAGAAATAATTTTGGTTAATATAGGATACAATTTGTAAATTATACTCCTTTGATTTTTTTGGGTGATTTATCTTTGACTTTAAGGTTCTTTTTTGAATACTTATTCCCTATTATTGCCCCTTTATACTGATTGTTTATAAATTTATTATGCTGATTAGAAATGGGAAAGGTTATCAGGAGCATTAGAAAAGACACAATTTTAACCCATTTGCATGTTATAAATAACCATGAAAAATCAAATCCAAATTATTAAGAGTAAAATAAATAAAATTTCAAAAATTAAGGAATAAACTATACCATGGAAGCTCCTCATAAAAGGACAGAAATGAGAAATTAATTCTGAAGGAGCAAAGTAAAGAGAGACACACTGATATTCTCTTTATTAAGTTATTAAATTATCATTTTCATTATTAGCTACTGACTTCTTAGTCTCAATATACCAAACTATGAAAAAATTTTCTTTTATCATAATATACTATTCCTGGGACCTTATTTCAATCTACCAATAAACCATCATTTGTTTGCCACAAAATAATGGAGTAATCCCGGATATCAAGGGGCTTATGTTCCATTAGGGATGCAACATGCAAATAATTAAACATACACAAAATAAATGAAAAATATGTTTTATTGTTCCCCTATATTTTTTTTGGTATACAATTCTCTCAATTCTTATCCCATTAGTTTTCTCCCCATTCCCATCAATTCTTTCTCCTGAGGTGATTGCCCCTCAATGTCCAATTCTTTGCCATGACAAAGGGAGCTACTATAAATATTTTAAAATCTTTATATTCTTTTCTTTTTTCCCTGATTACCTCAGGAAATAGTAGTATTATTGCAAAGTTTTATTAGATTGCTATCTGAAATGGTTGGATCAGTTCACAGTTCTTTCAATAGTTTATTAATGTCCCAATTTTCCAACATTCCCTCTAATATTTATTATTATCCTCTTCTAGTATTTTATTCAATATGATTGATGTGATATGATATCTCAGTTGTTTTAATATGCATTTTTCTAATCAATAATGATTTAGAAAATTCCCCATATGATTATATGTACTTTTGACTTCTTCATCGAAATACTGCCTGTTAATGGAATGTAAATAATTTAAATTTATTGAATACCTTATGATTTCTTACTTGTTTAACTTTTTATATTTTCTTGGGTCTTGCTTTTGAGAGTCAGGTTTTTCTATTCACCTTTCATCTTTTTGTTAGGAATGCTAGAAAATACTTTGTTTCATTAAATATCCTTTTCTTTAAAAAATAACTTTTAATATTTTGTGTTTCTTTGTTTCTTCTAGGCTTACTTTCAAATTACCCTGTATATATTCTATATGAGCATAATTGTTTGTATGTTGTTTCCTGTTTTGGAAATAGCTTCATAATTTAATAAATATTTGCCATCATTACTTGACTTGATCATAGTATCATAAATTTAGAACTCAAAGGGACCAAGAAAAGACCATCTAATAGTCCTCTTTACTACCATCACACAATTTATTCCTGGATAGTTTAAATAACTTTCTCATAGTCATACCTACAATAAGTGGCAGAAATAGGATTTGAATACTCTTTTGACTTCAAATGTTTCATGTTTTCTTTGTGTATAGGATTTCTACACTCCTCCGTCCATTTCTTCCTAGGTTGCATTCCAGATTTTTCTTTCCTGCTCAGTAACCCCTTCATCCTAAAAGATCACTTCAGCCCCTGATTTCACACCTTAGTTCCTCCAATATTGCATGCCCTCCCTCTGATTGCATGTATTTTTAGAACCTCCATTTAAGGAGTATATTCAGAACAGTTGTCTCTTACTTTCTTATCAGATATTATTCTGGATCTCCACTAAGCTACCCCACCTCTATCTGACTACTTTCTGTCTGCCTTTCCACACTTACTAGTTTTCTATGCTGTATTTATATTAGAAAATAATTCCTTTGAAGACAGGAACAAAATTTTTGCTTGCTACAAAGCCTCAGAATCTGTCAGAAAAAGTAAATAAAAACCTATTGGGGGTCTAGAAATAAACACTAATTTATTCCTCTATTCAGAGAACAGTGAAAATGTAGAAAGAGAAGGATATTGAATACCTGGGTTGCAGAGATGAAGAGAGAGGTATAACACTAACAAAGGGAAAGGTCATAGAAAGTGACAGTTTTGAACACTAGAGAAAACACTTTTCATGTTTCACAATTTTTGCCTTAATTTATTCTTGCCTAAAATAAATTGGAAAATCACTAACTTAAAAGAGTTAAATAGCTGTAGCCAATTTGCTAATTTACTTCTTTTTTTTCTCTGGCCAAATACTTTATCTTCTTTGTTTCAATTAGATTAGCTAATTATTCATTCTTTATTTATATGTTTTTGTGGTAGCTTTTACATATCCTTAGTATATTCCTCCTGCCAACTACAAAATCCTTAAATGATTATCAGTCAACCTCAATTTAAACACATTCAGTAATTCAGTCAACTTCTTGTGCATGTGCCAGTGTCAATAATTTTCTACACACTTAGAAAATTACTATTTCTTTAAAAGAACATTACTAGTTCTTTAAAAGAACTATTTCTTCTAAAAGAATAAAAAAAATCATGTACATTTCATAGTGAAATTCATGCTCTTATTTATAGAACATCAAAAGTATAAGTGCTCATAAATATAATAATAATGTAAATATGGATTAAATAAATACATAATCTAAATAAAATACTGTTTTTCTAAGGACAAGGAAAAATAATATATGTATGTTTACAATATGTATGTCCTTTGTAACAACAGAATATTTTACAAATATTATTTATATGACTCCTGCAAGAGAGGAGTCCCTGCAAGAGAGATGGCACAAATATCATTAGTTCATTTATATGTTTTAAGAAATGGAGATTCCATTCCAAGTTAAATAAATTGTTCAAGGTTATACAATTAGTAAAAGAAAGATCCATGATTGATATTGTGATTTAAAGGGACATGTGCTATGCAGTATTATCTCTAGTAGTGGAAGAAGAGCAAAAATATGTAGTCATTTTCACATAGCAAAGAAAGTCTAATTGGATCTTCAAATTAATCTTTAAATTAACTTTTTCTTCTTTCTTTTTGTCATTAAAATCCCTTTACTTCATTGTCCTTTATTATTAGTTAATCAGCATTAGTCTGGTTACTTTGTAAGCAAAGCAGTACACTCCATATTCCAATCTCTGGAGGAAAAAACTTGATTTATAACTAATCTATAGCAACTTAAGATCTGATACAAACTCAAAGGGCCCATGGGTTTTAGAGAACAGATGAATAAAGTACAGATGGCCTTCATTCTATGTAGAATAAAAAAAAAAAACTTTGTTAAACTTCCAATGTAGTACTTATAGGCTTATAAATTTAAAAAAGAAATGAGTTAAATATACTTGACTTTGAAATTTAACACTTGCAGGAATAGTGAACAATTGATTCTAGTGCTATTAAGTTGGTCATCCTGTTTCAAGATGAATTCCATCTGTTGATACTTTTGCAAACATCTTTAATAAATATATAGTTTTTATTCATACCAGTTCAATTTCTTCAATTTCTTTCTTGAAAGATTTTTTTTAACAGATGATTTATGTTTTTTTTATACTTCTCTGCTTTTTAAAAGGAGATGCCAACAAATATCTAGTATCTAGTCTGAACCCTTGGGATAAGAAGAAGTGTGGTTCAAGGTAATTCTCTTCAGTGATATGCCTGTTTCTTTTTTTTTTTTTCTTATACTTTTTTAAAGGTGAAAATGTACAATGCTGAAGCAAAGAAGTTTTTGCTCATGGGATATAGATATGAATAATATTGGACTAGAATTGGTATTAAATGGTTCAAATAAAATCTAGTCAAAAAATTCATATAAAAATATTGACTAAAGTCCATGGATTTCTTTTTAAGGTAAGTCATCAATTTAATTTAATACTAGCCCTCCCCTTCATATTTTCTTTATCAAATCAATGGTTTTCCACAACTTTTACCCCAAAAAAAGTTTATTATATTATGGATGTGCTGAGTGTTTTGTTTGCTTTGTTTTAGAGCCAATTATATAAAAAAGAGAACCCACAGGCTTCCATCTGGATAGATTACTAAGTCCAGGCTATGGATGTACATAAAGGAAAGAAGTAGCAAAATCCATAGGCTATGTGAAGAGTGAGATCCAGAGAGAAATAACATTTTACTGTGTAGGTAATCAGATTATTGTTGTTATTTCTCATTTTTTTTCAAACATCAATGACTTCACAGGTAATGTCTTGACTTCTAGATGAATTGAACTTAACTGAACAGAGTTACACAAAGTCACCAGCTTTCCCTCTCTTCATGATTCATTAAAGTTCAGTAGCAGGACAAAAATCAATACAACTGGTGATGGCCCAGGATGTAGTGGATGAGTTTTGCATTTTTGATGTCTGACTAAACTCTTAAGTATTCATTGCACACTCCTTCATGGCTGTTTGAACAAATTTCTCTCATCCACCTATTCTTCTGGAGAAAGTCTTCACATTCTTGGGATAAACATCCATCTAATTCACCATTAGTTTTGAGTGCTGTTAGTTACCATCAATTTGATTTATTGGATCTACTTAGATGGCTTATAAAGACGTGGATGTAGAGGGCCAGAGAGAGTGGGGGAACTCTGGGTAAGGTATAAGACCCTTCAACTCAGAGGGAACCTGCTGACAATGTCTGCTTTGGCTCCCCATCTTCCCTAAGGGCTCTCAACCTTCCTGAAAAGTCAGGGGGCATGACAACCTGAGTTGTAGTTAAAGCAGAGGGATACCAAGTGGCAAAAAATCATCTACATACAATAGTAACATTTTTATTTGTTCCCAAATGTGAAGTATATAGTTAGTGCATGTGTATTGTGCTTGGTTATATTAAGACATATAAGGGTAAGATTCCATGTTTGACCATCCATGTGAGCCCCGGCTCATTACTCCTCCACTAAGACCAAGGTCTCCAGCTGGTCTCGAGAACTTCCAGAGATCTAGTCTGGATTGTATATTTTGGCATCCCAGCATGGGGGCTCTAGAAAGCACACAATATTTGGCGTCTAAATGTGGGGCCCCAGCTGTAGTGTCCTACATGCATACAGTAGCTTGACTGACCCGATTGGCTGAGTTCAGTGGAGGAGTCCCTGTGCCTCAGGAATAGGGTATGTATAAAAATAGGTAAACAGGAAGATTCTGTAAGGGCTAAACTAGTCACTTTCATTTTTTTTTTCCAGCCGATATGGGGCAAATACTAACAAAAGAGTCTACCTCCCAGGGAAGTATGAAGCATGCTTAATTGGGTTAGTAGAGAAGTAGGTTTTGCTGGTAACTCAGAAGCAGGTCAGTGATTTCTCAGATGTTCTGGAGTGCATGTCTCCTTGGCTCTCTAAGTAAAGAGTTTGGAGCCAGAGATGTGGAAGGTAATAGGAGAACAACTAACTGAATAAAATGGGATAAGATTGACTTTAAGGAATCCCACATATAAGAAAAAGAAAAATAAAGCTTTTAGTGTGGGGGTCAAACACAGTATCAGGAGAAAAACAAGCAGAGTGTTGGTGCCCATAGCCGGCAGAGGATACAGAACATGGAAAGGAGCTAAGGAAGTCTTCTTTAGTATTTTGTTGATTTATATTGTTTTTTATTGTTTTAGGAGGTTGTAGGAGTATGGAGAATTAGGCAGGAAGGGAGATAAGGACTGCCATTTCTCAGCCCACCTTCACTTCCCCCTAAGCCCATTCATGCACACTTAGGATATCTTTCATCTCCTGATTCTCCTCCCTCAATTCCACTTTCATGGGCAGGAGGAAGAGGAGCGGTGGGAGGGGTGGTGACACCATCAGCCCCTTCAGCACAGTTTTGCCTTCCTATGTCCTGAGGCAAGGCAAAAGACAAGAGACTTTTTTTTACTGCAGTTAGGATTATTATTGAGGACTTTGGCATTTTAGGCAGGGCCACTATTGAAGTCCCATCAGCCCTTATACTTATCCTCATCCAATGGAAAATTGACACACTAGTGTGGGTGGAAAAGTGGCCCTTAAAGAGTGAAAAACTTCAGGCCTTGTTAGCATTGATAGCAACTTGGCTAAGGACATCTACAACCTTCTCTAAGTCCTTGGATTTCCTCTGTATTTGCTATAAAAAAGAAATCTGGAAAATGGAGGATGTTGACTGATTTAAGAAAAGTAAATAAACAGATGAAAGCAATGGGAATTCTCCAGCCTGGACTTCCATTTCCTCCTCAATTGCCTAGGGAATGGCCTCTTTGGATTATAGACATTAAGGATTGTTTCTACTCTATCTAAAGCATTTCCAAAAGTAATGTTATTACAGTATATGGATGATATGCTGGGATGTGCACCTGAGGAGCAAATGTTAGAAGCATTTCTACAAAAGAACATAGAAACACTAAGGAACTACCTATTATATATAGCCACAGAAAAAATTCAAAGGCATGCTACTTTTTAATATTCAAGATATGAGGTATATCCCAAGGTACTTAGAATACAAAAACTTTCTGTAAAAACAGAGAAGTTGAACATCTTTAATGACTTTCAGAAATTGATAGGAGACATCCAATGAATGCATCCAGTGTTAGACTTAACTACTTATCAATTACAACTGTTATATGACATTTTAAAGGAAGACACTGCTTTAGACTTCCCCTGCCAGCTTACAAAAGAAGCCCAAGAGGTGCTGAGAAAGGTTGAACTGTCTTTATCCAATATGGTTGAAAGAATCACTCAAAAACCCTTGGAAATATCAGTTTTTGCTACAAAAGAGGCACCTACATTAGTCCTTCATCAAAAGACACAGTGTGATTGAGTGGGTGAACTCTGCAAGCACAACCAGAATAAAACCTTATTCTTTACCCAGTGCTTGTGGCTAGAATCTTATTAAAAGCCATTAAGTGAGTAATACAGTTATCTTGGATAAGACCTGACAAGATATACACCTTTTGTACCAATGCACAAATTAATGTATGCTATGAAACCATCCCAGAGTGACAAATTTTATTGGCCACAGCTCCAAATTTTACACACAGGTCCACCTTAAAGATAACCCAGCTATTTCATAATTGGCCATGGATTTTGAAGAAAAGTTTTCTAAGGTTCCTCTTAAAGAACCAACCATCTTTACAGATGCATCCAAAGATAATATTTGTGCTACATATACTCCTGACTTAGCTAGAAAAACAGTAGTCAGAACTTCTTTTCAGTCCTCTCAAGAGAATGAGTTATATGCAATCATGCTAGCTCTTACTTATTACTCAGGAGATGTAAATGTAATATCTGATTTGGCTTATTCAGTAAATGTGGTACAGAGAATTGCCACAGTCCAAATAAAATTTGTAAACTCTAACATATATCAGCTTTGTAAGGAACGTTAGGAGCAAATAAGAAAACATCCATGTAAGTATTATATCTTGCATGTCTACTCTCATACGAGCACTTCTAGGAACTATTTTTTAAGAAAATTCAAAGGCAGATTGCCTTCTCACCATGTTAGCCAATACTCCTTTATTTCAAGCAGCCCAAGAATCTCACTCTAAATATCGCCAGGCTGCTAGAGCTTTATGTTTGCAATTTGGGGTAACAAAAGAGGAAGCTAGGAGCATAGTAAAAGCTTGTACAGCTTGCCTTCCTCTCCATGCTCCTATGCTCCCTCCAGAGAAGAACCCTCGTGGGTTTGGCAAATGGATGTGGCCCATTATAAATCTTTTGGTCATCTGTCTTTTATCCATTTTGTAATATACATCTTTTTTAGGATTTACTTTTGCAATACCAGTCGCAAAAAAGACAGAGTGGTCATTGAATTCCTTACACAGGCCTTTGCAATTATAAGTGTGCCACAAGCAATAAAAACAGATAATGGATCTGCATATAATTCTAAACATTTTTCCCACTTTTATGCACAATATCAGATTTTTATGCCACACTGCCATACAATTAATCTTCAAGGACAAGCTGTAGTAGAGAGGAGAAACAGAGACATCAAGATACTTCTCCAAAAACAAAGGAAGGAGGGAGACACAGGTAATCATAAAGAACCTCTAAATTTAACTCTTTATACTATTCATTTTTTGGGGTTTTGAGAGGATTCACTGACTCTGGCAGATAGATTTCATAACCCACAGTGTCCAGTGTGAGAAGCTCTGGACCAATCAACCAAGTGATTGAAGAAATCCAGAAAGTGGTGAATGAAAGGGACCAGAATGGTTAACTGCTTGGGGCAGAGTATATGCTTGTATCTCTACAAAAGGAGAAGGAATTCAATGGGTTCCAACAAGCCAAATCCACCTTGGCCATCAGAGACAGAAGAAGAGAAGTTCTACCCTCAAAATGAAGAACACCTAGGAAACTTTAGGTGGTTCCATCTCTGACTACATCCACTACTGAAAGAGCATGGCAGTTAACCCTATGTGTATAACAATTGACTCATGAACATCAAAAATAATTGTTAATGAGACTTATGTAGGACTTCAAAACCTGCAGTAATCATTGGATTCCCTGACACATGAATTGATGGATCATAGATTGGCTTTGAACTATCTCTTGGCTGCTGAACAAGGGGTAAGTGTGCTTGTGAATGGATAGTTATTTTCTACACCTTCCTTCTGGGACTCTTGGAAGTCTTTTATAGTATCTTGTTTATTCATATTGTTTGTCATATTACTACTTGCTTGTATGATATCTCCCATGCTGATGGATTTAACCATTAATGTATACCTGCTTCAATTAAAATAAAAGAAAGGGAGAGATGTAGAGGGCCACAGATAGTGAAGGAAACCTGGATGGGATATAACACCCTTTAGCCCAGAGGGAACCTGCTTACAATGTCTGGTTTGGTTCTCCATCTCCCCTAAGGGGTCTCGGCCTTCCTGAAAAGTCAGAGAGTGGTGACAACTTGTGTTGTAATTAAAGCAGAGTGATACCAAGTGGCAAAGAGTAATCTACATACAAAAGCAAGTTGTCTATGTGGTCCACATGTGCAATATATAGTATAGCATTATATAGTATATCCAAAGCAACCCTGCTTTGGATATATAGGGCTATTAGGGTATATAAGGTTGAAAGAATTGGAATAAATGGACTCCATGTTAGACCATCCATGTAAGTCTCACCTAATCACTCCTCCACTAAGACCAAGGACTCAGGTTTGTCCCGAGATCCTCCAGAGAGCCATTCTGGACAGTATATTTTGGCACCCCAACTTGGGAGCTCTAGAAAGCACACAACATGTGGAAACTATGAATGCTACAGCTTCTTAAAGCCAAGATGATGATGGGGTGGAGCCAATGTGGTAGAGAGTAGACAGGTGTTTATCTGAGCTCTCCCTAAAATCAATACACAATTAAGCCTCTGAACTGGTTCTGGAGGCACAAAACCCACAAATATTTGGAGTGTAACAAATGTCCAGCAGAAGATATTTTGGAATAACTTCAGAAAAGGTTTGTTTCAATTGAATATAAGAGGTGGGGGGAGGAGGCCAAGCATAGGCACAATGTAGGGACTCAGGTTGGTATGGCAAATTAGGGCATAAAAACCTCAAAATCAAATGCAGAAAGGCAGAAATAGTAAATGTCTTTTTTTCAGATGATGCAATAAAAATTACAGAGAATAAAAGGCCATGTATGATTCCTCATGTTGATTCATGTAGTTTGTTACATCACTACTAGCCTGTGTTATTTTACTATGTGCTTGTGTAATACTTGTAATATCATGATCTCAGATAAAGCAAAATTAAAAACAGATCTTATTAAAAGAAATAAAGAGGAAAACTACATCTTGATAAAGGATACCATATATGATGAAGTAATAACGATATTAAATGTATATGCACCAAGTGGCAGAACATGAAATTTCCTAGAAAAGATATTAAGCCAGTTACAGAAAGAAATAGACATTAAAAGTTTATTAGCGGGAGATTTCTTTCAGAATTAGACAAATCTAAGCATAAAATGAATAAGAAAGAAAATAGGGAGATTAACAGGATTCTAGAAAACTTCATAGAAAAGAATACATGTTTTTCTCAGCAGTACTTGGCATTTACACAAAAACTGACCACATATTAAGTCGTAAAGATCTCACAATCAAATGCAGAAAGGCAGAAATAATAAATGCTCCCTTTTCATACTCCAATGCAATAAAAATTATATCCAACAAAGAGTCAGAGAAAGATAGACTAAAGTTAAATTGGAAATTAAATAATCTAATTCTAAAAAATGAGTGGGTCAAACAACAAATCACCAAAAGATTCCAGAATTTCATGCAAGAGAATGACAACAACTAGACTATGTACCAAAAGCTATGGGATGCAGTCAAAGCAGTTCTCAGGGGAAATTCTAACCTCTCTAAATAGCTAAATGAGTTAAATGGGGAAAGAGATCAATGAGGTGGGCATACAACTGAAAAAGCAGGAAAAAAAAATTAAAAGCCCTAATTAAATACCAAATTAGAATTTCTGAAACTCAAAGGAGAGATTAATAAAATTGAATCTGAGAAAACTATTGAACTAATTATTAAAACTAAGAGTTGGTTATGGGGAAAAACCCAACAAAATAAAGAAACCTTTGGTTAATTACATTAGAAAACAGAAACAACCAAATCACCAGCATCAAAAATGAAAAAGCTGAATTTACCAACAATTAAAAAGAAATTGAAGGCATAATTAGGAACTATTTTGCCCAGCTGTATGGCAACAAATCCAATAATCTATCTAAAATAAATGAACATGCGCAAACATATAAATTACCCAGATTAACAGAAGAGGAAATAAATTACTTAAATTGTCCCATTTTAGAAAAATAAATTGAACAAATCATTAATGTACTCCCTAAGAAAAAAATCTCTAGGGCCAGATGGATTCACAAGTGAATTTTACAAAACATTTAAAGAACAATTAATTCCAGCACTATGGAATTTATTTGGAAAAATGGGTAAAGAAAGAATACTGCCAAATTTCTTCTATGGCACAAAAATGTTAACTGATAATTAAACCAGAAAGAGGCAAAAAAGAGAAAGAAAATTACAGACCAATCTCCCTAATAAATATTGAAAAAGATTTTAAATATATATTGATAAAGATTATAGAAATTTATCAGCACGATAATACAAGTGGGATTTATACCAGGAATGCAAGTTTCATAACAGGAAAACTAATACAGACTCTTTGAATTATGTGCTATATTTGAAAATATTAGACATTTATATCTGTTTTCATAATTTCTACACTATTGAATTCATGAAACTGGGGTTTCCTGATTCTCCTCTTACCTCTTTAACTCTTTTATACCTTTTATTTTGTGTCTCTTACAGGTTGTACTGATCAAGCAAGCAATAAATACTTGTTGAATGATGACTGACTAGTGAAACTAAAAGCCTTTTTAATATTCCTAAGGATACTTTATAAACATCTGGACATTTCACATTAAAAAAATGTTAAAGCTTCCCCAATTCCTTAGTGATGTCATAAAATATATATATGTATGTATTTTTACCTATCTTCATTTGATCAGTCAAAAAAAAATATATTACACACTTATGCACCAGGAATTCTAGGCATACAAGTAAAAGAAAAAAAAATGCTCTCATCCTCAAGGAACTCACACTCTAATTGAGGAGATAATGTAAATAATTAGGTCCATACAAATATATATGGAGTAGATATTTTTAAGTATTTGAATGCTAAATTTACTCTTCTAAGAAGGAGATACAGTCACTGGGTAGTAGTCTGAGGGAATCTGCCTCTTCTGTGAAAGGTACTAACATTTGAGGAGATAGAAAACGGTCCCCTGATTATGGTACAGTTCAAAGAAAAGTTAGAAAGAAGGAAAGAAAAGAAACTAAAGGCAAAAGTGAGAGAGCACAGCAAACCTGGTCTGAGAGAAGGCCAGTGGAAAGGCACAGAGATAGACGAAATATTCTACATGAGGAACAGTAAATAGGTAAGTAGTTGAATCAAATAAAATACATGGAGGATAGTAAAAGGTCAAAAGAACTAGTGAATCAGAATTGGATCAGGCCATTAATATGTTTAAATACTAAACATAGAATTTTGTATTGATTCTAGAGAAAGCCATTAGAGTTTATTTAATAGGAGAGTGACATAGTTTGTCAATCATCTAAACCTGAAAAAAAAAAAAAAAAGACTTAGGCAGCTAAGTAGGGGATCAATTGAATTATGGAAAAATTAGGCCTATATCAAGTAGAAGAAGTTTGTAATAATCCATGCCAGAAGTGATTAGGACTGTAATAGTGGAAAGATATGTTTTTAAGAGATGCAAAAAAAAAAAAAAAACCAAACTATTTTGGCAATGGTTTGAATAAGTAGGAAGAGTGAGGATAAAGAATTGAGGATAACAATGAGGTTGAGGCCTTAGGTAACTATGAGCAGTGTAATATCCTTGATACTGACAGAGGAACTGAAAAGATGGAAAAGTTTCTGGATAATGCAATAAATCCCATTTTGGATATAAGGACATTGGAATTTCTAAAGGATAGTTAATTTGATGATGCCAAAGTGGAACTCAGAAAAGAGATTTGGAATTGACATGTAGATGTAGACTTTATTGTCGCATATATTTATTCAAAGATCATAGACAATTAGAAGTGACATTTGACGTGATATTTTATTAGTATGGAGCATTCCAGGTGCAGAAACTCCCTATAACAATACAGATTGGCATTTTCCTTAGACCTCTAAGGGAGTTGCCTTGAACACTAAAAGGATCAATCAGTCATTTATGTGTCAAAGTCAGGAATTGAACCTATATCTTTCTTCGTTCATAATTATTACTTTATCCACTGTGCAATAAAAGTCCCAAACTCTAAAAATAACAAAATTTGGGCACAGTAGGATAAAGCAAAAACCTCTCCCATTCTGAAATCAGAATCCCTTCTCCATCATTACCCATGTGATTTAAGACAAATCATATAATCTCTGAACTTCAAATTCCTCACTTGTATAATGGGGAAGCAAGACTGGATGATCTTCAGGGACATTCTCTAACCCTAAATCTGTGATGTTATATTTATATTTAGGAATATAGAAATATAGGAGTTAATGTTGGGAAAAATATTTAGCATCAGTTATTGAAAGGGCTCAAGTGAGAGCTACAAGTACAGGAAATAAATAACTTCAAAATATCAGTATTTGATTCATCTGTCTTTTGTGAATGTACAACTTATCAAGACAATGAACAGCTGTTCAATTCAGTGTCATCAAGCTGCCATGAAATCTAAAAAGGAGGACATTTGTCAACAGAGTGTGTCATGGACTGTTTGGCCACAGATATGGTTTGGATTATCAAGCTGACCTGGCAAGGTCAATAGAACTGGATAAGACCTGTTCTATAGAACCCACTTGCATCAGAGTATTCCAAAGCATGAAGACAGATGGCAAGGTCAGTAGAGAAGAATTGTTTTGATTGTTTTCTATATTGAAAAACAACATCTTTCTAGCATTATCTCCCAAAAATACCCTAATATATTTTGTCACACCAAGGAGAGCTAAGGGAGAAAAACAACTAAAGGTGAATTGAAAAAATGAGAACTGCCCAATATGTCTTTTTTATACCATGTACTGAGACTATAGCGCTCTGCTTGCTTCTGGTATCTTATTCACAGCAGAGGCAGATTCCCTCAGACTACTACCCAGTGACTGTATCTCCTTCTTAGAAGAGTAAATTTAGCATTCAAATACTTATAAATAAGATAAAATTTATTCATTTTGCAATATACAAAATGAATCAAGAAAGATCACATTCCTACACAACACTGTTTTTCTTTTAGTGTATGAAAATTACACAGAATGACAAGATGTAGATGAGATGCTATTGGCACAAAAAGACAGGATATTCCCAGAATATGGAGTTAAGATCAAAGGGAGCTAGACCTAGTATTAGAAAATGTTTATTCAATGTTCATAAATAATTACAAGTGGCATTTGAAGCTATCTAATCAAATCTTTTCAATTAACAAATGAAGAAACTGAGGTTGAAAGAGGTGGTATATTTTAAAATTCAAAGATATTAAAAAAGAAAAATAACATAAGGGAAAACAGAAAGAACATGCTGGAAAATACAATGATTAAAAAAATGCATGAGAATCAAGGACTGGTAGATTTTTCAAAAACTTTATGCATAAATATTATGAATACTTTCTTTGAGAAGAGAAAGATGATAGCTATAGTTAACACTGAATGACAGCATAAAATGAAATTAATTATACTTTAATATTATAAACAATTGGCTACTGTTGAGATAGTTGTTTTTAGGCAGTTATACATGTGCATTCTGAAAATCAGGTATTTAGATAAAATTTAAAATTTTAAAAACTGAGAAAATGTGAAAGATGACACTGATGATAATGACTTCAGTTGTGAAAAAACTGAGAAATGATAAAGGCAAAAATATTAACTGTTTATAACTTTGATTGTAACTATGATTATAATTTTCTTTAAAAAGTTATCTAACTTAATTAGCCAAGAAGACAGTCATAAAAGCTCAGAAAGAGCCTTAGTTAATAAACAAAAATTTACTTTTTAAAAGACTAAATGTGTGCTAATTAAAGACAATACCACATTACAATACAAAATCATTTGTAACACATTATAGAAATCAAAGATGGAAGGAAATATTGACTTACATAAGAGAAAAAATTAAAGAATACATAAGACTGAAAAAAATTTGGCCCAAGACTCCCAAAGTATATGTAGATAATATTGGTAGATGCAAAATGGAATGGGTGTGTTAGGATTTCAGTAAAGAGCTAATATGGTATTCCTTAATAATGTAACCAATACATGTATGAGTGTTAAATATTCAATAAGTAGAGACAGAAATGGCATTAATGAAGATAAAATCAGGAATATCTAATGGATAAAATCAAGTGCTCAGGAAAAAAAAATCTGAATTTTAGGCAACATCTTCTCGAATGCAATTATTATTCAGTTTTAATTGTATTTAAATGTATTTCAAAGGTCTGAGATTTATTAGATGAAGAAAGAAAGGAAGGAAAGGAAGGGAGAAAGGAAGGAAAGAAGGAAGGAAGGAAGGAAAGGAGGGAGGAAGGAATTTTAAAAAGTATTAGTACTGTCATCTTTTTCACCTCCTGAGAGGTACCATACAATTACTGAATATGTGAGGCCAAAATTCAGCTTTCCCAGAAAATAGTCTAAAGCAGACCATAATTTTCCAATTTCTTAACTAATTAAAAGATATAGAAAGGGTATTTCATAATGTATTTTTGTTCCTTAATTGCAAAATATCATAGTAATAATTAATATAATAGAGCAAAAGACAGGTTTAAAGGTTTCTCTACATTAAGATGAATGTCATGCATATATTATGATCACAGAAGATTTCTTGACAAATGCACCATCTAAATAATGTTTCCATTTTCATAAAAACACCCTGAGGCAAAGAGGTAAGGGAGGGAGTTTTATTATCTTTGGAGAACCAGAAGTTAGCACAGTGCATTACATTTGGTATTTGCTGAAGATATGGTCACTGAATGTTATTGATTGATCTTCTAATGATCAGAGTAATTAACACATTAAAATAGAGTAGGACATAAATTCAAAAGGGTTTAGTATGCTCTGTTCAGGAAAAAAAAAATAATCTTGTTCTATAGAGAGAATCAGGTACTCCAGATATTCATGTTTGTAAATTATATGGTGCTGATTACACCAATACATTACCATTATTATAGTGTTTCAACAATAATATCTGAGTCCACTAAAAAAACTAGTAAAAAAAAATCTGAATCCACTTAAAAAACTAAAAAAAAAAAAAACCTATAAATTGTCTAACATGATATCCAATTTTATAGATATACGTTGAATATTTTCACACATATTTTGAATAGGATCAATCTATAAACATTGACCTTGACTTGAATATGAGGAAGAAAAGAATGTATTTCAATTGGTAAATTAGGCATCACTTTCAGTGAGCCCAAGTGACCCCCTATTAAATGCCGGTAATGTCTTTTAATAAAATAGTCATTCAGTGCTATTATAATCAATAATCAAAAGTGATGAATATTTCATATATATTTAAAAATTAAAAGTGAAAATTTTAAAGAAGATTGTAGTCATGTGTGTTGGGAATACATACGCTGAAACAAATAACAAAGATATTCAGAGAAAAAGGTACAAAAGTAAAAATATGGATGATTGAGAAAGGAAGATAGATCATGAGAAGTAACAGGTTGATAGTCAATGAGTTTCTTTAAAGTGTCTTAAAGAATCATAAAGTATGAAATGGGTCATGGTTCTCACTATCAGAGGAAATATCTATAATGATGAGATCATAATTTCTTTTAATTATCTGAACCTTATGTTTCTGTAGAATTATAAGATTATAAACCAATTTCCATAAACCAACAAAATAAAATGAGATATTGCAAGCATTAAGTACTTTATAGAATACTAGGCCTGGAGTTAGAAAGACCCATTCCTTGAGTTCAAATCTTATTTTAAAGATTTACTAGTTGCTTGGCCCTGGGCAAATCACTTAACCCTGTTTGCCTCAGTTTCTATGTCAATAAAATGAGCTGGAGAAAGAAATAGTAAACCAGTCCAGTGTCTTTGTCAAGAAAATTTCAAATGGAGCCATGAAGAGTAGGACATGACTAAAAAATGATTTAACAATAATCGTAAAGTTCTTATTCACTTTGTTTTCGGACAAAGATACTGAGACTCAGAAGAATTAAGAAATTATAACTAGTAAGAGTCAAAACAGTGATTTAAGCTCAGGTCTAACAATTGCAAGTACACAACTATTTTATTGTATACTATTATAAAGTCAACATACATACTTCATACATATGTAAAAATAAAAAGATACTTTATATTTTATTCCAAAAGAATAAGAATGTATTTATGTTTCTACTATAATTATTCAAATATTTTCATTACTTTTCAACCTTTCTTGAAACATTATTCATTAAGAATCTTGTGAATATGCAGACTTAAAATATAAATATTTTTATAATGAGTTTGAAGGACATACATACAAGGAAATGTATACTAACACACATACATATACATATACACATAGAAGTACAAATTAAATTTAATTTCATTAGTGGAAAAGCACTAAAAGTGTAAGATCATGTAAAACCTCAAATTGACAGCAATATCATAATGTCATTTGAAGAAAACCAAAACTTTATTTGAGAATTTTTGACCCAGTTCGGAATACATTCTCATAGTAAAAGTTTTAGTTTACCCATTTGGATTTTACATAATTTATCTTTCATAAACATACCAAAATTTTAATGCATAAAATGACAATTTAATAAAAAATTAATAAATGTAAAATAAGGAGAAGCAGCAGTTTTTAAAGATTAAGATATTAATTTCCTTAGTAAACTCCCTTCAGATAGATGATTTAGGTATTATTGCCCATGTGGGGATGAAGAAACTAAATTTCAAAAAAGTCCAATTATTTATCCATTTCTACATATCAGTTAAGAATCAGAACTAAAATCTGAAGTTAATTGTCCCAACTCTGCAATTTAGTATTCTTTCTATTCTGTCATATAAGTATAGCTGCTCCATTTAGAAACAAGTATTGATTATCTTTAAATTTTTCATTTGCCATCACTTGAGGGCCTGGGATATGAAGATACAATATTTTTACATTAAAAAAAAATTGGGGAATCTGACCCTAACCTAAAGATCATTCCAATAAATATTCTCAATAATGACAAATCATCTTCCTTTGAACAAAAAATGTGTGTATGTGTGTGTGCATGTGCCCTGAGAACTTCCATAGACAATTTCTTAGCAATTAAATGAATTCATCAATTTTCATTTTGTGTGTGCATGTAAGGGAAAGTAAAGAAATTCCTTTGCAGAGAAAGCTATTTTCTTTTATTTTTCCACTATAAGAAAATATGAGTAAGAATTTATCACATGGATATGTGCATAGAGGAAATTATGTGAAATCATGGCTGGCGCTTAATTCTGATCTTCAGAAAAGCACAGGAAAACTGCTCAAAATTTCATAAAACTCCTTACTTGGCAGAGATAGCTTACTGAATATATATTTATAGAGGACAGAGATAATTAAACCCAAGTACTCTATTTACTGATAATCTATAAGGCTAGAAATTGGACAGTATAGTAAAACACAATAGTTACCATGGCTCCTGAATTTTCCTTCTCAAACATTAGATTTTTATAACTGAGTCTTTAGAAAATTCAGGGTTATAGTCAATTGTTTTTTTAATTCTCTAATAAGTAGTGCATATTGGACATGATCCCAACATTAGCTAAAGTCTTTTCTTTTTTATGACAGAACTTGGAGAATATTAAGCAAAAAGAGACTTATTTTAAATATTTGAATTGTTAAGAGCTGGATCATCCATTTCTGCCCTCCAGTTCTAGTGTAGAAAAAGTGGTGAAGCCTTAAAGATAAAGATTCCAAGTGGTAATGTGAGGAAGGATTACATTCTTAGAATGAGGGATGATCTGTGTGAATTCATGATGGTCTTAAAAATAATGCCAAATGTTAAAATAGGGATTAATTCAGTTGGAGTCAACATTGGAAATATGAATGGAAACTAATGTCAAATAGAGTCAAAATATGGATTGACTCCACAGGCACAGAAGATAATATTTTCACATAGAAAAGGGTTCTTGACTTTTGTGAAATATTATTGCCCATTATGGCAGCTGATGACACTTGCTAGATGTGCAATCCTGAACAAGTCATTTATCCCTTCTTTTCTTGGTTTCTTCATCTGCAAAATGAGCAGGAGAAACAAATGGCAAATATCCAGTATCATTGCCAAGAAAACTCCAAATGATTTCATAAAGAATTGGACATGAATAAAAAATTATGGACTGAAACATAACAATTTTGCAGCTGATACAACTCATGGATCATTCTTAAAATATTTTAATTGCCAAAAGTACATAGAAATACTAAAGAAAATGATTATATTGAACTACAGTTATTAAAATATTTATAAAAAGTAACTTCATGGAACTCAGTTTAAGAATGCCTATCCTTGCAGCAAAAGTTGCTAGAGAATCACACATCAGATTTATAGTATGGGAAGATTTTTTTTTTATTGTGATATGAATAGTGGATTGAATAGAGGAATATTGAAGTTTTTAATACATACTTTTGAATTAATTAACTTTATGAATGAAGCCAAAGCTATGATAAACTATGATCACTATTTTTAAAATCATATGTAACTAGTTGTGATAATATTTTAAACTGTACCTATCTCATATGTAATATATAAGATAAATTAAAAACATGATCATCACTAACAATTATATGGACTGAAGTGTGACATATATAGGTATTTAGCTCTCCCTTGAAAGTTTTCAAAGTACTTTATAACTTGTATCTTATATAAGCCTCATTAAAAATCCTATAAAGTTGGTATCACAGACATTAATAGTGACTATTTGTAGAGATGAAGAAATCCAGACTTAGAGAAATAAAGTGACTTAGCCTTGATTATATAATTAATAATTGTCAGAGGTGGGCTCAAGCTAAGTACTTTGTCTGCTTGCTGTCCAAAAGGGTAAAATGTATGAGTTCATCAATATGACCTCATGAGGGAGATAATGTTTACAAAGTACCATGTAATCTATAAAATCATTAATGATTAATATTATCATTATGACTCTGTTATTAGGCATCAATCTATCATGAAAATTATGACACCAGAATAGTACAAAATTATTACAGGTTCTGCCAAGCAATAAAGGCTGCGAGCATAAGCTAGAAATTTTTGTGTGTCTGTCATAGACCACTCTAGCTTAGTTTGGAAAGGCTCTTCACAACAAGGTTAACTACAGAGTGATAATGAATATATATTTATATTTATTTCTATATCACTGAATCAGATATAAAATCACTGACTCATATGGAGCATGCAAACTAATGCTTTTAAGATTTAAAGTTTAAGGTTTAATTAAGGTTTAAGTTTTAATAAAATAAGATTTTACAGTGACAAAAATCAGGAATGTTTCAATTTCTTAAGGGGAATCATCATCATCATCATCATCATCATCACTATCACTAACATCAGATAGTTAGTTTGATGATACAGAATAATTGAGACCACATGAAACATTATAAGCATGACTGTATGACTTAGTCATTGGTGAGGTTAAAATTAAGCTCTCTGAATTTTTGAATTTGTATTTGTATTGCTAATACTTAGCACAGTGTCTAGCACATAACATGTATATTATAAATGCCTATTGGTTGATTGGGTAAGTGTATTTATCATTGCATTCAGCATTTTTTTTAATGTCAGTGATAAAATTATGTTTTATTTGTTCATTATGCTAGATTTTCTAGAGCATCTTTGTTTCTCAGCTCAGATATGTATTTGAATGTTAAAAATTTCCTCATCATGAGACAATATTTGTCGACCTTATAACAATCAGATATAAGGGATTTTCTTTTCCCTCTTATTTATGTCACTCTCTGATAGTAAGTTAGGGGGATTAAATTTTACAGGCCATAGAATGTTATTTATGACACTGTTGCCACAGGGTAGTTTTACTTCACCAGAGCATGAATTTTGCAGTAGATATGGAAACCCATATGTAATGAATTGTCAATACACTTTAAAATCTGTGTTTATAGAATGAACTTCTTTTAAAAATAGTTTTCAAGCATATACTATATATTAACTCTTAAAGAAGGAAATAATATTATATGTGTGTTAATTAAATATGATATTTTTGTGGGGTGGCCCAGAAATATAACTACATGTATGTATATGCTTTTCTAGGTTTATGATTTCTGACTTCAGGTTATCTGAATTTTTTTTAGATGTATCTTCTTTGCTTGTCTAGTATACCTGTCAACTGCTTCTGCTATTTTTTCTGGAAGACCTCCTCCCAAAATTTGGATTCTTTTTTTCTTAGGAACTTAACATTGTGCTTAGAAAAACTATGCAAATATAAAGAAAGTTTTATCTTTGTTTACTCTGCTTATCCCAGCATTTGCAAATCACTTAATCACATTAGTCATCGTTCTATGGACTAAGTGGAATTACTGACTCTAGAAATAAAGAAGTTTACATTTGTGTTTTTTATCTAAAACTTAATTTTATTGACTCAAAAGTGGATACAAACTATTTGAAGACAGTGGCTGTCTCATTTCTGTCTTTATATTTCCAGTCTCTCAAAGTGTAGTAGGTACTTTTTTAAAAGTTTGTAAATTGATTGATACTGATTTAGTAGTTAATTCATTTCTCCCAGAAGTTTACAAAAAATACATTACTTGAGATATATGAGATATTAGAATAAATACTTCATTCATGAATATTGAATATTTTTGCTTCATCACTGATATTGTTATTCTGTCCCATTTTCTATTCCTGCAACTCCTTTTTCCAAATTTAAAGGTAAGACTCAATGTATTCTTATTAAAAATCCATCTTATTAGTTTGTATCCAACATTTCAGTCTATTTAGATTATTTTTGAAACCTGATTTTGACAACTTCCATATTACCTGTCCCTCCTGTATTTTTGGTCATCAATAATTTAATAACCTTGGCTTCTATGGTGTATCCCAAGAGTATATGACTTAGAATAAGAAGAGAATGAATTTATTTCTATAATTTACTAGGTACATGTTCTTAGGTATTTACCAAATTGTTTTGATGAATTAATTTAATTTCAGTACAGCTTTTTCTATTTTCTTTATTTCTTTTTTTAATCTCTTTTGGACACAGTTGGGGTTAAGTGACTTACCCAGAGTCACACAGGGAGTGTTAAGTGTCTGAGGCCACATTTGAACTCAGTTTCTCCTGACTCCAGGACTGGTGTTCTGTCCACTGTGCCACCTAGCTGTCTCAGCATCAATTTCTTCATATATAAGAAGGAGTTCATAGTATTTGCACTATTTGATTGTTATGAGGATCAAAAAGGTAAGTAAAGTATTTTAAAACTGAAAATTTTAATATAAATATAAATTATCATTAAAAAGTATGGGAGAAAGGGAAGAAATTTGTGAGAGAATACTTTACTTTCTTCTGTGCATTGGTCAATGTCCTTTTTGGAATTTTTAATACAAACAACAATGAATCAAATCATTTATTCTGTAATAGTAATCTAAGATTTTCATATTTCCATTCTGTCTATGGAGTTATTATGATAGATTGTCAAATAATTTACTAGTATCAAGAAAAGCAATGTTGACTTTAGCTTATGATTAGGCAATATGGTATCTATCAATAAAGGGAATGAGATTGATTTGAAATTTTTGGTGAACCTATGGCAGCCTTTGATAATACCATAAAATACTCAAAAACCATGAGTTTGTTAAATACTTCATAAAGTTGGCCATAGAGTAACATCAAATTTACCAGTGTATAGCTTTTTGTAATCCAGTATTTTTCACTTCTTTGGTAACTAGGACAAATTTTGCCTATTTCTGCTGTATTTTCACTTCTTCCCTTATCCATGATTTCTCAAAGAATACAAATGGTGCATTAGAGATCATTCCTGTAAATCCTTTCAGGATTCTAGCATAGGAGTGAAATGGGTCTGGAGACTTGAACTCATTTAAATCAAATATGTACTCTTTTTTGTCCTCTAGCTTTATTTTTTATGATACTGCCCTTTGTTCTGAACTCTAAAGACCATTCTCTTTAGTAAAAAATATGAGAACAAAAGAGCATTTGAATTGTTCTTCATCCTTTCCAATAACTGTTAACATTACATTAGTTTCCCCAAGCAATAAAAGTAGTCAATACCCCATGTTTTACAGAAAGGGAAATTGTAGTTGAGAGAGATTAAATGATTTGCCTAAGGTTTGATATTAGTTAATGACTCCATAATGGCTCTTAGCAAAAAATTCCCTGAATTCTACTAGTGCTTCAGATAAGTATTTTTGTGAGGCTTTATTTAATTAATTCAAGCCTTCAGGATATCATTTGGCAAATTACTGATTCAAGACCCTGAAGATTAATATAGTGATGCAGCCAAAAATATATATATATATATATATATAATTACTTTTAAAAAACAAGATGATAAGTTAATAAAATTAAATTAAAAATGATAAGAATTTAAAGCCATGCTTTATTTTTGCTTTTAATGCTGAACTACATTTATGTTTTTTAAAAAAATGTTCTTGGCTAGATTGCTTGCCAGTACATTGATAACTTTCTTGTAAGAATTATTTCCATATCTCTTCTCCATGGAGATAGGTTCATTATTTCTAGCAATATGCAATTTTAAAATATGTTATTATTACTTTTTGCTATCTATCGAGAGTGAAGACTGGCTGGTTGCACAAGTCATATTCAACTTATAGGGCTAAGAGATCTTAGACAAACTTGTATTTGTAATTCACCAGTAAAGGAAGGCGTAAGGAAAAATATAAAAAAAGTTAAGAAAAACAAATGTTTTATGATTTTACTTTTAAACTTAAATTTATTGTGATATCATGTGATATCATACTATTTGTTGTTTCTGATAATAATCTTAAATCTTATTGTAATGTCCTTTTGAAAGAACAAAATGTGATGTTTATACATCATTTAAAGATTTATAAAGAATTTTGCAAAAATTATTTAATTTATCCTCTAACAACCCTTTGAGGTAGGAACTATTATTATCCACATTTTATTAAAAAAAAAAAAAAAAAAAAAAAAACAAGGAAGACAGAAGATACATTTTGCACAGGATCAAACAAATAGTCAATGTGCTGATTAGATTTGAATTCAATCAAGCCATTCTCCAATTGATAAATGGTCAATGGAAATGAATAGACAATTTTCAGATGAAGAAATTGAAACGATTTCTAGTCATATGAAAAGGTGCTCCAAACCATTATTGATCAAAGAAATGAAAATTAGACAACTCCAAGATACCACTATACACCTCTCTATTTGGCTAAGATGACAGGAAAAGATAATGACAAATGTGGGAGGGGTTGTGGGAAAACTGGGACACTGATACATTGTTGGTAGAACTGTGAACAGATCCAATCATTCTGGAGAGAAATTTGGAACTATGCTCAAAAAGTTATCAAATGGTACATACCCTTTGACCCAGCAGTGTTTCTACTGGGTTTATATCCCAAAGAGATTGTAAAGGAGGGAAAGGGACCCACACATGCAAAAAATGTTTGTAGCAGCCTTTTTTGTAGTGGCAAGAAACTGGAAATTGAATGGATGCCCATCAATTGGAGAATGATTGAATAAGCTTTGATATATGAATGTTGTGTATTTTCTAGAGCCCCTACACTGAGGTGCCAAAATATACTCTTGGGACTAGCTGTCTGGAGGATCTCAGGACCAGCCCAGAGTCCTTAGTTTTAGTGGAGGGATGATGACTGCAGGAGACCCATAAGGATGGTCCTTCAATTTCAAGTCCTCTCAGCCCCTAAATACCTTAGTATGATTACATCACTACAGCACTCTGAGCATGTGTCAACTATAGAATCATAGCACCACATCACCACAGCACACTGTGCAAGTGTTAACTATAAGCACCCTGCTCTTGATATGTAAAGTCCTCTTTTGTAATGGGCTGAGGTTTGAGTTGATGCACTGAGGTCCCAAGTAAGTGAGGCTAAATAGTAATTGGGCTATACTCTATTAATATACATGATTGGATAAAGAATGGTCCCTGCCCACTCTCTGTACAAGTCCTGATGTGTTGTATAGGAAATGACGATTTTGGTGGGTGGAGGCAGAGAGAGAGACAGGAAGAGAAGCTGGGAGAGATTGGGCCTGGGTTCGAGACTCCAAGCTGCTGGTTGTGTGGCTGCTGGTTGAGCTAGCTTCTTGACTCAGCTGCACACATTGCTATCGCCGATTCTCTTCCACCTCTGATCCTTCTTCACTGAGAATAAAGACTGACGATTTTCCCCTAACCTGAATTCCTGACTCCTGCTGATTTAAAAATACACGATCTTCACACTCTTTACTGTAAGCTTCCCTTGCTTCAAATAGAACACAGGTGATCACACACACCTTGACTTCTCAGGAAGGAGGAGATGCCCCAAGGAGAGATGGGGAGCCAAACCAGGCATTGTCAGCAGGGTCCCCCTGGGCTGAAGGGTCTTTTATCTTACCCAGAGTTCCCCCACTATCTGTGGCTTTCTACATATGAATGCTATGGAATATTATTTTTCGATTAGAAAGGATAAGCAGAATGATTTCAGAGAGCCCTGGAGATACTTACATGAACTGATGCTAAATGAAGTGAGTAGAATCAAAAGAATATTGTACACAGCAAGAGCAAGAGTATGTGACAATTCTGATGGACGTGGCTCTCCTCAGCAATGAGATGATTCAGACTGGTTCCAATGGTCTTGTGATCAAAAGAGCCATCTACACCCAGAGATAGGACTGTGGGAATTGAGTGTGGTTCACAGCATAACATTTTCACTCTTTCTGTTGTTTGCTTACATTTTTTTTTCTGATTTGATTTTTCTTGTACAGCAAAATAATTGTATAAATATGTATGCACATTGCACATATTGGATTTAACATGTTTCTATAATGTTTAATATATATTGGACTACTTGCCATCTAGGGGAGGAGGGTGAGAGAAGGGGTAGGGAAAATGGGAACACAAGGTTTTGCAAGGGCTAATGTTGCAGAGTTATCTATGCATATATTTTGAAAAATAAAAAGTTTTAATAAAAAAATAATAAAAATAAAATAAATAAATAAAGATATTTGAATTCAGGACTCATTGACTCAGATCTATCACACTATTATATAAATAAGGCTAAAAAAATCTGATGCTGCCTTCCCTGAAAAAACTTTTGGTTTTTTAAGGAATACCTTTTAAGTATTTGAAAGCTTTTTGGGGGGGGTGGGAAGGGGTCCATTGGCTTCATGACAAAGAAATTCTTGATGCACACACAAAAATTAGGCACTCTTATACTAAGTAGAATCTAGAATGCAAATCCTTAGTTCACGGTTTCCCTTAGATTCCTATTTGAGCTCCAATTCCAATTTTGTGAAAGTTCCCACTTTTATTTTTCAGTAAATACAATAAAAAAAGAAAAATTAAAGGAATTAGAGAAGGCAATGAGGACATAAAAATGTCATATTATGGTATACTTAGAGAAACAACCAAAAAAAACTTACTTGAAACAACTAACACCTTTAGCAAACTTGGTGGATATAAAGTAAAAACCCACAAATCTTAAGCATTTCTAAATATTACTAACAAAACCCAGCAGTAAGAGATAGAAAGGGATAGTACATTTAAAATAATTGTAAAAAAAAAAAAAAAAAATCTGTCTGTCTGACTGCCAAGATAAACCCAGGAACTATATGAACACAATTACAAATCACTTTTCACATAAATTAATTCAAAACTAAACAACTTGAAAAATATCAATTGTCCATAAGTAGGGTTAGTTAATTAAATTAGCTCATGATAATTCTACCTAAATTAGTCTATTTGTTCAGTACTATACCAATCAAACTGCCAAAAAATTATTTTATAGAGCTAGAAAAAAATAACAACAAAAGTCATCTGAAAGAACAAAAAGTCAAGAATACCAGGGGAATTAATGAGGGAAAAAAAAAGGATAGTGGCCTAGCAGTGCCAAATCTAAAACTCTATTATAAAACAACAGTTATCAAAACCATGAGGTATTGGATAAAAAATAGAATGGTAGATCAGTGGAATAGATTAGATAGATATGACACAATAATTAATTAGTACAGTAATCTATTGTTCGATAAATCCAAAGAATTCAGGTTCTAGGATAAAAACTCAATATTTGACAAAAATTCCTAAAAAAAACTTGAAAACAATATATCAGAAACTCAGCATCAATCTCTATATCACATCCCATACAAAATAAGGTCAAAATGGCTACCTGATTTAAGCATAAAGGATAAAATATAAACAAATTAGGAAAGCAAGGATAATTTAATTTTCAGTTATCCGGAAAAGGGAGGAATTTATGATGAAAGAACTAGAAAATTTTGTGAAATAAAAATTGATAATTTTGATTACATTAAGTTTAAAAAGTTTCACACAAACAAAACAAATGCAGCTAAGATTAAAAGGGAAGAAGAAGTCTGGGAAACAAATTTTACAAATAATGTTTCTGATAAACATCTCATTTTCAAAATATATAGGGCACTGACTAAAATTTAGAAGAATTCATACCATTCTCCAATTGATAAATGGTAAAAGAATATGAAAAATTTTCAGATGAAGATATTAAAGCTACTTCTAGTTATATGACAAAATTCTCTAAATAACTATTGACCAGAGAAAAGCAAATTAAAACAATTCTGAGGTACCACCTCACACCTATCAGATTGGCTGATAATGAGAAATGTTGGAGGGCCTGTGGAAAAACAGGGACACATGCATTGTTGGTGGAGTTATGAAATGATTCAATCATTCTGGAGAGAAATTTGGAACTGTGCTCAAAGAGCTATAACAATGTGCATACTTTTTAATCCAGTAGTGCCACTACTGGGTCTGTATCCCAAAGAAATCATAAAGGAAAGGGATCCATATGTAGCAGCTCTATTTGTTCTGGCAAAAAAAAAAAAAAAAAAATTGGGAAATGAATAGATGCCCATCGATTTGGAAATGGTTGAATAAATTATGTTATATAAAAATAATGGAATATTATTGTTCTATAAAAATAATGAACACACTGATTTCAGAAAGGTCTATAAAAATTTACATGAACTGATGCTGAATGAAACAAGCAGAACCAGAAAAACATTGTACACAGCAACAGCAAGAATGTGCAATGATCAACTATGATAGACTGATTTTTTTTCAGCGATTCAGTAATCCAAGCGAATCCTAATTAACTTCGGATGGAAAACACCATTCATATTCAGAGAGAGAATTATGGAGAAACCTCCACTAGCCTCCATGTTATGACATGAATGAAATACAAAACCAATAAAGATGTCAGGTTAAAATCATTAATTATATATTAGTTAAGATTACTTTTTTATATATAAAAGAAATAGAAATTAATTAGAAATTATAATATTTTGTCCCCAAAACCAGTGTTTCCAATATGACCCCCTGGGATGACCACTGTATTAGAATATTGCAAGGCTTTCATATGGGACTACTATATATCAACACATGCTATTTTCTCTTTTTTGGGAGGGTTTTCTTTTTTCCCCATGGTTTTTCCCTTTTGTTCTAATTTTTCTCTCCCAACATGATTCATAAAGAAATATATAAAAAATAAATGCACATTTATAACCAAAAAATGTTGTCTTACATATAACTGGGGAAAATAAAAAAAAATAAAGTTCTTTCTTCTTTTTATTGTTTACTAAACTATTTATTTAGATCATATTCTTTAACAGTGGCTATATCACAGTTTTCTCCTGTCCCTCTTTGCTACCTCTTTTGTTTTATAACCTATTTAACTTTTTCATGTTTAATATCTCTACGTTGACATTCTCTTTCACCCACTTTACATATCCAATCCCTTGTCAAACTTTTTTAATTTAATCATCCACAACACTTCATTTTTTTTATTTCCTTGCACTCTTATAGCCACCATCCTTGTACAGATATTTGTCATTACTTAACCTCAACTATTGTAATAGCTTCCAGATTGATCTTGCTGTCTCAAATGTCTTCCCTTCTTACCTATCCAAAATGAAGGGGAACCATCTTTTCCAATGACTTTTCTAAAGTGTGGGCCTAATCATGTCAATTCCATATTCAGTTAGCTCCAATGGCGCCACACTGTTTCTAAGAGCAGATTGAAAGTTCAGTATGCCTTTTAAGTCCAGTACAACCTGGCTCCAATCTACAATTTTTGCTTCATAACTTGCTATTTCTCTTCATAAACTCTACAACCTATCCAAACTGATCTTTTTAGTATTTTTAATACATGGAATAATTTAATAATTTCTTTGCTTTTGAATATGCAATGTTTCATATCTGGAACACATTATTTCCTCAAATCTTTCTTCTACTCAAAGATTTTTTATAATCACAGCTCCAATCTAATGGTGTCCACTCTCTTCTCTCACCAACAACCTAGTATTTTGTTTTTGTCTATATTAATATGGCTTCACTGATAGAACTCTCTAAGGCCAGGATCTTTTTTGCTTTGCATACCCAGTTCAAACATAGTAGGCACTTAATAAATGCAAGCTGAGTCAATTACATAGTAGATAGTATATAGATACATATTACTATATACCAGGCCCTATGTCCAGTATAGAAGCTACAAAAAAAGACAAAGTCCTCAACACTCAAGGTGCTGACAATCTAAATTTTAGGTAATGCATATTTTTAGGAAAAGAAGCTTGGTTTTAAAAAAAAAAAAAACTTGTTAATCAAGATGAATTCATTCATTCTTGAATTAATATTCCAATTATATATGCAGTATGCATATATGGTGTATGCAGTACTGGTGAGGTCCATTGTTAATAGCTGTGGATGTAAACATATTTAAAATAATTCATAATTATTCTGATATTTAGAGGATAACTTATTTTCAGATATGAATAGATAGTGTTTTTTTTTTCCTTTTTTTGTTTCTTAATTCAAAACCTGGCAAATGATGAAAAAAATGTACTTTAGAAGTTGCTGTTGAGTCATTCTAGTTGTTTCTAACTTTTTGGTGATGCTATTTGGAGTTTTCATGGTAAAGATACTGAATTGTTCTGCCATTTCTTTCTCCAGCTCATTTTACAGATGAGGAACAAAGGCAAAGAGAGTTGAATGAGTTGCCCAGAGTTACAGGACTAATAAGTTATCTAAGGCCAAATTTTAGCTCAAGTCCTCCTGACTTTATATAACCAGTGTTGTATCCACTGTAACACTTAGCTGCCCATGTTAGGAGTAAGACAGCATAAGATCTGACACTCTTTTTTCATTTGTGTTTGTATTATTAGTATTATCTTTAATTCACTATTTCTTTACAAAACACTTTTAATGACACATCCATTTTGTGAAGGTTAGTTTAGTTAAACTAGATAATATAATCTGTAATTATATTTAATCAGGCCATCTATAAATTATACAGGCAAGAATACACAAAGAGTAAATAAACAAATGAAAGCACTATTGTCATCAATTGCTCCAAACTGCGAAACCTCCACTAGCCTCCATGTTATGACATGAATGAAATACAAAACCAATAAAGATGTCAGGTTAAAATCATTAATTATATATTAGTTAAGATTACTTTTTTATATATAAAAGAAATAGAAATGAATTAGAAATTATAATATTTTGTCCCCAAAACCAGTGGTTTCCAATATGACCCCCTGGGATGACCACTGTATTAGAATATTGCAAGGCTTTCATATGGGACTACTGCAGTATTATGGGAAAGATGAACCATTTTATTCCAGATTCTATTCCTTTACTTCCTTTGAAAGTGTTCGACATGACTATGTCTTTCCAAGGGGAAATCAGCTTCTGACAGGTGGTTTTATCTATTTGTGTTCAGGGAAGGTAGAAAACTTGAGAAGAACTATCCATTTCTATGAATGTCTGTGGGATTAAGAGGATGAGAAATTGACTTATTTTAAGAAGTTTCCCCAAAAGACAATGTAACCATTAAATTGGCAAAAAAATGAATTATTTCTGGTCTATAGTAATCAGCAGAATGAAGCAAATTTTTCATGTTCTCTAAAACATTTAAGACCAAGTCAAAAAGATAGGAGGCATAAGGGATTCTGCAGATAATGGCATTAATGCCAGAACTTTGTAGAGACTCAGAAAACTTCTGGTTTGAGATGAAAACCCATTTTATCATTATTTTGATCAGGATTTATACTTACTCAGGGGAGTCAGAGAGAGGAAATAGAGCTGTTGTCCAAACATTAGACTGCTTGACCTTTGTTGATATTTAACATGAAAAATATGGAAAAGTGTGAGTGAATGGCCAGGAAAGACTTGGAGATATGTTGCATGGGTTCAGCTGCACTTCTCTGGAGTTCCTTCAATTTTTTTTTTCTGTCTTTTTGTGCTATAGTACCTAGGTGTCAATTCATTGTAAGAGATGGCAATGATATTTTGTGGCACTGGCATTCACTAGGTGTCTATATGGGTCTTCAGACAGATTCTATTCTTGCCAAAATTTTGAGAGAGAGCATAAAAAAAATATAATTAATGAATATGTGACTGATAGATTCTAGCTCTCTTCATCCATTTTACTGATTTAAATGTCTTAATTTCTCATTGTTTTAAATAAAAACTGTATTCTTATGCCATTCTCTTGAATTCTCATCTGTATTCAGATCACACCTACTCTTTCCAATGACCACTCTAAATAGATTCATTTGTCCTTTCATTGAGTCTGTTGTGCCTTTCAGAATTTCCTTTTTAATCTCTACAAACTGGTCAGCAACAGCTAGCTAAAACATGCCTTACACTTTCTTACTGAAACACAAACCTAGTTTTAATTAGAATCATTCACAAAAGCCAAGATGGCATAGCATATATAGCAACCCAGCTGAACTCTTCTAATATTCCTCTTCAAACAACTTTAAAAAGACATTTTAAGTTAACTTTTGGAGCTACAGTGTAAACAACAGGTCAGGATGAAAAATTTTTCTAGTCTAAAGCAATTTAGGGGGTCAGTAGAACAGTAGAACAGCTCTGCAACTCAGGGACAGGAGCCAGTTCAAGCCTACAACAGGATCAGTGGTAAGCCTTGGAGGTATTTTTGATAGTTAGTAGCAGTTTTAGGAACTCAGCCCAGAGAGAGTGGAAGGGTGGGGAACTGGTCAAAATGAGATTAAATGGGACCTTTTGCTAACACTGGATCCAGTTAGCACTGCTTGATGACTCTATGACATGTGAAGACTTTTGACTTACAGTTCCAGATTGGAGAGGAAGGGTAACATATCTGGCTACAGGAGAGCAAAGGGCTTGGTTACACTTCTGGGGCCAACAGAGGCACCAGCACTTGTTTTTCAGAGATTTAGGAGCCTTTCCTGAGTAAAGATAAGAATACAGACCAAAAGAGCAATGACTACATCTTTCCCAGGATCACACAATCTCTGAAGCACTGAAAACTTGCAGGCTTCCAGAATTACTTCTGAAAACAACAGCACAAAAAAAGTCTCCAACTTGGGACAGTGTTATCTAATAAGTAGAGTCCAATTATAGCATAAAGATCATAGTCAAGAAGTAGATTACCAATTAGCAAACCACATTGTTAAAAAATTACAATAAACAATAATGACAATTTAGCCATAAAAAACTATCATCATGGCAGGGAAGATTAAAACATAAACTCAGAAGAAGATAACCATGTGAAAATAGCTGTTATCAAACCTTTGAAGAAAAATCCTAATTGGGCCCAAGCCCAAAAGTATTTCATAGAAAAAGTCTTTGTTTATTTGTTTTTAAGTTAAAAATGGTAGAGAACAAAAAAGTTAAAAGAAATAATAATAATTCAAGAAAATTATAAAAAAGAGACTAACAGTTTGGTTAAAGATCCAAAAATACTAAAGAGAATATCTTAAAACACAGAATTGGCCTAAAGATAAAAGAGGCACAAAAATCCACTGGGGAAACAAAAAAAGAATAGTTGAAAAAATAGTACTGGCCAAATGGGAAACATTCATTGAAGAAAATCAATCCTTATAAATTACAATTGAATAAATTTGACTCTTCTCAAATATATACAGAATTGTGCCAACTGGTGAAAGGAAATGAACAGGCAATTTTCAGAGGAAGAAATCAAAACTGTTTATAACTGATGTAAATGGTGTCCCCTTTGAGGGAGCCCTGAAACTGTGCTCCCTTTAATTGGAAAGAGAAGGGTGATTTGGCGTCTCAAGATCTCCCCTGGGAGGGGCACACACTTTTCTCCATAAGGAAAACACCCAGATAATTGGAGATCTTGGTCAGGGATATAATCACCACCCTCTGTTGAATTGAAGATTAGTCCCTCAGTTGAGTGACTCAAATTCCCAGTTAAGTAATCTCATTCAATTTAATTGAATTGAAACTCCAAGCCTCAGGTGGCTAATAAGAGATAACTCTGAACTCCAAATCTTTGCAGAAGCCCTAACAGAATCATGCCCACTGCTGAAGATATTGTCTTCTCGGTGTAACCCACTTTTGCTATATTTCTTGCTCACTAAGAACGCTGACTTCATAGCAAACTGGCTTCTTACTGAAAAACAAAACAAAACAAAACAAAACAAAACAAAACAAACAAACAAAAAAAAACATCCTTTGCCACAAACCTAACATCTATTCATTGGGGTTTGGGAATTCTTTTGCAAAGCCTATGGCTGGTCAAGGGGATGCCATTGCTATTAGGGGATCTCTTTCTATTCTTGCACCTCGTTATTTGCACCTCATTATTATCATATGAAAAAAATGCTATAAGTAATTATAAATAGAGAAATACAAATTGAAACAACTCTGAGATATCACCTCATACTTATCAGACATGGTAACATGATGACTTTTGGTGGAGATCAGGGAAAACAAATAAAATAATAAATATCTTGTTCAGCTGAAAACTGGCTATTCTTATTGATGCGGGGGAAAGATTCCAATCTTTGATTCCCAACCCCCCTAGCTAATGTAAATTACCCTTTGACTCACAAATCCTGGTCCCTTTGAATTCCAATAGAAGGTCCGGACCTGTCCCAGCCCCACCTGGATCTGAGTCAACTCTGGGGCTACACCCCAAAGCCCCTCGAGCTAAGTCTCCCACTTAAAAGGACCACACTGGGAACCCCTCTTTGCAGAGATTCCAAACATGGTCGCCATGTGAGGACCCTCTGTCCACTGGACCCTCTGTCCAGTGCCCTCCTTATCTCTACCTTCACCTATCTCCTACTTCTAAACTCAGTAATAAACCTCTTTTATTAATCTAGCTCTCTGGGCCAATAAATGCTTTTATTGGGAATCTGCGCCGCTACTAGACCTCATATACCGCCGTATCCTTGCGCCGAATCTAAGGGGGTTGCAGGGGAACTCCCTGTACCCCAAACCTGCCACTAGACCTTAACTAAACCTTAATTTCATTTAGGTACCTAAAATGTAGACCTCAACATGTGGTCTACACCTCAACATTATCAGTATAATGATCCAAGACATTTACAAAGTACTCATGATGAAAAAGTTCTATGATATCCACAGAGAAAACTGATGAACTATGATTGTAAATTGGAATTTAATTTTCTCACTATAAAATTCTGCCTTCTTTGTCATATGGCTAATATGGAAATATGTTTTGCAAGATTTCACATGTATAATCGATGTCGTACTGCTTGTCTTCTCAGTGGGTGGCAAGGTGGTAGGCAATGACAGAGAATTTGGCACTCAAAACGTAAAAAAGAAATCATGTTAAAAGTAACTAAATAATAGTTCTGTTTAAAAAGTAATTCATACATTCCTTTGACACATTGTTCATAACTCTCTCTCCTGGAGAACAGTTTTTTCTTTGATGCCTGCAAATCCCAGAATCAGGAGAAATGATTGATCATCTGGACTTTTCCTCAAAATATTTGAAGTCCACATGAAAGTTTAAATTCATCTTCTTCCCATTCTTGTTGCTGTCTTCTTCTACCATATAGGCTGCTCCACCAACTTTCTTGATTGACTTTAGTACTAATATCAACATCATCTTCTCCATCCTCTGATATATTCTTCAGGGATTTCAATATTTATGTATATGACCCCTAGGATACACTGACCATGTCCTCTATATCAACAACCTTCTCTGCCTTCCTCAGTAGTTGCACAACTGCATAATCAATAATTAGTTTCCTTTTGTCTTTTGGTTAACCATCTCCAAGATAAAGAACACCAAAATTATCATCTTCAGTCACACCTTCCTGTTTCTTCTCTTTCTTTCCCATATTTATTCTCATTATCTCTGGATTCCAGAGCCTGTGGTAGATTTCAGTCCACAGATAAATATTTGTCAAGTACCTACTATTTTTCTGGCACAGTGTGAAAGACCAGGAATACAAAAAGATCAAAAATACAATCCCTACCCTTAAGGAACTTCTTGTCCTTCTTTGTTCATAGGGAGGGAATGTCATAACAAGCAAGTGAATTGGATTTAAGTGAGGGAAGGTTGTGTAAAGTCTCCAGAGCCTTACTTTCTCCTTTGGACTATCAGGTTTCAGTGGCAAGATATAGATCAGGAGATGTCTCTGGGTGCAGTGGGAGATGTTGGGGTTTTTTGAGCTAATGACTTTGACTTTATAACTTTAACTGAGGTTACCCCCATCCATTCAATGATTTTGGATCTCTGAATCCCCCTAAAGATTTCTTGGGGTTTACTGGGTAGATTTCTTTCTTAAGGATCATGCCTTAAACCTAAATCACTCTAATTCTTGTTAATTGGCCCTCATTAGATTCTAAGACAAGGCCTATTGTTTTAGATCCTGCTTGAATCAAATTGAATGTGAATAGCCATCATTTCTGCTTTGTTTATTTAGATGTTTTTTTTTCTGACTAGGTGAAAAGATTCTTTATCTCAATTGCATTGAAGCCTTAATCACTGTATGGGTGTGACCTCATTCAAAATGAGAAATGTGAAAGACCTGAGCTTAAAAAGGACAAGGACTCTCATTGCATTCTGGGACATCATCCTGATTTATATCTGGCCATTGGATCCAGAAGGCTCTGGAAGGAAAAGTGAGACAGTGAGAGAGATGACCTTGCCCAGTCCTCCCTCATTTAAAACCAATTCACTCACATGTTATGGCATCAATTCCCAGATTTCAGAGTTCTCTTATACAATGAAGGACAAAAAACAATAACAAAACTAAGTGGCAATTAAGGCAAAGACTGTCTTTCACCTAGTCAAAATATAAATAAATGAATGAATGAATAGATAAATAAATAAATAAATATGGGAGGGGAAGACCCTCAGCGTTTCTGCCCAAAATAGAAATGATTGCTATTTATATTAACTCTGAGTCAATCAGGACCCAAGCAATGGCCAATTAGGGTTTAGCTTGGGCCCTATGATTTTCCAGTCTAAGAGAGTGTGATGGTTCAGGTTTAAAGCATGGTCCTTAAGAAAGAAAGTTTGCCAGAAATCCCAAGTTATCTTGGGAGGTTTTAGCATGAAGTACAAATGGATAATGTTGTGAATAGTGCAAATGATGAATCCCTTCATCTTACCATTTGAATTTGCACTATGTATTTTTATTGGTCTGGCAAAAAATTTATATTTATGACATCAAATAGTATAAATTTGAATATTTATGGCCACTTCACAGAAATTCTAACTTACACTATTTGAGGCCTATTTATATAGGATCTCATATAACCACTCAATTCTGCTTAACAGTCATTGTTATCTACCATTTTCATATCTTTCTCTCTGTCCATATCTTCTAACTATTTCAATCCTTCATCTCTACTACACTTTAAGGGAATTAATTTAGCCTAGTTTTCTCAATGAAGACTATCTGAAGACAGATATTTGACATATCAGACCTGTATACAAAATTGATCAACTTTCTTCTCTTTAGTCACAGAAGTATCAACAACACTCCCAATCTTCATGCCCAAACTCCTCCCTCCTTTTTCAGGAACTTACATAAGCACTTATGCCTTCTGTCTGTTGTGCCACAGTTCCCTTTTAATGTCCTGACCCAGTTTCCCTCATTGTCCTATTTAGTTACTCTGCCTCAGGTTATAACTCTTAATGCTTATAACCCTCTTAATATTTGACAGGATGAAGGTCTTATATCTTAGACCTTAGGCTATATTTATTCCCTCTTAATATTTAATGGGATAAAGGTCTTTATCCATTTTAGGTGTCATTAGACTATCAGGAGCCTCTTCACCAGTACCTCCCATTATGCCATCCTAGGTGCCTCCTCCCATTAGGTTATCCCCATCCAGGTACCTTCCCCATTATGTCATTGTTCTTGTTACTTTATAAAAGAATCTTATTATCCGACATTCAGAGCTGGATTCTTTGAGACAATAGTCTCGTTCAGCCCTGGGACCAAATATGGATCATTTGGTCCCAGTAAATATCTCCATTTAATAAACAAATTATTCTCTAATCTCTTTCTTGCTCAGTTTCTCTAGCATTACAGTCTAATGTACCTTCTCCCTTATACCTCTAATTTCTTACTCTCTCTTAATTCTTTTCTTGTTGTTTTCAAACATGAAAAGATTCCCATTATTACTTAAGTATTTTTTCTGTTGACCTCTGCAATTCACCTATATACATTCTTGTCTTTCTACTTCATGATAAAATTGGTAAAAAAAAAAATAATATTCTTCATATAATACATATGAGTATATGTGAATTTCACATCCTGGATATAAACTTGTTTAAAATTATATTTTGGATAAGAAAATAAACGTTTTGGTCCCTATAGAACTAACAATCTGTTGGGCCCAAGTACAGTCAGTTCTACTATAAAGTAAGGATTTGTTCCAACTTAATTGATGTATTAGGGAACATTTTGAGCATAACTAGAATTTTATTTTAATTTTCACAGAGAAAAGGCAGAACACTGCAGCACTTCACAATATCTCACATGCTGAAACTCTTCTACACTTACTTACATAAACAAACCAGTCTTTTTCAAGGCAAATGTCATATTTTTTGAATATCATTTGGTACAGTAGGAGCTATGAGATTAAAAAAAAAAAAAGGGCTTATCTAAACTATTCCTACTTCCTTCCCTTCCTTCATAGCCTCCACCTAAGCCCCTGAGTTGCAATCTGCCCAATTCACTCATATAGAGTGAAGCCCAGAGTCACAATTGAAGTCACAATTTATTTTAGTATTTATGTTTTTCTCAACAGAATGTCTAAAACTGAACTACAGTTTTTATTAGGTTCTTATCTCTCTTTTATGTGTTACTATCAAAGTTTTGAGTGCTATGCCCCTAACTTCATTCTTCCTGCAAGCTCTGTGATTTTTATTGCCCTCCTTTTGCATATCTCAGCATTTGGGGTATTGTTTGTCATGTTATAATGGAATTGACTATACAAATACAAAATAACTATATAGGAAATATATACAAGAGAAAACATATAATTAGGCATGGAACTACTACTTAGGATGAATAGCAAAATAGCATTTAAGAAGTATGTTTTGGGAGTATTTTTTGAAGGAAACTAGGATTTCAAGAAGCAGTGCCTTACAGTTTAGGAAGCATATGAGAAAAGGCATGGAGGAGAAATAGAATTCCACATTTAAGGAATAGAAAAAAATCCAGTTTGCCTAGATCATAACATATGTGAAAGGGACATATAAGTATGTATATACACATATACATGTGTGTCTCTGTGCATGTATGCACACATATGTTTGTCTTTAATTTGACAAAGTAAGTTCAAGATAGATTGTGAAGGAATTTCACTTAGTTAAAAAAACATTTTTTAAATATCTACTATGTACCAAGTCTTGTGCCAAGTATTGGGGAATAAGGTAAAAACAATCCCTACTCTCAAGAAGCTCAAAATCTAAGGGAAGGAAAAATGCAAACACCTATATACAAAAAAAAAAATCATACTTGATGAATTGGAACATAGTAGGTATTATATAAATACAAGCTATTGTTATGATTATGATTAGTTACTAGCAAGAAGTACAGAAAGGATTAGAACTCAAGTTTTCTAGCTCCAAATCTAATATACTTTTCATTGTACTGTACTAATTCTTTTTTGTTTATTTGTTTTAAAGTATTTGGTGTCGGTTAAGTGTAATTCTTTTGTTTAATGCTTTCTATAATTAACACCATCTCTCCTTTTTTAATCTTATCTGACATCAACTCCCTAGAGGTTCTCTAATCTCCAGCCAAACTGGACTACAGTATCCAAAATATATCTAGTACAGTATTGCTTTCAAGCTTTTGACCTTATCATTCTCTATGCCTAGAATGCCTTTATCCTTTCATCTGCTGAATTCCTATCAGTTCTTCCATTAAAATTCAACTCATTCACTATCTTCTCTATTTATCCTTTCTTTTTCCTCAATCATCCTTACATAGAACTTTGTTTTGTTCCTCTCTAATTGACTAATGAGATATTCTATAACCTTGTAGTCTTTGTATTTTATACCTTCCTACTGGATAAAATAACATCTTATCTAAATTCTGTCTGTACAAACTCTCTGCACATAGAACTTGCAAATATTTGTTGAATTAGATTAAATTATTGGATTAGGTATTTTACATAAACTTGCTGATTGATTGATGAATTAGGGTTTAAATATTGAATGCAGGTACTTTTTCAGAAAAGGACATTAAGTTAGCATAGGTAAGTAAGGCTCAGAATCTCAGTTTTCTTACTAATTATTTGCTTAACTAGGGGAAAATTCCTTTTGTCTCTAACTATCAATTTCCCAAAATGTAAAATGAGGTGGCCAGGCTTTATGATCTCTAAGGTAGCTTCTAATTGTAACATTTTAAAGAATGTTAGTATAAAATTATGTTGGGGCTTTGTTTTGTTTTGTTTTTGCAATGCTTCTTAGAGAGAGCCAAATTCTACTTCTTTAAAAGATAATGTATGATTTATCTTGTTCTTGTTTAGAAAGTACTTCACTGAGAATATTTGTGGGTAAGTACATTCTGATCTCACCCCCAAAGATAATAGTAAAATTGCAGAGAAAGCATTTTGCTTTGTTCTTGTTAATTACTTTGGCATATGTGTTGACTAATGCCATTATTGTATAATGAACTTAATTATAATTTTGCCCTCATGCCTTATTTGGGATTTTCCCCACTTCCTTTGTTTTCTGGTCTATTTTTCTTCTCACTTCTTTTTCTTTGTCTCTTACTGTCTGAATTAAGAAAAAAACATGGTAATATCATCACCTTTTTTCTTGCTGTAGTTTGCACATTGCTCAGATAAACTTTTCACAGTTTTTGCTGTCTGCAATGACTTTTTCTTTGTGCATATTATCAACCAGGGAATGCCCAATTCCTGACTCCCAAATTTCTGTTTTCTCAGCTAAAAATAACAATCTTAGTATTTTCCACAGTTTTAGGTTAAGCATTTTGAATCCCATATAAATAGATCTACTCTTTGGTTGTTTGCTATAAACTTAATACATATAATTTAAGACCCAATCAACAGTACCAATAGCCCTTGGTAATATTTTCCTTTTTAATTAAACAGAAAAGAACCTATTTCAATGTTATCTGAGAAAATCAAAAGTATTGCCTGATACAAATAAAAGAATTCTTCAAAATCTTTTATAACAATAGCACAAAATCTAAACAGTTTTGTTTATCATTTCAAAACAAATTAAACTTATTAAGCTGCTTATTAGAAAAGTAGAGTTTATTCAGTTGTGATCATCTTCAAATAAGAAAAGGCTATGCTTTTTTTTAGATTTTTATATAATTATACTTCAAAATGAATATACATCATTCTTACTGAGTCAAAATGAGGCCAATTATTATATGTTGCCAAGAAAACTTAGCTCAGATTGTAATAGCTGGGTGGATCAAAATTCTTTAGAATATGACATTTGAAATGACCATTGAAAAAAAGTGGACATTCTTCAAGGATATGTAAGAAGTGCCAGTTTGTCTTAACTAGAAAGAAACTGATAGACATTGAACTTTGAAAGGTAATTGGGAGTTATACTAGGAAAGGCTTTCAATGCCAAACATATGAGTTTGAATTTGATCCTGTAAAGAAAGGGAAGCAAGCATTGGAGTTTGAAAAAGAGAGGAAGATTATTATCAGATCTGTGCTTTAGGAATTCACATTGGCAGCAAAGTAGGGAAATTTGAAGACAAAAAAAGATTCAAACCTGGGAAGCCAATAAAGAAATTATTATGGGGGTGGAGCCAAGATGGTGGAGAGAACACACATTTCTTTCTTACCTCACTCCACATCCCTCAAACTAATTAGCAGATCCAGCCTCTAAATTAGCTCTGGATTGGCAGAATCCATGAATATTGGGAGTGAAACAAATTATCAGGAGAAGATAATTTTTAAGTTCTCCAGAAAAGGTCTGTTTTAATCAGAATGGAGGAAAGAGGGCCAAGTGCAAGTAGGTTGAGCACAGAAGCCAGTGCAGGGAGTGCAGGGCCAGAGCAGTGGGGAATGCAGGTGCAGTGGAGAATCTATGGAGAGGAATCTACACCAGTGTTGGCTACTCCGTACTGGTTGTTAGCCAGTAGATCAGAAGAGAAATTATAAAACATTCAACATAAACATGAAAGGTAGATAGGAAACAAACAAACAAACCTGTTGAAAACTGTTCTGTTATGGGTATACATAGCGAGTGCATAGATAATATGATTTTACTGTTATAATATAAAAAAGAAACTAGAAGTAGAAAGGGGATTGTACCAGAAAAAGTGGAAAGTGGAGGTAAAATGAGTAAAGAATCTCAGGAAGAGGCAAAGAAAACCTATTATAATTGAGGAAAAGAAAGGAGAGGGATGAATATTGCGTATATCTTGCTCTGATCAGATTTGGCTTAAAGAGAGAATAGTAAACATATTTAGTTTGAGAAATTTCTCTCACCTTATAGAAAAGTGGGAGAGGAAAGAGGAAAAGAGAAGGGATAGGTTATCAGTGGTTCTCAAACTCTTTTTCTCAATATCTTTACAGTATTAACAACTATTGAGAATATGTCCAAAAACTCTTTGTTTATAAAAGTTACAAAAACTTGTTTATATGGGTTACATAATAGATATTTATCATAAATAGAAAAAAAAATCTAATTTTGAATTTGTAGACCCTCTGAAAGGATTTCAGAGATGCTCCAAGATTCACTGCAGCACACTTTGAGAACCACTGGGTTAAACAGAAGGGAAAACAGAAATAGTAGGGGGAAAGTATAAGAAAGGGTGAAGGACACTAAAGGGAGAAGACTACTTGAGACAAGTGGTGCTCATAAGTAAAATACTGGGATGGAGGGAAAAGGGAAAAGGAAAGAAAAAAGTATAATTTGGGGTAAATTAGATGGCAAGAAATACAGAATTAGTAATTTTAACTGTAAATGTGAATGGGGTGAACTCTCCCATAAACCAGAAGCAGATAGATAGCAGACTGGATTAAAAGCCAGAATCCTACAATATGCCATTTACAAGAAACACAGTTAAAGCAGAGTGATACATACGGAATAAAGGTAAAAGGCTGGAGCAGAATCTATTATGCTTCAGGTGACTTTAAAAAGTAGGTATAGCTATCCTGATCTCAGATCAAGCAAAAGCAAAAATTGATCTAGTTAAAAGAGATAAGGAAGGAAATTTTACCTTGCTAAAGGGTTCCATGGATAATGAAGCAATATCAATATTAAACATATATGCACCAAGTGGTAAAGCATGAAAATTCCTGAAGGAGAAGTTAAGAGACCTGCAAGAAGAAATAGCAAAACTATAATAGTGGAAGATCTCAACCTTGTTCTTTGAGAACCAGATAAATTGAACCACAAAATAAATAAGAAAGAAGTTAAGGAGGTAAATATAGAATACTAGAAAAGTTAGGTATGATAGACCTTTGGAAAAAAATTGAATGGAGACAGAAAGGAGTACACTTCATTCTCAGAAGTTCATGGAACAATACAAAAAGTGACTATATATTAGGACATATAGACCTCAGAATCAAATGCAGAAAGGCAGAAATAGTAATTTTTTTTTCATATCACAAAGCAATAAAAATTACATTCAATAAAAGGCCAGAAATAGACCAAAAAGTAATTGGAAACCAAATAATCTCATCCTAAAGAATGAATGGGTGAAACAGCAAATCATAGACACAATTAATAATTCCCCAGGATAATACTCCATGACCAAGTAAGATTTATACCAGGAATTCAGGACTGGTTCAATATTAGGAAAACTATTAGCATTATTGACTATATTCATAACCAAATTAACAAAAACTATATGATCATCTCAATAGATGCAGAAAAAGCATTAGATAAAATCCAACATCAATTCCTATTAAAAATGCTAGAAAGTGTAGGAATAAATGGACTTTAGTCAGTAGCATCTTTTAAAACCATCAGAAAGCATCATATGCAATAGGGGTAAATTGGAATCATTTCCATTAAGAGCAAGGGTGAAACAAGGTTGCTCTCTATTGCCATTATTATTCAATATTGTATCAGAAATGCTAACTTTGGCAATAAGAAAAGAAAAAGAAATTAAAGGAACTAGAGTAGGTAATGAGGAAAGCAAATTATCACTCTTTGCAGATGATAGGATGGTATACTTAGAGAACCTTAGAGAAACAACTAAAAAACTATTAGAAATAATCCACAACTTTAGCAAAGTTGCAGGATACAAAATAAATCCACATAAATCATCAGCATTTTTAAAAAAGCACTAACAAAATCCAACAGCAAGAGATAACAAATAGAAATTCCATTTAAAATAATTGTTGATAGTATGAAATATTGGGAATCTATCTTCCAAGGAAAGTCAGGGACTATATGAACAAAATTACAAAACACTTTCCACACAAACTAAGTCAGATCTAGACAACTGAACAACCTATATATATATAAAGGGAATATAATAGAAGTAATGATGTGCTAAAAGTATAAAGAATTATGTATATATTGTCATACCTTAATGAAGTATAAAAAAAGTTATTTGATCATTTAATAATCACAAGTATTGTGATGGGATAGTTGGGGAGGTATCTAAATTGTCTTTTACAGATAACTTTGCAAACCATCAACATATAAATGGTCATTGAAATTCTGGGAGGTTATGAGTTCACCAAAATAGAGAACAAAGAGAGGCAAAAATAGAGCCCACAATAGGATCCTTCTAATAATAAATAAATAGTTAAGATCAAGTTTTGATATTCCCCTAATAAAAGTAAATGGATAGTGATCAGACAGATAACAAAGAGAATAAAAATAAGCAGAGTCATGAAGAGAAAGAAAGGAAAGAATATTTAGGAAGCAAAGGTAATCATCAGTGTTCTGTCATTTTCATATTATTACTTTTTTTAAATAGAGTTACTAAATTAATACAGCACAGAATACAAAATATCTAATGATGTACCAGTTGGGATATTTGTACCCAGTCAATCATGAAAAATAACAAGTCAGTGGAGAAACAATTATGAAGTATCTATTCTATGTCAGGCATTGGGCTAAGTGCTGTAGATACAAAGAAAAGCAAAAAGACAGCTCTTATTTTGAAGGATCTCAAGTTTAATAGGGAAAACAACAGGAAAACAACTATGTACTAGCCAAATATATTGGAAGGAATCCACAGAGAGGTGGTACCATAGGATAAAGGCGGATCCGAAAAGTTTCTTGTAGAAGGCAAAAATTTAGTTAGGATTTGAATATAATTCAGAGAAGTTGAGAGGCAGAAATGAAGAGGGATAGCCTTCCAGGTATGGGGGATAGTCAGTGAAAATTCTAGGATTCGAGAAATGGAATGTCACATAAGAAAAAAAAAATGAAGTGTATGTGGGGTTGAATAAAATGTAAGAATACTAGAAAGATAGTTGGGAAACAAATTATGAAGACATTTAATTGAAAGGATTCTATATTAATCCTAAAAACGATAAGGAGCCATTGAAGCTTATTGAATAAAGAAGTTTGTTGAGTGAAAAAGTGATATATTAAGACCTAGGCGTTAGAAAGATCACTTTTACAGTTGGTAGTTGTAAATCAGTCAGAAATAATCAGATAAGATGAATCCTGATTTTTTTTTCAGTTAACATCAATATATTTATGGAGGTAATTTCATTTCTATTAACAGTTCTGCTTGATTTCCACTCTAAAAAACATTATGCTGTCCCCAAGATAAGTTGATCATCTGAGATTTCATCACAGTGATGATTGACTCTGCTTTTTATACTTAGCATGTTCTCAAATCCCTTATTTGCATTTCCACTCTCTAAATGAAAGTACCATCTGAAGCTTTTCTTCATAGAGGATTGGGAACTTTCAGAATTTTCCAGGTATCTCCATTTTCCAATAGCAGCCCTATTGGTTTCTACTCCATAGAATATCTTAATTTGAGTTGAATAGCACCCTTTTTAGCTTCCTTTTGTATATTGTCTTTCCCATTAGTAATATTTTTAAGGTCTTTTTTGTGTTTGTATCCCCTGTGTTGAGTTCAGAGTCTAGGTTATATTAAGTACTTACTAAATTTTTATTATTTATTGAAGAATAACCTAATCAGGATTACCTGAAGAGTGAATCAGGCTTTTGAGTGATTTTGGAAACCTGGGTCCCCTTTCTTTAACTTTCTTTAAAAAAAAAAAAAAAACCTAAACTTTTGATGTCACTGGGGTAAGGCAGAGATGAAATGTGACCTCAAGATAGCTTGGAGCTCAAGAATACTTTTGAGTGCAACCTGAAATAGATTAAAATTGGAAAATTTAGTAATTGGAAAATATTTTTTTATGTGAGTGAATATTCAATGAAATCTAGATAACATTATATTTTAGAACTAAGAAAATATATGAGAGGATTAATGGTCCCAAATTCTATTTAAGTTTGATAAGGTTGATATAGTATATTTCTGGGAAAGAAGTTCCCTAAACCAATAGGTTGTTACCTATTCTTCACTTTATAGTTTTAGAGAGTTTCCTGCTACACTTAGAGATTAAGTGACTTTCCCAGGGTCACATTGTCAGTATATATTAGAGGCAGAACTTGAATCTTTGTTTTCCATATTCTGAGACACCTATATAGTATTAAGCTTATTACCTTAGTAACCATTATTGTATAAGAGAAAACTCCTCTGAAATATTATTCTAATAGTTGATCATAGTATTGGATGCTCTGAAAGACTATGCTAAAATTGGACAAGTTATATAGTTCCTACCAAAGTGGCAAATGCTTAAGAAGAACTTGGAATAGTCAAAATATGACTATTTTCCAAGTTTGGACAATTGATAACCACCAGAAAAACTGAGATGGAGATTTAAACTGGGCCTTCACTAGTATAAAGAATTACTGAATGTGGAAACTCCTTCTTCAAATCTTTGCAATTTATAATCTCAAAATATTGCCTAGAAAGCACTAAGGTTCCTTAACCTGCCTACAGCTACACAGCTAGTAGGTGTCAGAGGCAAGGTATTAATTCTATTCTTCCTGCCTGAATGATTTTTTGGCAAAATAAAGTACCAGATACTGATGTCCTTTCTCAAGTTGAACTAGCAGGCATTTTAACTCTATTGTAGAGAGCGCAACTTTGATGGGCTGACCATATTGTTCTAATGCAAGTGTAGATTTGTCCAAATATATTTTATGGAGAACTCAAACAAGATAAGTTCCCACATGGAGATCAGAAAGGAGGTTAGAAATTTTCAAGGTCTCTCTGAAGAACTTTGGAATCAACTGTGAGACATGGAAGATACTGGCATAGAACCCGCTGTTTCCCAAACATGGTGTGCCCACATTAAAAAGTGGACTGTGCTCTCTAAGCAAAACAGAATTGTAGTAACTCAAAAGAAATGAGATGCATAAATTTGGAGACATCTCCACTCCAAATGTTCATATGAACAATTTGTGCCTAACATGGTAGAAGACTACCAAGATCATATTAATTTTATCATCCAACAATTAAATATGCTTACTTGACCCCAACATAGTGATATCATTTTAGTCCTCTTCAAGCATGGAGGACAAAAAAAGAACCAGCATCTCAGAAACAAAGTTGAAAGCATAAAAAGTATTGGCCTATATTACTGAATGGAATAACCATATTGGTGATCACAGATCTTTAAAGCAAATACAGAGGAGAAAGTCTACAAGTTGTCAGACAGTATATTAAACAGGAAAAGAAATAAGAGAATATGGCCACACAGCTAGGTACAACTGTATGGTATTCTCTTCTTTTGTATAATATATGATGGTTCTTTGGGAGCAGGTTTTTTGGGGAGGTTTCTGGAGGCAACCTTTGTTTCAGTTCCAAGTAATAATCACCTCAAATGCAGTCAGGAGTTAAAATCCAATCTTTTATTGTCTCTTTCAAAATAGTCTTGTTAGCTTTCTTTGGTTCCAAGAGCTCTCGTTGCTAGTCTTTTGCCTCTGCCCGCTTCTGCCTCTAGCTCAACTCCAACTCCTGGGTTCAAACTCCATGACCCTCACTGAGACTGAGAGCTTCTTATATATGATCTCTTAAAGGTGTGAACCCAAAGGTTGACTCCTCCTCTGAGAGAGTGGGATTGTGGGAGGTGTAAACTTGTGTAAACTCCTGGCTTGTGAGCCAATGTGTAAACTCTCTTAAATGTGTGAGCTCTAATGTGTGACCTCTAATGTGTGAATTCTCCCAAAGGTGTGAATTCCAAAGGTGTAAACCCAAGCACATAAGCACTGTTTCTATCAATTCCATTGAGTTAACACTAGGATTCTAACACAACCGAATGCTACATATAAAATAAACTCAAAGTTAGTCAATCTTCCCTTCATGTAGCTGTGTCCAATGTCAATTTTGTTTATTGAATTTTCTGACTGCCTAAAAGTTCAACTCTTGCCTACATATCACTTATAGTTTGACCACACTACAAACACCTCTTCCCAAACATTATTTTCATCTTACTTCAGTTTGTTTTCCTTAGCACAAGGGAAAACTGAAACTACAGTATTGCATATTTTAAGTATGAAAAATTTACCTTAATATCTATCAAGAAATTTTGAAAGCTTGATCCCTTTAAGTATTAATGTGATAGGGACACAAGCAGGTCCACCAGCCTCCTCATTTCTAGATGCTTACATCCATTTTTTTACTATATTTTCCCCCCTAACAAGTTCTCAGCTCCTATCATATCCTGTACTATGGTGAATCTAGTTCTTACAAAGAGTTGGAGAAAAAGGTTTGTTTTATTTTTGGAATTGCTAAGGCTAAATAAGGCAAAAAAAAAATTAGTTTCAATAATAGTTACCTAATCTAACTGCAAGAAGTCCTCAAGCCAAAGTCATCTTATACCATCACATATACCTGTGTGAGATTATCTTTGTAAATTAATCTTTAAATAGGAGATATTTTTCATGTAGAACTGTGTAGATATTAAATTGTTTTCTGCTAAAAATCACCATAGGATAAAATTACACACAGTTTACCAGAGCTTCGCTCATGGGAGGTTTCTGATAATTCTTTTAGAATCAGAAATGTATTAAATTGCTTTTTCTTGCCTCCTGATGTGATGCTTGATGAATAATCTGTGCTATTAGTTTTTTTTTTTTTTTTTAAGCCATGCCTAGAATAGAGAAGTGAAAGAGATGAAAGCAAACTTAAGACTTCTCCCCTTCAAAAAAAATAAAACATAAGATAAGAACAGAAGTTCCTCCAGTGTTTCCAGAAATTCTGTCTCAAATGAAGCACCTTGCTTCCTGGTCAGCTTCTACACTTCTCAGAACAAAAACTATTGTCTTTTATAAGGCTTGTTTTAGATATAATGGTTGCTTCAGTGAGAGAGAAATCTCATTTGATTAAGAGATTAGAATATATACTTAATCTGAGTAGGGGAAAAACAGGACTCTTTTGCAAAACTTGCTTTGGAGACTATGCAGTGTGCAGTATAGTTTGGGGATCTGTGAAGTTTTAAAACTGAGGCAAAAGACCTCTTCTGAAATGAAAATTTTAGTGCTCCATTGAAGAAGAATACAATGCTGATGAAATTGTTTGCTCTGCCTCCCATATGCAGTGTTCTGTAACTTTCATTTGATCATCTGCCCTGTTATTACACCCCCTCCCTTTTTGCTTTGGTAACATTTTTAATATTTCATCTCAGATTGGAGTAATTTCTAGACTTATTTAAATATGATATTATTTTTCCCCTACAGGGAAAAAAAAACATAATAAATGTTATAAGACAGTCTTCTCTTTTCAGTCACTAGATTTTGAAAAGTTATTATTCATCCTTGATTCTTATTCTCTTTGCAAAGACATATGTTGTGATTTGATACCTTTAGGGCTTCTGTGCAGTGGAATGCTTCCTTCTACTCAGGAAAATTTCCAGTTCACAAGGAATTAATTAATCTGGAGGTTTGCATATGCAACTGATTTTTTTTTTTTTTTTTTTTTGGTTTGGCACACTTGAAAAGACATACATTAAATTAAAAACATTAAATGCCATAACTTTCATTAAACTCTAGATTTTATAGAAAACTGATATTCTTAACATTTTTTTAATATTCTGTGGCTAAAAGAAGCTAATATTTGCTCATTTTTCTTGTCATTTTTTAGAAATGTATAAAACAAGAAGATATCAAATATTTTCTATTAAAGATAGTAGGGCTCACTTCAAGCTGAAACAATCAATGAAGTTTGTATAAAATTGTCACCTGAACCAACTTTTAAAAGAAAGGAAGGAATTTGATAGAGAGATAGTCAAGAAAGGATTAAATGCTTAGTATGGGTATCAGGGGAAAGGATAGCACACCAATTCAAATAGATAAGAGAGGTTAGTACCAGAACATTGTGCAATGAGAATTCAATCTTAATAGGGATTAAAACCTTAACCAAAATGTGTTATATATATTTTGACCTTGAGGGGAAAAATGCTTGTAATAAAATCAGCAGTACAGTTATTTTTTCTTGACTTTGCAACATAATGTTTCTCATTATCACCAACTACATTACAAGAACATCTCAGTAGTGATTTTGAGTTTTTATATTTGACAGTTTTTTATATTGTGTTTATAGTTTAGATTCATGATCTCTGCAAAATTGTGGTTATATATCATGAGCTATTAGAAGCCATAGTTTTTCCCCTAATTTTCCTAAGATGATCTTTAAAAAGTGACTCTAAATGTTCTATATCATTTGCGGATTTCCCCCTACCTTTATAAGAGTAATAACAAATATGTTTCCAAAGGGAAAATTATTGCCTATAACCAGTGTTAATGTTACTCTAAAAACTGCATTATTGAATATTTAATATGAAGCTTGAGTCTTTGGATATTAACTTAAATTGTATTCCTTTTTGCCTTATGTCTACTATAACTAAATTCAAAAGTATTGAAACATTATGACCAAGAACACAGATTTATATGGCTCCAGTCAATTGTATTCATATTTTAATGCACACTTAGATGCTTGATAGGTTAAAAATATATCAAATGAGTTGATATATATCAAAGAAAAAGAACGAAAACATGCAAATGTTAAAATAAAAATAGTGCTTCACTAGGTGAAACTTACATTTCTGCTTCATTCTTTCCCTACTTGTTAAGTGCAAAGGACTGGTTTAGATTCAATAGGGTTTACAAAAATCAAGAAGAAAATGCTAACTCACAAGGATAGTACAATTTAATTAGAAAGGATATTACAATTTGATAACACAAATGATAAGCTAGATCTCCAAATTAATACCATATAGAAACTTGTGGTAGCTGCAGTGAAGAAAGTACAAAACAAATTGCAATGAAAGTAGAGGAATGGGAAAACATTTCTCATAGGAGAAGTTGCATAGAGTTTGGTAAGGATGATGAAAATTGCACTGAAACTTAAAGAATTAAGCAGGATTTAAAAGATGGATGAAGAAAAGGAAAGAGAATGTGAAACCCAATGTGTAAATGCCTCAAAGCAGAAAATTGCAATATAAATATATATATATGTCTAAGGAATTTTGATTAGTATTGTTTGACTGGTATACGGTATGTATGAGGAAATTTTGAGAAAAGAGAGGGATAGGGGATAGAGAAGAAGGAAAGGGAAAATAGAAATTTAATAAGAATAATAACTGGAGTTAGAAGAGAAATTTGTAAAACAGAAAAGGGATAGATTAGAGAGGAAAAAAAACAACCATAAGAGTGGAATGTTACTTAGTGTCTTGTCTCTGGAACAGACACCATTGAGAATAGATAATGGTCAGCAATGCAATTTAATGCAGAGAAGACAAAGAAACTAGTTTATAGTTAAAGAATATTGTATTTTTCCAACAGGAAGTTATTACTGAGCTTTAAGAGGATATCTTCAGTAGAACAACAGCACAGAAAGCATTTGAATTTGAGTGGGTATTAGATAAAAAAAAAATAAACATATACTCATTTTATATATAGTTAATAAAAGAATGGAGAAAAGTGGGAGCCTGGGATGGTAATTCAAGCCTGAATTAGACCAAAAGGATTTTTTTTTTTAATTTTTATTAAAGAATAGAAGAAATGTGCCCTTGTTTCTGGCAGAGGTAAAGCAGTCAAAAGAGTTGGAGAGATTAAAGTACAATAAAGGGAGAAAATGATTATCCTAGCAGAGTCCAAAATAATGAGATTAAGTAGGGTCACTAAGATAAGAAGGAAAATGAAAAAACTGTTTATAATGGCAGCTAGCAATTACTTAAAGTACATTTCAAATATAATCTCAGGTGTAATCATTCACATTTTATATTTGAAAAAATTGAAGTTAAATAACTTGTCTAGGATCAAATAGCTAAGAAGTGTCTGAGAGGGACTTTGAATTCAGATCTTCTTGACTCTAGGTTTAGCACTCTATTCATTTCACCATCTAGTAGCCTGTGTTTGAGATATTAAAAAAAAAAAAAAAAAGGAGAACATATCATCAGCTGACTTTAATTTTTCCAATCAATAGAAGATTAAAACATTATCCAGTGAGATGACCTTGATCTTTCAAAGAAACTAAAAGTGATAGTAACTTCAAAAAACTGATGAAAGGTATAAAGCAAATAATAAGAAAACAGTGAGAAGAATAATAGTATTGTCAAATAAATAGTATTGTTAAATAGCACAAAAGGTCCAATTAAAGTGAAACAATGTGATTAGGTAGAGCAAACAATTATTTTACTGATTATTTTTTTCCCTCTAGCAATTTCTTTTATTGGAGGAATGACAGTTAAAATGATGATAGTTGGACATCAAGTGAGTTATTTGCATTCTGGGATGGAAAATTCAATTATGGTAGAAAATCTACTCTAGAGAATCCAGAGAGATAGCAAGACCACAATTTGAATGGTTTGTTCTAGAATCCAGGATAGGTAAGAAGATAAATGGAAGTAGAAAAAGAATAACTGTCCTGAATATGGAACATATCCACAGAAAATGGTTATAAGAGTACAAATCAACTTTTCAGATCATGGGAATGTAACACTTTTAAGAAGGTCCAAAGAGAAAATGTTCATTGTTATCTAACATACTGGAAATGAAGTCAAATAATTGTAAGGAGTATATTGCATGTATCATCAATGCAGATAAGAAAATTATATCAAATAAAATCATATATTTTTATTAAATAGTTTTATATACAAGGCACTGGGATAATATGAGTATATAATGAAATTTAAAATACCATCCCTTTTATCAAAAAGTTCCCCAGCAATCTAGTTGGAGAGACAGGAACTAATCTCTGAAAAAGTTATTATTTTCAAGAGTAGTCTTTAATCATTATAGGCATCTTAAGTCACAATCATAGAAAATCTGTTCCTTATATTAATAGATGATTAATGAATTGCTGTGAAATTTCCTTTTGGAAATCAACACTTTATGATAAACATCTACAAATTTATCTAGGTTGGACAGTCACCTGATTCCTCTTAAGAGTATTTTTAGCTGGATAAAATCTATAGGAGCCTGTGTTTCATTGACAGAGTCCAAGGTCATCTGCATAGCAGGAACAGAGTAGGATTTCATTAGATAAATAACAATAATGTTTTAAATGAAAATGATAAGGCCGCAATAGAAAAGACACTAAAATATATTGCATAATTAAAGATCAAATTATTGGGGTAAGTAATATGATAGTAAATATAAATCATATAGGCAATAATTGTTGTAGGAACCCAGAACAAGAAGGGATTGATCATTACAATAAGCAGAAACGATTTGGTGGGAAAGATAGGTTTTAAAGTGGATTTTGAGGGATGGATGGAATTTTAATTGTCACAATAAGATGTAGGCCATCAAACAAAGTGCAACAAAAATGTAAAAACTAAAAAGCACAAAGCTCATTTGGTAAATGGAGAGTAAATCACTTCACCTGGAAAAGAGGAAAAAACAGACACAGATAATTATTAAAAGATGTTTAAAGCAATTTATCTTAGCTCCAGATAAGAGAGAAAGACAGAGACAGAAGAGACATAAACACAGAGAGACAGGGAGAGGGACAAGGAGAAGGAAAGTCAAGAAGACTCATCTTCCTGAGTTCAAATCTGGCTTCAGACACTTGGGAGCTGTTTGACCCTGGGCAAGTCACTTGACATTTTTGTTTCTGTTTCTTCATCTGCAAAATGAGTTGGAGAACAAATAGCCAAACCCTACAAGTATGTTTGCCAAGAAAACCTCATATGTGGTCGTAAAGAGTCAGCCATGACTAAAAATGACTCAACAACAACAAAATATCTATAGCATCAATAGCTATATTTCATAATATATAGATTTCTGTCTGTCTTTATATATAGGATTATTACATATATAATATATGTATAAATGCACATAAGTACCACTATATATTTACAGATAGAGAAATAGAGTAAGACTCTAGACTAACACCCAGAGTAGGACTGATTTGGGGATAGATGCCCCTTTTCAAATATTATGAACCTGAGTCCAATTTGATATGTCCCTTTAGGTTATTAGAACCCCACTCTAACTAGCCAATTAACATTGATCAGATTTCAAAGAGTTATTTAGTGAGTAATTATAACAAAATAGAAGGGCATTTGTTTCATTCAAACACCTGGAGGTACATTCTTTTCTGTACTACCTCTGTCAGAAAGCCTCTGTGCCTCACAGTTAGTGGACAAGAATTAATTATGAAATGTTTCCATATGCTGTAAAGTCCATGTGGGAATCCCATAAACTGTGCATGCTGCACATGCATACATGGGCTGGGTTTTTGATCCCACCAATATTATTTACATAGAATAGGATGATAAAAAACCGTGTCTGCCCTCTAGAAGTTATCATCTAGTTAAGAAAAGAAAAATTGATATGAATAGTATTATATAAATGTCTTTTAAAAATCTTTTATTATCTACTACTATTGTGCTATGTATTATACATTCTTAAGTTCAAAATTTTATTAAATAATTAATAAGTGGTATAAAGTTTTAGAGAGTTCTGGTCAAGTACGAAGACTAGTGGAATAAATCTAACTGGAACTAGCCTCTGAAGAGCAAAAAGATTATTTGGGTTCAAATAATGGAAATGCCATTATAAGCTATGTATCATTGAATTAATCATTAAGTTTTTCTGAACTTCAGTTTCCTCATCTGCTCAATGAGGATATTTCTCTAAAGTCTTTTTCTTAATCCAAGATTCTATGATCCTCTCATTTTTTCTATGGAAAAGATTAACAATTTTAGGAACAAGGGAGAAGGATGCCATTCCATGTGTCTGTCATTAATACAGGAGTAAAATCATTGACCACTGTGATTTTATGACTAAGCCTCTTACCATTCAACACCTGTGTACTGTTTCAGTATAGAAAAACAAAATTCCTAGAGACAGCTGGTGTCCCTGAGGGATGTTGATGCAGGGCAATAGTCCCATGTAACTGAATGGCACAGACTGGTGCTAGGTGTAAAAAAAAAAAAAATCTTTTAAAATACAAAAAACTAAGCCATCAATGTTATTTTGAGTATATACAACAGCTTTCTTCAGTGTTGATGATTATAGCAAAACCTTGAACTTCAGAGATTTACAAAGAATATTTATGCAGCTCTCAGAAGAATACTGATTTCACAATAGCTGATGATTTACTTTTTCATTTCTGTTGTTCCAAGTTGTATGTCCTTCCCCTAGGCTATGGTAGCAGCTGTTAAAGTAGATTAAGTGTGTTGATTCCTGTGAATGTTGGATCATGGGGTATCTTATTGAAACTCGGCAGGTGTGTATATAATTTAAGGGGCAATGAGGAATGGGAGCCCTAATTTAAGTTAATTGAGCTATCATTTGGGCAGCAGTCTGGTATCAAAATTACTATAGGCAAGACAGTGTCTTAACTCATATATGATATGCAATGTTCTAGGGTACTAAGTATATCTCCTAATAAATAGGTAGTAGTAGATTTCCTCCACAACTCAATGAGCATTTATCAAGCATTATGTGCTGGGCATTGTACTAAGTCCCTAGGACATAAAGAAAGGTAAAATAAAATATAAAGAAACAAAAATCCCTGCTCAATAGGAGCTTGCATTCTCATTGATTTTTTTGAGTAATTGGTTGATTAGTTGCTGTTCTTCATTTTCAAAGAGGACTAAAAGGACATCACTAGCTAGGTTGGAGTCAAGGTATAATATATCTGAACATATAGCTGAACAGCCTAATATGGGTTTGGAAGGCACTCCCACAGGTAAGACACAAGTAATCCATATTAACATTTGGGTGGAGATATCAAAATCTGTGCATCTCATGATTCTTTTGAGCTACTACCATTCTCTTTTGGTCACAGGATACAGAGCCCATATGGGATCTCATCACTGAATGTGGAGGTAATACAGTTTGTGTGTGTTTGTATACCTATTTTATATACCTACATACCCTGTGTCACATAAAAATTTCTCAGGTGAAAAAAAAGGTAATGAGTAGAAAAAGCTTAAGAAGCCTTGGAATACATTACCTTCTTTGATGTAGTATGTTCCATGCTGCATGGTACTGTGACAGTGTCTCCCATGTTTCACAATTAATCACAAAGTTATTCAAGGAGATCTGACATTTGTATTGCTTGCATTCTGCTTAAAATAGTCTTTTAGGCAAGCATGCTTTTGGCATCAAAATAAGGTAGCCAGTCCATTGGAATTGCTCTCTTTCTAGTACAATTTTAATCTTGGCAGTTCCACTTGAGGAAAGATCTCAATGTGTACGAGGTGATCTTCAGGATCTTCCTAATACACGTCAAATGGAAAAGATGCAATTTCTGGCATGGCACTGGAGCAATACAACAATGAAGTCAGCACAACCGTTCTGTAGACAATCACTTTGATAGGCATTCTAATTCCTCTTCTCTCCCATACTTTCCTTTAGGGTCTCTCAAACACAGAGTTAGATCTGATAATGTATGTGTTACCCTCATCAACTATCCCTGAAAAATATACTTCCAAGGAAAGTGAATTTATTTATTCACAAAAATCTAAATTTCTTTATTTACTGAAAACTATAGTACCATGTATGAATGATGTGATGCTGACTGGTGACAAACCTTTGTTTTATTGGTATTAATGTTTAGGCAAAAATTAGGATAAGCAGAAGAGAACTTAATCCTCATTTTGTTTCATCACAATCTTAGAGGCTGCTTTGAGTGCTCAATCATCTAGGAGCAAAAAGTCATACATCAATTTTCCCTCCACTTTAGTTTTGGCTTGTAACTTTTTCAAAATAAATAATAAATTATTGTCACTATTGTAAGTGATCATAATGTCTTTTTTCTCTTCAATTGAAGAGATATATTTCTGTGATATATCTCTTCAATTGATATATCACAGAAAACATTAGGCTAAAAAGCATGGGAGTAAGCACACAGCCTTGATTCACATCATTAATGACTGGGAAAGGATAAGAACATTGTTCATCATACAGAACTCAGGCAAGTATGTTCTCATGTAACTGCTATACAAAACTGATAAATTTCTCAAGGCAACCAAATTTTTCACAAACCTTATATTTGGTAGTATCAAAGCCCTTTGTTAAATAGGTAGGTATAAGGAATATTTTGGTATATGTATGAATATATATGTGAGTACATATGCTTATGCACTTCTATATAATATCATATTAATATGCACATGTCTATATATCTCATCTGCCTACTCTACCAAAAAACTCCAAGATATGGGATCTCTCTTTACAAAAATATCTTTTATTCCCCAATTCCTAGTACACAGTTGTAATAAAACTAACATTTAGAGTTCATATTATATGCATACTTACATGTTTCAAGGATTAAAAACAAGGGTCACATGGGTTAATGCATATCAAAGCACAGAAAAATACAAAAATATATGGTAATCAAAAACTACTCCTCAGTGTAGGAACTGAGCATTAAGATATTTTGACAATAAGCATTATTAAAAGTATTTTATGTTCTAGTAATTGTGCTAAGTACTGGATGTACAAGGAAAGGCAAAAAGACAGTCTCTCAAGGAATTCACAGTCTAATGTGGGAATGGCATGTAAACGATTATGTATAAAAATAGATCCATTTTGAAATAGTCAAGAGAGAAAAAACATTAGAATTAATGGGAATTGGAGAAAGTTTCTCACTATAGGAATCTGAATGCCAAAAAGAAGACTTTGTATTACATTTGATCCTAGAGGCCATAGGGAACTATCAGAATTTATTGGGAGGTGTGAGGCACTATGATACTGTCAGCTCTACATTTTAGGAAGATAACTTTGATAGCTCAGTGGAGGATCAATTTGAATAGGAAGAAACATATAAAAGAAAATGTTTTGTTTCTTCTTGTATAATAAAAAAAAGAAATGCAAAAATATCTCAAAAAAAAAAAAAAAAACTCCCCACAAAAAAACAACCTCTTAGCACTTACATATTCTAATGAAATTAGTGCTACACCAAAAGCTAATTTTGGCTTTTGTCTTTCAATGCCAATCGGAATTCACTGACACCTATAGGATTTAAAATTAAGAAGTCATTTTATTGCCACAATTGATGAGAATACAGTACGATCCATGTATGTCCTAGTTTTATTTTATTTTTAATAGAAAAAATTTATTTAGACTCTGAATGTTAATATAGTTGATCAACTGTCACACATCTCTAAGTGCCTACCAGTTACATGACAATAGGTAGTAGAGAAAAATGCACACAAGTACAATATGTAAGTATAAAAATGCATGTATGCCAAATGTAGTTTTTATTTATAAAAAATATATTTATCTATATACACATATATGTACATATGTATACATGTGTGTGACTATGTATATACATATACACAAACATATACATGTGTGTATATACATATAGTGTGTGTGTTGTTGGAATACATGGAGAGCTATTGGAATACACAGGAGCCACCTGATAGTGGTTACTGGAGATCCAACCCAGAATGGATCTCCTTGTGAGAGGATGATACAAGGAGACTGAGAGGCAGTTGCTGTTCTCTGACTTCTCTGACTGAGAGGCCGTTGCATTGTCTGACCTCTCTCTTCTTCCCTCTGTCTCCAGTTTCTCATTCCCAGTCCGCAACACCTGTGTCAGTAGAGGCTGCCCTCAAACGCCTTCTTCAGATGTTCAGATGTTATGATTCACAGCTGTGGAGGCTCTCGGAAATTTGACCCATTCCTTAACAATTCCCCCCCCCTTCTTTTTTTTTTTTGCTGTTATTCTCCTCGTGCCCCCCCTCTCCCCTCTCCTCGCTTCCCTCCCCCCTCCCGTGCTCCCCCCCACACATACACACACAGTATGGTACACACACAGTATGGTCCACACACTGAGGAATGCAAGCAGCACTATCACTTCTGGATGGTTGTAGCAGGTGTTGATCTTGTGAAATATCATGGAGGCAAACTTTCAAATGGAGAAGAGGACTGTAGTCAGAACAGGCATTTAAGTCTATCATTAGTCTCCTGCTCAGCCCTTTGATGTGTTGGCCCATTTAATTACCCTGACTAAAAAAAGTCTTACTGGGGCTCTTCTTCCTTAACTCTGGAAGGAGCCTTCTCACAAACAGCTCTGGTTCTTCTTGTAATTCTTATCCCACATTCAGGCACCATATGTTGGAATACACGGGAGAGCTGATGGAATACATGGGAGCCACCTGACAGTGGCTGCTGGAGATCCAACCCAAAATGGATCACCTCTTGTGAGAGGATGATACAAGGAGACTGAGAGGCAGTTGCTGTTCTCTGATCTGTCTCCTCTTCCCTCTGCCTTCAATTTGTCTCATTCCCAGTCCACAACACCCATGCCAGTAAAGGCTGCCCTGAAACTCCTTCAGATGTTATAATTCACAGCTGTGGAGGCTCTCAGAGAATTGACCTGTCCCTTAACAGTGTTTATATATGTGTGTGTGTCTTGTGTTTTATAAATACATATACTGCTTGTATTTAAGGGCAGTTTACTTCATGATGCCTAAATTTCATAACATAATTTTCTGAGATATTATCTATTTTACATAGATAATGTTGCTTCACTTTGTTTTTAATTCCAACAGTGCCCTGACCAAAAAAAAAAATTGTCTTGAAAATTCCTTGAACCTCAGGAAGGCATTAAAACAGGAAATAAGGAAGTGTGATAGGCATAGACCAAAATTTTGGTAAAAAAAATATATATATTTTGCTAAAAAATATATATTTATATATATATTACCATTCTAATGGACAAAAAACTTTCTTTAAAGAAAACAAACAAAATAATACAAAATCTTACTATACAATTAACAAACCAATGAAAATCAATGATATTTTACCTCCTCACTTCTACCTCTGCACAAATGATGAACAAGTAAAATTGGGGGAGGGGAAACTATCTCTTCATATAAAAATTGCATCACTGTAGTCCATCACAGATGTCCAATCTGAGCAACTTTCTCTATGTACACATTTGCTTTGCTGCTCTATATTGAAGCCTCATTTTTCAAGTCTGCTTTGTCTGATCAGTAATCGACTTTTAGTTTCAAACTTCCCAGGATGCATACCTTGGGACTTCTGTTTAAGCTGCTCCTTTTAGATTAGGCTTCATATAAGTGTTATTATTCTCAGAGTCAGCTCATTCTAGCCAAGTAATCCTGGGCTTAATTCAGCAGATTCTTTAATCTGTCACTTTTGTCTGACTTACAGTTGCAGCTACATGGTAATGAAGGTCCATTCAGGTTATTATTGTGAGATGTTGTCTCACTGCATTACAGAGGGTCTCCAGTTCTGATCCAAATGTAAATTTTGGTTAGCAATTATTTTGTTATTTCTTCTTTAATTTGGGTGCAAAGTAGTATGCCTCTCAATAGTCCCTGTATCTCCTAATTTTATTTTCTGATATGGGAACAAATCATACCTCCATCTATTTTAATTTTTTTTTCAAATCCTATCTTACCCTGACAATCTAATTTCCCTTGAAATTTCCATGAACATCAAAAAATGTATTAAAACAGAACCAGGAAAGTGGGACAAGCACAGACAGCAAACCTAACAATCTTCATATCACATCATTGTGTACTCACAACACTAGCTGAGATTGATGTGGTCAATCCATTTCATTTTTTTTTTTTTATTTAATAGCCTTTTATTTACAGGATATATACATGGGTAACTTTACAGCATTAACAATTGCCAAACCTCTTCTTCCAATTTTTCACCTCCTACCCCCCCACCCCCTCCCCTAAATGGCAGGATGACCAGTAGATGTTAAATATATTAAAATATAACTTAGATACACAATAAGTATACATGACCAAAACATTATTTTGCCGTACAAAAAGAATCAGACTCTGAATTATTGTACAATTAGCTTGTGAAGGAAATCAAAGATGCAGGTGTGCATAAATATAGGGATTGGGAATTCAATTTAATGGTTTTTAGTCATCTCCCAGAGTTCTTTTTCTGGGTATAGCTAGTTCAGTTCATTACTGCTCCATTAGAAATGATTTGGTTGATCTCATTGCTGAGGATGGCCTGATCCATCAGAAATGGTCATCATCTAGTATTGTTGTTGAAGTATATAATGATCTCCTGGTCCTGCTCATTTCACTCAGCATCAGTTCGTGTAAGTCTCTCCAGGCCTGAAATCATCCTGTTGGTCATTTCTTACAGAACAGTAATATTCCATAATTTTCATATACCACAATTTATTCAGCCATTCTCCAACTGATGGACATCCATTCAGTTTCCAGTTTCTAGCCACTACAAAAGGGCTGCAACAAACATTCGTGCACATACAGGTCCCTTTCCCTTCTTTATAATCTCTTTGGGATATAATCCCAGTAGTAACACTGCTGGATCAAAGGGTATGCACAGTTTGATAACTTTTTGAGCATAGTTCCAAACTACTCTCCAAAATGGTTGGAATCGTTCACAACTCCACCAACAATGAATCAATGTCCCAGTTTTCCCACATCCCTCAACAATCATCATTATTTTTCCTGTCATCTTAGCCAATCTGACAGGTGTGTAGTGGTATCTTAGAGTTGTCTTAATTTGCATTTCTCTGATTAATAATGACTTGGAGCATCTTTTCATATGACTAGAAATAGTTTCAATTTCTTCATCTGAGAATTGTCTGTTCATATCCTTTGACCATTTTTCAATTAGAGAATGGCTTGATTTTTATAAATTAGAGTTAATTCTCTATATATTTTGGAATGAGGGCCTTTATCAGAACCTTTGACTGTAAAAATATTTTCCCAGTTTATTGCTTCCTTCTAATCTTGTCTGCATTAGTTTTGTTTTTACAAAAACTTTTCAGTTTGGTATAATCTAAATTTTCTATTTTGTGATCAGTAATGATCTCTAGTTCTGCTTTGGTCATAAAACCTTCCCTTCCACAGGTCTGAGAGGTAAACTATCCTATGTTCCTCTAATTTATTAATAATTTCATTCTTTATGCCTAGGTCATGAACTCATTTTGACCTTATCTTGGTGTACAGCGTTAAGTATGGATCAATGCCTAGTTTCTGCCCTATTGGTTTCCAATTTTCCCAGCAATTTTATCAAACAGTAAGTTCTTATCCCAAAGCTGGGATCTTTGGGTTTGTCAAAGACTAGGTTGCTATATTTGTTGACTGTTTTATCCATTGAACCTAATCTATTCCACTGATCAACTAATCTAGTTCCTTAGCCAATACCAAATAGTTTTGGTAACTGCTGCTCTATAATATAGTTTTAGATCTGGTACAGCTAAGCCACCATCATTTGATTTTTTTCATTAATTCCTTGAAATTCTTGACCTTTGTTTTCCATATGAACTTTGTTGTTATTTTTCTAGGTCATTAAAATAGTTTTTTGGGAGTCTGATTGGTATAGCGTAAATAAATAGATTAGTTTAGGTAATATTGTCATCTTTATTATATTTGCTCGCCCTATCCAAGAGCATTTAATATTTTTCAATTGGTTAGATCAGACTTAATTTGTGTGAAAAGTGGTCTGTAATTTTCCTCATAAAGTTTCTGATTTTCCCTTGCAGATAGATTCCTAAATATTTTATATTATCAGTAGTTACTTTAAATGGAATTTCTCTTTGTAACTCTGACTGTTGGATTTTGTTAGTGATATATAGAATGCTGATGACTTATGTGGGTTTATTTTATAACCAGCAACTTTGCTAAAGTTGTGGATTATTTCTAATAACTTTTTAACAGAATCTCTGGGGTTCTCTAAGTATACCATCATGTCATCGGCAAAGAGTGATAATTTGGCTTCCTCATTGCCTATTCTTATTCCTTTAATCTCTTTCTCAGCTCTTATTGCTATAGCTAGCGTTTCTAATACAATATTAAATAGTAACGGTGATAGTGGGCAACCTTGTTTCACTCCAGATCTTATTGGGAATGGTTGCAGTTTGTCTCCATTACATATGATGCTTACTGATGGTTTTAAATAGATGCTGCTGATTATTTTAAGGAAAAGTCCATTTATTCCTATACTCTCAAGTGTTTTTAATAGGAATGGATGTTGGATTTTATCAAATGCTTTTTCTGCATCTATTGAGATGATCATATGGTTTTGTTAATTTGGTTATTAACATGGCCAATTATATTGATAGTTTTCCTAATATTGAAACAGCCCTGCATTCCTGGTATAAATCCTACTTGATCATAGTGTATTATCTTGGAGATGATTTTCTGTAGTCTTTTTGCTAATATCTTATTTAAGATTTTAGCATCAATATTCATTAGGGAGATTGGTCTATAATTTTCTTTCTCTGTTTTCAGCCTACCTGGTTTAGAGTATCAGTACCATGTCTGTGTCATAGAAGGAATTTGGTAGGACTCCTTCATTCCCTATTTTATCAAATAATTTATATAGCATTGGGGCCAATTGTTCTTTAAATGTTTGGTAAAATTCACATGTAAATCTATCTGGTCCTGGGGATTTTTTCTTAGGGAGTTGTTTAATTGCCTGTTCTGTTTCTTTTTCTGAAATGGGACTATTCAAGCAATTTACTTCTTCCTCTGTTAGTCTGGAAGTCTGTATTTTTGAGGTAGTCATCCATTTCACTTAGGTTATCCAATTTATTGGCATAAAGTTGAGACAAAATAACTCCTTATTATTTTCTCAATTTCCTCTTCATTGGTGGAAAGTTCTCCCTTTTCATTTTTAAGACTACTAATTTCATTTCCTCCCTCCTTTTTCTAATCAGATTTACCAAAGGCTTATCTATTTTATTGGCTTTTCATAGAACCAACTCTTAGTTTTATTAATTAGTTCAATAGTTTTTTACTTTCAATATTTTAATTTCTCCTTTTAATTTTAGAATTTTCAATTTAGTATTTGATTGGGGGTTTTAATTTGGTCTTTTTTAGTTTTTTAGTTGCAAGCCCAATTCATTAATCTTTTCTTTCTCTGTTTTATTCAAGTATGCCTCTAAGGATATAAAATTCCTCTTATTACCGCTTTGGCTGCATCCCACAAATTTTGGTATGATGTCTCATCATTGTCATTATCTTAGTGAATTATTAATTGTATCTATAATTTGCTCTTCACCCAATCATTCTTTAAGATGAGATTGTTTAGTTTCCAATTACTTTTGGTCTATTTCCCCTAACTTTTTGTTGAATGTAGTTTTTATTGCATCATGATCTGAAAAGCATTTACTATTTCTGCATTCTTGCATTTAATTTTGAGAGTCTTTATGTCCTAATATACGGTCAATTTTTGAATAGGTTCCATGAACTGCTGAGAAGAAAGTATATTCCCTTCTATCTCCATTCAATTTTCTCCAAAGATCCAACATACCTAATTTTCTAATATTCTATTTACTTCTTTAATTTCTTTCTTATTTGTTTTGTGGTTTGATTTGTCTAATTCTGAGGAGGGCAAGGTTGAGATCTCCTACTATTACAGTTTTGTTGTCTATTTCTTCTTGCAACTCTCTTAACTTCTCCTTTAGGAAGTTGGATGCCATACCACTTGGTGCATATATGTTTAATATTGATATTGCTTCGTTGTTTATGTACTCCCTTTAGCAGGATGTAGTTACCTTCCTTATCTCTTTTAATTAGATCAATTTTACTTTTGCTTGATCTGAGATAAGGATGGCTACCCCTGCTTTTGACTTCACCTGAAGCATAATAGATTTTGCTCCAGCCTTTTACTTTTTACTCTATATGCATCCCCTGCTTCTAAATGTGTTTCTTGTAAACAACATGTTGTAGGGTTCTGACTTTGATCCAGTCTGCTATCTGCCTCCTCTTTATGGGGAGTTCATCCCATTACATTTACGGTTAGAATTACTAAATCTGTATTTCCTGCCATCCTAATAACCCCCAGATTGTGCTTTACTTTTCTTGCCTCCCCAACCCTCTTTCCCCTTCAAACTTATGTACCCCTCTTGTATCACGATACTTATCCTCTTTATAATCCCTCCTCCCCCTTTGAGTCTTTCCCCTTCCTTCCCTTATTACTCTTTTCTTTTCCTTTTCCTCTCCCCGTTTTAATGAGGCAAGAGAGATTTTCTCTAAAACAAATGTCAATTATTTTTCTTTGAGCCAACTCTGATGAGTAAGATTCACACAATGTTCCTCCCCTCTCTAAATTCCCTCAGATATGATAAGTTTCCTTAGCCTCTTTGTGGGATGTGGTTTCCCTCTTTTATCCCTCCTTCCCACCTTATTCTGCCATCATCCCTTTTCCATATCTACTTCCCTTTTTATGTTATATCAGTACAATCAAATTATACATGTATTCTTTTGTATATCCACAACGAAATACAATTCTCAAAGGTTATTTTTACCTTTTCTGCATCTCTTGGTTCTATTCTTGGAGATCAAATTTTTGTTTAGTTCTGGTTTTCTTCAGAAACAAATGGAATTCATTTGTTTCATTAAATGTCCATCTTCTTCCCTGGAAGAAAATGCTCAGCTTAGCTGGGTAGTTTATTCTTGGCTGCATCTCAAGTTCTTGTGCCTTTCGGAATATCATATTCCAGGCCCTTCTTTCCTTTAATGTTGAGGCAGCCAGATCTTGGGTGATCCTTATTGTGGCACCTCAGGTATTTAAATGGTTTTTGGCTGCTTGTAAAATTTTTCCTTAATCTGATAGTTCTGAAATTTTGCCACAATATTCCTTGGGGTTTTATTTTAGGGTTTCTTTCAGAAGGTGTTCGATGAATTCTTTCAATGCCTATTTTACCTTCTGATTCTATTACATCTGGGCAGTTCTCTTTGATGATTTCTTGTAAAATAGTATCTAGGCTCTTTTTTTCATCATAGTTTTCAGAGTCCAATAATCCTCAGATTATCTCTCCTAGATCTATTTTCCAAGTCTGTCGTTTTGCAAGTAGATAATTCCTGGTTTTTCAGTTTGTCATTTTTTGTTTTGCTTGACTGATTCTTGCTGTCTCAATGAATCATTAGTTTCAATTGTTCAGTTCTAATTTTTAAAGAATTATTTTCTTCAATAGCTTTTTACTTCTTTCTGTATATGTCCAATTGAGTTTTGAATGTATTGTTTTGGTCTGTGGAATTTTTCCATTTCACTAATTTTTTTTTTAGTGAATTATTTTCTTTCAATTCACAGATCCTACTTTCTTGCAAGTTCTTTATTTTTCCAATTCACCAATTTTGTTTCCCTGCACTTCCTGAGAATTTTTTTACTTTTCCAATTCGTATTTCAGGAAGTTGTTGCTCTCTTGTAAGGCTTCTCTTTCCTTTCCCCATTTATCTTCTAACTCTCTTTTGAGACTTTTAATGGTCTCTTCTATGAGAGCATCATGTAAAGGAGGACAGTCTGATGCATTTTTGCTGTTTGAGGTCTCTTCAGGTTTGCTGACCTGCTCTTTTTCTGCATAGAAGCTGTAGATTGTTCTTTTCATCTTTTTATTCATGTTTTAAAGCCTTTAGGGTAGGTCTCCTAGGCAAGGGGGTTACCAGCTTCCTCTGCAGAATAGGAGAGATGTAAACTGATTTCCGCCTCCGAGGTATGGGAGTGCTCTGTGTGAGAGTTTTCCCTTCCCCCAACAGGAGGTGGATTCAGCACTGGCCCAGCTATCAAACTGCTTAGTAGGGCTGAGTGGATTATCGATTGCCCTAAGGCTAGAGACTAAGTGGTGAAAGTGTCACCGCCCCAGGCCGGAGCCTCTTGTGGGACTGTGAGTATTAGCAGCTGACTGCAGACCGCCACAAACTCTGCCCAGTGTCTCTGCCTGATGCAAATCGGCCCTGGAAAAGCTCTATGGCCCCAAGCCGAGCTCCCCACTGTGCCGATTGGAGGCTAACCCGGGCTGGGTCCTCCTGCCGCGCCGGATCACAACTGCCCCAAGGAAAAGCCCTGTACTGCCGGTTGGGGCTGCGGGCTTGTGCTGAGATCTGTGCCTTCACCCTTGGTTTGAGACTCTCCTCGGAACCTAGTTTCTCTCCCTGTCTGTGCCGATCTCCCCCCTGGTCCCGGAACCAACCTTTTTTGGCGAGACTGCAGATTTTCTTCCGCCGGTGAGTTGTTCTACTTCTTATCTTTACGAATTGTAGCAGTCAAGACTATTTTTGAGGCTCGATATAATATTGATAAAGAGGGTAAGAGAAGAGTTTAGAAAGTCCCGTGTGTCTTCTCCGCCATCTTGGCTCCGCCCCCCCAATCCATTTCATTTTTGCACTCATTCACACCATTAGGTTTACTTGAGTGTCTTACCTTTTTTCATCCTCCTTACTGGATAGAAATCTCTCTTTGAAAAAGAAAAAAGATTAGTAAAATTTTTAAACTCATTGGGAAATTGATCAGATAAGGAAAAAAAAATCAGTCTTCATTTAAAAAATCATATTCCTTTGTTGAAATGTGTAATTGTTTTAAAAACATAGAGGGAAACTGACTTTAAAATGTTATTAAATGGAACATGAGTAAACATATAAGTGGCTAAGGATCACTATACTGAAAACAATTTTGAAAAGAAGAGTAGAAATTGTTTTGCTATAATGTTCTTTAGAAAGGTAGGACCAGAACTTGAAATGATTTTCAATTTATGGTAATGATTATAATACAATCAAGGGAATTATCCTTTAGAAACCAGTCTCCCTGACTCCAGGATTAGTATTCTATCCAATACACTACACTCCCCCATTCTATTTTCACCTAGACATATGTTCTTTAAATAAGAGATCACCTTGGAGGAGGAACATTATCTTAAAGAATAATAGTACTGTCTAACTCCCAAGTTGATATGATCAATTAGATGCAAATAATCATCCCCATGATCTAATCATGGTGTTTTTGTTTGCACCCATTCTTATTTGTCAACACTCCATGCTTGGCTCCCTTATTCTTCCAGCCCTCCCCCATGCCACTTACAACTTAACTCTTATTTCACCACAATTAACAATTTTGCTGGTGCCACTAAAACATAGCCTCTCTAAGCATATCTATCACTCTTTCCCTTAAATCGTTTCATGTCTGTTCTATGCATCTCAGAGGACAGGTTCTGAAGCAGTGATTAGTAATCAAGAGCCCTACCTCCAAATAGTTCTGTTTTGAGTGAAATAAAGTGACTCATGCAGTTTAAATAGAATTAAATAGATTGTATTCTGCATCTCACATCCAATTACATTATCTTTCTTCTTAAATTCATACCTCTTCTAAATGTGTCTATTAATGTTGAATACAAGACCATCAGTCCATTCATCCAGGTTAACAACCTCAGTGCTGTCTTCTATTTCCCATTCTCCCTCAGCCCATGTAGCCAATGAATTGTCAAAACTTGCATTTTCTGTTCTCCCACTTCAATCACCTTTTACTATAGCTACTATCCTATCTGAGGTCTACATCTTCTCTTTGCTAAACTATTAAAATCTCTGCCTAGTATCAGACTTACCTAATCCATTTTCCACTCAAGCATCAAAATGTCTTAAAGTACAATTCCAATCATAATACCACCCTACTCAAAAACCTTCAGGTATCTTCCTGTTGACTCTAAGATAAAACACTATTTGATTTTTGTTAATTTCTTTTTTTAATTTATTTTTGCATTATTAAGGTTTATAATAATGCATATGTAATTTATGCACACATATATATAGTGATATATATATCCTATACATGAGTGTAAATGGACATGAGTGTAAATATGTATAGGTATGTGTGTATGTTTGTGTGATAAAAAATAATTAAAGAATATTGAATTTGGAAAAGAGATTAAACAGAAGATATATCTAAGAAACACAATCCCAAAAATAAGGGGAAGATGGTGAAACTAAACTAGGAATTCAAAAAATTCAACAAAGATTTAAATGAAGTGAATCAGACTCCATTCATAATTATTAGTATGACAAAACTAAATATCAGAAAAGCTAAGTAAAATAGTGACACTTTGTTTTTTGTGTCACTAAGAAGCTTGTTGCTTGGCTGCTTTGGTATCAAATGAAATGGAGTTTATTTATTAAAAAAATGTTTAATTCCAGTAAGTTTCTATGAAAAGAATAAATGATAATGATAATTGTTCAGGAAAAGTACTAGGGGACATTCCACTTACAACAGAGTATTCAAGTGCTCTCAAATAGTTAATAAAACTGTCAAACATAATTCACCAGTAGATGACTTGGACATGGTAAAAATTTTAATAATTGTGATTTATTTTAGAACACATTTTATTTTAATATGAAGGTTAACAAAAGGTAATACAAGAATAGAATTTGAGATATAAAGATATTCCATGAAAGATGTCATTGTTCCCATAGCAACAGCATTTTAACCAGTTGCTATGCCACCATGGTAACAGAGCCTACATTATGAAGTGTTCAAAGAATAGTGTGTACATAGACAAAAGAACAAATAGCAAAGGTTAAAATAATTTCAAATATGTAACTATATCACCTAACAATAAAGGGTCATCCTCCCCTATCCTTATAAGAATAATGGTTGAAGAACTACATTTATAGAGAAAGAACTTCAATGTTCATGATGTTGATTTCTCTGGGTTTTGGTTGAATTATACTTAAAACTACTCAGAAAGGTACGCTCATCAAAATTTTTCTTTCTACCAGAGTGAAAATGTCCACATTTTTCCTTCCTAATGTGGTATTGGGTCACACTTCACTTTGCTATCTTATAGGTTTTCTTTTATCAAAAACAAGTATCTAGCATTTATTCTTGAAATGTAGGCCAAATCCTCACTTTCTCTAAGGGAGTGATTTAGACACCAGGGAAGAATTTAAAGCCTAAAGCATATTTATTGGAGCAGTGTATTTTACACAGTAGAAAACAGAAAAGCTATGGCCTGTGACCAGTTGGCTTAAGTATATAGCTAAATTAATTGAATCTGATGGACTAACACCATATGGCTAATTTCTTGGCTTTTTACTCTGAGGAGTTATCCGAAAAGAGTTCTTTTGAGGCCAATGGGATCTTTTCACACTGAAAAATGTTAAAAACAACCAGGAAAAAAGAAAGAAAAAAAAAAGGAAACCTTTGATCTTTATTTTGTTTTCCCTATTTCTGAAGTTGAATTAAAATATTATCGACTTAATTAAGGTAATATTGATTTATTTCTTGATTGTAGATGATTAATTATTTGCTATTATTAGAATGCACAAATGAGTGAGAAATGATCTTAGTAGGATTTTGTTGTGTTTTTTTTTTCAAAAAAGTAATGCATTTTATTGATGCATTTTTGTGTGTGTTTGTTTTTGTTTTAATTTAATGGCCTTTTCTTAGTCTTTATCCTGGAAATTTCAATCCTTTCTTCTCTCTCTTTTCTGCCCTGGAGCCTAGACAATGCCCTAAATGTGAATAGCTTCATTAAGGACACTATTTTCAGGAAGGTCCCACATATGCCTGGTTTCACTCACTATTACCCTGCTATCTTCTCTAAGGTGCATCTCCTACCTTAAAGCTAACTTTATATTCTTTCTCTCCCCTCTGGTTCTGAATATATAATTAAATCAAGTTTTACATGATTCCAAAATACCATCTCTATGAATTCACCAATCTTTTCTGTAGCTTCTAGACAAAAGTGACTTTCCCTACTTGCTACTCTAGCATATGGAGTCCCTTTACTATTGGAATATAAGCTCCTTGAGTCTTATCACAGTGCTTGGGGCATAGCCAATATTTAATAAAAACTTTTTCATTCATTTATCTTTCTTGAGTGTTCTGCAGCATTTGACATAGTTGTCTCTTTTCTTTCTGAACATTTCCTTCTTTTTTTTTTTTTTTTTTTTTTGTTTATTTTGTTTGTTTTTTGGTAAGAAAGTTACAAGTTAAGTGACTTACCTAGGGTCAGACATCTAGTAAATATTAAGTGTCTGAGACCAAATTTGAACTCAGGTCCTCCTGACTTTAGGGCTGGTGCTTTATCCACTGCACCACCTAGCCATTCCTTCTTTGGAGTTTTATAACCCTGCTTACCCTTAGTTTAGCCATCATCCATATCTCACTCCCTTTGGGTGTACACTGAGGTTTTGTCCTGGGATTTCTTTTCTCTATATAATGTCACTTAGTGATCTCATCAGCTCATATGGGCTTATATTTAATGATCATCTCTTTGTAGATAACTCTGAAATTTATATTTCTTGATCTAGGATTTCTTTTAAGCTCCAATAATGTATCTCTAACTGTTCCCTACATATTTCAAACTAGATCTCATATAAGTATCTCAAACACCACATGTCCAAACCTGAATTTATCATCTTTCACTCCAAAACCAGAAATTTTTTGGACTTTCCTTGCTATGGAAAATGTGAGTATCTTTCCAGTTTTTTGAGTTCCCACTCCTAATGGTACCTTTAAATCTAATATATCACCTCATATTTTCCTTTAGTTGACAAATCTTATGGATTCTACTCTGACATTACTCATACCTTTCCTTTCTCTTTAGTCATAGACTCACGTAGTAGGTCAGAGCCTCCTGGACCACTACAAAATTTTCCTAATTCATTCTCTCGCCTCAACTATCTACATTTTTCAAACTATTCTCCATAAAACTGCTGAAGAGATTTTCCTAAAGAAAAAAATCTAATAATGTCATCCTCTCAATAAGCTCCAATGATTCTTAATTACTTTTTATAAGTACAAACTCCTCCAGAGACCTTATTATGATCTTTTACTTATGATCTTTTTCCTGAATTTCTGCAGTCTATTTATATTGTACTGCTAGTTATTTCTCACTCAATATATTCCATTTCTAATATCTATATATTTGCATTGGTTGCTCCCTACATCTGAAATGTACTCACTCTTCAACTCTTCCTCTTGGAATCATTTGCTCCCTTCAGTATGCAACTCAAGACTCATCTGCTAAAAGAAGTCTTTCTTAAAGCCTTTCCAGTTGTTAATGCCTTCTGCTTAAAATCCCCTTGTATGTGTTTTCTTCACTTTAGCAAACAATTTGCTTCTCATACTAAATTAATCAATTAGTAAATACTTATTGGACATTTACTATATGCCAGGAAAAGCACAGGACTCTGGGGATGTGAGTAAAGTTTACAGAGCTTCAAAGATACTCTTTTCTCTGCCATACAGCTTCCTATTTATTACTTAACTTCTGGCCATGGATTTGGATATTTCTTAAATGTTCACAATTGTCAAAAGATATATTTGTTCTTTATGCATGAAACAATATTTTCTCAATAAAAAAAATTGATATTTCTTCAATGGAATGAATAACTTTTTATATTAAAAGGAAATTATTATTTTATGTTGTCCTGTAATGAACTCACTCGCACCCAGGACACCCCAGAATCAGCCAGAGTCAGGATAAGCAAAAGTCCTCAGTCTTTATTCTCAGTTCCCAGACACAGGATTGAACAGGATGGAAGCAGATTCTCCGCAACCTCCTTCTCACTAGTCTGTTGCCGAGAGTGTGTCCCTGGCTAGCTTTACTCCACCCCCTATTCCCTCCTACAATCCTCTATACACCAATCAGTGAGCCAGTACGGATAGTGGAAAGGACCATTTTCCAAATATATGTCCACAGAGCATTGTCCAATCGTTAGTTAGCTTCAAATTCTCGGCAGTCCTGACCTCAGTGCATTGAATTCAATAGTTTCAGCCCGCTACATCATTGAATTCAATAGTTTCAATCCTCTACATTGTCCCAACAATTTGACAATTTAAACCAAATTAACTTTTGGAAAAAAATATGCATATCTATGTAAATGTGTTCGTATATATATTAAATACATTTATATATATTACATATATATGTCTAATGGTCACTTTCTTTATAGTGGGGAATGGAAAGAAAAATATGCTTACACAATAATTTTATTCTAAAGTGAAAGGAAGAGCAAATTGTTCATAATAGATTTGCACATTCATGTAAAATCATTTTTATTGTACTATGTGCTATGTATTAGTTTTATTCCATAATTTAAAAATAAAGTTTAGTAATAAAAAACAAAAAAAAACTTCTCAGTTTTTTGTCCACATCTAGAATTCTAGGAGCAATCTCACAACTCCACTAACAATGCATCAGTGCCCCCAGTTTTCCCGTATCCCCTCCAACATTAGTCATCTTTTCCTGTCATCTTAGCCAATTTCACAGGTGTGCAGTAGTATCTCATAGTTATCTTAATTTGCATTTCTCTGATCAATAATGATTTGGAACACCTTTTCATATAAGTAGAAATAGTTTCAATTTCATCATTAAAAATTGTCTGTTCATATCTTTTGACCATTTTTCAATTGGAGAATGAAAGCCAACATTTCTAATACAATGTTGAAGAATAATGGTGATAATGGGCATCCTTGTTTCACCCCTGATGTTATGAAAATGTGTCCAACTTCTCTCCATTGCAAATAATATCTGCTGTAGGTTTTAGATAGATATTCCTTATTATTTTAAAGAAAGCTCACTTTACCCCTATCTTCCCCAGTGTTTTTAATAAGAATGGCTACTGTATTTTGTCAAAAGCTTTTTCTTCATCTATTGAGATTATGATATGATTTCTATTATTGTTTTTTTTTTGATATGGTCAATTAGGGTAATAGTTTTGCTGATATTGAACCAGCATTGCACTCCTTGTATAAATCTCAGTTGGTCATAGTATACTTCCCTGCTGATAAATTGCTATGATCTCTTTCCTAATATTTTATTTAAAATTTTTGCAATGATATTCATTAGTGATATTGGTCTATAATTTTTTTCTTGGTTTTGGCCCTTCTTGGTTTAGGTATCAGTACCATATTTATGTCATAAAGGCATTTGACAGTACTCCTTCCTTACCTAAGTTTCCAAATGTTTACATAATATTCAAATTAATTATTATTTAAATGTTTTGTAGAATTCACTTTGGAATTCATCTGGCCCTGGAAATTTTTTCTTAGCGAATTCATTAATCATTTGTTCGAATTCTTTTTCTAAAATGGCACTATTTAAGTATTTTATTTAACCTGGGCAATTTATATTTTTACAAATGTTCATTCATTTCATTTAGATTATCAGACTTGCTACCATAGAGTTGGGCAAAATAACTCCTAATTATTGCTTTAGTTCCTTTTTTCATTGGTGGTAAGTTCACCATTTTTGTTTTGATGCTAGTGATTTGTTTTTTTTTCCCTTTTTCTGATCAAATTAATCAAAGGTTTATGTATTTTGTAAGTTTTTTTCATAAAACCACCATTTATTTTTGCATATTCATTCAACAGTTTTTTAATTTATATTTTATTTTATTAATATCTCTTTGAATTTTAGAATTTCTAATTTGGTATTTAATTGGGGGATTTGATTTTTTTCTAGCTTTTTTTCTTGCATGCCTAATTCGTTGATCTACTTTTTTCTCTATTTTATTCATGTAGCTATTTAGAGATATGGAATTTTCCACTAAGAAGTGCTTTGGCTGCATCCCATAGGATTTGATATATTGTCTCATTGTCATGTTCTTGAATGAAATTATGGGTTGTTTCTGTGGTTTGTTGTTTGACTCGCTCATTCTTTAGAAATACATTATTTAATTTCCAATTGTTTTTTAGTCTATCTTTCTCTGGTCCTTTATTGAATATAATTTTTATGAAATTGTGGTCCATTTACTATGTAACAGTAAATGAAGAATTTATTATTTCTGTCTTTTTACATTTGACTGAAAATTTTTATTCCCTAATATATGGTCAATTTTTGTGTAGTTGTCATGTACTACCAAGAAAAAGGTAGTCCAATAATTCTTAGAAGGTGTCTCCTGGCTCTATTTTCCAGATAAATTGTTTTTCCAATGCAATGTTTTATACTTTCTTTTTTAAATTTTTATTCTTTGGTTTTCTTTGACTGATTCTTAATGTCTCATTGAATCATTTGCTTCCATTTGTTTAATTATAATTTTTACTGAATTATTTTCTTTGGTTAGCTTTTTTACCTCTTACATTTGGCCATTTGAATTTTTAAATGAATTTGTTTGTTCATTGGATTTCTTTTCCATTTAAACAATTCTATTTTTAGAGAGTTATTCTCTGTTTCTATTTTACCAATTCTGTTTTTCAAGGAATTGTTTTCTTTTTCCATTTTGACAAATCTATTTTATAAGGAGTTGTTTATTATTTTTCACCATATTTATTCTTAAGGAGTGATTTTCTTGAGAAAATTTGTTTCTTTTCCCAAATCTCTCATTTTCTTTCCTCATTTTTCTTCTAACTCCCTTTTAAGATCCTTTATGAATTCTTCCAAGAGAGCTTTTTTATTTGGAGAACAGCTCATGTCACCCTTTGAGGCATCATCTGCATATCTTTTGCCTTTCGTATCCTCAGGATTTGAGGTCTGTTCTTCCCTGACTCCATAATAGTTGTCTCTGGTAAGAGCTTTTTGTGCTTTTCTCCTCATTTTTAAAGATTGAGATCTACTCTTAGGACAAAAGAAAGATTGTTCCAAGCTTCCTCTACAAGTGATAGCAGATTCATGCTGACCTGTGGCCAGTGCTACCAGGTTCTTCTCCATGCTGGTCATTTGCTAGTTCCTACTGGCTTTCAATAGTTCCCTTTGAGGTCTCACAGCTAATCTGCTGATCCACTGGCTTCTGAACCAGGACAGAGTAGCCAAGGCTCTTAGCCTTCCAGTAGACTCCCCTTCCAACCTGGCCAGCTTGTGCTCCACTATGCTGTACTGCACCTGCACTGGGCTACCTCCCCCCTACCTGACTGACACAGACCTTTCCTGAAGTTTTTCCAAAATATCTTCTACTTGAAATTTCTTATATTGCAAATGTTTGTGGGTTCTGTCACTCCAAAACCTGCTCAGAGGCTTGATCTGGTGTTGATTCTCAGGAAAGCCAGGAAAATCTCAGACAAACACTTGTCTATTCTCCACAATTTTGACTGAACCCCTTTCCTCCTCCCCCTCCCACACAATTAGAAATGTTGTTAGAAAAAGAAATGCAAGTAATTTTAGAAATTTCCAAGTCACTTGGCAAGTTACTAAACTAGTTATTGGGAGAACTAATATTATAAACACCAAATTAGCATATTTATTTTTACTGGCTAACTTTTTTAAAAGAAAACATTTCTTGAAATGCTAACATATTCATGAATTCAAGACTCCATGAATTAATTTAATTACTATGATTTTCTCTTAAACCTAGGTACAAAGATTTGGGGAATTCTGGGAAGAAATGAAACACTGTTGTTAAGTGTAGAGCAATAACTCTGCAGCATAACAAGACAAAGGACTAGGAATTATATTGCAAATAAGTGGAATAGAATCAGGGTAAAGCAAGGGCACAAAGCCTAGTACTTGATTCATTTAATTCAATATATTGGCTTTAGAGCCACAATGTGTAACCAATTCAACACTTTGACCATAAAAATGTCTGTCTGTCTGTGTGTTAATGCAGTGGAAACTTTGGTTATATTTTAGAAAAACTTTAAAAGGGGAACAAGTCACTTTGAGTAAGTTTCATAACAACTTTCTATAAACACTATACTATTTCATTGAGAGTCTGCAATATGCAATGAATTCTAAGCAGCTTAAATTCATTATAAAAATTTACAAAGTTGGTTTTGTCCACCTAGTAAAATTTATCTCGTGCATTTAATTCTTTACTGATCGTTCTATAATGGACTTTATGGTCTAATGAGTAGCTTATGGAAATCCTTTTGGAAGCTATTAATTAAAGTACATTGCTTTCAATAGTTGCCTTATGAGCATTGGCTAAATCCAAGAAGGCATAAGGAAATTTATAATTAAACTATAATAGCCTTAGGGAATATTCACACTAGAAGTTGCATCTTTTCTGGGCAAGATTCAAAATTTATCTTGTTTAGTTTTACTAAATAACAAAAGCTATCAGAATAGAATCCTTACTTTTCCACTCACCCTAACTTCCATAAAATTTGTGTATGTTGAAATATCTTCATCAAATACATTAACAACTTTGTAGCCCAAGAAGTAGAAAATTTTGTTGGGACAATATAGAGAGAATAGTACTAGTACAGAAAGACTGGTTAGAATGAATATTTAATTAATTTTACCCTGGAGGGTGATAAGTACTTGCAGCTAAATAACTGAAAACCAAGCAGTAAAGAACTGTTGTTATAAATTATCTTCCTGTCATTCTGTGACATACTTTCAAGGGAATGGGAATTAAGAGAGAATGAGGAATTAAGCTTGCTTTGTTTCACAGAATGAGCAGAGAATCTTAGAAAAGATATTAAATTATCTGTTCCAATCCCCTTATTTAACAAAGACAGAAATTGAGTTAGAGAAGTAAAATGTTTAAGATCTCAGATAGTAACTGGAAGACAGAGGATTCTAATCAGGATCTTCTGACTTGAGCCACTGCATTATGGTTCCTCTGATTTAAGGTCTAAAATCTGCCTCAAATACTTAAGGCACATAAAATTTTTCAGCCTCAATTTATTGTCTGTAAAATGGGGTAATAATAACCTCTCCATCACAGAGTTGTGAGCACCAAATGAGATAACAACATGAGAAGACTGAAACAGGCAATGCCTTCTTGAAGCATATATTCTTCTAAGGGAGTCAACAATATTAAGTTGAATAGTGTTCTCCCTATTCCTATGACTCTTTCTGTACTTTCCTAAGTATTTCATCACAATGATTCTGACAGTCAAAAATATTCTGACTAAAACAATTGTTCCCTTTGGAAAACAGCAGTAAATTTTTGATGTTAGGCAAGAATATTTGATACAAGGACTTAGGAACTTAGTATTGAAAATGAATTTTTCTGCAAAACACATTTAAATCCCAGAAATACTTTTCAATTCTTACAGTTTGTCCCTCAGAGAGGTTTATCCTTAGTTCAGCATACTCATTGGTTCTATATCCACTAAAAGCTTTTAAGTCAGCAACGAAGTAGAACTTTACTAGTCAATCAGAAGACACAATTATTTCAAGGCTAACTCATGTAATGAAATAACCTACTTGGAAAAAAAAAGAGCAATAAAGCATTACCTCCCCCCAAAAAAAAATTTAACTAAGTACACAATCCATTCTCTAAATATATATTTTATCAGTACAATCTGCATGAAGAAAGAAACATATACAGAGCACATATGATCAGGGTCCATGTACAGAGGATGATATATGTCTATTGTCTTCAGATGCTGGTATTATACTGATGGATAAATTGTCTTTATTGTAACTTCCTTTACTTGCTGTTTACTTTTTTTTCTTCTTCTAACTGTTCCCAGGCATGATCTAATTGGGTATCTCGGGTTAGAATTACTCCCATCCTTAGCCCCTGGAAAGCATGTAAAAATCAACTTCCCTATAGATCCACTCACCATGTCTATGATTTTCAAGACCAAAACTTCTTTCTTTCAACACTATTCAACTCTATGTTGCTGTCTCCCTCAAAAGAACATATGCTTCCAGAAGGCATTATCTGTTTCAGTCTTCTCATTTTATTTCATTTATTGTTCACAATCCTGTGAGATAGATGTTAGTAATACTCCATTTTACAGATCAGTAAAATGAGACTGAAAAATGTTTTGCAACTTAAAAGTATCAAACAGGTAGAAAATAGCTAAGGCAGCATTTGAATCCAGGTCTTTCTGACTCCAATTACAGGACTTAAACCATTATGTCACCTAGTTGTTCCACTTAGCATTATGGGTGAAACAGAAATCTTTATGTATGTACATATGCCTCCCCCCAACACACACACACACACACACACACACACGCACACACACACACAACATCTCTCATTCATTTTGTTGGCAAAGACATGTTTTCCTCATGAGAAGAATGCATACTTATGCTTTTTTTTTTTTTTAAAGTTCAAATCCCAAAGTTTTGCCTTTGATTTGTTTTATTAATACTTTAGAAAATCAACAACCCCAAGGCAAAAATCAGTAGAAATGTTACACAGAAATAAAATCTTTCTGATTTTCTTGTGGTTGTGTGTGTGTGTGTGTGTGTGTGTGTGTGTGTATGTTTATTTTCTTTAAAGAGCAGTCTGTTACTTTTAGAGTGTTGACTAAAACAGTTTCCATACTTAGGAGAATATCCCCTGCTCTAAGCACAAATGTCATTATGACATAGAAGAGATTTGATCCCAGCTTTTTAGCTATTTAGCTGGTGTGTCAATATTTAGGTTTTGGTAAAAAATTAAACTTCCTACAACATGTATTGTATTCTTTCAGACAACTAAAATGGCATAAATTAAGCATTTTATATATCTCCTGATCTTAATCTCTAATAGATTATTCTTAGTAATCATATATATAATCTCTCCTATTCCAACAAATTATTGAGGAGATGAGGATTCAAAACAAATCTGTAAGTATATATTTTCATTTCTTTGTGTGTGTGTGTGTGTGTGTGTGTGTGTGTGTGTGTGTGTATGAGAGAAAGAGAGAAAGAAACTGAGACAGAGGGACAGAGAGAGAAACAGAGAGACAGAGCTAAAAAAAAAAAATGAAAGCTAAAAAACAGAGACAGAGAGACAAAGAAGAGTTCAGAGACATAGTCAAACTAGAGACTAAAAGTGTTTATCTTATTTCTACTAGCCATGAATATGCCTTTTATATGCATAAGTGAAAGTAAAAGCATTTCAAATTTTGAATGCACTTTTTATAATCTGATATTAGTTTAAACACATCCTAAATGAGAATTCTGTCTACTCTCACTACTTCCCAGACTTTGTGCAGTAAATTTTCCATAGTTCCAATAAAATGGTCTTAAATTTTAAACTAAATAAACAATATAATTTGCAGAAATAGTATTTTTATCTATTAAATACATAAAAAACTTTCTTATCAGTTATTTAAATGTGTTCTTTATTAGAATGAAAGCAATAGGATGGGTATTGACCTTAAAAGTCAATAGGATGGCATTAAGAGAACGTGGTTCCCTTCCTCTCATTTTCATCAGGTTTAGGTTTCTGTTCCACTAGACTACTGCTCTAAACTCTAATTTTTATCTAAGTAATGTTCATGATGTTCCAGTGTCCTTCTGCCCATCAAGCAACACTGATCTATATCTGTTAGTCAATGCTAATCTCCAGGCATTGGGCTGACAAAAACAAAGCATTCTCTGCCCTCTAAGGAGTTATTAGATTCTGACATTTTTTCCTTGTTCCTATTTTATTAAAGTTAACAATATTTTTAATCTAGTAATGTACATAAAGTTGCTATAGTGCAATGGAGAGAACAACAAAATAATTTCCTACTATAATTCAGAGAACAGAAAATTTAGTTTGGAATCAAAGATCTGCCATAATGGGCAAATGGCTTTTTTCTTCTAGGAAACAGATTTCTGGTATATAAAGGTTATAATAACTATTTGGTCTCCATTTACTAGCTGACTTGTGACCTAAAATTGATGTCTACACAGGCACAAAGTCCAAACTAAATCAAACAAATAAGAAGATTCTCAAATGTTCATTTTTAAACTTTATCCTAAAATCTCATTGTTTGTTCTTATACCTCCTTGAAAGTATGCATCCTCTTTAAAGTCTTTTAAATAAAATTAGCACATAGAATAGGTAAACATTTAATTTTTCATGTGCATTTCAGCTATAAGTTTTTTGGTTATTTTAAAGAATATTCAGTTTTGTTTTATGTTAATATATTCTACTCCTATTATTTGCAGGTATTAAAATTATTTTATTTAGTAGTTATGTCTGCAGTTATATAAATTTTAAAGCTGCCTTTGAGGACAATCTTATACTCATAATTGTATGCACACACATATTTATATACTTATTTTAAATATGTATGTATGGAAAAATCTGTGGTTCTTTGTATAAAAGGTAGGGGATAAAGCTTCCTATATGATACTAAGTGCACAGACAGGTAAAATTGAGACAGATATATCATTAACATTCTAAAAAACTCCCCAAAGGGGCTGAACCAGATTATAATTGAGAAATATTTAATAAAATAATAAAAGTATAATGCTAAATAGATAATAGTAATTGACTATATCAAAAACCAGACTAACAAAAGTCATATGATTGTCTCAATAGATGCAAAAAAAGCATTTGATTAAAGTCAACACCCATTCCTATTAAAAACACTAGAGAATATAGGATATTAAGGAATTTTTCTTTAAAATGATTAGTAGCATCTATTTAAAAGCATCAGCAAGCGTTGTAGGTAATCGGAACAAACTAGGACCATTCCCAATAAGATCAGGGGTAAAAAAAGGTTCCCCACTATCACTACTGCTATTCAATATTGTATTAGAAATGTTAGCTTTGACAGTAAGTGAAGAAAAATAAATTAAAGGAATTAGAGTAAATCATGAAGAAACCAAATTATCACTCTTTGCAGATGATATGATGGTATATTTAGAGACCTGTAGGGAATCAACTAAAAAACTACTAGAAACAATTCACAGCTTTAACAAAGTTTCAGGATACAAAAGAAATCCACACAAATTATCAGCATTTTTATATACTACCAACGAAGTCGAGCAGCAAGAAATAGAAATAGAAATTCAATTTAAAATAACTGCAGACAATATAAAATATTTGGGAATCTACCTGCCAAGGAAAGCCAAGAATTATATGAATACAATTACAAAACACTTTCAACACAAATAAAGTGAGATCTAATCAACTGGAAATATATCAAGTGCTCATGGTTAGGCCAAGCTAAGATAATAAAAAATGACACTGCTACCTAAATTAATCTACTTATTCAAGGCTATACCAATCAAATTCCTAAGAAATTACTTCACAGAGCTAGAAAAAATACTATCAAAATTCATCAAGAAGAACAAAAAGTCAAGAATTTCAAGGGAATTAATGAAACAAAATGCAAATAAAGGTTGCCTAGCTGTACCACACCCAAAACTGCATTATAAAGCAGTACAAAATTATTTGTACTAGAATAGTTAAACAGTGGAATTAGGTTAGGTTCACAGGACAAAATAGTCAATGACTGTAGTAATCTAATGTTTCACAAACCCCCAAAAACCCAACTTTTAGGATAATAACTCACTATTTGATAAAAAACTTCTGGGAAAACTGGAAATTAGCATGGTAGAAACTAGGCATTGACTCACAACTAACACCATATACCAAGATAAGGTCAAAATGGGTTCATGATTTTAACATAAAAAGTGATAATATAAATAAATTAGAAAAATATAGGATAGTTTGACTCTCTGATCTGTGGGAAAGTGTAGAGGGCTGAAACTGAGTTAATGCACTGAGGTCAGGACTGCCAAGTACTTGAGGCTAACTACTGATTGGACAATACTCTCTGGGCATATGCTTGGAAAATGGCCCTTCCCACTATCCTGTGCTGGCTCAATGATTGATGTATACAGATAATTGTAGGAGGGACTAGGGGATGCAGTAAGACTAGCTAGAGTCACTTTTTGCCTTGGACTAGGAAGAAGGAGGTTGCGGAAGATCCCTTCATTTCTACCCCTAAAGACCAAGAATAGAGACTAAGGACTTTTGCTTATCCTGACTCTGGCTGATTCTAAGATATCCTGGGTGCTAGCACAGTCATCGCAGAAAAGGAAGGAATTTGTGACCAAAGAAGAACTGAAACTCATTATTGAACACCAAATAGATAATTTTGATGATATTAAGTTGAAAAGTTTTTGTACCAACAAAACTAATGCAGGCAAGATTAGAAGGGAAGCAAGAGAAAATGGGCAAACATTTTTACATTCAAAGGTTGTGATAAAAGCCTCATTTTTAAAATATATGGAGAATTGACTCAAATTTAGAAGAATTCAAGCCATTCTCCAACTAATAAATGGCTTCCAACAAATGTTGGAAGGGATGTGGGAAAACATAGGATACTAATACATTGCTGATGGAATTGTGAAGGGGTCCAACCATTTTGGAGAGCAATTTGGAACTATGCCCAAAGTATTATCAAACTGTGCATACTCTTTGATTCAGCAGTGTTTCTACTGGGTTTATATCCTAAAGAGATCTTAAAGGAGGGAAAAGGACACATATGTGCAAAAATGTTTGCAGCAGCTCTTTTTGTATTGGCAGGAAATGAGAAACTGAGTGGATACCCATCAGATGGAGAATGGCTGAATAAGTTATGGTATATGAATATTAAGGAATATTATTGTACTATAAGAAATGAGCAGCCAGATGATGTCAGAAAGGCCTGGACAGACTTATATGAACTGATGCTAAGTGAAATGAGCAGAACCAGAAGATCATTGAACATGACGACAACAAGATTATACAAGCATCAATTTTGATGGATGTGGCTCTTTCCAACAATGAGATGATTCAGGTCAGTTCCAGTGATCTTGTGATGATGAGAGCCATATACACCCAGAGAGGACTGTGGGTGGATCATAACATAGCATTTTCACTCTTTTTGGTTTGCTTGAATTTTATTTTCTTTATCCTTTACTTTTTGATATGATTTTTCTTGTGTACCAAGATAATTATATAAATATGTATGCCTATATTGGATTTAACATGATTAATATATATTGGATTATATGCCTTCTAGAGGAAAGAGTGGGAAGAAGAGGAGAAAATTGGAACAAAGGTTTTTCAAGGGTCAGTGTTGAAAAATTATTCTTGCATATGTAATTAAAATAAAAAAATGCTAATTTGAGATTTTCAATATCAATGAACTGCCCACATGTATCATTTCTATTTGAATTTGACATCAGCTGTTTAAAAATAATTGAATTAGCCATCCCCACCCATAATTAATGAGGAAAGTCATATTTCTTGACTGAAACAATAATACATCAAGGATACAAACTAAGTACAAAAGAGGTCTTAGTCAATTTGGGATTAATGAATTACTTTAACCATTGGATAAAACTATATAATAATACAAAGTTGTGTTTGAATTAGTTGGAGGTATTAATCATAATTCTATAACTATAACTACAAAACTATATATATATATATATATATATATATATATATATATATATATAAATAAAATCATTCCAGCATTCCAGAATTCTCTATGAGGAAATTTAAGTCTAATCTTAGTAAAGGAAAGGAAATTATCCTTTGGCTGGAGAAGGAATGAATTTATTCTCTCTCTCTCTCTCTGTCTCTCTCTCTCTTTCTTTTCTCTCTCTCTCTCTTCCTCCCTTCCCACTTAAAGTTCCCAGGTGATATTTTTTGTTACTTTATGTTTACATGATGTATTTCATACCTATATTATATAAAATTAAACATTATTCTACTTTATAAAAAAGTCTAATGAGTAAATGAAATTATATTGATTTCATATAAAGGTAGCATATACCATTTCATGTCTGTATTATTTTTTATTCTCTGTTTGTCTATGATCTATTTATCTTAAATTTTCTACATCCTCACTAACTATCGATATTTTAAAAAAAGAAAAATATTTTTGGTACAAATATACATAATCAAACCAAACAGATGCCTCATAATACTGTACACAAAAATGCATATGTCTCTTTCATAATTTTAATCTCTTACATCTCTGCGATGATTAGTATTTTTCATTATCCATCTGATGGAGTCATGCATGAATACTTGTTATATTTATCCTAGTTCTTACAAAGTTTTCTATTTCTAATTAATAATCAACAAAGAATACTTATATCTAATTTTTTTCTAAAATTCTATTTGGATCATTAACTTCTTTGTTTTTCATTATTTTAGATTTATCTGCAGCTAATAGGAACAACTTAAGGTTTCTGTCACTGTATTTTTATTATCCATTTTATTGTAATTTATTATTTGCTTGAAGTGCATATATGCATGTATTCATATGCCATTCACTGCACATATATTAAATATTAAATCAGTTCATTGCCTTTTACCTTTCAACAAAATGAAGTTTTCTTCTTCATCTCTTCTAATTAAATCTGCTTTTGTTTTTGTCCTGTCTGAAATTACATCTTTGCTCTTTTGTGTACAGATGAAATATAACAGAATTTTCTCCACTTCCTTATTTTATCTCTCTGTGACTTTTTTATTTTGAGTCTGTTTCTTGCACACTACATATTGCTTAATTAGGAAAAACATTATTTAAAAACATATTGCTGGATTTTAATTTATAATCCATTTTACTAACCTCTACTGTTTTTTAGGTGAATTTATCCAATTGACATTTAGTTGTGATTGTGAATTATTTCCATCCATAATATTCATCTATATTTTTTTCTATATACTCCTTATTCATTTCAAGTTTTTGACCTTCCTTTTTTTTTCTTTTAATATTTTTGTTACCCTATTCCCTTTCAAATCTTAAGGTTTGTTTTGTATTACTAATGCCATTCTAAATCTATTCTACTCCTTTGCATTCCCAGTTACTTTCTTCATCTTATTACTTTTATCCCTTGTTGAATTTATTTATATCTTTTTATATGTGTATACCTTTCCTTCCTTTGAACAGTAGATGAAAGTAAAGTACAAGTGACTCCCAATTCCTTCCATGTTTCCATATAGTGCAAACTTTATCCCCTATTTATACATTTTAATAATATTTTCATAATTTTTCCTATTTTCCTTAATTTATTCTCTCTCTGCCACACTCATTTTTAAAAATAACAGCTGCAGAACATTATAATACTATGGTAGTTCTACTATATTTATGTTATGTAATCTCAAGTCGTCCCTTACTTGCAAAAAGTTAATTCTTTTTTACCTTCTTAATTAACTCATTATCCCCATACTTTTCTAAATGATTTTCCTCTTTTTCATTCCTTTCATCTTTTTTTTTTCTCTCTCAGTTAAGAAACTTCTTGTTCCTTCTTAAATAATTCATTATTCCCCATACTTGTCTAAATAATTTTCCTCTTTTTATTCCTTTTATCTTTTTTTTCTCTCTCTCAGTTACGAATCTTGTTTCATATTTCACTCAACAAAAGCTCATTTCCTTATAACTTCATCTTCTCTCATCACATTATTCAGGTTCTTTCTGCCATTGTCTTATCCTTCAACCATTTTCTTATATGAAGAGGTATCCATTTTTCTTGCTGGACAAAATGCTTACTATGAAAACAAACAAACATCCATTTCCATTATATTTTCCTAAATATATTGCATCCTTTCTTTAACTTTCAGTCTATTAACTGACTACCTCCTTACTTCAATTTAAACTTCAAATATTTTCATCCATCCCTTTAAAAAATCTATACTTCATCCATTTCTAGATAAATGCTGTTCCATTTCTGTCTCATTTTTGTGGTTATACTCCTTGAGAAGGCTAATCACAATTGATGCTTCTACTTTCTTTTCACTCACTGTCTTTTTAATTTGCTATAATCTATTTTCTGATTTCATTATTGAACTGAAATTGTTCTATCCAAAGTTACTAATGATTTTTTAATTGCTAACTTAAATGGCCTTTTTCAGTCTTATTCTTTTTGACACCTTTATGGCATCCAGGGATGGATAAAAATAATAATTCTCTTCTCATAGCTCTCTTCTCCTTGATATTCTCTTCTTTCTGGGTTTCTAAGACACTAATCTATCCTGGATTGTTTTTCTTACCTATCTCACCATTAATTAGTGTATCTTCATGCAGCTTATCCTCAATAACCATGTGTATCCTTAGGGTCTCTGTCCTAAGCTTTCTCCTCTTCTTTCTTTTTCATGATCTTGTTGAAAAAGAATCTCACAAAAGCCTGGTGTCATTCTAAAGATATTTAAATATGGAATGAATGAACAGTGTTTCTCTAAGGAATGCTCTGTGAGTTCCAATAATCCTGAGGTGGTAAAGCAGCTTCTACTTTCTTGAGACAATTCCAAATCCTTCTATTTGAATTATATCTCAAAGATACCCAATACCTCAAAGGATCCTATAAACTTTTCCTGGCCTACTTATTCAAACAACACTCTAGGCCAATATTGTATCCATAGATTCTTGAGTGCTTACAATACTTAAAATTAGACAAAAGTTTTATGATATTGTTTTATTTAAAAAGCTATATAGTTTTATTGCTCTTTCAGTAAGCTGACTCATCAAGTTCACATTAAAAGTAAGCTATCTTGCAGTGCACAGGACATACGGAAAGGAATTCTTACTGTTCCTTGAACATGCTTATCTGATTGCCCAGCTGGCCTGGATGATGAAAAGAAAGTAACTCATGTTTATGCTAGGTTTACAAAGTCCTTTCCCTGTAAGAATCCTGTAAGATGGGGCACTGAAAGTAATTTAATTTTTTCCTCATATAACAATGATATAAAGCAATTTGCTAATAGTAATGTAGCTAATAATTGTCACAGACCAGATCTGATTCTTGTATTTCTGATTTTAAGAGCAATGCTCTTTCCATTACATTATCTCTAAGTAGAGTGCTTGACTTCTACCTGATACTCTGTAGGCATATGTTAGAGGCAATGAGTATGAGAGGTGATTGTTAAATTTTTAGTGAGATAATTTCCACTTCAGAAATTGACATATGACATAAATCAGGGCTTCCTTGTTAATTGTATAGATTTAAGTTTTGCATTATTTCATATGTACAACTGATATTATTTTTCTTTTCTTCTCAATGCATGGGGGAGAAGGAAGAAGGGAGGGAATTTTGAACCAAAAATAAAAAGGAAAATTTTTAAAAGAAAATTACAGAGAAATGTTAATAAGGCAAGTTAAACGTTAAAATTTGTGTTCTGTACATTTGTTTTGTTTTGTTTTGTTTTTGGAAGAGAGGGTTGTTAAGCATTTTCCAGGATACTTTTCAGTATGAGAAACATGTTATGCAATGATAAAAAGCACAAGTATTTCAGAAAGGACTTGATCTATGTCATACTAGGTGTTACTGTGGTGTATAAGTACTCTGTGGTCTCCTACGAAGGGGCAGATTCAAAATCATCACAGACAATGTCTACTGAGGTGACTAGAAAGGACTTTAATCTCTGCTAGGTTCTTCACTCAAGCAGTTAAAAAGTTAAAATACAGTTTAAAAGGTCAGAATTTAGCCATTAGGACTATACTACCAGCAGCAATAGCTTCATGGTTTCAATAGACTTTTTTTTCCCTAGGGTTAACCAAAGTAAACCCCTATATCTGAGCAGAAAAATTCAGAGAATTATAGAATCAGTGCTAAAAACTATAGTCCTTAGGGACATCTTTGTAACTCCCCATTCAAGAATTGCTGTTACTAGATTTTAAAAATATATTAAGTATAAAAACTCTTGCATATGTTTACTTCATAAAGGATATTTCTACAATCAACTGGAATAAGCTCATTTATAAAAATTATTTAAAAGTAAGCTTTAAATATGAGCAGTGGATGTTAATTAAACAGAATAGGATACAGTGTATATGTACATATGTAAGCAGAAAGGTAGGTTGTATGTATACTTTCCAGCTCAGCAAAAGTGTAACGATGTAGAAGACAAAGAAGGGAGTGGGGAGGTGGGGAGAAGAACCCTCTCAAAAGTTGTAAAGAATCTTTGCAGCTAAGGTACGCAAAAAACAATGATAAAGCCCTGCATTGAAAGGTTGGCTTAATGGCATTTGACAGCCATGGATGAGAATACTGGCTACCTCAGAAGGAGCCCAATTTTTTTTCCTATATTTTATGCAATCTTTGATCTGTTTCCCACCCCAGTCTGCCAGCCATAACTTTCTTTTTTCTCCTGATTATATTGTTATTATCAACCCTGAATTCCTCTTCACTTTAATCTCTGCCCCCATAATACCTAAGACACTGTTATCCCAAACTTTATATAGATAGATTCTAAACTTTTCTCCACAAGAGTGGGTAGGTTGAGGAAGGATTTACCCTGATAATGTAAGCCCAGAAATAGGGACACCCCACCTCCAAATTTATAAAATCGATATTCTAGCACTGAGTGAGTCTGAATCTTATAGCAATCATAAGTCAATAGCTAATTTCCTGAATATCTGAAGATGGGGAAAGGTGTTTAGGAGAAATAAAATAGAATAGAAGAAAAATGTAAATACAAATTCAAGTTCTCTTGTGACTTTTGTCTATTTCTTTATTAGTTGCAGTTCCTTGATTTTCAGAGTTTGTTGTTGTTGTTGTTGTTGTTGTTTTTTAGGACTTATGTTAGTCTATTTAGCTGAAATGGCTTATTTCAAGAGCTCTTTAGTCAATTTCTTCTTTAGTCTTCAATTGTATTGAATACAATCCCCTTGCATGAGGAGTTTGACCCATCAATAAGATCTCACCGAGTTCCCTATCATTTCTGTTGCCCTTACAGATTTTCTTAGAATGTGAGTTCCTTGAGAGAAGAATCTTTTTTTTTTTTTTTTTTTTTTGGCCTTTCTTTGCATCCTAGTGTTTGGCACAAAGCAAATGCTTATTGACAAACCCATAGACAGAAAATGTAGAAACGAGTGGACAATCAGAGTCAGAAAACATGGTTTCAATCCATGTTCTGTTCATAATTGACCGTTCCCTAAGGACAAATTATTTTATATTTCTAATATTCAATTTCTTTACTTAGATGTAAAAACATTTGGAAAAAGTCATGCTCATCCCCCCTCTTAGTGAGGATTAAAGGAAATACTATAAATGACAATCATATATGAAATATTAAATGCTTTAGCAATGCAATGTGTTATTATTTTAAGAATGTGAAGTACTACTTTTCACATACAATAGTGAGTCTCCTGATCCATCATCAAAAAATCTAGTTTGAATCTTTCTTTCTTTTCTTTTCCCCCTTTTTGTTCATCAGAAGCAGCATGGATCTGTCCTAACTTATCTATGTTTTCTAACCCCATATCCAAAGTGGCCAAAGGCATATGTTTGGGAGGGAGGCAAAGCAATTTTTGGGAATGTAGTCTGTGGTCACAGATCAAAGGAAGTCAGAATGATTTATATGCTGTTTGAACCCCTGTTTTTTGCTTCATTATCCCTATTCAAAATCCAATTTTCTTTGTGAATATTAAGGAATTAATTTAAAGAAATAATTTAAATTTATTAATATAATAAACTAAATTTAACTAAAGTTGTTATATACATTAATGCCAATCTCACCAAAGTGTATTTATTTTATTTTTTCAAAAGATAATTCTAAATATTTCTAATAAGTTGACTTTAAATATTGCCTTTTCTTCTGGAACATTATGGTGAGTCCTTTCTCTACATCATGAAATGTAAGATATACTTCTATAGAATTCATGCATTTGTTCATATCTCTTATCCCCTTATCAAAAACAATTAATACCTCAGAATATAGTGAGTAAAGCAAAATGTCATTTCTTTTTATTGCAGTTCCCCCCACCTCATAAACAAAAAATTCTGGGTATTCTCCTATGCAAATATCAACTTTTATTCTTAGAAATTTCTCTTCTTTTTCTTTAGTTATTATTCCACAAGATAATCATAGGATTTACTAACGGAAAAGGCTGTAAAAATTAACTAATCAAACCTTTTTTTTTAACAGTATTTTTTTTAAATCTCTGATTCCCATCAGAGGTGAATGGTTCTAATGGATTTTTGGAATCACACACTTGCTTTAAGACAGGAAAGGATAATCTCTTCCCTCTCTTCCCCACCCTCAATTAATTCCCTTTCAGGATCTGAATCCATCACTAGATTAGATGGGAATTTGAATTACTGAACTCCCTAAATAGCTTGTTGTTTTACCCATAGCTAGACAGGGTCAAAATAATTCTTTTCAGACAGTCACAAAATGTCTTCTGTTTGATACTATGTGTTGTCTGTCATTTGGTGATCAAAGCACTATGATTATCTCAAATTTAATAATTTAATAAAAATTTAATAAATCACCTGATTTGATTGATTGAAGTATGGCTGTTGTGTATTTACAAAAATTGAGTGGGGTTTTCTTTACTCAAATATACATTATATATATATAAATGTAGGTATGTATATATACATAACAACATATATGTGTTATTATTAATCTATTTCTTGAAATTCAGTGATTCGAGGTTATATCTTTATCTGCTAGCCCATTCCATCTGTATGTCTGCCTGGCATTACCAATCTACCAAGACTGAAGTCAAACATTTTCTCATTTTATTCTACTCAAATTTCACTTTTGACTCTCTCTTCTACTTCATTCCCCATACCTAATAAGTTACTCTAAAACAACTCTTGAATCTGTTCTACCCTTTCCTTTATAATAGCATTGTAAAGATTCTCACTAACTTTTTTCTGTACTCTTGTAATAGCATCTTGAATTTGTGTCTTGTCATCAATTTTTCTCTTATACCTCCCATCCTTTACTCATGGGCCAAAGTAATCTACCAAAGGCACAGGTGTGACTATGATCTGCTTAGAAGTCTTCTATTGTTCTCTATTATCTTAAGGACAAAAGAACACTATTGTTGAATCTGTATAAAGTTAGATTACAAAGTGCCTGATATTTAAAATCCTCCAAAATTTGATTCCATTATATCTTTCCTAACCTATGTTGTGTTATTATCCTATATAAAAGTTACATTTCAGGCAAACTGGAATATTAGCTGTTCCCTGAATTAAACATCTTCATCTTCTCTGAATTTGCACAGACTATTCCCAGAATGCATTTCCTCTTCATCTCTACCTTTCAAAATCTTTTTCTTCCTCTAAGGCTCAGCTTTGTTCTACTTGCTCCACAAAAGCGCTCAATTTCAAATATCCTCTCTTTTCAAAATGTCATAGTACATTTTATTGGATCATTCTTTTCCCCAACCTCTACATATTTATCTATATATATTTTGTGTTCTATTTTATTAGAATAATAATTCCTTGGTAGAAATAATTCAGTCATTTTTATCTTTATATCTCTAATGTATAAAACAGCATGTTTGACCACAAAGTATTATTAAATATAACTGTGTGAAACTAAACTTGACTTAATTATATATATGCATGTATCTTTATCATCTATCTATCTTTCTTTCATTCCTTTAAAATAAGGGATACAGGCTTACAGTACTCTGAACCCACTGAGCCTTTTTGGTGACAATTAGCTTAGTTCTTACCTTAGGCTAATCTCCAAAATCAGTATTCACTGCCAGTGAAAATGTGGCCCACAAGTAGGAACTGGAAGAGATAAGCATAATATTTGTTTGGGATAAATTCAGAAGTCATTTAACATTTTACCCATGGCACCACAGAAAGAATTTAATAGTGTTAGTAAAAGAGAGAAAGTCATTGTATAGTCAATTGAAAAAAAAAAATAACTGTAGACTCTCTGAGGAAGTATTAGGAATATTATAGCCTCAAATCCATGGCAAAGTCATAACAAAGAATAAAAACCAGCACTGGAGTCATAGGATGGGTTTAAATCCCACTATTAATATTTACTACCCTTGTGACCTTATGCCAGCTAAATATGCCTGGGACTCAGTTTCCTTATTTGTATGATGAGAATTGCATTAGATCCCCTCTGAGGTCCTTTCTAGGTTTCTGGGGTCATATGATCTTGTTGCCTGTCTTTAGTCAGTTAACAAGCATTTACATTAATCAAATAAGATTACAGGATAAAGTACTTTGCATTCAGAAGAGTGACACAATCTCTAGTGACAATGATTATATGCCAGATATTGTGCTAAATGGTAGGGAGACAAAGAAAGTCTCTGCCCTTGAAAGGCTTAAATTCTAATGGGGGGACATAGGTAAATATAGAGATACATGCCAGATCCTATGAAGTAGATAGAAAGTAACAGAGGTATAGTGGAAGTTAGGCAGTGCCATGAATAGAGTGCTAAACTTAAATTCTGGAAGTTGTTGTTGATTCATTTCAGTCTTGTCCTAATCTTTCTGAACCCATTTGAGTTTCCTTGGTAGAGATACCAGAGAGGTTTGCCATTTCATTCTTCAAATGAGAAACTGAGGCAAGCAAGGCATTCTATCCACTGAACCACCTGAGGTCAAATTCAATCTCAGATGGTGACCTTTAATTGTCTTATACTCGTTAATATATTTTATCTTCAAAGCACGTGGACACACATACACTCACACACATACCCATAGTATTTCCTTCCCCATTCCCACATTGGTATTTTTCAATCTATGTTATTTTAAGAAGAATATATAATAGATATATATTGTTACAATATATATACATAATATATAATATACATATACATTGTGTATGTGTATGTGTATATATATATATATATACATATCGCACAGCCCTCTATCACTTAAATCCAATTCACTTGCATGTCATGATATCACTTCTATTATGTCATGATCCTCTTCAAAAATGAAAGACTAACACCAAACAACAATTTAGGACATACAACATGCTAGGCACTGTGCTACTTATTGAGAATACAAAAATAAATAAAATGAGTTTTATTTTAAGGAACTTAAATTCAATAGTTTAGATAACAAGATGAATAAATATAGAATATATGCAAAGTAAAAGCAAAGTCCTTTGAAGTGGGTACAAATCATTTTCTCCATAGCACTTTGATAACTTTCTCCAAGATCAGTTTTCCTCACTAAAATGAGTCCTATTACATAACCAATAAGATGCCTGGAACTTATTTAGATGGGAATTCAGATGAGAATTCCAAGACTGACTGCTTTTCCAAGACATGGAAGAATTTTATGCAACTACGTAGACCAAATATCCTGCTCATGTAGTACCACATGGTATTGTGGTACTCATAATAATTAGATTTAAGGGAGGGTCTAGCTGCCATTTGTCAAATTCAGACCTCAAACTACCTGTGTCTTCTGAACCTTTATTCATACTGTTTCCTACACTGTATATAACATCAAGTCTATTATCACTTATAGAAATTTTGCCCCTAATTCAAGACTTAACTCAAATATCACTTCTGTTATGATGTCTTTGTGACTTGGAAGGATTTCACATACATGTCTGTATTTGTGTGTTATGTGTGTGTGTATGTGTGTATGTTTTAATTCAAGGAAATAAAACTTGGAAAATAAGAAGAGGAAGACTTATAAATGTCCTAAGGGTAAGTACAGAATTTATCCATCTTTGTGACTTAATTTAGTTTTTTGTAGAAAATAGGCACTCTGTTTTTTTGTTGCTTACAGTAATAAAAGTTAAATTAATTTTAAATAATTTCATTAAAATAAAATAGTGGATTTTTGTAATATTTACTATTATTTGGGATCCCTAGCAGGAGTGAATATTCAATAAACATTTATTCAGCACCTACTATGTGCTAAATTCTGCACTAAGCACTGTTGGCTTAAATTGATTTCCTTCTTAGTAAATTTTGGTGAATGATGAATGAATATTTTTTTAACTTATGGGACTCAAAAAAAGCATGTGGCAGCTTCTCAGTTATTAACTGATAGATCAAATAGGTTTGTCAGAATGATTGTATTGCTTAATGATATATGCCACAGGCATATTTGAACATGGGTCATAATCTTTTATTTATGTCTGTTTCTGACATTAAGTTGTGGCACCGAGTTATGGGAATTCTCACTGGTTGTTGTGTCTAAAGGTCGTGTTCATTTCAAAGGGAAACACAAAAGGAAAAGATCTTTAAATATACTTGAACCATAGAATTAGCAGACTATCAAGTCATTTACATAATTGGCAGCTTCCTGGTTTGCAGTGGTGTTCTTGTCTGCCATGAACAGATGGAGTTTTCCTATGAGAAATTCCTCTTTAGAAACTGAAATATGTCAGGTTAAAGTTGAAGTCAAATGCCAGGGAGAGGAGGGGCTTGCTTTTGTGTAAAACATAGTGTTCATGTGGACTTTAATTATAAACTATGTAAATCCAGTTTGTAGAGATCAAAAATCTGTTAAAATAAGAAGGGATATTGAAATTTACATATGATACAATATATGGCAACAAATCCATGTCCTAAAGTGAGTGACAGATGCTATAGAAACAACAGAACTTTATGTTACTTTAATTTTCAAATTAAATCTACACAAAACAGGATCATATTTTATGAGAGACTATTAAGGTTGATGGGCCTAAACTCTGACAGCTTTTAAAGTATAATTTATGATTAATTTATTTATGAACAGTACAAAGATCAAAGGAAACTTCCTTTTTTTCCCAAATAATTTCATCTCAGATTATTGGCTGTAAATCAGGTGACCCGATTTCCAGTCTTCACTTTCTTATTTGGTGTTGATTAAATCACTGACATCATATCCTCAGCTTTATTATCTGTGGAATGGGAATGTGGGAACCTGATGATATATAAGATTTATCCCAACTTTGAGTCAGTAATTCTAAAATCATCCGTTAAAAACTAGGATGAATTTTAAGGATCATGTAGTTAAATATTTGTGTGCATGTGTGTATACATATATAGAAGAGTTGGTCAGTAGCTATATAGAATTCAATAAAAACCAGTTAGAAAAGTTAAACTATGATTAATAGCTTTGATTTGTGATACAAAAATATAGTTTAAAATTACAGAACATCATCAATTATCAGAAATTATTGTTTACAAGTTAATTTTGATTTTAGGAAATAACTTATAATCTTGTTACCAAAAAATCAAGAAGACCTTGTTTTGCCAAAAAGGCAAAAAGGATCCAAAAAGGATAAGAACTTACTTTATAAATTGATGTTAATGATAATGCACTTGGAATTATTTCATATTCATTTATTTGTGACAATATATCATATTTACTATAAAATAGGTTCCATAATAATAATTTTAAGTTGATTTATTTATAATCATAAAAATAGTAGAGCATTCCACTGCAAATAAGTATGGTGGTATTTATTTTTATTAAAACAATACTAGCTATATTTATCTAAAAACAGATGATTTACCTCATTTGTATTCTATTTCTTAGTAAAAATTGTATTAGTTGAAAGATACTTTAATAGCAATTCTAATATTCCCCAAAAGAGTATGCATTGTTATGTGACAAAAATTTTATTTTAATGGTCTAACAAAACAAAGTAATCATGCGATCTCTCTCAATCAAACTTTAATAATGTAACAAAACTGCCAATTCCAAAGCCATCCAAGCCAGGCTAGTAAAGAACATCTGATATTCATGTGGAATCTTTTCAGAATCTTTAAGCTTGCTCAGCGAAGAGAAATACCCTTAACTATTAATCTCAAAATTTGTGACTGAAACCTTTGGAATCTAACTTTCATCTCCACATTAAACAAAAGAGTAGAGGATTTAGGAGAGAAATGGATTGTACTATTTAGCATAACATAACTCATTTTGTTTTTGCTTGAACTCAGCCCAGTAGCTCATTACGTCTTTGCTATAATGTTCCTGTGACAGGAAAAACTCTGTAAGGGAAAATAGACAAAAATATACTACCATGACTTTCTCTGTTAAATAATGAGCAAAATGTAACACTAGACAAGGAGTGGGGAACCTTTTCTTTTCTGTCAAGGACCCATTTGGATATTTATAACATTATTTGCAGACCATATAAAATTGTCAAAATTGAACTCAAGCAGTGGGAGATTGTTGTACTTAGCTTTCAACTCATCATCACCTGTGGTTGCCTTAGCACAAGATTTGTGACCTTTCTATGGCAAGCTGAATATTCCACATTCCTGCCTGCCCTAGATGCTAAGATGCAAAAAATGCAATTTTGCAATTTCTTTGATGAAACCTATAGATCCCCTCTCAGAAAAAAAAAGTGCCTTTAAATAAATTTTTAAAAAATACCTATGGTTAAAAAGAAAAACAAGGATAATAAAATATACACACATTGAGAGAAAGAAAGAGAGAGAGAATTGGTAGAGCCTAGGTTATTTATACCCCTTAGAAATTTATTGAGATCCTTGAGTTTGGGAATATTTTTGAAAAAGAGAAAAATGATCAGGTAGAAAACAAAATAAAGTCTCTTTATTATTTAGGGACTTGACATTTTGGGGGGGAACCTCATCTTAATCCATTTTTCAAAGTGTACATGTGCACATGTGTACACATACACATACAAATGCTCACAAATATACCAATGAGAAACTGACTCCTTTTCTATCCCTTTACACAAATTTCAGAAAGAAAAAGAATGATTTAAAGAGATCATTCACTCATTTTCACCAGATCAAAAGACCTCATGCTTGTCTAGTCTATGTTACTCTTATTCATTTCCTCTCTCAAATTTGCCTGTGCTGAGCATGGACTCAATGTGCTGAAAACATTCCTTACATTCTTTTGTCATTTTCTGTATTGATCATCCACTATCTATCTTTACTTTTTTGTTAGATGTCTGGATTATCTTTTTTTTCATATAATAATTAATCTTATGATAGTTTATGTCCTTTTCCTACATATTTCCTTATTTGGACATATAGCATCATTCACCTTTCCATTGTTCATTGTATGATTCTCTATTTTGATGCTTTGAAGATTATTGAATTTAATTACCTACAGCTACATTACATAAAGGAATAAATATTAGTCATAAAAAACCTGGGTCTTTGTTTCAGAAAGCAGCTTATGTTCATTAAATAAGCTATGCAGTTACTTAAAGGCAAATCTGGGATAATCATAGAGTTGCATATTTATAGATGGCTGGTATTGGAAAGGATCTCAGGAATTATAAAAATCAGTAGCTTGTTTTTATAGAAAAGGAAAGTAAGGACAAGGGTGGGGAAGGTGGCTTGACTATAATAACAGAGAATTGCAACAGAAGTAGGGCTTGAATTTTAATCTCAACATACTACTAATTTCTTTTGCAAAAGTTTAGGCTGAGTTCTTTTATATATCCCTGGAAGACAAAAATCGGGTTAGCTGTTATCACAAATAAAAAGCCTTTTGTTATGCATGAATCAAAGAGAAATATTTACACCATATTTTAGCTGATTATATTCCAGGAGATGGTCCAATAGTTATTTTTCCCCCTTGCTCCCATAAAGCTTGAGTTTCTTTCTGTGTCACAGTCAGTAAATTAAAAAAAAAAAAAAAAAAAACTCTCTCTGTCCTATCTATTGAAACCTAAGTGTTGTGTTAAACTTAATACAATAGTATTGTACATCTCAACAATTTTCTAAATTGATCTGTTTCCATATATATATATATATTTTGGTGTTGAGAAAAATTTGAGTGAGATAATTATATGGACTGAATATAACTTAGAGAGAAAAATTGGGTTGTTTATTTGTTCTTCCTGACATTATTTAGCCACAACAGTAATTCCCAATCATTGTAAACATATTTATAAATAGTTTTTGTAGTATAAAGACAATGATGATTGGAGAGAATAAGAGAAAAGATGGAATAGTGATTTTTTTTTCCCCACTATACTTAGGGAGAAAACCTTTAGTAGCAAACCTAGCACTATGAAGCCTAATACTACTTATAGAATAATTATTTGTCTTTTGATTCTTTTAGGAATTTTTATCCTATTGTTTAAGGTTTAATAGTAATTATTATAATTTTATATTAGTTGTAATTTGATGATTTGTGTCTATTCATTTTAAAAACAATAATTCATTGAATTTAATTCTCTAAAACTTTTGCCACCCAAAACCATCATTTCATCATGATGATTTCCATTCTGAATAATGCAAAGTGATTAGCATAAATTGTTTATTTAAAATAATTATTTTACCTTCTATAGGAATATTGTTAAATTAAATTTGATTCATTTCTAATTTGTAACATTTCAAATTATGGCTTTTGAAAATATTTTGAACAAATTATGTCATTTAAATATTAATAAAAGATTAGGGGGCGGAGCCAAGATGGCGGAGAAGACACACGCGACTTTCTAAGCTCTTCTCTTACCCTCTTTATCAATATTATATTGAGCCTCAAAAATAGTCTTGACTGTTACAATTCGTAAAGATAAGAAGTAGAACAACTCACCTGCCGAAGAAAATCTGCAGTCTGGCCAAAAAAGGTTGGTTCCGGGGCCAGGGGGGAGATCAGCGCAGACAGGGAGAGAAATTAGGTTCCGAGGAGAGTCTCAAACCGAAAGTGAAAGCACAGATCTCAGCACAAGCGGGCAGCCCCAACGAGCAGTACGGGGCTTTTCCTTGGGGCAGCTGTAATCCTGCACAGCAGGAGGACGCAGCCTGGGTTAGCCTCCAATCTGCACAGTGGGGGGCTCGGTTTGGGGCCATAGAGCTTTTCCAGGGCCGATTTGCATTGGGCAGAGACACTGGGGCAGAGTTCGGGGTGGTCTGCCGTCTGCGGTCAGCTGCTAATACTCACAGTCCCACAAGAGGCTCTGGCCTGGGGCAGTGACACTTTCACCCCTTAGTCTCTAGCCCAGAGCACTCGCTAACCCACTCAGCCCTACTGGGCACTTTGATAGCTTGGCCAGTGCTGAATCCACTTCCTGTTGGGGGAAGGGAAAACTCTCACTCAGAGCACTCCCATACCTCGGAGCCAGAAATCAGTTTACATCTCTCCCTGCTCTGCAGAGGAAGCTGGTAACCCCCTTGCCTAGGAGACCTACCCTAAAGGCTTTAAAACATGAATAACAAGATGAAAAGAATGATAGACAGCTTCTATGCAGAAAAAGAGCAGGTCAGCAAACCTGAAGAGACCTCAAACAGCAAAAATGCATCAGACTGTCCTCCTTTACATGATGCTCTCATAGAAGAGACCGTTAAAAGTCTCAAAAGAGAGTTAGAAGATAAATGGAAAGGAAAGAGAAGCCTTACAAGAGAGCAACAACTTCCTGAAATACGGAATTGAAAAGTTAAAAATTCCCAGGAAGTGCAGGGAAACAAAATTGGTGAATTGGAAAGTAAAAATCTCTAGGAAAGTAAGAATTGAATTGAAAAATAAAGAATTCACTAGAAAGTAGGATCTGTGAATTGGAAAAGACAAAGAACACTCAAGAAAGTAGGATCTGTGAATTGGAAAAGAAAATAATTCACTAAAAAAAAAAAATTAGTGAAATGGAAAAAAATTCCACAGACCAAAACAATACATTTAAAAACTCAATTGGACATATACAGAAAGAAGTAAAAAAAGCTAATGTAGAAAATAATTCTTTAAAAATTAGAACTGAACAAATAGAAACTAATGATTCATTGAGACAGCAAGAATCAGTCAAGCAAAAACAAAAAAATGACAAGCTGGAAAAAACCATGAATTATCTACTTGCAAAAACGACAGACATGGAAAAAGATCTAGGAGAGATAATCTGAGGATTATTGGACTTTCCGAAAACTATGATGAAAAAAAGAGCCTAGATACTATTTTACAAGAAATCATCAAAGAGAACTGCCCAGATGTAATAGAATCAGAAGGTAAAATAGGCCTGTTCTATTTCTTTTTCTGAAATGGGACTATTCAAGCAATTTACTTCTTCCTCTGTTAGTCTGGGAAGTCTGTATTTTTGGAGGTAGTCATCCATTTCACTTAGGTTATCAAATTTATTGGCATAAAGTTGAATAAATTGTGGTATATGAAAATTATGGAATATTACTGTTCTGTAAGAAATGACCAACAGGATGATTTCAGAAAGGCCTGGAGAGACTTACACGAACTGATGCTAAGTGAAATGAGCAGGACCAGGAGATCATTATATACTTCAACAACAATACTAGATGATGACCAGTCCTGATGGATCAGGCCATCCTCAGCAACGAGATCAACCAAATCATTTCTAATGGAGCAGTAATGAACTGAACTAGCTATACCCAGAAAAAGAACTCTGGGAGATGACTAAAAACCATTACATTGAATTCCCAGTCCCTATATTTATGCACACCTGCATCTTTGATTTCCTTCACAAGCTAATTGTACAATAATTCAGAGTCTGATTCTTTTGTACAGCAAAATAATGTTTTGGTCATGTATACTTATTGTGTATCTAAGTTATATTTTAATATATTTAACATCTACTGGTCATCCTGCCATTTAGGGAGGGGTGGGGGGTAAGAGGTGAAAACTGGAACAAGAGGTTTGGCAATTGTTAATGCTGTAAAGTTACCCATGTATATATCCTGTAAATTAAAGGCTATTAAATAAATAAATAAATAAATAAATAAATAAATAAAAAAAAAAAAGAAGGTAAAATAGGCATTGAAAGAATTCATCGAACACCTTCTGAAAGAAACCCTAAAATAAAAACCCCAAGGAATATTGTGGCAAAATTTCAGAACTATCAGATTAAGGAAAAAATTTTACAAGCAACCAAAAAAAAACCATTTAAATACCGAGGTGCCACAATAAGGATCACCCAAGATCTGGCTGCCTCTACATTAAAGGAAAGAAGGGCCTGGAATATGATATTCTGAAAGGCACAATAATTTGGGATGCAGCCAAGAATAAACTACCCAGCTAAGCTGAGCATTTTCTTCCAGGGAAGAAGATGGACATTTAATGAAACAAAAGAATTCCATTTGTTTCTGAAGAAAAAACCAGAACTAAACAAAAATTTGATCTCCAACCATAGAACTCAAGAGATGCAGAAAGGTAAAATAACTCTTGAGAATTGTATTTCTGTTGTGGATATACAAAAGAATACATGTATAATTTGATTGTACTGATATAACATAAAAAGGGAAGTAGATATGGAAAAGGGATGATGGCAGAATAAGGTGGGAAGGAGGGATAAAAAGAGAAACCACATTCCACAAAGAGGCAAAGGAAACTTATCATATCTGAGGAATTTAGAGAGGGGAGGAACATTGTGTGAATCTTACTCTCATCAGAGTTGGCTCAAAGAAAAATAATTGACATTTGTTTTAGAGAAAATTCTCTCTACCCTCATTAAAAACGGGGAGAGGAAAGGAAAAGAAAAAGAGTAATAAGGGAAGGAAGGGAAAGACTCAAAGGGGGAGGAGGGATTATAAAGAGGATAAGTATCATGATACAAGAGGGTACATAAGTTTAAAAGGGGGAAAGAGGGTTGGGGAGGCAAGAATAAGTAAAGCATAATCTGGGGTTATTAGGATGGCAGGAAATACAGATTTAGTAATTCTCACCGTAAATGTGAATGGGATGAACTCCCCCATAAAGAGGAGGCAGATAGCAGACTGGATCAAAAGTCAGAACCCTACAATATGTTGTTTACAAGAAACACATTTAAAGCAGGGAGATACATATTGAGTAAAGGTAAAAGGCTGGAGCAAAATCTATTATGCTTCAGGTGAAGTCAAAAAAGCAGAGGTAGCCACCTTATCTCAGATCAAGCAAAAGTAAAAATTGATCTAATTAAAAGAGATAAGGAAGGAAACTACATCCTGCTAAAGGGTAGCATAAACAACGAAGCAATATCAATATTAAACATATATGCACCAAGTGGTATGGCATCCAACTTCCTAAAGGAGAAGTTAAGAGAGTTGCAAGAAGAAATAGACAACAAAACTGTAATAGTAAGAGATCTCAACCTTGCACTCTCAGAATTAGACAAATCAAACCACAAAACAAATAAGAAAGAAATTAAAGAAGTAAATAGAATATTAGAAAAATTAGGTATGTTGGATCTCTGGAGAAAACTGAATGGAGATAGAAAGGAATATACTTTCTTCTCAGCAGTTCATGCAACCTATTCAAAAATTGACCATATATTAGGACATAAAGACCTCAAAATTAAATGCAAGAAAGCAGAAATAGTAAATGCTTTCTTTTCAGATCATGATGCAATAAAAACTACATTCAACAAAAAGTTAGGGGGAAATAGACCAAAAAGTAATTGGAAACTAAACAATCTCATCTTAAATAATGATTGGGTGAAGCAGCAAATTTTAGATACAATTAATAATTTCACTCAAGATAATGACAATGATGAGACATCATACCAAAATTTGTGGGATGCAGCCAAAGCGGTAATAAGAGGGAATTTTATATCCTTAGAGGCTTACTTGAATAAAACAGAGAAAGAAAAGATTAATGAATTGGGCTTGCAACTAAAAAAACTAAAAAAAGACCAAATTAAAAACCCCCAATCAAATACTAAATTGGAAATTCTAAAATTAAAAGGAGAAATTAAAAATATTGAAAGTAAAAAACTATTGAACCAACTAATAAAACTAAGAGCTGGTTCTATGAAAAAGCCAATAAAATAGATAAGCCTTTGGTAAATCTGATTAGAAAAAGGAGGGAGGAAAATGAAATTAGTAGTCTTAAAAATGAAAAGGGAGAACTTTCCACCAATGAAGAGGAAATTAGAGAAATAATGAGGAGTTATTTTGCTCAACTTTATGCCAATAAATTAGATAACCTAAGTGAAATGGATGACTACCTCCAAAAATATACACTTCCCAAACTAACAGAGGAAGAAGTAAATTGCTTGAATAGTCCCATTTCAGAAAAAAGAAAGAGAACAGGCAATTAAACAACTCCCTAAGAAAAAATCCCCAGGACCAGATGGATTTACATGTGAATTTTACCAAACAGTTAAAGAACAATTGGCCCGAATGCTTATATAAATTATTTGATAAAATAGGGAATGAAGGACTCTACAAATTCTTCTATGACACAGACATGGTACTGATACCTAAACCAGATAGGCTGAAAACAGAGAAAGAAAATTATAGACCAATCTCCCTAATGAATATTGATGCTAAAATCTTAAATAAGATATTAGCAAAAAGACTACAGAAAATCATCTCCAAGATAATACACTATGATCAAGTAGGATTTATACCAGGAATGCAGGGCTGGTTCAATATTAGGAAAACTATCAATATAATTGGCCATGTTAATAACCAAATTAACAAAAACCATATGATCATCTCAATAGATGCAGAAAAAGCATTTGATAAAACCCAACATCCATTCCTATTAAAAACACTTGAGAGTATAGGAATAAATGGACTTTTCCTTAAAATAATCAGCAGCATCTATTTAAAACCATCAGTAAGCATCATATGTAAAGGAGACAAACTGCAACATTCCAATAAGATCCGGAGTGAAACAAGGTTGCCCACTATCACCGTTACTATTTAATATTGTATTAGAAACTAGCTATAGCAATAAGAGCTGAGAAAAGATTAAAGGAATAAGAATAGGCAATGAGGAAACCAAATTATCACTCTTTGCCGATGACATGATGGTATACTTAGAGAACCCCAGAGATTCTGCTACAAAGTTATTAGAAATAATCCACAACTTTAGCAAAGTTGCTGGTTATAAAATAAACCCACATAAGTCATCAGCATTCTTATATATCACTAACAAAATCCAACAGTCAGAGTTACAAAGAGAAATTCCATTTAAAGTAACTACTGATAATATAAAATATTTAGGAATCTATCTGCCAAGGGAAAATCAGAAACTTTATGAGCTAAATTACAGACCACTTTTCCACACAAATTAAGTCTGATCTAACCAATTGGAAAATATTAAATGCTCTTGGATAGGGCAAGCAAATATAATAAAGATGACAATATTACCTAAACTAATCTATTTATTTAGCGCTATACCAATTGACTCCCAAAAACTATTTAATGACCTAGAAAATAACAACAAAGTTCATATGGAAAACAAAGGTCAAGAATTTCAAGGAATTAATGAAAAAAAAATCAAATGAAGGTGAGCTTAGCTGTACCAGATCTAAAATTATATTATAGAGCAGCAGTTACCAAAAACTATTTGTATTGGCTGAGGAATAGATTAGTTGATCAGTGGAATAGATTAGGTTCAAGGATAAAACAGTCAACAAATATAGCAACCTAGTCTTTGACAAACCCAAAGATCCCAGCTTTTGGGATAAGAACTTACTGTTGATAAAATTGCTGGGAAAATTGGAAACTAATATGGCAGAAACTAGGCATTGATCCATACTTAACACCGTACACCAAGATAAGGTCAAAATGGGTTCATGACCTAGGCATAAAGAATGAAATTATTAATAAATTAGAGGAACATAGGATAGTTTACCTCTCAGACCTGTGGATGGGGAAGGTCTTTATGACCAAAGCAGAACTAGAGATCATTACTGATCACAAAATAGAAAATTTCGATTATACCAAACTGAAAAGTTTTTGTACAAACAAAGCTAATGCAGACAAGATAAGAAGGGAAGCAATAAACTGGGAAAAATATTTTTACAGTCAAAGGTTCTGATAAAGGCCTCATTTCCAAAATATATAGAGAATTAACTCTAATTTATAAAAAATCAAGCCATTCTCCCATTGAAAAATGGTCAAAGGATATGAACAGACAATTCTCAGATGAAGAAATGGAAACTATTTCTAGTCATATGAAAAGATGCTCCAAGTCATTATTAATCAGAGAAATGCAAATTAAGACAACTCTAAGATACCACTACACACGTGTCAGATTGGCTTAGATGACAGGAAAAAATAATGATGATTGTTGGAGGGGATGCGGGAAAACTGGGACATTGATGCATTGTTGGTGGAGTTGTGAACGATTCCAACCATTTTGGAGAGTAGTTTGGAACTATGCTCAAAAAGTTATCAAACTGTGCATACCCTTTGATCCAGCAGTGTTACTACTGGGATTATATCCCAAAGAGATTATAAAGAAGGGAAAGGGACCTGTATGTGCACAAATGTTTGTGGCAGCCCTTTTTGTAGTGGCTAGAAACTGGAAACTGAATGGATGTCCATCAGTTGGAGAATGGTTGAATAAATTGTGGTATATGAATATTATGGAATATTACTGTTCTGTAAGAAATGACCAACAGGATAATTTCAGAAAGGCCTGGAGCGACTTACATGAACTGATGCTGAGTCAAATGAGCAGGACCAGGAGATCATTATATACTTCAACAACAATACTATATGATGACCAGTTCTGATGGACCAGGTCATCCTCAGCAACGAGATCAACCAAATCATTTCTAATGGAGCAGTAATGAACTGAACTAGCTATGCCCAGAAAAGAACTCTGGAGATGACTAAAAACCATTACATTGAATTCCCAATCCCTATATTTATGCACACTTGCATTTTTTATTTCCTTCACAAGCTAATTGTACAATATTTCCGAGTCTGATTCTTTTTGTACAGCAAAATAACGTTTTGGTCATGTATACTTATTGTGTATCTAATTTATATTTTAATATATTTAACATCTACTGGTCATCCTGCCATCTAGGGGAGGGGGTGGGGGGATAAGAGGTGAAAAATTGGAACAAGAGATTTGACAATTGTTAATGCTGTAAAGTTACCCATGTATATATCCTGTAAATAAAAGGCTATTAAATAAAAAAAAAAAATAAAAGATTTGGAAGTCTGATGCTAGTCTTGAAAATTTTACTTGTTTACTTGGCTATAGAACTTGCTTCATTTCTTAGAGAAGTGGGAGGGTCCTGCTTGAGGCACTCGATGTTTCATTCATGGTTTTAAATTTTTCATTAAGGCACAGCAAGTTAATGCAGTGCATAGAGCACCAGCCCTGAAATCAGGAGGACCTGAGTTCAAATGTGGTCTGACACTTAACACTTACCAACTGTGTGAAAGTCACTTAATCCAAATTACCTCAGGAAAAAAAATAATCTGGACTTCACAATACTGAACAAAATAAACATTTTTATATACTTTGAAGAATTGGAGTGATTTGAAGGTAAAACTTTAAATCTATCATATGTAGAATTTGCTTGTTAAAGACATTGTCAGATATATTATAGTTTAAGGTTTGCAAAGGTACCATGTGAAGTTTGGCTTAATTGATTTTCTTTTCTGTTTTTAAGACAATTGGTGGGCACAAGGTTGTACACTCAAAACTATGATTTAAAAACTAAAGGTATCAATAGATTAACTAATCCACGAGATATTATTAAGTCTGTGCTATGTCCCAAGCTTAGTGCCTTAGTATAGCTCAGTGAAGTAAAAAAACAACAAAATGTTATGAAGAAATGAAAATGTATAACATTACTTATAATATGCTATTTTCAACCATAGCTGAATTTTTACATGCAAGTCTTTCTTGTACTCTTCCCTTTTCCTACATTGAGGGAATTACCCTAATTATTTACTATTCCTTTCACAAAACTATTTTCCTTCATTCCAATGTTAGTATAATTCATTTTTCACATTTCTATGAGATAAAACTTAAAAGAAGTTGTATCTTATTATTTCTTTCTTTGAACAACTACATATAACTGTGATCTTGTTTCCTCAAGGTCACTGGGGCTGACAATAGAATTTTTTATTATAAACTATAGCTTTATATAAAGGAAATTCTCCTCAACATTAGGGGATAAAAAACTGGCAAACTGGTGAAAGACAAAGCATATACTAATTCTTATAGATCATTGAATCAATTAAAGCATGTACTCAAAAACTATGATTTATTGCCACAGCATGAAAAACTAAAATAACAGCAGTGTTATTAGGGCAGCATACCAATTGGATCTATGACCTCATGTATTTCTTTTTAATGAAATAGCATAAAGAGGTGCTGTCAGAGATCTTGACAGAAATATGAAAATCACTTTACAATGGGTCATATATTTTATTCACCAAATACAATAATAGCATCTTTCCCTATCATTCATAACTTTTGGCATTCAAAAGTAATTTCAAGCTAACCAGAGAAGAGGGATTCCTAGAAGCATGCACTAGAAGACTCCTAGAGAAAAGTATATCCATATTTTCATTAGTAACATCTTAATTTTCTGGTGATTAAAAATTCATCAGGTAACAATTATTACACAATCAACACTAATCTCAATTTATAAATATAATATCAAAAACACATTATCTCACCAACTATATGAACTTGGTGAAAAAGAGAAGATATTACTAGAGCAACATAGTTTTTATTCAGTGTGTGTTACAAATCAGCATCGATTTCAAAGGAGAAATTTGGTATAGAACTTCTATATGGTCTATGTTGAGTAGCTAAATATTAAAATAACATTTACTAATATAGAGACAATATATTTTTCACATATACTTTTTGGGATTTGCTGTTTTTAGTTTTATTTTTGGATTATTGAGAAAAAGCTTGAAGAACATTATTGGTCAACAATAGTGAATAAAATATATGACAATATGCCCATATACTCTGAAGTAACATGCTCTTTGATTTGGTGATAGGTTTCCTGACATATAAACTTCTCCCTCCATAAAGTAATAAAAATAATAATGATGATAAGAAATAAAAAGTCACCCATCTCTACTCTAAGACTATTTCAAGATACTGGTTTCTCTTGATTTTCCTTATATCTATATTATTATTCCTCCTGAGACTCCTGTGTTTTGTCTTCAGTCATGATATTCTCACTAATAGAGTGTCCCCCATATTTCTGTCTCAGAACCTCTTTTCTTTCTATATTATTTCACTGGGTATTCTAGTTATTAACTATGTCTTCACTTTAAGGTGATGATTCATATATCTGTATATCCATCTATAACATCTCTCCAAAGTATCACCAAATTGCCTTTTGGATATCTTATATTGGATATCTAATAAATACTTCAAGCACAACATGTCCCAAGTATAATCTATTTACTCCTATTTATCCCTTCTTTTGAATGTTCATATTATTGTTAAAGGCCTTCCTTCATTCTTTCTTTAGCTATATTCAAAATCTTAATTCTTTATTTCTCCTTGTCTATAACCCAATATCTCCAATCAGTTGCCCAGTTGTGCTACTGATAAATTCTTAATATTTTTCATATATGCCCCCTTCTTTTTCCACACACAATCTACCACTCTAGTTCAGGTCTTATTTACCTCTTGTTTGTATAATTTTGGTAGCCTTCTAATTGTTCTCCCAGTTTTCCCTCTCTACCCATTCCAAATATACCAGACAATGATATCTTCAATCAATAAAAACTGTTGAATCTCTATTACCTCTAGGATCAAATATAATGTCCTCTAGTGTTTAACATTTATCATATCCTAGTTTCTTCTTATCTTTTCAGTCTTGTTTTACTTTAACCCATTTCATTTACTGTATGATAAGTACATACTGGTCTGCTTACTGCTCCTTACACAAAATGATACTCTTCCCACATTTGAGTCTTTCTACTATTTCCCATTCTTGAATGATCTCCATCCTTACCTATGCTTAATAGTTTCCTTGTATTTCTTTAAGCCATAGTTGAAACTCTACCTCTAACAAGTGGATTTTTCTCAGTATCTTTGAGATAACCTTTTTTCTTCTTTGTATGGATCTAGTATATACACAGTTGTTTTCATGTTCATTCCCTCCCCCATTAGATATAAGGACAGGACTGTTTTTACTTTTCTATATATCCCCACCATTTGACATACTATCTGGCACATAGTAAGCATGAAATAGAATACTTAACTAAATGACAGACACCTGGGAAAAAAGTAAACATGATAGTGACAATATATTTTATTGATAACCACAGTACATGTACTATTCACTGAAAATAACACAAAAAACACACAAAAGGATAATCTCTTTATATTAGTTTACCTATGAATAAAGCATAAGAAATTCCATTTTAGGTTTCTTTGGAGAGTACTCAAGATTTCCTTGCATAGATGTTCATTTTTTAAAAAGTGATCATCATTGCAGACAATAAGTTCCCTTTTTTTCCAATAAAAAAGAAGAGGATAGTTTTTATATTCTATAATGTCCTTATTATTGTTGCTGCTGTCATAAATAATAGTAGTAATAATCTGAATTTTCTTATGTAAAGTCATTTAAAATAACTTAAAAGCAAATGTACTTGGATGACTTACTCAAAAAATTATGAACTATTTCAGTTAAAAGGGAGGAAAAAAAACATCATTTGTATAAATCAAGTGGAGTGAACTCAGATGTATGAAATCCCATTAGTAAAATAGAAAGGGTATTCAAGTTATTCCAATACATTAAAATGTTCTAACAGTAATTCTAGGTACAGTATATTTCATTAAATTTTTCTTCAGTACTAAGAATGAGGCTAATGCAAGACTTTGAAGCCCAGTCATTTTTTTTTTTTTTTTTTTGCATAAAGGAAGGAGGGATTCATCTGTAATACCCAATGAAAACTCTTAGGAACAAACCAAAGACACCTGGTCTTTTGTTTTTGCCTGGGGACTTGGATTTCAGTTTACTAGTACACAATTTTAACCTTTCTAAAAAGACTGTACATTAACAACTAAACAAAATTTATTATTGGACTCTGAGAAATATAATACAATTGATTAATATACTTTTATATTCTATATACATTTATTCTATTTCTTAACCACTATTACTATAAGAGCATATGTTCTGCCTTTCATCTCCTTTTTAGATATGGGTAAGTTGACTAAGAAATTGCATGCTGTCCTTTCTGATTGATCTTTGTTCCATCCCACATCTCCCTATAGAGGCAGAGTGTTGTAGTGGTTAAAACTCTGGTCTTAGTGCCTCTGACACTTACTACCTATTTGACTGTACATTTTATTCAATGGCAGTTCTCATCAGATAATTCACTGAGTCCTTTAAAATTAATTCCAAATTGTTTGAATAAATATGATCGCCATATAGGTGCTTTATGTACTAAGGAAAAGCACAATTTGAGAAGAATCAAAATTTCAGTTGAGCCAGTGATGGCTTATTGCATGTAAGGAGGATGAACTATATTCTCAAAGTAATGATTGTGTAAGATGAATTTTCTTTCTATTATTCTATGCTCATTTTTGTCATCATATCTATAAATTCCTTCATATTGACAGAACTGAAGAGATAGACTTCATCAAATGTCATGTGATTATCCTTATTCCCAGCTTTTGGCTTCACTTCTGCTTGTTAAGTTACATGTAAACAGGTATGAATGGTTTATGTTTTGCACAGTAAAAGGAAACTCCCAAAATTATGAGATCACTAAGTCAATTTGATATTTAACCAAAATTCTTTTATGTCTTATGCCTTTTATGTCCTATTGCCTACCTTTTCCTAATGTAGTGGGCTACTTACAATGATTGGACCTACTGTAATATTTAAACATATAAATTTGATAGGAAAGATGTCTCTTAAATAAATAGTATATATTAATAATATCTGCTGACATTTATGCCTTCTCTCTCATCTCTAAAACGTTGATGAGATTGCATGCATTAAGAATATTCTAATGAAAATTAAAGTGAATCAAAGTGGACTTTCAAAAAATGATTTCCTAAAGTAGATTGTAGCTTTAACAGTCCCTCATTTGATTGAAAGGGGCAAAGAATATAACTCCATTCTTTTTATTGTTGGTTGTCTTTTTTAAAGCATTTTATTCATGAAGTCAGGCAATTGTTATATCTTTTAATGCCTAGTGATGATTTTAAAGACATGGACAAGGATTATGTTTAAGATTAGCTTAGTAATAGGTTTCTTGTAACAAGATTCTTATCTGTATAATTGATTATACTGTCAGGATAATCCTTTTACAAGTTTTTGAAACAACCAAATAATACTATTTAAAACATATAGGTATCTATGTGAATATATGCCCTAATATTGTGCCTTACCATAGCACAACTGAACACATTTTTACAAAACTATAGTTTTGTCTATATCCTTTTATATGTACATAAGAATTGAAGTTTTCTTTATATGTGGGAAATATTTTCAGTCCTGGGAAATTTCTTGCACAAATAAATTTCCTTTTCATAAGAGGTTATGTTCACCTTAGTCTTAAAATTAGTTTGGAATTCAATTGGAGAAGATGGTTGCGAATCAATCAGTTTTGGACAAAACAAAATAACTGTATCTTTTGATGTGATAAAAAATTATATTAATTAAAATCTGATTCTAGGCAATTGTTGTGACATTAGCCTAGGCAATAGGGATAGTTGGACCTAATCCTCACCTAATGAGTTAGAACAAAAAAGCAATCAAAAAAAGAATTGATAGGACTAAACACTACAAAGGCCAATTTTTGCCCCCCTCAAGTTTCAATGACATTTTTGATTTAGCTTGTGTAGATGATTTAAAGTACTGAATTCTTTTAAAGGCTTAAGTAATGTCTGACACTGGGAAACAGGAATTAACACAATTTCAACTCTGTCTTCAATGCATTCCCAGTCTTGTTCTAGAGAAAAATGGAGTTGAATTGATGTAAGTGACAAAAGAATGGGAACAGACAATCTAGGGTTTCAATAACAGTTCTGTTTAGCTCCTATCTACATTAGAACAATGTACTACTTTTCTGTCTTCATCTTTGAACTGAAAGACAACACAGGTCTTAGAAACAAATTCATTATTGAGGAAGAATAGTCATTTCCTGGGAAAACTAGGAACAAGAGAGTGCATGATAAATTCAAGAGCAACATGAATTTAATTTTTTTAAGTAACTTTTTATTGATAGAACCCATGCCAGGGTAATATTTTACAACATTATCCCTTGCACTTACTTCTGTTCCAATTTTTCCCCTCCCTCCCTCCCTCCACCCCCTCCCCCAGATGGCAAGCAGTCTTATACATGTTAAATAGGTTACAGTATGTCCTAGATACAATATATGTGTGCAGAACTGAACAGTTCTCTTGTTGCACAGGGAGAATTGGATTCAGAAGGTATAAATAACCCAGGAAGTAAAACAAAAATGTAAGCAGTTTACATTCATTTCACAGTGTTCCTTCTCTGGGTGTAGCTGCTTCTGTCTGTCCTTGAACAATTGAAACTGAGTTAGAGCTCTTTGTCCAAGAAATCCACTTCTATCAGTATCGTTGTTGAGGTATATAATGATCTCCTGGTTCTGCTCATTTCACTTAGCACCAATTTATGTAAGTCTCACCAATCCTCTCTGTATTCATCCTGCTGGTCATTTCTTACAGAACAATAATATTCCATAACATTCATATACCACAATTTACTCAACCATTCTCCAATTGATGGGCATCCATTCATTTTCCAGCTTCTAGCCACAACAAACATTTTGGCACATACAGGTCCCTTTCCCTTCTTTAGTATCTCTTTGGGGTATAAGCCCAGTAGAAACACTGCCTGGATCAAAGGGTATGCACAGTTTGATAACTTTTTGAGCATAGTTCCAAATTGCTCTCCAGAATGGCTGGATGTGTTCACAATTCCACCAACAATGTATCAGTGCCCTGTTTTCCCACATCCCCTCCAACATTCTGCATTATCTTTCCCTGTCATTCTAGCTAATCTGACAGGTGTGTAGTGGTATCTCAGAGTTGTCTTAATTTGCATTTCTCTGATTAATAATGATTTGGAGCATTTTTCATATGGCTAGAAATAGTTTCAGTTTCTTCGTCTGAGAATTGTCTGTTCATATCCTTTGACCATTTGTCAACTGGAGAATGGCTTGATTTCTTATAAATTAGAGTCAATTCTCTATATATTTTGGAAATGAGGCCTTTATTAGAACCTTTGATTGTAAAAATGTTTTCCCAGTTTATTGTTTCCCTTCTAATCTTGTCTGCATTAATTTTTGTTTGTTCAAAAACTTTTCAATTTGTTATAATCAAAATTTTCTATTTTGTAGTCAATAGTGATCTCTACTTCTTTGGTCATAAATTCCTTCCTCTTCCACAAGTCTGAGAGGTAAACTATCCTATGCTCTTCCAATTTATTTATAATCTCATTCTTTATGCCTAGATCATGAACCCATTTTGACCTTAGAATTTAATTTTCTTGAGAAGTATCTAATGCATTCTATAAGACCACTCTTATTTCTTCTTTTAATGATAATGGAAGTAAGAAATGGCGAGGTTAGGCAAAAATTGCATTGACACAGAAAATTAAAAATTACAGATTATAGTACTTGTAGTATTTCATAAAATCTGTAATTTAGAGTTGCAGAAGTGAAAAAGTTTCTGATATCTGCAATCAATAGGTGTAACTATCCTTCCCAGTCCAAAGGTAGATTGGCAAGTGACAAAGTTTTAAATTAGCAGAAAAGGCCCACTGACCTAAATGTTCTTTCATTATCTTGTCTACAACTACTACAACCTGTTTACAACCTTTACTATAAAATTATTAGTGGCTAATATATCATAGACACATGCATTATGCATAAGATCATAATGGAAAAATACATGTTATTAGTGAGTGATCCTCTAGCTCAGTTAAATAAGCTTTAGTTTAGGCTGATACCTTTGAAACTATTAGTCTTATATGTCGAAGATTTAATATAAATTGGGTAGAGCATGTAGCAACTAAGATTAGGGAATGTAAAAATTGTTAGGTAATAAAATGCCATTAGTTTCAGTGGCCATTGAAACATTTTTTTTTCCTACTTCACAGGTTTTCTAATGGTGGTCATGTCAAAAGACTATTACATAATAAAATTAAACAAAATGACCTAAATTGATGTTCAACTATGTCAAAATATTGCACCATACATGATTTTAAAATCTATTTAATGTAAATGGGAGAGAATCAAGTATATCTATATCTATAAATATATCTATATACTCTTGTGAGAATATAGTATTATATCTATGTAACTATCCTTATTTCCACCACAACAAGCAATTCTCTTCACTCTACAACTCAAACTCATAGGTTTCAGGATCCTAGGGATCAGGGGAGATAATGACTACTACCTGATGTCAAAGGTATTCAGTAGATAAATATTTCTGTAATAAACAAAAGATTGTATGATACCACTCTGAAAGAGCTATATCTTGTTTCATTTTAGCATCCCTTAAAGTTTAAACTGCAGCAAGTTGTCATTTAGAATTGGCTTCAAAACAGCTACAGCAAAATTGTTGATCCAGAATATTTCTAATTCCACATTGCTCATCTTGAGTAGAATCTCCTGATTATTATTATTATTTTTATTTTTAAAACCTTTTATTTACAGGTTATATGTATGGGTAACTTTACAGCATTGACAATTGCCAAACCTCTTGTTCCAATTTTCCCCTCCTTCCCCCCACCCCCTCCCCCAGATAGCAGGATGACCAATAGATGTTAAATATATTAAAATATAAATTGGATACACAATAAGTATACATGACCAAACCGTTATTTTGCTGTACAAAAAAAATAGGACTCTGAAATATTGTATAATTAGCCTGTGAAGGAAATAAAAAATGCAGGTGGGCAAAAATATAGTGATTGGGAATTCAATGTAATGGTTTTTAGTCATCTCCCAGAATTCTTTCGCTGGGCATAGCTGGTTCAGTTCATTACTGCTCCATTGGACTGATTTGGTTCATCTCATTGCTAAGGGTGGCCAGGTCCATCAGAATTGGTCATCATATAGTATTGTTGTTAAAGGTATATAATGATCACTTGGCCCTGCTTGTTTCACTCAGCATCAGTTCGTGTAAGTCTCTCCAGGTCTTTCTGAAATCATCCTATTGCTCATTTCTTATAGAACAATAATATTCCATAATATTCTCCCGATAGTCCAAAATCTCTGACCCTCTTCCATATCTAACAATGTCAATTGTTGATGACAAGTCAATCCTTGGTCTGAAGACAATATATAAATGCTGCCCACCAGAGACTTTGAGGCTTAGCAAGAATCTATATTCCAGTATTTCTATTCAATCCAAAGCATATAATTACATGGGATTTGGAGAGCAACAGAAGCTATATGTGACTTATATCTGATTTAATTTTTTCCCTCTCCTACTTTGGGTTATGAGAATCAATAACACAATCATAATCACCCCAATGTTGCTGTCATTCACCCAAATGCCATCATAAATTTTCATGATACTTGTAAAATTATAGTTCATAAGCCCCATCAGAGCATTTCCTTCAATAGCCATCTAGTAGATAAGATAAATTCAAAGCAGTCATTTAGTAAGATTTTACATTAAGAACAGTAGCCATATAAATAGGATCCATAAGCAATTAAAAGAATTTGATCTAAATATCTAAATGGGAAAATTAAAGTGAATGAAAAATGCTAATTATCCAAACTATGGTATACAGTTGATTTGGCTCACCCATTGAATTGATACAATAAAAATGAATAGAAATGATTTTAACACAAATTTACTCTTCCAACTGATTCTCTGACCAGAGAGATGCTACTTCATCATTAATTCTTTTTTGAATTACTAAAATAGACTCTTAATTGATGTCTGCTTCATGTCTTCCAACTCATCTTCCATACGGCTGCCAAATTATTTTCCCAAGGTGCAATCTAGCTATATCTGAATAAACTTCAGTAACTCACTATTAGCTCTAAGAGTAAATACAAACTCCTCCATTTGTCTTTTTATGATTTTTGTCATCTATTCCCAACCTGTCTGTCTTATTGTATATTGCTCCCCTTTCTCTTTGGTCTTTCTTCCTTCTTCTTCTCCTCCTCCTCCTCATTTTTCTTTCCTTTTTCTTCTTTCCTTCTCCTTCTCCTTCTCCTTCCCCTTCTCCTTCTCCATCTCCTTTTCCTTCTCCTCCTTCTCCTTCTTTCTTTCTAACTTTCTTAGAACTTTCTAAAACACTGTCTTAACCTCTGCATCTTTGCATCTTTATTTCCTTCAAGATGTAAATTGGAATCACCCCTTATGGAGGTCTTCTCTAATATCCCCTTCAGGTATTAGAACTTTTCCCTATGAAAAACAAAAATTAAAAATCACTTTGTATTTATTTTTCATCTATTGTATATTTTGTACTCATCTCTATCTACATGTCCATAAATTTTTCTTCTCTGATAGAATGTAAGTTCCTATAGAACAGAAAAACTGTATTTGTTGCTTCCTATTTTTATATAGAGAATAAGATTATATAGTCCCTGACATGTATTGGCTACATAAAAAAGTTGGTTGACTTCACCAATTGATTTTCTGTATTTTAATAGGAAGTGAAGATTGGGTTGAGTGGACCCTGGAAAATTTTACACTGCTTTAAACGATACCAACCTTCTTTTACAAGTATAGTATTAGATTGTAAACTCCTCAAGACCATATATAAACAAAGACTATCTTTTTTCTCTTTTATTATTCCCAGTACTTAGCAATGTCTATCACATAGTAGGCACTTCGTAAATTTTTTTTTTGGTAAATTGAACAGTGAAAAATAGTCTTTCTGTAATACTAGAGATGGAAAGCATGGAAGAAAATATTTCAGAAAGAATACACTTGTAAGTTAGCCAAAGAATATTAGAGATACACAGTTGGTAAATAGACTGCAATGAATTTTTAATTAAGAGTTATCTACATAAATTATGTTTTAACAGAGACACATAGGAGCATAAAAGAAAGTGAATTGTTTATTGAGTAATAAAAAGGAATAGCCAACCTGCCTTACTCCATTATAAGGGTAAATGGGCCAGAGTTGTCCAGGATAAAAAGGTTGTGGATAGGCTCTAATGTTTTCCTGTGTAAAAGTAAAGGAGGTTAAAAAGTAGGGAAGTGTTTACCCAGTTTTTGATACAGATTCTGAAAACATCTTTTCTATTTTCAATGAACATAAATGAGGCAACTATGATTATAGTCCCTGATAAAAATAGCATGCATGATTATAAGGGGAGTTAAAGGAAAGGATTCCAAGAACTAGACCTTCTTTTTGGTTAAAGTTCCTAAAAATTCAAATAAGGATGCCCTGAATATGTCTAGCTGAGTGATGGTAAGAGTACCTTCTCCTGTGCCTGCCTTATCCCATTTTTCATTCATAAGGAACCACCCCAGGCTTTACACTGCATATTTATAAAGAGGATTTAAATTGGGTTAGATGACTGAGGATAGGAAATCTGCTATCTTTTTTTTAAACCTTTTTTTCCCCCATGAGTATAGGTCACAGCTTGTCTGTCTTCCCTGGGACAATGGGGGTGTCATAGCTTTGCTGCTGCCTCAAAAGCCTTTTCATCTATCCCTAGAAAGAATTAGTATTCTTTTTTATAATTATTTGAAAGAAATCATAGTGATGGTGAGACATTTTCTATTTGAATATAAAAAAGAATTTCATGAATATTATCTTTGTGTTTTACTTCACAAGATTTCTCACCATGGCAATTCTTTCAAACTCTCATAGACTTAAGCCCATCTTTTCTTGGTGAAGAGCAAATGGTTATTTCAAATGACCTATGACAATTACTACTCTGATCAATGTCCATGAATAGGAATGGGATATAAAATATTTTTAGATATGTTTTATTAGTGAACCTATACTAATACACAGCCTTTTCCTGTGTTGGACACAGTCACTGCTCACTTTTGATTCACAAAACATGCTGGTCTAATGTGCACAGTATTGCAAAAGTTTTCATGTTCCATGTCAAACATTAGTAGCCAGTAAACAAGGAAAGCGATTCCTACAGTCTCAAAGTCTAGGCACTTTATGTAAAGGTCAGGTTTTAAAAGAAAAAAAATGTGGTGATTATATCATATTAAAATGAATTCATTTCCTATGGAAATAAAAATGACTTTATGTTTATTTTAAAAAATAAGTGTTTGAACATAATATTGAAATAATAATTTGGCATAGCTAGGTTTTAAGCACATTAATGAAAAGACGATATTTGCAACTTGGAGACTGCTGGCTTTCATCACTTTTATTCTAGATTATTGAAATAAAGTACAAATTGCTCTTTCAGTCTCCAGTTTTTCTGCTCCATCTTCCAAACAACTGTCAAACTGACAGATCCAACCATGTCATTCTATTCTTCAAGAAGACAAATTATCTTTCTATCATCTCTAGGATGAAATACTAACTCATCTCTTGGACATTTAAAAACTTTCATGGTCTTACTACAGCAGTACTTTTCAGACTTATTTCACAGTATTCCTTGTTGTAGTGGACAACTTATTGCTCCTATATATATAGCATTCCATTTTTTCCTCTTGGATGCTGCATATATTTCCCCATCTCCACCCCCATTGCTAGAATATTGTTTATCCTCACCTCAACCTCTTAGAATCATCAATTCCTTTCAAAATTTGTCAGAATTGTCACCCTCTCCATAAACTTGTTTGCTGTCCCTTTGTTATTTAGAATTGGTCAGAAGAAAGAAAAAAAATTAGCTAAGTGACTTCTAAAAGTTTTGAAATCTGATTTCTTTGACCAAGAGCTTCAAGAATTGGAGTATATTGAAATTTTTCATAAATGATGTTGCTCTTTACTGCTATCTTTGATTTGAAAAAAAATTGAAGGGACCTTTCCAATTGCTAGGTAGTCTGATCAGCTGATTAGCTTTTTTTTTTTTCTGACTCAAAGAGTCAACCTGAGCTTTGTTTCTGTTACTTTCATTGTAACTGGACAATGCAACATCTAGGCAAATGGAATTATTGGCTGGTCTGAATAATTTAGCACACCGATAGGCAGTCTGATGAACTCTGATGTTCTGTGGCTTACAGTGGACTGTTATTAATATTAAAACTAGACAATCTAAATGTCCATTTAGGTACTTGTAAACCAAATGATTTGTAAATAGTATATTTGAGTAAAGTGAAGAGGATTTAGTCAGGTAAAGAGTACTGAGGTCCAATACTTAAGCAGTAATCTGAGAAATAGTTTAATTTAGTGTAGAACATCCATAATGGTTCAATAATGTGAAAAACTATGGCCCCAAGAGGATTGCCCTAACCACATGAATTTTTCTCACTCATATGCTTTCCTTCTGGCTTATCTTGAATGTGTGTCCTTTCTTCACTACAGAAATTGAATAACACAAAAAATGTGATAAAGCTTGTTTGTGAATTTTAAGATATTTTTAAAATTGTTAGAGTGGCAAGGGGAAACATTTACTTGCAAAATAGTTTGAAGACAGAGTCAAGATGTAAGACTAAAGGCAAGAATTTATATACTCCATGAAACCACTCCAAATTCCTTTAAATAATGATTCTAAACAAATTTTATAGCATTTTGAAGACACAAAAAATATAGAGTAGAATATTTTCCAGCCCAAGAAAACTTAGATGGTCATCAGGAAACGTCTGTGGAACCAGGGTAGGAGACCATAGGACAGTCCTGGTGAAGGCTGAATCAGTACAGGCTGGGCCTGGCCCTAGTCCCTAATCACAGTGCCAGCAAAGCAGGTACCAGTCTAGGGATCTCTGAATCAGCAGCAATACTCGTCTGTGGCAACAGGAGAGAGTCCAAAATGCAATTCTGTTGCAAACTCTGACAGTGTAGCCCCAGTCCCAAGTTACTGCCAGTAAAACAGAGATTGTCATAGGGACCTTTGAATAAACAGCAGCACTGGTGATTTCTAGACCTCTCAGCCCAGAAACACTAAAGAAGATTTAAAATATTGGCAGGAAAATTTTGTCCATAGGGTGAAAAGGCCTTGCGAAACCAGAAAACCAGGAATTGGTGTGGGAAATGGTGGCAGTGGCAGCTTCCAGGGGCCTCAGCTCACAGGATATTTCTTTATTAGCCCCCAAGGAAGGACTCTGTTGCTTTAACACTAGATCTTGTAGTTGCAGTAGGATAGAAACACTCCTAACAGGTCCCAGGCAGAAGAGTGCTTGTGGTCAGGTTCCTAGAAGGATCTCTGAAAACAACTGCACAAAACCCCCTGAAACTTGGGACCCTTCACCCTGGAAACAGAGCCATACTTTACTCCCCCCCACCCCAGGCAATTGGGGTTAAGTGACTTGCCTAAGGTCACATAGCTAGGAAGTGTTAAGTGTCTGAGACCAAATTTGAACTCAAGTCCTCCTGACTTCAGGGCTGGTACACTATCCACTGTGTCACCTAGCTGCCCCTAAGCATACTTTAACATGGAGTTAAAAGCTGAGTACTAAGCTAAGAAAATGAGCAGAAAACAGAAAACAGAAAGTTACTGTGATGATGAGAAAGATCAAAACTCACATTCAGAAGATCATTTTAGTCAAAGATTACACATACAAAGTCTCCAGGAAAAATAAGAATTGATATCAGGCTATCAAACATCACAAAAGAGATTTTGCAAATCCAGTAAGAGAGACAGAAGAAAACTGAGGAAGAGAATTGAGAGGGGTACAAAAAGAAATTCAAAAAGCTAATGAGGAGAAGAATTTCTTAAAAAGAAAAATTGTCAAAATGGAAAAGGAGGTACAAAAGCTCGTTGAGGAAAATAGTTCATGAATAATTAGAATTATGCATATGGGAGCTAAAGACTGCATGAGAAATTAAGATACAGTAAAGCAAAACTAAAAAAATGAAAAATTGGGGGGAGGGGTTTGAAAAAATCTCATTGGCAATACAACTGACCTGGAAAATAGATGCACCAGAGATAACTTAAAATTATTTTTTTTTAATTTTTTTTATTTAATAGCCTTTTATTTACAGGATATATACATAGGTAACTTTACAGCATTAACAATTGCCAAACCTCTTGTTCCAAACTTAAAATTATTGTTATACATGAAAGTGTTGATCAAAAAAAAAAAATCTGGAGATCATCTTTCAAGAAATTATCAAGGAAAACTGTCCTGATATTCTAGAACCATAGAATAAAATAGAAATTGAACAAATTCACTGATCACTAAAAGAGATCCAAAATAAAAACTCCCAGGATTATTGTAGTCAAATTCTGCAACTCACAGGTCAAGGAGAAACTATTGCAAGCATTCAGAAAGAAACAATTCAAGTACAATAGAGCCACAGTCAGGATAGCACAAGGTTTACCAGTTTCTACATTAAAGATCTTGAGGGATTGGAATATGATATTGTGGAGAACAATGGAGCTAAAATTAAAACACAGGATCACCTACATAGAAAAACTGAGTTTGATCCTTCCGGCAAAAGTGAAAATTCAATGAAATTGAGAATTTCCCAGCATTCATGAGGAAAAGACCAGAGCTGAATAGAAAATTTGATTTTCAAATATAAGACTGAGGAGAAGCCTAAGGAGGTAATCAGGAAAGTGATATCACAAGAGATTTAATAAGATTTTTCTGTTTACATGTTGCTGGTAGATTTTTTAAATTGATTTTATAGGATTCTCTAAATATACCATCATATCATCTGCAAAGAGTTTTGATTTGATTTCCTCATGATCTACTCTAATTCTTTTAATTTCTTTCTCTTCTCTTATTGCTTAAGCTTGCATTTCTAATATAATATTGAATAGTAGTGGTGTTAGTGAGCAACATTGTTTCAATCTTGATCTTACTGGGAGTAATTCTAGTTTATCCCCATTATATATGATGCTTGCTGATGATTTTAAATAGATGCTACTGATCATTTTTAGGAAAACTCCATTTATTCCTATATTTTCTAGAATTTTTAATAGGAATGTGTGTTGGATTTTGTCAAATTTTTTTTCTACATCTATTGAGCTAATCATATGATTTCCGATAGTTTGGTTAATTAATATAGTCAATTATGCTAATAGTTTCCTAATATTGAACCAACTCTGCATTCCTGTTAAAAATCCTAGTTGGTCACACACCTGTCAGATTGGCTAAGATGACAGGAAAAAATAATGATGATTGTTGGAGAGGATGCGGGAAAACTGGGACATTGATGCATTATTGATGGAGTTGTGAACAAATCCAACCATTCTGGAGAGTAGTTTGGAACTATGCTCAAAAAGTTATCAAACAAATCATACCCTTTGATCCAGCAGTGTTACTACTGGGCTTCTATCCCAAAGAGATCATAAAGAAGGGAAAAGGACCTGTATGTGCACGAATGTTTGTGGCAGCCCTCTTTGTAGTGGCTAGAAAGTGGAAACTTAGTGGATCCCTATCAGTTGGAGACTGGCTGAATAAATTATGGTATATGAATATTATGGAATATTATTGTTCTCTAAGAAATGACCAACAGGATGATTTCAGAAAGGCCTGGAGAGACTTACACGAACTGATGCTGAATGAAATGAGCAGGACCAGGAGATCATTATATACTTCAACAACAATACTATATGAAGACCAGTTCTGATCGACCTGGCCATCCTCAGCAATGAGATCAACCAAATCATTTCCAATGGAGCAGTAATGAACTGAACTAGCTATACCCAGAAAAAGAACTCTGGGAGATGACTAAAAACCATTACATTGAATTCCCAATCCCTATATTTATGCACACCTGCATTTTTGATTTCCTTCACAAGCTAATTGTACAATATTTCAGAGTCTGATTCTTTTTGTACAGCAAAATAACGTTTTGGTCATGTATACTTATTGTGTATCTAATTTATATTTTAATATATTTAACATCTACTGGTCATCCTGCCATCTAGGGGAGGGGGTGGGGGGGTAAGAGGTGAAAAATTGGAACAAGAGGTTTGGCAATTGTTAATGCTGTAAAGTTACCCATACATATAACCTGTAAATAAAAGGCTATTAAATTTAAAAAAAAATAAAAAATAAACTCAGGTCTTCTAAAAAAAAAAAAGTAATTTGATTAGGGATTTAATAAGCTATTGCTTATGCAATTTCTTTTTCTAAAATGGGACAATTTAAGTAAGTTATTCCTTCCCCTGTGAATCTGGGAAATCTATATTTGTGTAAGTTAATTCATCTATTTCATTTAGATTATCAGATTTATTGGCATACAGTTGGGCAGAATAATTCCTAATTATTGCTCTAATTTCCTCTTCACTGGTGGAAAGTTTATCCTTTTCATTTTTGATACTAACAATTTTAATTTTTCCAATCAAATTAATTAAAAGTTTACCCATTTTGTTTGTTTTTTTTTTCATAAAAGCAACTTTTAGTTTTGTATATTGGTTCAAGAGTTTTCTTCAATTTTATTAATTTCCCATTTTATTTTTAGAATTTCAAATTTGTTATTTAATTGGGGGGGGTTTAATTTGTTCTTTTTGTAGCTTTTTAGTTGCATGCCCAATTCATTAATCAGCTCTTTTTCTATTTTATGCAAGTAAGCATCTAGAGATATAAAACTTACCTTAAGAACAGCTTTGGCCACATGCCATACATTTTAGCATGTTGTCTCATTATTGTCATTCTCTTGGATGAAGTTGTTGATTGTGTCTATGACTTATTGTTTCACCCATTCATTCTTTAGGATTAGATTATTTAATTTCCAATTGATTTTTGCTCTATTTTTCCTTGGTCCTTTTATTACATAGAATTCTTATTGCATCATTATCAAAAATAATGCATTTACTATATCTGCCTTCCTTTATTTTGATTTTGAGGTTTTTATGTTCTAAAACAAGATCAATTTTTATATAGACTCCATGTACCACTGAGAAAAAAGAAAGTATATTCCTTACTGTCTTCATTCAATTTTCTCCAAAAGTATATCATACCTAACTTTTCTAAAATTCTATTACCTTCTTAACTTATTTCTTAAGTATATTGTGGTTCAATTTATCTAGTTCTGATAAAGCAAGGTTGAGGTCCTTCATTAGTATAATTTTGTTTTCTATTTCTTCTTGCAGCTCTTAACTTTTCTAGGAACTAGAATGCTATACCATTTGATTTTTATACATTTAGTATTGATATTAATTCATTATCTATGGTACCCTTTAGCAAAATGTAATTTCTTTCCTTATTTATTTTAATTATCTTTTACATTACCTGATATCAGGATAGCTACTCCTGTTTGTTTCTTTGTTTTTAATTTCAGCTCAAGAATAATATATTCTGTTAAAATATTTTACCTTTTCTATGTATATATCACTATTTTATTTTATTTTTTTACATTTTTTTTTTATTAAATAACTTTTTATTGACAGAACCCATGCCAGGGTAATTTTTTACAACATTATCCCTTGCACTCTCTTCTGTTCCGATTTTTCCCCTCCCTCCCTCCACCCTCTCCCCAAGATGGCAAGCAGTCCTATACATGTTAAAAAGATTACAGTAGATCTTGGATACAATATATGTGTGCAGAACCGAACAGTTTTCCTGTTGCTCAGGGAGAATTGGATAGAAGGTATAAATAACCTGGGAAGAAGAACAAAAATGCAAGCAGTTTACATTCATTTGCTAGTGTTCTTTCTTTGGGTGTAGCTGCTTCTGTCCATCCTTGATCAATTGAAACTAAGTTAGATCTTGTCTTTGTTTAAGAAATCCACTTCCTTCAGAATACATCCTCATACAGTATCATTGTTGAGATATATAATGATCTCCTGGTTCTGCTCATTTCGCTCAGCATCAGTTCATGTAAGTCTCTCCACGCCTTTCTGAAATCCTCCTGCTGGTCATTTCTTACAAAACAATAATATTCCATAACATTCATATACCACAATTTACTCAACCATTCTCCAATTGATGGGCATCCATTCATTTTCCAGCTTCTGGCCACTACAAACAGGGCTGCCACAAACACTTTGGCACACACAGGTCCCTTTCCCTTTTTTAGTATCTCTTTGGGGTATAAGCCCAGTAGAGACGCTGATGAATCAAAGGGTATTCACAGTTTGATAACTTTTTGGGCATAGTTCCAAATTGCTCTCCAGAATGGCTGGATGTATTCACAATTCCACCAACAATGTACCAGTGTCCCCGTTTTCCCGCATCCCCTCCAACATTCCGTGTTATCGTTCCCTGTCATTCTAGCCAATCTGACAGGTGTGTAGTGGTATCTCAGAGTTGTCTTAATTTGCATTTCTCTGATCAATAGTGATTTGGAATACTCTTTCATATGGGTAGTGATAGTTTTAATTTCATTATCTGAAAATTGCCTGTTCATATCCTTTGACCATTTATCAATTGGAGAATGGCTTGATTTCTTATAAATTAGGTCAATTCTCTATATATTTTGGAAATGAGTCCTTTATCAGAACCTTTGACTGTAAAAATGTTTTCCCAGTTTATTGTTTCCCTTCTAATCTTGCCTGCATTAGTTTTGTTTGTACAAAAACTTTTCAATTTGATATAATCAAAATTATCAATTTTGTCGTCAATAGTGATCTCTAGTTCTTCTTTGGTCATAAATTCCTTCCTCTTCCACAGGTCTGAGAGGTAAACTATCCTATGCTCTTCCAATTTATTTATGGTCTCATTCTTTATGTCGAGAACCCATTTTGACCTTATCTTGGTGTACGGTGTTAAGTGTGGGTCAATGCCTAATTTCTGCCATACTAATTTCCAATTGTCCCAGCAATTTTTGTCAAATAATGCATTCTTATCCCAAAAACTGGGGGCTTTGGGTTTGTCAAACACTAAGATAATTGAAGTTATTGGCTGTTTGTCCTTTGAACTAACCTATTCCATTGATCCAACTGGTTTATTTCTTAGCCAATACCAGATAGTTTTATTAACCTCTGCCTTATAATATAATTTTAGATCTGGTACAGCTAAACCACCTTCATTTGATTTTTTTCATTTAATTCCCTTAAATTCTTGACCTTTTTTTTCCATATAACTTTTTTTTAATTTTTCTAGGTCATTAAAATGTTTTGGGGAGTCTGATTGGTATAGCACTAAATAAATGATTATTTATATATTTCATCTTTATTATATTTCTCGACCAATCAAGAGCATTTAATTTTTTTCAGTTAGTTAGATCAGACTTAATTTGTGTGGAAAGTGGTCTGTAATTTTCTCCATAAAGTTTCTGATTTTCCCTTGGAATAGATTCTAAATTTTTATACTATCAGTAGTTCTTTAAATGGATTTCTCTTTGTAACTCTGACTGTTGGATTTGATGATATATAAGAATGCTATGACTTATGGGTTTTTTTTATAAAACAACTTTGCTAAAATTGTGGTTATTTCTAATAACTTTTTTAGTAGAATCTCTGGGGTTCTCTAAGTATACCATCATATCATCAGCAAAGGTGATAATTTGGTTTCCTCATTGCCTATTCTTATTCCTTAATCTTTTCTAGTTCTTATTGCCAAGCTAGCATTTCTAATACAATATTAAATAGTAATGGTGATAGTGGGCAGCCTTGTTTCCTCCTGATCTTATTGGGAATGGTTGATTTGTCCCCATTACATAAGTTACTGCTGGTTTTCAATTGATCTACTGATTATTTTAGGGAAAATCCATTTATTCCCTTCTCAAGTGTTTTTAATAGGAATGGATGTTGGATCAAATGCTTTTCTGCATCTATTGGATGATCATTGGTTTTTTGTTTGGTTATTAATTGGAATTATGCTGATGTTTTCCTAATATTGACCACCCCATTTCAAAATCCTTTGATCATGGTGAATTTTGGGATGATTTTCTGTAGTCTTTGCTAATTTTTATTTAAGTTTTAGCATCAATATTCTGGGAGATTGGTCTATAGTTTTCTTTCTTTTTTTATACCTGTTTGGTATCAGTATCATTCTTGTTATAAAAGGAATTTGTGGATCCCATTTCCCTATTTTTCAAATGTTTGAAACATTAGGACTAATTGTTCTTTAATTTTGGTAGAATTCACATTAAATCCATCTGGTCCTGGGGTTTTTTGGGAGTTGATTAATAGCTTTTCATTTCTTTTTCTGAAATGGGACTATTTAAATTACCCTCCTCTGATAATCTGGGAAATATATTTTTAGGTAGTCATCCATTTCATTTGGTTATCAATTTATTGGGCTAAAAAAGTTGGGCAAATAATCCCTTATTATTTCTTTAATTTCCTCTTCATTGGTGGAAAGTTCTCCCTTTTCATTTTAACCTACTAATTTGTTTTTCCTCTCTCCTTTTTCTAATCAGATTTACCAAAGATTTATCAATTTTTTGGTTTTCATAAAACCAACTCAGTTTATTATTCAATGTTTTTTTAGTTTTAATATTATTAATTCTCCTTTTAATTATAAATTTCAAGTTTAGTAATTGTTTGGGTTTAATTTGGTTTTTCTACTTTTTTAAGTTAAAAAATTTTGACCTTCTCTTTCTCTTTTTGCAGTAAGCCCTAAGGATATAAAGTTTTTATTACCGCTTTTGGCTGCATCCACAAATTTTGGTATGATGTCTCACCTTTCATTATCTTGGTGAAGTTTTAATTTGTCTATAATTTTGTTTTCACCCAATCGTTCTTTAAGATGAGTTTTAGTTTCAATTCTTTTTGGTTTTTTACACCTAACTTTTGTTGATTAGTTTTATTGCATTGTGATCTGAAAAGAAAGCATTTACTATTTCCCTTCCTGAAATTTTGGGGTCTTTTATGTCCTAAATATGGTCAATTTTTGTGTAGGTTCCAGGCTGCTAGAAGAAAGTATATTTTCTATCACCATTCAGTTTTCTCAAGGATCTATCATACCTAGTCTTTCTAATATTCATTTACCTCCCAATTTCTTTCTTATTTGTTTTGTTTGATTTATCTAGATCTGGGTGCAAGATTGAGGTCTCCTGCTTGTGTTTTTTCTATTTCTTCTTCAACTCTCTTCTTCCTCCTTTAGGAAGTTAGATGTATATTACTTGGTCAATATATTTTAATACTGATATTCTTCATTTGTATAATTATTTTAGAAGATATAGTTTCCTTCCTTATCTCTTTTTAATTAGATCAATTTTTGCTTTTATTGATCTGAGATAAGGATGGTTTCTTCTTTGACTTTACCGAAGCATAATAGATTCTCTCCAGCCTTTTACCTTTCTCTGTTGTTCTCCCTGTTTTTTGTGTTTCTTTAAACAACATATTGTAGGGTTTGATTTTTTGATCCAGTCTCCTATCCCTCCCTCTTTTGGGAGTTCTCCCATTCCATTTACAGTTAAGATTACTAATTCCCTGTTTTCCTGCCTCCTAATATCCCCAGATTATGCTTTTCTTTTCTTGCCCTCCTTCCCCACTTCCTTAGTATTCTTATTGGTCCCATTTGCGTCCCCAGCTCTCCCTCTTTAGTATCCCTCCCTCCTCCCTTTGAATCCTTCCCTTTCTTGTACCCCTTCCCATTACTCTTTTCCTTTTCCCTTTTCCTCTCCCCTTTTTAATGAGGTGGAGAAGATTCTCTGTAAAACAAATGTGTCAAATTTCTTCTTTGAGCCTACTCTGATGACAGTAAATTCAATTTCCTCCCCTCTAAGTTCCCTCAGATTGATGGTTTTTCCTATCGACGTGAAGTTTCCCTCTTTTTCTCCCCTTTCCCGACCTATCCCTTTCCATTTTCTTCCTTTTTATGCTATATCAGTAAAATCAAATTTCATGTGATTTTATGTATATCCACAACAAAATACAGTTCTCAGGATTTCCTTTTCCTTTTCTACTTGTCTTGAGTCCTTTGTTGGAGATTTTTTTGTTTAAGTCTGGTTTTCTTTGAAACAGATTTTCTGTTTCATTTTTTCATCTTCTTCATGGGAAAAAAATGTCATTAGCTGGGTAGTTTATTCTTGGCTGCATTCAAGTTCTTTTGCATTTCAGAATATCAAATTGGCCCTTCGATCATTTAATTTGAGACAAGATCTTTGTAACCTTTTGGCTTGGTATTTGAACTGTTTTTTCCTGGATGCTTGAGAATTTTTCTTTAATCAAAATTCTGAAGTTTGGCCACAATTTCCCGGGTCTTTTTTAGAGTCTTTTTCAGAAGGTGTTCAATGGTTCTTTCCACATATTTTACCTTCCGGTTCCTATTACTTTGGGCAGTTCTCTTTAATAATTTCCTGTAAAAATAGTATCAAACTTTTTTTTTCATCTTTTTTCAGGTATCAATGTCTAGGTTTTCTCTCCTTGATCTATTTTAGGTCCATTGTTTTTCAAGTAAATATTTGTTTTTCCAATCTTTGTTTTTTGGTTTGGTTGTTTGTTCTTCCTGTCTCAATGGTGTCATTTCTATTTTTCAGTTCTGATTTTTTTTTATTTTCTTATTAGCTTTTTTAACTTCTTTTTTGTATATGTCCTTAGGTCTTTAAATGGTCATTTTGCTCTTGGGAATTTTTTCCATTTCATAATTTTTTTTTTTTTATGATTTTTCTTTCTCAATTCACAAATTCTGTTTCCTGCACTTCTTGGGGTTTTTACCTTTTCAGTTCACATTTCAGGGGTTGTTTTCTTTTTCCACTTTGTCAAATGTTTCTTTTAGTGATTATTGTCTTTTCTGTACTCTTTGCCAACTTCTCTTTCCTTTCCCATTTTTCTTCTGGTTCTCTTTTAAGGAGGCCTTTTTTTTTGGACCAACAATTGTGGAACTGCTTATTAGTCTCTTCAGGGTTGGGCTTTTCTCTTTCGGTAAAACATCAATATCCTTTTGTTTTCTTCATTTTTTAAAACCTTTGGGTCTGCCTTCAGGCCAAAGGTTCCACCCTCTCAGAGCAGTGAGAGGTGTATGGAAGGGTGGTGTCCTGCAAAAGCAGGGGTACTGGACTGCTCTGGGAAAGAGTTCCCCAATGGGAAGTAACTCAGGCCTGCAGGGCAGAGCTGGGAAAGTGCCCTGCAAAGAATGCCCCCTCTCCCCCCCTCCCTGTGAGATAATGACTGCCCTGGGGCTAGACACCAACAGTGAGAGTTTCACTATCCCAAGCCATATCACGCCCTGGGGCTGTGGGTATTAGCAGTTGAGCAGTGAATGGATTTGCAGGACAAGAAGTGTCTCTGCTCCAGGATGCCAAATCCTGTTGGGAGTTCTTTGCCCCCAGGCTGGGCCCCCACTGTGGATTAAGGCTGGGCTGTGTCCCCTGCCGTGTGGGTTTGTAACTGCCCTGCAAAGCCCCGAACTGCAGGATGTGGCTGCAGGGCTGTGTTTCGTCTCTGGTCACTTCCGGGTTCAGTAGCTACACCACTGTTGGTTCTGGCGTTTTTTAGGTACCCCTGTTCCAGGCAATTTCTCTGGTTTGCTTTGTAATCAAGGCAGGCGTTTTTTGGGAATGGTCTCTTCTTCTCTAACAGAATCACCCCTGCCCCTGGTCTGCTCAGGACGCTAGTCTCTCCCTGCCTGCGCTGGTCTGTTTCTGGCCCCTCAGGACAAACCTTTCCTGGCGATCTTCCAGATTGACTTCAGCAGGTAAGTTGTATGCTTCTGATCTCATGAATTTAATCAGTGAAGAGATATTTCTGAGGCTGGATAAAATAGTTGGTTATGAGGGGAATGAGAGGAGCTTAGAAAGTCTCGTGTGCCTTCTCCGCCATCTTGGCTCTGCCCCTAAATCTATATCACTGTTTTAAATGTGTTTCTTGTAAACAGAATATTATAGGATTTTGACTTTCAGTCCGGTCTTCCATCTATTTCTGTTTTAGGGAAGAGTTCATACCATTCATATTCACAGAAAACATTACTAACTCTATGTTTCCTACCATCTTATTTTCCCCAAGTGATATTTTTCTCTCCCCCCTTTCCCTCTTCATTACTGTTTTGTTTCTGACCAACACCTCCTTCAATCTGCCCTCCACTTTTACAATCCCTCCCCTTTTCTTATCACTTTACCCTTCGACTTCTGTTCTCCCTTTTATTACCTTCCTCTTTCTTTTCCCCTTCCTACTCCTATTTCCCTACAGGATGAGACAAGTTTCTATATTAAAATAAATATATCTGATATTTTCTCTTTGAGCCATCTCTGATAAGATAAAGGTTCACACAAGGTTCATCAATTTCCTTCTTTACCTCAACTGTAATAGGTCTCTTTTGTCCTTTCATGTAATATAATTTGTACCCATTTTAGCTCTCTTTCCCTCTTCTTCCAGTATTATCTCTTTTCCACCCATAGCTTCATTTTTATATCATCACAGTAAAGTCAAATTATACTTATACATTCTTAAAAATATACATTTCTCAAGAGTTAAATATGTCATCTTCCCATACAGGGATGTAAATATTTTAACCTTTAAAACATATTGTTTTTCTTTCCCTTTTAACCTTTTTATTCTTCTCTTGTGTTTTGTATTTCTCAATCAAATTTTCAGTTCAACTCTACTCTTTTCATCAAAAAAAAAAAAAAAAAAATGAAAATCCCCTATTTCACTGAATGTCCATCTTTTCCCCTGAAAATTAATGCTTACATTTGCTGTATAGTTGATTCTTGACCACATTCTAAGTTCCTTTGCCTTCAGGAATATATTCCAGCCCCTCCTTCCTTTAAAATAGAAGGTACCAGGTTCTAGGTAATCCTGATTGTGATACCTCAATATTTGAATTGTTTCTTTCTGGCTGCTTACAGTATTTTCTCCTTGATCTGATAATTCTGAAATTTAAAATAAATCCTTGGAATTTTCATTTTGTGATCTCATTCAGGAGATGATCAGAGGATTCTTTTAATAGTTATGCTACTCTGTTTCTAGGACATCGGCAGTTTTTCTTAATGATTCCTTGAAAGATATTGTCTAGACTTTTTTTTTTTTTTCATTGTGATTTTTCAGGCAGCCTAATAATTCTTAGATGGTCTCTTCTGGTTCTTTTTTCAAGGTCAGTTATTTTTTTCAAAGAAATATTTTACATTTTCTTGTCTTGTTTTCAGATTTTTGGTTTTCTTTGCTTGATTCTTGATGTCTCAATGAGTCATTTGCTTCCATTTGTTCAACTCTATTTTTAGTGAATTACTTTCTTCAGTTAAATATTTTTTATCTCCTTTTGTATTTGGTCAATGGAACTTTTAAATTAGTTGTTTTGTTCATTGGATTTTTTTCCCCATTTCAGAAATTTTGTTTTTCAAGGAGTTATTTTTTTTTCCATTTCACTAAAACTATTCTTTAGGAAGTGATTTTCTTCAGAGAATTTCTGTATTTCTTTTTCCAGAGGTATTGTTTCCTTTACCCATTTTTCTTCTAACTCTCTTTTAAGAGCTTTTTTGAATGTTTCCAATAGAGCCTTGTGAGAAGCAAACCAAATTTATATCAGTCTTTGAGGGTTCATCTGAAGATCTTTTCCCCTTAGTGTTCTCAGGGTTTGAGATCTCTTCTTTCCTGTCTCCATAAATGCTATCTATGGTCAGAATTCTTTCTGCTTTTTTGCTAAAGGTTGAGGTATGCTCTTAGGGCAAAAGGAAGATTGTCCAAAACTTCCTCTATAAATGACAATGGCTTCCCTCTGACCTGGACCCAGTGCTGCCTACTTCCTTCCTGTGCTGGTTGGGCATGGCCAAGTCCCAATTGTTATGCTGGTGTTTAGGAACTCACTATTTGCCTTTTGTAGCTGTGTTGGAGTTCTCACAGCTAACCTGCTGATCCATTGGATTCTGAACCAGGATGGAGTGGCCAATGCTGTTATATTTTTGTTACAAACCTTCCTCTAGTTTCCCTCCATGGGGGCCTCTCTGCCTTGGGTCTCCCAGCATTGCGACTACCCAGTAACCCAAATGAGGCAAACCTTTCCTGAAGTTCTTCCTAAATATCTTATGCTGGAAATTTGTTAAACTCTAAAAAGTGTAGGTTCTGTCACTCCGAAACTTATTCAGAAGCTTGATCTGGTGTTCATTTGAAGGAAGCCAGGAAGAGCTCAAAGACCCATCTATTCTCTACCATCTTAACTCCATCCCAAAACTAATAATTATAAAGAAGACTTTTGAATGTAGTTGCTCTGATAAGGCCTCATTTCTTAAGCAAAAAGGGAACTGAGTCAAATTTATTAAAAAAAAGAAGAACCATGCCCCCATTGACAAATGATTAAAACATATGAACTATGGTCAAAGGGCTATAAAATCATTCATTACCTTTAACCTAACAATACTGCCACTAGATATGAATCCCCAAAGAGATTTTAAACACAGAAAATTTAGCTATATATTCTCTCTGTGGGTCTCTTTCTCCTTTCTCTATTTTCTTTTTTTCCTTTATTCTTCTTGAGGGATTTTTTTTATCCTAGAGATCTATGTTTTCTTTTACAACATGACTTTTATGTAAATGTTTTGTGTAACTTCAAATATGCTTTCTTAATGGGAGCTGGGGATAAGAATAAGAGAGAGAATCTAGAATTCAAAGTTTAAAAAAAAGTCAAAAATGTTTTAAATGTCATTGGGGAAAAATAAAATATTAAATAAAGCAAAATAGTACTCAATTATACTCTAAGGATAACTGTGTAGTGGTAGCATATCTTTGGAAATCTTAATTTATGCTGATGAGGAAAGCTTAAAGTGCATAAAGCCACAGAATAAGTCAACTTTGATAACCCTAATTGAGAATCTGAGCCTGGTATATTTTAGGGGTTGTGTTTATGATTTTTCTGTAACCACTACTAGTATTAACTGGTCCTATTACATATTCTTCTTTCTATCTTAGGATCTAGCACATGTATGGATCTAACAAATGTTTATTGAAAAAATTGTGCTAATAAGAAATAGAGAAGCAGTTTCATATTTGCTTAACTAAAACTTTTTTTTTTTTTCTGGAAATCATCCAGATCACCTGGTAAATTTGAATAACAACAACATCAAATGGATTAGAATTGATTAGGCCTGTGACTGGTACTATGACTTCTCTCATATTTCAGTTTAAAAAATTGTAAGGAAAGCAAAAAGCATTGCCCTAGACCCCCATTGGCTACAATACCTTACAAAGCCAAATGAAGGAATTTCACTGCTAAAACAAAACATAAAACATGGAAGAAATCTCAGCATCAGTGGAAAGATTTATTTCTCTGCTATCTCCAAAATCTATGATCTAGATAGCTACACTAGTGAATAGCCAAAAAGAAAACATTATGTGGCCTAATCGCACCCTTCCTGGTATATCTGTTGTTACTTAATAGCATCCTCTGTAGACATTAAATTGAATAAAACTTCAAAATAAATGAATACAGACCTTGCAAGTTCTCATTGGTCATTATAATGGAGAATTTAAATGAGAATATAGTGAACAATTGGGTTCTCTCAGCAGGGAGTAAGACAAAGGTGCTGTTCACAATAATGATTTCTTTCCTAGACTATTTTAAGGTGATGAGAATTCAAAATATGGACTTTTTCAATCACAGCAATTTAAAGTTATATCTTTACAAATATATAGTTAGTAAATCAAAAAAATCAATCAACAAACATTTATTTCATGACTAATATGTTCCAGGTGCTGAGAATAAAAAGACAAAAATGAAACAGTCCCTGAACTTAAATAGTTCACATTTCAATGTGAAATGTGCATGAACAAATAAATATGTATGTGTATATGTACGTGTTCATATGTTTGCATGTGCATATTTGTACATATGTGTATGCAAAATACTTGATTAAATTCTGTCCTTTAGGTAAGCAATATTCACAGCTTCCCTCAGGTCTACTAGTTCAGTCTTAATAATATCAATAATGATGAAATTAATAATCTTATATCACCTGACTGGATATTGCTATGCTTGATCATTATAATCACTGCTTTACCTTCTAGAGTCTAATATTTACCAGTCATATTTATTGGCAGCTAGATGATACAGTAGAAAGAGTACAAGCCCTGGAGTCAGGAGGGCTCATCTTCCTGAGCACAAATCAAGTCATAAACATTTTATTAATGGTATGACACTGGGCAAGTCACTTAATCCTGTTTGCCTCAGTTTTCTCTGTAAATGATCTGTAAAATGATCTGGATAAGAAAATGGTAAACCATTACATTATCTTGGCCAAAAAATGGTCAAATAGGGTCACAAAGTGACCTGAATGACTGAATAATAGAAAAAAATCATAATTACTATTTTAAAATTTGCCTAGGGATCTAAGTCAATCTCACTGTTATGTTTCTGTGCTATGACACCTAGGGGGCAATAATCCTATTAGCACATCTCACCCATATTTTTTGCACACTTATGCTCAATATTATATCTACTCTCTTTTATGAATTTTGGTTCTTTTACTCTTCTTTGGCATTAAAATGCCACCCCTATCATTTTTAATCTTTCAAATATCATTGACATTCTCAGCAATAATTCAGTACCTGAAGATATAGTTCAGCTAGATCAAATGATGTTAATTAAAGATAACCCTTTATATTTCTTTTTTTTTTTTTTTTTTTTTTTTGCTTTTGCTGAGGCAATTGGGGTTAAGTGACTTGCCCAGGGTCACATAGCTAGGAAGTATTATGTGGCTGAGACCAGATTTGAACTCAGGTCCTCCTGACTTCAGGGCTGATGTGTCACCTAGCTGCCCTTGTTTCTCTTTTATCATATTCTTATTCATTGCAGTTACCAACCAATTGTTGGTCACCTTTTGATTTTTTTGTTCAATCTAAAGGGCATTTTCTTTCTAAAGATTGCAGAAAGGAAATAAAAATGAACTACTTGAGGCAGCTAGTTGCTGTGTTGAATGGAGCACCAGCCCTGAAATCAGGAAGACCTGAGTTCAAATCTAGGCTCAGACACTTAACACTTCCTGGTTGTGTGACCTTGGGCAAGTCACTTAACCCCAATTACCTAATCATACTTTTCATCTTGCTTCTATATATCCTTTTATCCTACTTTCCCCCTATTATTGTTAAAGTAAAAACCAATTTATAATATTCCTCTATCAGCTATGTCATTTTGAAGTTGAAACATATTGCCGATGATATAATAATAATTGCTAGCATTTATGCAACACTTTATGTTTACAAAGCCTTTTGCACACACTATTTCACTTTTATCTTCATTTGAACTCTTTACAAGAAAGGAATACAAGACCACTGCTTCATCAACTCCAATATTCTATGTAGAGAAATTAGGAGTTTTATTCCCTTAAAAATCATAATCCTGGAATCCAGCCCTCCATAAAGAAGATAAATTTATAGAGATGTACCATCTTTGAGAGTTGTCACCAGGCAATTTCAACTTTAAGAGATTTTTTTTTTTGCTCTGTGGAGAAAAAAGATAGTCCACATGATTCCTACAAACTCCTAATAGATTACCATCCTATTGGAGAACAGAGCTACCAAAGAGTTGGTTGAATCTAAAATTAGCTAAGATAGGTAAATCTAATATGCAACAGTGACCAATGGGAGCAATATCTGGTAGATATTGTTAGACTTTTCAATGGGAGCAGTTCAATGACATCAGCACTGAATATTTGCAACTTTGGAGATATGATTTTTTTATCTTTATATTTCATTCCTTGATCAGGTATGTTGCTAATAGGAATGTTTTGCTACTTCTGATCTCTATGCATATCCATGCTCCCTAATAATTCTAAATACACTTATAAGTAGGTGTGCCCCAGATTTATAGAGAAGTGGAGATGGAGCAACTTTTAAAAAAATAGTATTTTATTTTTCCAATACATGCAAAGATAATTTTCAACATTCACCTTTGAAAAACCTTGTGTTCCGATTTTTTCACCCTCTCTTCCCTCTCTCCTCTCCCCAAGACAACAAGCAATCTGATGTAAGTTAAACATGTTCAATTATTCTAAATATATATCCATATGCATCAAAAATCAGGTCAAAAGGGAAAAAAATCAATGAGAAAGGAAAAAAAATAAGTAAAAAGCAACAACAAAAAGGTGATCTACATTTAGTCTCCACAGTTTTCTCTCTGGGTGCAGATGGCACTTTCCATCCTAAGTCTATTAGAATTGTTTGAATCACGTCATTGCTGAAAAGAACCAAGCCCATCTTGGAGCTTTTTTTAATACATAATTTCAATAAATGTCGGCTATTTTGAGCTAATTTTGCCATCTGACTCACTATCGAAGTTAGATACATTGGTGAGCAATCAAGAGCTAAAGGTTTGCTAATGTGGAAGCACAGAGTGTCTTAAGCTTCATGGGGCTATGCTGTGGGAAATATGTCTGGAGAGTTACATGCTATATTAAGAATTTCATTCTTAACAGTTTCCTAATTCTTCTGAATCTATTTCTTTGTCGAATTTTAGTCCCTGAAATCGCATTTTTCTTCTAAATACTTTTACATCTGCATTAAAGAAATTTAAAGTGCATGCTATATGAGGCTTGGCCTTTTTCTCCCATACTATCAAAACTCTTATGAAATATTCTTTTCTTCCTAATGTTTCCATAATTTTGACTTTATCAACCAGTTAGTTATTAACTATCAGTGAAAATTAGATCTGGCATAGTACTTTGTCATTTGGAATACTCTACAATGATAGAATTATCATTAAGGTAAGTAAACAAATTATCAGCTCTGCTATTAGCAGAAAAAAAAAAAAAACTTTAGCAGATGTCTGGATAATTGAAATCTAGCAGCATTACTATACCATTCTTCTCTGACAGACTTCTGTTTCTCTTTCTTTTTACATCCCATTTTCCACTAGGGCTTAGGAGGTGATTCATAATATACTATAGTAACAAAAATAACTTCTTTTCTCAGCCAATTGATTTTAACTCAATTGCTTTCCATCACATTTCCCTCTTAAGATTTCTAGATTTCTTTAATGCTTATACTTTCTTTAAAATCAATGCTACCTCCATATAAATGTTTACATATTCTATTTATTTTCAATATACTATACACTTTCATATTCAAATTTAGTCACATATTTTATTCAGTGAAGTATTTCTTATACCATAAAACCTGCCTCCTGCATCAAAATATTTAGTTCATCTTGCGTGTTGCCTAAACTTTGGGCATTTGTATATAAGTGTTTGAGAGTTCAGGTTATGGTTTCTATTATTCATTACTTTTTCTTACTTTTTCATTCCTCAATTATTACACTTTTTCTATGATACCTACTTACAAGTGATACTGAATTTGTGTGTGTGTGTGTATATATATATATATATATATATATATATATATATATATTCTCCCTTCCCTTTTATGTTTTTTGTTGTTTGTTTTTTTTGTTTAGTTTAGAGTCATTTTCATTAGATTTTGCATAGTCTAGACAAATACCATCTTATCTGCTACTATTATGTTCATTCTATTTTATGCCAGGAATACCTCATTATTGTATCTTAAGCAACAATTTAGATGTAAACCTCAATCTCAGATAACACTTTACTAAATAACTGTCTATTTAGAAAATTATTTATTTTCCTTTTTTCCAGATCCCTTGCTTTTCCTGCATGAGCAGTACAATTCCTATTGTCTTGACAGCTACTTTCTCCTTTTTTTTCTCTTCTCTACTCCTTTACCTTGAGTAAACCTCTTCCAATCCTTATTTCTTAATCTCTCTAATGCTGTTCTTTTTCTTTCAGCCTTGTCCCATAGAAACAGAACATAGATTTTCAGATGGAATACTAAAAAAATGACAAAACAATATTTCCCTGAATTTACAGAAAAAATTGAGATACCATGAAAAAACCCAAGGGCATAAAAGAGATATTCTAATATCTTAGTGAGAACAGATGTTTTCTTGTAGATCCATAAAATTCAGTATTATTTCTATGAATGGCATCATTCTTATATCTTAGATTAAATTTGTGATCCACAATCTTAGATCCTGAGACTAGATAATGAAATATGCTTCTCTCTTTTCTGTTGAAAAAATAAAATTTCAGAATTACTTCAGTTCATTTTGGTGAACATCTTTTGTTATAAGCAATGTACTTATTAGAGAAGGGATATATGCAGAAAACACTAGTGTTAAAACAGAAGGCATTCAGGAAATATATTTAATTGTTTTTGCAAAATTGTGATTTGATTCATGTAGGTTAGTCCCAGTGAGGAAACTCCCTTTGCTAATCCAGATTGGCAACTGGTCAGGCAAGTTGTTATTTTTGAATTGCCTGGAAGAATTAAGAGGTTGTCTAACATGTAGTCATTATGTATTTGAAATAGGATTTAAATCTAGGCTTTTCTGACTCTAAGGCCATGTTTTGTCTTTGGTAAGAAATACTGCTATATTGCAAATATTTAAAAATAATTTAAAAAAATCAAAGGTCTATAAGGTGATCAATTAACTTCCTTATAGATACATGCATATAAATATATAGATGAAGATAAATGTTTTAATTAAATATGCATACATAGATAAATATGTAAATTTATACACATACACATATATTTAAACACATTTTTATATATATTGTGTTCATATATTTATATATATGCACATATATACACATACAAACATATACATATGTGCATCTATATATGTGTGTGTATAAGTGCTTTATACTCTGCCCAATGTCTTTAGGGCAGATAGGCAACATTTCACCTCTTCCCTTGAGATTTTCCAATATCTTCAGGCTGGATAAGGAGTATCTAAATTATTTACTAATATTTCTCCAAGTATATGATCCACTTATATTCCAAGTCCATTTAACCATTAACACTCAGATTAGTTTTTATAAAAGACTATTTGCTTCAAAATACATAATCACAAATATACAGATTTTCTCTCCTCAAGATGCAAAACTTAATTCCCCTTAGGAGTAGGCTCCTAATCTTGGTTTAGTTCTTACTATTCTACCATAAAGAACATACAGTCATAAACCCAAATCTAAAGACCTCATATACATGGGTCCTGCATATCCAAAGTTCTTAAAGTCTCCCTACTGTGTTGACTGGCTACAATATCCTGGAATTCTAACTCCAAGATTTCTGTGGCTTAAATTCCAGGACCCTATAGGTAGCAAAATGGGAATTTGAGAAAGGAAGACAAACAAAACTGAACAAAAATAAAAATATCTCTTGCCCATTTCTCAGATCTGGGGTAAAAGCAGAGGAAGCAAGGTAGGAAATCTCTTCATGTTAAAATCTTCAGTTCATGGAAACTATATTGATAAACTATAATCCTCATTATCTGGACACAGCAGGAAAGAGTGAATCAGAAAGAGACTATCTGTCTGGCCACTTTCAATAAGGAAGTCAGTTTCAGCTTGTTCTCATTACAAAGAAGGCTATAGCCAAACATCTCTAGGGGATACAGAGTACCTTCCTGTCAAGACATCTGGGAACACACACACACATCTATACATACATACATACATACATACATATATATAAATTTATATGTATGTATATATATATATATATATACAAATATAATTGCACTATACAGAATATAATTGTGTATGTGCATATATATATATATATATACATAATATGTATTCTTAGCATGCTATTGATTGTAATAAGATCACATTTTAAAAAATTGACTGATTTAAACAATAATCCCATTGAGTTATCAGACTGATAAACCATCTTCCTTTCAGTCAGACCAAAAATAACTGTAGAGGAACAAGATGATACTTTTTTTAGGTCTTCATAGATCTTCAGAACAGCAAACTATAGAAGAGCCTGCTACTGTATTATCTTTTGGTGTCAGACCTGAAATCTTTTTTATGGTGTGTGTTTTACCCATTTTTTTCATGGCATATTGTTCAAACTTTCTTCAGTCACAAGGAGATATTTTGTAGTACTGAAATAGACAACTGTGTTTTGAAGTGTTTTGATAGCATGGAAATTGCTTATTCACTTGCACGACCATATTATTTCATATCCAGTTTTAGTTAGTATATCTCCTGAAATGTGTACACTAATCTAACCTATTTAGTATGGTTTAATTAACATAGTGAAATATTAATAAATGTAGAAAGTATCATAAAAATGTGCAGAAACTAATTTGATTGGATTGAATATTTTTAAATTTTCATTTGCTAATCCAAACTTCTGAAAGACCAAACTAGTTTGTTACAAATTCATGGATTTGGATGTTTTAAAGGAACTTAATGCAAAATACTTGCTGCTTTGGCAAAGGAAAGATGGAGACTTTGTTTAAAAACCACAGCAGTTGTTAAAGAAGAAACACAGAAGCTTTCATTTTGGAAGCTTTTTATGAAATATTTACCCACAGGTAAATATGATGAAGTGATCACAGAGTTACAGCTCTCAGATACCTCAGTGGACAGTCTCAATAAGAATTGCCCCTGGCATTTCAAGAGAATGCTATACATCAAAGAGAAAAGGATAAAATCCTCATCAAACACATAAACTCCCCTGCAACTTTTCCTGTATTTATTCAATCAGCACTATTTAGAAGGTATCAACACTGAGTAACATCCTATCAAAACAGTTCTGTGAGAGATTCCTTTCTTTTATTATTATTATTATTATCATTATAGCTTTTTTTATTGACAGAACATATGCATGGGTAATTTTTCAACACTGACCCTTGCAATCACTTCTGTTCCAAGTTTTCCCTTCCTTCCCTCCACCGCCTCCCTTAGATGGCAGGCAGTCTCATACATGTTATACATGTTAAAGTATATCTTAAATACAATATATGTGTACATATTTATACAGTTCTCTTGTTGCAAAGGAAAAATCAATTTTAGAAAGAAGGTTAAAAAAAAACCCTACGAAGAAAAACAAAAATGCAAGCAGTCCACACTCATTTCCCAATGTTCTTTCGCTGGGTGTAGCTGGTTCTGTTCATCATTGATCAATTGGAACTGAATTGGATCATCTCATTGCCAAAGATAGCCACTTCCATCAGAATTGATTCTCATATAGTATTGTTGCTGAAGTGTATAATGATCTCCTGGTTTTGCTCATTTCACTTAGCAACAGTTCATGTATGTCTCTCTAAGCCTCTCTGTATTCATCCTGCTGGTCATTTCTTACAGAACAATAATATTCCGTAACATTCACATACCATAATTTACTCAGCCATTCTCCAATTGATGGGTATCCATTCAATTTCCACTACAAAAAGGACTGCCACAAACATTTTTGCATTTACAGGTCCTTTGTCCTCAGATAAGATCTCTGCGATACAAGTCCAGCAGTGTTACTACTGCCTCAATTCTATCTAATCTATTCTCTATAGCATTGATAAAATGATATTCTTTTTTTCTAGTAAATTTATTTATTTTCAATAAACAGTATTTTATGAATCGTTTCAGGAGAGAAAAATCAGAGCAAAAGGGAAACACAAATGGAGAAATTTTAAAAAAGTGGGAAAAAAAGTGAAAAAAAAACAGAAAAAAAGTGTGGATTTACATTTACTCTCTTGCAGATGGTATTTTCTGTTCAAAATCCATTGATTTTGCTTTAGATCACTGAACCACTGAAAAGAACCAAGTCTTTCATAGTTGATCATTGCACATTATTGCTGTTATTGTGTTATCCATTTTGCCTTTCATAATGTTCTCTAGTTCTTCTATGGTCACGAATTCTTCCCTTATCCAAAGATCTGACAGACAAATTATCATCTAATTTGTTTATGCTGTCATCCTTTATGCCCAGATCATGTATCCATTTTGACATTATGTTAGTATGAGGTGTGAGATATAGGTCTATACCAAGTTTCTGACATATTACTTTTCCAATTTTCCCAGCAATGTCGTTAAATAGTGAGTTTTTATTCTAGAAGCTAGAATTAGGGGGTTTATCAAATATTAGATTACTATAGATTTTGATTATTGTGTCATGTGTATATTATCTACCCCACTGATCTGCCATTCGATTTCTTAGCCAATACCAAATAGTTTTGATAACTGTTATTTTATAATATAGTTTTAGGTCTGGTACTGTTAAGCCACCATCCTTGGCATTTTAAAATTTAATTCCCTTGGTATTCCTGAGGAATTCCAAAATTCCAGAGGAGTTTTGTTATTATATTTTAATTCTATAAAGTATTTTTGGCACTTTGATTGTTATGACACTCTAAAAGTAAATCAATCTAAGCAGAATTGTCATTTTTATTATATTAGCTTATTCTACCCATGAGCAATTGATCTTTTCCTTGTTTTTTAGATTTGATTTTATTTATGTGAGAAGTGTTTTGTAATTGTGTTCATATAGTTCTTGGGTTTGTCTTGGCAGATAGACCCTCAAGAATTATATTTTGTTTAAAGCAATTGTAAATGGAATTGTTCTTTCTATCTCTTGCTGGTGGGTTTTAACAGTACTATATAGAAATGTTAAAGATTTGTGGTTTGTTTTATATCCTGCAAAATTGCTAAAGCTATTAACTGCTTCCAGTAGGTAACTAAGTATATGATCATATTATCTGAAATTAGTGATAGTTTTATTTCCACATTGCCTATTCCAATTTCTTTAATTTCTTTTTCTTTTCTTATTGCTAATACCAGTATTTCTAGTACAATGTTGAAAAATAGTGGTGATGATGGGCATCCTTGTTTCATCCCTGATTTTATTGGGAATGCATTTAGCTTCTCTTCATTACAAATAATGCATATTCTTGGTTTTAGATAGATAGTACTTATTAATATTTTAAGGAAAGCTCCCTTTATCCAGATGTTTTCTAGTATTTTTAATAGGAATGGTTGTTGGATTTTTCAGTTTTTTTTTCTGCTTCTATTGAGATAATCATTTGATTCCTATTAGTTTGGTTACTAATATAGTCAATTATACTATTAGTTTTCCTAATATTGAACCAGCCCTACCTTCCAGATATAAATCTCACTTGGTCATGGTACATTATTCTTTTGATAACTTGCTGTAATCTTTTTACTAATATTTTATTTTATTTATTGCATTGATTTTTACATTAATATTTCTTAGAGAGATTGGTCTGTGATTTTCTTGCATTGTTTTGGTTCTTTCTGGTTTAGTTATTAGTACCATATTTGTGTCATAAAAGGAATTTAACAGGATTCCTTCATTTACCTATTTTTCCAAATAGTTCACATATTATTGCAATTAATTGTTTTTTAAATATTGGGTAGATTTCACTCTTGATTTCATGTGGCCCAGGAGATTTTTTCTTAGAGAGTTCATGAATGGCTTGTTCAATTTTTTTTTCTAAAATGGAACTATTTAAATGATATATTCCCTTTTCTGTTAATCTGGACAATTTATAATTTTGTAAATATTCATCTATATTGGTTAGATTATCAGACTTGTTGCTATAATATTGGGCAAAATAGCTCTTAATTATTGCTCTAATTTCTTTGTCATGGGAGGTAAGTTCATCCTTTTCATTTTTGATTGTGGGAATTTGTTTTTTTCTTTCATTTTTTGTAATCAAATTAACCAGAAGTTTATCTATTTGGTTGGGGTTTTTGTCATAAAAGCAACACTTAGTTTTACTTATTAGTTCAATGGTTTTCTTAATTTTAGTATTATTAATCTCTTTTTTGAGTTTCAGAATTTCTAATTTGGTATTTACTTCAGAGGGTTTAATTTGTTCTTTTTCTAGCTTTTTTTAGTTGCATGCCCAATTCATTGATCTTTTCTTTCTCTATTTTATTCATGTAACTATTTAGAGACATAAAAATTTCCCTAAGAATTACTTTTGGCTGCAGTTTTGGTATGTTGTCTCTTCATTGTCATTCTCTTGAATGAAATAGTGAATTGCTTCTGTGATTTGTTGTTTGATCCATTCAATTTTTACAGTTAGATTATTTAATTTCCAGTTGGATTTTAATTTATATTTGCCCTGCCCCATGATTGAATATAATATTTATTGCATTGTGGTCTGAAAAGGAAGCATTTACTATTTCTGCTTTTCTCCATTTGATTGTGAGGTTTTTATACCCTAATGCAATTTCTGTGTAGGTGTCATATATTGCTGTAAAAAGATATATTCATTAATGTTTCCATTCAGTTTTTTGCAGAGGTCTATTAGATGTAGGTTTTCTAGGATTCTATTAAGCTCCTTATTTTTTTTTTTTTTGTTTGTTTATTTTGTGCTTAAATTTTTCTGATTCCTATAGTCTTCCTATAACTGGCTTAAAGTCTTCTCTAGGAAGTTGGCTGCTCTACTACTTGGTGCATACACATTTAGTGTTATTACAATTTCATTGTTTATGGTACTCTTTATCAAGTTGTACTTTCCTTCCTTATCTCTTTTAATAAGATCTAATTTTTCTTTTGCTTTAGCTTAGATCAGAATTGCTATCCATGTTTTGTTGTTGTTGTTATTGTTGTTGTTGTTGTTGTTTACTTAAGCTGAAGCATAATGAATTTTGTTCCAGCCTTTTTCCTTTAGTTTGTATGTGCTTCTCTGTGTCAAATGTGTTTCTTATAAACAACATATTGTAGGATTTTGTTTTTAATCTATTCTGCTATTTGTTTTTATGGAAGAATTCATCTCATTTACATTCACAGTTATGATTACCAACTCTGTATTTCCCTCCATCCTATTTTCTCCCTTGCATATAATTTTTTCTCTCTTTCCACCCTTTCCTTAGTCATAATTTTTATCCCCTCTACCCACTTCCTTACCTCCTATCACCTCTCCCCCTTCTCTTACTAGTGTTTTTATTTTTAACTCACTCTCACTACCTTGTCTTCTGATTCTTCACTGATTCTCTGACCTTTTCCCCTACTATTTTTGCCCTCCCTTCTATCCCTCTATTTTATTTTCTTCATTTTCTTCTACTTCCATATAGGCTTAGATAAATTTCTATATCCAACTGAATGATTAAGTTATTCCCTCTTAGAGTCAAAACCAATGAGATTAAACTTCAGACAATGCTCATCCTTCTCTCTTTTTTCTTATTTGACAAATACAGTTATCAAGAGTTACAGATATCATTTTCCCATCCAGGGATGTAAACAGTTTAACCTTTAAATAATATATATATATATATATATATATATATATATATATATATATATATATTTCCCCTGTTTACCTTTCTATGCTTCTCTTGAGTCCTGTGATTATGCATTAAATTTTCTGTTTAGTTCTAGTTTTTTCAATAGAAATGTTTGAAAATCCCTTATTTCATTGAAGCTTCATCATCTTCTCTAAAAGGTGATCTTGCTGGATAGTTAATTCTTGGTTGTAACCCTAGGTCCTTTGCTTTCTGGAATATGAAATTCCTGGGCCTTCGGTCCTTTATTGCAAAAACTGCCAGATCCTGGGTAATTCTGACTGTTGCTCCTTGATATTTGAATTGTTTTTGTCTGACAGCTTGTAGTATTTTTTCCTTTAGATTGTAATTGTGGAGTCTTGCAACAATGTTCCTTGGAGTTTTCCTTGTAAGATTTGTTTCTGATGATCTGGTGACCAATGGATTCTTTCAGCAAGTATTTCCCCTTGTGTTTTTAAAATATCAGGGCAGTTTTCCTAAATTTTTCCTAAATTATTTCTTGAAGAATGCCATACTAGCTCTTTTTTTTTTTTTTTTTGGTCATGGCCTTCAGGTAGGCCAATCGTTTTTATATGGTCTCTTCAGGATCTCTTTTCCAAATGAGTTTTTTCACATTTTTCTTCAATTTTTTCATTGCTTTTGTTTTGACTGATTCTTGCTGTCCCTCAGAGTCTTTAGCATCTACTTGTCTTGTTCTAGTTTTTAATGTATGATTTTCTTCAGTTAGTTTTTGTATCTCTTTTTCAATGTGATTAATTATGCTTTTTTAGGAGCTGTTTTCTTCAATATTTTTTTTCCTTCCTTTTCCAAGCTATTGATGCTGTCATGCCCCCTTTTTGTTTGCTTTGCCTGCTTTTTTCAGGAAACAGTCTGGCTTCCCAGATTTTGCTTTCTGAGCTGGGACTTGAAGCTGCCCCACTGATTTGCTCCTCTGCTGATCCAGGATTTGTTGTAATTAAGACCCTCTCACTGACTTTCCCAGAGTCTATCTAGAACTGGGCTGAACATTCTTTTTTACCCCAGTAAGACTGACCTTTCTTGAAGTTTTTTCAGTCTATCTTGAGTTGGAAAGGGGTTTCAGTTAGTCTGGCTCTGTTCAGAGGCTTGGTTTCATGTGGTTTTCAGTGGAAACTAGGAGAATTAATTTGTGAGAAGGATAGATTTGTTGAAATGTCAAAGAGTTCAATTGAATTGATGTTCTGACTAGAACTAGGGGTGAGAAGGATAGAACTGAGAGGCTATTTGAGTTAATGTTTGAATTTTTTATTTTCCCTTTTAGGATTCTTTCGATAATTTGCATTCATTTCTTGGTGTTATTTAGTGAAATAAAGACTGTCTGTTATTCAAGTTATATGTGTAACCTTAAGAAGTTATTCACTGTTGTAATTCACATTCAGAGAAACTTAGACATATAATATACAAAATATATTTAGAAATTTTCTCAGAATGAAGGATGGGGAATAATGAAATAAAAGGAAAAAAAAAAGATGTGTTTATCCTGAGCATTAGACCACTCTTTCTTACCCCAGAGAATCTTGAGAAGCAATGGGTCATAAATTTCTTCTAAAATATCATTTTAACTCCATAGGCATGCCATTTTTCTTCTTTTTTTTTCAGTAGTGAAGTATGAAGTTTATTTATTTATTTTTAATATGCATTTCTTTATGAATCATCTTGAGAGAGAATAATCATGACAAAAAGGAAAAACCAGGGGAAAGGAAGAAAAAAAATAGAAAAAGAAGTGAACATAATATATATTAATTTACCATCAGTTTTCATAGTTCTTTTTCTGGATGTAGATGACATTTGCTATCCAAAGTCTATTAGGATGGCCTTGGATCATTGAAACACTCAGAAGAACCAATTATTTTTTTTTTTGTTGATCATCCCATGTTCTTGCTGTTATTGTGTATAATGTATTCCTAGTTCTTCTAGTTTCTCTCAGCATTAGTTCATGTAAAACTTTTCAGACCTTTCTAAAACTCAGCTTGTTCAATATTTTTTAACAGAACAATAATATTCCATTACCTTTATATATCAAAAACTTGTTTAGCTGTTCCCCAGTTGAGGGGCATCTACTCATTTTCCAATTCTTTGCTATCACAAAAAGAGCTGCTACCAACATTTGTGCACATGTGGGTCCTTTTCCCTCCTTTATGATTTCCTTGGGATACAGAAACAGTAGTGGCACTGCTGAGTCAAAGGAATGAGCAGTTATATAGTCTTCGGGGCATAATTCCAAATTGCTCTCCAGATGGTTGGATCATTTCATAACTCCACCAAAAATGCATTGCGGTTTTCCCACATTCCCTGCCACATTTTTCATTATATTTTTTCTGTCATCTTAGACAATCTAAGAGATGTAAGGGGCTAGCTCAGAGTTGTTTAAATTGTACTTCTCTAATTAATAGTGATTAAAAACTTTTTTTTCATATAATTATAGATGGCTTTAATTTCTTCATCTGAAAATTGTCTGTTCATTTCCCTTGACCATTTATGAATTGGGGAATGATTTACATTCTTGTAAATTTGCCACAGTGCTTTATATATTTTATAAATGAGACCTTTATCAGAAAAGCTGGTATAAATTTTTTTCCTCAGCTTTGTACTCTCTTTTAACCTTGCTTCTGTTGGTTTTCTTTGTGCAAAAACTTTTAAATTTAATGTAATTAAAGTTGTGCATTTTGCTTTTCATGATGTATTACAGTTCTTTGGACATAAATTCCTCCCTTCTCCAAAGATCTGAATGGGTAAATGATCTCTTATTCACCTAACTTGTTTGTGGTATCATACTTTATTCCCAAATCATGTATCCATTTTAACCTTATTTTGGTATATATGAGATGAAGGTCTATGCCAAGTTTTTGACATTATTTTCCAGTTTTGCCCACAATTTTTACCAAATAATGAATTCTTATTACAGAAGCTGGAATTTGGGGATTTATCAAGTACTGGATTATTATAGGTCTTGAGTATTGTGTCCTGTGTATTTAATCTGTTCCATTGATCCACCATTCTATTTCATAGCAAATACCAAATGATTTTGAGGACTTGTGCTTCATAATATAGTTTTAGGTTTGCTATTGCAAAGCTATATAGGCTTTCTTGAAATGGAAATTTTTTGTTTCCTATAGAGTGCATATTCTCTTAAATTCTGCTCTGTATGTGACTTTTTTAGGGTCTTATTTTCTGTTTTTGTTTTTCTACTTTGCATTTAAGTTTTAAATATATATATATATATATATATATATATATATATATATATGTATGTATTTATTTAATAGCCTTTTATTTACAGGTTATATGCATGGGTAACTTTACAGCATTAACAATTGCCAAACCTCTTGTTCCAATTTTTCACCTCTTACCCCCCACCATCTCCCCCAGATGGCAGGATGACCAGTAGATGTTAAATATATTAAAATATAAATTAGATACACAATAAGTATACATGACCAAACTGTTATTTTGCTGTACAAAAAGAATCAGACTCTGAAATATTGTACAATTAGCTTGTGAAGGAAATAAAAAATGCAGGTGGGCATAAATATAGGGATTGGGAATTCAATGTAATGGTTTTTAGTCATCACCCAGAGTTCTTTCTCTGGGCGTAGCTGATTCAGTTCATTACTGCTCCATTGGAAATGATTTGGTTGATCTCATTGCTGAGGATGGCCATGTCCATCAGAACTGGTCATCATGTTGTATTGTTATTGAAGTATATAATGATCTCCTGGTCCTGCTCATTTCACTCAGCATCAGTTCGTCCAACACCTATTCCTATTAAAAACACAAGAGAGCATAGAAGTAAATCAAGTTTTCCTTTAAATGATCAGTAGCATCTATTTAAAACCATTTAAAACCAAGCATCATATGCAATGCAGATTAACTAGAACCATTCCCAATAAGATTATGGGTGAAATAAGGTTTTCAATATAGTATTTCAATAGAAATGTTACATTTGGCAATAAGAGAAGTAAAAGAGATTAAAGGAATTAGCATAGGTAATAAGGAAACATTACACTTTACAGATAATATGATGGTATACTTGGAGAATCCTAGAGAAACAACTAAAAAAATACTAGAAACAATTAACCACTTAGCAAAATTGCAGGATACAAAATAAATCCACATAAATCATCAGCATTTTTATAAATTACTGGCAAAGTCCAACAGCAAGAGATATAAAGAGAAATTCCACTTAAAATAACTGTCAATAATATAAAATATTTGGGATTCTACCTGCCAAGGCAAAGTCAGGTATAATATCAACACAACTAACAAACACTTTCCACACAAAGAAAATCTGATCTAATAAGTTGGAAAAATATCAAGTGCTCATGGGTAGGCTTAATGAATATAATAAAAATGAAAATACTGCCTAAATTAATCTACTAATTTAGTGCCATACCAAAAAAAAATTATTTTACAGACCTCAAGAAAATAATAACAAAGTTTATCTGGAAGAACAAAAGGTCAAGAATTTCAAGGGAATTAATGATTAAAAAATGCATACAAAGATGGCCTAGCTTTGCCATTTGTTAAGTATATTATAAAGCATGTTCATCAAAACCACTTGGTACTGGCTAAGATATAGAGTAGTTGATCATTGGAAGGTTAGGATCACAGAAAAAATAGTCAACAACTATAATAATCTAGTGTTTGACAAACCAAAAGACTCCAGGTTTTGGGATAAGAACTCACTATTTGACAAAAACTGCTGGAAAAACTGGAAACTAGTATGGAAAAAACTAGCATTGATCCACATCTAACATCATTAAGGTCAAATGTGTTCATAAAGTGATATTATAAGAAAATTAGAAGAACCAAGGGTTGCTTGCCTCTCAGATTTGAGGAGAAGGAAGGAATTTGTGGCCAAAGAAGAACTGAGTTTCTTATAAAATAAGGATAATTTTTATTTTGTTAAATTAAACAGGTTTTATATAAACAACACTAATATAGACAAGATTAGAAAGGAAGCAATGAACTGGGAAAATATTTTTACATTTAAGGGTTCTGATAAAGGACTCATTTCTAAAATATTGAGAGAGCTGACTCAAATTTATAAGAATTCAAACCATTTTTCAACTGGTAAATGGTCAAAGAATGAACACAATTTTCAGATGAAGAAATTGAAATAATTTCTAGTCATATGAAAAGGTGCTCTAAATTAACAATTGATGAGAGAAATACAAATTAAGACAACTCTGATCTCAGATTGGCTAAGATGGCAGGGAAAGATAATGATGAATATCGAAGGGGATGTGGGAAAACTTTGACACTAATACATTATTAGTGGAGTTGTGAATTGATCCAACCATTTTGGAAAGCAATTTGGAATTATGTCCAAAGGGCTATCAATCCAGCAGTGTTTCTACTTGATTTATATCCTAAGGAGATATGAAAGGAGGAAATGGGACCCACATGTGCAAAAATGTTTGTTGTAATTCTTTTTGTAGTGGAAAGAAACTGGAAATTGAGTGGATATCCATCAGTTGGAGAATGTTATGTACATGAATGTTAGAGAACATTATTGTTCTCTAAGAAATGATCAGCAGGATGATTTTATTTTATTTTATTTTTTTACATTTTTTTTTATTAAATAACTTTTTATTGACAGAACCCATGCCAGGGTAATTTTTTACATTACATTTTACAACTTCTGTTCCGATTTTTCCCCTCCCTCCCTCCACCCTCTCCCCAAGATGGCAAGCAGTCCTATACATGTTAAATAGATTACAGTAGATCTTGGATACAATATATGTGTGCAGAACCGAACAGTTTTCTTATTGCTCAGGGAGAATTGGATTTAGAAGGTATAAATAACCTGGGAAGAAGAACAAAAATGCAAGCAGTTTACATTCATTTGCTAGTGTTCTTTCTTTGGGTGTAGCTGCTTCTGTCCATCCTTGATCAATTGAAACTAAGTTAGATCTTGTTTTTGTTGAAGAAATCCACTTCCATCAGAATACATCCTCATACAGTATCGCTGTTGAGGTATAAAATGATTTCCTGGTTCTGCTCATTTCGCTCAGCATCATTTCATATAAGTCTCTCCAGGCCTTTCTGAAATCCTCCTGCTGGTCATTTCTTACAGAACAATAATATTCCATAACATTCATATACCACAATTTACTCAACCATTCTCCAATTGATGGGCATCCATTCATTTTCCAGCTTCCAGCAGGATGATTTTAGAGAGCCCTATAGAGACTCACATGAACTAATACTAAGTGAAATGTGCAGAACCAAGAGATCATTTTACATGGCAACAACAAGCGTATATGATGATCAATTCTGATGGGCATGACTTTTTTCAACAATGAGATAAATGAGGCCATTTCAAATAATCTTGAAGTAAAGACAGCCATCTACCCCCAGAGAAAGAACTATGGGAAATAAATGTGGATCACAACATAACATTTTCACTCTTCTTGTTGTTGCTTGCTTGTATTTTATTTTCTTTGTCATTTTTTTCCTTTTTGATTTCATTTTTCTTGTGCAGCAAGATAATTGTATAAATATGTATGCATACATTGGGTTTAACATATATTTTTACCATGTTTAGCATATAGTGGATTACTTGCCATCTGGTGGAGGAGGTAGGGCAAAGGCAGAGGGGTAAACTGGAGCAACAAGGTTTTGCAAGGGTTAATTTTGAAAAAAATATTGATGTATATGTTTTGAAAATTAAAAACAACTTTAATAAAAAAAACATTATTTTTATCAACAACATGACACATTTTAACTTTAACACAGTTTAGCATCAAGAAAATAGCATAATTTATAACAATAGGGAGAATATAAAAGATAAAAATCAGAACCTAAACAAAAGGGATCAGTATTCTTTGAGAACTGTTAATAGTTAGTGAGAAAGCATTAAATCACCTAAAAAAATTCCAACAAAGATGAATAATTGGCAAAAAATTTATTTAGCAAAAAACATATTTATAAACATAGATTCCTTTTTCCCCTCGCTGTTGATTTATGCCCCTATTCTATCAAGTCCATCTGTTTTCTATCAGTCCCTTCCATTTACACTGGTTCTGCTGATATGAAAGTTTGTATAATACTATACCTGCAACATTTAGTGTAGCAAGTCTTCCACCCATTGGTGAGCAGGAACCCTAGTGAGGAAGAGTTGAGATTCCAATAAAATAGCCACAGGATATTTTTTGTTGAACTATAAAATTTTCAACTTCTGTTGTGTTCTTTAGAAATTCAGAGGTTACTGAGTCATATTTTTTGATTCAAAGGTTGCTAAAGGTATAAATAAAATTTATGCAAATGTAAGTAATTAATAGATTATCCGTATGAGTCTTATTGCTTGTATAGGGCATGAGTAGTTCTCTTTCCAGAATCCATTCAGTATTATCCTTTTATAATTTCACTTACTCTATATTTGGATATATTCAAACCACATCATATTCTTAAACTTTCCACTTGTAACATTTTCTTCAGTGTCTTGAGACTTATATCCTAGAAGAAACCAATTTGAACTGTGAAAATCTTCATTTCCACTGGGAATTTTATTTTTAGATTTTCACTCTCCCTCCATCTGCCTTTGAGCAATTTTCTGTGCTTCAAGCATGAGCAAGCAATATTAATCCAATTTCTAGTTTCTGTGAAGCACATTATGTTAGATCATATGCACCTCAGCGCTTCTTCTTAGGAACTATGTATTTACTTAACTGTTTCACTGTCAAGCTCTATCCACTAGACTAGGAAAACAAATTTAACAAACCAGGTAAGACTGCTGTAAAGTTTTGTTGTTGTTTTTAGATCATTCAGATAAGGAAAGAACTTTTGCTTAAGGGACAGAAAAATATAACATTTTTGAAAATAGAATTTAGCATATATTAGTTGAGCTCAAATAAAGTAGAAGCCAACCTCCCTTTCAACACAAACAAAAATCCTTATTGCTTTAGTTCTGAGATACTTAAATTATGTAAATTGTACTCCAGAATATCCTTGATTTTAAAATGTCAGTATATGTATTATCTGTAACTTCACTGATGCCTAATGTTCAGAGTAGTTTCTTATTCTCACCTATTATTCCAATATTAAATACATAAGGAGACTTAGTTAAATGTCAGACAAACAAGCTAAACCACTGATTCCAGGTTTAGCATTCTATCCACTATGCCAAGTTGCTTCATCATCATCATCAACATCATCATCATCATCAATATCTCTATGTTATAATTTTGGTTTACCATATCAAAAACAATTTATATTAAAGAATAATAAACCAAATGGGATTTTGTATTATTTATGTTTTCCAATCAAGAGTGTGATAACTATGATGTATTCTAGTATAGATTTTCGTCTTCAAAACTCTTGCCTTTTTTTCTAAATTAATACTCTCATCCTGAATCTCCTCATTGTCTATGTTGATTATTTCTGCAAAAATTTATGTAAATTAATATTAAGAAATTTATGTGAACTCAAGATGATTATCATGGAAATATAATTTTCTTAGTTGCTTTACAAAGATATGCTTCTTTCTGTGCCTAAATTATGACTATATGAGTGTAGTATAGTGTAGTCAATGAGTTGTAATGTCCTAATTCTTTTGTTACTTTTTGGGGATATTTTTATCAATTCTTTTTAAAAAAAAACTTTTGGTTTAGCAGTTCCCCAAATTACTAAATAATTTATAATTGTCTCAGGATAATTTGATTCATTGATTATATTTTCATGATGCTCTGAAGCCTATTACAATGTGAAATGTTGGTGAAGAAAACCTTGTTATTGAAAATTACAGCATGATTGGCCAATGATAGCCTGTATCAAATTACATGAACTTTTAACAATATTCCATTCCTTCTAGATTATTTCAGGTCTGTTAAATTGCGAAATTAATTATAACAAAATTCCCATTATATGGACTGACATATTAATTAACAATAACTTATTATGTTCCTGCTATATGCCATGAACTGATATTAAGATCATATGTTATATAAATACATATTTATAAGTAAGTTGATGGTATTTCAAGTTTAGATAATGTTCTTAGAATTGTATATTACTACAAATTATGACTAGTTTGCCTTCTATTTGCCAAAATAAAAAAAGAAAAAGAGAAAATTTAAACTGAATTTTCTTTTTTTTAATTTTAATAGCTTTTTATTTACAAGTTATATGTATGGATAATTTTACAGCATTGGCAATTGCCAAACCTTTTATTCCAATTTTCCCCTCCTTCCCTCCACCCCCTCCCCTAGATGGCAGGATGACCAGTAGAGGTTAAATATATTAAAGTATAAATTAGATACACAATAAGTATACGTGACCAAACCATTATTTTGCTGTACAAAAAGAATCGGACTCTGAAATATTGTACAATTAGCCTGTGAAAAAAATCCAAAATGCAGGCAGGCAAAAATATAGGGATTGGGAATTCAATGTAATGGTTCTTAGTCATCTCCCAGAGTTCTTTGGCTAGGCATAGCTGATTCAGTTCATTACTGCTCCTTTGGAACTGATTTGGTTCATCTCATTGCTGATGATGGCCAGAGCCATCAGAATTGATCATCATATAGTCTTGTTGTTGAAGTATATAATGATCTCCTGGCCCTGCTCGGTTTACTTAGCATCAGTTCGTGTAAGTCTCTCCAGACCTTTCTGAAATTGTCCTATTGGTCATTTCTTACCGAACAATAATATTCCATAATATTCATATACCACAATTTATTCAGCCATTCTCCAATTGATGGGCATCTACTCATAAACTGAATTTTCTTATATTCCTATGAATGAAAAAATGCCTCTTGATGAAAGTAAGGCATTCTTCACTAGGTGCTTGTTTTGATCCCTTGTACAGATATGTGAATGTATTAACAATGTGTATATATGTTCACATATATACAAATTTTATACATGCGTTCATACTATATATAAATATATATGTATGTATGTATGAGTCTAGTACAAAATTGAATTAGACCCATTAATTGGTCTAGTGAATTACCTAGTGAGTAAATTTCTACATCAGTACAAAATAACAACATCTTAACAACTTCCTTACTGATGAGATACTCCCTCTAATGTCCAAGTCACACATCTCTGTCAATTAAAACAGTTTTTTTTAAAACCATATTCTTCCATAAGTTTCTCCCAAAGGGTCTGCCCATTCTACCTATACATTCTTCCCTTTCTACGTATATCATGATGAAAGCAATGACATACATGGGCTGTTAATAATTTTTTAAATTATATTTCATTCTCTTCCTTCATGATATTAGATTATGACATATACTTATTGTGCTATATAAAGAGCTTGTCTATTAATATAGAGTATATATTTGCATATCGGGACAATCAGTATAAGAAAGTTATAAATTTGACCTAAAATTAAATGAAACAAGGATAGTATTATGAATTGTTCTTAAGAAATTATGAAGCTTAGCAAATAATCCCAAACAAAGGGTCATATTTTAAAATGAATATAAATTATGTACCATTTATCTTAGAGGGCATCAAGTCATAGAATATTACCTACCTCAATGAAAGAAAGGTGAATATCACACCAAGGAGAACCAAATTGTTTATCATGGGTGGGAGCAGGCTGTCATAAATATCAAATCAGAAATTCCAAAGAACTTTAGTAAAAGATATCATCAAATTATTAACTTATCAAAAAGAAGATAAGTTGCTTTTGTTGTGACAATGATGAATAAAGGTAAATATATTGATTTTTCCATAGATCTATTTTATTATTTAAGAATGAATAAATTGAAGTTAGTATTGAATAAGTGAGTTGGGTGGCATTTTCAGACTTTCACAATGAATCTTATGACAAAGATTTTCCGTAAAACAATGGCCTATAATTTTGATAACAATTTTTTCAAGTGCTTCAGGTATATATCTCTAAGTATAATAGTCCAGAAATAATTAAAATAAAGGATTGTCTAAAGTAATAGAGAGAAATGTTGTCAACATGCATTATATATTCACTATGAACATATCATTATAACTCAAAAGCAGAATAGAGGATACCATCAAATAAATAATATATGAAAATGATGAGTGAGACAAGTCTTATGTGTAAGGAATAAATCTGATAGACAATACACATTTTTTATTAAAATTGTTGTAATATGAGCAGAAAGTGAAATGTGCTCTCAGTGTGACAGGCAAATCTTTTGTGTTTAAATTAAAGGAGAAATGATAAATAGCTACAGAAGACTAACAGGTATGGATGAGTTGTAACAAAGTACCACCATTAATGAAATCATAGATTCAAATGAATATACATACATTTAATTTCCATTTGTAAACTGTAGCTATGCCCAAAATAGAGCAAAAATGTTTTTAAAGCACTACTAATAAATAACAATGATTTAGAATAGGTAGATCATATAGTGGATTAAGTGCTAGGTCTGGAGTCAGAAAGAACTGATTTCAAATTCCATGTCAGAGACCTACTATTGTGTGATCCAAGGCAAGTCATTTAAAATCTGTTTGCCTTAATTTCTCCACTGGAAATATGCAGATAATAATAATACTTCTCAGAGTTGATGTGAAAATCAATTGAAATAATGTTGTAATACTATACCTGGCATATGTAAATGTTAGCAGTAACAAAAGTTGTCATTATTACAAGAAAAGATTTTAAATGCCATGTAAATGCCAAATATATAAATGATGGACTCAAAGGACTTTTTATAAAGACCTTTTATTAAGTACTTTTGTTTATGCAATCCATTTTATTATGTAAAATAATTATAAAATAATTTATTATCCTTATCTATTATATTATAGTTGATTAGTTTATCAGATTAATTTGGAATGGGGAAAAATTAAGCTGAATTAGTGGGAAATTATAGGTAAGAAAATTTGAAAACAGAGAAAGCAAAGCTTTGACAGTCAGTTCATAAATGTCTTGAATTGGAAGATAATTTTAGAAAGAGGATATAAATGCCAAGCAGGAATGTATAGAAAATTAACTTCACTTGTTTTTTAATTTTACCCAAGGTTATTGCTGACTAGCTAAAGTAAGTTAGGTTAATATCTTTGAGAAAAAGTTTAATTGTATTTCAAATACATGAGGAACAAAATTTGTACCTATCCAAAAGTGATGCACATTTCCTATTTGCAGGCTAACAAAGCTACAACCCAGGAAGGAAACAAAATTCCAAACACAGGTCAGTCAAACTGTAATTGGCTCAGACTTCTCTGGTTGGAACCAAAAACTGACTGGACAGTTGGAAATTTTGAAGTTTCTCTGTCCTACTTTTTTCTCATCTCTTTCTTTAAAGTTAAAGTATCATTTTATATTTAGTTCATTTTGAAGTTATATTGCCTTAAATTAACCCTACCTCAGCTTTTATATCAAATGTATCATTAAATATAAAAGCTCCTGGATATCTATTTAACACATGTCAATGTTGATGAAAAAAAGGAAGGAAAATTAATTTGAAAGTAAAACATCACAACTCAGAATCTACATTTTATAGAATGTAGCACGAATACAAATATATCTGATATTTTCTGATCTATACTATTAACTCAGGATTTCCAGAACCTAAAAAGATGGTGATATAGACATTTATATCTATAATAGCATGCATAAGCACCTGGTTTATTCTATCCCAACATACAAGTATCTACAGTCACTGGGATTTTTTTCCCTAATCACATGTAAAATTAATTTTAACAATTCTTTTAAATTTAATTTTAAGTTTCAGAGTCTCACTCATCTTTTATTCCTACATCCATCAATGAAAAAACAAGGAATTCAATAATATATATGGTGCTGTGCAAAACTTATTTCTACTTTACTCATGTTGTAAAAGAAAACCCATACCAAAAAAAAAAAAAAAGAAAAGAAAAGAAAGTAAAAATAGTATGCTTTGATCTACATTAATTCCCTCAGTCTTTTCTCTGTAGGTGGAAGTATTTTTCATCATAGATCCTTTGGAATTGTCTTTTATCTTTGTATTGCTGAGATTACTTAAATCATTCACAACTGATTATTGTGTAAATGTTATTGTTATTATGTAAAGAGTCTTCTGGTTCTGTTTACTTTACAATCCATCTCTTCATTTAAGTATTCTCAGGTTTTTCTGGAAGCAGCTTGCTTGGCATTTCTTATGGTATAGTATCATTATCCTATATAATAACTTGTCTAAGCATTCCCCAATGGATGGGAATTAGCTCAATTTTCAATTCTTTGCCACCACAAAATGAAATGCTATAAATAATTTTTAAAAATAGGTCCTTTTCCCTTTTTATCTCTAGTATTAGTATTTCTAGTTTAAATGGTATACACAGTTTTATCATCTTAAGTTGTTCTGCAGAATGATTAAGTTCCCAATTTCACCAACATTGCATCAGTACTCAATTTTCCGATATCCTAATATTTAAGATTTTATTTTTTGTTATGTTAGCCATTATGATGTGTGAGTGGTATCTCAGAGTTGTTTTAATCATTAATGATTTATGGCATTTTTATATGACCACAAATAACTTGGATTTCTTCATCTCAAACAGCATGTTTATATCTTTTGGTCATTTATCAATTAAATCATTATAACTTGTTTGCTTGTAATTTTTGCTTAATTTTTTATACATGTGAGAAATGCGACCCAGAGAAATATAGAAAAATTTCCCATACTTTTCTGCTTTTCTCACGAATTTGACTGCATGTGCAAAAATATATTTAATTTAATATATCCATAATTATCCATTTCCCATCTCATAGTGCTATCATTTGCCCCTAGTCAAAGTTCCGGTAGGTAAATTAGTCTATGTTTTCCTAATTTGTTATGGCATTACCCTTTATGTTTTAATTAGATACTTATTTTGATCTTATCTTTGTAATACAGCTTGAAATATTGGTCTATACCTAATTTTTGCTTTGTTGTTTTTCAGTTTTCCAAGAAAATTTTGTCAAATAGTGAGTTGTTGTCCCAAAAGTTGAAATCTTAGGTATATCAAACATCGGATTACTAATGTCTTTTCCTACTGTGTTGTATACTTAATATATTCCACTGATCCTTTAATATAAGCCAAAAGCAGATTGTTTTGATGATAACCGCTTTGTAATACGGTTTGAGAACTTCTGGGGATAGGTCACCTTTCTTTACATTTTTCCCATTATTTCTCTTAATATAATTGACCTTTTATTCTTCCCATTAATTTGTTATTTTACCCACAATCTCTATAAAACATCTTGCTCGTTTACTTGGTTTGACACTAAATAAGTACATAAATTTAGGTAGAATGGTCATTTTTGTCATTGGCTCAGACTACCCACAATCAATTAATATCTTTCTAATTTCTTTTTCTAATTCTTGCTCTAGGACTTTCTTGGTAATCAAAAGAAATACTGATGATTTATATGGGTTTATATAATTGTTAATTATTTCAAGTAGTTTGTTTACTTGGTTATCTAGGTTTCTCCAATATGTTATCTAAAAAAAAATGATAATTTTATTTCCTCATTCCCTGTTCTATTCCAATTCCTTCAGTTTCTTTTTTTTTTCTTTTTTAATGCTATAGCTAGCATTTACATAACAATATTGAATAAGTGTTGATAAAGGATATCTTTTCTTCATCCTGATCTTATTAGGAAGACTTTCAGCTTATCTCTATTATAGATAATTATTAATGGTGGTTTTAGATTAATACTATTTATCATTTGTTTTTCTGTTTTCTAGTATTTTTAATAGGAATGAGTATTGTATTTTGACAAATAGCCTAAAATAAATTAATTATATTAGTACTGATTAAATTATATATGATGTACTAAATTTAAAATGAATCTCACTTAAAACCAAAATGCAATATAAGCTTAATATTAAGGAGTTTTTTTAACTGAATCCATGAAACTTTGCAAATATTAATTGGTACAAATATATGTACTACTCTTTATACTATATTGTTACTAGAACTTGTTAGAAATTCAGCAGATAGGAGGAGGATCTGATGATTTAGCAATGAGAAAGAACTAAAAAAAGGACTTTTTTGCTTAAACCAAGTCCTGGCACCTGACCCCCCAAAAAGTATCTGAAAATGTCATGAAGTAGTGTTTTCTTACTTGCTTTATTCCACATGTATTGGTGCTACATCTGATTTAGAAGTCATTATTTTATTTCTAAATGCACTCCAGATAGCAAAAACTTAAAGGGTACATATTGAAACTGAAGTGTTTAATAAAGGGAAAACACAGAAAAAAATTATTCATCTATGTTCTAGAAATAGAATCAAAGGAAAAATTTGAAAGAGCCAACTAATTATGACAACTCAGAAAGATTTCTACAAATAGAATTACTTAACCTAATAAAATGAATGGGACATTTTCTTCTCTTGAAATATGAAAAAAAAAATGAACTGAAAAATAAACAAAGCCCTGTTCCCAATTAAATATTATATCATTCTAGAATTAGAAATAAGTTCTCCAAAAGAACTGTTCATCAGTTTGAAAAGTCTGTACTTTTGTATTTATTTGTCAATGATGAGTCTTTGACATTTGTATTTAGAGAAGTAATATTCATATATAAAATCTTGGATGAATGATATCAAAAGGTTCAATGTGTGAGTAATTGAGTTGGCAAAAATGAAAATCTTGAATTGTGAATATTTCCTCATTGAAATTTTATACAAATGCTTAATAAATATTAAAGTTTTGAATAGTTTATTTTCCTAAAAGCTAAATATATTTTAGGGGGTTTTGTACTGTTGACATAATATTATTTTTTAATAATATTCTCTTAGAAAATATTTATAACACTAGAAGAGCTAAAGATGTCAAATATATAGGATCACAGGATTATAGCTAAAAGAAATCTAAAGAATCCCCTAATTAGCTATTCTTTCATTTAACAAAAAAGGAAATTGAAGTTTAGAAGTGAGGAATATAGTGATATTCCAGGTATTTTTCACTTTAATAATCAAAGCTAAAGTTTACTGTGCCATATTGCAAAGTACTTTTAACATTGCTAGCTAAAGTTATTCAGGTAGAGCTTCTATCCTATACCAATACTGTTTTCTCTCAAAATTGGGAAAAAATATGGTAGAAAGCATAAATTTAGTGTTCAACAGGTGATGGTTGGGACAAAACAATAGGAAAAAGACATGTTTGGAGAGAGGAAAATTAGAACATTTTAGAAAAATAGTAGAAAAAAAAAAGATATCATGTAACGGCAGTGTTAAGGTTAATCTTAGAAAAAAGAAGTAGCCTCAGTAACAGAGAACATGGAAGAAATAAAAATTTCTGCATTTTTCTCCTCTTTCCTACATTTTTCATCACAACTTTATTCTTAGTAGAATAAAAAGAAGATAGAGATGAACAAATGAATTCCAAAATTTCAAATTATGCAAAGAAGTGATGATGTCATTTGACCTTGTACAATAGAACGTATAATGCAAAGGATTAATAGATTTATAATTTATTAATTACGTATATTGTTCCAAGGTCTAAACTATTTGTAACATTATGAAAAGGGGTATAGTTTAACTGATTAGATCATGAAATAAAGATGAAGAGTTAAGCTTTCTGGTTAAAGAGCAATGTTCCCTTATTTTTCACGTCCAACATATACATGCCATTTCAATGTTTATAAAGTGCCATTGGGTCATCAAGTGATTCATTCTCTGGTAGTCTATTACCTCTTGAGTTAATCTCAGGGAATTTATGTAGAAGGTTGGAATAGCAATAAACCTGAATTATTATTGTGATAGTGGAAATAAGAAATGATTTAAGAAGTATTATGAAAGAAACAGAATAATTTGCTGATTTAATTGAAGGAGGAAAGGAAGGTGTCACAAAGAATGGATTACGTTGAAAAGATAATGAGAAGACCTGAATACCAAATCTGGCTCCATCCTGGACTAAACTTGTTACTTTCAACAACTTTCAGTGTTATATTTCCAGAAAATGTGCTAATGGGCCTAATGTGATAGGAACAGTATTTCATTGATACAGATTCTTTCTTTGTATTCACAAAATGGGATGAAGACCCTGAAGGAAAATAAAGTGGATCAATTGTCATTGACTTCAGCTTTTCTGGTACAACTTCCCTGTTATCTAGAAAAATCAAAGGTTTCAGCTGTCCTGATATCAAACTTAGTGGATATTTAAGACCTCATCAGTCATCATATTTGATAACCTGGCCAGACATTTCCCCAGATATAAATAAGAAAGTAGGGCATATTCAAAGAAGATAAGTGCTATTATTGTGTAGTATAAATTTGATGCATAGTCTGACTCTATTGTGGCAAAATAAATGTCCTCTTCAGTCATATGTTCAATGACTTTGAGCACTTATGCCAACATCAAACATAAATTAAAAGAGTGCTGGCATTAGAATCATACCAAGAGTAACTGGATAGCTTCTGAACTTCTTTCTAGACTTGTTACAGTTATCAAGATACTTATGATTCATGTTTGAATAATACAATAGCAATAATTGTAGAAATAAAGACATCAAGAGAAAGGGATTAATTCAAGACAATTGACTTGGATAGAAAGAAGACTTAGACCTTTTGAATTTGATATGTCAGTGGGTAGGATATAAAATGTATTAGAAATGTATAATGTGAATTGAGAAGAAAGATTGAGGCTCAATGCATTTAGCAGTTACTGACATAAATTTAAGAATTATTTAACCTATGAAAATAATTAAGATCAGTGATAGACAGAAGGAAGACCAAAGAGTCAAAAGACAAAACATAAATGATTCCTTGATTTCTCATGAGTAGGAGAAGGAAAAAGACCCATTCAAAGGACAAAAAAAAACACTTAGAAAAACAGGAGAAAATACTAAAGTACTCAATAAAATAGAAGACAAACTAAATAGCTACCAAATGCATTTTACAACTCTAAAATTAAACATTTATAAACAAAGTAAAGAGTTTGAATAAAGGAAGCAAAGAATATTAAATACTAGGTCATGATGAATTAAGAAAAGAAATTTTTAAAAGACAATGAATTTAACAGTTGGAGTAATTGGTTATCTTAAAGAAAGATTTTTCAGTAACATTGAAGGTAAAGGAACAAAACCAGATGTCATGAACTTAAAGAGTGAGTAAGTCGTCTGGAACTGTCAAGGAATATACTGAATGGAGCTAATAAATATAAAGAAAAGAGCCAAGTAAACAAACTGGAAACAAAGGACCTTTATTTTCATTTGAACTTACTTTCATTTCTCTTGGACATGAAGGTAAAAATACAATAAAGCCACAAAACATTTTTGCAGGCTACCATAACCATTATTAATCTCAGTGAGTGCCCTCATTCTTGCTGCACAGTCAGTGTACAGTAATATAATGTTGTCTTTAACTTTATTATTAGCCAAAGAGTATGTTTTGTGGGGTCAAAGGAGGGCTTTCTCTATCATACTTTCATCATGAAAATAATCTCAATTTTTGTAAGTGATACTGAAAAACACAGTTCAGGAATGAAAAATAAGCTAATTATTTCTTGAGCATACTTAACTTTTCAACTTTTGTTTTCATTATTAAAACTAACAAATATAAATTACAAACATTGTAACTTCATTAACTTTCATTATATACCAATGAAAATGATATGCAATACATGACGTGGTGGGAGGATCAAGATTTTTTGTTTGTTTGTTTGTTTTCCAAATGATACTCCTATGACATAGTTATGAATTCTTTCACCCCGTCCTTTTTTGCTTCTAGTAGTGGCTTCAAGTTAAACTTTCACAATTATAAAAGTTCAGATCTCTAAAAGTTTTTGCATGAAATGTATAACAGTTTCTTAGACACTATCTAGAAGAGATCTTGGGCTTTTTTAACCAGTCTAGCCATAAGCAACTTTAAATTGTCCTTCCATAAACAGAAGGATATCCTGTGGGCCATGGTGTTTAAGAATGTCATTAAAAAAAAAATTCCAGTTAAATATAAAATATTTGGGTTAGTCTGAGTTTACTTTATTCTTAAATTATAACAAGGGAACTAGCAAAAGTAGAGTTTGACAATTCATGAAATTCATCATTTTTCATCCAAAAATTATTTTGTGTGTATATCAGATAACAATTACAAGCAAAGCCTATTGGATACCTAGTCTTTGTGGAAATTTTAAAATGACATTCCTTTTTCTTTGAGTCAGATCTCTTCTTTGGCATCAATATAGGGAAAGCTGCCAAGGACTTCAAAAGAAAGAGCTACATGTAGCGAGTTCAATGACTGGAAAAGGGTAAAAGTGGAGAGATTGTGCTGCAAAGGGCAATTTATCATTAGGATACTCAATCAGCTGATACAGTCTTCAGTATTCTCAAGCTTTTATGTTATCAATCAGTAGGATCAAAAAGGTAGCAAAGTTGTGTTTTTGTTTTGTTTTGTTAATATTTTGTTACCTGAGTAGATAACCTATCTTGCCAATAAAGTGATCAGAATCACAAACAAACCATTTTGGTAAATTGACATTTCATTTTTCAAATATCATTTAAAAAGCTCTATGGGAAATTTGTTTCTTTTTAAAAATCAAATTAAATTTAACAAACAAAAACCACCAATGATATGTAAGGTGATATATTAGGTTAAATGTTGTAAGGTGTATTTGTTACCTATTTAGCTTGTCTCCTTATTTTTTGGGGGTTACTCATTTGTATCCAAATCATTGGCATCCAAATCTAAAAACGTGCCAAGCTCTGTCATTGAGTACTTGCACAATTTTTATGTATATTATGAGTATACTACAAAAATAGAGCAAAATTACAATATTGTTCATTGTGTAATAATACAACAGGATGGGAAACTTATAAGAGTACAGAAGAAAGTAATTCTGAAATGCATTTAGAGGTTATAATTAACATTAATTTCATTATTATTCAAGAGCAAAGAACATCAAGAAAGAATATATAGATTCACATTCTACATTGATCTTACAATTTAGCAAATTATTTAATTTTTTGAATCTTAGTTTCCCCAAAGGACAAACAGATATAGATCAATAAATTGATCAACTTTATTGTGAGAAAGGTAATTTTAAAATCATACAACACAATATAAAGATAAGTAATTCTTTGTACTCATTGTTTCTTGTTGCTAGTAACATGATTTGACAACTGAGAAAGCTAGTAAAATACAAGATTACATTTACGTGCAGAATAGTACTCTAGGACTGCTTTACTCTACTCTAGATAAAGAATGTCTTAAATAGTTAGTCCACTTATTGGGTCCATATTTTAACACAAATGTTGACAACCTTGTTATCATTTAGCTAATGTTGATGAACAAGATGCTAAAAAAATTCAGAATTATGTTATATGAATATCACTTGGGAAAACAAAGGATGTTTAATTTTGACAAAAGTTAGAGGGAAAATATTAACTCTTGTTAATGTATGAATGGCTTTTAGATGGACAATAAATACAGTTAAATCCATTTGGCTCCAGTTGGCTAGTAACTAGATGTAAATAATACAATGATACAGATTTATACCCACTATAAGTGGGCATAATTTTTAACAATTCTAGCTGTTCAAAAATAGAATGGGCTATATCAAATAATACTATATTTTCCACGAATTTGTAGTCCTCAAGAGGAATTGAATGATCACTTGACTGTGATAAAAATAATGGTATTATTTGTGGATAGATTTTGATCCAAGTAAACTTGTAAACCATTTACAAATCTACAATCTTATAATTTTTGTTCCTTTTTTATTATTTTTATTTGTGTGTGACATTTTAAAGTTTTAAATACTCTTCCTCCAAGGCAAGAGATATCAATTTTATGTGTGAAGTCAAACAGAACATATTTCACATTGATTATATAATAAAAAATCAAGAAGAATAAAGAGGAAAAAACTGCTTATTTTGCACTCAGGTTCTATTCTTTCTCTAAAGAGAACAACACTTTTAATCATGATTTTTTCAAATTGTGTCATATTATAGTATTGATCAGAGTAGTTGACTTTTTCATCAGAGATTATCCTTGATCCCTTCAATATTACTGGTATTGACAGCAATGGTTTTTCACACTTCACTGTTCATATGTTCAGATAAATTTTCACATGTTCTTCTGAAACCATCTCTAAAAACATTTATTATAGCAAAATAGTATGCTATTACAAACATGTGTCAGAACTTGTTTGGTCATTTCCCAATTGATGGACATTCCCTCGATTTTTAATTCCTTACCAAAACAAAAAGAGCTACTATAAATAATTTGTACATATAGGTCCTTCTCTTTATTTTAAATCTCTGGGATATAAACCTAGCAGTAATATTGCTGAATCATAGTTAAGTAGCTCTTTGGATTTAGTTCCAAATTGTTCTCCAGAATTGTTGGACCAGTTTGCTAGTCTAACAACAATTCATGAGTGTATTTATTACCGATGATCTCCTCCAGTGTTTCTGGTGTTTTTGAGGTGGCATCTTTGGAGGTCTTTTAACTTGCCTATCTCTGATCAATAATAACAGACTATTTTTTTTCCCTATGACTACAAATAACTTTAATTTCTTCTTCTGAAAACTGCTTTTTTCATATCCCTTGAAAATTTTTAAGTTGGTCAATGGTTCATATTTACAAATTTAACTTAATTTTCTACATACTTTTCCATCCTAGAAACACCAAAGACAACTTGAAAGGTCAGAAAAACAAAAGATTTGTCAATAGCATGAGAGAGAGAAAAACCATTGCTGTCAATACTAGTAATATTGAAGGGATCAAGGATAATCTTTGATGAAAGAGTCAATTACTCTGATCAATACTATGACACAATTTGTCAAGACTATGGTCTTACAAGACCAACAAACCGAGAATTGGTGTGAACAATGGCAGTGTCAATTTTTGAGGAAGGACTCTATTGCTTTAACATATTAGATCTTACAGTTAGTGTGGAATAGGAACACTTCTAACAGTTCTATGGCGCAAACAAGTGGTTGTGATCTGATCCCTAGAAAGATCTCTGAAAACAGCTACACAAAACAATTGAAGCTTGAAACAGCTTCTTCCATGGAGAGAGAGCCCTACTTTAACAAAGAGTTATAAACCAAGTAATAGCTAAGAAAATGAGCAGACAACAGAAAAGGTTTCTGACAATAAATGCTACTATGGAGATAAGGAAGATCAAAGCACACACTCAGAAGAAGAAAATGAAGTAAAATATTGTACATTCAAAGTCTCCAAAACACATAAGTGTGTGAAAGAGCTCAAAGCTTATTTTGGAAATCAAGTAAGAGAGATAGTGGAAACTTTGGGGAAAGGATTGAGAGAAGTGCAAAAGGAAGTACAAAAAGCCAATGAGTAAAAGAATACCTTAACAAGAAAGATTGCCCAAATGGGAAAGAAGGTACAAAAAGTCACTGAGGAAAACACATCCTTAAAATCAGAATGAAGCAAATGGAAGCTAATGACTTCATAAGAAACCAAAATACGATAAAGCAAAACTCCCCAAATAAAAATAAATAGAACAAATGTGAAATATCTCATTGGAAAAACAACTGACCTGGAAAATAAATCTAGAAGAGATAATTGAAAATCATTGGTTTTGATGGGGAATGTTATGATGGGGAAAAAAAAGAGCCTGGACATCATCTTTCAAGAAACTATCAAGGAAAACTGTCCTGATATTCTAGAACCAAGGGATAAAAAAATAATTTGAACAAATTCACCAATTGCTTGCTAAAAAAAAAAAAATCTCAAAATGAAAACTCCTAGGATTATATAGCCAAATCCCAGAACTCCCATCAAGGAAAAAGTATTGCAAGCTTACAGAAACAATTCAAATATAGTGGAGTTGTCACAGTCAAGATAACACAATAGTTAGCAGCTTCTACATTAAAGGACTGAAGGGCTTCAAATATAATATTCCAGAAAACAATGAAGATAGGATTACAACCAAGAATCTTATACTCAGCAAAACTGAATATAATCCTTCAAAAAAAAGGTGGAAATTCAATGAAATAAAGGATCAAGAACTTGTTATGAAAAAACAAAGCTGAATAGGAAATTTGATTTTGAAATACAGGACTCAGGAATAGCATAAGGAAATAAATAAGAAAATGATGTCATAAAGGACTTAATAAGGTTTATCTGTTTACATTTCTACATGGGAAGATGATACTTGTAATTCATTAGAACTTTCTCATTATTATGCCAGTTGGATTACAGGTATGAGTTAAATATGACAATACAAATCTAAAAAAAAATTAAGAAGTAGATGAGGAATGTACTTGGGGGAAAAAGAAAGGGAGAAGTGAGTGGAATGGTGCAAATTATCTGGCATAAAAAAAGGCAAGAAAAAGCTCTTTTACAGTGAAGGGTAAAAGGGAGAGAAGTGGAGTGAAGAACCTTAGTCTGACTTGAATTGGCTCAAAGAGGAAATAATGTCTACACTCAAAATGATTATAGTTAAGTATCTTACCCTACAGGAAAATAGGAAAGGAATGGGATAAGGGAAGGTGAGAAGCTGATAAGAGAAGAGGCCATATTGGGGTAGGAAATGGTCAATAGCAAAAAATTTTTGAGAAGAGACATGGGGAAAGGAGAGAGACAAAATAAAATAAATGGGGAGGGGATACAGTTAGCAATAATATTGTAGTTTGTAAAAATTACAATAAAAGTATTGCAATTTGTAAAAAGAATTTTGAAGCAAGTTTCTCTAAGGTCTCATTCCTCAAACATAGATGGAACTGAGTCAATTATTTAAAAAAATAAGAACCATACCTCAATTAATAAATAAAAGATATAATTTATGCCCAAAAGGCTATTAATTCATGTATATCATTTGACTAACAATGCCACTAATAGACATGATTCCCCAAAGAGGTATAAAAAAAGAAAAGGACCTATAGGTATAAAACATTTATAGCAGTTCTTTTCTCAGGACAAAAAAATTGGAACATAGTTGACTCATATCCATGCCCCCTATCACAACTGCTTTTAACTGCCCTAATAATAATAATATATTTTCTAGGAATTAAATGTATAGTGTTCTCTTGTGGGAATATAAATAGTTTAACTTTATTTTGTTTCTTATTATTCTTTTTCATGTTTACCTTTTAACATATCTCTTGTGTCATGTGTGAGTGTCAAATTTTCCTTTTTGCCACTGGATTTAAGATAGGGGCAATTCCCCTTGTTAATTTCTTGAAATATGATATGCTATAAAGACTCTTTTTTAATCATGACTTTCCTGTAAAATTTTATTTTCTTTTCCAGATTTGTTTTATTTCATAGGATATATTTCCCATTTTTCTTTGTTTTTTTATTCTTCCAACTTTGATTGTTTCTTAATGTTATGCTTAATCACTGTATTTCAATTATCCAGTTTTAATTTTTATTGAGTTCTTTTCATTAATGTCTCTTTTAATGTGATAAATAAATTAGGAGAACATAGGAAAATGTACCCATCAGTTCTATGAATATGGAAGAGTTTGTGAACACACACATACAAAAGACAGAATCAGTAGATGTAAAATGGATAATTTTGATGTCACACACACAAAAAAGCTTTGACAAAAATAAAACTAATGCATTCAAAATTTGAAGGGAAGTAGGAAACTGGGGAAGGAGGAGGATTTACAGCATTTACCTTATAAAGGACTCATTTCTCAAATATATAGGGAACTGAGCCACATTTATAAAAATAACAACCATTACCCAGGGAGTAAATGGTCAAAGGATATGAATATGTACTTTTCTGAAGAAACCAAAATTCCCGATGGTCCTATTAAAATGCATTAAATCACTACTGAGTTTTCATGTAGCAGATATAATTAAAGCCCTTCAAAAAACAGCAATAACAACAAAAATTCCCCATTCCCAATAAGACTCCTATTGTGTCTCAGTTGTCCAGTGGTTATTAAATAAGGCAAAGGAAAGGCAAGGTAAAAGGTTGGGATGTGGTATAACCCTGGATCAGGAAAAATAGCCGGAAGGATAGGAAAGAGTGGTTTGGTACCCCAGTATTAGTAGCATACTTGATAACTTTCCAAAATGAGTAGATTTCTCTCTAACTTTTATACATATGGATAGTACTGTTCATTTCACATCTAAACATTTTATTTGCTCAATGGGACAGAAAAAATCATTCACTTGAGTAGAAAAAAAAAAAAAAACTACCTTGATAAAGGTATGGGAACTTGAAAGATGCTGAATCCTCAGATTAGTGCACTAAGAGAAACTGTTTGAAAATCATAAATACTGAGTAAAGGCAAGACGGATTGCAAAGTATTTTTAAAATTATTTCTTTTACAAATTATTATTTTCAGAGTCTTGAAAAATCAGAGAACCATTTGGAGACAATAGAAAATTATATATTGTTTGTATTATATCTGATTGAACTGTGGATTTGAAGTTTTGATCAATCTCAGCTGAGATGTGCAACTACTCAAAAGCATGTCATAGTTTGAAGTCTTAGAAATTGTAGGACATGAGAAAATGAGAGGCCAGAAATAAGATTGAAAAGATATAAAAATCAACTGAACACTTCTTTAGCAAATGACAAAGGAAGAAAATCCAGAAAGCTGTAGATATGGGGTTTAAACTGCTATTTAATTAAAAGAGTGAAATTCTACTATTTTGCTAAAAAGAACTTAACACTGCTTTCACTGCTTGAAAGTTTTATAGAAGTGGATTCATCTGCATGTAGACCAGAGAAGTTTGCAAGAGAACTATTGACACATGGTATAGATTAGTCCTTAAAATATTGTTTATCATATTAATAGTAATGAGATGCCCCAAGAACATAGGTTTCTGTATTGAGGTACTACACTAGTAGCTTTGCCTAAGTGTATGCTCATTCTCTTCATCTCAACCCCCCCAAAAAAAAATTGAATAAATTGATGGGAAACTATGACCCATATTTATGGGTGAATAATTGTCATTTGATTATTCCCATTTTTACTATATTTTGAGTAAATGTAACTATATTTGTTTTTACTTTTGTCTTGTGTTTTAGTGTTTCATGCTTAAGTTAATGGTTTCATCAGGGTCTGATTGTTAGGCATGTCATGAGGACTTGATAGCTATAGTAGGAAAAGAAAAGTATTCCCATATCAATTATTCTTTGGAACCAGAGAATGAATAGAAACCATATGAACATCATCCTATCATGTTGGTGTATATACAGGTAAGATTAGTGAGCCAGACATCCCTAAATATAAATAAAGAGAAATTTAAAAAAACTGGGATCAGTTCCATGCCATGATTAAACATAGACATACATGTTTAATCAGCATGTATGTGTGTGTGTGTATATATATATATATATATATATATATACATATATATGTATATATATATATATATACAGTTACAATATGTAATATATATATATTTTTACATTGTGTATATATGTATATAAAATAGGTTTTGCCAAGCTTTGTGGTTCCAGTGACTTCTCTATGCTCAGTTTTTATATTGCCTTTGATTTAGAATGCATATTTTTCATATATTTAAAAAATAAAATATTTAAAAAATTTTTCCTTTTGTTCACTTTTATTTCTTGTTTTTTTGGTTAGGTGATTGGGGTTAAGTGACTTTCCCAGGGTCATACAGCTAGCAAGTGTTAAGTGCTTGACACCAAATTTGAACTAAGGTCCTCCTGACTCCAAAGCTGGTGTTCTATCACACCATGTATCTGTCCTGCTCTTTTTTTCTTTAAGCAAAATTTTAGTGATAGAAAAGAAAAATAAGAAAATTATTAGCTCAAGGTCAGAAACTTTGATTTTCATAGGTTTTTGAGTAGATTATCACCTAGGATATACTTCATCATTGCCACTATATTATTTTGTATCAACACTGATAAAAATATTCTAATACCAAAATATATACTAATATTGATATTTGGCTTTTAGAAATCATTCCATAGCTTCTGGGAATAATCCCTACTTGACAACTCCCCAAATGTATAAATAATACAGTTTGATGACTATATTCTATTTCAACGTTCAATACAAAGAAAAAGTTTCTCTGAGGCAGCTGATGGTACAATGGATGAAATTCTGGGCCTGGAATTAGGAAGACCCAAAATAAGATGTGACCTAAATACTTACTAGCCTTTTAATTCCTCTTTGCCTCAGTTCCTTCAATTATAATTTGGAGATAATAATACCACTTAACTGACTGGGTTATTGTGAGGAACTAATGAAGTATGTGTAAAAGCACTTAGTACAGTTCCTGGTACATATTGGGCACTTTATAAATGTTTGTGCCTTTCCTTTCCCTTATTTTAATATCAAGGTATTACTATTTCAGTTCATCAGAGGCAGGAATGTTTGACTCTATTTGATATGTAGAGTATTCAGATTTATATTATTTATTAAGCACAAGTCATAGAGGAGAGAACCATAAAGATAATCTCCTTTCTTACTCTCAGTTTACAAATAAGGACACTAAGTCTTAGAAAGGAGAAGATCCTTGGCCAAGGTAATGCATATGATAAGTAGCAAAGACAGGATCTGAATTGCCAGACTTTTGATTCTAAGACCAGTGCTAAATTTCCAATGATACTATCTCTTTTTAATATAACACAGGAAATGTCAAAGATAACAATCATAACAACATTGTGGTATTTTAAAAACAACTCAAGGGTTGTGACATTTGTGGCCACCAAATACTTAGATGACACCTGGCTGTATATTTATCTTCCTGGCATGCAATTTAGACAATGTAGCATCTTAGCTGTTTTATCAGCTGTCTAAAGTGTATTAAAAAAAAGTGTATATAAAGTGTAAAGTGGGACTATACCCTAGTCTCAATTCCAACTTGACTGCAATGATGTTTGTGAGAGAATTTAAAGGTATTAAAACAGTGGCTAGTTATAGAACTGTAATAAAATACACGTTTACCTGTGTGTCAATGTGGTGTGCAATTTGGTAATACATAACATTTTATTCTTTCCAAGAGATTGAACTGCTTTTTCTCAGCTGTTTCTCATAAGAATTTTCCTTCCTCCCTTCAAAGTCAAGTTTTACAGCTAGGCTACATCGTTTCAGGTATTTTTGAAGAAGATGGTGTTATTGTAAGGAATCTAGTACCTTGTTTGTGCCCATGGAAATGGGAATAAATAGAGGTTCAGAACCAGGTTACAGCCACAACATCCAAATGAATACAATATAATACTTTAGTAAATCTAACATGGGATTTAATTCTACCTTCCCCTTTTCTGTGAAGACATAGAAGCCTGTTCATCAGAAACTTTGCTGACCCTCTCAAAGACTTTGCTAATTTCCCAGTTACAAGAACATATTGAGTACTTTAAATGGATTTGTGATATGGTCCATGCTTATAAGTTATATTCTACTGCTATTCTTCCCTCATTCACTACTTATTACCTTGGAACTATGGCTATAAGTTCTTTCAAATGATTGATAATAAGAGATGCCTTAATAATAACCATAAACATTATTTGAACTATACTAATAAATGAGTAAGATATAACATTTAAAAAGACCAATTAGATATTGCCACAGTCTTTGTGAAAATCAGAGGTCATATATATTGGCCCATTGATGCATTTGGCCAATGGCCATTATAATGTATGGTTCTTAGCTTTGAAATCCAACTTATATAGAACTGACTACATCTCTAGAAATTTTAATTGATATTCAATATGACTGTCAGGATGAAGTGGGGAAGAGAAAGAGAGACTGTTTATAAGTGTGTGTCTGTGTGTCTGTGTGTATCTCTGTGTGTGTATGACAGAGAGAGACAGACGCAGAGACAGAGACAGAAACAGAGAAACAGAGAGAAATAGACATAGAGAAAGATACAGACACAGAGATATACAGAGTTAGAAAGAGACAGAGAGAACAAGACAGAATGAGAGGACAGAGATACAACCAGACAGATAGAGACAGAGACAGAGACAAAGAATCAGAGGCAGACAGAGATATACAACATTGACCAATGTGTCAAATAAGTGATATCAACAAATAAAATGAATTTGTTTTCAACACAAGAAAACTATTTAAGAATTGATGGACTCTAAATGAGATTGGTACACATCTTATCTGTATGTATGCATATCTGCCTATTTAAATTTTTCTGCCTATAAATCAGATGTTCCTCATTCTTTAGCTTTCTCAATCAAAATATTTTTGACTCAGTGTCTCCAATTGCAATTTTAATGTTATATTCATTTTACTCATCCATAATTTATTCACAAATGTTATTCATAAAATATTATTTCTGCTATTTACATTTGAATTTCACTTTGATTCTGACTCCTTTGTACCTCTCACTACCCATGCCCTACTAGTTGATTCCATTATGCCTTATGCCTGCTAATCCACTGATGTAGAGAGGAAGACAAAGATTTCTTAATAGACTACCATCCTTTTCATCACTTCTTTTTATACTTGCTTATATTAGCCCAAACGTTGCTTAACATGAATTTCACATTATTCAGTTTATTTTAGAGAATACTTCCATTTTTTAAAAATCTACTTCCCTTCCCCACAATCATAATTCAATAGAAGAATTTGCCTTCTCTGGTGCTACTTCAAATCACTTATATACCATACTTTCCTTTATTTTCCTTATTTTAATAATTGTTTTCAGTATTTATTAACATTTCTAAGTTCTCCCTTAGGAAATCTATTGTTCTCTATAATGCACATATATCTTTTTATTAGCAGTTGTATCTAGTGCAAACCAAATATAATTATATCTAAAAAGTCATTTGACTAGTGGAGGACCTGTTACCCAAAGGAAGCAAAGAAAACCAACAAGAATATGTCTTATAATTGTCTGTGAGGAATTACCATTTCAAATGAATATGAAAACGATCCAAATTATATGAAAGCATTGATCCCAACTAAGGTCCAGAACAACAAAACCTAGGAACTAGAATGCCTCTTGATAGGCTTTGAAGAAAGATGGGCTAGTAGATATGGTCATGGAGATGGGGAGAAGATGGTTCTAAGCATGACAGGACTTGCTGAATTAATTGGATTTTCTGTGCCCATATCTTGAATTGCTTAACCACCACCCCCCTCAAGAAACATCCATTGTGTAATCCCTATGGAGATGAAGTAGATAACTGGCCCATGGAGATACTGAAAATAAATATATATGGAGAGGGGGAATGGGAAAAGTTTTATCAGTCCCATATTTATCTAGTTCCCAATTTCTCTCTTAGTACAGCATGCTCTTCATTGCTCTTCCTAAGCCCTGCCCTCTCTTAATATTTTATGTTTTGGTAGAATGTAAATAAAACTGAGAACTCTGAAAAACAAAAGGCATTTTATTAACTTTCCTTTTATTTGAATTATAAAGAGGCCAATTTATAGTAACTTTCATTATTTTTTTGTTTTTAAGAGGAAAATAATAAAAAATACTTTCTATTTAATTAATTAAATTAATATTTGAATTCATTTTATAAATGAGAAAATGAGTCCACCTATAGTAACTTTAGTCTCTGTAGCAGCATAGATGAAATTGCAATGATCATTTTTCCATCTAAAGAAATGTAAATCCAATATATTGAATTCAATGTTACTATGTTATATTTCCCCTTTTGTTTAGATCCTATGAAGAGAAAAAAATTATTGTAAAATAAAAATGCCCATTATCATAATGATGTCTCTACAAAACATCAATTCAGCATTAGTAAAGTAGCTTCCATCTGCAATTTCAACTTTTTATATGAATATCAGATGTAAATCACTAAACAAGCAATTTACAGAATCACAAAAATAAATGTCCTCAAGCAACAGCTAAAGTGCTCTTGTAAACTTTTAGGTCTAGTGTCAGCACAGATCCACTCAAGGCCGGGGAAGATGGCAAATATACTCTTAGTGTTCTTCTGCCCTCTGTTGGAAATTAATTCTATATCTATTACATTGAAAAAATTTGTTTTGTTTCTTGTTGTAATTATTATTTTTAAAAAAATTTTCTCATGTGGCAAAATAACACATGATATACTGTATTACTGATATACAGTAATAAACTATCATAGAGTTCAGTATTTTCTCAATCGCATATTAATGAAGCTGCTAGACACAGTCTAGAGCCTAAATATGTTCTCCTAGAAGAATTAATGACTGCATTTTCCCACATATAGCTGTAAATTGACATTTAATATTAGTTTAACATTTTGAAACTTTACTGAATTAAGTTAGAATACTTAAATGCCGTATAACCTGGAAAGTCTCCTAAAGCCAGATGCAAAAAAAAAAAAAGCAAAAAAAAAAACATGCAAAAATAAATCTATTTTGCCAGATTAATTTTCTAATTTAACTGTCAACAATGGCCAAACTCACTGGAGAACAACCACATATATCTCTACTCCACTTTATGTTCATACATACTTTTTAGCTTTACAATAGCTGCTTGTCTTCTTAGACTTTAGCTATCTTTCTCATTCCACTTAGTTATTTCCTCATTTTACCATCTCTCCAAAGAACTATTTCCATGTCACTCTCATTACCCTTATTTCATAGAGTCTATTGCTAGTATTGTAAGTCTTTTCAAGGTAGAAAAGCTTCCAGTTTATATTCTGCAACACACTATGAAATTATCTTTTGAGGATGATATGATATTCAGAGAAAATGACCTCCAAAAATTGTTTCAGATTACTATTTTGGAGTAGGGCAATAGAATGAACATCATTTTAGGAAAGCATTTATTAAGATTTTCAGTTGTGTCATGAAAGCATTGCCTACATAATCTAAATGATGAATTATTAAAGTAGGATCCCCTTCTTATTTGTTTTTGCTTGTTTTTATTTTTAGCTCTTATTTTGATTATTTTCAACTAAAGAAAAAAAATTAAGACATTGTGTACCAATACCACTTTTAAGTTTTGCACAACTGAACCTCATTTAACCTCATTAATATTCATATTAAATTTTTGAATGGGTAAATGAAACAGTCTTAACAGTCTTAAACTCTCCAAAAAACAAACTTATATTCAGAAATGTATGCTAGGTGATTTCTAACTAGATTTTAATATAAGGTTAGAACTTAATCCTTTTATCTATCCATTTTTCAATTTATCTGTTGCTGGTCAGTCTGTCTTGGCCTCTGCTTTCATCAGTGTGGAAAAATCTCTGTAATGTATAGATGGACGTCTGTAACTTAATTATAGGGACTTGCCTGTGACAATGAAAGATTAAGTGATTTCCTTAGGGTGAAAGATAGAATTAAACTTAGATCCTCCTAACTCTCAAGTTTTCCCTTTATCTCATTATTCCATATTTCAACTTACCTGTTTGTCATGATTATATATTACTTCAAGAATGAATACAAATCCCCCCTCAATAAAAAATCTTGAATACAACAAAATCTTTAGATATTTAATAAGATAAATAATTACTCATAGGATCATAAATTAAGAGCTAGAAGGGCTACCTACTTTATCTCCCTGTTTTATAGATGAGGTAACTGAGACCCAGAATGTTTAAGTCATCTACCCAAAATTACATAGATAGGATTTGAACACATTTCTCCAATAACATTTTACTGCACCACGTGCTTCTTGTCACACATTCCTTGGAAGCAATTAGCTATTTCATCACTAAAGCAAAAATCACTTCTTGGAATGCTGCAGTAGTCCTTTAAATACCATTCAAGAAATGAGAAATAGATGGTAATCATTAAACTTAGAATCTCTTAGAGATCTGAAGACATGTGCAAGGAATACATTTTATGAAAGTCTCAGAAAAGCCTTCTTGCTAATTTAGTCCCATGATTAACAGGAAAATTTAAAAGCCTGTCATATGGGCTAAGAGTAATTGGTCCTAGTAGCTGTCACAATCTCATAAGCAGTTGTTTATTTGTCCCCAAAGCCTGATAAAATCATGAGATAATCACCTGCAGCAGTACTTGTCATATGGAACCCACCTGTTACCTCTGTACAAGCTGACAACCAGTTTAGAAAGATGGTCCCATCAAGTAAATATATATCTCTTTCACAATATTGATGGACTAAAGATGTAGGGCTTGAAATTTGAGTGTTAATAATAATTGGGATAGAAGAGATATAGAAGGAAAGAAGAAGAGGAAGAGGGGTATTTTTCATCTTCATTGTCCATATATTATGCTGAACAAAGTAGCATATTTCATTTGGAGGGAAATATTTAAAAGGAAAACCTGAAATCATTTATCTACATATAATTATGCATTTTCTTTTATTCCCTTTCCTATTATTTTATTTTTTATTTTATTCCTTTTTATTCCCTCAAGCTTTTTCTAATTATTCTCACAAATATTTAAGGCTCATATGTTGTCTTCACCTTTTCTTCCTGTCCCTCAATGGGATCCAATATATTTGTTATGAAATTAATTTTCACATCATTTAAGTCATGCACATCCATGTTAATTTAGAGGGCAAACATAATTTCTCAAAGTATTTTACTCATCTTAGTCATTTTAGTGAAAAATGATGTAAAATTTTTTCTATACTCCATAATCTACATATAAAATATATATGCATATATGTACACAAACATATATATGCATATATGATATAACTACCAACATTAATTTAGTTCACTTGTGGATGAGAGAGCATCACTTGTTCTGGGAAGATGATCCCAGATGCTGGAACTAGAACAAACAATCCATGACTGGGTCCTGTAGAAAAATGGAGGAATACATAAAATACTGTATTAACTGACAGTTTTGGGACAACTTGAACTGCTTTAAAGGTTATATTAATTCATACATACCCATAAAGATAGCCTGAAATTTGGAAAATATACAGACCCAATAAAGGAATCCCAGATTAATGACTCTCATGGCATTCACTATTGCTTTTTTTTGTCTGTAAATCCAGGTTTAGTAGTTTTCAGCATTTCACTGGTATAAAGTCAAAAGTACAATACAAAGTCTATAAATTTGGCTGTATGACAAGAAAACATACTGTCAAAGTAGGGAACAATGTACATGACTAGAAGTCACATAGAGCCACATTTTAAACTATTTGGTACACATCAGCTCTATACTGAAGACACCTGTTCTCAACAAATCAAATACATCTCTATCTTAGCAAGACAGGCCTTTGGGGCATTTATGAGCATGATGAAATTGCCAATTACTTTTTTTTTGCATTAATCTTACATTATTCGTTTCATATGTGTGTGCTAAACAAGAAAAGTCTTAGGCACATTATATGCAAATGCAAGTATTTGTAATAATTAAGTCACAGTAGGTATATATTTATCCTATCGAGGACCAAGTAGGATGCAGAAAGCAACAAAATAGATGATATGATACCCAAATGTGAAAAATAAGTGTGAATAAAAAAAAGAGATGATTGGAAAAACACAAGGGTAGTGAATGAAGGAAGAAAACAGATTTAGTTTTTGTCCTCAGCCTAGAGAAAAGAAACCAATCATCTTAATAAATAAATAAGGAATTTAAGTCAAAAAATAAGGAATTACACTTGGCCAACAAAGAACAGACACAGTTATTTCACCAGAGGAATGGAAGAGCTATGTGGTTGTATGATACAAAAGCTATGACATACATAAAACATTAATTTTTCACTACATACAAATCATTATCGACTTCATCACCTTAATTATCATCATGTATGTGATATTATAGAATATTATGAAGTACTGTGTTAGGTTCAAAATAGATACTGTGCTTACATATAAAACAACTATTGAATGCTGCTGACAAAAGTTTAGGTAAGTTATTGTTCCTGCCCTGAAAGAGTTTGAGGCATAGTAGGAATTTAGGGGTCCAAACTTTTTTTTTTTAGAAAAATCAAGTTCAGTGCATGCCCAAAACACTGAAACATTTATTCTTTTCATTCCTTTTCCTCCCTTTCTCTCCCTGCCCCTCTCCCTCTTTCCCCTTCACCTCCTCTCTGTCTCTCCATCTCTCTTTCTCTCTCTCTCTCTCTCTCTCTCTCTCTCTCACTTTCTCTCTCATATGCATATATGTAGATATATAACTCACATATGTGTATACATATATATATATATATATCCATAGATATATATCTATACATGTGTATATGGGCATACATATACAAACACACAAACAAACATATATCAGCTACACACTAAATCAGACATCCCATATAGTTGCAATTTGTATATATGTGGGTATGTGTGTGATTGTATATACCATGACATTTTGTGCACACTAAATCAATTACATACTCTACAAATGTTTCTGAGCACATGATAGTATGAAAACTTAATCTGAAGGAAGAATATTTAATAGGAGTAAAGCATAAAATGATTTTAGCAAGTTGCCACTTAGCAGAAAAAAAAATCCCTCTAATCTTGAAGGATACTGGTCATAAAGTGTTTTGTCTGAAAGTATCCTTAGCATTTATTTTGTCAGTCACAATCTATAGAATTTAGGGTTTGTAAATAACTACCACCCTTTTAACTACATCTTTAACACTTTAGGAATCTATGATTTCATCAATTCATTTAGTTTCTTCACTAGTATTTATGTCATACAACCTTGACAGATAACTTAGTAGATAGTCATTGGAAATTGTTAATGGAACTTTGTAGATGGTCATTGGAAATTGTTAATGGAACTTTCAGCATTTTGTATTCAGCCAGGTTATGAGTTTCTTTGAGCAAAGCAAGGTTACGTGTTACTTAATAGATATTCCATTTATCATTGAGTTCTCACAGTTCCTTTAAAATTATTGAAAAATCTTTTTATTGAAGTAGTGTGACTTCTGAGAAGCAACATGCATTTTCTGTTTTCTAATGGTATAACATTCAGAATGCGAGATCACAGATGGTTCTAATTTTTTTTTTTTGGAAAAAAAAAGAAAATATCCACATAAATCATATTTTAAACCATTTCAAAACACACTAAGACCTAAATTTAATATTTTAATCTATTAACAAAATTTAATATAAGGATACTTGCTACCATTATTTCCCAAAGTACAACCATAAAGCAAATAGTTATTTTTAAATTTTATTTCAAAATATGATTTATTTATTCAGCACAAACTGAAAAGAGTCTATTCTCTCTTTTGTCTGTGTTCAAGAATATTGAGATATTCAAGAAGGAAACCTTAGATTTAACTCTTTTAAGGAGAAGAACACAAATACAAAAATTTGTCTTTAAAGTTTAAAAATGTTTTTCTTTTAGAAAAGTTAATATTTTCATCTGAAATTTGTATCCTTTAAATTCTGCATGGCATCAAATGCTTCTTTTGCTTTAAAAAAGAACATGAAGTTCTTTAATGAGGTAAAGAATTGGGGGGGGGACGACTTGCGGATGATAGTATAGTTCCATTATTAACTTCACTAAGAAGTTTTTATAGTTGGCTAAATTAGATTGTAAGTTGTTAGCTTGTTGCCTTCAGCCTTGTTCAACACATTTTTTTATGCTTTACCACTTCATACGTTAGAAGTAGACTCCTTTTTAAAACTCCCTTTAAAAAAGGCATCATTAAAGAAAATAGGTTACATTTGTATCATCTGCTTAGACAAATCTCACCAAGGAAATTCATCGAGCCACCCTGAGTTCTGTTGTTTTACAGAAATGGCAAATATAAGAAACTTATTTAAGTCAGTAAGGCAAGATAAATTACAACTTTTAAGTAAGACATCTTCTCTAGAAATTGGCATGTGTAAGAAAATATAATCTAAAACTAAGAGGGAGAGTTGAGCCTAATTCTCTTAGGACAAAAACATAAAAATACCTTTTTTCCCCCTCAAATGTTCAAGTTCAAGTGAATCTGGGGGAAAAAGAAAAAGGAGAAGAATTCCATACCTTTAGTTTTGTATTTGTGATTTTGGAAACTTTGCAAGTAGATAAACTGTGAATCGTCATCAAGAGTTCTTTATATTTGGAAAATGACATCATAAATAAAATAAAAATTTAAAAATAAAACAAGAAAGTCAAATAAAGAATTAATAGAACAGGAGAAATTAGAAAATTCAAATGAAGTCTTCCTTGTAAAAAAAAAAAAAGGAAAAATACAAATACAACAAGCATTTAGGTGAAGAAATACTTTGAGAATTTCACATATGCCACTCCTTTCTCAGATTTCCTGTAATGTGAGATAGATGCAATTAAACAAAATATTTTTATTATTTATTTTCCCTTTCTATTTTCAATTTGCATTCTATGACTCATGGATCTTATACTTATTTATTCTTTCTTTATTTCTGTAAGCTGCATAGAATCTACTATTCCAAAGTATCAATTTTGGGTGCCTTGTTCTAAATAGTCCTTATTTTATTCCTTATTGTCATATTTACATGGAATGTGCATATTGCCCCATGGCTCCCCTTTCCGTTGTTTCTGACTCAGAAATATAGATTCTGGTAAATGACAAAAAGAAGGAAAATATTGCATCATTATAGAAATTCCCCTGTATTCTTGAATCAGCAGTTCTTCCCCCTTTTTTTTTTTAAACTAAGTTCCTTGGAAAACTGTTTGTTTTTTGTTTTTTGTTGTTTTTTTATTTAATAGCCTTTTATTTACAGGATATATACATGGGTAACTTTACAGCATTAACAATTGCCAAACCTCTTGTTCCAATTTTTCACCTCTTACCCCCCCCCAACCCCTCCCCTAGATGGCAGGATGACCAGTAGATGTTAAATATATTGAAATATAAATTAGATACACAATAAGTATACATGACCAAAACGTTATTTTGCTGTACAAAAGAATCAGACTCTGAAATATTGTACAATTAGCTTGTGAAGGAAATCAAAAATGCAGGTGTGCATAAATATAGGGATTGGGAATTCAATGTAATGGTTTTAGTCATCTCCCAGAGTTCTTTTCTGGGCATAGCTAGTTCAGTTCATTACTGCTCCATTAGAAATGATTTGGTTGATCTCGTTGCTGAGGATGGCCTGGTCCATCAGAACTGGTCATCATATAGTATTGTTGTTGAGTATATAATGATCTCCTGGTCCTGCTCATTTCACTCAGCATCAGTTCGTGTAAGTCTCTCCAGGCCTTTCTGAAATTATCCTGTTGGTCATTTCTTACAGAAAAGTAATATTCCATAATATTCATATACCACAATTTATTCAGCCATTCTCCAACTGATAGACATCCATTCAGTTTCCAGTTTTAGCCACTACAAAAGGGCTGCACAGAACATTCGATGCACACACAGGTCCCTTTCCCTTCTTTATAATCTCTTTTGGGATATAATCCCAGTAGTAACACTGTACTAGATCAAAGGGTATGCAGAGTTTGATAACTTTTTGAGCATAGTTCAAACTACTCTCCAAAATGGTTGGATTTGTTCCAACTCCACCAACAATGCATCAATGTCCCAGTTTTCCTGCATCCCCTCGAACAATCATCATTATTTTTTCGTGTCATTTTAGCCAATCTGACAGGTGTGTAGTGGTATATTAGAGTTGTCTTAATTTGCATTTCTCTGATTAATAATGACTTGGAGCATCTTTTCATATGACTAGAAATAGTTTCAATTTCTTCATCTGAGAATTGTCTGTTCATATCCTTTGACTATTTTCAATTGGAGAATGGACTTGATTTTTATAAATTAGAGTTAATTCTCTATATATTTTGGCAAATAGAGGCCTTTATCAGAACCTTTGACTGTAAAAATATTTTCCCAGTTTATTGCTTCCCTTCTAATCTTGTCTGCATTAGTTTTGTTTGTACAAAAACGTTTCAGTTTGAGTATAATCTAAATTTTTCTATTTTGTGATCAGTAATGATCTCTAGTTCTGCTTGGTCATAAAGACCTTCCCCTTCCACAGGTCTGAGAGGTAAACTATCCTGTGTTCCTCTAATTTATTAATATTTCGTTCTTTTATGCCTGGGTCATGAGCCCATTTTGACCTTATCTTGGTGTACGGCGTTAGTATGGATCAATGCCTAGTTTCTGCCATATTAGTTTCAATTTTCCAGCAATTTTATCAAACTGTAAGTTCTTATCCCAAAAGCTGGGATCTTTGGTTTATCAAGAGACTAGATTGCTATATTAGTTGACTGTTTTATCCTTGAACCTAATCTATTCCACTGATCAACTAATCTATTCCTTACCAATACCAAATAGTTTTGGTAACTGCTGCTCTATAATATAATTTTAGATCTGGTAAAGCTAAGCCACCTTCATTTGATTTTTTTCATTAATTCCCTTGAGAATTCTTGACCTTTTGTTTTCCATATGAACTTTGTTTTATTTTTAGGTCATTAAAATAGTTTTTTGGATCTGATTGGTATAGCACTTAAATAAATAGATTAGTTTAGGTAATTTGTCATCTTTATTATATTTTGCTCGCCCTATCCAAGAGCATTTACTATTTTCAATTGGATTTAGATCAGACTTAATTTGTGTGAAAAGTGGTCTGTAATTTTGCTCATAAAGTTTCTAGATTTTCCCTTGGCAGATAGATTCCTAAATATTTTATATTATCAGTAGTTACTTTAAATGGAATTTCTCTTTGTAACTCTGACTGTTGGATTTTGTTAGTGATATATAAGAATGCTGATGACTTATGTGGGTTTATTTTATAACCAGCAACTTCGCTAAAGTTGTGGATTATTTCTAATAACTTTTTAGGAGAATCTCTGGGGTTCTCTAAGTATACCATCATATCGTCAGCAAAGAGTGATAATTTGATTTCCTCACTGCCTATTCTTATTCCTTTAATCTCTTTCTCAGCTCTTATTGCCAAATCTAGCATTTCTAATACAATATTAAATAGTAACAGTGATAACGGGCAACCTTGTTTCACTCCAGATCTTATTGGGAATGTTTGCAGTTTGTCTCCATTACATATGATGCTTACTGATGGTTTTAAATAGATGCTGCTGATTATTTTAAGGAAAAGTCCATTTATTCCTATACTCTCAAGTGTTTTTAATAGGAATGGATGTTGGCTTTTTTCAAATGCTTTTTCTGTATCTATTGAGATGATCATATGGTTTTTGTTAATTTAGTTATTAACATGGCCAATGATATTGATAGTTTTGCTAATATTGAACCAGCCCTGCATTCCTGGTATAAATCCTACTTGATCATAGTGTATTATCCTGGGAATGATTTTCTGTAGTCTTTTTGCTAATATCTTATTTAAGATTTTAGCATCAATATTCATTAGGGAGATTGGTCTATAATTTTCTTTTTCTGTTTTCAAACTACCTGGTTTAGGTATCAGTACCATGTCTGTGTCATAGAAGGAATTTGGTAGGACTCCTTCATTCCCTATTTTATCAAATAATTTATATAACATTGGGGTCAATTGTTCTTTAAATGTTTGATAGAATTTACATGTAAATCCATCTGGTCCTGGGGATTTTTTCTTAGGGAGTTGTTTAATTGCCTGTTCTATTTCTTTTTCTGAAACGGGACTATTCAAGCAATTTACTTCCTCTTCTGTTAGTCTGGGAAGTCTATATTTTTGGAGGTAGTCATCCATTTCACTTAGGTTATCAAATTTATTGGCATAAAGTTGAGCAAAATAACTCATTATTTTTCTAATTTCCTCTTCATTGGTGGAAAGTTCTCCCTTTTCATTTTTAAGACTACTAATTTCATTTTCCTCCCTCCTTTTTCTAATCAGATTTACCAAAGGCTTATCTATTTTATTGGCTTTTTCATAGAACCAACTCTTAGTTTTATTAATTAGTTCAAGAGTTTTTTTACTTTCAATATTTTTAATTTCTCCTTTTAATTTTAGAATTTCCAATTTAGTATTTGATTGGGGGTTTTTAATTTGGTCTTTTTAGTTTTTTAGTTGCAAGCCCAATTCATTAATCTTTTCTTTCTCTGTTTTATTCAAGTAAGCCTCTAAGGATATAAAATTCCCTCTTATTACCGCTTTGGCTGCATCCCACAAATTTTGGTATGATGTCTCATCATTGTCATTATCTTGAGTGAAATTATTAATTGTATTTATAATTTGCTGCTTCACCCAATCATTCGTTAAGATGAGATTGTTTAGTTTCCAATTACTTTTGGTCTATTTACCCTAACTCTTTGTTAAATGTAGTTTTTATTGCATCATGATCTGAAAAGAAAACATTTACTATTTCTGCTTTCTTGCATTTAATTTTGAGGTCTTTATGTCCTAATATATGGTCAATTTTTGAATAGGTTCCATGAACTGCTGAGAAGAAAGTATATTCCTTTCTATCTCCATTCAGTTTTCTCCAGAGATCTAACATACCTAATTTTTCTAATATACTATTTACTTCTTTAATTTCTTTCTTATTTGTTTTGTGGTTTGATTTGTCTAATTCTCAGAGTGCAAGGTTGAGATCTCCCACTATTACAGTTTTGTTGTCTATTCTTGCAACTCTCTTAACTTCTCCTTTAGCAAGTTGGATACCATACCACTTGGTGCATATATGTTTAATATTGATATTGCTTCCTTGTTTATGCTACCCTTTAGCAGGAGGTAGTTTCCTTCCTTATCTCTTTTAATTAGATCAATTTTTGCTTTACCTTGATCTGAGATAAGGATGGCTACCCCTGCTTTTTTTGACTTCACCTGAAGCATAATAGATTTTGCTCCAGCCTTTTACCTTTACTCTGTATGTATCTCCCGCTTTAAATGTGTTTCTTGTAAACAACATATTGTAGGGTTCTGACTTTTGATCCAGTCTGCTATCTGCCTCCTCTTTATGGGGGAGTTCTTCCCATTCACATTTACGGTTAGAATTACTAAATCTGTATTTCCTGCCATCCTAATAACCCCAGATTATGCTTTACTTTTTCTTGCCTGCCCCAACCCTCTTTCCCCTTTTTGAACTCATGTACCCCACTTGTATTACGATGCTTACCCTCTTTAGAATCCCTCCCTTGTCCCCTTTGAATCTTTCCTTCCTTCCCTTATTACTCTTTTTCTTTCCCTTTTCCTCTCCACGTTTTTAATGAGCAGAGAGAGAATTTTCTCTAAAACAAATGTCAATTATATTTTCTTTGAGCCAACTCTGATGAAGTAAGATTCACACAATGTTCCTCCCCCTCTCTAAATTCCCTCAGATATGATAAGTTTCCTTTGCCTCTTTGTGGGATGTGGTTTCCCTCTTTTTATCCCTCCTTCCCACCTTATTCTGCCATCATTCCTTTTCCATATCTACTTCCCTTTTTTATGTTATATCAGTAAAATCAAATTATACATGTATTCTTTTTGTATATCCACACGAAATACAATTCTCAAGAGTTCTTTTATCTTTTCTGCATCTCTGAGTCCTATGGTTGGAGATCAAATTTTTGTTTAGTTCTGGTTTTCTAGAAACAAATGGAATTCATTGTTTCATTAAATGTCCATCTTCTTCCCTGGAAGAAAATGCTCAGCTTAGCTGGGTAGTTTATTTTTGGCTGCATTCCAAGTTCTTTTGCCTTTCAGAATATCAGATTCCAGGCCCTTCAATCCTTTAATGTGGAGGCAGCCAGATCTTGGGTGATCCTTATTGGGGCACCTTGGTATTTAAAATGGGATTTTTTGGGCTGCTTGTAAAATTTTTTCCTCAATCTGATATTCTGAAATTTGGCCACAATATTCCTTGGGGTTTTTATTTTAGGGTTTCTTTCAGAAGGTGTTCGATGAATTCTTTCAATGCCTATTTTACCTTCTGATTCTATTACATCTGGGCAGTTCTCTTTGATGATTTCTTGTAAAATAGTATCTAGGCTCTTTTTTTCATCATAATTTTCGGAAAGTCCAATAATCTTCAGATTATCTCTCCTAGATCTATTTTCCAAGTCTGTCATTTTTGCAAGTAGATAATTCATGGTTTTTTTCCATTTTGTCATTTTTTTGGTTTTGCTTGATTGATTCTTGCTGTCTCAATGAATCATTGGTTTCTATTTGTTCAGTTTTAATTTTTAAAGAATTATTTTCTTCATTAGCTTTTTAAATTTCTTTCTGTATATGTCTAACTGAGTTTTTAAATGAATTGTTTTGATCTATGGAATTTTTTTCCATTTCACTAATTTTTATTTTTAGTGAATTATTTTCTTTTTCCAATTCACAGATCCTGCTTTCTTGCGAGTTCTTTGTCTTTTCCAAATCACAAATCATACTTTCTAGTGAAATCTTTATTTTTTCCAATTCACAATTCTTACTTTCCTGAGATTTTTTTACTTTTTCCAATTCACAAATTTTGTTTCCCTGAACTTGTAAGGCTTCTCTTTCCTTTCCCCATTTATCTTCTAACTCTCTTTAGAGACTTTTAATGGTCTCTTCTATGAGAGCATTATGTAAAAGAGGACAGTCTGGTGCAAGTTTGCTATTAGTCTCTTCAGGTTTGCTGACCTGCTCTTTTTCTGCATAGAAGCTATAGATGGTCCTTTTCATCTTTTTATTCATGTTTTAAAGCCTTTAGGGTATGCCTCCTACGCAAGGGGGTTACCAGCTTCCTCTGCAGAACAGGAGAGATGTAAACCTGGTTTCTTGCTCCTAGGTATGGGAGTGCTCTGAGTGAGAGTTTTCTTTTCCCCCAACAGGAGGTGGATTCAGCACTGGCCAAGCTATCGAAGTGCCTAGTAGGGCTGTGTGGGTTAGCGATTGCCCTAAGGCTAGAGACTAAGGGGTGAAAGTGTCACTGCCCCAGGCTGGAGCCTCTTGTGGGGCTGTGGGTATTAGCAGCTGACCGCAGACCTTCGATTCTACCGGAAGTCTGCCCGGAACTCTGCCCCAAAGTCTCTGCCCAACAAATCGGCCCTGGGAAAACTCTATGGCCCCAAGCTGAGCCCCCCACTGCACAGATTAGAAGCTAATCTGGGCTGTGCCCTCCTGCTGGCGCAGGTTCGCAACTTCCCCAAGGAAAAGCCCTGTACTGCGGGGTTGGGGCTTCAAGCTTATGCTGAGATCTGTGCTTTCACTTTTGGTTTGAGGCTCTTCTCGGAACCTTATTTCTCTCAGAGTCTGAGCTGATCTCCCCCCTAGCCCAGGAACAAACCTTTTTTGGCGAGACTGCAGATTTTCTTCGGCTGGTGAGTTGTTATACTTTTTATCTTTACGAATTGTAGCAGTCAAGACTATTTTTGAGGCTCGATATAATGTTGATAAAGAGGGTAAGAGAAGAGCTTAGAAAGTCAGGTGTGCCTTCTCTGCCATCTTGGCTCCACCCTGGTTATTTAAACTTTTGGGAAAAGTTTGTTGTGGATCCATGTTCATTTAGAAATCCTAAGCATACTCTGTCTCACATGTCCTTTATTTTCTCTTGTCTTATATTTATTATTAGAATTTTAACCAATATAATATTTACAGTAACATTTGTGGTGATTTCTCACCTTTTTGTTTATCTATTTGTACTCAAGGTTTTTTTTTTTTTTAATGGGTTTTCTTCAGGGTTTATTTCCCCTTATATCTCTTTATTACTTATAGGCTCACTCCTTCACCTTTAATGACTCCAGCATAAAAGCTGCCTCAGCTTCCTTCAAGGCTGGATTGGCAATTCATGTTGCACAAGCCTTTGTCTCTGTCCAATAAATAACTTTTGGATGGATATATTTGGCCACTGTTTGAGAGCAGTGCCCCTATTTTAAGACCTGTTAAAAATAAACAATTTGCTTGCATGCTGTCCTACTTCATTCTGCTCTTCAGTTCTTTTTCTGAGCAATGTTATTACATAGAGTGTTTCCATGCTTCAATCTAAGGAAGAACAAGCTTCTGGGTCTTGGATTTAAGTAGTTCATGGACTGGTAAAGTATAATTAAGCACTACTGCAACACTGTATATCAGTATTTGAACCAATAAGATAGCATGATAGTTTTGGGAAAGGAGGTGCTTATGGATTAATATGTTAGTAAATAACCTTTTTTTGTTAGTGCATCAAATTATTTCCTTATAGTATTTTTGGGGGGTCTTACACAGTGGAGAGACAGTTACTATTGCTTTATTTTTTCTATGTAAGTCCTATTTTGAAGATGATTGAAGGGTCATCAAGACTGGAGAAAGAGTCTAATCTTTCACTTTGTTGGGTCACATGAGCTAGATAGATGAATAAAATGCCAATCAACAAAGACTTCAAATAAAGCTAGTAAAATGATAAATATTTATTTGTAATATTTACTCAGAGCTCATGTTCATACATATCAATGTAACTTCATACTTTTGGAGCCCCATAGTATCACCAGTTACACATATCCCACAATTCAAATTCACAGTCAAAACTGTTCTAACTCTGGAATACATTTGAAAAGATTAGGACATTTTTCAGAATGTCCCAGAAAAGTTGCAGCTTAATCATAGGAATTTATTCTCACATTAAAGATACTCTAGGAATTTTCAGGTGAATATGCAATTCTAGGTCTTTTTGGAAAATTATGTGTTGAAGAGAAGCAACATAAGTAAATCTCTTTCAGTAGTCAGCTTTTTCAGATAAAGTTTTTAACTTCTAATTTTATATTATTATATTATCACAAGACAATATAAATGTTAGAAGATTAAGCAGCACAACAACTTTATGCTATGATTGAAGGGATATTTCTGAATAGTCCTCTGATTAAAAATATTTTTCTATCAGTCTTTCAACATTTATAAAATTCCATCTATATCTGATATTTTAGGTCCCCCAGGCTTTCAATTCTCACAAATCAAATACAACCTTAAGGGATGAACCAAATAAGTATTTTCTTTGCTTCATGACCCCTAGTTTACTCTGGAAAATCCCCAAATATGATTGATGTAAAATTCATATGAATATTTTCACAAATGTAGAGTGTAAGTCCTGTACAAGCGCTCAAAATAATAAATGTATATTAGGTCTTGGAAATAAATTGCAAAATACATTATATAATTAGAAGAGCTTTTAACACTGGTAAAAACATACAAAGGGCATTAGCATAATCTTTAAATAATTATCATAATTATTTTCCCCCTATTATATAACTCACTTTTCAATAGCTTTCTACATGGTGCCTTCCAAACTAATAGTACCATACCATCATTCTATCTCCATCTAGAAGGGAAATACATTTTGGGGGGAGGGGGGTAGAGAGAGAGAGAGAGAGAGAGAGAGAGAGAGAGAGAGAGAGCTCTTTCCATCCAAACTGATTTGTGCGAATAACTTAGTAAAAGACAACTGCAATGTTGAGATCTTTGGCTTACTTACATCTTAGTTTCAATTTATCAGTCAGCATCCATATGCAGGCAGTAACCTTTCTCCATAAAGAACGCTTCTCAAGAAAATTTTCTTAAACTTCAGAAGCTAGAGTTACTTTCACAGCACTCCACAAGGCTGGCACCATTCAAAAGAAATCCCTCTACTCTAGATAACAAGTTTCATTCAAGCTTTCTATAAAGCAAACAACATATGCTTTGAGTTGCAGAGTGATTGTGAGCTTACATAAGTTTCACCTAAAAGGCAGAGAATCTATATTAAGATTTGTTTGGTACACAAGACTAGGATTTAAGCCATTTAAGTGACTTCTCAGCATCCGGAGTTCAGCTTATGATGAATCAATATTAGCAATATATTTTTCTAATCAAATATAGTTCACTATAAAGATCATATTGGCTATATATCTGAACGAATGTCATAGGCTTTCTAGATATCATTTTTTTGCTATTGTTAAATAACTTCCTTTTAAATATTTTTAAATTTTATTTTTTAGATTTATTTTTTATTATAGATTTTATTGACAAAACATATGCATGGATAATTTTTCAACTTTGACCCTTGCAAGAACTTCTGTTCCAACTTTTCCCCTCCTTCCCTCCACCACTCCCCTAGATGGCAGGTTGTCATATATGTTAAATATGTTCAAATTCATGTTAAATACAATATATGTATACATATAAAGTTCCTTTTAAAAAATTTGAATGATGTATGAATGAGACTTTTCTTTGTGAATCTAAGAAAGAAAAGTGTATTTAGAATACTCAGTCTATTTACATTCTAATGAAGTTTGAATATTTTTGCATTAGCAAATTGTTATCAGATAACTAGTGGAAAAAAGGAAAAGGAATAAGATAGTCTGTATGATTTATTATGTGATTTTTTTTCAGAGAACAACCATATGCTTATTTTCTTGAAATTAATGATACTATATAAATTATAACAGATTAAATATTAAGATTGACTTAGGTCACTGGCATTTAGAGTTTGTTTGCCTACTTTATTTTCTCTTGCTTTTGTTAAATAATTTTTATTAACAACAGTGGATTATGTTCTCCTTAATTTATTCTGTAGAATGGTCTACTTCTCACTTATTTCAAGTTTACTGTCCTAAAATAAATTACGAATGATTTAATGAAAATATATCTACTTTAAAAGAGTTTAAAATTGTTAAGTTGGTTATAAATTGTTTCACTTTAGATCTGTTAAAATGTCATGATAATTTGGGATAAGATTAAACTATGGTTTATTAAAAAAAACTAAACTAAAAAAATGTATAAATAAGCATATATATATTTTAAATATTTTCTTACATAGGGTACTTATATATGGTTTATAAAACATAATAATTATAACAATACTAACACTAAATTGCTCTATTCATTAATATCTGAGTTTTACAAAAAGACTTTTTATTTAGTAAATAATTCACCATTAAGAGTCTTTAAATAATATACTCATCTAGTGTTCTAACAATACTATCTGATTTGTCTAGATTAGATTTGCACATAACTTCTCAAAATACTTCTTTTATATCAAAGTAAGTTTAAATAAACAAATATCAGAATAATTTTAAATCCACACACACATTTCTTTTCCAATTTTAAAAACCATTGTTTATATATATATATATATTTTTCATTTTTCTAGCCCAATTTCTACCTAATTTTACTAGATTTGTCAGAAGTATAATATTCAATGCAATATTATTTAATTTTTTTGTCCTGAAGATTGTTATGATGACAATATATAAAGACTTGTCTATTATAGTTTAGAAGTATTTCTGGCTTGGTACAAGAGACATCAGTATGATAGAAACATAAGTGATTCGGTTACCAGAGAACATGAATTCAAGTCAATTCCAAATGATTACTACCTCAGAATCACAGTTTCCTAGGCTTTCATTTCAAGGAAATTCCTTTTTTTTTGTCCAATAAAAATCTAAAATTCTTTGTACTAATCCGGTTATTAAAAACAAAATATTTTTTTTCATTCTGATTTGTTAGCAAACTTACTAGACTGATAAATCATTAGACTGACTGATGAGGTATCTGCAGTATTCTGTTTGTGAAGTTTCACTTGTATGATTCATATGCCTATGCTTTGTTTGGTTTTGTTTTTCTCTGAGTATTAAATTCTCTATTTACATTTTTTAAAAGCCTTCATTAGTTTTAAGGTATAAAAAATGGTCCTAAACAGAAAATTCATCAAGAATATTTTCTAGGATTTCTCTTATCTCTAAATGATTATTTCAAAATAATTAACCAATGAAGGCTCATTTGTATTTCAAATTTATGACACTGAGTTCCATTTTTGTCCTCATAACACAACTTTCCATTGTGCCAATCCTTAGCTCTGGAAAAGAAATCTATCCTCTAAATTGAAGGAGCTTCCTTCTTGAATTCAATCAGAGCTCATTTTGCAACCTGAAATTTGAGTCCTTTGACTCATGTTGTTGTATTACTTGAAAAATATCTTTGATTAAAAAAAAGCTACTGAACTGTCTGGTTCATAAACATGAAAGTATACTTAGTTTAATATTTTAAAAGTAACTTATGCATTAATCATAAAATGAACACAGAGGTGCAGTTTCATTACACGCTTCATAAAATCCTGATCGTTTAGCTGAAGAAAATTTACGTTTAAATTGTATTTTTATTCATGCACGTCAAATAAAATGAACCTTTTATATTTAACAAAAGTATGTATATATATTCTTAAAATTATGCAATAACTAGAAAAAAAATTTTCCAAGTCTACTATTCCCTATTCCATAGCTATTGAACTGTAAGGTTTAGATGACAAACTCATTATCACCCTTCCATTTGTTTCCAAGATGTAGTATAACTTCATACTTAGCAGTATGAAGAGTATCTGTAGGGGAATAATGTGTAACAACTAAATGTACTGGAGAAATTGTAGGTTGTAAACAGAAGAATATAAATGATGGTTAGCAGTATTCCTTTCAATTTATTGTTATCTCAAGAAATCTTTGCTGTCTGTAATTTAGAACAGTAAACAGTCCTGCAGATTATTAGCTATGGAATCTGCTTAAAAACTCTTCTATATTTTATTACAACATTAAGCATATTTCTTTAAGGCTCATTCAGTAGAATGTAATAAGATCAAGGGCATAAAATGTTATTTTTTGTTTTAACTAAAAATGTATTTTTATTTTTGGGAATAATGGTTTGATTTTTACAAGCAATGGTTTACAGCTTATACTAGATGACATAAAGTCTTCCCAAATTAAAAAAATATACTTTATAATTATATGTCACTTTTAAAATCTTAAAAACAAAATCCTTGATAAACATGAATTGTAAAGAATTAATTACATAATTCATTCTAGCAATATTTAAATTAAACTTTTGGAAAATTTCTCCTTATTTTCATACATATTAGAAATAGGAGGACCCAGAATACAATGACCTACCAGTGTTTAGGCTGAGTGAAATTTATTTCAGTAAACTATCATCACTGTCAAATATTTCAGTGTTCCTCAGAAGGTGGTCTTAATAAAAATGGGTTTAATAATATGTAACAATGACTAATTCCCAAATAGCAGAATGTTTCCTGATAATCTTAAATTAAATTTTAATTAAAAATTAAGTTCAAATAGCACAAGACTATTTTATATTTGTATAAAATGGGTTTCATATTTTCTTTGGTTACTAATAAAAAAGACAAAAGGCCATAGCCTAAGAACATAAGCTTTGATAAAGGAAAGGTCTTTTGAGGTCAACTTGGCTACCCCCTCATTATACAGAAGCAGAAACTGAGATCCTGAGGGATCACATAGTTATTAACTGGAAGACAGGCTTCAAAATTGGATGTTTATTTACTATATATCCAATGTTCTATGATTACACTATATTCTTCACTTTGCCTGCAAAAGCCACAAATGATACCTGCTTCCAAAGTAAAATTATTCTACCATGTCCAGAATATTATACTCCTGCCTTTGATGAAATACCATTGTTTTAAGAGGATCAAAAGGTGTATTGGATCAAATGGTGTAGTGTAAAAGGTACACTGTTCTTAAAGAGGACATATAACTTCAGGTCCAATCCCACCACTTATTCTCGGCCAACACACTGGAGAAAAACAACCTTCGTTCTTATTCAGGAAAGGAAATATTCAACATCTCAGACACTCTTTTTTAGATGTGAATATGAGAAGACAAGGATATCAATGTGTATTATGTATTGAGACTTTTCACACACTATGCTCCAAGTCAGATGAATGAAGAATATCTGGAAATCAAAACATTACTTTTGGTAAAAACCACCATGATAAAGCTCTTCATCTCTGAATGATACCAGGAGGAAAAAAGAAAATGGAGAAAAAAGAAGAAAGAGGAGAAAGTAGAAAGGAAAGAACAAAGAGGAGATGGGCGTTGAGGAGATGTCAACTAAGATAGAGCTCCTGACCCTCATGCAAAATATGAATGACTGAACAAGAAAACCCAAATGGATTGTAGTGACTGACTGTTTTACTGAAGGATGATGGTTTTTTCCTAGATTAAAGAACATAGATAATAGGAAACTGCTGTATTTCCTTAGATGAGACAGATTGAGCCTAAAAATTATGAGTTTACTGTAAGTGATCCAGCTGGGGCTGCAGTGTCCCTAGGCATTGAGCTTGCTATAATGTTCATTCAAGTATCCATTTGATATTGATTTTATAGGATATGAGCCTCAGAAAAGAGTATCAAGAATATGATGTGAATTAAAAATAAAAATGGTATTTAAAGAGAATGAATAATGGTGCTGCACTTAGTTTTCACTCCAAAAAAAACAAAAAACAAAAAACAAAACACTATGCATGCACTAAAATAATTTGATCATCTGAAGTCTCATCACTGTATAGATTGACTCAGGTTTGGTTACCTCAGTTGCTTCTCTCTTTGGATTAGAGGGAAGGCAAAGTTTTAAATTCCACACCAAGACTCCCTTTATAGAAGACTCCAAAATTTGAGAATTTCCCAGCTAACTCAACTTTGTGTCAGTAATTCTGTTTGATTTATTTTACTCCTGGGAACACAAAACTCCTTGGTGTACTATTCCCCTTTTCAGTATTCTTTGGTATATTGTCTTCTTCCATTAAATTGTAACCCTTTTAAGCAGTTAATATCTTCCTTTTTTTTTTTCTTTTTATTTATATCCCCCATAAATAGCACACTGCATGATACATAGTAGTCACTTAATAAATATTTATTGGATTGAAAATTTCATTGCACTAAAATTGAAATAATAATGATGATGATATGAGAGAGAATAAAGAAATTCTGAGAGAAGAAGGGGAGTGGAATTGAGGGTCTGCACAGTGATTAGTTAGTAAATGGACAGTTGCCTGCTTCCCAGTTTTAAGAAAAATTTTAGCACAAAATAAATATTGCTGAGATAGAAATTGGTTCCTTTGTTTCTGCCATTGAGTTTCTTTGGTTATCTTCCCAGCAATGTGACAGGTTTTTTTTTGTTGTTGTTTTGTTTTGTTTTTTGTTTAAGTATATATTTCAATATAAATGTCAGGGATTGAGGTGAACTAGTATAAATTCAGGATCCTGCTGAATTTGTTATTTAATTATTTTTAATTGAATAAATATGGTAAAATACAATCTGAGAAGCTCACATACAAAGCAGCTCTTAGGTATACATTAAAATCATATAACTTTCTTTCATAGAAAGTACGGGCTAGCTTCCTGGGGGGCTTCAGGGTTAGCCAGAGTCAGGATAAATTAAAGTCCTTGGTCTTTAGGGGAACAAGTGAAAGAGGCAGATAAACTGTCATGAGGCTTGCCAAAGACCTCTCCTGAATCCTCGAGTCCTGAGTCCAGCCTTTCTCCTCTAGTCCTGCTGCCAAGTGACTCTCTCTTCCCTTTCTCTCTGCCCTCCAATCCTTGCCTATGATTATGTTAACACCAAACATTCTGCAAGCACCCAACAGTGAGAAGAGCCATTTGTCCAAACATATGCTAATAGAATCATTATCTCACATTGAATAGGTAATTAGCCATAAGTGTTCTGCTGTCTGATCCAAGCATACCTTTTCATAGTTTCAGCCCTCTACAAGATGCAACCATTGATCAAGCTTTGTTCAAAAAATTCCTGGTATAAATATCAGTATATAGGGAAAGAGGTGGACTCAGCAAGAGGATTCATTATGGTCATGAAATCAGCGCTATATATATTTCAAAATAAACAGGGATTCATTTCCATAAGTCTAGGATGATTGCCTACCAAAAGACTTTCTAGAGAATGTTAACCAATAACTACGATAAACATAAACTATGATTTCCTCCTTACCATGAGATCTCTCATTCAAGCCCCTATTTTTGTGTTAGATGAATCACAGGCTTAGTTTGGTTTGAATCACTGGACTTTATTTAACCAGCTGATAAAAGAACTGCTTTTCCTGTTGAACAATATTGTCTTTCTTGATCATCAGTAAACTGACCACTTACATATTATTGAAAATATGATGAATACTTTTTTTTAGAATTTATTTAAATAAAATACTTTACTTAAATTTGGAAGGTACTGAATATGTTAGACAAAAAATGTCTGTTTTAAAAACTGTTATGTAGTATTTGCCTCTCTAGCTCTGTTTGTTACAATAGCATTTTAAACTTGCTATTGACCTTCTAAAGTTTCTTAAAGTCATTATGCCATCTAAGCAAAAAATTGTTATATTAACTATATGAGCCAGTTGACATTGAATGATATTGATGAAGAGATTATTTTTCAAAGAATTAATTGATAAATGCTGAAATTGCAAAGATTGCTATTTTAATTGCAATAATTTTAATAACCTAGGATATGATTGGAAAATGAGATAGGAAAAAATTGGGGGTAAAAACAAAACAAAACCAAAATGTTTTCCTGTTTACCAATGTTAGACACATATGTTCTATCCTTTGAAAAAAGTATAAATTTTTTTTTCAAGATTAAGGTGAAAGGTGGTAAATGATTCTGGACGACCCTTTTAAAGTATACAGTGAGGCTACATCAAGAAAATAAAGGAATAAATTCAGTTTTTCAGTGATTTAAAATAGAATAAAGACTAGATTTATAGGAATGTAAAAATGCTACCAGGAAAGTTTGAAAATAATTGATAATAAAAGGCTTTAGATTTAAAAGTGCTGCTATATGACCATCCTGTGTAAATTGAGGTTTACAATGGTATCATTTATGTTTGTAAAATGAAAGATACTCTAACTTGATTAATATTTATCTTTAAATTAATTTAAGGTAAGATGTGTTTCTCTTTTAAAGTATTTATGATAGATAAAAACTTAGTACAGATTTCAATTACTATTTGGCATCAACAAAGTATTGTTTATATGACCTTAGGTATTTTATTTTACCTGTGTTTATCTCAATTTATTGATCTTTACAAAGGATAAAAATAGAATTTATATTCAGGTTTGTTGGAAAGACAAATACTATAATAACTGTGAAAGGCTTAAAATGGGGCCTACTATAAATCTGGCAAATCATAGTATTGGAAATACTAAATAAATTCTCTTTTAATCTAGAAATACAGGCTGTAGATTCAATTGTTAAAAGAATGTTGTAAAATGTGTTAAAAACAATTTACTTGTAAATAAAATCGATATAGTTGTCAGTAAAATTTGATATAGCAGAAGATCTCCTAAGGTGTTTTTACATATAAAATGCAGAATATTATAATTTTATCAGGTCTGCTAATAGTTTAAAGTGGGACCTCTTAAACTTTTTACATTTGTGACTCCTTTTCCCCCAAGAAATGTTTACGTGACCCTGGGTATATATATGTAAAACAGATATAGAAATTAAACATTTACTATTAACAAATCATAATTTCACAATCCCCACATTCAGATATGAGACCTCATATGAAATCATGAACTACACTTTTAGAAGCTAATTTAATTTTAGAAACAGTACTAGAATGTTGCACATATTGGCAACTGGGCAAAACTTCAGTAATTTAAGATTTCAAGAATTAGTCCCACATCCAGATAATTTTTAAAATTTATTTTGGAATATTAACAACATAATTGTATATATATTTTGATAAATATTATTAATCTTTAATCAGCACTGGGCCTAGAATCAAGAAGATTTAAGTTCAAATCCATCATCAGATATTTACCACTTGTGTGACTCTGAACAAATTACTTAACCTCTGTATACCTTACTCCACTAGAGAAGTAAATGACAAACTATTCCAGTATTTTTGCCAAGATGTCCTATTGGACAGCATATTCTAAAGGGTTATGAAGAATCAGTTAAATGAATGACTGATCAACAACAAAAATCTTTACCTAGAAGCGTTCATCTTATATGTCATCCTCATGGATTTCTTTCCAAGATTCTCCCCCTAACCTATTGGCAGCAATGTCTATGTCAGGTATAAGTTTAGGTTACAGCATGTGAGATATATCCTTAAATTCTCTGCAGTTTTATGGGTTATTGATGCTTGGGTTGTTTATTGGAAAATCAAATTTAAGGGGGGTGTACTAAATTGTATTCATATCTCTTTTGCAGTAGATATTACAGAAATATCTAATAATTTTTGCAAGTAACAAACTAGATCTTCTAGATGAAATCCTTCCTTTTAGAGGTACTCTGAAAACAGGCCTAATAAATAATAACTAAGAGGAGATATTTCCAGAAAACAGATGACAACATGAAATATTTGAGCCCTCAGATATGACATGGTGATATAAGGGTCATTGGAAATGGATTACTAAGAGAAATCTTAATATTTACCCTTCATTTTCCTTCTTTAGTCATGCATTGCTATCTTTGTTAGGCCTTTTTACAGAAGTACCTGAAAAATTCGTCAATGCAGAATCATGGGTAATCTAAAACAGGACTTCTTAAAACTTTTTCCACTTGCAATCCCTTTTCACCTGAGAAAATTTTACCAGACTCCAGTTATATAAGCATATAAATAGGTATGCAAATCAAACATTTACTGATTACAAATTATAAAAAAAATTATTTTAAAACTTTTTTTCTTATACATGTAGTTTTACCATTATTAATGACCAAATCATATTTTCATGCTTATAAGTGATTGTGCTTAAAATTAAATCTTGGGAGAATATTTTATACCTTTTACAATTGCCAAATTTTTGTGAAGCCCATATTCAGTTACAAGATCCCATATTGGCTCAGCACCCACAATTTAAGAAACTTTGGTCTAAAAGACCAAAAAAAGCATAGTTAGAAGATTAAGTCATCCCTTATGGGGTACTTTCTCAAATTAGATCAATGAAAGCAGAGTATCTGGGATAGAATTTTAGTGTCTTCTCATAGATTAGTTTACAGAATTAAAAAAAAAAAAAAAGCAGTGATGATAGTGGGACCCGTGATATGTCATAGGAGTCTTCCAGACATAGAAGTCATAACTGTCTTTTGACTTTGATAATTGATTCCTAAGAAACTTGTGATGTTTCATCATGATGAACATTTCTTATTCACAGCATTTCTGCTTCTGTCATCATTAATTCAGCTTTACTAAACATTAAGGCGTGATAGACATATGTGATTTTTACTATATCTAAATTTGTACATTTAATTGGGTTAAGGCATAGCCTCCCAAGAATCAAAGGGAGAGTTATGAAATTTAAAAGTGATTAAAAAAAGGTTCCCTTTTGCTGTGTGAATCTACATCCTTTAACCTTGAAAGTTAAGTCAATTAGCCTCAGGTCACTAGTCAAAATTCCATCATTGTGACTTGTATTCCTACCCTTTTCTTATGACTTTTATCTTTGTCTCATGACCTGTATCTATGTCTTTGTTAAAATTTCACCTATCACTCATGTCCTAGAAAACTTGATTAACTCAAAGTCCAGCTTGTTCATTGTAAACTGTTGTAGCAACTCTCAAATTCTCTGAATCATGTGTCTTGCTTGTAGTTCTGTTTTGAAAACAGAATGTACTAATGATATAACATCTAGCTAATGTTTGATAAGAAGACATACATGCCATTCAAGAATTTTTGCTTCCCTTGCCCTTTTGTTGTTGTTCTTTTTGATTATAAAAGAAACCTGTTCATCCTCTTTCAGAGTCCTTTCACTATTAGGAAATATTTACCCATTTTACTTGTAAACATTGGTCTTGCTAATAAAAGGAAATCACTGAGATTTTATTGTTTCTATTTATCTTGATTTCTATGATGTTTTATATCCTGCAACTTTTGTTGAAATTGTTCATTATTTCAACTAGTTTTTTAGTCAATTCCTTTATTTCTTTTTCTTGTGTCATTGCCGTAGCTAGCAATTCTAGTACAATATTGAATCACAATAGTGATAATGGAAATCTTTGTTTCACTCATGATCTTCCTGGTAAGGCATTAAGCTTCTCTGCATTACAGACAATGCTTATGCCTGTGTTTAGATAGATACTACATATAATTTTAAGAAAGTTACTTTGATTCCTGTTTCCTAGTATTTTAATAGGAATTAATATTTTATTTTGTCAAAGAATTTTTGTATCTCTATTGATATAATCATATGATTTTTTGTTGATTTTTCTTATTGACATGGTCAATTATAGTGATATTTTTCTAATACTGAATGAGTCCTACATCCCTGATATAAATATTTTTGGGATATATTGTATGATATTTGTGATATGTTGCTTCAATCTCTTTGCATGTATTTTATTTTAAATTTTGCATCAATATTTATTAAGCAAATTGGTACATAGTTTTATTTATCTGCTTTTGCTTTCCTTCATTTAGATATCAAAAACATATTTGTATCAATTCCTTCATCTATAAAAGAATAGAAATAAAGATTTTAAAATTATTATTAAATGATCTTAAAGTCCCTTCTAGCTCTTTAGCTTCAAAAGTAAAGGATCCAGTCAAAATAAATTGACTTTAATTCTTGGGGGGCTAGTTACATTAATTAATTAATTGATATTTTACAAATTCAGTTCAAGAAATGCCCTAAGATCTATAATGTAATGTTCTAATGCCTGAAATTATGGGAAAGAGGGGGTAAAAACAAACTCAAAACAAAGACATTCCATTTCAAGAATTCACCTTCTATAGTTTACTAACTCAACAATTTCTTGTAAAAATGATGTTAATATAAAATAAGGACCATTTATTATTAATAATATATAACATAAAATAATATTAATCATAACCATGAGTAGTCCAATTTGAGAGGCATAAGAATTTATTCAGAGACCAGAATTACAAAATTCTTTTGAAAATTCTCCCATGTCCTGCATTTACCCTTGAGAAATATAAGGTGTTCCAAAGGTCTTGAAGAAATTATAAGTTTAAATAGATTACAACTTCTAAAATTTTTGAAATGCCTTTTGAAATAATTAATTATTAATGTATTTTTAATAGGATATATATAATACCCTCAATGGTTTCCCCACATCTTAAGGGGGGGGGGGATACTACTGTGATTTAATAACAGTAGAAACATACTTATGCAAATGAAACACACAAATACAAGATATTTATTCAGTTAAACCACTGAGTAAACTCTAAAATATGTCAGATTTTTAGAAGTTGTGCGAATCTTTCCAGGAAACCAGAGTAGCATATAGATAATTGCTTTCATGTTATTAATACCCTTCTAATTTGAAATGTTAATGCAGCTTTAACAAATGTACATTCTGAGAGAATAATTTGTGATCTCAGAGGATCTGAGTCAGGTATTTTAATATAGAGGAAATTCCTCTTGGGCAATTAACATCTCCTCTCAAAACATAATTTTCAGAAGAGTATTGAAGTTTTTTAAAGGGGATTAAATAAACAAATCAGTCTGTAAATGCTAATTTTGACAAAGTTGAATAAAATTCAAATAAAGCAGATCTTGAGAAGTATATGTGAACGTGATTATTACAATATTGTGTAGTTTCTATTTTAAATTCCAAAGTAAATCAATTTCTATTAGTCATTATAAAAGTAATCTGTGATTGAGAAGTTTATTCAACCTATTTCTAAATCTGTATGTGTCCTAAATATTTGTCTTAGGCACAAACAGGTTAACTAACTTGTCTAGATAGCAAGCACTCCATCCACTACATATTCTTCCTCTAAAAACAATATAGCAAATTATTTGTATAATGTGGAGTGGAATATAAAAATCATATAAATTATTACTAAAATATTTTCCCTATACTTTATCTGTATCTTCGCTTTCTCCCACTATCTCATATTGCATAGAATATGTCATATTCTATCTGTCATCTATGTATCTATATATATGTATTTGTGTATGTGTGTGTGTGTATTTACAGATATACAATATAAAAGTTCAGATGATTGCTCTTAGCAGTTCAGGGAGTGGGAACTAGGGAGGATAGAGAAAAAAATGCAATACAGAAAATAAATGAAATCTATTTAACAGTTATTTATGAAATGCCTACTGTGAGCTGGATGTTAAGAGGACAAAGACAAAAATGACACCATCTGTGAGCTCAAGGAATTTCCATTAACTTTGGAGGATTTATAGTTTTTAAAATGTATGTTTAGAAACTTGAAAAAAGGAGTTTCCTAATAAAAAATTTACAGATCAGACTCTAGAAGATCCTGGAAAAGATAGTATCTACTATCTCTCCCAGCTCTAAATGTTTATGAGTCTATGAATTTTTTATTCTTTTCAGTTCTATTGTTCAGCACCTAGAGCAGGATCTATTGAATAGTGAAATGACCAAAGAGTAGGAAAAGGGAAAGAAAAAGAAAAAGAAAAAAAAAACACAAAAATAATCTATTACTCAGATAATGCTTCTGAAAATCAGTTTGCATCATTTAGAAGGATAGAATTTTTTATACTTCTTCATATTTTAGTTTTTAGTGGTCTGTTTTTTTAATAATTGTTTTTCAACACAGTTATGAATGTCATTTTCTGTGACAGAGGTGGAATTGTAGTTCATATTCATAGAAGATCTAAGTGATCAGAGAAACCATCTATTCAAACCCCTATGTTTTGCAAAAGAAAATTATGATTTTACATGTTCCATGGGAGTTGAAATATTCCTTATGTTGAATAGAAATATTCAGATTTCAGTTCTTTAAAATATGGTGATTTAGTAGATATGAGAGCTCCTTTATATAATGTATTTCTTAATTAATTATGCCTATTTTACTTCATGTCTTAATATTATGACTTTTAGATATGATTTTATTTAAATGACATTTTATGTATCTTCTTTTCCATGTCAGAAGGTTAATTACATCTTATATTTTACAGAAATTACTAAACAGGTGGTCATTCTTCATTTTATAACAACTTTAACCTTCAGGACTATTTGAAGAAAAGAGCTACTTCCCGATTTTTCTTTTCCTGACACTAACACAATAATTTAATTACTGATCATTTAGATGTAACCCTGAATTCTAAAAGTCAATGACAGTAGAGTACATATTATACTTTGACTTATTCCAAATTGCAAAGACTTCAAAAATAGGCCTATTGTGTATAATATTCAGATACTAACTATATTCAAAAAGACATCAAATCATGAATATTTTTGGCCAAAAAACCTCTTTAAACCATCAAATAAAAACATAAAAAGATTTCAATCTGCATAAATAGAATGCATCATGCAGTCAAAACAATTGCCTGGATATAGCAAGCTTAATCTCATGCCCATGTAATATACATAAATTGGCCAAAGGATTGTGAATGTACTAGCTACATTTTTTTTCATATTGTTTTGTTCTTAAAGAAGAGGAAAGGGCTTTAAAAATGAATTATGCTTGACATTGCTTAAGTTTTATGAGAATTTGGAGGGAATTTTTCACTCTTCACCTTTCAGTTAAATGTTGCTAGTGTCACCCAGCTATTTTGGAAAAGGTCTGAAAAAGTAAAGCCAAATTCTCAATGCTAAAATTTATCCATTAAATCTTATTCCATTTTGTAGGTCAAAATGCAACCATAGATCAATATATAGGAGAAATTATTCTGTGTTTTTCTTCTATCTTTATTCTAGCTGCTTATGTTTGGTACTCAATTTGGTAAATGATGAAATTTAAAAGCTACCTTATTAAAACCAAACTATGTTTAAGTAAAAGATGGTCTAGAAATAAAATTTAAATCATTTGGGAAATAACACTTAAATCATTATTAGAAATAGAAATATATTTTAAACACATATCAACCCTGTCAAAAGGCAAGATGTTAAAGTAGATATATAGCTTGTCTTGGAATCAGAAAGATGTGGATTTAAGTCACACTTCTGACAACACCTTATCCAAGGCTATAATTTGCAAAAGAGGGGCTTCAATTGCATTAATAGAAAGAATCCCTTCACTGTGATTTTCTTTATGTGAATGAAATCATAGGTCGGTGCCAAAATAAATACATACAGAGAAAGAGACAGAGAGAGATGGGAAGAGATGATAGCAGTTGCAAAAAGAGAGGAATGGATGAATAGATAGAAAGAGAGAGAGAAAAAAAAAGAAGCAGAGACAGAGAGTCAAAGAGATAGTCAGAGAAACAGAGACATAGACAGAGACAGACACACACACACACACACACACACACAGAGAGAGAGAGAGAGAGAGAGAGAGAGAGAGAGATATTTGGGTAGGTAGGTAGATAAATAGAAGAAAACTCTGATTAGTTAATAATGCCTGTATATGTGATTTCATTCCAGGAAATCCCAGATAAAACAATTTCCTCTGTTGATAAAGGACACCACATCTTTCTAGAACTTATATTCTTATAGTGTGAAACCTTATGTCTCATAGAACAAATTAAATGGGTATCAAGACTTTGGATATAATTATATGTGGATCTTTTTTAATTTCATCATGAAGAAAGCACTAGAATTTCAAATAATGACTAGAGAGAAAATAAACTAAAGATACATGATAGTGGCTGAATTATGTTGTGCTATAAAAATTATGAGGATATTTACATGAACTGATGCAAAATGAAATATTTCATTCAGTTCTAAAGTACAATGAGGCAGCAAAGAAGGATTTTAGGAAAACCTTATTATAATATAAAATATAATAAAAATGCTCATAATTACTTTGAGTAATCAATTTTTATTTAGAGTTCTTAATGTTAATATGGAATATATATTTATAATATTTGTGTCAAAGTTTCCCAACTGACAAAAAGGACCCTGTTACATTTTGGGTATCTTGTAATTCTCTGACTCATTACCAGAACCCCGGAACTTCTTAATATTCTGTTGGAGCTCCCCTACAGGCTTCAAATTATTATTTTTTTGTTTAGAATTTGAATTATTTAAGTCACATAATTCTTCTATAGGTATTTAGGTTAGATAAAATGAATAGAACGTTGGATCTAGAGTCAGGAAAACCTGAGTTCAAATCCCACCTCAGAGACTTATTAGCTCTGTGGTTCTAGATAAATTTGGTTGCCTTAGTTTCCTCATCTATAAAATGAGACAGAGAAGTAAATGACAAACTACCTCAGTATCTTTGCTGAGAATATCTCAATGGGGTGTTAAAGGTAAATACATGACTAAAACATCTGAATAACAATGACATGTTTCAAAATAATTACTGATCCATATAAGAATATGTTTTCTCATTAGGAATTTCCCATTCTGTAAAAAAATGAATATCTATATGAAAAGGTTAATCCCTAATAATTATTTTCTTTCTTTTTTTCTTTCTTGTCCAAAGATCATCTTGATTAGTTAAAAAAAATGAAAGAAAAATTAGCAGCAATAGACTTTGTTTTCTGAGTATCTCTTCAGTTATCTTTCTCATCAGTTCTGCTGAAAAAAATACTATCTCCTCTGTGATTATCCCTTTTATTTTAATATCCAATGTACCTTTGAAAAAAAACTAAATTAAAAACTTAGAATTTGGTCAGACATTAAAGACTCTGCTTGTGGGATCACCATTTGTTCTAAGTTTTTAATTTAGTTTTCAATGATTGTCCTTAGCTTTTCATATAAACTTGAGCTCATTACGAGCTTATTAATCATTCAACTAATATTTATTAAATAATTACAGGGAGCCCCAAAGTGCTAAATGCCAGAAAGACAATGGAAAAGCAAGAAATGTTGCTATTTTTGACAAGCTTACATTCTAATAAAATTCTGACAAAATTTTCATACTGTTCTAGCTACTTTTTAATGGGAATATTCTAATCCCTTATCTCAATTATTACAAGATGTCAAAAATAAATCAATCTATTATATGAATTAGGTGGGGATAAGGTCTAGACATCATTTTAAAATCAATCAATTGATCAAAGAGACTACATTAATTCCTAACAACATATTTAATCAAATGAGGGAAATGTAGAATGCTTCAAGCCATTGAATGAAATAAAAGAATCATTCTGGAAGTGCACTGGGGATTGGCTAAAGAGATTCAGCTATGCTTTATGCCATGTGGATTAAATATCAATATATTTAAGAACTCATGCATTAAAGTGTCTGTTTGGCTAGTCTAATAAAGATCCAATCTCATCAAGGCTAATTTAAGTAAAAGATGACCTAGAAATAAAGTTTAAATCATTTGGAAAATAACATTTAATTCACTATTAGGAATGTATTTTAAACACATATCATGCCTTCAAAAGGCAACATGTTTGCTAGAGGAAGGGAGTAGCAGGAATACAGTTACTTCTGTTGCTTTTTAACCAGAGCATAGATAACCTTGTCAACTTCCAAGGGTTAGAGAAATTGAACTGTTTATCTGCTTCATAGAAAAACTCCTGGAATAGCTAATAATAATTTGAACTGGAAGCCAAGATTAAATTAAGTACTTAAGAAAGTTAGCTTCAGAACTCTAGGATTTCCATCAGAAAGTCAATCACTATGTAAACAAAATTTTATGATGGGTTAATGAACCTAAGACTACCTTGCAGTAAAAAGACTTCTAGTAGTTATGAGTTATCCCATTTCCTACATGGATTGTAAATATTTTTTCATCTTTTCTTAAATGTTGAATATATTTATGAGACAGTATATCCCAGTTTAGGGGAATACCAGTGGTTCTCACTATATATCACTTTAATAAATATCCACTTCTAAAAGCAAATGAATATGCACTGGTCAACTGATAATGAGAAACTCCCACTAGAGGAAATCCATAAACCATAATATTAAATTCTTGAGGCCATTAAAGGCCTCTGTTGTTGTTACTGCTATTATCATTGTTTCAAGGACCATCAATGACAACATAGACATCTTGAATTGGATTTGAGTGATATAAAGTTGCACAAAGTTGTCACCCTTGCTCTTGAAGAGTCATCAAAGTCCAGTGAAAAGACAAAAATCAGGACAAATGGTGATGGCACAAAAAAGCAATAGGTCATCTTAGAGTCTTCAATGTCTGTTCAAACTCTTAAGTTTTCAATAGTGTCTGCTTCAGCCACCTTGATGGCCATTGAAATAAATCATTCTCATATATTCCTTTTAATAGTGGGAAGTCTTTACAATCTTGGTGATGTCCCCTTAACACACCAATGGGTTTGAAATCTGTCAGTTCCCCCCCGCCAGGTTTAGCCCAACTACAAAAAACGGTTTTATTGGGTCACCATTGTACATGATAGTGTACTTCCTGGAGCTTCCTGGAGCCACAAAGTTGGGTGACCAAATGAACACAAAAAGCAGATAAATATCCTTGAAAAAGATATAGCAAGCCCTTAGAAAGTCCTCTAGAGTGCTGAGTGGCAAAATACTCAACTGTGTTCTCTAGAACTCAGTCTGATAACATGAATGGGTTTGGGAGAGTAAATCAAAAGTTCTATTTTGTACATTCATGATTTCTATAGCTGTACAAGTGTCTACATCAGTGTCTTTAGACAATTTCTATATTTTCCTCCTTTTAGGGATGTTTTCCTTTGTATTAGTTTCTCTTTCCTGCTCCCTGACTTAAAATCAGTCATATAACCTATTGTTATACATTTTTCCATGATCTCTTGTTAGGAAGGTAATGGGGCATCACTCAAAAAGATATTAGAAATGACAGGAGGAAGGTATGGGTTCTTACCCCAGGTTTATAAAGTAATATGACTTCATACTAGGGTGCATGGGATATTAAGCAGACTAGCAACTTTGGTGTGAGAGTTGCCAAGCCTTTTTCAGGACTGCTTTTCATGTTTAGTTCATATTAACCTTTAACTCCAACAACCTGGAGTTGCTAAACTCTGGTAAAAACAAAACAAAAACATGACCCCCCTCCCAAAAAAACAAAACAAAACATTTCATGAATGCAAATTAAGACAACTCTGAGGTACCACCTGTCAGATTGACTAAGATGACAAGAAAAGATAATGATAAATGTTGGAGGGGATGTGGGAAACATGGGATACTAACACATTGTTGGTGGAATTATGAACTTATCCAACAACTATGAAGAACAATTTGGAACTATGCCCAAAGGGCTATGAGACTGTGTATACCCTTGATTTACCAATGTCTCTATTGGACTGTATTCCAAAAAGATCATAAAAAGGAAAAAAAGACCCACATTTGCAAAAATGTTTGTAGAAGCCCTTTTTGTAGTGGCAATGAATTGGAAACTTGTAGAGGGCCACAGATAGTGGGGGAAACTGGGTGAGATATAAGAACCTTGAGTTCAGTTAAAGGAACCCTGCTGACAATGTCTGGTTGAGCTCCCCATCTCCCCTGAGGGCTCTTGGCCTTCCTGAGATGTCAGGGAGTGGTGACAAACTGTGTTATAATTGAAGCAGAGTGATATCAGGTGGCAAAGAGTTACCTACACATAATAGCAATTTGTTTATGTGGTCCCGCATGTACAGTGTTGCTTTGGTGACATAAGGGCATTAGGGAATATAATACTGAGAGAATTTGGAATAAACAGATTCCATGTTTGACCATGGACGTGAATCCTGCCTCTTCACTATATTCAAAGACCAAGGAGTCAGGCTGGTACCAAGGTCCTCCAGAGAGCTAATCCAAACACAACATTTGGCGTTCAACACAGGGCCTTGCAAAGCAGGGCACAAAGCAGCTTGATTGACAAGAACAGGGCAGTTTGGATGAGGAGACCCTGTGACCCTAGGAATACGTTAAGTATAAAGATAGACTAGTGGGAAGATTTGGTGAGGCCTAATATAGTCACTTTTGTTTTTCAACTGAAATGGGGCAAATACTAACAACAGATCCTCCCTCCTGAGGGAAGTATGAGGCATGCTTAGCTATGTTAGTAGAGAAGCAAAGTTTGTTGGTAAATCAGAAGCAAATCACTGAGTTCTCAGTTATTTAGGAGTGCATGTCTCTTTAGCTCTCTAAGGAAGAGAGTTTGGAGCCAGTGATGAAGAGATAGTGGAACAACAATGAACTGAATACAATGGGATAAAATTGCCTTTCAGAAATCTCATATATGGGCATAGACAAGATGGCAGAAAGGACACTGGCTTCTTAATGAGCTCTCCTACTACCCTCACACTAATTACAAAATTCAGCTTCTGAAATAGTACTGGACTGGTTGAATCCACAAATACTGGGAGTGTAGCAAATTACCAGCAGAAAATAATTTTGAAGAATGCCAGAAAAGGTCTGTTTTGATTGGCACAGGCATGGGAGGAGGCCAGGCACAGGCAGGAAGGTGGCCAGTGCATGCTGAGCAGATGGGGGCCAGTCTCTAGCAAAAAATCTATGGAGAGGACACCACCACAGTGTTGGCTACTCTGCCCTGGCTGAGAGCCAGTACATCAGCAGAGAAGTTATAAAATATTCAACATAAACACAAAAGGTAAAGAGTGAACTCCAAAGGGCTAGAATCTCACAGGGAATGACTCAGCAAGATCCCAGCTCAGCCATGACTGCTTCTGGGTCTCTGTAGAGGAAGCTTGGAACATCTTTTCCCTAAAAGCAGATCCCAATTTTTTTTAAATGTGTTAAAAAGCAAAGCAGGCTCTAACTGTAGACAGCTTCTATAGCAAAAGAGAACAGATTTCAAACCCTTAACAGACTAAAAGCAGATTGTCTTCAGATGAAAACCCAAAGGGTGATATAATCTAGTCCCCATCACACAAGGCTTTCCTAGAAGAAATTTTAAAAGATCTTAAAAGAGAGCTAGAAGAAAAATGGGGAAAGGAAAGGAAAAGTATGCAAGAGGGTTTAGAAAAGGCATATAACTCATTAAAAGATAGATTGGAAAAAGAAAACAATTCCTTGAAAAACAGAATATGTGAAAAAAGGTAAAGAACTTCCTGGAAAACAGAATTTGTGAATTGGAAAAAGAAAATAACTCCTTTAAAAAATTTGTGAAATGGAAAAAAATTCCATAGAATAACAAAAAAAAACTTATTTAAAAACTCAATTGGACAAATACAAAACGGAATGAAAAAAAAATAAAGGAAGAAAATAATTCCTTGAAAATCAGAACTAAACAAATGGAAATAAATGACTTGATGAGACATCAAGAATCAATCAGCCAAACCCCCCCCAAAAAAAAAAAATGAAAAAATAGAAAAAAAAGTTAAATACCTACTTGGGAAAACAGCTGACCTGGAAAATAAATCTAGAAGAAATTCAAAAATCAAAGGATTATTGGACTCCCTGAAAAAAAAGAGCCTTGATGCTATTTTTCAGGAAATCATTGCCCAGATGTCATAGAATCAAAAGGTAAAATAGCCATTGAAAGAATTCATCGAACACCTCCTGAAAGAGACTAAAAAAATTAATACTCCAAGGAATATTGTGGCTAAATCAGAACTGTTAGACCAAGGAAAAATATTACAAGCATCCAGAAAAATAATTCAAATAGAAGGAGCCACAATAAAGACTATTCAGGATCTAGCAGCTTCCACATTAAAGGATTGAAGGGCCTGGAATCTGATATTCTGAAAGGTAAAAGAACTGGGAATACAGCAAAGAATAAGCTACTCTGCTAAACTGAGCATTTTCTTCCAGGGTAGAAGATGGGTATTCAGTGAATCAGATGAATTCCATTTATTTCTGATGAAAAGACCAGAGCTAAACAAAACTTTTGATCTCCAAACATAGGACTCGAGAGAAGCATAAAAACATAAAAAGAATTCTTGAGAATTATATTTCTGTTATTGTTATAAACAGAGACTGCATGTATAATTTGATTTTACTGTTATAATATAAAAAAGGAACTAGAGGTAGAAAAGTGATTGTACCAGAAAAAAGAATAAAATGGAGGTAAAAAGATGAAAATCACATTTCATGAAGAGAAAACAGGAAAACTATTATATTTGAGGGAAAGAAGGGCAGAAGATGAATATTGTGTGAATCATATCCTCATCAGATTTGGTTCAAAGAGGAAATATAGGATATACTTGGTATACAGAGAAACTTCTCTCACCTCATTGAAAAGTGGGAGTGGAAAAGAAAAAAAGGAAGGAGTGGGTTAAATATAAGGGAATATACAGAAATAGCAGGGGAAAGGTTTAAGAAAAGGGGAGGGATTCTAAGGGAAAGGGAGAGATTCTAAAGAGGGAGGTCTGTGTGAGGCAAATGGTGCCCATTAGTTTAATACTGGGGGGTAAGGGAGAAAGGAAAGAGAATAGCATAATCTGGGAATAATAAAATGGCAGGAAATACAGAATTAATAGTTTTAACCATAAATGTGAATAGGGTGAACTCTTCCATAAAGCAGAGGCAGATAGCATACTGGATTAGAAGCCAGAATCCTACAATATATTGTTTATAGAAAACACATTAAAAGTAGATTGATACATACAGAGTAAAGGTAAAAGGCTGGAGCAGAATCTACTATGCTTCAGGTGAAATAAAAAAGCAGGGATAGCCTATCCTGATCTCAGATCGAGCAAAAGCAAAAATTGATCTAATTGAAAGAGATAGTGAAGGGAACTATATCTTGCTAAAGGTAGCACAGATATTGAAGCAATATCAGTACTAAACCTATATGCAACAAGTGGTATAGCATCTAAATTCCTGAATGAGAAGTTAAGAGAGCTGCAGGAAGAAATAGACAGCAAAATTATAATAGTGGGAGATCTCAACTTTGCATTCTCAGAACTAGATAAATCAAGCCACAAAAAAAATGAGAAAGAAGTTAACAAGAGGTAAATAGAATACTAGAAAAGTAAGCTATGTTTGGATCTTTGGAGAAAACTGAATGGAGAGAGAAAGTAATATACTTTCTTCTTGGCAGTTTATGAAACCTACACAAAAATTGACCATATATTAGGACATAAGGACCTCAAAATCAAATGAAGAAAGGCAGAAATAGTGAATGCATTCTTTTCATACCAAGATGCAATAAAAACTACATTTAATAAAAAGCCAGGGGAAAGTAGACCAATTACTTTTTAGTAATTGGAAACTAAATAATTTCATCCTAAAGAATGAATGAGTGAAACAGTTAATCATAGACACGATTAATAATTTCATCCAAGAGAATGACAATAATGAGACAACATACCAAAATTTGTGGGTTACAGCCAAAGTGGTAATAAGGGGAAATTTTATATCTCTAGAGACTTACTTGCATAAAATAGAGAAAGAGAAGATCAATGAATTGGGCTTGCAATTTAAAAAGCTAGAAAAAGAGCAAATTAAACCCCAAATCAAACACTAAACTTGAAATTCTAAAAATAAAAGGAGAGATTAATAAAGTTGAAAGTAAAAAAAAAAAAACAATTGAATTAATAAATAAAACTAAGAGGTGGTCTTATGAAAAAACCAACAAAATAAACCTTTAGTAAATATGATTAAAAAAAGGAAAGAGGAAAATTAAATTGTTAGTCTTAAAAATGAAAAGGGAGAATTTTTCACTAATGAATGGGAAATTAGACCAATAATTAGGCATTGCTTTGCCCAACTTTATGCCAACAAATTTGATAACCTAAGTGAAATGGATGAATACCTTCAAAAATATAGGTTGGTCAACTTAACAGAGGAAGAAGTAAGTTGCTTAAACAGTCCCATTTTAGAAAAAGAAATAGAACAAGCTATTAATCAACTCCCTAAGAAAAAAATCCCCAGGACTAGATGGATGCATGTGAATTCTACCAAACATTTAAAGAACAGTTAACTCCAATGCTATATAAACTATTTGAAAAAATAGGGAATGAAGGAGTCCTACCAAATTCCTTTTATGGTACAGAAATAGTACTGATGCCTAAACCGGCTAAGATGAAAACAGAGAAAGAAAATTACAAACCAATCTCCCTAATGAATATTAATGCAAAAATCTTAAATGAAACATTATCAAAAAGATTACTGAAAATCATCCCCAGGATAATACACTATGACCAAGTAGGATTTATACCAGGAATGCAGGGCTGGTTCAATATTAGAAACACTATTAACATAATTGATTGCATCGATTACCAAATTAACAAAAACCATGTGATCATCTCAATAGATGCAGAAAAAGCATTTGATAAAATCCAACACCCATTCCAAATTAAAAACACTAGATTATAGGAATAAACGGACTTTTCCTTAAAATAGCAGCATCTATTTAAAACCATCAGTAAGCATCATATGTAATGGGGACAAACTGGAACCATTCCCAATGAGAGCAGAAGTGAAATAAGGTTGCCCACTATCTCCATTACTATTTACTATTGTATTAGAAATGCTAGCTTTGGCAATAAGAGATGAAAAAGAGATTAAAGGAATTACAGAAGGTAATGAAGACACCAAATTATCACATCATTGCAGATGATATGCTGGATTCTTAGAGAACATCAGAGAATCTACTTAAACGCTATTAGAAATAATCCACACCTTCAGCAAAATTGTAGGATACAAAATAAATCCACATAATCACCAGCATTTTTATGCATTACTTACAAAACCCAACAGCAAGAGATACAAAGAGAAATTCCATTTAAAATAACTGCCAATAGTATAAAATATATAAGAATCTATCTGCCAAGGGAAAGTCAGGAAATATATGAATAAAACTACAAAACACTTTCCACACAAATAAAGTCAGATCTAAACAATTAGAAAAAATATTAAGAGCTGTTGGATAGGTCAAACGAGTATAATAAAGATGACAATACTATGTAAACTACTCTATTTATTTAGTACTATACCAATCAAACTCCCAAGAAACTATTTTACTGACCTAGAAAAATAACAACAAAATTCATCTGAAAGAACAAAAGGTCAAGAATTTCAAAGAAATTAATGAAAAAAAATCAAATACAGGTGGCCTAGCTGTACCAGGTCTAAAACAATACTATAAAGCAGCAGTCACCAAAAACATTTGATATCAGCTAAGATATATACTAGTTGATCAGTGGAATAGGTTAGGTTCACAGGACAAAATAGTCTATAACTATAGCAATCTTGTTTTTGACAAACCTAAAGACACCAGCTTTTGGGATAAGAATGCACTATTTGACAAAAATTGCTGGGAAAATTGGAAACTATTATCACAGAAACTAGGCATTGATGCACACCTAACACCAAACACCAAGATAAGATCAAAATAGGTTCATGATCTAGTAAAAAAGAATGAGATTATAAATAAATAAGAAGAACATAGGATAGTTTACCTCTCAGACCTATGGAGGAGGGAGGAATTTGTGACCAAAGAAGAACTAGAATTCATCATTAGTCACAAAATTTTAAAAAATTGCTTATATTAAGTTAAAAAGGTTTTGTATAAACAAAACTAATGCGGACAACATTAGAAGGGAAGCAATAAACTGGCAAAACATTTTTACAGTCAAAAGTTCTGATAAAGGCATCATTTCCAAAATATAAAGAGAATTAACTCAAATTTATAAGAAATCAAGCCATTCTCCAGTTGATAAATGGTCAAAGGATATGAACACACAGTTTGTAGAGGAAGAAATTGAAATGATTTCTAGTTGTATGAAAAGTTGCTCCAAATCATTATTGATCAGAGAAATGCAAATTAAGACAATTCTGAGATACCACTACACACCTCTCGGATTGGCCAAGATGAAAAGAAAAGATAATGACAAATGTTGAAGGTGATGTGGGCAAACTGGGATACTGATGCATTGTTGGTGGAGTTATGAAAAATCCGACCATTCTGAAGAGCAATTTGGAACTATACTCAAAAAGTTATGAAACTGTGCATACCCTTTGATCCAGCAGTATTACTACTGGACTTCCCAAAGAGATCCCAAAGAGATATTAAAGAAGGAATGGGACCTGTATGTGCCAAAATGTTTGTGGCAGCCCTTTTTGTAGTGGCTAGAAAGAGGAAATTGAAAGCATGCCCATCAGTTGGAGAATGGTTGGGTAAATTGTGGTATATGAATGTTATGGAATATTATTGTTCTGTAAGAAATGACCAGCAGAATGATTTCAGAGAGTCCTGGAGTCACTTACATGAACTGATCCTAAGTGAAATGAGCAGAACCAGGAAATCATTATATACTTTAACGATACTATGATGATCAGTTTTGATGAATGTGGCTCTCTTCAACAATGAAATGATCCAAATCAGTTCCATTTGTTAAGTAATGAAGAGAATCAGGTACACCCAGAGAGAGATCTATGAGAAATGAGTGTGGACCACAACTTAGCATTTCCATTCTATTACTGTTTGCTTGAATTTTTGTTTTCCTTTTCAGGTTTTTTACGTTCTTTCTAGGTCTGATCTTTCTTGTGCACCAAGATACCTGTATAAATATGAAATATGTGTACATATGTTGTGTTTAACATATACTTTAATTATATTGAACATGTATTGGATTACTCGCCATCTAGGGGAGGGGATGAGGAGGGAGGAAGGCAAAATTGGAACAGAAGGCTTTGCAAGGATCAGTGTTGAAAAATTATCCATGTATATGTTTTGTAAATAAACAAATAAATAAACAACCAAAAAAAAAAAAAAAGAAATAAATCTCACATACAAAGAAAAGAAAAAGAAAGCTTTTAGTGTGGGGTGTCTAACAAGGAAGCATAAGGAAATAAATAAGCATAAAGTTGGTGCTTGTAGCCCCAGAGGATATAGTACATGGGATGGAGAGTTGGGCTGGAAGGGAGATAAGAATTTCCCTGTGAGGTTTGAGGGGTGGGTAGCTTCTCCATTTCCCAGCCTACTTTCAGGTCCACCTAAGCTCCAGAATGTGTGCTTGGGGTATCCTCTGCTTCCAGATCCTCCTCCCTCAACTCTACCTTCATGGGCAGGAATAGGAGAAGCAGAAGGAGTGGGAAGGGTGGTGGCACCATTAGCCCCTCCAGCACAGTTCTGCCTTCCTAAGACAGGAGGATGTTGACTGATTTGAGAAAAGTAAATGAACAAATAGAGACATTGGGAGCTCTTCAGTCTGGGCTTCATCTCCTACTCAATTGCCTGGGGAATGGCCTCCTGGGGTTATAGACATTAAAGATTATTTCTTCTTTATCTTTCTGGATAAGGAGGATGTGAAAAGATTTGCCTTTTCAGTGTCCAGCGTTAATTTAACTGAGCCTTCTCAAAGATTTGAATGGAGAGTTTTGCCACAGGGAATGAAAAATAGCCCTACTTTGTGCGAAATGTATGTGGCTGCTATTCTTACTCCAGTAATAAAAGCATGTCCAAAAGTAATGTTTTTATATTACATGGATGATATCTTGGGGGGTGTACCTGAGGAGCAAATGTTAGAAGCATGTCTACAAAAAATAATAGAAACACTAAGAAATTACCAATTGTAATATCTCCAGAAAAAATTTCAAAAATATTTTCAATATTTAGGATATATTTTATATTCCAAGGTACTTACAGAACAAAAACTCTCTTTAAGAAAGGAGAAGTTGAACACCTTAAATGACTTTCAGAAATAGAGAGGAGATATCCAATGTATGCATCCAGTGTTAGGCTTAACTACTTATCAATTACAAAAGAAGTCCAAGAGGCTCTGAGAAAGGTTGAACTGGCTTTATTAAAAGTGCTTCAAAAGAGGCACCTACATAGTCCTTCCTCAAGTAGATAGTGCAATCCAATGGGTGACCCTTCAAGCATAACCAGACCAAGCCTTACTCCCTACCCAGTGCTTGTGGCTAGAATCTTATTAAACGTCATTAAATGGGTTATACAATTATCTGGGATAAGACCTGACAAGATATACACTTTCTATACCAATGCCCAAATTAATGTATGTTATGAAACCATCCCAGAGTTACAAATTTTATTGGCCACAGCTCCAAATTTTATGTACGGGTCTCCATTAAGGATAACCTAGCTATTACATTATTGTCCATGGAATTTTGAAGAAAAGGTTTCTGAGGTCTCTCTTAAAGGATCAACCATCTTTACAGATACATTCAAATATAACATTTGTGCTCAGTATTCTCCTGACTTAGCTATGAAAAGAGTAGTCAGAACTTCCTTTCAGGCCACTTAGCAGAATGAGTTTTATGTAATTATTCTAGCTGTAACTTATTATCCAGAAGATATAAATATAACATCAGATTTAGCTTATTCAGTAGGTGTGTTAAAAAGAATTGTCACAGCCCAAATAAAATTAGTACCCTCTAATAAATTTCAGTTTTTTAAGGAACTTCAGCAGGGAGAAACTGTCCAGAGAAACTGTAAGTATTATCTCTTGCATGTCCACTCTCATACTGGTATTTTAGGAACTATTTTTTATGGAAACCCATCTCACCATATTAGCAAACACTCCCTTATTTCAGGCTACCCAAGAATTTCATTCTAAATATCATCAGGCTGCTCGAGCTTTATGTTTACAATTTGGGATAACAAGAGAGGAAGTTAGGAGCATAGTAAAAGCCTGTATAGCTTGCCTTCTCCCACACTCCTACCCTCCCTCCAGGGAAAAACTCTCATGATTTCACACCTAATGAAATTTAGCAAATGGATGTAACCCATTATAAATCTTTTGGTCATCTGTCTTTTATCCATGTTGTAGTAGACACCTTTTCAGGATTTACTTTTGCAATACCAGAAGCAAAAGAGACAGCCCAAGTGGTCACTGAATTTCTTACATAAGTCTTTGCAGTTATGGACATGCCACAAACAACAAAAACAAAACAGACATTGGACCTGCATATACTTCTAAACATTTTGCACACTTTTGTGCACAGTATCAGATTTTACACACCACTGGCATACCCTTTAATCCTCAAGGACAGGCAATAGTAGAGAGGAGAAATGACATTAAGACACTCCTCCAAAAATAAAACCCTAGAGAACATCTAAACTTGCCTCTTTATATTATTATTTATTTTTTGGTTCTTGATGAAGATGCACTGGCTCCAGCAGACAGGTTTCATAACCCATCAGAAGGGCAGTGTCCAGGATTAACAGTTCCAATATTTTTAGATAATTGCCAGGTGGAGAGATCCAGAAAGTGGTGAATGGTTAACTGCTTGGGGGAGAGGGTTTGCTTGTATCTCTACAGATAGAGAAGGAACCCAATGGGTGCTAATATTCCATACCTACCTTGTCCATGAGAGAGAGATAGAAAAAAAGAGAAGACCCTCGAAATGAAGAAGACCTTGTAAACAAAGTTTTTAGTTCCAAATTCTATCCTTCTCTCAGTCCTTTCATTTCTCAGGCTGAAAACTTCCTGTTGATATCTTTGGACCATTTATTAATTGAGAAATAACTTGTATTTTAATAAATTTTACTGAGATCTATATGTATTTAAAAAATGAGGCTTTTTGTCAGATTATTTGTTGCAAAAATTTTGATTACTTTAATGTTGTTTTGCAAAAACTTTAATTTTATATAATCACCATATATAAATAAAAAATTAATATAAATTTCATAGTTATCTTTGTATCTTCTTTGATATTTAATTATTTTTTATTCATAATAAGAATGTTATTTTAATTTGCTTATGGTATTGCCCTTTATGTGCAAATCATGTACTCATTTTGACTTTATTTTGGTCTATGATCTAAGATTTCTGCCTATATCTAGTTACTGTTCTACCATTTCCCAGATTTCACAAGAATTTTAGTCAAATAATAAGGTTTTTTTGTTATAACACCTTAGATCTTTGGGATGATTATACACTAGTTTATTATAATTATTTACTATAATGTAATTTGTACCTAATTTATTTCATTGATCCACCACTCTATTTTTTTAATCAAGTACCAGATTGTTTTGATAATTACCACTTTATAACCCAGTTTGAGAATTGGTAGGGTTAGTTTACTTTTTTTTATCAATTTATCTTGATATCCTTGAGCTTCTATTCTTCCAGATGAATTTTGTTATTTTTTTCTATCTCCATAAAATATTTTTGATAGTTTGATTGGTATGACACTAAAAATGATCATTTTAAATGCAATTGCCATGTTTTATTGTATTGGCTCAGCTTATCCATTACAAATTGATATTATTTTTTTCACTTTCTATTTGAAAAGTGTTTCATAGTTACTGGATTAGTCCTGGCAGGTAGATTTTCAAGTATGTTTTAATACTGTCTACAATTTTTTAAAATGGAATTTCTCTTTCTAACTTTTGCTGCTGGACTTTGTTGGTAACATGTAGAAATACTGATAGTTTAACTTTGTTAAATTTGTCAATTTTTTCAAGTAGTTTTTAAATTGATTATCCAAGATTTTCTAAGCATAATACATTATCTTCAAAGATTGATAGCTTTATTTCCTCACTGCATATTCTAATTCTTTTTTTCTGTTATTGCTATAACTAATATTCCTAGAACAATATTAAAAAAAAAAAGCTATTCCCTTGTCAGAATCAGACAAATAAAACTACAAATTAAACAAAAAAGAAAATAGAATCCTCAAAAAAATAGATATACTAGATCTCTGGAGAAAAGTGAAAAGGGGCAGAAAGGAATACATCTTTTTCTCAACAGCACATGATACCGCCACAAAAACTGACCATGGATTAAGGTATAAAATCTTCACTATTGAGTGCAGAAAGACAGAAATAGTAAATGCTTCCTTTTCAAATCACAACCCAATAAAAATTTTATTTAATAAAAGGCCAGGGAAAGATAGAAGAAAAACCAAATGAAAATTATAATCTAATTCTAAAGAATGAGTGATTCAAACAATAAATCACAGAAATAATCTATACTTTCATCCAAGAAAATGGTAATAATGAAATGACATAACAAAACATTTGGGAAGCAGCCAAAGCAGTTCCTAATGGAAATTTTATATTTTTAGTAGTACAAGAATAAAATAGAGAAAGAGGAGATCAATGAATTCAAAAATTCCTTTTAAGACATATATATGATACTAATGCTAAATTAGGAAGAGCCAAAATAGAGAAACTTATAGACCAATCTCCTAATGAAGATTGATGCAAAAAATTACATAAAATATTAGCAGAGAGATTATGCTAATTTATCAGCAGAATAATACATTATGAAAATGAGTAGATGCCCATTGAGTGAGAAATTATTGAATAAGTTGTGGTAAATTCAGGTGATCATATACTATTGTTCTATAGAAAATATATGGCTCATTTTAGAACAGCCTGGAAAGATTTATATGAACTGATGCTGAGTGAAACAAGAAAAACTAGAAATATATAGTACAATAACAGCAACATTTGCAATGAATGACTATGAAAAACTTGTTTTTTTCTTATGGCTTCAGTGATTCAAGGCAATCCCAATAAACTATTGGATAGTTTAGGATAGAAAATGTCTTCTGCATCCAGAAAGAGAAGTATGGAGATTAAATGTAAGTCAACATAAGCTAGGTCCATGTCTGTTTTTTTTACTCATATTTTTTTCCTTTTGTTCTGAGTTTTCTCTCCCAGCATGATTCATAAGCAAATGTGTATTTAAAAAGTTAATATACATATATAACCAGAAAAATAAAACAATTAAACAATAAAAATATATGATTAATATTAAAATATATTAAATTACTATTTAATAATAATAATAAAAGTGTTAATAGGCATCCTTGTTTTACTCATGATTTTACTAGGAAGACTTCTAGCTTATCTCCATTACATATAATGCTTACTGATGGTTTTAGAGATATATCACTTATCATTTTAATATAACTTCCATTTATTTCGATGTTATCTATGGTTTTTACTAGGAATGGGAACTGTGATTTGTCAAAGTAGTTTCTACAGCTATTGAGATAATCACATGAATTCTGTTGATTTTATTATTTATGTGATTGATTATACTGATGCTTTTCCCAATATTGAACTACCCTTGCATGGCCGGTAAAAGTCCTACTTGGTCTTATTGTATAATCCTTGTGATATATTGCTATAATCTCTTCACAAATATTGTATTTAAAATTTTTTACTTCAATTTTCACTTTGGGAAACTGTTAGTTTTCTTTCTTTCTTTGGCTCATAACGATTTGAGTATCAGCAGCATATTCCCGTCCTAAAAAGAATTTGATACAACTCCATCTATTATGCCAAATAGTTTATGAAGTCCTAGGATTAATTATTCTTTAATGTTTGGTGCAATTCATTTGTGAATACATCTGGTCCAGGAGGTTTTGTTCTTAGAAAATCAGTTACTGTCTTGTTTGATTTTTTTCCTTCTGAAATTAAATTACTTCAGTATTTTATTTCTTTTTCTGTTAATTTTTTTAGATTTATTTTTAAAGACATTCATCCATTTCAGAGCCAAGGAGATAGAATAAAGCCAGGAAGCTAGTTGAGTTCTCCCAGTTTCCTTTGAAAAACACATGAAATCAAGTCTCTAAATAGAGTCTGATAGAATGAAACTATTCTCCAGCTCAAGATAGACTGAATAAACTTCAAGCAAGGTCAGTCTCACAGGAGTGAAACAAGTGTTCAGTCCAGCTCAGATAGACTCTAGTGAGAGGGTCTTAATCACAAAAAAATCAGCAACTAAAATCTTTAGTTCTGGGTCAGTACAGGAACAAATCAGTGAAGCAGCTTCCAGTCTCAGCTCAGAAATCAAACTCTGGGAAACCATGTTTCCTGAAAAGAGCAGGTAAAGCTATTCCCTGTAAACACAAGGGTTTCCTGTGCTCAAAGCCAAGGCTCAGAGCTTGTACAGGAAGTTTAGGATAGTGCCTGCTATACTCCAGGAGTAGAGCTTGACCATAAAAGTCAAAAAAAAAAAAAAAAAAAAAAAAAGAAGAAAGAAGAAGGAGGAGGAGGAGGAGGAGGAGGAGGAGGAAATGTGAAAGAAACAAAAAAAGAACCATGATCATATAAAGTTACTAGTGTGACAGGGCAAACCAAAACAGTAACTTAGAAGAGGAGAAAATGTCCACAGAAGAATCTCAAAGAGTGATATGAATTGGTCTCAAGCCCAAAGAGGCTTTTTGGAAGTGCTCATAATAGATTTAAAGAGGTCAATAAGAGAGGTAGAAGAAAAATGAGAAGGTAAATGAGAGATATGCATGAAAGGTAAGTTAGGAAAAGGTAGGAAAAATTGTCTGAAGATATACATCCATTTAATTTAGATTGTCAAATTTATTGGCATATAATTCAGTAAAATAGGTCCTAATAATTATCTGATATTCTCCTTTATTGCTACTGAATTCATCTCTTTCATTTTTGATATTAATAAACTGATTTTCTTATTTTCATTTTAAAAGAAATTAATAAATGATTTTCTTATTTTATTGTTTTCTCCCATTAAACCAGCTCATAGTTTTATTTATTAGTTGGATGATTTTCTTATTTTCAAATTTATTAAATTCTCCTTGGAGTTCAGAATTTCTGATTTGGTTTTTCATTAGGGATTTTTAATTTGTTTCTTTTTTAGATTTCATTTTAAGTTGCATGCTATTCATTGATTTGCTTTTTCTCAATTGTATACTTAATGTAAGCAATTAGAAATACAAGTTTTTCAATAAGGAACACTTTAGCAGCTTTCCCTAAATTTTGGTATATTATCTTATTGTTGTCATTTTCTATTTTATTTTTCTATTTTTATTTTAATGTACATTGCTTTATGAATCATGTTGGGGGAGAAAAATCAGAACAAAAGGGAAAAACCATGGGAGAGGAAAAAAAAACACAACAAAGAAATGAACATAGCACGTGTGGATATACATTCAGTTTTCATAGATGCAGATGGTATTTTCTGTCCAAAGTCTATTGGGATTGTTTTGGAACACTGAAGAACCAAGTCTTTCATAGTCGATTACTGCATATTCTTGCTTTTATTGTGTACGATGTATTCTGGGTTCCACTTGTTTTGCTCAGTCTCAGTAAATCTAAAGGTTTCCAGGCCATTCTAAAATCAACTTCTTCATCATTTTTATAGAACAATAATATTCAGTTATTTACATATATCACAAATTATTCAGCCATTCCCCAATTTATAAATTTTCAGTTCTTTAATAGCACAAAAAGTACTGTTACAAACATTTTTGCACAGGTGCATCCCTTAATCTCCTTTCTGATTTCCTTGGCATATAGACAAAATAGTGGAAATGCTGGATCAAAGGGTATGAATAGTTTTATATCCTTTTGGGCATAGTTCCAGATAGCTCTCCAAAATAGTTGGATTATTTCACAACTCCCCTAACAATGCATTAGTGTCCCAGTTTTTTCACATCCCCTCCAGCATTTATCATTATCTTTTCCTGTAATTTTAACCAATGTGAGAGGTATGAGTTGGTAAGTCAGAGTTGTTTTGATTTGCATTTATCTAATCAATAGTGATTTAGAGCATTTTTGATATAACTAAAGATGTCTTTAATTTCTTCATCTAAAAATTGTCTTTTCATATCATTTGAGCATTTACCAATTGAGCAGAGACTTGCATTCTTATAAAGTTGACAAAGTTCTTTATGTATCTTAGAAATGACACTTTTATCAGAAATATTTTTTTCCCAAAGTTTTTCCAAACTTTTTCCAAAGTTTTTTCCAACTTTGCATTTCCCTTCTATCCTTGTTTCTTTGTTTCTGCAAAACCCTTTTAATTTAATGTAATCAGAATTGTTCATTTTGCCCTTCATAATGTTCTTCAGTTCTTCTTTGGTCATAAATTCCATCCTTCTCCAAATATCTAATAAGTATATTATCCCTTGTTCTCCTAATTTGTTCATGCTTTATGCCCAGATTTTGACCTTATTTTAGTATAGGGTGTGAAATGTAGGTCTAAGCTGAGCTTCTGACTTATTATTCCCCAGTTTTTCCTTCAATTTCTGTTGAATAGTGACTTCTTATTATGTAAGTTTGAGTTTTGGAGTTTATCAAATACTAGATAGGCCTTGGTTATTTTGTCCTGTGTATCTAATCTATTCCATTGATCCATCACTCTGCTTTTTAGACGGTACCAGATGATCTTGATGACTGCTGCTTTATTATATAGTTTTAAGTTTGTACTGCTAAGCCACCATCCTTTGCATTATTTTTCATTAATTCTTCTAGTACAATATTGAATAATAGTGGTGATGGGCATCTTTGTTTCATCCCTATTATAATTTTCTTTAATGAAATTAGGATATTTAATTTTCAATTAATTTTAAATCTCTTTTCATTATATATTTTTGAATGGAATTTTTAATGAATTACTAATTCTGCTTTCTTGCATTTGGTAGTGAGATTTATTTTTTTTTATGTCCTTAATACATGGCCACTTTTTGTATAGATGTTATTTACTGCTGTGAAAATGTTTTATTCCTTTCAAATTTTCTTTGAGGGATTTAGCATATCCAACTTTTCAAGAGTATTATTTATTCCCTTAACTTCATATTTTGGGGGTTGAATTTATCTCATTCTGAGAAGGGAAAGTTGAGGTCCCCCACTTTTAAAATTTTATTATCTATTCCCTCCTATAACTCATTCAATTTATATTTCAAAAATCTAGATGCTATCCCCAGTTCATGCATATATGTTTCCTATTGCTATTTTCTATTATATCTTTCAGCAAGATATAGTTTTCTTCCTTGATATTTTCATTAGATCTATTTTTGTTTTTGCTTTGTCTGAAATTATGATTGTTACCCCTGCTCTCTTTGCTTCAGCTGAAGCACAATAAATTCTGCTCTAGCTCTTTACTTTTATGATGTATGTATCTCTTTTCTTCAAATGTGTTTCTTGTATACTATATATTATAGGATTCTGGGTTTTTATCTGTTTCTCTATTACTCTCTTTGTATAAGTAAGTTCATCCCATTTACATTTATAGTTAAAACTAATTGTGTAATTCCATTCTATTTAGTTTATCCCCCTCTCACTCTTATCCTGACCCTTTCCCTCCTCACAAAGGTTTTATTTCTAATCACTACATTTTCCAGGCTATCCCCCTTTAATGTTTCCTCTCCCTCTTCTATGGACTGAGACTTGCTGCTATGTTGCTATGGTAAATTGAGTCTTTCTAGTGGCTAGCCCTGGAACAGTACTTTTGTTGCTAAGCTTTTCAGTGGGTGAGGCCCTGAGGCAGAGTTGTTATGGAAACAGGATCTCTGTTGGCAGGTCTCAGGGACAGGGTATTATTTCTGGATAGCCTGAGGTCAAGCTTCAGTGCTGGTCTACAGGGGAGTCAAAGCCTTTCTGGTAGCTTGTGCTGGAGGGGGTGTAGCTGGAGTTGGGCCTTGCTGTTCACTTGCCTATGGGCTTGTTGGTTTGAATTAGAAATGGGCCTTCTGGTGGTAGATTTCCCTAGGCCTGGAACTTCACTTCAGGCCCTGACTATTGTTGCTGCTACTCTGGGACCTGATTCCCCTCACACCACAGTGAGACAAACCTTTTTTTGCTGGACTGGTAAATTGCTCCCTTCTTAGACTTATTCTGAGGCAGTTTTCTAAGTTTTTGGTGGACTTCAAATAGTTATTCCTCACTCTGCCATTTGGATACTAGACAACATGTGAATTTTAAAAGGGAACAGTCTTGTGAATACTAGGTAATTCTTCCCAGTACCCAAAAGTTTAAGCTCTGGAATCAGCCACAATATTAGTTGAGTGGTCAGTGTAATGACTTTTAGGATGGAAGACTATTCCATGGGCATATTCCCTGTTCATTATTTTCCCCAGAAGCCATAGTTCAGGAAAGGGATGAAAAATTCAATGTGAAGAATCCAAGTAAACATAATCTGAAAACATTTAATTGAGGTAGCTCTAAAATAAACCATTACAAACCTTGTACATTCAACTAATCTGAGATCAAAGCCAGATGGCTTGAAAGCCTGAGCCAGAGTCAATGTCTACAATCAAAGTCCTTCCATGAAAGATGAAATGTTCCTAACTTTAAATAAAAAGTGAACTGACAGACTCCTTCTGAAAGAGCAAGGGGAGCCCATTTTCCTAGGGCAGCTAAATTATGAAGAGCTAATTGCTCAAGGATTCATATGGTTAATGAACTTTCAACTATGGCATCATTATCAATAATTCTTCAATGTATCTTTTTCTGGCTTCAACAACCTTTATTGTTTCCCCTTCTCCCTGACTTCCCCCTCACCTGACTGAAAACCCTTACTGAGGCATCCTGAGATCCCACTGGAATTTGTTTTTCTTAGTTGGAATTTCATTTTAAGTACTTTTCTGATTTCTTGATACATCAACATTTAGACACAATGGATCTTCCTGCAAGAGAGTTTTGCCGAAAAATTAATGATAGATTATATTTCTGTGAGTTACTGCTTCCATGATATATGTTCATTTTAACAATTATTAATAATTTTACTCTAGGTGATAGAATTTCAGGCAGGAAAAAAATTGTTCTAGAGTACCCCTCAAATATTCCTTTTCATTTACTTTGATTCCTCATTTTGCTTTTCCCCCAAGTATTATTGATTTCTTCCCATATAAGAAAAAAGTTAATTAAAATACCTACAAGTGTTCATTGATAGAAAATGCAAACAATAACTGTAACTCTTTTAGTCTCCTGGGAGGTTGAAACATAAAACTATGAAGCACTGTGTGGAATTATTGAATAGGAATTTTAATTTTCTGCTTAGCTTTATAGTGGTCAAATAATATTTTCCTGGTGGATTTCTTTTGGCAAACTATGCCAAGCAGTTGAGGTTATATTCCCATTAGTAGTACAGTATTTGAAAAAAACATATTCCCTTTCCTCCATTCAGCTCCAATGAAGGAAGTTATGATCTTCAGTCTCTTGAATTTATAAAGATAACTCAAAGACTAGACCCATTGATCTCAAAATAGTTGTTTCATTACCTATAATGAAATTATTACAAAGCAAAAGAGGCAGCAAAAGCTCAGGATCAAGAACACTTAGCTGAGTCCTGCTATGATTACTATATGAGAGTTAATGGCATTGTACCAGTTGAAGAATAGGAAACTAGTCCTATCTAAAACCTCATGCTTTCAGATGATGTAAAAAAAAATTATATGTATACATATATATACATATAATCTTTATGTATGTACTATGTCTATATCTATATTTATCTACATAGAAAATCTGTATGTCCAATTGTATATACACTTATATAGAGGTAAGGCAAGTTCTACTGAATAGCTCCTTCACGTAATCTAGCACTTAATTATATTCTTATCTTATCTTATTCTTATTTTATCTTATTATGTTATGCTTGATATATATATATATATATATATATATATATATATATCGATTATTCAGTGTCACAAAACTAATAAGTTAAGTATCTGAGGCTGAGTATGAACTCAGGCTCTCCTGACTTCAGGGCCAGTGCCTTATCCACTGTGTCATCTATCAGTTTTGAGTTATATGTAGTTGTTCAAAAAAAGAAAAAAAAAACAAGGAGAAAACTCTAAAATATCCAAGCAGAAGTAATCCACATAGTTGGTAGAAGAACTCTTGTGTATGTTCTATTACAATATGTCATGATTTCTAGATATTTTCCCACCTTAATCACCATTCTCAGGATGATCTTCATTTTTTTCAATGACTTTCTTATTTTAAATTACTTAAATTATTATAGCACTAATTTCTAAATACCAAAAAGTAATATTTTCAATAAATTGCACAGTGGAAAGAATTCTGGGCCTGCAGTCAGGAAGAAATGAATTCAAATGAATCTTCAGAAACTCACTAAATGTGTGACCAGGAAAATTCATTTAGTTCTGTTTACTCAGTTTCTTCATGTGTAAAATGCGGGAGTGAAATGAGAGGGGTTAACAATAGCATCTACTTCCTAAATTTGTTGTGAGGACCAAATAATATAAAATATTTATCACAGTGTCTGGCACATAACTATTAAATAAATGTTAGCTTTTACTATTGTATATATCACAAAAAAATCTCTATTATATATAGTTTAAATATATATATATATATATATATATATATAATTCAACTTATTACTTTCAAAGCTGTCTTAAAAAAAACTTTTTTTCGGAATTTCTTTTACTTTCAGTCTGTTTTTAAGATGCTTCAATTACCTTCTCTTTTTTCTGTTCTTTTTTTGGGGAAAGACTGAAGTAGCAATGATTCTATCACTAGTACCCCCTACCAGCACAATAATACAAAAGGAACACAGTCTTTGTATAAATAATCATAAGCCAAAAAATCCATACATTTGTCATATATAAAATATACATTGTGTTCCATATCTTGGGTTCATCACCTATCTATTAGAAGGTAACTAATATTTTTCATCATCAAAATTCTGAAGTTATAAGTATCCATTGCAGTGATTAGAGTTCTTGACTTTCTATTTATCAATGCCTATCTTAAAACTAGGCACAAAGAAGTAAAGAGAGTATTCAAATGAGATTTCACAAAAGGAAGTAAGGTCCAATTATCACATCATTATTCCTGGAAACTATCCCTGTCTTAATGCAGCCCAAGAACATATTAGCTTTTTAAACTGCTGATTGCATAATAATCTGGAATGCTTACAGACTTCTTCATTGAGATTTTTAACCCCAGAGATCAAACAATATAATCATGTAAAACATACTGCAAACCTTAAAATGTTACATAAATCATAACCATTATTATTATTGGTTAACTTTAAATAATATTTATCTATAAATGAATGAGGAATGCATAATGCATAGACTATAATAGGGATCAACAGTTATTAGTCCTTTAGTAAATATTTCTAGGACAGGACTATCAGATAATCTCTAAATTAGAGGCCAAATTGAGAAAGAGAAGATTAAGATACAATACTTTTCAGAGATTTCTCAGGCTTTTCATATTCCCAAATTTCTGCCTGGCAAAAACCTCTATTCCATATCATCTATATTCTATAAGAAATATCAAATATTATAGTTGCAAAATGTCCAAGACTATGGTCTCAAAAAAAAATGAAAGGGCAATGGAGAGACATTTGGTAAGCAAAAAAGAGATAGATTATAATAGGTAACTGAACATACCTTGCATTGAAAAATGATGTTAAACGAATTTAGTCAAGAACTTTTATGATCAAGAATAAAGATGAGACAGGGAACCAGCAAAAGTAAAGAACAAAAAATGGTGGCATTTATAATAGGAAATTCTAAGAAAGACCAGTTAACTTTTGGTGCAGCAAGAAATTACAGTCACCAAATGTAAGATGAATTAGGATCTTCATCAGAGAAAGAAATAATCCTATTGACAATATAATACATATGATGCAAATGTTCAAATCTCAGCCAGATATTCAATCTCTATAATCAATTATAAACTCCTCTCTTTGGTATTAAAAACTCTTCATTACCTGTCCCCAACTTTTCTTGATAGCAATATTATACATTATTTTCCTAGAACCACTCAATTGTCCAGTCAAACTAATTTTGGTATTCTCCATCCATCACAATTCATCCCTTTAGGACTTTTCAGTATAATATACTTAATTCCTGGAATGCTTTCCCTTTTTACCACTCTCAGTTTTATTTAAGACTCAAATCAATAAACAACTTCGAAAGGAAATCTTTCATAATTTACCTAATGATAGTACATTTGCCCCTCAAAAATAGTTTTCAATCTATTTTTCATCTTAGCTTTAAGCTCTGAGCTCATTATCTCAGCACCAATTTAGATTAACAAATTGGGGTCCCAGGGCATAACAACTTCTATTTCAACCCTTGGGGTTCCAGTGATAAAACTAATGAGTTCTGGCATTTCCAAACTTTCAGTAATTCTCCACACAAGATTATTTCAATATCACTCAATAAATCATTTCCTTAATATTAATGAACTAATTAATGTTGATTAGTTTTTACACAGGGATATTTGAGAAGACAGTATAACAAGGGCTGAAGTAGAACAACATCCCCCAAACCATAGGGCACTCTACTCTCTACAGATCTAATTGGTACCAGAAAAGAATTAGATCAAAATTAATCTAATTGCTATAAAATATTTTTTTCTTAATAAAGTTCACTTCTAACAGAGTTTATGGATGATATTTTTTACTTACAGGACATGGTACGTTGACTGGTGGGTTGATTCACTTCACTTCTTTCTAAAATTAGTTCAGCAGGCTGGTCTTCAAATCAGGGTCTTACTAGAATTGGCTCTTTCTGCTACCAGCTCCAGTTGTTTAAGAGGTCTGACCTTCTTCCTATACTTAATAATCATCAGGATAAACAAACACAAAAACAGAAAAGAAGCAAAGGTGACAGAGTCAAAACTATATGGATATCAGGTCTACTTAGGCAGGCCATTACCTCTTTTACTCCATTCCATCCTCCTTCAAGCCCACAGTAATTATCACCTTACTCACATCAGTGAAAAAAGTACTTTCACTTTTGGTAAATTTTGAATAGGAAGAAGAATATAAAAGTCATTTTTTTAAAAAAGTTAGATGTAGATTTAGTTTCCAATAATCAATTTCTGGGGGCAGAGCCAAGATGGCTGAGAGGACATACACTTCTTTTTGAACTTCTCCCTGGATTGTCAACTAATTACCAAAATCAGGCTCTGAATTATATCTAGACTGGCAGAATTCCTGAATATTTGGAGTTATATGACCTGATCCTCCCTCCCCCACATAAGGCTCTCCTAGAAGAAATAAAAAAGGATCTCAAAAGAGAAGTAAAAGAAAAATAGGAAAAGGAAAGGAAAACTTTGTTTTGGAAAAGGTATATAACTCATTTAAAAATAGATTTGATAAAGTGGAAAAAAGAAAGAAACTCCCTGAAAAACAGAATTTGTGAATTAGAAAAAGAAAATAACTCCTTAAAAAAGAGAATTTGTGAAATGGGAAAAAAAATTCCATGGAACAAAACAATTCATTTAAAATGTCAATTGGACAAAAAGAAGTAAAAAAAAAAAAAAAAAAAAAAAAAAAAAGAAAATGAAGAAAATAATTCACAAAAAATCAGAATGGAACAAATGGAAATGAACAACTCTATGAGATATCAAGTATCAGTTAAGCAAAACCAAATAAAAATAAAAATAAAAAATATGAAAAAGTAAAATACCCACTTGAGAAAACAACTCACCTGGAAAATAGATCTAGGAAAGAATCTAAGTTAATTGGACTCCCTGAAAACCACGATGAAAAAAAGAGCCTAGACACTATTTTTTCAGAAAATCATCAAAGAGAACTGCTTTGATGTCATAGAATCAGAAGGTAAAATAGCCATTGAAAGACTTCACAGAACACCTCCTAAAAGAGGCCCAAAATTAAAACTCTAAAAAATATCATAGCCAAATTTCAGAACTATCACAAACAAAGAAAAAATGTTACAGGCAGACAGAAAAAAATAAATTCCAATACTAAGGAGCCACAATAAGGATCAGCCAGCATCTAGTAGCTTCCACCATAAAGGATTGAAGGGCTTGGAATATGATCTTCTGAAAGTCAAAGGAACCTAGAATGCAGCCAAGAATAAACTACCCTGCTAAACTGAGAATTTTCTTCTAGGAAAGAAGATGGGAATTCAATGAAACAAATGAATTACATTTATTTCAGATGAATAAAACAGATTTAAACAAAAAATTTGACCTCAAAATATAGGACTCACGAAAAGAATAAAAAGGTAAAAAGAACTCATGAGAACTGTATTTCTGTTATGGGCATACATAGAGAATGCATGTATAATTTGATTTTATTGTTTAATATACAAAAGGAACTAGAGGTGGAAAGGGGATTGTATGAGAAAAAGGGAAAAGTGGAGGTAAAATGAGTGAAATTACATCTCACAAAGAGACAAAGGAAACCTATTCCATTTGAGACAAAGAAGGGAGGGGAAAGAACATTGTGTGAATGTTCCTCTCATCAAATTTGACTCAAAGAGAAAATATTAGATATATCTGATTTACAGAGAAACTTTTCTCACCTAATTGAAAAGAGGGAGGGGAAAGGTAAAAATGAAAGGGGTAGGCCAAATAGAAGGGAATACAGAAATAATAGGGGAAAGGTATAAGAAAGGGGGAAGGATTCTAAAGGGAGTGGGCTGCTTGAGACTATTGGTGCTCATAAGTTTAATACTAGGGAGATAAGGAAGAGGAAAAGGAAAGGGAAAATTATAATCTGGGGATAAGATAGCAAAAAATACAGAATTAGTAATTTTAACATTAAATGTGAAAGGGTTCAACTCTCCCATAAAGCAGAAGTGGATAGAAAACTGTATTAAAATGCAAAATCCTACAATATGATGTTTACAAGAAACACATTTAAAGCAGAGTGATAGATACAGAGTAAAGGTAAAAGGCTCAAGCAGAATATATTATGCTTCAGGTGAAGTTAAAAAAAAAAGTAGAGGTAGTCATCCTGATCTCAAATAAAACAAAAGCAAAATTGATCTATTTTAAAGAGATAAAGAAGGAAATTATATCTTGCTAAAGGGTACGATAGATAATGAAGCAATATCACTATTAAATATATGCACTAAGTGGTGTAGCATCTAAATTCCTAAAGGAGAAGTTAAAAGAGCTGCAAGAAGAAATACACAGCAAAACTATAATAGTGGGAGATCTCAGCCTTGTACTCTCAGAACTAGATAAATCAAACCACAAAATAAATAAGAAGTTAAAGAGGTAGAAAATTGAATGGAGACAGAGAACCTATACAAAAAGTCACCATATATTAATTAGGTCATAAAGACCTCAAAATCAAGTGCAGAAAAGCAGAAATAGTAAATGCATATTTTTCAGATCACAATGCAATAAAAATTACATTCAATAAAAATACAGGGGAAAATAGACCAAAAGGTAATTGGAAACTAAACAATCTCATCCTAAAGAATGAATGGATGACACAACAAACCATAGGCACAAATAATAATTTCATCCAAGAGAATGACAATAATGAGACACTATATCAAAATTTATGGGATGCAACCAAAGTGATAATAAGGGGAAATTTTATATCTCTAGATTTTTACTTGCATAAAATAGAGAAAGAGAAGATCAGTGAATTGGGCTTACAACTAAAAAAGCTAGAAAAAAAAGCAAATTAAAAAACCCCAATCAAATACCAAACTTGAAAATCTAAAGATAAAAAAGAGATTAATAAAATTGAAAGTAAAAAAAATGAATTAATAACTAAAACTAAGAGTTGGTTTTATGAAAAAAACAAATAAACCTTTAGTAAATTTGATTAGAAAAAGAAAAGAGGAAAATCATTTGTTAGTCTTAAAAATGAAAAGGGAACACTTTCCACCAATAAAGAGGAAATTGGAGCAATAATTTGGAGTTACTTTGCCCAACTTTATGCCAATAAATTTGATGACCTAAGTGAAATGGAGGAATACCTGAAAAAATATAGAATGCCCACATTAATAGAGAAGGGAGTAAATTGCTTAAATAGTCTTATTTCAGAAAAAGAAATAAACAAGCTATTAATCAACTCCCTGAGAAAAATCTACAGGAGCAAATAGATTTACATGTGAATTCTACCAAATATTTAAAGAACAATTAACTCCAATACTATATAAAATATATTTTTTTAAAAATAGGGAATGAAGGGCTCCTACCAAATTCCTTTTTTGACACAGACATGGCTCTGATACCTAAACCAACTAAGATAAAAACAGAGAAAGAAAACTATAGACCAATTTCCCTAATGAATATTGATGCAAAAATAAATCTTCCCCAGGATAATACACCATGACTAAGTAGGATTTTTACCAGGAATGCAGAGCTGGTTCAGTATTAGGAAAACTATTAGTATAAATGACTATATCAATAACCAAATTAACAAAAACATATAATTATCTCAATAGATGCAGAAAAAGCATTTGATAAAATCCAACACTCATTCCTATGAAAAGAAATAAAGAACAGAGGCATAAATTGACTTTTCCTTAAAATAATTAGTAGCATATATTTAAAACCATTAGGAAGCATCATATGTAATTCCATTGCCAATAAGATCAGGAGTGAAACAAGGTTGCTCATTATCACCATTACTATTCAATATTGTATTAGAAATGCTAGCTTTGGTAATAAGAGATGAAGAACAGATTAAAGGAATTGGAGTAAGTAATGAGAAAACCAAATTATCACATCTTTGCAAATGATATGATAGTATACTTAGAGAACCCCAGAGAATTAACTAAAAAGCTATTAGAAAAAATCCACAACTTTAGCAAATTGCAGGATACAAAATTAATCCATATAAATCATCAGTAGCAGCATTTTTATACATCACTAACAAAATCCAAAAGCAAGAGATACAAAGAGAAATTCCATTTAAAATAACTGTCGATAGTATGAAATATTTGAGAATCTATCTGCCAAAGGAAAGTCAGAAAATATATGAGCAAAACTACAAAATACTTTTCACATAAATAAAGTTAGATTTAAACAATAATATCAAATGCTCTTGGATAGGTCAAGTGAATATAATAAAGATGACAATACAACATAAACTTATCTATTTATTTAATGCTATACCAATCAAACTCCTAAGAAACTATTTTACTGGCTTAGAAAAAATATCAAAATTCATCTGGAAGAATAAAAGGTCAAAAATTTCAAGGGAACTAATAAAAAAATCAAATGAAGGTGGCCTAGCTGTACCAGATCTAAAACTATGCAGCAGTCACCAAAAACATTTGGTACTAGCTAAGTAGTTGATCAATGGAATAGGTTAGGTTCACAGGACAAAATAGTCAATAACTTTAATAATTTAGTGTTTGACAAACCCAAAGACCCCAGCTTTTGGGATAAGAATTCACTTTTTGACAAAAATTGTTGGGGAAATTAGAAACTAGTATGGTAGAAACTAGGCATTGACCCATATATCAAGATACAGTCAATATGGGTTCATGATCTAGGCATAAAAATGATATTATAAATAAATTAGAAGAACATAGGATAGTTTGCCTCTCAGACCTCTGGAGGAGGAAGGATTTGTGAGCAAAAAAGAACTAGAGATCATTATTGATCACAAAATATAAAATTTTGATTATATTAAGTTAAAAAGTTTTTGTACAAACAAAAACAATGCAGATAAGATTAGAAGGAAAGCAATAAGCTTTTACTTTCAAAGATTCTGATAAAGGCCTCATTTCCAGAATATATAGAGAATTGTCTCAAATTTATAAGAAATCAAGCCATTCTCCAATTGATACAAGGTCAAAGAATAAAAACAGATGATTTTTAGATTGAGAAATGGAAACTAAATGAAAATTAAGACAACTCTATGATACCACTACACACCTCTCAGATTGGCTAAGATGATAGGAAAAGATAATGGCGAATCTTGGAGGGGACGTGGGAAAACTGATAACATTGATACATTGTTGGCAGAATTGTAAATGAATCCAACCATTCTGGAGAGCAATTTGGAATTATGCTCAAAAAGTTATCCAACTCTGTATACCCTTTGACGCAGCAGTGCTACTACTGGGCTTATATCCCAAAGAAATCTTAAAGAAGGGAAAGGGACCCATATGTGCAAAAATGTTTGTGGCAGATCTCTTTGTAGTGTCCAGAAACTGGAAACTGAATGGAGGCCCATCAATTGGAGAATGGCTGAATAAATTGTGGTGTATGAATGTTATGGAATATTATTGTTCTGTAAGAAATGACCAACAGGATGCTTTCAGAGATGCCTGGAGAGACTTACATGAACTGATGCTAAGTGAAATGAGCAAAACCAGGAGATGATTGTACACAGTAACAATAAAACTATACAGTGATCAATTCTGATGGACGTGACCCTCTTCAACAAGGAATTGTTTCAGACCAGTTCCAATTGTTCAGTGAGGAACAGAGCCATCTACACCCAGGGAGAGGACTATGGGAACTGAGTGTAGACCACAACATAGCATTCTCCCTCTTTCTTTTGTTGTTTGCTTGCATTTTTATTTTCCTTCTCAGTTTTTTTTTTTCATTCTAGATCCGAATTTTCTTGTGCAGCAAGATAATTATGGATATGTATACATATATTGGATTTAATATTTATTTTAATATGTATTGGAATACCTGCTATCTAGAAGAAGGGTGAGTGGCAAGTAACAGAAAAATTTTAACAGAAGGTTTTGCAGGGGTCATTGTGGAAAAATTACCCATGAGTATATTTTGTAAATAAAAAAAATATAATAAAATAAATAAACAAACAATCAAATAAATAAATAAACAATTTCTGTTTATACCCCCAAGGAAGTCTCATTAGAATATGTCAGGAAAACTGATGCATTACTAGTGTCAACTAGAAATAAATCAGTCTTTTTTTTAGATGTCCTAGAATTCTAAACCAGATACCATTGGAGATAGAAATGTGGTTTAATTTTCTCTGTTCTCTTCTCAATCATGTTATGAGCAGCCATATTAGTAAACACTGAACCTTTAAAAGAGGGAAGGTATTTTTTTTTAATTTTATTTTATTTTTATTTAATAGCCTTTTATTTACAGGTTATATGTATGGGTAACTTTACAGCATTAACAATTGCCAAACCTCTTGTTCCAATTTTTCACCTCTTACCCCCCCACCCCCTCCCCTAGATGGCAGGATGACCAGTATATGTTAAATATATTAAAATATAAATTAGATACACAATAAGTATACATGACCAAAACGTTATTTTGCTGTACAAAAAGAATCAGACTTTGAAATATTGTACAATTAGCTTGTGAAGGAAATCAAAAATGCAGGTGGACATAAATATAGGGATTGGGAATTCAATGTAATGGTTTTTAGTCATCTCCCAGAGTTCTTTCTCTGGGCGTATGCTGTTTCAGTTCATTACTGCTCCATTGGAATTGATTTGGTTGATCTCGTTGCTGAAGATGGCCAGGTCCATCAGAACTGGTCATCATATAATATTGTTGTTGAAGTATATAATGATCTCCTGGTCCTGCTCATTTCACTCAGCATCAGTTCGTGTAAATCTCTCCAGGCCTTTCTGAAATCATCCTGTTGGTTATTTCTTACAGAACAGTAATATTCCATAATATTCATATACCACAATTTATTCAGCCATTCTCCAACTGATAGACATCCATTCAGTTTCCAGTTTCTAGCCACTACAAAAAGGGCTGCCACAAACATTCGTGCACATACAGGTCCCTTTCCCTTCTTTATAATCTCTTTGGGATATAAGCCCCATAGTAACACTGCTGGATCAAAGGGTATGCACAGTTTGAAAACTTTTTGAGCATAGTTCCAAACTACTCTCCAAAATGGTTGGATTCATTCACAACTCCACCAACAATAAGAGGGTAGGTATTATGGGCTTAAGTTGAAGAAAAACCAATCAACATGACTAAAATAGTCTAATTAAACCTGACAACTCCTGGACCATGAATGGGTTTAATTAATTCATTTTTTCTTTTTCTTTCTTAGTCCAAAAGTGAAATTATAAAGAAAATAAGGAGAAAGAGTCATAACTGTAAATGTCAAACAAAAAGTTTATGTGTGTGTGATTATTCTTTTTTATCTTTATATTTTTTCAGTTCCAGGATCATAGTAGGGATATTTGTTGTTCCTCTTTTGTTGTTTTAAAATGGAATAATGACATCATTAACTTGGCTTTTGCATGAATTAGGTTTAAGTGGGGAAGAGTTATGCAAAGTCCTCAACCTCATTATTTCTTCTGGAGTTATCACAGTCAAGTGGTAAAATAAACTTCAGGAGGACTGGTGATGGCCCAAAATGCAGTGGAAGATCTGCAACTCTTTAATGTCTGACCAAGCTCTAAGTGTTTCAGAGAATCTGCTTTAGCTATCTTCATGGTCATTGGAATAAATTATTCTTATCTTATTCAGTTAGGGAAGTTTCACATACTTGGGTAGGCAATTAAGTCAGTGAGGGGTCTGAGACCTGTCAGTTATCCCCAGACCTTTTTAAAAGTATACTAGATGATAGGATTCTACGTGTCCAATTGTGGCAACTCTACTTTTGCTGATTTTTAAAAGAGTTGTTAGAAAAAGCTTCATAGCTATTTCCCATTTTTGTTCTGTTTTTCTTTATCCCCTCCCATTTTCATCTTTAAAAACCCTTGGAATTATTTTGACTTTTCATAATAAAATATATGACAAACATACATAAATAAGTTTCATTGATTTTGAAACTTCTGTTCTATCATTAACTAATTGCCCCTCATCTTAAAATTTTTCCTCACATTTTATTCTCATCTGGTTCTCACAGATATCTGTGTCTCTATCGGAACATGCTATATCTCTCGTCACCCTTTCCATTACTGGATTCATCTTCTTTCATGATTCTGGATAAACTAGTTTAAAAGAAAATATAAGCATAATTATTGCCCTCCATCACACTTTACAGACTTTCACTCTGTTGCTATCATTCCACAACCTAATTTCCTTTGAGATTCATTCTACCCAGTATTCTCCATATCAAATTCTGACTTTACACTAGGGGATTTCAACCTGCATTCTGATAGTCCTTCAAATAGTACTATTTTGATAGCTGTCTTCTGACAGCCTTCTCAATTCTACAGTTTCATTTTTCCCCAACCATATGTAGGAATGGGAATATCCTTGATTTCTCCATTATTTGCAAGTATTCAACTTGTATGATGAAGATTTCTGAAAATCCTACTTCAGGCCACAAGATCCTCCATATCATTACATTCCTTGTATTGCTTCACTTATATACCTTTAGCTTATAATTCAATGGATCATCAAAGATCTAGGACTAAAAAGGATCCCAGTGACCATTACTTAAACTTAGAATACTGAAACAGAGAGCTTAAATCATTTGCCCAAAATTGTGCAAGTTATGCCAGAGGCCAGATTTATATTCAGGAATTTTGATTACTAACCCAGAGCTTAAGAATACCATCTGAATCCTCATGATAACCTCCAATTCCTTTCTAATCTAAAGTTTTCTCCCAAACTATTACACCTGCCTTGGACTCTTTTTCTTCTCTAGTCTTGACAGCATAGTTGGTTAAACAGTTTTCTTGTACCCTCTTGCCTCATGGCATCTAGATGATGCAGTAGATAGAATGCTAACCCTGGAGTCAGAAAATCCTGAGTTCACAGCTTATCTCAGATATTTGGTAGTTGTTGAACAATGTCCAAGTCACTTAACTGTATGTTCCTGGAGTTCATGCTTATCGGAGCCTGGCATCCCAGAGGCATAGACCAAATGTTGAATATAACATAGGAGATTGAGGGGGCAGAATCAAGATGGCACAGAGCACGCACACACACACACACACATGCTTGTTTCTGAGCTCTCCCACTACCCTCACATTAATGACAAAATTCAGCCTCTGAAAAAGTGCTGGAGTGATAGAATCCACAAATTTTGGGAGTGCAGCAAATTACCAGCAGAAGATAATTTTGAAGATTGCTAGAAAAAGTCTGTTTTGGTGGCGGGAGGAGGAGGAGGCCAGGCACAGGCAGGAGGCAGAGCATGGAGGCCAACACATGCCAAGCTGATTCGGGCCTGGCTGTGGTCTCCAAAGGGCAGTACAGACTCCACACTGCAGAGAATCTACAAGGAAGACTCTATCACAGTGTTGGCTACTCTGCCCTGGTTGCAAGCCAGTATGCCAGCAGAGAATTTATAAAACATCCAATACAAATGCAAAAGGTAAATTGTATACCCTAAAGCACCTGAGTCTCATGGGATCTAATCATACCCATCCAGCACCGGGAGTGACTCAGCATGAGCCCAACATAGCTGGTCTCATTTCCTGGTCTGTAGAGTAAGCTTGGAAAACCTCCCTTGCCCTAAAAGCAGATCCCAATTAAAAAAAAAAGAATAAAAAGGCAAAGTGAGCTCTAACTATAGATAGCTTCTATAGTGCAAGAGAAGACAGATTTCAAACCCTGAGGAGACTAAAAGCAGATTGTTTCCAGATGAAGCCCCAAAGTGGGATATTACCTGGCTCGCACTAGAAGAAATTAAAAAGGATTTTAAAAGAGAGTTAAAAGAAAATTGGGGTAAGGAAAGGGAAACTTTGCAAGATGGTTTAGAAACAATATATAATTCATTAAAAGATAAGAGTGGAAAAGAAAAACAACTCCCTGAAAACAGAATTTGTGAATTAGAAAAGATAAAGAACTCCCAGAAAAACAGAATTTGTGAAATGGGAAAAGAAAATAACTCAATTGGACAAGTACAAAAAAAGAAGCAAAAAAAAAAGTAAATGAAGAAGATGATTCATTAAAAATCAGAAATGGACAAATGGAAATGAATGATGATGAGACATCAAGAATCACTTAAGCAAAACCAAAAAAAAAAATTTGAAAAATTGAAAAAAATGTTAAATACCTACTTGGGAAAACAAGAGACCTGGAAAATAGATATAAAAGAGATAATCTAATGATTATTGAACTCCTCGAAAACCATGATTTAAAAAGGAGTCTAGAACACTGTTTTTCAGGAATTATCAAAGAGAACTGCCCAGATTTTGTAGAATCAAAAGGTAAAATAGCCACTGAAAGAATTCACAAAATACCTCTTGAAAGAGAATCCAAAATTAAAACTCCAGGGAATATTGTGTCTAAATTTCAGAACTATTACACCAAGGAAAAAATATTACAAGAAGGCAGAAAAATAAATTGAAATACTGAAGGAGCCACAATAAGGATCACCCAGGATCTAGAAGCTTCCACGTTAAAAGATCAAAGAGCCTGTAATCTGATATTCTGAAAGGCAGAGGAACTTGGAATGCAGCTAAGAATAAATTACCCAGATAAACTGAGCATTTTCGTCCAGGGAAGAAGATGTGCATTCAATGAAATAGGTGAATATCAAATTTTTTTGATGAAGAAAACAGAGCTAAATAAAAAAATTGACCTCAAGAGAAACATAAAAAGGTAAAAAGAACATTTGAGAACTATATTCTTGTGATGAGTATATATAGAGAGTGCATGTGTAATTTGATTTTTACTGTTATAAAAAAGGAACTAGAGGTGGAAAGGGGATTATACTAGAAAAGGGGAAAAAGTAGAGGTAAAAATAGGGAAATTACTATTCACAGAGGCAAAGGAAACTTATTATATTTGAGAGGAAGAAGGGAGGGGAAAGAACATTGTGTGAATCTTACTCTCATCATATTTGGCTCAAAAAGAAAATATTAGACATATTTGATTTAAAGAGAAACTTCTCTCACCTTACTGGAAAGTGGGAGGGGAAAAGTGAAAAAGGAAAAGGGGTAGGCTAAATAGAAAAGAATATAGAAAGAGTGGGGTAAAGGTATAAGAAAGAGGGAGAGACTCTAAAGGGGGAGGGATTCTAATGGGGCTGCTTAAAACAAGTGGTGCCCAGAAGTTAAATATTGGGGAGGGGGGTAAGGGGAAAAGAAAAGAGAAACATATAATCTGGGGTTAATAAGATGGCAGGAAATACAGAATTAGTAGTTTTGACTGTAAATATGAATGGGGTGAACTCTCCCATAAAGCAAAAGCAGATAGCAGACTGCATTAAAAGCCAGAATCCTACAATATGTTTTTTACAAGAAATAAATTAAATATATACAGAGTAAAAGTAAAAGGCTGGATCTACTATGCTTCAGGGGAAATAAAAAAAAAAAAAACAGAGATAGCCTTCATGATCTCAGCTGAAGCAAAAGCAAAAAGTGATCTAATTAAAAAAGATAAGGAAAAAACACTATATCTTATTTAAGAGTACTATAGATCATGAAGCAATATCAATACTAAACATATATGCACCAAGTGGTATAGCATCTAAATTCCTGAATGAGAAGCTAAAAGAGCCACAAGAAGAAATAGACAGAAAAGTTACAATAGTGGGAGATCTCAACCTTGTATTCTCAGAACTAGATAAATCAAACCACAAAATAAATAAGAAAGAAATTAAAGAGGTAAATAGAATACTAGAAAAGTTAGGTATAATAGATCTTTGGAGAAATAGAATGGAGACAGAAAGGAGTACACTTTCTTCTTGGCAATTCATGGAACCTATACAAAAATTGACCATAGATTAGGACATAAAGACCTCAAAATCAACTGCAGAAAGGCTGAAATAGTAAATACATTTTTTTCCAGATCATGATGCTATAAAAATTAAATTCAATAAAAGGCCAGGGTGAAATAGACCAAAAGGTAATTGTAAATGAAATAATCTCATCCTAAAAAATTAACGGGTGAAAGAGCAAATCATAGACAGAGTTAAAACTTTCATTCAAGAGAATGACAGTAATGAGACAACATACTAAAATTTGTGGGATGCAGCCAAAGCAGTAATAAAGGGACATTTTATATCTCCAGAGGCTCACTTGCATGAAACAGAGAAAGAGAAAAAAAAATTAATCGGCCTTGCAACTAAAAAAGCTAGAAAAAGAGCAAATTTAAAACCCCCAATCAAATATTAAAGTTGAAATTCTAAAAATAAAAGGAGAGATTAATAAAGTTGAAAGTAAAAAAAAAACTATTGCATTAATAAGTAAAAAGAAGAGTTGGTTTTATGGAAAAAACAGCAAAATAAAAAAAAATAAAACCTTTAATTAGAAAAAAGAAAGTAAAATCAACTTGTTAGTCTTAAAAATGAAAGGGAGATCTTTCTAAAAATGAAAAGGAAATTAGAACAATAATCAGGAGTTACATTGCCCAAGTTTATGCCAACAAATTTGATAACTTAAGTGAAATGGAGGGATACCTATAAATATATAGGTTGCCAAGATTAACAGAGAAGAGAGTAAATAACTTAATAGTCCCATTTTAGAAAAAGAAACAGAACAAGCTAATAATCAACTCCCTAAGAAAAAACGCCCAGGACCAGATTGATTTACATGTGAATTCTACCAAACATTTAAAGAACAATTAACTCCAATACTATATAAACTATTTGAAAAAATAGGGAATGAAGGACTCCTACCAAATCCCTTTTATGACACTGACATGGTGCTGATACCTAAATCAGGTAGGACAAAAATAGAGAAAAAAAATTACAGACCAATCTCCCTAATGAATGTTGATGCAAAAATCTTAAATAAAATATTAGCAAAAAGATAACAGAAAATCATCCCCAGATAATACATCATGACCAAGTAGCATTTATACCAGGAATGTAGGGCTGGTTCAATACTAGGAAAACTACTAACATAATTTACTATATCTATAACCAAATTAATAAAAACCATATGATTATCTCAATAGATTCAGAAAAAGCATTAGATGAAATCCAACACCCATTCCTATTAAAAACACTAAAGAGTATAGGAATAAATGGACTCTTCCTTAAAATAGTCAGTAACATCTATCTAAAACCATCAGTAAATATCATATGTAATGGGAATAAACTAGAACCATTCCCAGTGAGATCAGGGGTGAAACAAGATCACCCGCTATCACCAGTACTATTCAACATTGTATTAGAAATGCTAGCTTTGGCAATGAGAAGAAAAAGAGATTAAAGAATTAGAGTAGGTAATGAGGAACTCAAATTAATACTCTTGCAGATGGTATGATGGTATACTTAGAGAACCCCAGAGAATCTACAAAAAAGCTATTAGAAATAATCCACAACTTTAGCAAAGTTGAAAGATATAAAATAAATCCACATAAATGATCAATATTTTTATACATCTCTAACAAAATCCAACAGCAAGAGACAACAAAGAGAAATTACATTTAAAATAACCATTGATAGTATATAGTATATATAGTATATAGTATATATTTGAGAATATATTTGTCAAGGGTCATTCTAGTCATATGAAACAGTACTCCAAATCAGCATTGATCAGAGAAATGCAAATTAAGGTAACTCTAAGATACTCCTACACATATCTCATATTGGTTAAAATTACAGAAAAAGATAATGACAAATGTTGGAGGGGATGTGGGAAAACTGGGACACTGATACCTTGTTGGTGGAACTGTGAACTGATCTATGCTCAAAAAGTTATCAAATTGTGCATACCTTTGACCCAGCAGTGTTACTACTGGGCTTATATCCCAAAAAGATCTTAAAGGAAGGCAAGGGACCCACATGTGCAAAAATGTTTGTGGCAGCCCTTTTTGTAGTGGCTAGAATCTGGAAATTGAGTGGATGCCTATCAATTGGAGAATTGCTGAATAAATTATCGTATTATGGAATATTATTGTTCTGTAAGAAATGACCAGCAGGATGATTTCAGAGAGGCCTGGAGAGACTTACATGAATTGATGCTAAGTGAAATGAACAGAACCAAAAGGTCATTATACATGGCAACAATAAAATTATAGGATGATCAATTCTAATGGAAGTGGCTCTATTCAACAATGATTCAAACTAGTTCCTATTGTTGAGTAATAAAGAGAGCTATCTACACGCAGAGAGAGAACTGTAGGAACTGAGTGTGGACAACAACATAGCATTTCCATTCTTTCTGTTATTGTTTGCTTGCATTTTTGTTTTCTTTCTTAGGTTTTTTCTTTCTTTCTAGATCCAATTTTTCTTGTGTAGCAAAATAACTGTATATTATGTATACTTATATTGGATTTAACATATATTTAACATGTATTGATATATTGGAATGCTTGCCATCTTAGGGTATGGGATGGGGGGGAAGAAGGGGAAAAGTTGGAGTAGAATATTTTGCAAGGATCAATGTTGAAAAATTACCTGTGCATAAATAAAAAGATAGGAGATTGAGAATGACAATAGATTTTGAAGAGCTTTATATTTCAGACAAAGAAATATAATTCTGTAATAATATGAAATATAATATTTATTCAAATGATGCATCTCTGAGTAAAATAGCACTTTTAGAGAGAAGTAATGGATTGCTATGATTTTATTGCATCAGGAAAATGTAGAAGTGTTAAATACACATATAGATGGTAATAATTATTATGTAAAGCTTAGCAAAATAATAAAAATGACCAATCATTCTGGGAAAATGCTAAAATGAAAAGATCAGACTAATCAATTGTTTACCTCTATTTCTCCAGTCTGAATGGTGTCAGTAGAATGTATTAAAATTCAGTAGAAGCTTGAAGATATTTTAGGGCTGAATTACTATTGTCCATGCATGTAGAAATGAGGATTCATTGCAGTAAGAAAAGAGAAAAATTTTATTTAAAATATTTCCCAGGTAAAATCACTATGAGTTGGTCAAATATGTATATAATAAGTGAGATAAATAGAAGAATAAAAGACAATACTAGGGTTTCAACTTTGGAAAATATGTGAATACTGACAGCATTGGCTGAAAAAAAATTAGGAGTAATTTAACATAAACTTAATTGGTCAATTTTGTGGGAAAATGATTTGGTATTGTAACATTATCTTTGTAGATATATACTATAGCCAGATGGAAATATGTTTGGATATAGAGATTCAGGACTTACTGTCATAAAGGAGATAGTTGAAATTACTAAAATGAATGAGTTTGCCAAGGTGTTGAAAAAAAATATAGAAACAGAAGAGTGAAAAAATAAAAAGTGATTTTGAAAGTCAGGAAAAAGACAGAGATAGCCACGAAAACACTGAAGAATGACTTGGAAAAATGGAAAAAGTTTCTAAGTTAATGGAGAAGAGAGTATACAGAAGAAAAGGATGCTCAACAGTATTAAATGCTACTTTGAGAGCAGTGAGGATTAGAACTATGGAAAAACCAATGGATCTCGAGTAGGACAACATTGGCAATATTTAAGAGACCATGAACAAAGCAGCAAATATAGTAATGTGATTATAAAGAAGTGAAGGAAAAATAGTTGATGTTGAAGTTACAACAGGAAGATTACATTTTCCACAAATTTTATTTACAATTAGCAACTAGTTTCGGGGTAAAAGTGGGAAAAGAATATTTTTTTTTATGTTTTGGATTGGAGAGTCCTAATTATGTTTGTTTGTAGGCAAGTAAGAAAGGGAAAGTGAAAAAGAGATTAAATGATCTGATTACAACAAGATCTTCATGCATGACAATCTAGGCAAATATTTTTAAGTATAATTTTGCTGCAGTTAATGAACATTTACTTGTCTACCGTGTACCAGATGCTGTACTGAGCATTGCAGATAGAAAAAAAAATGCCAAATACAATTTCTTTCATCAGGCAGGTTATATTTTAATGGGAAAAAGAATATGCAAATTAACATTTAGAAATCCAGCTGTATACAGGACATATAGGAAATTATTAATATAGAGATGGCCCTCGAATTAAGAAGAGTTATGAAAAGTTGTGATTTTCTTTGAAATTTAAATGAAGTTAGGAAGATCAATAGTCAGAGCCCAGGAGTTAGAGCATCCCAGACATAGGAGACAGATAGAAAAAATACTTGGAGCCAAGAGATAAAGTATCTTGTTTATGAAAGAACCAAGAGGCCAGCATCATTGAAAAAAAAAAATAGTACATGCTAAAGTGGAACATTTCAGAAGACTGGAAAGGAAGAAAGGGGTTAAGTTATGAAGGGCTAATGGGATGGATTTATCTCTTATTTCCTTACTGTGACAAAGGCTGAACATAACCCTGCATGTCTGTTGTGTAAAGCCTCTCTTGCCAACTCAAAAATGATCTGGAGTGAATTTTAAACAGTTACCTAAAAATTTGTGGAGAAAACATGTAAGAAAAAAATATCAGATAGAACACAGCACAGCTAAAACTCAAAGGTAAACTTGATATTTAGGTTCAACACCAATTAACACTGGAAAGTATAAAATTATTTTCTTGGAAATTTTATTTTTTAGCAGAAAACTCAGTCCTCAAAATAACAATATTTTATTGTGTTTTGTATTTTGAAGATTAAAGGTGAGCAATATATTTTATGATGACTTTATAATACATTGTTTTAAAAGTTAGTCATTGCAAATGGAAATAGCTATTTAAAAGTTTGCTAATTGTTATACTATCAATCATCATTATTGTTATGTAGTTAAACAATATCTGTCTCCTATCCTCAGAAATGTTCTATTTGTTCAGAGACTTACATTATGAATTAACAATATGCTGAAAATCTGTACTGTATCTATAAACATGGAACTAAAGTATAATCTTAAGCACAGAATTGAAGAAGTTTAACTTGAAGTAGAGCTTGATTTTTATCTATATTAAATAATGAAATCTTTAATGTCATATATGTAATTTGCACAGAATGCTTATAAAATATAATTTTTTCTTTCTACATGTCTTTCAGATAACTAAGGATGTAAGTTTAGTAAGCAGAGTTCATTATCTTTTTCCTCTAAACACCCCGCTCTTCTTCTGATTCCTCAGTCTTGCAAACCCCTTTCTAATCTTTGCCAAAGCTTGTTTTTCTTCATATATAACAATTTCTAGTTCTTTTTCACCACAAAGTTGCTTAAACATCTTAGAATATATAGATTCTTTTCTTTTTTCCCTAATTATATTTGTGAAGAGAACGTAGTGGTTCTGTTGGTCAAAGGGCATAGGTAGTTTAATAATTCATTGAGCATAATTCATGATTGCTCTCCAAAATCAGTCTATAACTCTACCAACAATGAATTAGTGTTCCAATTTTTCCATATTCTCTCCAGCATTTATCACTTTCCCCTTCTATCATGTTAGCCAATGTTGTGGGTGTAAAATGACATCCCAAGGCCATTTTAATTTTCATTTTTCTAATCAGTAATAATTTAGAGCATTTTTACATATAGTATAAATTGTTTCCTATGAGAAAGTTCAATTTTTTTTACATTTTCTCAGGTTTTGTTTTTGTTTTTGCTTTTTATTGTTTTTTGATGTCTCATGCAGTCATTAGCTTCCATTTGTTCAACAGGTTTTAAGGACTTCTTTTTTTCAGTGAGGTTTTAAAACTGCTTTTTTTTTTCTTTTTTTTTCCATTTTCTGATTTTTTTTGAGGTTTTATGATCTTCAGTATATTTTTGTGCTGCTTTTTCCAAATTATTGTTTCTCTTTTGAGAATTTTTTTTTTGCATTCCTTTTTTCCCCATTTTTTTCCTTTACTGCAATTACTTTATTTTCATGTTTCCTTTTAAAAACTCTTTCTTTAGGTTTTCTGGGAATTCTTCTTGAGCTCTTTCCAACCTACATTTTTTGAGACTTTGATTAATAAATGAGTTTGTTTCTTGTAGTTCCCTGTCATCATAGTAATTTGCTCATTTTTCCAAACTATTTCTTGACTTGAGATTTTATATTGAGAGTTGAATTCTGCTAACAACAGAATCCCCTGCTAAGGACAGGGAATGACTGTCCTTTACTTCAGTCTTTTAAATTCTCCTGCTGCTTTCAAAGCTATGTCTGGAAACCTGTGGTTTCCACATTTTTGGTGGTTCCAAATTGGTATCATCTGGGGAATGGTTAAGTTGCTATTCTACTGGTCTGTACTCTAGTCCTTATTCAATTAGGGCCTGTGCTCTCTGTAATTGTAATCATTTCTTCACCTTGAAACTATGATCCCATCCTGGGTAATAGCCAAAGGAGCTGTTGGATATTACTCAGTCCTGTACCAGAGCTAGCACATGGTCCCTCTGGAATCTCTTTCTAACCATTTATTCAGTAGTCTCATGATCGCTAAGCTTTAGGCTGTCCCCATTCCTGTCATGGACACTGCTGCTATTGAAGCTCCTGTGCTGTCTCTGCTAATGCTGCCACTGGTGCCTCAAAGGATAACATTCATAGCCACTTCCCCAGGGCCAAGCTTTTGGTCAGCCCCCATGCCAGTGTCCCACAGATGTCTCTTAATGTCCTTCTAAGTTAACTTGGGCTGAAAAAAAAAATTACTCACTGTGACATTTTGTTAGGCAGCACACTTAGAATTTGGTACAATGTTCTTTTTAAATTATATTTGATATCTAAAGTGGGAAAACTTGGCAAAACATGCACTTCAATCCACCATTTTAGCTCCACACCTTTTCCTCCCTTCTTTATTTTTTTCAGAATGCAAAATGACTGATGATTAAGAAGGTTTTATTTTATATTGTTACTTTATCCATATAATCAAATTTCTACACTAAAAGAGGGAGGATATGTGACACTAATGGGTCAGCACTCCCATATTGTATATTTACTTTCTGAAATTTTCATTGAAGTTATAAATATTTAATTGAAGAGACAATTACTTTGATTATATATATATATTATATATATATCAAAAAATACATATTTTATGTTTAACTCATGTGTATATTTTGTTCTAGGGAAAAAACATACAAAACAAACATTTCCACCTTGACAATTCATAAGACATTTGTAAGGATGACTGTTCATGTTGTCATAAAATGGCTTCCTTCTTCTTTTAATCTCAATGTGAGAAATACAACTGGAAATAGTGCAGGAAATGTCTCAAATACTATTCATATTATTAAAAAAAACCCATGGGGTAATATTTTGTGTAAAAGAATTTGTTGAACTAAAAAAAAGGAGAAATCAGATGCTAAGAAAGAATAATATTAGATGTTTAATGTAGAAATCACTAACTTAAATATAGTTTAAGATTGAGCTTTTCTTGTTCTCCTGACCCATCATGTCTGGTACCAATAAAATAAAATAAAATAAAAGTATTAGAAACAAACCACAAAAAAAAAAAAAAATGATTTAGAATTACATAAAGCCCTTTAAGGTACAGCATTCTGTTGCCTTCTTTCTGTCTTTTTGTCTTTTTTTTCATTTCCGTCCTTCCCTATCCCCCACTTCTCTGATCATAGCAAAATAGATCAATAATTGCATAAGATATTATGGAATGTTCTATTTGCTTACAAAATAGTATAAAATATCTTTCTTATTTATTGACAATTAAAACAAGGAATGAGAAATTTGAAACTGAAAAGACCTGAAAAATCAACTAATTCAACTTCCTGATTTTAATGGAGTTGTTTTTCAAAGGCACATCATTTTGCCAAGAAATAAGTATCTTAAAAAACAAAAAACAAACAAACAACAACAACAACAAAAAAAAAAACTATCACCTGCTTCATTATGCAGCATAAAGAGAAAAGATATGAAAGTGAACACCCATACTCCTTTATTATAGATGATATGCACTTTTAGTTATACTATGTTTTTCACCATAAAGATTGATTGCTACTTTTAAAATCCATTTGTCAGTCAATAATCATTTAGCACTTACTATATTCCAGACACTTTACTGGGATCCAACAAGAAAAATGAAATTGCCATTGTTCTCAAGGGATGGGTGAGGTAGCATATATACATATCAGCATATCTATCTATCATCTAATATTTATCTATGTGTATGCACCTATGTAAATACACATTGCATTTATACATACATACATAAAAAATATGTACATTCAAGATACTCATGGGACCAATATTAGAGATGCTTGAAATAAATTAGATACAAAGAATGACACAGAATCTTAAAAATAACATCCTGAAAATTATGCTGAAATGAACATTATAAGTGTGCATGTAAATTTTTTAAATTGTAATCATAAACTAATAGGGACTAAATATGTATATGAATGTATGCCACTTGAAAAAAATATAGATTTAAATTATAAAAAGGATCAAATCTATGGAAGTATGATGTTCAGAGGAGCATATAAACTAGGTAAAAGAGGAGAAAACATTTCTGTCACTAATGTGTCTTTTTCTTAATGTTAGTTCAACTTAAGCATTGATGAATGAAATGAAATATAGATATACTATTTCACCTACCAAAACTCAAATTTATTTGTCAGGACTTTTTATAAGAATATCCTACATTAAAATAAATATATTTCACAACAATTAGCACTGCCTTTGATAGCACTGTTTCCTTGTTTCAGAGTAGCTGATTTCATATGAATTTCCACATTAATAGCCCAGATGTTCTGTGGTTTCTTCGTCACACTGAAGAAATACGTAGAGTTATTTATTCTGTCTAGCTGTTCAGACATTTATAATCATTTCAATAATTTTTAAAAAGGTCATATGGGAACTTTTATTATTTGCAAAGCTAAAAATGATGGGACCTTGGCAATATTAAAATGCTGTCGACTACATATTAGCAGAATGCCCAGAAGGGCAACCTTGTTATTTAAATAGCCTTGAAAGGATGGAACATAATCTAATTAAAATGTTTATGATGAAGATGTTGCATACATTGGTATTCTGTCAATTAGATGTCACCCATCAAAAGAATTATTAATGAGAATTCCTGAAGGTCAATGCTAAACAACAAAATGTTTGTGAAATATACTTTTTCCTTGTAGAATGGGTTCCTGAAGACATGCCTTACATTTCTTTTAGTTTTTAGTCTCTGAAAACGTTTTTTCAGTCCTTAAATCAAAAATCAATGCTTTATCTAATCTACTCTTAAAATAATTTATTAAACTCCTACTATGTGGAAGAGATTGTATTCAAATATGAGGCCCCAAGACTATATGAAAAGCAAGAATAACTATAACAAATTTCATCACAAATATAGGCCCTTAGTATGCAGAGACTGAAATCAGCCATGATTTTAATTTAGTCTTTTAGTATTTATTATTCAACCTCTGAATACTAAGGACATATAGCATTGTCTCAATAAAATAATCAATAAATATTTATTTAATGCTTCCCATGTTTAATGCACTATGCTAAGATCTGGAGATACAACAAGATGTAAAAGATAGTCTCTTTCCTCAAAGAACTTACAATCTACTGATCTCTGTTTTGTAACACTTTTTACTAGAAAATACACCATCTCCCATAATATTATTTAAGTTACTTACAAGTTTTCATGAAAACAATTAGTAATAATAATTGGGTTATATCTGTATTAGTATGTTTAAAGTTAATAAGATAATATTATATTAATCTAAAGGGTTTCAAGATCAGTTTCTTTAAATTTTATTTTTCATTTATATTAATTGCCATATATTTGAATAAGCTATTTTCTTTCCAAAATTATGTTAAATTCATTGATTTTCCAACATCACAAATACTGAATTATATACATTTCCAAGGGCTTATAAATAGTTCAATATTTTGATGTTATAAAACCTACCAATTCAATATACTTATTTATTCTATTGAAGATTTAAAAAAAATTTAACTTGATGAAATTTTTAAAAAAGAAACAATACATGCATTGTAAAAATGCAGACAAATTGGAATGAAAGGAATATTCAAGTCAATACCAATATGAATCACTCAGGCTTACTTCCTTTCTACTCATTTGATTAATTTCTATTTTTTTTAATAATTCAAATAATTATCTTCAATTTGAAATAACCTTATTAGCAACTTCCAGAAGAGATCTACTAAGTTCAGAAAAACTGCTGTTTTCACTTCTTAATTACAACAAAAACTAGTATTATACATATTTTAGCATGTGTGATTCCTTTCCTTTTCTTCTTATTTTTATCTCAAGCAAAACATAACGGGTTCAGAAAACTCCTCTTCGTCTCATGTACCTCCTTCCTTATAAGGTCCTTTAAAGACTTTATAGAGCATGTTTGTTTTACCTCATACAGATTAGATTCTAGATCATTAACCTCTTCTACAACTATCATCTACATATTTATTTTAGCTTAGAGACACACAAGAACAATCATAAATTAAATCTCTCCATGAATCATAACCGTGTTGCTTCTAAGCATTTCAAATCTAAAATCAGGGTCCCTATCTTTCTCTCCATCTCTCATTATAACATTATCCTTCTGTCATTCCTTTTGCCTCACTCTTGTTAAATTACTTGGTTTCTGCTCCCTTTATTCTTTTAAAGTGTCCAGGTACATCACCTATTTGGGGGCCTTATTTTCCCCTTTCACAATAAGACAAATTTCATCTGTTTTATTCTGCACTGTCCATTACCCTTCAAATGAAGTTCCCATTTTCCTATTGTTTCTCATACTTGTCCATACATTCACCATCCACTTTAACTTGTTTGCTACCCATAAGAAGTTACATTCCAAGTGGGCTAAGTATGGTCCAACTGGTATTAAGTGATGTCTCCCACAGTGCCATTTTATCAGCACTCTCTAGTATTGCTTTAAAAAAAAAAAAAAAGGAACAGGGTGGAGGTAGGGGCTAGGGGAAAGGGGGTGGGAAAAGGCTGTGAAAACCAAATAGTGTATATACATGGCATGTGTAAGTAGAAGAGAGAATGCCCATGTTACTAAGTACACACATACACACACACACATTCCATTAAGCTACCATACTATCGGCCTTTCTACCTAGGAGTTTACTCTCAAGAGTTAAGACAGTAAAAAAAAAAATAGTGTGTTAAAATGTTTAATAAGATCTCTATAACCTGATTTAAGTTGCAATGGAAAAGATATGAGTCTTTGAAGAGAATAGCAAAAGATAGGGAGGGAAAAAATGAAGACCTAGAGATAATGATCTCTAAAGACACAATGCTATTTCAGTTTCTAACAGAATATAATAAAGCAACAAGGAGCCAAAGAGATAACTCAGGAATGTCTCAGAAAAGAAATATTAATATAGTGAAAGTTCCTGAAGGTGAACAGATAGGAGAAAGAATCTTTATCTTTGGAGGGCACAGAAAAGGTGGTAAGGACAACGGGTTTTAATAAATTATGAAATACTGGTGGTGAATTAGCTTGACCTCCCTATCATCATACTGTAGACTCATACATACTAACTTAACCCAAAAAAAGACAGTCATGTTAACACTGAGCACATGTGCACCAAAATATTTTAGAATAAGAAAAATCTCATTTTCTTTTGTTTGTTTGTTTGGTTTTTTTTTTTTTTTTTGGTTTAATTTTAAACAATAGGAACTATGCTAGGAAACAAATCAATTTTCATAGCAGTAGAATTCACTTACAGAATCCAACTCCCATTCCTCTTCCTCACACTAAATTAATTACAGGATAAAGAACTTGAAACACGATCAGTTAAATATAAACAAAGATTTGCTGCCCACATATCATGTATTTAACACTATGTGTCTATGTAGTGAAAAGAAGTCTGGGAGTGGAGTGAGATAATTTTATAAAGCTACGTACAGAATAGGTTCAAATGCTACCTTTGACTCAATAATCAATACTAATAAGTCACATCTGCTCTGAACCTCAAATACTAGTACCAGCTTCAAGTTACTGGGGATCCAATGGCATAATGTATGCAAAATGTTTTGTAAAAAAATATCAATTAACCATTAAATCTATCTATCTATGTATCTATCTATAGGTATAGTTATCTATACCTATAGATACCTATAGATATACCTATAGATAGATAGATAGATAGATAGATATTTAAAACTCCACTATGTGCCTGCCTCTGCTTTTTGGTACTGGAGATACAAAGACAAAAATAAAACAGCCCCTCTCTTCAAGAAGCCTTTACTCTTATTTCCAATAAAGCATTATAAGCAGTGTTTGGTTTCATTATAACATTTGGTACTTGTGTAACCTTGGAAAAAACATTTTATTTCTTATTTCTGTGAAAACAGGATAACTTGGGGTTTTTGGGGAAAAGGAGTATTGTATCTTGATATATAATTATAACAGTTTTTAATACCCCAATGGATATGTACCCTGAACAGTATGAATATTCTTTGAACCTGTTGCATCTCTCTGACTTATATTCATATTCTTCCATAAGTTTACCATAAAATGAATTGAATGACCACAAAGTATGCTGAGGAGTCTCCCTCATGTTCCCTAAGCATCACATGAACACCATGTTCTATTTATTGTGTTAGTCTATTATGAGTGCTCCTTTGTTCTTTCTAAATTACAAGGCCACCATTTTGTTATTGTTTTTTTTCTAATTATATACTTCTAATGCAATTGTTGACAAATTTAGAATCAGACTCCATAGGACATTTACATTTTTAATAAGAATAATTTAACAAAAAGCACACAAGAAAGGTTTTGAAGACTGATATGATAAAAGGAGAAAATATTATTTTTGTTTCTTTTTTTTTCCAAACTAAAGCTCCCTGATAGTTCAAAGGACAGATACTTCTTAGACTTCAGGTTTTCTAAATTCTGTTACATACTAAGGAGTGATCTCCAAAAAGATAAAAATTTATCTTATTAGTTTGCTAAATTTAAGGAATAAAATTAAAGAAATATTTCCTTGTGAAGACCCACAAGTCAATTATTTCATTATTATAAATTAAATCATTGTTATCATAATATTAATAGAAAATTACTTGAATTAAGAAAATTATGACTACAGAGTATCTTAATGGTGATACCTGATACTTTTTGAAAGACATTTTTCAAATTATTATGAATATTTACTCAAAAATTGCTATAAGCAAGTGGTTTAAATGGAATATCATCTTAGTCTTCAAATCTTCTTAATGCTGAACATATACATCAATTTATCTATCAAAGGTCAGGAAAAACCAACTAGAGTTGGAAATAAAGGAAAAGAAGGTACTAATGGAACTTAATACATGCAGCTAACTAATGAGGAGACATAAGGATAGATTTACATATAAATGTTTGAAGTTTTTTTTTAAATATAAATTTCCACAGAATTAGAAATATTACATCACCTTAAACAGTCTAGGTACTCCCTAAATAAATATTAAATTTTGTAACTCAATGAAATAAATATAATTAATGATAGATGGAGTCTATATAAGTAGTGTATGATTCAGAGTTTTTCACTATAAAGTTATGAAATAGGTAATAAAGGCATTAGCTCCCATTTTATAAGTAAGTATAAGTTAAATTCTTCATGGAGGTACAAAATGGGAGGATAGAAGATTTGACCCCTGTTATATATGAAACATTAGGCTAAGGTCTTTGTAAATATTATCTCATTTTCCTTACAAATACCTTGAAAATAGAGACTGTTTTCCTATTTTACAGTTGAGGAAACTGAGACAAAGGTTAAGTCACTTGCCCATAGTCACATAAATAATTAGTGTCTGAAGTTAGTTTTGAAGTGAAGTTCACCTGACTCCAGGCCTAATGACCTAGCAGCTGTACCATCTAACCTCAGATTGAAATAAGCTTTTTCTTATTGAATCTATCTTTCTGAATTTTCATTTTTTTAGAATCCCTTCAGAATTACTTTTATCCTTTCAGTTCATACAAATATGTTTATTTGTCTTAATCATGATTAGATCACACCATATAAGCTAATATTACTCCATCAACTATATTCTAAACTTTCAACCAATACTCATGTCACCTCAAGCTGTTACAAAGTTACCAGCTGAGCTCAAGTTTTGGTGGGTCCTCTCAAACTAGAAAGCCATTGTAATCAGAGAAAGATAGCTCTTTTTTCCACAAATCAGCCAATTCATTGTGGAGACACATCTCATCATAAATAAAGAGAAGAGATATTCAGATGTTTAGATGATTATGACCAAAGAAATTGAAGAATGCAATTGTCCTCTAATTTGTTGTGCCTTCCTTCTAACTTTGGTGTTATTGTAGAAAAGTGGGGAAAAGAAGCAGGAGGGTAACATAATCATGCATCAGTGAAAATTAATTTATTGATTATTACTATTTTTATATATTAGTAGAATAAATTATATTCATGAATATCTGTTGGAATACACAGAAGAGCTGTTGGAATACATGGGAACCACCTGACAGTGGTGGCTAGAGATCCAACCCAGAATGGATCTTTTCTTGTGAGAGCATGATATAAGAAGACTGAGAGGCAGTTGCTGTTCTCTGACTTCTCTGACTGAGAGGCCCTTGCGTTGTCTGACCTCTCTCCTCTTCCCTCTACCTCCAATTTATCTCATTCCCAGTCCATAACATCTGTGTCAGCAAAGGCTGCCCTAAAACTCCTTCAGATCTTATGATCCACAGCTGTGGAGGGTCTCAGAGAATTGACTTGTCCTTTAACAAATATCCATTTACTTTCTTACAAATTGTTTGCTTCCCTGCTTTGCACCTTATTTACTTTATTCTGTTTCCCCTTTTCATAGCCACTCCTCCCTCAAGCAAATTACAGTTAAGCAAAGATATATTTATGTAATATATACATACATACACACACTCCCACACACACATACACACAGATATCCCATATAGACAGACATGTCTTTCCTATCCCTGCTTACTTTTTAATTAAATTATGTTCCATAACTTACCTTGCTATAACTTAAACTCCCTCCATCCATGGATTTTTACTATTTTTGACATTCTTATCAGAATGTGTGGAATTCTAATAAGTTTATAAATTTCTTGGAGAAAAATGACATACTAAATGCTGCTAGTTGCTCTAAATTCTGAGAAAATAATTTCTGGCCTCAAAATTTTTACATTCTAATAATAATAGGGTTGTGCATAATGGATAATTTCTTTAAGAAAAAAGGAATATATTGGGTGAGTCAAATGATAATTCATTAAAATAAATTTAAATTAGGCATATTAAAAATGGGGAATGGATGGTTTACATTTATATTCTGATCTTTGATGCCAAAAAAAGTGTGTTTACAGTGGGATATTATTGGAACATACATAATCTTAAGAAACTCTATGTGACCTTGGGACATCAGTGTAGAAGGAAGATTAATAGGTAACAATTTGAAGGACTAATTGGAGAAAATAGAAATGAGTCTGGAAAAATGTAATTATTTTTCCTGTTACCAAAATATTTTGGTAATATTTTACCAAATGTTTGGTAATAGTTACCCAGGCACTTGTAACAAACACATCTTCTGGATGTGATTAGAATTAATAGTTTTAGAATTAATAGAATTAGGAGTGGAATTAATATAATGTAACAATTTATTAGAAGTAGGAAGTAAGGAAGAAGAAAGGTCAGAAATTAACCTCAAGTTGAAGTTGATTGGAATATTGGAAGTTGAAATGTTTATAGTACTAGAAAAAATAAGCTTTGGGAAGAGTGGTTCTTTTTTGGAGTAATTTTTTTCACTGCAGCTAGAGGTAAATGTGGTACAGAAAGACAAGCAGCAGGAGTATAGATAACAAACTTTTCACAGTATGCTTTTCAAGTGGACTCTTCTTTCTTTAATGCCCTTTTCATTTCTACCTGTTGAAATAATTTCTATTCTTTAAGATAGACATCAAGTGTGAAGTTTTCCCTGCTCTCTTCAATCAGTGAAATATTTGGGTAATGTGTCTCATTTGAAATTCTATTGTTCTTGTAATGCTCTTAGGACATTTATTACACGTTGCCTTGTTTGTAGCATTTGTATATATGTTGTCTCACATTAAGAATATGCTTAATAAATATTTGTTGGAAGAATGAATGAATATAATCAATATTTTTTTCTCTTAGTCCCGAATAAATCATCATTTTCCTTGACTGAGCAAGCAGCTTAGCAACACTCAAGAAAATAGCACATTCAAACTGTATTCTGATAAAATGAATTGAATGGTATGATAGCATTGGGCATTCATTTAAAAATAGCACATATGGTAATTACTTTTTTATAGTTATGGCAATAATTTCAGAACTTGAAAGAATGGTACTTTCAAGCAGATTTACTGAATTTTTTTTTAAGATCTTCATCAAATTACTATTTCACAGTACATCTAATTTCTCTGTAGTATAGCACATTTTAGTAATGTTGGGGAATATATGGAAAGATATATTTTAAAATACAATATTAAGGAAAACGGCCTCAATAATATTTTTTTACAAATTTGGTTTTATTATATATATATATATATATATATATATATATATATATATATATATATTACTGAGAGACTGAATTATGCTATGGTAGGATTAAGATTTTTTCTGAGAGGGACTGTGTTTAGTGTATTTAGAGGCTCAAAAACATTAAGACTATTTCTGATGCCATAGACATGATAAAGATCATAGCCAATAGGCAGCATGAACAATTTATATTATATGAATTTGAAAATATAAATAGAAGAGGATTCTGGGAAGATGGCAGAATAGGCCAGAAAATTCTAAGCTCTCCAGAGGTCCTCCATAAACCAGACAAAAATAGTACTTCCAGGTGAATGTAGAGTGACAAAAATAAACAAGAATTGGGACAAAATAGTTGTCCTCTTGGGACAATTGGAGATCTGAAGAAAGATCCAAGGTTGGAAGTTTGACTTGAGTGAAGTGTAAACACTTCCAGGCTACCTGCCCTGACAGTGGAAACAATAAGCCCCAGGACTAGCTGGTTTGGGAGATATCCTCAGCTTGAGCCACAGGAATTTTCACTTTCTGGACAGGATGAAGAGTTGGGCATTTGAACAGAGGGAGATTGAGGAAACCTCTGTTGGAAAGAGATGTGAGGACTAGTTGTTCCCCTGAGCAAGAAGGAACCAGCACAGGCTCACTGAGTGCGGAATAGAGGGGCAGGAACTCTGCTGACTGTGAATACCTGCAAAAGAAGGTGAGTAATAACTCAAGTTTTGGCTCCAATCCAGATGGGAGAACTGAAGGTTATAGACACTGCAGGATTCTTAAGAAGCAAGAGCATCTTCAGCAGAGTGTTCTTTAGGGTACAAGGGTAGATTTTAGAATGCCCCAGATATAACTTAGAGGAGGAAAGAAGCTTTAAAGAAAGCAATAAAAAGGAACTAAGGTTAGAGGCACCATTCATCCCATATAGACCAGACATAGAGATTATTATAATAAGCAGCTGCTGTAATTTTTTTAAAAAGCTGTCAAAGGAAAAATAATCCCACTATAGAAAATTAATATGGGAATAGATCAGGACAGAGGGTCTTCAGAGGAGGAAAAAGGTTTCTGCAATCCCAAAAAGCAAAGCAAACTGTTATTTGCCCGAAAAGAATACCTAGAACAACTCAAAAATACTTTAAAAATCAAAAAAAGAGAGATTGATGAAATTTTTATTAATATGAACAATCTAAGAAAAACAAGAATTTTATGAAAAGAAAATCAACTGAAAAAGGATATTCAGAATCTTAAGGAAGAAAATGATTAAAAAAATATTTTTATTGTATAATTATCTGAAAAAATGCACTTACTAGTTTTGCCTTTATTGATTTGATTTTGAGGTTTTTGTGCCTTAATACATGGTCAGTTTTTGTATAGGCTCCATATATAGACGAGAAAAAAAGTATATTCTTTTCTGTCTCCATTCAATTTTCTCCAAAGGTTTTCATACTTAACTATTTTGGAATTCTACTAGCCTCCTTAATTTCTTTCTTATTTATTTTGTGGGCCATTTATCTAGTTCTGTGAGAGTAAGGTTGAGATTCTCAACTAGTATAATTTTGCTGTCTAATTCTTCTTGTGGTTCTGAATTTCTTCTCTAGGAATTTGGATGCTATTCCACTTGGTGCACATGTTTAATATTGATATTATTTCATTATCTATGGTACCTTTTAGTAGGATATAGTTTCCTTCTTATCTCTTTTAATTAGATCAGTTTCTTTCTTTCTTTTTCTTTTTATCTGAGATCAGGATTGCTAACCCTGCTTTTTTTTTTTTTTCTTCAGCTAAAGCATAATAGATTCTACTCCAGCCTTTTACATTTACTCTGAATGTATCAGTCTGCTTTAAATATGTTTCTTGTAAACAAGAAATTGTAGAATTCTGGCTTTTAATCAAATCTGTTATCTTCCATTTTAGGGAAAGTTTATCCCATTCTAACGTTTTATTTCCTGGCATGCTGTTTGCCCCAGTTATAATTTTCTCTTTCCTTTCCCACTTTCCTTCCTCCCAAGTATTTTGATTCTGACCACCCCTTTCCTCAAACAGCCATCCTTTTTTACAGTTCCTCCCCCTTTTTATCTATTTCCCTATCTATTTCTGTTCTTCCCTCTATTAACCTTATCCTTTCCTTTCCTCTCTCCATTCCTATTTCCCCTATAGGGTAAGACAAGCTTTTCTATTAAGCTAAATGCGTTTGATACTTTCTCTTTAAGTCAAATAGGAAGAGAATAATATTCACAAAATGCTCACTCCCATCTCTTCTTTCCCTCAATTGTAGGAGGTCATTTTTCCCTTTTCATAAAATGTAAATTACCCCATTTTAAGTCCATATTCCTCTTCTTCCAGTAGATTCACTTTTCCTCCTCTAGTTTCTTTTTGATATCATCAAAATAAAATCAAATTATACCTGTATGCTCTAAGTATACCCATAAAAGAAATACAGATTTCAAGAATAAAACATATCATCTTCCCATAAAGGGATATAAGGTTTTTTTTTTAACTTTTAAAAGAAAGTATTATTTTTCCTTTTTAAATTTTTATGCTTCTCTTGAATTCTGTATTTGAAGATCATATGTTCTACTAAACTATGGTCTTTTCATCAGAAATAAATGAAATTTATGGGTTTCATTTAATACCCATTTTTTTCCATGAAAATAATGTACAATTTTGCTGGATAGTTGATTCTAGGTTGCAGTCCAAATTCCTTTGCCTTTTGAAATATCAGATTCCATGCATTTCAATCCTTTAAAGTATAAGTTGCTATTGTTATGTTGTGGGTAATCCTGATTGTGGCTCCTTGATATTTGAATTGTTTCCTTCTGACTTGTTGCAATATTTTCTCCTTGATTTGATAATTCTAAAATTTAGCTATGATGCTCCTTGGAGTTTTTATTTTGGGATCTGCTTCAGGAGGTATTTGTTGAATCATTTAAATGGTTGTTTTATCCTCTGGTTCTTGTATATCAAAGCAGGTTTTCTTGATTTCTTGAAAGATGTTGTCTAGGTTCTTTTTTCATCAAGGCTTTTAGGAAATCCAACAATTCTTAAATTGTCTTTCCTAGATCTATTTTTCGGATCAGTTGGTTTTCCAATGAGGTATTCACATTTTCTTCTATTTTTTCTTTTTTTTTTTTTAAATTTTGTTTGATTGATTCTTTCAGTCTCATTGAGTCATTTACTTTCATTTGTTCAATTCTAGTTTTAAGTGAATTATTTTCTTCAGTTAGCTTTTTTTTTAATCTCCTTTTGCCATTTGGTCAATTGAACTTTTAAACGAGGTATTTTGTTCATAGCATTTTTCCCATTTCACAGATTCTGATTTTCAGTGAATTGGTTTCTTTTTCATATCTATTTTGTAAGGAGTTATATGTTTTTTTTTCCATTTTATCATATCTATTTTTGGGGGGCTGAGGCAATTGGGGTTAAGTGACTTGCTCAGGGTCACATAGGTAGGAAGTGTTAAATGTCTGAGATCAGATTTGAACTCAGGTCCTCCTGACTTCAGGGCTGGTCCTCTATCCACTGCAACACCTAGAAGCCCCCATCATATCTATTTTTAAGGAGATTTCTTCAGATAATTTCTTTTTTTCCTTTTTCAAACTTTCTTGTCAAGTTCTCATTTCCTTTGGTCATTTTTCTTTTCTCTTTCTAAGATCCTTTTTGAGTTCTTCCAAGAAAGCCTTGTGATATGAGGACCAACTCATATCACCTTCTGAGGCTTCATCTGGAGATGATTTGCTGTTAGGGTCCCCAGGTTTGAGATCTGTTCTTATCTTTCTCCATAAAAGCTATTGATGGCCACAGTTCTTTTTGATTTTTGCTCATTTTTTTAAAAGGTTAAGGTCCACTCTTAGATTAAAAGGAGATTACTCCAAGCTTTCTCTCCAAGAGACAGGCACTTTAGTTTGCTGTGGGGTTGATGCTGCTGACTGACTTCTGGTGCTATAATGTGTCTAGGTCCTGTGTTTTTCTGGGGCTCAAAGGTTCACTATTTGCCTTTTGTAATTATCTTGGATGTTTCACAACTAAGGTTTTGATCCACTGACTTGTAACCAGGACAGATTTTGTACAAAAGCCTCCCAGTAGATTTCCTGCCTTGCCATCCCTGCAATACCCTGGCTCCCTGCATTACATCTGCACTCAACCTCCTCCCCCCTGCCTGATTGAAACAGATCTTTCCTAAAGTTCCTCCAAAGTATCTCCTGCTGGGAATTTGCTATACTCCAAATATAAGTAGATTCTGTCACTCCAAAATGAGTTCAGAGGCTTGATCTGGTGTTGATCTGAGGACTCTTGGAGGAGTTCAAATAAAGACATGTCTACTCCCTATCATCTTGGCAGAACAGGAGTTCTCCTGATACAATCAAGAACATCTGAAGAAAGACTCCAAGCTGGGATTAATCTGAGTGAAGTGCAAACACCTCTAGGCTGTTTCCCCAGAACATCAAATGGGGATCCTTCAGGCTATCTGGGTGTGGCTGGAACCTCAAGGGCAGCCACAGAGACTCTTACCTCCCAGACAATTTGTGGAGTGGAGGATTGAGTTTCAGATGACTGAATTAATTCCATTGATTGGGAAAGCCAGGTCCAGCTGTGATGCTGAGACATAACCTTGGGCAAAAAGGAACCAGCACTCTGTGAGTGCAGAAACAGTGGAACAGGCATGCTGCTGACTGTGGGTCCTTGAGGGGGGGGGGGGGGGGGAAGGGGAACAATTGGTTTGGAATTACCGGTTGGAGTGGAGAACTGAAGGGAAGGTTGAATTGCCCATCCCCCCAATCCATGATTAAAAGTGCTTACATTAATACTTCTCATTAAAACAAAAAAACAAGCAAACAAAATGAACCAGCAAAGAAGAACCCTACCACTGAAACATATTATGGGAACATGGAAGATAGGGGTTGATCTTCAGAGGATGAGACAAGTAAAAAAGGTTCTATCCCAAAAAGTAATGTAAAATAGTTCCTTGTCCAGAGATAATTTATAGAACTCAAAAAAAAAAAAAAAAAAAAAAAAAAAAAAAGGAATTTAAAAATCAAATTTGAGACATTGAGGAAAAATTTAAAAGAAAAATAAATATGAATAGATTGTAAAGAATGATAAAGCCATATCTTATTAAAAAATGACAGATCTGGAGATCAGATCAAGATGAGAAAATATAAGAATAGAGTTCTCAGACTTGGTAGAGGGTGGAGCCAAAATGGCAGAGTAAAGTCAGAAAGCTGTTTGTGATCTCCCAGTTTCCCTCAAAAACCACATGAAACCAAGCCTCTGAACAGAGTCTGATGGAATGAAACCACTCTCTAGCTCAAGATAGACTGAAAAAACTTCATGAAAGGTCAGTCTCACTGAGGTGAAAAGGGTCTTCAGTCCATCTCAGATAGATTGTAGGAAAACTGATGCAAATCTGCAACCAAGACTCTCACTCCTATCTCAGTAAAGGAGCAAATCAGTGAGGCAGCTTCCAGTACCAGTTCAGAAAGGAAACTATGGGAAATGTTTACTGAATAGAGCCTGCAAAACTATCCCCTGAAAATACAAGGGTCTCAAAGTCAAGGTTAAGAGCAGCACAGGAAGCAGAACTGGACCTTAAAAGTTAAAAAAAAAAAAAAAAGGAAAGATCAAAAGGAAAGAAAATGAGCAAGAAACAGAAAAGAACTCTGTCCATAGAAAGCCACTATTGGTAACAAGGCAGACCAAAATACAAATTCACACAAGGACAGAATGTACACAGAGAAAATCTCAAAGAGTTATATGAATTGGGCTCAAGCCCAAAGAGGCTTTTTGGAAGTGTCCATAAAAGACTTTAAAAGGCAAATAAGAAATGTAGAAAAAAAATTACAAAAGAAATGAAAGGTATGCACCAACAGCTTGGAAAAGGAAAGAAAAAAAAATTGTCTGAAGAAAACAATTCCTTAAAAAAAATTAACCAAATAGAAAAAGCAATGCAAAAGGTAACTGAAAAAAATCACACAATAAAAACTAGAACCAGACAAATGGAAGATAATGACTTTATGAGATAGCAAGAATCAATCAAACTAAAAAAAAATGAAAAAAAGGAAGAAAATGGGAAATACCTTTTTGAAAATACTGGAAAAAAATCTGGAAAATAGACCCAGAAGAAACAATTTCAAGTTACTGGCCTACTTGAGAACCATGACCAAAAAAAGAGCGTGGATAACATTGCATAAGAGGTCATTAAGGAAAATTGCCCTGATATCCTAGAAACAGATGTGAAAATACTGATTTAAAGAATCCATCAATCACTTTTGGAAAGAAATCCCACAAAGAAAACCGCAAAGGACATTACTTTGAAATTATAAAACCATAATCTCAGGAATATATTTTACAAGTTGCCAGACCAAAAAAAAAATTAAAAATCAAGGCGCAACAGTAAGAATTACCCAGTATCTGGCAGCATCTTGGAGGGCAAAGAGCTGGGGTTACAGTGAAGAATTAACTGACCAGTGAGATTCAGCTTCATCTTTCAGGGGAGGAAATGGAATTTTAATGAAGTAAGAGACTTTCATTTCTATTGGAAAAAAAAAGAAATAAACAGAAAATTTAATCTATAGTCTCAGACTCAAGAGAAACATGGAAAGCTAAACAAGGAAAAAAAAATATACATTATTTAAAGGTTAAACTATTTAAATCCCAAATGGGAAAACAATATCTGTTATTTCTAAGAACTGTAACTTCACTGAAGCAGATAGAGGAGGATATTATATGGACTGAGAGAGTGGTTGTGAATGGATGTGGTTGTGAATGAACTCTGATGTTATGATATCAAGGAAAAAGACATTAAGGTTGGGAAAAGTTCTGTATTAGAAAAAGAGGAAAGGGAAGGCACAATGTGAAAATTAGTTCACATGAAGAAGTGCAAAAGATCTATTACAATTTATGGAAAGTAGGGAGGGAGGTGAGCTTTATCTGAAGCTTGATCTCATCAGTTTTGACTCTAAGAGGGAGTAATTTAATCCTTAATTTGGGTATAGAAATTTATCTAAACCTATAAAGAAATGGAAGGAGAAAAAGGAAAAGAAGAGGAAAGAACAGGATAGAAGGAAGAGCAGAAGTACTAGGAAGAAAAAGTTAAGACAAAGGGGGAATTTTTGATAGAAGAAAAGGTAGTAGCTGGAGTGGATTTTTAAAAATTACTAAGAGAAGGGGGGAGATAGGAGATAATGTAGTGAGTGAGGTGGGTAAAAAAATTATTAAGAGGAGAAGAGGTGATAGAAGATAAGGTAATGGGTAGAGTGGGTTAAAAATACATCTGAAGATAGGGTAGAAAGAGGGAACAAAAGTATATACAATGGAAAATATAGGATGGAGCAAAATACAGAGTAGTAATAACTGTGAATATGAATGAGAAGAACTCTCCCATAAAACAAAAGCGAATAGCAGAATGGATTAAAAAAACAGAACCCTGTGTTGTTTACAAGAAACACATTTGACACAGAGAAACAAATAAAACTAAAATGCTGGAACAAAATCTATTATGCTTCAAAGTGAAATAAAATAAAATCTGGGATAGCAATTTTGATCTTAGAAAAAGTAAAAGTAAAAATAGATCTTATTAAAAGAGATGAGGAAGGAAAGTACATCTTGAAAAAGGGTACTATAAATAATGATACCAAATACGTATGCACTAAGTAGTAGAGCAGGCAAATTCTTAGAGAAGATTTTAAGCCAGCTACAGGAAGAAATAGCAAAACTATTCTAGTGGGGGATCTCAACCTTTCTCTCAGAAACAGAAAAATCTAACCACAAAATAAATAAGAAACTTGGGAGCTAAATTAAATTCTAGAAAAACTAGATAGATAGACCTCTGGAGAAAATTGAATAGGGACAGAGAGGAATATACCTTTTTCTTGGTAGTACATGGCATCTACACCAAAATTGACAATATATTGGAACAGGGGTCCTCAAACTACAGCCCATGGGCCAGATGTGGCCTGCTGAGGACATTTATGTGGCCCGTTCGTTGGATTATGCCAAAATCAGACCAGAAGTGTGCGTTAGCAATGCACATTTTCGGCACTGGGCTGAGGCAGCGGAGACAGAGTGTGAGGTGATATAGAGGTGAGGTGAGTTCCCAGGCCTGAGTGTGTGGTGGGAAGGGAGAGAGATGCAGAAGACAGAACTGACAGCCCATGCCCCTTTACAGTAATGGCAGCCATCACAATAGACGGGCACAGGGTATGTACAGTGCATGCTGTGCATGTCATGGCCGCTGCAGGAGGAATTCACTGCAGTAGTGAAGTTTGAAAGTGGGAGCACAAAGAGCAGGAGAGAGAGTGTGGGAAACGGAGCAGCACAGAGGCAGCTTGGAGGAAGTTGGACACTGCAGTCTGTATGTCTCTGTGTGGGCAAAGTTATTGCTGGTATATTGTTATTGTAGCAATATATACGTGTGTGTGTGTGCGTGTGTGTATGTGTGTGTGTGTGTGTGTGTGTGTATATATATATATATATATATATATATATATGTAAGTATTTTACTAATACCAATTTGGAATCCCTAGGAAATAATGATGTCAAGAAAAAGAAAAATTGACACAGAGTGTAGGATATTCAAAGAACAGTGGACTTATTACTTTTTCATGCAGTACAAGGAAAGAGCTGTATGCCTGATATGTCAGAATATAGTGTCTGTGTTCAAAGAATATAATTTGCATGGACACTATGAAACTCAACATAAAGATAAATATGATTGTTTGGTTGGAGAAGTGAGAAAAGATAAAATATTAAAACTGAAAAATACATTAGCAACTCAGAAAAATCCTTTTGTGAAGCAGAAGCAGCTAAATATTTCATCACTGCGAGCAAGTTTTCAAGTTGCCAAGCTAATAGCATGCACTGGCAGACCATTCATGGAAGGAGAATTTGTTAAAGAATGCCTTCTTTCTGTTGCCAAAGAGCTGTGTCCTGAGAAGGCCGATTTATTTAGTACAGTGAGTCTTTCAGGATCTACAATTACACGGAGGATTGAAGAAATGGGAGACAATCTGCATCAGCATTTGCAAAACTCCATAAAAAATTTTCCTATTTTTCTTTGGCACTCGACAAAAGCAATGATGTTTGTGATTCTGCACAACTTCAATTTTTATTTGTGGGACAAATGATTATTTTGAAGTCATAGAAGAGCTTGCTGCACTGCAAAGCATCAAAGGAACAATTACAGGAGAGGATATCTATGAAAAGGTTTGCCAAACTATGAATGGTTTGGAACTGGACTGGGCTAAACTAGCCAGCGTGACAACTGATGGTGCTCCTAGTATGGTGGGGTCTAAGAAAGGAGTAATTGCTCACATTAACCAAGAGATGGACAAACATAACCATTCTCATCCAATAGCCATACACTGCCTCATCCAACAACAAGCACTGTCTAGTAAATCACTGAAGTGGGACTCTGTTATGAAAATTGTGGTATCTTGTGTTAACTTCATTAGAGCTAATGCACTAAATCACAGACAATTTCAGGAATTTCTGTCTGAGCTAAAGGTTGAGTATGAAGACATTCTCTATCACACAGAAGTCCATTGGCTGAGTTGAGGGAGAGTTTTGAAATGTTTCTATGACTTACTTCACAGATTACAACTTTTTCTAGTTTCAAAAAACAAAGTATCAGAACTCAATGATGCAGAATGGAAATGGCACCTTGCCTTTCTGACAGATGTAACAGAGCTACACAACAATTTCAATATGCAACTTCAAGGAAAGGGGAAGTTCATCTGTGATATGCAATCACATGTCAAAGCATTTGAAGTAAAATTAGGCCTCTTCATCAGACAAGTGAAGGAGGAAAACTTCTGCCATCTCCCCACAACTCAAAATCTGTTAGTGGAAAAACCACTGATTGCCTTCCCAAACAAAACATGTGTGGATTCACTGGAAAAATTGCAAAAGGAGTTCCAATTTAGATTTAAAGAGTTTCATCTCCATGAACAGGGCATATAGTTTTTCCATAACCTATTTTCTCTTGACATTGAAAATGTGGATACAATTTACCAAATGGAACTGGTTGAACTATAGAATTGTGACTCTCTGAAAGATGCATTCAAGTCAAGCAGCCTTCATAATTTCTATGTATCTCTCCCCTCTGAAACATATCTTCATCTCAGGAACCATGCACTCAAAATGGCAACTATCTTTGGCAGCACTTAAGTCTGTGAACAGACTTTTTCTAGAATGAAACATTTGAAATCTCAAAACTAACGGATGCACACTTGCATCACTTGTTACGACTAGCAGTGACAAATATGGAACCAGACATTGACCATCTCATTAGCCAAAAGCAGGCCCATAGTTGCCGTTGAAATACTGGTAAGTTTGTTGATTTAACTTTACTTCATTTTAAATATTGTATTTGTTCCCGTTTTGTTTCCTCACTTCAAAATAAGATATATACAGCATGCATAGGAATTTGTTCATAGTTTTTGTTTTTACTGTAGTCCGGCCCTCCAACATTCTGAGGGACAGTGAACTGGCCCCCTATTTAAAAAGTTTGAGGACTCCTGTATTAGAACATAAAAACCTTCCAATCAAATGCAGAAAGGCAGAAATAGTAAATATTTTCTTTTCAGACCACAATAAAAATTATATTCAATAAAAGGTCAGGGAATTATAAGCTAAAAATCAATTGGAAATCAAATAATCTAATTCTAAAGAATGAGTGGGTCAAACAACAAATCACAAAAATAGTTCACAATTTCATTCAAGAGAATGACAATAATGAGACAACATATCAAAACCTAAGAGATACAGCCAAAGAAGTTTTTAAGAAAAATTTTATATCCCTAAATAGCTGCATGAATAAAGTAGAGAAAAGGAGATCAATGAATTAGGCATGCAACTAAAAAAGTTTAAAAAAGCAGATCAAATTAAAAATTCTCAATTAAATATCAAAATAGAAATTCTAAAATTCAAAGGGGAAGTTAATAGAATAGAAACTAAGAAAACTACTAACTAACTATTAATAAAATTAAGAGTTGGTTTTATGAAAAACCTAACAAAATAAATATACTTTTGGTTAATTTGGTCAGAAACAAGAAAGAAAAACATCAAAATACCAGCATCAAAAATTAAAAGGGCAAAATTATTACCACTGGAAAAGAAATCAAACCAATAATTAAGAGTATTTGGCATAACTATATGGCAGCAAGTCTCACAATCTAACTGAAATGGATGAATATTTACAAAAATAAAAATTGCCCATGTTAACAGAAGAGGAAATGCATTACTTAAAAAATCCCATTTTAGAAAAAGAAATTGAGCAAGTCATTAATGCATCCCCTAAGGAAAAAAAAAATCTTCAGGGCAGATAGATTCATAAGTGAATTCTATCAAACATTTAAAAAAAAATACAATACTAAATAAACTATTTGGAAAAAATAAAGAAAAAGTTCTGACAAATTTCATCTATGACACAAATATGGTACTGATATTTAAATCAAGAAAAGCCAAAAAAGAAAAAAAGAAATTACAGAACAATCTCCTTAATGAATATTGATGTGAAATTTTTAAATAAAATATTAGCAAAGAGATTACAGCAACTTATTAGCAGGATAATACCTTATGACCAAATGGGATTTATACCAGGTACATGATAATCTTCATAGAGTAAGAAAAAGCTTTTGACAAAATACAGCACCCATTCCTATTAAAAACAAAAAAACAAAAAAAACTAGAGAGCATAAGGCTTAAAGGAGCTTTCCTTAAAATAATAAAATAATAAGCAGTATCTATCTAAAACCTACAGCAAGCATTATTTGTAATGGAATTCCCAATAAGATCAGGAGTGAAAAACAAGAATGCCCATTATCACCACTATTATTCAACATTGTACTAGAAATGTTGACTTTAACAATTAGAAAAGAAAAAATAATAAACAAATTAGAATAGGCAATGAAGAATTAAAACTATTCCTTTTTGCAGATGATCTGATGATATACTTAGAGAATCCTAGAAAATCATTCAAAAACCTATTAGAAGCAATTCACAGGTTTAGCAAAGTTTCAGGATATAAAATAAACCCGCACAAACTATCAGCATTTCTTTATATTACTAAAAGAACATCAGCAAGAGACAAAAAAGAGAAATTCCTTTTAAAATTATTGTAAACAAAATAAATTACTTGGGGGTCTCCCTAACAAGACAAATCTAACAACTATAGGAACACAATTACAAAACACTTCTCACAAAGAAAGTCAGATCTTAATAATTGGAAAAATATCAATTTTTCATGGCTAGGCTGAGCTAATAGAAAAATGACAATTCTGCCTAAATTGCTCTACTTGTTCAATGTCATGTCAATCAAAATGACAAAACATAATTTTATAGAATTAGAAAAAAATAACAAAATTCATTTGGAAGAACAAAAGATCAAGGATTTAATGAAAAAGGAATACAAAGGATAGTTGCTTAGCAGTACCAAACCTAAAACTATATTATAAAGCAATATTCATCAAAACTATTTGCTACTGGCTAATAGAGTGGTGGATCAGTGGAATAGATTAAATACAAGACAATAGGCAAGGCCTATCTCTAGCATTTGGCAAACCTCCAAACTCTGGTTTTTAGAATGAGAATTCACTACTTGATAAAAATTGCCAGGAAAACTGGAAATTAATATATGAGACACTTGGTATGGACATACATCTCACACCCCATACCAAAATAAGGTCAAAATGGATACATTTGGGGGCATAAAGGATGATACCATAATTAATTAGAAGAATAAGGGATGATTTACCTATTAGATCTTTGGAGAAGAGAGGAATTTATGACCAAAGAAGAGCTAGAGAACATTATGAAAGGTTAAAATATACAACTTGGATTACATTAAACTAAAAAGTATTTTGCACAAATAAAACCAATAGAAACAAGATTAAACAGGAATTACAAAACTAGGAAAATAATCTTTACAGACAGTATTTCTGATAAAGGTCTCATTTCTAAAATATATAAAGAACTATGTCAGATTTATTAGAATATAGATCATTCTCCAATTGATAAATAATCAAAGACTATTAACAGACAATTTTCAGATGAAGTTAAAGCCATCTATAGTTATATGAAAAATGCTCTGAATCACTATTGATTAGAAAAATGCAAATTAAAACACTTCTGAGATACCACCTCACACCTCTCAGATTGGTCGACAGGAAAGAATAATGGTAAGTGTTGGAGGAAATGTGGGAAAATTGGGGCACTAATGCATTGTTGGAGTTGTGAATTGATCCAACTATTCTGGAGAGCAATCTGGAACTATGTCCAAAGAGCAATAAAACTGTGCATATCCTTTGATTGAGAAGTACTATTACTGGATTTATATCCTAAGGACATCATAAAAAAGGAGAAAGGGCCCACATGTGCAAAAATATTTGGAGCAATTCTTTTTTTGTGGTGGGAAAGAATTGGAAAAGAAGTAAATGCCCATTAGATAAAGAATGGTTTAACTAGGTATGGTATATGAAGGTAATGAAATATTATTGTGCTATACAAAATAATGAACAAGCTGATTTTAGAAAGGCCTAGAAAGATTTACAGGAATTGATGCTGAGTAAAAGAAGCAGAACCAGAAATACACTGTACATAATAACAGCAAGAATGTGCAATGATCAACTATGAAAGAGTTGGTTCTTAGTGGTTTAGTAATTCATAGCAATCTCAATAGACCTTGGACAGAAAATACCATCTCCTTCCAGAAAATGAAGTGAGATTGAATGTACATTAACACATGCTATGTTCACTTCTTTTTTTTCTGGGGTTTTTTTATCATTCCCATGATTTTTTCCTTTTGCCCTGACTTTTTTCTCCCATTCATAAAGCAATATGTGTTAAAATTATCATTTAATTTTTTAAAAGATAACTTAAGCATAATTGGACTTCCAGAAAGGTATGTCCAAAAAGAGTACTTTGACAAAATAATGTAGGAAATAATCCAAAAAAACTGTCTTAGAGTGACAGAACATGAGGAGAAAGTAGAAATAGAAAAACTTCACTGATCACCATCTCAAAGACATCCTTTCTAGAAAACACACAGAAATTTTATTGCCAAATTTCAAAACCTCCAGATCAAAGAGAAAATTTTACAACAAACTAAAAAGAAACAATTAAAATATGCTGCAGCTCTGGTTAGAATTGTAGAAGACTTATCAGCAGCTATAATAAAATTCTTTGGGTCCTGGAATCATATCTACTGACAATCAAAAAAACTAGACCTGCCACCAAAAAGATCATATCCAATAATTTTATTTTAACTTTGGAATGAGAAAAAAATGGCATTTCAAGAACTTTCAGACTATCAGAAATTTCTATCAAGCAAACCTGAACTTAACAGAAAATTAAATATATAAGAGCAAATATGAAAGATCAGTTTTAAGTAACTTAACATGGACAAGTTGTTTAAACATGGACAAATTATTTATGTTTTTAATATATGTATACATGGATACTATATATTTAAGATTCATATCAAAAATAAGATAGTTCAAAAGGTTAAAATAGTAATCATGTTATAAGTGCAGAGGAATAATAGACACAGAGGCAGTAGAGGGGGGAGGAAGGCTCATAGTTCTGAAAACCTACTCATATCAGAATTCGGTTCAATAAGCCATACTACATATATACCATGAAAGGTATAACACTCTCCAAAATCTATAAAGTAATAAGGGGTGGGCAGTTAAGTGGCACAATGGATAAAGCATGAGCCCTGAAGTTAGGAAGACCTGAGTTCAAATATGATCTTAAACACTTAACCCTTCCTAGGTGTGTGATCCTGGGAAAATCACTTAACCCTAATGGTCTCAGCAAAAAAGGAATAAATAAATAAATAGGGAGGGGAGGGGTAGGTGGGGAAACAAAAGATGGAGGAAAAAGACAAAGGAGATACCCTTGGGTGGGGGGAGTTTAAGTAACAGCAAGGCAAGTTATAAAGCTGAATTTAATTAAAGAGGAAATAGGGATAAGAAAAACTTGTGTGTATGTGGGGTGTGTGTGGCTGTGAGTGTGTATGTATGTATCAACAGATGTATATATGTATATGAGATATAGATATATACAGATAAATATATCTTTTCTTAACTGTAGCTTGTTTGGAGATGGTGAGGAGATAAAAGGGAGGAAAACAAACATGGGCTTTTCTTGACTATTATTTTATATAATTATAGCATAAATTCAACTTTACTGACAAAGGTTTTTCTACTTTTCTGTATTTCTTGATGGATTTCTTTTATTTATCTTCTGTGTATTAAAAGGATTCCGTTTCTTTTTCCTTCATCATTTCTTTCTTCCTTTCTTTCTATCTTTCTTACTCCTGTCTGTAAAGAAGTTGGGCTTTGGTCTTCCTATTTCATGTCACTCTTGGTCATATGTAGCAGCATACACAGTCGCCATAGGCCTCCTCATGACTCTTTAGGTTACTCTCATTTTTGAATATTCTTACATTATGGTAATCTATTATTCATAGTCATAAAGTACCATTGTGATATTGGGAAGTACATTGGAGTTGTTATGGGGTCATGCTATTTTAGTAATATAAACTAAGATCATATATGTGGAAGTAGTGCTTTGGGGACTCAAACCCAGATTCTTAGACTGCAAATATTGTTTAAGTCAGTAAAAAATTTTAAAGAATTTATTTGTTTTTGAAACTTAGCAAATCATAAGATGTTTTAAAATAGTGAAAAAATTAATTTCTAACAATAACAAAAATTTGAAATTTATTACATGAAATGATTAATTTTCTATGATAACTAATGTTCTACTCAGAGTAATTGTCTTAAATGTATTACATTCATTTTAACTCAATATCAGGTGCATTGTTGAATTATGGTGCCACATATTACAAAAATATTGGTGGTATTTATTTTTGTATGTATTACTTTAAGAAAAATAATATTACCAAACACATATCTTCCTGAAGTAAATAACAAAAACTTGAGGTGAATAAACTAACATGAAGATAAAGCTTTAGGTTTAAATATTAAAAACTTCACTTGAAATTCTTTGAATATTTTTAATATTTCAGAGGAGACTTATAGATTGGAACTCAAGTTTTTATAGAAGAGAATAGTTATTACTGACAGGCAATCTTCTAAAATTATTGATGACAGATACTCATAAATATTATATTTAAAAGTTTTCAGGAAAATATATTCTACAATTTCTTTTGATAACCTGTTTTCAGGCTTTTTGAATTGCACTGCAATCTTTAGTCCATCCCTCCCACTTTACTAGAAATAAACTTACAAAATTCATTTTCCAATCTAAAGTCTTTTCAAAGTCTTTTTCTTTTAGTTTAATCTACTGCTTTCTACTATGTTGACCACTTTATCTTTCTTAGAGCTCTCTTCTCCATTACCTTTAATGATAGCATAGTGTCCTATTTCTTTATTTTACAGAAAGTCCTTTCTCTGTTTTTTTCAAAGTTGCATCTTTGCTCTGACTTTCTGGAATGGCTATTTTTTTTATCCCTAACTAAAGTCTCCTAAAGAAAATTTATTCACTCTCATGAATCTCACCATTCTCACATTTTGTAATGATCTCGAAATTTACCATTGAAATCTTAAATTATCTAAGCTTTATCTTCCAGACCTCTTAATTACTTGTGGAAAAAATTCTTTCAGTTATTTAGGCTATACAGGTTGAAATCATAATTAATCTCCTCTAGTCCATAACTGTTATTTCCAATCAATTTATTTCCATTCAATTATTTCCAGTCAAAAGTCTTGTCTTTTTCATCCATGTTCTCTGTTACTTCTTTTTCATGTTCATTGTCATCATCCTGAATCAGACATTTAACTTGCGCTATTGAACACTCCTAATATAAAGTTTCTCTTCTGTCCAGTTCATTCTGTAATTAAACAATTAATAAGCAAACATTTAATAATTAAATGCTGATTATATGTTAAGAAATATGGTAATATGTTATGCTATACAATAAGACTAAACTTTCTCTTTTTTTGGATTTGCAATATTTTTATTAAATCTTTTTATTTTTAAAACATATGTATGGATAATTTTTCAATATTGATCCTTGCAAAACCTTATCTTCCAAATTTGTCCCCCCTTCTCACCACTCCTTCTCCTAGATGGCAAGTAATCCAATATATGTGAAATATGTTAAAATATATGTTAAATCCAATATATTTATACAATGATCTTGCTGCACAAGAAAAATCAGATCAAAATGGGGAAAAAAATGAGAAAAAAAAAAACTAAATGCAAGCAAACAACAAAAAGAATAAAAATGCTATGAGGTGATCAATACTCAGTTCCCACAGACTTCTCTCTGGGTGATCAAAATCAAAAGATTATTATTATTGAAACTTATTAAAACTTATTAAACTTATTAAATTATGAAACTTATTAAAAGATTATTGAAATGGGCTGAGGCTTGAGTTGATGCACTGAGGTCCCAAGCACGTGAGGCTAAATAGTAATTGGACCATACTCTATTAATATGTATGCTTGGAGAAAGAATGACACCCGCCAACTCTCTGGGCAAGTCCTGATGTGTTGTATAGGAAATGATGATTTTGGTGAGTGGAGGCAGAGGGGCAGGAAGAGAGGCGGAGAGAGACTGTTGGCTGGGTTCTGCTCTGGTGGCTTCTGGTCTTGTGGCTTCTGATCTGGCTGGCTTCTTGATGTAGCTGCAGACATTGCTAATCTCCGTTTACCTCCGATTCCCTTTTACCTCCAATCCTCCACCTCTAGTGAGAATAAAGATTGAAGATTTTCCCTTAACCTTAATTGAATTCAATTCATGACTCCAGTAGATTTTTTAATATGTGGTCATCACAGGAACTGGCGTGAATCATCTCATTGTTGAAAAGAGCCATGTCTATCAGATTGATCATCATATAATCTTCTTGCTGTGTACAATGATTTCCTTGTGCTGCTCATTTCACTTAACATCAGTTCATGTAAGTCTCTTCAAACCTCTCTGAAATCATCCTGTTGATTGTTTCTTATAGAACAATAATATCCCATAACATTCATATACTACAATGTATTCAGCCATTCTCCAACTGATGGGCATCTATACAATTTCCAGTTTCTTGCCACTAAAAAGAGGAATGCCACAAACATGTTTGCACATGTCAGTGCCTTTTCCTCTTTTAAGATCTATTTGGGATATAAGCACAGAAACACTGCTGGATCAAAGGATATGCACATTTTGATAGCCTTTTGGGCATAGTTCCAAATTGCTCTCCAGAATGGTTGGATCTGTTCACAATTCTACCACAATGTATTAGTACCCAAATCCCACATCCCCTCCAACATTCATCATTATCTTTTCCTGCCATCTTAGCCAATCTAAGGGATGTGTAGTGATATCTCAGAATTGTCCTAATTTGCATTTCTGTGATCAATAGTAATTTAGAGCTCCTTTTCATAAGACTAGAAATAGTTTCAATTTCTTCATCTGAAAATTGTATGTTCATATCTTTTGACCATTTGTCAATTGGCTTGATATCTTATCAATGATATCAATGGCTTGAATTCTTATAAATTTGAGTCAATTATCTTTATATTTTAGAAATAAGGCCTTTATCAGTACCTTTAAATGTAAAAATGTTTTCCTACTTTATTGCTTCCCTTCTATTCTTCTCTGCATTAGATTTATTTGTACAAAATTTTTAAACTTAATATAATCAAAATTATCTATTTTTGTTCAATAATAATTTCCAGTTTTTTGTTGGTTACAAATTTCTTCCTTCTCCACAGATCTCAGAGGTAAACTATACTTTGTTCTTCTAATTTTCTTATAATATCACTATTTAATCCTAAATCATGAAGCCATTTTGACCTTATCTTGGAATAGGGTGTTAGGTATGGGTCAGTCCATTGAACATTGAACATGAAAAAGAAGGAACAGAGAACATGGATGAAAAGGACAAGACTTTTGATTGGAAATAATTGAATGGAAATAAATTGATTGGAAATAACAGTTATGGACTAGAGGAGATTAATTAGTTTCTGCCATACTAGTTTCCAGCAGTTTTTGTCAAATAAGGAGTTTTTACTCCAAAAGTTGGGGTTTTGGAATTTGTCAAACACTAGATTACTGTAGTCATTGACTATTTTGTCCTGTAAGCCTAACCTATTCCACTGATTGACTATTCTATTTCTTAGCCAATAACAAATAGTTTTTATGACTTTGATGAATAATATAGTTTTAGGTCTGGCGTAGCTAGGTTACAATTTCATTGGTATTTTTTCTTTTCATTAATTCTCTTGAAATTCTTGAACTGCTAAGTTTTAAGATTTGAACTCAGGTCCTCCTGACATCAGAGCTGGTGATCTATCCACTGCACCACCTAGCTGTCCTACAGTTATTTTAAAATGGAGTTTTTATTTGTATCTCTTCCTTATAGAGGACTGCAGATAGTAGAACTCTGGGAAAGATATACTTGAAATAAGGATACTTACAGCAGGGTGTTTACTCAGTGTGAGTGATGAGATAATGGTTCTCCAGTTCACATATAATTAGTATAACATAATAATGTAATCACTCTAGTCTGATATAATGATAGAATCACTCTAGTTGGCATAAACTAAGTGTGATGTAATGATGTAATCAGACTGCGGTATTTAAGACCTGAGAGGACTGGAGATGAGAGCTTGAACTCAATCTCAGACGAAGATGAAGACTCAAACCAGGACTCAGAAAGAGAGAAGACAGAGAAGACAGAGACAGAAACAGAGATCCTCCTGGTGACTCTCCTGCCTTTATCATTCCTCCACCTAAAATCTCTTACAGAGATTCTCAGAAAGCTAATCCGGACCTTACATTTTGGTGCCTAAATGTGGGGCTCTAGACATGAAGGTCTGGATATAAGGACCTACACTCAGCAGTTCAACTGATGCATTCATAAGCTCAGTGGAGAAATCCCTGTGACCCAGAAATAGAGTGAGTACAAAAATAGACAAGCAGGAAACTTTGGTAAGAGCTAAATTAGCCACTTTCATTTTTCAGCTGAAATGGGTAAAAAACTAAAAAAAGGGCCTCCCCCATCCCGAGGGGAGTGTATACCATGCATAGTTAGGTTAATAAAGAAGCAAGGTTTGTTGGTAACTTGGAAGCAGATCACTGGACTCTGAAATATATTAGAATACACTTCTCCTTGGCTATCTAAGGAAGAAAAATTTGAGGCAGATATGTGGAAAACAGTGGTAGAGCAACTAATTTAATATTAGGAAGATCTGTTTCCTGATTCAATTCCTGAAGAAACATTCCTTATGTACAATATAATACAATTGGCTTTAAAGAATCCCACAAGTTCAAAAAAAGGGAAAAATTTTAATATGGACAGCCAGACAAGGAAATGTGAGGAAAAAGAGCAGGAGGGGTATGGAACTGACAAAGCAGTTGAAAAACATGGAGAATTATGGACAAGAAAGGAATTAAGTACAATACTGATGAACTTAAGAGGTGTGGTGCTTCTCACTTTCACAGCTTAGTTTTACCTCTGCCTACATTGAGCAGGCGCCCTTGGGGCATTCCTAATCTCCTGACTCTCCCCTCTATTTCACCTTCCTGGGTAGAGGGAGGAGGAGGAGTGAGAGGGGCAGTAACACCATCAGCACCATTCATGCAATAGCTTTGCCCACCCCATATGACACAATTATAAAAGGACTTAGTTAAAGCTAAAGAGAAAGGACAGATTTCTGATTTAAGATTTCTGATTTAAGAATAGAAGTATTTGCTATGATTGAAGAGTTTGACTCTTCAGGACAAGAAAAAAGAAGATACATTCCTTTTAATCTGGAAATTATCAAAGATCTGAAAAAGGCTTGCACTCTTTATGGGTCTACATCGTCTTATGTTAAGATGTTATTAGAGAATTTGACTTATGAAATTTTAACTCCTAGTGATTAGAAATCTATAGCAAGGACATGTTTAGAACTTGGACAAAATTTGGTGTGGCTTTCTGAATATAGTGAACTATGTAGAATGCAAGCCCAGTGAAATAGGCATATTAGAGTTAATATAACAGTCACCACTAACCAACTAACAGGTGTAGGTCATTATGCAGATACTTTAGCACAGAATGATTACCCTATAATACAGCACATGAGCAAATTGATGCTGCAATCAAAGCATGGGGCACCTTCCCAGGAAGACAAAAAGAGGGGAAGCCTTCACAAAAATAGCACAAGGTCCAAATGAACCCTTTGCTGATTTTGTGGGTAGTCTGTAGATAGCTGTCATACAAGCAAATGGTGAAAATGTAGCAACAGAAATTATGATAAGACAACTTGCTAAAGAAAATGCTAATGAAGTTTGTAGAAGAATTAAACTAGAACTACACAAAGATGTTCCTTTAGAGGAGATCATAAGATGCTGTGCCACAGTGGGCACAAATGCCTTTTATACCCAGGCTATGATGCACACTTCTCAAAATGAGAATATGGGAAGACAGGATTCCTTTTGGCAAGGGACTTTCAAAGAGACTCTTCAATGCTTTTAATGTGGTAAAATAGGGCATTTGAAAGATCAATGTTGGCATAAAGATAAAGTGAAAAAAACAGGGTGGGAGAACAAGACTCAAAACCCCATGTCCAAAATGCAACAAAGGCTTCCATTGGGTATCTGAATGTAGATTGACTCAGAAAAATGGGAACCAGGGCCCAGGGTCCAAGGCAAAAAACACTTGGGGCATGATAACAGCCCATGCTACATCCAGAGAGTCTTTAGAAGTTCAGTACTCATATATAATCAATCAGCCAAGAAGCAAGCAATCTGATGGAAATGGATTATATAATCAATCAGCTGAGAAGCAATCTGATCAAAGAAAGGTATTACAATTGGTGACAATAGAGTTCTATGCACCTACGACTACTGAGATATCCCCTGGAAAGTAGAAATCTGTCCCTCTATTGCCTATATATCTCTTATCTCCAGGCACTGTGGGCTTGCCCATTTCGCCTACTTTCAGTAGGTTTTACAAATTACAGTTATGTAATAGCTGGTATATATTTAATGGAGACCTATGTTTAAAATGTGGAGCTGTGGCCAATAAAATTTGCCACTCTGGGATGGTTTAACAGCATACATTAATTTGTGCAATGGTATAAAAGTTGTCTATCTTGTCAAGACTTATGCCAAATAATTGTACTATTCACTTAATGGCCTTTAATAAAATTCTAGCCACAAGCACTGGGTAAGGACATTGTTTAAAAGACATTGTCCATCCATAGCACTGATGTGGGAAACTGGAGAATGTGTAGCCAATATCTCAGTCACTAATACAGGTAGACAATGTGTGACTTATCAACCATGAGAAGTAGTAGCATCAGGTTTACTGATACACACTCCTGATAGGCAATTTGGTGATAGACATGGGTGCAGGCTATACAGTCATTAGAGATGCCAGTTGGCCCAGTCACTGACTAAAGATTACAGCAAACCCCCATATGTTTGAAATAGGAGGATCAATAGCAGCTGAAGTTAGTGATACCCCTTTGAGATGGACATTTGAAGATAAAACAGGAGTTTTTACTCCTTTTGAAGATAAAAAAAATCCCCATCAAACTATGGGGAAGAGATATCTTACAACACTTAGGATTACAAATGAGTACTTTGGCTTTTTAGGAAGAACTGATGTTGAAGACCTGCCAACACTTACACCTGTTCCTATCCAGTGGAAAACTGATACACCAGTATGGTCAGAACAGTGGCCCTTAGGTAGCGATAAAAATTCAGGCTTTATTAGATATTTTATTGCTACCTAAGGGCCACTGTTCTAAAGCTTGGCTGTTAACCCAATATGTATGACAATTGACTCAAGAACATCAAAAATTGTTCATGAGACTGTTCTAGGATTTCAAAATCTGCAGGAATTATTGGATTCCCTGACACATGAAATAATGGACAATACATTGGTTTTGGACTATCTCTTGGCTGCTGAAGGAGGGATATGTGTGATTGTTATTTATAAACCCTCCTTCTAAAACTTATGGACATGTATATTTCCTCGTGTTGATTCATATTGTTTGTTATATCACTATGAGCCTGTATTATATTACTATGTGCTTGTATACCTCCCATGCTGACAGATTAATGTATACCTGTTTCAATTAAGACCCTTCAGCCCATAGGAAACCTGCTAACATATCTGGATTGGCTCCCCATTTCTCTTTGGTGCCCACCTCCTTTCCTGAGAAGTCAGGAGATCGTGATCACCTCCCTTTGATGCTCTCACCTCCCTTCCTTAGAAGTCAGGGATGAAGTTACCACCTGTGTTCTAAAACAAAAGAAAGCGGGAGATGTAGAGGACTGTGGATAGTGGGAGAACTCTAGGAAAGGTATACTTGAAGCAAGGATACTTACAACAGGGTGTTTACTCAGTATGATTGATGAGATAATGGTTCTCTAGTTCACATATACTTTGTGAGATTTAATGATGTAATCACTCTAGTTGGCATGTACTTAGTGGGATGTAATAATGTAATCAGAATACATTTTTAAGGGCTAAGATGACTGGAGATGAGAGGTTGAGAGCAATCTCAGATGAGGACCCAGACAAGAGCTCGGAAACAGAGGAGACACAGACAAGGACTCAGACACAGAGGAGAACCAGAATATGGAGACAGAAACAGGGATCCTTCTGGTGGCTCTCCTACCTTCATCACTTCTCCACCTAAGACCAAGGCTCATCCAAAGATCTTCCAGAAAGCTAGTCTGGACATTTTACTTGCTGATGAATTTTGTTAGTAATATATAAAAATGCTGATGATTTATGTGGATTAATCTTGTATCCTGCAAGTTTGCTGAAGTTGTGAATTGTTTGTAGTAGTCTTTTAGCTGATTCACTAGGGTTCTCAAAGTATACCATTATATCATCCATAAAGAATGATAATTTGGTTTCCTCGTTATTTCTTTTAACCTCTTTTTTCTTCTCTTGTTGCCAAAGCTAACATTTCTAATACAATATATTGAATAGTAATGGTTATAGTGGACAACCTTGTTTCACCCCTAATCTTATTGGGAATGGTTATAGTTAATCCCATTACAAATGATGTTTGCTGATGGTTTTAAATAGATGCCACTGGTCATTTTAAAGAAAACTTCATTCATTCCAATACTCTCTAGGGTTTCTAATAAGAATGGGTTTTCTATATTATCAAATGCTTTTTCTGAATCTATTGAGATAATGGTGATTTTTGTTAGTTTGATTATTGATGTAGTCAATTATGGTAATAGTTTCCCTAATACTTAACCAGCCCTATATTCCTGCTATAAATCCTACTTGGTCATTATATATTATCTCTGGGATGATTTGCTGTAATCTCTATGATAATATTTTGTTTAAGATTTTTTCATCTATTTTCATTGGGGAAATTGATGTATGGTATTCTTTCTGTGTTTTCACTCTACTGGCTTAGATATCAACATCATATCTATGTCATAAAGGAATTAAGAGTACTCCCCCTTCCCTATTTTTTCAAATAGTTTGCATAATATTGGAATTAATTGTTCTTTAAATGTTTGGTAGAATTCAAATGTAAATGCATCTGACCCTGGAGATTTTTTCTTGGGGAGTTGATTAACAACATTTTTTTTTAATTTTCTAAAAGGTGATATTTAATTTATTTCCATTTCTATTAATCTGGGCAATATATATTTTTATAGGTATTCCTCAATTTCACTTATATTATCAATTTATTGGCATGCAGTTGGACAAAATAACTTGTAATTATTGCTCTAATTTCCTCTTTTCTGGTTGAAAGTTTTCTTTTTCATTTTTGATAGTATCAATTTTATTTTCTTCTTTCCTTTTTCTAATCAACTTTAGATTGGCAAAGGTTTATCTTTTTTTTTTTCCTAAAACCAATTCTTATTTTTATTTATTAATTCAATAGTTTTCTTACTTTCAATTTTATTAACCTACCTTTTATTTTCATGTTTTCAAATTTGGTATATAATTGGGGGTTAAAATTTGTTCTTTTTCTAGCTTTTTTTAGTTGCAAGCCCAATTCATTGATCTTCATATAAGCATCTAGAAATAAAATTTCCCCTAACAATCCTTTTGGCTATATTCCACAAAATTTGTTGTATTGTCTCATTATTGTCATTCTCTTGGATGAAATTTCTGATTGTTGTGTCTATGATTTGTTTTTTTCATTCACTCATTCTTTAGGATTAGATTATTTAGTTTCCAATTAATTTTTGGTCCATTTTATAGCATATGTTTTATTCCTTCATGATCTGAAAAAATTGCTTTTACTATTTCTGCCTTTCTACATTTGATTTTCAGGTTTTTATACCATATAATATGTTCAATATGTTCAGTAAGTTACATGTACTGCTGAGAAAGAAGTATATTCCATTCTGTCTCCATTCAAATTTCTCCAAATGTCTATAATGCCTAAGTTTTGTAGAATTTTATTTGCCTTGTAACCAGGAGAGAGTATCCTAAGAGTACACCACAGTACCATGACTCCCTACCCTGGATCTCTGTCCTTTCTGGGCTTGGTAGACTCTCCCCCTGCTGGATTGAGATAGACCTTTCTCTTAAGTAATTCCAAAGTATCTTTTTCTGGAAATTTGTTGTACTCCAAATATTTGTGGGTTCTGTCTCCTCAAAACCTATCTGGTGTTGATCTGAGGGAGAATAGGAAGAAATCATATACAGACATGTCTAATCTTTGCCATCTTGACTCCACACCACCAAACTAAACTTTCTTCATTAATAACATTAATTAATAATATTATTAATATTAATGTGTTAATTATATTAGCCACCTGTTCCAAAATACCAAAGATTCCTTTATTACATTCTGGATAAATTACAACCTCTTTACTTTGGCAATTAAAATTTCTAGAATCTATTCACCACCTATAAATTGTGTTTGAAATGGAATTTAATTGAAAATTGCTTTGTGCTTTTTTTTTTTTTTTTTTTTTTTTGGAGGGGGTGGTTGTCTCTTGGGTTGTTAGGCAAAGAATTAATTGCAATAGGATCAATTTGCTGCTTGTATTCAGTTTCTACTAAATAATACTTATTTTGTAATACACTGCATCTACTTTCCTGGTTCTCACTTGCATTGCCAGGCTTTTTCTTAGAGAATAGCTGATATTATTCTTAGTGCTCTAATGTTAACTGTGAGTGAATAGAATTATAATTCTATTTCACAGGTCCCTATTGATATATTTCCCAGTGAGAATCAACCAGATTTTTTTTTGTATTTTGTTGTTTGTTTGTTTGTTTGTTTCAACAAGAACTTTCTATGAAGATATACTAAGAACTTTTGTTATAAAAATTACCCTTAAACTGGAGGTATCCTCTTTCCTTGGAATACACAAGATTCTCAGAGAGGATTAATTAAACTTAAAGGTATAAGGAGAATAAGGAACATTTATAGAAATCCTTTGTTAGGCACTGAAAATACTTTCCCCATTTTCTGTGAAATTTTTTTGTAGGTGTAATTAGAAAAAGTTGTCATTTTCAGGTATTTCTTTTCAGTATATGTCCATTTGTTGGATGGAAAGGGTTAGGTTGTATTGTTTTGATATTGGGTCAGGCCAATGAGCTATTACCTTACAATTCTTACATCCTTTACAATGGTAATAAAATTGCTATTCAGTCATATCCATTTCAAAAAGGCTGTTACACTGATCACCTCCAGATATCTCTGGTTACTGATAGGGCTTTATTAGACTCAACCACTGATTACAAACTATGCTAAGAGACGTTTGATGATAACTTTAGATCTCCAGAATACTTGAAGTGATTGTCCAGAAATTACCAATTTAGAATATCCATTTTCCAAAGATCAGGAAAGAATGATATGATTGCATATCTGTATGACTATGTAAGATACTCTTAACCTGTTTAGCCTCAAACATGGCTGGATACATTATTGAAAAATTTTTAGACTAAAGCAATAATCTCAATTTTGTAGAAGAAATATCTCTATAAAGTAAAATTTTGAGGTTTATATGAGTTGGAGACAAAAGCATGATGCAGAATATAGAACCAGACTTGGAATCAATAAAGATCTGGGTTCAATTTCTGTCTAGACAATTAGAAGTTAAACACATAATCTTGTAACACCCCAGGAAATTCTCTAAATTAAGCAAAGTTGACAAATAGCATTAATAAAAATTTTCCACACAGAGAGGCCTAGAATTTATGATTTAAAGTCTGGACAATTCTCTTTCCTCTCAAAAGTAGAAATAAATGTTCTAGCATGCTAAGGGGATCTAGATTTTTGTCAAAAATTTCTGTTGATTTTCTGATTTTACATTTCAAAATATGAAATTTGAAATTTGAAGCTATAATTCCAAAAAATTGTTTATATCTTTTTTTAGTAAAACAATTTTTCATAAATGATTTCATCTAATAAGATTTCAGAAATATTATTTATATTGCCTTCTCAAGGTATTCCCTTTTACTGGAGCTTTGTCCTCAACAAATGCTGACATTTCTTTCTACTTAAAAGCATGGTGAGCTTGCCATGTGATCAACTATTCACTATAACTGACCACTGTTTAATAACAGATTGAATATGTATGAGTATATAAACTGGTGATTTTCCAGGTTTTAATCTGAATAATTAAGATCATCCATCACACATTTTATATGCATTTTTCCCCCATTTTATAAGATAAATAACATCAAATTGCTGTTGTATTAGAAGGCTTTATTTTTCAAAGATTCCAATTGCTATCTAACTTTTGAAACACTAAAAGTAAATAAAATAAAATGCTTCTCATATTTTTCATAATGATATAAAAGAACTTTTATAAATGATCTCTTTTCATAGTTATTTAAGTTATATCAAATAATGTATTTTTAAACTAAGGAAAATATGTTCTCCAAAAGATGATTTTTAAAAATAATTTAATAATATGAAAAAAAAGTTTGGCAAATCTGGAGCTGCAATTGTTTGATTTCTCTTATAACATATGTTCATTTTAAATAAAGGACTTTAGAAGTTTAGCATTAAGTTCAGCTCAATTTAATTAAACCTCACATGTGCCTAACAGGTGCAATAAATCATGCTAATTGATGAGAGATAATGTTTTAAGATAGTCTCTGCCTAATGGAACCAGCTTATAATTTATTAGAGAAAATATCATATATCCAAAAAGACATTCTTGTTTTTGTGATCATTGTTGTTGCTCTTGTTGTGTTATTGAGTCATATCCAATGATTTGGAATCCTTTGCTTTTCTTGGCAAAGATACTGGAATGGTTTACCATTTACCTCTCGAGTGGATTAAAGAAGAGATTAAGAGACTTGAATCCAGTCACAGAGGGTTTGTGTCAGCTCTTCCTAACTCCAAATCTAGCACTCTATTCACTGAGTCATCTGATTTTCTCCAAATAGACATATTATAAAATAGAAAATCCCTAACATGAATACAAATAATGGCTTATAAATTAGTCAAGAAAGTGAAGATTACTTCTAACAGAAAAATCATGGGATGTTTCAAAAAGGAGGTGATAATAGAGGTTGACCTTGAAGGGTGTATATGATTTTCAACAAGTGAAGTTCAGTCAGATGTTTTATTACTTTTTTGGCTGCAGAAAATCTGTTTTCCTGCAAAGGGAAGTTAAACTTTGCCAAAAATATTTTTATTGAGCTATAAATTAGAGAACAACAAAGTGGTTAGTGGTTACAGTAAAGGCACTGAAAAAAATAACATCCATTGTTTACATAGCTGCTATTCATAGAAGAAAATAAAGCTGATGAGTTTGAGGCAATAAGATGACATTATCCAAACCAAATTCATATGTGTTGATAGAAAATATTAAACTATTTTATATGCTGCTTATTTCTATTCTCAAAAAACAATTAGAAAATTATTTATTGCCCTCACCAAAGTAGCCTTTGTATGAAAGAGTATAGTAAAATATGCTATGGTGCAAAAGTTATCATTATATTAATGGGCCTCTTTTTTGCTTTTTTTGCTTATCATGAGAAGTGAAGTATTTTATGAAAAATTGTTTTCTCAAATGATTTCATTGTTGCCTTATACAAAAGACTAGAACTAGAAAGACTTAGGTTTCCAATCTGCCTTTGATGTATACTGACTTTATCACTCTGAGAAGTCACAAATTAAAGGAATCCTCTACAGTTTATTCAAATACACATGGAACATGTGTATAAGAACTAATAATATGCTAAATCACAGAGAAGCATTGCATAAATACTAAAAGGTTGAAATAATACCCAGAATAATTTCAAATCATAATAGAGTCCAGTTTGAATTACACAGAAATAACATTAACACAAGAGGCAGTAGTTTATAGTAAAGAATTGTTCTTAAAACTAGCTGGCCATGGAAACCTGGGTTTATTTGGCCTTTCTTGGCCAAATACACTTTGGCTTTGTGATCTTGGACAAATCATTTAAAATCTCATTGCTCTGACGACTCTTTAAGATTATAAGTAACAGAGAAGTATACATATTTGGAATGGTAGTTTACATATAATTTAGAATATTATCTAGGCCCATGAAAAGAAAGAAGAAAGGAAACAAACATTTATTAAGTGCTTTTCAAATATTATATCTCATTTGATCATAATAACACTGTGAAATAGATGCTATTATTATCTTAATTTTACAATTAAAAAAACTGAGACAAACAGCTTAAATGACTTGCTCAGGGTAACATAGCCAATTATTATCTGAAGCACAATTTGAATTCACATATTCCTGACTCCAGACTTCAATCTCCCCACTGTACCACCTAGTTGGCTCTTAGGAAGTTAAGGAAACCAATGCAGAAGTTAAGTCATTTTCCTCTGGTCACAGAAGCTACCATGTTTCAGAAGCAAAAGCTGAACTAAGGTCTTCCTGATTTTCTACTATACTATGATAACTCTCATGATTTTCTATTATTTAAATTTTTTTCCCTCCAAATCCATTGCCTTGTGTTTGGCTTTATTAAACCTCATGTGCTGCTTTCCTAGCTATTCAGAGTTTACTTTATCTCCATATGCTAGGCATTTCATTTCCTGAATGAAATTTAGGTCATCTAAAAAAAAAATCAAGATGATGCTTTATTATTTTTCTTTCAAATAGTTTATTACTTTCTCAAAGATGGAAACACTACCTGTGGGTCAGTCTTTTTTGTTTTTTAATATTTTCCCATAAGGAGATATTCAATTGAAATGTATCTTTAGATTCCTGAATCCAAACCTATCCTATTCCATTTTTTGTTAACTGTTAGACAAAATTTCCTCTTAGTCTAATGAGTTTTTTGTTCTAATATCTTCTACATAGGATTTTGTAAACTTTTTTTTTTTAAATCTACATCAATTCTAGCTACTGATTTTCTCTTTCTACCAAGATGATTTACCCTGTCATCATTTCTACTATGCTCTTGCATGGATTTATATCTTTGCTAAGATTGTTTAACATTTCTAGTTCTGTTTTGTTATCCTGATTATGTTATCTATAGTTTATGCATATTATGATACCATATTTAAAACTGAGAAGAAACAATTACTATTTCTAATAATTTTCACTAAATAATGATATTTCTGGGCCACATCTATTAAAATTCCATAGAAAAGCACCTACCTAGAAATTAGAAGGAATAAAATAAATTCTTGCTCAGATGCGTAGTATCTAAAATAAATCAGAACCCTTTCTATAATGTTCTTGTAACCACCATTATATGCTTCTTCAGTAACATAGCAAACACAAACTGTTTTGAATTTATTGTATACTATAGTATACAGAGTTAACATCTACAAGTTGATAAACCATTCAGATCTAATATTATCAAGCTGAAAAATTATTAAATAAGAAACACTAGTACATGTAAACTAATAAGCATCAATTATTTGCTCTGGAAATGGTTTGTAGTGCTTGTCATTACAGGATTAAAATTGTTTTAATTTCTAAAGAAAAGGAAGAAAGAAAGAAAAATCATCAGTTCTTCCCAATTACAATGCAAGAGAGAGCCCTGCTGGTGGACCTTATAAAAACATCTATTGGTTTTGTAATTGAAGTAAACTACCTTTGGAAAAAGCTACTGTGAAGTACAACAGACAAGTTATACTCTTCTCTCTCTTCTAAATTCTGGGGTCATTTCTCATTAGCTTATGGCCCAATATTTCATTTGCTTGTTGCTTCATTTGAAGTTATCTGTAAATTGTCTATTGTTTAAAGGGCATTCAAGAATACTGAAATATTCAGTACAGATTCTTTACCCTTAGGATAATTGGAGTTGTCTTATTTTCTTTGACAATTAGCATCTAATCTGATTAATAGCCCAACTTCCTGGTCTATTGTACTTCTTTTGTTTAATTTATAAGTGGAAAAGTTCTTTGTAACTAAACCAACTACTATGCTGTAAAGAAACCTTAAAATGGGTTAGACTAGAGTCTAACCAAAAAACAAACAAATAAGCAAACAAAAAAATGCCTTATTTTCTTTGTGATTTGAGATATGCATAGAAGCTGAATTGAATGGAGTTAGGACAAAAAGGGGATCAGAACAACTGCTTTATAAATCTTGAATCAGATCTTCACAGTTAGCTTTTCTTGTTTTCTTTTGAGTGAGTTCCCTGGGTATTAGAAATATCCATATCAAATTAAGATTCTAGCTCTGCTTGTAATTAGTTTTATGTCCTCAGGCAAGTCATTCTACCTCACTAAACCTCAGTTCTCTTATGCATGAAATAGGGGAGGGTGCTAATTAGATGATTTCTAAGGGCCCTTCCAATTATAACAATCTTGAAATCTATGAAATGTGAGTACAAATCCTCTTCTGGAGCTAAATATGCAAGAATGTTGGGTTATCCATATTATTAATTGCTTTTCTTTTATAAGAATTTGGGGTAGGGTGAATCTGCAATTTCGTCCCTGTGGAAAATTTTCAGTGTGAAAACTTTTTTCCACTGTGAAGATTGACAACTATCTGCTCCACTTAAGAGTATTAGGAAGCTCTCCAAGAGTACTAATATGTAATTTGTACTTAGTTACACATATAGTATGTATGTAAAGTACTTTGCAAAATGTAGTCTATATAAATGTTGGCTATTATGAAGATGATAAGAATGAGAATGATTGACATTCTAATAGTGATGTGGGAAAGATTCTTTTCTAGATTCCCACCCCCTCCTATTGGATGTAATTACCCTTTAACTCACAAATCCTGGTCCCTTTGAATTCCAATAGAAGATCCTGACCTGTCCCAGTCCTGTCTGGATCTGAGCCAACTTTGGGCTACACTCAAAAGCCCCTCCAGCTAAATCTCCTATTATAAAAGGGCCATGCTGGGACCCCCTCTTTGTAGAGATTCGAAACATCCTAGCCATGTGAGGACCCTCTGTCCACTGGACCCTCTGTCCAGTGCCCTCCTCATCTCTACCTTCACCTATCTCCTTACTTCCAAACCCAATAATAAACCTCTTTTATCAATCTAGCTCTCAGGCCAATAAATGTCTTTATTGGGGAGCCACTACTAGACTTCATTTACCATGGTATCCCAGCGCCCAATCCAAGGGGGTTGCAGGGGAGCTCTGCTTGACTTCCTGTACCCAAACCTGCCACTAGACCTCAACTAAACCCTAATTTCATTTAAACCGCAAATCTAGACCTCAACAATAGGAAGCTAAATATTAATCTTTTTTGATCTTTAATCAATTATTATTTCTACTTTTCTATCATAACCATGACTGCTGCTACTACATGTCAAAGGCAATTTTAGAATAATTCTTTGACTTCAATGAGCTTATCCACTTCTTTTCATTACCTTATCTCTATCAGTATGATTAATATAGAACTAATTGTATATTGGGGGCATATTAATTATAGTAAGGCATTTATACTTGAAAGAGTATTAAATCTGAGTGATCAATCAATAAGCATTTACTAAGTACTTTGTCAGACTCTTTGCTAAGCATTGGAGAAAGGGAAAAGGCAGTCCCTCCTCTTAAGGAGTTCAGAAGTGCTAAATCTGAAGCATGTAGAAGAAGAAAATGTATATAAGGGCTTCTTAATAGTCAAAATAGTAGGAGAAAACATGCATACATACACAAATATAGCTTTAATAAAAACAGATTTCATTCTATGGCATCTCAATTTATATAATTTATGATCGAAAGGGACAATTCTATATATTTCTTCAAAACTTATACTTATAAAATTGGGGTGACTTTCTAGAAAATTCCTTGACTGATAATAAGTAAAAAGGTAAAATGTTTCACAGAATATTTTTGGGTAGAATACTTAGTTGGCCAGATGTATTAAATAGATTTCAGCAATTACAAAAAATGTGAAAAGATGCATCATTTTACCTTTCTAAAATTTTTGTTTCTGAAGAGTACATGTACTGTTTATTAATAGTAGTAAAAGTAAATAAAAATATAGATTTTATAGAAATACATTTTATAATTCACTTCTTCCACATCCTTTTTTTTCCTGTTAATTGAGGAATGTCATAAAAGCTTGATTTATTTTGTATTTTCTAGTGATATCACACTGCAAAAATTGAATTTACTATGCCTTTGTTTATCTTTATTTTTTCTTTTATTTATTTATTTGTTTGTTCCTTCATTTGTTTGTTCGTTTATTTATTTATTTGCTGGGGCAATTCAGGTTAAGGGTCTTGCCCAGGGTCACACAGCTAGGAAGTGTTAAATGTCTGAGGTCAGATTTGAACTCAGGTCCCCTTGAATTCAGGGCTAGTGGTCTATTCACTGAGCTACCTAGCTGCCCTGTATTTGTTTGTTTTTGAATGTTCAAGATAAAAGTAATATTTTTAGAGATATTATTATGCTAATTATAGTTTCATATTTGGACACATACTGAAAGTATTTTACTTACTTTTTACATTACTTTGTTAGACTTCAATTAAGAGTAGAGCATTGTATTAGAACTTAAACATACATTTCAAAGCTGAGACAAAGAGGGAAAGGGGTAGGGAATAAGCATTTATATAGAGCCTATTACAAGGCAGATACTGTGCTGAGCACTTTACAAATATTATCTCAATTGGTCTTCTTAACCACCTTGTAATGCAGGTGTTGTTATTATCTTAATTTTTAAAGTTGAGGAAATTTAGGCAAACAGAAGTTAAATGATTTGGCCACTGGTTCACATAGATATTATCTGGGGGCATATTTGAACTCAAGTATTCCTGACTTCAGGCCCATCGCTCCATCCATTGCCTCATCTAGTGGCTTGATGGGACTTGTGGTTCATTAAATACTGTCTTAGCAGTTGGTAGTGCACGGATGCTATATATAAATATGGAAAAGACATGTCTTCAAATCTTTAAGAGGATATAATTATAGTATTCTTTTGAAAAATGCTCACTATAACAATCAATGAATCTATTAATAGTATATATACACACATTTATAGCTACACTGGAACTCAAGTGACCATCAAGTCCAATCCCCTCACTTTGCAGAGGAAGAAACCAAGGCACAGATTTACCTTGTAAATCTTTTACATGTGAGTAGAAGACTAGTTCTAGCATTTTTTGTCCCAACAAACAAGTGCTTATTGAAATTGTGTATTATGCAACATGAGTGTTCAAATTCCTGATGTCTATTGTATTGCTTTATTCATTGAACCACACTTCATAATATGAATAAGCATTAAAGCTTGACATAAACAATCCATCCAGCCCTACATAGTGTTCCAGCAGAAAACCATGCCCAAAAGTGTTGTATGAATTGGGTCATGAGGTCGTCCATACACCTGTTAGATGTGCTTCATTCCAAGAAGGGTAAAACATTGAGAGTAAGAATTTGGAGGATTTTTCCAGGAATATATCATTGATGCTAGAACAAAGTAAAATCCTCCTTTAAGAAAAATACATCTTTATTTAGGGGTTTACTTTAATTCTAGTTTTTGATTTTGTTTTTTTTTTTTTTTTTGCTTTGTACTACTTTGCATTTTGCAACTTTCCTCTTATGCCTCTATTTCTTAAGAACCCATATTTGACTTTTCACTACATTACCCACTCATTTGATGTGTTTGTTGAGGTTTAAATAGATGAATGCAACAGCAAATGTTAAGCCCGATTTAGGATGATCCGCCTTATTGTGGAGGTTTCCAAGAACATGGCATCATCAAAATGGGATGGCCTTCATTGGCAGAAAAATCAAATCATCTCTTCTATCACCATCTGGAGTCACACCTAAACCCATGCCAGAATAAGAGAACATTTACCAGTTTGCAGAATGAATTATAGCTAGCTTTTTTTTTCCTATCAAATTTGCAGACCTGCCTCTGAAATACAAATCCTTTTTTACAATACAATACTGTTGGATTTGCCTTTGTGAAATCCTGTAACTGTTTTATTTATTTATCTGCAACACACCTTAGTTTTTCTAGAACATCTCAATATGATTCATACTTAATTTGATTATTCAACAAATATTTAATGAGGACATGAAATGCAAAAACCACTGCATTTACTTCACTTTACTAAAAAACACTTTAGTTACCAAAATATAGTGATGTAACTTGCATATTAAGCAGAGGACAGTGTGCCTCAATGAAGATTGTATACAATTTTACATTGATTTCATTGCTTAAATTAATATGTTTCTAACATAATAATAAGATCCCCAGCACGAAAGTGCATTATAATAATCTACTATTGACATAACAATCTTTTGGATAAGGAGTAAAAAATATATTCTTCATATAATGCATTTCTTTTTAATAGCAAAATGCCAGAAATAAAAGCATTGATGGTAATGAGGGGGCAAGATAGTTTGCATCTTGATTTCTGCCTTTTTCTTTACCCTTCTAGTACAGAAGTATTTGGTCATGCCTGATAGGAAACACAAGCTTTTCTAAATTACAAAATCAGTAGCAGAATTACATAATGAGAATTTGAAATATAGATGAACAGCAAATCTGGTCTTGCTTTTCCTTTGTTCTATTCAAAGGAATTTTTCTCATCCCAGAATGCAGCTGAGTCATTGCAATAAGAAAGGAACTTTCAAAAACCTCAATGAACTTAACTATTTAACATCAGGTCTAGTGGGAACTAGATTAAATGTTACAGCACGTGATGAGGATATGATTTTCATAGAGGAAACTAGCAATCTCATCGTACAAATGGAATTTTGGATTGCTCTAGATTTCTGAACACCTCAGGTATTTCCTCTTTTTGGATAAAAGTAAAACATTTTCTTATCAATTTCTTACATTTTTACAGTACATTTTTTAATTTTAAAAAAATTAATACATTTCTAAGAGTATTTGGTTTGGAATTTTTAGATTTGTTTTCTATATCTGTATAGACCCATGTCCTTCTTATTTCCTGGATTTCTAAAATTATCTATCTCATCTGGGTTGCCGAGTATGTTAGTTTATCAATGCTCTGTCAGGAGGTGAGTAGTATTCTCCCTCATTAGTCCTTTGGAATTAAAGTTGATCATGATGTTAATAAGAGTTCTTTTAAAATTGTTCATTTTTGCAAGTCAAAGATTTTGCAGATCAAAGATTGTGCTCTTGGTTCTTTTTATTCTACCATGTTATACATTTCTTCCCAGGATTCTCTGAAGCTTACTCTCTTCATTTTTTTTTTTAAATAGCATCAGAGTTATGCATTATAATTTGTTAAACTATTCCCAATTTATGAACACTCCTTTACTTTACAATTTTCACTGCCCTAAAAGGTATGTGTATGTCAACACATAACAATACTAAACATGACTATTAGACATGCTTAGACATACATGTGTCTGTGTGTATATGTATGTATATGTGAATGCATACATAAAAGTTGTATAAGTTAAACTTAGTAATAGTCAAAATCTCATATATCTTTTAAAGAGAAAAATCTAATTATATTCACTTTAAAGATAAATTAAATTGGGTTAAAGATTAAACCATGTAAAGTGTTCTCCATGTACTAATTTAGAGAAGAAACTTACATATCATAAAAGTCATCTGGAAATCTCAATGAATGTAGATACCATGAAACAAACAAAACAAAAACAAACAAACAAACAAAAAAAAAAGCAATACAATAATGATCTTAAATATTAAACATCATTAAGTCTTCTTGGTAATATAATATAATCACTTCCAATGTTCATTTAATCAACATTTTTCATCTTGAGTCCAATGTTCCACATTCCTAGATAATTCTGTTAAAATTTTTGTCTATGCAAAATAATTCCAACAATTTTTCAGGGCCAGATATTCATGTGTAGCAGTTCTCAGTCCCACTCTTTTCAGGCAGCACATGACATTCTCCTTGAAGATGGACTATTGACTTCATGACAATTCAGACAATCATGACTGAAACTAAAACTTAGAACAATGTTAAATTACAATACCTAGAGATTTTACCTCAAATGCCAATATTTTAGTAATCATAACTTAGGCCTATTTTATTATTATTTTCTCATGTTTCAATAATAATTAACAAGTACATAAGGATATTTCATTTATAAATTAAGGATAATCACAATACGAATCTTTGTATATACGAATAGTTCACTCAACTTGCCAGAAAATTCTGTTCATAATGAGTCTCTTAACTGTATTGCATATTAATCCCCAAGAAAAAATCAAAATATTTAATCTAAGGTCTATTGGCACTAAGTTGGTTCAAAGCTGTAACTTCAATATATTTATATATGTATATATATTTACACACACAATAAATATCCAGTAAATATAATTCCATAATTTTCATATGCAATGGTCAAATAACCTCAGATGAAACTTGCTCTTTTAGTATAATCAAATTTGTTTGTTTCCTCACTTTGGCTCACAGAGGGACTACTTTTTTATACTTACTTCAGAATTTTATGACATATCAACATGTCTGATAGAATCTAATGACCCTAACCAAGTAGAAAGTTCCAATGTACCTCTTGGAGAAGAATAATTTAAAGTTTTTTTCGTCTCAACAGTAAATCATTATTATTATCATCTGTTTAGAACAAAATATGCCTCATCAAATATTTAATAGTTTTCTGTATTTAGACTACAATCTTTCAATAGCTCAATTCCTTATTTAACCCTTTCCATATATAAGTATATATATATATATATATTTTTTTTACTTTTCCCACAGAATTTCTTATATGATGTTTTTCAAATTTAACAATAAAGAAAAATTTCAGAAACAAAATAATAACATATACACTATCATGTATTAAAAGATGAAATAAAACTAAGTTCCAGTCAGATGACATCAACTTCAGTAGAATTCATATCCAAATGTTTTTGCCTAATTATACATTTTATCACTTTGGGCATTTTATACTGTTTACATTCAAGACCAATATAAAATACTTATATTTACTAACATTTATAAATGCTTACCATGTTCCAGGGACTGTAGTACTTTACAATTATTACATCATTTGGTCCTCACAATAAGGCTGAAAGATAGATACTTTTATTATTCCCTTTGTAAATTAGAAAATTCCAGTAAACATTGTGAAATAATTTCCTTAAGATCACATAGCTAACAAATGTCTACCACAATATTTGAAAACAGGTTTCCTGATACATGCCTTTCTCCAGCCAAATAGCAAATGTATTTTATATTAAGTTCTGATATTCCATGATTATCCTAATAATAAAAGACATCTCACTTTAATGAGATTGAAATATAATTTAGCTTCTGGACAAACCTCAACCAAATGAAATCTGCATTTACAATCACAAAAGGTAACTTTCAAAATATCAATTTTCCTAAGGCTACTAAGTGCTGACACTTTGAATTTCAGAACTCACTGCTTTCCATATATATGTTTAGGTACATATACACACATATGTATGTGTGCATGTATGTCTATACACATATACACAATATCTGCACTGTATACATATATGCATGTATACATACACACATATGTGTGGAGATTTCACCTCCTGATAAATATTTGTTTTGATTCCTTTTATGTCACTCAATGAGGCAAAACAATTCCCTTGTATTTTTAATCTAGACACACCTGGATACTTAAGAGGGTGGATAAAGAAAGTGTCCTCACCTTTTCCAGAGGCCCCACTATTCTTTAACCTTCTCTCTTTCTTCTTCTTAAAACTCCAGCTACACTTGCTTTAGGGATCTGCTTCCACCCTGTCATAGGGTGAAAAAATGCCTTACCTAAACCTCTTTGTTAGCTCTGCCACTCCAAAATTTAATTTAAGTAATTATTTTAAATATGTTTGGAGAAGAATGTTGGAAAAGTTCAACTGGATTATTGCCTCTAATCTCTAATCCACCTTCTTGTTTTTGCTGGACTTTACCCTCATTCTAAGAGGGTTATTTCATGTTAATTGAAGTGTAATATCCAGATACCCTTTCAGATAATATAGTGATTCTTAAATTATATATCTTTGATCTCTCTTCTTGGTAATCATTAATATGTTTTAAATATGAATGTAAAGGGCTGAAACTCTTGAGCTGATGCACTGAGGTTGGTTGGAGCACTTAAGCCTAATTCCCAATTGGACAATACTCTATAAGCATACGCTTGGAAAATGGCCCTTCCCACTATCCTATGCTGGCTCGATAATTGGTGTATACAGAGAATTGTAGGAGTGACTATGTTGGAATCCTTACAAACTGTTAAGTGGAATTGATAGAGATAATAATTATCTAATTTAGCATGGTTCAGTATGGTTGATCTGATCTTACAAGGAGATGTTATGGGCCAGAACTTGAAACAAGGTACTAAGTGGAACTGATAGAAACAATTTTTGTGTTCACACTTTTAGAGAGCTCATATAAACAAGCAGCTTTTAGGGCCAAAGAGCACTCTGGGAGGAAGCCCACAAGCCCACTCTCCAAGGTGGAGTCAGATTCATTCCATCTTCCACCTTTGTGTGGCTGGAGGCTGAAGAAAGCAGAGCCAGAAACAAAGGACAAGCTGCAAGAGCTCTTGGAATCAAGGAAGGATAAAATAAATGTTTGGATTTTATCAGCTGGTTGCATTTGGGATGATTATTACTCAGAACCGAAACTAAGGCTGCCTCCAGAAAACCTCCCCAAGAAATCTGCTCCCAGAGAGAACGATCATATATTATAAAAAAGAAGAGAACACCACAGACTAGGGGGTGGAGTAAGACTAGCCAGGGTCACTTCTGGGCAGGAGATGAAAAAGGAAGGTCAAGGAGATTCTGCTTCCATCTTGCTTCCATTCTATTCAACCCTACCTCTAAAGACCAAGAATAAAGACTAAGAACTTTTGCTCATCCTGACTCCTGCTGATTCTAAGATAGCCAGAGTGCTAACACGGTCTTCACATATGACATCTTATTTTTCTCTATTGCCCCAATATTTTTTTTTATTATTTTATTATATCATTTTTTATTCTTGTTGTCTCATAGACTCATTAAATCCTATTTGGTCCATTCTAATATTCAGGGAAATGGTTACTTTGGGCAAAGTTTTATAAATTCTTTCACTAGTGTGCAATTATCTTTCCAAGTTTCTCCTCCATAGATATAATTTCTCTTCTATTCTTTTATTATTATTTCACATATGGTATACAAATACTAATAATATTAGAAATTTAAAAAAAGGTATAACAATACTTTGTGTTATTTCTTCTAAAGAACTGTATTTTTCTTTAATACTTTGCTCATACATTTGTCAGTTTTTTTTTTTCTGAGTTTTTTCCTTGAGCATCCCTGACATCACAAGAGCTCTTCATCTTTTTTTTTTTAATCCACTCTTCCAGCTATCTCTTCTAGATAATGTTTTGCTGGTTCTAGATAATATTTCTGGTATGGGGTGGGGAACTGCTCTAGATTATATTAGTACTCTGGGCCCTAAGTTCAAATTCCCATCTTTTTGAAAGTTATTGGTCTAAGTGGAAGACTTAGTTTATCAGTTCTTCATGTTCCTGAGATGATGGTTTACTATGGAATACAGACGTTAGTCTGAAATAGAGCCTGAACCCATGATCAGCTCTGTAAACACCTAAATTACTGACCTAATGTCAATGACTGAACAGCAAGTTTATTTTCCTAAACCATCTAAATCCACAGCATGCCATGATTACTTTCCTGTTGTTCAAAATTGTGGCCCTGGGTTGGAAAGATGGCCACTATAATTTATTCTTTGATGTTTTTATAATTATTTGGTCTGATGTTCTTTTGAATGATTCTTAGAGCATTTGTAGAAGGAACTAAAATACACTGCTTCATTGTATATTACTATATTAGACTGCTCTCAAAATTATGACTTTTAAAATGGCTTTGATTCAGTTTATCATTCAAACAAATTTATTTTAAAATCATACTTTCAATTATCTACGTAAATGAGAAAGTTGACATATATGTGCATAGATAAAGATATCTATCTATATGTATGTATGTATTTGTGTAAGGGGGTATTTTCTTTTTCTACTTGGGATGATGAAAAGAAAATTGACCTAATAACCAAAAAGGTCTGAGTTCAAGTTCAACCTCTGATATGAATTGGTTGTATGACCCTAGGCATCACTTTATTTTTTGCTATCAGGAGCAACTCTCTGAGATTAAATAGTAAAAAGAGACCAACTTGCTTTGATATGGTATGTTCCTAATAATAGTTCCTCCACTAAAGAAATCACATGTCACTTCTTATGCATACTGTTATGTTTAATGAAAGCGAGTGCATTATTTTTTTTTCTTTGATATGTTTGAGAGAGTGGAGGACTGAGAGTCAGGAGACAATTCATCAATATGTATTTCTTAATTACTATTGTGTGATAGATATTGTGCTAGGATCTACAGTTGCAAAGACAAAAATAAAAGTCTCTGCCCTAAAAAATATATGATCAGAGGAGGAAATATACACACATATGTAAATATACAATGTAATGCATATAATTATGTATATATACAATATGCATAATGTGTGTATGACATGTATATGTTTGCATATATATCTGTGTGCATATATTATATATCCACATATATGCATCTATGTTCATGAAATATTCACACATACATATACAAAAAGAAATTTTGAAAGGGAAGAGACAGAAGCTGGTGGAAGTAAGAGGGAGGAGATCAGAAGGGAACTCATGGAGAAGACACTATCTAAGTAACATGTTAAAGGAAACCATGGATTGAAAAGCACAGATATGAGGAGAAAATTTCTTCCAGAATATGGAAGATGCATACAGAAGATATGAACAATAGCAGGAAGATCATGTTTTTTTGCTGTTGTTTTTATAAACCACCACCTTGGATAAGATGAGTAATGCATAATAGGGATGAAAACTTGGCAACAGCAAGGTTGTGAAGAGGAGTTTATACCTTATCTTAGAAACAATAGTGAGTCAGTAGAATTATTGAGTAGAGAAATAGCAAAATCAAATTATCTACTTAGGAAAATTTCTTTTGCAGCTTTATGGAGAATATGTTGGAGATGAGATAGATATTAGGCAGGAAAATCAATTAAGAAGCAAAGGAAAAGATGACAAAGATAAGCATCTAAAAATAAATAAGTAAAAATATGGTACTCTGGGAATATAAAGATGGTGCCACATGAAGTAAATGAAATGACAGCTGAATGTGTGACAAATGGAACCAATATAAAGCTTTTTGAATTTTGCCCCTGTAGTAACTATGGTTGGCTAAGAAAATCATATGACCTTTAAAATTTCCATTTCCTCATTTCTAACCATGTACTGTAACTTCAGTCAGGGAGAGATATACCAGTGTGGAAATTATTTCTATTAAACAAAACAAGGAAAAACAAAACAAAACTGAAACCTACATTTCAATGCTTGAAGTATCTAGAGATTGCTTGATTTTCCCTGGATCATATAAATAACAAGGACCAGAAAAAAGATTTGAATCCAGATCTTCTTTATAATCCAAATCCATTAGCTGGCATACTATACCAGTTTGCCTTGATTTTCAAACGAAATAATAAATTTATTTAGAACCTATTTCACAAAAGTGTAATGGCATTCAAAAGAGATCACATATGGAAAGTGTCTTGCCAAATTTCACAAATGATGCAAGTATAAATTCCTTATGAAAATTTCACCTTTTCAATCCTAAAATTCCATCCAGCTAGAATTTTTTCCCATTATATATAGATCAGGTTTTGAAATTAATTTATGAAAGATATGTCAACTCTACATTCAGCAAAGCAATAAGAATGGAAGTATGCTGTAATAAATTATGCAAATGCATAGATAAATAGATAAACATGCATTTGGGATATATAAGGATATATAAGGTTATTCTGCTACACTATGTCAAGAAATCTAAAAGAGGAAAGACAAAATGACAGAAAAGACTGCAACTCGCCTCAGCTCCTCACAAAACCATTTTGAACATTTTAAAATTATGCCATAGAACAATTCCTGAAGCAGGAAAACCCACAAAAGAACAAGATGAAAAAAATTTTCTAGCCAAAGGCAACTTAGAAAATTTTCAGAAAAGGTCTGTCCCATATGGTTGAAAGCAGAGCACAGGCCAACACTGGCCCCACCAGCTTAGACCAGAGCCCAGTACATTGGACCAGGTCCATTGGAGTTACTAAATCAGAAGTGACACTGGCTGCATCTCAGTACTCCAGCCCACAATTGGCAAGGGGATATAATAATTAAGGAGAAGAAGATTACAAGGGTCTCTTTTCTAGAACTGAGGCAGGATTCTATTGCTTGGCCCATATTAGGATCTGTGTCACAGTACTGAATGGCAGTCTCACAACAAGGAGGGTTATTAAATAGAACACCAAAGCTTGCAGCCACAGTAAAGTAGGGATGTTCATCACAAATTTCGAGGCAGAAGAGGATTTTTGATCACTCAGAGACCAAAGTACAATCCAGGAGAGTAGAAAATACTTCTCCTTAGATCATGCTACCTTGGAAGTTCTTGGAAGAACTGAAAATTTACAAGTCCCTGAAATTTTGCTTTTCTTTGAAAACTGCTTCACAAAATCCCTGAAGTTTAAGACAGTGTACCCTTCACTTTCAAAGCAGAGTCCCACTTTACCAAAGAGTTCAAAGTCAAGTAATAGATTAGAAAAGTGAGCAGAGAACAGAAGAAAATTCTGAAGAAAATTAAAAGGTGATAAGAAAGATCAAAATACAAACTCAGAAAAATAACAAAGTCAAATCTCCTAAACCCAAAGCCTCCAAGAAAAATGTGAATTGGTCTCAGGCCATGGAAGAACTCAAAAAGGATTTTGAAAATCAAATAAAAGGTGGATTTGGAAAGAAAAATGAAAGAAAAATATGGAAAAGACATCAACTTGGCTTGGCAAAGGAGATATAAAAACATGGAAGAAAATAATGCTTTAAAGAACAGAACAGCCTAAATGGTAAAAAGAAGGAAAAGAAGGCTTTGAAAAGCAGAATTGGACAATTAGGGAAAGTGACTCAAAATTTCACAAAAGAAAAAAATTCTTTAAAATTTGGCCAAGTGGGGAGTTAGATGGAACTGATAGAGCATGGCCCTGAAGTTCAAATCTGGCCTCAGACACTTAATACATCCTACCTGTGTGAACCTGGGCAAGTCACTTAACCTCAATTGACTCATCAAACTAAATACATACATACATACATAAAATTTGGCTAAATGGAAAAGAATGTACAAAAGCTAACTTAAGAAAATAATTCCTTAAAATTTAAAATTGAACAAATGAGAGATAACAACTTTGTGAGAAATCAATAAACAATACAACTAAATTAAAGTGTGAAAAAATAGAAAAAAAATGTGAACTATCTCACTGGAAAAAATAACTGACCTGAAAAATACATGAGAGATAATTTTAAAATTATTCAATCACCTGAAAGAAAGGATCAAAATAATAGCTTGGGCATCATCTTTCAAGGAAATGTTCAAGTTTTTCAAGAAAAACTCCTTTGATATTCTAGAACCAGAAGGTAAAATAACATTAGTCTGAGGGGTCCATAGAATCCTCCACCTTTCCAATGGAATCTATGATGTAAAATAAGATTAAAAGCATTTACAATATTGGGAGGCTCTCTTTTAATAGTTATTAGTAGCCATATTTGTGGGGAATATATTTTAAGTTTTATATAATGAACGGCCTTTTTCTTTGAACCTTTATTTTTCCTTGGGTCTTATAGTATCCATGTTTTTCCCCTAAACTTATTTGACATTCAATTCCTAGTTAGACAGTATTTATTAAAAGCTTTAACTATCACCTTTCTAAGGATGACTCTAAAATCTATTAATTAAATAAAAATGGTTTTATTTGTTTGCTTGCATTGAGACGCAACTAGATATTATCCATTCCACAAAATGGTACATGTATGTTTCTAATTATATTTTATAATTTCAAAAGCAACATGCATAGAGCAACTTTTTCATTCTTTGTCTTAGACCAACTCTTCCCTATTGCTACCAGCTATAGATATTTAATCATATCAATATATTAACCACACAACACAATTTCAAAGTTCTTTTTAATCCTATCTATTGTCTCTAGCAGGAAAAAAAAATTAGCTCTAGTGAATTGTATTTTGGGAATTAAAAGGGGATTCAGCTAAGAATCAAGCATGTTAGTCAATGCTCCATATCTCCTTAAAATTTATTAGACTTTACTATGTTTCACTGCTATAACCTTACATGGTAGTTAATCTGCTTACAAAGGCAGGTTAATTATTTTGCTAATTTGCAAAATCCAAGGAAACACAGAGCACTGAAACTAGCAATTCTGTACTTTTAGTAAAGGAGGGAAAATGAAGCATATAAAAGAGGTCAGGCAAATCATTACAAATACAAATCACTCATGTCTAACAACCCAAGGAAAAGATAAAAACTGCAAATAGGGACAAAGAATCATGGCTCCCATGAGTCCCTTACCGAAATAAAATGACTGGGAGCAATAAAATCCACTGGCTATCTCCTTACAGAAATTTATTTGAAGGAAATTCAGTTAAATACATATCTGCATTTAAATAACATTTAGATTATTTTTTAAAAGCAGTGTGATATGGTAAAAAGCACAAGACCTCTTTTTTGGTCTAACCCTATCATAACATACAGATAATCTTGAGCAAATTTTTTTTACCATATTAGATCTCAGTTTGTTTATCTGTAAAATGATGAGCAGAATTAGTTGATCCCTAAGATTGCTTTTGCTTTATAATTCTAAAAAACAAAATACAAGAAAACACAATTTATATTATGTTCTTGCCATTTGCTCTATATTGTCTAGGTATTATGCAACACATGAAGCTCAACATTTTTCTGCTTGGTTGCTTTCTAACTTCATTTAAAGACCCATTAGCAGTGAGTTCAATTATTTCAATACAATAAGAATATTAATGCACATATTAATAATATAAAAATCAATCAAACCACTTTTTTGCTTAAACAACCAATAAATTTCATTCATAAATAACTAATGTGATAACCTATGTCCTTAATGACTAATGTATTTATGACTCTAAGAATTAAAATCCAGCTTGATAGTTCTCATTTATATATTGAGTTATTTTTATAAGATACAGATCTCAAAATTTCCCTAAATTTAAGTCTAAAGAAGTAAAAGAAAAACATGTATCATAAACCTAATTAATACTGAGGCAAGGTTTGAATCCTGGTCTTCCAAGTTCAAAGTCAATCCTCATTCCCCCATATTCTGTCTCTAAATACTGAAACAAATTATATCAAATACTTGTGAATGTATATAGAAAGACATTGCCTACTTATATGTATGCATATATATCTTGCACATATCTGTTATGTATATGCATGTGTGTATATACAAACTGTAAATGTAGGTATCAAAGATAGGATAGGAGTTGTGATAGAAATAAAAATAAAGATAAAGTTACAGATTGATAATATAGATGACATCAATATAGATAGAATATTTTTTGACATGGAGTTGCCACCATTATTTATAGAATGTCAAAGTATGCTTAATTCTATGTTTCAATAATTATGTTCTCTCCTCATCCAATATTATATTTCCTCCTATGTGAGTACTACCAATTGTGCATTTTGAATTATGTCTCTGCTGTGATTCCACATCATCTGTTTGTTTCAGTTCATATTATTTGGTTCATTAATATTATAAACTATTATAAATTAATATTATAAAATATTATAAACAAATTACATAGAGCTAGGAGAGAAGATATTTTCAGTTTTTGAAAAATAGTCACTATGAAATGTAACATATTTGATAGAACAGAGTAAATTTCCTATTTTACATTTTTCTGTTTCATTTAATGACCATGATATTTTCATTGAGGTATTTAAGCTGTTATACTTAATATAAAAATAACTTTCAGAATTTTGAAATATTTGCCAATGATTTCAATATTATAATTACTTTGACCACCTCATAAGAATATTATGAAGAATCAACTTTGTATTTCTCAAAGCACAATGTAAATAATGAATCACAATTTTTATCGTAATATTTTTTTCTTTTAAATGTTTTTTAGATGTACCTTCCCTAATTGTGATTGTGAGTTTAGCAGATCTTGAAATGAACATTACCTCCCCCAGAGTAAGATATCACTGAATTTATAATGAAAGTTAATAAAAACAGAAGTTATCATTAGGATTGCCATGCAAGTAAAAAGGAGAAGAGGGGATTGGAAAGCCTCAGCTCAAAAAGCTAAAACAATCAAATTGGTGATTTGAAAATAGTTTTCCCTAGACCTATTTGTGAGCTGAAGAAAAGACTAAAATAGATGCCAGTACTTATTGAATTCTATGCATTTCTGTTGCAAGGCAGAAAATATACCTGGTTTGTTCTTTTCAGAACATCTTTCAATATATGTTTTAACCCTAAACTTATTCTTCCTCACAGTGAGCTTGAATCCTTGAATTATTCTTTCTTAGGTGATCCATTCTACAATGGCTATAATGACTTCTCTTCCCTCATGTGACCACTTGGTGAATATGTTAAAATCTGCTTATCCCCTTTATATGACTCTTTTATCCTATCACTAATCTCACTTTATCAAATCTCTATGTTGTATTACTTCAACCATTAGTTCAGCCAACTCTATATTGCCAAACAGAGCCAGAGAAAATTTTAAAACCATGCTGGCTCAATTCTTCAAAATTTAACCTCATCCTAATTAGATCTTCACTGCAATAAAGTAATGTTTATTTTTGCTCTCAAAGTGATTCAATATGCTATTCATCACATCAAATTATTTTCATACTTTTTCATTCTTTCTTAAGCTTCTTAAGATACTCCATTACCTATCCTTCTTAACTGAAGACCACTGTCATATTTCTTCTCCCCAAAAGAAAACCAAAAGTTCCCCTTTCTCTCTTAATCTCTTTCTCTTTATTTTTACTCTCATCTATCAAACATCTTTTTCTAATATTCACTTCTTCTCATTTGTTGTATAGAATAAATGACTCTTTTCCTTGGCAAGGCAAAGTTTTCTACATTGATCCTTGATCCTTCCCCCACTGTCTTTTCCAATATATTGTTGCACACTGTTATTTTACTCTTCAATCTTTCTCTAAGCATTGGTTTTTTCTCGGCTGCCTACAAACATATCTGTGATGATTTTTTCCATATTAGAAAAAAAAAATGATCTTCATTTAATCCTGCTATCCTTTACCTGTCATCCTACATAGCTCTTTCTTTTCTCAGTTAAACTTCTGAAGAAAAAACAGTTATGTTGGATGCATTCTCATCCTTCCCTCTCTCTCTCTCTTCCTCTCTCTCTCTCTCTCTCTCTCTCTTTTCTTTCTCTGTGTGTGTGTGTCTGTCACTTTCTTTCTCTGCCTCTCTCTCTCTTCCCTTTAAAGCATCTGAAACATGAATTCTGAATCTCCTTTCCACTGAATTTAAACCCTTTCTTTTAATTGGCAAATTATGAAATTTTGCTTAGTCCTCATCATTCCGGACCTCTTTCTAGCCTTTGGTGCTATCAATCATCTGGTTGTGGATTTTTTTTCTTTTGTTGGATCTTCATGTCTTGACCACTAAAAGTTGATGTTCATCAATGGATTGATCTCTTTTTGCTTCTTTATCTATACTATCTTGACCAGAGACCTTATGGATTTTAAGAAATTCAAATCATCAGTCCCTCAGAATCATAATTTTGGTGTCTTCTTTGAATACTCACTTGAATTTGACTCTTCACCTCACATATCCAATTTGCTGTAAAAAAACAAAAAACAAACAAACAACCAAACCTTCTGTTTTCTATTATCATAACTTTTTTTATACATGGCTTTTACTCCATTTACAAAGCCACCATCCTAATTATGGTCCTCGTTATCTCACACTTTCAATAATCTAATTGGTCTATCTACTTCAAATCTCTCCTCACTCCAATAAGTACTTCAATCAATTTATAGTTATTTTTATAACATATAAATGTGATCATTCCACTATCCCTACAATATTGAAACAATAATAACTTTAAGATTAAAGGGAAAAAACACATAAAACCTATTATCTGGAATGATGTCACAGAGGAAGTTTGTTGGGAATGGCTAAGGTAAGTTGCCCATTTCCTAGATAACTTTATAAAATCAGGATCAAGTTCAGAATTAAAGAAACATTTTTAGGGTCTGTTAGAAGAGAATAAGAAGTAGGGCCAGAGTAGAGTTGGAAAGACCGAGTAAACCAGCAAATATTAAGAAAGGAAGAAAATAAAGTCAAAATAGGCTTCTGGGAGAGAAGGGGGATTTTGATGTAGATAATCCATTTTACAAGCATTTCAAAGGCATTGTTCCAGTCTCTTTAAAGGTGGAAGAAAGTTTTAAGAAACAGTCTTGTCATTTTCCAACTTCCCTTCCCAGTACATTTCTATCAACAGAAAAAGTTTTTAAACTCTGCTGTTTTTAAATCCAAACATTTCTAATAAATTGATTTTTTTTCCTCAATGGAAAATGAGATCAGATAAAAATGGAGATAGATATAAATGAAAATTAAGGCAGAAATCCAAACTTCTGTATTAATTTTAGGAATTTTGCCAAGATCCTGAAAGTGAGCATAACAGCTATGTAACATAATTGGTAAATCACTAGTTTTGAAATTATGAAAACTTTTCTAATCCTACTTCAGATATGTACTATCTGTGACATTGGGCAAGTCAGTAATCATGCTTCTTTTTCCTCATATGTAAAATGAGAGTAGATGATGGAGAGAAGCCAAAAAGTTGCCTGAACTCTCCCCAGCTTCCCTCAGAAACAACACTAAATTAATCATTTAAACAGATTATGACAGAAGTGAGAAAAATGTCAGAATGAAACAATTCTCCAGTTTATCTTGGAAAGACTTCAGAAAAGACTGTCTCATTTTGATAAAAAAGGAAACTTGGCCCAGTGAAGGTGAGGAGTGAAGGTTCCTTTGTCCTAGCTCAGAGGACCAGTACCTCAGCAAGTCAACTATGTGACTTCCAACTCAAATGAAGAAGGCAAATTGTGAGTCCCTGAATCCTGGCATAATAGGTGGGTCTAAAGCAGTGCAGTGGGAATTTAGCACCTCCAGTCCCAAGATAGAAAGTCAGTGTGAGGACCCTGTGCCCCAGCAAAAGAAGCTTGGGAGAGTCTTTTTTTTTGTTGTTGTTCCCTAGGAGCAGAACTCAACTTTTAAAAATGAACAAAAAAGCAAAAATGGAGCCTTGAAGATAGGAAGTTGCTATAGTGACAGGGAAGATCAGAACACAACCTCAGAAGAGAACAGCAACAAGGGAAAAAAAGTACCTTAGGAAAAGAATCACAAAAATAGGCTGAAGAAAACAAATCATTAAAAAGAGATTTAGTAAAATGTGGGGAAAATTCACTGAACAAAAATAACTCCTTTAAAAGTAAAATTGGCTGTATGGAAAAGGAAACTACAAAAACTAACTAGAGAAAATAATTCATTAAAAATTATGGTAGGACAAATAGAAGTGAATGATTCAATAAAACATCAAGAACCAGACAAATATTTTTTGTAAAATTAAAAAAAAATTGGAATAAAATGTAAAATACCTCATAAGAAAATTGACTTGAAATATATATCCAGAAGCAATAACTTTAAAATTATTGTATATCTGAAATCCATCATAAAAACAAAACAAAACTAAACTAAACTAAACCTAGACACCATCTTTCAAGAAATTATTGAGGAAAACTGGCCTGATATTCTAGAACCAGAGGATAAAGTTATAATTGAAAAAAATCACTTACCATTTCCTAAAAGAGATCTCAAATTAAACTTTCCAAGGAATATTGTAGCAAAATTCCAGAATTATCAGATCAAGGAGAAAATGCAAACAGCCAGGAAGAAACAATTTAAATATCATAAAGTCCAAAATCAATAGTAGCCATGACCTAGCAGCTTCTACCTTAAAGGATCAGAAGACCTGAAATATAATATTCTGGAAGGCAAAAAGCTTATACAACAACCAAGAACCAAGAAGAATAGAACAGAAATTTTGATCTTTTAAGGAGGGAAAGGGTGAAAGGAAAGAAAAAAGTATAAACGGGGAAAAATAAAATGACAAGTAATAGAGAGTTAATATTCTCTGACTGTGGAGGTGAATGGGATGAAATATCCCATAAAATGGAAGCAGATAGCAGAGTGGATTAAAAGCCAGAACCCTACAATATATTGTTTACAAGAAACACATTGGAAGCAGAGAAATACACATTGAATAAAGATAAAAGCTGGAGTATAATATATTATATTTCAGCTAGGGGAAAAAAAAAAAGCATGAGTAGTAATCCTGATCTCAGACAAAGCAAAAGCAAAAATATATCTAATTAAAAGAGATAAGGAATGAAATTACATATTACTAAGGAGTACAAAGATAAGGAAATAATAATAGTTATGTATGCACAAGTGGTATAACATCCAGATTCTTAAAGAATTTAAGTGAATTGCAAGAAGAAAATAAACCCTGCAAATGGAGATCTCAATCTCCTTCAGTCAGAACTAGATCGATCTAATCATAAAATAAAGGAAAAAGAAGATAAGGACATGAATAGAATTTTAGAAAAATTAAATAAGTTGGACCTCTGGAGAAAACTAAATTGGGATTTTTCTCAGAGGTGTATGACATCTACACAAAACCAAACCATATATTTGATCATAATAATCCCACAATCAAATGCAGAAATACAGAAATATTAAATGCATCCTTTTCAAATCATCATACAATAAACATTCCATGTAAAGAAGAGCCTTGGGACCAAAAATTAATTGGAAACTAAATAATCTAATTCTAAAGAATGGGTGGGTCAAACAACAAATCATAAAAAAAATCAATAATTTTATTTAACAGAATGACAATAATGAGATGGGAAGCAACTGATGGGATGCAACCAAAACAGTTCTTAGGGGTATTTTAAAATTTCTGAGTGTTTATACAAATAAAATAGAGAAAGAGGAGATCAATAAATGAGGGATGAAAATAACAATGCTAGACAAAGTACACATTTAATACCTCCAATTAAATATTAAATTAGAATTTTTGAAAATCATTTTCATAGCGGACTAATACCACAGCTGATGTCTTGACTTGTGCATAAATTGGATTTAAGTCAGGGAGAATTGTGCAAAATTTGTGCACTCTCTCTTCCCAAGTCATTGAAGTCCAATAGCAAGACAGAAGTCAAGATAACTGGTTATGGCTCAGTTTATTACCTTGGCACTCTCGATGCTTTACCACACTTTCAGTGTTCTACCATACCTGCTTCATCAGTTTTTGGAGCAATTGGAATAAATTGTTCTCATCTATCCGTTCCTCCAGCGAAAATCTTCACATGCTTAGGGTAAGCATTCTCCTAATTCGCTGAATTAGGTTTGACTCCTGCTATTTACCCTCAATCTGGTTTAGTCCATCTGCTGAACCAGTTTACTACAGTTAGGGTATAGTGTGAAGATCGTGTATTTTAAGATCAGCACGAGACAGGAATTCAGGTTAGGGGAAAATCGTCAGTCTTTATTCTCAGTGAAGAAGGATCGGAGGTGGAAGAGAATCGGCGATAGCAATGTGTGCAGCTGAGTCAAGAAGCTAGCTCTACCAGCAGCCACACAACCAGCAGCTGAGTCTCTAACCCAGCCCAATCTCTCCCCATTTGTCTTCCTCCCTCTCTCTCTGCCTCCACCCACCAAAATCATCATTTCCTATACAACACATCAGGACTTGCATGGAGAGTGGGCAGGGACCATTCTTTATCCAATCATGTATATTAATAGAGTATAGCCCAATTACTATCTAGCCTCATGTACTTGGGACCTCAGTGCATCAGCTCAAACCTCAGACCATTACATTTCCCGCTTTCTTTTATTTTAGAACACCAGTGGTCATGCCATCCCTGACTCCTCAGGGAGGTCAGAGCCCCCAAGGGGAGGTGATCACAGCCTCCCTAACTTCTCAGGGAAGGAGGTGAAAGCACCGAAAAGGAGGTGATCACGCCCTACATGACATTTCAGGAAGGGAGATGAAAAGCACCAAAGGGAAATGGGGGTTGCTAGCGGGTTTCTGGGCTGAAGGGTCTTATTATGCACAAACCCATCAGCATGGGAGGTATTACACAAGCACATAGCAATAACGCAGAGGCTATTAGAGATGACCCTCCCCTCAGTCAGTGCAGGCTCGATGTGGTGTAACAAACATGAATTGTACACACAAGTAGCGGAATAGCAAACAATATAAATCAACATGGTGTTGGAAAAGATCACCAGAAGTCCTAGAAGGTGGGTATGTAAACAACAGCCACACATACACCTTCTTCAGCAGCCAAGAGATAGTCCAAAACCAATCTATTGTCCATTGTTTCACATGTCAGGGAATCAATGATCCCCTGAGTTTTTGAAGTCCTGAAAAAGTCTTTTTATGTGTTAGAATCCAATGATTCCAGCAGATTTTGAAGTGTTGTAACAGTCTTATCATTTCTCAGAGAATCCAATGATTCTTGAGAGTTTTCAAGTCCTATGTCTCAGAGAATCCAATGATTCCTGAGGGTTTTCAAGTCCTATGGCTCAGAGAATCCAATGATTCTTGAGGGTTTTGAAGTCCAACAATCTTTAATGTCCATGAGTCAAACGCCATAACTGCCACGCTCTTTCTTTTTTTTTTTTTTTTTTTTATTTAATAGCCTTTAATTTACAGGATATATAATGGTAACTTTACAGCATTAACAATTGCAAACCTCTTGTTCCAATTTTTCACCTCTTACCCCCACCTCCCTAAATGGCAGGATGACCAGTAGATGTTAAATATATTAAAATATAACTTAGATACACAATAAGTATACATGACCAAAACATTATTTTGCTGTACAAAAAGAATCAGACTCTGAATTATTGTACAATTAGCTTGTGAAGGAAATCAAAGATGGAGGTGTGCATAAATATAGGGACTGGGAATTCAATGTAATGGTTTTTAGTCATCTCCCAGAGTTCTTTTTCTGGGTATAGTTAGTTCAGTTCATTACTGCTCCATTAGAAATGATTGGTTGATCTTGTTGCTGAGGATGGCCTGATCCATCAGGACTAGTCATCATCTAGTATTGTTGTTGAAGTATATAATGATCTCCTGGTCCTGCTCATTTCACTCAGCATCAGTTCCTGTAAGTCTCTCCAGGCCTTTCTGAAATCATCCTGTTGGTCATTTCTTACAGAACAGTAATATTCCATAATTTTCATATACCACAATTTATTCAGCCATTCTCCAACTGATGGACATCCATTCAGTTTCCAGTTTCTAGCACTACAAAAGGGCTGCCACAAACATTCGTGCACATACAGGTCCCTTTCCTTCTTTATAATCTCTTTGGGATATAATCCCAGTAGTAACACTGTTGGATCAAAGGGTATAGCACAGTTTGATAACTTTTTGAGCATAGTTCCAAACTACTCTCCAAAATGGTTGGATTCGTTCACAACTCCACCAACAATGAATCAATGTCCCAGTTTTCCCACATCCCCTCCAACAATCATCATTATTTTTTCCTGTCATCTTAGCCAATCTGACAGGTGTGCCACGCTCTTTCAATGGTGAGCACAATCAGCAACAGCACCACCCGATATTTCTTGGGTCTTCTCCTTTGTTTCAAAGGTCTGCTCTGTCTCTCTGCGATGGACAAGGCGAATATGGCTCGTTGGTACCCATCTGATTCCTTCTCCACCTGTAGAGATACAAGCAAACCCTCTCCCCAAAGCAGTTAGCCTATCTGGTCCTTTCCATTCACCACTTTCTGGGTCTCTCACATCACCTGGCGATTATCTAAAGATAGTGGAGCTGTCTGCACTGGACACTGACCTTCCGGTGGGTTATAAAACCTGTCAGCCGGAGCAGTGCATCTTTGTCAAAATCAAGAAGTTAATAGTATAAAGAGCTAGATTTAGAAGTTCTCTAGGGTTACCTGTGCTTCCCTTTCTTTTGTTTTTGGTAGTGTCTTAATATCTCTGTTTCTCCTCTCCACTATTGCCTGTCCTTGAGGATTAAAAGGTATGCTTGTGGTGTAAAATCTTATACTGTACACAAAAGTGTGCAAATGTTTCGAAGTATAAGCAGGACCATTGTCTGTTTTATTGCTTGTGGCACACCATAATGGCAAATGCTTGTATGAGGAATTCAGTGACCACTTGGCTGTCTCTTTTGCTGCTGGCATTGCAAAAGTGAATCCTGAAAAGGTGTCTACCACAACATGGATGAAAGACAGACGACCAAAAGATTTATAATGGGTCACATCCATTTGCCAGATTTCATTGGGTCTCAAACCACGAGGGTTCTTCCTGAGGCAGTGTAGAGTGTGGAAAGGAAGGCAAGCCGTACAGGCTTTTACTATGCTCCTAGCTTCCTCTTTGTTATTCCAAATTGTAAACGTAAAGCTCAGCAGCCTGATGATATTTAGAATGAGATCCTGAGCTTCTGAACAAAGGGTATTGACCAACATAGTTAGAAGGCTATCTGCCTTTGAATTGCCATCAAATATGGGACCTGGAAGTCCACTATGAGAATGGACATGTAATATATAGATCTTACCTGATGTTTTCTCCCTTGCTCTTGAAGTTTCTTAAGAGCTGATATATATTAGAGGCTGAAAATTTTATTTGGGCTGTGGTAATTCTTGTACCACACCTACTGAATAGGCGAATCAGATATTATATTTATGTCTCCTGGATAATAAGTAAGAGCTAGAATGATCACGTACAATTCATTCTGCTGAGTGGACTGAAAAGGAGTTCTGACTACTCTCTTTATAGTTAGATCATGAGAGTACACAGCACAAATATTATGTTTGGATGCATCCGTGAAGATTTGTTGGTCCTTGAAGAGGAACTTTAGAAACTTTTTCTTCAAGAGTCCATCCAATTATGTAATAGTCTAGTTATCTTTAATGGAGACCCGTGTAAAATTTGGAGCCATGGCTATAAAATTTGCCACTCTGGGATGATCTCACAACACACATTAATTTGTGATTGGTATAAAGAGTGTATATCTTATCAGGTCTTGTCCCAGATAATTGTACTGCTCGCTTAGTGGCCTTTAATAAAATTCTAGCCACAAGCACTGGGTAGGTGTAAGGCTTTGATCTGGTGTCGGAGGTTCCCCACTCTATCACACTGTGTCCTTGATGAAGGACTGCTGTGGTGCCTCTTGTGTGGCAAAAACTGAGTATTCCAAGGGTTTTGAGTGACTCTTTCAACCACATTGATAAAGCCAGTTCAACTTCTCTCAAAGCTCTTGAGCTTCTTTTTGTAAGCTGGCTGGTGAATTTAAAGCACTGTCTCCCTTAAAATGTCATAAACGGTTGTAACTGATAGGTAGTCAAGCCTAACACTGGTCACATCCATTGGATATCTCCTATCAATTTCTGAAAATCATTCAATGTGTTTAGCTTTTCTGTTCTTAAGGAGAGTTTTGAACTGTAGCACCTTAGGGTATACTTCATATCCTAAATATTGAAAGGAGCATGTCTTGAATTTTTCTGGTGCTATGTATAATTTGTAATTCCTTAGTGTTTCTATGGTCTTTGTAGACATGCCTCTAACATTTGTTCCTCAGGTGCACATCCCAAAATGTCATCCATGTAATGTAATACTAATTTTTGGGAATGCTTTTTCACTGGAGCAAGAGCAGCAGCAACATACATTTGACACATAGTAGGGCTGTTTTCATTCCTGTGGCAAACTGTCCATTCATATCTTTTATAAGGCTCAGCTAAGTTAACTGGGCATGAAAAGGCAAATCTTTTCATATCCTCCTTATCCAGAGGGATAGAATAGAAACAATCCTTAATATCTATGACCCAAAGAGGCCATTCTCTAGGCAACTGAGGAGGAGATGGAAGTCCAGGCTGAAGAGTTCCCATAGTTTCCATCTGTTCATTCACTTTTCTTAAATCCGTTAACATCCTCCATTTTCCAGATTTCTTTTCACAACAAACACTGGGAATTCAGGACTTAGAGAAGGTTTAAGTGTCCTTGGTCAAGCTGTTCCTGTACTATATCTAATAAGGCCTGAATTTTACTCTTTACTTAAGCCACTGCTCTATCCACACTGGTGTATCAGTTTTCCATTGGATAGGAACAGGTGAAAGTGTTGGCAGGCCTTCAACAGCCCTGCTTAAAAACCGAATCTATTTTAACCTAATTGCTGTAAACGTCTCTTCCCACAGATTGATGGGGATTTTTTCAACTATAAAGGAGTAAAACTCCTGTTTTGCCTTCAAAGTCCATCTCATAGGGCAGCACTAACTTCAGCTGCTATTGATCCTCCTACGCCAGACATGTAAGTGTCTGCTTTAATCTTGGCCGTGACTGGGCCAGCTGGCACCATCTAATGACCGTCCGATCTGCACCAGTGTCTCCAATCCTTCCAATGGAAGCCATTATATAGATTGTGAGCATAGGTCGGTCCGTTGTTACAGCTGCTGTCCAGTAAACTGCTGGATTTTGTGATCTGAATCAGAATCTGGGTGACTATCACCAGGCTGCTTATTAGATTCTGTATGGTAAACCTGATGCTACTATTTCTCCTGGGTGATAAGTCCACATTGTCTGCCTATTGGTGACTGGGATATTATCTACACATTCCCCAGTTTCCACATCAGTATGTGGATGGACACTGTTTTGTACGTACTCTCAGGAGGTAAAATGGTCAAGCCTACTGTGCCTGAGGCAGGATCCATAGGCTGGAGAGGAACAGATTTCACCTCTCCAGGGGGTATCTCAGTTGTCTCAGCTGCATACAACTCTATTCTCCCTAATTGTAATCCCTTTCTTCCATCAGGTTGCTTCCTGGCTGATTGATTGTGTAATCCCTTTCTGCCATCATATGGCTTCCTGGCTGATTGGTCATATTGGGGTATTGGCCGTCTAGGCACTCTCTGGGTGCACCATTGGCTGCCATCATGCCCCAAGTTTTTTGCCTGGGGCCCTGGGCTGGGCCCTCATCCTCGTTTCCCTGAACCTGTCTACATTCTGAGGCCCAATGAAGCCTCTGTTGCATTTTGGACATGGGATACTGGGTCTTGTTCTCCCACCCTGCTTTCTCACCTGCCTCTATACCACATTGAGCTTCAGATGCCTACTTTACCACACTGAAAGCATTGACGTGTCTCTCTAGAAGTCCCTTGCTGGAAGGGACCCTGGGATCTTGGGAAGTCTGCATCATAGTCTGGCTATAAAAGGCATTTGTGCCCACTGTGGCACAGCTTCTTATGAACTCCTCTAAAGGAGCATCCTTGGGCAGTCCTAGTATAATCCTTCTGCACACCTCATTAGCATTTTCCTTAGCAAGTTGCCTTATTAAAACATCTGTTGTTGGATTTTCCCCATTAGTTCTTGTGATAGCAGTCTGCAAACGTCCTAAAGTCAGAAAGGGCTCATCTGGCCCTTGTGTTATTTTTTGTGAAGGCCTCACCTTTATCATTTTATTGTGAATCGAATCCCACACTTTGATAGCATTAGCAGCAATTTGCTCATATGCTGCTACTGAATAATTAACCTGTGCTGTGACGTCTGCATATGGACCTATACCTTGTAGTAGGTCATAGGTGATCGCAGCATGAACAGCATTTTGACTATTTTGTTGGGCTTGTATCCTACAGAGCTCACTATATTCAGAAAGCCATGTAATTTGTCCAGGTTCTAGGCATACCTGCTATAGATTTCCAGTCATCAGGAGTCAAGACTTGAAAGCCAAATTCTGTAACTGCATCTTATCATAAGCTGATGTATCCCCATAATTAGTGCAGGCCTTTTTAAGATCTTTAATGATTTCTACATTAAAAGGAGCATATCTTCGACTTTGTTGACCTGAGGCATTAGACTGGGAAATTACAGGAAACATAAGTGGTTGAAGCTCCCGGATGTCCACACCCTTTTCTTTGCCCTTCATTAAGCCCTCTTGAAGCCTGCTCAAGGTTGGTCCCTCACTGCCCCCCTGCCCTCCTCCCTCCATCCGGAGGGTGGAGTTGGTGGAGGAGAGTCAATCACTTGCTCCTGGGTGGGGCTGAAGCCGCCTCCTGAGGGGAAGGTCACACACCTGCTCACTAAGTCTCCATGCCCTGTGGGATATGGTCATTAATCTCTTCATTGTCTTCCTCCTTAATTCATGGCTAATTTGAGGAGGATGGAAGGAGCCAAGGGTTTTTTTCTTCTAGGATTCTTAATGCTAACGAAATACATTGTATAAATAAATGCCTCCATGGAAATTGAATGAGGACCATATTCTCTGAAATGGATGAACATCTCTTGTCCAACCGGACCAGTTATCTCGAGAGATCTGCTCTCCTCTACGATCCAAGGAGATGCAGTTTAATATACCCAAATCTCGCTATCTGTTCCCAAGTTATAAGTAACCCATGTATTTCTATCAGCTTAATCATGCTTTCCATAGCACCACTCTTGGGTGGGGTTGGGGGGGATGAAGAGTCTTTAGCTAGCATTTGTCCCATTTTAGCAAAAAAAAAAAAAAAAGATTACTGGTTTAGTTTTTAAGAAAATAAGTTCCTTATTTGTCTATTAACAATACTCACCCAAGTTCCTGGTCACGGAGACTTCTTCAGTCCTTGGTTCCACCGTTGGGTGCCAAATGTGAAGATTGTGTATTTTAAGATCAGCACTGAGACAGGAATTAGGTTGGGAAAATCGTCAGTCTTTATTCTCAGTGAAGAAGGATCGGAGGTGGAAGAGAATCGGCGATAGCAATGTGTGCAGCTGAGTCAAGAAGCTAGCTCGATCAGCAGCCACACAACCAGCAGCTCAGAGTCTCGAACCCAGCCCAATCTCTCCCCATTTGTCTTCCTCCCTCTCTCTCTGCCTCCACCCACCAAAATCGTCATTTCCTATACAACACATCAGGACTTGCACGGAGAGTGGGCAGGGACCATTCTTTATCCAATCATGTATATTAATAGAGTATAGCCCAATTACTATCTAGCCTCAGTGCATCAGCTCAAACCTCAGCCCATTACAGTATAGTTTCTTAGAGCCACAGGTAAGAGTTGCATAAAGATGGATACCAAAGGTAGGTATCTACCTTTAGTGCCTTTTAGATACCTTTTAGGTATCACTGTGAAAATGGTTTTACAAGCCCAGAGATGTTAGTCCTCCTGAACATCTCTAAGTGCTATATATATGTATGCATGTATGTATACACAAAAAAGCACACACATATATGATATTTATACAACATAGTTGTATATTTCTATAATGGGTTGAATAACTCAAGCACTCCTTTTTTTTGTTTGTTTAAAAATTATTATAAACAAGTCTAAAGGAACACAGAAAGAAGCAACTATCATCTCTAGGTTGAAAATGAGATAATTTTTATAACATGGAATTAAAAATACTTCACAGCCCTCCATACACTATGATTTAGATTCACTTACTTACAGTACTTTGGACAACCCATTCCATCTTTCTATGTGCTTTTTTGTGGACTGTTACTCATGCCTACAATGTTAAGCCTCCTCACTGATTTATCACTCCTTACTTGGCTTTCATCAATATTCAGCACAAACCTCATATTGTATTAGAAGCCTGGTCTAACCCAGAAGCCTACTCACTGCAAGTATCTTTACTTCCATCTACTCTGTATATACTTTCTTTATATACATACAAACATATATATAAACACATTTATGCATATATATCATTTATACAATCTTCTCTAATAAAATGTAAACTTCTTTGGAGAAAAGTATTCTGTTTTTACCAAATATTTTCATAATAACTGCTTATTGACTTATAGACTGACTGTATCTTAGATTTTACTGCTTTTTTCTTTCATTATGATTTGTTTGTCTCCTATCTTATATTTTTCCCAGAAGATGACTGATTTTATGATATTTAATTATCAAGATATATTATTGGCTTACTGATAAAAGGCAAAAAGGAAAAAGGGCTGATAAAGTATATGATTTCTGTTTCATACATGGATCAAATAAAATAAAAATGATAAAACTAATTTATAATGTTCTCCTAGATTTTGCAAAGGAATTAAAATGCTTGCAGCATTCATCTCCATACTTAAAGATTATTACCATCAGGATCTGAGGATTAGAAAAGATTAACTTATTTTTTTCCTAAATCCCAACCATTTCTATAAACACATATCAAAAAAGCAAATACAGAAGATGAAATTGAATGACAGGAAGAAACAGATAGAAGCTAAGAAATTACCCATATTTCAGTTGATAACAAAATGGAGAAAATCCAGCTGACTACAAGAGGAAAAAAGTTCATATACCTTTCTTGAATTAAATCAATTAATAATAACAATAATAATAGCAACTATTATTTTTATAATACCATATAATCATTTTAAAATTATTAGCTCATTTTATCCTCACTGCAACTCTCTAAGTTAGAGGTTATTATTATTCCTATTTTACAGATGAGAAAAATGAGACATACAGTAGTTGCATTGCTTGCTCAGTGTTATATAAGTGGTAATTATTCAAGATGAGAATTGAATTTGAGTCTTTGTGACTCCAGGTCGAGCATTCTATATACCACACCACTTAAATGCCTTTATTTTTCATTTTTTTTTTTTTTCAGAAAATAAAAATGTATTGAAATTATAAATGTGTTGGGTGATTTATTGCAAAACAAAACCCATTTAAAATCAGAGTTAACAAATAGGAAAATGAATCTTACAATATCTTTCCGTAGAGTGTTATTTTAAAAATTACCATTAGTCTGATATTTTTTTCTCATCTTGTCTTTTTTTTTTTTTTTTTTTTTAAATTCAGACAGAAATGATCCTGGGGCAGTTTGCCCCACTACTTTGTTCTTGTCCTTTCCTTCTAAGTTTTATATTCAAGGAAATATTGCTCAGGAGAATTATAGCTCTTTATACTTGAATAAGAGTATTAGGATATTAAGTTCATCTTCTGTAGGCTCACTGAAAGTATCTTTGAAACAGTTCCATTAGAAGACAAGTTGACAGGAATAATATATAATTTATGCAGGTCCCATATGATTTTTATTTCTTCCACTAAATCTCTCTCTCTTGAAAACTTTTCATTCAACATAGTTTGGAGGTTATGATTTTTCAAAAGGATGAGACCAATTAAAGTGTGGTTCTTAAACATTTTTAGATGTCTTATGTTTAGGAAGCCAGGGGCAAGAGTTTTGTTTTGAGATAGCTCTAGTCAATGACAGTTTATTTCATGAATTGTCAAGAGTATATTGGAAAGTTTAAAAAGACAAGTTCTTGTATATCATTCTTGTCATCTGATAATGTGCATTGAAATAAAAGGAATTGAATGATTGTATAATATTGTATTGATAAATGATTCTAGCCTCTTTAATTAAAAACTATTTTGTAATTTCTAGTGAACTGTTCTCATATCATTTTCACATACTATATTTCTGTGAGCAAGGCTGAGGATTCAAAAAACAATCAAAATTAGTTCCATCTGTCCAGGAACTCATGGTCTTATCTGGCAAACAACATCTAAACAATTAAGTACAAAAGAGAAAAGAGCAGACAAATTGGAGATAATCTCAGAGGGAAAGGAAAATGCAGTCGCATCTTATCCAAGGTGGGATTTTAATTGAGATATGAAATAAATCAAGAAGTAGAAATGAAGAGAGAAAAACAAATTCTAAGGACCAGGGTTAGACAGTGAATATGTCCAGAGATGGGAAATGGACTATTTGCTCTGAGGAACAACAAGGACAGTACTAGATTGATAGAAGTATCAGTAGTATAGTCAAGTATAAGAAGATTGCAAAGGGAGGAAAAGGCCCAGCTACAAGGGCTTTAATGGCCAAACACACTTGGCCTGGAGGTAATAAGGAACTACTTAGTATTAATTGAATAGGCTGTGACTTAGTCAGACTTACACTTTAGAAAGATCAATTTGACATTTGGTTTGAAGATGGACTGCAGTGGGAAAAGCACTCAGAAGATTATTGCTTTTTTCAGGGATAAGGTGATGAAAATCTACAATAGAAAGGATAGAAGGCTTTCATAGGAGATGTGAAAATCAATAGAAATTGATCACAAAAGGAATATGACAGTTGAAAAAAAGAGTAAGAAGTTAAGGGTTTCACTTATGATGTGGGTCTGAATGACTGGGGAATGGTGGTACGCCCTAACAATAAGCAAGTCTGCATTATCCATTGCCTTCTTGGGAGAATATGGCTGATTGATTTCATACGGATGCTTCCTCTTTGGGGATCATTATAGGATTTTAGCTTCATAGATTATATCCAGAATATTAACCAATATTGATTGCATTCACCAAGTTTGTTGTCCAGTTTTTGCAAGGTTCTGGGAAAATGTCCAGTTCTCCACACTCCACTCAAAAAAAATATTTCTCTAAATATTTATTGAGGCTATTCATATGCATTAGTCTTTTTCTTCCTTAATTTCATAAATAAAGTTGATTTGGAATTTGTTTCATTTTATTTGTTTCATTAATTTTGTGCCTATTTTGGCTTAGCTATTGTCTTACCCCATTGACATCTACTTTACTCTTCCAAAAATAAATTTAAGACTGATATTGGGAAAATATTAATTATTCTAAAATATTCTTCCAATTACACTATTTTAGAGTTCAATCCTGTAGTTGTTACTATTTTTTTTACTTATTTTTGATAAAGACAAATAGAATTGTTCCTGGAAAAAGCTTATCACCTATTTTTTTCTTTTATGCTTAACACTCTTTCAACTATGATATAGGTAAACAAAACAATTTTTATAATGAAAATATTGAGACTATTATTATTATTATCATAATTATTATGCTAAAATACTTTCTAATTCTTCATGAACTGATAGTTAGGGTCCTTGAAGACAGGCTAGAAATCAATATAAATCTGTCTGTTTTGACTAAACTCTGTATTTGGAAATATTACTATTTGTATACTCTTCCTTACAACAGAAGTGATTTTTCAAAAAATTGGAAATGACCAAAGAGTTTCAACATTTTTAAGACAATGTTTGTTGATTGTTTTCCTCCCTTCAGTGATCTATAAAATCATTTAGATGCTCTAACATCGTTAATGACCTCAGCAAAGTACATTTGCAATCAGCAAGAGCTTAGTGCCTATAGAATAAAACGCTTTCAGAAGTTCATTCTGAGGATTTCTAAATAAATCAGCAAAAGAAATAGAATATATATCTTAGCAGTATCAATGTTCACTGTGGCACACTTAGGATAAGTTATGTAAGCTAAACTGAATGTAATCAAACCTTTTCAATTCAGAATAATTTCTGCTCATGTGTCCATATTTATATAACAGGGGAAAATGTTCATGACTAAAAAATATTTTTCTATACAAACACCATCTTACTTGTTTTCAACAAAAGCACATCCTTTGTATTGAAAATGTCATATCAGAATAATTTATCACAACCAAAGATACATAAAAGATATTGTTTCTTTTTTGGAGTAAAACCACTATTTTTTATAGAAAGAAAGTTTTCCATTAAATTCTTAATTCATTTCTTAGCTCTCTAATGTCCTACCAAACTTAAGAATATTTCAAATGACAAGAGCATGTGGAATAGTAAAAGAGCAGAAATTCTGAAGGAAGGAAGACCTGAATGTGAACTAACTCCTGTGATTTATATGATTTTAACCAATTCACAATATGTCTCTTGCATCATATTGTTTAATGGTAAAATGTAATGAGTGGAATACTTCCTTCCCAAGTTCAAATCTTAGAAGCATGGCCTGATATTAAATACATGTGACAGATTTCAATGAACTAGATTTGGAGGAATGTGTTACCACAAAGTTCTCTCCAGTTGCTTATGAAAATTATCTACAAAAGTATGGAGCAGTTTGAACCTACATATAGGGAAGGAGAAAACATTTGTTGAAAATTTCTTATTTTAAATAGGTAAAAATAAAGATAATATATGCATTTTTCAAATTGTCCTACAGAATACTCATGAGCCAATCACTTAAACCTTTCACATTTCTGCAGAATCCAGTCTGTCATCCAATTGTCCTTGGTTCAATAACACTGAGGTTGGTAAAGAAGATTAGTTGCTAGCCTATTTCTTTTTCACACTAGATATTAAGCATAAGCCTACTAGTGATTTCAAGTAAGTCATGGGTTGCTCCAATGTCAGTTGATTACCTAATTTTACAAAAGGATACTCAACTACAATCTCACAATCTTGATCAATATCTATTTAGTGCTCTTTCCAGATCTGTACAACATCAATTACTATAGGTCATCATCCTTAGGGAGTGGGGTTGCACAGAGTTATTCCAAAGGGTCAGTCATCCAGGCAGTTGACAAGAATTTATTAAGTGCTTACTATGTGGCAGACGCTTTGCTACATCCTGGACATACACACACAAGGAGATGGAAAAACAGAAACAGTCAGAGTCACACATACACTAAAACACACACACAGACACACACACAGAGAGAGAGAGAGAGAGAGAGAGAGAGAGAGAGAGAGAAAGAAACAGAGAGAAAGAGAGACAGAGAGACAGAGAGATAGAGATAGAAAGAGACAGAGATAGAAAGAGAGATAGAGACAGACACACACATAAATACACAGAGAGACAGAGAGAGACAGAACACCTACTTGTATTAGTAAAGTGACTTTCTTCACTCAAGTCTTTGATATACCAAAAGATACTAGGTCCACTTTCTATTTCTGACTCTAATCTATTTGATTTCATATGCTGAAAATGGAGTATTGAGGTTCTCAAACACTGGTCTGTTACTTCTTAGATTTTGGTTATGTGGAAATTAAATAAAGAACATACAGTATTTACATCAGGATAATTTCAAAAATGAAATAGTTAAAATAACCACAGTAATTCAAGGGATATTTGGTATTTATTATAGTCAGTAAGATTAAAATGACACTATTAGCTAAGGTAATTTAATTAATGAAACATTTACATTTCCAAGTTTATTTACTTCCTTGTAGAAGTAAAGTCATAAAAACACTAATATGATCAAATAGGCAAGAAAAAAAAACTCCACTTTTTCTAACTCCCTTTTATTTATGAGATGCATCACCACCCTCTATTACCAAGGTCACAATCTAAGTGTCATCCTTAACCCCTCACTCTTTCTTACTCTTCATACCCAGTTTGTTCCAAGGCTGCTCAACTATGCCTTTAAATTATCTCTCACATACCCCCTGTTATGCTCTGGTACTGCTATATCCCTGGTGTAAAGCCACATCTCAAATCTGAATTACTCTAATAGCCTTTTGATTGGTGTCCCTGACACAAGTCTCTCTCCACTCCACTTCATTTTCCTCATTATCCAATCTAATATGAAAATCTTTTTTCATTTGAATCACTTCATAAACTCTCTTTGCCCTTTTTCCAGTCCCCTAACCTAACCCCATACTTGATAATCCAGTGACACTGGCCCCCTTGCTATTCCTCTAACAAAGTACTACATCATCCAACTTCAGGCATTTTTATTAGCTGCCCCCATTCCTATAACGTTCTTCCTTCTCATCTCTGTCTCGTAGCTTCCCCAGTCTTTTTCATATTTCAGAAAAAAAAATGCCATCTGGTAGAGTAATCCTGGATAGAATAGAATGGATATTCCAGGCATGTAAACAAATGGATTAAAAAAAAAAGACTTGACACAATTTAAAAGAGAAAAACTGGGGAATGGATTTATCCTGTTAAAAAGTATTTTTTAAAGTTCATTAAAACCATTATGAAAAAGGTGTTTGGATTCTGATCTTATGCCATACATAACAGTAATGGGTACCAATTAGATAAGATACTTGAATGAGGAAAGAAAAGAGAAAAAATATATCTAGAAATCATTGAAGAAAATGTAGGAAATTTTCCTTTAGTTTTAGAAAAGAGATGAATTTATGTTGATTAGAAATATGGAAGGAATTATTTAGGGCAGATAGAGGTATATATAACTATGTAAAATTTTAAAATCTATCTAACAACCACCAAAATAATGAAAATTACAATAAAATAGAATGGGGGAATTATGTATGGCTCATATGTGTTTGTACATTTGTGTATGTATATATGCATGCATATATTAGTAGGGAGAGAAAGAAAAGATCACTATAACTGTTAAGCCCTTTGGACTTTTTTTTCAAAATATATTTTAAAAAGCATGGATGAATGTCATTGGAAAAACATTTCTGGTTACTAATGATATATTATTTGTACTTTTTTCCTTGTTAAAATTCAAAGACCCTATGACTGAGTGGTGTGTGTGTGTGTGTGTGTGTGTGTGTTTGTGTGTGTGTGTGTGTGCACAACTAGGCAGAAATGGAAGCAATAGAAACATCCAATGAAAGGAAATGCTTAATCAAATTGTGGTATGGCATGACATAGAGAACTGGCATACTATATTGGATTGAAATTTAGCTTGTCATTGGAAACATCCGGATCCAAATTTTACCAGATAAAATAACTATGTGACCTCAGGAAGTGACAACTTTTCAGAGCTCAATGTAATAATTTAAGACTATAAATTACAGAATAGCTGCTGATGTTCTTTGATTGAACGTTTTCTTTTAAGAAATTCCCTAGCTCTATGAAATCACAGACTTGATATATATATATATATATACATATATGTAAATTTGCATGTGTACACACACATATATATATATGTAAGTTTATATAAATCATATATATATATATACTGTGTATATAACATTTCTCATATATAAGTGTATATATAACATGCACATATGGATGCAGGTATATAAGTATGTGTGTATATATAATAATATTTGGATGAAATTAAAGATAGGTAGTAATGAAAAATAAAAACTGAAATAATATAGAGTCAAAAACATAGGATCAAAAGAATGGCATATGCAATATGATTACTAAGCAAGAGCAGGAATAAGGAGACCAAATTGTCACAGTGATCTTCACATAGATTTATGCATATATATGTGTATATATATATATATATATATATATATATATAGTTCATATGTATTTGTGCATGTGTGTATGTACTTATTTACAAATTGGTAGAAAGAGAAAAGATATTGCTATAACTGTTAATCCCTTTGGATTTTTTTTTTAAATGATTCTTTAAAACATGGTGGATGTCACTGGAAAAACATTTCCAGAACATCAATAATGCATTAAGTTCTTTGTACTTCTTTTCTTGTTAAAATTCAAAAATCCTCTTGCTAAGTGAAGTTATTATTCATCTGTGTACATAGCATTGAAGAGACCCATTGAATAACCAGCAGTACTTAATACATAGTATATTTAGTGTTTTATTTTATTATTAACTGCTGCAATCACTACTTAACAAAGTATATGTGTGTGTGTGTGTATGTGTGTGTGTGTGTGTGTGTGTAAATGAAAAAAGGATATTTACCATCCATTTGTAAAGAAAATGAATGTCATTCCCTTTCTCCAGGGAATTCACAAACTGATTCTTTTAGCTAATGTTCAATCTTTGCTTTTCTGACTCAAAGCTAGAAGAATTATCTCTTCCAGTGATCCCACATTTTTCCAATGTTATGTTTGTGAACCATCAATAAAATATGGTCTCTATCCCTAAATTCACAGAGTTAGTATTTTATGAGCAACTTCTCAAGTGAGGAGACATTTCACTACTTCTGAACAGATGGCTTTCTGTTCATCCTTTTGTTTTTCATGTATTTTTGTCTTCATGCTCCTAATTGGTTTCCCAGCACCCAATCTTTCTTCCTTCTAAAGAGCTCTAAAATCCATCCTCCATGTGACTGCCAAGTGTCTGAAATACAAATCTGATCATGTAAGTTCTCTGACCAAAAAGTTCCAGTGGTTTATATTGTTTCTCAAATAAAAAATATACCTTTCTATTTGACATTTATTGTCTTGTACAATGTGAATCTAATCTATTCTACCAAATTTATTAAACTCTCCTCTCTGTTATGCATTCTAGAGGTTCTAACTAAGCTCATTTACTCATTATTTCTCATATACTGAACTCCACTTCAATCTTTTATTCTTTTGCACAAGTTTTCCCCATTCCTGAAATGCTCTTCTTCCTTGTTTCTGCTGTCTACAAAGCTCAGTATGACACTTTCTGTGTGACATACTTCTTAATTCCCCATCTCTTAGTACTTTCTATTATACTGTGTATATACATACACATACATATACAAATATGCATATATCTGTATATACATAAACACATGTTTTTTCCATTTATGTACATGTGTATTTTCATAATTTCCTATTCTAGAAATAAGGGTGACAGTGATTACTTTAAAATTAATAATGACAATAACTCCCATGCAAAAATTATTTTGCAAAGAGGTAGGGAGAGATGTCTTCTCATATTTTCCTTGGAGCAAAATTTGTTCTTTGTAAATTTTCAACATTAGTTTTCAAAGCTTTTTGGCTGTCATATCATCATTTTCATTATTATTCATTGTTTATTGTCCCTTGTTGTTATGGTTGTTTGTCCTTTGTTCTCAAAGAGGACCAATGACATGAATGTGATGTCTTGACTTGAACATGAATTAGTTTTGAGTGAGGCAGAGTTGAGACTTATTCTCGCCTCCATTCATCACAGTCCATGGTAAGACAACAATCAAGACAACTGCTTGTAGTCCAGGATTCAGTGCATGACCTTGAGCTTTCTAAATTAAAGTATTTCCCAGGTCTGTTTGTCTAAAGTCCCACCTATTCAATGACTAAGGGCTAGATAAAAATTGAAACAAAAATGGCCCAATATACAAAGATATCTGAAAGGTAAAGACTAAGAGTTTCTGACCAAGACAGAAAACACCTGCTATTCTAAGCCATTGTGATCTTCTGACTGGAAGACTCTGGATTCCAGAGGCCCAAGATTCTCATTGTTGGAGACACTGGGGGCAATAATATTGTGCAGAACATCTGTGCCCATGTACCAGGACAATGAAAGCTCATCACCGGCTTGGACAACTCTCAGTCCTCTCAGGTACATGAACGTCATTCCCTGAGGTCCTTGTCACCCCAACTTCTCCTGGGGGAATTTCAACCTGGGAGAATGTCTCTATGGTATTACAAGGAGGCTCTTCACCATGAAATAGTAATGAGACAGAAGCAATAGGAGCAAAGACACTTCATTAAGGCAGGGGTCTGGCAGAGAGAAGTGGCCACCTTGTAGCCTGGAAAGGAGAATGGGGGTAGGATCAACTTCCTTAGATATTACATGGTCTTGAAAGAAATAAAGTTTTTTTGGTTTGTTTTGTTTTGTTTAGTGGGAGGAAAAAAAAAAACCTTAAACATTAAGCCATTGAGACTTGGACTGGGCCTATCATTGTCTATTTAATGAAAGCCAGTCATTGTGCATATTGTTTTCTTCACTCTGCTTACTTCATTTGAGCAGGCAATTGAAGTCTTTCCATGCTTTTCTATTTTCATAGTATTCCTTGTCTATCACACTTTGGACACTTTACAGTTGATAGACATATACTTTCTTTCCAGGCATTTTTTTTTCCTATAAAAGTGCTCCTATAAATTCTTTAGTGTATATGAAACTTGCAACTTCATAAAAATAATCTGATTTTTTTCACCCATGTTTTGAAATAAGCACAACCTATATTATTAAAGTCAATAAATCTCTAATGTCTAACTTGAAGCTTGAATTTTAATATCTTTTTTTTTGGGAAAAAAAGGAATAATAATTATTTGCAAATATTAGCCTTTAGTAAAAAATTATAAATTAACACTTTAAATTTTCTCAAATTGTCTTTTATTCTCCAAAATGAGATTGAACTTGTATCATTATAACTTAGAGTGATTGATTTTATATTGGGTTAGATGAATAAAACTTTTGCCATAAAGTAATGTGGAAATATTAATATCACCTCTGACATCATTATTTGAAGTAAGGCTAGGATAACATATTAATCAAAATTCCTCAAACCCACATTCAAACCCAGTCACCAATATTTATAATTTATAGTTTATAATTTATAATACATATCCAATATCTATTCATTGAATTGAAATTTTGTAACTTTTCTCCATGGATGAGTTAAGCAATATAAGTACCAAAATGAGTGGGCCATGAAAAAATTTAAAACCTTAAAGGTTCTTAGAATCATCAGATACAGTATCTATATTTCCCCAATTAGGAAACTGAAAACCAAAATTATATTAGGAATCAGTGATAAAGTTATCATTAATAACATTTTCATCCATAATTTGGATTAAGGTTTGGATGATATGCTCATCTGTTTTGCCCAAACCTGGGAGGAATAGTGAATGTGGTAAGCAAGAAAGTAAGAATTCAGAAGAATTTTGATAGGTTAGAGCATAGCATAAATCTAATTAAGAAAAAATTCAATAGAAACAAAAAGTGAAAATTTGTACTTCACATTGCTAAATAAGTAAATATAGGTATAAATAGACAAGCAAATCACCAGAAAGATAGATGAGAGAGACAGAGACAGAAAGAGACAGAGACAGAGACTGAGAGAAAGAGAAAGGTGGAAAGATAGAGTGATCACAAAGAAAATATAGGGGAGAAATGAATATACCTTCCAGGTCCTATTCCAGGCTTCTGGCTTTCCAAACCACTATATTCCATCCTGACCCTTCCCTCTGTAGCAATTAAAACTGTTGAAGAACCCTGGAATCCAGGAACATCCAATCACAACTCCAACCTTCTTATCATGACCATCAAGATTCTGCACCTTATATCAGTAGTGACTTCCTACTTGAATCTCTATTTTGTGGAGCTTATTCTTGCCCCCTAGTCTTTTTCCTAATTTGCAGAGTTGCAGGTTTATTCCTGGTCCTGGGTACCATTATGCTCTCCTCTACTCTTGTTCATTTTACCTCCCCAGAACTTTTCAGGTCCCTTTAGTGTGTTCCCTTCCCTCATTAGAATGCAAGTTCCTTAAGGACACAATGCTTGACACATAGTAAGCACTTAAAAGATGTTTTATTTTTTCCCTCTTTTTTCCCTTCCTTCCTTTTTTCATTCTCTCTCCCTTCTTTCTCTTTCTCCTTTCTTTCTCTTTCCCCTCTCTCTTCTTCCCTTCCTTTCTTCTGGAAATTTTAAGGGATTTTTAAATTTTAAATTCAACTTGTGTCAATAGTGTCATAAGTCAACCTTTGGACTATATTAAAAAGAGCAGCATCCCAGAAAAAAGGCAATGTTAGCACCTTTCTATTCAGCAATTTCATACATCATATAGAGTGTTATTTTTAGTCCTATATGCCACCATTTAGAATGGTAAAATGTCTCAAAGACAGACAATATGATAATCTTTTCACAGAACTGGCTGCATTTATTCTTGAGAAGGAAAAATAGATATCTAAGGGAGACATGGTAGCTATCTTCAAGTATACAAATGGCTGTCACAGGAAAGAAGAACTATGCTTGTTTTCCTTCAATTCAAGAAACCAGAACAAAATGAAATTTGGGAAGAAGCAAATTTAGGCTTAGTGTTAAGAAAACTAAACAATGAAATGGAGTAATCTACCTCAACTTTTCTTGAAACAGAGATTGAGAAATCAATTTTGAGGTATATTTAGTAAGGATTTTGGATCATATGACCTCTGAGGTTCTTTGCTATGCTTAATTCTGAGATTATCTGAAACTGAGTCTCCTGGTATTATGTCCAGTGTCCTATGACACGAATTCCATTATTTCACAACTGAACTACTATGGACCAAAATCAAGATATGCACCAACCAATTAGCATCCCAGAAAAGAGGATTATCATATCTTAACATTAATGCACTCTTTGACGATAGAGGTCATCTGGGCTAAAATTTCTTGTAATAAATGAGAAAAATGAGTAAGTTAGGTATTTGGCTAAGAGGTAACTAGTAGAGCTAGGTTTTGAACAAAGTTGCCTGACTTCAAATATCACATTTGTTTCACTGTACCAAAATACAACCTGATAATTTTCCATCTCTGATTTTAATAAAGTAGAAGTAATATATATTATATGAATGGTCCCTATATATCTTATAGTGTCAGAAATCATTAATTGATTGGGTAAAATCTTAATATGGGCACAGTTTCAATTGGGCATTTATATGACTGATAAACCCACCAAAAATCTTATAGTAAGATTTGACTGTACTATCAATATCAGCAAGATTCTAGAATTGCTCTCTCTGCCCACACTAATACTAGGAGGCTAGGTTCCCATAACTACTATTCTGTCTTATCCATAAGATTGTAACCTAATGGGTTGGGGAAGGGGAGAAGGGTGAATGTTTTTCTAACACTTTTGGCTCGTGCCTTCTCCTCTTCCCTCTCTATTATCTTCTCCAGTGATTTGCCCCAGTACCCTATTATTATTTCCTCAATATGTTGAAAATCAACCAAAACAATTTAGCTTTTACAAACTTATTTCCTGAAACTGCATAGCAAAACTCAAAATACAACCGTCTATAAAATGGGTAGTATTTTCTACCCTCCATTTCCTCATTTTCCTCATTTAAGTCTAAACTCCAATTTAAACTGGTGGCTATAAAACATTCACTTCTGGGAATTCACTTCTGGGTCAAGTAGAGTATATGGGAAATCACCTGCTTTCTTGTCTCATCTGCTAGGTCAGTTTACTGTAAGAGTTGATCAAGCAGGTAACTTCTTAGGAGAATTTCTTGCCAGGAATTAGTCAGTCATCCTCTTATCATTTTTTTCTGATCTTTGAAGCTCACTAAGTTATAGCTAGCCTATGTCTTACTTTCTGTCATCTAAAAGCAAGAACAAAACAAAGGCAGAAGCAAAGAAAAAAAGGCATTAATAGCTCTTGGTTACCCAAATAGAAAATGTAGGCTACTGGTACTTCCTACTGTCCAAACCAAAAAATATACAGTAGTTCTTATTTCATTTGCCAGTAGAAAAGAAAGAGATGGAGTACATCCTTTGAAGCCTGTTGTATATGCACTCATTTTTGTCAGAGCAGCCAATTAAGATACATTTTTCTTAGCAGTGAACTAAAGAGACAGGAAACAGAATACTTACTTATACATGCATTGGATCAAGCACATGACCCCACTATTTCACAGCATTGTGTTGTTCAAAGACTAGAACTCAATTACCCAGTCCCCTATAAAACATGTATCTTCCTAACACATCCAGTTCCTATTGTTTCAGTTTATCTTCAACTTCCCAATGGTTAGCAAGTTTAAAAACTTTAGATGAAGTTTTCCTTCAGTGTTTGATCTTTCCCCAGAACATTTTAGCTAATGAGAGAAAAAACTTTAACTGTGTTTTTCTAGCACTGCTAATTAGGTAGGAGGCTTCATCCATTTCCATTTTCTTCTTAATTCCTTCACTGCATAGCAAAGCAGAAGGTTATCAGATTCCAGAGTAAGAAGACTGAATTGAAATTCCACTTCTCATGCTTATGACCAAATGATCTTGGGCTTTATTAATTTTACTGATCTATTTTTTCCTCTCTAAAATGAGGAGTTTGGACAAGATGATCTATGGGGGGAAAGAAATTTCAATTCTAAATCTATGTTGCTATACACAATGGGGATGTGACAGGATTTTGGCTTATACTGCATAAACTTTTTTTTTAATCTTTTCACAGTAACTAATTTATCTGCAAGGTTTATTCTAAAATTCTTCTATAATCCATCTTTTTTTTATCATGTATCTGGAAACTCCTATACAATTGTTCCCATTATTAATGTTTGGTAGCCTTAACAGTTTTTAAGTTTTTCAGACTTTACACAGAGATCCAGCTAAAATTTACTTTTTAAAATGCCTTTAAAAAGAATGTAACTAATGTGGCACATGTGTCACTCTATCTCTTCAGCTCTCTAGCATTTGAAGAATAACAGAAATTCAGTTTTGGGAGCAATCATGGGCTAACACAGTCCAACTCATAACGAAAGAATTCCTTCATAATACACAACATAAGTAGTCATTCAGCAGTTGCTTGAAAACCTCCAGTGAGACAAATATCATTAAGGACCAAAGCATCCCATTCTAACTTTGGAAAGATAACATTTATTACATTCCTCCTAAGGTTTCTCTCCTCCAGGGTAAACAGAATCAGTTCTTTCAAAGGATTCTCATATGTCTTAGAACCTTTCATCAGCATAGTTTCCCTTCCCTTCCTGCTTATTCTCTAAATTATCAGTCTACTTCATAAAGTACCAAAAACTGAATACAATAGGATTATAGTATTACAGATTTATAGTGAAAGGAAATCAGGGGCTATCAAGTATAATCTATTCATTTTACAAATGAGAAAAATAAGTCACACGATTTAAGGAACATGATCAGATAAAACAACTAATATGTACCCAAGGCAAATTTGAAAGCAATTCTTACTCTCCATACCCAGTGCCATTTATGTTTTGATCAGGATGAATCATCTAGTTATATATTCACCTATTCTTTTATTAGAGAATTATACCTCAAGGCTTTGGTGATTTAAATTGTTTTCCTAATATGCTCCTATTGCTTATTCTCTGACTTATTTTCTTCCTTTGTGGATTTCTGGGGTTTAGGAATGCAGACTGCAGAGACCAAGACCCTAAGAAGCCTAAGAAGTTAACAGCCTCATGAATTAAGAATGGAAAGTATTAATTCTTAACCATTTTACTCAGCACTCCCTCTACCACACTCACCTTCCTTTATGGTAGGGCATGCAGCTTGACTTATATGTTTATACTATGGAGTCTACTCAACAATTATCCTGTTATTAATGTTGCAGTTTCTTTCAGTGCATCTTAACTCTGTTCTTATGCCACCATTCTGTATCAATAAACAACAAAACTCCCTTCTTCCCAGTCACTATTAGAAGTAAGAGAGTTATAATGGGAAAGGGCTATGCTCTGCCAGGAGCAATACCACTCAACCAGACAAGTAAAGAATGAATGATTCATGTGGGACTACTCTTGGTATGGAGGAAAGCATACTGGCATCCTACTGAACTCAGTCCTATACCTCTACTAGTTATGTGAGTTTAAGACTAAAGCTGAAAAAAAAAAAAAAAAAAGTGAATTCACAATGTGAAAGGAGATTGAAGCAATTTTGAGAATCTTTCCCCAGATAGAAAGATACCATCATATGCAAGTAAGAAAGTGAACAACAGGAAATATATTCTTTCTAAAAAACAAAAAGAATAAAATCACCAATAACCTCATGAGGAAGAAAATTGAACAAGAAATAGAAGCAGATAAATAAGCAGGGGAGATAGTAAAACAGAAGGGAATTTTTTCTGCCAAAAGATCCAAATGAGTACAAATGATCCTATATAAATATTTCAAAACCTAGGAAATTGAACCTGCAACTGATGAGGGAGAAGGCTATGGATTAGAGAACACATAACCAAAATAGGATATTCTTGAATGATTCAAGAGAAAAACCAGTGACTTTAAAAAAGTCATAGAGAACAGATGTCAGAATCTACGCTCTAAATAGATGAAATAATTAGCAAATTAGAAAAAATGTGTGTTAGAAATAGAAGTTTACCTGATATCTTTAAAAAAAAAAACTAACAACCAATGGAATATGAGTGCCTTTTAAGAAAATTATCTTGTAAATCTATTTTATTAGGTTATATCTTAAGTGACTAAAAGTTTTTAAGAAATTCTCTCTCTCTCTCTCTTTGCAAATGTTTTGTATTTATATGTGTATATATATATACATATACAGATATATATAGAGAGAGATACAATACATATGTATATACTATATATGTGTATTCAGATGTGCATCATAAGTAAATATGTATGTATGTATACTGTTGACTAGACCAAACTGTTCTCTAACTTGTGGGTTATCAGAGTTAAACAGAACAGGCTAGAGACAAGAGAGTAAGAAATCAAATAGAAATTTAATTTCAAAGTGAGTTAAATAGTTTATAAGTAAGGAGAGAATTCCCCCCTGGGGGGTGGAACCAAGACAACTTGGGGAGTTCTCAGTATTTATACATAGCAGGGCATCGTGATCAGAACTTGGTAAACTCAGAGAACACCTTGAAATCAATCTAAAATGTGAGCATAAAGGATAGTTGCTATGGCAAGCTCAAGGCACAGTTTGTTTACTGAGTCTTAGCTCTGGAAAATAGGCAGTCTCCTAATATCTTGATTCTCTCTTTTTATGTGTGATGTGGTGAGTTGTGTGCATGAATATATATGTAATATTCTTGGTTGTAATGGTTTAGCCATTTTATAGCCAGGTTGTAATGTTCAGCCACCAGGGAGATTGAAGATTGAATTGAATTTCTCCCCTTGGTTCTGATATATATATACACATATACATACATACATATGTATACTTGCCTAGATACATATAATGACTCATATGTATATATGCAGGTATATATGTATATACACACATACATATATATCACAAAGCTAACAACCAACAGAAAGGAAAACATTTCTTCCTTGTTTTTTGGGATTAAGTGACTAGCCCAGGATCACACAGGTATACACATTAAGCATCTGAGACTATATTTAAATGCAGGTTCTCCTGACTTCCAGGCAGATACTCTATCCACTGTGCTATCTAACTTCCCCCCAAAAAATTTATTAGACTTATTTTTAAATAAGATTTCAATTACTAACTGGCAGGCTCATAGGTCCGAAGTGGATATATACAAAGCTCAAAAATTTATTCTGTTGCCATGTTTTTTTTTTAAAATCAAACTTGAAAAAGAACATCTTTTGCATAATACACCCAAGTAGCCATATGGGCTTTGCTTGAAAATCTTTGCCAAGGGTGGACTAAAATCTAAGAAAAGATTCAGAATTAATCCAGTCATTAGGGATATTTTCCTTCTGTCAAGCCAAAATTAAATAGTTTGAAATACTCCTAATTTTTCATCATTTTAAGATTCACTCAACTAACTCATATTGCCATGATGGTAAATGAATAAGCAACATCGAAGAGTAACAAGAACACTGGTTTTGAAATCACAAAAGTGGGTTAAAATATAGTTCACCTGGGGCACTTTGAGCTAGTTATTAAACCCCCCAGTCAATGATTTTGACATATGTAATAAAAGGAAAATAATAATCATGCTACAAGCCACATGGAGTTGTTAGGAGTGAGAACATTTTGTGAATCTTAAAGAATTCTATGAATGTGAATTGCTTATTATTGAAAGGCTACATAGAACAGTAGGTAGACCAATAGATTTTGAAATATGAGTGTAAATTTTGCCTTAAACAAAGCAGTGTGAAGATGACATGATGGCCTTTTTAAGCTATGCTCTTCAACAGGTTTCAGTGTGACTGTGGCCACACCCATTTGGTGATTAAGTCTAGGATTTCCTATTTCATCTACTCCAAAAAAATAAATAAATGTGAGATTCAAGGTTTCTGGCCAAAGCAGAAATGATTACTATTTATCTTCAATCTGAGTCAATCTGGAACTAAACAGTGACCAAATAAATTTGGCTTGTCCAAGGATCTATGGGTGGCTGAATACAATCAGACTGGTTTTGTTTTAAGACATAGTCAAGAAATAAATCTAGACAGTAAAATCCAAGATAACTTGGAAGAGTTCAGAGATGCAAAAGAGAAAAAAAATGCATTTAGGAACATCTGTAGGTAAGGGTAGGATACCCTATGTGGATAGAGGGACAGAAGGAGGGAAGGAAGGAAAAATATGAAAGAGGAAGGAAGGAAGGGAGAGAGAAAGGAAGAAAAGAAGAAGGAAGAAAGGAGGGAAAGAAGGAAAAAAAGAAAAAGAAAGAAGGAGTCTTCTAACTGATCAATTTCATACAGGGCTTTAATCTTTTAGACTGTGTACTTTTTTTTCTATTTTTTTATTATAGTAACTTTTTATTGACAGAATCCATGCCAGGGTAATTTTTTTTTTTACAACATTATCCCTTGCACTCACTTCTTTAAATTTTTCCCCTCCACCCTCCACCCTCTCCCCTAGATGGCAAAACAGTCCTATATATTTGAAATGTCCTAGTATATCCTGCAATGTTGTGTGCAGATCAAACAGTTTTCATGTTGCACAGGGAAATTGGATTCAGAAGGTAAAATAACCGGAAGGAAAAAAAAAAATGTAAACAGTTTACATTCATTTCCCAGTGTTTTTCCTTTATTGTAGCTCTTCTCTCCATCATTGATAATTGGGCTGTTAGGTCTCTTTGCAAAAATCCTTCCATCAATGCATCTTATACAGTATCGTTGTTGGATATAAGTCTCTTGGTTCTGCTCATTTCATTAGCATCCATTCATGTAATTCTCTCAAGCTTCTCTGTATTCATCTTGCGGTCATTTCTTACAAACAATTATTCCATAACATTCTATACCACAATTTACCCAACCATTCTCCCTTGAGGGCAGCCACTCAGTTTCCAACCTAGCCACACAAACAGGGCTGCCACAAACATTTGCACACAAGGTCCCTTTCCTTTTTTGTATCTCCGGGTATAAGCCCAGTAGAAAACTGCTGGGTCAAGGGGTATACGTTTGAAACTTTTTGGGCATAATTCCATTTGCTCCCCAGAAGGTTGGTTTGTTCCAAACTCCAAAAATGTTCAGTGTCCCAGTTTTCCCCAACCCTCAACCTCATCATTATTTTTTGTCATCTTAGCCAATCGCATTTATGGTATCAAGGTTGTTTAATTTGCATTTCTCTGATTAATAATGATTTGGAACACTCTTTCATATGGTGGTAAGTTTTAATTTCATCATCTGAAAATTGTCTTTCAATCCTTTGACCATTTATCAATTAAGAATGGCGGTTTCTTATAAATTAGGTCATCTCTCTTATATTTTAAATAGGCCTTTATCAGAACCTTTAACTTGAAGATGTTTTTCCCAGTTTTTGCTTCCCTTCTAATCTTGTTTACATTGGTTTTGTTTGTACAGAAGCTTTTAATTTGATGTAATCAAAATTTTCTATTTTGTGATCAATAATGGTCCTTAGTTCGTCTTTAGTCCAAATTTCTTTCTTCCACAAGTCTGAGAGAAAAACCTATGTTCCTCAATTTGTTTTATAATCTTGTTCTTTATGTCTCAATCATGGACCCATTTTGATCTTATCTTGGTTACTGTTAATTGGGTCCATGGCTAATTTCCCATACAATTTCAGTTATCCCAGCAGTTTTGTCAAAAATAATTCTTATCCCAAAAGTGAGGATCTTTGGGTTTGTCAAACACTAAATTCTTATAGTTATATTCTGTCTTTGAACCTAACCTGTTCCCTGTCAACTAATCTATTTCTTAGCCAATACCAAATGGTTTTGGTGACTGCTACTATAATATGTTTTAGATCATAAATAGGCCACCTTCATTTGATTTTTTTTTCATTAATTCTTTTGGATTCTTGACCTTTTATTATTCCATATGAATTTTTTTTATTTTTTTCTAGACCATTAAAATATTTTCTTGGAAGTCTGATTGGTATGACTAAATAAATAGATTGTTTAAATATTGTCATCTTTATTATTTTTGGACCTATCAGGATTTAAACATTTTTTCAATTGTTTAATCTGACTTTATTTTTGGAAAGTTTTTGTAATTTACTCGTTAAATTCCACTTTCCTTTGGTAGATAGATTCCCAAATATTTTATGCTGTCGACGTTATTCTGATGGAATTTCTCTTTGTTCTCTTGCTTTAATTTTGTTGGTGATGTAAAAATGCTGGGATTTTAAAGGGTTTTTTTTAATCAACTTTGCTAAAGTTATGGATTATTTCTAATAGCTTTTTGTGGGAATCTCTAGGGTTCTCTAAGTATGCCATCTTATCTCAAAGAGTGATAGTTTGGTTTCCTCACTGCCTACTCTGATTCCTTAATCTTTTTCTCGACTCATTGCCGGGCTAGTGTTTCTAATACAATATTGAATAGTAATAGTGACATGGAAACCTTGCTTCCTCAGATCTTACTGGGGAAAGATTCCAGTTTTTATTGCATTATTTACTGATGGTTTTAAATATATGCTCCTGACTATTTTAAGAAAAAGTCCATTTATTCCTATACACTCAAGTGTTTTTATTAGGAATGGATGTTGGATTTTATCAAATGCTTTTTCTGCATCTATTGACATAATCATATGGTTTTTGTTAGTTTGCTTATTGATATAGTCAATTATGCTAATAGTTTTCCTAATATTGAACCAGCCCTGCATTCCTGGTATAAATCCTACTTGATCATAGTGTATTATTATCCTGTGGATGATTTTCTGTAATCTTTTTGCTAATATTTTATTTAAGATTTTAGCATCTATGTTCATTAGAGAGATTGGTCTATAATTTTCTTTCTCTGTTTTCAGCCTACCTGGTTTAGGTATCAGTACCATGTCTGTGTCATAAAAGGAGTTTGGTAGGACTCCTTCAGTCCCTATTTTTTCAAATAGTTTATATAGCATTGGGGTTAATTGTTCTTTAAATGTTTGGTAGAATTCACATGTAAATCCATCTGGTCTAGGGATTTTTCTTAGGGAGTTGGTTAATAAACTTGTTCTATTTCTTGTTCTAAGATGGGACTGTTTAGGATATTTACTTCTTCCTCTGTTAATCTGGGCAAGCTATATTTTTGAAGGTATTCTTCCATTTCATTTAAGTTGTCGAATTTATTGCCATAAAGTTGGGCAAAGTAATTCCTAATTATTGCTCTAATTTCCTCTTCATTAGTGGCGAGTTCTCCCTTTTCATTTTTAAGACTAACAATTTGATTTTCCTCTTTCCTGACTGTGTACTTTCATTTACAATAAGGGTTTTATATATAATTTCAAAAGTTTTTTGTGAATATTGAGCCTCATGACTCCTACAATAGTACATAAATATTAATTTTATTATTGTTGTTGTTTTTTATTTATTTTCTGTTCCAAATAACTTTATCTAGTGTTACCAAACTGTTCTTGATATTACTTTTCTTTTTGAAACTTCCAGATTTGTGCAGATTTAGACATCCCTGACAATTTAGCTTGCTTGCCTAGCTTTTCGTGCAGTTTTTAGCAATTACTGATATATTTGGGGAAGGGAGATATTTTTTTATTAGCTCAAGGCAGCACCAATAAAATAGCACTTTGTAGTTTAAAAATTTTGATTTTCTTACAAATTCTATAAGTGACCATCTTATAAAGTGAGCAGTTTCTTATGTTCTCTGTCTCTGTATGTTTCTCTATGTGTCTCAATCTGTCTTTCTCTTGTTTTGTCTCTGTCCCTGATTCAGACTTCCTTTTTGTCTGTATTTTTTGATAATTCTTTGGACATAGTTCCATATTACTCTTCTGAATGGTTGGATCAGTTCACAACTCCACCAACAATGTAATATTGCCCCAGTTTTCCTACATCCCCTCCAATGTTTATCATTATCCAACTCAGATACCTCAGATTCAGACTCAACTCAGAATTGTCTTAATTTGCATTTCTCTGATCAATAAAAATTTAAATCATTTTACATATAATTAGAAATGGTTTTAATTTCTTCCTATGAAAATTGTCTGTTCATATCCTTTGACGATTTATCAACTGGAAAATGGCATGAATTCTTATAAATTTGAGTCAATTCTTTATATATTTTAAAAATGAGGCCTTTATCAAAATCCTTGGATGTAAAAATGTTTCCATGTTTATTGCTTTCATTCTAATCACTTCTGAATTAATTTTGTTTGTACAAAATTCCATAATGTACTCCTTTTTTTTGGCCACAAATTGCTTCCTTCTCCACAGATCTGAGAAGTAAACTATTCTTTGTTCTTCTAATGTGCTAATAATATCACTCTTTATTTCTAAATCATGAACCCATTTAGAACGTATCCTACTATAAAGTGTTGGTGTGCATCAATCCTAGTCTGTGCCACATAAATTTCCAATTTTCCCAGAGTTTTTCCCAAATAATGAGTTCTTATCCCCAAATCTTGGGTCTCTGGGTTTGTCAAACACTAGATTAATATAGTCATTGATTATTTTCCTGTGAACCTAACTTATTCCACTACTCTATTTCTTAGCCAAATAGTTTTAATGTCTGCTGCTATAGGATATAGTTTTAGGTTTGATGCAATTAGGCCACCTTCATCTGTATTTTTTTTTTTTCATTAATTCCCTTGAAATTCTTGACCTTTTATTCTTCCAGATGAACTTTGTTATTATTTTTTTCTAGCTTTGGAAAACAATTTCTTGGGAGTTTGATTGCTATGGCACTGGATAAGTAGATTAATTTACATAATATTATCATTTTTATTATATGTTTGGCCTACCTATGAGTACTTGATATTCTTCCAACTTATTGGATCTGACTTTATTTGTGTGGAAAGTGTTTTGTAATTTTGTTTATATAGTTCCTGACTTTGTCTTGGCAGGTAGATCCCCTAAGTATTTGATTTTGTCTATAGTTATTTTAAATGGAATTTCTCTTTGTACTTCTTGCTGCTGGGCATTGTTGATGGCATAAAATATTGATGATTTATATGGATTTATTTTGTATCTTGCAACTTTGCTAAAGTTGTGAATTATTTCTAATAGTTTTCTATTCAAGGATTCTCTAAGTATATCATTATATGATCTGCAAAAAATAATAATCTGATTTCCCAATTACATATTCTAATTCTATTAATTCCTTTTTCTTCTCTTATTTTTAAAGCTAAATAAAATATTGAACAGTAGTGGTAAAACTATGCAACCTTGTTTCATCCCTGATATTATTGGTAATGGTAAAGTTTATCCCCAGTCCATATGATGCTTTCTGAAGGTTTTTAATAGATGTTACTGATCATTTAAAAAAAAAAAAACCTCCATATATTCTTATACTCTCAAGTGTTGACTCAACAAAGTCAATTATGTTAATATTTTTTTCCTAATATTGAACAAGCCCTGCATTCCTGGTATAAATCCTACTTGGTTATGGTGTATTATCCTAATGATAAATTGCTGTAATATGTTTGATAATACTTTATGTTTTGATCCTACCTAGTTTAGGAATAATCATCATATCTACATCATAAAAGAATCTGGTAGGATTCCTTCTTTCCCTATTTTTCCAAATTGTTTGCATAGTATTGGAATTAATTGTTCTTTAAATGTTTGATAGAATTCATATTTAAATCCATATTTAAATCCCTGGAGATGAAGTTGATTCATAGATTGTTCTATTTTTTTCCCTAAAATGGGACTGCTTAAGTAATTTATTTCCTCCTATATTAATCTGGGCAATCTATATTTTTGTAACAATTACATCTATTTCACTTAGATTATCAGATTTACTGGAATACAGTTGGGCAAAATAGCTCTTAATTATTACTTTAATTTCCTCTTTATTGGTAGAAAGTACATCCTTTTTATTTTTGATGCCAACAATTTGATATTCTTTCCTTTTTGTAATCATATTATGTAAAGACATATATTTTGTTGGTTTGTTTATAAAAGCAGCTCTTAGTTTTGTCTATTAGTTAAATAGTTTCCTTTCAATTTTATCAATCTTTTTTATTTTCAGAATTTCAAATTTGGTATTTGATTGCAGGTGGTTAATTTGTTTTGTTTTGTTTTTAGCTCTTTTAGTTGCATGTCCAATTCATTGCTCATCTCTTTCTCTATTTTATGAAAGTAAGCATTTAGAAATATAAAACTTCCCCAAAGAACTGTTCTGGCTGCATCTCACTAATTTTGATATGTTGTCTCAATTTTGCATTTTCTTGAATGAAATTATATTGTATATATAATTTGTTGTTTCATCCACTCATTCTTTTGGATTAGATTATTTAGTTTCTAATTAATTTTTGTCTATGTTTTTGTTCTACTTTGTCACCTGTAATTTTTATTGCATGTTTATCTGAAAAAAGATATATTTATTATTTCTGACTTTCTGCATTTTGTTTTGAGATTTTTATGCCCTAATACACTGTCAATTTCCATGTATGTTCAATGTATTGCTGTGAAAAAGTATATTCTTTTCTGTGTCCATTCAATTTTCTCCAAAGATTGATTATATCTAACTTTTCTAAAATATTATATTTACCTCCTTAATTTCTTTATTTATTTTGTGATTAGATTTATCTAGTTCTGAGAGAACAAGGTTGAGATCCTGCCCTAGTTTAGTTTTGATGTCTAATTCTTCTTGCAGCTGTCTTAACTTTTGCTCTACTAATTTGGATGCTATACCACTTGATGCATATATGATTGGTCTTGATATTATTTTATTATCTATGGTACCCTTTAGCAATATGTAGTTTACTTCCTTATCTCTTTTAATTAGATCTATTTTTGCTTTTTCTTGACCTGAGATCAGGATTACCATATCTTCTGTTTTTACTTCAGGTGAAGCATAATAGATTCTACACCAGTGTATTACCTTTACTTTGAATGTATTACTCTGCTTTAAATGTGTTTCTTGTACCCGACATATTGTAGAATTCTGGCTTTTAATCCAAGTCTGCTACCTGCTTCACTTTTATGGGAGAGTTTATCTCATTCACATTCACAGTTAAAATTACTAACTCTATATGTCCCACAATCTTATATTTCCTTTTTCATACTATTCTTTTTCCTTTCGCTCTTTCCTTCCTCCTCAGTGTTTTATTTCTGATCACCACCTTCTTCAAACAATTCTATCATTTTACAGCCCCTCCCCTTTTCTCATCCTTTTCCCTTATTATTTCTGTTCTCCTCCCCCTTTCCTTTCCCTTTTACTCTGCTACTTTACAAGTTTCTTTGTTAAGCAAATATGTCTGATTTCTCTTTGAAGCAAATCCAATGAGAACAAGGTTCATACAATGCTCATTCCCCCCCCCCACTTCTTTCTTTCCCTCAATTGTAATAGGTCTTTTTTGCCTCTTCTTAAGATGCAATTTACTCCATTTTATCTCCCTTTTTCTCTTCTTCCAGTACAATCCCCTTTCCCCCTCTAGTTTCTTTTTTATATCATCACAATAAAGTCAAATTATACCTGCAGCCTTTCAGTATAACCATAACAGAAATAGTTTTCAAGATTTAAATATATCACCTTCCCATATAAGGATATAAACGATTTAACTTGTAAAAGAAAGATATTTGTTCTTTGCTTTTTATCTTTTTATGCTTCTCTTGAGTTCTGCATTTGAAGATTAAATTTTCTGTTCTGCTCTAATTTCTTAATCAGAAATAAATGAAATTTATTTGTTCCATTGAATGTTCATCTTTTTTTTCCTGAAAGATAATGTTTAATTTTGCAGAATAAGCATTTCCTGGTTGCAATCCAAGTTCCTTTGTTCTTTGGAATATCACATTCCAGACCTTTCCATTCTTTAAAGAGGAAGCTTCTAGGTCCTTGGTAATCCTAATTATGTCTCTTCAATATTTGAATTGTTGTTTGTGGCTGCTTGCCACATTTTCTCCTTGATTTGATAATTCTGAAATTTAACTACAATATTCCTTGGAGTTTTCATTTTGGGGTCTCTTTCAGGAAGGTAAAAGGTGAATTCTTTCTATGACTATTTTACCCTCTGGTTTTAAGACATTAGGACAGTTTTCTTTAATGATTTCTTGAAAGATATTGTCTAGGTTCTTCTTTTTCATCATGGTTTTCAGGTAGTCCAGTAATTCTTAGATTGTTTCTCCTGGTTCTATTTTCCACATGAGTTGTTTTTTGAATGTGATATTTTGCATTTTTTTCTATTTTTTTCACTTTTTTGATTTTGTTTGGCTAATTGTGATGTCACATGGAAATATCCTCTTCAATTTGTTCAATTCTAATTTTTAGTAAATTATTTTCTTCAGTTAGCTTTCTTATATCCTTTTGCATTTGCCCAATTGCACTTTTAAATGAGTTGGGGTTTTTTATATATAACTGGATTTTTTTCTAGTTCACAAATTCTGTTTTTCAGTGAGTTTCTTTTCCCATTCCATCAAATCTATTTTGTAAGGAGTTACAGAATTTTGTTATTTACTCAAATCTATTTTGCAAGGATTTATATGTTTTTTTTTCCATTTCATCAAATCTATTTTAAAGTTTTCTTCAGATAATTTCTATCTTTCCTTTTCCAAACTCTCTTGCAAAGTCCTTGGTTTATTTTGTCATTTTTCCTCTAACTCTCTTTTAAGATACTTTTTGATTCCTTCAAAGAGAATCTTGTGAGATGGAGACCAGTTCATATCATCTTTTTTGGCTTCTTCTGGAGATTTTTTACCTTTAGTTTTCTTAGGATTTAAGGTCTATTGTTCTCTGTAGTACAAGGCTGCATATTGTAATTTTATTTATTTAACATGTACAAATTGTATCATGCAAAATTTCAGACAGGATGATTGAAAGCCGTAATTGATATTGCATGGATAATTATCAACAATCTCAGATATGCAGACAGTAGACAATTCCACTCTGACAGCAGAAACTGAAAAGGAATTAAGAAGCATCTTGATGGTGGTAAAAGAAGAGAGCATAAAAGCTGGCTTGAAGCTTAACATCAAAAATGCTAATATCTTGGCAACTGGTTCCATTACTTCCTGGCAATAGAGGGAGAAGAAAGGAAGAAGTTTCAGATTTAATATTCTTCAGTTCAAAGATCACTGTAGGTGGCATCTGAGCAATGAAATGAAAAGATATTTGTTCCTTGAAATAAAAGCTAGGGTAAATATGGATAACTTGCTAAAAAAGCATAGATATTTTTCTCACAAAGATTCATATAGACAAAGCTATGGTTTTTCTAATAGCAATGTATGACTTTGAGAGTTGGACTATTAGCAAAGTTAAGTGCTGCAGAATTTAATTTCCCATTGTGGTGCGAAGAAAATTTTTGAGAATCTCTTAGAGAGCAAGAAGAGCAAATTAGTCAATACTTTGAGAAACTAATTTAGGCTGTTCATTAAAGATCAAACTGAAGCTGAAGCTTAATTTGACCACATAAATGACTAAATGGGACACATTGGAAAAGACCCTGATATTGGGAATGATTGAAGATAAAAGGAAAGGAGAACAACAGAGGAAGAGATCAATAAATAGTATAATGGAAACAATGAATATGAATTCAGACAGACATTGGATAATAGTGGAGGACAGAAGGTTATGTTGTACTTGGTCCATGGGATCATAGAAAGCCAAACAAAACTCCAACTGAACAACTATGCCTCTGCTGCTATCTTTTTTATTACCTCACTAACTCTATCTCTGTCTCTCTTATTCTATGTCTGTCTATGTCCATTTTTGCCTGTTTCTCTTTCTTTCTCTCTTTCTGTTTCTCTTTTTTCTTTCCCCCTCCCTAGCTCCCTCTCTTTCTATCTTCTCTATTCTTCCTGCAGGTGCTAATAAGTTGTGAAGTGATAAGGCAGCATTTTCTTCTCTTGTTCAATGTTTTGATTGTCAATAATCTGGCTTTGGTTCCTGTCATTTCACTGAAATTGCTTATATTAAATGCAATGCCATTTGCTTAGCCTTCAACCTATTTGATTTCTGAAGCATCTCAAATTGTTGACAAATACCTTCTAAAAACTTTCTGATCCCCTAATTCTTCTGGTGATGTTCTCCTGAAGTCTGCCTTTTATCTCTTTCTCCATATTTCTGTTTGTTACATTGGTTTCTCATCTTTCTCCCCTTGTAATAAAAATAATAGCTTTTATATAATATTATATATTATATATATGTTATATAATATATATATATAATACACACACATATATACACTATGTTATGTCATATTCACAACCATTTGGTAGGTGCTATTATTATACCCATTTTACAAATCAACAATATTAAATACAGAAATAGTAATTAATTTGTCCAAAGTTACATATGGATGTGAAGCTAACTTTGAACTCATCTTCTCATATCCAGTCTTATACCTCTTTCTTTTGAAAATTTAGTTTTTGCCTCATTTCTCTTCAGTCTTTACTTAATTTCCTTTAGTGATTCCTTAAATTGTGTATACTCCTGGACTACACTTTGATCCTACTGTTTTCTGTGTTCTAGATTGCATTACACAGAATTTCACATCTATATTCAACAGTGCTGTTAAATCAGTTTCTCTAAAGCTACATCATCAACTTGCTTTAAAATATTAAATAAGTCCTCATTATTACTAAATATAGTTTTAAAAAAACAAACCTGTCATTCTATGTGCCTTCTCTAAGTGTGAAAACCCATGGAGAACTATGAAGATTGTGCTACCTCTTACTTTTCCATTCTTATCTTCCTGTATTCCTCTTCATTCCATGCTCTTAAAACTATTCACTAATCTTTTACCACATTCTATAATATCTTGTCTTTGCTATTTTATTCATACTGTTCTCTCCAACTAGAAATCCTTTATCCCCTAGTAATGCTTCTCCCATTCCTATCTATCCTTCAAGATCTATTTGCTTCCTTCATGAAATACTATTTCTCTTGTCCCATCCCCAGCCAAAAGTTATCTTCCAAACCTGCAAAATGTCATAGTACTTAGTTCCCATTCTCTATTCTTTCACATTAGACCTTATAATCATAAACCCCTAAAATTTTAAAGATAGAGAAGAAATCATAATTATCAAGGTTTAGACTTTCATATTTTGAATAAGAAGTTGAGTTAATGTATTAACAGTGAAAGAGTCAAAACAAGAATTCTAGTTCTCTGACTTTAGGTGAGTTCTCTTTCAACTAAACAATATTTGGCCATTTACTTCTGTTTAATTTTTTTTATCCAAAGAGAGCATCTTGATATCAAAGCTTTCTTTTTGGTTCTATTTAATTTTCCTCTGAATAATCACATTTTTGTCATCTTGGATGAAAAATTTTGTGGTACAAGTCATTACAGATTTTGTTTTGGAACTCCTCTTTCATATATACTCATTGTGTATTGCTTGAATGATTGAACATATGAATGAATGACATTAGTATACTGAAAATATAATAAATATTTTGTTTTTTATCCTTTTAATTTATAACAATTTCTTAATTTGTTGAGTTACCATCCACTTTAGTTCTAGAGTATTGTTTTTCTCCCTACAGTAATATATTTAATGTTTTTTTTTTCCCTAACTCCATCCTCATAGATGTGTAAGAAAGAGCATCATTCATGTTTCCATCAGAAACTACTGGCATAGATCTTACCAACTTCTGTTGAACAATATTGCCTTACAAAGCAACTAAAATCAAGTTATAATCTATCAAAAGTCAGATAATCAAGATGGACTATGGATCAGTAACTGTGCCATATGCTGGGTGTACAAATAGGAAAGTGAGACTTCCTAACCTTCAGGGAACTTGTATTCTCTTAGGAATAGACAAGGAAATATAGGAAATAATATATATGTGATATGTATTATATATATATATATATGTATATATATATATATTATTCAAATTAAATTTAAACTTATTTGATATGGTTCACTAACAACTACCGGGAGGAAAAACTTGAAGGATACTTCAAGACTTGACTCTAAAGATGAACCAAGAGGTATAGATAAGAAGAATTAATGGAAGGAGATAAGGATTAAGGTAAGAGGTAGTTATGCAAAGGTATGGATGAACCTGAGAAAAGACCAGGTACAGGCAGAACAAGTAGATCAGTTTGGTTGGAATGTAATGTTCTCAAAGGGAGGCTAATATATAACCATCCTAGAAATATATGCTATCTGGATCCACATTGTATAGAATTGTAAAGGTCAAATAAGAGAGTTTGCTTTGTGTACTTGGGATAATTAAGAGACCACTGGAATTTCTTGAGTATAGAGTGACAGGATTAGAGCAATGCTACAGGACATCAGTTTAGCAGTTATACAGAGAGCGGTTTTGTAAGCAGATGATTTAACTGAAATGAAACCATTACAAGGAAAATGCAAAAGGGCAGATAAGAGAAGATAAGAACTTAGAGCAGGGTTTTTATAAGTGAGTAAAAAGGAGAAAACTGTGAGAGTAATTGAGGAAGTAGAATCATTAAGATCTGACAATGTAGTATGTTTCCAGAGATGAATAAGAATGACCTATGTGACTGGATGTAGGGGATCAGAGGTATAAATGAGTTTAAGATTAAAGGTAATTATTTTGTAATGAGTAAATCTGTATAGTATCTATATTCTGCAGAAATGTCTAACATTCCAACAAGAAACTTGTAATGTATTACTAGCTCAGGAGAAAGAAGAAAGTTGAATGTATAGATTTAGGAGACATTTTCATAGAATACTAATTGAATTTATACAAGCCTATTAAAGTCCTGATAAAATGTATATAGAGAAAAGTTTAATGGTCCCATGAAAGTAGCCCTAGTCAGAGAAGAGAAAATATTCAGGAATAGAAGATGATCAACAGTATCAAATTCTAACCATAGGAGATAAAAACTGAGAAAAGTCATTGGATTGAATAAGAAATAATATGATCTTGAATTTGGAAGAAGCAATGTAGAAAAATTTTTGCATTTGATTCCATATCTCAAGGTGCTAAAAAGCGAATGGGAGGTAAGAATGTAGAGGGAAAATTGGAAGTGGCAACTTCTAAACAGTACAGATCTTCGAACAAGTTTACAATGATGTATTTAAGCATATAAATTAAAAAAAGAGAAATGTTTTTAAAAGCATAAAATTGTATAGTTTCTTGACAGAATTTCTCTACATAATTTGTTTGTAAGTAGTAAATAAGTAAATAAAAAGTAATTCAATGGACATTCTTTTCAAACTACACATGGAAAGCTACTAAAACTTTATTTGTGTAAGTATTAAAATGAAATGAATAAAATTATGTAAATGCCTTTCATTTTGTAAATGCCTTTTCTACCAGAGGAAATGTGTTGGCATCATAATAAGCTTGAATTACTTAGTATACAAATATTATTATTTCATGGAGATATTAGGAATTTGAATGGAAGGAATTATATGGATTAAAGTGATGGAAAATAATGATCAATTATTCAAACAAATTCTTTAGAAAATGCAATCAATGATTCTATGAACAGTTTATTTAGCTTGCTTCATAGGAATTTAATGTGTTATCTGCTCCTAAATTTTCAGAAACATCTAACATCTAACCTAGACATTTAAAAATATTTTAATCATAATAAAACCTAGTTTTTTGGTGAAAAATATTTCCTGAAATTTTCTTTTCATATATTTTCTTATAGGATCATATAACTTTGTTTTTATAACATACAATGTAAGGATTAAAAGTTCTTCCAAAGAGAATAAATCAGGTAGAGAAACTAATAATCATATGGCTTTTAATATTTCTTATAGCTTTTTTTATTTACAAGGTATATGCATGGGTAATTTTTCAACATTGACAATTGCAAAACATTTTGTTCTAATTTTTCCCCTCCTTCCCCCCATCTCCTTCCCCAGATGGCAGGTAGACCAATACATGATAAATATGTTAAAGTACATATTAAATATAATATATGTATACATGTCCATACAGTTATTTTGCTGCACAAAAAGAATTGGACTTTGAAATAGTGTACAATTTACCTGTGAAGGAAGTCAAAAATGCAGGCAGACAAAAATAGAGGGATTGGGAATTCTATGTAGTGGTTCATACTTATTTCCCAGAGTTCTTTTGCTAGGTGTAGCTGGTTCAGTTCATTACTGCTTTATTGGAACTGATTTGGTTTATCTTGTTGAAGAGGGCCACATCCATCAGAATTGATCATCATATAGTATTGTTGTTGACATATATAATGATCTACTGGTGCTGTTCATTTCACTCAGCATCAATTTATATAAGTCTCTCCAGGCCTTTCTGAAATCATTCTGCTGGTCATTTCTTACAGAACAATAATATTCCATAACATTCATATACCACAATTTGTTCAGCCATTCTCCAATTGAGGGGCATCCACTCAGTTTCCAGTTTCTGGCCACTACAAAGAGGGCTGCCATGAACATTTTTGCACACACAGGTCCCTTTTCCTTCTTTAAGATCTCTTTGGGATATAAGCCCAGTAGTAACACTGCTGGATCAAAGGTTATCCAAAGTTTGATAACTTTTTGAGTATAGTTCCAAATAATTCTTCAGAATGGCTGGATGTATTCACAATTCCACCAACAATGTATCAGTGTCCCAGTTTTCCCAAATCTCCTCCAACACAGAATAAAATATTTGACCAAAATATGTGATACTTAATTCATATACTTCCTAATATAAATTTTCAATATGCTTTTGAGAATTATATTCAGGAATTGCACATGTTTAAACTATATTGGATTATTTGCTGTCTAGGAGTGGGGTAGGTGGGGAAGAAGAAAAATATGGAACATGAGGTTTTGCAAGTGTGAATGCTGAAAATTATCTTTGAATGTATTTTGAAAAATAAAAAGCTATTGTAAAAATAAAGAAAAAGAAAAGAAGACAAGAGAATTATATTCCGAAGATAAGAATAAGAATGCTAGCATATTCCAAAATGTTAAAGAATTTTATCCAGAATGAGGACTATATTCTTTTAAAGACAAATTATTTGACAGAAAAATTGAGCAAATGCTATCCATCTAATTTATTTCAGAATCTATTCCAACAATTTGCAGATTTCCACATGGAAATTCATATAGCAAAGAGATACCTGTTGACTAACTGACATAATAAATAAATTGACAGTTGATTGTGTGGTTAACCAGTCATCAGCAATTACTCAATATCATTTTTGAACATAATTTCTAGTGTAGTACTCAGATTTTAGAAATGTTTACACAAAGGAATATAGGGAATGTTTATATAATTTTATAATAACATACAACTGGGATGAATAGGTACATAAATAAAGGATTACTTCAGACAATTCTTTTGATATGGTTGCATTTTGTGTTAATTCTATGTTTATGGTGAAACCAAGTTGGCTCAAAATGTCCTAGACACATAAGACTGGATTGAATTGGTTTGCCTTTAGTCACTTCTTTACAAGGGCTTGATTTTAAACCATACCCTCATTTTTTTTGCATTTGTTTGTTATGTGTTTCACTATTTATACATGGATATTATTCAAAGGAAATGTGCAAAATGACTGTTAGATATTATATGATGTTGGTGTTTGAGAAATAAGAGAGAAATAAAGACTTTCAAGAATAAATCAAACCCATATTAAAACAGGTTCAGACTACTGAAGGGCAAAGGGAAATGCAGTCAAAAAAGAAAGCAAACTAACAAATTATTATTTCAAAATTATCTAATTAATTCTTAGAAAATAAGCAAGGCTTTCACAGGAACCTGGAAACTGAAGTGGTTGTAATTAATTCTTCTACAAGAGGAGTGTAGGCTTCTAGAATTTCAAAGAACAGTAAAAAAAAAAACATTTTTTTTAAGCTATTAGGGGGTGCTAGCTGGTATGCTAGATAGAGAAGAGGCCTTGGAGTCAGGAATACCTCAATTCAAATCCAATATCAGACTCTTATAATCTGTGTGATACTAGGCAAGTCATTTAATCCACTGCCTCTAAAAAAAGAAAAAAAAAGCTACTAGTCATTGCTATGAATAAAATTTAATCATAACCAAGACAATGCAAAATTTGTAGGCTGACTATTACATAAATTCAATTTTGCTGCTAAAATTTACTTTATTAAAATGCAAGGCTATATAAAGCCCATTGTCAAAAGGAGTCCTGTGATGTCATACTATCTGGACTTCTTGACCATTCTGTAAAGATATAGCCTAATGATGTTTTAGGATTTTTTTTAAACATTGAATAACCTTTAATTTTTTTCTTACTGAAGGAATAATGAACCCTGAAAAATATGTTGACACTTATACAAGTGTCAGATTGACTGAGTTAATGAATTATGTCACTATATCTCATTTAAAAGTAACAATATTTTAAAGTTGGTATTTTTGTCAAAAATAAACAATCAATGATTCAGATTTGTGAACAAAGCCTGTGGAATCAGTCACAGATTTTAGCCTAAATAGAAGAAATTTTCAGAAACCATTGGATAAAGTAAAATGATGATACAAAGAAAGGTTTCAATTTGGTTTTAAAGTATATATAAAACTTGTAGGAATGTTTAGAATAGGAAATATGATATTCCAGCCCTTTTAGTAACAGAAGACTATGAGAAGGAATCATTTAGAGGTAGAGAAAAACAGTCTTGACATTCACCATCTTCTCAGGATAATATCCCATTTCTTGATTAGATGTTGCCTAGCAACATCCTCAGAATATTAGATATTAGTATCAGGAGCACTAGACACTCCAAAATAGAAAGGACATGATCAGATAAGAAGAAAGCTAGAATCAAGGCTATACGAGAACCCTAGACAAAAAAAAATATACCAAATGAAAAGAGAATTTCATTAATACTCCATGTAATGAGAGAAATGAAGATTTGGCAGCTATGAGCTGTCACCCTTTTGAAATATGTGGTCTCCAATTTTGATTCCACTTTCCCCTTCAATCTCTGGATATATTATGATAGAACAACATAAACACTTTCAAGGGAATGTTTTTTTGTGAGTTGTTCTTACTATACCCACCTTACTAAATACCCTTTAAAAATTAAATTGAAGGGAGGCAGAGCCAAGATGGTGGAGAAGGCACACATGACTTTCTAAGCTCTTCTCTTACCCTCTTTATCAATATTATATTGAGCCTCAAAAATAGTCTTGACTGCTACAATTCGTAAAGATAAGAAGTATAACAACTCACCAGCCGAAGAAAATCTGCAATCTCACCAAAAAAGGTTTGTTCCGGGGCTAGGGGGGAGATCAGCATAGACGGGGAGAGAAATTAGGTTCCAAGGAGAGCCTCAAACTGAAAGTGAAAGCACATATCTCAGCACAAGCTCGCAGCCCCAACCCTCAGTACGGGGCTTTTCCTTGGGGCAGTTGCGAACCTGCACTGCAGGAGGGCACAGCCCAGGTTAGCCTCTAATCTGCACAGTGGGGGGCTTGGCTTGGGGCCATAGAGCTTTCCCAGGGTCGATTTGCAATCGGACAGAGACTGGGGCAGGGACTGCCCAGCAGAATTCCGGTAGAATCGGCTGTTTGTGGTCAGCTGCTAATACCCACAGGCCCACAAGAGGCTCTGGCCTGGGGCAGTGACACTTTCACCCCTTAGTCTCTAGCCTAGGGCAATTGCTAACCCACACAGCCATACTGGGCACTTCAATAGCTCCACCAGTGCTGAATCCACCTCCTGTTGGGGGAAGGGAAAACTCTCACTCAGAGCACTCCCATACCTCGGAGCCAGAAACCGGTTTACATCTCTCCTGTTTTGCAGAGGAAATGGTAACCCCCTTGCCTAGGAGGCATACCCTAAAGGCTTTAAAACATGAATAAAAAGATGAAAAGGACCATCTACAGCTTCTATGCAGAAAAAGAGCAGGTCAGCAAACCTGAAGAGACTAATAGCAAATATGCACCAGACAATACCCCAAAAGGGAATGTCACCTGTCCTCTTTACATGATGCTCTAAGAAGAGACCATTAAAAGTCTCAAAAGAGAAGACAAATGGGGAAAGGAAGAGAAGCCTTACAAAGAGCAACAACTTCCTGAAATACGAATTGAAAAGATATAAAATTCCCAGGAAGTCAGGGAAACAAAATTTGTGAATTGGAAAATAAAAATATCTCAGGAAAGTAAGAATTGTGAATTGAAAAAATAAAGAATTACTAGAAAGTAGGATTTGTGAATTGAAGAGCAAAGAACTCTCAAGAAAGTAGGATCTTAATTGAAAAAATAATCACTAAAAAAATTAGTGAAATGGAAAAAAATTCCATGGATCAAAACAATTCACTAAAAAACTCAATTGGACATATACAGAAAGAAATAAAAAAAGCTAATGAAGAAAATAATTCTTTAAAAATTAGAACTGAACCAATAGAAACTAATGATTCATTAAGACAGCAAGAAACAGTCAAGCAAAAACAAAAAAAATGACAAGCTGGAAAAAACCATGAATTATCTACCTGCAAAAATGACAGACTTGGAAAATAGATCTAGGAGAGATAATCTGAGGATTATTGGACTTTCTGAAAATTATGAAAAAAGAGCCTAGATACTATTTTACAAGAAATCATCAAAGAGAACTGCCCAGATGTAATAGAATCAGAAGGTAAAATAGGCATTGAAAGAATTCATCGAACACCTTCTGAAAGAGACCCTAAAAAAAAACCCCAAGGAATATTGTGGCCAAATTTCATAACTAGCAGATTAAGGAAAAAATTTTACAAGCAGCCAAAAAAAAAAAAACCAAATTTAAATACCGAGGTGCCACAATAAGGATCACCCAAGATCTGGCTGCCTCCACACTAAAGAATCGAAGGGCCTGGATTTTCCTGGATATTCTGAAAGGCAAAAGAACTTGGGATGCAGCCAAGAATAAACTACCCAGCTAAGCTGAGCATTTTCTTCCAGGGAAGAAGATGGACATTTAATGAAAGGGGGAGAGGAAAAGGGAAAAGAAAAAGAGTAATAAGAGAAGGAAGGGGAAAAGATTCAAAGGTGGATAGGGAGGGATTCTAAAGAGGGTAAGCATGTGATACAAGTGGGGTACATAAGTTCAAAAAGGGGAAAGAGGGTTGGGGGAGGCAAGGAAAAGTAAAGCAAAATCTGGAGTTATTAGGATGGCAGGAAATACAGATTTAGTAATTCTAACCGTAAATGTGAATGGGATGAACTCCCCCATAAAGAGGAGGCAAAAAAGCAGACTGGACAAAAGTCAGAACCCAAAAATATGTTGTTTACAAGAAACACATTTAAAGCAGGAGATACATATAGAGTAAAGGTAAAAGGCTGAGCAAAATCTACAGCTTCAGGTGAAGTCAAAAAGAGGGTAGCCACCCTTATCTCAGATCAACAAAAGAAAATTGATCTAATTAAAAGAGATAAGGAAGGAAACTACATCCTGCTAAAGGGTAGATAAACAACAAAGCAATATCAATATTAAACATATATGCACCAAGTGGTATGGCATCCAACTTCCTAAAGGAGCAGTTAAAGAGAGTTGCAAGAAGAAATAGACAACAAAACTGTAATAGTAGGAATCTCAACCTTGCAACCTCAGAATTAGACAAATCAAACCACAAAACAAATAAGAAAGAAATTAAGAAGTAAATAGAATATTAGAAAATTAGGTATGTTGAATCTTGAGAAAAGTGAATGGAGATAGAAAGGAATTACTTTCCTCAGCAGTTCATGGAACCTATTCAAAATTGACTATATATTAGGACATAAAGACCTCAAATTAAATGCAAGAAAGCAGAAAAGTAAATGCTTTCTTTCAGATCATGATGCAAACAAAACTAATTCAACAAAAAGTTAGGGTAAATAGACCAAAAGTAATCGGAAAAACTAAACAATCTCATCTTAAAGAATGATTGGGAAGCAGCAAATTATAGATGCAATTAATAATTCACTCCAAGATAATGACATTGATAGACGTCATACCAAAATTTGTGGATGCAGCCAAAGCGGGTAATAAGAGGGAATTTTATATCCTTAGAGGCTTATTTGAATAAAACAGAGAAAGAAAAGATTAATGAATTGGGCTTGCAACTGAAAAAACTAAAAAAAAGACCAAATTAAAACCCCCCAATCAAATATTAAATTTGAAATTCTAAAATTAAAAGGAGAAATTAAAAATATTGAAAGTAAAAAAACTATTTTGAACTAATTAATAAAACTAAGAGTTTGTTCTATGAAAAGCCAATAAAATAGATAAGCCTTGGTAAATCTGATTAGAAAAGGAGGGAGGAAAATGAAATTAGTAGTCTTAAAAATGAAAAGGAGAACTTTCCACCAATGAAGAGGAAATTAGAGAAATAATAAGGAGTTATTTTGCTCAACTTTATGCCAATAAATTTGATAACCTAATGAAATGGATGACTACCTAAAAAATATAGACTTCCCACAACTAACAGAGGAGGAAATAAATTGCTTGAATAGTCCCATTTCAGAAAAAGAAAAGAACAGGCAATTAAACAACTCCCTAAGAAAAAATCCCAGGACCATGATTTTATGTGAATTTTATCAAACATTTAAAGAACAATTTCCCATATTATTAAATTATCTGATAAAATAAGGAATGAAGGATCCTAAATTCTTCTATGACACAGACATGGTACATACCTAAACCAGGTAGGTTGAAAAACAGAAAAGAAAAATTATAGACCAATCTCTCTAATGAATATTGATGTAAAATCTTAAATAAGATATTAGCAAAAAGACTACAGAAAATCATCTCCAGGATAATAATATGATCAAGTAGGATTTATCCAGGAAATATGGTTCAATAAAAAAACTATCAATATAATTGGCCATGTTAATAACCAAATTAACAAAACCATGATCATCCTCAATAGATGCGAAAAGCATTTGACAAATCCAACATCCATTCCATTAAAACATTGAGAGTATAGGAATAAAATGGACTTTTCCTTAAAATAATCAGCATCTATTTAAAACCATCTAAGTATATATGTAATGGAGACAAACCAAACCATTTCCAGTAAGATCTGAGTAAAAAGGTTGCCATCACAGTTACTATTTAATATTGTATTATAAACACTAGCTTTGATAAGAGCTGAGAAAGAGATTAAGGAATAAGAATAGGCAATGAGGAAACCAAATTATCACCTTGCCGAACAGATGGTATACTTAGAAAACCCAGAGATTCTATAAAAGTTATTAGAAATAATCCAAACTTTAGCAAAGTTGCTTTATAAATAAACGCACGTAAGTCATCAAGATTCTTATATATCAATAAAAAATCCAAAGTCAGAGTTACAAAGAGAAATTCCATTTAAGTAACTACTGATGATATAAAATATTTAGAATCTATCTGCAAGGGAAAATCAGAAACTTTATGAGAAAATTAAGACCACTTTTCACAAAATTAAGTCTGATCTACAATTGAAATATTAAATGCTCTTGGATTAGGAAAATAATAAAGATGACAATACTACCTAAACTAATCTATTTATTTAGCGCTATACCAATCAGACTCCAAAAACTATTATTTTAATGACCTAAAAATTAAAAAAAATTCATATGAAAACAAAAGTTAAAATTTAGGAATTAATGAAAAAATCAAATGAAGGTGGCTTAGTTGAAGATCTAAAATTATATTAGAGCAGCAGCCAAAACCATTTGGTATTGGCTAAGGAATAGATTAGTTGATCAGTTAATAGGTTAGGTTCAAGGATAAAACAGTCAACAACTATAGCAACTAAAGTCTTTGACAAACCAAAGAACCAGTTTGGATAAGAACTTACTGTTTGATAAAATTGCTGGAAAATTGGAAACTAATATGGCAGAAACTAGGCATTGATCCACACTTAAACCCATACACCAAGATAAGGTCAAAATGGGTTAAACATAGGATAAAGAATGAAATTATTAATAAATTGAGGAACACAGGATATTTACCCTGACCTGTGGAAGGGGAAGGACTTTATGACCAAAAGAATTTAGAGATCATTACTGATCAAAAAGAAAATTTCGATTATACCAAACTGAAAAGTTTTTGTACAAACAAAAACTAATGCAGACAAGATTAGAAGGGAAGCAATAAACTGGGAAAATATTTTTACAGTCAGTTTTCTGATAAAGGCCCATTTCCAAAATATATAGAGAATTAACTCTAATTTAAAAAAAGCCATTCTCCAATTGAAAAATGGTCAGGATATGAACAGAAATTTCAGATGGGAAATTGAAACTATTTCTAGTCATATGAAAAAGAGTCGTCAATTAATCAGAGAAATGCAAATTAAGACAACCTAGATAATACCTACCTGTGATTGGCTAAGATGACAGGAAAAATAATGATGATTGTTGAGGGGATGGGGGAAAACGGGACATTGATGCATTGTTGGTGGAGTTGAAAAATCCAACCATTTGGAGAATAGTTTGAACTATCTAAAAAGATAAACTGTGATCCTTTGATCCAGCAGATTACTGGACTTATATCCCAAAGAGATACTAAAGAAGAAAAGGGACCTGTATTTAGAATGTTTGTGGCAGCCTTTTTGTAGTGGCTAGAAACTGAAACTGAATGGATGCCCCTTAGTTGAGAATGGCTGAATAAATTGTGGATATGAATATTATGGAATATTATTGTTCTGTAAGAAATGACCAACAGGATGATTTAGAAAGGCCTGAGAGATTAATGAACTGATGCTGAGGAAATGAGCAGGAAGGGATCATTTATACTTCAACAAAATACTATAAGGATGACCGTTCTGATGGACCCCATCCTCAGCAATGGATCAACCAAATATTTCCAATGGGAAGAATGAACTGAACTAGCATGCCCAGAGAAAGAACCTTGGGACGACTAAAAACCATTACATTGAATTTAATCCTATATTTATGCCCACCTGCATTTTTGATTTCCTTCACAAGCTAATTGTAATTTATTTCAGAGTCTGATTCTTTTTGTACAGCAAAATAACGGTTTTTTTGTATACTTATTGTGTATCTAATTTTATTTTAAATATTTAACATCTACTGGTCATCCTGCCATCTGGGGGAGAGGGTGGGAGGTAAGAGGTGAAAAATTGGAACAAGAGGTTTGGCAATTGTTAATGCTGTAAAGTTACCCATGCATATAACCTGTAAATAAAAGGCTATTAAAAAAAAGAGAATGACAAAAAAAATTAAATTGAAATTATAATTAACATGGATTTATTTTCTATTCTTCCCACTCCTGTTGTTTTATTGTTCAGAAGTTTTCTGTTAGAATGTAACATTTTTCCCATTATTTATAAATAAACCTTTTCAAAAACTAAGTCTGATTATCTAATTGGCATCAACTAATAATCTTTGGATAAACATGCCAGTTAGGTCTCATGAATTCAATTGTTCATAGTCATCTGTAGATTCTGATCTACGAGTAACTAGCTTTAAGAAACCCACCTTACCATTGGAAGTGGAAGTGGTAAAAGTGAGTATAAAAACATAAAATTTACCAAAAATTAAATGTTCAAGGATTTCAAAAATTAACAAATTGGGATTGGATACATTAATATTTCTATGCATTGTGCAACATGTTATGGAATGTTAACAAAATCACCCAAGAAATGGAAGTAAACATGATTCAATGTTCTGAGAATCCACCTAATATAAATTCCATTGAAAATCTATAGGCAATAATAAAGGCTACATTTAAAAAATTAATTGTTCATCAGGAAAATTAATAACAAGCAATAGTGTGATTTCATGGCAAAGAGTTAAACAATGTTTTAAAACTTGTGAATTCAGTGACAAATTATACAGATGAAAGTGATCATAACAACGATACATTGTATATTGAAAATTTTAATATATGAAATTTTGTAAGATTTATTATATCCCAAATTTTACTTTCTTCCAGTTCATGGCACATTGCAGTGATAAACTAACTGCTAAAGAGAGTAGAATCTTAAAAATAATTTTAAGTATAGTGCCAAGTTAAATCATCTAAAGGATCATCAAAAAGTAGCTTGGACTTCCTTGGGAGGTAGACGTCTTCTCTCTATTAGAAGGTTTCAAACAATAATTGGGGGATAACTTAAAGAGTATAAATACAAATGTTTATATACACTCATATATAATGTATATAATATTTATTTTTAATAATAATGTATTTAATAATATAACATACTTTTAAATATTAAAGATAATATATTATATAGAAGGAGGTGTTTAAATCTCTAAACCTCTACAAGTTCATTTCTTTCATTTGTTATAAGAATTGTTTAACTTAGGTAATTCCTGGTTTCTCTTCAATCATTAAATTCTATGTTCTTATTATTTGAAGGAGTCAAGGGAGAGATGAATAAGAAAGAAAAAATAGAAGTGAAATTATGTGCTTGAGTACTCTTGTATTCTATTTTTATTTTTAATTGGTGTATTAAAAAAGTATAAACTCAGCAATGCACAATATTTAAAATATATTAAATGGGTTTGCATTTGTGTGTGTGCTCCCTACTACCATATTTTCACATCTTAAACTCCTTTTATATTTCAATATGAATCTAGTAGACATTTGCTGTGTGAATCTTCCCTAATTTATCTATGTTGAATTAATCTCTCCATTTAAGGAGAGAATCAGTATAAATAGAGACAACTTTGGAAATATGAAGACAGAAAGTTGAAAGAATTCATGTCAAATATCCTCAGTCTTTTTAATGTAATAGGAGGCCTGGTTATCAGTTTCATTGAGTTTGACTTGACCATTACGCAAGTAATGAAAGAAAAGTAAAATGAATTCTCAATAGTGGTGAGGCTCCCACTGAGGTTAACTAGTATTTTCTAATAAATCCAATCAATAGGCCTAATAACCTTCTGTAGGTTTTATTAGTATGTATTAGCAGTTTAGGAATAGGATGAATTCAGCTTTTCTAGAATTAAAGCAGCCTGGAAATTAAAAGATTGATGAAGCTAGAAGAATACACAGGGCAAGCAAGGAATGTTAATACAGGAGAGAGCACATTGTGATAAAATCTGAATGTGGAATCACACTCTGGAATCCAGACTGAATAGGAAGGCCAGAATGATATCAAAATTACGAGAGATATTAGAGAAGACATTAAATGGTTAGAGCTCATGACAAGCACAAAAATTCAAATAACTAAGAGCAATAGAGAGAGTAAAAGATGATATAGTGTAGGACGCATAAATTTCAAAATGAAGAATCTTGGCAATATGATAGTATAGTAAGTGATATAGGTCTTTAAAACTAGTGAGAAGGTATATCATATATCATATCACACAAATAAGTATAGTAAAAGGAAAACTGAAGCAGGGAAGCATGAGTAACACACTTTGTAGAGCATGTAAGATCTAATCTGTACTTTGATGGAAGAGAAGGAATCTAAGATCCAAAAATTATTAGGAAGATTGATTGTAATAGAACTTACATTAAAGTAACATAGAATTATAATATTGGGAGCTCGATGGTGAAGGTCTTTAAATACCAGAATGAATTTATCTTATATTGTATTAATAGAGTAGCAATAAAGATTTTTGAACAGGATAATGTCTTTGCCATATCTTTAAGCCTCAATAGAATAATTTTTGCCATTTAGAGTATTTTGAAGGATATATTGAAGAGAAGATATTTTAGATTTTAATATGAGCAAGTCATTTTTTATTTTTTGACCCAGTTTCTTACTAAAGAAATTGGGATAATCTGTCACCAAAAAAGTTCTCAGTCATGAGAAGGAAACCTAAAGATTATCTAAGTTCAGATATTTCAGAATAAGTCATTATTTCTGTTCTCATGTTAAGGAAACTGTTGCTTATATGAGGTCAGCCCACCCCATCATTTTTTTTTATCTGAATATAGCTTATTCATTGAAAATATTCAGCCTAATTTGAACATATTTTTGTTATTTCCCTAATAATAATCCCTAATAATAATAATTGTCTTCTATTAACAAAGCATTAGAGTGATCTTCTAATTAAGAAGAAACTATCACCAGTTTGAATTCCCTGATTCCAAAAAGCCTCCTTTGCTTCCTTTCTTTTCCGTGATGGTCTTGGATACCAGATACAAATGAAAATTTCCAGAGGAGATCAAGGGCAAGTCTTTATATATCTAGAGGGAAAGATTGAGGGGTAGAGTTAGGATGTCATGTACTATCAGTATATGTTAAAATATATTGAAAATAATTATTAGAAAAATTATTAGAAAATTATAAGAAAAGATTATTCTGTGATTTATGAGTTGTGGGCTATGTTTTACCATGACCTATATACTAAAAGTGAAAGTTTACATTCCTAAGATGCTTTAAAGTTTAAAGTAAATAATTTTAAAATTGAATTTGAGAGGAATGTAATGTTCTATACTCTGGTGCAAAAAGCAGCTAACCACACATATGAAATGAAAGATACCTGGACCTTAGTGTATGTTTTCATGTGAAATATCTACCCAAAATACATAACAGTGGATGAAATGAGTATTTTGTGACTTTAGGTAAAACAATCTTTCTGAACAATAATTTTTATGTATATAATGATGACCATAAAAGATACATTAGCTATTTTACTGGTTGGTTTAAAAATTAAATAAGCTATTAAAGATTATATTAAATATAATTATATTACATTTACAATTATGTAAAATATAATTAAATATTAAAGAAATCTCAAATAAACTGTTAGGATAAAAATTGTTTTCATAATAGTATTTTTTCCTATGGCAAAAATAAATTAAACTATCAAGATATGTTAATTAAGGAAATACTATATTCGAGGAACTATGGTAGGTACTGGTCCATAGAAATTTAGAAGTATGTCATTTTTTGCCCTCAAGGAACTTACATTCTGCATTCTAGAATAAAAGTGACAAATAGTTTCATTTTATTCTATAATCACTAGGTTATATCTATAGTATTAGTTTTAGATCCTTGTGCCCAAACCAAAAAAATCAATCTATCAAAAAACTCTTCCAAGGTAAGGTTGCCAAAATGTGAAAGAAATTTGTAGTCACATTCTAAAAGGATAAGTTGAAGAAATAAAAAACCTTCAAAATGTTTAACCTGGAGAACAAAAGACTGGATTGGGGAAGGTAGCACAAAAGTAATAAAAATCTTCAAATATGTATGGAAAAGTTAAAATTAAAAGTGGGATTTGATTTATTTTATGTACCCTTGGAAGTAGAAAAGTAAATTTTACTTAATTATAGGAAGAACTTTTTGTGACTAGCAAAAATTAAATCCCCCAAATTCAAAGACTTTAGTTGGAGATAGTGAATTCCATACTACTGGATAATGGTGACTGAGATAACTCAGAAAGCATTTTCAATAATATTATGAAAGAAATTCATATATGCTATAGGTTATTGGTTTAAATATATTTCTAATTATTAAGAATATAGTAAATAATATTTATGCACTACCATCATTTGAACATGTCACAAAATGCTTAAATGTGTTTTCATTTAGTGAAATAACCACATCACATATGCCACACAACAGGCACCCACACACACACACACACACATACACTCATGTATTTTTTCATGCTTCTCTGTAGAAAGGTCAGTACCTGAGACATTAAAATTAAAACAATATGCTTTCCTTTCTCAAATGAAACCAATGATCTTTGTTGAGTCAAGATAGAATTATGGTATTTAGTCAATGGATAAGTTTGTTGGGTTCCCTTCCTCCTGTGATTGACAAGAACAGTGAGGTTAAATTAGAAATGCAAACTAGAATAAATCCTGACATAATTCCCACATATTTTTGCCTACATAAACATAAGTTCAATTTTGGGTAAATATTTTGAATACAAACTTTTATCCCCCAATAAATCATTATACAGTACAGTAAGATATGAAATTAATACTTTATTTTTTATGCTCTTGGGCTCATTTATGCACAAATTAAATTTCAGAATAATCAGTCCAACCAATTGATTCATATTAGAGATAGCTATATCAGTTGCCTGTGCTAAGATGTATTGAATAAATTCAGTGTACCATTTCTACAGAAAAAAATATACATATATGTGTGTGAAAATGTGTGTATGTATTATATAAACACACACGTATATCAAGTCCAATTCACATACTTTGTCTTTGTTATGCCACTGAGAACTGTAGTTATCTTCACAGTTCAACTGAGTTTGGGGTTCATATTTTTGGTACTGTTTGATCATGATTACAAATATGAGTGTCAACTTTTAACTGCCATCTGTGAACTGTTTTGAACAAAAACTAATGCATGCCTTTAAAAAAAAAAAAAAAAGCTGTCTCATTTCTAATTCTGTAGTCCCCAAACATGAATTACGTAATTTTCTTTTAGCTGGTTGGCATCAAATGTCTCTTTGTAGACTTCCCATTTAAACATTTATTCCAACAAGGTAGCTACATGAAAGCATTTTAAGCACTCTTCCAATTATAACTGCTGTGACTGGCAGAAGACCATGAGAAATGGCAGATTGGAATTTCAACATGATTTCATATTCATCTTTCCTGCCAAGGCTAAAGTTGTAATTAAGCGATAATCCCACAACAAGGCCAGGCACAGAGGCAACTATGCACAGTGCAAGCTTCTGTTTATTGGGCAGATCTATTTATTTCTTGTTTCAGAGCAATATTTTTGTGAAGGTTATGAAAATAATTACCATAATGTTCTGCATTTCAAGTAGTACCTTTTTCTAAGAACCCAAAACTCTTTACCACATAGCAATTCATTCATCCTGAGAGTAATATTAGAGGTGTTGGTCATGATGGAAAGAAGGGGTTATGAAGGAATGAATAAAATTTTTAATTCCATATCTGCAGCATGGTAGCAGTTTAAACTGGACAGTCACTTATTCCTTCATCGAGTAAAGTACAGGACTTCTTTGTCCCATATTCATAACTGGAAATTTTAATTATTCAAGATATTTATTTACTTCATCAAGCTACATTCTCCTCTAGCAAATCTGGATATTGCTGCTTCACTGATCTATTTTACATTCAACATATTGCAGATTACATTCATAGGTGCCTTAAAAATCTGTTTTGTTTATATCTGGTAATTGTCAGAAATTTCTTTACATATGAAATGGTGAGAAGAAAAGATAAGGAGAAGAAGGAATAAAGCTATTTGCATGATGGAATCTTCCAAAGAGCTGAAATAACTGAGCAATTTATGAATGATGATCAAGTGCAATATTTTGTATGAGTATTAAGTAATGGGATTACTTAATTCCACACAAGTTTGCATACTTTTGTCTCATTACATAATAATCAAGAAATACCTTTCTTGCAAAGTTAGAAACAGTCTCCTTTGAAGTGATACTTGTATTTCTATAATGTCACTGATTTGTTAAGCAGAGAATCCTCAAATGAACTGGAAGAGGAGAGATCCTTCAGGTTAATCTCTTTGTTTTAAAGGTGATAGAGCAACGGCACTACAATGCTAAAATGATTTTCCTAAAATTTAAGTGTCAACATCATTCCCTTACCTTATATGTATTCTGTATTTGTCATTTTAACTCTTCACAAAAGTCTCCCCTTCCTACCATTCCAATCTTTTTACATTATACTTGAAAGAGTCTCTCCCAATGGTCTGCATGCTATTTCTTAATCACATAGTACATCTCTTATCTGTGTGTTTTTGCACTGATTGTCCTTCAAAACTATAGCACCTAACCTCAGTCTCTAAGAATTTCTAGGCTTTTGTTTACTTCAAGACTTTGCTCAACCATCTCTACCTGTTTTTCTCAATCTGCTCAATTTTCTGAAAGAAGCTTTTGCTAATTCCTTCATGTGCTAGTAGTTTCCCCTTTAAGATTATTTTCTACCTATTATATCTTTATATTATGTGTATTTATTTATTTAAACATTGTTTATCTATTAGTACATATATTTTATTAAAATACCTTTATAATTCCAGCCCTTAGCCTAATGCCTATCTTTGTAAAGAGTTTGATAAATGCTTGTTGGTTAATAAGTCATTTATCATATAACAAATATATAATTAATTTCATTCAAAAAATCTTTTGAAAATATCACATCATGCTTAAAGAAATCATGCATAAAGAAACATTTTAATATTTAGTAACTTCAATGCATATATGAGGACATGTGAATTTAGGTCCCTTGTTCTCATATATGCATTGAAGTTACTGAATAACAAAATATTTCTTGATGTAGTAAACAGTATCTTTTAATGATAACTTTTTATTTTTCAAAATACATGCAGCAATAGTTTTCAACATTTACCCTCATAAAACCTTTTATACCAAATTTTTCTCCTTTCCTCCTCACTTCCCCACTTTCCTGGATAACAGGTAATCCAATATAGGTTATACATGTGCAGTTCTTCTAAACATATTTCCACATTTATCATGCTGAACAAGAAAAATCAGATGAAAAGAAGGGAAATGAGAAGAAAAAAAAAAACAAGCAAATAAAGAACAACAATAAAAAAGGTGAAAAAACTATGTTCTGATCCACATTCATCCTCTTAGTCTAGTTTCTCGATGCAAATGTCTCTCTCCATTATAAGACTTTTGGAATTGCCCTGTTAGCATCAGTTCATGTCTCTCCAGGACTTTTTAAAGTCATCTTCTTGTTTTACAGCTACACCCAGAGAGGACTATGGGAACTGAGTGTGGACCATAGCATAGCATTTTCACTCTTTCTGTTGTTTCCTTGCACTTTTGTTATTTCTCAGTGTTTTTTTTTTTCTTTTCTTCTTGATGTGATTTTTTTTGTGCATCAAGATAACTGTATAAATATGTATACATATATTGGATTTAACATGTATTTTTAACATATTTAACATGCCTGTCATTTGGGGAAGGAGGTGAGGGGAAGGAGGGGGAAATTTGGAACAGAAGGTTTTGCAAGGGTCAATGTTGAAAAATTACCTATGCATATGTTTTGTAAAGAGAAACCTATCATAACAAAATAAATAAAATCAGCCTGCTGATAATTACTTACAGAACAATAATACCATTGCATTCATATAGAAAATTTATTCAACTATTCCCCAACTGATGGGTATACACTCATTTTTGAGTTCCTTGTCAAAACAAAAAGGGCTACCACAGTGTTGCATATGTGCATACTTTTCCATTTTTTATGATCTCTTTGAGATACAGACCCAGTAGTGGCACTGTGGATCAAAGGGTATGCACAGTTTGATAGATCTTTGGGCATTGTTCCAAGTTGTTCTCCAGAAAGGCTGGATCAGTTCACCACTCCATAAAAAATATATCTGATATTCCACAATCTCTCCAACATTTATCATTATCTTTTCCTATCATCCCAGCCAATCTGAGAGGTGGGAAATGGTATCTCAGAGTTGTTTTAATTTACATTTCTCTAATCAATAGTGATTTATAGGACTTTTTATATGACTGGAAATAATTTTTTCTTCTGAATATTGCTTGTTCATATATTTGATCATTTATCAATTACAGAATGGCTTGAATTCTTACAAATTTGAAGAAATTCTATGTAAGTTTCAGAAATGGGCCTTTTATCAGAAAACTTGGATGCAAATTTTTACCACAGTTTTTTGCTTCCTTTCTAATTTTGGCTCTATTTGTTTGAACAAAACCTTTTTTATTTAATATAGTCAAAGTTGTCCATTTTGCATTTCATAATGTTCTCTAGTTTTTTGGTGGAACACAAATCCCTTCCTTTTGCAGATATGAATGCAGACTATCTCTTGTTCTTTCAACTGGTTTACAATATTTTTCTTTGTAATGTCCAGCCTAGCTCTCTGGAGGACCTTGGGATTAGTGAGTCCTTGGTCTTAGTGAAGGAATGAAGGAGGGAGGAAGGCCTCGTGGCTGGTCAAAGATAGAGTTTGGAATCTGAAGTCTTCTCTTGTGTCTGGCTGAGAGTTGTGGCTGAGAGAGAGTGTTCTGTGTCTGAGGCTCCCTTAAATACCTCAGTTCGGATTATATCACTAATTACAATACACTGAGCTTGTGCAACTATTACATCACCATACTAAGTACTAAGTATATACTTAAGTATAAGTACCTTGCTTGGCCTAGATATAAGTACATCTTTTCAGATTTCTGGACCTCTATAATTCTTTTAATCAAAATCATGAACCCAGTTCAACCTTATCTTGATATTTACATATAAATCCATCTGCTCCTGGAGATTTTTTCTTAGCAAGTTGATTAAAAGCTTGTTCAATTTCTTTTCATATAAATAGCGCATTTAAATAATTTATGTCCTTTTCTCTTAATCTGGGCTATCCATATTTTTGTATTACATTCATTTTCACTTAGATTATCAGATTTACTGGCATATAAATTGGGCAAAATAAATCCTAATTATGTTCTAATTTTCTTTTCATTTTGGAAAGTCCTCCCTTTTCATTTTTGATAATAACAATTTGATCTTTTTCTTTCCTTTTTCTAATAAAATTAAAATTTATTTTGTTTTTGTTTTTATTTTTATAAAAAACAACTCTTTTTTAGTTGCAAGCCCAATTCATTGTCCTTTTCTTTCTCTATTTTATGTAAGTGAGCTTCTTGATATATAAAATTTCCTTTAAGAGCTTCTTTGGCTGCATCTCATTATTTTTAGTATGTTGTATCGTTAATGTCATTCACTTGGATGAAATTATTGACCGTATCTATGATTTTTTTTAATTTGACAGAGCCCTTGTCTGGGTAATTTTTTACAACATTGTCCCTTGCACTCACTTCTGTTCTGACTTTTCCCCTTCCTCCCTCCACCCCTTCCCCCAGATGGCAAGCAATCCTATACATATTAAATATGTCACAGTCATAGATACAATATATGTGTCCAGAACCAAAGAGTTCTCTTGTTGCACAGGAAGAATTAGATTCAGAATGTAAAAATAACCTGGGAAGAAAAACAAAAATGCAAGCAGTTAACATTCATTTCCCAGTGTTCTTTCTTTGGGTGTAGCTACTTCTGTCTATCCTTGATCAATTGAAACTGAGTTACATCTCTTTGTTGAAGAAATCCACTTCCATCAGAATACATCCTCATACAGTATTGTTGTTGAAGTATATAATGATCTCCTGGTTCTGCTCATTTCACTTAGCATAGGTTCATGTAATTCTCGCCAATCCTCTCTGTATTCATCCTGCTGGTCATTTCTTATATAACAATAATATTCCATAACATTCATATATCACAGTTTACTCAACCATTCTCCAATTGATGGGCATCCATTCATTTTCCAGCGTCTAGCCACTACAAACAGGGCTGCCACAAACATTTTGGCACACACAGGTCCCTTTCCCTTCTTTAGTTTCTCTTTGGGTTATAAGCCCAGTAGAAACACTGCTGGATCAAAGGGTATGCACAGTTTAATAACTTTTTGAGCACAGTTCCAAATTGCTCTCCAGAATGGTTGGATGTATTCACAATTCCACCAACAATGTATCAGTGTCCCTGTTTTCCCATGTCCCCTCCAACATTCCACATTATCTTTCCCTGTCATGCTAGCCAATCTGACAGGTGTGTAGTGGTATCTCAGAGTTGTCTTAATTTGCATTTTTCTGATGAATAATGATTTGGAGCATATTTTCATATGGCTGAGAATTGTCTGTTCATATCCTTGACCATTTTTCAATTGGAGAATGGCTTGATTTCTTATAAATTAGAGTCAATTCTCTATATATTTTGGAAATGAGGCTTTTATCAGAAGCTTTGACTGTAAAAATGTTTTCCCAGTTTATTGTTTCCCTTCTAATCTTGCCTGCATTAGTTTTGTTTGTACAAAAACTTTTCAATTTGATATAATCAGAATTTTCTAATTTGTAGTCAATAGTGATCTCTAGTTCTTCTTTGGTCATAAATTCCTTCCTCTTCCACAGGTTTGAGAGGTAAACTATCCTATGCTCTTCCAATTTATTTATAATCTCATTCTTTATGCCTAGGTCATGAACCCATTTTGACCTTATCTTGGTGTACAGTGTTAAGTGTGGGTCAATGCCTACTAATTTCCAATTTTACCAGCAATTTTTATCAAATAATGAGTTCTTATCCCAAAAACTGGGGTCTTTGGGTTTGTCAAATACAAGTTTGTTAAAGTTATTGGCTGTTTTGTCCTTTGAACCTAACCTATTCCATTGATCAACTAATCTATTTCTTAGCCAATACCAGATGGTTTTAGTAACCACTGCTTTATATTATAATTTTAGATCTGGTACAGCTAGGCCATCTTCATTTGATTTTTTTTTTTCATTAATTCCCTTGAATTTCGTGACCTTTTGTTTTTCCATATGAACTTTGTTGTTATTTTTTCTAGGTCATTATAATAGTTTTTTGGGAATCTGATTGGTATAGTGCTAAATAAATAGATTAGTTTAAGTAGTATTGTCATCTTTATTATATTTGCTCATCCAGTCCAAGAGCATTTAATATTTTTCCAGTTGGTTAGATCAGACTTAATTTGTGTGGAAAGTGTTTTGTAGTTTTGCTCATAAAGTTTGATTTGTCCTTGGCAGATAAATTCCTAAATATTTTATACAATCAGTAGTTACTTTAAATGGAATTTCTCTTTGTAACTCTGACTCTTGGGTTTTGTTAGTCATATATAAGAATGCTGATGACTTTTGTGGGTTTATTTTGTATCCTGCAACTTTGCTAAAGGTGTGGATTGTTTCTAATAACTTTTTAGTAGAAAATCTGGGGTTCTCTAAGTATACCATCATATCGTCGGCAAAGAGTGATAATTTGGTTTCCTCATTGCCTATTCTTATTCCTTTAATCTCTTTCTCAACTCTTATTGCCAAAGCTAACATTTTTAATACAATATTAAATAGTAATGGTGATAGTGAGCAACCTTGTTTCACTCCTGATCTTATTGGGAATGGTTGCAGTTTGTCCTCATTACATATGATGCTTACTTATGGTTTTAAATAGATGTTAATGATTATTTTAAGAAAAAGTCCATTTATTCCTATACTCTCAAGTGTTTTTAAATGGAATGGATGTTGGATTTTATCAAATGCTTTTTCTGCATATGATTTGTTTTTTAACCCACTAATTCTTTAGGATTAGATTATTTAGTTTCTAATTAATTTTTGGTCTATTTTGCCCTGGTCCTTTGTTTTATTTAATTTTATTGCATCATGATCTGAAAAAAAAAGACTCATTTACTATTTCTGCCTTTCTGAATTTAATTTTGATGGGTTTATGAACTAATACATAGTTAATTTTTGTGTAAGTTTCATATACCACTGAGAAGAAAAAAAAAAAAAAAAACTTCCTTTCTGTTTCCATTCAATTTTTTTCCAAAGGTCTATAAGATCTAACTTTCCTAAAGTTCTATTTATCTCCTTAACTTTGTTCTTATTTATTTTCTACTTTGATTGTCTAGTTCTGAGAGCATAAGATTGAGATCCCCGACTAGTATAGTTTTGCTGTGAAATTCTTCTTCCATCTCTCTTTAGCTTCGCCTATAGGAATTTGGATGTTATGCCATTTGGTGCAAATAGGTTTAATATTATTTTCCTTCCTTATCTCTTTTAATTAGATCTAAGTTTTCTTTTGCTTGGTATGAGATCAGGATTGCTACCCCTGCTTTTTTTTTTTTTTTTTAACTTAACTGAAGTATAATGGGTTTTACTCTGATCTTTTAAGTGGAATATATATATATATATATATATATATATATATATATATCACTCTGCTTTAAATATTCTTGTAAACAACATATTGTAAGATTCTGGATTTTTGTCCACTCTGCTATCAGTGCTTCCATTTTATGGGAGAATTTATTCCATTCACACTCACAGTTAAAATTACTGTTTCTCATCATCCCATATTTCTCAAGGTGTACTTTTATCTCTCCTTTCACCTTCTTCTCTTCTTACTAGTGTTTTGCTTCTGACCACCACTTCCCTCAAACCTTCCTCCCCTTTTAACTCTCACCCCTATTAACCCCTCCCCTCTTTCTAATCTTCTCTCCTTCTACTTATACACTTCCTTCTATTAGCTCCCCCCTTTCTTTTCCCCTTGCCTCTCCTACTTGCCTAAAAGGCAAGAGAAGTTTCTGTACCAAATTATGTGTGATATTCCCTCTTTAAACCAAATCTGATGAGATTAATGCTCAAAGCTCTTTCCCCTCCCTTCTTTTTTGCAGCTCTTATAGATCTTTTTGGCTTTTTCCTGTGATGCAGTTTCCCTCATTTTATCTTTCCTTTCTTTTTCTTCAGTACAATCCCTTTTTCATTCCAAGTTCCCTTTTGAAATCATCATATTAAAGTCACCTTATACTTGCACTTTCTATGTATATCCCTGAGAAAGATACTGATCTCATTAGATGCACATTTCATCTTTCCATGTAGAGATGTAAACATTGTAAACTTTAAAAACAAATATTTCTTCCCTTTTTATATTCTATTGTTTCTTTTGAGTTCTATTTTTAGAAGTTCAAATTTTCTGTTCAGCTCTGGTCTTTTAATAAAAAAAAAATTGACAGTCCTCTAGTTAGTTGAATTCTCATTTTCTCCCCTGAAAAATAATGGTTAGTTTTGTTCGATAGTTGATTCTTGGTTGCAGTCCAAGCTCATTGTCTTCTAGAATATTCTATTCCAGACTCTTCAGTCCTTTGACATTAAAGCTGCTAAATCCTGGGTAGTCCTTATTGTAGTTCCTTGATAATTCTAATTGTTTCTTTCTGGCTGCTTGCAATATTTTCTCCTTGATATGACAAATCTGTAATTTAGCTACAATAGTCCTTGATGTTTTCATTTTGAGGTCACTTTCAGGGGTGATCAGTGGATTCTTTCCATGGCTATTTTACTTTCTGGTACTAGGACATAACTAGTTTTCCTTAATGGTTACTTAAATGATGTTGTCCAGTATCATTTTTTCATCAAGGTTTTCAGATAGTCCAATAATTCTTAGATTATTTCTCCTAGATTGATTGTCTAGATCAGTTGTTTCCCCAATGAAATATTCACATTCTTTTCTATTTTTTTTTTCATTTTGGGGGTTTCATTTGACTGATTCTTAGAGTCTCATTGAATTATTCACTTCTATTTGTTCAATTCTAATTTTAGTGAATTGTTTCCTTCGATTGGCTTTTTTTTAATCCCCTTTTACATATAGCCAATTGTACCTTTAAGGGAGTTGTTTTGTTCATTGGATGTCCCCCCCATTTCACCAATTTTATTTTTCAATGAGTTGTTTTCTTTTTTTCATTTCACAATGTCTTTTTTAATTATAGCTTTTTTATTTTTCAAAACATATGCATAGGTAATTATGCACATTAACCCTTGAAAAAACTTATGTTCCAGTTTTCCTCCCTTCTTCCAATCCTGCCAGCCCAGATGGCAAGTTGTCCAATATATATTACACATGATAGAAATATATGTTAAAGCAAATATATGCATACATATTTATACAATTATCTTGCTGTACAAGAAAAGTCAAATCAAGAAAAAATGATGAAAAAAATAAAATGCAAGCCAACAAAAAAAGTGAGAATGCTATGTTGTGAAACACACTCAATTTCCACAGTCCTCTCTCTGGGTGTATATTGTTCTTTTGGTCACAAGACCATTGGAACTGGTTTGAATCATCTCATTGTTGAAGAAAACTCACACATCAGACAGAAGTGTTCATTATATAATATTGCTGTTACTAGGAACAATGATTTCCTGGTTGTATTCATTTCACTTAGCATCAGTTCATGGAAATCAGTTTAGGCCTCTCTGAAATTATTTTGCTTATTGTTTCTTATAGAACAATAATATTCTATATATTCATATACCGTAACTTATTCAACCATTCTCTAACTGATGGGCATCCACTCAGTTTCCAATTTCTTGCCACTACAAAAAGGACTGCCACACTAATATTTATTGGATGAAATCAATTATATCTCCATTTTCTCACAAATACATTCACCATGTTTTGAAATAAAAGTTTAAAAAATGTCCTATAAAATAATGTTGTGTAATGAATGAAGCAGTTTAAACAATAATTATTATTACTATTGGTATTTTAGAGTAATTATTAGTAGTAATAATACTATTTTTATTATTTTTTCTCTGCAATAAAATTTTCACTCTGTAATGACTACTTTTGAATCTTCTGTCTATTAAGGAAGCTACAATTTTTTTAAAATTTCTTTTACTTTTTAGCAAGAGAAGAATGATTCATTTTCAGCATGTGCACTTATTGGTAAGTGTATCTCACATTTAGAGTAGCAACAGTCAAATCAAAATTTTTAAATGGTATAAAAACTGTGTGATGCTTAGCAACCTTCTCACAGTTTGATATTTTCACTACAGAAGTGAAATAGACCTACAGAGGACTAAGTATTATTTTTAATTTTTCTTCATTTCTTGGTTTGCCAACAGCAAACAATTCATCACCAAGTGTCCATCAGTGATTTTTTTCTGAATTTAGTTATCCTTTAGATAGTAGAATCAAATTTTTGCCAGAAATGTATGCAAATCATTTTCAAAATGAAAGAACATACTAAAGCTTTGTCTTCATTTGTAACTTTTGAGTGTCACTTCAGTGTCATAATGATGTAATGCAGTAGGAATTTGTGGAAGAGAGCAATTATAAAAATTAGTCTTAGCATTTCCTATTGTGAGGAATTCTGAGGGAAGAAACTTTTCTCATTTACTATATGTTCAAATTATTTAGAGATTTAAAGGCTAGATATTTGATTGTAAATTTTACCCGACTCCTCACAGTTCTGAGTTAAAGATGCATTACATTTCTTTGACTTAATTCTTTTAGAATTATCCAAAAGTAGAACTTATTCATTTATATGAGATGTCCACATTATTAGGATCTCTCAGAATTGTCTGATGTTTCAATGGTCGTTTCCCTGTCTTTAATTCTTTTCCACTTAATTTATCCCTGTCACCTAAGAATTAAGTATTCAATTGAAATCCTCAGTTCTTCAATAGCAGCAGCCAGATATAATCAGCACTTGAAGTTACAAAAGAAAAAGAAAGTACACACCATTCACCCATCTTTTGGCTATACTTAGTGAACAAATTATTCCTTGTCAGAAGAGAACAAGGTCTTAGAAGATATATCCCCAAATGTCGACATGATGAAAATTAACAAGTGAACAAAGTAGCTAGAGATCTACAGCAGAAATATATTCCTTATTATATTATACTTTATATTTTCTAAGGAAAAATAGCTTATATTGATTATTTTTTGTAGAATTGTAAATATCTTTAATAATGAAAATTTAGGAAAAAATTCACATAATCCATGTAATATTTGCTATGAGCTATCAAATATACTGTGAAACCATGGATAATTTGAGTATTATGAAATTGGATATGTAAAAGTCAATACACTTTTGAGGGTTTTTTTTTTTCATTATTGAAAAGAGTAATCAGGGAAAAAAGAAGAAAATGTATTTGTCTACAACTATAGCAGTTCCAGAATGTTATAGTTCAAGTGATATTATTTATGTAAAACAAAAGATAATTGAACTTAAGCCAATCTTCACAAGTAAGGAACTATCATTAGCAAATTAATCAAATCAAGCAAGTGATAATCAACATTACTTTCAAATAGGGTCTCATTTGGAGAGAAATATGTTTAAACAATGGATCATTTGAAAAAATATCTGTAGGTTTTAGTAAACTGTGAGCCTAAAATGATTCAACTGTGTGTTTGGCAGGCAAACAAGAATATAAAAGGAAAGTTATAACCCCCAAATTGAGGGAATATTGCAATTCATATTCTGACCTGTTCAAAGTATACCTTGAACATGGTATTCAGCTAGGGATTCCACTTTTTAGAAAGGACATCAATAAACTAATGAGTATCCAGAATAAAATCAATCATAATCAGGAAGAATCTCAAGATGAAAAGATGATGTGAGAACAGTTTGAAAGAACAAAACAAAGTCAGGAGTATGTAATAGCCATCTTCAAATACTTAAAGGGCCATCCCTTGAATGAGGGATTCAACTTCATCTATTTTACTACAAAAGGCAGAACTTGGAGTAGTAGAAATAATAGAAATTATCAATTCAGATTTGATTCAAGTTTTAAAAAATTAACCATTAGAACCATCTAAATGTGCAATGGGTTGCTTTTGTGTGACATAAGTCCCTCTTCTTTGGAGGTCTTAAGGTAAAGATAATATTCCCATTTGCCAGGTATGTTATAGACAGAATTCTTGTTCCTGTATCGTGAGGACAAGATGATCTTTCACCTTTTAATACTTTATGTTAACAACTTAGTCACCAGCTAACTCCTTAGCAAGATTACTTGATATGGAACTGAGAGTATGGATGAGATAGGAAAGTTTTCTAGATGGAGATAAGATGTGGAATGTATTCCAGGACGATGACAGGGACACTTTCCCAGAAAGGAAAATATGAAAGGTATTAAGAATCTTTGTCCAAAGAAGCTTTTTTCCCCTAACTCCTGAGCCATATGTTCCAACTTGACATTCACCATCTTCTTGGATGTTTATCTTTGAAGTTGAACATATTAATTATTTGGTTATATGCTTGTTTGTTTCAGTGAATCTTTTCATATAATTTCTCTATTTTGCATAATTTATGTTTTACTTTACTTTTAGTATGAATTAAATGCTAGTATGTAACCTGGAAATATTTTCATAGTGCTCTATTCAAATGTTTATCACCAATCTTGAAATATCAGATATCCAAGCAATTGTGTTTTTTCTCAACTTTAGACACATTTGCCTTTTCAAGGAGGACTCAAGAATCATTTTAATTTCACTGACATGTTCTTTTATTTTCTCACTTTATTTATAACAACAAAATCAATATTGATGTGATTCAGTTTCTCTGGTTCTGTGTCTTTTTTGATCTTAGAAAAAATAAGTCTCATTTTAAGTATGCACAGGTAATTTAATGTTTAAAGATGGACTAAACACTTCATAATTCTCAGTCCTCTCTGATTCCATTGTTGACAGTCTACTCTGATTACTGAAAAAGTGGAAGACCACTTACAGAGTCAACATGTATTTGTTTCTAATTTTAATTTAATAGATTAATAACCAAAAATTTTTTTTCATCTAATGGCCAACCTATTTTACCTTTTTTTTTTTGTTCTTGAGGGCAAATAAGTGGTATAAATAACAGATTTCTGGTTCTGGAGTCAAGAAAACTTCTCTCCATGAATTCAAATATAACCTCAAACATATATTAATTGTGTTACTTTGGACAAGTCACTTTACTTTATTTCTTAAGTTTCCTCATCTGTAAAAGCTGAGAAGGAAATGGCAAACCACTGAAATATATTTGCCAAGAAAAGCTCAAATGGAGTCTGAAGATATTAGTCAGATATGACTACCTAACAACAAAATGATTATATGGAGTATTATTGTTGTATAAGAAATTATTGCATTCCTTTTATATTGGATAATATAAGAAATGATGAGCAAGATGGTTTTATAAAAGTTTAGGAAGACATGAAATCATGCCAAATGAAGTGAGCAGAACAATAGGACATTATATACAGAAATAACAATTTTGTGAGGATGACCAATTGTGAAAGACATAGCTACTCTGACCAAGACAATGATCTAAGACAATTCTAAAGGATGTATGTCGAAAAAATGTTTTTTCCTTTCAAAGCAAAAAATTATAAATACTTGGCTCAGATTGAAATATATTTTAGGATTCTTTTTTCTTGTTTTTTTTTTGTTTAAAACAGAAAAATATATTTTATGAGCTTACATGTATAACATATATAACATTGGATAACAATATCCAATTTTGATATTGGATTGCTTGACTTCTCAAGAAGCAAAGAGTTTTAGAAGAGAGAAAATAAATTTGGGTCTCAAAAATATTAAAAATGAATGTTAATTTTTATGTAATTCAAAAATATTTAATAGTATAAAATATATTTTAAAAATAAACTGATACTGAAAAAATAAACATGGAAAATGACAGATATTGGCATACATTTTTATATCTATGTTAAACCAAAAAAAATCAATTTCTATACCTTGCCCTCTTGTCCTATAATTATTCATATGCTGTTTCACCACAATCTTGCATTGTCAATATGGTATGCCCTAGTCAATAAGCTCTAAGACCTACATTTTTATCTCTATGATAAAATAAAAACTTCTCTTTCTGTCATTTAAGGACTTTATGAAAAAATTTTCTTCAATCTATATTTCTTCTTTTCTCAATAGTATTTTATTTTTCCAAATACATGTAAAGATAGTTGTCAACATTCATATTTGTAAGATTTTGTGTTCCAAATTGTTTCTTCCTCCTTCCTTTACCTCCTTCCTCCCTAAGAAAGCAAGCATCTCATAAGTTATACATATACAATATTTTTAAATGTTTTGGCATATTTGTCATGTTGTATAAGAAAAATTAAACTAAAAGGAAAAAAAAACACAAGAACGTGTTTTTTCTTTTGTTTTGTTTTTTTAAGTGAAAATACCCTGCTTTGATCTACATTCAATCTTCACAATTCTTTCTCTGGAGGGCGATGACATTTTCCATCCTCACTCTACTGGAATTGTTTTGGATCATCTCTTTTATCTATATTTTAGTTCACATTTACTCATTTCATATATTCAACCAAATCTGGTTTTAATGATCTTCTTTCAAGATGTAACATCTCCAATTCCATTTGTGTGTACGTGTGTGTGTTTTTTCTGAGGTAATTGGGGTTAAGTGACTTGCCCTATGTCACACACCTAGGAAGTATTAAGTGTCTGAGGCTGGATTTGAACTCAGGTTCTCCTGAATTCAGGGCTGGTGCTTGATATCCACTGTGCCATCTAGCTGCCCTTCATTTGTTTGTTGAAGCAAAACCCAATGGCAGGAAAGTGGCCCATCAATATTTCTGATTCATAAAATTCTATTTCTTTCAAGACAAAACATGTGCCATTTCTTACACAAGATTTCCTTATTTTCTCCAGATGCCTATGTACTCTATCTCAAAATAGCTTTACAATTACTTTATATATATGTACTAATATATATACATACATATACACACACACACTTTGTAGTTGTGTATTTTCCTGCTAGCTTCATACAATGCCACCTTTTTTTCCATTCACTATCTTCATTTCCCCCATACAAACTTTGAATTCCACTCTTAGGATAATGTGTTCTAAAGGTAGACTTTTGCATCATATTGTCTGAATTAAGGCAACCATGATCCCTCCTAGCCATCTTCACACAATGTCCCCCTCTCTTTTCCATCTCTTCTTTAGTTGTAATTTTTCTCAATTACAATGGAAGTTGTTTAATGGTAGAGATTATCTTGTTAGCTTGTATCTTGTACTCATCACTGTGCCTGACATAAAGTGCTTACTACATATCCATTTAGCTAGATAGCTATTATTGACCTATAATATATGTATGATTCTTTTCCCTAATCGATTACAACCTATTTGAGAGCAATCATTATTTAATTTTTACTAATGTTTATTATCATTTTATCTAATTACACAAAGCATGCTTAGTGTCTAGTGAAGGAAAGATACTTAATGAATACAGATTTAGTGAATGATTATCTCCATTTCCAAAGGACAGTTAAATAATATTAATCAGATTATATTACAAAGGAATCTTGAAATTACTGTAGCCAGAAAACACTTGATTTTCTTGTCAAGTGGAAAAATTGTAGCCAATATGTCACATAAGCTCTTTTATTAATTTTTTTACATAGGAAACTAGTAGAAGTATAGAGAGGAAAACACTTTTTAAAAATCATTTTGGAAAATAAATTAAGCTAGATAATCCTCAGAGCTTTTGGGAATGAATATGTTTGGAGAAAAAACAGCCCCAAAGTTGAAAAATCTGCCATAGTTACTAAAATCTCCTTAATGTTTGAGTTTTAATTTCACAGTCTCTGGTATGCAGCACAAAAAAAATAAAAATAGTACTAAAGGTGGCTAAGATTTGAATAGCAAAAGAGTTAAGTCAAGTGTATACAGGATGCTTTGTTTAAGGCAATACAAGTTGTATTTAAAGTTGTTGAGGTATCATTTCCTAAGATTTAGAAAAAATGAGTGAGAAAGTGATCAAGTACTCAGAAGAACTCCAAAATTTACTACCAAAAATGAGGTAGAAAATATCAATTATGGAGACTGAGTCAAGATGGCTGAAAAAAGGCAGGGCCTCATCTGAACTCTCCCTGAAACTACTCCAAATAACTCTAAATAATAACTCTAAACAAATTCTAGAGTGGTAGAATGCACACACGAAAAACAGAGTAAAGAAGTTTTCCAGCATTGGCCAATTTAGAAAGTTAGCATTTGGAGAGGTCTATTGCATCATGGTAAGAAGGGAATAAAGTCCAGTGCAGTCTGTGCCAGCATAAACTGGCCCCAGCAAACTAGAAGGCCTTGATGTAACTGAGTCAATAGTGGCAATGGCAGTTTGCAAATCTCTTAACCCAGAGACAACCAAAGACAACTTAAAAGGTCAAGATCAACATGAAAGGTCTATTGCAGCTAGGGAAGAGTCTAGCATAAATCAGTACATGGCAGCGCAAGGCTCAGGAAACCAGGAGCAAGCCTCTCTAGGACTCTTAGCTCACAAATGTTAAGGTCAAACAACTGATCAAAGAAGAATACAGGAGTCTCTTTCCTAGCACTGAGGCAGGACTCTGTTGCTTTGCCTACAATCAGATCTGGATCACAGTCCTGGATGGCAATTCCAGGAGAAAGAAGGGTATTAACACCATAGAACAAATAATCACAGTGGAACAGAAAGAATATTCACAGTTTCAGGACAAAAAAGTGCATTGTGGTCACTCACAAAGTAAATCACAGGCCAGGAAAATCATAAACATCTCTTCTTAGATCTACTCCCTTGGAAGAGCTGAAAACTTACAAGTGCCTAGAAGTACAGTATCTGTATAATCAGCTACACAAAACCCTGAAGCTTAGAAGAGTGCACCCTCCATACTGGAAGCAGGCTGCTATTTTAATGAAATTAAAAATTAATTGACTATGAAAATGAGCAAAAAACAACAAAAATTCTGACTACAAAAAGTTATTATGGTTACAAGGAAAGTCAAAACTCACACTTAGAAGAAGATAATAAAATCAAAGCTCCTTCCAAAGTCTCCAAGGGAAAAAATTATATAGATCTCAGGCCATGAAAAAGCTAAAAATTTTGAAAATTTTGATTTTCAAAATGAAGTAAGAACTAATGAGGAAATTGGAAAGATAAATGACAATAATGCAAAAAAAAATCATGGGAAAAAGCTTCAATAGTTTAGTAAAGGAAACACACATACATACACATACTGAAGAAAATAACATTAAAAAAAAAAACAAAAATAAAATCTTAAAAAAACGAATAAATCAAATAATAAAAGAGGCACCAAAAGTTAATAAAGAAAAGAATGCCTTAAAAAGAAGAATTAGCCAAATGGAAAGAGAGGCACAAAAATTCACAAAGCAAAATAATAAATAAAAAAATAAATAACTCTTTATACTATCGATAGTTATTTTAAATGGAATTTCTTTTTATATCTCTTGCTATTGGATTTTGTTAGTGATGTATAAAAATGCTGATGATTTATGTGGATTTATTTTGTATCCTGCAACTTTCCTAAAGTTGTGGACTATTTCTAATAGCTTTTTAATTGATTCTCTGGGCTTCTCTAAGTATATCATCATATCATCTGCAAAAAGTGATAATTTAGTTTTCTCATTATGTACTCTAATTCCTTAAGTCACTTTTTCTTCTCTTATTGTCAAAGCTAGCATTTCTAATAAAATATTGAATACTAGTGGTGGTAGTGGGCAACCTTGTTTCATCATTGATCTTATTGGAAATGGTTCCAGTTTATCACTATTATATATGATGCTTGCTGATAGTTTCAAATAGATGCTACTATTTTAAGGAAAAGTCCATTTATTTCTATACTCTCCAGCATTTTTAATAAGAATGGATGTTAGATTTTATCAAATACATTTTCTGCATCTATTGAGATAATCATTTATTTTTTGCAAACTTGGTTATTGATATAGTCAGTTATGCTAATAGTTACACTACATTCCTGGAAGAAATCCTACTTGGGCTTGGTATATTATCCTGCCAATGATTTTCTGTAACCTCTTAGCTAATATTTTATTTAAAATTTTTGCATCAATATTCATTAGGGAGATCAGCCTATAATATCCTTTCTTTATTTTTGTTCTACCTGGTTCAGGTATCAGTACCATGTCTGTGTCATGAAAGGAATTTGGTAAGAGTCCTTCATTCCTTATTTTTTTCAAATAGTTTATATAGTATTAGAGTTAATTGTTCTTTAAATATTTGGTAGAATCCAGATGTAAATCCATCTGGCCCTGGGGAGTTTTTCTTAGGGAGTTGATAAATAGCTTGTTCTATTTCTTTTCTTAAAATGGGACTATTTAAGTAATTTATTTCTCCTTCTGTTAATCTGGGCAATCTATATTTTTGTAGGTGTTCCTCCATTTTACTTAGATTATCAAATTTTGGAGGGGATAAAGTTGGGCAAAGTAATTTCTAATTATTGCTCTAATTTCCTCTTCATTGGTGGAAAGTTCTCCCTTTTCATTTTTGAGATTAACAATTTCATTTTCCTTCTAATCAAATTAACTAAATGTTTATCTATTTTGTTGTTTTTTTTCATAAAACAACTTTTAGTTTTACTTATTAATTCAATAGTTTTTTACTTTCAATTTAATTAATCTCTCCTTTTATTTTTAGAATTTTAAGTTTGGATTAGATTGGGGTTTTTTTAATTTGTTCTTTTTCTAGCTTTTTTTGTTGTTGTTGCAAGCTCAATTCATTGATTTTCTCTTTCTCTATTTTATACAAGTAAGCATCTCGAGACATAAATTTTCTCCTTATTACCACTTTGGCTGCATCCCACATATTTTGGTATGTTGTCTTATTGTCATTCTCTTGGATTAAATCATTAATTGTGTCTATGATTTGCTATTTCACTCACTCATTATTTAGGATGTGATTATTTAGTTTTCAATGGCTTTTTCATCTATTTTCTTCTGGTCTTATATTGAATGTGATTTTTATTGCATCATTATCGACATTTACTATTTCTGCCTTTCTGCATTTGATTTTCAGGTTTTTATGACCTAACACATGATCAATTTTTGTTTAAGTTCCATGAACTGCTGAGAAAAAAAGTAAACTATTTTCTGTCTCCATTTATTTTTCTCCAATGATATATCATGCCTAACTTTTCTAACATTTTGTTCACTTCCTTAACTTCTTTCTTATTTATTTTATGGTTCAATTTATCTAGTTCCAAGAGAGCAAGGTTAAGATCCCCTACTAATATACTTTTGCTATCTATTTCTTCTTTCATCTCTCTTAACTTCTCCTCTAAGAATTTCCATGCTATACCACTTGGTGCATATATATTTAATATTGATATTGCTTCATGGTATCTTTTAGTAATGTATAGTTTCCTTCCTTATCACTTTTATTTAGATATATCTTTGCTTTTACTTGATCTGAGATCAGGATTGCTATCCCTGCTTTTTTTCCTCACCTGAAGCATAATATATTCTGCTCCAGACCTTTACCTTCACTCTGTATGTAACACTATGTCAAACATACTTTTTAACCTAGAAATGCCACTATTAAGTCTGTATCCTAAGAGAGATTTAAAAAATCAAATGTAAAAAGGTGCATATATACAAAAATATTTATAGCTGTTCTTTTCTGGGGCAAAAATGAAAGTTGAGGAGATGCCCCAAAATTAATGAATGGCTGAACAAATTATGGTATGCAATGGAACTATGATGGAATATTATTGTGCTATAAAAATGGTGAGAAACATGCTCTTAGAAAAAATATGGAATGATTTCCATGAACTGATGCAAAGTGAAATACACTATATATAAAGTAACAGCATTATTATTAGATGGCCAACTGTGAATGACTTAGTGATTCTTAGCAATACAATATTGATTCAAGACAATTCTGAAGAACTTATAATGAAAAATGGTACCCACCTGCAAAGAAAGAAGGGATGGTGTCTAAAAATAAATTGAAGCATATTATTTTTATTTTTTGAGATTTTGGGGGGTTTTGCTTGAATTTTTGGTCTCTTCTTTCTTTTATAATGTCTATATAATGTTTAAATATTTTGCATGACTACATATGTATAACCAATATCAAATTGCATACCTTCTTAATGTGGGGAAGGGAATGGAAAGGAACAAGATGGAGATAATTTTTAATTGAATTATAAAAATGAATGTTAAAAATGTTATGTGTAATTGGGGAAAATAAAATAGTGAAAAATATAAATATAATTGGGAAATGTTTAACAAAAACATAAAGAGGAAGAAACAAAAGAAGAAAAATAAAAAAATTAATATTCCACACACATTATAATAAGAAAATAAACTTATTCATTAGGCACATTCTACATGATTCCAGAGAACAGGAATACTTTCAAAATTTTAAACAGTGCCACATTTTTATGATCACACAACTGCCCAATAAATATAGAGTATATGAGAGAGATAAATATAGAGTATATGAGTATATATAATGTAGAGCATTTCTCACTGATTTTTTAAAAATCTTGTGATTTGGTAAACCAATGAAAAATAAAATTATACTTAAGGTATTCCCCTTCAATAAACTCTCATTAATGTCTAAGCTAATTCAATAAGAGACCTTGAATTATCCAACTACTAACCTGACTTTATTTAATGATCTTTTGATTATAAACAGGAAACAAGGCAGTACTGGTGTCATGGAAGATGTACAATATCAGATACAAAGACCAATTATCTATAACTGTATTTCTTTTTGCAAATTGTTTATTGTAGCAATTTGAAAAATTTTTAATATTCTAAAAGGAATCACTTATTCAAAATTTAATAAGTATAGCCTAGCTATTCACATAGGAAATATAAAATAAAGCAAAAAGATACATACATAGACATTTTTAAATGACTGCAAGCTATGATATGTCTTTCATGATAATCTATAACTCCTCTCTATAAATATCAAATAGGATTGATAGTGTGATAAGTCTATAATTGAGTTAAAATAGAGCATTTACATTTGAATAATTATGCAGGATTTTTAATAACCCCAGAACTCTTCTAATCCTTATAGTATAATAACTTTGAAATTGTTGCTATATAATTATGAAAAATGTTTTTGAAGAAGTATGATTTTTGAAGAGGTAAATTCTCAGGTAACTCAAAATACAACAGAGAAATATAAGATAACCATGATTGTAATGAAGCATAATACCATTTTATCAGTCACTTAATCAATTAATGAAGATTCATCAAACTATTACTATATGCTAGACTTTTGCTAATTCTTGAGTAAAAAACATGTAAATATTTAGGTACCTACAAAATTCATATGGAGTAAATGAAATATGTCATTAAGGGATAAAAAAAATAGCACACAAGGAATAGATTAAGCTTCCTTTGAACATGAGCCAAAATGAGTTGAAGTAAACTAAGGATTATAAGAGATACAGATTAGGAGAGAGACCATTTAAGGAATGAGAAATAGCTAAAAAAATAAAAGAAAGAAAGAAAATGAATAATTTTGCATTATATTAAAAAAAATAAAGCCAAAAAGACCAGTGTTTTCAGAGCACAACATGAATAAAGGGAAAATCAAGTTAGGAGATATGATCAGAGAAGCATAGAACTATAATAGTAGATGAATCCATCATATATTGAACGATAATGATAACTAGCAGATAGCTTTCATACTCCATTGGTATCAACACATTGTCAAACAATCTAGAGGTAATCCCAAAATGTATTTGATCAATTTCCTTTAGTGGATTTATGGCATATTAAGAATATGAGTAGCATAAGATAAAGTGTGGATGGATTGTGATATGTACCATTATAGGGAGTATTAAATGATCACATTGTAGATGATATCACAATATTCCATGATTTGCAGTCACATATTTTGAAGAATAAAATATTGGTGTTTGAAAGATATTCTTTATGGCAATAAATATCTTGGGATTGAAATTATATCCAAACCAATCTCTTTTTATTCAATTACAATTCTTGTTTATTTCTGTGAGGTGGCTGTTCACAATTCAACAATGGATGGACTAAATGTGCACCTCCTCTCTATGTTGGACATAATTTAAGTAAGCTATATTTTAATCTTTTTTTATTTGTTTTTGTTATTTGACTAAGCTCTTGAATGATCAAGGAATTCAATGTAATCAACACCAAGCGAAAAATTATAAGTTGGAGCATGAAAGGTGCTTCATCAGTAAGGCATCTATCTTAGGAAGAATGTCTCCATGACATTTGCAAATATCCTAGATTAATATACACTTCCTTGTTTTATGTCTCATTTGATATTGTTATTCAGTAGATCATTTGGAAAAATAAAAACAAAACATTATTTTCATGACCACATTTTAGTATCTTATCTGAGTTTAACATATATACATGTTGGAGAAATTGGATTTGAGGTGAATCTTTAAAGCTTCTCTAAATAAATAAAGGAATTTTAGGTCCCAAGTGAAGAAATATGTATTAAATATATGTTATGTAGTAAGAATCACTGAAGTAAGCACTAGGGAAACTGCTGACCTTATTCTTTAGTCATTTCACTCATGTCTGACTCTCTGGCCACATTTGGGATTTTTTTCTGTCAAAGATTCTGCAGTGATTTGTCATTTCCTTCTGTAGCTCATTTTTTTTACATGAGGAATTGAGACAGACAGGGTTAAGTGATTTGCCAAGGATTGTATAACTAGGAAGTAACTGAGGCAAGATGTGAACTCAGAAAGATGAGTCTTCCAGATTCCAGCCTTGAACTCTAAGGAGGGAGAAAGAGGAGGGAGAGAGAAGAGAGAAGAGGGAGGAAAGGAGAAAAAGGTAAGGGGAAGGGGAGAAGAGAAAGTCAGGAAGGAAGGGAGATTGAGGGAGAGAGAAAGGGGGAGGAAAAGGGAGAGAGCCCAAAATAAGAGTCTTAGAGAATGAGCACCAATAGTTATGGGGATTGATATGGATCAAGATCCTACAAAGAGAACAGGATTAGTCATTGTGATGACCTCATTAGTACCTTGGATACCTTAAAGTCAGCACAAGTCAGGATAAGCAAAAGTCCTTAGTCTTTATTCTTGGTCTTTAGAGGTAGGATTGAATTGGAAGGAAGCAGAATCTCTGCAACCTTCCTTTTTCATCTTCTGCCCAGAAGTGACCCTCGCTAGTCTTATTTCACCCCCTAGTCCCTCCTACAATTCTCTGTTTATACCAATTATCGAGCCAGCACAGGATAGTGAGAAGGGCTGTTTTCCAAGGATTTGTTTATAGAGTTATTGTCCAATTGGTAATTAGCCTTAAGTTGTCCAACCTCGGTGCATTGACTCACGAGTTTCAGCCCTTTACAAGTCATACAAGAAAAAGGAGAAATAGGGGAAAGTAATGCCACAAAAACTAAAGAAGAGACTATTAAGAAGTTGATTGATCATGTCAAAGGCTTCAGAGAAGTTTAGAAAGTTAAAAATAATTGAGGAAAGTCCAGTAGATTTGGCACTTAATACATCAGTTGGTGATTTTGAAGAGAGTAATTTAAATTGAATAATGAAGTAAAAAGTTAGACTATAAAGAATTAATTAGATAGTGAGAGGAAAGTAAAAATTGGATCAAAGCTATTATAGATTGTCTTCTCAAGTGGTCAAGAGACATGATAGTGAGGATGGATGGATCAAAAGAGGGTTTTTTTTTGAGGATGTGGAATACATGAGCATATTAATAGACAACAGAGACCCAAGATAGATATGTGAGAGAGTAAGGATAATGATAAAGGGATCAATCTCTGGGAAAACACAGGATGTTCTTTGCAAAAACACAAAGACTTTTAAAATGAATGTTTTGACATAAAATCGATCTCTGCTTCTGCTTTTGATTTCTTTTGGGTATGGATACACTAGTTACTTTTCCTCATGTATGAAAAATTGAAATTCAAAAATAATTCACAGTTTAATGTGTCTATCTTCCTATGAGGGATATAGAAGACCTTTACCCAAAATGACTACTCAAAGATCACTCGGTAGAAAGCAGAAAAGTTGTTTATTAAAACCTCTGGAGGATACTCTCCCATCACAAGATAAGAAAGAGAAAGCTTGTGGTAGGAGGGCTAAAGAATTAGTAAAGATATACAGCTTTTATAGGTTATGTTATAAAGGATTACATCATAAGTTGGGGAGCGTTGAGAGATAGGTGCCTTCTCCCCTAATTGAATGTTAAACATTGGTGCCAAAGGCAGATTAGAATGGAATATTTTATTTCCCTGGTTCCGAGAGGAATCATTAATCAGACCTTCAAACTTCAGATTACTGAGCTGACATCATTTAAATTAATAGTCTAAATATTGATAACATTGAACAAGGATAAATGTCACCATCTCTGGCTAAGTAAATATGTTTATAGCTGGCCAAAGCTCAAGTAAATATGAACCTGTACATATTATACAGGTCATAGGAGAAACAGAAATAACAAAAATAAAATAGAGAAAACAAATTCATAGATTCCTATAAGTTCTTCACCTTATCTCTCTATTCCACACATTCCCAAAGTCTCTCCAATATAGATTGTCCAAGATTTTTTCATGTTTGAAAATTTGTATGACATAGGCAAAAATTTCAGAGTAGTTTTAGTTTATATTTTTCTTGTTATTAGTGGTACAAAACATATCTTTATGTGGTCAATATAGTTCAAAAATTTTCCTCTAAAGATCCATGGTTCATATCTGTTGATTGCTTGTTTATTTTACAATAGGCCTTCATTCAATATGTTTGTATCAATGTCATATAAAAGTATTTTTTATCAATTTTTGATGCAAATATGACTGGCAATTTGCATTTTTCTTCTTTCTTCATTTTGTTGGTTTATAAAATATTTATAAGTCAAATTTCATTTTATTATCTTCTCTATCCTTAGTTTCTTTAAGAACTATTTACTTAATGATAGTTTATTAAAATATCTGATATGATTTTCTTCTGATATCATTGATTTTAAGTGACTTTTTACATTCAGTTTACAAAGCTTAATGAGACATATTGTGTAAGATGTTTATTTCATTCTAATTTCCAATGAGCTCCTTCTCAGTTTTCCAACAATTCTTATCCAAAATAAGGCTATTTCCCCTGGTTAATTTGTTTGTAATAACTACTATTTTGTAATAATGTGACTTGAGATGAGGTAATGCTATGTTGAATTTATATGCATTTTATTGACATTATGATCCTAAATATTTTATCATGCAAAATATTTATGCAATTACAGTATATAATACTTAATAGTGTCCCACATGTAACTTAATTTGTATAGAATTAAAATACTAAATATATGTGATATTATTTGTTTATATTGGTATTATTCTACTATGTGCAATAAATCTCTTTCCAAAAATGTAAGTCAAATACGGAGTCAGTGATTTATATTTGTTTAAATTGTATTTGAATCTTCATGGGTTAAGCCTGAAATAAATATATGTAACATGTAATGTGAGGGGAAAAAGCTCTGTAGCAATTAGGGTTGAGCTTCATAAACAGTATGTCATAACAGCCAGGGAAGCTAATGTAATTATAATTTGCATTAGAAGAAGAATGTAGTGTAGGTAGAAGGTGATAACTTTATGCTCTGCTCTCATCAGAATTGATCTAAACTGCTGCATTCAATTTAGATTGACACATTATAGGAAGCTCATAATTTTTTTTTTTTTTTTGCTTTTTGTCCATATATTCCAAGTGTAACATTCTATTCGATATACAATGCCTTTATTAAATATTTGATTTAAGTTTTCATTTTTGAACAAGACAAACAATAGCCAGGTAAAATAATCATAATTGTAAATATAGCAATAATTTCCAAAAAACTATCATCAATTTATACAGTATGTTCCAGACGTCAGTGCATTTTAATCTATTACAGATTTAAAATGTACAGACTTCTGGTATAACTTGTAATTATATAGGCCATTAAATGCATCACTTCACTTCCCCTAGAAGTGCCCTATGATATAGATACTATAAGCATTATTTTCTCTTAGTTATATATGAGGAAAGAAATTCAGAACAGTTAAATGACTTGGCTGTTATCATATAAATTGTGACAGTGATATCAGGGATGAAATTTACATCAAGATCTTATGCATTATAAACCCAGCAACACTATCATTATTTCAAATTAAACAAGGATCAATTAAAAGAAATAATATGCTTAACATGAAAAAGATTATTTAAGATATGAGAAGGAACGTTATAATGGTCAACTTGTTGACAAGCTGTCATATAGAAGAGAGATTAGACTTGTTCTGATTGGTCCCAGAGGGCAAAACAAGTACCAGTTATTGGGATTTGCTTGAAAATATATTTAGATAATTTAAAGAAAAGAAATCCAACAATCAGTGATTCGGAAGTGAAATATGTAGCCTCAGTAGTCTTGGGTTTTATCTCAATCACTCTTTGAATCAATATATCAAAACAAGTATGTATTAAATCCTATGTGCTCTGCTGTATGCAAACTGAGGATACAAAGAAAAATAAAAAAAAAAAACAATCTTTGTCCTCAATGATCTATCATTTTAATGAAACAGACAATATAAAAATAAGTAAATATACATAAGACTGTTTCATTCTCAAAGAGGATCATGACATCATAAAAGTGATACCATGGCATGCAAGTGAATTGGATTTAAGTATCTTGCACATATCTATTGTGCAAGGTTACCTGCCTCATTTTCCCCTCTGAATTTAATAATCAGATATAATTCAAAATTATTGGAAATGGGAAACCTTAGCCTTTTTAAAGCTAAGATTGTCAACAAAACATCATTTGAATAAGGCTGCACCCATTCAATGATAAGGCTAGAAAGTAATTGAGGCAAAAAACTTCTTTCACCGAGTCAAAAAAAATCTAAAAAAAAATAAATCGAAGGAACATATATACAAATTAGATGGAAGAAAACCTCAGAGAAGAATGCTTGGAGGAGGAGGGGCACCAGAAAAGAAAGAGGCAATACTGGGAAAGAATTTCTGCAGAAGTTAATATTTACACTGAGTTTGTGAAGAAGTCTGGATTCCAAAGTGGAAGTCAGGAGTCTGAACATTCTGACAGGAATACACAGAAATCCAACGGTATGAAAATGGGGGAAATGTATAAGAAATAGGATGTCAGTGTATTTAAAATTTAGATGGTGTGAAATTGAGTTAAGATGAATAAAGACTCAATTGGTAGAAAAGGGCAAAGATAAATTTCAAATACTAAACAGGTGATGTTTCATTTGAGCCTGGGCAAATAAAAAATAGCCACTAGGGCTTTTTAATTAGGGGTGACATGCCCAGACCAGTTTATAAATCACTTTGTTGACTGTGTGGAATATATTCAAGATATGTGAAAGCACAAATAATCTATACCATGCATTTGGGAAATATTTCACAAAATAAATAAAAACATGTTAAAGGAGGAATGGCAGAAGTGATTAGATGTTGGGGAAGACTGGACTAAAGAAAATAAAGACACTGTGGTTTCAAACCTAGATACCTCAAAGAATGATGCTGCTGTCACTGAGTAACCATTTATTGGAGAAGATGAATAGATTCTTGTACAAGTATGCCTTGAATGTGCTAGCCTCTAAAATATTTTCCAATAGTAATATTCTTGTTCTGTGAAATAACATGATAGAGTCCTACAAGATAAGACAATTATTTCAAAGTAATGTTTCATATTTCAGTGATTACCTACTTATTTATTTTTATACAGAAAACTCTTAGTTCTATATATTAAAGTTCAGGTAAATTTGTATACAATGGATTGCAACAGATAAAACTGTCACTAACTAGAGTCTAGTTCAGAAAATAGAAAAGTTAAGTTGAAGAACCCAGAACCACAAGGCTTAAAGTCAAGACTTAATCCATATAATTTTGGTCATGAAAACATTATTCAAATTGCCTCTCAAATAACAGTATATAATAAACAATATCAGTCATGTTTAATCTTGGTAAGGTGACCTGAAATGCTTTGCCCTAGGCAGGCAGGCAGATAGGCAACTTTTCCCTGTCTCCAGACATTTTTCAGTGTAAAAATTAAGTGAGTTACAGGAATAAATAGATAGCAAAACTGTACATGTGGGGACCTCAAGTATCATTCTCAGAACTTGATAAATTTGTAGGAGGAAATGAGAATGTTTAATCTGGAGATAAGATGACTAAGAAGGACACAATAATTATCTTTGAATATATGAATAATATTCACGTGGAAGAGATATCTCAATTGTATATTGTCTTTGTTTATTTTGTTTTCTTTGTTTCTGTTCCATAATACATAATCAGCAACCATCCATGGAAGTAATCTATGTATCTGTTTAATATTGCATGGAGGGAGTAGGTGGGAAAACTTTCCATCAATTAGAGTTGTCCATGAACTGGCAAGAAAAGAGAAGAAATGAGATCAAATCTTCAGGGAGATTCTGGATTTTGGATCAAGTGTGTTATACAAGTTTCTTGCTAAAGTATAGATTGAACGAAATGCCCTGCTCCAGTTTTATGATCACATGATTTTGTAATAATCATGAGGGACAGAGGAACTTGAAAGTGTAGTAAGAAAGGCAAGTTGATGGAGTAAGCCCTGAATTGCTGCAATTCTTTCATATTCACTTCTATACAACAAGACAATTCCTGAAGTTGGGGTAAAACAATCTGGAGCCTGGGAAACTTGAAGGATTGTCAGGAGTCTATCTCACTAAAATAAGAGGGAGCATAGCCGAAGAGAGGGAACTTCCCAGGGATCCTACAACAAGCCCCACCTCAACAAACTAGTAAGAGATTGAGCCCCAGTGTAGGAGAGCAGACAAACATTAACACAGGACCCATCATCTGCCTTAGCAAAACCAGGAGAGCCTATGGACTCTTGGAACCACCATTTACTTGCTTCTCTGGAGCCCCAGGTCAGGCAGACATCCTCCGATGAGGGATCTCCTACTGTTTCAGTGCTGTCCCAGAAAGCAGACAGCCTCCATAGGCCAGATCACCCCTGACTACATCACAATTCCAAGCAAGGGTTGGTTTCATCCAGTAGCCAGGCCAACATGTGCTTCAGTGTGATACTAGGTAAGTGGGCATCCTTCAGAGACCAGCTTACTACATAAACACAGTCCTAGAAGGCAAGCTTTTCCCACCCTCCAGACTTTTACATGCTTTGGTGTAGACATTAAGTGAGTAACTGGAATAAATAGATATCAAAACTACTGGTAGGTAACCTCAAGTGTCATTCTCAGAACTTGATAAATTCAAATAAAAAAAAGAAAGAAATGAAGGAGGCAAATAGAGTATTAGACATCAAAAGCAAATTAGAAAATCAAATAAGAGTCTATATGTCAAATCTATGGGAAAGAGAAAAAAAATCATGATGAAACAAGAGACAGAGGACATTACAAAATGCAGAATAGTTCATTTTGATTGGATTAAATTTAAAAACTTTTAGTACATACAAATCTAATGCAGCCAAAATTAGAAGGAAATTAAAAAGCTAGGAAATAATCTTTACAGCAAGTATCTCTGAAAAATGTCTCATAATGCTGAACATAGATGCATTGTCCTAGTGCTCTGTTTCAGAATTTTCTCCTCCTTCCTGAGATAACCTGATTGTCTCACCTTTTCTTGGCCTCAGCATATTGGTGTCATACATAGTGAAAACCTCAGGAAGTTTTATTTCTACTGAACTCTTGAATTCATTATCCACTAGCAGTGATTACAAGCATAAACAGCCAGTCTCAGAGCAGAAATAATTAGGTTCAAGTCTTGACTCTGATATGTACTAGCTTGTGACTATGGACAAATTTTTAAATTTTTCATTTTTTGGAAATGCTCTAAAACTATAAATTACAGAAAAGATGTTAACCTGTATTGAAAGAAGAAGTTAACTACCTTGGAATTCCTCTCATCAATGAAACCATGTTTGAATTATGTAAATATAATTTTAAAGCATGAAACTATTTATGTAATCTTTTTTTTAGTATTTTACATCTATTAGTCTATATCTGTTTGTCATCTAAATTCTTACATATATGTATAAATGCGTGTATACATATATCAAATTCTAAATATGTACAAAATGTGTATATATTTGCAAAACATATTTTCTTATCAATGTAGATGCCTTATCCAGACAGACATATAGAAAAATAAAAAATATTACAAAGTGACTATAAATTCTATATCTTCATGATTTAATATCAATCACATAAACACAATACCTGTGATTTCAATGATATATGAAGATCCTAAGTGAATATGTATAAATATATCTATATAAATTTATGTGCATATATGTACACACATCTATATGTGTATGCATATATGTGTGTATGTTTGTATATTTCTGGCCTCGAGTAAAGATGATATGAGTTCAAATTTGAACTTAGACATTTCTGAGTTGTAAGCTCTTAAGTCATTTAATCTCTACCTGCCTTAGTCTACTAAAAAAAGAAATGTCAAATCATGCCAGTTTTTTTTTGTCAAAAAAATCTTTGACAAAAAAATAACACTTTACCTAGAAGTTATTCACATCAGTGAAATAAGATATTTTGTCCAAATCTCAGTTTTATATCACCAAATATTTGAGGTACATTTATCCTATATATCTATCAATAACTGCATTGTTGTTGTTCAGTCATTTTCAGTCTTGTCCAACTCTTTGTCATCCCATTTGGAGATTTCTCCAAATGTCTTTCCAGACAAAATCTATAAATATCAATATAAATATGCATGTATACAAGCATATAGCATACTGTGATTATACACACACAAACACATACACACACATACACACACACACACATATATATATATATATATACATAAAACCACCCATACATAGGTTTATGTCACTACATACTTATATATTTGCAATGGAAAGAGATTTTGAAAAGCTTTTATATAGACATAGCACTCAGACTAAGTATTAAATCAAACAATATATGACATAAAATTTAGATGAAAAAGGTTGGACTAAATTTCAAGTACTGAAAAGAACCAGTACAGAGGTATCAAATTGACAGAGAAATTTAATTGCTACATATACATATAAACAAATATTCCATATTTATATATTGCAATAATACACATGAAATCAAGCACTGAACAGACACTTTTAAAGTGCTAATGTTAATTTCATTGTAGATTATGAAGGACTGAAATAGAAGTTGAATTTTTCTATTACTTTTCTTTAATTGTTATCATTGAAGTATATATCATAACAGAAATTTATATCATAAATCTAGATGGTCATTTTAAAAAAGAGCGAGATTATTCGCATATTAGAAAGGGATTTAACTCTTACATTTGTAGATTAAGGATTTTTTTTTGATTTTGTGAAGTTATTGAGATTTAGATACTGGCTCAAAACAGGAAAAAACAAAACAAATTAAAACTTGCTAACAATTAGGTCCTATACAGAATTCCTTATGTTGGGCAAAATATATTTTATATAGTAAACTTTTAAAGCAAACTTGTTGAAAAACTTAATGAATAAATTGATCTGTTTTTTTAACTAAAGTTCATAATTAAATAAATGTATGAGGGACACAGAGGATTCTGGGAAGATGGCACAGTAGACTGGTAAATTTCAAGCTTTTCTGATTTCCCCCACAAATAGAACAAATTTGCCCCTCAGGACAAACATAGACTGGTGACAAACCAAGGAGACTTGGGACAGAATAAGGGTGTTCCTGATAGAACCTGATAAGATCTGACGAAAAATCTGGACATCTCAAGACTAGCTCCACAGAAACATCAAGAGGGGATCCCATAGATAACATTATCTAGTTATGGCTGGATCTTTAACAGAAACCATAAAGACTTTTACCTCCTGGACTGTTTGTGGAGTGGGAATTTGAATCCGGCAAGACAGAGTGAACCTCATTGAGCTGTGCTGCTGGGACACAGCTTTGGGTGAGAATGAACCAGCACTTGGTAAGTGTAGAAGCATCAGGCAAAGCAGATGACTGCTGACTATAGGCACTTGCAGGAGGGTGGAGCTCTGAGCTTGGGGTTCTTAGTCAGAGTGGATAGCAGAAGGGAAACTTGAGGCACTATCCCCCTACTCCACAATTAGAGGTGCCAACTAATACCTCCTGTTTTAAAAAATGAATTGGCAAAGAAGAAAAAACACTGCCATTGTAACATATAATGTGAATGGGAAAGACTGGGATTCATCTTCAGAGAACATTTTACTAAAAGAAGCTTCTACCCAAAAGAGTAACATGAAATAGCTCCCTATCCAGAGAGAATTTATAGAACTAAAAAAAGAATTTAAAAAAATCAAATGAGAAATATTGAGGAAAAAACTAAAGTAAAAAATTAAAACCATCCAAAAAAACCAAAAAGATTATGAAAGAAATAGAAAAGGACGTAGAGTCTCGAAGATGAAAATAACTTTTTGAAAATTAGAATTGGGCAAGGAAAAGCCAGTAAAGCTATGAGAGATCAAGAAGTAACAAAACAGATTCCAAAGAATGAGAAAATAGAACAGAATGTGAAATATAAGAAAAAAAAAACATATCTGGAGAACAGTTTAAGAAGAGAAAATATAAGAATAATTAGACTGCTAGAAAGTTGTGACCCAAAAGAAAACCTTGGCACAATAATGCAGTAAATAATCCAAGAAAGTTGTCCTGGAGTGATAGAACATGAGGGAAAAATAAAAATAGATGAAGTCTACCAATCACCACCTCAAAGTGATCCTTTGTGGAAAACACATAGGAATATTATTGCCAAATTTCAAAATCCCCAAATCAACGAGAAAATTTTGCAAGAAACAAGAAAAATCAATTCAAATATGCTGGAGTTAGAATTAGAATTGTACAAGACTATCAGCAGCTACAATAAAAGATGGCAGGTCTTGGAATCATATCTGTAGACAAGCAAAAGAACTAGGTTGGTGGCCAAAAAGATTATATCCAACAAAAATATCTATAATTTTGAATGAGAAAAAAATGGAAATTCAAGGAACTTGTACATTTTCAGTACTCTCTATCAACCAAACCCAAATTTAACAGAATCAATATGAAAAAGCAATTTTAAGAAACAACATGGACAAACTGTTGAAACATGGAAAAATTATTGGTTTTTTTTAACGTGGGAAATATATGCATTATGCTTAAGATTTACATCAATAGCTCAAAAGAAAGATTAGAAGAGTAAGCATAAAAATAGCAATCATGTTATATAAATAAATAGGAAGAATAGATAAAGAGACATTAGAGGTGGGAGGAAGGCTTGTAATTGTGAAAACCTATTCACATTGAGAATGGGTTCAATAGGCAATACTACTTATTTACCATGAAGGGAAATACACCCTCCAAAATCTATAAAGAAATAAAGGGGAGAGATAGTTGAATGGAAAAGCAAAGGGTAAGAGAAAAAAAAAAAAACAAAGGAGGGATCCCAGGGTTGGGAAGGTTAAGTAATAGTAAGCCAAATTATGGAGCAAAATTTAATAAAAGAGTCAGCAGGGATAATTAAGACGTATGTATGTGGGAAAAGAGTGCATTGTGTGTGTGTGTGTGTGTGTGTGTGTGTGTGTGTATTTACATATGTATACATAAATATATTTTTTCTTAACTGGGTAGCTTACTTGGCTGGGGTGTAGAGGTTAAAAAGATGTGTGTGTGTGTATCTACATATGTTTATATAAATATATCCTTAACTATAGCCTATTTGAGGTTTGTAGAGAGGATGGAAAGAAAGTAAAAGAATAAAGTAAATAAGGTGTGCAGCAGAGGACAAAAGAATAATTTCAAGGAAGTAAACACAGACACTCATCAATAAAATTTATTCTACTAATATATATATACTTTATTAAATTGCTATATGTTATATATTTTGAATACTCCCTGATATTCTGCTGGGCACATGATAATGTTTTCTTTTGCTTTTTGTTTTTTCTTTTTGCTTATTCTGTTTCTTCAAATAAAATAAATTAGAGGGACAATAAAATGAAATTGCTTTAAGTAAATACTAGAGGGTTGTAACTCCAAAAACTTCCTGGTTTGTTTTATTATACATTAAAATAAAAAATAAAATAAAATATTTGCATTAATAGTTATTATGGGAATAAAAAAGACATGTATGAGTCAAAAAGAAGATAGATTGATCATGTGAGTAGAATAAGAAATAATGAATTATCAGCTAGATCAAATGTATGGTGAATCTCATACTGCCTTAAATGGAATCAGATTAAAATGCAATTGGGAAATACTTAAGAAAATAAATAAAAATACAGTACAATATAGGTAATGTTAATTTCTGGTTTTCTAATTTCTGGGTCAATTATATTTTTCAGTAAATAGAGTGCCAGACCTGGAGTCAGAAAGATACACCTTCTTGAGTTCAAATCTGACTTCAGGTACTTTCATATAAGTATCTTAACTATATAAATTTAGGCAAGTCACTAAATCATGTTTCTTTACCTGTGAAATGAACTGGAGAAGGAAATGTCAAACCACTAGGCATCTTTGGCAAGAAAACCCAAAATAGAGTCACAAAGAGTTAGACATGACTGAAACAAAGGAACAACAATTACAACAGTCTGTTTATCACTGGGAGTCATTTCTGTTTGAATTTTATAATACTAATTTCTGTGGTTCAAGGTATTATTTTGATCTCAAAAGTAGCTCCTAAGCACATTGAGTAAACCCTTAAAGCAAGATTATATTAACTTATAGAAAATAACCATATAAAACACACACTCACAGATGAATTTTGAAGAGCATATAATAAATGCATGAGTTGAAAGCAGTTCTTTACAGTCCCAAAATAGAAAGAATATCAGATGTATACAATCAGAAAAGTCTTTGAGAAAGAGATGAAAATGGTACTAAAGATATTATTTCATGGTTGAGTATATCTCAATAAGCACCATTATATCTAATATATTTTTTTGCTAAAATAAAATATTTTCATATTAAAACTTTTTTAAACTTTCTAGCTTCTTTTGAATCAGAGGTATCAAAGGAGATAAAAGGGTTTCTCATCAGACTGTGACCTTGAAGAAGGAATCTTATCCCTCATTTACTACTACTATTCCACAAGAAAATTTTCTTAACCTGAGATCTGAGAACTTATTTGATTTGTTTAAAATTTAAAAACATTTATTGAAAATATGCTTTGTTCCAATTATTATAAGTGCTATGTAGGTCACAAAAGAAATATATAAACATAAGCGTTCTTATATCACAAAAGGCACAGAATCTCAGATTTGGAAGGCACCTGAGAGATCATCTAGTATAAACAATAACTGAACCAGAATTCACTCAAAACATTCTTGACAAATGGTTTTCCAAATTCTGGTAGAGGATCTCTTATAATGCAGAACTCACTACCTTATGACAGACCATTGTACTTTCATAATAGGTAGAAAGCTTTTCTGGCATAAATCTTCCCCTCTGGGGCATCCGCACATTGTCAGAAACAACTTGACACTTCATTAATAAAGAAGCTTGGCTTAGAGTTTTCCCAGAAAACAGAACATTTCTTCCCCATTGAATTCACACATATCTCTTAGAAATCCCCAAAGACCCTAGAATCTTAATGAGGTATGTAAATTATTCCAGCATTAATTTTCAGATACTATAGATTCTGTTAACAATAATTCTGAAATGCAGGTATTGTATATACATCATATTTCACAAATAGTTTAAAATTTTAAAAAGATATTCATCTTTATTCATTGATAGTCATCAATTAAGAATACCTTCTTCTGATCTAAAGTAATAGTTTTTAAACAATGAATTAGTTAATATTTTAAAAATGAGTTAAAATTAAATGTAAATAAAACTGATTTTATAAGTTTAAATTATACATTTACAAAAAAAAAGAGTCATATTGAGAACATTAAATTCATAACTAGGGGCAAAAAAAGAAATCTATGTAGAATTTTTGAAAAGAGAATAGAACACAAAATTGAAAAAGATTAGCCATATCCAAAAGAAGATACTTCATGAGAAACTTCTAGAACATATGAAAACATATATGTATGTAAGCAAGATTAATGGTAATAACATTTTTAAAGAAACAATTACAAAATTCTTGGCACTTTGCCAAAACATAAGTAGACTCTCTATAAATACCTCCTTGATTTATTAAAATTGAAAGTTATATGTTTACAGATTTATTTCATTTTATAAATATCTCTTAAATGTATGTTCACATATATATTAGAGAGATTAAGATAAAAATAACTCTGTCTATATGTACACACAGAGAGAGACACAGTGAGATAATCACCCTAAAATTTCATATCATCAATATTACTTTAAATGATATATCTAAACTTAGTTTAACTTATGAAAAATAACTAAATCTCTTTTAAGAAAGGAAATGAAAAAAATGTGATAACATAGTTATTTGGAATGAATACACAACATAATTTTTAATAACTTCAACAAAATGTGTATATCTCTTATTCAAAATTTAGTGAGTGTGAACCATAAATAAAGGTAGTAAAAAATATCTCCTAGAGATGGAAAACACATGAATGAAGTATAGCAAATCCTTTTTCTACTCAGAAGCACCAGCCACTCAGTGGACCTGGTAATGATGCTTGAGATTTATTTCATGGGGTTATCATAAGGAACAAACTAATATAAAGTACTCCTCACTGGGAGATGAAATCCTAATAGGAGGAACATATTGCTTCTTTTTTCCATTTGTTCTGTTTGAGATATTAAAGAGCGATATTATCAGAATAAAGGATTTAAGAAAAAATGGCTAATGGCTATATGGAAATAGATCTACTTTCTTCCCTATTACTTCTATTTAATACAGACTGAAAGTAGTATTTCTACCTAGGAAGTTAAAATAGAATCTAGAACAGTAAGATTCACATGCCATTGGGAAAGTATCAACTGTAAAAATGCTATAAAATGGCATTGTGTCTTGAACCCCGTGAGGAGTTATTGGAAAATGTCAGTTTTGTGTACAAGATGTTAGAGATGCTTTTATTAGCATGAACAGTTTGGCTCATTGGATACATATATTAGATAGGAAAAAGGTGGAGTTTGTGTGTGTGTGTGTTTGTGTGTGTGTGTGTGTGTGTTTGTGTGTGTGTGTGTGTGTGTGTGTGTGTAGGTGAACGATGGAATGTTCTAAATTATGTCTAAATTAAATGGGAAGAACCAGATTTTCCCAGTAACTAGAAAAGTTTCTTGAACTAGGCATCAGTACTTATCCTGACAAGCAACCAAGTTCTTGTCAAGTGCAGCAATTTCCCAAAGTTTTCATGAAACAGTAGGCAGCTCTAACTTGGAACAGCTTGTCTGTTATCAGCCTTTGTCTGGATGGTTGAGAAGTTTAATGTTCAAGAGGATTTGATGAGACTCCCCTGATTTAAATGTCATAACATTAACAATGAAAGGCCATTGTTTGGCTAAGCTCAGAGGCAAAGTTAGACAGTAACAGATTCCCCCCAATGTTAAAATCAATGACAATTAAATTTCTGATATAACTGAGGCAACCTCGAGTATTTCTTCATATTGGAAGCCAAATGGTGGTATTCCAATGAGACATCATCCCAAGACAGCAGCACAATGTTATACATGTGGTACTTCAGCAATATAATGGCATCAAGCTATTTGCTTCAAGAAGCATCACATTTAATGGAAATGAGAATTTTGTCCTTCAACTGTTGGCTTTCTGGAGCAGTGCTTAGATACGGATTATTGCCAATTACATATGTAATGGGCTACATTTGCAGTTATGACTGGATTAAGATTTGTCATTACAGCTAGTAAATAACCAATTTCTATCGCAATTGTTTAGTAATTATTGTCACCAGGGAATAGCAGCACAACCTCTTAAACACATTGCATATTTCTTCTCTTTCACAAAAACAAACCATCTCTAAAATCAGCTGTAACAATTGCTAATGAACACTTTGTCAGAACATTAAGATCCCCTTACTTTCCCTCTGGACCATTCTCATTAGCCACAAATCACAATGTATTTCACGTATTTTATTTCTGAACTACAAGCAGTGCTTTCTAGAGAGAAGCATTTTGTGGAAGCAAGTAAAGATGGGATATCCATAGTTCATAAAATTCTTGTCATAAAGAAAGGCCTTATTTCCTCTCTAGCAGGGAAAAGAACTAAGTATAATTGAAATTACTTCCATAGTTTTTCAAGGCCAATCTATGTGAACATAGTAATTCAGGTATAAACATTCATCTTGATTCATGTTGTATGTTGAGCAGTATGAAAGTAACAAAGCTAGATAACACAACCTCAAAAGACATGAAAAAATATTCCAACTCCCTCAGTTCTGAAAACAGCACTACAAAATAACCTGAAGCAAGAGATGAGACATTTCCCCATCACACTGAGAACAGAGATCAAAACCAATGTAAAGTTAAAAATCAAGAAATAGGGTAACGCAAGAACTGCATGAATATCATTACAAAACACTTCTCACACAAATCAAGTAAGATCTAAACAAATGGAAAACTTAATTGCTCATGAGAAGACCAAAATAATATAATAAAAGTGACAATTCAGCCTAAAGTGGGTCTATTTGTTCAGTTCCAGACCAATCAAATTGCCAATACATTATTTTATAGAACTAGAAAAAAATAATAACAAAATTCATCTGAAAGAAGAAAAGATCAAGAATATCAAGGGAATTAATTTATTTTTTTTCTTGCCCCCTATTCTTTTTTTTACTAGCTTTTTTATTTACAGGTTATATGTATGGGTAATTTTATAGCATTAACAATTGCCAAACCTCTTGTTCCAGTTTTTCACCTCTTACCCCTACCTCCTCCCCCAGATGGCAGGATGACCAGTAGATGTTAAATATATTAATATATAAATTAGATACACAATAAGTATACATGACCAAACTGTTATTTTTCTGTATAAAAAGAATCAGACTCTGAAATATTGTACAATTAGCTTGTGAAGGAAATAAAAAATGCAGGTGGGCATGAATATAGGGATTGGGAATTCAATGTAATGGTTTTTGGTCATCTCCCAGAGTTCTTTCTCTGGGTGTAGCTGGTTCAGTTCATTACTGCTCCATTGAAAATGATTTGGTTGATCTCCTTGCTGAGGATGGCCAGGTCCATCAGAACTGGTCATCATATTGTATTGTTGTTGAAGTATATAATGATCTCCTGGTCCTGCTCATTTCACTCAGCATCAGTTCGTGTAAGTCTCTCCAGGCCTTTCTGAAATCATCCTGTTGGTCATTTCTTACAGAACAATAATATTCCATAATATTCATATACCACAATTTATTCAGCCATTCTCCAACTGATGGGCATCCATTCAGTTTCCAGTTTCTAGCCACTACAAAGAGGGCTGCCACAAACATTTGTGCACATACAGGTAAGGGAATTAATTTAAAAAAATACAAAGGATGGTGGCTTAGCAGTACCAAACCTAAAACTATATTATAAAGCAGCAGTCATCAAAACACTTAATTTTGACCTCCTTTTCATGGTCTCTTCCAATTGCAAATATGGTAATTAAAAAAAATAAGTTGAAGCAACAAATTAAAAATTTGTTGACTTGAAATTAAAAGCCCCAGTAGGAACCTTTTTTTTTTTTTTTTGTCCAGACTCAAAGCACTGAGGAGTAATGCCTTAAGGGAAAAAAAAAAGGTTGGACTACTATAATGTTATTTCCTTTTATAAAGTCACAGAGAATGAGAATTAAAATTATATTAAGCATCCTTAAGTTAACTAAAATAAATTTCAATATGTATGTATATAGAAGCTGTTACATTAAAAAAAAAGAAATACTTGTCATATATATTAAAGAACATTAAAGAGTGTGAAAATTAATATAATTTTTCTTATATGAAAAGAATAATGAGATTTAGATATTTGTTCTAAGCTTTTTCTAGAAAAGAATATTCTCATGAAAATTAACTTTTAACTTAAATCTACTGTGAGTAAATAGATTTAGCTTTATCTAAACATACAAAGTTGCCAAGTCAAGTAGATTCTCTCTTCCATTAGATGTGAACTCCCACCCTAGTTTTGTTTTAATTTATGATTATCTGAGACCAAAAGGGCATAGGATTTATATGTTTAAGTCTGCTTCTTAGGGCATTAGCTTTGTCATTTAATAAATTTTAAAATTAAAGTCTTTTTGCAATGAAAACTGCAGAATTAATCATGAAAAAAAGAATTAGGAGAGTTTGCCTTATTGACCAGGGCAAGGCCCAAGCCAGTATATCTTTTAACAAATTTGGTGTGATTTGTGGGGTCAGAGCCAAGAAGTAAAGTCAGTTGTTCATGGGTAGGCCAAAATAATATAATAAAAATGACAACTCTCCTTAGATTGGTTAACTTGTTCATTGCCAAAGCAATCAAACTGCTAAAAAAAAATTTTACAGAAATAGAAAAAAATGACAAAATTCATCTGGAAAAAAAAAATCAAGATCATCAAGGCAATTAATGACAAAAGATAATGAGTGATGGCTTAGCAGTACCAGACTTACAAATATATTACAAATCAGCAATCATCAAAACAAATTGGTACTGGATAAGAAATAATAGTGGGTCAGTGGAATAGGTTAGATACATAATACAATAATCAATGCTTTTAATAATCTTAAAACCCCCAAACTCTAGTTTCTTGAATAAGAACTCCCTATTTCACACAAATTTCTGGAAAAAAATAGAAAATAATATGTTAGAAACCCCATATACACCTACATCTCACACCTCATGCCAAAACAAAGTCAAAATAGGTACATGATACAATAAGCAAATTAGCAAGGGATAATCTACCATCAGATCTTTGGAGAAAGGAGGAATTTGTGACCAAAGAAGTACTAGAGAACATTAGAGAAAGGCAAAAGGGACAACTTTGTTTACATTAAATTAAAATGTTTTTGCACAAACAAAACTATTATTTTATAGTCATATAAAATGCTCTAAATCACTATTGGAAAAATGAAAATTAAAACAATTCTGAAGTACCATCTCACACCTTTCAGATTGTCTAAAATGACAGGAAAAAATAATGATAAATGTTGAAGGGAATGTGGAAAAATTGGGACACTAATTGTTGATGTAGTTGTGAAATGATCTAACCATTCTGGAAAGCAATTTGGAACTATGTTCAACATTAACCAACATTAAGAATAGGAGGGAAGCACAAAGCTGGGAAAAAATTTTACAGCCAGTGTTTCTAATAAAGGTCTCATTTCTAAAATATATATAAAGAACTATGCCAAACTTTTAGAATACAATTCATTTTCAAATGTTCAAAGAACATGAAGAGACGATTTTTAGATGACAAAATTAAAACCATTTATAGTCATTATTACAATCAATTATATGGCTGGGTGAAAATGTGATGCAGTGTAAAAGTCTTGTAGAACTCTTCTATTCCTTTCTTATGCCTGCATCAAAGATGATCTTGAAGTGTGCATAGCTTTTTCTCATAAAGGTTTTATAGAGATGGGAAAGTAGGAATATAGACTATACATTATCGCTACATTCTTGCTTTGGGTAATAATACGGCCACAGATTTTCCCCAAGCTTTTGATCTCTTCTTTTTTTCTCCAAGTATCTTAGAGAATTAATCCCTCTACGCATTTCCCCTAATATGAACTTCAATATAGAATTTTTATGAACTATTAGCACTTTCTATCTTTGTTATTTGTATGTCATAACTATTTCCTCTTGCATTCTATTAAGTGTTGTGAAGTCTGAATCTAAATGTGAAAGTGTTGCTTCCTACTTATTGAAGAAGCAATATTTTAGTATAATTATTTTTAGATCATTGGGATTATCTTTTTCATTATCTCATGAGTAACGTTTTATATCAGAGAAATTAAATTGAAATTTATAAAATGACTAAATTAATTTAAAGTGCTAAATCATATAATGTAAAAATAATCGTTTTTGGCAATTGTATAATGTCATAGGGAAATATATGTTATGCTAAGATCAAAATTATTATAGAAAAAGGTATGAAATAAATAAAACCTTGAGTATTATTTTAAAACAGAATAGTAAAACTTGATAACTTAGACAAAACAAAGATAGCTGATTTAGAAATTCTTTTTCAAGTTGCAAACATAAAAGATGTAAGACATCAGTTTCTCTATGGACACATCCAAATATTTTAACTGTTTTTTTTCTACTAGATGATGGAAGTCAGAATTTGAAAAGATCTTCTGGTTCTTAATCAGTAAATTGGTTTGTTTGTTTTAACAGCTATGTGGAAAACTATATTTCAATGTAATTTATTTACTTTTTAATCCTAAGCATTTTGATTTATGTATTTAAAAATACCAGTCTTAGAAGAGATGGTCCAAAGCCTTCAACAATCTAAGTAGTGTATTACATACAAAAAAGTAAAGAATCCCTAATCTAGTCCCTAAATATTGTTCTATCTTTTAATCTTTTTAATAAGCTCCTTGAGGAGAAGGCTGTCTATGACTTTTTTTTTTACATTTTATTCTCAGTATTTAGCACTGTTCTTGCCACTTAGTAAACAGTTAATAAATGTTTATTGACACTAGAGCTTAATTTTGTTCACTGTTAACTATCTGATGTTCCTACTTTTGAAGGTGAAATATATATATATATATGTATATATATATATATACTTTTATTTTGTATGCACTATGAATTTTAGAAACATTATTTCAGTTCTAATTATGCATGGAATTTTATTTGATTCCTTGCTAAATAAAAGCAAAGAATTTTTTTTTATTTCTCTTTTTCTCTAGTAAATATTTCTAAAATTGCACTGCTGATATAGTTTATCAATTAAATCCTAAGAGAAATGTAATGTAAGAGAAGCAAACACTGATTAGGGGCTCTCCTAAGTACACATGAATAATTCCTGTTAATGTCAGTCATGAGGAGATGACTGTTCCTTCTCATTTCCCCTAGGTAGAGATCACTCTTTTTCTTAGTATTCCAGTCTGAAAGAAACTGTCGATCTGCTGCAGTGCAATAAAAGACCTGGGCTTTTGCTGAATGATGGTTCATTTGTTTTTCTCAATGCAGCATATGGAATTTAAATTTTGTATACCTGATTATATTAACTATGTATGCCCTGTTGATGTTTTTCAAGCTGAATCATCTGCTTTGTTGTAATCCGAGATTAAATCTGAATATAAACTTCCTATTGAAACCTTATTTACTATAACTGCCTTGTCTCATTATCTTCCATATTTTAAGATTATTCTAGAATGAAGTACTTAAATATAGCACATGGGGTTGATCTCTATAATCTCTGAACATTGTAAAGTACTAATTTAATGTCTAATTCACTAAGCACTGCATTTTTTCATGCTGTGGCCAAGTGCAAAATGGAGTTTTATAAGAGAAAATATTCAGTGACATACTGTTACTCAGCAGTGCATACAACAAAAAGACAGCATGATCTATTACAAAGTGTCTTCTACTCTGCCCAATAGCTAACTGAAAGAAAATTATCCAATTTCATTAGGATTAATGATGTTTTTCTTAAAAAAGCAAAGCATGTCAAAATGGTTTCTTTAATTTCTTTAACCTTTAATTCACATATTCACTCTTTTATATAGTCCACAAACAAATATTTGAGTAGTTATGCCAGAACTCATTAATCCTGAATAATACAAGATTGGATAAGTATAAGATTTTGCTTTAAATTGTAGCAATGGGCATAATGCAAATTTGGCTCCTACAAATTGGTCTGAGTAGGGCAGACTAACACTCAAGAAGCAGTTCAAGTCATCCCTTTTAGATAGACAGTCATTCTATTCCAATCAGGAATTGTTTAACTGATGAGTCTGTGGTACCACAACCAATATAGTTCCTGCCCACCAAAGTTATTGACATTGTTAAATACTTTAGTTTCAGAAAAGGATATGGTTTTATCAATTGAAATGAAATTAATAAATTGTTCCCTCCTCCCTAAATTCTAACGGAATTGAATTACTTATATCTTGTCTACTAGATTACCATCTGCTCTCCCTTTGTATCCTCAGTACCCGTGGACTTTTCTCTCCACCTTGCATTTCAACCATTGTTTGTATTGCTTTTTCTTTTTAGAATGTGAGATTATTGACAACAATGACTGTCTTCCTTTTTTAATTGCAACCCAAGCACTTAGAACAGTGGTTTATACTTAGTGTTCAATAAATCTTTTTTTCTTTATTCACTCTAAATGCTATATCATGGACTAAACTTGAGATGTTGAGAAATCAAACAGATGGAGACATCCTGTTAACAGTAGGAAAGATGGTTTCAAACTCTAGGTGAAAAGTTTAACCTGGAATGAAGATTTGGGAGTCATTCACACAAATTTAATAATTGAATTTGGAAGAGAAACTGGAATTGTGAAGAATATGTTTACATTAAGAAAATGGGAGAAAGAAAAACAACTTACATAAGAGGCAAGAAATTACAAGCAACTATGATTACCCAGTACCAAAACAACAAGGGAATGATGTCAGGATAAAAAATTTGGTAAGGGGATCCAGGGAACATCTTTTGTTTTTTAAGGTTAGGATGAATTTGAATAGTTTTCATGTGGCAAGAATTACTGAAGAGGTAGATATCAAATGTATAATAGAGAAATAGAATGATTAAACAACATATTTTAAAATGTAGTAGAAGTTAAAATCAAAGCCAGTTAGTGTGGTAAAAATGACATCTTTTATTCAGTATGAGTTAGTTTCCCTTTAGGAATGGCTCAGTTTTTCTGCCACCTGAGATATAAAAGATCCAATCCATGCAGAATTGGTGTCAAACATTTTTGTAGAATTCCCACTGCTCTGTGTCTGGTTGCCATGGAAATTGTATTCTGAGTTGTTTCTTTTTTAATCTCATTTAAGTAAAATTGTTTTATTGCTTTTTATGGTTCTTAAATGCCTCATTGCATTCTACTCTGAAATTTAAATCACATGGCTGATCTGTTAAACCCATGCCAGAATAATGGGTTTGCTTTGGTTAAATGCAAAATGTGGAGGAAGGAAGACCAATGAGAAAGTAATTGCAATAATATGAGTGATAAAATGGTATATCCTACAGTGATGGCAATATGTACAGAAAAAAAGTGACAAATGGGAAAATATTACAGAAATAAAAGTAAGAAGGTTTGGTCATTTATTAAACTGGAGAGTTAAAGAAGCAGTGAAATTCAACAGTAATTTCAAAGCTGCAAACATGAGAAGTTGCATTAAAATAATAGTGTTCATCAGAAAGATGAAAACTATTAAAAAGAGATTTAAAAGAAAAATAATAAAGGCATTTTGGGGTATGTTGATTTTGGGGTTATAAGTGATATATCCAAATAGAGTTTTCCTGCAAACAACTAGTGTTTAGGGTTTGGAGCATAGAGAAGTAGGTTAATGGGAAAACAAAGTTTGGAAAGTCATCTGAATAGAAATTCTAGGGAAAACCAGATAGAGAATGAAATTGACAAGAGAGGAAGTGCAGAAAGAAACTGCCGGTGAGATGAGAAGAAATCTTTGAAGATCACCCAGATTAAAGAGTTAGGTAAAGAATGAGGATACAAGGCAGGAGAGAAAAGAGTGCTTTGAAAGATAATAAGAGAAAATGGAATTCAATGTTTTGTAAGGCAGAAGACCATTTTGGGAAGAAGGGTGATGTGTAGTATCAAAATCAATTAAAAATTTAAAAAAGAATGGATTCATAGATTTTACAAATAGGAAGTCATTGATAACTTTTTAAAAATAGTTTCAGTAGAATAGATAGGGTAAAAACACAGTTACAAGGACCTAAATAAAATGGTGAATTGTAAAAAAAAATTTAAAAAAGGAGGTGTCCATTATAAGCAACTCTATGAAACCTAATGATGAAGAAAAGATAGAAAAAGTAAAATGGAGTAAAAATGTGAAAGAAATGCTTTGGGCTTAATAGGATTCATAGGGACAGTTTTGGGGACAAGAGAAGGAGAGAATAAAAAGGAAGACATTGAAGATACTCTCATTTATGGGCATAATTCTTGTTTAAAGGTCCTGGAGGACTTAAAATCATCAAGGGTACAAGCAAAAGAATAAAGCCTAATGAAAAGTAGGTAACTTCTAAGGCCATATGGAAAGTGTAGAAAGTGATAATTCTAGTAGTAAATTTTGAAGAATTAATGATGGATGCTTCAGGAGTTCATAAAAGATGAATTCAATCTTCCCAATAAAATTGGAGACTACAGAAATATGCATTAGGGCCGGGTTAATCTTAAATTAGTGAAAAGAAAAGAAAAAATATATAAAGCAGCTACTAGGAATAAGGAAATAAGGACTCAATAAGAGTAGAGAAAGCCATATGAGATGACATGGCAGTGTATATATGGTACTATACTTGAAGCAAAGAAGACAAATCAAAATTTCACTTCAGACACTTGTTAACTTTAAATAACTTATTTGAACTTTGATATTATCATCTCCAAAATGAGGATCTGGAACTCAATGATCTATGCAGGGGTTCTCAAATTTTTTAAATAGGGAGCCAGTTCACTGTGCCTCAGGACTGTTAGAGGGCCAGACTATAGTAAAAACAAAAACTTTGCTTTGTGGGCCTTTAAATAAAGAAACTTCATTGCTCTGAGTGAGAGGATAAACGTCCTCAGCTGCTGCATCTGGCTCACGGGCCGTAGTTTGAGGACCCCTAGACTCTGTCTCTCTAACTCTTTGACTTAGAGAGTCTTTCACCATGGATTTGGTAACGGGAAATATATTGATTACAGCACCCCAGTTTAAGTTCAGTGAGGCTCATCACAAGAGTTTTGGGTCAGCAGATGATCCACTTTGTTTTCAGATACAACAATTCATAATAACCAAGTATCAGGATCATAGTGGATATATTGATGGACTTGGAGAAAGACCTGAGTTCAAATCCATCCTTTGATACTAAAATTGGGGCCAAAGTCATTTAATCATTATCTGCCTCAGTTTCCTCATTTATCAAATGAGAATAATAATTATAGTATGACTTCCCAGGATTGTTGTGAGGAAAAAAAAGAGATATTTTAAAGCACTTTGCAAACTTAAATTTCTGTATAAAGTTAACTATTGTTATCTATGAAGTCATGATGGTGATAGTACAAGAGAGAGGTAATTGACATTTGTTAGTAACCTGACTAAATCATGAAGTCTGAAGTATTTTAATATGTCTTTAGCTGCCATCTAATATTTAGTTCAAATATCTATGCATCAATTATTCTGCATGTCCCTTTCTTTCAGCCACTCTTATCAATGTAAAGAAAGATAATTTTAGGAAAACCTAGGACTTCAGGCAATGATTTATTCTTATACTTAGTCTTAACAAAAAGAAAACAAAACAAAAATCAGGCCACCACATATGATAATGTAGCATTTGAATCAGACATCACTTGCATGATTCAAATGCTGCAGTTTAACATAAGTGCTTATATACTTATAATATCTGCCAAACATTGCAATCAAAAGAGCTTTCCCTATCCCTCACTACTCTATGGGCTTAGCAGCTTTAATGGACATGGTCAAGAAGTCACTGCTGTTGATAATGAACTGCCTCTAAATTAAAGTGATTATTGAGTCTACCCAGACTTAAACTTCTCCCTAGAAGCAATTATTTTTTAGAAAAAATAGGTTAACTCTTTCTGGCTATTATTATTCCTTTTCAGAAATGATTCTGTATTCTCTAATGTTCTGAAGAATAAAATTGGATATTAGTGTTGAGAACAGGGATTCAGAAGACTAAAGGATCATAATGTAAAGGTAGGAATAAAGGTACTCTCAACAAAAATTCTCATTTTCAACAGTAAGAAACTTGAGCTCAAGAAGATTAGGTGATTATGACCAAGGTAACAAAAAATCTGATGCTGTGTTCTCTCATAGCAGAATCAGGATTCTCTACTTTGGGCTTTTCTTCCTCTCCAGGAGTAAGCTTTTACTATATGTCATGTTAGGCACTGTGCTAAGTGTTGTGATACAAAGAAAGACAAAAAATAGTCATTGCCCTATAGGAACTCACATTCGAATGAGGGAAAACATATGTAAAAACTAGAAGTATACATGATATGAACAGAGAACATGAAAGTTATCCAAAAATTAAAAGGTACTAAAATCTAGAGACTAACAGAGAGACGAGACACAAAGACAGAGATTCAGAGAGAAAAACAGACAGAAACAGATCAGGAAAGATGTAGGTATGAAACTTAATTTATCCAGGGAAACTAAGAGGCAGAAGTGAAAAGGAAGAAAATTCTTAACAATGTGAATAACCAATTCAAAGGTTTCAAAATGAAATTGGAGTAGCCTCCTTAAAGACTTGCAAGTAGGACTATGGAGTTAGTTGTAGAGTTCAGAAGTGAACTGCAATAAAATGGAACAAGAATCAAAAGGTAGGAAGAGGGCTAGGTTGTAAAAAGTTCTAAATGCCAAATGGAGAACTCTCTTTGATCCTTGAAGCAATAGGTAATGATTAGAGTTTATTGTGTAGGAGGAGTGCCACAGTCAGATAGATGATTTAACAAGTCATTTGGCAGTTGAGTGGAGGAAAGACTGGATTAGGGAAAGACTTAAAGGGAAGTTATTGCAGTTGTATCTGATTCTTCATGACTTAATCTGGGTTTTTCTTGGCAAAGATTTTATAGTGGTTTGCCATTTCCTTCTCCAGTTCTACAGATGAGTCCCTGAAGCAAAGTCAAATGACAGATTGAAATCATTCCAATTTCTGTGTTCAATCTACTACCCCACCTAGCTTCCTAGAAAGCTATTATAATGGTACAAATAAGATTGCTGAATTTGGTTCCATTTGAATTAAGAGAAGGGAAAGTATAGGAGAAATAGCATAGGAAAAGTCAATAGTTGGAATAGATTTGGATATGTGGAATAAATGAGAGTGGAAGTTGACAATAATAGCTAGCTTACTCCATTTTCCATGTCCAGTATTTGCACTGATTGTCTTACATACTTCTTATGCCTCATCTACTTACAATTCCTATTTTTTTTCAAGACATAGCAAATTCTATATATCAAACATTTACGATTATTCTCCATCCACTCTATTCATATCTTACATGTACCAGTATATTTGCGTATTGTCTTCTCCATGAGCATTTATCGTATTTTGTCTAGTGAATTGAGGAATTAAATGAATTGTCCAGTCATACACAGGTCATTCATATCAGAGGTAGGAATGGAACATAGGTCTTCCTCTAAAGGGATTATTCCTAGATTCAGTATGCCATGATCATTTGGAGATAGGAATAATCTTAAATATATTATAGGTTTAGATCACTTTGTATTTTAATTGAATTAAATAAGAAAAGTATTTTTAATGACATGTAAAAGGTTAAAACAAATACATGATTTGACTAAGAAAAAAATTAAATATTTGTAATTGAGCAACTTGGTTGCAAAATAACAAGACTTAATACATGCATAATTTAACCAACAATAACTAGTCCATAAAAATATTATTCATGTTTTTTACTGAGTTATTATGAATAATTAAATCATCAGAGTCCCTTATAAAAGTATCTAGTGTACTACATTCTCTTTGTGTCATTTCCTATTTTTGTATATGGTTTGTGGTCATAAATGTATATATGCAAATACACCATTCATAGCTCTCTACAATAAACAGGTCAAAATAACTATATGCTGAGATCACAATGGTTGATAATATTTAAAAGTCATATACCTGGATTATCTGCTTACATAATCAAACAAAAATGCCCATCCTGCTTTTCTGAAGTCATTTGCCTTCCTCTTCAATACTTCATAAGATGTATTATTTTGTCAATGTGAAGACCTTCCCCACTGACATAGTTTGTAGTCTTCCTTTAGTGGATTATTTAAAGGAGCTTTTGTGGTCAATTAAATTAGTACCTATTGGACAAATTATTAGCCTCTTTAACCTTAATGAAGTTGATCATTTATTCAAAGTTTTTTTTTTCATTTGTTGGATTCTGAAAGATTATGTTTTGAACCTGCTAAAATCAGAGCCTTCAGTAAGTTGATGTTCTTACCAAAATGACGTATATAAGAAGAGCAAATAAAAAAAAGAAAAAGAAAAAAAATGATAGTTATACATCATGGTTAAATATTCTGTTCTCAAAATTCGACTAAAAGCACAAAAATAATCTCTTATCATTAACTGTAAATTATATACTTCTAGATTTTATCATAGTAATGTACTGAGGACACAAAGCAGGCTTTACTAGTTAAATCAAGATATAGATACATGCATAGATACATAGATACCCATACATGTGGATATGTATATGTGTGCAATGGGTTGTATATATGTATAGAACATATATAACAATATTGCATATTATATCTATGCATGTACAACTATGTTTATAGGTGTATATGTTGTGTGGATATTTATTTAAAGATAGGTTGTGTTGAATAGAAACAGACCCAGAATGTTTCAGGAATAGTCAATATAATAAATAATATCTTGGCAGGTGAATGGACGATAAATTCTCTCATTGCCATTATTTGCTATTTCTATTAAAAATAAACTATTGAGAGATTTGTAATATGTGTGTAAATATATATATATATATGTATGCATATATATATAGTGTAATACATATAAGCATATGATAACATTTAGAATTGAAAGGACCATTTAATCATTCCAGTTTAACCTCCTTATTTCAAATTGAAAGAAATTCACCTAGGAGGATAGAGAAGGGAAAGGAAGCCTAATCCTGGAGAGGGTTGAGATTGGGGGAAAGTAAGGGTAAAAAACAAACAGATTTAGAGATTAATTTCAAAAATATGACAAGATGTACTTCTATTTAGGACTTGTTTGTTTTTAATTTATTTGTTTTTTACCACACCTATGATTTCTTTGAATGGGAACTGCATCTAAGATTTAATAAATTTAATGTGTATATTTTCTAAGATGGGTAACTGTGCTGAAATGTATAGTTTTATGATATTGCCTAGGGGAGTGAAAGTTGTAATTATTTCAGTAACATCATATAAACTATGATTTAAAGGTAGAAGTTGAATCCAGGTATTCTGGAAACAAATTTCTATATATTGTGCCACTGCCTCTATTAGTAACATTTGTATAACTATGAAAACAAAAATGTAGCAGAATTTGTACCACAACTAACTTATGATGGCATCATGATCAAATTGGAAAAGTAGAGGTAAAAATGCATAGATAGTGAGATTCTGAAAAAGAAACAGGTGAGCATGGAAGAGATAAAGGGAAAATTGTACAAGTCTCCAAAAGAGTGTCCTGGGATAATGGATATTTATTGAAAGTGTTTGACTCATTGCCTTCCTTACAGTAGTAATCCTCAGGATGTATTCAAAAGCTGCAACACACTAATATGAAAAAATTATCTTTGACTGAGAATATGATTTTTCTTTGTTCATCCTAAATGTATCTGTCAAGATTGAATTGAAAATTTAAAAAGCTAAGGAGATACCGTCGCTTTCAAAATTTTCTATTCAAAGTGTTAAATTATCAGAGTACTATTTTTTTTAATTCTCCTTTTGAGAATGTCAGCAGTCCTTATTCCATCTGAAAGATTTAATTACAGTAGCATGGGTCATCACTCAGTGACTGCAGGGGTGATGAAAAATGCTTAGCTACTAAATAAAGAAGAGTTGTTGGAATTATTTTTAAAGTTAGAACTTAACAAAATAGAACATTTTTAGGTAGATAGTTTCTAGTCAGAGATGCATTTTCTTTTTTTTTTTTACTTAGCATGAAATGTCTATTAACTGTGCACTTAATATCTCTTGTTGATCATTTCACAATTCATCTGTGTTATATGCATCATTGCTCTATCTGGACATTCTAATTCCTAAAATGGGATTATTTGGGAATGTTTGTTATTTCTGATGCTGCACATTTCATTTCTCATCACACAAAAAAGTGGATTACAAAATGAATCAAAATATAATTATTATAATTATCCTTAGTTTCTTTTGTACTTTTTATTCACTGATTTAGTTACTGGTATTATTTTTTTTTTTCTTAAAAAGATCATTGAGTAAACCTGGAGGATAATTTCTAAGGAAACCTCAGAATTCACATTTGGGTTTTCACAAAACGTTCCGTATTCTAAAATTTACATTCACATTGGAAAGACTACTGGTTGATTTTCATTAATTTGAATGTTAAGAGGCAAGTAGCTAAATTCAAACTATTGTTTTAAAAATTACTCCAATGATGTTCGAAATATTGTTAATATTTTAATGGATTAAAATTATTTCAGCAGCAGTGTTTCATTTCAAATTTAAGAAATGATTGAAAAGACAAAGAAATTAGTTGGAGGGAAGATGAAATCATTCTGATTCATGCCATGTTATTTGCATAGTTCTCAGAGAAAAAAAACACAGAAACAAATCAAGAAGTCAAAATTCTAACATAATCTGTGCCTTTCAGATATACAGTTAATTATATAAGAATAATTAGCAAGACCAGATATAGAAAGAGTACAAATGTGAAAAGGTCATGGATGTAATAAAAATTAGTAATGCTGGGAAGGAATTAATGACTGATTCGTGTGCATGAATAACCATTCCATCACTTCACATGGAAGGCAGTTAAAGAATCAGTGAAAGTGAGCTACATAATTCACAGTAGTACAGTACAAACTAGAAAATAAAATAGATTAATGGACTAATTAAGCAATCTTAAAAAAAACTGAAATCACACCTCTAAATGAGATCAAAGTCCTTATACTACTGCTTCAGCTCTATTAAACCTATGATCAAGGTTAAAGACAAAATGTTTGCAATTTTCTATCAGTTTCCTAATGACCAATTTAAATACCACGTTGCTGTTCAGGAATTCAGATTTACTGAATTGTTATTGATCTCTCAGCTAATGCTGGGAAACTTAATTGCCATTATATTTATCACCTATCCCTTCTTTATTTTTTTAAAATTACCATTATTTCAAAGTTACTTTTGAAACGTTGCTTCCAAATTCACCAGAAACAAAAATTAAAACAACTTGTGGATACCTAGGAATATTTGAAAAATTTCATTAGTTATTAGAAATCTAGATCTTTGCAATAAATTTAAAACTGCCCTAAGAGTCAGGCAGCAGAGAATCCCACAGATATATGCTGAGACCAACATATAGTAACTTCAGGATAAATAAAAGGTCTCATACTGACCATAGATAATTAGATTTTAGGTTTTAAGTTTCTGAATGATTAGCTGAGAATGATCACGGTGCTGATTTTACAGCTCTAAGACCCAATTTCTATGACATAGGAAAGAGATAAATTTAATCCATACTGATCAAAAAAAAAAGTTTCCTCTTTATCTTGACTTTACTTCAATATTTCAAGGATACATAATTGTATCAGGATATATGTTGTTGCTTTTCAGTCTTCATTTTCAGAGGACCAATAACACCATGGATAATGTCTTGAATTGCATATGAAGTGGATTTAAGTGAAGTTAAGTTGGGCAAAGTCATCACCCACACTTTTTCTTCATGAGTTAGCAAAGTCCAGTAGCCGAACAAAAGTTGAGATGACTTTCAGTAGGGTATTATGCAGCAAATGACCTTAGTGTCTTTAATGTCTCTTTTCCTCAAAATTACTTAATGATTTCTCTAACACTTAATAGAAGTTCTTTCAGTATCACTAGAAATAAAATGGTGAACAACTTGCTCAACTTAACAAAACTAGTCTCTGAATGTCAGACACACAATCCTTCCTGGGGCTTTTCAAACTCAGTGGTTGCTGTCAGAGCTGGTGCTTCACTAGCCTAACATTTAACCACAACAAAACAATACCACAGCATATGAGGAAGTTATCAAAGAAGGAATTTAAGACTGTTTAATTTAAGTACTGGTTAGAAAACAATAGATGTGCAACCAAGAAAGAATTGAGGATACCTAAAGTAGGAAGAATTCAATGAAAAAACAGAATGTTAGTAGAGTTAATGCATATTTTTCAGTCCAAATTTTCCCCCAACCTATTTCTAAATATTTTCTGATAGGCATCAGGCAAACAAAACCAGGTACTTTCATTTCTGTTCAGGCATAAAAGCAGGTATATGTCATTTCTATTTCTCAATTCATTTTTCACTGTAGAAAAAAAAGCAAAACCCTATATAAAGAAGGAAAGTGTTTATGTCACTCTTGATAATACAGAAAGGAATGATTTTATAGGGTCTTACAATACCCCTAAGGGTGAAAAAATAATTGTTCTATCCTCAAGATTATTGCTTTTACATATCTTTTGTTTAAATTAGCTACAAATAATAGTACAATTATATAATGCTTTATACAATGACTCATTTTAGTCATTTAACAACATTGTAAATTACATATATAATGTTATTATAAGATTATTAATATTAACATCCTTCTTAAATATAGGGCTTATAGGAGTTTTTGGTTTCTTTCTAAGCTCAGTATAGAGTTACATGAATGAGACTTCGATTTCTCAAAGGTAAACATAATTTCTCCTGTGGTGTGTAATTTAAGGATATAGGGATTTTTCTCTTGCCTCCAATATTTGCCCACATATTTGTTTTGATACCTGAAATCTCCCAATAGCAACTCATTTTACTATTCTTTGAAAAAGGAATACAATAAGCCTTTGTCTTAAGCCTACATAATGAATGAAATAATCTTCCAGAAGACATGCCAAAGTACTAATTGGTCCATGCAGAAATAGGAAATGATAATGGAGTTACAGAATCATAGCATTTTTGAGTTGCCTTCCTGTAAATTCTTTCTAGTTTATCAATCTGCTTTGTGAAATGTGAAAACACAAATTCAACATGAAAATATATTTAGAAGTCTATTCCATACTTAATTTTGGCACACTATTTCTCTCAATGCAATTTGTAATCACATGAACTCTCTTGGCTACAATATCTTGGCTCATGGGACAGAGACAAGATGGCAGAGAGTAGACAGCACTTTGCTTGAGCTCTTCCTGGCTTTCCTCATAATCTACAACAGATTAAGCCTCTGAAAGGGCTTTGGAGTGACAGTATTTACAAATATTCAAAGTATAACAAATTTCTATCAGCAGAATTTTTGGAAAAAATTCAGAAGACTTGTCTCAATTGGGCAGGAAAAGGACACAGCCTAATGCAGGGAGGTCCAGTGCAGAGAAGTCCCATCCACAGGGAATCTAGTGGGAGGCTCTTAAAAAAAAATACATCAGCATTGACTATTCTGTACTTATTTAGAAGCCAGTGTATCAACAGGCTAGCTGTAAGACATCCAATGCAACTACAGAAGGCAAATAGTGAGCTTCTCAACCCCAGCATAACAAGGGGGAATTGACCATGTCTATTGAGTTCAGGAAAGAAGCAGAATCACTGGGCTCAGGACAGTGTAAACCATATGTTGCCAGTAGAGGAAGCTCAGGACAATCTTCCTTTTGCTCTAGGAGAAGATCTCAACCTTTAAAAATGAGCAAAAAAGAGCTCTCATCATGATAGCTATTTAAACATAGGACAAACAGGTCTCAAATGCTAAGGACACTAAGGGCAAAATGTCTCCAGATGAAATTTCAAAGGGTGATATAAGGTGGTCTCCAAGACAAAAGGCACACATTGAAAATTTCAAAAAGTATGTTACAAGAGAAGAAAAATGGGGAAAGGAAATAAGAGGTTTAGAAAAAGAAACAGAAATTGTTTAAGGAAAACAAGTCCTTAAAAATGCAATTGGTGAAATGGAAAAAAAATGTAATGAAGAAAGCCACTTCTAAAAGAAATATATTTGGTGAAATGAAAAACAAAAGGACAACTTCCTAAAAAAATTAGAATTAGTGAAAAATTTCAATAAGCAAAACAACTCATTTAAAAGTGAAATTGGGCAAATGCAAAAGGGTGTTTAAAAAGCTAATGGAAGAAAATACTTTACTAAAAATTAAAACTTAAAAATGGAAAGAAATGACTCAATGAGACATTAAGAATCAGTCAAGCAAAACCAAAAAAGTGAAAATTAACTAGACAAAGATGTGAATTAGCTCATTAAAAAATACAACTGACTTGGAAAATAGATCTAGGAGAGAAAAATCTAAAAATTATTTAACTACTTGAAAATTATGATAAAAAAAGAATATGGACAATTTCTATAAAAAAATCATCAAGGAAAATTGATTTACCCTCCTAGAAGCAGAGGATAAAATAGTTATGGAAAGAATCAACCAATCACCCTTTGAAAGAAACCCCAAAATGAAAACACCAAGGAAATATTGTAGCTAACTTCAAGAATTATTAGACCAAGGAGAAAATGCTGCATGCAGTCAAAAAGAAACAATTCAAATTTGAAGAAGCCACAATCAGGATTACCAAGGACCTACTAGCTTCTGCTTTAATGAATTGAAGGACCTGGAATTTGATATTCTTCAGGGCACAGCAGCATAGACCGCAGCCAAGAATCAAATATCCAGCAAAACTAAGCATTATCTTTCAGACAGAAAAAAAGATATTCAACGAAATGGGGGATTTTCAATTATTTTTTATGAAAAGACCAGAGTTGAAGAGAAAATGTTATTTTTTTTAAATCAAAGCTTTTTATTTACAAAACATATGCATGAGTGATTTTTCAACAAATGACCTTTGTAAAAACTTCTGTTCTAAATTTTCCACTTCTGCCCCTCACCCACATCTCTAAATGGCAGGTAGTCCAATACATGTTAAATATATTAAAATATATGTTCTATCCAAAATATTTCCACATATTTATACAGTTATCTGGCTGCACAAGAAAAATCAGATCAAGAAAGAAGAAAAAAACTGTAAAAGATAAAATGCAAGCAAACAACAACAGAGAGAGTGAGAATGCTATATTGTGGTCCACACTCAGTTCCCACAGTTCTCTCTCTGGGTGTGGATGGCTCTATTCATAAATGAACAATTGGAATTGGTTTGAACAATCTCATTGTTGAAGAGAGCCAGGCCCATCAGAATTGATCATCTTATAGCCTAGTTGTTGCCATGTATAATGATCTCCTGGTTCTTCTTATTTCACTTAGAATCAGTTCATGTAAGTCTCTCCAGACCTCTCTGAAATCATCTTGCTGGTCAATTCTTACAGAGCAATAATATTCCATAACATTCATATACCATAATTTATTCACCTGTTCTCTAACTGATGGGCATTCACTTAATTTCCAGTTTTTGGAAAAAATTTTGGAAAATTAGGTATGATAGACCTTTGGGGAAAAGTGAATAGGGACAAGAAGTCTCTTTTCTAATATTTTATTTAAGATTTTTGCATCAGTATTCATTAGGGAAATAATTTTCTTTCTGTGTTTTGACCTTACCTGGTTTAGGTTTTTGCACTATATCTGTGTCATAAAAGGAATTTGGTAGGATGGCTTCTTTCCATATTTTTCAAATAATTTATATAATACTGGAATTCATTTTTCTTTAAATGTTTGGTAGAATTCACATATAAATAAATCTGGACCCAGAGATTTTTTCTTATGGATTTGATTAATAGCTTGTTAATTTTCTTTTTTTTTTAATGGGATTATTTAAGTAATTTATTTTCTTCTCTGTTAATATGGGCAATCTATATTTTTGTAAATATTCATCCATTTAATTTATATTATCATATTTACTGTCATACGAGTTGGGCAAAATAGCTCCTAATTATTGCTCCAATTTCCTCTTAATTGGTGAAAAGTTCCCCATTTTTGATAATAAGAATTTGATTTTCTTCTTTCCTTTTTCTGATCAAATTGACTAAACTTTTATCTACATTTTTTTTATAAAACCGGATTTTAGTTTTGTTTATTAGTTAAATAGCTTTTTAACATTCAATTTTATTAATCTTTCCTTTTATTTTCAGAATTTCAAATTTAGTATTTAATTGGGGATTTTAATTTTGTTCTTTACCTTTTCTGTATCATGTCCAATTCATTGATTTTCTCTTTCCCTATTTTATGCAAGTAAGCATCTAGAAATATAAAATGTCCCCTAAGAAATGCTTTGGCTGCATCCCATAAATTTTGATATGTTGTCTTATCATTGTTATTATCTTAGATGTAATTATCAATTGTAGATATGATTTATTATTTCACCAACTCATTCTTTAGGATCAGATTATTTAATTAACAATTAATTTTTGGTCTATTTTTCCTTGGCTCTTCATTACATGGGATCTTTATTGTATCATGATTTGAAAAAGCTGCATTTTACCATTTCTGCCTTTTTACATTTGATTTTGAGTTTTTAATGGCCATTATAATATATGGTCAATTTTTATATAGGTTTCAGGAACCAACAAGAAAAAAAAAAAGTGTATTTCTGTCTCCATTACATTTTCTCCAAAGTCCTGTGTTACCTTGGCATATCACTCAACTTCTTTTAACTTTGTTTTTCTAATCTATAAATGGAGGGAATTGGACTAATTGAGTAATGTCATCTTTTCCAGTTCTAAAGCTGCGGGTCTATGTTCTCTGTGCTTCTATAATTCATACACATATTTAAAAAATCTAAGTTCATTAGTAAGGTCAATATTTCAGGCAAATTGTTCTTTTATTTTTAATAATATCCTTTTACTAATTACATTTTAAAATTATTTTTAGCATTTTTAATGTTTTGAGTTACAAATTCTATCTTTTCTTCCCTCCCCAGCCCCCTTTCAGAGATGGCAAACTGCTATGATAAACATATCATTGCTATACTTAATTCCCCTCTTCTTTTTCTGAGTGGCTTGATTTTTTTAAAATCAAAATCTTGGGCATAATTTAGAAGATGTCCAGTCCTTTGTTTATTGGTTCACTTCATATCAAAATTCCTATTGTTCCCAGAACATATTCATTCTTTCTTATTCATAAGAATATAAGATTCAGAAGAATATTTGTCGTTTTGGGCCCTTCTAACTTTTCATCCATGATACTCTCATTAGGCAAGTCAAGAAGCTATTTGAACACCTTCTTTTGGTAATGAGGTCCAGCAGATGTAAAATCCTCCATCACTACTCATTTTTGTGATTCATTGCCAGGCTTATAATTTGTTTTCTTAACTCCTCATCTATTAGCCTTTTCCTCCTATGTTATCTATAGCATACTTCTACATCAACTTCTATTTATTATTTCCAAAATCCATTCCACTCTCACTCATCTAATCCCCTCAATTGATACAAGTATTTAAATACTTATATGTGTGTGGATATGTATACATACACATGCTTAAACATATATTTATTGCATATATATGTATATATATATGATGCATGTCTCTGTGTATACAGAAACAATGCTGCATTATTACCCTTCTTATCTACCTTTGTTATCATTATTTAAATATATTTTATTAGATTTTGGGGGAAAGGGAGAAAAGTGATCATTTTTGTTGTTAAGTTGTTTTCAGTTACATCCTACTTGTCCCAAACCCATTTTGTATTTTTTTCACAAAGATATTGAAGCAGTTTGCCATTTCCTATTGAAGTTCGTTTTAAAAATGAGAGAGGCAAACAGACTTAAGTGACTTGCCTAGGATCTCACACAGCTAATAAATATGAGAAGCCAGATTTAAACTAACAATGAAGAATCTTCTTGAGTCCAGGTTTGGCATTTTACTGTGCCACCTAAGTGATAGACATTAGAATAATTTTTCACTTAAAAAAGTTTGGTTCTGTATACTTTAAATTAGTATAATACATCTTGCAATCAAAGCCACATGCATTTGCAGAAAAATGAACTAAGACTATTTTTTTTTACATTTCAAAATAGTTATTTTTTAATTAAAAATGTAAAAATGAAGGAGAATAATGAGGGAAAGATGATATCTTGCTTTGTATATATTTTTTGTTATTTTTTTAAATTAAGCTGAAGTAGAATTAGAGTCAGAACCTTCTATATTTTATTTATTTATCTGTTTGTTTGTTTATTTATTTAACACTTTTCCCAGTTACATACAAATTATTTTTTTTACATTTGTTTTTAAAATTTTTGAATCCTAGGTTCTCTCCCTTACTCTTACCAACAATTAAGTAATTACATGTAAAATTATGTGAATTCTGTTAGGTTAATGATTCATGCAGATATGTCAGGAAAGAAGGAACTCTATCATGAAGAAAGTGTCTAGAGGAATGACATGATGATGTTGAGGCAAATGGGACTGAGACAAAAAAGGAACTATTATTTCTATAGACAAACAAAAAATTGTACTCTAATATGAGTTAAAAGGAAAGGACTTCTAGATAAAACTGAGTTAGGGAGTTAAAACAGAGAAAATTATCATTTTTTTTTCTTTTTAAAAAAATCATCTATATATTTTAAATTAAATTAAATGCTCTAAATATATCCCTAAATTACAAGTTAAATGTTTTAGTTTGTAAAAAAAAAATTGTAAATCTTATTTAAAAATTGTTAGAATTTATAAAAATTACAAATAATATATATATAATTTACAATTCATTTTATAAGGCACTATATTATGTAATAAATTTGCTTCAGTCTCCCATCTGTATCTGCTTTTTTTAATGCTACATGAATGTCCTTTATTTATTTATTTGCTGTTTTCCTCAATGACATTCAAAAAATTTTTTTTTACATTTGTTTTCAAATTTTTTCAGATCCAAGTTCTCACCTTTATCCCAACCCACAATTAAGAAACCACACATGATGTTATGCAAAAAATGTGCAAAACAGGAAGAGATAGGGAGAGAGAGGAAAGAATTGTATTCATTTACCAGCATGCCTGGCCCAAGATGTATCAAACAGGTTTGAAGTGAATAAGAATAATAATTTTCAAGCTGTATGGCACTAACTTGAGTACACATTATTAGAACAAAGACTCAAAACTGTTGGGTATTTTATGTATCCACATTGTAGGAACTCAATGAGCAGCCAAAAAGAAATCAAGCATAATGGAGATCTTTGGAAGGTAGAAATACACAAGATAAATAACAAAGGTGAGAAGCAGATTGGCAAATTATTAGTATAAGAAGTATGCTAATCCAGGCATGGTTATTGGAATTATTAGATTATAGGCTGCAGTGGATGAAACATATCCATAAAGAAGGCTATAAAAATCTCTGATTGCATTTACAAGAAAAGACATTTTTCACATCTTCCCTCTTTAAGCCATGAATCTTGGAGCTCATCTCCCAAAATGTGACTAGAGGAATGGAGATTTACTTGTAAACTGAGTTCCAAGATTTTTTTCCTATTGTTTTCATATACTTTTGTTGTTGTTGTTGTTGTTGTTACAAATAATATATTTTCTGTATTAGCTTTATTGTACATCTGGGTCTGCTAGCTTGATGAGCAACTGCATTTTCAGATACTAGAATTTCAGTAACTTTTATTTTCTATTAGAAAGGTATAAATTGAACTAGTCAAGTTACTTTCCATAGAGTGTTTCACAATAAACCCAGTTTGAGTGGATTCAGAGCTGGTTTGGAGCACAAATTACAGTAAATGAATGAATGACTCTACACATATAACAGTACTTTGTTTTAACTTTGATTTTTAAAAGTTTCATTCATTTTGTGAATTGCTTTTTTTTTAGTAAGAATTTAATAAAATTAGAATAATAAATAACAAAATAGACTGTCTCACCAAAAAGAATTCACCCCTATGATAAAACATAAGTTTTATGTTCAAGTTAACTGCTAGCTACATCTACAATTACAAAAGGGGGTACAGAATTAGTTGAGAGAATAGATTGGATAGCTTCTGATGCTTCCTTCCAACTTTATGATTTTATGATTCCACAAGGCTAGTGGCAGTGTTGGACCTCTGCACAAATTTGGGCTTTCCTCCAAATGCTTCAGAGTTCCAAGGAAAGGAATTCAGAAACTTAGTTAAGTGCTAAAGGAAAATATTATTTTTAATAGTATCTGTGCCTTGGTGCTCTGAAGGGCCCTGAGGTGGTTGTATATACATAGTATTGTCCTGCATATGCAAGAACATGTAGGCAAGGAAGGCTAGATACTGAAGGTATAAATACTGTTCTCTTTTCTTTGTTCTTTATACTTCACTTTTTATATTTTGACTAAAAATAGAGATGGAGCTAAACAATTTAAAAAAGGTAAAGATTGAATTATTCCATTTAACATATATAAAGGAGGCAAAAATCCTCAAGCTATGCAATTATAATTAGGAGTATTTATAGAGTTAAAGGACATTTGGTAAAAACATCAAATAAGTGACATTTGATTACCTAAAGCTTACCACTGGATCTAAAATAGTCTGTACTTGGCAAAATACTATCAAACCGTCCATTTGGAGGTCAGCTTGAGCATAATAAAGTTGTGGATCTAAGCTTTCCAATCAGGGATATTTCCTTTTTAGCTGGCAGTCTGCCTTCCAGAAAAAGCTTGTCTTGCCAGGAACAGTGCAGAACCAGGGCATTGGTTAGATGATTTGAAGCAAAATAGATCATTCATCAAGGATAATCAATCATTCTCATGATAGAAAAAGATCTGTTACTGTGACCCATATACATGATGCAAGGAAAAGGTCATAAATATACTACTGGGATCAATGTTTTTGGTAGTATTCCAGCACCATCTTATTTCTAAAGAAAATAATGGAAGCAGAAGTTACTGAAGATTTAAAAGAAATACATTTTGCACATTTTGAAGTAGTATTTAATAATTTATAAAAGCTAGGTGGCTCTATTTAATGCAGGTTGTTTTTTACTCAACTTTGCCAGAATGCAAATCACAATGCAGCTTACATTGCAAATACTTAAATGAATAAATAAGAATAAAATAACTTTGTTTCATATATTATAACAGGAATAATATTTGTTCCATTGAAGTACATTTTGCTGAAATTATCTTTCAAAAAGGAATAAAAATCATCTAAGAAAGGCATGGCTCCTAAAGACATTCAAGGTATTATATATATATATATATATATATATATATATATATATATATGTGTGTGTGTGTGTGTGTGTGTGTGTGTGTATGCGTGTATTATATATATACATATATATATTTATGTATATGTATGCATATATATATACTTGTTTTATCCAAGCCTATATTACTTAAAATTCACCATTCACACTATCATATTAAAAATCATAGAATATTAGAGTTAGCATGCATCTTATAGGACATCACTCTCAGGTTATCCCTCTCTTTTTATTCATCACTAACTGGATTAGATTTATTGATATGAGTTTATTTAAATTTTATTGATATTTTTCATTTTTTCATTTTAAATTCAGCTTCTATCCCATTTCACTGAATTTTCTATTGTTATAAAACAGTAATACTATTAAGCAAAATCAACTGACAAAGTGATAAAGAACATTATTCTCTTCTAGTTTCCTTACTTTGTGCAGTGCACAGGGAGTATTGTTTATTATGTTCTATGGGATCAAGATGGGTTAATCTGAATTTTTCTGCATTTTAAAACTAATTCCTGGCTTAGTAAATTATTTGAGAGATTCAGAAGTTAAGATCTTTCACTGTGATAAAACTAGTTTGGGGAGAACTGATATTGAAGTGTCTGATTTTTTCCAATGCAATTACCAATACTTTGTATAGATAGGGATACTAGGGTCTGACTCTTTCCATCCCCTGCCCCCAATCCTCAGGGTTCTTGTCAGAATCGAATGAAACAATGCTCATAAAGGCATTTTAAAAAGCTATTCTAAGGCAAAATATTCTTCTTATCAAATTGGACTCACAACATGTTTCCCCCAAAACACAGGCATGATTTTTTTAAAAAATTGCTTACTAGCACTAATTGGAGTTATAAGCATAAGATTTTGAGTTAGGTATAGCTGTAGAGGATTTTAAAGATAGTGCCTTTTGGAACCTCCATTTTATTAGAAGCTTTTAAATTCATAAAAATACCTTTTACCAAGTATATAAAGGAATTTGTGTGATGGTTAAATATAAGTAGTTTATATTTCCATTTAGAAAACCCAGCAAACTAGAGTGCTAGAATCTTTAACTTCAAATATGTGATCAAATAAGTTATCAAAGTTCTTATAGAAGTCATTCATGTGGAACTAGATAAACAAAATCAGTGGTGCATAGAAAATGTGCAAAATAATGTACTAAAAAGAAAGGGCATCAGTTCAACTTAGTCGTGTGAGAGCTATGGATATAGAAGTCTATTTTATCATAAAAGTGTAGAGTTTAATTCTTACAAAACTTGAAAAGTAGCAATGATTGTCTTTCTTTGAGTGTCTAGTACTAATAAACTTTCACTATGACCCAGATCAGATCAGATACTACCAAGACATTTTGGGATCAATAGATAGTCAATTTTGAGTTGTGATAGACAGTAATGTCAAGTGCATCCCTTTCCATTTTACACATGAGAAACTGTAGAAAAGACAGGTTAAATGACTTTGCCAAACTCACATAGCTATTAAGTGTCTGAGATATAATTTGAAACTAGGTTACCCCAACTTAAGTCCAGTACTCTATGGATCCCTTTCTGCTTTCTCTTTAGAACTTTATATACATTTTTTTTAATGGATATAGAAATAGCTCAAGAGATCTGCTAGATGACTGTCAGGATGCTGATCTAAATCTACATCATTTATTAATTAAATATTAAAGGACTTCTGCTTTGGCCTTTTAACCTTTTTTTAATAAACAAAATCTTAATCTTCCTTCACTCTCAAACCTTCCTATCCTTCCCTGCCAATTGAGAATAAAAAGAAAAACAAACTCAGTTACAAACATGCAAAGTTAAACAAAATAAATCTCCACATTGATAACATTTGTTTTTTCATTCTGTACTCTGACTACTTTACAACTCATTCAGGAGATAGATAATGTTTCATTATTTTCTTCTGCAGTTGTACTTGGCCTTTGCACTTAGCAGAATTACTAATTTTTTTAAGTTATTCATCTTTCCCCTATTATTGAGTTTATATAAATTATTGTTTTGTTTCTAGTTTTTTCATTCTACATGAATTCATATATCTTCCCAGATTTCACTGAAACTATCTCTTTCATCCTTTTTATATAGCATATTAACATTTCATCACATTTATATACAATTTGTTTATCCTTTCCCATTTTATGAGCAGTCTTCACATTGCCTCTCTTTACTACAGCAAAGTGTTTATTATATTATATTATAATATTATATTATATTAATTATATTATATTGATGTGATGACCACGTATTTTAAAATCAGCCAGAGTAAGGAATTCAGGTTAAGGGAAAATCTTCAATCTTTATTCTCAGTAGAGGTGAAGAAGGATCGGAGGTAAAGGGGGATCGGAGGGTGAAAGGGGGGATTGCGATAGCAATGCGTGCAGCTGCGTCAAGAGGCCAGTCAGCAGTCTCTCTCTGCTCCTCAATCAGTCCCTCTGCCTCCACCCACCAAAATCGTCATTTCCTATACAACACATCAAGACTTGCACAAAGAGTGAGCGGGGGCCATTCTTTCTCTAAGCATATATATTAATAAAGTATGGTCGAATTACTATTTAACCTCATGTGCTAGGGACCTCAGTGCATCAACTCGAGCTTCAGCCCATTACATATTTATCATATTTTTGTAGCTCCTTAGAATTTGTCTAAACCTTCCCTTAACCTAGCCTCCCATTAGTTTTTTTTTTTCCTTTCCATTTAGTTTATTTATTTTTAGCACACTTTCCTTTATAAACCATATTGGGAGAGAAAAATCAGAGCAAAAGGGAAAAACCATGGGAGTGGGGGGAAAAAAAACAGAAAAATAAGTGAACATAGCTTGTGTTGATTTACATTCAGTCTCCTTGGTTCTGTTTCTGAATACACATGGAATTCTGCCCAAAGTTTATTGAAGGCACTGAGAAGAACCAAGTCTTTCATAATTGATCATCATACATTCTTGCTGTTATTCTGTACAATGAATTCCTGTTTCTTCTTGTTTCACTCAGCATCAGTTCATGTAACTATTTCTAGGCCTTTCCAAAATCAGCTTGTTCATCATTTTTATAGCATAATAATATTCCATTATTTTCATATACCACAACTTATTCAACCAGTCTCTAGTTGAGGGGCAACTACTCATTCTTCAATTACTTATTACTACAAAAAGAGCTGCTACAAATATTTTTGCACATGTGGGTCCTTTTCTTTTCTTTATGATTTCCTTGGGATACAAACCCAGTAGTGTCACAGATTTGTGGCCCTCAGTAGTGCCCTCGTTAGTTTTACTTCCTTCCTTCTGTCATTCCCTGATTAAGTAAGAATTATATTTTTGTAGTCAATTATGTGATTGTATTATTTTCCTCTTGGACCAGATCAGATCAGAGTGAGGTCTGTGACACACACTTCTCCTTCATCCTTCCTCTTTGTTTATATCAATGTCTATTTGTGTCCTATAATTATGTGAGATGATTTTCCCTGACCTTTTTTTTCCCTTCCACAAATAGTGCATACCTCTTTCACTGACTTTGCTTTCTTCTTTTAAAGATTATCAAGGTATGATAGAACAACTCTTAGAACTTCTTGTATTATTAAACTCCTTCTATAGCTCCAAATGATAATAAAGTTCAGTTTGAATCTTAGAATTTTATTCTTTTATAGTTTTTAATAATTGTTCAATCACATTTACCTTTTTGTGTTTCTTTTAATCTCTGTGTTTGAACTTGAAAGTTTCTAAACCAGGGGTCTTCAAATTTTTTAAATAAGGGGCCAGTTTACTGTCCCTCAGACTGTTGGAGGGCTGGACTATAGTAGAAACAAAAACTATGAACAAATTCCAATGCACACTGCATATATCTTATTTCAAAGTGAACAAACAAAATGGGAACAAATACAATATTTAAAATGAAGTTAAGTTAAATCAACAAACTTACCAATATTTCAGTGGCAACTATGGGCCTGCTTTTGGCTAATGAGATGGTCAATGTCTGGGTCCATATTTGTCATTGCTCGTTGTAACAAGTGATGCAAGTGTGCATCCGTTAGTCTTGATCTGGTTGGAGATTTCAAATGTTTCATTCTAGAAAAAGTCTGTTCAGAGACATAAGTGCTGCCAAAGATGGTTGCCATTTTGAGTGCATTGTTCCTGAGATGAGCATATGTCTCAGAGAGGAGAGATGCATAGAAATTATGAAGGCTACTTGATTTGAATGCATCTTTCAGAGAATCACAATTCTGCAGTTCAGCCAGTTCCAAGTTGGTAAATTGTATCCACATTTTCAATGTCAATAGAAAATGGGTTACCGAAAAGCTGTATGTCCTGTTGATGGAGATGAAGCTCTTAAAATCTAAATTGGCACTCCATTTGCAATTTTTCCAATGAATCCACACATGTTTGTTTGGGAATGTAATCAGCAGTTTTTCCGCTAACAGATTTTGAGTTGTGGGGAGATGGCAGAAGTTTTCCTCTTTTACTTGTTTAATGAGGAGGCTTAATTTTACTTCAAATGCTTTGACATGTGATTGCATATCACAGATGAGCTTCCCCTTTCCTTGAAGTTGCATATTGAAATTGTTGAGTAGCTCTGTTACATCTGTCAGAAAGGCAAGGTGCCATTTCTATTCTGCATTATTGAGCTTTGGTACTTTTTTGTTTTTTGAAAGCATAAAAGTTGTAATCTATGGAAGTAAGTCATAGAAACATTTCAAAACTCTCCCTCAACTCAGCCAATGGGCTTCGGTGTGATATAGAACATCTTCATACTCAACGTTTAGCTCAGACAGAAATTCCTGAAATTGTCTGTGATTTAGTGCATTAGCTCTAAAGAAATTAACACAAGATACCACAATTTTCATAACAGAGTCCCACTTCAGTGATTTACTACACAGCACTTGTTGGTGGATGAGGCAGTGTGTGGCTATTGGATGAGAATGGTTATGTTTATCCATCTCTTGGTTAATATGAAAACCTTTCTTAGACCCCACCATGCTAGGAACACCATCAGTTACCACACTGGATAGTTTAGCTCAGTCCAGCTCCAAACCTTTCATAGTTTGGCAAAACTTTTCATAGACACCCTCTCCTGTAGTTGTTGCTTTGATGCTTTGCAGTGCAGCAAGCTCTTCTGTGACTTCAGAATAATCATTCATCCCATGAATAAAAATTAGAAGTGTGCAGAATCACGAACATCATTGCTTTCATCAAGTGCCAAGAAAAAATATGAAATTTTTTTAATGGAGTTTTGCAAATGCTGATGTAGATTGTCTCCCATTTCTTCAATCCTCCATGTAATTGTAGATCCTGAAGACTCACCATACTAAATAAATCAGCCTTCTCTGGACACATCTCTTTGGTAACAGAAAGAAGGCATTCTTTAACAAATTCTCCCTCCACAAGTGGTCTGCCAGTGCATGCTGTTAGCTTGGCAACTTGAAAACTTGCTTGCAGTGATGAAATATTTAGCTGCTTCTACTTCACAAAAGTATTTTACTGAGTTGTCAATGTATTTTTCAGTTTTAATATTTTATCTTTTCTCATTTCTCCAACCAAACAATCATATTTATCTTTATATTGAGTTTCATAGTGTCGACACAAATTATATTCTTTGAACACAGAATATGCAGAGGCAGCTTGGAGGAAGTTGGGCATTGCAGTCTGTATGTTTCTGTATGGGCAAAGTTATTGCTGGTATATTGTTTTTGTAGTGATATATACATACATATATATATATATATAATATATATATATTATATATATATATATATATGTATGTATATATCACTACAAAAACAATATACCAGCAATAACTTTGCCCATACAGAAACATACAGACTGCAATGCCCAACTTCCTCCAAGCTGCCTCTGCCCTGTGATGCTTCCATTTCTCACACTTTCTCTCCCACTCTTCACAGTCTCGCTTCCAATGTTCACTGCTGCAGTGAATTCCCCCTGTAGTGGCCATGACATATGCAGCATGCAAGATGTACACATCCCCGCACCTGTCTGTTGTGGTGGCTTCCGTTACTGTACAAGGCCACAGGCCGTCAGTTCTCCAGCTTCTGCATCTCTCTCCCTTCCCCACACCATACACCCTGGCCTGGAAATTTACCTCACCTCAGTATCACCTCATACTCTGTCTCTGCCACCTCAGCCCAGTGCCGGAAGTATGCATTGCTAACACGAATTTAGGTCAAATGTCACTTCTAGTCTGATTTTGCTATAACTTAGCGGGCTGCATAAATGTCCTCAGTGGGCTGCATTTGGTCCTCAGGCCATAGTTTGAGGACCTCTGCTCTTAATTCTTAGGGGAACTGGATTTGGAAGGGACTTCAGTGTCTACAAAGTTCAATCTCTTCATTTCATTGTAGAAGTTAAATGACTTTCTAATGAGCCCGGTAGATTGCACAATGGACATTCTAAGGCGTCTGGAAAAGGAATGTCTGAGTTTTTAATCTAGCCTTGGACACTTACTAGCTGTGTGATCTTGGTTAAATAATTTAACATCTGTCTTCCTCCATTTCCTCAACTGTAAAATGAGGATAACAGCATCTGTCTCACAGAGTTACTTTGAAGGCAGAAAAAAGGCAAGATTTGAAAGAAAAAAAAATCATTTTCAGTGCCCTAGCACACAAAATGTGCTTCTCTCAAGGTGATACATGAACAACATTAGTGTTAAAATTTGAAATCACCTCCACTAATTCCAGTCCCAGTATTCTTTCCTGGAACACAAAGTCATGTAAATAATGTGAAATAAGAGTATTCAGTAAAGTGGTCAAATCCATTAACAATCTACTGCCTGACCATGTCTCTCTGTGTCAGATCCAAAAGCTTAGATTTAGCTATCACAACTCAAAAGTACAAGCTATATCAGAATTCCTTAAAGAGCTAACACTAGAAAGAACTCCTTCTCTGAGTTACTTAAGTTGTTCTCTGTGTTTCCCCAATAGTATATTAGACAACTTCCAACTTTAGGTTCTCATTTTCCATCATCATCTCTTTTATCATATTAATACTGCCCATGAAGTTTTCTTGGTAAATGTGCCAGAGGAGTTTACCTTTTTTTCCTCTACTGTATCATCTATTATCAGAATTCTCCATTATAAGCAATTATACATCCTATCAATAGTTTATCTATTAGTGCAAGTTGATGGAGTTAAATGGAAGGGCTTAGGGATTAAAGGTGAAAAAAAAAGAATTGAAGGCAAAAGCCCATACTCAGAAGAAGCAGGGGATAGAGAGAAGCATAAAGAACTATTTTTGGTTGGATAGATTCATCTAATTTGCCTTTCTAAAATATATTATTTTTTAAAAATACCATATTCATGAAAGATAATAGAATAATTACCATGACATTTATGACAAATAAGCTATATATTTTTAAGTCTGGCCTTAAGGAGTAACTGAAGCCAAATAAAGCATTTTTCTCTTCTTAATATCATAATGTTCATATTTATATATATCATAATATTTTTGCAACATAGAACTAGAGTTAGAATTTACCTTTCTATTTTAGTTCTGTGTCTGTCACATACAAAATCACAATCAAGCATATATTCCAGTTCAAAAAAACAAAATAATAATGAAAAATAATCTGAAATTCTTGTAAAGCTTATATAACTTGATTGATTTTTGAAAAGCTGAGGCAGCCTCTTGTTATGTTGTTAAGGAGTTTTAAAGTCTTGACTGACTCTACATGACTCCATTTGAGATTTTCTTGGCAAGCATACTGGAGTGTTTTGCCATTTCCCTCTCCAACTCATTTCATAGATGAGGAAACAGGACAAACAGGGTTAAATGACGTATCCAGGGTCATACAATTATTATGTATCTAAGGCTATATTTGAACACAAGATGAGTACTTCAGCTATAGGAATAGCACTTTATCTACTGTGCTACCTAGCTGCAAAGAAACATCCAAACATATGTCAAATAGTTCAAACCTTGCTTAGTGTGCTATAGGAGGATAAGAGAAATAATATAAGCAGATCTATTGGACAAAAGAAATTGTTCTGGAAAAAACAAGAAAGATATGAGAAAATGTGGAAGATGACTATTAGAGTAGTGGAGATTATAGTAAGGCAGACAAACTAGATATGTACAGAAAGAAGATATGAAGAAGATATGAGGAGTATTAAAAACACTATGGATTTTCCATTTTTTATAAGGAAATCCTATGCAAGAAAAAGTGGAGAAAATATTTTTTATAAAATTATATAAAAAACAACAAGACTATTGAGATAAAGTGTATTGTAAGTGAGATGAAAGGGAGAGGCATTGTTATTCCTAAGAAAATAATGTGGAGCTGAAGAAATATATAAAAATTAATATAGAATAAATACTTGTATTCACAATAAAGTATGAACTCAGTGACTATTTTGTAATGAATTTTGGATATTAATAAAGTCACATTGAAAAGATTTCTTCTATTGGTGGTTAAATTAAACCAAGTTTTGCATTTAAAAGAAAAAAGTCCAACAAGTCTGAATTTGTGATCTTGGCTCCTAATTCATGTAATGTTTCCTTAAATGTCATGATATAATGAGAACTTGACAAAGAATTAAAAGGTCATTGATCCTACACTAAATTTGGAAGGGCAAAGGATAAAATTTATTTTCTTTTACCAATGAGAGATAATTGAAATGAACTATTCATATTTCTTCAAAGCTATCTACCTATTTTTCAAACAATAAAACCTGAAGGAGGAGAACACATCTAGGGACAAGCTCTGTGAGGGAATTCTAAATGTATTATTTAAAGCATATAAATTAAATTGGTTTTGTAGTCTGGGGAGTGCAGTAACTAGACTAAAAGGTTTTGGAAATTTAGAAATAAATATTGGTTAAAGAAAAGCATTGAAAGAATGAAATGATAAAAGAGTTCAGTATGCTATTATTTTCAGTAAATATGTTAGGAGTTAGAATTGAGAAGAACAATACTGAAATGGAAAGGAAAGATATTCCATAGAGGATTAAAAAAAAAAGAATTTGGCATTTAGGTGAATTATCCATAAACTTAAAGAAGCAAATTAGTATACTTACCTAAGAAGCTAATTTTCTTAGAAAGGAAAAAAACAGATTTTCTTTCTTCAGTTAAATTTCATTCCTGACTGATAATTCTTACTTTAAAAATTCTACCTGTGAATGAATGAAAATCTTTGAATGTTAATTCTATTAAAAAAAAAAAAAGGAGTTTAGAACTATATGTGAGTTGAAAACTTTATACATTTATCTGCCCAGATTTCAATATTCTATTAAATCCCTAATAGCTACACTGGAGATCTTAGGGAAATCTTATAGCCTCTAATCACAGACAAAAATAGAAGCATTTCACAGTTTGGTCTGAAAGGTCAGCCTACTTAAATTACATTGATATAAAGCACTATAGTGATTGTCTGGAAACTTGAGTTAGAGGATGTAGTGACTCATGTCCTTTGGTGAAAATAGAGAAATTGATATAAATATTAATTTTTATATAATCATTACAAACATATTTGTGCTATCTGCACATTTAAATAATAGAATTAGAGGCTGGTGAAAGAAAGTGTATATGAAACTGGATTTAAAATCCCTAAGTTAATCTTTATCAAAATTAATTACTTCATAATATCAAAGTATTAACTTTCATCAAATCAAAAAGATTATACTACTCATATGGAACATAATCAATTTAGAAATACTGACCCATGGGATATATAGCAAGTCTGTGTCTTTTTATCCTTTATTTTAGGCGGCAATGAGAATTAATTTCTTCTTTTGGTCTTCAATACCTTGGAGATGACCTCTGAAAATGAAGAAGACAAAAGAGAAAATGTTCTTGAGTTATATGTTCCTCACCCACTGTTAGCAGCAGATTGTGCAAAATGTCAGAACTACAAAGCATGGCTCAGAATCTTGGATATATTTTCTTTGTATATAATAGTGCTAAAGACCAGAAGATTGCAGAGAAGAAGTGGGGAGACAAGGAGAAATAAGAAGAGGAGGAAGAAAACAAAGGGAGCAAGACCAAAAAAAAAAATCAAGAAAAGGAACAGAAATACAAGAAGAGTAAGAAAAATAAGTTTTATTTATATAGTGCTTTAAGATGCATGTAGTATTTTACCTATGTTATCTCATTTCTTTTTTTCAATAGGCTCATGAGATAGATGCTATTATTATAATTAAAAAAAAACAATAGGGTAACTGAAATAAGAGATTAAGAAACTTGTTCAGTATAATACAGCAGATAAAGAGCCTGAAAAGAAAATATAATGATTTGTGATCTGAATACATTTGGTTAGTACAAAAATTGTTTCTGTGGCTTTAGGAGGAATTAGCTGCAATGTAAAAACTTCAAGATGGATGACTGAAGCTCAAGAGAGGGACTAGGATTAGAACAGGGAGTAATTTGCATAAAATAAGTGGAAATAATAGGAATTAATTGAATCATCTGAAAAGAATGTGTAGTTAAAAAAGAGAAGAAGCATTCGGACATTCAAAAGAGTTTTCTGATAACACTCCTTCTCCTTCCCAAATCTTTAAGAGGTAGACTATAAATGATAACTGAGTGAAGGAGATTTAAGAAAGAACAACAGGATTGATAATGAGAAAATCAGAAAAGATTTACTATCACCAAATCTGAAAGAAAAGAAATTATCTTGTAGGAGAGCATACTATAGTATAGTAGTATTACATATATACATATATTAAAAAGAATAAAAATTAAGAAAATTTATGAAATATGTTAATAGGAGATCATTGGTAATTTTGAAAAGGCCTGCTTTAGTTGAGGGATGGTTAATGACTTCAATTTTCTTAGTTAAGTATTCTGTGTAATCCTTTAGCTATGAGAGAAAGAGATGACATAGGATGTTGGAAGTAAGATTTGAAACACCTACAGTCAAGAATAGTTGGGAAAGAATTAAATGACCATTCAAAAAGTATCCATATAAAACTAATGTGCCCTAAGGAACAAAAGATGACCATTCTTTGCTACATAAAACCTAGTTCAATCTCCAATGCTAATATTTGCTATGGGCAAGTCACTGACATATCAGAAATCCAATGTAATTCTCTAAAATGAGAAGTTACCAATGAGTAGGTATGGATCATTGGTGAGAATCTGCGAATGGAAAGACAAACTGAAAAGAAAAGGGAAAAATAAAACTCTGCCACCAGCAATATTATTTCTAGGATCAGTTTCCAGGAAGTGTTTGTTAATTGTAAATATACTACTTATAAGCCACTTTAGTACAAAGAAGTTTAATATAGTTGTTATTTTGTTATCTTGTTATGAGATTGAAAGAAGCATAGCTTTAGAAATGAGGAAACTAAGGCTTATTGGAGTAAAACAACTTCTCTAGGATCATATAGATAGTTAATAGTTAAGACAGGATTTGAACTCAGTTCCTCTTGATCTCAAGTTGATCTTGTTTTGCTCTTAGTGCTACCTCAAGATTTATACACACACACACACACACACACATATAGAGATACATACATATATGTGTGTGTGTACATATATATATATTTTATACCTATATGTTTGGAGGGAGGTATATACACATATGTGTATATGTATGCATATATGCATGCATGTGTATATATATATATATATGCTATAAAGTCAAGTAAATATTGCTATGAAATTATGAGTTTACCAAGTTTCCTTGCATTCTTCCAAATTAATAAGAAATGAAGTGTAAACTTTTTAAGTATCTTTTTTTGGATACGCATTTTATAAGTTATATAATTTTAGGAGTAATTTGTAATAGTCACTATATCATTATTTTCATGCATATAAGCAGCCTTGTGAAGGAAAGTAGGCTGTTGTGATACTTTAGGCAGATAAAGAACTGAAGGTCTTTGGCAAGTCTTTGAAGCTAACACCAAAGTTCTAAAGGTAACTATGTATTCTCTTTATGCCCCAGAGATACTAATTTATTGTACAAGTTCTGTAGAGAATTTACAAGGTCTCAAGAAAAGAAAAACAAAATCACCTTTAGAAAATGGTACTTAAGAAAGTGATTTTAAAATATTTATAAAATAGATTCATAGCTTATGAAGTAACTGCTAGGTGGTCTCAAAAAGTATATATGACATTGTTTAGAAATTACACATAGATAAGGGCTAGATCCCTGATTTTATTGATATAAGGAACCTTTACCTAAGGAAATTTTTTAAAAAATTATGTTAGCCTCTTCTCAGTCACTAATAGTCTGAGTATTAACATATGTAACTAAAAGGAAAAAATGTTATCACATAAATGTCAAAAAATAGGGAATTATTTCTCTTAAGTGGCTCCATGGATATAGTGCTGATCCCAGCATCAAGAAAACTTGAGTCAAATTCTGCTTGATACACTGATCATTCCTGGACAGGTCATCTAGTCTATGTGTCACAGTTTGATCAACTATAAAAATGGGCATAATTATGTTATTAACTTCATAAGGTTGTTGTGATGATTAAAAAAAGAATAATTGTAAAGTACTTTGGAAGTTAATATTCATTAAGTACTTATTATATGCCAGACACTGTGTTAAATGATAGAAATACAAAAAAAGCAAAAGAAAATCCCTGCCTTTATTAAAGGAACTTCCAATTTAATGGATGAGACCACAAGCAATATATCAATATATAAATATAAACAAGGAGAGCAGAAGGAGGAGGAAGAGGAGAAAAAAATTAAAGGAGAAAAAGCATTAGAATGAAGAGTTTCAAAGACTTCCTGCAGAAGATGGAATTTTTTTAGGGGAGTGGGAATTAAAATGAGAGATACCAATATGTAGATATAAGTAAGAAAAACATTCCAAAAGGAGCCCCAAAAAATGCATTGAGCTGAGAGGATTGTTCTGCTCCTGAAACAAAAAGAAAGAAAGAAAGTCTGTAATAGAAGACTTTTGGAAGTCATGTTATGAACCAAGAGAAAAGTTTAGTAAGGGAATGCAGGAGGAGAGATGAAAGGGTAATAGATTATGGTGAGATAAGAGGATGTCAAAATTCTTGAGGAAGGAGATGGTGAACAGTACCTAGCAAAAAGAGAAGGAGATGACACAGTATGAAATGGATAAATACTGTCAAGGAAGCAATAAAGGGGAGCTGGGACAGAGTTCAAGAGTTAATGAAGAAGGGGCTTATGTGCTATGGTGCAAATGGTCAAGAAAAGTCAGACACAACTGAATAACTGAACAACCAACACCAGATGGATATCAATAGCAGCAGCAGCTACTGCTGCTGATAATGATGATGATTACAATGACATCAAAGTGATTATATGTGGAATATATGGAAAATAAGGAAAACTTTTCTGAAATAATTTAAATGAATAAAAAGCATAATTAGAAAAATAATCAACATTAAAAATATAATCATATGAGTAGAAAAAAATCAAAATGCTTGCACAGAGTCCTAATGGAGATTTAGAGACAAGGACCAAAAATATTACAATATTTAAGACAGTGAAGTTATGAAAAGTTACTAAAAATATTTATTTTTTTTAACTGATGCTGTTTTCTATGCTTCTAAATAGACACAAGATATTATGTACAATATGCTTCAGGCTACAATACACATACATACATATCTTTCAATTGTCTTTTTCTTTGTTTCACCTGAGAGCTTGATTTTTCAAGATCATAGTATTCCCTGATGCATAGATATCATAAGGAGAATCTTGTTATGAAAAACATGTTCCTTTTGTCAGAGAATAGCTTATGATCAATAGTGGCCCTGTGCAATTTCCCATTGCAACGCAGCCTGTTTTCTACTTCAAATTCAATATTAAGATCAAGTCATTATCCTTCTTCAGTGCTTGTCCATATATATGATGCATAAATGAAACAGGTTGCTCATTCAAATACATGTCACAATCAGGGAAATACTAATTCTTGTTTTTTTCCTAGAGTATATTTATAGATCAATCTTTTCTGAAAGTCTCTGGATTTGTCCAGGAAATCTCACAGTGTTTGGCAGTTTAAAGAAATAAGTATTTTGCCATACACAAACAGGAGCTTGTGAAGAAGCTCACTCTAGGAAATCAATTTAAAACATAATTTATTGGTAAATAATATTTGTTTTTTAATAATTTTATTGATATTTTTGTTTCTTCTCTTGTACATTTTCCTTGTCTCTAAGAGAGCCATTCTTTATGACAACAAATTAGAAAGGTCAGACAAAAGATCAGGAAAATTAACCAACACACAAATAAAGTTCAATATTGTATTCCAATTTGCACATATCCAGTTACCCACCTCTTTAAATGAGAGAGGGAAATGTGATATCATATGGTTTCTATAAGGTTGTATTTTTTTTTTTTACTCCTTACAGCTTTGCATGACCCAATACTGACTGAGGTCACTATGAATTTATGCTTTACTCTCAATCAGTCCCATCAATGCAACAAGGTAATCCTAGATTTATCCTGAATTGATTGTCCCATTCTTAATAGCAGCTGTTTCTAATCTTATCTCCCCTCAAACCCCTCAAGGCACTTTCTTCTCTACCTACAGTTGATTCTGCCCCATACTTTATTAGACAAAAAATGGCACATTTGTCAGAAGTTCACTCTTCTCTCCTCCTGATTTTGTGTTCTTTGGACATTATCATATCTCCTTCTTCACTCCAGTCTCTAATGATGAAATGACCTTTTTTCCATTGCAAGACCAATCCCCTCTACATAGATCTAACATCACATGTCCTCTCATCTAGTTTAACAATCATCCTCCATTTTCATATGATGTCTCAAATCTCCAGTCTCTCTAGTGATTCATTCTCTGTATGACTGTCTCTGTCTCTGTCTCTCTCTCTCTCTCACCTCTCTCTCTCTCTTTCTCTCTCTCTCTCTTTCTCTCTCTCTCTCTCTCTCTCTGCTCTCTCTCTTTCTCTGTCTCTATCTCTCTGTGTCTTTCTCTCTGTGCCTATATGTCTTTTGACTAGATATAAAAGGCTATTCTTAATCTCATTTCTTGCCTAGCCTTAATTACTGATTGGGTGTTCTCTCACAAACTGAGACTAGGTAAAGACCTTAGTTTAAAGTGACCAAGATTTCCCCCTGCATCCATGACATCTCTGGGTCCAATCTACATCTTGCCACTGAACCTAAATTGTTCTGGAGAAGAAAATGAGGCTGTTGACTCTGCACAGCCCTCTCCCGATAAAATTCAATTCACTTACAAGTTATAAAATCTCCTATCTGATGTCATGGTCCTCTTCCAGAATGAATGACAGACAACAACTTCAGAATCTATTTAATCACTTTCCTCAATGACCTCCCATTCATTGAATTTATTCACAAGTTATTTGAATACTGCCACCACCCCTTATAGTTTTTCTAGCTAAGTGTTACTGAACTCCCCATACCAGGGATTAAATCCCATTCTCTAATCATTTCTGTCTACTTCTTTATTACCATCCAATTCAATCTCAACCCCTCCATTTCCAAAATTTAATTGTTTTACTGATTCTGCTTTTTATGGTTCTTAAAGACACAAGATATCATGACAAGATACTCAGGGTACAATACTATCATACACATACACACACACACATACACACACACACAAACACATCATTCAATTGCCTTTTTCTTTGTTTCACCTATGAACTTTTATCTATGCTCTCTAAAATGCCTTATCAATTGTTAAAAAACTTTTTATTTAAAACCCTCTTTTATATTATATCTTCCAGGTTCTGGATCTCATCAAGACTAGGTTTTCTTTGAAACTATTATTTCCCCAGCTATGAATTTTAGACTTTAATTACTTTCTTTCTTACCCTAAAATCACTGGTTGAGTGGAGAATTTAAAGTATTCTATGTTCTCCATTGCTACTTATACTTGGCAGCTATACTTCTCTCATCTAATTATCTTCTAAACCTCTATGATCCAGACAAAGTGAAGAATTTTATAAAAATGTGAGAAAAGTGTGTATTTGTCAGTATTAGAGAAAATGGTAGATGTTGTTGTAAACCAGGAAAATCTCTTTTCACAGAAGATAGGTTTTTTTTCTGTCAGTTTCCAAAGATGAACTATTTTAGTCTTATCCAAATATCATTGTTAAAGGTCATGTAAATTACTTGAGCACTGAATAATTTAAACTAAATAAGCATTTAAAGAAGATATAGGCTTGAGAGAAAAACTCTTTTACCAAAAATAGTAGAACCAGAAAATACATGGATTTTTCTTCTGAGCTTGCCAATAATTTCTGCAGAATGCCTCTTAATAGTTTAGTTCTCCTTAGAGTGGAAGTTAACTATATTGGTAATTCTCTTAATGAGACAATGTCAGTATTCAAAATCTTCATGATTCTCTTAACAGCAAAACTTCAGTAATTATAATAATAATAATAATAATAAGCACTCATAAAGGGAGCACTATGTTCCAGATAGTATGCTAAATTACAATTATCTCATTTGAGCCTCACAACAACTCTAGGCATTATTATTACCCCTATTTAATAAGTAATTAAAATTGAAACAAACAGGAGTTAACTGACTTGTCCAGAGACACAGTACGTATCTGAGAGCAGATTTGGAAAAATTCAGGTCTTCTTCACTCTAGGTCTAATAATTATCCATTTTGCCTACATGCCTCAAAGTTTCTATCAACTGGGGTCTCAGCAAGCTAGTATTACATTAATCAATACTAAAGGTAAATTTCTTAGGGTTAAGGATAAGACCACTTCACTACAAAATTCTTCATGAGTTTATACTGTCCTATTAGTAATTCCTTTTTTTTTTTTGCTACAATTATCTAATCAATACAGAATCTACTTACAAATGCCTTCTTCTAAAACTGTCTAAGTGAGAAACTTTGTATCAGTTTACTATATTTGAGATTCATCTGATCCATTTAAAGAATTGTTTAAAAAGGGAGTAAGTTTAGTGTGACATGACCTTTTCTGGATGAAGCCAAGTTAGTGCTTTGTGATTACCACTCCTTTTCTAAAGACTGCCTAATAAGTAACATTTATACCACTTTAAGGTTTTCAAAAAATTTCAAATGTTACTCTATTTGATCAATACAGCAAACATATGAGGTATTCTATTAGTAATGTCTATTTTGCAAAGGGAAAATGAAGCTTAGAGAAGTTAAATATGATGAGACTTGGACTCAGAATTTCCTTACTACAAATCCATCATTCTTTCCATTGTGGCACCAAGCTACCTCTCTACAAATCCTTAGAGTAAAAAGTCTAAAATTTTGCTAAAAATCAAAATCAAAACTACTAGTCTATAGATTATAGTTATCTATATCTTCCAGCTTTTTCATTATGCAAATTCTACCTTTTTGCCTTTCTGCTGTACTTTTTTGTTCTCCATTATCTGGCAAAATTTACTGACAGTGATTCAGCAATCACATTTGGAATTTTATGTCTAGGTTAGGCATCTTGAAATTAAGGACATGTAAGTATTCTCTAACCATCTCATCACATTATTTTTTTAACCTCCTTATTATTTTAACATGTACTTTGCCATCTAAATATAATTGTTCCCGGCATAAAAAAGAGAAGCAAAATAATAGTTGATCCATTCTGCTTTCTCTCTACCATCCATTATCATGATTTGATACATCTTGACCAGCAATCAATTTAATTTTGTCCTTAGTATTCATTCCTAGCCTCCATTCATTCTGAAGTTCAGGATATTGAAGCTATTCTATGATGCTACCTTTTTTTTAATATTAATCTGCCATTACACAGACTTCATTTTAATTATTATACAAATCTTTAAAAAAATCTTATTTGTTAAATGACTTTCCTTCATATCCCCTGTGCAATCTTTACAACATTTTAAATTTTCTGGCAAGTAAGATTTTTTCTCTTATATATATATATATATATATTTCTGTACTATAGGATTCTGTTTACTTTTATTTGAATCTTTTGAAGTGTCTTAATAATAATATATCATCTTCCTCTCATTCTCTATTATAAATTCTAAAAGGGATAAATAACTTTTTTTAAATTCAACTTAATCCAGTAAGTCCTTCTTTAGAGTCATAATGAGGATAAAAACAAAAGTTCTTTATTTTTATCTACATTCAGGAGAATAAAATTATTAATGAACCTCAGTATTTTAGTTATTTTGCTTTTGACAGATAATTATTTTACTAGTTATTTTAATATCTGGCAATACTTCTGCTACATCAATACTCTGGATTTGTGAATTTTTTCTTGAAATTATCTGTTTCTTCCTTTTGACCAGGAAGTTTCTGTATGGTTCTCTGAAATATAACTTCTATTTTTGCCTCTAAGAATGTTAATCTACACATTCCTTTACTCAAATTTACATGTTTTCTCATATGAAAATATTATCTAGACATAATTTATTATCATACCACATTTTTATTTTGTGTACTTTTTGAAAAAGAGGTATTTTTTATGAAACATAAAAATCAGTGAAAAAATAGCTCAATTTCAGGAAAAATCTTAAATTTGGATCTCAAAACTGAGATATTCTCAATGATCCAAGCAGCATTCTTAAAGTACAAATTTCAAAAATAATCACCATTAATCACAACTGGAGTCAATTTTCCTTTGTGAGAGTTCCCTACAGGAATGAAATTATAGATATAGGGAAAAATTCTTTGATAGTCAAATTCTTTTCCACAGTCTATAATCCTCCATTCAAGTCTTTATATTTAATAGAAAACAATGCTACAAATACCAACTGGGCTCCTAAGGCTATCAGTTTCTTGAACAAGGATTCTAGGAATTCTTTGAGGTTCTTTTTTTTTTTTTGAATTTTATGTGTCCCCACCAAAAATCAACTATCCATCAAAATTAAGCATTATCTTTCAGAGAAAAAGATGGACATTGAATGAAATAAGTGAATTTATTTGTTATTTATTTTATTTGAAAAAACAGAGAAAGTAAAAAAAGAAAAAACATGAAAAAATTAAGCAAAACAAAAGATAATCTGTCATGTGCCTAAGGGAAGATCAGGAAAGATTCTAAATATATAACCACAAATTACCATTTGTGAATCTCTACTGTGCACCTTATTTACTTTATTCTGCCCCCCCTTTCATCTCCTCAACATCCCTAGTTATGAAAAATTATTTATGTATACATATTTAGATATATGCATACACATAATCACACCCACACACAACCCACATACACACATATCTTTCCTATCCCTGCTGCTTCTTTAATTAAATTCTGCTCTATAATTTCCCTTGCTATTAATTAAACTCCTCCCACTCAAAGATTCCTCCCTTTTCTCCTTCCCTCTTTGTTTCCCTATTTTCCCATACCTCTACCCTGATTTCTTTATAGATTTTGGAGGGTGCTAGGCCCTTCCTGGGATATATGTAGTGTTACCTATTGAATCCATTGCCAATGTGAACCGCCTCCCCTTTCCTTTCTAATGCATCTGTGAATATTCTTCCTCTGTACTTCATTTGTATAACATGATTACTATTTTTACCTTAACTGCTAATTTTTATTTTTAACTACCCTATTTTTTTCTAATAAATGTTTATTTTTAATACACATTGCTTTATGAATCACATTGGGAGAGAAAAGTAAAAGCAAAAGGGAAAAATCATGGAAGAGATTTTAAAAAAGTGAACATAGCATATGTTGATTTACATTCATTCTCCACAGTTCTTTTATTGGATGCAGATGGCATTTCCTGTCCAAAGTCTATTAGGATTGCTTCAGATCACGGAAGTACTGAGAAGAACCAAGTCTTTCATAGTTTATCATCACACATTCTTACGGTGTTACAGTGCTGTGCACAATGAATTCCTGGTTCTGCTTGCTTTGCATAGCATCAGTTCATGTAAATATTTCCAGACCTTTTTAAAATCAGTTTGTTCATCATTTTTATAGAATAATAATCCATTATATTCATATACCACAACTTGTTCAGCCATTTCCCCAGTGATGGGTATCTACTTGTTTTTGCCCATGTTGGTCTTTTTCCCTCCTTTATGATTTCCTTGGGATACAGACACAGTAATGGCAGTTTTCCCAGATACCCTCTAACATTTATCACTATCTTTTCTCCTCATCTTAGGCAAACTGAGAAGTATAAGGTGGTACTTTAGAGTTGTTTTAATTTGCATTTCTCTAATCAATAGTGATTTAGAGCATTTTTTAAACTATTAGATAGCTTTAATTTCTTCATCTGAAAATTGTCTGTTCATATGCTTTGACCATTTATCAGTGGGGGAATGAATTGTATTCTTAAGCTCAACTCTATTGTGAATATTAAACATGCAGTATACATATATATTATATATATTTTATATATATAATATATATGTGTGTATATGTATATATATAAAACACAAATAAATTGTTCATGTTTAAACATTTTGTCCTTATTAAATTTTTTAAAATCAATCTTTCATATTGATTCTTATATGTTAAATTTTCTCTTAATTTCAGATCTGGTTGATAGAAAGTCCTGAATGACTGCAAGTTCATTGAATGTCAATTTTCTCAATCAAGATTATACATAATTTTTGTAATACTAGAGCTACCTGCCAGTGGATTCTGGAGGTCTAACTCAGATCTGTAGAATGTATCGCTTCATGTGAGAGAATGATGATGATGATGATGATGATGATGATGATGATGATGATGATGATGATGATGATGATGATGATGATGATGATGATACAAGGAGACTGAGAAGCAGTTGCTGTTCTCTGACCTTCCTACTGAGAGACAATTGTGTTATCTGACCTCACGCCTCTTCCTTCTGCCTCCAATTTATTTCATTTCCAGTCCACAAGCAACACCTGTGTCAGTAAAGACTTCTTTGCAGCTCCTTCAGATGTTATGATTCACAGCTGTGGAGGTTCTCAGAGAATTGACCTGCCTCTTCATCTAAGCATGGTCCTTAAAAGAGAATTGTGCTAGATATATTTTTGTCCACAGTTTTAGTCCTTTTGATTGTCACTAGATATCATTCCAGAACCTGTGGTCCTAGAATTCTAGAGAATTGACTAAAAAACTACTAGAAAAAATTCACAAACTTTTACAGGATACAAAATAAATCCACATAAATCATCAGCATTTCTATAAAAATTGCCAACAAAGTCCAAAAGCAAGAAATATAAAAGAGAACTTTTATTTAAAATAATTGGAGATAATATAAATTATTTGGGAATCTACTTGCCAATATAAACTCAGGAATTATATGAACACAATTACAAAACACTTTCCACACAAACAAAGGGAGACCTAAACAACTGGAATAATATCAAGTACACTTGCATAGGCCAAGGTAATATAATAAAAATGATAATTCTACTTAATCTATTTATTCAATGCCAAATCAATTAAACAGTCAAGAAATTATTTTACTGGGCTAGAAAAAAATAACAAAGTTCATCTGGAAGAACAAAGATCAATAATTTCAAGGGAATTAATGAAAAAATGAAAATGAAGGTGGTCTAATGGTACCAGACCTAAAATTGTTATAAAGAAGTAGACATTAAAACTACTTGGTACTGCTTTAAAAAATAGATTAGTTGATCAGTGGAATCTGTTAGTTTCACAAGACACAAAAGAAAATGACTATAGTAATCTATTGTTTGATAAATTCAAAGACCCCAGATTCTGGGATAAGAACTCACTATTTGATAAAAATTCCTGAAAAATTGGAAAATAGTATGGCAAAATATAGGTATTGACCAACAACTAAAAGCCTATACCAAAATAAGATTGAAATAGATTCATGATTTATGCATAAAGAATGATGTAGGCAGCTAGGTAGTGCACTAGATACAGTATGAACCCTTAAGTTAGGAGGACCTGAGTTCAAACCTGATCTCAGACACTTACTACTTCTTAGCTGTGTAACCCTGGGCAAGTCACTTAACCCCAATTGCCTCAGTGCAAAAAAAGAGTGATGCTATAAGCAAATTAGAAAAACAAAATATGGGTTACCTCTCAGACCTGCGGAGAAGAAAGGATTTTGTGGCCAAAGAACTAGAGTATATAATGAAGTGCAAAACAGAAAATTTTGATTATGTTAAGTTGAAAATTTTTGGACAAATACAACCAATGCAGGCAAAATTAGAAAGGAAGCAGAAAACTAGGGAAAATTTTACATCCAAGGGTTCTGATAAAGGCCTCATTTCTAAAATATATAGAGAATGTACTCAAATTTATAAGAATACAAGTTGTTCTCCAATTGATAAATAGTCAAAAAGATGAACAGACAATTTTCAAATAGACATTAAAACCATTTCTATTCGTATGAAAAAAAGCTCTAAATCACTATTGATCAGATCAATGCAAATTAAGAAAACTCCGAAATACTATTACACACCTCTCAGATAGACTAGGATGACAGGAAAAGATAATGATGAATATTAGAGGGGACATTGGAAAACTGGGACACTAATATTGGTAGAGTATTGATGATCCAACCATCCTGGAGAGTAATATGGAACTATGTCCAAAGGTCTATCAAACTGTGCATACCCTTTGATGCAGCAATGTTTCTTTTTTTGTTTGTTTGTTTGTTTTTTATTTAATAGCCTTTTATTTACAGGTTATATGTATGAGTAACTTTACAGCATTAACAATTGCCAAACTTCTTGTTCCAATTTTTCACCTCTTAGGCCCCACCCCCTCTCCCAGATGGCAGAATGACTAGGAGATGTTAAATATATTAAAATATAAATTAGATACACAATACACAAAATAGATACACAATAAGTATACATGACCAAACTGTTATTTTGCTGTACAAAAATAATCAGACTCTGAAATATTGTACAATTAGCTTGTGAAGGAAATCAAAAATGCAGGTGGGCATAAATACAGGGATTGGGAATTCAATGTAATGGTTTTTAGTCATCTCCCAGAGTTCTTTCTCTGGGCATAGCTGGTTCAGTTCATTACTGCTCCATTGGAAATGATTTGGTTGATCTCATTGCTGAGGATGGCCAGGTCCATCAGAACTGGTCATCATATAGTATAGTTGTTGAAGTATATAATGATCTCCTGGTCCTGCTCGTTTCACTCAGCATCAGTTCATGTAAGTCTCTCCAGGCCTTTCTGAAATCATCCTGTTGGTCATTTCTTACAGAACAATAATATTCCATAATATTCATATACCACAATTTATTCAGCCATTCTCCAACTGATGGGCATCCACTCAGTTTCCAGTTTCTAGCCACTACAAAGAGGGCTGCCACAAACATTCGTGCACATACAGGTCCCTTTCCCTTCTTTATGATCTCTTTGGGATATAAGCCCAGTAGTAACACTGCTGGATCAAAGGGTATGCACAGTTTGATAACTTTTTGAGCATAGTTCCAAATTGCTCTCCAGAATGGTTGGATTTGTTCACAACTCCACCAACAATGCATCAATGTCCCAGTTTTCCTGCATCCCCTCCAACAATCATCATTATTTTTTCCTGTCATCTTAGCCAATCTGACAGGTGTGTAGTGGTATCTTAGAGTTGTCTTAATTTGCATTTCTCTGATTAATAATGACTTGGAGCATCTTTTCATATGACTAGAAATAGTTTCAATTTCTTCATCTGAGAATTGTCTGTTCATATCCTTTGACCATTTTTCAATTGGAGAATGGCTTGATTTTTTATAAATTAGAGTTAATTCTCTATATATTTTAGAAATGAGGCCTTTATCAGAACCTTTGACTGTAAAAATATTTTCCCAGTTTATTGCTTCCCTTCTAATCTTTTCTGACGCAGCAATGTTTCTACATGGCCTGTATCCCAAAGAGATCATAAAAAAGGGAAAAGGACATATGTATGCAAAAAAATGTTTGTGGCACACCTTTTGTAGTGACAAGGAACTGGGAACTGAATGGATGCCCATCAATTGGAGAATGGCTGAATAACTTATGGTAAATGAATGTTATGGAATATTATTATTCTAAAGGAAAGATCAGCAGATGATTTCAGAGATGACTGGAGAGACTGATGCTAAGTGAAATGAGTAGAACCAAGAGAACATTGTATATAATAACAAGATTATATATGATGCACATGGCTCTTTTCAACAGTGAGGTGATTCAGATCACTTCAAATGGACTTGTGACAGAGAGAGCCATCTGCACTCAGAAAGAGGACTGTGGGGACTGTGGATCACAACATAGTATTTCCACCTTTTTGTTGTAATTGTTGTAGTTAAAATATATGTTTAACATATATTGGATTAGTTGTCTAAGAAAGGGGGTGGGGAAAAAAGGAGGGAGAAAAAATTGAAACAGGGTTTTGCAGGGGTGAATATTTAAAGCTATCTATGCATGTATTTTGAAAATAAAAAACTAAAAATACATGATATTTTCTCCTTTTTATTGTTGTTTGCTTGTTTTTTCTCATGTTTTTCCTTTTTTGATCAGATTTTTCTTGTGCAGCATAGTAACTATGGAAATATCTCAAGAAAACCTGCACATGTTTAACAGATATTGGATTACTTGCTATCTAAGAAAGCAGTAGGGAGAAGGGAGTGAGAAAAATTTGGAAACAAGGTTTTTCAAGGATGAGTTGAAAATAACTTACATGTATTTTGTAGATAAAAACAATCATTAAAAAGAATAAGTGGGACAAATAAAAATCATAGAAGTAATTATTTTAGAGGAGTAAATAGTTTTTTTTTTTTTTTCCTGAGGCAATTGGGCTTAAGGAATTTGTCCAGGGTCACACAGCCAGGAAGTATTAAGTGTCTGAGATCAGAGTTGAACTCAGATCCTCCTGACTTCACGGCTGGTGCTCTATCCACTGTGCCACCTACCTGCTTCAAAAAGTAAATAATTTAAGAGAGGTAAATAATTGAAGAGAATTAAACAATATGACAATATGCTAAAATGCAACAAAATCACTACATAACAGAAAATGTATATCTATAAATATGTACATAAAGAAAAGAAAGATCAGACAAATGAATTTACCATACAACTACAAATGAGAAAAGAAACAAATTAACAATCCCCAATTAAATAACAAAATAGAAATATTGAATATCAAATGAAATATTAATATTTTAATTTTTAAAATCCAAGTAATAAAATTAAACTAGTTTTAGTAAAATAAACCATTGTTAATTTGATTAAAATTATAAATATTTTATTATACATATCAAAAATGAAACGAGTGAATGCATTGCAAATGAAGATTAAATTAAGGAAATAATTAAGTTATTTTTTTTTCAAATTACATGCAGTAAAACTGGCAATCTATGGTAAAGGAATTACTATTTGTAAAAATATAAATACTCCAGATTAATCAAAGGGAAAAGTAAACACTCAAATAACCCCATTTAAAAAAAATAAACATTAGAAAACTCATAAGAACTGATGTAAAGCGAAGTGAACAAAACCAGGAGAACATCATACACAATAAGAACAATATTGTAAGAATGATCAGTTGTGGAAAACTTAGGTACTTTAATCAAGACAATGATCCAAGACTATTCCAGAGAGACATGATGAAAAATGAATACCCATCACCAGAAATAGAACTGATAAATTTAGAATTCAAATTGAGGACCCTTTAAAAAACACACACTCTTTTTTAAAGTGTGTATGTATACATATGGGGGGTTGTCTTTGTGTGTCTGTATATGATGTTTATTTTATAACCTGACTAATATGGATAAAATATCTTATATAACCTCACAGGCATAATCCAAATCAAATTGCTTACTTTTTTAAGGAGGGAACAGGGGCAAGAAGAAGGAAGAAAAATTAGAACTCAAAATTTATTAAAAAAAGAATGTGAATAGTTTTGTATGTAATTGGGAAATATTTAAGGAAATAATTTTTAAATGAAAAGATCACATTTTAATTACTTAAGTATGTTATCTACACATAATGATTTAGTATTTTAGAGTGAACCATTTAACTTTCATTTGCTCAAGTTGTTCTCTAAATTCAGATCCATAGATGCTTAAATTAGAAGTTTCTTTACCAAGAGTTCTTGATTCCAATTATACCATACTTGCCAACTCTCTCCCTTCTGAATTTTAAAATTTCCTTAGATCTAGCAAAATGGTTAGTCATAATGAAACTAACTAACCAGTAAAAGAATACAATATATCATGAAGTAATTTTTCAGTTGCTAGAAGTATTCCAATAGGTGCCAGATTATGATTTTTAAAAAATCTTGAATGCACTTTCCTATAATTACAGAAGTTATTTATGAATACACACATGTATATATATATATATATATATATATATATATATATATATATATAAACTTTGTTTAGTGCTCATAATTTAAAATTAAGCTAATCACTAACTACTTAATTTACTGAAGAAATCATAGTTCTGTAGATAATGTAATATAGAAAGAACTACTGAATAGAGAGGAGAAATTTGGAGAAGATGATCCTCAAGTTTCCTTTCAGTTCACACTGATCATGTATACATTAAGAGTTCATTACACACTAGAAAGGCTAATTACCTTGGACCTCTTGATTGAAAATATCTAAATATCTGACATAAAATAAGTTTTGGTATAATACAGTTGAGAGAAAAGGAACCCTTTTCTTCCTCTCTTTTGGTGAGTTGTCTTTAAAATAATAATTATTATATAGTTAAATATTGTTATTATCAATTTTATTATTAGTTTACTACAATTATTTGTATTACTACTAATATACTACAAGTATATTTACTACAATTACAACTATATTATTTTGATACTATATGATATTTATATTATTATATGTTATTATATTAATTATGTACTTCCTCTCCTAACAATAGGAAATAGGTCACAGTTACTCTCAGCCTGCTGAATATATTGCTACTCTTGCTGTTGCTACCACTACTAGCATCACCATTGCTACTGCTATTGGTACTACTATTAACAATAATAATAATAATATATTTAATTATGGAAGCATCAATATTTTCTGATCATCTCCTTTTCCAAATTATACTAAATGGGAGAAATATGCAAAAAGGGAATGTGCAAGTATTGAAGTTTGAAGAAAGATTCAGTGTAATATGTAGCAATGCTTTGTGGAATTTTTATCACCAGAGGAGTTCCATAGAAGTGACTTTTCCAGTCTGACTATAATTTGTCCCTAATCAAACACTGTAACTTTTGCTATTTTGAGCATTTTGATGGAAATCTTCCTTCAACAGATTACACAATTCTCTATGATAATAAAATGATGCTGCTGCTTCTGAATTTGACAGCCCTTTGAATGCTGAATAAGTGAAATGCTATTGAATATTAAAAGTGTGTGTGTGTGTGTGTGTGTGTGTGTGTGTGTGTGTGTGTAAACCAAGGCTGTAAAACTTGAATGCCTAGATGGAATACAATCAATCCTTCTGGAAAATGTACACAAATATATACAAACAAGAAATCTGCTATGAATCACCAAAGAATGCAAAACTGTGTAATTAAAAGCCCTGTAGCTTATGGGAGAAATGGGATTGGAGCACGAACATTCTATGTCTATTTGTCTATGACAAATTTCAAAGATTTCTTGTTTAGTCATGTCTAACTCTTTGTGACATCATTTGGGGTTTTCTTGGCAAACATGTTAGAGTGGTTTGCCATTTTCTTCTCTACCTCATTTTACAGATGAAGAAACAGGCTAACAAGGTTTGCCTAGGTGACAAAGCTAGTAATGTCTGAGACTAGATTTGAATTCAGGAAGATGAATCTTCCAGAGTCCAAAGTCATCCTTCAGATCACTGGACCACTCAGCTGTCCTTTTAAAAAGATAGGAACCAAATAAAATGATAGCACAGTTTTATACATGTTAAATAAATTTAAAATGTTAACATTAATCATGGTAGTATGTTGAGCTTCAGGCTGCTGGTTGGCTAGTCCCTGGTTCCGACAGCCAAGACAGTTGTGGGGGAGAGAGTTTGTAGATGGGAACCAGACTTTCTGTATTCAGAACTTCTACTACATTATAAGATGCAAAATAAATATGGCACATTACTATAACAAAGACAAGAATTAGGAAGTGGATTATGAAACTGTCTTAAAGGAATCCTGTACAGTAAGAAGCACCACTTTAGGATCAGTGTTACACATAAAGTCAGTTTCTGCCTTATTGGGGGGGGGGGGGTTAGAGGTGGGTGCACACTATGAATAAGAATTAGAAATCATTGGTGAGTCTTTTGTGTGATGCCCTGTGGACTCAGCTGCCTCATCTATTCTCCAGTGTTTGCCCATTTCCTCCAACCTCCAAAAAACCAATTTCTAATTGGTTGTTTCCTTGGGCAGATGTCTCAGGATTTCCAGGACAGGAGTTTGGTCATGCTGTTTATAAATCAGGGTGAGGTAGGGCTCACTGGGAACATTCTTATTTTTCCTTTTATACTTTTCTCTGAGGGTCCCAATTACTCACTTCCCAGAGTTGTTTTGTCCTTCCTTCTTTGAAAGGACTGATAACCTTTCCAGTCCTGTGTAAAATTATCAGCCTTACTTTCTCTTCCAGAGTTATCTGATTCCAGTGGTCAAACATAATTCAAGACAACTGGAAATGACCCCAGATGTAGTGGTAGACTTTGGCCTAAAATCTTTTTCAGGTCTCAGTTTGTTTGAAGCAATACCTATTTAAGCCTACATAAGAAGGGAGGCAAAAATTGATCTCATATGCTTATTCAAAAGTATCAGTCTGGAAGAGAAAAACCTTCAGGGTTTCCACTTTTGGACCTTCTCTCTCCCCAGTAAATCTGATATGTAATGTGTCTAGGATGATAATTGCAGGTTTTTTCCTCAGTTGGAGCCGGACATCTCTTCTTGCAGGTCTCACTTTGTGCTGAGTGCACCTTACCTCACCTGACTGGTCCTTGCCCTATCCTTGGTTACCATGTAGTACATACAGTTTTTTTAGAATAAGAAATCAAGCATAAGCAAATGCAAAATGTGGGTTTTGCTCAAACTATTCCCCAATGTACCAATAGTATTAGAACAAATTCACATTTTCAAAATATTCTGGAATATATGTCTATATATGTGTGTGTGTGTGTGTATAGGTGAGTGTGTATTTGTATTTATGTATATTATATATTTTATACACATGCATATATACATATATATATGTAATGAGTATAATCTAAACACAAAGCTTCTGATATCTGTCTGTCATTCTACCTATCTCTGTCTGTCTCACTATTCATCTACAAAGAGATGAAAATAGCTAGAGAAGTAGATATATAGATAAATATACATCTCTTTAGTTCTCATCATCATAACTTCTTTCCAACTTTTGAACAGAATATATCTACTCCTTTTTGAAGATAATTTTTAAATGTTCCATTTAAAACATAAACATAGAATGCAACCTAAAATGTGTGAAAAAATTGACATGACAGAATTGAATGATAAGAAGAGCTCCATATATGAAAAGCCACATTCAATTTTTAGATCTGTTAGATAGTTACTGTGTGCTAAAACAAATCACTTAAACTCTCTGAGTCTTAATTTGCTCATCAATAAAATAAAACAATTAGATAATTTCAAGTACTTTTTAATTTTACATATTATAAGGATATCAGCTGTATCGTTACATATACATTACAATGGAAACTTAGAAAAAATAGGCTATAAGGGTTTGCTATTACTATTTAACATAACATTATTCTAAAATACTTTAATGGTCTGTTTTCACAGCAAGAAAGGAAAATGAAAGATTATGTACAGATGTGAATTAGCCTCAGTTGGCTTTTATCAATCTATTTGAATGTCACTTTTAAGACATTTGAATGCTGAATACATTCTCCTTAATGAAATAGTCATTTTTTAAAAAATAATATGAATTTTTTAAAAAAATGAGCAATCAACTTGCATTCAGATTTAATGATATGGTGTGGAGATATTTTATTGATGAATTTAAGCTTACTATTTAAATATTGTGCTTATGTGTTTTTTCCCAATCTCCATATGCAGTCATGAATTATACTCATTACAGTGTATCCTACTGAACAAAATATTAGAAGACAATAAGAGGTTAGCTGCATGGTACAATGGATAGAACACTGATCCTGGAGTCAGCAGAACCTGGGTTTAAATCCAGCCTCAGATATTTGACACTTACTACCTGTCTGGTGATGGGCAAGTCACTGATTGACTCACCAAAAAGTAAATAAATAGGAGGCAATGAGATCCTGAGTATGATATGCCTTTTTTTTTTTTTTTAATTGTTGTTGTTGTTTTTGTTTTGTTTTAATGGCCTTTGACAAATCCCCACAGAACTGACTTGATGAAACTGTGATTGCATGAGAATGGTTTTACTTTCTTTTGACTTGCCCAGGGTTACACAGTTAGCACATGGTAAGTGTCTGAATTGAACTCAGGTTCCTCTGACTGCAGGACTGCTGCTCTATTCAGTGTGCTATTTAGTTGTCCCCAGAAAGAATGATTTTAAAGCTAAAATCATTGTATGTGTGTCAAACTGGGGCAATTTTAAAATCTACAGATTAGAAAAATGGTAAAAGATTTTGTAAGATTGTACACGAACACATTTTCATATGAAAGCTACAATATACACATATAAAATAATTTAGAGGGGAAAATAATAGTTCAATTTAGACAATTAGCTATTCTAGATGATAGAGTCATAGGGATCTACCATTTGGAGTTAAAAATGAGATACCTTCCTATTCAACTTTCAACTTTATAGATGAAAAACCATAAGTCCAAAGCTCAATGCCTTGTTTAAGTTTAGCATAGTGAATAACAGAGTTCCTATTCAAACCTAAATCCTCTAATTGATTCAATCTTCTATTGAATTTTAACATTTTTCCCCCATCTCCCAAATCTGTATAATTAACAAATAACAGAATTGTGATTTTAAAGATTAATATATGCATTAGGTATGGTCCATCTAGGTAAAAAGATTTGTATACCAAAGTATAGGATATAGACTTTATCTGGGATTTCTTTTACATAATAATTACTATTAGTAAGGCATAGTAGATAAAGAGTCAGATTCGGATTGAAAATGATACAGTGCTATGTGACAAGGAAGAAATCACTCAAGCACTCAGTGCCCAGTCAGTTCTTTAAGACTAAAAATCATAGAAAATTTGAGACTTTGAGAGATCCATAACCTGGGGATTTATGCCCAAAGGCGCAGAAACTCAGGATGATATGCTGCTTCACATGTAGATTTCTTTCCTACTATATATGAACCTCAGGCTCTTCTCTTGGTCCTGTCTCACATAGTGTGTCAATACATCCACCACTACTCCACTACTTGGACCAGTCCCTCAACTTTGAGATTGTGATGGAAATCAAACATTACTCTTTCAAGGCTTTCATTCTCCCACTGCTATTCCTCATACTGACTATCCTTCTACCTTTCTACTCATGGCATATTTTCCATGACAGAGTAGTGCAGCTCAAATACTGGAAGATAGGCAGCACTTATTCCAAATGCAATATAACTAAGTATATACTACTACACTTTGAGACCTGTGTTACATGTTCATAGTAGCCCAAGTCCTAAGACCTTTCAAAACTTTCAATGAATTCTCATCCACACCCAACTTGATTTGCCCTGGGAAATAGAATTCCTACTTACAGCTTTAGACTTTGAGTCTAATGCTCTGGAATAAGCTCTCCTTTCCATAATTCCAACTTTTCTCCCCCAAAACAATAATATATATGTTTATATGAGATATCAAAGTATGTAAATGAAATCTATAAATGAAATTTATTTTTTCTCTATGCAAATCTGATCATTTTAGGCACAGATTTAATTTCTAATATGTGTGCTTAATGATGTCATGATTTAACCACCTAAAATCTCTGAGTGTGAATGTTACTTTTTTTGTTGTTGTCTTTAATAAAATAATATAATATAATAATAAATAATTAATTTATATAAATAATAATAAAATAAAATAATAAAGTTTTAATAACTTTTTAATAAAGTTTTTAATAACTCATATCACTATAAGTTTTCATTTTAAAAAATGTTGTAAGTCACTCTGGAACAAGCAATGCTTACTATGCTGCTTACTATCTAGATATAATAGCTGATCAAAGAAGGAATTGTAGTCTATCCAAGAGTTTCCTAACCAACTTACAAAAATATTTTTTAAGTGAGGCAATGGGTCATTAAGATCAGTCATATTGTTCCTAACTGCATATTTGGGGATAAGTCCAAATAATTTACTTAAAGCTCATTTAAAAAAAAAAACATAACTAATGCTCTTCAAATCCAATCCTTATGGTTCTGTTGAAGTTTATTTTCACATTTCTAACTGCCCATAACTCAAAATGGATATCTTATATACATCTTTAATTCATTATGTGCAAATCTAGGTTTATTGTCTTTTCCGAAGAATTTTCTTTTTCTTTTTAACTTGCTTATTATTACCATGGTTATTGCCATTCCCCCAGTCACCCAGGTTTGCAACCTAGATATCCTCTTCAACAGCTTACTCTGTTTCACTTCTAGTTCCTACCATGTCTTTCCTATCTGTTGTCAGGGCTTGTGGAAGTCTGTATTACCTTTGTGATATCTTTGTTTATACATTTTTATTTTCTCTGTCACTGCCATCTCTCTGGTGCAGAGCCTTACTACCTCATTTCTGACCATTTTATTAGACTTCTATTTGTTTTCTCTGCCTCAAAACTATTCCCTCTGTGGACCATTCATTCTCCATTCAGTTGTTAAAGTGATTGTCCTAAAATGTAGGTCTGACCAGTTAACTCCTCTACAAAGTAAACTCCAATGACTCACTATCACCTCCAAGACTAAATAAAAAACTCTCTATTTGGGGTTCAAAGTCCTTTACAACTTGCCATGCTTATCTTACTTATTCCCTCACTTATTTAAAGTGACATTGCCTCCTTGCTTTCTTCAAACAAGACACTCTATCTTCAAATCTAGGACTCCAGGAGTTTTCATTAACTGTTCCCCATAAATAGAATACTCTCCTTCCTCATTTCTACCTTGCAATTTCTCCAACTTACATCAAATGCCAACTATAATCTCAGTTTCTACAACAAGTCTTTTCCAATTTCTTTCATTCAATCTCTCTTTTCCCTGGTAGAATGTAACTTCTATAAGAGAAGAGACTATTTCAATCTCTCTCATCCATCTACATTAGGCTGGCTTTCGCTTACAATATGTTTTTTTTGGTCTATGTTGCTTTTATTAAAATAGTATCCTGTCCAAAAGAAAATACTTTATATTTAATCAATTAAAAATGCCATTCTGCCTCAGATTGTTTATTCAAAAAAATGAGAATGATAATGATACTTGTAGTATCATTATACATACTTTTGAATGTAAAGGGAATTTGCAATACTCAAAACAATCTATATTCTACAGTTCCTTCCTAACCCCAAACAAGAAAAAGAAAAACAGGGTGTTTGGATTGGGTAATAAGAGAAGAAATTATATGATATAATAGTTGTAGAGAGATACAAGGTCATCTAATGATTGAACAATTCTTTCCTAATGCTAGCTTCCTGGTCTATACATATGGATTCTTAATAGATAGAAATGGCTAATTGAGATCAGTGATCCCTGACAATGATCAGACAGTTGAGATGGGGAGTTCTAGTTCACATACTATATGAGCCATTTTAGGTGTCTTTGTTGTGAATAAGTGAAAATGACACTACTTTTCTTGTCTTTTTTTTTTAGTAATTCATAATTATTAAACAGTAAACTTAGAGCCAGAATGGCCCTTAGAATCTATCTCTTCATTTTACAAGTGAGGAAACTGAGGCAGAAAGGGTAAGTGACTTAATATAGCTGTAAAGTATCTCAGGCAGGATTTGAACGCAAATTTTTCTTATTCTATCTATAGCACTATATACATACTATATCACTATATAATTTTATACCTATTTTTACTTCAGAATAATTTTGCAAGATATACTTTCTCACTGAATCCTCCCTGAAAATGCATTTGATTTATCAATTTTAGTGCCCATCTCTCAGAAATTACTTAATATATATTCTGTTTGCATTTTCCATGTACTTGGCTGTTTGTATGGAAGTTTCCCCTGGGAGAATGTAACTTTTATAAAAGAAAAGACTTTCAGTTTTAGCTTGTATATCTAGCACTTATCACCTAGCACACATCATATACTTTAAATATACTTTTAAATATCCCAAAATTTCAGCTAATATTTTGCCCTCATAAAGATGTAAAGTATAAAAGGAATGCACAATGTCAAAATTGGCATGAATGGGACAAGGAACTCCCCATGTTTTTAGAATAGGGTATACTTGTAAAAGGGAGAGGTAGACTAAGGTCTATGGTATTTTGGATTTTTTTTTTTCATGAAGAGTGCATACACACCTCTTGTCTCATATAATATATTGGTGTATATGAGTAATGGTTCTGAGAATCTATTTTTCTACTCACATTATTATGCACGGGATGTAATAAAAATCAATCTTTCCCATATATTAATATGGACTTCATATACTAGAAAAAGGATAATTTGCTACTAGTGATGTTATATAGTGATATGATTCATCTGTGGAATTGGAGAAAGGTGATCATTTCTATACATAATAATGATTTTTCACTCAGATGCAATAAATATTACTACTCATCTCTATTTCTGAATATCTTGATTCTATTTATTCTAATTCAATTAGAAGTCCAAAGTTGCTAATACTCAGATCTTATAATTTGCTTAGCTTTATTTATAGCTGACTTAAATAGTTTTTTTTAAATATATTTCACTTAATAAGAATCTTTTATATTTTATTAACATGACAACATTTGATTTGGGACTTGAGAAGTAGAATATTATATTCAAATTTCCTTCTAAATTAAGTGAAAATCTTTTATCTTCAATTTGGCAGGTACTTACCCAATGTTACATTGAAAACATTTTAAATGAAAATATAATGTAGGGCTACTTTGAAATTATTTCATGAAGGCTCTAGTAATGATTCATTTTATTCAACACCTTGCATTTTTAAACCATGATTAAGTCAACTTCTGGGTTAAGGGTGTCAATCTACTCCTTCAGGCTATCCCTGAAACTTTCCAAAAAAAAAATTCTTCTTTATCATCACTCATTATTTCCTTCCATTGGAACATATGCTCTTTGAGAATAGGAAACATTTTGCTTTTGTATGTACACTTAATACTTATCACGTAGTCAATTCATGGCACATACTTAATGCTTATTAATATTTTTCATTAATTTATAAAATCTACGAAACTACTTCTTTACTCAAAGCTTTGCAACTAAATCACTGACTCACTAATTTTACCATGATAAATTTTGTGTGTGTTCTGAAGTTGTTTATTTTTAGTTAATTAATGGGAGATGCTACAGCTTTAAAATATGAAATATGATCTATGTGAACTTTACAATACATATTGTATTTCATTAAGCTACTGTAGAATTTAAAAAGTAAAAAATCATTGAATGAATTATGTTTATATAACTAGAATTTAACATGCAATAACACACATATAAATCCCTCCCCAAAATAAAAGATTTTAAAACATGATTTTAAAGTTCAATTTTCCAAAATATTATTTACAATCGTCCTTGGATACAACAATTTGATTATAGACTTTCAGCATTCTATAGAGGCCTACTTGGTGGAAATTATAATTATTTGGTTCATTTAAGATGAAGTTCAGCACTTGTCAAAATACAATTCAATTGGAAATAATACATGACAATGTATTTGTTTATCCATAAATACTTATTGGATTTATTTATTTATTTAGATTTTTAAGTTTTATTTAAATGTATTTACATGTTTATTTACAAGGTACTGGCCTATGTGTTACTAATTACCTGTGTTCCTTATTTAAAGAAATCACAAACTATTATATGAAATAAAAAGAGAGTCTAGGTATTATGTGGAAACTAGTATATTAACATATTAAAATATTTTGTTGAAAACTTACACAGAGTAGAAGATTAATAAATGATTATTGAATTTGAGAATATTTATTTCCATATTAGTATGAACAACCTCAAATACTTTTTTTTAGGATTTCCTGAATATGAATGATAAGGTTAGGTAGCTATTGAAGATGATGCTGTTCTATGAGTTCAGCTTTGTCTAGATGCTTTTTGCCTAGCAGCTTATCAAAATGAACTAGAGAAAGGGGCTTGTAGGTGAAAATAAAAAACAACAACAAAATTTCTGAATAGTATTATAGCTATTTCTTTAGCAAGTCTCCCCCCACCATTTAATGATAATAAACTTCATATGATATGAAGTATCTGAATCATTATAGGATTTTACTTAATGAAATTTTGCTGTAATAAATTCATCCTAATGGTTTTCCTTAAAAGTAAAAGAAATTTTTATTTTCTGGTATGGTTTGTGGACTGAAATTTGAGCCAATCAGAGCAGAATAAGCAATATTTTCTACAAATAAGTTGTTATGTTCAGAAACAAAAACAAAGGCTTCTTACTACTCATCTTACTTTAAAACTTGAGGCTTGAAGTAGCTATGCTATTCCATGTGATAGTCTAAATATAGAATTTCTTCTATATTTAGAAGATGGGAATGTGGGAAATAAAAAATTAGAGACATTTCAGGGTCACCGGGGTTAGACCCATATGCAAAATCATTGAGCATAATTGATATATCTCCACCTGAGTAGGTATTAACCTTTGAGTCAATTTTTCAATTACTCTGTTCATCATTTGACATTTTTGCTCACTATGTCTGGCAAAAGATAATGCCATAAAGGGAAAAAAAAATGGGCCTTACTCACTGTCACATGAGTCTGAGGAATGGGCCTTCATTCTTAGCCTCTGCATTTGTCATTTTCCCCTTAAATTGTCTCCTCTGTGGTTAGATTAGGTTCTGTGAATTTCAAAAAGTTACAAGACTTTCCCCACATTCTAGTGTTGTAGTGTCCAGGTTTGTAATCAATAGAACATCAGAATAAATCTAGGTTCAACACAATAGAAAATGATAAGAGAACCATTTGATAATCAAGCCATATTAATAAAACTTTATGAGAAAATCAGGATATTTAGGAATTGAGGTAAAACTTGATTTTGTGTTACAAGATGTTTTTTATGCAAATTCAGTAGTTTCAATCATGTGTAACTCTTCATGGCCCCATTTGGAGTTTTCTTTGGAAAGACAGTAAGAAATTTACCACATCCTTCTCCAGCTAATTTGCCTCAAGAATTATGACAAACAATATTAAATGACTTGCTCAGGGTCATAATATGATAAGTGTCTGAGTCTACATTTGTACTCAGGCCTTCTGACTCCAAGCTTGGCAATCTATCCACTGTACCATCTAGTTATTCCTCTATAGAAGATAATTGATGTTGAGTGGTTAAATGAAACAGAAAAGCAAGTCCTGTCATCAAACAATACAGTTAGTAAAGAGTAGATGGCAAAGGATCTAGAACGTAATTTTGTAACTTTGTATGGTCTGTGAGTGACGTTAAAAATATCCAAAAGACTCTTAGCAGAAAAAAAATTTCCCTACTCCTGACATAGATAGATGGATAGATGGATAAAAAGATAAAGCTTCTCTCTCCCCCACCCACTTTGTTTCCTCTAACATATAAAGGTAAAATACCTTTAGATAAGTCAATTATATAAAGCATTAAAGTATAATATCATGATTGAGAACTTAGTAGTCATTTCCCTGATTCCATATGAGGTATGCTTTCTACTACATAATCCTTCCTTGTCCCTTCTTAGCAATACTTCCCCAAAGTAATAATGTAAATGAAATATTAAAGTTGAAATAAAATATTATTATGTCAATAGAATTATGTTTTTTGGATGGAATGTTGCATGTGAGGATGAAAGATATATTGCATACATATAATGAATATCCCCCTAGAAATAATGCATGGTTCCTGACTAAAGATTGATGAGATAAGTTTATTTAGCACCAAGAAAATTTATGTTTAGGGAATCACAAGATTTTGGCATTCATTAGAACTGTGGTCATTAACATTTTTTTAAAGGTTCAAATAAGCTTTTAGAAGCACATCTGGTCAGATACCCATACTAATATTTGAACGGAGAAAAGTCTATATTTTTCATGTTTTTAGAGTCATTGTCTACCTTTTTATCTGTACTTAATTTTTATTAATATTAAAAGCACTAAAAATTGAAGGAAACATATGGTACTTCCATATTATTTTCATTAATAGATGATAATCTGATCTACATTCTACATGCAAATTAAATTTAGGATACTCCAGAGTGCAATATTCAATCAATAAATTCAGAAGTACTCATCATATCTCATCATAGGATTCATGAGACATAAAGTCAAAAGTAAATTTAGAACTGACCAAAATGTGCTAAATTGCATTAGAAAATCGCACATATTTGTAACCACCACACTTAAAAAAAAAAAAAAAACTACAAAAATTTTAAGATTTCAGGATTTAGTCATGAACAAATATGAATTGACTTGAAGTTATATTTTTAAAGCAGAAACATTACTTGAAAAAAGTTTTAATGTATATGACATTTTATAAGCTGGTACAACAAATTAATTTAACAATAAAATAACAAAAAACTTAAAATAATAATCTTGATTAGTTTTGAAAATAATTAAATGCGGTATGAAGATAATAACAAAAAGAGATTTCACATACTATTCTGTTACAATAGAAGTGACTTAAATGTTATTATGCTTAATTCTCAAATTCCTTAGAAAAGAAAATGAAATATAAATTTGACCTTGATGATAGGTTTATAAATACATAAATTCATTGCAGATATTCTGTGGGTTAATTTCCAGGAGTCTAATAATAAGGAAGTCATAGAAAATATGTAAACACAAACTTAAGGACTCAGATACTTAACATTTTTGGGGAGGGGAATTATAATTAAAAGCTTATATGCATGTTTTTAACAAGAGACTTAAATAGCAACTCTTTAAGATGCCTCAGTGAGATAAATCAATTATTGATGACTTTATTTGTTGGCTTGCGTATTTAAAATAAGCCAAAAAATTATCAGGGAGAATGATAGAGATATGGAAAAAATAGGGGATAAAAGGAATTCAAAGAAATATTTAATAAATGAGGGGGAAATAGTAAGAAAATGCTAAAAGTATGATTCTAATGGTAGCAACTTTTTAGTTCATATTCAAAGCTGGGGGGAAAGGAAACACTCATAAATCCTTGAACTTTTAATGGAAGAGGTTTACTTTGTCTTAATATATCAAGAATATTTAGAGTATACAGTATCATTTATCTCTTTAAACATGACCACTTATTAGTCAACATGCCATTGGGGTTTGGCATCTTAGTTGTTCTAAAGCACCCACCAAATCTGATAGATTGTTAGATCTTAGAGCTTAGATGTTTTATGGAATTTTATGCCCCTAGATAACCAAGAAACTCTACTGGGGAGCCAGGGCCAATAAAGTCTTAAGGGTAGCTTTGTAATGAGTGTAAATTATATTGGCTGGCAAGTAGGAGTGGAGACTAGAGAAGGAAGTTGTTTCAGAGAAACTAGTCAATTGTAACCCAGAAACAGATTTGTCTTTTGAGTGAAACTTCCCCATGTTGTGGGGAAGAATGAGCTAAGAAAAATGTTGGTTCTCTTACATATAGTTTTAACTAGATATCAATATTTATTTGAGTCAAATAATCTAATTGCTTCTCCTCCTTCCATAACCACTACAAATTTCAAATATATACGGGAAGTTTTTATGGACTTCAAGCTCAATCTAAATCTATCAGTGAGATATGACAACCAAAATATTTTTGAAATATTATAATAAAAGAAACAGTGTCAATAATACACCAAAAGTCTATTAAATTAAAGTAAAGTTGTGGGACTATGAAGATAAAATAACATAATCCCTGTCATCAAAGAACTTATATTGAATCAGAGAAAACAAAATATATAGTATTAGAAACAAAATACATTCAAAAGGATTATTTTTGGTGGAGGAAGAGACAATAGAAGCTGGAGGAGTAAAGAAAAGTTTCATGATATGAGTAATATTTGAGATGGAATTTGAAGTATACCAAGAACTTTGTCTAGAAGACAAAAACAGTATAATTGCTTTCCAGACATGGTAGATAAACTATGCAAACAGAGAAAAAAAAGATCAGATACTATTGCCAAAGAGAGAAATTTGGCTGGACCACAGCAGAATATGCAAAGGGAAATGATAAAATTTTGAAATGGAGCCAGATGGTAAATGATTTCAACTGCTTGCTGTAATCTATCCTGGTTGGACTAAGCCAAATGCGAGGAAAAGGCTATTGACAAGTAGATGAAATTACTTAAACATGTAATGTGGAGGAAGATCAGTTAAAGAACTTGGAAAATCAAGGCAGGTGAATGGAAAAGACCAATTTATAGCTGGGATATATCTTAGGAGAGATGCAGTTTAAATAGTTCCTTTAACATGGGAGGAAACTGAAACAGAACATGATTTGCCTAAGGTCACATGGGTAGTCAAAGACAGAGCTGGTATGTGGAAGCAAGTTTCTCTGACTCCAAATCCAATGCACTTGCCAGTACAATATGAGTATCATAATAGTTATCACTGAGTAAATGACTGTCTTTGGAAAATAAAGTGAATAGTGATTTAAAAAGGAACAATGGAAAACAATACCCCTAGAAGTTGGACTGGTGTCAAAGTCTTATTCACAAATTAAATGTACATCTCTGATAGACTATGTGTTTCTGACATAATGGAATAATATTTAAAATTAATCTCCTACATTGTTCATTAAATGGATTGTGGTGTGTATGTGTGTGTGGGTGTGTGTTGTTTCTGTTTTGTAAGAAACAATAGTGGTTCAGTAGAGAAAAAAATATTTTGGAATTTTATGATGTTTGTTTGATGTTGGCAAAAGGGATACCCATCCTAAAAATTATTTCCTTCTTGATATATTTAAAAAGCTTCTGGTCAATCTGGCACTTGTAACTATGTTTTATCAGATACTCATTTCTTTATAATTCTTTCTTGCCAACTTTTATAATAGGAACAATATATAATTGAAAGAACAGAAAACAGAATAGCCTCTGATTAGAAAGAAAAAAATCATATTTTCTTAAGAAAGTCAAAAAGTCTATCTTAAAAAATCTATTTGAAGATATGAAGACACAGATCATCTTAACACATAAAATGTTTTCAATTTACTGCATGAATGTTTTAGACAGAAATAACTAACCCCCTAAATAAGGACAGAACATTTAGACATCTCAGTGTTATAATATCAATTAGATTATAAGTGGATCTTAGTTGAATTCATTTGTGTAATGGACTTAGTGATACTGAAGAGACATAACCAGCTGTCAAAATATAAGAACTTAATATTTTAACAAAAACATCTAAAATCAATTTCAAGTGTGTTATACTTCTTTAGAAAGAAGTATGGAAATGATCTGGAACTAAAAAAAACATAATTCTAGAATTGATTCTGCCACTGATTAGGTGACTAAAAAAAATCTTTTCATCTACCTGGGCCCTACTTTCTTCATCCATAAGTTGGGATACATTGTGATGAGCACTACATTTGGAGTCAGACAACTTAGATTCATATTCTAAGTCAGCTATTTCCTATTTTTATAACCTCAAACAAGTTACTTTTCCATGCCCCTTGTAAAATAAAAAGTACTAGAGTAGACAAACTCTAAGGTATCACCTATTCCAATCCCCTAACTTTATAAATTAGTAAAGGAAGATTTAAGAAGATTAAATGACTTGCCCAAGATTACTCAGAAATCATTAGGAATTACAACCATATTATCTGACATTAGAGTTGATGTTGTTTCCACCGTCACATACTAGTGTCATAAAAATGCCCTTGTATGTGTTATTCGTTTGTATAATCAAATTGTATAAGGAAAGGCAGAAAAGGTGAGATTATGTGAAGAAAGATATGAAAAGATTTAAAAAGTAGATATGTTAGGGAGAAGTAAGTAAGGAGCAGAAGATGATGCTGGAGAAGGTTCTTGATATTGATGTCAGCTTTAGAGATATTGAATTTGAGACATCATCAATTTGCAGCATCCAATAATAGACAACTGATGGTGCATCATTGAAGTTCAGGGAAGTTTAGGAAAGAGACTGAATCTAGATATGGATATGTCTATCATCTTTGCAGAGGAGTTGTTTAACCCCATGGGAGATGATGATATTACCCTGAAAGAAAATATAGCAGGAAGAAAAATCTAGGACATCAATTAGAAGGGAGAAACAGGGGAAAGTAATGTCGTGAAAGTCCAGAAAGGAAATAATATCTAGGAGAAAAGAATGTTGACCTGTGTAAAAATGCACTCTCTTTTTTGCAGAGAAGGTAAAGATGAGAACTAAGGAAATATTGCAATTTTGGCAAGTAAAGTACTATTGAAATAAACATTGGAGAAAACAATTTCATTTGTTGTTGACATACAAAGTTAGCTTACAAATACTTAAGGGACAGAAGAATGATGGAAGGGAGAAAAAGTGGATATAGTAAGTGTAAAAAGCAGTTTTAAGAAATTTAACTAAAAAGGGGGAAAGAAGAAAAACTTTGAAAAGATGGTAGCACTTCATTAGTAAAGATTTTTGTTGTAGTTAATATAAGGATTGGTGATATCTGTATAAATTTGAAGGCAGTAGGAAAGAAACCTTCAGAAAAGGACAAATTATCAGCTTATGAATCTGTAAACTTCTCGTCTTCAGACCCTAATTTAAAAAATGAAAGGACTGAACTGGATGACTTCTCAAGTCCCTTCCAACTTTAAATTTATAATTTGATTGCCTAATTTTTTTCCTGTTTTAAAATTATTTTTTAAATACATAAATCTTATTGAATTATCCTATGAACTCACTGTTCAATTGAAATCTCACAGGATCACAGAATATTAACAATGAAAACCAATATTAGAGATAGTCCAATATCCTCAATTTGCAGATTGATGAACTGAGGGCCCTCTGGATATATCTGGTCCAGATAGGATATATAATATAATGATCATAAGCAGTCACTACCTCCTCTTATCTTTATTTGTCTGAACTACTTATTTCTCAAGCTTAATAACGAATTAAAAGTGAATACCATTGATTGACACATTTTTAAAGGATATTAATAAACCTAAGAGAATAAAGCAGAGGACAACCAGGATGATAAGATTGTTCAATTCAGGCCACATTAACTTTGGTTGAAGTAGCAATGAATGTTTATCCAAGAGAAGAAAAGACTTAAACAGAAAGGCAAGATGAGAAGATAAAATGATACAGATATATAAAAATAAAGAGCAATATGTGGAAATATATAAATATGTAGATATGCTTATATATGTATATACATATAAAAGAGTAGATAGATGGCCATACATTGGGGAATGGCTAAACAAGTTGTGGTTTACAGCAGTAATGGAATGTTCTTATTCTATAAAAAATGATGAGCAAGCTGATTTTAAGAAGACCTGGAAAGATTTACATGAAGTGTTGCTGAATGAAACAAGCAGAGCCAGGAATACATTGTACAAGTAACAGCAAGATTGGGCAATGATCAGCTATGAAAGATTTGGTTCTTCTCAGTGGTCCAGTTATCCAAGGCAATCACTCTAGACTTTGGATAGAAAGTGCCATCTGCATCCAGAAAAAGAACTACAAAGACTAAAGGTAAACCAATTCATGCTATATTCACTTCTTTTTTCTTTTTTTTGCCCTATCCATTATTTTTTTTCCTTTTTTGTTCTCATTTTTCTCCCCCAACATAATTCACAGAGCAATGTGTATTAAAAAAATAACTAAATAAATTTTAAAAAAGTTCCCTGGAACTTCATAAAATTATTTTTTAATAATTTTTCAGCAATAGATTTTTGAAATTCCAATTCTAGTTTAGTAGCAAAATTATATCTATTTTAATAATGTGCCATAAATATTGCATGACATCATGCAAAATAAGGTCAATGACTTGGAGGACAAAAATTGTGCATTAGGTAAGCCCCTTGAATTCTAAATTCATGTTTAAGAAACAGTGGTTATGGAGTTTTATTCATAGATGATGCCATAGATTGGATTTATGGAAGCCTTATACATTACATACCAGATATATTAAGATGCTGCTCAACGCTATTATGAAATAACTCTGTTGTTTTTTGTCCTTTGTTCTCAATTTGACCCTAAACTCTTACTAGCTGTGTGACCCTGGGCACTATTGTAAAATATGGATATATACATTCTCCAATTGACAGATGGTCAAATGATAAAACAGGCATTTTTCAGATTAAGTAATCAAAGCTAGCTAGCTATAGTCATTTGAAAAAAAATTCACATTTTTTGACTACGAAAAATCTAATTTGAACAACTCTGAGGTACCACCAAGTACTTATCAAATTGGCTAATGTAGTAAAAAAAAAAAAAAAAAAAAAACAGGAAAATGACAATTGATGGAAGAGGATGTGGGAAATGTGAACTGCTGATATACTATTTGTGCATTTGTAAACTGATTTAGCCATCCTTAGGAGTTATTTAGAACTATTCCCAAAGGGCTAAAAAACTGTCCATACCTTTTGCCCCAGAAATACCACTATTAAGTTGTATCCTGAAGAGATAGAAAAAGTAAGAAAAGGACATATATGTACAAAAATATTTATAGCAGCTCTTTTTGTGGTGTCAAAAAATTAGAACTTAAAGGGATGTCCATCAATTGGGAAAGAGCTGAAGACATTGTGATATATAATTTTGATAGAATACTATAATGCTATGAATAATGATGAACAGAAAATGCTTTCAGAAAAACTTGTACTTGCTTAAATTAATGTAAATTGAAGTAAACAGAACAAGAAAATCATTGCATACAATAATAAAAAAAATATTGTATGGTGATCATCTGTGAATGACTTAACTTTTCTCATTAATATAAAGTTTCAAGATAATTTTGAAAGATTCACACTGAAAATTACTATCCATCTCCAGAGAAAGAACTGATGGAATCTCAAAACAGATGGAAGCATAATTTTAAAATTTCTTTTTTCTTGTTGGCATTTTTGCCTTGTTTTCTTTCAAAATATGACTAATGGGGAAATGTTTTTTGCATGACTACACAAATCTCTTATCAAATTTATTGCCTTCTCAATGAGAGGTCAGGGAGAGGAGGGAAGGAGAATATTGAAATTCAGAATTTTAAATGAATGTTAAAATTGTTTTTACATGTAATTTGGAGGGGGGAAGAATATAGTAAACAACAAAAATTAAACTCTTTACTTTATATTTAATGACTTTTTTCACTTCGTATCTCTCATACCTAAAATGTTCTTTCTCATCTCTTCCATTTTCTCACTTTGCTAAGTTCAAGTTTCAACTTAAATTATACCTTCTCCAGAAAGTATTTCCTAGTTATCTCCCTTTCTCCTCTTTACTGCTAAGGTTAGCTTTTCCCTCTAAGCTTACCTTTAATTTGATAGATAGAGGTGGGAGATAGATATTGATATACTGATACTAATTCACTGCTTGATGACTGATTGACTATTTCTAAATTATTTTATTATCTCTTCACAAAGGTGAAAAATTATATTTGTTCTAGAGACATGTCAGAAGGAAGAAAGGAAGGAAGGAAGGAAGGGAAGGAGGAAGGCAGGGAGGAAGGAATGCAGGAGAGAAGGAAGGAAAGAGAGAAAGGAGGAGGAGGAGGGAAGAAGGGAAGGAGAGAGGGAAGGAAGTTGACTTAAATACTTCTATTTTTCAAATATAGAATTAATGCGTATGGTTCCATAAGCATTAATGGTCCCAAGGCTTCATAGTCAGCTATTGTATATTTGAGAGCTCTATGGATAAGCTGACTTGGCAGCCCTGAGGAGGTTAAGGGAAGTGACTAAAATATGATATCCAAGTCAGAATCTTTTTTTCCAAAAAAAATAATTTAAACTGGCAAAATATCACAGACTTTAAAGAAAAGGCAACCTTTACCACAATAAAAAATTGTATACATATGTGTGTGTGTGTGTGTGTGTGTGTACACACATACATAGAGAAAAAGACAGAGAGAGAGAGAGAGAGAGAAACTAATTCAAGAAAGATTAGAGGGGTGTTATCTTTTTAATAAATTATAATTAGGAAGACACTCTGGTATAGCTGATAAAGAATGTGCCTGAGAATAACTGATAAACAATGTGCCTAAGAATTAGCAAGACTTGCATTATTTGATGGAGTTTTTCCACTTTTAGGTTTCCTAAGATCAATGAATTCATATATCTAGGTTCTATTCCTAATACTACAATTTAATTTCAAACAATAAACATTTATTTAATATTTAAGATGTGCAGCTAAGTGGCAAAGTGGATGATAGAGTGTCAGGCCTCAAATCAGGAAGACCTGTGTTCAAATCTGCTCTGTGTAATCTTGAGGAAGTCACATAATTCTCTTTGTCTTAGTTTACTCTTCTGTAAAATGAGCTAGAGAAGGAAATGACAAATCGCTACATAATCCTTGTTAAGAAAACCTCATATGTAGTCCTAAAGAGTCAGACATGAATTTCTAATATCACTATTCTTCATATCTGTAATTCTTAAAGCATTACTCCTTTGTTGATATCTGTACTTTTCCCACTCATATTACTATTATTTTAAAATCGATACTACTTTCACTTATTTACAGCCCCTGATATCCAAGGAGAAAATATTTTCAAGTCAGTGCATTACCTAACAATGTTTATTGCTGAACAGTACCTCTAATGGCAAATGTGATGTCCAGAATGATTTTGTTTCTTGAGAAAATGTTTCTTTGTATACCTGGGTTCTACATCAATGTCATAATATGACAAAGGAATTTCAGCATATTATAGAATAGCTTTTTTTCATTATACCAATGAATCTAATCAAACAGGCATTGTTTGTTTCTTCTCTCTCTCCCAAAGCTTCTAAGCAGTATTCTTTTATGAAAACTTCAGGTCTTCACTAATGAATCTGAGGGTTCTAGAGAGCATCCTCATTCTTTTCCTAATTATCCTTCCTGATTATGTCTTTCATCAGAAAGTCAGAACTGACTTTCAACCTTTGGGCTGCTTCATGGAAGGTTCACAAGTATTGGAGGAAGGCAGTCAAAGAATGGATAAACTTTACTGCTCTGAATATGTGTACTATGCCTAAGAAGAAAACTATTTATAATATTTGCAATGACCATATTTTAAAATAGAATGTGAAACTTAGTTCCTTCCCTTCCTCCCTCCCTTCTTTCTTCTTCTCTCCTTTCTCACTTCCTCCCTCCTGTCATTCTTTCCTTTCTTGCTTTTGTCACAGTCTTCCTCTCTTCCTCCCTCCTGTCATTCTTTCCTTTCTTGCTTTTGTCACAGTCTTCCTCTCTTCCTCCCTCCCTCCATTCTGTCTTTTTATCCTTCTTTTCTTCCTTTATTTGTTCCTTCTTTTTTTTTTCATTGTTCCTCCCTTCTTCCCCCTTCCTTACTTTCCTCATTCCTTCTTCCCTCTTCTGATCCTTTGTCTTCTGTCTCCCCAACTTTTGTCTCCTCCTTATGGCATCTTGGAGATCAGCATTGTTGGCAATAACTAGGACCTTGGAATTGATCTGCTTCTCCAATCTTAACAAAAATTGATAATTGAGGGTTCTAATAGATTCCCTTTAAATCAAAATCAGTTTCTTTTCACTTTGGTCCTTGGTCATTGGAAATCCAGGGTATAGATCTCTACTCATTGGTGGATTTGGGCTGATGTTACTCTTCTTTGTAGTTTTCACTGTGACTCTGACACTGTAGGACAATGCTCCCTGGATCGCCTACTGAGCTTTATCTGTATCTTTTTTATTTTATTTTGCTGATGCAATTGGGATTAAGTGACCTGCCCGGGGTCACATAGCTAGGAAGTGTCTTATCTGTATCTTGAGAAAAATTACTTCATTTTACAGTGGGTCTGATGATGTTCATATTAGGAACAATTTTCTTCAAGATAGTCTTTTTTATGTTTATTATGTGAATAGAAAAAAATGAGATGAAAAAATTGTGGAGTGTAAGCTTTATCAGATTCTGTCTTCTTGGAAAGTCCTTAAATATGGTTCGGTTCACAGGTATAATTCCTGAGAATCAGCCCTAGGGAGAGGCCAAAATTTATAGTAGCAAAAAGGAGTTAAGGATCCTAAAGCCAGGTCTGATGGAGCCTCAATCACAGACTGACATGAAAGTTCCCACTATCTGAAATCTCAGGGCATGGCTGATAAGCAAAGCCTGAAAGGACTGTCTTTTAATTTCCACAGTGCTAACCCCAGGGCAGAGTTGGCAAGTTATCTTCAGCCTGAAAAATGAAATCCCAACTGAGACAACTGGCAGTGGGAAGAAAGTGATAACAGACCTCTGGAGGGAGTTTTTAGCTTATCAAAATCTAGGTTGCCCACAGGAAAACAGGTACACCCCTAACTTACATGAAAATATAAGAATCGAAATGAAACAGTGAGAAAACTTCTGGGAGAGAAGCAGTGAAAAGGATATGTGGTCTAATCTATCCCTAGTATGAACTAATTATTATATGGAAACTGGGGGAAGGATGCCCAGCCACTCAAAGAGATCAAATTAAAAATCTGAAGAGGAAAGAACCTTCAAACTATCATCCTCTGTAGCTTTCTGCTATAATCTTACAATCAATGCATTTCTAGAGTCCACAATCACTGTTTTCCTTTTCTTTTTCCCAAAAGGTTGATCCCTGCAGCCACTGAACACCCTCCAGTGACTGTCTTTCCACCTCCATTAAAGGCACTTCCATTGTTATCAGCATTCAGTGTCATGGTGACTATTGTTATAGCTGTCATTCAGCTCTGATTACCAATGAAACATACAATGGAAACTCTGAACATTCCATTATCACCTGAGCACTCTCACTTTGCAATATTAATTCACATAAAATTATGAAAGAACAAATACTAACGAGAAGCAATCTCATTCTGATCATAGACTTATTTCAGCACGACAAGTGTTTTTATCTACCACTAAGCCAAGTAGGAAACTAAACAGTCCAACTTGTCTTTTTTCATTCTTAAAAGGCTACCCCACAGTTCATCCATTTTAAAAACAAGACACAAAGAGACAGAAGGAAATATAGTTCCTTTGGTAAATACAATCATTTCTAGGTCAAGAGCTAATAAATCATGAATTCTGTTAGCTTCAGCAGCCAATTAAAAAACTAGTCACAAAGAAAAAAACTATGAGTCATCATAATTCATCCCAATCTTCCATGATCACTTGGATTGAAACCATGATAGAAATGGCTATGTATTCTTTTAACATTTCCTCTCTACTCCTGACATAGGTCAGTTTATGCTCATTGCACTACTATATGCTATATTAATAAAGCAAGTGAGGAGGTAGTTATCATCACATGATAGAGTCGCCCAGTTTATCCCACATCGGGAGCACCTTATTTAGATCAATGCCTTAGAGGCAGAATTAGGGTCAAAGATTAGAAACTTTAGAGTAGAAAATTTAGGGCAGGTATGAGAAAAATGATTTAACAGATATAAGACAATGCATAATGGGTGATCTTAGAAGGTCATGGGTTCCCTAGCACTAAAGTTTTTTCAAGAAAGGCTTTATGATCTTTTGTTATAGTATTAAGAATTTCTTCTAATCTTTTGGGGTGGATTCTGTGATCTCTAAAGCATCTCTTAATGCCATACTATATGATTATCAAAAAAACACTAAATACAAGGCACTTTCAAGAAATAGAATGTGAAGTTTAAGGTAAATTTTACTAAAAGACCAATAAGCACATCAAGACATTACAATGTAATAAATTAGGCACTATAACTGGAGATGGATAAACTACATTCAAATCTTACATTATAAGTTTAATCTATCTTTGATCCCTGCAAGTACCTCACCTTTGTTTGTTTCCTCATTCTTAAAATGAAGGAATTGGTCTTCATAATTTCCGAGGTCTCCTAGCTAGCTCCAATTATATAATCTTATAAAAATGTTCTTTGGGAGTTATTGTTTTACTCATGTTAAAAGATGTTCAATCTATAGCTCAGGAATGAGATTATAAATATCTTATGGGAAAAGTGAGCAGGGAAGGTTATATTATTTTAGTAATGTTCAGCAGAATATGAACATGAACAGAATAAACAGGGTAATCTGTTGTGGAAATGAATGATACAGAACATAAACGGGTTAAGGAAGAAGAAACAAAGAAAAGAGGAATGAGAATGTCGAATTCGGAGAGCACAAATTGGAGTTTGAAACTAGAGGTGAAGACTAAAGTTGAATGAAATGAATAAATTTTCACCTTTTTCCTAAAAAGACAACAAAAATCATAGTAGTAAAAATTGATTTGGATGTAAATAGAACTGAGGATTCAGAATTGTGGAATAAAGGCATAAAATCTCAAATTACCCACGACAAACAATTTTAAAATAACACTTCAAATTAAATTCTAGAACAATAGAACCTTTTAGTCAGGGAAAAATAATTTTCCAGCTCAGGAAAATTTAGGAGATTGGCAGGAAAAGTCTGACAAGGAAATTGTCTGAGGTCAATGAAGCCCCATTCCTGGGGACTGCAGCAGATTTTGAAAGGAGTACATCAGTAGTAGCAACAGCATTGGTAGTTCTCAGTACAGAAACAATAAAGGAGTTGTAAAATGTTAAGAAAAATTTCAAGGAACCCTTTGCTAGCACTGGGTTCAGGACTCTTCCATATTACCCAAATGTAATTTTGGATCACAATCCCAGAGCTAAGAAGAGTGCTAGCATACCAGTGCTTGCTACCATAGATACGCAATGTGAGGGAGGAGTGTTTGTTGTTGCCCACAGAAGAAGGAAATACATCCCTCCTTAGATCACATCATCTTGTAAAAACCAAAACCCTACAGACCCCAGAGCTATTTCTAAAAGAAATAGCAAGGAAAAGCTAAAAGTTGACATAGTGCATCCTCCACTCTAGGAGCAGAGTCCAACTTCAACATAAAGTTGTAAGTCAAAAAAAAAAAAAAAAAAAAAAAAAGAGGCAGAGAAGAGACTAAGAGAGACAGAGACAGACAGACAAAAACCACTTGACCACAGAAAGTTTGCTGAAGAGTAAGATCAAGACACTAACTCAAAAGACAATGAAATGAAAACAGTAACATATAAAGCTTCAAAGAAAAATATGAATCACTCTCAGGCCTAAAAAGTATTTGTTGAAGAGCACAAAAAAGATTTGAAAAATCAAAAAGGATAAGAAATGAGAGAGATTCAAGAAAACTATGAAAATGGGGTCAATGGCTAGGTAAAAGAGCCCCCCTCCCATAAAATGCTAAATTAAATAACCTGTTAAAAAGCAGAATTAGCCAAATGGAGGGGGAGATAAAGGAACAAAACTACCCTGAGAAAAAAGCTCCAATGAAGTTAAACTTAAAACCATTATTACAAATTATTTTTGCCAAATTTTATGCCAGCAAAACTGAAAATCAAAGTAAAATTGATGAATATTAATTTTTTTAAAAAATATGCAGATTAATAGATGAAATAGAATACTTAAATAACTCTATCACAGGAAGAAAACACACAAAGAATGAATGAGCTTTGTAATAAAACATCCCCCAAACCAGATGGATTCACAAGTGAATTCTGCCAAAGAATAGTTATTTTCAGCCCTTTATTATCTGGGGGAAAAAATAGGCAAAAAAGGCATACTACCAAATTCTTTATACAACCAAAAATGGTGCTAATATCTAAAGCAGAAAGAGCAAAAAATAGAAAAAAAAATTATAAACCAATTTCCACAATGAATATTCATGCAAATATTTAAATAAAGTACTTATAAGGAGACCATAGCCATAGATCACAAAAATAATTCACTGTGACCAGACAATATATACCAAGAAAGTAATATTTGTTCAAAATTATAAATATAATTAGTATAACTAATCATATCCATAACAAAAATAACAAAAATCATACATTGACCTCAATAAAGTAAACCTTTTTTTACCATTCATTATTCATTTGTATCAAAAATACCAGAAAGCATAGAAATAAATGGAATTTTAAGTAATAAGTTGTATTAGTACTAATTACTAGTGATATCTAGACCTATATCTATCTATATGATATTCAGTGTCAATAATATTATCTAAAACAATCAATGTGTTTTATCTATAATGGCAATTAGCTAGAAGGTTTTCCAATAAGATAAAGAGAAAAGTAAGAATGTCCATTACTACCAATATTATTCAACATTGCACTAAAAATGTTAGTTATTACAATAAGACAAAAAATAGAATTACCAATAGTTCAATCTTTACAAATGATTTGATGGCATACTTAGAGAACCCAAGAAAATCAATTGAAAAACTAGCTGAAATAATTAACAACTTTAGCAAAAATGCAGAAAATAAACCCACATAAATCATCAATATTTCCATGCATTACCAATAAAGTCTGAAAAAATTTGAAAGAGAAATCTCATTTAAAATAGTTTTTCTTTATATGAAATATTTGGGAATCTACCTTGCAAAACAAACTTGGGAACTATAAAGATACAAATAGAAAACACTGTTCATACAAATAAAGTCAGATCTAAAAAGTTAGAAAAATGTTAATTGTTCACAAGTAGGCTGAGCCAAAATGGCAAAAAAATTACATTTCTAGCTAATTAATGCACCATGCTAATTAATGATGTCCCATACCAATTACATTACCAAAATTATTTCATAGAACTAGAAAAAAATAACAAAATTCATGTGAAAGAAGTAAAAGTCGAGAGAATAAGAAAATCAATGAAACAAGCACATTACCTAGCAGATGTCAAACTGTATTACAAAACAGTAATGATCAAAACAACTTAGTACTGGCCAAAAAATAAAGCAATGAACTAATGGAATTGTTTTGTCATATAATGCACTATAGTAAATCACCATGGTAATAATACTAATAAATGCAAAGATTCACATTTTGGGGAAAATAACTCACAATCTGACAAAAATTTCTTGGAAAATTATAAGGTAGTTGGACAGAAAATAGTGATAGATCATTTAACACAATATACCAGGATAAGATCAAAATTGATATGACATAGACATAAAGGATGATATAAGAAAATTAGGAAAGCATAGATTATTTTATCTATGGATAAGGAAAGAATTTTTGATAAACAAGAAAAAGAGCATTACAGGATGAAAAATGAAAAATTTTGCTTACATCAAATTAAAAAACAAACAAAACCAACACAATCAAAGTTAGAGAAAAAAAGCAGAAGACTGAGAAGAAAAAATTTACAGCCATTATTTTTGGTGAATGCCTCCTTTCCCAAATACATATAGAACTGGATCAAATTTATAAGAACATGAATCCTTCACTAACTGACACATGGTCAAAGAAAATGAAGAGTTTTCAAAAGAAGAAATCAAAACTATTTATAGTCATATAAAGATGCTCTTCATTATTGATCAGATAAATGAAATGAAATTGATCAGAAAAAGAACTCTGAGATACCATATCATACCTATCAGATTAGTTAATATGACAGGAAAGGAAAATGCCAAATTTTGGAGAGGATATAGAAAAATTTGGACACATATATTATTGGTTGAATTATGAGCTGATATTCTGGAAAGGAATTTGAATCCTATTCTGGAAAGGAATTTGAATCTATTCCCAAATGGCTATAAAGTTTTAAGATTAAGTCTATATCCCAAAGAGATCAACGAATAATTGAAAAAGATTTTTATATTTGTATAAAATATTTATATCACCTCTTTTTGTGGTGACAAGGGATCACAAATTGAGAGAATGCCTATTCACTGAGAAATGGCTGACCACTCATCATATATTATTATTATGGAATACTTTTATGCCATAAAAATAATGATCTGGTTATGAGATATTCTGGCAATGATGGACACTATATACAGAAGTTCTGGCCAGATATCCATCATATCCTGTTTCCTTTATGAATGGATTTACAATATGGCTAAGCAAAATTAGGATTATAATTGGTTGTTATATTACCAACTGATACAAAAACTTACATACTCATCAGTACCTTAAGATCTCAACTTTGCCATCTAGCCTAGACCCTTTTACTTAAAGTATACACCAATATAGACTTCCATGTTCAGGTGCTAGTCTTATTATAGGCATTTAATCTATTTGTTGTAATTACACTCAAGTAGAGCATTGACCATCCCAAGAGATGTCTCACAATTGTCTGTTGCTTATATTTTTCCTCACACCTTTCCTGACTAAAATTTCTGGTGAAATCTTACTTGTTCTTTAAAAGTCAGCCCAGATACTATCTTTCTCCCTAACTTTTTCTGATTTCTCAAATCTCTTTGTCCTTTAGTAACTTACACAGAACTTGGTTCATATGTTTCATAACAATATAAAATGTCACCTTTTTTCACCATTCATTATTTATTTGTATTAAAAATACCAAAAAACATAAAAATAAATGAAACTTTACCTTAAATAATAAGTTGTATCTTTACTAATTACTAGCGACATCTTGACCTATATCTATCTATATAATATGCAATATCAATAATGTTATCTAAAACAATCAGCATTTCATGTAGAGTTTGTAATACTAATAATAATGATAGCTAATATTTATATGGTGTTTTAAGGTTTAGGAAGTATTTTTAAAATATTACCACATTTTATCCTAACAACAAAACTTGGAAGCATGAGATATTGCCTTTGTGGGACCATCAGCTCTATTCAGTGGTTCTCACTGATTCAAGTCATGCTCCTTGTTGGAGTTAAGCATCAGCATGTAAATATATATATATATATATATATATATATATATATATATATATATATATATACTTAATCTTTATATATATAAATATATATGTAATTATATATATATACTTAATCTGAATTGATGCACACATGTTCAGAAGCAGGAAAGATTTTCCTATAATAAAAATCTAAGCATTTTATTTGTATAAATGAGCCCTATAATCCCTAAATGGCAGAAAGAATTGTATACAAATCGTATAATACATTCTTTAAAGAGAAATATCATAAGGGTGGACAAGAGAAATGATAGTTCTATGAATAAGATGCAGGCATAAAGCTATAATATTATTGAAATAAAAATAAACCTCATGGAAATTGTAAATCTTAAGAACTACTACCTCGAATGAGATGATTATAGATTAAAAAGAAAAGAAAAAAAAAGAATGATCATCAATGAGGAATATATTTGCATATATGTAAATATATGCATATATATAAACATATGTGTGATATATATAAGCAATATAATGAGAAGATAAAGATCAATAACATGTAAAAAGCACAGAGCAGCAATGGAAGATTTCAACCATTTAAAAAGTAATTTAAAACTCATGAAATGGAAGAAATGACTCAAAATAATTTCCTATAGTTTTAGCTATCCTCAGCATATGAGAAAAAACTAATATCTAGAAAGAGAAAAGTTCTTAAATTACTTACAAATAGAGGATGAGGTCTGATTGGAGAGGAAAGGATTGAAGAAATGTTCACAATAGAGATGATTATGTATAAGTAAAACCAAGACAGAGGAACACGACAAATTAATCTGATGTACCATTCAAGCTTACTAAATTCAGGAAGAAATTCAGATAAGCTGATTAGGATCACCCAGGTAGAGGTGAGTAAACAACACTCTATATTCACAGGCATAAATTACTTATAGGATTCTTGGGGGAAAGCTCTATATTATTTGTGAAATTTAGCAAAATAAATGGAGCTCATCAAAAGCCTTGATAATTAAAGGCTATTTATGTCACTTTATTTGGAAGAGAATGACATTGTAACAGTGTCAAAGGAAAAATTGTCCCAGCTTCAGGAACTGAATGACAGAATACTTGGAAATTAGCATGTTTGTTTGTTGTTAAGAAAGTAGACAATAACAGAAAATGACAGAAAATAAACTTGAATTCATTTTATTAAAGTAAATTTTAGCTGATCCAATAAATTTTGGAAAAAAATGGAAGAAGTTAGTAAACTGAATCTTTTGATCCAGTAACATTTTCACAGGCTTTAAAGAAATTAAAGGAAAAGGGTTGGAATGATATATATGTGAAAAATTATATATATTTATAGCAACAAAAAAAAACTGAAAAATATATTCCTGTTTTATTGTATAGCTAAATAAATTATAGTGTATAAACTGTAAACAATTTATAAAATAAAATTAACTTTATTTAAACATTTAAATTATTTTACAATACTAATCAGACAAATTATAAAATATGGATCTATGTACTAAAGAAGAAATTTGCCATACCTCCTATCAGATTCATGACACTTGAATACATGGTTTACTCTATATTTTTGGACAAGGCCACTATGGATTATTGGTTTGCTAAGCAATACATATATGTGATGAGGATTTTCTCTTCTTTTTCATTAAATTATTCAACAGAGTTGGAGAAAGAAATAAAAATTTTTTGTATAAACAAATGAAGAAATAAATGTATAATCACTATATTGAACTAACCTAAAGAAATAAGTAATGTTATTATGAGCTGTTAGACCATTTTAAAAGCAGTATAATTAGTATATTTTGACTTGAAATAACTATGGGAAGTAAATATAATAGTGCTAGAGAAATTAACATTTTTACCAAATCAAAATCCTAGAAGAAAAAAATGTTATATTTCTTAAAGGCTAATTATAAATCCTTAAAGGAAGAAAGACTTTTTTTAGCACCACAATATGAAAAATATTAGGTGAGACACTATAGTAACAATAAAAAGGCAACAAAATTCCTATTGCTACTCTAGTTAAGAATGACAAAATACATTATAAAGAAAAATAAAGGGTATATTTGGAAGAAAATACATTTTTTTTAAAAAAACTACTACAGGCACATATATAAATGTTGAAGAAATCAGAATCAGATAAAGGAGAAAATAAAGCTTCAGCATTATGTTTAATTAGGAAGGACTTCATGGTGGAAATATTTTGAACATTTCTGAAGATTAAGAACATGATATTTAAGTCAACTGTGGTCCAGTTCTTCAATTTCTGGACACAATGTTGGAATACAAACCTAGAAATTACACTCATAATATCATTCTCTTTTAAAATTCATGAATACAATAAGTTTATTCTGAATAATATGGACAAATAAATTATATTTAAGTCTCTACACACAGAGTTAACAGGGTCCCCTGCTCCCATAGAAACAGTGAGGTTAACAACAACACATTAATCAGATATGGAAGGAGACTCAGCTGGTCTTCTAGCTCCTGTCATGGTGCCATTGCCAAAACACTGATGGGCAAAAGCTAACTTTATATAGTCTTCAATCTGTCACCCAACATTTTTTCATCATTATTTTATTACCATGGCATTTCTAAAAAATTCTCTTTCCATTTCCTTTTTGGGCATGGTAATAAAATAAATAGTTGCTTTGGGAAAGGCCATGTTAGAAAATTCTTCTATAGATCAAATTACCACCTCATTGACTCTTCAGATCAAAGCTCCCTTCTCTGACCACAATTCATTGATATGTGTTGTCTTTTTCTATAAGCATATAAGCTCCTCATAAATAAGGAATATCTGTCCTTCATATTTATTTTTCAATAGCAAAAAGCTAAGCAATTAAAATAATAGCTTTCCTTTCTTCCTTCCTATCCTCTCTTCTCTTTCATCCTTTCTATTTTGTTTTATTTTTTAAATCTTTCTTTCCTTCTACCATTCTTTTACTTAAAAACACAGAAAAGAAATAAATAACTCATAATAGGTCATAAAACCTTAATGCAAATCTGGTGAAATCATCCAGACACACAACATTACTTATTGTTTAGACTTCTCTTGGAAAGAAAATGAACTTGAATTTAATAATGGAGCTAGAGAAAGAAAAGGGAAGGAGGACTCATAGAAAGGAGGGAAGATTGATGAAGGAGGTTAGAAGCAAAACAGAGAGACAGGGTGAAAGACAAAAGCATAAATGGGGAACAGGTGTGGGGGCTAAGCCAAGATGGAGGAGAGTGGACACATCTTTATCTGAGTTCCTCTTAGTGTCCCTCAGAACAACACCAGATCAAGCCATTGAAGTGGTTTTGGAGTGATAGAACCCACAAATGTTTGGAGTGTAACAAATTTCCAGAAGATTTTTTGGAAGAACTTCAGAAAAAAGATCTGTTTCAATAGGGCAGGGGAAAAGGCTGCCCAGCGCAAGCAAGCAGGGAGCCAAAGGTGCAACAGAGAATCTACTAAGAGGCTCTTAGACTACTCTGTCCTGGTTACAAGCCAGTGGATCAGCAAATTAGCTGTAAGACACCCAAAGTAAATGCAAAAGGCAAATATTGAGCCTCTGAACCTCAGAAAAACTGGGGAACCTGGCTACACCTACCTATCACCAGAAGTAAGTCAGAAACACTGACCTGAATGTGGATCACAACCTAGCATTTACACTCCTTTTGTTGTTGTTTGCTTGCATTTTGTTTTTTTTCTCATTTTTTTTCCTTTTTGATCTGAATTTTCTTGTGCAGTAAGATAATTGTATAAATATTGTATACATATATTGGATTTAACTTATATTTTGACATGTTTTGCATATATTGGATAACTTTCCACCTACAGAAAGAGGTGAAGGGGAGGAGGGAAATTTGGAGCACAAAGTTTTGCAAGGGTCAGTTTCAAAAATTATCCATGCATATGCTTTGCAAATAAAAAGCTTTAATAAATAAAAGAAAAAAGAAAATATAAAGTTAACAATCATAATTCTGAATGTAAATGATATGAACTCCCCCATGATACAGAACTGAATAGCAGAGAGGATATAAAAAATCCAATAGTATATTGTTTGCAAAAAAAAAAAGCATTTGAAGCAGAGTTACACATAGAATACAGGTAAAACACTAGAGAAGAAACTTCAGTTGAAGTAAAAAAAAGTAAAACAATAAATAAAAGAGTAACAATTCTGATCTAAGACAAAGCAAAGAAAAATAGATCTAATTAAAAGAAATAAAGAAGAAAGCTTCTTCTTTAAAATGTACTTTATACAATAAAGCAAAATCAGCACTAAACATCTATTCATCAATTGGAAAAGCATTCAATTCCTTAGATGAGATCAGTGAGGTACAAGACTAAATAGCAAAATTATAATAGTGGAAGATCTCAATATCCCTTAAAAAGATCTAGATAAATATAACCACAAAATAAACAAGAAGTTGGGAGATGGATAGAATTTTAGAAAATTTAGATATGAGAGACACCAGGAGAAAACTGAATGCAGATAGAGTAACTATGCTCTTTTCTTTTTTTTTTTTTTTTTTTTTTTTTTTCATAAAAGCTTTGGCTATATGTGTTCTACAACACTGGGTGAAATGATGATGCCTCTTGTCACCACTATTATTCAATATTGTACTAGGTATATTAGCTTTAGCAATAAGAGAAGATATTAAAGAAATAACAATAATCAATGAGAAACAAAACTATTTTTGCAGATGTTATGATGATATACTTAGAGAATCGTATATAATCAATTAAAAAAAAACTATTAATTAACACATCCAGCAAAGTTGCAGGATAGAAAATAGCCCTGTATAAATAATAAACATTTCTATATACTACCAACAAAGCCCAAAAGCAAGAGATAGAAAAAAATTCCATTTAAAATAATTGTAGGCAATATAAAATATTTGAGTGTATACTTTCCAAGACAAACCCAGAAACTATATAAACACAATTACAAAACACTTTTTACACAAGTAAATTCAGATCTAAACAATTGTAAAAATATCAGTTGCTCCTAGGTATGCCAACCAAATGTAATAAAAATAACAATTCTATCTCAATTAATTTGCTTATCCAGTAGTACCAAATAAAATACAAAAACAAAATACTTATGAGCCTAGAAAACATAATAGCAAAATTGATGTGAAAGAACAAAAGCTCAAGATTATCAAGGAAATTTTTTAAAAAATGGGAAGGAAAATGGCCTAGTTGTACCAGATCTAAAGCTATATTATAAAGCAGCATTCATCAAAACTATTTGGTTCTGCCAAAGAAAAAAGAATGGTGGAACAGCTGAATAAGTTAGGTACACGAGACATAATAGTAAATGACTGTTGTAATTTATTGTTTGATAAACACAAAGACTCCACCTTCTGGTATAAGAATTCACTATTTCATAAAAAAATTGTGGGAAAACTGAAAAACATTATAGCAGGAACTAGGCATAGACCAACATTTCACATGTTATACAAAATATAATTTTTAAAATTACACATATGTGGTGATATCATAAACAAATTTGGAGAACAAAGAATAATTTCCTTGTTGGATGTGTAGAAAAGGAAATTTATGAGCAGACAGGAGATAGAAAATATTATGAAATACAAATTCTGGATAAATTTAATTCATTAAATTCAAAAGCTTTTGCACAAACAAAACCAATGCAACCAAAATTAAAAGGAAAGGAAAAAGTTGTGAATCCATTTTTACAACTAGAGTTTGTGATAAAAACCCATTTCTCAAATATATGAAGAACCAAATGAAATTTTTCAGAGTATAAGTCATTCCTCAATTGTTAAATAGTTAAAAGATGCAAACAAGCAGTTTTCAGTAATACTAGTATTAGATCTGTATCTCAAAGAGATTTTTAAAAAGGGATCTAGATGTACAAAAAAAGTTAACAGCTCTTTTTGTGATGATAAAGTATTGGAAATCTAAGAGAGGCTCATCAATTGAAGAATGACTGAACAAGTTACAGAACTATAGAGTCTGAAGGCAGATGAAAACCTACTATTTTCATTTTTTATTTTTATTTTTATTTTTCACTTTTGTTCTGATTCTTCTTTCAGGATGTAACTAAAGTAGAATTATGTTTGGTATGACTGCATATATCATTAACCTATACCAGATTGCCTGCCATGTTGGGAACTAGGAAACAAAGGAAGGGAGATAGAAAAATTTAGAACTCAAAATCTTACAAAAATGGTGATTGGAAAAAAACCACTATTAAATGCATAAAAGGGAATGCATTTAATTTTACTACCTTTCAGGATATCTGAAAGAAATTAGCAGACGATAAACAATGATTGAGAGGTTAATTAGTGGCCAAGAATAATAGATTAGGGTTGATAAAGTTGAAAATTTGTCAGGGTGCTGAAGCATAGGATTCACTAGAACTTTAGGTCTCATTCAAGTCAGACTTTGGGATTATAACATGAGGATAGAAAACAAATTTCTAATATAATATTCTCTTAAAGCAGGAATCAGGAGATAGAGTGAATTCTCCCACATCAATCTATTCCCCCCAAATTAGCTTTTATGAAATGGATCTTTTATGGGATGGAGTTTATTGTGATTAAACACAGAAAAAATGAACTCTTTTTACCAGATTATGTTTTTTCCACTACTAAATGCAAACTTTCTTATAATTGGAGAGTATTGTTAGACCAGTATCTAATAAATGATCTAAGTAAAACGGCTACTTTTTTCCCGTATTGTAAGGAAAAGAGAAGTCAGTTTCACTAGATGTAACATTTTCACTTGTAAGAGGTATAACTCCACAATATTATTGTACTGTATAACAAGTGACCTTGTCAGGATCTTACAGTTCAATTTTATTTCTGTTCTTGAATTGAACTTACTAGAAGAACTGAGGAATTTACTAGAAGAACTGAGCTAATTTCTCTACTCCATTGAATTTTTTCACTATTCCCCAATCTTATCACTAGATAGATAGATAGATAGATAGATTAATGACACTGGACCAAATAGCTTTGGTTTCATCATATCTATAGATATTGTCTAAAATTGCATTTACTTCATCATTCAAATATATATATATATATATATATATATAGCTAGGTAGCTAGAGGCATCAAAAATTCATAAGATTTCTGAAAGGTAACAATTTTTTTATAGTCACAGTCTACTCTAGTACACAATTACAGCTACATCATGGAAGAATGATTTGGTATATATTCTATAGTTCCTAGGAAAATGTGTTCTGGCCAAACTGATTTTCCATGAATATCAATTTTTATCAATAATTTTATTATTCATTTGAAAGTGAAGTATACACACTCATTTCAAAATGAATACTATTTTCCTTGAATGTATAACAGAAATTTGTTCATTTTGAAATATACCTAAAATCAGATAGCTCTCTGGAATAGATGAGATTGCCTCTATTCTCTCAGTTTATAGTAGAGCAAAGTAAAGCTAAAAGTACCTTGACCATAGAGCATAATTTTATTTTAACTAAACTGCTTGAATCCATATTATTGCAGAGGTCAGTCCCTATGCTTGCACTGAAGCATAACAACTATTCACAGATGTAGGGAGTATTCATGCTGCTTTTAACTATATTAACCATCTAGTTTCTTATAGAGATATTATTACAGCTTCCTTCTAATTTTTTCTTTCTTGATTTTGTCACAACCAGAAATCACAGCATATTTAAGAGCATCAGTCCTCTTAATCTACAGTCTGTACTGTTCTGCTTAAATTTGCCCCATGCATCTCACTTGGGTTGGATCCTCTCAAAATGACTTTAAATTGGATAATCTGCCAAGGAATAAGAGACGTATTTCCATTTTAATATTAAGCAGGCAGATTGTATAAAAGCAAATAAAATTCTGAGAGGGAATTGAGTAAATCATAGACCCAGAAGAAAGCAATAACAAGTAACATTAAGATAAGCAGCACAGGATCAAATTTTGGATATTGATGCTATTATTGGGTATTTGTACATTCTGCACCAGTGTTCCTTTCCATTTGATGGTCATGACATTAGACATATTCTTACCCAATAATATATATCATAATTTTTACTACAGGGAAAATGGGTATTATTCTTTTCTCCTTTACCTCTTGTGACTCTAGTTTATTGATTTGGTGAAGCAGTTTTGAGGAAAATAGAAAAAAATAATTTACTATAATGGGGGAGCCAAAAAAATTGAATTTACATTGAACTTCATTTCAGGTCCAGATATGAATCCTGGTTCTGCTACTAATTCTGTATCCTTGGTCAAGTAACTTTATACAAAAGAGGGGAAAGAAAAAATATTGTTATCTGCACAGCATAACATGAGACAATTCAAAATATAAAACAATAAATTTACACTTAAGAAAGCCTATATAATAAATAACATATCCCCCCAAAACAGAGGAAATACAGATATATTTATACATAAATTCATACATATGTATATTATAATATGTATGTATTTATTATAAAATATATTTACAAATATATACACACGTATACATACACATACAAATATACATGCAAATAGTTATCTATAATCATGTACACATATGTACACATACACACATATGCACACATTTCTTACATCATTATACATATTTGCTTTTCTGAAAGTGGTTGACATCTTTTTTAGATCCAATTCTCTCCATATTTTTCTCAATCCACCAATTTATTATTTCCTATACCACAGCAGTATTTTAATCTTATACTATCTAGTTTTAAATAGTCTAAAACAATATTCATTAATATGGCTAGCTGTTGGAATCTTTACAAAGTGTTAAGCCATTGGAGTTTATTTGATCTTAGAAAAAGATATTTTGGGCCAGAACTTGAAACAGGTACTAAGTGGAACTGATAGAACAATGCTTGTGTTCACACCTTTAGAGAGCTCATAAGTATCTAAGTACTCAATGGAGTTCACATATTTGGGAGAGTTCAGGATTAGGGTTTTGCACTCTGGGAGATAACCCAGAATCCCTCTTCCTCCAGAAGACGGAGTTAACCTTTGGGAGATCACATATATAGGGAGCTTTTGAAGCTTGAGCTTAGTTCTTGTGGCACTGACTGGAATTAGTTACTTGAGGAGTTATTAGAAACTCTGGGAGCTCTAGAGAGATTTACTTGGAGTCAGAGAGAGCTCTTGGAAACCACAAGTCCTATCTTCGAGGCAAGAGATTCATCGTATCTTCTACCTTGGTGCTGGCTGGAGGCTGAAGAAAGCAGAGGCAGAAGCCAAGGACAAAGCTGCAAGAGCTCAAGCAGAGAAATAGGTCTCTGAACTAACCGGGCTAATTTGGAAGGAGCAATAAATGTTTGCATTTTTACCAGCTGGCTGCATTTTGGAGTAATTAATTATTTTAACTGAAACTAAGGCTGCCTCCAGAAAACCTTCACAGCTGGCAATGTATTACACTGTTTTTTCTCTGACTGAGTGTATTTTAACTTTAAATTTGTCTGAGGTCAGTGAATATTACCTCTGGCTTTTTTTCTAATAAATTCTAATCATCATTATTAAGTTTGTACATATCTCTTGTTTCCTATCCCTCTTGATTCCTCTATGTTTTTCCCTATGTTGCTTTTCTATTACTTAACCTCTCCCACATCACTTTCAAAAGCAGTTTCAAAGGAATATAATTTTAGCTATCTTTCTCAAGTCATACCCCAAACAGACTATTATATCATACCTGAAAAACAGCCATCTAATCACTAATTAGAAGATTAATAATGAGCGGGAAGCCAACACCTAACGAAAAAGAATTTATTTTATGTTTGCCCAGCTCTAATTGTTAGAAAATTTCTCAAACATCAAATCTAAATCTTCCCCCTTGTACATTTCATCCATTGCTCCCATCTCTTTCCTAGGTACAAACAATACAGATTTCATTCTCTCTTCCATTTGATAATCCTTTAAATATTTGAACACATCTATTATGTCTACTCCTGCACCCCACTTTTCTCCTTTCAAGCCTGGGATATACCTAGAATCTCCAACGAAGTGTCTTATGATCTGTGTTTAACAGCTTTCATCATTTTGCTATACAGAGTTGATGATATTCTATATGCTCTTCAGCTTATCAATGCATTTTTAAAACTGATTCCAAGAACTAAATATAATTATCCATCTAGAGACTAACTGAGGGACGGAACAGAAGCATTCCCGGACTCTATTATGACTCAAGGAAACTCATTCTCAGGAAACTATGAGATTGTATCAGTCTTAGTACTCAAACTTTATCAGTACTTTCCACATCCTTTGCCTGTCCGATCAAACTGCTGGCAGGCAGAGAAAATAATTCTTCCTAAAGCCTCCATTGAGGGAGAGCCCTTAGAACAGTTATATCTTTGTTTTCCATCAGCTCCACATTTTTTGACTAGACTCCATTATGTCCCACAAATCCTATAGCTCATATATCCTGTCCCCTCTTCTTTTTATCTTTTTTTTTTTTTTTTATATTGCCTTTGTCAGATAGACTATAAGCTTCTTCAGGGGAGGGCATATCTTTCTTTTGGTATTTGGGTGCCCAACATTTAGCATATTGCTTCTTGACATGTTCATTAACCGAATGACTTTAACCCCCTGACTTCTGTGTATTAGGTCTCTCTTAATACAACTCCAAATAATATCCCTTCCTTGTTTTGTTTTTTTTCTTTTCTTCTGCCATACCACACTCTTGATATATGAAATCATAAAGCTACCCTAGATTTTTTTTTCATAAAAAAGAAAAAAAAAACTATTGTCTAACGATACCTCTCACATGATGACTTCCTTTGAACTCAGGTATAAGATCACATTTATTCCTATAATTTTTTTTTTTTTTTAGAGACCAATTCAATAGTTTATTAAATGGAGAGAAATACTGGGATCCATGTTGATCCCAGGGCTGGACAAGACTATCATCTCGAAGAATCTAGCCCAGAGTCTCTGGGCAGGGAGCCTTTTATGGAATAACAACAATGAAGGGACCTAGGTGGGGATAACCTAATAGAAGGAGGTTACTGATATTCAAATAACATTAAGGAATGTCTATAAAACCTTTATCTCAACCATTAAGAGGGGACAGTCATAACCTAAGGCAGAATTATGAAATAGGACAATTGGAGGAACTGGTCACCCCATTGAAAGAGAACTTTGGCATAACATTCCCCCCTTTTTCTCTTGGAACTATTCAAATCTTTGAATTAATTCCTAAAAGGCCTTTAATATAATTTGAAAACCTTATGTGAAGTAAATAAAATCAAAATAAAGCTAGACCAATGCGGACTTAAAAAGTCTCTTCGATAATTCCAGAATTAATCAGAATACACAAAGTTCCTTATTTAATTATTTCTGAAATCAATTGTCAGATACTCTGCAGTTGGGGAGCATATGACAGTGGATCATTTGTATGACTGGCCTGGCTTAAGAGAGCAGCAGGTTTGTGGGCCCTTTGTTGCCCATTCAGAAGGGCAGCCAGCTCCAGGAGAGGGGTGAGGTTGGAGTAGCCCCACCTGTCCTGCCCAGAGGAACAAATAGGGTGCCTTAAAACTAAGAATGCAGGGAAAAAATTTTTCCCAATTTTTGGGCAAAACCAAACAAGGGTTAGAAAACTTTTTTTTTTTTAAAAAAAAAAAACCCCCAAAAACTTTGAGGCCCAACAAAAAATTCCTTAAAGCAAACCCAAAATCTTTGGGGTAAAAAGAAAGGAAAAAAAGCCTTAAATTGCAGCAAGATATCAGTTTTCCAATTTTACTTCTCCTTTTTTTTCGAAAAGGAATTACAAAGACACCAAAAAATTATTTATAAATTTAACAGAAAAAGTTTCCTAAACTAACAGCAAATTACAAGTTTCAATTTATTCCAAGTTTAAAACCCAAATAAAAGGAAAATTTTGAAAAAGAAATTTATCCCCCATCCCGAATTCATCAGGAAAAGTAGGCGATGTTAATTGTCAAGCTGAAAGACAATGCTCATAGGAGGGGGGGGCTTAGTGTGGGAGCTGACAAACAAGGGTTTGATCTAGGTCCAAGAAGCAAGTCAAATATCTGCAATTTGACCAAATCTAGAAATAAAAACAAATCAAAAAGAAAAAGAACACCTGAGAAGAAAAGGGTCCACAAGGACTATACAAGATGTGGCCCCTCATGAGTTAAAACCTTAAAAAAAATTTTGAATGTCCAGACACAATATCTAGTAACCAATGATGACCAGACTAAATATTATTTGCTGGGATTTAGGATATAATGATTACCAATGACCAGATTGGAAGAGGGGAACAAAGTCAAAACTAAATTTCACCCAGGCTAACTAAATGGTCTATGCTGAAGTAGCAAGTGGGGGGTTTAATCTTTTACAAAAGATCCCTACCCCACCCAACATTTAAAGTAAGAAATGTGGGTGGGTGGGGACTCATAAATCCCATAAACCACAGATGGATTTGATTAAATCATTTCTATCTCATTTCAAATGATAAAACAAATAGTTTCTTTTCTTTTCCCTTCTGGCCCCAGGGTATTTTATTTTCCCAATGGATTTCCTAAGATCAGCTTCTGCCAGGGATGAAGCTTTAAAAGTCCTTGTTAATACTTTAGGTAAAATTAGAGGCACATGACCCTTTCAGGCAAGTTAACAGAACTTTAAAAGCTATTGTTCCTTTGATTTATACTTAAGGATAACCAATTCTTTCCCAAATTAGAATCATCTTTAAATTCCTAATCAAATGTTTTCACCAGCTAGTTCAGTATTGAAATAACATTTTAAATTTGATCATTGTTCTTAAATTTGACAGAGTTTTAAGTTAGAAACAGACAGACAAATTACAAACAATTTCAAAATCACATAGAACACAGAGACAACAGATTCCAATAAAAACAGGACAAACAGAACACTGATCACACTTAGACTGACAGTTACAAATTCAGTAGGACATAAATTTAAAGCCCCAAAATTACCTAACTAAAAGGGATGACCCAAAAGGGAAACTGAGTCCCATTTTCAAATGTATAACTTCCCATAATGGAAGGGGAGGACCTCTTAGAAATGCAAAGGAAGGGGGGAGGATGGCAGAGAAGGCAAATAATTTTAAACTCTTTTCTTACCCTTTATCAAATTATTGAGCTTCAAAAAAGTCTTGATGCCCAACATAAAGATAAAGTATAAAACTCACCAGCAGAAGAAAATCTGGTCTCGCCAAAAAGGTTTGTTACAGGGCCAAGGGGAAATTGTGATGGGAGAGAAATTAGGGTTTCGGAGAGCATCAAACGTGAGAGCACAAGCTCACAACCCCAACCGAAGTATGAGGTTTTCCCTTGGGGAGTTGCAACCTGCACTGGGAGGGCACAGCCCAGGTTAGCCCTAATCTGTGCAGGGGGGGCGCAGCTTGCCATAACCCTTTGACCCATTTGGATTGGGCAGAGACTTTGGGGCAGAGTTCCAGGCAGACTTGGAATGGAGGTCCGTAGTCAGCTGAAACCCAAGCCCCCAAGAGGCTCTGGCCTGGGGCAGGACACTTTCACCCTTATCCCGGAGGGCAATAAACCCCAGCCCTACTACAGTTTGATAGCCCATGTGAATCCACCTCCTGTTGGGGAAGGGAAAAACTCCCCCCAGAGCACTCCATACCTCAGAGCTGGAATTGGCATCTCCTGTTCTAGAGGAATTAACCCCTTGCCTAGGGAGGCATACCCAAAGGTTTAAAACATGAATAAAAGAAAAAGAAAAAAGAGCAGGTCAAAACCTGAAGAGACTAATAGCAAACAGGCAAAGAAATACCAGACAGGAAGTATTGTCCTCTTTACATGATGCCTCAAGAAGAGACTTTGTCCCAAAAGAGAGTTAGAAGATAAATGGGAAAGGAAAGAGAAGCCTTAAAGAGAGAAACAACTTCCTGAAATACGAATTGAAAAGATAAAAATTCAGGAAGTTCAGGGAAACAAAATTTGTGAATTGGAAAAGTAAAAAATTAGGAAGTTAAGAATTTGAATTGAAAAATAAAGAATTCACTAGAAAGTAGGATTTGGAATTGAAAAGACAAAGAACTGAAGAAAGTAGATCTGGAATTGAAAGAAAATAATTCACTAAAAAAAATTATGAAATGGAAAAAATTCCACAGAACAAAACAAACACTTAAAAACTAATTGACATATAAGAAAGAAGTAAAAAAGCTAATGAAGAAAATAATTTTTTAAAAATTAGAACTAACCAAATAGAAACTAATGATTCATTGAGACGAAGAATCAGTCAAGCAAAACCAAAAAATGACAAACTGGAAAAAACCATGAATTATCTTACTTGCAAAATGACAGACTTGGAAAATAGATCTAAGAGATAATCTGAGGAATTGACTTCCGAAAATTAATGAAAAGATTGATACTATTTTACAAGAGAATCATCAAAAGAACTCCCAGATGTAATAGAATGAAGGTAAAAAGTTGAAATAACTCATCGAACACCTTCTGAAAAGACCCTAAAAAAAAAACCCAAGGAATATTGTAAAAATTTCAAAACTATCAGATTAAGGAAAAAAATTTTACAAGCATCCAAAAAAAAAAAACAATTTAAATACTGAGGTGCCACAATAAGGATCACCCAAAAATCTGGCTGTCCACATTAAAGGATGAAGGGCCTGGGATCGAATCTGAAAGGCAAAAGAACTTGAATGCACAAGAATAAACTACCCAGTAAGTGAGCCTTCTTCCAGGGAAGAAGATGGAATTTAATGAAACAAATATATTCCCATTTGTTTCTAAGGAAAACCAGAACTAAATAAAAATTTGATTCCAACCATAGGGACCAAGAGATGAAAAGGAAAAAGAACTTGAGAATTGTATTTCTGTTGTGGATATACAAAAGAATACATGTATAATTTGATTTTACTGATATAACATAAAAAAGGGAAGTAGATATGGAAAAGGGATGATGGCAGAATAAGGTGGGAAGGGGGGATAAAAAGAGGGAAACCACACGAAGAGGCAAAGGAAACATCCTATCTGAGGAAATGTAGAGAGGGGGAGGAACATTGTGTGAATCTTACTCTCATCAGAGTTGGTTCAAAGAGAAAATAATTGACATTTGTTTTAGAGAAAATTCTCTCTCGCCTCATTAAAAACGCGGGAGAGGAAAAGGGAAAAGAAAAAGAGTAATAAGGGAAGGAAGGGGAAAAGATTCAAAGGGGGAGAGGGCGGGATTCTAAAGAGGGTAAGTATCGTGATACAAGTGGGGTACATGAGTTCAAAAAGGGGAAAGAGGGTTGGGGGAGGCAAGAAAAAGTAAAGCATAATCTGGGGTTATTAGGATGGCAGGAAATACAGATTTAGTAATTCTAACTGTAAATGTGAATGGGATGAACTCCCCCATAAAGAGGAGGCAGATAGCAGACTGGATCAAAAGTCAGAACCCTACAATATGTTGTTTACAAGAAACACATTTAAAGCAGGGAGATACATAGAGAGTAAAGGTAAAAGGCTGGAGCAAAATCTGTTATGCTTTAGGTGAAGTCAAAAAAGCAGGGGTAGGCATCCCTATCTCAGATCAAGCAAAAGCAAAAATTGATCTAATTAAAAGAGATAAGGAAGGAAACTACCTCCTGCTAAAGGGTAGCATAAACAAGGAAGCAATATCAATATTAAACATATATGCACCAAGTGGTATGGCATCCAACTTCCTAAAGGAGAACTTAAGAGAGTTGCAAGAGTAGACAACAAAACTGTAATAGTGGGAGATCTCAACCTTGCACTCTGAGAATTAGACAAATCAAAACACAAAACAAATAAGAAAGAAATTAAAGAAGTAAATAGAATATTAGAAAAATTAGGTATGTTAGATCTTCGGAGAAAATTGAATGGAGACAGAAAGGAATATACTTTCTTCTCAGCAGTTCATGGAACCTATTGAAAAATTGACCATATACTAGGACATAAAGACCTCAAAATTAAATGCAAGAAAGCAGAAATAGTAAATGCTTTCTTATCAGATCATGATGCAATAAAACCTACATTCAACAAAAAGTTAGGAGTAAATAGACCAAAAAGTAATTGGAAACTAAACAATCTCATCTTAAAGAATGATTGGGTGAAGCAGCAAATTATAGATACAATTAATAATTTCACTCAAGATAATGACAATGATGAGACGTCATACCAAAATTTGTGGGATGCAGCCAAAGCGGTAATAAGGGAATTTTATATCCTTAGAGGCTTACTTGAATAAAGCAGAGAAAGGAAAGATTAATGAATTGGGATTGCAACTAAAAAAACTAAAAAAAGACCAAATTAAAAACCCCCAATCAAATACTAAATTTGAAATTCTAAAATTAAAAGGAGAAATTAAAAATATTGAAAGTAAAAAACTATTGAACTAATTAATAAAACTAAGAGTTGGTTCTATGAAAAGCCAATAAAATAGATAAGACTTTGTAAATCTGATTAGAAAAAGGAGGGAGGAAAATGAAATTAGTAGTCTTAAAAATGAAAAGGGAGAACTTTCCACCAATGAAGAGGAAATTAGAGAAATAATGAGTTATTTTGCTCAACTTTATGCCAATAAATTTGATAACCTAAGTGAAATGGATGACTACCTTCAAAAATATAGACTTCCCAGACTAACAGAGGAGGAAGTAAATTGCTTGAATAGTCCCATTTCAGAAAAAGAAATAGAACAGGCAATTAAACAACTCCCTAAGAAAAAATCCCCTTATGATTAGTCTCCCATCTTCAATTCTCTCTTGCCCCACTTAAGCCTCCATTTATTTGTCAAATTGATCTTGTTGACTTAATGGACACTTGATGTGGTTCTCTATCACTTAAAGATAAAATAGAAAAATTTCTCCCTGACTTTTGAAGTCCTTCATAATCTTTCTTCTTATATTTCCAGTTTTCATGTACCTATTGACTTCCATGTACTCTGTGATCTAGTGACTCTGATCTTCTTGGGGTTCCTTGCTCATCATCTCCCAAATGAGGGCATTTTCACTAACTAGATCCTGTACCTAGAATTGCCCCCTTTTCATCTTAGCATCCCTTTTTTAAGGTCGCAGCAAGGTCCTTTAAGTCAAGGCACTGATCATCTATGGTAATTTATTCTATAACATTGCCAGAAGTTGAAGTCAAGTTCAATTGTCTGTTGTTTTGTAGGTTCTGCCCTCCTCACTTTGAAAAAGAATGGGACATTTACTGCTTTCTAGTTACATGTTACCATTTTTTACAATCTTTAGCACTTTCATCTGTCCATTTTATTCAGAATCCAAGGGTACAAGTAAAGTGACTTGAAAATAATTTTGGACTCTTTTATTATCTTTTCATTTTTCTTAGGAGTCAGCAGCCTGTTAGCCATTTTATTTTTAAGAAATTTGCAATGAAAAGTAATTCTCCTTGTCAGAGAAAGTAGGAGAGAGATGGAAATAGAGTTCTGTTGTCAGTTAGTATGATCCCAGTTAAAACAAAGTACAGACATATACTTTCTTGGTTACTCCTCCTTTTTCCAATATAGATTTAAAAATTCTGTTGTCTAGCTTTCCTCAAACACCTTTGTTTATTCTGTATTTCAACACATCTAGTCTCAATTTTATAGATCCATGCCATAATTTAATCTTTTGAACATTTTGATTTTATCTTTTGCAAATATCTTTTAAAAAATCAAATTTAATAAGTGAGTTCATTTGGAAAATTCCTGTTTGTTTTTTCTCCACATTGTGATTATAATACTTCATGTCTTGAAAATATTATTTTTAAGAAGTTATGTAGCTAATGAGATGACTTGTCTCAAACACTGAATCCCATTCATTAAAATCCTTTCAGATCTGTTTTCTCAAAAATCTAGGGGACATATAAAATTGTACTTAATTTTTATCTCCAGCTTTTTCATGAATTCAAGGATGTTTACTCTAATAATCAATTAGCTTGTTTTTCCTCCAGTGATTTTTATCCATGTACTCTCTACTCTATTTCTTAATATGCTATGGTGGCCCACCCATCTGTTCGCTTATCCTGTTTCTTTTTATTAAGATATACTCATCCAGAGTAATGTAGCTTTTAAAGGTTTTATCCAATCATCCAATCATACATTTCTTTAGATACAGGATGTAATCCCCCCCACCTTAATTTCTGAGCTTATCTAAAATATGAGGAATTTAAATGAGATGACTCTGGATTTCCTTTCAACTCAGAATTGTTATCCAGTGGTTACCATTGCCAAATGTGTTGTTTTTATTTAGCTTAAAGGAGTCTAAGATGTTTTGTTTTGATAATATCCTTCCCACTAGGTCAAGGACTAAAGCTATAATAAACACTTATGAAAACAAGATCCCTTTTACTAGTAACTTTTCTTATGCCAATACTATGATTAGTAAGGATGGCAAAGAAAAATGATGCACATAACTGCATATTGAATATATTTTTCAAATGTTTATTAAATTTATAGATGATACAGAAAGATGAATGATCTTTAAAGATCTTAGATGATAAGTAAAATATCCAGATTAGCACATTAGGTTAATTCACAAAGATGAAATATTATTATTGACAAATGTTATTGAGCACCCAGTAACCATGAGAGATATTCAATATCCAACTCTTCTGTCACACACTATAGAACCTATAGGCATATATATAGGGGTAGAATAACTGTGAGTACATGAAAATTAAATTTCGGAACAGATATGAATATGTCTATTTGTTGAGACCTGTGATTTATTGATGAAAAACATATATACAAGCTCATATATAATAATAGGAATGGTGATTTCAATGACAAAGTAAATTTCCTAGAAAGGAAATTCTTCCCATTAATGGCACACAATACATTCTCTATAATTTCTTTGAAATGCTTTTGAAAGTTTCCTACATTACTAAGAGGTTAAATGATTGCTTAAAGCCACACAGCTGGTATATGTCAAAGATAAAATTTAATTCTGTTTTCCTAGCTTTTAGATAAGTTCTGTATCAATTAAGTTAACCTACCTCAAAAGTATATATGTATTTATTATATGTGCATACAAATAGGTTTATCTATGTGAATATGTATATATATGTATTCATTTAAGGAATATAGTTTTAGTACATATTAAAGTGCATCTGGTTATATGCTGTAATTTCCAAATGGAGGGACATTTTTCAAGAAATAAATAACAAATTGCATTCCAAAACATTTATCAGGTTTCTTATAAATACTTTATATGAAAATCTTTGAGAACTATGCATTTTCTTGAATAAGTAAAATTTTACCTGTATACTATATATTTGTTTACTTGAAATTTATTTTTAAAAAAATTTAAGGCAAATATCAGTTTGTTTCCTAGAAATATTGCTCTCAATTCTACTTTGTGGTTCTTATTGTTGTTATGTTTGTCCTTAATAAATTTGCAGATTTGAAAGGCAGATGATTAAATTTGCTTAATACTAGTAACCAATATAGATAAGAACAGAAGGATCTGTGAAGTTTCAAGAATTAAGGCAAAGACAAATGGAATTTTCAGCTCTTTTTATGCAGTTCACATCAACAGAAGACCAGTGGTAAATTGAGACCAGTTCACTGCCCTGTTTTTTGTATACATGACCATCAAAATCCAGAGAGAAATTGGATGCTTGAATGAATAAGAATCTTGGCACACAATGTACCAATTTTAGATTTGTTTTCATAAAGCACATAGTTCTTTCTCCCAATTTGAAAGCACTTTATATGTTTATATGTGTTGTTGCTTTAATAACAAATATTTACAAGTAAGCTAAATTCAGGAGTTAATCAAACTTCAAATTATAAATTAATTTTGCAAGGAGTTTAAAAAAAGAAGTAGTCTCTTCTAGTTCTTATGATCACAAGATCCTATCAAATAATCAATGGAATGGCCTTGTACTATTTTCCCATGTGGAATTCTAAGGTATCATGGCATTGCAAAGAATTAACCTCCTGCAGGGAGTGGGGTGACAAAGCCAAGAAGGTAGAGAGCAGACAGGTCTCCTCGTTTCACTCAGATCAACACCAGATAAAGCCTCTGAATAAGTTTTGGAGAGACAGAACAAATATTTGGAGTGTAACAAATTGTCAGCAAAAGACATCAGAAAAGCTGTGGCTCATATGAGTACTGGAGGAGGGTGGGACAGGGTGTGATGCAGCACAGCAGTCCAGTGCAGTGAAGGGGACCCAGGGAAGAGAAGTTTCCATGCTCTTGAGGAATCTAGTGGGAGGCTTGTAACCAAAATACAGCAGCGATTGGTTCGAAAGCAGTCTATCTGTGTAACCTCCAAAGCAACTACAGAAGGCAAATAATGAGTCCCTGAAACCTAGCATATTGGATTGAGCTATACCCACCCAGTGGAGTAAAGAAGCCTACAACATCAGTTCCAGGGCAGCATGTAGCAGCTGTTTCTTGTAGAGGAAGCTTGGAACAACATCCCCTTTGTCCTCAGAGCAGATCTCAACCTTTAAAAAAAAAAAAAGGCAAAAAAAAGAGATTTGATCATAAAGGGCTTTTATGGAGACAGGTAAGAACAGACCTCCAACCCTGAGAATATTAAAGGGAAAACATCTTTAGATGAAGCCTCAAAGAGTGATATAAGTAGCTTTCCATATCACAAGGCTCTTTTGGAAAAATTCAAAAAGGAACTTAAAAGACAATTGGAAGAAAAATGGGGAAAGGAAATGAGAAGGAATCATAGAAATTTTCTGAAGAAAAGCAATACTTAAAGAATATTTTTCACAAATAGAATTTACACCAGGAATGCAGGGCTGTTTTAATATAAGGAAAACTATTAACTGTAAAGTCCAGGCTAGCTCCCTGGAGGCCTCAGGAACAGCAGGAGTCAGGATAAGTAAAAGTCCTTGGTCTTTAGCGGGAGAAGTGAAGGAGACACACAAACTGCCACAAGGCTCACCACCACCTTCTCTTCTCTTTTCCTGCCTAAAAGTGAAGTCTGGCTTGTTTTACCCCAGCCTCTAATCCTTGCCTACAATTATCTGTACACACCAAACATCAAGTCAGCACAGAACAATGAGAAGGCCATTTTTCCAAACATATGCTAATAGAATCATTATCCAATAGGTAATTAGCCTTAAGTGCTCGGTTGTCTGATTCAAGCACACCTTTTAAGAGTTTCAGCCCTTTACAATTAAAATAAATGACATATCAATAATCAAACTAACAGAAATCATATAATTATCGCAATAGATGCAGAAAAAGCATTTGACAAAATTCAACACACATTCTTGATAAAAACATTAATGGGGTTTTTCTTACAATGATCAGTAGCATCAATTTAAAATCATCAGTAAGCATCATATGTAATAGGGATAAACTGGAACCATTCCCAATAAGATCAGGAGTGAAACAAAGTCGCCCACTATCACTATTACTATTCAATATTGTATTAGAAATGTTAGCCTTGGCAATAAGAAAAGAAAAAAAGATTAGTGAGGAAACCAAATTATCACTCTTTGAGGATGATATGATGGAATACTTAGAGAGCTCTAAAGAATCAACTAAAAACTACTAGAAATAATTCACAACTTTAGCAAAGTTACAGGATCCAAAAAATAAACCCACATAAATCATCAGCATTTTAATATGTTACCAAAAAAGTCCAGCAGCATAAGATATAAAGCTAAATTCCATTTAAAATTACTATAAATAATATAAAATATTGGGGAATCTACCTACTAAGGCAAAGTCAAGAAATATATGAGCACAATTACAAAACACTTTCCATACAAATAAAGGCAGATCTAATCAACTGGAAGAATATCAGGTGCTCTTGGATAGGCTGAGGCCATATAATAAAAATGATTATCTACTTAAATTAAACTGCTTCAGTGCCATACCAATCAAACTCTCACAAAATTATTTTACAGAGTCAGAAAAAATAATAACAAAAGTTCATCTGGAAGAATAAATAGTCAAGAATCTCAAGGGAATTAATGAAAAAAATGTAAATGAATGTGGCCTGAATGTATCAGACCTTAAACTGTATTATAAGATAGTGGTCATCAAAACTATATGGTACTGGCAAAGAAATAGAGTAGTCCATCAGTGGAATACATTAGTTTTTCAAGACATAATAGCCAATTACTATAGTAATCTAGTGTTTTATAAATCAAAAGACCCTAGCTTCTCAGATAAAAACTCACTATTTGACAAAAATTACTGCAAAAATTGGAAATTAGTGTGGCAGAAACTAGGCATTAACCTATACATAGCAACTTATACCAAGATAAGGTCAAAAAGGGTTCATGATTTACACATAAAGTGTGACAGTATAAGCAAATTAGAAGAACAAAGGATAGTCTACTTCTCAGAACTGTGGGAAAAGAAGGAATTTGTGGTCAAAGAAGAATTAGAGTACATTATGGAACAGAAAATGAATGATTATGATTTTATTAAGTTAATAAGTTTTTCTTTAACCAAGACCAATGCAGACAAGATTAGAAAGGAAACAGTAAACAAGGGGAAAACTTTTATATCCAAGAGTTCTGATAAAGGTGCCATTTCTAAAATATGTAGAGAATTGATTAAAATTTATAAGACTTTTTTTTCCTTGGCATCTTTTTTTTTTATTTTTACTTTTGACATCATTTCAAATAATGTTGTTTTAGAAATCTGTTTCCTTTGTCATACCAAACAATGCATAAAGTCAACCTATACCCTAAGTAATAAGTGTATTATTATCATCTACAATGCTTCCTTTGCATGAAGATAACCAGTTTCAAGAAGTACACATTTGTATGTCTATTTGAAAATACAAATCTGCCTATATACTATAAACACATTGTTTTTGAAAGGAACTCAATATTCTTTATTTTGCTGAATTTAGAGATGCACTTAATGACATAATTTCAAAATTTAGATTTTGCATTCTAAATAAATTCTGAATAGAATGTTTTCTTAAGAAAATTCCAATTTACTTTTTAAGACTTTAACTTTTTAAAGACTTTTTTAAGACATATATTTATACTCTAACAGAGTGTTATTACCTACAGAAATATAGAATAAGTTTACTACTGGTTCTAAATTTAGATCAACCTTTTTTATGTGATAATTTATTAATAGCTCTTTAATTTTCTATAAATAGCCATTAAACAACTTCAGGATCTAGTATTAATTTTAGCCATCTTGATTACTGATATTGATTTAGTTGTTCAATGATCTGACTCATCAGGAAGATGACTAAAATGAATAGCTGTCAGCTATGCCAAATTCTGGGTCCATTCATTACAGACATAAAATTGTGTCCAGCCACACTGAGATTCATGAATATTTCTAAAGTGTGAAAGAACTGAGAAAAAACAGATAAGAGGATTATATTCATGAAGTGTACAATTGTTAGACAATGAACAGATGTTCTAACAAGTGATAATGGAGAGGTATAATTTGCTTTTGCCATTAGCTTGCTTTTCAATTCATTTCAGGGACACTTTCTAAGAGAGCATTTTATGAACAGAATGATTGATATAGGTAGTACATTTTTCCCCATTGCCTTATAATACTGTAAGCACTTTTATTATGTAAAGTAATCAAAAAGAATCTGAATCAGCAGTTGGATATATGACTTATGAGTACTATTGTTTATTTTTTCTGACTTGTTTTAAAACCATCTGTATTTTTATCTTCTTTTATCCTTTTCCATTTTTTCCTTTTTCATTCTTTCTCTTTTTAGTGTATTGCACTTGCTCATGAACATTAAATTAAAACAAAGGTCAGCTAACTTGAATATCCATATTAATTTTTATTTTATTCTTTTTACATTTGAAGTAACTAAACACCAATTATTCTAATTGCTATTAACTACATTTTGCTTTTTTCTCTTCTTTTTTGTTTCCAGTTCAAAGAAAAACCTGAAATAATTCACCTGCTTTCACATCACAGTGAGAAAAAAAAGTTCTTTAGAAAATGAGTTGGAGGAGCTTTAATTCTAAATTCTACAAGAATATTATAAAATGGACCAAGGAAGAAAAGGTTAGTCATAACACTATTGATACATTACAATAATTTGATTGTCAAAATACATTAAAAAGAATCAAAATAGAACATTTCTAAAATAAAGATTGATAGAATCTGAGAAGTACTGACGGATAAATGAAGGATAGGAAAATTGAAATCTCCATCAGATATTAAGTTTGGTTTAATTTCCAGCTACTCTTCATTTATGTTGCAATTTGCATATCTTTGTCCTCATGTAGAAGGTAAGTTGCTTGAGGACATGGGCTGTCACCTTATCTTTTCTGCTGGCAGCACTCAGGACAAGGCTTAACATTTAGGAAATTACTAATATATAATTTTTTGTATGACTTTATACTAGGCTTTAAAAATACAAAAGCAATAAAAAGAACATTATTTCCTTAAATAGATTACATTCTTTCTGGGAAAGAGCATGGATTAAATAATAAATAGAAAATGTTTACAAAAATGCAAAGAGGGATTGCACTATATAGCTTAGAGACAACAAGAAATGTCTGTAATGTTATTCTCTCTGTCTCTGTCTCTCTGTCTCCATCTCTCTGTCTTTGTCTCTCTCTGTCTCTCTCTCTCTCTCACTGTGTGTGTGTGTGTGTGTGTGTGTGTGTTTTCTGTCATTTGTGCTTGCAAATATTTGATAGAGATGAGATGCAGAAACAGGTTTTTATTATTTAATGTATTTTGTTATTTTCCATTTACATGTAAAAATACTTTTACCATTTATTTTTTTGAGTTCTAAATTTATTCCCTCCCTCGTTTTTCTAGTCTCTCAATGTGAATACAAGCAATTTGATATGGGCTATACTTAGCTGGTCTTGTAAAACATATTTCCATATTAGCCATGTTGCTTAAAAAAGTAAAAGGAAGAAACGAGGGAAGGAAATGTACATAAACAGGAAAACATTAAAAAATTAAAGATATTATGTTTCCATCTGCATAAGACTCCAACAAGGTTTTTCTGTGGAAGTAGATAATATTTTTCATTGTAAGTTCTTCAGAATTATCTTGGAACTTTTTATTGATGAGAAAAACTAACATTCACAGTTGATAATATTGCTGTTACTATGCATGAGTTCTCCTGACCCTGGTCACTTCACTGTGTAAATTCATGTATTTCCAGGTTATTTTTTTTAATGCATCATGTTCATTATTTCTAATAGTGCAACAGTCATCCCAATCATATAAAAAACTGGTTCAGTCAATCCTGGATGCATGGGCATCATCTCACTTTCCAACCCTTTGATACCACAAACAATTGCTATAAAAATTGTACATGTAGGTCCTTTTTCCTTTTAAAAATCTCTCTGAGATACTGACATAGGAATGGTATGGCTGAATTGAAGAATGTTGCCTTTAACGTATAGTTCCAAGGTGTTCTACAGAATGGTCAAATCACTTAACAACCCAACCATCATTAGTGCATTAGTGTCTCACTTTATCCACATCCCCATGAACATTTGTGATTTTCTTTTGAGGTCATATCAAACAATTCCATAGGGATGAGGTAATTAATATCTCAAAATTGTTTTGATTTAATTTCTCTAATCCATAGTGATTATGAGATTTTCTTTCTTACAACTATATCTAGCTTTAATTTCTTCATCTGAAAATTGCCGTTCATCTCCTTTGATTGGTGTTCTTACATATTTGATTTTTTTATATATTTGAAAAATTATGTTTCATCAAAATTCTTGTAAAAATTTTTTTCAGTTTTTAGTTTTCAGTTTAGTATTGTATTTGTTTCTTTTGTGCAAAATAATTAATTTGATTTAAATAAAATTGTTGTTTTGATATCCTGAAAATCTTTCTATCTTTTGCTGATCATAAAATTCTTCCCTTCTCCACAGATCAGGCAGGTAAACTATTCTATGTTTCCCTAATTTGATTATGATATCACCCTCATGTCTAAATCATGTACCCATTTTGACTTTATCTTGGTTTATGATGTGTGATGTCATCTATAACTAGTTTCTGCCAAATTTCTTTATACTTTTACCTGGAGGTTTTTCCCAAGCTGGTAAATTCTTCTTCCTAAAACTGGGACCTTTCAATTTATCAAACACTAGATTACCATGGTCATTACGTATTTGTGTGCCAATCTACTGCATGGATCCACCATTCTATCTCTTAGTATTTCATTATTTTGATGATTATTTCTTTGCAATACAATTTGAAGTCCAGTATTGCAAGTTTACCTTCCTTCACACTATTTTCATTAGTTCTTGACCTTTTGTTTTTCCAGATTTTGTTACTATGTTCCCTACCTCTATAAACATAATTTTTAATAGTTTGATTGGTATGGCACTGAAAAAGTAAATTAGTTTAGGTAAAATTGTCATGGTTATTATATTGTTTTAGTCTTCCCATGAGGAATTAGTATTTATTTTTCAGATAAGACTTTGTATGAAAAGTATTTTGTAAAGTGCTCATACAGCAGCTGGGCTTGTAATGGCAGAACACTACCAAGTATTTTCTATTGTCTACTGTCATTTTAAGTGGAATTTCTCTTTCTATTTCTTCCTGCTGGACTTAGTTGGTAGTATATAGAAATAATGGTGACTTATGTGGGTTTGTTTTATATTATGCAATCCTGGTAAAGTTGTTAACTATTTCAATTACATTTTAGTTGATTATCTCAGATTATCCAAGGATAACATAACATTAGTAAATGGCTATAGTTTTTTTCCCCTCATTGTCTATTCTAATTCCTTTTTTTATTTTTTATTGCTTTATCTGGAATTTCTAGTAAAATTTGGAACAATATTGTTGATAATGGAACCCTTGCTTCTTCCTGATCGCATTTTAAAAAGTCTTCTGTACTTTCTCCCCAGATAACTCTTATTCTTGTTTTCAGATAAATACTCTTTTTAGGCAAAGCCCTATACCCAATTGATAAATAATCAAATGATATGAACAGACAATTTTAGATGACAAAACTAAAGTCATCTATAGTCATATGAAAAAATGTTGGAAATAACTATTGATTAGAGAAATGCAAATTAAAACAACTCAGACATACTATCTCACACCTCTCAGATTGACGAAGATGACAGGAAAAGATAATGATAAATGTTGGAGGTAATGTAGGAAAAGCAGGACACAAATACAGTCTTCATGGAGCTGTGATATGATCCAACCATTCTGGAAAGCAATCTGGAACAATGTCCAAAATAAAATGCCATACTCTTTGAGCAGTGCCATTGTTGGGTTTGTAACCCAAAGAAATCATAAAGGAGAGAAAAGGACTCAAATATTCAAAATTTTTGTAGCAGCTCTTTCTGTGGTAAGAAAGAATTGGATAATGTATAGATGCCTATCAATTGGGAGGGAAACAGCTGAACAAGCTAGGGGTACATGAAGGTAATGGAATCTTATTGTTCTATAAAAAATGATGAACAAGGGAGTCAAGATGGCAGAGAGGACATACATTTCTCTCTGACTTTCTTCACAACCCTCACAATAATTACAAAGTCCATTTTAGCTCTGGACCAGCAGAACCCACAAATATTGGGAGTGCAACAAATTATCAGCAGAAGATAATTTAAAGAATCACCAGAAAAGATCTGTTTCAATTGGAAACAAGAGGGAGGCAGCCAGGGCAAGTATAAACTTAATACAAATGACACAGAGCCCAGGGGCAGTATGGACTCTGCATGGCAGAGAATTTAGGGGAATGAATTTACAGGAATCTATAGCAGTGTTGGTCACTCTGCCCTGGTTGCAAGCCAGTAGATCAGAGAAGTTATTAAACATCCCACACAAACACAAAAGATCAATAGTGAACCCCAAAAAGCCAGAATCTCACATGACTTGGCCACACCCACCCAGCACCTGGAATAAATCAGCACTGACATAACACAGCTGTGGCTGCTTGGAAAAACTCCCTGCCCTAAAAGCAGACCTTAACTTGAAAAAAATGAGTAAAAAAGTAAAGAGGACTCTGACAATAGAGAGCTTCTATGGTGAAAGAGAATAACAGATTTCAAACCCTGCGGAGACTAAAGGCAGATTGTCTCCAGATGAAGGCCCAAGAGGGTATATAAGTCCCCATCACACAAGGTTTTCCTAGAAGAAATTAAAAAGGATCTTAAAAGAGACCTAGAAGAAAAATGGGGAAAAGGAAATGAAAAATTTCCAGGAAGGTTTGGAAAAAGCAACACAGAAATTATCTGAAGAAAATTCACTACAAAATAGACTTAGTGAAATGGAAAAAGCATATAACTCATTAAAAAATAAATTTGACAAAATAGAAAAAGAAAGCAACTCCCAGAAAAAACAGAATTTGTGAAACAGAAAAAGAAAATAACTTCTAAAAAACAGAATTTGCAAAATGGGAAAAAAATTTCATAGAACAAAAAAACTCATTTAAAAATTCAATTGGACAAATACAAAAAAAAGTTTTAAAAATGAAGAAAATAATTCAATAAAATTTAGAATTGAACAAATGGAAATGAATGACTCAATGAGAAAACAAGAATCGGTCAAGCGAAACCAAAAAAAAAAAAAAAAAGAAAAGAAAAAATAGAAAAAAAATGTAAAATACCTAATTGGGAAAATAACTGACCTGGAAAATAGATCAAGGAGAGATGATTTAAGGATTATTAGACTCCCTGAAATACATGATGAAAAAAAGAGCCTAGACACTATCTTTCAGGATCATCAAAGAGAACTGCCCAGATGTCATAGAATCAGAAGGTAAAATGACCATTGGAAGAAATCACACAATGCCTCCTGAAAGAGACCCCAAAATTAAAACCCCAAGGAATATTGTGCTAAATTTGAGAACTATCCTACCAAAGAAAAAATATTACAAGTAGCCAGAAAGAAATAATCCAAATACCAAGGACCCACAATAAGGATTACTCAGGACCTAGCAGCTTCCACTTTAAAGGATCAAAGGGCCTGGAATCTGATTTTCCAAAGGCATGGAAGTTGGAATGCAGCTAAGAATAAATTACCCTGATAAACTGAGCATTTTCTTTTTGTTATTTATCTAATTAATTTGGCTAGTTGTTTACCTATTGTTTAACATTCCTTGCATCACTGATACATATTTAATTTAGTGCCAATGATTTTTATATCAGTTTTTATGAGTGAAATTGATCTATGAATCTCTTTTTTCTTAATCCTTCCTTGTTATAACTCTAAATTATGACAGGATTTTAGTAGGCTGTCTTTCCTAATTTACTGAAAATGTATGTGTCATATTAATATTAATTGCTCTCTAAGCATTTCAGCAAATTTATTTATGGATCTCCTTGGATGTAGGTCCCCTTCACATATACTTCCATAATTCATCTGCAGTTTGTTCAGCATTTCTTTCTGAGGCTGAATTACTTGATATATATTTTTAATTGGGTTTTTTTTTTTGCCTAATAATCACCTATATCTTTAAAGTTTAAGTTTTCTGTCCTATTCATTCAATTGCATATAATTTTGATAATTTTATGTTTTTATTTCTTAATTGTGTATTTAGCTACTTGATTTTTAACTTTTTTCCCCATTATTTTAATTTGACTTCTCACCATCTTTCTGATAATGTATTATAATGATGTATTAGTCTTAAAAATAACTCAAAAAATTTAATCTATTCCCTGATATTCATTTTTAGTTATGTATCAACCATAGACTTTTTCCTATTTCCAGTATTTTTACCTTACTCTTCTAACATACATACAGACATACTCTATAATCCAGTGATTGCAGCTTCCTAGTTCTTCCACAAATATAATATTCCAGTAAATTATTGAAAAAATAATTTCATTGGCTGTCCTACATCCCTAGAATTCTCTCATTCATTATATTTGTCTCTTAGTTTCTTTCCTGAATTCCCTACTAAAATTCTAGCTTTTACAATAAGCTTTTCCTGATCACTTTTAATGTTAATGCTTTCCCTATGTTCATTATTTTCAATTTATGTTTGTGCATACCTGGATACAAAATGTGACCACCTCCTCCCCAATTAGACTGTAAGTTCCTAGAGAATAGGAATTGATTTTTTTCATTTTTTTTGTATGTCAAACATTGAGCATAATTCCTAGAATATAATAAATATTTAGACAAAAATCTTATCACTTCACATCTTATCTTTAGTTCAGTAGCCTTTGTAGATATCAAATGTTTTCTTCTGTTAATTAAAAAAAAATCAATATTTATCTTTTCCCTTTACTTTTTTTGTGTTTCAAATCTATGATTTGTGGTATTCTATTTTAGGAAAAAGTCTTGCTACTTGCTATCACATCTGAATCTATTTTCTACATTTTTAATAAGTTTCCTGTTAAAAACCCATTTTCTCTGTCCTCTATTAATGTTTCAACAAGTCCTACATTTTGAAGCCTCTGCTTTTTCCATACCTGATAACTTCTGCCATACTGACATCTGAAGTGGTAGAATTCATGATCTTCCACTTAATAATAGGAAAGATGGATTTATTGAGAATCTTCTAGATAGAGAGTAAGCAGATGTTTTATATTGTTACTTTTTAACAGAGCTGGAGATATGATATTAGAGTTGATGTTGTTATTAGTATTTACTTATATTAGTAATGTCAACAAATCTTTTTTGTTATTTTACAAAATTATTTAAATTCTTTTCTTGCAAGTTTTGATGTCACACCTAAATTGTAAATATAGAGACAGATTCCCCACTCAATACATTGATGAAGTCTTAGAATTCATTTTTATGCACGAGCTCATTTTATGTATGTATTTTTATGAATTAATTTTATGTATGTATTTTTATATTTTGTGTAGTTTTGTTGATTAGAAATTTTCCTAAAGTAAGATGTGCTTTAAATTTATCATATGCCACCTTGGACAAAGAAAGTAACCTTACTGGGTCTCAGTCCCTTCATCTATAAAATAAGAATAATGATAAATATATGCATCTCATACAAACTGTTAAGAGAATCAAATGAGATTGCATATATATGTGCATATTGTCTTACAAACTTCAAAGAATATAATTATGTTGATGATATAATCAAGAAATTCATGTTTCTATTATTCTATTTGTGTTCGTGTTCACTAATTGGAGATACATTATAGAAAATGGGGTCTTTCAATCCAGAAATCACTCTGCAGAACAGTGTAAATGATAGATCAGATAAAATAAGAGGATATAGTTAAAATATTGATAATTGCTTTAAAAATAACTTTAATAAACCAATAATTCCCTGTCCTTAGGAAATTTACAATTTAGAATGGGGAATATGATATATACATAAATAAGCATAAGAAAAGTGAAATGATGACAAGTATATGGCAGACTAAGTGCATCAAAAATTTTATGAAAGATTGTCTTTTAGCTGCAGTATTAAATAATCAAACAATAAACGAAAATTATTGTGTATATATTGATTATCAGGTACTGTGTTAAGAGTTAGGAATGTAAGTAAAAGGAGAAAAAAGAATCCCTGTTCTCAGAGGCAAGGGCAATTTGAAACATAGAATGCAGCAATGTATAGATATATTGTAAAATGCCCAGAAATATGGAAATACTGGACTTTTGTTGTTAAAGGCTTTAAAAGCTAAAGAGGGGAGATTAAATTTTATGCAAGATACAATAGGACACGAGCAGTTTATTAAGTAAAAAGATAACATGGTCAAACCTGTGCTTGTAGAAAATTACTTTGGAATCAGTGAATAGGATGAACTTGAGTGCTGAGATACTTGAAGCAAGAAGTTTAGGTAGTTGGACATGGCAACAATGTAGGCTAGATTTAAGGTGATAGTCTTAATAGTAGAGAGAAAGGATCAGATGTGAAAGAAATTGTAATGTTGGGAAATGGAAAGATTTGACAATTAATCTGATGATAATTGGATGAGAATAAGAGTCAAAGATACTAATGAAGTTATAAACTTGAGAATCTAGAAAAATTCTGGTGTCTTCAACTGTATTGGAACTGTGGATGATGAGTTTAGAGATGTTTAAGACATCTAGTTTTAAATTACAATAGAGAATTGTCAATATATTGTGAAAGCTCAGAGAAGAAATGCTATCTAGATACACATATGCACATGTATAAACAAATTCACACAGTATACAGAATTACAGATATACAAATTGTCTAATATAGAAAGAGTAAAGAAACGGAACTAGGACAGAATTTTGTTACTATATTTTCAGAAAATAAGACAGCAGAAAAAGAATAAGGAGGAATAGTATTACATGTAGGAAGAGAACAAAGACCAGTGTCATAAAAACCAAATAGCATATCCTGGAAGAGAAGCTGATCAGGTGTCAAAAATAGTAGACAGACTGAGATAGGTGAGACCAAGAAAAAACTATCAAATGTATCAATTAAGAGATCAATAATGAGAGGTAGAGCCAAGATGACAACATATCTACGCTGGTAATGAATCTCTCTAAATTTAGTTGATTTTTGAAGGAAAAACAATATCTACTTCCATTTCTATAATTGGAATCAGATTTCAGGGGAGTAAACACACATATAGAAGTGAAATATAATAAATATTACTTAATATATGAAAAAAGAATGTGGTACAAAATTAAATTATAAATCATAATAAATGTCTTAACTCTTTTCTAGTGTCTCTAATTGTATCACTTTCTCTGTATCTGGTGAATGCTATAGTTTGTACAATCCTAAAGGAAACATTAATTAAATGTAAAGTGGCTTACCTCTCCTCTCATGAGGAAGCTTAAAGTGGAATGGGCCTGAGTGGGGAGATGGCTTAAGAAAAACAAAAACAGCAGAAATCTAGGAAATGGAAAAATGAAACAGCAGAGATGGCAGCTAGCCCATATATTCTTCTCTCTACTCTTAAGGCCTGGAAAAAAGAAAGTAGCCTCTTTTAAAAAAATAATTATCAAGGAAGCCTCAATAAGCTTTCAAAATGGAAATGTCATTGTTGATGGAGTTGTGAACTGATCCAACCATTGTGGAGAGCAATTTGGAACTATGCTCAAAAAGTTATCAAACTATGCATACCTTTTGATCCAGCAGTATTACTACTGGGATTATATCCCAAAGAGATCATAAAAAAGGGAGAGGGACCAACATGTACAAAAATGTTTGTGGCAGCCCTCTTTGTAGTGGCAAGAAACTGAAAGCTGAGTGGATGATGATCAATTGGAGGATGGCTGAATAAATTGTGATACATTAATGTTATGGAATATTATTTTTCTACAAGAAATCAACAGAATGATTTCAGAGAGACTTACATGAACTGATGCTACATGAAGAGAATAGAAACAGGAGAACATTGTATACAGCAACAGTAAGATTATACTATGATGAATTCTGAGAGACACGGCTCTTTTAAAGGGCAAGGTGATTCAGAAAGGCGAGTTCCAATGTTGTTGTGATGAAGAGAGCCATTTGCACTCAGAAAGAGGAATATGGGGACAGAGTGAGGATTATAACATAGTATTTTCATTCTTTTTGTTATTTCCTTCTATTTTGTTTTCTTTCCCTTTTTTTTCCTGTTTGATCTGATTTTTCTTGTGCAGCATGATAATTGTGGAAATATGTGTAGAAGAATTACACACATTTAATATATTGGACTATTCCCAATCTAGAGAATGGGTTGGGGGAAAAAAGGGGATTTTTGTTTTGCAACATGAGGTTTTGCAAAGATGAATGTTGAAAATTTAGCTATGAATTTTTTGAAAACAAAAACTTTTAATCAAAAAAAAAAAGAAAATGGAAATATCAAACATGCCTATTTAACTTCTATATGATATAGAAACCTTGCAGTCTAATTCTCAAGATTCAATCTCTTTTCATAGATTCCCTGCCTTTTTCAGTTTGATATTTATTGCTGTTGTTTACTTGCAAATGTCTCTTCATGTCCCTCTTTGGGATTTTCTTGGCAAAAATACTAAAGTGGTTTTGCCATGCCCTTCTCTAGTTTGTTTTACAGATGAGGAAACTGAATCAGATGTAAGTGAATTTCTCAGGGTTACATAGCTAGTAAATGTCTAAGGCCAGATTTGAACTCAGAAGGATTAGTCTTCTTGACTCCAATCCCAGGAATCTATCTACTGCACTACCTAACTGCCTTTGGTACTTATTATTTAGTCAGAAAACAAACTATCCCACAGATATTGTAAAAGAGTGCTCCCTGAGAAGAGCCTCCCCCAGAGCATAGTTCCCTTTGGATACAAAGGTGCTTATCAGATGTTCTCTCACAGATGTTCAGTTGCTAGGCTAATAGACTTCAATACAGGAGCAAGAAGAGTAGCTAAATGGACCTCTGTGATTCTTTGGATTGGGGACTCCAGGTAAGACACCTCCTTCAGTCAAGTGACGTCACCTTTCATGAAACTGTCCTTCTTTGTTGAAAATGACCATGACAATCCCGATGCCATAACATGCAAACAAATTGGATTTAAGTGAGGGAGAATTGTGCAGTCAGCCCTTACTTTCTCCTCAGAAGCTATCTGGGTTCAGTGGCAAAATACAGATCAGGATAAGTGTAAATGGCCCTGGATGCAATGGGAGAGCTTGGCTTTTTTAAGCTAAGGTTTTTAATAAGTCCCAGTTCAACTGAGGTGAAGCCCAATCAGTGATAAGGTTAGGTAACAAATGAAACAGCGAAATGGTCTCTTTTATCTAGTGAAAAAAAAAATCAATCTGAGAGACTCTCAGGTTTCTGGTCAACACAGAAACAATTGCTATTTACATCCATTCTGAGCCAGACAGGGCCCAAACAAAAGTAGGGTTTGGTCTGAGACCGATTTTCAGCCAATCAATAAGAGGTAGCATGAGCTGGATTAAAGGCATGGTTTTTAAGAAAAAAATCTAGTAAAGAGCAAGAGCAGAGAACAGGACAGGACAGAAAAGAGGTACTGCAATGTCCTGCTCACCAGTTACAGCTGGTTCCCCATTGGGGCAACTATTAGTACTACTCACAGAGGTTCCTGTAACCTCTTCATTTTTGTTTGTTCTTCATTTTTTATGAGGACCATGACATCAGGGAAGGTTGACTAAATAATTTGCACACAATCAGATAACCATTATGTGTCAGATATCAGACTCTCAGTATTCCCAGACTTTAAAATCACTTCTTTATCCACTAGACCAGGCTACCACCTAGGTACCTGAATATATGATAAAATCATAGGCATTAGGGCAAATGGCCTTTTCTTGATTCATCCATTTATTTATTTATTTATTTTTGCTGAGGCATTTGGGGTTAAATGACTTGCCCAGGGTCACCCAGCTAGGAAATGTTAAGTGTCTGAGACCAGACTTGAACTCAGGTCCTACTGAGTTCAGGGCTAGTGCTCTATCTACTGAATCACCTAACTGCCCCTGCAAATGATCTTTTTTGTGACCCACAATGAACAAATTTATTTAAGCTTGTTTTTATTGGGATTATCTATTTTTTTTTTTTTTTGTCTTTGTGGCCTACATTGTTATAGCAAGGGGTTAGCCAATGAGGGTAGACTCCATGAGGCTTTCCAAGATATGCTTATAGAGATAAATACAACTAAGACATAATTTGTTTCAGCCATTTATATTTATCTTATTTTATTTTTAATTTCTGGAATAAAAGAAGCATTTACATAAGAGTACAATTTTTTCCATTGCTGTCTGCTTTTGTTGGAGAAGAGAATAACAGACCTGGTAACATAATTCACTTCTACCACCCACATAACCTGTCTGCAATGTTGTTGTGTATGAAAAGAAAGCTTTATCTTCATCTGAAGTTACAATTTTAAAATTAAAACATTACCTCTGAAAATAAATCCTTTGTGGGTATCTGGCCATTTGTGTCAATTCTTTATCTCTCCATGAAGTGAAAACATTAAAGTGATAATCAGTATAGACACTGGATGTGTCTCTGTTACTGGAGGCCCTCAGATTCCTCATGAAACCCTGAGGGATATAGCTGTTATTTCTGTTTCTCTGGCTGAAGTCAAAGTTTGTGTGAACAGATTCACATCAATCTGACCATGATCCTCTGTTTTCCACACTAGCCAGAAACTGTGACAGATGTGCCATGCACTAGTCTCCTTCTCAGAGCAATTTCCAATGACTCGTTTTTTAAGTAGAGTGAAACGCTGCCTCTAATTATAACAGCAATCTGTTCCTAGGCAGTCTTCACACTCTACTTACACTTCCCACTGTGTTCTTCCTCCTTTTCTACCCTTTCTTCCAATTCTCCAATTTTTGTTTTAAGCCCGTCAAACAGCTAGTTAACGGAATCAGTTTGGGGAGTTCATTACCTCCAGTTTTTACTTTCAGAGCTTAAATAGTTCATACAAGTGTTTTCCTCATTTCTCTACTGGCTGTTTTTTTTTGATACTTATTGAAGTAGTGATGATGAAAATAGACATGGAATCATACAACGAACTTTAGAGCTCATCTGCCCACCTCCTCATACACCCATTTCATTTCACTCCTGAGAAAACTGCAGCCCAAAGGGAGGATTTCACTTTTCAGAACTCATTTAACTTAGTACTAGCTAAACAAGAAGTGTGGATTCAGAGGATCAAAAAGATTATTTGACTTGCCATAAGAACCTAAAGTGCTATTACCAAAGCAAGAATTATGGGATCAGATCACAAAATTTTACTTGGAAGGAGTCCAATCCCTTTCTTTTTAGAATTGGGAAAACTGAGTTCTAGAAAACTTAATTGAATTGCGTAAAATCCTAAAGCAAGAAAAGTGAATGTCAGAATTTGAATCCACAGCCTCAGGTTTCAAATCCAACACTGCTATTCCACTATATTAGAAACCAGGTCTCCATGTTTAACATATATTGGATTACTTGCCATCTAGAGGAGGAGATGGGGGGAAGGGAGGAAAATTGGAACACAGAGGTCAATGGTGAAAAGTTATCCTTGCATATGTTTTGAAAATAAAAAAAAAACTCCAAAAAAAAATTAAAAATAAAAGAAACCAGGTCTCCCAAGGGGCAAAACCAAGATGACAGAGAGTAGACAGAACATTACCTGAGCTCTTCACAGCTTCCCTCAGAAGCAACACAAGATCAAGCCTCTGAATGGATTTTGGAGTGACAGAACCCACACAAATGGAGAATATAATGATTTTGTAGCATAAGACATTTTGGAAAGGAGCTCAAGAAAAGTATATCTGAATTGGGCAGGGTGAACTGTTGCTCAGCATAAGCCCAGTGAGGGATTGCCCAATCAGTGAATCTAGCAGGAGTTTCTTAACCAAAATAGAGCAATATTGGCTACTCTGTCCTGATTCAGAGGACCAGTGGCTATCAACCAGCTGTGAGACCTCCAACACAAACATGCAGGGCAAATTGTGAGTCCCTCTACCCTAGTATAACAGAAGGGTCTAGGTCAGGCCAACCCAGTGGGAAAGCCTGCAGGACCACCAATCCCAGCATAGCAGAAGTCAGGAAGAAATGCCTGTACTTCTGCAAAGCAAAGCAAAACAAACAAACATGCAAAGAAATCTCTATGTGCTAGGAGAAGAGCTCAAATTTTAAAAATTAGCAAAAAAAGCAAAACTATCCGTGACCATAGAAAGCTACTATGGCAACAGAGGAGATAAAAACATAATGCAAACCCAGAAAAAATGACAATGACAAAATAACTGTATGTGAAGCATCAAAGTGGGAAATGAACTGGTCTCAATTTCAAAAGGCTCTCTTGGAAGAAGAAAAATATGGAAAAGAAAAATATGAAGGAGAATTATGAAAATGTGGAAAGGAAAGGAAACATCTAGAAAAGGAAGCACAGAAATTGACTGAAGAAAACAACTACTTGAAAAACAGAATTGGTGAAATGGAAAAAAAAAGAAGACTCCTTAAAAATATAATTGATGAAGTGGGGGGAAATCCACTGAACAAAATAACTCCTTCCAAAGTACAATAGGTCTAATTCAAAAGGAGGTTAAAAAATAGCTTAAAAAATTCACTAAAAATTAGAATTGAACAAATGGAAATAAATGACTCAATGAGACATCAGAATAAGACAAACAAAATGAAAAAATAGAAGAAAATGTCACATATTTTATTGGAAATACAACAGACCTGGAAATAGATCCAGGATAGACAATTTAAAAATATTGGAGTATTTGAAAGTCATGATTAAAAAAAGAGCCTGGACAATATTTTTCAAGAATGGTAGAGTAAAATCATCATGGAAAGAATCCATCCAATCACCTCCTGAAAGAAACCAGAAAATGAACACTCCGAGGAATATTGAAGGTAAATACCAGAATTATCAAATAAAGGTGACGATACTGCAAGTGGCCAGAAACAATTCAAACATCAAGGAACCACAAACAAGATGACATGAGATCTAGCAGCTTCCATGTGAAAGGACTGAAGCCTGAAATATGATGTTCTGTGAAAGCAAGGCAACTAGTAGTATAACCAAGAACCCAGGAAAATTGAGCATTATTTTTCTGGAAAAAAAGATAAACTCTCAATGATATAGAGGATTTTCTATTTTTTTTTTATGAAAAGACCAAGCTGAGCAGAAAATTTCATCTTAAAATACAAAACTCAAGAGAAGCATAAAAATGTAAACATGAAAGAAAAAAAAAAAAGCTATTTTTTTTAAATGTTAAAAGGTTTACATCCCTCTGTGGGAAGGTGAATTTTGTAACTCTTGAGAAATGTATCTTGGTCAGGGCTGTTAGGAGTATACATAGAAAGAGTGGGCTTAAGTTGACTTTAATGTGATGATATAAAATAGAAATTAGGGGTGGAAAAAGGATTGTACTGGGAGAAGAGGAAAGGGGGTGTAAATAAAATAAATTCTATCACATAAAGAGGCACAAGAGATCTATTAGATTAGAAGAAACAAAGGGAGAGAGATGAGCATTGTTTAAATCTAAATCTCAACAGATATGGTTCAAAAAAAGAATAACATGCATAATTAGTTTGATATCAAAATGTGTCTCACCTTAAATGGAAATAGTAGGAAAATAGGAAAGGGAAAGGAGGAGACTAATAAAGAGTGGGCAGAATTAGAAGAGGAAAAGGATAAAAAAGAGAGGAGGAGCTTGAACAGAGAGGGCTGACTTAGGAAGGTGATTGTCAGAAGCAAAATAATTGGTGAGGATGGAAAGAATAAAAGTATAAATGGGAATAATAGGATGGCAGCAAATGCAGTTAGTAATCTTAACTTTGTGAATGTGAACGAGGTGAATTCTCCCACAAAACTGCAAAGTGTATTAAAAGCCAGAAGTCAACATTATATTGTTTACAAGGAACACATTTGAAGTAGAGACATACTAACAGAACATATTATGTTTCAGCTGAAATTTAAAAAGCAGCAATAGTGATTCTGATCTTAGACCAAGCAAAAACAAAACGAGATCTATCTAAAAGAGATAAGGAAGGAAAATATATTTAGCTAAAGGGTACCATAGATAATGAGGTAATATCAATACTAAACATATATACAGCAAGTGGTATAGCAACCATATTCTTAGAGGAGAAGTTAAGTAAGGTGAGTGCAAGAAGAAATAGACAGCAAAACTATACAAGTGGGGGATCTCAACTTCCCTCTCTCAGAACTAGGTAAATCTAACCACAAAATAAATAAGAAAGAAGTTAAGGAGGTGAATAGAGTTTTGCAAAAGTTAGGTATGATAGAACTTTGGAGAAAATTGGATGGGAATAGAAAAAACTATGCTATTTTCTCAGTGGCACATGATATCTACACAAAAATTGACCATGCATTAGAGCATAAAAACCTCATACTCAAATGCAGAAAGGCAAAATAGGAAATGCATACCTTTCAGATTATGATGAAATACAAATGATATTTAATAAAGGCCTTAGAAAAATAGACCCAAAATAATTGAAATGAATCTAATTCTAAAGAATGATTAAGTCAAACAACAAATCATATTACAATCAATAATTTTATCCAAGAGAATGAATACAATGACAGAATATATCAAAACAAAAGGGATGCAGAACTGATGCAAATCAGTTCTTAGGGAAAGTTTTATAGACAAATAGGAGATTAATGAATTGGGCACACAATTTAAAAAGCCAGAAAAAAGAACAAATAAAAAAAATGCTCCTATTAAATACCAAATTCAAAATTCTGAAAAGCAGAGGAGAAATTAATAAAATTTAAATAAAACTATTTAAGTAACAAAAATTAGAATTGATTTTATGAAAAAAACCAACAAAACAATAAACTTTTAGTTAGTTTGAGTAGAAAAAGGAAAGAAGAAAACTAAATAACCAGTATCAGAAATTATTTTTTTTATCACCAATGAAGAAGAAATTATAGCAATAAGTAAGAATTATTTTCCCCAATGGCATGCCAATAAATCTGACAATCAAAGTAAAATTGATAAATATTTGTAGAACTATACATTGCCCAGACTAACAGAGGAGGAAATAAAATATTTAAATAATCCAATTTTAGAAAAAAGAAATTGAACGGGAAATCAATGAGCCCCCAAAGAAAAAATCTAGAGGAAGAAATGGATTTACAAGTGAATTCGGCCTTTAGCATTTAAAGAACAATTAGTTACAATGCTATATAAACTATTTTGAAAAAAGAGGTCATGAAGAATCATACCAAATATGTTTTATGATACAAATATGATGTTGATAGCTAAAACCGAAGGATAAAACAGAAGAAAAAATTGTAGATCAATTTCCCTAATAAATACTGATGCCAAAAACCTTAAAGAAAATATTAGCAAAGACATTACAGCAACTTATCAGCAAGATAGAACACTAGGACTAAGTGGAATTTTTACCAGGAATAAAAGGCTACTTCAATATCAGGGGAACTCTCAGCATAATTGACCATATAAGTAACCAAACTAACAGAAATCATATGGTTATCTTAATAGATGTAGAAAAAGCATTTGACAAAATGCAACACCCATACCTAATAAAAACACTAGAAAGCACAGAAGTCACTGGAGTTTTCCTTAAAATGATAAGCAGTGCCTACCTAAAACCATCAATAAGCGTTTTATAAGTTGCTTATATTAAGTTACATAATATAGTATAAGCCAATATAAATCATGGGCATTTCTTTTTTTTTTTTAATAATTATAACTTTTTATTGACAGAACCTGTGCCAGGGTAATTTTTTTACATTATCCCTTGCACTCACTTCTGTTCCAATTTTCCCCGTCCCTCCCTCCACCCCCTCCCCCGGATGGCAAGCAGTCCTATACATGTTAAATAGGTCATAGTATATCCTGGATACAATATATGTGTGCAGAACCGAACAATTCTCTTGATGCACAGGAGGAATTGGACTCAAAAGGTAAAAATAACCCAGGAAGAAAAACAAAAATGCAAACAGTTTACATTCATTTCCCAGTGTTCCTTCTTTAGGTGTAGCTGCTTCTGTACATCATTGATCAATTGAAACTGAGTTAGATCTTCTCTTTGTCAAAGAAATCCACTTCCATCAGAATCCATCCTCATTCAGTATCATTGTTGAAGTATATAATGATCCCCTAGTTCTGCTCATTTCACTTAGCATCAGTTCATGTAAGTCTCTCCAAGCTTCTCTGTATTTATCCTGCTGGTCATTTCTTACAGAACAATAATATTCCATAACATTCATATACCATAATTTACCATGGGCATTTCTTTATCCCATTTACAAAGTTCAGCAGCAAAAAAAAAAAAAAAAAAAAAAAAAAAAAAAAGAGAGAGAGAAAGAGAAACCCCATTTAAAATAACTATAAACAAAAGAAAATATTTGTAAGTCTGCCTGCCAAGGTCAGGAATAATATGAGAACAATTACAAAATACTTTTTGCACAAATAAAGTTGGAAAAATATCAGTTGCTCATGAGTAGACCAAGTCAGCATAATAAAAATGAAAATTCTATCTGAATTAAACTATTTATTCAGTGCCATATCTATCACACTGGCAAAACTTACTTTATAGAACTAAAAAAAATAACAAAACTCATCTGGAAGAACAAAATGTCAAAAATATCAAGAGAATTAATGAAAGAAAAAATGCAAACAAAAGTAGACCTAAAAACTATATTATAAAGAAATTTTTATCAAAACAATTTGCTGCTGGCTTAGAAATAGAGTAGTAGGTCAGTGGAATAGATTAGGTACAGAAGATATAATAATCAATGACTATAATAATCTAGTTTTTGATAAATCCAATAATTCTATTTTCTGGGATAAGAGCTCACAATTTGAAAAGAATTGCTGGGAGAACTGGAAAACAGTATGGTAGAAACTAGGCGTGAACCAACATCTAACCCCCTATATCAATATAAGGTTCAAATGCATTCATGAGTCAGACATAAAAGGTAAAACTATAATCAAATTAGGAGAACAAAAGATAATCTACAGAATCTTGGAGAAAGCAGGAATTTCTGACCAAAGAAGAATCAGAGAACATTATAAAATGCAAAATAGATCATTTTGATTATATTAAATTAAAAAATTGTGTACAAACAAAACCAATACAGCCAAGATTAGAAGGGAAACAGAAAACTAGGGAGGGAAAATGTTTTACCATCAAAAGTTCTGATAAAGACATCTTTTATGAAAAACATAGAGAATTGACTTAAATTTATGAGAATATAACTTATTCTCTAATTGATAAATGGTCAAAGAATATGAACAATTTTCAAATGAAGAAATAAAGCCATTTTTAGTCATATAAAAATGCCCTACCTCACTATTGATTAGAGAAATACAAATTAAGACAAATCTGAGGTACCACTATATACCTCTCAGATTGGCTAAGATGACAGGAAAAGATAAGGATAAATGTTGGAGGGGATATGGGAAAACTGAGACACCAATGTATTATTGAAGGAGTTTAAAATGATCCAGCAATTCTGGAGAATAATTTAAAACTTTGCTCAAAGAGCTACGAAACTGTGCATACTTGATCCAGCAGTGTCACTTACATGTCTTTATTCCAAAAAGAGAGGAAGGGGCCTACATATGCAAAAATATTTATATCAGCTCTTTCTGTGATGGCAAGGAACTGGCAATTGTGTGGCTGCCTATCAGTTGGAAAATGGCTGTATAAGTTATGGTAGATGAAGATAATATAATAATAATATTCCATAATAAATAATGAGTAGGTGGTGAAAGAAATGATGATCAGGCTGATTTCAGAAAATCCTGGAAAGGCTTACATAAACTGAGTGAAGTGAACAGAACCCAGAGTACATAATACATAGTAACAAGAAGTTTATGTGAAGATCAACCATGATGGAATTGGCCCTTCTCAACAATTTGATGATGCAAGGCAATTTGAATAGACTTAGGATAAAAAATTCCATCTGCAACACGAGACAGAGCCATGAATAGTACAGTGGCTTGTTTGGTTGGTTGTTTTTCCTTTTAAACTTTTCTTGCAAAAGATGACATATATGGAAATATGTTTAAAAGAATTATGCATATTTAACCCATATCAGATTGCTTGCTTTCTTGGGAAAGGGAAAGGGTAAGGAAGGAGGGAAAAAAATTTGAGAGACAAATTCTTACAAAAATGAATATAAAAATAGAATATAGAAAAATATTCAAAAAAGAAAATTGAAAGAAAATAATCAGGGTTCCCAACTCTTCATCTATTTATTTTTTCAGTATGCTGCACAAAATGAATGAAGATTTTGCACATAATATTGACACTTTTTTCTGCAGAGTATGAAATTATTATCTTATAATTTTGGTTTACCTACATAATAATCAAAATTAAAAACAATAATGACTTTTTCCATTTTATGCCTCTACTATTTATCAATATTATAAAATACTTACATTCCTAACTGTCTATTCGGTAACACAAAAAGTGTTTTTCATATAACTAGCTTATTTAATGAAATGTGGAAACATTTCTTGAGCCTCTATAAATTTTGATGCTACTGATTTGTTTTACTTTTCAAAAAGCAGCGAAATGTTGCTTCTAGAAATCAGACAGGAAGACAGAATATCCAGACTGCTTCACAGAATTAAGGTTAATACTTAATTCCTTCACATTGCAGAACAAAAGGAAAGCATCTAATTATTCCCTTCTCACATCCTGAAGAATCTCTTTGGGCTTCAATCAGATGGAAAAGATTGGGGTTCAAAGCAGACAAAGGCAATTTCAGGTTTTTTCCTCAGGTTATAGGTTTTTTCATTTAAATATATTAAAGATACATAAATGACAATATCTCAATTATTTTGAAAATTATTTATTTGTTTTAGTAAAACTCAATGTGTCATATTATTTATTGAAACAAAACCATCCTATTTATGAATGAGTTTTACATTTATCTATGGGCATCATCTCAAAATGGTCCACAAATTACCAGATATATAAGAGGTGTTTAATATTTATTGCATGAATAAAATATTGATGTTTGACCAAGATAGAACAACTAACATAAGATTTAATTAATATAATAACAGTTTGCACTTCTGGAAAGGAACTGAGATGACAGAGTAAAGCCAGGAAGCTGCTTAAGCTCTCCCAGTTTCCCTCTAAAACTATATGAAAGCAAGTCACTGAACACAGTGTGATGGAATGAAACCACTGTCCAGCTCAAGATATATTGGGAAAACTTCAAAAATGATCAATCTCACTGGGGTAAAAGGAGTGTTTTGTCCAGCTCAGACAGAGTCTGGAAAAGCCAGGAAAAGAGTATTAATCACAGAAATTTGTACTGACTCAATAGAGGAGAAGGCAGTGAGATAGTCTGTAGTCTCAATTCAAAAGACAAATTCTGGGAAATCAGGCTGTTTTCTGGAAAGAGCAGATAAAGTTACTCCCTTCAAACATAAGGGATCCATGTGCTCAAAGTCAAGGCTCAGAAATGCACAGGAAGCTTGGGATAGTGACCACTTTATGCCAGGAAGAGATCTCAGGCATATAAGTTAAAAAAAAAAGAAAAAGAAAAAGAAAAAAAGAAAAGAAAAGAAAAAGAAAATTACAAAAGAAAATGAGAGAGAAACAAAAAAAGAATCTTGAACATACAGAGCTACTATAGTGATGGGGAAGACCAAAACATCAACTCAGAGGAGGATAAAATTTTCAAAGGAAATCTCAAAGAGTGATATTAATTGCTCTCAAGCCCAAAGAGGTTTCTTGGAAGTGCTCATAAAAGGTTTTAAAAGGCAAATAAGAGTGGCAAAGAAAAAAAATAAAAAAAGAGAGAGGTATGTAAGCAACAGTCAACAACTCAAAAAAGGAAGGCAATTCCTTAAAAACTATATTTGACCAAATGCAAAAAAAAAAATATCCACTGAAGAAAGCAAAGCTTAAAGGCGGGATAAACCAAATGAAAAAAAGTGATACAAAAGATAACTAAGGAAAATCACACACTAAAAACTAGAAGGAGTCAAATCAAGCTAATGACTTTATGAGACATTAAAAATCAGTCAAACTAAAATGAATGAAAAAAATGGAAGAAAAGTAAATTATCTCATTGGAAAAGCAAGATCCAGAAGAGAAAATTTTAAAACTATTGATCTACCTGAAGGCCATGAGCAAAAAGAGCCTGGATATTATTCTTCAAGAGATCATCCAAAAAAAAAAAAACTGCCTTGAAACACTAGAAACATAGGGGAAATAGACATTGAAAAGTCCATTGATCACCTTCAAAAATCATCCCACAAGGAAAACTCCAAGGAGCATTGTTGCAAAACTCCAAAACTACAATCTCAAGGAAAACATATTGCTAGCTGTCACACAAAAATAATTCAATATTAAGCAACAACAGTGAGAATTATCAGGATCTAGCAGCTTTTATAATAAAGGATCAGATGGCATGAAATACCATATTCTGGAAAGCAAATGATCTGGAGTTACAACCAAGAATAAACTGTCTTATCACACTGCGTGTCATCTTTCAGGGAAGGCTATGAATCTTCAATGAAGTAAGAGACATTCAGTCATTTCTATAGAAAAAAAAAAACCAGAAGATAACTGAAAACTTAATATTCAAACACAGAACTCAAGAAAAGAATAAAATAATAAATGGGGAAAATATATATCATTTCCCCAGATGGGAAAATGATACCTGTTACTCTAGAGAACTGTATCTGTTACTCGAGCAGAGAGAGTGGGGCTTCACAATGACAGAAAGAATGATTGTGAATAGTCTCTGATATGATGATATCAAAGAAAAACTCAGTAGGGTGTAGAAAAGATTGTACTGGGGCAAGAGGAAAGCAGAGTAATAAAGTAAAATGAGACAAATTATATCACATGAAAAGCCACAAAAAGACCTATTACAATTGAAAGAAAGAAGAAAGGGTGTGAGCATTGTCTGAAGCTTTTTCTCATCAGTTTTACCTCAAAGAGTGAATAGCTTAATCATTCAGTCGGGTATAGAAATATATCTAATGATATAAACAAATAGGACAAAAAAGAGGAAAGAAAAGGAAGAGTCTGGATAGAAGGATGGCAGAAAAAACCTAAGAGAAGGGAAGAATAGTTATAAAAGATAATGTAGTGGGTAGAATGAGTCAAAACACACACACACACACACACACACACACACACACACACACAAAACCCCACTAAGGAGGAGATAGAGAGAACTAAAGGATATATAGGATGGAAGAAAATACAGAGCTGGTAATTATAACTATGAAGGTGAATGGGATGAACTCAACCAAAAAAATGGATGCAAATAGAAAACTGGATAAGAAATAGAATCTTGCAATATGTCATTTACAAGAAACACATTTGACATAGATGGACACATGCAGAGTAAAAGTCAGATTGAAATAATTTAGTATGTTTCAGTTGAAGTAAAAAAAAAAACAGGGGTAGCACATTTAATCTCAGATAAATGCACTCTTTACTTTTGTAAAAGTAAAGAGACCTAATAAAAAGAAAAGTGCATCTTGATAAACAGTACTTAAACAATGAAGCAGTAAATGTATATGCACCAAGTATTAAAGCATGAAAATTCCTAGAGAAGATATTAAAGCTGTTTACTGGAAGAAATAGACACTAAAATTGTATTGATGAGAGACATCAAATTTCCCCTCTCAGAATCAGATAAATCTAATCACAAAATAATCAAGAAAGAAACTGGGGAAGGTAATAGGATCCTAGAAAATCCAGATATGATAGGTCTCTGGAGAAAACTGAGTAAAGACCGAAAGGAATACATCTTTCTCTCAGTGGTACAAGGCACCTATACAAAAACTGGCCATGTATTAGGGTGTAAAAACCTCACAATCAAATGCAAAAAGGCAGAAATAGTAAATGCTTCCTTTTCAGAGTACAATGCAATTAAAATTATATTCAATAAAGGTCCAGGAAAAGAAAGATTAAACACCAATTGGAAATTATATAATTTAATTCTAAAGAATGAGTAGGTCAAACAAAAATTCACAGAAACAATCCATTATATCATCCAAGAGAATGGCAATAATGAGACAATATTCCAGAACCTATGTAACACAGCCAAAGCAGTTCATAGGGGAAATTGTATATCTCTGAGTAGCTACATGAATAAAATACAGAAAGAGGAGATCAGTGAATTGGACATGCAACTAAAATTATAGAAAAAAGAACAAATTAAAAACCCCAATTAGAAATCCTGAAACTCAAAGGAACGATTAATAACATTTAAACTAAGAAATCTATTGGACTAATTAAAACTGAGTTGGTTTTATAAAAAAACAACAAAAACAAAATAGATAAACTTTTCATTAATTTTATTTGAAAAGAGAAAGAAATAAAATCACAAGCATGAGAAATCAAAAGGATGAACTTACCATTAATAAGAAAGAAATAAGAACAACTATTTGTTCGTTATTGGAGGAGCTATTTTTCTCAACTGCATGGCAACAAATCTGACAATCTAAACAAATTAGATGAATATTTACAAAATATAAATTCCCCAGATTAATAGAAGAGGAGATAAATTATTTAAATAGTCTCATTTTAGAAAATATAATAGAAAAAGTTATAATGAGCTCACTAAGAAAAAAATTTCCAGGCCAGATGGATTTACAAGTGAATTCTACCAAACATTTAAACAATTTGTTCCATTAGTATGTAATTTTTTTAAGAAAAATAGGTAAAGAAGTAGTCCTGCCAAATTTCTTCTATGACACAAATATGATACTGATACCTAAGTCAGCAAAAGCCAAAACAAAAAGAAAATTTTAAACCAATCTCCCTAAGGAATATTGCTGCAAAAAATTTAAGTAAAATTTTAGCAAAATGTTAACCTCAGATTATCAGCAGCATAATACACTATGAACAAGTTTGACTTATACCAGAAATGCAGGACTGGTATCATAATCAACAATATCAGTAACAAAAGCAACAGAAATCATATGATGATCTGAATAGATGGAGAAAAAGGTTTTGACAAAAAACAGCACGAATTCTTATAAAAAATTAGAGAGCATAGAGATAAAGGGTGCTTTCCTTAAAATAATGAACATTATCTATCTGAAACCAATAGCACACACAGTTTGTAAGGGAGAGAAGCTGTACACATTACAAACAAGATCAGGAGTGAAAAAAGGATGTCCATTATCACCACTATTATTCAATATTGTACTATAAGTATTGGCTTTAGCAATAAAAAAAGAAAAAAGAAATTAGTGAATTAGAATAGACAATGAGGAAATAAAACTATTACTCTTTGCAGATATACTTGGAGAATCCTGGAAAAGCATCCAAAAACCTAATGAAAAAACTAACAGATTTAGCACAGTTGTGGGATAAAAAAATAAAACCACATAAATCATCAGCATTTCATTAGTGATAAAGCCCAGCAGTGAGTGATGGAAAGAGAAATTCCATTTAAAATAATTGTAGACAAATTGAAATATTCGGGTGTCTATCAGCCAAGACAAAAAAATATTTCTCACACAAATAAAGTCAGATATAAACAATTTGAACAATGTCAATTGTTCATGGAAGAACAAGTTGATATAATAAAAATGATAATTCTGCCTAAATTGATCTACATTTTTAGTGCCATATCAATTAAACTGCCAAAAAATTATTTTATAGAACTAGAAAAAAATAAGAACAAAATTCATTTGGAACAACAAAAGGTCAAGAATATCAAGGGAATTATTTTTTTAAAAAAAATACAAGGATAGTGGCTTAGCAATACCAGACCTAAAGTAAATTAAAAAGCAGCAGTCAACAAAACCATTTGCTACTGGCTAAGAAATAAAGTGATGGATCTGTGGAATCGGTCATATGCACACAACACAATAATCAAGGGCTATAGTAATCTAATTTTTGATAAACCTCAAACTCTAGCTTCTGGGGTAAGAACTCACTATTTCATAAAAATTGTTGGGAAAACTAGAAAATTATATCTCACAAATTTTCCATAGACATATACCTCACACCCCACACCAAAATAAAGTCAAAATGGGTACAAGATTTGGGTATAAAGGATGATATCAAAAACAAATTAATAGAACAAGGGATAATTTATCTATCAGATCTTTGAAAAAGGGAAGAATATATGAGCAAAGAAGAATTAGAGAACATTATGAAAGGCAAAAAACACAATTTGGATTACATTAAATTTAAAAAGTTTTTTTTTCAGAAACATAACCAACAGAAACAAGATTAAAAGGGAAATACAAAGGTGGAAAGAATCTTTTTCAGAGAGAATTTTGTTCTTATTTTTTCTAGTTCTATAAAATAATTTTTGGCAGTTTAATTAATATGGCACTGTTTCTGATAAAAGTCTTATTTCTAAAACATAATAAAATAACTGTGTCAAATTTATGAATATAAGTCATGATAAATTGATAAATTGTTCAAAGAATTGATAAATGTTCAAAGAATAAGAACAGGCAATTTTCAGATGAGAAAATTAAAGTCATCTATAGTCATATGAAAAAATGTTCTAAATCATGATTTATTAGAGAAATGAAAATTAAAACAACATTGAAGTACCACCTCATACCTCTCAGACTGGTTAAAATGACAGGAATAGCTAATGATAAATGTTGTAGAGGATGTGGGAAAATTGAGAAACTAATTTATTTTTGGTGGAGTTGTGACATGATCCTACCATTCTGGAGAGCAATTTGGAACTATACCCAAAGAACTATCAAGCTGCTCATATCCCTAGATCCAGCAGTGCAATTACTGTGTCTATATCCAAAGAGGGAAAAAGGCCCACATGTGCAAAAATGTTTGTAGCTCTTTTTGTGGTAGCAAAGAATAGAAAAATGAGTAAATATGCATCAATTGGGGAATGGTTGAATAAGTTGTTGTACATGAAAATAATGGAATATTATTGTTCTATAAAAATTATTAACAAGCTGATTTTAGAAAAGTCTGTAAAGTTATACACGAACTGATCCTAAGCAAAACAAGCGGAATCAGGAATATAGTGTATGCAATAACAGCAAGATTGTGCTATGATTAATTATGAAAAACTTGATTCTTCTTAGTGGTTCATGCTCCAAGGCAATCCCAATAGACCTTAGATAAAAAGTGCCATCTGAATCTAGAGAAAGAACTATGGAAATTAAATGTAAATCAACACATGCTATGTTCACTTCTTTTTCCTTTTCTTTTTCCCTGATTTTCTCTCCTAACATAATTCATAAAACCATGTGAATTCTGGGAAATGAATGTAAACTGTTTGCATCTTGGTTTTTCTTCCCGGGTTACTTTTACCTTCTGAATCCAATTCTTCCTGTGCAACAAGAGAACTGTTCGGTTCTATATATTGTATCTAGGATATACTGTGACATATTTAACATGTAGAGGACTGCTTGTCATTTGGGGGCGGGGGTGGAGGGAGGGAGGGGAAAAGTCAGAACAGAAGTGAGTGCAAGGGATAATGTTGTAAAAAATTACCCAGGCATGGGCTCTGTCAATAAAAAATTATAATTATTATAATTAATTAATTAATTGAAAATTAAGAAATAAATAAAGAGATGAGGAAACTGAGGCAAATAGGGTTAAGTGACTTGCCCAAGAAATTTGAGACCAGATTTGAACCCATGAATAGTATAATAATAGAAATGGCTTAGAGAAGTCATGATGTTACTGGCAAATTCAGAGGACTAGATTTGTAATCAGAGGACCTGACTTTTCAACTTATTACTTGTGTGACCTTGAGGAAGTTATTTTATTTTTAGTACCTCAGCTTTTCTATCTTCCAAATGAAAATGGCATGGACTATGGACTAAATGACCTCTCAGATCCTTCAAGGTCCAAATCTGTAAATGAATGAAGAAATAAATGAATAAAAAGCATTTATTGAACATTTATTATATAAAATATATATAAAAATTAAAAATATTATATAATTGTATTAAAAATTAAGAAATACAAAAAGAACACAAAAAAAGACAGTTTTCTCTCTACTTTCTTTCCTGATCTAATCCATCAAGCCAGGAACATTTATTAAGCATTACTTTTGAACTAAGGTTTGTAAAAGTAGTTTGGTAGCATATTGGATCATGCCAGAATTAGTTAAGACATCTACTTGAGCTCAAATGTGGCCTAAGACACTTAATGTGTGACCAGGGGAAGTTACTTAATTCTCTTTCCCTCAGTTTCTTTATCTGTAAAATAGTTGGTGAAGGAAATAATCCAACACTCCAATATCTGTACCACAAAAAAAATAATAATATATAACAAACCTATTTATATTAGTTTCTCATCTGTAAAATAAGCTGGAGGAAGGAATGACAAACCTCTGCAAAGAAAACCTCAAATGAAAACAGTAAGATTTGGACATGGCTGAACAACTGAATAACAAAACAAAGTCACTGTCCTAGGCTCTTATGTATGTTAGAACAAAATGAAACATTAACTTCCCTGCCAGGAATTCTACTGATTCCCTCACAGCTATTGATGCACAAGTTCAGGGAATAAAAACAATATACAAAATAATACATGATTATCTTTTAATAAAAGGTAGTAAGAGCAGTGGAGATCAGGAATAACTATAGAAAGTGGTACTTATCTGAGTCTTGAAGAAAAGATATTCTCAAATCAAGCAAATCATCTGTCAACATAACATGAATCAGTGATTTTATCTGCTGACAAATTTCAATCTATGTATGTAGTTGCTGTTTGGATGCTATTTTTGTTTTTTATCTTTTGAGTATTGTGTCAAGCAAAGAAAATGACTTTCCTAGCCTAGTGGAAGAATTTGAACCTTCTAATAAGGAGTCCAATTATCTAACTACTATAGAACATGATGATGTAAGCATATCATAGCTGTTTAGTTATCAATATAAATACCTTGTACAAACTACAGAACAAGAGAGATTCACTTCTCTAATAGTTTTCTATAGGCTATCTTTTTGTATCTTGGTTATCCCAAAATTGAAATATTGTATAGCCTGCCAGAATATGAGATAAGGCAGTGGATAAAAAAATAAATAACACATTGGCTTTGGAGTCAGAGATCTGACTCTGCCATTAACTTCCTATATTAATTTGAGCAATTACTTAATCTCTCTGACCTGAAATTTCTTCATCTGAAAAATGAAAGTACTTTGAAATAAGGAATCCTTGAAGAGAATATTGAAAGCACATGCCATTGTGACCTCCTCTATGAAAAGAGATGAGTTAACACAAGAATTAATATGCTATAAAATAACAAATAAGTTCCCTAATAAATGTTATTATATCAAGAACTGTGTCACACAGTATTAGGTTTTGTTTGCTTGGTTTTGCTTTTATTAAGTACATTTACTCAAACTCAAAATAATCAAATATTCAACTTTTTCCAGGTCTCCTCAAAAAGAAAATATCTGATCTAATCCCTTGAACACAAAAATAACCATCAATTATTAAACCCTCTTTGAAAAGATTCAGTTCAAATTCCTTGGCATTCATGGGCTTTCCATACTTTACCTTGCACTATAAACTTGATGTTCCAGTTTTAAAATAGAACTAATTTTTGCCCTTTCTTTCGCTTACTTCACTCACTTTTACTTTTTGTTCCCATAAGTCCATTCTCTGATATTAATTATTATCAACAAAATGCTTATGAAGATCTCCTCAGTTCTATGCTAAATTCTTAACAAAGCATATTCTAGGTGAGTCAATGGAAACCAACACTTAAAAAGACATACAAATTGATCATTGTGCCACATGAATAAATAATTGAAATAAACACAACATTTACATTATTATGTATAATTATCAGTGAATATAGAATTCATATCTTTATTATCAAAGGGTTAAGTCCCAATGGGGAAAAATTGTTTTAAAACTGATACCTTTGAGTATGGAGAATGATCAGGACAGGAAAAGAGGAAAGAAAAAAATGAAACCCATTAAATTGATTTATTATTCCAGATTATCTTATGGCATTATAATATTTTATTTGTATTCACTTTTTATCAGCCTTTGATATTATTATGAAGACATTTGCACAATCCATACTGAGTAATAAAACTGGCTTTATTATGTTACATTAATTATATTTATATTTTTCAACAGTTTTTCCTAATGTACTTCCAATCCATATTCAATTTCTAAACATAATAGCTATACCAAATCTTTTTTTTCAGTTGTGAATGTTAAACATAGCCTTATGTATTATGTTTTTGTATTTTTTTTCATTCAGGCAAACAAGAGCATTTCACCAAATTCCTTTTTGCATGATTCAGAGAGCCTCCCAAACTTCTGCCAAGCTGCCTACATGTAGAAAGCGATAAATCATTTTGAAAAGGGGCATTCCTTGTCAGGTCTCTTGTCTCCTGCCAGTTATTCACTGATGCAAAGCTGAGGCAGACCCTGTACTTCCCTACTGAGCCCATGATTTCCAGTGTTTGGCTGCAGGGAGCTACTCACTTTAACTCTTAGGGGAAGGTCTCTAGAGAGACACACAAAGAAACTATAGTTTGTGAGCAAAGTGAATCCATCATGGCCAACACCTTTACTGCATGCCCTGAACTGTCTTATGATATTGTCTATTGCTTCTCAAAAACACAACAACAAACACAGTTCTACCAAAAACAAACAAATAAATAAAAAATGGAATAGTTGTAAGGCACTGTGGTATATGATTTCCCCCAAATTTTGAAGAGACTGATGGATTAGTAGCATCTGACTATTTAAAATATAGTTTTTCAGAAAATGGCAAGATCCTTTTCTAACTCTGTGTTATTTTCTCCCTGCTTGCCTTACATATTCATCTCCTACTAAACCTCCTCCAGAGTCTAATTTTTTTTTAACATTTCACCTCAAAAGAAAAAAAAGTAATCAAATTGAAGATCTAGATAACAAATATACTTTCAAGCAGATATTTGCCATCCGGAAATTTACTACTGACCCATAATTATGTTGTAGAGCCAATCATTTGAAATTTTTTCAATTCAAGCAGTAATGTTCCTTGCATTGAGCTGTCCTTGTTAAGCAACCATCCCTCAAATTCTTGGTGACCAATGGCAGAAAACTATGCTATGAGTAGCCAAAAAGATTAAGACCATACTCTATAGCATTGTAGAAAACCAGCACTCCATATGAAGATGTGACACATAGGCAATTTCATTAACATGCCATTCTGACTAACTGGAGTAACTAACATGGACTGAAAGAAAACTAAGGAGAAGCATGGCTCTGAGCTCTACCAATTATGATGATCTGCATTATTTTATTTTATTTCAGATTCCACATGAGTCATGTTGGGAGAGAAAAATGAGAAGCAAAACTGAAAAACCATAAGAAAGAAATAAAACAAAGGAAAAAAAAGGTGAAAATAGAATGCTTCAGTTCACATTCAATCACTTTAATTCTTTCTCTGGACATGAGTGACATTTTTCATCCAAAGTTAATTGAAACTGTCTTGCCTCACTGAATTGCTGAGAGGAATTTAGTGTATCAGTTGAACATCATAGAATCTTGCTATTGCTGTGTATATTTTCCTGGTTTTCTTCACTTCATTCAGCATAAATTCATGTAAATTTTTTCAGGATTTTCTGAAATCAGTTTGCTCATAATTTCTTATAAAACAGTTATATTCCATTACTTTCCTATAATATAACATAAAGCCATTTCCCAGTTGATGGACATCTACTTGTTTTCCAATTCTTTGCCACTACTACAAGCATTTTTTGCATATGTGGGTCCTTTTCCCTCTTTTATAATTTCAGTGGATACATATCCAGTAGTGACACTACTGGATCTAATGATATGTAGAATTTTATAGTCATTCGAGAATAATTCCAAATTATTCTCCAGAATGGTCATATCACTTCCAAACTCCACCAATAAGATTTCTGTGAGAGATAATTTTCCCATTTTAAATAATAACTGAACCTCTCCAAATATAATAATACAGATTGCTTTAAGATTAACTTGATAAATACTTCAGTATTTATTTGTGTTAATATAAAATGAAAATTCAGTATGTCCTCACTGCAGAAAAAATATAGAATTACAAATTATTATGGCTAAATAAGCACTTACATTGTAACATCCTGGACAGGTATCAGGAAGAAGACACCGTAACCTGAGGTAAGCAATTTTGGCCTGGGCAGCTTTTTTTTTGGGGGGGGGGGGGCGGATTGGAGAGAAACAGTAGCAGTAGCAACAATAACAAACAACAAAATTATTTTGTTAGCTTGAACCAGAACTTTCTTCAACATAAGAAATTTTTAAATAGTAAATGAAAATCCTGAGCTTTTAGAATTAGTTATTTCAACTTTCAGTTTTACTAATCTCTCCATTGGTATTTTTGATTTATTTTTTAATAGATTTTAGTGGTACTTCTGAGGGCAGATGGCAGAGTAAAGCAGGAAGCTGCTGGAACACTCCCAGTTTCCCTCAAAAATCATATGAAAGCAAGTCTCTGAAGAGAGTCTGACAGAATGAAACCTCTCTCCAGCTCTAGATTGAAAAAACTTGAAGAGAGGTCAGTCTCACTGGGATAAAAAGAGTATTCATCCCAATTCAGAGTCTGAGAAAGCCAGGAAGAAGGCAAATTCTGGGAAACCAGGCTGTTCCCTGGAAAGAGCAGCCCCTGCAAACACAAGGAGTCCTTGTGTTCAAAGCTAAGTAAGGCTCAGAGTTGCACAGGGAACGTAGGACAATGCCTTTTTTACCCCAGGAGCCAAGCTGAACCTTAAAAAGATTTTTTTTAAAAAAAGAGAAAATACAAAAACAAAAGGAAAGAAAATGAGCAAAAAACTGAAAAGAACCTTGACCATAAAAGGCAACTATGGTGACAGGAAAGGAAAAAAAAAAAATGCACCAATTCAGAAGAAGACAAAATGTCCATAGAGGAAATCTAAAGCATGATATGAATTGGTTTCAAGCCTAAAGAGGTTTCTTACAAGTGTTCATAAAAGACTTTAAAAGGCTAATAAGAGAGGTAGGAGAAAAATTAGTAAAAGAACTAAGAGGTATGCAAGAGAGAGTCAATAGCTTGGAAAAGGAAGGTAATTCCTTAAAAAATATAATTGGCCAAATGCAAAATAAATCCACTGAAGGAAACAACATCTTAAAAAGTAAAAATAACAAAATGGAAAAAGAGATACAAAAAATAACTGAAGAAAATCATACATTAAAAATTAGAATGGGCAGATGGAAACTGACTCCATGAGACATCAATAATCAGTCAAACTAACAAGAATGAAAAAATGGAAGAAAAATAGCCATTCAGAAAAATAGATTCAGAAGAGACAATTTAAAAATATTGGTCTACCTGAAAGCCATGAAGAACAAAAAAAGCCTAGATACAATTATTCAAGAGATCAACAAGGAGAATGCTCTAATATTCTAGAAACAGAGAGGGAAATAGTCATTGAAACTTTTGGAAAGAGATCCCACATGGAAAACCCCAAAGAACATTATTGCTAAACTCCAGAACTACAATCTTCAAGAAAAAAATATTGCAAGCTGTCAGACAAAAAGAATTCAAATACAAGCAGCAACAGGATTAACCAGGGTCTGTAGCTTTTACGATAAAGGATTGGAGAGACTGGAACACCATATTCTGGAAGGCAAAGGACGTGGAGTTACAGTAAAAAATGAACTACCCAGCAAGACTGAGCATCATCTTTCAGAGGAGGCAATAGATCTTTAATGAAATAAGTTACTTTCCATCATTTCTATTGAAAGAACCAGAGCTAAACAAAAAAAAATATAACCTTCAAACATGACTCAAAAATAGCATAGAAAGGTAAATAGGGGGAAATATATATTATTTAAAGATTAAACTGTTTATAATCCTAGATGGGAAAATGATAATTGTAACTCTTGTTACTGTTACTGGGGCAGATAAAGGGGGCATCATATGGACAGAAAGTAGTGTTGTGAATGGACTCTGATGTGAAGTTATCAAAAAGAAAAAAGACATTAAGGGGTGGAAAAAGTATTGTTACTGGGAGAAAAGGAAAAGTAAAACTAAATTATATCACATGAAGAGGCACAAAAGACCTATTACAATTGAAAGAAAGGGAAGGATGATGAGCATTGTCTGAAGCTTAATTGTATTATTTTTGGCTAAAAGAGGGAATAACATAATCATTCAGTTGGGTACAAGAAATGTATCTAATCCTGTAAAGAATTAGGACAAGAAAGAGGGACAGGCTAGATGGGAGATAGGGCAGAAACAATAGGAGTAAAGGGTAAGAGAAGAGGGAGGGGACAGAGAAGTTAAGTTGGTGAGTGAGATGGGTCAAAAATAAACAACATTAGTAAAGGCAGGTTGGAAAAAGAAAAAAGTGAATACACATGAATACATAGGTTGGAGGGAAGAATAGAACTGGTAATCATAACAATATTTTCAGGAACAACTCTACCATGAAAGAGAAGTAAATAGCAGAATAGATTAAAAAACAGAATCCAATAATATGTTGTTTTTAAGAAACACATTTTCAAAAGAGAGATATGTACCGAGTAAAGGGAAAAGAATGGAACAAAATGTATTATGCTTCAGCTGAAGTAAAAAAAGCAGGAGTAGCAATTCTGATTTCATACAAAGTAAAAGTAAAAATGGATCTAATTAAAAGTGATAAGGATGGATAGTATATTTTGATGAAGGGTATCTTACTAATGGAGTACTAGTGCTATTAAATTAAATGTATATGCACCAAGAAGTTGAAAATACAAATTCCTAAAAAAATATTAAGCCAGTTGGAGAAGAAAAAGACAGCAAAACTATATTAGTGGGAGATGTCAATCTTCCCCTCTAAAAATAAGACAAATCTAAACACAAAACAAAGAAAAACAACTACAGGCATTAATAGAATCTTAAAAATCTAGATATGATAAACCTCTGGAAAAAACTGAATAGAGACAGAAAGAAATACACCTTTCTCTCAGCACTACGTGGCACCAACACAAAACCTGACCATATATTAGTGCATAAAACCTCACAATCAAATGAAGAAAGAAAGAAATAGTAAATGTTTCCTTTTCAGACCACAATGCAATATAAATCATATTCAATAAAGAGCCAGAGAAAGAGATTTAAAACAATTGGAAATTAAATTAATTCTAAATAATGAGTGCGTCAAACAATAAATCATAAAAATAATCCCATAATTCCATCCAAGAAAAAGATAATAAGGAGACAACATACAAAAAGACTGTGGCAGGCAGCCAAACCAGTTCTAAGGAGAAATTTTATATCTCTAAATAACTACATGAATAAAATAGAGAAAAATAAGATAAATGAATTGGGCATGCAACTAAAAATCTAGGAAAAGAACAAATGAAAAACCCTCAATTAAATGCAAAAGTAGAAATTCTGAAATTCAGGAGAGATTAATAACATTGAAACAAACAAGAAAACTATTGACTCTAATTAATAAAACTAAGAATTAGATTTTATGAAAAATCTAACAAAATATCGTACCTAATGGTATGGCAGCAAATACAACAATCTACCCAAAATGGATGCATATTTGCAAAAATATTAATTGCCTACATTAACAGAAGAGGAAATACATTACTTAAATAGTCCCATTTTAGAAAGAGTAATTGAACAAGCCATCAATGAACTCCCTGAGAAAAAAATCTCCAAGGCCAGATGGATTTTCAAGTGAATTCTACCAAATATTTAAACAACAATTAATTCCAAGATTATGTAAACTATTTGCAAACATAGGTAAAGAAGAAGTTCTGCCAACACAAATATGATACTGATACCCAAGTCAGGAAGAGCCAAAATAGAGAAAGAAAATTACAGAATAATCTCCCTAATGAATATTGATGCAAAAATTTTTTAAATAAAATATTAGAAAAGAGACTACACCAACTTATCAGCAGGATAATACACTACAACCAAGTGGGATTTAGACCAGGACTGTTCAATATCAGAGGAACTATTACCATAATAGACCCTATCAATAAAAGACCCAACAGAATTTATATGATAATCTCAACAGAAGCAGAAAAAAGCTTTTGACAAAATACAGCACCTGTTCCTATGTAAAAAAATAAAATAAAATAGAGCACATAGGGATAAAGGAATCTTTCCTTAAAATAATAAGCAGTATATAACTAAAACCAATAGCAAGCATTATTTGTAATAGAGAGAAGCTGGATGCATTCCCAATAAGATCCTGGTTAAAAGAAGGATGCCTGTTACCACCACTATTATTCAATATAGTACTAGAAATGTTGACTTTAGCAATAAGAAAAGATAAAGAAATTAATAAAATTCCAAAGAAATTAGAATAGGTAATGAAAAAATAAAATTATCGCTCTTTGCATATGATATATAACATACTTAGATAATATTAGAAAACATTCAAAAACCTACTTGAAATAAGTAACAGCTTTAGCAATGTTGCAGGGTACAAAATAAACCCACAGAAATCATCAGGATTTCTATATATTATTGACAAAAGCACACCAGCAAGAGATAGAAAAAGGATAATTTACATAATTTAAAATAATTGTAGACAAAATAAAATATTGGGGAATCTACCTGCAAAGACAAGGTCAGGAACTATATGAACACAATTAAAAACACTTCTCACACAAAAAAAAGTCAGATTTAAACAAATGGAAAAATATCAATTCCTCAAGGCTAGGATAAGCTAATATAATAAAAATGATAATTCTTTCTAAATTTTTCTGCTTATTCTCTTATTTCCTTTGTTTGAGATCAGGAATGCTAAATTTGGCTTTTTATTTTGCTACAGTTTCAGTTTATCATTTTAATTCTGTGTGCATCTTTGTAGTTCATGTGTTTTTCAGTATGTTGTTGGAGTTTGGTTTCAAATCCATTCTGCTATCTTCTTCTATGTTATGAGTGAGTTCATCCAAATCCATTCATAATTATGATTGCTAAATGCATGTTTTTCTTCATCCCATTTTCTAATACATACTTTTTTTTGCTCTATTGCCTCCTCAAGAATCTCTTTTGCTTCTGGACATTTTATCCTTTATTCTTCCTTTTCACCATAACTCTCTTCTTAAGCTCTTTTCCTCCCACTCCCCTTTTGGGTAAGAGTAATTTCTGTACCCAACAGTGTATAGGCATATTCCTTTCTCCTTGAACCAATTCAGATAAGAGTGACAAGCATTGCTCACTTTACTCTCATTCCAGTTTTTCTTTCAATAGATAATTTCAGAAACAAGCAGCATTTCCACAAAAAAAAAAAAAATCTACACTTATTCATCATGGCAAGGAGGCAAGTTTAGATTATTGAATGTTCTGTAAAAAGGAATACATGTCAGCTTCTACCAATATGTACAATTTAAGAGTATAAATCTTACAATAAACTCTGATGTCAAAGTGATAACTATATAAATATTGGAACTCACAATCAGAAGCTTAGTAAATAAGTGATTTTTAAAATATATATATAGTTGTGTCAAGGAACTGAAAGGCCTGGAGAGATTTACATGAATTAATGCTAATTGAAATGAAGAGAACCAAAAAAAAACATTGTACACAAGAAGAAAATTATGTGACAATCAACTCTGATGGATTTGGCTTTTTTCAACAATGAAGTGATTCAGGACAATCAAATAGACTTGTGATGGAGAGAGCTCTCTGCAGCCCCGGAAAGACTATGGGGATTGAATGTGGATCACAATATAATATGTTCACCTTTGTTGTTGTTGATGATGGATTGCTTGTTTTTTTTTTCTCTCATTTTTCCCCTTTTGATCTGATTTTTCTTGTTCAGCATGATAAATGTGGAAATATGTTTAGAAAAATTGCACATGTTTATCTAATATTGGATTATTTGCTGTCTAGGAGAGAGGAGAATGGAAGAGGGAGAAAAATTTGGGAACCAAGGTTTTTCAAGAGTGAATGCTGGAAAATATCTTTGCATATATTTTGAAAAATAAAAAGCTATTATAAAAATTATCATGATATTCAATTAAAATAAAATTTAAAAATACTTTTTCCCTTAAGAAATGATACAGGCAGATTTGGATAAGAGATCACATGAGGGGCACTAAAAAATCATATATTTAATAGCCTTCTGGTTGATCTTCTGACCTTAATTCTCTTCCCCTTTCCACTTTATCCTCCACTCAGCTTCAAATTGATCTTCCTAAAAAGCAAACAATCTAAAATTCTAGTGGCTATCCAGAATCAAATATAAAATCCTCTGGCTGACTTTTTAAAGTCCTTTCTATCTTGGTTACTTGTATAACATTCTACTGTATTTCAAATTTCTTTTTTCTAAAATTGATTACCCCAGCTTCTTAAACAATGGATCATGACCTCATGTGTGATCTCATAACTGAATGTGGGGGACACAAATTTACGATTTATTATCAATAAAGGTTTGATTTATTTACTTATTTTATATACGAATGTGCCTGGGATCACAGAATTTCTTGGGCAAAAAAGGTCTGAGAATAGAAAAAGCTTAAGAAGCCCTGCTAACCCACTCCCTTGAATGAATGATCTAAGCCTTCTATTCTTTCATAAAGATTTCATTGCCTTTCCCACCTCTTTGTCTCCCAGACATTTTCCTCAGCTTTTTGTAATATCAGATTTAAGTATCTCTCTGATGTTGTTATCCTCTTTTAGTGGCTTGTGACCTCATCTATTAGTGAAGTTAGATGTGATCATTTCTAACGGTTTTTGCAGTACAAAGGGACCTTACACATTGTAGTTGCTTAATGAAATTGTGCCGAGTTACTCTGAGTTAATGAGATGAATTTATATAGTACTGTAGAAAATGAACTGTTAACATCAACATTTTCTTTTTGAATGCAACCAGAATACATAATGAAGATTCAGTTAAATAAAAAGATCATAAAATCTTAGGTGTAGTACTGCAAGGGACTTCAAAGATGATCGCATCCCAACTTATAATTAATAAATGAAGTTATAAGACAGTGAAGGAGGATAACAGCATCATCTGACAGATTTCAGATATTGAAGCCTGATTAGAGAAGAAACAATCAAGAAAGAAGTAGACATAGGTGAAAAGTGTAATTAAGGTCTCACTGACAATAGCTGAAGGTAATATTTGTTGGCATTCAGGTTTGTTATGTCAGGGACCCACTAATTCTAGGTCAAAAGCAACTGAATCGACTAGGCTCTGAACATAAGAAAAGAAAGTTAAATCCAGTATAAATAACACCTCTCTCAATAGCCTCAAGGGACTGATTCTGTGGTAAACAGGTATACAAAACAGTTAATTTCCTGCTGTAGTTTACTATGGTAGCAATGAGAATGAGATAGAACTGAATGTTTTGCTTCCAGTAAGTATGGGAGACAAGGGAGATGTTGTCAGTGTTCTTCAGAGAACTACTCATTTCCTCCAACTTCAAGTAATAACTATTTATTCACTAAAACACAATGTTCTCTCTAATTAAGAGGGTAAAAATATTAAAGGAATACTTCACTATACTAGTTATCGAGAAGAAAGGACTATTGTAAGAAAGAAGGAGAGAAGTGATTCAAATAGAAATTTAAAAAGAAAAAAGACTGAAATACAAAGTTATCCAAATCAGTAAGACAAGCTGACAGGGGGGTAGAAGGTTGGAGAATTCAAAAAAGGACTACTGAAAATTTGTAACTGGTCAAATAGGTTTAAAATTATTCCTGCAGAAGGTGAAGACAAAGTAACTTATTGTAAGCCAAGGAATATGGATATTTAGCCATAGATTTCATAAGCAAAGTGGTCATTCAGACTTGGTCAAAGGAAGAAAAGACAAGTAAGAGGTTGGATCCTTTCTTATTTCACTATAGTACAGGTGCTACTTTTGAACCTGACCTGAATGAAAGACGTATATTATCTTCCTGACAATCTCCATAGACTTATCTAATTTACTAACTAATTCTTATATAGATCATTTAACCCTGTTTATCACACTTCCACCTCTGCAAAATAAGCTGGAGAAAAAAATAACAAACCATTCCAATATCTCTGCTAGAAAACCCCCAAAATGGGATCATGGAGAGTTGGACATGATTAAAATGACTGAACAAGAACAGCAAACATGTGGATCCAGGTTGGAAAGGAAAAAAAATAACTTGAAGCAGGGAGACTATTTTAAACTGATAGTCCACATGAGATGAGTTGAAAGCCTGATGTGGACAATTGACAGCATAGAGAAGAGACAAATACAAAAATTAGAGGTAGAAATGGCAAAAATTGGCAGTTAATTAGGAAAGTAGGATAAATGAGAATGAGTCTAGGATGACAGAAATATTATGAACCTGAATGATCAGAAGGATAGCAGTATCCTAGCCAGGAATAGGGAAAATACAGAGATATAGATATGGGGATAAAAATATGCTGTAACTATGTTGAATTTGAGATCCTTGTGATACATTCAGTTATAAATGTCTGATAAGCAATTAGTGTCACTGAACTGGATTTCAGAAACAAGATTAGGGTTAGTTAAGCTATTAAACCTTAAAACTATACTAAGATTTTCAGGGCAGTATGTAAAGATTTGGATGACGTGCATTGAGTAAACCTTAAATTTATTATTCTCGATTAAATAATCAATTTGAACAATAAGGAGAAATAAGGGAAGAAAGTCTAAGATAATCTCTCATGTAGATCCTTAGTTAGAACTAAGATATAAAGAATAATCAAGAGATATAGGAGAAATAAGAGGGAACAATATCACAAAATATGAAAGAAGTAATAGTATTCAGATTATAAGGCTGTCAAATTAAGTTACAAAGAATTTATTGTGAACCTACTATACAGCAGACATTGTACTAAAAATGGACAATGTAAAATAATGCATAGAAGGAAGGGGAGAAGGAAAGGGAAAGTAAAATATCAGATTTAATAATTAGAAATCATTGGTAACTTTGAAAGAGTAATGCTGAATAATGAGGTGTTGGAAAGCCAGATTGGATAGGGTTGAAAAATGAATGAGATATGAGGTCACTGAGGCAATGAATGCAGAGCATTTTTTCTATAAAATTAGTTGAGAAAGGGAGGAGAGATGTTGAATAAAAGGGAAAGGAGATGAATATTTAATGAAGCCTTTTGAATTATGGAATGAACCAGGTGTATTTTTAAGTAGTAGAAAAGGAACTAGCAGATGAGGAAAGACTGAAATTTAATAAGGAAAGGTGATTAGGTGGACAATTTGTTTAAGACAGGAAAAGGTGGAAGGAATAAGGAAAGATGGATTGGATGAAGCCATGGAGAATGGTCAAGTACTTAAATGCTATCTAGAAAATATTATGAGAATTAAAAAGTTTTTAGATCACAAGAAGTTACAGAACATTATAGACATAAATCACACAATATGAAAAAGCATGTAATGATTTTCATTTGCCCTCATTCAGGGAAAAGAGATCTACAATTTCAGCATGATGAAACTGTAAATCTATAGAAGAATTGTTGTATTGATTTTTTTTAATGAAGGAATATTCAAAACACTTTGATTTACTCTAATGTGATTCAGCATGTCCTTCCCTCTGATTTGTACAGCAAAATTAAACTTAACCCTTTAATGTTTATTATCTGCAGTCATTAGCCTCCATGTTCTTTATTGCAGCTTCTCTAGTGCCAGTGATTTTCTATGTAATTTGGAAATTTCATGCATTTAATGAAGATATTATTTTTTTTAACAAATCTATTTTTTCATTGGCATAAGAACCTTTTGGTAAATAATTCTTTTTATTAAAGGAAATGAACACTTTCCAATTTATAGATTTAAAAAGTTATCTAGAACACTGAGAATTTAAAAGGGTCATGCAGGACTAGTTTAAGTCAATATTTTACTTGTTTGGTTTTTGTGGAGGGGTACACTCAAATGAAAAAACAAACAAACATGAATATATTATAGAAATGGAAAAAATATAGGTAATTATTATCTTAGTTCACATTCTTTGATTTTGGTAAAATTGAATTCAGGGTAAAAGTGGTGGATCCCATAGAAGTTATTAGGACAAAAAATATGATATTATTATCAGTATTGTAAACAATTGAAGTATTAGATGAGTCCGTTTCAATCCAAGACTTAACATCTGAGAGGAAAATAGGGAAACTAATAATAATGTAGAAATTGGATGAGTTTGCATGTATTATAGTTTATACATATCTAGTTATAGACATGATATCTCTCCTATTAGAACAACAGTGCCTTAAGATTAGGGAAAGGGGTTTTGTCTTTTTTTATATCCAAGAATAGATCTTGGCACATCATTAGTACTGAATGAATGCTTATTGATAATCTGACTGCTTTCCAGATGTAAATAATGAGCCCTGGACTCTTTTCTAAGGACTAGTCCTACATCTCCAATTTGTTTTTGGACATCTTCACCACAGACATCTGAAACAATATATTCAAAAGAGAACTTTGCATTTTTGCCTTCAACCTCCCCACTCTTAAATTTCCCCATTACTATAGAGTTATTATTCTCTTAATCACTTTGACTAGGAAAATTTATGTCATCTTCTATTTTTCATTTACTAGACATATACCACTCATGGAGAAATCTTGTCATTTGTTTTGTTTTTTGCTGTTGTTTTTTCTTCAAAACATCAAAACAACAACCCATCTAGTTCAGCCTCTCATCAACTCCTGCCTAGAATATTGAGATAATCTTCTCTCTATATTAACCCACCTTTCCCATCACTGCCAAATCAATATTCCTAAAGCATGGAACTAACAATGTCATCTCCCTACTCAAGTAAACAGTGGCCCCCATTATGAATAAATACAAAATTCTCCATCACTTCAGTATTTCATAACCTACCTCCATCTATCATTCCAATTGTCTTATAATTTACTCTTTTATGCATATTTGATGATCCATCCAGTCTACCTCATTAGGTATTCCTCATACATTCTATTTTTTGTCTGTCTTCAAATCTTAGAATTTGTTATTTCTTATTCTCTCTCTTTCTCTGTCTTCTGTTTCTCTTTGTCTTTCACTCTCTCACTTTTTCTAGACATATACATATGTATATGTGTGTACACATGTATACATGCATATATGTGTATATTGATATATATATATATATATATATATATATATATAATGTGTGTATATTAACACTAATACCAAAATATTAATTTCTTAAAGAAAAAATGTTTTTGCACTTCTCTGTATTGTTAGCACTTACCAGAGTGCCTAACCTGCAGTCAACATTAAATCAACATTTGTTGATTTATTAAGTAACTAACCATAAGGGAGGAAGAAATTATTGGAATAGTAGGGTTTTGAATCTTTTATTCTCAGGCTATATGGCTATATATCCATACACACATTTCATATATATATATATAATATACATATGTGTATGTTATATACATATAACATACACATATGTATATTATACATAATATATAAGTATGTATATATTTGCATATATGTATATATGTGTGTGCATTTACATACAGATACATATCCACTATAAATTCTTCATGCTCCTACCTATAATCAAGCTACCTATACCTATGTTCATTCCTATACTCAAGTTAGCAGCTGAAGTCATCAAAGTGTGGCTAAGTTCCAATGATAACCTAAACTGTTTATATCTAGAAATAACCTAAGGGGATGTTTTTCTAGAACTGTTCTGTTAATCCAATGACTCTCACTGCTTGTTTCCACCACTGATTAGCCACTTGGACTTAAATAGCCTTTTAGAAATGGTTATTTACTGCAGTAGTCAGGTAAGAAAAACAAAACATCCCCCAAAGCAAGCAACATGATCTCCCACAAGGACATACAGAATCTAGGTGAACATAGCCTTAGGCTTTCTGAGAATGTGTGGCAAAGAGCAATGTACAGTTTTTAGTTACTGAAAGTCCTTATCTTCCCATCTAGGTTTCATTAAGTTCCTCCTGGGTATGATGTATTTCTCTACTGGAGTCCTCATAGAGTAATAAAACTTTCTTTCCTTAATGGTTCTACTTTGTCCTCAGTTCCCAATGCAGACCACGTTCTTACCTCTCATTGCTGCTACTGCTGTAAAAGACTATGAAAAGACAAAAACCTTCGGATATTTTGAGGCTCTCAGGATCATCTTCTGGTTAAGAGCAAGTGTGTAGACTAAGCTTTCCCTGCCACTCCAACCATCCCAAGTCATTCCTTCCCAAGGGATTTGGCTTAAAAAGCCTTCTCTTCTAAGCTAGCCAGTGAAGTTTAGATTCTGAAGTAACATGAAATTTTAATGCAATCTCTAATTGCAATAATTAACTTCAATTAATCCTAATGAACTTTCAATGTATTGTCATATTTTCTCCAAGGGATAAGAAAAAAAAATCTTCCTAATTGATTAAGGATTTTTTTATACCTAAGCTAATGCCTGTGATTGGTTGATTTAATAGAGGTATTTTCACTGGATAAACATATCAGGCCTTGAGCATTTTATTAGTTTATTTAGAATGAGGTGACTGATTGATTTAAATGATACCCCTCTTCCATTTCTATGCTGTATGAAATCACAATAGTACAGTACAATTGTTATAAAACATTACTGCAAAGAAAGGAAGCATGGGAAAGAACAAGAAAAATCACTCAAGAATCAGTTTAAAAAGTAAGAGAATCAGGAAAGGTCAGTAAAGCAAAGAACAAGAGAAGAGAGAATGTCATAGGGTGAGGGATGATCAACAATGTCAAACATGGCAGAGTCCGAAAGGAAAATGAATATCATGCATTTTTTCTAATTTCTTTTTCTTTTGACATTTCAGTTTGTTCTTGTCACCATTTCTGTCAGTTCCCTAGGCAGGTTAATGTTAACTTTTCAGAATCTGTTTTTGATTTTAAAAGGCTGCTACTGTCATTTTAGGAAAAGGTAATACTAACAATAGCCCCTACACTTTACAATTGTACTAAATTCAATCTTCTGCTTTATGGTCCAATTTCCCAAATCTGACCAATATAGTTAAGCCAGGTATTCTAAATCAAGAATGACATTTTATTTTACTGTGAAAAGGTAGCCTTCATATCACTAACTGTAGGCAAAATTTTTAATCCATTTGGAGGGGGAAGCATCACATGTTTTTATTCACTTCTGAAGGCTTTATTTTTTCTGCTTATATATCTACATCCTTTTTACATTTTTTATTTTAATAATTATGAATCATATTGGAAGAGAAAAATCAGAGCAAAAGGGAAAAACCATGAGAGAGAAAAAAATAGACAGAAGAAGTGCACATAGGTTATGTTGACTTACATTCAATCTCCATAGTTCTTTTTCTGGATGTAGATGAAATTTTGTGTTCAGAGTTTATCAGGATTGCTTTGAATCACTGAACCACTGAAAAGAACCAAATCTTTCACAGCTGACCATTGCATATTCTTGCTGTTATTGTGAACCACGTTTTCCTGGTTCTGCTTGTTTTACTCAATCTTAGTTCAGGCAAATCTTTCAAGGCCTTTCTAAAATCAGTTTGTTTATTATTTTTATAGAGCAATCATATTCCATTACCTTCATATACCATATTCAGCCATTCCCCAATTGACTAATTTTCCCTTTCTTTGCTACCACAAAAAGAGATTGCTACAAATATTTTTGAATGTGTGGGTCCTTTACCTTTCTGTATGATTTCCTTGGAATACAGACACAGTAATGGCACTGCTGGGTCAAAGGGGATGAATAGCTTCCTACTCTTGGGCATAGTCCCAGACAGCTCTCTTGAATGGTTGTATCACTCCACACCCTCTCCTGCCATCTTAGTCAATCTGAGAAATGTGAGGTGGTACCTCAGAATTGTTTTAATTTGCATTTCTCTAATGAATAATGATTTAGAGCTTTTTTCATATGACTATAGATGGTTTTAATTTCAACATCTGAAAATTATTCATATCCTTTGACCATTGATTATCAATTGAGGAATGACTTTACTCTTATAAATTTGACACAATTCTTTTATATAGTTTAGGAATGAGATCTTTCAGAAACACTAGTAGTAAAGAGATTTTTCCAGATTTATATTTCCCTTTTATTCTTGTTTCTGTTGGTTTTATTTGTGCAAAACCTTTTTAATTTAATGTAACCAAAGTTGTTCATTTTATCTTTCATAATGTCTTCTAGTTGTGCTTTAATGAAAGCCTCAAATTTATAATGTTTTAGAAATGAAAATATAGAACTTTATATGCTATTTAAGCTTCCCTTTGAATAAAAGTTTCATTCCGAGTATTACAAAATTTGTCAGTAAATTGGAAAAGGCCTGAAATTATTTTCTTTTTTTTTTAAAATATAATGTGGGTAAATCTGCCTCTTTTACTTTTGCAATTCAACTTATTAAATGGTTTCATGAGTAATCATAGTTATTTTTTTAAAATCACAACTATTAGAAATCAGCTGTCCAATGATGAGTCTTTCTGAATCTGTTAAATCTAATCCTCAAGTTCAAACATATTGCATCTCAATGTGCCATTACTTGAAAACAATGGCAATTTGTTAGTCAATGAGTATTTTTAATCACTTATGTGCTAAGTTCTGGGATATAAAATGACCAAAAAGATAACAGTATCTTCCTTAAAATCCTCTCAGGGCCATTATACAAATAAGCAGAAAATCAGCAGTGGCATTTTTGTAACTTTCATGAATTATTCCCTCAATAATACTTGAGGAAATAAGCATATAATATTAGAGTCCTAGGTCTCTTTCTTATCAATTGATTCTCTCCATCATGTCTCCTGAGAAGATTGTTATAAGATAATTTTCTTTAGGACACACTAATTGCCTTAATAAGCAACATCCATCACCTGTATTCAAAATGTCTTATTTCAATTTTAAATTTTTCATTGGCATTACCTACTATAAATATCAGTAGTGAAATATTTTAGGTTTTAGGAATGTATTCAAAACATCTTGATCATTTTTCGGCATTTAAAGATTTGTAAGGAATTCTATAGAGAAGTATCATTGCATTTGGAGAAAGAATATTTCAGTAAAGAGTATGTGCTGTGTCCTTTTTATAAATGTAAAGGAATAAGTAAGGTCAGGAATGATTGGTACTTTTCTGTGTGTTCTGAGTCTTGGGATTCCAAATTCAACATTCTGATATTTAACTACTTTTTAGAACACATATCATTTGTAGAACCTTCTGTTCATGAGGAAACACTGCAGCCCAATATATGGATAGTAACTTCAATAAAATATCATTTAACATTTAAGGAAAGTTCAGCTTTCTGGAATAATTTAAAACTACGTAGCATGGGAATATACTTAATGTAATCTTGCAATGTTAGATTTAGTACCTAATCCTTTAAATGATTACAAGCTAATCTCTGACTATACCAATTATATTTGCTTTCTTTTTTTTCCCTTTTTTCAATGGAAGAATTTTGAGTAAGTAAGGTACAATGAATGAAGAAATTTTATAACATATTCTTCAAAATAAAAAAGGAATTGACACATTAGTAGCATTTGAAGTTCTGAAAGACCCTCTTCTCACAATAACCTTTAAGGAAGAAGCATTGGTTTGGGATTGATTCTAAGTTTAAAACCAGACTAATTGTGATTTTGGTCATGATTTAAACTCTCTGGATCTTATATTCCTGCTCTAACTAAGAAGATTGGTTTGGAAGAGTTCTAATGTCCCTTTACAGGTATAAGTCTGTAAGCAAATCAACCCAAGTACTGTACACCTATTTCAGACATGGGATTTGACCAGGCTCTCACAGCTAGTAAATTATTGGTACAAGAAGTCAATCCAAGTCTCTAGACTCTAAACCCAAACCTCTTTCTTTTCACTGTTCAACTATACCTTCCACGAATTATTTACTTAAAATTTGAAGGAAGCTACATAAAGGAATGTAGTCATGACTAAACAAAATCCAATGATGCTTTCAAAAAGCATATTTTGAGAATAGCTATCTTATTTAGCAACATTTTTTTTAATTTCAGAGAAAAATGATCAAAGTTGTGTTCTTATAATACTAAGGTCATTTAATTTAGTGTTATACTTTGCCTTAATTCTGAGTATGTTGTCATATTCCAGAGCCAGAAGATGACAGGTCCTTTAAGCAGTAGGATCAATGACATTTACTAAGTACCTTCCAAAGTTAAGTCTATAGGATTGCCTTAGTATGTTGAGCTTGTTGGTTAATAAACATTTTCTAAGTACCTACTATGTTCAAAGCAATGTGCTAAATTTTGTCAATATAAAGACAAAAAAATAGTCCCTACTCTCCAGGAGTTTATAATCTAATGATGAAAACAACAAACAAACAAATTGTCTTCTTAGTGTATGATTTTGTTTCCAAGTTTCAAACAAGAATAGCTTGGTGCTTTTGGGATGTGTAGACTTGGTACTTTATACTCTGGTCCATCCTTCAGAAATATCAGATTCCTTAGTTTATACTTTACATTGATTTTCTCACACATACCTTAGCTCCATTACATAATTTTAAATGAATTCACCAACTCTTAGTCTGGGTATTACTTTGTATTTCATTCACCAAAATATAGCAAATATAATAACTCAAAAATGACCTGAAAAGAACTTCAGATACACTTGGCTATCAATGAAACTTAAATATTGCCAATCTTTATGATCAATTTCTGTTACTACTAAGACTTTGCCTAGACATGTAGAAATTGAAACGGGGCGAGGGGACATTTCAGTGACTTTTTGATCCAATCCCTTCATTTTTTCAGATGAGAAAGCTGAAAATTCCTCTTTTTTTGGTGGCAAAGATTTTTAAATGTCCTTAGTTTCCAGTCCTTTGCCACCAAAAAAAAAAAAAATAACAATAATAAAAAGCTGCTATAATATTTTTGCATAAATAGGTACATTTTTAAAATCTCTTTGGGACACAGATCTAGGAGTGGCATTGCTATGCCAAAGGGTATACAGAGATTTAAAGCCCTTTGAACATAACTCCAAATTGTTCTCCAGAATGTTCGGATCTATTCATAATTCTATTAAGTGCATTGGTGTCCCAATTTTCCCATATTCCTTTCAACATATGCCATTTTCCTTTTCTGTCATATTAGTCAATCTGCCAGGTGTGAGGATTTATCTCAGAGTAACTTTAATTTGCATTTCTCTAAATAGTTATGATTTGGGACATTTTTTTCCCCTAGAACTCTAGAAAGTTTTGTTTTGTTTTATTTTTTTCATCTGAAAATGGCCTGTTCATATCCTTTGGTCATTTATAAATTGAAGAACAATTTGTATAAATTTGTCTCCATTCTCAAAATACTTGATGCATGAGATATTTATCAGAAATTTTTTTCCTTAACTTCTAATCTTGACCGCATTAGTTTTGTTTATATGAAAAAAGCTTTTAAATTTTATTATAATCCAACTTATCTATTTTCCATCTTGTAATGGCCTCTATCTTTATTGGTCATGAATTCTTCCATTATTCATAGATTTAGCAGGCAAACTGGTACCACCTTGTATGTCTTCATCAGCATCCACTATGAACTTATCATGGAATGTGCTATGAGGTGTTGGTCTACACCTAGTTTCTGCCAAACTTTCTTTTTCAACTTTTTTCTAGTGGCTTTGCTTAAATAGTAAGTTCTTGTTTCAAAACCTTTACTTAAATACTAAATTACTATGGTCATTTACAATAATCTACTGTATAACTAATCATTCCATTGATCTACCACAATTTCTTACCAGACCATTTTGATGATTGTGGAAGTGATAAGGAGTCAATAAAGTTTATTGAGTAAGGAAGTAACAGTCAGACTCATACTTTAGGAAAGTCATTTTGACTTTTGATTGAAGAGTCAATTAGAGTGAAGAGACCCTTTGACCAGCAAACATCTGAAATAATACTGACATGAGGTGATGAGAGGATAAATCAATGTGATGGTAATATCAAGTAAGAGAAGAGGGTGTTTATGAGGGATGTTATAAAGGTAAAATCACTAGGATTTTTTTTTTAACAACTTAGATCAGGAATAGAAAAGGGAGGGAGAATTCAAGGGTGACACTTAGGTTACAAGTCTGAATTTTGGGATGGGTGGTGGTACCTTCAATATTAACAGGGAAGTATGGAAGGGATAAGAAGTGAGAGGGTGGAGGTAGAGAATGACTTGTTTTATAAATGGTGAGTTTAAGATGTCTCGGGATATCTAGTTTGAGATGTTCAATAGGTAGTTTGAGATGTTAGACTAGAAAAAATGTGTGGTGTGAGGTTGGTAAAGAAGTTAAGATCAGAATCAAGAGTGTAGAAGTGATAATTGAATCCATGAGAGTGGTGATATCCCCAAGTGCATAGTATGGAGAGGAAATGAAAGAGAGTCCTAGACTGAGGTTTAGGGGAAACACATTGATTAGCAAAGGCGACTTGGATATGAATCCAGCAAAAGAGGCTGAAAAGGAATATGATATGGAAGAATCAAACTCAAAGTCATATGATTGGAAGAATCAAAAATGATGTCAAAATCATCTAGAGAAGAGGACATATCAGGGAAAGGAGTGTGAGCAATAACATCAAATCCTTTGTAGTGGTCAAGAAGAACGATGATTGAATACAAAATTTAAGAGATTGTTAGTAAACTAGGAGAGCTATTTGACTGAACAAGATCAGAAAATAAATTATTTAGAATTTAGAAAAGAGTGAGAGGAAAAGAAATGGAAGCAGCAATTTTAGATGTTTGGATGAAAAAAATTAGCCCCAAAAGAGAAAAGATATGTGAGTTAGTAGGTGAGAGGAATTAATGTTCAGTAAGGGTTGTTGAGGTTGAGAATAACAGAAGCAGAGTGCAGACAATAGAGGTGTAGCCAACAGTTAAGGACAGATTAAATTTTAAATGAGAAAGTTGGGGAATAAAGCAGGTAGCCTGCTAGAGAATGTGGAATAAAATGTGAAGGATTTCTAGGAAGACATCAACCAGAGTCACAAAAGATGTAAAAAAAAAAAAAAAAAAAAAAAAAAAAGTTGGATAAATCTTATCTCTGGTTTGAGTACATACTTATACCCAAAACATCATGCTTAAAGTTTGATTTTTTTTTTAATTTATTCAAGGTCAAGCTTGTTTGTAAAGGATTTGGGAATAGAACCCAGGTCTTTTAAATCACAGTTCAGTACTAATTGTTCATGTTCAGTCAATGTTTCATACAATTATAAGGCTTACATTTTCATCAATTACATATTCAAAGAGAGTTTTTCTTCGATGTTTTACTTTCATTGTCAATCTTTCAGCCAGTTTTTGCCATTAGTCAGCCAGGAAATAGACATGTCTAATAGAAAGAAAAAAATCTGATGAAGTTTACATGACTCTCAGTGCAGCTGAATCTTTCTTTCTTTCTTTCTTTTTTAAATAATGAGGGAGAAATTAGATTTGGCAGATTCTGCCATTGCTGATATTAAAGTGTTGAATTTCTTCTCTCCATCAAAATATTAATTCTGCCATTTTATTTTTCCACTTTTAAATTTTCTGGGGTATCATTTATTTATGATTTTTAAATCATTATGCCTAGCAGGGTCCCTGACCTTTTTTAAGGCAGGCTAACTATTACATATTCATGTTTCCTAACTAAAGAAAAATGGTTTCTCAGGGATAGGTAGAATGTTTCATCATAGCCCCACTACCAAAGATAGACAGTTTGGCTCCCAAATAAGAAGCAATACAAAACGACAAATAGCACCTCAGGTATGCTACACAGTCACTGTGATTCCACTGACACAAAAATAAAGCAACTAAAAGGCTAAAAAATACAAAATACACAAGGAATAGACAATCAGGGGCCGAGAAAATAGGATTCCTGTTGCCCAGCTAAATCTTACAAATTTCATTTGACTCCTCCCTCACTCTATAAGGATTCTTTAATTCTCTGCAACTTAAAAAAAGAGACTTCCAAGAATAAATTGTCCATCTTACTTAGCTCTGCATGATTTCCTTAAATACTCTTGCTACCTGCCAGCAGAACTGACAATAGTGTCAACCCATATATCACGTCCAACTTCTTCCACACTGTGTTGGATTGTTAAAAGCATGCAAGCCCAGTTCCCATTTCGGTGAATGGATAAGCACTATTGTGTCCTTTTAAAGCCCCATCTTTTCTTTTTTAATCACTGCTATTATTGTTTGCCTCATTATGTCAATTCTATCCAACTTGTTTAGAAAATCTGAATGATTCTAGTATGTTCCCCATTTGGGTGACAGTTCTAAATGCTCCATCACAATTTTAAGCTAAATGCTGCACTCAATTGTTCCTTCTGAAATTTATTAATCTTGGAGTGTGATGGCTCTCAAGAAAGAAGAAAGTAGGGCTCATTATTGATTTGTCCAGTGCTTTCATGTTGCTTGATCAAACTGTATTGTTAATGCAGCTGAAGGCAATTAATTTTAGTAATAAGACAATGTGTTTACTTTGCACAGAGCATATTGCCAGCCTTCATATTACACACACACACGCATACACACACACACACACACACACACACAAACACATGCACACACACTGAAAAAACGGAATTTTGACTATATTTTACAGCAAACTATAGGATTGTTTTAATTGATCTTTCTCTGTGTTTTTAATTAGTGCTATATTTAACTGTATACTTAATGCATTACACAAATTCTGAATCATTTCTTCTATTCATTTTTGTCCATTGCTCTTTCAAATGGACAGTACCATGACAGAATCATTTTGGGGTGTTTTTTTAGCTAGTTTGGATAGTCTTGCCAATTATCTCTCGCATAATGCTATCAATCCTAACTATTCATTATTTCCCTTCTTTAAAGACAGTCTAGTTATGATTTTGAGGGTTTCAGCATCAAAATTAAATGCATCAGGGGCAGTTAGGTGGCGAGAACTGAGTTCAAATCTGGTCTCAGACACTTAACACTTCCTAGCTGTGTGACCCTGGGTGAATCACTTAATCCCAATTGCCTCAGAAAATAATAATAATAATAATAAATGTAACAGATAATTATATCCTTAGATTCTATAAGAGATGCTGCATTTAAATAAGCTATGGCTCCTGACATTTAAGAATTTATAATATGGTTTAACATAGTGAAAAGACACACTAAAACTCTTCCCACATAATTATATTAGAAATAAATAGATAGATATAGGTATATATATATATGTATATGTATATACATATGTATTAGATGTAGTCATAGAAATGCGTCATTGAATCTCTGATTTATTATTTTGGGGACCTCCTAGTACAAAAAGTCTCTTAGCCAACTCAGTTTATCAACTCATCTGCACTGATCCAGGGAATCATTTATGATACTATAACTGTTAAATAATTTACCTGTTAATAATAACAGTAACTATTCAGGTTTGGCTTGAACACAAGTCTTTCTGTATTGAGAGGTAACCATCTATATACAATAATGTTCTGCCTCACCAAAGTGAATTTATGACATGTGAAAAGTGTTATATGAGGTGTGACAGGAAAGTCTTACTCCATAAGAAGGGATTTTTGTAAGAGGTAGAACTTGAATTGGGTTTTAAAGTATGGTTAAGAATTTAGATAAGGAATAAGAATAGTACAAGCAAATTTACTCCCAAAGAAGCGAAAATACAGACCATGTTCAAAGAACAGAGAGTCACCTAATTTGTCTGGAATGTATGTTACAGAGTAATGGGAAAAAAGTCTCCAAATATTCAAATTGGAGAGGCCTCAATAATATGTATTTATACCATAAGATCATTTCAAAAATTGTATTCATTCTGATATCATACACTGAGATAATTGGCTAAGCTAGTTCTATGCACTTCAAAGTGGAGAAAAATACATCCACATAATGATTGAATGTCCTGAAATGACTGTTTTTATAACAACAATTCATCATTCAATTGCTTATGTGGTTTCTCTACAATGAGGTACAATTATTGGGGTCAGTTTAAATCCTGTCTCAATTGTGTATTAGTTTCTGTCAGGCAAGTCACTTAACCCTTCAGCCACAATTTCCTCATCAGCAAAATGGGGTATGAGAATCAAATGAGTTAATACTGGAAAAATGCTTTGCAAATCTTAAAAATGCTTTTTAGTATTGTATTGGTGATTTTAGAGCTGGGTGCTGCTGTTGTAGACTTAAGATATTTAAAAACTGTCATTATCTTTTATTTTAAATCCTTCATTTAAAAAATAAAAACAATTGTGATGTTTAAGTAGTATCTTTTTTCAATAAAGTCAGGTCACTACAAATCTGGCATGCCATTTATCATCCTAGAATCCCTGTCAAGGGGGTCAAAGGACTTAGAACTAAACACTTATGCACTATATTCCCAATATTGCACTACTTCTGGTTTTCTTGAAGCTACCATTGTGAGTTGCTATATATTTATACCTTTTATAAGACTCAGTTTTTAATAATTAAAATTGTATAATGACAAAAGTTAATATAACATTTACTAAACAATCAATGTACTAAAATGACTTTACCTTCATATTTTCACATTTGTATTCAGGCTAACTTTATAACTGACATGGCAAAATTAAATAAATCACAGAATTGTAGAATCCAAAGAATTTAGTCTAACCATCTAGCACAATCAGCTCATTTTGTAGGAAAGAAATGGAAGTCCATAGCTGTTAAATGTTCTATATATGGTCACCTCAGCAATATGAAGATATATGACTTATGTTCAGATTCCCAATCCACAAGATGAGTAATATCCTAAACCATGGAAATATTCAGGTAGTGTATAGATAAAGTCTAATTTCTCAGTTTTTTTTTAATGAGAAACTTTAGTTATTTCAATTATGATATTAAAGTCTATTTTTAACCAAAGGAAGAGTTCCCAGGTAATATTGTTAAATCTTCTTGTAATTTCAATGTTATTTGAGATACTAAAAACATATATCATGCCTAAAATATTTTTAACAAAAAGAAATATTTTTTTAAAAATCATTTGGAAGCAGATAAGATAAAAAGTAGAGCTAGATTCAATGCAATGTAATGCATTGACATCATTAGCAATTAAAGAAAAATTGTATTATACCATGATAAGTACTAAGCAGGCACAATGTTCAGAAAAGACCCAATGTTTGACCTCATGGACCTCATAGTCTACTAAGGTGGTTAAATCATAAATATAGTTACTATTTATATTATCTGAGTAAATTTCCATTTCTCTTTTAAGAAAATGCCCATTTTTAATTGTGCTACATTAGAAAATACTAGGTTAAGAAAGTATCATATTTACCCAATAGACTATATAGAGACTTTAGTGATTTGCTTAAGAGTTGGCAAAGTCAAGGAAGCCAAGTTCTTCAATTACACCCCATATCCCAAAAAGACAAACACCCATTTCATGTGTACTTACTTCAAAATCTGTCTTTTCAGGATAACTGTAAATTACTGTCCTTCATAAATAGCATGAAACCTTAGCCAAATAGGGCTATATACTATATACAAAAGAGTTTGTATTTTTCCGATATATTTTCCAAAGATTTTCTATAGAATTTTTCAATACATAATATTTCTTAAATAAGGAAGTGGCCTAATCAGACCTGTGCTACTGAAAATCTGCTTTAAGACTCTATGTGGAGGATGAATTAGAGAGAAGACAAGCTAGAGAGAGAATGGCCGATAAGGAGCCTATTGCAATAGTTCAGGTGGGAGGTGATAAGTTCTGACCTACAATAGATAAGCAGGGTAAATAGGTTAACTTTCCAAAGTAAATAGATTTGAAAGATGTTAAAGGAGATTCATAAGAAGTAGTAACTCATTAGGTATTAATTAAGAGAGAAGAACTGAGGGTAACTTCTGGATTGCAAATCCAGGTGACTGAAAGAATAGTGATTCTCTTAAATGAAGAAAGAGAATAAGGAGAAGAAGAATATCCAGAAGAGCAGGATAATGAATTCCTGTTACTATATGTTGAATATGAGTTATCTATGAGATATAAAGGTGGAAATATATGGTATGAAAATCGAAATGTGGGACTGGAACTTCAGAGAAAGACAGGGACAGAATACATAGAGTTAATAGAATTGAAATGAAAGATGAAATCATGAGATATTATGAAATTACAAATAGAGCAAATATAGGCAGAGAGAGAAGAGGTCCTTGTAGGCACTCAAGCATAAAGGACAAATGATATAGTTGAAAGTGACCTGGGCCTCTCTCTCCCTGATAATATTGAATATGTGAGATCAAGACAAATTTATTTGTCTTAAGGAAAAATCCTTCAAAATTCAAGGGGTATCCTCAATACTACATTTGTGCATTAGGATTCAACAATCCCAAATCAACTTAGACAATACAGAAATGGTCATTAATAAATTTTCTTCTTTAGATAATATTTGTATGAAGAAAAATATTTGTTTCAAATAGTTATCAGTAATATTGACTTGTAAGTATAAAATATATAGCATACTCAATAGGAATAAACAATTTAAGTGTTTAAATTTTTTTAAATGAGTATGTTTAAAAGTGTAAAACATAAAATTGCAAATAAACATTAGAAACCCTACAGAAATAACTCAGAAATAATGTCAAATATGAAGGCTTTTTCAGTTATTCTGAACATTCAGATGAAAATTGAAAAAAAGGCAACTAGTTGTCTAGGTATTTCCAATACATTAACATTCCACTGCTAATGATAAAAAGTACCAATGTCTCACTTCTTTTCAGAGGTTAGTATCTATATCACATAGTACAGCATAGGAATCTCATTTCTTCCATGCCTAAATAATTTGAGGGGTAGAGATGAAGGGCTGTGGAATACATGTTCCACTACTAACTCTTTTTATAACTTAGCATGGAGATGGGAAAATAGAGTGTTTCATACTCAATATATGTAAGAGGATATCATTCACATTGCTAAATCATAGCCTAAATACATGTAATTATCCTTACTCCCTGAAGAATCTCAGGGAATATCATCTATTTATTGCCTTTTAGTGCAGGAGATGCCTACTCCATCATTAATTACTTTTGGTCCCAATGGTTTTAATTTACCTTACTTTTTCTGATTGTCTTCCCTTACACCCTGCAAACAAAGGGTTCTTGCCATTATATGAGCTTCAACCTTTCTTGTCTTAAATTAGATGCAGGAAACTGAAGTTGGGGGAAAAGATGATAAATGTGATTTGAGATCTCAAAGGTCATCTGGTTCAACCTTCTCATTTTCCACTGAGGAATATCAAAAAGGCTTTATGAAGCATGGTGACTGGGCCTTAAAGAATTTATAAGCATTTCTGTGGGAATGGGGAAAGTGAGAGGATATCTTGTGTATAAACAGTAAGATGCCTAAAGGCATGAAAAGGAAAGTGTTGAATGAGTGATAATAAGGACACCACTCTGTCTGGAGCAGGGATTAAGTGGAGGGGAGAAATATAGAACAGGTTGCTAATATAGTATAAATAAGGGATGATTCATGCAGTATAAAGGTAAGTATACTTCATATGAGTGCAAAGCAAAACTGCTAGTGCTAATGAAATATCTAAAAGGCTTTCTATTTTAAAAGCAAGGGAATAACCAACAATTTGATCTCTAATGCCTATATTTGCCACATCAAAATTTATAAGAAAAAGAAAGCCTACAGATATTTTTCAGGATTAGTTCCTAAATGTTATAAAATCATCCTGTCTTCCTTCCAAATAATGGCTCAAGGATGCATCTGCAATCTTCCAACGATTTTATTTTTAATCTTCAGACTTTGCTCAGCGTCCATTTTCCTTTTTACTTGGTACAATAAAATAAGGTAGAATATATAAAGGAATTGTACAGAAGGTCAGAATATTATGGAATGCTAAACATAAATTTACAAATCAGTTATTGCAATGCTCCATTTGTTTATATACCCTTTAGAAAGAGCAGGTACTTGTATATACACCCATAAATATACTATTATTGTAAATATATCATTTATACTTCACTAAATATAGAATTTGTACTCACTTCTACAAAGTATAAAGAATTGTATGCCAGTCTATTGTTCATAGATACAATTCTTTTTTATAGTCTTTCTACGAGTATTTTTTTTTAAATTTGATTTACCATACCTTTTCTAGGACCATAATCTTCTATTAGAATGAGGACTACTTATGAAAAGCCACCTTGAATGAGTTTACCAGAGCTTTCACTTAGTTTCACCTAAAATGCTTTAGCAAGCATAGAATCTAATATGGCAGATGGAGTGGGAATGCTGATAAGGAAGCAAGTTAATCCTGTCTTTTCAGTGATAACATTTAAGGTGGGTACTGGGATTGTGCTTTCTACAGTAATGAGAGTTCCCATGTGAGAAAATGCCTTCTGTTAATTTAATTAGCACATTCTCTGCAATTTAGTCTTAAAAAGTTACCTAAAGGAATGATAGGTAAAGTGATTTGTGCAGGGTTAAACAATATATGTTGGAATTGGAGCTTGAACCCAGCTCTCATCTGCATTCAAGGCCAGTTCTCTTTCTAGTTATACTGCAAGGACTCACCATTTGCATATCACAGTGGCTACTAAATCACAAATCTCTTAATTTTATTTTTCCAAAATATTGTTATGAGTTGATTGCTAAATCATGTTATAAAGAAAGGATTATGATTTGCCTTTTACTGAAATGAATACCTATGCTAATGTCAGTGATTATTTTAAGTACTTCTCTTGAAAAGTTTTCAAATAATTTTGTTATGTCACCAACAACTCTTGTGTTAACAGATAGGAAAATATTATAAAAATGGCTCTCGGTTAGTTAGAGGTAATTAGTCTATATAGATGAAAGCACTTGCATTAATTAAATTCCTCCATAGGACAAAATCAATTTTCATAGATGAAACAGCTAGGAGTTTGAGCTACAAGGTAGTGTATTCCTAAAAATGAATAGGTAGAGCCAATACTTCATTTTAATGGGCTTAATTTATCCTTTCCTGGCCCAAGGGCAACATTTGGCACCTTCTGAAGTTGTGGAGAAAAGGAATTTCCCCTAAACCACTTATTCTTACTGGTAGCAGGAGATTAATTCCTCCTTCCTCACTTAAACCTTAAAAGGCAAACCAGGCAAGAAGATATTTGCTTCCCTTTAACATACCCATCATTGCTTCATGACTTTCTTTGTTTGGCTGTCAGAAACATGGGCTGTTTGCATTTTAAGCACTTTTTGATGCATTTTCTAAAGTATTGCCTAACCACTTTTTCTCCAGTGCTAATGTTGTAGGTTTTTCCCTCTTACTTTTAAAAGTTACCTTATTTCTTTATTTATACCATCCCCTACCTAATAGTTTTCATAAGCAAGAACTCCCCCTCTTCTCTTGAAACTGCTATAATATTTTATGCTCTTCATAAGTCTTTGGGTCAATTAGCATTCCTTTTCTCTGAAGTAAACTACTTCTTACACTAAAAATGTATTTTATAAAAAAAGATATGACACACCAATTATCCTGTATTCAGCAGTATGTCTCTATAGTACTAGAGATGATTGCCTTTGTTTTTCATTTTATATAAATTACTAAAGCTTATTCAGCACTTATCAAGCTTTAGGTAACTTCTAGCTTGTTACATAAACTTACAATAATATTTTATGATTTTGCTTGTTGCTGTCAAAGGTAGCTTCCAAATCTCATCTATTAAAGTTGCTTTTAAATATGGGTAAAAGTAGAACTAGAGAAGGGAAAGAAGAGGCACACTCATAATTTTTAAATATTAAATGATCTCTATAAACATAAATTGAATTAAAATATTTCCCCATGTAATCATATGCAAAAAAGAAAGGGTAGAATAGGAGAGCTCTATTGTCAATTTAATGAACTGTTTTCAGTTCCCTAAAAAGGTATGTCTATGTGGCCTTTACTGGAAACAAGAAGTAGGGGCAGAGGACTTGGTCTCCTGATTTGAAGAAGAACTTCTCAGAGATGTCAATTTCCTGAAATATTCATGAATCTAGATTTCTATATAGAATTCAATCACTAGCAAATAAGTGAAAAGTTTTGATAGCTTGGAATGAAAGAACTATAGGCTTCTTTTTATAATAGTTTTTTATTTTTCAAAATGCAAGCAAAGATTTTTTTTTTAAATTCACTCTTGCAAAATCTTATGTTCCAAATTTTTCTCCCTTCCTTCTTTCCCCTCTCCTCTAGACAGCAAGTAATCCAATATAGGTTACACATGTACAATTATTCTAAACACATTTCCACGTTTATCATGCTGCACAAGAAAAATCAGATCAAAAAGGGAAAAATGAGGGAAGGAAAACAAATAAACGAACAGCAGCAGCAAAGGTGAAAATACTATGTTGGGATCCACATTCAGTACCGAAAGTCCTGTCTCTGAGAACTGGAGTGAATGATTTCATTGTTGAAAAGAGCCAAGTCCATCACATTTGATTATCACACGATCTTGTTGCTTCTGTGTGTGATTTTCTTTTGATTATACTCGCTACACAGCATCAGTTCATATAAGTCTCTCTAAGCTTTTCCGAACTCATCCTACTCACCATTTCTTATAGAATAATAAATATATTCATATTCCATAACTTGTTCAGCCATTCTCCAACTGACGGACATCCATTTAGTTTCTAGTTCCTTGTATAGGATTCTTTTTGGAGAAGAATTTCTGTCTGCTTATTCCTCTGTAAACTTCAAACTGTGCTGAAAGCTTATGCAACTAGAGCTTGTTAAAGTTGCTTACTGTACATAGATGAAAAAATAATTATATACACACTCATAAGGCATTCAATAATATCTACAAAATAAATATTTGTCTATGCAATCTTATACAAAAAACAGATATTGGATCAACTTAATTCCATCAATTTGATGAGTTGCTTAAAGTATAATGCTGAAGAAACTGAGCAAGACAGAGATTAGAGACCAATTCAATAGTTTACTAAATAGAGAGAAATACTGGGACCAGTGGATCCATGGTTGATCCCCAGGGCTAGATGAGACTATCATCTCAAAGATGAGTATCCAGGCAGTAAGCTTTTTATAGAACAACAAGAACAATGACAATATGGAGGTTCCAAGGTGGGGATAACCTAATGGAGGGAGGTTACTGATATTCTAATGACATCTAAAATGGATAAACCTTTATCTTGTCAAACATTAAGGAATGTCTATAACCTAAAGATATAAAACCTTTATCTCATCAAACATTAATAGGGAAAGGTTATAACCTGAGGCAGAATAACTAAATAGGACAATTGGAGAAATTGGGTCAAGACATTAAAAAGAGAACTTTGGCACAACAAAAGTACTAGAAAGTTGGATATCTATATTGGCCCTTTTGGAGGCAATGAAAAGGATAGATGTGTGTGAGCCTTGCAGATTAAGAAAGAGAAATTTCTTTTTTTTTTTAAATTTTATTTAATAGCCTTTTATTTACAGGTTACTTTACAGCATTGACAATTGCCAAACCTCTTGTTCCAATTTTTCCCCTCCTTCCCCCCACCCCCTCCCCCAGATGGCAGGATGACCAGTAGATGTTAAATATATTAAAATATAAATTAGATACACAATAAGTATACATGACCAAACCATTATTTTGCTGTACAAAAAGAATCGGACTCTGAAATATTGTACAATTAGCCTGTGAAGGAAATCAAAAATACAGGTGGGCAAAAATATAGGAATTGGGAATTCAATGTAATGGTTTTAAATCATCTCCCAGAATTCTTTCGCTGGGCGTAGCTAGTTCAGTTCATTACTGTTCCATTGGAACTGATTTGGTTGATCTCGTTGCTGAGGATGGCCTGATCCATCAGAATTGGTCATCATATAGTATTGTTGTTGAAGTATATAATGATCTCTTGGCCCTGCTCGTTTCACTCAGCATCAGTTCATGTAAGTCTCTCCAGGTCAGAAAGAGAAATTTCTGTGACAGCTTCAAATGCCTGGATTATTATAAGATCCAGATTTTTACATATAGAAGGGAAATTACTAAATAACTCTTACACTTGGAATTTCTGCTCGAGGGGAAAGAGATTTCCCAAACCTTAAGAAGCAATAAAACAATAAGGGGGAGCAAAAATCCTAGAATTTGCCCATTTGAGTGTAGACCCAAAAACTATGATATGGAGTATCAAGAGATATGCAGCTAACAATCTCTTATAATGTGTGTAATTCCAACAGTTTAGATCCAATGTGAGAGTAGGGTACTACCTGACTAGCCATTTCAAGTATGTTTCCTTTCTAAAGGAATCCAAGTCTATTGAAGATCTCTCTTATTAACTTGGGAGGAAACTATACCAGAATATTGTCTATTTAGGAGTCCAATGTTTATTACTTTTTGGAGGGATTACATACTTAAGAGTGACACTATGAGTATGGCTAAAAGACCTGTTGGAAAGATGAGTCACCAAATATGCAAAGTTTTCTCAGTAATAACCTTAAATTCAGCATCAGTTTTAGGAGCATTGAAACCAAGAGGTTTTTAGTAGTCTTTAAGGTTTTGAAGATAAGTCAAATCTACTAAAGAAGTAGAATTGCAGGCAAAATAAAATAATTGGGTGTTTACCTATCAAGACAAACCTAGGAACTATATGAAAATAATTTCAAAACACTTCTCACACAAATAAAGTTAGATCTAAGCATCTAGAAAAGCGTCAATTGCTTAAGGGTAAGCCCGAACTAATATAATAAAAAAGGACAATTCTACCTAAATTGGTCTATTTACTCAGTGCCATATCTGTGTTCTATAAAAATGATAAGCTGATTTAAGAAAGACCTGGAAAGGTTTATGTGACCATATACTGAGTCAAACAAGCACAACCAGAAATACACTGTAAACAGTAATAGCAAGATTGTGTGATGATCAACTATAAAATCTTGGTTCTTCTTAGTGATTCAGTGATCCAAGACAATCTCAATAAGCTATGGATAGAAAACACCATCTATATCCAGAGAGAGAATTGTGGAGATTGAATGTAAATCAATACATGCTATATACATTTATTTTTTTTTCTCTTCTGTGTTTTTTTCCCCTTCTGTTCTGATTTTTTCTCTCAACATGATTCATAAAGAAATGTGTTTTTTTTTAAAGTTAATGTATGTGTATAACTAGAAAAATAAAGTTGTTTTTTTTTTTTAAAAAGTAGAATTCCTAGGCTATATATGGACTCTGCAATACTTCGTTTTCTGGGTTTTCTGCAAGACAAAATGAAAGTGATTCTGTACCTAAACACATTGCTTTAAGTATTTATTTTGAATATGGAGGACCATTTACTCATATCTCCAGAGACCACTATACACTGCTTATCTCCTGATTGATCTTCAAGAGTCTCCTGCCTGATTTCTAATAGATCTGTCTTTAAAACTGGGCCTCTATGCAAATTCAAAAGGAAAAAAATCAATCTTAATTATCTCTGTTTTTTTCCAAATATCATTACATTTGATATATGTATACAAAGGACTTTGGTGACAAAATGAACTTTTATTTTCATTTAAATATCTATTTGTCTAAAAGGACTCTCCTACCTCATACGGAATCCTCTCATATTTCAATAAAACTATAACTGGACTCTTTAATGAATATATTTATGTCAAGTGAGCTTGAAGGTGTTATGTATTAGCTCACTAAACTTCTATATCTGTTTTTAAATTGCTATTATTTGCCAACCAAGAATCATACTAGATATTGAAAACATTTTCTTTGAAATGAATTGAATTGTTTTTAAATGAATTTAACATTGAATTGTAAAAATAAGCATACAGGCTTATTGAATCATAACGTAGGTGATATTTTCTTTGTATTCCAGGATATTAATGTTCCCAATAACATTTTAGACCTTCAGAGACAGAAGATAAATCAGCACAAAAAATAATCACAATCTTATTGTCTTTCATCATCCCTTTTCCTGTCTCTATCTCTCTATCTCATTCCTAAAAAGAGTATCTTGCAAAATTTACTTATACAATCACAACTTCCCCTCTGTCATAAAAAACATCCTCAATTAATTATAGAACAGAAAAAGACTGTGGCTTCTGTCAGCTCTGCTTCATTGACTGCTTTTCAATGCACTTTTGAACATAGACAGCTTTTCTAAAATAACATTATTTCCCAGAGAGGATTAATCCTAAATTGGCATTCAAAAATTGCTAAAAATTCTTCTTTTTGCATATGTAAGGAAAAATAAAATTTCATAGCATGTGAATATGAGTTTGCACACTGATATAATTCATTTGGCGGTCTTATGATCAGAGAATTGAATGACTATTATTTTTCCATCATGTAATTCCAAATGACCTGACAAAGTCATGATGCATTGATGTTTGTAAGAAATATGACCATGTTCTTCATCATTCCCAAAGTACATATTACTTTACAACTGTGAACAAGAAAAAGAAAACTAATCTGTTTATCAGGCTATATATTGCACTATTTTCTTTCATATTTCAAGATCCACTTTTATAATCTTTTCTTTCAAGTATAATTTGAATTTAGAGGAGGGAAATATATTAGGTGCTTATACTTCCTGTCTGTACAATATTAACATTCAAGCAAATCTATATATTTCACTCAAAATCCACATTTCTGGATGCTTGAAATTTTGAAGGAAAGACCTTATGTCAAAACTTTTTCATTTTCATTTACAACAAAATAAGTGATGTCTGCTTATACATAACAGCATTTGGGGCTAAAAAGGAACTTAAAGTATATCTAGTCCAACTTGTTTATTTTATAAATGAGGCAATTAAATTGTAGGGCAGTTAAGTGAGTGGCCCAAAATCATACATATAATAAGAGAACCAGAAGTCAAACGGAGGTTGTCTAATTCCAAATCCAAAGTGTACTTTCAATTGTGCTATGCTGTTTCCAAGTACATTTAAGACAACCATATAAAATCACAGGTTATGTGAGATGAGTGATTGAAGAAGAGAAATTACACGAGTTTTGGTGGGACTGGTGAAAGTCAGATGTATTAACCTCAGGTCTTTTCCCTAGGTCTACTGTGTGGTGTGGGTATATCTATTGGTATTATCATACATCTGTGCTATGTGAGAGTCCCCACTACCCCACCAACACCAGTGTAGTGAGCAAACAATGATAATGATCTTATATGAGTCCAGTTTCACATTATCTGAACCATACAACCTAAGTGTAATTCTATTTCTCTTCTCTTGAGTAGGTCGTTTGGAAAGCAAAAAATGAGAAACAAAGGAGCATTAGACAATTTTTCATTATGGAAATTTAAGGATGATCCCTTATTTCAGCAAAGTGAGGAGCTTTTGATGTGGAAACTTCTTGAATGAGTTCTTGCATCCCAAGCTATGATTTGAAAGACATATATGAAGAACATATAGGTTAAATTATTTGTTCTACATTATACAGGTGATAAGTGTTAGAGGTAAGAACCAATTTGGATTTCAAGTCTACTGTTTTATCTGGCACTTTATCAATATAATTTACAGATTTAGTTTGTTTCTTTATTTTACCAGATTCTATAAATTCCATTATTAAAAGGAATTCCCAGTGGGGGTATCTCAAGCAATGCATAAAGATTTATTCTCAGCCACTTTTAGCAATTATTATTTTTTTGGATAAGATGGTCACAAGGAAGGTCTTTCAGAACCTAAATCTAGATTTCCATGCATTATTCAGAGTTCTCCTTAGTTTTTTTTCATCTGCAGAATGGAGATAATAATAGCATTTACCTCTCAAGATTGTTGTAAAGATCAAAGGAGATAATAATTATAAAGTGATTAGCACAATATTTGTCATATGGTAAGCACTCTGTGAATTAACTAGTGTTGTTGTTGCTGTTGTTATTAATGTAGCTAACATTTTATGGTATTGAGGTTTGCAAAGCTATTTACAAATAGAAAACAAGTATCTATTAAGAACTCATTCTGTGTCAGGCACTGTGTTAGGTTGTGGGAATTAACCAAAAAACATCGGACACTTAGTCCCTAGTCTCAAAGAGCTTAATATAACAGGGGAAGACATCACATAAAAGAAAGCTGAAAAGCAGAAAGCAAGTGGAAGGAAGGAATTAAGGCAGCTGGCAAGAAGTATCAGAAATGTGGCCTGGGAATAATAACAAAGAAAATATATCTCATTTTATTTACACAACATCTCTGTGGTTTAGATGTTACCATTATCTCATTTTGCAAATGAAGAAACTAAGAAACTAAGTTAAACAAAGATTTGCCCATGATCAAATAACTGGTAAATATCTTGAGGCTATGTTAACTTTCAGGTCTTAGACTTAAAGACTGGAAGTCTAGTGTTCTATTCACTGCACCATCTAGCTCTATCCATTTTCTAGAGCTCTTATCCAGAAATGTTAATTATTCTGTTTTGGTAACAAATCTTTAATTGGTATCCCTACAAAAGCAATATTTTAATCATGCAACCTCCATGATTGGAAAATTAGAAAGGGTTAAATTTTATTAAGCAGTAAGTATCCTTAATGTAATTTTCTCTTGTTTGGTTTTCCTGGGGGTCTCTGGAGCAGCCTTCTTTTCAGCTCAGTAATCACAAGAGTAGCCAGGAGTTAAAGTCCAAATCCTTCATTATCTTTTTCCAAGGCTTGTCTCCTTTCCTGGGGCCTGATTAGCTTTCTTATAGTCCAGATTCTTTATTATCTCCTTCCTGGGGCTGGGCAGCTTTCTGGAGAGCCTTTCAGACCAACCTTGGTCTCAGTGGAGAAATGCAGGAGGAGAGCCTGCCATCAGTGGCCTGACTGAAGATCAAATGAATGTCTGTCCTTGGTTTTGAAAACTTGAGCACCCACCTGTTTTCTCTGCCCTCTGAAAGCTTCTCTTCTGTCGCTCTCCATCCCTGTTTATATGCTCCACACCGAGTATAAACCAATCATTATATCACTAGGAAACCATTATTTGTTGTAAGATTAAATCAATCATACTGAACCATGCTAAACTAGATAACCATTGTTTCTATCAATTCCACTGATTTAGAAACTTGTAAGAATCCTTTGTTTCAAATTCAGAGTTCTGGCCCATAACACTTAATGGATCAGCAATACTTATTGCTAGGGTTTCATCAGTCCTTTTAAAATGACATTCTAATCCATGTCAGAACATTGTAACATCATAGATTCTTCTTGGTACTCAGCAAAATATGAGACATGCAATATCTATCAATTGAAGTCAATTTGAGAGTTGAGAAGAAGCAGTTCTAGTGAAGATTTTTTAAAGGACTTCACAAGGAAGCTTCAAGACTATTTAGTAGAGAATCCTATGCCAGACAATTTGAGAAGTCTCTCGGACATACTTAGTGAACCCAGAATAGACTGGGATCTGTAACTCTTAAAAAGGTTGTAAGCATGGGAACAGAAAGTCTTTTAGATAGTTTGACAAGAAATGGGATCCTCACCTGGGTGATTAGGAGCACAACTTCTACACCTAAAATATTCACTTTCTTCTCCAGGATTTCATACTCCCTAAAAATTCTTTTTTTTTTTTTTAATTGCTGCTAAATGCAACATTTGCTCCTTGTGTATTAAATACTTGTGGTAGCTATTTGTAGATATCAGGTTTGCAAAGATCTTGGAAGTTTGTTTATCATATCCTGAGAATTTAGCATAGTTTTCTCTTGTTCATGTTCATTGTTCATACTCAATACTTGTCAATAAGGAGTTGTTACAAATTATTTTCTCTCTTTTTGTTTTTTCTGGCAAATGTTAAAATATACATATCCAAATCCTAATAAAGAAAAAATCCTGTAAGAAAGTCATTTAATTTTCAGTGGATCCAGCTCTATTCAAAATGGAAAGAGTTCCAAACCTATTGCATGTCAAAAAATTTAGTAGCTCTTCTCCATTCTTTCTGTTATTCTTCCATCTTTCTGATGTGATTCAGAATTACTCTATGGTTCTTTAGGTTCTTGGTTATTTTTTTTTTTCTTTCAAGGGACATTTGATTCTCTCTAATAATTTAAAAAGAAAGAGGTTTTGTAGAATTTCAAACTTGAATGAAATCTTGATGCCTATTTAATTCAAATAATAATTGACTGAAAATCCCCTCTATAACACCTCATCTAGTCATCACTTGAAAATAATTTGCAACTTCTGTCTCCTGAGGCTATCATTTTCACTTTGAGGTACATCAAATTAATCTATTATCAAACTTTTTGGTCCCAGGAGCCCTTTCATGTTTTAAAAATTATTGAGGATTTCAAAGAGTTTCTGCTTATATTGGTTATATTTATTGATATTTATTTTGATGATAATCTTTTTGTCTTCACAGACCTTCTAAAAATGTCTTGGCCATCCCTAGAACAAGGCATCTTAAACTTTTTTTCCATTCTCAACTTCTTTTCATCCAAAGTATTTTTACATGACCCCAGGTATAAAGATATAAAAAAAGGTACACAAATTAAATTTTACTGATAATAAAGCATAATTTCACAACCCTCATATTCACATATGAGAACCCATATGGAGTCAAGAAACACAGTTTCAAAAGCTAGGCCTAATGTCTTCATTCACACTTTCAGAACTTCAAATGTAGTTGTTTGGAAATTTTTCCTTATACTAAGCTACAATTTGTTTCTTTCTTCTACTATCTTTCCATTATCATTATTAGTTCTATCAATTATATTTGATATTATGAAACAAATGAAATTCTTCTTCCAAATGAGAATACTTCAAGTACTTGGAATCAATGATTATGTTCCTATGAAGCATTCTTCTCTCTGAGCCAAACATTCACATTTCCTTTTTTCCATTCTCATACTATATGGTGTTAAGTGACTGACCTGATCAGTTTCTTGTATACAATATTCATTTTTTCATGTCTCTCCAAAAATCTTCTGCCCATAACCAAATACAAATCTTCTGATGCAATCTGAATAGAACAATCTTTAAAAGTTCATTTTTATATTAATACAATTTAATAAGATGAGTTTTGTTTTGTTTTTGACTACTATATTACTTAGTAATTGAAATATGTTGACTAATACTGAGCTTGCCAGGATTAATTACGAATTACCAAATTATTGATTCCTAAAAATCCTTTCATTTCCTATTAAAAGATATAGTTATTATATGTCAGTGGCCTAAACATAAGCATTATTCACTTTCCATTTGACAACCCCAAATTCCTTCAGGCCTCAATATTTGCTAGTATTATAAGAACCACAATTCTTTATGACCAAAGAAGAACTAGAGATCATTACTGATCACAAAATAGAAAATTTAGACTATACCAAATTGAAAATTTTTTGTACAAACAAAACTAATGCAGACAAGATGAGAAGGGAAGCAATAAACTGGGAAAATATTTTTACTGTCAAAGGTTCTGATAAAGGCCTCATTTCCAAAATATATAGAGAATTAACTCTAATTTATAAAAAATCAAGCCATTCTTCAATTGAAAAATGGTCAAAGGATATGAACAGACAATTCTCAGATGAAGAAATTGAAACTATTTCTAGTCATATGAAAAGATGCTCCAAGTCATTATTAATCAGAGAAATGCAAATTAAGACAACTCTAAGATACCACTACACACCTGTCAGATTGGCTAAGATGACAGGAAAAAATAATGATGATTGTTGGAGGGGATGCGGGAAAACTGGGACATTGATGCATTGTTGGTGGAGTTGTGAACGAATCCAACCATTCTGGAGAGTAGTTTGGAACTATACTCAAAAAGTTATCAAACTGTGCATACCCTTTGATCCAGCAGTGTAACTACTGGGCTTATATCCCAAAAAGATCCTAAAGAAGGGAAAGGGACCTGTATGTGCACGAATGTTTGTGGCAGCCCTTTTTGTAGTGGCTAGAAACTGGAAACTGAATGGATGTCCATCAGTTGGAGAATGGCTGAATAAATTGTGGTATATGAAAATTATGGAATATTACTGTTCTGTAAGAAATGACCAACAGGATGATTTCAGAAAGGCCTGGAGAGACTTACATGAACTGATGCTGAGTGAAACAAGCAGGACCAGGAGATCATTATATACTTCAACAACAATACTATATGATGACCAGTTCTGATGGACCTGGCTATCCTCAGCAAGGAGATCAACCAAATCATGTCCAATGGAGCAGTAATGAACTGAACCAGCTACACCCAGAGAAAGAACTCTGGGAGATGACTAAAAACCATTACATTGAATTCCCAATCCCTATATTCATGCCCACTTGCATTTTTGATTTCCTTCACAAGCTAATTGTACAATATTTCAGAGTCTGATTCTTTTTGTACAGCAAAATAACGGTTTGGTCATGTATACTTATTGTGTATCTAATTTATATTTTAATATATTTAGCATCTACTGGTCATCCTGCCATCTGGGGGAGGGGGTAGGGGGTAAGAGATGAAAAATTGGAACAAGAGGTTTGGCAATTGTTAATGCTATAAAGTTACCCATACATATAACCTGTAAATAAAAAGTTATTAAATAAAAAAAAAAAAAGAACCACAATTCTTCGTGACTCTTGTGGCTTATTCTCAGCTGAGATAAGTAACTTAAAAACCTATCTGTAATGATTCTCTGCAGCACTAGAAACAGTCACTAAGATTTTTGAATGAGTTTATAGACATAATTTTTTTCTACCAATTCCCCCACCCCTACCCCACCCCCCGACTTCCCTAACCTTTTCTCACCATATGATGTTATTTGTCTTCTTGCTGTGCTCCAACTGCTCTGCAACGGTCACATTCCTGACAAAGCTCTAATGCAAACCCCAACTTTACTTACTTCTTTTTTAACCTAAAGATCATATGTGGAAGCCTTCATTAAATCCTGCTTATCTTTGCTTGCTTTTTGTACCTATGATAGCAACAATATAAAGCACCAAATGTATAGACTTTTGACTCAGAGGCCTGAAATCCTAATACTTCCAAACTTTGTGACACAATAGAAATTACCTTAATTATCTTAGCCTTGGTTACCTCGTCTGTAAAATGAAAGATTTTAATAAAGTACACCTTCTTTTCTTTGACATTTAAAAACTTTTTGAAATCTAGCACAAACCTATATTTCTAGCTAATTATATATGATTCACCCTCACATAGTTTATATAATATATTGTATCTTTTTTCCTACCTCTCAGATTTCTTGAGCTATGTCACATTCCCCAAATGTTTCTTTTCAAAGTCCAAATAAAGTTCCAGATTTTTTTTTTAATTTAGTATTTCATTGCTCCTCGGTTACATAAAAACACAATTTTAACATTAACTTTTAAAGCTTTGAGATCTAGATCATTTCTCTTTCTCTCATGCCAGCACCCCTCATTGAGAATGCTAGCAATTCAATATAGGTTATGCATGTATAATCATGCAAAACATCTCCATAAAAGTCATATAGTTTAAAAAAAAACCTTCAAGAAAAATAACGTATAAAAAGTATTCTTCAGTATGCATTCAGATGACATTAGTTTTTTATTTTTTTTCCCTCTGAGTATGGTAGCATTTTTCATCATAAGTCCTTCAAAGTTGTCTTAGATTTTTGCTTTGCTGAGAATAGTTATGTTATACATAGATTAGTATATTTCCCTTTACATCAGCTCATGTAAGTCCATCAAGATTTCTTTCTGAGAGTATCCTGCTCATTATTTCTTATAGCACAAAAGTATTCCATCATGACTACATCCACATTTTATTCAGCCATTCTCCAAATGATGGACATCCTTCCAATTTCTATTTCTTTGCCCCCAGAAAAGAGGTTCTATCAATATTTTTGTATACATACATTCTTTTAGAGATTTAAATCTCTTTTGGGATAAACACCTACTAGTGGCATTACTAAGTAAACCGCTATGGATGGATTTATAGCCCTTGATGCATACTTCCAAAATACTCTACATGCTTCTAGAATCAGTTCATGATTCCAAAAACAACGCATAAGTCTCATATTTTTCACATCCTTTCCCCCATTTTCCTTTTTTTTTCTTTTCTATTAGCCAATCTAATAAATATTTAGTAGTACTTTAGAACTGTTTTAATTTGCATTTCTCCTATCAATAGCAAGTTAAAGCATGTTTTCATTTGGCCATAGTTAGCTGTGATTACTTCATCTGAAAACTGTTTAATCTTTTGATTATTTATCAATTAGTAAATGACTTGCTTTTTGTTTTTTGTTTTTTTTTTTTGTTTTTTTAAACAAATCTGACTCAATTCTCTATATATTTAAAAATGAGACCTTTAAGAGAAGGTTGCGGGGCAGCTAGATGGTGCAGTGGATAGAGCACCAGCCCCTGAGGTCAGGAGGATCTAAGTTCAAATATGGCCTCAGACACTTAATACTCCTTTGCTGGATAGGTGAGTCTTGGTTGTAATCCTAGTTCCTTTACTCCCATAATATGATATTCTGATCCTTTAATGTAGAAGCTTCTAAACCCTAAGTTATTTTTATGGTAGCTCCACAAAACTTGGATAGTTTCTTTCTGGGTGTTCACAATATTTTTTTTTTCTTGACCTGAGAGTTCCAGAATCTAGCTAGACTATTCCTGGGATTTTTCATGTTGGGATCTCTTTCAGGAGATGATCAGAGGATTCTTTCAATTTTCAATTTGCCCTCTGTGTTCTAGAATAACAAGGCAGTTTTCCTTGACAATTTCTTGAAAGATGATTTCCAGGCTCTTTTTTTGATCGTGGCTTTCAGGTAGGTCAATAGTTTTTAAATTATCTCTCCTAGATCTATTTCCAGGTAAGATTGTTTTGTTTTGTTTTGTTTTCCCAGTGAGATATTTCATGTTTCCATTATTTTGTTCTGTTGATTTGTTTCATTGTTTTTTGATTTCTCACAAAGTCATTGGCTTTTATTTTCTCATTTCTAAATATTAAGGAATCATTTTCCTCAGTGACCTTTTCTACCTCTTTTCCATTTGGCCAGTTTTGCTTTTTAAATCATTCTCTGCATTAGCTTTGTTGTATCTCCTTTTGTATCACTCTCATTTCTTTCCCAATTTTTTCCTCTAGCTCCCTTACTTGAAGTTCAGAATTCTTTTAAAACTTATATATGGTCTGAAACCATTTTATTTTTTTTCTTAGAACCTTTGGACTTTTTTGTTGTTGTTATCTTCTGAGTATGTGTTTTGGTTTTTCTTGTTACTACAGTTACTTTCTTTTTTTATTATTAAAGTTTTTTATTTACAAAACATATGCATGGGTAATTTGTCCAACATTGGCTTTTGCAAAACCTTTTGTTCCAAATTTTCCCCTCCTTCCCCCCACCCTCTCCCCTAACTGGCAGGTAGTCCAATACATGTTAAATATGATGAAATACATATTAAATCCAATATATATAGATATATAGATATTTATACAGTTATCTTGCTGCACAAGAAATAAATCAGATCAAGAAGGAAGAAAAAAAACTGAGAAAGAAAACAAAATGCAAGCAAATAACAGCAGAGAGAGAAAAAACGCTATGCTGTATTCCACACTCTGTTGCCAGGGTTCTCTCTCTGGGTGTAGATAGCTCTCTTCATCACTGAACAAGTAAAACTTCTTTGAATCATCTCAATGTTGAAGAGACCTACATCCATCAGAATTGATCGTCATATAGTCTTATTGTTGCCATGTGTAATGATCTCCTGGTTCTGCTCATTTCACTTAGCATCAGTTCATGTAAGTCTCTCCAGGCCTTTCTGAAATCATCCTGATGGTCATTTCTTACAGAACAATAATATTCTATAACATTCATATACCATAACTTATTCAGCCATTCTTCAATTGATGGGCATCCACTCCAGTTTCCAGTTTCTTGCCCTACAAAAAGGGCTGCCACAAACATTTTTTCACATGTGGGTCTCTTTCCCTCCTTTAAGATCTCTTTGGAATATCATCCCAATAGTAATACTGCTGGGTCAAAGGGTATGCACAGTTTGATAACTTTTCAAGCATTGGTCCAAACAGCTCTCCAGAATGGATGCTGTTCTATCCAATGTATCAGTATCCCAGTTTTTCCACATCACCTCCAATATTCATCATCATCTTTTCCTGTCATCTTAGCATAGTTACATTCTAGGGTCAGAATCTATTTTTTCTGTCATTTATTCATTTCCCCAGCCTATAGTTAATTTTTAACTCTTTGTTAAAATAGGTTTCTGCTTCCTTTGGGCTTTTATGCAGCTGTTTTCAGATATACTCCTAGGGTACTGAAAGGTTTCAGTTTCTCTATTGTGGTATGATCCAATGATAAGTGTGTTTACTACTTTTATTGTCTTTGCTCTGATCTATGAGTTATCATAAGCATTCTTTTATGCCCTGAGACTGTGAGGGGTATCCCTGCTCCACTATGACTGCAATGTCTCATGTGTTAGGATTCCTCCTTACCCTGGGACTGCTCATCCAGGACTGCAACCATGATCCAAGTATGGACAAAGCAACAGAATCCTGCTTTCCTATTAAGAAAGAGACCCCTGTAATAATTTTGTGATCAATTATTCAACCCCTTAACCATCTGTGGACTGAGAGCTCTGGGAGCCAGTGCTGATGTTGCTGAGTAAGTGGTTCCAGATGCCTGCTTCTGGTTTTCTGGGGCTGAATTGGCATGGCCCATGCTGAACTGTGCTCCACTCTCAACCAGGTGCAACAAACTTTTCCTGCAGACTTTCTAAGTAGACTGGAGAGATCTGGAACCATAACTGCTGCTTCTGATTCATTCACCCTAAGTTATTCTTCTGATTTGCTAGGGCTGGAGCTGTGCTGGCACATTGCACTTCACTCTCAGGAAAAGGCAAACTTTTCCTGCTACTTTGTCTTTTTATGATTTCTGATGCTCTAAAAATTTGTTTAGAGTCATTATTTAAAGACATATAGAAAGTTTTGGGTGAGAGTTCCATTGAGTCTATGCTTTTATTATGTCATCTTGGATCTTCCTTTATTAAGCCCTTTTGAATTCTAGTTCTAGATTCTTAAAAGAGTCTTTCCTAATTCCCCTGAGTTTTTTATTCCTACTACAAATGACTGAATTTATTTCATAACTAAATTGTACTTCTTTGTTCATGAATACATTGTATCATCGTAGTAGAATGTTATCTCACTTTCATATTGGTATTCCCAGAGCCTTGCAAAATGCCTGGTCCATAATAGACTTGCTTGGAACAAGAGGTTTGGCAATTGTTAATACTGTAAAGTTACCCATGTATATATCCTGTAAATAAAAGGCTATTAAATAAAAAAAAAAAAAAGAAAAAAAAAACATAATAGACTTGCAATAATTGTTTGTACATTGACTGGTTAGCTGATTGATTACCTCTAAGTGTCATTCCTGCTCTAACTCTTTGTTCATATGGCCTCTATCATGTTTCTGTCTTTCTATGTTCTCACATTTATATAAGGAATCTAAAATCTTACAAAGCCATTGGATCAGGAATTATAATTAATTTACTTGTTGAATAGAATTAGCCTATCTCTTGGGAAGGAACTACTTTTTTATTTAAAAAATTATTTTTAAAGCAGTTTAGCAAAATTGGTGTGTGTGTGTGTGTGTGTGTAATTTATTAGAAACAGGTGCTTTTTCTCTCTTTTTAGACTGATGGTTGGATATGTGAACTAGAGATTTAAAACACTCCTGAAATAAAGGAAGATAATCTAAGTGTCAGAGAGAAATTTTGTCAGCCTATCCTGAGAAAATATCCTTTGCCCAAGCAAATTACACAATTGTCCAGATGTGAACTTATTCCACATCCCCATAAATTGCATAATGAACTCTTAACTCATCAGACATCCTCTTATATGAGCATCTGTACACCATAATCTCATTAAAAAGCTTAAATTTGGCATTGTTTTGGTTGTCCTGTGTTATTATGTGGGTTTGTGATTAAATGTGATTGCTTTGGCAAAGAAAACTCTTAATAAACAAAATGATTGTCAACATCATATAGACATATAAAAAGCTATAATATTTATTCCTTGAGTTATTTTGCTACACCACAAGTGTTATTCTGTCAATAATATTATTATTTTACCTTTTAACTCATTAAGGAATTACCAGCTTATATATTGTCAGACATCTATATTAAACAAAAAATAGCCAGGGAATGAATGTGATTGCCAACATAATTCATTTTCACTATATTTTCTCATTAGGATATATTTTTTAATTTTAAAATTATTCTATGCCTATGTACATATATACATATGTGTATATGTATCTACCTGTATATATGTATGTTTATAAATTCAATGAAGCTTTTAAATAATGAACTCTTAAATTAATGGGAAAAGATTAAATATTTTTTAAGTATTGAAAAATCATTCATAGACTCTGCTTCCCAGAATATTAACTGTTCCAAAATCAGTTAGTATGGTTTATCCTCTATCAGCTGTGGTTTTAAACACAACTGTAAAAGGTACTTTTACATTGGAAGCTCTTTATATTTTGGAATCTCCTAAATATAGGGGAAAGAGAAAACCTTCCATGGGCATTAACCCATAACTTCCAGATCACCTAGCATTTCTCAGTAAAGAAATAGAGAATAACTTGATTGTCACCTCAAACTAAAAAGTAATGCACTTAAATTCATTTTACATAAGTAACAGAATTTCTCCTATTATCTTACTTAGTAAAAGAACAGTAAGAAAACTTCATCCTATACTTTCCTATTTCTGGACATTGATGGTGTGTTTAGTACAGAATAATTTGTGCTGATATGAATAAGATTATTTTTTACCTCCAAAGTGAATCAAGCTAAAAAAGATTTTAATTATGTCACTATCAGGGAGACTTGTTAAATTAAGAATATAAGTTACCATCTCTCTTTTTTTTTAAATGAATACATATGTTAAAATTAATTATAAGTTTTATTACACTTTTTCTTACATGAATAATAATGATAATTATTTTGTTTATGAAGTCTGTTACTGATCAATGTATTGCTATCACAAACACAAACTGTTAATAGTGTAAAAACTACAAAATAACCTATAATGACAGACTTTATTATCTTTGGTTGGTAATTTTAATTTACATAAAAACTAGGAAGGGTTCCTATGTACTAATTTAATACAAAATACTTACAGTCTTCTTCATACATAAAGGACATTTCCCCCAATAAAATTTAAGATAATTTTTTCTATAAAATATCTATTGAGCTATTAAATCATAAAATAGCAAAGTCACATCCAGTCAACTGATTATTATTGAATTTGACTTCTTTATGCCATACTCAACATCAATAAGTGCATAAATAGGGGAGGTATCAAACTTAACTTTGATACCCAATAGATTATATTTATTTGTCCATTTCTTACTTCCTGTATTTTAAACATGTATTTGTATATTTATTTATTTATCCAATCCATTTGTTTGTTTATTTAAAATATACACAGATTCATATACAACCAGAACTTTTTTTGGTCCTCTAGAATTTAAGCTGTTTCTATTTTAATGTTTCTGCCTACAGTCGGGTCCAGTGAGCAAAGTTTTTGGTGCCATGTATCTTTGTCTATAACTTTACTAATCTGTAAGTCAGTCATTCTCTTTTCTACTTCCCAATCTCACCGTTGTAATTGGGAAATTATTTTTCCTTGTCCTTTCATTTCTACTTTCTATAAGTTTTCCCCTCTTTGCTAAATAACTTTTCCTATTCAGAGGTCTTATAAATTCATATTCTTCACTACCAAAACCTGTTCTTTGAAAATAATTTGATGTCATTTTTATTTCTTTTTATGCACTTAAATTAATTCCATATCTTTTTTATTTTAACTTTTTTTTTTCTTTATTGTTATTTTCTGCTAAAGGAATTTAAAGCTCCAGTTAATGGATGAGGAAAGTTTATTCCTTTTTTCTTTTATTGGAGTTGGGAAAAGAAAGAGTTTCCAACACTCACGAAATTAAATTGCATTGTAGAGAATTGTTATTCTAAACTATTTAAGAAGTACTGTCCTATACTGCCTCTGGAATCAGGAGCTAAATTGCCTTGATATTTACCATCTTGGTCCTCCTGGTCATAGTTTATTCATCTATAAGATGAGGATGTTGGACTATATGATCACTGAGATCCCTCTCAACTGTAGATTTTTTATCTTGGTCCTTAATTTATACATTGTATTTTATTCCTTGGGTACTTTAAGTATGTGGCATTTTGATAAATACAATGAATGACCCAAAGGTCTTGATGGAGTTTCAAACTTTGATAGCTTAAGACTTTTGTTATGCTTTACTTTTTTTTTCCCCCTAAGGCAATTGGGGTGAAGTGACTTCCTCAGGGTCACACAGCTAGGAAGTATTAAGTTTCTGAGATCAAATTTGAACTCAGGTCCTGGTGTTCTATCCACTCACTGTGCCACCCAGCTGCATCTATATTTTACTCTTTATAATATACAGAACATAACTTATAAATACATTGAATTAACACTAATTATCTCTAGTTATTTATTTCATATAATAATGGTTATCAAAAGATTTAAATAACTGGCATAATTGATGTTTATAAATCATTTTAATAAAATTTCAATCATAATTTAATATTGCTTAAGGCTTTACATGTTCATCAAATAGAATTTTGTTTTTAGATTTATCCCCATTATTGCTATACCTTATAAAAAGTTAAAAATATGAAAATATAAAATATAGTAATATAAAAATATGAAATCAATATTACTTTTTTTTATTTAATAGCCTTTTATTTACAGGTTATATGTATGGGTAACTTTACAGCATTAACAATTGCCAAACCTCTTGTTCCAATTGTTCACCTCTTACCTCCCCACCCCCTCCCCCAGATGGCAGGATGACCGGTAGATGTTAAATATATTAAAATATAAATTAGATACACAGTAAGTATACATGACCAAACTGTTATTTTGCTGTACAAAAAGAATCAGACTCTGAAATATTGTACAATTAGCTTGTGAAGGAAATCAAAAATGCAGGTGGGCATGAATATAGGGATTGGGAATTCAATGTAATGGTTTTTAGTCATCTCCCAGAGTTCTTTCTCTGGGTGTAGCTGGTTCAGTTCACTACTGCTCCATTGGACATGATTTGGTTGGAAATCAATATTACTGTAAGATTCCATTTCAGTATTTTTAATAAGTGATAAAAATTTTATACTCTATTATGTTTTAATGTCAAAAACATAAAGATATGCTAATATTATTTATTGAGTATTAAAAGTATTTATTGATGCTTTTAAAAGCCCCTTTGCCCTAAAAAAAGAACAGCACATATTTGACTTTATAATATCCCCTTCTTTCAATAGCACTTTACTCTATATTGATACCATATTATTTTATAAGTCATAGTTCTTTGCACAGAAGAGTTCCTTAATACAAGATATGTGAATGAATAATTTGATTTTATGGAAATCTCCTTAAAAATTAATCTATTTATATGCAAAAGAGTTGCATCATTTTTGTATTCTACCCAAAATAGTAGAGATTTTCCTTTCAATAGCTGTAGGGTTAATTTTTGTTCTAGTCATTTAATTCACTATATGATCATATTGGGTTATGAAAATCAATTCCTAGAGATCATATTGAAATATTGCCAAGTGTAGAAAGTTCAGTCCCTCAATTATTATCACTGACTATAATTCATGTATTCTTACAGAAATACTGCAAAATAATAATATTGAACTGGAATGCACTAAAACTAGATTTGTCTCATTTGTGCCATTTGGGAATGACCTTTTAAAATTTAATAACAGTTCCCAAATATACCAAGCATTATTATGGGACTAATAGTAAGCAACTATTCTACAATTCCATGTAAAATACACAAAGAAATAATAGATTTAACACACAAGACAAATGGAATGTAGATTATTTAAGAGTAATTATGAGAAATTGATTTTCTGAACCTTGATTTTCTTTTCTACTAACTCTCTATTTGGCTCAAAGTTCAGGCCACTAATGGTTGAATTATTCCCTGGAGAAAAAGAGAGATAGACAAGCAGACAGATAGACAGATATTTACACAAGCTGACATTCTTTGGCTTAACATTAAACTCCAATTTTAGTACTGTTCTATATGGTTTTCAGAAACTTTTAAACTAATTCAATTTCATTTGGTTCAAGTAGCTGCATATATTGAGCATTTAGAAGATATAGAATATTCTTTGCAGAAGGTATACTTAGAGAACCCCACAGATTCTATTAAAAAGCTACTAGAAATAATCCACAACTTTAGCAAAGTTGCAGGATACAAAATAAATCCACATAAATCATCAGTATTTTTATACATCACTAACAAATTCAACAGCAAGAGATACAAAGAGAAATTCCATTTAAAATAACTGTCGATAGTATAAAATATTTGAGAATCTATCTGGCAAGGGAAAGTCAGGAACTATATTAGCAAAACTACAAAACACTTTCCACACAAATAAAGTCAGATCTAAACAATTGGAAAAATATTAAGTACTCTTGGATAGGTGGAGCAAATATAATAAAGATGACAATACTACCTATTGTCTATTTTTTTAGTGCTATACCAATCAGACTCCGAAGAAATCATTTTAATGACCTAGAAAAAAATAACAACAAAATTCATCTGGAAGAAAAAAAAGGTCAAGAATTTCAAGGGAATTAATGAAAAGAAAAATCAAATACAGGTGGCCTAGCTGTACCTGATCTAAAACTATAACAGCAGTCATCAAAACCATTTGATATTGGCTAAGAAATGCATTGGTTGATCAATGGAATAGGTTAGGTTTACAGGATAAAATAGTCAATAACTATAGCACTCTAGTGTTTGACAAACCCAAAGACCCCAATTTTGGTGATAAGAATTCACTATTTGATAAAACTGCTGGGAAAATTGGAAATTAGTATGGCAGAAACTAGGAATTGACCTATACTTAACACCATATACCAAGATAAGATCAAAATGGGTTCATGATTTAGGCATAAAGAATGAGATTATAAATAAATTAGAAGAACATGAAATTATTTACCTCTCAGACCTGTGGAGGAAGGAATGAATTTGTGACCAAAGAACTAGAGACCATTGCTGATCACAAAATAGATACTTTTGATTATATCAAGTTAAAAAGCTTTTATACAAACAAAACTGATCCAGACAAGATTAGAAGGGAAGCAATAAACTGGAAAAACACTATTACAGTTAAAGGTTCTAATAAAGGCCTCATTTCCAAAATACATAGAGAATTGATTCTAATTTATAAGAAATCAAGCCATTCTCCAATTGATAAATGGTTAAAGGATATGAACAGACAATTTTCAGATGATGAAGTTGAAACTATTTCTACCCATATGAAAAGGTGCTCCAAATCATTATTCATCAGAGAAATGCAAATTAAGACAATTCTGAGATACCACTACATATCTCTCAGATTAGCTAAAATGACAGGAAAAGATAAATATGAATGTTGGAAGGGATGTGGGAAAACTGAGACACTGATACATTGTTAGTGGAGCTGTGAACGAATCCAACCATTTGGAGAACAATTTGGAGCTGTACTCAAAAAGCTATCAAACTGTGCACACCCTTTGATCCAGCAGTGTTACTACTGAGCTTATATCCCAAAGAGATCTTAAAAAAAGGAAAGGGACCTATATGTGCAAAAATGTTTGTGGGAGCCCTTTTTGTAGTGGCTATAAACTGGAAATTGAATGGATGCCCATCAGTTGCATGTGGTGATCTTCTTCTTTAAAATATAAGAGTTCTCTCTGAGAGAAAGTTTCTCGGAGAGGTTTTCTGCAGGCAGCCTTAGTCTCCATTTAAATAAATAATTACTCCAAAATCACAACCAGCTGATAAAAGGTCAGATCTTTTATTGTGTCCTTCAATATAGCCCGGTTAGCTCAGGCCTATCTCTCTGCTTGGTTCCAAGACTCTTGCAGCTTTGTCCTTGGCTTCTGCCTCTGCTTTCTTCAGCCTCCAGCCAGCACCAAGGTAGAAGATGCAATGAATCTCTTTTGCCTCGAAGATAGGGCTTGTGGGCTTCCTTCCCAGAGTGCTCCTCTCTGACCCCAGTCAATATTCCCAAGAAAAAAAACTCTCCCAAGCTCTAAGAGCTTCCTGTATAAAAATGATCTACCAAAGGTTAACTTTGCCTTCTGGAGAGAGAGGGATTCTGGGTTATCTCCCAGAGTGCTCTCTGGCCCTACGGGAGGTGTGAATTCGGATATCTCTTACTAAGCCTGAAATCTCCCAAACGTGTGAACTCCATTGAGTACTTAGATACTTATGAGCTCTCTAAAGGTGTGAACACAAGCATTGTTTCCATCAGTTGTACTTAGTACCTTGTTTCAAGTTCTGGTCCAAAATATCTCCTTCTAAGATCAAATCAATCATATTGAACAATGCCAAATTAGATAAGTATTGTCTCTATCAACTCCAATGGCTTAACACTTTGCAAAGATTCCAACAGTTGCAGAATGAGTAAATTGTGGTATATGAATGTTAGGGAATATTATTGTTCTGTAACAAATGACCAGCAAGATGAAGACAGAGAGGCTTGGACAGACTTACTGATGCTGAGTGAAATGAGCAAAACAAGGAGATCATTATATACTTCAACAATGATACTGTATGAGGATCAATTCTGATGGACGCGGCTCTCTTCAACAATGAGAGGAATCAAATCAGTTCCAATTGATAAGTAATGAACAGAACTAGCTATACTCAGCGAAAGAATACTGGGAAATGAGTGTGAACCACAGCATAGTATTTCCACTCTTTCTATTATTGTTTGCTGGCATTTTTGTTTTTCTTACCAGGTTATTTTTACCTTCTTTCTAAATCTTGTGTAGTAAGAGAACTATATAAATATGTATACATATATTGTATTTAATATATACTTTAACATATTTAACATGTATGGGACTACCTGCTATCTAGGGGAGGGAGTGGAGGGAAAGAGGGGAAAAGTCGGAACAGAAGTTTTTGCAAAGGTCAATATTGAAAAATTATTCATGCATATGCTTTGTCAATAAAAATCTATAATAAATAAATAAACAAATAAATAATGAAGAAACAAATAAATAAATAGATAGATAGATAAATAAATAATGAATGAATGAATAAAAGAAGATACAGAACACTGTGCTAGGTCCTGGGGAGTTCAGAAATTTAAATAAGACCCACATAAATGCCTAATAACTAACTTTCCAAAAATGTGTGTACTATTTTATATTTAATAATTATTATTGTAACATTCACTGTATTCCTAGGTGTAAAAACTGATATTGAAAATTTAACAATAATCTCTAGGTAATAATATCTATCATTGGATCATATCTATACAACATTGCTTTTGCCTCAAAAATCTTCCAGTCTAGTAATCTAAATTATCTTCAGTGTTTTTAGTTAGAATTTCTGACCATTTTAAAAAATCACCCCTCCATAATCTCTAGTTCTAATTCTTTACCTTAGCTGTGCATATCTTTGTCTCTGAATTTTGCTTTTAAGACCTAAAGTAATTGTCAACTTCTTAATGATTTAATTAGTATCTGTTGACTTTACATCTTTCTTGCTTAGATTTACATTTTGTATGTGTTTTTGTAGCCTTTGTTCACCTCTCTAAACAAGATTTCTGACTTCTTAAGATTGGAATACCTGATAGTAAAATCTCCTCTTTAAATGACATGTATTTATTTTAATATTTTAATTTTTAATTACATGCTAAATGATTTTAATATTAATTTTTTATTTGAGCTTCTAATTCTTTCTTCCCTTTTTCCTTCTTTTTCATTAAGAAGACAAGAAATTTCATATAAGTTATATGTTGCAATCATGGGAAATATTCTGTATTATTCATGTTATGAAAAAAAAAACAACAAAAAGGAAGTTAAGAAAAAAAAGTATATTTCAACCTGTATATAGATTCCATCAGTTCTTTCTCTGGAGGTAGATATAATTTTTCGTTATAATTTCTTCAGAATAGTCTGGGTAATTGTATTGCTGAGAATAGCTAAGTCATTCACAGTTGATTATTATACAACATTGCTGTTACTATGTATAGTATTTTCCTGGTTCTGTTCATTTTACTTTGTATTAGTTCAAGTAATTTTTCCAGGTTTTTCTAAGAGCATACTGCTTATCATTTTTATAACACTATAGTATTCTACCACAATCATATATAACTTGTTTAGCCACTCCTTAGTTGATGGGCATTGGTTCAATTTATAATCCTTGCCACCCAAAAAGTTTTGTTATAAATATTTTTATACATGTAGGTCCTTTCATTCTTGTTTTTATTTTTTAAAATCTTTTTGGGTAGGGACTTAGTGGTATTTCTAGGTCAAAAGATATGAATCATTTTATTGCCCTATGAGCACAGTTCTAAACTGCTTTTACACACACACATACACACACACACACACACACAAATACATACATATCCATATATGTATGTGTATAAATGTGCATTCAATCAACAACTTCCTTCTCATTTTCTAAAGTTAGCTCCCCAACTTAAATGTGAATGAAAGAAAACCGACTCTTAGAAATATGTATAATTAAGCAAAACAATTCTGCATGGCCAAGCTATATCTTATTTTTCCTTTGAGTCTTTCATTCTCTATCATGAGATACATAGCAATTTATTATTAGTTAAGTGGCAGCATGTTTAGTCATTATGTTAATCAGAGTCCCTGTTTCTTTCAATATCATTTTTTCTTACCATATTGTTGTCATTGAAAAAGTTGTTTGTTTGTTTTTTTTTTAATTCGGCTTGTTCACTCTCTGCATCAGGTAAAAAAGTTGTTCCAGATTTCTCTGGAACCATTAATCTCTTCATTTCATATTTATAAATCATGACTTGAGCAACAATTTTCTATGCCACTAGTGGAATCAAGCTATTAATTCCTTTCCAAGTGTTTTTTTCAAAAAGTTTCATTTCTTTTCCAACTTTTCACTTAGAATTCTCATTTTATTTATAAAAATCATTTTAGCTGTTATTTTAACTCTTGTCTAATCTCTTCCAGGAAATCTAGTTGAACCTGGGTCCAAGATTTGTTTTTTTCATTTAGACTATGCTTACAGATGATTTAAAGTCATTCTTTTTAGAGGGTGTGGGTCTTTAGCACCTATGTCACCATAATAGCTTTTTTATGGTAAGGTTCTTTTTTGCTTTGTTCATTCCTCCAGCCTACTTCCTGACTTAAGACTTGATATTGAGAGAAGTCTCTGTGTACTTTTGGAGTGAAGGTCTGAGCTGGACTTCGTGGTGTTTTCTTGACATATAGGTGATTATATTGCTCCAAAATCTTTGGAAAAACTCAGATTGGAGACCACTATCACTAGATTCAGGTCCCATTTTCTATCCATTTTGGATCTGTGACTTGGGATTGTGTAATAGGTAATAAACCTACTAAATGTTTTTCTTTCCAATAACTGAATCATGGTATACATCTGAGAACCCTTCTGGTCCTAGTAAACAGCCTCATCTGGAAGCTAGAATACTCTGGCAGCTAACCCTGACAAGAATTGATCCTATTGTTTATAGACCTCTCTCTAAGTTTCTTTTTTTTTTTTTTTTTTACCAACTTTGATTAAAAATAACTCATTCAGAATTACTAATCAGGATTCAGTATGACATGTTTTCTAGAAATGTCTGAAGCTTTGTTGCAGTGGAGAGAGCTTATTGTATTACTTTCTAGTTCTTCACCATTTTGGCTAGTGAGTGATCCATATTGGTCTTATACTACAGAATCATTAGAATGCTGCAATTAAAAACCTAACCAAATTAGATAATGGAGAAAAATCTTCAGTTAATTTGAACAGCATTTAAATCTCCAATTTAATTCCATTTAATTTGATATATGAAGGAATGCTATATAAAAATATTTAAAGTCTGACTTGGATTGTGAAAGTCAAGATTTCAAAAATTGGAATGAGAACAAGAAAGTTTCCCATTTGTGGTTTAAAGTTAGATTCTTTGGCTACATACTCTGTCTTCCACCACTACCAATCCCTCTCCCAATCATAAATGCTGCAAGTGGCAAAGTAGGTGATAATAGTGCACCGAAATCCAACCAAATACTTTTAATGTAAAAAAAAAAAAAATACTCAGTAGAAAGCATCAGACCCAGAACAAACCTTGGACAAATTATTTTATCTTTATTTAATATCATTATTATTACAGTGTAGAAATTTATTTAGATAATTTCTAAGACATTTCCTGCTTTAAATCTAAAGCTATGACTGATTTTTTGTAAATCATATATTTGCTAATGGTTCATAGACATAAATACTGTGGAGGATGAACACATTATAGGGCTGAGATGCAAACTTTATTACTAGAAAACAACTGTCTCATGTAGACATAATACAAATATAAAACAGATAGACATATATGACAGAATATAAAATACCTTATCTTTAAAAATAAAATAAGCATTAATAATAGTAAATATATTAGTTACAGTGTTTTATAAAATGGTGAAGTTACCTTTCATTTAGTTTCTTCATTTTGTGTTTCTGTGCACAGTTAATTCTATCAAGAAAAAAGAATCAACTATCATAAGACCATGAGGTTTGTCATAACACATCAAACCATTGCTTTATCAAATTTAGTGTCTTATTTCTTCACCTAATGCTTAAGGCAAAGATAAAAAAATTCATAATTCATATTTTCTATTGATAAATGTGTAGGAAAAATAAATGTGTCCTTACTCAGCCCTGTAGGCAATCAGTTTATGCTCTGAAGCATGAGATTTGATTATTTTTTTTTTTATCCTGTACAACCAGCAGTCCTATTTAATGGTCACAAATTTATTCAGCTTTAAAAAATCCACTGTGAACTGAATTGAATACATCTTATGTATTGTGAATTTACCAGGTTAATTAGAAGTTTGAACAATTGTTATGGTCTCTTTAACTTGATATCCACCACTTATTTTGTAACTCCATTCATAGTATGATCCAAGAAAATGTAATAAAATATGTGCTTTTATTATCCCAGTTAAGCCTCATTCATTTATCCAAAATTTTTTGATTTAAGTATTTTTGTCATTCTAATATGTCATTTAGATTTTTTACTTGCTCTATTTTCAGTCATAAAATTACTCAGTTAATCAAAAAATTAATACTTTGTGCAACTTAGTTTCATAAGATAAAATAACACTGATAATTTTCTTCATTCTCTATGACTAATTTGATCAGTCTTTTATTGCATCATTTCAAGAAGGTCATAATTAAAGCCTCATTACTTATGTTATATCTGTGAAAATTTCACACCCAGGGGATCAGGTGAGAGTTCATAACATGAATCAATGAAAATCCATCATAATTACTGAAGGATAAAGTTTTGTTGTACTATATGTCAGTGGCATCATCTTTGGATCAGAAGTACTGAATTTTAAATTTTTTCGTTGTGATATTTAACATTACTCAAGTTTGTAGAATTTTGAATTGTTGACATTTAATGTGACACAAAAAAACCCTAAAGTACTCATATAATAGTAGTAGAACCTTGACATGAGGCAATAGGAAGATGAGACCTGTGAGCTGAGTTAGCACACATAGTTCTCTTCATAGAGTAAATTCTCAATAATTGCTTTATTCAGTGAATCCATCTATCCATCATATTTCTGTCTACCTATCTCTCAGTTCATTATATGTCTTCTTATTCATGTAAATGGTAGTTTTTTTTTACATACCACAAAACTGAGTCACTAAAAGAAATACATATAATATATATTAAAATATAAATAAATAAAAGAAATATATATGCATATATATGTGTGTATATATGTTTATAGATAGATAGATAAATAGATAGATAGATACATAAAAGTGCTTCACTTAATCATAAAGATGATGCAAAATCTTGAATGATATTATAGAAGATTAAAATCTCTCACCAGTTCAATTAAATTCAAAATGGTTGATCTGTGGTACAAAAGAAAATTCTAGTCTTTTCTCTTAAGACCAGCCCTTGTTAACTTCAAAGTTCCTCATGATTTGTAGGGTCAATTATGGATAGACACCTATTAATAAAGATAAACTCAAAAAGTCCTCTTTTAATTTTGTGATCTTGGTGGAAAATTGATGGAAAGTGTGGGTGATTGGAAGTGGTGATAAGAAGTATTTTTTAATCTATAAACATAAAATATTTTTGGTATTATAAACATAAAAGATTTATGTAATTGTCAATAAGCTTATATATAACTAGAAAAAATAAACCATTTCAATATTGAATTTCTCATCATAAAGAAAAGCAAAAGATACATACCAGTTTCAGTTCCTAATAAGATGGCTTACATCTTCTCCTTGGAAAGGCAAATGAAGTAAGTAAACAGTAGTGGTAGTTGTATTAAGTGCCAGTCACAGAATTTCAAAATGTGAAGAAATTTTAAAAGCCTTATAATGCAAACAATTTTGAAATAAGATATGATCTATAATATGAATTGAAAGTTATTATCCATTCTTTGCATTCATGGATTCAGTGTAAGGGAAACTTCTATGTCCTAATGAAGCTCATTTGCCTTTGGGATAGCGGATAGCTATTACTGTCTTTCTTTACCATGATTACAAAAAAGTAGCTTTAATTCATTGCTTCTAGATCTATACTATGAGCTGAAGCACAATAATATTAACCATTCCATGTGGCATCTCTTCAAATATTGACAAGCAGTAATATATGCACACACACACACACACAATCTTTTCTGAAATCTAAATAACCAAAAAGTTTTCAGCAAATCCCCAAAATGTCTGAGCTCCAAATCTTTCACCATTCTGATTGCCCCTTTATGAAAGGCATCCACCAAATCAGTGTCCCTCCTAGCTGTGATAACCCATATCATCTGACCAAGACAAAGCATACTGAAACTATTATCATTCTGGCAAATGTGAATTGGATTAATTTGCTGGTATGAATAGTATAATATTCTGAGTCTGTTTTTGGAATTAAAAAAAAAAGAATTCAAATTCTGCCTCTGATAACCATTCATTAACTCTATGACTACACATAACATGCTACTTTTCTGAGTTTTAGTTTCCTTACTTGTAAAATAGGACTAAAAAGTTAATATGCTTTACAAGAATATTTCAAAAGCTTAAATGAGAAACATATATAAATATTTTGAAAATATAAAGTTTCATTGATACATATTATATGTATTGTTATCATATTTTACACAGTATATTTAAATTCCAGCAAAATCTACAATATCTTTTTGTACACAGTCATCTATCCATTGTTTACTAATATTTTACCTGTGATGCTGATTTTTTAACTCAAGTATGAATCTTTACCTTGATCACATAAATTTGATCTTATTTCATTTGTCCCAGTATACTATCAAGATCTTTTTGAATCTTGACATTGTTATAAAAATATTAGTTATTGCTATTAGTTAACACATTTTGTTTCCAGTAAATAAATGATTTTGATTCCTCTATTCAAATCATTTTTAAAAATTTTAAATTGTAGATTAAACAGAATTTCTTGAAACATTCAACTAGCGAGCTCCTTGTTTCTTTCTCTCCACATTATATTAGTGATGGTGTCTAACTTGGAATCATAAAATGTTATAGTCTTTGAAGAATCAAACATTTGAGTGACACAAAGAGCAATGGAGAGGAAACAAGTATAAGAATATTTAGTAATGAAGGGCTGTATACAAAGGATATGAAAACAATATACAGCAAGTTTATGGTCAAAAAATGTCACAGACTGATCTTTTGGCAAGTGTTATTGGTAACAATATTCCCCAAGTATGACATTTGTCCCTAAAAATTGTTAAAAGATTAACCAGAGAAGAACTAGAGAACATTATGAAAGGTAAAATGGACAATTTTGATTACGTTAAATTAAAAGTTATAGCAGAAACAAGATTAAAAGGGAAATACAAAGTTGGGGGGAAATCTTTACAGCCAGTATTTCTGCTAAAGGTCTCATTTTTAAAATATATAAACAACTGTGTCAAATGTATAAGAATATAAGTCATTCTTCAATTGATAAATGTCAAAGGATATGAACAGACAATTTTCATATAATGTAATGGGCTGAAACTGAATTGATGCATTGAGATCCGATCACTTAAGGCTAATTACTTTTTTTTAATAGCCTTTTATTTACAGGTTATATGTATGGGCAACTTTAAAGCATTGACAACTGCCAAACCTCTATGGCTAATTACCAATTGGACAATACTCTATTAGCATTTGCTTGGAAAATGACCTGCCCCACCATTCTGTGAGGGCTCCATCTATAGGAGATTGGGTGGAGGATTTAGAGGATGGAGAGAGAAAGCCAGAGTCACTCCTGATGGATTCATGTCATGATTCCTCTCACTTCATATGGCCATTCATGTCTAAAAAGAATAAAGATCAAGAACTTTTTCTGATCCTGACTCTAGCTGGATTCTGAAGTATCCAGGGTGCTAACGCGGTATTCACAAGATAACAAAATTAATGCCATTTGGAGTTATAGGAAAAAATGCTCTAAATCACAATTGATTAGAAAAATGCAAATTAAAACAAATTTGAGGTATCACCTGAAATCTCTCAGATTGTCTAAGATAACAGTAAGGGATAGTGATAAATGTTGGAGGGGTTGTGGGAAAACTGGTTCACTAATTCATTATTAGTGTAATTGTGAAATGATCCAATCATTCTGGAGAGCAATTTGGAACTATGCCCAAAGGGCTATGAAAGTGTATATACCTTTTGACCCAGTAGTGCTATTACTTGGTCTGTATCCCAAGGAAATCATAAAGGAAGGAAAAGGACCCACATGTGCAAAAATGTTTATAGCAGCTCTTTTTGTATTAGCAAAGAATTGGAAAAGGAATGGATGCCCATCAATTGGGGAATGGTTGAACAAATTATGGTACATTAAGATAATGCAATATTATTGTTCTATAACAAATGATAACAAACTGATTATAAAAAGGTCTGGAAAGATTTATATGAACTGGTGCGGAGCAAAACAAGCAGAACCAGGAATGCATTGTATACAATAACAGCAAGAATGTGATGATCAACTTTGAAAGGTTTGGTTCTCCTCAGTAGTTCTTTGATCCAAAGCAATCCTAATAGATTTTGGATAGAAAATGTCATTTGCATGCAGAAAAAGAATCAATGAGTCTGAATGCAAATCAACACATGCTATACTATGCTTCTTCTTTTTTTTTTTTTCTGTTTTTTATCTCTTCCATGGATTTTCCCTTTTGCTCTGATTTTTCTCTCCCAACATGATTAATAAAGCAATGTGTATTAAAAATAAACTTAATACAATTAAAAAAAAAAAACAAAAATTGTTAAAAGATGATTCCCAGTATGGTGGACTTATCTATGACAAATTTAGAGGAATACAAATATCATAAAGACTTAGAAGGCATGGATGAGCTGTGATTGACACTGCTCAAAAAAGCACCCATAGCAATGAAAGGGTAAATGCATTAAAGAATTAAATTACGGTCATAAGAACATGGCATAGCATGATTTTTTAAAAAGTATAATAAAGAGTACAACAAAGAGTATCAGTGCCAATAATTATACACTAATTGCTTCATGTTTTCAGAAGGCAATTCAGATGCAGGTTAGCCTATAATATAATATAAAGATGTGACTGTACTGTTTTGATTCCCAGGAGACATATATTAGGATTGGTAATGCACACTTTTTTGGGTTAACAAGAGGAAACCACAGAAGACGTTTTGATTGAAAATTCTTAATATGACTCGTTTTAACCACACAACAACTAACAAAGTATTACAAAAATTCTTAATATGCAAGTGACCTCTCCCTTTAAAAAAAACCAAATTCCTTGGTAAGGCTAAGAATAAGGTCATCAAATTAATGGGCAGAGAATAAATATTATAGAAATGTCTAAAATACAAATAACCTCTAAAACTAAAAGAAGCCAGTACAGGAGTGTAAATTATCTTGTAAGTTTTATTTATTTAAGGGATAGCAAAGATTTTATATATTCTAAAATTCAATATTATAATTAATTGATCCTTATAGAGGGTCGCAAATAGTGGGGAACTCTGGGCAATGTATAAGACCCTTTAGTCCAGTAGAACTCTGCTGATGTGTCTGGTTTGGCTCACCATCATCCCTAAGGGAATCTTAGCCTTCCCGAGAAGTTAGGAGGCATGACAACCTGTGATGGAACAACCTGTGCTGGAATTAAACCAGAGTGATAATAAAGTTTCAAGGAGACATCTGCACACAATAGCAAGTTGTTTATGTGGTCCTACATGTATAGTATATAATTAGCACATGCGCAGTGTATTGTAGTTATGTAATTGTATTAGGATATATAAAATTGAGAGAATTTTGAATAAACAAACTCCTCCTGTTTGACCATCTTTGTGAGTCCTGCCCCTTCACTACTCACCTGTGATCAGGATTTGGGGTGATACCAAAATACTCCAGTGAACATGTCTGGACAGATCCTAAAATAAATATATCCACCTATAAAATTATTAGATATCATTTACTTTTTTGAAAATAACATTTTAAATCAAATGTCTAGAGTACAACTATAGAATTAATAAATCAATACTCAAAATCATACTTAAATTTCAATTTATTGAAGGAGAAAGAAAACTTAATACTTCAACAGTAGACAATAAAGCATCATAATATATGAATAAACCTTTAAAAATTCTGCCTATGTTTTAATACTTCTCATGAAAATCGAAGATATTCTGTGTACAGGCTATAATGCTAAAGAAAAGGAAAGAGATTTCATTAGAATTCTTTGTTTTCATAGTGCCTAATCTCATTTTTATTAAATATTTAGAATGCCATCTGATGAATAAGATATATTTATCAATACAAGGTAAATTATTAGTTGATAGCCTAAATTGGTACAGTAAATGATAAGCTGCCAATAGATAATACCAATGATCAAAATGGAATTGAAAAACAATCAGCTAGTCTTTTTCTTGAGTGGAAAAGGAGTGTTTCTATATTACAGCCATACACTTATTCCAGTGTTCTCCCTGCCTCATTGTTAAATAACTATTTGTAATAATTGAATGAATTGACATGATTTAGACCTAAGTACTTTAAACTTATAAAACACAAATGGTCCTCTTTTGTGAGAATAGGGAAAATTATTTGTGCTATCTGATTTTTTCTTATAAATTTTCTGACACTTGAAATAGAATGTGGTTGCTATTATCATTCACACAGAAATTAAAATACATTTCATTCATTCATAAAATACATACACTATAAGATAAAGTAGAGAGAGTGCTAGATTGGAGTTAGGAAGATGTAAGTACAAATCCTATCTTAGATATTTACAGCTTTATGAAATCACTTAACCATCAACCTCAGTTTCTACAACTGTAAAATATGAACAATAAATAATAGTACCTTACTCACAGGGTTGGTAAGAAGTTAAAATGAGAAAATATGGAAAGTACTTTATTTTTATTTTTTCACTTTTTAAATTACAGCTTTTTATTTTCAAAATATGCACAAATAAAGTTTTTACCATTCAGCCTTGCAAAACCTTGTGTTCCAAATTTTTCTCCCTTTCCCCAGTTCCCCTCTCCTAGATAACAAGTAATCCAATATATATTAAATATATGAAATTTTTCTATACATATTTCCACAATTATCATGCTGTACAAGAAAAACAGATAAAAAGGGAAAAAATGAAAAAGAAAACAAAAAGGAAGCATACACAACAAAAATGATGATAATACTATATTGTAATGGGCTGAGGTTTGAGCTGATGCACTGAGGTCCCAAGTACATGAGGCTAGATAGTAATTGGGCTATACTCTATTAATATACATGATTGGATAAAGAATGGTCCCTGCCCACTCTCCTTGCAAGTCCTGATGTGTTGTATAGGAAATGACGATTTTGGTGGGTGGAGGCAGAGAGAGAGGGAGGAAGAAAAGCTGGGGGAGATTGGGCTGGGTTCCAGACTCGGAGCTGCTGGTTGTGTAGCTGCTGGTCGAGCTAGCTTCTTGACTCAGCTGCACACATTGCTATCGCCGATTCTCTTCCACCTCCGATCCTTCTTCACTGTGAATAAAGACTGACGATTTTCCCCTAACATGAATTCCTGTCTCGTGCTGATCTTAAAATACACGATCTTCACATTTGGCGCCCAACGGTGGGAACCAAGGACTGAAGAAGTTTCCGGTGACCTGGAACTTGGGTGAGTATTGTTAATAGACAAATAAGGAACTTATTTTCTTAAAAACTAAACCAGTAATCTTTTTTTTTTTTTTTGGCTAAAATGGGACAAATGCTAGCTAAAGACTCTCCATCCCTGCCCTCAACCCACCCAAGAGTGGTGCATGGAAAGCATGATTAAGCTGGACAGAAATACATGGGTTACTTATAACTTGGGAACAGATAGCGAGATTTGTGGGTATATTAAACTGCATCTCCCCTTGGATCGTAGAGGAGGAGCAGATCTCTCGAGATAACTGGTCCCGGGTTGGACAAGAGATGTCCATACATTTCAGAGAATATGGTCCTCACTCAATTTCCATGGAGGCATTTTATTTATACAATGTATTTCAGTTAGCACTAAGAATCCCTAGAAGAAAGAAAAAACCCGTGGCTCCTTCTGCTCCTCCTCAAATTAGCCATGATATTGAGGAGGAAGACAATGAAGAAATTAATTAACTATAAAGAGAGTAGTCAGAACTCCTTTTCAGTCCACTCAGCAGAATGAATTGTACACGATCATTCTAGCTCTTACTTATTATCCAGGAGACATAAATATAATATCTGATTCGGCCTATTCAGTAGGTGTGGTACAAAGAATTGCCACAGCCCAAATAAAATTTGCAGCCTCTAATATATATCAGCTCTTTAAGAAACTTCAAGAGCAAGTGAGAAAGCATCCAGGTAAGATCTATATATTATATGTCCATTCTCATAGTGGACTTCCAGGTCCCATATTTGATGGCAATTCAAAGGCAGATAGCCTTCTAACTATGTTGGTCAATACCCCTTTGTTCCAAGAAGCTCAGGCATCTCATTCTAAATATCATCAGGCTGCTCGAGCTTTACGTTTACAATTTGGAATAACAAAAAGAGGAAGCTAGGAGCATAGTAAAAGCCTGTACGGCTTGCCTTCCTTTCCATGCTCCTACACTGCCTCCAGGGAAGAACCCTCGTGGTTTGAGACCCAATGAAATCTGGCAAATGGATGTGACCCATTATAAATCTTTTGGTCGTCTGTCTTTCATCCATGTTGTGGTAGACACCTTTTCAGGATTCACTTTTGCAATGCCAGCAGCAAAAGAGACAGCCCGAGTGGTCACTGAATTCCTCATACAAGCATTTGCCATTATGGGTGTGCCACAAGCAATAAAAACAGACAATGGTCCTGCTTATACTTCGAAACATTTTGCACACTTTTGTGCACAGTATAAGATTTTACACACCACGGGCATACCTTTTAATCCTCAAGGACAGGCAATAGTGGAGAGGAGAAACAGAGATATTAAGACACTACTCCAAAAACAAAAGAAAGGGGGAGCCACAGGTAACCCTAGAGAACTTCTAAATCTAGCTCTTTATACTATTAACTTCTTGATTTTTGACAAAGATGCACTGGCTCCGGCAGACAGGTTTTATAACCCACCGGAAGGTCAGTGTCCAGTGCGAGCAGCTCCACTATCTTTAGATAATCGCCAGGTGATGTGGAGAGACCCAGAAAGTGGTGAATGGAAAGGACCAGATAGGCTAACTGCTTTGGGGAGAGGGTTTGCTTGTATCTCTACAGGTGGAGAAGGAATCAGATGGGTGCCAACGAGCCATATTCGCCTTGTCCATCGCAGAGAGATGGAGCAGACCTTTGAAACAAAGGAGAAGACCCAAGAAATATCGGGTGGTGCTGTTGCTGATTGTGCTCACCATTGAAAGAGCGTGGCAGTTATGGCGTTTGACTCATGGACATCAAAGATTGTTGGACTTCAAAACCCTCAGGAATCATTGGATTCTCTGAGCCATAGGACTTGAAAACCCTCAGGAATCATTGGATTCTCTGAGACATAGGACTTGAAAACTCTCAGGAATCATTGGATTCTCTGAGAAATGATAAGACTGTTACAACACTTCAAAATCTGCTGGAATCATTGGATTCCCTAACACATAAAAAGACTTTTTCAGGACTTCAAAAACTCAGGGGGATCATTGGATTCCCTGACATGTGAAACAATGGACAATAGATTGGTTTTGGACTATCTCTTGGCTGCTGAAGAAGGTGTATGTGTGGCTGTTGTTTACATACCCACCTTCTAGGACTTCTGGTGATCTTTTCCAACACCATGTTGATTTATATTGTTTGCTATTCCGCTACTTGTGTGTACAATTCATGTTTGTTACACCACATCGAGCCTGCACTGATTGAGGGGAGGGTCATCCCTAATAGCCTCTGCGTTATTGCTATGTGCTTGTGTAATACCTCCCATGCTGATGGGTTTGTGCATAATAAGACCCTTCAGCCCAGAAACCCGCTAGCAACCCCATTTCCCTTTGGTGCTTTTCATCTCCCTTCCTGAGATGTCAGGTAGGGCGTGATCATCTCCTTTTAGTGCTTTCACTGCCTTTTCTGAGAAGTCAGGGAGGCTGTGATCACCTCCTTTCGGTGCTTTCACCTCCTTCCCTGAGAAGTTAGGGGAGGCTGTGATCACCTCCCTTGGGGGCTCTGACCTCCTGAGGAGTCAGGGATGGCAGACCACCGGTGTTCTAAAAATAAAAGAAAGCAGGAAATGTAATGGGCTGAGGTTTGAGCTGATGCACTGAGGTCCCAAGTATATGAGGCTAGATAGTAATTGGGCTATACTCTATTAATATACATGATTGGATAAAGAATGGTCCCTGCCCACTCTCCTTGCAAGTCCTGATGTGTTGTATAGGAAATGACGATTTTGGTGGGTGGAGGCAGAGAGAGAGGGAGGAAGACAAGCTGGGGGAGATTGGGCTGGGTTTGAGACTCCGAGCTGCTGGTTGTGTGGCTGCTGGTCGAGCTAGCTTCTTGACTCAGCTGCACACATTGCTATCGCCGATTCTCTTCCACCTCCGATCCTTCTTCACTGTGAATAAAGACTGACGATTTTCCCCTAACCTGAATTCCTGTCTCGTGCTGATCTTAAAATACACGATCTTCACACTATATTGTCATCCACATTCAGTCCCGCTGTCCTCTCTCTGGATGCAGATAGCTCTCTTCTAAATCTATTAGAATTGGCCTGAATCACCTCATGGTTGAAAAGAGCCACATCCATCAGAACTGATTGTCACATAATTTTATTGTTGTAATGTTTTCTTGGTTCTACTCACTTAGCATCAGTTCATGTAAGTCTCTCCAAGACTTTGTGAAATTATTCTGCTGATTGGGAAAGCACTTTAAAAACCTTAGAGTACTATGAATATTCTAGTTATTATTTTTGGGAGTAGTTTTATCATTATTGTAGGGTTAGAATGCATTCTTAAGCTTATCTAGGTTAACCCTAACTTATTCACTATTAACTTCAAAAAATTTCCCACAAACAACTATAAAGATCTCCTGTGTTGGAAAATTTAAGAGGCTGCACATTCTGTGGTTGTACTGTTCTAAATTGAGACAAAGCTTATTATATTCACTGGTTCCAAAATTTCCTTTAAAGTTACAAAAAATAAATACAATCCTTTTACACATAAGAGCTCTTAAAATAAATAAACGCAGTTCTCTTCACCTCCTTTTTCCCATGGCTATTATTGTACACCAGACATTGTACATGACATATTTGTGAGTCTGTTCCTCCCCCTCACCAATGCTCCATCTTTGCTATATTATTTTGGATATATTCTAGTTTATTCATGTCCCTCTAAAAATGCAATGTGTAGAACTGAATATAAAGGTATACGTGGGATCTGATGAGCTTAATGTATAATAATCAGATAACCTTCATATTCTGGGAAGTATACTTCTATTATTGTAACAGTGTGACTGTTTTTTATTGTTGTTTTTAGTTTTGTTAACATTTTATAGTTTGGTTTTGATATGTAAATATACCATTCTTTTAGCTTTTTAATAGCCAAAAATCCCATTGTTTTTCATTTAAAAATTTCTTTCCCATGTTTCTTTTTTTACCTCCCTTTCTGGATCCCCTGGCTTTCTTCAATTCTTAGCTCAAATCTTAATCCTCAAAAAAGGCCTTTCCCACTGAAAAAAAAAAACCTTTACTCTGAGATTATCTACCACTTATATGACAAAAATATATAAATATATGTATTTGTATAATTTAAATATATATGGAGAGAGAGAGAGAGAGAGAGAGAAATAGTTTTATATGACAAAAATATATAAATATATGTATTTGTATAATTTAAATATATATGGAGAGAGAGAGAGAGAGAGAGAGAGAGAGAGAGAAAGAAATAGTTATGTGACCATTATCTCCTCCAGTAAAAAATGACCTTTTTCAGCAAAGGAGCAATGGGTCTTTCTCTACATCTCTAGCACTTTATTCCAATTAAAGACATAATGCCCACTGACTGTTATCAAGTGGTAATATATGGAGTCTTTATTTATTTCCCACTCTATCTTTCCAAATTTGAAAATTTAAAACTAAGTATAGGACTTTACCTTTTTCTCCATTAGATTCTATATTGTTAGAATGAACTTCTGCAAAACCCTTATACCAATGTCTCATTACATCATGTAGGTGCCTTATTATGGAATGAGTGGTTATTATGCCAGCTGATCACAAACTCTGGCAAGTTCTATTTTTTGGAAAAACTTCAAATACTGATCGGCAATGGACCAAGTACTGCAATCCAGGAACCTGCCCAACTAAGTATGGAGATACTGATCACCAGAAGGTTGGCTAACAAGTAATGAATTTTTTTTGGCCCCAGCAATCCATTAACTGGGCAAAAATACAAGCTGGCCTTCAGCTCTGTACAATCCCCTTCTGCTTCTTCAGTGATGATGGGGGAATGGTTGGAAGAGAGGGTTGAGGTTTCTAAGAATCTTATACTTCAGCCGTCCATAATCATCTAAGTAACCAGCTATAATTTTAATGTTACTGTTGTCTAATGACTCACATGTTAACATGCTCCTAGAGGACCAAATGTTATTCATTTTGGTTTTCTTGCTATAAACAAAATTAATTGTTTAAGAAAATTACCAGTAAATGGAAGGAATAAAATTTGCTGCAGTAGTCAAAGGGTTAAAGTAAATGGAGGTCAGGGAAAGAAAGTGATTCAAATTCAGAGATTTAAAGCTTCATAATAAATCCAAGGTTTAAAGTTTGTGATTCAGAAATGAAATCTTGTGGTCCACTAAAAAATCTAATGATTAAATAGCAATGTATCCTGAGAATAGAAAAGCATTTATTAAAATGAATTAAATATGTATTAAAGCAAGGAATGGATAATTTGCATTCATAGAAGCAATTCTAGTATCTTCAATCTGTATGTAATCTTATCATAAACTGCTTTCAGCAAAGGTCAAAATCTGAGGAAATAAGAGATTAGTGTTATTATTACAGAAAGAAAATAAAGATTAGTACAATCTCACAAAACAGTCAAAGTTAAAGTCATATCATTCCAAGAAACACTGTAATTGAAACCAGAAAGTCAATGAACACATGAAATACAACAGATGAATTCTTTCTAGGGGAGTACACATACACATATATACACACAAATGTATCTATATATATTTATATATAGATATATAAAATTACAATCTATATAATCTTGCATTATTTTTTCCATATAGAATGAAATATAACTACTGGTGATTTTTGTAATGATCTTGATCCATGCATTGGTAATCCACCACAATTGGAATCAACCAACTTAGTATATGATGGGATAAAATTAAAATGAGACAAGAATATAATATTGATGAAGGTAACTGAACCTGATGAAAGTTTTGTAGAATTAATTCATAGCAGAAGTGACACAATTTTAAGAATGCTGCTGAATCCATTTTTAAGTTATGTTAAGGAAGGAAAGATTTTTAAAAATTAAAAATAGTATTTTTATGACAAAACATTTATCAAAAAGATATCACCAACTGCTAAATCATAATATTACTTTCCAATAGATAGATACATTTTGTAAAAATAATACACTTACTTTTGACAGTATCATTAATAAAAAAAGTTGGAAAGGAACCAGGCATAATTTCACCAGTGAATTTTCTACAACAGATTACATCTACAAGTATTTACAATTCACAAGTATTTAAAACTGAGATAGAATTTTGGAGGATATAAGTAGCAGCAGCATATTATAGAAGAAAGAAAATGAAAAGCACTTTTAAGTTCTATTTATGTTTTAGTAATATTTTTGGTAATATTGATATTATTATTATGAAGCCTGGGTAATATGATACCCGGAGATTTTAACAATAATTCACAGCACAATCAAAAATATAAAAATATGAAATGCTTCGCAAATTCACTTGTCATTCTAGAATTAGATGATGCTAATCCTCTGAGCAGAGGATTTATTACATTTATTCAATGTAAAATTCTAAGAAAGTTGAGAATTTATAATATTGTACTTTTGGCAGTATATGACTTCTAGCAGATACATCGATAATGTAAGCCTCCTCTTACTTTTATTTATATTTTTGTGCAAGTTTTAAATGGTCTTCTGTAATGTATAATATATTTTTTCACATTTGGCAGAGTGGCCATATAATGCCACTTATGTGTCCCTTCATTTTTATCTAGTTTCAGATGTTCTACTCTGTGATTATACCCTTTGCTTCACTTCATGAAAATCCATGCAGACATAAGCATGGAGTTTTCCATTAGACCTGTTATATATTAACCAGAAATATTTTTCCATGAACATGGTCCAGATTCTAATAATAATCTCTTCTAAAAATAATCTTATTTATAACAACCTTAGTTAAAATAATAATAATAATAATAATAACACAAGTATAATAGACTGGATATGTATACTTTGTTCAAAAGACAGCACAGTTCTCAGTTGTGCAAATTAAGCATTATTTTCCTAATTCATAATTATAGATGGGGAAATACATAAAGTATATGTGAATACTACTATAATCTGTCTCTAGAGGAAACCAGGTGGCACAATAGCCAAAGTGCCGGGTCTCAAATCAGGAATCTTTCTCAGTTCAAATTTGACCTTGGGTCCTTATTAGCTCTGTGATCCTGGGTAAATCACTTAATCCTGTTTGCCTCAATTTTCTTATGTTTAAAATGAGGTAGAGAAGAAATCTAATTGAAGTAACAAATAATTGAACATAACTGAAAAACATCTTAACAACAATAATAATCTGTCTCTTTATCCCAAGGTTAATAAAAGCTTTTCATGAATCTGAACATTTTATTTCTTATTCTGAGGAACATAAAATGTCCAGACTTACCTTTTTATTTGAATAGCCTTAATAATATCCCTCTAGAAGCTTAGTTAGACATTTATAAACTCCCCCATCTCTTGTACAATTTTTTTTCTAACCACCAAACTCTTTATATTGGTTTTATAGTAACTTGCCTTCCTGATCCTCTTGGACAAACTCTCCCATGATATCTCATATATTGTTTTTCTCTAATAAAATGAAAAACACAAAGATTCTTCTTAAGTCTTTTTCTTTCCATCAAAGAAAGAAACAAGTCCATATATTAAATTTTGGTGAAGCAAGATAAGTATTGCTTAATCATTCCATTCTTCCAGATATTTTGAAATCAAAGAGTCAAGTTCACCATTGGGTTGAAGGAAAAACTTCACTATTAAGATTATGATAAGAACAACATCAAAATTGAGGTTCTCAAAAACAACTGCAGTTCTTTGTGACAATGATTTAAAATTTCCATTGCACATTTTGGTAGGAAAGGGCTTTTTCCCAAAGAAATTTTAGGTTACTGCTTTTTAACTGGAAAATTTCTCACTCTATCTTATTGTCCAAAAAAATTTGTTGGTCACTAGATTCAAACTCCATATATAAATGTAAAAACTAATGAAAAAAATTGAAAGGATTTTTCTTTTCTAGACAAAGTGTCAGTCTTTCTACACATCTTGATGTAACATATAAAATGTAAATTTAAATTCATTCCATTGGGTAATTAAGATAGCCTTAATATATGCTTCTACTAAGCTATATTATCTTAATAATATTCTGCTATTAGCTCAAAGTTTATATAATGAGCAATAATTATTAATATAAATTACTCTCTCTAAACTCTCATTACCACCTTTCCACTTGCATATAGCAACTTGGAGAGTAGAAGAATATATGCAAAAATAATTAGAAAACATATTGTCTTATGGTTGGTTAATTTCCTCTGATAGAGTAGAGAAGTTCAAATGAGTCACCCCAAAATTACTGCTTTTATGACATTTTTTTCTATTAAATACTAAACAGTTTACTAAATATCCAGAGGCACTATGCAACATCATAGATGATTTTAGGCCACTGAAATTTAAGCAACACACATTTTTATTACAATGTATGGACCCCAAGAAATAACTCTATTTGTTGTACTTTATTTTGCCTGTGTACATTTAAAACTTTTGTGTATAGTATAAAGAACTCTGCACTTGGAGTTAGAAAAACTCATTTCAAGTTCTATTCTGCAATTTAATAGTTATGTGAACTTTTGAACCTCTATGAACCTCAGCCAAATCTACAAATTTGGCTGTATTAGACTTGGACTGCAAGTTTTACCATACTGTTGGAATAATCATATTTTTTAAAAAGAAGGGGAAAATTGCTATCCAAATAAAAGGCATGATAATTAGGATCATTATACTAATTGCCTTAAAAAAAAAACCAAGATATGGGATTTTATGTTAAAAAAAAAAACTTGTAATTCTTATATCTTGTTTGATATTGATTAATTCTTTTGAATTTTGTTTTTGAGCACTTAATTTATGATTTTTATTTTCTCAGTGAAGCTGGCAAATAATTAGGCTTATATTAATATAACGTGGAAAATAACAATGAAAAGTTTATGAATGGATACACATTTCGGTTTTTTGTTCAGAGTAGAATATTTCTTCCTCAAAAACTGGACCTACTTAATTAGACTGAAACCTAAAGTCTCCAAACCAAGCAAATATATTTTTATTTTTTCCCACAAAAAAAGAACATTACTTCAATTGATAGTTGTGAAGATCGTGTATTTTTAAATCAGCAGGAGTCAGGAGTTCAGGTTAGGGGAAAACCGTCAGTCTTTATTCTTAGTGAAGAAGGATCGGAGGTGGAAGAGAATCGGGGATAGCAATGTGTGCAGCTGAGTCAAGAAGCTAGCTCGACCAGCAGCCACACAACCAGCAGCTGGGAGTCTCGAACCCAGGCCCAATCTCTCCCAGCTTCTCTTCCTGTCTCTCTCTCTGCCTCCACCCACCAAAATCGTCATTTCCTATACAACACATCAGGACTTGCACAGAGAGTGGGCAGGGACCATTCTTTATCCAATCATGTATATTAATAGAGTATAGCCCAATTACTATTTAGCCTCAAGTACTTGGGACCTCAGCGCATCAACTCAAATCTCAGCCCATTGAGATAGTTAACAACCTGCTATCTCAGTAAAGTGGGAGTTTTAATATTAAAGAGAGGCATCTGTGTCATTAAAAGTATAATACCAAAATTATATAAATAATGACTACAATAAGGGTTGTGATTAATGACTTTGGTCACCAGAGAAAACAACACAAAAAAGTCTTAGAATTAAGACTTTGTGTGTAAAAAAGAAAACAAAAATGCAAATGAAGGTGACCTAGCTATACCAGACTTAAAACTATATTATAAAGCAGTGGTCATCATAACCATTTAGTACTGGCTAAGAAATAGAGTAGTTAATCAGTGAAATAGATTAGGTTCACAGGACAAAATCATCAATGACTATAGTAATTTAGTGTTCAATAAAGTCAAAGACACCAATTTCTGGGATAAGAACTCATTATTTGACAAAAATTGCTGAGAATATTCAAAAATTTCTAGTCATATAAAAATGCTCTAAATCACTGTTGATCAGAAAAATGCAAATTAAGACTTCTGAGGTACCACTACACACCTGTCAGATTGGCTAGGATGATAGGAAATGATAATGATAAATATTGGGAAAGATGTGGGAAAACTGGGACACTAATGCATCATTGGTGGAGTTATACATAGCATATATGTTATATATGATCCAACCATATGATATATGATCCAATCATTCTGGAAAGCAATTTGGAACTATGTCCAAAGAGCTATCAAACTTTGCATACCTTTTTCATCCAGCAGCGTCTCTGCTGGGTCTGTATCCCAAAGAGATCATAAAAGAGGGAAAAGGACATACTTGTACAAAAATGTTTGTAGCAGCCCTTTTTGCAGTGACAAGGAATTGAGAACTGAGCAGCTGCCCATCATTTAGGGGATGGTTGAATAAGTTATTATACATGGATGTTATGGAGTCTTATTGTTCTATAAGAAATAATCAAGATGTTGATTTCAGAAAGGGCGGAGAGACTAACATGAACTGATGCTAAGTGAAGTGAGTTGAATCAAGAGAACATTATACACAGCAACAAGATTATGCAATGATCATTGTGAATCAGGCCAATGATGGAGAAGCCATCTACATCCAGAAAGACTATGGGGATTTAATATGGATCACAACATAGAATTTTCACCTTTTTCTATTGTTTGCCTGTTTTTTGTTTATGAATTTATTAACTTTATATGTGTGTGCTATATATATATATATATATATATATATATAATTAAGTAAAAGATTAAAAAGTTGGAAGAATGAAATTTTCTCTGATTTACAGAACTTTTAAAATCTCTCAAAAACAGAAATTATGTGCTAAAAATAAAGAAACTTCAGTTCTATCTATGATACTTGGAATCTGAAAAAAAAAAAAAAAAACATTTTTTAAAAATGAACTGATTTCTATACAAAATTTACTCAGCACCCATCCCCAAACACATATCATCCTATCCATAGCAAGGTTCATTTGATGAAGCATAGGGTCTCCCTAAAATTTCAACCTTATCTTCCCTTTCTATTTCTACTACTTTGGAAGCCCATTCTTTAGATTGTGGAAGTCTGCTTAAAATTTAACCAGATAGCAAGCAGACCTTTGCAGCACTTCATATTATAGAAATTCATTGGATTCACATAATTAACTCCATAGTGGGCAGGATTCTGTGCTTCAAAAAAGAGCTTTGCAGAAGAGCCATGAATGGAAGGAAATAGCAGAATACGTGACAGGGCCTAAAAGGAATATTATACTAAATTCTTCAATCCCAAGAGTTTCAGAGACCCAAACTACAAATATCAACCTTATAGAGTCAGCATGGAAGTTATCTTTACTCCTACAACTAGGTCACAAAACTAACAGAGAAAACAGAACAGAACACCAGGAGAGGTTGCAATGTGTGTATTAACATTGTGTAGCACTCCACTAAACTTGAAGGTACATCCTTAACACCAAAATGGGACTAGTAAAATGTACCTCAAAAATCACTTGAGGTGAAGATCAAGACTGCCGTGCTTGGGAAGAAATTGAGACTGAGATACTGCCCCAAGAAAACCACCTTCAGAGGGAGCAAGGCAGAGACTCAGAAACTAAGCCATAAAAAATGTAAGGAGGGAGAGAAATTGAAATTATCAAACATCTCAGGAAGAAGAAACCTCAAAGACTTTATTTAAACAAAAAAATCAACAGGGGAATCACCAAGAACAGTAAGGATAAAAGCTTATAAATCTAGTAACAAGGTCAGGCGTCTATGAATCGACACTGCAAAATAAAGGAAAATGATCCAGTACTGGATGAGACAGGGAAATCTGTGGAATGTAAGGGGAATATGAAACAACAGCCTGATATTCCTGAGTATTTCAAAAGAGAATTATGAAAACAGCATTTATGGCCTGCAGAGCAAAATAATGGGCAGAATTAAAAAAAAAAAAAAAACAGTATCTAAGATGGCAAGTCCCCCCAAAGAAAAAAAGAGGAGAACAATAGGTTGGGAACACAAATATGCAGAAATGAACTACAAAGAAGAAAACACAAAATTATAATAGTAAAAGGATATGTCTTCACTACACAAGCAAAACATGGTGATCTCAAAGACAAGATGTAAAGACAACCTTCTCAGAAGCTTTCTATCAACTGAAGTACCAATAAAAATTGAAAGAATCATTTAAAAAAAAAAAAACCTCCATAAACAACAAGAATGACAACAAAAAAATTGCAAACTCAAAGAAGCACAGTAGCAAGTTTAACAAATTATTTCAGAAATAATCTCTGCAACTGATTAGGAAAAATACCTTCAGATACAAAGAAAAAGAACTACATATAATGGAAGACTTCTGCAACTATTAGAAAATGTAGTTGAAAATGGAATAGAATGAGCCAAATATCAATGGAGATCAAAATATAAGTTCCAAGGTGACTTAACCAGGAAATTTGAGCTCGACCATAAATGAAAAGAAAAATGTATGTTCAATTATAGTTGATTACATTGTTTAGAAAAGAAAATTACAATTGACAAGCTTATTTGCTTCTTAAATATCCCAAACAACAAAAATGCAAAAAGCAAGGGGGAAAAAAAGGAAGCAGCCAAGGGCAGCAATAAACAAAGTGATAACAGAGAAACCAGTAAGAAACTTCTTTACAAATACACACAGAGGTGGAGTGAAATGAGTTAATCCTACAGAGTTAACAGTGAAAATACAGACCTAGGTAGGCTATTATAAAAAGGACCTATCAAAACCCTGCCTAAAAGTGAATCAGTGTTTGTTGTTGTTCTTGTTGATGTTTTTGTTTGTTGTTGAACTACATTACAACTTTGGGGTATATATGATAGAAAGGAGGGAGAAGGGGGATAAAAGGAAATGTATAATATTCCTGGGTCAAACTGATGACTAGTGATAGGGATATCTGTGATTTCAGTAAGAAAAGAACCAACTATAAAGTGAGTGAGGAGGTAGAGGGAAGGAAAAAGAAGGGAAAAGGTAGAGGGTTCATGATGGTAGAGGGTTCCATTGATGAATATTCTTATGGTAATGGGAGATAGTCTATGAAAAAAAGATGGAGACTTTGCACTGAATATTATCAGAAATTCCTAAATGCTTTCTTGTCCTACCTGGGGAGTCAGGAGAGTTGCAGTTCCTAGGAACAAATAGTACCAGGTGTAACCATAGGGCACAAATTGAAAGGTGAAATTTTTGAGGCAAATGGAGGAGGAAAAAAGGTAACCAGGAAAGAATTTGGATGAGTAGTGAACTGGATAATAGAAACTCTGGCGGAGGGGCCTAGTACTGAGCAATTTCTTCACTAACACCTACAGAAGTCAAAAATTTCATGGAAGTTAGATACAATGGAAAAGAATCTTTAGTAGGGCACAGTCTGCAAGATACAGTGGCAGAAAATTCCTAAAACAATAATATGTAATTTAAAAGTTTCCATTGCTTAAGAACAGATATTACATCACTCATGAATCAGAGAATGAAGGGCTAAAGTAGAGAGAAAAAAAGCGTTATTGATGAAGAGAAAGAGAAATACTTTTGCAAAGCAAAAAAAAAAAAATGAAATAAAAAAATTAATGAACAGAATTATTTGAAAGGAAAAAAAAGTTGGGGGATCTACTTGAGTAATTGAAAGGAAAAAGGGGATGGGGAGGGAGCAAAGCTGGAAAGAGCAAAAAAGGATTAAGAAACAAAATTCTAAAAGGAAAGGAGTAAATATTGAAAGTAGGGGATCAGAAAAGAAAAGAATAGAGCCAGTGGGAAAACAGCCACCTTCAAAAACATTAAGAGAAAATAACTGAAGGAACAACGTTCTGTGTTTATAGCAAAAGTCATAAGTTGAAAAAAGAAGTAGACAAAATAAAACTGGTCAAAAAGGGGTTATATATCAAGAGAATCAAAAAAGCAGGATTTGCCACCTTGCTTTGACAAAAGATATTCACACAGAAAATAAATATGAATGAACAAGGAAACATTATGCTGAAAGAAATCATAACCAAAAATTAATGTTAATAATAAACTTTTGCTTCCAAATGCCTTATCATCCAAATTCATAAAGGAAATATTGATTAGCGTGAAAGAAGATAGAAACAGTTACCAAACAGTGACAGAAAAATTCAATATCCTTCTCTCTCTTATGGGTAAGGTAAAGAGAAAAATAAATAAAAGGCAAGTAGTAAAATTAAAATACTGACTTGTTGAACCTAGAGTTTAAAAGACTCATGGTATCTGCTAAATGGAGGTAGAAAGGAATATGTGTGTGTGTGTGTGTGTGTGTGTGTGTGTCACAATAGAACTTTTAAAAATTAATTATGTACAAGAGCATAGATATATTGCAAACAAGTGTAAAAAGGCAGAAATAATTACTGTATTATTTGTGGAACCAAAAGGCAAAAAATATATAGTAATTAGCAAAGGATTACAAACAGAAGCTAGTGACCTAAATGGAGATTTAACAATGAAATTTTAAATAATGAATAAATAAAGGGACAAATCATAAAAATAATTATTAACAATATGTAAAAGAAATTATAAAGGTGAAATGATTTACCAAAGTTTTTATGAATTACTTAAGCAGTTTTCAGAAGAAAAATGATATCTATAAACACACATTGAAAAAAAAGGAAAAGAGAAGACATTCATTGAATAAAAAAAAAATGTATGTATATACACATATATATATAGATATCTTTTTTTAATTAGAAGTCTAACAAATCTAAATAAGCACTAAAAAGCTATTAAAATAAAACATAAAAATTAAAATTTAGAAACCAATAAAAAGAAATGATAAATAAACCTAAAAGTTGATTCTTTGAAAAGATGAATAAAATTGATAAACTCATACCTAATTTGATGACAAAGAAGACTTATGTACTGACACTATAATATATTATATTTCCAGCCTAAGACAACTTAAAAGCTTAGCATAAAAGATCTCTGACACCAGGATGGCAGAGCTAGGGCAGCCCTGAACCCTGCCCTACCTCAACCCCGGTAAACCTCTGAATCAGAAACAGTACCAGAGTCTTCCAGACCTCTCAACTCAGAGACACCAAAGAGGACCTGGAAGTCAGCAAAAAAGATCTGTGGAACTAGAGTGGGAGCCTAGCATCCATTCTAGTGCAGGCCCAGCCCCCAGGCCCCAACTCCAGTTGAGACCCCAGCAACAATGAGTAGGACTCAACTCAGCAGCAGTGCTGGAGGCTTCTGGACCTCTCAGCCCAAGAACAGCAGAGAGGACTCAGAACGTCAGTGGAGAGGTGTGTGGGAGTCTGGTATGCAGTCTCAGCACAACTCTGGTTAGAGGAGCCCCAGCCCCAGCCAGCACACTAGATCTGACAAGCTACAGTGAGTCAGGGACATACCAAATAGCTCCAGGGCAGAAAATAAATGCCTTGTGGTCAGATTCTTAAAAGGATCTTTGAAAAGAACTGCACAAACCCGCTGAAGCTTGGGACAATGAAATCTCCATTCTAGAAACAGAACACAGAGTTTTACAAAGAGTTAAAAGTTTAGTAAGAGGCTAGGAAAATGAGCAGAAAACAAAAAAAAAAAAGTTTCTGACCATTGAAAATTATTATGGTAACAAGGACAATCAAAACACACTCAGTAGATGATAACAAAGTCAAAGCTCCTATATCCAAAACTTTAAGAAAAGTAAGAATTTGACTCAGGCCAATGAAGAGCTCAAACGGGACTTTAAAAATCAAGTAAGAGAGACAGAGGAAAAATTAAGTAAAAATTGAGAGAAGTGCAAATAGAAATATAAAAAGCTAAAGAGGAGAAGAATACCTTAAAAAGCAAAATTAGCTAACTGGGAAAGGAGGTACAGAAGTTCACTGAGGAAAATAATTCCTTAAAAAATAGAATAGAAGCTAATGACTTTATGAGAAATCAAGATACAAATTCCATTTAAAGTAACTACTGATAATATAAAATATTTAGGAATCTATCTGCCAAGGGAAAATCAGAAACTTTATGAGCAAAATTACAGACCACTTTTCACACAAATTAAGTCTGATCTAACCAATTGGAAAAATATTAAATGCTCTTGGATAGGGCGAGCAAATATAATAAAGGTGACAATATTACCTAAACTAATCTATTTATTTAGCGCTATACCAATCAGAGTCCCAAAAAACTATTTTAATGACCTAGAAAAAATAACAACAAAGTTCATATGGAAAAACAAAAGGTCAAGAATTTCAAGGGAATTAATGAAAAAAAAATCAAATGAAGGTGGCTTAGCTGTACCAGATCTAAAATTATATTATAGAGCAGCAGTTACCAAAACTATTTGGTACTGGCTAAGGAACAGATTAGTTGATCAGTGGAATAGGTTAGGTTCAAGGGATAAAACAGTCAACAAATATAGCAACCTAGTCTTTGACAAACCCAAAGATCCCAGCTTTTGGGGTAAGAACTTACTGTTTGATAAAAATTGCTGGGAAAATTGGAAACTAATATGGCAGAAACTAGGCATTGATCCATACTTAACACCGTACACCAAGATAAGGTCAAAATGGGTTCATGACCTAGGCATAAAGAATGAAATTATTAATGAATTAGAGGAATACAGGATAGTTTACCTCTCAGACCTGTGGAAGGGGAAGGTCTTTATGACCAAAGCAGAACTAGAGATCATTACTGATCACAAAATAGAAAATTTCGATTATACCAAACTGAAAAGTTTTTGTACAAACAAAACTAATGCAGACAAGATTAGAAGGGAAGCAATAAACTGGGAAAATATTTTTACAGTCAAAGGTTCAGATAAAGACCTCATTTCTAAAATATATAGAGAATTAACTCTAATTTATAAAAAATCAAGCCATTCTCCAATTGAAAAATGGTCAAAGGATATGAACAGACAATTCTCAGATGAAGAAATTGAAACTATTTCTAGTCATATGAAAAGATGCTCCAAGTCATTATTAATCAGAGAAATGCAAATTAAGACAACTCTAAGATACCACTACACACCTGTCAGATTGGCTAAGATGACAGGAAAAAATAATGATGATTGTTGGAGGGGATGCGGGAAAACTGGGACATTGATGCATTGTTGGTGGAGTTGTGAACAAATCCAACCATTTTGGAGAGTAGTTGGGAACTATGCTCAAAAAGTTATCAAACTGTGCATACCCTTTGATCCAGCAGTGTTACTACTGGGATTATATCCCAAAGAGATTATAAAGAAGGGAAAGGGACCTGTATGTGCACGAATGTTTGTGGCAGCCCTTTTGTAGTGGCTAAAACTGGAAACTGAATGGATGTCCATCAGTTGGAGAATGGCTGAATAAATTGTGGTATATGAATATTATGGAATATTACTGTTCTGTAAGAAATGACCAACAGGATGATTTCAGAAAGGCCTAGAGAGACTTACACAAACTGATGCTGAGTGAAATGAGCAGGACCAGGAGATCATTATATACTTCAACAACAATACTATATGATGACCAGTTCTGATGGACCTAGCCATCCTCAGCAACGAGATCAACCAAATCATTTCCAGTGGAGCAGTAATGAACTGAAACAGCTATGCCCAGAAAAAGAACTCTGGGAGATGACTAAAAACCATTACATTGAATTCCCAATCCTATATTTATGCACACCTGCATTTTTGATTTCCTTCACAAGCTAATTGTACAATATTTCAGAGTCTGATTCTTTTTGTACAGCAAAATAACGTTTTGGTCATGTATACTTATTGTGTATCTAATTTACATTTTAATGTACTTAACATCTACTGGTCATCCTGCCATCTAGGGGAGGGGGTGGGGGGGTAAGAGGTGAAAAATTAGAACAAGAGGTTTGGCAATTGTTAATGCTGTAAAGTTACCCATGCATATATCCTGTAAATAAAAGGCTATTAAATGAAAAAAAAAAAAAAAAGAGAGAGAGAGAAATCAAGATACAGTAAAGCAAAACAAAAGAAATAGAAAAAATGTGAAATATCTGATTGGAAAAATATGGCCAAGAAAATAGATCTAGGAGAGATCATTTAAAAAGTATTGGTATACCTGAAAGTGTTGATGAAAAAATCCTGGACATCATCTTTCAAGAAATAAGCAAGGAAAACTGACCTGACATTCCAGAACCAGAGGGTAAAGTAGAAATTGAAAGAATCCACTGATCTCCTGAAAGAGATCCCAAAATGAAAATTCCCAGGAATATTACATTCAAATTCCAGAACTCTCAGCTCAAGGAGAAAATATTGCAAGTATCCAGAAAAAAACAATTCAAGTATAGTTGATCTCCAGTCAGGATAACACAAGATTTAGCAGCTTTTTCATTAAAGGACCAGAGGTCTTGGAATATAGTATTCCAGATAGCAAGGGAGCTAGAATTACAATCAAGAATTGCCTCTCAGCAAAACTGAATATAATCCTTCAGAGGAAAGGGTGGCCCTTCAATGAAACAGAGCATTTTCAAACATTTTTGCTGAAAAGACCAGAGTTGAATGGAAAATTCACTTTTCAGATAAAGGACTCTGGAGAAGAATAAGGAGGTAATCAGGAAAGGTCATAAGGTACTTAATAAGGTTTATCTCTTTACATTCCTACATGGAAGGGTGATACTCATTAAAACATTCTCATCATCATGGCAATTAAAAAGAGTAGAGATAGACAGAGGGCATGGGTGTGAGTTGAATATAAAGGAATGCTATCTTTTTTTTTTTAATGATGAAATTAAGGAGAAAAGGACTGAGAGAAAGGGAAAGAGAAAAGTGGAATAGTGTAAATTATCTGTCATTTTTTTTAAAAGAGGCAAAAAAAAAAAAAACACCTTTTACAGTAGAGTAGAAGAGGGCAAAGACAGAGGGGATGAGTGAATCTTATTCTCATCAGAATTCTATCAAATAGGAAATAACATGCATTCTCAGTAGGATATAGAAATCTATCTTACCCTGCAGAAAAATAGGAGAATGGAATAGAGAAGGGGGGGGAGGGGGAGGTTGATAAAAGAGGCTATATTGGAGTAGGGTGTGGTCAGTATCAAAACACTTTTGAGAAGTGACAGGGTAAAAGAGAATAAATGGGAAGAAATACAACTAGCTATAATAAGTGTAAAAAAATAAAATTCAAAGCAAGGTTCTCTGATGGAATATTATGGTTCTCCAATGGAATATTATTGTTCTCTAGAAAATGATGAGCAGGATGCTCTCAGGAAAAAAAATCTGGAATGTCCTCCATGAACCAAGTGAAATATACTGTGTACAAAGGATTAGGAATGCTCTATGTTGACCAGCTGTAAATGACTTTATTTCAGTAGTACAATCATCCACACCTACTCTGAAGTACTTATGATGAAAAGTCTTATCCATACCCAGGGAAGGAACTGAGTTAGTGTGAATATAGATAGAAGCATTCTCTATTACTCTATCTCTTTATTTTTAACTTAATTTTTCTTGAGGATTTTTATTTTCATTAGGGTGGGAGATCTATGTTTTCTTTCACAATTTGACTTTTATGAAAATGTTTTGCATGATTTCATATATTTTCTTAATTGTGGCTGGGGATAAGGGAGAGAACTAAAACGCCAAAATCTTAAAAACAAATGTAAAAAATATTTTGAATGTAATTGGACAAAAATGTTAAATAAACAAATTAAAAATAAATAAATCAGAAAAAAAGATTAACCTGTATGTACTATATTTTTCAGTCAGTCAGTGAGGTTAGAGATTTAATTATTACATTTTTTTTTCTTGGTGAGGAAAATGTTTAACTGATGTGTTAAAATATTTGTCAACTAAAAATTAGCTTCAAAAAGAATATCAAATAGAGTCAAAGAGAACTTGGTCCACATCTTGTCTTAAATGTGTAATCATGAGCAACTCACTAAAAGTCTTCGAACTCTATTTTCCTCATCAATGAAATGATAATATTATATGCAGTATCTACTTCTTAAGGTTACTCTGGATCATGCATGTATTTGTATTTTTAATGAATTTTAAGTTATATATCAGCTATGTTTATCATTTTTATGTGCTTCTCATAAGATATTCCTTTCATATAGTGATGTATGTTCTAGAGAAAACTTGCTATTATGGAAAGATTTACTAGTTGAAATTTAGGTTAACTTTGCAAGTAAAAGAAATTTAAAGTGTATTTTACTTCTGATTTAAGGATAACATTGCTGATATGGACAATGAGGGATGTGAATTTTACAAGTTCCTTCTTTTATTATTATTATTATTATTTAATATTGATGCAATGTTTCTTTACATTGTTATTAAGATTTGAAAATGTGATCCTATCAATGTTTTAATTCTCAAAGAACAAATAGAAAGATTATACATAACATTGTTGAATTTCATTATTTATAGTTTATTTTCTTAAATATGCATTAAATCCAGTGTACAAATAACAAAACCAGCCATACAAAGAACATTCCAAATGCTTAATAATTCAAAGAATGAAAACCAGAACAACTTGTAGTTCCTGTCTTTATGTTCATAAAATTATCATTCCTTTTTTTTTTTCATTTACAATGCTGTAATCATTGTAAATAGTTGTTTGCTGGTTCATCTTAGTTTCATTTTATGAATTTATATGAATACTCCCATGCTATGCCTTGTTAATCATATTCACATTCATCCAACACAGTTTTTTTCCATTGCATTTCTATATCATTAATGGTTTCAGTTTAAGACCTGGTCCTTAAGAAAGAAATCTAACCAGTAAACTCCAGTGTATCTTGGGAGGGTTCAGAGATTCAAAAGAAAAAAAATATTTTTAAGAGCATCTAAAGATAAGTGTATGATACTATAAGTGAAGAGAGGGAGGGTTGTTGTTGTTTGTCCTTTGTTCTGAAAGAGAACCATGACATCATGGAGGTGTTGCCATAATATGAAGGGGATTGGATTTGAGTGAGAAAGGGTTGTACAAAGTCACCTACCTCCTCTCCAGACATGAATGTATGTGAGTATGGAATGAACATATAAATCACCACCTCACATTATATAGGCAGATAAATTGAAGGATATTTGAACTTGAAGGAAAGATTAATGAAAACAGTAACATGAACAGTAAACCAAAAAAGAATGGTTAGAAAAAAATACATGCATATATTCTCATAAATTTCATGACATATAAATACAATAAATTCACAAGAAAGAGGAACATAAGATACAAAAGGGAGAAAATCATGGAAAGTAATGAATATCTATCAAAAATATAAACTATCATTGAGGAAGATGCGTGAAGAGAATATTGAATGAAAAAAAAATTAAAGACTTTAATGAGGTTCAGGACAGGGGGAAGAGAAGAGGGACATCAAAGTAGGGAGGGAAAGATTTTTTTTTTTTTTTTTATAAATCACAAATGTTAGCTTAACTCCTTTTGCCAATTACATTTCAATTTGTAAGGAGGGATGGGTGAAAAGAGAAGGAAAGACCATAAGATAAAATATTACAAGTAAACACACAATTAGTAACAAAATAGTAAAAAAAAAAAAAAAAAAAAAAAAAAGTCATGAAAACACCAATAATATAAGAAAAAACAGCAGAATGAAATGGAAAGCATAATCTTAAAATATGGTGTTCATAAAACAAAATCATACTTGTAATAGATTAACAGTGCTAAGTGAAGGGCTGAAGAGCATCCATACTGGTGTCAGAGGAGGCAGTTTCTATATTACATTGAAATCATAATTTATTCTCACCCCAATAAGGACTCTAGTAAAGATATATAAAGGATATTTTGAAACTGAATTGTATAATCCAAGAAAAATTCATAATGAATCACTTTTGTAGCTCAAATTGGTAAAATAACTCCAGAGAATCAAAAGGTATCTAACCCAGGATAGCAGTGAGTGGTACCTTGTATTAAGTGGACAGAATTGCTCTTGGGATTAGGCAATTAAAAAACAAAAACAAAACAAATCCAGAATTCAGGATAGAAGGCTTAGCTATTGCAGACAGAGCAGAAACAGTTGCTAATTGAATTCTATGCTACTCACACTTAAAACAGTGTAACAAATCTAAGTGTGAACTTAAAAAGCAACTTATACCCATTGATTGTAGCCCTGATTAAGGAATAATAATGACCCTGAAGTTATATGGTAGGCAAAATGCCGGAGCAGAAATTAAAGTTCTTCTATGAATTCTGGACATCTACCTAGTCTCTATTCTACTAAATTATGGGGGACCCTGAAGTTATATTGTTCTGAAACCACAGTCACGTCTAGATGGATGATAAAGTCTACAAACAATAATAATTTAATGTAGCTCCAATCTGGAGCAAGCCCATAGTTTGTGTTGTCCAATCCCAAACCTGGGGGGAAAGATTGCAAAGCTTTGACTAGGAAGACAGTATTCAAATTTCACTTTGAGCCTCTAAATTGTTGCAATCTAGCTACCACTGAAATTTTTGAGTAACACACCACTCACTATACAAAGAAAGCAGCCCAGGATGTTAGAAAGTACAAAACAAGACAAATAAAGTATCAAATTTCCCCTGCAAAAGTAGACAAAACCCACTTCTAACTTAAAAGTATAAATTTAGGAAGTAAAATTAGAATAAACCAAAAATTAATCATGAAGAACTATTAGGATGACTGGACACCTAATACTGCAACCCAACAGAAGAATATGTTTCAAAATATATGCATACAAAGCTTGAAATAAAAATAAAAATAAAAACATGATTTGGATGTAAGTTCAATCAAAAATCCTTGAAGAAATTGAGAAAAAAGTGTTGTGGGTTTTGGTTCTTTTTCTTTTTAATTGGAAAGAGTTAAAAATGTTTTATTAATGAAATGATTGCATGAAAAGAAATAATTGGAAAGCATAAATAAGAACTATGAAGTCATATTTTCCCTTTATTTTTATTACAGCTTTTTTATTTTCAAAACATGTGCATAGAAAATTTTCAAGATTCATCTTGCAAAACCTTGTGTTCCAATTTTTCCCCTTCTCTTCCCCAACTCTTTCCCCAGATGGAAAGTAATGCAACATATGTTACATATGTTCAATTCTTCCATACATATTTCAGCAAATATGCTGCACATCATGCGGCACAAGAAAAGTCAAATCAAAAAGGTAAAAAATGAAAAAGAAAACAAAATGTAAGCAAACAACAACAAAAAAGTGAAAAATACTATGTTGTGATCCACACTCATTCTTCAAATTCTCTCTCTGAGTGTAGATGGCTTTCTCCATCACAAGACTATTGGAACTGGCCTGCATCACCTTATTGTTGAAAAGAGCCACATCCATCAGAATTGATCATCATATAATCTAGTAATTGCAGTGTACAATGTTGTCTGGGTTCTAATTCACTTCACTCAAGATTAATTCATGTAACGTCTCTCCTCTAAAATCATCCTGTTAATCATTTCTTATAAAACAATAATATAACATTCATATGTCAAAACTTTTTCAGCCATTTCCAATTGATGATCATCCATTCAGTTTCCAGTTTCTTGCCACTACAAAAAAAGTGTTTGGGTACTTTTCCCTTTTTATGATCTCTTTGAAATACAGACACAATAGGACATTGATGCATTGTTGGTGGAGTTGTGAACGAATCCAACCATTTTGGAGAGTAGCTTGGAACTATGCTCAAAAAGTTATCAAACTGTGCATACCCTTTGATCCAGCAGTGTTACTACTGGGATTATATCCCAAAGAGATTATAAAGAAGGGAAAGGGACCTGTATGTGCACGAATGTTTGTGGCAGCCCTTTTTGTAGTGGCTAGAAACTGGAAACTGAATGGATGTCCATCAGTTGGAGAATGGCTGAATAAATTGTGGTATATGAAAATTATGGAATATTACTGTTCTGTAAGAAATGACCAACAGGATGATTTCAGAAAGGCCTGGAGAGACTTACACGAACTGATGCTGAGTGAAATGAGCAGGACCAGGAGATCATTATATACTTCAACAACAATACTAGATGATGACCAGTTCTGATGGATCAGGCCATCCTCAGCAACGAGATAAACCAAATCATTTCTAATGGAGCAGTAATGAACTGAACTAGCTATGCCCAGAAAAAGAACTCTGGGAGATGACTAAAAACCATTACATTGAATTCCCAATCCCTATATTTATGCACACCTGCATTTTTGATTTCCTTCACAAGCTAATTGTACAATATTTCAGAGTCTGATTCTTTTTGTACAGCAAAATAACGTTTTGGTCATGTATACTTATTGTGTATCTAATTTATATTTTAATATATTTAACATCTACTGGTCATCCTGCCATCTAGGGGAGGGGGTGAGGGTAAGAGGTGAAAAATTGGAACAAGAGGTTTGGCAATTGTTAATCCTGTAAAGTTACCCATGTATATATCCTGTAAATAAAAGGCTATTAAATAAAAATAAAAAATAAAAAAAAAAATAAAAAAAGAAATACAGACCCAATAGAGACACTGCTGCATCCAAGGGTATGCACAGTTTGATAGCCCTTTGGGCACAGTTCCAAATTGCTCTCCAGAATGGTTGGATCGAGAACTATGGATATTTGAAAGAAGTTAATGGTATGAGACTACAAGAAATACTCAGTCACAGGACTTTAAAATTTGAAAATTAAAAGAGCTTATCAGAAACTATCAGTATAATAGACCATAGTTGTAACATGGCAATAAATGTCATAAGATTATATTAATAAAAACACTCATATTTAAGATCATGCAAAAACCATTTCTAGCATTACATTTTAAGCAAATGAAATAAACCTTTTCAACAATATCCTGGGTAAGCCACGGTATCAAATATCACCTTGATTTTTTTAATATAACACTAAAAATATTAGCTAGCTATAACAATTAGACAAGAAAAATTATTTGAGGAAGTAAGTACTGACAACAAGCAAATAAGACTCTTGCTTTTTGAAGATTACGTGATGATTTATTTCAAGAATTCTGGATTCAATTAAAATAAATGAAAATTTAATAACCAGCAAAGTTGTAGGTCATAAAATAAAGTCACAGAGAACATTAACATTTCTATATGTAACAAGCACAACTCAGCAGGACAATATTGAAAGAGAAATTTCATTTAAAATAATTCCCTAATGTTTAAAATAATTGTGAGTTTATCTGCTTAACAGTTATGGAAATTATAAAATACACTATAATTAAATTCATGCCAAAATATTAGGGAAAAACAATACTAGTGTTTTTGGACTTTAACATTGAACTTTGCCATGATGCTTTATCAGGTGGCTAATGGAGAACGCCCTAATTTATATTCACACATACACATGCATTTTGTTTTCCTCATTCATTCCTTTCATGAAGTTCCGTAGAGCTTCGAGTCAGCTAATTGTTAACAGGGTTGAGACCATATAGGGAAATAAAAATATTAAGTAAATTAAGTTTTTTAAATCATTGTCATCAAGCACATTATCAAAACATTACTTAATGTTTTGGCAATGAAATTCATCGAAAGGAATTAAAATCAAGAATCTGTACCTCCTTTCTCCTCCCCAAAAAGATTTCCAGCCAGTCTTCTCCCTTCTTAATCTTATTAGATTATGTTGTTCATGGAAAAACTTTTAAATTTGATATAAGCAAAATTATCTTTTTTTTATTTTTTGGGTAATTTGATTCACCCAGAGTTTCTTCTTACCTCTCATTTGTGACCAATGATATGATTGTTTGTTCATTTACTTTTTGTTTTGCTTTGTTTTTTAAGGATGGGCTGAGAGTAGGAATATGGTCTTTGCCTAGCAAATAGAAAAAAGTTAAAATAACATTTGAGAATTGAACCTAAAACCCTAAATAATTAATATTAAGCCCTTATCAACGGATAAAAAAGTTGGGTTATCCTTGATTCTAGGAAATATCTGTCTTTCCATATAAACAATAAAGAAACCAATAAATACATGCACATAAAGACTAATACTATGGATTGATGTATTTTTTTACATTATTTTAACCATTACAATTATATCGCAAGATCATAAATCCAGAACAGCAAGAGATTTCAGAATCCATCTAATACAATCCTCTCATTTTTAGTCCTCACTAAAATCAGATCATAAGAGGAGTGTCAAGAGCAATATCTGAATTCATATCCTCTGATTCCAGAGTCAATTACCATTTCATTCCACTATGCTTATTCCATAAGAAAGTTAGGCAGTGAAATAAGTGCTGGCTTTTAGATATTGAATAGCTGAGTTGAAATTTTTGCTCCATCATATATTAACTACATGATTTCAATAATGTCATTTTATCTCTTTAGGTCTCAGTTTCTTCATGTATAAAATAAAGGAATCAAAAAAAAAAATTTAAGGTCTCCTCAAGTTTTAAATCTATTTTTCTTATGTCTTGTATTGAATAACCAAAAAATTCACAATTTGGTTTTGATTGAGAAAACATTAAACAACAATACTTCTTAGGGTTTTTTATGATTAGTACACAACAGGCAACAAATTATGATATCATTTGAACATTTCCAAAAATAATAACCTTGTAATATAAATAATAATATATTATATAATATGATATATTATAATGTATTACATATATCTGAAAAATATATTTTTTCATTCAGAAAAAGCAGTAAAAGATACTGAATTCCATTCTTTAATCTAAAAAGGTAGAAATTACAATACTAATTGTGTTTTTAAAATGTTAATTAAAATGTAAGATAAAACGAGCAATGTCAAAATTATCATTCTTTCCTTAGCCCTTTCAACATACTGTACCAATAATTTATATTCATTTACAATAATTAGACACAACCTCTAAAACAATCAAATAAAAATGAATAATCAGAAACTGAAGTTGTGTGCTAATTATGATCCATTGAAAAATTTTATATCACAGCATAAGCTTTTTATATTATCTGCAGCTTACAAAGCTAATGCTAATTACTGTATGGATTAATAGCTGTCAAGTGTGTCCTACTTTCAGTATAAATGAATATAAATGAGTCTAATATTTTGGCAATAAATAGACTGCATTACTTTAGGAATGCTTTTTACTCTAATATGCATGTACAGTCACGACTATTGGGAGAAATAGTTATGTCTTATTCTCCAGATAAAGTGGATATCAAATGACAAAGCAACCTTGACTGAAGACTAATAAACCAATCAGTTTTTGTTTTTGGTTTGTATTTGTAAAATTGAGAACATGCTTGTCCTAGAGATGAGAAACTATGCAAGCTTCAACACATAAGTAGTAGTGCTTAGATTTAGAGGGGAGAGGGTTTATGGTAGGACTCTCTTATCCATTTCTCCTATATATTCCCTCTAATGTTGTAGGATAGGCTCTGGAGTCATAGAATATAGGTTTATACAATTCTTTACTTCCTATGTAACAGTTGACAAACTCTCTAGGATTATATTTTTTATCTGTAAAATAATTGATTTGAATGAGATAGACTCTATCCTTTGTTCTGTAAGTATGCATGTGTGTATGTATGTTTTTAATGCAGGTCTTCATGACTTCTTATTACTGCTGCAGGTACTCCCAACTCCAATCCTATTTCTGAGTAATGAGTTTCACTATTCAAGTAATATTAATTTTGTTTCTTTTTATTATCTGCCTCTGCTCATATCTTGCCAAATTTTACTTACATACATTTACATGTATGTATGTATATATATATATATATATACACATGTATATATGTGTGCATATTTCCTTGTCTGATTTTCAAGATCCATCAATATCTGATTAACATAACTTTCAGAAATATTTCTCATAATTCCTAATACCATCTTTATGGTGTTATGATCACATAATCATGTAATATTCAAACCTACCTCTATGCATTCATTAAGAGTGTGCATTTCACATGACAAATATGGAAATATGCCCAGAAGAATTATACATGTTTAACCTCTATCAGATTGCTTGTTCTCTTGAGGGTGAAGGAGAAAGGAAGAGAGGGGAAAAAAAATTTGGAACACAAAGTTTTGCAAAGGAGAATTCTAAAAAATATCTTTGCATGTATTTGGCAAAGTAAAATACTATTTTTTAAAAAAGAAAATAAAAAGAAAGTCTGACTGTGACCAATATAAAAATGGAAATCTCTAGTATGTGTTGATCACAAATAGTCTGTATACCTTTGCTCTAATAGTGTCACCACTTAGTCTGTATCTCAGAAAGATCATAAAAGAGAGGGAAAGACTCACATGTGCTAAATGTTTCTAGCAGCCCTTTTTTTGTAGACTCAAAGAACTGGAGATTTAGTGGTTGCCCATTAAGTAATTCAGCAAATTACTGAATAAGCTATACATTTTAATGTGATAGAAATTATCATATATGAATGTGATAAAATGTTCTCTAAGAAATGATAAGCAGGCTGATTTCAGAAAAACTTGGGAAGATTTTCATGAACCAAAAAAATGTTGTACATAGTAACAAGATTATGTGATGATCATCTCTGATGGACTCCACCCTTATCACCAATTCGGTGATTCAGGGCTTGGAATGGAAAATGCCATCCACATCCAGAGAGAGAGAACTATGGAGACTAAATATGGATTGAAGCATAGTATTTTCACCTTTTAAAATTTTTTTTCTTTCTCATGATTTTTTTCCATTTTGATCTATTTTTTAATATAACATGACAAATATGTAAATGTGTTTTAAAATATTGCTCATATTTAATCAATTATTTACTCTCTTGGGGGAGGAGTGATGTAAGGAAGATAGGGAGGAAATTTTGGAACACAAAGCCTTACAAAAATGAACATTCATTTGGAAAAATGAAATACTATTGAAAAATTTAAAAATAATAAATATTCATTCATTTAAAAACATTTTGTGCTTCACTTAAAATATTTTCTCCTTTGTCAAGTCCTACACCTTCAAATTTAAGCTTCATCTCTCTTACAAACTTTTTCTTGATTACTTCAATCTCTTTAATATCTTCTTTTCACAATTTTCTACTACAGAATAAAAGTCATTTAAGCACTTATTGATGTGTCATTTGACTCTTCCGTTCCATTGCAAATAGTACTACCATATTATAAATATTCATCATTTTGAGAGATATTGTAGAATAGTAGAAAAAACACAGGACTTAGCATCCAAAGAACTATATTCAAAATTTTATTGAATGTGTGATAATGGACAAGTTGATTAATCAGTGTTTCAATTTAGTCTTCAGTAAAATGGATTTATAGGAGAAGTCTGATTGAAGCTTTTCTAGAATTTCAGTTTCAGCACTGCAATGAAATGAAATACTTTGAGATAACCTAATGGTTAACAAGATTATTTAGTCATAGTAAAGAAAGAATATTCACCAAAGATACCATGCTGATTCGATTACAGACAGATTCCCTGCCTCTGTGTTTACCATGTGATTTTCTTTTCAGAAGTTTGAAGAAAAATAACCCCCTGCCTTCTAATTGGCTGGGTTTTGTGCTTAAGGCACACAGACATTATATTGGTTTTAGCCAGATTAGCTAATTAATCTCAAGAATTATTCCAACCATTAAAAAAAAAAGACTAGTATAATCAATAAGGCAGATAGGGAAAACAATATTTCAATACCCATCTCACATCATTATTGTCAAGAAGATACTTTGCAAATATCTAATGGGAATTTTTATCATCATGTGAAACAGGGATTATAATAGAATATTCTTAAACACAATTTCCTAACCCCAGTCTGTTCTCACTTCAGTCCATTATGCATAAAAATAGAAGAAAAAAATCTGTCCAAATCAAATTTTTGATTATGAAATTCTCCAGGTTAAAGACCTTCAGTTACTTTCCCATTGCAGTTTAAAATTTATACACAGCTTTGTGACAAAGCTTCTCTCAGTCTTAGCTCAAAGACTTTCTCTAAGCTTCTCTCCCTTTACTACGAAAAATTTAGATATTGTTCTGTAGACAAAGGAAGAGACATCAAGGCTTCTGAGATGGTATTACACAAGAAAATGGGTAATATAGGAAAAATAACCTAGCAGCAGAGTGCAAAATTAATTGGGGAAGGTGATATCATGTGGGTTTTTGCTGTTAAAGTACCCAATATCTGATTGAAGTTACATATAAATGATGATACAAGCTATTAACCTTCTCACTATATGATCGGAGTCACACATTAATCATGCATTGATAAAAACTGAAGTGGAATGTGGAAAATCACAATAGTAAAATGACATGGGAGTTATGGGAATAGAAAATTTCAAGAAGGAAATAGGGATCAACATTTCCAAAAACAAAGCATAGAGGCCAAGAAGGATGAGGCTGAAATGAAGCTTCACTTTAAAGGCAAAATAAGTATGGAAATAAAGGACTTTGGATTTGATGAGCAGAGTAAAGTTCAAAAGGCAATACAAACAAAAAGACCAGCATTGTACTGTCATGTTAAAGTTGATATAAACTTTAAAACAAATGAGTGAAAGATGATAGGTTGTAATTTATCTCTGTCCTATGTATAGGGAAATATTCATGCTTCTTGATGACCAAAAGAAAAAAAAATCATTGGTCAACTTTTTACAGGGCAATTTCAATATAATTGTTGAGAAAGGAAAAGGTTGTAAGCAGCTGCAAAATTAAAAGCAAGAGAGGGCCAGCTGTTAGTGCAGAGGATAGAGGACCAACCCTGAAATCAGGAGGACCTGAGTTCAAATCTTAACTCAGACACTTAGCACTTCCTAGCTGTGTAGCCCTGGGCAGGTCACTTAACCCCAATTGCCTCGGCAAAAAATAATAATAATTTTTTTTTAAGTTAAAAGCAAGAGGAAAAGGGATGTTACAAAGTAAAAACTATTCATTTGTGAACCATGTCATTATACCCTGGAGGATATATTTGTAGACAGAAGGGAAAGGACCAGTGAATAAAAAAGGATTGAAAATGAAAAATAAATATGGGAAAATTTATGGCTCAAAAAAGACACGAGAAGATGAATTCAAGAAAAGATAGAAAAAAGGAGGGAAGGATTAATAAAGATATAAAAACATTTTGGTATGTCATAAAGGAACATACTTATGTCAGAAATATTAGAATCATTAGGGATATATAACTTCTGTATTTCACATTATTAAAGGATTCCAGTGAATGAAAAAGTATATATTGGACATTTATCTCAAAGATAAAAGATTAAAAATCAATAGTTCATATCTTAATAGGTATCACCTTTACAACATTAATGGCAAGTGGTCATTGGACTTTCAGATGAAAATGCTACAGAGATGCAAATCCTCTCCCTTCCAAAGTTATTTATTTAACTTGTGAATAGTTCTCATCTTTCATTTTTGTTTTGTTTTTTTTTTGCTTACATCAAGGTGAAATCTCCCTCTCTGCAACTTGTATTCATTGATTTTTGTGTCTGTCTCTGAACCAAAAGACATAACAATACTTTAAATTCTTGAAGTTAAATCATTCTGCCCTCTCTAAATCTGCTTCAAGCTAAACATAACCAATTCTTTCAAATATTTATCAAATCCCATGGAAGTTTCAACCTTCATTATCATGGTTGCCCATCTATAGGTAAGTTTCAAGGTGTTAATAACTTCAAATGTGATACTTAGAATATAATATGACTGAAATTGCCTGGTCATAATTTTCATTTGGAGCAATATACCTTTCCTAATAAACCCAGAGATTACATTAGTTTTTAGGTAATTACCATTACTCACAATTGATTCACATTGACTCAGATTATAATTTTTTAATATTCTTGTATAATTACTGCTTTCCTTTCTTCTCCCTCTCTCTCTCTCCATCTGCTTCCCTACCTCCTCCCCTCATACTCACACACACCTACATATACTACACATTACAACTTCAAATGGTACTCAAATTGATTCAATTTTTCATTCTAAATATAGAATATGGAACTTAATATCTATGTGAAATTATAGGGGGCAATATGGTATAATGGATAGACAGGAACTTAAAATTTTTAAAACCTAATTTCAAGACCCATTTCTATCACATACTGGTGGTATGAAACTAAAAAGGTCATTACAATTTTCAGGGTTCCAGAAAAATCCTTAAAAAGTAGAAAAGTTAAATAGAGAATATTGATCCATTCTTCAATTAATAATTTCCTCCTGGGAATTTTCTTTTACTAGTGAAATTATAAGTCTAGTTTTCAAAAAAAAAATCTATCAAATTTGGTCCATTTATCTTATCAGTATGTTTTTGCATCTTTACTTTGTGAATAATTTTCTAAATAATGCCTCTAAAATTTGAATTATGTGATTATCATTTGCTAATCAAATTTTAGAGGCATTATTAGATCTATGGCATCTTTCAATTTATTAATAAAATATGAAAGGGTCAAAGATAGATCTTTAGGATATTTCTCTAGAGATTTCCATTCAGTTGACAATAACCCATTGAAAATGTATTTTGGTTCAAAATTTGAATAAATCATAAATGCACATATCTCCAGTATCATATGACCTACATGGTTCCACCTTGCTCGTGAATATTATTGAGAGTTTTTATCAAAGATAGCATTCCATGGAGCTTTTAATCTAGTCTTCAAAAGAAGAATCTGAGGTTAATTTGTCATCTCTTGTTCTAGATGGTCATGTGATCATAGCTTCTCATTATAAATGCTCATAAATCATACCTTGCTTGCTTTTTCTTTCATTGCTTCTTTCCTTCTTTCCTTTTTTCTTTGAGGCATTTGTTTATGTTCAGTGCTGCAGCACTGCACTTCCATTCACTACAGTTTTTCAAAAATCAATAAAAAAGGCTAAGCAGTGATATTTAGTAATTTTGTCAATGCAATAATATTTGATTGCTAGATACACTCCTTCCAAGGACTGATATATTGATAGAAAGGAATAGGAGATTCTGAGAGAACTCATTAAAATGGCTTTGATTTTAATACTAAATTAGCAGTTCATGTTATTTTTCAATAGTGAAGTGGTAGGACAGTAGATTTGAATAATGTGAAAAAGGTTTAGGATGCCACAAGAGAATTTATTAGGTAGTTAATAAAGAAGAATAAAAAGAAGCTTATCCAAGTTGGTAATAGATAGCAAGAACATCAAATAGCTAGCACTATTTTTATAACTTTATTTAAAAAATATCTGGGCAATAAATACAGTGAAAGAACCATTGGATGGTGGTAGATGAACCAGCACAATAGTTAGAAGAGAAATGTTATTCTAAAGTGAGAAAGAAGGTAGTGTTGACAAAGTTAATGATGGGATCCAGAGTTGGTGGGAGAAAGAAAAATTAACAAAACACTTGTGGACTGAGAGGAAAGGGAAGAAAACCGAGGTTTAGTATAAGGGAATGGGAGAAATGATGAAAGAATGCATTATGATCTACCAGTAAATTTACATGCTTAAAATATTGCAAATAAAGCAATCATAACAGATAATGAAGTATAAAATGTACTTGTGCCAAGGGATTTCTATGATTCCTATTTAGCCTTATTGTAAATATATTTAATGAGAAGATATTCCTTCTTTCTGAGATAACCCACTCTATTCTAATTAGCAAGAGTTTTATTTTGTTTTGTTTTTATACACTGAGCAAAAGCTGAATAATAAAGTATGAAAGTATAGCTACAGCATGCTGATACATATCCTGAATATCCTCTCTACCTGAATGTACCTCTCTATCATAGGTAAGTAACTCACAGTGAGAATATGTGGACATTTTATCCTCCAGTTCTGAGCAAGCTGTGCCACCAAACCTTGAAATAGCTCTATATTTGTTTTTGCCATGAAGGGATAGTAGATGGATGCATTTGGACCTGAGTGGCAGATCAATGAGTCCTATCTTAGTTAACAGAAGCCCTTAAAGAATTTTGACTATTGTCTATGTTGGCAAAACATGGTTACTCTCTATAAACTGGCAGAGAGACTACTAATCAGAACAGCAAGGAGACAAAATTGTATGCAATAAACTTAGATTTTCCACCATACTTGATTCATCAAGATTGTCTTGCAAATCCAAAAATATTACATTGCATTGATACATGCAAGTTCTTCACTGTTACAAGTATTCTCAAGAATTTTTCTCCTCTGTTATTCAAACTGAAATATCTGAAATTAGTACCGTGAAGTAGAACTCTTAAGGTATAATTATCTGCTGTAGAATATTAACATGTTTAAGTATCTCTTTTCTAATCAAAAACAAAGTATTCATCATCTCTCTAAATCTTTCCCCACAAATCATAAGCAAGTATAATAAATGGCAGCTTCAATTTTTTGTAGTGCTAGTTAAAACACAACTCAGACTGTGAAAAATTTTATCTCTGAAATCAACTAATAAAAAAATTAGTAGAAAACAAAATATATAAGTTCAAATAGAAGAAGGTCCCATCACTAAAATTCATGTGGATTTTTAAAATATAATTTTTGACAAATATTTATTAAATTCTTTCTTTTCCTTTAAAGAGAAAGCAAACATCCATACAATAGAAACAGCAACGAAGATCACACCTTAGAAAACTTACAATTTAAACCAAAATTTAAAGTAAAGTTTAAAAGATGAAAATTTAGTTGTGGAAGGAACTTGAAATTATGTTGCCAAGTTACCTCATTTTATAATTGAGAAACTGAGGTTTAGAAAAATTCCATATTATTTTCAAGATCTTATAGGTAATTTTAAATTGCAGAGTCAGAATTTGAACTCTGGTCTTTTATTATCAAATCATTCTATTTCAAAGTCCCTTTAAAATAAACCCATGTTGTCTCAGACCTGATATATTTGATGAATAACACAGTCATTATTTTGCCTCATAATAAGAAATCAAATGTTCTTAACTTTATGTAGTGATTACCATTTCTTGGAAACAGGCAACCTAAATATTTAGGTTTTGTTTTTCTTTTTCACTGTGTTAGATTTCCATTTTCTGTACTCAATCTCAAAATAAGCAATTCTTCCTGAGCTAGAGCTAACTTTGGAAGCACCAGGACCAATTTTCTTTTAGAATTCACTCTCCTCCCTATTGCTTACAACATTGTATTTTTGATTTTTCCTTGCCAGAGTTTCTTTTTTTTCTTTTTTAGCAAGACATTTATTTCACAGATATAAGAATAGAAATATAAACATCCCCCCTTAAAACTGGAAGCACATTCTCACCCATTCTTCATTGATCTCTGGAGATAGTACTCTGAAATTTATTTCAATTTTTATATAGTATTTATCCCATTAAGTTCTTGGTAGAACTTCAGCTTGGTAGGCAGCCTAACAATATTTTTTTAGAACTTAGCATCATTGTTGGTGGAGTTGTGAACGAATCCAACCATTCTGGAGAGTAGTTTGGAACTATACTCAAAAAGTTATCAAACTGTGCATACCCTTTGATCCAGCAGTGTTACTACTGGGATTATATCCCAAAGAGATTATAAAGAAGGGAAAGGGACCTGTATGTGCACGAATGTTTGTGGAAGCCCTTTTTGTAGTGGCTAGAAACTGGAAACTGAATGGATGTCCATCAGTTGGAGAATGGCTGAATAAATTGTGGTATATGAATATTATGGAATGTTACTGTTCTGTAAGAAATGACCAACAGGATGATTTCAGAAAGGCCTGGAGAGACTTACACGAACTGATGCTGAGTGAAATGAGCAGGACCAGGAGATCATTATATACTTCAACAACAATACTATATGATGACCAGTTCTGATGGACCTAGCCATCCTCAGCAACGAGATCAACCAAATCATTTCCAATGGAGCAGTAATGAACTGAACCAGCTATGCCCAGAGAAAGAACTCTGGGAGATGACTAAAAACATTACATTGAATTCCCAATCCCTATATTTATGCCCACATGCATTTTTAATTTCCTTCACAAGCTAATTGTACAATATTTCAGAGTCTGATTCTTTTTGTACAGCAAAATAACGTTTTGGTCATGTATACTTATTGTGTATCTAATTTATATTTTAATGTACTTAACATCTACTGGTCATCCTGCCATCTGGGGGAGGGGGTGGGAGGTAAGAGGTGAAAAATTGGAACAAGAGGTTTGGCAATTGTTAATGCTGTAAAGTTACCCATGCATATAACTTGTAAATAAAAGGCTATTAAATAAAAAAAAATCAAAAAAAAAAAAAAAAAGAACTTAGCATCAACATTCTTATCAACGTGTATGTTTGTGGAAAATAGACTGCTAAGGTAAATTAACATCCTCAGCATCCAAAATTTCTCCATTTGCTCCAACTGATGTTTCTATATATGAATGGAGCAGTGCTGCCTGGTAGAGAACCTCTTTTTGCTTGGTATTAAATGTAAGACCAAATTTAGCACAAAAAGGAGAGAATTCATTCATACTTTGTCTCAACTCAACCTCAGAGGCTGCATTGAGTGCACATCATCTACGAACAAAATATCACTAACCTTCTCCCTCCACTTCAGTCTTGGCTTGTAGCTTTTTCAAGGTAAATCATTTGCTGTCCAGTGGTAACTAATCTTGATGGTGCTCTCAACGTTGCTGAAGGACTCAGACAACATTGTTGAAAATATCATGCTAATAAGCTGGGGAGGGAACACACATCCCTGCTTCTGATAATATTAAGGAGAAATGGGTGATCAACAAGATTAAAGGCTGCAGCTTGTCAAGAAGGATTAAACTTGGGACAGTTAGGTGCTACTGTGGCTAGAGTGCTAATCCTGGAGTCAGGAATACTTGAGTTCAAATCAGATCTCCAAACCTTCCTAGCTGTGTAATGCTGGGCAAGTCACTTAATCCCATTTGACTCTCCCTCCATTCTCCCTCAACCTAGGAAAAGCATGAGGATTCATTAAAGACCATTTGATTTGGGGATGCAGAGATCACTGATAACTTTGGAAAGATCACTTTCCAATGACTAACTGTGGCCAGCCATCTAAAGGAATTCAGCCATGAATGGGAGGAGGAAAACTATAGTATGAAGGCCATCATGAATGGATAAAGGAAGAAAGGCAATTCTGAGAATGAAATAAAATGAATTTGTATGTAGGTTGTAAGAAACAGCTTGTAGATATATTAGAGATTAATGAGACTGCCAATGATAGAGGGGGCAATCTGCTGAAAAAAGTTGGGATTTAATAGGATCACTTGTTTACATAGTGATTTCTTTTGGCTACAAAAAGGGCTAATTTCATCTGAGAAAGGTGAAGAAGGACTTAATAACAGAAGGTATTTAAATTGGATGTAGAAGTGAGGATAAGAGGTATCTTTATGTGAAGAGATTCACTTTTCAGTGAAATAGGTGGTAAAGTTCTCAGTTGAAAGAGTAAAGGAAAGGTTGGTATTAAAGATTTAAGAAAGTTACCATAGGAAAGAAGGGCTCCTCAAATTTCCCCCCTGTGACCAGTGAATTGTGAATATGTTATGTGCAAGAAAAGATGTTCAAGGAATCTGTGTCATCAGAAAGGAGCCAGATTTCTATAAATGCAAGAATGGAAGGACCGTGAAAGGAAAAGATTAAAATGTAAGTTACTTTGTTACTTCTGGAATAGGTTTTTCAGAAGACATTGTGGAAGAGATGATAATATTTAAGGTGAAGTACTGGGGCAAAATTAAAGAGCTATTCCCTGCAGGGATTACAGATCTCGATCATCTAGAAGTCATCCAAACTGGTTTAGTTTGGTGCTTGCAAACCAGCTCTGGATCGCAAAATAGAGGGAAGGGAGAATATTTTTTTCTCTCCTTTGATAAAGATCTTTTTGTCACTATTCTTACCTACTCAAAGTAGCTTGTCATTCATTCATTTAGTCAAAAACCAACCACTTATTTAGTGTCTCCTAATCTGCTAGATATGAACACTAGGAATATAAAGACAAAAACAAGTTAATCTCTGCTCTGAAGAAACTTGTATCATCCTCTTCTTTGCATGAGTGAAAGTACATCTCCTATTTAGGAAGTGGGGACATGGAAAAGAAATCTTGCCAGCACTCTCCGTGACATAATTCTCTCAGTTTATAGCTATGGACAGAAATGGTCAATAAGGATCTTTCATTAGGGTCCTGACCATTGAAATCCATTTTGATTTCCTCAATTATTCATGTTAGATGTATTTATTTCCCACAATTCTTTTTCAAACCCATACAGCACTGTATAATTTTAAATTTGCCCCCAGCATTGTCTGAAATCAAACATATGAAACTGTGCATGAATATTTTTGTGTACCAACTGTAGCAAATTACAGAAGGCTAATGTATAGTATGTAGTACTTCAGTATATGACACACATGATAAATGTGTTTACAATGTGAAAATATAAATAATAGTCATTTACACTACCACGAAGAGATCTTTGTTGGTCAACATGCTGTTTTGACTCACAAGTAATAAATTTAGTCAGTCCTATAGACTATAATCTCCTTGAGAACAAGAACCTTCATTTTCATTTTTGTTTCCCACTAACACAGTGACTTGGGCATATCAGCTACATAACAAATTGAAATCTATATATCTTCTTCTTGTGTTATTATTGTTATTCCCAGGCATAATCTAAAATTTCCCTTGACATGTACCAAAATTCAGAAAAAAATATTGATTGATAGATAGATATGTTATATCCATTCATCTGTAAGGACCTTGGTGTATGAAGTTCAATCAAGTTGGCACATCTCAGCTGAGGAGAAATAAAAAGTCTGCCTGATTACTTCCTGAACAAGGATTTATTACTTTATAAGGTTGTACTTTTTCACATTAAGCTGTGTCTTGTTTCTGATCACTTATTTTTCATATAATAGGAAACCATTCAGGGAGAAATTGATAAATGTTACATCAAGCTCCCAGGCTTTCAAGGAAAGAGTACAGAATAACAGAAGAAGCATTCCATTGGGAAGTCAGTTTATCTGGGTTTGAATTCCCACTCTGTTTCCCACAACCTAAGGGATTTGAAGTAAGCTTTTTAATTACTGTGAGCTTCAGCTTCCTCATCAGTATAATGATGGAGATAGGCCAAATGACATCTAAATTCCCTTCTTGCTCTGGGTCTGAAATTCTAATATCCTATAATGAATACTAGACAAAGGTGTTTAATTAACAAAAAAAAATTAAGATCTTAGTCCTGGAGATAAAAAATACAAGCAAACAAAACAGCATTTTCCCCTCAAGATGCATATGTTCTAATTGGAAAAAAAAAAAAAAAAAACATATAAAGGGATAATATTCCAGAAAGGATAAAGTATCTGGCAAGGAGGCTGAAATCCAGAGTGAATAGAGGTGAGGCATGGTGTGGTCACCTGAAATAATGCTGTAGGGGAAAAAGTCAGCAATCAAACAAGTAGGGACCTACGGTTAATCTTTTCATCTAGTAGAAAAGTAATTGCTGAGAAGAAGAAATGAGCTGAGTTATGAGTAAATAGAAGCATAGTGGATGTAACTCTTAATATTGCATATTTGAAAACTTTTGTAAATGAAATGTGAATATCTTTGAAACCTTTTATTTCTGTAGTATTTGGACATTTTAAAATAAATAAAAGTTGTGATTCTAAGCACCAACAAGGAGCATGTAGCATCCCCTGCCTACAACACCTTTTCTTTCCTTTCTTTTTTAAAAATTATTTTATTTTTCCAAATAAGTTACCTTTCCCATCTTCCCTTTCCCTTCTTTTATTAAGAAAAATTAATATAAAGTAAAAACAAAATTATTATAAATAATAATCATAACTAAAATGTATATAATGCTTGTTTTGTGCAATATAGGGCTAAGTGGTTGACAATTATTCTCTCAGCAATCCTGGGAGATAAAGGCTATTATTATTTTTATTTTAAATATGAGAAAATGGAGGTAAATGGAGAGAAAGTGACTTGTTCAGATTTGAGTTCAGGTTTTCCTGACCCCAGATCCAGCACTCTATCTATTGCACCACTAAGGTCACATATGCCCTAATATGGATTAAAAAAAACAACTTAACTCACACTGGCTAAATCTTATTCTGCACCCTGCTTTTATCAGCTTTCTGAGAGCTATAAATAGCATTTTTATCATAGATCCTCTGAATTGGTGGTTGGTTATTGCATTAAGAAATATAGAAAGGGGTAGTTTCAGAGAAACTTTGAATTTCTTTTATGGATTGATGCTACCTGAAATGAATACAATGAAAAGAACAATTCCTTTTATTATTATACAAATCAAGGCTTGCTATCTGGAAAAACCAAAAACAGGCTTCTTTCTGAACTCAACTAAAATATTCTGAGATTTTATAAGCAAATATTCCCACAATATCCCATTTATACGGATTCCCAGTTATTCTAATGACTATTCTCTAACCAATTTATGCAACAATTCAAACACAACAACCACAAAACTCATTTTTAATTCATGTTATCTTTTTCATGTATTCTGCAATCACAGAATCTTTTTTTATCAATGAATATAGCAATTTTAAGTTTAATCAGCACTGTTGATATTATTCCATTGCTTTCTTAAATCTAGAAATAAACAGAACAATAAATCAAGTCCTGGTCTTTAGCACTTCACAGTCTCTGAGGTGCAAATGTTTACACTGAAAATTCAAGAGTTGGTTTTAGTCATAAAAGCTCATTCTATGGTTCCTAAATGTAATACCTTTAAGGAAAATGAGTAAATCGTAAGGAGTAAGAGTGTGGTTTAGGAAAGAAAAGAAGACTCTAAGATAAAGATTGTCACAGTGTTTGGTTCTCTCATAAAATAACAGGGATCTCTAGGATACTTCAATGCATTCATGGGTCAGTGATTTCTTAGATACACATACTCCTTCCAGTGACAAAAACTGAAGCATTATAAACACCATGTTATTCTATGTAACTGTTTTCCTCCAAATCTTTCACAGAAAATCTCCTAAATATGGTGAGCCTTTTTTCTACACCTTGATATTGTTTTGGCATCAATGGAGCAAATAAGTTAATTATCTATAATCTCTAGCTTTTTAAATATATTTCACTGATTCAACACCATTTCCAAACACACACACACATACATATATGCATATAGATATGCATATATGTATGTGTGTGTGTTTACCTTTATTCTTATAGCTTACACTACTTACTATACATAATTCTTCATTGGTTTCATACCACAGTTTTTTTTTTTTTGTTTGTTTGTTTTGTTTTTTTGTTTTTTTATGTATACCATGTGTCTTCCAGTTTTTCTCTGGGTTTTCCGAAACTTCGATATTCCAGTTCTTGTCATATTCCTTGTTTGGAAGCCATGTAGTTTTACTAGTATTAAAATGATGAAGTTTAAATTACCAGAGAATCTGGGAATCACTAAAGGACTTTTAAATTTTTAAAAGTGTGGTCTAAGACATTTTGTTTTAATGTATTAAATGAAGGGGGTACATTCTAAAATATTAATAAACAGTGTCCATACAGAAGCAGAAATCCCAAGGTTCTACCCATTGTGGTTGTGGATACCAATGGGAAAGGGAGCTTTCTCAAAGAAGACAAGGTGAGGCAAAATTAATTCAGGCAAATGGATTAATCCTGGGGTTGTGAAAGGGAATATTTCTTTTCTGAGGGAGGCACTAAAATACACACAGTAATTTGGGTTCTGTTGAGGAATGATTAAGTCAGCCTATGTAGACATAACAAAACATAACTTCAGTAAAAAGCATTGCTATTCTTGTTATGGAAATTGCCTCTTCCCCACATTGCAGAATTCTCATGGGAGGTAAGTAGGAGTAATGTAGATAATATTTCTCTCTCCTGGGAGGATGGAAAGGATCATATATTTGTTACATCCACAATCTCCCCTTTTTGTTGAATGTACAATTTTTCTATACACATTTCCACAAATATCATGCTGCAGAAGAAGAATCAGATCAAAAAAAAAAAATGAGAAAGAGAACAATGCAAGCAAACAATAACAAAAAGAGTGAAAATATTATGTTGTGATCTATATATAGTTCCCACAGTATTCTGAGTGCAGATGACACTCTCCATCATTGAAACTTTCCTGAATCTTCTCACTGTTGAAAAGAGCCGGGGGGCGGAGCCAAGATGGCGGAGAAGACACACGCGTCTTTCTAAGCTCTTCTCTTACCCTCTTTATCAATAATATATCAAGCCTCAAAAATAGTCTTGACTGCTACAATTCGTAAAGATAAGAAGTAGAACAACTCACCAGCCGAAAAAAATCTGCAGTCTCCAAAAAGGTTGGTTCCGGGGCCAGGGGAGATCGGCGCAGACTGGGAGAGAAATTAGGTTCCGAGGAGAGTCTCAAACCGAGGGTGAAGGCACAGATCTCAGCACAAGCGCGCAGCCCCAACCCGCAGTAAGGGGCTTTTCCTTGGGGCAGTTGTGATCCTGCACGGCAGGAGGACGCAGCCCGGGTTAGCCTCCAATCTGCGCAGGGGGGAGCTCGGCTTGGGGCCATAGAGCTTTTTTTTCCAGGGCCGATTTGCATCAGGCAGAGACACTGGGCAGAGTTTGTGGCTGTCTGCGTTCTGCAGTCAGCTGCTAATACTCACAGTCCCACAAGAGGCTCCGGCCTGGGCGGTGACACTTTCACCACTTAGTCTCTAGCCGAGGGCAATCGATAATCCACTCAGCCCTACTAAGCAGTTTGATAGCTCGGCCAGTGCTGAATCCACCTCCTGTTGGGGGAAGGGAAAACTCTCACACAGAGCACTCCCATACCTTGGAGCCGGAGGTTTACATCTCTCCCTATTCTGCAGAGGAAGCTGGTAACCCCCTTGCCTAGGAGACCTACCCTAAAGGCTTTAAAACATGAATAAAAAGATGAAAAGAACAATCGACAGCTTCTATGCAGAAAAAGAGCAGGTCAGCAAACCTGAAGAGACCTCAAACAGCAAAAATGCATCAGACTGTCCTCCTTTACATAATGCTCTCATAGAAGAGACCATTAAAAGTCTCAAAAGAGAGTTAGAAGATAAATGGGGAAAGGAAAGAGAAGCCTTACAAGAGAGCAACAACTTCCTGAAATACGAATTGGAAAAAATAAAGAATTCACTACAAAGTAGGATTTGTGAATTGGAAAAGACAAAGAACTCGCAAGAAAGTAGGATCCGTGAATTGGAAAAGACAAAGAACACGCAAGAAAGTAGGATCTGTGAATTGGAAAAAGAAAATAATTCACTAAAAAAAAAAATTAGTGAAATGGAAAAAAATTCCACAGACCAAAACAATACATTCAAAAACTCAATTGGACATATACAGAAAGAAGTAAAAAAAGCTATTGAAGAAAATAATTCTTTAAAAATTAGAACTGAACAAATTGAAACTAATGATTCATTGAGACAGCAAGAATCAGTCAAGCAAAAACAAAAAAATGACAAACTGGAAAAAACCACGAATTATCTACTTGCAAAAACGACAGACTTGGAAAATAGATCTAGGAGAGATAATCTGAGGATTATTGGACTTTCTGAAAACTATGATGAAAAAAAGAGCCTAGATACTATTTTACAAGAAATCATCAAAGAGAACTGCCCAGATGTAATAGAATCAGAAGGTAAAATAGGCATTGAAAGAATTCATCGAACACCTTCTGAAAGAAACCCTAAAATAAAAACCCCAAGGAATATTGTGGCAAAATTTCAGAACTATAAGATTAAGGAAAAAATTTTACAAGCAGCCAAAAAAAAACCATTTAAATACCGAGGTGCCACAATAAGGATCACCCAAGATCTGGCTGCCTCTACATTAAAGGAAAGAAGGGCCTGGAATATGATATTCCGAAAGGCACAAGAACTTGAGATGCAGCCAAGAATAAACTACCAGCTAAGCTGAGCATTTTCTTCAGGGAAGAAGATGGACATTTAATGAAACAAATGAATTCCATTTGTTTCTGAAGAAAAAACCAGAACTAAACAAAAAAATTTGATCTCCAAGAATAGAACTCAAGAGATGCAGAAAAGGTAAAAATAACTCTTGAGAATTGTATTTCTGTTGTGGATATACAAAAAGAATACATGTATAATTTGATTGTACTGATATAACATAAAAAGGGAAGTAGATATGGAAAAGGGATGATGGCAGAATAAGGTGGGAAGGAGGGATAAAAGAGGGGAACCACATCCCACAAAGAGGCTAAGGAAACTTATCATATCTGAGGGAATTTAGAGAGGGGGAGGAACATTGTGTGAATCTTACTCTCATCAGAGTTGGCTCAAAGAAAAAATAATTGACATTTGTTTTAGAGAAAATCTCTCTCGCCTCATTAAAAACGGGGGAGAGGAAAAGGGAAAAGAAAAAGAAATAAGGGAAGGAAGGGGAAAGACTCAAAGGGGGGAGGAGGGATTATAAAGAGGATAAGTATCGTGATACAAGAGGGGTACATAAGTTTAAAAGGGGGAAAGAGGGTTGGGGGAGGCAAGAATAAGTAAAGCACAATCTGGGGTTATTAGGATGGCAGGAAATACAGATTTAGTAATTCTAACCGTAAATGTAAATGGGATGAACTCCCCCAAAGAGGAGGCAGATAGCAGACTGGATCAAAGTCAGAACCCTACAATATGTTGTTTACAAGAAACACATTTAAAGCAGGGGATGCATATAGAGTAAAAAGTAAAAGGCTGGAGCAAAATCTATTATGCTTCAGGTGAAGTCAAAAAAGCAGGGGTAGCCATCCTTATCTCAGATCAAGCAAAAGTAAAAATTGATCTAATTAAAAGAGATAAGGAAGGTAACTACATCCTGCTAAAGGTGTCATAAACAACAAGCAATATCAATATTAAACATATATGACCAAGTGGTATGGCACTCAACTTCCTAAAGGAGAAGTTAAGAGAGTTGCAAGAAGAAATAGACAACAAAACTGTAATAGTAGGAGATCTCAACCTTGCACTCTCAGAATTAGACAAATCAAACCACAAAACAAATAAGAAAGAAATTAAAGAAGTAAATAGAATATTAGAAAAATTAGGTATGTTGGATCTTTGGAGAAAATTGAATGGAGATAGAAGGAATATACTTTCTTCTCAGCAGTTCATGGAACCTATTCAAAATTGACCATATATTAGGACATAAAGACCTCAAAATTAAATGCAAGAAAGCAGAAATAGTAAATGCTTTCTTTTCAGATCATGATGCAATAAAAACTACATTCAACAAAAAGTTAGGGGAAATAGACCAAAAAGTAATTGGAAACTAAACAATCTCATCTTAAAGAATGATTGGGTGAAGCAGCAAATTATAGATACAATTAATAATTTCACTCAAGATAATGACAATGATGAGACATCATACCAAAATTTGTGGGATGCAGCCAAAGCGGTAATAAGAGGGAATTTTATATCCTTAGAGGCTTACTTGAATAAAACAGAGAAAGAAAAGATTAATGAATTGGGCTGCAAACTAAAAAAAACAAAAAGACGAAATTAAAACCCCAATCAAATACTAAATTGGAAATTCTAAAATTAAAAGGAGAAATTAAAAAATATTGAAAGTAAAAAAACTATTGAACTAATTAATAAAACTAAGAGTTGGTTCTATGAAAAAGCCAATAAAATAGATAAGCCTTTGGTAAATCTGATTAGAAAAAGGAGGGAGGAAAATGAAATTAGTAGTCTTAAAATGAAAAGGAGAACTTTCCACCAATGAAATGAAATTAGAGAAATAATAAGGAGTTATTTTGCTCAACTTTATGCCAATAAATTTGATAACCTAAGTGAAATGGATGACTACCTCCAAAAATACAGACTTCCCAGACTAACAGAGGAAGAAGTAAATTGCTTGAATAGTCCCATTTCAGAAAAAGAAATAGAACAGGCAATTAAACAACTCCCTAAGAAAAAATCCCAGGACCAGATGGATTTACATGTGAATTTTACCAAACATTTAAAGAACAATTGGCCCCAATGCTATATAAATTATTTGATAAAATAGGGAATGAAGGAGTCCTACCAAATTCCTTCTATGACACAGACATGGTACTGATACCTAAACCAGGTAGGCTGAAAACAGAGAAAAGAAAATTATAGACCAATCTCCTAATGAATATTGATGCTAAAATCTTAAATAAGATATTAGCAAAAGACTACAGAAAATCATCTCCAAGATAATACACTATGATCAAGTAGGATTTATACCAGGAATGCAGGGCTGGTTCAATATTAGGGAAAACTATCAATATAATTGGCCATGTCAACTAACAAATTAACAAAAACCATATGATCATCTCAATAGATGCAGAAAAGCATTTGATAAAATCCAACATCCATTCCTATTAAAAACACTTGAGAGTATAGGAATAAATGGACTTTTCCTTAAAATAATCAGCAGCATCTATTTAAAACCATCAGTAAGCATCATATGTAATGGAGACAAACTGCAACCATTCCCAATAAGATCTGGAGTGAAACAAGGTTGCCCACTATCACCGTTACTATTTAATATTGTATTAGAAACGCTAGCTATAGCAATAAGAGCTGAGAAAGAGATTAAAGGAATAAGAATAGGCAATGAGGAAGCCAAATTATCACTCTTTGCCGATGACATGATGGTATACTTAGAGAACCCCAGAGATTCTGCTAAAAAATTATTAGAAATAATCCACAACTTTAGCAAAGTTGCTGGTTATAAAATAAACCCACATAAGTCATCAGCATTCTTATATATCACTAACAAAATCCAACAGTCAGAGTTACAAAGAGAAATTCCATTTAAAGTAACTACTGATAATATAAAATATTTAGGAATCTATCTGCCAAGGGAAAATCAGAAACTTTATGAGCAAAATTACAGACCACTTTTCACACAAATTAAGTCTGATCTAACCAATTGGAAAATATTAAATGCTCTTGGATAGGGCGAGCAAATATAATAAAGATGACAATATTACCTAAACTAATCTATTTATTTAGCGCTATACCAATCAGACTCCCAAAAAACTATTTTAATGACCTAGAAAAAATAACAACAAAGTTCATATGGAAAAACAAAAGGTCAAGAATTTCAAGGGAATTAATGAAAAAAATCAAATGATGGTGGCTTAGCTGTACCAGATCTAAAACTATACTATAGAGCAGCAGTTACCAAAACTATTTGGTATTGGCTAAGGAATAGATTAGTTGATCAGTGGAATAGATTAGGTTCAAGGAAAAAACAGTCAACAAATATAGCAACCTAGTCTTTGACAAACCCAAAGATCCCAGCTTTTGGGATAAGAACTTACTGTTTGATAAAAATTGCTGGGAAAATTGGAAACTAATATGGCAGAAACTAGGCATTGATCCATACTTAACGCCGTATACCAAGATAAAGGTCAAAATGGGTTCATGACCTAGGCATAAAGAATGAAATTATTAATAAATTAGAGGAACATAGGATAGTTTACCTCTCAGACCTGTGGAAGGGGAAGGTTTTATGACCAAAGCAGAACTAGAGATCATTACTGATCACAAAATAGAAAATTTCGATTATACCAAACTGAAAAGTTTTTGTACAAACAAAACTAATGCAGACAAGATTAGAAGGGAAGCAATAAACTGGGAAAATATTTTTACAGTCAAAGGTTCTGATAAAGGCCTCATTTCCAAAATATATAGAGAATTAACTCTAATTTATAAAAATCAAGCCATTCTCCAATTGAAAAATGGTCAAAATGATATGAACAGACAATTCTCAGATGAAGAAATTGAAACTATTTCTAGTCATATGAAAAGATGCTCCAAGTCATTATTAATCAGAGAAATGCAAATTAAGACAACTCTAAGATACCACTACACACCTGTCAGATTGGCTAAGATGACAGGAAAAAATAATGATGATTGTTGGAGGGGATGTGGGAAAACTGGGACATTGATTCATTGTTGGTGGAGTTGTGAACGAATCCAACCATTTTGGAGAGTAGTTTGGAACTATGCTCAAAAAGTTATCAAACTGTGCATACCCTTTGATCCAGCGTGTTACTACTGGGATTATATCCCAAAGAGATTATAAAGAAGGGAAAGGGACCTGTATGTGCACGAATGTTTGTGGCAGCCCTTTTGTAGTGGCTAGAAACTGGAAACTGAATGGATGTCCATCAGTTGGAGAATGGCTGAATAAATTGTGGTATATGAAAATTATGGAATATTACTGTTCTGTAAGAAATGACCAACAGGATGATTTCAGAAAGGCCTGGAGAGACTTACACGAACTGATGCTGAGTGAAATGAGCAGGACCAGGAGATCATTATATACTTCAACAACAATACTAGATGATGACTAGTCCTGATGGATCAGGCCATCCTCAGCAACAAGATCAACCAAATCATTTCTAATGAGTGCAGTAATGAACTGAACTAACTATACCCAGAAAAGAACTCTGGGAGATGACTAAAACCATTACATTGAATTCCCAGTCCCTATATTTATGCACACCTGCATCTTTGATTTCCTTCACAAGCTAATTGTACAATAATTCAGAGTCTGATTCTTTTTGTACAGCAAAATAATGTTTTGGTCATGTATACTTATTGTGTATCTAAGTTATATTTTAATATATTTAACATCTACTGGTTATCCTGCCATCTAGGGGAGGGGGTGGGGGGGTAAGAGGTGAAAAATTGGAACAAGAGGTTTGGCAATTGTTAATGCTGTAAAGTTACCCATGTATATATCCTGTAAATTAAAGGCTATTAAATAAAAATTAAAAAAAATTAAAAAAAAAAAAAAAAAAAAAAGAGCCATATTCATCAGAATTGATTGTCATATAATCTTGTTGCTATGTACAATATTATCTTGGTTCCACTCACTTCACTTAACATCAGTTCATGTAGGTCTGTCCAGGTCTTTCTGAAATCATCCTGCTTATCTTTTCTTATAAAACAATAATATTCCATAACATTCATAAATAATTCCTTGGGAGTTTGATTGGTATGGCACTTGAGTAAGTAGATTAATTTAGGTAGATTTGTCATTTTTATTACATTAGCTTGGCTTACTCATGAGCACTTGATATTTTCCCAATTGATTAAATTTGACTTTATTTGTGTGGAAAGTGTTTTGTAATTGTGTTCATATAGTTCATGACTTTGTCTTGGTAGGTAGATTCCCAATATTTTATATTACATAGTTATTTTAAATTGAATTTCTCTTTATATTTCTTACTGCTTGACTTTGTTGGCAACATATAGAAATGCTAATGATTTATGTGGATTTATTTTGTATCCTAAAATTTTGCTAACATTGTGAATTGTTTCTAGATTTTTTTTTTAGTTGATTCTCTAGGGTTTTCTAAGTATAACATCATCTCATCTGCAAAGAGTGATAAACAGCCTCTTCTTTGAGTCCAGAATGTACTCCCTCTAGGTGTGTTTCATTTGTTTGTTACATCTGGAAAAGGTATTTCAGAGGGCATAGTGGAAGAGGACGGGAATGGCTAAACTGCATCTAGAGTCTAACTGCATTCAGTTTCTTTGTTGAATTTTCTCTCTAATATAGGATGTTTCCTAACTATAAGCTTGAGAAGGGATGGTTTAGTAGATAAAGTGCATGAAGGGATCAAATCTTATCCAACTTACTTATATATGGAATGTGGAATTTGGTTCCTAGAGGAGAAATTAAAAGAGATGGAAGAAGAGATAGACAACAAAACTATACTAATGGGGGATCATAACCTTGATCTCTCAGAACTAAAGAAATAGAACAACAAAATAAGTAAGAAAGAAGTTAAGGAGGTAAACAGAATGCTAGAAAATTTAAGTGTGATAGATCCTTGGAGAAAATTGAATGGAGACAGAAAGGAGTTTACTTTTTTCTCAGCAGTTCATGTAATACTAAAAGTGACTATGTATTGGAACATAAAAACCTCAAAATTAAATGCAGAAAGGCAGAAATGGTAAATGTAATTTTTTCAGATCATGATGCAATAAAAATCACATGCAATAACAGGCCAGGAGAAAATAGACCAAAAATTAATTGGAAATCAAATAATCTAATTTTTAAAATGAATGGGTAAACAACAAAGCATAGATATAATCAATAACTTCATCCAAGAGAATGACAATAATGAAACAACATTCCAGAATTTTGCCCAACTATATGCCAATAAGTTTGATAGACTAAGTGAAGTGGAGGAATATCTACCAAAATATAGATTGCCAGGTTAATAGAAGAGGAAATAAATTATTTAAATAGCCCCATTTTAAAAAAAGAAATAGAACAAGCTATTAATCAACTCCCTAAGGAAAAAATCCCCAGAGCCAGATGGATTTATATGTGAATTCTATCAAACATTTAAAGAACAATGAATTCCAATACTATATAAATTATTTGAAAAAAATATGGAAAGAAGGCATCCTACCAAATTCCTTTTATCACACAGATATAGTGCTTATAAATAAACCAGGTAGGGTGAAAACAAAGAAGGAAAATTATAGACCAATTACCCTAATGAATATTGAAGCAAAAATCTTAAATAAACTATTAGCAAAGAGATTACAGAAAGTCATTCCCAGTATAATATACTATGACCAAGTAGGATTTATACCAGGAATGCAGGGCTGGTCCAATATTAGGAAAACCATTAGCATATTTGACTATATCAATAACCAAATTAACAAAATCATATGATTATATCAATAGATGAAGAAAAAGCATTTGATAAAACCCAGCACCCATTCCTATTAAAAACACTAGAGAGTATAGGAATAAATGGAATTTTCCTTAAAATAGTCAGTAGCATCTATTTAAAACCATCAGCAAGCTTCATATCTAATGGGTTCAAACTAAAACCATTCCCAATTAGATCAGGAGGATTTCAAGGGAATTAGTGAAAAAAAAATACCTATGAAAGTGGCCTAGCTATTCTAGACTTATTAATAAGACCAGGAGTGAAACAAGGTTACCCACTATCACCATTACTATTCAATATGGTATTAGAAATGTTAGCTTTGGCAATGAGAAGAAAAGGAGATTAAAGGAATTAGAGTAGGTAATGAGGAAACCAAATTATTACCTTTAGCAAAGTTGCAGAATACAAAATAAATCCACATAAATCATCAGCATTTATATATATATGTGTGTGTGTATATATATATATATATATATATATATATATATATATATATTACCAACAAAATCTAGCAGCAAGAGATGCAAAAAGAAATTCCATTCAAAATAATTGTCTATAGTACAAAATATTTGGAATCTCTCTGCCAATGGAAAATTAGGAACTATATGAACACAACTACAAAACACTTTCCACACAAATAAAGTCAGATCTAATCAGTAGGAAAAATATCAAGTGCTCATGGGTAGGCCGAGTGAATATAATAAAAATGACAATACTACCTAAATTAATCTACTTTTTTAATGCCATACCAATCAAACTCCCAAGACATTATTTTACAGACCTAGAAAAAATAATAACAAACTTCATCTGTAAGAACAAAAAGTCAAGAATTTCAAGGGAATTAGTGGAAAAAATGTCAATGAAGGTGGCCTAGTTCTACCAGACCTAAATAATGTTATAAAGCAGTGGACATCAAAACCATTTGGTACTGGCTAAGGGATAAGAGTATAAGATGATTCTGATGAATACAACTCTTTCCAACAATGAGATGGTTGATACCAATTCCAATGATCTTGTGACAAGGAGAGGACTGTGGGAACTAAATATGGATCACAACATAACATACTCAATCTATTTGATCTTGTTCACTTGCATTTTGTTGTATTACTCATTTTCTTTCCTTTTTGATTTGATTTTTCTTGTGCAACAAAATAATTATATAAATATGTTTACACATATTGGATTTATCATATATCTTGTTATATATAACATATATTGTATTGCTTGCCATCTAAAGGAGGGGATGGGGGAAGAATGGGAAAATCTGAAACAAGTCTATTCAAGGGTCAATGTTGAAAAATTATCCATGCATATGTTTTGAAAAAAAAAAAAAGAAATGTGGAATTTGGACAAAATGACCTTACAGCCCTAAATCTATGAATAAAAGAGGAAATTGAGCACCAGAGAGATTCCATGAGTTTCTCAAGGCTATTCAGGTAGCAAATGGAAGAATAAAGATTTGAACCTTTATCCTCTAGTTTCATATTCAGTTTTCTACTCTCCCTTCTTAATACAAAAACAGTCACATACACCATTATAATTGGTCCAGAACATCAATTTGGCTATCCTTCTTCCTCCTCAGATTGGAAAATAACTAAGTCAATATTTTTTTGAAAGCCAAACTCAAATTTACATACTACCTCTGAAATATTTCAGTATAGCAAATGATTTTTTTTTATCAACATGGATACAGATCCTAAATACTCCATGACCTAGTCATTTTATGAGTTAATATAGTAAAGGATTTATCTCCTGATAATTAATAAGATATACCTTTATTTTATTTATTACACATTTTCAAATGAGACACAGAATCTGTCTCCAGGACTATATTTTAAGAATTCACAGATAGATTAGACATGTAAGAGTATGCTGTTTAGGCATAGCTTTTAAGAACCCAGGGGTTAAACCATGCAATAATGAAGCATTAGTTTTAGGCTATTAATACTATATATTTACATTTTTCATTTTGCAACTTAGTAGTACCTATGAAAATAATCTCTTATTTCTAAAATCTTATATTAACTACAGACTTATTTAGCGTAATCTTGTGCCAGCTTTGATGAGTAATGGTCACTCTATGTTGTCTGATTGGGTCAAGGCAATTTTTGTTCAGTTGTCAAAAGGTAATCGAAAATAAATGAGTTTGTTGACCAAAGTTTTTCATGCTTTTGGAACCCAAATATAAGACACATTGTAGACTTTGGCTCAACTGAACAGATTTTGGAAGAGATATATCAATGTATACAACTAAGAAATAGTTCTTCTCTAGAACCAGAAAAATTTGACATTCAAACCCAAGATTCAAGAGAAGTATAAAAAGAAAAAAAATATGAAAGAGAAATCATAAAGGACTCAATAAATTTAAATTTTTTTCACATTCATATATGGGAAAATCTAATTAGAAAGCATGCATGTTTGTTGCTTTTATGCTGGGATAATCTAAAAATAAAAGGTTGCAAAAGGAATACACTGTAAGAAGGAGGAAGAATACTAAATAGATAGATAGAGATATCTATATCTCAAATAAAAGTGGTATACAAGAGGAAACTTCTACAAGGGATGGGAAAATGGAGATAGTGTTGACAGGCAATGCTTGAATCTCAGCCATGTGTGTGTGTGTGTGTCTGTGTCTGTGTCTGTGTCTGTGTATAGAAAGAGACACAGAGGGACAGAGAGAAAAAGAAAGAGAGAAAGACAGAGAGGAGGAGGGGAATACAAAGAGAGGGAGAGAGAATTAAAGAGTTGAAGCAGAATCTATTATGTGTCATCAGGATGAAACTTAAGGGAGAGATAATAATAATGATCACAGATAAAGCAAAAGCAAAAAGAAATAGACTAAATTAGAAGACATAAGTAAAACTGCATTTTGCTAAAAGGTACCATATTCAATGAAACAATTATTTTTAATTGTAGCATATTTCTGTGACAAAGGTTTCATTCTCAAAAAAAAATAAAAATAAAAATAAATATGTCTCCAGGGCTTATTAAGGTGTGTGATACCTACTAAACACTTAATAAATGTTAAGACTGAGAGATAGACTATTGATGTAGACTTGTAGAGTTGGAATTTGACCTTATATCTTGAATTTCCTCTTCCATATATCTAATAAATGGTCACCTAACCACTACATGAGGATGAAAGACACATTCCCACTGATATACTTTGTTCTAGTTTTAGGTTTTATTTCTCATCAGGAAATTTTGATATATCAAACCTAAAATTCATCCCAGCAACTTCTACATATTGCCCCTACTTATCTTGGTCCTGTGGTCTCAAGCAAAATAGTCTATGATGGGATCAGGTTCCCCCCACCTCCCTGCAACAGGGATTAGTTTTCCACATAAGTCAATAAAACTATCCCCAGAAACTAATTAGTCTCTGACTTCTTTGAGAGAGCTTTCTGGTCACCAAAGAGCACTCATGAAAATTTGATGTCCCTCTGACTTGGATGGATATTATGATGAAGACCATCCATGATGAAGACCTTCATGCCCTGACCTATTGACCAGATGAGATTCCATATGAATGGGATTCGGGAGTGGGTCTAGAAAATTTCAATGTTATTCTTTGTTACATATTCTTGTTATGCTAAGTTAAATGTCATGATATAGCCTACACAACCTATACAGAGAGTACTTCTATGTAGACCCAATAACACATCTGTACAATATAGATATACACCAATATAGACATGTCTTATCTGCCCAGAAAGAAAGTCTGTCATAATAATAATGAATAATTTTAAATAAAAGAATAATAAATATTAATTAAGTGCAGGAAAGTGATTTAGTGGATAGAAAACTGAGTCTAGAAAAAGGAAGTTAATGAGTTCAAATCTATCTTTAGATACTTACTAGCTATGGGCAAGTAAGTCGCTTAATTTACTGGGCAAGTCACTTAACCCTATTTGCCTCAGTTTCTTCATTTGTAAAATGAGCCAGAGAAGGAAATAACAAACCAGTCTATTATCTTTGCCAAGAAAATTCCAAAAGTGAACACAGAGAGTTCAGACATGACTGAAAAAGACTAAACAACAACAATCAAAATAATGCTTCATTTTTAAGTAAAATGACAGTACATAAACATTTAACAGCAAAAGATCACAAAATAAAGTTAGAATTTTGAAAGAATAATACTTTATTAACTTAGATAACTTAGAATACATACATCTCTTGCTTGGTAACAGTCTCTACCTAAGGGCAATCAGCTATCTATGGTTGGTGAATACTTGCTATCATAACATGGAGTTTCTTTACACCATTCAAAAATGAAATAAGGGCTTATCATTCTAGGAACTCTCATGGTGTCATTTATGTTTTAAAATGTTCTCTGTTTTACAGGAATAGGACTAATGATACAGGACTAATACAAATTTTATACTCTCTCAAGAGAACCTGAATTCCTGATATTATTCGAGACAGATGACCCTATTCAACTATTTTAACCTTCAGATCCAGAACAGTTTGATAGTTTTGGTTCAGTAGTAATGACCATACCTACACTTTGGACTAAAACAATAGTACTTGTTATAATGGCTTTTTCTTTGTGACTCTCATTTCTGTATGTCTCATGAAAGCAGCCAGGAATCTGTATGGAGTTTCTATATGTCCTTTAAATGTCTTAATTGGTGCATAGTTAAAGGTCATGGCATTAGAAGAAGGTCATGTAATATCACTAAGGGTGACTCTCAACAATAACACATACTATAAATTTGACCCTACAGACATATCTATAGACTTTTATAACTGAGCTCAAACTACCATCACAAGGGAAGATTTTCCAGTGTTTAATGACTTTGTTATAAGTACATTGATCCTAACAAATTAATTTCCCCCTTCCTAATTACCTGAAATAGGTAGTACTATTAGTTAACAGATAAATGGAGCAATTACTCCTATTATAGGCAATAATTGCTTATATATAATATATTGCCTAAAATAATTGCTTTTGGATGAATTATATATGCTTTCTATGTGGCAAATTGAGGATTTTATTTTTGTTTGATTTTATTTCTTAAAAAGCTCCCCTTCAATGCATGATGGGTTGGGGACCTGGAAAAGAAAGACAAATGATTTTTGTCCCTTTAAAAAAAAACTTCATTATTTTAAAAAGTTTCTGTTTTAGTATGATCTCTTTTTGTTTTGTCTGCTCAAATCTGCTGTAATGTTCTTGATGATTTTTTAAAATTAGAATCAAAAGAATTTTTCTTTTCATTTAATTTATTTTTCTTTTAACAATGTGAAATACAGTCTCACATGAATCCTCACATTTTGATCATATATTTATTTATTAATATAAAGTTAATCCATGTGGAGAATAGAGATAAATAAAACCACCTCAGTTTTGTTCATGCCTCTGAAACATATAGGACTGAATGATCCTAGGCAAGCCATTTAACTTCTCATTTCTCTGGACAACAGTTTAAAATTCAGGGCCTTTCCAGATTCACTTTTTTCATAAATTATTGGCAATTAAAGGAGTAAATTATTTTTACTAATGAAAACAGTAACTAGTAAAGAAGAAAGGAAGAACATTTTGAGTCATTTTAATTGAAAACCATTTAGCTCGCCCATATTTTTTATAAAAATACAAAGAATTCAAGCAATCATCTTTATAACTAGAAGTCATGTTCCTGTTCTTTGTACCTAAGAGAAGGGACTTGATCTATGGCCCTGCAATGATTATAATGAATTAAGAGTTCCAAATGTCAGCCCTTTATTTCTGACATCATAGAAAGGAATTTAGGAATACATACTAAACTTGACTTATATTGGTGATATTATATGCCAGAAATAAATAATTGAGAGTCATCTGAACTAGATATGAACAATCAGAATACTTGGTTATGGCCCTAGGGTTGAACAGCTATTGACAGCTCTGTTCTAATAAGAAATTCAGAGATATATCAGACTTCCTTTCACTGCTATTTTCATGAATCTTGAAGCAATAGAAGATAGGATGTCAGACTGTCTTAGACCCACTTGGGGAAAAAATATAATCAATCTAACTCACAGATAGAGTGATATAAGAACCTTTCATCCTTTCCCTTATTGTTATCTACTCAGTTTACATACCTTCTGACTAGAATCTCTATCACAAGGCAATCTCAATAAAATCAAAGACCAAAATTTTTCTACCTGCATTTCAAGCTACATGTTAGGTCTAAGTCACTGGAGAAGCTGTCCCCTTTATAAATAAGGCAGATCTTGACCAAAACATTTATCAATGAAATTAAAGTAAGAAAAACAAATAGATGTAAAATATAATATATCTGGGAAAATTTTTATAGGAATCTATTCTCATCATCTCTAAAAGTAAAATCACAAAAATTAAACTCTTACATTTTAATATGGAATGTCAAAAATGAAGAAATAATAATAGTACTTAATAAATGAAGTCGAGTATTTTGCTATCCCTGGTCAAACATATACAAACAAAATATGTCTTGAACAATCAAGGAACAATTTCAGAAAATTCAAGGAAAAGATCTTCTGAAATGGAAAAGATCATGTTGTACTATTACAATAAACACACAAGTGGGAATTCATCAATAACTACCAGACCACATGCTTACTATGTGTTTCTTTATGATCATTTTGAAAATATTATATGCACATAATAAGACACCTGTGATGCTCTAGATAGATACATATGAAAGTATATCTATAAATACAACTATATATATATTTATATATACATATATATATATATATATATATATATATATACTTGTTATCTCTGGGTGAGGCAGTACATTACAAGTGATGCTGGTAAAAAAAAATGAAGAATTTGATGTCAAAATCTAAAAGAAGCAAATATAAGAAGGCTGTGGTCCAGCCTACAGATTGTCCTTAGAAGAGATAACGGATATTTCCCTTTCAGATATATAGATAAGTAATGGGTTGTATTGACTTTCCAAAAAAGGAGATAAAAACATGTACTGAGAATAAGGGAGAAAGCAACAGAATACTTAAACTTCAATAAATTCAGGAACTAACCAAAATCAGGCCTTTGTCTTTGCATTCCCAGCATCTAGTACAGTGTCTAGAACTTAATAAATGATTGTTGAATGACTAAATGAATGGGATTAAAAATTAGCACAACATATGATTAAAAGAAAGTTTCAAAAATCAAATAGTGTCTCAGTAGAGACACTCCTGGATCAAAGGGTATGCACAGTTTTATAGAACATTGGTGCATAGTTTCAAATTATTCTTCAGAATGGTTGGAATAGTTCACAATTTTACCAACAGTGCCTTAGGGTCCCAGCTTTCCCACATTTCCTCCAACATTTATCATTAATTTTTCCTGTTATCTTAGCCAATCAGAGAAGTGTGAAGTGGTAATTCAGAGATGTCTTTATTTGCATTTCTCCAATAGTGAGTAAGTTTAAATAATTTAAACAATTAAATGTTTATCTAAATTTAAACTGTAATGTTGCCCACATTTATTCGACAATGAAAGATATTCAGAAATAAGATTGACATGTACGAAAATACATACATACATGTTCTTTTATTTGTTGAAGTAGAAAAATGTTGAAAAGACTATATTTTTCTCTACAAAGAATGTAGCTGCTGCTATCTTGTCTGGATTTCTTGAAAGTATAGGACGGCAGATAGGAAAAGAGAGATATACTAGCCTAATATAAAAGGGTTATTTTGTGTTAAGATGATGATTATTGTTTGCCTCCTGCACATATGTTTAATAGATTTTAATTTAATGTTCTATTTTTTAAAAGGAGGTCACAATATTTGGTTCCAAAATCCTTTTTTGCTTTCCAAAGTAGAGTATCTCTCAATAAGAAAGGATTGACAGAAAATGTTCCACAGTAATATTATTCTAGTCAAGTCAAGTGAAATCAACTACTATTTATTAAGCAACAACCAAGTATAAAACACTATAGTAAGATCTATTTATATAAATAATGATAAAATCAATCCCTCCTCTCAAAGATTTCAGTCTTATAAGGAAACAATACATATACATTATGTATAAATAAGATAGGATACATCGGTGATAATCTAAGAGAAAAAAAAAATTAAAGTCTTGAAGGATTGGGGAAGACTTTTTGAAGAAGATGAAACTAGTTGAAACATAAATAATGCCAACAAACAGAAAAAAACAATTTTGCATATTAGAGAAATTTATGAAGAAGCATGCAAAAAATAATCCATTTAAGATTTCAGAATTAGGTTTCTAGAGAGGCATAATATTGCAGGAGAGATATTCAAGACAACTATCACTCTAAGTCAGTGGGCTCAGCTTCAGATCTTGGCCTTGCAATTCACTACTCAGGTCATATTAAGTAAGTTAATTAGCCTTTTTGGCTTTATTCATCCATCTTGGCCTTTATTCATCTAGGTAATTGGACTATACCTCGGAGAACTTTTCCAACTTCGACTATGATCTTTTCCAGTATAAGCCTTTTGCTTAGGAATTTTGTGATCATATAAATATTTGAAAAGTACAAAGCTCTAAACTAATGCACATTAACCATTATTCACTTTCATCAATGTATTTAATTAATATACATCAATATACTTCAAAGAGATAATATGCAACATACATCTAATCCTTAAAGAGTTTAGCTTCAACTACATATCATTATATTCAACATAATTGTAGGTAGACAACAAACTTACTTCTTTACATGCTCACTTAAATACATTTTTGTTTTGTTTTAAATTATACCAGAAAATTAAAAAAAAAAAAAAAAAAAAAAAAAACTAACAATCTCTTTGGATACTGGGATATTCTTCCTTAAGTCCTTGGAAACTGAAAACCAAGCTATTAGGCTCTTTCAATACAAACTTGTTGACTGACTAATCAATAACAGAGGTAATTAAGTGCACAGTATCTGATTAAAAGAACATTTGTAGTGTTGATTGACCAAATGGGAATCTTTAAAGACATTTTGTCCTCAGGGGAAGCCACTGATAGCAAAGCATTATAGCTTCAAAAGGTACTCTTATGAAAAATTCCAATGTGTAAATTTGATGTCGATATAGACAAAATAAGTTAGACTTTTAGGAAAATATGTTCATATCATTTTTCTTGTGCAAATGGATGCTGAAATGCGTATATTTTTTCTATTTATCAAATTAAATCATGTCTTCTATGCAATTTACATTTTATGGTTTTCCTGATTAAAATGTAAATTACTTAGATGGAATTGGGGCAGCTTTGATAGTTGGACAGACTTACTAATATGAATTATTACTGATATTTTTCTATTTATATACAATGCATCTTCAATTAGGAAAATACATAAGTAAGTGGGATTTTTCAACGCTTCACCTGTTTTATACATTTTCTTTGCAACAGCAGAATTCCCATTATGAGTGATAAAAAAATAAGCTGCAACAAATTCACTTCCTTCAAATCCAGAGATAAAAAGCATTCACTGGACTGAAATTCTCTGCTTTTGTACTGAACAACAAAACAGAGCTATATAAACAATACTGCTAAAATTATTTTCCTCCCAGAAACCATAATAACTGATACATTCCTTACCTTCAGATCACTTTTTTAATGAAATGCCCTCTGAGATTTTATAAAGAGCAGTGTAAAAAGAGACTCCTGCAATTTCCTAATAGTTTACACACACACACACACACACACACACACACACCACTTCATATTTTGTAAAGTGCATTCTTCACCATACTGAAACATGGGTGGTATAAAATTTACCTGTATCATTCTTAAAATTAGCACATTGAGACTGAAGTTAAATAAATTTTCCTATATTTAGATGGTCAGTATATCTTGGAACAACTTTTTCAAGGGAATGTAGTGTATCATACTTAATGTAATGAATTAATTATTATTTTGAATAGTTTTAGCATCCAACATTTTTCTTGGACATTCTTTTGCTGAACATAGTTTTTAAAACTATTTTTAAATAAAAATAATATCATTGAATTCTAAAATTGTACAATATGATATATTTGATCATAATTGTAACTTATTAGCAATTATATATTTGCTCTGTTGTGGCTATTCTACATGCTGAGGGAACAGAAGATTTAATTGGTCTTAAACTAAGTGCAATATCAAAAGCTATTACCTCGATGCATGGTATCTACTATTGCAACACTGCAAAATTTAAGCTTGTATATCTATAGAGAACCTTTGCTAACAAAGGGAATGCTGGTATGAAATTATTTTTAAAAATCTAGAGATTGTGAGGATAAGGGGAAAAATAGAACATCATTCGATATCATATCATTAGCACAGTTCCAGTTCTTCCTACTTCATTGCCTTCCCAATCTGTCTGATTCTCAGATTAGTATCATAAAATTTCAATCCTATAGCTTTGCAACATAACTCTAAGCTTGCTTTCAAATTCTATGTGCCAAACTGTGGCAAGAGAAGACTTATTTTTGTTCTTTCTCCAGACTTAATTTTTTATGTCTCTCCATTCATGTTTTCCCTTATTTTGTCATTCTCTTTCATTTTTTATAATCACTCCTCATGGAGTTTTATTATAAGAAAAAGAAATTCACAGAATGTGTCAATGTATATAAAAGAGTATGCCTAAATGTTGAGTTAATGAAAGTTCTAAACCAAAGAGAATGTTGGTAGAGAGTAAGGTGTAAGAAGACTGAAAAGTCAGGAGAGGATTAGATTATGAAGGATTTGAATGACAAGAAGAGGATTTTTTATTTGATCCTAGAAGCACCAGGGATCACAGTGTTGCAGTCATTGTTAACATACCTATCTCTCATCCATTTCCACTGTCCATTTACATTTTAAATTTTATGGATACTACTCTTACAATATCTCTTTTATCTTCTCCTCTCTATTCACACAGCTAGCTAGTTTTGTTCCTCACAATCTTATTTAGAGAGGAAAAATTCTGATTTGCAAATTAAATCACTAATTTAGTAAACAAATAAAATCTGAACTTCAATGAACAATAGTCAAAATAAGTGAGACTTTTAGGATAATGTGCTCATATCATTTTTCTTGTGCAATTGGAAAGAATGTTGAAATACAATTTTTTTTTTGCATTAAATCATGATCGTCTTCCCTGTTCTAACTCCTCCACCATCCAACTTGTCTTCTACATAATTGCAAAAATCACCTTTCTAAAACATATATCTAATCATTGTCTTCCCAATTCAGACTTCTGTGACTCCCTATTACTATAAAATACATATATCTTTCTTCTCTAAGTATTTGGTTATACAAGCCCAATAATTATGTCAAGAATGCATTCCAAATTCTACTTGGTCTATCTATCTTTAATTGAGATGTCACCTTCTTTGTGCAGTTTCTACTAACTAATCTCCTCTCAACAAAAGAACTGGGATTCACTGATTTGTATGCCTTTTATATGATTCAAATAGAATCTAAAACTAAGAGCAAAGACTATTCTGTTTTTGTCTCTGCATTTTTAGTATTTGTCCCAGTGCCTTCAATATAGGAGGTAACTGATAATAATTTGTTAAATTTAATTGAAGATGTGAAATAAAGAATTTATTCAAAAGTAGAAAACAATATCATGATGAATTACAGTTTAGTATTTCAAGCCTTTCTTTAAAACTCTTAAATGATAATAGGAAAACTGGAAAAAACAATCACAAAATGCTAGACTCTCCTAGCTAGAGGAATGTTATAGGTCATCTTGTAGTACATACTTTACCTAAAGAATAAGTTTCCCTAATTGTAAATCCTCAGCTTAGTCAGAATAAGTGACTATTTTTGTTTGTTTTTTAGGTGTTTTTAGGATTATTTTATTTTCTATTATCAGAGCTTTAGTAAGTTCATTAATAAGGACTATAAGTATGTCCATTCAGGAAAATTTCTACATTTCTAGTATTTTTCCTTGTCTGTACTTTTTATTTAATGTTTAAAATGTACCTATGATATCTTGAAGGAATGGGAGTTATGGTCCTATGTGGGAATTTTGTATCAATAGTATGACCTTCTTCTTGCCCTTGTGCTAACTGACAATGCATTTTATGAATGTTAAGAAGCTTCTTTGGAAGCTTGAGAAGGTAGTAGGAAAAGGTATATATAATCGTGTCTGTTTCAGGCATTTTTCTTCTCTCCAGAATGATTGACAGCATGCTCCTATTTTCCATGCCAATCCAGAATTTATTGGAACCAGATCTTATTATCTTAGACCAGATTTTACTGGCTTGCAGAACTAATTCGTTTCTGAATTTGGAAATGACATTTCTGGCTTTGTTTGGCTTAATCCAAGTGAAAAGCAGATTTAACTAAGAACTGGAAATGAGAAAAATTGTGACATATCCTTGTCCTTTTTTGAACCATTCCATTCTTCTTACATTACAACTATTTTTGTACAAAATCATACATCTACAAAAGGTAGAAATCAAATAATTTCCTGATAAAATAATTATTTCCAAATTTGAACAATTGTTTTCCAATTATGAATTTTCTTCTTTACATAACAAGACAGAATCAAGACTTATCTTGGGCACAAAATGAACAAGGGATCCTGGACAAATCAACTGAGTTTTGAGTGCTCTGAATAGCTATATAACTTTTTTTTTTACATTTATTTATTTAATGCTTACTATGTGCCAGGTACTGTGCTAAGCACTTAATCAATATTATTTAATTTGATCCTCACAAGAAACCTAGGAGGTAGATACTATTTTTATCTCCATTTTACAGTTGAGAAAACTGAAGTAAACAGAAAAATAGCGTGCCTGGAGACACACAGCTAACAAATATCTCAAATGAACTTTGAACTCAGGTCTTTCTGATTCCAGGTCTAGGGTTTTATCCACTACATCACTTACCTGCTTTCAGAAGGTACTAACTTCCATTTATTGAAAGGATTTCTTAACATAGGTGTTGTCTGTACCAAAGAAGTGGTACCCAAAAATGGTACCCAAATGGTACCCAAAAAATGTGATCCTGGGCAAGTCACTTAACTTTGATTGTCTCCTCTCCCCCACTGAAAAATAGACTGTATACTTGTTAGAGTTAGGTACAGAAGAGAATTTAGCTCCCCTGACTTGAGGTCTTCCAGGGAAGATTATATAAATTATTATCAGAAATGGTGAAACAAAGACTCACAATTTCTTACTGATTGAACAAGAGAGGCTCAAAAGTTACTTGCAAATATAACGTATAGTAACTCTGATATTCTGTTTTTTTTCTCTTTGTCAATATCAGTCGAGATCAAAATTTCAAAAAAAAAAAAAGGAATTGGAACATGGAACCTATCAGTCTTAACAAATGTAATTTATTTATGATATAAAAATAACTAATGATATATAATATATAAAAGGATGGAAAGAGATATACTGATCATTTTTTATTTTATTTCACTCTGAACTCTCCATTGCATATTAAATTGTAAACTTATGGTGTACATCTTGCTATTCATTTTAAATATATAATAAATTATCATGTTACTTTTTCCCCCTTTTTTTCCTTTTTCCTCCTGCCCCCATAATGGCTATCATAAAATGCAAATATATATTTGTATAAATGTGTGTATATGTTTATATATATATATATACATACATATATAAATACTGCACGTCCATATATCATTTTATACATCCATGTATTTATCAATTATTGCTTTAGCAGCAGATAACATCTTCCCTCATATTTGCTTTGAAGTAAATTGGTTATTTGTAATAAAACTGGTTATTTGTAATTTGTAATCAAAATGACTTGTTATTCTTAAAACAGTATGGTTATTATTGTATACAATGCTCTCTTGGTTCTGCTTATTTCACTCTTTATTATTTTGTGCAAATCTACCCATGTTTTTCTAAAATCATCATTTTTTTGAGCTCATCCTTTTTTACAACTCAGTAGTATTCCAGCATGATATTATATGAGAACTTGTTCAGCAATTCCCCAATTGAAATTATCTATCATCTTGATATCAATCCTGTATTTTATCCTATGTATGTTCTGAAAAGACATGTTCTAAGAAACCATTCCTTCCTAGAATTTTAGATTCCATCTGAATATGATCCAAACCATAGAACTAGTAATGTTTTATACTCAGGAAACAAAAAGAGTTGAATTAATTGATAAATGCAGTGATCTACCTTGAGCAAAAATCTTAGGCAATTTTTGAATATGCCAATCATGGGTAATGTAGATAAGGATACACAAAGGGTTTGGTAAAATTCCCTTGATTTTAAGGAGTTGTATATATGAAATTATCATTAATCTTACTGTATCTAACTACCATACTGACTCAGGGAGAAAAGTTTTCCTCTGACAAAACAGAATCAGAATTCCCAATTCTTTACCTTATCCATAGTAAAAGCTTACTCTATTTTTTTTTTACTGAACTTATCCCTATTTATTTTTCTCTATAGATATAGATATAGATATAGATATAGATATAGATATAGATATAGATATAGATATAGATAACAGGCCAAAAATTTCAACTCAATCTTTATATATTTTGCAATAATAATTTTTCATATACCCATTTAAAATAATATTATATTTACAAATGTTAATTATTTAGATCTCTTAGAAAATCATGTATAATTTATTTTGGAAATTTTGAAAAACCTTCATAATTAAATTGATTGAGAAATGAATTGACAAATCTTTATAATTGTTTTATTCACAAGGTCTCCGTTTCAAAAATAATTTTTTAAAAAAATATATCTTGGCACCTACAATGGTTGAAAGAAAACAAATTTTGTTAGAAGGTAATAAGATCAATTCCATTTGAAAACCAAGATAGGGGTTTTGTAGAAAGTATATTAAACTTGGAATGAAGAAACTTGGTTTTGAAACATGACACACTTTTCTTTTGTAAATTAAACAAGTTATTGAAATTCTTGAGCTCTACTTTTCTGATAATTAAAAGGAGTCTTGTAATAGTTGCATACCCCACTTCATAAAGCTAGTTAGACAATTAAAATGAGATGATAGACAAGAAGTTTTTTTACAATCTGAAAAGCACTACTATACAAATATCAATTATGTTTCAAAATTACTGTTGAATTAGGCTACACATAAATTGCTTCATTACACACACACACACACACACACACATATATATATATATATATATAAAACTAGGATACATGATATACATATATGTACATATATGTATGTATATACTAACTATAGAAAATTATCTAAGATTAAATGGATTTTCCCCATGCTTACCTGCATTGCACATAAAATTTTCATTTCTTAGAATAGATTTATGCTTAATGTCCATCTACTGAAATTCTCTCCTTAAAGACTAAGGGAAAATGCCCACCTCCTATATACTCCTCTACTGACAACTCCATTCTAAAAGACATTTTTCATATTATGAATTTTTCAAAAATATTGAGCTACTATTATTTAAAGAGCAATGTATTGATTTCTAGGTCAGATATGAACTATACACAAGACAAATTACCTTCCCTCTGGAAGTTTATTTTCTAGTAGGGAGATAAAATACATTTCTAAGAGCTATAATATCAAATATTATATCAATATAATCAATCAATCAATCAAATCAAATTAAGTGAATCTTAAAAGGAATCTTAGTAAATCTGGGTGGTTTTTTTTATTTTTTTTTCCCCATATGCTTTTTTTTTTTTATTAAATAACTTTTTATTGACAGAACCCATGCCAGGGTAATTTTTTACAACATTATCCCTTGCACTCACTTCTGTTCTGATTTTTCCCCTCCCTCCCTCCACCCTCTCCCCAAGATGGCAAGCAGTCCTATACATGTTAAATAGATTACAGTAGATCTTGGATACAATATATGTGTGCAGAACCAAACAGTTTTCTTGTTGCTCAGGGAGAATTGGATTTAGAAGGTATAAATAACCTGGGAAGAAGAACAAAAATGCAAGCAGTTTACATTCATTTCCTAGTGTTCTTTCTTTGGGTGTAGCTGCTTCTGTCCATCCTTGATCAGTTAAAACTAAGTTAGATCTTGTCTTTGTTGAAGAAATCCACTTCCATCAGAATACATCCTCATACAGTATAATTGTTGAGGTATATAATGATTTCCTGGTTCTGCTCATTTCGCTCAGCATCAGTTCATGTAGGTCTCGCCAATCCTCTCTGTATTCGTCCTGCTGGTCATTTCTTACAGAACAATAATATTCCATAACATTCATATACCACAATTTACTCAACCATTCTCCAATTGATGGGCATCCATTCATTTTCCAGCTTCGGGCCACTGCAAACAGGGCTGCCACAAACATTTTGGCACATACAGGTCCCTTTCCCTTTTTTAGTATCTCTTTGGGGTATAAGCCCAGTAGAGACACTGCTGGATCAAAGGGTATGCACAGTTTGATAATTTTTTGGGCATAGTTCCAAATTGTTCTCCAGAATGGCTGGATGTATTCACAATTCCACTAACAATGTATCAGTGTCCCCGTTTTCCCGCATCCCCTCCAACATTCCGTGTTATCATTCCCTGTCATTCTGGCCAATCTGACAGATGTATAGTGGTATCTCAGAGTTGTCTTAATTTGCATTTCTCTGATCAATAGTGATTTGGAACACTCTTTCATATGAGTAGTAATAGTTTTAATTTCATCATCTGAAAATTGTCTGGTGGGTGACTTTTAAAAGAGGTTATGACTGTATAGGTTTGTTTGTTTTTCCCTCAAAGGTTAGCAGAATAAATTTTTGAATATGCCAATTATGGGTAATCTAGATAAGGATACACAAAGGCTGTATCTAATTCTGAATCTCCATTATAATCCTTGGAATATCTGATAATAGTAGTGTTACTCTCCCTAAATCTTTTCTTCTCAAAAGTAAAATTTCTTCCTTTTTTCCTCCGTCTCTCCCTCGTTTCCTTCCTTCCTTTCTTCCTTCCTTTCTTCCTTCCTTCATTCTTTCCTTCTTTTTCTTTCTTTCTTTTTTTTTCCTTTCTTTCTTTCATTCCTTATTTATTCCCTTTTTTCTTTCCTTCTTTCCTTCCTTTTTTCCTTTCACAAATAGTCAAATAACATTTTTTAATTCATTTTCTTTTGCCACCACTAGGAAAAGTATTCCAGCTTTTTCAATATTCCTTATAAAATATGTCACTCAGAAATATTAAGAATATTTCAGAAATAATCTAAAAAGGTGGAATAAAGCTTATTGACCAAAAATCCTATAGATAATAACTATAATAACTATAGATAATAGATGAGGAAAACAAATTATAGCATTCAACAAATGTATTGCTGCATGAAAATCTATTTTGTATGTATTTTAGTGATAAATTCAGAAACGGAAATGTGATTTATCTATTGCCAACTATGATAGAGTGGCTTGGATTTTGATTAAAATTCTATGAAGAAGTAATGAAGTGCTTTCAGGGGTGGGGAGATGAGGTTCATGAGAAAGCAATAACTAGATTCATAGATTCTTTTTTGAATGCTTTTATGTAGTCTCAGTTTTTGTGTTGTGTGGTAAAGAAAGTTAAAGTTATGATCACAAGTGTATAGTCATACAGCAAAATTCACACTATTTAGCAGGTTGTTTTGTCAGTGCCAAGCATCATTGATGAACATCATCATCGCTTCCAATTCTGTTTGCTCAAAGGTCTTGTACATTACAAGTATCAGTGTGAATTTCTTAAATTCTCAGAGTGCCTCATATGTTTGTCAGTCACACAAATAGTGCAATAGTGGAGTTTTTTGTTCTTATGTATGCACTGAGGTAACTTTGAAATTACAGAAATTAACTTTTTTTTTTTTTTTTTGCAAACTCTGCTTTGAATATAAAAGTTCAAGAGAATAAAGCCTCAGCTCTTCACTTATGCTGTAACCTTTCTATTTGATCTTTACAGGATGACTTATATGGAATTTATGCTTCTGATTATTTGGCGAAAAAATTCTGTCAAAATTATTCTTTCTGTTTAACAAATATTACCTCATGTTGATTAATAATAATTATTTCAAAGTCTAAATATCAAATTAGATAGAAAAGCTATTTTAAGACATATATCTGTTTTGAAAGCACTAGAAATTTGGATATTAATAAAAGTAAACTTAATGATTCAGATTTTAATCATAAGGTTCAACATATCAAGAAAGGAAACAGGCAATGTGACTTTCCCTCATACAAAATAACCTGAAAAAAAAAGGTAGGTAAAAAAAACAAGTAGGCTTTGTTTGTGATGTTAGTATCCAAAAGTCAGGTTAAATGACTTTGAGGCTTTGAAACCAAGTGTTATAAACCATTTTGAATGTAATGGATTCCATTGATAGACTGATGAAGCCCTCAGGCCTCTTCTCAGAATTCAAATTTGAAAGAAATGGTAAATTTCGGTTAGAAAACAGTGTAAATAAAGACATAAATTGTTGGATTTTTTTTTCTCCTATTCAACCACAGATTAAGAACTATCATTTTATATTGGTGAATGAAAGCACCTATTAGAAGGCCTAAAAATACATACTGCATATGTGAATTATTTTGGGAAACTTCAATTGTATACAATATTCTTGCCATATCCTTAGAGATCTAGATGCAATTGTAACTAGAATTTATTAAATATTGTTGTTTTAATCTTGGTAGGGTCAGCAGAGTCAGAAAGAAAAAAATACTTTCCTGAAAATGAAGAATTCATATTAAAAAATAAAAATGAAACTAAAAAGAAAATCTAGAAATTAAACCTGAATAAGTTTATTTACCTATCTAAAATTTTTCATTTGGTTTAATGAAAACAATTGGCAAGGTAAAGGATCAAAATGGTGCATGCTTTCTGTATCTGAAAAACAAATTTCTAAGAATAAGTAAGGGCAAAGTTAAGGAGTATGTATGTGTGGGCAGTTAAATAATATCCCTAAAGAGAATATAAAAGTTAAGAACACTGGAATGAAGTTAGATGACCTACACAAAATAAAATGAACAATATTTTTTTAGAAACTAAAAGGAAGAAAATTACAAGGAAAAATTTTTAAAACTTTTCAAATCCTATAAACTTAAAGCATATATTATTCAAAAAAGATACATGTCTTATATCCATATTTGTACTACAACCTGAACAATGAAAATGCAATATGGGTGATCCTAAGAAACATTTTATTCATGAAACATGTGCAATTTGAAAAACAAAAACATTTTTAGATTAATAATAGCCTTTCTACCAGATACCAAATACTGAGGATATTCCAAAAGAGAACTACAATAGGTAATCATGAGAAGCTATGTTTTTCTGAGAAATGAATACAATTTTGTTTATAAAAGTAATTTTAATTTTTTCATATAGTAAAATTTAAAATTTACATTCATACATAATGTTATTTATTTATATTTATAGAAATGACTGTTATTTTTATAAATTTGGATCAATTCCTTATATAGTTGAGAAATGAAATTATTATAAGAAAAATGTGCTTTAATTTTCCTCAGTTTCATGCTTTCCTTCTAATTTTGGCTTAAATGTTTTTTTTTTTTATGTAGAAAAAAAGAAACTTTTCAATTTCATATAAATAAAACTATCTGTTATACTTCATATGATCCTCTGTATCTCTTGTTTGGTCATTAAAAGTGTTTTTAATCATGTGACTATAATCCCAATTAAAATAGTCCTTTATGAAAAAAAATAAAGAATATTTAAAATCATTACAAAATGCTATTAAACTCACCTATCTATGGTTATGAAAATCTTTGTATTTCTTTTCCATATTATTAATTGAGTTAAATAATTTGGATTAATCATTAAAAAGTACTGATAATTATTCTAAATGTTCAACTAAGCAAACTAAAAAGAGAAAAATTAGGTTAAGACATTAAGTTTATTTTTTTTTCTTGAAGTTGCAGCTGGGTTTGCTTATACTCACAATAATCAAGGAGAATTTAGTGTCTTCAGCTTACTTTCCCAAAGAAATACATTTAGATGTTTCTTATAAGAAGATTAAAGACTTTTGCAAACTCTACGGGAACATGATTAAGTTTCATAAAGGCAGATGCTCTTAATAAATGCCCATAATTTTTTTTTGTAATGTCTAATGTTATTTTTGGCAGAAAACCTTGACTATTACCTGTAATAATGCTGAATTACCATGACTAAGGGTCTTTTCAGGGCTTTTATTCCCCTTTTTTATTATTCTGAATTGACAAATATCATCTTACAAAAATATTTGCATAAATAAAAGAGGTATTGAATAGAATGCTTCAAATTTATATTATATGCAAACCTGTTTTTCATTTTATCATATTAATTCCAAAGTAATTTCATATATCTGTATTGGTTTGTGAATCTCCTTCTTATTTCTTGTAGTAAGTATTGGATTTTCTGGCAAAGGCTGAATCAATATGAAAAATCAAAATAAACCAAAAGAACATTTCATTGACTGGATGTTTTTTGTTTTGTTTTTTAAGATCCTCTACTTTGAAGAAAATCAGTCAGTCAAACTAATAACTGAAAAGGGCTATTTCTTTGGAAAGTTAGATACTGCTGAAGAGAATGACAGATAAAAGATGGTCTGGTTAGGGTAAATTTTGTAAGTTGAGACTATTAGCATGAGTTTCCTCAGAATCTGTCTTTATACCCTCAATATAAAGTATAGAGGAATCCCACAAAAACTTCCCAATGAGATATAGGTAATGAAATAGAAATATTCAATGTATGTTCCCAACTTGCCTTCCCAACTTGCCTTGCATCTTCTAGGAAATTATAATATTGAATTGAAAAACTAAGTTGTCTTTCCTTTCATGATATTAATATAATGAGATCCAGGAGAATTATAGAACTTCAGACCTGGAAAGTACCACAAAGTTATTCTAGTTCAATTTGTACCTGATCTTAAATGAACTTTATTGTTTGTCACTATACTTGGAAGCATGTAACCATCTAGCATTCAGTTAAAAATTTCTACCAAATGAGAATCCATTATGTAAGAAGCAACTCATTCAAATTTTGGTTAATTCTATCTGTTAGACTAACAATCTCCAGGATAAACATATGTTTGCCTATGGACCTTTCACTTACTACTCAGCATTACAGTAATCTGGGGAAGCAAGATAGTTTTCCTTGGAACTAAAAAGAATGGATTGATGTGAGAAATATTACAGGTTCACATTTCACAAGATATTATTCATTGGTTTTGAGGAGAAAGGAAGAAGAAAGAAGTAAGCATGAATTTTAGAGTTTTAATCTTAAATTATAATGTACGATGGTGATAGCATCAGCAGAAATGAAGTTAGTGAAAGAGGTAGTTTAGGGTATATTGATTTTGAGGTCCCATCAGTATAACCAAGATCTAGAATATTGGGATTGTTCATACCACAATAAAAAAAATCAGATTTTAAGACATATATTTTAGAGTTACTTGAACAGAGATCATAATTGAAGCCATGGGAATGGATGAGATCAGGGGAGATAAATGGATAGAAGAGGCCTGATGAAAGACTCTTGGGTAGTAGTTATATTAAAGGAGAAAGAAGAAAATGAGGAGCCAGCAAAAGAAGTAGAAATGAAAAGTCAGAGAAATTCCATAGAGAAATAAAGCTGGATGAGTATAGGAAAACAAGCCACTGAATTGAGTGGTAACGGTTATTAGTGAGTTTGTAGAGAACTGTTTCAGTGGTGACAGAAATTATACCAAAAGGGATTGAGCACCAGCTAAGTAGAAATAACAAATTTAGACTACTCTTTATAGAGTTTTGAAAATGAAAAGGAGAGAAAATGGGGCAAAGAATTTAGGGTTAACTAGATTAACAGAAATTTTGTATGAATGTGTGAATGTGAAGGTTATCAAAACTAAGGAATCAAAGTTAGGATAGTTCCATATTGCAAAAATTCTGAATATTAGTTAATTGAAAGGAAAGAAACAATAAGGAAAGATTGAAATTGAATCAGAAAAAGACAAGTAATGTTTAAGCATGACCACAGAAGGATGAGATAACATGGAAATGAGGGTATAGGTGGAAAGTTTAGCTTTTGAGAGGAAGAAGGCCATCTTAACCTCTGAAATGGAGAGGTGGAAATGAGTAAGGATTCTAAATTGCTTAAAGGACTAAAGGCAAGGATCTAGAGAAGGTTCCCATCATATAAGTAATGTAGAAAGTTAACTTATTTACCAAGAGTGTGAGAAGTACTGATACTTAGGATATAAGAAAAGAACCATTTTGGAACAAAGTTCTATGCAAGAAATTTAAGGGGATATAAATATCTCACTGGAAACACAGAAATATTTACATAACAGTTCTCCCTTGAAATAAGGCTTTTAAACTCAATACACAGTATAAATATAATATCTGCCATGGATAATACATTAACCTATCTTTAGCTATTTAGCATCTTATTAATTCTTTTGTTCTGTATTACAGACATCAAAGTTCATATTTAGCTGTTGCTCAACTCTTTGTGCCCTCCTTTGGGGTTTTCTTATCCAAGATGCTGGAATAGTTTGCCATTTCCTCCTCCAGTTCACTTTTATAAATGCGGAACTGAGGCAAACAAGTTTAAGTGGCTTTCCCAAAGACGTACAATTAGTGTCTACTTCAATTTTACTTTAAAAATTGGAAAAAAACAGAATTCTCAGAAAATGGATTGCAAAATATTAAGTATATATTCTGGTATTTATGGAGTACTGTGTTAAGCAGTATTTGACATGCAAATTTCAATAAAACATGGTTCTTGTTCTCATGGAAACTTTAGTTATCAGGGGGTATACTTCATAGATATCAAGAAAATGTAAACATCTTTAGGGAAGGGGATATTTTGGTTACATAGTCCAGTACTAGAGAGGCCTTCTATAGAGTATTTACATTCACTTGGATGTCATATCATCTCCCTGATGTCATGGTCCTCTTTGAGAATGAAGGACAAACAATAACCTCTGTGAGTAAAGCTGTCCTGGAATTGGTCAGTTGAAAAACTTCCTCACTCTCTTCCTCTCTTCCTTCATTCCTTCCTTCCTTCTTCTTTTCTTCCTCCCTCCTTCCTTCCATCTATCCCTTTCTTTCTTCCCTCCTTCCTTCTTTGCTAACTCCTTTCTTCCTTCTCTCTTTCTTTCCTCCCTCCTTTACTTTCATCATTTCATTCCTTCTCTCCTTCCCTCCTTCTCTCTCTCTGTCCAAACAGGGTATCATATCAAGAGCATCATGCAGATGCTCTTGAAAGCATTTTTTTCCTCCTTTGTACTCTGAACCTTCCCAATATATCTTGGGGTTTACTGGGTAGATTTATTTTTTAAGGACCAGGCTTAAACCAAAACAATCTGATTCTAAATGACTACCAATAGGTCCTAGGCCAAGTCTCGTTTGGTCATTGTTTAGGTTTTGATTGATTTAGGCTGAATATAAGTAGCAGTCATTTTTGCTTTGTCCAGAAATCCTGAGGGTTTTGCCCTCCCAGATTCACCCATTCATTCATTTAGACTTTTTGGACTAGATGAAAGAGGAAATTCTTTGCCTCAATTGCTACCTAGCCTTAATCACTGAATGGTTGTAGCCTCAATTAATAAATTCAACTGATTAATCAATTAATTACAGTTACAATTAATTGAGACTTGTTGAAGACTTTAACTTAAAAAAGCCAAGTTCTTCAATTTCATCCAGGAGCAATCTTCAGCCAGCCTGATCTATATATTGCCACTGGACTCAAAGGGCTTTTCAGGGAAAAGTGAGGTGGGTGACTTTGCACAGTCCTCTCACTTCAATTCAATTCACTTGCATGCCATAGCATCATCTCCCTGAGCCCATGGTCTTCTTCAAGAATAAAGGATGAAATATATTAAATTAAATTAAGTACTTTAAGAACCTGTGATTGCTCCTACCAACAGAAACTGGAACTCCTCTATATTTTAGTATCATAAGTATGCTATGACAGAAAAATGCACCACCCTGTTGTCTTTTAAAACAAGCCTGCTATGTAACAACAAAGTCAATTTCTATATCTCCACATGAAACTTTATATATAAAACCTACTAGAGTTTGTGTTTGGTTGATATAATCTTTGAGAGCCCAAAGTAATATCCACATCACAATGAAGCACTTAAACAAAACCACATACAAATATATATGCACATAAACCATCACAATATGCAATATTTTACAATGGAATAGTAAATATTTGACAAAGATGCAAAAGAAAGCATATGACCAAATTCACAATGCTGACAAGGAGTAATAAGAAAAGTAATATTCGAGTTAGACTTAAAAGAACTGACAGTTGTTCAACAGGTGAAGATTATTAAGAAAGTGAATACTATATTTAGGGAATAGTGTGATCAAAGGCACAGAAGTAAAAAAAAAAAATACAAGGTATATTATAGGACAAAGAATAATCCAAATAATCTAGAACATGGAGTTTATAAAGTAGAACAATGTGACTTAAAGATAGAAAAATAGGAGACCAGAAATTGTGTAGGACTTTAAATTGCATTTGGTAGAGAATAGAGAATAGTAGAATTTTGGTAGTGAATATTTTTTTTTAAAGAAGTAATAGGGGCTGATATAAAAAAGAAAGTATTACAAATGAATCCTAAAACTGGAGTAACCAGAAAGGAGGAACAACAACCTATTAGAAGTATGTTGAATATTTTTCCATTTGGTAAAATTGTCTATATGATTGTGTATTTCAAGAGATGTGGGAAATATTGTAGATACACTCAATAGGAACTTGTAATTGAATGAGAAGTGAGGAGCAGAAAATAATCAAAAATATCCCAAGATTTGGGACAAAGGAGACCAAGTAAAATGAAGTAACACTGACAAAATTAATAAAGCCAAGAGGATGAGAAGGTTTGGAAAAGGGAAGGTATGTTGTTTATGTTTAACCTGAGTACTAGTAAGAAATATGAGTAGAAATATCCCATAAAATGTTGAGGCATAGGTCTGGAAATCAAAATAGGACAACACTAAAAAGATAATTGAAAGTAGGGTAAGCAAAAAGTGATAGTTCCACTTTAGGAAGTGAATGAAACTGTTAATGAAAAGGCAAAAGGGGGAATTCTGGAATTCTTGGGAATGTGGGGAAAAGACTGTCTTTAGAGTCTTTTAATTCCATCTCTAATGGTCATCTTAGTGTCTGAGTTATCTTTTGACCATTTATTTAACCTTCCTGAAACTCAGATTTATTATCTATAATAGACTAACTATCCACTACAGTGTATTCCTATTTTTGATCTAGGAAATGGTATCAGTCAATTAAAATTCATTAAATATCTTCCAGGTACCTTCCAGGTACTCTGTAGAAAATTGGGAAGAATATTGGGAAGAAAATGTCAAGCTAGTTAGATAAAGAAAACAACAACAACAAAAAGAGTTAAGTAAGTAAAAGGAGAAAAAATTGAATAGAACATCTAAAACAAAGGGAGAAGAGAATACTTAAAGGAGTGAAGGTGGTTAATTGAATTAGATGATACAAAGCAGCCTGGGAGTGTGATGATTCAAAAAAAGCCAAATATCTTAAAATCACCAGATTTTAAAGAAGTGGGTTGACAAGAATGCTGTGGAAATTTTTCATTGTAAGACACAAAGGAGAAAGTATGCATAAGTAATTCAGAAAATTTCATATTGATAACCTTTTTTTAGAAATTAGTCAGTGACAGTAAGAGAAGGATAAGAATATATATATATATATATATATATATGCAATATGTATATATATATATATATATATATTTGTTTCTGTTCATGCTTAGAGACATATGACTCTATAGCAGACAGGGAAAATTTAAAAAAAGAGAGAATGAAGAAAGTAAGAGGAAGAAAAAAAGAAGCTGAAGATGTATAAGTATTGAGAGTTGGAAGAAAGTTTAGAATGAAATGGCAGTAGTGAAAGAATACTGGGAAATTAGTGTGGACCACAACATAGCATTTCCACTTTTTCTGTTATTGTTTACTTGCTTTTTTATTTTTCTTCTCGGGTTATTTTTTCCTTGTTTCTAAATCTGATTTTTTTTTTTTTGTGCAGCAAAATAACTGTAAAAATATGTATACATATATTGTATTTAACATATACTTTAACATATTTAACATGTATGGGACTACCTGCCATCCAGAGGAGGAGGAGTGGAGGGAAGAAGGGGAAAACTTGGAACAGAAGTTTTTGCAAGGATCAGTGTTGAAAAATCACCCATGCATATGTTTTATCAATAAAAGGTTATAATAAAAAAAGAATGAAATGGCAGAGAATAAGATGAAAGGCTCTATAGGGAAGTAGGAATATTCTTATCATATTCTATGAACAAAAGGAAGAAAGTGAGAGTTGTTAATTATATTCAGTTGTTTTGAGAAAGGAAAATGAAGATGAAGAAGGTCCAACATATGACTTTAGTCTTTCAGTGACTACAAGTCTAAGTCATTTGCAAAAAAAAAGAAGGGGGAGGGGTAGTGGTTTGGTACCTGAGGAGATAAGAAAAAAATTTACATTTGGAAAATAAACTACAGAATTGAAGTTGATGAGGGGCAGGGTTTACTTGAAGTTTTAGCTCCAGACATGAAGAGTGGGCAGTTTACTACAGTCATGGGCTTCCAGCTTGCTATCACAGTCCCGGATATTCTGATCTGGGACCACAAACACTAAGACAGAATCTTGCATTTTCACTAAATAAATGTCTTCTTTCAGGCATTATATTATAACCTGAAGATAAAAAGTGAAATTAAAACAGTCCAGCTCCTCAATAAGTTTACATTTTATTAAATAAAAACCTAATTACACACATATATACAAATACAAAATACATATAAAGTAAATACAAAGCAATTGAGAGTGGAGGCACTAACATCTATACTGGATTACGAAAGCCCTAATTCATAAATTGGGATGTAGGAGGTAGTAGTTTTATTTTTCTAAGAACCATTCAAAACACACAACTACCTATATTATAGAAACCAGTGTTAAGAAATGGCCATCCAGTTCAAATTAAACATCAGAAAACCTTAAGTTATCTTTAGATTTTTGTTCTATGTCTAAAGATTAGCTAATTTTACAATCTTGATTTTGAGAAGTATAGATAGGTCTCATGTCTATCCTTGCTTCATAAGGGTAAGTAAGGGCAGATAAGAAAATATTTAGAGAAAAAAATAATTTCTAGGGAAATGCATTATACTCCACACATAAATCCATCTAGATCCTTCTAATTTCAAATTTAGAATACTACCCACTCACCTCAAGAAGGAGAAAGAATTATATCCTATTCAAGTCTAAAAGAAGAGTATTTTAGAATATTCATTTTCTCCGCCCTATTTATGTTGTACAAAAAGAAAGTCCTTTTCATTAATTTTATTGTATCAATATATGCTATCGATAAGTTTTCTCCCTTTTATACAGGAAAATAAAGAATGAAAATTGTCCATTGTTTTAAAGTATCTGTAAAGTTTTTAAAGTTGCAAATGTAGCTTATAGCAAATTAAATTCCTTTGTGATCTGCTCACCATTTTTGCTTTTCTTACAACACATAAAAGCAATTATGCACCATCCTTTGGAAATTTTAAGAAAAGCATAGATTAAAGTTTAATTTTTCATATTAAAAAGGACCTTAAAAACCACACAACATCATTTCAGCACTCAGCTCCTAAATATTTAAAAGGTTCCATTTGCCCAGACGTCTGAATGTAGCAAGCAGATCATCAGGGTTTGCTTTCATTTTATTTTGTTTCTAAAATTAATGATGAAAAACCTTATTTTCTGCTCTAATTTTAAATAGAATCTTCTTATCCCCCCAAAGGTTAACCAAATGCTCAATCCACTACATTACTTACATTTAATTTGCTTTTCTGTGTACCTAGTGAGTGCAACATACTGTGATTTCACCTTGGAAGGGTCTGCAGTGTGAAGGAAGCTGCCTTTTGGTATGGTACAGAAATACAGTTACCAGTTTCCATTCAGAAATACTAATTGGAATTTATGTGAAATATAATAATTTAAAAACAGAAACAATGTAAATACAATTTTAAATACATAGTGGTAGCATTCCCTAAATTTTGGAAAGAAGTTTCTATTTCTAAGATAGCACTAATTAACTTTTTTTCAATATTACAGCTCAGTGAGTCAGTAATAGGGTAACATATAGTAATATATTGCTTACATTAAATGATTTATAAAGAATTAGATATATTTGAACTTATCAGAGTAGGCAATGACTTTCTTAGGTAATTATATTTGTCTTTAGAGTCTTTTCTCATTAGTTAGCATAGCAGATGTTAACTGCAAGTAAAATTTAAAAAGTGATTTCTTTAGAGAGTATCTGATAGTTTATACTTTTGTTAAGTAACTGAGTGTTTTGCTTATGTTGAGATTTATTATCTTCAACTTTTAATCTCTCTGGCTACAAATTAGTTCCATTTAAGACTATTTGTTTGTCATTCATATAACACAATGAAAATTCTATAGACATCTTTACTAGGGCACTTTTTGTTTCCATGGGGTCTTAATTAAAAGAGCATTTAATACTTAGAGAAATGCTAGATACGTGAAAGCATAAAACAAAACAAGTAATCCTAGTTTTATCTAAGAGCAATCACAAGAAACAATGGAATGACCACATACAGCAATAAAAAATAATCCCATATAATAGTCCAAAATATTAATAAAACATAATTAATTTAAAATAAAAACAACTACAAACCCTTAGAAACAAGTGAGTTCTCATTAAGGAATGAGGTATACATTATAATATATTCACAATAAAATATATGATTTTAATATAATATTAAGCTCAAAAATGACAAATGTAAAGAACCTTTGGGAAGAAATGTAATAACTTTTTTCCATCTGGTACTCTGGTTTGTTTTGACTCCTTGAACAATATGCTCCATGGTCTTCTGCTTATTTGCTTTCATTTTCAGCTTCCTTTTCTGTATTGTCTTCCTTTTGTTGAGTATAAGTTCCTTGTGAACAGGCACTGCTTTTATTTTTCTTCTTTCTATCTCGTGTCTGGCATAATTAATAAATATTTTTTGTCTTCACTAACTTAACAAAAGAAAGTAAAAGCAAGAAAACAATGTACTCACTAATTGCAATAATATGTAAAAATAACATTTAAAAATGATCTGAACTCAGATTAATTATAATAACCAACTCATTCTATATATAGGATATGAAATAAATTTATTTTGCCACTCTTTATAAAGGGCTAACTGTTATGCAAGCTGAATGATAAATAGAAACACAAAATTTGAGAGCTAGAAGGGATTTCAGCAGCTATCTTTTACAATCCATACATTAAGAGAATTCCTTATCATAAAATGCCCATAAACCCCCATCTGGCCACTGTAATAAGATCTCTAGGGAGAAAGTCTCCATGACTTCACAAATCAATCCTTACAGCTTCTGATAATTATCTAATTTTTAGGAAGTTTCTTTTTTTCTTCTGTTATAAAATCTAAATTGGTCTCTTTGTAACTTACATCCATCATTCCAGTTTCTGCCCTCTGGGGTAAAACAGATTAACACAATCTCTCTTCCACATGATAGATCTTCAAACACCTGCAGACAACTACCAGTACCCTCTTAAGTCTTTCTTTTTCAGGCTAAACACCCCCCAGTTAATTGAATCTTCATAAGAAATGCATCTAAGGCCCTACACAATCTTGATTGCCCTCTCTAGATATTCTTCAATTTTCCAATGTCCTTTATACATGACATCCAGAACTTTATATTATACTAGACAAGGTGTGATGTGTACTAGGTACAATGAATTATTTGTTCCTGGAAACCATATTCTTCTTAACATAGTCTAAAATCACATTGCATTTTAACTACCAAGTTATATTCATAAGTTGTACTGACCTTCTGGTCTGCTAAAGTCTATTTGAGAAAGTTTCTGTCTCTCTGTCTCTGTCTGTCTTTATCTCTGTCTGTCTCTATGTCTGTGTCTGTCTGTGTCTGTGTCTTTCTCTCTCTCTCTCTCTCTTTCTCTCTCTCTCTCTCTCTGACTCTCCCTCCTCCTCTGTCTCTGTTGTCTCATTCTCAGGCTCTCTCTTCCTCTGTTTTTGTCTCTGTCTCCGTCTTTGTCTCTATCTGTGTGTATGTGTATACACACACATCTATCTATCTATCTATTTATCTATCCATCTATCTATCTATATCTATATATATATATATATATATATATATATATATATATAGACTACTATCTAACCATTTCACCATCTTATTTTTGTGAGGTTAATGATCTATACCCAAATGAAAGACTTTTATGTTATCCATTCTGAATTTATTGGCCTAATGCTCTAACCTATCAAGATATTTTGGGTCCTGACTCTTCATAGAGTTATCTATCCTCAATTTTGTGAAATTATATCTTCATCACTCATTAAAAATTGTTTGAAAATACAGGTATTGGAATCCAAAGGATAGTCCAGTGGAGGCCTCCTGCCAAGTTAAAATCAAATCACTAACTTGTCTTTGAGTCTTGCTATCCAACCAGTTCTGAATCTAATCTATTGCTTTATTTTCTATCTTCCACAAAAAAATTAGTATGCGATGACAGGATTTGCTAAAAATTTAGGTAAATTATATTAGGCAAATTTAATATAGGTATATTAAAGAAGGTGCCTTCTCACCTACTAGTCTAGTAATCCCATCAGAAAAAGGAAGTGAAGTTGATCATAGGATGACATTTTTGAAGAACTCATTCTGGCTCCTTATAATTGCCTTTCCTTTACTTGTATCTCTTTAATGGTCTATTTTATCGCAAAATTTCTAGGGAAACTGAAGTAAGCTCACTGTCTGGCAATTTACTGACAATGTTGTCTTTATTTTTCCCCCAAAGCAGGATGCTTGCCTTTATTTAGTTCCTCTCCCATTTTCATGATAGCTCAAAAACTATTAACAGCCCTTCAAGTAATCATAACAGCCAGTTCTCTCCAAATCTGAAAATGCAGTTCTTTTGAGCCAAATGACTTGAATTCAGCAACCACATTTAAGTGTTTACTTATTATCTACATATTTATCATGGGCATTAAATTAGTAATTTTATTCCATCATTCCTCTTGTAAAGGCCATTCTCCCAAAAGCAGAAAAACGTAAGAATTGGGTAGCTCAGCTTTCTTTTTTAATAGCTTCAATTATCACTTCAATCCCAAGCAAAGATCCTTTATTTCATTTTTTGTCCTTTATTTTTCTTTCAATACAGTTTTAAGAGAAAATTCCAAAAAAATCAATAACACCATTTTGTTGTCCCTATCTTCCCTCATTAACTTAAGTTTATTTTAAGCTTTAGTATTCTGGAATATTTTTATCGTATTATCCCCATGCCTTTATACTCATTATATTTCCTGAATTTGCTGGTACATTTATTTTTTATATCTAAATTAGTTGCTGAGTTCTTTTAAGTATTTGTATCACTTTCTACAGACAAATCTTGCTTTTTCTCCTTGCCCCTTAAAAATGTTTCCTTTATTATGTCCAGAATTTCACTTTTGAGCATTCTCCATCCTGTTTGATCTTATTTCCCCTGAAACATTTCTCTTTATGGAATCTTACCTATCTTTCCTCTGAGCCTTTTGAAATATGCCTTCCCTAAATCCAGACTTAATGTCAGCCTATACCCATCCATATGTTTTCTACATCTTTGTCATAATCTCAAGTACAGAATGATCATTTCTCTCTAGGATTCCTGAAATTACCACCCCAGAAACCAGTTTCTCACTGTTAGTGAGATTAATATCCAGAATTAAATTAAATTTCATGTTGTTTCCTCCACCATTTGATGGATCATATCACCAATAAGACAAGTGAGGACATTGTAAGCTGCTCTGCTTTTAACAGAGAAAAAGTTCATCCCTATTTTTCTAGATAATTAAAGTCTATCATCACTCCCACATCTTCCTCTAAATCAGTCTGGTGGTCTGCTTTCATATTCTCTCTCTCTCTCTCTCTTTCTGTCTCTCTCTCTTTCTCTCTCTTCATATATATATATATATATTTCCACACATACACATTTCCTCTTTCTGTCTATGTAATGAATACAAAATATACTCCAATCACATCTGTTTCCCACTCCTTTGATCTTCATCCCAATACTGTCATGTTTCTCCTCTCTCTATTATCTGGTTCTTGGATTTTCTCACAAGTATACTTTCTTAAAATAATATGATAATATCTGCCTCTTCTTCTGTATTTATTGCCTCATGCTTTGAACTATGAAATTTCTTTGTTGATTAATTTTGTTGGTTTATTTTGTGCAGCTGCTTTTCTTTGTTACAATACAGAGTTCAATGAAAGGGTAGGAATATATTAAGGCATGAGAATTGTATAAAATATGCCATTTTTAAAAACCTTACATATTGTTTTCTAATCTGAGAAGGTATTAAAAATGTTACTTGGTGTGGTTTATCCTTTTCCTTACTTGTATTTCTTATTTTTTTGTGAGGGAAGTAGAAAGAAATGTTACAAAAGTGATTCGCCACTTTGCCTTTTTTCCACATTGTTGTAACATTAAGATGGTGGAAACTAAGATTTCCTAAATAATTCTAGTCATAAGAAAACTAATTCCTAGTAATCTAAAATTAGAATGAGATTGGAATCACCTTAACCTTTTTCATTTGGGTGGTCAAGATGCAAGGCTATCTTTAATTCCTTTGTTCCTGCATAAGGTCATTTTTTTCATCTTCCTGAAAGGTTTTTTTTTTCCTTATTTGAAAAATATATTATTTCTCCACATGACATGAAAAGTTCTTTGGTAATAAAATGACTGAAAGGGGAGGGGGAATAAGACAGAGCCAAAATGGCAATGACCCAGTGAAAAACCTGAACATTTCCCTCCAACTAACTTTAAAATAATACATCAAATTACATATTTACAACAATGAAGGACATTTGATGTAGAATGTCAGTATGAGGAAAAGGAAGATACTGATAAGAATCAAAAGCCTGTTAAGATTCCTTTAATTTATCCACTTTTACTTAAGGAAAAGGTGTATGCCTTACCTAATAATCCCAATTATGAGGATAAAGAAATGTGGCTTCCACCACCACCAGAGGCTCATGTGTACCAACAGCCGGAAGAATTAATGTCTCCACTAGAAAGAAGACTCATAAAAGCAAGATAAAAAGGTGACATGTGTTTTGATTTAGGGATTGTCACCTGTTTGATCATAGAAAAATTTGGTCCAAATAACCGGACAACAGACAAATGTATGAATTTTTTGATGTGGACATCCTTAGAAAATTAAAACCAGCCTGTTCTGACTACAGTCCTATTTCACCATCTGTCAAAATAATGTTAGAGTAAATTGCATATGAAATACTGACTCCTAATGATTGGAAAACATTGGCAAGGGCTTTTTTTGGAGCCAGATGATTATATGATATGGTCCACAAAATACATTGATAAATGCAAAGATCAATTGAGAATTAATGCCAGAAACCCACAAGGATATAAACCCACATTTGAGATATTGGCAGGAACAGGAATGTACCAGTCTAATGCTGAGCAGATAAGATATCCTATTGAGGTTTATCAGCAGATAGCTTTTTGCATTGTAAGCACTTGGATGAAAATTCCAGGAAAAAAGATCGAGGGGTTTCATTCACAAAAATCTCACAGGGACCACAAGAATTGCTTTCTGATTTTGTTGGATGCTTTAATGAAGCCCTGGCCAGATCAATTGGTAATGATAGAGTTAGGCTGTTATAAATCATCTTTTTACTACTGCACGATTCATGGGCTTACTTTCCAGTAAGGTTAAAAAACTGACAATGCTCTCACTTATACTTAGCCCTATGCAAAGCGTTTTTACAAAGCATATTCCACTTTTACTGGAATTCCTTACAACCCACAAGGTCAAGGAATTGTGGAACACCATCATAGAGACATTAAAACACTTCTCCAAAAACAAAAAATGGGGAATAATACAGGATGGAACTCATCATCAAGATAGCTATCTTATGTTGTCTTCGCCATTAATTTTCTGACATTTTATGACAACAGCTTAAGCCCCATGGAAAATTTTATCCCCTCTTCTCAGGGTCTCAGGCACCATCCCCATTATGTTCTGTGACACAATTAGGGCCATGTGGTGAGACTAACATATGGCATGGACCATCACATATACTGATATGGGGACTAGGGTCTGTTTGTCTTTCCACAGGTGATGGAGAAGAAAAATGAATTCCGACCAAATACAATCACATCACTGGGGAGAAAGCAAACATCCCCCAAGATTCAAGAGCTGTTATAGAGTCTTATCATACAAACTCATTAGCTTTTCAACTGACATCCAGAAGAAGAAGGCAGAAAAGAAGCTTAAATTCTGTTGGGACTTTTATAATGCTGATCCCTCAGCATGCAGATTCAGACAACATCTACTGCACAATATTGGATTTACTTTTCTTTTGCACCATGGGTACAAACTGTGACTTGGGAGGACAAACTTACTATTATAACTACAAATAATAGCATGATATTAGGGGGGCAAAATAAAATCTATAGGAACCTTAATCTTTTTTTTTTCCATTGCATCGTTTTTTTTCTTTTTATTTACAAGTTATATGCATGGGTAATTTTACAGCATTGACAATTGTCAAACCTTTTGTTCCAATTTTTCCCCTCCTTCTCTCCATCCCCTGCCCCAATGGCAGGTTGACCAATATATGTTAAATATGTTAAAGTATAAATTAAATACAATATATGTATACATGTCCTAACAGTTATTTTTCTGTACAAAAAGAATCGGACTTTGAAACAGTGTACAATTAGCCTGTGAAGGAAATAAAAAAATGCAGGCATGGGAGTTCTTTCACTGGGTGTAGCTGGTTCCATTCATTACTGTTCTATTGGAACTGATTTGGTTCATCTCATTGCTGGAGATGGACATGTCCATCAAAATTGATCATCATATAGTATTGTTGTTGAAGTATATAATGATCTCCTGGTCCTGCTCATTTCACTCAGCATCACTTCATATAAGTCTCTCCAGGCCTTTCTGAAATCATCCTGCTGGTTCTTTCTTACCGAACAATAATATTCCATAACATTCATATACCACAATTTATTCAGCCATTCTCCAATTGAGGGGCATCCACTCAATTTCCATTTTCTGGCCACTACAAAGAGACCTGCCACAAACATTCGTGCACATACAGGTCCCTTTCCCTTCAAGATTTCTTTGGGATATAAGCCCAGTAGAAACACTGATGAGTCAAAGGGTATGCACAGTGTGATAACTTTTTGAGCATAGTTCCAAATTGCTCTAGGAACCTTAATCTTGACAGTTTTTAACTTCTCAGCCAAAGCTAATTGTGTTACTATATGCTTTGGGAAAAATGTAATTAAAATCTGGTGTCTTATGTTAATATCACAATGTATATAAGAGATTTGAATGTAATAATTAATAACATTGAAACAGCCAAACACCAGGAATTGATCCTGGGAATGTCGCTAAAACTGTATTATCTGTTATATAACAATTGAATCCTTTAGGCAGCATAACTTTTGTTTTGTTACACTTTGGACCATTATTGTGTTTGTGTTATTATTGCTCTACTTGCCTGGGTTAATGAGAGTGTTCCTTTGGCCTGTCAGCCAAATGATCACTGAACTTCATTTAGCTTTTCAAAAAAAACAAAAACAACAACAACAAAATGGATAATTGTTGAGAACATACATACATGTGGAGCCCAGAAAACCTGTAAAGGGTTAACAGGGGACTGCACACAAAAGGGCAGCCGGTCTGTTTTCCAGCCTCTATAGCTGTGAATCATAGCACACTTGAGAAACTAAAGGAATCTTTTGGTTTTAACAATCTTTATCTAATACTCTGAGCAGAACTGACAGACTCTAGGAACTGCCACAACCCAGGGTGTCAGAGATAGCTGTCTAGAGGTCATAAAACACATATTTACTGACAAGGATGTTGCTTGCAAAAAAGTATGCTTTTCTTTTAATGACCTTGCTGTACTTAAAAAACAATATAGATTCTGTAGAGGGATGGAATAAATCAGAGGTCTTCACTGTAACGGCCTCTTGTCTCCTTTCACGATATCATTATAGTCCTCTCACATAACATGATCTATTCTGTTGGTCAGAATTAGATCCCCACAGTCACTACCAAGTGGCTCCCATAACATCTTAAAAAACTATCCAAGATAACAGATGAAGGAGAGATTATTTAAGAATTATTGGACTACCTTAAAGCCATGATGAAAAAAACAAGCCTAGTTATTATATTTCAAGAATGTATAAAGGAAAACTGCCTTGATGTCTTAATTTCAAAGGGTAAAATAGAAATTGAAAGAACAGACAATTATCTTCCAAATAAATAGCTAAAGGAAAACTCCCAGGAAAATTATAGTCAAAATTCAGAGCTCTTAAATTAAGGTAAAAATATTGCAAGTAGTCATAAAAAATGATTCAGGTACTATGATGGCACTGTCAGGGTCACATAAGATTTAGCACTTTCTATGTGAAAGAAGCAAATGGCTAAAAATATATTATTATATAAAGCAAAGAAGCTATGATTACAACCAAATATAAGGTATCTAAGTAAAGTAAGTGCAACCCTCCAAGGGGAAAAATGGGTATTTATCAAAAAGAGGTTTTTCAAGCATTCCTAATGGAAAAAAAATCTAAGCTAAATAGAAAAGTTGACATTCAAATATAAGCCTTAAAATAAAACATAAAAAGGTATACATGAAGAGGAGGGGGAAAATGATACATGTTACTTCTAAGGAAATTTTTCATTATCATAACACTTAGCATCCATGAGTGCAAGTCATTTATGTGGGATGACTAAAAAAAAAAATTAAAGGATGAAATAAGAAGGAAAAGCAACGAGAAGAGAGAAGGGAGAGGAAGAATAAGGGGAATTATTTCTAAGTAAAAGAAATGTGTAAAGAAAAACTTTTTCCACTAAAGAAAATGGCAGTGGGGGGGGGGGTATAGGAAGTATTTCAACTTCATTCTCAGTGGAATTGATTGAAAGAGTGAAGAATACCATATCCAATACCAATAGATTTCTATCTTCACTGGCAACAAAGTTAGGGTAGAGGGTCATAAAGGGATGGGAGGAGATAAAAGGTAGAATGGATTAAGAGAGGCATCAGAGAAAATGATATTTAGGAAATATACATGTAATGATCATAACTGTGAATGGGAATGGAATGAACACATTCATAAAATGGAATGAAATAGAAGAATGGATTTAAAACCAGAATTCAATAATCTGTTTTTTATAGGAAAAATACATGAGACAGACACATGCAGAGTTAACATGAGGGACTAGATTAGAGTCTATTATGGTTCAATTGAAGGGAAATATGCAGAAGTAGCAATCATGATCTCAGAAAAAAACAAATATAAAAGAGATAAAAATTTAAAAATCAGGAAAACTACAGTGTGCTAAAAGGTACATTAAATAACCAACTAAATCCATACTAAACACATATAAAACCAAATGTCAGAGAATTCAAATTCTTAAAGGAAAAGGTATATGAATTCTACGAATAAATACAGTAAAACTAAACTAGTGAGGGATATCAGCTTTTCCTTCTTAAAACTAGATGAATATAACTATGAAATAACTAAGGAAGAACTTAAGGAGATGAACAGAATCATAAAAAAGATAGACATGATAGAACTCTAAAGTAAGTTGAATGGCAATAAAACAGAGAAAGTATTATTTTTTCCTCAGTTGTACATGATACTTTCATAAAAACTGACCATGTATTAGGGTGCAACAGAAAGGCAGAAATGTTAATGTACACTTTTTAGAACACAATGCAATAAACATTACATTTAGTAAAGGGTAAAGGACCATGGAAGCATAGATTAAAAATTAAATGTAAACTGAATAATTTAATCCTAAAGGATGAATGGATCAAAGAACAATTCAGAGAAATAATAATTTAATGAAAGAGAAAAACACAATATAACAGCATGTAATGGGATGAAACTGAGCAGATGTACTTGGACAGCAGAGCATTTAAGGCTAAGTACTTATTGGACAATACTCTATTAGCATATACTTGGAAAATGGCCCACCCCATTATTCTGTGCTGGCTTGATCTGTTGGTGTATAGAGAGTTTTGAAGGAGGGATTAGAGGATGAAGTAAGACAAGCAAGTGTGATTTCTGGTGGAATGAGGAAGAGGAGATTCCTGTGTCCATTCCTCTCATTTTGATCAAGAATAAAGCCAAGGATTTTTGCTTATCCTGACTCCCGCTGATTCTAAAGTATCAAGGGTATTAACTCGGTCTCCACAACAGCATATTAAAATTTGTGGCATGTAGCCAAAGCAGTAATCCAGGGAAAATTTATAACTCTTATATGCTTACACCAATTTTTTTTGTTGTTAGGGTAATTGGGATTAAGTGACTTGCTCAAGGTCACACAGCAAGGAAGTAGTAACTGAGAACAAATTTGAACTCAGCTCTTGCTTACTTCAGGCCTGGTGCTCTACCTAGCTCCTAGCTAGTACCACCTAGCTCCCCAACTTTTTAAAGAAAAGATCAATGAATTGGACAGCCAATTAAGAGGCTAAAACAAAAGCCTAACTAAAAGTTAAACTCTTAATTATTATTATTATTATTTTTTATTTAATAGCCTTTTATTTACAGGTTATATGCATGGGTAACTTCACAGCATTAACAATTGCCAAACCTCTTGTTCCAATTTTTCACCTCTTACCCCCCCCCCTCCCCTAGATGGCAGGATGACCAGTAGATTAAACTCTTAATTAAACACCAAAATAGAATGTATGTCCATCAGTTGGAGAATGGTTGAATAAATTGTGGTATATGAAAATTATGGAATATTACTGTTCTGTAAGAAATGACCAACAGGATAATTTCAGAAAGGCCTGGAGAGACTTACATGAACTGATGCTGAGTGAAATGAGCAGGACCAGGAGATCATTATATACTTCAACAACAATACTAGATGATGACCAGTTCTGATGGATCAGGCCATGCTCAGCAACGAGATCAACCAAATCATTTCTAATGAAGCAGTAATGAACTGAACTAGCTATGCCCAGAAAAAGAACTCTGGGAGATGACTAAAAACCATTACATTGAATTCCCAATCCCTATATTTATGCACACCTGCATTTTTGATTTCCTTCACAAGCTAATTGTGCAATATTTCAGAGTCTGATTCTTTTTCTACAGCAAAATAACATTTTGGTTGGGTATACTTATTGTGTATCTAATTTATATTTTAATATATTTAACATCTACTGGTCATCCTGCCATCTGGGGGGGGGGGGGGGGAAGAGGTGAAAAATTGGAACAAGAGGTTTGGCAATTGTTAATGCTGTAAAATTACCCATGTATATATCATCTAAATAAAAGGCTATTAAATAAAAAAAAAAAGGAAAAATGAAAACAAAATTTCCAATAATGAAAATGAAAAATTAAATTTGCATTCCCCAATAAAGATGATATTTAAAACAATAATTAGGAGCTATTTTGTTCATTTGTACAACGTTAAGTTCAATGATGGAAGTGAAATGGATAAATATTTGCAAAAATATAAATTTCCCAAATTAACAGAAGAGGAAAGAGTATACTTAAATAATCTTATCTTAGAAAAATCAATTGAATGATGAATAATTAAGTTCCTTAAGAAAAGATCACCAAAATGTATTGAATTCACATGTGAATTCCACCAAAGATTTAAAGAACAATTAACTCTAATACTATGTAATTCTTTGTAATAATGGTTCAAGAAAAAATTTCTATCAATTTATTTTTATGACATAAGCATTGTATTAATACTTAAATCAGGAAGAACAAAAGCAGAGAAAGAAAACAATAGACTAATTTCCCTAATGATAATTGGTGCAAATATCTTCAAGAAACATTAGCAAGAAAATTACAGGAATATACAAAAAAGATCATTCATTATGACTAGGTAGGATTTATAGAAGCAAAGTTGGACTGATTCTACATTAGTAATCTTTCAGCACATAACAGAAACAACAAAAATCATATTATGTTCTTAATAGATAAAGAAAAAAATTTAACAAAATAAAACACCCATTCCTGTAAACAAATATACATGTGTGTGTGCTCACACATACATACACCTGCACACGCAAACACACTAGATTTCCATGGAATAAGTTGAGCTTTCCATAAGATAAATCATGGTGGTGATTGTCCTTAGTTCCTGAAGAAGACCAAAATGACATCACTATGTTAGGGTCAGATTAGAGTGTATTTTACTGTGGCTGATGAGACTAATATGAGCTTCTAAGATTCAGACACAGATAGTCCATATGCACATTTTAAATGAAGATGTTTCTAAATTTGTGCACGTCAATTTTTTTCTTTTGTGCTACTAAAATTCTTCTTTGTTCAGAGAAAACAGTTCATTGACTATTGTGTCATATGTGCCTAATATATCCCATTCCATCTACCTAACATTCTATATTTTAGCCAGTACCAGATAGTTTTGATGATTACTCCTTTATAATACAGTTTGAAATCTGGTATTGCAATGCTACATTACTTTGTATTCTTTCCATTAATTCCTTTCATATTCTTGACTTTTTGTTCTGTCAGGTGAATTTTGTTATTTTGTTGTTTTGGTATGGCTTTGAAAAAGTAAATTAGATTAGACAGGATTGTTATTTTTTATTATGTTGGCTCAGATTACCCATGAGAAAGTGACATTTTTTCTGATTGTTGAGATTAGATTTTACTTATGTGAAAAGTTGTTTTTAGTTGAATTCATATTGTTCCTAGGCTTATCTTGGCTAGTTGTTCTGGCAGAATGCCAAATATTTTGCATTGTTTGCAATTATTTTACTTGGAATTTCTTTCTATCTCTTACTGTTGGACTTTGTTGTTCATATAAAGAGAGTCTAATGATTTATGTGGGTTTACCTTAAATTCTGCAATTTTGCCAAAATTGTTCATTATTTCAAGTAGTATACATATGGAAGAATCAAATTTGTAAAAATTAATTACCCATTTCATTATTGATCTAGTCATGGGAAGAAATAGTTTTTCAAAAGGACAAAACAAAATTATCTATGTACATATAAATTCCCTAAATCACTATTGATTAGAGAATAGCAAGGTAAAATCACTTTCAGATTTTGTCTTACATCACAGAATAGCTAACATTATAGAAAAGGAAAATTCCAATTGTGAAAGAGATGTGGAAAAATAGGTACATTAATGCACTTTTGGTGGTATTGTAAACTGTTCCAAGCATTCAAGGGAACAATTCTGAACCACTTCCAAAGAGCTGAAAAAAAAATGTAATACTACTACTAGATCTGTATCCCAAATAGATCAACAAAAAAGAATAAAAGATCTATATGTATAAAAATATTTATATCCTGTGTGATGGCAAAGAAAGAAAAATTGAAGGGGTGTCTATCAACTAGGAAACGGTCCAACACATTTTGACTTATGATTGTGATGAAATACTATTATGCTTTAAGAAATGACAAACAGGATGATTTCAGAAGAAAAAAAAAAAAGCCAGGAAGACAAATGATTCAAAGTGAAGTGAGTATAATCAGTAGAATTATATACAGTAACAAGAATATTTAAATGATATCAGCTGTTAAAGATTTAGCTATTTTGATCAATACAACTACCAAATACAATTCACAAAGACTCATAAAAATACAGTCTACCTCCCTAGAGAAAATTGATTAAATCTGAGTGCAAATCACAGTAAAAATTTTTTTCATTTTGTTTTTCTTGATTTTTTTCCAACAATGCTACATGGAAATATGTTTTATTTAATTTTACATGTATAATTTATATCAAATTCATTGTCTTCTCAATGATGACAGGAAGGAATTAATATAGAATTCAATTGTTAAATAAATATTTAAAATAGTTTATTTTATTAAGATAAAAAATAAACTGTCTTCATTATCATCAACTCCAAAATTTATCTAGAACAAAACTTATATGGAATGAATAGAAATTTTCCATTTATTGTACCAGAATTTCAAGCATTAGCTGACTAATAGAGAATGTAACAATAACTAATATGAATCAAATTATACTTCTTTTTACAGAACAAAATTACTTGGAATATTTGTTTGTAAATTGAATCTGACTTTTCAAAATTGAATCACTCATTTTCCTAGATTGATTTTTCTCATGAAAGTAATTAAAAAATCAATTTTAAAGTACTTGCAAATAAACCAAGAGATATAGAAAACAATAAAATACAATCATTTCTGCCCTCAATAAGCTTATATTTTAGTAAGGGAAAAATCTACTGTAACAGGTAAAATGTATGTGGGAAATTAATTTACTTTCTTACTTCACTTTAACCCAAAAGTTGTGGCTAAGGACTGATTAGAACTAGAATTTGGGAATTTGATTCACTGACTTATCTTTATATTTTCATAATACACTCACTAGAGTACTATTAAGAGGCAGTTCATTATGTTTTGGTTTCCTTATAAAATGTTGATTCATGCCAACCCAAGATGAGCTTCCTCACTACGTGTCAATCAGGTAAGAAATTGATTTCCAATAAGACACTGAGGGTTGTTTACAATCATAGTATTTAGGGTTTCTTCAAAGAACTAGCTGTCATCATTCCTGAATTAGAGAAGTTTCTTTTGAGCAAAAGGAATGTTTCCATTTTACTCAAATTGAAAGCAGTCCAGTGCACTGTTCTTTAGTTATTTTTCTAGAATGACATTATGTCTAATCTTTATGGTTAGATATAAAGTAGTATTAATGGGCATGACTCAGCATACCATATAGAACTCACTAAAGATTTTGCTTATTTGTAAAGTCATAATCTGGTTGATTCTCATATAACATAGACACAAGTTATATATAACATTACACAAGTTGACAAGTAGAAAAATTGACAAAATTCTAGAATTTGATTGATTTGGGCAGGGCAAACATTTGGGGAAATCTATAGTCATCACCAATATGGAAACAACCCAAAAACTGTTCATTCATATCATAATGAGAAATAGGAAGAATCACTATGAAAATTAATAGACAATTAAAAACAAAATCCCTAAATTTCTCAATACAAATAAAAGAAAAAACTTTCTCTCAGGGTTTGTGTTTCTTTGGGAGGGAGGGCAAGGTTATCAATAGGTAACATTGTAAATGGAAAACATGTAATTCCAAATATTGACATAAGCATTGTATTTACAATTTACAAATTACTGCTTATCTTTTCCAATGTTATTTTAATATTTGACATTGAGTAGACAGTGGCTAAATAAATACATTTCTATCTTGGTTTTGTGTTTTCATACATTTCTTGAAGCAGGTAGATAATAAGAATGGATACAGAAAGGACTTCTAAACATCAAGAACCGAGTTGCAATTCTACCTCAGATACTTGCTCAGTCTCTTACCCTGCATACAGCACTTAACCTCTTTTTTCCCCCTCAGTTTTCTGATTTGCAAAAGAGAAGAAATATTTGTACCTTCCTTATAGGGCTTTAAGTAACAATCAAATGAGAAAACATATTTAAGGTAGTCAACAAATCTTAAGCCAGTATATAAATGGTAATTGTTATCAGTTGTTGTCATTATTGTTGTTGCTGTTGTTGTCAATTTAGAGTTAAAAAGTACCTCGAAGATTATGTCCTTCATTTTACAAGTAGGGAGACTGAAGTAATGGACATTGAGTTATTTCCTGAAAGTCTCACAAGCATAGGCAGTCAATGAAAGGATGTGAATTTTTCCTCTGTTACTTCCCCTTCATTTGTACCACATTGCCTTGCTTTCCAATCAATAAATTTGTCCAATTAACCACTTTTACTAAATATTGTGTCTATATATTTTCACACCAATCATATAAAGTCATGGGATTTTACATATTAGCCGGACAAATAAGAATGAACAAGTCATTATTCAAACCTCTTCAGAAAGGCTTCTAAGAGATGAAGGTCAACCATTGTGGGACGAAGTTATTATTGGATGACAGAGACACATAAGTAGACATTTATAATTAAATATAAACTTTATGTCCTCCATTTCATCTCTAATTTAATGAAAGGACTAATGTTTTATTGTTCTTATTTTCCTATTCAATATTTAAGATATATGCATATGTGCTTGCAGAAATCAAGCACTTAAATCCTTTTCACATCACTAAACTAGAGAAACAGACTTTCTGACACTGATGATTACAAAACGTAAATTAAAAAAACAAAAATATAAATTCAATCAATTCTAGCTACCCTGGCTGATGATTTTAGTTTAACAACTGTTATGTAAATGCATTTCCATAAACCAAACCAAAACAAAACAATACTACAAAATGAAAATGGATTTGCCTAAAAGTCAATGACTGCAAAATAATTGTCCTCAAAGTAAGTATAATTCTACTCTAGCAAGCATTTATATTAATTTTTACTATTGTAATGACTCACAAATACACTAAAATCACATTTATGTGTTAAACAATTGTACAGTATGCCAAATAAGTTTACCAAAATAAATTTACTCTTCATTGCTATGAATTCTTTCTGCACAGAATTAGAGGGTAAGGCTAAAATCCAAAATGTTAATAACAAAATGGAATAGTGGATTGTAGGGAAAATTAGGTAAAGTTTAAGAACGTATTATATAGAAGATGGGGGGTAAGGCTGAGCCAAGATGGCAAAGTAGTAGAAAAAAATGAACAGGTTTCATCTTTAAAACTCCTCTAAAGAGATATAGAAAATGTACAAAACTGAATTCTGACTGGGAAATCTAAGTAAGAGTTACAATGAATCGTTTTTGTTTTTTTTTTCTAGAACAGGTCAACAAAAGGAGAAAGATAGAGCACAGACTGAAGTCAGGCCAGGAGTAAGCTGAAATATTCCAGTTCAAAGATAAGTTGTGTACTTGGGCAAAAGGTCCTAATCAGGGATCTCCCAGAACTATATTGGATATTCACAGTATAAAGAGGCATCAAGAAGGAGCTTTCTTCCCCACTACCCAAGTCACAAATATAAAGTGGACTCTCACCCAACCTTGGTATTCTGGAGAAAAGAGTTTTCAGACCTGAAGTGGCCTACAAAAACTGATACAAGCTCAAAAACGGTCATCCTTTATATTCTAGGAAAAGAGAAGGATCTCTGTTCCATCTAATAGGTGAGTTGATCTATTTAAAGAGAAAAAACTATCCATTGCTAACTTTCTTAGAATCTGATAGATGATTTTTCACTGTACCATGCCTAGAATTAGACCTTCATGCCTCCTTCAAATTAATTTTTCACCACACTGTCTATGCCCTCTGCCTTCCATCTTTCTATGATTTATTCCATTAAAATGTAAACTCCTTGGGATAGGACACTTAGACTTGAATATTCAGTGCCTAGAACAATGCCAATTGAACAATGATTCTTTAATAACTGCTCTATCTATCCATTTTCCTATCTATTTTGAAAATAAAAGTGAACTTTTGTATATTAACAAGTTTTTATAAATAAGACAATGATCATATTTGATCATCACAAATTTGAGGGGATGATAGAGCTAAGATGGCATGGCATGCCTTGTGCCTCAGCTCTTCCTGACTTCCCTTAGATGAAAACCAGTTTAAGCCTCTGAACTCACTGTAGAATTACAGAACCCAAAATATTTGGAGTATGACAAATTTTCAGCAGAAGATATTTTGGAAGAATGTCAGAAAAGATCTGTTTCAATCGAGCACAAGGAGGCAACTGAGCACAGGTGCAGTGAAGGGACCCAAAATGGAATGGCATCTATGCACAAGGAGAATCTACTACGAGGTTCTTAGTCAAAATGCAGCAGCATTGGCTACTTAGAAGCCATGCTCACCCAGTACATAAAGTAAGCTACTAGCAGCCACAGGGCAGAGTGAAACAACTGTTGCCTGTAAAAGAAGCTTGGGACAATCTCCCCTTTCCCCTAAGAACAAACATCAACATTTAAAAATGAGCTAAAAAGCCAAATGATTTTTGATCATAGAGAGTTTTTATTGAGAGAGGGAAGAACAGACCTCAATTCCTGAGGAAACAGAAGGCAAAATGCCTCCAGGTGAAGCCCTAAAAGGTGACATGAACTGGTCTCCATCTCATAAGGCTCTCTTGGAAAAAATCAAAGATCTTACAAGAGAGTTAGAAGAAAAATGAAGAAAGAAAATAAGAATTTTTCAGGATAGATTGAAAAGTGAAATACAGAAATTATCTGAAGAAAACTCCATAAAAATGGATTTAGCAAAATGGAAAAAGCATATAACTTCTGACAAAATAAATTGGATAAAATGGAAAAAGAAAACAGTTCTTGAAAATAGAATTTTTGAAATGGTAAAAAATTCCAAAGAACAAAACACCCCATTTAAAAGGTGAATTGGCCAAATACAAAAGGAGATAAAAAGTTAACTGAAGAAAATAATTCACTAAAAATTAGAACTGAACAAATGGAAGTGAATGACTCAATGAGACATCAAGAATCACACAAAACTTAAAAAAAAAAGCAATAGAAGAAAATGTGAAATACTTCATTATTGGACTGCCTCAAAATCATGATGAAAAAAAGAGCTTAGACAACATCTTTCAAAATATCAAAAAATAAATCAATAGAAAACTACTCTGATGTCCTAGAGTGAGAGGGTAAAATATCCATTGAAAGAATTCACCAATCACTTCCTGAAAGAGATCCTAAAATTAAAACTTCAAGGAATATTGTAGCTAAATTTATTAGCTCAAGGAGAAAATATTGGAAGCCACAAGAAAGAAACAATTTAAATATCAAGGAGCTGCAATTAGGATTACTCAATACCTAGTAGCTTCGGCTTTAAAGGATCAAAGCGCCTGGAATATGATATTGCAAAGGTCAATGGAGCTTGGATTGCAGACAGGAATCAATTATTCAGTAAAATTAAGCATTGTCTTTCAGGGAAAAAGGTGGACTTTCAATGAAATAGGTGAATTTCAATCATATTTTATGAAAGTATCAGAGCTGAACAGAAAACCTGAATTTCTATTACAGAAGTCAAGAGAAGCATAAAAGGTAAAAAGGACAAGAAAAAAAAAACTGCTTCTTTTAAAAATTAAAAAGTTTACATCCTATATGGAAGGTGATATATTTAACTCTTGAAAACTGTATCTCTGTTAGGGGTATAGTTAGAATGTGTAGGTATAATATGATTTTTTGTGAAGATATAAAAAAGAAACTAGAGGTGAAAAGGGGACAAATAAGAGGTAAGTTAAGGGAAATAGGGTATATTACAACTCATGAACAGGCAAAAAAAAGACCTATAATGATTTAGGGAAAGAAGGGAAAGAAAAGAGGGAGACTAATAGAAGGGAGGACATAAGTAGAAGGGAAAAGGTATAAGAAAGGAGGGAGCGACAGTAAAAGGGAAGGGATGTTTGAGGGAGATGGTGATCAGAAATAAAATACTAGGGAGGAGAGAGAGGGGAAAAGAAAGAGAAAAGTATAACTTAAGGAAAATAAGATGGTGGGAAATGCAGAGTTAGTCATTTTAACTGTAAAATGAATGGGAAGAATTATTCAATAAAATGAAAGCAGAAAGCAGAGTGGATTAAAAACCAGAATCCTACAATATGTTGTTTATAAGAAATACACTTAAAACAGAATGATACATAGAGAGTAAAGGTAAAAGGCTGGAACAGAATCTATTATGTTTCAGCTGAAGTTTAAAAAGCAGGAATAGCAATCCTGATCTCAGATCAAACAAAAGCAAAAATAGATTTACTTAAAAGAGATAAGAAAGGAAACTACATTCTGCTAAATGTTACCATAGATAATGAAATAATAACAATACTCAACATAAACACATCAACTGAATTCCTATAGGAGAAGTTAAGAGAATGCAAAAAGAATGACACAGCAAAACTATACTACTGGAGGATCCCAATCTTATTCTCTCACAACTAGATAAATTGAACCACAAAATAAATAAGAGAGAAAATAAAGAGGCAATTAGAATTTTAGAAAAGTTAAATATGATAGATCTTTGGAGAAAATTGAATGGAGACAGAAAGAAATATACCTTTTTGTTGGTGGAACATGGAAAATACACAAAAAATTAACCATGTATTAGGACATAAAAACCTCAAGACCAAATGCAGAAAGCAAAAATAGTAAATGCATCTATCTAAATAAATGTAAATTAATAGCAAATTAAGAACTTTGATTAGAAAAAGGAAAGGGGGAAATCAAATTGTTAATATTAAAAATGAAAAGGATAAACTTTCAACCAATAAAGAAGGAATTAGATGAATAATGAGAAGTTAATATGCCTAACTGTATGCCAATAAATCTGATAATCTAAATGAAATAGATGAATACTTACAAAAATATAGATTGCCCAGAGTGGGAAATAAACTACATTAAAAGTCCCATTTTTGAAAAAGAAATTGAAAAAAAAAACTTTTAATCAACTCCCTACAAAGAAATCTCTAGGGCCAAATGTATTTATTTGTGAATTCTACCAAACATTTAAACAACAGTTAACTCCAATACTATGCAAACTATTTGGAAAAATAGGGAAATAAGGAGTCCTATCAAATTTCTTTTATGATACAGATATTGATGCTGATATCTAAACTAAGTAGAGTCAAAACAGAGAAAGAAAATTTTAGACAAATTTCCCTAATTAATATATATGCAAAAATCTTAAATATTAGCAAAGAGATTACAGCAATTTATCACCAAGATAATACACCATGATAATACACCAAGTAAGATTTATAACAGGAATTATTATTAGGAAAACTATTAGCATAATTGACTATACTAACTAAACTAATAAAAATCATATGCTTAGCTCAATAGATACAGAAGAAGCATATGACAAAATCCAACATTCATTTCTATTAAAAGCACTAGAGAGAACAGGAATCAATGGAGTTTTCCTTAAAACAATCAGTAGTATCTATTTAAAGCCATCAGCAAGGATCATATGTAATAGGGATAAATTATAGCCATTCCCAATAAGATCAAGTGTGAAATGAGTTTGCCTACTAATAAAGTCCGGGCTAGCTCCCTGCAGACCTCAGGGTCAGCCAGAGTCAGGATAAGCAAAAATCCTTGGTCTTTAGGGGGAGAAGTAAAGGAGATGGACGAAAATGCCACAAGCTCTCCAACAAACTTCCTTCTCCTCTCCTGCAAAGTGAGTATGGCTTGTCTCACTCCACCCTCTAATCCCTCCTATGATTATCTGTATACCACAAAAGATCAGGTCAGCACAGAATAGTGCCAGGGGCCATTTTTCCAAGAATATGCTAATAAAGTATTGTCCAAAAGGTAATCAGTGGTAATCAGTCTTAAGTGCTTGGTTGTCTGATTCCAGTGCACCTATTCAGAGTTTCAGCCCTTTACATGCTATCCCCATTGCTATTCAATATGTATTAGAAATGTTATCTTTGCAATAAGAGAAGAAAAAGAAATTAAAGAAATTGGAATAAGTAATGAGGAAAACAAATTATCATTCTTTGCCGATGATATGATGGTATCATAGTGAATCTTAGAGAATCAACTAAAAAATTACTATAAATAGTTCACAATTTTAGCAAAGTTGTAGGATACAAAACAAATCTACAGAAATCATCAATATTTCTATATGTTACCACTAAAGTCCAACAGCAAGAGATACAAATAGAAATTCCATTTTAAATAACTGTTGGTAATATAAAATATTTGGGAGTCTACTTGCCAAGGCAAAGTCGAATACATGTATGAGTACAATTATAAAACACATGGCACCCAAATAAAGTTAGATCTAATCAACTGGAAGAATATCACATGCTTATGGGTAGGCCAGGCTAATATAATAAACATGAAAATTCCACCTAAATTAACCTACTTATTCAGTGTCATGCCAATTAAACTATCAAAAAAATGTTTTACAGAACTAGAAAAAATAATAACAAAGTTCATCTGGAAGAATAAAAATCAAGAATTTTAAGGGAATTCATGAAAAGAAAGCAAATGAATGTGACCTAGCTGTGCCAGACCTACAATTATATTATAAAGCAGTAGTCTTCAAAACCATTTGATATTGGTTGTTCAATGGAATAAATTATGTTCACAGAATACAATAATCATTTACTAAAGCAATCTAGTATTTGATAAACCCAAAGACCTTAGCGTCTATAAAAAGAACTCACTATTTGACAAAAATTGCTGGGAAAATTGGAAATGGGTATGGCAGAAACTAGCCATTGATTCACACCTAACACTTTATACCAAGATAAGGCCAAAATGGGGTCATTATTCACACATAAAGAATAACAATGTAAGCAAATTAGAAGAACAAAGGATAGTCTACTTCTTTGATCTGTGGGAAAGAAAGGAATTGGTAGCCTAAGAAGAACTAGAGTATTTTACAGAATGCAAATAGATAGTTGAATTAAGTTAAAAAAATTTTGTACAAGCAAACCAATGCAGATAAGATTGGAAAGGAAGCAGTAAACTTGGGGAAAATTTTACATCCAAAGTTCTGATAAAGGCCTCATTTCCAAAATATATAAAGAATTGACTCAAATTTATAAGAACAAGCTGTTCTCCAGCTGACAAATGGTCAAATGATATGAATAGCCAATTTTCAGAGGAAGAAATTAAAAACATTTCTAATTATGTGAATCAATGCTCTAAATCATTATTGATCAGAGAAATATAAATTTAAGATAACTCTTAGGTACCACTGCACACCTCTCAGATTGTCTAAAATGACAGGAAAAGGATATGTGGAGAAACTAGGATACTAATACATTGTTGGTAGAGTTATGAACTGATTCAATTATTCTGGAGAGCAATATCGAAGGGTGCCCAAAGGGTACTTCAGTTCTCACCCTGCTCTGGGCACCTCAATGTTGCTGAATTGGTTCTGATTTGCCATCTGCTACTGAAGATGCATAACTTTTGATCCAGCAGTATCTCTACTGGATTTGCATGCCAAAGATATCATAAAAAAGAAAAAGAACCCACAAAATAAAAAAACAATTGTAGCAGGTTTTTTTTTTTTTGGTAGTGGCAAGGAATTGGAAACTGAATGGATGCCCATCAGTTGGAGAATGGATAAATAAGTTATCATATATGAATATTATGGAATATTATTGTTCTATAGGAAATGATCAGCAGAATGACTTCAGAGAAGCCTGGAGAGACTTGAACGATGCTAAGTGAAATGAGTAGAATCAACAAAACATTGTACACAAAAACAAGTTTATATGACAAACGGATCTCTTTTCAACAGTGAAGTGATCCAGGCCAGTCCCAATGATCTTGTGATGGAAAGCCAACTGCACTTAGAGAGAGGACTGTGGGGAATGAATTTGGATTACAACATAGTCTTTTCACATTTTTTGTTGTTGTTTGCTTGCATTTTGTTTTCTTCCATATTTTTTTTTCCTTTTTCATCTGATTTCTCTTGTGCAGCATGATCATTGTGTATATATGTATAGAAGAACTGCACCTGTTTATCAAATATTGGATTAGTTGCCGTCTAGGGGAGGGGATGGGTAAAAGGGAAGGAGGGAAAAAAATAGGAACACAAGGTTTTTTGCATTCCACAATATACTCTAGTTCTTCTTTGACTACTAATTCCTTCCTTTTTCACAAATCTGAGGGGTAGACTATCCTTTGTTCTTTTAATTTGCTTACACTGTCACTCTTTATGTGTGAATCATGAACTCATTTTGGCTTTATCTTAATTATTGAATGTTGAATGTTGAAAACTATCTATGTGTATATTTAGAAAATAAAAAGCTTTATAAAAATAAATATGGTGAAGTTTTGAATGACCTTATTCAGAGTGAAGTCTGTAGAACCAAAGTAGTAATTTATATTATCACTATAATAAAGTAAAGAAAAACAATTTCAAAAGACTCCACAATTTGGATCAATGTAGTGAATAATTGACTACATAGACTAAAAATGAATTCAGCTTTCCAAACAATAATATACTTAAAGAGGTAGAGTGAAGAGAGTGGGAACAAGATATACATTTATAGATATAGACAATGTGTTTGTTTGTTTTGTTTCATTCTTATTTGTTTTACAAGAGAAGATTTGAAGGGAAAGATAATTATAATTTAAGGATCACAATAAAGTAAAGATTATCAGTGAAACTTTAAAAATACATGAGAATAGTGACGCATTGATGTTTTGAATTTATCAATTTTTGTATCTAGGTGGTACCCTCAACATAAATAGGAAACTTAAGAAAAGAAAAAAGATTTAAGAAGAAAGATAATGTTCTTTTTTGCATTGTTGAGTATTAGATCCCTACAGGGAATTTGATTGGAAATTATCAATAAGGTAGTTGGAAATGCAGGATTGGAATTCAAAAGTGAGGCTATGAAATAGGAGACATCTATAGAAGAACCATAATTGAACTTATGGGAATTTATGAAATCATTAAGATTATAGAAAATTGTACTCAAAATAGAGGTAAAATATGAATAATGATCTAGCAAAAGACTGAAAAGGAAATGTCAGACAGGCAGGAGTTTCAAAGTGTCATAAAATATAGAGAAGAATAAATATATAAGGAGAGAGGAAGTCAACACTGTCATATATTTAAGATTAAGCAGAGGTCACAGATGATGAGTAATGACAAAAGTACATCATATTTGGCAATTGATAGATCCTTTTCACTGTGGAGAGAAGTTTTCCTTGCTTATTAAGTTCAAAAGTTTAATTACAAGGGGTTGAGAAATGAATGAAAGTTAGAAGCAATGGTGTAGATGGCTCTTTTTAAGATATTTGATTATAAGAGGAAAGAAAAAATGTATTCTTCTCAACACACCCAAGGGCTCTTTTTGGACCTATAAAAATTTGAACAATTTTTCTAACCAAAAAAGTAGTTTATCATTAATCCCTTAAGGTTTATTCCATGGCGTGCAATTTCTGGTTTTCAGATAAGTCAGTCACTAATGTCATTATTAGACATTTATTAGATTGACTGTTGCTATGGTACTATCTTAATTTTTCTTATTTTTTTTTCTGCTACTTTTCCATTAACTTTATTTTCTTATTAATTTTGAAATATTAAATTATTGCTAACAGCTTAAAACAAATTTGGAATTACATTGATAGTTATAAAATTACTAAATCTATATTTGTTCCATTTTGGTGAATATTTTTTCATTCATGTTTTTCTGAGAAATGGTCACCAGTAACACATTAGTGGTAGAAATAGCATAGTTGAGATAGTGTTTTCAGGCAATAATATGTTTCTTCATTCTGTCAACCAGTATTTTCTCACCTTTCTAGGCACTCTTCACACAACAGTTACAATTCTAACCTAAGTGTTAGAGAAAACTGTTTCTGAGTTTAAAAAAAATATCAAAAGCTATCACAACAATTTTTACAATCACAAGAGACAGAACTGCCTTGACAACTCACACTGGCCAAATAAAATTTTGATGAGCTGTCTTCTAGCAGAAGCAGAAATTCAGCTTGAAAAAAATCCTCTAATGGTAATAAATTTAAATATTTATAAATTGACAAAAGAAAAGGTGGCAGCCTTATGTTACTCTGGCATCACAATAATGAATATTATGTTGGTGTTTTCAGTTAGAAAAAACATTACATAACAATGAATTTTCCTCTACTAAAAGTCTTATTCTGATTCCTCATTAGGATATGGAGGATACTTTCAGTTCTTAAAGACTATAGCAGTGAAACCTAAGATAAAGAAAAATTAACAATTACCAACATACATCATTATGCTTCCATCTCTAGACAACTATGATAAGGATCATCTTCAGTATTTACCTTGTGACAGGCAATATGGTAAGCCCCTGAATTACAAATATAAAAAGACAACCCCTATCATTAAGAAATTAACCTGCTAATGGGGAAAAATAACATAAAAGGAAGCTGAATGGGAGAGAAGGGAAGGTACCTGGAATGGGATATGATAAAGAAGTGCAGAAGAATATATCTAAATGGGAAATAAAGGTTGCCTGACTTGAACATCCTGATTAATAGAGATTTTAGTAGGCACTTTCTTTTTTTTTTTTTTTTTTTTTTTGCGCTAAGGCAATTGGGATTAAGTGATTTGCCCAGGGTTACACAGCCAGGAAGTGTTATGTGATTGAGGCCAAATTTGAACTCAGGTCCTTCTGACTTCAGGGCTGGTTCTTTATTCACCACACCAACTAATAGCCCCACTCTTCATTTTCAATGAGAGGAAGAAACCCCAAGGGCAAAGAATACTGATGAGAAGTAAGTTCCAGGGCTAGAAGAGATAACTGGGTCATAATAGAAGAATTCAGAGCACTACAATCAGGAGAAAAAATGAACATCTTAAGGGAATAAGTGGCCTTTTCAAATATTATTCAGTAATACAATCACAGTTATCAAAAACAGTGTTTCTTAAGCTGAGGTGCAAGGATCTAGATTTTTAAAGAGTTTTTGAACTTGGATAGAAAAAAAAAAAACAATACTCTTCCTTTTCATTACTCATAACAGAAAGTTAGCATTTACTTCTATGATTTAAAAATATTATTTTGAGAAAAGAACCTCACCAGATTGTCAGGGTGACATGATATAAAAAAGACTATAAATGCCTTGTCTAAAATATCTAGGAAGTATGAAATCATATTATGATTAATATTGATTGATTTTTTAAATTTAAAACACATTTGATTTGGCAAAACACGGAATTCTTTGCAAAAAAGTTTTATGCCTATCAAAACATAAAAAATATTAAAGATTCATTAAAATATATAGACAGGAAAATGCATTTAATAAAAATATAATTATAAATTTCATTCAAGGCATAAAAAAGAAAACATTTGTCAAAAGTTTTTGTCCCAGTAATAGAGGATATCAAGCACAAATAAAAATAGCTAGCTAGCATTTATGTAGTACTCTTAAAACTAGCAAAGAATTTTATAGATATTATCACATTTGATCTTTAACAACAACCCTAAGAAGTACATATTATTATTGACAGGAGGAGCTAGGTGGTGCAATATCTAAAGCACTAGGCCTGGAATGAGGAGGCGAGAGTTCAATTCCAACCTGATACGTACCAGTCACGTGATCTTAGGTAAGTTAACTTCTCTTTGCCTCAGTTTCTTCAACATTAAAAGGGGGATGATTATAGCACTTAGTTCCCAAGGTTATGGTGAAGATCAAATATTTGCAAATATGCAGCACTGGGCTTAGCACATAGTAGATTATATAATGCAGATATAATTTAACCATTATCCTCATTTTGCAGATAAGACAGGACTTGAACTCAAGACTACAAAATCCAGTGTTCTACTCACTATACAATGTTATACCAAACTGATTTGGAAAGCCCTATCATTAATGACACCTTCCAGAGGTTTGTTTGAGGATAACATGTCTATTTCAAACTTTGAAACATTTCAGACATTCCTCCAAAATATTTGTTTCCCTTTAAGAGTGCTTATGTGACTTCATCAGGTTTACAAAGCAAACAAAAGACAGCATTTTCATTCATATCTTCCAAATTCAGTACTCTACTCATGGCACAATGCAACTATCTCTTGATTATATAATGAAAAAACAACTATCTAAAGATCATTTCATTCTATGGTAGAATTTGATTTAAAATAATTCAAAATATATTGGTTTACTCATTGGCATTTATTTGGAGAGGGAAAGATTTTCATTCTGAAGGATGAAACATTTAAACTCTTTGAATACAAAAATAGAAGACGAGCATAACCATTACATTTAGAATGTTTTATGATGCCAGAGGACTAGAAGCATCACTGAGAATGGAAGATTTATTTTCTAAATGTGTCAATTATGAAACTAAAATCACCCTGTATTATCAGTTTAATTACCAGAATTATGTACTTTTGCTTCTTAGCTTTCCTCCTTACATTTGTCTTATTTAGATGATCCTGTGTATATGTGTTTTTGGAGAAAGATTATATTAGTCATTTCAATTTTAACAAAATTTAATATAATATTTTTGACATTGTAATGATAGATCTGGTGGATAATAAAAGCAAAGAGATAGTAATCAATACATTTTCCCTTTCAACATTAGACATCTTTTTTTAAAATTTTGATCTTTTTCACATTTTACAACAGTCTATATCTTTTTATATCTGTCCTTTTATTCTTCCTTCAATATATCTTACTTTTATTCTTTTATTGTTTTTGATGCCTGTTTTTTGAAGCTATGCACCAAATATTAATAAAGGATGCCTACGCCACATACTGCATGCTCTGGTGATGCTGGCAGGCTTCCTGGCTAGTCAAGTGAATTTTTTCAAAAGCACTAAAATAATCAATAAATGCAACTGCTCCTTGCAATTATGTGAAGATGGGCAGAACACCAGGAGTCTATTTCTAAGTAGACAGATGACCAGGACACATATTTCTAGCACAGAGGAAACTAAAAGGCTGTTCCAAAGCTCCAGAAAACTAACCTGCGATAATAAAGTTGCTTCCCATTATACTTTATTAAAGGCCAACTATTTCAAATGATTATAGAAAAGATTCTCAGGAAATCAGGCTAACAGACTTAGTGAGAGTAAGAGAACATAATACTCTGTATAGGTTGCTTGAGCAACAAGGACAAAATTATATATGTGTATCTATACAATAGGATTTCTTCTAAATATCAGGGCTATAATTATTTTTCTTGAATTTTCTTCAGAAGCCTTTGGAAGATCTGGAAAAAAATAACCCCTGGGATTTATGGAGTACATCAACTGTAACTACCTAAAGGAAATTAATAGACTGATTTAGCTACAAAGTATATCAAACCTTGTTGTTGTTTAGTGAGTTTAGTTATGCTCAATTCTTTATGATCCCATTTTGGCATTTTCTTGGCAAAGATATTGGAGTGGTTTGCCATATCCTTCTCCAGTTCATTTTAAAGTTGAGGAATTCAGCCAAAAAGGGTTAAGTGATTTGCTCAGAGTCACATAGCTAATAAACTTCTGAGGCCACTTGTGAAATTATGAATATGAGTCTTTCTGATTTCAAGCCCAGTGTTCTATCTACTGCAACACCTAGATGCCCTGTTGAACTTTTGCATTCTAAAATTCATACCTTCATATATCACATAAAGATATGATAAAGATATGTTTCATTTTAGATATGCTGTGTGTTTGGGTAATCAACAAGACTAACAATAAGAAATTACATTTATGTATTTCTTGATCATTCACAAAGCGTTTTCCCTGCGCCAACCTCTGTACTCACTATTACAATCTTTATTTTGAAGATTTCAAAAGGGAAGTAATTTATCAATTTACCCCAAGTTTCACAGCTAAAGTGACACCATATAAGCAAAGGTCTCCTAAATCTTCATTGCAGTGTCTGTAATAGATGCCCTCTGTCTCTTCCAACTCTACATCCATTATTCTCTGATCCTTTCTGCTATGTAGCTTTCTGAGAATGGGTAACAAATATAAAACTGGAATATGCAAAACATTGTAGAGAAAAGGAATTTTAATGGAAGAGATGTAATTGCTTAAGTGAGACAATCACTCTATGAAAACAGCAAGGGAGTTTTGTTTTGAAAATCTGATGACCTTGACTACAGCTTATATGTTGTTTTTTTAGTTTAACTGTTTTAAGTATTAACATTAGTCTTGAGTTCAAATACATGCCCATAATAACAACTATGAATTGCTAAAGAAAACAAATATGAGTGATTTATTCATTATATTACAGTGTCCTTCATTTTCTTCTCAAAACAACCACTTGAGTTTAAAGATATCCAACAGTTTGAAAACTATTCTGTATTTTATCTGACATCCTTGCCACTTTTTAATGCTTCTATATTGATAAATTGAACAGAGAAGAGTAAAGCTGGCAGTTATGAAATTGACAATGGCTTATTTTCAGGTATACTTAGCAAGATGGTACATTTATGGTTAATAATAGCTGTCATCATGTTTTATTTGCCAAGTAGATGGTTGAATTTTTATTGAAGAGTCCATAAGACCTTAATGTCACTGCCTTCCCCACTTTTTAGTATTACCATACAGAAATGAAAACTCCCTTTTCTGTAGAACTGAATTGTCTAAGCCATAATAACAAGTTTGGTTTTCATAGTATATTAGTTCTAATTTGGAAGTATAATTAGAAATGCTGCTGGGGAAAGTCATATTTCAAAAATGATGATTCTACATCTCTTCTGCAGGAAAGGTCTCATAGACTGAGATTTTTGTTGCCCATACAGCACTGACAGGTGATTCTTTACTGGCATCATTATAAATCCTAGGCTTTGCCAAGGTAGCCCAGGAAAAACTCAAAGCTTTTGGCATCAACAGTTTCTGGGATTTCCTTTTTAATGTAAAACATAAAGGTGATGAAAGCCAACTCTTTAATTTCAAGAGCTCAGGGTGAACTGGAAAAGTGATAAAAGCCTCCTTGTAGGAAGTTTAGTGAGGTGATTTTTTTAAAGGATCTCTCATGTCCTGAAAGTAAAATTAAATAGGAAATTATTTTAGGTAAGCCAAGAAACCATCAAAGAGCAGGCAACTTATACACACTCCTTCAAAATATTCCAACCTTGAGTATGATCTATGTCTCTATTCCTCTTACGTGCCGTTTGTTCTCATTAATCAGAAAAGGGGCTTTTCATGAAATGCAATTCTACAATACCACCTATTAACATATATCAGCTTTCAGAGATAGATTTCACTGGTTAAGTTGTTTTTGTTTTCCCAAAGAATATATGTATAAAGAGAAAGATTCCAAGTGTTAATTTTGTATTTTAGCTACAGAAAATTATTTCTTCTTAGAAATTTGAAATCTAAACTTTGACTTAAATCAGGTTATATCTATGTTTCATAAAAGGAAGGGTTACAGTGGTGCTCTGCTCACAATTTTCATTGAAGGACCCTCAACCTGGGATTCTACACTCAGCTACTTACATGAAACTATGAACACTCCAAAATGATTTTCAAACTTAACCGAGTTATAATTATTAAAGTGATTTTCACTAAGTGACTACAAAAATTAAAACATATAGTAAGGGTAGAAGAGGAGTTTAGAATATATATATATATATATATATATATATATACATGTTTATGCATATATATAAATTGTACATATACATATACAATAGATAAGTATGAAGGTTATGCATTTATGATCGACACATTGCATATATACATATACACATCTATTTACAAATGAGTGAAAATAGTAATAGCTAAGCTCATGATTTTGTTTTAAGAATTTCAAAAATCTATCTCTCATAAGTATTTTAAAATATGAATCAGTTATTTTATAGCATCATGGAAACACAAAAGTGATAAGGATAAGGTATTTCAGAAATCATCTAGTTTATTTTTACCTTAACAGTAATGATTTCTATAATATTTCTAACAGTAATCATATAATATTTAAATGAAGATCTTCACTTGAAGAGAACACCATTATTTCCTAAGGTAAGGAATCATAGTTTTGGATCACAATGACTATTAGGAAGAAATATTATTTTTGTTTGTTTATTCACTTATACTGAGCCAAAATCTCTGTAACTGAAACTATACATTATTTTTAGTTCTATCCTTTGGGGTTAAGTAGAACAAATCTGTCAATTTGTTTCATATTATAACATCATCACAGTTTCACACGATAGGTGTATCCAGGCACATTAATCACATTTGTTCGTTTTTGGAAAATGGGTGTGCTCATATTGACCAACATAGAAACATAGGAGTCACTCACATTAATGATATTAATGTTATTGATGAGCATGTTATTTTTGATACTTTTATATTCTGGTTCTGACCTGGGCCTGTTGCCCCTCCTCTTCCCACAAACAAACCACTGCTTAGGAAACCTTCAAAGATATTATTTATATTTAAAGACTTAGTGTATACACACAATCCACTTAGCTCACTGTGTCTCAGAACTCCCAAACTTGAATAATCCACTGGCCTCAGATTACCTGCCAAATAGGTAAGGATGATAATTAAACTTTATGACCATTAAATCCTACTATGTCATTGTTTTGTTTATTGGTTGCCTAAGTGGCACACATTATCAGTGGTTATCCTTTGGAACAAGAGGAACAACAGAAATGGTGTATGGTTGTCTTTTTCATTTGTTTTGAAAGCAGTTACAGTAGTAAATAGTAAATCTAGCACACTTTTATTTTTCATATGTGTGATCCCCAGATCATTTAACATATTCTTTAGCATCATGGTTTTCTATCCCCTAACCATTCTTGTCACCAATATCTAGATATTCTCTTTTTTGTTTGTTTGTTTGTTTGTTTTATTTAATAGCCTTTTATTTACAGGTTATATGCATGGGTAACTTTACAGCATTAACAATTGCCAAACCTTTTTACAATCAAAGATTCTGATAAAGGCCTCATTTCCAAAATATATAGAGAATTAACTCTAATTTATAAAAAAATCAAGCCATTCTCCAATTGAAAAATGGTCAAAGGATATGAACAGACAATTCTCAGATGAAGAAATTGAAACTATTTCTAGTCATATGAAAAGATGCTCCAAGTCATTATTAATCAGAGAAATGCAAATTAAGACAACTCTAAGATACCACTACACACCTGTCAGATTGGCTAAGATGACAGGAAAAAATAATGATGATTGTTGGAGGGGATGCGGGAAAACTGGGACATTGATGCATTGTTGGTGGAGTTGTGAACAAATCCAACCATTCTGGAGAGTAGTTTAGAACTATGCTCAAAAAGTTATCAAACTATGCATACCCTTTGATCCAGCAGTGTTACTACTGGGATTATATCCCAAAGAGATTATAAAGAAGGGAAAGGAACCTGTATGGGCACGAATGTTTGTGGCAACCCTTTTTGTAGTGGCTAGAAACTAGATATTCTCTAGCTAAAAATATCCTTTTTAGCCTATGATGCTCAAAACTGAACATAATATTCCAGATGAAACATGATCAGGGCAGGGAATAATGAGGCTATTATTTCTCTCATTCTGGAAACTATCCCATCTTTAGGTTGCCTAAGATTGTGTTTGCTTGAAATTAGAGGTTTCAGAATGTTATAGGAGTCAAGATTCTTGTCTTAGTTTAAATAACCCACACTTTTTCCTCAAAAGAAACAAATATAACAATTGGGGAGGGGGAGGTAAAGCCAAGATGGTGGAGAAAATGCACGCTTCATTCTAAACTCCTCTTCTACCCTTAATATTAATTGCCATATTTAGCCTCAGAAATAGTGCTTGACTGGTGAAATCCATATATATTGGGAGTATTACAGATTACCAGCCAAAGATAACCTGGAAGATTGCCAGAAAAGGTTTGTCCTTATGGGGGGAACAGGCCAGCTCAGGCAGGAGGGAAGAACCAGAAGATAGCATACAAAACAGATGGGGAAGGAGGTGGTCTCCACAGGTGGAGATTTTGCAGGAAGGACTCTATCATAGGTTGGCTGCTGTGCTTTGGTTGTAAAGCAGTAGATCAGCAGAAAAGTTACAAAAAGGCCAAAGGTAGAGTGTACTCCAAAAAATGCCAGAATCTAACAGGATCTGGCTACACTCACCCAAAACCAGAAGTGACTCAGCACAGACCACAGCACAGCTGTGCAGCCCCATTCTGCAGTGCAAGACCTTTGCCTGGGGCAGCCACACTTCTGATCACCAGGGAGCCTCTGTCCAGGGCAGCCACAAATCTACACATCAGGAGGGCTCTGCCTGAGGCAATAGAATTTCCACACCATGGCTGTGCTTCCAAGGACAGTGACATTTCTAGTGTGGGGCTCTTCCCAGGGCACTTCCGCATCTCGGCCCCTCTTAGCAGCCCATTTGCAGGACAACTACTGTCCATATATCTATCTCTGTTCTGCAGACAAAGCTGGTAAACCCCTTGCTCTGAAGGCACACTCTAAGGGCTTTTTAAAAAAAAAAAAATGAGTAAAAAAGCCAAGCATACACTAACCATCTATTGCTTCTATATAGAAAGAGAGCAGCTTCAACCCCAAGGAGAATAACAGCAGACAGTCTCCAAACAAAACCCCAAAGAGGGATGTAACCTTGTCCCCGTCACACAAGGCTCTCCTAGAAGAAATTATAAAAGATCTTAAAAGAGTAGAGGAAAAATGGAGAAAGGAAAGAGAAGCTCTACAAGAGAGTATAGAAAAGGCATATAATTCACTAAAAGGAAAATTTGATAAAGTGGAAAAAGAAAACAACTTCCTGAAATGTGAATTGGAAAAAGTAAAGAATTCCCAGTGAGTTCAGGGAAACAGAATTTGTGAATTGGAAAGGATTAAGAGCTCCCAGGGAAGTAAGATTTGTGAATTGGAAAAAGAAAATAACTCAGTAAAAAAATTAGTGAAATGGAACAAAATTTCATAGAGCAAAGCAATTCATTTAAAAACTCAATTGGACATGTACAAAAAGAATTTAAAAAGCTAACAACGAAAAAAAACTCATTAAAAATCAGAACTGAACAAATAGAAATGAATGATTCATTGAGACACCAAGAATCAGTCCAGCAAAACCAAAAAAAGAAAAAGAAAAAAATAGAAAAAAAAATGTTAAATATCTAATTGGAAAAACAAAAGACCTAGAAAATAGAACCAGGAGAGATAATCTGAGAATTGTTGGACTTCCTGAAAATTATGGTTGAAAAAACAAGCCTAGATACTATTTTACAGGGAATCATCAAAGAGAACTTCCCAGATGTAATAGAATCAGAAGGTAAAATAGGCACTAAAAGAATTCATCGAACACCTTCTGAAAGAGACCCTAAAATAAAAACTCAAAGGAATATTGTTTCTAAATTTCAGAACTATCAGACTAAGGAAAAAATATTACAAACAGCCAGAAAAAAAACAATTCAAATACCGAGGAGCCACAATAAGGATCACTCAAGATCTAGCTGCTTCCACATTAAAGGATCAAAGGGCCTGGAATCTGATATTCTTAAAGTCAAAAGAAGTTGGAATGAAGCCAAAAATAAACTACTTGGCTAAGCTGAGCATTTTCTTCCAGGGAAGAAGATTAACATTAATGAAACAGGTGAATTCTATGTGTTTCTATTGAAATTGGAGCTAAATAAAAAATTTGACCTCCAAATCTAGGACTTGAGAGAAGTAGAAAAAGGTAAAAAGAACTCTTGAGAATTGTATTTCTGATATGGATATACATAAAGAGTGCATGTATAATTTGATTTTACTGATATAATATAAAAAAGGGAAGTGGAAATGGAAAGGGAATAGTATCAGAAAAAGGGAAAAGGAGAAATAAAAAGAGGGAAACTACATCCGACAAAGAGGCAAAGGAAACCTATCATATCTGAGGGAATTTAGGGAGGGGGAAAAACATTGTGTGGATCTTACTTTGATTAGATTTCTCTCAAGGAGAAAATAATTCACATATTTGGTTTACACAGAAACTTTTTCTCACTTCATTAAAAAGTGGGAGAGGAAAAGAGAAAAGGAAAAAAGTACTAAGGGAAAGATATAATAAAGAGGAAGGGATTCAAAAGGGGTAAGAGGGATTTTAAAGAGGGAGATCTACCTGAGGCAAGTGGTGCTCATAAGTTTAATACCAGGGAGGGGGGTAAAGGTGATAAAAAAAGAAAAGCATAATCTGGGGATAATAAGATAGCAGGTAATACACAATCAGTAATTTTAACCATAAATATGAATGGGATAAACTCTCCCCTAAAGCAGAAGCTGATAGCAGATTGAATCAAAAGCCAAAAATCTGCAATATGCTGTTTACATGAAGCACATTTACATACAGAGTAAAGGTAAAAGGCTGGAGCAGACTCTATTATGCTTCAGGTGAAGTAAAAAAAGCAGGGGTAGCCATCCTTATCTCAAATCAAGCAAAAGCAAAAATTGATCTAATTAAGAGATAAGGAAAGAAACTATATCTTGCTAAAGGATACCATAGACAATGAAGCAATATCAATACTAAACATATATGTACCAAGTGGTATAGCATCTAACTTCCTAAAGGAGAAGTTAAGAGAGTTGCAGAAGAAATAGACCCCAAAACTATAATAGTGGGACATCTCAAAGTTGCACTCTCAGAACTAGATAAATCAAACCACAAAACAAATAAGAAAGAAGTTAAAAAGATAAATGGAATATTAGAAAATCTGGAGAAAACTGAATGGAGACAGAAAGGAGTATACTTTTTATCAGCAGTTATGGAACCTACATAAAAATCGACCATATATTAGGACATAAAGACTTCAAAATTAAATGCAGAAAGGCAGAAATAGTAAGTGCACTTTTTTCAGATCATGATGCAATAAAAACTACATTCAAGAAAAAGCTAGGGATAAATAGACCAAAAAGTAATTGGAAACTAAATAATCTTATCCTAAAGAATGAATGGGTGAAACAGCAAATCATAGACACAACTAATAATTTCACCTAAGAGAATGACAACAATGAGACAATATACCAAAATTTGTGGGATGCATCCAAAGTGGTAATAAAGGGAAATTTTATATCTCTAGAGGCTTCCTTGAATAAAATAGAGAAAGAGAAGATCAATGAATTGGGTTTGCAACTTAAAAAGCTAGAAAAAGGCCAAATTAAAAACCCCAAATCAAATACTAAACTTGAAATTTTAAAATTAAAAGGATTAATTGATAAAATTGAAAGCAAAAAAACTATTGAATTAATAAAAAAACTAAGAGTTGGTTTTATAAAAAAAAAACAATGAAATAGATAAACCTTTGTAAATTTGATTAGAAAAAGGAAAGAGGAAAATCAAATTGTTAGTCTTAAAAATGAAAAGGGAAAACGTTCCACCAATGAAGAGAAAATTAGAATAGTAATTAGGAGTTACTTTGTTTAACTTTATGGCAATAAATTGGATAATCTAAGTGAAATGGATGACTATCTTTAAAAAATAAGCTTCCTAGATTAACAGAGGAGGAAATAAATTGCTTAAATAGTCCCATTTTAGAAAAAGAAATAAAACAAGCTATTAGTCAATGCCCTAAGAAAAAATCCCCAGGAACAGATTGATTTACATGTGAATTCTACCAAACATTTAAAGAACAATTAACTCCAATATTATATAAACTATTTGAAAAAATAGGGAATGAAGGACTCCTACCAAATTCCTCTTATGACACAGTCATGGTACTGATACCTAAACCAGGTAGGTGGAAAACCGAGAAAGAAAATTATAGACTAATCTCTCTAATGAATATTGATGCTAAAATCTTAAATAGAGTTAACAAAAAGATTACAGAAAATCATCCCCAGGATAATGCACCATGACCAAGTATAATTTAAACCAAGAATGCAGGGCTGGTTCAATATTAGGAAAACTTTTAGCATAATTGACTATATCAATAACCAAATTAACAAAAGCCATATGATCATCTCAATAGATGCAGAAAAAGCATTTGATAAAATCCAACATCCATTCCTATTAAAAACACTTGAGAGTATAGAAATAAATGGACTTTCCCTTAAAATAATGAATAACATCTAATTAAAACCATCAGTAAGAATCATATGTAATTAGGATAAACTGGAACCATTCAATAAGATCAGGAGTGAAACAAGGTTGTCCACTATCACCATTACTGTTCAATATTGTATTAGAAATGCTAGCTTTGGCAATAAAAGTTGAGAAAGAGATTAAAGGAATTAGAGTAGGTAAAGAGGAAACCAAATTATCACTCTTTGCAGATGATATGATTGTATACTTAGAGAACCCCAAAGATTCTACTAAAAAGCTATTAGAAATAATCTACACTTTTAGCAAAGTTGCAAGATACAAAATAAACCCACGTAAGTCATCAGCATTCTTATATATCACTAACAAAATCCAACTATTAGTGTTACAAAGAGAAATTCCATTTAAAGTAACTGCCGATAGTATAAAATATTTGGGAATCCATCTGCCAAGGAAAAGTCAGAAACTATATGAGCAAAACTACAAAATACTTTCCACACAAATTAAAGTCAGATCTAACCAACTGGAAAAAAATATTAAGTGCTCTTGGAAAGGGCTAGCAAATATAATAAAGATGACAATACTACCCAAAGTAATCTATTTATTTAGTGCTATATCATCAGACTCTGAAAAAACTATTTCAATGACCTAGAAAAAGTAACGACAAAATTCATTTGGAAGAAAAAAAGGTCAAGGCTTTCAAGGGAACTAATGAAAAAAAAAAATCAAATGAAGATAGTGTAGCTATACCAGATCTAAAACTATATTATAAAGCAATAGTTAGCAAAACTATTTGGTATTGGCTTAGAAATAGACTAGTTGATCAGTGGAATAGGTTAGGTTTAAAGGACAAAATTAGTCAATAACTTTAATAATCTAGTATTTGACAAGCCCAAAGACTCCAGTTTTGGGGAAAAGAATTCACTGTTTGACAATAACTGCTGGGAAAATTGGAAATTAGCATGGCAGAAATTAGGCTTTGACCCACACTTAATAATGTACACCAAGATAAGGTCAAAATGAGTTCATGATCTAGGCATAAAGAATGAGATTAATAAATAAATTAGAAGAACATGGGATAGATTACTTCTCAAATCTATGGAGGAGGAAGGAATTTGTGATCATTATTGATCACAAAATAGAAAATTTTGATTATATCAAAGTTTTTGTACAAACAACACTAATGCAGACAAGATTAGAAGGGAAACAATAAAGTGGGAAAACATTTTTACAGTCAAAGGTTCTGATAAAAGCCTCATTTCCAAAATTCTCATGAACAGACGATTTCGAGACGAAGAAACTGAAACTATTTCTAGCCATATGAAAAGATGTTACATCATTATTAATCAGAGAAATGCAAATTAAGACAACTCTGAGATATCAGTACATACTTTTCAGATTGGCTAGGATGACAGGAAAGATAATCCAGCCATTCTTGAGAGCGATTTGGAACTATGCTCAAAAAGTTATCACACTGTGCATACCCTTTGATCCAGTATTGTTACTACTGGGCTTACATCCCAAAGAAATCTTAAAGAAGGAAAAGGGACCTGTATGTGCAAAAATGTTTGTGCCAACCCTCTTTGTAGTGGCTAAAAACTGGAAACTGAATAGATGCCCATCACTTGGAAGTGGCTGAATAAATTGTGGTATATGAATATTATGGAATATTGTTGTTCTGTCAGAGAAATGCCCAGCAGGATGATTTCAGAAAAGCCAGGAGAGACTTTTATGAACTGATGCTGAGTAAAAAGAGCAGGACCAGGAGATCACTATATACTTCAACAATGCTATATGATGATCAATTCTGATGAACGTGGCTCTCTTAAACAATGAGATGAACCAAATCAGTTCCATTTGTTCAATAATGAATAGAACCAGCTACACCCACAGAAAGAACTCTGGGAATTGAGTGTGAACCACTACATAGCATTTCTAATCTTTCTATTTTTGTCAGCCTGCATTTTTGATTTCCTTCACAGGTTAATTGTACATTATTTCAAAGTCAAATTCTTCTTGTGCAGCAAAATAACTGTATGGATATGTATACATAAATTGAATTTAACATATACTTTAACATATTTAACATGTATTGGTCTACCTGCCATCTGGGGGGGAGGGAATGGGAGGAAGGAGGGGAAAAATTGGAATAAAAGATTTTGCATTTGTCAATGCTGAAAAATTACCCATGCATGTATCTCCTAAATAAAAAGCTATCAAAAAAATAAAAGAAACAAACATCAGAATAATTTGCTAATTTTTCTTCAGTAGTTTAGTTCCTCTTTGATATAATTTTTCAAAATCATTCTAAGTGGTTTCCTAATCACATCTATCAATTTTCTTTTTTAAAAGGGAAATAAAGATTTATTAAGTGCTCAATAGGTGCCAGGCACTATGTTAAGCATCCTATAAATATTTTCATTTGATGATCACAACCCAACAAAGTACACTGTGTTTTTGTTCATATTTTATAGTTGAGGAAAATAAGGTGGAAAAAAAGATTTAAAGGACAGCTAGGACATGTGTGAAGTCAGACTTGAAGTCTTCCTTATTCCAAGCCTAGTATTTAATCCACTGTACCATCTAGCTGCCTCAGGATTAGCAGAAATACAGTTTTATCAAGATCTGGCAACTTGAACTCTTTCAAGAAATCTAGATACTCTCTTAATACCATGTTATTTAACTTTGATTTCTATTTCATGTCAGCTATTTTTTCTCTATCCTTTTTCTATTGAAGAATATTCTGCTTGGTAGAGATCATGGGAAGGGAGAGAAGTCAACTAAGTTTGAAATAGTTCAATCTTCCTTCTCTCATATGCAATCATCAATTCTTTTTCCTATCCAGCAATACAAACATTTCATTGATTTTTTCATTTTTCCTTAATGTGGAGATTGGGATGGGGGTAGAAGGTGAACCTTTGATTTCAGTGAAATAATAAACTATCTGATGAGTTAAATGTTTTTTGTTTGTTTGATTGTTTGTTTTACTAATGAGGGTTGGCAACTTCTTTGTATCTTAGTCTGAAAATGTTGATTAGAGAATTGAGCGGTTAAATCACTTATCCTCAATTACACAGCCAAGAAAATCTGGGATGGGATTCGAACCCAGGTTTTCGTGGCTTGGAGGACAGCTCTCTAGCCACTATAAGATAGCTTCGAAAAAAGTGAGGAAGGGATCTTGTACTTTATTCTGCTGTTTCTATTAACCTAATATTCTGTCTAATTCAATATTCAGCAAGGATCTCTCCATGGTGGGTGAATCATCTCAGGCACATTTAAGAATAAAGCTTATAACCAAATTAAAGCAGGCTATTATAATAACATAGGCATTCAATGAATATATATTGAATGAACCAAAATACACAAAGAACAAAAAAAGTGAAATTTTATTGTACTCCTTGCATAAAAGAAATTTAAAGTCCTATGGGAGAAAGTAGTTACTATCTATATGAGAAGAATAAACGAAGCAGAGATATAATTTTGTAGCTCTAAAGCAAATTACTGTAAACTTTCAGATAAAAAAAATGCTGGCTAGAGAATAGGATTTCCGAAAAAGAAAAATACTGAAAATCTATACTATACTAATCAAAATAATATCCCTCATATGATCTTCGGTAATGCTCTAAAAGTCTTCATTCATGCCATTTAACTTAATATCATGGTATTAATTTCCATTATTTCTCCAAAACAAAATATCATTGACCTTAAGTGGTATTTCTTTTTTCCCAGAACACAGAATATATTCTAGTGCTCTGTCTCAAGAAAGTAAACACAATTCTACAATCACTATGATTTAACAATACCAATATATAAAAATGAAAGCACTCCTGGAAATAAAACACTGTATTCAAAACCATTTAACTATATACACATGATTCAATAGCTACAGAATCAGGGCTCTGTCAATAAATGACATCCATTCTTAGAATTGTTTTGATGAAAAGACATTACTGTGACATATGCTTCTTTTTGTATATACTGACAGGCATGAAATGAAGCTAATGGAAGCTGCAATTAACTTATGATAACATATGCATGAATTTAAAAATTTAATACTTTGAGAAACGTCATGATCCAATTTCCATTTTTTCACCACAGATATTTGAAAAGATTATGGTACAAAGCCTTGAGGATGATTTAAAGAATAATAATTGAAAGCTAGAAAATACCTCAGAGGCCATCTAATCCAGTCCTTTCATTTTTCAAAAGAGGAAACTGAGCTTTGAGGAAATTAAGTGATTTGGTCAAGATCACACAGGCCAATGTCATACAGGGGTTTTGAACTGAGTTATTCTAATTCAGAACTAATTCTGATATGGTCACCCCCTGCATTGTACTATTTCTCTTAAATTAGACTATCTCATATTTGGGGGATTAAGGTTTTGGTCAATGGACCAAAAATTTTAGGTTTTGTTACTAAATGGAAAAAAAATCACTTCATTTAAACCTATTTTTATACATTTCAAATGTTTTAAAGTTCTGATCATTGAGATGTGGAAAGTTTCCTCTCTAAACCATAGAGGGATAGTAGATTTATGATTGGAGATTTTCTTAGAATAAAGACAGTATTTAGCATAGAGAGAAAAATAAGCATACAGTCTGCCCATGGGAGGATTTTCCATGTGTTAGCAAATACTTAATTTGAATCATTTAATTCCTGATTTTATAGCTGTTTTAGGAAGCTATTTTACTTGGTCCTTTCACATCTAAGGTACATTCTACCTGAAATTCATAAAGTCTGAATATCATTGGGTTTATATGAGGTTGCATTGTTTTATCTGCTACTAGCCAACCCCAGGGGAAGCTAGTGCTAATGAGGCTTTTAAAATTTTGTAAAACGCTCCATCAGATGGTATTTTAAGAAAAGCAGACTGATAGAACCCTGTCAGAATATATGCCTGTGTGCCCAATTCCCTAAGCCAGCACAGAAATAAAAGAAGTTTCCTGTCAAAAAATGCTCATAGTTTTCCAGTCCATTTCTTCTTTGAATTTAAATTTCAAGATGTGATGTTCTCTTTTCCTATCAGTAATGACAGGCTTTCATAAGCCTGATAAATACAAATGATAAAAACCTTAGAATAGTGGATGAAGTGCAGGGATTGGAGTGAGAGGATCTTAGTTCAAATGCTGCCTTAGATTATATACCAGTTGTATGATCTTGGATAAGTCACTTACGTTCCATGAGCCTCAATTTATTCATCTCCAAATGTATGATAACAGCATAACTTTAGGCTCAAATTATATCATATATAGTATAATGAAAAAAAATTTAGTCAGAGATTTTGATTTAGTCAGAGAAATTGATTCTATCTCAGCTCTGTCACTGCTTATCTGGATAATCATAAATGTCATATTCTCTGTCTGCACATCAACTGCAAAATAAAGTAATTGGACTAGATCATTTTGGTTCATGGCTCTAAATATTTGGTAAGTAGTTTACAAACTTTACAACTTTACAATCTCAATATGATCTTTTACTTATTTTTTTAATCCCTCTACTGGTTCATCCCCTATTCTCTACAAAAATGGCCATGTCTCCCACAATAAGGGAAAATAATTTTACTTGATTCTGCCATCCCAGATAACTATTGTGCTCTCTCTCTCCTGCCCTTTGAAGCTAAACTCTTCAAAAAGGCCATCTATAATAGTTTTCTACAAGTTCTCCCCTGCTCTCATACAAGTAAGAAGTTATTCACTTCTTAATCTCTTACAATTTAGCAATTGTATCATTCCAAAAAAACAGTTCTCTCCAAAATTAAGAAATCCAATGACCTTTTCTCTATCCACATTCTTGACTTCTTTTCAGCTTTTGATTCTGTTGACCATGGTCTCCATCTTGTTTGGACTTCTGTTTTATTTTTCTCTCTATTGGTTCCTGGCCTACCCATCTAACTACTCTTTCTCTGTCTCCTTTGTTGCATTCTCTTCAAGATCATGCCTCTCAGTACAAATGTCCCTCAGGGACTTCTCCTGGGATCCCTACTCTTCTTTCTATAGTACTACACTTGACAAACTCATCAGCTCCCAAGGATTTAATTACCATCCATAAACTAAAGATTTCAGATCTACCTATCCTGACCCAAATTTTCTGCTGACCTCCTATCTTGATCTCCAGCTGACATTCATACACCTTAAGGTACATGTCCAGTAAGACATCTGAAACTCAATATGTCCACAGTGAAATACTATTTTTCACCCTAAATACTAACCCTTTCTACCTACCTTATTATTTAGAGAGTTTTAGTGATGCTTCAAAAGTATAAACTAAAAGTTATTCTGTATTCCTCATTATTTCTCACCACCTGCAACCCCAATAACAAGACATTATAATTATTCCAGTGTGAAATGAAGAGGGCCTGAACTAGAATGGTGGCAGGACATGTATGGAAGAAACTTCTTGTTAGTACAACTGTATTCCTCAAGTCTTTCCTCACCCCAAAATATACTCCATTCAGACTCTAAAGTGATTATTCTTTTCCACTCCTACTTTCTTTTTCATATCATCATAATCAAGTCAAATTTTATCTACATTCTCTAATTATACACCTAATAAAGATACAGTTCTAAAGAGTTACACATATCATCTTCCCATGTAGGGATGTAAAAATTTTAATCTTTTAAAAACATAGTTTTTTTTTCCTTCTCTTTTTACTTTTTATGTTTTTCTTGAGTTCAATATTTGAAAATCAGATTTTCTGTTCAGCTCTGGTCTTTTCTCAAAAAATAATTGAAAATCCCATATTTCATTGAATGTCAATCTTTTTCTCTGAAAGATAATGCTTAGTTTTGATGCATCGTTGATTCTTGGCTCAGTGCACCTTTGCCCACTGGAATATCATATTTCAAGCATTTCCATCTTTTAAAGAAAAAACTGGAAGGTCCCGGATAATCCTGATTGTGGCTCCTCTGTGATGACCTCGTTTAGCACCCAGAGTATTTTAAAATCAGCCAGAATCAGAATAAGAGAAAATCCTTGATTTTTATTCTTTGTGGAGGTGAAGGGGAATGGCAATATGAAGTGAGAGCAATAGCTACACAAATGTGGCCAGCAGTGCCTCTGGCTCTCACACTCCACCCACCAAATCTTCTAAGCAATCTCCTATACAACACATCAAACTTGCACAGAGAGTGGGCAGGGTCATTCTTTCTCCAAGCATATATTAATAGAGTATTGTCCAATTGCTAATTAGCCTTAAGTGCTGGAACCTCAGCATCTGCTCAGCTTCAGCCCATTATACTCCTTCATATTTGAATTATTTCTTTCTGAGTGATTGCAGTATTTTCTCCTTGATTTGATAATTCTGGAATTTAGCTACAACACTCCATAGTTTTCATTTTGGGATCTCTTTCAAGAGATCATCATTAGATTCTTTCAATGATTATTTTACTCTTTGGTTCTACATCAAGGCAGTTTTCCTTGATGATTTCTAGAAAGATATTCTCAAGACTCTTTCTTTCATCATAGTTTCCAGATAATCCAATACTTTTTAGATCATCTCTCCTGGACCTATTTTCTAGGTCAGTTATTTTTCTGAAGAGGTATTTTACATTTTCTTGTATTTTTTCTTTTTTTAGTTTTGTTGATTGATTTTTGAAGTCTCATTGAGTCATTCACTTCTATTTGTTTAATTCTAATTTTTAGTGAATTATTTTCTTTAGTTAACTTTTTAACTGCCTTTTGAATTTGACCAATTAAACTTTAATATAAATGAATTATTTTGTTCATTATTTTTTCAATTTCAACAATTCTATTTTTTAGGAAGTTGTCTTTTTCTATTTCAATAATTCTGTTTTTCAAGGAGTCGTTTTCTTTTTCCATTTCATCAAATAGTTTTTAAGGAATTGTTTTCTTCAGATAATTTCTTTATTTCCTTTTATAAATTTCCTGTAAACTATCATCCCCCCCCATTTTTCTTCTAACTTTCATTTTATCTAATTTTTGCATTTTTAAAAGAGTTTTCTAAGTTAGAGATCAACACATATCATCCTTTGATGCTTTATCTGAAAGCATTTGCTTTTATTATCCTGAGGGTTTGAGATCTGTTCTTCCTTGTCTCAATAATAGCTAACTATGGACATAGCTCTTTTTGCTTTTTTGCTAAGGTTTGCTCTTAGGGCAAAAGGGAGATTGTCCCTAGATTTCTCCACAAGAAGCAGGGGTTTTATGCTATCCTGGGGCCAGTATTGCTGGCTTGTCCCAGAGTGGATGGGCATGGTCAAGTTCCAATTGTTATGCTGAGATTCAGCGGTTCACTATTTGCCCTTGGTAGTTGTGTTGGAAGTCTCACAGCTAGCTTGCTGGTACACTGGCCTCTGAACCAGGACTGAGTAGGCAACACTGATGTATTTTGGCTAAGAGCTACCCACTAGATTACTTGCCCTGGCCTTCTTCACCATGGGCCTCTCTGTGCTGTACCTGCATTGAGCCAAGTCCCCTCCCTCCTTGTCTGATTGAGACAGAAACTTTTCTAAAGTCCTTCCTAGATAACTTCTGATAGGAATTAGTTATACTCCAAATATTTATGGGTTCTGTCACTCCAAAATATATTCATAGGCTTGATTTGTTTTGATTCTGAAAGAAGTTAGAAAGAGCTCTGGCAAATACCTGTCTATTCTCTACCATCTTGGTTATGCCCCCTAAAGTGAATTTCCTAAAGAAGAAGTCCCATCATGTCATTTCCCTCCTCCCATGCCATAACTCCAATGGCTTTCTCTTGACTCCAGAATCAAATGAATTTTTTTTTCTTTTTGGTATTTGTAATCCATCACAATCTTTCCAGCCTTCTTCCATCTTCCATCTGATTCACCATCTTCACTAGTGACACTGATACTTGTTGTTCCACAGACCAGACACTCCATCTCTTGGTTCCTGGCATATTCTCTGCCTGTGCTCTATACCTGAAATGCTCTCCTGCCTCTATTCCAGTCACTGATCTTTCTGCTTTCTTTTAAGTTCTAACTAAAACCCCAGCAGCTATAAAAAAAGTCCATCAGCCATTCTTAATTTTAGTGCCTTCATTCTGTCAATTATTTCTTATTTTCCCTGTATACTGACTTTGTATAAATTATTTCCATGTTGTCTCCCCCATTATAAGTTTCTTGATGACAGCTACTGTCTTTTGCATTTTTTTTATCTCCAGAACTTAGCATCATGCAAAGCAGGGAGTAGTTGCTTAATTTGTATTTATTAAGTGAATGATAAATTATAATAGGCTTTTATCAAGTTAGATAGCTGCCAGTTTAGGACAATAGAAGAACATATAAATTTGATACTAGAATTATTCTCTACTGACAATAAACAGGTAAGCTTTTAGCTATATAGTTCCTGCAATTAACATAGTGACTGATGCTCACTTGTAGACCATAAGAATAAACAATAGCTATAGTAATGGATAATGAAGATAATATAGTTTACTTCAGGTCAATTCAATATAAATTTGCACAATTCAACATAAATATGCCAGGAGCTATTCTAGGCCTTGAGACTACAAAGACAAAAAAAAAAAAAAAAAGAAAAAAAAAAGAGGGGAGGAAGAAAGAAGGGGGAAAGGGAATGAAAAACATCCTAAACATAAGAAATTTTGGTTATAATTTGCTTTCATTTTTATGTTATTTATAAAATAGATATTATTTGTTATAAGATTTAATTTCACATGCAAAAAATGTTTGTCAACTATTATATTCAGTCAATTCTAAATAAAACCATACTATATGTGCACTTTTGTTCAGTTTGATTCAGTACTAACTACAAGATATTCTCTTTACTCAAGTTTCCCCTTATATTACTAGAAGATATAAATGGAAACATATGAATAGTGTAAATGTTAGAGCTTGTAGTTCACAAATTCCAATGGTTTACTATATGCTTCAGAAATTGATTATTTGATATTTAAGATCTTGCATAATCTGGCTCCCTTCTACGCTTTTAGTCTTTGTTTTGTACGTTAGTCCTTTCTCCCATCTTATATGCATGTTGAGCCATGGACAGTGGCTTCTTTATATTCCTTCAGTCAAGAAATTTGTTCTCCCTATTTCATGAATTTTCACTGGTGTAGAGGGCTGGAACTCTGAAAAAGTGTACTTAAGATTCAGTATAGTTAATGAGATAATGATTCTCTAGATATCGATGTATTCATTCTAGTCAAGTACATATACTTATGGTAAAAGGTGATGTGATGACTTTCCTGACAAGTTGGCGCATGCTCAAATGTGGTTGGGCATTCTCTGTGTGAGGTAGTGAGGTTTGAATTACTGGAGTATTTAAAGGAGTCACAGAGGATTCTTGCTTTCTCAGCCACACTCTCTCAGCAGCAGCTCAAAGCCATAGAGAAGATTTCATGTTCTAGACTCCATCTTGGTCCAGTCTCATGATGGCCCTCCTGCCCTCCTTCACCTCTCTATCTAAAGACCAAGAACTCAGGCTGATCCTGAGGCCCTCCAGAGAGCTACCCCAGACATTACATTTTGGTGCCCATTGTGGACTACAAACTTGCATTCAGCAGCTCGACTGACTGCATCAGATTATTAAATGTTATAAAATGCCTTTGAATTTCCATGAAAAATAGGACCTGGAAGTCCGTTATGAGAGTGGACATGCAAGATATAAATCTTACATGGATGTTTTCTCACTTGCTCTTGAAGTTCCTTAAAGAGCTTATATATATATTAGAAGCTACAAATTTTATTTGGGCTGTGATAATTCTTTGTCCCACACCTACTGAATAAGCTGAATCAGATATTATATTTATATCTCCTGGATAATAAGAAAGAGCTAGCATGATTGCATACAATTCATCTGCTAAGTGAACTAAAAAAGGAGTTCTTACTACTCTCTTTATAGTTAAGTCACAAGAGTATACAGCACAAATATTATATTTGGATGCATCTGTAAAGATAGTTGGTTCTTTAAGAGAAACCTTAGAAACCTTTTCTTCAAGAATCCATTATCAATTATGTAATAGTCAGGTTATTTTTAATGGAGACCCGTGTGTAAAATTTGTAATTGTGGCCAATAAAATTTGCCATTCTGGGATGATTTCACAGCATACATTAATTTGTGCATTGGTATAAAAAGTGTATATCTTGTCAGGTCTTATTCCAGATAATTGTACTACTCACTTAATGGCCTTTAATAAAATTCTAGCCACAAACACTGGATAAGGAGTAAGACTTTGTTCTGATTGTGCTGGGAGGTTCACCCACTCTATCACACTGCCTCCTTGATGAAGGACTGCTGTGGGCCCCTCTTTTGTAGCAAAAACTGATATTTCCAAGAGTTTCTAAGTGACTCAACCACATTGGATAAAGCCAGTTCACCTTCTCTCAAAGTCTCTTGAGCTTATTTTGTAAGCTGGTGTGGTGAGTTTAAAGCAGTATCTCCCCTTAAAATGTCATATAAAGATTGAAATTAATAATCAGATAGGTTAAATGCTTGGGGGAGAGGGTTTGCTTGTATCTCTACTGATGGAGAAGGAATCAGATGGGTCCCAACAAGCTGTATTCGCCTTATCCATCAGAGAGAGAAGGAGAAGACCCTTAAAGTGAAGGAGAAGATTCAAGAAACATTGGGTGGTGCCATAGCTGACTGTGCCCACCACTGAAAGAGCATGGCAGTTATGCAATTGACTCATGAACATCAAAATTTGTTGATAAGATTGTTGCAGGACTTGAAAAACCTCAGGAATCATTGGATTCCCTGAGATTGATGAGACTGTTGCAGGACTTCAAAAATTTATAGGAATCATTGGCTTCCCTGACACTGGAAGTAATGGACAATAGATTGGTTTTGGACTATTTCTTGGCTGCTGAAGGAAGTGTCTGTGTGATTGCTATTTATATATTCTCCTTCTAGGACTTATGGAAATCTTTTACAATACCATGCTGATTCATATTGTTTGTTATATCACTACTTGCATGTATAATTCATGTTTTTTATACCACACTAAGACTGTACCAACTGTGGGGGGAGCCATCAATACTAGCCTGTGTTATATACTATGTGATTGTGTAGTACCTCCCATGCGAATGGATTTATATATTTCTGTTTCAAGTTCAGCCCAGAGAAAACCTGCTAACAATATCTGGTTTGACTCCCCATTTTCCTTTTGGTGTTTTCACCTCCCTTCTTGAGAAGTCAGGGAGGGCATGATCACCTCTTTTTTGGGGTTCTCACCTTTCTGAGCAGTTAGACAGGGCATGACCACCTGTATTCTAAAACAAAAGAAAGCTGGAGATACATATTGGAACACTGGCTATCCCCATATGCCTGAAATCTTCTCTCATCTACAATTCTTGGTTACTCTTGATTCCTTCTAGTGCCAGTCAACATTTAATCTCTTATAAGAAGCCTTTTTTGGTTTCACCTAATGCTTTTGTCTTCTAACTCACAAAAACAGACACACACATCCAAATACTTTTCTACATAATTTAGCACACTATTAGAAATACCATAAATACTCAAAAAGTACTCACAAACTGATTCACTGAAAATACTTTTCCCTTCTCTAGGTTTGGTACTATGATTACTTTTTAAATATTCTTACTTTACTGTTCGTACTTCTGTAAATGAATGTAGTTCCATGGTTCAAGGAATTAATTTGTATCCTCTCATTCCTTAAATACCTCCACAACTTCAATAGCAGAAAGGTGTGGAAAGGAAAACAGATTTCTTTCCAGGAAATAAAAACACAATTTGACCAGAATCATCATTACAAATGCTATATCATCCATTAGTGGTCCAATAAAGAAATATATTTGATTTTGAATGGTGAAAAATGTAAATAATTATGTTAATTGAAATTCATATATCACTTTAAATTCCATTAAATGTTTTACAAATAATAATTTGTTTAATTCTCACAATAATCCTGGAACACACATTTTAGAGTTATTGTTCCCATTTTACAACTTCTAACACTGACTAATAATAAGCATCAGAGATAAGATGTACTGCATTATTATAATCTTGACATAATCATTGTCATGGAATAAAATGTACACATTCCATCTTTACCCTGACCTGTCTTTCAAACAATGTTTAGTTATTAAAACATTTGAAATGGATAAAACAAACAAAAGTAAATACAAGGGGGGGATTAAAAAGCTATCATAATTCAATATGTTTTCCTGTTGAAAAACAAAAAAAAAAGTTTTAATCCTTTCATAATGAATAGCTGTAAAATTAAAGTTTGTTCAGCTCAATCAAATTTTTGAAAAAGTTAAGAGACAATATGAGTTAGAAGCAAATGTTTTGCTAGGACCCATGAGTTTCAGAAAAACTAAATACTAGCTCTCTAGAATATTTCTAATTAAATATGCAATTAAAAATGTTCAGTGCACCCTAAGGCCTCTCAGTCTAGTTAAATAACTTCTTGTCCTACTTTAGAAAACATGATATAACTCTCTAAGAAAACTTGTTATTCCTTCCATGTACTCAGACTTTTCAATGAGCTTTCATTGCTATATATTATCCTACCATTTTGGAAAACCCTATAGAGATTATTAAATGTAAATAATATGATGAGCTGATGTAGTTGAAATATTAAACAAAAAACTTTTTTCTGTGAAAATATTAGCATTATTCTTTTCCTTTGAAGGTAATTGTTTTAATAACCATTTTAGCCATATGTAGTATAAGAAAGGCAATATACTACATATAATATAATAGATGGAAAATTATTTTTAAATTAATGAAGACCTGGTTTCAAATCTCACATATGATATGTGAAGGATATCCATTCCAGGATAAATCATTTAATTTCCCATCATGCCACAAAGTTCTCTAAGGGAATAAGATACCTCGGCATAGGTAGAAGGCATTTTCTCATTCCAAATTAATAATATCAGTGAGATTACAAATCCAGTAACTCCCTTCCAAATCATAAACTTCATATAACATTGACAGAATGTAGAGGTATTTGATGTTTGTCAATATTGACTAATTACTAAATTTTAGAAAATATTTTTGAAAGCAAACTAAACATAATACTTGATAGGCCAGACCCATGAGATATAGTTCTATCTTTATTCATGTATTCATTATGGGAGGAGAAAAGTGACATTTTGCCTTCATGAACATTATAATTGATTCATCTAATTATATAGTAAAGTTTTAAATAATGCCCTATTCCACAATTCTTTCTTGATCACCCACAATATGAAGAGGTGGTCAAGGAAGATGAAGGCAATGCTGTCTTTATAGTCCTGGATAGCGTTAGGTGCCCAATGTCTATTTGATGCTCATATGTCAAAGGAAAAGGAGCTTAAGATTATTACTATTGTTTTCAGTTGCATTAGGTCATATGGATTTTAAACATTTCTGGGGATTCTTTGTTTAGCAGGATGGAGACTCTTCTTAGTTTCCTTAATTCTCATACTAGTGAACTATATCCTCAACCCTTCACTTTCTAACCTCCTCATTTCCAATCATTAGTCAAGTATTTCCTGATCTATCTTCACAAAATCTCTCCTATGTGCTCCTTCCTCTCTTAAGACATTGCCACCACATTGGAAAAATCCATTACTTCACAGCTGATCTATCATAGTAGTAACCAGTACATCTCCCTTCCACACCTTTCTCCTTACTCTAATCCATGCCCTAAATCAGCTATCAAAGTGATGTTACTGAAGTGCAGATCTAAGTACGTCATTTAGAGAAATGACTCAATAAACTACAGTGGCATCCTATTCCTTCCAAAATGAAGTAAAGAATACTTCAGACAATTTTTGGATAATCGTAACATTTCTCATTTTATCCTGATATTATACATAACTAGTTAGTAGGAGATCAAACTAGTTTTTTTCAGATTCTAAATTAGTTGTTTTTCTTTCTCTGTAATATTTCCTCCATTCTATCCAAAATAAAGGAATTATTGACCAAACTAGATTGGTAAACTGAGTGAAACATGCCACTGAAAGTATTTTTATCTTCTCAAGCAAATATCATTTTGAAACATCTTAAGTGTACAATTTTTTTTGTAATTCTAAAGAGTAAATCCAAAGGATTTGGGAAAGCAGTATAATTACCACCTATTAATAACCCATAATAAGATCCTAAATGGTATATGAGGAGTCATATAAACAGCTAGGATCCAATTTTTTTTGGCATTGGATCCATAGAAGAGAGAAACACTAATAAAAACTTTTTCTTTCATTACAATTCTGTATGTCAGAACAATTTGACTTAAAGGTGCCTCATGAATAAATATTCATTTGATGTCATTTAGCAATATTATTATCAAGTTTTTGAGAAATATATGAAAATATTACAGAAGGATTAATTCCTCAAGGCTGGAGAAACTGCTTGAAAAAGATACACAGAAAACATTGTGGCTGATTACAACATTTTCCATGGTAACTTCCTGAAGGAAGAGACAGAGGCTTCTCTAAAAATCAAATCCATTGTGTTGCTACAACTATGATGTTATTCTAGGAGTTTTGGTGGTTTCCAATTGGCTGCTTGCCAACAAACCTGAATTTACAGAATGAGACTTCCTATTTGTATTAGCAAATGAATATACAGAAGAGGAAGAGTAACTTAATGCAAAAAAAAGTTGACCAGAGTAAAAAAAAAACAAAAAAAACACAAACAGATTTCAAACATTATTACTGACAGCAGACGTGGACAGTGACCCTAAATGAGTAATCAAATCTCTCAGTGCTCTAGGTAGCTTTCTAATATCAATTACAGAAGAATTGGTAATAGGTTTTAGTAACGGGAATTTCCTCACGGAGAACTTGGGGATGAAGAATGTTTGGCCTGTGGGCCATATAAGGGCAGTAAAATCATTTGCTAAGGCAACTGCAGACAATGATGAGCTAGATGTAACAACTTTTTACTGCTTGAGTTCTATAAGTTGAAGTTCTATGGCCTGAAAGATGTTATAAATATCCAAATGGCATTCCCAACCACTGCCCTCCCTATATTGAAGAAAAAAGTATCTCTGAACCAAAAACAAAATATACAAAAAAGTAAATATACTCGTTTCCAACTCCACAATCTCACTAAAGATTTACATATTATAATTTATACCTTCTCCATAAATATCCATCAGTGATAACATTTATGGTAGTAAGCTTTAAAATGTTTGCATACTTTTCTCAGTTATGTGATCCCTATTGTTCTAGTGATATCATTCCCTAGTTCTGTGATCTCATTAATTAATCAGACAAAATTACTATTAGTTGCTTTAAAAATTCAATCAATAAGCATTTAATAATTATCTGTCAAGTGCCAATGACTTCACCAAGCCTTGGAGATATAAAATGAAAAATGAAAACAATCCCTATTGGGGGATATTATAATTTTTTTAGCAGTAGACATCATATGCATGTGAGAAAATACACAAATCCATACAAAAACTGATGCTAATTCTCCTTCCTGTGATCAAGATGACAACCTCTGTGTGCCTTTTCATTCTATATGATGCTAAGAGCTTCCTTTTAAAGCTTTTAGTATTACACAGTAAGCATGTGAGATTCTTTTGTATATTAATAATTGTTTAAACCCCACATATAGAAGGGAAATTTTGATATCTGATTAATTCCTACCCTCCTGAAGTAATCACCAAAAGCACCAGGGAAGAACAAAACAATGAGCAGGGGATTCAGTTCCTAACTGTTGTTGGTATTGTTGTTATTCTTTCTTAGTTCTAGAAGTGAACCAATGACATCACGAGAATGGTGTCTTGACTTGCTTGTGAATTGAATTTAAGAGAGGTAGAGCTTCACAAAGTCATCAGCATCACTGAGTTCTCAGTCCTGCACTTGTAAATGCCCATCTTGCCTTGCTGGCTCCCATCGTGCCCACATGCAGCAATGAAAAAATACCTAGAAATACAGTCAGCCTAAGTCATGTTTATGAGGAATTATATCAAATCTGATTAACATATTCTTTAGGAGAATTTAACAATATTTTTTTAACTTAAGAACAAGAAAAATAAATAGAAGCAAGGCTGAGGCAGAATAGAGCTTGCCAGCTTTCTCTCTCCCAATGATCACCCATGATAGAACACTTACAGTTACAAACTTTCCTCAACTTGTCCATTAAGATGGAGGTTCTCTCATAGTCTTAAAGAAAGGAAATGCAGGTGTGGCAGACACCAACGAATGCATCTCTTGATTAAAATTTACTTTTGCCTTCTCTCCTCCTTCTCTTCAAATGGGTCTCCCCCAAAACCTCCCACCATAATAATCATAAATGAAAACCTCAACAATGACTGACATAGCCCATGTCTCCCACAAGGACAAAGCTTCCATTATTTTCTTTTCTTCCCGAATAAGAAGCATTATAAATTTCAGAGGGTTTTGTGATCAGCCTATCCCTGGCAAGGAGTATTGAAATTCATACACATGCTTCATCATCATTGTATTCTAAGGTATTCCCAGGCACACTATATGTATCTGTGAGGAACCATCCTTCAAGAGTAGAGGGGGAGCTTTATAACCATTGTTATTATGTGCCTAATGCCTTGATATCTACTGTTTGGCTATTAATGGGAAATTCATGGATTAAGGACTTTTGAGCTCTAATTTTAATAATACAAACACACACAGGAAACCTAACCCATTAGCACATATTGAAGGATATACCAAAAAGGGGTGCTACAAATAAAAAAGCATACATAAACATATGCACAAATATCTTTAGTCATATTGGTAATTTTCAATCTACAAAATCCCAACTACAATCTAAAAATTTTAATTTTAAATGGCTTCTAAAAAACATTTTTCATTTCTGTCTCATTAGAGTCCACCATTTATCCTTAAAAATTTTGCTATTCTAATTTTCAAAGTTGTAAATGACATATCAGTCAGATAGAAAAATGATTATAGTAAATGTAATTTATACTAAAATAATGAATCTTTCATCCCTTTAAACTCTAGGGTTATTAAACTTTTCTTATGACTTCTATCCTCATTAAAAGTTTAAACTTTGACAAATTGTCAAATATGGGGTGTAATATAGACATTGGAATAAGTACCTAGAGAAAAATTATGTTCCCTGTTGATATTCTGTACCCTGTTGATAGCCATGTCACTTTGAGCCAATCACTGAAAGAAATCTGAGTTTCAGTATTTTGATCTATGAAGTGAAACATTAAAATAATGATATGAATCCTTTTCAACTCTAAAAGTTACAATTCTGTAGATATCCTATCAATAGGCTCAGTGACTGTATGCTAATACAAAAGTGAACTTATATTCACCTGAAACAATAATATTCCAATTCGTGTCAGAGGTTTCCAGAAACTTTTTTCTTACCCATTGTGATGTGAATAACCTTTTAAATATGATGGAGACCAAATACAGTAAATGTGAGCTTTTCATTTTAATCATCAATCATTCTAGAACAGGTTCTTTAGCAGTACTATCTTGGTAACTGCCATATTCAGTTTAATCCAACACTTCAATTCAATAAGTATTAAAATATTCTAGATTAGTTATATTAAATATAGAAATATACACAATTATCTAATTTATATTTTAATGTACTTAAGATCTACTGGTCATCCTGCCATCTGGGGGAGGGGGTGGGGGTAAGAGGTGAAAAAATGGAAAAAGAGGTTTGGCAATTGTTAATGCTGTAAAGTTACCCATGCATATATCCTGTAAATAAAAGGCTATTAAATTTTAAAAAAAGAAATATACACAATTATTTATTAATATTAAAATGCAAAGGCACTAATATAGATGGTGAGGATATAAAGACAAAATCTACAAAAAAATGTTCAATCAAAAGGTTCATAAACTACTGAAGTTACATAGCATGTAAACTAATGATTAAGTATAGGTAAATGTAAAGCAATATGGGGAAGAGTTGTCATGGGCTCATAGTACTTCCCCAAAGTGATATGATTTATAATTGAGCTACCAGAGGTTCAAGAAAATTAAGAAAATTGTTTTGTCCAAGGTCATACAGATAACAAATGGAAGAGACAGAATTTGAAGCCAGGTTCTCTGACATATACATATATTTTCAGTTCTTTTTCAGTTGTATTCAACTTTTCATGGCCCTATTTTGGGTTTTCTTGGCAAAGGCATTGTAGTAGTTTGCCATTTTCTTCTCCAGATCATTTTACTTATAAGAAAACTGAGGAATAAAAAGTTAATTGGCTTGCCCAGGGTGAAACAGCTAATCTGAAGCCAAATTTGACCTCATGCCCTTCTGACTACAGACCTGCCATTTTTCCACTGTGCCACCTAGCTGCCCCAAACATACATATAAATGTATATATATATATATATATATATATATATATATATATATATATATATACATATGTAAACATATGCATATATGAACCCATATATGTGTATATAACAATTATATTTCAATATTGTTTTTAGTTCTAATTCTATAAAATGTATTAGATATATCTATAAACATTTTTCTTTGAAGGGGTCTATAGTTTTCACAGATTGACCCAGGAATCCATGGCACATTCACAAAAATTTAAGAATGACTGGATTAGACCATGTTTATGTTACTTTTTAACTCTAACTTGATATATGCCTATGAATAAAATAGAATAATGGGAAGCCAGGAAAATGGTATGATTAGCACATATGTGAAAAATATAATACTTATTTGATCCAAGAGAACATTCATTAAGTATGTAAGGTGGTTTGACAATAGACAATTTTCCAACAAGAGTAAACGATTCCATATTTCCAACTACCACAGAAGAGAACCAAAATTGTACTTTTTTAAAGCTTTTCTCCATGTAGTTATCATTATAAATCTCATAGAGATGATGCTAGATTACCATCTTTACAATGGGGCCTCTATAACAAGTAATAAGAATTTAAAGTCATCTCTAAAGTCAAATGACCAACAATACTTCAAGAAAATTATTCAGCAAATACATCTGTCAAACAGAGCAGGATTTAGGCTGGGAATAACCATTCTCCATCTTGAAATTTTCTCCTAGTTTGTTTTGCATGGAAAGATGCTATTCTGGTGCTATAATTTGCATGGTTCCCCCAGCTCACTTTAGAGGAACAAACATTTCTTTCTACTTTAACATTCTTTCAAACTTATTTGCCACATTTTCAGAATAGGCAATCTGTCAGGCATCTATATACTGCTGTGGTCTTTGTGCCTGATAGCCATTTGCATTTTTCAATTACTTTGCTTACTCAAACAACATTAAAATACAGCTTACTCTAATATGCTGCAATGATGGAGATATATAAAGGGACAATTACAATGCAGTGCAAATCTCTTCTTTTTTTTTTTTTTTTCTATTTTGTTACACTGAACAAAATAAGAGGAGAACGACAGGATGAAAGATGCTATTATTTGGTGAAGAGAAAGAGAGAGACTGTATTCTTTTCTTTGAAGAAGGCTTATCAATCTGGTTAGGTGGAAGAAAACATCATTTAATGGAGTTTGGGATATGTTACCAGAAATCCAGAGCATATGTTGGGAAAATCACATTTAGGCCTAAAATTCTTTTAAAGAAAAACATGGACAAATAAACATATGAGTATTTTATGATGTTTTCCAAGGCATAAGGGACTGACAAGATTCAAAGCTCTCTTTGCTGTCTCAACATTATCATAAGACTCACGTTTTCAGAATAAAAGAAATAGAAAGATGGAGCATAAAGCTTTGGTAATTTCCATAATTGACTGCTATAATCCTTCTAGCTGCAGTGAGACAAAAATGTGTGTATTCATCATATTTGTATATATTTTATATGTGCATATATAATAAACAGAATGAACATGCTTAAAATATTCATTTAACTCATTCAACAATACTATTTGAGTACAGACTAGTGTGCTGATATATACAAATTATTAATATTATATTGGGCAATTCATAGCTTTATTACTAAGATATTGTTATTTACTAAGGAAACAGTTTTCTTGTACTTTTTTTGTATATAATTCCAACTTGGTGTTTCAGAATTCAAAGTACTTGAACTCAAAATAATTGCTCAAAGTCATTCAGCTAACAATGATAAAAATAAAAAAAGACAGAAAAAGTATTGGTGATATTTCTCTTTCCTCTCCCCACCTTTCTCTTGCCTATTAACTAGTGATCAGGCTCATCCACAGGATCTTTAATGGAAGAAGCAGGCTTATTAGGTGTTTAGCTCTTCTACTTAGTTGAGAGATTTAGTGTTTAGTTAAAATGATATATTAGATAATTAGAATTGTTTCAGTGCAAAATGTATTATTTGGGGACTTCTGCTTTTCAAATTGGTAAAGTTTTTTTTTAACTATATATTATATGTCAGAGTGTTTTTAATTAGAACAAAAGGCTATAACAAATAATTCAGTACTGCAGAATGGTCCTTTGAGGCACAGAGAAAAACAGACTCTTTTTGTACTGCATAAATTGGAAGCAAATCTTTTCTTTTGCACATTAACCAATGAAATATTCACCCCTTTCTGTGTTTTTTTTAATCCCAAAAAAGTTTTATTGTTGTTATTTCAGGTAGTTTTAGTCAGGACCTTGGTCACAGATTCCATTGCAGGTGGATTTATGTCCAACTGGGAAACAAATGAATGTCAATATAAGTACTTGAGAATGTTGTATTCACTTGGACCCTGATAGTACTTAATTTTGCAACTAATTCACTTATTGCATTATAACAGGAATTTTAGGAATCTATAGTTTTGTCAATCATATTCTCTTCTTACCAATATACTCTTACTGACTTTCCTCCCTGGCAGAATTACTCTATCTCTGCATGGTTAAAAGGACTTTTACCTTCTCCCTGATCTTTGTATATAAACCACTTCCTTTACCAACTGAATGAAGAATTCATGTAACAGAGGCTGACATGTCAGTCTACTCATTTTGGAGGATGTATTTTTCTTGTTTCAAATGGTCAGAATTCTAAAGTTCATTGTGCTGTACAGATCATGTTTATATGGTTACCATAGAAGTAAGAGAATGCATATTATTACGCACTGACCCACTATTTTAAGAATCACCACAAAAGGGGAAAAAGTCACACATGTCTTTCAAATGTTCCTGCTCAGGTCATTTCAAGATGAGAGGAGCAAAGAAGAGTGAGAAGTAGAGGTCAAAGTGTGAGAAGGAAACAAAGAAGAACATAATATGGAGAGAACAGGATAGAGAAACTTGAGCACAGCATTTAACAGGTTATTTTGAGATCACTCACTGCATAGCACTGATTATTTTGTACCCTAAGAAAACAAAGCATGTAAGCTCTGTATGTATAAATATCTAATGTGCACATATAATAAACTGGATATTATATTTATTTTAACATCTAAGTTGCAATTATTGCTGATTTTACCTCTTTATTATGATGACTTCTTGTCATAATTCTTCCAAATACATAAAGACCTTGATTGTCACCATCTGTTCCTAAAAAAATCATTTTTGGATAAATATTTTCCTAACTCTCCATTCTTCTTATCTTTCTCTTTCTCTTTGCCTCTATCTCTCTGCACATTCCTCTTTGTTTCTATGTCTGTCTCTCTCTAACTGGTTTTCATTGTTTTTCTTTCTTTCTCTTCCCCAAACATACTTCTGATGAACACAGAAGGTTTAATTTCTGTTTCAGACTTAGGCTAGTGCACTCCTTCTTAGTTATCCTATTGATCCATCACCCTCACCAATCCCAGAAACCCATCATAAATAATAGTAGAATTAGATTTAATGTGAATCAGGTAAACCAACTGCAACTCACAATTACCAAACTTCAGAGATCTAATAGCCTCAGCTTCCCTAGTAGCAGGGATTACAAATCCATGTCACCATGATCTTCTCTCCAACTCTCAATGGTCTGACATTCTCAAGGAGAAAGCCAATTTCATTTTCACCCTGCACTCATCACTACACATCCACAATGAGAATAACAGGTAAATAAAACTCAGTAACAGGTAGATAAATAATGAGTTTGAGGCGAGAAAGAGATTCCCACCAAATAAAATTATTAGGCAGTAGACTTACCCCCAAAAAAGATCACTTCCCTAACTTATCATTCTTCCTTCCAAAAAGCTTTGATGGTTTCTTTTTGTCTTACAAGTAAAAATCACACGCTTTACTTTCATTTAAGGGTCTCTTGATAGGGTATTACCTCAAAATAAGACCTGATAAAATTTTAGCTTAAAAAGTCAGGGTTTCCCATTGAATCCAGAGTTAGGTCCACTCATCCTGAGCTATATCTTGCCACTGGTCCCAGATGATTCTGAAGAAGAAAAATAGAATGTGAGTTTCCACTTCCCATCTTTATTTAAATCCAACTCACTTGCATGTCATGGCATCAAATCCTTGATGTTGTAGTCCTTTTCAAGAATGAAGGAGACAATTAGCTGAGACTTCAGAGGTGGAGCCAGGATGGTAGAGTGAAGCCAGGAAGTTACTTTAGCTCTCCCAGTTTCCCTCAAAAACCACATGAAACCAAGCCTCTGAACAGAGTATGATGGAATGAAACCACTCTCCAGTCCAAGATAGTTTGGAAAAATTTCAAGAAAGATCCGTCTCACTGGGGTGAAAAGGATGTTCAGCCCAGCTCAGACAGAGTCTGGGAAAGCCAGTGACAAGTCTTAAACATAGCAGATCAGTAACTCTAACCCTCAGGTCTGCCTTAGTAGCAGAGTAAACCAGTGGGGCAGGCCTCAATACCAGCTCAGAAAGCAAATTCTGGGAAACCAGGTTATTGCCTGGAAAGAGTAGGTAAAGCTACCCCCAGCCAGAGGCAAAACACCAAACACAAGAGGCCCCTGTCCTAGAAACCAAGGCTCAGACCTGCACAGGAAGGGAGCAGATCTCAACCATAAAATTAAAAAAAGAAGAAATAACAAAAGGAAGGAAAGTGAGAAAAAAAATAACATAGAAAGTTACTATGATGACAGGGAAGAATAAAATATCAACTCAGATGAGGACAAAATGTCTACAGACGAAATCTCAAAGAGCAATATGAATTGGTCTCAAGCTCAAAGAGAATTCTTAGAAATGATCATAAAAGATTTTAAAAGGCAAATAAGAAAGGTAGAAGAAACAATGAGAAAAGAAATAAGAGCTATGCAAAACAGAGTCAACAGCTTGGAAAAAGAAAGCAATTTCTTTAAAAGTGCAATTGGCCAAATGCAAAAAGAAATCCACTGAAGAAAACAACACCTTCAAAATAGAAACAATAAAATAGAAAAAAAAAAGATAAAGAAGTAACTGAAGAAAATCATACATTAAAAACTAGAATGGGGCAAATGGAAGCTAATGACTCAAACACATTAAAAAGAATGAAAAAATTGAAGAAAAATTTTCCTCACTGGAAAAACAACTGACCTGGAAAATAGATCCAGGAAATGCAATTTAAAAATTATTTCCCATGATTAAGAAAAGAGCCTGGATAGCATTTTTCAAGAGATCATCATCAAGGAAACCTGCCCTTGAAACAGTCATTGAAAGAATCCACTGATCACTTCCAGAAAGAGACTCCACTAGGAAAACCTCAAGGAAAATTGTTGCAAAATTCTAGAACTATAATGTCAAGACAAAAAATACTACAAGTTGTCAGACAAACAATTCAAGTATCAAGAAGCAACAGTCAAGATTATTTAGAATCTGCCAGCACCTACAATAAAGGATTGGATGGCCTGGAATACTGTATTCTGGAAGGCAAAGTACAACCAAGAGTTAAAGACCTAGTGAAACAGAACATCATCTTTTGGGGATGAGATGGATCTTCAATTAAGTAAGAGACCTTCAATCTATTCTATTGAAAAAAAACAGAACTAAACAGAAAATAGATCTTCAAACACAGAGCTCAAGAGAAGCATAGAAAGATAAACAATATAAATATAATATATATATATATATATATATATATATATATATATATATATATATATATAAAATTTAAAGGTTAAACAGTTCACATTGCTATATTGGAAAATTATATCGTAACTCTTGAGAACTGTATCTGTTATTGGGGCAATTAGAAGGAGCAGTACATGGATGGAAGATATGGTTGTAAATGAAGTCTTATATGATAATATGGAAGAAAAAAATATTGAAGGGTAGGAAAAGGATTGTACTGAGAGAAGAAGAGAGTGGAGATATTATGGGACAATTAGATCCCATGAAGACACACAAATGACCTACTACAATATATGCAAAAAAAAAAAAAAAAAAGGAGGATGAGCATTCTTTGAAACTTGATCTCAACAGTTTTGACTCAAAAAAGGACTAAAAAACAGAATCCTTCAATATGTTGTTTACAAGAAACTTATTGGAAACAGAGAGATACATGCAGAAAAAAGGTAGAAGGCTGGAACAGAATTTATTATGCTTCAGTTGAAGCAAAAAAACCCTGGAGTAGCAATTCTGATCTCAGATAAAGCAAAAGTAAAAACATCAAATTAAAAGAGTTAAGGAAGGGACGTACATTTTGTTAAAGGTATCATAAAGACTGAAGTAGTAAGAATACTAAATGTATATGCACCAAGTAGTAAAGCATCCAAATTCTTAGAGAATGTATTAAGTCACTTACAGAAAGAAATAGACAACAAAACTATATTATTGGGGGACATCAATCTTTCCCTCTCAGAATCAGTCAAATCTAATTATCAAATAAACAAAAAAAAAAAAGAAACTAGGGAGGCTAATAGAATCCTAGAAAATCTATATGGTAGAACTCTGGAAAAAATTGAAAGGGAACAGAAAGGAATATATCCTTTTCCTCAGCAGTACATGGCACCTACATAAAAATTGATTATGTATTAGGGCATAAAAATCTCACAACCAAATGCAGAAAGGCAGAAATAATTAATGCTTCATTTTTACACCACAATGCAATAAAAATCATTTTCAATAGAGGGCTAGGGAAAGACAGACTAAAAACTAATTGGAAATTACATGATCTAATTCTCAATAATGAGAATGGATAGCAAACAGCAAGGTATGAGCAGTGCTCCCCCACAGGGTCCCCAACTTGAACTGGCCATTTGGGCAACACATATCTGTCTTTTATTTATTTGTTTGTTCCTTCCTCTTTTCTCTCCCCACCCCTCTTTCTTTGTGTGTGTGTGTGTGTGTGTGTGTGTGTGTGTGTGTGTTGTGTGTGTGTGTGTGTGTCTTTCTCTCTCTCTCTCAAGCTTCCCAAGAAATCTTGGAGTTTACCAGCTAGAATTCTTTCTAAGTACCATGTCTTAAACCCAAATCACTCTGGCTCTTATTGATTACTCAACAAAAAGTCCTCCTGCCAAGCCTCAATTGGTCATTGTTTAGTCCCCTATTTGATTCAGAGAGAATGTAAAGGGAAATTGTTTCTGTATTGGCCAGAAGCCTCTGGCATCTTCCCTTCCCAAATTGGATTGTCATAATATTATTCCTCTTTATTTTCTCCATATTTCAAATATATCATCTGATCATCTGTCTCCTAAAAATGTCACATATCCTTTCACCTCATCTGTGTTCCACTAGTGTTTCCTGGGTTTTCAATGTTTCCTTGTCTCCTATCCTATTGAATTTCTTTCATTCTCATTGCCCAGACTCAATGACTTCTTCAAAAACTCTTCTCTTACACCTGCTCTCAAAATCTCCTCCTAACAGATCATTAAGAGCACTTACTTTTGCAACTAATTCACTTACCATGTTCTAGTATACATTTTCAGAATGTATCATTTTGTCAATAAATATTTAATATATGTCTGCTGCACGTAAGGCAGTATGATAGGCTCTGAGAATTCAAATATGATAAATAAAAACAGCTCTACTTACTTCTAAGGTGATAACAAGCTCATATGAAAGAGAAAGGAAGGAAGGGGAACAAGAAGAAAGGAAAGAAAGAAGAGAGGAAGAAAGGAAGGAAGGAAGGAAGGAAGAAAGGAAGGAAGGAAGGAAGGAAGGAAGGAAGGAAGGAAGGAAGGAAGGAAGGAAGGAAGGAAGGAAGAAAGGAAGGAAGGAAGGAAGGAAGGAAGGAAGGAAGGGAGAAAAGAAAAGAAGGAAAGAAGAGAGGGAGGAAACACAAACTAATTTTATAGGAAGACCATTGGTGATTGGAGAGATCAGGAAAGATTCCATGTAATACCATCTTTGGAATATGTCTTGAAGGAAGAAGATGTAGAAATAAAGAAGCTAAGTGAGGAAATAATGGATTTTGTCTAAAGTTTTTACATTATCTAGGGTGTAGCATAGTGCTTTGCACACAATAATCACTGAACAATGTTTATTTACTTTAGATGAAGCATTTCAAATCTTAAGCCTATTCTGAACATACTTATCAGAAATAGTCTCTTTTTCCTCCATGCTACTGGAACTATTTCCACTATTCACTTGGCAATTAATTAAGCACTGCCATATAATAGTCTTTTTTGCTACTGTCTTGCAGTTATTTAAGGTTGCTTCTCCCGTTTAAATTTTCACATGGCTGTGTTTTGCCTCCTCAAAGACTATGCATTACAGGTCAGGGATCATGACTTACACTTTTTAATATATCCCTCAGCACCTTGTACCATGCCTAACACATTCTAGATATTCAATAAATATTTGTTGATTTGACTTGACTCTGCCTCATAAAGCATGAATGAGATGAATAAGATAAAAGAAAGAAATTTTAGGAAAGTGCTGAAGCATAGTGGAAAGTAATGGTCCATACTCATTGATTGCAGAGAAGGGATATCAACAGACATATTATAATGGTGTCCATTACACATTAGGCAGCCAATGTGGAACAAGTTGGAATGTTAAATATCAAGACCTTTTGTCAACAGCATCCACAAGGTCTGAAAGTATTCATGTTCATCCAAAGGTTGATAGATTCTAACCAAACTCACTATCAGAAGGCTCTTAAGATACATTGTAGATTTTTCAAGCAAATACATAGCCAGAAACAGTCTGGTTGGTAGTATCATATAGCTCATGTCTGAATACAAAGTTAGAAATTTTCAAAGCAGCAATGTCCTAAATACATGTGCATGTACACAAAAGCACAGGATTTCTTAACTTGCTGCCTTTATTCATTTCTAAAAGTTTCCTCTAAGCTTGTGCTTTGGGTTACATTTTCAAATGATTAATATACTTAGACTAGTCAGAGAAAGGTTATTTTTGAAACAAGGGACTTTGATAACTGATAGAATTAGGATGGGGAATGAGATTATTATAATTTGAGTTTCAGCTGTTCCAAGCAGGAGATCCTTTCCTCAGTGTCAACACAAGAAATTTCTTCTTTCCTTTTGTTCCACCTCCTGGGGAAAATCAATTGTTTGACAATTAAAAGTGCAACCCACAGCTGATCAACAGCAGGTATTGACAGATTCTGATTAGATACAAACCTGCAGCTGTTCTGATCCCACCTCTCCTGGCAGGAGCTGCTGTCGAACTCGATTTAGTTGTTGGGAGTACAAAAAGCCGTAGACTGAATGGAAAAACAAACACAAGCCACTATTTTCTATTTTAAATCTCATCTTTCAAGATTCTGAGTCTAATATCAAGTTTAGCTCCTGGGAAACATTCAGGGAACTCTGAATATGCCAGATCTTTTCTTAGCTCCCTAAAGCAAAACAATTAAAAGATGCAATTTGTGAGGAATTGTCACTCTTGTTAGCTGAGCCAAGAAAATCCATGTGGTATATATCTAGTTGTGGTGTTTGAGGAGGATGCAGTTGGGTTTTATGCTTTTTTGGCCTGTAAACCTAGAGGAAAAAGAGAGTGGTCAGCAGGTTTTAGGTCCCTCTATCTGTCTAAAGATTCTGGCTCAGGGCAGAAATGAGTGGTAGATTATTGGAATAGGATAAAAAAAATCTGGACACAAATTTCTCTTCTATCACCAACTATGTTGGACATTAAGATAAAAAATTGTTTTGAAATAGGAAAACAATGCTTGTACTACATGCTTACGAAGATTGGTGTGAAGAAGAAATAATATAATGTATAAAGGAGTGCTTTGAAAAATTCCTAGGAAACTCCTTGGATTTTAGAACTAGGAGAAGAATCAGAGGTCATCTGGACCAATCCCTTCATTTTACAGATGAGGGAACTGAAATCAGAGTTAAATGCAAATGAAATTGCTTTCATAATATAATGCAAAGACATGATGATTGAAAAAGTGATATGGCATTAGTCTCTTACCTATACCAAAATATGTGTCTAAAATGTAGTTTATCCAAGGTCTTTCAGTTACAGTTCTAAGAGTCCATGTTCAGGGTCCTTTCCATTAGACATGTCACAATTTAATACTAGTACAAAAACTAAAGTATTAGTAATAGTAACAACATGAACAAAGATAATAGCATTTATATAGTGCTTTAGGGTTTTCAAAATGTTTGGCAATTCCACACACACACACACACACACACACACACACACAGCTCTGTGAGATAAGTGTGATTATTCTACAAATGTAAACAACAACCACCAAAAAATTGTGGAAGAGAGATAAGACTTATTCATTTGGCTCCCAAGAATAAATCCCAAGAGTAATGGGTAGAAACTCTGAAGTGATGTTTTTAGGTCTAAAGATGGAGAGGTGGGGGGGGATGTTTTAATAACCAGAATAATTCAAAATTTGAATTAGCTTCATTGATGAGTAGGGGATTCCCCATCCTTAGGGATCTTCAAGCATATACTAGATAATCATTTGTCAGTAATATGGACAAGGGATTTCTTCCAAGTATGAGAGAGTCTACATGACCACTGAGTCCCTTTCTAATTTTCAAATTCTATGACATTGTGGTTATTATATAAAGTGCTTCATCACAATGACGGCTATTTGCTTGGTAATGTATCATCATTCTAAATCAAGGGTCCAGTTCATAGACTTTAAATCATTTCATTTAACCCTGCCAATGCAACCGTAGTTGACTATATCTTCCCCTTGGATTATTTAAATTGATAATTTTGTATGGCCTGTCAATGTTATAAATATCCAAATGACCTCTGGAAGAAAGAAAAACTCCCTAACCCTGTTCTAAATGAATCATCATTTGTTCAAGGTTAATTGTCTATCACTATTATATTCCAGCATTCAATGTTAAAACATGCCACTGAGATTTCTGACAAGACTCTATACATCCTGATCTTTGTTATCATCTTTTGGCTTACTCTAAAAGAGCTTCCGGTTTTTAATTGTTTTGTTTTCTTCATGTCTTCCCAGCTAAAGAAGCTATCTTGAAACAGATATACTTATTTTGGTAAATTAAGTTAATTCCAAGATATTAATATTAATAATATAGTCTTTCCTTCTGAAATATGGTTTATAAGTAGCATTAATGTGATAGCTCAAAACACTAAATGTGGTATTTGTGAAAGTTCATAATACATAGCAAAGTTTGAAGTTTATCATTACATTTTAGAAAAATATTTTGGTATAGGTAAGAAACTAATGACATCACTTTTTCAATCATGTCTTTGGATTATATTATGAAAAGAATTTCATTTGCATTTTCTGTGAATTATTGTAATGAAAATGGGATGCATTGTTGAGCAAGGAATTTCAGAATGTCCTGTGTTTCTTTCTTTATCTTTGAGACGTGAGAGTATCTATGTGAATAGACTGGAGTATTTAATTCAACAAATTTTAATGATTCCCATTGGCTTTTTGAGGGATGATGGGTGAAATCCTTCCCCAATTAATTTAAGTTAAACTAAGTAAAGAATTTATTCTCAAATACTAGGACTGTTAATTTCCTAAGGCAGAAAATAACAAACAGAATTTCAACTAACAATCATTTTAATAAGTAATTTTTGCCCCATGTGATGAATGTGACTCATCTATCAATAGGACTGAAAAATTCAACTGAATCCAGCAAGTGCCAATTATTAGCCAGACAAGTGGTTTAAAAGCCAGACATAAGTGTTATAATCACATTATCGTTGGGTTAGAATTGTAAGAGATTATAGGGACAATCTAATCCTACCTCTTTTACAGGTGAAGGCCTGGGGTCACCCAGGGATCTTAAGCAATTTGCCTAGCTTTGAAGTACACAGATAAGATCTGAATCAAAGTTATTTGACTCTAATCCAGCATTCTCCCCAAACACTTTGCAAGCCCTGCCCCTACACAATAATGAGACAAATCATTTAAAAGTTAAGAACCTCAAAATCTCAGAAGGTATCTAATGCAACCAGTCTCTGAACAAGAATTCCTCAACAACATATCAAAAACTGGTAATGTAGCATTTCATTGAAAACGTTCCTTGGGTTATAATGCACAACTTCTTAATTCAACTCATTCTACATCATAACTCTCAATTTTAATACATTTCTCATAAATATCATAAATATACCTCTCATGACTTGTTCCAATTTCACAAGTCTGAACAACCAGTTTAATCCATTTTTTCAAAGAATTTCAAAGATTAAATAAGAGTTGTCATCTCCTTTCCTGTGCTTTTCTTTTTTTCTTGACTAAACAGCTAGAGTTGCTTTTATTGATCTACATTTGACATGAATACGAGGCTTTTCACTAACATGGTTGTACTCACTATGTAATTTACACCTTTACATTGTTCTAAAAATTTGGTGCCCAGGACTGAACACGGTACTACAGATGCAGTCTGAATAGTGCGAAGTACTCTAAAATCATCACCTTCTTACTCTGGTATATGAAGACAACTAAGCCCACATTAACTTTCTTGGATTCAATATCACAGTGTTGATTCACAAAAAAACCTCAAATTATTTTTTCAGATGAATTGCTATTTCACCCTATCCACTGCATCACCTAACTGCTCTTGTTGAGACATAGAGAACATGGTTTTGTATTTCCCTTTAACACTTCTTTTACAAGGATCTTATCATTTCCACTTTAGCCACTAGTTCATCCATCTTGATGAAAATCACATTCCCTAGCTTTTTTCAAACTTGGTTCTTAAGTTCCATATCTTCCATGAGTCATTTTCTTATCCTACAGTAAGTTTGACAATTGTTTCATACATATTTTAGAATTATATTTACATATTTGTTTCCCTCATGGAATATTAACTTCTTGAGAAGAGGGCTGATTCATTTTTGTCTTTGTATCACTTGAAGGTAATTGATGCATGATAAAAAAAAAAAATTTAATGATTGATGGATTAGATATTTTGTTTTTTTTTTTTGTTTTTCTTATTTTTTATTTATTTTATTTAAAGAAATAAAGTAAGACCAAAAGAGAAAAACAGAAAAGGAATACAAAACAAAATGAAACAAAGCAAAAGAGAAGATTGCTATATACCCAGCAGAACATCGGGAGGATACAAAATATATAACAATAAATACCAGTTTAAGCAAGAAAATGCATATATATATATATATGTATATATATATATATATGTATGTATATATATATGTGTGTGTGTGTGTAGAGAGAGAGAGAATAAATTATATTCATGCATGTTCATCTTTTCTTTACTTCCTTGTAAATTGTTCTTTTGTTCTCTACTATACAGTTTTTTTACTTTTTTATTTTTTCCCTTTCATCCCCCCCCATCCCCAAGCAGGTTTTAGTTAAGAAAGGATATATTTATGTATACATATGTAGATATATACATACATGCACACACATATCTTTCTTATCCATGCTGAGCCTTTGCTTTAATTCTATTCCTAATTTACCTTGCTATTACATAACCTTCTCCCACCCATGGAATCCCTCCATTGTCTCCTTCCCTCACCTTTTGCTTCCCTATCCATACATCCCTTCCCCCTCTTATTTCTTTATGGATTTTGGAGGGTACTATACCTTCCATAATATATTGTGTAGTGTGGCATATTTAACCCATTTCTAATGTGACTAGGTGCATTATATATATTTCAACCTAAGTTTTCCTAACCATAAGCCAAGCATAGCCAATATACTTCTAATACACACAAAGAAACCTTTTTGAATTCAGTCACTTTAAACAATGAGAGGTACTTATAAGACTGAATATCAACAAGTTATTTATAAATCTGATTGCAAGCAAAAACATTTATTGAACCACTACACTGCGCAGAGTATTCAGACAGAATAAAGTGTTTCTGAAGATAACTCCTTTTGTGATGCGAGACTTCAATATATTTAAAAGGAGTAGAGGTTTTAAAGTGGAAAAAAAACTGAGAATGCCAAAGCCCCTGTTCTATTTCTTATCTTCTTACAATGATTTTTGGCAGAGTGGGCATTTTAGTTTCCAGAGTCAAGGAGTTTTGAATATACACAATTAATTTAAAGTCAACTTTAGTTATAAGTTTAAAATATTTTCTTGTAAATATAACACAAGGACTACAAAATGTAAGTTATTTGGGCATATAAAAGATAGTTAAAAGAACATTCAGAGAATAGTTGTTTAGAGCAACACACATCTGGTAACTCAGTATCTTAGTTTAAAAGAATGTCTGAATATTTGGAATGAAAATGTTTCTTACTCTGATGCTGAATGCCCTCTGCTGCTATTAGAATACCTCCTATCAAATTTTAAAGACATAAAGAAACTAAGGTATTTACATTTCTTATAGATAGAATTAATTCTTTTGGTAGTTTAATTTGGTGGCCTTCAAGTTATTGATCAACTCTTAAATTGCATTGTAAATAAATGTCTTTAGTTTTATATCATCATTATATTACAGATAGTGTCATATTTATGTAGCAAAATGCTTTTCAAAATGCATTTTTTCATAACAATCTTATGGTGACTCCAAGGTACCCTTTGTGATCCTAAGGATGGTCCCAAGTTTTCTTAGGGGTTATCTTGCAACTCTTCTTCTCTCTGTTTTCTGAATTTCTGCAGAACTTATGTAACTAGTAGAACACAACTTAGCACTTCAGGGCATAGATTTAGAGCTAGTAGGAAGCCCATATATAATTTATTTCATATTCATTTTCCATATAAAGAAACTAAGATCAGAAAAGGCAAGATTAATTTGAACAAATACCACCCAAAGTCAAAAAGATAATTTAATTCAATTCAATTCAACATTCAAGAGTATTGCATTATGAGGGCAATGAGAAAAATCAAATAGACCCTGCTTCAAACAAAGAGTTTATATTATATTGAAAGAAACAGTATGTCTGTAATAAATAAACATGAAATACATGCAAAGTAATTTGGGTAGGGGAGCATAAATAACTAGGAGACTCATAAAAGGCCTCCTAGAGGAGGTAGCATTCATGCTAAGCCTTAAAGAAAAGAGAGAATTCTAAGGGATGGGGATGAGAATAGACACATTTCAATGTCTTTACAAAGACAAGGGGAGAGTATACAGAATGTTATGTGTGGGCAAGATCAAGTAGGCTAAGTAAAGTAACAGTATAAGATAGGAAGTAATTTCTCTTTCTTAGAAAGGGAAGTATATAAGAGTCATATTGTGAAAAACTTATGTGCCAAGATGATGAATTGATGTTTTATTTCTTATTTTAGGAGAGAGGAAACTACTGAAGCTTCATGAGTAATTCTAGCAGCAGCAGTGGCAGTAAAATTTGTATAGCACTTTAAAGTCATTTTATCCTCATAGCAACCAGTCCTATTTAACAGATGAGTAAACTGAGGCAGACCAAAGCTAAATCACTTGCCCAGGATCACATAGGTAATAAATACCTAAGACCAAACATGGATTCATTTTTAACATCAGGTCTGGCACTCTATCCACTTAGTCACTAAACTGCCTCATGCAATCTATGCGCTGGGAAACAATTGCCCAGCCATAAATGTAATAATCAGCATTTTAAAATTTATTTATTTTTCTTGAGAGCTTTCCCTCAAAATATTGAATATAATAAATGTTCATCCCCTTTAAAAATTGATAAAATATTTATTAATTATTTTTTCACTAATACTTCAGTAACACTAAGTTACTTTGGAACTTTAGAAAACCTAGGGTCAGAAACATGCTAGTTGTAATAAATGTGTATTCATTATTTGTAATTTAAAAGTGAATGTGAAATGACAATTAGATGGCCTGGAAACACAGGTACAATCTCTTACTCAATGATCTATCTGTTTAAACTGAACAGACACTGGAAATGCATAGGTACCTTTTTGATCAAGATTGAGTGACTTCTACAGAGTTGTAAATCTGGGATTGTGCAATCATTCATTAAAAACCCACTTCCCAGTAAGTGGTAGTTGCTTGTGACTAAATGAAAGGCCAAAGAAAAAATAGTTCTTTACTGGAAGGGACAGTGGAAAATACCAGAAAACAAACAATTCCAGATTATGCTAGATAGATCTGTTCAAATTCAATTCCCAGTTGAATGCACTTTATATTTAACCCATAGTTCACGGACACCCCATCCCCTGCCTGTTAGACTCTGGTCTCACACAGAACAAATGCAGTTCTAGGCATTGATTCATGATGGGCTATTTTCTCTTTTTGACTTATTTTGCCCTTACCTGGAAATTATTTGACAAAATTCTCAAAAACAACACATATCTGGAGGCAAGTGGGAATGCCAGTGACAGCAGCTATTGTTGTTGTATTTAATGTAATATAATTTTTCCTTCCTGAAAAAATTCCAGACAACTGTGCTCCAGGGATCATTAAAACATTAATTTTTTTACTATCTATTGGCATCTTCATGGGAACAATTTTATGTCTGATGCTTTAAAATTTTCTAGCTTTGAACAATATATTGGGAAAACCATAAGTAGTTTTGATCTAGGGATTGACAACTTGTGATTATATATCTAAAGAAAGGAAGGGAGAAAGGGAGGAGGGAGAGGGGAAAAAAGGATGGAGGGAGCAAGGAAGAGAGGGAGGAAGGGAGAAAGGAATATAGAGATCTCTTCTAGAGAAGGACCCTTACAATCTAAACAATCATCTTTTTAGATGAAGAAATGGGGACTCAGAATGGTTAACTTGCCCAGGATCACAAGAGTAATAAATGCAATAGTTGGAATTCCAACTTAGATCTGGTGACCTCAATTTCAGACAGAGTTTCACTATACCATGCTTGCTCTCCTGATCTGAAGTATAATTAATGATGGCCCTGAAGAACAAGGTTGAAAAATAAGAGTCACCAGGTATTCTAATTCCAAATCTAGTCATTAACATCACACTAGAGACTGATTATTTTAAGTGTGTTGCTCTTGTTGCTTCAGCAAAATTGTAAGGCTCTAAAGAACAAATATCATAAGTATCCTGACATAACTGAAATTTAAGTAGATGGTCAATAAAAATGTTCTTTGTTGAAAAAGTTTAGCCATCACAGACTATTTTCAATTTTTTTTTTCCTTTAGCATTCTGCTCCTCAATTCTTGAGATACAATCAACTTCATTCTGTTAGATACTGTTGTCTCAGTGAAAATTTTAAGCCATAATCTTTTATAGTGATTTAATTTAACATTGTTGAATGTTTATCAATATCTATATCTATAGGGCACAGCTAGGAACAGTGTAAATTAGTGAAAGAAGGGGTACCTGGACTCAGGAAAACCTATATTTAAGTTTCATCTCAAACACATTCCTAGACACTTGACCAAGGGCAAATATAATGTTCAGGCTGGCTTTCTAGAGGTCCTCTGGAAGGGCCTTGGTTTCAGCAGCCTAGTCACCATGAGGATGGACAAGAATAGAGTCCAAAGCCTTTATTGTCTCTTACAGTCTGTGTCTGTCATAGTCTGACTCAGTTTCAGTCTGACCCAGTCTCCTCCAGCAGTCTGACAGTCTGACAGTGTTAACCAGTCTCAGTCTGAGTCTGACTTTGTCCCCAGTTCTCTAAGCCCTTAAATACCCTACTAGAATAACATCATTACAATATATACTGAGTGTAAGCCAATCTAGAGAGATTATATCATTATATCAAACTAGAGTAATTATATCATTCTATCATACTAAATATATGTGAACTACAGAACCATTATCTCATCAATTCCATTGAGCTAATACCTTGTTTCAAGTATACTTCTCCAGAGTTCTGGCCCTTTATAGGCAAGTAACTTAATCCATTTGCCTCAGTTATCTGTAAAATAGGGATAATAATAGCAGCTAACTCCCAGAGTTGTTGTAAGAATCAAATGAAATAAAAATTGTAAAGCCCTTAACATGGTGTCTGGCTTATAGTGGGCACTACATAAATGTTAGCTGTTATCTTTATTAGTTTATACAGGGAATTCTCTATTACTGAAGACTAAAAATGTTGTGCAACTAAAAATTTTTGATAATTAACTAAGGCCATGGCAGATCAACTGACTTTAGGGTCACACAGATACGTTTCAGAAGTAAATCTAGAACACAGGATATTTTTATTCCAAACCTTTCCATTTACTCCCCTCGGACTTTCTTTTTGACTGAAATCATAGAAATAATAAAAAAGTTAAATTTGTTAAAGAACCCCTTCTTCAAGTAAGGAATGAAAGGAGATTCATACTCTCTAAATGTCAAAAAATTCCAGCATTAGAGTGAAAATCAAAATTTTACCTTTTCTTCTATCATTTTCTTAAATCCAGAGAATCAATTAAAAAATAAATTGGACACTGATTTGTAGCAATTGTCAATTGCTATGCTGTCAATTTTTGCGTATAAAATATGACAATTGCCTTTCCCAAAGGTTGGTTGGTCTGAGATGGTTCTAGCACATTACCTAAAAGAAGTCCTTCAAATGTTTCTGTTTATATCTGATTTAGAGTGATTACATGAACCCTTAGAATACTGCAGAACATCCCAGATAACAATTGTCATCAGTCAAAATACTTCAGGCTTAATACTCACTTAGGAGAAACCCAAATACTCAAATAATGTTTATTGTCTAGACTATGATATTTAGACAACTAGAAAGCTCACAAATCATCCATTAGTATGTATTCTTCAGGCAGTCACTGAAAATAGGCAATGCTTTGGACTTAAAACTAAAAAGGGAAAAGGAAAGGATGGTCAAGAATGGAACCTATTATGTGCCAGGTACTGGTTAAAGTACTTTTTACAATTTTTTTTCATTTAATCCTCATTATAACCCTATGAGGTAGGTACTATCCTTATTCCCATTTTACATTTGAGGAAACTGAGGCATAAAAATGTTAAAGGATTTTCTTAGCATCACAAAGTTAGTATGTATCTGGGGATAGATTTGAACTCACATCATCTTGACTTCAAGTCTAATGCTCTATCCACTGTCATTACAAATTGTCAATTAGGGGCAGCTAGGTGGCATAGCGGATAGAGCACCATCCCTGAAATCAGGAGGATCTGAGTTCAAATTTGATCTCAAACACTTAATACTTCCTAGTAGTATGACCCTGGGTAAGTCAGTTAACCCCAATTGCCTCAGCAAAAAAAAAAAAAAAAGCCAATTATTGGGGATGTAAGCACCATATCTGTCTACTTACTTTTAATATAAGAATTTAAGCTTCTGAGGGATAGGAACAACTAATTTATTTTTTGTGTTTATATTCCCAGTGCTTAGCAAAATATATGGCATACAGAAAGCAATTAATAAATCCTTTTTGAGTTTTTGAGAGCCAAATCACAATATTTTAGATTATGATTATGTTACCACAATTTGATTCTAGCTTTCAGAAACTGTAGGAAAAGGGAAGGTTAGAACTAGTGATATGTTTTTTGTTTTTGTTTTTTTTAATTTTTTATCAAACATCATATTTTGCTTTTGTTTTTCAATGAAAAAATGAATGTATGTCCCTAAATGAAAATTAGGAATATAATACCCTCAATTTCACAGTACTGAATATTCAACCTCAGGATAAACAAATTGTGGCTGTTCAGGATACCACTTGCAAAATGCAAACCAAATGTGCTATTTTTATTTTTTGTGGAGCTTATAATGAAGTTTTGTTTTTTTTTCCCTAAATTAAAGTCTGTTTATTTGAGAATGACATCTTTGTTCTCAAATTTAAGAAATGGTTCTGGTTTTTCTCATTACTTTTACCTTCAAAAGTCTTGATGTTACAGTCCAGCAAAGTGGATATGAAATAAACTCTGTGTTATCTATCATACCAAGTAATTACTTAGGTTTTCTAAGAAATGTGATCAAAACTCTAAATTCTCTTAGCCATTTTGTGTCTTTCATTTTCTAGGGGAATTTCAGCTAGTAGATGAAAATGATCCATTTTACTGTTATCTCTCATTTTATGATTCCTTAAAGAAACCTTGACAAAATTAACAATGATACTGCTTATTAAAATCTCTAACTGATTCATATTGCAATTTAGCAAACTATGGTTTATTAGTTTTCCCTTAATTTTAGGGATACTATCTTATGAGAGAATATGGGGCCAGCACAAATTAAAGAATGTTTGCTTATCTTAATGTTAGCGGCACCATGGGGAAAAAGAAAAACAAGAAATAGAAGATTACATCATTACAGATGTAATTTCCTCAACATCTTTTAAATGTATCCAACCTGAGATTGATGTGTGAATTTAATGAGAAATCTGTTCTTAGGCTCAATGTGCATAATGTAATAGTAAAAAAAAAAAAAAAAAAAAAAAAAAAAAAAAAAAAAAAAAAGGAAAAAGCTGGAGATATAACTCACTAGAATCCTCACATAGGATACTTGAATTCTTTTATAAATATACTGCAACATCTGGGTATACTTTGCCACATGGGATGGTCTAAATTCAGTTAGACATATTCCTTTTTACCTTAGTGAATTTCTATGTGGTGACTGAACAAAGATTTTCTATTGCTGATGTTCCCTCAGATTATTCACTGAGTTACCCCATAGGTTCTGGTACTGGCAATGATCTTAGAGACCATGAGGTTCAGTCTCCTTATTTAACAAATGAGGTAGCAGAGACCTAAGAAATGAATGAATTTGCTCTAGACCATAAATATTATGTGGCATAAATATTATATGCCAAATTAAGGCAATGCCTTAATTTGAATCTAGGTAACCTCAATCCAAAACCATTAATACTTCAAGTGCATCAGCTATGTCTCTGGTTTGAAAGAGTATATAGGGTGAAAAAAACTGGGTTCCAATCCTAGCTCAGACAATTACGAACTATGTTAGCTTGAGAAAGTCATATGACTTTTCAGATCCTCAGTTATATCTGTGAAATAGAAATAATAATATAACCCACTTTGCAAAGTCATTGTAAATATCAAATGAGACATTGGATGTAAAGTGCTTTGTGACCCTTATTAAACTACTTGATAAATTAAACTATAATAATACTTACAGGATCCTCTCCTGTTAAATCCTCCAACATTCTACAATCCAATCATTGTACAATCAAGCTCAATAATGCCATCTAGCAATGTAATAACAATAATCATTAAATACAAGGAAAAATATTAAGTACTTGCCATGTGCTATGTCCAGTATTAATCAATGGCTAAATGATAACTTAGGAGGAGGAAAAATAATGAAATTTCACGCTAAATGTTCTTGTACTCCATCATAATTCCAAAGTCCCAATCAGTGCAAAACTCTTTTATATGACCCTGGTTTGAATTGCCATTGATTGACCAGATATACATTTTATCTGAATCCAAGTATGACCTATATAGGTGCTTAAGATAAAAGGACAATGCAGAAATTTTTAAATAAAATCCATATTAAACATATCTAGCAATTTTTTTTCAAAGAGAAAATGAGTTTGTCTCCCCATAATTCATGCCAGGGAATTTTCTTATGTCACAGCAATGGAAGCAAACAGTTTGGCAAATGATGCTGTCTTCCCCTTCTGGAGGTGCCAGACATTTATTTGGCAAACATAAAATATTATGGTGTATATGCTGTTTTACAGCTTGCAGCTGTAAATTATATCTGGTTTCTTTAGAATTGCCACTTAGCTAACTGACATTTACTGAGAAATTAATTCTGCTTGACTTGCCTAGAGAAACACAGAAAGAGAAGGCAATGAATGTCCTTTAGAAGGGAGTTACAGAGTAAAGAGTAGATAAGAATAATAGTCTTAGTGGTTAGGTATTAGGTTCATCAGGGTAATGATCAATTGGATGAGCTTACCCAGAAGAAAGCCTTTCTTTGGGATTTAGATGTTCTTTTTTTTTTTTTTTTTTTTTTTTTTTTAATAAAAGATATGGCAATTCCAGGAAACAATCTATTATCATTGATAAGGGCCTGCTATGTGCAAATGTAATGAGAAATCTGCTTGTAGGCTGAATGTACATACTGTAATTGTGAAAAAGGGGTGGAGGTGGGCAATGGGGAAGAAAGCATTGAGCTAAATACTCAGAGACAGAAAGGCAAGAAATAATTCATACATTAAAAGAGTTTGTAGGGTATTATAAAAGACAGCATGCAAACACATATATGCAAACACCCACCCACACATGAACATAATTGGAGATAATTCACAGAGGAAGGTTCCAGCATTAAGAGGAATTGGCAAAGTCATCCTATTGAAAATGAGATTTTAGCTGGTTCTTAAAGGAAGCCAGGGAAATCTAGGCAACTGAAATGAGGAACAGGAAAGTTGTTTTATGAATTATCTCTTCTTATGGGAGTCCTCCCTCTTACTGGTAAGATTAGTAGCCTGTATAAGTCCATTGTTTTAGGCAAGATTCATGAAATGAATTGCCTTTTCAGTACTGCCACTTAATAATTCTGCCAAAGGATATTCCAAAGTTTAAAAAAAAAAAAAAGATGCTGCTATGAGCCTGAAATACTACTTAGGTGCCTGAGACAAAAAGGAAGAATCTTATCAATCATTTTTCATTACTGTGTATCTTTATGTTTCTGCAAATTCTGTGCAAATATTATGCTCCATATGCATAACTGCTTTGAAAGGATCTAGAATTCTTTTATCCATCTATGAAAAAAACTTGGGATGAGGGATATTTGGGGATTCCCAAAGGAAATATTGAGTGGAGGAAATTTTAAAAAATATATATCATTAATGGGACTATTTCAAACCTTAAACACATGCCATATGAATCTAGAGCTTGACATTCTGGTCGATGAGTTAGAAACAGATATGGCTTTAGTATGTTACATAAAATTTCTGTTCTTCAGATTTTCTCTTTAAGGTGACAAAAAATCTATTGGTCTGACCTGACAGCTAGTTTGTATTCAGCGTAGCCCAGAAAATGATAATCAAATGAACACAATGTGGTTTTTTATCATTAAACATTCTCTTTATAGATCCAGGAGCCTTGACTCCACAAAGATAAAATACAAATCTGTTTTGTAACCCTGGACTCAGTCTGCTTTCTTAAAATTAGCACCTGAGCAAAACAGGACTGAAGACAGTCTCCCAAATTTAAGTAACAGTTAACTACTTAAAAGAGAAGAATTTTTTTAAATCTGAAAACATAGTATACTTAAGTGCCAAAATGTCTGTGTTCCATCAGTCAAGGAATCTGATATAAATCAATCAAAGTTAAAAGATACTAGATTTTTTTAAGATCATAAATGTATAATATCAAATTCTAATGTTCTTTGGGAGGAACTATTTTTATTTTATGGGGCAATAATTTCACAAATAAAGCAAAACTGGAAAAAAAAAAGAGTAAACAAGTCTTTTCTTCTCATTTTAGTATATTTCCCTTACTATCATCCTCGACATTTAGCAACTTGAAGCATTCAGGGATTTTATTAGTAACCTCATTTTTACTTTTGAGTTGGCAACTGTGTACATTTCAAGCTATGCTCGGTAAAGAAAAAAATGAGAGATGCTATGTGAGCAAGTTTGTGGAACAGCTGGTATCCTACCAAGTGTTCAGCAGTCTTATTTGCTCATTTCCTGCATATTTTTATTATTTGCATTTAAAACTCAAGTTTTTGCAATTATGCCCCCTAGTATAGTGCAAATACTTTAAGTTCTAAGCTCAGGTATACAAAGTCAGTAATGCTAATGAGAAAATAAAAATATTAGATAAACTTCATGCTAGTATGTCTTTAGCAGCTGTTGATGGGGAGATCCTTAAGGATCTCAAACTGTACAAGAATAAGTTGCTGATACACTATTTCAAACTGCTGTATACTTTACAATCTCCAATGTCATTTACCAGCTATGAAGGACAGAGCAACAGATATGATGTTGAAAGATGGCTAGCCTCTGTGTTTTCCAACAGTGGCAACTAAAGTCCCAGCAACCTCTCCCTTGTATTTTAAATGACTGACAAAATAGAGAGATTTACAGCAATATAGAGTATAGTACAATGCTTTCACACTACCATGTGACAAAGTGGAAAGTAAGTTCAGGTTAAAAAATGTTTTAGATTTAAGAATATTATTTGCTATATAATATTTATGTTATTGTAATTTTGTGTATTATTAAAAGAAAACTGACTGAAATCCATGTTATTGTTGCTGTTTAAGTTGAGGTATTAGCACAAAAGGTCACAAAATTCTAGAGAATTATTAACAAGAAAAATGTTTTGAGGCAGCTAGTTGGTGCAGTGGATAGAACACCAGCCCTGAAGTCAGGAAGACCTGAGTTCAAATTTGACTTCAGACACTTAATACGTCCTAGCTGTATGACCCTGGGCAAGTCATTTAATCCCAATTTTTTTTAGCAAAAAAAGCAAGCAAGCAAGAAAGAAAGCAAGAAAGAAGGAAGTAAGGAAAGAAAAAAAAAGAAAGAAGGAAAGAAAAAGAGAAAGAAAGAAAGAAGAAAAAGAAAGAAAAAAGAAAAAAAGAAAAGAAAGAAAAAGAAAGAAAAGTGTTTCGCATATTACCAATTTTATTTTATGTACTGCATTACATGGGTTATTTCATGGATACTCTGCTAGGAAAAGTGCAACAGAAATAATGTTTTTTATGAAAAATTATATAAATAGATATTTTCAGTAATCACTAGTAAAAAATTACACTTTGGGGTGATTAGCTAACTTTCTATTACTATAGATTCAATATATCACCATTCACATTTTCTAGGAACATCACCCCTAAGAAAGCTGAAGAATGACTATATATCATAACAACTAGCTGATACAAATAACCTGACTGATTCCAGTTTGACAACATCTGTTATATTGACTTCTTCGTGCCAAAATCATATTTGGATTCATATTATCTAGACATTTTCTCCTTCAAAACATATTATTGATCTAATGAATGTCCTTATTTCTATCTTTCTTTCATTGCATAAGATTTCAAAAATATTTTGGATTAAACAAACATTGACCCAAAAGTGATCCTAGTCATGCCATGTATATATTTTTGCATCCATAGTTTGAACATGAGTTTCAAAGACCTTTAACTGAAGCTTAATGTCTTCTGATTCTACACAGATCAAGAGTACAGTAAGTTTTTAATGTTTTTTAATTTGTTTTTTGGAATGAGTGAATTGTACTTAAGTGGGTACATTTGGCACAGTTTTATTTCCTAAATAATGAGATCTATTTTGATATGATATAGCTACTCCAGCCTCACTGAATCAGAATTCTTTTCATTTAAAATAAAGCCCCTTCAATAAAATAAATAAAGCCTTTTCAGAAACACACAAAAAGCACACAATATACTTCTCATGACTATATACAATACTTAAGACAGTGTCATGAACATGTTGATGTTTAATAAATGTATATTGAACTAAATATATAATGAAATACTCAACACGCCATTCCTTCTGTATCACTTATTTTTAATTTCTCCCAGTCTACTGGGATTCATACTGTGTTCAAACAATCCCATCCCTTAATAAATAAACCTAGATACCTAGAGTATTACATTATCCTGTTGATGGCTCTGTATGTCTCAAGTCACTATCTATCCTAAACCATCCCCTATTTAGCTTCCAAATTGATTTTCCTAAAGTACAGATCTGACCAAATCATTCCCTTACTCACTAAACTCCAATGGCTCATTATTGTCTCTAGAATCAAATGCAATACCCTGTTTTGAATTCACAGTCTTTCATAATGTAACACCTCTTCTAGTCTCCATAAATCTTATTCCCTTCCTTGCATATAGTAGTTCTTAATAAATGTTTATTTATTGATTGAACACTACAAACGATATAGATAAAATAGCTGCTCAAACTCTAAAAGAGAAAACCCTCAAGACTTAAGGTTAAGTTGGATTTCAGTATGCCACAACATGTGTTCCTAGATTTGTTTTTTCTCTCTCCCTGATAAGGCCAAATTTTCTTTTGAAAATAATAACTGACATTTATTTTCAAGTTACTAGGTAGTATAAAAGATAAGAGCCTTAGACAAGAAAGATCCAAATGCTGTCTATAAAACTCATTGCTTATGTGAACATGACCAAGTGACTTAATGTTTCTCATAAGAATCCTCCCTGTGAGGTAGGTTAATGCAGCTATTTTTAATTTACATTTTATATCTGAGGAAACCGAGGCTCAGAGATTAAAGGAAACTATTATAGTTACACAGTTTAGTATGTGTCAATATTCAAAGTAAGATTATTTGTTCTAAGCCTATCACTCTCCTAACATGAAGAACTCAAGAACTGATCAGTGAAACAATAATGTTTTATATAGTAACTTGAATTTTTATAATCCAAGAAAATATTTCCCTAAAGCATGCAAGTCATGCTCTTATTCTTAGACTTAGAATCAGGGAGGGAAGCCCTATTTCTATTTGGATAATAGCAATGTAGAAAGGTAAGAATGCTTTCTTACCTTCTACATAGATTTCCCAGCTAGTGGGTCTTCTCTCCAATTAGGAACTATTTAGTGGGGAAAAAATCCTTACATCTCATTTTTATACTAAACCTTAGAACTGAACAATTTCCATGGCAGAAAGAATGTTCACTTGCCAAAGGATATATATGAATTGAACGTCCTAATCATATCTATCTTTAAAAAGAAGTTGGGGAATGTGCCTTCCTCTCACCCAACCATAGAGCCCAAGCTTACTAAAATCAGATTTTATTTCATATGAAATTTAATTTCATATGAAATCCACATCACATGTACATATGCACATATACACAGATATCTAAACACATATACTACATATGTATAGCACATTATTGTTCACAATGTACTTTTACAATTGTGTACTCATTTGATTCTCATGATTACCTTATAATGTAAGCAAAGTAAATTTTTCACCCTCAGTTTACACATAGCAAGGATGATAAGAAGAATCTTGATTTTTTTAGACATATACCTCACATGAAGCTTAACATTATAGCTCCTTGATGAGAGACATGAGGTGTTTTTGTTTTTGTTTTTCCTGGGAAGGCAATTACTAATCAGGTGTTATAGGTTATCCCGTTGTCATCATATTTTATATCACTAGCATTTAGTAGGAAGACAATAAAGCTTGACCCAAGGTCAGCTTGAGATACTCTAACCCTTATAAAGAATAGCAATCAGGATCACATCAATATTCTTTATGCCAGCTGAGAAATATAAAATGCCCCAGATTTAGATAAGAATTTGGGTCATATCAGCCAAAAACATGCCCTTCTGCAGGGAGGCAGTGTCTATATCCATGAAAGGTGCCCCAATTCAGAAAATCATGTCTTTTTTCGATCACTTCTACCACAAAGAAGTGAAGAAACTAAATGGCTTTGTCAAAGCTACACCCCCATTAACTGTCCCTGAAAGCAAATTCAAGTTTTTATACAAGGATGCTTCTAATAGGCCAGAAACTCAATTCAAAACAATATTAAATAGATAAGGACATAGTGAAAAGAAGCTAGAGATTGGATTCAGTTTCTTTGAAAGAAGCTTTCCCACCTATATATCAGATTAAAGTAACAAAGCATCCTCTGTTCATACATAAAATAACAGATCTAGATGATCTCTAAGGTCTCTTAGAAACCTTAATAATAACCTATAATAATAATTCATAATAAATAATGGAAATCTGTAATAACATATTAAAACCTAAAATGGATTGATAATAATCTATAATAAATTGGTTTTGTTCAGTTGTTTATCATATGTGTCTGATTCTTTGAGATCTAATTTAGGGTTTTCTTGGCAAAGAAGCTAAAATGTTTTGCTATTTCCTTCTCTAGATCATTTTATAGATGAGGAAACTGAGGCAAACAGGGTTAAGTGACTTGAGCAGGGTCATACAGCCAGTAAGTGTTTGAGGTCCTATTTGAATACATGTAGTTGAGTCTTTCATATTCCAAGTTCTTCACTCTATCCACTACACTACCTAGCTGCCCCTGTATAGATTAATAATCTATAATGATATAATTATTTATAATAGATTCTTAGTTATATCTGGTTACATAATAATCTATGACCATTACACAGATGGTTGAAAGAAGTAGTGGAAATCATAGAATCTATTCTGGCCTATGGCTAGTGACAATAATGTCTGTTTGGTCTGAATATGACACAATCAATATAGTACAGGCCCTATACAACCAGAAATTCTCAAAAAAAATAAGAGTTGAAGTCATAATATTGATTGAGGTAAAAGAAGAGAGGAGGACAGTATAAAGACAAATGAATATGGCAATTATACCATCCTTAAAAGGCAACCACAAGTTAATAACTAAAATTCCAATCCTAGAGTGAAGAAAATCTGCATTCAAGATGTGGTCTTGGTAAATATTGTCTCTGTGTTCATCGTCAGTGCCCTAAGCAATTTTTAATATTACAAGTTAAAATATAAATTACAATATGCATTGTTAGAATTTCCATCCTAGATATTCCCAATATAGATGAGATCACAGCTTAGGAGCCCATATTATGAAGAAATGTCATTAAGTCTATAGGCATCAAAAATCATAACATATAAATTCATCTATGAAAAGCTAACTAAATTACAGCAAGACACAAATATTAAGAAAATAATTGTAGATTTTAATATTTCTTCAGAAATAAATAAGTGTAACAAAGATAAACCAAAAGTAATGCAAACCCTCAAATAGTGACAATAATTTTCTTCTACATTTCTAGTTTTAAACCCACTAAACAGTAACTTTGTGTGTTATGATAAAAATCCATCTTGCCTTGTAGCAAAGTAAATTTGTTTGACTTCAGCATGAGGTGACTGCACCAGTGAATATCTCCAGGCACTTGCAGGTAGTTATTTTGTTTTTGATTTGAAGTTATTTCTTAGTGTCAAAAATGAGGACAAAGGCCAAAAAAAGAAAAAGGACTTCTGACAAGGTTTACTAAAAGGAATACCCTTTATTATTGTTTATAAAAACAAACCTAAAAATTCACATTGTACATTCTGATTTGGGTCAGTAAGAAATGTTTTTTTTTCTCCATAATAAATCTGATATCACCATATTTAATCAAATAAGCATCAATTTGTTTCATGCCTTTTATCAAAATTTCCGTTTAATAAAGCACATTTGTTATCATTTAGAATTCTTTTAAAATTTAAAAATAAATTTGAGCCAAGTGTTTGCGCAATCACAAATTCAATCAAGAATTACAAATATAGGTTTAGTTAAATATATAAATATGAAGTCAACACCTTGTCTAATGTGAATTACCTGTCTTAGACTGGTTGTCATCACAGTCGATAAAATAGGCAAAAACATATATCCATGGAGATGAACTTGTTAGTACCAATTGCACAGCTCTCTATAGATATAGGGAGCCAAATATATGAGCCAAGCAGTAAAGATTCTTGTTATTTTTGGCCTTTATTGAACCCTAGAATTATTATTATCTCCCCTTCCTAAAGTTTTTATTATCTCTGTACCTATTTCCTCTACCTCTCCTACTTAGTATAATATAATTTCTGCTCCTTTTAGAACTGTTTTCAATTTTGTCTTTATATCTCCATTGATTAGTAAGAGTACAGGTACTTTAAAATACTTAATGGCCTTTTCCTCTATAGGTAATGTTTTTTTTTTTTTTTCTGAGTGTTATTGTTGTCTAATAACTCTTTGGTCCTACACATCTGTTAATGTGTTAAGCAGGAGAAGAAATCAACCTTTTGCTAAGCAGTATATGTTGAATTTCCACATTCTGGGGTCTACTATTGAATTTATATTAGGAAAGAGCTTACAGTAAGGAATAGAAGTATTCCAGAAGGCATAAAAAAAGGCTTCTAAGACAACATAGCAGAACTACCAGAGTATGAAATATGGTCTAGAAAAATGGTCCATGAACTTTAAATATATATTTTAACAGCCCTATTTCAACATAATTGGTTTCTATGTATTTTATCTTATGCATTTAAAAACATTATTCTACAAAATGGTCAGTAGGCTTCACTAGACTTCCAAATGGATAAATGAAACAGAAATAGTTAAGAACTCTTAGACTAAAATAAAATTATTGTTGATAAAAGTAGAACCAAAAGTAAAAGATGAGAATTTCCCCAATACTATATCCAACTTGCCCTTTCCCATGCCCACTATTAACATTATCTCTGACTTTTTTCTCTTGAAGCAAATAGCCATATATATTATTCACTCTCTCTCATTCCCTATTTCCATTGGACCCCATTAGGTTATTTTAGTGGCAGAAGAGTTTTAAATGTTAATTCCCATTATTGCTCTATAGGAAATGATCAGCAGGTTGATTTCAAAAAGGCCTGGAGAGATTTGCTTGAACTGATGCTAAGTGAAGTAAGTAGAACCAAGAGAAAATTGTACAGAGCAACAAGAAGATCAATTCTGGTGGGCGTGGCTATTTTCAATAGTGAAGTGATTCAGAACAATTACAAAAGATTTGTGATGGAGAGGGTCATCTGCATCCAGAAAGCAAATTTTGAGGACTAAATGTAGATCACAACATAGTATTTTCACCTTTTTGTTGCTGTTTGCTTGTTTTTTGTTTTCTTTCTCATTTTTTCTTTTGATCTGATTTTTCTTGTGCTGCACGATAATTATAGAAATATGTATAAAAGAATTGTACATGTTTAACATATATTGGATTACTTGCTATCTAAGGGAGGGGGTTGGAAGAAGGAACATTTAGAACACAAGATTTTGCAAAGGTCATTGTTGAAAACTATCTTTGTATAAATATATATATATATATAAATATATATAAAAATAAAAAGCTGTTATTTAATTTTTTAAAAAAGCTTAATTCCTTCATAGAATGCTTTTTTTTTTCTTTTTGAATCTATCTATGATAATATCATTGGTCAAGAAAAGTTAAAGGTTACTTATTTGAGCAACTAGTAAATACTAAGCTTAGTTAGGTTAAATTGAGACTTGGTGTGACAGAGGCAATAAGGAAGGATTTGGTGTAGTCTATCAATAACATTATAAAAGTACCCCTAGACCAATAATTACACTTTCTTTTCCAACTAGAAAGTCAAAGTGATTATATCCCTTATGTATAACTATCATTGCCATCTACTTTCCACTCTCTAGATTTTGCCTCTCTAGATTTTACCACTAAAACAGATTTTCTTCTCCCTTGAGATTTTGTCAGTGCCTAGGGCTTTGGTGCCCTGGAAAATCCCTCCACCTTGTCAACGTCCTTTTCCCATCAGAGAGTTCTTCCTAGGAACCCCTATTTTTAAGATGAATCTAGATCAGCCATATTTCATTCTCCTTGTAGTTGAGCTTTTGCCTTTCTGGACTTTACTATATGAGTCCCACATGTATGCTTTCTCCCAACTCCTCTTTGTAGCTTCCTTAATGTATTGTTCTCATCCATTTGAATATAAACACCTTATAGGCAGCATACATTCTTTCTCACTTTTTTCACTTGTATTTGTATTTCTAAGTCTTCCCACAATGCCAACAACTGAAGTTTAAGCAATACTTGATATTTTAATTGCATATAAAAAGATAACTGTGCTATATTCTTTTCTTCTCATTTTTATTTGTCATGTTTTTGGCAACTTAATTCAGAGAATCTCCGGGTGTGTATATGTGTGCGTGTGTGTGTGTACATATGCATATGTACACATTTTTCTTTCATTTTTATTTATTTTAAAATTTTTATTAATATCTTTTGTTATAATAGTGTAATTTTATGAAATATTTCCACATCAGTAGACCCCATCATTGTAACAAAGAGAGATAATTAAGTAAACTGACTGATGGCACAATTGTGACAGTAGCACTATGCAATATTCTTTCCCTCTAATTTTTACTAATAATCCACAACTCTACTGTCTTATTATGATGTAGGCTTTTTCTATGCAACTTTTTAAATGTGCAAATATCTTTTGTTGTAGTAGTAAGGGTTGTTTTTGGTTTTTCTTTTTAATGCCACAGTCATTTTCTGTTATTTCCCAGTTTTGATAGAGCACTCTTTTATGGAGAAGAAAAGCTATTAAGTAAAGAACCACAAATACATATGACAGCCTAACTATACAGTATTTTTCCATCTCATTTTTTTTCAGTTCATACTTTTACTGTCTTATTGCATTGAGTCTCTCTGCTCATTCTATCTCAATTCAAGAGCCTTTGTTATATTTAAAGTTTATTGATGGTTCTTTTTTATTCTAGATTTACTGAGAAATAACATAGTACCTGATATTCTCCTGTAGAATCTTTCCTGGTAACAAATAAATACAGTTAAGCAAAATCTATTGACATAAAAATAGATTGTGAATATTTAACTATGCTGTCAGTCTTTTCATCTATTTTTTGTGCATTATTTGTTCTATCTTATAAAAATTAAGTTTTTTTTAATTTCTCCTCACAGTCTTTCAATTTTTACTTTTAAAAATTGTACTTTTTTTTAAAAGGTCTTTTACTCTCAGTCTTAGTTGTTTTCTGATTCTATATTTTCTTTTTTTCACTCTATTGTCACCAAACATGAAAAAAAGTGAAACGATTAAACAAAACCTGCTTATTTGTATTTTTGCTTGTCCATGCTTTTTATTACTTTTCTGCATGTCTCTTCTTTTGTCTCATTAAATTTTAATTAATTTAATCTTCTCACTGTTAGAGGTGGGTGTGGGGGCAGGTTGGACATAGGATTGGGAAAATTCATATCCCTTCCTCCTGAATCTACAATTTTATTGTAGCTTAGTTCTTAACTATTTCTATTTCATGCATCCCTTTGGCAGTCTAGTGAAACCTACTGATCATTTCTTATAATAATGTCTAAATGCATAAGACAAAAAAGTTAGGAACTAATGTTGAAATTTTAATTAATTTTTAATTAAAAACATCTATCTTCTTTCACATGTGATATTTCATTGCAAAAGAAAAAAAAAAGAAAACAAAATCTTTTTTTTAACAAAAATGTACAATTAACCAAACCAAATTCTTCCACAATATATCCAGAAATATATGTCTCATTATGTGTGCTAAATTCTTTACCTCTCTGGCAGGAGGTGGAAACCATTTTTCATCAATCTTTATTTCTGAGAGATAACTGATATGTTTGTATTTTAATTTGTAAGGGAAATTCATGAGTGAAGAAGTGAGATAGAAGAATTTCATTGCTTTTGAATCAACACTCACTTTTTAGTCTTTTCATTGTCTCAATTATTATAGTTTTAACTATAAAGCAATAGAGTAAATGAGCCAACAAGTTTTTGATCAATTAATTGGTTCCATTTCCAGCCAGTTTGCACTTTGTAAAATCCCCTCTCCTTTTCATAGCTAATTTTCTCTTTATTTTGTCCCAAACACTGATAGATAGGCAAAACTGTGGTACATATCAATATAATTTAAAAACAGATTCCAGTATATTAATCAGAATGCAAATTTCAGTAAAAGGAATATGACTTCAACATTCTGGCTTCAGTGGTCATCACCTAGTGGGAAAGGAGTCAGAGAAATGCTTATCTCTCCCACTTCTCTTTTAGTTGGAGATGAAATAGGAAGTGTATAGAATACATGGAAAAATGAGATAAGTATCACTGACCACTAGAACGCCTCAAAGAAGGAAGTAACTCTTTTTATCAACTCATCTCTAGTTCAGGTCTCTTCATTTTAACTGCTCTCTCCTCATGGTTAGCAAATAAGTAATGGTTACTAATATTTTCCATTTCTTGCTCTGTCAATCAATATGGGATCTCTTTCTCATATCCTGTGTCTATATCTATTTTTTCCTGAGGGATGTCTTTCAAGTAGCTCTAGGGTTACATGTGTGCCTTTTAACCTTTTTGGTCTTCCTGTGTTTTGGTAATAACTTTTTAGCCAATAGCCTTTAAATTTTTTAATACTTTTAAAGACTCTTACTTTAAAATCATGTTCACTTTCTGCCTTACTTCACCCAAATGGAAATCTCCCTCATAAAGTCAGAAAAAAATTAAGTAAACTTGCTGTCACAATCACAATGACAATCTAATACATACATTCATTGCTTCATTTTTATTTAACTATCTGTGTTTTTATTGATTTATTCAGGCAAAGTGTTCTCTCTTTGAAGTTTTTTGAGGTGCTTTTAAAAAAAGATCATAGTTATTTACCAATATTTTATGTTCCCAATTTGACTCCTAATATATTTTCTTCTCATGATTGTAAGACTATGCTTTTGCCTTATTTCATTATATCTGTCTCCCTGTCTCTCTCTCTCTCTCTCTTTTTGTCTGTCTGTCTCTCTCTGTCTCTCTCTGTCTCTGCCCTTCTATTCCTCCTTCCCTCCCTCCCTCTATTTCTCTCCTGTGAGTATGTGTGTATTTTATTTTAGAAGGTTTATTGAAACCAAAAGAAAGAGAAAGGGAATAAGAAGTATCTTTTGTGTGTCAGGCATTGTATTTTATAAATATTTCATTTGATGGTTCAATAGAATCCTCCCTTATAGTAAAGGGAAACAGTTCATCAAAGCCAATTGACACCTCAACCTTATGTAAGTTCACAAGTATTCAATACTTTTGCTTGGGTTAATCTATATTTTTACCATCTTATTAGCATGAGCTAATCAATAATGAGTTATATTTCTTTTTCCAAACATTATTCTTTTTTACTTTAAATTTTTTATTAACATATTTTATTTTATCTCTTATAATTTTCCCCCATATACCTTAGCCTCAATACAATTCTCCTTCATTTCTTCCCTCTTTCTCATTCTCTCTCCATTTCTTCTCCCTTATTCCCTTACTTTTCTTTTTCCTGTCTCTCTTCTTTAGATATACATTTGTCCTTTTATTCCTCTACTCTTCTGACAAAGTTTTATTATTTACAAATAATTATGTAAAACGTGTTGTCACCATATTCACATGTAAATAATAGTATATTCTTTCACACTTTTTTTGTTTGTTGTATTATTAAAATAAACTACTCTCTGCATTTCTGCAATATTTTTCCTACTTTTAGCTTTTGTGAGAAAAAGATATGCAAAAATGAACAAAAGAAATAAAGATTTTGGCTGACTAAGAAGAAGATGTAATTGTGGAGGAGCTTTGGATTTGTAAAGAAGACTAGATGTTTAATTCAGGAAGAAGAAAATTGGGACAAAATTGAATAAAATGAAAACAAACTACTTCCAGGCCCATGTTCTACTTCTAGCTTCTGAAGTAAAAGGAGAGAAAAAAAGACAGAGAAAATATTGACATTCATTGTGAAAAGGTAGTTTCTCTGCCTAAAAAAATGGAATAAATGTTGATCTTTAAGTTCTGTACATTGAGTCCCGAGACATGAATTCAAGAGACTACTCTGCTACTTACTGGCTATTCACAAATCACAACATCCTTCAGACTCTTAATTTCTTCATCAATAAAATGAAAAGATTGGACTAGGTGACTAATATTCCTTCCATCTCATAATCTATGATTAAATTATCCTAAAGTAAATGCTATAGATAACAGAGTAAAGCTGTAAGTAAGCAAGCCACAAATTACCTCTTATCAGGTCAGAAGTTATCTAATAAGGATCTTAGGAAGAAACAAACAGTAGTAGAATAGTGACTTCCCATTCTAGGATATTATAATGCCAGAGAAACTGTGGCAAGATAGAGATTAAAGAGCTTTTAATATTTTTATTTGGATTTCTGAGAGGGAGAGATTGTGCTGGGGGCATGATGCCCTCAGGGCCGATGTCCAAAACATCCAGCAGTGAATGGAGATCTCAATGACATATTTCTAACTCTTAGCTCAGGTAGCTAAACAAAGGCAAGGGGTAGAGTCCAAACGCTGGTGAGTGGGAATCTCTAGGCAGGGACCATCAATCCAGTTCTGACAGGTTTGGAGGCAGGACCATAAATTCTTACAAACTAGGAGTTAAGGAGGAAGAGCTAGGAAGTCTGGGCTTAAAGGTATAAACAATGCCAATTAAGAATCTGAGATAGGACATCTGGAGTCTTATCTTCTAGAATGTCAGATCTCCATAGCCCTAATTATCTCAGTTCTAATAGGCAGAAAAGGGGGGTTGGTACCAGGGAAACTGAGGCAGAACAATTCAGGGAAACAGAAGCAAAACTATTGGGGAAACTGAGGTAGAACAATTTAGAGAAACAGGCAGGACAATTAGGGAAATTGAGGCAGGACAATAAAATAGAACTATGGCACAACAGTATTTGAAGTTGTCTAATAATAGAGACATTTGAGAGATATGATGGAGTCAGATGAAATTATTAAATTTTTACTATGAGTATTGATACCTCAGAAATGGGGAATGGGGAGATGACAGAAGATAAAAAGTAAAATGTATAACAGCTCTGGGGTAAAAAAAATTATGTCAAGAGTATTAAAGCTCAAAATCAACTAAGGATGACAAAAGAGAATAAAGGGAATAGAAGTTTTGTGCTTCTATGTTTCTTAAACTATAATGTGGAAAAGAGAAGGATATAGTATAGTATTGTTGCTTGCATAGATGGAAGAATTCCTAAACAGCAATTGAGAAACCTGAGACTGAAAAGTGATTTCCCTTGTTCAAGACTGCATACTTTATCAAATTAGGAAATGCAGTCTAATTCTTTTGAAAGCAGAGTTCACTGTAAAGTTGATGTTGATAATGATGATCAAGAATCATCAACAAAATTGTTTTCAGTTTACTAAAAAAAGGTCTTTTCCAGTTGTCTTGATCTATATCTTCTCACTGGACCCAGATAACTCTGGAGGGGGAAAATGAGGCAAGTGACCTTGCACAGCCCTCCCTCACTTAAATCCAAATCACTTGCATGGCATGGCATCACCTCCCTGAAGTCACGGTCCTCTTCCAGAATGAAGGACAAACAACCTTTGTGACTAAAACTGGCCTACCAACTGGAATTGATCATTTGGAAGATGCCCTCCCTCCCTTCTTTCCTTTCCTTTATTCCTCCTTTCCTTTCCTATCAAATCCTTACACATGACAGTTTGTTTTTTCCTTTTCTTTTGCTCCTCTGAACTCTCCCAAAATATCTTGGGGTTTATTGGCTAGATTTCTTTCTTAAGAACCATGCCTTAAACCAAAATCAAATTGTCTATCAATAGGTCTTATTTTGGGTCCTGATTGACTCATATTGAATGTACATAGCAATCACTTCTGCTTTGACCAAAAATCCTGGGGGTCTTTCCTTCCCAGACTTATTTAGTTATTTATTTTTGGACTAGATGAAAAAGGAGATTTCTTTGCCTCAATTGCTACATAGCCCCAATCACTAAATGGCTGCAGCCTCAGTCAGACTGAGACCCAAAGTGAAGAAAATGAACAAAACAGAATTAGAAAAATATAGGTCAGTGAAATCAATAACTGGAAAAATTCTAAAACATCATTAAAGAAACTATTATATATCATTCTCTATTTTCCATAAAAATAGCTTGAAATAATTTAACAAATAATTCACTAAAATCTAGATAAACATTATCTTTAACATTCCCTTTACCTGATAGTTTAGCAACTCATTCAAAAAAAGTAATAAAATTATTGAGTTTTTCTCCTCATGACCCCTTTTTACCTGGAAAAAAAATTAGGTAAACCCATGTATATAGGTATATAAATAAAAACCTTACTGGTATAATTCATAATTTCATAATCCTCACATTCAGTTATATGATCCTACATGGTATTGTGGCCCCCATTTTAAGAAGCTTTGCTCTAGAGCACAAGAATCAAACACTTGGAGACTTGAACCATTCTCAGTGTTGTCAAAACAGATGAAAACATAACTGGGGAATATTTAACAAAAATAAAATACAAATAAAATATCTGTAAAATTGTAATTTAAAACTAAATCAATATGTGGCCCAAAGAGATCTTTATATATGGATTAGTGGCACTAGTTTCCATTTGAGCTTGACACCACTGCTCTAGGGGATTATTCAGTACTGGTTAAATTGCTTTCCTCAAAGAGTAGTTGTTAATGGTTCAATGTCCTCTTGGCAGGAGGTCTCTACTGTATTCCCCAAAGATTTGTTCTTGACACTATGCTATTTAACAATTTTATAGTGACTTTAATGACAAAATAGGTGGTATACTAATCAAAATTACAAATGACACACACCTAGAAAAACGAGCTAAGATCCTGAGAATAAGAATAAGGATCCACAAAGAGCTTGACAGGACAGATCATAGGGCTAAATCTAATAAGATGAAGTATACCAATTATAGAAAAATCAACTTAAGTGCATGATTGGTGAGATGTGCTTAGATAGCAGTTTGTCTAAAAAGATCTGACATTATTTGGCAGACTACAAACTCAATATAAGTAATCAGTTTGATGTGGCACACAAAAAAATCCATTTTGATATTGGGCTGCATTGATAAGTAGGGCTTAGAAATAAGGTCATGGTAGTAATTTTGTGTTCTATCTAGGAATAAACCTGAGTATTTTAGTCAGTTTAAAAATACAGATAAGAGTTAAAGCATTCATACTAAAAGTCATATTTTATAAGAATAAGTTGAAGAAATTGGAGGTATTAGCACAAAGAAGGAAATGTTTAGGGGCATACAATAGCTGTGTTTAAATATGTGAAACATTCTCATGTGGAAGAGGAATTAAACTTTTTCTGTGTGGTCTAAGAAATCAGAATTTGGATCTATAAGTGGATATTGCATAGTGGTACATTTAGACTCAGTGTTAGAAAAAAATGGTAACAATTAGATCTGTTCAAAAATGAAATGGGTTGCCTTGGAATCCTTTTCCAACAAGATTTTTTTTGGATTATAGCTTTTTATTTGTAAAACATATGCATAGGTAATTTTTCAACATTGACCCTTGCAAAACGTTCCATTCCAATTTTTCCCCTCCTTTCCCCCACCCCCACCCCTAAATGGCAGGTATTCCAATGCATGTTAAATATGTTAAAGTATATGTTAAATACAATATATGTATACATATTGATGCAGTTATCTTGCTGCACAAGAAAAATCAGATCTAGAAAAAAAGTTTAAAAAAAAAAAAAAAAAAAAAACCTGAGTGGGAAAACAAAAATGCAAGCAAGCAACAACAGAAAGTGAGAATGCTATGTGTGGTTCACACTCATTTTCCAAAGTTCTCTCTTTGGGTGTAGCCAATTCTCTTCATTACTGAACATTTGGAACTAGTTTGAATTATCTGATTGTTGAAGACAGCCATGTCCATCAGAATTGATCAGCATATATTATTGTTGCTGAAAGATCTCCTGGTTCTGCTAGTTTCACTTAGCATAAGTTCTATAAGGCTCTCCAGACCTCTCTGAAATCATCCCACTGGTCATTTCTTACAGAACAATAATATTCCATAACATTAATGTACCACAATTTGTTCAGCCATTCTCCAATTGATGGGCATCCATTAAGTTTCCAGTTTCTGGCCACTACAAAAAGGGCTGCCACAAACATTTTTGCACATGTGGGTCCCTTTCCCTTTGTGAAGATCTCTTTAGGATATAAGCCCAATAGTAACACTGCTGGATCCAAGGGTATGCACAGTTTGATAATTTTTTTTAGCATAGTTCCAAATTGCTCTCCAGAATGGTTGGATTCATTCACAACTCCACCAACAATGTATCAGGGTCCCAGTTTTCCCACATACCTTACAGCATTCATCTTTATTTTTTCCTGTCATCTTAGCCAATCTGATAGGTATATAGTGGTATTTTAATTTGCATTTCTCTGATCAATAATAATTTGGAGCACCTTTTCATACAACCGGAAATAGTTTCAATTTCTTCATCTGAATATTGTCTGTTCATATCCTTTGACCATTTATTAATTGAAGAATGGCTTGATTTTTTTTTTTTATAAATTTGAATCAATTCTCTATATATTTTGGAAATGAGGCCTTTATCAGAACCTTTGACTGTAAAAATGTTTCCCCAGTTTATTGCTTCCCTTTTAATGTTGTCTACATTACTTTTGTTTGTACAAAAAACATTTTAACTTAATATAATCATTTTTTCCTATTTTGTGATCAATAATGATCTCTAGTTCTTCTTTGGTCACAAATTCCTTCTTCTTTCACAGGTCTGAGAGGTAAACTATCCTATGTTCTCCTAATTTATTTATAATCTCATTCTTTATGTCTAAATCATGAATCCATTTTGACCCTGTCTTGGTGTACGGTATTAAGTGTGGGTCATTGCTTAGTTTTTTTCCATCCTCCAAGATTTTTAGACAAAGGCTAGATGACCTCATTCCCATTGTTATTTAGGATTTCTTTCAGAAATTTGCTGGACAACAGAAGAGTAGGATAGGAAGAAATTAAGCTTTTATGTGACATCTACTATGTATCGGGCACTATAGTAAGTGCTTTTAAAAAATATCATCGCATTTGACCTTTAAAACAACCCTGTGGAGTAGGTGGTCTTATTATTCCCATTTTAAAATTGATGAAACTGAGATAAACAGATTAAGTGATTTATCTAGGGTAACAGAGCAAGTAAGTTTTTAAGGCTGGGTATGGAATCATTTTCCTCACTCAAGGTACTGGGCTTTATACCTTGTGCTACCAGCTGACTCATCACAATAGATGGTAGCTGATTTCCTAATTCTAAAATTCTGATAATTCTTTTTTTTAAAAAGACTTATAGATATCATTTGATCTATAAATGTGACAGGGTGGGGGTGAACTCTGAAACTGTCCCCTTTCATCTGTAAAATAATTAGTCTGAAACTGTGTCCTCTTTGATCTGTGAAAGAAGGGAGACTAGGAGTCTTGGATTCCAAGGAGCCTGGGAGAGTATGTCTTCCCAGACAAGATAAGCAACGTCATTCAACTGGAAATCTTGATCAAAACACCCTCCACTGATCTTTTGAGGATGCCGACCCTCTTCAGGAAATTCATGATTCTGAAAAGATCTTGGTCTGATGATCAGTTCAAACTGCCCTCAGCCCCTTACCCCCCACCATGATTTACTCATAAAATAGGTTTCTCTTAATACATTCTTTGCAAATTTCCTCATTAAGAGATTTCCCCATTAAGAGGGAGCTTCTTAGTAAAAATGAAACTTCCTTTTTGCCATAGATTTCCGGGTTCCGAATTCTTTCACATGTGGACCTGCAACTCTGAGCAGAGGGGATCTCTTCCCTTTATTCCCATACCTCATCAGATGTACGTTCTGGGGAAGGAAGTGCCAAATTATAGATAGTATATTTGGCAAGAAAATCCTAAAGAAAGTCACAACAGACATGACTGAAACAACTAAACAATACTAAAATCAGCAAAATGTGTTTTTCTCTCTCTCTCTCTCTCTCTCTCTCTCTCTCTGTGTGTGTATGTGTGTGTGTGTATGTGTGTGTGTGTGTGTAAAAAAATCAAGTAAAGAAAATAAAATGATACCAAAGCCCCATGTGAAAATATAATACTGAAATATTATCTCCCCCTGCCTTTTTTGTTAATGGTGTTGAATTAGTGATTCTATAACTTCAGACAAATTAAGTTAATAAAAATTTTTCAAGGCTGCCTGTCCAAAGTGAAATGAGCTAATCACTGGCCAAAGAGCCAGCCCAATAAAATAAAAGAATCAAAGCACAACAGAGGAATCAGTTATCCAGATTAATCCATGTTGATATGTGAGAGTAAGAAGGTCAGGGATCTCTCCTCAGCTGCCACAGAATACGAGACAAAGAGATAGATAGATAGAATGTCAATGCCCAATCACAAAGAAGTAGCATTTTCACATTCATTACAGATTCAAAATACATCTACACATCTTCTGACATCATTCATCCAAATAGAAGTCACATAGGCTGGTGCTCAAATATAAAAGCAGCTACAACACCTATTTCTCTTCCTCTCTCACTTTATTAATTTTTTCACTTATCATCGTTTCTTTCTTCATAAATGAAAATTGTCTCTAATATTAGGCATAGTATAGTAGTTGATTTCCTAATTCTAAAATTCAGGTAATTCTTTTTTAAAAGATTTATGGATACCATTTGATCTATAGATCAATATTTTTATTTATTGATAGATCAATGTTATTATTAAAAACATATTCCATGCTGCACATGGTGTGAGCATCTTGTCAGTTTTAGCACTACTGCATCTTAGAAGATCCATCAGGCTCACCATGTGGTCTCCATTCAGTAGCAAGTTAACAGGCATGTACCACCATATTGCTACTAAAAAAAAATTAACAGTGTCCTACATTATTAGGATAGAACTGCTATTGATAATACTGTTTTTAGGAAGGAATAGATATTATTTGTGTTAAATACTAAAGGCACAGTATTAAAAGTGGAAACATTTGTAGTTTTAATCACTACATTGCTAAGATGTGTTCTAAAATAAAATAATAAAAAGAATACATATTGCAAATATAATTTTTCTCTACTTGATCACAGTAAAAACATAGATCTGTGTATGTTAAATGTAAGTATCCTCTAATATGTTTAATAGAGATTTTCTGCTGTTTGATATTAAAATAAAGTGTAAAATAGTAATTTGCATACTGAATTTGAAGCAAGAACAACTAGATTCAAAGTCTGTGCCAATGAACAAGTTACTAATCTCCTCCTTGAATTTCAAGATTCTAATATGTAAATGAGAGATAATAATAGCTGTAATATACACCATAAATGAGTTACTATGAGGCTCAGATGAGGTCATTCATGGAAAGGCTTTGTAAACTTTGTAATAATCTAGAAATGTTAGTTATATTATACATATTTCTAATATATGTCTTTTTTGTACCTTTCTGCTTTCTTTACATCATTTCATGTTCTCCTCATATTTTTTAATTCTTTGCATTTTTCATTTCATATAATATGGATTATTCCATCAGATTAATATTATATAATCATTCCCCAAACAGTGAGAAGTTTTATTGCTTTCCATTCATTTACCATTACAGGAAAACATAGCCATGTTGCACCAAATCACATTAATTGAATCTTTTAATAATACAATTAGGCAAAACAATGTTAAGAGAGGGGCAATAATACCCATTGGGATAATCTTATACATGTTTTCAATGGGCAATTAGCCTAATGATGCTTTAGTATAGTTTTACCTCTCTCTGGTGGGGTATAATTAAGATATATTAAACCTACTAATGTGTCATGATATTGGTCAAGGCAATGTTATATCTTCAGTTTCATTTTATTATAGTTTTTTTTTTTAAATACAGGAGAGAACAGAGTATTTAAACATACTCTGAGAAAAGAGTTCCTAAGGAAATGAAAGAAAGCTGGTACTGATTGGAGAATAGAAATAATATAAGTATGGGACATATTCTTTCATTAAATGGAAAGGAATAGATAATATCTAGTGTACAATAAGAACACAGGTATTAGAAAAGAAAAAAGCCTAAGGGGAGGAAAAGTCTAAGGTGTGAAGAGAATCATTTTAGGGCACCAAGAGATCACTATGGCCTCAATTCTTTCTCAGATTTTTTCAGGGAATTGAACTGATGAAAAGTCAGTGATTAAAAAGATTAGAAGGTGACAGACCAAAGTCTTCAGAAGGAAACTAAAAAGTTATAGTCAGCATTTTGAACCCTTTTGTCACCTTCACTGCTCTTCTCTGATTTTTCCGATTTTTCCATCTTTCTTGATTTGTAGTGACAAGAAATGGACTTTGTGCTAGTTTTGAAATATTTGAAAGAAATTCTATTCTTGCTTAGTGATTTCAAAATATAAGTATAAAATTCACAAAAGCTGGTCTTCTATATATTCTCTGTGGTTGAAAAATGTTCCAATGTCTCATTATAACAAAATCACTAAGAATTTTGACTGACAACTTTTGTCTCTTTTATAAAAAAGTAAAATAAATTGAAGTACATTTCACAAAATATAGACAAAATAACTAATTAATTTTTGATGAAGATTTCAAAGTCAGTTTTAATAATACAATATATTTTAATTTGCTGTGGAAGTTGTTTGGGGTTTCATTTTGTTGTTGTTGTTGCTGTTTGTTGGTTGGTTGTTGTTTTTTGTTAGGCAATCAAGGTAAAGTGATTTACCCAGGACCACAGAGCTACTAAGTGTCCCATGTCTGATGCTGGGTATAAACTTAGGTCAAAAGCTTTTGACCTTTATTTCTACAAGTGACTGACTTTTGGTTATGTTCAATGGACTTCTTCACTCTGGCCTTTTGGGCTTCCTAAACATTTGGGGAAAGAATTATTCTATTTGTTCTCTTGTCCACTAACATGAGGTGCCCAGCTTTTTAGATTTCTGTTTGCTTGGGGCCAGATTTACTGAAAACCATCTTTTTTATCAGCTTATTTGTTAGCTTCCTAATTTCTGCTCCATTATAGAAAATATCGGTAAGCCCTTTGTGCATTTACACTCAGATTCTGAGAGTAAATTTATTTATTTGGGGATACATCTCTCATTACTTGCTATTATATCATTCTGTTGAGAAATCTATGTCATACTCCTGAAATCCTTCCATTACCTCACTTAATGCTATAACAAATTAACAATGCATTTCTATATGTGCAGCACAGGGGAAAAACAACTTTTTATTAATATCTCTTCTGACTTTTTTTCCTTTTGGACCACTCTAAGGCACTGTCCTTGGTCTACTTCTATGCACTCTCTATTTTCTACCTTATCATTCTCCATGACTTTTATAACAAGATGACTCCCAGTCCTAATCTCTGTACTGCCCTCTCTTCTTTGATTGATTTCCAGATCCTTACTAAACATCAGATCTCAAACTCAAAATATACAAAACTGAGATGTTTAGGCTCAAATTTTGAGTGGCAGGAAGGAAGTGACTATAAAAGGAAGACTTGTTAATATACAGTGAAGCAAGGAGTGCCCTCAGATACAGAAGAGCAGTATCAAACAGTAGTTCTTTCTGATTGAGTGTAGTCATTGACAGGAATCACTGTCAGCTATTTAGTCATACTCTAGGTGCCAGTTTTTTGCAAAGAGATACATGAAAAATCTAGTCATATCTACCAGGAAGGAATGCAGAGTGGTAGTTGAGTCCATTACCTTACCTTTTGACCTTCAGCCCTCCTAAATGGGAGGGATTATAATACCACTTGATGGACTAGGTCACAACATTTTCTAAAACTGGAGATTTTTTGGTTTTGTTTGTTTTGTTTTAATTTTCCCCCAGAGAAATCTGTAAGAAGGTGTTTCCCTTAGGAAAAATATATGTATAAAATCTCAACCACTGAAGTTGGCTCAGGATTTTATCTTTGTCTTCTCTCCTCTGAAAGCCTATTGATTTAGGACTGGAGTTCAGACAAGACTCTCGATGAATATATAGATCTTGAAGTTATCTTCATAGCGATAATGCCATGGGAACCTATAAGGTCAGCTAGAGAAGGTACATAAAAAGAAGAGCAGAAGTCTTGGGGATGAAACTCAGGTATACTCACAGTTAGGGAAAGTGAAATGAGAGATGATCCCACCAAAAAAAAAAAAAGACTAGGAAAAAACACAATGAGGAACAGCTAAAGAGAACCAAGAAAGAATAGTATTACAAAAACCCACAAAAGAGAGACTTTCCAAAAAGAGAGAATAGTCACCAAATACAGCAGGATTTAAGAATTAGAATTAAGATTGAAGAAAGAAAATCAGACTTGGCAACTGAATTAACTAGGAACTTTAGAAAGAATAGCTTCAAATAAATAATTCAATGAGAAGAAAGATTTCAAATGAAATAAGAGTAAATAAATGGTGAGGATGTTGAAGCATTGAGTATAGGTAGCTTTTTTCTAGGAATTTGGTTGACAGAAAGGAGAGATAGATACAGGTTGATAGTTTGGGGGCATGACAATATTAGAGAAAAAGATTATATATATATATATATATATATATATATATGTATGTGTGTGTATATATCTGTGTGTAATTTGTGTGTATGTGAGGAGAGAAAGACCAATAAAAGAGAGAATGAGAGAGAGAGCAATTGGAGGAATTGTGGAAGACTTTATAGAAAAAGATGGGCCTTGGAGGACAACCACAGTAAGTGAATATGAAATATGTGAAGATCCAGGAAAAGAGACTGAGAAAGAAGGCAGAAGATGAATTAGGAGAGTACAATGAAGAAATCTTAGTGAGAAAAGAGTATGCTAGAGGAGAAGGTGGTAGCAGAAATCAAAAAGGATGAGGATTAAAAAGAATCCATTATATTTGGCAAACTTTCCTCCTTTAAAGTTCACACTATTAAAGTATTTCACCCTATATATATTATAATAGCTATTGACTACTAAGCAATGGTTCCCTGGTAGGACAAAAGTTTAGTTTCTCCTTTTAAAGCAGGGTTACTCAATCTATGCCTTCAACAGTAAGGCAAACCAAGAGAGCAGGAGAAAATATGGTCTAGGTTTTGGACACAATTATATTTTTGAAGGACTACCATTTCTATCTGTACTACCAGTTGAAAAGGTTTCTCCTAGCCACATGGATAACAGACCTGAAGAGATTATAGTTGTATACACATGCTTCAAGTTTTCTTCAAGGTACTTTCAGTATATAACATTATAACTCTCCCAGAATCCAATAACTCCCATATGAGGAATTTTTATTGGCTAAGCATGCTATGCATTCTACAAGTGACAGTCCCTATTATATTAGGAATACATATATATTACATATATGTATATATGTACACACACATACATACATACATATATACATGTGTGTGTGTGTGTATAACAAATAGGGAATAATTATTTATTTCAACTGAGATCTGAAAAAGAACTTTAAAATGTCAAGATCTCCCATTGCATCTGGGACCATTGCCAGTTATCTTGACCTATGTCTTGCCATTGGACTCTGATGCCTTTGGAGGAAAGATTGGTTCTGCACAGCTCAGTTCATTTAAATCTAAGTCAAGACATCACCCTCCTAATATCATTGCTCCTCTTTGAGAACAAAGGGCAAATGACAACAAATAATAAAGCAATATATTATAATGCTGTATAATGTACAAAATCTATGTGTATGTATATGTACATATACACATATATTATGCATATATTTCATTTGACAACATAAGTTATATGTTAGCTTATTTTTATGAGTCATATGGTTCATTGCTCTATACATAGGAAATTATTTCTATAGTGGGGATGAATTTATACAAATTCACCCTTTTGTTCATGCAATTTCACTTTGGTAAAAAAAGGAAATTTAAACTCAAAGTTAGTGTTTTTTAAATATAATTAGAATTCTCTATAAGAGAAATTGGCTGTCTCTCCTTGGAAGTTTTCATGGTAAAGCAACATGACCACTTGTGAGAATTTCTTTCAGGTATGAGTTGGCTTAGATGTCTCTTAAAGTTCCTTCCAACTCTCAAAATCCGTGATATGTGAGTAGCTTCTATGTGAAAGATAAAGCAAAACTAACCAACTAAACAAATAGAAAACAATAAGTCATGTCTTGTTCTGTTTTGCTTTTTGTGTTGTTGGGGTTGTTTTTGAGGAAAACTACTACTCAGAAAAGAACATCATTTGATGGTTTCTCATTAGAAGTGATTAGTAATTATTGATTCCTTTCTTTTAAAAAATGTGAAGTTTTTTTTTTTTTCCTAGTTAGGGCACGTTGATGTAATAAGGATCTAGCTTCTATAACTATCCTAACACTTTTACCTCCAGAGTAGAATATTGCTTAATATCTCCTGGCATTTAATTCCTTTTACAAATGATTTACAACCCATATTACTTCTCTCTTTACACCCTATAATTCAGTAAAATGGACCTTCTTACTTTTCCTCATGCTACAGCATCCCACACTCTGTCTTGATGACTTTATACATATCCCATCATGAACAAAATGCGTCTACTCCTCTCTCACTTGCCCATCTTAGAAACGCTAATTCCTTTCAAAGATCAAGTCAGGTTTTACCATTTGCATACAGGCTTTTTTGATCTATCCTCCAGTTATAATGTTTTGCTCTCCCAAATTATGTTATACTTCTGTATAACATTTGTATATACACTATTTTATTATTATTTTCTCTTTGTGTATACATATATGTGCCTGTATGTATATAGATAGATAGATAGATATTATTTTTTTCTCTCACCTGTTAGAATGTATTCTATTTGAGGAAAAGGGTTATTTTATTTCCAGCATCTGGAATAGTGCCTAGAAGATACTAATAGCTTAATATGTTTCTGTTGATCAATTAACATGTTTTGTTTTTTAATGTAAAACATCTTGTATCTCAAAGTCAGTCAACAAATATTTAAGAACCTATTATGTGCCACACATTCTGTTAAGCACTAGAATTTTTAAAAATGTGGGGAGGGGGAAAGCAATCTCTCCTCTCACAAATTTTGCAGTCTAACTATCTGTAAATAAGGTATATATAGGATAAATTATAGATAGGAAGGAAGACACTAACATTAGGAAAATTCAAAAAAGGCTACTTCTAGGAGATGAGATTTTATATAGGACTTGAAGGAAGTAAGAGAAACTAGGAAGTGGAGACAAAATTATATGAACTAGAAAATGCAATGTCTTGTTCTGAGAAAGGCAAGGAAGCCAGTGTTGCTAGTTCACAGAATATAGAGGGTTGAATAAGGAGAAGAAAGAGAAGGAAAAAAAATTTCCCCATGTTTATAAACTTCGTTTCACAGGATTTTGGTCTGCCCAGGAGTCAAGAACTTGGGGGGATCAATCTTTTTTTCCACTCACATAACAGACCTGTAGAGGTCAATAAAGCATAGAGTACTCCCATTGTTTAACATTAATGAAATGCAGACATGATGAGATTGATGGTTCAAATAATTCGTGATCACAAGTCATTTTTGAGCCTAATTGACAAAGTCAAAAATAGGCACTAACTAATTAAAAGTCATAACTTCAGAACTGTACCAAACTCATGGGTCAACAAAATATTGAAATTCTAACATCTTGACAATACTACTTAAACCAATCTATTTAGTTCTATATCAATCAAACTGCAAGAAACTATTTTACTGATCTAGAAAAAATAACAAAAAAATTTACCTGGAAGAATAAAAAGTCAAGAATTTCAAGGGAATTAATGAAGAAGAAGAAAAAAAAGCAAATGAAGGTGGCTTAACTGTACCAGATCTAAAACTATATTCTAAAGCAATGGTTATCAAAACCATTTGAAACAGTTTAAAAAATACACTAGTTGATCAATGGAATAGATTAGCTTCATAAGACAAAATAGTCAATAACTGTAGCAATCTAGTATTTGATGAATCCAAAGACCCCCAGCTTTTGGGATAAGAATTCACTATTTGACAAAACGTGCTGGGAAAATTGGAAACTAACATGGCAGAAACTAGGCCTTGACTCACACATAACACCATATACCAAGATAAGGTCAAATTGGGTTTGATTTAGACAAAGAATGACATTATAAATGAATTAGAACATAGGATAGTTTATCTCTCAGACCTGTGGGGAAGGAAGGAATTTATGACCAAAGAAGAACTAGAAATAATCATTGATCACAAATAGATACTTTTGATTATATTAAGTTAAAATTTTTTTTGTACAAATAAAACTAATGCAGACAAGATTACAAGGAAAGCAATAAACTGGGAAAATATTTTTATGTTCTGATAAAGGCCTCTTTTTAAAATATATAGATAATTGACTCAAATTAAGAAATCAAGTCATTTTCCAATTGGTAAATTGTCAAAGGACAGGAACAGACAATTTTCAGATAAAGAAATTAAAACTATTTATAGTCATTTGAAAAGATGCTCCAAAAACTATTGATCAGAGAAATGCAAATTAAGTCTACAACTATACATCTGTCAGATTGGATAAAATGACAGGAAAAGGTAATGATGAATGCTGGAGGGGATGTGGGAAAACTGGGACACTGATATACATTGTTGATGGAACTGTGATTGGATCCATCCATTCTGAAGAGCAATTTGGAATTATGCTCAAAAAGTTATCAAACTATGGATACCTTTTGACACAGCAGTGTTTCTACTGGGCTTACATCCCAAAAAGATCTTAAAAGAGGGAAAGGCATCCACATATGCAAAAATATTTGTAGCAACCCTCTTTGTAGTGGTAAGAAACTGGAAAATGAGTGGTTGCACATCAATTGGAGAATGGCTGGATAAATTATGCAATATGAATGCTAATGAATATTATTGTTCTGTAAAAAATGACCAACAGAATGATTTCAGAGAGGCCTGGAGAGACTTCCATGAACTAATGCTAAGTGAAATGAGCAGAACCAGGAGATCATTATACACGGCAACAACAAGACTATACGATGATCAATTCTGATGGATATGGCTCTCTTCAACAATGAGATGATTCAAACCACTTCCATTTGTTCAGTGATGAAGAGAGCCAACTACACCCAAAGAGAGGACTATGAGAGCTGAGTGTGGACCACAACATAGCATTTTTACTCTTTCTGTTGTTATTTGCTTTCATTTTGTTCTCTTTCCCAGGTTTTTTTTTTCCTTCTTGATCCAATTTTTCTTGTGCAGCAGATAACTGTATAAATATGTATATATTGTATTTAACATATTTAACTTGTATAGGACTACCTGCCATCTAGAGAAAGGGATGGGGGAAAGAAGGGGAAAATTTGGAGCAGAAGGTTTTACAAAAGTCAATGTTGAATAATTACCCCATGCATATGTTTTGTAAATAAAAAGCTTTAATTAAAAAAAAAAAAGATTCAATTCAAATTCTTTTTTTTTTTTATTTAATAGCCTTTTATTTACAGGATATATACATGGGTAACTTTACAGCATTAACAATTGCCAAACCTCTTGTTCAATTTTTCACCTCTTACCCCCACCCCTCCCTAAATGGCAGGATGACCAGTAGATGTTAAATATATTAAAATATAACTTAGATACACAATAAGTATGCATGACCAAAACATTATTTTGCTGTACAAAAAGAATCAGACTCTGAAATATTGTACAATTAGCTTGTGAAGGAAGTCAAAAATGCAGGTGTGCATAAATATAGGGATTGGGAATTCAATGTAATGGTTTTTAGTCATCTCCCAGAGTTCTTTTTCTGGGTATAGCTAGTTCAGTTCCTTACTGCTCCATTAGAAATGATTTGGTTGATCTCGTTGCTGAGGATGGCTAGGTCCATCAGAACTGGTCATCATATAGTATTGTTGTTGAAGTATATAATGATCTCCTGGTCCTGCTCATTTCACTCAGCATCAGTTCGTGTAAGTCTCTCCAGGCCTTTCTGAAATCATCCTGTTGGTCATTTCTTACAGAACAGTAACATTCCATAATATTCATATACCACAATTTATTCAGCCATTCTCCAACTGATGGACATCCATTCAGTTTCCAGTTTCTAGCCACTACAAAAAGGGCTGCCACAAACATTCGTGCACATACAGGTCCCTTTCCCTTCTTTATAATCTCTTTGGGATATAATCCCAGTAGTAACACTGCTGGATCAAAGGGTATGCACAGTTTGATAACTTTTTGAGCATAGTTCCAAACTACTCTCCAAAATGGTTGGATTCGTTCACAACTCCACCAACAATGAATCAATGTCCCAGTTTTCCCCATCTCTCCAACAATCATCATTATTTTTCCTGTCATCTTAGCCAATTTGACAGGTGTGAGTGGTATCTTAGAGTTGTCTTAATTTGCATTTCTCTGATTAATAATGACTTGGAGCATCTTTTCATATGACTAGAAATAGTTTCAATTTCTTCATCTGAGAATTGTCTGTTCATATCCTTTGACCATTTTTCAATTGGAGAATGGCTTGATTTTTTATAAATTAGAGTTAATTCTCTATATATTTTGGAAATGAGGCCTTTATCAGAACCTTTGACTGTAAAAATATTTTCCCAGTTTATTGCTTCCTTCTAATCTTGTCTGCATTAGTTTTGTTTACAAAAACTTTTCAGTTTGGTATAATCAGAAATTTTCTATTTTGTGATCAGTAATGATCTCTAGTTCTGCTTTGGTCATAAAGACCTTCCCTTCCACAGGTCTGAGGTAAACTATCCTATGTTCCTCTAAATTATTAATAATTTCATTCTTTATGCCTGAGTCATGAACCCATTTTGACCTTATCTTGGTATGCAGCGTTAAGTATGGATCAATGCCTAGTTTCTGCCATATTAGTTTCCAATTTTCCCAGCAATTTATCAAACAGTAAGTTCTTATCCCAAAAGCTGGGATCTTTGGTTTGTCAAAGACTAGGGTTGCTATATTTAGTTGACTGTTTTATCCCTTGAACCTAATCTATTCCACTGATCAACTAATCTATTCCTTAGCCAATACCAAATAGTTTTGGTAACTGATGCTCTATAATATAATTTTAGATCTGGTACAGCTAAGCCACCATCATTTGATTTTTTTCATTAATTCTTGAAATTCTTGACCTTTGTTTTTTCCATATGAACTTTGTTGTTATTTTTCTAGGTCATTAAAATAGTTTTTGGGAGTCTGATTGGTATAGCGCCTAAATAAATAGATTAGTTTAGGTAATATTGTCATCTTTATTATATTTGCTCGCCCTATCCAAGGCATTTAATATTTTCAATTGGTTAGATCAGACTTAATTTGTGTGAAAAGTGGTCTGTAATTTTGCTCATAAAGTTTCTGATTTTCCCTTGGCAGATAGATTCCTAAATATTTTATATTATCAGTAGTTACTTTAAATGGAATTTCTCTTTGTAACTCTGACTGTTGGATTTTGTTAGTGATGTATAAGAATGCTGATGACTTATGTGGGTTTATTTTATAACCAGCAACTTTGCTAAAGTTGTGGATTATTTCTAATAACTTTTTAGCAGAATCTCTGGGGTTCTCTAAGTATACCATCATGTCATCGGCAAAGAGTGATAATTTGGCTTCCTCATTGCCTATTCTTATTCCTTTAATATCTTTCTCAGCTCTTATTGCTATAGCTAGCGTTTCTAATACAATATTAAATAGTAACGGTGATAGTGGGCAACCTTGTTTCACTCCAGATCTTATTGGCAATTCAAATTCTAAAAATAAATAAATTCTTAAAGAGTAGCATTCTTTAAAAGTGTCTAGAGCAATTTTCCAAAGCACTTTCTCATGGCAGTTACCCAGTACCCCAGCCGTTAGAAAAAGCAGAAACCCATTATTCTGAACAATAAGCATCTGAAAACAGTCCAGTTTACTTTAACTTTTATTGAAAAGTTTAGTACTATACATATTTAGTTAAAACCTAAATGACTTCAAATTGAAATCAGAGAGTAAAATGATGGCTCTATTTCAATTCAACTTCTTAGAACTTTTGGATCTCTGCCCTTTTCTATAAAACTTTACAAGTATTTTTGACTTTTTTTTTAAACATTGCATTTCTAAGTACATCATTGGGTGTTTGTATCTTTTTTCCCAAAACTTTTCCAGTATATTGCCAATGGTAGCTGCTTAATAAATTTTTATTGTATCAAATAGAATTTAGTTTAAAATGAAGGTATTGGACTAGATGATTTTTTGAGGTCCCTTGTATTATGTTCAGTTTGGGTCTTTTCATTAGAAATAGGTGAAATTCACCTATATCATTGAATGTCCATCTTCTTCCCTGAAAGATAATACTCATTTTAGCTGGATAGCTTTTTCTTGGCTGTAAACCAAATTCCTTTGCATTTCGAAATACCAGATTTCAGGTCCTTCATTCCTTTAAGGTTGAATCTGTTAAGTCCTGGGTAATCCTAATTGTGGCTCCTTGGTATTTAAATTGTTTCTTTCTGGCTGCTTGCAATACTTTTTCCTTGGTGCGATAGTTCTGAAATTTTGCCACAATATTTCTTGGGAATTTAATTTGGGGTCTCTTTCAGGAAGTGAGAAGTGAATCTTTCAATGGCTATTTTATCTTCTGATTGTAAAATATCCAGGCAGTTTTATTTTGTGATTTCCTGTAAGATAATGTCTAGGTTTTCTTTTTTCATGAAGTCTAATAATCCTTAGATTGTGTTATAGATCTATTTTCCAGGTTAGTTGTTTTTCCTAGGAGATATTTCATATTTAATATTTTTTTCATTTTTTGTTTTTATTTGACTGATTCTTGAAGTCTTATTGAGTCATTTACTTCCATTTGTTCAGTCTAATTTTTAGTGTATTATTTTCTTCAGTTACCTTTTTCAGCTTCTTTTGTAATTGGAATATTGAGTTTTTTTTGTTTATTGCATTCTTTTTTCATTTCACAAATTTTGTTTTTCAATGAATTGGTGTCCTTTTCATATCTCTTTTGTAGGACATAGAAGGACTTTCCTTCCCCCCCCCCATTTTTTTCATTCCTTCTTTCAATGATCTCATTTCATTTTCCCATTTTTCTTCTGTCTTTTAAGATAGATCCACAAAAGCCCTTGTGAAATGGGGCCCAACTCATGTCTCTCTTTGGGGCTTCATCTGGAGTTGTTTTGCCTTTAGGGACCTCAGGATTAGAGGTCTGTTCTCTCCACATATAAAAGCTGTCTTTAGGGACAGTTCCTTTTGGTTTTTTATGTATTTTTAAAGGTTTGAGGTCTGTTAAATACAAAGGAGTGATAGCTGCTTTAATTTGCCCTGAGGTAGTTTGTTTGATTAATTTCCAGTGCTGGGTAATGGCAGCTAGGTCCAGGGTTCTACCATGGTTTACAATTTGCCTTTTGTAGCAAATCTGCCAAGCCACCTGCTTTCAACCAGGACAGAGTAGCCTAAGGGGTTCACAGAAGATTCCCAGGTGCATGGAAGCTGCAACATTCTGACTTCCTGTCCTAGTTCCTACCCCAGAAGCTGCCATCTGGACTCAGCAGACTGTCCCCCTGCTTGATTGAAACAGACCTGTTCTGAAGATGTTCCAAGGTATCTTCTGGGAATGTGTTGTACCCCAAATATTTGTGGGTACTTTGACTCCAAAACCAGTTTAGAGACTTAAACAGCTATTGATTTGAGAGGAAGTCCCAAAAAGTCATGCCTGCTTTCTATCATCTTGGCTCCTACAAGTCTAGGGTTCTTTATATCTTTACCAATCTATGTCTATATCTTTGTGCAATAATAATATCTTGAACCAAAATGCTGGCTAATAAAACTTTTCAATTAAGGATAATCTGAAATTTTAAAGAATTTCAGTTTATAATTTTATGTAGATATATGACTATTTTGAATGAAGAACTACTAGCTGCTATTGTCAATGTACATGAAGATAACTGAAAAATAATAAATGTCATAAATTTGATTTCTAGAAAGTCTACTCAGGGGAAACTTTGTTTATTGCATTTCACATATATATATATATATATATATATGTATATGTGTATACATATATTTATATTTGTGTGTGTGTAGACATATTCATCTATATATACATGTGTGTGTGTTTGAAAAAAGTTTTGAGGTCCATATATGGTAGCATGAAAAATGGTCATCTCTCAAGTCAGAAAGCCCTGGATTCAAATTCGGCCTCTGATTAAATATGGCTGTGTGATGAGTTATTTAACCTTTCACTGCTTTAAGCCATACTTTAAATCAGAAAAAGACATTTCCACATCCAGTTCCTTAAGAAATCATAGGTCTGTTACTCCCCTCCCAAAAGGAAATGATTTTTAATATTTTTTATTAAGAATTAAGATTTAAAGAAATATATTTAAGGAAGAGATATCTGAATCAGAAATGACTAAAGGGAATTCTTTTAAAAGTAAAAGCTTTGGGAATTAAAATTCTAATTAATATTCTGGCAGAAAAATCTGCATAATTATTTTTTCTTATCCAGAAGAAATTAATTAGTGTTGTTTTCTGAGTTTATGGAACCTTTCCCCTTAAAATGAAAAGGAGAATCAATAAAGTATTCCTATCCTTTTAAATTCTACTTTTGATGGTGAAAATCTCCTTAAATAAATTTTTCTGTGGTAAATTGGCCTCCATACTAGGAATAGAAAGGAAAGAAGCCATGCATAAAAGTTTTATTGTTATGCCATGATACAAAGACAAGTTGAGATATATTAATTTTAATCAGATAATTTATTGAGCATTGACTGACCACATGGGATTAGCATCCAGAGCTTGGGATGGTGAGCAAAACGAACATAAGGTTTTTATAGTTTTAATGGAAGCAGAAACCAGAAAACAGGTTAGTTTACTTCCATATCTGACATCTTTGTAGCTGTTGTTAAGGAAATACTTCAAAGACATTGGCAAGGAGACAGTGGTCTTGCATGAGATTTCTATTACTATTCTAAAACCAAGACAAAGGGTTTTTTTCTGAGATAGGCAAAAGGGGATTTGGGATTGCTGGGTCATTTTAAATTCTCAAACCTAGTTTTCCTGGGGGGGGTCTATAATCCAGGTTTTATCATTATATTCAGATGAAACCAGTCTTTGTAACCAACTGAGGCCTCAATAAGTAGGTCTATATTCAGTCTGGGCTCTTTAAAAAAAAAAAACAAAACTATCAGGTATTATCACATGTATATGTTTTCTAGTAAGTTATATCAGTGTTTTCATTTATAAAAGTCCTAATCAACAAACAAATAACAAATAAACATCAAAAGGGAAAGTCATAACAGACACAAACTAGGCATTTTAAAATGATATGACAGCAGTCATCATTTGCTTGCACCTAATATAAGATCAAGTAGATAATATGACACAAGTGAGAACTTTCTATTTGATTAAAAAGGAATTTATTTTGCCCAAAAGGAAACACAAAAGAACAAGGTACAGGGAATCAGATTTTATACATAATAATGGTGCACAATAACAGAATCAATTTATTTATCAATGTGCATTTATCAAGCACCTGCTAAGTACTATGCTAATCATTAGAAATACCAAGACAAAAGTGAAAGTTATTCTCTCAGAAGTTCCCATTCAAGATTTTTGTCCCTACAGGGCTTTAAGCAAAGGTTGAATGACTCCACTGAGATTATAGAAAGGATTCATATGTGGGATAAAATAGAGAAGCATTGGACTAGATGATTAATGTTCATTTCTAAAATTTTATTCCTGTCATTCTGTAAAAGTAAATTTTCTGTGATGCAAAATACTGGAATGAAACATGAAAAATTTAACCTTTCTAATGATTTAACTGAAATGATGCTACCTAGAATCACCCAAATTAATGTTATTGATTTCTCTCAATATATAGTGCTTTAATATCACCCTTCAAAAATTAATTCATGTCTCATTTTAATGATGTATTTTTCTAACGAGATCATAACCTACAAAGAAATTTATGTTTAATATTATTCATATATTAATCTTATTCATATTAGGTTAAATCAAGTTTTTCTGATAAGTTAAACTACTTCAGTAGTTCAGGAAACTACTCCTGGGTCTTTCAATATATTATACAATTGAATTTATGTTTAAATTACATTTAAGAGATTTTATACTTTTCTAAAAAGCATGATTTTTTTCCTCATGAGTTTTTTCATGACTTATAATAAAACATGCATTCTACTCAGTCATGTTTAGCTTTAGGATTAGTAATAGACAAACCTCAAAAGATTCAGTTTGGTCTCTGAAACTCAAGTCCAATAGAATTCTGAGATTCAGGTCAGGAGAAATACCTAACCTCAAAAGGAAAATTTGAATATTCTTTACATGCTGTGTCTGTGCTTCTGAAGCAAGGAGAACATCTTTAGGGACTTTGTGCACTCAGTAATAAGAGCAGATACTGGTCTTTATCTTGGTACTAGTTTATCAATATTAGGTCTTTAAATTTATGGGACATAGAAGGCTGGGGGATGCTGGGGTGGGGAAGCAGTGAAAAACAACACTTTAAAGAGAATTAAGATCTCTCAATTGCTGAAATTTGTTACTTTTCACAGTTTTCAGAAGAGGTTCCCCAAATAGAATCTTTACTTATTTCCTAGTTTTACAAGGTGGGGGTAGAGTAGTAGACATGGAAATATGATTTGCTTAACTCTCAGTGGTTGTAGCCAGGGAATTTTTTTCTCTTGCTATCTAAAGTGGGGGAAGAGGAAGGAGAAGAGAGATAAATGGCTGCTAAGGGGTGAAAACACAAACTTTAGAATTTATATTCTCAGGGGCAAGGGAAAGCTGAACATATACTTACATAAATCAGTACACCCATGATAATTAACAAGTGGCTGGAAGGTAGTCTTAGAGAAGATAACAGCAGCTATGGAAACAAGGAAAGGTCTCCAGGAAGAGTGGAACTTGAAGTGAGTCTTAAGGAGATTTATGAATTTTAAGATTTACTTACAAATTAAGAGCACTCCAAGGAAAGACAGCCAATGCAAAGACATGGGCAGAAGAAAAGATGTATCTTCACTTGGCTTGGAAAACCGGTCCACTAGCAGTACTTGTTGTTTTTCATTCTTCATTCTCATAAAGTACCAGTGACAGCACAAGGGTGAAATCTTGACTGACTGTGACTTGGATTTGAAGGATTCTACACAAAGTCCCAAGCTTTACTCTTCCAGAAACATCAGAGTTCAGGGGCAAGACACAGGTTAGGATGCCTGATGATGGTCCTGGATGCAGTGGGATACTTTGGCCTTTTTAAGCTAAGTCTTTCTCAGGTTTCAGTTTATCTGAGGCAACATCCATTCAAAAATTAAAGACTAGGAGAGAATAGAAGCAAAAGATCACCAAGTTAGCTTTCACAAATGAATCAATGTGGGAGGAGAAGACTGGCAAAGTTTCTGGCCAGACAAAAGCAATTGCTATTTACACTGATTCTGAAACATTAAAATCCAAATAATGAGAAAGTGAGGCTTGGGCTGGTGCCTATTATTGACCAATGAGAGAGAGAGAGAGCCAGAAGGAATTGGGTTTCCAGGGAAAGTCAAGTAGCTCCATTTGAATCTCAATAGACTTTACTGGTTTTTCAGAGCTCTATTTAAAAAAAAAAATCATAAATGTAAACTGCTACAAACAAAATAATTATCCCATTTATTGTTAAATACAGATAGATAAGTAGGTAGGTAGATAAAGATAGATTAGATATAGATATACACATCTAGCCCTCAAGCCTCATGATATCTTATGAAGCAAAAGCTATCAAAATTTATATTCCTTTGAACGGAGCACACACATTTGACTTCCATTATGTTTCTATTCTTCTTTCCTTCCTTCTTTGCTTTTTTCTTTCTTTTTCTTCCTTCTCTTCTTTTGAACTTGCTGTCTTTGAATTTCAGGTTCCTGACATGCTTAAAAATACTTTTTGGCTGACTGATGGACTGATAATGTGTATCTGGACTTTGTATTTCACCTGACCTTCTGCCTCATGACCTGCAAAAAGGGCATAATGATACTTACAATTACTACCTTCTTCACAGAAATATTGCAAGGAAGGTTCTTTATAAAACTTAGAGCTCTTCCTATATAAATGTAAGTTATTTTTAATGCAAGGGAATCAAGTCTTATACATTTCTCATAAATGCTTAAGGAGCAAGTAAATAATGACTTAGATTAATGAGACAGGCAATGAAATTTGACACCAGAAGAATCTTCTTTTTTAGAGATATAAACATAAAATTTTAGTCACAGAATTCCATAGTGGTTTGAACTGTGTCAGAAACCTTAGGGATTTTGCTTTTACAAGATGGTAAATTTGGTTTGGAAGACTGTTCTAAAGGAGAATTAATATCCAATTGATTTAGGGATATAAGTTAATTGCTGAAGGCAACCTATAAAGTTGGTTAACCAGGAATCATTGCTTTTATTGAATTTGTTGAAATCTTATCTTATACAAGCTACAAACTGAAAATTAGTATGATGTCAACAAATGTGATTGAAACTCTATTTTTCCCCTACAAAAATGAGAATTTTATATCTGAATAAGAAATCATATAAAACCAGGTATAATTCTTCCTGAATAAAAATTAACTAAATTGATTTCTTCTTTAGTGGAAAGAAAGCTCAAATGATCTAATATAGATTTTAAATCATATTTTATTTCTGTTGTTTAGTGAAAGAGCTTGACATACGATATACATCAGATTAGGTCATAGTAATACAATGGTCTTATTTTTGTAACACTCTGTATGTGAAATAGTTAGTGAAGGAAAATACATTCAGTAAACCAGGGACAGAATCCAATACTAAACAGTAATTGAAAAAGATGTGTTGCTTAGAAACTGCTGAGAATACAGCTTTGTTTCAGCTGAAGAGTAATACAACGTATGCATTAAAATAGTAAAAATCTTTCCTTCCACCTCCTTCTCAATGCAATTGATGAGAGTTTTAATAAGCTGTGACAGAACTTAGAACACAGTATTTCAGTCCTATATTTCAGTTCACTAAGAGACACCCTACAAATATTAGAAGATTTATATTGAAACTTAGTTATGCACCTTAAGAGACTTGAGATAGAGTTATTAAGTTATGAGTGCATAAACTGGACTCATATTAAAGGTAATGAAATATTTCTCCTAAGAATAATGATGCTTTCAGAAAAAAGAGTGCATCTAATCAGAGGTGTTATGCACCATTGAGTTTTTGTTCAGGCAAGGGCCTTGCTGTTTAATAGCTGTTTGGTAGCATTTGCAATTGGATGCAGTTATTAAACAATATAAAATGCTAATTTGTTTCTTGATAAGGGGAGTGAGTCCTTTCACTCCTACCCAACCTCACAATGGGATGACCCTGAAAGTTAATGAAAGTAAGGATATATATATATACCCAGAGCAAAGCCATAATGTACTCACAATGACTGCTCCACTTTTGTTCACTCACATCATTATCTAAATTGAATTTAGAAAGTAACTGCATAGAATGTACTTATATTGTTTGGATTCTAATGATGTCATTGGTCACTTTTCTATTTCTAAAATTTCAGGGCATTTGATTTCTAGTCTGATTCAACTATAACTCCAATGGAAACTTCAAGCATCAGATAATTGAGTAATTTACAAGGATAGCCTGTTATTGAGGTAACCTTGAATAATGGAAAGGTGACTGAGTAGCCCTTTTACTTACTATTTTAGTGATCTGTTACAAATTATTTAGCATCTCTGTGCCTCAGTTGCCTATTTCATAATGAGTGGGTTGATCAAGGTCTAGAAAAGAAGCAAGATGCAGATTCCAAATGCCTGGAGTTTAAAACCTATCTTTGACATTTAACTACTTTTGTGATCTTTGAGCCTCAGTTTCCTCAACTGTAAAATGAGAGGAATGGAATAGATGGAGGATATCTGATAGATCTTTTAGCTGGAAAGTGAATTTTTTTTTTGTTATTTTAGCTCTAAATCATATGATTCTACTTAGGAATTACTTTACTGTATTATTCTAACAAAAGTTGGATTAGTTCCTTATTGATAAAGTATAATCAGTTTATGTTAACGTTAATTCTTTCAAAACATTTGTTACACAATTACAATGCATAATTAATTTTTCCATATTTTCCAAGAACAGAGTAATGTTCTATTAAGATAAGATTCTATGATTTAAAAAAGATGACTATGTAGTATGATAGGTATTGGATTAATTTGAAAGATCTAGAAGCATTGTTATTTCTAAAGAGAATTTAGAGACAACTAGGTAGAAAAATGCAAAGCTTAAAATTAGGAAGACATAAGCTGAAATCTGAACTCAGACATTTATTATCTCTGTGATCCTTTATTAGGTCACTTGATTTCTGTCTGCCTCAATTTCCTCAATTGTAAAAAGGGGACCATTATAGCACTTACATCACTAAGTTGCTGTGGGATTAAAAAGAGCTAATATTTATAAAGTGTTTTGTAAAATTTAAAGCACAACACTATTGTTAACCTTACTATAACTATTTTGCTACATCAAGAATTTTTTTAACCTAGAGTCAATGTATAGATTACAACATTCTGTGATGTTAGGTAGGGTAAAATTATCTTTATTTTCACTATCATTTTGTTTCTTTGTAATCTCATATATGTATGTATAGTTTTATATACTTACCAACTAACAATGAAAAATATTATTGAAAGAAATCTGGGAGGACTTCTGTAAGCCAAGATGGCAGAGAAGACAGAAAATCACCATAAGTCCCCTATATTCACCACAAAAAACCCCCACAAAACAAATTCTGGAACAACAAAACAGGAAAAAGACATAATGACACAATCTTTTAGCACAAGAAATTGGGAAAATATGTAAGAAAGGTCTGTCTTACCAAAGTAAAAGGGTAGCACAACCCAGTATAGGAAATGTCCTAGCAAGTCAGCAGCAAATCCCACCTCAGCAAACCCTGTGATAAAACAGGCATAGACCAACACAACTGCAACCTCATCCCTGTTTCCCATGCTTCAGTGTTCAGCATAGCCAGTGGAATAGGTAAAGTCCAGCTCTAAGTACCACCATGGCTTCAGCATTCAGAATTATGATTCTGAATGGGATGAAATTTCCCATAAAATGGAAGCAGATAGCAGAATAAATTTAAAAAAGCAGAAGCCTATATGTTATTTACAAGAAACACAAGTAAAACAGAGAATCACACACTGAGTAAAGGTAATAGAACAGGATCCATTATATTTCTGCTGAATTTAAATAAAAGGCAGGGATAACAATTCTGATCTTAGATAAAACAAAAACAAAAAAATGATCTAATTCAAAAACAGTTACTCAGAGAAGTTATGGTATTCTAAAAAATACCATAGACGATGTAATTTCAAAGGTTTTTATAGCAAGTTTTTTTTCCTAATAAAATCCTCATTTCTTAAATATATATTGAATATAAAATTAAGTCTAATATATAAAATAATCACCATTTCCTAACTGTTAAATAGCCAAAGGATATAGATAGGTAGTTTTTAGAAGACAAAAAGTCATCTGTGGTCACATGAGAAAAGTTTCTAAATCACTATTCATTATGGAAATGTGAATTGAACTGTGGAAATGTGAGCTGAATTAAAACAACTCTGTGGTTCCACTTCATATCCATTAAAATGACAAATGTTAGAAGGAATGAGGAAAAAATAGGTACACTGTTGATAGCTGTAAATTGCTCCCACCATTCTAAAACTATGTAGCATAGATTTAATTTGTTCAAAAGGGTAAAACAGTGAGGAATTTTTGACCCAATAATTCCACTACTAGCTTTGTAGTCCAAAGAGATCAAAGAAGAAGAGAAATGACTTATATGTACAAAAATATGTATAGTAGCTCTTTTTGCACTGGCAAAGAATTGGAAATTTAGAGAATGCTTATCAGTTGGAGAATGGTTGAACAAGTTGTGACATACGATTGTAATTGAGTACTAAAAACTTGGAAAGATTTATATGAATTGATGCAAAGTGAAGTGAAATAAAATGGGAAATCATTGTGCAAAGTATTAGAAGTGCAATGCTGATCAACCCTGAAGGAATGGGCTACTTTGATCAATGCAATGATCTAAGATAATTCCAATGGACTTATGATGGGGGAAAAATGCTAACTCCTTCCAGAGAGAGGAACTGATTAACTCTGAGTATAAATTGAAATATAATTTTAATTCTTTTGTCTTCTGTTTTTTTGAAAATGTAGAAATATGTCTTACATGTTTTTACATGTATGTGATATTATATTTGCCTTCTCAATAGATGAAGGAAGTAATAGGAGGTAGGAAGAGAATATGAAACACAAAATTTAAAAATTAAAGAATGTTTAAAAATAAATAAATTAAAATGTTAAAAAATAAAATTAATTAAAATGTTTTATCTTATTTAGTATAAAAGAAAGCAATGTGATTAAAAACAAATGACTTAGAAAGACATAAGAACTTTTAACAAAATAACCAACTATAATTATAGATCACCAGTAATGAAGCATGCTATCCACCTCTTGAGATAAATGATGGACTCCAATTGCAGAATGATACATAAATATTTTTTAAATACGACCACTGCAAGTATTTGTTTTGTTTGTTACATGACTATTTGTTATAAGGGTTTTCTTTTTCTTTTTTTTCCCCAGTGGAGTAACAGAAATGGGAGATAATGATTTCATCTTTTAGTTGGATGCTAGGCTTTTTGTATTTTTAAATAGTTTGATTTTTCTAAAAATCAGCATAAATTATTGAGTTGTTTCTTATTGATAATTCTATCAGATGCTACATATGGGTATATATGTATACATTTTATGTATGCATTTATATATACAGACACATGAATGTTTATATATCTAAATATGTACATCTCTATGTTTATATATTTATCTACATATTTACATGTATATATGTGTGTATTGAGAACTAATCCAAGCAACATGGTATATCCCAAAAATGTTTCATCAATAAAAAGGTTTATTCCATTTAAAATTCAAATGATGCTTTAAATAGTTATGTATTTAGCATGTTCTATGCCACTATAGCAGAATGCTTCAATAATAATAATAATAATTTACTGCATTAACTATATGACCAACTATACCTAAGGCTTTTTCAATTCATTAACTTCATCATGGCTACTCTAACCTTAACTCATTCTTTTGAACATTTTGCGATATATTTATCCATATGAAAGTATCCTTGACTTCAACAAAAGAAAACTTTAGCAAGAAAATGTGATTGATAAAGCTAGTGTGAAATGTAAAGGCCATATATGTTATTAGGATAAATATGAATTATAATCAGTGTTACTTGGTTGTAGCAGTTATTTAAAGTAATTATCCAATTAGCGTAGTATTATTGTTATTTATTCTTTGTTCTTGAAGAGGACCATGACATGAAAGTAAACTGGAGTCAAGTGAGGGAGGATTATTAAGTTACTAGCATCACTTTCTCCTCAGAAGTCATGTGGGTCCAGCGGCAAAGTAGAGATTAGGATAAATTTAACATAGTGTAATGGAATGGATTAATGCTGTACTTGCTATCAGATAATGAAAAGCATCAGTCATACTTGGAATGCTTATTTGCTGTGTGACCATGAATTCTTTGAGCCTGTTTCCTTAACTGAAAGAGAAATTAAAAATTACTCACTTGCCTCATTGTAATGTTCTTCTCTAAAATATAATATCCTCTGGGGGCAGATTTCTTGGGGAGCTTCTGGAGGCAGCCTTAGTTTCAATTCAATGTAATCACCCCATATGCAGCCAGGAGTTAAAGTCCAAATCCTTTGTTTTCTCTTTCAAGTATTGTCTCCTTCCTTGGACCCGGTTAACTTCTTAGAGTTTACCTCTCTCCTTGGTTCGGAGAGCTCCTGTTGCTAGTTTTTTGCCTCTCCAGCTTCAGCCTCCAGCCAGCACAAAGGTGGAAAATGAAATGAATCTGTCTCCTCCCCCGAGACCTTCTAGTGGGCTTCTTTTTATATATGCTCTCTTAAAGGTGTGAATCTTGTGGAACTCTAATAAGAACTAAATAAATTAGTGAACTACAGAACTGTTAAGTACCATGCTAAATTCACTTATCAGAATTCTAAGAACACTATTTTAGGAAAATTGAAATGTCACATAATTTGGTTATTATGATAGTAGTTTCCTAAAAGCATCAGATTGTATATATTTTATTCTTTCCATTAAACTTATTAGTTGACATCCATGATTGATAGCTAAATATGATGTAGAAAAGCAAATGTTATACATAGGTTGGATGAGCAAATTATGATTTTAAAAAATTATTGGTCACTATATTAAGGCCAATCAGTACCAGATTAAATAGTGGGAAATGAATGCATTTTGGTATATATTTCATTAATGCATGTCAAATTCATATTCATGAGAAAATAAAAATAGCAAAAGAGATTTAACATAAATCAAAGAATTTTGTCTTGCTATGGCACAAACTATTTTGGAATAAGAAAATGGTACTTCCCTCACCGACCTGGTCAGTATGTTATAGGAGTTTTTATGAAGTTGCTAATAAATTGTTTAATTATCTGAATCACCATACAGGGCCTAATACATGCAAGGGAAGAATTTAATAAATTATCTTTCTTTCTATCTGTCTCTATCATTCAAGCAGACAAAGGGATTTCTGTTATGAAAAATCCTTGAAAAAGATGAAGCATTAAATTAATACCCACAACTATATAGTTTTTCAGGAAACTTTCTTGACACAACTACACAGTGAGAATAAAATTCTTAACAATAAGCTTAATGATAATGACACATTAACACTAACACTTATGTACACTGGGTGGAATTACATTAAACATCTGTATCTCTCCTCAACTCCATTAGGCTAGCTCATTTGACTTAAGGTCATGTCACTTTTCAGTCGCAATGAAATGAGAGGAATAGGGGAGAAGGAGAAACAAAGATTTATATGTGATAATTTCTTTGTCTACTACCAGAAAAATACCATAAGGACAGGGATGGAGGAGGAATAATGACATAAGTGCAGTTACTTTACTAAGAATCACAAATATTCAGCATCTATCTATTCCAACTAATACTGATAAAAAAAAAATAATAATCATTGCCTCTGTAGAAGAGTGTCTGGCAATGATTCTTTGAAGAACTCAAATGAGATTTCCATAAGAGTCAGAATCCAAAAAGATTTTAGGTAGCTATATCAATGGACTGCATCTAAGAACAATATGGACAAAACACAATCTCAGACTGGGAATCAAATGATCAACAAATTAACAACAACAACAACAAACCTATAAGGGGGACATGGCTAGTATATATGGGGGGGAGAAAGATCTTACTGTTTTAGTGGATTGGGTTAGATCAGTGGTTCTCAAACTTTTGTTTTCAGTATCTTTATCCTATTAAAAATTATTGAGGATCTCTCCAAAGCATTTTTGTTTATCTGGATTATATTTATAGACATTTACCATATTGGAAATAAAAACTGTTTTTGAATTTGTAGACTTTCTAAAAGGGTTTCAGATATCCCCAGGATTCTCTAGACCATATTTTGAGAACCACTGGTTAGATAAATGCTGAAATACATTAGAGACAGCCATTTGAAATCTAAATCCAAAAACAGACACCTTTAAAAACTTCTTCAGAAGCATTTAGAGTTGTGTGTGTGGGTGTGTGTGTGTACACAAAATAAAATGATCTGGAATTGGGAACACAAGTTCAAATTTGGTCTCAGACACTTACTATCTATGTGACTATAAGAAAGTTCAATAACTTCTGTGGACCTTAGATTTTTTTTTTCCTGTATAATGGGGATCAGAATGATACTTGAGGGCATCTAGGTGGCAGAATGGATAGAGTGCCAAGCCTGGAGTCAAAAAGATTCATCTTCCTAAGTTCAAATCTGACCTCAGATACTTACTAGCTGTGTGACCCTGCACGTTACCTGACCCAATTTTGCCTCAGTTTGTCTCCCCATCTGTAAATTGAGTTGGAGAAGAAAACCCCAAATGGAGTCATAATTAGAGATGACTCAAAACAGTTGAACAATAACAGTGGGACTACCTCAAAGCACTGTACTCAAAGCATTTTTAAAGTACTTAGCATAGTGTCTGGTAAGACAGCAGAAGTTTAATAAATGATTGTGGTTTTTTTTCTCCACTCTTTACTTCTAGCTCTAAAAAAGTGATGTTTCTGATGGTGAAATGAATAATAAATATTAATTAAATATTTATTTCTATTTGTTTTACATATATGTATATACATATATATGCACATATATGTTAAAATAAATAAGTATAAATATTAAAGCAGTCCATTTCATATAAAGACAGTTCTAAGTCTTAGGAGAATTGTCTTTAAATCACCTTAAAACATTTACCCTGAAACTTCTGCTTATTGTACCTAATTGTGCTTTCTGGGTCCAAAGGGAATAAGCCTGACCTTGCTTCCATTTGGCAGTCATTAGCAGACTTAAAGACAATTGTCATGTCCTTCCTCAACACCTAAGTTTTCTATCTCCCATGCTAATTATCACATCTTCCTTCATCATTTGGTTGCCCTTTTTTTCCACTCTGTAATTTATCAAAGTCCTTTCAGATGTGGTAACCAGAAGTAAACAGTCGTCAAAATGCATTTTGATCAGAGTGTGAGAAGCAAGTCACATCCAACTTGAGAAATCAATAATATTTATAATGATTCTAAGGGTCAGATTACTTTTATTGCCTGCCATCACCAATTTGCACTGATTCATAGTCACACCAAAACTTTCAAAGACAGATTAATCTCAACAAGTCTCTTTGACCCTGCAATTCTCAAGATGATTTTTTTGAACTACAGTTTAACTGTGATATTTCATATCATTCATTACATCTCAATATTTTACTTGCCTCTCTTTTTTAGGAAATTAAAAACTCTCTTAAAGACCTTAAATATTTCCCAGAAACAAAGAATCATTTTTACACCCCTCAATTAATTTATCTTTTTATCTTTAAAACTAAATACAAAATAAGAATAAACAAAATAGGAAAAAAAGAAAGAAAAGGATAATTTAAAAATATATATATATATTATCATGTGTCCAACAGAACATAAGGAAAGATTCAAAATATGTAACAGTAAATTTCCATTTCAAGAAAGAATATGTAATAATAGAAGAAATTATATATTCATGACCATCCCTATTTCCTTTGCTTCCTTATAGATTATTCTTTTGTTCTCTGCTGTGCACTTTTTACTTTATTCTTTTCCCCCCTTCTATCCCGCCTCAGTTCTCTCAAGCAGGCTACAGTTTAAGCATGGCTATATTTATATTGCGCACACACACACACACACACACACAGACACACACACATCTATATACATGCATACATGTATATATATTCAGACATATGCATATCTATATATATACACACAAATATCCACATGTATACATATGCATACATAGGCAAATACATATAAATGCATTTACAAATATGTAGACATGCATCTAAAACAGTATTAATATGGTTGCCATATAAAACAGATTTCTCTCTTTATTGAATCTTTAATTTTGACTTTGTCCGAGATCAATTATTACTAGTATTATTTTTTTCCTAATGAATTCTACTCCTGATCTTTGTTAACTATAAAAGATTAATTTCAAGGAATGCATCATGGACAAATTGTTTATGTTTTTTACATGGAAATGTATATTATATGTTTAGTATTGATATCAGTAATTGGGTAACTCAAAAGAAATATTGGGGCAGAGCTGAGATTATCTGACTCTTAAAAAGCAAAACTGTCTAGGAAAAGGAAAAAATGGTAATTGTGCTATGAAAATGAGATGTACAAGAAGAACCAAGACAGAGGTAGTAAAAGCTGGAGGAGGGCTAGTATATTTGAAAACCTTCTCACGTCAGGAATGTGGACAACATATATATGAACCCTGAAGGGTTTAGGAGAGGCTTTTAAAAAAAAATTTCACTCTCCTCTTCTAAAGATCAACCCTGATCTTTCCTATGCCCATAGTAAGTTTCTATCATTGGGTTCTTTCTTCTTTGCCTGTTTTTTTTTTTTTTCTTTAGCCCTCCCCTCTGACCTGGAACCCCAAACAACAAACTCCACTCTCCTACAAGTGCCTGCATCCATCTAACAGTAAGGCCTCACTGCTTCTGCAGTCACCTGTTACATAGTCCCTCAATTCCAAATTAATAGAGCATCTCTCTGTCTTCCTGAACTCAGACCCCCAACTCACCCACACTGTCTTTGAGGTGAAAGTCTCTATGATTCAGGCTCCCTGATTGCTGTTTCTATGGATCTAGACTGGATATGTTCAAACTTCATACCAATTAAACCCTATGGGATCTTTCATAAGATTTTCTTGGATTGTTTCAGGAGGACTCCTGTTCTGCCCCAAGTTTTATTTATTTTTCACTGTTCTATGTTCATCTTGAGATACAATTTTCTTTTATTTAATATGAGGGAAATCTGGAGAACTTGGAATTTTCTGACCTATTCCACCATCTTTACAGAATTCTCCCCTATTTCTTTTTACATACAATCTACTGGATTTTTGGAAATCATTATTTTTTTTATATTCTTATCTTTCTAAATTTTGTTTCAAATTCTTTCTCTCCCTCTCATTCCTCCCCAAGCCATTGAGAAGACAAGGAAATTGATACTTATTAATTATATATGTGAAATCATGCAAAACATATTTCCATATTAGCTACATAACAAAAATAATAAAACAAGAAAATTACACTTGAATTTGCACTGAGTTTCTCAAATCGTCCTTAGAATATAGATAACATTTTTTAAAATTATGAATCATTTGGAATTGTCCCAGATTATTATATTGATGAAAGTAGCCAAATCTTTCACAGTTGATTATCATTGCAATATTGCTGTTACTGTGCACAATGATCTTCTGGTTCTCACTTCAGTATACATTAGTTCATAAAAGTTTTGCCATGTTATTTTTTTCTACAACCGTCCCCTTGTTATTTATTATAGTATCATAGTAATCCAACAGAATCATATGCTACAACATCTTCAGTCATTCCCCAACTTCAGTCATGCCCCTAATGAGCATCTCCTTAATTTTTAAATTTTCCAACTCCAAAAGAATTACCTTAAATGATTTTGTACATGTATTCTTTTTTCCTTTGATCTCTTGGTGGTACAGACCTAATAGTAGTATTGGTAGATCAAAAAATTAATTTTATAACATTTTGAACATAGTTCCAAATTGTTCTCTAAAGTGCTTAACATAGTTTACAATTCCATTAGCAATGCATCTCTTTCTCCTCATCCCTTCCAATATTTGCCATTTATGAGAGGTGTGAAGTGGTAGCTCAGGGTAGTTTTAATTTGCAATTCTCTAATCAATAGCGTTTTAGAGAATTTTTTCATGAGATTATAAATAGCTTTGGTTTCTTCTTTTGAAAACTGCCTGTTGATGTGCTTTGACTATTTCTCAAATAGGGAATAGCTCTTATTCCCTATATTTTGAGGAATGAAGCCTTTATCAGAAACACACACATATAATATTTCTCCATTGTCACCATTTAGTAGTTATATAGGTTTCTGTATTATGTCTTTAAATTGGGTCTGTTTTGGCCTTGGCTTTGACCGAGATTATAATAGAACTGAGGCAAGATAGAGATTAGAGAGTTTTTAATATTTTATTTGGATTTCTGAGAGGGAGAGACTTTCTTGGACCAAAAGGATCCATTTTTGGTCTCAGGGCTGAATCAGACTTTTGTCTCAAAGAATCCAGCAGCCAATGGGAGGTTCTCATGAAATAAAGATACATGTCTAAGCTCAGGTACACAAAGGCAGGGGTGTGGAGTCCAAACTCTGGTGAGTGGGAATCTCCAAGAAGGGACCATCACTCCGGTTTTGGCAGCTTATGGGGTAGGACCATAAATTCTTACAAATTGGGAGTAAAGGAGATATTCAAACTAGATCCAGAAAGTCTAGATTTAGAGATAGAAGAGGATACCAATTAGGTATCTGAAGTAGGACATCTGGAGTCTTATCTTTTAAAATGTCAGAGTGGCCAGATCTGTACAGCCTTAATTATCTCAGTCCCAATAAGCAGAAAAGAGGGATTGCAACAAGGGGGGCTGAGGCAGAACAATTAGGGAAACTGAGGTAGGACAATTTAGAGGGAACTGTGGTACAACAAAATGATGATTCCTACACCTACCTTTTTTTACTTCAACTGAAGCATAATAAATAGATTTTGCTCCAACCCTTTATTTTATTGTCTGTGTGTGTGTGTTTTTGTTTCAAGTATGTCTCTTGTAAAGAACATATTGCTGGATTTTGGTTTCTATTCCATTCTGCTATTTGTTTCCATTATATGTGTCAGCTCACCCCATTTGCTTTCACAGTTCTGATTATAGAAAACAGTATGAGTCTGGTTTCCTCCTGGTAGCATATGCTTTGGAACTATTTTTCCATATATCACTTGACCTATTAGGTCAGGTTTCCAAAGGACAACTAGTGTATCTTTCCTAATAACTTTAGTTGTTGCCTGAAAGGAATCTCAGATAACTATAATACTATGGCTTATAAGTCCCTAGCAGTGTACTTTTCACTATGATTATTAGGGAATATCATTCAGCCAGACCCTTAACATTTTTTAAAAGGGATTTGCTTTTTCCTAATTTTGCATTAGGTTTCTATTAATGTATGATTCCTTTCTCCATCTCCCTTGTGGACTGTTTGTATTGATGATAGACACTGGCACAGGACCACCCTGGTTCATCAGAGAAAGTGCTGTGCTCTATGATCAAAGCAGAATTGAATTAATTCAGAAGAAACACAAGATGTGCAAAATTAAAGAGTCTATCCTAACTATTCATAGGGACTATTTGTGTCCAAATATTGTGTTCAGCATATTCCAAAATGCTGAAATATAATGGGAGAAGACGTGAAAAACTATAATGTGCACTTTAGTTCAAGGCTACTCAGAACTTATTTGGGCACTGCTTTTATCAGAAAAATCTAAAGAATTTTTTTTTTGAAAAATTGTACATGTTGAACCTATATCAATTGCTTGCTGTCTTGGGGAGGGGAAAGAGAGGGAGAAAAATTTGGAAGACAAGGCTTTGCAAAGGTGAATGTTGAAAAATATCTTTGTATTTTTTTGGAAAAAGAAAATAATATTAAAAGAAAAAAAGTTTAAAATATCTAAAGTTTTTCTTATTTTTTATATGTACTCTTTTTTTGCCTTCTTTTGCTACTGCCCTCTTCTGTATTTATTGGTTCCTCAGACCTTAGCTTAAAAAGGTCAAAATCTCCCAATTCATCTAAAGCCATCTCCAGGCCACTGGACCCATATGGCTCTGGAGGGGAAAGTGAGACATGTAACCTTGCATAATGCTCCCTCACTTAAATCTAATTCACTTGTGTGTCATGAGATTGAATGGAATTGATTGGATGAAGTTTTCTCAGTTTGAGACTAAGTCACATGATCCTTATGCCTCAGAGCTAGAAGGTCAGACTTTCAGTCAGTGAAGATGCAGGAAGGGATGCGACCCACAGGAAGCAGACAACATTGGGGACCATTGGTCAAGGATGATTTCATCCTTTTAGTCTATCCAGTGAAAAGGCCTGGGTCTTTTCCTATTTAACCAGGTATTCTATTTCCTGCTTGTCTGGTCTAGCACATGGTGGGAGCTGGGATGCCTTCTGGGTGTGTCTGGCCCTCTCCCTGCAAGGATTAAATAAATGCTTTCTCTTTATACCTGAAGATGTCTCTGATTAGTTAATTTTGGGAAGGGGGTCTAGCACCCATCCCACACACCATCACCTCTCTGATGTCATGGTCCTTTTTGAGAAAGAAGGACAAACAACAGCATCCTAGTTATCAATGTGGGAAATAACAGAGACATTTCCCCCTTTCTCTCCCTAAAAGAAGCATGTTGCCCTTTTGTAAATTTTGATTTTATTTTTGGTTTGGTTTTGTATAGGTACAACTAAATACTATAGGGAAGTATTATGTGTGCAGGATTCAATAATGACAAATAAGGAAGCTGAGTTTCCTAATGAGGAAAATGAAAAAATCACATTTGATGACCACTTTTGAAGTCCCTCCAGCTTGATCTCTAGGGTTCTATGATTCTAATCTTTAGCCTGTTTTATGGTTCATATTGGCTCCTGTTGGCTGAGTGAGCAAACACATTCTGTAACACACCAGTTCATGCTGAAAATCTAAACTTTTTCTCAGAAATACTGGCTCCAACTCTTTTATTGCTTTCAATTTGCTTTTGGAGATTAAGGCATTTGATTTGAATATCGAACACAATACTTTGCATATAGTGAGAACTTAATAAATTTTATTAGATACTTCTTATAATTAAGATAAAATTTAAATTTAAATTATGTTTTTAGGTAGACAGTACAAGCTAAAATAAAATTCTTTCCTGTCAATAGAAGGTTGGAAGTCTCTGACATAAAATTCAAAATAGTCTGCTTAATTCTTTTTCTTTATACTAGAAAATATTTCACAATTTCTAGGGGTTGGGGAGAAAAGAGAATCCTCCACTTTTTAAGAATTATCCATTTACTGAGTGTGAAATTTATGTGTGAGAAATATAACTAAAAGATTTTCAATAGAAGATATATATATAATATGTGGAACAGTATCATCCACAAAAACAATAAGGGACTCTTAGAGTAAGAAAAAGCAAAAAGAGCTTATTTCAATCTCCTGAGAAAAGGCATCTCCCATTTAACAAGATGTTTACCAGTGAAGGGAGTGCAAAGCATAACTTCTAAACATAAGATTAAATAGCCTAAACACAGAAGCCTCAGAAGCTCCCACACTACCAAGCTGACCTTTTTTCCCATTGTTTGGAGGTGTCCAGGCTTATATTTTAATTGTGGAAATCTAACCCAGAAACAAAAGAATACAAATCTTAATTTATTTCCCTAGACAACTGATATGCAAGCAAGTATAGAATTCAAAGCCATCATCATCTTTAAAAGAAGTCCTTAAATGCTAATTAAGGGGTTGTGGGAAAACTGGAGGGGACAACACCTGCAACTTTTGGCTACAGCTCCATCCCCAAAAGACTCAAGTCACAATTAAAGTATAGTTTAAGGATATATTCCCATGAGAGCATCTTCACTTAGTTAATTACTCACAGTAATATAAAACCAATGTGTGTACTGAAGACATTATTGTTCTTTTTTCCACAAATCTTTCTATATTATTCACTGAGTTAACAAGCCTTATAATCCCATGTTAAAATTGTTATTAATTAAAAATCTGAATATAATTGTTAAAGAGATCTCACAATTAGTATGTAAAAAAAAATTGGTTTAGTCATTCTGTTTTTCATTTTAACAATGCTACTTGAGCTTCCTGACACAGTGATAAGCTATTGTACTTTTAGAACACAGAATAGTCAGGATTTGCTAAACAGGTGCTTTTGATATCATACTAAGATACACACAAATTGTATAGAAAATTTCAATTTCTATAAAGTAAACTGATGCACAGATCAGACTAGCCAGTTTAATAAACTGATTTTTATAGCAAAATCTAAAATTTAGGAGATTCTGATATTCAGTTCACTTTTCTACCATTTAGCATTTTTTCTGATTATGTCAAGTCAACAAGCATTTGTTAGTTTTTACTTAATGCCAATCATTGTGTTAAAAACTGGGAATAAAAATAGAAGTTGAAAGAATGACAGCCCCAGCCCTCAGCAATCTTGCATCCTAATGGAGGAGGGATAATACTTAAAAGGAAGTGGAAACTGGAGAGTAAAGATAAGATACTCCAAAGAGGCATAATAGAAAAGGTCTGGGGAGTCAAAGAGTTGAACCCAGAAAAGAATGAAGACTTGGTAACCCTGGACCCTTTCTTTAAATTGAGGGAAAAATAAATAATACTCTTTTTTGATGAACAGGAATATTTTCTTAACATAACTTCTCTTTCAAAGAAATGTGAAAGACATAATGGGCATTCAAGTATATGGTGATGATAAATTTAATCTAATCTGGGTTTTTCATGGAGGAGAACAAAACTATTAATTATACATATTTCAAAAAGAATTTATGCCAAAGTAAACTTGATGTGGGAAAGATTCCAATCTTTGATTCCCAACCCCCTCTAGTTAATGTAAATTACCCTTTGACTCACAAATCCTGGTCCCTTTGAATTCCAATAGAAGATCCTGACCTGTCCCAGCCCCACCCGGATCTGAGCCAACTTTGGGGCTACACCCCCAGGCCCCTCGAGCTAAGTCTCCTATTATAAAAGGGCCATGCTGGGAACCCCTCTTTGCAGAGGTTACAAACATGGTAGCCATGTGAGGACTCTCTGTCCACTGGACCCTCTGACCAGTGCCCTCCTTGTCTCTACCTTCACCTATCTCCTACTTCTAAACTCAATAATAAGCCTCTTTTATCAATCTAGCTCTTGGGCTAATAAATTCCTTTATTGGGGACTCGCACAGCTACTAGACCTCATTTACCGCTGTATCCTTGCGCCGAATCCAAGGCGGTTGCAGGGGAGCTCTGTTTGACTCCCTGTACCCCAAACCTTCCACTAGACCTCAACTAAATCCTAATTTCATTTAGGTACCCCAAATCTAGACCTCAACTTTTGGTCTAAACCTCAACAAACTTATCCTAAAAATAAATTTCTTACATATTAATTATACATATTTCAAAAAGAATTTATGCCAAAGTAAACTTATTCTAAAAATGAATTTCTTACAAAAGTTTTTATATGCCAACTGAAGATGTACTATTTCAGTCCAGAGACTTTATTAAGATTTACTTCTCATTATCATTAGAACAACCACCTGGCTTTTGAAAACCTCTGAAACTGTTTTGATTTCTTGGTCTACAAGAAATATGGAAATGATCCTGAGTGGCAAGATAATTATAATGAGTTTTTATCCATGTTTAGAAGATAAATTCAATTTTTAAAATGTCTTCTTATGTATTGATAGACTGAAGCTATTTTGATCCAGGAAAAGTAATCTAGTGTGAAACCTTAACTCTTTAAAAAAAAATAATTTAATCTCTTTTCCATTATTCAAACTCAAAACTTGATCCTAGAGCACTACTTCCATGAAATTGATGTTAATCCTTGGTGGGAACTGACTTTTCCCTTAACTGTCAATCTTTTGCTAATATTCTTCTTGATAGTCCCATTTCTCCATTGAGGATGAATCTAGTATAAGACAGCCTTTCAGAGTTATCTGTCTTCATTTATTTATTCAATTCTGTTCTTTATGGATGGGAGAAAAGATGTAAGTCTCCCACTAAGAGGTATCTGTAGCAATTGCTTGGCCTTTCCAGACCATTAGCCTAAGTCTTTAAGGTGGGTAGAAATCTGTCTTCTTTCTGATTATACACAATTGGAATTGCAAATGTCACAAAACATTCCTGCATTCAAGAGTTCCCCAGAAAAACAGGAAACTGCCTCATTTGATATTATATTTGTTTTAAAAAAATTCTTTACTTATTTTCTTATTTAATTCTCCAGAATTAAAGGATAGGAGCAGTATGGTAAAATCAATAGAGTACTGGATTTAGAAAGACCTGAGTTCAAATCCTATTTCTGTCTAGTATCACTAGTCACAGTCACTTATCTTGCCCCTGGGAAAGAAGAATCTGAGCTGAGTTTAGAAAGCAGTCACAGAAGGTAAGAAGAAGAATAAATTGTGATTTTTTTCATTAAAATTTAAAATATAAATATTTTAACAAATTTAATACAGCATTGATAATGTTAGTGTTTTTCTTAAGTCAATATGCAGTCTGATAGGGATAGCTTCCTTTAACTCCCAATTAGTCTCTCTGAGACTCAGTTTCCTAAAGTGGAACAAGAAGGGATAAATAAGAGTTTTGTTAAGATTCCATATAGTCTTAAGTACATAAGATTTAAAATTAAAACACTATAAATGTGCATCATGTCTCTACAATAAGCTATGTGTTTAAATATTGAAGACAATTTTAAGTCAATTCTTGTTTTTTGGGGAGGAGGAGTTGATCATCCACTTTTAAATGTGGTAGAATAAATTCATTAAGAGCAAAAGAGGGAGCAATCCTGCAGTGTAGTTTATTGGAAAAAAGAACTAGAGGTTCTTGAATTCCTACCCTAGAGGCCCTTGAATTATCTCCTACTCTTATTAGACATGGCACTGGAAAAAATTCATGATTACCCTTAAGTATCAGTTTCCTAATCTATAAAATGTAATTGATACTTTAACCATCCTGCAGAATTGTTGGAAGGAATGTGCTTGTGATTCTGTAAAGAAAATGCTTTGGAAAGTCACAACATCATGGAAAGAGCCCTAGATTTTAAATCATAATTTTAGGTTTTGAAACTCAATTTCACTCCTTCATAACTTCCACCAGTCATTTAAACTCTTCCAACTTTAGTTTTCTCACTATAAATACCTCCCTCTTTCTACCTGAGACTTGTAAAGTATTGAGTCCTCTTAAAATGTCTGTTGAACAAGATCTTGTTTCCTATAGTTCTCAATGTAAGGAATTCCTAATGAAAAAGAATATTTTGTATACCTTAAAGCCTTAAAGAATCATCTAAAAGACTGTGAGAACATAAATAATATACTTAGGGTTCCATAATCAATATGGAGTAGTAGAGGTCACATCTTCCTGACAAGAGGAAGGCTCTATTTCTGCTGTTCTATGTTCATAATATTCAATTAAACTATAAGCCAATATATAAACATGAAATTTTGTTCTTAGAGAGATAGCCACCATACATTAGGCTCAGAACTAAAGTGACTAAGTGCCATTGGATGCTGCTTCATCTCTTATTTCCTGACCTCTATTTAAGCCTCCACTTGAAGTTTTCAGAGTGTATTTTCTAATACAATGGCACCTCATGGCGGTGACTTAGTGCATCTCTAAGTTCTTTATAATGCAATGCCATCTCTGCCCCTGCCCCCAGAAAACCTTTAGCAAGCATATCTCCGGGGGTTTATGACAACCTCCATTCCCTCTTGCAGAATAGAAAACCACTATATATAATAATGCATTTCCTGGGAGGGAAAATATTCTTGAAAGCAAAGGGAGAAAATAGTTTGGATGATTTAGCTATTTGCTTTCCAGTCTATTGTGCTCCAACAGATAAACAGGGGGAGTTTTTGTTTTTTTTTTCCCCCTAACAACCCTGAATACCAGCTCTTGCCACGGATTCTTTATAAATAGAAGCAGCTAGTAAGCCTTTGCCATGTGTTCTGGGCAGTGCTAGTGAAAACCATTAAAAATAGAAATAGTCACACATCCATATAAAACACAACACTCTCTTTCCTCATTTTTAATACAGTGACTTTTTGGTTTTATGGAGTGCAATTGAGGAAATTATAATTCTTAACTTTTTAGGACTATGTAGAAAATCATTTTGTAATTCTCCAGGAAACACAATAGTATCCTTTTCATATGGCATTGACTTCTTGTGAATGGAATTATGTAGTGGTAGGTGGTTGTAATCACAGCTCTACAAGAAAAGTTTGGAATTTTTGAATGTGTGGTTCCCTTCATTTCAAGTTATTTAGATCATCCCCATCTCTATCCTTTTCCCTTCAGAAGAAGCTCTTGATTTTCACAGCTTTTACTGGAATAGGACCAATAATTAAACATAAATGACTTGGATTTCAGAATAAGGTTAATGGATATTCATAAATATTGGCCTTCATTTTAGTTGAATTAGTACCACGTGGATTGGAGATTTTTTTCCTTTTCTGAAAGTTTGATTGTAAGCAGGTTTGACAGAGAATCATGTGAGCGGCCATGTTTTTTCTTTCTTTTTTTTTTTCTTCTTTTTTTTTCCTTACCATAGAATTTCAACCTAGGGGCATTAATTAGCATTATAACCTCTAGGTGTTCAGATTGATTACATTTATCTATGTATCTATATTTAAAGTACAAAGGAAGAAACATGGTGAAAAGTAATTGCTCTGTTGCTATAGGGAAACAGATTAAGAAAATTCTGAATTAAGGAGAAATGACGGGGTAGTTATCCCTTTTATTAACTACTGAAGGAAATAAATTAATTTTTTTCTGCCTAAAAAAAGAAGCTTGTTATGAACCATGGGGTCAAAGGACTTTGGAAAATGTACTTAGAAGCTGACCAGTCTTCTACTCTCCTTAGGGTTCAATTATCTCTTTAATGTGTCTATATCTTTTTTGGAACAAAGGCTCATACTTAATAACATTTATTAAACACTTAAGGTATGTAAAGTGGTTATAAAGGAAAGGGAAAAGAAAACAAAAACGTGATACATGGCTCCGAGTTATTCTCATTCTAATGGGGCAGACACCAAGGAATAGCTTTAATAAAAGATATAAATATTATATTTGGAAGTTAATCTTAAAAGCAGAGGTTCTGGAAGTAGAATGGGAAAGGTTCCCTGAAGAAGAAATAAGAGCTAGATGAATTGTTGAAGCAAGTCACAGAAACTAGCAAGCAGATTAAAATGTAATTAGGAAATGTGTAACAAAATAAAAATATAATATTACATAAATAATGTTATTGTATGATTTTATCCTGCCAGGAATCAGTTTCTATTTGAGTTTGACACTACTTGGAATATTAAAGAGTATATAGGAAATAGTAAATATAAGAAGATTAAAAAGATAGCAAGGGGGGAGGTTGTGAAAAGATTTTAATGACTAACAGGATTTTATATTTAATCCTGAAGATTTAATAATGAACCAGTGGAATTTATTGACTGCTGATGTGCTTTGGTAAGACTTGAATTTTTAGGGAAATCACTTTGGTAGCAGAGTTGGAGGTTGGATTACAATAGGGATAGACAAGCTAGCACAGCCAATTTGAAATATTCTGGAAATTTCTGATCTACAACACCATTTTCCCAGAATGCAAGTCTAAGAGAAAACAAACTAGTGACCATGGAAATGGAGAAAAAGGTCCACATTTACAAGAGATGTAGAGATAGAAATGCAAAGATGCTACTGCTATCTGGAGATCAGTGATGAGAGCAATGAATCCATTGTAAAAAACAGGTATTGAACTTAAGTGACTGGAAAGATAATGAGGCCCTCAAAAGTAAAAAGGAATTTGGGAAGTACAAATGGTTCAGTAGGAAGTGTCACATTAGTTGAAAGTGCCTACAGAAGACATAGAATTCAGTTTAAATCTTTTATTTTTAAAATGTCCATATCTTATGGACATTGTAGATAAAAATAATTGACAAATTAAAGAAAATTCTTTACACATTTATAGAATCTGATGTTCAATTGTAATGAACGTGGGTCTTTTCAACAACATGATGATTCTAAACACTTCCAGTGGACTTGTGATAGAATGACCCATCCACATCCAGAGAGAGGGCTATGGAAACTGAATGGTACTGATTGGATGAAGTATTTCTCAGTACTGAGTCACATTATCCCTGTTCCCAGACCTGGGACCATGGAGAGATTATTTGATCTCTGAAGGGATGAACTTTGAACGCTGAGATACAGGAAGTTGCAGTAAGTGACATGGAGGCAGCCAGCATTGGTGGCCACTGGTCAAGGATGGTTATATCCTTTTAGTCTATCCAATGAGAAGGGCCCTGGTGGGACGTGGGATCATGAAGCTTTGGGTGATCCAGATTAAGGGGTGAGGACCACATTAAGGAGTTCTGTTAACAGCACAGGATAAGGGTCTCAAGCCACCCTGGGGATGGGGATGGGAGTGGGAGGGGTTGGCTGTGCGTTGGCTGGAGACCAGGGGTGAGATTGGATACTGTGAGAGGGGTTTGGCAGACCAAGTATAAGTTTTATGAAATTTGGTTCAAAGTTATTTGCAAATATTGAAGTTTAAAGTTTAAAAAAAATAAGTGATTTAAAGACAAGCAACAAGAAAGATTGATTTGCAAAAGCAATTAATACTTTAAATGGAGCATCTAATTAGAAGGGTTACTGGTTTGGGAGTGTTTGAAGTATGTCAGAGAAGGTCTGAGCAAGTAGGCATTGGGAGGAGAGAAACAAGAGATGGGACAGAAAGAGATGATGTGAGAAAAGAAGGAAGAGAGAAGAAAATGGCTTTCCAGAAATAGGGGACAAAAAAGGCACAAACCCCTAGTGAATTTGCCATTTGGTAAGGGAAAGGAGATACCCCATGAAGTGGTGATCTGTCTTTAGCAGGCAGATTGGATCCTGGGGGAAATGGCACCCTAAAAAGGTTAGCAGAAGCATGGTGGTGTTGTGCCACAGTTATCTTTAAATGTCCTGACCCAGTTTCCCTAATTGTCCTATTTAGTTACTCTGCCTCAGATTATAACTATTCCCTCTTAATGTTTGATGGGATAAAGGTCTTTATCCATTTTAAACATCATTAGAATATCAGGAGCCTCTCCAGTACCTCCCTCCATTATGTCATCCTAGGTACCCCCCCATTAGTTCATCCTCATCCAGGTACCTCCCCCTTTATGTCATCAGTTGTTGTTACCCTATAAAAGAATTTTGTATCCAAAATTCATTGCTGGATTCTTGGAGACAATAGTCTCATTCAGCCCTGAGACCAAACCATGGATCCATCTGGTCCCAATAAATCTCTCCCTTTCAAATAAATTATTAAATTTTTCTCTAATCTCCATTTTGCTAAGTTTCTCCAGCATTACAGTGGAATGGAAGAAGGATGACCACATGGAAAAGGCCCTTGTCAGGTGACAATGTAATCCTCTTCCCCCCATTAAGTATGGTGGCTTTTTTACAAACTGCAGCTCCTTGCTGGTTCAAACATTAATTGCTTCTGCTGTTTAAAGAAACAGCTTACATTTACATGAGGTTAATAATAATGTTTTATTTTTATTTTTCAAGTCTATAGCTGCTCTAAGAAGTTTGTTGGAGCTGTAAGTTTTCTGAAAGCAATTTATTTCTACTAAGATATCCCATCTGTCTTCAGCAAATTATTTAATGTTTATTTAAGTGCATAATAGTCTCCTTGTTTAAGGAATATGATTAAAAAAAAAAACTAGAGCAGAATTTTAATCTGATCTGATAATTTGATAAGGTTATTTCCAAAAGTTTATTTATTTATTTTTTTAGAATGAAGAGAGTATTAATGTTAAATCTGAAAGTTTCTTTTATGTGGAAACAGGATGGACAATATACAATTTAGAATTTTTCTCTGTATTGGGTATTTTAAAAGCAAAATGATCTGTGTAATATTGAACTTAGAATCATCTACTTAGATATGAAGGATAAGCTGTATAAGCTGTGAATTTTCTAGGATAAATCTCTTACTGTGATCCCCGTTAGAATGAAACCTCTTGAAAGCTTGAAGTGTTGCATTTATTTGTATTTGTATTTGTATCCCTATCTCATATTCTTGGCACATATTAGATGCTTAATAGAGATCTGCTTACTTGATTGATCCCTTAGTGGAATGGACTGCTACACCAGGTTTCCAGTCCCACCTCACTGGTGCTCTTCATTCAAAGACTGGAAGAGTTTGTTACTCAATTGTGGATTGGAATAAAAATCATCAGTGCCCCTTTCACCTCTGAGAGTCTGTAATTTTAGTATTGTTTTGAAACATCATTTGAATTTGAATCTAAAATTGGAGGTTTGAACTCTGCAGATTTCAATGAATTTTCTACATGCTATGATTTTCATTATTTGTTTTGTGTATTTATGTGTTCTCTTTCTAAGTGGATTGTGTATTTGTATGAAGCAGAAATTGTATAGTGCTTTATGTTTGTTGTGTGTTCCAAGTGCCTTCAACATAAATTAGCATTCAATAAATATTTGTTGGATTTTTAAATTTTACTTAAAATATCATAAATCATCTTATTACTTTTATGTAATATATAAACAATTTGATTGTACATCATTATCTGTCCTTTCCATTATCTCAGTGCAATACAAAACAAATTCATTAGTGTATTTTTGTTGTAATTAATCCATCAGACAAGAAGTATAATGTGTATGTAACAGAAGAATAAATTAAAAAGTTAACCTATTGGAAGTAATGAGTTTAAAGGAAGGGGGGGAGGGGAGGCAGGAACTCAGTGGCCAAAAAACAGAAAGTGGCCTGCTTAAAAATTAATTCTAGAAAATGGAGAAGAAACAGTTATAAAGAACGTGGTTGAAGAGAAGATTTACCCTTCAGAGCATAAAAGGCATCTATTTTCAAGGTATTGTTTTTCTTTTGTTATATGATATTCACCATTCTTAATTTTAATTGTATTTGAAAATTATAAAGGGCTTAATGATCTTAAAATCACTTCTCATCAGGTCTAAAATCCATCATAAGAGTTCCAAAATATGGAATATAGATTTTTATTGGGTAGTCACAACAAGACGTCATATTGTCTAAACATATAAAGCTTCAAAAACTGTTGAAAATACCATTGAAAACAATTGAAAACAATCACTTCTTACAGAATAGTAAATTCAAGTTGGGATATAGGTAGGAGTCAGAAGAAGAAGTAGGGAAAGGCATGACCTGCTCTCACTCAGGCAAAGATGTGGTGATTTGTTTTTTCCATTCTGAAATTAACACCAGAGTTCTTTAGAGCTAGCATTAAGAATGAATTTAAAGAAATTATTAAAAACACATTTAATGTATTCTTTGAACTCTGATATTTTCAATGCATTTTAATTTTAAAAAGAACTTATAAAGCATATTTGTTTGTTGTTTTCATTTAAAAAAAGGAATTTCTTTGTGGATTTCTTCCTATGCAGATGACATATTTTGCAAGTTCTTTCCCAAATGACTGTTGCTAAATGATTATTGTCCTTGCATTCAGTCAAATACTATTAAATATAGATTGATGTAAGTTCACTATGGAATTTTAAACCTAAACAAAGGATATTTCTTAAAAGACAAAATGCTAACTCACTTAGAAATTTTCTACTAACCCATGGTCTTGAATATACTTAGAGCCATATTTTAAGTGACTCTAATCATATGGCAAATGCCTTTTTGCTTTTATGAAACATTTTTTGAATTGCAGATTAAAGCAATATACAAAGAATTTCATTTTTACCCACCATTCTTTATACTGGGAAAAAACATTGAAAATGTGACAAGTTGCTAAGTATAATGGAAGGAGTAAAAATTGTTCAGTGAAGTGTCAATGATGGCAGATGATTTTTTCATAACAAACTTTTTTTTAATCATTTAAGCAGGTCAAAGTATACAGTTAAGTATTACCACAATAATGCAAAAAGTAATAAATGTGCATGTTAGTCTCAATTCATCTTCTCAATTCAAAGAACCACCTGCAAAAATGGATGAACTTTGAGCACATTTAAAGGGGCACAATTCTGCTGACTATGTAATCAGTATTCAAGTTTGTCCTTTTGTGTCCATCAAGTGTCTTTTACTTTGAGAGTTTTTTCCCCCGTAAAGGCCAAGTACTCTCTCATTTTGCCCAGTGTGCATTTCTTGAGACTGATAAACTATAAATTTCCTAGCAGCCTGTAACCTGGAAAGTTGCCTCTGAGTGGTTGTAAGCATTAGGCGGTGTTGCTTTCATCTGCTGAGTCTGAAGATGCCTAATCTTAGGAACATGTTGTAAATTAATATATTAGCATAATAACATCAAAGTACAACCTCACTTTAAAAATATATTCAGTCCAATCCTCTAACTTGCCAATGAAGAGGATGGGTGACATAAGTCACACAGAAGGCCATCACACTGTGTTTATATTTGGGTGGAAAATTCAGCTCTAGTTACAACAAAAAGCCAATGTAAGATTTTTTTTCCCTATGAGGATAATATAGTCATGCCCTACAGATCTGTAACAGGAGAACTGGGCTTATTATATACCATCTGTTTTATTAATTAAATAAATTACACTCATTTTGTTAATGACATGATGTGAACAGACTAGGAAAAAAAAAACTCTTACAAGTATTTTTTGGTAATTTTCTCCTGAAATATGAGACTTTTATTAGAGTGATATATTTTTTCTCTGCTAGAAGATTTCATGGAGTCTTATAGAAACTATTTTCTTTAATATTTTTCTCAATAATATTTTATTTTTCCAAATTCATGTAAAGATAATTTTCAACATTTATTTTTAATGGATTTTGTGTTCCAAAATTTTCATTCTGTCCCCTTACCCAAAAGGCAAGCAATTTGATATAGATTAAGTATGTTCATATTGGTATTGTTATGTTGTGCAAGAAAAACTAGACCAAAAGGGGAAAAAAAAGCCACAAGAAAGAAAAAGCACATAAACAAAAAATTGTGAAAATACTATGCTTCAGATCCATATTTAGTCTCCATAGTTCTCTCCCTGGATGCAGATGGCATTTTCCCTCCCAAGTTTATTGAAATCCTCCTGAATTACTCCATTGCTGAGAGGAGCCAAATCCATCACAGTTGATCATCAAATAATCTTACTTTTACTGTGTACAATGTTCTCTTGGTTCTGTTCACTTTACTACCCATCCATTCATATGTTTTTCCCAGCTTTTCTGAAATCAGAATGTTTATCATGTTTTATAGAACAATGATATTTCAATAAGGAATGAAATAAAGGAAGCTATTTTATTAGCTTCATTTTAATCATGTTAAAAATTTACATTAACAATTTCACATTCTTGAAATTTATCCATTTTATGGTTATAGTATAAAGCTGGAAATATTCTAAATTCTTTTCATTTAAAATACTGTTTGAAAATAACAAATAAATGTGAATAGTAAATTTAGTGCAAAGACAAATCATGTACAAGAAAATAATAAAAATATTCATGCATGTATGCTTCTTATGCATTGCATAATTGGGCTACTGATATCTATAAAGAAGAAATATATTTTCAGATTAATTTATGTACAAGTTCTTAGGATCGATTTCTGCTAATACCTGTTCCTTAATTTCAATTCATCCTTGAATTTATTTTAATATGTAGTTTTCCTCATGAAGTTCTTTTTTTCAAGTTAGAATTTTGATCAGTTAGAAAAACAAGATACTAATTTATTCATACATTCTCATTCCTCCTTCCTTTTTAACTATTTAGGTGAATTTGTGCATATTTTTGCATTAGAAAAGGCAGCATTATAACACATTAACATCTTCAATCACTGATTCATAATTTTAAACACAGCAGATCTTACTTTACTGTTTCTATTCCTCACTAAAACACACTGTTTCTATTCGTCACTAAAATTAATTGTGTCTTCAGTCCCAATAACTCTTATTTGTTTTTAATTTTCAACTTCAAATCAAAACATTAAAAACCTATATACTATTTTTATTGATGGCTTGTAAAAAGGGAAAAAATAACTTCTTGTTCCAAATTCTGGGACTAAATTTTAAAATTTGTGGAAGAAAAATATTTTGTTGTTTTTAGTTCTCTGATTAATACAGAACCAAGAGAACCTTGTACACAGTAACAGTAAGATTATTTGATGATCAACTGTGATGGACTTGGCTCCTCTCAGCAATGGAGTAATTCAGGAGGATTTCAATAAACTTGGGAGGGAAAATGCCATCTGCATCCAGGGAGAGAACTATGGAGACTAAATATGGATCCGAAGCATAGTATTTTCACAATTTTTTTGTTTATGTGCTTTTTCTTTCTTGTGGCTTTTTTTTCCCTTTTGGTCTGGTTTTTCTTGCACAACATAACAATACATTTAAAATTTTATTTAAAGATTATCTTAACTAAAGTGTTGCTCTAATGCTTCATCATTTCACCAAAGTGATATCAGGGTGGATGGCCTTCAATTGGGGGATAACTGAATGTAATGTTATATGAATATAAGGGAATATTGATATTCTTATTTTATAAGAAATGATGAGCAGGGCTGATTTCAGAAAAGATTGGCAAGACTTACAGGAACTTATGCTAAGTGAAGTGAGCAGAATCAAGAGAACATTTTACACAATAACAGCAAATTTAAGTGATGATCAACTGTGATGTATTTGACTCTTTTCAACAATCAGATGATTCAACACAATTCCAATAGACTTGTGATGGAAAGTGCCATTCACATACAGATAGAGAACTATGAAGACTGAATGAGGATAAACATAGTATGTTCATCTTTGTTGTTGTTTGTTTGCATGCTTTTTATCCCTTTCTCATGTTTTTTTTTTTCCTTTCTTTTCTTTTCTTTTCTTTTCTTTTTTTGCTCAGCATGATGAATATGGAAACTCATTTAGAAGAACTGCACACATTTAATATATCGGATGGCTTTCTTTCTTTGGGAAGGGACAGGAGGCAAAAGCAGAATTTTAGAACACAAGGTTTTGCAAAGGTAAATGTTGAAAACTATATTTGCACAAATTTGGAAAAAATAAAATACTATTAATAAAAAATAAGAGTCTAATTTTTTTTAAAGTGACCTCAGATCATCAAAGAAAATGCCAACAAAATGAGAAATCTGATTAATACAACAAACCCAAAAACATATGCTTTAAGCTGTTTTGAGAATAAATTATATTTCTGTTATCCAGACATTGGCCCAAGTAAAGGGAGTCTCAATATTTTGTTAGCCATCAAATGATATTTTGTTTCACCTGTAACAACTCAGAAAGATTATGGCTGACTTCATCTTTGAAAGTGGGAACATCTACCATGATAAAATAGTTTATCCTTGAAGACTTGAAGTATGATTCTGTCCAAAATCTTAACACAATTCTTATAGGCTAAAATATAGAATAGTTCTTACTCAGACCAAATGAAATCATGCATTTTTTAAAATTAAGATATTTATTTTCAAATCAATAATTTATCCACTGAGAAGAATCTGATAGCATCAGATAGTTTTATAATTTGTTCAAAAACTTTCAAAAACTTTAGTATGTTTAAACAGATTCAGACAAGTCATTGATTTCATAGCAAATGACAAAGATTTGGGAAATTAATTTCCATTTTCATTTTCATCTCAATATTGGTAATGAAGAAGAGGAGAAAGAGCCATAAGAAAATGACTTTATTTATCTTTATAAAGATTAATTCAGCACATTCTATATGTATTTTTTCTATATATTAAATTTACAATAAATCTGAATTCCTAAACTCAGGCTGAAAGCTTGCTCTATTAAAAAAAAAAAAAAAAAGCCTTGATAGTATATATCAAACACTATATTTGATTCCTCTAATAAGAAATATGCTTTTGGTAGAAGAAAAAGTGTTCTAATATTAAGGATACCTAGTTAAGTTTAACCTTTGTCATTGATTAACTATGAGGTCTTACATGGAATTAATGTAAAAAAAAATAGAAGTCAAAATTCAGTTCCTTTTCTCACTCCATTTATGACATTAATAGGCAAATCACCTAATCTTTCCAAGTTTCAGTTTATTTATTAGCAAAGTGGAAATGATAACACTCATACTATCTATCTCATGACATTTTATGGAGAGATCTTTGCAAATTATAAAGTTTTCATGTGTATATATTTAAATATTCAGAGCTAGAGATATTTTAATAGTAACACTCTCTAAATTACTTATGAAGTTGTAAAGCTATTTACCATGTTTTAGCTTTAATCTTGATAAATATTTCCCATGACAATATGTGTTCTACCTAACAATGTAACTTCACATAAGAGATAAAAGTAGTAGAGTTGGTTTTAGCTTAAACATGAAAAATAGTACTTTGACAAAAAAAATTCATGTATTTGTAAAATAATTTTAAGATATTTAAATATCTCTCTGCCTATAAAGCAAGGTAGATCACATCACATTTTTTTCTCCTTCGTAAAATTCCAACTGCCCTAAAAGTACCATTTTCTCCATAGAAAAACCATTTAAGTGTAATAACATCATATAGAGCAAGAGTTCTTGATTTAGGGTCCAATGACTTCTAAGTGATCCATGAATAGAATTCAAGTTAACTGTGACTCTGTGATGTTTGATAAAAAAACAGGTTTCTGTTTTCATTAATTTCAAACTGAAATTTGGCATCTTCTTCAATTATATGAAAACATTCTCAGGAGTCTAAATTTTTGCCCGAGTAGTTGGTATGTTTGCAAATGATTTTTGAATTTTTAATAGAATTAGAATCATGTCATATTTTAATGAACAAAATGAAAAGGAAATTCTTGATATTCTTGCTATAGAACTAAGTAAAAGAAATGTACTGAGGCAAAAATTCTGGCATCAATAAAATTTTATTTAGTTCTATTTAATACTGAACAGAGAATCGATGTTATATAATGGATAGAAAATTAACCTCAATGCCAGAAAGACCTGGATTCAAGTTCAACCTTAGATATTCACTGGCTAGGTAATTCAGGACAATTCATTTAATTTTCCCTTCTCTAGGCAACTCTCTAAAATTCTAAATTTTGGAGTTCTTTATATCCATGAAATAAAAGATCTAGTCCCTCACTCAAAGTTCCTAGCATTGTTGTAGGATCAGATAGTAATTTATAAGATATGATTCCTATCTTCAAGATCATAGAGTTTTATAAGAAAAAAGCAGGTTTGGTAGCAGAATAGAACAAAGAAAGCATGAGATAAAGGAAAAGAGAGGAAGTCAGAGCAAAATAATATTGTTCCCTAATATGGAAGAAGGTTTTTATTTGTTCTTTTGGATCTCAAAGGGAAAAGAGAGGTAAATTTGGGCTCTGATATAAAGAAATATTCCTAACAATTATACAGGTCAAAAATGACATGTACTGCCTTGGGAATTTATGACTTTCCCATCTCTGAAAGTGATCAATCAGAAACTATTTGTCACAAACTATTGTCACAAACACTGTAGAGAAAATTACTTTTTAGATACTATATTATCTTTTGAACATCCAGCCCTGAAATCCTATGCTTTTATGGTTAAATAAAAATATATACAAATGCATTATATACACATACATATGTATGTATCTATACACACATACATAAATATGTATATATACACATATACATATATATATATATATATACACACACATATATCAGTATACCTGTTTCTTTTTTATTTTTTTATTTTTGAGTAATAAGTATGAGCTATTTTATTTAGACAAATCTTTTAAATAAAGCAGTATGAGATCATCTTGGTGGCATAGAGGGTAGAGCACCATCCCTGGAGTCAGGAAGACCTGAATTAAATTTGGACTCAGAAACTTAGTATCGAGGTGACCCTGGGTAAGTCATTTAACACCAATTGCCTCCAAATTTAAAAAAAAACAAATTATTTTAAAATGAAACAAACTATTTCATAAAGATACTGAAATTTGTTATAATTTTATATTTTTCATCCCAATAAATTTTTTTGTTTCATCTATCCAGAGCATTGTGATTGAAGAAAATCTATTTATCAATATAAACCAATAGTGTTTCAATATCTAAGAACATCTGAGAGTAACTAAAGAACCAAATGACTTCAGTTTTGCTGAGTGACATTTCTGCTCTCTAATAGTATATGCCCGAGGTACATACTAAGATTTTCCTGATCATGTGACTGACTCACTCCACTCTGGCATGCTCTTGCAATAATGAAAAAAAAATCATCAAATATCATCTTTTAAAACAACAACAACAAACAGCAACAACAATAACCAGAGCAGCTAGGTGGTGCAGTGGATAGACCATGACCCATGAAGTCAGAAGGATCTACGTTAAAATCCAACTTCAGACACTTAATAATTCCCAGCTGTATGACCCTAGACAAGTCACTTACCTCCATTAGCCTCACACCCACAAAATAGAAAAATAACCACATGACAAGAATGAAAATTAAACCAAACTTGCCCTGATGACAAGAAATGTCTAGGGAGGATAAAGATAAGGGATATTTTTAGAAATGAAAATTTTATAAAAGCAAAAGATATTAGTAAAGGTTTAAATTTCTGATGGAATGTTTCACTGTGTTTCTTGCTAATTCATCATATAAAAGCATTTAATTCTGGAAAGCGAAGCTGTGCCTTAAGAGCTCTCCTCTAACAAAATGCCTTCCATGCATATCTTAAAATTATAATGATTTCATAACTAACATAGCATAATTCAATTACTCAGATTATCAATATGAAATGAAGTACTAAATAGAAAGATGTATGCACAATAACAGTGTTTGTCAGCATCTTGACAGATACCGAGTGCTAAGAACAAATGAAAAAGGGATTCCCTATATATAGTATGGTTTTTGGGGGATGATAACCTTGTATTGCTTATGTGAAATCCTATACCATTGCCCAGTGATCCTAAATGAGATCCCCTCCTCATCCAAAAAAGTGAGGTTTAACTATCCATATTGGGAGGAAAGAGTAGAAATAAGTGAGTGACAAATGTCAGTTTTCCAGAATATGATATGAAATTTTAAGGAAAATTGATAGATACTGGGGTTGGACAACACACTGAGCCTAGAATTGAATAGGAGAGAAAAGTGGGTTATATGGATTTGGAAAACTGTTTAATATTCTAATAATCAGCTTATTTCTGAAGCAAAAGCCCAGCTTTTAAACATTAATATTCTTTGGTAACTTGTTATTAATACCAGTCAATAAATACCACAGTCTCTGAAAAATTAAATTTCAAACTAACCATAGGACAAAGGAGAGGTACATGATAAACATGTATACCACCACATATTACCAATGCAGAATTGCACAGGGAAAGTAGGGCATGAGATATCATCAGAGAGATGTCTGACTGAGAAAGGGCATATATCTGTCATGTAGTGACAATGAAGAATAACCTTAATAAAGGGTCTGTAAATTTCATTTGTATCTACACAGAGTAAAGAGAGACAGAAAAAAAATCTGGGTTCCTATTCCCTCCCCATCTTGGAAAAATCTATAAATAGCATGACAAGATTACAAGGGGAAAAAACTCAAGATGAGAAAGCATGGATTGAATATGATCTATAACCTTGAACTTAGTAACTCTCAGTTAAATCACAAACCCACAAATTAATAGAAGTATAAAGTTTGAAATTCTGTTCAGTCAAAAAAAGTTACTTATTTCAAATGTATTATTTGTAATTCCTTAATAAGTTCATTCTATATTTGAAACATGAATCATATGTTATTTGGCTCTGATTAGAAAAATAGAGTTCTGACTCAGACATATTATTTTTTGACTTTTTGTATCTTCCCAGAAATTGTTAACAGTGCTATAACTTACCAATCGGCACTTCAGATTGTTAGAATACTCTACTTATGATCAAAAATAATAGAATTTATTAGTCAATTTGTTTTCATTTTTTAAAGTCACTACACTTGCTTTTAAAGTCTATAGTAACTGCTACTAAGTTTATACCCCAAAGAAATCAAAAGAAATGAAAAAGAATCTATACGAACAAAAATATCTTTAACAACTCTTTCATGGTAGTAAAAATTTATAAGCTGAGGGCAACTGTTGAACAAATTTTGGGGTGTGTGTATGTGTGTGTTTTGTGTGTGTGTGTGTGTGTGTGTGTGTGTGTGATGGAATACTATTGTGCTATAAGAAATGGTGCAGCAGATGATTTCAGAGGATACTTACAGGAAATGATGGAAAATGAAACATGAACAACCAAGAGAAAAAAAAATCTATAGAGAACAATAGTATTGTACGGATAATTAGCCATGAAAGACTAAGCAACTCTGATCAACACAATGACCCAGGATAGTTTCAAAGGACCCAAAATGAAAAAAAGCCATCCAACTACAGAGGAGAATTTGATGGACTTGAAGTACATTTATTTTTCTTTTTGGGGACGTGGGGTGGGTAACAAGGAGAAATGACTAATGTCAGAGTTTGCTTTGCTTAACTTCATATTTGTAATAGGTTTAGTATTTTTTGACTTCTCAAAGGGGAAAAAGGGTGGGGACAGTATGAATCTTAAATTGGAAATAAAGTTTAATTTAAAAATTAAAGTCTATAATGGTGACTGTAATTCCCTGAATTTTATCAAATAATAATGAATCAATAATCATAACAACTTTAAACATTAATTATTTTTATAATAATAGCTTTTTATTTTTCAAGATACATGCAAAGATAGTTTTCAGCATTCACCCTGGCAAAACTTTGTTCCAAATTTTTATTGTTCCTTCCCTCCTTCTCCTTCCTTTAGACAGAAAGTAATCCAATATGGGTTAAATATGTGCAATTCTTTTAAACATATTTCTACATTCCTTATACTACACAAGAAAAATCAGATGAAAAGAGGAAAAAAATTAGAAAGAAAAATGCAAGCAAGCAACAACAAAAGTAAAAATACTATGTTGTGATCCACATTCAGTCCCCATAGTCCTCTCTCTGGATGCAGATGGCTCTCTCCACCACAAGTCTATTGGAACTGACCTGAAACACCTTATTGCTGAAAAGAGCCAATAAGAATTATTACACAACATACCTAATTTAATGCCCCCCAAAAATGTATTTCAAGATACACAAGTAAACCAATGTTATGTATCACAGAAAACATTTATTTAGTGGAACAGTTAATATATCAAATTTGATTTTTACTTTCTACCTCATTTATAAGCTTAAATTAACCAAATAATATATTGTTTTTAAATGCTTTAAAAGTTAAAATGCAATAGAAATGTTATTACTACTATCCCTACTACCATAATGCTTGCTGAACATGGATTCTTTCCTTATTGAAAGTCTTTTTTGGGGGATGGGGACAATTTTCATTTCTATTCTGGCTATTGTAATGATTATAATGTTTCACTTTTTAAATAAACTGAAAACATATAAAAACACTATGTATAAAGAAAGCACATATATGAAATATTTAAAATGTTAAAATTTGTCAATTTTCATAAAAATTGGTTTCATGTTTAGTTAAACTAGTGCTTAAAGTTTAATTGCTATAGAATCTTCTTTCCTCTATATTAAGGCACTGACTTGTAATAGATTTTAAAGATGAGTGAAATGAGAAAGAAATAATCCCATTTGAAGTCTGCTCTCTCTAAGACTAAGCAAAAATGCTTTTCTTCATATATATTTCTCTAGTAGTTTCCTTATACTTCAACAGCTTTGTTACAGTAAAAAGAAATCATGAAGTATTGTTTTTTTTCTATAGTTTAGGTAAAATTAAGGATTGAACCTAGCTTGTAACAATACTATGAGAAAGAGAAAAAAGAGAACAAGAGAAAGAAAAGAAAGGGAGAAGCAAAGAAAATGTGATAGTTAGACAGAGAGACTAAAAAAGGCAGAAATATAAAAGAGTGTTAGAGGCAGGATAAAAAAGATTAAGAGTGAGCATGAGCATGAGAAGGAGAGAATAATGATGGTGTGTGTGTGTAAAGATCAATGAAAAAATTAGAAATAGTTTGATTTTTTAATATTAATAAGCAGAATACACACACATTCATACACACATATATGTGGATGTGTTTAGGTACATATGCATGAATTTGTATACTTATATATACTTAAAGGGGGAGGTTGAAAATGAATTAGCTAATAGGATTATTCTTATTGCTTAAGAAGATAAATGGCACACACATTTGAATACACATGCACACGAATATACTATACACACCCACTTATATGTACATACATATACTTACATGTAATGTCTTGGATAGCTTTCTGGAGGGTCTTCTGGACAAGCCTTGGTCTCAGCAGGATAGTCACCAAGAGGATTGTCAGGAATAGAGTCTGAAGTCTTTATTGTCTCCTTCACAGTCTGTTCACTCTGACTGACTGACTTTCCCCAGTTTTCTTATCCCTTAAATACCCTATTACAATCACATCATTACAGCATAATGAGTATATGCCAACTAGAGTGATTATATCATTATATCAAACTAGAGTGAGTGTATCATTATGTCATACTAGATATATGTGAACCAGAGAACCATTATCTCATAAATTTCATCTAGTTAGCACCTTGTTGGAAGTATCCTTACTTACAGGTAAGTAAGTTTCAAGTCTATTTCTCCAGAGTTCTGGTCCTCTACATCTCCAGCTTTCTTTTGTTTTAGAACACAGGTGGTCATGCCCTCCCAGACTTCTCAGAAAAAGAGGTGAAAACACCAAAAAGGAGGTGATCACACCCTCCCTGACTTCTCAGGAAGGTGAGAAGACCAAATCAGATATTGTTAGCAGGTTTCCTCTGGACTGAAGGGTCTTACTTGGAACAGGTATACATAAATCCATCAGCATGGGAGGTATTACACAAGCGCATAATAATATAACAGAGGCTAGTAATGATGTAACAAACAACATGAATCAATATGAGGAATTATAAATGTTCATCAGTCCTAGAAGCAGGGTATATAAAAAAATAATCACATCTACACTTCCTTCAGTAGCCAAGAGATAGACTAAAACCAATATATTGTCCATTACTTCATTTGTCAGGGAATCCAATGATTCTTGCTGGTTTTGAAATCTGACAGCAGTCTTACTGACAAGTTTTGATGTTCATGAGTCAATTGCCATAACTGCCAAGTTTTTTGAACAGTGGGCACAGTCAGAGATGGAACCACCTGGTGTTTCTTGGGTCTTCTCCTTTGTTTCAAGGGTCTGTTCCCTCTCTTTCCAATGAACAAGATGAATACGGCTCATTGGCACCCATCTGATTCCTTCTCCCCCTGTAGAGATACAAGCAAACCCTCTCCCCCAAGCAGTTATCCTGTTTAGTCCCTTCCATTCACCACTTTCTGGACTCTCCACATTACCTGGTGATTACCTAAAGATAGTGGAGCTGTTCGTGCTGGACACTGCCCTTCCAGCAGGTAATAAAACCTGTCTGCCTGAGGCAGTGCATTTTTATCAAAAATCAAAAAATTAATAGTGTAAAGAGCTAAATTTAGAAGTTCTCTAGGGTTACTTGTGGCTCCCCTTTTCTTCTGTTTTTAGAGGAGCATCTTGATGTCTCTGTTTCTCCTCTCTACTATTGCCTGTCCTTGAGGGTTAAAGGGTATGCCAGTGGTGTGTAAAATCTGATACTGTGCAGGTCCTTTGTTTGTTTTTATTGCTTGTGGCACACCCATAATTGCAAACTCTTGTATAAGAAATTCAGTGACCATTCAGTTTGTCTCTTTTGCTGCTGGTATTGAAGTGGAAAGACACCCTTCTGGACCATGAGAAACATAATCTTGAAACTCTGTAGTTAGTTTGTTACTAGCCCTTCACTGACATGTAGATGGCATTTTTACACCCCCAGATGTGCTGCCCTAAAAACACCTAAGACCGTGACAACTTGATAAACATAAAGAAATACTGTCTTATTGCCTGTCTGGGAATGGCACCCTTAGTGTGATAATCTTTGCCTCCTGTCTAGAATGAAATTCCTTTAGTATGACAAATGTATTAGGGAACTTTTATGTTTCTTTTTATAAATATGTGTCTCTGAAATCTCTTGATACTGACTCCCCTGTTCTGGTGGGGTTCAGTCGCTAGCGAGCAATAAATGCTCTTCAATTTACATTATTTTGGCTGTCCTGTATTTTCTCTCACATGGACACTTTATTTGAAGTCTCCCCCCCCACACACAAGATAGCCTTTGGCTCTGTTGGACAGCCAGTCCTTTTCCCTGGAGGGAAAAGGGGGTTACTATCTCTAGGGAGTGGTCACCAAGATAATGTTCCTCAGCCTCAGACCTCAGTAACCCACTTTTGCAGATTGCATGAAGAGACATAAATTTGACTCATTTGGCTTCGAGCAATCTGGAAAGTGGTTCATTTTCAGGTGAGTACTCAGGAATAGTAAGTGGTTATGCTGGACACAGCAACAGTAACACCTACTGGCCTCCACAGGACTCTGTCAGAGTGCCCTGGCTGGGTGGTTGTATGTTGTGCTCCGGAATTGTTTGTCTACTGTCTCTTTGTGTTTAAGTGTACTTGGGTCTATCTGGTTCTGTGTGCCAGTGGCACAACTCTGATTCTGAATGCCTTTTGGCACTATCTGGTTCTCTGAGCATTCTCTGTGAAAGCAGAGAAATGCACCAAACTGAGGCTCAGAAGTCAAAAAAGCTCCATTTGTCTGAGAAGGAAGACTCTAAAGCTGCAACAACTTCCCTTAAGGCTATTCTAAGGTTTCCAGATAGCCCCCAGTCTCTGTGTTAAATGTTTTGTTTAATGTTGTAATTGTGTATTCTATGTCTATGTGATTTGTGTTCTGTGTTTGTGACTGGTCTGTCTGTTGTGTTGATTTAAAGAGCTCTGTTAAGTTTTAAGAAAAACAATTAAGAAATTTGGCAATTGGTTATTTCAATGTTGCACTGTGCTTAGTATGAAAATTTGCTTGTGATTTTAAACTGGCAGTGAAGTTTTTCCATGAAAAGCAGGTTTTCAAAGCCTGATAGAGAGGAGTAACAGCAATAAAACCTTATTTGCTTAATTCTGCCTGGGAAAAAGAAGTTAATGCTAGTAGCCTTGAAACACTCAGGCAAAAGAAGAAAAACTTTTTAAATCACCCTATTTAGTTTGCTTCTGAAACATTGGGGAATTTGTTAACATTATAAGTTATGTTTTGCTGGACATGTGGGTTTTATGGAGTTATTTAAATATTCACTGTATTGTGAATCTTAAAACTTTTTTTTAGTTTTATGACTTTTCTTTTTTTATTATAACTTTTTATTTACAAGATATATGCATGGGTAATTTTTCAGCATTGACAACTGCAAAACCTTTTGTTCCAACTTTTCTCCCCTTCTCCCCACCCCTTCCCTGAGATGGCATGTTAAATATGTTAGAGTATAAGTTGAATACAATATATGTATACATGTCCATACAGTTATTTTACTGTGCAAAAAGAATCGGACTTTGAAATAGTGTACAATTAACCTATGAAGGAAATCAAAAATGCAGACAGACAAAAATAGAGTCATTGGGAATTCTATGCAGTGATTCATAGACATATCACAGAGTTCTTTCACTGGTTGTAGCTGGTTCAGTTCATTACTGCTCTATTGGAATTGATTTGGTTCATCTCATTGTTAAAGAGGGCCACGTCCATCAGAATTGATCATCATATAGTATTGTTGTTGAAGTATATATAATGATCTACTGGTCTTGCTCATTTCACTCAGTATCAGTTCATGTAAGTCTCTCCAGGCCTTTCTGAAATCATTCTGCTAGTCATTTCTTACAGAACAATAATACTCCATAATATTCATATACCGCAGTTTATTCAGTCATTCTCCAATTGATGGGCATCCACTCAGTTTCCAGTTTCTGGCCACTATAAACAGGGCTGCCACAAACATCCGTGCACATACAGGATCCTTTCCCTTCTTTAAAATCTCTTTGGGGTATAAGCCCAGTAGTAACACTGCTGGATCAAAGGGTATGCACAGTTTGATAACTTTTTGAGCCTAGTTCCAAATCATTCTCCAGAATGGCTGAATGTATTCACAATTCCACCAGTAATGTATCAGTGGAATCTTAAAACTTTTGAAGGGAAAAGGAAAGGAGAATGTTGGTGATTTATGAAAGATTGATTTGTAGAAGCAGTTGTAGGTTTGAAGAATTTTAGGAGTAAGGAAAGAGAAGAGGTGAGGAAAGAGAAACAGGACAGAGGATCTTTTGTCTTCAAAGGTAAAGATTCAACTCACTCTCCCATCCCCCACCCCCACTGCTTCTGCTACTTTAGCAATGGAGCATCTAGTTAGAAGGGTTATTAGAATTTGTTTAAATTATGTAGCTGAGGGAAAGAGAAGAATTAAGTAGGAAGAGAAAAAGTAAAGTTTTTAATGGAATGATTTCTGTGTAGGGAAACTTGAATGGGGAACAGTAGGGAATCTTTTGTGCAGATTTAGCTCACCTTCCTTTCCCCCTCTTTCCCTTCTCCCCCCCATCCCAAGTGTGTTCCAGCTTTTATTTTTTTATCAAATTGCAGTCGCCTGGTTCTTGGCTAACAGGAGCAAACTGTTATTTTAAAGAGACAGGCCTATATTTGTTTTGTTTTGTTTTTTTAGATACATAATGGTTTCCTTGGTTAAGGAATATGGTCATGAATGTGATCTATAATTTGGTAGAGTTATTTTTAAAAGTTTAATTGATATTTTTAAGAATCTTTCAGATTCTTTTATGTGGTATTAGGATATTCTGTATAAGTTTTAACTGATTGTATCCTGAGATTATGCCCATCATTTAAAGGGCTTCTGAAAATAATAGTTTTTCTTTTTTCTTTGTCCTTTTGAAAATGTTTCTGTTATGGGCAATATGAAATTTGGAATTTTCCTATGTATTGGGTATTTAAAGCAAAATAATTTGTATGATGTTCATCTTACGAAACTGCCTACTTAGATATGAAAGATAAGTTGTGAACTTACTGGGACAAATTTCTTACTGTTATCAATATAAGGTCATGGTAAATACCTATATGGGATTTATCTAAAACTTTGTTTAATGGAATTTGTTATTGGGGGTAAAATTTTGGGGGCTTGTAATTAATATTTATAGGGAATTTTAAAGTTCCACCCTCTGATGGTTAGTGGGACAATTACCTGGAGTATAACTAGGTTAAGGTTACTTATCCTGTGTCCTATATGTGCTGAAGAATCAGTTTTTATATTATGTTATAGTTATATTCCTGCTTTTTTTTTTTCCTCCTGTGCCTAATAGGAGCCAATGGTCAATAGAATTTGTTAATACAATTCAATTATGTTATACTTTGCTGTTTTCAATCTGGTTATATGTAATCACTGTATCCTAAATACTTAAGTGTTTAGCCTGGTCATCTATCTGTTACTAGATATTTGTGTCCGTAGATATTCAGGTTTTTAAAGGTTTCTAAATGATGAGAGGACAATTAACAGTGGTCTGTGAAATTCAACTGCTGTTTTTATTGGGACTATAGCTAATAGCTATTTGCCTGTCCTGTGAGACAAGCCTGGAAGCTGCTGGCCACTCTATTTTGGCCTCCCCACATCTTGTAGCAGTCCTTGTGGACCAGTCTTTCTATCTCAGACTGAGTTCACTCCTTATCAACAGTTTTTGAAAGAGAAGCTCCGCCCCTGCCCCTGATAGACTGATATGGGGAATTGGAAAATGGTTAATGAATGATTGTTAAAACCCTGAATGGGTCATTTATTACTGTGTGTTTGAGGTTGGGATGGAAATTGTTAAAATTGTGTAACTCTTGCTGTTATGTTTGAATGATTTTTAGGAAACCCTACTGTGATATGTATAGGAATTCACTTTTGGGATTTATATGTGGGATGGTTATTTGACAATTTATTTGGTTTTTTGGAAGATTCCATTTGCCTGAGAGAAAAAGGGGGGGAAGAAGAGATAGGAAATTGGGAAAACTGGTAGATTTTTCTCACAAATACCTGGAAGAATGGGAGCCCCTTGTTTCCTGTTCATTTTACCCTAGGCATTTCTGCCCCACTCCCTATCTCACTAGTTCAGATTGAATTGGAAGTCCTTTAAGCAGTCTTTTTTCAGTTTTACTCCTTGATTAAACCTACTGGGATGTGACTGCTGGTTATGTTTTAACTTTGAAACCCCTTATTCTGTCGGATTTGCCCTGGCAGACTCAGTTTTTAGGACATTTCTGAGTTTGCTTGCCTTGATGGTCTAACTGTGCATACTCTGATTGCTCTGCTCAGAAATCTGGATCCTTCCTTAACCTAGTAGTAGCCCTGTCAGTTCCTCTATCTGTTCCTAGTAGCAGGTGGAGCTACTCCAAGCCTCATTGTGCTCCCCTGGAGTGGTTGCCCGTCTGAATGAGCAGCACGACTGTCTTGAGCCCTACTTCTCTGTAAGGAGAGGCTGAGTCAAGGGCACAAATGACTGCAGACCACCTACCACAGTGAGTGTCCATCTCAAACTGGATTCACTGGCTGAGATGGTGCTTCAACTACAGGGGACCTGCAACAGGGAGCCTTTGTACTGCTGACAACTCTGGGGTTGTCAGGGAGAGACTTGCCCTTGCCATATAAGTCCTTGCATTTTTCTAGTTCTATTTTGGTTTATTTTCCTCAAATAGGGTTTGTCAACATTATGGTGCTGAGACCTTCCAGGTATCTAAAGGAAGGTAATTCATTAATTTGGACTATTGTGTCACGGTTCCCTTTAATGGTCCTGCCTCAGTTTCCCTGAATTGTTCTGCCTCGGTTCCCCTGTTTGCAAATCCCCCTCCTCTTCATTAGGACTAGTTACTCTAAGGTTATAAATTGTAAATGTGTAAACTCAAGATGAGGGAGAGTTCAACGAAACTTATGGGCAACCAACCCTCCTACGGACCTCAAGATGCTCCTGGCCCGGCAGATGGCCAGGGCTGACGGCAACCTTCAGAAGGATGTGTGATTTTTCCAAAAGTCTTGAGCTATCCTTTTGTTTCACAAAACACACTCTCTAACTCACTTAGGGGGGGACTCCCTTATATGATCTGCTTTCCCAATTCTTTTTCTTTCCCAGAATGAAATCCCTGACTGAGACTGCTGCCTGATGATGCCTGACCCATGCCAAGGTGAGCACTGACCATCCCTACACTGTGCCTGCTCTGTGCCCTGAGGACTCACACCTGATGAACACTGGGAAGTCGATTTCACAGACATGGAAACCCAGGTTCAAGGACATTGTTTTCTTTTGCTTTTTGTTGACACCTTCTCAGGTTGGACCAAAGCTTTCCTGTAAAATCTGAATCTGCTTTAGTTATAGTCCAGAAAATTGTAACTGAAATTATCCCCCAGGGTCTCCCTTGGGTCTGACAATGGCCTGGTTTTTGTTTCTAATGTTGTTCAGTCCCTGGCATAAGCCCTCAGGTTCAAGTGGCACTTGCACTGTGCCTATGGACCACAGGGTTCAGGTCAGGTAGAAGGCATGAACAGGACACTTAAGGAACACGCTTCTAAATTCCGGTTGGGAACTGGCGAGACCTGGGTAGGATCCTGTTTGGAGCTTCACCCCCATCCTTCCCTGCATGGAGCAGGACAGCTCTTATGATGTTACTAATGATTCCCTTTTCAAGTCCCTACAGGCTTTTCAAGACATCCAAGCAGTGGTCAGAGATCTATATTGAGCTTCTGCCCAGTCTCCCTCTCCCCAGCCTGCTGGACCGGACCTCCAGCCAGGGGGATTGGATCCTGACCAGAAAATTTCCTTGTAGCTCTGCATTGGAACCCCACTGGACTGGCCCTCACCAGGTCATTGTCTCCAATCCCTCAGCAGTGAAGGTGGCCCACCATAAGGCTTGGATCCATCATTCACATGTGAGGCCTTGCCCTGCTCCTGACCCCAGATGATGTTTTCATATTTTATCCTATTTTATGGTCTGATCCTCCCTCTTGCTTCCCCCACCCTATTGGGGAAGCCTAGCCACTATTCTCCCTATAGATATGTGTGGAACCTAATAAAAACTGGGGGGAAGAGACTTATGGACAGCCATGGTTCTATCTGAACCTATGCCAGCTCTTGGGAAACTCTTGGAATTTCCCCCCACTTCCTGCTGACATTGTTTTATAGCACTCGTGAAAAACGGTCCCTGCAAGTAAAGGGAAGGGAGTTTATTGGGAACACAGCCCTTGTGGGTCCTTCAGCATGAAGAAAGGATTGGGGAAAACCCAGTACTACATGTGCCCTGCAGCAGGATTGTCCAAGTGTCAGGGGTTGGGCCAGTACCACTGCAGATCATGGGGCTGTAAAACCATAGCAGGGTGGCTCTCTGAGGGAGGCCAGGACTCCTACATTAAGGTGCATAGGTTCACGATTCAAAGACGAACCCTTCCAAGGGAAAACATCCCCAGGCCCTAATGCAATTATTAATCCCCCTTGTTTACCCCTGAGACCAGCCACAAGACCACTTCTTATCTGGGAGTGGGAAACCACAACACTTGTCCCCACATCCCCTCAGCCTCCACTCCCCGAGGACCGCTGTCTCCCTATGAGCCCTTTATGTCAGCCTTTGATGGAATATACCAGCTGATAAACCTGATCAGCCCCACTCTCACCACTAGCTATTGGCTCTGCCTGACCTGCCCCCTCCCTACTTTGTGGGCATAGGTACCTCCTGGGGGACAGAGGCCCCCTCCATCCTGATCTTTCACTCTCGGCCAAGAACCTGCCCCCAGAGTGCACTGCCCACGTTCCCAAGTTAACTTTGGGAGGGGGGAAGAATGAAGCACGGTGCATCAAATGGGAAGGCTACAATCCGGAGCGTTCCCCATACAAAAAGCACTATGTAGTAGTTACCGAGATTCCCACACACAAGAATACTGTAAACTCCCTAATACAGGCCCACAGGGTCCTATCTTGGGCTTAACCCCTTGTATCATTGAATTTGCTTTAGCCTTGGAAGAATCTGCATACCCATATATGTACTCCCTCAAGTGTATTTATACTCTGAGGAAAGGGCCAAAGAACAGTTTGGTCCATTAGATATGGCAAGGAGGGCTGCTCCTACTCTTGTTCCCCTTCTAGTGGGACTAGGAACAGGTCCATGGCTGTTGGGACCACTGCCCTGATCCATGATGACCAGCAGCTGTTAGCCCTGGGTTCCCAGGTAGACCAGGATTTAAAGGGCCTGGAAAATCAAATATCCTTCTTAGAGAGCTCCCTAAATTCCTTGGCAGAGGTGGTCCTCCGGAACTATCGAGGCCTAGACTTTCTCTATCTTAAACAGGGAGGGTCTGTATGGCCCTCAGAGAAGCTTGATGTTTCTATGCTAACAACAGGGGTAATAAGAAAGTCCCTCTTTGCAGTCAGAAAGTGGATGGAGGATGAAGAGATGGCTCAAAGCCAATCAATGTCTTGGAATCAGTTACTTTTCAATTGGTCCCCCTGAATGACCTCCCTTATAACTTCCCTGATAGGCCCTTACTCTATTTCTGCTAGTTCTACTAATTGCCCCTTATTTGATTAACTGTTTAACCACATATATCAGGAAGAGGACCCAGGCTGTTAAGTTGTTTGTCACCAAAACCACTTACTCTCCCCTGGCCTCTGATAAGTCCAGTCTCTAAACAGTCGCAAGAAAAGGGGGGAGTGAAATGGAAGGACACCCCTCTGCAGGATGAGAAACATAATCCTGAAACTCTGTAGTTAGAAGTTTGTTACTAGCTCTTCACACCCTAATGCAGATGGCGTTTTTATACCCCCAGATGTGCTACCCTAAAAAAACCTAAGACCTTGACAACTTGATAAACATGAAGAAATACTGTCTTATTGCCTGTCTGGGAATGGCATCCTTAGTGTGATAACCTTTTGCCTCCTGTCTAGGATGAAATTCCTTTAGTATGACAAATGTATTAGGGAATTTTTATGTTTCTTTCTATAAATATATGTCTCTGAAATTGCTTGATACTGACTCCCCTGTTCTGGTGGGGTTCAGTCGCTAGCTAGCAATAAACACTCTTCAATTTACATTATTTTGGCTGTCCTGTATTTTCTCTCATCTGGGTACTTCAGTATTGCAAAAGTAAATCCTGAAAAGGTGTCTACTACAACATGGATAAAATACAGACGACCAAAAGATTTATAATGGGTCACATCCATTTGGCAAATTTCACTGGGTCTCAAACCACAAGGGTTTTTCCCTAGAGGGAGAGTAAGAGCGTGGAAAGGAAGGCAAGCCTTTCAGGCTTTTACTGTGCTCCTAGCTTCTTCTTTTGTTATCCCACACTGCAAATGTAAAGCTCAAGCTGCCAGATGATATTTTGAATGAGATTCTTGGGCTGACTGAAATAAAGGAATATTGGCTAACATAGTTAGAACACTATCTGTCTGCCTTTGAATTTCCATAAAAAATTCCACTATGAGAGTGGACATACAAGATATAAATCTTACCTGGATGCTTTCTTACTTGCTCTTGAAGTTCCTTAAAAAGCTGATAAATATTAGAAGCTACAAATTTTATTTGGGCTGCGGCAATTCTTTGTACCACACCTACTGAACAGGCCGAATCAGATATTATATTTATATCTCCTGGATAATAATACAATTCATTCTGCTGAGTGGACTGAAAAGGAGTTCTGACTACTCTATAGTTAAATCATGAGAGTACACAGCACAAATGTTATGTTTGGATGCATTTGTAAAGATAGCTGTCCTTTAAGAGGAACCTTAGAAACTTTTTCTTCAAAAATACATTGCCAATTATGTAATAGCCAGGATATCTTTAATGGAGACCCGTGTGTAAAATTTGGAGCTGTGGCCAATAAAATTTGCCACTCTGGGATGGTCTCACAGCATAGATTAATTTGTGCATTAGTATAAAAGGTGTGTATCTTGTCAGGTATTATCCCAGATAATTGTACTGCTCGCTTAATGGCCTTTAGTAAAATTATAGCCATAAGCACTGGGTAAAGAGTAAGGCTTTGTTCTGGTTGTGCCGGTAGGTTCACCCACTCTATCACACTGTCTCCTTGATGAAGGACTGCTGTGGGTGCCTCTTTTGTAGCAAAAACTCATATTTCCACGGGTTTTTGAGTGACTCTTTCAACCACATTGGATAAAGCCAGTTCAATTTCGCTAAAGCCTCTTGGGCTTCTTTTGTAAGCTGGTGTGGTGAGTCTAAAGCGCTGTCTCCCCTTAAAATGTCATATAATTGTTGTAATTGATTCGTAGTTAAGCCTAACATTGGATGCATCCATTGGATATCTCCTGTCAATTTCTGAAAGTCATTTAAGATGACTTTCTCTGTTCTTAAAGAAAGCTTTTGTACTGTAAGCACCTTAGTATATACTTAGTATATACTTCATATCCTAAATATTGAAAAGGAGCATGTCTTTGAATTTTTTCTGGAGTTATGTGCAATTTTTAGTTCCTTAGTGCTTCTATGGTCTTTTGTAGACATGCTTCTAACATTTGCTCCTCAAGTGTATATCCCAATATATCATCCATGCAATGTAATAACATAACTTTTAGAACTTACTAGAGTAAGAGCAGCAGCAAAATACATTTGGCACATAGTATGGCTATTTTTCATTCCCTGTGGCAAAACTGTCCATTCAAATCTTTTATAAGGCTCAGCTAACTTAATCCTGGGTCCTGAAAAGGCAAATCTTTTCATATCCAGTGGCCAATGTTTCATCACTAGATGGATCCATCCATAGCTAAACTTCCTTTCTCCTTGACCAAGCTCCTTCATTAGTACTGGAGCTACTTGAAATTTTTCTCCCCAGTAGCATATTAAATACCTTCTGACATGAGGGGCTCATATTCCATTCTCATATATTTTATCATTTTAATATTATCCTTAGAGTTTCCTTAACAGGGCTCTTGGCGGGTTTGCCATTTCCTTCTTCAGAGAATCATCTTTCGTTAGAATTCTACACTATTAAATATCCATCTTGTCTAATCCCACAAAATAAACCATAGTTACAATGAGCTATATAAGCCCTTCTGCCATCACAAGGCAGTGATCCTGGAGGGTAGAGAGAAGATGACTTGGGATTTTAAAAAAGTTAGAAAAGTAAAAGTCATTTCACTCCCCTGTTATTTTTGAAAAAGTATTAAGTTGTACCATATGTCAGTCTTATTCCAACCACAATTAAGTACATAATCTTAGCAATAATTTAACCCACAGTTTTACTTCTAAAGGAGGTAACCTAACCCACAAAGAAGTTAAGTGATGACTATGCTCACTGTGATATCAGTTCACTCTAGTTATATCATGTCATCCATTGAAAACAATATTACTGAAACTATAACTACAGACTTTCCATTTTTCTAATGAAAATAGAAGGGAAAATGTAATGAAAACTGCCACTGCTTATACATAGTCAAATATTCTTTCAGAAATGTTAGGATAACAATTTTTTTTGTATTTACAGTAAAAAACATTACATTTAAGTCAGGAGGACCTGAATCTAATCTGGCCTCAGACACTTAATGCTTCCTAGTTGTGTGATGCTGGGCAAGTCACTTAACTCCAATTGCCACAGTAAAAAATATATATATATATATATATATATATATATATATATATATATATACATACACATATATAATATTTTTATACTTTCCAACACAATACCAAGCACAAACACTTTAAATTTTTTTCTCCTCCTATAACAAAGATAAAAAGAATGAAAATTTCATTTTAAGGAAAAGTTTCCTTTTAATTTTTAACTTCAAAATCTACCTAAATTATTTAGGAAAAGAACAAGTAGTTTGCACCTATTTTAACAATTACAAAAAAGAAACATGAAAACATGTTTATTCAACAAAATTATAATGATCTAAGCAGGACATACCCAGTTGTATTTGTTTGCCCCCAAACTCTGATTTTCCTTTCTATAGTGATTTAAGAAACAATGGAAGTTGGAACTATGAAAATAAACTGATTACATCCTGAATATGTTCGTGGTTGTCTTTGCTCCTAAAAGATTGGTTTTTAAATTTAAATAGGTATTTTAAAATGTATCTGTTTAGTTTATAGGTGATTCATGCAAATATTTGCATAATATAATTGAATTAAAATATTTAGCATTTATTAGCTCTACTTTATATGATTATTTCTATTTTAGTATTTTTTTTTTACCAGCTATATCTCTCACAGCTTTCATAAGGACTTGGTAAATTGGGACTCAAATGATAGTACAGACATGAAAGATGTGTTCAAATGAATGGATCTCATAGAAGGGGCCAGCAAATAGAACTCTATATAGGTTTAAAATCTATTAACCTTATAGGAGACTGGTGGTAGAAAAAAGTATTTAAGTAAAGATCAGAGGAGGTCAAAACAGAAGTGATGTCATTGTGATAGTATGCTAGGATCCACTGGGAAAAAGAAAGGGACTAAGTCACTTAAGTTTTCATAATACAAAGAAGAAAAATGGCATAAAGCTAAAGTAATACATGTTAAAGGATTTTGGGTACACACAGATGTATTGAAAGTGTCATTCTTCTAAAAGTAGAGCATCAAGTGACTTCCTGATCATACTTGCTTGCAGTTGCATTTGTCAAAAGTTAGAGAAAAGACTGAATTTTAGAGAAATGTTACTATGAACTTAATTCAGATTTATTCATTAGAAAAAACTTTTGAAATGGAAGCATTAGGCAGGTGCCTCAAGGAAAGTAACTATATCCCAAGATTTATAATAACCAACAAATAGATTCCCAGGCATAGTCGAATTTGTTTTATAGAATTTAGGGAAACAAATTTTCAAAAGTAAATAGAAATGTTAGATACGATCTAATAATCTGAAAACCATGAAAGGAAAAAATAGCTCAAGAGGAGGGAAGGTTTAAAAAATATATATTTCCAATGAGAAGAAAAAATATATATGTATATAGGTGTCTATAAAGAGCTCTTTAAGGAGATATTTATAAAGCATATGCAAAAACTGAAAGTGTGATCAATAATCACTGGATAAATGCAAATAAATAGTAGGCTATTCTAAAAATAACACAAGGAAGCCAAAAGGTCAGAATGAACTGAGACTCACAAAAATGCCATATGTAATTGTTTATCCAAAACTTCTTTATTCATTTCTGGAGCAAAAAGAGAAAGACTACTGACTATTGTATAGATGAAACATTATAATGTTAATAAGAAAAACAGAAAGAAAACAAAACAGAACTATTTAACTCAATTTTTTTGTCTTTTTCTATATTGAGTATTATATTTAAATTTTAAAGGAGTAAACAGGTTTAAAAGATAATTCATGCCCAAAATAAGTTATAAGATAATGATAATACTTAGCTCATTTGAGTTAATGTCACCAAATGTAGATATTATTGCATATCATGGCACTGAAAGTACTTATAGGTTACGTTTACAGATCTTCTGATGGAAATGTTTGATAGATGATGGAAAAGCAAAGAGTTATTCAGAAAATAGAGATCAATATTTATTCAATTTCAAAAAAATGTCAATTCAAGAAATCCAAGAGCAGAAAACTTGCCAATGATCCTTGCCCTACATTCCAGAATTCTAGATAAGATAATTAAACATTGGTTTTGTGGAAGTTTATATGGAGACAGGGATTAATTTAATCAATCAATGTCTCTATATATAATATTAAATATTACATATATACGTATTTGGAAGGATCAAAATGTTTTCAGGTAGTCATTGCATAAAATAGAATGATACTACCCAGGAAATGAATTCCTAATGGCTAAAGATTTGATTATTCTTTGTAGGATTTGAATTAAAAGAGCAAGAGAAGTAGTTTGGAATGAGGAGTTCCAATGTTGTTAACCCAATAATAGAAATAGCTTCAGAAAAATCACTTAGAGGAAATCTTTTGAGGGGTGGTATTCTATCCTCTCCCCATACTTAGACCAGAAGATGACCTTATAAACTACAAAGGACAAAATTTGGCATTCTAATAATGGCCCTATAACAGCACTAGTAGGCAATAGTATTTGTAATAGGACCTTAGAAAAGTAATATCATACCTAAGGTGATCTTTATAAGGAGCCCATGAAGAAGAGAAAAAGATTACTAACATACAAGAGTTGTGAGTTACCACTTTATCATAGGTGCTTTCTAAACTTTAGCTTTACCCTGAATATTTTATATGTGTGTAAGAAAGTGTGCCTCTGCTTTGTAGGGAAGCTTTTATTAACTATTCTTATTACATTATCTTAGTAAATATCCATTTCTATAAATTCATTAAATCTGGCTGGCTAATTTATATCAATTGGTAATTGATTAAGGGGCATAATGGGGGTCCTGAGTAATAATACTGGTAAACACCTCCCTCAAAACTCAGTGTTACTTCTAGATGCCTGAAGAAAGAAGCAATTAACTATATTTTGGGGAACTTGACATGCTAGTTAAAGTAAGATGTTGAAGTAAGTCTAGGAATTTTGCTACATTAGAAAGCAAAATGATTCTAATAAATTAGAATTTTTAAAAACTAAAAACAAGTCCAATATACTTGTTTTTTCTTTCTTTTTTTGTTGGGGGAAACAGAATATTGTTATTAAACTGGTAGAACTGAAAAATGCCATTTTTATCCTGATATATAGAAAGAGTTCATCAGGATATTGGGGGGGTTATGACAATTTATGATGATTTCCTTCATGATAAGATACAAAAAATGTGGATTAAATGATGGCATAATTACATTGATTTATTAAGAGACAAAACAAAGAATTTTTACCAATGGGTAGAAGAGGACTCTTACAGCATGTCAAGGGGCTCACTTCTCAATTTTCTCATGTTTGGTTTTTTATATCTACTTTTTGTCTTTATTGCAGTATATTAATCATATTGGTGAATGGCCAAAGAAAGAGAAATAACTACTGAATTAACATGTTTGACCTAAAATTCAACAGACTGAAACATTGGACTGAAATAAGTCTGAATGAATAATAATGAAAAAATTATATTAAGTTCTCCATTTGTTTTTGTCTTATTTAAATCCACCTCAAAAGTTAATGGAGACATCAACCTCAATAAGGAAGAATAAAGAGTTGGTTGTTTTCAAAAGCTAATATTCTTATTCTTAGCATTCTAGATTGGTTATTTCATCAAACTAGGAAACTCCTTTAATGATTCTAAGATTCAGGAACTCTTTTGCAATATAAAGTCTTGGTGAACTAAGTGGAATACTGAGGAGTTGAGTATCTTTTGCAGGGTTAAATAGACAGAAATAAATCTTGAAACCAATTCTTTGTGAATTGAATCATCCACCAACTAAACTATGTTTTTCTGTGCAATTGTTAGGGCTGTGTACACTGAAGAAGTGATAGTCTTGTCTACTTTATACCACCTGAAGTCTGGTCTGGACATTAAATTTTAGAAGGAACACCAGTAGATTAGATTATGTTCAGAAGAGAGGCTCAGGATGTTCATAAGATAAAATCAAGTCTTGTGGGGAAAAAAGCACATTGAAGGAATTGACATTTTCCCGTAAGAGGTAAGATTTAGGGGAAGTAATAGCACTCCAATATTTGAAGGAATATCATGTTGAAGATAAAGATTGCCTTCAAAAGGCAGGGCAAGAAACAAGCAGAAGTCATACCAAGACAGATTTTGAGCTCAGTCACTACACTTCCTAAAAATAGTGGGTTCTTAAAAGCTGCCTTATTAAACAGTATGTCTCTTGACATCACTGAAAGAGTGTAAAAAAAGGTAGGTGTCTATTTATTAGAAATGTCACAGAAAAGACCATTGAATACTATGGGAAATTAGGCTCAATAATTTCTAATTTTCTTCTAGACTCATAAAATATAATTATTAGAAGAAAGCATCTAGTCATAGAAGATCTCAATCTGCATTATAAAGTGGTAATTATCAAAAACAATTTGGTACTAAGAAATAGAATGGTCGATCAGTAAAATAGAAATACATGTTACATTATAGTAATATGATAAATCCAAAGATCTAAGCTTTTGGACCAAAAACTCATTATTTGACAAAAACAGTTGGGAAAACTAGAAAATAGGTGGCAGAAATTAAGTACAGACCAACATCTCACACTATATATCAAGATCAGATTAAAATGGGTATATGTTTTACACATAAAGGGTGAAGCCATATCTAAATTGGTGAAGTATGAAATAGTTTATTTTTCAGAGCTATGGATAAGAGAAGAATTTGGGACCAAAGAAAATACAGAATATTACAAAATATAAAAAGATGATTTTAATTGAAAAGAAAGATTTTACATAAACAAAACTAATATACCAAAATTCAAAAGAATACAGAAAAGTGGGGAAAACATTTTTGCAAGTATTCCTGATGAAGGCTTCATTTCTCAAATATATAGAGAATGACCCAAATTAATAAAAATACAAATAATTCCCCAATTGAAAAATGATCAAAAATAGATACAGATAGTTTTCAGACAAAGAAATCAAAGCTAGCCATTGTCATGTGAAAACATGCTTTATATCATTATTGACTGGAGAAAAATGAAGTTAAAACAATTATATAGATACCACCTATTAAATTGATTAACATGACAAAAAAGAAAAATGATAAATGTGGAAGAGGACATGGGAAAATGGGGATGCTTCACTGTTGGTGGAATTATGAATTGGTTCCACTATTCTGGAAAGCAATTTGGAACTATGCACAAAGGCCTATAAAACTGAACATACTTTTTGATTCAATAATACTGCTTTTAGGTCTATACCCAAAAGAAATCAAAGGAAAAGGATAAGTGTGTGTGTGTGTGTGTGTGTGTGTGTGTGTGTGTGTATCCTGACACACACACACACCTTGCCAACAAAGTCCATAGTCAATACTATGATTTTTCTAGTAGCAGTGAATATATTTGTAAATGCTAGACTATAAAAAAAGCTGAATACCTGGAATATTCCTAGTGGAATATCCACCTGGAATGGATATTTTCAAATTCTGTTGCTTGAGGAGACTTTTTTAAAGTCTCTTAGATAGCAAGGAGATCAAATCAGTCAATACTTAAGGAAATTAATTTAAACTAATGATTGACAAATGACAAATACTGAAGGTGCAGCAAAAGCTTAATTACTTCGGCCACATAATAAGAAAACAGGACTCATTATAACAACTCTGATGTTGGGAAAAATTGAAAACAAAAAAGAAAGGGATAGCAGAAGCTGAGATGAATAATATATAACGGTAATGAATATAAACTTGGACTTCAAAAGATAATGGAAAATAGGCTTAGAATACTATGGTCCATGGGGTCATTAAGAGTTGCACCCAACTAAATTACTGAACAAGAACACAATCAACTTGGTAGGGATAAATAGTTTATAGTGGGACATGGTTGGGGCAGCTTGGATTGGAAATATGGCAACAGTTTGTAGGAGAATCAAAACAAAGTTTGAATGATCACAAGTAGAAGTTCAGAATCATTGGGGTGGACAAGCTATGAGAGGGTGTTTATCAGTCACTAAGAAATGAGTTCAAGAAGGTTTGACCTCCTTGGAGTGAAGTCCTCTTAGGACATTGGTCAGCTCACAAGAAGGTATTATTGAGTGAGCTAAGTTGAATTTTTTTCTAATCCTGGTTGATTTTGATTATCTTCTCCATATTTTGTCTAATCTTCAAACCTACTTTTCTATATATTTAGGAACAGGGACCCTACTTTTTATTTTATTGGCATAGAGAATTATACTTGAGGAAGGTCCTTTTACAAGAAATGTCATTCTTCAAATTGGAACCTTCTCTGTAACTTATAGTGTTAGAGAATTGCCTATGCCACAAATATTAAGTGATTTGCATAGTGTCAAACAGATAATAGTCTTTAATAGGTGATTATTCCTTGAAGGATAATTATCTAATCATTAGATCATGCTATCCATCTATATTTTAAATAATTCAAAATAGATTTTACATATATTTTGATAGAAGTCTAGAAATGTCATTAGCTTTTCATTCATTTTACTCTTATCTATTATGCATCACAACTTTTCCCCATTGAAGTTTCAATAGATTGTAAGCCAGTAAAGGAAATTAAGTGTGAATTTTGGGAGAGTTTTGCAGAAGCCTCAGATGACATGTGAATGACAGCAAATGACACAGAAAAACTTTAGAAACTCAGATATGCATAAAATATATGTATAGTACTTTAAACATCTCATAAAAGAAAAAGAAAAAAATTAGACTTCTTCTGTGGTACTAAGAGAATGTCAAAAAATTTCATGAGGATTTTCCAGTAAGGGCACTGGGCCCCAACCCCGAAGGATGTGGAAGGGATGACTGTATATGTTTTCATTATTTTCCTTGATAAACTCGACCTTTATTTCTCAAAATGAACTTTGTTATTGTTTTGTTTACTTATATAAGATATTCCCTTGGAAGTTTGATTATTACAGCACATATCTAAATTAATATAGACATTTCCTACAGCACATATATAAATTAATATAGATTATACTTTTATCTTAGCTTATATACTTTATGTAATAGTCTTAATATAGTTTAAAAAAACAATATTATTTAAAAATTATTTAGATAGTCCTGTAAAAAATATTATATCTCATGATCTTCAGTGTGCCATAGAGGAATGACTTTCAGACTTGATGTTTGAAGAGCCAAGTTCAAATCCAGACTGTTGTACTTTACTAGCTGTGTGACACTGACCAAATCATTTCATGTCTTTGAACTTCTAGTGCCTTATTAGAAAATAAGAGGAATTTCTACCACTCTACAATTCAAATGAAAACTGCATATAAGATGTATCATGAATATCCTCATGGCCATCATTATCTTCATCATCTTTTACAAGTATTTTATTTTAATCATTTGATTTCATTTAAACTTCAATATGAGTGACTTGTTATTTCTACAATTTTATCCTTGCAATTTAGGCTATAGTTCCTTTTATGTTTTACAAGATCCAAGATTTAAACTAATAGTATTAAGCAAATAGGAATGGAATTTCAGGCATGAAATCATCACTTCAAGAGAATATTTGGGGGATCATCTGGGTTTTTACGCAGTCTTGAATTTACATTCCTATGCATAAAAGGAAATCTATATTTAACATGAGAATAATAACAATAACAAATATATCTAACATTACACAGTGTTCTGTATTTGCAAAACAATTTACATATTATCCCATTTAGTTCTCACTCTGATTTTATAAGGTAGGTACTATTATTATTCATATTTTACAGATGAAGAAATTGAGGTAAAGAGAGAATAGACTTGCTCTGGGCTACAAGGTTTTATTTTCTCCACTTAATAATATTTTATTTTTCCAATTACATGTGAAGATAATTTTAATATTCTTTTTTGGTAATATTTTGACTTGTGATTTTTTTCTCCCTCTTTCCCTTATATCTAGTCTCTCCAAGATACATGACAGCCTGATTTAAATTATACATTTATAATAATTTTAAACATATCTCTATATTATTAATGTTGTGAAAAAATCAGACAAAAAGGAAAAAATGAGAAAAAAAAGTGAAAATAATGTGCTTTGATCTGCATTCTATCTCCATAGTTCTTTCTCTGGATGCAGATAGCATTTTCCATCACAACTCTTTTGGAATTGTCTTGAATCATGGCATTGCTGAGGAGAGCTAAGTCTATCATAGTTAATCATCACACAATTTTCTTGTTACTGTGTACAACGTTCTCCTGATTCTGTTTATTTCACTCAGCATCAGTTCATGTAAATCTTTCTGAAATCAGCCTGCTTATCATTTCTTATAGAACAATAGTATTCCAATAATTCATATACCCTAATTTATTTAATAATCCCTTCAGTTTCCTTTTTTTTTTTGCCACCACAAAAAACTGATAGAAACATTTTTTGCACATGTAGTTGCTTTTCCCTCTTTTATAATCTCTTTGGATTATAGATGGTGTAGCTGGATCAAATATTTTGCTTCAAAGAGTCATAGTTCCCAACTGCTTTCTAGAATGGCTGAATCAGTTCACTAGTCTATCACCAATGCATCAGCATCCCAGTTTTCCCACATCTTCTCCAGTATTTGTCATTTTTTTCCTGTCATCTTAGCCATTGGGACAGGTGTGAGGTGGTACCTCAGAGTTGTTTTAATTTGCATTTCTTTAATCAATAATAACTTAGAGCATTTTTATATGACTATAGATGTCTTTTATTTCTGAAATTTGTTCATATCCTTTGATCATTTATCAATTAAGGAATGACTTGTATTCTTCTAAATTGGACTTTGTTCTCTTTATATTTGAAAAATGAGGACTTTATCAGAAACACTGGCCATAAAAATTGTTTCCCAACTTTCTGCTTCTATTCTAATTTTGGCTACATTGGTTTTGTTTTTGCAAAAACTTTTTAATTTAATTAAATAAAAATTATCCATTCTGCATTTCATAATGTTTTCTATTTCTTGTTTGGACATAAACTCCTTCCTTCTTCAGAGATATGACAATTAAACTATCCATTGCTCTCCTAATTTGCTTATAGTGTCACTCCTTATGTCAAAATCATGAACCCATTTTGACCTTATCTTAGTATACAATGTAAACTGTTGGTCTATGCCCAGTTTCTGCCATACTATTTTCCAATTCTCTCAGGATTATTTTCAAATAGTGAGTTCTTATCTTAATATGTTTTAAATGTGTTTCTACAGAATTGTTTAAAAAAAAACATTCTAAACATCCCTTTTCACTGAGATTTAGAAACTAGAGATCCATTGAACTGTTTTCAAACAAGGAATTTAATTTTAAGTAAGAGCACCCATTTCTTAATTTGTGTGAAAGCACATGCGGTAAAGATAGCAGTGACTGGCTCAATAAGATTATCTGAATTTATCTGAAGCTGAAATCTTTAAGTTTATCAGGTTACAAGTTTCTAAGACAAAATTCCAACTATGGTGCTCCTGATTTAAAATCCAATGCTTAACCTGCAATCTATTACTTACCTGCTTCATAATGTCATGTCATAAAATTAAACAAATACAGGTTGCACTGGCATAACACCACTTTGTCTAAATAATAATATAAATGGTATTTTTAAAATTCTCTCTACATTCATAACTATTTCCTATACTAGTCCAATATGACCCAAAAGCAAACTTGATCTCTGATGAGATAGAAATTCCTTTAAAAAGTGATTACTTAGGTTCTAATTTATCATATGGCTTTAAGGGGAAAAAAATCAAGATTTCTGGCTTATATAAAAGTTATTTTGCATTCAGTAGGCAATTAACTAGGGATATTTTTATAAAATGTAGATGTGATTTTCAAAATCCCATTAACCTTGGTCACACAAATATGACTTTTCATTCTCAAAACCATTAAAAAAAGCTGTCATATAAATAAAACAATTTTCCTTTCCAAACCCCTGAATTTTCTTTACTGTTTAAATAAAAGATCACACTTCTTAACATAACTTAAATTTTAAGTTAATGCATAGCTTTTAAGCAATCCTGTTGAGATTTCCCTGCATAACAAATACAGAAAGCTAGACTATTCTATAACATTTCCATAGACAAGCAGCCTAACATCTTCAAGTAATCTCCAGACATTTTTAATGTGTTTCTACAGAATTGTTAAAAACATATTTCTCAATATCCTCTCTCACTGAGATGTATCCAACTAGAGATCCATTGAACTGTTTATTTTCAAACAATGAATTTAATTTTAAGCAAGAGCATCCATTCCTTAATTTGTGTGAAAGTACATGGAGTAAATGTGGCAGTGACTGACTCAATGACTGAGATTATGGTCACTACTCAGAATGGATTTGTGTTCAATATGAAACTATGTAAATTTTATTTTATTTGAGAAAAAAGACCTCAAAATAAAAAAGGTATTGAACTTTAGCAAATAATGTAGAAGAATATGGTCATAGAATTGAATGAGTACCATGACTTTAAAACAGGTAAGAGAGAAAACCAAAAATGTTTTTAACAGTTGTGAAGAAGAAACATATAACAACATTTAAGACACAAATTCTTAGTATAGAAGTGATGGACAGATGGACATATATTCCTTATTATTCTGTCTGTGTATGTGTGTGTGCCTGATTGCCTGTGAGCATATATGATTTGACCCTTTCTATTTCAAGTGCAATGTTCTGCTTCCTTATATTGTATGTTCTACTAGTAAAATCCTGATTTTTAAATTTCCAGGAAAAAAACTCTACATTTTAACTCCAGATTTGCTTGTATCTAAATATTCCATTGATTGAACATTCAATTAGCATTTACTAGACACTGATATGCATTGTGCTTTGAGGTAAAAATACAAAAACAGAAAACAGTTTATGCCCTAAGACCTTTTGTCCTAGTTTGGGGAAAACAACATGTACATATAAAATAAATACAAAATTACATCTGGGGGAATGTTCCTCATAATTAGGGGTGGGGAAGTCATGAAATGACATACATAGGAAATGGCATGAGGTAAACTTTGAACAATGCTTAAAATTCTATTAAACAGAAGGAGGAACTATATTCTAAAGATGGGTGGGAGAAGCATTATCTAAGAAATTATATACCTTTTGGAAGATATAAATAAATGAACATTCAGCTTACCTTGAATATGGAGTGAATGAAAGAGAGAATTATATAAAATTATTAGAAGGATAGGCTGAGATCAAATCATGAGAGTCTTTAAAAAGTCAAAGATATTTATATTTTATGTGGTTATGAAGTAGCTACTAAAACTTTTTGAGCACAGAAATGACCTATTCAGGATTATATTCTAGTAATATATTTTGCATCTATATGCAACATAGATTAGAAAATATGAGCCTGGAACCAATTAGACCAAGATTAGAAGCATAAAGAAGGTGAAACAAGATCAGTATATGAATGGGTGTAGTGGCTATGGAAGGAAATAGATACTGCATATAGTGTGAAGATAGGATTGAGAAGTCTTGACTGTCAATGATTGGATTATATCCTTTACAGGGTCAAGGAAAACTGACTCCATAGTAGTAAAGCTGGATTATTTTAAGGCATGCCTAATAAAAATAGGGAAGCTAAAAAATAAGTTTGGACTTAAGGAAAGAGAATAGGGGTATGAAACAAAACGAATTAGATTTTGGACACGTAAATTTTAAGAAACTCATGGGTTACCTAAGTAGAAATGTCAAATGGTCCAGGACTAGAATTTGGGAGAGAGATGAGACCTAAATGTAAAAAATCAGGGAGCGATCTTAATAAAGATGATAGTTGAACCATAAAAGAATTATCAAGATAGAATGTAGTGAGAGAATAGGACTTGGACTTCAGGGTATTGCACAGATGATGATCCAGCAAAGGAGAATGTGAAGGAGTAGTCAAATAGGTAAGACAAATGAAAGATAGTGTCACAGAAACATATTCTAGAAGGAAGTAATAGCAACAAAATAAAATGTCACAAATAAGGATCTTTTTTTTGACAAGAGTGCTTATTGAATTGTGGGATATATTATGAGCATTTTTTATATTACAGTAACTGAATGAGTAAAAAAATCATTTGCTACTTCTGACTACCACTATTTTCATCTCTTTCTCTTCTCAAGTTTTCAGTAGCTTTTTAGCCTTTTCAGTAGTTTCAGTAGCCTTTTAGATAAATTATAAATTTTATCAACAATCTAGTTCTAACTTATACTCATGCATTACTTTCTGTTTATTACCTTCAGGGAGGTTTTGGGGGTGGGAAATGGGGATTTCCATCTCTCTGCCTTTGTTCATGTGTTTCTTGGAATACTTGCTCATGTGAAATCTTGGAATATATGTCTACCCAGTTCAACAACTTAAATCTTCATGTTATAATATCTCTATCTTCCTCCAGAATCCATAGTCCACTTTTTTCTTTTTTCTTTTTTTTCAATAGCTTTTTATTTACAAGTTATCTGTATGGGCAATTTTACAGTATTGACAATTGCCAAACCTTTTGTTTCAATTTTTCCCCTCCTTCCCCCCACCCCCTCCCCCAGATGGCAGGATGACCAGTAGATGTTAAATATATTAAAGTATAAATTAGATACACAATAAGTATACATGACCAAACCATTATTTTGCTTTACAAAAAGACTCGGGCTCTGAAATATTGTACAATTAGCCTGTGAAGGAAATCCAAAATGCAGGCAGGCAAAAATATAGGGATTGGGAATTCAATGTAATGGTTCTTAGTCATCTCCCAGAGTTCTTTCACTGGGCATAGCTGGTTCAGTTCATTACTGCTCCATTAGAACTGATTTGGTTCATCTCATTGCTGAGGATGGTCAGGTCTATCAGAATTGCTCATCATATAGTTTGTTGTTGAAGTATATAATGATCTCCTGGCCCTACTCGTTTCACTCAGCATCAGTTCCTGTAAGTCTCTCCAGGCCTTTCTGAAATCATCCTGCTGGTCATTTCTTACCAAACAATAATATTCCATAATATTCATATACCACAATTTATTCAGCCATTCTCCAATTGATGGGCACCTACTCAGTTTCCAGTTTCTGGTCACTACAAAGAGGGCTGCCACGAACATTCTTACACATACAGATCCCTTTCCCTTCTTTATGATCTCTTTGGGATATAAGCCCAGCAGTAACACTGCTGGATCAAAGGGTATGCACAGTTTGATAACTTTTTGAGCATAGTTCCAAATTGCTCTCCAGAATGGTTGGATGTATTCACAATTCCACCAACAATGTATTAGTGTCCCTGTTTTCCCACATCCCCTCCAACATTCCGCATTATCTTTCCCTGTCATTCTAGCTAGTCTGATAGGTGTATAGTGGTATCTCAGAGTTGTCTTAATTTGCATTTCTCTGATTAATAATGACTTGGGGCATCTTTTCATATGGCTAGAAATAGTTTCAATTTCTTTGTCTGAGAATTGTCTGTTCATATCCTTTGACCATTCATCAATTGGAGAATGGCTTGATTTCTTATAAATTAGAGTCAATTCTCTATATATTTTGGAAATGAGTCTTTATCAGAACCTTTAACTATAAAAAATCATAGTCCATTTTTTTCGTGGAGGCTCCCTTGACACAGGTAAAAGTACCTCTTTCTCCTCAAATTTCTTGTAACGTCTTGTCTGAACTTGAAACATACATCTATATTCCTTCATTCAGAAGGATTTGAATATTTTCTCTGCCCTTAATGAGACATATTTTAAAAAAGGAACTATGTCATGTCTATCTTTCTGATAGGGCATACATGTTTTATTGAATAGAAGGCTAGTCACACAATCAGAAAAACTTACTATAAATCCTATCTCTGTGAACATGAGGAAATCATTTAGCTTCTCAATGCCTTAGGCAAATCTCAAAAACTTGAAGCTTTGATTAAAGTAATCACATTAAATTTATGAAGTGTGTATTTGTTCAGATTTTGAGTCAACTTGCACTTTTTCAATGAATCTAGATCTCATAGACTGAGGCTATTCATAAATTTGTAAGAAGGTTTGAAAGTGGGAGTGACTCATTCACAGTTTGCAAAGAAGTCTTTTCATGTTTGTTTTAAGCTCTTGAGAAGATCTGTTCCTTCATCAATTTGCTGGAATAATAGTACAGCTAACTATTGACTAGTAAAGGATCAGCCCCGTTTTTTGGAGCCTTTAGAAAGTGAGCAAGCTAGTATGACTTGTATCCACTTCTTTTAAGTCATCTCCTGCAGTAAAAATGAAAAGAGTCAGCAAAGAAATAAGAACTCAGCTTTTAAAAGGTAATCATTCTTCATCTTTTTTGCCCTTCAAAAATATTCACCTATTAGAAAACACCATACCAGAGAGATCAGTTATGGGAAATACAGGTGTAGAATCCAGTTGAGTTTCAGAAAGAAACATTGCTAGACAGACCAGTGGAACAACTTATCAGCAGAGAAACTGTGCCCAGGATCATAAAGATACCATATGATATGAGTCATGTAATGTCATTTAGATGTGAGTTGCCATAATCACGTGTTCCCAACATGTATGTATTTCTACTAGGGTTCTCAATCTTCCTACTGATGCAGCTTATATGGCTGGAATATACCCCAGGTTTATGAGGGAAGGGGATATTTTTCAGTCAATTTACAGATATTTATTTATGTAAATGCCTTTAATTTGGGTTGATTATTGCTAGCTAATTATTAAAGGTGAACACAATAGTGGCAGCTTACAAGATTTATTTCTAAGAGTGTTAATTCCACAGTTAATTCTTGAATCTAAGATAGGAATGCACTAGTATCTAACCTGTGCATGAGAGTTTAAGATCTCTAAAAGGATACTACAGTTGTTTTCTCCTGGTCATTTTATTTTATTATAGCTTAATAGTTTAAGTAGAATTTAATTGAATTTGAAAGAATACATACATGCACACACATACACACACACTTATACCTATATTTTTTTCCTCACTCATAATTAGGAATGTTCATTCCAATCCGAGAACTAACACCTCTTATAATCTAGTTTTATCTAGGTGAAAAAGGACCTGTCTCTTGATTAAGTTGTAACTTTGGTTGGGTGTTTATACCAGCTACTAGCATCAGTACTTTATCACTATTTCAGACTTTTCCCTGCTTGCAAAAACAGAGGACTACCATAACCTATATCCTCATTACTATCATGCCTTCTATGTTAGCACATAGGAAATATAAGCAGATTCAATTCTGAGATTCAGCAGAATGCAGCAATTTTCTTCTTCATTAAATCAGGTTCCACCTCTCCTTGCATTCACCCTTGAGTGAGCAGAGAACAAAGGCTCACTTGGCTCTTATATATCTTTTTACAACTGCAACTTACATTGCAGCAATACACATCACTGTTTTCAGCTGACAGAAATACACCATTTCTATGTTATTTTTTCTTGCTTTTGCCCATCTATATAATTTCAACTTCATCCCACTATCTCATTGGATTAAAAAAACTCTCAGGTTCCACAATAATCATCTTAAAACAAAGCTATGATTTTGTCACTCTAGATTTTTAAAAGAATATCTCCTTTCTTTGGCATTCAAAGCCTTTCACGTTATGGCTCTAGCCTTCATTCCAGATTTATTTCATATCACATACACATGAACTATACCTTCCAACAAAACTAGTCTAATGGCCAGTTTCTAGCAGTTGCACCTAGAAGGTACTTGATAAATGTGTTTTTTGTTTTAATTGAATTGAATTCCTTCCCTTTCTTTCCCAAAACTTCTCCCTTTCATCATTTCCTCTCTCATTTTAAATTTTTCTTATGTACTACCCCTTCCCTTCAGCCTGCAAATTGCACCAATCTCCTACATGCTTGTAAAACCTTCACTTGACTCTCCCAAACCCTAAAATCATTATGATACACATACACACACACACACACACACACACACAAATATTTTATAATCAAACCCCTAAGAAAAGGATCGATTTAAAAGAAAATTTTTTTAAATTGTGTTTCCCTTTTTCACTTTCTACTTAAATCAAGTGAACAAGCATTTATTAGTGCTTATTATGTGCCATTCATTGTACTAAATGCTAGGAATATAAATACAAGCATGAAGAAAATGCAACTTTTGCATCTATACATACATCCTTCCTCCCTCTCTTTAACTTTTAGTCATGTATCACTAACTTCCTGTTCTACCTATATATGTAATCATTTCAAACTCAGAAAGTACAAAAAGGAAATCATTATTTTTACCCCATAACTACAACCTTTTTCATTTTGCTATTTCTCCTAAAGATACTGCTAATCTTTCAGTACCTGAAGTTCTGAACAGTTCCTTTACGTATGTAACATATAGAACAAATTACCAATGTTTCCAATTGGCCTTCTGCCATGTCTCATCTCTTCTTTTCTTTCCATTTGCACAGACATCCCCCCTTTTTTGCAGTGGTACAGAGACAGGTTTTAATGCATGCCTATACAATTTTCTTTCTTTTTTACTATTTTTATTGAAGCTTTTTTATTTTCAAAACATATGTAAGGATAATTTTTCACCATTGACCCCTGCAAAATCTTGTGTTCCAATTTCCCCCCTGGCTCCCCTTCCCCTAGATGGCAAGTAATCCAATATGTTAAACATGGTAAAATGTATGTAAATTTTATATAGGCATATATATTTATACAATTATCATGGTAGATGAAAAAAATCAGATCAAAAAGAAAAAAATGAGAAAAAAATTCAAGCAAACAACAACAAAAAAGTGAAAATACTATGTTGTGATTCACACTCACTTCCCACAGACCTCTCTCTGGGTGTGGATGGCTCTCATCATCATAAAATCATTGGAACTGACCTGAATCATCTCATTGTTGAAAAAAGCTATATCTACCAGAAATGATCATCGTATAATCTTGTTGCTGTGTACAATGATCTCTTGGCTCTGTTCATTTCACTTAGCATCGGTTCATGTAGGTCTCCCAGGCCTCTCTGAAATCATCCTGCTGATAGTGTTTTATGGAACAGTAATATTCCATAACATTATATACCATAACTTATTCAGTCATTCTCCAACTGATGGGCATCCACTCAGTTTCCAGTTTCTTATCACCACAAAAAGAGCTGCCACAAACATTTTTTTTTACACATGTGGATCCCTTTCCCTCCTTTAAGATCTCTTTGGGATATAAGCCCAGTAAAGACACTGTAGGGTCAGTGGCTGTGTAGTTTCATAAATTTTTGAACATAGTTCCAAATTGCTGTCCAGAATGGTTGAATCCATTCACAATTCCATCAAAGTCCCAATTTTGCCACATCCCCTCCAGTATTCATCATTATCTTTTTTTGTCATTTTAGCCAATCAGAAAGGTGTGTAGTGGTATCTCAGAGTTGTTTTAATTTACATTTCTCTGATCAATATTGATTTAGAGCACCTTTTCATATGACTAGAAATGGTTTCATTTTCTTCATCTAAAAATTCAGACATGCCCTTTTTATTGAGTCTTCTTGTGTAATTATTAAATTTTTGCAATAGCTCATCCAAGCTTCCAAACTTTCCCCTTTTCAGCTCATCCCCCATACAGCTGTCAAAATAATTTTGCTGTAGCACAGATCTCATTATATCACTACTATACTTAAAAATCTTCAATATCTCTCTATTATCTCCAGGATTAAATACAAACTCTGTTGTTGTTGCTTTTGTTTAATTTAAACCCTTTGACAATAGGACTCCAGTTTTCTTCACAGCATTTTGCTTCACACAAATTGTCAAATGTGCCAATTTTTTCTTCCTTATAACCAGAATTCTACAGCCTAAATCTTTCTCTTTGAACAGGCTATTTTCTTACTACTGATACACTCTTACTCTCTTCTCAACTCTTCCTGGTGAGACTTACCTTTTTTTTCCAAGGATGAATTCAAGTAATACCTCATGCAGGAAGCTTTTCCTGCTCTTCACAATCATTAATGTGTTCTTCTTCCACAATTTACTTTTCAGTTTATCTGTGTATATCCCACCAGTAAACTACAATGACCTTGATAGCAAGAATTTTGTTTTTGTTTTTTCCTCTCCTTTGTGACTAATAAAATGACTTACACTAATACTTTATTTTTCCTCACAGGCTCAGGTTACCTGGGTTCTGGATTTCTAGAAAATTGGTAATTCAAGGAAATAATACAGTTTTAAGGTTTATTGTTTTTTGAACAAATTGCAAATTGCTTATTGCAAATTATTGCAATAAGCAGACAAATAAAGAATACATGAACACTATGGCAATAAAAGCAGACAAGAGACTTGCACATGTATTCCCATGCAAAATACTTATCTCAGCCAGAGAGAGGAGGAGACATTTGGGCAGCAAAGACATTCAAAATTGGAGTTCAGGTGAGAAGATTATATATTCTAAAATGGATTTGGTTGAGAACAGGTAATTGAACCCTTATGTAAGAAGAGATATTCCTAAACAGACTAAATATAATGGAAATATTTCCATTATGACTTATTAATACCAAGCTTAATTGTAACTCAGGTAGGTGGAGAGGGCCACAGATAGTGGGGAACTCTGGATGAGGTATAAAATCCTTCAGCCCAGAGGGAACCTGATAACAATCTCTGGTTCAGCTCCTCATCTTCCCTAAGGGCTCTTAGCATTCGTAAGAAGTCAGGGATTGTTGTGTAGAGAAGTCATCTACATACAATAGCAAGTTGTTTATGTAGTCCATCATGAGCAGTGTACTACAGTTATGTAAGGGTATTATGGTCTATAAGGCTGAGAGAATTTGGAATAAATGCACTCCATGTTTGACCGTCCAAGTAAGTCCCATATCTTCACTCCTCTTCTAAGACCAAGGATTTGGGCTGGTACCGAGATCCTCCAGAGAGCTAGTCCTGACACAATAGGTAGGGGGAGTTTTTTTTATGAGAACCCAAATTGGTAGGAGGAACCAACATTAAGGTAGCAGGGGGAGAATGATTCAAGATCCCTGCAGCAAGTCAAGAGTACATCCAACCAAAAGCTACAAACTTTATCCACTTATTGCAGAATCAATAAAGGAAAAGTATACACAGTCATTTTTGCCTTTCTCCTCCTAAAAGCATTAGACCACTTGTCCTAAGTAACTCCTTATTGGCGTCCTATCATAAATATAATACCAAGCAATATCCATAACATTAAACAATATCAAACAGTAATAGTAACATCAACAATTTAAATTTGTATTTATTACAAGTCAGCAGATACTTAAGAAATGCATCTTGAAATGAACTGATTTCAGCTGCCATCTACATTAAAAGTATCTTGGGGATTTTGATTCAATGTATAAGAGTAATAGATATAAATATATTTGTGTATGTGTCCATCAATAAAGGGAGAACTGTGCTTAGAGTCAGGGAAACCTGGATTCAAGTATTTTTTCTCATATATGCTAATTTTGGGAGCATGGAAAAATCATTGTCCAAAAATATAAATTGCAGAGAAAATGTGTATCTGTACTGGCAGAGGGAATTCCTCAACAAGAGTACCATATACTGATGAAATCTCAGGTAGGGGAGAGAGAAGAGAGAAAGAGAGAAAGAGAGAGAGAGAGAGAGAGAGAGAGAGTTAGATGGATGGATGGATGGATGGATAGATAGATAGAACTCTAAAATTATAGAGGGATTATTTACAATTTCACAGTTTGGCAGAAAAGACAGCAGTGTTAATTATTAATGGGGTGGTACTAAAGGGATTAGGGTGTTGTACTAGCAGATTCCAAATATCCCAAATGGAAAACCACCATATCTATATTGTTGCCCTCTTGATTAAACTCTGATGTAATTCAGTAAAGAGTGTGGATTCAATTCTTTCCTTCCATTGTATGTGAATCACTTCAATTGGTCTCTTAGAGACCTATCAGCTAAATGAACTAACATAGTGCCCTTGCCACAGGACAGCCAGAATCTCAGGTTTAAACATGATTAGAAAAGATGAGCCTCAGATGTATAGAAAATGCTAAAAGGCAAAAAGGATTTTGCATTTAGATATGAGAAAATTCAAACTTTCTCTGCTTAGTATGTTATTTATGGTTAAATTCTTTCAAGAAAATTATAGCTTATTTTAGCTATTGGAAAATCCTACTTGAACAGAAGCTTATTACTGAAGGGAGAAAACGAGTATATAGTTCTTATTTCTGAACTAAGGGTCTTGAATCATGATTATAAAGACTATAATGTCAAAATCCAATTGCTGATAAATTGTCTCTAGACAATTACAATAGGGCAATGATTCATTACTTTTAGGTATGAAAGAAATCTACATTTTTCCTTCTAAAGCTGAAGAAAACTAAATGTCATATACTTAAAAATTGGAAAGAGTTTTTAAAGGTCATTTGGCCAACCTCTTTGTTTTACAAACTGGAAAACTGAAACCTGGAGGGTTAGGTGACTTACTCAAGCTTACCCAGAAAGTTAACTGGGATGCAAAGGCAGATCTTGTGGCTTCAAATTCAACATTCTCTACTGTTCTATGCTGCTTCCCAAGGAAGACATACTTCTTGTCCATCAACATTTCATTCTTCCAGAAAAGGAAGACAGAGTGATTTATACTCTTCATTGATTTTAAATTGGAAGGATTCCTTAGGGGTCATTTGGCCAATTCCTCTGTTTTTACAAATGATGAAACTGAGGCCTGAAGAAATTAAGTTGCCCAGGCTGACACAGTTAGTTGTGTTAGATTCAAAGCCAAATTTTATGGCTCCAAATTCAATACAGTCTAGTGTTCCCTGCTGCTTTCCTGAGAATTATATGTTTCATGTCTATCAGCAACTCTTTCTTCCAGAAAAAAATTATAAATGCAAGCATTTAAGTGTTATTACTGGAATAGTATACATATGAAGAACTATCACCTTCCTTCTCACTTTATTTGATGATTATCAATACTTGCTTTTTGCAATTATAGGACAAATTTCTTTTTCTTCGATTCAATTAATATTTATTAATCACCAGACATGTGCCTTTATACTGTGGTCTGCATTAAAAGAGATATAATCATATATATGTGTGTGTGTATACATATACATATATATCATATATTTCGTGGATGTACGAGAAACATCAAATGCAAACTGTCCTAATTCTTTCATTTTATAGAACAAGAGAATGAGGTCCCTGAAACAAGTAGAATGTCCAAAAGTAAAATAGGTAGCAAATAATAGAAATGGGATTTGAATTGAGGTTCTCTATAATTGAGTCAGTTCTCTTTTCCATATACTACACGGACTCCTAGTTAGATTTGAGCTTTACTTTTAAGGAAATTATAAACTTATAAGTATGAAGAGACTAATAGGCTCATATTTGTATGACCATTTGTATAAGATGCTACCCCGCTCCACCCCCTTTGAAATTTGGGCAGTTTAATGTGTGAAAAGGAGCAGAAGTATAGACAGTTCTAAGAGGACCTAAAAGAAACTTCTTAAAGGAAGGTACTTGGGGAAAAACAGGTATTTCTAAAAGAAAATTAGAGAAAGCTACACCTCAGAGCATAAATACTTACTAAAAAATAAAAGATATATGAAGAGGATTTCCCCAGTAGCCTATGCGTGCGCACACACACACACACACACACACACACACACACACATTTAAGATTGAGGAATAACTGTACAGCAAAATAAAAGAAACTGAGGGTCTACTCCATGGATTAAAAGGACCAGAACTCAGCAGTGTTTTCTTAGACTGAATAGATGATTTCTATAGAGGAGCAGTCCTTTTGAGAGTTGAGAGAAGAACTTAGAGGGTAGTCTGATTATTACTGAACTTAATGGACAAGCTTTGAAACTGGGAACTGATTGAAGGAGAGGAAAAAGCATTGCTGCTGGGAGCTAATTGGTGAAAATAAGAATCATCTGCTTATGAACAAAGTGGCTAAGAAAGTTCTGATAAAGGTCTCATTTCTAAAATATATAATGAAATGTGTTAAATTTATAAGAATACAAGTCATTCCCTAATTAATAAATGGTCAAAGAATATGAACAATTTTCAGATGATGAAATTAAAGCCATATATAATAAAAGGAACAAATTCTCTCAATTACTATTGATTAGAGAAATGCAAATTAAAACAACTCTGAGGTACCATCTCACACATCTCATATTGGAACTAAGATGACAGGAAAAGATAATTATAAATGTTGGAAGGGGTGAGGGAAAACTGGTTTGCATTGCTGCATTCTTGGTGGAGTTGTGAAATGATCCAACCATTCTGGAGAGTAATCTTGAAGTATCCCCAAAGGGCTGTGAAACTGTATATACCCTTTGAAACAGTAGTGCCATTATTGGGTCTATATTCCAAGGAAATCCTAAAGGAAGGAAAAGTGCCCACATTTGCAAAAATGTTTATAGCAGTCCTTTCTGTGGTAGCAAAGAACTGGAAAATGAGTAGATGCCCATCAATTGGGGAATGGCTGAACAAACTGTGGTACATGAAGGTAATGGAATATTATTGCTCTATAAAAAATGATGAACAAATCTGATTATAGAAAAGCCTGGAAAGATTTACATAACTGATGCTGAGTCAAATAAGCAGAACCAGGAAAATATTTTACACAATAAAAGAAAAAATGTACAATGATCAACTATGAAGGACTTAGTTCTTTTCAGTAATTCAATGATCTAAAGCAATCTCAATAGACTTCATACAGGAAATGTCATCTTCCTTCAGAGAAAGAACTAAGGAGATCAACTATAAATCAACATCTGCTATGTTCACTTCTTTTTTCTGTTTTTTTAATCTCTCCCATTATTTTTCTCTTTGATTGATTTTTCTCTACCACCATGATTCATAGAATAATGTGTATTAAAAATAAATAAACATATTATAATAGAAAAGTAAATTAAGGGAGTATAGGGAAATGTATCTATTAGACATATGGAGGAGGGTATAAGACATATGGATAAAGGATTATGAGCAAACAAAGGGCATTATGAGAAATAAAACAGATAATTTTAATTGAATGAAATTAAAAGACATTTGCACAAACAAAACCAATGAAGCCAAAATTAGGAGAAAAACTATAAACTGGGTGGAGGGGGAGATGTGCAGTAAGTTTCTGTGATAAATGCCTCATTTCTCAAATATAATTTAGCCAAATGTATATAATAAGTTCTATTCCTCAATTGATAACTGATTAAAGGATATTAACCAACAGTTATCAAGAAATCAAATATGTTAATAGTCATGTGAAAAAAATGCTCTAAATCACAAATAGACAAATAGCAACTAAAATAACTCTGAGATACAACCTCACATCAATCAGACTAATTAACATGCTATAAAAGGAAAACTACAAATGCTGGTGGGGGTGTAGAAAAATTTGAACAATAATGTATTGTTGATGGAGTTGTAAACTAGTCCAATCATTCTGGAGAATAATTTGGAACTACACTCAAACCACATTAAAAAATATATATATATACATATATATATATATGTATATATATATTTGTTGATGGAGCAATAGGACTACAAAGCCTGTATCCTAAAGAGATTAAATAAAAATGAAAAGGATCTTTTTATAGAAAAATATTTATACCAGCTATATTTTTGGTGTTATGGAATTGGGGATAGAGGGAATGTTCATCAATTAAAGAATGTCTGAATAAGTTGTGAAATGTAATTGCAATGTAATATTATTATACTATAAGAAATGATAAGTAGTATGACTGCAGAAAAATCTGGGAAGATTTATATGAACTATTACAAAATGAAGTAAGCAGAATCTAGACAACAATGTACAAAATAACAGCTATATTATAAGGATGATCAATAATGATCAAGGCAATGATTCAAGACAATTATAAAGAGCTCTTGATGAAAATGCTATCCACTTTCAGAGAAAGAATTATTTCTGAATACAAATTTAAGCATATTTATTTTTAAAAATCTTTACATCTATTTTTATTTTATATTTTCTTTTGTAGCATGGCTAATATGGAAATATGTTTTATATGACCTCACCTGTGTAATAAAAATCATATTGTTTGGCTTCTCAAGAAATGGGGAGGAACAAAGATTGTAGAGAGAGAATTTTGAACTCAAAATTTCATTATTAAAGGTTTTTTGCCATGTATTTGGAAACAGAGAGCAATTGAGATAGAAAAAGAGAAAGGCAGACACAGAGAGTTAAATACATAGAGACAAAGAGAAAATTTAGAGAAAAGTGATTTAATATATATCCAATTGCATTATAATATTGAAGCTAAATCTCCAACACACTAAGTGACTTGCTCAAAATTATATAAATAATAAATAACAGACCTGGGATTATAAAATAATCATAAGTACAAAGATAAATTCACTTGAACTTAATAATGTCTCTATGAAGCAGGCAAGATTTGTATTTTTTTTCTGTAGTTTTCAGAAGAAATTAACGTTTAAAATATGAGCAAGTTAGCCAAGGTCACAAAGATAATAAATGCCAGAAATAGGACTTGAAGCTAGTTTCCTGTCTCTATATGTATATTCCTTTCCATTAAGCTTACATTTAGCATTTTACCATCACAAAACAGTTTCATACACATTATATATTTTGAGCCTGAAAACAACTCTACACGTTAGACGGTTCCTGAATTATAATCCTCATTTTTTTTTTCAGATAAAGTGGAAGGTACATCCTGAATGCTATGAGAGAGGTAGAAAGAGGAAGACATAGCTTCCTGGGACTAACAGGGACCCCTGATGTTCCAATTTCAGGGTGTTGTAAATCACCCAGATACATAGTATGCTGGACTACAGGTAGCATAAACCAGAGCTCAGTGAAAATTATATGTGTTTATAACATTTTTGCTTCCTGCAGTCCACCAGAGCTGAAGCTACCCTTCCAAATAAAGGAGAATTTGGCTCAGTGTATATGTCAAAACATTTAAGAAACAAGCAAATCACCCTACTTTATTTTAATTAAATAAAATGAAAACTCATTTTTCCCCCTGAATTCTAAGTGTGGATGCCTGCTGCTGGATTTTATAATAGAACTCTATCTGGATTTGGGGCTGCCCCTCTCAGAGACTATAGTAGATACTGTAATTTAGTAAGAAATTGATAACATGAACAGCTGTAAGAAGGTCTGGCACAAAAAGGAGATTCTAGTTATAGCATGCTCTATTGCCTACTAAAACAGAAGGAACCACAGCAGTACTAATGGTTGGAAGATGAGCGGGTATATAGCACCTATACAACAGTCAATAACATAAAATGTCAATTCTTATTCAGCCCTATTCAAACAACTATGCATGATTTCTCCTGAAATTGCTACTCTAGGCTAGATGATTTCTTTATTAGATTTCTTACTGCCACCTCTACATGGTGTTAAACCAGGGATGAATAATGGTTGCCCTAAAGCATCATAAAGCATTACCCCCTAGCTAACTTCTCCCTGTAATGACAGTGAGAACACTGATTAGCTGCATGGAATTACTACTACAGATTGCAGCTGGCAAACAATTTCTCTTGCCTTATTCAAGGTGATTAGAAGGAACCAGAAAAAAAAAAAAAAACAATAGTTTCTGTCATCACTTTTGAAATTTAAAATGTGCATAAAACCTCAACTGTCACTAAAATCCCAACTTCATATTTTAGTATGAGAAGTGACCCTTAGTTCTCAAAGGCAATGTCAGCAGAGCACAACTCCTATCATACTAGAAAGACTTCAAGTATAAAGTCTACAGTTGGGCTAAATTTTAAGAAGCTGATCAAAATAAGATTTACTACCAAATAAAATGTAATTTCCAGCATGGAAACCACAGGAACATTGGATGCTATTATTTATCAAGATTATAATCTGAAGCTATAGAAGATATGTTTATATTATATATACTATGTATCATATATCCTTAAAGTATTGATATTATATGAGACAGAGTGATCTTCAAGTTTCTAATTACATTTTCGCATGCTTTTGAGAGATCCAAACATCATTAAGTTTTGGCTCTTAAAAGGAAAATTCAAATTTGATTTGATCTTTCTCTGTAAGGCCATTTCCTACAAGTAATATATGTTTTTAATGGAATGAAATGATAATAGCACAGTACATTTTCAGTTCTTGCCCCTTTCCAGGCCTATACTTTACATTTTTACAATTTGCAATATTAATGCATTTCTAATGGAGAAAAGAAAATCCTTTTCTCAAGAAGTCTTTGAAGGTGATTTCTTCTCTAAAATTTAACTGTGGAAACAATAATTTGAGTGTTTTCAATGGAAACTAGTATCTTCCTCCTTCAGCACTCTGTGAAATGCTATGTACACATTAGAACTTCAATATTTAATGAATTTAGATAGGAATTATTATAATTTAATACTACATGATAATAATAAGTTGTACATTTTAAAAGAATTTCTTCACCTTAATACATAATAAAGAACCATAAATTCAAGTACTTTAGTTATCCCACTTTTCATCTAACAAAAAGACTTCTGTTATAACAATAACAATAATAACTCACATTTATGTGATGAACTGGCAAAGTGTTTTCCTTACAACTCTGAGAGATAGTTAATCTTTGATTGAGAACTACAATAATGAGATATTTACTATAACATATGCATACACACGTATATATATGCATATATGTGTGTGTATATATCATTATATACACATAAATTTATTCTCAAAGTTCACTGGCCAATTACATTACAATAGGCTACAGAACCCCCTGAAATCTAGCCATGGATTCTTACGGATCTATGGGCCCCAGCTAAAGAAACCCTGTTCTTTAGTTTTCAATTAATTAATAAAGAAATATTTCTTGAATTTTTAGGTTCAAGGTATTGTGGTAGATACTGGAAACATAAAGACAAAAAAATAAAAGCCTCTGTCTTTGAGAAGCTTGTTTTATAAGATAAGATAGGTACATTTATAATTATATAAAATCAATATAAGATGATTTGGGGAAAAGGTAGAACAAATAGAGAATGAGAAAACATTTCATAGATTTTTTTTGTCCTATGTACTGATTTTTGCTGAATTTTGAAAGAAATGAGAGGTTATAAGTTGTAGCATTAAGGAGGAAATGTATTCTAAGATTGGGGGACAATCAGGGCAAAAGCATACGCATACGGAAAGTGGATGGATCATTGTGTGCAAAGAACACAAAGACAAATATGTGTTAGCCAATAAATACTTAAATAGGAGAAATTATAATGCTGAAAAAAAAAAGTAGATTGGGATCAAGTTGTGAATTACCTTAAATACCAAATCAAAGAATTTATATTCAATCCTAGAGTTAATAAGAAGTCCCTAGAGCTTATTTATGAAAGAAATGCCATGGTTAGACCTGTGTTTTCAGGAAAGCATTTTGGCAGCTGTGTAAAGAAAGTACAAATGAGAATAAAGACTTGAATTAGGGTTTTCAGTTAGGAGACTATTACAATAACATAGGTGAAATATGATAAAGAACAGAGATAGGATTATAGTCCACACTGAGTATAACAACAACAAAAAAAAAAAAGTGAGTGAATGTATTGTGAAAGTGGAAATGACTTGGCAATTGGTTGATTTTTGCAATGATTGACAACTGAGTGATTATATAAGATGAGAGACAGTTAAGTATTTAAGATGACATCAAAGATATGACTTCATGTGACTGGATAAATATCATCTACAACAAAAATACAGAAGTTAGGAAGATAGGTGGATTTTGTGGTGGAAGAAGATTTTTTTTTGACATGCTGCATTTATGACATTGTGTTCAAAAAGTCCCAGTGATGAAAACTTATAATAGTCATCTTCATAGAGAGAGTAATTGAATCCATAGAACATAAGGACATCATTAAGCAAGAAGGTGTAAAAAAAGATGAGACAAAATAAAGGTTAACTTTATGATACATCCACTATTATATTATATGGTATTGCTGGAAATCCAACAAGGAAACTGAGAAGAGAAAAATTAAGAGAATACAGTGTTATGATAATCCAGAGATGAGAGAGTATTTAAGAAAGAGTGGACAATAGCATCAAATGCTACAGATAGGTCAAGAAGAATACATATTGATGATGTATATCAATTGCCAAATACATTTGGCAATTAAGCAATCACGGGTAAATTCAGAGATAACAGTTTCAATTAAATGATGAAGCCCAAAACCAGATTAACAAGAGGAGAGAAAATAGGTAGAACAAACATAGACAACTTTTTCTAAGAGTTTTGGATGTGAAAGGAAAATTATAGTTTGAGGGTCTGATCCTGGACTTTGCTCTTTGCTATTCCCACAAGACATTGCATCATGACAGGTCTGAGCCTTCATAAAAGCACCATAAGCAAAGAATATTATAGGGATTTATGGGGTGACAGAATCATCAGAATTTCAAGGAGTTGCTATTTAGCAACTCAAATTCATTTGTTTTTTAAGGACATTCCAGTCTTTCAGGATAGTAACATAAATCTGGCTTCCTGGATAAATATCTTTGGCAAAAGACATCATTGAGCAAAGGAATATGAAAATTGTCTTATCTGTTTGTATATTACTGTGAGTCCTTTATGTGTTTCCTGCATCATTTATGGGTTTCAGTCAGGCCTCTGAATTTTCTTCATTATTTTGTGGAATGAAAAAAAACCTCTTTGTTCTCTATATTAATGTTTCTTTGAGTGTTTTTATAAGATCTATAGGTCATTTTACCAAAAACTCTAAAATATATATAGATATCTATATATGTAGATAAGTGAATTCAGAAATTTCACCAAAGATGGAGGAAAATAGTCAAAAGGAAAATTATTTAGGTAAGCTTCCCCTAATATTTGTTCCACCTTGTGTAATGCCATAACCCTAAGACAGTGGACCATAGGTTAAATAATGAAATGCAAACCTTCTATGAATATATCCAAGGAATTTAAAATCCTTGCAGGATAATTACAAGAACAAAATTCCATAGTGCATCACTAGAGACTTTCCTTCAGATTGACATTGATCTTTTAATTAAATTCTGGTGAATAAGTAGTTAGGAAATAAAGCAGTGATCAATAGGAATCAGCATGAAGTTACAAAAACAAATCATGATAAACTAATCCTATTTCCTTTCTTTCCTTCCTTCATTAAGATCAGAAACTTACATTTGGAATTGTTTTTCTTGTTCAATGAAGTCTAAGTCTTCATGATCCCAACCACAACACATCATTACTGTCCATGGAGTTTTCATAACAAAGATACTGGAGTTATTTGCCATTTCTCTCTCCAAAGGATTAAGGCAAACCATGTTAAGTGACTTCATCAGGGTCATACAGGTAGCAAGTGTTTAAGGCTAGATCTGAGTTCAGATTTTCTTGACTATCTACAATGCTCTATTCACTAAGCCACCCAGTTTCCTCATTAATCAAGGAATTTAGAGTACTAATAGCATGGCCTAAATGCTATAAGATTCTTAAAATATTTGTCCCTTTTCTCCATAACTCTGTAACTATCACTGCAGAAGCTGAAAGGATTTGCAGAAGACTAAAGACAGTTTTCAATTGGTTTTTGTTTCATGGTTTGCCATCACTATCTCAGTATCACATGTTGATTGGCTTTCCTTTACATAGCTAAGGTGGTCCTTCAAATTTACATTCCTTTTGGGCTAAGCACCTATTTTGATAAAATTTGCAAGAGATCTTGGGATTTACAGGCTAAATTTCTTTCTTAGGGACCATATCTTAAACCCTAATCAAACTGGCTCATTGATTGGTCACCAATAGATCCCAGGCCAATCCCATTTTTTGGCCTTTGATTGCCTTAAAGTGAATATCAATAGCTGTTATTTTTTAGCAGAAACACTGAGATTCTTCCCTTCCATATAATTTGTTGACTAGGTAAGAGAGGCCATTCTTTGTTTTATTTTTAACCTAGCTTTAATCTTTGATTAGGCATTGCCTCAGTCAAACTGAAACCTACTAAAGATTTAGGGACTAGGAATTTCTGGAACAAGGAATTCCTAGTTCCAAAAGATGTCTTTGGGGTTTAGGACCAAATGATGAGATTGTAGGCATCAAATACTCTAGTCATGTGAAGAATTTACAATGGCCATTCTCTTTGGCAAAAGATAGGTTTATCTAGGAGAAGAAGTTACAGGCAAAATGAAGAGATACAATAGACACCAAGAATGGGTAAAAATTACATAGAGTTGGGAGACCATATAGTTAGCAAGAAAAAAGGATTTTTACAATTAATGATGGAAAAGTTAACTTTCATAGTGGAACTCATAATTTAACAAGAGAAAGAAAACATCCCATGAGGTTGGAGTATGCCCTTAACTGGTAGGCTAAATAATAAGATCTATCATCCTAAAAGAATTTGTTGTGCATTAAAAGGAAAAGGATATCATAAGAAATGATGGGATGAGAGGAGAGATACCACATGGTATGAGAGAGGGGGAGAAACAGATGGAGTGCTATGATGGACTATCACCCCAAAAGGGATTCAGTAAAGATGGCATGAGCCATGGACAGATTTATAGAGGAAATTCAAACTCAGGGTTTTGACATAATTTGGCTTTCTGACCAGACACAACAAGGTGGGGCTACCCATGATCTTCACAGAGAGTAGAACTATGAGACTAAACTGATTTTATCACTGCCCTTACCTGCCTGCCCTGGGGAGCAATTCATCAATATTTTATTCTTTCTTTACCAACTGTACCCAGTTATTCAGGAACTCATCACAAGGAGTGAAGAACCATCAGATTGCCTGAAGCAAGCTGGTCCAGATTGGACATGATGAAGGTTAAAGTTCCTCTGCTAGTCAATAGTGGTATCAGGTTTATAAATGGAATACAACATTTGAAAATCTTATAATAGAAATTAGTGGGAAAATATAATTGAAATGGACAATAAATAAAAGAAAGTCCATGGGCAAGATGAAATAGAAAATATAGCCACTGGATAGATAACAAAACTCAGGGGCCCTTTGGTTGACTGAGCTGACTGACCATGTCAAAATCTGGATAATTTAGTGCCAGGGCAGATGGCAAGGCCTAGAAGATCTTGGAATGCAGAGACAAGGATTATTGTAAAGCCTGTTGGTCTCACACCTCACTGTAAGGAATAGAACTGTTTTGTTTTGTTTTGTTTTTTCCCCAAGTCATCTAAGTAATATGAATAATCAAAGAATCCATATGAGTTTGAGATAGTTGATACATATATATCTGTATTGGTGCCATGTTAAATACAGACAAAAGGTATTTTTATATCCCAAAGTTTATGAAATTGCATTATCTCATTATAAATAAATTCGAACTTATATTTTCTTCCTATAAGTACCGTATTTTATTAATTCACTTATTTATAAGGGGTAGATATAATCTGATAAAGGCAGCAAAGATAAATCGCCAAATTATTAAAGAAAAAATGTCATCTAAAGGAAAATCTGATTCAGATTTTTGAATCATGACTAACATTTGAGGGATGGCACATGATTATTTGATTTATCAAACATTTTTAAATGTAATTTTTTTGTGATGTAATGCATTTTGTTAAGCTGATAAGTTTATTTCTCTTAGTTTCATTTAACTGTATTGAATAAGAGATTTTGGAAAGTCTTAAAATCACCATATGTAATTAAAATCATCAGCTTTCTATTAAGAGAATGATAAAGATCATTAATTTTACAATAGCCAAAGAGGTTGGAATTCTGTAAAGCCATCTAACAAAGCTAATGAACCAAGCCAAACAAGCCAGGGTGAAAAGAAACATAGGCAAATCAACTATGAACTGCATTTGAAATGCATAGTCTGTAATAAGTCTATTTGTAATGGTTTAAGTTTAATATGGTTACTGAATTAATTTTTCATATGTTGAAAGGAAATTATCTTATATTCACATATGACACAATTATCATTTTTATATAATATTCTATACTTGCCTTTAAATGAATAAGGTGACATTTAGTAATCAAATAAAGTCTGACACACATTTGTAGATAACCTTAGTCATACAAATATAAAATGATAAATAGTGAACAGATGTTAGCACTGTTTTTTTCCCCTTTTTATTCTTTTCTGTGATTTTCCATTAAATAGAATATCTTGTAAAAATGTTTGGCAAATGGCAGAATATCTTTTTTTAGCTGCAAACCTCTCTAAACAAACAAATCAAAAAATCAAAAAGTTATTATACAACAAATCAAAATAGAATAACTAAAAGAGATTCTACAAGATAAAATAATAAATGCCACAGATCAATCTTGTTTATATTAAGTCCATTCTATCAGTGAGGCACAAAGTAAAAACCCCCAAGAAATAATATCAAAGAATATAATCACTTAAAGTTTAGCATCTTAAATACTAAAGCCACACTGCAATCCATATGCAACTTTATGTTTCTCTATATGCCTATATACATTTATACATCTTTATAAGATATACATGCTAAGGGTATCTTACACTTAGGATATTAGAAGGAACAGTTAGGCTTTTATTAGTTATATTTTACAATTTACTGCATCTTTACCATGATGCTGTTGACTGAAAGATGTAGAGAATATAAGATCTCATTATTCTAGTTGCATATTATTGATCATGCAAAATCATTTCATTTAGCATAGCAAAATGCTTACTTAAAAGCTATCTTCCAACAAAATGTTTCCTGTGAACACATTCAAATAATCTAATATCTTTTGAAATATATATAAAAATAAACATGTTCTATGACTATCTGGCAAGCATAAAACAAAAACATCAGGTAATAAATAAAACAGGGGCAGAGCATGTTTATCTCTAATGTTTGGCACTGATTGAAGAGACACAGTACAAAGTCCAAATTAAAGGAAATTCCCTGTGAGAGGTACAACTGTCAGAAGATATTTTGTTGGCATATTAAAATTTGGTACCTATCACAATCTCTTAGGAAAAAAATTCTTATACATGCAAAAGAATTTGATCTAACCATCCATACAAGAAAGACTAAGTGGATAAAGTTTTTTTTAACCCACATTATAACACTTTAGACATTATAATATTATCCATTTAAATGAATAACTTACAGATTTTTCCTTGAGTGTATATATGTGCAGCAATGGGTAAAATATCCAACAAGATGAACTGAATTGCCTCAAAAAATGCTTCTCTCATAAACAAAGGTCCATCTTTTTAATACAAGTATTTTGCCCATGTTGTTTTATTTATAATTGTGAAACAGAATAAAATAGTGTGTGAGGAATTGAAAATGAATGGAAAAGCACATAATAGATATGAGAAGATTATAGCATATAACCAGTGAAGGAACTGGAAGAGCAGACATAAAAGATATCACTGGATGATCATAAGGTGAAGACAACAGATAGTGGGTAGGTATCCTGATTACTCCATGAGTACTCATATTATCAAGAGAAAGTGAGGAAGACCTCCAATATGTTCATTTAAATAACACTCTAGTAAGATGGTCAAGTGTTATTGACTTGTAATGTGAATTGTGGGAGAAAATATCCATTGTTACATTGCAGTTCTGTATAGTATATATTTGTATATGTAGTGTTTCTGGCTTTTGTCATTTCTCTGAGAAGGGTAAAATCTTTATCTTAGCCAAGCATATCTGTTCATTCCTTTTCCCCCAATTTTTAAATGTTTTCAATTCCCCACCTCCCTCCCTGAGATTGCAAGTTATCAGTTTATAGGTTATACATGTGAAATCATGTAAAACATTTCCATATTAGTCATTTTGTATAAGAAAACTGAAATAAAATTTAAAACATGAAAGAAAGTGAAAAATAGCATTCTTCAATCTGTATTAAAGCAATATCAGTTATTTTTCTCTTGGCAGAATGCTTCATGATTAGTCCTTTTGGATTGTCTTAGATCATCATATTGCTGAGAGTAGCTAAGTCATTCACAACTCTTCTTTGAACAATATTACTATTACTGTGCACAACATTTTGCTGCTTCTGTTAAGTTCATAATGCATCAGTTTATATATAAGCCTTTCCAGGCTTTTCTGAAATCATCCCACTTATCATTTCTTACAGCACAATAATATTCCATTATAATCATATACCATAGCTTGTTTACCCATTCCTAAATTTGATGGGTATCCCTTTTATTTCCAATTCTTAGTCACTTCCAAAAGAGCTGCTATAAATAATTTTGTACAGATAGGTCCTTTTCCTTTTGGGGGGATGTTTTTGGGATATACTTAGTAGACGAATTGGTGGATCAAATAGGGATGCACAGTTTTCTAGGCATAGATTCAAATTGATGGATCAGTTCAAAGTTCCATCAAAAGTGCATCAGTGAACCAGTGTTTCCATACCACCTTCAACATTTAATATTTTCCTTTTTTTTCCCTCATATTAGCCATTTTGATAGGTGTGAGGTGGTACCTCATTGAATTATTTTAATTTTCATTCCTCTAATGAAATCTTCTCAATGAAGTGGTTTAGAGCACTGTTATATGACTATACATAACTTTTATTTCTTTATCTGAAAATTGCCTATTCATATCATTTGACCATTTATCAATTGGGAAATGACTTGTGTTTTTATAAATTTCCCTCAGTTCTTTACATATTTGAGAAAAGAGATCTTTATAACTGTAAAAATTTCCCCACAGTTTTATATTTTCCTTATAATTTTGGGTTCATTAGTTTTGTTTGTACAAAACTTAATTTTATATAATCAAAATCATCTATTTCACATTTATAATGCTCTCTATATCTTTTTTTTTCTGTTCATGTCTATCTATTCCTAATAAGGAATCAACTCCATTATGCTAGGGGCAGCTAATAGCACAGTGGGTAGAGGATAGGCCTTGAATCAGGAAGACCTGATTTCAAATCCAACTTCAGAAACTTATTAGTTATGTGACTGTGGGGAAATCATCCAATTAAATATGCCTCAGTTTCCTCCTCAGTAACATGAATTGGACAAGAAAATGGCAAACCAGTGCAGTATCTTTGTCAAGAAAATCCAAAATTGGGTCAAGAAAAATTGGACAGTACTGAAATGCCTAAGGAACAAAATGATGAAAATGTGACTAGAATTCAGTAAAAATTTTTCAAGTTCATGCAAGTATCCAGCTTTTGATATTAAATCAGAGGTTATTTGATAAATTCACACTAGCTACATTCTTCAAATTATGAGCTGGTAAAATTATATATATTATGTAGTGGGGACTCTAGAAGTTCAATTATTCTGAGCATGGTAGAGAATTTGACACTTCATCAGAATACCCCAATCAATAATAATGTCATAACCAGTAGTGGGAGCATAAGGATTTTTAGGTTCTCTTTTTTATTGAATAATATAATTGATTTGTAAATAGTTAGCCTCTATATAACAAGGGATTTATTCTCATTAAGTAATTTATCTGATATATGGTTTATTTTTCTTAAACAGGGTGATTTGTGGTAAATTACAAAATTTGTTACTGTTCAATTATTTCAGTCATGATGCTCAAATCTTTATTAACCCAATCGTGGTTTTCTTAGCAAAGAGATTGACCTGGTTTGTTATTTCCTTCTCCTATCCATTGTACCACCTAGGTGCTCAAATTACTATACTTAGCTTGCTCTAAGGCTGATGATTAATGACATTTCTATTTCTTCTACTGGCTGCTTGTAATTTGTTAATCAAGGCCATTAGAAATTCTGATCTTCCATAGTGGTTTTCTCTTGCACCATTGTTTCCACCTGACTGTTCATTTTTAAGTCATATTTTTTCACTGAACTTTCCTTAGTTGAACACAATTTTAATTAGACTCCATAACCAATTTTCACTGTAATTTAATTTTTTCTTTCTTAAGAAAATTCCGTTTTTGAAATATTTTTGAAAAGTAAAATGGGATAAAAAAACATAGATATTGTGAGTTCTAATACTCGGGTGATTATTTTTCTTGCTTTTACATATTTACTTGCTTATTTTATTACCTTGGTAGGACCATAATTCTAGTAAGAATATAGAATAGGACAAAAGGTTATTTTTTTTCCTAAATCCATGTGAGAAAACCTGTAAAGCTAAAATCTGCTGCATTTCTATAACCTGTGAATTAAACCTAAAGCCAGGTTTCCTATCAGGAAAAAAACAGCACATTTTTTTCAATGACTGCCAAAAACTTGTCAAGTCTGCCAGCTTTTCACCCCCTCTCCTTGTTTTCATCATCATTTATAGAAGAAAAAACCCCCAGAATATATGCTATTTCCTTGAATATATATATATATATATATATATATATATATATATATATATATATGAAAACACTTTGTTGCTTCAGGGACAGTATTTTTTAACATGCTGACATTTATTTCTTCTTTTGCCATTTTGTATTTATAACTTGTCTCCTCTTATTTTTATTGCCTCACTAATCTTCTCCCTTAGCAGATCCTTTACATTTTATTAGAAGTCCTCAGATTTTTTTTTCTGAAAGCTACTTTTTATATCCCTGTTGAATTAAATTGGCCTCAGTTGTCCTTTTATCACATCAGCCTATTTTTGGTGGAATTTCAATTGGAGGTCTTCCAACTATTTCTTAAGAAAAAGCTGATGTGTCACAGAAATCTCTGGAAAACATTCTATTTTGAAACAATTGTGTTTAAATATTCATGTTCTTCATCTTTCTTCTCCTTTATTATTGAGGTTTATATTGAAACAGGATTTTTATTTCTTTGCAGTTAATTTGCTCCTATTGCTTTGTCTTCCATTAAAATAACAATGAAATATCCTGTACATACCAATCAAGGCACAGTGCTGAACCTTTGGAAACAATGGGACTTAGGTTACACTGTTTAAAAGGATGAGATTGCAAAGATATCTACCCTGCCATCTCTAGCTTAAACCAAGCCTCAATGGACAGCCTTTAATTAAGAAGCATTAATGATCAATTCACTTTAAGACATTTATTGATACCTTGGCAATGCAAAACAATATACTATCATTGGTATGTGCAATGTTTCTAGCACTGTGTCTCATTATTCTGGGGCTATTGTAACAGCATTCTTCTGAAAAATCTAGCTAGTCTCCTGCATTAGGAAATCACTGTTTTAGTTTTTTCTTTCTTTCTTTCTTTCTTTCTTTCTTTTTTTTTTTTTTTTGGCAAAGACTCCATCTTCTCTACTTTCAGTAAATTCTCATTATGTTTCCAGTGCATACAGGAAATACTCCACAAATATTGGTTGGTGGTGATGGATTCATTTTATATTAAATTATTAAATTAATATAAATTATATTAAATTATTAAAAAATAATTTACAATGCATCTTTATTTTTAATATATTCTTTTTAGTAGTTTTATATTTCTTCAGAAGCATATAGCATCAGAATATGGACCTCCATGGATTAGATCCCTTATAAAATTCAGGAATACAAGAAGTAAGCAAATGTGTCATTTTATGGATGTGTATGTGTTTATGTGTACCTATGTGCATGTTATTTAAATGCAAAAATTCCTTTCTATATTTGAGGTCTCCTATGTATTGTTCTTGAATTTGAATCACCTATGCAATATCCTTATCTTCCTCCTCCTCATTACAACAGTTTTCAACATTTTCTTTTATGAGCTTCCCAACAATCTTGTGAGGTTGTGAGATATATGAATAAGAGACTAGAACTGATATATATATATATATATATATATATATATATATATATATACTGGGTTTTTATAGAAGGGGCTCTCAGATGATGAAATCCTTTCTACCATTGCAGGTTGGTGACTTAAAGAGGTTCCTAGAATACAGTAGTTAAAGTGAATTGCCCAGGATCACAAAACCAGTATATATCATAAGAAGGACTTAAACATAGGTTTTTTGTTTGTTTTCTATCAGGAGATGAAGTCAATGTACATTTATTCAGCTCTCACTATGTCAGGCAGAATTAAAAATTGAATGTTTCTATATCAGCTATCTAAATGCCAGTACTCCCTCTCATGAGATAGTTACTACATTTATTATTATTTCCATTTATTCATATTTTTCATCAGAAAAACAAAACAAAACAAAAGCAGAGAGGTCAAGTAATTTGACCATGAAAGAAAGAATATTGAAGTCTACAGTGGAAAAGGTAGAATATAAATCCAGGTTTTCTCTAATCCCAGGTCCAGCACTCTAGTCACTATTCTATAGTGCTTTCTAAATTCACAGACTAAACATCAAAGGACACCTATTTCCTATAGTAAACAATCTATAATGACACACTGAAAGGGGATGAAAGACATGGTTTATATATCTTTCATATTTGGTATCTTTCTCATTTGATGGATTTAGATTAAGTCCTTTTAACAACAATCAGCCTTCTATATAGATTATGATGTAGTATAAGGAAAGAATGGCTGGATTTGTCATCAGTGAAATTGGGCTCAATTGTAGATCTAACACTTCTCCTCTGATTTTGGGTAGATTATTTTTACTCTTTAGGCCTCAGTTCCTTCAATTATAAAATAAGAGTTTTAAACTTATTTATGTTCTTAACATTTTGAAATCTAGTATCCTAATGTCTTTTTTATTCAACAAAGGGATTTAATTAAAAAGAAGTGGCTAATGTCACAAAAGTCTAATTCATTTGAGTTATATTTTCTCATTCTGTGCCTCTTTTTTGTTACTATTTTTGATCTAGTTTCTTTTTAATAATTTTCATGAACTGATCATCTCACTACCTTGTACCTTCCTCCTTATTGTTGTTGAACAGATGAATTAAAAAAAAAACACCTTCTTGGAGATAATATATGAGTTAGTGACAATCAGTTTAATTAGGATAGCCATGATGCATTACATCAAAGCTGAACTGATCCCAAATACCAGACATTATCCCCCTCCACACTTACTTGTTTGGTATGACACAGTAAGAGCTAAGATTTATGAACTCTTCAATCTCCATTCAGAATAATCTCATTTCAGTGGTACAAACTCTGCCCACTGACTTGCCTAACCAGTGATTAAGTCATATTCTAGAACTGCCACATCAGCTCTTTGTCTAAAACACTATCTAAATATAAATAAGATGTGGCTGGTTTTGAGGAGGGCCATGGGTCAATGTGGATTTTGTTGCATGTCTTCAGGTGATTCTGTTTCTGTGGCTTTATTTTATTTCCCATTTATGAGATTCATTTCTTCATTTTTTAAATGTCCTCATGTGTGAGCCAAATCTCACATAGCTGAAACACTGGTTCAAAAGTTTCGAAGATAAATCTAGCCATGATCATCAGAACCACCATACTCATTCTGTTTCATTTTGTTGGTAGCATCTCATAAATAAGGCATGACTGGCTCCTAGCTAGAGCTGATTGAGAGTTGGATTTCCTGCAATTCTTAACTAATTGAAATTGATATATCAAAGTGCCATTGGTGAAAGTGATTCCTCCTTGTGAGGAGCTGAAATAATCAGTTTTGAAGTATGTTTCCTCCTGCTGATCCAAAACTATTCCTGATATTACTGTTGCCTCAGCAACAGATGAATGGACTGGTTTTTCTGAGGTTCCCTATGAAGGTACATGGCTCTTGCTACTAACAGATTTCTGCTAGTCATAGCAACTGTTTTTGCTTTTCTACCTCCCATTACAAGTTTAAATTTTGAAGAAGAGATGCATTCTTCCAGTTTTCAATGCCTGATACTGACCACTTTACCTATTTATTAGGCAATAGAACTAGTGCATGTGGGAGAATCACAATCCAGAAATCATGGGATGAATTCATCTGATAGTTTGGTGTTACGCCAAATAATAGTTAAAATTTAAACTAGTGAGGCAAAGGTCATTTGTAGATAAAGACGGTCTAGAATTCTGCATAACGATTTTAAATCTTTGGAAAATTATTGATAGGCATTAACAGTTTGGGGTTGATTCCAGAAGGAATTGTGTTTGTAGTAAGATCACACCCTCATTAAAAGCAAAGGAAAAAATTATAGCAAATTAAAAGAAAAAATAAAGATAGAAGGCCATCTTTATGAAAACGATAGCTCCAATGTCATCTATTTCAACAATCTGTTGACAATTAAAATGAGAAAATAGATAAAAGAAAATATATTAACTTTGAGTACTATCATTTGTTAGTTTCATACAAGATATCTAGGAGTGCATAAATAATTAATGAATCATATGTCTATTTTGTTACTTATGTAAATTTTTATGAGAATTATATTTGTCCATATCAAAGAAAGGTGTCCTGATGAAAATATGAAAAGAAAATGGGCAGGCATTAAGAGACAATTCTCTAGCAACACATTTCTAGAGTTCCTTGAATATTTTAAAGATGTAGAAAATAAAAATTTTTAAAAACTTCTGTTATGTTTCTTGATTAATTTTTTTTAATTACACATCAGAAGAAAACATTGGCAAATAATATGGTAAAATGAATAGATAACTTGCTTTGGAGAGAGGACAGCTTAACTACAAATTCCTTCTCTGACTAGCTATGTGACCCTGGTAAAGCTACTTAATTTCTTAGTGTCCCTAGACAAGGACAAATCGCAAAAGCTACCTAACTACATTGGTGGAAAGGATTATTCTCTGAGATTGTCATACACTAAAGAAATTATAGGTCTGGATCTTTGCATACTTCCCCAAAAGAGCTGACCAGAGTCTCAGAGGCTTCATTTTAATTAAGTATTTTCTACACATTTTAAAAGAAGGGATTCCTTCATATCTGCAACAGCAGAAATAACTTTGTTTAATAAATAACTCTATAAACTCACCAAAAGTGGTAATCACTGTCAAAAATGGTATTCTCTCTGAAAATAAAAGAGATTCCTTTTAGAGAATGAGGTTCTCCAAAATGCTACTGTTTGCCAGTGATGCAATGATAACTGCCCCAAGTTATGAAAAACTACAGGATTTTTTCAAGGAGAGGATAGTAGATAAAAGTAAAGACATTGACTCAATATTATTTCTTCATGGAGAAATTTAAATAATGTTCTAATAAAAAAAATTAACAAACCATCTTAGCTACCATAAAACTATTTATTATGTGTGCTTTAACAAGTGGCATGAAATATCATCAAGGTTATTTGTTACAAGAAAAGGAAATGGATGTTTCATTTAATGAGAATGAGGAGTAATTAAAGGACATCTTAAGTAGCATACTGATAGCGATGACATATCTTGAAAACATAATGCAGAATTTTTGGCAGATCTATGGAAGGATATACTCAAGAATTACACTGAGTGAGAAGGATTTCTTTTTTCTTTTTTCTTCGTTTCTTCTCATTCTGTAGTTGTAGGTTATAACAAGCACCAGTGAATAAATGCATTGATAAAATTATAAATTCATCAAACTATCAAAATTTGGGATAGTCAAACTTGGGATAGTCAAAATACTGGCAAGGAGATTCACTATGACCCAAATTCAACAAGAATATTCAATTCTATATTATTTCACAAGCATTCCTATTCCTCCTATTCCTATTCCTTTGAAGATAACAGGAATACTCACAATAAAAACTCAGTGTTAGCCACAATTACTATAAGCAATCATCAGCCAATACTATTAACTGACCTCCATTCTTTTCTTTTCTTTCAAACAGGGCAAATTTTCATTCAGAGAATAGTTTGTTTGAATTTAGAGTGAGTGCTCTTCTTTTCATCTCAAGATTCATAAAGCTATTTTCTCTTTCAACAAATAGCTTAGAAATATTGAAATGGAAACTGCCAACTCCCCTGTAATGAAAGTTATGTTTTCTCTAAGGGATTGCTTCCTGCCTTCTAAATCCCAGATATTTCAAAAGTGCTTCAATTGTTCCTCAACTCTAATGGCATGCAATATGGAAAATAAAGTTAAAGTTCAAGAAAGGAAGGTAAAGCAAGGTCAAGTTTGCATTTCTAAGCACTATATAAGTTTTATTAAGTTTATTTTGGGTTGAGATGAAAAATGGGTAGCTATAACTCAGAAATATTCTGACTTTTCTTATTAAATATGTGAAGGTCTAAAATAAAACCCTCAATATAAAAATTTTATAATTTCTATATTCAGGTAGGCTAGTCATTCACTTTTATATACCAATATCACCTGACATTTATAGTTTTCACAAACACAGACACAAAACTTTTACAAATTGCTTTGATATCTATTAGTTCAAATCTAAGGACACAAAAACTTTAAAAAATGGTCTAGTATAATGATCTTCATTTGATAAATGAGGAGACTAAAGTCCCAAAAGATTGTCATCCACTAAAGGTAACACAAGAGTGCAATAATAAACTAAATGACAGAATTCAGAGTAAGGTTTTTTCATCCTCAGTTCAGGATCTTTTTTTAAAAATAAAACTAATGGTTCTTTTATTTCCTTTTATACAAAACTTTGGTGGATTTGATACACCACACAATAAACCAATAAATAAATGATCACTTCTGACAACACCAATAACATAAGGCTGATATTTTAAAAGCCCATTTAATTAAAGATTTTTCTATACACAAACACATACACACACATGACAACCTTCAAACGAATAAACTCCCTTATAGCTCTTTCAAATTTGTAATTTCACTTAAACTAAATAAGAAATAGTTTATCTCTAAGCCTTTAAATGTCATATCTCTTTTCTCTGTCCAACTCTGATTCTTTTTTTTTTTAATTTAATAGCCTTTTATTTACAGGATATATGCATGGGTAACTTTACAGCATTAACAATTGCCAAACCTCTTGTTCCAATTTTTCACCTCTTACACCCCACCCCCTCCCCTAGATGGCAGGATGACCAGTAGATGTTAAATATATTAAAATATAAATTAGATACACAATACAACTCTGATTCTTCAATGGATGGAAATGAGTTTAGTGTGGTAGATACAAAGTGACCCTTGGAACCAGGAGGTACTTTATTTGTATTCTACTGGAGATATTTATTAGTGAGCCACATGACAGTGTGCAAACTGCTAATGCTTTCTGGGGCTTAATTTTTTCATCTACAAATTGAGAAAAATAATATATGAAGTACCTATCTCATTCATTTTCTGTAATGTTTGTGGTTATTGTATATTGAATACTTTGCAACTCTATAAATCTTGGTTGCTATTATTATTATTGCAGAGAGTTATATGTAGCAATTCCCCATTAATATTTTATTGAAGGGCACAATCTTTTAATGCACTACCTAGGATTTATTTTAGAAAAACACTGACAACTTCTGAAAATATGAAAACAACAGCCAAGAAAAACAGCTTTCCTTTATCATCCCTTATTCCTTTGGGGATGGGTGGAAGTAATGAGAACCAAACGACAACCAAAATAACCAACTTATATGGTCTAACAAAGAATCTGTTTTCATATTTCTGGATGAGAAATAATATTAGAAACTGAATTGTGAGAAATGTCATGATGTATGTATAGTCTCTATAGTAAACAACTAATGAAAAAAATAATTAAGAAGAAGGAACTGTTGTAAGATTTAGAAGCAGAAAGAGTCTTGGGCTTTACCTAGTTCAATTCCCATTTTACAGATACTATATCTGAAGCTTAGAGAGGTAAAAGGAATTTCTTAAGCTCATGATAATGGAAGAGCTGGGATTCAAATCCAGGGCTTTTAAATTCAAATTCAATTTAATTCATTGATGCATTACATTTATAACACCTCATATTTATTTATGATTTAAGTTTTACAAAGATTTTATACTTATCATGTCATTTAAGTTTCATAACAAACCTGTACGGTGGATAATATCAGAAATACAATGGGGAAGTTGTAGAAAGGGGAAAAAAATTGAGTTTTTCTACAGGGCATCAAAATAAAATTAATGAACTAAAATAAGGAAGCTGCCAGATGGCCAGCTGAAATAAGCTCCTCTTCATTTTTCTTTTCACCCTATCCACTTCCATGTATACTTACTATCAGTAGCCTGGTGACAATGGGTTTTTTGTTTCTTTTGTTTTGAGATATTTTGGTATCTTATTTTCCATCCCAACATATATACACACACATATATATATATATATATATATATATATATATATATACACATATATACAGAGAGAGAGAGAGATGTGTGTGTGTGTGTGAGGAAGTTTGTGTTTTTGTATATGTAGATATATTTTATATAAATATATGTATTATATACACATGCACACACAAACATATATATATATGTACTCAACTAAGGGTATGTTTTATGCAAATTGCATTTCCTTATATTTTTGTCATAAAAATAGACAATAATAATAACTAACCATAGCTCTGGGCAGTATCATTATCTCCATTTTATGGATGAGGAAGCTGAGGTTCAAAGAGGTTAAGTGATTTGCCTATGGTAATAGAGCTTGTTAAGTGTCAAACCAAGTGTCTCTAGATATTAGATTCATTGTGCTCTTCACTTCACTTTTCTAGAAATGTGATCATAGGTTGTTGGGGAAGAGATCATTTTGCATCTTATTTCATAGGGGAATAAACCTAGACTCAGATTGGGGAGAATATATTTGTCCAAGAATACAAGATCAGGGTGGTCAGAATGGGAACAAGAACCCAAATATCTTAATTTCCAGCACAGGGCTCTTAATTTGACCCCTAAACCATCATAGCATGCTAACTTCTGTCACAGCCATACAAGCAACTGAATTTTTAAACTAACACATATCTATCTTCTTTATGAAATACTGACAATGATTATATTTTAATGAAAAAAGTAAAGTATTCACATTTTAAACACTGTAAATAACATTGAAATCTCAACATTTTGAAAACATACCAATTACTAAAGAATTTATATAAGCATATTAAAATAACTTCTAACTTAAAAAAAAATACTTTGTTCTCTTTCCATTGATTTCCTCTTTTAATAGAAAAGTTTAATAGAAAATAGGATACTGCTTTATCCTAATAATTACCCCTGTACCTTAAATACTTTATTAAATGGAGGAGAATAGTATGAGTTTTCTAATCACAATCATAGTAGCCAGTATGATTAACTATGCATAGGTAAAGGTGACATCAGATTTATAAGAGTGAAAGCTTTCCTTTTGGTCTATTGGCTCCTTCTCCTTTAAAGTCTACATATCATATGAAGGTAAAGGTCCAATTTTGGTAAAAGGGTGGCAAATATAGAGGATATAGTTCTTAAGAGACAATAAAAAATAAAGTATAACTCTAATTTAGCAAGAATAAATTAAAATAGGAAATTAGTGTTTGGCCTAGTTTCCACCCTTCTCCCTTGCCTTCATCATCCACCCTAATCAGTGACTCCTGCTTGCCAGGCTTAAAAATTGAGTTGGGGGTACATTCCTTACCAGTTTCTTTAGGCATAATTTGAGCTGGCTCTGGCTCAAATAGTGATAGTTATAGTTCTGGCAACAGCACCACTATTAATATTGAGAGATTAGGGTTGCTTATATTAATAAGAATAACACTGTCTTGGAGAACTTTGATAATATCCTTAGAAATGCTAATTGTTCTGACTGTCTGAAGTTAAATCAAGTCATATAAATAAAACAACTCTATGTCACTTTTCCAGAGAATTTCAGTCTTTGTAATCATTGTTTGTTCCCACTAAGCCAATAACCAAAGATAATTCAGCTTTTTGGCTTTCCAAATAACACAAAGATGGATTTCACTAATTAAGCTCATTTGAAAATATAATTGTCATTAAAAAAATATGTATCAAGAGGTAAATGTTTCTATATTTATTGTCCTCCAATTTGTGATTTTTGAGGCCACCTGCAAAGTGACTGTAAATCTGCAGTACAATAAAATTTGGGATAATAAAAACATTAGTGTTAGCAAAATGTCATCCAGTGCCTATAGCCCATTTGAGCAAAAATCATGAATTATTCACAATACAATATATTGAATTAGACTTTGTTATCCTGCTTCCACTTAAATTTTGTTCACTCATGAGTCATCAATTTTATTTTCCTTTATTTGTAAGTAGTAGCCTTTTACTTAGAATCTGGAGAACTAAAATTTGATTTTAGAACGAAATAAAGAAAATAACTTTTAAGTATATAACAGAAAACATAAAAGAAGATATGTGTAAAATGAGAAGTAGTTTGACATAGTGGATAAAAGACCAGCCTTGGAATCAGAAATATGTGAATTCAAGCCCTGCCTCTAATAACTTAAGTCCATATCTTGCCACTGGTCCCAGATAGCTTGCAGGAAAAAGTGTAGTAGGTAACTGTGAAGATCGTGTATTTCAAAATCAGCAGGAGTCCAGAGTTCAGGTTAGGGGAAAATCGTCAGTCTTTATTCTCAGTGAAGAAGGATCGGAGGTGGAAGAGAATCGGCGATAGCAATGTGTGCAGCTGAGTCAAGAAGCTAGCTCGACCAGCAGCCACACAACCAGCAGCTCGGAGTCTCAAACCCAGGCCCAATCTCTCCCAGCTTCTCTTCCTGTCTCCCTCTCTGCCTCCACCCACCAAAATCGTCATTTCCTGTACAACACATCAGGACTTGCACAGAGAGTGGGCAGGGAGCATTCTTTATCCAATCATGTATATTAATAGAGTATAGTCCAATTACTATTTAGCCTCATGTACTTGGGACCTCAGTGCATCAACTCAAGCCTCAGCCCATTACATCTCCCGCTTTCTTTTATTTTAGAACACAGGTGGTCATGCCATCCCTGACTCCTCAGGGAGGTCAGAGCCCCCAAGGGGAGGTGATAACAGCCTTCCTAACTTCTCAGAGAAGGAGGTGAAAGCACCAAAAAGGAGGTGATCACAGCCTCCCTGACTTCTCAGGAAAGGCAGTGAAAGCACTAAAAAGGAGATGATCTCACCCTCCCTGACATCTCAGGAAGGGAGATAAAAAGCACCAAAGGGAAGTGGGGGTTGCTAGCGGGTTTCTGGGCTGAAGGGTCTTATTATGCACAAACCCATCAGCATGGGAGGTATTACACAAGCACATAGCAATAACGCAGAGGCTATTAGGGATGACTCTCCCCACAGTCAGTGCAGGCTCGATGTGGTGTAACAAACATGAATTGTACACACAAGTAGCAGAATAGCAAACAATATAAATCAACATGGTGTTGGAAAAGATCACCAGAAGTCCTAGAAGGAGGGTATGTAAACAACAGTCACACATACACCTTCTTCAGCAGCCAAGAGATAGTCCAAAACCAATCTATTGTCCATTGCTTACATGTCAGGGAATCCAATGATTCCCTGAGTTTTGAAGTCCTGCAAAAGTCTTTTTATGTGTTAGGGAATCCAATGATTCCAGCAGATTTTGAAGTCCTATAACAGTCTTATCATTTCTCAGAGAATCCAATGATTCCTGAGAGTTTTCAAGTCCTATGTCTCAGAGAACCCAATGATTCCTGAGGATTTTCGAGTCCTATGGCTCAGAGAATCCAATGATTCCTGAGGGTTTTGAAGTCCAACAATCTTTGATGTCCATGAGTCAAACGCCATAACTGCCACGCTCTTTCAATGGTGAGCACAATCAGCAACAGAACCACCCGATATTTCTTGGGTCATCTCCTTTGTTTCAAGGGTCTGCTCCGTCTCTCTGCGATGGACAATGCGAATATGGCTCGTTGGCACCCATCTGATTCCTTCTCCACCTGTAGAGATACAAGCAAACCCTCTTCCCAAAGCAGTTAGCCTATCTGGTCCTTTCCATTCATCACTTTCTGGGTCTCTCCACATCACCTGGAGATTATCTAAAGATAGTGGAGCTGCTCACACTGGACACTGACCTTCCAGTGGGTTATAAAACCTGTCAGCCGGAGCCAGTCCATCTTTGTCAAAAATCAAGAAGTTAATAGTATAAAGAGCTAGATTTAGAAGTTCTCTAGGGTTTCCTGTGTCCCCCTTTCTTTTGTTTTTGGAGGAGCGTCTTAATATCTCTGTTTCTCCTCTCCACTATTGCCTGTCCTTGAGGATTGAAAGGTATGCCCGTGGTGTGTAAAATCTTATACTGTGCACAAAAGTGTGCAAAATGTTTTGAAGTATAAGCAGGACCATTATCTGTTTTTATTGCTTGTGGCACACCCATAATGGCAAATGCTTGTATGAGGAATTCAGTGACCACTCGGGCTGTCTCTTTTGCTGCTGGCATTGCAAAAGTGAATCCTGAAAAGGTGTCTACCACAACGTGGATGAAAGACAGATGACCAAAAGATTTATAATGGGTCACATCCATTTGCCAGATTTCATTAGGTCTCAAACCACAAGGGTTTTTTCCCTGGAGGGAGAGTAGGAGCGTGGAAAGGAAGGCAAGCCTTACAGGCTTTTACTATGCTCCTAGCTTCCTCTCTTGTTATTCCAAATTGTAAACGTAAAGCTGGAGCAGCCTGATGATATTTAAAATGAGATGCCTGGGCTTCCTGGAATAAAGGAGTATTGACCAACATAGTTAGAAGGCTATCTGCCTTTGAATTGCCATCAAATATGGGACCTGGAAGTCCACTATGAGAATGGACATGTAATATATAGATCTTATCTGGATGCTTTCTTACTTGCTCTTGAAGTTTCTTAAAGAGCTGATATATATTAGAGGCTGAAAATTTTATTTGGGCTGTGGCAATTCTTTGTACCACACCTACTGAATAGGCCGAATCAGATATTATATTTATGTCTCCTGCATAATAAGTAAGAGCTAGAATGATCGCGTACAATTCATTCTGCTGAGTGGACTGAAAAGGAGTTCTGACTACTCTCTTTATAGTTAGATCATGAGAGTACACAGCACAAATATTATGTTTGGATGCATCTGTGAAGATAGTTGGTCCTTTAAGAGGAACTTTAGAAACTTTTTCTTCAAGAATCCATTGCCAATGCCAGGTGACCTTACATAGCCCTCCCTCACTTAAATCAAATTCATTTGCATGCCATGGCATCACCTCCCTGATATGGCAGTTCTCTTTGAGAACAAAAAACAAACAACAACAAAACAAGTGAACACAAATAAGTCATTGAACTTCTTGTTGATCAGAAGAATAGTCATAGAATAGTCACTGACTGACTTCAGAGAACAGACTTTCCTCAATAAGTTCCATACACTGATACAATCATAAAACAAGATCTATCAGACAGATAGATGGAAATCAATAAACATTTAATAAAGGCCTTCTATGTGTCAGATACTCTGCTAAACTCTGGGGATCCAAAAAACAAACAAAACAAAAACCAATATGTAACAAAATTTATGGAAAGCAAACCATGTACAAGATAAATAAAAAATGACTAACTGAAGGAAAGTACTAAAATTAAAAGGGGAAGAGAAAGGAATAGAGGAAGAGGGAATTTTAGTTAGAACTTAAAGGAAGGTAGGGAAGTCAGAAGGCAGAGGAGGGAGAACATTCCAGATCTAGGGGACAGCTACAAAAAAATGCCAGAGACCAAAAGATAAAATGTCTGCTTCTTGAAATACCTTTAAAAGGATATTTTAAAAGTTCTCTCATTAATTACTGATCAGAAAAATGCAAAATAAAACATCTCTGAAGTACCATTTTACAACCATCAGACTGTCTAATGTGACAAAAAAAAAAAAAAAAAGATGATGAATGTTGAAGGAGATGTGGGAAAATTGAGACACTGATACACTGTTGGTGGAGTTGTAAATGAATTCCAATCATTCTGGTAAGCAATTTGGAACTATTCCCAAAAGAGCTATGAAACTATATATAAATTTTGACCCAACAATAACACTAGTTGGTCTATATCCAAAATATATTTTTTGAAAAGGGAAAAAACGTTTATTTGTATAAAAATATTCATAGCAGATCTTTTTGTGGTGGCAAACAATTGGATATTAATGGGATATTTATCAATGAGGGAATGGCAAAAGAAGTTGTGGCATAGATTATAATGGAATACTATTGTGATGTAAGAAATGATGAGTAGAATGATTTCATAAAAAAAAAAAAAACATGGAAAAACGTATATGAAATAATGCAGAGTGAAGTGAGCAGAACCAGGAGAACATTGTACACAGTAACAATAACTGTGTGATGATCAACTATGATTAACATAGTTATTATTAGCAATACAATGATCCAAGACATTTCCAAAATACTCATATTGAAAAATGCTTTTGTAATATCAGAGAAACTGAGGCAAGATAGAGATTAGAGAGTATTTAATAATTTATTTAAAAGGAGAGAATTAACAGGACCAAATGGATCCATGGTTTGGTCCCAGGGCTGAATGAGACTATCAGATAGATCTATCAGACAGGATCCAGGAAACAATGTGAGTTTTAAATGACCTATATAATGACCTATATATACATGGCTCAGACTCAGTGGATAGACAGAGACAGGGGTGGAGGCAGGGGGCTGAGAGTGGGAACAGAACTCTGACAGGGTGGGGTGAGCCTCTGGAGAGGGGAAAATGACATAATAGGGGGAGGCACCCTGGACATGGGGAGAAGCATCTTGATAAGACAGTATCTGATATTCTGATAGCTTGGGATGGGGAGAGGCATCCTGATATTCTAAAACATAAAATCTTTTATTCTTATCAAGTATTCTGAAAAAGAGGGAGGAGAGGTTTTGCAAGACAATTATAAACTGACACAGAACACTTAGAGAAACTGAGTCAGAACTGGGTGAGGATAATTAGGGAAACTGAGTCAGGACAATAAAAGAGAACTGTGGCATAACATTTTCCACCTCCAGAGATTTAAAAAAAGCAAACTGATAGAGTCTGAATGCAGATTGAAGAACACTTTTAAAAAACTTTTTTAGTTTTAATCAGTGCTTTCTTTTTTCTTTTTTAGTATTTTCTTTTGTAAGATGACTAATATGGAAATGTGTTTTACATGATTACAAATATAACATTTATAGGGAAAGGAGAAGGAGACAGAGAGAATTTGTAACTCATCATTTTAAAAATGAATGTTAAAAATTGTTTCTACATTTAATTGGAAAATAAAATAAAATACTATTGAAGTACAAAAAATAAGAAATAAATAGCCAATGGGTCAGTGTCACTAGGTCAAAAAGTATATGTCAGTATATACTGACAATACATAAACTGGAGTAAAACTGGAAAGGTAAGGGTAGGGGACTGGGTCATAGATAGTAAGGATATAGAGTGATAGAATGTGATTAAAATCTTATGAAATTCATTTGAAAATTATGTAATCACAAATATGCATATTTTCCTTGCCACTCACTTTATTTTAATTTACAGTAATTTCTTTCCTAGAAAACATGTATTAATTTAGAAAGGGAGAAAATACATCTTTTCCTTTCTGTTACCTGCAGGCTGGATATCAGTGGCATTTCTTTCCTTATTTGATATTCTCCTTCTTCATCTCACCCAGGCAGCTTCCAGCAGAATTTGTTTTCATAGGATTTAGAAAGGAAGAAGTTGAAAGGAGAGGCAGGGAGGTGCCCCTGAGAAGTTCATTATGGGACAGATGTCATATTTACTCATTCAAATAAGGAAATAAATGGAAAAAGTACCAGTTTTCCAGCCAATTGTGTTCTCTTCAGAACAATGGGCTGTGAAACAGGAGAGGAGATCATAGCTTGTGCTCTGACTCTTAGCCAGTTTTATCATCTTTGGAAAGTCACTGTACCTCTTTGCCCCTCAGTTCTCTATTCTGCAAAATAAAATGATCAGCCTTTCCCTTTCAATCTGAAATTTTATAATTTTTTAAACCTATTACTTTTCTTTAAAAAAAATTCCCTCAGTATAATGTTTTAAATGTTCTCAGATGCACCCCATCTCTGAAGTTCTATCCCCCAATACTGTACATACTATCTAAGATTTGTATCATCAATCTAGAGATGAAATCTTCTGCTTCCTTAATAAACAGCAAACTCTTCAAAGGTCCTCCACAATTTCACTTTGTCTACCTCATTTCATAATATCCCCACCATACTTCAGCATCATCCAAACTGAAAAAAAAAAAAAAAAAAGAAAGAAAGAAAAAGGAAAAAAAAAAATACTTGCTATAAAGGCTGAGATTCCTTGCCTGCCTTTCTTTACCAATGAAATTCCAACTTGTTCTGCAAAACTGTATCATCCATCATTGTCTCATTGTTATCACTGTTACACGGCATTTATAATATTGTATAAGACAGTTACCTGTTTTTGTGTTTATTCCTTCATTAGGAACCACGTCTTATGTAAATTTTGTATTTCCCCAGTCCCAAGCACTGTTTTGCATAGAATTTGGGACTTGCAGATTGTCATTTTAAAATTTATACCTGTTGTTTCCTCTCTAAAATAATAATAATGATAATAATAGTAAATAATAACAACAACAATAATAACAGCTAATATTTGTACAGAACTTTAAGGTTTGCAAAGGTTCATTTGATCCTCACAACAACAGAGTACTAATAAAGTTTAAACTAACAACTTGGAGTTGAAAGTAGATAAATGACTTGTCCAGGATCCAGTCCCCATCCCTAAATCTACTTGATAATGAGACCAATTAATCAGTGAAGAACTTGTTACCTGACTGTTATGTTATGCCTTGTGAAAAAAGGAGATAATGAATTGACTTCAATGTCAGGAAACCCTAGGTTCAAGTTCCAGCTTTGACCCACACATAAAATTGAACCTTGTCACTGACCAGAAGACTCTAAGATTAAGTTTCAGAATAACTGCCAGAAGACTTTTGGGGGTGGAGTCAAGATGGCAGAGACAACACACGTTTCTCTCTGACCTTCTCTACATTCCTCACACTAATTATGAAATCCAGACTCTGAATTAGCTCTGGACCAGCAGAACCCACAGATATTGAGAGTGCAACAAATTATCAGTAAAAGAGGTAATTTCGAAGATCTCTAGAAAATTCTGTTTCAATCAGAAATGGGAGGGAGGCAGCCTAACACAAATAGCTAACCACAAATGCTAGCATAGACAGCACAGAATCCTGGGGAGGAGCAGACTCTGTAGCAGAGAATCTAGGGGGAGGAATCTACAGGAATCTACAGCAGTGTTGGCCACTCTTCCCTGGCTGCAAGCCAGTAAATCAACAGAGAAGTTATTAAACATCCAACACAAACACAAAAGATCAATAGCGAACTCCCAAATGCCAGTATCTTATGGGACCTAGCCACACCCACCCAGCACCGGGAGTGAATTAACACTGCCCCAGCGCAGTCCCCACCACTTAGAAAAGCTCCACCACCCTAAAGGCAGACCTTGACTTTTTTTTTTTTTTTTGGTAAATTTTCTTTTCTTTTTTTTATATAGCTTTTTATTTACAAGTTATATGCATGGGTGATTTTACAGCATTGACAATTGCCAAACCTTTTGTTCCAATTTTTCCCCTTCTTCCCCCTACCCCTTCTCCTAGATGGCAGGATGACCAGTAGGTGTTAAATATATTAAAGTACAAATTAGATACACAGTAAGTATACATGACCAAACTGCTATTTTGCTGTACAAACAGAATCGGACTCTGAAATATTGTACAATCAGCCTGTGAAGGAAATCCAAAATGTAGGCAGGCAAAAATATAGGGATTGGGAATTCAATGTAATGGTTCTTAGTCATCTCCCAGAGTTCTTTTGTTGGGTGTAGCTGGTTCAGTTCATTACTGCTCCATTGGAACTGATTTGGTTCATCTCATTGCTGAAGATGGCCAGGTCCAAGAATTGATCATCATATAGTATTGTTGTTGAAGTATATAATGATCTCCTGGCCCTACTCGTTTCACTCAGCATCAGTTCATGTAAGGGCAGACCTTAACTTTAAAAAATGAGTAAAAAAAAACTAAAGAGGCCTCTGACAATAGACAGCTTTTATGGTGAAAGAAAAGAACAGATTTCAAACCCTGAGGAGACTAAAGGCAGATTGTCTCTAGATGAAGCCCCAAAGGGTGATATAACCTGATCCCCACCACACAAGGCTCTTCTAGAAGAAATTAGAAAACATCTTAAAAGAGAGCTAGAAGAAAAATGGGGAAAGAAAATGAAAAATTTGCAAGAGGGTTTGCAAAAAGCAACACAAATTATCTGAAGAAAATTAACTACAAGATAGACTTAGTGAAATGGAAAAAGCATATAACATTAAAAGATAGACTTGATAAAATGAAAAAAGAAAGCAACTCCCAGAAAAATAGAATTTGTGAAACAGAAAAAGAAAATAACTCTTTAGAAAACAGAATTTGTGAAATGAAAAAACAAAATTCCATCGTATAAAACAACACATTTAAAAATTTAATTGGACAAATACAAAAAGTTAAAAAATATATAAATAAAGAAAATAATTCACTAAAATTCAGAATTGAACAAACATAGATGAATGACTCAATGAGATGACAAGAATCAGTCAAGCAAAACTAAAAAAAAATGAAAAAAAAATAGAAAAAAACATAAAATACCTATTTGGGAAAATAACCAACCTGGAAAACAGATCTAGAAGAGACAATATAAGTATTATTGGACTCCCTGAAATACATGATGAAAAAAAAAAGAGCCTAGACACTATCTTTCAGGAAAACATCAAAGAGAACTGCCAGGATATCATTGAAACAGAAGGTAAAATGACCATTGAAATAATTCACAACACTTCCTGAAAGAGACCCCAAAATTAAAACCTCAAGGAATATTGTGGCTAAATAACATAAACTATTCTTTTCACATTCTTATTTACTCAAATGAATCTATGACCACATTGATGAGGGTATTCCATCTAAAGATATGTAACACATCCATACCTATGCAGCTTATAGGTCATGTTTGTCCTCCCAAAAGTATAACACATAGAATCTATTCAATTTGCTGAGAATCTTCCTCACCTTCTCTTTTTTTTTTCTTTTTTTTATTATAATAACTTTTTATTGACAGAACCCATGCCAGGGTAATTTTTTTTACATTATCCCTTGCACTCACTTCTGTTCCGATTTTTCCCTCCCACCCTCCACTCCCTCCCCTAGATGGCAAGCAGTCCTATATATGTTGAATATGTCCTTGTATATCCTAGATACAATATATGTGTGCAGAACCAAACAGTTTTCTTGTTGCACAGGGAGAATTGGATTCAGAAGGTAAAAATAACCCATGAAGAAAAACAAAAATGCAAACAGTTTACATTCATTTCTCAGTGTTTTTTCTTTGGGTGTAGCTGCTTCTGTACATCATTGATCAATTGAAACTGAATTAGATCTCTTTGTCAAAGAAATACACTTCCATCAGACCACATCTTCATGCAGTATTGTTGTTGATGTATATAATGATCTCTTGGTTCTGCTCATTTCACTTAGCATCAGTTCATGTAAATCTTCCCTGTATTCATCCTGCTGGTCATTTCTTACAGAACAATAATATTCCATAACATTCATATACCACAATTTACCCAACCATTCTCCAATTGATGGGCATCCATTCATTTTCCAGTTTCTAGCCACTACAAACAGGGCTGCTACAAACATTTTGACACATACAGGTCCCTTTCCCTTCTTTAGTATCTTCTTGGGGTATAAGCCCAGTAGTGGCACTGCTGGATCAAAGGGTATGCACAGTTTGATAACTTTTTGGGCATAATTCCAGATTGCTCTCCAGAATGGTTGGATTCATTCACAGCTCCACCAACAATGTATCAGTGTCCCAGTTTTCCGGCATCCCCTCCAACAATCATCATTATTTTTTCCTGTCATCTTAGCCAATCTTACAGGCCTCACCTTCTCTTAGGGGCATAAAGGAACAAACATTTATTAAGCACCTACTTTGCCCCAGGTACTATGCTAAGGAATTTATTAATGTTACTTTTTTGGTTCTCACAATCCTATCAGATAAGTCTTGATAAACTGAGGCTACCAATAGAACAAATGAGCTATTCATCTACTATCCATTGCTCTCATCTCTGGACCACCTATCAATGTACTTCTATCTTATGTTTTAGATATATTTCAGTTCTTTTAGTAGTAGGACCTCTCAGTAGAAAGGATGTCACAGAATATCAATAGATAAGTTCATATTTGTATATTATTTTTTACAATTTTACAATTACAATATAAATATTGTATATTTATAAGGTACTTATATAAACCATGTAAAATATCACCTTTTAGTCCACAATCAAAAGTAAAAAAAAAATATTCCAAGGGAAGTGGCATATTGACAAACATAATAAGATATAAATGATGAAATTGTAGATTCTTTCTTAGAGCTGATTTTTAAGGGGAAAGGACCAGGAAAGAATATGAAGAAACTATTAAATTATTTTGGGTGATTAAAAAGGGTAAGTAAAAGTCATAGAAATGGAATGGGAGAATAAAGAAGACTTAGTTCACAATCTGACACTGAGCCTGTTCTAATGCCATGCTTTAGTTTAGTGACAATACAGGCTTCTAAATATCTTATTTTGAGGATTCCTGCCATTTCAACCAATTTGGCAAATCCAATCATACTCAATTTGATTTATTCCCACACTGATTATATAATTGACTTAATAATAATCAATACTCAACAGTAGCATCGTCACAAAGGAAAAATAAGCAAAAGACACCACAAAATCTCAAAAATAATTCCAATGAGAGAATCTGAAAATGCTTTTAGAACAAAACTTTTATAACACCATATAATAAGAGAGGTAGGGTGAAATAGAAGATAAAAAGCAGGCCTTATATTCAAGAGAATCTGGTTTCAAATCCTATCTCTACTAGAGAAAGTTCCTTCCTGAGATTTCCTTATGCCATTGAAGTCAAATAACTGGTTAATCATCATCATCATCATCATCATCATCATCATCATCTTCCCAGACATTTAGACAGTACTTAAGATTTGAAAACTATTTTACAAATGTTATGTCATCTAATTTTCAACAACTCTGGGCAATAGGTGCTATTATTCCTGAATTACATATTTTGAGACAAAAAACCCCCCAAAAACCAAAAAAACTTAGAGACCATCTAATCCAATTTTATTTTTTAAGGAGGCAACAAAAATTCACAGATGTTAAGTGACATCCCCTGGCTCACAACTAGTGAACATCTAATATGGAATTCAAATCCCACTCTTCTTGACTTCAAGTCAAGCTCTCTACTGTACTCTGACACTTCTTCACTATAAAAGCTTCTTAGATAAACTATGTACTTAATAAACATTTCCCATTAAAGTCAAATGTGTTTATTTTTATTCTCTAAATTGGAGATTAGACAAAAAATTGGTATTCTATGGACAGAGACTCTGGTATGTATGACATATAGGTAGGAAGTATTTTTTTTTTTTATCAATCATCCCCTAGCATAATCCCTAGTGGGTAAATTAATTTCATTTGCTGATATAGTGCCTCAATAAGAAAAAGTTTCTATCTATGGAAGAGTTGATTCAATACTCTAGCAAACACTGGAGAAAGTCAAACATGTATGTCTTAGCTAGGTATATTATATCTTGGTAGAAAATCAACAACAGCCATACTCTGATGTACTCCTTTATTCAGGTTTACTAAAACTTTTCCCAGCATGTGTACTCACAATTATTGTAATTATTACTGTCATGTCCATGAATAGCACTACTAACCTCTATTTTAGAAAATATACAGCATTCAGTTGAATCTCTATGATAGAAATAGATGTGATAGAAATTATCCATGGAAAGATCCACCTGCTCCCAGGCATCTCACAGCAAAAGACTAGGAAACGATGCCAAAAATTGATAGTGGCTGACTAGTGGTTTCAACTGCCAATTGCAGGCAACTGCAACCATCTGCTCTGAATAATTGCATTTGGGGTGTGGAGAGAGAGAAAAAAAAATAGAGAAATAGAGGGAGAGAGAGAAAGAGAGCACCACTGGTGAAGTTCTGGATGCTGTGGATAAGTTCCTTGCCTTGGCAGTGCACTTTCAAGGGATGTACACAATGAAGTTAATACATGCATTTCCAGAGCTAGCTCAGTGTATGGGAGGCTCCAAAGGAAATTATGGGAGAGGAGAGATGCAAAGATGACTGCAAAATGAAGATCTATACAGCTATTGTTCTAACCTTATTGTAATATGTTTGTGAAAGATGAGCAGTATACCAATTTCGTACAAGGAAACTGAATTGCTTCCATTTGAATTGTTTTAGGAAGATTCTTAAGATCACTGGGCAGAATAAGGTACCAGACACTAAGATCTTTTCTCAAACTAAACTGCCAAACATCCCAACTCTACTGCAGAGAACACAATTCCTTTGAGATAGCCATACTGTTTAATACCTAATATATACTTGCAAAAAAGACTATTTTATGAAATCATACAGGGCAAGCACTCACAATGTAATCAGAAAAAGCAAGACAAAGGGGAGGGGAGGCAGAAGCAAGATGGCAAAGAGTAGAAAGGTCTTTTTCTGAGCTCTTCCTGGCTTCCTTCAGATCAACATGAGATCAAGCAAGTTTTGGAGTAATAGAATCCACAATTATTTGGAGAGTAAAAAATTTCCAGCAGAAGATATTTTGGAGGAACTTCAGTAAAGATCTGTCTCAATCCAGCAAGGGGCATCTCAGCACAGAATAGGTGCAGCACTGTACAAGAGGCCTAGGGCAGAAAGACCTCTGCCCATACAGGGACTCTATTGGGAGGATATTAGCCAAGATACAATGTGTTGGCTCCTCTGTTCTCTGTTCAGAAGCCAGTGGATTAGCAGACTAGCTGTGAGACCTCTAACACAAGTACAAAAGGCAAATAGTGAGCCTTTGAACCATGGCATGAGAAGCACAACTTGTCCATAGCCACCCAGCACGAGAAAAAAGACAATAGCACTGGCCCCAGGGCAGAGTAAAGCCACTGTCACCTGTAGAGGAAGCTTGTGACAAAAAGACAATAGCACTGGCCCCAGGGTAGAGTAAAGCCACTATCACCTGTAGAGGAAGCTTGTGACAAAAAGACAATAGCACTGCCCCCAGGGCAGAGTAAAGCCACTGTCACCTGTAGAGGAAGCTTGTGACAATCTCCCTTTTGCCCTAGGAACAAAACTCAACTTATAAAAATGAGTAAAAAAACAAAACAAAAGCTCTGACCTTAGATAGTTATTATGGAGTCAGAGAAGAACAGACCTCAAATGCTGAGGAAACTGAAGGAAAACATTTCTAAGTGAAGCCTAAAAGGGTGGTACAAGTTGGTCTCCAACTCAAAAAAAAAAATTTGAAGAATTTAAAAAGAATATTAAAAGAGAATTAGAAGAAAAATGGAGAAAGAAAATGAGAATTTTGGAAAAGGAAATATAGAAACAATCTGAAGCGAACCACTACTTAAAAATAGTTTTGACAAAATGAAAAATGAAAATAACTCCTTGAAAAATAGAATTTGTGAAATGGAAAATATCCAATGAACAAAACAACTCATTTAAAAGTTCAATTGGCCAAATGCAAAAGGAGATAAAAAGGCTAACTAAAGAAAATAATTGACTAAAAATTAGAATTGAACAAATGAAAGCAAATGATTCAATGAGACATCCAGAATCAATCAAACAAAACAAAAAGGAGAAAAACAGAAGAAAATGTAAAAAAAAAAAAAAAAAAACCTTTTCAGAAAAGAACTGACATGGAAAATAGATCCAAGATAGACAGTCTAAGAATTAGTGGACTACCTGATAATCAGAATGAAGAAAAGAGTCTAGATAATATCTTTCAAGAAATCAAGGAATACACCAAACACCTCCTGAAAAAGAACCAAAAATGAAAACTGCAAAGAATATTATAGTTAAATTCCAGAATTATCATATCAAGGAGGAAATACGGCAAGCAACTTTAAAGAAACAATTCAAATATTGAGTAATGACAATCAGGATTACCTATAAACCTAGCAGCTTCCACTTGAAAGGATTGAAAGGCCTGAAATATGATATTCCAGAGGACAAAGGAACCTGGACTGTATCCAAGAATCCACTATCCAGCATTATCTTTCAGAGAAAAAAGTGTTCATTCAATGAAATAGGGATTTTCATTTATTTTTGATGAAAAGACCAGAACTGAATAGAAAATTTGATTTTCAAATACAGAACTCAAGAGAAGCATAAAAAGGTAAAAAGGAAAGAAAATAAAAAACTTTATTTTTAAAGGTTAAAATGTTTAATACCTATATAGAAAGATGACATTTAACTCTTGAGAACTGTATATTTGTTAGGGATACACTTAGAAGGTACAAGTATAATTTGACTTTATTATGATGATATAAAAAAGAACTACAGGTGGGAAAGACATTGTCCTGGAAGAAGAGGAAAGGAGAGATAAAATGGGGTAAATTGCCTCCCCAAAGAGGCAAAAAGGAACAATTACAATTGAGGGAAAGAAGAGAGGGGGTGAGCTTTGCATGAACCTCAATCTCATTTGAATTTGCCTCAAAGAGAGATATCACATATATTCAGCTTGACATAGAAAGTTGTCTCATCCCAAATGGAAGTAAGAGGAAAAAAAGAAAAGGAGAGGCTAAAAGAGGGAAGAGCAAAAATAGAAGAGGAAAGGCATAAAAAAGGAGGAGGGTCTGTAAAAGGGAAGGACAGATTGAGGGAGGTGATGGTTAGAAGCAAAACACTGGTGAAAAAGGAAAGCAGGAAGGGAAAAAGAATAGTAAACTTGGGGAAGATAAGATGGCAGGAAATATATAGTATGTTATTTTAACTGTGAATGTGAATGAAAATAACTCCAATAAAATGGAAGCAGAAAGCAGACTGGATTAAAAACCAGAATACAGTATGTTATTTACAAGAAACACATTTAAAGCAGAATAATACATATAGAGTAAACATAAAAGACTACAGCAGAATCTATTATGCTTCAGCTGAAATTTAAAAAAAGCAAAAAAAGATGTAATTAAAAGAAGAAAGGAAACTATATTTTGCTAATGGGTACCATAGACAATGAAGTAATATCAGTACTAAACATATATGTACCATATGGTATAGCATCTAAATTCTTAGAGGACAAATTAAGAAAGCTAAAAGAAGAAATAGACAGCAAAGTTACAGGACACAAAATAAATCCACATAAATAGACAGCATATTAATGGTGGTTTTAAACTTCACTTGATCAGAACTAGATAAATCGAACCACAAAATAAGCAAAAAAGAAGTTAATGAGGTAAATAGAATTTTAGAAAAGTTAGGTATGATAAATCTTTAGAGAAAATTGAATGGGGATAAAAAGGAACATACATTTTCTTGGCAGAACATGGAACCTACACAGAAATTGACCATGTATTAAGACAAAAAACATCAAAATCAAATGCAGAAAGGCAGAATCAATAAATGCTATGAAAAAATAGAACAAAAATTAATTGAAAACTAAATAATTCAATCCTAAAGAACAAGTGGGCAAAACAAAAAATGCTAAAAACATCAATAACTTCATCCAAGAGAATGACAATAATGACATACCAAAATTTATGAGATGCAGCCAAAGCAGTTCTTAGGAGAAATTTTATATCTCTAGATGCTTCCTTGAATAAAATGGAGAAAGTAAAGGTCAATAAATTGGGCATGCAATTAAAAAAACCTAGAAAAAGAACAAATTGAAAAACTCTAATTAAATAAATTTGAAATTCTAAAACAAAAGGGGAGATTAATAAAAGTGAAAGAAAACTATTGAGCTAATAAAAAGAAAAAGGAAAGAAGAAAATCAAATTGCTATTATCAAAACTAAAAAGGGTGAACTATTCACCAATAAAGATGAAATTAAAGCAATAATTAGGAGTCATTTTGCTCAAGTATATGCCAATAAATCTGATAATCTAACTGAAATGGATGAATACTTACAAAAATACAAATTTCCCAGATTAACATTTTATTTATTTACTAACATAAATTACTTAAATAGTTCTATTTCAGAAAAAGAAATTGAACAAGCTATTTAACAACTCCCTAAGAAAAAGTCTCCAGGGCCAAATGGATTGACATATGAATTCTACCAAATATTTAAAGAAAATTTAATTCCAATATTATGCAAACTATTTGGAAAAATATGGAAAGAAAGATTTCTACCACATTCCTTTTATGACACAAATATGATGGAGATATCTTATCTAGGTAGGGTCAAAACAGAAAAAAATTAACAATAAGAGAAGAAAAAGAAACTGATTCTCTAGGATTCTATAAGCATATCATTAGAGCATCTGCCAAGAGTGATATTGTTGTTTCCTCATTACTTACTCTAATTCCTTTAGAGAATCAATTAAAGATGACAGAAAAAATTCACAGCTTTAGCAAAGTTACAGGACACAAAATAAATCCACATAAATCATTAGCATTTTTATATGTTACCAACAAAGTCCAGCAGCAAGAGATAAAAAAAACATAAATTCCATTTAAAATAAGTGTAGATAAAATAAAATGTTTGGGAGTATACCTGCCAAGACAAAATCAGGAACCATATGAACACAATTGCAAAATACTTTCCCACAAATAAAATCAGATCTAAACAATTTGAAGAATATCAAGTGCTCATGGTTAGATCAAGCTAAAATAACGAAAATCACAATTCTACCTAAATTAATCTATTTATTCAATGTCATAGCAATCAAAGTGCCAAGAAATTACTTTACAGAGCTAGAAAAAATGATAACTAAGTTCATCTGGAAGAGCAAAAGATCAAGGATTTCAAGGGAATTAATGGAAAAAATGCTAATGAAGGTAGCCTACCAGACCTAAAACTATATTATAAAGCAGTACTCATCAAAAGCCTTTGGTGCTGACTAAGTAATAATCAATCAGTGGAGTAGGTTAGTTTCACAAGACATAATAGCCAATGACTCTAGTAATCTGGTGTTTGATAAACCCAAAGACCCCATATTTTGGGATAAGAACTCACTGTTTGATAAAAATTTCTGGGAAATTGGGAAGTAGTATGGCAGAAACCAGGACTGGTCACACCTAACACTATATACCAAGATAAGGTTGAAATGGGTTCACGATTTAGACATAAAGAATAATACTATAAACAAATTAGAAGAACAAAGAATAATCTGCCTCTTAGATTTGTGGAGAACAAAGAAATTTATGGCCAAAAAAGAAATAGAATACATTGTGAAATGAAAAATGGATAATTTTGAATGTATTAAATTAAAAAGTTTTGTAATAACAAAACTAATGCACACAAGATAAGAAGGGAAGTAGAAAACTGGGGAAAATTTTTACATCCAAGGGTCCTTATAAAGACCTCAATTCTAAAATACATAGTGAATTAACTAAAATGTACAAGAATATAAGCCATTATCCACTTGATAAATGATTAATGGTTATGAACAGACAATTTTTAAATGAAAAAATTAAAGCCATTTCTAATAATATGAAAATATGATCTAAATTACTATTGACTAGAAAATCCAAATTAAGACAACCCTGATGGTACCACTACTCACCTCTTAGATTGGCTAAGATGACAGGAAAAGACAATGAAGAATGTCAGAGGAGATATAGGAAAACATGGGACACTAATACATATTTGGTGGAATTGTGAATGGATCCAACCATTTTTCACGGTAATTTGTAACTATGACCTAAGGGCTATCCAATTGTGCATATTCTTTGATCCGGTAATGTCTCTATTGGACCTGTATCCCAAAGAGGTTATAAAAAGGGAAAAAGAGTACTACATGTGCAAAAATTTTTGTAGCAGCCCTTTTTGTAATGGCAAGGAACTGGAAATAGAGTGGATGTCCATCACTTGGGGAATGGCTGAATAAATTATAGTATACAAATGTTATGGAATATTATCATTCTATAAGAAATGATCAGCAGGATGATTTCAGAAAAGCCTGGAGAAATTTGCATGGGCTGATGCTAAGTGAAATGAGTAGAACCAAGAGAACATTGTACACAGCCATAACAAGATTATGTGATTATCAGCCCTAATGGACATGACTCTTTTCACCAATGAGCTGATTCCAGCCAATTCAAATATATTTGTGATAGAGAGTCCAGAGAGTGGACTATGGGGACTGAATGGGGATCACATCATAATATTTTCACCTTTTTTGTTGTTATTTGCTTGCTTTTTGTTTTCTTTCTCATTTTTCCCTTTTTGATCTGGTTTTTCTTATGCAGAATGATAATTGTGGAAAATATTATATATATATATATATATATATATATATATATATATATGTAGTTCATATATATATATATAGGAAAAAAATTTGTAACACAAGGTTTTGCAAGGGTAAATGTTGAAAACTATCTTTGTATATATTTTGAAAATAAAAAGCTATTTTAAAAAAAAGCAATACAAGGACACTCTCAAGTTCTCACTTAATAACTTTAGAATTGATTGTATGACATGATACCCTGCCACATCCATCAGAATTGATCAATATATAGTCTTGTTGTTGCCATGTATAATGATCTGGTTCTGCTCATTTCAGTTAGGATGAGTCCATCTAAGTCTCTCCAAGTCTCTCTGAAATCATGGAAGTTTCTTATAGAACAATAATATTCCATAACATTCAGATACTTTAATTTATTCAGCCATTCTCCAATTGATGGGCATCCTCTCAGTTTCCAGTTTCTTGCCACTACAAAAAGGGCTGCCACAAACATTTTTGCACATGTGGGCCCCTTTCCCTCCTTTAAGATCTCTTTGGGATATAGGTACAATACACTGCTGGGTCAAAGGGTATGCACAGTTTGATAACCTTCACTGCTTCTGAACTTATTAGGTATATATATGTGCTGGTTCTTCTCATTCAGGGCTGAATATGAATATAACAGCTGGACTTACAGTTTCTTATCAGCAGAAGTTCCCTCAATTTTTTCAGACTCAGACAGTTGACTCCCCACTCTGTCAAGAAAGTAAAAATTCCTATGGCTAGAGTCAGGTTTACCTCCCAATCTAGCTAGTCCCAAAGCTCACAGCTTGCTTTTTTAGTGCAATCAACCTGAAGGTGTTTATGCTTCACACAGGCCACATCTCTGTCCTGATATCTTTCTTCAAATCTTCTTCAGTTGTCCCAGGGAGACCACTATTCTGCCCCAACTCTTATTTGTTTTTATGTTCTATGTTTGCCCTGAGGTGCACTTTTTTTCTTGTTTGTGGAGAAAAACTGAAAAGCTTGGAATTTTTCTGACCTGCTCTGCCATTATCCCAATCATCTCCCAAGATACATTATTTCAAAAAAATTTGTAACTTTAGAGTAATGCCCAATTTTTCATTCTCCCTCTTCACACATATCCAATCAGTTTCCAAGGCTTATTGTCTCTTTTTCTACAATATCTCTCACATTTAGCCCAAGTGTTGTTAATACCCTTCTAATTAACTTCTCAGTTCTTCCCCTAATCCATGATCCATATAAATGCCAAAACTATTTTCCTAAAGCCCAGGTTCGACTTTGCCATGCTATCACTCAATAAATTTCACTAGCTCCCTATAATACCTAGAGAAATCTTCTGTTCAACATTTAAATCCCTTCCCAACAAAACTTCAAACTTATACATTCTTCCTATAATGTATTAGTATACATTCAGCAGTTTAGATAAACAGAATTTCTAGCCATTCCTCACACAATTGCATAAGATCTCCTCTCTCTATGACTTTCACAGGCTGTTCCTGGGCACTTATTGTATTCTCTCCTCTCCCATGTATTTCAAATTATTAGTTTTCTTGAAAATGTTGTTGTTACATTAAGACTTTCCTAACCTTCAGCTGTTAGTGATTTTCAAATGTATCTTCTATCCAAGTATTCATTTTACATATCACATATATCTCTATCTATAGGTATAGATGTACTTGTACTTCTTAATGCAATGTAAGTTTCTTGAAGATGGGGACTATTCTTTGTCCTTGTATTTCTAGCAAGTAGACTACCGGCACATAATAGGAAAGGAAATCTGAACAGGGGCAGGAACAGAAACTGGAACTGTAATTTTATTGATATAGGAAATTCCTACATAATTGAAACAACGTACTCTCTTTAAGAACTTCCTAGAACACAAAGAAGTTAAGTAATTTGCTCAGCTAAACAATGACACTATGTGTCAGGTATAGATCTTTCTTTATATGTTGATGGGTTTTTTTTTGTTTTGTTTTGTTTTGGCAAGGCATTTAAGGTTATGTGACTTGCCTTTGATCACACAGCTAGTAAGTGTTAGGTGTCTGAGGCTGGATTTGAACCCAAGTCCTCCCAACTTCAGATATAGATCCTGAACCCAGGTTTTCCTGGTCTCAAGGTGAGCTCTCTAACCACTAAGTCCTATCATTTCTCTGACAAAATGAAGAGGCTAAAAGTATTTGTGGATAGATTAATTGACCTTAGATATTTCAATCCTTTTGTATTAGCATCTTTTAAAAAGCCATTAACCATATCATATGGGTTTTAATTTGAATCAGTAAAAAGGAATACAGATTCTTGAATGATTAAAGTAGATTCATATTGGGCTGTTTATTTTTTAAATCACCATATTGCACTATAGATTCATATTAAGACTTTAGTCCATTAAAATTCCCTGGTTGTTTAATCATTTAAACTTTCTAATTATATCTCTCCAATACTACACTTACAAATTGACTGACTTTAAACCAAATGATTTTGCTTATATACTTGTGTGTTTATATATGTTAAATTTCATTACTTATCTTCAGTCCTCTGTTTCAATCTATTAAGATCTTTTCAGATCTTGACTATGCCATTAAATTTATTAGCTATTTCTCCCAGCTTTGTACCATGGGCAAATTTGATATGCATAGTATTTATTCCTTTATCTAACCTAGTGAAGGGGGAAAAAACTTTAAACAAAATCAGGGGCAAAAATTAGCAGCATTCCACTAGAGAACTTTTCTCTTTTTACTTCTATTCATTAAGTATAACTTTCTGAATTTTCTCAGTCAACCAGTTCCCAACTTCCTTAATTTTACTAATGTCCATTCTAAATCTTTCTATCTTGACTCCAAGGTATCTTAAGAGACATTTCTCAGGTGCTTGTTTAAACCTATGCACACTATGAACATAGTATTTCTGAAATTTTTCTGAATTAGTAACCTTATCAATAGTGGAAGTAAAATTAGTCTGACATGACTTTTTCATGACTTCCTTGCTTTAGAGATCATTTCCTTTTGTAAATGTATACAAAGAAGTATGTTTAATAATAATTTTTTTCTTTACCCTTTGGAAAATGGGGACAGTATTTGCTCAGCATTTCTCTCATTTATCATGATGAATTACTGAATGACACTAAAAGTGGTACAAAAATTATAGTTGCAATTTCTTTCAGGACTCTGGGCTGTAGTTAGTTCCCACTTGGTGACTTGAACTCATCAAGGACATCCTAATGCTCTTTTAACATCTCTTCATTTATGTGGGTTTTTGAATCATTTTTTTCTTCTTTTCTTCACAATGTGAAAATCATTCCTCTCAAAATAAAATATATAAGGAAAATAGGCAAGTAACTCTACCTTCACTCTGTCACCCATTATTATTTTCTTTCACTCCAAAAAAAGAAGTCCCATCTTTTATCAATATTCTTTGCTTGTTACATAAAAAGCCTTTTTATTATCCTTATCATTTAACAGAATCCTTGGTTCCTACTAGGCATATCTGACTTTAATTCAATAAACAGCCTCTCATATATCTTCAAATTTTAGTTAGCCATTTGGTTGCCAACTTAATTCTAAAAAATCACAGGAGTATTTAAATGTTTTGATTTCCTCTTCTTTCAGTTTCCTTACTGGTTTTATACTGTGAATCCCTCATTCTTCATACCTAAAGAATATAGTTGATCTCTGATTGAATTTCTCAATATTTTAAGCTAAGTAACTTTTATGATGCTATGAGAAATAATGGCTGAGCAGTTGATATTCTGTCTTAAATAAAACAAGTAAATTTTTGCTTTATGTTTAGAATGATAGGAATTTTGCTCAGTGCCAGTGGAAGAGTTTTGTCATGAAACAAAATACAAAATATACATTTTAATCAAAAATTCTTTTCAAAAAGGGTAAAATCAAATACATAATAATTCTTTTTAAAAAATACAAAAAACCTCTAAACTCTAGAAATACACAAACAATTTTGAATTAATTTTAAAAAAAGAACTAGAATTATTAGAGAGTTATAAACAAAACTTAGGAGGAAAAATTCAAGTGATAGAGGATATTTGTCTTAAAGGAAAGAAAGAATATTTAGGAGTGATTAAAGGAATTTCTCACATAGTAACAAGGAAAACTCTTTCCCATCTTCAGAGAGAACTCCAGAGTCATGCTTAAATAATAACATGAGAGACTTAAGTAGGATACAAGATTGCCTTTTCTGGCACTAATTAACCTTTACTAAAATCTTAATGAATGCTCCATTGAAGCATTTCAGGGTTCTTGAAAGATTATGCTAGCAGAGAACAAACCCAGGCAGGCCCTATCAAACCAGAAAGGTATAGTCTTGGCAATTGAATAATTCCAAAGCAACCTTGATCCCATGATCCATTTCAAGAAAGCTGCCCCTAGGATAACCATAAGAATTAATGGAGACTGTATATAAAGGGCATCATAGGCAACTGGTGGTTCAATGGATAGAGAACTAGTTCTAGAGCCAGAAAGAGAATGAGTTCAAATATAACCACAAATACTAGCTTTATGACCCTGAATAATTGACTTAATTTCTGTTTGCATCAGTTCCCTCAGTTGTAAAACAGGAATGATAATAACCCCTTTCTTGCATTCTTGTGAGGATCAAAACAGATAATATTCAGAAAAAAAACAGGGTTTGGCACACAGAGTAAGTGCTATATAAATGTTTATTCTTTTCACTTTTTCCCTCATCCAACCCCCGTCAATAAAGGAAACACTGAGAAAGGTTGAGGAAATATTAAAAGATAAGAGAGATTTTCATCTCTGCCTTTTTGAGGTGCAAAAGAAGAGACTAGATAAACTTTCAAGGTTGCACAACTTAGGATGTGATATTTCCTTTTTTAAAATTTTATATTTCCAAATACATGCAAAGATAATTTACAACATTCACCTTTGCAAAATCTTGTATTCCAAAATTGTTTCACTCCCTCTTCCCTACTCTCTCTCCAAGACAGCAATCAATCCAATATAGATTAAATTATGCAATTATTTTACAATTCTTCTAAACATTTCCATATTCATTATGCTGCATAAGAAAAATCAAATTGAAAGGGAAAAAACACAAGAAAATAAAACAAACAAACAACAACAGTGGAAAAAAAAAAAGATGAAAATACTATACCTTGATCCACATTCAATCTCTGTAGTTCTCTCTCTGAATATAAATGACACTTTCCATCCAAGTCTATTGGAATTGCCTCAAATCAGGATATGATTTTTTCTTGCCTGATCCTGCCTAAGAGACCTGCCTAGCCTCCCAAGTGTTGTCTAATAATGCATATATTCTAATATATGTGCTCCATTCATAGCATTCAACTAACTTTCCCACCCTTTCTCTGATTTAGAGTTACATACTGATGGCTAATCTATAGGACTGCTATACCCTCAAGCTAAATCTCTATGGACCATGATAACCCATTTAAACTCAAGCTCCAAAGATTCCCAACTTTCAATCCAGCATTATTTCTCTATTCTAGTGACTGTGAACTGACCATTCAACAAATTTCATTATTGGTCCCATACTGACTGTCCCTTTATTTTTATCACCTTCAATTCAACACCATCTGCCAATTTCTCACTGTACCCCTCCCACTGTGCTTTCTGGAATGCCTTCCCTATAAATAACAAATTAGCTTTCATCCTTCATGTGAAATTATTCTTTCCAAAGTTACCAATGATCCCTGAGAAATTGCCAAATGTAATGACTTTTTCTCTATCCTCATCCTATTTAACCTTTGCATCCTTTAATACCATCAGATACTCTTTTCCTTGATATTCTTCAAAGCACTTAGCACAATACCTAGCATATAGTAGGTATTATATAAATAATTATTTCTATCATGATTTTATGACATTCTTCTTTCTCAATTGTCCTCCTATCACTCTAATTATGAATATTTTTATTTATTTTGCATAACCCCAAATAGTCTTATTAACTATGAATGTCCTCCAACACTCTCGTCAGCCTTCTTCTCTTCTCCCTCTAGACTATTTCATAGATGATCCCATAGATTGAATTGTTATCTCTACATTGATGTTACTTAGATTTATTTGTCCAATCTTAACTTCTCCCTTGATCTTCAGTTTCACAAATCCAACTGCCTATTGGACATCTCAAACTGAATTACCAATAGATACCTTAAACTCAGCATGTCCAAAATTTAACTCATTTCTTCACCCCCTCATCCAAACCCTTTCTACTTCTGAACTTTGCTATTACTATGAAGGATACTATCACCCTTCTAATCCCCTGGCCTCACAACCTGTGTTTATAAAATAGCTAATTAGAGAGCCAACTATAAGGACTGTAATATAAGCAAGAGACAATGGGGACCTATAATTGCATGGCATCTATTTGAGCAGACAAAAAGGGATAGCATATATAACGTGTTATGGAAATTAAATTGATAATACATAAACTGATTAGATATTTGTGGTAAGGGAAAGTGAGAAACTGAACATAACTCTCAAGACTGAAAACCTGAATGACTAGGAAAATAGTGGTGTCTTCTACAGAAACCACAATGTTAGGAAGAATAATACATTTGTAAGAAGAGATCATAAATTTGATTATATACATATTAAGGTTGAGATTGTTAAATTTTAAAATATAATTAGAAATGCATTATGATAAAGTAGACCCTGATGTCTCTCTAATAGTCATGAAAATAGCACTGAACCATATTAAAAAAAAAACCCAAAATGGTGAGTTTATCAGGAATTAAAGAGTGAGCAAAGAAAAAATTAATAAGTTCATTATTCCTTTCTGTCCTTTTGAAAAAAAATTCATTGGACATTCCATTGTGGACCATCTGATCTGAGTAATTATTCTCAGATTTTTTTCATTATTTCACTAATCATCACAGTACCTAGAATGTGCAAAGCATTCTGAGAATATAGGAAAAAACAAGCATTTACATGCTAAGGTGAAGGAGGTGTGTGAACATACAGACAAATAAGTATGATAACAAAGAAACATGAAAATTGATAAGAACAGATTTTAGAAAAATGCTGTTAAGAAATTTTTACATTATTTTATTCACATAAAGCTAAAAATCCCAAACTAAAAATAAAGAAAATCCAATTTTAGTTTTAAGAAAGAACAAAAAGCATGCCTTCCAAATTAGCCTCACACAACAGTAACAGGAAACAAGGCAAAAAGAGACTTATTAAACTTACTGCAAGTTAATATTTACTTAGTTTTCATGTCCACACAAAGCAAATACGTATCCTTTAAGATGACCTTTTTCTGAAACTAAAATGGGAAAGGTGTTTTAGAGGCTGAATTTTAGAAAGGAGAAAAAGAAAAAGAGCATTTCAACTTCTATACTATTTCTTGTTCTCATAACTGTGGAAAGGGCTTAGAGAAATAATTTGGACAAAGAGGAATCAAGCCTAGCAAAAGCTATTTTTTTTCAAATCTCTCTTGAGTAAAGGGGGGAAAAATCTTTCATATCCATGTGTGAGTTTCTAAGATAGCTGATTAATACATTCTTCAAGTATGCTATTAGAGTTTAATACTTTCCCAACTCAGGATTTTTATCAGTGTGGGTATTCCTTTCATTAATGGCGATTACAACCTCTCTATACTTCAGTAAATGGACTTCATGTTACTATGCTCAAAAAAAATTGAGTGTCTAATGTTCAAGTTCCAATGATGAGTCTCTCAAAACTCAGCTAGGCTGATTTTCCAGCAATACAATCTGGTTATTCCAAAGGAACTTCTAAAACAAGTAGCAAATAAAACCTATTGATCTACTTCTAGCTTAAATCAATGTCAAATACCCAACAGGCTGTCCATAACTCCTTTCTATTTACCCGACTCCTTTGCATCCTTAAAGATCCCCTTTAATACCAATCTAAATTAACCCCTCTTGACTATATTAGCCCATTTTTATCTTCACTTTCAATAATATTCTTTTGTATTTACAACCTATAGTCCAAAATTTAGAAGTTAATTATAATTATTTTAAAATGTGTGTCCACACTCACATGTATAATAATTGGCTTCCCAACTAGAATTTAGGGTAGCTAGGTGACCCAATGGATGGCGTACCAGAATTGGAATCAGGAACACTCATCTTCCTGGGTTCAAAATTGACATTAGACAGTTACTAGCTGTGTGACCCTGAGCAAGGCAAATCCTGTTTACCTCAATTTTCTCATCTATAAAAGGAACTAGAGAAGGAAATGGAGAACAACTCCAATATTTTTGCCAAATGGGGTCACAAAGAGCCAGACATAATTAAAAATGAAAACAAAACTAAAACGTAAACTCCTTGAGAGTATGAACTTATATCATGTGCTTCTGTATCCCTCAATGTGCTACATACATAGTAGGATGAAAAGTATTCAATAAATATCTATGATGTTATTGTTTTTCTCGATAATGATGATGATGGAAGAAAGTAACTCTTCTCAAGAGATTTCATTAATTTCACTTATTTGAACTCCTTTAAAAATATAGTAATAAAAAACTGCTGGGATAACTGGAAATTAGTATGGCAGAAATTAGGCATGGACCCACACTTAACACCATATACCAAGATAAGATCAAAATGGGTCCATGATTTAGACATAAAGAACGAGATTATAAACAAATTGGAGGAACATAGGATAGTTTATCTCTCAGACTTGTGGAAGAGGAAGAAATTTGGGACTAAAGACGAACTAGAGACCATTATTGATCACAAAATAGAAAATTTTGATTACATCAAATTAAAAAGCTTCTGTACAAACAAAACTAATGTAAATAAGATTAGAAGGGAAGCAACAAACTGGGAAAACATCTTCACAGTTAAAGGTTCTGATAAAGGCCTCATTTCCAAAATATATAGAGAACTGACTCTAATTTATAAGAAACCAAGCCATTCTCCAATTGATAAATGGTCAAAGGATATGAACAATTTTCAGATGATGAAATTGAAATTATTACCACTCATATGAAAGAGTGTTCCAAATCATTATTAATCAGAGAAATGCAAATTAAGACAACTCTGAAATACTACTACACACCTGTCAGATTGGTTAAGATGACAGGAAAAAATAATGATGATTGTTGGAGGGGATGTGGGAAAACTGGGACACTGATACATTGTTGGTGGAGTTGTGAACGAATCCAACCATTCTGGAGAACAATCTGGAATTATGCCCAAAAAGTTATCAAACTGTGCATACCCTTTGATCCAGCAGTGTTTCTACTGGGCTTATACCCCGAGGAGATACTAAAGAAGGGAAAAGGACCAGTATGTGCCAAAATGTTTGTGGCAGCCCTGTTTGTAGTGGCTAGAAGCTGGAAACTGAGTGGATGCCCATCAATTGGAGAATGGTTAGGTAAATTGTGGTATATGAATGTTATGGAATATTATTGTTCTATAAGAAATAATCAGCAGGATGAATACAGAGAGGCTTGGAGAGAATTACATGAACTGATGCTAAGTGAAATGGCAGAACCAAGAGATCATTATATACGTCAACAACGATACTGTATGAAGATGTAATCTGATGGAAGTGGATTTCTTTGACAAAGAGACCTAATTCAGTTTCAATTGATCAATGATGGACAGAAGCAGCTACACCCAAAGAAAAAACACTGGGAATGAATGTAAACTGTTTGCATTTTTGTTTTTCTTCACGGGTTATTTTTACCTCCTGAATCCAATTCTCCCTGTGCAACAAGAAAACTGTTTGGATCTGCACACATACATTGTATCTAGGATATACTAGGAAATATTCAACATATATAGGACTGCTTGCCATCTAGGGGAGGGGGTGGAAGGTGGGAGGGAAAAATCGGAACAGAAGTGAGTGCAAGGGATAATGTTGTAAAAAAATTACCCAGGCATGGATTCTGTCAGTAAAAAGTTACTATAATTAAAAAATATATATATAGTAATAAGCATAAAGAATCATAGCTTCGATATACATAGTAAGAAAATGGTCTCTCAAGAATTTTCTGATTATGTTTCAACCAATCATATGATAGCAGAGGGTAATTATTAATGCAAGGGAAAGAAGGAATAGATGAAAAACTCCCTCTGATCCCTATTACTAAGCACTTATCAGCACAGGTCAATGGCAGCAAAATAGTAAAGAAAGAAAAAAATCTATCCTGCAACAGTATGGACCTCTATAGCCATGCTTTGCTATCACATCATTTCTCTTCTCTGGCCAGCTTCTCTGGCCTAGCTTGAAAATTTGTTTTTGTTTTTTTATTTGTTTGAGGAGCGAAGGGAAAGAGGGAAAATAAAAACAAAAGGGGAAAAGGTGGGGGAAGGGAAAGGAAGAATGAATTTCACCTTATGCTAATATATTGTTTCTGGAGCCACTTAACCCCCAAACTCTTGCTTTCCATTGCCTACATTTCGACTCATGCTACTAAACAAAACTGGAGAAAATCACAAAACTTTACTGACTGGGTCCACTACAATCATTTGTTGCTCCTGTTGAGTTCAGTTTGACTCTTTGTGATTCTATTTGGAGTTGTTTTGGTGAAGGTGCTAGAGTAGTTTGCCATTTCTTTCTCCAGATCATTTTACAGATGAGAAAACTGAGGCAAATAGTGACTTGCTCAAATTCACACAGCTAGTAAAGTTCTGAGGCCAGATTTGAACTCAGGAAGATGAGTGTCCCTTACTGTAGGTCCATCACTCTATCCACTGGACCACCTAGCTGCCCAGAAAAATTTATATTATATAATATCAACTAGAAACTCATTGTAGTAAAGCAATTCTTTTAATCATCACTAATGATTACTAGTCACTAATCACTTTTAATCATTAACTCAGTATTTTGCTTACTACAACACTCCTAAGCTTTTCATCTTTTCTTAAATCTACTATGACTCCATTTGCTGCTGTAAAGCTTCCTTAATATTACACACACACACACATACAAATGAGACCATCCCAAAAAGCTCCCTGCTCTTTGCTTCTCCTTAACTCATATCACTAAAACATCTTCTACCACTTTCTCCTCCTTCACTTTTGTTTCACATGAAGAGCTATTCTTTCTCCTTTCCAAGGTCAGCCTTTCTAGATAAACAGGTAACTGTCATTTCATCTTTTATAACAAAGTGCCCTCTATATCATTCCTACTTTCTCCCTCACCATCAACCTCTCTTTTTCTATTGGTTGTTTCCCCCCACCTTGATCTTCAAAATTTTTCACATGATCCATTCATCTCCCTATTTCCTTATATGGCTAAATTCCTTGAGAAAGTTTTTTTTTTTTTTTTTTAATAACCAATACCCCTATTTCCTTTCCTCTCATTCTCTTAACTCTCTGTTCATTTTAGATCTCATTTTACTGAGAATACTCTCCAAAGTTACCAATGGTCTCCAAAATGGCAAACATAATGACATTTACTAAATCCTTAACCTTTTTGGACTCTTCAGCATTTGACAAGATTTCTCCTTGAAAAACCTTGCCCTTAGGTTTTTTGAACATTATTCTCTCCTAGTTTTCCTCCTAGTTATCTAATCATTCCTTCTCAATCTCCTTTACTGGATCTTCACCTAAGGCACATTTGGTAACTATGGGTATCTCACAAGGCTCTATCCTGGACCTTCTCATTTTCAACTGTGATCTCTGCTTATGATCCTCAGATTTATGTGGCCAGCTTTCTAATATCTCTCCTGTCCCAACTGGAATTCTCAAATTGCATATCCCATAGGTATCCTAAACTCATCACATTCAAAAGAAAACGCATAACTTTATTCCCCAAACTTACTCATTTTGAATGTTCTCATTACTTTGGTGGATACCAATATCCTTCCAGTCACCCATACTTGCAATCACATATCATCTTTTATTTCTCACCCTTCCCACAAGCAATCTGTTGCCAAGGCCTATTGATTCTACCTTCATAACTGGTTTCTCTTCTATAGTCTACCTTCTCTCTTCTAATACTAGCACTATTTTAATACAAGTCCTCATTGCTCCACTCAGGGACTTTTGCAGTATCCTGCTGATTGGTCTCTCTGTTTCAGGTCCTTCTCCATTCCAGTCTCACTGACACTCCTCTCCCCTCTACTGTCAAATTTCCTTCCTAAAACAGAAATCTGACTTGATTCAATAAATTCCAATGGATTCTTATCACCTCCAAGAATTTCTCTGTTTGACAGTAAAAGACATTAACAATCTGGCCCCTTTCTAGTCTGCACGTTGCTTCTCTTTCAGCTACTCTGTGATTCAGTGACACAGGCTTTTTTTCATTTCATAAGACAATCTCCCAACTTTGGGCATTTTTATTGGCTATTTCCCATATCCAGAATTTACTTCCTTCTAATCTCTGCCTTCTATCTTCTGTGGCTTACTTCAGTTCCCAGTTAAATTCCCACTATGTATGAGAAGCTTTTTCTTATCTCTCTTAATGCTAGTACCCACTCGCTGTTGAGGATCTCCAATTTATACTATATGTATCTTTTTTGTATGTGGTTGTTTACATGTTTTTTCCTTCATTAAACTGTAAGGTTTTTGTAGCAGGAACTGCTTTTATTTTTATTTTGTTTTTTTTTTTTTCTTTGTATCCTTATTGCCTAGTACAATGATTAGCCCAAATATGGCTAATAAATAATGTTCATTGGCTAACTAACTATGAGAAAGAGGCGGGGAGGAGGAAGGAAGAAGAGGGATAACAAGAAGAGGTGAAATAAAAGCAAAGAAATATAACTTTGTCTTACTATTATCATTCAATATCTACTTGCCCCTGATCTAATCATCACACCTCTGGCCATTGACAATTCTCTCCTTTGTTTTTCTATTCCCTTTCATCCACATTTTAGGACACTTTTCTGATGTCTTAGTTGTGGAGGAATACTTATTAAAATTGCCTGACAGAAAGAGTTGTAGAAAAAAGGAAAGTTTCTGCTTCCTGCTAAAAGAGCTGCAATAGAGAAGATGTGCTCCTATCATTTCAGATTGGAATGTTGACTATGTTTTTCCTTAGAGATAATGTTGTACATAGTATATATTATACTTATTTACTAAATCACTGGTAGTATGAATTAAATAAATTTTTATTGGCTAGCTTGAACATCTGACATTGGCACTTTGTTTCTTTGAAAACTGATATAGTCTACATTCTTAGAAAATGACTACAAATTTTTCACATAAGGCCTATTTATATGTAACAATACAAAATTATACCAGTCTAGATCCTTTCAACAATCAGAATCTGAGAGCATATGCCAGTTAATCACCCAGCATCCCTCCCTATCCTGCCCCTTGTTCCTGTTTAGCCTTGTTATGGTGAATATTCTTAATTATGAATGTGATTTAATTAATCTCTGGCTCAGTCTTCAACTACTTGGTCAAGTCCCCTAAATAAAACAAAACAAAAAACAACTCTTCTCTCATGTTACTTCAATTATCTAGCAGCACTCAAGTTCATAATTTAAACACAGTTTAATTAAATTTGCAAATGCATGGTATAAACAGAACCATTAATCACATGGAATAGATTATACATTATAGCCCCTCCTAAGGCAAGAAACCCTTTAGGCTGCAGTCTGTCTCTCCTCTTATCTGTCTTCCATACCTAAGATAGAAACTACATAGAAAGCTCTAAGTTCAATGTATTATCATAGCTCTCTTGTCTCTTCATGAAATGGAAGTTGGGTACAATCCATTAACTCCCAAAGAATTAGAAAGCACTAATAAAGCAGAGGGATTGGGTGGGGAACACAAATTATTCTTCTAGGTCCCAGGTTCTCTATTCTGTTATTATTTGAGGCTTCTTGATCTGTCTCTTCACTCCCAACACTGAAATCCAACATTGCTTAAATACCATAGAAGTTTACATTCATGTGCCATCACCTGATTATTACAAATATAATGTAAATAGTGCCAAGGAGATAGATGTGCATCACTTGCTATATTATGTTTAATTCTATATCAGTCTTTCAGTTTTGAGTTTGATGTGTACACTTATTTAACACCAACTCCTATGAACAGATGATATCATAACTGTTTTTTATTCATGCTATCGGGAAAGTTCAAAAGAAAAAATGAAACTATATCAAAAGTTCTTAGTGCTGACTTGGAAAGGTGTTTGAATGAAATCAGGAAGACCTGAATTTAAATCTGGTTTCAGATACTTACTAACTGTGTGACCCTGGGCAAGTCAAATTAACTATTTATTGATTGATCTAATTCAATTAATTAATTGATTTGTAAATAATTTTATTTATTTAATTGCTACCTGGTTCAGTTTCTCCTATTGTAAAATTGATATTATAATAATAATAATACCTACTTCTCATGGGTTGTAGGGATCAAATGAGAAGATATTTGTAAAATATCTTTTAAAATAATAAAATATTTGTACAGTGCCTGGTACAGTTGTTCAATAAATGCTTGTTTCCTTCTTTCCTTTACTGAGATTATGCTAATACATAGTTCACATGATAATATATTCAGTACACCCAGAAGAACATGTCTCCTGAAGAAGTATGGCAAAAAACAAAAACAAAAACAAAACAAAACAAAACAAAACAAAAAAAAACACCTTTCTCAGTGACATTACATCCATGTGCCAGAAATGCCACATTTGAATCACTGAATTTTCTACTTAGGCTTCAGGGTCCTTGGCAGGCTCAACAGAGTGCAGTTTAAACACTTGGATAAACTTTAAATTTTCCTATGCATCAGTCATAGGATAATTTGATTACCATTCATAATGTTTTTAGCTTGGCAAGCTTCTTTTAGACAAAAGTTGCCTAGATTATCCTGAGGGCCTGTGGTGGTTTTTTTAACTCAGCTTTCTGACCCCTCCTCATCCATCATTACATGTATATGATGCCTATTGCCAGACTCCCTAAGGATTTATTTACCCAGCAGGAAGTTACATCTAATCATTTAGCTTCCTAAAGAGACACTGGCTTCACAAAGAAAGCCCTTGGAATCATAAAACCAATTTATGCTATAATTACTAAATTGGCAAGCCACCCAGTCACATTGTCATCCCTGTAGCAAATAATGTCAGTAATTAAAATTACTGGCAAACCTGAAATCAGGAATCCCTCAGACTCATTGATTGCTTATTCCAATTTCTCTAAATTATTAAGGAAAAAAACTTCTTTCTTGTCATTCTTACACAGCGTAAATTATGATGTGTTATGATTTGCCTGACATCATTATAAAATCCTGTGGAAAATACCTCTCAGGACTGACTCTGAAGTTAAATCACCTGATGAGGAAGCTGAGCTGCTGCTGGTGAGGGAAGGAATGAACTGGCACATGTGGTTGCAGACAGCACTTTCTTTACATCCAAACTATTTCATCAAAATATTACAACCTTATTTTCAGGAGGAAAAAGCTTGAGGGATGGATAAGTTGAAAGTTTTTTTTCCGATCCTTGTCAATTTTTTTTCAGACAAGATTTCACCTGTTCTAAGAAAAGGGAAGAGTCTGAGTGATGAGAACCTGATCTGAAAAGCAAAAGACTAGCTTTAAAGTGTTGAAAACCCAGCAAGACAAGGAGCCTGTGAGTTTTCAGCCAGAAAATCAGGCACATATGTGGTTCCTCAGGCAGTAGCAGAGAGCAATAGTGCACTTGAGGGAACTGTTTGGGTAGCTTATGTTGATTTCTTCAGTCCACCTCATTACTTGATGGGCAAGTTTGAAGGTCTGTGAAGAAAAAAGAAAAAAAAAATCTTGATCGAAATAATACTGCACAAGGAGAAAAAGGCTTCCTTCAGAGGTAATACAGCTTAATTTTGTGGCTGCTTTGCTCCATAGCACTGAACTCAACTGACATGGGATAGATATAACACATTTTCACTATACACTTTTCCTGCTTGTCAGAATTCAGCAGCTGTATGAATAATGCAGCTTTAATTATAGGTAAAGCTGTGGATAGATCTATACACTACAGAAGCAGACTGGGAGAAATGTGTTCTGCAACTGAATCCATGTGGGGCTTGAGATTATGTGCTTTCTTATTCTATTTTTTTTTTCAAATTTTTGTTACCTGTTAAATGTGAATAATATGAAACCAATCTCAATCTTATAGGAATATTGTGATAAAATGAACATGAACTACATTGAAATCCTTGGAAGTATGTTTGGATTTCTTCAGTCTCTTCCTCTTCTTGGGAAGAAAATATTAAGGAGCTGCCTTAAAACAGGGAGAGATAAATTGACTTGGCCAGTATCACACAGCTAGTAAATGTCTAAGGTTTAGGTTTCAACTCACTCTTTCTGACTCTAGGCCTATTGTTCTATCCACTGAACCATCTCGTTACCTCAGATAGAAAAGACTTCAGTTCTTGAGTTAAAAATCTTGCTTCTCAATTCCAATAGGTTTGAGATGGAAAACACCATTTGTATCTAGAGAAAGAACTATGGAGAGTGAATGTGAATTGAAGCATAGTGTTTTCATCTTTTTGTTTGGTTGGTTTTTTCCTTTCTTATAGTTTTTTCCCTTTTTGGTCTGATTTTTCTTGCACAAAATAGACAAAAGAATTGCACATATTTAACCTATATCAAATTGCTTGTTGATCTAAGGAAGGGGGGGGGGAGTAAGAAAGGGAGGGAGAAAAATTTGGAACACAAAGTTTTACAAAAATGAATGTTAAAAACTATCTTTACATGTATCAAAACAATAAAATACTATGAAAAATAAAAACAAACAAATAAGCAAAATAATAAAAATCCTGTCTCAGACACTTAGCAATTCAATAACTCTAGGCAAGTCATTTAATCCCTCTTATTCTCAATTTTCTCATCTGTAAAATGGGGATAATTGTACCTCACACAATTTTTATAAAGATCCAATGAGATAATATATATGTAGTGTTTCACAAATTTTAAAGCACAAAAATACATGATAGCTGTTATTGTACTATTTACCTAAATGTCTTTGTTTTAAAATTAATTGTATTATTTGACTATTAAAAGCAAATGTCTAAGTGCAAAATCATTAGCAATAATTTAGATGAATAAAATCCCTGGCTCTGTGCTGTTATGCAAAGATATAGAGAAAAGTTGAGAAATATTAATTTTCAATTGAAGACTTTATTAAAGCCAACTTTGGCCACATGGAATTGACATCCAAAGTGCATGGCCCCAAACAAAAGGACATAGGACCTTTTATAGGGTCTAAAGAAAACAGCAAAAAGGTTAGCCAGCTTCTTTATCTGACAGATTTACAACTGTTTGTTAAGGGGGTATATCAAAGCCAGGAGCAGGGAAACAGAAGTCTTGATGAGATTTTTGCTCCTAATGTTAGGCAGGAGGGAAGGAGACAAGGATCTTTTAAGGTGTCCAAAAGAGGTTTTGGGATTTCTGGGTCATTTTAAGTTCTCAAACCAGTTTCCCTGGGGGATTGAGGCTATGGTTTTAACAGTTCAATGCCACTTTTGGGGCTATAAACTCCAACTCCTCCCAGACAATATAGTAGATTGCACTTCTGAGTCCCTTGTTTGTAACAGGTTAAATTTTGCCATGATCGTTCTGAGGCCCAGGCTGCATTACTTCTTATTCCTTAAGACCAAGCTACACTCAGCCATATAGTTCGCTCCTTTCCAGCTTCCCTTTATGTGTCATTTTCCTTTAGAATGTAAGAACTTTAAAGGCAAAGACTATTTTGTTTGTGGGTTTCTGTATTCCTATCTCTTAGGATAAGAGGTATTTAATAAATGCTTTATCTATATAGATAATATCTGAGCTGGTTCTTCCGTTTTACTAAAGTCAATTTAATGAGATAAAAATAGGTTTATAGATTTAAATTTCAAAGGACATATGAGATCATCTAGCCAATGCTCTGAGTTTTAAAGGGGAGGGAAAATCCAGAGAAATATAACTAAAATTGTAAAATATAAATTAAGTTCAAATTCAATGACTTTCTGAACGCATGTGTTATTCTAGGGTCTGAGGATACTAACAAACAAACAAAAAACCACATTCCTTGCTTCCAAGTAATTAACAATCTAATGAGATATAAATATGTTTAGAATAAGTTTAAGTGATGAAAAATATAATATAAGTGTATTCTAGGTATGGAAAATAGTATGTAAAAGTCATGAAAATAAGAAAGCATAGATCAGTGGGAAAATATCAATGGGGAAAATTTAGTCAAGTCTCACTGAATTGTAGAATGTGTGAAGGAAAATAATCAAAAAGTCTGAAAATTTGAGATGGAGTCAGATTGATGTCTTGAACATGAGATAAATAATGTGCATTTCATTTGTAAGAGATAGGGAACCAATGATTTTAGAAACCAAATTAAAGTCAGGTTAATAGATTCATAGATTTTGATTTGGAAAGAAGATTAGAAATAATTCCAGTACAATCTATACAGTTTAAAAGTATTGAACCTGAGATTCAAAGAGATGAAATATCAAAATTAAAAAATAGTTTGCTTCCATTTAGTTCGATATATATTTAAGTATCTGCTTAGTGTGGAGGATAAAATACAATGCCCGACTCCTAGGAGATTATTGAATAATCTTATATTAATTAGAAAAATTACTGTCATGGTTAAGGATGGAATGCAGAAAAGAGGGTCTTCTAGGTAGGAAAATTGAATAAAAAGCTGTTGCTGTAATTTAGCAAAGATTTTGAAAGGATTGACTAAGAAAAATGAAAGGGAGATGAAATAAGGAATAGATACAGTGGTGGTAGAATCTCCAATTTGTAGAAATTTGAGGGGTGAGTGCCAGGGAAAAGTGGAACCAAAAGAACGCCAATATTTAAGGCTTTGATTAGAAGCACAGTGAAGTTTTATGGAAGGTAGATAGAAGAACAATTTAGGAGAAACAAGGAAAGTTCAATTTTAGGATCTTTAGATGTACATCAAGAATGTATGATATTGTTCGTGTGCAAATTTCCTCAAGCAATGTAGATCATAAAAGAGATTATATTTAGAAGGTAAGTCTCAAAGAGTTGCCTGAGATTGAGATGGACTAAGTGACTTGTCTGTGGTTACAGTTAGTGTCATCACTAACTCCCATTTCAATATTCTATCGATAAGACTTCATTGCTTCTCTTAATTTCATAAACAACCATTAGAGTGAGTCTCCATTTCTAACTTACTAGAATTGTACAAACTTATCTACATTATAAAAATGAGAGTCATAGCCAAAATATATTTAGAAAACATGAAGAGAAGCTAACAAATGCACAGATGAGAATACGTATATTTTCTACCATTTAATATTTCTTGCTAAAGAAACATAGTTCTTTTTTCCAGACTAATGTTGTAAGAATGATACATCTTCAATATCTACATACTTGAAATAACATTTTGTCATAAAAGAATCAGAGTAACCTCCCAGAAGCAGGCAGTTGCAATAATTTTATTTATCTCGAGTTGTTTATGCAATCTGTTATGTTAGTTTGTGTAACTTAGCTCAATACAATTTTGTCATCATTGACTAAGGAAATAGCATTACATAAACAAGGTTTGTTCACTAAGGAAAATGAGATGCCCCAGAAAGCATTGAGGCTGCACTCCTTTCTTTCAAGTTAATGTGTCCCATTAATATTTTTCAGCATTTCCATTGCATTTAAAAATTAGTTTATTAAAGTCTTATGTCCAAAAAAAAAAAAAAAAAAAAAACTTCAGAAGTCAAAATGTTGTTTTGTTTTTTTTTAAATAAAGAAAACTAGAAAATTAAAGCAAGAGAGACCCCTTGTGGTCTGATTCTGATGCCATATACAATAAATTATCAGTTTAGAAATCGATGATTTTACAAATATCTAGGAGAAAGTTATATCCCCAAATTAGCTGAAATGTCATTATTTCCTATGAAGGAATATGCCGCATGAAGTAAGGTACATCTCATTCCTCCCATAAAAATGAGTTCAATAAAATTTAAAATTATTTGAAAAGGCAAAGCTTTTGCCATATTTGAATAGGTACTGAACCTGACAAAACAAGTTCTCCTTTCCCTAAGTGCTTTCTCCAACAAGCTGCCATAGAGGGATTGGCTCCAGAATCAATGGCTCATTCATGAACTCCACGGAGTGCTTGGTATTGGAAAGAAGGCTCATTTCTCCATTGTTTGGTGATTTAATAAAGGTGAGTAAGGGCTCAAGGTGTTTTTATTTTCTGTTTCACAGTCAGGGAGATTTTATTTGAAAATATCAATTCTTAATATTTCTATAAGCAAAGGATTCTTAAAAGATGGATAGCAAGAACTAAGCTCCATTATCTCAGCAGTGGTATGGTCCCATGTTTGGCAGTAGTACATTTTCCCCCCTCATGCTAAAATTAGAATATAATGTTGAAATAATACTGACATGAAGGTTTTTAGGTAACTAAGTGATAGGGCTTATAACAGTGATAGACCTGGGGAATCAGAAAGAAACTTAAATCCTACCCAGTCATTTTCTAGCTATGAGACTCTGGTCAAATCACCTTGCTTTTGTTTTCTCATCTGTAAAATAAGAATAAATATGTCATAGGGTTGTTGTGAGGATCAAATGATATAACATATATAGCATACTGTAAACCTTAAAGTACTTTATAAGTGTATCATTACAATGATACTCAAAGATTCAATATCTTTAAACTGACACTGTAAACCTTTCACTTCTTTGGGTAGAGGTGATTAAATGCAAGCTTACTTTTAAAATCTGCTTTCATATTTTTCTTCTATTTCCTTCTTTCCTTAACCCTTTTCAAAGGACATAATTTATTACAAAAACATAATATAAGCATTCAGGTCTTCCAATATCCTGTGAGTGTATTTATAGCCTTCATTTTCCAGGTGAGGAAACTAAGGCTCTTGTGGATAGTTGCACAGTTAATAACTGTGTGGTGCTAGAAAAATCATTTCATCTCTCTGGGTTTCAGTTGCCTCATCTATAAACAAAAGGGTAAAACAAAAGGGAAAGTTTCAGTTGTAAATCTATGATCTTACCAAAGGCAGACTTTGACCCGAGTGGTTCTTGATTCCAAATCCATCACTTTATCTACCATAATACCTCTCCTCTGTTCCACATTCTAGTTTATCTGTAAAAGGCATATTCTTTTGCATAAGTAGTAATAGAGCAACATATTTTCCATTCATTTAGCATATATTTTGTTGTTGGTCAATTATTTCAGTCACGTCCAAATTTTAGTTACTTTATTTGGGATTTATCTTGGCAAAAATATTGGAGTGGTTTGTCATCTCCTCTTCCAGGTCATTTTGTTGATGAGGAAACTGAAGTAAACAGGGTTAAGTGATGTGCCCAGAGTCACACAGCTAGTAAATATCTGAGGTAGGATTTGAACTCAGGAAAAGTTGTCCTGACTCCTGGACTGGTGCTCTATCTACCGGGGCAACTAGCTGTCCCTTATTATGTGTAATATCCCTTAATAGGCTCTAAGAGACAAAATAAAATAAGAGAGATTCCCTGGATTCAAGCATTTAAAAATTAATAATACTTATTTTCTACAATATTTATATTTAAATGAATAATATGCATAACATTATAATGCTTTGATTTTAACCTTTTATTTCTAATGATAGGATCGTGGATTCAGTGTTAGAATGCAGCTTTAAAGGATTATCTGCTCCAGCACCCTTTATTCTTCATTAGCATTTTATTTTTCCTAATCCTAATAAAATTTTTTTATCGTTTTCAGCATTCATTTTTGTATGACTTTGTGTTCTAAATTTTCCTTTTCCTTTCCTTATTTCCCTCCTCCCCAAGACAGAAAGCAATCTGATATACATTAAATATTTGTAATCCTTTTAAATATATTTCCATATTTGTCATGTTATACAAGAAAAATCAGACCAAAAAGGAAACAGGAGAAACAAAAAAAAAAAAAAAAAAAAAAAAAAGGTTAAAATACTATGCTTCTATCTACATTCATTCTCCATAGTTTTCTCTCTGGATGCAGATCTTATTTTCCATCTCAAGTCTTTTGGAATTGCCTTGAATCACTGCATTGTTGAGAAGAGCAAAATCCATCACAGTTGATCATCACGTAATCTTGCTGTTACTGCGCACAATGTTCTCCTGGTTCTTCTCACTTCACTCAACATCAGTTCATGTAAGTCTTTCCAGATTTTTCTGAATGAGCAGAAGCATTTCTTATAGCATGATAATATTCCATTATATTCATATACTTCTTTGTCACTACAAAAATAACAATACCCTTTAAAAATGAGGAAATTAAGTTCCAGTGAGACAATAAGTTAAAGGTTACATGATTTGGATCCAGGTGCTTTGACTCCATTTTTTCTACCATGTTCTGTCACTGTAGTAGACTTTGGTGGATAATCATGGCAAAACTCATTTTTAGATTTATATCCTTTCATTGAACATCAGTGTGGTTCAGTTGATAGAGAAGTGGCCTTGAATCCAGAAAAAGTTAGATTCAAATACTGCTTCTCAAACATTCTGAATGATCCTGGTCAAGTCACTTGAACACTGAATTCTGTAGATCTTCAAGATTATAAATTTGTGGAACTGTGTTGGCCTATATTGTTGACCTATATCTCCTGTACTAAAGAAACCACAGGCCCAACTTTCACTATTGACCCTTCCACTACTGTTCAGTATGTTTTACTTCTTCTATTGATAAAACTATGACAATCACAAAGTTATAAAGGCAAGTAGAAAAGACTTTCACTTGCTGTCCAACATCTTGCTGGCTAGTTATCAAATTTTAGTAAGCCAAATTGGGCATGCTTAGATCTAATTTGACAGTCACTTTAGATGTTAAATAGTCTAGAAGTCATTTGAGTGTATGTAATATATCCAAATTTTTATACTCTGAAACCTAAAGGCCACATAATATGATCTCCCTTCTTTGGAAGACTTTCTTTTACAACAACCCTAACCCAATAATAATCATCTACCTCTTGCACAATTATTGCAGTAATGTGTGAAAAAATATGTTTTCCTTTAACTTCCATGTGAAAGGATGTAGAAATTCTTTCAGTTATATATGCACATGTTTATATACATATGTATGTATATATACATGCAAAAGCAGTCATATCTTTAGTTAGATACATGTATAAACATGTATATAAGGGTATAAAAATAAAATACAGAGATTTTCTATCCCACTTATGAAGTGCTCATATAAAAAGAAGTTATCATTTTAACATCTTTTGCATACATGCAATTTTTAGAGAGATAATATAACAAGAAAAGTAAATATCTAAGTGCTCTTAGATAGGCCAAGCAAATATAATAAAGATGGCAATACTCCCTAAACTAATCTATTTATTTAGTGCTATACCAATCAGACTCCCAAGAAAATATTTTAATGATCTAGAAAAAATAACAACAAAATTCATATGGAAGAACAAAAGGTTGAGAATCTCAAGGAAATTAATGAAAAAAAATCAAATGAAGGTGTCCTAGCTGTACCTAATCTAAAACTATTTTATAAAGCAGCAGTAACCAAAACCATTTGGTACTAGTTAAGAAATAGATTACTTGATCAGTGGAATAGGTTAGGTTTACAAGACAAAATAGTCAACTATAGCAATCTAGTGTTTGACAAACCCAAAGATCCTAACTTTTGGGATAAGAATTCATTATTTGACAAAAAACTGCTGGGAAAACTGGAAATTAGTATGGCAGAAATTAGGCATGGAGCACACTTAACACTGTATACCAAGATAAGATCAAAATGGGTCCATGATTTAGACATAAAGAAAGAGATTATAAATAAATTAGAGGAACATAGTTTACCTCTCACACTTGTGGAGGAGGAAGAAATTCGTGACCAAAGATGAACTAGAGATCATTATTGATCATAAAATAGAAAATTTTGATTATATCAAATTAAAAAGCCTTTGTACAAACAAAACTAATGCAAACAAGATTAGAAGGGAAGCAACAAACTGTGAAAACATCTTCACAGTTAAAGGTTCTGAAAAAAGCCTCATTTCCAAAATATATAGAGAATTGACTCTAATTTATAAGAAATCAAGCCATTCTCCAATTGATAAATGGTCAAAGGATATGAACAATTTTCAGATGATGAAATTGAAACTATTTCCACTCATATGAAAGCGTTCCAAATTACTATTAATCAAAGAAATGCAAATTAAGACAACCCTGAGATACCACTACACACCTGTCAGATTGGCTAAGATGACAGGAAAAAATAATGATAATTTGTTGGAAGGGATGCAGGAAAACTGAGACACTGATGCATTGTTGGTGGAGTTGTGAACGAATCCAACTATTCTGGAGAGCAATTTGGAATTATGTCCAAAAAGCTATCAGACTGTGCATACCCTTTGATCCAGCAATGGTACTACTAAGCTTATACCCCAAAGAGATACTAAAGAAGGGAAAGGGACCTGAATGTGCCAAAATATTTGTGGCAGCCCTGTTTGTAGTGGCTAGAAATTAGAAAAATGAATGGATGCCCATCATTTGGAGAATGTTTGGGTAAATTGTGGTATATGAATGTTATGGAATGTTATTGTTCTGTAAGAAATGACCAGCAGGATAAATACAGAGAGGCTTGGAGAGACTTATATGAACTGATGCTAAGTGAAATGAGCAGAACCAGGAGATCATTACATACCTCAACAATGATACTGTATGAGGATGTATTTTGATGGAAGTGGATTTCTTCAACAAAGAGAAAATCTAATTCAGTTCCAACTGATCAATGATGGACAGAAGCAGCTACACCCAAAGAAAGAACACTGGGAAATAAATGCAAACTGTTTGCATTTTTGTTTTTCTTTCCAGGTTATTTTTACCTTCTGAATCCAATTCTTCCTGTGCAACAAGAAAACTATTCAGTTCTGCACACATATATTGTATCTAGGATATCCTGTAACATATTTAACATGTATAGGACTTCTTGCCATCTGGGGGAGGGGGTGGAGGGAGGGAGGGGGAAAGTCGGAACAGAAGTGAGTGCAAGGGATAATGTTGTAAAAAATTACCCAGGCATGGGTTCTGTCAATAAAAAGTTATAATTATTTTTTAAAAAAAGGGTCAGTGTAAGAAAAGTAAATATCAGCAATTTTATAGATACTTCCTATCAGCTATTTAATAAAAATTTTAACTATTATACTCTTCCTTTGAAGAAGTAATATATTCAATATTAATCATAGTTTTTAAAAACCTTCAAATTTTGTTTAAATTATAAATCCAGAAAAGAGTTTTCAGAAGTTCATCTATGCTTTTCCTTGAAACAAGTCATAAAATTAAGCATATTAGAATGTTTAGTATCTAAGCACAATTCTCCAGGGTCAACAATACATCAACATTTACATTTGATATTTCTTGTTTATAGTTTATCTATACAAGACTAATTTTTAATAGCTTAATATTTCATGTTGTCAGAATTGCTTTTCTACACTCTGCAGAAAAAATGAAACTGGAAAGGAGGGAAACAAGTTATCAATACTTGTTATTAGGCTGATAGAGAAAATTAACAACTTTTTTTTATTCCATTCTGTGCTAACCTCTCTGACCAATGTTCACTAGTATTCCTTTGTCATTTTGTGCTTGAAAAGATAACCCAGTTCCATTTATCTCTTCCTGTTCTGTCACTGATACTTAAAAGTCCGCCACAAACTTAGGGTTAGTGATTGCATCATTTACAAGCTATTACACATTGGTATTCAAGGGTTTATTCTTTTCTAAAATGTTTGTTTGACATTATGTAGACATTGGCAGACAACAAGAGACACTAAAATCACAAATAAAGGAAATTTCTTTAAAATGAGCAATACTTTCAATGTAAGAGAATGTAATAAGATGTAATAAGAAAGCAGTGTTTACTGTGAGAGAAAACATATTTGCATAAATTACCATCTCCGTTTCAAAGGGTGATATATAAATACAATAGAGGTATTAACATTAACATAAAATGATTCAAAACCATATCACTATGAGATTTTTCTAACCACCTTCCTCTTTTTATAATCTCACTAACATTTTATGGCTTAAGTATTATAACCAGCTTTTTTTTTTTTTAACCAAAACTATTTAATCTGAATGAAAGATGGAGAATATCTAAGCATAGTAGTAAATTATTCACTTTCTCTATTTTTAAACTAACTATATATTTTTGGATGATGTAAGTATTAATTTATAATGGAGAAAACTATATATTTGAAAACATCCAAGTACTCACCTTGAGATAAACATCAACAATTTATTTTCATCGGTAGTTGTAAAATGTGACACATGCCTCCTAAGTTTCTGTAACTTTTGTCTTTATTTATCCAAAGCCATTATTTTGTAATTTTACAGCTATCTTTCATCTTGTGTTTCATTTTTTAAAAATATAATGAAAACATTTCTCTTTAGTCTTTTTCCATATAGGGTCAATGTACTCTCTGTGTATTTTGTGTTGAAAATTAGAGACAAAAATTATCATTCTGCAAAATTGACCATAGATAAATAAATGAAAATGTAAATATATGCAGTTATCTACATCATCAATTAAATGGATGTCACTTTTAAGATCGTGGGGTAAGATTAGCATCAGAAAACTTCAATAGTCACTGAGCATTGGGCAAAAGTATCAAATGTCCTTTTGAATTTTTGTATCTTTTGAGTTAGTATGAAGCTCATTTGGGGAATTCATATATCTAACTAATATTTTTCTTAAACATTCTTTCTTAATGGAAAACAAAATATTGCAAGGCCAGATATTCCCATTTCTTTTTTATATGGTGTTGCTTTTGAAAATGAACATATTCCTTTCCTTTTCTATGTAGAAAATATGTGCTATTGCCTTGCTCTTTACATTTTCACTCACTCAGCCAATCATTTAAATGTCAGTATTTCACCAGATTAATGATGTCATCCACAGCCCAAGGCCCTGGAAACTATTTATTCTGTCAAAGAATATAACTGTCTATCTATATATATTCATTTATAGATTTAACTAAATAATGTATAGCAAAATTATGATTGAGGTAATGACTATGATACCATCAACCTCATCCTCAAGTATCTCTCTCAATGCCTCTTTTTTTTTTCTCCCTGTTTTATCATGGTAGCCTGGCATGAGATTTCTTCTCTACCCATATATATCCTCATAAGCATTGTTCATTCCCAATCTCCACACACCTTCAGACAATGATCAATATCAATAGTGACAGAAATATTTCTCCATCATCCAAAAAGGCATTATTAATCTGCAAAATGTTCCACAAAGACATACTAGTTCCTCACATAGTCAGATGAATTTTAACCACATTTTATCATTGTACTATCAAAGATATCATTTGGGGAACCACCTTTTAATTTACAGAGCAGGTTCCCCAGTGAATAATTACTCCAGAACCAAGGTACCACTAAAACTTTAGCTTACAAGCCCTCACTGATGTATTTATCTTTAACAATAAATTCAAAATAAAGGCAATTAATTAAATTATATAGTAAAAGAAAGTAGTAACTAAAGGTTTATGCCTATAAACTTGTCATAAATTCACACAAATAGGCAGAATGTCAGTAGCAAGAGAAAAGACATGAGGGAAAATACGAATGTCAGGATAATTTAGGGCACAGGCACTAGGTAGAGAAGCAATTCTTGTTTTTAACATATTTGGACCACCAATATTTTCTAATGATTCCCATCATGCTCCTCCTAGAGGCATCAACTTTATATATCAGCTAAGTAGACCTACTCACATGCTCTCTACTTATTTTAAGTCTGTTGAATACAGATCCACTTCAGAAACCAGCAAGATCCTCCTCCAAAGATATGCTTCATATGGACTATGTCTTAACTATAGTATCCTCTGCTTCCAGCTTCCAGCTCAGCTGAAATTTTTGGTTATTTCTTCCTCAGGAAAAAGCAGATCCTGCCAAGATTTCTTAGCTTAAAGCTTTTGCATAGGCATATTCCAGCTTCTTCACAAAAGACAGATAATAAATAACTTTGCCCTAGGACTAGCACAAGCTTTATTTTTATTTTTATTTATTTATTTTTGTACAACCTAGCTTCCTTTTTCTCTAGCAGATTTTTAAGCCTATGTGCCAATTTCTTTAAAATAAAGAACATTGTCCTCCTAAATGGCTAGTGACTTTACATTGTCATTTTGCACTTTTCTTCCTAATCCAGTCTAGTTTATAGTAAATAGTTACTAATGTTCACATTGAATGGCTAGGCATATGAATGACATAATTGTTATGTTGTCTAAAAAATTCTAGGCAGCTTCTAGGTAGTCAATTCCCAAGATTTTTCCAACTTGTTTTCTCATAGAGACTAGTAACAGAGAAAGAAATCACATATACAAGCTAGCCCTGGAAGGAGATAGGAAGGAGAGGTCCAGCAAGGTCATTTTCTCCATCACCTGCTCAGTCATATTCTTATCCCATTCATATGCAGATGAAACTTATCCAAGCCTAAAGTAATGAATGAAAATGCATTTACTAAGAGCTTACTATGTGCAAAGCATTCTTTGAAACCCTATGAATGCAAATAGACAATTTTGTCCTGATTCTCCCAGATCTTATAATCTAATAAGAGGAGACAACATATATATAATTTCAGTCAAATATTAAAGCCTTGTGGTCCTTAGAATGCAATGGAAGAGAAATAGTAATGTATCTCCATTATTGGAAATTATCAGTTCCAACACTGAACTATTTGACAGTGACAATGGTTTATGTATAGCTGAGGAAGCAAGGGTTTAGCACATGGCACTTAACAAGTCATATCTTCTCAAGGATTGCTTGCCTTGATGAGATCTGTGAGGGCAGGAAGTGCAAGATATGATCTGAGAAAGTACTGCAGTTCCCAGTGAACTTGTGCTCAGTGGACTAAACTATTTCCTTTGAAAACAGAGAAGAGGTGGAAGCCATTTTACCTGGCAGATATTCCCTCTACAAAGTTTTGCCTCATTCTCTTCTGAAAATCAATTTTTTAACTATGGTTTAAAATTCCATATGGAACCCTCACTAAATGTTGGAATCATGAAATTATGATTTATTATTATAAATGTTTGATTTATATGCGTATTTTATATTCATATACATTTCTACAGTGAAAATAGGTCACAAGTGAAAAAATTTTCAAATTGAAGGCTTCTTGATGTTTGTTATCTGTTGAAGCAGTTTCCAGGGTTTACCAGATGGTCAACATGGATTGAACCTAATTCCCTCTGCTTAGTAACAGAACCAGTAAAAGTTATAAGAATAACTGGTGTATAACCACTAAAAAAAAAACTGTGGATAATCTGTGGTTATACACCAGTTATTCTTATAAGTTTTACTGGTTCTGTTACTAAGCAGAGGGAATTGGGTTCATTCCATGTTGACCATTTGGTAACTGATGCATAATCCGTTTATAAGCTATTTTATTGTTACATTTATAGTGAGTCATGAACAACCACTTTGGGGTTGGTAGGATTTGAAATATATCATTATAGAATGGAAAGTATCCTAAATTTGTCAGGAGACCTTCAGAGCCTGCCTCTGATACTCAAATGGGTAAGTCACATACTTTGACTACACTTAGCCTCAGTTTCCTGATTTAAAAATAAGAATTAATAAGAATTTTATAGGCAGTATATAAATAGAAGGAAAAAGAAATAAATGTGGAATAAGGACATTTAAATTCTTTTTTTCTATTTAAGTTTATTTTTTTAATTATAGCTTTTTATTTTCAAAATATGCATATGGATAATTTTTGACACTTAGCCCTACAAAATCCCATGTTATAATTTTTTCCCTCCCTTCTCCCCATCCCCCAGTAGGCAAGTGATCCATTATATGTTAAAGTAATCCATTATATGTTCCCTGCAACTCCACTATACATATTTCCATAAATATCATACTGCACAAGAAAAAAAAAACAGATCCAAAAGGGAAAAAAATGAGAAAGAAAACAAAATGCAAGCAAACAACAACAAAAAGAGTGAAAATACTATGTTATGGTCCACATTCAGTTCCCACTATCCCCTCTCTGGGTACAGATGGCTTTCTTCATCACAAGACCATTGGAAGTAGTTTGAATCATCTCATTGTTGATGACAGCCATGTCCATCAGAATTGTTCATCATGTCATCTTGCTGTTGCCATATACAATCATCTCCTGCTTCTGCTCATTTCACTTAACATCAGTTCATGTAAGTCTCACCAAGCCTCTCTAAAATCATCCTCCTGATCATTTCTTACAGAACAGTAATGCTCCATAACATTCATATACCATACATAAATCATTCATCCATTCTCGAACTGATAGGCATTCACTCAGTTTCCAGTTTCTTGACACAAACATTTTTGTGCATGTGGGTCCCTTTACCTCCTTTAAGATCTCTTTAGGTTCCAAATTGCTTTCCAGAAGGTTAAATCAGTTCATAGTTCTACTAACAATGTTTTGGTATCCCAGTTTTCCCACATCCCTTCCAACATTCATCATTATCTTTTCCTGTCATTTTAGCCAATCTGAGAGGTGTATAGTGGTACCTCAGAGTTGTCTTAATTTGCATTTCTCTGATCAATAGATCAATATATTTAGAGCACCTTTTCATGTGACTAGAGATGGTTTTAATTTCTTCATTTGAAAATTGCCTATTCATATTCTTTAACCATTTATCAATTGGAAAGGACATTTAAATTCAAATCTCAGCTGAGCTATATGCTACCTTTACTTTTATTGACAAGTTATATAACCTCTCTAAAAGGCTCAATTCCCTAAATCTTATAATGAGAAGTTGCATTGGATTATCTCTAAAGTACTCTCCTTTTTTGTTTGGTTTTTGCTAGGCCATGGAAGTTAAGTGACTTGCCCAAGGTCACACAACTAGTATTTGGTGTCTAAAGCTGGATTTGAACTCAAGTCCTTCCAATTCCAGGGCTGGTGTTCCATCCACTGAGCCGTGTAGCTGCCTCCTAAAATTACTTTTCCAGCTCTAAATTCTACAGTCTCAATCTTACTATGTTGCTCTCTATACGTGGCACAATGATATTTAGACATCTGAGCCTATATGTGCTGTCTCTGACTCTCTTAGCAGTTACTTTCTCTTGTACAATAACTGTGTTTGGTAACTCACAAGAGAAACTGTAAATAGACTTCTCACGTCCCATAAGAAAGACTCTTTACCTATTTTAATTGCTAATGAACCCTTTCCTCCCTTTCCTTGTTTTTCTACCCTATTTTTCTTTGGTGACATTTGAGATTTGTCATTATTTGATTTCTACTTCAAATTCCTTTTTCCACACTCTGCCCCAGTTCCATTTGATTATGTAATGTCACCAGGAGCTCAGTCACAGCATGTGTAGTTGAATTGTTGACATGTGATGTTTCGAACTTAGAAAAACAGGTAGTAAAAAGTCTAGAAAAAAATAACAAAATGCTATTTGAACTTTACTCTATCTCCACTCCAACTTCTTATTTCTGCTTAAAGAGAAGTGAGGTGTTTGTTAAAAGGGAAAGGGGGGGCGAGAAAGAATGCCACCAATATTGCATAAACAATAAAAATGCATCATTCTAGAAAGACAGCTCCAATCTAGGCAGTATTTAAATGCTTTCATCCAGAGTGCAAAGGTATTTCCATTTGTCTGTATGCATCTTTGGTTCTGTGTTGGAATGCCAATTACAAATCCAATTCTGCAGCCTGTCAGCTACCAGCACCAAGCAGTTCCATTTAGGAACCTGAAGTGGAGCTCTGGGTTGTCAAAAGAATAGTGCATTATGACACAGCTAGGAGGAACGATACCTTTTTATGGAGAATATTTTATATTTATTATTTCAAATAAAAATCAATTATAAGTCCAGTACAAATCATAAATTGATTAACATGGGTTGCTGGCCAGTTAAAGAGGTTTTCAAGGGCTCAGGCTACAGCTGGCTGAACACAGAGTAGTTTATTCAGTTATGTCTTAGGAATTTTTGAAACAGTCATTACTTTGCATTAAAATTCGGTAGCAATATTTTGGGCAGCCCATGGGGCATAGAATTCAGTTCTCAGGCAGTGATTATATTTAGTTTACTAATTCATCTCCATATAATATTGCAATGGGATATCTCTACTGATAAATATATCCTTTTTTATTGCTGCACTGTACATTCCCAAGATTATATCTTAGATAATGTCCTGTATTTGGTTATTTAAAGAGGAAATTAGAACAGACTGGATTTCCTAGTATCATCAGCCATTAATGACTCCTTAAAGCACTATGAGGCAATGAGAATTGATAAAAGAGCCCTAATGAGCCTGAAGTTGGATGCAGAACTGCAACCTAAAAGGAGGAAGAATTTGTAAAACCTCTATGGGGAAAGCAATTAGCTAACAGCAATACTGATGGCTTCTCTTTAGGCATGCTTTGAAGTTATGTCCTTATAAATTAAAAAAAAATGTTTGGAAATATTTTCATGCCCATATATCTGTCATCACTTCCCTGTTCCCCACCCCACTAAAATGTGAAATAACTCGTACACAGAAAAATGAGTGAGATGAAGTCTTAGAAGAATCAAGTTACAGCTCTGTCACTGTCATGAAAGCCACGCAACCTTAAAAAAATTACTTAACATTCTTATGTTATATATAAAATGGGGAAAATAATAACTGTCCTGGTTCTAAGAGTCTTTTTGAGGTTCAAATGAGATACTATATATAATAATAACAGTTCATAGCAATAGTAGTTAATATTTACCTAGGGCTTTAAAATAATCACAATATCCTTTCCCCAAAACAAACCTGGGAGGAATGTAGCAAAAGGGAAGTACAATTTTCCTATTTGTACCAAAGAGGTTGGCCATAGTGACCCAGAAAAAAAAAGGATCAGAGCTAGGATTTTAACTCAGCTTCCTTGCTTCCAAATTCAGGGTTCTTTTCCCCATACATATGGAAAAGTATTATCACTCTCGGTTCCATAAATCCCAAAGTATGCATAGTGGGGATGGGGGAATGGTGTAATAGAAAGAATACTAGCTCTGGAGGCAAATGACCTAATTTCATATCCTACCATTGATTGTTTAATAAAAGTGTGATCTTAGATAATTCACTTTTCTCATCTGAAAAATGAGGGGATTGGACTGACTGATTTCTGAGATTCCTTCAAAACATACATATAGATATATGTGTATATTGTATGCATGGATATATATATGTATAATATGTGTATATGTGTGTATACATATTAGATATATCATATATATTTTCCTATTTAATCAATTAATCAATAAATACCTATTAACTGCCTGTTGTGTTCTAGGTATTGTGTTAGGTAAGAAGTATTCAAGGAGAAAAATGAAATAGTTTCTGTCTTCAAACAGCTTATAGAAGTATATGAATAGTTTGGGGCAAGCAATAATTTTGATGTAATTTCATTTTGTGACAGCAATTTGTCAATTCTTTGTGTGTGTGTGTGTGTGTGTGTGTGTGTGTGTGTGTGTGTGTATTTTCCTGACACCAGATTGACTCAGAATACCTAACATTTGCCAGATGAAACTACAGTGAGCTGCTTTCCCCACCCTTTAGTTATCTATAATTTGAGTGCTGTATTTTGTACCATGTCCAAATATTTCATTGCTTTGATTGTTCTTTCTAATCATGTGGTTTTTGAAAGTAGGTATTATTCAAAGAAAAAGGGTAGAAGTTTAGCTTTTATGTAGCAGGCATAAATGACTTCTGGCCAAAAGAAGACACCTAAATGGATATAGACTGTTTAGTTACCCCTACCTACATAAGAAAACTCTGAATGTTTTACCAGATTGAATAATAATCAATAAATCCAATGAAGAACAACATTGACTTATGCCCCACAACTTTAGCCAGTAGACCAGGGTAATATGAAAAGAAGGCATCAAAACATCTAGTTCTAGCTAAAATAAACAACAAAAGCAGTCTCCAGCCATGACTAGAGATTTGCAGACACTTGTAACCTATAGGATTCTGTCAAGTAGCAGTAAGAGTGGAGAATTACCCTGAGAAAGTGCTAACATGACATAGACTTTATCATAAGGTTCATGAATACTAAAGTAAATAGCAAGATCCTGTGAGGGAGAGGCAGAAATCAGTATACGATAGTGTTCACCTTCCAAGGCATATACTACTTTATCCTGAAAGGCCATAAAAGGCCCTGACAGTACAAATTTCTGAAACTCAAAAATATTGGTTATTTAGCTCCAGGAAGAGGATGTCAGTACAGAAAATCAGAGAACTTGGCATAACACCAAGAAAAGCCAGACATCACACCCAAGCTCCAATTAAGAAACAAAGCTGAATAGATGAATTAGCCAAAGAAGACATCAACCAGATTTAAAAATTATTGCCAAGCTACATATTGTCCCAAATGAAGAGTAATTACTTTTAAAAATTTTAAGTAGATTCAAAGAGGAAAAAATTGATTTTCCACTAGGATTACATGAATATGTAGGAGAAATTGAACAAGATATAAAAAATAGAAAGGTCTGGAGGAAAGAATTGAAAGGAGAATTAAAACCTTAAAAGAGAAAATGATAAATTCCCAAATTTTAAGCCTTCATTCACTGCCTGAGGATTAAGTAGATACATTCTATTTCACTTGTTTCTAAGAGATCTTCAGTACAATTAGGGAATTTTTCTTTACCATTTCTTCTCTACCATTGGCTCAAACCCATCACTGATTGTGTTATTGCCAATTTTAGCAGTCCTAGTACCCCACTTCTGTTTAATCTCTTAACAATCTCTTGGCTATTATAAAGGAATGTTTTCCTCAAAGATATAACATTATTAGGTACTTCCCTTCCATCCCCCAACAATATAAAACCTGGCCATAATAATTTCCCTTCTCCCTTGGAGAGAGGGGCATAATCCTTTCTGTGTCACATAAATGTCTTTGGAAATGAAAAGAATTAAAATCACATTTTAGCTAAATTCCTACATAGAATTAATCCCACCAAATTTAATCCCAAACTTCTCTGAGGTTGCCTTACAGCACTTTGGCTTCTCAGGACTTTATTATTGGATTGGTTTTGTGAATATGTGTTCTGTAATACCTATGCTAACTGATTAAATATGTTAGAGTTTCCCTTTTTCACAACAGAACAAGACAATGGAGTAGTACAAAAACTAGCCAATCAGAAGAACTTCTGAAGCCCAGGGCTGTTTGACATGCCAATGATCCTTTGTGAGTAAACTTTAGCTGAACTTAAAGATGTCTGCAACTCCTAAAACCAGTCTTGACAAGCTCCGAAAAAGCAACAAAGAGCCTGTTTTCTGATTTGTTGTGTTTGCAGGCTTCCCAAATTATTGTTTCTCCCTTGCCTCATATATGTATAAATATGCCATTCTTTTTCCCACTCCCCTTTGAGGAGCTAAGAACTTTGTCTCTCTGGTCCTGATTACAAGCTTCTTCTGAGGCAACATTGTCATAATCTTTTTTAACAGTGATCAGATTCTGATTCATTCCAGACCTCTCTGAGAAACCTGGGGTTTGTTTCATTTTAGAATTTCACAGGGGTTTTATTTTATCATTTCCAATAGAATCCTAGGTTCCCAAAGTTCTTATGGCTCAAGTTCAGAAGTCTAGGACTCCAGTCCCATCATGTAGTACTGAAAAGGACTAATGAAATAGACAGAAATCCCGTATTTGTTTCTTAGGACCACAGGGTCTAAAGAGGGGATAGATACAGCTATTTCTTACTCTATGCAGGTCATTGCATAGAACCTCTGCAAAGAGTCAATGGAGCCATTGCTCCTGGATACTACCTGAAAGTCAGTGACTATGTCCCCCTTTGGGAAGATTTAAAGACACAAACAACTTTAAGCAGCCAATGGAAATAGATTGCTACCATAGATTGTTATCTCCCAGAGACAGGTCCCCTGAGTATCTCTATCTTAGATGATCTGGGCATATATTAATTCATATTATCCTCTTAGAAAAGGTTTTAGATAAAATCTTAAGCAAGATATATATTCCTTCCTTCCTTTTTACATAATCAGTCTTTTTTTTTTTAACTGAGCCAAGGTTTTATGAATGACAAGTGAAAAAGTAATTTGGTTCTTAATGGCCATTATTAGCATTATTCTTTTGTCCTATAACTTCAGATCCATCTTCATGTGAAGCATCATCTGAAAGGCACATGGTATAACAAGAATACTAAGAATTTTAGGGTTTAGATTCTATTTTTCTGAACTTATCTCTTGAAATCTTTTTTTTTTTTTCTTCATCCTTTGTAAAACGGATAATGGTCTGTGGTCTGCCTCTATCTGAGCCACAGAAGGAAAAAATATTTTGTAAACTGCCTAGTTATGTATAAATATAAGGGTTTTTACATCTTTATTTTAATAAAATTATAGAATTTTATGATGCAAGCAAATTTTACATATCTCCTATCCCAGCCCCTTCATTTTATATATGAGAACACTCATCACTGAAAATAGCAATGGCATCTCTAAGACTACCTTACTAGTGAGAAGCAGTGCTAGACTACAAACCCCATCCATCTGCATATAAATCCAAGTTTTGCCCTTTTGTGTGTAAGTTAAGAATGAAGATAAAAGAATGTATCTGATTTCAATGGACAGTAGTCCTTCACAATGTACTAAAAAAGCAGAAGTCACAGAATACCAGTTCTTAAGCACAAGTGAATATAAAACTAAATAGGAGCATATATTCTTTATATTCTCCTACACAGTCTCTAGAAATAACTATGTCAGCCACTCCTCAGGCTTCAACACTGTACTTTGATCACAGAAAAGTAGGAATAGCACATTGTGACCAGTTAGCAAATGAATCTATCAAAAAGAATTGCATTTCCTCCAGCCTTGGCATGATTTATTTTTCCCAGGATGATTGAACACAGTTAGCCTTTCTTAGAACCGTATTTATGACTATGATGGAACTTATTCTTTGACAGAATAGTCAGCCATGGAAGTGGTATGAGATGAGGGGTACAAAAAGGCTCTGCCAATCTCCAAACATCTCCCTTCCCTCATATTACAGTCTCTGAATTAAAATGAGTATTGTAAAAAAGTTTACACTTGTACTGTGTTTTGTGAATACTTTATCACTCAACTCAGTAATGAAGGTGTTATTATTCCTATTTCTGTTTTTTGATCAGTCCTATGATTTAATTTGTTTAGATATATGGGGGAGGATAAATAGTATTTCTACCAATGCAAATTAGTAACTAACTACTTAGCAATTTATCTTTTCAGAGAGTTACCTAGGGCAGCCATTAAGTCCAAATCATATATTAAAGGCATCCCTACTGTTAAATGCTATCAAATATCCAGTGGTTTACAATCTAATTTCTACTTAAATATCTTCAAAAAAGGGCAGAAATTAACAATAGAAACCTGACCCAAAATACATATCCTATGATGCTCTAAGATTGTAAAGACTCCCTCACTGATAAATCATTCTCCAGTCAGCGGAAACTCACCAAAGTTGAAAAGACAAGCGAACAAATCAGAAGACATAGGCTAAAGAGAAAAACAGCAGTGAGATGATGAATTAACAGAGAAAATGGAAGTTGACTCTTCTAGGACTTTTTTTTTTTTTTTTTTTTTTTTACTTCACATACCTTCAACATCAAGTTTATATCTACATGGTTTTGTTGTTTGTCCTTTGTTCTCAAAAAAGGACCAGCAACATCAGCAAAGTGATGTTGTGACTTAAAAGTGAATTAGATTTAAATGAGGCAGAGCTGCAAAAAGTCAGTAGCTTCACTCTCTCCTCCAATTATTAGAATTCAGGGTTAAGACATAGGTCAGAATTACTAGATACAGTGAGAAAATTTGGCTTGTTTAAGCTAAAATCTTTCCCAGATCTCTGTTTGAGGCAACACCCATTCAATAGTTAAAGGTTAGATAAGAAACTAAGTAAAAGATTACCCCTTTTGTCTTAACAATAGCAATCAGGGAGGAAAGACAGTTTGTTGAGAAAACAGAAATAATTGCTATTTTACAAGCACTCTGAGTCATCAAAACCAAAACAATGAACAAGTGAAGCTTGGACTGGGATCTATTATTGGCCAATCAGTGAGAGCCAGAGTGATTTGGAATAGTCAAGTAGCTCCATTTGAATCCCATTGGGCTTTATCAAAGCTTGGTTTTTTTTAGTTACATTTCAAGAAACCATAAATGAAAAACTTCATGAGATAAAAGAGGTAATTGCCCTATTTTTAAAAATGATAGAATAAAGGAGTGGCAAGAAAATATCTATCCCCCAAATACTGTGATATATTGTGAAATACTTTGGACAGAGCACACATCTAAGAGTATGACTCCCCATATGGACAGAACAGAAGAAGGAAGAGAAGGAGGAAGATGAAGAAAAAGAAGAGGAGGAGGAATCAACTACATGGAAAGAAATGTACTTGAGTGAAGTACAAAAACGCAAATTGGCTGAGACAAAACAGATCAAAATAAAAAGATAGCTGGGCAGAGCATCCAAGTTTTCCAATAATAATTATCAGAAATATACTAACTGTATAAAAATCAAAATACACCATAATTTTAGCCAGGATCTTTATTATCCTCCATAGATGACTGAGTCATTTTTCTTCTCTTATGGTGTTGGGGGACAGAAAAGACAGTGACATTTTTTAGCTTCTTAGATTATATAGACACTGAAGTCCTATAGCAGAATATAAAATGATTGACTCAAACAAATAGCTGAAAGGGCTTTTGGCATTGATGGAAAGTAAAGGTCATGCTTCTTGATATTACAATGCTTTTTTATTTCAGTTATAAGTAAATCATTCATTTTCGTAACCACCATGCGATGTCAGTAACTAATACTGACAGTTGTCTTCTTTTTATAAAAGAGAGAATTCAGCATAAATAGCACCCTTTGAGCAGAAAGTAAAGTACCTAGGGTAGCAGTTAGGTATGATGTTTGAAGATTCAGGCTTTTAATACAAATTTCCCCCCTCCCCCGACCCCATAATACAGTGAATTCCCATTTCACCTTCATGTTTATGTCATTTCATTGAGCATTTGGTCAGGATACCTTGAATTATTCAGAATGAGCCTGAAAAAAGAGATAACTTTAGGGTACAAATGATAGCTATGTTCAAAAGATTTAAATTGCTATTGCCTGATTAAAGGATCAAATTTGTTCTTTTTGGTCCTAAATGAAAGAACTAACTAGGAGAAATAGGTAGAAGATGCAGAGGCAAGTACAATCTTAATGTGAGGAAAAACTGGGAGAAAAATATAATATAGGAAAGAAGGAAAAAAAAGTCTTCATTAAGCAAAATTAAAATCCCAAATAAGGGGGATAATTCTCTCTTATAGTTTTGGAAAGTACAGAAAATAGGAAGGACGAAATCATAAATGGAAATATATATATATATATATATATATATATATATATATATATATATAAATAAAACAACAGCCTCCTTTGCTCCTATGACTAAGAATGTTCATTGCTCAAGTCCAGCTGCATCTGTGAGGATATAGATAGATAACCAGACTTCTTAGGTAACAAACTAGACATCCATGAAAGTTAACTTGTTAGTATAAAGATACTAGACCAGGTGTTCACCTGCTTCTTTCAAGAGTAACAGATTTCCTTAATATAACAATAGCACAGTGATTAACAAAATTGGATTTCTAAGCTTAATTCATTACAGGACAGTTAAATTTCTGAACTAAATTCCAAAACAAAGAACCATGACTTAGGCAGTTACAGGACAAGATTAATTAATTATAAATAAGAGCAATTGAAAATGGCAATCTGATTATTTCAGTTCTTCTCTAGTCAATGAGACTCATATCTCATAGATCATTTATCTATAGGATAATTCTACATTATTAACGTGATCATTATTAACAGAATATAACAACATCAATTTTCTGGTACAACTTTAGAATAGGTTTTAGCACTGTAACTAATGCAAAAATCTAAGCAGAATTAAAAGACAGAGGGTAATAATTACCCATTTACCAATGGTGGCTCACAGACTGTTTTGTTATAGCCAAGTGAATCGAGAAGAGGGATTCTCCTCATCTGAAGGAGGTGTTTCTGCTATAACCTCTATGCTTATTATGAAGTTGGATTTTATGTAGATTTGTCTTTCTACTGCCTGGTTATTGTACAAACAAGACTGATTAATAATAACACAAACCGTAGTAAAAAATATTTTAAAACATAGACTAATTTTAGAGAGGAGATTTGCATTTCTCAAAAGGTGACCAAGAAAACTCAGCAAACACAGATACTATTAAACAAAAAGCCAATTACAATGATGATCATCATTAGTTAATAATCATTATTAACTAACATCAAGTCTCCTTGTAGCTTAGTTAGCCACTCTCCATGTCTATTTAATCAACACATTTCATCTTGGTTGCCAGATATCCCATGTAGTCATCCAGTCCTTGAATCTTCTCTTGAACAATCTAGAATAGATCTTGTTCTTCAGGCACCTCTGAAGAAGGGGTCGTCTTTGATAGATTCACTTCTCCAATTCCAAGTCATTTGCAGAAATTCTTAATTTGGCTAAAACCTGCCAATAATCAGACTCAGTACAATTTATTAGAGACTCCTAAATCTTATTTTCCAAAAAAAACTGGTTCATGTGGTGAAAAACAGCTCAAACCTTGTGGGTTTGATCCTATTAATAAATGCATTATAAAATCATCAAATTAGAAATCCAAAGTTCATTTGAAACTTCAAAGAATTTAAGTTTTAATATACTGCTTGCTGTTTATTTATCTAAACCATGTTCATAAAAAAGGACATTTGTTTAAGATGGAAGTACCTAATGGTCTATCTTCTGTTTGCCTCTTTTCAAACTTTCCAGCCAGAACTAAGTGGGAATGGGACATTAAACCTCAAAATCTAGGAAATCGTTTGGTTTTAAAAAGTGACATATTGAGGAGTTAAGAGCCCTAGACTCTACCAAACTAATTTTTAATCAACTCCCAATTCCTATAGCATATGTACTATACCACATTAACTTATTATATTCTTCACTTTGTTCTTCTTCTCACATGCCAATAAGGGGGTATAGGATTTTTGATATAAATGAGGAAATAAATCAAGCCAGAGTTGTAATCTAAAAGAGATTTTGACCAGCACTTTGGTAGAAAAATATTATCCATGCTTATAGGCCCATTCTTGGGATATAAAGAGGTCATTTTTGCTAAGAATTAACTTTCTATAGTCAAAATAACTATCACATGGGAGAGGCAAAATGGATTCAAAAAGGTCTGTTGTACATTCTCTCTTCTATGCTTGTTATGAAAGAGAATCAAGCTCAACAATAATGATTTTTAAAATAGGCGAAACCAAATCCATCATACCCCATTAGTTTTCACAGGAGTGATACATAGTATTTTGGAAATACTCTATCATTAATCTTCATAATAACTTTGCAAGATAGATGACATACATTATTATTCTCATTTTAAAGAATACAAAGGAAGCAATAAGTAAATCACTTAAATTCTGGTTTGATGATAGCACTCCGTATTAACTTTTTACACATTAACTTCAAGGGTAAAAACAAATGAATATGAGCGATTTATTCACTCTTTAGTCTCTCTTTTACCAGGCATGTGTCATCCTCATTTCAAAGACAATTTTATGGGAAGGGACTGGGAACATTTTAGAGTATTTCTTACTTCAACCTTTGTTGATAAACTGATTGATTGAAATCATAGTAATACTTAGAAACTATTCTAAAGAGAATGACAACATAAGATAACATGCCAAAAATTTTAGCTATATCTAAAGCAGGACCTAATATGAAAATTATATCTTTGCAAACACATATTCACAAAGTATTATGGCAGAGGAGTTTAAAACTATTTTGTTATGCTCTTAGACTCTAAGAATCGATGTTTAGGACAGCCTAGTGCCTTTTTCCTGGAAGACTTGGAAAAAGCTACTTCCTCTGACAGAGGACAATGAAAGACTTATTGTTTACTGTATGATTATTGATAACCTATTACATTATTATTTTAACTTTTTTTGGAGTCACATACAAAGTTTTCTATACCATAGCAACTTGTACTTGAATAGGTCTAGTAATTTAATGAAAAATATAAATATTATAAATCCATGCTCTTTCTTATCCACATTGAAAACCTACTCTCTCTCATTTGATTCTGTTCTCCTTTGATTCTCTGCAAGATTATAAAAAGTTTAGTATCGTTCAATCATTTTGAAAATATCTTGCTCTACCTTCCAGCTATTTCTATGGGCAATCTTTGCATTATAGTTTCATCTTCCAGCTAAAGAAAGCTTCTTGCACTTAGCAGAATATTTATACTTATTTCATCAAGCATAGAAAGAGACAATTAATGAGCCAAGTAAGTGTTAACTTTATCATTTTATTTTTTCAATTAATAAGAATATTTATTAATCTTTCATCATAATTCCCACAATCGTGGAATTTTTTAATAGTAGTTTTTAATTTTCAAAATGTTTGCAAAGGTAGTTTTCAACATTTACTTTTGCAAAACCTTGTATTTCAATTTTTTTTCCCTCCTTTTTCCCTACCTCATCCCGTAGCAATTAATCTAATATATGTCAAACATGTGCATATCTTTTGTACATTTTTTCACAACGACCATGCTGCAAAAGAAAGATCAGATCAAAAGGGAAAAAATGAGAAAGAAAACAAAAAAGCAAGCAAAGGTGAAAATACTATGTTGCAATCCATATTTAGTCCCCTCAGTTCTTTCTCAGTTTGCAAGTGGCTCTCTTCATCACAAGACCATTGGAACTGGCCTGAATCATTCATTGTTTAAAATAGCCACATCCATCAGAATTGATCATCACAAAATTTTGTTGTTGCTGTGTACAATGATCTCTTGATTCTACTCAATTCACTTCTTACCATCAGTTCATGTAAGTCTTTCCAGGCCTCTCTGAAATCATCCTGCTGATCATTCCCTATAGAACAATAATATTCCATAATATTCATGTGCTATAACTTATGCAGCCATTCTCCAACTGATGGGCTTCCACACAGTTTCCAATTCCTTGCCACTACAAAAAGGGCTGCCACAAATATTTTGTGCACAACAATTTTTCAACATAGGAAGGAAAATAAAAATCTCAATAAAAAGTTCCATTTTTCAGCAAAATGAGTTCCTACATTAGGTATGTCCAAAAACATGTTTCATTCTGTATTTTAGCAGTGATCACAGAGCCAAAGCAGAAATGAGAATTAAAAGGATAGGGAGAAAAAAAGAAAGGAAAGAGCAGATCCCTAGAGAGAGACAACAGCAAAGAAAGGTTCTATAACCCTGTGAGAGAGAAGTCTCTTAGGCAGTACCCAGAAAAAGAATTTGTAGTTCTTTGAAGGAAAGACCTAGTCTGGATACTCTGGACCAGGAAAACTCTGTCCACATCATTTAAATATTTAGGTACCTCAGTAAGCAAACCAAGGAATACTCTGAACAGTGTGAAGAAAAGATTTATTTTCAGATATGTCCATGCATTAAACTCCATAGAAAATAGTGTCCCCACAAGAAGGCTCTATGGGGGAAAAAGATGCTCTGATCATAGGGATGGCAGATATACCTAAAAGAAATGAAAGAAATGAAACAAGTCACAAAGGATGAAAAATCTAAGGCTAGATCAGCATCTTGAGCTTAGTTCTGGTATGTTGTGAGCTTGTATGACTAGTGTTTATTACACTACCTCAAACATGGTTGGCATTTCATTGATATTTATAAACTGGCATCATATCACCATAAGTTTGAAATTGAAATATCTACTGTAATAATTTCATTTCCAAAAAATAAAAATAAAGAAGAACAGAAGTGAATATATTTTATTATTAATGTCAAGGGAAAGAAACTTTATTTAGTCAAGCCAAGAAATAAAAGAAAAAAAAATAAACTATTTCAATTACATAAGAGTTGAAAGCTTTTATATTAATAAAATCATTGCAACAAGAATTATAAGATAATCTATCAAAAAGAAAAAGATTTGTCATAATAATTTCCTTTACATTTCTGACATCCATGATAGTGTATATATAATATCAACACAAATACATACATTGAAGTCATTCTCAAATAAATAAATAATCAAAGTATATTAATAGTATCAGAAAAATTAATCAATCAAAATTTACTTAAAATTATTAAGGGAAATAACAGTTAAAAGACCTTTGAGGTTTCTTTTCATACTTATTAATGGGCAAAGATGATGATATATAAAAAAGGAAAACAGTCAATATTTGAAGGTTGTAAGAAATAAAGAATGTTAATACTGTATTGGAGCTGTAAATTATAAATGTAAGAAACAATTAACTTCAAATTTTTGACATAGTGATCCCACTACTGGGCATATATCAAAAAAGTCCATGACAGAAATAAAGCCATTTCATGTAAGAAAAATAAATCTAAACTATAACCAAAATGCCTCCATATTTTGAGAGGGAATTTTTTAGTTGAATAAACTGTGGCTTGTTAATTGAATGGAATATTTTTATTCACTGAGAAACCATAGGAATTCAGAAAAATATTGGAAAACTAGTATGAAAAGATACAAAATGAAGAAAGTCATATAAAGAGACCAATATACACAATGAAAACAATGCAAATGATAATAACTATATATCAGTCTGATGAATAAATTCAGTCTTGGACAATTAAAAATCAAAGGTTTTTCCCTTGAAAAACAGGTGGCAACTATGATTATCGAATACTCATCACTTTATCAGATACACTCTCTATTTTGTTTACTTTGCTTCAATGGTGGTTGCAGCAGTTGCAGATCTTCAAAAGAACATAAATGAGGATAAATGACATCAGTATAAAATCAAAAGACAAAACTTCAGTCATAAGAAGCATTAAATTATATATATATAAATGTATGGCACTTGAAGTTATCTAATGTAATAAAAGAATTCCAGGTCATCAAGTCAGAAGATTTTGTTTAATTACAATTACCAACCCAGTTGGATGATCTCAAAATTTTAGCTTCTCTGAAGATGTTTCTTCATCTATGAAATGGAATAACAATAAATATGACAATAAATAACATTGAATATATGTACATATTTCTCTGTATACACACACATATGCACACAGTTAACAAAACAATGATGGATCAAAGAGTATGTATTTCAAAATACATCATAGCATCCTACATTTGGAAAGTTCCTTTAGAAATCGTAGGTTCCAATCCCTTGTCAGATGAATAAATGATCTTTGCAATGTGTACATACATATACCCAGTAGACTCAGTAGAATGGAGGTTAATTATTTTTAAATAATATATAAGACATCATTGTTAAAAATGTATATGTGAACAGAAATGAGGCTACTGAAAATTATAAACATTATTAAAAATTCAATAATATGATTGTTTTTAAATTAAATCTGGGAATTTACTTTGCTCAAACCCAGGTTAAGAGAGAAAAGTATATAGCTTGCATTAATAGGGAAAAAGCCTGTAAATAAGATGCCAATAGTACAGGAAACTCCCAAGTAAGTAAATTCAGATATGCATTCTCTGTAATTTAGTGTTAGATAACTGTCCAGAAAATCAAAATGTTAATTGACTTTTCCAAAGTCACATATTTGATATGTGTTAGAAGGACTTTTACAAAGGATTTCTATCCATTATGTCACACTGCCTATTCATGTGGTGGAGAGGCAGTTTTAATCCAAAGAATTATAGTTTGATTGATTCACCTGCAACAATCTGGATATAACTAAATTTTTTACAGGTGTTTTTGTATTGTGAAGAGAATATTTTATGCTTGATCAGATTAGTAATAGATCCCTAATATTCAGAAGTTTCCTAATGCAGAGTATGAATTCCAATTGTTTTTAGATTTTACCTCAAATAAGATGAAAATAGTTTAATAGTCAAAAATTTTATGGAGAGGAAGATATAGTATGATTAAAAAGCATTTAACTTTAAACTACAAAATGTGCTTTAATGAATGCATTCAGTTTTTTTGTTTGTTTTTGAAATATATATATATATATATCCTTGATGATATTAAATACAACCTGACTACACGGTTAAGGTTTAAGGCAAAACAAGGGGAAAATTATCCAACCAGTAAAAGCATTAAGTTAAAAAAAAAAAAAAATAAGAAATGTTCCAACTAAAGAAACAATAAGAGGAAAAGTGCTTTGTCATTATGTATCTACAGAGTTTCACATTAGAATGAAATTGTAAGACTAAAAGTACAAAGATAACTCATATTAAGGCAAAAGGTTTATGATATTTTAGTCCAATGACAAAAAAGAAAAGAAACTGATGTATGTACCTTATTTCTGTGTACAACTTATTTTGCTGAGTGGACTATGCCGGAAAACAAGTGATGGTGCCTTCCTTCCTGCAAATATCAAATATGCTCCAGATTAAATATTTTCCTGTGAGTTTTTAATGAAAGTCTGATTTTAATTATATTCACTTACTATGCAAATTAGGTTTAAATCAGCCAGTTCATTAATATCATATCGGGGTTGCAAAATAAATATGCCACCTAAATTTCATTAAACATGCTTACAGTTCTGAGCTATTACAGAATGTGAATTTTTAATTATCTTACAAATTAACAGATTGTCTTATTACTTAATATAGTGTTTCTTGTTAGCTGATGTAAATACTTGCAAATATGGTACAGATGCAGGATTCCTTTCCCTTTGTTAATGCTAACAAGAAAAATCTCTTTATAAAAGTTCATTTTCATTTACAAATGTATATTAGTCATGACTGTTTTCCTCATTACATATGAATCATTAATCATAGGAATGAATACTGCATCATTTTCTATTTTCTGGTGTGATGTGCTTTGTGATAAATACTTATTTTCATAAATCTTCTGACATGGCTTTTAGTAGAATTCAAAGACTTAACCTTACAGAACAAAATTTAGGTGTTTTCTTCCTTCTAGACTTTCATATCTAAACCTTAGCATCATCAATTTCTACACTGGGGGATTTAAAATAAAACCTTGAGAATACTAACCATCATATCATTTATAATGCAAAATAAATTATTCTCCTTTTTCCTATCTTAGGAGAGGGGGAAAATTCCCCACTGTCTCTAATTCCCTTTGCTGGCTACTGAACTGACAATTTCTTCAAATATCTTCATAAAACCTCCTGAATAATCAAGTCTATGCTTTGGCAAAACAAATGTAATTATAAAAAGAGTGTTAAATGCTTTCCAGCAACAAAAATAACAAACTTTAACTTTGAATTGAAGGCTTAAAGTAACACATATAAAGAGTAATATTGTCGACATGTAAAAAGTATATAATATGGAAGTGTTAGTAATGCAACATGATTAATTTCAAAGAGGGTTCATTTTGCCTTTTTTAAAAGAAATGTTATCACTGAATATCATGATACAAACCTGTAGTCCCTTCTACTGGTAAGACTGATGCTGATATATTACTTAAATTTCGGAATTCTGAATTCCAGAAAAGAAATGTCAGTCAAGTATCCAGCTAAATCGGGCATCAAGGTTAAATCTCTAGGAGCAGACAGTTGGTGGAGGAGTAAACTGGCTCAGGTCAGGAAAAAAATGAATGAGTTAAAGTTCCAAACTGCAGGAAGTTGTAGTGTTAAGTACTTCCAGCCTGGGCAAGGTAGGTGTGTGTGTGTGTGTGTGTGTGTGTATACATATGTATGTTATAATACATGTTTGTATATAAGAAGAAAGAATTATATTCCTTCTCTCTTCATCCTGAATAAAATAATCTTAATAAAGCATTGGCACAGGGCTTGTCATATAATAGGTGCTTATTAAATGCTTATTCCCCTTCCCTTCCTTGACTCTCCTTTAAGGAGGCATAAAGATAGTTTGATTGATAGATAGACATGATATAATATGACATGATATGAAATAACATGACAATGTAATATGATATAAGGTAGGAAGATACAATCACAACCTCTACATGCATACAAACATATATATGTGTGTGTATGTGTACAAGCAAGCATAAACATAAATATATGTATATGTATACACATATATACAAGTGTATATAAATGTGTGTATATTTGTATTATATATGGATAAATGATATATAAATTTACATTATCTCTCGTGACTGAGTCTTCCTCTTATAGCATACATTTTATATATCTATATACATTTATATATATATATATATATATATATATATATATACACATCATTTAAGCTGATTCAAGATGGGGTAGAAAATAAGCATTTATTAAGCACCACTGTATGACAGTTACAGTGCCAAGTGCCTTACAAATATTATTTTACTCAGTGTGAAGGGAGAAAGAATCTAATTCTTTAACAGTTTTCATAATAGGTAACTATTCTAACCATGGTTCTAGTATTAGAGATCCTAGCCATTTAAAATTCATTGTACCTTTCTTTTGTTGAATAAATAAAAACTAATAATACTAATAAAGTGATAATACAGAAAATAACAATAACAAAAACAAAAACAATAACAAAAAATAATAAAAACAAATAATAAAAATTAAGTAAAAGCTATTCTAAAATTATTTATATACATGTTTACTAATTTGTACTTCAGTCTTTGATCTTAAAATTTTGTTCTATCAATTAAACTATACTTTTCCCACCTCTTACATATAAGAATGAACCACTTATATGATATTAGGAATATTTAAAGCAATAAAGAGCAAAGTTTTTGGCATGCTAATTATTACTCAAAGTATGTTACTAGTAAATTTATAGTCATCAAAAAATAGAATGCATAAAAATGTCAAATCCTAAAGATTTCCATAATTGGGATCTTTAAGACCAGAATAATGAGAGGCACTCATTGGGAAAAAGTCACTATAATTATTTAATACACAGAGAAAGAAAATACATAAAGTATTAAAGTATTATAATTAATACTGATGTAATACGTTAGCTAGATCTCAAAATAGGCCAAACTTTCAAGTCCTTCAAAAGTTATAAAACCTCTTAGGACTCCTTGCCTAAATTTCATTTTACCATAATAATTTTGAAAGAAATTTTAAGTCCCTATTTGTTGATTTTTAGAAATGAGGGTACTTTGAAGTTTACACTGTATAAAATATAATTTTAAAAGTTTTTTTGCATAACCTGTAAAAATTGATTTTAGACATAGTGGATAGAGTGCTAGACCTTAAATCAGGAAATCCTCAGTTTGAAAATTATTCCTGTTGCTAGCAGTGTGGCCATAGACAAGCATTTAACAAATGCTGAAATGTATTACCTAATAATAAAATCAAACTCAAAAACTGTAGCTGATTACTTAAAAATGTTACCATTATAAAAGTTTTGATTTTGCTTGTGTAAAAATGACACTTCGTCTCTAAATCCATGTTTAAAAAAATGTTATCATACTTGTTATAAGCTTTTACTTATTGAATAATTTCTTCTGAAAAAAATGAATGAAAGACTTAAGCATCTATCTTTTTTCTTACTTTTGAATATTAGGAAAAGTAAGCTTTGGATTACTCAAAAATTTTTAAGGAAATGTGGAATATGATCTAGTGCTATTAATATAATTTATATGTTCATAAGAAAGAATGCAAATAAAATATACTTTTAGCACAAATCAAAAGTTTACCTCATATATCAAATAAAGCACTATATCTCAGCTTTTTCTGTCTGTAATATTATTATTTATTTGTTATAATTTCTTTAGCTTCACAGTCCTTACTTCCTAATTTTTTATGGAATATATTGTTTTCAAATGAAAATGAATTTAATGAATTTTCTTTTAGAAATTTTGAAGATAATCACAATTGTTAGTATGTATTTGAATGCATTAGCCAGCATGGAAAAACAAGGGATTTGAAATCATTAGCAGCAGTGGCAAATGTTCATTGTGATAAAGAATACTATTGCAATTAGGGCAAAAAAATAGAAATTATAATTATTAAAATTTGTTTTAAGAATGATAAATAAAATAATGATAATTGACATTTATACAGTGCTTTAGAGATTACAACATTTTATCTCATTTGAGCTTCTCTAAAGAGTATGAGGGATGTATAATTGTATCTTAGTGTGGCCTGTATTTTATCATAGGGAAACTGAGGCTCAGAGTTTAAATGTCTTGCCTATTCCACTTGTCACATAACATCATACAAACCCAAGTCTTTTGGACTGAAGATAAGGATTCTGTTTCCTATATTCTAAAGCATCATCAAAAAAAAAAAGAGCTCAATAAACTTGGAACATTATATAATTCATAATGCAAATTATAAATTAAACTTACTTCCTATCAGCCAACAAGTAGTGATTGAGAGCTGTAATTGTGAATCCAATACCAAAAAAGGAAATGAGGATATATATATATATATATATATATATATATATATATATATTTTTTTTTTTTTTAATTGACCCTATCTATGGTAGGAAACGAATGTTTCAGGGACTAAAATGTCTGGGCTCTCCAATTATTTCAATGTTCTTTCTTTTCTAAAAGTCATGCCCTAAAGACATTCTATTAGCCAACTCCTTTTTCAGTTTTTAGAGTCTGAAATTCCCAACAGTAGGCTAGTAGTGCTTATACTTAATAAAATTAGAAAAAATATTTTAGTTGATTCAACATCAATAATAATTGTTTTTAAGTTCAAATTTTTTAATCAACAAAAATTTATTAGGTTACCTTATATTCAAATGGGTAATCTTCCCACAATATGGGTCCCACAAATGGGTACTTATATTTCTTTTTCTTATTTTATTTTGGATTAATATTATTTTATTTTAAAATATAAAAATCACAGATCCCCAAAAATCTTAATTTTAAAAATAAAAATATTTTTCTAATCTACATAATTCACCAGCATTCCATTGATCACAACTAATTTATTATGATACATTTGTATCTAAGTTACTTAAAGTATGTTACATTTTAAGTTTTCAATAATTAATTGACAGAAATATTTTTAAACAGAATGTAAAATTAACAACTACAATCACCTTTGACAAAATTTCTGACAAATGCAACTTGTATCTGAATTTCAAATCAAAGACATTTGACTCAAGTATTTTCTGTTACTCAGGATGCATTCAATTCTAAATGGGTCTAGGGGGCTCATGGTCACAAGAGGGTTTAATATAAAAAATAAGGTAAAAATATAGGTATTACTTCAATCTGCTACATATTCCAGTTTTATCCTATCATGCCTAAGTGTATTAAAAAGTTTCACCTGTAGCCATAGCATTTAATTTATGTGAAGTCTCTAAAAATTACTTGAATTGCTTATTTTGCTTTCAAGTGACCACCACAAAACTAATTTATTCTACTATAAATTCTGCAAATTTTCTTTAGTAATTCAATATAAAATAATATTAGGCTACACTATTAATTCTTGCATATAAATCATGTCTATAACTTTAAACTATTTTCTCTCTGAAGATTCGTTTTGTGCTTCTAATATGCTTAAATATTATTTTAAAAAAGAACATTTCAGAAAATCTGCCTATTTCTGTAGACTACTTTAATTTACAATGGTATTGGAACCTGCCATATATCCTACCAACAATATCTGCTCAAATAAGTTAGGTTGTTGTTTTTTTCCTTTAATGTAAGATTTTATCTACAACAATATGATTGTTTCAATTTAATATTTTCCTTTCACTCTGCAATTTGTTTCCATATGAAAGATTAGAAAGTTATTGAAACATTTAAAACACTAAAAAAAATTTTGAAATGTTAAATACTCTTTAAGTAGATATAACATCACTCTGGAATTTCTGAGGGTAACTACTATTTATGAATTTTTAAGGTGGGAACACATAACTGATAAGGATCTTAGATAACATCTAGTCCAATATATCCATTTTAAAGATGAGAAAATGAATTCTAAGGTTAAGTGACTTAAGATCATAATCTCATAGGATAATTGATCTAGAACTAAAAGAAACCTTACAGGTCATTTACTTTAACTTCTTCATTTTGTAGATGAGGAAATTGAGAGCTAGAAAAGTGAAGCATTTTTCTCTTTTATGAAATAGGAAGTTAGTTACAGAACGAGATTTAATCTCAGGTCCAATGACTTCAAGTTCAGCCAAAAACCACACAAGCATCAGAAAAAGGATTCAAACTCACATAAGATGGTATTCTCTTCTGAAAAAAAAAATACTTCTCTTTATTAATGATAGGTATGAGTTATAATGAGATGTGACTAATTTTATTTTTAAGTAATGAAAAAAAATAGGTTTTCAAATGAATACAGTTTCCTTCAATGTGATTATGTTGGGAATTTGAATACTAATTCCAGTGATTTATCATTGTTTAAGTACTTTTGGAAAATCCATTTTCAAAACTTATGGTGCAGTATTTAAATAGCCTTAGGGGTAATGAACCATTCTCCATTGGGAATGAATGAAAGGGAAATTTCAACATCTCAAGAATGAGAACAGAAGGAACCAAAGTTCTTTTATGTAGCCAAGCAAAAATGTGCTTGGCTACATAATCTCTAATAGAGTCTCAACTCTGTCTCATCACTCTGTTGTAGGGCAATTACAGTTAGTTTAGCAGAGAATCTCTTGTGGGTTTTTGTTTTCTTTGCTTTGTCCTTTTTTGCAATATAGACCCACAAACAGAATGCAGAGAAATTGTACTCTCCCAGATTCACAAACACACTAAGCAATGAGCACAGGAAAATAGAACCACTGTTTAAAAAGCTGCTAAGGAAACACAAAATTCAAACAAAAAATTGGGAATTTTGATAATTGCTTTATTTGACTTTATATTTTTAAAGTTTGGTTGTTATTATTGTTGTTGTTTTAGTCGGAGGGGGAAGTGAGATGGATAGTAATAAAGTTTCCACTGTCATACTCCCCCAAAAGAAGAGGAGGAGAATAACAAAAACAAAAGGAATTACAAATAGGACAGACAGCTTTGAAAGCTGTATGTTGAATTTCAGACTATGAATTTTGGGGCACAACCCTCCGTTTCTGTTATATTCTACCACTACTACCTATGCTCCACATGACAGTGAATCTGTTGTAGAGAAATAATCAGAAGTCACCATAAATTGAAAATTCCTTGAAGACAAGATTGGTTTACTTTTGTCTTTGAATCCCCAGGATCTGGAACATAATAGGAAATTTTAAAATGTTTTGTTAATTAACATTTGGAAATCAATTGCTTATAAATGAATTCCAGAGGCATTTCTAAAGAAGATGGAAATCAAAAAAGACATTTTAAGCAACCAGAACATCATTAGAAGAGCTTTCCAAGTTGATTTCTTCTAAAGAAAACATTCCTGTGTAAAACACATATATGTTTATGTGTATACACATATGTGTGTATAGCTGTACACATATACATATAGACATACAGTTTCATATAATACTATTTTAAGTAGCCATTACTCCATGGGACATAATGAAAAAGATTTCTAAAAGCAACAGTTAAACTAAAATTGACTTATCTACTTAAAAATGTATTTCTTCCCTCTAAATCTGTGATCATATAAATATAGTTAAATTATATATTTATTTTCTCAGAATCAATTAAATATAAAGAGTGTCATTAAGAAAAGCTTAGCCAGGAAATGAGACATGGTAGGGGGAGGGAGTATGATAGAATTGTAATCTGAATTAGTGAAAGAATTACACACACACACCAATGAAATCAAAGGTTTTTTTGTCATAACATATAAGAAATTGAAACATTATAAAAGATACACAGTAATTTTCATATTTTGCTAACAGTAATACCAGCTCAAAAGTTTTTTTAATTAAAGCTTTTTATTTTCAAAGCATATGCATTGGCAGTTTCCCAAAATTGACCCTTCCAAAACATTTGTTCCAAATTTTCCCCTTATTCCTCCCACCCTTCCACTAGCTGGCAGGCAGTCCAATACATGTTAAATATGTTGAAATACATGTTAAATCCTATATAAATATATATAGAGAGAGACATATTTTGTACAGTTATCTTGTTGCACAAGAAAAATTAGAAAAAGAAGGAAGAAAATGAAGAACTAAAAAAAGAAAACAAAATGCAAGCAAATAACAACAGAGAGAACAAGATGCTATGTTGTGTTCCACACTCTGTGCACATGGTTCTTCTCTCTGGATGTAGATGGATCTTTTCATCACTGCACAAGTGGAACTGGTTTGAATCATCTCAATGTTGAAGAGAACCATATCCATCAGAACTGATCATCATATAGTCTTATTGTTGTCATATATAATGATCTCTTGGTTGTGCTCATTTCACTTAGTATCAGTTCATATAAGTCTCTCTAGGCCTTTTTGAAATCATCTTGCTGGTAATTTCTTACAGAACAATAATATGCCATAGCATTCATATACCATAATTTATTCAGCCATTTTCCAAATGATCATCCACTCAGTTTCCAGTTTCTTGCCACTACAAAGAGAGCTGCCACAAACATTTTTTTCACATGTGGGTCTCTTTCCCTCTTTAAGATCTTTTTGGGATACAATACCAGTAAAAATATTGCTGGATCAAAGGGTATATACAGTTTGATAACTTTTTGAGCATAGTTCCAAACTGCTCTCCAGAATGGTTGGATCCATTCACAGTTCCACCAACAATGTATCAGTGGCCCAGTTTTCCCACATCTCCTCCAACATTTGTCATTATCTTTTCCTGTCATCTTAGCCAATATGAGAGGTGTGTAGTGGTATCTCAGAGTTGTTTTAATTTGCATTTGTCAATGATCAATAGTGATTTGCAGCACCTTTTCATGTAGCTACAAATAGTTTCAATTTCTTTATCTGAAAATTGTCTGTTCATATCCTTTGACAATTTATATACTGGAGAATGGCTTGAACTATTATAAATTTGAGTCAATTATCTATATATTTAGAATTGAGGCCTTTATCAGATGCTTTGGATGTAAAAATGTTTTCCCATTTTATTGCTTCCCTTCTAATCTTGTCTGCATTAGTTTTGTTTGTACAAAACCTTTTTAAGTTAATATAATCAAAATTACCTATTTTGTGATCAATAATGATGTATAGTTCCTCTTTGGTCACAAATTTCTTTTTTCCTCACAAATCTGAGAGGTAAACTATTCTATGTTCTTCTAATTTGTTTATGTTATCATTCTTATGTTTAGATCATGAACCCATTTCGACCTTATCTTGGTATACAGTGTTAGGTGTAGGTCTATGCCTACTTTCTGCCATACTAATTTCCAATTTTCCCAATAGTTTTTGTCAAATAGTGAATTCTTATATCAAAAGGTGAGGCCTTTCAGTTTGTCAAATACTGGATTGTTATAGTAATTGACTAGTTTGTCCTGTGAACCTAATCTTTTCCACTGATCAGCTAGTTTATTTCTTAGACAATACCAAATAGTTTTGATGATCACTACTATTAATATAGTTTTAGATCTGGTACAGCTAGGCCACCTTCATTTACATTGATTCCTTTGAAATTTTTGATCTTTTGTTCTTCCACATGAATTTTGATGTCATTTTTCTAGGTCACTAAAATAGTTTCTTGGGAGTTTGATTAGTTAGCACTAAATAAATATATTGATTTAGGGAGTATTGTCATCTTTATTATATTTTCTCGACCTATCCACGAGCACTTGATATTTTTCCAATTGCTTAGATCTGACTTTATTTGTGTAGAAAGTGTTTTGTAGTTTTGCTCATATAGTTTCTGATTTTTCCTTGGCAGATAAATTCCCAAATATTTTATACTCTCAACAGTTATTTTAAATGGAATTTATCTTTGTATCTTTTGCTGTTGGATTTTGTTAGTAATGTATAAGAATGCTGATGATTCATGAGAATTTATTTTATATCCTGCAACTTTGCTAAAGGTGTGGATTATTTCTAATCCTTTTTTAGTTGATTCTCTGGAGATCTCTAAGTATACCATCATATCATCTGCAAAGAGTGGTAATTTGGCTTCCTCATTACCTACTTTAATTCTTTATTCTCTTTTTCTTCTCTTATTTCCAAAGCTAGTATTTCTAATACAATATTGAATAGTATTGTTGATAGTGGGCAACTGTGTTTCACCCCTGATATTATTGGGGATGATTGTAGTTTATCCTCATTACATATGATGCTTGCTTATGTCTTTAAATAGATGTTCCTAACTATTTTAATGAAAATTCCATTTATTCCTATACTTTCAAGGGTGTTAGATTTTATCAAATGCTTTTTCTTCATCTATTGAGATAATCATATGGTTTTTGTTAATTTGGTTATTGATATATTCAATTATGCTAATAGTTTTCCTAATATTGAACCAGCCCTGCATTCCTGGTATAAAATCTATTTGGTCATGGTTTATTATCCTTGGGATGATTTTCTGTAATCTCTTTACTAATATTTTATTTAAGATTTTTGCATTAATATTCATTAGGGAGATTGATCTATAATTTTCTTTCTCTGTTTTTGTCCTACCTGATTTAGATATCAGTACCATGTCTGTGTCATAAAAGGAATTTGGTAGGAGTCTTTCATTCCCTATTTTTTTTCAAATAGTCTAAATAGTATTGGAGTTCATTGTTCTTTAAATGTTTGGTAAAATTTACACACATGTAAATCCTTCTGGTTCTGGGGATTTTATCTTAAAGAGTTGCTTAATAGCTTGTTCTATTTCTTTTTCTAAAATGGACAATTTAAGTAATTTATTTCCTCTTCTGTTAATCTGGGCAATCTATATTTTTGTAGGAAATTTCACTTAGATTGTCAAATTTATTTGGAAAAGTTGGGCAAAGTTACTCCTGATAATTGCTGTAGTTTCCTCTTCATTCATGGATAGTTCTCCCTTTTCATTTTTGAGACTAACAATTTGATTTTCCTCTTTCCTTTTTCTAATCAAATTAACTAAATGTTTATCTATTTTATTGGGGTTTTTTCATAAAACTAACTCTTAGTTTTCTTTATTAATTCAATAGTTTTTATAGTTTCAATTTTATTGATCTCTCCTTTTATTTTTAAAATTTCAAGTTTGGTATTTGATTGGGGATTTTTAATGTGTTCTTTTTCTAACTTTTTTATTTGCCAGTCCAATATATTGATATTCTCTGTCTTTATTCTATGCAAGTAAGCATATAGAAATATAAAATCTCCCCTTATTACCGCTTTGCTGCATCCCACAAATTTTGGTATGGTGTCTTATTATGTTCATTCTCTTGGAAGAAAGTATTGTGTCTACAATTTTCTGTTTCACCCATTGATTCTTTAGGATGAGATTATTTAGTTTCCAATTTCTTTTTGGTCTATTTTCCTCTGACCTTTTACTGAATGTAATTTTTATTGCATCATGATCTGAAAAAAAATGCATTTACTATTTCCATCTTTCTGCATTTAATTTTAAGGTCTTTATGTCCTAATATATGGTCAAATTTTGCATAGGTTCCATGAACTGTCAAGAAGAAAATGTACTCCTTTCTGTCTCCATTCAATTTTCTCCAAAGATCTATCATATCTAGTTTTTCCAGTATTCTATTTATTTCTTTAACTTCTTTCTTATTTATTTTGTGGTTTGATTTATCTGGATCTGAGAGAGCAAGGTTGAGATCTCCCACTATTATGGTTTTGTTGTCTATTTCTTCTTGCAACTCCCTTAACTTCTCCTTTAGGAATTTAGATGTTATGCCACTTGGTGCATATATATTTAATATTGATATTGCTTTATTATCTATGGTACCCCTTAGCAAGATATAGTTTCCTTCCTTTTCTCCTTTAATTATTTCAATTTTTGCTTTTGCTTCATCTGAAATCAGGATGGCTACCCTTGCTTTTTTACTTCACCTGAAACATAACAGATTCTTCTCCAGCCTTTATCCTTCACTCTGTATATATTGTTCTGCTTTATATGTGTTGCTTGTAAACAACATATTGTAGGATTCTGGCTTTTAATCCAGTCTGCTATCCACTTATGTTTTATGGGAGAGTTCACCCCATTCACATTTACAGTTAAAACTACTAAATCTGTATTTCCTGCCATCTTATTAACCCTAAATTATACTTTTCTCTTTCATTTCCCTTTTTCCTTTTCCCCAATATTTTGCTTATGAGCACTACTTGCCTGAAGCAGTCCTCCAGCTGTAGAGACCCTGTCTCTTTCTTATACCTTTCCCCTACTATTACTGTTTTCCCTTCTATTTGGCTTACCACTTCCCTTTTCCACTTTCCCCTTTCACTTTTCTATAACTTGAGAGATGTTTCTTGGTGAAACAAAATACATCTAATGTTCTTTGAGATAAATCTGATGAGACTAAGATTCATATAATATTTGTCACCCTCTCTTCTTTCCCTCAATTATAATAGGTTTTCTTTGCCTCTTCCTGAGAAGGAATTTCCCTCATCTTACCTCCACTTTCCCCTTTTTTCTGTTACAATCCCCTTTCCATCTCTAGTTTCTTTTTTATATTATAACAGTAAAATAAGATTACACGTGTACTCTCTATGTATACCCATAATAGAAATATAGTTCTGACAAATAGTGTCTAGGCTCTTTTTTTTTTCATCATGTATTTCAGGGAGTCCAATAATGCTTAGTTTGTCTCTCCTAGATCTATTTTCCAGGTCAGTTGTTTTCCCAATTATGTATTTTACATTTTTTTTTTATTTTTTGGTTTTTGCTTAACTAATTTGTGTTGTTTCATTGAGTCATTCATTTCCATTTGTTCAGTTCTTAATTTTAGTGAATTATTTTCTTCATTTACTTTTTTACTTGTCTTTGTATTTGTTCAATTGAATTTTAATGAGTTGTTTTGTTCTATAGATTTTTTTTCCATTTCACAAATTCTCTTTTTTAAAGAGTTATTTTCTTTTTACATTTCACAAATTCTGTTTTTCTGGGAGTTATTTTCTTTTTCTATTTTATCAAATCTATCTTTTAATGAGTTATATCCCTTTTCCAAACCCTCTTGCAAAGTTTACATTTCCTTTCTCCATTTTTCCTCTACCTCTCTTTTAAAATCCTTTTAAATTTCTTCTAGGAGAGCCTTGTGTGATGGGGGCCAGGTTATATCACCTTTTGGGGCTTCTTCTGAAGAAAATCTGCCTTTAGTCTCCTCAGGATTTGATATCTGTTCTTTTCTTTCACCATAAAAGCTCTCTATTTTTACAGTTCTCTTTAATTTTATTCATTTAAAAAAAAAGTTAAGGTCTGCTTTTAGGGCAGGGAAGGCTTTCCAAGCTTCCTCTACAAGCAGCAACTTCCTCTATAAGAGGCCGTGGATTTGCTGGGTCAGTGCTGTGTCACGCTCGGTACTGGGTGAGCATGCATCAGCAGATTCTGGTGTTTTGGGGTTCACTATTGATCTTTTGTGTTTGTGTTGGATGTTTTATAACTTCTCTGCTTATCTACTGGCTGGCAATCATGACAGAGTGGTCAACACTGCTGTAGATTTCTGTAGAATCCTCCCTGTAAATTCTCTATCACATGGAGTCCACACAACCCTGCAGAGTCTGCAGTGCTCCATAGAGTCTTCACCACTTTGTGGAGCCCACACCATCCCAGGACTCTGTGTTGTTTGCTTTAGAGTTTGTGCTTAACTGCTTGTGTTGGCTGCCTCCTTCCCATTTTCAATTGAAATGGATCTTTTTTTTTTACGATCTTCAAAATTATCTTTGACTGATAATTTGTTGCACTCCCAATATTTGTGCATTCTCCCGATTCAGAGCTAATTCAGAAGCTGAATTTGCTAATTAGTCTGAGGGTTGTAGGAGAAGATCAGAAAGAAACATATGTTGCCTTTGCCATCTTGGCTCTAAAGATAAACCTTACACCTTATGTGTTTTAGACTATGTCACCATAATGACTCAATATCAAATCTTAGGCTTAACATTTTTTAATGTATCCATGAATACTGCAGCAGAGAAAAACTAAGCATGTATGTATTGCTACTATGACAATGAATTCTGGAACAAATCACATTAATTTTTTAAGTTTTTACCTAACTGCATATATATATATATATAGTTAAAGTTTATGGTACATTTTTCACTTGTCTCATCTGAGCCATACAAAAACTCCGTAAGGTAGGACAAACAGCTTTATTTCCATTTTACTCATAAAGAAACTGAGGCTCAGAGAGTTTAAATGAGCCACATGTTCATACTAGGAAGTGTTGAGACTGGACTTGAAATTCAGTCATTTTGAATCCATGACAGACACGTTTTATACCAGACTTCCTCTCAATATTAAAAAGACCTTACTTTCATGCATGAATATACTGCTATTCTGTGAACAAAATGCCTATTTAAGAGCATTTCTTAAACACAAAGGTGTAAGGGGAGAGATGATTAATGATTTGAAAAACAATTGTAGCTGAAATGATTTAGATTTACTGGCACTTTGAAGATCAAAAGGATGCTAAGGTAATATAATGGTGGTAGAATTCTCTTTTGTTAGGGTCAGCCAAAGATTTCATTTATCTTATTTTAGAAGTAATGAGCTAGTGATGCCAAGATATGTTTGGGGATGCCTACTACCAAAAAAAAGAAGAGAAAACACTTTTTGTGTCTTTTAAATCTCAAGTTTTAAAGCAAAAATCCCTGGTCCCAAATCCAAATTTTCATCCATTGACTTACTTTATATTATATGTAGGTCAAATATCAGTGTAAGCTTTGTTATAATATCTACTTTTTCTGTTTGCAAAAGGAGTAACCAGTAGGTCTAAGAAAACTGTATTTTTGAGAATTTCAGGATTCAAAGTACCCTACATGTTGTATGAAAATTATGTACAATTAAGAGAGGGTGTGAGAACATAATTACATAGCTATTGTTTTATTATGGGTTATTTGAGATTCCTTAAAATTGAAGCAGTAAATCAAATACTATTAAATCCCCATGGCATAAGAAGACAAAAAGAAGATATCTTTTTCTGACCAAAAGCACAATGCCTATTTGAGTTACTTCTATAGTTTCTTCTACCTTTCAAAGAATTTGGGAAAAGCTGTTTAGAGCCTCAAACCACCTGGAAATGTTTTTGTACCTAAATGAATTCAGGAACTTTTAAAAAAGACTTTAAGCAAACTTTAGAAAAGAATAACGAAAAGACAAGTGTGGTGGTTTTCTGGAGGCAGCCTTAGTCTCAGTTGAAATAAATAATTACTCCAAAATCGCAGCCAGCTGGTAAAAATGCAAACGTTTATTTCTCCTTCCAAATTAGCCCGGTTAGCCCAGAGACCTAACTCTCTGCTTGAGCTCTTGCAGCTTTGCCCTTGGCTTCTGCTTCTGCTTTCTTCAGCCTCCAGCCAGCACCAAGGTAGAAGATGCAATGAATCTCTTGCCTCGAAAATAGGACTTGTGGTTTCCAAGAGCTCTCTCCGACTCCAAGTAAATCTCTCTCAAGCTCCCAAAGTTTCTAGTAACTCTTCAAGTAACTAACTCCAGTCAGTCCCACAAGAAGAACTAAGCTCAAGCTTCAAAAACTCCCTGTATATGTGATCTCCCAAAGGTTAACTCTGCCTTCTGGAGGGAGAGGGATTCTGGGTTATCTCCCAGAGTGCTCTCTGGTCCTAAGGGAGGTGTGAATTTGGACTAAGCCCTACTAAGCCCTGCATCCTCCCAAATGTGTGAACTCCATTGAGTACTTAGATATGTATGAGCTCTCTAGAGGTGTGAATACAAGCATTGTTTCTATCAGTTCCACCTAGTATCTTGTTTCAAGTTCTGGTCCAAAATATCTCTTTCTAAGATCAGATCAACTCCAATGGCTTAACACTTTGTAAAGATTCCAACAGACAAGTGTCTCAAAGGAGCTGGTCTGAAAATTCTCCATTATAAGGCCTAGAATTTTTCTTAATTATATAGGTCACATGATCTCACAATAAAGACTAAGGCTGAATCCAGAGAAGATTGTTTTAAAAAGAGCTCATGAGATACTCATATTCATATCATTTTTGTGAACTAAATATATTTCTAAGATTTTCAAAACTATAAGAAAATATTCTGTCAATAATGTCATATATAGGTATGTGATTAAGAAGAACCAAAAGCCAAAGGGCAAGAAAAATTGTCTGTTTGATCTTTTTGATGTCATTGGGAACTCATTGTGATGAAAATGAAAAGGATTTTAAAAACATAGTTGACTTTTTCATGCATACACCAGCTTTGGCTTATGATGGTATAAGCAAATCTGTTGTCCTGTGCATTGAGGCTACCCTAGAAGTTTTGAAACAGGTATATACAAGGGGACCAGAGATCATTACAATCCTAGTGCATCTATCAATGGTGGATTTATAAACAAAGAAGTTTTTTGTCTTACACAAATTCAAAATTATTGATTTAGAAAACAGTCTGCTACCAAAAAGCATGAAGACTTTAAGTACATAATAAATTCTAAGTACATGTGATAATAACTCATTAACTCACATTTTGGCCAGGACTGATTAAGATGCTGCACATCAGAGATGGGTAATACCAGTATTAAAAGAAACAAGTTTATTGTGTAATACATGTCATGAAATATTAAGATGTGTGAAAATGTCTCATTCTATAAAATCACGTGTTAATACTAATGGTGAAATCCATAGAAAGAATGAAGATACCCAAAATTTAATTGGAAATTTCTTCTTGTAGTGGCTAAAAACTGGAAACTGAATGGATGTCCAGCAGCTGGAGAATGGCTGAATAAATTGTGGTATATGAATATTATGGAATATTACTGTTCTGTAAGAAATGACCAACAGGATGATTTCAGAAAGGCCTGGAGAGACTTACACGAACTGATGCTGAGTGAAATGAGCAGGACCAGGAGATCATTATATACTTCAACAACAATACTAGATGATGACCAGTTCTGATGGACCAGGCCATCCTCAGCAACGAGATCAACCAAATCATTTCTAATGGAGCAGTAATGAACTGAACCAGCTATGCCCAGAAAAAGAACTCTGGGAGATGACTAAAAACCATTACATTGAATTCCCAATCCCTATATTTATGCAGACCTGCATTTTTTATTTCCTTCACAAGCTAATTGTACAATATTTCAGAGTCTGATTCTTTTTCTACAGCAAAATAACGTTTTGGTCAGGTATACTTATTGTGTATCTAATTTATATTTTAATATATTTAACATCTACTGGTCATCCTGCCATCTAGGGGAGGGGGTGGGGGGGTAAGAGGTGAAAAATTGGAACAAGAGGTTTGGCAATTGTTAATGCTGTAAAGTTACCCGTGTATATATCCTGTAAATAAAAGGCTATTAAATAAAAAATAAAAATAAATAAATAAATTTAAAAAAAAAAAAAGTGGCTTTCACTTTGTAATTACTAAGTGCCTTCTGGGTCTAAACCAGATGATCATATAATGAAATGAACATATGAAGACATGGATTTGGGTGTAATTTTTAATATTTCAAATGTCACGTATACCACAATTCGGTGCATAGAGGAAAGGCATACTGGATAAATCATAAAATACAATGTTGATATCCCAGTCTCTAATAGTTGGCTCAAAGAGTTGTACAATAAATTTAAATTCTATCATTTACATATCATTTAGAATCTGAAAACAAAATATTTTATTTTTTGTTAGCATAGTTCACATTTATTTATGGGATGCTTTATCGTTTACAAAATGCTTTCCTCACACAAAGTAGAGGAAGAGATGGTATGAGCAGAAAAGTAGATGATATTACTTCCATTATACACATAAAAAACTGAAGCCCAGAGAGAAAAAAAACAACTTTCCTAATTTCCCAGTTAGTTATTAAGTTGAAGACCTAGGACACAAATTAATGTTTGTTGACTCTGAAATCTGGGTTGTTGTCCACTACACCACACTAACTCTCATAATTTATTGAAATGTGCAAAGTAGCATGCTGAACATTGGGTAGTAATGCCGTCTGACAAATATATACTACTTATAATTATTTTGCAAAATAATTATAACAAAATAATAGGGAGTAGGTGTTATGGTCTTCATTTGACAGATAAAGCAATACAGACTTAGACAAGTTAAGTTATTTATCTGTTGTTATTCATCTTTCTTTTTTATTATCTTAAATTATTGTTTTATTTTTCCCAGTTACATATAAATACATTTTTATTGTACATTCATTTTTACATATTTCCATATGAATCATGTTGGCAGAAAAAAATCAAAACAAAAAAGGAAAAACCATGAGGAAACAAAAGGATGAAAATAATATGTATTGAGTCAGTCTTCATAGTTTTCTTTCTGGATGCAGATGGTATTGTCTATCCAAAGTTTATTGTGTCCATCCAGAGTTTATTGGGATTGCCTTAGATCATTTAACCACTGAAAAGAACCAAATCTATCACAGTTGATCATTGCATAATCTTACTGTTACTGTGTACAATGTTTTTCTAGTTCTGTTTGCTTCACTTACTGTCAGTTCATGTAAATTTTTCCAGGCCTTTTCAAAATCAGTCTGTTCATCATTTTTTACAAAATAATAATATTCAATTACTTTCATATAACATAATTTATTCATCCATTCCCCATTTGATATGCATCTGCTCATTTTCCAATTCCTTACCAACATGAAAAGAGTTGGGTACAAATATTTTTTTGTACATGTGGGTCCTTTTCCCCATTTTATATTTTCTTTGGGATACAGCTGCAGTAGTAGATCTAGATTAAAGAGAATGCATAGTTTTAAAGCCCTTTAGGTTTTTCAGAACAGTTAAATCAGCTCACAACTCCACCAACAATGCATGTATTCCAGTTTTCCCACATCCCCTCCAGCTTTCATCATTATTTTTCCTGTCATCTTAGCAAATCTAACATGAAGTAGCAACTCAGAGTTTTTTTTCAAATTCAATTTCTTTAATCAATAGTAATTTAGAGCATTTTAATGACTAGAAATGGTTTTTAATTTCTTCATCTGAAAACTATCTGTTCATATCCTTTGACCATTTATCAATTGGGGAATGGCTTGTGTTCTTAGAAATTTAATAAATATATTTTAGAAATGAGGCCTTTGTCAGAAATACTGGCTATAAAATTATTTTCCCAACTTTTTGCTTTTTACAGTCTTCTTTCTTGAAGAGTGGTAATGACATCAAAAGATGCTATCTTTACTTGCAAGTAAATGAGATTTATGTGAGGCAGGGATGTGCAGACTCGTCAGCCCTACTCACTTCTCCAGAGTCTTTGGAGAGCACTGACAAGACACAGATCAGGACAACTGGTAATGTTCTCAATGCACTGGAAGACCTTGGCTATTATAAGCTAAGGTCTTACCTGGATCTCAGTTCAAACAAAATATTTTAAATTGATATTTATAGAAAAAGTTATATCAACATTACATGACATTTTTCAAATACCAGTTTTATTTTACTAGCAAAATAACTGTTTATGGTAGTAGTCTCTCACTGGTAAACATTTCAGGTGAAAGTTGCCACTTAAAATGTGTTGAGTCTAAAATATAGAGGCAGGAAAATAGCATGTTTTAAAATTTTACTTGATCCTGTGCTTTTTTCTTAAAACAATTACCCAAATATAGAAAACCAATAACATGTGCATAAAACCTATATAGTATTTTATCCCATGCATTATTTGATTTTTACATCAATCTTCTGAAGTAGGACAATATTGTCATCTTTCATAAAGATAATACTGAGACTCAATGGATTAAGTAACTTGCCCAGGTTACAAAGCTAGTAAATGGCATAGCTGAGGAAAGGACTGTGTCCTAACTCCTACACTCTACACAGGAAAACATGATATTTTCAGCTGAAGAAAAAAAAAGTTCCTGAAAAGAGCACTGAAGTAAAAAATCATAACCTTTTCAGGCTTCCTCACATCACTCTGTAAGCCTCACTATCCTGAGGTTTATTTTTCCCTCAGGTATAAGTAGAAGTATCAACTGAGTTTAATTTGTATTTTTCAAATACATATTCTGTTAGGATTCTGATCCAAAGTAAAGCAGAATGGTCATTTGACTTTCCACTTACACTATCAATATTACTCAATTCCCTGCAGCCAAATCATGGCTTAGGAGACCAGAAAGGGAAAAACTTCATTTTATTAGGAAGTAAATGTTTTGTGAGCTGTGTGACTAAACCACATCATGGTGGATTCTATTTGCATTGTAGAATTCATACTAATTTTCTTGTATAATCAAACAACAAAACACCCCTTAGCAAATCACCATCTTCCTTGTTAGAGCACCAGTGGAAGAAAATGAAGGGTAAAAGCTTTCTTTAAAATATTCAAGAAGAAATGGTAATTTTAACATCAGCATTCAGTTTCCCTAATGGCAACATCCTCATCATCATCATTTAAATTATTATTAACATGCTATTCTCATGTACACTGTATATAATCTAAAAGATGATTCTTGTTCAGGGGAGATATACATTTTCATTAAAATAGTTGCAAAGTTTCATCTCAGCTCCATTCACTTTTAAAACTCTTTGGGGGTAGAAGGGAAACGATACAAATTTACTTCTTATTTAACATGGTGTTTTGCTTGATTGTTTTTTTTTTTTCTTTTTTTCCCAAAAGAAGTAAGAAGCGAAAATAGTGTTTTGTTTTGTATAAATGAGGACAAAGACAAATGAAACATATCATAAGATAGCATGACAAGATTCTTCATTCTTAAAGATAGGTAATGCATCCCAAAAGGACAAGTGTGATAAACTTTTCTCAATCTCCTTGAATAATTGGAAGAAATATGAGCAGCTAAAATTATAATGGTTTGGAATGTTACAGCAGTCAGTTATACTAAAGAGAGCCATTGAGTTAATAGTTACGCTAATCTTTTCAGAAGAATTCATCTGTTTACAGATGCTACTCAGAAGGAAATAAATCAACCCCCCCTCCCCCAATAAGATGTGCATAATGTATTGGTTTCATAAGTCCCACTTCTTAAATTCATTACCCATGTTTACATATTACTCATGGTACAGAATTGTCCACCATCATATCCCTTTGTCAGCTGCTAAATGCTTAAAATAGTAAACATCACTTCTTCAAAATCTAAGTAACATTAACCACAGTGGTAATAATAGTGTATAAACATTTACTCTGGTTATCATTGTTGAGACTACAATATTCAGGGAACCCCAGTACAAGATAATTTAGTACTCTATGGTCTCTCTGGGTTTTTTGATATATTCCAAAGTGGCTCCACAGAAAAACTGATTTACCCCAAATTCTCCTGGAATTCTCCATGACCTAGACTTCCAGTATATGTTTCAGGACAATTATTAGCACAAAATATCACCAGAGTAAAAGTTCATAAAAATAATACCAGTAGGCTAGGGTAACAATTCTACAAATTTCTTTTCCTTAGCTAGAAACTATGTATTCATAGACTAGCTATTCTCAAAGTAAGTTCTATAGACCATTTGGGGGGATTCTCTGAAACAATTTCAAGAGAGTTATGAGGTCAAAACTGTTTTCATAATAATACTAAGATGTTACTTACCTATTAAAATCCTCTTTTTCTTTTGAGCTACATTTCTTTTATATACTTCAACTAAAACAACATATTGCAATAGATTTGAAGGCAAAAACAGATATGTCAAGCCTGCTGTCTCTCTATCAAGCCAAAGATTTGCAATATATATACTTAAATATGTATATATATATATATATATATATATATATATATATTGTAAATCTTTGGCTTGATATGTATATATATACATATATAAGTATATATATTGAAAAACTTTGTAAAATAATACCACTCTTATCATTAATTTTTGTCTGGAAAAATTTGTTTATTTTATTTTCATTAAAATGACATGGATTTATTATTACTTACTTTTAATGAATTGATAAATATTTTTAAATATGTTTTAATTTCTAATATGATATATATTGATAAATAAAACCTACATAAAAAAGCTTTCTGTGCATTCCAATAATTCTAAGGGTATAAAGAGTTTCTGAATATTGTTTAAGAATATTAAAGGAATCCAAGGGGGAAAAGTGTGAAAATCTCTTTATTACAATGATTTATTGACTGAGGCCATAAGAGTTTGTTAACTCCTGGAAAGGTATAGAATTATTAAGATACCACAAACCATTTATACACCCAAAAGGATAACTATAAACATAAGCTAAAATTGTTCATATTTAAATATTTTAAGATACTATGAAAATATAAAAGCACCTGTAAGTAAAGTTCAAAGCACTGTGTGAGTTTTCAAGCCTTTACTCATGGGTTTACTTTTTCTAGTCAGAGAACAAAATCACTTGAAAACAAAAGCAGTTAATAGAATAGTATATGAAGAAGAGAGCAAATAGGTGAGCCAATGGATAGGCAGCTGGACCTAGAGTCAGGAAAAGTCTTTCCTGAGTTCAAATGCAGCTGCAGATACTTAGTAGCTACATGATTCTGGGCAAATCACTTAATCCTGTTTCCCTCAGTTCATCTGTAAAATGAATTGGAGTAGTAATTGGCAATATCTTTGCCAAATTAAAAAAAAAATAAGAATCCTCAAACAGGGACACAATTGAACAATAACAATGAAAAATAAGGAGAATGAGAAGAAAAAGAAGTTAAAAAAAAAAAAGAAAGAAAGAGGAACAGGGGGACAGCTAGGTTGTGTAATGGATAGAGCACTAGCCCTGAAGTCAGGGGAACCTGAGTTCAAATGCGACCTCAGTCACTTAACCCTTCCTGGTTATGTGACCCTGGGCAAGTCACTTAACCCCAATTGCCTCAGCAGAAAGGAAGAAAAGAAGAAAAGGAAGAAGAGAAGGGAAAAATAAGATAATTTCCTCCATAAACATGGAGAACACAAATCTAATCACTACAACTCCCTTATTAGTTGGAGAAAAGAGAAAAACATATGATCAGAGAGTAGGCATGGACAGGATGTATACATGGGCACAATGTGTCACTAAGGGATACACATGGAGTACTATATACATGTTGCTGTGGCCACATATGGAAGGATATAGGATTAGGATATTTCAAGATTAATTGGTCTTCTAATAATGTCATCGAATGGCTTCCAGTTAGCCTACATCTTACTGCTTTCATGTAGTCTTTGTTGGGCAGTAATCTGATGATCTCGTGGTCAACACTAAACTTGCTCTATTGACCATATGGATGTTGTACAATTTCTCTCCAGAACCTAATCAAAACTAATATGTTTTCCACAACAGGAAAAATGGGTACTATCATATCTTTTGATTTCTTAGCGTTAAGAGATTTAAATTTCACTTTTTTAAGGGGGCAGACCTTTCACATATACAGTGTCAGGCTGGAGGGGAAAAAAAAGCCTTCCCTGCTCCACTGCTCAGTCCTGGCATCTTTTTTCACAAGGAATAAAAAAGAAAGAAAAAAAAAGTAGCTCAACAAAACTAACCAGTATATCACCCAAGCATGACTGTATGTGCAGTGTTCCACACCTATAGTTCTGCAAAGAAAGAAGATACATTTCTATTTCACCCTGCAGCAATTCCTATAATTTTTTCTATGCTTCTCTGAATTCCTCATATTTATAGGATCACAGGTGGGATATGGACATGGAGTCAAAAGACTCTATCCTTCTGCCTTCATCCTTTCATATAGAACAGCAATATTTCATTGCATTCAGGTATCAGATTGTGGCTAGCCATTCCCCAGTTGATAGGAATCTGCTTTGTTTCAAGTCCTTAGCGGTGTTATAATTTTTTCAGGGATGCTTTGAATGTTTTGGTGCGTATGGGACTTTTCTTTCTTTCTTTGACCTCCTTGGAATTTATACCAGGCAGTGATATCTCTCGGTCAAACAGTATGTGGTTCATGCTTCAGCATAATTAGAAATTGCTTTGCTGAATGTTAGGACTGAATCACAACTCCATACTTTATTGCTCTGCTTTGCTTTCTGCAACCCCTCAGAAATAACTAATTCTATATTTTACCTTCTTTGCCATTTGGGGAGGGGTATGAAGAGAAATCTCAGAGGTGTTTTTTTTTTCCTATTTTTCTCTTTTACTATTGGAGATAGGGGAAATGTTTCATATGTTGATTAATACTTTGTAATTTTTTTTAGAATTCTATTGATATCATTTGAGTCCTGATCATTTTTATCTTATATATTGTTTTGATTCCTTATGTATGTCAGATATCAGACCATCCTTATTAAAGATTTTTGATAAAAAATTTTTCTCTTTATAGTTTCCTTTCCAATACTGCATATATTTAATTTGTGAAAAGCTTTTTAATTTCATGCAACCAAACATTTTTTCTTTTGTGATCATGTCTATTGTTTACTTAAGAACTTTTCCCCTAGTCAAAACCATGAAAAGTATTCAATATATGATTCTTTTCTAACTACTAATGTTGATCTTTATTATTCAAGTTCTATATTTTTTTAGCTTAGTATAATATAATGGGATAGGATGTTGTTATAAACAATTTTTTGCCAAAACTATTTCCAATATTGCTGGCAGTCTTTTCAAATGGGTATTTTTCCCCAAGAAACTTTAAATTGTTGAGTTTATTGAGCACTGTACTATTGAATTCAGAAGTTTTGTTTGTTATTTCTACTTATCTAACCCATTTCACAGATCAATTTTTTTATTGTTAACAAAATTCCACACATATTAAATATAATGCCTCTTCCTGAAAATTATTTTCTGTGTTTTGTATTTAATTTTTCATAAATATATAGGTGTTCCCCAAAAAATGCAGTAAGAAAAGACTTACATTTTGGTCTTTAAATCTCAGCATGTAGGACAATACCTGGGTCATTGTAGCTACCTAAAAAAAAAAAATTTGTGGAATTGAACAAACAACTAGGATCAAGTCTTTTACTCCACATTCCTATATTTTCCCACTGCATCCAACTTTTATTACATCAAATTATGTGAAAGTAGAAACACAATTTAAATATAAAAATGGAACTATGGAGTATTTTAACCCACATCAAAATTTAAGGATACTGCAAAGTATTATTTTTAAAGAAAAATAATGTATCTCATATTAACCACTAATTTTTTTTCTTCTCAATTTAGAGTTCATTGGCTAAAAGCTTCCTTAAAGTCTTAGAGAGTCTAATTTGGATACACATTAAACTTTCATATATCTTATAAGAACTTTCAAAGTTTAAAAATGTATGATAAAAAACACAGTATCAATGTGATTTCACATCAGTGTCAAACCATTTTTCAGCTAGATTTTTGGAATTAATTATCACAATAAGTGAGGCTGTGAAATGTTTTATGAGGAGTTTCAAAATCATTACTGTACTACACTATTACTGTTAATATTTTACAAATTACTACTGTAACAAAGTGTTGCCTTTCTTGCACCCCAAAGGCCTTTTGGGCAAGTGCTCAATTTCCACATACTAAGGACGGTTCTTATTATATGGGGCTGAGAAGTTTCAGTTTTAAATGCTCACTCCAATGAGGCATATCTGACAACACATCCTTACCTGTCTATCCAATACAACTTTTATCCATTTCTTTCCATAAGTTAATCATAGGAACTCCACTTGATCTGATAGAAGTTTTCTTCAGTTTCTCTTAAAACTGAGTTAACACAATAAAATATAAAGGCTGTGTGTCTGTGAACTTTTCTGCTTGCTATCCACAGGCACACTGGTAAGTATTTAACAACTACCTCCCAGAGGGGAAAAATGCTTGCAAAACATGTTTTTATGTTTCTTGTTCTTGTTATTCAGTTGTGACCCTGTTTGAGATTTTCTTGGCAAAAATACTGCAATAATTTGTCATTATTTTTCAATTAATTATTTTCAATTCATATTACTTTCCATCTTGGGAGGAAAAAATGAGGATAAAAGGGGAAAAACTATGGAAGAAAAAAAACAGAAAAAAGAAATAAACATAGCATGTGTTGATTTACATTCAATCTCCATAGTTCTTTTCCTTGATTCAGTTGGCATTTCATGTCCAAAGTTTATTGGAATTGCCTTTGAATCACTGAACTGCTGAAAAGAACCAAATGTTTCATAGTTGATCATCACACATTCTATTTTTTTAAATATTCATTTCTAATATAATTGCTTCATGAATCATATTTGGAAAGAAAAATCAGAGAAAAGGGGGAAAGCCCATAGGAGAGATTAAAAAAACAGACAAAAGAAGTGAACATAGCATGTGTTGATATACATTCAATCCCCCCATTTTCTGTCCAAAGTAGCTTTGGATCATTGAACCACTAAGAAGAATCAAGTCTTTCATAGTTGATCATCATACATGCTTGCTGTTATTGTGTACAATGTATTCCTGATTCTGCTTGTTTTGCTCAACATCAATCAGTTCATGCAAATCAGCTTGTTAATCATTTTTTATAGAACAATAATATTACTTTCAATGATATAACTTGTTCAGTCATTCCCCAATTGTTGGGCATCTACTCATTTTCAAATTCTTTGCTATCAAAAACAAACAAGAGTTGTTACAAACATTTTTCCACATATGGGTCTTTTTTCCCTCCTTTATGAAGTCTTTGGGATGCAGCCCACTAGTGGCACTGCTGGCTCAAAGGGTATGCACAGTTTTTATAGCCAAATTGCTCTCCAGAATGTCCAGTCAGTTTACGATGCCACCAACAATGCATTACTGTCCCAGTTTTCCCACATCCCTTCCAATACTTATAATGATATTTTCATGTCATTTTAGCCAATCTAAGAGATTTGAGGTGGTACCCCTTTAATCAAAAGTGATTTCTAGCATTTTATTCACATGACTAAAAGTGGCTTTAATTTTGACATCTGAAAATTGGTCATATCATTTGTCCATTTATGAATTGGGAAATCATTTGTATTCTTATAAATTTGATACAGTTCTTTATATATTTTAGAAATGAGAACTTTATTAGAAACACTGGTTGTAAATTTTTTTCCCAGCTTTGTATCTTCCTTTTAATCTTGTTTATTTTGGTTTTCTTTATGCAAAACCTTTTAAATAGAAAGTTGTACATTTTGCCTTTCATAATGTTCTTTAATCCTTCTTTGGTCATAAATTTCTCCCTTCTCCAAAGATCTGATAGGTAAATTTTCCCTTGCTCTCCTAATTTCCTTATGGTGAAATTATGCCCAGATCATGCAGCCATTTTGACTTTATTTTGTTATGGAATGTGAGAAGTAGTTCTATGCTGAGTTTTTTACATATTATTTTCCAGTTTTCCTAGAAATTTTTGTCAAATAGTGAGTTCTCATCTCAGAGATGCAGTTTGGATATTTAACAAATATTGTATTTTGTTTATCTAATTTATTCCACTGATCCAATCTTCTATTTCTTAGACAGTATCAAATGGTTTAGATGACTACCGCTTTATATTATACTTTTAGGTTTGGTACTGCTAAGCCACAGTCCTTTGTATTTTCTTTCATTAATTCATTTGATATTCTTGAACTTTTGTTCTTCCAAATGACTTTTGTTATTATTTTTTCTAGTTCCATAAAATAGTTTTTGGCAGTTTGATTGGTATGGCATTAAACATGTAGACCAATTTAGACAGAATTGTCACTTTTATTATATTAGTTCAGCCTACTCATGAGCAATTGATATTTTTTTCAATTGTTCATATATGATGCTATTTGTGTGAGAAGTATTTTACAATTATGTTCATATAGTTCCTGGATTTTTTGGGCAGGCAGACACCCAAATATTTTATTGTGTCTATAATTAATTTAATTGGAATTTCTCTTTCCTTTTCTTGCTGATTGGCTTTGTCAATAATATATAGAAATCTTATGATTTGTGAGATTTATTTTATATCCTGAAACTTTGCTAAAACTTCTTAATTTTTCAAATGAAAAGGTTTTCTGATGATATTCTAGTATTCTGTAAGTATATCATGGTAATATCTACAAAGAGTGATAGTTTTAATTCTTCATTGCATATTCTAATTGCTTTAATTTTTCTTTTCTTACTGCTAAAGCCAACATTTCTAGTATGATGTTGAATAACAATGGTGACAATGGGTATCCTCGTTCCACTCCTGATCTTTTTGGGAATGCATCCAGTTTTTTTTTTTTTTCCATTACAAATAATGCATGCTGTTGGTTTTGGATTCATACTATTTATTATTTTAAGGAATGCTCCCTTTATCCCTATGCTCTCTAGTGTTTTTAATAAAATGGGTGCTATATTTTGTCAAAAGGTTTTTTTTTCCTGCATCTATTGAAATTATCATATGATTTCTGTTGCTTTTGTTATTGATGTGGTTGATTATGGTAATAGTTTTCCTGATATTTAACCAGCATGCATTCCTTGTATAAATTCCACTTGGAATTTATCCACTGGAAAAATCCAGTCTCTGAGACTGGATATGAACTCAGGAAGAGCAATCTTCCTAACTCTAGGCCAGGTGCTCTATCCATTGTATTCCCTAGTTGCCCACCTTTTTTGTTTATTCTGCATTATTAATATTTTATTCATCATTTTCTTAAGTCTAAGCAATCATTAAAATGATAAATCAAGCCATAATTTATAGCATTTGCGAGTTTCTAAAGTGTATTAAAACTGAAAATTTAACAGTTGTCTATCACGAGCTTTTATGAACTATCTTCTGCATAAACTGTTGCCATTCCTTGAGAAAGCTATCTAAATTTTGTATTTCCTTAATGACATCCTTTACTAGGTTTCTTCTCTATAACCTGTTATTATTACATATTGAATCCTGCTCTAGTCCATCATGAATCTTTCCATTTTCTCTTCAATGATACTCATTTTTATTTTTTTGGAAACTGTAGAGTTCCATGATAAAGTCATACAACTTTGGTGTATTATTAACATTTAAATGTAATACATTATCTGGAACTATTATTTCAATTCCAATTAACAAGAAATCATATTTCCTAATTCCAGTGAACAATAAATAATGGCTACCCGTTTCCTCAGGGCTCTAGGAGGATTTGGGGGGGTTGATTTTCAGTGATATTACTCACAGTCCAGTTGCCTCAATGTTCTTCCAGTTGAGAATCATTTAGTCATTCAAATGCATAAGTAGTTAAAGAAAGGGATATGTGTTAAGGTTATGGGTTAATTTTTTTAAAGCTCCTCTTGATCTTTGATACCTCCTTCCAAAAGTATGTATGAATTCCAGAAAGAACTGTACTCAACCTTACAAAGCACATGTGACAAAGGCATAACTCATAGTTCTTGGTTTCTAAAGTCCTTTTCGCCCTTTTTGGAGGTGCTCAAGAAATTCCACTTAGGAATATTGTAGCTTCTTTACTGTGCTCCTTGCAAAGATCTGAATCTGACTTTCTGAACCACATCCAGTCACTGCTCTTCTTGGGGATAAGACAAATAAGACCCAAATCCTGTCAATCCTTTCAAGCTTCCAAGGTTCTTCTCTGACAAAGCTGTGGGGTCTTCTCTGAAGAAGATTTCTCCTCCTCTTCCAGATTGTTTTTCCTCAAGGTTTTAATCAAAATACTAAGGGTCACTCAATATTCTCAAATAACTCTGGTTTTAACAGGCTTGAAAGGTTATAGATGGACAAGTTTCTTCAGCCAATATGAATAAGTCCTTTACAATGTCACACTAGTTCCAAGAAATTGTTTCATTGAGATTAAAAGTAAATCCTGATTTAGTCTAACTGATATTTATTCCCACCTTGTGGAGGAATTGGCATATCTTATTCTTTCATGTAGGATGGGGTGACCTGATTTATTTATTTGGTTACCCAAAGTTGTGAGTTTAAAAATAAAAATCTACAATTTTCCAAAGCAATTTAGCACAGATTCCACGTTTAATTTTTGATTTAAGTCATAGTCCATTTCAATGTGTGTTTAGGCCATAGGGATAGATGGGTAAACTAACAGATAAACTGACATAAATCTGTATGTGTGTGCTATGTGCATATAAATATCTATGTATATAGGCATATGTGTGAATATATGGATATAGATATACTAATAAATGAGTTTATAATGTCAACTAACTATATATCATAATCTCTAAAATAAACATTCCTCATTTCCTATAATCAATATTTATGCCAAACTTTTTTGAGTGGTTATCATTTTGCCAAGGAGGCTCTACATTGTTCTCTGCCTTGAAGAAACCCACAATAGCAATTGCAACTAATAGCATTTATAGGACCTCACAGACTGTAGAATATCCCTCTTCTACTTGCATTTTGACAGATCTCTTCCCTAACAATGGCCAAAAAGCCTTTAACAATCATACAACTCTTTTTTTTGTTTGTTTCACACCTGATATTTATGATCAGAGGATAATAATACTGTATTTGTTAAGAAGCTTGTGGTTGAGGTTGTTTTGTATTTTCTACCATAACATAATCCTAGAAATAAGAGCTGGTACTTAGCCTCAAGATCTAAAAGAAATAAAATTGAATTTAATGAAAACCAGAAATTTATCCCAGAACATATATATCTTCTGCTTTCCTTACTGTTCCATTTAGTTTGGATTTTCTATGAATGAGGGAAACTATACATGAGTTACCAGGTCAATCCAAAATCAAGGTTATTTGACACATTTGAAAAGACATGCCACTGGTTAAGAATTAAAAAGAAAATATGAACATAAGGAACAAAAGAACAAAAGGTAAAAACAAAACCATTATTCTTTTAACAGTTTTTTCATCAAACAATCTTTGCCTTTTGATAAGGATTTCAAAAGAATTATAAACTTCTTAGATGAGAAACACCTTGTTGGAAGAGAGCTTCCAAAGAGCAATTTTCTCTAAAACTCAAAAGATTCTATAGTTAACAAATAATAAACACAGTAGTATTCTATCTTCACTACATTTTATATTCAACTAAATGATGGTAAAAATTGGAGTACTATGAAATATCATCCACTGCAGTGTTGATTTTTTCTGTCTTTGAAGGTGCCTTTGATATATGTAGACAATTTCCATAAAAAAATCATAGAGATGAGAGGAAAAAAAGTATAAGGGTCTGTATTTGGCAATGTTGTCTTGGTTAACTTTTTCAAATATTATTCAAAATTTGAGATTTTTTTCCCTATGCATTTGATATCTTTTTATCTTTCTGATACTTATAAAGCAAAAATTTCCTTCACATTTATCTGTTCTAATCCATTTTGCAATGTGACTAAGAAAGAAAACATTTTTAGTATATTAGTAACATTTAGTAATTTTTTGCTAATAGAATATGATTATTGTATGTTTATTTGGTTTGTTGTTGTTATTTCAATCATTTTATTCCCTAGATAATGGGACTATGACTTATACCCAGTGATTGCTTATTATTTGTTAAATCAAATTGAATCGAATTTCTTCCTTTATAGTTACCAAGATATAATTTATGCACATGGGCATGAAAGAAAAGAGGTACTTTCTAGCATTTTTTCTATTTCCCTTAAATATGTCTGTAGTTTAGGGGAACAATCATAAATTAAAGAGTAATGATGTATATGTCCTATGATCTATGTACTGTGGTGGACAGAAAAGAGTCAGTGTAGAAATCACTGAGGAGATATACTTAGCTTTCACCTTTGACCAAACTTTTTGTTTTTTTATTCAAAACATCAAAAAATAAATAAAACGAGAATTTCCATATAGTAATAAAATAAAAAGAGAATTTCAAATCAAGTTAAGAACTTCTGTTATGTAAACTTTATTTTTAAAACTATGTAATGAATTCAACATATAGGTTTCAAAACTTTACTTCATAAATGTGATTCTTTTTTACTTTCCTTCTCTTCTATTTATTCTTAAGAAAAATTCTGTGTGTGTTTGTGTCCTCTCCACTTTAGCTCCCTCTCCTTTCAGAAAATAAAAAAAAAAAACCTTGCACAAATAGGCATAGTCAAGAAAAATAAGTTCCCATTTTCACTTTCTTCAAAAATGTATATTTTATAATACCTTGTGAATCCATCTCTGTCAGGAGGTAAGCTACATATTTTGTTAATCTTTTGGAATCATGATTAGTAACTGTTAGTAACTGTATTGATAACAAAATTTTAAACAATATTATTGCCATTATATAAATAGCTATCCTAGTGCTATTCACTTTATTCTTCATCAATTCATAAAAGTCTTCCCAACTTTCTTTAAAATTACCACTTTTTTCATTATAGAATAATAATATTCCAATATATCATATAATTCATTCAGCCATTTTCAAACAAATGAATCCTTTATTATTTCTCAGCCTTTGTGATAACAACAAAAAAACTTCAATAATATATGAGTTCTGTCTATTTTTTTTTTGGAACTCTTTGGGATATATACTGAAGATATGTCACTAAGTTAAAGAATATACACAAATCATTGAATTTGGGGGTATAATTTCAAAATCCTTTCAAGAAGATCTGGAACATTTCACAACTCTAGTAGTATAGCAGGATGCCTTTCTTTTCACAAATACCTCCTACAATTATCATTTTTCCTTGTTCTCTTTCACAATGTAATATATGTAAAATAGAATCTTAGAGTTGCTTTAATTGTTTGCTCTCTAATTGATGGTCATTTGAAACAAAGTTTTTGTTGTTGATAGCTTAAATTTCCTTAATAAACCTGTTCACACTTTTTGACCATATTTCAAAAGGAATAACTTTTGTTTTTTTAAGTTGAATAAGTTCTTAGATATAAGGACATCAAAAAATTTACTGCAGATGTTGTTTTAAGCTGTATCTATTCTACTTGTATCTGAATTGCTTTTGTTTAGAGAATAAGCTTCTAATTTTTGTGTAATCAAAGATTATCATTTTATCTTTGATTATTATCTCTATTCTGTCTTTCTTCATGAAAATTTCCCCTATTTATAATCATGAAAGCTATTTCAGCACTTGCTCCTCTTATCTGGTTAGTATATATATATATATTTTTTTATCCCAATTATTAATCATTTAGAGCTTATCTTAGTATTTAGTGTAGGATACAGATCTATATCTAATTTCTGCTAGACCACTTTCCAGTTTTCTGAGTAATGTTTTGTCTGAGACCTTACTTTAGTATCTAGGGTCTTTGTGTCTATTGAATAATAGGCTACTGTGTTCATTTGCTTCTGTTTGTTGTGGCTAAAATATGAAAACATAAACTTCTAGAGCACAAAACAGTCGTTACTACTGTCTCTGAATGGAGAAAGAAATGTATTTCTTTTTCAATCACTAATGAGAGGCTTCAGAGTAGAGACAAGTTGAATTTGGTGAAGGTAGCATCAGGCTTAACACAAAAGATATGTAGTAGTGATAACCCCACTTTTGAATGTGAAGACACAATTACTAATGATAAAGTTGTATTTGGGCAATAATGGTTCACCTCTTCTCCTTGGCCTTGAAAAAGACTAAGTGTTTTCTTATTTCAATGGCTTTCATTAATTGAGGTCTGCTTTTCAAATGTATACTATATCACTGTAATGGAATATAACTTCCCCATAAAAATATGAATATAATAAATTCAGAGAAACAAGGTAAAATGTATGAAATAAAGATTCAACAATGACTATAACTTAAATGGAAAGAAAAGGAAGAACAACAAAAATGAAACTAAATGATTTAATTATACTATAATGCAATTATAATGCATAATTATAGTCACCAAGCTTATCCCTAAAGAAGAGATCAGAAAATGGATTTTTCCCTTCTTTTCAGAGGTAAGGAACTATCAGTATGAATTACTGCATACATTTTTAGTGTCACTTTGAAGTATTAGTTAATTTTACTAAATTGCTTTTTTTTCTGTTTTATTGTTATTGTAAGGATTAAGATAGGGGAAAGAGAAAGAAATATCCAGATAAAAAGAAAATAAAAGCGAAAGATATCAATGACATCATTTTTTAATGTTACTATTTGAGCAGAGTAGAAACTATAGAGAAATAAATTAGTCCTGTTTGGAATTGAGTCTATTTCTTTAGGATAATTGTCATTAAGTTTGAAACATGTAGTGGTCTTCAACAATTCACTGCACCTTCCTTACTGTGATAAATCAATGCACCTCCCAAAATAACCCTAGGAGCCCACAAAATCATTCTAAGCTTGGGCCCAATGTCTGGCAAGAATTCCTACAACCATACCACCTATAGAAAATTATAGAATAGCAAGGGAACAGACTAATAGGGGAGCTCTATGTCAATGAGCTTTATGAGAAAACTGACCTATGGTAAATTCTTTAAATAAATTATCTTGAGTAGAAAAGAGATTATGTCTGAAAGCTGGTGATATTTGCCTATAATTTTCTTAATTTTCTATGCAGAATGAAAAATTATCTAGCCACAGCTAATTTCAATCTATATGTCAATTAATTTTATGGTTGTCAGTAGTTTTATTTACATCTCAATTTGATTTGATGAGGTTTTTTGTAGTCTCCTATAGGGAGACATAATTGAAATATATACATTTGAAGTCTCATCCAGTATCAAACCTAGTTAGTAATCTCATTTCTATTTCATGGCAATTGGGACTGTGACATTCATAAACTCCCATAAACCAAGGTAGATGTTAGGAAATAAGGAAAGTATTCATCCAATTAGGGAATGTAAAATTTAAAAGATGAGCCTCAGCTAACAAAAAAGATCAAAACATACAGTCAGCTTCATTTTCCCATGGCTGCTTCATGTACTCATTATACATGCCAATTATTTGTGAAGTCTAAGAAAGTTATTGAGTACAAGCTCTATGAGCAGCATGTTTCTGGTCTAGTATATAAATGCTGGAGACAATACAAAATCATTTGAAATGTAAAAAGGATAAAAACTACTTTTGTAGCATGACTCGGATACTGATTTATACATTTCTCCATTTTGCATGTCATGAAATGTATCAATTTATTTCAAAAATTCTCTCTCAAAACTATTTGAAATTGAGATTCTTCCTGCTAGGTTTCTGGGATGAGCAATCTAATGTGAATGATATCTGGCAGGCTCAGTATATACTTGTATATGTATATTATGTAATTTATATGTATATTAGATAAGGGAAATAGAAAAAGCATGAGCACTACTTCTTACCCTACAAATGCTTCTCAGAGTACAGCAATAAAAAAAAAAAGATATGCTTAGTTTTGTCAAAAATGGAACTAGCTAACATAGGTGCATCAATACAAAATAAATTAAGCCATTCTGTCATATATTTTTTAGTTATTCAAACCATATGGAAGAAATCATGTCTATGTAGTTAGTTGGTGGTTTGTGCAGCCAAGGAGAGTAAAACAGAAAGAAGATTCAAAGGAAGAGAGGATCAAAATTTAGCTACTCTTCAAAGTACTTATCCAAAGAAAGGTTGCACAATATTTATGCCACAGTGCGAAGGGCAGACAGATGATTTTTCCCTAACTTGACCTTAATAATAACATTAATTAGGATCAGAGATTTAAAATTAATCTCAGAGGTCATAAGATCCTAAATCTACCATTAATTTCAGAGAGCCCTTATCGGTCAGCTACTGAAAGCTTCTCATTTTACAAATGAGTAACCTGAAACACAGAAAAATTATAACTTGTCCAAGGTCACACAGAGATAAGTAATGCAAAGAATTTTGAAAATCTTTAAGCGCTCTACAAAAATCAGCTGGTGATGACAGTGGTGGCAGTGAAGAAGGTAGGAAAAAAGGAAGAAAAGGAAGTACAAAAAAGAAAAAAAAATTTTGAACCAGAATTTAAAACCCAAGGCCTCTGACTCCAAATCCAGGGCTCATTCTACTGTATTATACTAAAGATATAGAATCAATTTAAGGTAAGGTAATGAAAAGTTTATAACCTATTGACTCCCAATGTGCTTTTAGGGAGCCAAGCTTTAGTGAGAAAATGAATGATTTCTTCATTATGATTAATATTATAATATAGTCTCTGACTTTCAAGAATCATTAATAGATTTCCAAATATTTTGGCAACAATTGTCAAAGATCACTACTTTCCCTACTAGGTTCTTATAATAAATATATTTAACAACCCTTCAAGTTAAACAGGGTAGTGTAGGAATTAATAATCTAACATAGCAAACAGTGTATAACAAAAGCAGATTTCAACAAAGCATAAGTTTATATAGGAGATGGTCTACAGTCTGATTTGGCTATAGTGTAATGTGCATGAGGGGAAGAAATTTGAGATAAGACTGGAAAAGTAAATTTCAAGTAGAATATGAAAAATCATTGAATGTTCAAAACAAGGAGTTATTATTAGATTCAAAAAGAGAAGTTGTTTGATGTTTTAGAGCAGTGAAATGGCTCTATCAGATCTATGCCTTAAGAAGATTGTTTATGGTATTTATATGTATGTATAGAGTGATGATAGATGGCAGAGAAAGAGAAATAAAAGAAAGGTGGATAGAAATGGGGTCTCTACTCAGAAAGTTCTTGTGATATTCAATTAAATCAAGCATTTATTAAGCACATACTATGTTCCATGTATTAGATATACAAAGAGAAATGTGGAAAATCTCAATCAGCAAAAAGATCAGTCAAGATCAGTAAGTATACATATAAGAGCATGCAAAATAAAACATAATTATAGGAAATATGCATTTTGTGAGAATAAGGAATGTCATAGATAAAGAGGTGACACAAGTTGAGGTTTGGAGAAAGTAAGGAGTTGTAAAAGCCAAAGATAAAGAGAGATTGTATGTTTCTGTAGGAGAGATCTAGGTATGAAGGCTCAGAATCAGGAGATAGTATCTAGTATATGAAGATGAGGAAGAAAGTCAATTTGGCAGAAAAATGAATACATGAAATTATGTGTAATAAGCCCTACTCTATTAATATGTAATAAATATGGAAATGAAATATGGAATGATAGGTTGAAGGGATTGTAGGGTTAAGAGAAAGTTATTGTTGTTCTTTTTGCTGTTGTTTTTAAGAATTAGGGAATCCTAGAGATCTAATCCTAGAGATTAAAGGGGGTAAGTAATTAGTGACAATATGTTAGAGGAAATGGGCAGGAATGATATCATGGATAAAAGCTCTTGGTGAAGAGCCCAACTTTTTCATCAGAAACTGTAGTGAAGGAGAAAAGAATAACATATGATGATAAGGAATGAATAGTAGTAAAGAAAAATGAGTTCATGTCTAACATCTTATAATTCTTCTCAATAAAAGATAATATTAGGCCTTTTGCTGAGTAGATAAGGGAAGAAAAATATAATATGTGTGTGCATATAATATATATGTATGTATAGGTGTGTATGTATATATGTGTGTATTTCCAACACAGAGACATGGTTATGGGAATCATAAAGAAGGAACAAATGTGATGGAAGTTTTACCAAAAGAATAAGCATAAATTAATCGCTGTTTAAAAGCATAATAAAAGGAGAGAAAATGGACAAATGTTAAAGTCATGAATATGTCAAAGGAAGAAAGGTGCTATGAAATGTATGGGGGAAATGGAATGCAGAAGATGTGGTAGGTTTATTAGTGATGTTTTTTAGGTTCAGTTTTATTAATATTAAGCTTAGGTGCCTGTGAGACACCAAAATGGAAATGTCTAATAGGGACTCAGAAATATATATCTGGAGAAGAATGAGAGAGGGAATATGAGATATAGATTTGGAAATTATCTACATAAAAAGATATTAGTTAATCAGCTACCTGTCTTAGTTAATTGATGGTTCAGTTCATGGAAGAAGACATAATCACACACACACACACACACACACACATACACACACACACACACACACAGACACACACAAATTATAGAGAAGGATGAGAACCAAAAACAGAATCTGAGAGTGCACCTCGGTCAAGAAGACAGAAGAATGAGCCATATGAGTAAACAAAGAAACTAGGAAAGCAGAAACAAAGAAAATATATTTTCTCTGAAATCCAATAGAGTAGAGAGTCTTGTGGAGAAAAGGATACATAACTTTGAGAAATACCACTGAGAGGTTTTAAGTGTAAGAAGAAACAACCTGAGGGAACCACTGTATTTGGCAAATAGGAAGTCATTAGTGACAGGCAAGAGAGCAATTTCAGTGAAATGGTGAACTATAATCAAATTGAAAGAGACTGAGAAGTGATTGGGAGGTCAGGGAGTATAAATGTAGACTGGTCTTTTTTTTTTTTTAGAAATCTGACAGTGACAGAAAAATTAGAGATGGGTTAGTAACTTAAGTGGCATCAGACTGAAGGTAGTTTTTGTTGGCTTGTTGATTTACTCAATGAGATGTGACATGAAAAGATTGTAAGTTAAAAGGGAAGGGAAGAGAAGGGGAAGAATTTAAGAATTTGAGAGATGTGGAAATAGTTTTCCTCTCATTCACTTTTAAAAGACTCCCTTTAATTTAATCAGGAAGAATCTATGGCAAAAATTCCCAAGAAATGAAGGCTCATCTGAGTTATAAACACATTAGATGACAGGCACAACGATGAGAATTTCGACTGACAGACCATCTTAGCTGCCTTCAAAAGGCACTAATTAACATTTATTTGTCTAGAAACCTCCCCTTAGTGCCAGAGATTAAGCTGCTTTGAATGAAATGTTAAAGGAAATGTCATATTCTGTCTTTAACTTCTTGAGTTGACTTTGTATATTGTTATTTAACTTTTAATTTAGCTCTGTCTTTTCCTTCAGTGTCTAGAATAGTATTATATACACAGTATGCTCTCAATGAACAGCTGTTGAATAAATGAATGAGAGAAAAATGAATAAAGAAAGAGGATTTAATAAAATACTGCCACTGATTTCCATATGGAAATGTTTTGCCCCTGGGTAGATCTAGATTAAATGAGGTATAGGAACACACACACAGACACATACACACACACTGCCTGGCTGAGCCAAAACAGGCTGCCAAAGTGACCCTTTAACAACAGACTAACAAATCAGATGGACCAAGTTAAAAAACTAATTGAATTCAATAGAAAAAGCTATAATTAAAACCAAGGTGAGAGACCAATAATCTGATAAGGGGACTTGATCAGCAGGTGTCAAGGGAGAGACATATGCTCTCTTTTAAGGAAAATATATGGCACTGCAGGAAGAAAGTTTGAATTATATGAGGAGAACTCAGAAAGAAGAAACAAGGGGAGATATTCTTTCCTTAAAACCTTAGGAATTTGGGACTTTTCCAGTGCCTAGAGCTACTTAAATTGATGCCCCAACTAATGGAAAGGGGTCACTTAATTTAGTATAACTCTGCTCATTCACTTGTCCAATATTCCTTTCTACATGAACTCCATTTATCTGTCCAGATGCATCATCCAAGTGGACTAATTGCACTAACATATTCTTAGGAAGATGCATTAGCTTTTTCCATGCCATTTCGGTGCCAATTAATGCAATACTACCATAGAACACAAATTCCACCCAAACAGCAAATTTCATCTGAAAATTACATACTACTTCCGTAAATCTCACCTTGGCTTAAAATATTATTTCTTCTGTTGTGAAATGCTAAGACTTTACACAGATCACAGTGTACAAAGGAGGCTCACAGATAACATAACCAGTGTATTGTTTATACATTGCTGTGGAATTCTTTGGAATGAAGGTCACAGTATAAACATAAGACATAACTTATTACTGAATACTGTACTTTAATAAATAAATAAAATGCTCACTGCATTATAACCTAGGCCCTCAACCAGTTGAACTGATTATAAAGAGGCATTGATAAATGAAGCATTTTAATAAGCATTTGTTTATGCATTTGTTATCATTGTTACTTCCATTAAAGTAAAATTATTAGGACACTTAATCAGATCAAGATCGTGGGGCTGCTAAGCAACTCTCTTTCCTTCTAGAAGAGAAAAACAGTATATTTTTGGAAGAGGTGAGATATTATTCATTTCAGAAATAATGAATACAAATTCTTTCAAATAATTTCATTACCCAAAGACAACTGCTTAATAATCCTTAGCTATGAACATCACTCACATTATTGTCCCTATTATTATAAAAGGACCATGTGAACAGAACCATACTATATATGTTCTATTTTTGTTTTGACTAAGCACATTTCCTCTCAACTATTAGGCTATATTATGATCTAAATCACTGAAAGGTTCTAAAGTACTGTGGTAAGAGAGCTGGACTTAATACCAAGAAATTCTTGATTTTGAATCCTTACTATTTCAATTACTAAAACCTTACTTGAAATAAGATTATTAAACCTCTCTTAAGTCTCAGTTTCTTCACCTATGAAATGGAAATATTAATACTCATAGAATTATCCTCACCAAGTTATCATAAGTATCCAATGAAATAATATATATAAAGTGATTTGCTAATCCTTAAGGCTATATAAACAAATGTCAGTTATTACTCTGCAGGCATCCAACTGAATGAAATGCATGATTTCATGGCTGTCTGTTAATGAGTTATTTTAGCAACTGGAAGGAGGGATGTATAAAGGCTAAAGAAAGAAAACTTCAAATTCTATCAAGTCTTCAGATTGTTGAGGTCAACAAGTCTGTGTGTGAGGCCCAGGGCAGTCTTCTTTAAGCACACATGCAAATTTTACTGTCACGCCCAGGTGCCACCATGACAGATGCTCTAGAAACACACAGATGGTGTTTCAAGTTCAGCTTGATCTCCAGTTATCCTTCATCTATTTTCCTCCTCTAATTCATGATCCGGAACTCAGATCAACATGCATTACATCTCATGAATGTTTTCCAAAATGTACAAACAATTTGCCACTTGATTAATTTGGGGCTCATTGTGAAAATGATCTTTTCCCTGTTTTAGATTCTTATGAAAAAAGCCCAAATAATTCAATTCTAAATATGACAGGCTAGTTTGAGCCTTTATCTCAGATAATAATAAATATCTCTAGTTATCCTTTACTTACGAGTTTTTCAGATATGCAAAGAATTGGAATGATACCATTATCAGATATGCTGATAATGGTAAAGGAGAGACAATAGAGACAGTATGATATATCAGATAGAGAATCTGTCCTCAAAGCCCAGAAGACTTAGGTATAAGTCCTGTCTCCAATACATATTGTTTGTGTGACTCTAGACAAGTCAATTAACCTTTCAATGTTCTAGGGAACTCTATTAAATTAGACTATAAGACGTCAGAAAAATGTCAACCTACACTGACAGAGTTTCTTCACCTAGAAATGTATTGTACCAATAAAATAAGTCTAGCCTATATGCCTATTACTATGTAAGGTGCTATTGTAAATTAAGGAGACCAAAAGTCTCATTATTTTTTAAATATTCTTATCAATGAACAAATTTGTATAAAAATCAGAAAGATGACACCCAATTAATGGGAATTATTTTTTTCCCTTTTTAGGGAAATGAGGGACTTAGGGTCAAAGATCATGCAAGATAAAACTACCCAAAAATCTAAAGGACCTAAGTTTTTGTGTTCAAAAGCTACCTGTCAGAATAATTCAGAAAAGAAGGGGGAAGAAAATAAACTTTAGATGTCACCATAGTAGACTTCATGTAGATTTATTGTGTTCATAATAAATGGCTACTTTTATTATGAAACTACATGATGTGATAGAAAGAGGACTAGAATAAAATTCAATTCAATAAAATTCAACAAATACATAGGAGTCCTATTTATAAGTAAGTATATTTTAAGTACTTAATACTGCATAGTACAATAAATAGAGTTTAGGAGTTAGGAAGATAGGTTCAAAAATGGGTTTCGACACGTGTGATTATGTACAAATCCCCTAACTTTGTAAAACTCCTAGCTTCTAGGTGGATTTTGATCTGCTTCAGTACGAGCAGTTCCATATTAAGAGTTACTCATACTAAAGAATTTATGTTATTCCATATCAAGTTCCCTGCCCTTTTACCATCTCCTCCCCAACAGAAAAGGTTGAGGATTGAGGCAGAATCAAGATGGAGAAAAGACAGTAAGTTGCCTGACCTCTCCCTAGTTTCCCTTATAAACAAATAAAAACTCTAAAAGAATTTTGGGATGACAAAAGAATTATGGAATTCACAGAAAAACAGAGTGAAACAGTTTTCCAGCCCAAGATAACTTAGACAGACTTCAGGAAAGATCTATCTCACATGAGTAAAGAGGGAGTGTGGCTCAAGTGGGTGGTTTCCAGGAAAACTAGCAGGAGGCTCTTAATATAGTACAGGTAAGCAAGAGCCAGCCATAAAGCTTCCAGTTCCAGTGCAGCAGGCAAACTCCTGGCCCTAGACCTGAGGCACAACAGGCACTATAGTCTAGGTAACCCTAGCACAGTGGATGAGCTGCCAGCCCCAAAGGCCCCAGAAAAGAAAATCAGTGACCAAACTCTTGACAGTCAGTGGAAGAAGCAAGGGACAGTCCCTCTGTATCCCAGGAGCAGAGATTAACTTCAAAAAATGAGCCAAAAAACAAAAGATCCCTGACCATAGCAACAGGAACTATCAAAGCACAAATTTAGAAGAAAAAAATGTCAAAATGTCTACATTCAAAGCCTCAAATGGGAATATGAATTGATCTGAAACCCAAAAAGTTCCCTTAGAAAAACTCAAAAAAAGACTTTAAAAATCAAGTAAGAGAAGTAGAAGAAAAATTTGGAAAAGAAATGAGAGTTATGCAAGAAAATTGGGACACTAATGCATTGATGGTAGAGGTATGAATTGATTCAATAATTCTTGAGAGCAATTTGAAACTTAGCCAAAGGACTATAAAATCATACATACTCAATGATCCAGCAATACCATCACTAGGTCACTATACCAAAGAGAGCAAAAAAAAAAAAAAAAAAAAAAAAAAAAAAAAAAAAAAAAAAAAAAAAAAAAAAAAGGGAAAAGAACTAACAAGTAGAAAAGATATTTATAGCTGCTCTTTTTGTGATGGCAAAGAATTGGAAATTGAAGAAATGTTCATCAATTAGGGAACAGCTGAACAAGTTGTAATAGAATATGATTGTGTCATAAAAAATGATAAGCAGATTTCAGAAAATCTTGGAAAGACATGAATTCATGTTGAGTAAAGTGAACAGAACCAGAAGAACATTATACACACTAACAGTAAAACCGTGCAATGATCAACTACGTTTAACAGCTCTTTTCAGCAATACAAGGAACTCAAATAATTCCAGGATTCATAACCAAAAAAGCCATCCACATTCAGATAAAGAACCAAGGATTATGAATACAGATTGAAGTATATTATTTTCATTTTGATTTTGGTTCTGGTGTTTTTGTGGGTTTTTTTCCTTTGGTTATTATTCTTCTTTTACCACATAACTAATATTAAAATATATTCCCATGATTGTACATATATAACCTATATCACATTGTCATCTTGGAGAGAATGGAAGGAGAATAGCTTGGAACTCAAAATCTTATAAAAATTAATGTTGAAAATTATCTTTACATGTAATTGGAAAAATTAAATATTATTTACCAAAAAAAGAAAAAGAAAAGATTGAGGCACTATTCTGAGAAATGAGAAAGCAAAACTACAAAAGAAAAACAGTTTACATAACTTTGTGGGTACAGGAAATTCTACTGGGAAGGGTGATTAGATACATTAATGGATAAGTATAGGGATAATGATAAGACTTGTAATTTCATTAGGAAACTCAAGAGTAAGGAAATCTCTTATCAATACATGTAGATACATTTTTTGTAATATATACTTTTAAAGAGTTATCTAAAGCAGTAAGAAGTTAAATGCTTCCCCAAGATCACATATGCAGTTAAGGTCAGAAGCAAGCCTTGGAAGCCAAGGCTTCCTGGCTTTGGGTATTCACTATAGCATGCTGCATGGCACAGGTTAATATGTACAAGATAATTTGAGAAGGCAGCTAATATCAAGGCTTTCCATAAGAGACTACAACTGAACTAAACCTTGAATAAAAATAATATTCTAACAAAGATGAGGAAAGAGTACATTATAGGCATGGGGATCCTTGCCTGAAGGCACAGATATAGACGATTGAATGCTGAATTCACTTAACAGCCAATAGTCCAATTAAACTAGAACACAGAGTATATGAAGAGGAGTAATGTGAAATAAATCTGATGTAATGACCCTCTGGGGACCTGGGAAGAAGGAGAATATCTACCTTATCTGCAGGTAGGAAGAGTAACCTAGACAACACAAACTACTGGCATTTTGAATTTTTAATCATTCCTCCTAATGAAGAAATATGACAAGATTTGGGGTGATATTTTATGAAAGAAGAATTAGAATGAGATCTGAGGCTAGTCAGAACTGTTGGTGACATGGAGCTGGAAGGAGTTTAGGAGTAAAGTATTAGTTTAACAGCAGGAACTGAGACTTCAAAAAGAGAGTCCTCTTTCCAATTCATGGAGAAGAATTAAAAGTTCATTTGTCAAATCTTGATAATGTGGAAAATGCCTGACACAGCAGGCACCTTGTAGTTGTAAAGAATGTGAAACTGGACTGTCCAGATTAACCTCTCCCCACTCCCTCTGCCATCATAGTCAGAGACTGTGCTGAGACAGCTTGAATCAATTGGAGCCCATTGTTAAACTGTTAAATTTGTTAAACTGTAAGCATTTATGTTTCCTAACTCAGCAAATAGTACAAATGAGGACTTGATTTATGTTTTATTTACTGTGAAGATTTAAGAAAGTGATGGGGAAAACATTACAAATGCGGATTGAACTTTAAAGTGTATACTGCTTACTTTTTATTTTTTTTGCAGAAAGCTGTTTGTCCAAAATTTACTAGCACACTCCACCACACAATTGTTTAGCTCATTAAGAAACATTGCTTTACAATTTGTTTTATATTATGAGCTAAGCAGTTTCTTTTGGACTGGTTCTGTTCTGTTGTTCTATAAAAGTATAGTGTAATCAGATTTATGTACCTTATCTAAGCCAAAATCAGGTTGTGAAGGGCTTTAAATGCATTTATCCTGGTAGCAATAGGGAGCTACTGGAGGATCATAATCAGATCTGTGAATTGGGAAGATTGTTTTGTCTATTGAATTGAAGATCATAAGAAATATCGAGAATATTTTTGAAAACTATAGAGTGCTCTATAAATACCAATTCAACATATCTTTATAAAGCACCAACTGTGTACAAAAGCTTTTATTATATTATAGAAGAAATAAGAGACATATAAAACACTGATCTCAACAAGCTAAAAGGTCATAAATCTTAAAATTTTTCATTTTGTCAGAGACCTTGCAAATATTGAAATATCACAATAAAATGTTTGAGGAAATTATTTTATTCATTTTTCAACTAAAAATTAAAACAACACCTAGCTTCAAAATCAGAGGGGTAGGTGCTGGGGTGAGAATTGTGGAATCTCACCTTGTAGCCTTATAGGTCTACTTAATGGGGCAATATCTCCACCTTGTGGGCTTTTGGGATATTGCTGCTAAAAGCTTTCTTGCCAGGTTGGATTTTGATAACTACAGACATGTGCTCAATAATTCGTCTAATTTTGGAAAGCTCAATTAACAATGCTACCTGATTTCCTAATCATTACAATTAATTAAGACTTTATGTAATGATTTATAACTGTATCATTCAAATTATATATGCAAGATCCAAAAAAGAAAAGAACATATTGAATGCCTTGTTTTTTTGGAGGAAAAAAAAAAAAAGAGTAATCCTGATTCAAAGGAATTTTTTTGTAACCACTTCATCCTGATTATGAAGAGTTAACCACACAAGGCCACAAGTTCCATGCATTTATTCTGAATATTGTCAGTTCTCAATAAATAGCAGCAATAATATGACCACCATTGAAGCAGAAAGGTAGTCTTAAATAGTGGGTAGGAAATCCATCTCTGGGTTTAAATCTAGCATTTGACACATACTAATAATGTAATCTCTAACGAATTACTTAAGTTCTCTTGACACTCTCTTTTCCCCTAATTTTCTAGAACTACAAATTACTAAGGATTTGCTCATCTACAAAAGAGAATTTCCAAACAGATGAAATTATTAGTATGGGGTAAAATAATTTTAAAATTATCTGTGGGAAGATGTGATTCCCAATGGCCAAGTATAGAATATATAGAAAAGCTTACACATTCTCACTCTTTAACAAACTTACATTCCAAAAGTCAATTATGTAGAATTTTAACAAACTTCGGAGAAAGAAGATCCAAATTTTCCATTTGGATGATTCTTGTATTATCTTCTTTATAAATAATTTTTTAAAGAAATGATGTCATCATTTTGCTGCCACCAAAATGAGGAGGAATCTCAAAGCTAGAACTTTGTGGAAGGGAAAAATAAATAAATTCCCAAATGCACTTAGATGAAAAGACAAGAAGAACATTTTCTCCATACATTTGCCCTGTATTACTATGTATTATCTTGGATAGATTTTTAAAAATCAAGTATATAACACTATATTTTCTATAGCTATAAATGCAACTAAAATTTCTTTGCTATACAAGTAAAACCCAGACATCTTTCTCTTTCATGTTGGGTCTTAGAATATCAATCTCTTTGAAAACTGGTTGCCTGAGATTCCCTCTTGCATGGCCAGTCAGGCTTAACTATAATCCAGCTAAAGCTGAGTCATTGATTGACACTAGGCATTGGGGGCAGACAGATGAATTTCTCTGGTTTAAAGATTAATAGGACAGATCTTTTGATCTCTGATTTTGTAAGGTATCTGAAGTTCATCTTCTCCCCCACGTTTCTTTGGTTCAAGTATATGGTCACATACAGATTACATTACCACAGGTGGAATATAATAGGGAAAGCTTAATCAAATTTGGAAATTCATATTCATTCCTTCACTGAACATTAATTTGATTACCATCACTTTCTCTAGGCACATATTCTATCTAGAACAAACACGGTTCACAGATCATAGAAAATCTCTTATACAAATGAATTCTAGATAATAATCAAGTAATCCTGGACTTTGAGTATGTCTAAGCTATTTGATTATAAAGAAAATTTTAATGTTAATATCAGGTATTTCACCAAACTGGAAAGATAAGATTGCTATGTTCTCCTCTACTAACCAAACTCTGAATTTTATTCTTCATAACTCAAGATATTTATTAATCATGAAATGGCAATGAAGAGGAAAGTTTCTATTCCTGATCCAGTTTATGATCACCACCAGTTAGTGGAATATGGGGAAGAACAAGTCTTCTAAGCAAAACCCAAGAATTTAATTCTATTCAATAACCTTGGGGTCAAATAAATGTAAAAATAGACCAGATCTCTAAGAGTAGAAATAATGGATGAATGTAGTATATTGCAAAATCGTTTTTGCAGGAGACTTTTCATGAAGATATTTTCTAAGCCTTTTCTGATGCATTGCTCTCAATCTTCATTAATACTTGATGAAAAATGAAGATGAGGTTCTTATAATTGGGCATTATTAGAAATGTATACATTGATCGGGACTCACATTTAGTGATTTTTTTAAACCAGATCTCTTATTTCATTGATGTAGATAACTTCCTTTAGAAATGCAGTTGATCAGTCTATAGTTATAAAGAATAACTTGCTCTACAGGTTAAATGACTTTTTTTAGGATCACATAGTCTTAAAAGCACAACTGTAACTCTGTTTTTCTTGATTTGGAGAATAATTTTCTCTGGTGTTAAACTCAAATAGAAACTGGATCACATATTGATTTAGAAAAACCACAAATTAATATGATCATTGCTGTTCTGTATTTCTATTTATTGTGGTAAACATTTCTTAATAATATTTTACTCAGGTTCAGGCAAGCTGCTTGACTTTGATACCCATCGACTACAACACACTGCATCTCTAATTAATGATAAACTATGAAAAATTTACATGATCATCAGTTTTTCCTATAAAGAATTACATAAAACTGTGTTACAAGAATCTGTTTCTCTGTTTCAAGTCCTTTTCGACTTTGATATCATCATAGAAATGAGGGGCAATAACAGAAATTATTAAGAATCAATATGCTAATTAAGGTACAAAGCTTCCTACACTCTTGTTAGCCCTAAACAAAATGTGAAATTTTTGGTTTGTTTTTTGTTTGCTTGTTTGTTTTTAAGTAGAATAAAAGGCAGCTATCTGCTGGAGGAAGATTGGGTGTTCTGGAGGCTTCAAGAAGTGAACACTGCCAAACCCTATGTAGAGGATGACCCCTGCCCCTCTACCAGAAAGTAAAGGTAGAGGGAGGGAGTTTTCTCTCTTTGATTTCCTGTGATTGATGTGTTTAAAGCAGGTCACACTCTTTTGAATCCCAATGTGGCAATGTTAGCATCTCTATTTTGCAAATGAGGAAACTGAGATTTAGAGAGTTTAGGTAACCTTTCCTAGACCACAGAATAAGCTGCAGAAAGCAGGAGTCATGCCATCATTTTTTAAATGTCACAAATTTGAAATTATTTTTATCCTAATAAAACAATTTTCTTCCAGAAAAAAAATCTTTTCAAATTTGTGACATTTAAAAATGATGGCATGACTTTTTAAACAGAAGCATATTTTTATTGGATCTCATCAAAGTAGTATCCTCCCATACTTGTCCTTAGAGACCTTCCCGAGCTTTTCATAGATTACTTTACAACTAAAACCAGCAAAGGGAGTGGTGGAATGCAAATCGCTTATAAGGACAATAACGCTGGTCTTTTAACCATTTTTGCATTTCAATTATATTACCAAAGACTGTGGTTGTACATTACAGATTCAGGAAAAGTGCTGGGTGCCCATTCAGAAAAATGAAAATTCATCTTAAAAGTCTCTCCATATTATGTAGTATATGAGGCCCCTTCTCATATAGGAATGAGACATAAAATAGGAAAAGGGATGGATGAAGTTTAAGGAATGAAAGCAAAATCCAGTGAGAACTGTGAGAGAATTTCATATTGAAATGGGAGACTGAGCAGATTCAATTAGCTTATTTGTTTTGTAGAATTAAACAAAAGCTCTTAAAAAGATAGAGGCAGCATGCCAGCTGGGGACAGTGACTGGTGATGCTTCAAATCACGGCAAATATCAAGTAACAGAAAATCACATAGGAAGTTGTGGATAAAAGTGTTCCATGTACCACATTTTCCATAAATTTCCATCCATCATAAAAGCCATTCTATTATATTTCTTTTAAGGGAGACAGCATTTAATTTCAACTTTGTTTTGCTTTTTCTTTAGCAAATGCAGAATATCATCCTTCTGCATGCATTAAACATAAATAGAGAAAAATTTTAATAACATTACGTTTGTGGGAGGGTGCACATGGAATTTCCTATGCTAGCTTTCCTTTTAATAAAAGCCAGATAGAGATAACAGCTAGTGAAATAAAGACTTTGTCTTATTATTACTATTCATTTAAAAAAGCTTAATGAACAAGACAATCAGAGCTCCTCTATTTCTTATATAGAGTGCTGGATACTATTTTTCAAAAAAAAAATTAAATGAATGCACTTAAATAGTAGATTTCTTATTCCCTCTGTACCTTCCAGTAACACATTCCTCAAAGGCTTAATGAAAGTATTCAGTTCATATCAAAGTGAGGTTGCAATGACGTAGTGTTTCTTACATGTTTTTCTCAGTATCATTGTCCATCTTCTAAGTGACCAGCATACTGAAGTTAGACAAACATAAGACATACTCTAAAATCCAAATACTCACTGCAAACACCATATCTATGAGATTCTGGAAAACACTGAGTTTCTCCAAAACCAACCAGTGTAGGATCAGCAGCTAGAGATAGGGAGAGTTCATTTTAGGCAGACTTCAAATAGAGATAGCCCTAAGCTGACAACAGAAAAACAAAGAGCTTGTGGTTTAAAAAAAAAAAGTCATTGAGCTAATATTTTTTGAAGAAATTTTATTTCCTCAGATCAACATTTTTTGCAAGCACTTTTGCCTCCACAAAGTTAGAGCTTCTATACTAAAAATATGAAGTTTTTATGATTTCCTTAGGCTAGCTAACAACTTTGATTCATAACATAATTCCTGATCATTCAGGATAAAAGTCCTAGTATGTGATCTTAAATATATAAAAACTAAATGACTTGTCCAGAGTCTTCCTGACTCAATTCAATTCAACATGAATTAAATAGAAATAGGTAAGTAAATATAAAATATACATAAACAAAAAAAAATTTGGTAGAGGGACTAACACATGAGTATAGGAAAGAATCAATAAAGACTTGTCTTACCTGAGTTGAGCTCTGAATGTAACTACTAATAAATACCAAGAGGTAAGAACAAGGACAGAATACATATTCTAGGCCAATAAACAGGTGGAAATCAGAATTGGAACCAAAAGTAAGCCATTTTGTTTGGAATACAGGGTGGATGAAAAGGAACAATACGGAATCATTCAAAAAAAAAAAAAAAAAAAACAAGTTAAAGCTAAATTGTCAAAGTTTTACAAGACTAAAATAGAAGTTTGTTTGTTTTTTTTCTTTTGCAATCAGGATCCACTATAGCTCCTTAAAAGGAAATAGCATGGATGAAAACCTGTATTTTTATTCCATCATTTAGGTAATTGTGTACAATATGGAGTTCTAAAGAACATCAACTCTATCATCTACTACCATACAGAGCCTCTATTTAATGTCCATTAATTGCCCATGATAATGATGGGTCTCCAGTCCTTTGCAAAAGACAGAAAGAGTTAGAGCCAAGGATTTACTCAGAATTACATAGCTAACTAAGGCATGTGGAAGAATAAATCTCTAAAAAATCTATCCTGTCTGATTGACAGTACCTTGCTGAAAAACTCCTTACTTGGATGAAAAGACATTGTTGCTCCTACTTATAGTTCTTTTACACTTTACAACCATATAGGCTATTAGCCTGTTAGCTAAGTCAACAATTTTCAGTATATAAAACCCACCTGAACTATTTCTAATTTCCTAGACTTCAGAGGTTAGACCATCAGTTGGCATGAATAAAATCTTTTGTATTTTTAGGAGAATCTCTTTGAATTCTTTCAAACTATAAACCATGACTCTCACACATTTTAATAGGAATACCTTAATATGCATTCTATTTTCCTAAAGTTTTATGAAATTGGAACTCCAATACAGTCAGTTTGATATCTGGTAGTCTTGATCTATGAAACATTGGTTTAAACTTTGAGACCATTTGGAGAACGATTTTGCAGTGATACATTTGATATTGTTTTACCTGTGGCTTTCTCTTTCTCAAATGATATACTAATCATATTTCAGATTTTTCGTTACAATTAGTTTGTCATTGTTCAGGTTACCTATTTTAGGCAAAATATTATCATTTTAGATTTCTTGCTGTTAACAAAAAGAATTTTCCTGAAGTTTAGTTGGAACTTTAGTAAGACTGGCAAGAAAAATCCAAATTGAGGCTCAAAAAGGATTACTTATTTGTAAAACTAACTGTGGTGTGCTATCTAGAATTTTTCATTTAACTTATTATATTGTGAAATAATTAGGTGTTTTTTTTAATCTCAACTAGATAATTCTCCCCACAAATAGAGTTGAATATAATTACAATTTCATAGTGGATAGAGTGCTAGACTCGTAGTCAAAAATATGCCCCAGACAATTAGTAGCTATGTCACTACAGAGAGGTTTTAGTAACTGTTATAACTCTGGGCAAGTCAACTAGCTTCTATTTGACTTGTGCAGCTCCCTAGGAATTATTTACTAACTACTGAATTGTTTGAGCAAATCACCAGAATGTATATATCTGCTAAATTAAAAACTAGTTGTAATGTAGTTGATGGGAAAAGTCCTTTCTGAAGAGATCAACGATCATTTATTGGAGGATATATAAAAAACTCTAATTTCATTTGGCTTATGGCTTTAAAAAATAATCAACATTATTTTTTTTATTAAATCCATTTCCCTCGACTGATCTAAGTTCAATTTATTTAAGTTATACTGGGACCAGTTGAAGTAGATTTATAGAAGCTTTAAATGCTGTAGTGACTTTTCAGAAAATATGCTGGCCATCTAACTTCCTGTGAGCTAAGTAATGATAGGTATGTATATTTGGAATTTTGCTACCTTATGATTGCTTTTAAACATGCCTTTCCATGCTGGTGGGTACTTTATGACAAGCATTTCTGTCAGCACAACAGACGACATGTCTGCATGGTGTAAGTTGATTTCTAAATTCTGACCATCTGAAGTTTCTGGGTAGCATAGTTAGCATAATTTCCAAATGAGATCATGGAGTGGGTGAAATCATGTATCAGTATTGCCATCCAGAGTCACACACATTAATAGCAAATTGGGATAGTAGTATACTTAGAGATTAATATAGATATGAGATATACAAGTAAATTATTAAAAGATATCTACTGAATATAACATAATTAATAAGCTAATCAATATATAAACCATGAATAACATTTCATTCAACACTATTAGGAAATGAAGTGTTTTCCAGAAAAATTTCTAAAAGTTTTAACTGCATAAAAATTGAACAAAAGGTAGTTACAATTTTAATAGACATCTTTCTAAACTGTAAGTATATATTTCCATGTTTTATTAATCATAATTTTTTATTGGCAAACACTTCTTTGAACTTTATTTTTCACTCTAGAGTATATATAATACAATTATAACAAAAAGGAATAATGTGTTACATAAGACTGTTTGTCCCTGTTAAAGTGGCCACATCCTGCTTTCATTTTTTTTGGGGGGGGTGACTTTTTAAAATAATATTCACCTAAAAAGTTGGAAAAGCAGATTGTAAAACACTAAACAATCCCTAAACAGAAATATGGAGAGACCTTTTGTAAATATAAGTTCTATCCTTCTATGATGCAGTTCTTCGGGATTTTCACTCTTCTCTTATCCCCATTTAATAGCAGTCCAAGATGATAATTTTTGAGTTTTGTTTCTCTTTTTACATACATGGACTATCCCATGTTACCTAAAGGTAGAGTTACCCAAGAGAGAACTCTAATGGATCTGTACACTGCTGTAAGATTTAGGCAGACGAACTGGCTTGAACTTGGAAGACCCATTAGCCCATTAGCCAAGCTTTATAGTTATCAGTCATCATGTCACTGATAAAGTTCATCCTTTCTCTTCCTGATAATTTATATTCTCACAAAAGCAGATGCATGCTGTCAGCTTAATTCTCTCTAACAATTCTTTTCAGATAAATACAAACATTAACTTATGATGCATTCTTGTACCTTTTATAAAAAGAAATAAAAATTCTGATATTCTCCCTGAAAAGACTTGTTCTACAAAATCTTAATAATAATAAAAAAAAAACCTCTTCCCTTGCAAATGATAATTTCTCCACTAATGTGGAAGAATCTACAATTGGCAGTTCTGTTACAGAGACAATACTGATCCATTACTCAAGACCTTTTGAATCTTAGGAATACCCAAAGGACAGTCTTCTGTTTCTGATTTATAGAAGATAATTTCTTTGTAATCATTCAGTCACTTCATTTATAGTCCCTAGCTAAACATTAGCCTTACAGAAAAAAAGATAAATTCTGAACTGATTTCAAAAAACTTCACTGAGTCTAGATGTCTGATTCATAATAGAGATACTATGTTCCATAAAACTGTGATGAGATATCTCTTATGGTTTACAATGAGAAAGTGATATAACTTTAGATACACACTCTATTTTTACCCTCACAAAGCAGGAATCTTGGAAAAGCCTTCAAGGTTCAAACGGTTGCAGTCATCCTTTACTCATTCAGGTCATTAGATTGTAAATTCCTTTATAAAAAAAAAAGTTGTTTGTCTTTTCTTGTTTAAGCAGAGCACATCACAGTGCCTGGAACAATGTAAACACTTGACAAATATGCATTGACTTATTGATTATCTCTCTCATTCTCCTAATGTACACAGAGTTGACATGCCCTGACATTTCTCTCCTGAGCATTCCCCTCTCTCTATTCCAGTCCACTTCCACTCTCCATTCCACCAGCCAATGTCCTAGTTCAATTCATGTTAATTCATTCAATGTCTATAATATACTAATCATTGTACCAGATATTGAGGACACAAAGAGAAAAATAAAATTAATCCTGCCTTTGAAGTGCTTATATTCTATTGAAGGAAACATCATGATGCTTACTATCTTACTAATATTTACTGATATTTACTAACCTTAATGACTTACTAATCTTAATGATATCACATAGGCTTCATCCATAAAAATGAGTTATATTAAATATCCTCTGAAGTTCTAAACACACGATTATATACATTATACATATATATCATGTGTATATATTATATATTATATTATATTATGATTTTGTTATATATTTGTACATACATACACACAGACCCAAAATATTTATGCAAGTTTGAATAGAAGGGGGAAAAGCTGGCAACTGAATGAATTACAGTTCTTAAAGGAAGAAACACAACATATGCTTTAAGGAAATTTTGTACTCTATGTGGTTATGTGGCAAGGATTAGAGACCATTGGGGACAAACCTAGGCAAAGTTTTTAATATGAAAGAAGGAACATAAAGGGGAAAGCAAAGCAAGTAGTGCAGTTTGACTAGAATGTAGAGTGAATAAAAGGAAGAATAATGTATATGTAAAAGTGTTGTCTGGGAGCAGGTTGTGAAAGATTTTAAATCTAGAGGAAGTTACAGAGGTTAACAGAATTTTAACAAAGTTAAATATGACAGAGTTCTGCAGAAAGCTGAATGGAGCTAAAAAGAAATACTTTTTTTTTTCTCAGTAATGCATGGCACCTAGGGCATAAAGGCTTATAATCAAGTGCATCCTGTTCAATTCATGATACAATAAAAATTACAACCATAAAGTACCAAGAGTAGTTAGATTAAAAATAATTGGAAATTAAACAATCTAATCCTAAAGAATGAGTGGATCAAATAACAAATCATAGAAACAATCAATAATTTCATCAAAGACAATGACAATAAGGGAAAGAATATGCCAAAACTTGCGGAATGCGGCCAAAGTAGTTCTTAGGGGAAATTTTATATCTCTAAATGCTTATATAAATAAGACAGAGAATAAGGAGATCAAAGACTTAGGAATGTAATTAATAAAGCTAAAAAAAAGAAAAAAATTAATCCTAAAGAATGAGGGGATCAAAGCACAAAACATGGAAACAATCAATAATTTCATCAGAAAAAATTGACAATAAAGTAACAACATACCAAAACTTATGGGATGCAACCAAAGTAAGGGAAATTTTATATCTCTTACATATAAATACAACAGAGAAAAATGAGTTCAAAACTTTGGGCATTTAACTAAAAACCCTAAAAAAGAACAAATGTAAACTCCCAATTAAATACCAAATTAAAAATTTTCAAAATCAAAGGAGAGATTTAAAAAATGAAAGTAAGCAAACCAAACTAATAAATAAAACTAAGAGTTGACTTTATGAAAAAAAATAGATAAACCTTTGATAAATTTGACTAGTACAAGAAAAGGAGAACACCAAATTACTGGTATCAAAAAATGAAAAAGGTAAACTTACCACCAATAGAGAAGAAAATAAAGTCATAAATTAGGAACTATTTTTCCCAAGTGTATGTCAATAATTCTAATAATTTTAATGAAATGGATGAATATTTACCAAAAATATAAATTGCTTGGATGAACAGAAGAGAAAATATAATAAATAACTCATTTTAGAAAAAGAAATTAAAGAAGCCATCAATGAACTCCCTAAGAAAAAAATCTCCAATACTAGATGAATTTGCAAGTGAATTCTATCAAACATTTAATACTATATTAACTATTTGGGAAAATAGGCACAGCAGGAGTCCTGCCAAATTCCTTCTATTACAAAAATATGGTGCTGCTATCTAAATCAGGAAAAGTCAAAACAGAGAAAGAAAATTATAGACCAATTTCCCTAATTAATATTGATGCAAAAATCTTAAATAAAATATTAGGGAAGTTATTAGAGCAATTTGTTACCAGGATAATACATTAAGACCAAATTTATACCAGAATTTATACCAAAAATGTAGCACTGGTTGGCATAATTGATCACATCAATAATAAAACTAACAAATCATATGATTATCTCAATAGATGAAGAAAAAGCTTTTGACAAAGCACAGCACTCATTCCTATTTAAAACATTAAAAAGCAGGGGAATAAATGGAATTTTCTTTAAAATGAAAAGCAACATTTATCCAAAACCATCAGCAAGCATTACATGTCATGGGCAGAAGCTAGAAGCATTCCTAATAAGATCAGGGGTGAAATAAGGATGCCCATTATCGTCACTATTATTGTACTAGAAATGTTAGCTTTAGCAATAAGAGGGGGAAAAATGAAGGAATTAAAGTAGGGATTGAGGAAACAAAACTAACATATTTTTGCAGTTGATATGATAGCATACTCAGAGTATTCTAGAGAATCAACCAAAAAAAAACAATTTTAGAAAAGTTTCGGGATATAAAATAAACTCACATAAACCATCAGCATTTCTATATGTTACCAACAAAGTCCAGCAGCAACAGATAGAAAGAGAAATTCTATTTAAAATAACTGTAGACAAAATAAAAATATGAAAACCCACCTACCAAGATAAACCTAGCAACTATAAGAACACAATTACAAAATATTTTTTCACACAAATAAAGTCAGATTTAAACAATTAGAAAAATGTCAATTACTTATGGGTAGGCCAAATTAATATAATAAAAATGACTATCTACCTCAACTAGTCTACTTAATCAGTGCTAAAAAAAAAAAAAGACAAAAGAAATAGAACTAGAAAAAATACTAACAATTCATCTGGAAAAAGAAAACATCAAGAATATCAAGGGAATTCATGAAAAAAATCAAAGGACAGTGGCCTAGCAGTACCAGAACTAAAACACTATTATAAAGCAGCAAACCATCTCATAAGCCTTATTTCTCAAATATAAAGAGAACTGAGTCAAATATATAAGAATACAACTCATTTTCCAATTCATGTATGGTCAAGGGATATGAACAGGCAATTTTCAGATGAAAGAAATTAAAGCTATCTATAAACCCATGAAAATGTGCTCTAAATCTCTCTTGTTTAGAGAAATACAAATTAAAAGAACTCTGAGGTACCACCTCACACCCATCAGATTGGCTAAGATGACAAAAGAAGAAAATGACAAATTTTGGAGGAGATATGGGGGAATTGGGACATTAATGCAATTTTGGTGGAGTTGTGAACTTAATCTATTTCAAAGAGCAATTTGTAACTATGCCCAAAAGGTCATAAAACTGCGCATATTCTTTTATCCAGGAATACCACCATTAGGTCGATATTCCAATGAAATCATAAAGAAATGAAAAAGACTTACATATACAGAAATATTTAGTTTCTTTTGTGGTACCAAAGAATTGGAAATTGAGGGGATGTTCATAAATCAGGGAATGGCTGGACAAATTTATGAAGGTAATGGAATACTATATTCCATTACATAGTTATAAGAAATGATAAGCAGGCAGATTTCAGAAAAACCTGGAAAGATTTACAGTAACTAATGCTGAGTAAAGTGAGTAGAATCAGGAGAACAATGTACACAGTAACAGCAAAAATGTGGAGTGATCAATTATGATAGACTTAGCTCTTCTCATCAATACAGTCATCTAAGACATTTCCAAAATATTTGTGATGAAAAATACCATCCACATTCAGAGAAATAATTGTGGAGTCTCACTACAGATCAAAATCTACTATTTCATTTTTCTTAATTTTTTTATTTATACTTTTTTACGGTTTTCCCTTTTGTGTTAATTCTTCTTTCATAACCTAATATGCAAATATGTTTAACATAATTGTACATGTATAACCTATCTGGAATTGTTTGCTATCTTGGAGAGGGAAAGTAGAGAAGGAGAAAAATAGTTCCCTATTTTACAATTTCTCAATTTTACAAAAATCAATGTTGAAAACTATCTTTACATGTAATTGTAAAAATAAAATACAATTAGAAAACAACTATAAAATGGGAGTTGAATAAATATGTGTCTAATGAATCAAAAAAAGTCAGAGGAGCACAAGAAATGCAGAACTGATTCAATATTAGGAAAACTATCAGCTGAATTGACTAAAAGAAAAAAAAACAGCAAAAATCACATGATGATATCAATATGTGCAGAAAAACCTTTTGACAAAATATAACACCCATTCCTCTTAGAAACACTAGAAAGTACAGGAATAATTGCAGCTTTCCTTAAACTAAGGAGTATATATCTAAAACAATCAGCAGGCATTATCTGTAATGGGAATGTCAGAAGTCTTCCCAATAAGAAAAAGAGGTGAAGCTTCCCAGGAAGTCCATTATCACCACTATCATTCCATAGTGTGCTAGCCATGGAAATCAGAGAAGAAATTAAAGGAATTATAATAGGCAATGAGAAAACAAAACTATTACTCTTATGCAGATGATATGATGGATAGCAAAGAATCCTAGAGAATCAACAACAACAACAACAACAGCAACAGAAAACTAGTTGAAATAGTTAACAATTTCAGTAAAGTTTTGGGATATAAAATAAACCCACATAAATCATCAGCATTTCTTTATATTACCAACAAAGTCTAGCAGGAAGAAATAGAAAGGGAAATTGCATTTACAATAACTGCAGACAATACAAAATATTTGGAAGTCTACTTTATAAAAAAAATCCAGGAACCATATGAACACAATTACAAAATATCCCCCTTATCATTTCATATAGCACAATAGTATTCTATCACAATCATATAACACAACTTGTTCAGCTATTCCCCAAGCGAAACATCCCTTCAATTTTCAATTATTTGTCACCACTAAAGGAATGTTTGTAAGAGAATAGAAGGTAAAAATCATTCAGTACAAGAAATACAAGCTAAACATTCTTTTAGTGTTCTAAGTCATTGGGAATCAGAGAAATAAAAATGATTCATGATTGCTTCACTTGCCCACTGCTTGCTCTATCCATGCTTGACTTCACTACTTTACCTTCTTAACAGTCACTTCACCAGTTTAATAAACCACCTTCCTTTCAACACCTAATCAAAGTTGGTAAAATGAGAATACTGAAAGTGGAAAGAGTTGGAAGGAGTTTAATGATTGGTTACTAATTGAATAGTATCTTAATCATATATTAATATAATAGAATAAACTACTCTGGAAGGAACGATCAATATTATTTGAATTTAAAGAATCATGAAATAATGTAAAGTGAAGAAAGAAGGGACAAAATGATATATAAAATACACAAATATATATATATATATACATATATATAAAGAAGCAAAAAAAAACCTTTGAAATCAAACATATTAAGAAATATCGTTAGTATTTTATGCAACTTAAAACCATACATTATTTTAATAATCATTAAAATGTAAATGTGGAAAATGACATTTTCAATTGCAATCACAATATTATTTAACTTATTTTGATTCAGTACATGGGTTGAGGGAAATATTATTGGGGTATCTTTAGGAGTTTCCATTTTTTCAAAGGAAAAAAACCATTAATGTATTTTTTAAAATAGTCATGATTCCAGCTTTCATCTACCTTAATCTCAAAAGAATAATTTACATAGTTATAAAGAAACATAGTATACATAAAAGTTCTAAATTTTCTAACCCACATGACAGTATTTTCAATATGTTTTACTATCTAACTTTTTCTCCCATAATAGTTTTAGAAAGCTATTAATCCTGGTTTCCCAGGCATGGTAAGCAAGAGGTTATTAGCTATATATCTAGATAGAGGAGAGAATACTCAGGCAATAAATCATTTTTCACCCTGCTCATTCATTCATATCTGAGTGAATGTGTAATGACTATGGGAAAACAATGGAAGTCTTTTTACTACAATACAAGGATCTATAAATAGAATCAGTTGAAATTTCTAGTCATGGGACACAATTTACCAATATGTAAAATAGACCTAGAAATGTCCTTATGGTCACTGAATTCATCCCACCTTGTGAAATAATATCTATGCCCCTCATTTCAGATTATATCCTAAATGTCTTCTTTCCTCCCTTTGCCATGTTTCTTCTGCTACATTTCATCCATAGCACTGTTCATCTCAATTAAAATATCTCTTTCCTGGGTTGTACTACTTTCAAAATGTGCCTCCCCTTTTCTGAACTCACTGTTGAAATAACCACACTGATGAGCCACATGTTTGCTCAATTTATCAGCTTGTCTCTCTGGCCATAATAAGCCAAAGTACTAGCATTTTATGCATTACCATATGGTGTCAAAAGGTATTGAGCCCAAAGGGAGAGCCTGTCTACTAACAGAGAAGTAAAATGTCACCATATTCAAAGCCAATTAATCAGTTTTATAGGGCAAGCTTTAGGCTTATTGGACCTTTGATTCTTAGAGAAACCATTCAACATCTAAAGAGGTCAGTTAATCTGAAGTGTAGTGAATTTTTAAAGCACACTTAAACCAGTGTACAGTATCCATCAAAAGATACTTTTAATTTATTCTGTAGAATGTTATGGTTAATAAAAAACAAATTATTTTTTAATATTGTTCAGCTTTGAGTTGTGCCCAATTCCTCAGCAGAGATGCTTGCTTGATAATATAAAGTTCATGGTTTATTCAACTACAGCAGCTGTTACAAACCCTAGGTTGTCATTATTTTGTAGCTCTTGAAAGAGATTTATAATCAGATTTTCAGTGCTGCACATATTTAGCCCTCAGATCTGTTCCTAAAGCAGTCATACTGATATTTTATTAGGCATCAATGAGGGGGGCAAAGATGATTTTATATTCGAAAGGAAACAAAGTATAAATAAAATGATTCTATAACACTTAGAAAAATATATATTTCTATAATGCTTTCTCTTCTCTACTAATCCTAGTTTGTTTTTTTAAATTTGAAAATGACAAAATCTTTAACTACAATTTACACATTGATCCTATGTGAATTTGAATTAATTTCATGTCTATATTGAGATATAAATTTTAGCATGTATTCCTTTTGCAAAATAATTCAAATTGATTATTTCACAATTGTAAATTTTTTTTCAAATGTCTTCTCTCCTCCAATTTTCAAATATTTAATCAGTATCACTTAAATTCCATAGACCAAATAATATTAAAATTAGTCATTTATTCTGAATTTCTTCTAATTTAATGAATTTGTTCATGCTATTTTTTTAAAATGTACATTTAATTTCATAGACCCTTAGAGATACAAAAGATCTCAGAAGTCATCTAGTTAAATTCTTTTATAACATGTTGATCAATTATTTATCGAGGCTCTGCTTAAACACTGCTAATTATGTGGAAATTCACTATTCGTTTATCTTTCTATTTGGGAATCTAATGTCTAATTATTAGGAAGCTTTTCCTCTTATTGAATCAAAATCTTCTTTCATATAACTTCCACCCCAATTAATAGACAAGTATAACAAATCTGATGTCCCTTCCCTGTGACAACTATTTAAATATTTGAAATCTCAACAAAGTCTGAGATTATTCAAGTTCAACCTTCTAAGATTTTTCAAATGATGCACATGTGGCATCATTTCTAGTTACTTTAACAATTTACATGCCCTTGTTTGGATATGCTCTATCTTTTCAATGTCCCTTCTAAAAAATGTGGTACCTAGGCCTGGACACAATACTCCAGCTGGGAGAAATGACATTATGATTTTGAAAGATCTAATATATAGGAAAGAATCTTAAAAAAGTGAATTTTTATGGAAAAAATATTAAATCTTATATTTGAGTAGAAAAAGTAATTTCACAAGTATGGCATGGTGATAGTATATGGTTAAATTAGTAATTTGTCTCAAAAATATACAATGGCTTTATTTGAGTAAACAAAGTGACGTCTGACAACCAGAAAACTAGTGCTATCTTAGACTGCTTGCATTATAGCTTCTAAAAATTAGAAAAGGATAGTCCTACTTAGATGTTGGTATTCAGATTTGGGCAGGACATTTATAGGACGGACAATGATAAACTGATTGGTCTACAAAGAAAGATGAGGTAAAAGATCTTGTATGTCATATGAGCATTGGTTAGAAGAACAAAGGATGTTTAATCTGGAGAAAAGAAGATTCAGATAAGATATAAAGACTATCGGGGGAGCCAGTATGACTAATATCAATGGACAGAAATTGAAAAAAAAATTAAATTTAAGCTTGATATCAGGAAAATCTTCCTAATAACTAGAGCTATCCAAGGTGGTATGCACTTCTTTTTTTTTTTTTTTTTTTTTTGGTTTGCACTTCATTAGGTAGATAGTTCCTCTCTTTCAAAAACAGATTGAAAAATGATTCCTTGGATATAATACAATAGTGATTCTTTCTCAGGTGTCAGTTTGAACAGAAGATCACTAAAATACTTTCTAATTCTAAAATATTATGATTCTGTGGCCAGGAAGAATACAACAAAGCACTCTAATTCAGGATAGTAAGTACTTACTAAATGCTTGCTTTTGGGCATTGTCCTTTAATTAGGTACATCCTATGAATTTATTCTTTTAGCTATCATATCATAGTGCTTATTTGTGCTGACCATGCTGTCCTTTAGAAAACTAGGATTTCTTCACATGAATTATTTTGAATTTCTCCTTCTAAGAATTTTTGTAACACAAGTATAAGATTGAACATATATCTCTATTAAATTTTTTCCCTATTAGATTCAACTCACTGTCTCAGACCATCAAAATATTTTTGGATCCAAAATCTGTCATCCAATATATTGACTGTCCTCCTCCTCCTCCCCACCAGTTTTGTGTCATCTATAAATTTGACAAATATACCTTCATCTAGGACACTGGCAAAAATGCGGAACTGAATGAGTCATAGGTCAGAGAATTGAAGCACTTTTTTAAAAAGACATCTTTCATGGTTGACAACAATCCAAGAATCAACACATTTTTCCCTTAGGTCTATCAAAAAAATCTGAAATCACCTAATTTTCCTTTTATTCAGTACACATTCTTCATTCTTGTTCAGAATATAAATATATTTTCTCATATATTCATAACTCTACCAAAAAAGGAAATGTAGTTTACAGGTATGATGTTCTTAATGATGGCTAACAATAGTAAAGTTTTGCCTTTGCAAGTGATCACAAATCATCTATTCTTTAACCTACAATTTTAACTAACTACCTTACTTTATTTGAAAATAATACAATATCTATCTATTTACAATGGTGTTCAGTAAGATTTCTTGAAGATCCAGGACAACATGAAAATTTGTTATTGTTTTCAGTAACAAGGGAAGTAGTTTTGCTTGTTTTTTTATTTTCTGAGTCAGTGGGATTACATTAATTTGGCTCAGAGGGATTATACTAATTTAGGGCAGCCAAATGCTATGATAATAAATCATCACTTATATTAAATTTCAAATTCTTGTTAACCATTTTGTCTTACTCATTCTTATTTATAGCTAAATTTGGAAAATAAGAGTTGCATAATTTCATTCTCCCTATTCACTACTATTGTCTTTCCATTTGCACCAAGAAAGATTATTTTCCTTTCTTAAATCTTTTTCTTGATCCTAATACAGCTTAAAAGTACTATTTTAAAATTATTTAATATTTCTTTGAAATTTTTCATATAACCTCCATTTGCTCACTCAATTAAACAAATGCTCGTGAACCAAAAATCACCAGCAATAAGGAACAAAAGAGAAAACTGTTAGGATGTTCAAGAAAAAGACTTATGCCCCTGGCAAAAGAGTATAATACAGTGGTGATGAAGAACTTCAATAATATGGACATTCTGGAACTGTGCCCAAATCAGAGCAACTAATAATTACTTGGTTTGCTTTAATGGTGATTCTGGACTAACCATCAAGGAAAAATAGGTCTCTAGATCTGAATCTCATTAAGATGAAGCATCTACTTTGTGAAATAGAAATAATGGGCACCTTATGGCTATCTCACTGCCATGATAATCATAAAAATAATCATAACTGAGATGCCATGAAATTATTCAATTAGATATCATGTTATAATTAAATGAATTCCTCTTTAACTGAATTCTTTGACAGAAGAGACACATGTAGCATAAAAATACAGTGAGAGAGAAAAAAGTAAAGTGGACCAAAAAAGCAGAGTATAAAGAGCAAATGTGTCTCTTTCATAAAGAATTAAATGTGGTGTCAAACACTGTGCCCTCAGAATGGAAGTCTTACTAGACAGCCACCTGAAGTAAAAGGAGAAATTAGAAAGGAAAATCAATATTTTACCACTAAATGTTTTTAGAATTTCATATTGCAGGACACAGAAACCTTTGGCAGAGTTCTATACATGGTAGTGTCATATACCTATATTTTTAAATATATGGATAAAGGGCTTAGAATTCTTCAAGCCAATACAAATTTCAGAAGGTGCTCCTCTAAAGCTTTTAATTTTCATAAGGATTTATTTTGTTTGTTTTTTCTTTTCTGTGTAATAACCAGTAACAAAGAATAATATGATGTCCATAGACTAAGAATAGGTTATGTTCAATATATGAATTCATTAAAATATTTTTTCTTTGTAAACAATCTAGTACATGCACGAAGTAATCATAACCCCTTGCCAGGCCCTCCCAACCTATTTAAATCAGGATTAGTTTAAACCATGATTTGATTCAGTTCAGTTGAACATTTATCAAGTGCCTTTTATTTGTAAACACTGCACTGGATACTGGGACTAAAAAGATGAAAAAAAAACATACAGTCTGTATTCAAGGACTTTATGTTCTAAGGAGAGAAAAAATAAAACATATATGCAAAAGATATAATGACTATGTTCAGGTATTTGAAGGATTGTCATGTGGACTGTTGATTATACTTCCTCAACAAAATCACAAGGGGAAGACCTAGAGACAATGGGGAGAACTTGCAAATTAGAAAAAAAACACTAAAGTTGACAGAAAAAATGTTTTTTATAACAATGAGAGCTATTCCGAATGGAAAGGGGATGGGGTAGTGGGCTTTCTTATCACTTGCAATGATTCCTTAATATGATTCCTTGTCATGCTGCAGATAGATTTCTTTTTTAGGTTTGGACTGGGCTCAATTTCCTCTGACGTCCTTTCCAGTTCTGAAGTTCTATGATACTGTAATATTTGACACTAGTTATTGTGTTAGGAGAAAAAGAAAAATCCCAACCAAGGCAAATAAGGAAAAGTTTCATAGAGAACATGATATCAAAGGATGAGAAGAATTTCGACAGCTGAAAATTAGAAGGAAGTTTATTCTAAGCATGGGGTCAGCCTGCATCAGCCAATGCCCAGAGGCAAGACTGGGCAAAATGAGATCACTGTCAAGTTTGGTATAACACAGAGTTTGTGGAAGAAAATGCAATAAAATAAGAAAAAATGTAGGTTGGATTTTTTTTTTAAATTTATCTTATAAACAATAGGAACAGAATCTGAAGTATCATGGTCAGCCTTATTCCTGAAAAAGATAAATTATTTTGGCAGCTATATGAAGGATTGAACATGAAGACTAGAGTTTATTTGAAAAGTAATTAAAATGGTTAAGGGAAGACATAATGATGGGCACTAGGGATGGCAATGTAAGTAGAGAGAAGGGGATTAATGAATGATAGATTGTTAATATAAGATTGACAGGATTTGGCAAGGGATTAAATATCAGAGAATGAAGGAAAAGGAAGATTCAAAAAAGCAATAGGTTTTTCTTAGTTACCTATCTGATAAAGCCTCCTCTACCATATACCACTAAATTAGCTTTTATTATATTTTTATGTATTTATATTGTTATTGCTGTTGAGTCCCTCATTTGTGTCCAACTCTTTCTGATCCTGCGGACCATAGCACAACAATACTATCCATAGGTTTATCCTGAGGCTGTATTTGAATTTAGGTTTTTCTGACTCCAGGCCCAGGATTTTGTGTGTGTGTGTGTGTGTGTGTGTGTGAGAGAGAGAGAGAGAGAGATCTCCCCAATTTGAATATATGTTCGTGGAAGACATGGAATCTACCATTTTTGCTTCTACAATCCTAAGTATGGATAGCTCAGTGCTTGGAACATAGTCAACAATTAATAAATGTTTTATTCTAACTCTTCTCTTAAACAAAGTATCTGGGTAATTTCTAGATAAGATAGTTACTTACATAGGAAGCAGACTTCCTAGCTTCTACATACCTATTCCAGTAAAACCCTGAAGTTCTTATCAGACTGAATAATGATCCAATAAGAAATCACATTGTCCATTTCTCCCACCATAGAACACAGAAAATATCAGCCAGAAATCCTTGAGTAACAGAAAAGGAAGGTCCTCCAGCAAAACTTGCTATGGAACACATATAGCCTGCAAAACTCGGTGTTCTGAGGCAGCAAGAGGGAATGGATCTCCTGAGAAAGCCCCAGGATGGTTAGAAAGATTCTGAATAAAGAATTAGAAAGCCCCAAGAAGCAGCAATAGGCAGTGCCCAACACAGTCCTGACTAATTTGGTGCTACAATGCTTAGAAGTATAAAGACCAGGACTGTGTTCTCCAAAATTATTTTCTGAGACACCAGACATCTCTGAGGAATAAATGCTCTAAACCTCAAAGATCCAGGGGGACTGAATCCCAGCAGGTATAGGTCAACAGAACACCCTAAGAAACTCAAAGGGAGACTAAGTAGGAAAGACCACACAACCCAAGAGCTCATCAGGGATAGACCCAAGTTTTGGCACAAATTTAGGAAATAAAGCTAAAGAATAAATCAAAGACCCTGATCATCAGTATCAAAAATTCCTATCTTCATGACATGTCTTATTTTGTCTTTTTTTACTAAAAAAAAAAAAAAAAAAGACAAAATAAAGACTACATGAATATGTAGAAAAAATAAAACAAGATTTTTTTAATGAAATAAAAGTTCCTGAGAAAAGAATTGGAAGACAAATAAATATATAATAAAGTAATAAACTACCACATCTTTATCTTCATTTATTTTGTGATCCCAAACTATTTTTCTAGTATACTTTATTTAATTTTAGGGGGCTAAACTCCCCTGGTCCATCTTTACATTGTAGACACTGTACAGTCTGTCACCCATTACATTGGCAGAACATTCCAGTGTTATTCTTTGCTATCATAATCTTCAAAAAGTCTAATATCAACTCATTCTACTCTGAGGCATCTAAATAGATCTACTATATGAAATTACTGATTCCACAAGTGAAAATCTCAAAGATTTATGAAGATCACCAAGGACAACAAAATCAGACTATAGTCCCTCACTTTTTAGAATTCAAATATCAATAAGAAAGACTGGGAAAAGTCATACTTCTCAACATATTAAAAAAAATAATCATTGCACATCTTGTGTTGAGTCCTGAATAGGCACTATGGAGGGCACAAAAACCTAACATTATTTCTACCCTCAAGGAAGTGCACAAGTCAAGTATAATAGAAATAGATTTCAAATGTTTGTGCAAAGATTTCAATCTAATACTTTCAATTTACAAATAAGGAAACTGAGGCTCAATATGATTAGATGACTTGTCCCAAGTCACACAAACTATCACAAATTTTCTGAATTCAGAACCACACTGAATTTTTTTCCAAAGTACCACATTTTTTCTGTAACAAGTCATTTTCAAAATGCAAACTTTTTAAAGTAAAATAATGCCTAATTTCAACTTTATTTGCTTTTGTTGTTTTTTTTCCCCTGGAAAATGAGTTTTATCCTCTTCTTTGCAGCAAAGTTGTGCTGCAAATGATCATTTTCTCTGCCCATTTCCCATGCTCTCTCCTTTGAGTGAGATGAATTGTCTTAGCCACCATCATTTGATGGACCTGCCATTAAAATAACTATTGTTATTTTATGCCACCAAAATTCTACATGGATAATTATCCATCTGGTAAGTCTACATATCCTTTTGTTAATGGAATATTGCCTGAACTGTCCTGTTTTGTTTATTATCTCTTTCTGTGGGCAAGTATGAGGAATCCTTACTTGTCCCAGGTCACAGACTCTGTTACAAGCTTCTGGATAAGATACAGCAACAAGTGCTCTGTCTTCACTTCTTCACTGGGGAATCCATACATTATGACTGGGAAAGCACTTATGAGGGAAAAAAGCCATAATATGAGATTATGCCAGGAGAGTTTTCTAAATCTTTTAACAAAAGATTAAACAATAACACAAGGAAGGAAATATAAGAAATATTGATAAAAGAACAAACTGAGATACAACTAACTATTCAATGAGCATTCGGGGGAGGGGGAAAATTGGTTGGGATAAAGAGAGGCATGTATATAACTGAGCTAGGTAAACTAGATGACCCCTGAGATCTCTTCCAGTGCTGAATTCTTGGATTACATATGAATCCTGATAAGATAAATTAGGACAAATTCTGGGTAGGTTCTTTTTCTAATCTTCATAAAGAACCACAAATCAACTGTAGATAAAATATATATGAATTTTTATTATAATCTAATATATTTATTAAGTGCCTGCTGTCACTGTTATTAGATTCTAGGAATGGGGAAGGGGTAGTATAGTTGAGGTAAAATGCATTTCTTTTTCTCAGAAAACTTAGTGTCAAATAGATAGGTACTAGGGTTAAGACATATAAAGTTTGTGTTAAGACATTGTTATTTGATTAGGATATTGGGGGATTACATATAAGATTTTAGAGGAAAGGTCATTAACAACTGGGAGAAACCAGAAAAGGTTTATTAGAAGAGGCATCATTTGATATGGTCTATAAAGGAAAGAAGAGAATTCAACAGGCAAAATTTAAACAGGAAATCCTTCTGTGTGACTGAGCATAGCCTGAGTTGAACATGAGGATCATAGAACACGGAAGGTGCGCAGGGATCAGAGAGTCATCTAATTTGGCTATGTTGCTTTGTTTGAACTACCATTCTCCAACTAAAGCAAGTATGGACACTTTGCACATTTCCAAAGCACAAAGTACTTCACAATGTTTATTAAATGTCTTTATAGTTTTGAGTCCTTGGGAAAGATTCCCTTAATATTAATAAACTCAGCCACTAAGTACCAAGGAAGTAGTCAAAATGGAAGCTATTACTTGAGTAAGGTTTTCTCAGTGCCAGTCAGTCAATAGATATATTTTAAGCATCTATTATGAATTAGGTATTATATGAAATTCTGGAAATACAAAGAAAGAAAAAGGACAGTCTGCTCTCAGTGAGTACACCGTGTTTCTTCCATAAAGCCAATGTTTTTTCTCTACTGCACTACTTGAAATTTGGATGAAAGAAAATAAGTGAATTTCCTTCACCATTTCTGATTCTTTCTACCCTCTGTCCTTACCTGTATATGGCATGGAACTATGGTTCATGAATTCTGTTAGTATAGTTGTTCTGCAGTCAGGGTGATTATGTATGAATGCAGAAGACGGGTACATTCTCTGAAGCCTCCAAAAGCCTTCTCGTGTCAAAGCATCTTTTAAAAAGATACAAAGAGATTTTCTCTTATTCCTCTTAACTTCAGAATAGTCCATTTTCACTGAAACAATCAGGAGGTCAGGGACTGAGACACTGAACAGAAATACAAGAGCAAGAAGGAGGAGGAAATATAACAACAATCACTTCCTTTTTAGATTTTCCCTAGTGTTGCCTCTTAAATAAAAAGCCAACAATTTGCAAACAGTTATACAAAGACATAAATTGGTGGAGAAAATAAAAAAGGAAAGAAAGAAATACATAATTTCTTCTTTTCAGCAGAAAGAAAATGACAGACTAGCTGACCTGAACCAACCTTATAGCACAAAACAAGATATGCTTCCTGGTTACTGGAGCCGAAAAGAGTACTTGGAATCAGCTTTAGATCTTTTTGAATAGAGGGAAGAAAACCTCCAATTTTAGGAAGATAAGAACAGCAAAGTAGCATAGGAAATAATTCACTCTGTCTTCTAAGGGAAAAAATCATCACTCTATCTCAGAAATAAAGTTATAGAATTATATTCATGTATCACAATGAAAGGGAGAGTCTTAATAGGAACTTCTCTTCCTCTTATCCTTGAACCTATAGCATGGCTTGAGAAAGACTTTTTTGGTTCACAGTAAGTTTCTGGACATGACTTCAAAGTTCATCTCACTCATCACTTTCAGTACAATAACATTCTGCACATTCACAGATGGAGTTGAATGACATTTTTCTTCTCCCTTGTAAATAAGAATGAGTTAAAATTTCATATATTAAAATACTTCACTTCAGAGAAAAAGGCAAACTCTGATTCAATGTTGATTTATCCAGGTTTTTTAATAGCTCTCTCTTTACAACTAACCATAAACACACATGACTTTAATGTTTTATAATAATAATGTAATAATAATAGCTCACATTTATATTTTATATTTACATTATGATTTGAAAAGTGGATTTTCCCTTCATTCCCTCTGTATTATACATATTATTTTCAGTATTTCTGGAGTGAGAATCTTAAGGCTCAGTGACCTTTAAGATTTAAAAACTCTACAAATATAGTATGTTATGCCTAGTATCCCAGCTCAATAAAGAGTTGTATTACAAACCACATTTGATCCACAGAGAACAGAAACTGCTTCTCCTCTTTCTTTTAACTCACAGAATGGGTAGCTCTTCTTGTCTCAATCACCAAATTTGTGTGACACAGCCCCAAGTCATACAGGCCAACAAGGAACTGCTGTCACCTCAAGTGCAAATCCTTTGTAGCAAGAAGTTGGAGCACATGTATTTCCCCCTGAAACTAAATCACAATGCTCAACTTCCAGTCTAACCTACTACTACCAATACATTATATTAACAGTGAAGTAGGTACCACAGTTATTCTCTTCCTCATTTAAAAAATGAGGAATTAAATTCTGGATCATATAGCTTCTAAGGGTCAAAAGTGGGATTAAAAATCAGTTCTTTTCTAATTCCAAATCCAATTGTCTTTCCACCGTGCCATTCTGCCTGGATAGTCACCCAAATTCAAGCCCAGGTTTACTACCTCCAAATGATCAACAATAAAATTTTAGTATAGTTATATAGAATCATGAGAAAAATCTAATTTACACCTACAAGAATGATTAGAAAATTGATCAGACAGGAGTAGCCAAAGAACAGGAAAAAAAGTTTTGAGGCAGCTAACATTGTTTTTAGAAGAGAAATGTGTGACAAAACAATGGAAAACAAAAATGATTTAAATATCATCTATTTTGAAAAATGGCCAAAAAAATCAATTTCTTTGGGAAACGGACAATTTAGGTAATTTGCAGTTGGGCAAAATGGCTTTTAAAAGCTCTGTTGAGATCATTCTTTTTTTAAAAAAAATATGAACTTAATGAACATTCACAAAGATTATCATATGCCTACCTCACAGCGTTGTCACGAGGATCAAATGGGAAATTACTTGTTTAAGAGAGACAGAAAAAGACAGAGAGACAAGAAACAAAGAGAGAACACTTAGAACCATACTGGTATGTGATAAGATAAACAATATATAAATGCTTATTTCCTAATTTCCCCTCCTTATTGTAATATCTAAATAATGTATTACACATAAAACTTTAAACTTCTACTATATAGTTTGTTTCTTGAAATATATAGTCACACTCTTCTGATTCATACTTTCAATGTAAATCCCTCTGTTTGACATTTTAAAACCTTGACAATCTGAATCCAATCTACCTTTTCACTTTTATTACACAATGTTTTTCTTCAGGTACTCTATACCCTGGCCATATAGATGGTCTTGCTGTTCCATAGGTAGAATACTCTATCTTCTAACCCACAGACAGGGCAACCTCTCCCCATGGAATGCACTCCCTCTTCATCTCCATCTTTTCATATCTTAGGACAGTGGTATCACTAAGTGGTATCAAATTCAAATAGAAAGGAGAGGTGGGGACCACTAAGCCATATATAAGGATGCCCATAGGTGCCTGCACTCAGAAGTATTGTGGGTTTTATGTGTGTCTAACACCTTCTGCCTTAGAATGTATAGTTTGCTCCAAAGTTCAGCAGACTGTATCAACTTATTTGTTAGCATTTCCTGAACCTCTGGCTGCTACTAACTTCCCTTTAAAAAATACATTGTACATCCATTCAGTTTCCAGTTTTTAGCCACTACAAAAAGGGCTGCCACAAACATTCGTGCACATACAGGTCCCTTTCCCTTCTTTATAATCTCTTTGGGGATATAATCCCAGTAGTAACACTGCTGGATCAAAGGGTATGCACAGTTTGATAACTTTTTGAGCATAGTTTCAAACTACTCTCCAAAATGGTTGGATTCGTTCACAACTCCACCAACAATGCATCAATGTCCCAGTTTTCCCGCATCCCCTCCAACAATCATTACTTTTTCCTGTCATCTTACCCAATCTGACAGGTGTGTAGTGGTATCTTAGAGTTGTCTTAATTTGCATTTCTCTGATTAATAATGACTTGGAGCATCTTTTCATATGACTAGAAATAGTTTCAATTTCTTCATCTGAGAATTGTCTGTTCATATCCTTTGACCATTTTTCAATTGGAGAATGGCTTGATTTTTTATAAATTAGAGTTAATTCTCTATATATTTTGGAAATGAGGCCTTTATCAGAACCTTTGACTGTAAAAATATTTTCCCAGTTTATTGCTTCCCTTCTAATCTTGTCTGCATTAGTTTTGTTTGTACAAAAACTTTTCAGTTTGGTATAATCGAAATTTTCTATTTTGTGATCAGTAATGATCTCTAGTTCTGCTTTGGTCATAAAGACCTTCCCCTTCCACAGGTCTGAGAAGTAAACTATCCTGTGTTCCTCTAATTTATTAATAATTTCATTCTTTATGCCTAGGTCATGAACCCATTTTGACCTTATCTTGGTGTACGGCGTTAAGTATGGATCAATGCCTAGTTTCTGCCATATTAGTTTCCAATTTTCCCAGCAATTTTTATCAAACAGTAAGTTCTTATCCCAAAAGCTGGGATCTTTGGGTTTGTCAAAGACTAGGTTGCTATATTTGTTGACTGTTTTATCCCTGGAACCTAATCTATTCCACTGATCAACTAATCTATTCTTTAGCCAATACCAAATAGTTTTGGTAACTGCTGTTGGAGAATAGCTGAATAAATTATGGTATATGAATAATATGGAATATTACTGTTCTGTAAGAAATGACCAACAGGATAATTTCAGAAAGGCCTGGAGAGACTTACACGAACTGATGCTGAGTGAAATGAGCAGGACCAGGGGATCATTATATACTTCAACAACAATACTATATGATGACCAGTTCTGATGGACCAGGCCATCCTCAGCAACGAGATCAACCAAATCATTTCCAAAGGAGCAGTAATGAACTGAACCAGCTATGCCCAGAAAAAGAACTCTAGGAGATGACTAAAAACCATTACATTGAATTCCCAATCCCTATATTTATGCCCACCTGCATTTTTGATTTCCTTCACAAGCTAATTGTACAATATTTCAGAGTCTGATTCTTTTTGTACAGCAAAATAACGTTTTGGTCATGTATACTTATTGTGTATCTAATTTATATTTTAATATATTTAACATCTACTGGTCATCCTGCCATCTAGGGGGGGGTGGGGGGTAAGAGGTGAAAAATTGGAACAAGAGGTTTGGCAATTGTTAATGCTGTAAAGTTACCCATTCATATATCCTATAAATAAAAGGCTATTAAAAAATAAATAAATAAATAAATAAAAATAAATAAATAAATAAAAAATACATTGTAAAATGTAAATTCCTTAAGAACAGGTTTTCATTTTCTATCTTGGTAGTCACACTGCCTAGTGGTAAAAGCTTAGCATATATTGGTCACTTAATAAATATTTGCTTGTTTAATTGATTGCTTGATTGAATAAGAAATTATCCTTTTCCTGGAGTCCTTATAGAAACTTTTTTCCATTTCAATCATGTAATGTTTATGTTTTTGTAATATCATAATCAAATTTTTAAAAAATTCTTCACAAAGTCAATCTAGAAGAAACATTCACCATGTTACATGAAATGTATAAAAAAATGCAATGGCCTATGACAAGGATGTAAAAATCATTGTAAGGAAAACTATTTACAATCCCCTTCTTATGTTTCAGTTTGTGCATATTTTACTTTATTTTTTCAAGGACAAACACTGTCAAAGTAAGTTATGAAGTATATTTAGAAAGCAGATTTTGCTAAACATTGGCACAGTTGCTTAACAAAGTTATTACCATCTCATTTGAAAAATATTAAATATAAAATTTTCTCAATATGTGTGTAAATAAAATGTTATTATTCTATTGAGAAGTGAAGAACTAATTTATAATACCTCTTGAGATCCAAACAATTTTTAGTGCAATGGCTTTGTATGTGCAATGGAATGAGTTCAAATACCAATTTTGTCTCTTTGTTACTGTTTAAACTGGGAATAAATTAAATTCTCCTATTCTCAGTTTTCTTATCTGGAAAATGGAAATTATGAAATCCTCAGTATTACAATATATACCTCAATGTTGCTACAAGGATTAAATGAGACAATGAATGAAAAGCACTTTTAATTGTAATCTATGATCTTAAGTAGATCATTATTTCTGCTAAATTTATTTTGTGTTGATAGGTGGGTCCTTTAAAAAAAATGCAAACTCATTGGTACAGTGGATAAAGCACCAACCCTGGAGTCAGAAAGAATCATTTTTGTGAATTCAAATTTACATTCAGACATTTACTAACTGTATATATATATAGGCAAGCCATTCATTATTTTTGCCAACAAAAGCCAAAATTGGCTCATGCAGAGTCATTCAAAACTGAAAAAAAAAACTAGATAAAATAAGTTTCCTTTTAAAATATGTAATATACTATCCTTTTCTCATTAATTTTTCAGTTCCCATTCATTTAAATATTATTTAGTTATTTTGGGGGGATTCAATGCTGTTGAAATATTTTGTTAAGCACAGTTTTATCTGATTATTGTTATTACTGTTTGTCCTTTATTTCTTGAAGAGGACCATGACCACAGGGAGGTGATGCCATGGCATGCAAGTAAGTAGAATTTAAGTAAGGGAGAGCAGTCACTTACCTCACTTTCTCCTCTAGTGTCATTTGGACCCAGTGACAACATATAGAACATAATGAATAGCTATAGCCCTGCTGCAGGGAGAGACTTTGACTTTTTTAAGCTAAGGTCTTTCAAGCTAAACTTAAGGTCTCAGTTTGACCGAGGCAACCCTTAATCAGTGATCAAGGTTAGGTAAGAAATGAGACAGAGAATGGCTTCTTTTATCTAGTCAAAAAAATTAGACAGAGAACAGCCTTTTATCTAGATACTCACACATGTATATGTGAGAGGGGAAGACCTTTCAGGTTTCTGTACAAAACAGAAACAATTGCTGTGGATACTCTGCACAAAGGAATACAAATTTTGATCTTTGAAACCTTGCAAGATATCTTGGGGTTTACAGGCTATATTTCCTAAAGACCATGCCTTAAACCCAAATCACTCTGACTCTCATTGATCGACCACCTGTCTATCAGCACTTAATGGAAACACAGAAAGTACTATTTACCTTAATGGATGAATCCTGAAGTAAAGCACATAGCAATGAATGAACATTAAAAAAAAAAAAAAAAAAAAAAAAAAAAAAAAAAAAAACATGAAGGGGGAGGTTTGGAAGAGTCAGAAACCTTATCTTCCCTGAAGTTACAAAATGTATTCATTAAATTTGATTGGTTTGGGATTTTAACATATTACCACCACCAGGGTTTCCCTCTAACAGTCATAAGAATGATTTCATAAGATAATAATGCTAATCTATGTGAACATCAGGATAACTTCTGACTTTCTTGTAATTAAGTGTAATGGGTAACTGAGGATGCTACCTATCTCGATCCATCAAAAACAATTTAAGAATCAGCTCCCTCCCTAAAGCTCTCTTCTCATGCTTCTTCCTAATGTGGAAGTAGTTCTAGATTCATGAAAGTTATGCTACAAACAAGTCTTTTCAAGCTGGGGGTTGGAAGATCAAGAAAGTCATTATAAAGGAGAAATCACTAAAGGTGAGCTTGGGAGGAAATAAGAGATCTTGAGGTGGAAGTGGAGGAAGAAAGCATTCCAGACATGGGCAACTGATAGCTTGCACAAAGGACATAGGGAAGAGAGATCAGTTTCTGTATGTGAAAAGATAGAAAAGAAGACAAATTGGGTAGATTATAGTGTATGTGAAGGGAACTAATGTATATTAAGTCTGGAAAGGAAAGTTGGAGCTGCATCTGTGCAAAAAAAAAAAAAATGGATTACAGAAAGTACAGACTTGAGATAAGAAGACATCATTTACAAGGCTATTACAATAGTCCAACTGCGAGATTTTAAGGATTTGAACTGAGGTGTTGTTTGTGAATTGTTTGTCCTTCATTCTGGAAGAGGACCATAACATCAGGGAGTTGATGACATGACATATGAGTGAATTGGATTTAAGTGAGGGAGGCTGGGCAAAGTCCCTGTTTCACTTCCTCTTCCACACTCATCTGGGTTCAGTGGCCAAATATAGATCCAGATGACTAGAAATAGCTCTAGATGAAATGGAAGACTTTGGTTTTTTAAGGTAAGGTCTGCAACAAGGCTTAGGTTGACTGAGGCAGCATCCCATCAGTGATTAAGGCGAGGTTGCAACTGAGGCAAAGAATGGTCTCTTTGATAGTCAATATAAAATCTAAATACATAAATCCTTAATAAATACTTACTGACTAACATTTCACCTATATATACATCAATTACATAATCTATACTCTCTTTTTTTCCAGAAAATTTCCTTTTATCTCTTCAGAATAACATACCAGAGAGGAAAAAAAGACATGAAAAGGTTATAATTTCCAGTTTAAAAACCTTCAAACACCTCCCATGGTTTAAGTGACCAGTGCCTAAATCTTGATATCCAGGATATTCCACAATGACCCCAAAATGAATTTACAACACCTTCCTAGTATTCATGTTTCATTTCTTACATTCAAGTCTTTCCTTTGATCCATACTGCATGTAAGAAACCCTGGGTAGCTTCTGAGTATTACAGACAAATTTCTAAAATCATAAGATGCAGGAAAGGCACTATGTGTATTGGTAGAAATGAAGTTTCTTTACCTAGGAATTCCCTCTTTTTAAATCCAATCCATTTCTCTCTATCTCTTCTAACATTCATTCATTGAGTCAAACTAAACCACATACTATAAATACTCTGCTACATTTGTGCCTACTTTGCTTGGAGTATTCTTCCTGCCAAAATTATGGATTCCTGACATCTCCATCTATAGCTGCCTGTGAGTAGAAATATGATACACACTAGAAATACTGTGAAGGCAAAATCTACAAAACTAAGTATCTAATTGGTGGATGAGGGAGAATGCAAAATAGGTAATGATTCTGATGACAAATCTGGATGAATATTAAGATGGTTGCTCCTTCAACCCAAATAGGGAAGTTAGAAAAAGGGATGGTTTTGAGGGAGGAGGTAAAGATAAGTTCTGTCTTGAACTTATTGATCTTGAAATACACACACACACACACACACACACACACATACATGGAGAGATAAACAGAGAGAGAAAGAGAGAGGGAAGGGAAAAGAGAGAGGCAGAGAGAGAGAGGCAAAGAGAAACAGAGAGAGAGGCAGAAAAACGCAGTGAGAGACACAGAGAAAGAGACAGAGTCAGAGACAGATGGAAAGGAATCTCAAATAAATTTATTTATAGCTTTTTCCTTTTTTGAGGTTAGATGCTAGCCTTTTGAATTTATATGAGAAAATAAGGGAACCCTTCAGTAAGTTTAGTTCTGAATAATCTTAGAAAGACATAAGAAAAGAATAAGAATCACTTACCCAAAGACATCTATTCCAAATAGGATGAATGAAAAGAAGGCATAATTATATCTGCTTTAGAATCAATGTAGATATTTCCATTTGGCCAATTTACAAAGAAGATGGTACATAACAAAATCCTTTAGATATGTTGTGTGCTAAGGCTGCTCCTTGGCAAAATTTTAAAGTTCTGAAATTCATTTTTGTTGCCCTCCTACTTCTTTTTTCTCCATGATTTTCCATAAATTGTCACCTACTGTCCTTATGCTCAAAGTCCTCATGCTACCTAGTATAGCATTATAACTACATCTAGCCTCCTATAGTAGTGCCCTATCATCCAAAGCTATCTGTCTTCTCCCATTCTCTGCCAAAATTTTCATGCCCTCCCTTTCCATAAATGTTACAAAGGCAAATAATTGACTCCAGGTTTAGAACACTATCCATCGCACTACTAGTTGCTTCATGTGGCACTTGAACTGAACTTTAAATAAGGAAAAACTATCCAGAAATTCAGTATGATGAAGTACATTTTGGGTATGGGATGGGGTAAAATAATTGTCCCCTCTGGCAAAAAAATGTAATTCACACTAGTGATTAAATGGATTTCCAAAAGGAGGCTAATTTGGCATGTGCATTATTAAAGAAGATAATTTGGTATATCTTTTATATTTGCTACCAATTATATATATATATATATATATATATATATATATATATATATGTATTCATTGCCTTCCCAATCTCCCCACACTTCCAACTAGATTGTAAACAGAATAGAGAAGAGGCAACTAAAGTGGAGTACTGGCTAAAACTCTAGACCTTAATTTTAAAAAAAAAAACCTGAGTTCAAATGTGATCATAGATTCTTTGGAAAATCACTTAATCTCGATTTTCCTCAATTTCTTCAGCTATAAAATGGGAATAACAATACCATCTACATAGCAGGCCTTTTGGGAGGTTCAAATGAGATATTTATAGACTTTAAAATTGCTTATTCCCTTCTCTTTCTCCATTAAAATTTGAGATCCTTAAGAGTTGCATCTTTCTTTTGTCTTTCTTTATATTCACAGAATTTAGCAGTGTTTGACACATAATAAGCACTTAATAAAAGCTTCCTGACTGTCTTGAGGGCTGGTTTGTCTTTGTGTACCCCAGAACCTGGCACAATTACTTGGTGGGTGTGTGTGTGTGTGTGTGTATGTGTGTGTGTATATGTGTGTGTGTGTGTGTGTTAATTTTTAAAAGAAAGAATATTTAACCAACCTCTCTGCTTTGAATCCATGTTCCTCAATATAGACTTGGCTAAGTGAATATTAGAAGATAGTATTTGTGTTTTAATGTTATCCAAGACCTTGCTGTATTATTTTTAGAGTACTCTAAATCAAAGCTTATTTTCTCATTTCTGTCTCTAGGTCACTTTGACTTATAATACAGTAATGTTATAATACAGTAATGTGGTAACACAGAAAACTTCTTTTGAAGGTGATTAGAGTTTTGAGCTTGACTCAGCACCACAGGGATACTGAGAAAGGCAAGACTCTGCTCCCCTGTCAAACTCAGACAATGTGTGATAGTGCAGGTGTTTATGCGCTGCACTTCTGTTTGACAAGGCTAATGTAGAACTGAATTAAATATTAATTTGTCTAATATGTTAGACATATAGAAGTAGACAGGAAACACAGCAGGCAAAATTGCATTTCTGACTGTTAAGACTACTATTATAGTCTTCTTTGTACCTCATGCTGTTTTCATACCAGTAGACAGATGTTTATTTTTATCATATCATGCCTGCTGTCCTCCATATCATTATCAGTTCATCTTTTTCTATGGTATAGTAAAAAGTAATCAATATTATATATTGTAAGAAGGTCTTTAGACCTAAGTTTCTCTCTGTTGTCTCCTGACAATAACTTAATAAAAAAATTCCTTTCAAATTTCAGTTAATTTATTCATTACATATTTATTAAATGTCTACTCCATATAAGAGATTATACTAGTCCTTGCCAGCAATAGAAAGACTGACAACATTTAAGCTCTCAAAGAACTTAGAAATTAATCAAAGTATATATATGAATCAAAAGAAATGCATATTCTTTTTTTAAATAACTTTTTATTGACAGAACCCATGCCAGGGCAATTTTTTACAACATTATCCCTTGCACTCACTTCTGTTCCGATTTTCTCCCTCCCTCCCTCCACCCTCTCTCCCAGATGGCAAGCAGTCCTATACATGTTAAATAGGTTACAGTAGATCTTGGATACAATATATGTGTGCAGAACCGAACAATTCTCTTGTTGCTCAGGGAGAATTGGATTTAGAAGGTATAAATAACCCAGGAAGAAGAACAAAAATGCAAGCAGTTTACATTCATTTCCTAGTGTTCTTTCTTTGGGTATAGCTGCTTCTGTCCATCCTTGATCAATTAAAACTAAGTTAGATCTTCTCTTTAAAGAAATCCACTTCCATCAGAATACATCCTCATTCAGTATCGTTGTTGAGGGATATAATGATCTCCTGGTTCTGCTCATTTCACTCAGCATCAGTTCATGTAAGTCTCACCAATCCTCTATGTATTGGTCCTGCTGGTCATTTCTTACAGAACAATAATATTCCATAATATTCATATACCACAATTTACCCAACCATTCTCCAATTGATGGGCATCCATTCATTTTCCAGCTTCTGGCCACTACAAACAGGGCTGCCACAAACATTCAGTATCTCTTTGGAGTATAAGCCCAGTAGAAACACTGCTGGATCAAAGGGTATGCACAGTTTGATAACTTTTTGGGCATAGTTACAAATTGCTCTCCAGAATGGCTGGATATGTTCACAATTCCACCAACAATGTATCAGTGTCCCCGTTTTCCCACATCCCCTCCAACATTCCGCGTTATCTTTCCCTGTCATTCTGGCCAATCTGACAGGTGTGTAGTGGTATCTCAGAGTTGTCTTAATTTGCATTTCTCTGATCAATAGTGATTTGGAACACTCTTTCATATGAGTAGTAATAGTTTTAATTTCATCATCTGAAAATTGTCTGTTCATATCCTTTGACCATTTATCAATTGGAGAATGGCTTGATTTCTTATAAATTACAGTCAATTCTCTATATATTTTGGAAATGAGTCCTTTATCAGAACCTTTGAATGTAAAAATGTTTTTCCAGTTTATTGTTTCCCTTCTAATCTTGTCTGCATTAGTTTTGTTTGTACAAAAACTTTTCAATTTGATATAATCAAAATTTTCTATTTTGTAGTCAATGGTGATCTCTAGTTCTTCTTCGGGCATAAATTCCTTCCTCTTCCATAGGTCTGAGAGGTAAACTATCCTATGCTCTTATGATCTCATTCTTTGTTTATGATCTCATTCTTTATGCCTAGATCATGAACCCATTTTGATTTTATCTTGGTGTATGGTGTTAAGTATGGGTCAATGCCTAGTTTCTGTCATACTAATTTCCAATTTTCCCAGCAATTTTTGTCAAATAATGCATTCTTATCCCCAAAACTGGGGTCTTTGGATTTGTCAAACACTAGATAATTAAAGTTATTGGCTGTTTTGTCCTTTGAACCTAACCTATTCCATTGATTAACTAATCTATTTCTTAGCCAATACCAGATGGTTTTAGTAACTGCCTTATAATATAATTTTAGATCTGGTACAGCTAGGCCACCTTCATTTGATTTTTTTTTTCATTAGTTCCCTTGAAATTCTTGACCTTTTGTTTTTCCATATGAACTTTGTTGTTATTTTTTCTAGGTCATCAAAATAGTGTTTGGGAAGTTTGATTGGTATAGCGCTAAATAAATAGATTAGTTTAGGTAATATTATCATCTTTATTATATTTGCTTGCCCAATCCAAGAGCATTTAATATTTTTCCAGTTGGTTAGATCAGACTTAATTTGTGTGGAAAGTGTTTTGTAGTTTTGCTCATAAAGTTTCTGATTTTCCCTTGGCAGATAGATTCCTAAATATTTTATACTATCAGTAGTTACTTTAAATGGAATTTCTCTTTGTAACTCTGACTGCTGGATTTTGTTAGTGATATATAAGAATGCTGATGACTTATATGGGTTTATTTTATAACCAGCAACTTTGCTAAAGTTGTGGATTATTTCTAATAACTTTTTAGTAAAATCTCTGGGGTTCTCTAAGTATACTATCATATCATCAGCAAAGAGTGATAATTTGGTTTCCTCATTGCCTATTCTTATTCCTTTAATATCTTTCTCAGCTCTTATTGCCAAAGCTAGCAAGAAATGCAGATTCTTAATATATTAGCATATATACAAATAAGAAAACTATTGAGCTCCTATTATGTTCATGGCATTCTTAATTGATGAGTATACAATGACAAAGTCTGACCTCAAGGAACTTATATTTTGCTAGGAGAATATGACATCCACACAAATCAAAATAATCTTGAGTAGGGAGTCAAGAGGAAAGGGGAAGCTCAATAGTCAATAAACATTTAATTTCAAACTCAACAAATACTTATAGGCACAAACTATGTGACAGGCACTGTGCTAAAGACTGAGAATACAAATACGAAATAAGAAAGATAGATTCTTCCTACAAAGAGCTTATACAATGTAATAGGGAAAGACACACAAAAGAAAGCTAAAAAGGAAGATTTACTAGAGGTAGGAATTGTGGCAATTCAGAGATATCCCAGAATAGTAAGCCAGATAAGAAATGAAAAGTTCTGAACTGAACTTGCTTATGGTTGTGAAGTTCATGACTCTATCCTTCAATTAAAGGAACAGAGGATACTGATGAGGTAGAGTACCAATGCTGATTGATGTTGCAAGACGATGAGGTTTTTCTTAATGATCTTCCTGGATGCAAAGTGGAGAAGTCAGAAATGTCCTACAGTAGGAAGGTGAGAAATGATAACAGGCAAAGTGCTTTAGGGATATTTGAAAAAAAGAATGCAAATAATTGATAGGAATCAGTTCATTTATAATAATAGTGATAACAATAATAAATAACTAGCAAATAAATAGTGCATTACAAATAATATCCCATTTTTATCTTCATAACAATTTAGAGATAGATTTATTATTATTATTATTCCTATTTTTTGGATAAGAAAATTGAGATAAACAAAGGTTAAATTATTTACCTAGTGATCTAATAAATATCTAGGGCAGAATTTGAACCTATATCTCCAGGGTTCTATCCAGTACACTACTAGATAGCTATCTGATTTCTCCATTTCCCTGTCAAATTTTTCATACCCTCACTTTCCATAAATTTCTCATAAAGAGAAATAATTGCCTCCAGGTCCAGGACTCTATCCAGTGTACTACCTAGTTGTTTCATGTGGCACTTGAGCTGAACTTTATAAAGATAAGCTACTCACAAGGCCAACATGGAGTGGAACTATGTTTTGGGAAAGGAGTGGGAACAATAGAACAAGTCAAGAACTATACAAAAATCTATAACACTATTTGAAAAGATACCACATCAAGTATAAGGAATAGAAGTTGTTGTGTTTGTTCTCCATTCTTGAAGCAGATTATGAAATCAGAGAAGTGATACCAGGATATATAAGCAAATTGGATTTAAATGAGGAAGGGCTGTTCAAGGTCACCTGCCACATTTTTCCTTCCACAGCCATCTGGGGCCATTGGCAAGATACAGATCAAGATGACTATAGATGGTCCTGGATGTGGTAGGAAACCTTGGCCTTTTAGTCCACAGTGAACAGAATAGAGCATATCAAAAAAGATATAAAATAAGATTAGGAAAGCAGGTTGGAAACAAGTTGCAGAGGGTCTTAAATGTCAAGCAAAGGGTTTTTCATTTATCCTATAGACAATAGGGAAAGCTTCTAAGCAAAGTGACAACAGGTTCAGACATCTAAGGAAGGTTATTTTGGCAGCCACTATGAACTAGATAGAGAAACTAAAAATGGGTGATCACAGTACTCCAAGAGAAAGGTAAAAATCAATCAATATTTATTAAATACCTACTATGTGCCACACACTGTGTTAAACACTAAGATTACAAAAGAGACAAAAAACAATCCCTGCCCTCAAGGTGCTTGCAATATAATGGGAGAAGAGACCATCCAAAAAATACATACAGAGCAAGATATATTATAAAGATAGTTAAAGAGGATATAGAGGAAGTAATCAAAAGAGAAGATACCAGAATTAAGAAAGGTTGAGAAAGACTTCCAGTAAAAGAAGAGATTCTAGTTGGGATTTAAAGGATGCTAGGGAAATCAGTAGGCAGAGTAGAGTGGGGGAATGGCCACATGTGGAGGACAGCCACTAAGAGAGCCCTAGAGAGTATCTTGTTCCTAAAAAAGTAAATAGGCCAATGTTACATATTGTAAGTGTAAGGGAATCAAGTCTAAGAAAGTGGAAAGAAGCTAAGTTTTTGGGTTTTTTTTTTTTGGAGGGGGGTTGTTTTTTGTTTTTTGTTTTTTTGGGGTGGTACGGGGGAGCTGTATGGGATGTGGACTTTGAATGCCAAACAATATTGTGATTTTGATCCTGAACAGATTAGGGAGACATTGGATCTTAAGGCATAAGGGGTGGGTGTGCTCAGACTAGTTTAAGAAAATCATATTAATGATTAAATGAAGTACAGATTGGAATGGGAAGAGATTTGAGGCAGAGAGACTGATTAACAGTTTCAAAATATTTTGGAGATATTCTGTTTCCAGATATCTGGATAAGGCTGAGCAAGCAGGTTATCCCCTGAGTTTAATATAACAATAACCCTTTGTGCCCTGGAATATCACCCTCTGGCAAAGTATATTCCTGGACCAGAGCTTGCAGCAGGATATCCTGACCTTTTTAAGTTAAGGTCTTTAACAGCTCCCAGATTGACTTAGGCAAGTGTTGCCCTACAGAGTAATAAGGAAGATAGTATGGATAATATAGGATGCATGATATGTAGGCAAAAAGATAATGGATTCTGTTTTGGACATGTTGAGTTTAAGATGTCTACTGCGTATACAATTTGAGATATCCGAATGACAGTTGGAAATACAAGATACAAGTTTTAGGCAATAATGATAAACTTGAAAGTAATTAGGATAGAGGTATTAATTATGGATATAATTACCTTTACCATTACCTTGGTGATGAGATCACCAAATGAAAATATTACAGGGAGAGAAAAAAGTGGGCCAAAGTGGCCCTGAAGGACACTTGCTGTTAGAAGACATGCCATGGAAGAGGATCCAGCAAAAGAGACAGAGAAGAGATCAGATAGGCAGGATGAGTATCAAGAGTGAGCAGCATCTCAAAAATCTACAATAAAGAGAGAATTAAGGAAAGAATTAGCTAGTCTCAAAGGCTGCAGATAGATCTAAATGAATAGAGACCTAAAAGGACAAGTGATTTGGCAACCAGAACAAGGCTGTGCCCATGTGAAAGAAGAAAAGTGATGAATGTAACCCAAGCCCATCCCTAATAATCAAAGTTGTAAAAAGTTTAAACAATTAGCAAAGGTTAGGGAAGACAGAAATCACATTCAATTGGAGAGTTCAAGGAATATTTCATGAAACAAGTAGCATTTGAGTTTAGCCTTGAAAGATGAATAGAATTCTGAAAGGTGATTATGGGGATAGAAACATTCCAGATAAAGAAAACAACATGATCTAAAGGTAAAAAATAAGCATGTTTATGAAATAATGAATAATCAATTTTGGTTGGAGCATAGAGAAGACAGTAGAAGATTATTGAGAACAAGGAATAAGAGGAAGATTGAAGCTAGATTGGGTTGAATGTTAAACTATGGGTTTAACTCAAATGGAAAGCTATTGAAGGATTTTAAACAGGGGAATGATATGACCAAAAAAATTTTGCTGCTGGAAAATTAATCTGATATCAGTGTATAGGATAGGTTGGAGTTGGGACAAAGTAGCATTTAATATCCCAGTTAGGTGTCTGTTGCAATTGTCCAGGCAGAAAAGAGTATAATATTTTTTATATATAGGTTTTATTTACAAGATATATGTATGGGTAATTTTTCAGCATTGACAATTGCAAAACCTTAAGAGTATAGTCTTTAAAGAGAGTAGTGACAGTAGAGGTAGAAAAGCACTGGATGAATCCAGGACACATTTTGAAAGTAGAATCAATGGGCTTTCATGACTAATTGAAAGCAAGATAAAACTAGACAGTTGTTGAAAAATTATACTCCTCCTTCCCTTAATCCTTATTTTTGTTTAATAAGAGATGACTGCTCTGTAAGATATAGAATGGAATATATTGGGAGAATAATGTGATTTTTTAAAAAAAACCGTAAAATGTATCAATAAAAAATTGTTAAAAGGAAGTAGAGCAGAAAAGGGGGAGAAAGAATTAAATGTGCCTCTGAGGTTTTGTCTTTTGAAGTCTGATGCTATTAACAAAAAAAAAGAAAAGTTGTTGGTTTTGGAGGAAGATGATGAATTCAATTTTGAACCCTTTTATGAGATATCCTTAGTACATCCTAGAAGAGTTTGGGAGTAGATAGTTGGAAATTTAGAGTTGGAGTTTGTAAACTAGGGAGATTACAAGTGGATACGTTCATCTGGAAGTCATTTGTATAGACATACTTATTAATGTCATGGGAGTAAATGAGATTGCTAAGGGAGAGTGCATACAGAGGAAATAGAAAGAAGATGAATTCCAAATCTTGGCTCTTTTAGAGGACAAAGCAAGGGAAAAAAACCAGTGAAGGAGACACAGGAGAAGCAGCTATATGATCCACATAGAATTCATCAGAAAATCCAATGTGAATGGGATAAACTGAGAGAAGATCTCTCATAAGGATGTGGCTTAGACCTATATCCTGATTGTGACTTGAGACTTGCAATAACAAGTTGAGCTATAGCTAAAAACTGTAAGTGTTAAATTGTCTTGGATAAACATTCCCCCTCCTGTTCCCCTCCACACATATACTTCTTAATTAGCATTTAAGTACTTGATGGGTAAAGAGTTTGCTATTTATTAATATTCTTTTGTTCTGGGATAGATTTCCGAATTTAGATTGTTGGCCTGGACTCCCCCAGACAATGAGAGAAAAGATGAGGGGAAAGGGGTTTCTGTGTTAGGGTCTATATAATCTTGTGTTTTATAATCTGTACTTTGCACTCTTCTACTGACACCTTGTCTATTGGGAGTTGCCATTTTTTGGAAGATCATAATAAACCTTTTTTTTTTCTTTTTACCTGGAGAATCTCTGATTTTAACTTGGGTAAGGGCCACTGCCCCACACAAGTGGCACAGGAGTTAATGAGATTGATTATTGATATCAAATAATGACATTGAGGTTCAGTACAAATGTTGGGGTTTGGCAATAAATGTGGGGTTTGGTCACATGAAGAATTCACAATGGCTTTCTCTTTTCAAAAAAGTACATTTATTTATGACAAAAGGTTACAGACAAAATGAAGAAGTAAAATAGGCACCAGGAGTAGTAAATTTGAAAAAGACTTGAGAGAACTTATAGTTAGCAAGAAAAGGGGTTTTAATAATTAACTATGGAAAAGACAAATTCCCTAGTGGAATTCACATTTAACCAGGAAAAAGGGAACATATAAGGAGTGTGCCATTGACTAAAAATTTAGCACCCTATAAGGGAATTTAGCATCCTAAAAAAGTTAGCTATAAGAAGAAGAAAGACACCATGACATATAGGGGCTGGGTAGAGTAAAGAGAAAGACACCTTGAGACATGGGGGAAGGAATGGAAAGAAAGGCTCCAGAGGCAGAACACACTGGAGAGCTAACCAAAAGGGATTCAGCAAAGTTGATGTAGTCCAAAGGTAGATTTATAACTGAAATTTAAGTACCTGGTTTTGACATCATAACCTGGCTTCCTAATTAGATTTAATAAGATGGGGTTACCCTAGAGGTCCACAGGAAGTGGGACTATGAAGTTGAGTTGATCCCCATCACTGCCCTTCACTGCTCAGGAAATAATCTTATCAGTACCTTAGACTTTCACTGCCAATCCCACCTAGTGACCGAACCTCATCAAAGCCAAAAGTGGGGAGTTTGAAAAAATTCAGAGTGATCAAGAGCTCCATATGAGAACTTCCTGGTAATGAATTCATTTTGTGGTAAATATCCGGTATCATTAAGTATTATTAATATAGCCCATTCTATATATAAAAATGATATAATGATATAATCTCTACCGTTCAGTAGAAAATGCTTTTAAAGGTTCTTGCCTAAAGCAAGAAAGTATAAAGACGATATTAAATTATAATCTATTTATTGTTTCTGTAGCCTCCTAGCTTTCCTGAAGCTAAGTATGTGCTTGTTCTGGCTTCTAGAATACAATCTGAATGAGATTAAAATGCAACTGGGATATTTCTCAAAATAAATAAAAATACCATATAACACAGATAATGTTAATTCATGTTTTTTTCTAAGTCCATGTGACCCACACAGATGCATTTCTATTTCAGTTTGACACCGCTGTCGTACCAACACTCTGGCATGGCTTTATAAGGCCCACAGATCAATTTTGGAGAACACAGTTGCTGAAAGACTTAGTTCTTTGATTACATGTTTTGCAATGTGGTTTCTGACATGCTGTTTGATAAGTATTCAATTGTCTTCCTACTTCCCTGTCTTTCTTATCTCCAATTCCACCCCCCAAAATACACAGACATACACACACACACACACACACGCACACACACACACATACACACACTTTCAGACATGATGGTCTTTAGACAGTGGTTGGCTAAATTAACAGGAATATATACATCCAGGACTGAGAATTTTTAGCTTTTATTATGTAATACCCTTGAACTGGGATCAGCAGAAACTCCTTTATTACTTTTCTACTTTAGAAAGTGCTGGTTCAGTCTTGTTTGAATCTTCATGACCACTTTTGGACGATGATAACGAAATAGTTTGCCATTTTCTTCACCAGCTTATTTTACAGAAAAAGAACTGAGTCAAACAAGATTAAGTGCCCCATTTCACACTAGTTAAATGTCTGAGGCAGGATTTGAATTCATGAAGATTATGAGTCTTACTGATACCAAGCCCAGTGTTTTATTTAAGATCTTACCACCTCTCTACCTAGCCAAAGTTTTAAGTATTCTCCCATATTCGATTGTCAACTGTCTCTATATCTATAACTTTTCTGAATGATGGAATTTGAATAAATAGGGTTTCATGCTCAAAAATGCAAGGATAGCAAAATCAGAAACAACTATTAAATCATAAAACAAAATATATATCATAATCAGATAACATGGATTTTATTTTAACATAGACATTTCTTTCCATGTGAAATCATTCCATGCAAACAGTACAGAAGAATTTGCTTATAATAACTTTTGGGGATTCCTTTATCTATCTTGGTTTCTGGAATAATAATTTAGCCAAGCAGAAAAGCTAATCTTTTCTGTGATTCTACAGATGTTAAGGCTTTTTACAATGATGACATTAGACAAATAGATATATGACAGGAAGCCAAAGAAGGAACCTTTTATCCACTTCTCTAATCTCAATTACTTCTATATTATTTATATTAAATTTTGGTTCAAGCCAGAAGGGAAGCTTAACCTCAGGTGAAAGCAAGCAGCTAAGGATTGAAACTCATGAAATTTGCAGCCCAGAGACCCAGCTCCAAAAAACGCAATGGTGTAGGAACACAGCTTAACTCTCAATAAAAACACCAAGTCACAAAAAAAGACAAGGAAAACAATGAGAAAACAAACAAACAAAAAAAGATATTTACTAGGGAAAGCTACTATCAACACATAAGCTTAGAAAATGACAATAGTGTTGATGTGATATAGCTTCTAGGGATGATATAGCAATAACTCTAAGGCCATAACTCTAAAGCCACCTGGCTTTGGTAGTACACAAACATTTCTGGCTGTCAGATAATAATCAGTTGGTCAGTGATAAAGTTTCTAAGCAATAAAATTCAATAATGAGGTGCATACAAGACTACTCTTCAACTCTACCTATAAGACCACTCCCCAATTCCATCTCTAAGCCAAAAAACTAGCTATCAGTAATATGAAGTGCATGGTTTTTTCTAATTTTTCTTATAAATTTATCTTCTTGTTCTTGGTTTTTTCCTAACATCTTTTGAAACTTAACCCACTTTATTTGGCATTACAATTATAATAAGCTTTGCCCCTTGACTGGAAATGAGTCCCAGCCTGCAAATTCTTTTGAGACACTCCAATGTCCATCTGGAAATCCAACCTTTTTGGAATCCCCCTTAAACCCCAACATTGCCAAAATGACTACATATTGAAGCCTCAAAGAAAAATGTTATTTGTTTTCAGGCTGAAAAAGAATTCCTGGAAGAGCTTAAAGGGATTTTTAAAAGCAAATTAGAGAATAAGAAGAAAAACTGGGAAAAGAAATGAAAGTAGTATATACAGAAAGATATATATACACACAGATGGAGAGACAAAGACAGAGATAGAGAAACAGATACAGAGAGAGATAGAGAGACAGACAAAGAGAGACACACACACAAAGAGACAGCGAGATGAGAGACACACACACAGAGAGAGATCTGGACATCTTTCAAGAAATCATCAGAGAAAACTGCCCCTGATATGTTAGAACCAGAATTGAAAGAGTCTACTAATCAACACCTGAAAGAGATCCCAAAAAGAAACCTTCCAAGTACATCATAGCCAAATTCCAAAGTTCACAACTCAAGGAAAAAGTACTGCAAGTAGCCAAAAAGAATTCTAATATCATGCAGTTATAGTCAGGATTACACAAAATTTGGCATCTTCTACATTAAAAAAGCAGAGGGCTTAGAATATGATATACTGTAAGGCAAATAAGTTAGGATTAAAACCAAAAATCACCTACCCAGCAAAATTGAAAATAATCTTTCCAGAGTGGGTGGTAGGGTATTTAATATTTAATAAAAGAGAACTTTCAAGCATTCCTAATTAAAAGACCAGAGCTGAATAAAAAAAAAAAAAAATGTGACAATAAACAAGTTTTAAAGATAAACAAGCTTTAAAAAAAGAAACAAGAAAGAGAAAATAAAAAATTCAATAAGGTTAATTTGTTTATTTTTCTATGTGGCAAGATAATATTTGTAACTCTTCAGAACTTTATTACTAAAAAAAAAAAAACAATTAGAAATATATTTAGATAGAAAGTGGATATAAGGTAATTTTGATGGGATGATTCTCCAAAAAAAATAAAAATAAAAAAATTGGATTGTCAACCAGAAAGAACTAGCCTTTAACCTGTGGGTAGAGGTAGCTGAACAAAACAGGAGACAGGAGAGTCAGAAATCAAGCAAAAGCTTAATTTCACAATGAGAGAATGTGTCATATGCCAGAACTCTGCCCTTAGTGGAAGGGACTCACTATAATGTGAGAATGATAGGGTACAGCTTCTAGGGAAAAAACAGCAATAATTTTAAGGTCCCTTGACCTTAAAGTGCTTCTGTTCTAACAATCTGTCAATGATTGTAAAGTCTTCTGACTTTAGAATGAAGTGATCTTGAGGTCCTCCGACCTTACAGTGCTATTGTTCTACCAATGTCTGTCAATGATTGTAAAAAGTCTTCTGGCCTAGGAATATAATAATATTTCTTCCTTTAGACTTTAGGGAAGATATATCAGGAATCCTGAGGCCCTCTGACCTTAGAATGGTATTTTTCTAACAATCTGTTTATCAATGATTCTAAAGACTTCTGGCCTTAGGATAGTCCTACAAACACTGCTGACTGTCAGATACATAATCTGTCAATGATAACCAAATTCCTGAGACCATTCTTCAGTTCTACTTCTGGGCCATAAAATTAGCATCAGTGTCATGAAGAACTGAATAAATTTGTCTCCTTGATCATGGTTCTTTGCTAAATTCTTTTGAAACTTAGCCTGCTTCAATTGGCATTACAATTATAATAAACTTTGCCCCTTGACTTGGAGATGTGTTCAAACCTGCAAATTATTTTTTAAATTAATTAAATCTTTTTATTTACAAAACATATGCATGGTAATTTTTCAACACTGACCCTTGCAAAACCTTCTGTTCCAAATTACCCTCTCCTCCCCACTCCCCTCTCCTCTAGATGGCAGGTAGTCCAATACATGTTAAATATGTTAAAATATATGTTAAATCTAATATATGTATACATATTTATACAATTAACTTGCTGCACAAGAAAAATCTGATCAAGAAGGAAAGAAAAAACTAAGAAAATAAAATGCAAGCAAACAAAGAGTAATAATGCTATGTTGTGGTCCACTTTCAGTTCCCACAGTCCTCTCTCTGGGTGGAGATTTCTCTCTTTATCACTGAACAATTGGAATTGGTTTGAATCATCTCATTGTTGAAGAGAGCAGCGTCTATCCGAACTGATCATAATATAGTCCTTTTTTTTAATAGCCTTTTATTTACAGGTTATATGTATGGGTAACTTTACAGCACTCACAATTGCCAAATCTCTTGTTCCAATTTTTCCCCTCTTTCCCCTACCCCCTCCCCCAGATGGCAGGATGACCAGTAGATGTTAAATATATTAAAATATAAATTAGATACACAATAAGTATACATGACCAAACCGTTACATAATATAGTCTTGTTGTTGCTTATATAATGATCTCCTGGTTCTGCTCATTTCACTTAGCATCAGTTCATATAAGTCTCCAGACCTTTCTGAAATCATCCTGCTGGTCATTTCTTACAGAACAATAATATTCCATAATATTCATACACTATAATTTATTCATCCATTCTCCAATTGATGGGCATCCATTCATTTTCCAGTTTCTTGCCACTACAAAGAGGGCTGCCATAACATTTTTGCACATGTGGGTCTCTTTCCCTCCTTTAGGATCTCTTTGGGATATAAGCCCAGCAGTAACACTGCTGGGTCAAAGGGTATGCACAGTTTGATAACTTTTTGAGCATAGTTCCACATCTGCAAATTCTTTTGAGATACCTCATGACACAGATCTGAGACCTTAACCTTTTGGAGTCTCATTCTGAACCTCAACAATAAGATTTCAATACTTATACCTATGGCCACATAGTGAGCTGTAGCCCTGATATTATAACAGCAACAATGTGAGAAGACTGATTCAATTGAGCAAAAACAATTCTAGGATTTTTGCTAGAGCTGAGATTATCCAAAGGGTTATTATTATGCCAAGTTCCAGGAGCCTGCTTGGTAGACCTTAACTCTGGAAAACAGGGTGTCTCTAATGCAAATAAAGACAGCTCTAAGGTACCACTACCCAACTCTCAGATTGGCTAAGATAATAGGAAAAGACAATGATGAATGTTGGAGTGGATGTGGGGAAACTGGGACACTAATACATTGTTGGTGGAGTTGTGAATGGATCCAACCATTCTGGAGAGCAATCTGGAGCTATGCCCAAAGGACTATCAAACTGTGCATACCCTTTGATCCAGCAGTGTTTCTACTGGACCTGTATCCCAAAGAGATCTTAAAATAGGGAAAGGGACCTACATGTGCAAAAATGTTTGTAGCAGCCCTTTTCATAGTGGCAAGGAACTAGAAAATGAGTTGGAGAATGGACTGAATAAGTTATGGCATATAAATATTATGGAATATTATTGTTCTATAAGAAACGATCAGGAAGCTGATTTTAGAGAGACTTGGAGAGACTTATATGAACTGAGTCTAAGTGAAATAAGCAGAATCAGAAGATCATTATACATAGCCACAATAATACTATATGATGATCAATTCTGAGGGACATGGCTCTCTTCAACAATGAGATGATTGAAGCAAGTTCCTATGATCTTGTGATGAAGACAGCCTTCTGCATCCAGAGAGAAGTGTAGTTACTAAGTGTAATTAACAACAATTTTCACTCTTTTTGTTGTTGTTGTTTGCTTGCATTTTATTTTTTCTCATTTTTCCTATTTGATCTGATTTTTCTTGTGCAGCAAGATAATTGTATAAATATGCATGCATATATTGAATTTAGCACATATTTCTACCATGTTCAGCATATATTGGATAACGTGGGGGTGGGGGAAGGCCAGGAAAAACTGGAACACAATGTTTTGCAAGGGTTAATGTTAAAAATTATCTATACATATGTTTTGAAAATAAAAAAGCTTTAATAATAATAATAAAAAAAGAAAACAGGGTATCTGCTAATATCTTGACATTTTACCCTTTTGGCCAAATGATGGGGTTTTAAAGAACCCCTTGCCTTTTTGTCCAAAAAAGGAGAAGCAGGTAAAGCAAAGATACCACAAGAGGCCAGTTATAATAGGACAAAGATGTTTTCTGGGAAGTTAATTCTTTGAGATGACCTACTGAGGAAATGTTTCTCATGTCTCATTTCTAGACATTGTTTGCTTGTAAGCAGAAAGAGGGATCTCAGGGAGTAAAACTGTACGAGGAGAGAATGCCAAAACACACTTGAATTAGAGCCTTTATGGTTCCTACAAAAGGGAAGGATGGGAAAACAATTAAACAATATACTTGTCCTTGTCTAGAATCTTGGGAAAGCTGTTTCATCTAGATGTCATCTGCTTCTGAATCTGTACTAGACAAATCTTGAGGTCTCTGGAGGCTTTTGACATCCACTCAGGAGCAGGGGATTTCTTCAGATAATTCAGAAAACCATACTCACAAGTTTGACAACTATGAGAGTAGTCAGAAGGATCTGCAAGGGACCCTTATAAGACATTTGGATTGATAATTTTGATAAAACTCCTTGATATCTTTGGATCTGAGTTTCTGGTTAGAATAACATAGGTCCTTAGTTAAGGATCTCTAAAAAGTACATAGAGTTGGTTTAGTTTCCCAGCAACACAAGGCTAGGTTCAATGCAACAGTTTTTCTCACAATTTCCCATAATTTTATAATTAAATTAAGTATCCCCCTAACTCTTAGTTAACAGCTAAGTGCCTTGACATTTGACTTCAATTTATTGGTAAAAAGAGATATCTAGTCTTTGAATTTACAATTCAATGCTTATGCTCAGCCATTTTACCTATTTTCATTACTCAATGACTACTCTCTACTAATCATAAAGACATCGGCACTCTTTACTTACAAGAGCCATTAAAATGGAGAGGAAGATAAAGGTGGGGATGGCCAAGTACAGATCAAACAATTTAGAGGTCTCACAATGGATTAGTTTTGAGAAGGGTGATTTATGTGTCATTAAGAAAACCAAGAAAATTTAAACATAAACTTCTTAGAACAAATGACCAAAGCAATACAAAAGTTATCACAAATATTAACCTATATCAAGTCTCCTTGTATCCTAGTAACATTCTCAATATACATTTAATGAGCACATTTGGAGTTCCAGATGTCTCATATAGTTATCTGATCCCTAGATACATTTTCTTGGATAATAGACTATTCTCAGGAAAGCTTTATATGGGGCTCTGTTTCTCTGGTTCCAAATGTAGACTTTCTTAGATAATTCAACTATTAATATAATTTAGATCTGGTTCTTCAGTTTTAAAACGTCAAAGAATTTCTGTTTATATTCCCTTTGTTGTTTCTATCCTCACCTATCCCCTGTACCTGATGTAAGAATCTTTTAAAAATTTATGAGTCCAATTGCAAAATGAATTCATATGCCTTTTAAAATTATCAGAAATACCTTAAATTATACTTTTTTTTTTTTTACCATTAGTGGTACAATTTCTATGTAAAATCATTAATCCAATTTTGAGACTTATTACTAAAACTTACTCAAAGCCCAGATTTTCAAGATACATAAATCTTGGAAGCCAATCATATATATCTGCATATAGCTCTTAGAGACAACAATCTAATACTGTTGTTTTCTCAAATTTTCTTATTCAATTTATTTAGAAAATTTTTACATTATATTTTTATCTTATTACTTCATTTAATCATTTCCCCCTTAGGAAAATATCATCCCTATGTTATAAAATTTGACATAAATATAGCTTTAAATGTTTCATCCTCCTATAGTAATTTAGAGGAGTTCCAGTATCAATCTATTATTTAATATATTTAGTATTATACTTGCAAATCTTCTTGATTATAAAAAATTTGTTATAAAAGGTAAAATAGGGACATAGTTATAATAATGTCATACATCATAACAGAAGGATAAACTTCCTTAGCCGTGTTTGATTCCAGATATATCTGAGAATTATGTTGTTACCATATGTTAAAAGCAAGGCTCAGAATTAACCAGTTGGCGATTTTCTTTTTCAGAAAGAAATAGCACAATGGGGAAATAAAGTCAGGAGGAATCTACCTAAAACAACTCTGAGGTTTTCACCAAAACTTTTTCTAGGCACAGACATCTACCTTTAGCAGTTTTCAGACTGCATCAAGACACCAATTTATAGAGGTATGTAATGAAGAAAGGATTTTCTTATCAGAAAGACCTGGAATGAGCTGGATCATGGAAGGGGCTCTACAGTTTTCTTCACAAAGAATGCTGACTTTAACCAAGGTGCACCTCAGAGGACTGGAGCAGGGAGAAGGACAGAGGACTCATCAGATGAGGTGAGTGCTGGTCTTTATAAAGAAAAATAAAATCTTTGATGGCACTTCATCTTTCCCATTGGTACTGAAGAGTCTAATGGCCCAATTCTATATCTAATCCCACTTCTGACATTTACTAATATCAGCCATATGAAACCTGCCTTTAATCTATTGATGGCCAGAGCCAAACAAAGCAGGCCAAACAGAGGAGAGCCAGGATCAAACAAAAGTTTAATTTCAAAATAAGGGGAAAAGTCTGCAAGCAAAAACATGTGCTGGACCCCCATCCCTAGTAGGAGGGACCTACTTTAGTGGGAGGAGATCTCAATACTTATATCTATGGTAACACATTAAGCTGTATCCCTGACCAAGGGGGATAACAGCAACAATGTGACAAGAAACAGCTCTGAGATTTTGTTGCATCTGACATCATCTGGAAGGTGAGTGCAAAGTATTGTTCTTATGCCAAGCTTAAGGCACAATCTATTTGCTGGAATATCTAGAAAATAGGGTGTCTCCAAATAGTTTGATGGGAGTGAGAAAGAAAATTTCACTAGAAGGAGGGGGAAAATTGAATGGGTTAATTTTTTTTCACATAAAAAAGACAAGAAAGAGCCATTAAAATGGAGAGGAAGATGAAGGTGTGGGTGGCCAAAGCTTAAATTTTAAATATTTACTAACATACACATTTAGCTGGATACAGAAATATATTTTGCCTTTTATGGAAGTAAAAAGGGATGGGGATAAAAGGAAGGAGGAGTGATAAAAGGGAAGATAGTTTCCAAAAGCAGTGATTTCTGAGGAGGGAAAAGTGTGGAAAGTAAGAGAGAGGGGGGTAAGCAAGGGGAAAATGCCATGGAGAGAAAAACACAATTATAGTATCTATAAAAGTGAATGGGATGAATTTACCCATAAAATGGAAATGGATAACAGAATGGATTAATGGATAACAAAATACTACACTATGTTGTTTACAAGAAATACATCTGAAACAAAGAGATACAAACAAGGCAAAGGTATGGGGCTGGAGAAGAATTTATTATACTTTAGCTGAAGCAAAGAAAGTAGGTGTAATGATCCTGGTTTCATATAAAGCAAAAGCAAAAATAGATCTAATTAAAGGAGATAAGGAAGAAAAGTATTTCTTTGTGAAAGATTCCATAAAAAAGAACCAATATGAATACTAAACATATATGCATCAAATGGTATAGTATCTAAATCCTTAGAGGAAAAATTAAGTGAGTTGTAAAAGAAATAGACAGCAAAATTAGACAAATAAAGAACCTCACTTTTCCTCTCCCAGAACTAGATAAATCTCATAAAAAAAAAAAAAGAAGAAGAAAGAAGTTGAGATGAGTAAAATTCTGAAAATAGTTAACTATAAATATAGTTTAAATATAATAGAACTCTAGAATAATGGGATATAATTTTTCTCAGCAATATATGGCATCTACACAAAAATTGATCACATTTTACAATATAAAATCCTCACAATCAAATGCAAAAAAAAGTTCATAAATAGTAAATGCATTCTTTTCAAATCATAATGAAATAAAAATTACATTTAATAATGGACAATGGAAAAAAGATTAAAAACTAATTGGAAATTAAAATCCTAAAAGTAATCCTAATCCTAAAAATTAATTGGTTGAAAGAACAAATCATAGAAATAATCACTAATTTCATTAAAGAAAATCACTGCAATTAGACAACTCCACAAAATTTATAGGATGTGGTAAAAGCAGTATTTTGGGGGAAATGTATATTTCTGATTGTTTTTGTCAAGAAAATAGATTCATTATTGATCAGAAAATTGCAAATTAAAAATATCTCTCACCTATCAGAGTGAATAATATGACAAAAAAGGAAAATGTTGGATGTTGGAGGGTGTTGTGATGTCGCTTCCATATTACAACAAGAGGAAATGTAGGAAAACTTGGATACTAATACACTGTTGGTGGAGCTATGAAGTGATCCAACCACTATGGAGAACAATTTGAAAACACGTCCAAAAGGCTATAAAATTGTGCAATATCCTTTGATCCACCAATACAACTTCTAGGTTTCTATCCCAAACAGGTCCAATAAAGGGGAAAGGACCTTTGTGCAAAACTATTTATAGCCACTCTTTTGTGGGGGCTAAGAACTGGAAATTAAAGAAAAGCTTATCAATTGGGGAATAGTTAAACAAGTTGTGGTATATGATTATAATAGAATATTATTATGCTATGAGAAATGACAATCAGGATGATTTCAGAAAAATCTGGAAAGACTTACATACTGAGGCATAGTGAAGAGAACAGAACCAAGAAGACTTTGTATATAGTAACAGCAATATTGTTCAATGAATGACTTAGCTATTTTCAGCAATACAATGATTTAAGGCAATCATAAAGAACTAATGATAAAACATACTCTCTGCCTTCAGAAAAATAATTGATATATTTAATACAAACTGAAGCATACTACTTTTCACTTTCTTTTATTTCAGTCTTCTTGCTCAAAATGACTCATACGGAAATGTTTTTCATAATTGCACATGTATAACTGTAAAGTCCAGGCTAGCTCCCTGGAGGCCTCAGGGTCAGCCAGTGTCAGGATAAGCAAAAGTTCTTGGTCTTTAGGGGAAGAAGTAAAGGAGACAGACAAACTGCCACAAGCTTTCCACCAACCTTCCTTCTCCTCATCCTCCTGCAAAATGAGTCTGGCTTGTCTCACTCCACCCTCTAATACCTCCTACAATTATCTGTATACACCAAAAGATGGAGCCAGCACAGAATAGTGATGAGCCATTTTTCCAAACATATGCTAATAGAGTTATTGTCCAATAGGTAATTAGCCTTAATTGCTTGGTTGACTGATTCCAGTGCACCTATTCAGAGTTTCAGCCCTTTACATATAACCTATATGTGATTGCTTGCCTTCTCAGAGAGGTTGAGGAGAGGAAAGCAAGGTAAGATCAAATTTGGAATTTAAACATTTTTTTGAAGTTCTAAAAAATTCTCTCCCATTTTTCTCTACCAAGAATTTATACAATAAATTCAATAAAAAAAAATTTTTCTTGGATAGAACTAGTGCACATTTATATAATATATTGGCTGCCATGACCTTTATTTTGACACTTAAAGCTATCTTATCCCCAAATCAACCCCTCTGAGAACTTTAGGGTTGATATAATCTATCCTCTATCCTGATGATTGACATGAAATATCTCTCCAAGAGTAGTTATATCCTACTAACTAAATGTTTTATAAGAATTTTTCCCCAATCAAGCTAAATACTAATTTGGCACAAAATGTAAGCCCCCAACTCATGATTGGTCAGGTAAAATAGTGAGTGGAAGGCATCTCTACTCACAGTGGTATAATGTAGTATGTAATATATCCAAGACTCAGATACTTCCCTTCCTGAAGAGGTTATAATAGGATAGAAAGGATTTAGAATTTTAGAGATGGGAAGGATCCCAAAGATCGATCCAGTCTATTCCTCTCTTCAGACCCTAGTACAGAAATATTGTCCATCTCTGTTCTTCAAGACTTTTGGAAGATATTTAGTTTATCTCCATGCCTTCAGGCAAGTTTAACCATATTTAAAGGCTATAAATTCATTTTATTTTCAATTTCCTCAGTTAAAATTCTGTCATTTGTAACTACACATAAAATTCTTACCTAGTTCCTAACATTGATAAAGGTGAGAAGATTCATTATTTCTGGATAGCCTTAATGGGTAACTTTCTTATCACCACACAAAAGCATTTTTATTATATAGTAGTTACCTTGTCATCCAGGTCCAGGAATGTGAAACTGTATTACAACGTAGCTACATTTAATGTTCTTTTTATTGTGTTCTTTGCACATTACAAAATACCAAGCCTCAAATAAAAAACCTTTTTTAAGGTGGGCATCTATTTTTTTTTTTTTTGCTAAATATAGCTATCAAAAAGCATTGTACCTTGAAAATAATAGCATGCTACCAACTCCCTTTATCAATATTCAAGTAAACCATGTTCTTCTCATCTACACAATAGGAAATTACTGCTTATCTTAGTCTTGAAGAATTGTTCCATTATGAAGAAGACCAAATTATACTTTCTAATAATATTGACTGACAGCCTTACTCTTTATAATCCATAAAATATGTCTCTTTAAAAATCTTTATCCTGCATTTACCTTATGATTTAATTAGTGTTAATATTTAATTGATGACTATACTTAAATTCTATATGGCTGTTTCTTTCAATAGTAAAATAGCCATAATACTCAATAAGATTTCCTTCTTTCCATACATCTCAAAATTTAGTTATCACTGAAATTCTTGCCTCTCCTATTCCTATTACCCCACCAGTAGTAGAGGGCCAATGGAAAAGAAACTACCTAGGAGGCAGGATTTGCAAAAAGACATAAAAAGATCCCAAAATAGGAAAATAGAGAAGAAACAAACTGTCACAATTAGCAATTAAAAGAATCATTGGCACAGCTTATAAATTGCATAAACATCTTGAATAACTACTCTACCATTATAATTAGCAATTGTATGAATAGAAGCTAATTAAACAAATAAAATGAAGTGGTTCTGTTGGCATAAAAGCATCACAAAGAAGAAAGATCATAGCTATAGAAATAGGATCCAAGACACACACACACACACACACACACACACACACACACACATAACACACGTGCATACACACACATGCACAAAAAAAGAAAATTTGGTTTAAGAGAAAGGAAAAGTGGTGACAAACAAAAGTAGAAGTCTTCTACAAAAAAAAGTGGAAGTTAGAGGATAAGAAAGAAGCCAGGTATTAGAAACCTGATCTTCAGAATTATCTTAAGCAAGAATTGAAAGCTAGGAACTTTAATTCAAAAAGGAATTGTTAAACCTTTGGAGGAGAAAGGAAGAAAATAATTAGTATTCACCTCATCAAAGGAAGTTATAGAGAATCCTAATTTTTTAAAACTTTTTTTATTAAAGCTTTTTTATTTTCAAAATATATGCATGGGATATTTTTTTTTTAACATTGACCCTTGCAAAACTTTGTGTTCCAAATTTCTCCCTTTCCCCCTAACCACCTCCCCTAGACTGCAATCAATTCAATATATGTTAAACATGTTAAAAATATATATGTATGCATATTTATACAATTATCCTGCTGTGCAAGAAAAGTCAGATCGAAAAGGGAAAAAAATGAGAAAGAAAACAAAAGGCCAGCAAACAACAACAAAACGAGTGAAAATGCTATGTTGTGATTCACACTCAGTTCCCACAGTGCTCTCTCTGAGTGTAAATAGCTCTCTTTATCACAAGATCAGTGAAACTGGCCTCTATGATCTCATTGTTGAAAAGAGCCACGTCCATCAGAATTGATCATGGTATAATCTTGCTATTGCTATGTACAATGATCTCCTGATTCTGCTCATTTCACTTAGCATCAATTCATGTAAGTCTCTCCAGATCTCTCTGAAATCATTCTGCTGAGCATTTCTTATAGAACAATAATGAGAATCTTAAAGTATTTTTTTAATTTTTAAGGATTGGTTTATTAATCATCAAAAGATAAATGGTTTATTTGAGCCCTTCTATATAGCCACAATATAATTATACAAGATGATCTTTAGAGATATTCTAAAATGATTTGCAAAATCATTTCTGAAATTGACCATGTCAGTGGTGTGTAGGAGGGAGGAAAAAGGAAAATATGTGATATGTAGCTACTAAGAAATAATAAAAGCTTTTATTTTCCCTTCTACTTTACCATGGATTTTTCATTCAGAAGCATTCTAGGTAGGATTGACATTATGGATGACAATACATTTTCTGAGACATCTAATTTAATACTTTTTCCCACAATAAATGAAATGCCAACACTTAGATAATGTCAATCATTCACTCTTTACTGTTCAAATGTAGGCTGTCAAAGGACTGGTTTCCATCCACCCTGTCACCACCCACAAAAAAGAATAAAGAATGTCACTACATATCCAATTTCTTTTTTTAAAAAGCCCATATGCACACCATCAAACAGAATATCCAATAGTACTTTCAAGTGGTAAGAGGTGAACCCCAGAAGGAGTTAAGCACCCACGTGTTATTCAGAGAAGGGATGACATTTTTATCCAAATAGAAATGACATTATTTAGGAAAAAATGAAAATCATTTTAAGAACAAGGACTTTCAGAATGCTTTCAGGAAAGAGAAAAGTGAAGGACTCCATTGACCAATTTGATAATTGCTGTTCTTACCAGCAAATAAGAAGAGACAAAACAGCTTTATTTTCCTTTGTTCTCATTTTAATTTTATTTCACATGATTTTGATCATTCAGTGAACTTGTTAGTGAAAAGGAAATTATTTGAATAAAGTTATTGTCTTGGTAAAGTACATGTGTCAGTGGTTCACTTTAGAACTAAAATAAAATGGCTGTACATGAAAGGTATTTCCAAGTAGCTATAGCTTCTTTTAAAAATTAAAATGAAACAAATTTGATTTTTTTCTGTTTAACAGTAGAGGAATCAACAAAGCTACTCCTGGGTTTTAGAAAATAGTTCTGGTAAGGTAAACCTTGCTCTGTGTAAGCTATAGAGATAGAACCTATTTGAGAGGTAGATATTATTACAGTAATTAAAGTCTTCAAGGAACTGATCTCAAATCCCTCTTCTGTCCAGTTGTATACCTCAAAACTTCTTATATTATATACCTCATCCCCTTGTCTTTTCTTCTTACCAAGAACATCACTTTTACAGGTGTTCTCTATCCCTGATCTTTACCAAAATATTCAGGTCTCTTCTATCTTTAGAATGTCACTTAACCCTCCTTTCTAGATGAAGTCATCTACAACACATTCTTCAATATGAAAACCTCTCAGCTGCTTTTCAACTCCATGCAATTTGGCTTCTGACCAGGGCACTCAGCTGAAAAGGCTAATACTATCTCAATCTTTTGCTTTTCTCAATCCTTTTTGTACTTTTGATACTTTCATTAACTCCTCTTCTGTTAGATTCTCTGTTTCCATGGTTTCTCTCTTCGATAGATACATGATACTTCCTCACAGCTTCATCTGACCTTTCCTAAGCCTCTTTTGTTGACTTATCATACATCTCCTGCTCTATAACCCTTTAGTGTTCTGTGACCTTTTTTCCTTTCTATACGTATGATTTCTTGGTGATCTCTTCCCATGTATATTCCAAGGCCTCTTTTGCCAAAGCCTGTTGATTTTACCTGAATCTCTGCAGAGTCTACCCTCTCTTTTGACACTGACATTACCCTAGACACCACCTGAGACCAGCTGACAGCTTTGTGTGATTCTTCCTCACTTAAATGTTATTCACTTGCAAGTTGACATCAACCCTTGATGTCTTTGAAAAACCAAGATAGATATCATCATCATCAACAATATCAACAAGAACCTGCGTCCTGAACTACTACAACAATCTGCAAATTAGTCCGTCCTGCCACAAGTCTTTTGGCATTCTAGTCCATCTTTCACTCAGATATCAAAAGCATTTTTCAAAATTGCAAGTCTGGCCATGCCACCCCACACAAATTCAATAAACTCCTTGCCAAAGGAGTTATTTGTGTATAACTTATTTGTACATAATTGTTTGCACCCTACCTTTCCTCATTAGACTGAAAACTCCTTGTGCTATCTTTTGCATTTGTTGTAGGCCTGGGACTTAATACAGTTCCTGGCACTTGAAAAGTACTTAAAAGTACTTAACAAATGTTTTTTGACTGACTGATCTTTATTCAAATGATTCTCAAGCCCTAATCTCTCTCTTTAACTGGATTTTTAAAGCAACTATTGCATATGTTTCTATCTTGCTGTGTCCAAAATATAGCTCATCAGTTTAACCTCAAAACTTAGTACTTCTTTATTTCTGTTAAACCTCTTTATTTCTGTTACAAGTGTCACTATCTTTTTAATCACTCAGGTTTACAACCTTAAGGTTGATCCCATAAAGAGTCTTCTTACTCCCAATCTACTGCCTTTACATTTCTTCTTTCCATCTCCTCTACATTCATTAACCTATGACCCTAATTCAGGCCCTAATCATCTCTCCTCTAAATTATTTTACTCTCTTTCCAATTAGTTTCCCTCTTTCAAGTCTCTCTTTTGTTTAACATATCCTCTTAATAATTGACAAAAGTACAGGTTTATCCCTGTCATTCAGCAACTCCTTATTGCCTCTAGGATTAAATAAATTTCTCAATATGGCTTTTAAAGACTTTCACAGTTTGGTTCCATTCTACCTTTTCAGTCTTAGTTTATATTATTTGCCTTCATGAGTTCTTATGTTTGCATCAAAATGACCTGCTATCTATTCACTGTGTGTTACGTTTTATCTCTTTTCTCTGCTTCTTTTCATAAAACAGCTAAAATATATTTCATCCTCATTTCTACATATTAGAATCCTTAGCATCTTTCAAAGCATAACTTAGCTGCCACTTGCTACACTGGGCCACCTCTGATCCACCCAAGGATTAGCACTCTCATGTGAAATTGGGCAGCTAGCTGAGCACCTTGGAATAGACTGCTCAACCTAGAATTAAGGGAAATCTGAGTTCGAATTTTACCTCAGACATCACCTATGTGACCCCGAGTTAAGCCACTTTTCTTTCTCAGTTCCTTCAATTCTAAAATTGGGATAATAATAGCAACTTCTTCACAGGGTGGGGGTAAGGATTAGCTGAGACACTTGTGAAAATCTTAGCACCAGTGGCTCAAACATAAAAGTTGCTTAATAAATGCTTGTTCCCTTCCCTTTTTCTTTCTATATATTTTGTATTAACTTATGTTTATACTGAGTGAAGGGTGCTAGACCCCCTTCCTCAAGTTAATTAATCAAAGACATCTTCAGGTATAAAGAGAAAGCATTTCTTTAGTCTCTGCAGGGAGAGGCTCAGCACAGCTGGGAAGTATCTCAGCTAATAACATGTGCCTGACCAGACCAGCAGGAAGCAGTAAAGATGGTTAAATAGCAAAAGACCCAAGTCTTTTCATTGGATAGATTAAAAGGAAGTAGCCATCACTGACCAATAGTCACCAATGTTGTCTGCTTCCTGTGAGTCACATCGCTTTTTATAGCTGACTTTGGACCTGATCTTTGGAGACCTCTAAGCCTAGAGATCATGTAACTTCTTGCAACCTGGCTCAGCAGACCTCTGGGAAAAGGTATCACATAACTCAGGCCTAAGGTTTGACCTATTCTATTTCATGGATCCCTTTTTTTTTTTTAAGTTCATCTGAGAAATTGAAACTATTTCTAGTCATATGAAAAGAGGCACCAAATCAGTATTGATCAGGAAAATGCAAATTAAGAAAACTCTGAGGTACCACTACACACCTGTCAGACTGGCTAAGATGACAGGAAAAGCTAATGATGAATGTTGGGGGGAATGTGGGAAAACAGGGACACTGATACATTGTTGGTGGAATTGTGAACACATCCAGCTATTCTGGAGAATGATTTGGAACTAAGCTCAAAAAGTTATCAAACTGTGCATACCCTTTGACCCAGAACCCATCGAGCAGACAATAGAAGGGAGGAAGCACCATAGGGAACAGGGTCAACACTTTTTATCCCTAACACAAATACCCGCTCCCACCACTGACCCTCATCCTTATTGGCTGAGGATCTTACATTCTAAACTCGGGAAGTACCCAAGAAATTGAACTTGACCAATAAGTACATCTTTGCCCATATTTGACCTAAACAGAAAGACACTGATGTCATAGGAGGATAACAAGGGAACTTAAGTATGCCCTTAGGGGATAGCAGGGAGGGGACTTAAGTATGCCCTTGACTTGATGCTTAAAGTCCTTCAGGCCTATTCCAACTCTGAAATAGATGAAGCCTTACTCAATTTTCACAACTGTCTTGAAAGATCTCACCTCATCTCGTTCAATTATAACAGAATATTATTGTGGTATAAAATTATATAAACAGGATGATTCCAGAAAAATTTGGAAGGACGTGAATTGATGAATAATAAAGGAAACAGAAGTAGTAGAACTTTATATACAGTAACAGCAATATTATTTGATGGAAAACTGCGAATAACTTACCTATTCTCAGTAATAAAATGATTTCAGATAAATTCAAAGGACTAATATTTCTATCTCCAGAAAAAGAACTGATATTATTTAAATACATAATGAAGTATGCTATTTTTCCACTTTCTTTCTTTCTTTTTTTCTCTTTTATCTGAGTCTTCTTGTACAAAATTACTGTTGTGGAAACATTTTACATACATGTACAACCAATATGTGATTGCTTATGTTTCCAGGAACTGGACAAGAGAAAGAGGAAAAGAGGGATAGAATTTGAAATTAAAAACTTTAAATAAGACTTTTAAATAAAAAGAAATAAAAAGAGAAATGAAAGTGGTAAAATTGAATCCTTGAGGGAAAAGAAAGTTGAAAGATCCACTTGGGAGATGGTAATGGGGAGTTAATAAAGAGATAAATAAAATAATTGCATTGTCCTGCAAGAATAAGGAGGGAGTTTCTTCAGTTGCACTCTTTGACCCAGAAGTAGAAGCAATGGAACTCTGTTTATTTTTCCCAAAGGTTGGAGAAATGTAAGAGAACAGTGGGAAAGCAATTGGGTGAAAAGTCTTTCAAAAATAAAGGACTACAATGTTAAAATATCAATTTCTCCTCTTTTTTCTTTATTTCACTTTATCTTTGTTCTTTCTTTTTCCTTGTTCAGTATTTTATATTGTAAATCTGAAGTCCTCATACTTTAGCTGAAAGATACTATAAAAATTGGCAAAGATATAAGATGTGAGAGTTAAAAATTAGGGAAAAAGGGAATAAAACCAATCAAGGAACAATGAGCTATATAAGAATTTAAATAATAAATCAGGTACTTTGTAGATAACTTTTAAGTTTTTCAACCACTCTTGTATACTATATAAATAATGCTTTTGACATGCAATATGATTCAGGTACAGTACTATTCAAGCTTGTGACTTTAGAATTTGCTACCTCTTGAGCTATTCACACTCTGCTAAGCTTTCTAATGCTTTCCTTTTTCTATTCAATTCTGTCCCTGTGTTAACACTGTCTACTTTAGCACAGGAAACTAAATGAAGAGAGAAAAACTCTCAATTAATTAGCTTCTGTACCTAAGCTAATTTCTTTCTAATCAATAGCTATTCATTTCCCCAACGCTTAAAAAGTAGGACTGTTCTCCTCATTTGCAATTGGCACTAAATCTTCTATGAACTGAAAAAAAAAAGATGAAGAACATGGGTGATAAATGCCAGCCTCCTCCAATTCCTGAGATATTTTCTAGTTAATCATTCAATGAACAATCATTAAGCATTTACAATGTGCCATAGACCCTGGGTTGAGTGGTAGGAATAAAATAAGACAATAAGACTCCTGTTCTCCAGCAGCTCATATTGCATTGGAGGAGACAATAGGCTGATAGTGATATTAACTAATGGATAATCTCTGATGAAGGAAATAGAGATATTAATTGAGTGGACTTTTTAACACCCTCATAAAAATTTTAAATTTTAAGCTGGGTCATGAAAGAAACCAGGAGGCAAAGGGGAAAGGGGAGAAGATTCCATGTGGTGGACACCAAGGGAAAAAAGCATGGATCTAAGAGACATGGTATAATGTGTGAAGAATAGCAGGTAGAACAGAGGAACCCTATCCTGTGAGGAACAAAAGGAGGCCAGAAATAGTTAAGTGTCCCAATGAATAAAATACTAGACCTATAATCAGGAAGATACAAGTTCGGATACAAAAACATTTGCAAATTGTGCTACTACGATGATCCTGGGCAAATTAATTTACCTTTGTCCCTGTTCCTTCACTTGTAAAATGATTTGTAAAATGGGGATAATTGGAGTACTTCATAGATTTGGTGTGAAGATAAAATAATTTTTGAAAGTGCTTTGCAAACCTTAAAGCACTATATAAATGTTAGTTATTACCATTATTGTTATTGTTATAAATTATGTAGGGGAGGGTAAATTATAAAATGGGAAAAAATAGGTAAGGTTAGGTTGTAAAAGGCTTTAAAGAACCAAACAGAGTACAATGCATTTAATTCTAGAGGTAATAGGATACCACTGAAGTTTACTAAGTAGGAGAGTGTCAAAATCAGATCTGTGTTTGCTAAAGACATTTTGGCAGCAGAGTATAAGACAGATTGAATTAGAGAGATACTTGATGCAAGCAAAAATTAAAATGCTATTGTAACATTCAGGTGAGAAGTAATGTGATATTATACTGTAATGGGCTGAGGCTTGAGTTGATGCACTGAGGTCCCTCTATTAATATACATGCTTGGATAAAGAATGGCCCCCGCCCACTCTCTGTGCAAGTCCTGGTGTGTTGTATAGGAAATGACGATTTTGGTGGGTGGAGGCAGAGAGACAGGAAGAGAGGTTGGGAGAGATTGAGCCTGGGTTCCATGCTCGTAGCTGCTGGTCCTATGGCTGCTGGTCTAGCTAGCTTCTTGACTCAGCTGCACACATTGCTATTGCCGATTCCCTTCCACCTCCGATCTTTCTTCACTGAGAATAGTGACGATTTTCCCCTAACCTGAATTCCTGACTCTGGCTGATTTTAAAATACTCGGTCTTCACATTATACAAGCATAGTTACTATATGAATGAGGAAAGAGTATGTATATGAGAGATGTTATGAAGGAAGAAATAACAAGATTTGACAATAGATTGGATAGGTGGAATGAAGGCTAAAGACACCTCCAAGTAAGGGTGACTGGGAACATGTGGGATCCTACAACAGTAATAAGAAATTCGGGATGAGAGGATGGTTTGGAGAGAAAAATATTCTATTTGAATGCAGGAAGCTGGAGATGCCTATAGGTTATCTACTTTTAAGTGCCCAATAATTCCAGGTAATGAGGTCCCTTTAAGGATAGATATTTCAATCCAGGAATGATTTGCATAGGGATGATAATTGAACCTACAGGAAAAGGACAAAGAAATGGGTTTCTCCCAGAGAGTCAATAGAATTTAGAGAATGCAAATTCTTGCATATGAATCCTAGCTCTGGTAGCCATTACCTATGTGCATTTTAGCATACCAGAATCCTTGGTATAGTATATCAGAATCCTCATCTTTAAAATCGGAATAATAATCCCTTCCCTTTCTATCTGACTGTGTTGTTAAGTGGATCAAATCAAGAGACTGAGTATTTACAGACTGTTTTGTAAATTACAAAGCACTATGCAAATTATACCTGCTCAAGCTCTAAATTTATGGTCCTAAGTGTTTTACAAAGCAAATTAAGAGATACTATCTTTACAGTCACTTGTAGCCTGTAGACTAAGACATCATTAGTAGTGGATAGACCTGAAGGATTCTAGTTTCTCTCTCTCTCTCTCTCTCTCTCTCTCTCTCTCTCTCTCATGAGAAAGTGTACAAATTTGCAGTAATGCCCTCCCTACACCTGTGCTCCTCCCCCCAAAAAAGCATACCAATGAAATTTGCCTCATTCTGTAAACTTCTCTATCTTTCTCTAACACTCTACTCTCACCTCCAACCTGGATTCTTTTTACCTTAGAAATACCTCTGCCCCAAGACCCACTCTCAGGATTACTAGCACCATTTACCATTTATGAGAGGCCCCAACTACACTCTCTGGAATTCTCCACCATTTCCTTGCCCCTTACTTTCCATCTTTCTCTTTACATATTTCCTCCCTCATTGTAATGCAAGCTCCTTGAGAGTAGGGACTGTCTTGTTTGCTTGTGATTCTATCTCTAGCATATGTCTCAGAGTCTAACAGATAATACAAACTTAATAAATGCTCCATCTTTCTTTTGATCTGTCTGTCTGTCTATCTATTTGATGGGATTCTAATTGTTGCTCCCAGCCCAAACCTTCTCCCTCTTCCACCCAAAACCCACGGAAATCCATAATTCAATAACTGACAGGTACAGTACAGGTCTACATAGTCTATAATACCATCATCCATCAAATCTAAACATACAATGGGCATCAACTAACAGGAAAGTTGCACCAACAGAATATAGACCAAACATTAAATAAGAAACTTGAATTAATCTTTTTTTCCTGATGTGGTGCCTACATATTTTGCTGTACTTATAATGAAATCAGGCTAATTATAATATCATTATTATACAGTAATACCCCTAAGTGGGATTTTCTGTATACCTTCTGGATAACCACATATGCAGTTCTAGCAAAGCTTTAGGACTCTCCCACGTTAGCAAATTCTTCCTTTAACCTCGAAACCCACATACTTTGTAATGTAATCATATTCCATAAATACCTGTCTTACTTTGTGTTAAAGCTACTAACTCTTGGTGGATTCCTAAGAGGAGCACAGTCAGTCCACTTTGAATGCATGATTCACAATTAATCTCAATAAATGCTTTGATTTGGAAATGGCCTAAGTCCGAAATTCTTTCAAAGACACCACAAATTTTCTACTTGAACCCCAAAATATCTATCAATCTATATATCTATCTCCATTAAAGTTATAGTATGATACTCAGAGGATATTTTAGAAGAATGCAAAGTTTAACAAATTGTATCAACCTAAAAAGATTTCAAATCCAAGACCTTAGATTCATTAAGGGGCAAACTCAGAACTGCAGAGCATACATTGCTAAAAATCTTGCTATTAAGTAAGGTTTTGTTTTAGTTTTTAGCAACAAGAGCTCATGAAAATAGACTTCAAAAGCATTTAGAGGTAAATTTGTAAAAGGGGGGTAAATAATGACATTTATTACCAAGAGTTCTTTGAGATACACACACACTCAGACAGACAGACACATACACACACACACTCAGACAGACAGACAGACACACACACACACATACACACACATGTTAGTAGAAGAAACCAGTGATATTACAAATCCTTGAAGTAAAGATGACAATACCTTATTTTTACTAATTGGACAAACTTTTTTAAACTACTTCAGAAAGGACAGAAATTTATTATGTGACATTATTAATGCTAACTGCATTTCTTGAGAGTTGTCACAATAGGATATAATTAATAATACTCAAATTTTCATACTTTTATGTTTCATTTAACCTTTATTTTTTCCTCTCAATCATGTGTTTATTTTGTTTGTTTTCAGTTGAAGATGAGATGGCTATTTGCTATTTGGAAGTTGAAAAGTCATTAAGTTCTTTGCAATCTATTTTTAAAAGCTAAGTACATGAAAAAATATGTAAAATTATAATAATTTTCCTAATCTAGTTGTTATTCACTGGGGATGAGAGCTTGACAAGAATAGAAAGTTTCCTTGGTAGATGAGCAGAGCATTAAACAACATTTAATTCACATTTCTGCATTAGGAGATAAGAGTTATTAACTTTTATGCCCTCCAGTGCACTTAATACTCTGTAGAAATATCCTTCAGCCTCAGAGGTTATTTACCTTTTTCTGCAATGTACACGTGTCAATCTTTAAAGACCTGGATAAGTTGAACAGTGGATCTTGTGAAGCAAATGGCATAGTAGTCTTAAGTGTATTAGCTTGCTAACATGCATTTAATCTGCCTCATTACCATCACTGTTACTGTACAAACAAAATGTCAATTAGAAGATGAGCTTTTAACAGGAATTTTTTTTCTTAATAGGACAACAGAAAAGTCAACATTGCTAATAGGTTAAACTGCTAATTTTGACAAAAATATATTAATGAAACCTGGAATCACTCCTCATTCAATGCAATAATCTAAACTAAGAGATCAAATAAAATAATATATACAATTTGCCTTAAAGTATTATATAAATACATTATGATTATTGATATTTTTGCTATTATTTTTGTTTTTTATTGTCTTTATTCAAATTTTAGCTTGTAACACTATCTCCATAAATCATTTGTCAGCAAGTGCTATTTCAGTATAAATATTATAGAATTTCAGATCTATATTTTTGTGTTAAATATAGGCACTAAAAGAAAATAAATGAATCTAAGATGTATATTCATGTATTAGTTAACATAAACATTCATTTGCATTTCTGGTGATAAAAATGTCACTTCAGACTTCCTCAAAGTACTTATATAAAAACACACTGAAAACTGAAATAAATGAAGCTTAGGCCCCTAGAAAATAATGACAGTAAATGTTTTGGCACTCTGAAATCTCTTGTAACTTTAGAAACTTAATTTGGAATGCAGTATACGCGGCAAAAGGTTTGGTAATTTATGGAAAGATGTGGGCGAAAAATTTTAAGGGTAGGACAAAGGTTTCAAAATCACCTAGCATATTGCCTTTTGGATATTTTGTTAACATTAATAAATAGAATCTTAAAGTTTGTAAAGTCCTTTACAAATATTATCTTATTTTATCCTTACAACAATCCTAAAATGGTAGGTAATATTATTATTCCCATTTTATAGATGAAGAAACTGAGGTTAGATAGAGGTTAGATAACTTGACGAATATCACACAAGTCATAAGTATTTAAGGCCACATTTTTAAATCTGATTTTCCTGATTCTGGATTATCCACTGATCCACCTAGTCACTTTTTACTACTAAAACAGAAACTAAAAATAATAATGTTTTAAATTCAAACCTTGTTCCATCTTCTTTCCAATGCATACTATATCTTATCCCCTAAAATTTCCTGTGAATTTTTTTTTTTTTTTACATTCAAGATTTCCTAGTGAACTATTAGTGATATGTGTTAGCTAGAATTGGTATTAGAACTGGTAACAGATAGACTTGTCAAATGAAACTTTGACAGAAACTATCTCAAAGAATAGTTGAGATGATATGGAAAAGATTTAACAGTTAGCTCAAGACAACAGGCAATATATAACAAAGATAAGTCAGTCTAAGGCAGATTTATACTGTTCTTATCACAGTTCTGCATAAACTACATCCATGAAATTCAGACTTCCATTTACAGGAGGTGTGCCACAAGCCACCCTACAATAGAGAAGCTGACCATACAATGGAAACACCATACTTAACACTGTGAAAAAGGATTATTCTAAAGACATCCTCATTTGAACAAACATTCTCTAAAGCAAAACAGAAGTTCACCCTGTGTTTCAATGTTCAAACAGCAAGGATATTTAATGGGGGGGGGAGGGGGCATCACTCATGGCTATTAAGTCATATTAAGCAAAGAAATGTGTCTGTCTTGTGCATTTAGATGGGGATAGTAATTATGCATTCTGACAAGTCTTGTGCAGAGGTCATGGGGAAGTGGGGATTGGGTGGGAGGGGGTTTTCTCTGTTATGTACCTCAATATTGTGACAGAAATAAAATAGATTTCTTGTCTTGCTAATTTGTTTTCCTTATTTTTTTATTTACTTTATCATACCAGCTTCTTACATGATTCTGTCCTTTTCTTTCTTCAACTCCTTGATTTTTTGCCATCCTTACTCTTCCCAGTCCTTTTTTCTTTGTTTAGATTGAACCCTTCTCTTATTCTAGCTTAACTAATTTTAAATTTTCCTCAAATTTTCCTATATGTCAATGTCTCCAATTCAATATAATCTTCTCTAATTTCTTTAATTAAAATCCTTCTTCTATTATGGCAAACTATACTCTCTATATGAAAGCTTATAATATTATTCTCTGTTATATACTAAAAATGTTATAATGTCTATATTTAATGTTATCATTTAAAATTAAATTCTGTTTAAATTTTTCTACAACTTCCTGACCTCTCTATGTTTCTCTTTAACTACATTTTGATTTTTCAACATGTCTTGCTTTTTCACATAGCCCCATTCCTTTATGACTATAGCTATGCAACTAAGTTAACTTCAACAAACACTGTAACCCCAACCTTCTTCCTCAAAACTCCATTCTAGCTTCTTTATTTTTCTATACATCACTATCCTTCTATTAAAAAAATAATTCTACTCTCATTGAATTGCTTGAAGGACATAAGTTTTAGTAAAGACTGAGAAAGAGGCATGCATTCCATCTCCTGACTTCTGTCTGTCATTTACTATTTAACCATCTTATTTCTGTAGCAATGTATTAGTACCATTGACCAAAGGAGTAGAAAAGAGTTGATGGTGTTGAATATATATTGAATATATATGACAAGACCTGAGAAAGTAATAACATTAAATATACATAGTATAACAATTCTACTATATAACAAGGATTAATACTTAATATAAAATTTTATTCAAAGGAAAGATGTAAGGGAAGATGGTAATAAGAAAAAAGAAGAAATGGTTTTATTGAATAGGATTTAAATTTGATTATCAGACCACTTATATAACACTTCAAACTAATATATGATAAAAAAGTAGAATTATTATTATACTATAAGCTTTATATATGTACATAGACACATGTATGTAGATTATATATAATCTATAGACATGCTATATATACATGTATGGATGTCAATTATATCCATTTAGCTTATATAATTAACTTGTTTTATATCAATAATTCTTTTATATAAAATTCACTCCTTAAAAGAGAAGAATGGACTTTCTTGAAAATAGAAACATTTTCAATTGTTTAACAGGAATCAATTCAGTCACTTCAACAAGTATTCTGACCTAAGTTTTTCATTGGTGTGAATTCTTATTTAATAATCTTGACTATCTACATTATTCTCTTCACAGAAAAAAAATAAACTTTTCAAAAGAGTAGGAAAATAAAGCTTTGTAGACAATGGGAAAATATTAAGCAGTTGATCTGCTAAATCTTAAAAATGAAAAGATTACACCAAAAATATTTGCTTAAAGAAAAATGTTTTATCCTTAAAAAAAGATTAAAACAATCTCCATGGGAATTCTCCACATTAGTTTTTGGAGCTGAAGAAATATCTGTATACACATAACTTGAAGTTAAGAAATCTAACAAATTCCATCAAAATAATATTTGTTTTCCTCATTAAATGATTCTTTGTAAATAAAGGTACCAAAGAATTTTAATTGGCCTAGGGAACAACCAAGTACATATAAACACAATGCATCAGTTGTTCATATTCAGTAAGCATTGTTTTCATCTCCTGATGCCTCCAAAAGAGTAGTCAGTTAAATAGACTAAGAAGAGGCACAACCTTACTTGTAAATATCTGTAGCAATAAATCCCTGAACCAGCCAAGGTCTAACAAAGTGTTTGTAATTAATCAGATCTCTAGTTTGGATCAATAGTCATTGTTGAAATGTTTTCAGGAGAATGTATTGTATCACTTTATGTAATTTCAAAAATGTGTCTTTTGATAATGTGACTCCTCCTACACTGACTTACAGTATGTGTCACATTATTAAATTTCTAGAAAGACTGACCCTATTTTTCCTTGGACGTTTGTATTCTCATTTCATTAATATCTGCTTTAGAAGTGGGGGGGAAAAAAAAACAACCAACCTACCTTCAAATTACCTTAAAAAATGTTTTTCTAATTAATTCTTCCATTACACTTAAACTTCTTGTATAAATGTGCCACTTAAACTTCTTATATAAAAGCCTAACCTGGAAAAGAAGTCATTTTTTATCTACATACTTCTCAATCTCCCTCACATGGTTCAACTATGGAATGACTAAATTTTTCAAGAAAATTTTTTTTTTTTTAAAATTCAAACCAGTCTCTTAAGTTTAAACCTTAAGATCTGTCAAGGGGAGCACATTGCAATTGTACAAATAAAGGAATGCTTACTAAATAGATATGTGTATGCATGTAGGTAAAAATGCATAATGTATGGAAAAAGCAAGACATAATTATTAATTCTAAAGAAAAAGTCATCACTATAATGCCTCATACATGGACCCAAAGATGACAACTCCAGATTTAAGACTTTTTTTTACTCTATACAAGCTCCCGTTGAAATATTTGCTTTTATTATACAGAAAGAGCAGGACATTAGTTCACAGACTATATCAAATAAAGTAACTATAAGTTCCTCCTATAAGTGGGAAAGACAAATACAAAGAGAAATGATTTCAGTAAACATCCTTGAAACTGGAACATGTGTTTTTAGAATATACACATGGCCAGGATATATATGTGACCAGAACAACTTAATACTCCCCATGCAGCTGAACTGCTGACATCATCTGATGAGAGCACCCCCAATGCTTTCTGCTACTCTTTGCTTTGCATATCATCTTTGAGTCCAGGATTATATCGCCAATCTCCAATCTATCACATTAACTGTTGGGCACCTTTCCTAGTCCTAGAGTTGGTGGGCTTTAGCTATCTAGCCATTGATGGGAAACTTTTCCCTGAAAGGAAAAGTTATAGTTATTTTATTGAATAACCAACAGTAATGATGCACCAATAATGGCTAGATCACCAATAGAAATTAGCAGAATATCTGAAGATAAGAATAACTCCATTCTGTTAACTAGATTTATCTGAGTTAACAGCGATTTCTTTTCTAAAGATATATGAGAACTGATTAAAGGATATAGTCCTTTAATCAGTTCTCCTATGTTTTTTACCTTTCTGTAATATTTGACATTGACCACTCCCTCCTAATTTTTTTCTCTAAATTTTCATGAAACTGAGTTATTCTCCTCAGATTGCTCCTTTTGTGGACACTACACCCAAATTCTGTCTTGAACCTAATTCTCTTTTTGATGTACATACTTTTACTTGGTAACCTTATACTCTTTTAAAGGTTTAACTATCAACTCTGTGTAAATAACCTCCAGATATATAGATATAGATATAATCCATTTTCCTTCCTGAGATTCAGTTCTACAACATGACCATTTGAACATTTGGAGCTGGATATTCAAGAGAATTCTGAAACTCAATTATGTCCTAAATAATACATTATATTGTTCTCATAATTTGCTCCTATTCCAAATGTCTTTATTATCACTGGTGCAGCATTCTTTCTAGTCACACAGGTTCACAATTTCATCCTCATTTCCTCATTCTCACTCAACCACATATCTCATTTATTGCCAAATTTCTTGTTTCTACCAACACATCATTTCTCATATGTATCTGCTCCCTACCTATTGTTACCACCCTAATACAAGCCCTCAAAACTTCTTGCCTGGACTATTGAAATAATATCCAAATTAGGTTCCCTGTCCCAATCCCTTCCCCGCTGCAATCTGTTCTCCACACAACCATCAATAAATCATGTAAGCCTGGGTTTGGTCCTGTCACCTTTCTCTAAAACCATTCAATAAATTCCATTGCCTTCCTATTATTTCTTTATTCCTTTATTCTTTATATTTGTCCTTGAAAGCTCTTCACAACCTGACATCTTTCTTTGTTTCCACTGTTCTTATACATTATTCCTTTCCATATTGGCCTGTTGTTAATGACCATGTCTTTTCAAGGTCTGTGCATCTGGAGTGCACTATCTACCCAACTTTGTATCTAATAATCTCTGGTTTATACAAGAAGCCTCCACTAGCATTGTCCGATCTTAAATACCCTACCTCAAAAAACTAGCTTGAAGTTGTTTTGCATATTTTTATAATAATAGCTTTTTGTTTTTCAAAATACATGCAAAAATAATTTTAATACTCACCCTTGAATCGAAAAACTTTGTACTCCAAATTTTCCCCTCCCTCTCTTGGACCTCCCTTTCCCTAGACAGCAAGTAATCCAAGATAAGTGTAATTCTTCTAAATATATTTCCACATTTATCAGGCTGCACAAGAAAAATCATATCAAAAAAAGAAAAATGAGAAAGAAGAAAACAAGCAAGCAAATAACAACCACAACAAAAAATGTGAAAAATACTATATTGTGATATGTGTGTATGTGTATATACTAACCATCTCTCTAGTTGAGGGCTAAGAGGTTCCTTTAAATTGATTTATACCATGATTGGGATCCTGAGTTCCTTAAAATATTTAGAGGACTCAGATAAAAAGAAAGAAACCTGTAGAAGATATTTGAAGACCAGGACTACAATACACAAACCACTCCAGAAATCCTCTTGGGAATAATGAAATGAAGGGAAATGGTAAAGAAAGAAGACAAAGCTATCTCCTTTCACTCTTCTGGTCCACATTCCAGTCTTTACTAATATCTCTAATAACAACAATATCCAAAAAAATCTTACCTTTTCATTTTATTGTGACCAGGATTAAATCTGTCTTATCTTCATGCAAAATTGACTGTCCTTTTTTGTGTTCTATTTACCTGTCATGCATAGACTTTCTCACCACTTTTCAGAAGACACAAATAAAAAGAGATAAAATGAGTGTAAGAACGGATTCCAAAGGCCTCATTTCTATGCTTCAAATCACTTTTTGTATCATCTTTATTTTCTTGAATCTATGTAATGGAGAAAAAAAGCCCTACATACCCTATTCCATGATTGGTTTATCTTTTTTTTAATGCTCCTGGTTTGTGAACTGGAATATTAACACAATGATGCAGAAAATAAAATCTGAGGCCTGTTAGATAGTTTAAGGGTTTACTTAAATTGATTGCCTTGGAAATTGCTTTTTGATAACTGCAAAAACAATTAATCTTCCATGTCTTCAGAAATTGAAACTAATTGTGAGATTCAATACATAAAATCAAGTTGGTGGAACAAAAATAAAAAATAAATAAAACTAACAAAAAAACAGTAGCCAGATCACATCACATGAAATTCAAGAGTAATTATCCTAAAGAGCTGTATAGAATATTAAAGTTCTTTGGAGTAGAGGTAATATTGAGCAAATTTGACCTACATTTATGTTTATATATTAGGACCTTTACTAGCTACTTAACACTCACTCCAATTGTTCAGTGTGTCTGAATTAGTGCCAGGTGAGATATAACAGAATTTAATTCCCTTAAGCCAGTCTAAAAAGTAAATAATGAATCAGCAGTGAAAGACTGGATTTTTCCCATAATAAGTATATTTAACTGATCATTAAGTAGATTTGGGAATGAAACAGAAAAAGCTTGCATTTAATAGTAATTTATTAAACTGGTAACTAACCACTTTAACCAACCAATTGTTGTTTGTTGTTCAGTCACTTTAATCATTTTCTGACTATGGCCTATTTGGGGTTTTCTTGGCAAAGATACTGAAGTAGTTTGTCATTTTTCTCTCCAGTTTATTTTACTGGAATTTTATAGGCAAACGGGGTTAAGTGACTTGCAGGGTGACACAACTAATAAGTGTCTGAGGTCATATTTGAATTCAGTTCCTCCTAAACCTGTTCTATCTATTTTCCACAAAATTGTCCCCCAAATACTGGTAGTTGCGTCTATAAGAAGAAGATGATAATTTATACTGAATTCTTTAGTTATGATCCCACTACATTTAAGATTTTTTTTAATGGAAAAATCAATGAGATGGTGGCCTGAATATAATCTCACTCAGATTCTAACAGGGAGCTAAGGATGACAGATGCCTTGAGTATGGGAATGTTGATGTTCAATGAGTGTCTTCACTAAGTCTAACACTAATATGATGAGCTCTGGTTTTCAGGGAGCTACCAGATTATTTAAGAAGGATCAAAAGACTAGGTTGGAAATTTAAAAAAAAAAAAAAAACAACACTATTGTACTGATCACTACTAATCACAGGATTAAGTCTTTTAGAAGCTGATGGACCTTCTCAAGTTTCAGACAAATATGGAGACCTAGTTAAAAAAAAAAGGAAAAGGAAAAGGAAAATGTTAAGTGATACAACTAAACCCAGGTAAGACCTGGATTCAAATCCAGCTTCCAATACTTAATAGCTATGTGATCCTGGCAAATCACTCAGCATCTGTTTACCTTAATTTTCTTAGCAATAAAATGAAAATAATAAGAGCACAGGTTGTATTGTGGATTAAATATTTGGTGGAGATAATATTTGTGGAACATATAGCATAATGCTGGCATGTAACAGACACTCTAAAAATGCTTATTCCCTTCCTCTCCTTTTCCTTTATATTCTCCTTATTTAATTCAACCAACAGTGCTTTCAATGATTAGTTTACTCCATTCTATAAAGGAATTGAAAAGTCATCACTGGTTCTCATTTTGGGGATTTGTTTTAGGATATGATTTGTCAAATATGAGTATGAATTTCTCCCAAGCAATATCTAACTGGTATGCATAAATCGTATCTCTTGGTGCCCCAAACAAGGTTCCAAAGTTTCCATGGGGTTAGAATTAGGGATTATTGTCAACAAGGGTATTTTAGAGCTACTTCTAGAAAAGAGTTCAAATGGAAAGAGAATTAGCTTAAAGCTAGGAGATTTGGGATCTAGCCATGGCTTTAAGGCTTCCTAAGTGTTTGACCTTAGTATTTCAACTTGTCATATTAGCTTACAAAATAAAGCTCCGAAAGCTTCTGGTGAATGGAGAATGTGTCATTTACTTAATGGTCAGGTAAAATTGGTCCAAATAATGTGGCTTTTCTATACTTGTTTCCTCATCTATAAAATTGGGAGTTGGACTAAATGACTATTAATGTTCCTTCCATTTCTAATATTCTATGTTCAGAATTTTACTGAGCTCTTGGGAGTGGTCCACTAGAATATTCCCTAAAAATTTATTCAATCATTATATCTTTTATATTCCTAGCATTGTGTTTATTTTATAGGGCAGGAGATGGCAATCATTCAGTCCACACTTCTGAGCACAGTCTGAACCAATTTAAAATGTAGATGGGATCTATTTAACAAAGTAAATAAGATACAATTGAACACATTGTTGATCTGATTTTCTGAGTTAATATGCTATAACAATGATCCTTATATACAGTTCAGGTTCCTTCTTCTACATGAGTTTGGCACCACTGATATAGAAGATGCAAAAAAAAGTTGTGATAAATGTTACCTGATCTAATAAAAGTCATGGTCTATTTAGGGAAGTAATTAACAAGAAAAAAATGTGACTAAGTGATATAGAAAGCAAATACTCAATGGTCTGAAAGACTGAAAGGTGAACATGTATTAGAGGAGATGAGGAAGAAATCATTACAAATGTCCCCATTAAAAGGAAATATATCAATTCTGAGGTCATGACTCTCTTCAACAATGAGATGATCCAAATCCGTTCCAGTTGTTCAGTAATGAAGAGAACCAGCTATACCCAGTGAAAGAACTATGGGAAATGAGTGTGAACCACAACATAGCATTTCCAATCTTTCTGTTATTGTCTGCTTACAGTTTTGTTTTCCTTCTCAGATTACTTTTACCTTCTTTCTAAATCTGATTTTTCTTGTGCAGCAAGATAACTATATAAATATGTGTGTATATATATATATATATATATATATATATATATATATAATATATTTAACAAATACTTTAACATATATTGGACTACCTGCCATCTAGGGGAAGGGATGGAGAAAAGGAGGGGGAAAGTTGGAACAGAAAGTTTTGTGAGTGAATGTTGAAAAATTACCTGTGTATATGTTTTGTAAATAAAAAGCTATAATAAAAAAAGGAAATATCTCCATAAGCTATTAAGTTCAAATAATTTAAACATAGTCATTTTATTCCAAATGAGAAAAATCAAGCAAGAGAAGCTAAGTGATAGGTCCATGGTCTCAACATTAGCAAATACCAGAATTGGAAATTGAATCCAGGTCCGCAATTGTTGTTTTTTTCCCCCCATTATTCCACATTACTTATTTCTGCACTCCACTTTTAGTATATCCTCTAGTGACTTTCCAAGCTTCAATCTGCTGAATGCTGTTTATCTCTAAATCCAATCCCATTACCAGTTAAAAATAAGCGCTTGTCATTATATTATCCCCATTTGGCTTCATTTTTCATACTCACTTTGTTCTTGTCCTTTTATTTGCCTTTCCCAATACTGATAAATTGCTTCTTTTCCTCTTTCCTCTCCAATTTATCCTGCCCATAAATGTGAAGGTGATTTTTTTTTTCTAAGCACAAGTTTGATTATATAACCCCTATCCTTTAATTTCTTCCTACTCCCTTGCTTCTACTAAAGGACCTTCTGTGGGTTCCTATTATCTCCAAAATCAAATAAAAATTCCTCAGTTTGGCATTTAAAACTCCACAACCTGGACCCTGCTTGCCCAGCCTTCTGACATCTAATTCCTTGCACTCTATAATGCTATACTTGCCTATTTGTAGTTCATTAGATACATCCCAACAATATCTTTGAATTGACTTTTTTTCAGGACTGCTCTGACACCTCACTTCTGCCCTTTAGTTTCCATTTCAAGATTCAGTTTAAAGATCAGCATCTATTTGAGGCCTTTCTGATCTTTCCACTTACTAATATTAGTCTTCCCCTTTCAGCTAGAATATGTTATCCCATACATAAAAAGGTAGGCTCCCTAAGAGAATAAACCATAACTTTGGCTTGAGTGCTTAGGGCTTAGCACAGTTCGAACACATGGTAAACTTCTAATAAATGACCCCACCTTCTACATTCATATTACAAAATTGTGTTAAATGATTATGGGCAGAGGAAATATTCCTCTTAAAAAAAACTAGAGAAAGATGTTAGTCTCTATGATGTAATGTCACAGCTAATCAATTTGTTTTGTGCATAAAGCAGGACTTATTCTGTGACCAACATTATGAATAGCTGAGATGTATTAAGTCCGAAAGAGGGTAAAGTCTGGTGGGGGTGGGGAAGAAAGATTACTTTTGGCACAGTCTGGGAAACATCAGTTCAAGAAGAAAAATCTGATGCAATTTTCAGAATGACTACTTAAACCAATCCATGTCAGGTCTATATAATCAATATCTGCTGCTACTACCACTTACCTTGGCTGCATTCCTTGAAAAATCTTTTTTTTTTTTAAATGGTTCTCTTCTTGGGCACTTTCTGTAATGTTTTATGTAAATTATTTTGGCTTGTCTACCACATCCCATCTCAATCCTTCTCACATACTAACCTATTATACATACTGCATTAAATTTAAGAAAAACATCTTTCATATTCCCTGAATGCATTTCACTCTGTATAGTAGAGTGCTGCAAAATAGAGTTATTGCATTACTCTATTGTTTTACTCCAAGAAATGGATGAAGGGTCAAGCTATTTTCCAGTTTGGAAAGTCCCTCTTAGGTAAATTTAATTTCAGCATAGTACAAAGGCCTAATTCTTCCTTCCTATACTGTTAACAAAACCTCTATAAATAGTTACATGTTCCCCTTATTTTGAGGGAACAGAAACAGTTCTTGGAGAAAGCATAATCTTTTCCATTCAGAAAAATTGTCTTGTCCACATCAGAAAAATAGTATAAATCTTGAATGAAAGAAATATCCCCTTCCCCAGATTTATATTTCTGGTCAAATAATGCCCATCCACAAAAACTCTTCATTCAGTACCCCTCTCATTCCTGGTGTCCTACATAATGATCCTTTCCCCTTGCTAGTTTTCAAAGAATTGTTCAATTTTACATATCATAGAGATAGTCATAAGATAGGCAATCTGACAGAGTAGATAGAGAGCTGGTCTCAAAGCCAGGAAACTCAGGATTCAGTTCCTACTTCTGACTCCTGTTGGCTATGTGATCCTAAACAAAGTACTCAGAGCCCTAGGTAACCCATTAAAACTGTTGTTCATCCTTCCTTCTCAAAGAGGACCACTAACATCACAAGGGTGATGTCTTGTAAGTTGCAGAGATGTCACTGACCTACATTGGTAGGGGTTTCTCCATCTAGGAGTTCCTTATGCTAATAAATATGTAAGAACCAAAATAATAAATTTAGAATGGCAAAATTTCAACATTTTTTTCAAAAAGTAGGAAGATACTTGGAGAATTCTCCACCTCTTTCAAATCATACCATATAACAGTTCCTTATTCCTCTCCCTCATAAGGCCAGTTTTGAAGAGAATACCCAAGCTTTGATCCTCACACATAAAATAAGAGAAGTTAAAGTTAGTTTTAAAATAAAAAGAGGCATTAAGAAAAGACCATTTTATACTCTTAGTCCCAACTTTTCTATTCCTGAACTAAAAAGGTCATATATATTCTCATCACAAAGCAAGATCTTTCTTCTTTCTTTTCCTTTACATTTTGCTTTAGCTGTACTTTCCATTGCATCACCCTAATCAATAGGTTATAAATCTAGCTGTGCCCAGTGAAATATAAAGGCAACAGAGCAGTAACCTTAGAATAAAATTGAGAATGAGCACATCTAACACAAAGACTCTGATTTTAACCTACCACAATGGAAAAGAGCAATAGAAGACAGCTTCAACTTTATTTTTAAAAAGAGAAAGATATTATATACATATTTATAAACTAGTTTGAGCATAGAAAAGTAAATAAGAAAGGTACAGAATTGAATCTTGACTTTCATATCACAAAAGCTATTTTCTTACATCAGGAAATTAAAATAAAGCAATTTAACTCTCTATTTTTTTGTTATGCAGTTATAATGCATTCAACTGAAATTCCATATCATGCACATGCATGTATACAAATATGCATGGAAAAAGAAATCGTTTCATTTATGTGGGTACTATATCAATAAAAGTAGATTGTAATCTACTTCATAGGTTAGGTGGAAGTTTCCTGATTTTCTGTGGCCAAAAAATAATAATTATCTAGTGACCAAATCTCTTGTATTGAATCTTGCTTTGTCTATATAGATACACACATATATGTGTATATGTATATATATACATATATACATGTGTATAGTATAATGATAATAATAATAATATAGACAGAGATAAACTTATATGCACACATACTTAATAAGGGTGGTCCTTGGATAACAAACACAGTGTCCTTCAACAGACCTGTGTTGGAAAACTTTCCAGCTTGAAAAAGTCTTCCAAAATTTGTATTCTATTACATAGCTTTTAAAAAAATTTTATTAAAGGTTTTACTTACAAAATATATGCATGGATAATTTTTCAACACTGACCCTTTCAAAACCTTCTGTTCCGAATTTCCCCCTCCTTCCCCACATCCCCTCCCCCTAGAGGGCAGGTAGTTCTGGCATAGTTTTCAAGATGCTAAGGTCACCTCTAAAATCTGTGTGACTCTTAAGCAATAGGCCTAATTTTTAAATAAATATGATGGAACTTATCTACGTAACTAATGTTGTGTTTCAGTTATTGTCATTGGAAAATAGGTATCTAAATGTTGTAGTTATTGCTCAAAACACTTTGGAATTCTCTTTTAGATGTCTCTTTGACTATAATTGATGTGAGAAAATCAGTTTTGCCTTTTTATCATTACACTTTAGTTTTTTCCTTTAATTTTTAAAATTAAAAGGTATTTATTACTCAGTCTTCTTGCCTTGGCCTTGTTCAGCAAATGTGGTACTAAATGTTTTTTGGGTTTTTTTTTGGTGTGTGTATATATATATTTTTTTTAAAATCAGTCTCCTCAAAGGATGAAGACTTGCCACAAAGGAGAATATTCCAAAGAAAATGACATGTTCCTAGAAAGAAATTCCTAAAGAAGAATTACAATTTTTTTTTCAATAATAAAAATTGTATGAAAATAAGTATGTAGAGCCCACTGCAATGATTACTTTGAGATAACATGTTTTTGGATGTCAAGATTCTGTCATTCAATTCACCAAACATTTAATAAACACCTGTTATGACAAGCACTGTTCTAGAGGCTTGGGATGCAAAAACAAGAAACAACATCAAAAGTCCCTGTCCTTTAGGAACATGACTTTAAAAAAGCAGTCTCCTCTTCCTTCTTCTCCTCAGCCTCTGTATCTGTTTTTTCTTTGTGTGTGTGTCTATTCTCTCTCTCTCTCTCTCTCTCTCTCTCTCATTCTTTCTTGTTCTTGTTTTCTCTCTCCTTGCCTCCTTCCTGCCCTTTATCCCTCCTTCTCCTTTTTTGTGTCTCTCTCTATCTCTTTCTCTCTGTCAATTTCTCTATTTCTTTGTGTGTATGTGTGTCTCTTTTTTCTCACACACATACAAAGTACAGGATATATTTGGTCAGGCTACAACCTGAGGTCCTTTTTTCTTTCTTCATTTAGATAATACATATGATTTTTATTATTAACAAAAGTAAAATTTACTCTCAAAAGATAATTGTATCTTGGATATATGTTGCACATGGATAATGAACAAAGTAAATATAAAAATGAGTAGGAGGATTTTGAGCTGAATTGCAGATGGGGAAATGCAAGGTAATTTCAATGATCCCAAAATGTCTATTGCTATTAACACCCAATTCTTTAGTACCTATCAATGCTATATTATTGTGAAATCTGGAACAATATTATCTCAAAAGTATTACAATTATAAACAAACCAAAAGGAAATGGAATAGCCTGTGCTTGGCATATAAAGATATAGAGTATTGAGAATCACAACTTATATGCAAGAAAGGTTGTTAAGGATCTTATCAAAATATGAATGACTTAAAAACAAAGAGACTGAGACAGAGAGGAAAGAGAGAAAGGGGAAGAAAGAGACAGAGAAAGCGAGGGAAAGAGACAGAGAGAGAGGGGGAGTAGGAGGAGAGAGAGAGAGAGAGAGAGAGAGAGAGAGGGAGAGGGAGGAAGAGAGGAGAGAGAGTTTTTTAAATGTATGTACATGCCAGGCACTGTGCTAAACATTATGCTTATAAATAAGCAAGCTCTCAAGAAGTTTGCTTTCAGTGGTTGAAGACAGAACATTCCCAGGAGCTGGAAAGTATAGGAAAGAATGGTATGTGCTCCTAGTGACATGTTGTGAGGATGACTGAATTGTGTCAGGAAGACAAAAGCTCACCTACCAATGCATTCTAGACAATGAGGCAGAATTCAAAGATCCTGGGGGAAATAGAAAAAGGGAAGAAATGAAGGTGGTAGCCAGAGAATAAGCAAATTGTGCCCCACATGAGACAAGATATAATTTAATGGCATTTAAACTATTGCCTACAACTGCCAAGAGTGGGTGCTCGCATGTGGGTAGAATTACTAGGACCAGCATTGCTCTTCCCTGCTGTCTTATTCCAGGCTCTGGGGCCTAGAGGATGGTACTGGAATTTGAGAACACTGGACTTAACCAAAATGTGGACTGTTAATATAGAACTTTCTCTTCCAGGGTTTCAGAGATGAGATGACAATATTAAATGTAACAATGAAATATCCAGAGTACTAAAAGTAGGAAAGGAAGTCCTCTAGCAATCTAGTGAAGGATTTATGAAAAAATACAAACAAGAATCAAGTGACAAGGTATATAGAGGTTGCAAACTACATTAATAGAAAGTTTCTACAATTATGAAATCAAAGATCTTTCAAACTATCAAACACATCATAAATAAAATATGATCATAAAAACTTCCCCAAAACATTTTGGCCCAAATAAATACCATTTAACTAAGATGGTTTCAGTTTAACAAAAAAATCCTAGCTAACTTATGCAGCACAAAAACTGTTTATTAAATATAAGGCCATCCAGTAATTCAGAAATGACTAAATAAATCATGGCATATTTTGATGGTATGTGCCATGGCACATAATGGAATAATATTGCTCTATAAGAAACAATAATATGAAATCAAAGAAGCACTGCACCAAAGAACCACTACTTTTGGCCAAAAAAAAAAAAAAAAAAATACCCTTTTATTGCCAATTCTCTAGAGTTCCAACTTTAAGTAAGCCTAGGTCTCCACTAAATGAGTCCCTTTCTTCTTTTGCTTATTTCTCCTAAATTGTTTTCCTAAAATTCCCATTCCACTTTTTTTTTATTATTAAAGCTTTTTTTATTTTCAAAACATATGCGTAGATAATTTTCAACATTCATCCTTGCAAAACCACTCCATTGTTAAGGAGTTCTACTTTATCTTAAAACTCTTCTCCCTCCTATCACTTAATGAAATTTAATTTCTCCTAAAGGTAAAGCATGTAGATCCCCTGCTACTCTCTCTATTTTTCTAACTATACCTTCTCTTATGCTGCCTGATTTACATGGCCAAGAATAGGAGTTAGTTTGTCCCTTTTCTATCGCCTTTTCCAGCCCCTCATTACTCAATGAGTTCTATATCTTTGAAGTCCATGATCTCCAGTTATTGTTTTGAGACCCAATTTGTCTACCCTCTGGTTACCATTTTCATTTCTTCCTCTTTCCTATCTCCCTCAGGATCTTGGGATTCTGACCCTATCCAGGCTGCTTTGGTAGGTGAGTGTTTGTCTCGTCTTGCCCCAATTATTGTCATTGTCCTGTCACATGAACCCAGTACTCCATGTATAATCTTCTCTTCAACCACACTACTGTTATAATATCTAGTTACTTTGATTTTCATCATGCATGGCCCTTGTCACAGTTAATCATCCTCCTTAAGTTCCATTAATCATTGTTGTCTGATTTACCTTAGTCACTCAAGGGGTGGTTACATCTTTTACCTCAATAGTACTCCAAATTGGGTTGTCTTTATGTTCTTGAGTGGAGATATATGTATTCTTCTAGGGTCAGTGATAACAGCTTTTTTTAAAAAAATGATTTGTAGTATCCAAAATATCATCTACTCTCTAACTGCTAAGATGGAAAATTCCTCCAAAAATGGTAATGTTGCTAAGCAACTGATCCCTGATTTACAATTCTGCATAATTGGCTGAGGACATTGAAAATTTTAGTCACTTTCTCAGCGTCACATAATAAGTATGTGTCAGACAAGTCCCTTAAGTCCAGGTCTTTCAGATAGATACTAATGAAAATATGCTATTGCACACATTAATAACTTAAAATGACTTTTTTGTTGTTCCCAAAAAATACCCATTTCATTTTTCCCCATTAAATGATATACCTGGGCTTGATTAAGGAAAAAAAAATTCTTAAGAATAGGAGCTTTCAAAAAATAGAATGAATGTCTTGGAAATGAATGAATTCTCCTCACTGGAAGTCTTCAAGAAAAAGTTAGATGACCACTTATAAGGGCTATTGTTGAGAGGATCTTGGTATATATATATATATATATATATGTTGTATTAGAGAATGCCTAATGTCATTGACACCTCTGAGTGATGTGAATTTTCAGAGTTGGTTGCATTTTGTGACCAAATGTAAAAAGAAATATTTCATACTTCAAATGACACTTGGTCATCTCTTTTCAAAGTGTTCATGAGGAGAATAAGTAAAAAATCATCATAAATACAATGGCAACTTATACATCAACATCTGTCATACAAGATGAACACGAGAAAGTTGATATTGACAAAGTCTCTAGCTCACTCATCTTCCTGAAATTACCATTCTATTTTTTCTCTTCCTAAGATCACAAAGCATTTCCACTAAAAGTATAACCCTAACAGAGGCTCCTCTTATATTCCACTCCTAATTTCTGGTGAATTCTGCCCTTCCAGCCAAAGGTTCTCAGTTCATTGCAGAGCCATTTGTTTTTGCAATTCTGTTTAAATTGCTGTGTAGCGTGAATAGACTGTCTGCAGTGCCAAATCCAATGATTTGCTAATACAAAGCTAATTCCTTATTCAATATTCCTGCTGCCTTTTATCTGAGATCTCCCATTGGCTTTCAGTTGCATCATTTGGAATTGTCCTATACATTCCCTGCCTAATTTCTGATTTATTCTTCAGCCAAAACTGAGATTTCCCCCTAGTGTCACCCATCTTTTTGTTTATAACTAAGAAATACAATCAGGTATATTATAGACATGTCAAATCATGTGGCTCCCCCATGAAACCCCATCATTTCTTGAAATCATCACTAAATTCTACCTGAAAATCTTTACCAGACAAAAATAACTCAAAATGTCTGAAATACAATTGTTTTCCAACCTTTCTATTCTGTCCTATGATTTTGTTTTGATCCTAACATCAAAGGTATATTAACCCTATTATTCTGCCTATATCTGAAGATTACCCGAGACTCAGATTTGTACCTTAGACAATCCCCTAAGAGCTTTTTTCCTCCATTAGTAATGCTACTCTGCTAGATATAGGCAACTTCACAAGTTTCCTAAAAATAAAAGGTAACTGCACCTGATCAGTTGAAGAGGTATGGAATAAATCTTAAAGGCCAATTTACACTGTCTAAGACTAACCAATGTCTTTTTTTCCAGAGACACTAAAAGCTAAAATCTAAGGAAATTTGTATCTACGTCACTGTCCTGATTTAATAGTCTATTAACCCTGTCAAAAAACGAAATGAGTTTCGTTTGGCATGACCTATTCTACTCTTCTCAACTAATAAAATGAAAGCAAAAGAGGAATTAAGTAGTTCTGATTCTTTTTATGTTATATGTTAATATCAAAAACATACACATGATCTGTGTGACTTTTTCTGAATTAATCCCTCAGATTCCTTGACATTTAAGGCAAGTTCATGGAGGACAAGTTCATCACTGCCTTCTTATGTCAATTATTTACACTAAATATAATAAGGTTATTGACTGGCTAACTAAACTCTATGGCATAGAATTACAAATGAAACTCCATAGAGAATCCAGGAGAATCCCAGGAATAATAATAATGATACAACTCTGACACAAGATCATGACCCAAGCACTTTGGAATGGCAGAGAAACTAGTTGAGTTAAGCAGGATGAAGCACCAGATATGATGAAACCAGACAACTAATCAATGCTAATATTTCAGATCCAGTAGTTGCTATTTGCCCTCGTCTAACAATTCTACTGAAACTACTCTCTCTAAGGTTGCTAATGATCTCCTAAACTATTAAATCCAATGACCTTTACTCAGTCCTTAATTTTTTGACTTTTCTATGGCTATTTAGCTTCTTCCAACCACTTTTTTTCTTGCAAGGTTTTTATTAAATTGTTCTTTTCTGGTTCTCCTACTTAGGAGATTATTCCTCATCAGTCTCTTTGTTAGATCATTATCCATGTCTCACTGCTTTTGCCTAGGTGTCCTCTAAACTCTCCCCTGCTTTATTTCATCAACTCTTATGGGTTCAAATATTCTTTGTGTGTGTGTGTGTGTGTGTGTGTGTGTGTGTATTCATCAATATATATATATATATATATATATATCCAGCTTTCATTTCTCTCCTAAGCTCCAGTTCTTTATCACTAACTGCTAGACATCTCCATCTGGATGCCACATAAGGATCTCAAATTCAATAAGTGTGAGCAATATTTTAATGAAATATGCACCATTCTGAATCTTATATATGCTTGCTAATAAAATGATAATTTAATCAGATTTCCATTCTATGAAGTTGTCATTCTCTCTTACTTCAGAGTATATTTTTTAAGATTGACTCATATTTGACAGGAAGGGTCTAATAAGACATAAAGAAGAGTGATATATGATTTTTTTTGTGGCATTCTGCAGGTCTTCTATAAAGTCCCAAAGAAAGGAATAGTTTTTTTTTCACCTATCCAATAATGTCATTGGATTAGATTATCTCATTTCTTTTCTATATCTAATATTCTAAGAATTTATGAACTGAATATGAACCATGATTGTAGTTAGCCCCATGCAAGTGGATTTTATACACTAAAGTGAATGTGTTATCTTGATCAAAATTTCATCTAACTCAATTATCTGTGATGTCTTCTTTGCTACTTTAGTAGTTCTCATAGACAAGATATTTTTCAAAGAATATCATTAACTAAGTGCATAAAATGAGCATTAAGGTACCTTAAGAGCTTTATAGCTTCCTTGGTACACCCAGCAGGAGGGGCAAGATAGCACAATCACTTCCTCTAATTCTTTTCTAGGAATAAAATTAAAATGACAAGACTTTAGCTGATGGAATTTTCCAAGGAGCACAATGGCAGTACTCCCTTTCCCTAAACCCCATTTCTTTTCTTCTCTCAAATTCTCTTTCCTCTTTCTAGTCTCCCAGGGATATTGAGTTACTGTCTTACCTTCAATTTAATTAGTACCACTGGTGCCCATTTTCTATTCTAACACTCCAACTGCTGCTGTTGCTTTATCTTATAACTGAATCGTTAAAGGGCATTACTGGGAAATGCTAAATATCTACACTTCTAAAAAGTTTCACCCTCATCTTCACTCCAGCCATCTTTTAATCTTTTATCCTCTGAAGAATGCCATTTCCACTTCTGAGAATGGTAAGGAAATCACCACTATCATTGCCTCTGGAAAAAAAAAATGCATTAATGACCTGTTCTAATATTCTACTCATATTCTTTGTAATTTCTCAGACCATAATTCTCTTTCTGGGGAGTTTACACTATTAAATGTGTTTTTTTTCTTTTAGTAGAATGCAAGTTCCTTAAGGACAAGTATTGTCTTACTTGTGTAATATTATGCTCAGACTTACCCCCCTTGACACATAGTAAACACTTAATAAATTAACTTAGTGACTAATTTACTCAAGAAATATGATTCATCATGTATCTACTATATATAAGGCATTATATTGTTTTTATGAGCCTTAGAAAAGCTACTTAGAAAAAATATCTCTCAAATTCAATTACTCAACTAATAGCATTAATCATCACAAATGTTTTTTGGGAAACAGATTGATACTTAGGAAGGAAAGGGTATCAGATCTGTGTTCAAATCTTGGCTCTCACACTCTACAGTTACATGATTCAAAGTAGGTTTCCTCATCTTAAAATGGGGGTAATGATCCTTGCAATACTTACTTTTAAGGGTTTTACGTGAAGAAAGAGCTGGGGCCAACTTTAAAATGCTGCATTGTAAATTAATATTTTTAGTTACAATATTTTAGTTACAATAAATAGGTACAACAAATAGATAGGTACAATAAAGAGGTAGACCATTTCATAGGTCATGGAATTGTTTATAAGGTCTTTCTTGAATTTCCTGCAAAGGGATTTTGGTTACTTAAAAGCAAAGTGATTTGGTTTTTATGTCCAATTACATGAGCTCCAAGGTTCAAGTGCAGTTATGTTTCCTTATATTTAAAGCTACAAGAGAGATTAATATTTCCCTTCAATAAATCATCTTTATGTAGGTCTCTCAACCTTACAAAGTGCTTTCCTGACAAGAACCTTGTGAGGCATGCAGTGCAACTAATATTTCTATTTCATCGATTAGGACAACTAGGTGGTACAGTGGAAAGACTACTGAACCTGGAGTCAAGAAGATCTAGATATTTACTAGCTGTTTGACCTTGGACAAATGCCTTAACCCTATGTGCATCAGTTTCCCCAACAGTAAAATTAAGATTATAATAGCATCTACTTTCCAGAGTTGTTTTGAATATCAGATAACATATATATATATATATAACAGTTAGCTTAGTATCTGGTAAAAAAAAAAATCATAATATTAGGTGTTTATAAATGCTTGTTTTCTTCCTTCTAGAAGAATTGGATATAAGAGAAATTAAGTGAATCTCCCATGGCCACAACACAAACAAGGTGGAGTCAGAAGTATATCTGTTGATGCCATATTAGCACCCTACTTATTAAATGACCCTGCCTCATAACTGTAGTTCACACAAAGTGTTTTCTTCATTAAAATTCCTTCAGACAGATCATGATACTACTCCACCCCTTTTTAAAGATGAAAAAATAGAAAGTGAAAGAAAAAGATGGCTTGATCAACCTCACCTAATAACAGAGCCTGACTAATATTCTCCTGAGACTACAATACAATGCTCATTCTAATGCATCAGGCAACCACCATTTTAAGCCTCAAATTGTGTTTGTGTGTGTGTGTATGTGTGTGTGTCTGTGTGTTTCCATAACTCCTTTTGGAGTTTTCTTAGCAAAGACACTAGAATAGTTTGCCATTTTCTTCCCCAGCTCATTTCCAGAGGCAAACAGTTTAAGTAACTCATCCAGAGTCACCCTGTAGTAAATGTCTGAAGCTGGATTTCAACTCAAGACTTGCTGATTCCAAGCCTGAGTCACCCCGCTGCCTGGATCCTATATGCATACACATGTATCTCAATCACCAGTATATGTCAGTCAATTATTGGAAAATGATTAAGAAGGCGGACATGGAAAGTACAAGAACAGTGAACAAGTGGAAAAGCTTGGCAATACTGATGTGATCAGGAGAATAACATCATTTCTCAAAGACTAAACCTGTATGGCAACATTTGCAGTAAAGACCCAGGTATCAAAGCCTTCTTAAAAAGGGTAACCCTTTAACATCAGGGTTTCTTATTTGTGCATTACTATATTCAATAATGTATAAAGGTTTTATAATAGAGGTTGAGAATTGCTTCCCATTTTGTACCTGTATAGTATTTGCAAAATTGCTATTACTCCAACAACTAATCAATCAGTAAGAATTTGTCAAATACATACTGTGTGCCAGACACAGACTGTGTGCTAGATATACAAAGAGAAAAATTAATCTAGTTCCTTCCTTCAAGGAGCTTACATTCTAACAGGGGAGATAACATGCATGTTTACTTGTGAGTTCACTGGTATAGGGAAATCTTGAATAAGGAAGTTCCTTCTACTAAAACAGGTCAGCATATTTTCTGAATTTTCTGTTTTTAAAGATCCATTTGGAACATTGAGACTTTGAGTGACTTCCTCAGGTTCATACCTGAAGGACATATTGGTTGAGCGTTGCCTCAATTAAACTGAAATCTGTTAAAGATGTTAGCTTAAAAAGGTCTTCCTCTACATCCGGAGCCATTTCTAGTCATCTTGATCTGTATCTGGCCACTGGACTCAGATGACTCCAGAGGAGAAAGTGAGATTGGGGACTTTACACAGCCTCCCTCACTTAAATCCAATTCACTTATATGGTATGCCATCGTCTCCCTGATGTCCTGGTCCTCTTGGAGAATGAAGAATGGATAACAACAGACAAACATATATAAAATGCATACAAAATAATGGAGAAGGGAAGAAGACAGACATTAGCAGCTGGAGGGAATCAGAAGGGGCTTAATCTTGGAAGTGACAACTGAGATGAGTTTTGAAGGGAAAAGATTATTTTAAGAGGCACAGGTAAGAAAAGAATGAATTATTAGGAAAAGGGGCCACCACAACAAAGGAGTGGCATCCTCCAGGATTAGTTTGGCTAAATAATAGTATGTATGGGAAAAGGAATAATGTTTAATAAAATTGGAATTGTGGATTGAGGTTAGGTTGTCAATGCTAAAGAAAAGAATTTTCACTTCAAATATGCACAAGCAATTTAGATACTTGAAACTTTTCTGTAGGCTGACTGCAGAAGCCAACAGGGAAAGATAAATTAGGGGGCATTGTGCTGTGACCAAATAACCCAAATGTCAAATTTTAAACTATAAATTATCAAATATGTTGTGTGTTTTTAACCTCACAATTCAAGAGGTTCAAGCTACTTAGTATTTAACTGGGTTTTTTAAAGTACATTTATTTGTACTAATTCTTTCTAGAATATACATAGAAATGTAACATGACAACCCATATTTTATTGAAATGAACAGAAATGACATTTTTTTCCATTTTCTTATCATAACTCCAGAAAAGTATAGTTAATTCTGATGGAATTATAATGATTTCTGTGAATAGCTGGTTTTTTTTCCTCAAAGAAATGTGTCAAGAAAATATTGTTTCAATAATTATCATGACATAAAGAGAATTCAGGGAAGAGTAATAATGCTAAAAGAATTGGAGGAATTGATTTATGGGGTAAATTAAAGGCTCTCATAACTTGCCAAAATGATAAGCAAAGGAAAAGACGACAACTCTAAAGAAAGTCATTTTTCCAGGTGTAGGCAACAAGAAGCAGTTGTCCAACAGAATATACTAACAACTAAAAAAATTAAAGGAACTTCCAAAATTGAAAAATTCTTATTAAATCATTAGATATACATAATGACATGGATTCATTTAATGTATGCTTTAAGTAGGAACTCCATAAAGACATGCGCTGAGATGAAATATAATGTAAGGCAAGTTTTGTTGTTTAAAAAAAAAAAAAGTAAGGGAAGGGAAGGAATGAATTAACCTACATATTTATGGTTCCCTTTTCAAAGTATCTGTATTAAGTTCATAAAAATTCTGGAATTCGTTTTGCTCTTTATTGAGAGTTCCCATTAGAGATAAGAGCCCATTAAATTCTCAGATAAGTCATAATGCCCTCAGAAACTATGATGCTGGAGATTAGTAAGCATAATCCTTATATTTTTCTGAGAAATTTCCTTCTAAATGAGTTTTTCCTTGTCCAAAGATGGATCATAAAAATGAAAGAACTGGATTGTTGATTGGCAGGAGAACTGATGGAGAAGGTAGCGATGGGAGTAAAGACAGAGCAATATTTTTTCACACATTGCGTTTGAGAACAAGTTGATCGGTTGTTGTCCTTCATCCTTGACACTGTTATGTTGAGGTCAAGAAACAATTGTCTGATTGTAGCTAATCAGACCAATATGAGCTTGGAAGACTCTACCACAGGTCAAGCACAAATAATCCACATTAACATATGGGGTGCAGATGTCTTCAATTTTGCACATCTCATGGTAATTTTTTGAGGTACTGAATTCTGCTTTTGTTCATAGAGCACAGAACTATTATTAATGGACTCACACCATTTTGTAGTGGTTTAGTGTCAATTCCTCACATGTTTCACAATCAATAACAAAGTTCTTCAGAAAAACCTTGATAATATCCTTATATTATTTCTTCTAACTTTGGTATCTGTGCTTGCCTTTTTATAAAAGACGAATGGACTTCTGGAAAATGAATATCCATAAAACAGTCTTAGGAAAATGCACCTTTGGTATTTGAGCCATGTGGCCAGCCCATTGGAGTGGTGTTCTATGCAATTAAGTTTAAATGCTTAAATAAAGTTTGGCTTAAGAAAATTCACATGCTCTGCCACATGATCTTCAGGATCCTCCTAAGACAATTAAGTGATTCAGTTTCCTTGTCTGACACTGGTATACTGTCCACGTTTCACAGGTATAGAGCAATGAGGTAAGCACAATGGCTCTGCAGACCTTCAGTTTGGTAGGCAGTCTAACACTTCTTCTCTCCCATACTTTCTTTAGAATCTCCCAAACACTGAGCTAGCTTTGGCAATATATTTTATTGTTACCCTCATCATTTATGTGTACATCCCTGAAAAGGATACAGCCACGATAAGTGAATTTATCCACAGCATTCAAAATTATTGCAACATTTCCTATAATCAATAGTTAGTTCCACATATGATGATATGATTCTGGCTAGTAGAAAATATCTCTTTTCTTGCTGTTCATTATCAGATTGAAATTAGCAAAAGCAGCAGAGAATCAATCAATGCCCTGCTGCATTTCAGCCGCAGAGGATGCATTGAGAGCACAATCATCTGTGGACCAAAAGTCATGTACCAACTCTCCCTCCACTTTAGACCTAGCTTGTTGAATATCTTACTATCAGTGTGGTAATTGATGTTAATGCAATTTTTGTCTTTGTTGAAGGCATCCAGCAGCCTCACTAAAACACATGCTAAAAATCATGAGAGCAAGCACACAACCCTGCTTCACTCCATTGGTGACTGGGAGAGCTCAAGAGCATTGTCCATTATCCACAGCCCAGTAAGCATGACATCATGAAGCTGACACACAGTACTGATGAACTTCTCTGGACAACCAAAATGCATAGCAGATCATACGGCATTATGAATGAATCATAGAATATTAGATGTCCAAAAAGGACCACAGACATCATCTAATTCAGCACTCTCATTGTGAAGATAAATAAACTGATTCTCATTACATGAAGGACTTTCCCAAGGTCACAGAGAAAATACAGGTCTTCTGACTCATACTCATGCTTTTTCTCATACAATGAAACAAGTGGAGCAAGTATTAATGATACTGATTTGTGTCTTATATTCTCAATCAAATAATAATGTATATAGGGTGCTTTAAACCTTAAAGCAATATATAAATGTTTATTATTGTTAGAGCAAGTGTTCTAGGTGAGATTTTACAAGAAAATAAAGTCAAGTTGATAAATGTTTGTTGAGTGTCTGTTTTATGCCAGAAAATGTAAGGAATTCAAATAAATTTAGGATAGAATCTCTTTCCTCAAGGTGAAGTCTAAGCAGGTAAATTTGGCAAAAAAAAAATAAAGAATTAAATCTCAATACAATGATTATTTTAAAAAATACAACTGGTGATTCGGAGCACTGTGATTAATTGGCAAATTAATGCTTAAAGCAATGAAAAGAAAAGAAAAAGATCACTATGGGGTAGAATATTTTATAGAAGAGTGACTTGAGCTAGTATTTGAAGGATGAATAGTATTTAAGGCTAGAGTGACTTGGGGATGACATTCCAAACTGGGGAAATGAAATCAAGAATTTAAACTGCTTCTCTAGGAGTTACCATGTCTGCTACACTTGAAGAAATTTATTAAATACCTAGAGAAGACAATTTTTCAATGCAGCAAATAACTTTAAAGTTATTTCTCAAGTGAAGAGAAACATGGTGTAGTGTAGAAAGGTAGTGTAGTGCAATAAAACAAGTTGGTCTTGAAACACGAGGATCTGGGCTCAAATCTAGCTTTGATGTGTATTAACACTTTGAGCAACTTAACTTTTATGAACTCTGTACTCTGAAAAATGAAGGCAATACTTGCACAACATACTTTAAGAATTTGTTGCGGGAATATGGTTTGTGGATTATGGTACACTATACAATCCAATTCAACAAACTTCTATAAAATGCTTACTATGTGTAAGACATTTTGCTAGAATTGGGGACACAAAGAGAAAACTCATTCAGTATTTAGTCTCCAGGAGCTAAAAATCTACTAGGCATGGGAAAGATAAATATATACATCAAATAAGTATAGTACAAATAAAATTTAGTTAAGAAATAGCATTAAGACTTGTGAGCACTAGAGAATGTTTCACAAAGTAGGTGGTACCTAAGATGAACCTTAAAGAAGGATAAGGATTTTGAGAAACAGAGGGGGAATCACAATTCAAAAATGGAAAATGACTTCTGCAAATTCACACAGGCAGGGAATTGAGTTTCCAATTAGAGTCAAGACCAGTAAACAGTTTGGTTCATAGTAAAGTTTGTGAAGGGGATTGGTAGGAATTTAAACTTGAAAGGTTAAGTGGAAGTCAAATTTGCAATGCTGGAGAGTTGATAATTTGTCCTAGAAACAATGGAAAGCTGCAAAATGCATTTTAGGAGGTTTTTGAGTGATATGGTCAGACCCATACCTTAGGGAGATAATTTTGGCAGTCCGTAGGGGTTGTACTGGAGAAGGAAGAAAATGAAATCTGAGAGACCAGTTAAAAAGTCGTTTAATAATCCATTCAAGAGCTAAAAAATCAATCAACAAACATTTATTAAATGCTTACTATATGTACCCCTGATAGTGTTTGACCAGAAACAGTGCAGTAGCTAGCTGAATAATTATTATCTTGAGATCTACTATAAAAAGATGTCCACTTTCACTTCCAAATAAGAGGCACATTCCCTCTTTCCAAGATGATCTTTCATTTTAAATCTCTTCTTTCTCCTATTGGTTTTATTATTCCACTGAGTATTTAAACTAATTTTTTTTCTCTTTGACTTTCCCTCCTTTTTTCCTCAACTTTTTTATACCCTGTCTCATAAAGATTCATTTTACTCTCTGAATACTGTGCTTCCCTTCCATTTTATCTGTTATTCTCAATCAAAATATTTTGGTAGTTGCTCAACCTGTTACTGTAGTTAAAGCCTTCCTCTATCCCTCTTACCAAAATCTAAGATAGTCAAGTGAAAGGAAATAAAAAGAAGGCCTAAAAAAGTAAGATGTGTTTGATTTTAAAGGTACAAGAAACTAAGAGAATTATAAAAGAATGCAGAGAGAACAAGTAAATATTTAAAATTGATCAAATTGAGAGGATTAGTGCTATATATATAAACTACAAGGATTAGAGCAAGAAGTCAATTACTAAACTACCATGTCCCAAAAAGAAATATATTCTACCTACCTAGCAGGTTTATACATAATCGAAAAGGTGGATGACATTTTAGCATAATATAAGGAAAGACCAGGGATGTCAAGGTACTTTGTCCATGATAGATCATGTATTTTTAAAAAGCACCAATAGACAAGGCAAGTTGAGACAAAAGATTTACTAAGCGCCTACTATGCATAAAAAAAGACAGTTCTTGCTCTCAAGGATTTCACAAATTAATTGGGGAGACGACATACAAACAACTATGAATAAACAAAAAATATGGCAAATATTAGAGAAAATTGACAAAGGAAAGCCCTAGTATAAGAGTGATCAGGAAAGGCTACATACAGAGGATGAGATTTCATCTGAGAACTGAAAGCAGCTAGGGGAACTAGGAAGTAGAGATAAGGAAGGAGAGAATTCCAGGTATGAGGAAAATCAGTGAAAATTTCTGTCAAAAAAAGTTTAAAAAAGTGAAATTTCCAGGATCAGAAGATGGCATGTATCATGTGAAAAATAGTGAAGAACCAAGTATGACTGGATCACTGAGTACCTGGTGGGAAATAAGATAAAGGAAGACTAGAAAAGAAGTAAGAGGTCCATATTAACAAGATTTTGAATCCCAAAAGGAAGATTTTATATTTGATCCTGAAGATAATAATAAGGTAAAGGGTTATATTGAATAGAGTAGGAGGTGGAGGTGGAGAGGGATACATACTGAGACCTGAATTTTAGGAAGACAACTCAGTGGAAAAGGGACTGAAGGAAAAAGACACTTGATTCAAGAAAAACACCTAATAGATTATTGTAATAGTCCAGGAATGAAGTAATTAAGGCCTGCACCAGGGGTCAGCACCTTTAGAGGAAAGGTAGTATATTTATCAGAGATGTTATAAAGATGAAATCAATAAGATTTGGCAATAGAGAGAATATGGGAATGCAAGAGAGAATGAGAAATCAAAGATGGCATTTAGATTGCAAGTCTGGTTGACAAAAAAATAGGAAAATTAGAAGAGGGGAACACTTTGGGGGAAGGACAATGATTTCAATTTTGGACATGTTGAGTTTAAGATATATAATAGGCCAAACTGTGCATACCCTTTGACCCAGCAGTGCTACTACTGGGCTTATATCCCAAAGAGATTTCAAAGAATGTTCGTGACAGCCCTGTTTGTCTAAAAACTGGAAACTGAGAGTGGATGCCCATCAATTAGAGAATGGCTGAATAAATTGTGGTATATGAATATTATGGAATATTATTGTTCTGTAAGAAATGACCAGCAGGAGGATTTCAGAAAGGCCTGGAGAGACTTACAGGAACTGATGCTGAGTGAAATGAGCAGGACCAGGAGATCATTATATACTTCAACAAAATTCTATATGATCAATTCTGATGGACATGGCCATCTCCAGCAATGAAATGCACCAAATCAGTTCCAATAGAGCAGTAATGAACTGAACCAGCTACACCCAGGGAAAGAACTCTGGGAGATAACTATGAACCACTACATAGAATTCCCAATCCCTCTATTTTTGTCATCCTGCATTTTTTATTTTCTTCACAGGATAATTGTACACTATTTCAGAGTCCGATTCTTTTTATACAGCAAATTAACTGTTTGGACATGTATACATATATTGTATTTAACTTATACTTTAACATATTTAACATGTATTGATTAACCGGCCATCTAGGGAAAGGGGTTGGGGGAAGGAGGGGAAAAGTTGGAACAAAAAGATTTGCAACTGTTAATGTTGAAAAATTACCTATGCATATATCTTGTAAATAAAAAGCTATAATTAAAAAAAAAACTGTTAAAGACCAATGATTAGGCCATTTTGGTTGAAACAAAGGATGTACAAAGGAGCATCATATGTAATGAGTATAATACATATCAGAAATGTTTACATTAATGAGAAATTTTCTTCTTAAAGAGAAATTTAGGGCCATTTATTTAAGTTATCTGCCACATGTAGCTCTCATGGGAATGTTCATTTAAATATAATCAAGGATATGTTCATATATATACTTCAACAATACTATATGATGACCAGTTCTGATGGACCTGGCCATCCTCAGCAACGAGATCAACCAAATCATTTCCAATGGAGCAGTAATGAACTGAACCAGCTATGCCCAGAAAAAGAACTCTGGGAGATGACTAAAAACCATTACATTGAATTCCCAATCCCTATATTTATGCCCACCTGCATTTTTGATTTCCTTCACAAGCTAATTGTACAATATTTCAGAGTCTGATTCTTTTTGTACAGCAAAATAACGTTTTGGTCATGTATACTTATTGTGTATCTAATTTATATTTTAATGTACTTAACATCTACTGATCATCCTGCCATCTGGGGGAGAGGGTGGGGGGGTAAGAGGTGAAAAATTGGAACAAGAGGTTTGGCAATTGTTAATGCTGTAAAGTTACCCATGCATATATCCTGTAAATAAAAGGCTATAATAAAAAAAAAATTTAAAAAAGGATATGTTCATAAAAATTAAAAAATAAAAAAGATATATGATAGGCAATTTGTAAATGCAAGTCTGAAAATAAGGAATGATATTTAATTATAGATATTTATTTATTGGCATAATTAATAATTAAGCTAATGCTCTCCCCAGATGAAGTATATATGGAGGAGAGAAGAGGACCTCAGGACCCAGTCTTGGTGATTAGCAAGCATGATGTAGATGAAGGTTCAGTAAAGGGGATTAAGAAGGAAGTATTTGACAAGTAAGAGAACTGTCATGATACAGTAGAAAAAAAAACTTATAGAAAGAAGAAAATATCAAAGATAAAAGGATGATGAATAGTAGAAAGATTTCAGAGAGGTCAAAAATGATGAAGAATAAGAAAAGATCAAGTTTTAGCAATTCAGAAAATACTGGCAACTTTGGATAGATTTGTTTCAGTTGAATGATGAGATTGGAAGTCATAGAGTTAAGAAGAGAGTGAAAAGAAAGAAAGTGAAAATATCATTATAGAGAGCTTTCTTAAGCAGTAGCCATTTAAGGGAAGATAGCTAACAAAGATGGATGGATCAAGTGTTATCTAAAGCTGGAGGGGGAACAAGGATATGTTTGTAGGTTGAAGGAGGACACCAAGATGAGAAAGAATTAAAAAGAAGTGAGAGTAGAGATGAAAAGGGGGCAATCTTCTGGAGAAGACAAGATGGAATAGGATCACTTGTGTATGTAGAAGGAAATGAAGGAGGAATTAATAATAAAAGGCATGTGAGTGGTATGAAATGAGATGGAAGAAGTACTTGATTAAAAAAATCTCAATTTTTCAGTGATTTCAATACCTCATATGCCTCATTTGCCTCATATGAGGCAAAATTCTCAGCAGAGATGATGAAAGAAGAGAATTCCATGGGAGAGATGAAAAGTTTGGAAAAGTTGATTTAGTATGTGAGATAATGAGTCAATTAGGAAGGCATAAAGTAATTGACTTGCTGCAGTAAGAAGAGCCCAGTTAAAATTGTGCAACATAAATTTGTAATAGATCTAGTTGATATGGTTTTGTGCTTTTCACCATCTTTATTCTGTAGTATATGAGTAAGAGGGAAAACAGAGGATTATGGGAGTAAGTTAAAGCAGATCAAGATTAGTGATCAGATAGTGGGGCAAGGAACTCAAGAGAAAAGGAGTTATAGTTTTGAAATAGTTTATTAAGGAATCAAGATGGGAAAGGAAAGACAGTAAATATACGGGATGATAGCCTGGCAAAGAACTAAACAGTGAAGGAATAAGAGGTTATAGTTAGGATTAAACAAATATTGGGGTGCCAAAACAGAGAAAGAAGAATGAAAATATATTGTTATCAGATAAAGGTGTTTCCTATTTCATAAATGTGGAAGTGATGTATTTGTGAGTGATGACAAGAACTAGTTGTTAAGATATTTGAGGGAGTATTAATATGTCTTTTGAAATGCTAAGGCTGGAAAGGGGAAAGAATTTAAGCCAGGGACTGAACTTGTTGAGAAAAGAAAAGAAGTATCCTAGGGGTCTATACAACAACTACTAGAATTCTCATGTGTTTTGGTAAATTTGTATTTAGTAAATCTCAAAGGAAAGATTACCAAGTGATTGCCATCACTTGGTAATGGTGGTAGAGGAAGAACCTAAAAGTAGCAATGCGGAGGGAGGAATAGTTCAACATCTGCATACAAACCCAAGAGTATGAGTAAACATATTTACTCATATACACTGGGAATTAGATAGGATAGCCTGGGAGTCTATATAATCAGGATGGGGTAAGGTATCACTGAGAACCTAAACATGGAAAGAATGGGAAAGGGAAAGATTTAAGATGAAAGCAAATCTATGAGTTAGGCATTCCAGAAAACATAGTGGAAGTAACTGGCAGCTTTGGAGTGAAAGGTTCTGGGTGTGAATGGGAGAATGCTGGGAGGAAGAAGCAGCCATTCTAGATGGGGTCCTCTCCTTGTCTAAGGCAGCAATGTGTACCTGGAAAGGATAGGGGAAAGGGGAGAGGATGTTTCCAACTGAAGGAAAGGTCTGGCTGGGAGAGTTATCATTGGAAAGAACACAATGGAACCCTCCTTTCCCAATAAGCAGGAAAGAACAAGAGACTTTAGAGGGTGTATGACAGAATAGCATTCCTTCAAATTAAGGTTTTGATTCCTATTAAAAGGCAAATACTCCTTGGATAACCCCCTCTTAAACTAAACTATTTAAGAGAATTTCTCTTTTGTCATCATATACCTACAACCTAGCATAGCTTCTGGCACATGATAGAAATTAACAAATGCTTACTGAATTGAATTAATAAGTCATTTATACTTTAGCAAAAGAGTTTAGCAAATTTTTTTTGAGAGGATGTTTAAATAGTCAGGGGTGGAAGGACAAATGTGAGAATATAACACATAGGAGAGGAGGAACATTAAGCTGAAAAATGATTACAGAACTGAATACCAGAATATAGAGTTCACATTTAGAACAGTTTTGAAAGAACTAGTCTGATATCCCCAAAATAATATTTTGTTACCTGAAACATACACTCAAGTAATGTTTTTAAAGAAAAAGAGGGCAGGACTAGGAATTAGGACTTCTGTATTCTAGTCCTGGTTCTGTCACGACCTGACTCACCTCGAACAAGATCACAACCATTCTATTTTTTTTTTCATCTATAATATGAATGTTTGGACTAATGTCCCTTGCAGGTCTAAAATTACTTAATTCAGGGCTTTTTTGAAACTTTCATGAATAAAAATCATTTCAATAGAACTCAGAGATACTTTCTTCCCCCTTTCATCCTAAAATGAACAAAAAACTGGCAGGCAGATATAAAATTAATTTGCAATAAATTAATAATATTTCATTTGCTTGCTATTATAAAAATCACAGTTATCTTCCAACCAAGGAAATGGTTCTTAAATAATAATGAACTAATGCTAAAGAATATAAAAAATAATTTAAAGTAATCATTGGAAGAAAAAAGTCAAAACAGCAGCAAAGAATTTTGGTGAGGATGTCTCCCTCTTTTTTTTACCTTGGTTGATGGTAATAGAGAATCATCTAACAAAACTGATTCAGTTATCTGCAGACAAAAATGCACTTATTGCTTCAATCTTTGGAAAATTGCAAAGCCTCCAAAATCTCCTAGAAGGGTTTAGCTTAATCAAACTACAAAAAAATAAAGTATCACAATAATAACATTATCAATAATAACAAGAAGCATTTATGTTGCACTTTAAAGTTTGCAATACACTTTATATGTTATCTCATTTGTTTTGTTGTCTAGCTGATAACAAGTAGTTAAATGGGCAACCTATAATTACTCCATTAGTATATTTATTGTAGATAAACAATGAACTGGACAGGAGGAGGAAAACAGGCATTCTAGCCTTTGGGAAGCATTCTAGCTTTGGGAAATTTTTTAATGTATTCAATAATCTCAAGTTTCTCTGAACAATGATTCACATTTTAAATAATGATTTATGGTAATGCAATGTGGAAGTAAGTGATAAAATAATAGATAGAATAATAAGTTCACCAAAATTCTGGAAAAATATATACTGGTTGTGAGAAGGCTAAAGTAAAGCTTCTTAAACTATAGTGTGCAACCCCATATGGGATCATGTAACTGAATGTATGGGATGTGAAATTATGATTTATTATCAGTAAATGTTTGATTTGTATATCTATTTTATAAATCTATATGTCTAAGGTCACATAAAAATTTCTTGGGAGAAAAAGGGGTCTTGAGTGGAAAAAGTTTAAGAAGCTCTGGTAATACACCTTTCCAATTAAGAATTATACTAGAGAAATTATTAGAAATCTATTATCATAAAGATATATATCTTTATGAAGGAAAAGGAAGTGGGCTGATCATGTGCCAAAATATGGCAATAAATAACACAGAACTTGTGTTGTCCTCTCTGTTGTGGAGTGTCAAGAGTGAAAGGCTTCCATCACATTTGGTAGAAATGTGCTAAAAATATATGTATGGGGCAAAATGGGAGGAGCAAGGAGCAGGAGGAGAATTATTCAGAATTAAAAGGCCTGCATAAAAAAATGACCTGAATCATTAAATGGAATACTCATCACATCAATGAAATCACAATTACCTCAAAAAAATAAAACTATGGCCCCATCAAAAAAAAAATTAAGTAAGAAAAAAAAAAGATAGAAGGTAGGAAAACTTTCATTCTCTACAATACAGAGGTTTTGCTAAAGCCAAGATTCCCTTCTCTTAGAACCAAGAAATAGCACGTTAAATATGGAAAACAGTCTCCAGTCTCCACAGAGGCTCATACTTTTTGGCTAAGCAATCTAGTGAAGTCCCTGAAAACTTTGATAAGTTCAGTATATATATATATATATATATATATATATATATATATATATAGCCTCTCTGTCTCTGTCTTTGTCTCTCTCTGTCTGTTTCTGTCTCTCTCTCTGTTTCTCTCTCTCTCTCACACACACACACACACACACACATCACTCTACAAAGCGAGGTAAAGCAGTACATAATTGAGATTCCTATCAAAGTGATCTTTTTTTCCCCTATAAAGCATCCCATTTTAAAGGAACTACCAAGAAGTTGCAGTCTCAACAGAACTCTCCATGCTTACTGGGGCTGTCAGCTAAAATACCTCTTTCTCAACCTCCATTGCAGCCTCTACTGCTGATTCACTTTGACCAGCTGGGACTTCCCCTTGAGTTCTAAACTCCCTCCACATAGGTTCTTTTTTGCCCTTCTTGCTGTAATGTTTTAGATCCTTCCACAGAAAGGCTTTGATCTGTAATACTATATGCTTAAAAGTTAAAGTAGAAGTGAGTGGAGAGCTTAGTAGCAGTTACTGGGAAAACTTTTGATCTTTTCTAGTGAACACACCCTCCCTTCATGGCCTGGAAGGACTTCAGCTCCAGGAAAACTGATATCCAATGGGCATAAGATGGAAAAACATGACAATTCCCACTTACCTACCCTAAACCAACTCTGCAAGTTCAAAAATTATTTTCTTCAGGGTATGTTTATAATTTAAGTAATGAATTTCTTAGGTTTAAAACTCTATTGACTTAGAGGTCAGCAAATCCACAATATCCAAGAGTAAAACTTGGATTATTTTCATTTTTTCCAGGAACTAATAGATTATTCAAATTAATTCCAGTACCATGGACACAAACTTGCATCCAAGCAAAAATAGGACTCTGCCCAACTTCCTAACCTTGTTGGAAAGAATTCCAACTTATACTTATGAAAGAATATGAAAGAGGAAAAAAAACTTTGGAAATTGCCAACAGGATCCCAAAAATGTGAGCAAAGCAAAATCATTCTATTCATCAAATTGATTTCAAGATCTTATTAAGGAAGGAGGTCAAATTATTAAAAAACAGCAATGGAGAAGCTTTATGCATTGTTTTATTAGGTAAGCCAGGAGAACACAATTTTTCTAGTTTTAAAAGACTAAGTTTTCCTGGAAACTGAGTGGATGCCCATCAGTTGGAGAATGGCTGAATAAGTTATGATATATGAATGTTATGGAATATTATTATTCTATAAGAAATGATCAGCAGGATGACTTTAGAGAGGCCTGGAAAGATTTACATGAACTGATGCTAAGTGAAATGAGCAGAATCAGATCATTATACATGACAACAAGAAGATTATATGAAGATCAATTCTGATGGACGTGATTCTTTCCAACAACACGATGATTCAGACAAGTTCCAGTGATCTTGTGATGAAGAGAGCCATGTAGACCCAGAGATAGAACTGTGGGAACTGAGTGGGGATCACAACATTTTCAATCTTTTTGTTATTTGCTCACATTTTGTTTCTTTCTCATTTTTTCCTTTTTGATTTGATTTTTCTCGTGCAATAAGATAGTTGTATAAATAAATAAATACATATATATATATATGATTTAATATACATTTAACATGTTTAACATATATTGGATTACTTACCATCTAGGGAAAAGGAGGGGAAAATTTAGAACACAAAGTTTTTCAGGGGTCAATGCTGAAAAATTATCCATGCATTTGTTTTGAAAATAAAAAGCTTTAATAAAAAAAAGACTACATTTTCCATGGCACAATCTTTATTTAGTTAGATGTGTTGATACAGAAGGAATCCAATTGATCCACCTTTTCTATTTACAAAAGATCTTTGCATACATTTTGACAAGAGTTTTAGGTAAAAATAGATGAGAAAGATTAATTATTTCTTCTTAACCAAGATGCCACCATGCTTTTATAATTACTTTGCCTTTAGTAATAAAATGTGAGATTAATCCCCTTAGTTTTATTCCTTCTTTGGATCTTTTGTAGGAGATTTTGATTAGAGAAACCAAATCAGTTTGATGAGTTTACAGGGAGGTGAGCTTTTGTATGGGACTTAGCATTGCATTTTCCTATGGGAGTTATTGACATGTGCAGTGGTACTCCATTGTGATGATTGAGGGTATCTCCTGTGCCTGTATTCTTGCTGAACCTTTTGCTCAATCACATCTTGTTTTAATACGTAATTAACTATCAACAGTTTGGTATAAACTGAATGCCTCAAAATGTCATATTTTGTGTTGGGCCCATAAAGGGGGGTCAATCAAGCAACCTTCTTTCTGGGAAGTTCTAACTGCATATAGAGTAAAAAACTGAACCCCATCAAATGCAAAACCAAGTGTACTTCCCCAAATTCAGAGTGTTGGTGGGGAACTTTTTCCCATTCCCCCATTCAGTAGCCAATCATGGCAGTCTTGGAGAGGTATGGATAGAAGCACATTGCAATGCTTTCAATAATGAAGATCTAAAAAAAGGAGGGAGCCACAAGACAGCTTCTGTCATAACAAAAAGAAAATGTAGAAAATATGAAGTTCCTGAAGTCTCAGGACCTAGTCTTGTAGAAAGAAGAGAGAAAATTTGTAGATAATATTAAGATCCTGTAGAATTCCAGGAAGAAGGCTTCTGGACCCAGTTGAAACAGCACAGACTTTGGAATCTGAGGATCTATATTCAAATCCTATCTCAGATACTTACTCTGTCTCAAGAATAAAATAAAAGTTCTGCAATGTAGCATAAAAAAAAACTCTTTACAATCTGGCTCCTAGCTACCTTTCTAAGCTAATTGAAATATTTTTGTTTTTTCATTTTATCACTTGCCTCTGTGACTTTACAAAAAAAACCTACTTTGAAGAGGTATCTCATCTCCACATATCACTTGAACCTCAAAGAATTCCTAGCTTTATATAAAAGGCTTTGCTGATCTATCACCCCTTTTGGGAAGCTTCCCCAATCCTCTTACTTGTCAGCAATTTATTCCTCTTCAAATTATTGTGTGTATACCCATTAACATTAGTATCCCTTCCATAGGACATAAGCTCCTTGAGAGAAGGGCTTTTGTTTTGTTTTGTTTTGTATTTGTATTTGTATCCCTATAACCTAGAATAGTGCTTTATGCATAGTAAATAAATAAGTCCATGATGATTGGATAAAAGTCCAAAAGAACTCAGAAATGATAACCAACACACTTTATCTTTTTGCTAAATGGAATAACACAGAACTCAAAACAACAACACTCTAACATGCAACTTTACTTATAAAAACTCACAGAGAAAGATTTGACAATATTGCTCCACTAAATGGGAAAAAGGCAACTAAGGAAAATGCAAAACTGCAAACAGCTTTGCATAAGCTTTAGCTAACTCAGATCATCCCAAGAGCTTCCATAGATTAAACCATAAGAGGAATAACTAACAAACATAAAATTGAATAAATTTTCCAGCATTTCTATAGAGAACTATTTACTGCTGATAACAGTGAAATCTCCCCATTTGACTCTACCACCTTAGTACTTAATGAATGTGAATAAGTGACAATAGAAGCTAAGAAGGTGAAGTTGAGAAAAGTACCTGAATACATGAAAAATAATCTAAGGTGTAGCTGAGAAATGTTTCTTAAAATCTTAGGAATCAATATAAATAATATTTCAAACAGGGAAAATCTTGAAATAAGGGGAAAATAACATATAATGATGTCTTCCTTGTTGGAATACTAATGTTATTGCTCGAAAATATGTTATCCACACAGCTGTTATACAGTTAAGAAGATATTTTCTGGAGAGATGATGTGGGAGTCAGTGAAAAAGACCACTGGACTTGCAGCCAAGAACAAAAAATAACAAACACAAAAAAGAAGAAAAAAAGGGGGAAAAAACCCAGAAATGCCAAGCGTTTCAGCTGTTTGTTGTAAGTGGGGTGAGTACAACAGCCGAAGTAGTTGCATTTCACCTATGCCACAGGCTTAAGAATATTTTTTTTTTCTAACTTAATCCAGAAAAAAGAGACAAATAGAGACAGAGACAGGGAATATATATCTATTGGAGACTATTGTATGCACTCTCAATTCCAATTGAATTAAAATGTTTTTTTTTTTCTGCACCATATTATAAGTTTATAAGGGGAGGAAAATCACATAATACTTGTATATTCTCTTTATCAGGGCCAAGGTCCTTCCATTACACATCAGTATACATTTCCAAAAGAATGCTCATCAAGCTTTCCATTTAGGTTGACAACAGCAGGTAGTCTTTGTGCTTTCTCTGAGTATTGGATTTCATTAGCTAGTAAAATACTCACACACACACACACACACACACACACACATATCACTGCTGTTCATACAATCATTGTGGGGAAAATCTTTATCCTCTCTTTTTTATCAAAAAAATCATTATATTGGACTTAATTCTCTCTCATCACTTTTCTATATCTGCTTCTATGGTACTCTGATCTTGAATATACAAATGAAGCACTAGAGCAATTTCTTCTTAACTAGTCCACCTTTTTTTTCCCTAATGATCCATAGCTTTAATGCCTTTAACACCACTGCTCAAATGTAGCCTACTTTATACAGCCCTTGGATCACACACCATTTTGATTTTCTTAAAATTAAAATTCATAAAAAAATGTTATTCTGCTGTATAACCCTATGTAATATTGCTGGGAGAATATTGGCATTAACAACACAGACTGCAGAAACAAGTAACCTCCATTCTAGAAAAGCGTTATACAATTTCTCAAATGAGATTTAATGCTAAATTCTTCTCATTCTTTAATTCTGAACCCATTTGTAGGAGTTGTTCATGACACATTTGTGTATACATATCTATAGGTATGTATATTTGCATATATATTATGTATAAGATCTATTATGTATATAAATACAATTTAAAAAAATGAAAATTTTAGGTGACTTTGATCCAAGGGCAATAGTAAAGTATGTATAGAATATTATTAGTGTTGACTTTTCCATGAGAAATAGCATAAAAGATATCCTCATGGACAAGAATTACTGCAGGAGGTGAGATGGGTCTTTAAGAAAAGACTATAAATGTATTTTTTAGGTATGTGGCAGAAGATGAGATTCTTGTTTAAATATGTTAGACCATATAGCTTTTGAAAACTATTCTAACACTAATCATATAAATTATATAACATGATGATATCATAGAAGAATTTCTTTGGAAAAACTTATAAAGGAAAAAGACTTTTAAATGGGAAAGACTTAGTAACAAGAAAGGTGGGAATAGTAGTAGAAATGGAGGTGCAGAAACAGGAAACACAGATAGACTATAGTTACAGCTATACTAGAAGAGAAAGATGGTTCGTTCAACCCTAAACATAACAGGGGCTAAGTAGAAGATAGTCCCTTGAAAAAGAGACCATAAAGAAAGGAACTTGGAAAAGGGAGAGAGTTGGGAGAAAGATGGCAGTCACCATGGAGACACTTTCCCCAATCTTCCCCTCCCCTCATGAAAGTACTTTGAAATAAAGTACCAGTAGCACCTGAGGCTTTGATCATTTGAAAGCATGGCACAATTTCCCAAATAAAATAATATCTTTGCAAAAGTTGGCATACCATGCTAGTTCCAAAATATTTATTATTATAAAGTGATTTCCTATAAGTAACTGAATAGGAAATCTATTTCTTGTCCTGATCTATATAATAAATGAAAAAATTATGCAATATACAGTTTATTTAAGGATATAGAGATATTACTATGAAGTAATGGAAAGAATCCTAAATTTAGACTCAGAAGACCTGAAAAAAAATGTGTGATTTTAGAAGTCACTTAAGCTCAACAGACTTCAGTTTTTTTCATTAGTAAAAATAAAGAGGTTTAATGAGATCTATATAATTTACCTTCTTGTCTATATTTATAGTATATCATTTACAAATTATAATCATCTGGTTCTATTTAGAAGAAATAAATTGATAACTTGTGAAATCTAAAATTAACAATAATGATACAGAAATTATACATGATGATATAGTGAATATATTTCACTTGAAAGGTTAGTGTTTCGTTGCTATATTAAACAGAAATAATAGGATTTAGACTTATTTACGTGCTCATGAATAAAAAGGATCTAATTTTTCCCTTGGGAAAAGGAAAGATATATTTGTCTCAGTCAAAAAAGTATATATGTATTACGTATGTGTGTTTAAAAACATGTACAGATAGTCAGATATAGATATGGTTCAAGTAAGCAAGGAATATTATTCCAGAATAATTATGTGAAATAATGTTGTTTGTCCTTTATTCTCAATAGGGAGATTCTATGACATGCAAGTGAATTGAAATCAAGTGATCTCAACATAGATTTTAAGAATCTGTATGAAATAATAATTCACAATCTTGAGGAAATAGTCTGATTTTACCTTAAGTGCAATTAATGTGTTTTGTAACAACAATGAAGTCTTTTAAGTAACACATTATTAGTTTCAACCAGTTTTCAAGGTAGTTAGAAATCAAATCAAATCATAATACAACTGCAGTTGCAGAGCAAAATAAGTACAATCCCAAAGCCATAAATTACACACTGAATTTCTCTGGAAATCACGAGGACTTCCATTGGACTTTTGCATTGTTTACAAAGGTTTTATTTTTAAAAGAAAAAAAAAAATTAAAAGAGAACCATGCAGAATACCAAGTTGAGCTCTGTTCCTAGGCAGGTCAGGAAATGAAAGTGAGATGGCAAATGAAACCTGAACATCAGTATTTAAAGCATCACATGTTTCTGCCTTGAAATCACATTATTAACTAGTGATGCCAAACTAATCGCTGGAGAACATAAAACAAGAGTCATCAAAGCCTTTTTTTTCCTGATTCCCTAGAATGTGAAACATTTCCTGAAAAAGTCCACTCGAAAAGGAAACCTTATCAACTGAAGGTCAGCTAAACATAAACATGACTGAAAACAATTTTAGGCCTTATTTCAAAGAAGACTGTAACATAATTGAAGTCGTAATTACTTCTGCCTACCTTCAGGATGAACAGTTGGAGGCACTGATTTTTCAGTGGATCCCATAGTTTCTACCTGAGAAAATAAATACTCCCCTTGCTTTTTGACAAGCAGTTTTGATGGCTGGAACAAGAGCCCTGTGCACTGTAATTTTTCACTGCATTATAATAAAGTGAATGTTTTCTAAATGTCATAGTTTAAATTTCATGGGGCATGAAATCTACTTTTGAAATGAAATTTAAAGCCCTTTTTCAAATAAGAAGTCTAATCTTATAGTCAAAAACACTTTATATTCCCAGACATTATTAACCTTGGAGTGCTGCCTGCAAGATGATAACACTATCTGACACATTAAGACTGAATTTGCTTTTATATAATTATGTTAAAGAATATTTAAAAATAGATAAGATTGCACAAGAAATGTTAAGTGTGTGCATTAATAGCATTTCCATTTACTAATAATAAATCTAGTCACTCATCATTTTTTACATGTTAATGTTAACACAGATACTAGGAGATCATTTCTAAAAGAAAACTATTTTGGGAGTAATCATAGTGCTTAATGTCAAAAATGATAATACTTCACAGTAATCTTGAAAAAAAAAAGGCTTGAAATTAAATGTTCTCTTACCCCCTTTTAAATCTTAAGAAAGTAGAAAATTATTTCCTATTGATTAAATATAGCATTCAAATGCATTTTTATTATATTAAGGGCTGTTGTAGTGAATCTTAAAGGATTCTGAGAATAGTAGTTTAAAAATATAGCAGCTATATTTTTGAATATTTTATTTTAATTAGAATAAAATGGGGATAAAGCTTTGCAAGGAGTATGTAAATTGATTTCAGACTTTAGTTGTCAATTTCAAAAAAACATTTTCAAATTGCAAGGTGATGATGCTATTAAATTTTTTAATCTCTTTCCAGGCCATCAAATCTTAATGACAATAGAAGGTATTTTTCTAGCTCCCACAATTTCCCTTTTTTAATTGTCAAGTCTCTACCATTTTTTATCTCCATAATCCTTGAAAGAACATATTCAACAATAAGGTACACAAATAAGTAGAAAAATAAAGATCATTCTTCCTATTATTATTATTGCATTTAACCTTAGATATTCCTAATCCAAATCCTACATACAAATTCTATTGTACATTACATCTCTACCCAACCAAACAGCCAGAACTCTACCACTACCAAACTTTTCTCCCCTACCTCAACCAATATATTCTTTAATTATAAGATACATTGACTCTTTGCAAATGCCAGAAAATTTCTAACCTGAAATATCTTCAATTTATCCCTTGATAAATTGATAAATGGCAACCATGATAGAGACTATTGATGCAGAGATGAAAGACTCAAACCCACAGAGTTTACCAGTTGATTATAGATTTTAAACTCAGTTTCCTAGGGCTTTTTAAAAGAATTATAGAGAGAAGCTGAATAGTTAACTCTCCATCTTGTGAAATGCAGGGAGACAACTATTAAGTACCTGTTGACTGACTGAAAACTCCATAAACCCATATACTCCAGGAAACAGAAACTCTCTCCATTAACTACCAAACTCCGAGTTCTCTCTCTTCTTCCTTCCCATGAAAGCATGAAGATTAATGCCCAATGTAAGAAGGAAAAAATACTACACAAGGTAAAAGACTCATGAAATAACATCAGAGAACTTGCTTTAAAGTCTCAGCTCATATAGTCAGTTTAAACAACTACACAAGGTTTATATATCACTAAATGACTGTGTAGTTTTCCTAGGTACCACTCTGTCATCATCTATAACCACACAAAGAAGGATCAGTAGATATAACAGAAGATACAATACAGATCCAGCTAAAGGTGAAATACCTTCCATGCCAGAGTAAATGAACTAGATCTAGTCCTCTAGTCATAAATTTTACTCAGAGGGAAAAAAAACCACTGGAATCTCATACTTTGTTCCACCAATCCCACCAAACACTTAGGAAGGCTGAAGATGCTATCCTTTTAAGTCTATGTGGCAGAATGGGCACCAAAACAGCAATAGAAAGTAGGTAGGGTCAAGAGTTAGGAGGGAAGTCAGTGAAAAGCCATGCAGAATGCAAGGAAAAGGTTAATATACAAAGAGATCAAGAGATAAAATACAGGAATTAGACTATATTACATACAGAAAAACCATGGTGAAATACAAAAAGTAAAAGGAAAAAAGATCCAAAGAATTTTTGAATGCCATAAGAGATTCAATAATAGCATGAATAAAATTGAACAAAAAATCCAGGATAAAAAAGAGAAGTTTGAATACTCCCAAGAAATCATGGAACAACATAAAATAAAATCTAAAAGAAAAGAAATATTTAAAAGAAGCTAGAAGGTTGGCAATCAAAGCAAAATTAATGAACACAACAGCATAGCTATCTAAAAATACATTAAACATAATTTTTCCAAAGGAGAAGTTCTGAAAAAAATTGCAGAAATAAAAGAAAATTTTGTAGAAGATAAATAAAAGGCAATAACTTTGCAAGAATATTTGAAATGTGTACTATTTGAAGTGACTGATGTTGAAGACATGATATACAAAGATCACTTAAAGAATATTAAAGAATTTAAAGAACATATGTCTCCTACAGAAATATGACCTTTAAAGCCCAAATACCATTGTTCAGGAAATAATCAATGAGAACTTCTCCAAACATATATACTATACAAACATATAAACAATAAAGCAATGATAGATCAAATCCATTGCCTGAGAAAAACTTTCTTAAAACTTGAATAAATTTCGTGGTTAAAATTAAAGATTTCAATAACAAGTTTTACAATCAATTAGGAAAAAGACTTTCAGATATCTAAAAACTTCAATTTAAATAACTCAGGATAACTAATGAGAAATAAAAGAAGGGAATAGGATAAGCCAAAAAGCTTAGGAGCTCAAGTTGCAGACCAAAATAACTTGCCTTGCAAATCTGAGCTATAAAAAATAATTGGCTTTCAACAAAAAACATAGTTGATGCATTCATGAATTTTCAAAAAGTGAATAAAAGTCAACCTAATTTCACAAAAGAGAAACATCAAAAAAGGTAAATAAATATAATCATTAGGAAAAAATTAATCAAGTAATCATTTTATCATATTTATATGTTGTTTTAAATGTAAGGTTGTGGAATAAAAAAAGAACAAAGATAAGCTAAAAAACAGAATAAGGGGTTAAAGATTTCAAGAACACTTAAATAATCATTACTTCCCTTAAATAATCATTAGAAGGGAAGTAGGAAGAGATAAATATTTTATGGATCCAATCTCACATTTCCTTATAATCAATTTCTTTTTCAGAATAATAGCACAGTGGCATGTTAGTCAAGTGAAAAGGTGAGGCAAGAAGCAAAGGAAATCAGGAAATGTGTTGTTAATCCAAAGGCAAGAGGAAAAGGGATAATGATTTCATTAGCCATTCAGTAACTAATTGAGGCTGCCGAAAAAAGAATAAACTAAAAGCACTAGAAAGAAGAGTTTGATATGAATGGTTTGAAAGATGGCTCTTCACTTAGAGGACAAAAGAGGAAGTAACTGAAGAATATTGCACTAGGAAAAAGAGGGGAATGTCTGTAGGGAGAGATAGGGTTATTATAATGAGGTTCTTATTGGAAAGGAATAAGCAAAATAAGAAATCACTTTTTATGACAAAGGGCTATATTTCCCAGGTCTGTGTCTCACCTTAGCATGAACAGATATTTGACCTCTGAGAATGATCATTCAAAGTAGCAAAGAAGACCTAGATGAAAGGACAGGTTATCTGGCCTTAGAAGCAGTAAGTGATCAGGTAATACCTGGGCTCCTGACTTGGGGATGACTTAGGGATGATATCCCATTTGGAATATATACATGATTTGGGATAATATGATTCCCACCAATTCAACATTGAATTGATATTTAATGAATTGGTATTAAAAATGAATGTGCCTTTAAAATTAATATTGTTTTGTTGTTGAAAGTAAATTTGTGTCAATTTCTCTGTTCATTACTCTTGATATTGGGAATAAGGCTATTCTATTTTTAATGTATTTATCAATATATATGTGCATACTTTTCTTTACTATAGCTTTCATATTTAAATCTAGAAAGGTCCTAAGAGACTAGTCTGCTACAAGATGTTTATTTTACAGACAGGGAATTGGGACCTAGAAAGCAAGTAGAAAAATTAGGATTGGGATCCAAATCTTCTGGTTCCCACTGAAAACTTTTCTCATTGTATCATGTAATTGTGTGCCTTTTTTTGGTAACTGTTATTCTTTTATTTAATTACACAATTACTTTAGGAGACTTTAGTGTTTCTCTCTCAGAATTAGATGGTTTGTTAGGATCTTTTAAAATTTAAATATAAAATTTGCACTAAACAATATATATATATATTTATCTGAATAAAATATTTTTAAAATAAACTATTTGCAAAAATATATAAATAAATGCAAAAAACTGAAACATTCAGGAGTTGCTGTTAATCATTAGTCATGTTATAGATAGTATAAAACTGATGTCACCAATTCGGTTGTATAGGACGGCTTGTAGAGCATCAGTGTTTGCATCAGTTCGTCCAAATCATCATCCGATGAGTATAAATGATATAATCTCTACACCTTCTCACCCAATGAAAAGTTGGAATAGGATAACTAGGCATATATTCTCCCTGCTAGGTATGTAATCCCACTGCAAAGTATATAGTTCATTACTAAG